>NW_025422117.1:1270000-11270000 GCF_011764305.1 Mustela putorius furo
ACGGCCTATTACTCATTTCGAGCCTCTAGGCGAAGAATTCTCCTACTGAGATCGACCAGTAAAACCAGATTTCTTGGGGGAAATTACGAGGACGTCTTCAGCCTCGCTTCACGGAATGATATTACTGGATTGTCAATTTCACTGGAGCACCCTCCTCCCTTCTCAGCCCAGCCTTAGTATTTTATTTCGGGATCACCCCAAGGTAATTAGCCACTCGCAGAAAGCTTGAAATCTCAAAAGGAGAGGCGCAGCCTCGGATAACAGAGACCAAGTGAGGCTTTTCAGATCGGTTGTCTCCACTGGGGCTACCTTTTTCATGAGGTCAGGAGTGGAAAGAAGTCTGTTTGCAGAAGAGGGAATGCCTTTAAAAGGACTCTCAGGAACCCAGGGTGTGTGTGGCCCGGGGGGGGGGGGGCATGGGGGAGGGGGAGGAGGGTAGGCCCAGAGCGGACGGGGAATCAACCGTCCTAGAATGTCACCACCTCGCAGGGAGCTCAACCTCTCCTCCCCAGAGTCCCCTGCAAGTACTGCCACTGAGTTTGGGGAACTTTATAGCGCTTTCCCCATCTGCCCATTTCACATCCAAAAGTTTGTGTGCGCGGCGCGCTTTCGCGCGCGCACACACAGACACAGACATAGACACACCTGGTTTGGGGCGAACCCCGGTTTATTTACCACCATATTGTAAAGCCTTGGTTTGGGAATACCCGCTGAGATTCCGACAGACTGGAAATCTATGCGGGCGTGAATCAAGAGGCGGAGGAAATTGCGTGGAATTATGACCGCGCTCAAACACACGGGAAATCTGTCCAACGACTTTTTCGCGCGCGCTCTCCCCCACACTCTCCTACTTCTCCGCAGTTTTGCTAAGGGTGCTGGATCACCTGCACGGTGGCCTACATGGCCTCACTCTGCCTGCATAGACCCGCTCAGTGGAGGAACAAGAAAACGCCCATAGAGCCTGGGACAGGGGATGGGGAACCTTTTCAAGGAGGCAGCGGGACAAGTGGGTGCTGAGCGAAACGGAAGGAGAAGAGGGAGGATAAAAGAAAAAGAAAATCAGGACAGGAAAGATCCTAGAACAGCAGCACCACGGACACTCCCTCTTGCCTTCAGGGAAAGGTGCTGCCGAGGGCTGGTGAGGGATAGGACGTGCCGAACAGCGGGAGGAGGTGGAGAACCCCAGACTTCCAGACGCCCCCCAACCCTGATTCCTCTGCAGGGGCCCTGCGGGTTCCCCCGAGTCTTAGAAAAGTGGCCCCATTGGGGAGGGCGGGGAGTGGGCAGCGAAGATCACGCTGGCTCTGACAGGTTCCGCGTGTAACTGAGGATCCGGAAGTGAGGGAAGGCCCCGAACGCCCCCCCACCCCAGCCCCTGCAACGCCTTGCTCTTCGGCTGGAGCCACATTTTAGAAAGGAGTCTCTGGGAGTGGGGCCAGCCTCTCCTCCACGAGTTTAATCCCTGCAGACCCGCAGGGGAAAACACATGATGGGCTGCCTGAAACTTATTTAGGAAAAAGAAATCACAGTTACGGTAGAACTTCAGAAGAGGTTCGGCAGCGATCGTGGGAGCTCCACAGTTTCTTGCTGGGAAATCTGCCTTGGTGGCTCTGTAGGACAGCCTGGGAGCTCTTCCCGGCTCCTGGGCGAGAGCCTGGGGGCATAAATAAGGCCCGCAGCTAATAGCCCTAATCCCGCTTCTCAGCCACCTCCCCACGTCGGGCCGCTTGGGGACGCGGCTGCGGGACAAAGGCACAGGCTGCTTCTGCTCCAGACCAAGGCTTCTAGAGCCCAAGCCCAAGTTACTGTTCCGCCTTTTCAGGGACTCGGTGTTCTCCTGCAAAACCTAGACTTGAGCAAGTAGTTAGAGAGGTCGATGAATATGTATTCGAACGGGCTGTTTAAGGCTGCGTGAATAAACATGAGCCCGCGGTGGCAGCGCGCACCCGCTCCCTCTCACCTCTCCGGGGCGCGGGGAGCCGGAACCGGCGAGTCTCGCATTCCTGATACAGGAAGGGCCTTGGGTCGGCTGGAGCCGCACTGAGTCTCTTGGAGCCCCCCACAACCGGCTACACACCCTCCCCCATCCAGCTGCTCGAGCGCACCTACTCCCCGGGGTCTTTGGACACGGTTTCCTTTCTAGAAAGCTGCCCTGACTTGTGTTACTGGGGTGCAGACTTTGCGAACCTGGCGTTGGGAGGTGGGAAGAGCGCTTTTCCCCCTTCTCCAAATTTGGGGCTAGCATTACTCAACACGAGTCTCTGCGCAAAACTAGCGAACCCTGAACTTGTCCTCGGATGTAACTGATGGGTCGTGACCCACCCGCGGGAAAGAAAACGTCGAGCTGCGGATTCCGGGGAGGAGACGGCCCTCGGAGAAGGCGTTTGTTTTCTGTTGTCTGCGGGCGGAGCGGAGGCCGCGGGGAGGAATTACCCAGTCTCTACTCTTCCAAAGCCCCCGCCACCTCCCGCTGGGAAAAGTCGCCCTTGGGCCTCTTTGTCTCCCGGGAGCCAGGGCGTCATCGTCTTTGGAAACTGAGCGAAATAACAAAGCTGGCTGTGGGCGCCGGTCTCGGCAGCTTCACCACCCGCACCCGTCCGAGGCCCCCACGTCTCTGTCCCCTCTCAGGCACGCTTTGGGTGACAGGCCTGGGCCGGGCCCGAATCGGGCCCGCAGCGCAGCCCTGGGGCTCTCAGGTCCAGGCCCTCGGGGACCCGCCAAGATCCCAGCCTGCTTGGACCTTGAGGCCTGCTCCAAGCCTCGGACTCCGCCGGCAGCTGCGGAAATGCCAGCCCCCACTTCGCACCCAGAGCTGCCACTTTCGCCCTCACCTTGGGTGTAAGAGGAGGGAAGTCGGCTTCCGCACTTCGCAAGCGGAGCTCGGGGGGCTGGGACCCGGGCCCGCGCAGAGCAGCGCTGGGGGTGGGCGGGGGGAAGCTCATCGCACCAGCCGGCGGCTGGGTTCGTTGGGCGGAAGGAGGTCCCGACCCCACCTGGCTAGCGCTTGTCGGAGGTCGGGAGAATGCGGTTCTTGAGATAGAGGGCAGGGTTTGTCTTCCTGCTAAAGCTCCCCGGACCAAGTCGAGGCCGAGTTTCTACCCAGATCTTACCGTGGGAGGCTTTCTCAAAAAGCATTCCCTGAGAATAAGGTCTTGTCCGCTGCAGTGGGCTTGGGGGAGTTACCTTCACCAGTGAGGGGGACGTAAAGGCCGCTCTAGAACCCGACTGAAAATTCTTCCCGCAGGAAGAACAGGGGCTGGTAGTTCTAGAAGCATAGGGCACGCCTCTGGGAAAAGTTTGGAGAATTGAAATGGTTCTGTTGGCCAAGGAGAGCTCCTGGCTGAGGAAATGACAAGGGCCAGGAATGGGAGAGGACAAGGCACTTGGGGTTTGGACTAAAATACGGGGGAGAGGGGAGGGCGGCAAGCAGGCCAGAGCACTTATCCATATAATAGCAAGGCAGAGAACCCCAAGTCATTTGGAGATGGCGATGAGCCACTGCTAACTGTTATTCCTGAATTCCTAATTTGTGCCCGGTGAGCCTCATCAGACGCCCAAGAGAAGGAAGCGTCACTCGCATTGTATCCTGTGTGGACGGTGCCCCCTTAGCAACAGTAAGATTTCCCCTTTGCCATCCTTAAAATTCAAACCAGAGGCTCCTTGATACTATGCTGTTTTCTGGTGTGCTCTACTCTAAAATTCACTTGATCATGCCTGAAGAAGATCCATCTGGCGATGCTCTTAGTCAAAATTAAAAAGTTTGTCTCCTATCCATGACAGCAGTATTTCCAAGAGCTGAGATAGGGAAGCAACATAAATGTCTGTGAACAGATGAATGGATAAAGGAGATGTGGTACACTTAGTTATATATGCAATGGACTATTACTCAGCCGTAAAAAAGGACGAAATCTTGCCCTCTGTGACCAACATGAATGGACCTTGAAGGTATCATGCTAAGTGAAATAAGTCTGACGGAAAAGGAGAAATACCGTCTGATTCGTTTATATGCAGAATCTAAAAAATAAAAGAAGCAAATGAAACAAAATAGAAACAGACGAACAGATATAGAGAACAAACTGGCGGTTGTCAGAGGGGAGTTGTGTAGGGGATGGGAAAAATAGGGGATGGGGTCAGAGGTATGAACATCCAGTTATAAAATAAATAAGACACTGGGAGGTCACGTACAGCACAGGGAATATAGTCGATGATATTGTAGCAACTTTGTAGGGTGACGTGGCAATGACACTTAGTGTGATGATGGTTTTATAACATTAAGTCTCTATGTTGTACACCTAAATCAATATGGTATGTCATTATTCTTTAATTTAAAAAAAAAGAAGAAGAAAAATGGTCTCCCTTTTCTGCTTCAACAGAACAAACCACCAAGAAGCCTTATCCCTTGAACTGCAAATGTGCAGAGGCAAAGGCTTCTGGCTTAATATGGCTTTTGAAAAGTAACAGAGCCCCATGCCTGAAACCCCAGCTGGGGAGTGAATCCCTCAGATGGTGCCACACCTCTTCTCTCCCTTGCTTGGTTCCTTCTCCTACTCATGCTTCCCTGTGGGTCTTCTGACATTTTTGTGAGTTGGAGTAAGTAAAACTGTTAGTGAATGCATCAGTTTAAATGCATCACCGTTAAGAATTGGAGAGGGAGGAACTGTGTTGTGCTAGATTTAGGATCCCAGCTATGCTGAGGCTACAGAGAGGAAGAAAGGAAGAAGAGCCTGGGTCATCTTCTTGTTACCTCCTGCTGTTCTCTCAGCGGCTCAGTGCTAATGAGTGGACGCCCACCCTCCACGCCCACAGCCCCCTGCCTGTCAGCTCTGCACCCACAAACGCTGCCTCCTTTCCTGTGACTAGAAATGGACAATCACAGGGAAGGCCAGCCTCTCTACTTGGGCGTTAGACCCCATCTCCTTGGTGGTCGGTGAGCTCTCATGTACCCCGGATGATCCCCACTTTGTGGAATTCATGCCTTTGTAGAAGGCTTTGAGTGTGGGCTGCTCCTAGCCAGCGATTTGCTTCTAACAAAAAGGGGTAGGAGGGCACTTTCCTGATGAAATTATAAAAATGATGACCCCCCCCCCACACACACACAACCTTCTCTCTCAGCTCTTGCTCTAAGTCAGCTGCCATTTTACGAGAGGTTTCATAGAGGGGTCCCACCAAGACCTGAAGCCTGCCACCAACAGAGCAAGTGACATGGAAATGGCTCCCTCCCAGTGGAGCCGGGACATGAGGGTAGCCGGGGCTGACTACTGATTGCAGCCTTGGGAAAGACCCTGAGCCAGAGGCCCTCAGCCAGGCACCCTGGGTCTCTAACCCACAGAAATCCTGAGATAGCCAACATCTGTTGTTTGAAACTGGTAAGTTTGGGGATGATTTGTTATGCAGCAAGAGATAACTAATGTACCATGTGGCTCCAGAAAATCTCCCCTGTCTCCTTCAGTAGCACAATTTTCCCTCCCTACTGAGCATTCGTACTGCACACAAATAAATGCTATCCTCTCTATAAAACAAAACAATACAAAACAAACCTCTCTGACTCCGTTTTCTCCTCCAGCTACCATTCCACTTCTCTGCTCCCCTTGACAATGAACTCGTTAAAGAAACAAGGGATGTCTCTATTCCCTATCTCTAATGGCCTGTTTTCTCTTTTCCTTAAACTCCCTCCAGTCAGAGTTTGTCGCCTCCCCCCACACCACTCCACCAACACCTGCCCTGACCCAGGTCACCGGCGACTTCATAAATCAAACAGTCAGGTCTCAACTATGGCATTTGAGTTGGTCACGCCTCCCAGAAGTTATTTAGCTGCTAAGATAACACATTTACCTGGTTTTTCTCCTACCTTATTGGACCCTTTTTGCTAGTTAGTCTCCCTTCCTGGTTTTACTTCCTTCGAACCTCTTCTCAAATTTTTTCAGGAAAAATCGATCGATCGGGTTTCATTCAATCAGTCTTCTGTGCTAGAGCTGAATGTTTCTGTCTCTCCACCCCACACTCAAGCTCGATTCTGATGTCAGCACCAGGGTCTTTGGAGGCAGGGATTTTGAGATGTGATTAGGTCATGAGGATGGAACCCTCGAGAATGGGATTGGAGCCAAGAGACTCCAGAGAGCTCTTGATCCCATTTGAGAACACAGCCAGAAGACAGGGGTCTGTGAACCAGGAAGCAGGTCCTCACCAAACACGAATCTGCTGGCACCTTGATCTTGGACTTGCCTGCCTCTAGAACTCTGAGGAACAGGTTTCTTTTATTTATAAGCCAACCAGTCTATGCTATTCTGTTTTAGCACCTAGAATGCACAAAGGCATTCTCCACTCTTCAAAGGAATTGCAGTTGTCTTGGGATAGGATTTTAACAGTTTCAGTGGGAAACCATGAGAATGTCAATTACGTATCTTCACAACTAGGATATAGATTCGTCAGTTAGGATGGGCAAGAGTAAGTGGAAGTAAACTACAGACCCTTCATCTCAGTGGTTTAACACAACAAAGGTTTATCTTCACTCTGACCTGGCTTGTTTGGGGGATCGTGAATATCCAGGCTGACAGATTCCATATGGACCCGTTCCCCTGACAGCCTCAGCGGGGGACATACAGCATAACAAGCACACACTGGCTCTGGAAGTTTCTCACTAAAAATGATGCACCTCACTTCTCACATTCATTTAGCCAGAGTAAGTCTCTTGGCCACATGAACCTCAGAAGGGGCAGAGAAATTCAATCCCCACCATGTGCCCAGGAGGTGGAGAGCCAGAAATACTTGGTGAACGGACACTATTGACCACCTCAATAGGTTTTATGTTAAACATCCTCAATCTTAAAAGAAAACACTACCAACTGGTCTCCTTTGTATGGAGACAATGTTATCTGGAAGAAAATGTGCCTAAACCACCCCTGACTTAACCAGGGGTCTTTTTACCTCCCATAATTGAAAAAACTTCCTATTGCTTTGCAGGTGCAGCCAAATTTGGGAAAGCCTTGTGATGCTTGCAGCTCTGCCTTTCATCTCTGGCTTTGATTTAAAAAAAAAAAAAGAAAAAAAGGTCCATCTCCTCTCTGAATTCATAGCTTGCCAGGCAGTCTGTCGCTGCTGAGGATTTCTGGAAGGCCCATAACCCTACTGCAGGATTTGACACTGCGCTTCTGCAGGGTGTTAACGAATTTCTTATTTCCTGCATTTGTGCCCCCCCCACCCCGAAAAAGTCAAACTGTAGCTTCTGCTTTTCCTTCCATCTTACCAAACTTAATTCTACCCTCTCCACACGAACACACGCACACATACATTCATCCTGAGACACACTCCCCCTCGAACGAGACTCTTTCAGGACCTGGTGTTGTAATTCTCCCACATTTAGCCTCCCTTCAAAGACCTACACATCATTCAGAGGTCTACTCAGATCTCATCTTTTTCTAGACCTCATACCCTGCCAACTTTTGATGCCATTTGGAATTTTTTCCCTTCTGTTTTTCATTGTATTTTTGTTGTTGTCATTTTTATTCTTTTTTATTTATTTTTTTTTTGAAGATTTTGTTTAATTTTATTTGAGAGAGCAGAGTGAGAGAGAGAGTACACAAGTTGGGGGGAGGGCGAGAGACAGAAGGAGAAGCAGCCGCCCTGCAGGGGAGCCCAATGCAGGGCTCGCTCCAAGAACCCTGGGATTATGACCTGAGCTAAAGGCAGATGCTTAACCCACTGAGCCACCCAGGCACCCTGTTTTTGTTCTTCTATTAGGCACTTCCTGGCCGAGTTGAATTAGTGATTCTCTGTATGTGTCTGTATCAACACAATTGTGTGATGTCTTACCTACCTTTGCATATCAGCTCTGCCCCCTTGCCTTCCCCCAGTGCCTAGCCCAGATGCTGGTCCTCAGCAGATATTTGTAAAAATGTCCTCTCTCTGTTGGAATGTCTTCTGTCCTTCTGGACCTACCAACCATTGGAAACACTTCTAGCTTTAATCACTCAGCTTTCTCTTCTCTCTGATGTTACTATGTGTAGTCTCACTATGAGCTCTTCAGTTAGTTCAAATCTAAATGCCAGATTTACAACAAAGAAGGCTAAATCTTAGCATTTAAATATGAGCTTAAGTCATAAATCTTCTGGGCTCAAATCTTGTTTTTCTTGTCTGTATCTTGTGGGGCATGCAAAGGGCTGAAGGAAGGAGCTCATTGAATACACAGCATGAGAAAAACATGTATTAGTTGGGGTTATTAATGTGAGTTGCTATAACAAAAAGAAGAAACCCAAAATCTCAGTGGTTCAACACAATTTTTCAGGCATATGACAGTCTAAGGCAGTACCTGTGGCTCCTTTCTAACAAGTGACTTGGGACCCAAAGTTCCTCCATTGTGTAGTGAGGCCATTGCTTCAGGTCGTCTGGATTCTCTGCATTCAGCTGTATGACAAACACAGACAGCTCATGCCCTTGCAGGGGATCTTTTGGCCATGCCTGGGATCGAGAGCCATCACTTTATTCCACGTTTCTCCAGCTAACATGTCAACCTGGTTACAAGGACTTCTGGGAAATATATGTTACTGGCATACCACTAGGAAAGAAAGAGGACTGATGAACATCTAACCCGCTTCTTTCAAAGGACCTAAGAAGTAATTTCTTCCCTGAAAGATATGGACACAGCACCAACACTTCCCTGAACTGGGAGATAGAAATCCACATAAAGAGGGCAGAGGGAATTTCCCTATGACAACAATCAATTTCTACTCCTCTCCTTTGTCTATAAATCCCAGAATTTACTTACTCTAAAAAATAAATAAATAAACAGATAAATAAATAAATAAAAAGATAGGTAGGGAGTCTCTACTATCAGCTATTGTTTTTCTCTCCTAGAATTCAGGCTACAAGAAGTGTTCTTAGGGAGTGTTTCTCAACCCCAGTAGAGTATCAGAGTCAACCTGAGCTTTTGAACCATTGCACTGAACATTACTCTCCTCCTAGAAACACTTCATTCAATCAGCCTCCAGGGCCCTTTCTTGGCTTTCCTCCTGTCTACTCCTTCCTACCTCCTTTTTCTGGTTTCTCTTCTTTCCACTAACTTTCAACATCAGGGTGCCCCAGGGCTCAGCCCTTGACCCCCATATTGTCTCTGTCCACGCTCATTCCCTTGGCTTTTGCTTTAGTTTCGTATTATGGCCTAATACATTAACCACAAACCAGGTTGCTTACAGCAACATCCATTGTCAGCTCACAGCTCTTGTTGGTCAGAAGTCCAGGCATGGTATGGCTGGGTCCTCTGCTCAGGATCTCAGAAACAGAAGTCAGTAGGTCAACTGGGTTGAATTCTCATTTGCGGGCCCTAGAGAAGACTCTGTTTCCAAGTTCAGTCATCTTGTGGGCAGAATTCAGTTCCACGAGATTGTAGGACTGATGCCCCCATTTTCCTGCTGGCTTTCAGCAGGGAGCTGCCCTGGGCTCCTAGGGCAGGCCTGTATCCCTTGCCACATAGCTCCCATCCTCCAGCTTTGAGGCTAGAGATGGAGAGTTTCTTATGCATGTAATCCCTTTGGCTTCAGATTTCTCTCTTCTCCAGTCTCTGCCCTCTAGAGCCAGATTCAAAGGACTCGTGGAATTAGATCAGGCCCATATGATAATCTCCCTCCATTTAACTCAAAGTCAGCTGACTAGTAACTGTTATGGACTGAATATTTGTGTCCCCCCCCCATTCAAATGTTAAGCCTGCTAACCCCCGATGTTATGGTAGTTAGAGATGGGGCACGGGGAGATGAGTAAGCTTAGAAGAGGTCATGACAGTGGGGGGCCTTCATGATGGGCTTAGTCTCCTTGTAACAGATGCCAGAGAGCTTCCTCTTCCTCTCCCAACTCGCCTTCCCCACCACTTTCTTTCTGTCTCACTAATACAGAGACATAGAGAGACAGTGGTCATCTATGAGCCAGGAAGAGACTTCTCTCTGGAAACTGACCATGCTGGCACCCTAATCTCGGACTTCTATCTTCCCAATCTGTGGCGTTTTGTTAGGGCAGCCCAAACAGACCCATCCATACAGGAACCTTAGCACCTGCAAAATCCTGTTTGCCAAAATACTGTAATGTAATCTTAGGAGAAAAAGTCTCATTATATTCACAAGTTCCGCCATAGTCAAGGGGAGGAGATTCCAAAAGGGCTATATCATATCAGCTGTAACATTTATCAATGTTAGAATGTTGTTTACCTCAATAATCCCATTTAGTCTCATGGCTTTAAAAATCACCTACAAACTCGTGATTGTCAAATTTATTTCTCCAGGGTAGACTTGTCCCCAAACCTAGACTTATCCATCTACCTTCTAGACACTTCCACTTGGACTTTTCCCAAGCGTCCCAAACGTCACATAGATGCAACCAGATTCTCTATGTTTCTGCCCCCCAGACCTGCTCTTCCCACGATCTTTTCACTTCCGGGAATAACAACACCGTCCTTCCTGTATAGCTCAGGCAAAACCCCTCGACTCATTCCTGAGTCCTCCCTTTCTCTACACTCTACCTCTAGAATTCAAAAGCCTCTACCATCATCCTCTCTCACACGGATTATTGCAACCACCCCTGTTTTAATTTTCTATTGCTGCCAAACAAATCACTGCAAATTTAACAACTTAAAAATAACACCCACAACTTATCTCACAATTGTGTGGGTCAGAGATCCAGGGGCTTTGGGCAGACTCTCTGCTCAGGGTTTCTCAAGACTGAAATCAAGATGTCAGCTGGCTGGGGCTCTTACCTGGACCAGGCTCTGAGGAAAAGTCCCCTTCTGGCTTCCTTAAGATTGTAGTCAGGATTCAGAAGCTTCTCATGGTTTTCCTTTAACAACAGAAGACCAGATCTCCGTGGTACGTGGCCTGCTGTCTTCTTGTTCTGTGCCATGTTCCTCTTAACTCCAGCTGAAGAAAACTCTCTGCTTTAAAGGGCTCTTGTGTTTAGATTGGGCCCATCTGGACAATCCAGAATGATCCATCTTAAGTCCAGAAGCTTCATCGCACCTGCAAAGCTCCTTTGGCGATGGACTGTAACACAGTCACACATCCCAGGGATTCAGGCATGAACAGGTTGGGGGGACCATTCCACCTGCCCAACCCTTCCCAACGGGGTCGTCCCACTCATACACTTGTTCCCTTCTAGCCTATTCTCAACTCGGCAGACCTGCAGTGACTTCCCATCTCACTCAGAGCAAATCCACACCCTCACAATACCCCGGGGACCCTACACAGTTTGGACCCCCGTTACCTTTCTGACCTCAGCTCCCTTGGTGTCGCTCACATACCGAGCACGCTCCCTCTTCTGGGCATTTGCCCTGATTCCTTCTCCGCCCCACACTCTCCACCACCCCCATCCCAGTATCCACGTGGCTCACTCGCTCTTCTCCTCCAAGTTGAGGCCAAGATTCCACCTTCTCAGCAAGGCCTGTCTTGATCGCCTATTTAAAACTGCAACCTCCATCCTCCCCAGGACTCCCTTAGACCCTTTCCAGCCTTTAGTTCTCTCCATAGCTCTTTTCACTCCTGAATGTAATAAATATTTTATCTGTATTTGCTTCATGTAAGCCCCATACAGTAGAGATTTTTGTCCATTCTGTCCATGGCTTTATCTCCAGGGCCTAGAACAGTGCCTGACACACAGAAGGCATCCAGTCAATGTTTGTCAGACGACCGAATGCATGGGTATGAGACGGGGATAGCAGCCTGCCCTGTGTGGAGGAAACAGAGGCTTGGGACCAGGGGAGAGGAGTTGGACCTTCCGTCTCATGGACTGCGGTCTACTTGTCAGACACAACTGGAAGCTCCCTGAAGCCCAGGCTGGTGTCCCATGAGAGGACCAGGCGCACAGCCGGTTCTTGGTAAATATTTGCTGAACAATGTGGATGTCCCAACTGGATTCTGCACGTACATGATCTCCTCTGGTCCCCTACGACCTGGGAGTTATTAATTTCATTTTGCCACTTTAACCCTCTTCCCTGAATGAGCCAAACGAGACATTCCCATGGGACAGTACACGGGCAGGTGTTACAGTATTTCTGGAAAGGAGCTTTGGGTCACCTGGGCCACCCCACCATCCCATGTGGTGTTCCTCTCCACACAGGTGCATGCATTTGAAAGCATTAATTGGTGGGAAGACAGCATGGTACAGTGGCTGGAGTGTGGTGTCGCAGGGTAAGGTGTGACTAGCATCTCGCCGTTGACCGGCTGCGTGACCCTAGACTGGTGATAAAATCTTGCTAAGCCTCCCTTTCCTCTTCTTTAAAAATTGGGCCAGTCATTGAACCCGGTAGGGATATTGTGAGGATTCATGAGAGAACGCGGTGAAAGTGCCCAGTGGGGCGCGGGCAGCTGGGTGGGCACGGCATCCTGCGAGTTGCCTCTCTTCCTTGATGAGAGCCCAGATCCGCCTCCGACCGTCTCACAGAGCGCAGCTCTTGGGAGCAGCCAAGAATGAAGCGCTGTCTCCCTCCCAAATGGCTTGGAAGGCGGTCATCATGTTCTCCCTCAATCTTCTCTTTCTAAAGGTGAAAATGCTCAGTTCATTCGACCATCCCTTATGACGCTGGTTTTGATTTCTAAGTGGGCACTGGTTTGACAACACAAGCTTCTAAAATGCGCTGTCTGGGAAGGGCTTCTGGGAGAACCCAAGGTCCTCGGAGGTGGATTTTTTTGTGCTTTGTTCCCTTTGTCCCCCCAGCACCTGGAGAAGGGCCAGGCACACAGTAGACCCTCAATAAATATGCGTCTGTTTCAACGATGAGTCCGCGGAGGTGGTCTACGTAGTTCTCTGTGGGGCTCAGACTGCTTTTAAGGCCATCCCTCCTTCCCACATCTCGTTGGTTCTAAGTAAAGGAGAAATCTGCTTCAAACTAGTTTTTAAAGATAATTGCTTGGACAATATCCTCAAGGTCTCTCCACTAGAAAACTTGAAGTTTGTACTCCGTGATGCCCCGGCACCCTTCCAATTCTAGGTTTTTGGTTTGTTGCCTCTTATTATTATTATTTTTTAAATGAGATAGAGTTCCCATCACATAAAATTCATCATTTAAACTGTACAATTTAGTGTATTTGGTCTATTCATGGAGTCATGCCACCATTACCACCACCTAATTGCAGAACATTCCCATCACCTCCAAGGGAAACTCTGCCCCTTTGAGCAGTCAGTCTTAATTCCCGCCTCCTCCCGGCCCCTGGTAACCGCTAACCTACTCTGTTTCCGTGGATCTACTTACGCTACTGCCAACATCCAGTCTGTGGCCTTTTGTGTCCGGCTGCTTTCACTTAGTAAAATGATTTCAAGGTTCATCCTTGTTGTAGCATGCGGTCCTTTTTTACGGCTGAACAATATTCCGTTGTCCGGATATGGATATACCATATTTTGTCTATCTGTTCATCTGTTTTTTTTTTTTAAGATTTTATTTATTTATCTGACAGAGAGAGATCACAAGTAGGCAGAGAGGCAGAGAGAGAGTGGGTAGCAGCCTCCCTGCCGAGCAGAGAGCCCAATGTGGGGCTCCATCCCAGGACCCTGGGATCATGACCTGAGCTGAAGACAGAGGCTTTAACCCACTGAGCCACCCAGGCACCCCATCTGTTCATCTGTTGATGGACATTTGGGCTGTTTCCTTTTTTCGGCTATTATGAATCATGCTTCTACAAACATGTGTGTACAAGTGTGTGTGGAAATATGTTTTCATTGATCTTGGGGTGTACACATAGGAATGGAGTTAATGAGTGATGGGGTAACTGTGCGTCTAACCATGTGGGGAACAGCCAAACTGTTCTTCCCAGCGGCCGCATCATTTCCCATTCCCAACAGCGATGTATGAAGGTTCCAGTTTCTCCCCAACCTCGCCAACACTTGTTAGTTTTATTTTTCTTTGATTCTGGCTGTCCGAGAGAATAGGAAGCCGTATCTCACCGTGGCGTCTGATTTGCTTGTCTCTTCCAAGTCAGGAAGCTCAAGGACGCTCCCTCCAATTGTGTATTGTCATCCTCTTCGCCTTAATATTAGTCGTGTGTTTATTAAAGTTATTAAAATTAAGTTACATGTTCAACTTGCATTACTTCTTAGAGTAATAAGCTTGTTTCATGTACTCTCTGCCTAATATATTGCTTGCTTTTGTCATTAAAAAAAAGATTAGTTCAATTTTCACAACTGCCTTAGTGGTTATCATCTATTAGTCGAGGGCTTTCATACTCAACCTCTCCTCACTCTTCTAGCTTTTGTGGACATACTTCTTCATGCCAGGGATTGTCCCCTGAGAGTTCCGCATGTTTCAGCATTCTCTGGCCCGGGCTCTGGCGCCAGGGACAGGTTCTGGGTCTGAACTGAGATGGAAGGAGAGCAAAGAGGGGCTGCGACATTTCATCCCACGTCGCTTCTAGCAGAGATAGAAGCCAAGTCCCTATCAAAGAGCAAGACTGGAAACGAACTCTGGGATACATACAAATAATCCCGAACCACAATTTCATAGCAGGAAAACATCAACCAAGGGCCACGCACACTTAATGTGACACAATGGCTTTCAGTCGGACTACTGTGCCCCCCCAGGGAGCGTCTGGCCATGTCTGGGGACATTTTTGGTTGTCTACTGGCATCTAGTGGGTAGAGGAGAGGGACACTGCTAAACACCTTAGAGCGCACAAGACAGCTTCCAACAGCAAAGCACTCTCTGGCCCCAAATGTCAACAGTGTGAAACTGAGAAAGCCTGGTATTATAGGACACCAGAAGGGACTTTTCCCATCCTTGATATTCAGCATATTTCCCGGGCTTTGGCTGAAACTATTTGGTTCAACCTCTCTAGTTGAACCCCTCGATGACAGTGGAGAGTAGTTCAGATTTCTATACTCCTATTAACAAGGAGTGCTCAAAACTCTCCCCCAGTGACTGCAGTGAATTCCAGTCATGAAAAAACTCTATTTATAGATTCCAGAAGGTAAGTGGAGAGATGGTGTACAAATAAAGATAGAGGCAATACACACATACATATATGTACATGTATGTATTGTCATTATGAAAAAAACACTGTCACATAAAGAAGGGTATCTAGACCAAAGGGAAAAAAGGGAAATATTATAGAGGTGCATCTGACAGTAAATTAAGAAGGATATTGTTATTTTCCTGTATGGGATTTGTCAGACTTTTAATTATTTATTTGTGTGTGTGTGTTTAACTAATCTCCATGCCCAAACTCACAACCCCAAAATCAAGAGTCACATGCTTTACCAACTGAGAAGCCAGGCACCCCTTGTCAGACTTTTTTTTTTTTTTTAATTAAGACTTTATTTATTTATTTGACAGAGAGAGATCACAAGTAAGCAGAGAGGCAGGCAAAGAAAGAGGAGGAAGCAGGCTCCATGCTAGGCAGAGAGCCTGATGCGGGGCTCGATCCCAGGACCCTGAGATCATGACCTGAGCCAAAGGCAGAGGCTTACCCCACTGAGCCACCCAGATGTCCTGCCTTGTCAGACTTTTAAAACGTAAAGTTTATTTCATAACTTCTCCTTCCAAATAGATGTTTACATTTACAGCTAATTTTGCGTTAATTCTATATTGTCTTTCATTGAGAGAGCCTTCAGGCTGTAGAGACTTCAGGTCCACAGTCAGCCTTCAGAGGCAGTGATCTTAACCACAGCAACTTCTGCCTTTCTCCCCACACCCGGCACAGACCCCGGTATCCTTAACCTCGGTCTGCCCCCGCGTGAGCCCGTCCGAAGCAAGCTCAGTCCTCAGCCCTCCACAGATGCTACTCTAGGGATTACCCACAACCTCAGTTGGCAAACCAACCTGGGACAGTCCTCAGGCATGGTATGACCCAGCCCTCTCCGGCATCTACACTGTTGATTGCTCCCTCTGCCTAGCAACTTCTCCCTTGGCTGTCAGGACGCCACGCCCTTCTGGTTTTCTCCCTCCCTCTCCGCAACTGCTGTCCTGCTGATGTCACCCAGTGCCTCGGCTTTACATGCAAGATATGTGCTGCCGTCCTCCAGTCACAGCCCTGAGGCTTCCCCAGAACTCAGATTCGTTTATCCAAGGCTTTCCCTGACCTTTCTCTTTGCCGGCACACCTAATAGGCATCTTTAAGCATCACGTCCCAAACAGAACCTTTGGTCCTTCCCCACTTTGACCTACAGTCCTTCCCACCGCAGTAAATGAGACACCATCTACAAGACCGAGTTGCTCGAGCCAAAAATCCAAGCAGTTGTCCTTTCTTTTAATCCCTAGATCCAAATGCACGAACAGCTTCTGTCGGCTCTTCTTACCCAACACGCCCAGCCTCTAGCCGCGTCTCCGCGGCATCTCTCTCCTCTTACGTGGCTCGTGGCTGCAGCCTCTCCCCTAGTCCCATCGCTTCCATTCTCGCCCTGCTGTAGTCCACACTGCACACAGCATGGCCAGGGGAAGTCACATCAGGTCGGGCCCCTGTCTGTAGCTTCCTTATATTCAGAATACAATGGCCCAGGCTGATTACATCCCATCTCCCGCTTTTCTGCAAAGCTCCAGCCACGCGGGTCTTTCTCTGACCTGAACACACCAAGCTCATCCTGCCTGAGGGTTTGTATTTGCTCTTCCGTCTGCCTGGAAAGCTCTTCCCCGTGATTTACTCATGGGTGACTCTGTCATTCTGGTCACCTATTCAGAGAGGTCGTACTAAGCAGCCATCTTGTCACTTGACCACATAGAGCTATTTTATTTCTTATTTTTTTTCATAAATCTATTCTCTCTTCATTGCCCTTAGTAGTACCTGTTGCATCCTACCTTACTTGTTTATTGCCTTTCCTCCTGCTGTAATGGAGACTCTAGGAGAGCAGACACTGTCTCGTTCATCTCTGCACTACGATTCAATACATGGTTATAAAAGTGAATGGGTGAATGAGTCCTTGTTTTACAGATAGGAAAACTGAGGCACAGAGAGTTAGGCCTTTAGACCGAGGTAATATAGCCAAGGTTTGAACCCAAGCAGTCAGGCCCCATACTCTTAACTATAATAACATCCTGCCTTTTCTCCATCCATCAGGCACAGAACTTGCTTATAATTAGAGACCAGAAAGGCAAGAGGACACAGGTTGGCTACTCTGTCTTGGATCCAAGGGTGACACCTTTGTGACGCAAGGAGATAAAACAACCTGGTCGGTCTCTTCTTAAATATTAGAAAGTGAAGTAAGAGTGGATTTCCAGAGCCATTTGCAATCCACTCATGTCTTTCTAGAACCCGTCACTGGGTCTTCAAGTCAAGCCTGCAGGTGTGACTTCGATGAACTTGCTCCTAAAGGCTTCCCAGGGACCCTGAACAGACCTGAAAGTCACCCTCTCTTCACTCAAACCCAAAACAAAGCAAGAGAGAGTCCACTTCACAGCCGCTTTTAGGAGTAAGTGGGTTGGACCCAGGGGCTGCCATTTTGGTATTTCCCACTGCGGTCCTCTCAGGAGGTGAGCCTCTCTTCCCACTCCCTGCTACACCTGCTGTCTCCCGTTCCCAGCGAAAGGAATTTCCTTCTCCTGCAAGCAGCTCACGCTTTTAGAAAGTGGTCTCAGGGGTCCTGAGCCTGAGGTAATTTGTTTTTGCTGTATTTGATGAAATATTGTGGCCTATTCTTCCCAGGGCCTAAGTCACTTCCTGAAATGAAATTTGCCCACAGACTGGCACTGTCACACAGTCAATGTATGGACACACGGCCCGGGAATTAACTTCTGTTCATTCAGATGTTTAACAGTATCTTCAATCCACCCTACCCTCCACTGTTTTTCCCTCAGAGTTTGGTTTTTTCTTTTTCCTGATACCGAGTAAAGTAAAACACTTCCACACATCGTAGACACTCTCTGTGCATTTCTTATTCTATGTATGACCACAGCAGAGGAAGAAGGAAAAGGTTACATAGATCCCTGCAATGGAGTCTTTGCAAGCTCATCGCTTGGAGAAATTACTAATCACTTTCGCAAAGGTTATTCATCTGGAATCATGTGATTTAAAAACACATTCCTCCCTTTCAAATGTAATTTCTGTGAAATGATAATAATTCAGCAGTTAGTACAAAGAGCAGTGAAGTCATATATCAAGATCACATTCCGGCCCTCTCCCATTTCTACTTCTGACACATAAAAAAGGGCAACATATTAATAAAAGAGAAATGCAGAATTTATTTTCAACCAAGAATGACTGAAAAAAGATTACTTTTTGACCTTTGTCTTTCTTTGCTGAAAGAGAACTAAAACCAAACGATCAGCCTTGGTTACCTTGAATTAGCCAAGATTAAAATTCTTTACATATTGTCTTGTTATACATTACTTAGAAATGAATATTAGCAAGCCAGAACATATAGAGATGTGTGTACTTAATACTAGAATTTTTGAAAGTTGTTATTATATGGAGAAAGTTAAATCTTAGGTAAATCAGAAAATTTGGGATCAACTCAGTTATAATTTGAATTAAGTGTGTGTGTATATGTGTGTGTGTGTCTGTGTGTGTTTGTGTGTGTGTGTGTGTGTGTGTGTGTGTTGTTATTCCCTATCTCTTGAGGGTTGGAAAAATCTAGCGGACATTTACTGAGAAGGGCTTTCCAAAGACAAGAGCTGAGGCCATTGCCAGGGGTGGGGGGATGTGGGGGTCAGAGCAGCATTTCCATTGAGTTCAGACCTATGAAAATGTGCGAGTATATTCATCTTAATCAACACTCACTGGATTTCAGAGTTGGGAGGACCCTTAAAAGTTATTTAATCCCACCCCCTTGCATTAAAAACAGATTCTTATCATAGGAGGGCTGGAGGAGGAGAGAGATCCTCCCTAACCTAATCCAGTCTGGCTGGCTTGTGTGGTAAACTTTTTGATTACTTAATATTTGTTACCTACCAACAAATAGGGTTGATCATTAATAAAGCAGAATCTCTAAATGGGATTCTTCATTAATTGCTTGGATTTCACACATAAGATTGAGAAATTCGAGTGTCTGCTAAATTTAGATGCTTCTTGAGTAAGGAGGGGTTGGAAGTGGGAGATGGTAATGCCCAAGACACCCCAACATTCCCTTCCAGGATTCCTGGGGTCTTGGGTGGTTGAGTGTGGGCTTCAGTTAAAAATCTCATGTCTTGGGGATGCCTGGGTGGCTCAGTGGGTTAAAGCCTCTGCCTTCGGCTCGGGTCACAATCCCAGAGTCCTGATTTCAAACCCTGCATCGGGCTTTCTGCTCAGCGGGGAGCCTGCTTCTCTTCCTCTCTCTCTGCCTGCCTCTCTGCCTACTTGTGATCTCTGTCTGTCGAATAAATTAATAAAATCTTAAAAAAAAAAATCTCATGTCTTGTAGAAGAGAGACATCACTTCCTTAGTCCATCTAGAAATGATTCTCCTGGAGCGGTCTGTGGAACTTACCTCTGGATAAGGCGCAGGTGTAGGCTCTGCTGACGGAAATCACAACAGTAGACAGGATTTTAAGCTCTCTGGCCAGGTGATAACCAGACACCGTAGTTACAACTCCACTGACAGACAAGGATCCTGCTCTTGAGACACCTTTTACATACACACACACACACACACACCATGGAGTGCCTACACTCACTGCTGACATCAGAGCCTTCAGATTCTGTCCTTGTAAGTTTCACAGGCGGGCAAGTACTACTGATATGCATATGTGAATTACAAGAGATCGGTCTTCTAGATTTGGAAACCAATTGTTTACCAGTACTTGATTTTCAGGTTAAAAAAAAAATGATGGGGCGCCTGGGTGGCTCAGTGGGTTAAGCCTCTGCCTTAGGCTCAGGTCCTGATCTCAGGATCCTGGAATCGAGCCCTGCATCAGGTTCTCTGCTCAGCAGGGAGCCTGCTTCACCCCCACCCCGCCTGCCTCTCTGCCTACTTGTGATCTCTCTCTCTGTCAAATAAATAATAAAATAAAATCTTAAAGACTTTCCCTTGATTTTCAGATAATGGCTGACTTGATGAACTTGGTCTCTTGAGTCTCCCAGTAAAACTCAAACAATAATCACTAGCATCTGAGTCGTGCGGGGAGGATTTTGGCAGCCAAGGGCACACACCCATGGGTGAAATCCAAAGCTGTTTTATTTCCACCATGTTTGCACTTTGATCCATAACATTCTACGTTTTGAAGGAGAGGCTCCACTGGCATTTCGTCTCGTGGAAGTCCACGGGGGCCACGTGCCACTGGTTAAGCAGCACACGTTAAAGGACACGTGGGCCTCTTCTTGCTGATTCCTTTTGCTAGGAATGCACTTTCGAGGTAAATGAAATCTGGAAACCTCTCTTCCTTCTGATTTGCATGAGAGAATTAGGCAAAGGGCCTACGAGGATTCCAAAGGTTCTCCTATCGCTCATTGGTCATTGGGAGTCACAGCACAGTCACAAAGCTCCATGTAGACAGCGCAATCACCACCGCATTCAACATGGAAATTATTCTGTAATTGCACTTCATTAGACACTAAAGCTGAGTCTCCCTGAAGGAAGAAATCTGAACGATTGGGAATGTTATCTGGGAAATTTAACTTAAAAAAATATTCATTTGAAATATTGGGCTGACTTATTAAAAAGCACTTTTCCAGAAGTTTAAAATATGCAGAGAATGACCTGGATTCTTCCTTCCTGTTGATATGGTTTCGGACCCATCCTTAAATATGTACTTTCTATTGTAATTGCTTAGTCATTGTATTTCAGTGCTTTTTCCGGAAAGGAGTTCGATTGACTTATAAAAGAGAGAGGTTGAGGCCCCTCGCCTGGCTGGCCTCCAGAGTGTCAGTCCCGCATTTCCACCTACCTGCTAGACCTCTGAACCTGGCTGCCTTGTAGGTACCCCAGAGCCCAGCTAACTCAAGACTCCAGTCTCCCTCGATGCTCCCAAAGGACTTGCGCTCCCAATTCCCCTCACTGTGTCTGGTACCAGGGCTCACCGCCCCCTTCCTTTCCTTTGTCCCGAATATCTGTGAGTCCCCAAGGCTTGTTGGGCATTCCCTTGCACTATCTCCCACACTCCACCTCTCCTTTCAATTCCCTTTGCCCCCATACCCCTGCCGCTTCAAGCCTGGATGATTATAATAGCCTCCTAACTAATCGCTCACTTGTTTCTCCCCCTCCAATTCACTGCTGCCACAGTAATCTCCCTAAAACACCATTTAATCATGCCAAACCCTTAATTAAAAATCTTCATTATCTCTTCATTACCACCAGGATAAAGTCCAAGCGCCTTAGTTTCCTTCCACTATCTGGCCTCAATCCACATTTCCAATTTATTGCCTACGCTTTCCCCACAGTTTTCGGGGACTCCACGAAAACCTGTCTGGTCACACCTTTCATCCACCTGGAATGGTTTTTCCAGCCTCTCACTGGGATCTGTGGTCATTCTTTGAGGCCCAGGCCAAATTCTTTTGCCTCTTGTGAGGCTTCCTCTCCAGGCAACTGTGTCCTCCTCAGAGCTCCTGGGACAGTGGCAAGCCTACCCAGAGTCGTTATTCAGATTTTTTTTTTTTAAATGGTGAGTATGTTTTATTTTTTTTTAAAAGATTTTATTTATTTATTTGACAGAGAGAAATCACAAGTAGATGGAGAGGCAGGCAGAGAGAGAGAGAGAGGGAAGCAGGCTCCCTGCCGAGCAGAGAGCCGGATGCGGGACTCGATCCCAGGACCCTGAGATCACGACCCGAGCCGAAGGCAGCGGCTTAACCCACTGAGCCACCCAGGCGCCCCCGTTATTCAGTTTTTGAAGTGCTTGTGTTTTCTACCTACTTGGACTACCTGTATCTTAAGATCAGGAACTGCTCTGGATACGTGTCTGTATCTCCCTCTTACTATTATCATCACCACCGCCATCCCCAGTCAATACCACTTATGAACTGATTCGGTTCTAAGCTGTTTGGAGTTTGGTGGCCAAAGGAAATACATGGTGTAGTACGTCCACCTTGGTCCTTTTTGTCTGGGACAACCCAGCTGAGCGACTGGCAGACCAGGTTATAAAGGGAATTTATTCGGTGTGAACAGGTACTCAGTTAAATTCATCCAATCCCAAAGAGATCTACTAAAAGAAGGAGAATTGTTGGGGAAATGGATTTGTAGTGAAAGCCTGTGCTACTCACCACCAGGAATACAATGGAGGACAATCCCTTGTGCACAGCTACAGAATTGGGGCGCGGTGGGGGGCTGCCGGGAAGGCAGGCACAATGGTGTTAGTGTCCAACTTATAATCTGCATCTAAGTGTTCAGAAATGTGTAGCTCCGCCCTTGTTTGCGTTTAGGCTAGACTCATCCAGGAGGAAGCACCGTACACCCGCCAGGGAGAAGTTATCGGGTAACTCCACTGATTCTCTTTTGTATTTCAGTTCTGATTAGAAGGCAGCTACCTTGTCCCGAAAAGGCTTTCATAGTTTAAAAAAGACAACCAGACCGTTAGCCTGCAGTGCATTTCACCTCAAGGACCTTTCCCTCTTTTTTTTTTTAAAGATTCTATTTATTTATTTGACAGACAGAGATCACAAATAGGCAGAGAGGCAGGCAGAGAGAGAGGAGGAAGCAGGCTCCCCATCAAGCAGAGAGCCCGATGCAGGACTCGATCCCAGGACCCTGAGATCATGACCTGAACCGAAGGCAGAGGCTTTAACCCACTGAGCCACCCAGGCGCCCCAGGACCTTTTTTTTTTTTTTTTTTTTTTTTTTTTTTTTAAAGATTTTATTATTTATTTGAGAGAGACAGACAGAGATAGAGACAGAGAGCACAAACAGGGAAGAGAGGGAGAGGCAGGCTCCCTATCAGGCAGGGATCCCGACATGGGGCTCGATTCCAGGACTCTGGGATCATGACCCAAGCAGAAGGCAGACACTTAAGCAACTGAGCCACCCAGGCACCCCGGACCTTTTCCTCTTACACTTCATCTCAACTCACTGTGTTCCTGCAGGGGTTATATGTCCTCCTGGTCCCATGGAGTTCTGAGACGGGGCGCTTATAACCTCACATGCTGTCGTCACAAGAGTGAAATTATTCCTTAGCCATCTGAGCAGAGAATGCCTCCTTCCCGCCTTTCCCTTCTTTCTTCCCACTTCGGCGAACGAACCATGCGAGAAAAAAAGGCTTCGTCAGAAAAGCAATACCGGATAGTTGCTGTTGAGTTTTCTTTTTTCTTTCCCTTTGCTTTTTACCCCCTTTTGTTCTTCTTAAAATTTTTCTTTCCACTGGCAAACAGGAACCTGGGCTACTTGTGCATCAGCATTGTTAGGAGAAGCCAGAGGCACAAATGGTCATCACAATTGTTGGCATGACCCTGGGGACCAGCTAGAGGCTTTTCTGGGTTATCCATGTCCCTTACTGCTGAGCTGTCACTCAAAGGAGCCCCCAAAGATTAGCCGATGCCCTCTGACCAGATGGCCCCATGTTTCCCAAAGGGTCTTCTGCAAAGGCTTTTGTTTCTCCTAAAAAAACATTAAAAAAAAATATTTCAGTAATGAGACCTGAGGTCACAGTATGTGTGCAAGCCTTGTCTTCAAAAGCTTGAGATCAGGGGCACCTGCGTGTCTCAGTCATTAAGCATCTGCCTTCGACTCAGGTCATGATCCCACTGTCCTGGGACCGAGCCCCTCATTGGGCTCTCTGCTCAGCAGGGGGCCTGCTTCTCCCTTTCCCTCTCCTCTGTGACGCCCCCCCCCCCAGTAAATAAATAGAATCTTCAAAAAAAAATCTTGAAATCGTTTGGAGCAGGTGACACTCACATGACTTGAGGTTGTCCCTAGGTTAGGGTGACATATTGATAGTTACAAATACAAACACAATTGAGTATGTGGCTTCAGGAAGCTATCTGAGGTAGACGGTATCTTCAAAGAGATAAATTTGGGCAAGATTTTGATGCCCATTACATCAAGAAGTGGAAGAGAGTGGTGTACAAAATAATATGGAGGTGAGTTAGAGTAATTCTTATGGGGATGACTGGAGCTTGATCGAGAAAGAGAGGTCAGGGCGAAAGTTCATCTTCCCAACAGGCTCGAAACACAGAATTAGTCTCATCTATCTTTGCATCCATGTCAACCAGGGAAGTGCCAGGCAGAGAGAGGTGGGCAGTAAATGGCCGAGTTAATGCATTAAAAGAAATAATGTTACCAGGATCCAATGGAGCAAATAAAAAGTTAGCTAGCATATTTCTAACTTTTTTCTATCCTGGTTTAAATTTCTTTTCTTCTTCTATTACTTACTGGACTTCTTGACTTTCTGACAGAGTTGAGCAGTAAATGGAAATCCCTCAGTTATTATTTTATGCACATCTGTAGTGTTTTCCTTGCCTTATGGTGGGTGTGAGAATAAGACAGGAAAAAGCACTTTGATCCCTTCTTAGCAGAGAGGCCATGTCCATGGCTACGGAAGATAAAACCCCCAAAGCATGTTTTAAAAAGCTTTTTGTTGTTGGATGGACATTAAGGTCTTCAGGGAAAGGGTGAGGGCAACTTCCAGATCATTCATGTACTACAGGGAAGGTCTGGAAAGTTCTGATTCAACTGGTCAGTTGAATTTTCCCAGCTTTCATCCCCAGGTCAAAGTAACACCCGCAGTGACCTTTTCTTGCCTGGGTACCTCCATAACACACCTCTCAGTCTAGAGGAAACCACGACAATTTCACTCCACGTGGAAGGTCTTATATAGAGCAGAGCAGAAATAAGAGTAGAACCATCATTCTTGAGAGAGGAGAAAACATGGAGGCCTTTGCCTCTGTGTGAACTGGAAGGTCTCCATAGTAACTGTGGCTAATTGGTGACCTGTGCATCCGAGGACAGCGGGGCGGGGCAACTCCCTCCCGGACCGCCAGGCACACGAGCGCCACCTAGTGAGAAAATTCCACTTGGAAACTTCCTGACCCAAACAATCCCAAATACTCATCAGACTTTTTTCTTCTCCTCCTCCTCCTCCCCCTCCTCCTCTCCCCCCCTCCTTCTTCTTCTCCTTCTCCTTCTTCTTCTTCTTTTTTTTTTTTGATTGAAGAAGATATTTTTAATGTTAAGTAATAAGCAATGACAAAAGATTCCATTTAATGCAATGGGAAATGAAAGGGCAGAGAATAAGATCCAAGAATTTGGCAAAAGAGTGCAATTGGCGGGTCATAGGGTAGCTCTATTTTAAAATTTTTTGAGAAACCTCCACACTTTTTCAAAGTGGCTGCACCAATTTGCATTCCCACCAACAGTGTAAGAGGGTTCCCCTTTTTTGACAACTTCTCCAACATTTGTTGTTTCCTGAATTGTTGATTTTTGTCATTCTAACTGGCTTAAGATGGTATCTCAATGTGGCTTTTTTAAATAATTAAAAAAAAATTTTAATAAACATATAATGTATTATTAACCCCCGGGGTACAGGTTTGTGAATTACCAGGTTTACACACTTCACAGCACTCACCTTAGCACATATCGGACTTCTTGAGGAAAGGTTACTTTAAGTTCACATAGATATGTATAACATTTTAACTATTTTTTTTTAAGATTTTGTTTATTTATTTGACAGACAGAGATCACAAGTAGGCAGAGAGGCAGGCAGAGAGGGAGGAAGGGAAGCAGGCTCCCTGCTGAGCAGAGAGCCCTATGCAGGGCTTGATCCCAGGACCCTGAGTTATAACCTGAGCTGAAGGCAGAGGCTTTAACACACTGAGTCACCCAGGCGCCCCATATTTTAACTATCTTAACAAAGAATTTTAACTTAGGACTCAAGAGACTAGTCAAGGGAACTGAGAGAAAAGCAAAGATTCAACCAATACTTTTATCACCATTTAAGATTTCTCTTCAACTGTGTATATTTGCAAAGTGCTGATACGTTATTTTTCAAATACAAAAAACATCTTCAGAACTCTGGAGGAAGACAAAAGGGATATGGATGAAGGGCTGGGAGTAGTGTCTAGGGGGACAGAAGCAAGACCTTTCACTCTATACAGTATTATACTATTTATTTTCAAATCATATGAATGTGTTGCTAATCAAAAAATTATATTAAAAAGAGGGTTTGGCACATATTCATGTTGCAAAGAAAAATTTCATGTCAGCAAAAAAAAATCACCAAGTTACATTAAATTTATTAATTAAAAAAAAATTGTGAATTTCCAAAGAAAAATAATGCCTTGTCTCCGCAAAATGAAAGGATTTTCTCCAGGTAAAAATACCCATTTGCTAAATGCAGACTGGTACCTATAGGAACTTCATCTCAAACACACACATACGGTATGCACACACATCTCCTATGAGATTCCTACATATTAGATAGGCAGACATCTCAACTCCTGATTTTTAAAAAAGATTTTATGTATTTATTTGAGACTAGGAAAGAGAGAGAGAGAGAGAGAGAACAAGCTAGGGGCCAGGGCAGAGGAAGAGGGAGAAGCAGACTCTCTACTGAGCAGGGAGCCTGACGCAGGGCTCCATCCCGAGACCCTCCGAGGACAACCTGAGCCGAAGGCAGACGCTTAACTGACTGAGCCACCCAGGTGCCCTCCAACTATTGATTTAAAGAAGAAAGCAAACACTTAAGTCAATGGTACTCAACTTCTTTGAACAAGGTTTACCAAGAACTTTAGCTAATTTGATTCTTGAACACACCAACTAAAAAAACTAAATGGGTGTTAAAAGTTACAAAGCAAAGCTCATAGGATATGTCTTTCAGGTAGCCTAAGTGCAGAAATTATCTTCCAAGGCTTGGAGAGGAGAGACACATGGAATCCTGCACCAAATGCTGCTGATTGTCATGGCAGAGACACAGACCCAGAACACCGGGCCACCTGTCTGTGGTCTGTATGTTCTGGGGTGTGGCGGGGGGTGGGATTTGGGAAGACAAACCTTCCATCACACCTCAAAAACTATGATTATCTGCTTTGAGCTTATATTATAACCAGGACAAATTGTCTGGGTAAAAAATGTGAAAACTATCATGTAATCTTGGAGTTTTTCTTTTTCTTTTTCTTTTTTTTTTTTAACCTCTGTTGTGGTTGAGGTGAAAGACTCTGGAAACCTGTTTCCACAAAATTCAAACAAAGCAACATACAAGCAAAACAGACAGCTATTGTTAAGCAAGTGGATGCAATTCTTTTCAACTTCATTTTGAAATTTTGAACCAGCCCCTCAGTGAATAAAAACCACAACCCCACTCTATTTTACTGCTTTGCATTTTGGATGAGGGGAAATTCTGAGGGGAAATACATTCCTGTCATACTTAAAGCACAATCATCAAAAATAAAAGTATAGCTTTGCGATTTTGCTTATTTTAGATACATGAACCACAGATTATGGCCTAAATACAATCTAATTTTTTAAAAATATTTTATTTATTATTTGCTAGACAGAGATCACAAGTAGGCAGAGAGGCAGGCAGAGAGAGAGAGAGGCAGAAGCGGGCTATCTGCTGAGCAGAGAGCCCGACTTAGGGCTCGATCCAAGGACCCTGGGATCATGACCTAAGCTGAAGGTGGAGGTTTTAACCCACTGAGCCACCCAGGAACCCTTCTAATCTTTTTTTTTTTTTTTTAAGATTTTATTTTTAAGTAATCTCTACATGCAACATGGGGCTTAAACTCAAAACCTCAAGATCCACAGTCAAATGTTCTACCAACTATGCCAGCCAGGTGCCCCTATAATTTCATCTTACTTGTGTTCACTGGTGTACCTAATTCCAAGCACTATCTTTTATTTTATATATTTTATATGGAAATAATAGACAACATTAAATAAATAATTTTGGCTATTATTAGATGACATGTATTTATAATTTTTCCTTAGAGTTGCTTAAAGTATTGCATTGAATAGAGGCTGAAAGTGGGGAAAAAAAAGTTCAAGTGAGAGTGTCAGAAGATTTTTAGGTACATACCTTTCTATCTTTTACTGTATAAGTTTACGATTTTAGCAAAGAACTACAAAATAGGGTAGAATCAGTGATGAGGTTATTATCCCGTAAAAATGGACTAAGGTGGGAGATTTTTATTTATCCGACAGTTCGTCTTGGCATTATTAAAAAAAAAGGGAAAAATATGTACAATTGCAACTGTTGAATGACATCCAATTTACAACTAGTCACATGGCTACCAAGCTAAAAAGCAGTGAAATTGAACCATTCTCCGGTAAATTAAAGTCACGCCAATATCCCATCTAAATTGTTGGCCCGACCATTCTCTTCATTTCATCCGAGTTGACCCAATCCTAACCTGTCCATTGTGAAGTTGTTCTTAGAGCGATTACTACAATCCAACTTTTAGTGATGGATTATTAAGTACGGGGAAGATCTTGGATTCTCCATTAGAAAATATTCGTCTTGCTAGAGCTATACGTAGAATGAGAAAATTTTTGGTTTTTTTGTTTATATGTAGTTTTGAAGTTCTTTTCTCTAAAAGTGTGAGCCATTTTGGTTGCTTAGTTCTTTAAAGCTGGGGAGAACCTAACATCTTCTATGGAATTTTATTGTTGTTTTCTTTTCTAGAATTACTGTATGTCACAGGGCATCTTTTACATGGACTAGATGAGTTGCTGTGTCCAAATGAATGAGTTATTTGCAGCTTATTCTTCAATTAAGAGATAGTAATGCTGATTGCTTCAACATGACCATCTTAACAGGTGAATTGGAGCTAATCAATTATTCAAAATTCTTTCTTAGGACAAATGGCAGATCTATTAGCAACATTACTTGAATTAGGTAAAGCCCATTAGACACTTATAAGCTTAATACATAATTCTTTGAATATATACTTGGTAACATGTAATCACATGTTACTACATAATCATGTTACATGATTATATATATCTTTGAACATGCCTATATAATTGTTTGAATATAGACTTTATAAAGTAAACATAACATCTACTTTCTAACATGTGATTACACAGTACATGACCTGGGGTACTTCAACACAATGCTCCACATATTCTGTGAAAATTCCATTAACTTCTTGAGGTATCTCAAGAAGTTAATGTAAACCTATTTAAATCATTCGTTAGGCTGCCAAATGAATTAACTGGAAAGGAAGCAAGATAAGGAATTCTCAGTAAAATTTTCCCTTCCCTATTAATTAATTAATTAATTCATTCATTCATCCATTGTAGGATTTCCAGATAAACAACAAATAATTTTTAGAGTGTTTTAAGTTTGCAGTATTTGGGACGTACCTCCACTGAGAAAGTATTTGTTGCTTCTCTGAAATTAAAATGTTTTGCTGAGATAAAATTGGCATAAAACATTATATTAGTTTCAGGTGTGCAACACAGTGATTTGATATTTACATAATTGTGAATTGATCACCACAGACAGTCTAGTTACTATCCACCACCGGCCATAGTTACGAGTTCTTTTCTCTTGTGATGAGAACCTTTAAGATCTATGCTCTTAGTAACTTTCAAATACACAATACAATATTGGTAACTATAGTCACGATGCCATACATTATAGCCCCAGGACTTATTTATTTTATTTTATAACTGGAAGTTTGTACTTTTGACTCCTTCACTCATTTCATCCATCCACCATCCCCTCCCTCTGGCAACCACCAATCCGTTGTCTGTATCTATGAATTCTGTTATTTTTCTGAAATTTGAGTTCAACTAGGCATCCTGTATTTTATCTAGCAATCCCAGGTGGGTAGCTGAGCCCAAAGCCAGTGGGAAGGCTCTGAGGTGGGCCATGACCTGTCCACTTTGGACGAGGTGAGGTGGCGGGCATGGGGAAATAGCAAGGGACATGGCCGAAGTTGAGGTCAGACAAGCAGGGGGCATGGACGACCTTTGCTGATTGTCTGTCTGGGGCAACTTTCTCCTGGCAGGCTGAGCTGTCCTGCAGAGAGATGTGACTCAACTCTTGCCCATTAAAAGCTGCCCATTTCAGCTCCCCGAGGTCGTTTCACATACACCTCTCTGGATAGCACCTAAAATTTAGTCTTCAGATCTTTGAGTCAAGTAAAGGTATGAGATGCTGGTCTATAATTTTCCATTTGGTGTTAGAAATCATATTAAGAGGGCACCTGGGTGGCTCAGTTGGTCTACCTTTGGCTCAGGTCATGATCCCGGGGTCCTGGAATAGAGCCCCGCATTGGGCTCCAAACTCAGCGGGAAGCCTGCTTCTCCCTTTCCCTCTGCTACTCCCCCTGCTTGTGCTCTTTCTCTGTCAAAGAAATAAATAAAGTCTTAAAAAAAAAAAAAAAGAAGAAATCCCATTGCCATGTTTTCCCCACCCCCCAAAAGTGTATACAAATGTCAATAATTCTGTTTATCCTACGTTCTAAATGCAGTAACATTTGGGTGGTAGTTTTTTGTTAGTATACTATTAAATAATATTGCAAAGTCTTTTGCCCACCCCTGAAATAATCTAGGAAATAATAGAAAAAAAATCAAATTATCTCTAGTCTGCAAAGAACTAAAATAGAAACGAGGTGACCTTTATCTGCTACAGAGTCACATATGCTGACAAGTTGCCTTCTCATATATGTGCATGTGTGCCTCTCCTGTGATTCACAAACTCAATATCGATAAAGTTCTTACTATGTGGAACACAAAGTATTTTCTAGAACTTTCAAACTAAAGGTCAAAGGGAACCTTATTAAATTTTCTAAAGAATTCATTCATGAAGGGTCCGTCATGTTAAAAACCAAGCACAGGAACAAATTCTAGGGGTGTTTATCAAGTCGTATTTAGAAATAAAGATGAACTAATACTGGAAATTCAAAGAAGAACAGAGTTTGGATAGTTACAGACCGAGGGTTACAAATGTCATTGAGTTTTAAGATGGTCCAGGGTGCCTTTCTCCAAACACATTGAAGGCCGGTGACCTCAAAACTGCCTTTTGCAAGAGAAAAGAGCAAACACACATGAAGGCATCCACACAAGGAAGGCTGCTTCCCTATTCCTTTTGGGAGGTGGGTTAGTTTCCTAAGGCTGTTGCAACCAAGTAGCACAAACCGGTAGGTCTGTCTCACGGGTCTGGAGGCTGGCAGTTGTCAGTGGGGTTGGTTCCTTCTCAGGCAGTGAGAAAGGATCTGTTCCAGCCCCTCCTCTCCCCCACACCGCCTCCCAGCTTCTGGGGGTGTGCTGGCAACTTCGGGCATCCTCAGTCCGTAGAAGCATCACCAGATCTTCTGTCCACACACAGTGCTCTCCCTGAGTCTTCCCATTTTCTTCTGACTGTGTCTGCCTCTGTCCAAACTTCTCTCCTTTATAAGGACACAACCAGATTGGAATAAAGCCCTCCCTGATGACCCCATCTTAGCCTGATCATGTGCAGAGACCCTATTTCCAAATCAGGTCACATGCACAGGTACTGGGAATTGGGACTTCAGCGTCTTTTTGGGAATACAATTCAACTCAGAACGGGGGTGATGGGACAAATGGTCTAAATACTGCTGGGTTTACAAAAGGGAAGACTTGGGGCGCCTGGGTGGCTCAGTCAGTTAGCCATCTACCTTCGGCTCAGGTCATGATCCCAGGGTCCTGGGGTTGGGCTCCCAGCTCAGCGGGGAGTCTGCTTCTCCCTCTCCCTGCTCATGCTTCCTCTCTCATTCTCTCTCTCTCTCAAATGAATAAATACATTTTTTTAAAAAATCCTTTAAAAAATAAAAAATAAAAAAAGAGAAGCCATGCTACCCCGATTTTCCTAACCTGGATAGGATTTTATTCCAAGAGTCTATGTTTGAGTCCAAAAGCACCCTACTGCAGTCCCAGGAGGGTCCGTCACCCTGGGTAACGGAACACAAGACGCTTGAGAGCCGACGGTCATGGGGGAGCAGACAACAGCTCAGTCTTCCTGACCCACCCACCAAAAATAAATGACCACAAGCTTCAAAAAGACTGATTTCAAAAATTACTAGAAGAGTCTGATTTTGACAAGTCAAGATTCCTTGTAAAGACAGGATGTCTAGCTAGGCCAGGAAAAGGGGCCCAGGACTGAGTAAGAGACAGAGTTCTACCTTCCAGCCATGATCTCTGCCAATAGCGGAGGGCTTTGGGCAGATCCTTAACTTTCTTGGTCTCAGTATCCTCATGAAGGGGTCGGACAGTGATCCCTAAATCCTTCCCAGACCTACTATCAGTCACCATGGAACTCTCCAGGGTGTGGTGAGATACGTCCACGCATCCCTGAGACCGGGAAGCAGCCCCGCTTTGGAATTGCCCCAGAGAAAGATCCGGACTGTCTCACGCTGTGTGATCCACTGACCTAAGGGACACCTGCCAATAAGTGTTACTTTTGCTCTCACACACAGTGGACCATGGGGTCATGAACTATCAAGGCCCACTCACAGGGAATGAAAAACCGAGAGCAGTTCCTAGTAGGCAACATGTCTCCGTGTTTTCCTCTTTTTTAACGATGGCCTCTCTACTCACAAACACTAGGGAGCCACAGCGTGAACTTGGCTACAAAGGACACGCAAGCTAAGGTCTTTGCCTTTGAGGGACTTGTTGGTCTCTGTGGAAGGTTAACCAGTGGCCCAAGTGAACTTGAAGGAGCATGAACCCGTGGGTACGGAGGAAGAGCCGCTCCAGACTGGTTGGGTTGTGGACACGCCCACCTCCACTGGGGTGATTTAGAAATGCCTCAAGGCGGGGCTGAGAGACTTGAGTTTTGTCTTCTTAGAACAGGGATCATACAGAATAGTTTATATCATGAGAGTCTTTTTGTGACTGTGAACACGCTATGGGATTTCTTACCAGAACTACTGCTTTAACAGGTTTCCACAAGAATTCTAGTTCATACAGAATAGAAAGGCTCTTGTGAGCCTCAGAAAAGCCCCCCAAATCTGGCTTCCTTTTGAATCCTTGACTGCATCTTCAAAATACACAGAATAGAACCAGTCCTATGTACCGCTGTGAATGAAAACTTGGCAAGACCCTCTTGTTTCTAATATCTCAGCCGGGCTAGTGCTAGGGTTTTTGTAAGCTCATCTAAAACAGTGTCTTTTCACCTTGATATCCCCACACATCCTTTCCTGAGGGAGGGTAGATCAGGCTTCTTGATGGTAATTGCTCCAAAGGGTGGGAATGAAGTTAGGTTCGGTTTGGTAAATCTTTCCACCTTCCCAGAGGGGTTATATAAGAGACCTGGCTTTTATTTATATATTTTAAAAGATATCTATCTATTTATTTATTTATTTAAAATTTTACTTATTTATTTTGACAGAGAGAGATCACAAGTAGGCAGAGAGGCAGGCAGAGAGAGAAGGGGACGCAGGCTCCCTGCTGAGCAGAGAGCCCGATGCGGGGCTCGATCCCAGGACCCTGAGACCATGACCCGAGCTGAAGGCAGAGGCTTTAACCCACTGAGCCATCCAGACGCCCCATTATTTATTTATTTTAGGGACAGAATGAACAGGGGGCAGAGGAGAGGGAGAGAGAGAATCTCAAACAGACTCAAGCAGACTAGGCGTAGAGCCTGATGTGAGGCCCGGTTCCATGACCCTGAGATCATGACCTGAGCTGAAATCAAGAGTTGGACGCTCACTGACTGAGCCACCCAGCCGCCCCCAGAGACCTGCTTCTTTTTCTGGCAAAGCGCATTGGCAGAAAGGCTTTGCTGGGACCTCTCACTTTAGAAGTAGTAACTGCTCTTTTCCTGTACAGTACCACATTTGAAGGGGCTTCTGTTTGGCCAACGGTCATGAAGCATTCCCGCAAAGGGAAATGATTCTCCCAGGCTGGTGTGTAAACTGGCTGCTTGAGGATGAGAAGGGAGCAGAGATTTTTCTCTTGGGAACAGGTTGCTGGGTCCTGTTGTGTGAGACTGTTGGAGTGGATGTCACTACTCAAACCAGGAAGGCTACGATTGCCCAGTGACTTGTCCTTTGTAAGTACGGGTGTACACTGATGCTGCCGATGAGAATTTTCTGGCATAGGGCACCCTGCAGGAATCCGTGTTGAGCGTCTGTGTGTTTTCACCGAGACACGTACCATACTGTTGATAGAAAGGCACATGCGGTGGGGGGGAACTCTGCTGGGGACATCACTGCAGTTCCTCTTCACTGAAAATCTTGACCAAATGCCCAGCACTATTGTGTCCCATGTGACTTTGGATTTGCACTAGGGCTTCACGCTTAACAGGTATGAGGCAGAACCATGCCAATAGACAGAGGGGTCCTTTATGAGTCTCTGCAAATATAAGTCCCTGGCCCCATATTCTGCACAAGTCGGTGATGTGCTTTCTTTCTTAGTTGTCTTGAATTATGTTCAGCTACATGTGCGTGCACGTTACCACCTAGCTTCCTCGACCATTCGGCTCACCACAGCAAGGACGGTACCCTGTTCTAAATGCACTGATGGGGTGACTTATGGGTAGAGGTAGCAGCATACTCGGTGTTGCTTTAGGGAGGAAGAGCTCATGATCATTAATGGCGGTGATAACAGGACTGGTCTAAAGAGAATTCGGAGTGAAAGAGGAAATCGGCCTTTATCGCTAGCGGATCTGTCCTGTCCAGGATAAAAGGAGTCCTTTGGACTGGCCAGTCAAATCAGCTGTCCCCCTGGCTGCATCTCACCTCTTTCATGGTCCCATTTATCTCTTCACCTGCTATTGTCTGTGCCTTGAAGACTCCCGTCACAATAGAGACTTCAAATAGGCGAGGAGGAGAATTAAGAGCTTATAGACATCGGGTGATAGGCAACTTGGATTTAGGCTCGGACGTTACAGGATCTCCATTTTAAAACATCAAAATGTTCATTTTGTGCTGTTTGAAATGTGACTTTCAACGATGACCCTAATCTCAGGGGAGAGATAGTCTGTCGACATATGTGAATTTCACCAGACAGCCTGTTTTTGCTTCCCTGTGAGGAATTAAAGTAGATATGCTAAAAGGTTGTACCTCTTTCAATGCTGATTCTCCCCGTAAGAAAGTGTCGAACCGCAGTTGGCGATGGAAGGGCCGATAAGGCATCTAGTCAGTCACCGCCTCTGCGGGTGGCTGCTCTTTTGACACATCTGAATCCGGCGAGAGGGGCTGTTTGTCACAAAGGCTCACACGCGAAATCTACATGGTCAGAAAGGTTTGTAATATAACGAACGCCCTTATCCTCACCAGGATCTTTACAACAGCTTGGATGACTTTTTAATTGTGGCTTAATACAGTTAATTATGGCAACTCTTCCCCATTTTCCAGGATGATGAATTAATATTACAGATCATTAACGTTACTAAATTGGCATAATGATATACTAGATTGAACGTTGCAGTTATGTTAAGACCTGCTTTATAATTTGGCTCTTTTGTTATTTGCCTTAAATAGGAACGGCATGCACGAGGCTTGCCTGTGAACCGTGGGCTGCATGTGACCACTTGTGTCGTTTTCCTTAATAAATTATTGATACAGAAAATCCCAAATGGAAGACTTCTTCATCTTCAGACTGTATGTGAAGCCAACATTTTCTTTCTAATATCCACTTCATCAATATAAAAGTTAGAAAGCTGTGGCTCTCGAGCCAGGATTTATAATTAGACAAGACCGTATTTTACATCTGCGAAATACTCATGCTTAGTGGGAAAAAAAAAAAAAAAACGAGAAACGCGATATGTTCCATTCTGTTGCAATGGTTATACCATTTTAATCTCTTAAGTTCAATATGTATCCTCTAGCAGGCTATACTTCTAGGATTTCATTTTTAGATCCTTAAGGCTGCATATATCTGTCAAACCGACATAATGAATTTAAAGTGCTAATGCCTAGAAGACCAGAAAAACATTGAAATATATCCTTGGTTGATTAAATTACCACCTCCAGCTACTTTACATCCTTATGTCCAAATAGATTTTCTTTTTACTTACCAAGTGCCGGATCTGGAAGATGTGGAAGATGTAATTTTATGGTAAAAACATGCACATGTCTTTAGACAAGAGCGTTTTATTTAAGCATCTTTTTTAAAAGTCTGTACAGCATTTCTGTGATAGGACTTGAAATTTGATTACGGGTCCTTTCAATTATGCTCAACCTGCAGGTTAACTGGTAACTTTCAAGTGTATTCTTGGAATGGGATTTATGTTTCACATCTGGAGTACCGGCATCCAAATGCTTCTGATGACGGTATTGCAAATCTGTGAACTTGTTTTGCAAAAATAAGAAGACAGAGATGAATCCTGAGCTTCGTGTTGCAAGTTGTTTCTTCAGGAACTGCCTGCATTGACAGACTGACAACTTAAGGGAGCAAAAATGACCCGGAGATCTCCCTCGCTCCTATATGGGGTTGGTTAGTTATCCAATCAGCCTGTCACCAAAGGGAGACCGGGTGGAAAATCTTATTCTCACTTGTAAAAGGTGCAGTCAAAATAATCCTAGAAATAAAAAGGCTGTGGACCCCGGTAGGGAGAAAATATTGTTTTTCCACTTAAGTTTTACTTCTGGAATTGAAGGTAAAATCAAGCCTGAAAGAGAGTCATGTCTTTTCACACATGCCTATCATCGAAGACTTGTACTACACTGCCTTAACTCCATACGCCCTCCTCCGTACACTTCTCACATAGTCCAGTTCTCACACACACACACACACACACACACACACGTGCACAGTCACACTCAATTACACAATCACAGAACTCAAGTATACACATATTTCAGTGATCACCGTCACACAAAGGAAAAGTAGAAGGAAATGTGGCTATAGTGCATGGGGCTCGTTTTCGATTGGAAGATGGCCCATTATGTGCATCCATTCCAAGATACCCTGCTTTGGCCATTTGGCTTTGGAAAGACCAATTCTGACCACATGTTCACCGTCCACGCCCGTCCAAACCCCGCCGAGGGTGTGAGGGAAGGGGTCGGCCATTTCGAGGTTAGGTTTCTGGAACCTTGCAGACACAACATCCAAGGGAGAGACAGTGAGTATCAGTGGTTAGACACCAGCGTGCTGTCACGTCTGGGGGTGAAACTAAAGACCGCGATGAACGTGAAATAAAACGACAAGTATCAGAGGGAAATAGGAGCAGGGACCGAAGGCAAGAGAGCAGATTTGTAGTGCTTTGAAATGAAACGTTCTAATCCCTCCGACAATCCTGTTGACTATGAGCTATAGCACTAGGAGTACAACACAGGAAAAAAGATACATTGTGGGATAAACAGCTTCTTCTAAGGTAAAACTGAATGGCCAAAATAGATGAATAAGGACACACAATGGAGAGAAAAAAAGAAATGAGTCCGTGGCAATATAAGAAAAAGGTAAAAGTGAACAGAGGACAGAAAGGCAGAAAAGAAAAAAAATGTAAATGAGTGAGACAAAAAAGCCAAAAGACGAAAAAGAAAAAGAGAACGAGAGGGGGAAAGAAGTACTATTTTCCTTGATAAAAATGCACAAAAGGGAAGGTGAACTTTGTTCTTTTTCTCTTTCTACTCTTCTCTCTTTTTCTGCTTTTCGCCTCGCAGCACGCCAGCCTAGCTGAGAGCTGTAATGTCATTAAATTGCAAATGCTTTTTCATTTCCGACACACACTGTTTACTTATCTGGCAAAAACATATGTTGGAAGGAATCCGTTAAATTCTGCCCATTGCCTTGGGTAAAAGTGCAATGGAAACGGACCCACCGAGCGTCCTCTTTCTTCTCCTTTAGCACTCCCCTTATCTACAAGACGGCTTCGCAGAAAACTGGCTAGTTCAATGAAAAATGAAGATACAGCGGGAGATTAGGGAAGAACACTGAGCACAAAATTCCTGGAGAGAGGGTCACTCCATTGCAAATGATTTTTCACTCCTCTAGATCTGCATAAATTACTATTTTTAAGGCATCTCCAAAGTCTGTATATTTTTCTCACTCTGTCAAACATTTAATTTCACGCCCCGTGTTCTGAATATGCTAAAATGCATATCTCTGATGCACCTTTAAGCCAGAAAAACGAATGCAAAATTGAAGATAAAATGATGTGATTTGCACTACAAGCCTATTACTTGAGGTATTTACATATAGTTTACCTCTGCAGTTCTGAGGATGATTTATTAAAAAAAATCTGGATTAAGCTCATATAAATATGTATAAATCTTTGTTTAGAAAATAGATTTTGCAGCTGTTGTGTCAAAAAAGTTCTTTAAGATTCTGTGAAGAATTTTCCTTTTAGCATGCTTTAAGAGGGAAAAAATGGGGGACAGAATTTGACATTCTGCTTGGGGGGGGAGCACATTCCACCATCCGGCATTTATAAAGACTCCTTTATTGCCCTTTTTTGCCCAAAGGAGCTTGGCCCCTCCTCGCTCTTTTATTATACTTATTTAATTTTCTTTTTTTTTTTTTCCCTTTTTGCTTGGGCACAAATAATGGTGCCCTGGATTACTAAACTCAAATTAAATATCGCTGTTTAATGACAGAAACAATCGTGAGCCTTTTGGACTCACCCCAGCCCCGCCCCTGGCCTTTCCCAAACACGCTTGCCTTCCAACCAACACTCCTACCCAAGAGTCTTCTCACTGACACCAATCCCTGGACCTACCCGGAGCGACTTTCTAGTTACTGATTTGGAAATGATGATGAACACACGGCAAGTAAGAGATCCGACCCACTGGAGAAGCAATTCTGAAAATACTGGCGTGTCCTTCAAACCATCCCACACGTGTGCCTTAGCGCCCACCAACCTGCCCTTTCTCTCTCTGTCTCTCTCTCTCAAATCTAGATCTTGCCCCTTTGTGTGTAAAATGCTTCCTTTGGCCCCTCCAAGGCCGCTCTGATCCCTGCCCCTCTGTGATCATTGTCCGGGGACTTACTCTTTGCTATTTTCTCGTAAGGCTTTGGATTTAAGAGAGTTCAGATGACAAAGTGGACTGTTCGGAGCCCAGCACACACCGGGCCCCGCAAATCTGCCCCCAGCCTGCGAGGGGATGGGGGCCGGGCCCAGCTTTGGGCCGCACCTGCCAAGATGCTGTGGGAACAGTCGCTTCTGGAAGCAGGTAGTGGGGACAGCGATTTCTTCAAAGCCGGCATTAATCCTTTCGCAATTAAAACAAGAAAGGGATGTTTACAGGCGTTTGATCACTTTTGGTGGCGACTTTGCTCAGGAAGATTGGATTCCAGTTCTGCCGGGCTGCGCCTGCTTCCAGTTGACGAATGTCGCTTAGAAAGAAGGAGACCGCAGTCATTTTCAAAAGTTAAGAGTCATTCTTGTTGCACAAAATGGCTTAACAATCCCCCCTAGTGGTCTGTTTCCTGTTACTGTGATTTAGGAACACACTCCTTTCCAAAACGGCCTGTGTGGTTTGTTGACAGGTTCCTAGCAGAGGAACTGCAAAACGCCAAAACCAAAGCCAAAGCGGGACTAGAGCTGGGCTGACCTTCGGCTGATTCCCTCTTGCCGATCCCCACGGGCGGCCTGGTTTCCTGCGTAGAGATGGGACCGCATCCTTCCATAAAGTAGCCTCCTCTCTCGAGGGGGCTCTCTGAACTGACCAACAACCTTGGCTTTCTGGGGTTCAGGGCCTCGTCACTGAAATCAGTGGATGGCTTGGGGGTACAACGCGCTCAGGGTTTCTAGTATCTCCAGTAGTGGGTTTGGGTTTTTGAAGGCAAAAGGAGTGAATCATGGGAATGGTCTGTTCCCTTCTTGCAGGAAGGTTTGGTCCATACTGGATGGTATGAATCCTTTAGGAGAACTACACCTTGACATGATTAAAAACCCCATATGTTTTTCAAGTGTCCACGAAGAAAATGCCGGGTCATCGTCCCCATCCCGTATTCAAGCCTTTCCTCTACTCCGCACACTAAGGGTGGGAAATCCTGTCTCCCCCAGTGTTTGCAGCTGCCCTAAACTGCCGACCTTCTCCTCAACTTCCTTCTAGGCCCCTTCCGGCGCCGGAGGCCGGCTAACCCTGAGTTGGGGGCACCTAAGTATTTCAAGCTTGGACCACTGAGACGGGGATATCCCATCCACCTGAATGCTGGCTCATTCCCCTGGGCCATGTTCCCAGTCATGCTCCTTTTCCAGACTATGGACACGTGGAATCTAGCACATGTGTTTATAACAGAAGAGTTTAGGTAGTGTTGCCCCTTGATGGCTCTACTGGGGACAGTGTCAAGATTTCTTTTTTTTTTTTTTAAGATTTTATTTATTTATTTGATAGAGAGAGAGGGAGAGAGAGAGAATAGGCAGGGTGAGGGGCAGAAAGAGAAGCAGACTCCCCACTGAGCAGAGCCTGAGGCAGGGCTCCATCCCAGGACCCAGAGATCATGATCTGAGCCGAAGGCAAATGCTTAACAAACAGAGCTATCCAGATGCCCCTCAAGATTTCTTACATTACTGGGTATCTTTGTTCAGGCTGCTATAACAAAATATCCCTGACTTGGGCACCTCAGCAACAGCAGAAACCTACTGCTCATAGTTCTAAGGTTCTAAGTCCAAGATCACGGTCAGGTTTTGGTGAAGGTTCTCTTCCAACTGCTGACTTCTCACTGGGTCCTCACATGGTGGGAGGGGAAAGGGTCTCTGTGGTGTCTCTTTATAAGAATGTTAATCTCCTTCATGAGGGCTCTGCCCCAACAACCCAATCACTTCCCAAAGGCCCCACCTCCTAATACTGTTCCACTGGGGGTTCGGATTTCAACCGAACTAGACTGAATTCTGATTTTATTTTGGGGAGACACAACATTCAGAGCATAGCACTGGAATATGGGCGAAGAAAAATATTAGGGATTTACTAAATGTGCATTTCCATAAAATAGTGCAAAACAATCTTAAAACCCTAAGCCCTGGCCCACAAGAAGCTTAAAATATCAGGAAAAATTAACAGATAAAAATGAATCCATTGCCAACTTCCATGCATTTCAGCTTGAAGTTCTGCAGACCTGTAGGATATTTCTCCCAAATAACTAGACTATTTCCCTCAGTAATGCCAGGACTTAGCTTCATTTCCTTCCTTTCAGTTTCTAGAATCCATCCAGGTGCACAGAATCAGCATTTCTTGCTAAAAGTACCCCGTGGAGTCCCCGGGGCCTCTTTTCATTTATTTGTTAATTCCCTTCAGCCTCGGTAGCAAGGAATATTTAACTGTGCAACCGTCCTGCTTGGGAATGTGCTCTGGTTCCCATCTACGACATCATGAACTTCCTCTTCTTCCCTGTGAGGTCCCCTGAAGGACTGGCTTTTCAATCGACCACCTAGTAACATAATTGTCGCCTCCCTCTGTATGCTAACCCACAGGTAATTCAACCTGTTTGCTCATCCTTGAAGCACAGCTTAGGTTTTTACACCTACACATACCTCTCCTGCAGAAACAAGTTCACCAAGACCTAGCGAGGCTCAGGCCTCCAGGCACATCCTCGCCTCTGCCATGTCTAAGGCCTCACGACAGACTTAGCACTCTTTTTCTTAAGGAGGGTCCCCCAGCGTGTAGAAGCTTCCAGCCCTATAAATTAGTACCTGCTCCAGTGTGGACATGTACTTGGAACCTTCTTGCACATATACCTGCTCATTCTCTCCTTCTCTCTGAATATATATGGTGCCATGTGTACTGTCAGTGTTAAGGAGTTTGAGGATTTTTTTTTTCCCTACAGTTGTGTTATCTTTTTCCTTTAGGTGATGTAATGATTCCACAGGAGGGACTGTCTCTTCTTTATATTCTGTACTAGAATATGAGTCCTAGTAAAGATTTATTTGAAAGGGAGAGAGAGTGTGTGTGTGTGTGTGCACCTGCATGTGAGCAGTGAGCCGCAGAGGAAGAGGGAGACCATCTCAGGCAGACTCCTCACTGAACCTGAGCCAGACCCAGGGCTCCATCCTGACCCTGAGGTCATGACCTGAGCTGAAATCAAGAGTTGAACGTTCAACCGACTGAGCCACGCAGGTGCCCCAGAGCCCTGGGTCCGTATTCTAAACATACTAAACAAAACACTTGGACCAATTGTTTCTGAGGAAGTTTGAAAATGTTAGTTTATTTATAAGTATCTCTATTAAAGATTATTAGTCTCCATACCAAGATCATTTAAATAAAAATCAAAATAAGCACCTGTTCATGGAGCACGTGCATAGTTGTTTCTTTAAACTCAGCATGGGTAGGTCATAAATACTTCTCGAATTAATCATATGTAAGTCAGGCCCAGGGGTAGAGGGTGGATATTGTTACCTACTGACTTATATCACTAAAGAAGCAAGGTGAATTTAATTCTGGCATGTGCTAGATCTAGAAATCAATCTCTTCCTCTGTTGGTTCTATTTCCGGGTTGGATTCCCTCTTAGGCAGGTCTAATCCAAGCACTCATATGACTTTTAGCACCTCTAAAGCATCTGGGTAGCTCAGAAGCCCCGGAGTCAGAGGAAATAAAAAAAAAAAAAAAGCTGCTTTTCCCCAAGCTTTCCACCCAAATTGCAAAATCCAGTCTCATGAGGCCAACTTGAGGCATGACTTGTCCCTCCTGCCTTGTGCCTGGGTTAATGGATCAGAGCCAGGCTGTATACACTCTGGGGATCGGGCAGGTAGAGAGGAGGAGGCTATCTCCCATGGAAACCATGTGGGTCAGGAGAACAGTAGGAGGTGGTTTCCTAGCAGAAAATTGAGGAAGCCACTTCCATTTCTTTATAGAAAAATGTGAAGAGTGATTACAAAGCAGGGGAAATCTTTATAAACCACTAGATGGAGAACAATTTGGTAGAACCACTGTAAAAGATAGTTTGGGGTCACCTCGTGAAGTTGAACACATGCATTGTGTGTGAGCTGGCAGTCCCATTGCTCGCGTCTGTGCCTGAGAGTGGCTTTCACACATGCACAGTGACCTCCACAGCTACATGGCACAGAGTACCTGTTACTTGGACGGAGAAATGGTGAGAATCTACCAAGCAGGCTAGTGGGAAGGTAGCAAGATTAAATGCCCAAAGGACACCTTCCTAAATGACTCTTCTCCCTTCGGAAATGTATAAGAATTTGAATATAATATAACTTGTCCAAAGTTACATCATTAAGTGATAGAGCTGGAGTGATCCTTGAACCTAAGAGTCCAATGTCCATCCATGTTCTTTCTAGTAAGATTAAAACTGTTGTAATTTCAAAATATGTGAACTGTACACATGCCTAGCTCTCTGCATACTCATCCTATACCATATATATACACATATACATATATATGCATACACATGTACACATGTTTGTATGGACATAAATTCATATATACACACATATGCATATGTATACACATATCTATTCAAATATAAATAAGATAAAAGAAATGGGTAGAGAGGCGTGTATATAATTCACAGATATGTCTAATACATGTATATGGCTGACACATCTTCTTTGGGTAATGAGTCTTACATATTTACAACATGTTTTAACAACTTGTCTTTGAAGTATATGCCTAATAGAGATCATAAATCCAAGGACCAAGTTTTCCTTCCAGTCTTGAACCTTGTTTAATTCTCAGCTTGTACTCAAGACTTGCTACCCTGTGACCATAACATTATAGGAAACAAAGAAAACAATTCAAAATCAGAATGAGGGAAAAATTAAACTGGTCATTATGGAAAACAGAGCCAATAATCATTCTATATCTCATCTCTTCTAAACAAGATAAGACTAGAAGAAAAAGAACTAGTAGATTACACACTACAGGAAGTATACTGATTACTATAATCCTTCTTTATATAGACTTGTAATAGGGCAAAATCTGGTCCTTACAGTGTATGTTCCTGAGAGAGGGTTGGGCAACTTAATATTTGCATTTCAACTGTAATTTTAAATTTCTTATAATTCAAATATCTACTGGATACACTTTTAGGCAAACCTATTAGTATTTAAAATAAATTAGACCTAGCATCTAGTAAGCATGAGAACTCACTGTTGCAGTCCAGCTAAAGCAAATGATACTAAATTTTGTATTTTAGGTAGATGTAAGGAGGGTGAACTAAACTTATACTTTCAACACACCATTCCACCAATGTGGAATCCAATGGTTGAATTAAAAATAAAATGAAATGAGACATATCTGAAAAGTAACTGCTGTACTTATGTGCTAATCACACCTCAAAGCATAACATTGCTTGTTTTTTTTTTTTTCAAGAGAAGCAATAAAATCCTATTATGGATTAATCTTGTGCCAAATTTTGTTTTTTAATCAAATCTATTTTGAGCTAAAGAAAATACAAAATGCAAATGAGGGGCCTGATCCTCCAGATCTTGTGAACATGTAAGGGCTGATACACTTCAAAGATTTGTTTAAAAACTCATAAATTAAAATCCTCCTACAACACAGCAAAACATACTTATTCGCAAACCTTTACATTTCGTAGTCCATGTAAAGTTTCAACCTAATTAACATCTTTGGGGGAGAAGATTTTAAAATTCCTAAAATTAGATGTCTATAAATAAATACTGGTCTAATTTAATTTCTTACACATGTACCATATCCTTAGGCTTCAAGTGAGAATTCCGTTTCTCATGCCATCAACAAAACCAAACAACAATAAGAAAACCATGTCGGAAAGAGTCCGGGTTCTCAAACACGCAGCCCTATCCTCCCCAGTATACACACCACTGGAACACAAAGGGTGGGTGAGCTTATGGAAGGGTTGCTTGTGCGGCATTCCCCTGTGTGCTTTCTCCACCTGGGATGAAATATTCATTAGCAGACCTAAACAAACTCTTCAGAACATTTTTATCTCAAAGTGAGAAAATGCTATTCAAGCAGGCGCTAATGAAGCCATCCACCATCGTGTTTGATGTTCTCTAGTTAAAGAGTGCCCTGAAAGGCTTCAGGCAGTCCCTACTCTTGTTGGCAACTGTTTCAACTGCTGTGGGGCAATTGTGCAGCTATAACAGAGACTCCTGTAAAATGCCAACCCACACGTTTTAAATGAAAAATACAATATTCATGGACATCAACTATATAATAGTAGGTATCACATAAACTACATTTTACTACTACATGAGATCACACTCATCATAACATATCATTATGAGGGTGCTTCTTCTGAGAATTCAGAGCACAAGAAAGAATACGATTTGGTTTCTGTCATGAAGCCAGAGAACACAGAATATATTGGGAAATAAATGTATCCTGTTGATGAAATATGTAAAATAAGTCATTTGTGCATATCTATTTCATGGGATATCTCAACATGTTTAGCAGCAAATATGGGAAATAAGTTTATATGATTTTAAGATGTGAGTGTGTGTGTGTGTGTGTGTACACAGAACTGTAAGTAAAAGTGTGTAAAGTGAAAATTTTATACTATGACTGTAATGATTCAGTCCAAGAAATCTTAAGATGTTATCATACATGATATTACCACTTTTGTTCAATTGGATTAGTATAGTCATTCAGAAGATAGTTTTGTAGTGCTTGTGCTAAGGTAAAAAGTGTGCCAAAGCCCATAGGTACATGTAGAAAGTCACTAAATATAGTATTCTACCTCCAGAAGACACACAGGCATTTCAAATTCGATGTGTTAAGAGATAACTCAATATTCAATCTCAGTAAAATTGTCCTTCTTCATGAGTTTCTGTTTCAATTCATGATAACCCTCTGTCGTAGGCAAAATTCTAAGATGTCCCCCGATGGCAACACCCATCAGTGTTTGGGTAGCGCCTGTGACTATGATGGGATTGTATTCATGGGATCACTCTCATGACTATGGTACACTATGTGGCAAAGGCAAAGGGATTTTGCGGATGTAAAGCTCCTAATTGGTTGACTTTGAGTTAATCAAAAAGGAAATGAACTGGGGACAGGCCTGATAGAATCAGGGGAGCCCTTTATAAGAGGGTCTAATAGTCAGAGAGCGTCTCCTGTTGGCTCTGAAGAAGTAAGCTACCATGTTGGGAAAGGACCTGTCAGAGGGCCACATAGCAAGGAGCTATGAAAGGACACTAGGAGCTAAGAGCAGTCACTGGCTGACAGGTAGCAAGAGAACAGGACCTCAATCTTAACAAGGGCAAGGGACTGAAATCTACCAGTAACCCAAGAGTTTGGAAGAAGACTTTGGGCTCCAGAAGGGAACAAAGCCAGCTGCCAACTTGATGACAGCCTTGTGAGACCTGGGCAGAGGACCAGCCAAGCCATTCCGGGACTCCCCATGGAAACGGACATAATAAATGTGTGTGGTTGAAAGCTACTAAGTTTGCAGTAATTTGTTAAACAGCAATAGAAAACTAATATATTATCTCCCCAGTTTCCCAAGGCAAGGCAGAAATCTTGGGTGTCATCCTCACCCGTTCTTTGATCATAATTATTCACAGTCTTACTTCCGAAATATATTTTTATTCCTCTTTCCATTATTTTCTGTCAGGTTTGTAGTATTTCTCACCTAGGTTGCTGTACTAGGTTCTCCAACTGTAGAGCCAAACCTCGATAACCAATGCTTCAGAATCTGAGGCCAGCATTCTCTTACCACAAAACTGATCAAGTTACTCGCCTCCAAAAATATGTTAGGATAACCCTTGTATTCTTAGTCTGACATGCAAAATTCCTTCTGATCCAACTACTACCCACCTTGCTAGTTAGCCTCATCTTCTGGCAGTCTCCAACTTGGGCTTCGTGCTCTCTGGCCTTACCAAATGACTGTGTTTCTCCCCGCATATTCATCCAAACTTCTGTGCTTTGCATAGACCATTCACTTTCTTGAAACGTCCTTCCTTTCAATGACCACCTGGAAAACTTCGTACCCTGGTCTTCAAGATTCTAATATCTTCACCTTATCCTTCATTTCTTCACTGAAACCCTCCCTGGCCACCATCCATAGATGTGTAGTTTGCTCTCTTCTACAGTCTTCCCGTCACACTTTGGGCATAACGCCTTTACTATTATCTCAACATGACATCCTATTATTGGATCTGTCACACTTTGGGCATAACTCCTTTACTATTACCTCCACATCATGTTATTACTGGATTCCATGCCTATCCTTCTTCTGTTGTCTTTTATTTTTTAAGTAATCTCTACACCCAGTGTGGAGTTCAAACTCATCTTGAGATCAAGAATTGCATGCTCATCCAACAGAGCCAGCCAGGCTGCCCTCCATGTCTATCTTTTACCTGTAAAACCTTCCTGAAGACAGAGTCTCTACCTCCTTTCACATTCCTTTATCTCTCCACCCCTAACACACTGCTTGGCACCCAGCAGGCAGTAAGTAAAAATTCACAAATGCAAAAAAGATGTATAGAACCCACTGTCACATGAATTCTATTCATGAAACTTCCACCTAGATTTGGCATCGTGCAACACGCCATGAAACACTTAAAAGGCACCATGAGTTAAGGTCATTACCTAATATTGCTGATGTAAGACAAATCACAAACACAGCAGGAAGAAGACTAAAACAAACTAAAAACTAAAAAGCAGGCATATTATTAAATTTGTGCTATGCACCAGAAAGGAAGAAAATTAATTTGGGCATTAAAATAGGCAGATCTGGATAAGAAATACAGAACTTCACCCACAAATAGGCAAGACCATTATCACAGAAACTCATTGTTTCCTCTTCTACTCTGTGATGGAAAAGTCCCTAAGTGCCTACCATGTCCCAGGCAGGGAGACAGGGCACCAACAGAACAGTCTAGCAGAACTCGTAGTGAAGATGCATTTTTGTTATTCTACCTTCTCTGAAAAGGACTGCTTGCCTTTACAAATCTTTAAGGACTAACTCAGCATTTTTATAACAATGAAGAATTGAAGAAACTCCAATTGTTTAAACAGGAACTGGTTAAATAAGAGGTGGTACGTTCACACAATGGAATAATGTTCAGGTCTTTTAACTGATGTTAAATCATTGTCTGGGGGGCTCAGTTAGTTAAAAGTCTGCCTTTGACTCAGTCCATGATCCCAGGATCCTGGCATCGAGCCCTGTGTCAGGTTCCCTGCTCGGCTGGGAGTCTGCTTCTCCCTCTCCTCCTGCACCTCCCTTCTGCTTGTACTCTCTCGTGCTCTCTTTCTCTCTCTCTCAAATAAATAAATAAATCTTTAACTGATGCTAAAAATTAGTATATCCTGAACATGATGAAATAAGAATATCGTAGTATCCCATTTCATCTGTGTGTGGTGGGATTTTTAGATTATATTTGACTAGAGGGGAAAATCGTTGAGGATATATACAATGGGTGCCTGGATGACTCATTTGATTAAGTGTGGGACTCTTGATTTCAGCTCAGGTCATGATCTCAGGGTTGTGAGATCAAGCCCTGGGTGAGGCTCTGTGCTGAGTGTGGAGTCTACTTGAGATTTTCCTTCCTTCTCCCTCTGCCCCTTCCCGCTCTCACTCTTTCTCAAACAAAAATATATACAACTGTATTAACAGTGGTATCTGGTTGCTGGACATAGAGATTTGTTTTTGTATGAATATTCATTTTTTAATTATATTTAAAACTTTTCTTCCCTTAAACTCCTCTGATTTTCCTACATATTTAATTTTGAAACAGAATATATTTTAAAAAAGGAATTTCTGATTAAAAAAAAAAAACACAACATGAATGGGATGGGCACCTGGGAGGTTCAATCCCTATGATTAAGTGTCCACTCTTGATTTCAGCTCAGGTCATGATCTCAGGGTTATGAGATTGAGCCCCACGTCGGGTTCAGCACTGAGCATGGAGCCTGCTTGAGATTCTCTCTCCTTCTCCTCTACCCCTCCCTGCTCATGCGCTCTCTTTCTCTCAGAAATAAATAAAATAACATGCATGCTTTTCTCCATACATGCACATGGCCAGTAGGAGACCAGAGTTATTGCAGAGAAACTTTACCTAAGTGGTCATCATTCAACAAACATCTACTGAGTAGTTATTATGTGTTAGGCCTATTACTATATTTTGGCAATATACTGGCAATACAGTTCCCGCCCTCAAGAAGTTCATAGTGTAGAGTGGAGGAAGATACTTGAAAGACAAAATGTGTTGCAGGAAGGCAAGACCCCGTATATAGGAGCATGAAGCCAGGGAGGGGGAGAGCTGGGGAGGCTTCTCAGAGGAACCAACACTTCAATTGAGTGCCAAAGACCAAAAATCAGGATATTTCTTAATACAAAGAATAACACCTTCTTTCCTTACATAGTTCATGAAAACCAGAATGAATTATGATGTGTACTGACTTAACTGAGGCTATTAACCTAAACTCTTAGATGCTCCGAGTTCACCAGTTCAAGGTTGGGGCTGGTGGTGGTTCTCCAGGTGCTGGTAGTTCCTTCTGTGTTTGCAGATGGCCCCACCAACAGAGAACTTTGAGGCTCCCCTGCCATGTTTTTGGTGGTGGGGGGAGGGGCAAATGTTCAATCACTAAATTCTTCCTAAGTAATTTGCTCTTACTATAGTTTTGAATTATTGCATATCATTGTGTCATCTGTGCAATACAAAAGAGCTATGTTCTCCATACAATCTCTCTTTTACTTACAAGGTTTGCTTGCTTGTTTATTTGTGTTTAAGAGCCCCCTTGGTCTTTTCTGGAACCCTTGTAACTGTCACTCCTTTCACCCTTCTTCATAGGACTAACTTCACCTTGTTTTAACTATGTATCTTCCACCCTCTTCAATATATCTGCATCCTCTAAAAATAATAAAATCCAATGGAATCTAACACCTAGACTCTGCAGAACAAAATATTGCATTTCTAAGCTCTTGCATTTAATGCCTCTATTAGACATATCCAGGTCTTGTAGAAGAAAATGCATGCCATTGCTTGGTCATATTCAATGGCAATCCAATATGATTTTGCTTCTATACCTTATGTCTGCAGACTTATGCCCCCATCTTATGTGAAGCAACTTTGTTAGCTACCTTCATAGCTATGAATACAATGCTATCTTTTAAAAATATTCTTTAGGTAAAATTTACATAGAGTAAAATGTGTAGATCATAAGTGTACAAGTTGGTGAACTTTTATAAATGTGTACATCTATGTAACAACATCCCAATCAAGATGGGAGTATTTCTAGCCCAGAAAATTCTTTTGTGTCTCCTTCTAATCAATTTTCACTGTTCATGTTTCTATAGTCATAGATTAGTTTTGCCCATTCTAAAACTTTATATGAATGTGAGGATACTTCTTCTGCTTAACATAATACTTTTGCGATTCAGCTATGTTGTTGTGTATATCAATACTTTGTTCCTTTTCATTGCTGAGTAATATTCCATAACACGAATATACTGTAATTTATATATTCATTCCCCTATTTACAGATTTTGGCTATTAGGAATAAAGCTGCTATGAACGTTCTTATTCAAGTAAAAATGTCTTATGGTTATATAGGATTTTTCTCTTACGATAAAGACCTATGAGTGGAATTGCTATCCTAGATCAGTGTTTGTTTAACTGTACAAGGAACTGACAATAAATTTTCAAAGTGGTTGTGTCAGTTTACATTCCCAAAAGCAATGTATGTGAGTCTGACCTTTACATTCTCACCACTTAGAAACTCGTCAGTCTTCATGATTTCAGCCATTCTAATGGATGTGAAGTAGTGTTTGGCTATGATTTGTATTTCCCTGATGGCTAATTTTGTTGAGCATCTTTCTATGTGGTTATACATCATGCATATAGCTTTCATTATAAAGGGTCAGTTGAAGATTTTTGCCCACTTTTATAAATTAGGTTGTGTTATTTCTTATTTATTGGTAGGGCTCCTTTATTTATTGTGGATAAACTCCTTTGATGGATGTATGTATGGTGAATAGTTTCAGTCTATGACTGGCCATTCATTTTCTTCATAGTATCTTATGAAAAGAAAAAGTTTTGATTTTGATGAAGCCTGCTTCACCAACTTTCTCTGATGCTTAGTGTTTTTTGTGTCTTAAGAAATTTTTTGCCTAGGGGCGCCTGGGTGGCTCAGTGGGTTAAGCTGCTGCCTTCAGCTCAGGTCATGATCTCAGGGCCCTGGGATTGAGTCCTGCATCGGGCTCTCTGCTCAGCAGGGAGCCTGTTTCCCTCTCTCTCTGCCTACTTGTGATCTCTTTCTGTCAAATAAATAAATAAAAATTAAAAAAAAAAAAGAAAGAAATTTTTTGCCTACCCAAAGGTCACAAAGTTTTCTTCTGGAAGTTTGGTAGTTTTAGCTTTCATATTTTAGGCATACTACTCCCCTCAAATTAATTGTTTGGGTGTGGTATAAGAGAGGAGTCAGGGTTCATTATATTATTGGGGTTTTTTTGCACATCTGTGCAGTTGTTTTAGTAGAATTTGTTGCAAAGATTTTTCTTTGCTTGCTTAACTGCCTTGGCATTTTGTTGTAAAGGGCTTGGCTGTATAAGTGTGGGTCCATGGACCCTATTCTTTGTCCCACTGATCTATGTTTGCAGCAAGCCATATCATCTTGATTACTGTAGCTTTGTAGTAAGTCTTTTTTTTTTTTTAAAGCTTTTATTTATTTGACAGAGAGAGGTTAAGAGCACAAGCAGGGGGAACAGCAGGCAAAGGGTGAATCAGACTCCCAGTTGGGCAGGGAGCCCGGTGTGGGACTTGATCCCAGGACCCTGGGATCATGACCTGAGCTTAAGACAGAAGCTTAACTGACTGGGGTCACTCAGATGCTTTATATTAAGTCCTAAAATCAACTCATCTGAGTTCCATTTTGTTCTACTTTTTCAAGATTATTTTTTCTACATGTTTAAAATTATATACTGTTTAAGGGTACCGGGGTGACTCAGCTGTTAGGCATCTGCCTTCCGATCGGGTCATGCCTGGTCCCTCAGTCCTGGAATGGAGCCCCACCTTGGGCTCCCTAGTCAGTAGGGAGCCTGCTTCTCCCTCTCCCACTCCCCCTGCTTGTGTTCCCTCTCTCGCTGTCTCTCTCTCTGTCAAATAAATAAATAAAATATTTTTAAAAAATGAAATTATATACCCTTTAATATAACAAATACAGTCTTTGGAAAAAAAAGTCAATTTTAATAAATGAACAGTTCCATGATTCTTCTTTTAGCCAATAAAACAATAACCAATATTATCTCTCTTTATCCTGAGGGTCTTGCCAAGTCTGTTTAAATAGATTAGCAGCCTTATATTCCACATTGATATTTGTACCTAAAACCATCCAGGGAATAGTGTGAACGGAACAAATACTGAGTCAAATTTTAGAATTTTACTTAAAAATATGTCAAAAAGAAGCCGTGATGAGAGAGTCCTACGGCGATGCCGACATGTGTTGCTGAAGGGAGCCTTTCATTGTTCTGACAAATGACATACCTCTTTTTGAGGCTATGATCAACCTCTTCAGGGAATACAAGGTTACATGTTTGCAAAGCACTGTAAAGAATGCTGAAAAACTACACTTGTTAATAATGGGATGAATTAGTGGACAACTTAAAAAGTAATAAAAAATGCAAGAAAATAATCTAATTTTCTTTAACATACCTCAAGGAAGGGATAATATTTCATAAAAATAATAAAAATGTAATAAAGAATGATCTGGTTGATAAGAAAGAGGCAATGCTACCAATAAAAATCAGACATACAGTGACCTGGGAAAATGGAATGGCTTTTCCCCTCCCCTCGCCACAAGCCCAGCACAAGAGTAGCAGGGACAGACTCCTCCCCTCAAGTGTTTCCTCTCCTACTTCTCTCCCAGAGGGGCTGTGGACATTCTCGCAAGTCCGTCGAAGTATCTCGTGCAAACACGAGAGGCCCAGGATGCTCGTACAAAGTACCTCACTCAAAGTTTGTTTTAATCACAAAAGAGGAGTAGAGTATAGCAGCTAACAAGCTTTCGAGTCTGACACAATCTGTCACTTACCTGTGTAACATTGGGAAAATTCCTGAATCTATTTGAACTCATTTCCTCTCAAGGTGGTAGAGAGGATTTCATTAAATAACGTGCCCTTGGTAGTAATACATTTGGACTCCAAGGGATGAATAAGTTGTCAATGCTAGCTTCTTTTTCCAGATTTTTCCCAAAGTAGGTGAAGCAAACACTTAAAAACATATATGCCAAAATAACCGCCCAGTTTATAAATTCAGGCTCTCAAAATTACTTAATAACCATAATCTTCATCACTTCCCTGAATGCTAGGAGTATGAAACAGTGGGGAGGGCATACTAGAATGGGACCAGGCCTGGCTTCTATCTGGGCTCTGCCTCTATGTGACCATGAGATCTTCAGCAAATTATTTACCCCTGGAGGCTCTCTAGGTTCCTTCACCATAAAACGAGAGGGTTGTTTTAAGAGAATCTCTGAGACTCCTTTTCAAATCTACAATTTTAAGATGTAGCTAAGCTATATGATTGCTACTGTGCTCATCTCTGACAAGTCAAATATTTAGGATAAAATATCTCACATACCCTCACTCCAATTTAGACGTGGGAAAGGTGCCGAAGCTATGGCAAAGTAGGCACCAGAGTCATTTAACCAATCTCAATGCTTTGGCAGAAGAGCTCTTGCTGGCTATAAGGCATTATGTTTAATACGGCAAAAACAAATGTCTGCAAACAGGTCATTTGAATGTTACTCAGACTAGTAGGAAGACCTGGTCTCTGAAAAGTCTCAGGTTCGTCCCCCCCTCCATGATAATATATTTATCATCATGTGGACTAAAGAAGTCTCCTACTAAATTATCATATGAAACCTTTCTTCACTAATCTCAGTTATAACATCTGCAACTTAACTGCAGTGTGTAGAACAAATCTGGATATTGAAGTTCAAATTCTGGATGGATTGGACAAGAAAGTTTCCTCATCTTCCTGTATTCTCACTTGAAAGAATAATGGCTGTGTTTCATTGATTCTGAGATATATCTGTTTTTCAAATTTTAAGATCTTGAAATTGGATGCATCTATAGTCCATGTGTTTGGAAAACACTGTATCATAATTTGATTAGCAACACTTTTTTTTTCTGAGCAAAATTAATGGTGAGTTTTAAAAGCAATGGAATCTTAGATTGAGTTAAATACAGTAAAATCCTTCCAACTTAATACAGGGATTTTTGTAAGGCTCTGATGAAATTATCTTCAGAGTCTTTTCAGTTGTAAACAGGAGAATGGACCGACCATTGTCTAAAGTTCTTAGTTCCTAATGTCTTTAGGAATCTGATATGAATGTAGGATTTTATTATTAAATTGATCTCCCTATGCAAAGTGAGCAAATGTGCTAACACAAGCTAAGATAAAACCATACTGTTATGAGTCTCTCATTGACCAAAGAAATCCAAAACTGAAATATTTAGATTCTTTTTACCAATATTCTCCCAAATTATATTTCATTCTCAGAGAAAAGTAAAATAAAAAATTTAATAAACTCAAATCAGTTATAAATCAAATCAATATAGGTATAAAAATGGATAACTATCTATTTATTTATAAAAATATAAACTTAGCAAATCTTATGTATACCATGCATATGTCCTCATCTAACAACATACCTTTGCAAACTATAGTTTTATGATTTTGTCACAGTTAAAATATTTCTCATACTCATCTATGCACTAAGAAATAATGACTACAAATTAATCTTTCAAATAAGTTAAAGTTCTTTTGCAACCATTTTTTTATTATAAAGGGTAATACATGCTGCTTATAGAGAATTTGGAAAATGCAGAAAAAGATAAATAAGAAAAATTAAATCTCGCCACATTGAAATAATCACCATTAAAATTTCAATATATTTTTTAGTCTTTTACGTAGTACTATAGACATTAGTGTAAAATCAGAATTAGAGGGTACTGTCATATGTGCATACATACGAAGTTTGTATCAATATTTTTTCACCTATGCTTACTTTATCATCACCACTTTCATATCAGTCAATGCTTTTCAAAAGCATCTTTGAGAGGTGGATCGGGACAATTTGGAAAAACAAAACATTGGATCCATACCTGACTCTGCATATTGATTCTTGACTCTGGTTGAACATCACAAATCATTTGCAGAAATTCTAAAACAATGCAATGGTTAGACCCTACCCTCGGAGATTCTAAATGAGTTTTTCTGGACTGAGATCTAGGCACGATTTGTGTTTTCATTTTGTTTTGTTCTGTTTTTTTTTTCTTTTTCTCGTATAATTCTAAGGCATAGATTGGATGTCTCATGCATAGAATGGATGAGAACTATTGCTTTACATTAAGATAAATTTCAAATAGATTAAGAAATGATTGTTAAAAAAAAACCCGTGGCATTAGTTAATAAAAATATAAGTGTACATGTAATTTTAGGGTACTAAAGAACACCAAAGGCAGAAACATAAAAATAAAATTAATATATTCAACTACATAAAAACCTTTAAATTTCTGAATGCCAAAAAATATCACAAACAAAACCAAAGAGCAAATTGCAAAGTAAGAAAAATATTTCCAATGTAAAGTACAGGTGAGGCTCTTAGGAAATACAAAGGAAAAGATGAAGAACAGAAAAGGTTAGGTATAGGTAAATCACCCAGAAAAAAAAGTCACTACATATCTGGGGATAAAAAAGCATTTCCTTCTTAAATGACAAACAAGCTGATCTTCACTTCAGAATGTATTTCTCTCTTCCAGACTCTTTCCCTGCCGCTCATAACTCGGGTTATACAGTAGCACTTACATTCATCCCCTGAAGCTTTACCTCATTAAAAAAAAATCAAACTCTCAGCAAATATATTAAAACTAAAATATGAATACATAAAGAGGAAAGTCACACTGACACATAAAGGTCTCATAAAATCAGATGCAAAGGAACATAGCACCACTTTATTACTGCCTGAGTCCAACTCTGCCCAGGTTCAACTTGCAATAAAAGGAAGTCTTTTCAATCTTCCGGAGTGACTTGCCCCTTATTAGAATGCATACTCATTATTTTCCGATTACTCCTCTCCATCAAACATTCCATTTTGTACGTTGGTTTCCACACCCCTTGTACAGTATTCATATTTTATCTCTAAAGATTGTAATAAATCACTTCAAACACAATAACCCGTTTAAGAATGGGTTTTATAGGCAAAAAGGCACACCTTTCGTGCTGTGATTGCAATCTGCAGATGCGCGCGTCTCCCCCAGCCCGGATTAGCCGCTGTGCACGCAAATGATGCGGGAGCGCGGCGGGGACTCTCACCGGCTGAACAGGCCAACTCAACCCAATGGGTACTTCCTGGTTGCAGGATGTCGCCATAGGAACCCTTCGAGATGTTTTGTTTTATGAATTTGGCTCCTTCTGTTTCTCGCAGTGCCAACGCTTTCAAGATAATGCGGTTTAGACATGTCACAGCTGTTGAAACTCAGAGCACAAGCTCACGCTGACAGCGGTGTATCATCAAGCCCCAGAAACACCAAACATTATGATAAAGAACAGAAGTATGAAAGATAAGACGAAGACAAAGGGCAGGAAATATTGCCTTACCGACTTAGAGCAGAGCCTTGGGGGGAAACATCTGGCTCAGAGCAAACAGGGATCCTCTGGGCGCGGTGAGGGGTCTTGCTGGAGAGAGTGAGGGCTGACCACAGGTGGACCATGGGGACCCAGAAGCTGAAAACCGGGCAGTGGGGGGTTGTTATCTGTAAGGGAATTTGGGTATTTAAGGAGGCGAGAGATCTAGAATCTTGAAATCCACATAGGAGCCCTAATTTGCGATTTTTACTCTTGTGTTTAAAATCTCACCTATGTCAGGGAGCTTTCTCTTCGAGCTCTCTGGTTAAGTTTATGAACCATTTTATACACATTGAGGAACAATCCAAGGAAGACTCTCCAGGGTTTTAAAAAGTATTGTTAGTTTGGAATTATTAAACATTAACAACTACTGAGTATCACTTGCTTCTACAAAACCTGATGTCTTTGCAAAAGGAAATAAAGAATATTTACTGATTTCATGAGGAACTTCAGTCCTAGCAATTGGTGATCTGAGGAAAAACCACTTTTCACTTAAAAAATTCACCTCCCTCCCGCCCCATAAACCTTTTACAGACACTCTAACTTCTGGGTAAGTCTTAAAAACTTATCTTCTGAAAGATCTATAAAGCTCATAGGCTAGGCAAGAGATTTAAAAGTTTATTTTGTGTGGGTGTAAGTTGGAATGTAGTCGTGTGTAAATTAGATAGAATCTTGAACGTTTTCCAGTCACGCCTACTTTCTGTTCTAACCACATATGTATGATTATTTAAAGCAAACACTTTCATCTCATGGACATTTAAATATTATCTCCGTGAATGAATAGATTAGGAAGAACCTCAAGTTCACTGAAAGTTTTGCACACAACCTTCAGGTCTGTAAATAAAGACATTGTACTGAGTAGGAATGAGCACATACATGATCTTTACAACAATCCCATGAGTTAGTAATATTAAAACCCATCCCTCACATCGGGCCATTCCTTACTCTATTCTGGAGGACCCCTTCTCTGTGCCAAAAGAAGCACTATTTGCTCCAAAACCAGATTACGTGTGAGAAAATCATCGAAACATGGCAGAGTCGGGATTTGAAATCAGTCTATTGTGCCAAGAAGTTTCCACTCTTTCCAGTAGGTCATAATACCTCCTAAATATCAAAGAATTCAGCACGAGCTATACTCTCAAATACCTACTGGCAATAAACCTGAAATATAAGTGACGCATAAAGCAAATATTCTAAATAATACAACTGACTTTAAATGTACTTTTCAGAACAAACACGAGTCTTATTTTTCCAGAACAGCCTAAAGAAATGAGAGATCTGAATATTTTCATTCTCCAAACGGCCCAAAGTTTCTACCCTTTTAGAGATCCCAGATTTTCATTTTTTAATTTTTATTTTTTAAAAGATTTTATTTATTTGACAGAGAGAGAGAGAGCGCACATAAGCAGGGGGAGAGGCAGAGGGAGAGGGAGAACTAGATTCCTTGCCAAGCTGGGAGCCTGATGTGGAGCTTGAGCCCAGGACCCTGGGATCATGACCTGAGCTGAAGGGAGAGGCCTCACCACCTGAACCACCAAGATTGCAGGTTTTTAAAAATCTTATCATACTGGGGTGGTAAAACTTCCCAAAATATATTAAATGTTGATTCTAGATGAGGAAAATTTGCTAATACTACTCACCATATTAATAGAACAAAAGAAAAATTGTACTATCATATTTTTGGATGCAGAAAGGATTAGATAGCACATCCAACATCCATTTTTAAAATTTTATTTTATTCTTTAAATTATGACACAGCAAAATGGACTTTTTTGATGTGTAGTTCTTTGAGTGTTAATCCATGGGTAGATTCAATGAAACCAAACCACAGTCAATACAGGGAAAATTCCCATTACCCCTCAAGAACTCCTTGCTGTTACCACTTTGTTGTCTTACCTTCCTCCCACCTGTAATTCTTGGCAACTACTGATCTTTTCCATCACTAGTTTTATTTGAAAATGCCATCTAAATGGAATCATACAATATATGACCTTTTAAGGCTTAAAAAAAGATTTTTATATTTATTTATTTGGGGGAGAGGCAGATGGAGAGGGCGAGAGAGAGAATCTCAAGCAGACTCCCCACTGAGCATGGAGCCTGATGTGGGGATTGATTTCACAATCCATGAGGTCATGACCTGAGCTGAAACCAAGAGTCAGATACTTAACCAACCGAGCCATCCAGGGGCCCCAAGACTGGTGTTTTTACTCAGCATGTCTTTGTTTATTCATTCAAGTTGTGTAAACCAATAGCTTGTTTTTTTTGGTTTTGTTTTTGTTTTCTTTACTACTGATACTGATAGTATTCCTTTGTATGAATATATTATACTTTGTCAATTCAGAACATTTGGGTTTCCAGTTTTTTATGATTGTGACTAGAGCTGCCATAAACATTTGCATACAGATTTTTGTGGGTATATAATGTTTCACTTTTCTAGGATTAATACCCAGAAGTGGGACTGCTGGGTCCTATATTAATTTATTTAACTTTATAAGCAACTGCAAAACTGTTTTCCAAAGTGGCTATGCCATTTTGCATTCCTACCAGCAATGTAGGAGAGTTCTAGTTCCTCCACATCCTTGGCGGGACTTGGTTTTTTTGGTATTTTTATTTTGGTCATTCTAACAGGTACACAGTGGCCATCTCACTGGGATTCTAATTTACAGTTTCCTAATGACTAATTACATTGAACACCTCTTCAGTGCTAATTCGTTATCTGTGTATTCTCTTTGATGAGTGCCTGGTGAAGACTTTGGTCTATTTTTTTTTTAAACTGGGTTATCTTCTCATTGTAGGATTTTAAGAATTCTCTATACATTCTTTATGTAAAGTCCTTTATTGGATATGTGATTTCCAAATATTTTTTCCAAATATTTTCTCCCAGACTGTAGTTTGCCTGTTCATCCTCTTAACAGTGTCTTTTGTGAGCCTAAGTTTTTAATTCTAATGAAGTTGAATTTATCAATATTTTCTCTTGGGGTCTGGGCTCTTGCTGTCTAAGAACTCTTTGCCTAACCTTAAGTTATAAAGACTTCATCCTATATATTCTTTAAGTTTTATAGTGTTATGCTTTATATTTAAACTTTGATTAATTCTGAGTGAATTTTTGTATAAGATGGGAGGTTGCAGTTGAGGTTCATCTATTTTGCATATGGATGTCCAACAGTTCCAACACTGTTGAAAAGGCATTCACTTTTCCACTGAACCACCTCTACTTTTTCTCTCCCTCAGCTTATACTTTTTGGAAGAGATTGTGTAGAATTGGTGCTATTTCTTTTGTAAATGTTTCAGAGAATTCACCAGTGAAACCATCTGGGCCTGGAGATTTCTGTTTTCAAAGGCTTTAATTCCTTAGTTGTTACAGGACTATTTTGGACATTTAGTTCATCTTGAGTGAGTTTTGCTACTTTGGTGTTTGTAGTAGTATGCTTGGGTCTCAGGCATCCCTGCGTGGCCTTGCTGGTATGCTAATAATGCAAAGCTCTAACCTCTGCTCTAATAATGCAAAGCTCTAACACTCCTTCTCTGGGCCCTTTCTCAGGGCTATGTCTGCAGAGAGCAGGATTAGGGGACATTTTCCTCTCATCACAGTGCCAGGGTTTTGTTTGTTTGGTTTGTTTTTTAGAGAGAGTGGGGCAGGGCAAGAGGCAGGGAGAGAGAGAATCTGAGCCTAATGTGAGGCTTGATCTCATGACCCTGAGATCATGACCTGAGCTGAAATCAAGAGTCAGACATTCAGCCCACTGAATCCAGGCATCCCCACAGTGCCAGTTATCAAAGAGATAAATTTCCCAACTGTGGTGTTCCTTGGGGGCTATCTGAATCTCACTGCACATGTAACATCTATCTAATCCCACTGCAGAATATACCTATTGGCCTGATGGATTTAGGAGTTACGTGTACCTCATGCCAACCAATAGGAAGCTCACGATATTTGCTATACGAGGAGTAATGAAGTTCTTCATCTCTGACCTAGGAGTCTCCTGTGCTCTGCAGCCTTTATGAAGCAGTAACAGGTTAACCAGTTAGCTTGTGAGTAAAGTAAAATATTGGACTGTACATAGTTCTTTACATACACATTCCAGAGAATTGGTATTCAATCTAAATTGTCATATTTACATAGAGGATTTTTTTTTTGCAGTATTTCCTTATTGTCCTGTTAATGTCTGCTGAGTCTGAGACCTCCTCTCTCACGACTTATATTAGTAATTCATGTTACCCCTTTTTTCCTTTGTCAGCTTTGCTAGAGGTTTATTAATTTTATTGATCTTTTCCAAGAACCGGTTGTTGATTTTCTCCATGATTTCTGTGATCAAGTTCATTGACAATTACTCTAATTATTTTTTTCTTCCCCCTACTTCTTTAGGTTTATTTTTCATTTCCTTTTTAAGTTAAAAGTTTAGATTATTGACACGGAGGACATGGGGGGATGGAGAGGAGAAGGGAGTTGGAGGAAACTGGAGGGGGAGATGAACCCTGAGAGACTATGGACTCTGAAAAACAATCTGAGGGCTTTGCAGGGGCGGGGGATGGGAGGTTGGTGGAGCCCGGTGGTGGGTATTATGGAGGGCACGTTTTGCATGGAACACTGGGTGTGATACATAAACAATGAATTCTGGTACACTGAAAAGAAATTTAAAAAAAAAAAAAAGCTTGGATTATTGATTCAAGACTTTTTTTTCTCCATAAGCATTTTTGGTTGCTTTTTAATTTTTTTTTAATTTTTTATTTTCTAAAGGTTTTATTTATTTGAGAGAGAGAGCACAAGTGAGAGGAAGGGCAGAGGGAGAGGGACAAACAGACTACCTACTAAATGGAGATCCTGATGCAGGGCTCAACACCAGGACCCTGAGATCATGACCTGAGCCAAAATCAGATGCTTAACTGACTGAACCACCCAGGTACCCCAAAGATTTTATTTTTAAGTAATCTCTACACCCAAAGTGGGGCATGCACTTACAACTCTGAGATTAAGAGCTGTATGTTCTACTGACTGAGCCAGCAAGATGCCCCTCTTTATAAGCATTTAATGCTAAAAAATATTCTTCCTTCCATACATTTTGATATGACATTTTTACATTTCCTCAGTCCAAAATATATTTAGTAAGCCACAGTTAATTTAAAAGTATTGTTTTTTTTTTTAACTATTTGTAGATTTTCCAGCTATCTTTTTGTTATGGATTATGACCAGAGAGCATATTGGCATAATTTCAGGTTTTTTAGATTTGTTATGATTTATGACCCAGGTTATGGTCTATCTTGATGAGTCGTCCATGTGTACCTGAAAAGACTATATTCTGCTGCTGTTGGGTTGAGTGCTCTATAAATGTCAAGTAGATCACATTGATAGTCTTTTTCAGTTCTATACTCTAGCTGATTTTCTACTAGTTCTATTGATGATTGAGAGATGAATATTTAAGTCTCCAACTACAAATATGGTTTGTCTATTTCTCCTTTCAGTTTTGACAGTTTTTGCTGTATGTGTTTTGAAGATCTGCTGTTTGATGTATACAATGAAGATTGTGAGGTCTTCTTAGTGAATTAACTTTTTAATCTTTCCATCCTTTGTTTATCCCTGGTAATTTTCATTACTCTGAAGTGTACTTTGATATTCACATAATCATTCTAGATTTCACTTGATTATTATTTGCATGGGTGTATCTTTTCTGTCATTTTACTTTAACACAATATTTACATTTAAGTGAGTTTCTTGTAGATAGCATGCAATTGGGATATTAAAATATCTATGCTGATAATCTCTGTCTTTTGATAAATTTAGAACACTTACATTTAGTGTGATTATTAATATTTAGATTTGTGTCTATCATTTTATTATCATTTTCTGCTTATTTTTGTTTTAATTCCTCTGTTTCCCATGTCCTCTCTTCTTCTGGGTCATTTGAACATTTTTTTAGCATTCCATTTTAATTTTCATATTGGAATTTGACAAAAGATTGGGGTGTGTGTGTGTGTGTGTGTGTGTGTAGCTGTTGCTCTAGGGATCACTATATATATATATATATATATATATATATATATATATATATATATATATATATATTTTTTTTTTTTTTTTCCCCCAAGTCTACTTGGAATCACATCAATGAGGAATGTAGAATTCTTACTGCCGTGTTACCAAAACTAATTAACATGGTTTTGAAGATACTAGGAATAAGAGGGTAAAAATGAGAGGTAAAAAAGAGAAAGGAGAGGATAAATATGATCACTATATATATGAGAATCAGCTAGGAAATTATTACAACTGTTAGGAGAATTCAGTTAAGATTGGGAGCAAAATTAAAATACAGAAATCAACAGGCCTCACATGTAAAATAACAGCCATTTGCAAGACAGAATGAAAGAAAACACTAAAATATCCAGAGGAGGGGCGTCTGGGTGGCTCAGTGGGTTAAAGCCTCTTCCTTCCACTCAGGTCATGATCCCAGAGTCCTGGGATCGAGCCCCACATCGGGTTCTCTGCTTCGTGGGGAGTCTGCTTCTCTTCCTCTCTCTCTGCCTACCTCTCTGCCTACTTGTGATCTCTGTCAAATAAATAAATAAAATCTTAAAAAAAAAATATCCAGGGGATATCATGAAATGTACAAAGTCTATATAAAGAAGTCCTTAAAAAGTGACTGACAAACACATGTTCACATTAAAGAAATAGAAAGGTATGTCATACCAGTTTCTTCGATCACTGACAGCAACCACAGGTTCACAGTTAATGAAATGCCCTGCTAAGGAGCCAAAAAGATGAGCAACCATCTATGGACTTAATATCTAACATGTTAAGGAAGTCAAATCTCCCTAAACTGATATCGAAATTTAATTCATCAAACTAAAAATAGTAAACAAGACTTTTCTTTTGAAAATCAGAAAAGTTGATTCTAAAGTTCGTATAAAATCCTGGTAGGTATAATCATAAAAATTATAAAAGAGGAAGAGCAAGAATACTAAAAGTTAACTTTCTCCACCAGACAGTATGGCATATTTTAAAGCGACATTAACTGAAACGGTGTGGTTCTAGATCATGAATCAAGACAGTTCACTGGAACAGCCTTAAGTCCAGAAATAAACTGGCAACAAATCAATAAGGAAAAGTAGAATACACAATCTGTGACACTGTAAAGGTGGGCAACTATCAAAAAAAAATAAGTTGGAACCCTAGTTCATATTTTTATAGTAAAAGGAATTCCAGGTACATCAAAACTTTAAAATATAAAAGACCAACTGAATCACTGGCCACAAGATTGAACTTAATCTCTTTGAGTCCCTCTTCTCTCCCCAGAGGTCAGGCCACTATCACTGTGACTCAAAGCCCCAACTCCTAATCACATGGTTGGTCTTTCTGGTGTGGTCAGTCGTCATCCAGAGTCATCTCATTAGCATAAGCTTCCAGGTTCCACCATGAATAACATAACTCTTCTTAAACTCAGGAAACTTAGAGAACATACATCCTGGGAAGAGGAGTGGGTTGTAGTGCTAGGAAGAGGGGAAGAAGGCCAGGCAAATTTTTATTCATTTTATTTTATTCCAGGTATTTAGAAGCTACCTGTAATAACCAAAGAGTGGAAACCAACATTGTCCAGTGACAGAGAACTGATTTAAAAAAATTAAAATATACCCATTTGATGGGGTTCTATGCAACCAAAGAAAAAAATGGGGCAATTCGGTAGACAGGGAAACAGAATAAACTGCTGAATGTGTATAACATCGTATATGATATACTATAATCTGTGTTTCATATACCGCAGGCCATCCAGTAGAAATAAGAAACTGATAGCAGAGGCTGGATGCAAGGAAGGGAAATGAATGGTTGAAAGAAAATTTTTTTACCCTTTTCGACCTTCTGATTTTTTACATTACCTGTTTAAGAATAAAACACTACAATGTATTTGCACATTTCTCTGAGGATACTGAACATAATGTATAACTTAATCTTTGACTACTAAGAGCCACTGTCATAAGTTATATTGAACAATAAAGCTCTAAGAGTCTACCCGGCACACAGGGTTGTTTTCATCCACACTAAATGATCCCAGGCTCCGATATGAGTTAGTGTCGTTTTTAATTTTTTTGACTTCTCCCAGCTACTTCTCACTACCATCAACCTTCTTCCTCTGGTTGACTCAAACTTCTTTTAAATGGTTGTTTTAGTTGTTATGAGCTAAGAAACAAGGCACACGATGCTAATACTGTATAGAGGAAAACCTCCTCTTTGACAGCTTGAGGAAGCCTCTCATAATCGGTAAGTTTTAGAAATCAAACTTCATAACAACTACTTGACTACTCAAGATTTTTACACATTCTTGGTTCCATGTAACTGAGTAAAAACAGACAAGGCATTATTTTAAGTCATTATGGGAGGTCCTATGATTTAATTAATGCTATATTGTTAAGTACATACCTGAAACTTTTTCAAAATTGCTTTTATTCATTAATTCAAAAGATATTTTTGAGCATCTAGTGTGCACCAGGGAACACTTAAGGTTCTAGGGAAAAGCAATGAACAACCGAGACAATGGCCAAAGTCCCTCAGAATTTACACTCTAACTGGACAGACAGACAGCAGGCAGAGATCAAGTGGTAAGTAGTGTAACAAGACAGGGGGAAATGTGACAGAGCAGTTAGGACGGGGCAGCAGCACAGACAGGATACCTATCAGTCAGCACCTCATCAGAGAACACTAGAGTATCACACACACACACACACGTGCACACGCCATTTTAATATATAAAATAGTATATAAAATAAGGGACTATAGGAGGCTGTTCTTTTGTGTCAGGCAGGTGGGTGTGAGGTGGGGGAAGCGAAAACATACTGGGACCTGCCAGGAGGAGCAGAACCCGCGGGAACTCATGCCAGTGTCTCACTGCCGCCAAGCCTCCAACTCAATGAGGGGGCTGTGCGGCGCAACCTGGCACCCTCAGTCACACCTGGCTGAGGAGAAAATAAAGGAGGTGATCCAGTAGGAGCTGCCGTTCCTGTGTGCCCGGTTGTTGGCCCACAGACCAAAAAGATAAGCCCGCTGATAAGCAATGATGTGGGTGAGCGGCAACAATGCATGGTCTGCTTGGACCTTTCGATTATAAAAAGAATCTGGATCTGGCTACTGAACTTCTGCTTTCTAAAGGTCATACCACTATCCTAGAATTATGCAGGGAGAATTAAGAGGAACGTATCTCCAGCTTAGCCACAGTGGCACTAGGTAAAGCCACTGCAGATGGTCAGAGGTCTCGGAAAGGAATTTGAGCTGAAAACCCGTAGTGAGGAGGATTCAGTCGCACAACCACGCCAAGATTTGGAAGAAAGTATTTCAGGCAGAAGAAACAGCTACTGCAAAGCCCTGGGGCAATGATATAAATGAGGTATTTTTTAATGATGAGGCTGGAGTATGGTGAGAGGGAGAGTGGTATGAAATGAGATCAGAGATAGGGGTAGGGAACAGATCACCTGGGGCCTTGGAGAACACGGAAACGAGCAGGGATGACTTTTTTCTAAGTGCAATGGAAAGCAAATGGAGAGTTTTTTAACAAGTCAGTTTGATCTTTGTATTTTTTAAAAACTTTATTTTAAAATAATTTCAAACTTAAAAAGAGGCATAAGACTAGCATAGAGAATGCCATTATCCAATTAACTTCCCTTCCCTTCGCAGAGAAGGGACTTTGGTGGGCAGGGCCACTCCTCCATCTCCTGGCGTCCTATGTGAACAACACTCCCAGAGGACAGCAGGCACGATGCCATGGGGGTTGTGCAGAAAAAGCTGCCCAAGGGTGGAAGCAGGAATATTCCTTCGAGAACTTCTGCAAGGAGTTCAGGCTACTGTGCTTCCACAGTAGTTTTCAGATTTCACAGGAAAACCGATCTTGTTACTTGTCTCAATTCTCAAATTCATGTTGGTCCAAAAACCAGTATTACCTCTTAGATCTAGTGTCAGATTGATTAGTTACTGCATTACTTCTCAAAACCAAACAGAAAACCTCAAAGATTTGATACCAGTGAAGTTATTCAAAGAGAATGTTATTCAAATAATTCCAGAGACTAGGCAGAGTCTCCTAAGGGAAACAGGCAGAAGGGCCACCGTTCATATTACTGTACACGTTCCAGTCTCTACATTCCAGTTGGCCTTACACTTACAGATCTTGTTGTTTCAACAGACTTGGCTTACAAGTTCAGACCACAGAAAACCTTCCTAAAACAAACTCTTCTGTCTAGATTCTCTCTCCTTCTAGCTGAAAGCCAAGATTCAAATATTGAAATGTGCTGAGGTCCATACTTACAGATAGATATGCAAGCTCATTTCTGACTTTAGTACAATTACTTAAAGTCAACAGCTAAAATTAACTACAGATGGCCATGCATTTTCACTAAAAACATGCACACCTAATAGGTGCTCATTAAGTCATGAGGGTAAAAAGTAGAAAAGTGAAAGAGAGGTCTGGTGCTTTAGAGAAATCATTTTTTCTTATACTCAGGTAAAGGGGAGCTCTGCTAGCACAGCAGGGCTCAGGGACAAGAGGAAGTGCTCGACGCACAGTAGACTTTCAGTTAAGTAGGAGCTAATATTATTACATGTGTCAATAAAGGCAAATATTTTCTACACCTTCCTAAGAGAAAAAACAAAATGCATCTGAAAAAAAGGAAAGAAAAAGAGCTCTGGACATAAGCATTCATCTTCTTTAAGAAAAATATAAAAACACATTTTAAAAAAGCATGATCTGACAGAACAAAAAGTAGGAAAGTTTCGATCTTTAATGAGAGTTTGCAGTATATCCTTATCCCTCACACTCTGTGCCGACAGAGCTCCATGTAAATGTTCAACAAGAGAAGAGCGCACGCTGTGCCACGACTTACGGACTATAAATCTTCAGCTCTGATTACTAAATTTATTAACAATGTTTTCTACATTATATGTTCATTATTAACAATCGTTTTCCTTCATTTAACAATGGTTCTTGAATAACAAAATAAATTATCAACAAATTCAACCATAAATTAAAAAATAATAAAGTAAAAAAAAAAAAGACCTCATAAGTTTCATATACGCAAGACCAACAACACATCTCCTGTATTTGGATTACAGTTTCTATGTTCTTTGTGTAAGGTAACAGAAAAATTGTTCCCTATTTCTACGGGTGCCAAGTTCACAAAATTTATGAAAAGGTTTCCCCATCTTTGTTCCGTTTAACTCACAGGCAGTACCTGGGGTTATGAGTGAGATGTGGGAAAAGGAAAGGTCATGATCACAGCAGATCATGTAAACCTAAAATATACCTCACACTTCCTAGAGATAACCTGTAGCCCTCCTTTATTAAATAATTTACAAAGACCCGTTAGAAGGATGACTTCATGAGCAGGCTGACCTCTGTCACTCTGTCAGTTTGCTACTCACGAACATATATATTTTGCCTTTAAAATGAGACAGAATACTGTTCATTTCCACAGGAGACTAGGTGTAAGGTAAGAACAAAGACGAAGCCATAAGTACTTACAAATTATACTGTGTTATTTTAACTATTTCATTAAAGACTTTAATTACCAGGTCAGTGCACCATTCCTTGCTTAAAAATGTAATACCTTTGGAAGTAGATAAAAAATATAAAAAAAAAAAAAAAAAGCCAGATGTAGAAATGAAAAGGCCTGAACAGCACGACATGCAGAGTAGTTTCCAGTCAGTGACCACCAACGGGAATACTCACTCTATACAGCGCGTATTGACAACCGTTTAGCAATTCTTTAAACAGGCACTTGATAGAGTATTTTGTCGCTAGCATACTCAATACTGGGGCATCACATACACACAAAAATATGGCTTTATTACAAAGGATTCAAGATGGCAACTACTTAGAATCCAGTGCCAACACGGATTAGAACAAATCCAGTGAGTATTTTGTTTTTCAATTATTCATAGAAAATTTAATCCTGATTAAGTATCCTTGGGCAGGAATTCATGGGTAGTTGATGACTGAAACCAACATTTATGTGAAATGCTTCTGTTAATTTAATCTGTGTATACGGCTTAATTATGATTGGGGATTCAATGTAAGAGAAATGAATTATATCGGGATTAGAATTTTAGTACCATATCACAAGGTACGTTTTTCTTCTTTCTTTTTAAACATGTAACCCTGCTTGTCCCTTCACCTAAGTGCTCAGATTTTAAAACTCTTTATAAGGAACAGCCAATAGTAATGTATCTAAGCTTTATTTTTCATAAATTATATGTCAAAAACCCTTCGCTAATCAAGCCAGAACCTGAACTACAGCCAGAAAGTGATAGAAGATAGAGAAGAACCTACACACAAATAAAGAAAACACTTACTCATTTAGCTATAAATACATTTTATATTCACATTCTGAAGTAATCTCATTTTTAATTCCTTTAAACTCCAATATGAAATGCATTTTCCTTAAAGCATAAAAAGAAGCAGTTTTTAACCAGTGTTACACTGATTTGGAGTCATGGGAGTTAGTTTAGATATGTACAAGCAAGTAATCATTTAACTGATTACTCTGCATAAGACTATCAAACCTGAGTTAACTATTGATATAAGATGATGAAGCATCACAAGTGGTGAATCTTTTACCAAAATATCATGTAATTCTTTTTCATCTTAATTTCCACAGAGAAACTGCATAAGTCACCTTAGAACAACACACTTTCTTGAAAGTTTATTAAACATATTTCAAAACATTTCATTTATTACCTTTTTTCAGTTTGCTACTGCTTAAATGCAGCTGTATAAATACCATGCTCTGCCTTCTGGGTTCAGTTTTTCATACCAAAAGTATGAAAAGAAAAAGTCACTGTATTTGGATCCTCATTGCACTCTGAAATCAATTCACTTTTCCTTTAAAGAAAATCAAGTATCAGAAGTGAGGCCGACTTTTGTGTCCAGATGATATGGTCAGTGGTAGTGTTACTGAAGAAAGTGAAGAAACTTCCCAGTATAGACTATGGGACAGAAAGAGTCTGTAGAGAATAACCATGGAAACGGACTGGCAAAGGATAACACCTATTGTTACAACCTGGAAAGAAAAGAAAGGGAATGCTTTGACTGCATGCGGAAACAGACAAATTACATTCAATTTATCATGAACCTATATCCGTCCCACTTACATACAGAGCATATATACACGTACCCTGCTCTGGCCTCTGTCTTTAACATGGGTAAGTTTTACCAAAGAAACGTTCAGTAAGAAAATACGACTAACATTCAGAACTGTCATCGTTCAAAGGCAAAATTTATTCAACAGTTAGTTTACAGACTCCAAAATAAGACACAGTTTGCTAAAGCATTTTCCCCTCAGGGTGCACACACTACAGAAGGTGGGAAGAAAAACCAGGTTCAGGGCTGATCTGGTAGGCGGAGTAGGGCATGACCCACCTGAATCCTGAAGAGTATTCTAAAAGCTCTCTCAAAAACTCTCAAGTTGCAGGGTGCCTGAGTGGCTCAGTAGGTTAAAGCCTCTACCTTCGGCTCAGGTCATGATCCCAGAGTCCTGGGATGGAGCCCCACATCGGGCTCTCCGCTCAGTGGGGAGCCTGCTTCCCTTCCTCTCTCTCTGCCTGCCTCTCTGCCTACTTGTGATCTCTGTCTGTCAAATAAATAAATAAAAAATCTTAAAAAAAAGAAAAATTCTCAAGTTGCTTCTTTCTGTAGACTACCTTCCTACCTGTTTCCCCTTTGTGAATACCTCAAGCCCGAGAGCCATCTGTGTGCGTTCAAGGCCACACTGCACTGCTTGGGAGCGGTGGCTGGCAAAGCACGAGATGATGGAGCCGCTGACCTAAGAAGACAGCAGCTGCACGATCAGGTGCGGCATCCTTGTGCACGGCACTCTGGTCTGTGTCTTGTGCAGCCACTAGGTTGACTTTTCACAAATCTACCCTGGTTTTTAACCACTGTGTTGTAAAAAATTTTAATCAATTGTTCTTAAAAAAGATGGATCATGAACAAATTTATAAAAACAGTGTTACAAATAAAATAGGCTGAGATAATAAAAATGATTCTCATCATTTTTTAATTAGCTAAAATTGAATGCTTTTCTTTCAAAGTTTTAATTTATATACTCACCAGTTCAATTATCTTGTTTCAAAGAACTCAGAAAACCTGGTACGTGGATAAATAGGGCTTTTCTACTTTAATCATTTGTTAATAAAGACAATAAAAAACTCTTGGGATCAGGTGTATTACTTACCTTATCTCTTTGGTAGTCACTAAAAATGACAGAAATACATGCCAGACCTGGATGGCATAAAAACCACAAGATACAGCCCTGAAACAAATGACAAATAAGTAAAATGAGTACAGCTGTGTGTTTATTTCCAGAATATGCCAGATAAAAAACATTACTAACCTCTTTAGGAGGTCCTGATCGACCTCAACTGGTCTTTAAAAGTTCTATCTAATAAAATGTAAAAATAAATTTGCTATTGTTATGATAATGTTTTGTTTCTAACCAAACGCAGACTTTAAATTTTATAAATCTTATATACACATTTTAATATATTACATTGTATATATTATATTAAATATTTAAACATGAAAATGCATTAATATAACATTAAAAATTGAGAAAAGCAAGGTACAAATGTGTAATATTCCCATAAAAAGAAAAAAATACGAGTTGCATGTAGAGATACACGAAGAAATTCTGTAAGAATACCCAAAACACTGGCGAATAGCAGTGGCCCGTTTGTGGGTTAACACATGAGAGTAGAACTGAGCAAGTAAGGATGGGATACCTTTTAACATCGTACTCTTCCAGCATCTCTTTTCTATTTTTCCAAGAGCTACCATGTGTTTTCATTTTCAAAATTAAATTTTAAGTAAAAGAATAAGTTAATAAAATAGTAGCTGTGGAGATGCTCAGTATGTTGAAGATACAGGAAAAAACATGATGCTAAAAAAAATGTGTTTAGGGGCACCTGGGTGGCTCAGTGGCATATGCCTCTGCGTTATGCACCTTGGCTCGGGTCATGATCCCAGGGTCCTGGGATGGAGCCCCGCATCGGGCTCTCTGCTCAATGGGGAGCCTGCTTCCTTCTCCTCTCTCTCTCTGCCTGCCTCTCTGCCTACTTGTGACTTCTGTCTATCAAATAAATAAATAAATCTTTTTAAAAAAATGTGTTTAGCATGCTACTGTTTGTGTTGATAAGGGAGGGAATACATAGGAATATTTAAAATTCTCTAGGAAGGTAAGTTAGGAATTAATAGCAGTGATTATATAACAAGATAATATCTGAGTAGATGGGAGAGATGTAAAGAATATGTTTCTTTTTAAATATTTTCAGATGTTTGAACCCATTTAAAAAGTTAGATTAACACCTATAAAAATAATTCTTTTAAATTCAAGAAAAAGTTCAGAACAAAAGAGGAAATTTAGTTCTAAAACACCGTAAATATATGTTACCTTTCTGGACAAAAAGCACTCCTGTCCCCGTGCAAAATTCAAACGCAAAATGGCATTCTTCTTGCCTGTCTGGTACACAGACAGCGGACGCGGCTTCCTGGGGCTGCCCGAGCAGCTCGGAACTGCTCATGGCTGGGACAGGACCCTGGTGCTTCTGCCACCGCCGCCTTGGAAGGTGGAGCCCTGGGCACTCCGGTGGGGGTGGGAAGGGGCCGCTGACGGAACAGCTTATCTGAATGCTGTTCTGAGGCACCAGGATGAAGGCACCTGGATTCCCTCAACCTGACAGAGAACCAGAACCTTCTAGGGAGGTAGGCTCCTGCAATGTCACTCTCCCAAATTCTCTCAACTTTTCCTTTGTTAAATGGGTAGAGAAAAAAAAAAATTCAATTTGCTTTAAGATCCCACCTGTACAAGGACATAGAAAGGAGGAATAAAGTCAACGCGACCTCACACGGAGGTGCTGAAACACAGTATGTCCTCAGTGTCCCGCTTCGTCTGCGTATGCCGCAGAGAGCTCCTCGTGGTTAGAAAACACTGCCACTCTGATGGAACAGTTCACAATTAATAAGTGCTTTTTGAGAAATGTAAACTGTTTTCTAACTTATATTTTTAAAACCTTGGATACTACAGGAAAAAAATGTGAAATTCCTATTGATGAAGAAATTATGTATGACCCAGGCAAAACTGACCTAAGATTACATGGAAACTACTATTTCATAGGTTCTGTAAAATGGGATAATAATATCTATATCTCATAGGCTGTAAAGATTAAATGAGTTAAAGAACATGAAGGGCATATCTTCGTGCTCTAACGTGTCAGAAGAGCTTAACCAACATCAGCATGGGGTTGCTTAACCTTCCCAAAACAGCAAAACAAAGCTGATAATCAGAAGAAGCCATTTTCTACCCAAACTCATACTTTGGCAAACGTGATGTAAAACTCCCTTTTTAGCGTGCTTCTCTCCACTGTGATGATCTGGTAGAGTCCACAGCCTAATGACAATGCTAGGCAAATCCTTAAAATGATTAGCAAGATCCCTGCTAAGTTGTGATGCGAATGGTAGCTGTGAGGACTGGTATCTTCGAACTGTTCCCAGAGCAGCAAAATACTCTGCAAAATACAATATTACATTTAGAGAAAAAAAAAATCTTGTCTACTCATATGTACTTTATCAACTCTTTTCAAACATTCCCTTAAAGAGTATATAAACATTCCTAAGAGGTTCTAAGATTTACCAGACTATAAATGCTGCTGAGTAACAAAGCACAGGTATTAGGCACAGACTTTTCCTCCCTGATCCCCTAAGCTAAAGAACAGGGATTTTTATCAAAGATCACATACAAAAGATAAAAAATGCAATTGGGACCACAATTCAAGTAAAACATCTCTAAAGATGAAAATAAGCTGGGGCGCCTGGGTGGGTCAGTGGGTTAAGCATCTGCCTTTGGCTCAGGTCATGATCCCGAGGTCCTGAGATCGAGCCTCATATCGGGCTCTCTGCTCAGTGGGGAACCTGCTTCCTCCTCTCTCTCTCTCTCTCTCTGCCTGCTTCTCTGCCTACTTGTGATCTCTTTCTCTGTGTCAAATAAATAAAATCTTAAAAAAAAAAAAGAGAGAGTAAGTTAAACCATTAAGAGAATAAACCTAAATTTTCTTCTAAATCTCTCTTCCTTCAGCACCATATTAGGAATCAAAATTAATTTTGAATTTTGAATACAAAAGTTTGAAATTTGAATAAAAAAATGTATTCAAGTCCATCATCTCAGGATAACTTTGAAATTATCTTGGTATCTTCTGTAATCCAGAAGTGAGTAAGTCAGAATTGTTGATTTTAGATGTCACTCTCCAGTATAAAGGGGAGAGAGAGAGAGAGAGGGAGAGACTGTGTATTTTTTTTTTTTAAGTTGAGAGAGAGAATGAGTACATACACACACACAAGCAGTGGAAAGAGGCAGAGGGAGAAGGAGAGAGAAACCCCAAGCAGGTTCCACATCCAGTGTGGAGCCCAACAGAGGGTTCAAACGGAGGACTCTGACATCATGACCTGAGCCAAAATCAAGAGTTGAATCTTCAAGTGACTGAACCAGCCAGGTGCCCTAAAGGAGAGTATAGCTTTAAAATTCACTATAAGTACCCAGGCTATTCATGCATAATGGCAGTTACTCATCCTTTTGTTTGTTGACCCCCCAATATTGTTACCATTACAGTAGAAAGCTCAGCAGTTCCTCATTAGCTCTTCTACTTATTGCTGTTCAGTAGAAACACTTTCCTTCCATCTTTTCCAAACACAAATTTTCAATCACAAATTACTATGATGTTTTTGCCCTCATAGTATCAGTAGCTCTGTGTATCCTTCATTTGCCAACTCAGCCTTCAGAATGGTTTTCAGTGGCTTCCAAAGAATTCAGATTGAAACTCAGTCATTAAATCCAATTCTTAGACATTACAGGGTTTGTCAGCAACCCCTTCCTCTTCTTACTCAGATCATCTATCCTGGTCTTAGACCTACCTGGGCTCCTCGGCCATGCTGCACACATGCATTTCCTCCTTAGGCTGAGTATTTGCTCTCCATTACTGAAGTGTTAGTTCTTCACTTCCCCAAGTTACTATACCCATACGATTCCTTAACCTCTATTTCTAAACTTAACTTTTGCAGTGAAGAAGTGCTCTTGTACAACTACTATCTCCTGGTATCTACGTGAGGTGATGGATATGTTAACTAGTCTGATTTTGGGGATCATTTCACAATGTATACATATATCAAAACATCGAGTTGTATACCTTAACATGTACAACTTTTTTTGTTAATTATACCTCAATAAAGCCAACAAAACCCCATCACTTGCCATGATTCACATTTTTATATATTCAAAATTCTACATTTTCCTGATGTGTATACTAACATGTGACCTGTGGAAAATAGGCATGTATTTATTTAGTCATGTGTACCTCATCTGGGTGGTTACTGAGAACCAGAGCTTATATAAGCTCTAGAGCAGTGTCATAATCTCAGTTCTCAATTCATATTTGTCTATGATAATGGATTCAAATTATAATGAAATAATAAAAGTCATTTCTTAAGAAAGCTCTTTATTGAGAAATGAGAATTTGATGTTATTAACACTACTCTCCATAAGCTCTAGATTAGAAACAGTAAGTTGGTAGAATCTTGCCCTTATCTTAATCATTTCTAACACAGTGCCTTAGAAAGGCATTATTTCCTATCTAAATATCATCACTTGTGACATGATCTCTTTCTAACCCAATCATGAAATTCAATACACCTATTTCACTTGGCACCTACTATACTAAATACATACTATGAGTATAGAGATGAGCAAAGCACAGGACTTCTCCTTAGTTAATGAATTTTTCACTCTAATGTATTAAGATTTAGATTATAATGTCCTTTGTAGAGCCCAGGTACAGATTTCATTTTCATCTACAGCTAATGATGGTCATAAACTCAGTATAAATTTTTCGTTATATTTTCCTTAATAATTTTTATAAAATCCATTGCACATAGGCATATGGAGATCCTAGAATAGAAGAAAACAAACAAAAAAAGGGCTAAGAGGACTAAATTTTCTAAAAGACTAAATTCGATCTTGGACTTGTTTTCAAAAACTAGATCCTATTCATTCTTATTCCATTTTTTGCTTTTTCATTAACCTCAGATTTCCTTTGAATTCTTTCATGTATAAAGTAACAGAACTGGACCTAAAAATCCTTGCCCATGGATGAATCTCAAATTCACTGATGCACTCATTTAAAATGTTAAGTTCTTACTATGTGTTAGAAATTATGAAAGAAAGCTATTAAGTAGGAAATGAGAATCTATCCTAATATTAAGCATTCTGCACATTTAAAATAAGCTGATTGAAAGCTCAAAGTCAAGTAAATTATAACTAAATTCTGCAATCGACATATACAGCACTCAATACTGTATGTACATTATTTGATATGTCACTCTTTAAATTCATGCTTTAAAATGACAAATTCCTCATTGGTCCCATTTCACTTTTCAAATGAGGTTATGCTCAAGGTTACAGTATTGTATATTCGAAGTACAAACACTGAGCATCAACACTCACCTGTGTGATGACGATGAACACTGCAATGCCTGTGGATGCGGGAGTTGAATCCCACTGGAGAGGTCTGCTTTGAGACTTCTTCATTCTGACTATCGTCCAACCCATGCACAGACTCAGAAGCAGGTATAACATTTGAATTTGGGACGCAATGTCAAAAACTAATGGGAAATGAAAACCAAAGTCAACTAAGTTTTCATAATACAAAGGCTTAGGTCCTTTTAGCACTGAGAATATAATTATCTTTTTAAACGCAAAAAGAGAGGCATTTTCGAAGAGAAGTTGATAAAATTCAATAATAAGAAATATTCAAGTAGAACTCTAAAAATTAAAATGTTGCCAATAATTTTGTAAACATTTCTGAAAATAGAACAATGGCAATATTCCCTTTCTCTCTCTCTCTATATATATATCTTTATTAAGACCAACTTTAAATCTCCTTGTGTTTCCCATTTTTCTTAGCCTTTCTTACTATATAATACTGTTCTCTATAACTGACTGCTCATTAAAATAAACACATTTTAAAAGTAATTTCTGCAATGTGGACAATACTAGTATCATTTCCAGGTCGTTATTTTTTGATGGTTGAACTCTATAATGTGACCTCATTTTCTAAAATTATTAATAAGAAATAGCATGACAATAAAACACATGGCTGCTGTAACATTCAAATTTGTTGGCTTTAGTGTTAAGAGTCCTGGGGACGAATGAAACGCTCCGTGCGTTAGTGTGATGCGCCACCACGTGGCCATCACCGACACTGCAGGGAAGGCTGCTACTTTAAAAAACGAGGCGACAGGACCACCCATCCAGTTCCCCATTTGGAAAAGACAACACTCTATAAATACTCTAAGTTCCACGCATTTTTATTTTGGAAACTAGTATTTATTGATTTAAAAAGAGATGATCACTTTCTCATAGGGTATTCTGATGTGGATTTTGGAATAAACGTGATTAAAATTTAACAAAGTGAAACTTTCTTCAAATTGTCAGCTTCACCTTGGACATCTAAGACTTTCACTTCTCTTATATAAAGCTATTTTTGCCGAAACAGGTAAAAGTAGCTGTACTATAATATACTAAAAAGCTGCAAGCGTAAAACCTTTTAATGATACACCTTTTCACATATATTTTTTACCATTTTCCCTCTTCTCTGCCATCCAAATGAAAACTGGATACTCGACATTTATGTTCATATATTTGTAACAGTGAATTCTGATAATGAATTGTTACTACGTTGGAATGGTACAAAATGTCATGGCCTTCTAGATCAAGCACAATTTTCTTTCATCACAGGTTGTAAATGACTGTGATGCCAATTATTTTATCAAATATCTCACAAATACATACTCAGTTACTTAAAGAGCTCACTCAACGGAATAGTCCTGCATAAGTTGCTAATTAGCAAAAACAATACCTGGGGGTAAAAACCCTGATGTTCTGGCTCTTTCCTTTGTATACTAAGACACACACTGACAGAATACCGTAACTGTATGTATAGGTAGAACCCTGCTTACCTGTCACTGAAAAATACCCAGTTGTAGATAAAATATACACATCACATAAAAATCCCACTCTTTGTTATTTTATTAACAATCTTGACATTTTAATCATTTAATAATCAAACCTGTTGTTGGAACACCAAAATTAATCAACATTCATTGTTAGTTTAATGAAAAGAAACCTTTTAACTTTTAACCTGCAGTGAAGATGCCAGACAGCCTCAAACAGTATTCTGTGCGCAGCAGCACTGACAAACATGCAAAAGACCCTGATTATAGTACTGGCTTCCACTGATGGGCTTTTGTGTGCTTTGCCTTTCAAAATGCATAAGCTAAATTATTTCTCAGGTTCTGTTCAGCTTTAAAATTCTATGGTTCTCGGGCGCCTGGGTGGCTCAGTTGGTTAAGCGGCTGCCTTCGGCTCAGGTCATGATCCTGGAGTCCTGGAATCAAGCCCCACATTGGGCTCCCAGCTCTGCTTCTCCCTCTGACCTTCTCCCCCTCTCAAGCTCTCTCTCTCTCTCTCAAATAAATGAAATCTTAAAAAAAAATAAAATAAAATTCTACGGTTCTCTTAAACATCCTGAGTGACCTAAGAGACAAGAGCAGGAGACACCAGAACTCTCAATACTGTTCAAAAAGGAGAAGCAACTCTTATTCGTGTTGAAGAGGTGACCAGTACACATCCTTTGCAGTAGAAAAACAAAGGTTCTAAGAGGTTTCAAATCTTAAAATAGGCAGCAAGATGATAAATGGATCCGAGATCATTACAGAGATGACCATGAGCTACTCTATTAAATAGAGATGAGACTACAAGAGAACTATGGAACTATTTCAAAAAGTAAATCATAGAATGGTTTCGTATTCAGAATCTCCTTTTTTAGAGTAAATCTTGACTGTTTTTCTGGGACTAAAAATGGCATTATAGATTATGGAAACTTTTAAATATTTTTCCCATCACGCTTAGTTGGAAAATTACGTCATCAAAGTTCTTCATATAAATAAAAGAACGAAGCTGTGAGGTCAGTTCCATGACAGGTATCATATACTCTCTGGCTTTGATTTCTGTGTCAGAAATAGTCAAAGAAGGGATGAAAGTAGGAAAACCACCTTCAGCTTTGGGCTCAGAACACTTGGCTCCGAGTCTGGTGTCTCCCACGCAACAGCTGCTGACATTGGGAAATGTGCTTCCTGTCAATGACCCCAGATTCTTTACGTGCAAACTAGGGATAAACGTCTCTACTTCACTGAGTTTTTATTGAGGTAAACTGAGAGAAGGCATATAAATATGCTCCCGAAACAATGAAGAATGACCCTCGTTACGTATTATCAAGAAGAAACTAAACCGGACAGATGGGAACGGAATCTTTTCATTTGGGCTGAATTGTACCCAACCCTGGATAGAAAAGCTGTATCGGGATGAACATAATTTACAAAAAAAGCAAAACAAGCCAGAAGCAGATAGCAAGTTTAGGTTTCAAAAAACACATCTCAGAAAGATACTCACATTCTGCCAAAGTTCCCATAAAAGGTATGCCTATTCCATCTTTGGAGTAACTGAGAAAGTGAAGAGAAGAGTATTAGTGTAACTTACAAATGCACAAAGATGGTTCATAATCAAAGCAAGCATAATTTTGGCGAACTAATTAGGATTAATTAGATGTAATGGTGAACACAGCTTTAGTGGTTTCGAGTTACCTGGAGAAATGAATATAATTAGCTAAAGCCGAGGCGGCTTGCAGCAGCAGCGCGGTTGTCAGAACCTTGAGGATCACGTGCATGGGCCCTCCTTTCTTGATAGCCTGCCACAGTGACTGAGCGTAAATGCAAGCAAGCACAAAGTACACCAGGACTAGGAGGAAAAAGAACTCATGTAACCCTGTGAAGAGAAGAAAGGGGTTTGCTTCAGTACAACAGAGCCAGGGACAGTGTGGGGCTGTTTTCAAATCTTCCCTCAGTATATTTCTAGAACTTGGCATTTTAACTGGAGTCATTGCATTCACTTGTGTATGGAAAAAAAGGGAAACTGTTAAAATGTAAACAATTTTTTACTTTGGGATAAAGATTTAAATCTAAGAAGACGGGTTAAACGAAAGAAGGTAAAGTCAATCTATAAAAATCATCGTGGTCGGGGGATAAGCCTAAAAACTAACCATAAGAGCACAGTTTCGTTAGAAAACAGTAAATTAAAACCAGGATTTTAGCAGTTAGACATACTTTTTGCCCCCAAAGTGGATTACTTTAGTGTGAAACTCAGGAACAGATTTGGTCAACAATAGTTTAATACACCCTGACGATGGCTCTCAAAGTGCCATCCCTGCGCCAGCAGCAAGGAACTTGTTGGAAACAGAAATGCACATTCTTGGGCCTTATCCCTGATCTACTTTATCAGAAATTCTGGGAGAGGGGAGTAGCAAGCTGTGTTTTAATAAGCTCATCAGGTGATTCTGATGCAAAAAACAGCTCTGGAATGTACCATGACCTTACATTTCCGGTTGGACAAAGTTTCAAAATACCTGTTATGACCAGAGGCCCCTCCTGAAGAAAACTGTCAGCTCTTGTCAAAGAGGAAATCCCACGGAGACCATGAGACTCCATTCCCAGTTGACTGAAACTGTAATACCTAATCAAACGGCCACCAACCCGAAGACCAGCCACTGGCCGCCAGACTAATTTGGTTCTCAAAGATAAGTCAGGCTAATCATATTCTCTCAGGAAATGACACCACAAACATGGAAAGAATCAGGCAACAGAAACTGAAGTTGAAGGGAGCCGACGTTGGGACAGACCAAAGATGTCAGATCAGGCCACAGTGAAATAAATATTTTGAGTAAACAGGAATTTCAAATAAGCAAAGAGAGCTGGTTGGTAAAGACAAGAACAAAGCAAAGCAAATGAGCAGACTTTATGTTAGAAACGGTGCCAGTCGAGGGGCGCCTGGGTGGCTCAGTGGGTTAAGCCTCTGCCTTCGGCCCAGGTCATGATCTCAGAGTCCTGGGATCGAGCCCCACATCGGGCTCTCTCCTTGGTGGGGAGCCTGCTTCTCCCTCTCTCTCTGCCTGCCTCTCTGCCTACTTGTGACCTCTCTGTCTCTCTCTGTCAAATAAACAAATAAAATCTTAAAAAAAAAAAAAAAAAAAAAGAAACGGTGCCAGTCGTTACGTAGCCTCTAGTTCCTACAGTTTTCCGGTACAGTGTTCATGCAACCACAACATAAACACCCCCTTTTTCTGCATTACCTGGAATCTTTTTTTTTTTTTTTTAAAGATTTTATTTATTTATTTGTCAGAAAGAGAGAGAGTGAGAGCGAGCACAGGCAGACAGAGTGGAAGGCAGAGGCAGAGGGAGAAGCAGGCTCCCTGCGGAACAAGGAGCCCGATGTGGGACTCGATCCCAGGACGCTGGGATCATGACCTGAGCCGAAGGCAGCTGCTTAACCAACTGAGCCACCCAGGCGTCCCTACCTGGAATCTTTTGACTGTGTCTTCATTTTTCAGAAGTTTCAGAAAATTTTTATCATGAACTAGAGGGTTAGCTTTGAGTTTACTAGCTTCTGTACATTGACTTGGTTACAACCACTGCTAGTTCCTAATATGAAGATTTTATATTTATCTAAATACACCAGATATTGTATGTAAACACACTGGAGTACAGCGCGGGTGGCTGTGAGGGGAGCTGCGTCCGCTGATTCCGGGGACGAAGAGTCCGAACTGCGATCACTGCCATCCGATCGCGGGCTCGGAATCTGCTCCGGTTTCCCACCCGAGCTAAACGCCAATCAACAGGCAGAGAAGGGAGTATTCATTTTGAAAAAAGCAATCCAGAAGATGCAAATAGTAGGAAAAACAGTCAATAGATGCTTCAATCTCAGTCATGTTTTTAGAATGGGTAGGAATAAGAGAGAGAGAGAAGTAGTGTTTCAGCCACTGGGTGTCTCTCCTGCTCTGCGTATATAAATGTCGCTAGTTCTCTCATGCAGGTGAAAAAGCATGTTTGGACTTCAGGAAGAGAAGATCAAATAACTGAAAAGGCATAATTTCTTTTTAAACTCGAAGAGTATTCCAGCTTTAGAAATAATGAGACAATAAGCCTGGGATTATGACAGTAATGGAACAAGACAGAAAACACGCTAAACGTGTTATCACTACAGTAAAAATTCTTTATGAGGTCCTGTCTTTTGAATCTTAGTTTTTATTTTCCCTTCTTAGCATACAGAATTAAGTATGGCATTCTTTTGTTTTATTTACTTAAAATACTTTACAGAGTATCTATTACAAGATCAAGTTTCAAACTCCATCAGGTTACAAATCCACGACAAAAAGAAAATCCGCAGACTATTTACTGAGTATTCAGAATAATGTAGAAAGTACTTGTGAAAAGAAGACATATGTCAGCAGCACAAAATAGGATTATTCAATATTAAATGTACCCTCCAGAAAAGCTAACATTATAAGCAACAAATCATTTCATTCAGATAACACGTTAGGTAACTTGAACTAGCTCAGGACATCTGGGTCCTGTACTTCATTCATCATTACTCTTACCTTGTTTCTGTCCACGAGACAGTCTAGAGGTAAAATGCTGATTCTGCACGTACTGTTCTCTTAACTAAATCCCTTCTAGAAAAAAGAACTCTGTTCTTTTCTCTTCAGTGATCAACTTTTTTATTCTGTCACCACCCTTCACAAGAAAGCCAACTCTATTTGCTCACTGTGAAATTAGATTCTACTTTTAAGACAGGTGGGTGGTTAAGTATGAACTCTCACCTGTACACAAGGAAGAAAAATGCTGTCGAGCGAGCATGCAAGGGGGTGGCCCACATGTATGTTATGAGGGAGCATGCACGCAGATTTTAAGGCGAACTTAAAGCAGCACTGGCAAAACTCAGCAGGAAGAAAACTTACAGGACAGCTTCAAAAAACTCAGCTCCAGCTACATGACAGGAGAAAAAAGGGTAAGAAAAGAGGAGAGTCGCTGGGTCAGGGGAGCGGCACTGGAACACGCCTGCCGACCCCAAAGTCCACAACACCTGCAAGTGTTTCAAGATACATCCTGACTAGCCTCGACTGATCGGCACTGGAACACACCTGCCGACCCCAAAGTCCACAACACCTGCAAGTGTTTCAAGATACATCCTGACTAGCCTCGACTGATCACAGAAATTCCAACAGCCCTGCCAGGAAGAGGTAAGCCTCACCCTTCACTCTGACACATGAGTCTATGCCTATCCCACTTCGGACCCCTTCCACTTACATTTCTCTTACGATGGTGTAGAGTAAGGGCATGTGCCCCAGCTCTGGCCAGTGAAGTCAAATGAGGGAGTTTCTGGGAAAGGTTTCCTTGCTCTCAAAAAAAAGGGATACTGAATCTTGTCATTATCTAGGTGTGACGCCCAAAGAGTGAACTGCGGCTACCCTTGAACATGAGGGAGCTCGCTTAAGGACAAAGCTGTCGGTCCGAAGATAGGAGGGTAGAGAGACGCTGAATAACCCGGGAATTCTTGTTATGGAAGGTAATTTCCTTACTGCAAGCGGTATACTGCTTGCATGAGAATTTTCCATTACTTTAAGCCAAAAGCATTCTAACATGTTACCAGAGCTAGTATCTGGAATCTTAAAAACAAGTGAGATAGCAGATGTTACAGAGAATAATATAATATTATTCTGACGAAAACCAGCCTACTTTAGATAATAATGCTTTTTAACTCTCAGGATTCTGAGTACTTCTTTTGGTCTCTAACAAGAGCACAAATGTAGTCAATGAAGATTCTAATATCATTAAGAAGGAGTTGAACATATTCTACCTTAAAGCACAATATTCCTATGTAGTATCTGGTCAAGTGGCATCATCCTTGCCTTGGTGTTTTTCTAAAACCTAAACCAATCTATAAAATATGAGATGAACCAAAGTTTGATAGATACAAAAAAAAAATTTGTTTGAAAGAAAACAAATTGTAAAATCTAACCAGAATAACATGTAACATTAATTGCAGCTACCTGCACCAGGTTATTTTAATTCAAGTTCCTTAGACATACAGCTTAATCGTCAATTCTCAGCAAAAACCATAGCAAATCAATTTTCCTTATTCAGGGCAGAAAATTAAACAAATGAGCAGAAGTTTCTAAAATGAACTAACTGGGGATTATTCCCTGGGAAGAAATTCCACACCTGAGGCTACAGAATAGGAAGAATCCCTCTCAAGGCTCTAAAACAATGTGGGATATGGACTTTTTTTTTTTTAAATGATTTTATTCATTTATCTGAGAGAGGGTGAGAGAGCAGACTCCCCACTAAGCAGGGAGCCCGATGTGGGACTCAAATCCCATAACCCTGGGATTATGACCTGACCCAAGGGCAAATGCTAAACCAACTGAGCCTCCCAGGCGCCTGGCATTTGGACTTTTAGATCACTGGTTCCGCATATTAGAATCAACTTGGAGCTTTGACAAACCATAGTTGCCTGGCTTTCACTTCAAAACCAAATCTATCTGAGTCTCAGAGGGTGCACATCTGTCTTGTTTTTAAAGGTCTCCAGATGCAGAGTGATGGGCTGAGGACCACTGATTTAGACTTTGATGTAGAATTAATCATGTCATGGCAATGTAGGATTAATCATATTTTAAGGGTTTTAGGCACCTTAATCGAGAAAATGATGTGATGCCTAGGAATTAAGCCAACCACCTAACAACTATGAAGACTTTTGAGTATGGCTGGTACTTGTTAATAATCCATTCCCACAGATGAACCTTGTACAGAATCATGCTTAATGAACATACATACTGTAGTGAGGTTTTGCCCCTCACTGAAATATTGTTGGTGACATGACCGATGTAAATTTCTCCATTCTCGTATAAAACAGATTTTAGGGTACCTGCGTGGCTTAGTTGCTTAAGCAACTGCCTTTGGCTCAGGTCATGATCCTGGAATCCCAGGATTGAGTCCCGCATCAGGCTCCAGTCCCACATCAGGCTCCCAGCTCTACAGGGAGTCTGCTTCTCCCTCTGACCTTCTCCCTTCTCATGCTCTCTCTCTCTCTCTCAAATAAATAAGTAAAATCTTAAAAAAAAAAAAAAGATTTTAAACATAAACATAAGCATCAAATCAAAATCAGTCTTGGAGAAGGAAGGTCAAAAAGAGTCCAGACTAAGAGCTGAATTAGAATGGATCACGTGAACCCTAAACAAAAAGCTAGCCATAATTCAGGATGAGCCTGGGCAAGTATGGCTGACATTCAGTGGCCCAGGGGTGGCACAGGTCACAGACGTGATCACCCTATGGCCTATGGTCAATGTTCAGATGTCTAACTGGGGATGAGGAAAGAGACCAAAAATGGGAGCCTGGATAAGGAAGCAAAAAGAAGTATATCAGGAGCTAGTAGAGTCTTCTAGATCCACACAATAAATAGAACAACCTCTTGAGCTCTACGCAAATTGCCAGGATGCCAAGAGGGGAAAGGGCTTGTGGACTGACTACACTACAGGCCCTAGTGTTTGCACACACAGTGAATGCAGCAGAGCAGTACTTGTTGCTGAGCCTTTACCAGTCCTAGAAATAACTGTCACATGAAATAATAGAGAGTTAGGGTTAAAAGGGACCTTACAAGCAATTTAGTTCACCTGTCATCCAATGCTGTCAGTAGACCTGAGTTTCACTGATGTCTTTCTAAACTACAGAAAATAAATGTCAACATCTTTTATAAACATTTAAAAAAATGGGGCCCCTCGGTGGCTCAGTTGGTTAAGCATCTGACTCTTGATTTAGGTCAGGTCATGATCTCAGGGTCACAAGATCAAGCCCCAAGCTGAGCTCTGTGCTGGTGGCTTAGAGCCTGCTTGGGATTCTCCCTCTCCCTCTTCCTCCCGCCCTCCCCGCTCTGAAATGGTAATAATAATGGTGATGATGATAAAAGAAATGGTATGACTGTATTGACATCCAATAATGAACCATACTGATCCAAAATAGTATTAAGTAAAATTCAACCCGTTTTTTTTTTTTTTAAAGATTTTATTTATTTATTTGACAGAGATCACAAGTAGGCAGAGAGGCAGGTAAAGAGAGAAGGAAGCAGGCTCCCCGCTGAGCAGAGAGCCCGATGTGGGGCTCAATCCCAGGATCCTGAAATCATGACCTGAGCTACAGGCAGAGGCTTAACCCACTGAGCCACCCAGGCGCCCCATAAAATTTAACTCTTAAATTCGTTTGCATTCAAAAATAATTTGAGTAGCTTACCCTTCTGTCATTTCCTTCACAGAAAGAACTTTTAAACTTAACTATTTCAAAATGTTGGTCTCGGCAGTCTGTCACTAAATATTTTTTTCAGACTATAAGACATAAAAATAAATTTATCTCTTCATAGGTTAAGTTACTGGTAACCTACTGTCCATAAGACATGTTCCTTGAGTTACATTTCTAGCTGTGGCAATTTACACTTTGAACTAAACAATTGGTTTCATTTAATATAGCCTCAATTTCTTCTACCTGCACCCACTCACCTTGATGGCCAATGAGATTTAATGGGATTGAATTTTTCTCTAAGCAGATTGATTCTTCCAGATGGGTAATCATTAAGAAGTAAACTCCTTATCCTTTTGATAGCTGTCCTACAATCTTAATCTTTATTCTGACATGTAAATTTACACATCTGCTATAATACTGTATAGCATGTTTATCATTAGTCACAAAAAGTCATTTATTTCTGTTCAGGCTAGGAATCTTACTCCTGTAGGGCAACAGGCAGTCAGCCAAAAATCTGATGAAACATTTTACAGGAGTAAATCAGATTTTGGAAAGCATTATAAAACTCTGATCGTTCCTAAAATGGTTGCAAGCTCCCATGCAGGCAATCCCTGACCTCTTTAAACAACTTGGTGAAAGGACACCCACACAAAATCGTGCAGCTTCCACCTCACTTAAAAATTGATTTACCGGGCGCCTGGGTGGCTCAGTGGGTTAAGCCGCTGCCTTCGGCTCAGGTCATGATCTCAGGGTCCTGGGATCGAGTCCCGCATCGGGCTCTCTGCTCAGCAGGGAGCCTGCTTCCTCCTCTCTCTCTGCCTGCCTCTCAGTGTACTTGTGATTTCTCTCTGTCAAATAAATAAATAAAATCTTTAAAAAAAAAAAAATTGATTTACCAATTTAGGTGGCTCGATTTATTGGCATTTTTCTGTTTTATGATAACTAGGTTATCATAAAAATAACAAAAAGGTTTAGAATGCATGGGGGAAAAAAGCCTAAAAATCCGTTATTCTACTACCTAAAATACAGAAACAATCTATTCGTATTTTTATACTTCTTTCTCAATTCTCTGCATTTTTTAACATACTTGAAATCATAAAATATAATACTTAGTGTTCTGCTTTTCTAACTTAATAGTATGGCTATTAAAATGCTATTAGAGGGGACAGCTGGTTGGCTCAGTGGGTTAAGCCTCTGCCTTTGGCTCAGGTCATGATCTCAGGGTCCTGGGTTCGAGCCCCACATCGGGCTCTCTGCTCAGCAGGGAGCCTGCTTCCCCCCTCTCTCTCTACCTGCCTCTCTGCCTACTTGTGACCTCTGTCAAATAAATAAATAGAATTTTAAAAATAAATAAATAAAATAAAATGCTATAAGAGGACTCACTTACCACCTGCCTACTGTTGGACACTTAAGTTGTTTTTAAATACTCAAAAAACATAAAATGGAGATATTAGTGCACAGGCTTTTTTCTATATTTAGGATATACACTTAAGTATATATTCTTACCAGATTCTCCAGCACTAAAGTGATCAAATGGATTCCCTTCGGCATCCGGGTTTAGTAACATCATTTCAAACGGGATATCTTCCGCCTGAGAATTCTCATTGTCATCTTGGCACGTATACTTGTCTGCATAAAACACGTGCCATGCTTGTGGATATGGAATCTGGGACACGGTCAGATTATGTTCAGTCTGATTCATGGTCACTTTAAAAACAAAGAAAATAGCACTTTGAAAGCAAAATTCTCAAACGTACTCATTGTTTCAGTCATAAATTAGAATTCTTTTGTTTTGTTCCTACTACCTTGAAAACCGAAGCCCCGGTGTAGTACTGGAATAAGGCTGTAAACCTTAAGGCACGTAAGAATGATAATGTATCTTAACCAAAGGGATCACTACAGAGGTACTGTCAAACACCACAAGAGCAGAATGGTTTCAATGAGATTTTGAATATGAATTTTAAATTTTAAAGTTTCCAAGTAGATTAGTAACATTAAGAATTTTTTATTATAAGGAAATATACATAAACACAAAAGTTATCATTTTAACCATTTTGAAGTGTACAGTTCTGAGGCATTAAGTACCTTCACAATGCTGTGTAACAACTGCAGTGACATTTCTGAAAATTATATTTGAGTTAAAATTAAAACGGAACACTCAATTCAGAGAATCATTAGATCTAAAAACAATGACCCACAAATACCTTCAAAAGCTTTTCCAAAATCTTTTTCTCATTGATTATTCTTTAAAAAGGTACTGAAAGGAGAAGAGTAGAAATGACCAGAATATCAGAGTTGTTCTACTGGGTCAGGTCTATACAGTGGGGGGAGGGGAGGCTCATGAATGTTGGCATCACACAGATCTGTGTTTGAATCTTGGCTCCAATACTTACCTTTGGTGTAAACTTAAGCTATATGTTATGATACTTTTTCAGCTGTAGAATGAATCCTTAGAGCAAAGAGCTGATGGAAGGACTAAGTTATATGAGTCACTTACCATGATACCTGCCCTATAGTAATTGCTGAAGAAAGACTGATTCTCCTTTTTCTTTCTTTTAAACAAGGTAGTTATACTAATAAATGGCTCTTAAACCAGGGTAATCCTGCTGCCCTCCAGTACATTTGAAAATGAAATGTACAGGGACAGTTCTGTAGTCAAAATAGTTGAGAAGGTCCTTGGAGGGAGGCTGTGCTAAGCCTCATGCAATCCAAGGTAAAGTTTCATACAATAAAAACTTGTTCTGCCCAAAATGCCAAGAGCACCCCCTTTGAGGAACACTTAGTGATGTCTAAGATGCCGCCCAAATCTGAAAGTACGATTCTGACTTAAGAGGCACTCTCGAACACTACCATGAAGCTGTAGGACAGTAGTGTCTCAAGTGCTATGTATAATAAAAAGAAGAGAAGAGTTAGAAGAAGTCTTGGTGATGTTACTTAATAACCTTGCGACTCAACAAAGAAATTGCTTACTCACTCAAGATGTGTTTTTTCAGCAGTAAAATTCAGATACTTGACTTAACTCAGAGTTCTTGTGAGGAGCAAATGAGACAGTATATGGAAATCCAAATAAAGAGCCTGATTCTCTACAAAGTTATTCTTTTTTTTTCCCCCAAAGTAAAATATTCTTAAAATATAAGATTATGGGGCGCCTGGGTGGCTCAGTGGGTTAAGCCGCTGCCTTCGGCTCAGGTCATGATCTCAGGGTCCTGGGATCGAGTCCCGCATCGGGCTCTCTGCTCAGCAGGGAGCCTGCTTCCTCCTCTCTCTCTCTGCCTGCCTCTCTGCCTACTTATGATCTCTCTCTGTCAAATAAATAAATAAAATCTTTAAAAAAAAAAAATATAAGATTATGATGGGCCCAGTTCCCAACTCCCCACAGCATGTCAGCTAGTCTTCATCTTTTTCTCGATGAAGAAAAAAAATGCCTTTTTTTTTTTTTTTTTAAAGATTTTACTATTCATTTGACAGACAGATCACAAGTAGGCAGAGAGGCAGGCAAAGAGAGAGGAGGAAGCAGGCTCCCTGCTGAGCAGAGAGCCTGACTCGGGGCTTGATCCCAGGACCCTGGGATCATGACCTGAGCCGAAGGCAGAGGCTTAACCCACTGAGCCAACCAGGTGCCCCCCAAAAATGCTTTTTAATAAACAAAAGACACTTCCTGAGATAAACATGGGGATTTGCATGGGGCCATTATGAATTACTCATTTTCTTAGATGTCATGATGGAATTGTTGTTATGAAGAAGTGCTCACGACACCCATGGCCTATGTTAGTTACTAAGCCTCGATTAAAAACAAAAATCACACACATACAAATATGAAGCAAATGTAACAAAATATTAACAATTACTGAATCTAAGCAAAGGATACACTCATGTTAGTTGTATGACACTTCCAACTCATCTGTATGATTGGAGACTTTGTGAGTAAAATTTTAAAAAATGCTATTTATAAGTTATCTTTATAAATGAGATACACATTTATCTAGTCAGGATTCACATTTTGAGGACTTAGACTTTACAACTGGGAATTTCATTAACAGTAGTTCAAGCAGACAAGATGATTTTTATTAACAATGCCTCAGCATTGTTTTTTGGGCTATATTAATTTAGCTGACATTTATACTTTTGTTTTTGGTTTATTTATTTATTGTATAGCTTCTTGAAAAATGTAGCAAAGCCTAGTTTTTGTTAAATATTTGAAGACCTTTAATAAGAATTCAATATATGACCAATAGTGGCTCAGAAATTAGGTTTTTGAAATGTGCAGCTCCCAATTACATAATCTGGACCTTATAACATAAAGGGTCTGAAACGTTCCATTTTATCATTATCACTTGCACTTTTTTCTTAGATAAAACAACATAAAAATTAACCATTGTATTTTTCACCAATATACTTCTGAATGTCTCATTTTCAATTATGCAGATTTATATAAAATAAAAACAGAATGTGCTTCAAAAAATGATATTGGCCTTTGGTTTTTTGGCCTCGTGGCCTTTTTTAGCAAGCCTAGGAAACAAACATCTTGACAAAACTGTACGTTCATTGTTTTTGAGACAACAGATTAGCACACAGCATGCGTATTCCATGCTGATGTAATTAGTATCTCACATATTAACAAAATCTCACATATTAACAAAACTTGAATTACAAAAAATGGTGTTACATGGCTAGCTGCCCAATCATGTTATAAAAGAAAATACGCAGAATAATAAAATGCTAACACCTTTAAATGATTCATAAAATACATTAAGTGTACAAAAGGAATTATTGTGCATATGGTATACAAAGACAATACTAAAAATGTTTTATAAGCAAAATATTTAGCTTTTGCAACCTGAATTTCCTCGTTAAATCTTTTTATATAATGTCATAATTTTCAGTGTTTTTAACTGTCTCAGTTGCTTTAAAAACCTATAAAACAGTTATCATTTAAAAAAAAAATCTGGTGTAGTATAGCTTACTGAAAGAGGAAAAGGAAGACTGAAAAATAATTTCTCAAACACTAATTTGAGGGAAAGTATACTCACAAGCAACATTTAACACCACAGAATTTTTCAAATCTGTCTTTGTCTTTTCATATCTGTCTTAGACTTTTCATAGTTTCATAGCAGCAGTAAGGTTTTACATAGGAATTTGGCATAATTAATGAACTCATTACCAAGTAGGTGTAAGGCTCTTAATTCTGCCACATTAATGGCCAGGAAATGAGAATTATTTCTATAAGAAATTATTTAAAAATATGTGGTACCACTACTCTGTCATGAATTTAGAGACATGCTTTTTGTTTCAATGCACCTGAATAATAAGATACTATAAGTATGACAACTAATATGTAAAAGCTGGAGGATATTTCTTAAGACTTGGCTTCTATTGCTGGAAAAAGAGTGGATGATATATCTCACCCGTACTTAATTTAGTTCAGGTCCCCAAATTTAACAAAACAATCTTCATTCTGCACAAACGCCTATTTCCTGAGATCTTCCATTCCATTAATTCCAAAAAATATCCTTGCACTCAACAGAAGAAGAATAGAGAAGAGGGAAAAATAGTTTAAGAAACAACTGCAAGAAGTTTTGGAAGTTGTAGCTTTATAAATATGCAACATCCTAAAAAGTTGTAATTAGAATCACAGCAGTTTATGACTTTCAGGAACCTTAATGAAAACTTATCCAACTTTCTTGCTGTATGAATAGGTAAAGTGAGGCTCGAAGAAAACAAGCAGTGATTCTCAGTCTAGACGTCTTTCCACTGCACCATGCTTTCCCCATACACCTAAAGTCTGTGACTGAAGGTATAGGACTGATACAAAAATTATGTTTTTGCAAGAATATAGTGTATAACATTAACTAGGTAACAAAAAAACTAAATCAATTCCTACAGCTCAAAGCTTTAAATTGCCTGCTAAGTTTTTACTGGAAGAAAAAGACCAAATATAAAGCAATCAACCTAGCAACCAAAAAAACCCCCCTCAATCTCTTCCATGAATGGTGTTAGAAAAACTGGACAGCTACATCCAAAAAAAAATGAAACTGGACCACTCTCTTCTACCATACAGACACACAAAAAAACACCTCAAAATGGATTAAAGACCTAAATGTGAGAACTGAAACCATAAAAATCCTTGAAGAGAGCACAGGCAGTAATTTTTCTGACCTCAGCTGTACACAACATTTTTCTAGATATGTCTCCTGAGGTGATGAAAATAAAAGCAAAAATAGATTATTGAGACTACATCAAAATAAAAAGCTTCTGCACAGTGAACGAACCAATCAATAAAACAGGAAGACAACAGGGGAGAAGATAGTTGCAAATGACATATCTGATAATAGGTCAATATCCAAAACATATAAAGAACTTACACAACTCAACACCAAAAAACCACAAATAATACATTAAAAAATGGGTAGAAGACATAAACTGACATTTCTCCAAAGAAGACATACAGAAGGCCAACAGACACATCAAAAGATGTTTAATATCACTCATCATCAGGGAAATGCAAATCAAAACCACACTGAGATATCACCTCACATCTGTCAGTATAGTTAAAATAAAAAACACAAGAAGTAACAATGGTTGGTGAGGATGTGGAGAAAAAGGAGCCCTCAGTTCAGTTGCTGGTAATGCACACTGGTCCAGACACTGTGGAAAACAATATGGAGGCTGCTCAAAAAATTAAAAATAGAAATACCATATGAGCCAGTGATTTCACTACTGTGTATGTACCCAAAGAATACAAAAACATTAATCTGAAAAGATACACACACCCGTATGTTTACTGCAGCATTATTTATAATAGCCAAAAGACGGAAGTGGCCCAAGTGTCCACTGACAGATGAGTGGATAAAGAAGAGGTGACACATATGAAATCTTCCATTTGCAAAAGCACGGATGGAGCTAGGGATTATACTAAGTGAAAAAAGTCAGTCAGGGAAAGGCAAACACCATACTCTTAACTAGAGCGAACAAACTGATGGTTTCCAGAGGGTAGATGGGTGGAGGGATGGGTGGGAAAGCTGAAGGGGATTAAGAGAACATTGATCATGATGAGCACTGAGCAAAGTACAGAGTTGTTTAATAACTATATTATACACCTGAAACTAATATAACACCGTATTAACTACACCGGAATTAAAATAAAACAAAATACCCTTCGAGCCCTAAGCTCTATGACAATTCATCCTACAAACAATTAGTAAAAGCTTAACTAAGCACTAGGGTATTGTAAATTTTCATTCTCATACTACCATGTAACTAACATGCATAGTACTTAATCACAATTGTAATTTCACATTTATTCACATCGATCAGATTCATTTCTGTCACCCCCCACTAACCTTAAGGGCCAAAAGAGTATATTTTGGTCCCTGATCCATCACAAGCGCCTTGTCTAGTACATGAAGCAATGGAAATGAACGAGTGGAGCAAAAGAGCCCTGCTGCTCTGACTGATTTTATAACAAAAACACAAGATATAAAGTGGTAACTATAATATGTGCTATGGAAAAAAACTAGCTATAAAAACTCAAGTGTCAACTTAGTGTAGAGAGGGGCCAGAGAGGGAAGGAAGAACAAACAGAGGAAAAGCCTGTGCAAAGGCTCAGGCTAGCACTGAAATAAAACAAGCCTGCAGGTGAAATGAGCCAGGAGGGGACACTGCTGTGGGATGGAACTGGGCGGTAAATATGGCTACACCACGACAGCTCTGCGGAGCAGGCCCAGGACACCTGTCTTTGTCCTAAGCGCAAAAGAAAATGACTGGAGTATTTCTGGGTGTAGGTGAGGAAGTGAACGCGACATGATCAAATCTGCTGTTCAGAAAGATCGCTCTGGTTAAGGGGGGCACCAGCATGGCAGTTGTGGCCGGGAAAGAGACTGCTGCAACAGGCAAAAGATTATGACAGCCTGGAATAACATGGGAGGGGCAGGGACACAGAAAAACAGATGAATTCCAGAGATATTCAGAGGTCACTTACTGATAGATTGGAAGGGGACGGAGAGCTCAAAGAGGGAGTGCTGGAAGACTCCCTGGGTTCTGGCTAGGACAGATGGTGGTGCCATCTTGAAACAGGGAACACCAGAAGTGGAAGACAACCAGGTTTGGAAGGGCAAGATGATAAACTGGTTTCGGACATAATAAGTGGAAATGGAAGGTTGTAACTTTTCACCCATCTATGGAACATTTAGATGACGGAATTGGCATAGAAAGGAAAAGACAACTGATACTGAGCATTTGACAAATTTCCCAGGTGAGTTCTGAAAATCAGGGGAGGGAAAATAAGTTTATGTAACCATCTCTTTGATACCTAAATCTAGTCATGGAAGACTTATTCAACATCCTGTCATTGTCATCTCATTGATCTAGATAAGAGAGCCCCACAAGAGGTGGCAGGGATTGCAAGGCTTCTACCTTTTTTTTTTTTAAAGATTTATTTACTTGAGAGAGAGAATGTGTACATGAGGTGGGGGAAGTGGGGAGAGGGAGAGAGAAAATCTCAAGCAGACTCTGTGCTGAGCACAGAGCCCAGTGTGGCGCTCGACCTTGCAACCCTGAGATCATGACCTGAGCTGAAAACAAGAGTCCGATGTTCAACCAACTGAACACCCAGGCACCCCAGGGGCTTCTCCTCTTACCCCTATTCCTGCTGGCTGCCTTATGAGGGACCAGAGAGCTGCTGAGACTAAGACTGAAAGTTCAGAAAATGGCAATGTTTTACTTGACTAGATTAAAAGAAGATTCAGACTCGCTGATATGCAGAACGTGGTAGGGGAAACAAAAGGGGGGAAAGAGAGGAGAGGAATAATTCCTATTTTTTTTTCCCTGGGTGCTTCACATTCCTACAACCAATTACCTTCCAAGGGGTAAAATGGGTAGCAGGGCATATGCCCTTCATTTCCACAGAAATTAAAAAGAATTTCACTAATTCTGGATAATACACGCTAATACTTGGGATAGGGCTGATGAGGGTAAAGGGGTTCAAAGATACAGGCAACTATGATAATAAGAGAGCTTTTCCGGAAGCAAATCTAGAAGTTTACAAATGATGCGGTGCTGGTACATCCTAAAACGACACTGTGTTACCCTATGACTAGATCCCACGTTCCAATAACACGTTGCAAAACAGCATCACTTGAACGCGCCTGGGTGGGTCAGTTGGTTAAAAGCAACTGCTTTTGGCTCAGGTCATGATCCTGGAGTCCTGGGATCAAGTCCTGCATTGGGCTCCCTGCTCGGTGGGGAGTCTGCTTCTCCCTCTGACCTCTCCCCTCTCATGATCTTTCTCTCTCTCTCTCTCAAATAAATAAATAAAATCTTAAACAAACACCATCAATTGGGCTAAATCATACAATTAACTGAGATAATACATATTTAGTGCTTAGCTCAGTGCTAGCAGATAATAAACATTCAACAAATGCTATTATTCATTTTATGCTGCCACTAGGCCAAAATACATTTGCCATATTGGTATGAATTATGTGACTGACTTGTAAGAAGTCTGAATGAAGGAGAGTATGCCTTTTATATTACCTGGATATGTTTCACAAAATTTTAACAAGGGGAGGGGAAAGTCATTCTATCCTTTGATCAAGGAGAACTTCAGCTTAAAATGTTCTAGACAAAATGTCATCACAGTGAGATGTGTCATGAAACATGCTGATATGAAAATAAAGATTTTAACATTCAAGAGGGAAAAAAACCCCACAAAATCTAATGATCAAAGAAAAGAAGATATACTCACTTGTCAACTGAGCTTTGGATAATTTTTCACCACAACTATAACCATGACTGCTCTCCTGTAGCTTTAGCCATTCCTGGGCTTGGAACAGGTAGAGTTTAGCTTCTTTTCCAACAGCTACTGCTATGTTGTTGATTCTGACACACAGAAGAGCATGGTCACCTTGACATTAAGACAAAAATTATTAAATTGTTTGGTCTTGTATGGAACTCACATGATAAGACAATTCAACACCTTTATTAATCAAAACAGGAATTTAAAAAGCATATTTCCTTTTTGCTTTTTAAAATTTAAATTAAATTAATTAAATTAATTAAATTAATTAATTAAATTAATATTATTAGTTTCAGAGGAAGAGTTCAGTGATTCATCAGTCTTATAGAATATCCAAGAACAGTTTTTCTTTCATTCTTTTTTTTTTAAAGATTTTATTTATTTATTTGACAGACAGAGATTTTAAGTAGGCAGAGAGGCAGGCAGAGAGGAGGAAGCAGGCTCCCTGCTGAGCAGAGAGCCCGATTGTGTGTGTGGGGGGGGGGGGGGGGAGCTCCATCTCAGGATACTGGGATCATGACCTGAGCCCAAGGCAGAGGCTTTAACCCACTGAGCCACCCAGGCGCCCATTCAGGTGCAAATCAAAAGACTATTCATATTAATTATCCAAATTAATGTGTGGTATCTCCTTACACTTCCAATGAAAAGTGATGCCATTTCACTGAATAAACAGCAAACATCTGCTGTATTTGGACATTCACCATAAGAGAATTTTTGCCTCATTCTACAACCACTCCACATCTTTACTATTTGTTCATAAACTATCTACAGAAATTTCCCACCAAAGTTCCTCGTTTTCTAATATAACTTGTGAGTTAATATACTTTTAATGTAAAAAATACGCATAGCTAATAGCAAGAAAGTTTAAACAAATGAGTTTGGAGGTAGACATTTTATACTTGACAAAAGATTTGACATCTTTGACTTTTACAAAGGAACTTGCAGAACAATAGATGTTGTGAGACATTATAAAATAAGCCTGGTTGTACACACAATGTACACTGAAGACCCCGAACAGAAATGGCAAAAAGTAGTTGCCTCTAGGGAAAGGGACTCTGGGTGAGAGGTAAAGCAGGAGGCGGTTTTCAGTTTTCATTTTAAGATCTCTTCTCCTGTGCTGTTGTCCTTTTTTTTATAATTATCACTTTGACGAACATTTTTTTTTTAAGATTTTATTTATTTATTTGACAGAGATCACAAGTAGGCAGAGAGAGAGGAGGAAACAAGCTCCCTGCTGAGCAGAGAGCCCGATGTGGGGCTCCATCCCAGGACCCTGGAATCATGACCTGAGCCGAAGGCAGAGAGAGGCTTTAACCCACTGAGCCACCCAGGTGCCCTGAAAAAACATTTTAAATAAATTCATGTTAGTATGTATCAAAGAATGTCCAAGTCTCCTACATAAATTGATTATATTACAAACTATCCAAAATTTTAGAAGTGACATGAAGGCTTAACATTTTAAATCACATTCTGAGTTAGTTAATTATTTCAGTATTACTTAGTATTATTATTTTACTGAATTCAAATTCACGGAAGACTGGAAATAATAAAAAAATTTATATACATACACACAACACACACATACACAGAAAGAGCGTGTATGTGTGTTAACGTACTTGGTCCTCAATCTTCCTTGAGATATCCGGATTATCTACCTAAGTTTCCCCTCCATGTTTACCAAGTAATGATGAGATATCCGGGTTTTCTAAGTCCCTCTGCTACTGATAACCCACATCATAGCATCCATATATCCCAGATTTTCTAGCACTGTCCAGGTTGTGTTATTTATTGTAGTGTCTTTGCTATCACTGTCAATATTCAAAGTACAGTTACAGCCAACTGATTAAAAAAAAAATAAACAAACTAAAAATGTGACCTAAAAAAAAATAATAAAGTGTTTCTATAGTTTCTTCTTCACCCAACCTCTGTGCCACATAGGATATTGGAAAACTGTGTTCATTTTCTCAGCTATTTTAAACACTTTGATTTAAAAAAAAATATTTTTTTTTCAGGTTCCCCTCCATTTACACCAATTCTGTAATTTTGCAATACTTCAAATTCCTTCCCTACACCAAAATAGTTTCTTTGCTCTATTACCTTCTCTGGGACAACAGTCTGACATTGCATCTTTTAACGCTAAAAACTGTATTAATCAAGGATACCATCCTCATCAGGGCAAATAATTATTTGGAATACAATACCAGTCAACTAGAGTACCAAAAGTACGAACCCAGAAAATCACTTCAATTTCCAGAGTGCAAGTAAAGCAAAAATTAGAATGAACTGCAAATTCATTCATTTAAGACATTGCTTTTTGAGGGAGACCAGGAAGTCAGAATCAAATGCAGTTCTCGTTTCAGAAAGGCCAGAAAGGATACACTTATGAAGAAGCTTCCAGAACACACTTACAGGCATTTCTGTCAAGTGAATTCTAGGCCTCCTGATCCATGGTGAATCTACTCCTTTAGTAGTGGGGTAACCAAACTGTCCCCCCTCGGGACCACTAGATTAGCAAGTATTTTATTTGGTTTCCAAGACCTCTCTGCTTCGAGTCGGTTTTAGCAAATTATCTTAAAAACAAAAACTAAACCCAGTAAATCGAAGTTCTGGAGCTTAAATGCACCCGTAAGTACAGTGTCTTAGTGTATATAACCAGGCTGAGCCAGGACTGAGCAAAGGATGCTTCCTTGAGGGAAGGATCTCGAAAGATGCAGCGGAGGAAGTCCTCGGTACTTTCGTCCGGGTGGGCAGGGAGGGGGAAACGGTGTTTCCAGTGCGGACCACAGTCACTAGTCGGGGGAGGGTGCAGACCAGGGAGTGCGGAGCACGGCGGGCGTGAACGCGTCCCGGATCCCGGCAGCTGCGGTCGGGGGCGGGCTGCCGGCGCTGCGGGAAGTCCAGGTGCAGCCGGGGCAGTCCCCCGCGTCGCGGCCACCGGCTCCAGGCCTCCCCCAGCGAGGCGGGGAGGCGCTGCCCGCGAGGTGGGCCCACGCGCCTGCATCCCGCTCCCCGCCCCCCGCACCTACCGTGGAACTCGAAGTGGCCGATGCTCTGGCCCTGAGCGTCTCGGGCCGCGGCGCTGCTGAAGCTGCCCCGCAGGGTCTTACCCTGGCTGCCCGGCGGCCACCAGCAGCAGGCGAGAGACACCGCCAGCAGCCGCAGGGCTCCCATCCCCCGCCTCTCCCTCGCGGCACCTACACCCGGGCCCTAACTGCCTGCGGCCGCTTTCCCCACGTCGGCAGCCGGGGCCGCGGGAGGAGGGAGCAGGACCGGCGTCCCGGACCAGCCCACGGAAGACTGACAACCTATGTGGCAGGCCCCTCCGCCACGAGCCAAGCACACCCACCAATCAGAGGCCGAGATGGGCGGGACGTGTGGAGGCGCGCGTCCCATCACTCCCCAGCCTGCCGGCTAGTTCCCGCCTTTTTTACGGAGACTCGGAAGGATGTTGCCTCCGGTTACGGAAAAAGCCTAGACCTCTGCCGTCTCCATGCGTGGTACTACTGCGCATGCGCCAGGCTCCAGAGGACTTTCCAGGGAGTTTGTAGGGTTCTGGAAGAACTGAGAAGAAGCGCACGATGGCACCGGTTCTGGTGAGGAAAAGAAAGCTCCCGCAAAGGCCGAGGTGCCTTTGCAAACTGGACGTTTCCGTTTTACTGTCCAAAGATACGTAGTTGTAACTGTAGATGTCCAAGTTTAATGCAAGAATTCTCTTGGCGCATCTAACCGATTTTAACTTCTTTGGTTACCTGTCTTCTTGATTTATATCGTCAGACAGCTGCAAAGTACAGCGTACACCCGTACATCCAATTATCTCAATGAAACATGTCTATTAGCCCCTCTTCTGGGAGGCGATGGTAGGAAGCAGCTGCCACTCTGGATATCCAGGCCATCCTGGTCTCATCTTACTTGTCCTGTGGCACAGTCTTAATTTTCTCCAGTTGGCCACACACAGCCCATCTCTACCCTAGAGCCACAGAAAGCTTTGGGAAACAAAATTTGACTGCATCACTTCCTTCAAAGGTTTTTGATCACCTGTAGTACACAAGCCAGACTCCAGACTATAGCTTTCGAGTCTCTCCAATTTCCAACTCGACTTTTCATCTCCATTCTTACCGAGCCCCTGTCAGTTCGCTGAACACGCCAGGTTCTCCTGTCTGAGCCTGTAGCACTCGAGATCCATTGTATTTAAGAAGTGAGACAGTATTATTAGATTGTGTGCACGTTTTCACTATTACATATAAACAATATATTGGTGAACATATTTGTGTTTTTCTGCAATTATCTATATTATACATCATGGAATTTGGGAATCATAAGTTATGTGCATTTGACCTTTTCCTGTATGTTACCACTTTGTCCCCCAAAAAGGTTGTAACAAATGATGGGTATTCTCATTCTTTTTATACTTTGCCAACACATTATATGAAAAAAGAAAAAAAAAACAACAATCAGGATATTTATTTATCCATTCAACATTAACTTATCATTTATTCTGTGCCAGGCCTGGTCTCCCGGCCTTGGGATTATAGCAGGAAACAAAACAAAGACCCTGCCCTCTCTGGCCAGTACCAACGAGTATTTCAACATAAATGTTGATGACTGCTATGGAGAAAAAAGAAAGAAGCATAAAATGGTTCAGCAGGACTGTGGTAGAGCTTGCTATTTTAATTGGGGTGGTCAAGGAAGGACTCTCTACAAGGGTGACCTTCAACTTGAGAACGGAAGAGGTAAGGGTAAAAACTAGGCAGGCATCTGGGGAGAGGGCATCCAGGCCTAAGGGAAGTAGCATGCTTGAAAAATTCAAGGAGAAACAAGGAGGGCAGGCAGGGTGAGCAAGAACCGTAGGGGTAGGGTCTAGGGAACCTCTTTACCAGAACTGCCAGCAGCCTGATTTGTCGGTAATGATATGAACAACCAAGCAAAACGCATTTTGTAGTTGCGAACTCCCATTTCCACACTTTGCAAGCAGAGGACTTCTGAAGTTCTCAGCTCAACCGGTGAGTCATCTGTGGAAATTGTCCAGCAGTACAAGAATAAAACGAAGGTAATCGTTCGTAACTCCGACCATCTGCGTACCCAGGTAAAGCCTGATCCACTCTGGTGTCACTTGACACCAAACATTCCAGACCCCACTTCCCAGCCACCCCAATTACACCTAACGGGCCCTGTTTGGGAAAGAGAAGAGTTGCGCCTGCGCAGAAGCGTGGCGCTGCCCGCGCACCCGAGGGCCCCGCCCAGCGCGCAAGGGGGCGGGGATAAGCGGGCCCGCCTCCGGAAGCTGCTGCCACCTTCCCCCACTGACGTGTCGGGGCCGCGAGACGCGTCGCGCAAAGTCGCGGTGGAACTTCGCTGCGGTGTACAGATCTGGCGCTTGCCGCTGCCGGGCACTGCCGAGCTGGGAGATGTCGGCTGCGGGCCGGACGGAGCCCTTGGGTCCTCCCAGCAGCTTTGCGAAGCGGCTCCTGGTGACCGGGGGTGCTGGTTTCATGTAGGTAACGGCGCCGCTGGACGAGGAGTGGCTCCCCCGAAACCCCAACCTTTTCCTGCGCCTCTGCTTGCTCTTGGCAACTTGGAACCAGCTTGGGGGGGGGGGGTCTGATGTGGGAGGGTCTTAACGCACGAACAGCATCAGCCTACCTTCTTCCCCCTCTCCCCGCTTGCGAAGTCTTGGTTCCTTTGAAACCGCGACTTCTTTCAGGCGCCTCCCCACCGAAGCTGAAGCGCGGTGGTGCTCTCTGCCCTCTTACCTGGCCCGGGATGCACCTGACCCTCTTCCGAGTGCCCCCACAGGGCGGTAAACTCCTCACCAACGGCCCCAGCCTCCAGCCCGCCCCCTCCGTACGCAGACAGGCCTTGTGCATGTAAGAGCCAAGAAACGATTTTTGGATTTTAGCTGGACATTCATTTATTCAGCGGGCTATAAAACAACGACGGCAACACCTCCACACCCTCTCTTGGTGCTTTGAGCTGGACGAGTTGAGCGATGCCTCCTGCCCTCCCACACCCACGTGCAATCAGTGAGTCCGCGTTCACTGCTTCCCACGCGACCACTTCTCGCCGCATCCCCTTCCCACGCGACCACTTCTCGCCCCTTCCCCCTCCCATCCTAGTCCACGTTACTGGCTTCTGCCTGGATTGCGACTGTAGCTTTCTGATTTGGTCCTACTGCTTCCCCCCTTGTTGGCTAAAAGTCTGTTCTGCACACAGAAGTCAGTTTTTATTAAGTAGATAAGTGCACAAAATTTTACCCCAGTTTTACCCACGAAGTTTTACCCCAGCCTGTCAAATTTAGAATAAAATCCAAACTCTTTTGCATATCTAGAAGACTCAAGTGCCCCGGGGCCTGATCTTCCAACCTGATCTGCCATTCTGCCTCTTTGTTTTTCTGTACCTGCTGCACTTAACCTTTTTGGAATTTCTGGAACGCTTGAGGCTCATTCCTCCTGTCTTGAGGCCTTTGCACTTGCTTCCTCTTCTGTTAGAGCGCTTGCATCACTCATTTCCGATGGTTGCGTAGACATCAATCACCTCCTGGGACAGGCATTACCTAGCCATCCTATCTAAAAGCGCCCCATTCCCAACTAACACACTAATCACTATCTGAAGTCCTGAAGTTATTTTGTGTATTAATGTTTACTGGCTTCTTGCCTGCATCCCTGCTCTAGAATGTAAACTGGATGAGGGCAGAGACTACTGTTCCCTCAGCATCTGTAAGAATGCCTGGCTTGTTCTACAAAGGTCATCGGTAGTTATTGAATGGATGAATGCACAGGTACCAACAGTAAACTCCCGATGTCTAGTGGAAGAGAACATGGGAACATGGGAATCACATCCCCCATTGGCACATTAAGTCACCTCTTTAAATCTGACAATAACTTGGAGGAGGGTACCAGGCAGGCAGGGTTTATCTAATGAGAAGAGGGGCATGGCCATAAAAGGGTGGTACTTGTGTGAGAATGCTGGTCCCAGAAGGGCAGGTTCTAGAAAATGCTGTGAAAGGGCTGTCAAGTACAAACTCTGAGTTCATAATTTGGTCAAGGGCTGCCCTTATTCCTGGGAGCCGAATGTTTTGGTGTCTATGAGGAAATCTGGTGGACCATCTCATTGAGAGATGCCTCTGGTTCCACTCCTGCTCCTGGGAAAACCAGGAGCCAATATGGTTACCCAATTCAGGATGGCTGCAGCCATTATTAGCTTGGAAACCTCTGTTTAATCTAGAACCTCCCTGAATGTTGTAGTTTACACCACCAAATTCTTGCACCAGGAGATAGTAATTGCAGTAGGGTTACTGTGAACATAAACAACTGTGCTCATACTTACTGAAGTTTTGCACAGTTATACCCATGGTCTCTTTAAAGGTATGTTATAGTTTCAGTCTGTCTGTACTGACCACCACCCATTGTACTTAGCAACCTGCTTCACTCCCACACTCAAAGCACGTGGACACAAATTGTTTGGTTAGACAATTTTTTTTCCTTATACCCAGGACCAGTAAATTCTCTTTTCTCCACAGTGCCAAAGGATATTGATGTATCAATACCGATTATTGATCCTGTTGAGAAAGTTAGTGAAAAGTGGTGGGGGTGGAGGAGGGAGTGTATTCAGTGTACTTAATGTTATTTCTGTTATTTTGCAGAAACTTAAAGATATCTCTGAATAGTTTCTAATACTCGACAGGTTAAGGTAACATTTAGGAAATGTGAAGAATTTAGGGAAAAGGTTACATCTTCTACTAACAAAATATACTTTTTTTTTAAAGCGCATCACATATGATCGTTTCTTTAGTAGAAGACTATCCAAACTATATGATCATAAATCTAGACAAGGTGAGTTTTATAAAAATGAGCTTCATGCACGGATACTTATATACATTTTTTTTTAAAGTGTTAGAATCTTATCCCACTGATATTTTAGTTTTTATTCCGTCATTTTGGCAACTTAGGGATCTACATAGTCATGTGATCATGCTATATTTAATCTTAGTCTTTTAGAAGTTTTTCATTATGATAGCCCATAAAGTAAAGCTTTTAAGTGCAGTACTTTTACCAGAAGAATATCTTCAACCCTGAATTCAATATTTAATGTAATCTTGTGATTATTAATCTTTTTCTGGAATTGGAATACTTTGATTATTTGATTTTATTATTTTATTATTTGATATTATAACTGCCACCTTATGGAAAATTACATACTTATTTCTTAAATTAAAACTAATTTAGTTTTGAGGATTTTTCTGTAATAGTTGAAGTCTCCCTGAAGAGTCTGAAAGCCATGATTGGTAATCACTGGATTTTTGACTTGAAACATGAGACACAGTTACCTTAATTTCATAAGACATGATCGTAAAAAATCTATAGACAGAATTATCTGTAGGTCTTACCAATTTTTGCCTGCCTTTCTATCAGAGACAGTAATTTTTTCCCCCTTTATACAGGGATTTACCAACAATTAACTCTGAAAACAGTGTAATGAGTTATAATATGCATAACAAAGGTGTAATTGTTTTCAAGTACTAGTTCTTTTGCAGTAAGAAATGGTAAGCTTTTCTGGTGGCTGGGGGCAAATCTGGGCCGGAAAATTTTTTAAAGGAAGGGTTTCTAAAAAGTAATTTTTTGTATTTTCAAAAAGTAACAAAATTACATGATTTTTGTTTTTTTACTTTCTAATATACCAGAGACGTCTTCTAAAAACAAAGAGCAAACACTTTAAGAAAACATGTTTTTGTATCACGATCAGAATAGCTACAGTCTTTAAAATAAATCGATATTTTATAGGAAAAACTATTATCACTTTTTGTGTTGTTTCTCTCCCTCTCCCTCACTTACGTATTTTAAGCTGGATTACTGTGCAAGCTTGAAGAATCTTGAAACCATTTCTAACAAACAAAACTACAAATTTATACAGGTATGAAACTTTTCTTATAATTATATAATTTTTTGATGTGCCTATGTAGCCATTCAGACATTGTTTCTACTTGGCAAGCTTGTGTAGTGTGGGCTTGGAAAAAGCATACTTATTGAAGACCTTCTAATTTCCAGCAGTACCATGTGCTACAGAGACTACTACTTTTAGATTAATACCACTATAAAGCTGCATGTGATAGTTGGTGCCTTGGCAGCTCTATGCATAGGTGACTGACCTTACATGGTTTATGATATTGAGGTCCTCAATAGCCTTCTTAATGAGGTCTTGCTGGGTTTTAAAGAGATTGGTGTAGAGGGGACTGTTACTTAGGCCAGGCAACAGCCAAAGAGCCTATCATACAGCCCGTGGGCTAATGTTCTTCAATCAAAGTGGATTGAATGGCTCTGGAGGGCTGATTTACTAGGCACTCTTAGAAGAGTCCGAAGTATAAACCAGAGAGCCAGGTCATTAATCTACAAAGGGAAATTTTAATGTCAAATGAAACTATTTCATGATTTATGGGTTTTTTTAAAGATAATCTATAAACTCTGCTTTTCACCACAAATTATAAAGAATATACTGAGCACACTCTTCTATATGAAAGCGTTTCTTTCAGTCACCAAAGAATTGTTGAGAATACATATTTTTAGAAGAGTTAAATGTACATATAACATTGAAAGTCCTTTAACGAATCCACTTAGTTCACTCAGTTGTGGTAAAACACATTTTTTAAAAATGTGGTTGTAAATGGTTACACTTACTTTAAATGTATTGCAATAATGGTTATCTCAAACTTGAAAAATATGTTTATAAAAATCTCCTATTAACATGAGGTTGGCAAAAATGTTATGGGAAAAAGCTAGCTTGGTTCTTAGTTGTCATTGGTGCTCAATAAAATACTGTTTTGGACACATATTTGCAAATAAGTATTTGGAACTGATTATCTCATATCCTCAGATGCTGGAGAAATACATCATTACTATACTTATTTGGCCCCTTGGTTGGATTTTCAAGATAATCTCTATTAAAGCAGGGTGATGGGGGAGATTAATTTTTTTCTTATCATTGTTTTGGTTCATGTAGTAAAATGGCTATTACCAATGGCAGTGGCTGAGTGAAATTTCACTTTTTCCTGTTTTCTTTTTTGTATAGGGTGACATATGTAATTCTCACTTTGTGAAATTGCTTTTTGAAACAGAAAAAATAGATATAGTACTACATTTTGCTGCACAAACACATGTAGGTAAGCATTGTTTTATCTTACAGTTATGATGGGCAGATTTTTTTCCCAGTGACTAATTACCCTAAATCAAAGTCCAGTATTGAAGTCTAGCAAGTAGGGACTTAATATGTCTTTGAAGGAGCACATACCATGCCCTTCCAGGAAAACTGTGTGCTTTTCCAGTCACTTTTATTCATGTAGGTTGAAATATAACTGTAAATGCAATCTTAAAACATTGAGTTTAACTAAATGCAATATAGTGATAACTTCCGGGGAGATGGGCCTTCACCTATATATATATTTTTTTAAAGATTTTATTTATTTATTTGACAGAGAGAGATCACGGGTAGGTAGAGAGACTGGCAGAGAGAGAGAGAGAGAGAGAGGGAAGCAGGCTCCCTCCTGAGCAGAGAGCCCGATGTGGGACTCGATCCCAGGACCCTGAGATCATGACCTGAGCCAAAGGCAGTGGCTTAACCCACTGAGCCACCCAGGCGACCCTCACCTATATTTTTAATGTGTGTACATGTGTGTGTTTTTTTTAAAGCCAGGTGGGGGATACGCAGTTGAACATTATATTATCCATAGTGTTCTGTGCATCTGCGATATCTTCTGCCTACCATTTTATATTGTGCAATATCCCATACATTCAGAAGAATTTAGAAGTAAAGTTAAATGAATAATGATAGTGTGAATACTCGTATAGCCATCACCTAAACAGAAGATAGAATATTGTTGAATCCTCGTTAGTGGTATATTACTGCCTTGTTACTTGATTTTAAAATTATAATTTACCTTGGTCTCTTCCATAGTCTATTTAGGGGATTATTCTGTAGCAGAATATAACATATTCCTCGTTCCTTTTTATTTTCATACGCTCCATTATGTAGCTGTACCCCGTTTGTGTTCATTTCCTACATTTTGCTGTTTAAATAGTACCACAGTGGATGGCTTCATGCCTGTGTCCTTGTGTTCTGGAGGCTGGAAGTCCAAGCACCAGCAGGCCAGGTTCTCCTCAAGCTTCTCTCCTTGGCTTGCAAGTGGCCACTCCCTCTCTGTGTCCTGACAGTTTTCCCCCTGGGCATCACTAGTGTTTCTCTTTGTGTCAAATGTCTTTTCTGAAACATACCAGTCATGGTGGACAGGGACCTGGATGGCCTTATTTTTATTTAACTACCTGTTAAAGGCCCTGTCTCCAAATATAGGCACATCCTGAGGTACTTGGGGTCAGGGTTCCATCATGAATTTGGGGGAGCACAATTCAGCCTGATAACCAGGGTGAAGGGGGAAAGGCACATGTAATTCACCTGGCTATTGAGAAATTTCCTTCCTTAGGGGTTGAAAACACTTTGCATTCTTACTTGTAATATATAAAGTATCTTTTCCCCCATAGCCTCACCAACAAATTTTTAAATTTTTGCCTATCTGATAGGTAAGAAGTGGCATCTCTGAGATTTCATTTTGAATTTTTCTTATTGTAATTGAGGCCGAGCATCTTCAGCTTAAGGACCTTTGCATTTTTTGCCTAAACTATTTGTTTATGTCTCCTATCCAAAAGGGTTGTTTTCTTTTATTTTATATGACTTCTTTTTAGATTGAATATATTAGCCTTTTGTTTCTGATAAGTTCACATATTTGTCCCAGTTTGTCATTTGTCTTTTAAAAAAAAATTTTTTTTTAATTTCTTTTCAGTGTTCCAGAATTCATTGTTCATGCACCACACCCAGTGCTCTATGCAGTCCATGCCCTCCTTAATACCCACCACCAGGCTCACCCATCTCTCCACCCCCCGCCCCTCCAAAACCCTCAGATTGTTTTTCAGAGTCCATAGTCTGTCATGGTTCATCTGTCATTTGTCTTTTTACTTTGTTTATAGATTTTTTGGTTGGTTGTTTTTTCTGTGCAAGAGCTTTAACACAGTTGAACTGATCAGGTTTTGGGGTTTTTTTTTCCCCTTTTGCTTCTGGATTGTGAGCCATTTTTAGTAAAGTTTCCCTCATTCCCAGATTATAGAGAACCTATTCTTCAAGTAAATTTATTTAAAAAAAAAATTATCGAACATTTGTTGTGTTTTCAACAATAACAGATTGATCTGAAAAGCCTTGCCATCTATGAAACTGGAAGTTTCAAGTTTTAAATTTAAGAACATTTTAAATTTAGATGTATCCTTTTTTTTTTCTTTTTAGAATAAAAAAAAAAAGTGTTTCCTGCAAATTTATCACTGATAGTTTTCTAGGTTCTAAGAATTTACATATGCTTCACAATTTAGGCTTAAAGCAATCATAAATAGCAATGTGTTTTTGTTTTTTTTTTTTTAAACTTTTGCAGTTGTGGTGAATGAAGAGAAGTGAATAGAACTTTCCTTAAACCTGAGTCTACTGTTGGGTATTTGTTTTGTCCCTTGGGTGGAATTATTCTAGATTTCTCTCTCTCTCTCTCTCCTTTTTTTTTTTTTAGATCTTTCATTTGTACGTGCCTTTGAGTTTACGTATGTTAATGTCTATGGCACTCATGTTTTGGTGAGTGCTGCCCACGAAGCCAGAGTGGAGAAGTTCATTTACGTGAGCACAGATGAAGTATATGGAGGCAGTCTCGATAAGGTAAGCTCAGAAATGGTATGTTTCTCCTCCTTACCGTGGACCACGATGCAAATCTGTCTTCTTAAAACCTTTTCTGGGTTTCTTTCATCCCCTCATTACACACACTGTGGGACTCTCCAAAATGTTATTCCTTTGTGTCTTCTGTTCAGATCAAAGAATGTCACCTTGAATGACAACAACCACCTAGTCTTGGTACAAATTAATATGTAATTTGACTGACAGTATTTTGCAAGAGAGCAGAACATCCCACCTTTCTGTCCCAGTCCATATATGACAAGTGTCCTTCCCATGGCCAGGCGTAGGTAACTAGACTACGGCATACTGCCTGCTCACCTTCCTCCTCCCCTGAGGAAACAGTGGAATGTTAAGGAGTGAATATGAAATTAATGTAGGAACTGGCGTCTGTTCTTTTTCAATCGTTTGCACATACTGTACTTTTTATGCAAAAGATGTCTCCATTCTCATCTGCATTTTTCATCATCACTGTTTGCAACGAGTGACCTCATTCTGTTTTGTATTTTTACCAAAACACACACATGGCGAGAAAAAAAATAAAGCAATTTGAAACAACTTCTAATGAGAAAAAGCAGACCCTGACCACTTCTCCTCAGTATCCAGTCCCACCTGTGAGAAGCTATTATTCTCAGTTCTCATTGCAATTTTTGTGAGGTGAACTTTTTTCTTCTTGTAACTTTGTCACCCTACATCAGATCTGACACAGTAACCAGAATGATTTTTAAAATAAAAGTCAGATCATGACATTACTCTGCTCAAAATCTGTTCATCTTGTTACACTGGCCTTCAAGGTTCTACATGGTCTCCAGCTATCTGGCTTCATCTCCCATTTCTCTTCTCTCACATCAGCCTCCTTGCAGTTCCTGTGGACACAATTCTGCCCCAGGACCTTTGCACTTGCTGTTCTCTCTGCCTTTCTTATAGGGTTGCTGTGAATGCTACTATATAAAAAATGCTTAGAAAAATGCCAGGGATATAGTTGGGGTTCAGTAGTGTCTTTTAACATGTAGTAATTAACATTTCAAGTTTATTATATGTTTTCTTATTTTTTCTACTTAGAAACTATGCATAATATGTATTTTTAATGCATCTTTTTGAAATTAGGAATTTGATGAATCTTCACCCAAACAACCTACAAATCCTTATGCATCATCTAAAGCAGCTGCTGAGTGTTTTGTACAGTCGTACTGGGAACGATATAAGGTAAGAGCTGATTTCAGAAACTCTGGAATCATTTTTCTTTTGACTTAGGTGATAAAACTCCAAGTTAGCATTAGCCACATTCCATTTTTAAAGTTGAAGACATAGATTCAGGAGTTTATATATTAAGGAGTTTAAAATATTTATTTCCTATATCATGTGGACAAAGTGGGACCTACTTCTTGTTTAGTTCACCACTTAAAGGAAATCATTTTTATATATGTTTTCCCACTTCAGTGGTACATGAAGTATGACAGCTGTAGGGAAAAGCCCTATTGGAGTATCCTGATTCCCAGAATCCTCTGGGGGGAAGCAGACAAAGTAGAGCAGCTTCCGTGACCTGCACATGGTCCCCTCTGCCTCATTCACCTCTCTCGGCTCCTCATGAATGGACTTGACATTTTCTTGCCTTTTGTGTTCCAAAGCGTTGACCCTTTGTCCTTTCATGGGAGATGGGATTTTTCACTTTCCAGCTCTTTTTATTTGTAAGCGTTGGTGCATCAGAGAAAGACAATGTGAAGTTTCACATCTAACCAAACCTAAGGTCTGAGACGCAGTCTCTGAAATCATCTGGTGGAAATTCCCTTGATTTTCTGCTCTCAAACCTAACCAACCTGCTCCCATCTGTATTTGTCCTGCTCTTGTCCCAGGAGAGAAAATATTCCTCTTCCTTTTAGGAGCCTCTGCCTTTCTCTGAGTCCTATCCTCTCCCATGTTTTCAGGAACCTTATAACAGGAAAAAAAAAAGCTCTTCACTTCTGTCCTTGATGTGTGTGGAGTTACTTAGCTGCAAGTGCCCATTTTTCAGGACTTCTTAATCTTAGAGAATCATTACAATTGGACCTCTTATTGCATTAACATGGACTACTCTTTAAGTTTCCAGCTGTCATCACGCGAAGCAGTAATGTTTACGGACCACATCAGTATCCAGAAAAGGTACATTTTACTTGTGAATCCGCACTGTGTTTCAGTGATTGTAGCTTCTTGTTATTTAAGATAATCTCTCTGCAGTTATTTGTCTGAAATATTTTCTGCTGTAATTATACATAATTATAAGCACTGTATGGGCCATGTGCAAATCTCGTCAGGTGTAGAGTCTGAAGACCTGAGTTGAGGTCTAAACCTGACATGGGCTGGTGTGACCTTACGCCCTTGGAACGTTGTCTTTAAACTGGGGGATAGTGAAAATACTCAAGGGATTTTGAGGGGTCCAGTGAGATCACAATGTGAAAATGCCTGGTGCTCTTCACGATTCTGAAGCTCTGCAGAGCATTCCCTTCGCCTCTGCCATGCCGCTGAAGACTCCTTCCTGGCTTGCGTCCAGGAATTTGAGAGCTAGTGAGAGAGTCCTGCGGGAAGCTGGGACAGAAATTTGTCTTCCCGTCAGCCGGCTCACTGTTTTCCCCAGCTCCTCTTTATAGTTGCTGGCCTGAATGTCTTCCAGAAAATAGTACGAGTTGTGAATAAAGAAATGTACTTAAAAGGCTGAACCAACTGTGCAGTTGGTTCTGTATCATTAAACCTAATTTGAACGAACCATTGCCTTCTGTGCCTAAAAACTGGGAGATGGGATTTTTCACTTTTCAGCTGGTTGCATTGATCTCTTTGGCCAAAGAAAGGGGCCGTGTCATGATCTGTTGGTCTTAATGTCTCCTTTGCTTAATTTGGGGAGTACCTTTCAGAGGCTCATTATAAGGTGAATAATATATCTCACCCTGTTTAACATAACCTTTCTTTAAATTCAGTGGCACTGGAATTCACTTTTTATTAATTTCACAAGCACTGGTTGGGTAGGTGCTGTACACAGAGCAGTAAGTGGGCTATGATTCCTGTCCTCAGGAAATCAAAGGTGAACTTGTGATGAGACCAAACTGTTCACAAAGACATTTTCTGAATTTTTACACTATTTGTATCATTTTGTCTTTATATTTGTCCAGCAGATGACTTGTTTTTGTGAAATAGGAGGCTATTGTAGAATTCTTTCACTTATCAAAATTACAATAGCTTTTTTCTTGAAACTGATAAAAAATTAGAATTTATCTATATGCATATTTCTTAATAATCATAATCTTTTAATCTTATGATGAGTTAGATTCATATTAATGAGTGAATTTCTGATATCTGAAATGATATTTAAATATTCTTTTAGGTTATTCCAAAATTTATATCTTTACTACAACACAACAGGAAATGGTATGTTATTATTTACCTTTGTACCCATGTTTTTCTGGTATGTGGAAAATATTTGGTGACAGCCTGTCTTGAGAATCATAAAGTCTTAAGAGTTGAAGACCATAGAATTGAATGTTTCAACAGATGTATGTATTCCTTGTACCCTCAATGTGATGGTTCTTTAAATAATTATAATCTGTTACTCATCTTTATGATTTACTTAGATAACTTGGATTTTTTTTTTAATAATTTCAGTTCTTAAATAATGTAGCCTAGAACTTGGAATTATCTCATTAAGATCCAACATCTTTATATAATTTTGCTTTTCCAAAGGATTTATTTAATCCTTTTAATCACTGAGCTATACATATTTCTTCAAAATGAACTTAAAGTAGAAAATTGATGAGTAAGTTATTTCTGAGGGATCATTTATATGTGTGTTACTTCCTTACTGAGTGCTGCATGAGGTTCAGTGGTCATTTAAAAATTATGGATAAAATTTGGAGAAGTCATGAGAATAAGTGTTTTCGGTAAAAGATTTCTAGGCTCCCCATGGAAATTGGCTTCTCTGGAATTGTATCCAGGCGTTGTGTTACCCTGGTTTGGGAGAGCTTTTTACACTTTATGATTCCCTTTCATTTAATCTTTCCAGCTGCATTCATGGATCAGGGCTTCAAACAAGAAATTTCCTTTATGCAACTGATGTAGTAGAAGCATTTCTCACTGTCCTCAAGAAAGGGAAACCAGGTGAAATTTATAACATCGGAACCAATTTTGAAATGTCAGTGCTCCAGCTTGCCAAAGAACTAATACAACTGGTGTGTATATATTTTAAGAGGATAGTGTTTTCAAAATGGTCCCTAAATCAGTGGCAGTCATCACTCATTTAGTCAAAATCAGCAGTTTATAATTTACTCAATTAGAAAGTGATTGAGTAAAAAAATGAAAAATACATAAAGATATATAATTATTGGAAGTTATATCACTCATTTATAACAGCTTTTCAGGAAAGTAAAAATCCTAACAGATTGGATGTAGAAGCTTACTGTAATAAATACCTCAATGTCAGAAATACAAAACGGTGTGCGCTAATCTTAAGGATTGATGATATGGAAGTAATTATAGTTAGGAGTGTATGTATGTATTAGTGAACATCAGTTCTCAGTCTCAGGATTCAGTAGGGTGACTTGGTGTGTGGAAATACTTTCCTTTGCTTGGCTCTCTGAATACTCTGTACTCCAAACATGTGGGTTTTCCACACCAAGAAATTCTCAGAGACAAGCTGGGTGGCCTATTATTTAACTCAATTCTGACATTATCTGCCTGGAGATGGCTCCAGATCCCATAGACTAAAGGCTCAGACCTCCAGGGCTCTCCCCTGCTTCACGGGCCAACCACAAAACCTGGTTGTCACCTGGGCTTCTGACCACGGACTGATGATCAGCAGAGGTGCTTAGCTGGAGTGACTCACAGAAGTCAGTAAAACAGTTTATTTTCTAGATTATTGGCTCATTGCAAAGGATAGAACTCAGGAACAGCTAGACGGAGGAGATGCTGGAGCATGGACTGACCATGCACTGTCCTGGGCCACCACTGACCCAGCACCTCCATGTTTTCTGCAGCTCAGAAGTTCTCCAAACCCCATTGTTTTGTTTTTTCATGGAGACTTCCTTAAGTAGGCATGACTGGTTAAATCATTGACCACTGGCTATTAATTCAGGCTCCAGCCCTCTAAGCACAGGTTTGGTTCCCTTGGCCACCAGCCCCCATCCTGTAGGGGCTTTCCAAAATTCACTCATTAACATAAACTTGGTGTGCGTGAAAGGAGCTTGTTGTGAACAGCAGAAGACACTTTTATCTCACGTCACTTAGGAAATTCCAAGGGTTTTAGGAACTTGGATAAAGACCAAATATATACTTAATATAAATTACAGTATCACACTGAATAATAACCAAGAGCCAAAAAAATTAATATTCTCCCCTAGTTTATGCAATGTGTATTCTTTGTGAGCTTCAGATGGCATATGGGTTATCAAGCATGGAAAGTGTTCCTAAAATGTTCTTCATTTTAGCTGTCTCCCCCACTTTGAAGGGGTTCTTTTTCTTTTTTAAAGATGTATTTATTGGGACGCCCGGGTGGTTCAGTGGGTTAAGCCTCTGCCTTCAGCTCAGGTCCTGATCCCAGGGTCCTGGGATCAAGCACCACATCGGGCTCCCTGCTTACTGGGGAGCCTGCTTCCCTTCCTCTCTCTCTGCCTGCCTCTCTGCCTCCTTGTGATTTCTGTCAAAGAAATAAATAAAATCTTTTAAATAAATAAATAAATCTTTATTTAAAGTTTTATTATTATTTATTATTTATTTTATTTTTTGTTATTTATTATTTATTTTTTTTATCATGTATTTTTTTATTTATTTATTTTAGAGAGCTAGAGATGGGGGAAGGGGTAAAAGGAAAGAAAGAGAGAATCTTCACGCAAACTCCGTGGGGCTCAGTCTCATGACCCTGAGATCATGACCTGAGCCGAAGCAGGAGTTAGACGCTTAACCCAGTGCATCACTGAGGCACTCCGAAGGGGGTGTTTTTCTGGTCTCTTTAATCAGCTATTGAATACTTTGTTATTCTCTGATCTCACTTTATAATTTTGACTCAAAAGCCTTCTCCATTTTGACAGATCAAAGAGACCAGTTCAGAGTCCGAAATGGAAAGCTGGGTGGATTATGTGAATGATAGGTGAGTAACAAGTTAAAGCCTTGGGGGAAAGGTTGTGAAATCTTAGATACTTACACAATTCTAAAATATATGGACTTAACCAGAAACTAGTATTATTGCTCTTGATTTTTCCACTAAAATATTTTTTTCCTAATTGTGTATCAAAAGAATAAAGGTAACATTATTGCTTACTAGTTGTGTGACTTAAAGAAAGTTACTGACCTTTTCCAAGTCTGAGGTCTTCTGGAGTGTGAGATATGGATAATAATGTCTTGTTAATAGAAGTATTTGAAGGTTTATTATAACGTATATAAAGTACCTGACTTAGGGTATGGGACATAAGAGCCCTAATATATTTATGTGGACTTACTTATTCATTCATCAAACATTTAGGTATGAGGCATTGCGTTCATACCTAGATTGTGGCTGAAAGCAGAAAAGGATGAGCCATAGAGAGGATTAGGCATCTGGGATTCCAGATGATTTTTTTTCAACGTGTACTTTATTTTACAAATTTTCTCTAAGTGTGTCATCAGGGAGAATTTTTGAAGAAAAAATTTGAATTATGGCAAAGGTTCATGGACACACATTAGCTCCCTTAGTATTTAAATTTGTAAATATGTATCCACAATGTCATTTTAAATCTTTTTTTTTTCTTTTTTCTTTTTTGAGACCTACCAACGACATGAGATATCCAATGAAGTCAGAAAAAATACATGGCTTAGGATGGAGACCCAAAGTGCCTTGGAAAGAAGGAATAAAGAAAACAAGTATGATACTTTATCAATGGGGAGGGGGTGAGATTCAGAAAAATTTAAAGAAAATGTAATTTACTTTTAGAACACTATAAATTCAGTAGACTATAGTGATGAATCATTTTCACTTTTCAAACTGTTACATTTCATGTATTTCCAGCAGCAACAGTAACATATCTCCTACAACATACTCCAGTATGTTGTATTTCACATATTGACTTCTACTCAGGCTTCCTGTGTCTTATCAGCATTTGTCAGATACCTAGTTCATTGGTTCTCAGGTGCAGACTTCTCACTTTTTTCCATATTCTTTAAAGGTGTGAATTTTAATGTTGCCGGTGTTTTCTTCTTACTGCACTTTCCTTTCTTTCTTGGCAATATGTAAAATAACAGTCCATTTTAAGGTCTGTGGCATCTTCTATTTGAGGAGTGATCAAGTTGCAGTCTTTGAGTGTCTTAAGTCTTTTTATGTTGAAACCAACAAAATTTAGTATGTGCAGAAATAGCCATTAAGATGAGTGTATATAAAATCTGTATATATATGTTAAAGTTTGGTTTAAAAATGTATTCATGAGAAAAGATAAACTCACATGTAGAAGAGAAGTCTTCGTTTAGAACTTGACACAGAGTACTTGTGTTGAATTTTTAAAAGCTAATTCAGAGAGAATTGATCATTTTTTAACCCAAAAAAACTACCGATAGTATAGCCACATAAACTAATTTTACATATTACCAGAAGGAAGACCACAACATCTCCTCATACCTGTAATGGAGTATTGCTGCATTTACATGAACAAACTGTACATTTCTTTCCGTAACTTTAAAACCAAGGCAAATAACTTAATCTCTCTCCTTGTTTCTTAAAATCAGAATGTCTTAAATACTTAACACTAGCAGATGCAGTATCGAAGGACTTTTGAAGTTAAAAAGAAAACAATAACTGATTTTTAAATCTAAGTTTTCAGGTATTGAGACATCTCGTGATTAATGACATTGATTAGTTCAGAATCAAATTGTTTTCTTCGTGAGGCACCCCTTTGACAAGACTGATTGTTACTTAAATTAAAAATCTAGGTAAAATGAGCTGCGTAGCTGTGGGGCAGGATTTTTCTCACTTAGCAGAAGCCCAGTAAATGTTGGCTAACTGGTGTTCGATATTTTAATTTTATTTTTGTCTTTTGGTTTTTCCTATCAGTTGACTGGTACAGAGAGAATTTTCACAACTGGAAGAATGCAGAAAAGGCATTAGAACCCTTTCCAGTATAAACACCATTTGTATAGAAAGGACAGTTTTCAGAGAAAGAAGAAAATTATTCTACCTCGACAAATGATATGAAATCAAGTGACTGATGAAGTGTCTTCTTCATATGGAATTGATTCGTGACTGTTTGTATAAAATTCAAATGCAAAATGCCTCAATCTTCAGGATAGTTTTAGTATTGCCATAGGATTTAAGTATCAAGGTTCTTTCAGAAACCTTTTCTCCTGAAAGTTTGGAACCAGGAGGCCTAGGAAGGCTTCTCTATAGAAGGGAGGCCAGGAAGGAGGGATCTCACGGTTCTGAGAACCAGGATGGGGAACAGCTCTGTGCGGGTGACAGCCTTGGCTGGACTGAACTCAGCTTCCCAGCCTTTCCCACTGCCCAGAAAGTCTCAAGTTTTCATTCTTAGGCAATATAGGATGGGGCATATGCCCTCATTCATCTTTTTTTAAATATCTGATGTGCTATAATTATTTTAAAATGGGAACAATGGAAGCATATTTAGCACTTTTTATCTTTTAGTAATTTTATAAAATTAAGTTAAATGTTTTTTAAAAGAAGGATGTAGTTTTTATATTTTCAAAGTCAGTTGTTGTACTATATATAAGTAACTGCATATGAGAGTAATGTTATCATGTATTTACCATTTAAAATGATTTTATTTATAAAATATCAATATTTTAATGTATTCAATGTAGAATGTGGCTTTATTTTTAGTAAGGTATGTTTTTATTTTGCTGTAGAAAAAAGTTTTATATTACTTGATTAAATATTTTTAATTCCTCTGTCTCCTAAAGACTTTAAGACAACTTGAAAAAGCAACTGACTGGATATTACACTGAGAAAGGGAAAGGAGTCCAAAATTGTGCCCAGTTTTCTGGCTTCCATGCATGGGTGATGGCTTGTTTCCTCTGTGGAGTGGGTAACAAGGTCATTAACTTGGAGGTGGCTAAAGGAGGGGGATAAGACTGGAGAAGGGCCTTGAGGAGGTAGAGATTGAGAAAAGAACAAGCAAATCCAAAGTTAGTAAGAGGATTTGCCAAACAAGAATGAAGCACAAACTGAATTGAACATTGTAATTCCAGAATTCCAAGAAGTGTCAAAATAGATTGATCCAGAGGTGGGCAGAGTTGGGAGTCAGGAGGGGCAGACAGAGCAGAAGCCTGAGAGAGTGACCAAAGTGATGCCCACTGATCCTAGTTGTGTAGGAAAGAATGTGCCTCTTGGGGGTGGCCAGGAGCTAGAGGAAATGGAGCAGGGGAACGGGCACAAGGGTGTGGAGGTGAGAGTGTGGAGAGACAAGGAAGTTATAGGCCGAAAATGGGACCCGCTGAAAGCAAATGGTCTTTGGTGAACTTTGATCATTGAGATAGATGACAAAATAAAATACGTTTTTTCTGTGTCGTTTGTTTTTGCACATATTTTTGTATACACTTTTATTTCCAACTTCAATATACTCAGTATAGCTTCACTTTTATCATTTATCTAGTCTCAGGAGATGACCTTGACAAACATTAGGAACACATGATAATAAACCAGTTAATAAAACTTTATGTAAAAAGTGTAAAAAATGAATGTTCTACATCATATATCATCAGAGAAGTACAGATTAAAACAAAAATTAGATACCTATCAGAATGGCTAAAATCTAGAACACTGACAACACTAAATGCTGGTGAGGATATGGAGCCACAGGAACTCTCATACATTGCTGGTGGGAATGCAAAACGGCACAACCACTTTGGAAGATAAAACTAAACACCCTTAGGGTGTGATCCAGCAATCACACCCCTTGGCATTTACACAAAGGACTTGAAACTTACATCCACACAAAAACCTGCAGATGTTTCTATTCACTTTATTCGTCATTGTCCAAACTGGGGAGCCACCAAGATGTCCTTCAGCAGGTGAATGGATAAATAAACTGGTGTATCCAAACGATATGAACTGTCAAGCCACAAAAGGACCCAATCTGCCTATTACTAAGTGAAAGAAGCCAATCTGAAGGGAATATGCAGAAACAGACGGTCAAAGTTAACACCTGTAACGATAAAAGAAGGAACAAGATTGGGTAGGGTGATGGTGCTGGCTAAGGCTCTGCAGGCAGAAAGGGCAAATCCGTATGGAAAAAGGATCATGAGAATAGACCACTGTCCCTTTCAGGCTGGAAAGGACTCAATGAAGTTAACTTGCCACCAAGGAACTGGTTGGTTCTTCAAGGAATGGTGTCCTACTGGGGACACAGCCTTTATCTGCTGCCAGCGGGTTGGGTGTGTAGCAGCGGCTACAGCTAGACTGGCCTTGGTAAGTGAAGAGTCCATGCTGGGAGGCCCAAGGGCAGGTTCCATCTCCACATCTATGGTGAGTCCTTTCAGGTGCCCATTGCGGCCGTTCTGGGGTAGTTGATGGTGAAGTCTAGCCACAGTTAAGGAACCTACTCATTTTCTCTACCTGATTGTTAAGTGCCCCTTCCACCGTGTTTGCTTTCTAGGGGGTATTAATACATGACACATGGATCTTCACACTCCCCAGCCACCCCCATGTGGCCATTCACATGCCTCCAAGCCTGCCTTATCTCTGCCTCTAGTCTTTTCCTTCCAAGTCACCAGACAGGCTAACCAGGCCATTCACCACTGCCCATGCATTCATGTATTTCTCACTTCCAGTCACCTCCGTATAAAGCACAGGAACAGGGACACTGCTGAAAGCTCTGCCCTTTGACAGATTGCTCCTTTGCACATTTTTTTAAAGCCAGCCTTATGTGGCTTTAATGCAGCCACCATCTGTTTGTCGCTTGTACACACATTACAAGCCAACTAGTCTATAACATTGGGTTTTTTTCCTCTCCTTTCAGGAGGTTGTACAGGCCCTCCATGGCCACAGGTAGAAGCTGAGAGAGGTAGGACCAAGCTGGTGTCATGTGAGTCTAGCCTACGTACTCCTGCAGCTTCCTGGTGCCCTCTGATTCTACCCAGGCTCAATCCCAATGGACCATTTTTGTCTCACCATGCACTGCTACTGGGCCCACCTGACTTAATGATGAGTTGGGTGCATGAGTTTCTCAGAGCTGCTGTAACAAAATACCACAGACCAGGTAGCTTAAACAACAGAAATTTATTTTCTTGTACTTCTGGAGGCTGGATGTCTGTGATCAAGTCGTTGGCAGGGTCAGTTTCTTCTGGAGCCTCTCTGTTTGGCTTATGGAAAGCTGCCTTCTCCCTGTCTTCATGCAGTCTTCTCTCTCTGCATGCTGATGTCTCTGTCTAAATTCATTCTTGTGAGGACACTGCTCACCCCAGTGTGTTTAGAACTGAATTGGATTAGTCCCAACCTCCCCTTGACCTCATTTTAATTTAATTTTCTCTTTAAAAACCTTATTTCCAAATGCAGTCACATTCTGAAGTATTAGAGCTTAAGATTCCAACACATGAATTTGAAGAGGTGGGGTGGGGACTCAAGTTAGTCCATAACAGTGAGTCCAAAAGAACTCAGCATGTGATGGACATTTCTGGAGACATGGTCACTTGAAGTCCTCTAGTCAAGTATTTTGTTTCTACCAGGGCCTAGTAACCTGCCAGGAGCTGTTTTCTAAAATCATAAAGTTCTCCACTGTCATTGGAAATTTTCCCCCCCCAGAACCCTAGGTGCATGCATTGTGATTCTCCCACTGGGGCTCACCATAAAATCTATGCTGCATCTCTGTCTATGACTGACATCTCCACTACCATAGGGCCCCCACCAGAGCATATGACCTGAGTGGCAGGGAAACTTTCCCCCCAGCTTGGCCCTGCCTCAGGGTCCTTTCCCTGCCCCACACAGACTCTGTGTCACCCAGTTTATGGGCTGGAGCCTTATCCCTAAGTGTGGAATGCATTGCCTCCAGCATCCATAGAGGCCTGCCAGCCATGGTGCTTCCTTCTTTGTGGAAGGGGAATGCAACATGTGGCAATTTGATTTTCACCACTGGACTCCCAAGAACTTACTGAAATGGCAAGTCCTGGATCTTCATGGGGTATGTCTTCCATCTTCTAGGCTACATGTGAATTACCAAAGCCAACTGTGTGCAACCCCTTCTGCTAATTCTGCCTGACTGGCATGAGACCATCAGTTTAATAGATCAATGTGACATTCTGCGGGATGGTCGGAAGACCTGAGTCTCTTCAGAGAGCAGAACCAGAAACGTAGCCCTGGGGTGAAACCATAAAGGCGCCTGGTTTCTGATGTTTGTTTTTGATCGAGTTCAGAACACATTCACCAGATCCATGGCTGGATACCATGTCCCAGGGACCTTGTAATCTGCTCTAGCAAAAGAGATGCCACAGGGGCATGGCCACTGCCATGGGAGCCACTACTTGATTGAGGGAGCAGCTGCCTATGGCCTTTCTCCAGAATCCAGCCATGCTGGTGAAATAAATGGAGACTTGATGGGGATCCGCCCTTTGTCCTTGCCACCCTGTCAGGGTGGTACTCATCTTCCTGGGCAGATCCAAGTTGTGATTTTTTTTAAAAAAAAGATTGTGTTTGTTTGTTTGTTTGTTTATTTATTGAGAGAGAGAGACAGAGAGAGTGCAAGTGGGTGGAGGGAGAGGGACAAACAGATTCCAAACTGAACGCAGAGCCTGATGTGGGGCTCTGTCCCATGACCCTGAGCCAAAATCAAGAGTTGGACGCTCAACCACCTGAGCCATCCAGGTGCCCTGCGATTTTGTTTTTGATGTACTATCTCCACCAGAGGAGGGGTTCAGGATGTTTGGGAAAACCTGGGCCCCTGACACTTGGGATAGGAATATCTGGGTGGATATCCATAAAGATTTTTGACTCTTTTTGAAGGTTTTTAACTATTACATTCTAAGTTTGGTCTTGGGTTTTTTTCTGTTCTCCTATTTTAAGAAATAGGGCCCCCACCCTCAAATGTCATGTAATCATTAACTGCCCTCAGCTTTTCTTCACCCACCGTGGGGCAGCCAAGTGACTCCATAACAAGCAGCAAATTCCATTGTCCTCCTAAGACATGCTCCCTGAACATTTCAATGTCTGAATGAATTATTGCAAATTTTGGCACTTGGGTCGCCACCTTGCATGAGGGATGATTTGTGCCTCATGCCCCACTCAGGATGGGATTCTCATGACCAGTCCGGCAGACAGTGATCTGTTCCCAAACCTTACTTACCACTTCCTTTGTGGCACCAACTCTTGGGACCATCTGTGTCCGTTGGATCCTCTGGGGACTGGTGACTGAGACAGAGGTAGGGGTGCAGTTTATAGGAAGGAAGGGAAATTCTTGTGAACGATGTGCAAGGGAGGATCTTATCTGGACAGGAGGGATCCCCAGGCTGCAGTGCAGGTCAGACAGCTGCGAAAAGGAAGGGGAGGGGAAGGGTGGGCAGGGAGAGCCTCAGCCCATGATGCAGATCTGCCCAAACAAATGGCCGCCAACTGGGGAGCTCCAGAGCAAAGACGGTTTGGCAAAGAAGTCTCCAACTGGGCAGAAATGCCACATGCCCCATTGTGCTCAGTCACGGGCTTGTGGCTGCTCTGAAAGAACAGAGGTGGATCCTGATGACTCTGCAGACAGAGGATGTCTGCTAACTGCTCTCTTGGCCGCTGAGTGGCGAGCTCCATCTTGAAGGGAAATCCAAGTGGTGAGGCCTCCATAGCCGCTGTTGGGCTCTTTGCCATGGGGAAGGGGTCTTGGGTCTTATCAGCTCCCTGCAGACTTTCAACCAAACCACTTGCTTTTAAGCCAGTGCCTTACCCACTGCCCCCTCCCCTGTGCTCACCTTCCATGGCTCCCATGCTCTGGGAGCCTTTTGTGAGGTCTGCCATGCCAACCTAGAGGTTCTGAGAAAACCTTCGGCAGATGACATTTGAGTTGTGCTGTGTTTTAGAGGATGAACCACAATCTGTAGAGGAAACTGGGGAGGATCCCAGGCAGAAGGGCCGTCCCTGTGGAAACATCAAGCTACGAACAATACTATGTGTTCCTGGAACAGAGATCCTCCGTCGTCCTCCAGCATGGACATCCTCACAACGTGTCGCTAGTCCAGCAGGAACATCAAAACTGTGATGCGATACCACTGAATACATTTTGGGATGGTATTTGAAAAAAGCAGAAAATAATAAGAAAATAGTAAAATCATAAATAAATAAATAAATAAATGTTGGCAAGGAATGTAAAATGGGTCAGCCGCTGTGGAAAATAGGACGGCAAGTCCTCCAAAAGTCAGACATGGAATTATCATATGACCCAGCAATTCTGCTTCTAGGTATGTGCCTGATAGAGTGGGAAGTAGGGGCTCAAACATGTCCTTGCACACCAACATTCACAGGGTTATTCACAGGAGCCGGAAGGTGGAAACTGAAATGTATGTCTCTAGATGAGTGGATAAGTAAGTCGAGGTATTCACAAATGATGATGTGGTAGAATTCCACTTATACAAAGTACCTACAAATAGACAAATTCATAGACACAGGGAATAAAATAGAGTTTACAAGGAGGGAGGGGAAGAGGAGATGGGGGTAAAATTGTTTAATGCCTCCAAGTTTCTGTTGGGAAGGTGAAAATGTTCTGAAAATGCCCAATAGTCATGGCTACCCAACATTGTGAATGCACCCCATGCCATTGAATTGTATGCTTGAAAGTAGTTATGATGGTAAATTTTATGTTGCGTCTATTTTGCCACAGTTATAATTTTTTAATGTGTTCCCCAGAACAACAATATCTCTATCATTTGTTTAAAATGCCAGCTCCTGGACCCCACCTCAGACATACAGAATCTGAAACTCTGGCTGGGGCCCCCCCATGTCTGAGCCCCGCTGCTCTCCAATGTGAGAGGGGAAGTGAAGCCAGAGAGGAAGGAAGGGGCAGGTCCTCGAAACCCTTGTGTGTCCTGAAACAGTGCTTGGACCTCATCCTGCTGACAGAGGGATGACTCGAGATTTTAGGGCAGAAATTGACATTGTTATATATGTGGGACTAAACTTTTTCCCAATTTCAAAAATTATCCATGCTCATTGCAGAAAGAAAGCTAAATCAATAAAAAAAGAAAATTACCCTTGATCTACCACCGGAAGATAACCTCAAGTAACATTTTGGTGTATATTCTTCGTTTCTTGGAGCGTATATATACATTTGGAAAGACAAAAAACCAAACCAACATGGGATCATAATACTGTTTTGTTGGAGTCTGCTTTTTTTTTTTCCCCACTAAGCAATATATCATGAATGTTTTTACATGTTATGAGATCTTTTGCCATTTTTATTGACTGTGGAATTACGTTTTTGATAGCTCATTTTGGCAACAGTCTGGAAGATGAATTTGAGAATCTGGCAAGATTGAGCTCCTGCAGGGATCTGAGTTATGAAGCTGTTGCAATCAATCAGGCTGGTGATGATAAGACCGAAAGCACAGCGCCGGGAACAGGTGGCATTGGGATAGACGGGAGAACTCTTTAGATCAAAAAAATGTGATTGATTATGTAAAGGAGGGGCACTTTCTTGACTTGGGTGGTATTTGAAGTTTTTGGATGTTGAATTGTTAAGAAAACGGTAAGTCACGTTTGGGGGAGATGTTGAGCTGTAGAGATCCATGGGCTTGATGAGGGAAACAGTAGCTAGCTGAGGACAAAGCAGAAGCTGGCCCCCTGCACACTACACCCCTTGTGACACGTGTGACATTCCTCAGACATTCCTGGCTGCCCTAAAGGAAAAAACAAAGAGTTAACTTATAGAGACCACAATCCCGCAAGACCTGAGTCTGCTTCCATTTACAAACGTCCTAGTGATTTATAAGGAAGAGGCTTTCTTATCAATAGCCTAACTTCCAAAGACCCATAAATCAGTCTCTGAAGCCCTCACATCATCTTCCCCTCCGTAAAATTGAGGGAGGCTGAGGCACAGGGAAATGTAAATAAAGTTAAATTTCTTCTAAACCTAAAGCTCATCGATAAGAACTTGTGATGGCAGGAATGTGACAATCCTCCAGGAAGCTCCCAACTAGCTTACTGTTAACGCCTTATTAAAAGGAAAAACAAAAAACAAACAAACAAAAAAAAACAAACAAAAAAGGAAAAACGACCTTAACTAGAGGAATGGCAAAGCCTCCAGTATCCACCATGTCTTCTTCAATACATGTAAGTTCTTTCAAACCCTCCCTTTTCTTAACCCCCCCCACCCCAGAGTATATGATCAGCCACCCCTCACAACCCTGGGGCAGCAGCTCTTTCTGTCCATGGGTCCTGTCCCTGTGCTTTAATAAACCACCATTCTGCACCAAAGATGTCTCAAGAATTCTTTCTTGGTCGTTGGCTCCAGACCTCACCCCCACCAAACCTCACTTATATATAAGCTAAAACTTCATCAGGACGCCCAAGCAGAGATACCTAACTGTCCAACTATGAATCTAGAGCTCAAGCTGGTGGGCAGGGTTCAAGATCTACAGATACATATTAAGGAGTTAAATGTCTCTTAAAACCCTGAGAGTGGATGAAATCTTGCCAAGGAGGGTGCACAGAACGGCCAGGTAAGCAACGCTGATTCACAGAACAAGGGGAGAAACACCAAGGTGTAAGGTGTAGAAGGAGAATATTTGGAAGGAATGAATTTTTAAAAAGGTCATTCAAGGACAAGCAGCAGGCCGGCTGAAGTTCAGTAAAGCAAAGACTTTTAACAGTGTCTGTTTTGGCAACGTGTGCTGGCAAATTTTCTAGTCATTTTATGGAGTCCTGGGGGGAAGGAGAGTATTTGGATAATAAAAATAGAGTAGTGATTAGGGATCAAAGATTGAAGACACGACATTTCAACCAGTTTTTCAAGGAATTGAGAAAAGTCAAGAAATGGCCAGCCTTGCGGACAACGCAGGGGTCATGGAAGGTGCGCTTTAAAAATATATTTGGTCTTTGTCCCAGGCTCTTGGCCCAGCTCATAAACCCCTAGGAATTTCCTGAGTGATAGGAGTGTCTTTGTTATTCATGTTGAGCAGCTCAGATCACAAGGGAGTTCATACTAATTGAAGTGACTTAGGGTTGGGACCCAAGATAGCCTCAGGGCGGGCTGGTCACCAGAAAAATCAAGTAATTAGGGAATGGGATCCTTCAGCCCTGCGCACCAACCCCGGGCAAGCGGCCCAGGGCCTGGAGATGAAGCTCTATAGAAAACTCTTGAAATGGGAGATTTGCTGAGCTTCCAGGCTGGCGAGCACGTGGAGGCACCGGGGGACTGGGGGTGCTCTGCACCTGTTATCCCACATCTTGCCCTGTCCATCTCTTCTATCCGGCAGTTGCTGAGTTGTACGATTCACGATAAACTGGTCTATGTCAGTCACGGGTTGCCCTGAGTTGTGTGAGCTATGCCAGCAAATTATCAAGCCCCACCAAGGTGTCGTGGGAATGTGCGATTTTGAGTCAACTGGTCAGAAGCAGAGGGACTTGCCAGGGGTGTCTGAAGTCGGGCAGTCTGGTGAGCCCGACCCCTAGTCGGGAGTGAATTCTGTGGGATCTGATGGTAACACCAGTTGGATAGCGTCAATGGAGCTGCATTGTTGGGAGCCCAGTGGGTATCCACAGAGACCTGAAGAACAGCTTGGTGAGGGGAAAACCCACTCATGTCGGGACTGGAGGCGTGAGTGTCATAATAATAGAATAGAGGAGGGAATCTAGTTTTTCTTCCAAAAGAGTTTTCGGAAGCTGCTCTATTTTGGTTTTAGGACCAAAGGGACTTCTGTACTACTCTAAACTGTAGGCTGGGCAGCAGAGGAGGAGAGAAAGATGACTTGGGGGTGCAGGTAATTAGTGGGGTCAATGGGTACCGCGAGGAAGGATTAGCTTTGAGCGGGGAAATGGGTTTGGTGGTGTCCATCTCAACCTCCTGGACCAGCGAAGGCAGGAGTGGAGAAGAGTCTGGATACAGAGACGTTGGGGAGGGAGCATGAGGGGCGTCACCAAGGCCTCAGTATCTTCTTGAGAGTAATGGGGGGAAGAACTGAGGAGAGAAGTGGGAATTTTGAAAAGGCTCAGGGGCGCCTGAGATGCAGAAACTCTGCCACTGCCAACGGGAAAATACAGCCAAGTCAAGGTCATGAGTCTAGAGTGACACCTGTTATAGCTACAGAAAACAGGGCTGTGCTGAACACCCCTGTACCCGCCTCCCCACACAGGGACCCGCATTTCAGAAGGACGGATGCTGAGAATTGCTGTTTGGGGTCTAGAGGCGTGGAAAGGCACAGCTGAAACCGCCTGTCGTAGATGTTAACAAACCCTTTAATCTGTGCCAATTTGGAAGATACATTCTGTTGTCTCATTGCCCTTCTGTAACCTTTAGCTAGTTCAAGTCCTCTGTGTCTGTTTATGGGCCACTTACGTTCCTTTTTCTCTGAACTGCCTGTTTATGTTGTTGTTGGTTTTCCAGCTGGCAAGTTGGAAGCAGATCGTTTTTAGTGACATGATGATAAACATTAATTGGAGCATCTCCTTGGAGAGCATCTCCCTGGACATGAGTTTCAGGGATCATCCAATCCTGTTCCCACCTCAGACCCCAGTCACATCAGCCTCAGCGGTCTGTCTCTTCATGTTCCACGTGGCTTCACAGCTCTTCCTAGTCAGTCCGGACCCCCGTTGTCTCCAGTGGTGTAAACACATTTCCAGCTCCATTCATTCATCTGTTCATTCATTCATTCATTCATTCATTCATCTGTCCATTCATTTATTTATTCATTCACTCAGTCCCTACTATTGAATGCCTACTGTGTTTCAAGTATCTTTCCTTAGCCCAACGTTGAATGAACCTAACTTTTCTCCTTGCCTAATTCTATGCCTATACTAGAGGATATTGCTAAAGAAAATGTCTAAGTTTTAGGTATAGGGGTACTCAACCCCCAAAGGTTGGGGGGTACCCAAACTAAATAAGCAGGTCCTCAAAACCGTAAGCAATGCTTTCATCTGTTCCTGCTTACTTCCCTTCTATACGCCCCAGGGAAGGAGCTCTTGATTTTTACCCAATGTTGCATTCCTGACCCAGTTGGGATCTCCCTCATTCTCAGTCCATTCTTTGGTTACTATGGTAGAAAAAAGCAAAATGATATAACGGTCACGAGTGCTGGAGTTGTGTCTCCTAGACCAAAGCAAATGTGAAAACTGGTGCTCACCTTTGAACATTCTTGAGTAACCCTGAAGCAGCTGTGTTCAAGCTCACAAAATCCTAGCCACCCAGATCCATCGGCGCTACGAATTTCCTTCCACCAGTCCATGATTCAGGAGATTTTGGAAGAGGATCGGCCAGGGTGAGTGCCAGGACAACCATGCCCAGACAGACTTCCTTCTGGGTTGTCACCTGCTTGGAAGGACTGAGCAAGGGATCAGTCACACAGCATTGTACAGCTGGCGAGATCTTGAGGAAGCCTACACCCAACTGTCCAAACCTGGGATGGAGAACTTCAGTGTCCTGGGATCATTTTGTTGGCCTCCTGCTGGGCGTGAACAAAGTGAGCACCAGCATTGTTTGTAAGGCTGTCCTGACCTGTTTCTTGAATTTGAACACTGCCTTTGAGCCGTCCAAACAGGCAGCTGAAAGTCAGCAGCTGCAACCCTGAAACACCACCAAGCTCAGGAAAGCCCCCAGCACTTCCAAGTTCAAAGTTCAGTTCACCACTTCCTGCTTCTGTGATCTTCTGCACATTTCTTCAGCTGGGGCTCAATATCCCCCTTTTACTGTGAATTTTAAATGGGGGTAATGCATGTAAAACATCAGGACAGTGCCCAGAACATAAATAAAATGTATTTATTTTTACTTCACAGGAAAAAAAAATAGAGAAAACAGGAATCTCTGCTTCTTTGCTTCCTGTCTTGCCTCCTGTCTTGGTCTCCCTCCTCTATTCACCAACAGACTCGAGAGTGTCTTCCCCACCCCCCATGTGTTCACCTCGGGATCCCCTGACTTTTGCCCCATTGCTTTCTGAGTCTGTTTTCACCATCTTTAGTCAACCTCCTAAACGGGAAGCCAAAGGCCAATCTTCTTCCTCTTTCCCCCACAGCATGTGGCCCTCCTTATGCCCCATTTGTTAAAACTTGTTCTTCCTTGATCTTTGGAGACAACCCTCTCCCATCTCACTCCCCATTTCTCCACTCTCTCCTCCTTGCTGGCATCTTCTTCTCCTTCTTCTTCTTCCCATTCCCTAAATTGACATTTTGGGCTGGATCAGTCTTGGTTGTGAGGGGCTGTCATGTGCTTTGTAGAAGGTTTAATAACATCCCTGGCCTCTGTTCCTCCCGAAGTTGTGACAACTGAAAATGCCTTCAGGTGTTTTCAACTGTCCCCTGGTGAGCAAAATCATCTCTAGTTGAGAACCACTGCCCCAAGTGATGATGTTCCCAGAATTCCTTCCTTGGGCCCCTCACTCACATGCTCCCCTGGTGGGGTCTCATTCATTTCTGTTGCCTCAACTCCCATCTTCATGGTGATTATGATACCCACATTTCATTCTCCCAGCACTTACCTTTTTTCCTGGGTTCTAGGCTCAGAGTGCTATGGCATTCTGGTCCCCCCATCTGGATTCCAGAAGATGGAATCAACTTCTCAACTCTCACAGAAATACTGGAGAACCCCCCTCCTCCACAGTCCCAGAGTAGTTGGCCTCTTGTGTTCGTGGTCTTGAAAAAATATTGTCCCCATTCACCCTATTCAAAGCCACTAACTCCGATGCCATCATTGACTTTGTCTCACTGTCCATGTCTGTAGTTACTAAATCCTGCTGATTCCTCCTTGACCATCTCTGAAAATTGGCGTCTCTTCTAAAGCTCCCCCACCACCGCCTTACACTTACTGCTATTCCTTCCCCGCTGGTTTCCCCTCCAGACCCTATCCACTCAGACCTTTCCTTCACACTTTCCTGGACTTGGATTTTTAGAAATCAAACCACTTCCTGGTATAGAAAATATACTCTGGGTCCTCGATGCTCAGTGCTTCAGACTCCAAAGGGTGCTGGACACACAGGCTCTCCCACCTTCCTGGCAGCTCCATCCGAGCCACCATCACATGTGGCCACGGAAATGTCATCTATTCCCCCAAGTTCCATCTGCCTGCAGATGCTGAGGTCCTGTCCTGTATTTTACCATCGCTCTTTACTCAGATGGTCATGAATTTATGGGTATGTGTGTTCTACCAGGCTTGATGCGCCCAGCAGTATAATCATCTCTGCATCCCACAACCTGGACATGCAGCATCTCTATCCATCTGTGGGGTTATAAAGGAGCAGGGTCTGTCATGTCTCTTTGTCTCTCTCGGTTTCTCTCTGCCTCTCTTTCCATCCAGCCAACCTCCTTCATCGTCTCCCCATCCTCACTCCAGGCAGAGCCCCTTGTTCTTTTCGTACTCCATGGACCACTCGAAACTCCCCTTTTCCTTGAACTGCACGAGTCAAGAGACCAACCTGTTTTACAAGTCTCATGCTTGCCACAGATTTCACGTACGTTCTGTTGTTGTTTAGAGGGACAGATCATTAATTCCCACTTTGGTTCTTCCTTGGAGAAACAGATCTTCTGTGAAAATTAATAAAAGGAAACCTCATTTAGGTTGGAACTGGGCGGAGATGTAGCGGCAGGGGGCTTCTCATGCCAGCACTAGTTTTCAATAGCAGACCCAAGAAGAAGAGGGGGTCTTTTCTAATCCATTCTACTTTCCTATCCCAGCAGGAGGAAGGAGGAAGTTTTCTCTACCCTCTCATCCCCCACCTCCCAGCAGCTCAGCCCATGAGGGACAGTCACTGCTCAGACAACGAGAAGCGACTATACTTCAAACTCCCAGTTTACCCCAATGGACTTTTAGTTTATAAGAGCCCTCCCCCTCCCTCACCCCCTGTTTTCCTCTATAAAAGAGCTGTCCTCTCTTTTGTTCTTCAGAGTTGCCTACGGTTTGGCTTAGGCTGTGTGTCCAGGAGGACCATTCCCTCTTATTCCCAATGAGCCCACATTTGCTGGTAAAATAACTGGCAGTTTTATGTTTAAGGTTAACACGTTGAAAAATGGCTCTTTGATCTTTTCTTGGCTTTAATGGTATTTCTAATACTCTTATGTTTATAGCTAAACTCATTATGTTCCAAAGGACACACTCAAAAAGATGAGCTTTACCCAGTGATGGAAAACCTTCTGCTTTATCAGTCTAATCTTTCCATCGTAAATGTATAACGTGGGAAGCCCCCTTTTCATCATTCTGACTTAATTAGGTCAATGTTGAGGAGTAAAAGTAATTCTAACTTGTGGACTTCCTCCCTTGGTGCCAAACTGGTGGAAAACCCTTGAATCGAATGTCTAAAAATAGTTCTACACTTTGCCTAGTCCCCCATCTATGGACCTGGAGTGAAAATTTTGCTCACTTAATGAAGACAGCTGTGAGGATTAACTATAGGGATAGGAGAAGAGGAAAGCCCATTTTCAGGTAAAATGCTGAAGAAAATTTACAAAGTTGAGAAATAGTAAATAAAAGAGGACAAATAAGCCCTTGAGAAATGTCTTTCTATTTCCAACAAATTTTAAAACTTTGATTTATGGCTCTGAAGTTCTGACCTTCCCCCCCCCACCCACCTTTTTTAATAGAATAAACTTAGGTGAAAATATAAAGCAATTTTCTTTGCCCAGAAAAAAGCCTCCAAAGTAGAATGTTCATTTCATCTCTTTGGATGTTACATATCAAGTGAAAATTCCATGTGTTAACGTTTAGAAAATACACATTTCCCTTATATTAATCTGCTACTCTGCAGGTTTTCCTTTTGCCTTGGTAACATTCTAAATAAGTGTGCTACCTCTGACTTACTCAACTATTTCAGTAATCATAAAAAAAATGAGTGAATCACATAGCTAAAATTAAATCAGTTTAAAATTCTCAGGAGTTGAAATTACGGTTGCTTAAGTTAATGGATTAATCAAACCATAGTTTTAGATGATGTTTCTGCAACATTTTAATTACTATAATCTGATTTTCCTTAGTAATTGTGAAGGTCAAAACTGAAAGCCTGATTCAAAAAGGAAATTAAAAGTTAAGAATAAAAGACAAGGAAGACATTTTTATTCCCAACATATGTCATGATAGATTATTAAGTTGACCTTGTAAAGCAAAAGAGAGATTTTGCTGTAAATCACACTGGAGTTAACTGTAAGATATGGAAACTGCATTCCGAATCTTCTTGAAACAGTATAATTTTATTTAATTGTGTTATTTTTCCTCTGAGAAAGGCATTATATATTAAATATTATTATATATTAAATGTCATTATATATTAAATAAAAAAATAACATCTATATATGTTTTGGTTCTTTGCTTTGTAAAGCTTTCATGAGAGTAAAAGCAGAAGTAAGAGGGAGACATCCTTTGTTAGACCACATTTCCTGATTTGGTGATTCCAAAAATGTGGTTCTTGTGTGTATAGTACAAATCTTAGCAATAGATGGACAAAAAGACTGCTTAGATTGATTATGGGTTTTAGGAAGGGCTTCTCTTGTTTCATAAAATGTATCCCTAAGTCACGTTCTCATACCGAAATCCCCATTATTAAGGAACAAAGTTCTTTGATCTTTTGTGAAAAGTAGCGTGATATTCAGAAATTTCTAGGATCTGTGAGATTAGACTAATATTTACCTTTTCAAATGTTTATTTATGAAAAATTTAAAACATGCAGAAGTGAAAGAAATATTTTCTCCACCTGGCTTCATTTTGCTATATTGATTTGATTTGTATGTGTCTGTTTGACATATTTGAAAATAAGGTTGAGACTTTATGACATTTTACCCAAAATACTTCAGCATAAATCTCCAAAAAACCCAAAGCATTTTCCAAAATAATGGCAATATACCATTTCATCCTTAAGAAAACTAATAGTTATTTCCTAATACACATATTTACATTTCTCCATATTTTCCTGAGAATTGGTAGAATATGCCCCCCAAAACAAGCCACTTTGGCATAAATAAAGATTATTTGGAGCTGAAGGGTATTGAGAAGAAGCATAGACAAGAAGCTCTCTGCCTTCCCATTATTTGCTTAAAAGCCAGACATAAATTTGTGAAGATGCCCCTTCCCTTCTTACCAGGAAGGACACAAATTAATCACCAGTGACAACAGGACACCCTAATCAGCTCACAAAGGGCACCAGAGGAATCTGTGTAGCCAACTTCACTAACAAACCTTTTCTGCCATTGGTTTTCCATACATTTATCTTCCCACAATTTGCTGCCCTAGAAACTTGGTCTTCTCCCTTGGTCTTGTCACTTCTTTACAGATTTATCATTCTTTTGTTAAGATGCTTGAATTACTCATCACTGGGCCCTCCCACCTGTGTGTGCACATCCCAGGTTAGTAAATTCCTGTTTGCATTTCTTTCCTTAATCTGTCGTTGATAGTCTAATTTCTAGGGCTTCTACTGAGAAGCTAGGAGGGTTTCAGAATTTTTTCCCCTCTCCCACATCCTCCCAAGTCTCTTATTTAGAGCTTGTTTTTTTTTCCCCCTATGACAAGATCCAATAAATGTCCACACATTACTTTTGGTTACATTATCTTACCCTCTTAAATAGAGAGATGTTTTTATTTGTTTTCATGATGGTGACGTTCTGAAGACGGCAGGCCAGATATCTTAGAGAGCATCTCATACTCTGGATTCATCTGGTTATTTTTATTTTTTTATTTTTTTTAGATTTTATTTATTTATTTGACAGAGAGAGATCACAAGTAGGCAGATAGGCAGCAGAGAGAGAGAGAGAGGGAAGCAGGCTCCTTGCTGAGCAGAGAGCCCGATGCGGGACTCAATCCCAGGACCCTGAGATCATGACCTGAGCCGAAGGCAGCAGCTTAACCCACTGAGCCACTCAGGCGCCCCCATCTGGTTATTTCTTGATGGTGTCATTTAACTTCTTTCTGCTCTCTCTGAATTTCATATACACTGGAAGTTAGTTCTGCTTCAAGGCTTGAGCCGTTTCAGATTAAACATTTTTTTTGGCAAGGAGACTTCATAGATGGTGCTATGCCTATTACATTATAGTACAACAGGAGGCCCATAAAAATGGGGAGAGGGATTTCTACTTAGAGTAAGATATAAACAGTTTCTAGCAGGTCCTCAGAGCAACATTGGAATAGGCTTCTTCATGGGCTGGGGGAATGAGCCAGGTTAGTGTAATGGCAAAATTCAGTGCCGAGTAAGGTCAAGAAGACCATTTGCCTCAAAACCTTAATGTCCCCATGTGGATCGTAGATTGAAAGGAACTGCCGTATTTTGCGAAAGCTGGTCTAAGATGGGACAAGCATGATGCCAGGTGGCGGCTCTGGCCTGGGAGTTGAGGCTGGGCTGTCCCATGTCAGTCGCCAAATAGCTGTGTGATCCTGGGTATCGTTAACCACTTTCATCGACTCACATGAGGGAGAGGCCACTGTCCCAGCTGATTTGAGGTCACTTTGTAAATACGATGTAGGCACCAATGTGATTGAATGTCAGGGGTTCCTTCTTGTGGAGACAAGTAACAACACTTTGATTTTATTTCTTGCATTCCACAGGGGACAAGAAGAGAAGTGTCAGCCACACCCTCTTATCCAGTCATTGAGACAATCATTGCTCAGAGGCAGTATGTGCCGTCTGGAGAGGTACTTCTGTCTGGTGGGGTTGGTTCCAGCCTGCCCATCCAGGAGGATCTGTACTGTGGGAGAACCACAAATGACGGTGTACGGGAGCTGCAGCTTCTCAATCACAGGCAGCCTTATGTGTTGGCAAAGACCTGGTGTGGTCAGCGTTTCCAGTTGTCAGTGATGGGGAAAGGGCTGGATACCTGAGAGGTAAATCTGGTGTCAGGAACCTGCTTTCTGCCCTCGAATTGAGGCGATCCCTGGAAATGTGCCCAGTTTTAAGATGGAGGAGAGTAAATTCCCTGAGTGTCCTGCCTCACCCGGGGCAGTCCTGCGCAAGTCCGGACCACAGCCAGCCCACCGTCCGTCGCTCTCAGCCCATCCCAGCTACCCACAAACACACTCTAGAAAAATCTCTGGCTTGGGTGTGCCAGGACGACAGGGAGGAAGGGTAGAGACTTCCCCTGACCTGTCGCCAAGGCTCCTGAGTAAGAGCCGGTGGGTCAGGGATTGGCCAATCATGGGACATGGAGTTGGGGTTTAAGGGTACAAAACAGCAGGACTAGAGAAGTGGGTGAAAGTGGTACAGAGTCAAGAAGCAGAGCTGCTGGGAAAGTTGGAGGCACATCGGGACCAAAGAGCACAGGGGCATCTGTGTCCTGGCCTCCCTTCCGGAGTCTCTGGTCATCGTACGCCACCACTTGTCCATGCTCATGGAGCACAAAGGAACACACTGATTTATTTCTTGTGTCTGTTTTGTTATTATTATTATTATTATTATTATTATCACTATCATCATCATCACCATCATCCATCATCATCAGGGAGTTAGAAAACCCCTGTGCTAAGTTCATTTCCTCTTACTTCTTTGCGTAAATAATCAGGCTTTATCCCTTAGTTGCCGGGGTGGAGTGGGGAGATGGGACAGAGATACAGTTGGGAGGCTGGCCCATTTCATCAAAAAGGAGGCAGGCAATTAAGCTGACAGTATTTAAAAAGCACCCAAGCCTCTGAAACTCAAGCTCTGGAATCCAAGTTTTCTGGCCTGTAGGCATTGTGCAAAATCCACATGGTTAGTTAGGCATTTGTCTGATGGTTGTGGGAGGATTGGATTAGAATGTACAAAAAGCTCGGTAGGTTGTTCTTGAGTATAATTTACTTGATTGTTTTTGGCCTGGTAAGTACGCCCAGAGGCTTTATACTGATGTATGTGATTCAACAAAAACAAAAAACAATAAGGTCTTTATAGACTTGTGGTTTAATAGCTTTAAATAAATTAACTTCTTTTGGATCAATTCAATGCACTGATGATATTTACAATCTATTAACTATTTTATACTTTTCCCCTAAGTTACCACTTTAATATATAACTTTGGAGAAACTGCTTTATATCCCTCAAGCAAATGTATTATTTTCTACACACAGGGAACTTCAAAATACAGAGACATGCCCATAAAAAACCATCTACCAGGAAAAGCTGAGCCCTAACACCAGATTCCTGTTTCAGATGTGGACGCTCATGCCATTTTTTTTTTAACATAAATTTTATTTTTTTTCTTTAAAATTTTTTTTAATTTAATAAGTATTTAAAATTTAAATTCTGTTAATGAACATATGGTATATTATTAGAGTAGAGTTCAGTGAATCACCAGTCTTGTATAACACCCAGTTATCACCCACTTACCCGATTTCTCCCCAATCCCCTCCTGCAATGCTCATTTGTTTCCAGTAATTAAGAATCTCTTATGATTTGCCTCTGATTATTTTCATCTTATTTTATTTTAACCTCACCTATGTTCCCCTATGTTCATCCATTTTGTTTCTTAAATTGCACATATGAGATAATATAATAATTGCCTTTCTCTGATTGACTTATTTCACCTAGCATAATAACCTCTAGCTCCATCCACATTGTTGCTGAAAATGACAAGATTTTATTTTTAACGACTGAATAATATTCCTGTGTGTGTGTGTGTACATAAATATATATATGTATATATATATAAAGAAGATGTGATATGTATATCATATACATATACATATGATATACATATGTGATATACATATCACATCTTCTTTATATCTGTTCATCACTCAATGGACATCTGAGCTCTTTCCATGGTTTGTCTCATAACAATTTTTTTTAAGATTTTATTTATTTGACAGAGAGAGATCACAAGTAGGCAGAGAGAGAGAGAGAGGATGAAACAGGCTCCCTGCTGAGCAGGGAGCCCAATGTGGGGCTCAATCCCAGGACCCTGAGATCATGATCTGAGCCAAAGGCAGAGGCTTAACCCACTGAGCCACCCAGACACCCCTGTCTCATAACAATCTTTAATTGAAATAGGAACTTTCTTCAAAAAAAAAATATTACAAGCATTTGGAGTGAGCTGAAGACTATGCTCTATAGGTCAGCAGTCAGTGCTGCCCCTAATTAATTGTGTCTGGGCTGAATACAGTCTCTTCAGTCCCAATGCATATGTTGAATACGTTTTCCCCATTGTGACTGTATTTAGAGAAAGGGCTGGGTGATGGACACTGGGGAGGGTATCTTCTACGGTGAAGGGGAAAAAATTAAAAAAAAAAAACAGTTTAAAAACAACAACAAAAAAAGAAATAGAGCTTTTAGGAGGTAATTCACGTAAAAGAACTCATAGGGTAGGGGCCTAGTCCAATAGGATTGGTAGCTTTCTAAGAAGGGGAAGAGAGAGGTTTCTCTCTGCACAGGCAGCAAAGAAAGGCCAGGAGAGCATGCGGAGAGGGAAAGTTGCCTTCTGCAAGCAAGAAAGAGCTCTCACCAGGCCCCTAATCAGCTGACACCTTGATCTTGGACTTTGCAGCCTCCAAACTGTTAGAGAATAACTTCCTGTACCCCACTGATGGTACTTTCTTGCAGTAGCCCTCTCTGAAGGTAACCTTAAGGTATCTTAAGGTAACCATTATTTATAATGCCTCTGGGCTTCAGTGTTCTGATAAATGTGTGGATCAGGCTGACTCAACCCCAAATTCTCTTCCATTTCTAGTATTCTAATCTGTGATTCTAACTGAAATTGTCTGGCTCCATAAAAGTACCACACTTTTATTTTTATTTTATTTTTTTAATTCTTAGTTTCCAACGTTCAGAACAGTTACAGAATGATGCAGAGAAGCCCCGTGTATCTTTTACCTAGATTCACCAACTTACAATATTTTTCTCTGTATGCTTTTTTATATTCTCTCTATATTTGTACACATATTATTTGATTTTGTGGGCCCACTTGAGGGCCCACTTGAGACTGCAGATATGATGTCTCTTTATTCCTTAATTGTTCAGTATGGTTCCTGAAAACCATGGGTATTTTCTTACTTAACCGTAGTTGTCAAGTCGAGGAAATTTCACATCGATATAACACTTCTATATAATCCACAGCCCATGTTCCAATTTCTCCAATTTTTCCATTAATATCCTTTAAAGCATTTTCCCCCTCCCAGATGGCAATCAGTCTAGGATCACATACTGCCCTTTATCACGCTGTGGTCATGTCTCCTTCTCCCTTCTCCATCTGGAACTGTTCCTTGGCTTGTCTTCCTGAGTGTGGGTTTTGAAGAATGCAGGCCAGTCATTTACTAGAATGACCTTTACTTTGGATTTATTTAATATTGCCTCATGATTAAAGTCAGGAAGTACATTCTTGGCTGGACCACCATGTAAGTGACATTGTATCCTTTCCAGAGAATCACATTAGGAGGCACATGATATCTGAATGTCCTTCACGGGTGATGTTAATCTTGATGACTAGATCAAGACATTGTCTAGTTTCTCCACAGTATGTACAGTTTCTATTTTTCCCCTTGCAATTATTATGGAGAGATAATTTTGACACTGTGCAGTCCTGCTCATCATATGACATCCCCCCAGACTTAGCATCCATTGACGATTCTTGGCTGAACTGGTCTTTACAATGATGCTTGGACCATGGAGATGTCCACTGCTACCACTTTCTCCACATCTATCAGTCCGTGCAAGTCATTCACTGTAAGCCAGAACCTGTAGTCCTCGCCCCTCTATTATTGTCCCCGTGGATCTTTATTTATCCAAAGTGTACATAATCTATTAAGTTCCTTATTCATTTTGATGCTCTGATTAGCCCAAATAGGGTCAGCGGGAGCCCCTTCAAACTAGCACTTACGTCCTTTTGATACATTCCCAGCTTTTTAACGCTTTTGAGAAGTGTTGATTAAAATCTCAGTCCATCAGAAAGGATGAATACTCAACTTTTGTATCAACATGGATGGGACTAGAGGAGATTATGTTGAGTGAAATAAGTCAAGCAGAGGAAGTCAATTATTATATGGTTTCACTTACTTGTGGAGCATAAGGAATAACACAGAGGACATTAGGAGAAGGAAAGGAAAAGTAAGTTGGGGGAAATCGGAGGAGCAGACAAAGCCTGAGAGACTGTGGACTCAGAGAAACAAACTGAGGGTTTTGGAGGCAAGGGGGTACAGGGATGGGTGAGCCTGGTGGTGGGTATTAAGAGGGCATGCATTGTATGGAGCACTGGGTGTGGTGCATAAACAATGAATCTTTGTACACTGAAAAAATAAAATTAAATTAAAAAATAAAGACATAAAATCAGAGGCAACTTAAAGTAAGTGCTCTGTGTGTGTGTGCGTGCGCACAACTAAGGACAAATTATCAATTGACAGCAGCTCAAAAACTTATTAGGTACTATAACTATATACAACATATTTTCTTTAGTTGTATTATTCTTAGGTCTTCCAGTTAGATGTTGTAATTAGTTTTCATAGTTATCATAGGTAATTAGATTGGACTGCCAAAATCCTAGGGCTAATTTGGAAGATAGGACTGCAGCCTACGCAAAACTTCTTTTCAACATGGTGTCTTCAACGTTTTATCTTCATTTGAGTGCCAATGTCTTTATCATCTGTCCCGTATTGTGATGTATGTGCACAGATTTTCACTTTTCTTTAGCCCTTGGCACTTGGTCTCTGTGGGATTTCTGATGGTTCTTCCTGCCTCTGCAATCTTACTGAACAAAGTCATGTTTTCTCCCAAATTCAGTAATAATTTCATTTCTGCTATCAACATTAAGGCGCTACGCAAGAGGTCTTCAAGCTTTCATGATACTCTTAGAGTCTCCGTAATTTTTTCCGATGCTCCCAGACCAAAAGAAATCCTGAACAGTTCCTTTTATTAAATATTCAGGCCCAAATAACTTATTAAATATTTATGACCAAAAGCTTTGTAATTGTTTGGCAGAATTCTATACATAAATTGAAAGAAAGTTACATTTTTATTTCATCCTTAAATAACCATCATTACTTAACAATGGTGTGTTTGAAACAACAATCAGTAGTGCCCAATTTCTCATGCCTTGAAGCAGATGGGAAATCACCATGTCTATTTCCTAGTACACATTTATTTTCGTGAGCAATTACCTTTTTTTTTTTTTTAAAGATTTTATTTATTTATTTGACACGTAGAGATCACAAGTAGGTAGAGGCAGGCAGAGAGAGAGGAGGAAGCAGGCTCCCTGCTGAGCAGAGAGACCGATATGGGACTCGATCCCAGGACCCTGAGATCATGACCTGAGCCAAAGGCAAAGACTTAACCCACTGAGCCACCCAGATGCCCCTGTGGGCAATTACTTTTTATCAGAACTGCTAAAAAGCTAGCTTTGCAGAGTGATGACATCACTGAAAACAGCGTAGACCAATCTATTGCCGAAACTATGACCTACTCAGTAGTTCAAGCAGGGTCGCACAGGTGGCCAGTTATCACCATAGGGAACAATGACCCTAAAACCTGGAAACCTTCAATCTCCTTTGTAAAAGAGCAACAACAAATACGGAGCTGATGTTAAAAATCTTTTCACGAATGGTGAAACTGGTAGAGTTCCTAACACAGCGTCAAGCTGTGGGGTCTTTTCGCTGCTTATAAATTGGATGATGCCATTGTTCATTTCTCCGGTCACAGGAGACTTGTAGGAGTGAAGGAGTTATTTCTGGGACAGGGTTCTGAGAGTATCCTGGGCACACAGAGCTACATGGCCGCCCCATTCATCGTGACATACATCCTAAAACCTACATCGTGAAATCCACCTTTACTAGGAATGATCACTCCTGCAGTGTAGTTGCTCTGATCTTGTAATTTGCCAAAGGACCTGACCACATCAGGTTGTGAACATGTAACGTTGATTGGTGGTGCTCTTCCTTCTTTTCTCTGTCCTATCCTTCTTCCTCCATCTCCCCTCGGATGCCGGGCCTTTTCTTCTCCCAGACTCCCACCTCAAATCCCATCAAAAGTTACCAGCCACTTCCCCAGATGGGGAAGTTTTGAGGACAATGTGAAAGGTAGCTGCCTTTATGACGCTCAAGTCCTCTCTTCTTGTCTCTTTCTGTAGGATCTGTGCTCCAAATTGCCCCTTCTTCCACATTAATCCCCACAAAGCCTTCACAGATCAATGTCGTCCTCAAGTTCTGTTTTTGTTTTTGTTTTTGTTTTTTTTGAGGGGGGGTCTCCTTCCCCTCCTTAGCCATGACTTCTTTCCAATCTTAAGCTCTTATCTGGATTTGACACAAAAAAGGAACTCAGAAAGCGATTCTACACCTTAGCGATTGCAAACGCTTCCAATATTCAATCTTTCACATTCGAAGGCGCTCATGCATGCATCTCTCCAAACTGCCTGCGAAGGTTCCACTTAAACGCGAAGCTCTAAAGGGGCGTTACGGTAATCGCTGCGGCTTTTAGAGAAATCACAAATTAATTAGAGAGAGAGAGAAACCCTATAAAACAATAGGATGTTTGCGCTTTGCAGAACGTCTGTGCCTGGCACGTAGCGGATGCTTCGGACGCATCTCGTCTACCGGCGTAGGAAGCAGCTCTGGAGCTGGGGAATCGTCCCTAACGAGCGCGCCCAGCACCACACGGGGCGCCCGCGGAGTGCCAGGCCGACTGCGTGTAAAGTGGTTGCAGGTTCAAGGGGCATCCCGAGGACCCAGCATCCCGGGGCGGCGACGGTCGTGCCTCCTTGCCCTTGCGCGCTCCTTCCTGCCGGTGATGACACAGGTGCACGCCCACAGCCCGGCGCGGGTCGGCGGGAAGGACCTGCCCCCCGGGGGCAGAAGACCGGCCCGGGGCACCACGCCGCGGGAGGACGGCGGGGCGGGCAGGAGCCTGGGGAGACTCGCTCGCCCGCGGGGGCGCAGAGGAGCCCGGCAGCGGGCGCCCGGGCGCGCCCGGGATCCCTGTTGGTAATTAAGTCAGACACTCGGACGACGTTGAAGAAAGTTAAGGAACGCGCAGGTCGCGTCTAATCGCGGCCGGTGAAGAGCAAGGCGGAGCTCGGAGGTGGCCGTTCCACAGGACCGGGAAGGAGCGCTCCGAGCGGCGGCCGAGGAGAGACGGAAGGGGCGGACGCGCGTGGTTCAGTAATAGTCTAGTCTAAAGACAGTCGAAAAGGCGCCGAAATAGCTCAGTTGGGAGAGCGTTAGACTGAAGATCTAAAGGTCCCTGGTTCGATCCCGGGTTTCGGCAGCTCTCCTTTTTAGTCCGAATGGAGTCCAATTTCGAGGGAGTCCCTCATCTCCGGTCGCAGGGCTCACTTGAAACCAAGGACGTGAAGGAGAGGCGAGCGAGGACTGGAAGCGGCCACTCTCGGCGCCCCCGGGACAGCGGCCGCCCCGCACTCCCACTTCCGGGGCGCCGTCCTGGCGGGCGTCGGAGGCGCTGCTGCGCATGCGCGTTGCGGAGCCGGGGCGCGGGGCTGGGAGACTCGCTCGGCGCGGGGTCCCGCAGCTCCCGGCGGACCCCCTCGGCTCTGGGTCCCCCGCGCGCCTGCGGCGACGGCGGGGTGATGCGCGCAGGGGCTGGTGTGAGGAAGCGCTCCTAGTGTCTCGCGGAGCGAAAAACACTATTTCAGCGCAAATTTCACCCCCGGGAGCAGCCCGGCTTGAAAAGCAAGACCCTCTGTTGAATCGAGCGGCCCCGAAGGGAACGTGGCGGCTCCGCGTTTTCAGAGAGAGGCGCCCGCTGGGCCGCTCCGGGGGGCCATAATCAGGGTCACTTACCAAAGGGGTAAAGCCGCGGCGGCCTCACAGCTCTGTTAAATTAGTGCCTTGCACCTAAACTACATTATTGGGGTCCTCCAAGTGCGGTCCCCGGACCAGCAGCCTCTTCTGGGCCCCACCTCTGGTTTACTGTCTCAGAAACTGGTTTCCAGCGTTAGGTGTTGTAACAAGCCCTGCGAGTGAGATTCAGAAGCCGCTGAAGTTTGAGGATCTCCTCATTCTAGACGTTCCTTTGTATTTCTAAGAGAGCCCTTTCCTAGTCTGTTTCTGTGAACACGCTTTTTCCTTTTCCTGTCTTTTAGCCTGCAAGTCTGAAATAAAACTCCGACACGTGCTCGACATACATCTTTTTCGGAGCCTTTGGGCTTTCATAGTGAGTGTGTGCATGTTGGGGGTGAGATCAGCTCTCGTAGCTGATCCTAAACCCTCCTGTTTTGGGTGGGATCCTGGGAGCTGAGCCGGGACCCAGGGCGAGCAGTTGCAAGGATGTAGATTTGACTTAAGCGAGGAGGAAATTTCGACCTGTTAGGCTACTAGAAAAGGAGTATGTGGTAGTGCATTGCTGGTCCGCACGTGGAAGACAATCCCTCTTGGGATTTAGGGGGTAGGTCTTGCACATCTAGCTCTATTGTTTTGGAAAGGTACTTCGGGTTGCTGAAGTACTGTGTGCTCTCAGGTTATTAATTCATTCATTAGTTGAGCATTCATTATTGACCTCCCACTATGTGCCAGAAAGTATTAGATCTTCATAATTCCCTAATAAGGTATGCACCATTATCCTTATTTTACATATAATCGTCCTTGTAGGATTGCAAAGATTAAACCTAATGTACCTCAGGCATCTAACATCTGCTACCTCTTAAAGGTTACTGCACCTGACGCGCTGTTGTGATGTTTGGTTAAGATGTGTGCATAAAAATGAGGGGAGCTATAGGAAGAAACTAAAAGCCTTCCCTGGTTAATCCAAAAAGGCATTATGGAGAAGTAGGTCTTGGCTGGGCCCTCAGAGGAAGATTTCTTGGACGAGGGGAAGACCAAACTGGGGCGCAACCCGCTCTCTGCAGGTTTAAATGCAAGGGGCACGATGTGCACACTGAAATGAGAGGGGTTGTTCATTTCGGACAACCTGAGGATTGGCTACCTTGCAGGGCAGACAATAAGATCAGGTATTTGCTAGTGGACATTTGGTATTGGGGGAGGCCAGAGACACATATCAGGTCAGAAGTCCAAAGGGGGGAAGGTAAAAGGGGGAACCATTTGGGCAGACCCCCGCTGGCGAGTGGTCCGAAAGGGTTTTGCTGGCCTTGTGGGAGCAAAGGATGAACACAAAGAAGATAGAGAGCACTTAAAATATTTTATGTGTGTATGTTTTTAAAAATAATTATATAATATCTATATATATTTATATATTTAACCTTAAGAAGTAAAGTCTAAAGATGTAATCTGATCACTTTAATTGCTTTTCATTGATGCATGAAGTGCTCTGATCGATTTCAAGCACTCTTACTTCCCAGAGTGACATCTGAGCAGGACCGAACATCATTTGTCGCCTAGGGAGCCCCTGACACCTGCACTGGGATAGCTCTTTGGGACTGAGGAGGGCGTGAAGGGTGAGGGTTGAAGGTACAGAGTCAGCTCTTACTTTAGAAAAGAAATGCTTTCAATGGAAGAAACGTGATCACGTCACACATTTGTCAGTTAATGTTCAGCCCCAGTTCTCTACAGGCAACAAACACGTTTTGAAAGTCCACTCTTGCTTCAGACCATTTATCCAGTGTGGGAAGGGAAAGGCATCTTTCCACATTTCCTTGAAAAGGTTTTGGAAAGAAACCTGGGACATCTGGTTCATGTGACAAATTTCTAAGGGAGCCACAAGCACATTGCTCAATGACTATTTATTCCCTAATTATCCTGGATACAATATTCATTTTAGGGCATAATTAAGAGAGTGAAGGTGATATACTTGTTTTATATGCAATAAAACTAGATGGGCATTTAATAATTCATTGGGGTCCTTCTGAGTAATCAATATGTACATATATTAATACTCATTTTATTAGTTGGGTTATGGGTCTACTCTTTTAACTGTATAGTGGCTTATAGCTGTTTAGTCTTCTGTTGTGTATGTGTTTTTATGTTTCCTACCAAGAGAATGAACCCTTCTGAGGGTCCAGACTGAGGTTTCTGTTCCTTTTCTGTGCCTTTATGTCATCTAGCCCCATACCAGAAACATTACAGATTCTCAAGGAATGTCTCTTGACATCTATTGATTTGACAAAAAGCAGCTTTTTCAGAGAGACTGAAAAGGTGGTGTGGCTAATCCAAGATTATGGATGATTTTCAGTTTTTGTTCATCCGCCTTTTATAAAATTTCTCGCTTGCTTAACTTAAGAAACAGGGTGCAAAAATTCTCTCAACTTTCAACATAGCAGAACAGAAGAGTGGGGAGTGGGGCCTCTTCGTTAGGGCTCCGTAATGAGCGTGCTTGGCCTTGGCGTAGCAGAGACAAGTTGAGGCATTTTGGAAACCAGGATCTGCCCGAACGCTAACCCAGGTTAATTCAGGTCACCAGGAGCCAGGAGCCAGGATCACCGTCACACATTTCCTGGTGTTTTTCCATGTAATGACATTAACAAATATCTTAACAACAACAGTAACATTCTCTCCATCTTTCAACTCAAGATGTTCTGACTGCTATTTTTAAAAGTAAGATTCAAATAACTTTCTAGATAAACACGTATTAGAAAACCTCCCAGGTGTAGCTGAGAGATTAAGAGCTAAATAAAGGTTTTGTGCTCCAGGAGCTAGAAAGACAGTATAAACAGTCCAACACAAATAGAAACGTGTCTTGATCCTGGAAACGGCTTCCTTAATTCACCAATTATGACTTTGCTCATTCGTGTGGGGTTACGAGTCAGCGCAGGTGTTGGTCGTCAGAAGGTGAGCTTGGGAGGTCCCCTTTGAAAAGCAGCTGCTGGACATCGTGGGCCTTGGCAGCTCCCAGACATTACTCCGTCCACTGTCAATGTCACATCATCAGGTCCAGGCCTTCTGATGAAAAGATTCTTGAGGATTCTGGATCCTGGACCGTGTCTACCACTGGACCTTGGAGGAGCTGCTACATTTCCACGCAGTTCCTTTGGTACTCTGGGGCTTTTCGATAAAGGGCTTACTTTCTACGTAAAAGGATTTTGTGTCCCTGCCAGCTTCTGAGCTGGGGGCACAGCCCAACTTTTCCCTGACATTGAGGGCCATGCCGTTTCCAGAGAACACCTCTTTGGGATGCCTGCCGTGGTGCTGAATGGACTTCATAGAGTGTCCGCTGGGGTACAGGCAGGTATCTTCCCTGAAAGAGGGAACCTGGGTTGTCGGGGTGGCTCTTTTGCCCGAGTGTCGAGCTCTTGGTTTCAGTTCAGGTCATGGGATCAAGCTCCCACATCGGGTGCTGTGCTCAGCGGGGAGTCTGTTTGAAATTCTCCCTCTTCCCCTCTTCCTTTGCCTCTCCTCCTGCTCGTGAACTCATTCTCTCTCTCTGTCATATAAATAAATAAATATCTCTGTCAGAGATAAATAAATCTTAAAAAAAAAAAAAAGAAAGAAAGAAAAAAGAAAGACAACTGAGGCTCGTCTCTGCCATTTCGAAGTATCGGTATACTATTAGCTCTTCTTTGCGATGATGCTGTGGAGATGGGGGTCACTAGAGTGGTAAGAATTTGGAATTTTCTGGCATTTGCCCCAACTATTTATTGAAGACCTCAGCCATCGGAGAGAATCTTGCTTACCTGCCTGGGGTTGTTTGATGGACTTTCACAAAAATTCTGTTTGCTGGGCACACCCGTTGGAACTCAGTCCATCAGGCTTCTCTCATTTCCTGCTTGGCCACGTGGCCCCTCCCGAGGTTCTGCTGGACACAGACATGGGTACATGCGTGCCCTCAGGGTGCGGCCTGTTGCTGTGCTCTGCACAGGAGAGCGGCTGGTGGCTTCCAGATCTGCCAGTCTTACGTATAAGACAACCCACCAGCAGTGGGCTGGGAGTGTGTGATCATCCAGTACTCAGGACATGGGGCTGGGCGGAGATCACTGACACCTGGAAGGAGAGGCTGCCTTCGGAACCCCACATTCATGCCATTAATTCTGCTTGCAAGGTGCATGGTGGTTCAGAACCTGGATTCTGGTGCCAGACTGCAGCCAGGCTTTGACTCCTGGCTTGGCCCCTGACCTTATAGAGGATGTCCTTCAGTCTGCCTTTGCCTTAGTTCCTTTGCCTGCTAAGTAGGATGATGATGATGATGATGATGATGATGATGATGATGATGGTATCCCCCTCATAGGAGAACTGGAAACCCTTAAATTGCTAATATATGGAACCAAAACAGAGGCGAGCACATACTAAGCTCTAAAAAGGTATTTGTTATATATATTACTATGCCAATTATTGGTCACGTGAAAGGATCTCGTCTCTTGGAAAATTTAGTACAAAGAGATAAATGGAATGAATTTATTAAAATTTATTAAAAGGAAACATTGTTTTAGTGTCCTCGGCTGTGCAGAGGCCTCTAGAGTTGGGCTTAACATAACACACTCCATCTTCTCAAAGAGTCCTGCCAAAGCAGAAACAGCTCCCCCCCATCCCCAATACACACACACACACACACACACACACACACACACGTGGCTCAGCTGTATCAGCAGAAGTGTGGCCTCTACTTAGAAGGTCTGAGTTGGTGTCCCAGCTCTGCCCATTACCGTGTGGCCATATGATCTTTGCTACGACCTCTAACTTCTTTGAGCTCATCTATGAAATACACGACATTTGCCATTGGGATTGTTTTGAGCTGCAAATGAAATTCAGGTTCAAATGAAATCATATACGTCAACGCACTCTGTGGGCTAAAAAGCAGCTCCGTATGGATGAAGGTTGATATTATACATTATTATGATTTTATTATTTACCACTGAATTTACAATTACTCTATCAAGGAAAAATAGCAATGGATAAGGAAAACATTAGTATATTCATATAATAAAACACTGCTCAACCATAAAAAGGAACAAAGTCCTGATTATGCCATAGCATGGGTGAACCTTGAAAACATAAGGCTGAATGAAAGAAATCATTCACAGAAAGACTACATACATATCTCATGATTCAATTTCTGTGAAATATCCGAAAAGGGCAAATCTGTAGAGACAGAAAGAGGATTCGTGGCTGCTTAGGGCTGGGACAAGGTTGTGGGGGGTGATAACTCATGAGAATGGAGTTTCTCTTCGCAGCATTGAAATGTTCTAAAATTTGATTGTGGTGAGGGCTGCACAGCTCTGAGAATCTACTAAAAACCATTGAAGTGAGCACTTTAAACAGGTTAATTATGCCGCATATGAATTATAACTCAGTAAAGCTGTTACCTAATAAACAAACAGTGATTGGAATTAGCAGCGAGTTCTTAATGTGAAACATTATCTTTCTTGGTACTCATTATAGATATTCGGGATCCTTTACTGACAATAATCGTAGCTAATCTTAATGAACACTAGTGAAGGGTCAGGTTCTGTGTTGTAAGCTTTCTCTGTTTCATGCTCACAGCGCAGGTTTTTGTCCTCCTTTTACAGATACATAACAAGAGCTCAGAGAGGTTAAGCAGCTTACCGTAGATCACACAGCCAGCGAGTTTTGAAAGAGGGTGTGAAAGCAAGCAAGCGGATGGACTCCACAGCCTCCATTTTCCCCGTGTGTCCTCATGTGTTCATTGAGAGCATATGTTAAACTGTTTTGGACTCTATTCTGTCTCTGTGAGCTTTCTGCTAAATTTAAATGGATATGGCTAATCTTTTTAAAATATTTATGATCAGAAAAAAAAAAAGCAAAATTTAATTTTGGGGGGGAATAATTATTCCAGAAAGCCACAAACTCAGTACCAGCAATTCCATCTGACTTTATTGTAAATAAAGGTGTAAATTTCGATTTTGATATCATTCCAGAAAGGTGGGAGTTTCTTTGCCTTTTCTTCTACCTCTAGAAAAAGCTGGAGCTTCAGACATTATTTTGCGCCGATGCATGTACCCATTTTCAGAGGAAAAAGGAAGGTGGGTCAGGTCGGTTAACTGGGGAATCATTTCACGTTTTTGTAAGATTTGGGGTTGCTCGGTATGGCATTGTGCTGGAACTTGTCACGAAGGCACAAGGCTACCGCCGCGAATCCGAGGTTTCTCTGCGCTCCAACTGCGTTCCCTTTGTTGGGGGGTCGGAGGCTGCTCTCGGGCACCGTGGAAGCCCTTGCCACCAGAATAGATTAATTTTGTCATTACCCTTTCTCCATTTCTGTCTTTAACCAGAAAAAAGAGGTTAATTGTGTGCCATTTCTCAGGAGAATGAGGTATCAGCATTTTAATTCCTGATATTTTATGAATTGTGGGCAGCTAATTAAAACTTAAAGATTAGAGGAGCTATTTTGGCTAAGAGGCCATTTGCAGGCTTGTGAAATGAGGAGAACAAAGGGCTGTCTTTTCTTTTTATTCCCACAGTTTAAATGAAGTTTCATGCTGAAATAGAGCCTTGGATTGTTTTTACAGACTGAGGATTCATTGTATCGATTCTAATTTTCATTTTGAAGCAAGTGGAGCAGGATCTGAAAGCAACTGAGGGGTTAACGTGAAGATTATGGGGAATGTTAAATAGCGAGATCTGTGTTTGGGGGCCCCATTCGACCCTTCTTGACTTCTAAGAGACGTCTTAAAGTCAGAGAGGAACCACATTCAGATTCTGTTAGATGTCCTTAATTGCCCTGTCAGAGCTCAGTATGGAGTTGGATCTTCTCTTCTGTTCTCCCTCACACTGAACTGGTGGAGTTGCCTCATGGTAGATTAATGGAGTGGCACCAGCCCTGCGCTTTGTCTCGCCTCCTTTCTTATCTGGTTGACCTTCAAGTTACTCCATTTCTTTGGACACCACTGAAATCACCAAAGGGCCCACATCTTTAGGATGTGAATCAGAAAACCATTAGTCCCAACCCTACTTTATGCAAATGAGGGGGGAAAAAAAGCACATCTTCAGCTGGGGCAGTCCAACTGTTGCTGGAAAGTCAAGGTGTTGCTTGGAAAGTCAAGGTGCGTTTTAGCTGCTATCCACCTCCTGACTGTTCCCTTGAGCAGGGCAGAACCCACACAATGGATCACAGTGGCCATGATTCCAACAACTCTTTCCGTCTTAAATTTCTTATCCGTGTGTCTCAATTTACTTCTGGTTGTAAAACAATTTCTTCTTTCTGAGATGGGGTTAAGTTGGATGAGATTGAGCAAGTGTCCAATGCAAACTCGTTATGTTCAAAACCAGGCTACCATTATCCTCTCTGTCCCCAGCCTCCTAATTTTTTCCTTCAATCTAAATTAAATAAGCAGTAACTAGGGCTAAGAAAGAACCAGCTGGTGGAGGGAGTGACGGCAAGCAATGGGGAAAAGCTATTCTATCCGAATAGAAGAGTGTGGACAGAGACTCTGGACCTGGGAAGAATCTGGTATGTTCTGAGAATTGAAATAAGACAGAGAGATTGAAGATTGGGGATTAAGGAGAGGCAGAGGGCAAGAAGAAACTGCAGGGAAGGGAAGAGGCCAAGTCTTGGGGGGTCTTGAGTCCATGTTAAGGATTTGGGACCTTCCCCTATGAGGAGCCGGAATGTATTCAGATATTTAGTTTTAAGCAACAGGCATAAGATGATCATACCAGTAGTTTAAATAATAAAACCCTAGAGGGGAATGAGAATAAATGTGGGGGGTCTGTACAGAGGTTACAGCCTCTACGCAGGCAATAGACAACGTTGAGTAGAACATGGCATTGGTGAAAGGTAGAGACAAGTGAACAGTTCTAACAAAATTTCAGGAATAAAATCAATATTTGGTGATGGATTGGCCATGAACATTCTTTTTTTCCTTTAGGAGGAAAGGAGGAATTTATTGGAGATGCAAGCCCAGATACTGGATGGATGTTCACACAGACCTTGAACTGGACAAAGGCAGAAGTGGTCATGGTCAATTGTCGGAGTCTTCAGAAAATGAATAAAAGTGATTGGAAGTTGGAAAAAGACAGGAAAGGGAGAGATGTTGGTAGCCCATGGAATAAAACTCAAAGAGTGGAAGAGAAATCATCTGGAAGATACTTCCAACCCATGTTATTCTCCTTGGTCCCCTACTTCACCACTTGCTCTCTTGTGATTTAGCAAATGGTTACAAATGGAAGAAATCACATATTTGGTGTGCTTTGAGATATCTTATTTGCAATGGTGAATCTTTGTACAAACTTTGTTTTTTAGAACATACTTTTGATATAGATTTATTTTGCCTTTCCTTGAGCGATCTTATATGCATTACTCGGTTGGTAAACATGGATTGCTTTTAAACATGTATTCTTTCAAAAAGTTTTTTTCTCCCATGACGAATGAGACAGACCATGAAATCTTTAGCACAAAGAAGCATTGCTTCATTCATTTGCTTTGAGTCATGTGGTTTTCATTGGACGCATTTCCCTTCTGGGCTGCAGGTATAGAAGGGTTTAAATTTAATGTAGAAAATGTCTTACCCAGCTGGTACCTCAAGCCCTAATTCTGCCCCTTTTCCTCCTCACCCACCCACCAGCACGTGACCATCATTTCACTCTACTTCAAGCTAACTGGGGCTCAAAATACTCGCCAGCTCACTGAATCAGCAGGTCCGATTCCATGATCAGGCGTGGGCAGTAGAGCACTAGATAATGGGAGACGTGGGACTTGCAGGAATCAGACCTGGATCTGGGGCTGAGTCTGCTCTGTAGGATGGAGGGATTCCTGATGTTCGACAGTGGGTGGCCCACATCGAGACGCTTGCTCTTGGGCCTTATATCTAGGCCAGTGGTGGAGACTGTCTTTATTTCTCACTTTTCTCTCTCTGGTCTCTCTGGGGGAACCTCATTTTCGAGCCCTACAACTTTCAAATCTGTCTTCCCAGCCACGACCTCGTTCATGCTGTCTGGAGGCAGATATCAAACATCCCCCTTGGTTGGTGGGGGTGTGGAGGGTCACACAGCGTTCCCCATCTCAACTTTCCGTTCTCCGGCTGAACTCCCAGAGGAGACCTGACCGTGGAGGTCTACACAGATGTTGGTTTCTTCCTGGCGATTGCCTGCCTTGGTGCTTCATCCTGAGGACCAGGCTTTCTAGAAATTCTTGAGATTTGAAATAGTTTCTCCTCTGGACAGCAAACACTGAGCTTCTGAGGACCGCTGCTCGCCCTTCTGGAGATTTTGTAAGCCCCCCATTCCTTGTATGAAAACCCTCCGTGCTTGGAATACATCGGGCCGTTCCTGACCAGTGCTGTCCGAGTCACTAATTGTTAGTGGCCTCCCACCCTCTCCGTTAGCTCGGGTTGAAGCTTGGGGGTGGTCCTCACCTCCCCACCCCTCACTTCCCACATCCAGCTGATTTCCACATTCTGTTTATTTTTTTGTGCCTCCTTAATACAACGCGAATCCGTCCCAGCCTGGTTTAGAAGCTGATTTATTTAGTGCTTGGATTATTGTAACAGGCTCCTAACTAATTTTACTGCCTTCTGTATCCCTTTGAACCCAGTCCAATTCTGTCCCCCACCCCCCACACACTGTTGCCTGATTAATCTTTCTAAAAACAGATCTGATTGTGTTGCCTCCGTCTGTCAAGCTCCTTGCTGCCTTCAGTCTACCAACCCCACTCTGCTTGCAACCACACTGAAGGCCTTGAGAGCACCGGCCTTACTTCTTACTCCTTCTCTGTGATCTTCCCTTTGCCTTTTTACTCCCTGATTTGCTGAGTTAACTCCTATTTATTGCCGGTAGGCACAGTCTTTCCTGACACTGCCCTGGAGTCTGGGTCACACACCCCCTCCTACGTTGTTAGTCCTGGGTATGCACAGAACCTTCCAGCAACTCCCTCACCCAACTAAGGGGTTCCCTCCTGGGAGCTAGCTGTTGACTTTGCTTACCTTAGATTCTGCGTGGTCAGCCCAGTCTCTACAGGCAGGAAGCATCTACAGAAACAAGAGGGTGAGGTTCAGAAAATCAGCTTGAGTAGCTATACGTTGAGTCCTACCTACCCCTCCTATTTTCATTGTCTATTCTGAGCACCAGAAATTTGTCATGAAATTCCTATTTTACTCCCTCCGCTTCCTCAGGCAGCCTGGGAGCTTGCTGTGGTGTCATATCTACTCTCCCCCTTTATGTCATCAGGAGGGACATGGAGGAAGCAAATGTGTGGCACAGTGGGCAGCTGGGGGTGTGTCCCGGAGGATTTTATCTATCTTCGACCTTTTAATCTGGATCAAGAAGAGGGATCACCAAGGCCATCCTGCTTTATCCTCCAGCCTAGGCCCAGCTGGTGGGTTTAGGGTCAGGCTTTGGCTGCCCCTGCTGGTTTGATCCCCTAGAATGCAGCACACCCCAACAGTCTCAGGCAGAACATGTTCTACCCACAGTTTCACATGTTCTTCCTGAGAAATAGATGGTCAGAGGTTATACAAATTACTCAGTGTGCTGAATTTACTCTAACCTCAGGATTGTTCCATAGATGTCAGTAAGACAGTACCAGACCGTTGTTGCCTGCTCTTTCAGCAGTCTGTGAGACATTTTGAGTGGAGAGGGGAATTTACAAGCCTGGGTGGAACTAGTGGGCAAGCCCACCAGCCAGCAGAACAGTTTGTGGACTGTGGGGTCCCCTGCTCTCCTCTCCCTGTTCTTAAGAAGTAAGACAGCATTGCCTTCATTCTCCGACTGTGCTATGCCCTTGGGAAGGCTTGGGACTCATCAGAAAGGCACAGCCCTTCACCCTGCACCACGGGTTGACATCAAAGTCCAGACAGGAGTCCAAGGAAACGAGGACAATGGTCTTTTGTAGTTTTTAAAGACACAGGTAAGATTTAATCTCATGGAGGAGTCAAACCAGCATTCTCAGAACATGCTCATGGCCACTTCCAAGCTTTTGCTCATACTGCTGCCTCCACCTTGGAAAGCTCCTGTTCTTCCTTTCTGTGCATTCAATTTGCTTCAATTTCCTCTTCCGATCTTACCACCATAGGAAGAGTCCCTGGTTACAGGAGCCCACCGTTATCTCTCTCTATTCTGAAGTTCTAAGGGTTCAGAGACTTTGTTTGGCCTTCGTGGCCTTACATGATTCCTGTGTTTCTTTTCTTCTCATTATTTTCATATGTATATACATAGACATACAGACATACAGGTACATGTTTAGAGAAATTCGCCACCACACCATTCCATACATATCACATAGATTGTTGAATGGGAAAACTAATAGGAATTATTTAAGTTTGATCAGAAGCATCCCGTGCTTAGCTAATGTTGGTGAGCCAAACTATATACTCGGTAAGGTCGATTTCACTAAATATTTTGCATCCTTTTCTTATTTCTGGTTTCTCAAATGTTCATAACCATTAGAATATATACTGATCTATTTTTATCTTTAGATGCCAAAACAGCTCTTCCTTTAATAAACTACAAATTATTTGAATGATGTCTTTCTTTGGGTGGTGGTTTTGTCTGGAAGGATCATGCACCTTTATTGTTACCCAATTGTTTTTTCAGTTCCTTTACAGAATATGCTCCTTTATGGCATTTTTTAGTGTTTCAGAGTCCTGGGCACATGCTTAAGTTTTATGGTTTTAATAAACGTGAGAAAGTTTTTTGTTTTAAGATCTGTTTATTTATTTGAGAGAGAGAGAGTGTATGTGCATGGGAGTGGGGGAGGGGCAGAGAGAGAGTCTCAAGCAGACTCCCTGCTGAGCGGGGAGCCCATGTGGGGATCGATCCCATGACCCATGAGATCATGACCTGAGCCGAAACCAAGAGTTGGACACTCAACCAGCTGAGCCACCCAGGCGCCCCCAACTTGACAAATTTCTTACTAAAAGTGACAGTACATGTGGAACAGAGAGCATAGTTTCTGATATGCAACAATTGCTCAGTCCCCATTGCTATTATTATTATTGTTGTGATGATGTTCATGTTGGTGATGATATTATTATGCACTGGGCACTGAGTGAGACACTGGAGATACAAAGATGTATCAGGAATGGCTATTGCTTTTAAGGTGCCCATCATCTGATGAGAGAAGTAAACAAGGTAAGAAGACAGCACGGTGCCCACTGGGGCATATGGTGGAAGGAGACACAGGTGGCTGCGAAAGCCCATCGGAAGGGTTGGGTTGGTTGGAGAAGGCTTTGTGGGGAGGAGCTTGGGAGTTCTGAAGGATGAGAGTTATCCATCTCAGGGGAACCTGAAGATCGTTCCAGGCAGAGAGCACAGTTTGGATAAAGATCCAGAGTCCTGGGAGAGTGGGGTGCATGGGCCCTATCCGTGGTTCAATAGAGCTGCAGGGGCAGTGCCAGGTGGGAATTGGGAAGAGGCAGGTGAGGACGGTGTCCTATCGAAGGCCCGAGAGAATCCTCGAGGTCCCTGGAGGCATGAAGGGATGTTTGAGCAGGGGAGATCTGAATTCTGAAACATAGGTCTACTGTTGGGTGTCTACCACAGCTTAGAGGGAGGTAAGGGACTTGGACAGCCAGCTCCTACCGGCAGGGAAGGCAGCCATAGTGGACATGCAGCGCAGTGGGAATTCTGAGAGAAAGTGAAGAAATAGGAGAGTCTGGAGTTGGAGCTCAGGGTCTCAGGAAGATGTGAGGAGAGAAGGAGCCAGGGAGGCCTTAAGGGCTTCTGGTCTGCCCATGGGGTAGATGTGGCTGCAGCAGGAGGAGCAAGAACAGATTCTGTGAAGAAGATGTTGAGTTTGGGTTGGAAGCGCAACTCTGAAGTTCAGAGAAGAAACAGGTGCTGGAGAACCAGGGCGGAGAGTGATCTTGGCACCAGCAGTAGAGCCGTGAGAAGAGTTGGAGTCATTCGTCTGTGTGCCAAGCAGCTCTTCCTCGTTGGAATAGACCATAGCCATGAGTATGATTTAAAATGTTCTAACAGCCGCATTAAAAAGTAAAAAGAAACAGGTAAAATTAGTTTTAATAACATATTTTATTTAACTCAATTATCCAAACTCTCATAATTCCAACAGGTACTCAATAGAAAAATTATTAACAAGTTGCTTCCCATGCTTTTCTTCATTCTAGTCTTTGAAATCCGCTCTGCGTTTTATACCTACAGCACATCGTACTTGCACTCATCAGAGTGCTATGCTTAAGGGACATATGTGGCAGATGCTTCCGTGTTAGATAGGGCAGGTGTTGAGCCCTGGTTCTTTATTTTGGCTTGATGAGCTTTTAAATATGCTCCCAGGTGCACGGAGTCCGGTTACATCAGAACACTGGGGGTGGAACCCAAGCCTTATTATCTTATCAGATCTTAGGATCTTATCAGGATCTACCCAGTGGCTCCAGACTGAAGAGAACCAAAGCGCTAAGTCTGCAGAACAGTACTGATAGTAAGGGATGGAAAGAAGATCTGGAAAAGGGATTGCAGAGGGGTCAGAGAAGGAGGAGGAAACCAGTCAAGAGAGGTACCTTAGGAGGCAAAGGGAGAGTTTCGAGGAGGAAGCTGACACTAGAGAGGTTACAACTGAGTATTGTTCATGGGCTAACACTGGCTGGGGAGGCATCATTAATGTCCTGGTCAAGAACAACTTAATTTACATTTACAACAAATTTTCATTGAGTGCCTACAATGTGCCAGGCCAAATGGCTCTTGATCTGATGGAGCTTATGGTGTAGCGGTAACAGGAGAGGACATTTCTGAGCAACTACCCAAGCCAGATGCTGGGTGAAGCACTTTGTAAGCATTAACTCTCTCCCTTGGTGCCCATAGCACTCCTAGGAGATGGTGCTGCTCTTCTTCCATTTTCTGGATGGGAAGCCTGAGGCTGATGAATGTTAAGTAAGAGACAGAGCCTGTGTATCACTCAGGGAAGGCTAGGTGATGCTAAGGTCACATCCCCAAATCTAAGTGAGGTTTTTTCTCACTCACATTGCATGACCATCAGGAGAGGCTGGAAGTTCTGGTCTACACTGTCCTCATTTTGAGATCAGGCTGCAAATCACAGACTGACTTTATAGCTTTTGGGTCACTGGCCAGAGTGAGTCACGTGGTGAGGTGGGGGATGTCTAATCCCACCACACAGAAGAAAAGATCTGGAGATACCGGAGCAAAGAGTACCACATCTCTACCACATCTGGAAATACTGGGGCAAAGGGTACCACCATCTTCTCACCACCACAGTCAGGAGATGGGAACCGGGATTTATACCCAGGCAGGATAGCTCCAGAGATGATCTCTCTCTCTCTCTCTCTTTTAAGATCTATTTATTTATTTGATAGGGGGAGGGGCAGAGGGAGAGGGAGAGAGAGAACCTCAAGCAAACTCCCTGCTAGTCGGGAGCCCAAGGCAGGGCTCGATATCATGATCCTGAAATCATGACCTGAGCTGAAATCAAGAGTCAGACACTCAACTGATTGATCCACCCAGGCGACCCCAGAGATGATCTCTTATTTACCATACTGCACAGCCTTCTACTTACAGGTAAGGGCTGACCAGGACCACGAGGGACAGATGTTCACAAAAGCGAGTCTTCCAAATTTTAGAACCTACACAGATCTCTCTTGGCTCTGAAAGACTCTGACATATGTCCACTGGTTGTCTAAGTTGGCCTATTATCCCTGAATACTATTCCGTTTCTTCTCCACAATCAATGTACAAGCAGACTAGATTCGTGACACCAAGAGCAAGGAGTGGAAGTTGCCATCTCACAGAAGGATCTGATCCAGTAGCCAAGAGGACGCTTAGAATTCCTCCTGGAGCTTCTTGGCTAGAAGAGACTTTCAAGGTCATCTAACTGAAGCACCAATCCTTGTTTTTATACTTCTTCTTTGAGGGCTGGACATCCAGCGTCCTGTGGAGCACCCCCCGGGGCCAGGAGCTTGCCAAGTCCTCAAGCAGCCTCACCTGTAATTGGACTTCGAAGCTGGAAAGAACTTTTGATAATAAGCTGAAATCTGTCTCTCTAAACGTCCTTCTCAGACCACGCACAACAACTGAATCCCACTTTCCCAAAACAGCCCTTTACATTTTTTAAAGATGGTTTCCTATTCCCCTCAGGTCCTTCTCTTCCAGTTGGAAACTTCTCGAATTTAAAGCACATGAAACGGAATGTTCCCCTTTTTGTGACAACACTGAGATTCTTCATACAATTTCAGATGTTTCTTTACTACTTTCCTTCCTTTCTTCCTTCCTTTCATACCTCCTTCCGTCAACTCCTTCTTCCTCCCCCAATAGCCCTAATGCTAATAGAGTAATCTGATTTAAAAGGGGTAAAAGGGGTGTCTGGGTGGCTCAGTGAGTTAATCATTTGGCTTGATTTTGGCTCAGGTCGTGATCTCAGGGTCATGAGATCAAGCCCCATGTTGGGCTCTGTGCTGGGTGTGGAGCCTGCTTAGGATTTTTTCTCTTCCCCACCCTCTGCCCCCTCCCCTTACCCCCGCACCCCTTAAAAAAAAAAAGAGAGAGACATAAATAGAAGCGGATTGATCAAGTAATGGATTCTGCCTGTGCCAACTCAGTCATTTCTTCAGAACAGAATTCCCACAGGGCCCGGTGCACACCCACCCTGCTCTTTCTCTGAAACCAGACATTACTAGCAAATGTATGTTGGCTGTCTCATCTGTGCCTACCTCAGGGCTATCGAAGGAGGAAAGGAAATAACCCATAAAAGTGATCATCTCAGTGATCACATGTGGCATGCTGTGTATGTTCTGAACACATTTATAAATAACTGAGGTTTGACTAAATAAGTCATGTGAAAAAACATGTAAAAAAAGGACTGAAGAACAGTATACAAGGACCTTGACATGCACATTTTTCTTTTGTGAATGATTTGTATGAACACTTCTATTTAATGATTTGAAAGACAGAGATGAAAACCTGTAGATTCTTGACTCTATAAAGTTAGAAGAGATTAGTTAAAACTGAGCTCATGTCTTACAGGGGTTTAAATTAAAATCATCAATATAGCAGAAGAGCAAACTCTAAACCCTATTTAAGAGCAGGGTGTCCTTTGGTATGGGTTGATAGAAATCAACTAAGGAGAAGCTCCTTTGCAGCTTAGGACAAAGTTCTTGTACCTATAAGGTTGTGCTCTGAGGCCAAAGACCATAAGGATCCCAGTCTTGGGTTAGCAGGTGGAATTTTTTATTTTTAAACCTGTACTTTGGAATAACTCTAGGTCTACAGAAAGGTTGCAAGACTAGGGAGACTTCCCTGATACCCTTCATCCTAGCTTACCCTTATGTTACCATCCTGCATATGTTACCATCCTGCAAACAAGGAAATACTGATATATACTTAATAATCATTTTAATATTTAACAACTTAATATTTAATATTTAACAATTAATTGATACAAATATACTATTGACACAATGATGTTAGCTAATCTAGAGATCTTATTTAAATTTTACCAGTGTTCCCTGATGTCCCTTTTCTGATCCCACATGGCATTTCGTTGTCATGTCTCTAGTTTCCTCTCTTCTTTGAAAATCTTACCATTCTTGTCTTTCATGGCTTTGACATTTTAGAAGAATACTGACCAGTCCAAACCCCTTATTTTCCAGAAAAAGAAACTAAGACCCAGAGAGCTCCATACAGTCAGATAACAGTAAAACTCTCAAAGTACATCTTATTTTTTTTTTTCACAGTAAATTGAATTTGGGGAATTTTGGCAAGTATACCACCAAAGTGATATTGAAGTTTTCTTTACTGCATGATAAATATCAGGAGGAGCTACATGATGTTTATATATAATGTCTTCTTGTTGGTGATGTTAAATTTGATCATTTGGTTAAGGTGGCATTCAAGGTTTTTCCAGTCTTCCCTCCAACTTTGTAACTAATAAATATTTTATTTTTAGACTACGTCAACTTACAATCTCTCATCATACAACAACTACCATTAAATTTGTCATTCTTTCCATGTTTATCAATTAAAGTCTACTGTCCCCTTTTCCATGCTTATTTATGTTGTACAGAGTCATGAATATTTATTTTACTCAGTGTGTTATAAGACATTATTATCTTTTGTTTTCTTGCTCACCTTGTTCTAGGTTGAACACTGAGGTCTCTTTCGAGTTGGTTCTTCTATTCTCTCTCTCTCTCTCTTTTTTTTTTAAAGATTTTATTTATTTATTTGACAGAGAGAGAGAGAGAGATCGTAAGTAGGCAGAGAGAGAGGGGGAAGTAGGCTCCCTGCTGAGCAGAGAGCTCAATACTGGACTTGATCCCAGGACCCTGAGATCATGATCTGAGCTGAAGGCAGAGACTTAACCCACTGAACCACCCAGGTGCCCATTATTTTTCAGCACATCCTTACTTTCTGGCACCACAAAATGTTTCAGGCTCTGCGTTTGCTTTTTCTGCCCCAATGCAGGAGTCAACTATTTCTTAAGAGTCTACTTCATTTCAATGGAAAAAGCAAGATCTGGATGGTAGGTGACCAAACAGAGTTTTAGTCAAAAATAATGGAAGCACCAGAGGGAAGAACAAAACAATCACTGGCATTTAGTGCCAGGTCACAGAGTAATGTGATACCTGGGCTATTAGTCATCTATTGTTGTGTAACAAAACAACCCCAAATATAGCAGCTTAAAACAACACACATTTATTACCTACTTGGCAGTTTCTGTGGGTCGGAGGATGTAGGTATGGGTCCTCTGTTTCAGGGTTTCTAACAGAATGTCATCAAGGTGTAGACTGGCCTATTGTCATCTTAAGGTTCAACTGGAAAAGAATTGACTTCCAAGCTCATGTTTTTGTTAGCAAGATCTGCTTCTTTGTGAGTTGTTGGCCTGAGGGCCTTGGTTCATTGCTGGTTATTGGCTGGAGACTGCCCTCAACTTTTTGTCACATGGGCCTCGTGACCAAGGCAGCTTGCTTCCGAAAATGGTTGAGGCTGAGAAGGTAGTAGAGGGTTTGCTAGCAAGATGGAAGTCTGTCTTTACAACTGAATCACAAAAGGCCTAATATTTTTGCCATATTCTCTTCCCTTTTCTTTTGTGCCATAGTATTTCTCTTTCATCTGTGACTACTTAAAACATCTCTTGATATTCTGCCTTTCTTACCCCAGGGCTGGCAAGAAAATTCTGCCATGGAAACCAAGGTGACACAAGACCACATAGATTACATTCTAGAGCTACTTACAAGTTTTTTTTTTTTTAAGGTAGTTTCTACAGTGGATGTTTGGCCAAATCCAGACTCTGACACTGAATATGATATGCTATTGGAAGATTAGTCGAGAATTTTAAATTATTTGCACCTGACAATAAGGCTATAGTGTCTTGTCTTGATGTGTTTTATCTTTATTTAACAAAGAAGCAGAATAGTTGAAGCTGAAAAAGGCCTTAGACTAATGCAGACCAAACTCTAGCTCCCCTTATTCTCCAGCTGAAGAAACCAAGACTTGGTAAGATAATGGTAGAACTCTAGGCCAGGATGACAAATCCTGTGTTCTATCCCAGAGAGTACTTCAGTAACAGAGTGGGTGCTTTGTTCTTATAAACATTTTCCTGAACTTTTTGGTTTACCAAGGTTTCATTCCTTCACTTATCAAAGCGAACAGGGCATTCATTCTCTTCTTGACGTGTTCTGGGGATATCAAGTTGAAGGAAGTGTGTCTCAATTCTGATGTGACACAGAGACTAGGGGAAGAGGGACATGTGAACACACCATCTGATGGGAGAAAGGCCCAAGGGAGTTATGAATAAGGTATCTTGAATACAAAGAGAGGAAGCCAATAGCAGTTACTTTTTAGTATTTTTCACACGTGTTAAGACAAATGGCCTCTCTTTGGCATGGCACAAATGTTGCACTGGGAATCTAGGTCAGTGGGGGTTATGGACATTTTGAGTGGGACAGCCTTGGCTCCTGTCCACTGAATTCCAGTAACAAGTACCCCTTGGATCAAAAACAAATGCACCAGGACTGCCAAGGGTGTGGGATGCGTTGGTTGAGAACCTTTGCCCAAGCTAACAGACAACAAGCATCTACCTGCAGTAAAGCCACTGAGCTCACTCTCAGAAACAAACAAGCAGAATGGTGCTTTCCAAATGGTTTGAAGCCCTAAAAATAGGACTGTAAATTTGGAGCAGATGATTTTGGCTCATGATTAATTACATTAGCCCAATGCAAACACAAGCACTGCATTCTATAAAAAGAGCAAAGATCTCACCATTCTATAGTTGCATCTTATTAATTCCACATCTCGAAAACTTGGCTTTGGATTAGGACAGGCTCACGTTTATTTTTGCTTTGGCTTTGATAAATGAGTTTCCTAAGCAAAAACATAAACAAACAGCAGAGAAAGAAAATGTTTGCCTCGCTTCTGCACAATCAACATCACTTATTTTACAGGTAAAAACCAAACATATAACTCGTGAATGATTCTAGTCGTTAGGGAAGCTGGGCCCTCAGTTTGATAATTATATGAGCAATTTTAAAAAAGGAGAATAATGAGTATGTATTAGTTTGCTAAGGCTGCCATAACAAATGACCACGAACTGGGTGGTTTACAACAACAGGAACTTAGTCTCTCCCAGCTGTGGGGGCCAGGAATCTGAGATCAAGATGGCGGCAGTCTGCTCTCTCTCCAGAGGCTCTAGGGGAGAGGCCTTCCTCATCTCTTCCAGCTTCTGCTGGCTCCAGCCTCATCCTTCACAAACTGTTTCCTCTCCCAGCCCCATTCCAGTGACTTTGTAATACTGTTCCTCATGCTTGCGACACCAGCTTCCTCCTCATCCCCGAGTTCTGATGTCCTTGTCTGTGTTCCACAGCCCCGTCATTTTCTCGACTTCAGTGTGTCCATGTGTCATGGAGGCAGAGATCATGGCTCTTCTTCATTATTGTCAGCCTGGTACCTTAGCGCTGTGCCCGGCGTACAGTAGGTGCTCAGTAAACATATTTTCAAGGAACGGATCCATAAGGAAGGGAGGAAGGGAAGAAGGAAGGAAGAGCAAGTGGAAGGGTAGGAAGGTCAAGTACAAGTACAAGGAAGTTACTTTCTTGTACTGGGTGTGTGCTAACTTGTTTAATTTTCCCTTTCACCTGATCACATAGCTCTTATGTGTACCATCTTTATTTTATAAATGGTTAAAAAAAAACACCAGAGGCTCAGGAAGAAGAAGGTGCCCAAACTGCTTGAAAACCTTTTTGGAACAAGCATGCAGAAAGAAAGAAACTAAAAATGACTCGTGTGAGGTTGGCAGTGGTAGAAAAATCTGGAAGGAGTGTCACCCATTGTTAATAGAGTTATCTTTGAGAGATGGATAATATTATTAAGTTTTTGCTCTCCTTGCTGATTTAAATGATTTTTTTTTTTACAGTGAAATAATATTTAGCAGGTGAAAGGGAACTGCATTTGGGCTAGAGTGTAGGGGGTACAGCAGCTATGATGGAAAGGGTGCGATTCTGGAATGCCAGAGGGACGGGCCAGAGTTGCAAGGAGAGAGTCGATTAATATACTTCAGGTCTTGGAGCTTGAGGTTAGACCCAGGAGTCAACTGACTTGTAATTTCATATTTTTTGTGTGGGTCCAGTGTAAAATGGAAATAGTGTTTAAACACTGATGCTCCATTTTATTTATTTTTTTTCAATAAGAATCAGAAATGTTCTGTGCGTTTCTAAATCATGCAGCCAGTTTTGCTTTTGAGCATCCCGAAGAAAATGTTGTTTTCTCTGCTGTTGCCACCAAAAGCCACTGTTTCATGCCTCAGAGGGGAAAAAAAAGTCCTTTCTCGGTACTCTAACTGCTTCTGGAGCGGGAATAAATACACACTTTTAGCTTTCTTTACACTTAATTTTATTCAGGAGGGGAACTGTACAGCTCTCGAGCTTTTCTCTTCATTTCTGATTTATTTATTTATGTTTCTTTGGCAATTTTAACTGTGGGAATAAACAGATAATCAGCAAGCTCCCTCTCGTTATGCTGGGCCTGCCTGTCTTCTCCTGCTAAGGGGTTCAGCAGAGCCCTGAGTGTCCAGAGGGGTTCCGCAGACACTCACCTACCTGCAGCTCTTGATATGCCTGCCTTGGTGCTCTGACTCATTCAACATTGTTCCCTTCCTGGGAGGGGAAAGGGAAGCTTGTGATTGTCTTGCTGTTGTCCTCCATCCTCTGTTTGCCTCCTGAGTGTAACAGCCTTATTTGCGTCCCCCAAAGATAGCATTGTTCTTAGAATTTTGAAATTGTCCCAAAGGAAAAGTATAGAGCAAGTGCATTAGTCAGGGCTCTCCAGAGAAACAGAACCAATAGGATGTGTATGTGTGTGTTTGTGTGTGTTTATACATGTAGAGAGATGTTTGTATCTCTCTCTGTCTCTCTGTGTGTGTAGTGTGTGTACACACACACACACACACACACACATTTATTATCTATCTATCTATCTATCTATCTCTCTGTCAAGAGATTTTAAGGGATCGGTTCATGTGGTGATCGAAGATGGCAAGTCAAAAATCTGCAGGGTGGCCAGCAGGCTAAAGACCCAGACCCAGGAAAAACTGATGTTGCAGTTCAAGTCCAAAAGCAATCTGCTGGCAGAATTCCTTCTTGCTCAGGAAGGTTAGTCTTTGTTCTATTAAGGCCTTCAACTGATTGGATAAAGCCCACCCACAATGTACAGAATAATCTACTTTACTCTAAGTCCACCAATTTAAGGAGACACTTATTCTTTATTTTCCTCTGGCTTATCTGTTGAGGTTGTTTTGATATCTTATGACATGCTGCAGTGAAATTTAGTTTTAATTATGTTAGGGTCTGCTGTTTCTCTTTAAAATTACCAAGGGAGCAGGAGGATATAATGTGGAGAAAATTGTACTGGAAGTATTTTATTTTATTTTATCTTAGATTTTTATTTATTTTTGAGAGAGAGAGAGAGAAAAAGAGAGAGAGACCAAGCAGGAGGAGGGGCAGAGGGAGATGCAGATTCCCTGGAGAATACAGACCCCACCATGGGACTCAATCCTAGGACCCTGGGATCATGACCTGAGCCACCCAGGTGCCCAGACAGGAAGCATTTTATTAAAAGAGTATTCAGAATGAAACAAAGGAAACAAAAGAAAAATGCAGGCAATGTGGAAGTCCGGTTGGCCCCAGTTTTGAGACCATTCCTGTTCTGGATAATTCTTTTAAGCTCTGGTCCACCCATGTCTTTTCTTCTCTTTTCCACCAGATTTTCTTTTCTTTTCTTTCTTTCTTTTTTTTTAAAAAGATTTTATTTATTCATTTGACAGAGATCACAAGTAGTCAGAGAGGCAGGCAAAGAGAGAGAGAGAGGGAAGCAGGCTCCCCGCCAAGCTGAGAGCCCGATGCGGAGCTCGATCCTAGGACCCCGAGACTATGACCTGAGCCAAAGGCAGAGGCTTTAACCCACTGAGCCACGCACACGCCCCTCCATCAGATTTTCTAACACTTCTGCAACTTTGAATCATTCCTAAGAGGCTTGAGAGTTTTCGTTTGTAAAACTGGGGTTTTTAATTTCATTTGGAATCTAAAGGGTCAACCTATGTTTTGGCAAACAGCAAGACAACAACATTCAGGCTGGGCATTTTGGAGCCTGCTTGCCCCAAGGCTCTGGGGATCATGGCGATCTGGGGTCGTTGGGAAGCCAGCCTAAGATGATCTGGCTGGCATACGACTGGTCATTCCATTGAATTGGTGACCTCTGGAAATCTCTGAGCAGTAGTAGGTGGCGGTACGTCTTCGGTTTTATATTGATAACTGACGACTAACCGGATTTCACACAATGCTGCCGTCCTAATGCTTTGGCAGCTAAAAAGGGATGCTCAACATATTGAGTCCAAAATACACTACATGAAAATATCTCCTCTCCTTCACAGCTCCTATTTCCATGCCATAGCACTTTCGGATTTCATGCCTTACCACCAGCCCATACTTGGAGAAGATCCACAAGATCCGAACGTGCCATTGTAACATCTCTGAGATGGGCGAAAGTGTTGATAACATGCCAGAATCCGTTCCAAAAACAACTACCATAGAATACACCTCTTAAGCTCTGAGTTGATTAATCTGGATTGCACTTTACAGGGTTCAGAACAAGGTCAGAAGATAGGGTTGGGTAAGAGTAGCATGTCCTTGAAAGTAAGTGGATGTTGATGACAGACTGAAAGCAGAATGAGAAAGGCAGACAGAAGAGTCAGTTGGTAATACCCAGAGGCACGTAGGTATGTTACATGCATCTGGGAAGAGCCTGCTGTCTAGGTTTCTTTCATACAACAGACTTGCCAGGCAAGGTTCCTAGCCTTGTCTTTGTATGAATTCTAAGGAGGTGCTGTATTACATTATTTACAATCAGGTTTAAAAGAAATTCCTCATAATTGAAATATAAAATGATGACATAAACCTCTTATGACCTTAAAAACTGTATACAGTTAAATCATGTTTCCGTCTTGCTTTGAGACATGGTCATATCTTCTATTCTCTACAGTTCAAGAGCCATTGATATAGAGTGGGTAGCAATTAGCATTTAACAGAAATACTGTTTTGGGACATAGTCCACAAGGTCTTATGTTAGATTCTTATCTTCCCTCCAAATTTTTGCATCTTATATTTTAACAAGCCCTTTCCAAGCCACTTAAGTTTAAACTCTGATGTGTCCTTTAAGGTTTGGCTTTAATGATAAAATCACATCTTGGGCACTTGTGCACTCTGCTTTTGGGAGTAGAGATGGTGCAGTCTTTCTGGAAGGTAATTTGGCATTACAAATAAATAAGTACTTCAACACCACAGTCGGACTTCTAGAAATTTAACCTGTGAAAATGATAGGAGATGAAAATAAAAATGAATTGACAAAGATGTTTGTTGCAGAGTTATTAATACAGGTGAAAAACTGCAAATAATACTGAATGGCCAAAAATAGAGGCGTTGATTAAAGCAATTAGAGTAACATTGCAATTACTTATTATGCAGTGAGTTATTATATAGCCCTTAAAATCAGATGAGAAAATGTGCATAATATATTGTTCAATGGAAACAAATTATACCAAAGAACGTGATAATGATCACAATTTTGTTTGAAATTATGTTTATGTACTGAAAAAAGATTGAAGGTATAATCATCAAAATGTAAACCATAGTTATCTTTGAATAAAGGAATAATGGGTGAATGGCTTCCTCTTTGGCTTCCTTGAGACGTTATAATCTTTCTACAATGAAAGGAATCATTCCTTCACCAAAGAGCAAATGTGAGGTCAATGGTAGGAAGACCCACGAGAAGCCAGACAGCAAAGGTCTAAGTAAGATTTCATGCATGATTGCCCTAATTTTCTGCACAGGGGAGAGTGGGTGCCTACGAGGAAGGAGCCCAGTTTCCCCTATTGTTCAACACCTTATATTAGTGAGGTACTTGTATTGCAATTGACGAGCCAACATTGATACATTGTTAGGAGCTGAAGTCTGTAGTTTACATCAAGGTCGGTCTCACTGTGTTACACATCCTGTGGGTGCTGACAAGTGTCTGTACCATTACAGCATCATTCGGAATAATTTCAATGTCCTAAAGATCCCCTGTGTCCCACCTCTTCATCCTTCTGTCTCTTCCCCCGAACCCCTGCCCACCACTGACCTCTCTACTGTCTCCGTTGTTTTACCTTTTCCACAACGACATAGAGTTGGAATCGTACAGTTTATAGCCTTTCCAACTGGCTATGTTCACTAAGCAACATGCATTTAGGTCTCTACGTGTCTTTTCATGGCTTGATAAAGCTTTTTTTTTTTTTTTTTTAAATATGTGACCAGATTTCTACTTTAGGGATTTACCATAGAGTTTGTTTAGGCATACATCTATTGAAGGGCATCTTGGTTGCTTCTAGCACTTGTATTTGTTTTTATAGCTTTATTGAGATATAATTAATAGACAATAAACTGCACACATTGCAAGTCTACCATTGGATGAGATTTCATGTACTTACATGCCAGCAAGACATTGCCAAGATCAAGGTAATGAATGTATCTACTGCCCCGAAGTTTCCCCATTCCCTTTTATAATTCCTTCTGCACACCCTTACCTGCCGCCTCGTCCTCAGGCAAACACCCTGATATATGTCACTTGAGATTAGTTTGCATTTTCTAAGAGTCGATATAAGTGGAATCATTCAGTGTGAACCCATTTTGTTTGACTTCTTTTATGAAGCACGATGGGGAGACATTTTCTCCTGGATTCTGTACAAGTTTAAATTTTAAGAGGTTGGCAAGTCTTCTGAGGGTGTCAGCTAAGAATATGTAGCCAGAGATTTATCCTAATGTCAAGTAGCCCCTCATTAAATAGCTCCTTATATTTGTCTTCAGTTACGATGAAAGCAAAACTGTTCTTTCTTTCAGAGTCATGTGCAAATGAGTCTCTACTCTCTTTGGTACAGACACGAAGCATTTTCACAATCTGATACAATGAACCTTCCAAGTCTAATGAACCCTTGCCACGTTTTGATATGACTGACAGGTTTTTTTTTTTAATATTTTATTTATTTGACAGAGATAGAGAGAAGGAGAGAGAGCACATACAAGCAGAGGGAGTGGGAGAGGGAGAAGCACAGTCCCTGCTGAGCAGGAAGCCCCATGCAGGACTCGATCCTAAGATCCAGGGGTCATGACCTGAGCCAAAGGCAGATTTTTAACCAATTGAGCCACCCAGATGCCCCATGACTGACAGCGTCTTGACTGAGTGAAGCTTTCAGCCTTCTTTAGCTCTGTACTTTGACAACGGCAAATCATGGAAAAGCATTTTCATTGTATAATTAATTGGAGAATAAAAGTAGATTATATAAATGTGTGTATTATAATTCCAATTTGATTAAAAAGACTACTGAAGGAGTGAAGACTTATATTCATCTGCAATGATAAACAGCAAAAGGTTAATTAGAATTTTTTCTCAACGGGGCAACGATGAGTGATGTACGTTTTCTTCCTCATCCTTTTCTGTGTTTTGCAAATTTTCTAAATGACTTGTGTATTGTTATCAGAAAAGTGTGAAAAAATTTAATGTTAAACTCCAAATTTGGGCTTTCGATTTGCAAGAAATCAGCAAGTTATTTGGAATAGTTCCCATTTCCAACTACCTCGAGCCCTAAGGCAATGAAAGTCAGTACTTATCCATCATTCATTCGCTCAGGTACTCCTCCAACGAACGTTGTGATTCAGCTCCTAGCTGCTAGGCTCTGTGTTATAGACATCCCTTTTCCTTGGAAAGATCCCTCTACAGTTAGTTTTCTGGGTCCATTCACTGAGTTGAATGGGTCAGTCAAGGCGAGTGCTTAAGATTTCAACCAGGAAGTAGGCCTTGAAAGAGACAAGAAATGTGCTGTTCTTGGTTCTCAAACGTGAACCCATTCCAATGACAAATGTCATTCTGAGTGATCTTATGGCGCTTTCATCAGTTACTGCAAAAACAATGAAGGACCTTAAAGTACTTTAGGACCTGGAAAACGGCTGTTCTTACAGGGTGCTTGCTGGTTCCATTCTTCTAGAACTTTTGTAAAGTTAATGTTTACTTTACGATAGTTGTAGACTCCTATGCAGTTGTAAGAAAAAAGACAAAAAGATCCCGTGTGTCCCTGTCTCTCCATGTATCTTCCATGTGCCTCTTCACAGTACCACCTTTCAGAACTGTAATACAGAGCACACGTTCTGGAGAATTTAATACTAGAAAAGAGAAGAGAAACAGCTTTGACTTCTCATCAAACTTCGAACATAGCGGTCACCTCTCCCTTTCTTAGCGGGATTCTGCAACACTGGCGCTTCCTCTTACACTGTCTAATAAAGGCCTCCCTCAAGATAGGTTTTTCTTTACATCTTAAAATATTTAAATATTTCCTTAAAGGGTGATGCGACAATCACCCAAAATCTAGATTATTTTCTTGGATGAAGGTAATGTATAAGTGCACAAGGACATCAGGCTGTGGGGACTCTGGAGAGAATAACTTCACCTGTGAACATTAAGTCTGTTTGTAGGAAGAAGGCTGACGGGAGGAATATTTTTGAAGGAGATCATTCAGCTGTGCCTTGTCTCAAAGGAGCCCTGACCAAGGTAGGAGAAGGAAGGCACTCTCCAGCTACAATTATGGCGGCGCACCCAAGGGGGCTGCTCCTTCCTTTGTGAGGACAGGCACAGTCACACTCAGAAACTCTAGAGTTCAGTTCAGGGAAAATATCTTGGAGAGGAAAAGGGAAAGTGTTTTTAAGAGAAGCCCAAGCCACCTCCCCATTCAGAAGGAGATAAAGGAGTTCCTGGGGTCTCTTCAAAAGCAAGTCAGTCAGGAGACCACCTGGAGGTTTACTTGGAGTTTATCCTTAAAAGCGCAGTGCTTCCTTGTTCTTCTATATAAATTCCTTTAATAAATAAATAAATGATATAATATAATATAATTAATAATAATAAATTATAATAAATAAATAAATAAATAAACGCTTGCTACCTATCCACTCCTCGATGCTGAGTTGGCAGAGAGGTGAGAATTTTTTTTTGAAAGATTTTATTTATTTGATAGAGAGGAAGAGAGAGAATGCCCACAAGCCAGAGGAGGGGCAGAGAAGCAGATCCCCCTGCTGAGTGCGGAGCCTGAAGCAGGACTCAATCCCAGGACTCTGGGATCATGACCTGAACCTAAGGCAGAGGCCTAACTGCTTAACCGACTGAGCCACCCAGGTGTCCCAGAGAGATGGGGATTAAGAATGACTTTTAAACATGAGATGCTTAGAAAAAGATGACAGGAAAAAAAGCATCCCTATTAGGAAATAGATTTCTCATATTTTACTCGTCCTGAGTGCCTGTTGTTAGGAAAGCACTGCACTGTGAATCAGGAGACCGAGGCTTTGGGGCTGACTAGATGGGTGGACCTTGGTTTTCTCAATTGAGAGCCTGGTCTAAATGATTTTTAAACTTCTTGTCCAGCTCTATAATTTGTGCCGTGATATAGTTCAGAGACTATGGGTGGCCCTAACGGTGGAGTCAGTCAAAGGAACTCCTGGTAACTGCCTGGCACAGGCTAACCTTCAGAGAAGTGGGCTCCCCTCCATCCCATTTGGAATTTTCCATGAGATTAAGCAGAGTTCAATGTATCACTAAAACTACCCTAAGGCTTAGAGGATGGTGTCTCCCTGACTTCTCATCAGTCTCCTCCCCACCCATGTGACCCCACACCATCTCTCCTCCTATACCCCGCAGTCTGAGAATGTGGTGAGTGTGACCTCCTTGCAAAAAGACAAAAAGCTTATGAGCTTCGATGCCCAGGTTTACCACTTACCATCTGTTATGGGCTGAATTGTGTCTGCACCTCCCACCCCATCACCAAATTTATATGTTAAAGTCCTAACCCCAGTACCTCAGAATATAGCCCCGTTTGGGAATAGGGCCATTGTAGATCTAAGTAGAGGTAAGACGAAGTCCTACTGGACTAAGGTGGCACAGAAACCAATATACTCCAGTCATTATAAGTAGGAGAGATTTGGATACATATGGGTTCACGAGGGCAAGGCCATGTGAAGACTGGAGTTGTGTTACCACAAGCCAAGGAACCCACCAGAAACCAGGAGAGAGTCCTGGAATAGATCCTTCACTACTGTTTTCAGAGGGAGGCTGGCCCTGCTCCAACTTCCAGCCTCCAGAACTAGGAGAGAATCAATGCCTGTTGTCCACGCCACTCAGTCTGTAGTACTTTGTGTGAAAGCAATCAGTCTCGGAGGAGGCCATTGGTTTGAGGTGGCTCTAAAGGGTTGGTGGTCTGTGTAAGCAAACTAAACCCTAACCCAGAGTGAACTCTGGGTAGAGGTTAGGAGCAACCAATCACAGACAGCCAAGGGTCCCAAAGAATGCAACCACAGAAGCTATAGCCAATCAAATAATTTCCTGGCTTTGTTTCTCCATTTTCTGTGGAAAAGACTTGCCCCTACCTCCTGTTGGGGGAGGGCTCCTAATCACTTCTGGATTGGGGTTCCCGATTTGAATGGATGTTTACTCAACTCTTAAAAATTTTAAATGCTTCAGTTTATCTTTCAGTTCCTCACGACAGCCATAGCAAACTAATATACCATCTGTGCAGTCTTGGGCAACTCACACACATTCTGTGAGCTCAAGTTTTCTCAGTGGAAATTGAAGACAGGGAAGGTTTTTATTTAAAAAAAAAAATTTTTTTTTTTTAACTCTTCACCCTCCAAGTTTCCCAGTCCCCTTATGCATGAACTTTGCTTTTCAAGTACAATTTTATATTTGCTCGGGTCTTCAGTGAGGACAAACACGTTTCCACTGAGAAGAGGGCGCACCCCTCCATCTTTTCTGCATTTTCTGCTGAGTTCTGACCGGGCCTTTGAACCACCCTGCTCAAGAGGGAATCCATTTCCACAGCATAAATTCAGTAGCTTTTGTGACTGTACAAATATTACTTTATTATAAGATTCTTCTATAACAAAAGCTAGACCAAAGCCTCCATGAAATTATCTTGTTTTGCCTGTTTTTCTCCTTCTACTAGAACACTTTTCAGAAATGAAAAATTCATTAACAGGGAAATTTACATTCGGCAGGCAGCTGTCTGCCATGATTTGTAAGAACATATTTCTTTTCTATGGCTTATGAAATGAATTAAAAGTTTAGAGTTATTCTTTTAGGCTGTGCGTGCGTGCGTGCGTGTGTGTGTGTGTGTGTGTGTGTGTGTGCCTGTGTACTTGGCTTATTAAAAAGTAACTGACTTAGAGCAGCTGAGATGAAATGAGAAGGAGTCATTTTTTCAAAGAAAATATCAGACATTCACCATGGTTAGATGCTTTTTGACAACAGTTATAAAATAATGAGCTTCGTATAAGGCACCAGATTCAGATCAAATCATTTTTGAAGATTTATTTTATTTTTCTATTTTTAATGATTGCCTTCATTTTTGTCAGCTCTTAAAATGAATAAAAATGGTTTCAAATATGATTTATCCATAGTCTCTGTGGTTTATTTAAGCTTTGTTCACCCATGTCTTTGTTATAACTGATAGAGATTCCTAAGTTCCCAATAGTATACCTATAAACATATCATTTAATTAATCTTGAAGAGTCTAAGAAAGAACAGTTCCAGGGTGCCTGGCTGGCTCAAAGGAGTGTGTGGTTCTTGATTTCTGGGCCATGAGTTTGAGCCCCAGGTTAGGTTTAGGTGTAGAGATTACTTAAATAAATACAACTTAATAAAAGAGAACAGTTCCTTTCATTTCTAGATAGTAACATTGCATTATGCATGAGAATATTTTCCATGTGCCAAAGTTAGAAGCACTGATTTAGTTCCCAGAAGGAAGCATATTATAGAAAGTACTTATAATTAGGTTCTTGGATCAGGTGTGTGTATGTGCATAGGTATGAATGTGTTTGCATACAGGTGTGCATGCATATGTGTGGATTAATTTTTTTAAGATTTTATTTACTTATTTGACACAGAGAGATCACAAGTAGGCAGAGAGGCAGACAGAGATAGATAGATAGAGAGAGAGAGAGAGAGAGAAGCAGGCTCCCTGATGAGCAAAGAGCCCGATGCGGGGCTCGATCCCAGGACCCTGAGATCATGACCTGAGCTGAAGGCAAAGGCTTAACCCGCTGAGCCACCCAGGTGCCCCATCCCATATGTGTGAGTTAATTAATAAATCTTGGGATAAAGATTCATGGGGGAGGATTTTTCCGTATCCTAGTGGAATTCCCCCCCCCCCCTTCTTGGTTGTCTGTTGAAATAGAAGCATTATGGGTTACTGATTAAGAAGGTAATGGCTCTCCAAACAAATAAAAAATGACATAAAGGGTTAGACTACTGATTTGCCAGTACAGGAATCTAAAAAGCTGACCGTGGTGTCACTGGATTCTTTTATGGAAATAATAATAATAACAATTGTAGTCTCACTTCGCTGAGTACCTACTATGTGCTAAGTTCTGCTAGGCAATTAATATTTGGTTCCATATTTAACCCTTAGAATTAAACTTTGTGGATATTATCATCTTGATCTGTTGGATGGGGAGGCTGGAGCTAACGAAAGGTAACTGCTTTGTCCAAGGTCATTGAACTAGGAAGCAGCAGGGTCAAGATCAATAAAACCAATCTTGAGTTGTGCCAAAGCCATAGTTTACTAAACTAGCAGAAAAAGTTTCTCTGCATAATGTCATCCTCACAAATCTCATTCTAAATATTTTTTTAAAAGATTTTATTTATCAGAGAGAGAGAGAGAGAGAGAGAGCACAAGCAGGAGAAGGAACAGAGGCAGAGGGAGAAGCAGGCTCCCAACTGAGCAAGGATCCTGAAGCGGGACTTGATCCCATGACCCTGGGATCATGACCTGAGCCAAAGGCAAATGCTTAACCAACTGAGCCATCCAGGCTCCCCTCATTCTAAATTTTTTAACTTAAAATTTAAAAGGATGATTTAAAAAAATAAGTACTGCATATGCATGGTTCAAAATTAAAAATGTATGAAGAGTATAAAACAAAAATAAGTCTCCTTTCCCATCCATTTACACCCAGCTAGATAGACATGGCCTCTCTCTCTCTCTCTCTCTCTCTCTCCTTCCCCCACCCCCCCCAACCAAACAATTCTAGCCACATCTTTATAAACTCTGGTGGATCTCTTAGTATTAAAGTCCTGAAGAGTTTACATTTTCAGCCTGTCCGATTTCTTGCAAACTTGTAAATGATTCTTGCTTAGATTGATCAGAAGTGAGCAGAAAGGGGAGGGATTTCTTTCTTTCCACACATCCATATTTTGAAGGAGGAGTACCTAGATGACCTACCCAAGTGAGTCATTAAATTGTAAGGTACACATAAAAAAAAAAAATTTAAATTGAAAACCTGTTCCCAGGGTGGAGGATAGAAAACAAAACGATAAAATAAGAACTGGAAGGCAGCAAAGAGCTGAGGTGAATATAAAGCTGAGTGATGCAAAATTTGAAATAAAAAAAAAAAATGCGTTTGATGTATAAACACAGCCCTGACTGGCAGCAGACTATCCCAAAATGCAGGCAGGAGGGAAGGGCTGCCTCCTACCGAAATACCAGAAGCCACACAGCACATTCCTAACCCTTTAATTCCTCTGAATAACAATTTACACCACCAAGAAAAGAAAAGCTCTTAGATGTAGAAAGCAAAATCCTTATCAGGACTGATGCCCAGTATTTAGAAAACAATTTGGACCGGTGGGTGGAGGGGGGAATAATCTCTTTTCCCCATGATGTGGCAGCAGAGAATAGATCAAAAAGCATCAGGCAGAGGAGTGCAGCAGGGACTAGAAACGGGGAGAGGATTTTCACATTCAGAGACACGGAGAAAAGAGCAGGCAGCTGACTGACAGGCAGAAGAAAGATGTAAATGATTTTTTCTGTATTAACCTTAGCAACAGCTCTAAAAAATTTACTGCCCCACTGGATTGTTTATTAGGCTTTGAGCCATGTTTTCTTCCTTTGAATGTTGGGACGCCCAGGCTGGCATCCTACCTGCACGGTTTTGCACGCCCGCCCTGTACCATTCACTCACAAACGCCCTGATCTGATTCCATTCACTCCCAGGAACACTCACTGAATCCCTCTTCTGTGCAAGAAGGTGCTAGGTGCTGAAATGCAAAATGGAAGTACGCAGAACATTCTTTTTATTAAGATGCATCCCTCTACTGTAAAACAAGTCCCTTTTTAATAAGGCACTCTCTACTCTCAGATTATTTAGCTCTGTGATACCCAGCCTCTTCTTTACAGGGTTCCAGAACATTTCTTAGAATAGCCTATGATTTTATGGCTTCTGCCAGCCACAAATGGTCTCAATCTGCCCATGAGATATTTCTTCCTGGATTCTGCTCTTCAGTGTCTAGCAAAGACTTTGGCTTTTGTAAATAAGGCAACATTTAATTACAGCTATGCTCATGACATGACATCTTTTTAGCTTTTCTTGGCTTGGTTCTTAGATGTCTGATTACTTGCACCAACTTCTCAGGAATTTTTGAATTATTTTCTAACCCTTGGCTTGCTAACAAACAATGACTTGACCGGGTATTTCTTACCTTTGGACTTATACAGAAGCATATATATATATATATATATATGATATTTAGAGATTTGAGATAGGCTAGCAAAATGCATAAATTTGCAAAAGGATAAAATAAGAATCACAGAATCCAGGAACGTGTGGGAAAGAAAATATCAAACTAGATAAGTAGTGTGTAAATCTGTTGCTTGACATGGGGACTGCGAATTGGCTCTAAGCTTCATAACTGACCAAGGCAAGGAAAGATCCATGGGGACTAAAACTCCAGGCCAAGCTAGTTGCTATGTGGAAGCATAGCTTTTCTGGATATTGAGCCCTGTGAGAAATCTCTCCCCTGGGTCCTCAAAAAATGGCACTGTGAGGTGTATTAGATAACATAAAAAATGACTTGGGAAGTCCCACCTGGTGGTTTCCCATGACACACCTTCCTATTGGCAGATGGCTTGATATCAAAAGGTAATCCTAACTTAATAGAGACAAAAGTAAACTCATGCTTTGAGCCTGTTATGGGCTGAATCATGTTCCCTTAAAATTAACATGTTAAAACCCTAATCCTCAGAACCACAGAATGTGACTGCCATATGGACGTGGGGGCATTTCAAGAGGTGAAGTTAAAACAAGGCTGTTAGGGTGGTCCCTAAGGCAAGCTGACTGGTGTCCTTACAAGAAGAGGAAATTTGGACACATGAGGAGGCATCAGGGCCCGTGTGCACAAAAGAGAGATCATGAGGAGAGGCAGCAAAAGGGCAGCCATTTGCAAGCCAAGGAGAGATGTTTCAGATTAAACCAACCCTACCGGCACTTTGGGCTTGGACATCCAGCCCTCAAACCTGTGAAAAGTAGATTTCTATATATTGTGCCATTTTGTTATAGCCACCCTAGCAAACTAATACAGACCCCAAAGGCAAGTCCAGAGGAAAGAAATAGGGAATGGAGATAGGAGAGGCATTTGACGTTGATGAAGCTTCATGAAAGCTTTATGAAAGAAGAGGAGGGATTTAAGTGGATTTAACATGCAATAAAATACTTGCTGACCCTCCCTGTATGGTTATCTGTACAGAACCCCTGTTTTTGAGAGCCACGGTCTTGGCCATGAGATTTGCATTTGCCAATAGAATGTGGGCAGAAATGAGCAAGGTATACTAGTTTCAAGCAGTGGCCCATTGTTGACTTCATTATTACAAGATGAGCAGTATCAGGAGAGTAAGGAAAAGATGTTTCTTACCCTGAGTCCTGGGGAGAAGGCAATGTGGAGAGTAACCAGAGCTGATGGGTGGTAGACATTGTTTCACAAGCCAATGAGATTTTGAGGTCTTAATTGCTACCTGACTTAGCTTAAGCTAACAGATACAAAACTGATGAGTGATGTGGCTGTCAGGCAAAGCTCCTGAGCTAATTTTTCAGTCATCTTTACTTAGGTTGTATCAGGAATATTGAATTAACTTACAGGAAACATTCATCATGGAGTCAAATGGCAAACTGAATTTTCCAGAAAAAGAGAGTATAGGCTAAAGGGAGGATTTAAAATTAGGAAAGAATTTAAGATTTCCTTCACATGAAGGAAAAATGGAAGGTACTGAGGAAATTTAGTCTGAAGAAGAGGGAAGATAAGGAAGAAAATTCTGTGGAAAACGGAGCATACCCATTTTCTGGGTGGGGTGGGGCAAGTTTCCAAGGGTTTTTGCTGGAAACATCAGTGAAGGAAATTTTCACTATTTATATTTAAATTCACATTATATTAAATATTAAATGCATGTTAAAAAGGAAGAATTTCCTAACTGTTAGAACTGTTTCTTAAAGGAATCTCCTTATTAGAGGTGCTTAACCAGACGCTGCTAACATCTTATAAGAAATAGGAAGGAATTTGTTGTTGCTGATAATGTGGTGGGAGACAAATATGTAGTCTTGGATTGGACCAGTAATTTTGAAACACTTTTAGTAGTGTGACAAATCTTATAAGGAACCCTTAACATAATAGTGGTATTTAGTAGTCTAAATTTATTTTATATAGCCAAACTAATAACACTTAATTTGTATAGAGTCATTCCCTATAATGGTGAGACTCTTCAGATGAACATAAAAAAAATGAACTGAGGTTGTTTACTCACCAACTGTTATCACGTAGCCTCTCTTTGCTTCATACTGTTCTTAGCACTGGGAAAGGCAACATGGTTGTTTCTTGCTCCCCTAAAATTTATGACAGAATAGAAGAGACAGACTTTCAGCAACTAAACCAACAAGTAGGATAATTTTAGACAGTCATAAGTGCTCTGAAGAAAAATAGCACAATGTGGTGGAGAGTAGGTGGCTGAGTGTAGACATAGCAGAGTGAGTGGTCGGGAACGACCTCTCTCAGGAGCTAACATTTGAGCTGACTCCCAAGTGACAAGGAGGATTCTGAAGAAGAACATTCCAGGCAGAGGGAATGACAGAAGAAAGACTATCATGGAAATGAATGTGACATGGTTGAGTACTAGAGTCATGGGTGTACTCTGTGGTGGCAGAACAAGAGGGAGAAAAAGGTGGGTAAGGCACAGATCATGGAGGACCTTACATGCCAGTTCTGCTCAAACTATCCATGGTGAAGAACTTAAAAAATAATTAGAAAATTTTTTTCAGCCACAGGCCAACATGCAGTCCAGTGGTATTGGTCTGTAGCTTATGCTGCTAGGTCATGTCCATGCAAGTCTGACAACCCCCTAACAAGACTCTTGTTCAGTGAGATGAGTCCATTGATCATGTGCTTAAACATTGTGGCAATGCTATATCGCCATGGTAGTTTCCAAATGCTGACTCTCAATTTCTCTCCTTATTGTATTTATTTTGATGCAGACCAGGAACACATGGCAATGGATCTGGGGCCCTCACTTTGATTGGTGCATGGAAAGGACCTTGGATTTTACTCTAAGTGCACTGGGAAGCATATACAGGGGAGGTGGGAAAAAGAAGAATCAAAGACCATTAATAGGATTGTGGTGGTTCTCTTCCCTAAGAGAAGAAGACTAATGGAGAAGAAAACTGGGTGGAGAGAACAAAACTTTACTTTGAAATGTTAATCAAGAAATGTCTAAATCTCCAAGTAAGAAGTCAAGTAGGAAGTTGAATATATGCATCAGGGGCTCACGACGGAGGTCAGGGCCAGGGTTGTAATTTGAGAGTCATGATAGCCTGCAATTAAAGCCACAGGCTTGGTGAGTTATTATGAAAGCATTGTTATGAAAGAAAAGTAATCCTAGGACCTAGGCCTGGGGCTATTATGACATGAGAGTCATTGACTCTGTCAGTGACATTATCCAAGAACTTTGAATCTAATACTTATGGAACCAGGACATCACAACACATAGAACAGAATCCCAAAGCAGCACAATGTTGACAGGAACTGGATCAGTAGGTACACAGGGATTGAATGAATGGGCTCCAAAATTCCCTTTTAACTCTGAGCTATTGCAATTCTGCTATCATTCCAGTTTTACACCCACAACATGGGGTGGGGGTTTAATAGTGGTATTCAAGAAGTCATGTCCATATCTAGAACTTGTGAATGTGATCTTGTTTGATAAGAGGGTCTTTACAGATGTAATTAACTTAGGAATGTCAAGATGAGGACATTCTGGACTATCAGGGGGGGTCTACATCCAATGACCAGTGTTCTTATAGGAGACACACAGAAGAGAGACAGAGACATAGGAGGAGAGGTTATGTCCCTATGACAGAGATGGGAACGATTCTGCTTCAACCTAGGCAATGGTGGCAGCCACCGGGAACTGGAAGAGGCAAGGAGGTATCTTCCCCAGAGCCTTCAGAGGGAGTGCAGCCCTATCAACTCACTGATTTGGCACTTTGGCCTTTGGAATTATGAGAGAAAAGAATTTCTTTATTTTAAGGCATTCAGCTTATGGTGATTCAGGAAATGAACGTACATCCATCTTTCAGCTGACTCTATTCCAACATTTCCTTTGGAACCCTGCTTTATTTTAACCCTATGGTTCTCAGCAGCAGCTGCACATTAACATGGCTTCGAGAACTTACAACAAATACAGAGATTTTGCTTCTCTGGGCTTCGGTCTCAGTTGGCATCAGAGCACAGTCAGAGATGAGAACTGCCATTTAATGAGTCACAACAGCTTAATGCCATGGGAATGACATAGATGCACACCAGGGAGGAACATCTATATGAACATTTCTTTAACCTTACGAATTTTCTTTGGAACATTCTGTCTTTATGCCCAAATGAATTCTTGGAAACCATTTGGTGCCGGAGCATGTCGGCTGTCTACACAGACACTGATGGCACGAAGTTAGGCCTGTTTCCACCACGAAGGGGTAAAGATATGCTCTAACAGTAGCCATCACTACAGATCAGGATGCTCCCCTCGCTGCCTCCAGAAGCACAGGGGTGGGGAGGGGGAGGGGAGGCATTGTGTTCTAGACCAAAGCCTAACAACATTTAACTTTAACAGGAATCAAAAGATGTCACTTGCAAGGTCTTGCTCCCCATGGTCCTACTGCCTTCCTTACAATCAGATAATTATAATTTTGAATTTCTGGTGGCAGGCTACCCTGGGTAATTAAAAAAAAAAAATCTACCGCCTAGATGAGCTGAGTAGGAGAATAGTGCATTCTCGTTTGGAGGGAAGAGAGCCCTTAATTGTGGAACAAAGCAATTCCTTGTACATCGGTCCTAAATAAATGTTTCTTTATTTCTGAAGTTGTGTGACCTCCTGCAGTTGGTCTTTCTAGCACGTCAGGGAGCAGTCAGGAGTGAGTTGTGGTTAGCAATGCACGCTTGTCTGTAAAGGCCTTTTAGCAACAATGAGGAGCTCACTGCGTCCATTGACTCCCCGGGAAGTCTGAGGTCACAAGCTTGGCTGGGGCACATGAGCCCAGATAATGAAGATGGTTTTGCCCTTTTGAAACAAAGCCAGCAACTGTATGTACTTCATTATGCCCTTTGGGTCATGTGCTAACAATGAGGGTTTCTCTAACACTAATCCCCCTAATGATGGCTTCTCCCAGCCCTTACACAAACCCCACAAGGCCCCGTGGTTTGGCAAGCCAGACAGAATAAAGGCAGCACGGTGTTTGGCTTTTGAACCGAGTTCAAGGCAATTAAAGTTACGGGCTAAGGAGGAAAGGAGGGGTTTAGAAATACCAGTATAATAAGGAGTATGACTGCAGTACCCCGTAAATTATCGCAATTAGGCAAAGCCTGATTTAACGGGGGAAAGATGGTGAGAAGCGCTACCCTCGTTAAATCTGGCTGTGAGAGGCGCTTGGAATGGCATTAAATTTGTTTTAGTTGTTTGAATCACATAAAACAGCCCATGCGTGTGCGAATACACACGTGCACTCACGTGGGTTCAGCGGATTTTTTGCAGGGTTTTTTTTTTTTTTTTTTTTTTTTTTTTTTAGGGGAGAGGAATAGAACGCAAAACCAAACAGTATCAACTCCCCCACCCCCCATACCAAAAATCCACTGAAGGAGTGTTCAAGAGCTCAGGACTGGAAGAGGAGGAGAAAGGCAGGGCAGAATCGGGGAGTGGAAAGGGAGAGGAGTTCTGCTGACAAAGCCATGTGCCCTCTGGGCTGGGGGCTCCTGCTCAGTTGCCTGGGCTGCGCACTCCTGCCGGGAGCCCACGCGCAGTTCCCCCGGGTCTGCATGACCGTGGACAGCCTGATGAGCAAGGAGTGCTGCCCGTCGCTGGGTCCCGAGCCCGACAACATCTGTGGCTCCCAGGAGGGCCGGGGCCAGTGCACGGAGGTGCAAGCCGACACCAGGCCCTGGAGCGGTCCTTACGTCCTACGCAACCAGGACGACCGAGAAGGCTGGCCCAGGAAGTTCTTCCATCGGACCTGCCGGTGCACAGGTGAGGGAGGCGGGCCGACCAGGTCGTGCCCTGAGCCAGGTGGGGAGGCCCCCGTTGGGAAGGGAGCCCCTTCTCAGGACGAGAGGAAACTCTTAAGACTATCAGACGAGGCTTTCCGTGGCCCTCCAAGTTTGGTTTTCACAGGCAGCAAACTGAGTCGGGCTGATGCCTTGGTTCTACGTTTCGCACCCTCTAGTCCACCAGACGAGTATTATGTGGGCCAAGCCCGGTTATGTGAACTCATGCCAACATGCCATTGGCTTGTTTGTTGGAAGGGGGAAGCTAACGAGCTTCAGAGCAAGTCCTTTCAAGATGATTCCGTGGCCTCCCCTTCTGAAATGGGTTGGCACTTGTAGAAGGGGGGGGGGTGGCGCGGGGAGCCTTGGCGTCTGCAAGACAGGCGTCCAAGGCAGGGCTTCCGCGGTCCTAGCCTCAGAGTTTCTGGTGTTTGGAAGAGGTCTTGGGCAGAGTACCTCTTGCTAGTTCATGATATGCCTGGGTTGTCACTTTGCCGCAGTCGGAGGGCTGCGGTGGGACAGGGCGTCTGGGAACTGGGGAGGGAGGGTCCTGGTAAAACAATGGCTTTTTCTGCTCTTGCCTGGGTTGCATGTGGGCATTTGGACGTTGGCTCCTTGTCCCTCTTTCAGACCTTGGGCTCTCTTATTACTCGTTTCTTTGAAATCCCTGTGCGCTTTTTATGCCTGGAGCTCTTCTGAGCCTTCTCAAGTCGTCTTCAGTAGGGCCTGCCTGGGTTCAGCCGCTGCCACGCACAGGGGCCGTAAACCGTCAAATCCTGGCAGGGCATTTGACGCACAGAAAACGCCCCAGCAACTTTAGCAAAGCCCTTGGCCTCTCTTCTACATATAGCAGCTGACTGCATGCCAAGTGTTCTTCTTTTAAATTATTATTATTAGGGGCACCTGGGTGGCTCAGTTGTTAAGTATCTGCCTTTGGCTCAGGTCATGATCCCACGGTCCTGGAATCGAGTCCCACATCGGGCTCCCCCGACTTGGGGGGAGGCCAGCTTCTCCCTCTCTCACTCCCACTGCTCGTGTTCCCTCTCTCGCTGTCTCTCACTGTCAAATAAATAAAATCTTTAAAAAATAAATGATTATTATTATTTGCTCATGTTCTCATAGGATGCCGGTACATAGGGAATACAGATAATGGGACTATGTAGGGATATAAAAAAGGTGAACTTAAGAAATGTACAAAGGACTGCATGTTGATGTAGGAATGGTGTTAGTTTTTTTTAACATGAAGAAAATTCTGGCTGTATAATCACTTTGCAGTCATGTTGATTCTGCGATTCGAAGGAACTGTTTGTTTTGCATTGGGTAATCATTGTGACAGCATTTTAAATAGCATACTGAACATATACTATCCATTTTTTTCTGAGCTAATGGAGCATTGTCTTCTATAGACATTATTTCTTGGATTCTCCTGGCTTTTGTCTGAAAAGCAGCAGGTTTCATATTACCTGTGTGATTGAAACCACACTACACAGTAACTTACTTGTCTATGACTCAAAAATTCTTCTAGAACACTTACTTCCAGGCCAAATCAATGATAGAGTGCTACCACTTACAAGGGTTGGGCCTCTCCATTTATAGAGTCCTGGGGCAGACGATATTAACAAATCAGACTAACTTTTAGCTCTTCTCATCATCATCTACTTTATATTTTGACCTGGTTAGCAAGGTTGTTTGTTTGTTTTTTCCTTTTGTTTTTTAAAGGTGAGGATGTAGAGAACAGAGAATGGCCAAACAGAAGGGATAATTATAATCTCCCTTCCCAGAAGGCGCCTATAATATTTCTCCAGAAGTGACAGGAAGTTAGAGTCACAGTGACCTACTTCCTAACATGAAAAGGGATCCCCCCCTGCTCGGAGGAGGATAAACACATACCTAGGGCAAAGTAGGTCAGAAAGAGGGTTTGACCTGTATGTCCAGACTGTTAAGGACATCACATGTCTATAGGCCAGTCCAAAGAGGCAGAGCTTTCTCAGTGCCTATGGTCTCCATTGCCAGCCATTGTCAAGGCCATGGCTGCTCTTGAGACCAACTACCAGCCTATGGCTCTCTTCCTGCCCTCTATGATTTGGTCTGTGTAAACTCATTCAGAATCATAGCTCTTCCCATACCAACTCTGGTTGGCTCCACTTATATCGGCTCAATGGTCTTATGCTTTGAGTCTCAGGGCATCTGACCAAGTCACAGTGGCCGAACTGGAAACCAATTTATTATAAACAGTAATCACAATTCTGTGATGTGTCGTGTGTCCCAAGGCAAGACATAGGATGTTCATTCAGCTTATTCTCCCACAAAGAGTGAGTTGCTTGCCTTCCAAGGGTAGCATTTCCTGGTTTGAGAAGCAGTCTTCAGAATTTAAACCTGATCTCAAAACCTAAACCCCAAAGCTCTCCTCTATGTTATCCTCATAATTTTTTTTTTTTCAAATAGGGCTCCTGGGATTTTTCTAGGTCACCAAAATTTATTAAGGAAGAGATGTAATGATGACCCTGAGCTTTGTTAATGCAATGGAAAAATAAACAGACATTTATCCATCAATGGGCATTAAGATTGTTTCCACATCTTGGCTCTTGGGAATTGTGTTGCCATAAGCATGAGAGTGCTAACATCTCTATGAGATCCTGATTTCAGTTTTTTTGGACAAATATCCAGAAGTGGAATTGCTAGATCATATGGTAGTTCTATTCTTAATTTTTGAGAAAGCTCCATACTGTGTTTTTCCATAGTGCCTGGGCCGTTTTGCTTTTCCACCAACAGTGCACAAGGATTCCAATTTCTCCACATTGTAGCCAAGTGGTATATACATCCAACTGAATACTACTCAGCCTTAAAGAAAAGAAGGCAGTCGTGTAGTGGGTGACAACATGCATGAACCTGAGAGGCCTTACACTGAGGAAATGAGTCAGTCACAGAAAGACAAATAGGGCATGGTTCTACTTATATGAGGTATCTAAAATCAAATTCATTAAATCAAAGAGGGGAATGCTAGTTACCTGGGGCCCAGGGAGTGAGACAGAGAGAGTTAGTAATCAGTGCACAGAAAGTTTCAGGTAGGCAAAATGAACAAGCTCAAGAGAGTTAATGTTCAACGTGGCACCTAGAGTCAGCAATGATGTATTGTACATTTAAAAACGCATGAACACAATAGACCTCATGTTAAATGTTCATACCACAATAAAATAAAATACTTCATAGTCTTCACGAATTTGAAGTTGGTAAAAGACATTAGCCTAACAAAGAGAAATAACAAAATCTGGAGGGGAACTCTCCCCCAACACACACACAAATGATGGGCTCAAATCCTCTAGAGAGAACTTCTCTGTTCTCTGGAGGGATAATTTGGAATCCAAAACCCACTGACCTTGATTGTCAGGAGGACCTGAATTTCAGGAGACCTTGGCATTAGCTCTTTGCCTTCTACGTCTCCCTTGCCAGCTGGCGTTTCTGAGAGCATACCAGTTGTAGCTGTGTTGTTGGACTTTTGGAAAACATGCCCAGCAAATAGTTTTTGAACAGTTGTCAGAGAGCTTCTTGTTTGTACAAGTGACTAAGTGCCTCCATTTTTCCAATCTCTGAAATGGGGATAATGATGAAACCGCACTTGTAAAACCTTTTTGAGCTCTGTAGATGAAAGGCTCCCTGTGAGTATAAAGTATTGTTATTAAAATAATAGAATCTTTAATTAAAAGGAATACGCTATTTAGAGCTCCTTGTAAATTCACTAATCAGTGGTCCTTAAGCTTCTTTAGTCTAATAGCCTTCTGAGGTTGAGCTGTTACAGTTCATGTAGGAACGTGTACGGCTTGGCGGTTCTCATTCTCTTTTCTAACCCTAGCCCAGTCCTAAGTAGGTTTACGAATTTGTCTTTTTAAATTTAATTTTTGCCCAAGGACATACTCAGTGGTAGATAGATTGGTATCTCCAGATCCTTTCGTTTTCTTTCTCTCCCCATTTTCCAGTAAGAAAATGCCATCTCTACTAAGAGGCCATCTTGTATTTTTTGATGCTGCAATTGGTAGGTTAGGGGAATAAATGAACTCAGGTCAAGTTGATGTAGGGAACTACTAGGGTATCTAAATTAGAGAAATAAGTGTTTTGCGTGCTGGGCTTTCAGGTTGTTGCACTTTTCTGTTGTCTGCAGCATTTTCTTGAATACTTTGGACCATGTTTAGAAGCTCCAAACGTAACAGGGGCTCAAACGCTGAGTTTTTGGAGAGATGCTGGAAAAAGAATTTTTTAATTTTTTTTGTACATTTCAGGGTCATAGGCGAGCTTACATGCAGACAATTTTTTTAAAAATTTTTTTGAGCTATAACTGATATATAAGATATAAGATATAAACTAAGATATGAGATATAAACAAATATAAACATATAAATAAATAAATATATAAGATCTAAACTAAGGTATTATCTTCGTTTCAGATGTACAAGTTAGTGACCCGACATTTGTATACACTGCGTAGTAACAGTTCCTACCGAATAGTGTTGGCCATATCCCTTATACTGTCCATTACATCACCGTGACTTATTTATTTTATAACTTGAAGTTTGTACTTAACCCCCTTCCCCCGTATGCCTCCTTCCCCATCCCAATTCCTTCTTCTTAGCCCTTCTATGTTGCTTTTTTGAGGACAAGTATTGTTTTGTAAAATGAAACACCTTGGGTCAATATAATTGTGAGGCAGCTCTGGTCTTCTGAGTCAGAATGAATTGTTTTGCCTTTTGTCTTCTGTGGTGCTTGGTTTATTCCTCTGTTTTCACTTGTCCTCAGAGTTAGACCTGCACTGGTGGTTCATGGCACACACGTCTGTCATCTCCTGGATGAAGCTATGGTGCCTTATATCTACATGTATCTTCTCGTACCTGATGCCTTTTATTCCATTATTCATTGCTTCATTTCTCACCACCCTGACTGACGTTTATTTAGCCCTAGTGATGCCCTTCAGGTACAAAGAGGGGAAAAAACACAACATGGTTTTAAGGTGTCCACAGTGTAGTGGACAAGGAAGACAGATGAAAACAAATATTTAAAATCCTGCTTCGGGGCTCCTGGGTGGCTCAGTGGGTTAAAGCCTCTGGTCAAGATCTCAGGGTCCTGGGATTGAGTCCCGAGTTGGGCTCTCTGCTCAGCGGAGAGCCTGCTTCCCTCTCTCTCTCTGCCTGCCTCCCTGCCTACTTGTGATCTCTCTCTCGGTCAAATAAATAAATAAAATCTTTAAAAAAATAAAATAAAATCCTGCTTCTAAGTGGTATCTAGTAAAAATAACAACACTCAATATAGAACTTATTATGTACCAGACACTGTTCTAAGCGCTTAATACATTAACCTGCTTGTTTTCTGTGTTAACTCTGTGAGGCAGAGCTCTGATCCCAATCTGACAGGCTTGAAAGAGTGAAATCCAAACCTACAAGCATGGAAACTTCTCCGAACAAACAAGTGGGAGCACAGAGAGAGGCACGCAGAGCTTTGACGGCCCTTTAGGCTGTGGGTGCTAATAAATTATCTGTTGAATAAACAAAGGAGGGAGATAATTAGCTATTGATCATTTTGTTTCTAGCAACCGAAAATAATTGTAAAGGAAGTGAAGGAATATTAAAACTCATGACATAAGTTACAAATTACTCAACTTTGACAAAATCTGGAGACAAGTTTTACGCATTTACATGTAGAAATGTATTGAATCGATCATTTTAAAATTGGGGTGTGCAATTTCTTAGCATTTGGAAGGAGACCCTCACTCTCTAATTATAAAGCTGTGGCTCTGTATTCAACTTTAGTCATCTGGCTCTAGGGAAATGGTGGATATTTGGGTGCTTGGTATTGGTTACTTGGGTACTGGTATTTGGGTACTGGGTTGCTCAATAAATATTTATAAATAATTTCTATTTAGTAGCTTCCCTCTAATAATCAATGTAGATTTTAATGTTTAACTGAAACTGTTCCAAAACATGTTTCAGTCTTGGGACTAGTAGAATTTTTTCCTTTCAAGTGTTTTTTTATTTCATTCTCATATGATGTTAAAACATAGAAGACTGGGGTGCCTGGGTGGCTCAGTGGGTTAAGTCTCTGCCTTTAGCTCAGGTTGTGATCCCAGGGTCCTGGGATCGAGCCCCGCATAGGGCTCTGCAGGGAGCCTGCCTCCACCTCTCTCTCTGCCTGCCTCTCTGCTTACTTGTGATCTCTGTCTGTCAAATAAATAAATAAAATCTTTAAAAAAAAAACATAGAAGACTATAGCTAACTGAGTTATGTGAGGACAGGTAGGATATTTTGAGTGTTTCGAGGAGCATAGAACCCAAATAAATTACCTTAAGAAAATTCTTACTCATGATATTTTTAATGACATTTTCTTTAACGATCCAAAAATCCACTGGATTAATAGAAAAGGAGGCCCGGACATTTTTCTTTACATGATACAAATGCTAGTCATTTTGTTTCATGTTATTGTAATATTTTCTTTGTAGAAATTCAAATAATCTTCTCTCTCCTGTGGTCATAGTATTTTTTTCTTACCTCTGCTTTGGTATTTACCATTTATCAAAATTATTTACAGGACCGGTTTTCCTCCTAATCCACAAGGATAGGGAGAAAGAGGAAGAAGAATTTTTCTGTCTATTGGATTATCTGTCACATGCTTTATATTTTTTTGTTTTTAGTTAATTTTTCAAAAAAATTTCAGCTCTATTGAGGTACGACTATGAATATGAATGTATAATTTTTAAAGTGCATATTGTGGTGACTTGGCTTTATGTTTCTTTTAGTCAGTCAACAAATACTCATTTTGTACAAGGCCAAGCACCGGCCTAGACAGTAGGATAAATGCTTTCCGGTTGCCCGTACCTGAGACAAGTAGATAATTACTGCTACTGTGATGAATCCAGCGGAGGGGGTATGTGAGGGACCAGAGAGGCCCAGGGCAGGAACACCTGACCCTGACATGTAGAGTCAAGGATGACCTTGTGGACCACCCATCGTGAGGCTGAGAGCAGGAGTGGTAACCCAGGCAAAGCGGAATTTAAGGAGATGAGGAGGGAAAGTGCCGTGGACTGAAGTGAGAGCTAGTAAAAGGGTCTGGGAGGAGAGGGAGGGGGACGAGGGGGAGAGAGGCAGGAGAGGAGGAGGGGGTAGGGGTAGGAAAGGAGAGGAGGAGGGGGAGGGGAGAAAGGAGAGAGGGAGGAGGGAAGCAGAGTTGGTTTCCCATGTTAATGCTTTAAATCAGCCCTCTAATCCCCTGGGAGATGAGCATTACCGACCCTGTTTGCTTCTACATTTTGCTCTAAAAATATTTGAATGTTCACTCTCTAACTTATCACCGCCTAGGGAAGGAGGGGCTGGTCATACCAAAAGCAGTAATCAAGGCTAAAAAGGGAAAAGTCCAGGACAAGCTGAAATAATTCCCACATTAGATGCTAATCAGGAAGGAGCTTATTAGTTCCCAGGGCTAGTACTCCTTCCCTGGGCTGATAAAGCAGGGACATTTGGGCCGTGGACAAGGGAGCCCTGCAGTGATTTGCACTTCCTGAGACTGTGGCAGCTAATTCACCTTTACGACCTGCCGGCCTCCATCGATTTTTGTCTTAACTCTCTCTCCTTTGTGAAATAAACCAACTTTTGTATGTCAGATTTCCCCTCAATCCCTGGAAATCAGCCCATTTAGTTTGGTTCCACCTTGAGCTTGGCAAATGTTCTCTTCCTCTTCTAAGTCAATGAGCCACTCCCTCTGTGTGGGCCCTGGTGTGTGGGCCAGAGAGAGCAGGGCTCAGCAGCATCGCCATCCCAGACTGCTGGGGAGCCCGGGGGGTCGGGGTGTGGGGAGGAAACAGAAACTCATTCTCTCCAGTACTGGAGACCTCAAGGCCCAGGTCGACTGTCAGCAAGGTGGGATTCTCCTGAGGCCTCTCTCCTGCTTTGTTGGCTGCTGTCTTCTCCCTCGGTCTTCGCATAGTCTTCCCTCTGTAACTACTAGTGTCCAAACTGCCTCCTCTTGGAAGGACACCCATTGGACTGGATTGGGGGGCCACTTAATGACCTCATTTTTAACCTCATTTTTGACCTCATTTCCTCTTTGAAGACCGTAGCTCCAAATACAGTCGTATTGTATCTGACTGGGGCTTAGAACTTCAACCTGCAAATTCTGAAGGGACACGGTCCACCCATGACAGCTTGTGACACCTTTCTTACAGTTTTCTTGCTGGCAGTATTTCGAAGGAACTCTACCGTTCCCATCCTTGGAGATTTCAAGAGGAGAGGAAGCGTAGGAAAATGGCTCCCTTCGCCTTCCTGCGAACTCCTTCCTCTTCTCCTCCTTTCTAGCCCACACTTCAAATTCAGAAATTTCTTCCAAGCTACATAAACTGACTCCCTCTTCCATCCCCTCCCCCACTTTTTTTTTTTTTTTCTTTTAAAAATAAACTAGGACATTTTGCTGGCTACAACTGTGGGGGCTGCAAGTTTGGCTGGACCGGCCACGACTGCAGTCAGAGGAAAGCCCCGGTTACTCGGAAAAATCTTCATTCCTTGACGGCTCAGGAGAGGGAGCAGTTCTTGGACGCCTTAGACCTCGCCAAGAACACAACGCACCCCGACTACGTGATCACCACCCAGCACTGGCTCGGCCTGCTGGGGCCCAACGGGACCCAGCCGCAGATCGCCAACTGCAGCATATACGATTTCTTCGTGTGGCTCCATTATTACTCTGTTAGAGATACGCTATTAGGTGGGTTATTTCCCTCAGCCGAGGGTATATTATTATAGTTTGGGACTGTGGGGGGATGGGTGGGGAAGTAAGGGCAAGTTAATTAACAAGAGAACAACACCAAGAAGGGTTAGGCTTACGGAAATCAGACGATTATCCAACGCTGCCTGAAGCAAGGAGGAAGAATATTCTACCAGTACGTTGGCTGACATGTGGGGAAATGTTTTCCCCTGGAGTTGGTGTGATGGGTTCAAAGTCTAAACTCTCCTCTGTGAAGCTATTAATCTTCAAAGGCAAAGTCTGCTGAAGCGGAGGCAAATTCCTTTTGATTCCAGAAGAAAACATGTCTAAATCTGGCCGTGGAAGCCCTCTCTGACATTTTCCCTCAAATTAGAGGAATTAACAGAACATGTGCTAAAGCACATGAAGCTTCTTTGTGCAGAATTAGAGGGTTTATGTGGAAAGTGCGTATCTCATTAAACACGCATGTGTTAGTCTTTAGACTTTTGCGTCATCATTCACGGGGCCTGTAAATGGTGTCTTGCTGTTGGGATCCTTGGGTTTTTTCAGAGTTGTATTGTCACGGAAGAGCATTAGCTGCTCTGGCAATGTAGAATTCCTCCTGAATTAGCCCTTGGAACCGTTGCAGTGGATGCCTGAGAAAATGGCGCCCTGCCCTTCTAGATCTCCCAGTCAGGGCCTGTGTAAGACTTGGAATGGGGCCTTGTTTGTTAAGAACCTCATTAATCTTGTAGGACCATCTATGCCCTTGGATATGTCTCAGTCAGGGATCACACAGACGTCAGCTCACTCCAGAGGGATGGGAATCCATTCCTGGGTATTCTCTGGAATCCTGAAGCTTTCTTTGGCTATACCTAATATCCCTACCTTTGGGGTCCCTTATTGGAGTCAGGGTGAATGAAGACATCAAGCTCCCTTTGAATAGTCAGATTCTCATTGGAGTTGTCTGTTCTTGTGTTTATCACTGGCTCCCCATTGCTTGATTTTGCCTCATTAGTTCATTTGGGGAACAAATCTTTGTTCTGAATTAAAAAGGACTACGTAGCCACCAGCAAGTGATAGCATGTCTTTCCTCAGTGCGAGTCCTTAAAAATCTTGCCTCTCAGGTAAGCATCTGTCTTTCTTTATCGACAGATAAGGAAGCTTTTCTGGCTGTAAACCTTTATAGTTTTCCTGTCATCACTCGGAGGAATTTTTGCTTTATGAGAGGGTTGTCTCTCAGGAGGGAAGGAAGACTATAGTTTCTGGTCATACCTAGGAATTAAATTTATATTCGTGTCTGTTCAGCTGTCTGAAGTTATTATAGGTACTTTGAAAAAGAACTAAAGTTAGCTAAAGTTTCTACATAACCATCGAAAGCTTTTATGAAAGCAGAAGAAAGATGGAATGGGCAGGAAGGGGGTCATTAGATTGACCAAAGCTTTTCACTAAAATTGGCGGTTCCAGTGGCCAGCAAAATTGGTCTGAGTGTATTTTTCTCTGTTCTAGTCTTGGCGACCATGCTTGTCAGCTGGTGATTGTAACTGATTGACGGCAGAGGCAAAATCCATCGAAGTTCTTTTCAGTGACAAAAATGCCTGAATGAGGACTAAGAGCAGCCCAACTTGCCTTATTATTAATTAATCCCTCCCTTATAAATGTGTGCATCTGGAAGGAGTAATGAAATGTTACTTAAAAATTAAACATTTGATAGGGATTCTCAAAGCTGAAAGTGACCTAGATGTGTCTGGATCTCTGAGGACAATCAAACTTTTGAAAGATGGAGAATTTACCCTAGAAGTGCTAGTTGCTTCTGGAATTGTTTGGTTGTCGCTGTTGTTGTTTTCAGAGCGATAAATGACAAAAACAATTTTTTTTTTTTTTTAGTTGGAACAGCATGGATTTACTGGTTCCGCAGACACAACCCACTGGGGTAAGATTTCACATTTAAAAAATATTATTCCATGATCTTTAATATGTTTCCTAATTGCTTTAGGACCAGGGCGCCCATACAAGGCCATAGACTTCTCACACCAAGGACCTGCGTTTGTTACCTGGCACCGGTACCATTTGCTGTGGCTGGAAAGAGATCTCCAGGTTGGTCAAAACTCTGCATTTGGTATTTTTAGTTTTGCGTTTGGTCAAGACCCATATCAGTATTTATTTTATATGCTTTCTTATTGTATTTGATATCATGAGATAAGTAACTAGGCATGCCCTTTGCTTTTAGCAACTTATCGGCAATGAGTCCTTTGCTTTGCCCTACTGGAACTTTGCCACCGGGAGGAACGACTGTGATGTATGTACCGACCAGCTGCTTGGGGCAGCAAGACAAGATGATCCAACTCTAATTAGTCAGAACTCAAGATTCTCCAACTGGGAAATTGTCTGTGATAGGTAATGGTACACGTTTACCTGCAATGGAAATCCAGAGGCCATATTATCCTACGTCTGAGAGAAGGAAAGAGGCTGTGCATGTCTGTCTCCAGGGCATCCTGGGTTCTTTTTACATGTTTCTGAAAATAATTTTCCTGAGGGAAGTGGGATTTAAAAAAAATTCTAAGCCCTTTTATTAAAAAACAAAACAAAACAAAACAAACAACCACCACCACCAACAACAAAAAACCAGAGGCCTGGAAATCACACCGGTGAATCGAATGGGCTTGGTTATCATTTCTAGATCAACTGTTTTAAAGCTAGAAATAGTTTCTGCATTCGGCCAAACCTTTCTTACGTACTGATTGTATTCCCGGCAGTGTAATAGTACTGACAATACAAGAATGAATAAAATAGAGCTTCCCTTTTGGATATCGTTTTGTATTTACAAAGGCAGATTGCTTGTAAACAAATTACAATACAATGTAAAAAGAATCATGACAGGTCTAAGTGTGAAGCCAAGAAGAGAGTCAAGAGAAGTCTCTAAGAGGCAGAGGCATACACCCCAAGCAGAGAAGTACTGAAGAACATATAAGCAAATGACCAGCCTTGCAACCTATGGAAAATCCTGTCCTCAGTGACTCCTTAAATTTCTTCCTTTTTTTTTTTTTTTTTTTTTTTTTGCACATATCTCAAAGAAAGGTCCCTTAAGAGGCTCTGCTGCTTTCGTTTATTATCTATCTATCTATTTATTTTTAAAGGTTTTATTTATTTAGTTGAGAGAGTGAGAGTGAGAGAGAGAGCATGAACCAGGGAAGGGGCAAAGGAAGAGGGAGAAGAAGGCTCCCAGCTGAGCAGGGAGGCTGAGGCGGGGGCTCCATTCCAGGATCCTGGGATCATGGCTTGAGCCAAAGACAGATGCTCAACCTACTGAGCCACCCCAGTGCCCCCTGTGTTCCTTTATTTATCTGTTTCTTCCAAATCATACTGGCTCCAGCTCCCCTGCCCTGTGTCTTTGTCAAGCTTCCTTGAACACACCTCTCATCTGCGTGTTCATGTGTTTGCAGGGGTGTAGGCCAATCTAGCAGGGATCCTCTCTTCTACACACTAAGCTTTTCTTACAGGCTTCTGGATAGTGCTCCCCAACATGGGGGGATGGATCACTGTAATAAAATTTTTATCATGACTGAGATTTTGATTGGTTGGTTTGGCCCAAAGTTACGACACTATTCACAAATTAAAGCATTCCATTTTCACTCTCCATACAACCCTTAGCCTGGATGACTATAACCGCCGGGTCACCCTCTGTAATGGGACCTACGAAGGTCTGTTAAGAAGAAATCAAGTGGGACTGAACAGTGCAAAATTGCCAACTTTAAAAGACATACAAGATTGTCTCTCTCTCAAGAAGTTTGACAGCCCCCCTTTCTTCCAGAACTCGACCTTCAGCTTCAGGTTGGTGCTCTGAACTCTGTTAGATGACATTTTAAAATACTTTAAGATTTTCATGCCCGTGGTTGTAATGAACTCGAAGGAAATCCGGATGTTGGGAGTCATGTACAAGGCTAAGTAATGCGGAAGGGCTTGACAAGTGAGGATAACAAGGAACCAGTGTTAGGAAAGTCATCAACCACCCACTATAATGAATAGTGTCATTTTAATATTTTCTAATTAGCTATTCAAAACCATCTTTGGTATTTCTCATATAGGTACAGTGTTCAGAATCAGGTACTTCATTAAATATCGTATTTAAAAAAGTATTTGCTCATGTTTATTCTTTTTCTTTTCTCTTTAATGTATCAGCTATAGACCTTAATATCAAAGTCCGAGATCCCAGAGAAGTATTATAGACCAAATGCAGCTCAAGCTACAACACAGCAATGACATCACAATACTTAAAATGGAAAGGCCGACTAATAAATCTCTCCCTCTAAAAAAACTTTCAGAATTGTGGGAAATAAGTACGGATGTAAATAAGATTTTAAGCAAAGATGAATGTGGCTCCCGAAAGACACGATGGATAGATTCATGGTCTTCCCCCAAACCAGATTCTCTCTATCCCGTGTGTAAATCATACAGCTGGTGGGTTATTTGGGGCGGCAGGGTGGGGGGAGGTAAACTGAAAGATGCAGAACTGTGCCAAGTGCAGCAGAATTCAAAGTCTGTGTGGGGATTAGACACAGCTCTCAGAGTAGCGTCAAGGATCATATAAAGGCTGACATTTAAGTTTGTTTGAAAAGGAACATAAGTTTGCTCTTCATAGTAGTAAAAATGCTATCGAAATGGAGCACAATCTTCTTCTTTTTTTTTTTTTTAAAGATTTTATTTATTATTTATTTAAGAGAGACCGAGATAGTGAAGAAGAGTACAAGCAATGAGGAGAGGGAGCAGGGAGCCTGACACAGGGCTTGATCCCAGGACCTGAGTCAAAGGTAGATGCTTAACCGACTGAGCCACCCAGGCAATCCTAAAATGGACTGCAGTCTTTATTGATTTGAGTTAAGGGAGTGGTTATGGAAATGGGGGGCCCAGATCACCATAATTGGCACTACTTGGGAGCTGCTTAAAAACACATATTGTGAAGAACTGGCCCACACCTTCTGAATCAGAAACTCTGAAAGTAGGCCATGATTCCCATGTGATTTCTCCTGTGATTCCCACGAACGCTTAAATTTGAGGATCACTGAGTTAAGAGAAGGACAGTTTGAATTTCTGAAAAATTCAAACTAGGGAGGAGAAAAAGATAAGGATAAAGATAAGAGGAATATGGGGATACGTTTAGAATGCTGAATATATTATAGTCAAGCGGAGGTCTATTTAGTTGAGAAATGGGAGTATGAGAGTATGTGTTAATTCAGAATATATTTCTGATGGCAGACCATGTGCCGGGCATGGCACTAAGCTCTGGCAATAAAAATCTGGAGAAAACACAGTCTGTGTTCTCTAGGACTTCAGAATCTGGCATGGGAGAGAGATATGAAGGTAAAGAATTGTCACACAGTGTCTAAAAGAGGTACGGTCAACTGAGCAGGTGCAGAAGTAGCATTGATTAAGGGTTCCCTCCCTTTCTAGAAAATCAATGAAAGTTGGGACTAATTTGTAGTTAATTAGCTATGACAGTGCTTTCCATGTCCCTATCCCATCTCAAGTCAGAAGACTGTTATTTAGGCTGGAAACAATAAAAATAGATCTTTATCAGTTGTAACTGTTGTCACTGACATACTGATTTTCTCTCAGGAATGCTCTGGAAGGGTTTGATAAAGCGAACGGCATCTTGGACTCTCAAGTGATGAGCCTACATAACTTGGTTCATTCCTTCTTGAATGGGACAAGTGCTTTGCCACATTCTGCTGCCAACGACCCTATTTTTGTGGTATGTTGAAGGGCTCGGAATAGGTGAAAACTATTCTATGCAAGATGTTGGATTTATTTGTTTTTCGGTATGATTAAGGTTTGGTGTGTGTTTTATTCTCTTTGTGGACAATGGGATGTATTCAAACGTTAAATTCATTTTATTCTATGCCCTAGAGTTGGTTAGACAGCATTTAAAGTCCCCTTTTCAGAAACCCATGCTTTAGAAATGGTTAGTTTTGCAATGACACCAGACAGGAGTTTATAGCCTAGAGTTGGATCCATAAGTTAGTAATAATGACATTATAAAATACATCACAATTTAGCATAGTTTATATAATAAATTAGCATAATGATAATAATTTTTCAATAATAAAATGCTTGATGTTGAAGATGAGTGGTGGAACCACTGTGACCCTCGCATGAAGCCCAGCCACGTGGCACCTTTGGAACAGCACACGAAGCCCACAGCTCTGTTGGTGTTTGGTACTGACCTCCTCACTTCACAAAGCGTTCTGCCTAAAATGGAGCTGCTTCTGCCGTCCTAATATTATTGTGTCCACTTTGGACTGAATCTTCCATGTACAACACTTGTCAGAAGACGGTGTGGACCTCCCTGGTTATACAAGAGCAGGTTCTTTTATTCCTTCTGTGTCTAGTTGTTAATCAATGTAGGTTTAGCAGAATCCGGTCCTTACATGCTTTCATGGTTAGGTACCACCTAGTAACAAGTTTACTGGAGATAGTGAGAACCATGGCCAATACCCACCCCCAAGGGCAGGAGGCCGCCATGTGTAAGAGAACCTGGTAGTGCAGAACAGAAAAATTGGTTTGGATCGGTTTGCAAACTTGCGGGTATATTCATACATTTCTTTTTTGTTTGCAAAGGAATAGATTCTACCCCAACTAATTTACAATAAAAAAATTAATTTATTGACTTAAATAACTGGGAAACTGAGGAGTGCTGCTGCCTTTAGGTATTGCTGAATCTGGGGGGGCTCAAAACAGGTCAGCTCTGTCTCTGTCTTCGTGGCAAATGAGCTAGCCACTTGCAGCCGCAGATGTGCACGCTACCAGTGCAGCACGTGAGGCAGGGCTGGAAGCAGCCATGCTACCATAGTAACAGAGAGCCGTCCCAGGATTGGCCAGGCCTGGATTACCTGCCTTCTATGAGCCAATCAGTGTGGCAAGGGGAGTGAGGTGCTCTGATTGGCCAGAGCAAGGCCACATGTTCACCTGCTGTCCGGGCATGCGTGTGAACCCAGTACATACCATTTTGGGGAACTCCCTGCAGGGAAGAAAGTTTGTGTTAGTCCGAGGAGGGATGGAGCGTGGGGTAGGAGGGCTGGACAGAAAAAAAATGGCAAATGTCTTAAATTAATAGAAAAACCGCATTTGATGTCCCTTAATTTATTAACTGGCTTCGCATGTCTGAGAGGAAAGACAGCCAGTCCAGAGGGAGCGAGCTGGGGTTGGTACGGAGGAGCTCACGGCTCTTCAAAAACCAACGCGGGATGAGCGAACTCTCTTGGTGTCTCTCCTGATAACTTTAAAAACAGAAGGAAACCCGGAAAGGAACTCGACCATGGGATTGTAAATGTTGGAGTCCCAAGCTCTGTTCACTAACCAGACGGGGGAGGCGCAGGCCTGGGCCGTGCTGTCCCGGCTGCCCTGGTCAGCCCCCTCCGGCCAAAGACCGCCGGGAACCCGGGGAGAGGACCACGTGGTTCCGCGGTTCCACGAGACCGAGGAGGGTGTCTTCCCCGTCGTTGGGACAGACTGGGGAAGCATGGAGTGGCTCAGGGGTAGAAAAGAACGAAGGGATTTGGGCAGGGTGGACGGAGGCAGGGCTTTGCTCTGGGTTGGATGCTGTCAGGAAGCAGGGCACTTCCATGACTTTGTACCCCAATCATCTTTAGTAATTGGTAGGGCAAAGGCAGTTGCTTGTATTAGCTGGGGAAGAGCTACTGTTCATGTTAGGTGTTGTAGGGTTTGGACAATGTTCATGTTTTGTCTACATTCAGGCACAAACGTGGAGTTGTTTTGTTTTTGTCTTGATCCATTAGGATCATAGAGTGAGCTTGTTTGATGTTGATGTTCCGTGATTGTTTACCCCGGAGCAGAACACCGGGGTAATCGTGATGATGGTGCCAGGCCAGCTCCAGGATGTCTGGGGCTGCCTTTTTCCCCCTTACGTACAGTTCGCCAGAGTTGGCTTAGAACCTTTAGACGTCTTAAATATTTGTATTTCAACTGCTAAACCCCTACAATGTCTCTGCTTTACAGATACCTAACTGATTGACTACTGTTTTAACTTTGTCTTGAGGATTGTGTGTCTTGGATGGATGGTTTCAAACTATTTTAACACTGTTTGTCTTCAGGGTCCTGTGTCTTGGGTGGATGGTTGCAAAGCAATTCAAAAACAAAATTTCACCACTGGTCACTTTTTGTTTTGCCAGCATTTAGAATTTAAATTATTACCTAGTATAGATTGTATTGTAGCAAGCAAACACTTTATGGTTTTTTTTTTTTTCTTTTTCCAGAATTTTCTTCACCTGAATATTTTAGTAGTGTATCTTAGTCTACTCAGGTTGCCATAACAAAAATAACATAGATTGTTAAACAACAGAAATTTATATCTCACAGTTCTGGAGGCTGGAAATCCAAGATCAAGGTGCTGAGTGACAGTGGTTCCTGGGGAAAGCTCTTTTCCTGGTCTACAGACCACTGCCTTCTTGGTGGTGTGTCCTCACATAGTGGAGAGAGAGGCAATGAGCTCTTCGGGGTTTCTTCTTATAAAAATACTAGTCCTATTATTTCAGGGCCCCACACATATGACCTTATTTAACCCTAATTACCTCTTTTGGTATCTAAAATCTCTGTATATAGTCGTGTTGGGGGTTACGGTTTCAACATATGAATTTGAGGGGATCATAATTCAGTCCATACCATCAGTTTATAGCAGTTTGTTCTTCTGGTCTCTTTGGGAGGCCACATGGCATGGTCAAAAGAACACTGTCAAATAACTTCTTAATTTAGTACTGAATTGTGCAGTCTTGGGAGTCTCGTCGAAATGTGTGAATCCTCTGTTTCCTGTTCTGCAAAGTGCAGGTCACAGATCTTGATCGGGTGTTGGAGAAGAATGGTGTGCTAATTAATGCAACACTAAATAGATTAGAATAATATGAAGCTGCTTTAGAAACTTCCAAGTACAATACAAAAGTTATCATAAGACAACAATGTGTTTTATGGTAGTTGCTGGGAAAGAATCAGAAAACTATATGTTGGCTTTGAATTTCCAAACCTTAATTAAGTTTTCTTATCTTGCTCTCCATAACAGACAGTTGTGCCCTAAGGCAATTTTACTGACAAGAAATCCTTAGGTATTTCAAAGGGGATTTATTACTTTTTACTCCACCCAGTGTACACAAAAAGGAGATATGAAGAGGGAGGGTAAAGGTAGAGCTCACAATGCTCTGAGCTTGCCTGGTGGTGTGAAGGTCTGGGAAGCTTTCTGGATTCCCAGATAGATGAATGCCTGGCCAGAGTGAGCTATGGGGAATCCATAGATAAGGCAGGAGATGAGCTTCCTTTTTTCTAAAAAGCATTTCTTCCCTCAGATTTGGGTAACAAAACATGGAGTCCTCAGAAATGTGGACTCTTGATCCCAGCCTCCAGCAAGGTGGGGGCTTGCTTACCTGCAAGATCTCCACAGCCATCTTGGTTCTTCTGTCGGATGCTTGCCCTCTTTATTGGTGCTAACTTGATGTTTCACATTTTTTTTCTAGCTATTATCTCAGGCATTAGCTTATGCCAAACAGTACTTGTGTCTCCCTTCTCAGCCATCTACCTTTATGTCTACTTACCTATATTTCTCTAAATAAGCTTTTGTAAAACATACGTTTTCAACTATCAAATTTATACACACAGATCATATTCATGAGAAAAAATGTTAAGTACTCCTTCACCAGTACCCCAAGATATTATGAGTAAAACAGCAGGATATTCTGGCAAAATCAGGATTATATGCCTCCACACAACCTTTCTCTCCTACTATAGAAAATAAGGGTGATGCTAGTGACTGGCTTTTCAACACCCTAAGTTTCAAGGATTGTTACATCTTATCTCTGTCTTTGGAGGATACCCATTTTGTGTGTAGGACTTGGCAACAGTTTTTTGTGAATGACCAGATAGAGCACGTTTTAGAGGCCAAATGATCTCTGTTGCAATAACTCAGCCTTGCCACTGTGGCATGAAAGCAGCCATAGACAATACATGAATGGGTGAGTGTTGTGTTCTAATGAAACTTTATTTAAAAAACAGGTAGTAGGGCCTCCTGGGTGGCTCAGTTGGTTAAGTGTCTGACTCTTGATTTTTGGCTCAGGTCATGATCTCAGGGTTGTGAGACTGAACCATGAACTGGGTTCCAAGCTGAGTGTGGAGTCTGCTTGGGATTGTCTCCCTCTCCCTCTGTCACCACCCCCACCATGCTCTCTCACACTCTCTCTCTCTCTTGTTCTCTCTGAGAGAGAGAAATAAAAAACCTGTGGTGAGCTCTGGTCCACAGGCTTTAGTTTGCCAACTCCTGCTCTAAGGAATTAATGTCCCTTCTCTGCAGTATTTTGTTTCTCTATCAGTCATGTTTCTCTTCCTGCTCTAGGAGAGCTCATGTGACTTTATGGGTGAGGAATTCTGTGACTTGCATGTAGTTCAAAATACTAGATATTTTGAAAATAAACAAGAAAAGAAAAAGTGAGTTTCTAAAAACAAGACTAATGGGACTACATAAAGTTCAAAATACTAGATATTTTGAACTACATGCAACTACTCCATTACTTTTAATACCTTTAATATTTAAAACTTTGTTCTTCTTTGGTATAAGTTGTCATATGCAAATAAATAGAAAAAAAGCCACAGCCTTTTTTTTTAAGGCACGAAGTGTTTTGGCACTAATTCCAGAACTCACACTTAAGGCTATTTACACAGAGTTTCACATTGAAGCCAATTCTGGCTTAAATAATTTTTGCCTATATTGAGATCCAGGTTACAGTATTTCATTTAAAAGACTGATAGCTCCTGGAATTTCAAGTTCACAAGGCAATTTATGCAAATATATTGCATCCAACATTTATTAAAATTATTTTCCTGAAATCTCTTCAAGCAAGAGAGGTACAAAGTTGTATCTGATCACAATAATGAGTAAAAGATATAATGTTAAAATACAGGAAAAACTCTGAACCCAATCTCTGAAGTTCTAATAATTCATACGATAATTAAAGGATATGCACACATTCATCACAGAAAATACGATTAGGTCACAGAAATGCTAAGTAGTGCTGTCTTCAGTATTGAATTTAGGCATAATCTAGGGAAGAAACAAAGGAAAACCAATACAGCCTAAAGTGAGAAACAGTTGAGTTAACTGCTGAGAAAGAAATTATGTTAGAGATATTTTCCTTCTAATTTCAAAGCAACTGTTCTTAGGGCTGTATTTGGATGTTATCCTTTTAGAAAGGTACATTTGGCAAGTTCTCATTCTTTCAATTCCTAAGTGACTGGGAGATTCATAGGTTGTATGACTAATATTCACTGCATAGCTCATGTTTTTGTCACCTTAGACACTGAAATTCTACATGGAATGAGGTGTACATACAGTGTTACCATCATTTGTATTTCTTAACAATGACTGATAGTTGGGTAAGATAGCTCCAAAAATTTAGGGGGAAAAAAAACAAGAAAAGAAAAAGTGAGTTTCTAAAAACAAGACTAATGGGACTACATAAAGTTAATTCCCTTCTGACTCTACTGTTTTAGGCTATAATAAAATTAGTAAAATTAATAGGTCATAATAACAAGTATAAAATACTTGTGAATTGGTATGAGTTTAGTTTAAAAAATCCCCAAAGAAGAATATAGGACATTGCTTCTCTCCCCTCAAGAGTGAAGCACTTAAAAATGGATCCATTTTATTTATCTTTCTTACAAAAGAAAAAGCATATCAGTCAGTTAAGTATCCGACTCTTGATTTCGGCTGAGGTCATGATCTCAGAGTTGTGAGATCAGTCCCTGCATCAGGCTTCTCGCTCAGCGGGGAATCTGCTGGAGATTTTTCTCTTTCCCTCTAATCTCCCACCTCACCAAAATAAATAAATTTTAAGAAAAAAAAAGAAGAAGTATAATTAGGCTAATACCTTGAGTATTTAAATTAGCCTTATTTTATGTTAATTTTTCATTTTTAATAGTTAAAAATTTTTAATGGTTTCGAGTTACAGAAATATTGGCAAAAAGATTTTAATTGTAATTCCATCTGAACTTTCTGCTTATTTCCTCTCATATTCTATGCTTATACAGTTGTACCTAGAATGCACACTTTTTAGGTTGTTACATAGTTTCCTAAATACTTTTTCAAAATTTAAAAATAGATAATGCAATAAGGAGTTCAAATATAAAAGGCATAAACTGAAGTCTCCGTATCACTACCATCTCCCAGCGAGTTATTATCATTTCCCCCTAGTCTTCTAGGTTCATTTTATAAATATACAAACAAATATGATATCTGAATGGCAGCATACTTTAGACTACAGAAGTCTGTGGCTTTGTTATTCTTATTTGTATTTTGTATTTTTTCTAAATCATTCCATATCAGTTCATGAAGGCCATTCTCATCCCTTTTTTATGGCTGTATGGTATTCTATAGTGTGGCTTTATCCTGAAATTTTAACCAGTTTTGACAGGCATGTAGGTGGTTTCTAATCTCTAGCATGGCAGACAGTGCTTAAATACATGACCATGTAGAGTAAATCAAGAGAAGAGAATTACCAGCTCAAAGATGAAATAAATACATTTGAAATGTCTGTAGATACTGCCAAACTGCCTCCGGAAGGTTGAATAAATGCTACGTTTATTTATTTTTAAACAACTGAGATAAAGTTAGTAATTCCTAAAGAGTGTGACACTTTGGTGAGTTTTAAAAGAGCTGAGGTATTGGAGATGGTGGGTGGCCACTGCTTGGGCAGAGAGTCCCAGGGTGGCAAGATTTCTATACTCTTGGTCTAGGGGATAGTTTGTTTTTTTTAACTTGGCATGGGCTAAATGGCCCCTGAAGAAATTCTTTCCAACTCTAAGCTTTGTGAAGATAGACCCATGCTCTATTGAGAAGAACTAAACCTATGCTAAGAGATGAACTTCATACTCTTCGTCACTGATGAAATTAAGTAGTATAAAGGCAGACCACATTTATATGCAAATCTAAAGTGGCTATCACATTGATTTGGGTTCCTTCCTCCTAGAATTTTGGTGATTCCTTAGACACGAATGGACTGGCAGTATCTCAGTTCTTATCTAGAATCTCTTCTGACATCCCCCTGGTTCTCTCTCTCCCACTTGCTTATGACATATGCTGACCCAGTGAGTTCTTTTAAAGCTGCCATACTAATAACAGAATCTCTTATACTCCTTAATCCTTATAGTATACTATAAGGATTATAGTACATATATATATATAGTATGTGTGTGTGTGTGTGTATGGATTATACTAAAGTATAATACTTATACTTTAATCCTTAAAGTATAAACTTTTTTCCGCATGGACTCAACTGATATTTCTTTTTTAAATTGAGATATAACTGACCTGTAAAGTTAAGTTAGTTTCAGGTGTATAACATAATGATTCAATATTTGTATATATTGCAAAAACAGTCATCATAATTAGTCTAGTTACTGTCTGCCACCATACATAACTGATATTTCTTTTCATATACATGCTCGTATATCTTACATACAATGTATTGCATATATTTAATGTATACTTTTGTATATTTTGTATACAATGCTTTTATATAAATTTATGTAGAAAGGGTGCTTTATCTTTTTTTTCCTTGTCTTTTTAAAAAATATTTTATTTATTTATTTGAGAGAGAGCATGGGCAGGGCGGGGAGAGGCAGAGGGGGACGGAGAAGCAGGTCCCTTGCTAGGCAGGGAACCCGCTGCTGTGGTGGGTCTTGATCCCAGCCTTAATCCCATGACCCTGGGATCATGATCTGAGCTGAAGGCAGGCACTTAACCGACTGACCTACCCAGGTGCCCCTAACCTTGGTTTTAAATGGACCTTCCCTATGTGACTGGGTGTGTATTATGTCATTTCCAAGTGATCACATATGAGTTTTCAGAGGGGCAGAACATTATCATATTAAGACTCTCTCTGACCATGAATGATGTCTTCTGGGTAAGAACACATGAATTCAAGTGGTGAAAACCACAGTGCACTGGTCTTTGGTGATCTACTGGTGTCTGTGGTCATTATGGCAGGGATCTGATTGTGAAGACATCTAAGCTAAGGTTAAGTTTGATAGTAACTTTATTCTCTAGTGATCCTGAAAAAAGATACAGATGATTTCCTTGTATTTTATTCAAGTTTCTTTATGCCTGCAAGCACAAAAGCCATTGGTGATTGCTTTTTTCTGCAAGGGTTGCATTAGAGAAACTTTACCTTGAAAGCCCGTAGAATCACATTTTCTATGGTGGAAGTTTTTTTTCTTCCTGTACCTTTCCTTATGTAGTTGGAGCAAGAGAGAATGGGCTTGTGAAACAAAATTTGTAACCTCATTTTTGAAGCACTCAGTTTTTAATGTCCAAATATAACTATGTATCTCTATAGCAGATATAAGGCAACCACAGTATTCTGTTATTTTACTTGTGCTTTTATTTATTACCCTCCCATTACGTTTAGCCTTTACAGAGACATTAACTGAGCTCATGTTTGACTCATGTCAAACAAAGATACTATTAGTTTCTCAAGAGTAATTCAAAGTATCTTGTTTCAGAACAATGTTCACAACTCTAACAAAAATACCTATTCTGTAGGCTGCACCACTTCTCTTTATGGCTGTGGATACGTTATTGCTTGCAGCATTTTGTTTATTGCATTCTTTGCATCTTCTTGGCACACACTTGCCTCTTTTACTACATTCTATAAATTGGGTGTTCTGTGTATGGTTCCTACTAGAGCATTTATCGTATAATGTTTCATAGCCCTTTGGAGACCTATAATCTCTCCTTATTATTTTTCCCTCTTCTTTTATCTCTCCAAATTATGAATTGCTGCAGAGTCTTGTCCCCTCCTTAATTATTTACACTTTGCACTGGGTGAATTCTGATGTTTTCCAAAAGTTATTTGCCTCTTGCAACACTGAATCTGGATCTTTCTGTGTCCTGAGTGTCCCTCGTCTCTTTTTCTAATCACAATTTGATCTCTGACTTGAACTCACACAGTCCCTAAATGCTCAGGAGATACTGTGTGACCTTCTTTGGAAAATACACTCTGGAAAACTCCTAGATACATTTTCTGTGTATCCCTTAAGATTTGGTTCTGCTGCTTCATACAGAAAACCTGTTATAGAAGCTTCCCCTCATAAAAGAGAGGTTTATTTTTCTCTTAATGTAAAAGATCCCCAGTGTCAGGCCATCCAGAGTCACCACAGACAGTCATCACAGACCCTTTTGTGTTTTTGCTCTACTAACCTTGGTAAGTGCCTTCTTTTCCTAAGTTTGTTAGTTAGCAATTAAGATGGCTGCTGCAACTCCAGCCATCACACCCATGTTCCAGGAAACAGTTAGGATAAATGGAAAGGGGGAAAGGACCACTTTTAAGCTGAGACCACCACCTTTAAAGAGCTTTCTTAGGAATCCCACCCAGTGATTCCTATTTCAATCTCAGGGATAGTTTGATACATTCCTTCACTCAAAATATGAAGGAAGTTACAGAGAAAGGAGAGTGGATATTTGGTAAGCAACCAATAGTGCATACTGTCCTTAGGCACGCAGCCTCTATTGCTTGGGCTCTGTGCTTGTGGCAAAAGTTCTGTTTGAACTTCCCAGGCTTTAGCTCGAGGATGAAACACAACTTTCTTGTCTGGGAGCCTTCTAACCTTCTCTGGAGTTCCCGGGATTCTGGACACAAGATACCTTTTCGGTGACTTACACCAACAACTAACAGTCAGTTCTTTTTCCAGGACTGATCCCTTTTTCTAAGCTCTCCTTATAGGAAGCATTGATCATTTACATTATCATGTGTCTTCCCAGGTTGTTGCTTATGCAATAAGCATTATACCTCTATTTCTTTGGAGCTTCGATTTTGTTAGTCAAAGCAAAGATTTTAGAATTAAGAAAAAAATCTTTAATGTCTGCAAAAGCCCAGGTCTTAAAATTTGATGTTTTTGTTTTAAGATAATTATCTCTGCCACGAACTGTAAAAATCCATTTGGGAAAAAATTCCTTGAGTAAATCACTCAGTTCCTTTAACTATCTTATATGTAGCCATGTGAGACAATATAGGTAGAAAGTTCTTGCTGTTGCCTGATAGGGATAACTAACTACAAGGAACCTTGGGTAAGATTTGAAAATAGATATTATCTAATAAATATACAATAGCTACATAAGCCAGAAGGGCAATGCCCTTAAAGGGTTTGAGAAGTGCAAAGAGCTATGAATTTAGGCTGAGAGAAATTAGGGAAAATGCTTCAGGATGAGGACCATTGTATTGGTGCTTGATAGACACCAGAAAACAGAAGAAATCAGATTGTAAGCTGAGGAAACAACACCAGATAGAAAGGGGCCTCTTTTGTTGAATTGTACAGAAGACAAAACTACTTTGTGTGGCACTGTCTTCAGGCAACAAATCCTTATTAGACATTGACTCTGCCCAGGTTGCATGCTAAGCTGATGCTTCCAAGGTGAAAAGACCCCCTCTCTGACCTTTAGGAGTTAGGGTGTTGTTAAGGAAAATAGATAAATATGGAACAAGTTATAGAAAGAAACTAAAAAAATAAGTAACAGGTCATAGTATAATTTGGCCAGGGCTCTAATTGGAGTACAAGGAATAGTGGCGATAGGGTGAAAGAATTCGTTTGAGAAGCATTTTTTATTGGAATAAATACCTCCCTATCCCCATGTGACAGGCTCCGGGATGACACCACTTGGGACCCAGGGGAAGAGAAGGGAACAGTACCCCTCAGGCCCTGAACTTACAGTCTAGGGATGAAAGAGGAACCCAGCATAAAAGTTGGGCTGAACTCTCGCATTTATGTCGTGTTGCAAAATTGGAGCTATAAATGTGGAAATTTTGCTGTTAATATTTTAAAACATAATAATTGCTGTATTTGAGAAGGACTTGAATAGCTTCATTGAGAAAATAAAAATGAGCACTATGCACATCACAGCATTTTTTAGACTTGCTTTTGCTGGCATAAGACCAAAAATTTAAATGAAAGTGTTATAAAATGAGTACCTAAAAGAGCCATCCCACTGAGAAAAATTTGAAAAGCCATTTTGGAGATTTCTTTCCTTCCTTCCTTCTTCCCTTCCTTCCTCCCCTATCCATTTGTGTTTCAATACTGTTAAACACAATCCTGTGAAACACAGCCTCTTCTTCTGTTAAGAACAAAATCAAAGATATCTATCTTATCATACTTGCCTTTCTCCCCAACTTAATAATTAACACTCACATATTGAAGGCATCTACTGTTCTCAAACCAGTGTTAAACCTGCAAGTGAAATTTCATTTATTCACTTGACAAAGCGGTTGATGATCCTGTTTGGAGAGATGGCATGAAGCCTTGAAAACGTTAACTAAAAATTACAGTGCTTAAGTCACTAAGATATGGTTGGGTATGGAGAAGTCCTTATGTCCAGAAGAACCCCAATCTACTCTAGAGAAAGCTTCAATCAGATTGACCTGATTGGGACAGACAGATCAATGTCCAATGCCATGTTCAATTTTCTTGCAGGTGCTTCATTCCTTTACCGATGCCATTTTTGATGAGTGGATGAAAAGGTCCAATCCTTCTCTGGACGCCTGGCCTCAGGAGCTGGCACCGATCGGTCACAATCGGATGTATAACATGGTTCCTTTCTTCCCTCCAGTGACTAATGAGGAATTCTTTTTAACTGCAGACCAGCTTGGCTACAGCTATGCTATCAATCTGCCAGGTAACAAATACAACTTCTAAGGGGATAATTCATTGATCTTCTGAAGGACCTTTCTTTCTTTTCAAAAATGCAAACCAGGACCTTAAATTCAAGTATGCAGGTCTAGTTAATTTTATTAGCGATTTTCTAAAATATTTATATTAAGCAAAATGAGCCTTTGCACTACCAGCTAAACATCAGAAAAGGGACTGGTTTGATGATTGAATTAATAAATAATAGCATAGAATAAATATATGAAAATAATCTGAATTATTATAAACCTGGCTATGGTTTGAAATGTCTAGCCCACAAAATCAAAATGCACTAGCCACACATGGATGGGGTTCATCAGGACTTGGAGAATCGTTACCTGAAGGAAGGACTTGGTTTATTGTGAAGAAAATAAAGCACTTACCGTGAGCATGAAGGTTAAGGGGAGACCAAAAAACTCAGTAATTGAGATAAATAGAGTAATGTACTATTTTTTTAAAAATCAAAATAAATGCAAAAAAGATGAATACAATATCAACATTTTAAATAAAGACAGGCTGTTGTGATCATTGTTTGTTCACCCCTCCATTATTTTGTAATGAGACCAGTTATTTCCAGTTAGCCCATGCCAGCCCTGCTGGGTTGCTTTATGAGGTTGGCATTAGCCTGCCAACAATTCGGGCTACATGAGGCTGCAAGTATCTGTGTCCTTAATTAAAGTTCTTTAAATCATGCTTTTACATCATAGATTTTTTAGTAGCTCTTTCCATTTAGCTGAAAATGTGGGAGGATGTTTTGGTAAGTATATATATATGGGCCCATATCTTTCTATTTGCCCAGGCCCTAATATAGCTCCATGGGTCACTTAAACAATTTTAGGACGGGCTGAGAAAGAAAAGGTAAAACAATCAATAAATATCTTCTTTTGTCCAGAACTCAGAAAAACACACAGCCCATCTGCTGGTGAGTTCACCCCATATGCCTCTTCCATCTTCCTGAAATCTCTGTCTGTGGTGTAATTGTAATGACCTGTGAGCTCACATCTCTCCCTGTCTCTGACTTCAGAGTCGTTCAAGCCCTGGAATCTGTCTCTTGCTTTTCCTTCTAGTCCTGCAAGTTTGCTTGTTTTCTTTACTGATTTGAAGTTTCCATTCTCTGGACAGCTGAGATAGCTTTTGAAACTTCATTCTCTTTTCTCTGGAATCAAACATAGCAACAATCACAAGGTTTGGGATGAGCATTTGCCCCTACGTCCATTCCTCTGACACCAGCCAATTAACAGGGATAGATTGAGAGTCTGAATATGCCCAGAATGTGTTAACTCCTTAGGAGACACAAATTCACGTTTCACGTGTTGGTCTGCCACAGAAACTGACAGTCTTGTCTGGGGAGACGTAACTACAGCAGAAGGTTGAAGAATGGAGTGGGGCATTTGGGAAAGGCTTCTAGAAAGGGGTGGGTCTTGAGTCTGATTCAAAGAGATGGTGGATCTTCTGTAGAGGAGGTGGAAAGAAGGGAGCATTTTAGATTGAAGGGCTTTCAGCGCTGTGAAAGGTGTGGTCTATATAGGGGACTGCCTGAAGAAGCCTGGCTGGAGAGGAAGGCTTGGGTAGAAGATTACCTGAATTAAGTCCAGATCTGTGAGAAGAGCCTGATTACAGAGGGCCTTAAAAGCTAGGCAGAAACCACAATGAGACACCGCTTTCCACACATTAGGATGGCTATTACTGACAAAACAGCAGGTAATAAGTGCTGATGAGACTGTGGGGTAATTGGAGGCCTCGTGCCCCGATGGTGGGAATGCAGAGGGGTAGGTAGCCTTTGTGGAAAACAAAATGGCAGCTCCTCAAAAAACTGAACATCAGATTTACCATATGACCCAGCAAAGAACTGAAAGCAAGTACTCACATAGATTATTTGCAAACCTCTGTTTGTAGCAGTATTATTCACAATAGACGCAAGAAAGAACTCAACATCCATTGATGGCCGAATGGATAAACAAAGTGAGGCATATGCGCACAATGGAATATTACGCAGCCTTAAAAAGGAAGGAAAGCCTGTCATATGCTATGACACACATGAGTCTTGGAGATACACTAAATGAAAAAGCCAGTCACAAAACAACAAAAACTGTATGATTCCCCTTATATGAGGTGTCTAGAGTCGTCGAGTTTACGGAGACAGAAAGTAGAATGGAGGTTGCAGAGGCTGGAGAGCTGGGGCACTGGGGAGATCTTATTTCAGATGTGCAAGATGAAAAAAAGTCTGGCGGGTAGGTGGTGCTGATGGTTGCTCAAGCCTGTGAAGCACTAGGCCCCACACCTGAGCATTTAGAAAGGATTATGATGATGAAACACACGTTTCACGTGTATTTTACCACAATGAAAAGAACAATCATCTTTGGTTCCCGAACAAAGAAATGTCAGAATAAACATCTGCGTTTGAAGAAGATGGTTCTGGCAACAGATGTTGGATTGTCACAAGAAGAGAAAAATTACCATGATCTTGGAGGAATCCCTGCAGGATAAGGAGGGGGCTTCTGGGGAATGGAGGAAAATCGAGAAGGAGGATTTTACATTTAGCCAAGTATAGGGTGAAGAACAAGAACGCAGGTCAGAGAAACCGAATTTAAGGGCAGCTGGCCTAGGGGCGCCTGGGAGACTCAGTCCATTAAGTGTCTGCCTTCTGCTCAGGTCGTGATCTCAGGGTCCTGGGATCGAGTCCCGCACCAGGCTCCCTGCTCAGCAGGAGGCCCGCTTCTCCCTCTCCCACTGCCCCTTCCCCTGCCCCTGCTTGTGCTCTCCCAACCCTCTTAAAAAAATAAATAAAGTTGGGGCACCTGGGTGGCTCAGTGGGTTAAGCCTCTGCCTTCGGCTCAGGACATGATCTCAGGGTCCTGGGATCGAGCCCCGTGTCAGGCTCTCTGCTCTGCGGGAGCCTTCTTCCCCCCCCCCTGCCTACTGCTCTGCCTACTTGTGATCTCTTTCTCGCTCAAATAAATAAATAAAATCTTAAAAAAAAAAACTTAAAAAATAAAATAAAAATTAATAAATAAAATCTTTAAAAACAATTAAAAGAAAAAGAATAGCTAGCCAAGGATAAGGGAATTTTTAAAAACATGACAAATAGGCATAAGTATATTAAAATGAAATCCATTAATTTTGTGGAGAGCGCTTATAAAATATATCTGAGTAAAGAACTAGATTTATCAAGTGCAAGATTCAGATTTTATTCACGACTCTTTAAATGGGTACAAATTTCATCAGCTCCTGCTATTGAATGTCTCCTATTATAATAGCCAATCTGATCTGCCTTATACATTTATCACCCTATAAAAAGGTAGAGACAATAGCAGAATTCCTCCATCTGGAGCTTGTATATTTCCAGTTCCCCAGATACTACGTTAGCATACAGCTTAACAAATGAATTTCTAACTCACAAAAGTAGTTATATACTTCCTTGGAGGGTTTATTCTGTGTAAATGTGTATTGGAAGAAATTTAAAACATGCAGTCAGCTGTATTTAAATAGAATGCCATTTCCTCAAGAAAAACAATTGTGGGTATGACAAACTGTTGGTGGGGGAAGAAGATGAATTTTATCCTAGCCAGTATTCTTCTGCTCTATCAACAAAAATGTACACGAGAAGCAAATGAGTTCATTCTTCTCTGAGAGTCTTTAGCTGATGAAAATCCCAACTGTTGACCCTTCTCTTCTGCTTTAATTCCAGCTGAAGAAACTCCAGGTTGGACCCCAACCCTCTTGGTGGTCATGGGAATGCTGGTGGCTTTGGCTGGTGTTTTTGTGGTGCTGTTTTTCCTTCAGTACAGAAGACTCCGAAAAGGCTACACACCCCTAGCAGAGACACATTTAAACAACAAGAAGTACACAGAAGAAGCCTAGAGAGCTCACGCCTTCCCCTGGAGAGGCACCAGCCAAGCCACAGGTCTGACCCTGCCGATGAACGCGCTATTAGTCAGTGTTCTTCCTTTAGCAGAAGATGTTTGACACGGTTGCTGCTACTGTGGTGCTCATTCTCAAGACAGAGGATGTGCAGCTGTAGTCGCTGGTTTACTTACTGTTTAACAAACACAAACGGGAATGTTTGAGGCTATCTTGACCGTCAGACAAAGGCAGAGCTGACAATTTGTGTTATCTGATAGTAAGTCCCCGTATTAAGCCTCCTCCTGTTCTGAGAAGACACACACAGACACACACACAGGCATGCAACTGATAAAGGAGATTCATTTTATTTTGGAGGTCACTGTAATTTGAGACCTGGGCAAGATCACGGTTCATTTTTTCTTAACCCAAGGGTGTTCCTTTGTAAAGAGGCAAGCAGGTTTGAAGCAGAAGATGCTTCCTGCGTCTCCGTGAGCTTAGCTACAAACATCCGTGCTTCTAGGTGCCTTCCTGGTTATCTTCCGGTGGCTTACTTCTCTTCTCTCTGTGTCTTCTTTTCCAGCCTTTAAAACAGCCTTGAAGATGAAAATAGGCCTTATTTTCCGAAGAGGATGGAGAGTAAATGAAGGAATGAATGATCCGTTTTTTTTTTTTTTTGGTTTTTTTTTTTTTTTTTTTTTTGCAAATTAGACTTTCCAGAACTTATCAGAATCTGTAGTTCTTAACAGATATTCAATAGCTAGATAAACATTGATTCTATAGTGAAAAATAGACAAGAGATTAAATGATAGAGTTTTCTAGTTAATTAATATACTGTTTTAAGTCTCCTAACATCTATAGAATCACTTCTCCCAGGAAAGGCTGGCTGGAAAAGGTTGTGGGGCTAGACCCCTGACGATCTGAGTAGAGTTTCATTGCTTTGAGGTCTCATTTGGCTGATCCTGAGCAAATTTCTTTACCAGGTAGCCTCAGATGGAAAATTATCCGCGTGTATTTTTAGGAGTTGGCTTCCGATTTTACTCATGCTGTGGTGTTCTGACAGTTACTTACGAATGCTAATCAATTAAGCCTTATCATTTAAAAGCAAACCATCCATACAAAATATAACATTTCAGAATTAAATGGTTATGCTCCACTAAGTAATCATCATCTCATGAGAGGTAAGAATGAAGCTATCTTTATTTACTAAGATGCTCAGACTTACCAAGAGGATCCCTCCTTCTGAGCAGTTAGCGGTTACTGAGATTGAAGGTAAATTTCATCTGCTCATATCTGCTACCTGTGCCTCAGGGCTGAGTCCAAAGTTCTAGAAGGTAGCCTGTCTGTCCACGCATTTCAGCTGCTCTCTACTGGAATAGATGTGTGGGAAGGTTGGGTGAGAAGAGGATTCTTGGAGCCAGCTGCTTTCTACCTATGGGGGAGGGGGCTAGATTCATCAAAACAGTGTTATCCCTCCAAAATAAGGTAGCAAACGCCGGAGAAAGGGACAAATCCCAATCAGAACCGAATTGGAGTCTGAGCGAGCCTCAGAAAGCTACGGACACATCTCAGTGTGGGCTCAGCATGTGAGAGTCAAGATAGCCCAGGGTCCTTCATGGGCTGAAGCCCTGCTTGGGTCTCTAGCCACCCCCCACCACACGTAGATCTCAATTCCTGCCTTTAACAGTATCTATGGAAAATTCGGCAAAGTTCGATGAATGTACTCCATTCCAGAAGGTTTATGCTCCAAACTCAGGATTGTTGGGGATCACAGTTTTACACCCTACTTTTAAGCCAAAAGGATATAATGGAATGAAGATATAGTTGTGCATGGTAGGTGTGTTTCTGAAAAGTTACATTTAAATTAATTGCATGTTAGAAGCAGCAGGAGAGGGGCCCCTGGATGGCTCAGTCAATTGAGTGCCTGACTCCTGCTTTCGGCTCAGGTCATGATCTCAAGGTCATGAGATGGAGCCCTGAGTCGGGCTCTGCCCTCCCCTGCGAGTCTGCTTGAGATTTTCCCTTTTCTTCTGCCCCTCCCACTCATGCTCTCTTTCATTCTCCTGCTCTCTCAAATAAATAAAATAAATTTAAAAAATAAAAATAAAAGTAACAGGGAAAATGACTTTTTATAGATAAACTATATGAATACTTCCATAAAGCAAATAACCACCTCTCTCTTGTCTCTCTGGTACATCAGAATTTTCATTCATCATATTCCCAAGCAATTTATTTAAAGCCAGAAATAGAGGGTAATCATTTATACTTGGCTACTTTTTTCTATAGCAGATGCAACTTCTAAAAGATACTGTTTTATAATGCCTTCCTAACAGAAATGATTTCCTAATTTTGTAGTTCATAAAAGAGGAATAAAATTTTCTAACATTTCCTGACATTACAGTCAGTTAGCGATGAATGCCTTTTAAGAAATTTAAAGGTAGAACAAACCTGTTAGGATGAACAAGTTAGTTTGCATTTACACTGAATCTCATGGAAATAAACTCAGAAAATACCACGAAGCATTGTAGAGTTGGTGGTATTTCTCAATGATAGGGGGAAAACTTCAACTTTGAAGAAAATGAATAGATCACTCTACATGCTTCTAGCCTCAGAATTAGAAAAACTGTATATCTATGAATTACTGTTTCAAAAGAAATGCTGTTAGAAAGCTAACATTCAGAAGTGACTGAAATCTGATAGCCTGTTTCCTTTGTGACTTAAATTCTCTTCTAATTTTAAAATTCTTTGATAGTAATTTGTGTCTTGCTTAGGATTTAACATTGTTAATTATAATAATCCTAATGAATACTTTTAATCTCATGTTAACAAGAAATGAAAAATGTATTAAAGAAGAAAATAAAAATAAATGTTTTGCAGGTTATTGTTCATCTGTTGGAGGCTATTGTTTTTTAATTTGTGAACATCAGTTCCCATCTTTTTGGCACTCAGTATGCATACATTAGAATATATGTATATATATATATAATACATAAATACAAATGTATACATATAACCATATATGTATATACAAATATATATATAACATACATAATTACAATTTCAGTTTTGAAAATAAGGTCTTAGATAAATGGAGGCTTCTACTTTCTTTTGAGTTTCTTGGCAATTGCTACTTCCTGGCTCTCAGTTTTACAGGCAGAAAAACAAGACATCCCTCTCCTCCCAGGCACAGAGTTCCTTTTGATGTCCCCACAATCTTGGGTTGCAGGATGGGGTGGGGTGGCTGCTTCAAGTCACTGACCAGGGAGGCAAAGTCCCACAGCAGCTAACTTGCTGATTCTCCTGGAAGCTCTCCAGTTCAATCATTTCATTGGAGACCCTGGAAGAAAACAATGAAGTAATGTAAGTTATGTGGAGTTTGCTTCTGCATTAAGAACGGAAGCTTCTAGATGTCAGTTTAGACACCTCTCTGTACAGCTCCAATGCCATTTTATCAAAGCACTTTAAGTACCCAGAAAATGGTGGTGGTTAATCGATACAGGGACATAAAAGAACCAGTTCGCTCCCCAGTGGAGACATAATTATTCTCCCCAATGCAATGGTCAAACTCAACGTGGAACTCGTCCTATTTCTGCAGAACCTTACTCATCCTGACTATTTTATAAATATTCTTTAAGGAACGAACTGATCTCAAAGGAAAACTTTTCATTCAGGGCCTCTGGCATCTGTTTTAGCATTAGCAGGATAAAACACAAGAGAGTGGGGTCTTCAATTCCTGCCATGAAATTAGTAGCAACCCGTCTTTCAGTTCTGAGTTGTCTGGACACTCTGTGGACATTTACTCCATGCAAACTAATTAAAGGGCACACGGCCAGCTATCTTATTCTTCCCACCAGTGGTAGACCTTCATCCTACCATGTGTAGGGACTAAGATAGAAAGGAAAGACGTCATGACATCATTTTAGGGTCCTCCACTATCTGAAGTCTTAAAAGCCTGGTTTCAGGGGAAAGAGTTGGCGGCCGAATTATGAAGGCAGGCAAACCAGTGCCTTTCTTATGGAGAGGGACCCAAGATGTTTCTTCAGAAACTGTCCACCGATGACATGATCATTTGGCTTTAGCTACAAGGGTCATTCAAGCTGAAAATAACCCCTGTGAATGTGATTACGCTTTGGCAAGTAGTTTAATGAAATCTTGAAAACAACACATGAGAAAATTGTGAGCAATAGGATAAATCGAAGTTTCCCAGAAGAAAATAAAACACAACCCAAGGTTCCTATTCAAAGCATGTATGCTTCATACAGTCTCATCAAGACTGTGTCTCTTTGGCAAAAACCCTTAACCCACTTGTGTTGTTTTCCCCATGGACTCAAGTCAGACTTCATGCCTGTAATAGGACTGAATTTGGTGCTCTCTTCTTCAGACCATTCTCTGCTAAAACTATCACTGTGTCTCCCAGGCGCGATTGTGTCCCGTGTCGTAAATAACGCCTCATAGAAAGGCTTACACTTGTCCCTCATTAAAATAGCAGAGCTGGGGCACCTGGGTGGCTCAGTGGGTTAAGCCGCTGCCTTCGGCTCAGGTCATGATCTCAGGGTCCTGGGATTGAGTCCTGCATCGGGCTTTCTGCTCAGCAGGGAGCCTGCTTCCCTCTCTCTCTCTCTGCCTGCCTCTCCATCTACTTGTGATTTCTCTCTGTCAAATTAAAAAAAAAAATTTAAAAAAAAAATAAAATAAAATAGCAGAGCTTTCGCTGCCAGAACACAGTCTGATGACTCATTCACTTCCTCCGTTATTAAGCTTTTCTGGACCATCCTGAGGAGGAGCAGAGTGGAATTAGGCTTACAATAAAGCAAACCCTGCCCTCTTGTGTTTTATTAGAAAATTGCGCCACGTGGTGAAGTTCTTAGAGCTGTTTACCTCTATCCTGGTTAATCGCCTAGGTTGGGGAGACCAATACTGAAAGATTTGCCGTGAATTCAGAAATCAGAACAGATAAAGCATAGCATTTAGGAGGAAATGATTTCCTGTGCAGGCAAGGTAGTCGTGATGAAGGCTCTTAGAATCTCCCTTTTAATATATTTTGGAAATGTTGAATGTTCAACAACAAACCATTAAAAATTTGGGGAACCATTTCAGCCGCCAGGCAAAACTCTTGTATGCTTGTCAAATATGCACAGGGGAGAATTTATCACACCATATTATTTAGATGCTCATACCATAGCTGGAGGTTGGGGAAATTTCTTTTTCAATTAAAAACTGTTACCAAGAAGCTGGTAAATTTTGAAAAAGTTTTTGAAAGTTTTCTGAGGTTTATCTGATATTAGGTGATTGAAAAGGGGACTCGAAAAGTAAAGAGAGCATGTTGTCTAACGTTTCTCCTTCTAGTATATTTATCCAGGTAAAGATTAAAGGGGGACATACAGGCAAGGGTTTTCTTTTTCTTCTTTTCTTTTTTTTCTCCTTCCTTCCTCCCTCTCCTCCTTCCTTCATTCCGAGAGAGAGAGAGAGAGAGAGAGAGAGAGAGAGAGAATGAGCAGAGGGCAGAGGAGAGAGAGAGAGAGAATCTTAACTAGGCTTCATGCTCAGGGAGGAACTGGATGTGGGACTCCATTTCATGACCCTGAGATCATAACCTGAGCTGAAATCAAGAGTCTGATGTTTAACTGATTGAGCCACTCAGGCGACCCCCGCCCCCCAACCCTTTGGTTTTGTTTTGTTTTGCTTATTCTGAGATGTTGTCTTTTCTTTTTTTTTTTTTTTAAGATTTTATTTATTTATTCGACAGACAGAGATCACAAGTAGGCAGAGAGACAGGGGGAAGCAAGCTCCCTGCCAAGCAGGGAGCCCGATGCGGGGCTCCATCCCAGAACCCTGAGATCATGACCTGAGCCGAAGGCAGAGGCTTAACCCACTGAGCCACCCAGGCACCCCTCTGAGATGTTATCTTTACGTGAGAAAAATGGATGCTCCAAATTTCCCAGCTGGATCTACCTGTTACTCTTTCTCTGGTGGTTCATTCCAATGTTCACTCCAGACATGGTAATGGTAGTTGTTTGCATGGAAAGTAGGAAAAAGGAAAAAAAAAAAACAAAAAACCAAAAATTGGGGAGTCAGATTTGAAGCACTTAGAACGCTGACAGAGATGAAGCCCTCTCTTGAAGGGAATCATTAATATATTTCCCACTGAAAGACATATTATTATATGACACACTTTGCAGATAAGCTAATTCCCAAAGCAGTTAATTTCGTATTAGTGTTTCTACAGAAGGTCTCATTTTCAGTATTTTTATTTGCTTCTTTAAATAGCAAAGGTTGATTTGACCATTGCCAGGGATCAGTTCTCTTCTTAAAAGAATATTTGTGTTTCAAAAAGTCTTGTGCTTGACACCAAGGAGGTACACTCAGCTAAAACACATGTGTGTCGGAGCTCCAAGTTTCAGACCTACTTATGCAAGCAAGTGATCAGCCTTGAACACAGACATGTAATCTCAGCCATAATCCTGTGGAACTCTATTGTTCCCCTGTCTCTTCTTTGTGACAAGCCTACAACTTCCAACCTTTTCGGCTCCACAATTCTCATTTGAGCTGCACATTTTCTTTTCATTTCAGGCATTTTGCAATTCCGAGGCTTGTAACACATTACAGACTCAAGGTCGTTTTCTTTCTCTCTGTGCACTTCTCGCCTCTTGATATCCTCTTATCAAGATGCCGGCTTCTTTGTGTTTCTAACACTTTTACTTGAGATAGACCCAACTCTTTGATCTTGTGCAGACTCTAAATCGTTTGCTGTCAGCCTCCGGGAGTGGAGATCTGCTGCGTCCCCAGTGCCCTGTCTTCTGTGCTTGACAGCATCATCGGGCATCTCCAACCATCAAAGGGCTCTTCCAGCCCAGTACCGTGCAAATTTGTCCCTTTTTTGCTTCAGTATGTCACAGTCTGCATTTTCCAGCTTAGCGGTGACAAGAGCAGGCGCGATAAAATCATTCTGAAATTGACACAGGCCGTCGCGGATGTAAATTCATTGTTTTTGAACAACAGCTGCTCAGAACGTCAGATGACAGTGAACTCACCTTGCAGCTAGATGGCTGCCTCGGACCTGGTTTTCCACTTGCCGGTGACAGGATGCAACTTATCCCAGAGCAATCTGCTCACCTTTGTTGTAGCTGTCAGAAGGCAAGAGCTTCACTCTCTGGAGGGCTTGGCTGAGATGTCTGCGTGTGAACCTCACTATACTTAGACACAGAACAAAACAGATGCTGCAACTCATTTTCCATTTACAGCTGGAGCTTGTTCCCTTCCTCCCTATGCTAAAAAGTGCCACTGGAAAATATCTGTTAAAAAGCCCGCTATTTTTTCCCATTCAAACCACCAGTATGAGACTTGACCTTAATTATCTCCCCGTGTGAAATATCTGGCAGTCTAAGATAAGGGTTCTCTGCCCCCGTGAATAGCACGGTATTTCCTGAGCCCTGTCAAAGGCCAGTGTTCAATACAATCTGAGCATAATTCTCTGTGTTGACGTTTGGCAGCTTTCCTTTAATGCCCATTGGCCCTGGCCTGGGTCAGTGGCTAGGGAAGGTTCCCAAGGACTATTTTCTTTTCCTTCCTTCCTTCCTTCCTTCCTTTTTTTTTTTTTAAATTTAATTTTAATTTTTTTTCAGTGTTCCAAGATTCATTGTTTATGTACCACACCCAGTGCTCCATGCAATACATGCCCTCCTTAACACCCACCACCAGGCTCACCCAACCCCCCACCCCTCTCCCCTCCAAAACCCTCAGTTTGTCTCACAGTATCTCACGGTCCATCTCCCATTCCCCCAACTTACTTCTCCTCTCCAACTCTCGATGTCCTCCATGTTATTCCTTATGCTCCACAAGTAAGTGAAACCATATGATAATTGACTCTCTCTGCTTGACTTGTTTCACTCGGCATAATCTCCTCTAGTCCCGTCCATGTTGATACAAAAGTTGGGTATTCATCCTTTCTGATGGAGCATAATTCCTCAAACTCAACACACACGAAACAGATAATCACATCAAAAAATGGGCAGAAGACATGAACAGACACTTCTCCAAAGAAGACATACAAATGGCTAACAGAGACATAAAAAAGGTTCATCATCATTAGCCATCAGGGAGAGTCAAATCAAAACCACATTGAGGTACCACTGTACACCAGTTAGAATGGCCAAAATCAACAAGACAGTAAACAAGTGCTGGAGAGAATGTGGAGAAAGGGGAACCCCCTTACACTGTTGGTGGCAATGCAAGTTGGTGCAGCCACTTTGGAAAACAGTCTGGGGATTTCTTCTTCTTCTTCTTCTTTTTAAGATTTTATTTATTTATTTGACAGACAGAGATCACAAGTAGGCAGAGCAGCAGACAGAGAGAGTGGGGGAAGCAGGCTCCCCGCTGAGCAGAGAGCCCGATGCGGGGCTCGATCCCAGGACCCTGAGATCATGTCCTGAGCCGAAGGCAGAGGCTTAACCCACTGAGCCACCCAGGTGCCCTCCAAGGGCTATTTTCAATGGCAGAGGGGCACTTCAGGGATGAAATACCAACTGGCTTCAGCTGACATGCAAGGGAAATGCATTAAGAAAGTTTTAAATTTTATTTTCTAGATTAATTTTTTTGCAGTGAAATATAGATAACATACAGTTTGCTGTTTTAACCACGTTTAAATGTCCAGTTCAGCTGCATTAAGTACATCCACAATGCTGTACACTGTCACCACCAACAGTTTCCCGAGCTTTGTGGTCATCCCAAACAGAAACCCTGTGCCTGCTAAACAATAATCCCTCATTCTCCACTCTCCCCAGCCCCTGGAAACCTTTATTTAACAAGTTATCCAGGAGTCTCTCCCATCTCCATCCTGAGACCCTCAGCTCTGCATTTTGGGTGGAAAACTTATTGTCTTAAGTCAATGACTCTATCCCATACCTCTGGCTGCAGTGTTCAGCCACGAATGTAGAACTGAAAACCTTAACATTGGAAAGGAATCTTTGCTGGTTTCTGGGAAGTAAAGCCCAAAGACAAAGTCTTACGCCCGAGTGTTACAGTGTGAAGACATGAAGTCCAGAATCACAGCAGCCATTTTGTCTCCTTGAGGGAAAGTTCGAAGGTGAGAGGGCACTTTTTTTCTTTTTCTTTTCTTTTTCCTTTTCTTTCTTTTTTTTTTTTTTTTTAATTTAGGCCAGTTTAAGCTTGAGTTTCTCTTACAATATGAAGATAAACTCATCATCAGGAAATTTTTAAGAAAGATTTCATTTACTTATTTATTTATTTGAGAGTGGAAGGGAGAGGGACAAAGACTCTAAAGCAGATTCTGCACTGACTGCAGAGCCCACTGTGGGGACTCGATCCACAACTGGGAAATCATCACGTGAGCTGAAACCAAGAGTCAGATGCTTAACTGAGTGAGCCAAGCAGCTCCCCATTTTCAGGGAATTCAACAATAAAGTGAGAGGACCACCTGGGTGGCTCAGTCAGTTAAGCATCTGCCTTCTGAGTCAGCTCCTAGGTTGGTGGATCCTGGGGTCCTGGGATAGAGCCCTGAGTCAGGCTCCTTGCTCAGTGAGGAATCTGCTTCTTCCTCCCCCTCTCTGCTCCTGCTCCCCCCCACCCCCACTTGTTCTCCCTCTCTCTGACTCCCTCTCTCTCAAATAAATAAAAATAAAAATATTTAGAAAAAAAATGAAGTGAGAAAGAAGAGGAACCGGTTTCCTTATTTTCAGACACCATAATTATGCCTTTATTGGGTAAAATTTTTTTCTTTGTTCCTTAAAGATTGCAAGAAAGACATTGGTGGGGAAGCAAGGGCTCCTCTTAAGGTAGGGGGCCCTACAGTATAGGGGTGCATTCAGAGGCCATATACTGTACGGGATTAAAATCCCAACTTGATCTCTTATTTGCTGCCTAATCTTTATTTCTAAATTTTAATTTTTACCTATTCTGGGCTTTTGTTTCCTTGCCTGCAAAAGGATATTAATAGCGTTTCTCCCTCTCCCTGCACACATGGATGTTTGAGTTGAGTTCACATATGTAAGTTCTTCACACCCCTGCCTGTGTGTTACACTGGGGGGTCCAAACAGGAGGAATTTATTTCCTCCCAGTTCTGGACACTGGACGTAGAAGACCAAAGTGCCGGGCGAGTTGGTTTCACGCGACGACTCTCTCCTTGGCTTGAAGACAACTGCCCTCCTGCCACTTCTGCACGCCGTCTGGTGTCTCCCTTTTGGTGTCTACATTTCCTCTTCCTCTAAGGACACCAGTCCCATGGCATGGGGACCCCCTAATTGCCTCATTGTAACTTAATCATCCCCTTTAAACGCCCGATCTCCACATATGGTTCTATTCTGAGGGACCCTGGGCTGGAATTTCAACATATAAACGGGGGGGGGGGGGCGGGGCAAAATTCAGCCTCTAACAGCCTGGAACAGAGAAGTCGCTCTGTCAAGGTCGAAGTCACTTGTCAGGTCCCTTTGGAAAGCCCGGTGTGTGACACCAGTGCTGCAGGTGAAATCCCACGGATCCAGCCAGGCGATCGCAGCACCGAGACGCAAAAGCTGGCTCTGCGGGGTCTGAGAAGTTACCTGCAACACTAAGCTGGCCTCTGCTGGGGGATCCTTGCTCTTTCCCACTAGAAGGGTCTGTGCGAGTTCTTGGTGCTCCGTTGGGGGCCGGGTGTCACTGAGCCACAGATGGTTTCAACTGGCATGAAGACCTCTCACCACTGAGTCAGGAGAGCGCGGAAGGGAGAAAGTGACAGAGAGAGGCACTTCAAGGAGGCCAACCATCCCGCTAAGCCCCAAAGGGCAGCACTGCCTTTTTCACTTGGTGGAGAGAGAGCAGGAATGTAAATGGTGTGTGAAATGTTAAATGTGAGTGAACTTTAAGCAATTGACATGGTGCTTCTGCTTCATTACCAATTTCGCATTTCCCCCTTCTGAAGCCAGAGCAAATGTTCCCAGTTTCCTGCTCTTTTCTGAGACCTGAACTTTACTGGCAGGCTCAAGCTGGATTCACCGCAGACAGAGCTGGGATCCTCAGACCTGCCCTTTCTGTAGATGGCCCCTTTGGTTTGCTTTGAGGTGGGAGAGAAACAGAAGGGGACTGAACAGTGAGGAGGGAAAGGGTTGACTACCTCCCACCTCTCTGGGTCTGGAGCCCGAGACCTTGCAGACCACGCCCCCTGCTGAGCCACCTGCCCCTCCTACTTGCACAGGTTGGGATATTTGAAAGTTGCAGTGTATCATTTCAAATTTCCAGAGGTCATTTTTTGTTTTTCCATATTTTGTCTGTGTCTTTCACATACCTGACTGCTGTAGAACATTCTTCCCCAAATCATGCATCGATACCCTTAGACTGCCTTACATGGGATCTGCCTATTGGTCATTGAACCAAAGGAAATTGTGTGCCACATCATGTGGCAGGGGAGGTGGGGCAGGGGCTGCCAGGCACCAGCTCAGTTTCCGCAGACTTTTTAGGTTCTTCTCCCTGCACTATTTGTGTACTGATGGATTTGAATATTTAATTTCATGTTTACTCCTTAATATTTTAGCAAAGCGACTGGCAAACAAAAGCAAACAAAGAAATGAACACCAGTGGTAAGTTTCACAAGTGTAATACACGTGGGTGAAAGATGGAAATCAAGTGGGGATAGATAGATTTAACCCCAGCAGGACATAAGCTGGTTAACTGTGGGTTTCGTTGCAAAAGAAAAGAATAGAAAGAATAATAAAAACCCTGAAAATACATCATCAGACATTATGTGGAAATGGCGAGGTGTTACTTAAAATTTTTAGAAATACGTTTTGCTCCCTGGGAATGTATCTTTCCTGCTGGGCTTTCAACTTTAGCCTCTTTGGACATTTATCATCATTAGAATTAGATTTGGCTGCTATCTGGTGAACAATATTTGGCCAAGGCTAGCTATCTATCTATTTATTTATAAATATTTATTTATTTAGTTGAGAGAGAGCAAGTGAGGAGGTAGGGGCAGAAGGAGAGGCAGAAAGAGAGTCCCAAGCAGACTCCCTATTGAGTGTGAACCCAATGTTGGTCTCAATCTCACAACCCCCAGAGATCAGGACCTGAGCAGAAATCAAGAATCCTCTGCTTAACTGACCAAACCACCCAGGTGCCCCTGGCCAAGGCTGAATTTAACCTGCGATCCTAGCCCCAGACTATTCTGTTTCATTAGGCTCTTCAGTCTATCGAAGTAATGTCCATGTATTTAAACTGTTAAATGTAAGAAAATAAACTCCATCGCCGCCCATTATATACGTACTGAACAGAAATTAAAGAAACAAAACAAATACAACTTGACTCCTTTATAACTCATCACTGTTCCCAATTCAATTAACAGACAGAAATTATATTCCTAACTTTATTAAAAAGCCTCTTTCCAAAAATAGTAGGCATGACTGAAGTTGTAACCTCGGGGTCCAGCAAGGATCATGTTTCTTTTTTTTTTTCCAGTTATATGATATGACTAACTAGTAAGAAATTCAGGATTTCCATCTTGGGCTTCCCCCTTTCTTGAATTGCTCAAATCGGTCAGGACTTACATAGCCTTCAGTTGGACTTCATCCCTGAGGGAGAAAGCACTGGCAATTTGTTAATTGTTTTTCCTGTTGCTTCTGAGGATTCCACGTGTGGATTTTTAAAAAAACTGGTTGCAAACAATTCAGCCAATCACACTGGTCCACTTTTCATTAATGTTACAAAAATATTTTTTAAAGTTTTATTAAATGTTTAAAAGTAAATACAAATTTGACTTTTATGTAGCTTTGACTTAAATTTGAGTTTAATTAATTAACATATTTATTTTTTAAAATCTGACACATTTTGAGTATGGTAGAACAAAAAGTTTTTGAAACAAAATGGAAAAATAATTTAAAATTTATGTTTACTTTGAAGTTTTATGAAAATATTGAATATTTTAAGTATGATTATATTGTATTTTTTAAGCTTCCAATCTTTACTATAAATTATGTGAAATCGAAATGATAAAACATTGACTTTCCTAAAATTAAAAGAAAACAATTTTATGGAACATATCAAGGGATGATTTATGAAATAAATTTATAAATTTATTACATCTTTATAAATTTTTTACTCATCCAAATCTTGCTGGCTGCAAGACCAGTCATTTGAAATCATAATTGAATTTAGTTGTCTTTAATATTTTATTTACTTTCCATTAGATAAAAACCACAGTTTTACACATATTTTTCAATTTTGTGGTAATAAAACCATATTTGTTGTTTTGAGGAAGGGGTCTGGAAACTTCTGTCAAGAGACAGATGGTTATTTCAGGCATAGTTGGCCAGACAGTTCCTGTTGTAACTACTCGACATTTTTAGCCCCTTTTCTCAGGCTCCATGTCCCCCCCCCTTTCAGTTTATTGAGATATTATTGGCATACAGCACATTGCAAGTATAAGGTGTACAGTACAATAACTTGAGTTAGACATATTATGAAATAATTATGAGTCTTCTTAGGACCCATTTTCTCATATAGAGATCTAAAAAAAAAAAAAAAAGTTTTCTTTCCTTGTAATGAGAACTTTCAGGATTTGCTCTCTTAGCAACTTTGAAATAAACCATAAGGCATTGTTAACTACGGTGATCATGTTGTATGTTACACTCCTGCCACTTATTTATAACGGGGAGCTTGGACCCTCTGACCACATCCTGGCCCACTCTTTATTGAAAGGATCTGTGCACCCTCGTCCACTGTTGTCTTTTGAAGGGCTCCCTCCCTTTTCCTTTGCATGAACTGAAGTTGGGTGCTAGTCCTTTGTTAACACATGCATGCCTCTCCCCGGGGACCAGCTGCCCCAGGAATGTAGGGCTGGACATCAGACCAGTCTTGTTTCTGAATTCCCTGTCCCTTTCCCAGCGGGGGAAGGAGAGTGTTTCCCCTTTATAAGCTTTAGAGCTCCAGGTGTCCGAACACAGTCTTTCCTGGGACAGTGGCACCACCGACTCTTATTTCCGAAAGAAGCTGAACTTGGCTTTCATGGGGCCCCACATCCACTGCCATGGAGACCCACATTCAGTGACTCATCTTCTTTAAGGAAGATGACACACAGTTGTCACACAGGTGAGGTTCAGGCATCCCTTTCTTTGAAGCAGAGAACACGAAATCAACCAAACAGAAGACGACACTTTGAACTTCTGGTGGGACATCTGTTTAGGTAACTCAACCCAGATGTCTGATCCAGACTCTCCCAAGATTGTCAGAGTCATCCCCACTTAGTAAATGCTGGTTACTGAATTTCTAACAAAATTCCTTTGACTACTACACAATAGGCTTTCTTTCCTGGTGAGTTCTTTACATAATTTTTCCCATCTCCCATTTTCAGTTAAAATGAGAATACTTCACAGCATTGGAAGATGGAGGGAAAGAAAAAAGTTTTCCTTGTACCTAACTTTTTGTTTGCTTTCTCATCCTGGGGAGTAGAGGCAGAGGGATATTAAACATTCAAGTCTGTTCCCATGTAGACTGGGGGAAAGTCTGTGACTCGTGCTGTTTCTGTCTTTCCCTATTTCATTCTCCTAAATTTTTAATCACAGGGAGTAATTGTTGGCGATGAAAAGTAAGAGATAGAACTGTTAGTCACTGTGTTAGCAGGTAGTTTAGGTAGTGATCATGAATCAACAACCTTATACGGGACATAGATGCCTCAGTTTGGGGCTATAGCTATGATGACCAAGTAGGCATAAGGAATGGTTCTTATCAATAGCTCATATTTATGTCAGAATAAGAACTAAATCTCATCAGATTTTCAGTAGGAGAAAGTTCGATTATATAATAAGCAGAGCTTGGACGGATGACTAGTCATTTGGAAAATTATAAAACTGGTTTCCTAATTGTATTCCTTTCACCCAAATAGATGGCAGATAGATGAAAATTCAAATTTAAGAAATGGGATTGTGAGAGTGATAGAAGAAAATGTCAGTTAATTATCTTTAGAATGTAATGGTAGGGAAGACCATTTCTAATTACCCCACCACATTTAGAAAGTATTTTTAAGACTTAGCCTTAATTTAAAAAATTGTACAAGATCAATAGGTTTGACAACTTTCAAGTGTTAAGCATTTATTTTTTGACCAATAAGTTTGTCTGATGTTGTTCTAGAAGTGAATAAGCAAGTCCTACTTTCACTCTCATCCCCTTCTCGTCTATCCCCATACTGTCTATCATGACATCAAACCCCATTCAAAATCTTCCATTCACACCCATCTCACTGTGAGTCAAAACCTTACAATGACATACGAGACCCACAAAATCTGTCCCTTTCCTTCCCTCTTTGACTTCATCTCCTATCACTCTCCCTGTCTTGGTTATTCTATGTTAGCCACATGGGTTTCGTACCTGTTGCTAAAATAGCACCCTCTGCCTCAGGGCCTTTGCACTTACTGTTCTCTCTCTTTCTTCCTTGACACATGCCTGGTTTGCCCTCTTACTTGCATGATTTTATGCCAAAGTCACCTTCTTAGTGAGACCTCACTGTCCGCCGTGTATAAAATTTCAGCTCCTCATGTTGGCACTTTATATCCCTCTTATCATTTACTTTTTTCTGTGTAGCTTTAATGTATCCATCATACATTCAGTTTCTGTCTCCTCCCACACTAGAAAATAAGTGGCATAAAGGTAGAGATGTTTGTTCATTTCCAGGGCCCAGAACAGTGCCTGGAACAGAGAATTCACTTAGCAAACATTGGTTAAATACTCGAATGACTAGGTGACTACAGTTTAATTTCCTAAAGTCACTAATTTGGAGAGTCCAAGATGGAAGTTGGCACTCGGGAGGAAGTTCAGAGCTGAAACTGCTGGTCTGGGAACTCATCTGCAGGAGGTGACCACCAAGCCACTGACGCACATGTGACAGAACCTGCAACATGGTCCAGAGGTCAGGATGATGGGAAGGATGAAACCACCAGAGAGGACACACTTACTCCCTAGGGGTCTGGAGGGCAACAGAGCATGACTGGAGGGCAACAGAGCATGACTGGGGCTTCTGTTCTGGCACTCATAAGACTGCCATCCAGGTCTGAGCCACACCCGCAGAAACCATGCAGTGATGACTATGTGCTATTTTCTGTGTGGGTGTTCATTTGTTCCGCAGTAGTGGATGACCAGTACCTGGGTTCAGAACTTTAGAAAGCTCACCTTTGCTTTTACAGGTCATAGAGTTTATGTTGATGCTGAACTGGGGGAAGGCTGGCTCCACTCTCTTGTCCTCAGTTCCTCACCATCCCCCACCCCTTATCAACATGCTGCTGCTTCCCAAAGCCAGCATGGGAGAGAGACCTTCCACAGGACAGACATTTCGGTCCTATAGAATGTAATCTCACATATGCAGCCATACACTTCCCCTCACTTTTGTTGTTTTCTAGTGGCTAGAAACACATCACAGGTGCCACACACACCCAAGGGAAAGGGAAGACGCAGCTGCATGAAACCAGGACCTGGGTATCCTGGGGATGACCGTCGCGGTGCCTGGCAGTCGGTTTCAAATAGAAACACAAATGATCTTGGAATGACACTTGAAATCTGCAAACCCGAACCCTCATTTAGTAACCATTGCTGGCTCCCTTGCACACAGGCTTCAGAGTCCCCTGCCAACATGCTCCCCGATCCTCTCCCTCACTCCCCGCGTTCACTGTTCCTGGCAGTTGACTTCCACTTATTTTCTAAAGTTTGGACTCAGATTCCTGCCTTCAGAGTGCAAACAACAGTACCTTACAGATCATCTATCTTCCCTTCTCAAAGGTACTCCCGTGGCTGCTTCCAAAACAGGATTTCTCCCTCCTTTCTTCCTTCTCTTGTCCTCTTTATCAGCTTGCTCCCACTTTGGTCAGGCATTTGAGCTGTTTTCTGCTGTGCACACTGGAGATCCCCTTTTCCTCAAACCACTGCCTGTAGGCCCCGTGGGTCTTGAAAACCTTGCTCATGCTCATCTCTAAAGTATTTCCAGCACTGAGCTCATCTGTGTTTCTCCTCACTCATACCCAGACCTCAGATCCTCAGATTTTTTTCTCAGATTTCTTTTCCTTTCTTTCTTTCTTTCTTTCTTTCTTTCTTTCTTTCTTTCTTTTCTTTTCTTTTTTTTTTTTTTGTAAAAGAGATCATCTGAGTGCCTTCTCAAAGGACTTTCTGAAATTCACTCAATGAGTCCTCAGTTAAGGCCCAGAGCTTCCTTTTGGTTAAACCCAACCAGACTGGATGACCACATTCATTATTCCAAGGGTTCCTTATTCTCCAGGAAATGGGTCCTTAGTTTCACAACTTCCCTGCCTGGGTAGTGAATGTCTTCCATACGTAACTCTAGAAGCTGCGCTTGGCCCAGCCCAGTCTGGGTGCACAGGCCAGCATCATGGGTGTGTGACCTGTACCCCATAGGGTCCTGTGCTCTGAAGGGGCCCGTGCTCACTTCAATGCTCTGTTGTCACCATCTTGAAGTTCCTAAACATTTGACCTTTGAACTTGAGGTTTGTATGTGAAGTCTGATGGGAGGCACAACACGCACAGGAGAGAAGCGAGGCATGCTATGTATGTCTGCTGTGCCTTGTCCCTGATTTCTCCTATCGCCTTGGGGATGCCCCATGAGCACAAACTTCCTGTGTCCCCACTCGAAACCCAGCAAGACCCAAGGTGGAGACCCACAAGCATGAGACACCCTGGGACTGGTGAATCGGAGCCCTGCTGGCCCCAAGGGCCACACCGTCATTTGAGTGAGAACTCGCTTGGAATGCAGAAAGGGGATGATGGTGTTCTAAGTAACACAAATGGCCAGTGAACCTCTTCATAGCATTTCTTACTTGTGTTACTTTGCTATTCGGCAAGCACTCACCCTCAGGGAGGACCTGGAAGGAAAGGCAAGAGCAGAGCCGCCCATAGCTCCTTTTCCTCCTGGCTTTCCTTCTTGCCAGGAAGCCGAAGGTAGAGGATGTTGATGGAAGATGTGAAAATCAAGAAGTGAAATGGAGGGGAGTCGAGGTGGCTCAATCGTTAGGCAGCTGCCTTTGGCTCAGGTCACGATCACAGGGCTCCTGGATCGTGTCCTAAGCTCCGTGGGGAGTCTGCTTCTCCTTCTTCCTCTGCCTCCCCACTGGCTCATGTTCCACAGGCGCCACCCTGTCAAATAAATAAATAAAATCTTACAAAAAAAAAAGAGAGAGAGAGAGAGAGAGAGAGAGAGAGAGAGAAGTGAGATGGAAAGAGTTGAGTTGGTCTGGTGTAGTGTTTTCTCTGTCTCGGTAAGAACAGATTACAAATATACCAGCTAAGAAGTACAGATTATCTAATTTCGATGGTTTCCACATGAGAGTGAAATGTGCTTGTATTTTCATTTCAAACTGTCAGTGTACAGTAAGTATAAAGATGACCAATAAAACTCATGCTGTATTTTAATTCTTTTAAAATTAGGAACAGCATTCAATAGCAAAATAAAAAACAAAACAAAACACCATGATGAGTTGGGACAGAGATCATGGAAGAAAGGAAAACTGTTTCTATCTGAGCGCTGAGAGCTGTACCTTTTCCATGCATGAGGCATCCCACGTTTTCTCTGGGCGGTGGACCTGGCACATTCCGCAGCTGCACCTGCGTGGAGAGCTGGCTGAGGTCGGAGAGAGATTCGGTGTTCTTCAAAGGCACGCAGGGCATCAGTGGAGTCTGCAGGCCAGCAGGACCCTAGAAGAACATGTTCGAATATTCCTTATGATGGTTCACTTCTGTCTCTCATATGCCTTAGAGCAGGGATAGAGGCAAGCCAAGGTATTGATTTTCTCAGCCCTCAGGGCTGCGATTCTGGCCAAAGCTTGTCAAAAGCCTCAGGCAGGGGCCCCCCTGCACTCAAGTGGTCTCAGGTACCGACATCAGAACACCACATGTTATGGAGGGAAAGTTGCCTTAGAGAAGCCCGGTTGTGGGCCAGATCAAAAGACATTTTTAAAAATCTGTGTCATCTCAGATGTCAGGGAGCAGGCTAGAAGGATACCCTTTCCCTAAAACGGGTGGGACTTCACCTCAGAACCACTGCCGTGTTACCAGCTTCAGTTCAAGCCCGCTGAGAGGGGAGAGTACAAAGTAAGCAATTCTTTTTTTGGTTTGATGACACATACCTGGAAGTGACCAACCACAACAGGTATGGCTGACTGCCATCTTGTCATGTAGACATCATAAAAAGAAAAAAAAGAAAGGAAATATTTTTTTCTCCTTGTGCTCAGAACTCTTAGGATTTCCTCTCTTCACAGCTTTGCTTTGTACATGCAGCCATACAAGTTGGACATTCTATACTGAGTACTTACTCATCTTAGAACAGGAGGTTGCAACCTTTTGACCACTTTCCTCCACTTCTCCTTTCCATCCTCCATCTCTGCTAACCACAAGTCTGAGCTCTGTTTCTGTGAGTTTCATTTTGTTTGTAGAGTAAGTGAGTTCATACAGTATTCGTCTTTCTCTGTCTGATGTATCTTACTTAGCATCGTGCGGTTGAGATCCATCTGTGTTGTCGCCAACGGTAGGATTTTTTTGTTTTGTTGTGTTTTTTTGTTTGTTTGTTTGTTTGCTTTTGTTTTTTTCAGCTGGAGGATATGCTCTGGTACAGATAAAACACAGTATTTATCCACTGATGGAAACTAGAGTGTTTCCATGTCTTGGCTATTGTAAATAACACTGCTAAGATCACGTGGGTGTAGATACCTCTTTGAGTTCGTGTGTCTGTTGCCTTTGGATATATTCGCAGAAGTGGAATTGCTGGACTATATGATAATTTTATTTTTTCTTCTTTTTTTTTTTTTTGAGGCCATTTTGTACTGTTTTTATAGGGACCTCACCAATTTCTAGTCACCTCTAAGTGCACAGGGGCTCTCTTCTCTCCACTTCCACACAGGCTTCTGTTATCTTTTGTCTTTTTGATGATAGTCCTTCTGGCAGATAGGAGGTGATGTCTCATTGTGCTTTTAATTTACATTTCCCTAATGACGAGTGATGTTGACCATCTTTTCAAGGATCTATTGGCTTTTTGTAGTTCTTCTTTGGAGAAACAGGCCTTTTGCTATTTTTAAATTGAATTATTTGTTTTTTTGAGGGGGGCTATGGGGGGTTTTTTGTTTGTTTTTGCTTTTGAGTTATATGCGTTCTTTATATGTTTTAGATATTAATCTTTTTTTTTTGAAGATTCTGTTTATTTATTTGATAGACAGAAATCACAAGTAGGCAGAGAGGCAGGCAGAGAGAGAGGGGGAAGCAGGCTCCCCGCTGAGCAGAGAGCCTGATGCGGGGCTCGATCCCAGGATTCTGGGATGGTGACCTGAGCCAAAGGCAGAGACTTAACCCACTGAGACACCCAGGTGCCCCATAGATATTAATCTCTTATCAGATATATGGTATGCAAGTATTTTCTCCCATTCTGTAGGGTTAGGTTGTCTTTTTACTTTGTCAATGGTTTCTTATGCTGTGCAAAAGCTTTTTTAGTTTGATATAGTCCCACTTGTTTATTTTTTATTTTGTCACTTGTGTTTTAGGTGTCATATCTAAAAAATCATTGACAAAACCTATGTCAAGGAGTTTTTTTCCCCATATTCTCTTCTAGGAGTTTCACCATTTCATGTTTAACTTAAGTCTTCAATCCATTTTGAGTTAATTTTTGTGAATGGTACAAGATTCTTTTACATGTGAATATCCAATTATCCCATGACTATTTATTGAAGAGACTGTTTCTTCTCCATTGAGTATTCTTGGTTCCTTTTGAAAATACCAGTTGACCGTATATGCTTGGATTTATTTCTGGGCTCACCATACTGTTCCACTGATCTATTTGCCTGTTTTTATGCCAGACATACTGTTTTGATGACTATAGCTTTACAGGAAAACTTAAAATCAGGAACTGTAATGCCTCCTGCTTTGTTCTTCCTTTTCAGGATTTCTTTGACTACTTGGGGTCTTTTTAAGTTCTATGTAAATTTTAGGAGTTTTTTTTCTACTTTTGTAAAAAATGCCTTTAGAATCTTGATAGACATTGCCCTGAATCTATAGATGGGTTTCAGCAGTATTCACATTTTAATAATATTAATTCTTCCAGTTCATGAACATGGGATACCTTCCATTTCCATGTACAGATCTTTTACCTCCTTAGTTGAATTTATTCCTAAGTATGTTATTCTTTTTGATACCATTGTAAATGGGACTGATTTCTTTCTCAAAAGTTTAATTGTTAGTGTATAGAACTGTTACTGATTTTTAAATGTTAATTTTATATCCTGCAACTTTTCTGAAACCACTGATTAGATCTAGCAGTTTTTTGTGTGAGTCATTAGAAGTTTCTGAATGTAAAATCATGTTGTCTGCAAATAGAGACAGTTTTACTTCTTCCTTCCCAATGCTTATGCTTTTTATTTCCTTTTCTTGCTTGATTGCTCTAGCTAAGACTCCAGTACTAAGTTGAATAGGAGTGGTGAGAGTGGGCACCCTTGTCTTGTTCCTGATCTTAGAGGAAAAGCTTTCTTTCTTCCACCATTGATGTTAGCTGTGAGCTTGTCAACATTATTATTAACTGTTATTATTGTTAACAACTGTTATTATGTTGAGATATGTTCCTTTTATCCCTAATTTGTGAAGAGTTTTTATTATGAATGGATGAATGCATGTTTGGATTTTGTCAAATGCTTTTTTTTCCCATGTTTTGAGATGACCTATGATTCCTTTCTTTCATTCTATTAATGCAATATATCACATTGGTTGGTTTGCATATGTTGAACCATCCTTGCTTCCCAGGGATAGATTTCATCTGATCATAGTGAATGGTCCTTTTAATGTGCTGCTGAGTTTGGTGTGTTAGTATTTGGTTGAGAATTTTTGCATCTGCATTCATCGGGGATCTGGGCCTATAGTTCTCCTTTCTAACAGTGTTTTTTCCCTGGTTTTGGTATCAGGATAATGATACCTCATAAAATGAGTTTGGGAGTGTTCCCTCCTCTTTGATTTTTTGGAAGAGTTTGAGACGGATTGGTATTAATTTTTCTTTAAGTATTTAATAAAATTCACCAGGGAGGCCAACTGGTTTTGAGCTGAAGTAAACAATTCTCATTATATATAGTCAGTTATTATTCATGGTCGTTATGTTCTACAAAGTTGCAGCAAACCCCGAATTAAGGAAAGCTGAATTATTGCCTCTGGGGGATTACAAGGTAAGATTCCTACAAGCCCCTGGCCACAACATTTTTATCAATGGATCAATATGTAATTTTGTTTTATGTGTGTTTCTGCGTTGAGACATCTTATTCAATATAAACTGTTGATTCATTAACTTCAGACTCACAGTCAAAAACACTACAACATGCCTGAACGAAGCTTACCTAACACATGTTATTTTCTCTGGAAGACACATCAAAGACTTCTTGAGTCAGAATGTCACATAGTTGGGGCGCCTGGGTGGCTCAGTGGGTTAAAGCCTCTGCCTTCGGCTCAGGTCATGATCCCAGGGTGCTGGGATCGAGCCCCGCATTGGGCTCTTTGCTCAGCAGGGAGCCTGATTCCTCCTCTTTCTCTGCTTGCCTCCCTGCCTAATTGTGATCTCTGTCTGTCAAACAAATAAATAAAATCTTAAAAAAAAAAAGTCACCTGGGTGGCTCAGTGGGTTGAGCCTCTGCCTTCGGCCCAGGTCATGATCCCAGGGTCCTGGGATCGAGCCCCGAGTCGGGCTCTCTGCTGAGCAGAGAGCCTGCGTCCCTTCCTCTCTCTTTCTGCCTGCCTCTCTGCCTACTTGTGATCTCTGTCTGTCAAATAAATAAATAAAATCATTAAAAGAAAAAGTCACATAGCACTTCAGCACCATGCATCAGAGCCATTTAAACAGCAAAATCACCAACAAAGAGCACAAAAATGTGAAAACACAGCACTAAATAGACTGCAAAAATGACACTTGTTTTTAGTAGGAGAGCTGATACGAAAACGTAGAGCGTCACCTTGTCCTTCCTCACGTGGGATGCATATGTCCGTGTCTCAGTATTTTCACTGATTGGTGTATGTGCACGTCTGTGAACGACCATGGAAACACTTCAGTGCAAATTCAGGGGTTACAGTAAATTTTAGCAAGTCGGTAAATCTGCAAAGAATGCCATCTGCAAATCGCGAGGGTCAACTGTGTGGGGGAGAAGTGCAAAAACACCCGTTATGTACTTAATTCTGGTATTTAATATCGGATTTCAAGCCGACAGATTTTGCTGTCTTCACAGAACAAAATGTCAATGAAAGTGGAAAGATAAACAGCAGGCAGCGCCAGGGCGGCGGGGCGCCCTCATTCCATCCAATTCTCCTGAGGATGAAGTTCACGGTGAGACGGCAGAGCAGACACAGGTTGTTGTCCTCACTGTCCACGCGGTCGCTAACAAGCCGCTCCATCACAGTCGCTCTAACTCCGGACGGGCACATTTTTCACGGAGAGGAGAAGCGCTTGCAACAAGGCGAAAGACTGTTCCAGAGTTAGTTCCTAGGGTTGGTCTCGGGGTTGAACAAAGAGGAGGAAGGACTCCCGGCTTAATGGCCTGAAGAGAGAGCAAGTTTGAGTTGCCCTTCTTCTCGGGTAAGCTCTGGATTTGCCGGGAAAGGAGTTTGTGGGGATTCGGAATCCTAGGGACTAGGAGGTAGGTTTAAAGGTTTAGGTGCTCACCTTTTCAGGGGTTTTAAAGGGAAGTTTGCACACTGGTTTTGGGGAGGGAGATTTCGGCTCTCACACTGCCTGCTTCACCAGCTGCGTGTTGATGACTACAACCTCGGAATCCCGCAAAGAATGGGGTCAGGAAAAGCTGGCTCTGGCCCCTTAGTGAAGCTGGGGACTTCCCTGGTGCCTGATACCCCGTAGTTCTCCTGGTAGCATTTCCTTCCTAGCCAAGGAGGCAGTCCTGCAGACCACTCCCAGCAGCCAGGGGGCTAAAAGATAGCAGAGTGAAGCACCCCACTGTCCCCCCCTCTCCCCGCTTCGACCCCCCCCCCGTCCCCCCCCAGACCGGGGCCAAAGCAGGGGATTTTGCTGTTTTTTTCTGCCCGACTCACTGCCCCTTACACTTGAGCTTTCCCGAATTTGGATCTTCCTCTCCTGAAATAAAAAAAGACTTCTTAATAACAGCAATAAGGCACATTGAGAGGGAAATGAGATGCCCAAGGATTTAGGGGTACTTAACTCTTTTCCTTTTTTTCATGCTTTACAACTGTGATTAACTCAGCACAGACCACCCTCCACCATCTCTTATTGCTTAATTAAGAAACATCTCAGAATTTTCTCCCTATTAGTTTCAGGCAGATTAGAAGGGAAAAATATTTTAACAGATGCTAAAGAGTCTTTCCAATGGTTTGAAGATTAGGAGAATGCCTTTTATAGAGCTCCCAAAGTGTTCTCTGGCTGCTTCTGCCAGAGTTGAAAAGAATTTAGTGGCTGGGTTCTTAATGAAAAGCCACAATGCTCTGACAAGGAACTCCTGGGCAAGCATTACTCTGGCTCCAAAGAGTTATTGCAAATTAAATTTTATCCTTGTCCTTTATGATCTATATCAGGCAGCAGGTGTAACAACAAGATTGAAATATTCTTGTCTTACACCGTTAATAAAAGCACCCACTCATTAATATCCGTGCCAGCAGGAAATACGACCTGCTGTGCTCCGGTGGAAAAGCTGGGTACCGCATTGGCAACTTTGTAGGCAAAAGGCAGGGTAAATACAATTTGAGTTTGGGGACAGGGTAATTACTGCTGCCATCTGGTAACACGTTCTTTATCGGAACTCAAACCTCTTATGGGTTCTCAGTACTTAACGGGGCATCTTGCTAGGCAGCCCAATAAAAGATGACTTTTTAAACGATACCTAGAAACCTTTTCAAGAATGCCTTTGTCTAACAACACAACAGCACATCTGGCGGGATTTGCCATCACCGTAAAGCCAAATCTTTTAATAGTGTTTATAAGTACTTTCCGAAGATGCACCATCGCCCCCACGAATTGGTGTTAATAGAGAGTCATTAGCTCAGCCGTCAATGTTTGTGGGAAAGGCAGGCTCAGCAAGAAACACATAATGAATGTAAAACAAATACAAAACACAACCTCCCCCCCGCAGCGAACTCCTTCCCCTGATGGATGGGAGCGCCCGCATTTCACCGTCTAGCTGCTTGGCCATTTGCACTGGAGCACTGTCTCTAAAATATCTGGCATGAGGTATCATGAAATAAACAAGCACAAGGAACACAGCAGCTAAAGGGAGCCTTATGGGGAGAAACAGTATTTACTTTAATGACCATGGCTTAGGAAATTGCCATATTCCACGCTGGGTTAATACAGGCTCGGGCGAGGTGGAGAGTGAACGGGACTCATCATGCTGACCAAGAGCAGGGAAGAAATGTCCAGCACCTTCTTCTAGTTGTCACTGAAACATCAGATCTCTCCTTCCCCCCAACCCATGGCCCAGAGTGGGCAAGGTAAGAAAAGAATTGTGATTAGGGTAATATGGCAGCTGGGAAGGGTTGGTTTTTTTTTGTTGTTGTTCTTTTGTTTTGTTTTGTTTTTCCTGACAGCACTCTAGATAATGGAGTGCTGTACATAAGGCAATAAATAGAAAAGGGTAGGATTATAAAGCTGTAATTCAGTCAAGAGGTTAGATGAGCTCATGAACAGCACAAAGCCACTGTGGTTTATCTTGATGTCACCCAGATTTTTAAGATTGAATGAGAACTTCGTGAGTCAATATTTTGCCTTGTTTGTTTCTGTGGAGTATAGGGAATTGGGGGAGAAAATCCAGATCTCCGTATGATCAATTATTCTAACCCATATATATTTATATGTATGTACATATGGCTTTAAGCATATCCTCCTAGAGCTATGTATGCATTTTTGCCCAGACCTCAGGGGTACGTGCAGGAAACACGATTTTTAAAATCCTGGCAGAGTAAAAGTATATATGGAAATGAGATGATTGTTGATGATTTTTCACATACTTTGCAAGCAGTGGAGCCCCCACGAGATCATTATTTCCAGAAGGTAGCCTTCCTCCTTTCTTTCTGCTCCTGCATGGCAGGCAGAACTTGGCCTCCACTCATTCCAAACTGTGTACCTCTACAAGGAACCACACAGTTTCCAGCTCTGGCGATTTCAGTCTTTTTCTTTTTGCCTTTCTTTTTTTTTTTTTTTTTTTTCCCTTGACCCTATTGAGGTATAATTGACATACAACATTGTGTAGGTCTAAGATGTACAACATGTTGATTTGGTACAATTCTATATTGCAAGACAATGACCATTTTATACAGCCTTAGCCTACAACTCCATCTTACCACATTCCTTCTTTCGTGGTGACAACATTTAAGATCTACTCTCTTAGCACTTTCAAATATTGGATACTGTATTAAGTGTAATCACCATGCTTTCCATTACATCCCCAGAATTTGTCTTAAAACTGAATTATCTTAGATCTTTGACCACCACCTTCCCATGTGCCCCAGTCCCAGCCCCTGGCAACCACCATTCTACTCTCTATCAGTTCCACTTTTTTAGATGACCCATATTCTATCTTGTACTGTACTTGTCTTTCTCTGTCTGACTTCCTTCACTTAGCATAATGCCCTCAAAGTCCATCCACATGATCACAGATCACAGGATTTCTTCTTTTCTCCCAGCTGAACGATAGTTCACGCCTCCTTTATCCATTCCTCTGTTGGTGGACAGTTCCGTATCTTGTCAGTTGTCAATAATGATTTCAGGATTTTTAAAAAAAGATCTTCTAATTTCCAGCTATATGGGATCTTGAGGAGTCATTTTGCTGTGCCTTGGTTTCCTCATCTGTTTTCATTAGGACAATAATAGTACCTGCTTTTTTAAAGAATATTTTATTTGTAGAATAAAATGAATGAATATATAGGAAAGGCTTAGAACAGTTCCTAGGCTTTGTTACTATTGGTGTTGCTTTTGTCACTATTTTTTAGTACATGCTATTATTTCCTCTTAGGAGGAAGGGTGATATGTCTTGATCAATTATATGTCTTCCCAAATATATGTCATAGTATAAATATATGAACTGAATTTAGATGGCTGGCTAGATTTTGCAAGTCTTTTTTTTTTTTTTTAAGATTTTATTTATTTACTTGAGAGAAAGAGAGAGAGAGTGAGAGAGAGAGCACGGAGGGCTGAGGGTCAGAGGGAGAAGCAGACTCCCTGCTGAGCAGGGAGCCCGATGTTGGACTTGATCCCAGGATCCAGGATGATGCAATGAGCCAAAGGCAGTCACTTAACCAACTGAGCCACCCAGGAGCCCCAATTTTGCAAGTCTTATATAATATTTTTTTTGCATAGTGTTTTTAACTCTAATAGAAACTTTCATCTCTGTTTTGTAGACAGTGCAAATCTACACAATTATGCCCAGCCATTCTTTAAAGAATGTCTTTAACAATAAGTGCTTCTGCAATAATGGAGCTTGTGGTAACTTTTGAAGGGCTAAGTGACTTAATCAAAGAGTAAGCTCCTTGCTGCCAGTGGTCTTTGATCTAAGAGGTATCTTTTTATATGTTGGGTATCAGCAGGTGGCACTCTTTATTTATTTTATCTATCTATCTATCTATCTATCTATCTATTTATCTATCTATCTATCTATTTTACTTTTTCAGTGTTCCAAGATTCATTGTTTATGGTGGCACTCTTTCTATTACACTTTTTTCTCTTTGGAACATGGCGTCCCAGATGTTAAGCAGAACAGAGCATGGTTTCATAAATCTGAAGTAGGAATCAATGGAAATTGCTACAAGGAGTTTGTTATAAATAAGAATTGAATGAGTAAAATTTATGAATGGCTGTAAGTTGGAGTGAGCTCCTCAGTAGCTCTATGATATCTTCCTTGCCCTCTGGTATGTTCATTTGAGCAGTGGGATTGCATTTAATGCATAGGAAATTATTGGTACCACTTGGTGTGACTATCACGCATTCTGCACGCTGGGGCCGAAGGAAGTTTGAGAAAGCTGATCTGGATGGCCAAGTCAGCAACAGACGTCAAGACTTTGTGCTTGTGACTAAAAACATGGAAGAAAATGATTGTAGCTGTTACGGAGCTGCTAAGATTGGCAAATGAGGAAAAACATGCCTCAACTCATGGCTTTCCTGCAGCAGCCAATGGGACCAAAATACAACTTCTGGGCCAGCACCAATTGGCCTACCCAGCAAAATTGCTGAAAAGCAGGAGGAGTCACCTGTTCCAAGTATGGCCCACTTTGAGAGGAAAGCTGCTTAGTATTCAGGGCTGGACATTTGCTAGTTGGGATTATACAGCACCCTTGACAACATCAGAGTTGTCTTTTGAGTTTCGATTCTGATTCCAGATGTTTTTCGATACAAGTAGGCAGAGTGGATTTAAATCAGAAGTTTAGTAGTGCATAACCTCACCCAGTACTTCCTCAGCGGGATGGGTATTTTGAAAAATTATAAGGTGTCATACACGTTTATGTGTACATTGATCTTGTGGACAGCCATTATTCAGATGTGGGGCGACCATATAATTTATCATTCAAACCAGGGGTACTGTTAATTGTTGTATTGAGACAGCAGGTATAACTGGACTGTGTCAGACAATTTGGGACGTACAGACTTCTTATTTATACCTAGTGAAGGGAGAAGAGTATGTATTCATATTTAGTCATTCAACGTACCATAGTTCCTCTGTGATTTCTTTTTCTTTTCCCCCATTTCTTTTATCTTTTGTTAACCAGTTCTCTTTCCACAGCACCCCTTTGATTGTCTCTTCACTCCCATGGTGCTCGCTGGGAGCCCTTAGCACCACGCTCATTATAGTGATTTTTACAGTCAGCCGCTATGAATTTGTTTGGTATTCCCCCCTTTATACGAGACCCTGCACTTCTTGGGAACAGGGTGTAAGTATTCTGGTTTATTTACTTATTTATCTTTATTATGGTAAAAAAATACATAGCATAAATTTTACCATCTTAGTAATTTTTAAGTGTACAGTACAGTAGTGGTAACTCTACGTGCACTGTTGCGCAACAGAACTTTAGAACATTTGCAGAACTCAAACTCCTGTGTTCGTTGTGCAACACTCTCCTTCGCCCTTCCCCCAGCCCCTGGCAACCAGCATTCTATTTCTTGTTTCTAAGAGCCTGACAGAGTTAAATGCTGCATAAAAGTAGAATCATGCTACTTATTCATCTTTTTGCGACTGACCCATTTCACTTGGCATAACGTCTTCAAGTTTCATCTGTGTTGTAGCATATGACAGGACTTTCTTCTTTTTCTTTCTTTCTTTCTTTTTAATTTAAATTTAGTTAGCCAACATATTGTTTCAGATGTAGTGTTCAATGATTCATCAGTTGTATGTAACACCCAGTGCTCATCACATCACGTGCCCTCCGTAGTGCCCATCACCCTGTTACTCCATCCCCCCAACCACCTCCGCAGCCCTTGATTTATTTCCCAGAGCCAGGAGTCTCTCATGGTTTGTCTCCCTCTCTGATTTCTTCCCATTCAATTTTTTAAATTATTCATTTATCTATTGAGGGTCACCTAGGTGTCATCTACCTCTTGGTTATTGTGAATAATGCTGCAGTGAACATGGGAGTATTAATATCTCTTCAAGATCCTGCACTCAATTCTGGTTGGTATTGCTGAGTCATATGTTAACTCTATGTTTAGTTATTTTAAGGAAAAAATCACACTCTTCTTTCACAGTGTTTTCCATGGCAGGTCTACCATTTTCCGTTCCTACCAACAGTGCACAAGGGTTCCAACTTCCCTGCATCCTCACCAATGTTGTTATCGTCCATTTTTATTTTTTTATTTTTTTGGATAGTGGCCATCCTACTGGGTATGAGGTAGTAGCTCATTGTGGTTTTGATTTTCATTTCCCTGTTGGTTAATGATGTTGAGCATGTTTTCATAGCTTGTTGGACTTTCTGTGGATTTTTTTTTTTTAAGGACACACACAGTGAAGGCTCAGGAATGGTCGGATAAATGTAGGAAGTATCATGTCTTTTAAATGGCAGTGGATTTCTATTCTTTTCTTTTTCTTCATTTTACCTCCTCCGTTCAAGGTATATCGGCCTCCCTGCTCATGAGGTACAAGGAGGGGAAATATCATAGGATTGCTTCAAAGGAAGAAACATTTTAGATGAAAGAAAGTCTAGAGAAATCATTTTGCTTGTACTTTCCTCATGGCTCATGCTCTCTGTGGACATAATACTCAATATAAAATTTTCTCTTTTACATTAAAAAAAAAAAGAGATCCTTAAGCTCAAAAACAAACAAATGCTTAGAACCTGGGCTTATCTTTGACATAGAAAATTTGCCTTAACGTGCTCATTCACAAGAAATGGTTCAAATAAAAAGCAATAAAATCAGTACCATGTCACTAACAAGCTTTTAATAAAGCCATTCCTGTGACATATCTTTGGCTTAATATAATTTGGGGACATCTAATTTTTCATGTGCAGGAACTCAGTCTGTGCTAATTTACAACTTGTGATTCAGGATAAGAGATGAATTGGAAGACCGTTAGGGTATCATCCTACCCGACATGGGTTTCTGTGGCTTAGCTACTGGGCTGGTTGTGTAAATTAGCAAGAGGCGGATAAAAGGCCAAATGATTTCCATCAGATCATTTAAGATTTGGGTGGATTCGGTGTGAGACAAAGTAAAAGAGAAAAGGGTGAGTAGACCTACTGAGAAGACCACAGTAGCTTCTCTGATCTGTAAAATAAGGGTAGTAATTCCTGCCTACTTCATGGAAGTATGGAAAAGATTATGAAAGAAAATGAGTTAAAAGTGCCCTTTGGGGTGAAATGCTTTATGTAAACATATGTAAATATCTTGAAAGAGAAATAGAGTTTTGTAGACAAACTTTTCTCTGATTTGACATTCGCCTAGCTTCATGAAATGTCTAAAGAGTACCTTTCTAAGAGGGATGAAAACCTGTCATCAATAACCCCAGTTCTCTCAGGGAAGGGGGGAAGGGGCATGAGGTGGGATCCAACAACAAAAGGAGTTTTTCTTCCTCCTTCCATGAGGAAGAAAGGCACAAGGTGCCCAGCGCTTTGGTCTTAACTGTGAACATGATCACCAGGACTTTGATTAGGTTGTATCTTCAATGTCATAGACTTCACAAGACCTTGCAGCCATCCGTGTGGTCAACAAAGCAGCACAACTAGTGGTCTGTTTGAACCGACTAGTTGTTGGATTGTTTTGGTTTATGTTTAGGGTCTATTTGACCATCTGAACAGATAAATAACTGATAGAGAAAGCTAATGTATGGGAGGAACCCCTGAGAATTGGATGTGGAGGACTCGCTTTCTGGGAAGGTGATGCATAAGCCCAATCGACAAACAAAGGGAAAGCAGATTTGCTACCTATCTTCCTCCTTAGCACCAAACTTTGGTTCTCACTGGCCTTACGTTCAAAACTGTGCAGGAACCTGGAGTCACTAATTTATTTACTTTGGATTTTAATTTAGAAAAAACAAACAAACAAACAAACTGAATGTCCCCAAATGGCACTTCATCTCAGAATAAACTTTTAATATATAACCTCGGTGCAAGTAAACATAAATGGATTCCTGTTCCCACACTTGTTGCCAAGTCTCAGAACCCCTTGGATAATTTTCTTGTACTTCTAATAAAACACCCAAATTATCCTTACATACTGCCACTTTTCTGCCTAGTTATTACAGATCTCGGTTCTTTTGGCCTCACCTAGGTGACTAGGCAAGTTAATTAAGCTCACTGAGATTCATTTTATTCAGCATAAAGTGGGCATTATTCTTCCTACATCATAGAAATCCTATAAAGATCAAGAAGATAAAGATCTTAGCCTAGTTCTTAGATAAAAGGTGCCTTAAAATATTCCTAAGTGCCACCCACAGGGCTGCTGCTTTAGGGATGAAGCCTTTTAGGGCTCTGGCTTTACCAGGTGGTAAAGGATCATGACTTTGGCCATTCAGCTTAAGATGGCTGCCATTTGGCTCTTCACCTTTCTGCCACCACTCACAGCTCACTTACTAGTCCGCAGTCACATACGAATATCCCCAAACCATTCCTGCACAGAAATCTTTGTGTTTGCTTGTTCTCTGCACCCAGGTCTGCACATGGCTGTCTCCGTCCTGTCATGAGATCACAGCTTGAGTATCCCCTGGAGATCCTCTCTTACAGGCTCTCCCCTTAGTCCCTATACCATTTCCTGTATTAGTTCCCTCATGGCACCGCTTCTTTCTGATGTCATCTTGTTTATTATTTACTTGTGTGTTGTCTGTCTCTCCCCTACCAGGATGTAAGATGTCTGAGAGCAGAAATCTTGGTGTCTTGTTCTGACACCCAGAATTATTGCTCATCACACATCTTTTGAAAGAATGGATGACTATTATTGCGTAAGTCAGTTTTCCTTTTTTTTTTTTTTTAAATTCACAGACGCTCTTTTCCCGCTGAAGAGCAGATGGCTTTGTCTAGGGTAAACACTCCAATGCTTGACTTGAATCGGTTTGTTCGTCTTTCTGCTTCTCTCTGAACATGAGCCCTCACAGGGTAAAATTTCCATTTTCTTGCTCGACTTTATGTTTCGAGGTAAACAAGAGAATGAACTCCTGAATCGAGCTATGAAGGCAGGCATCTAATTCCTCCTGGCTTCGCTGTGCGCCCCATTTATGAGCCAACGAAATATGTTTGGTCACATGTTTATGTAAACAAATAAATATGTCTATGGAATGGAAAGGCATCCACACTAAATGAATTGTGAACATCTGCTTGAATGGACAAACTTGTGGGTTCATCTTTCTAGCTCGTGAGCCAGAAACAATAATCCACGTCTAATTGTCACTACTTAACAAATGGGTATTTTACAAAAATTAATGCCATCTTTCACATTTGTGAGTGTATTTTGACTATACCTCAGCCCATTTATTGGAAGAGCAAATTAAAATAAATATTGTTGTTACCTGATAAAAATCTCAGTGGTGGTTTTATTATTATTACTTTTTTCCCCAAGACCATTTCAATGTTTTTCCTTTCCGTGAAATTGGGTTCAGTCAAATTCCAAATAAAATTTGTTATATTCTGGTTTTCTATATGGAATTATTCTAAAGTTTCTTAATTCTTTTGTAGAAATCACTTTTCTCATTAGATATCAAAATAGTAATAATGTGAACTAAATTAAAATATTGCTTATGGTTAAAGATTGTAAGTCTTGATAAATTTATTTATACGGTTTCCTTTATTTAAAAGAGCATTCTTGAAATAAGTGATGTATTTGTAGTAACCATGGTTAATTGTTGTAGAGAATGAATCATTTCCAACTGGTGGTTTTGATAACCAGTGATCAGCACCTTGAGCAGGTTAAGCACAGAGTAGGAGTTTAATAAATATCTGTTAAATGAATCTTTATCATGTCATACAATATTTAGCATTCCTGATAGCATGGAAACTTTCAGAAATAAAAAAGTCAACGCAATTTGCTGAATTTGGAAATGGTTAGTCTTTTCACATATTATCTTATTTTTCTCACCTCATTGCTAAAGTATTGACATCAGTTCTCAAGCCACTAAATTTGATCTTTGAGAAGAAACCAATACAAAAGGAGAAAGAGTATCCTCCAGACACATTTGGGAAGGTCTTAAATGTTCCAAAGTTCTAAAAGTTCATGATTTCAAAAGCCAAGGATATTTAGGAGAGTGGTGCTGATTTAATCTATGGTTCTTTTTCTTTCTTTTAATATTGCAGTTTCTAAAAAGCTCTCAAACAAAGAGAAATTCAAAAACTCTGAACTGTAAGCTATGACAATAATTAAGAAAATGCAGAAAGGGCACTGGTAGATTTTTAAAAACTATTTTAATACAAGATTAATAGCAATTTTCTATCCAAATCAGAAATGAAAAATCTTAACCCAAGTAATATCCATTTGACAGTCACATAAAATTTTAGGTTTGATTGGTGCACACATTTTTTTTTTCCTGCATATATATATTATGCATATGCACACAGAGACCTCACTGTTATCCGTCTTCAGGTGTCTTCTCATGGAAGTACCTCATTACAAGGCAATGTCAAAGATTCCAGTAACTATTCAACTTTGAAATTGCCCCAGGCTAGGCTGAATCCCACACCATGGCAAAGCGTGACGCAGCAAGGTTCCAGAATGCATACAAATCAATACTCTGTTTGTATAACTTGGCCTGAAACTAAACACTGGCTAATGTCTCCACCAAGGAGAACATGTTGCAAATGTTTAAGTCATGGTCTCCTTTACTCTTCTCTTGGCAAAGCTAAACGGTTCCCCCCACTCCCCCCAGACACCCTCTTTTAAGTTAAAAGTCAGATCTATTAGTGACTGTAAGTAAATAAAAACGAGATTGTATTTCTGCAAGTTTTGGAGAAGTCAAAACTTACATTTGCTAATACTTTCACCTTTAATCAAACCACCTGATAATTAGCCTTGCAAAGAGAAGCAATAAAAGAATCATAACTCAGGAATTTGCTAAGTTTCTATTCCTCCTTGGGGACCTTAGCTGGTGTTGAGTGTATAGCCAAAACATGTATGTAATGGCTAAAGCATTAAAGTAGGCTAATGTCTGCAGCAGGGAATATAAATTAAATATCAGGGTTCTGTGTCCAATAATATTTTCAATGTGTTTGATTTATAGAATGTTACTTTTACAATTACTACTTAATAGTGTTTTTCAGTGTAGACAAAGTCGTATTTCTTATCCCTTACAATGAAAGCAGGTAATACCAGTTACTTCTCTGGGTCAATCACCGTAAGAGAGTCTGATTGCTAGAGCTAACGTTGTTCTATGATGGCGGTCGTCACAGTACCCCCTTGACCGTCATTAAGGTGACAGAAATCTGTCATGGCTACCCTTCGAAACAGAACCATAAGCAGAACTCTAACTCATGAATTTGCAACTCATTCTTCTCTGCTAAAGACTTTAGCCTCTGTTTAGCTTTTGCTATAACATATACAAAGTATAATATACACCAGTTACAGACGTGTATTTCTGTTAGAAAAATACATATTATAACTAAGGAACATGTAAAGAGAGGCACTTCAATAAAGCTAAGTGTTTGCGGTCATGTGCGTCACCCAACAATTTCTAGTGTCTGATTTCAGTGAGCCCATTCCTCCCTACTCCTAACAGAGGTTGTGATGTGATGAGAGAATTTAGGGGACATAAAGTAAATGAGGGCAGACTGGGAGACATCACGGAGCATCGTTTCATCCCCAATCGCTATGTTGAGACGAGAGAAATTAACGTGGCAGGGGGCAGGGGAGAAGAGGAATGTTGGAATACTTACCAAAATGGGATAACTAGATTAACTAGATTAGACTAAATCCCTTAGGAGAGAAAACAAGTCTCACGTTACATTGGTCTGAAAATCCTACAACATAGTCGGATGATGATAAAAACTAGGAAGTACAATTTGAATAATATTTTGACCACATCCATGCAGGGGACGAATATTGTGGCATCATTAACTGAGAGTCATTTCAGCTCTCTGCCTGGCTCGTACAGATCACTGTATCTCACCAATAGGAGTAATATCGATCATGAAGGTGTTGAGACACATGAAGCAGGCATGTATATGTTATCTGTGTGTTTAGTGTATATGGAGCATGGGTTCACATTCATTAATATAATGTGTATTTATACACTTGCACAAAGCCTTTTGGGGGTGAAAGCAGAGAGGAAACAAGGCATTCTGATCAATTTCACAGAAGACAATGCAGAACTATTGATAAAAGGAAAGACTTGGAGTTTAAAGCCATAAAAATAAGTTATTACTCAAATATTCCAGAAAATTAAGATTGATTTAATTTGTATTGCACCTTATTTATTAGAGAAAAGACAATACTGATTCCTGAACAATGAAATGGGCAACATAAATGATTGGTCCTCCATAGAGATCTTTTCTGAGTGATTGGTGATAGGAAGCTGAAGTCTGGAGGTGAAATGGATGGTTTTCTAGAAGTATGCAATGCTGAATAAGATTAGGTGTTAATTTCATGAAGATTTAAATGAAAAGATGCCATAAAGTCTCTCAGAATCCTACTTCTTATAGGCATCAAATAGCCATAGATGCTTCTAAATACTTTGAAGTTTTGCAAAAGTGCTCAAATGTACTTAATACTATTGTGCCACATGTGTTCTACTTAAATGTGACGACTAAATCAATAACTAATTATAATTTTGATGAGAGTGAAGATCGAAAAAAAATACCATTTACGTGCCATTTCTGCCAATGGGTTAAATAAAATGTGACTGGCATATGGTGGTGTCTTGAAACATTACTTTTCTCAACCCCAGATCATCATCAAAACCAAGAAACACATGGAGAGCCAATTGTGTGAATAAAGCCCCAGTTTGGTTTATTTTGCTTCTATCTACCACGGGGAGCATAAGGCCTGGCTTTGGTACACTTGGAGGGTCAGTTAGGCTTGTGGCTCTAAAGTGGCCTCTTGAGTTAGGTCCCATGTCCAAGTGCCAAGCGGGAATCCTAAGCTGAAGGCGTCCGTGGAAGCAACGGTTTTGCACGTACACCACATTCTATGGTTTCCATTACCAGGACAGTCCTGCATGCCCATGGCTCCCCCCGCGAGCTCGGTACCATCTGGAGTACCCAGGACAAAGCACGCTCATGCAAAAAAGGGTGTGCCCTGGCAAACTTTTAAGAAACGGACAGTTAGATACGTAAAAAGTTCTCTTTCTTGATTCTTGGTGCTCACAGATTGTTGAGGAATCCCTTCTCTGAGCAGCACAAAACAAGAAGAGGTGGTTGACAAAACATTTTCGTTACAAAGGTGTGTCAACCCTGAGCTTGGAATTAAGAAGTTAAAATCTGTGATTTATATATATAGAGATATAAAAATAGATGATCATACTAAGACTAAAAAAGTGAAAGAAATCTCCATGTCAATACTATATATATATATATTTTTTTTTTGACTTGATAGTTTTTGTTGTGAGTTATTTTGTAAGAGAATGCCCTTGTGATGCAGAAACCAACTGACACAAAGCAAACTGTTAAATATGAAAACTCACTTATGGATCTAATTGCTTCTAAGTTCATCAAAAGAGCTCTTATTCTGAGACAGTAATGAGCACAGGAGCAGAAGTGTCAAATCAATGTCCAACCTGTGACTAAAGCAAAGCCATTGTATCACTGAAGATTATTTCCAATTCAGATCCTTAAGGAAGATGAATGGATGGGAACATCCACTAGTCCCTGGAGATGGAAAGAAAAATCTGTGCCACTTGGATACAGGGGACAGACACTAAGAGAATTAAGGAAAATGGTGCCATCATTGTAATTGACATTGGGCAAGATGAGAGAGAGGTGCTGGGTCGTGGCAATTTTACTCTCCTATGAACGATGGAGTTCTAAATTTAGTATTGGTACTCGCAAATCAGTTTGGTATTGTGTGGCTAGAGTGCAAGATGGTTCCGCCAAGACAACACTGTATTTTCACCACCTTAAAAAAAAAAAAAAAAATCTCAAACTTTCTCCCCCAAAGCATTTCATAAACCTGATTTATCACAGAAAAGCTTACACTGGGAGTCGGCGGGCGATGCTGAACTTAACAGTGTTAAAGCTCTTTTGTTTTTCTCTCTTGTTGGCTACTTTGTTGAAAATGCAGTTGTCTTGGGGGGTTTGGCCTGATTTACAAGGAAAATTATTTTCTTCCTGCCTTTTTCTTCTTTTTTTAAACGGGAAAAAGAAAAAAAAAACTCACAACGCGAGATTCCTTTACTTACTTCTGCAGCATAAAAGCAAATGAAGGTAAGAAAATCTCCTGGTACGAAAGATTTGAGTAAGAATTCTCTAGAATAAACAAGGTCCCCACAGAGAGCGGAAGGAAAGAGGAAGCAGTCCAGTCTGGCACCCAGTACTCTTTGGGCAAACAGAAAGGGAGGCAGAGTGCAGTCCTGTCTCTTCTCATAGAAAACATTAAGTTTTTGTGGCATGGTCCATTGTCCGAGAGTGTAAGAAAAGAAGTGAGTTGGCCATTCGGATAGCTAAAATGCAGTTTTATCTGACCAAAAACCCAAGATTATCTGCACAGTCTCTGCAGTGCCAGGACGACGCAGACCAGAGATCCTGAGAGCAGGGAGGGGCCGAGCTGGGCTGCCGAAGAGTCCACCTCTCTCCGGTCGGGGTCCACCGCGGGGGCCTCTGTTGTGACGAACTCAAACTCCGTGGGACATACGTCATCCATGCACCCGCTGCCGCTGCCCGAGCCGCTAGATTCATCGCCTGGGGGTGGGGGGTGCATTGAGAAAGAGAGTTAGACCAGGACTAGGTCACCAGATTTGGGTCTGGTCGTAGAAGGGGACATCCCACCACCCTCCCGACCCTCACCCCAGCGGGTCTAGTGTCAGTGGGCAGGTTTGTGATGGGTGGGCAGAGCTGACCAGAATAAATGTCTGAGACACAGAGCTATGCATTCTGGACCCGATGAGGGTCCATCCCTACCATGTTGGCACTCGAGAGGCATTTATTCTGGCTAATGTTGAAGTTGCTTTAAGATACTCCGTCCCTCGCTCTTGTGGTACCCTGGGGCCATTGTCGTCAGCAGGTAGCATGCTTTGCTCAAGGATTTTGAAATGAGGTTTAAAGCAAAAGAACACGGCTACGTAGGCAGTCTGAGCCACAGGAGCGTGTAGTGGTGAAAGGCACATATTATTAGGACTTTGTGGAACCCTGCTTCCACCTTTGTTCTCCTCTAAGAGTGAGGACGAGCTCTGTCTCCACCGACTTCTCCCTCTGACCCCTGGGGTTGGCAACTGTGACCAGCTCGTTGTATTTGCTGGGGCCATAACCCAAGAATGGCTTTTACATTTTCAAATGCTAAAAAAAAAAAATTGAATGAGAACTTGTATTTTGTGATGTAGGAGTAGAGTGTGTGCGAAATTGACACGTCAGTGCCCGTGGGAGGCATCACACTGGACACGGCCAACCCCGCCCCCGCTTCTGCAGTGTCTCATTCTGCGTTCAAAGCTGAACATATTGCATATCTGGCTTTTGACAGAAAACATTTGCCATTCCTGCTTGAAAACTTCTAAGCTTGCTCTAGTCCCACCTCTTACTGCTTGGTTCCTTCCTGTTTCACAAACCCTGGGTCTCAGACCTGGGTCCCAGTTTGGTTTCCATCAATTTCTAGCTGTGTGAAAAAACTTACCACCATTTGCAATTGTTGTATTAACTTGCTTGTTTTCCTGTGTCCCCTGTGAGAGTGGACACTTGTGGAGGGTAGAGACTTTGTGTGGTGTGTACCGCTCACTTCTGGATCCCCATTGCCTTTAGCGGACCCTGGCATGCAGCAGGTGCACGAAAGTTACTTGCTGAATAATTAAATGTGCTTTGGGAAGCTTCCTCGACTCCTGTCCATTTCCTTATCTCAACAGATGCAGACAATAGCATTTACAGGAAGAGTATGTAGGAAGCCATTCTGGTGAAATGCATGAGGGCACCAAACCCACCACTTGCCATGATGCCTGATGGGGGAAAAATATGGTTTCTACAGCAAAAAGGACCTAGATTTGAACCTGCCATTTTTTTTTTTTTTCTTTAAGTGAACGAGGGCAAGCTGTTTTCTTTAGGTGAACGGTGGCTCTGCTTCCTCAGCTGTAAAAATGAGAGTGTTCCTATATGTTTCACAGGATGGTTAGGAGTTACAACGGAAATAATGTGCCTGGGAGGAATGAGGAAACTATAAACCTGGTAATGACAATTTACTATTTCCTCCACTTGCTCAAAGATTCATTCCATAGACCTAAATTCCTCCCTGTTGGCCTGAAACAAGGATGGGCTTGTTGCGTGGCGCCCAGAATTCTGGCGCCATCTTGGGCTCTAGATGTCACGTAAGTGAGGCCGAAGTAATGCAGGGTCTCCTCTACTGTCCCCCTGAAGAAGCAAGACACAGCTCAACACAATTCTTCTTCTTCTTCTTCTTCTTCTTCTTCTTCTTCCTCTTCCTCTTCCTCTTCCTCTTCCTCTTCCTCTTCCTCTTTCTTCTTCTTCTTCTTCTTCTTCTTCTTCTTCTTCTTCTTCTTCTTTAACAGGACATCTAAATATCAGGTAAGATCCCTTGAATACACTACAGCAGGTTCTTAACATTTTCTCGGATTTATCGTTAGTGGCCTTTACAAGGGGGAAAATGCCCATTAATTAAATTCAGAGATACCAGAACTGCTGAGGGAATTGTTCTTAACACTGGTATTATGAACAAGAAGTAATATAACCTTTACAAAGATATTATTAAAGTGATGTAGAATATTAAAACTGTGGTAAGCAAATAATGACAGGAGATTCCAGCTGAGGAAAATAATGGCCCTGTCTCTTTCTGAAAAGGAATCAGAAAGGCTGGAGTTTCAGGGGTGATTTTTTAAAATGCCAAAGGCAGGAACAGTGATGATGGCTGTAAGATGTGATAATAGTTTATAGGGTAGACACTGTCCTAAAATAAGGGACCAAATACAGGGCTTGGGTTAGAGCTAAGTGAGGCTCTTAAATGTTGTTGATTTTTATTTTTCTTGTGGGGGGAAGTGGAGCACGATCTCTCCTCAAGGACATTCCCTAAGCTTTGCAGACTGACATGTATATAACATCTTTAGGTCAGAGAGAAGAGAGAACCAAGGCCAACCTCAACTAATTCTTACATTATCTTGAATTATTTATTCCTATAGTCATTCTCCAGATAATAAAGCATTTCATGAGAGAGAGAGGACAATGCTGCTCTCAGAAGAGCAAAACTAAGGAGTGCGCAGGGGAGAAGCAGCAAAGGCCCTCGTGGAAGGTTCTCTTCTGAAGAGGGAAGACGAGGTTTCGTGAAGAGGAGAAATAATAGGAGAAATGTGACAGCAATAAAGTCTACTGGGTTGGCAATTATCCTGCATTTAGAAAATTAATTTTTGAGTTATTTAAAATGGAATGAAGCACTAAAAATTTTCTGCAGGGGACAACTTGGTAGGCTGATGGCTAAGACTTGGATGACTTAATGTCTTCCATCTGGAACTTGTTTCTTTCTATCTCATTAATTCAAGCACACAAGCATCATCTTTTGCTTCAGTGACCAAATTACAGACTCGATGGTGACTGCACAACTTATGTTCAAGAAATCTTTTCCCAAGAACTCTGTGTAGGGATACATATCTTTAAAAAAAAAAAAAAATCCCAAAACCATAAAGCGAAGTCTCCCCAATTTGTATAGTTATGCATCCTAAAGCCACTTACACAACCCCCAAATTTCATTTAACACTCACTTAATAGTCTTTCCAATCACTTCTGATATTTTGTGAGGGCTAATAAACTAGTCATGGGTCCTACTGCACTGGCATTTCGTTATTTCTGTCAATATGTCTGATACGAATGTCCATGGCTCATGCACATGAGGGACTGAACAGAGGGGCAGCTCATGCAGTTGAATCCAGAGCACATGAGATTTTATCTTGGGTCCTTCACAGATGGCCCCAAATGAACTTCCCGAAGACCCAGCCTCACAGGCTAGAATGCTTCTCATTCTACGGAAGAGAAATCTAAGACTCAAGAAATAGTTTGCTTAGGACCCCAGACAGTAAGTGATAAAACTGAGATTCCTGCCCCACCTTGTCTGAGGAAGCTTCAGAACATTCTTCTTTTCATGGCTGGGGGAGAGGACAAGAGTTTGGGGCAGAGATATAAATGATGATGGGCGAAGGAGAAGATGAGAACATTGCTTCATGGCTTGACCATGAATAGATCACCTGGCAGAGGAGACCCAAAGTTAGCTTGGGAAGCGCCAATGTAATCCAGTGAAACTATTCCTTAATACCAGTTATGATTTTAGTAGAATCCTAAGCTTTGTGGGCCAGAGCTCTCTGTCCAAAGGACTATTAATAGCTCTGCAGACTAGGGAAGCAGGACACAAGATTAAAGGTGCACACTGCTCTTGAAGAAAAAGTGGGGTATCATCGACAACCTATTTCTCACTGTGGAGGTTACTGGTATCCGTAAAGACTTCCTTACTCGTGTCCTGGAAGTTGACGTCATTGCCATTGTACGCGTTCTTTAGTTTGTTGGTCATCACACGTAGAGCCATGATCTGCTGCCTGATGAACGTGTCGGGTCGTGTGATGTCCACGTCAACCTCAGGGTTGTTAATCTGGTTGGTCAGCCCATCGTTCATGATCTCAGGCAAGTATCTGCGAGGCCGACAGGAAGAGAACAGATTAGCATGAGGCAGGAGGGGCCCGGTACCAGACTGTGCTGTGCTGTCTCTGACAGAGGGCCAGGACATCCGTACAATGGAGATCGATTCCTGCAAAGAAAGACCAAAAAGTGAAAACAAGGAATAACTTTTCTCAGAGGGAGCTGTGGCTAAAAAGATGGTTTCGGGGTGCTTCATAAAATGGCACTGAATTTGTAGGGAGGCTTGCCAATGAATGAATGTTCAAATGGGGACTTAAAGAAATTGTTTCTTAAAATTAACTACTTTCCTCCTCTAGCCCAAATGGTAGATACTGAAGTCAAGGGCTTGCTAGCTTCCTCAGCTCTCTGGTTAATTTTGCTGAGAATTGAACTTGTAAATCACGCATGATCTTAGAGAATTCTCTTGTACGAGGATGCTCTCCCTCAGCTGAGGAGGCCTTACCTCTGACTTGAATCAGAAGAAACTTCTGGATATAAAAAACCACCTTTGGCAATTCGAGGTGTAGCCAGTGAGCCCTGGAAAGTCTGAGGTGCCCATTAGGGTTTTTGTTTTGTCACCGCATGTAACAATATTTGATATTGGGCAAAACAGAAGGATAAAATCTAATGAATCTTTAATTCTTATGACTGGCAAATTTAGATTCATATTCTTTTAACTTGAACTGAAATTTTAGGACTGTCAGTCCTTCGAAGCCAACTGCCCAATCTGCCTGTGTGCGTTTATACCAGTGGAGACTATAGATGGCGGGAAAGTGCCTAGAGCCGCCTCTGACCCCTCATGCTAACGACCCGCCCAGTCACAGCCCTCTTCTCTCCTTCTCCCAGAAGTCCCTGCACCCGATGCTTCTATCTCATTTCCTGTGGCTCTCCCGGAGTGCAGAGGGCACAGCGGCCTCACACCGACTTTGGGACCTGCATCTTCCTTCCCAACGCATCCTGCACCCATGATCTGACGACTCTTCATGAGCTATGGCTTTCATCATATGACTCTTCTGTTGGAAAACTTGGTGATAGTAGCGGATATCTCCTGACTATATATACCCTCAGGCCCTGTGATAAGCACTTCACGTGTATTTTAGAATTCAGCCCCCTAGTGAATCCAAGAGCTATGTGCTATTGTATATCCATTTTGCAAAAGAGGACACTGAGGCTGAGAGAGGATGGGTAACGGTGCAAAGTCGTGGCATTAATGGATGGCAAAACCACGATCTGAGCCCAACAGGTCTAGTTTTAGAGCCCACGTGTCCAAACTGTGCACCGTACTGCCTGATTGATGACAAATGACAGTTCACATTTTATAGCTCGGCAGTCAGAGCCCATTTCCATCCTGTCTCTACTTTCTTAGGCTGCAACCATCCCTCCAAGGGGCCCATCTTGCCCTGCAGAATCTAAAGCCTGTACACAGCTTATATTTACCTGTCCCGCAGGCTTTCCTTGCCTGAAATGCACTTTCAAATTCAAGTCCCAAATATCCTTAAAGACCCAGGTCAATCTTGGCTTTGTCTTGAAGATATTTTCCAGCTTTTAGGGACCTATGCATCCTTTTGGAGGGCTGCCATGTTCATCTGGGCTTTTTTTGGTGCAGTGCACAAAGTCACCCGCCGAGGGAGGGAGTTGGGCTGAGATCCAGCTTGAATTCTCTGCCCACAAAGCGATGTCCCTGCAGGGCACCATTCACCCGAAGGGACACAATTTTCTTTTCTTTTTGTTCTATTTGTTTTATTTTCAAAAATTTCAATGCATACCAAAGCATAGGCAACTGTATAATGAACCCTCAGGTACCCATCTGGGTGTCCTTTTCTAATTCTTACAAAGGTACTTTATTTGTCTGTGTCCTGGTAAGAAACAGATGGTACCCGCAAAAAGGTAATAAAGAGAGTTTGCAAGGAGAGACAACTTACGAAGGTGAGAACAGGGACACCAGCGCGAGAACCCCAAGACTGGCCATAGCAGGAGGGCCGGAGGGGAAGGAAGGGTCCCCAGTTATGCACAGGAATTGAAATCTCAGCGAGCAACCAAATGACACAGCAACAGCCAAACCAAGGCCTGTCCGGGAGGGAGCGAGGGAATGATACCCTGACTTCCCTCATACCTCCTTCTGCAGCCTCCCAGCGGAAGCCAATGGAAGACGGTGGGCCAGAGGACCCCGTGGATGGAGTTTGCAGAGATCCTCGTTCAGGGCATGGACCCAGGTGGAGGGATGAGGGGCGGATCTCAAGGGAAATCAGGACATCCAGAACAGGGACCCGACCAGCCGGGGACAGCCCCACCTAGAGCTATATCATCATCCTTCTACTGCGTTTACTATGATGGTTTGCAAGCTGAGAAAACCCCATTCCTCTATGTTGGCCTTCCTATTTACCTATACTTGTACAGTATGCTTATGTTTACAATTCTTCCCCTTCTGCGGGTTATTTTCCATGTTCTGGAAACTGAAGGCTCTCTATCCATCAGCCTCCCAAAGAAGACATGGAAACGTACAGAGATTTTTATATTTAAGCCATTTTTCAGTTATTGAAATCTTAGGCATGGTGTATTTGTGTATGAATTGGTTTATCCACTTTAAATCAGAGGTCCTCGGAACAAGCCCCTTGTCTTCATCTGTATCTTAAATAAGATCGACTTCACCACGTTCCCCACATAATGAATAATAAAACACACAGAGTGCATTGGACATTCTTTTCCATAAAGCTTAATAGTATTTGCTGCCCTTAAAAAAAAAAATGTTCTAATGGAAATTTTTAAAAGTCACAGGACCGTCTCTCTGTAGTGCTGCCACAAAGCGTAACTTCTGCGCTGTCTTTCAATATGGCTGATACATTAATACATTCTTGTTGGCTTCTGGGCTTGACTTCGAAAACGTGACATTGGGTTGACTGTTATTGACATCAGTTATATGTACTGGGCTCCACGAGCTCTACTTAATTACTAGAGCTCATTGGTATGAGCAGCAGCGAGGGCGGGCTAGCCTTTGCTGACCCGGGAGTTGAGAGTGGCTGGAAGGGCCCCTCGACTCTTGGACAATGATTCCTGCAGCTGTACCTAGGCCAGGTCAGAGGAGGGCTTTGTTTCTTTCAGATGCTGCGCGCACTGCACGGCTCGCCGAGACTCATTTATCAGAAGCCGACTGCGAGAGCTTACATGGGAATGCTGCCCCTGGGAGTCTGAGCATCCAGGAACAATAAGAGACTGCCAAATCCACCCAGCCTCTAACTGTGCCCACTGATGCTCGGCTGCCTGCAATAAAAACAAGGAACAATGCACCCGTGTCCTCAGGAACCTTTTCTCCTTTCGCTGTACTCAAAGGGTAACTTTAGAGACAATATGGAAACTTAAACCGCAAGCACAGTTGAGAAAGAGAATGGCCACCTTGTCACTCCAGAGGTACACCCCGAGGCCAATTCTATGGATATCCAAAAGGCAGCTTGAGGGATCTGTAGAAGCCCAGGACTCTTTGTATAATGCTCGTGTCCTGAAGACACGGACGCCTCTTTGAGCCCCTGCTATTGTTTATTAGACTTTGCATCGGCTTCTTGGCCCGATGGTGTTCTGTGTTTGTACCATTACAGTTTGGGGAGACACGGGAAGGAAGCAGGATCTCAGCACAGAGAAGCCAGCTTCCCAGGCTGGATGCACATTTATCAGGGGCAGGGAGAACCCAGAAATGAGCACAGATTGGAAGGTTGAATGAGGTGTCATGTTCGTCAACGGTTCATGCTCAGCGTGGTGAGGGGAGCCATCCATGAACATTCTGAACCCATCCATAAGCCCGTTCTGGCTACCTTCTAATCTGCAAGAGAGGTATAGGAGCTAGACTTGCAGTAGTTTTGCAGAATTACTTTTCTTCACATCTGTTAGGGGCTGAATGTTTGTGTTCCCCTCAAGTTTACATGTTGAAAATCCAATGCCCAAGGGAATGGTTTCAGGAGGTGAGATGTCTGGGAGAGAATCTGGGCATGAGGGCTCAGAAAAGAGACACAAAGGGCTAGGTTAGCCCTTGCATCATGTGAGGACACAATGAAAAGTGGAAAAATCTGCAACCCGAAAGAGGGCTCTCACCAGACCAGGCTCTCACGCTGACGAACTTAGACTTCCAGCCTCCAGTTCCTAAGCTACTCAGATGTGGTATTTTGTTACAGCAGCTTGCATGGACTGAGACAGCATCTAATTTCATATCGTGGACATAGGCTTCCTTGATTACATCCACATGTTACAGCTGATCAGGGTAGTAAGTCCTGTAGGAACTGGGGGGTGGGGGGACTTAAATGTTCAACCTCCTGAGTGGCTGCAGGCTCTGTGCTGGGGACTCTCAGTGCTGGAGTTGACATCTTCTGTCATCTTCCCGTCACCCGACACCCCAGGAAGTTCCCCCGACCAGGCACCATGTGTGTCATTGTCACCACTCAAAATCACTCCTTTCGGGGCCCCTGGGTGGCTCAATGCCTTCTGCTCAGGTCATGATTTCAGGGTCCTGGGATCGAGCCCTGCATCAGGCTCTCTGCTCAGCAAAGAGTCTGCTTCCCCGCCCCCGCCTGCCTGCCTCTCTGCCTACTTGTGGTCTCTCTCTCTTTTTCCTGTCAAATAAATAAATAAAATCTTTTTTTTTTTTTTTTAAATCACTCCTTTCAGTTGTTAGTTGAATGTGTCTGCCAGGGGGACAGACGTGTTGACCTATCTGTAGTCTGTATTTCTTACCACCTCATTAATGCCGGTGGCTGCTCTGACAGAAGGAGCTGCACAGTGGGAGAAAGGGACACACACAATCTAATGGCATTTAAAAGCCAGTAAAAGTCTGAAAAGTGAGACATCTGTAAGGAAGGGTAGCCTGGTGGTGCCCAGTGGGGTTGACAGGAGTCCAGGTGGAAGCTGAGGCAGGAATGGGGAGACATGGGGTCCCCAGGTGCTGCCTTGGGTTTGTTTTAAGGTGACAGATGCTTCTTCCTACTGCTCCTGCCTCAAGGCACACTGAGCAGAGAATGCAAAGCAGATTCCATCCTGCTTGTTGACCAAATGAGCTGCATTCAATACATGTCTCTCCAGCAATTTCCAATTCTAAGCTACATACTCATTCCTTCCCGTGGGAGAGTTTTACTAATCTAAGAAGTATGACAGTAATACAGGTCCCAAATTTCTTATCTGCAGTTCCAAAATTTAAGAAGTTTTCCAAAGGTTTTTTTTTTTTCTTTTCTTTCTTACACTCCTCTTGTTAACAAAACTTGATCTGATCCGAAATGAGGCTAATCAGAGCTCTCATTTTTCCCACTTGGTGGGATTAGCAATATATCTTGCTGCAGAAATTGAATGTGGTTGATTGTGAGTTACAATCCCAGACATCACCCACTGGGAGTATTATTCTGTAATGTATAGTATCAGCCCTGGGAAGACTTTCTAAAAATCAAAAAGGAGTCTGAAATCTGAAACATGGATGGTCTCAAGGATCTCAAATAAGGGACTGTGAGCTTGTGGTACCCATAACTTCTTTCCCAAGCTTTTTAAAAATTGAAGTTCTAGACTTCACACCTGTTAGAGTAGCTATTATTTGAAAACAAAACTAAACAAAATGACAAGTGTTGGTAGGGACATAGAGTGGAGTCTAAGTCCCCAGCATTAAGCTTCTGATTGCACGGACCTCCATTTCAAAGACAGCATCTTGAGCTAAAGCATCAGCGGCCACCTGACACGGCCACTCGTAGAAGAGCCAGAGAAGAAACTAGGCTGTTTCCACCCAGAAGGGGCCCCTTTCAGAAAGCCCTGGAAAACCTGGGGCTGCCTGACTGCCCCACATCTCCTTTCCCATGGCCCAATTCCTACTCTTAGGTTTTGTATTAGGACATCAGCCAATTGGCAGTGAATCTGAGAAATTTCTGGCACCCTACACTTGACCTGGAGAAAGGCAAAGCCCCAGGCTGTCTCTGGGACTCCTGATCTTGCTATGTGGTCACTGAGCCTGCCATGAGCTCCCCAGGGCCCCTGAGTCATAAATCTTATTCCTCAAGATTCCCTGATGGTTTCCTGCTGAAGTGTATCCCGTGATCATAACAAGAACCACAAAAGCCAACCTGGTCATAAGTAGGACGCCCTGCTTGGGGGAAATGTCTAGAGGGCTTGCTATGAGTGATATGTGCCCAGGCCAGCATGGCAGGTGTCCCTAACCGAACATGCTACCATCAACAGGTTTGGGAACACGGAGAAACTGGAACTCTTGTGGTCGCTAAAGGGAATGTAAAATGAAGCAGCACTCTGGAAAACACTATGGCAGTTCTTCAAAGAATTAAAGTTAGACTTACCATACGATCTAGCAATTCTGTTTCTGGAATTCTTAACCCCAAAGAATTGAAAGTAAGTATCAGAACAGGTATTTGTGCACTTCTGTTCATGATGGAATTATTTACAATTGCCAAAAGTGGATGCGACCCCTGTGTCCACTGATGAATGCACAGGTTCCTAAACATGGTATGTCCAGATAGTACATCCAACCTTGAAAAGGAAGAAAATTCTGACTCGTGCTACCACATGAATGGACCTTGAAGACAGGCAAAGTGAAATCATCCAGACACAAAAAGACAGATATTGTACAATTTCACTTACATGAGGTAACTAGAGGAGTCAGAGTCATAGAGACAGGAAAGAACTGTGGTTGCCGGGAGGTGGGGACAGGGAGGAGTGAGGACTGAGTCTTTAATGGATTCAGAGTTTCAGTTTAGAAAGATGAAAAAGTTCCGTGGATGGATTGTTGGTGATGGTGAACAGTAATGCCAATATACCCACCGGCCGCTGAACTGTACCTTTAAAGGTGGTAACAGTGTTACATTTGACATTATGTATATTTTACCACAATTTAAAAAAAAAAAAAAAAAACCACTTTTAAGTGTAACTTTTCTAAGGGCTGATATCCAAGATCTATAAAGAACTCCTCAAACTCCACACACAAAAACCAGATAATCATGTCAAAAAATGGGCAGAAGACATGAACAGACACTTCTCCAAAGAAGACCTACAAATGACCAAGAGACACATGAAAAGGTGTTCATCATCATTAGCCATCAGGGAGATTCAAATTAAAACCACATTGAGATACCACCTTATGCCAGTTAGAATGGCAAAGATTAACAAGGCAGGAAACAAGTGTTGGAGAGGATTTGGAGAAAGGGGAACCCTCTTACACTATTGGTGGGAATGCAAGTTGGTGCAGCCACTTTGGAAAACAGTGTGGAGATTCCTCAAACAATTAAAAATAGAGCTACCCTATGACCCTGCAATGGCACTACTGGGTATTTACCCCAAAGATACAGATGTAGTGAAAAGAAAGGCCATATGTACCCCAATGTTCATAGATGCAATGTCCACAATAGCCAAACTGTGGAGAGAACCAAGATGCCCTTTAAAAGACAGATGGATGAAGAAGATATGGTCCATATATACAATAGAATATTACTCAGCCATCAGAAAGGATGAATACTCAACTTTTGTATCAACATGAATGGGGCTGGAGGAGATTATGCTGAGTGAAGTAAGTCAAGCACGGAGAGTCAATTATCATATGGTTTCACTTATTTGTGGAGCATAAGAAATAACACGGAGGACATAAGGAGAAGGAAAGGAAAAGTGAATTGGGGGAAATCAGAGGGGGAGATGAACCATGAGAGACTGTGAACTCTAAGAAACAAACTGAGGGTTTTGGAGGGGAGGGGGTAGGGAGTTGGGTGAGCCTGGTGGTGGGTATTAAGGAGGGCACATATTGCATGGAGCCCTGGGTGTGGTGCATAAACAATGAATCTTGGAACACTGAAAAAATAAAATTAAATTAAAAAAAATTTTGATATAGGTTACTTTTTCCCTTTCCTTTTTTTGGGGGTATGTGTGACTGGAAAATGGAATTGCTCAAAGCATACTGTGGATTTATACATTCTTCAAGACAGTTAAGCTGGAGTTACCTGTGATAGGCACTTCAATGGGATGTGACCCTATAATATGGTCAAAGGTGAGAGACTGACCCAGGAACATGAGATTCTCTGAGACCCAGCAGGGTGATCATGGGCAAGCCTCTTAACTACTTTATGAGAATATATATATATATATATATGAATAATATTATGTTGTTTTATAAGCTACCATATTAAGCTAAGGTATATGAAAATGCTTGAAAAATCTAACACACTATACAATGCATTCTTATAAAAATGAAGTTGTTAACATGGCCCTTTGGATGCCAAACTTGTTTCTTAGGAGCAGCTGAGGGCAGTGGAATTTGGACTTGTAAAGCCTGGACTCCTGTAGAGAGAATGATTTGTTGTGGCTTTCCTCCAGCTGGAGAGTGCATGGCATGAAATGGTTTGGGGACCCCTGGAGGACACACAGCCCATTGGTTGCCGCAGTGAGCAGAAGCTAAACTCTTTGACTTGGCCTCCTCACTCCTTGGCAGGATCCCCCTTATCCATCCTTTCTTTGTAGAACTGGAGGCAGCAAACTACAAAGTGGATGGGACAAAAGACCCAAGGAGCCAGCTCCGGGGTGCTGAGTTGTTGACTGTGACACCCTTCTTTCCTACTTCTGATGGCTGCACTTTCCCCACTTGCAGGAGTGCACGAAGCCTCCCTCTCCTGCAGGACAGCAGCCTTCCAGGGCTCTTCCCTCCCACATGTGCACAGAATGGAAAGACGTGCCCCAAGAATGCTGCTCTGACAGCTTCTAGTGCCTTCCCAAATGGATTCCTACCTTCCTGAATGCGGCTCCTGGCTGGGTGTACATCAGCTCCTTTACAGTTCTCTAAACTGCAGCCAGAGTGCTTTGGGACATATTCTGCAATCAGACTAAAACAATATTGTCCTGCCAGCTCCACCAAGTCCCTGTCTTTGACAGATTTCTCAACACCATGCATCATTTCCACCCTCTTCCATCTGCTCAGATGTACCCAGTCATGACTTACTGCTTCTTCGCTTAGTCAATCCACTCAGTGGCTGCTGAGAGGGACTGATGTACTTCCTAGATTTTTCTACTTTTCCTATTTCTTGCAATTTACTGTATTTACCTCCTGGCCCAAGGAAAGATTTCCTCGGGGACCCAGTTGTTTCTGTGAGGCTCGAGGGCCTTGAAAACCAGCAGAGGCTCCCTGCAAACTCGCTGTTTCCAACCCATCTGATTAACCCTCGCCCTCAGCCTGTGTCCTGCTGGACTCCCCCCAGAAGGCATTCGGAAGAAAGGACATGGTGAGGGCTAGACACTTGGCTTATGGAGGAGTGGATGCCGGAAGCTGCTGGCCGGTTTTATGGGAGGGGTAGGAATCTGGAAATCACTGAAGAAATCTGAGACATCGGGACCACGTGTGTCCCATCACAAGATCCACGTGCTGTTGAAAGTGACTTGTCACAGGGTGCTTTCAGCGCGCTCTTCCCGCCTGTCCCATCACCGCCCATGCTCGTCCTTCCTCTTCACCCCATTCCGCGCCCACCCCCCACCCCGTGGTTTTAGGGAAGAGGAAACAATCCTTAAGGACTGTAATGATGTAATTTGACATAGTTATGGCCTCGAAAAGCAAGAATCTGCCTCTATAGGAGCCCAAACGTAAGAGCCTATAGGAACAACGGGAGGGTTTTATTTTTTCGGCGGCTGTTACCTGCCCAAGCTCTAACCCGCATACACTAACCTTATACAAGCTGGCTCTCCTTTGGAGCCCGTGCTTTCCTGCCTGCATCTTGTCATTCTTCTCCCGCTCCCTACCCACAGCCCATCCCAGCCACCTGGCTGCCCACAGTGCCCTTCTCAGGGATGACGGATGGCTGCACATGTCCTTCTAGTGTCTCTGGGTTCGCCCTGGGTGTGTTCGGAGGTCTAGACTTGTAACCCACACTGCCCTGCTTTCATTCCCCCCCTTGGCTTTCTAGATTATTATCAACTCCCCCGTCCGTTACTTACTAGCTTCCTTTCGATTCTGATTTGTCTGAGTTGAGTCGAAGTTGCTGTGTCTTCTTTCATTTCTCTCTAAGAATTTGCTTCCATCAGTGAGACAGGCGAGAAGTTAACCTTGCAAACTTACTTTCCTGCTGGTCACTGAGGAAACCTCCTAGGCTGCTTTCCTTGACTGGCAGACACTGCTAAGAATTCTGAAGAACGTTCCTTATTGGCTGTTCTGATAGCAGAGGATGCGAATCTGAGTGCTAACTGCTGTAGACAGAATTTATATCTTCCCCTCGCAAGATCCATATGTTGAAGCCCTAATTCCCAATGTGATGGTATTAGGAGGTGGGGCTTTGGGGAAGTAATTAGTTGTAGGTGAAGGTGAAGGTAGAGCCCCCACCCCCATGAAGTTAGTGCCCTTAGAAGAAGAAAGGATTAGAACTCTCCTTCTCTCTCTGTCCTCACGTGGCAGAGAAGAGGGGCTGTTCACAAGCCAGGAAAAGGGCTGTTACTGCAACCCAAGCCTATTTACCCCTGATCTTGGACTTAGAACTTCCAGACCATGAGAAATCAGTTTCTGTTGAAGACACCCAGACTCTGGTATGTTTGCTTGCAGCCCGAGCTAAGGCATTAACTAAGCCAAGCCCTGGCCAGGGAATTCAAGGACCCATCCTTAACCCCCCCAGGCATCCCAGCTGAGACCAGAGGTTTATGCGGACAAGACCCTGCGTTGGAAAGGGGGTGCGGAATTTCCAACTTAAAATTCTCTCTTGATGCACATGCGAAGCCTAAACAATTCATTGTTAAGGCGGCTTCCACCTAGCCTGTGTTCCGGTTCCCTTTAGGGGCTGAGGGTATACATATGCTACGTGACCTCCTCAGCCCAGTTGCTGTTGTTTTTCATCTAAGGAAAGCCCCATTCAAGGAAGCATCAGGGTATGCGTGGAGGTCGAGGGAAAGCCATAAATTGTAACACGCTCCCTGCGTGTGTGGGAACCGAGAAGGGGTGTATCTTACATGTTAATAGCAGCTTAAACTAGGGCTGCCAGATAAAAGGACGGGATCGCCGGTTATATCTGAATTTCAGATGAGCAATGAATCCTTTTTTGAAGTGTAAGTGTGTTCCACTGGGCGTCTGGCGTTATGCGCTGCACTTAGCAACTTGGTCTTAGAGCCTTACTGTTCCAGGTGTGGTCCCCAAATCCTCAACCGCTGCATGTTCTGGAAGCTTGTTAGAAATGCAGAATCTCGACTCCCACCCCAGACTTACAGAGCCGGAATCTGCCCTTTTCACAAGCTCCCCAAGACTGTAGCCTGCATGTTAACATTTGGGAAATGCTGTTTCCCAAATGGGTTTCCCAAAGCCCTATTGTCAAAACAGGGTGGGAATTTTCATAGATGTAATTGCATTGGTCTTTAAATTGTCCCGGTAGATTGGCAAGGGTAAGGGAAGCAGGAAAGAGCTGCTCCTGACAAGTCTTTTTGACAGAATGGAGACGTCAATGCTGATAAGTCATCAGCATACCTGCAATTTCCCCCCAGAAGGGCACAGTCTCTTCCCTCGAGCTCCCCTCCTGTTTCCAGACCTGCATAGCTCCTGAAGCAGAGGGAGCTCTACCAGCCATGGCTGATGGTGGGAGCAGGAACTTGAGGCAGATCCTTATTCTAGAGAAGCCACTGCTCCCAGCCCCTTGGCCCTCTCCACCACAGCGGGCACCTCTATGGTCATTCTGCTCTTTCTGTTTAAAGTCACTATCAACAGGTGCCTTTCATTTAGTTATGGCTCTTTGGGAAAAGACGATACCCCTGGACATATCCCTGGTAGGAGTCATTTTGATTTCAGATATGTGAACACATGAAACAGGTATGCTCCTGAATCCACGAAGTATGGTAACGAGCTGTGGGGTAGCATTCAGGAAATAGCAGGGAGACATGTGGGTGTTGGAAGACAAGCCAGATCAAATACTTAGGTGGGAGGAGAGGGCGATGGGAGTGGGTGTGCATGGGAGAAGGTGGCTGCAGGAGTCCGATGGCTAAAACATAAAGGGAGGAAGAACTGTCTGGGCAGTCGGTGGTCTCGTGACGCAGGCTTGAGTTAGGAACTCCAGACCGTGACAAGCTCTAGTCATGCTAATGGGCCCCTCTGTTTCACAGTCCATAAACACTTGTTGATAGAATTTTTCTGTTAAGTCAAGGTTCTTGTTCTTTGAAACGAATAACCTCTTTCTTTCTTTTTTTAACAAAGATCCCAAATTTTAAGAAGGCCTATTATCTGAAAATCCATACTTCAAATGGAGGGAAAAATAGGTTATGACCTGCATTATAAGTGGATTTTTCAATCTACAAAATAGTTCAGTGGAATTGAAAAAACTTCTCTCACGTGTTCCTAGATCAATTAATATTTGGGTGAGAAGAGGAAGAAAGCTTCAGTTAAATTTAATTCGATGAGTCTTCACTGGTTATCTACTGACTATGCTATTAAATATAAAGTTGTTAAGATTTCGTGGCAGTGGAAGAATTTTTAAAAAAAGGAACTAAAAGAAATGATAAAATTTTAATTTTTCAATGGGAATATAATTTGAGTTAGAAATATTGGCCAGCCTCATTTAAAAAATAATAGTATACTGAGGTAGATTCTGGAATATCTTTGCAAATAATTTTATTGCCCTACATTTGATCATTTCAGCCACCTGCATAAATTTCCATAATGGGTTTCCACTGACATAGGATAAAATCAAATGTGGGCCCTAAGCACTGATCTGGGTGGTTCTCCACGTATGCCATCCTTTCCCAAGCCTACAGTGCAACAGCGCAGCCCTTGAAGTCCTCTCTGCAGCCACTGTACTTCTCATAGGTGGGCGGACAGCACTGCCATCAGAGAGTACTTAAAGCACAGAGTCTTGCAGAGTGCTGGGGCAGAGGGAGTGCTTAACAGCATTGCTGATGGCTGGAGAAACTGAATGAATGAATGTAGATTCACTACATCTTTTATAGAGCTAAAGATCTGTTTCATTTGTTCTAACCTTCGTTTAGAGGCAGGAGGATATGGATATGAAAAGAATACTGGGCTAGGACTTGGGAGATTTCCAGCTTTCATCCTTGCTGGTTGGGCAACCTTAGACTAATGGTTCCCCATCCTGGGTTTCTGATCTGCACAATGAGGAATTTGGCTAACCCCGGACTCCCCTAACACTAACTTTAATGGTCGTCAACTTCCCATTTTTTTCCCTAAGGGTATCTAGTCCCCTCCTCACGCCCCACCTGCAACATTTCTTTATCTTTCCTTTTGTATATGTGCTAAGAGCCAGCAACCTGTGTAACCATGGGAATGTAGTTCAAAACACAGCCTTCATTTCAGCCAAGGCTGAAAGGTAAACACAGATGGGTAACAGAGCAGCTCAGAAAATCAACCACTTTATTCATTAGGCCATCTGGTCATGCTTTCCAGTGTCTTTCTGTACAAGCATGAGGAAAAGACACATTAGAAGCTGTTGAATTTCACAGCTGAGTTTGCTGGCCAAAGGTCTCCTTCTTGTAAGGCCAGACCCTGATAAATGACGAAACATTTTTGAGGGGCCGGTTGTTGAGATGACAAAAAGCTGTCTACCCCCGTGATCTAGGATTTGGACACTGATATTCTGGAAAGATTTGAAGTGATTACAGCTCTTTCTATAGCTGTCCTGTTTTTGCCTTGTTAAGCTCTCCCCAGTATGGCTAATAATATCATTATCAATACATGCTAAAAAATTCAGCTCAGCAGTGTGAGAGAGAACATGTAATAAGCACCTCACTTGTGCCCTGCTTACCTTCTGCGGTTTCTTCTGAACTTAATATCCGTGGATCTTCCTATTTCCTTTTGATCACAGCTGCTTCATCCGCTTGAAAAGGCCCACTAAGACCCAGAACAGAGCCCCCCCCACCCGCCCCGCCCTGTGCTTATCTCCTCCACCTGCTGATCAATCCCCAAAGATTCCTTGAGTCCAACTCACCAGCTGCTCTGCCCACCTGCACCCCTGCTGAGGCGTGCTCAGGCAGCCTCCTCTCCTGGTGTCCTTCCCTGCTCGCCAGCTCCCAGCCAGTTCTCCCGTCCAACTCCTCCACCCTAGGAAAACTCGGGCCAACCCCGTTTCTGGGCTGAATCAAGAAATTCAGAAATTCCATATCAAGGGGCAGCCGCACTGGGCAGCCCAGCAGCGGGCTGAAAACGAGCCATTTCTCATCCGGAGATCCCGGCGGGGGTGGGGGGCACTTCTTGAGGCAGGGAACCTATGAGAACACCTTCTCAGTTGTCCCTTGGTGGTTTCCTTTTCCCCTCACCCTTCCAACGAGCCCCTCAAAAACTGTTTTTCTCCGAGGGTGAAAAATATTACAGTTGAACTTTCACTTCCTGTTTAACGTGTGATGGAAAGAACAGTGAGTCCTGCCCATTCACTATGGATAAAAATAGCTCTGCTGTCTTCAAGTCATTAAGTGAACATAAAAGGCGCTTTGTGATCTCAGGATATCCGTAACCTGGCATCTGTCACCGTTCCTCTGTCCTCATCCAGAGGCGAGGCACTCAGAACGAGGATTCCACGCTTAATGGCACCTTGAGAGTAAGTGTTCCCAGGTGCCCATCAAACCTGTCACTCTGAACAGCTGTCGCTAAGTGACGACGTGCCCCCCCACTCTCCGTTGCTTTTTGCATCAACAGGCCCATAGAACTGTGCCAGCAGAGCCTTCCAGGGCTGGCTGAGCAATGCCCCGACCAGAAGAACGCGAGTCCCCCTCACCTGGCTTTGCTGTGCCCATTCCAACACTCCTCTTCGTTGGCCGCGCCTGCTGTCATGCTCTCATCCTTGCAGATGGTGTAGGGCAGTGCCGACCAGACCTTTTTAGAGAGCTTCAGTTTCTCTTTTATGTCTGTGACCTGACCAAGAAAGCAAGGAAAGACTGAATATTCTCCCCAGCTGTTGCCCATTTCTACACAAGGACACGACACAGGTGAAGGTTAGAGAACCTGTGATAGGACGAGCACAAACTCTATCAGTTTTCAGAGAGAGAGAGAGACACCATGCTGCAGGATTGACTGCCCGGGCAAGCCTCCCTACCTCCTCCCTCAATCTTCCTCCAGCTCCTGGCAGAGAGTTCGCAGGTAATTGGCTTTTGTTTTCCATCTTTTCTGTCCTCCCATGCTTTGAATTAAAAACTTACGAAGCATCTCAATGGCTTCGGGTCCCTCGCTGGCTGGGAGAAACAGGTGTTCCCTATTGCAGATTTCCTTAAATATATTCTTTAGAGTTCATTTGCTTAGATGTCAGATAAATGCACAAAATCAAGGCACCGAGAGATGAAATGCTTTCCCCAATTGTCTATGTGTTTCTGTAAGAAATAAATATTGTCGCTAATTCGACTGCTGGTAACCTCTGCTCTTAACCGATGGACAGGTCTATACAGCACACACTTGGATGGTGAGTAGCAACCCAAACCCACTTAAAAGTCTCTCCAGCAGGAGGGGCACCTGGGTGGCTCAGTGGGTTAAAGCCTCTGCCTTCGGCAGGGTCCTGGGATCGAGCCCTGCATCGGGCTGTCCGTTCCGCGGATAGCCTGCTTCCTCTCTCTCTCTCTTTCTACCTGCCTCTCTGCCTACTTGTGATCTCTGTCTTTCAAATAAATAAATAAATAAAATCAAAAGTCTCTACAGCAGGAAGAGAAAAGTCATTCTGAATATAGCTAAGTGTAAAATCCGCAGCTCTATGGATGGATGGTGGGGAAAAGCTTAGTAACCCCATCTTTAGTGCTTTCAGGCTTAGCACTGACTTCACCTGAAGAAAGAGTAGAGGCAGGAATTCAGTACCATTTTGGTTCCATAATTAATGTCTAGGCTCCTGCAGTCACAACTCTGATTTTCTATTCTATTCCCTGTGTGAACATTGGGAATTGAAATGTATCTGTTGTAGGTTGAATCATGTTCAGCATTCATATGCTGAAGTCCTAACACTCAGTCCCTCAGAAGGTGAACTTATTTGGACATAAGTTTTTTGTCTGTTTTCTTTTGTTTTATCAGAGGTAAGAAAGTTAAAATGAGATTATTAGGATGGCCCTCATTCAAAGGGAAACGTTGGATACAGAGGTATGCATAAGGGTAAGACAATGTGGAGAAACGTAGGAGAAGACATCTGCCTACAAAGCCAAGGAGAGAGACCTGGAAAAGATCCTTCCCTTACAGCCTCAGAAAAAAACCAACTCTGCCTGCATCTTGAGTTTGGACTTCTAGCCTCCAAAGCCATGAGACAATAAATTTCCATTCCTTAAGCCACCCCATGTGTGATATGTGGATACAACAGCTCTAGGATACCTATACAGCCTCATAGAAGGGACAACCACTGAGACTTAATGGCATTATGTATTTGAGATCGATAGCCTTTGGAAATAAAGTTTATGTTTACTGTGGATCGAGGCTAGAGTTTTAGAAAAACAATTCCAAAGATCTTTTATCAGGTATAAGAGTAAAAACAAAAGAATATGTGATCTCTGTCCCAATCATGTTTCCCAGCAGTTGCAGAATTATATAGTCTTTGGCTCTTGCTTCTCTGTGATTCTGATGATGACAAGAGGCTTCAATACTGTGAAATGTTTGCTCATGCATAAGGGCTGAAGATGACCAGAATACTGAATTTGAGAATCTGGCACCTACCCTAGGTAGTGTGATGTTACTTTTGTTTTGGAGTGTGATGAGAGTCCACGAGTAATGACATTCCAAGAAGTCACTTACACACAACAAATGTTCAGGATGGCTTGAGACCTGCCTTCTCTGATTTCTCCCATTGATGCTGACTTTGGTCCATAGGCTACCTTAACCTCTGGCTCTCTTTCTGGCCAATCTGCTTGGGTACAGAGGTTTGCAACAAGAGTCCATCCTTTTCTGCTACTTTGGGCACAGACGTGTGTGCATGTTGTTAATTGTTTTCTTTTTTTGGCTTGAAAGACATGTGGCCATTTCTATCTGGCTATGGGTGGACATTCTGTTTATTGATTATAAAAAACCACAATCCCCAAAAGCCAACTAATAAATGTTGAAAGAATGACAGAAAAATCACCATTCTGCAGCCATCCCATGATAATTGAATCTCAGCAAATATTTCCTATAGAGGCTGATGTGGGTTGAATTGCATCCCGCCCAAAAGCTATTGGAGTCCTAACCACAGGACTTGTGAATGTGACTTTATTTGGAAATGAGGTTGTTGCAGAAGATCAGGTTAAAATGGAGTCGTTAGAATGGGCTCTACTCTAATATGACTATGTCCTTATTAAAAAGGGAAATTTAGGCACAGAGACAGATATACACAGGGAGAATACCATGTGAAGATGAAGACATGGATCAGGGGGATGTATCTACAGTCCCAGGAACATCAAAGATTTCCAGGAATCCACCAGAAGCTGGAAGAGAGTCATGAAACAGATTCGCCCTCACAGTCCTAGGAACTGATCCTGCTGACACCTTTATTTCAGACTTCTAGCCTCCCAACTGTGAGACAGTGAATCTGTTGTAAACCCCCCACTTGGTAGTACTTTGTTACAGCAGCCCTCACAAGCTAGTACAAATGCAAAAAACTTTGGGTGAAAGTTGGGTAGGGAATAGGATATTTACACAATCTCAGAGTATTCCCTACAGATTCCTCATTAGTCCAAGGGGAAAACTGGTCACTCTACAGTGCAGAAACTGGGCCGGCCCCCACCCTAACCAGGTGATCAAAGTCGTGGGACACAGTGATTTGGGGTGCCTCCAGATGTGAGGTGACAAGAGGGACACATAGGTGGCTAAAATTCGTAACCCGGATCCGATTATGAGGACACATCAGATAAACACATGTCCCAGTTAATGGACATTCTAGGAGATGATTGGCTTGTATACTTCAAAAATGTTAGTTGTAAAAGACAAGGGAAAGCCGAATACTTGCAAATTAAGAGGAATAAGACACATGACATTCAAAGGCAGCCTATGATTCTGGTTTGGGCATTAGGTTGGGAAAATAATTGCCAGAAAGGATATTATAGAGATAGTTGGCAAGCTTTGAATAGTGACTCTATATTAAATAATACTGGTTTGGTTTGGTGTTGAATTTTTTTTTTTAAGATTTTATTTATTTATATTACAGACAGATCACAAGTAGGCAGGAAGGCAGGCAGAGAGAGAGGAGGAAGCAGACTCCCCGCTGAGCAGAGAGCCTGATGCGGGGCTCGATCCCAGGACCCTGATTATGACCTGAGCTGAAGGCAGAGGCTTAACCCACTGAGCCACCCAGGTGCCCCAGGTGTTGAATTTTCTGAATATGAACTCATATTGTGGTCATATGGGAAAGGTCATGTTCTTAGGAGATACATGATGGTCTCTTTAGAGTGTTAACACTATTCAAAGTGTTATGGTTTCCACAACTTATGCTAGAATGATTCAGAAATCTTCATTGTCATTATCACCATTACCACATAGATGTATAGAGATAAAGTAAGATAGCAAGCATGACAAATTTTTTTTTTAAAGATTTATTTATTTATTTGAGAGAGAGAGAAAGAGAGAGTACATGCACACATGAGAAGGGAGAGGGACAGAGGGAGAGAATCTTAAGCAGACACCCACCCGGGTGCCCTGATGTGGGGCTTGATTCCATGACCTGAGCGGAAACCAAGAATTAGGTGCTCAGCTGACTGAGCCGCCCAACGGCCCTGCAAATGTGGCAACTTTTTGATGGTGAATGGATCTAGAAGGAAGCATGCAATTTTTTTAAAAAAAATGCCATTTTTCAGTGCATTTGAGTTTTTTTCAAAATCAAACATGTCAAAAACAAAATCTTTCACCTCATTTGCTCTGCAAGGTGGTACATTGCTGCCTCTCACCTTTGCAACCTGGGTCACCACCCCAGGTTCTCACGGTTCTCAAACACAAACTCCAGAAAAAGGAACAGGCATTACTAATTCAGAAAACTGTCACTAGCTTAAGTCATGAAATACTGTAAGGTATATTCTGTCCCATAATAAAGTACAGCAGGAATGACCATTCTCTTTTCTGCTTATTTAAGGCTAAGTTCCCACCTTTACAGTGTGGGAATCTGAACCAAAGATACGTATTTGGGGACACAAAGAAAGAATATAGTAGCATGGTGTTCCACCAGTATCTCTGCTTCTCCTCTCCTGAGACTTGAAAAATTTAACTGTGTATGTTGTGCTCCTCATTCTCAAGCATTGTCTCTTTCAAGGAACATTCTCTGACTTCCCTATTAGTTAGATTCAACTTTCTGGGTCCATGGTGTCCTACGCATGATTTTAAGTACTGATTATTCTAAGTTTTTGTAATTGGCTTACTTTTCTGATTCTAAGACCACCAGCTTCTTGACATAGGGAGATGGTCCTTAGATGGACCAGGTGCAGGTGACCATCCACCCCAGTTTGCCCGAGACATGGGAGGTTCTAGCACATGCCATATTTTCAGTACTAAAACTGGGAAGTCCAGGCAAACGAAGATGGGTTGGTCACACACATCTTAGCACATAGTAGGTAGTCAATACATGTTGACTGGGAAAATATATTTAATTGTCCCAATCTATTACAAGGCCATGGACAATCTTGCTAACACACAATAGTGTCCTCCACATCATGCACTCATGTCAGAAGGGTAGGAGGACTGGTGGGTTGTATCTGGCTAAGCAAGGAGCGTGGGGGTTGCCTCTGAGTCACCACATCCTGTATGGAAACATTGGCCAATTCACTTCCAGCTGCGGGGGCCATGCAGACAAGCTGCCAAAACGGGACCCTATCAGCCACCAGGGAGGCTCACACCCTTGATTCCAAATAACAACCACACAAATGCAGTTTGTTTTCCAGTATCTTGCAAGGTTTTCAATCCTTCCATCATTTAGAGATATTTTTCTTATTTTTATTTCTGAGTAATGTGTGTGACCACCTTGCAGTAGCTTAAGACCTGAGTTGTTTTAAAAAATTTTCTCCCTGGAAACTGATGTGCACACAACAGTGAGCTAAGCTTCACACTAGCAAGAACCGGTGGTCAAAATGTGTTGCTGAAGTACAGGAGTCCTGATTCCTTACTAACACAGACCTGATGGCAACAGAGGTCTGGGATCAAATAAGGAGTTTGCAGCAATGTCTTCCTGCTTCCCACAGGAGCTGTTCTAGGACAAATTAACTTTCTCAAGTACTTGTACATTATAGTTACCATTTGTCCAGTGTTAAGTTCATAATGCTGTAATATTAGTAATACTAGTTATCCCCGAGTAGTAAATGTTTTGCAGCTACAACACTGAGAGATTCTGGAAGTTAACTTCCATTTTGTCGCAGGCCTCCTATCCAAATACACACTGTTGGGGGCCCCAGGGAAAACATGGACCTCTTCTAGAACTTGTCTGGAGTTTATTCTGATTTCAGGACAATTTCAACTCCGGGGTCCATGTCCATCAACTCTTTGTTGAAGTCTTGTCAGAAGGTCCATGAAAACTTGACTATGGGAAGACCCAGGTGCCATTTTCATGCCTCCCCTTCAGAATCGCAAAACCAGACAAAAGAGGGAGGAAGTGGACAAGGTAGAATGATTGCAAAAGCAAAGGGATTAGCAACACCAAAGAGCAGAAAGGATGATCGAAGTACTGGGTGTCTGACAATCTCATTTAAGAAATGATCTTGTCCCAGACATTGAACGTGAATTTCATCAAGACTCTGAATTGCCAAGTTTCAGTTTACAGGGAATACTGGGGCTACAGGTACCACAAACTAAGTAACCCCATAGAGAAATGATCAGGTCAGGCACATTCAGTGTGTGGGATATTACATGAGACAACCAGCCTTGACTCTTCAAAAGAGGTAAAAATGGCCAAAACATGGGAAAGCTGTCCTAGATGAAAAGAAACTAAAAATGTAACAACCTAATGCTTCGGATAGACCTTTACTGAATCCCGGACTTGGAAGAGGTAATTACCCAGTTATAAGAAAGAGTTTTGAGATAATTGGAGAATTTCAAATACAGAATGGATGGTAGATGATATACTGAATGACCCATAATATTCTTAAGTGTAATCACGGTATTCTGTTTACGTGGGAGACTATCCTTGCTTTTCAAAGACTGGTGTTGAGATATTTAAGAATGAAGTGTCATTTTGTTTATTACTTACTTGAAAATAGCAGAAAACTCAACCATCACTGCGCCTACTTGAGAGCATAGGGATGTTAATTTTATTATTTTTTTCAACCATTTCCGTACCGTTTGAAAAAGTTAAAAATAATGAAAAGCTGGGAAAAGAAAGGCGATTTTATTTTTGGGGGCACATGGTGTTTGAGACCCTTGCTGAATTCAGCACAGGGCACTGTAAGCTACTCTAAGCAGTCGGGGGCTAACCATGAGGTGTCACTGGCCTAAGACACTCACCCGCAATCCTCAACTCTGTACTGATCATATATGATCGTTATCCCCCTTTGCAATGGGAAACGGGGTCTCTGAGATGAAGCAACTTGCCTCGCATCTAACAAATGGTAGACATGAGATTCAAATTCAAGTGTAGGCTTCAGAATCGTTACTCGTCACCAGCAGGCTTAAGAGGGACTCGTCTTATAGTCGTGGTCTCCGGAGCGTGTGTGCTGGGTTGGCAGCGGAGGTATGTATCCCTGGTGTGGGCAGGACGATTCGACGTGATTCAGGATGAAAACATGAGAATTTCTATTTTTTATTTTTTAAATATAAAAATATAAGAGGAATTAAGCTTTCCTAATATTTAATCGATCTATAGATGGATATGTCTCGTGTGGTGATGGCCATTTCTCAATTATCCTGTAAGACTTTTCCAGAGTGGAAAGGGGCTGATAATGGCACGTCTCTCTTCCATTAGCTTGTTCCTGGGGTACTGACATCTATCGCAGTTCACATGTTCTGGTTAAATGCACTTATGGATTAGATTATGTAGTTTTCACTAACTCATTAAATGGACGAGTGACTTAAAATGACTTCGGCAAAGAAACTTTAGATTTCTTTTATTTCAAACAGTGCAAGTGCAATTGAACCACCATAAAATGGCAGGCTTCCTCTGAATACACCTGCAGCATCACAAAGTAAAACAAATAAAGATTCGTTGCTTTACCTCTTTCTTCAAAAATTTGTACCTTTTGCATACCTTTCACAAGTTACAGAAAACATATTAGTTCAGCATATTAGTTCAGACTTTTTGCTGATAGAGAGGTGAGATCAAAACAGTTTGGCACTTGCCAATCTGTGGCACAGGGATTGACCCAATATATTACGAATCGATGACTTAGCCAACAAAAACATGCAGTGAAATCAGCTTAATGAGATAGGAAAGTGTATTCTAAGTGTTTTATAATTCAGGAAAAGTTCCATTGCATTGGTTAAATAAGGAAAAAAGCTTTTGCTGCTAGCATTCATTCATTCATTCATTGGGTTTTATGCTTCACTCTGGGGATACAAATATGGTCAGTACGTACTCACTACCCTTGAAGGGTTCCTAATGTCACGCTGTAGGAGGAGGTTAACAGACATGAAGCAAATGTGATGGGATTAAGCAAAGAGCTTTGGGAGCACAAGTATCAATTTGTCTGAAAATTTCTGGGGAACACCACAGTCCCTCCGAAGAAAAGACATCTCTGCTGATATTTGCTCTTTTGTGGCCACTGAATCTTGACATGGGGACCATTAGGAAGCTGGACATTTAGTCATTTCTATTCAGAGGGGTTAAAAACAACAACAACAAAAATGCTTCATGGTCCTCCAAGTTTTCACTTCCAACAATGGGATGATGTTATCCCTCTAGAAGTCACTGCTTTTAGCCACAGCTCTGGGTCTTCGGCTTCTCCTTTTGCTAAGAGCCCTTGTGCTTTCCTGACTCGCAGGGAATATCTGTTCTGGCAGAGCCTTAGTAAACAGGTGATGTGTGTGTCCTGGGTCCTTAAGAAATATTTGTTGAGTGAATAAATACATGAGGAGCACTGCTGATCATCTGCTAAGGGAAGTAAGATTTCAAAAATGATCGATTATCTGCCAGCTACTGCCTTCTTGGACTTCCCTTTGGAGAATAAGGAAATTCTGCAGGCCTTCCAAAAAACATGCTTTCCCTTGACCTGATTATCCTCTGAGTGAGAGTGAGGTCTCAGATGGCCCCTCCAATTCTTTAATTAGGATTCTAGTCTCCTGTCATCTCAAATGTCATCCTAGGTGTAATTTATACATGCATGATGGAAGAGATCTCAAAGGCAATGTTGGCTTGGGGAAACACCATGAGAATTTAAGTAAAAATGGAATGGATCTCATCTTAAGCAGTCTTTATAATCCTTATAAAGCTCTACCATTTCCAGTAGCTTCTCTTTGGTTTTCTAAGCAAAGTTTCCTGTGAAATACTGATTTGGGGGTGTTTTTGAATTACTATTACCTTTGTCTCCTCTGTGGATCCTTTGATGGGGCACATTTGATCTCTTGCAAGAGATTTTGCCCATGGCTATCTATCTGCCTACTTGAGGTCCAAAGTTCATCTATACTGGACTTTTATTTCTCCTGGATCTTCCCTGTGAAGTGTGAGGCATCAAATGTGAGAAGGCCACCTGCTGTCCTCCGCCAATCATGCCCGCACCAGAATTCACTTCACTGGGCACCTGTTGTGTGCACCTGGCCGGATGCCCTATTTGTTCATGGTTTCACAAAGATTCCAATGTACCTATTTCAACTGTATGAAAACATAATGTAGCTGGATGTAAATAATATATACCATATCTTTAGAAAAAAGATGGTTAATATTTAAAGGGCTATACACTAAATAATACATATTGAGGGGGAAAAACAATGTGAATATTTTATAGACTGAAGGTCATTTGTTAGCTTGGGAAAACAATCTGTTTAAAGAAACAAAGTCAGCCTCACTTTCACCTCATGGACAAGGCTACTTTACTTGGTCAAGCTAAGGGAAATTCACAATAGATAATATGATTCTTGCAACCCGAGAGTTTAATAACCCAGTTTCAGAGACCGTGACCTTGTCCAGCTTTACTCTAGAGAACATGATCTTTTATTACACCACCAGTTTGTTCAATTCACGGTGGGAACCTGCATTAGAATTCAAGTCATTTATATTCCTTCAGTGATCAAACAGAGGTCTGTGAATGAACCTGTTCACAACTTCTCACACTCACTCGAAAACATGTATAGACAGTGTAGAGTATTTAAAGTTCTGAAGTTTTGGAGGGAATACTAACTCACCTGATGTGGCCCAATATCCATAAACACAGCCCCCATAATATCCTTGAGGAAGTTGGGGTTACTAATGTCAGGTAACTCAACAAGGAAGCTGAAGACACAAGACTTACCCAATCTAACCCCTTGATTTATATTCAAGTCTGGACTCAAGTCCCTTCTGCTGATGTGGTTTTCAACACGCAATTCATGAGAATTTCAACTTCACATTTCTTGTGAGTATGTGAAACACTTTGGAGTTATTTTTCATGTCTCAGATTGTCTAGAGTGTAATGTTTGGGCAGGTCCTGGAATGTACAAAGCCACTCACAACATCTTTCCTTTTAGGAAACCATTAGCTGAGTCGTGGGAATGACAAAAGTGTTCTGTCAAATAGAGTCTGTCAGTGAACCCAAAGTAGACTTCGGCCACACGACACACTGAGTGTGTGTAGAGTGCCTGGGTCATTACACAAGCTAAAACCAACCTTACATTCTGGGCTTTCTCAGACATTCCCAGAGAATCCAGTGATAAGTTCTATTCTATTATCATGTTTTTCAAAATATTACCATATTTAAAAAAATATTACATATGTTTCCCTGTGGTATGGTACTTTTTTTTTTTTAAAGATTTTATTTATTTAGGTATGGTACTTTTTATAGTTTTCCCCAAGGAGACAAACACACATGTATTTTGTAGGAAAAACTGAGAAGGATGAAAAAATCAGCAGGAAATGAGAGAATCCTTGCAGGTTCAAAAAGACAATGCTTAGTTTTGTGGAGTGTCTCAGGGGATTAGGAAGTGGATGAAAAATTTAAAGTCTGTGTCATCCCGCCTGGCTTCAGGCTTGGGGTTTCTTGACTATGTGATGATGTCATAGTAAGGGCATGGTCCTGAAAAGACAGATGAGGTCTTTTTCTGGCAAAACACTGGTCCTCATAGTGGAATAAATATGAGAAAACCAGAAATACCTTCCTATGCTGTTCACGTCAGATGTTTGCAGCCTGTTTTAGGAAAACAATCGAGTTTCAAATATTCGTGTTTATACCTAATGTTCTGATTGTGCCTCATTCCCTATGGTATTAGATTTTAAGCAAGTGAGGGTAGTAAGTATTCTATACACCTTGGAGATGATACAGTCTGACACTGAACTAACATTGAATTCAATAGCGAGAAGAAAAAGACAGGGAGACATTAGGTCTGCAGAAATGCATAAGCAATCAAAGTATTATTTTGCACAGTAGGTGCCTGGATTGTGGTACTCTTTACTTCTCAAGTGTGAAAATATAAATAATTTCAAGGAATGATGTTGTTATCATTGAATCATAAAATTTGGAGACTCAGCAGAGTCTCCCATTGTCCAAAGCTTCTAGAGCATTCTTGACAGGTACTCACCTAGACTCCATTTAAACATTTCTAATGACAGATATCAATGCCTACCATAAAGAGGACTTGAGATTTTCTGCCTGACCTAAACAAAGTCACCTTCCCTCAGGAGCAGTTCTGGGGATCTTCACGGACAAGGCTTGACCACAAAACATAAGCAGATTCTTGTTCTTCCTCCTCTGACTGACAATGAGACTGAGTCCCCAACATTTTTGCTTGCTTTGCTTTGTTCTTTGTGATCTATACCTAGTTTCAGCTGCTAGAGTGGATTCTGTTTTTCTCTGAACATCAGCTGGTAAATTCTCCTTTTGCTTCATTTCTGACTCTGGGTCTATCCAGTCTTTGTTCTCTCACTCTCTGCCCTTGGCCTTTGAGGTCAGCTCTATCTTCCTTGGTTGTAAACATTGTTTTCCGGTATTTCTCAGGCATTAGTTTGAGTGGGTGCAGACATCCTCTGGGAGCTTTCCCTGATCTAGAGCATGGATTGTGACAAGCGCTGATTCTAAATTAGGTTATTAGAAATGCTGTCTTTAACTATCATATGATCTCCCTGATATGAGGAAGTGGTGATGCAACACGGGAGGTTAAGGGGGTAGGAGAAGAATGAATGAAACAAGATGGGATTGGGAAGGAGACAAACCATAAGTGACTCTTAATCTCACAAAACAAACTGAGGGTTGCTGGGGGGAGGGGGGTTGGGAGAAGGGGGGTGGGGTTATGGACATTGGGGAGGATATGTGCTATGGTGAGTGCTGTGAAGTGTGTAAACCTGGCGATTCACAGACCTGTACCCCTGGGGATAAAAATATATGTTTATAAAAAATAAAAATAAAAAAAAAATAAAAAAAAGAAGAAATGCTGTCTTTATATGGCAGGATAGGAAGATCTCGGATCCATTCTCAAAAGGAGAGAAGGAATTCAGTATTTCTAGCAGTTACATAAGATACATTAAGGCCATTCGGATATTTAATAACTGATCTATGTTCCCACACCATCTATTCTATCACTACGGAATGAAAACTTTAGGAAGTTCGTTGTGGTTTGAAGAACAGATTTCCTCTACTCCCCCTCAATTACCTAATGTAGCCAAATAAGATCATGGCAATGGCCTGGCATTGATCACTCTGTATAGGATTGACTGGAAATTAGCACTAATTTAGAAAACTGCCAGACAAAGCTTATATATTTCATAACCTGATTTTGCCAAGTGAAACAAAGTTTGATGTTCTGAACATCCAGTCTTGGTGAAAAAATTCGGATTCTTTGCCAACTCTTATTTCGAATGTGCAACCCCTTCCTAGGGTCTTTGACGATAATCAGAAAATCCATACACAATTTCTACTTCTACCTGTGACCGACATAATGCAATGATTCAGTTAGGCGCATAACCACCCGAAGTTACTTTTAAAATATTGAAATCTCATCTTCAGGAAATGAAATCCAAGATATTAAAAATATGTCTGCTAATGTAAAAAAAAAAAAAAAGTGTGGTGGGAAGGCACACACTTTAAGTAGTCCTGAATATTTTAGAATTCATCATTGAATCCCAAATGTTTGAGGCTGTATTCTTTCACACCAAAGCTGAGAGATAGATGTACATTTTGGTCTTTTTCTCTGAAGACTCTATAGGTATTTGGAACTTACCAGGGAATGAGAAACTTTCTTTTGCTCACCTGAGGTTGCTGTAACTGAGCAGGACCTTCTTGAGGACAGCATTGCAAATGTGATTCCATCCACCAATGAGTGCACTTGTAAACATGTTCACATATTGGGAAAGTAATTTAGATGCAGTAGAGAAAATATTCAGAAACCACATGTATCGGAATTCTAAAGCCATTTAGGGTAGAGATGGGTTGTCCTGAATGTCTTATGCAATAGGCAACCAAAAGCACATAAGTCTCTTTTGGGCATGTGTGACTTGATTTATACTTAACTATGTAGATTTGTACTATGTGTTATAAAATAAAGGGTATTTTTGCATCCATTGTGTTACATTTGTGATATAACACAATGTTCTGCCTTTTCCTTCCTGAATCTAATTAGGAATTGGTTCAAGTTTAATTGCCAGTGATTTTGGCACGAGGGATTTTGAGCAACAACAAAATGAGACACTAAAAAATGCACCCAAGAATGTAAATCACAGGACCCAAGGATGTCTATGAATTCTACCTCAAACATATAGTCTATACATTGGGAAAAGAAGAGTATGATTTAGTGGATAATTCCTTCCGTGAGTCTCAACTCCAACATTCCTCCTCTAAAGCTCCTCCTTTGACATCCACAGTCCCTCTCCAGTGTGAGCTCCAAGAGATCCCTCTGGCTTTTTCTGTCCTGCAGATGTCCCCATTCCTTGTAATGGGTCTTCCCATCCAGACAGCTGGTGACCAAGGAGCAGGGACTCTGTCCTTTGTGTTCAGTGCATCCTAGGAGATGAGTGTCCTATCTGGCACAGGGCCTGGTTTAGAGTAGTGCTCAATAGGCAGCAAATGATTGAATGAGTAGGTAGATAAATGAAGTAAAGCAGGCAGAGGGTAAACGTAAATTCTGAGACTTCAAATAAATTGTAAGTGAAATTTAAGTTCTTGGTGCTCTTAGAGAATAACTTACTGCCATAAGGATGGACATCTCTCGTAAATGTCCCTATTTTATGGAGAAATGGTTGTTCAGGGTTTATTTATGCACAGTCAATGCAATTACACACACACACACACACACACATACACACCCCACACCTGTTTAGTGTCCACAGTGTACTGGGCACACAGTGATAGATACAAGATGGTCCTGCCTTCAAGGAACTTACTATCCAGTGGGCAAAGGAGTTTTACATGTAGATAAGCACAGTAAATCTCATACTTTCATGGGTTATAGGGCAGAATATAATCAGTGTCTTATTAATGGGTCGATGGTGGGTGGTAGCACAAGGGGAGCTCCAAGAAAGAGGGGACATTTGAAATGGGACTAAAGGATGAGTAGCATTTTGGAGATAGAAAAGTCAGGAAAAGCTCTTTTTGGCAGAGGGACTCGGAGTGGCAAAAACTCATAGATGTGAAGCCTCTTCGGTAGCGGAGAGATGTGCCCAGTACATGGAGATATGTTTACTTTTACTGTAACTTTGGCAAAGTCCTATAATTTCCCTACAAATTGGTTTTTAAATGGAGAAAATACCACTTCCTGGATTATATTTTTAAAGATTTAATAAAGTTTAGTAAGTTAATATTATTGCTAGGGCACTTGGAGCTGGAAGTTGTTAATGCATAGAAATATCTCCGTGGGGACAGATGGCATAGGGTGACTAACGTGCACTCTTTCTTGGAAATCAAGTTCTTATCCCTGTGAGGTAAATTACCTTTTCCTGGGAGCCATCTGGTTACCTTCAAGATCCAATTTACCCCATGGAGCATCAGTGAGGGGTGCCATTTACTCCTCTTATGATTAGACTCCATGATATAATTGTACTTGACTTTCACCTTTCTATCTTAAGCATCCCATAGCCTCAGTAGACTCTCTTAGTCTCCCACAAGCAGCAAGGACATCAGAGAGCACCCTTCTTAGCTCTTTTTTTGGCATTCCTCTTCCAACATTCAGTGTATGCTTACAGCCCATCTCAATTCTATCTCTAGACATCTGCGGTGCTCAGCAGTCACAAGTTGACTAGCGGCCACTATATTGGATGGCACAGGTCTCACAATGTAGTGTGGTTTTTGTACTTACAGCACATGCCAGCTCTGTCTATAGCACATCTCAAGTGCTCCATGGCCATATGTGGCTGGTGGCTGTCGTACTGAGAATGCAGGGGTAAGGTCCTTCCTGAGCATATCTGGAGTGCGGGCCAGTGACAGAAGAGTGGCTGGATTGTTCCAGTGAGCTTAACATTACAGCATTCTGCTTGTCCTTCTGAATTCTTTGGATGGGCTTTCTTTCAAATCAGCAGAACTCATTTGTACATCTTTCCTTTGATGTTCTTCTCCTGTTGTCCACTCCCTCCCTTTAATCACTTACCCAAAACACATCGGGAAAGAACTGAGTGGGAGTTAGGTTATATTTGAAGTCTGGCTGAGATCCAGCCTAGAATTGTTTCCATTTAAATAAATGGGAGTATGCTGCATTCAGCTTTGTGACATCTGCCAATATTTTGCCTATGTAACAGAGATTTTTTTGTTTATGTTTATGTTTGTTTATTTTTACTAAAATATAACAGTCATCCAAAAAAATATGCAGCTCATATATGGGCAGTCTGAAGAACTTTTTCTAAGATACCCATAAAAAATCCCACAGTTTTTTTCCCCCCAATATCCCTTTCTTTTCACAAGATTTATTCTCTTGAAAATTGATGGCACCTCACTATTGACATGCAGAAATTACAGGTTACCAAAGAGCAGAGAGTATCTTATTGATTTGCTGTAATTTTGAGTTATAAATTGCAGATTGTCTCTGGGCATGTGCGTGCATCTTAAAGACAAAAGGCTGTCAAAAAGTTGAAGAAAATAAATCAAGTTCAAGGCAGCCCAGTACCATCACACCTTTTCCTTCAAGAAGTCCAGCCACACCTATAGGTGGTTAGAGACAGGCTTCCACAGAAGCCACCAGATGGCAGTGTTGTCCAATCTTTCCACCCCTTCTGGCGCTTCCCACAGGCTTCCCAGAAAATAAAATTGTAGATTGTTCCACTGCATATAAAACTGACAACCCTGTTATTTTAAACTTGAAACTGACAGGCTGTTATTTTAATGAGGTCTGCCAGAGCCAAGGTTAACCAAAGCTTTATTTCCCTACAAAATGTTAAGGCCATAGTTCTAAAAGGGGGATGTGAAATTTTATGTTATTGATACTTCCTGTGACTGTATAAGTTTTAAGATATTTTTTGACAAGTAAAGTTACATGACAAATATAGACACATTTATATATATCGCCAAATTATGCATTGAAATTGGTTCAAATTTCTCCCAAAAGGTCTTTTTGCTCTGCTATACTTTGCAAAAATTAAAAAACAAAAAACAAAAAACCTTTTCCAGAGTTATCCATTTCTGCCTGTTTTGAAGAAAAAGTATATGTTTTTAGCACCTTGGCTTTCTATCTTAGTGAGTCAAAGGAAAATTTAAAGCTATTTTATCCTATTAATATTCCAAAATGAAATTTAGTATTTGGTTCTTTATTTCTACGAATCAGCTTAAATCCAGAACAATAAAACTTAGTTAGAAAGGATTTTCTCTTATAATAGGTACTTCAATAACGAGTGGTGGTTAATGGCATTATAATTTATTTCCTTTCCCTTGAAATACTTCATGTTGATCAAGAAAGTATTTAAAGTCAGTTGCTAACTTTGCCAATATTAAAAACATTGGTAATCTCGTTTTCTCAAATGATTCTGCTAATGCTTTTTCCATGTTTTCAGTTGCTCCACAAATTTATTCCTAACATTTAATGAATCTCCCTACCTAAAGTTATGAACGTACATCCTGCAATGGCTTGATCTACAGCTTGACATCTACAGAATTGTAATCGCGACTCTTGTGACTGGCCAAAGGCCGGTCTTAAACTTAAAGACTTAAACTCAGGAAGGGCTGTGATTTCTGAGAGCCGGCCTCCAATAAATGAATTCATGTTCACTTACTCATTGGTGACCATACCAGTTCGATTCATAGACACTTAACACAAACCTACTCCATCTAACGAACTGTGCTTTGTAGACGAAGCTTATAGACCCCAGTAAGAAGCTGTGTCCTCAAAACAAGCTACATAATTTGCGGAGAATGGTGCAAAATTCAAATGCGGGGCGTCTGGTTAAAACATGAAGAAGAATTTTAACATCGGCAGGAGCAGACCATTAAATCAAACGTGGGCCCTTCTAAGTGTGGGACCCTGTGCAACAGCCGTGAAGCTGCCCCTGAGGGTCCCAGTGTGGTTTCACTGATATGTACAACCAGGAGACGAAACAGATGCTCATAATGATCACGGAAGCAGCGATGGCTGCCGTACCTGTTAGATATCAGCAACCCATATTACCTCCAATTTGCATGAACATGTTGAAGGGTACCTTCACTTTACAGCAAGATGACTGAGAACGCGGCTCTACTGTGACCTCTTCATTTAGTGAGATGTCATCTACGTGGTGGACACCCCTGTACACCATCATTCACACCTCACTGTGTAGTTTCTGTGACCCCACTTGAGCATAGAAGGTCAGGACTGTGAGGGATGACGTCACTTGGCCTCAGTCACATGGCCCAAGTAGCAGGGCCTCATAGGGAACCCTGACAGATGGCCTTGGGATCCTGAATTCGCCATTACAACAGAACTGGCTGGCTGGAATGTTTTAACACTCTCTAAAAGCTGTGTGGCCTGTTGGTAAGTCTTATTCATTTCAGAAAGGATGAAAAGTAGAGTGGAAGAGGGGGAAAGTGCTCTGGAAATCTTTATGCAATCCTCAGTTTATCAGCCCATGCTACTTTTCTAGCCCTCCCCAAGGAACACTTTGCCTTCCAAAGGATTCCCTATTTACAAGCCTTTTACAATATTACCATGGTGAGAGTAGCCCTTCAAGTTGATTTCCTAATTTTCTAGGCCTTTTAAAACAATGTCCATAGGAGCACCTGAGTGGCTTGGTTGGTTAAGCATCTGCCTTTGGCTCAGGTCATGATCCTGGGGTCCTGGGGTGGAGCCCTGCGTTGGGCTCCCTGCCCAGTGGGGAGTCTGCTTCTTTTTCTGTCCCCTCCCCTCATGCTCTCTCTCAAATAAATAAATAAAATCTTTTTCAAAAAGATCTAATATTTTAGACTCCCCTAGGAGGTCGAAAAACAAAAAAAAGAACCCAAAGTTGTTTGCCTGGTTGTTCTTCTGGTTATGCACAGAGGTAGGTTATCTTGTTCTTAAATTTATGTATGTATGTCTCTATCTATCACCTGCCTTCCTACCTCCCTACCTATCATCTATCTTAATTATTGGCAGAAAAAATACTTTTCAGGTTGGGCTAAGACCATCCTAGAGGGACACCACCATAAAATCTAGGCCATTCCTCTAACATACAAACGTGGGAGGAAAAAAAAAAAAGTCTTAAAAACCCCTCTTGGCTTTAAATGGAAAAAGTGTTCTTGTTCTGGACTTTTTTATTCATAGGACTGCGTGGACCAGCCTGTCCCGTGGGTGTCCATGACAAAGGGAGGATTTCCCCATAGGGCCACATATAGAGGTTGGAAATCCAGCCTTACATACTTAATGGTCTGTACCTAACAACATTGCATTTGAAATCCTCTCCTGGAGACGATTTCTCTTATGAAATGGAAAGTAGTAAAGAAAACAAAATTTCCACCACCCTGCCACAGAAGTCCGTGGAGACCTGAAAGAGCTTTGCCTTTTCCTATTACACCGTACTTGGGAATTAGGTCGGGAAACCAGACGGTAAATCTGATTCAGCCAAATCCCAAGCACTGGGAGGAATCGTCTTTTTACTGCAGATACGTATAAAAACAGTGGTGGAAGCACAGTGGAATCCTCAAGATAAAATGCCAGGGGTTGTCTGTTAATGGGTTTGGTAGCTCAGCAGTGGTACTTAGAGAATAACCCCTCATCTCTTCCAAAGAGAGAAGATCTCAGCCCCAGGACCTCTGAGTGTGAATAATTACGGCGGTGATGGTGTCGAGTTAGCCTCTGTCTTAGGTTCCTTTTCTGTTCTTCCTTTGAGGAATTCTGTTTTATCCCGGAGCGTGGAGGTATTGCCTGGCACTACTCTCCAGTCTTGCACCTGAATGCCAATTTGATTTTTGGTATTTTTCTCATTAGCGATTTCTGAATTTTTATAATGTGCCACTGTGACCCATAAATCACGACTTCCAACATGCTTCGTTTTCTTCCTTGTTTTTATTACAGCAAAGGGAAAATGAAACAGCCTTTTGAAAACAGTTTTCATTTCCATACTTCAATGTCTTTTCTTTCCTTTTTTAAAAGAATTTGTTTATTTCTATGACAGAAAGAGAGAACCAGCAGGGGGAGGGGCAGAAGGGGAGGGAGAAGCAGACTCCCAGCTGAGCCCCGACGTGGGGGGACCCGGAGATCGTGACCTGAGCTGAAGGCAGGACCTTAACCGACTGAGCCACCCAGGTGCCCTTCAAATTATTTTCTATGTGGAAAACCAACTCTCTTCTTCAAGTCAAAGCAAAAGTCTTAGATATTTTAATACCTTCTTTTACAGACATTCAAAAAGGCCCGATCCATGTTCAATTTATTTCCTTTTTGAGTAGGTGGGGCTTTTCAAAGTTTTCCCCAAGAGAGTCGAAAGCAGGGTATGAACGAAGTCAGCACCTGAACGAGGTGTGTCACTAAGCTCCCTTCATCATCTGTGTGGTTGAGACAAAAATCCAAACTTCGAAGGAGCTGGGACTTAGGCTCAGAACTTAATGTTGGTCTGAAGAAGTGACCCTTTCCATAAGAAGCTGGGAAACCTACTCACTTTTGTTTGATTTTTTTTTTTTTAATAGTCTTTCCTGAAGACAGAGCCATGAGAGACGGGCTTACCAAAACTTGACTAAAAAAAGGATTTTAGGAAAATATGATGAATATTCTGCGCTATTTGGGAAACTCTCTGTGGTCTTTAAAAGGAAAAGAGCCTTTCTCTGATCAAAATTGGGTAGGACATATGGGTGTTGGGGTCACCTGGACCCAGGGGCTTGCTCAAAGCTCCATAAGCAGACCTGACCACTAGAGCTGCAGCCTGGACATCTGCATTTCTGGTGACTTCTCTCCCCCCACCCCCTGCACCCTACCCCTCCCACCCACAGATTCAGAAACCAGAAAGCCGGGACGCAGAGCACTGAGGGATAGACATGGTGATATCAACAGGGGACAAATTAGCCCAGTGTGACTTGAACTCTGTTTTCTTGCTCCAAAGCATCCTCTCATTTTCAGATTTAACCTAGCTTTTTACATCTACCTTTTCTAAGATGGTAAGTCAGGGTCCACTGAGCTTTATTGCAGTCATTAAAAATATATATATTTCTTTATGTTTTTATTCATTTACTTTTTTGATTATGCAGTGCTACTACCGTAACTTAGTTCGTGGTCCTTCCTCTCACAGGGCCCAAGGCACGGCTGTGTCGGTGTGCGTGTCCACACATTCAGTCCGCAAGCATGTAGGAAGGACTGTCATCCTGTGTGAGAAGCACCGGGGCTACAGGAGGAAAGGGACACTGAGGCTGGCACATTCAGGGCCTGGGTATCTACACTTGTCTAATGATGCCACAGGTGCCCTTAATTAAAGGACTCCTCACAGGTGTGTTCACACCCCGTCTTACAGGTGATACCTGCTGCTCCGATGGTGAGCATTGCCAGAGAAGAGGGAGCAGATAGCAGAGAGGTCCGGAGAGAAGGTCCTGGGTCCGCCAGCAGCAGTGGGGTCTTGGAGAGGGGTTCAGAGGAGGCTACGTGGCACTGGCTCTTGAAGACCAGCAGAATGAGGGGGGTCAGGCCCCTAATCAGGTGGAGGGAGCAGCTCCATGTTTGCAGGCTCATGTGGACCGAATCCAAACCAAGGACCCAGGCTTTGGAAAGTAGTTTGGTGTGAATGGAAGAGAAAGTGCATGTGTTGGAGAGGCGGTATTTTTGGCCAGAGAAGTGGGCAGATGCCAGCAGATGCTATGGGGTTTTATAGCCTTCCATGAGCAGTCAGGTTTCTGTTCCAGAGCATCCGTGAAGGGTGGTAGAAGAAGTCCAGGTTGGGTCAAGAAGGTTGTACTGGTTATGTGGTGGGAAAGCCAGCGTGGCGTGGGAACGATTTGGATTGATGACAAGGGGCCATTGACTATGCTTCCTACTGAGCTCCTCTCCCTTCCCCTGCGATCAAGCCTTTGCCCATGTTATTTCCAGGAAGTAACCTTCCCCCACCAGGAAAGATGTCACTCCCTGTCTCTCCACACCTTCATCCTCCTTGAAGGCAGAGATCTCACAGAGAAAGACATTAGTAGAGAAGTGGGCTGAGTTTGTTCATTTATCATTCATTCATTCATTCATTCAACATCTACTATGTTCCTGGCACTGTCTTAGGTACAAGATTTGAAATCATGAACAAAAAATAAATGAAAATAAAAATTTCTCCCTTCATGCAGCCTATGTTTTCACTAGAGGACTCCACCAGTCAACAGATAAACTGGTAACATATATGATACGTCAGACAGGGTTAAGTGTTAAGGAGAAAAATAAAATGGGGAAGGGGATTGCAAGTCTCCGTGGAGGGGGGGGAGAGGTGATGGGTTGTAGTTTTAGATTTAGATGCCTATGGAAGGTCACACTGGGGAGGCAGTTGACAATATAAGGAGGTGATTTCTATTCTTTCATTAGACACTTTCAGATTAATATTGATGGCATAGAAATTCCTTCATTTTTCTAAGAGATACTCTCTCATATTTTCTTTGAAACATGAGTCCCTCTTGAATCATCATTTTTCCACTTTGGAGAGTATGTATATGGAGAAATATTTCTCTTACATAAGAAAACAACAGCACAGGCATGGAAATCAAAGGCGCCTGACCCCTGGCCTTGGGTGGGGAGACAGCTGAGAGAGAGGATGGAACGTGGGCCAGAGTGGGGTGACAAGACCCCGAGAAAGGGGAGGCACAGGGACCCAGAGAGGCAGACCTTGTTTTACAACAGAAATACACAGATTTGAATGCGGAGTCTCTTGACTTTTACATTCTCCCTCCTCCTCCTTCCTGTTGATCACCAACATCACGTCCACCATCACAGTCATCATCATCATCATCCTCACTGCCACTGCCACCACCACCAACGCTGGGTAGGTTGAGTGGAACACATCTGCATAGTTGGATTTACCTTGAAGGATGACAGTTTGCAACCTCTGCCTTATGGTTTGGTTTGAGAGTAGTCTCTGCTCTGAAGCCTCTTTAAATAATGCCAATTCATTTCACTTTCTACATTCTCTACATTTTGCGCTCATTCACTTACTTATTCATTCAGCGCCTACCCAGAGCTTACTGGGTACCAGGCACTATGCTAAGGATATTCTCATGATTAAAATACACCTTCCAGAACCTTTATTAAATTCTTCTGCTATTATTTGTGCTGCGTGTAGAATTGGAGAGTTTCGGAGCTGGAAGACACTCTCAGAGTGAAATTTATTTTGATCATCCTATCACACAAATGAGCATTTTATTTTACCCGTATCTTGTGCATTTGGCTTGTTTATTGTTTCATTTGGGGATGACGTTGCCTCCATAAAACATCTTTATGCCCCTGGTAAGGAGCAATATCTTGTGCATTTTGGTATCTCCTGGCAGTTAGCTGAGTGTTGAACACATGGTAGATGCTCAATAAATATTTTTTTTTTCACTTGACTGTTGGATTATGGAGAAAACCTCATAGTTTTTTATAAAAGATCTTACATAATGACTGATGTGAAGTCCAGCAGAACTTGCTCATTCTGTGCAGAGTAAAAATTTGAGCAAATGATTATGTGGGGAAGAAACATACTTTTGCATATGTTATTCTGTACAAGATGCCTCAGAAGCCAAGCATCTGGGAGAGAAAATCCACTGTTCTGATGTTGCAGAAAACCATTATATTGCCTTTAAAAAGCCCACATGGCCATGGGTGCAAATTCATTTGCCCTTCATGCACGTTTATTACTGTGTTTGGGCAATTAAGAAGGAAAGGAAGCATATTTTCTTCTATTTAGACTTGCTCTTAGAGGTGGCGTTCTTTCTTCGGGATCACTAGATCAATTATATGGAGCTGCATAAAAGTCTGAATCCCACTTTCTGGAAGGGTAACCAAGCTGACATCATGGTTACCTGTCTCTTTTCACAATACTTCAATTTTTGAAGCAAACATAGTGAGGCTACGGCTTCAGTTCCATAATTTAGTAAATACTAATTAGCAGTTCAGTACACTTAATTAGTTGTATCAGGTGACTGGCTGAATTTTCAGCCTTTGCAGCTTCCCAGAATTTTAATTTTCAGTATGTGCGATTACTATTCCATTTCGAGGGGGTAAGTGCTAGTTTCCTGAATCTGAAACGGTGCCATTGAAAGAGGGATATATATGTTCCTTGCACACGCCTTTCACTCTTTTCTTTTTTTTCCAGGAAAGTGTTAATTAGCAGAGAGCCCTACTTACACTGAACAAACAGGCTTTCTGCTGACCTAGATCTAGATTGTTTTATTTTCTCTCCCAAATTCCCAAATGAGGTACAGCATCTCATTTTCACGAGGGTCTGGGGATGAGGGAGGATAAAGTAATCTCACGTTACATCAAACACTCATGATTTGTTAAACATGAAATTCCCCCAAATTGGGTTTTGGATTAAATGATGAAAAGCATCTCCAGGAAGTGAATGCAAAGAGAGCTGCGCTCAGTTTTGCTTATTGGTGGCTTCTGGGCTTTAATGCTGTACACAGCACGTTCCCATTGCTGGGTGGCTCTGGAGAAAGACAGTCACATTTTGTGATGGAAGGTGGCTCCCACAGGCAAACTCATCTCTACCTCCTTTTCTTTCCAAATAACTCATATCCACTTCCTTTTCTGTCCTTATCACTCAGAAAGGAAGGGGATCCCTGTGTGACCCACATACTGTAGCTTCCTCTCATGGCCTGCTGTGGCACTACTGTTCTTCCTCAGGAGCTGTAAACTGACTTTAGACCAAGAGAGAAGAATTTTCATTTCCCTCAGTTAAGGGTTACCTGGTCTTCCAGGTGCCAAACAGATTCTTCCAGTGTCTGAAACTCTCCGGTAGCCATTTCTGGCATCTTTGGTGTTTCCAAACATTTCCACGTTAAGATGGATGCCTCAGTAGCCTACCCACCTTGAGGACTTCCTCACATTGAAACGATGAAGGTACGACTCAGACTTGGTCTATTGGAGCTAGAGGGCTTTCTCGGTTGGGTCTCGGAAGAAAGCAGACAACGCAACTCCCCTTGGGTGACTTGAAGAGGATTCAGTAAGGAACTTGATAAAAAAGTGAGAGCAGGTGTCGGACAACCATAAGAAATAGCACAGGACCCAAGCTTAGCACTGATAAGGCTGAGTCACCACCTCCAAGCTTAAAGGACTGAAGTGTGGAGGGAGGGAGAGAGCTGTGGGGAAGACAGGCTGAGAGGAACCGGCACCTTGAGTTGAGGTGTTCAGCCAGTCAGCAGCCGCTCCTCAGGGAGGAAGATTGAGAATGAATACTGGGGTCTCACTTCCCCCTGAGAGCTCCTGTGGTTGCCTCCCATTGGCCAAGCCTGACTGGAGCCTAAAGACAAAGGAGCTCAGCGACAAAGTCCATATCGTGTGGCTCTTTCAGAGCCAGAGCAGCCTGGAGGAGAGGGAAGAGCAGATCTGCAGGGGCACAGAGAAGACATCCAGACAGCAGTGTGGTAGCATTTGAGGTGGAAGAGGGTGAGCCTGCGAACTTCCGCCTGACCCCATCCTTGCTAGCTCCATGCTCACATTGCCCTGCTCCTCTGCTATCCAAATCCAGCTCAGCAAGGTCCAAGTCATCCTGGGAGCTGGCTGACCCTGGTTCACACCATGTTCTCTGTGCCTCATTGCTTTATGCATGAGGGAAAGTCATGCCTCACTTCAGGAGCTTCCGTAATGCAGCCGGGGCGGGGTGCGTAAGATGTGTAGAAGAACATGTCCAGGACCTCAAACCGCTAAGGCGGGACCTTGGTTTCCTGCCTCTTTGCTTTGTTTTCTTTCCTTGCCCTTTGTTCTCTGTTTGTAAGCCGTCCTGATGCATGCGGTTTAATTACCAGTCTGCCCTTGCCTCCTTGAAATCATCTGGAATGTTTCTGAGACATCCACTGCTGACTGAAACCCATAAGGGAAATTCATGAGGATATGCTACCAGGATCCAATTCCCTTAAGTTATAGCCCCTTTCTGTTTCATGTCTAGTTAATTTGCTTAAATCCAAGACAAAAGAGTTAGGGTGGGGGGTGGGGGTTAGGGTCGTAGAAGGGAAAGCAGATCCTTGCCATAGCCACAGATTGGCATTCCTGCAGAAGTGCTGGTAATTTAGCTGAGACACACCCCCCCACCTCCCCGCTCAAAGCAAAGGATGATTACTTAGTTTCTGGGGAAGGGGAAGCAGCTTCCTCAGGGAGGGATGTGGTTGAGAGAACCTGAGGTGCAATCACAGACCCAGATGTGTCGTCTTATCTCTCTGGAGCCTTCCATTATTCAAGTCCTTTTTTACAGCTTTGTTTTTTCCACAAAAGGCTCTGGTGCACCAGGAAACCAGTCTATTTCAGTATCAGCATGGAGTAGGGGCAGCTTCATAAATTACCACCTCATGGGGACTCACTCTGAGTGTATTTTGCTTTGAGAGATTCTCATTAGGCAGAAGAGTATAGAGGGATCGCTATGGTTCTCTGTCCCCAGGTGGTATTTTTTTGAAAGCTTGGGAAAAAGTTATATATATATATATATTCTTTCCCTAAAACTTTTTATTTTTACTGGGTTCCCTTTACCTTAGTTTCTTTTGGCTTTGACCAGATGCTGCTAACCTTTTCATTTAGGGATCTGTCAGTTTTGTTTTCAAGGTTCAAGAAGTCCCAGAGAGAGGAGACTCAGGAGACTTAATCCCCTCCTGGGTATCCCACTCTATTTACAACTTTTCCTTGTTCCTTACCTGCCCGCTAATTTTTAAAACTCGAATTTCAGACCAATTTTTACCAACTTCAGGGACTCAGGACAGGGTCAGCTCTGGCCAACCTGAAAAGGCCATGTTTGTCAGGGGAGGTCCAACCCTGCTGTCAACTTCCTTTTCTTTGTACCCCAACCCCTCCCCAGCATCTTCTACTGACAGATCAGACAGTCGCACCGTGCCCTCTGGCTTCCCAGAACCACCTGTGACGAAGCCCAGTTCAGTGTGTGTGTGTGTGTGCTCCTGACCTTCCTTCCCAGGCCCTCCTCTTCCACAAAAGAGGATTTGCTTCTCATTTTCTACCTAGCTGGAGGATTAGTGAATTATTCTTTCCAGGAAACATATATATGTGTTTTAACAACGCCAACTGGAGACAATGCTATAATCCAAAGGAAAATTCTGCTGGCTCACAGTGGGAACCACAACAGGCCACCAAGGAGAATGTCTGGGGTCAGATGAATGTCCTTCAAATCGTCCCATGTGCTGTGGCTCCTCTTTTGCCTTTCCCTAAGACTGGGCCTGGGACCAAGCTCTTCCTTAGCATAGTGATTCTCATATGGGAATCGTTTGGGGAATTTTAAAAATTTTTTATAAATAATCTTTTTTTTAAAAAGATTTTATTTATTTATTTGACAGAGAGATCGCAAGGAGGCAGAGAGGCAGGCAGAGGGAGAGGGGGAAGCAGGCTCCCCTCTGAGCGGAGAGCCCGATGCGGGACTCGATCCCAGGACCCTGAGATCATGACCTGAGCTTCAGCTTCACTGAGCCACCCAGGTGCCCCAGGGAATTTTAAAAATTTTGATGTCTGGGTCTGGACCACAGAGGCTGTGATGAAATTAGCCTACTTGGGGTATAGTGGGAGCAGTGGAGTTTTTCAGAACAGCCAAGTGATTCTAGGATGCAGCCAAGATTGAAAAACACTCCTCCAGCAACAGCCTCTGAAGGAGAAGGATTCTATTGGCCTGTACACCAACAAGATTCAATCATCAGGTGATATGTGGGTGGAAAGATTGCACATTCTGAAGCTGCTGAAGAAGTAATGTTCACTGATAATTTTTTTCTTGTGCATCTTCCATGCGTAGGGCTCAGGGTTCAGCACCAGGGACACAAAAAAGTACATTTCCATCATTCCAGTCAACAAACCCAAATTGTTGAGGCTTCTTGTCTTCGATATCGAGGAATTTTACTAGGCACTGAGTAGGCTAGATAAGTATAGTCTTAAAATCTAGTGGAAGTGAAGACAGATAGATATTTAAGTAATGATCATCCAAGACTGTATAATCAAGTACAAACTAAGTGCTATGGGAAGGGTTACTTATGAGTGAGGAAGATTTCTTGGAACGTGGCCTTTGAGCTAAACTTTGAAGACACTTTCACAGTAGGAGCATTAGGGGAGCAGCCTCAAGGCTGAGCAAAGGCTAATCGAGACTGGATTATGGACATGTTCATTCAACTCGATGCTATCATTTCATAGGCATTATGGATTCATCCATCTTTGTGAGCTCTGAAGTGCCATGATCTGATGGACATTTCAGGACAATGACAAATCCAGGGTTGTCATGAAATTAAGTTGGAGGTGAAGAGGCTGAAACCAGGAGGCTCCGTTGGGAGTAGGCAGGCAAGTACAGTCCTCAGGGTTAGAGAGGATGAGAACATTTCTAGGCCAGTGGCAAGAAGCACAGAAAGGGGAGGAGTGCTTGTGTGTGAGATACGTTTCAGTGGCGGAGCAGAAACTTATAATAAATTGAATGAATGTGGGTGGTGAGTTAGGAGGAAATCAAGATGACCCTATAGTTTCTACCCTGAGTCTCCAGGAAGACAGCCTTTTTAAATTGTGGGCAGCTGAGGCTCTCCAAGATTCCATGGGACTTCAGACCAGCGTCAAGAGGGTGCACATCTGCTCCATTCGCCACCATATTTCTAGTGCCTGGCTCATAATAGGCACAAATATTTGTTGAATAAGCAAGTATCTGTTGAATAAATAAGCATTGCTATCTGAGTAAGAAGTAAGGTTGGTTGGGCAAGTTTTCTGAGTGGAAGAGGTAGGGAGTTTGTTTTTTGCCATGTTGAATATGGAGTTCCAAGGTAGTTAAATTACAGATCTGTGGTATAAAAGCCAGGAATAGACACATGGAGACTGTTTGCAAGGGGTTAAAATCTAACTGGGGATTTAGGATATGTACATAAAAAAGCTGCTAAAGATAAAGTTAGCACAGGCAGTGTGCCAAACAGGTGGTCCAGACCCGGTGTGCTACAGGAGTTCTGAGGAGGAAGTGTTAGTGATGTCTAATTCCCATCCTTGATCATGTGAAGAAATAGGTACTAAAGCAAGATTTTGAAAGATGAGTATATAGATTGGAGGATGAAAGAAAGGGGAGGAAATTTGAGTGTGAAAGAAGAATATGAACAAAGCTATGGGGGCAGGGATACAAGGGGCATTTTCTAGATCCTTGCTACTCAAGGGAGCTAGCAGCATATCTAACAGTCCATTAGAAATGCAAAATCTGGGCCCCACCCCAGCTTCCTGTGCTAAAAACTGTTTTTAAACACGACGATCCCTAGATCCGTAGGTGATGTGGAGAAACTGAAGTTGGAGAGGGGTTGGTTTGGATCATGTTAGTCATAATGGAGGATTTATGTCGTGGAGTGTGTCATGCAGAAGAAGTTAGAGGAACAGCTGAATGGGAGAAGGGCCAATGCCATAAGATGTGTTCTTTTGGCAAGATCATATTGGTAGAGATGTAGGAGGGTCCTGAGGGCCTTTTAGGCTACAAGGGACCTGTCAACCAACCAGTGAGGCAGAGGTTGTTGTAAAGTAGGAGAATGTCTAACCCTATGCTGCCGTTCATGATGGGTTAAAATGGCCTTCCTGGCACTTGCCAATGGCCAGCATTGGAGGACGGCTGCACAAAACCACAACAGCCTAGGCAGGTAACAGGTGCTGGGTGACATGTATCTGCTTTTTGTAACACCATCTGCCTCTCATAAGTTGGGTCCCCTCCCTCTTTGGTGAACAACTGAAACTGTTTAATGGACCTCTTCAAATATCCCCATACCATCTCAGTTATAGCTCTTACCCAAGGAGGTAGCTTGATCAAACTATAAAATAAAGCAACATTAACATTAGACTATATATTTCCAATGAAGTTTTTTAGATTTAGCTTTATATATTCCATTTAGTTTGATATGAGGTTCCCATCCAAATATCTTCATGTAAGTTTGATAACAAGGTGCTTTTTTTTTTATCACTACTGAATAAATCATCAAGTAAAGAAAATGGCAGCATGACAACCATCTTACTTTCTAATCACCTTATTCATATTCCTAAATTACTCTTAAATTATTATTAAATTATGTCAAGTCAATTTGTGTCTTAGGTGATTTTTAAAAATATTAGTGGATTGGCTATTACCTCAAAGGAAAATTTAATTTCCTGGTTTAGCATGAAATTATTAGCCATGATGTTTAGTTGGAGAACTTCTGAAAGCAAATTATGCTGACCACAAATCTCTCTGTCAGGAATGTCATACTCCATCAAAGCATATACTACCAGTAAGTTATATTTGACAATCAGGAGAGTTTTCAGGATGGTGGTTTCATTTTGATCTTTCCTACATGCAGTTTAAGAGGTTTTGGCCTTTATCACTTAATTTCTTTCCAATTGAAAAACAGTAGGACTCCCACAAGACCATTATGTGTATGGAAAGAAAAGGAGAGGCTGTGATCCACACAGAGGTTCAGAGGGTGGGGCTTGGGAACTCTTTTAATGTGCCCTCTGAAGTGCTCAGATAGAACACCATCCCCCAGCTCTCTGAGCTCACCTACCATGAACAAAACGAAGTGTAAACAAACTGGGTATTCAAGAGGAAAAAAGGAAAATCACACTGATCATACTTCTTTCTCTTCACCTCTGTGGATAAAGAGGCTGACATGAGAAATAATACACTGGATCAAAGTGGAGGGTGCTGAGCAATGAGGCACAAAGTTTATAGGGTTTTCCCACCCAGAGGATGCTTCCTATTTCCTACTTGCAAGGAAGGCTCTCTCCTTTGTGTTTCCATCCTTAGCCTCCTCCTCCCTCCTTGATACCTTCTAATTTATACCCCCCTCCACCTGTGTCCTACCTCTCATGCCGATGGTTGGTGTATGTATTGCATTATCCTTGTTAGAAGTGATGCTTCAGAACATCCATCCATGTTGAGTAGGATAGCACAAAGCCAGGGCAACAGAGAATGTGTGATAAGAGTAAACCCTAGTGCTCTTCCTACCCTCAACAGCACATGAATTATTACCTGTTGTGTTGTAGAAAAACATGGGTTGTGTTCTAGAAAAACATAGGTTGAGTGAAAATAAGCTATTGGGAATGCATCAAAATAAAAAGCTTTTGCATAGTGAAGGAAAACATCAACAAAATGAAAAGGCAACCTACTGAATGGGAGAAGATGTTTGCAAATGTTATATCCAATAAGGGGTTAGTATCTAATACACATAAAGACCTGACACAACACAACCAAAAAACAAATAATCTGATTAAACAATGGGAGAGGACCTGAATGGACATTTTTCAAAGAACACAAACACATGGCCAAGTGGTGCATGAAAACATCACTAATCTTCATTAAAACGCAAATCAAAACCACAATGAGATATTACCTTACACCCTTCAGGGTGGCTGGTATCAGAAAGACAGGAAATGTCAAGGTTGGCAAGGATGTGAAGAAAAAGAAACACTTGGGCACTATTGGTGGGAATGTAACTTGGTGCAGCCACTGTGGAAAACAATATAGATATTCCTCAAAAAATTAAAAAGAAAACTACCATATTATCCAATAATTCCATTATTGGGTATTTATCCAAAGAAAATGAAAACACTAATTCCAAAAGATTAATGCATAGCTATGTTTATTGTAGCATTATTTACAATAGCCAAGTTACAGAAGCAAACCAAGTGTCTATGATGGGTGATGGATGAAGAAGAAGTGATATCTACAAAGATAAACTCGAAATGGATGAAAGACCTCAATGTGAGGCAGGAATCTATCAAAATCCTAGAGGAGAACATAGGCAGTAACCTCTTTGACATTGGCCACAGCAACTTCTTTCAAAATATGTCTCCAAAGGCAAAGGAAACAAAAGGAAAAATGAACTTTTGGGATTTCATCAAGATCAAAAGCTTCTGTACAACAAAGGAAATAGTCAACAAAACAAAGAGGAACCCACGGAATAGGAGAAGATATTTGCAAAGGACACTAGAGACAAAGGGCTGATTTACAAGATCTATAAAGAACTCCTCAAACTGAACACACACAAAACAGATAATCATGTCAAAAAATGGGCAGAAGACATGAACAGACACTTCTCCAAAGGAGACATACAAATGGCTAACAGACTCATGAAAAAATATTCATCATTAGCCATCAGGGAGATTCAAATTAAAACCACATTGAGATACCACCTTGCACCAGTTAGAACGGCCAAAATTAACAAGACAGGAAACAACAAGTGTTGGAGAGGATGTGGAGAAAGGGGAGCACTCTTACACTGTTGGTGGGAAAGCAAGTTGGTGCAGCCACTTTGGAAAACAGTGTGGAGATTCCTTAAGAAATTAAAAATAGAGCTACCCTATGACCCTGCAATTGCATTACTGGGTATTTGCCCCGAAGCTACAGATGTAGTGAATAAAAGGGCCATCTGTACCCCAGTGTTCATAGCAGCAACGGCCATAGTCACCAAACTGTAGAGAGAGCCAAGATGCCCTTCAATAGATGAATGAATAAAGAAGATATGGCCCATATATACAATGGAGTATTATGCCTCCATCAGAAAGGATGAATTCCCAACTTTTTTATCAACATGGACGGGACTGGAGGAGATTATGCTGAGTGAAATAAGTCAAGCAGAGAGAATCAATTATCCTATGGTTTCACTTACTTGTGGAGCGTAAGGAATAACACGGAGGACATTGGGAGATGAAGAGGAGAAGTGAGTTGGATGAAATCGGAGGGGGAGACAAACTGTGAGAGACTGTGGACTCTGAGAAACAAACAGGGTTTTGGAGGGGAGGGGAGAAGAGTTGGGTGAGCCTGGTGGTGGGTATTAAGGAGGGCACGCATTGCATGGAGCACTGGGTGTAGTGCATAAACAATGAATTTTGGAACACGCACACAAAATTTAAATTAAATTAAATTTAAAAAAAGAAGTGATATCTATCTATCTATCACCTATCTATCTATCTATCTATCTACTTATCAGAATGTTAACCAGCCATAAAAAAGAATGCCATCTTGCCATTCACGACAACACGGATGGACCTGGAAGGTTATGATGCTGACTGAAATAACTCAGACGGAGAAAGATAAATACCATATGATTTCACTTTATGTGAAATTTAAAAACCAAAACAAATGAACAAACACACATACAAACAAAAAAGCAGAAAAGATCCACAAATGCAAAGAACCAACAGATGGTTAGCAGAGGGAAGAGGGATGGGGGAGGGCAAAATGGGTGAAGGAGAGTGGGAGACACAGGCTTCCAGATACGAACTGAGGAAGTCACGGGGATGAAAGATACAGCCGAGGGACTACAGCCAATGGTATTATAATAGGGTCGGAGGGTGGCAGATGGCAGCTACACTGTGGTGAGCATAGCATGACATGTAGACTTGTGGAGTCACTATGCATACACCTGAAACTAAAGTAACACTGTATGTCAACTCTATCTGAATAAAAAAAATATTTTTTAAAAAAGCACAATGCACCATCCCACAAAAACAACAACAACAAAAAATGGCAACGAAAAACAGGTTAATGTCCTCATCCCTGAAACCTTAGCAAGTGGCCTTGTTTGGAAATAGGGTCTTTGCACATGTAATTAGGTGAGATGGAGTTACACTGCAGTAGGGTAGGCTCATAATCCAGTGTGACTGGTGTCCGCCTAAGAAGAGGGGAAGAGAAACTTACAGGGAAGAGAAAACTAGCAGCATTCAGACCCGTAGGAAGAAGGCCACGTGACGGCAGAGGCAGAAGCTGGAACGGTACGTCTACAAGCCAAGGAATGTCAAGGCTTGCCCGCAGCTTTGGAAGCTAAGAGAAAGGCATGGAACGGATTCTCCCCTAGACCCATCACAGGGAGCAAGGTTCTGCCAACACCTCGATTTCAGACTTGTAGCTTCCAGAAATGTGAGACAGTATACTTTTCGTGTTTTAAGCCATCCAAATTGTGATAGCTTCTGATGGCAGCCCTTGGATACTGATGCATTGCCTGCCAGCAAAATTAATAAAATAATATTAGTAATAATAATAATAATAATGATAATGATAATGTCAACCACCTGTCATGTGAAGTTTTGACAGGTTGAGTTTCTCAAGACAGTCAGATAGCTCTCTTAGATGACCTCTCTTGAACCCCAGGGCTGGGTCAGTCTAAACACATAGCAAACATAATTAGACACAGGTGCGTCTCATTAAACATGTAGATGGCACCATATTCCTTTTAGATAAGGATGATAACTTTGCAATGGGTTTGTTCTCTCTAAGTGCAGAAGCCCAGGCGCCCGAAATAAAAGTAGGTGAATAGGATGTTCTCTGCTATGCACCAGTAATGTTTCGGTAAATTGAATCATATTTTAAGCACTCAGAGGGAACTTGCTATTTAAATTAAATTCTTTTGCAAAGCAAGTATGACCTCCCCCACCCCCCCAAAATCAGATTTCTTGATATCAGCTTTCTTAAAGGAGGGAGCGTCGCCCTGTCGTAGATATTATTAGGAAAAAGAATCTTATTACTTGGTGTCAGGCTAAGTAGGATGAAAAAGATTGACCTGAGGGTGTTTTCCTAGACATGAAAGGATGAGAGATAGAATAATCTTACTAAGTGCTTTTCAATAGCAGATTCTAAATTGAGAAATACAAGGAATTCTATTCTCTACTTCAAACATTGGAGATTCTGTAAGTAGAGAGAAGTTAATGCATTTTTGAGATTTGGTAAATATAGGCCAGTTAATATATTTCCTTTATAAATGTAATAAATACTAGTGCTAATTTAAGAATACTTTTTAAATATATCCCAGCCCTGCTTAGACAGCTAGGAGCTCCCATTTTTCCAAAAAAAAAAAAAGGAAATTCTTTGGAATGTTCTGAGAGTTTAGGATAAAAGGAGAACAAATTTAGTTTAACAAAAGAGAAAACCAAAACAGAGGACTTTACAGTGATCTCATTAATTAATTCAGAATATACTATGTACCATGTGCTTCTACTGCATAGAATGCTTCCCAAAAGCAGAATTCTTATCCTTGAGAAGGAGCAGTTGCATCCCAGAGCCAGGACATAGGGACAAAGAACGGGCTGAGTAAAGCTGTAGGGAACTACGAGTGACCAAACACTCAGTAATTACCCTGCGTTAGTGGGGCCCACATATTCCTGGGAAAGAGCTTGAGCTCAGCACTCAGACACTCCCTGCAGACGCAGCCTTAACTCATTTTAGGGCAATGAGCAGTCAGGAAGAGCATAATTGTCAGAGCCCCGTAGTTTTGGGATGATCTTGGGGTCACAGAGTGGCAAGCCAGCATTAACAACCGCAGCAAACTTTCAAATTCAAAAATCCTGGGAAAAGGAGGGTCTGGGAATTGAAAATCGTTCCCTTTGTGATGATGGTAGGACTGTCTCCCAGAGATGCCTGGTTTCCCTCCAGGCTCAGGAAGGAGGCCACCCCCCACCCCCCCACCCCCACCCCCCACCTTGTTCTGAGGGACTGTCCTTCAAAATCACTGGGAGTGAAAACCTGAACATGCACATCCTCCTAACAAAATATTTTAAAAACTTCTAAAGGCTCCCACTGAGCGGGGCCCAGGGTAAAGCCAGGAAGGCACTTGTTTTGGACCAGAATTTAAGGTGGGGGTTGGGGGGGGAGGCACTCAGACACTCCACAACGCAAATAAATAGTATCATCATGCAAATTTTTAAAAAACGTGCCAAAGGAATGCAAAAAAATTCTGTGATGAATAAAATATCAAAATTCTAAATGAAGACAAAATCGATATTCTTGGTTTCTTTCCTTTGGCCTCGGGCTGGGTTTCAGCAGTGTGTTCCCATAGGCGTGGGAGAACATCATCCATAAACACAAGGGCCAGCCGCGGCTTCCAAAACTTCCTTAATTCCATTCGGAGGATGAGAAGTTCCCAGTCTGAATAACAATGATGTCACGTTTGATGTAGAAACCGATACTCCCAATCCATTCATTCCCTCCCTCTTGAGTTGATACAGATCCCCAGGCCTCTCTGGTGTCCCCAGCCTCTTGCTGCGTGAGACCACCACGCACGTCATCAAATCCTGTTCCCGCTGTTCTATTGTCCCCTGTTTCATGCTCTTCAACTTCCATTTTCTTACTCCCAGTTTTGGTCATGAGGATGCTGACAGATCCAATGAACGGCGTGGGTCTCTTCATTCGGTTTTTCCTGTCTCCCCGGATCTGGATGACTCTACTTCGGAAACTCACAGGCCTGTGTGGATTCGAAGTCGGAGCAGGGCTGGGCCCGTGCAGCGCAAGGCCACGCTCCTCTGAGTGGGGACAGAGGCTGCAGGCTTTCATTAGAGAGAGCTGTGAAGGGGACCACCACGCTGGTGTCACTTATGAAACGGCAGGCTCTCCTGGTAAACGGGAAGCCGTTTATAGTTCACGGCTCCTCCTGGTGGGTTAAATACTGTAAATCCTTAGGAGTCATGCAGGAGCCTGTGGAATCAATAAAAACCCCAATGACCTTCGCTGGGCCTGCCCTGTCAGTAGATGGTCCCAGAGGGACTGATGCGCCACGGGCTGCACGGAGGAAATGGAATCCAACCAAAAGGACAAGGATCCCCTCTGCGCTACCTTATTCTCTGCCTTTCCCGGCTTTGAATCAGTTCTGGCTGAGCACGGAGTTGGGGAGGGAGGGGGGAGTATATTTTCAAGTTTAATTTTGAAAAAAACTTCATACTTCTGGGTGACCTTGGCCATCCAGTGAATTATGAAATCCCTCCAGGCTCTGCTGGGAGAGTGGGGGCCAAAACCAGCCCCAGACCCTGGACAGTTCTCTCCAAGGTACTGAAGGCCCCGCTGCCCGTCAGGAAAGGAGAAAGGAGAGGAGAGAGGAGGAAACCCAGGGCAGGCAGAGGCAGTGGGGGCGGTCCTCAACCGAGGTGCTGATGCAGAATGGGAGAGGCCGGGGTGGGGGGCGTGCAGGTGGTGATGGGGAAGGGATTCCTGGCCACCCAGGTCTTGGCTTTGTGTCTGTGCAGTTTCCTGGGGCTGTGCAGTCTCCTGTGACTGGATGTGGCAAAACAACAGATACCTCCTCTCTCACAGTCCAGAGGCCTGCAGTCTAAACAAGGTATGGGCAGGTTTGGTTCTTTCTGGAGGCTCCCCTTTGTGCCTCTCTCCTAGCTTCTGGTGGTTGCCAGCAGTCCTTGGCATCCCTTGGCTTACAACGACATCCCTCCAACCTCTACCTGTCTTCACATGGCCTTCCCCCTCTGTGTGTGGTCTCCTCTGTGTTTGGGCTCAAATTCCCTTCTTCTAAGGTCACTAGTGATATCGGCTTTAGGGCCTACCCTATTCCATTATGACCTCATCCTCACTTGGTTATACATCTGCAAAGACCTTATTTCCAGTTAAGATCTCATTCATTAGATACTAGGGGTTAGGAACTCAGTATATCTTTCTGGGGGACACAATTCAATCCACAATGGGGACTGTTTGTATTAAATAGCAAAAAATAAGTACATTTTCATGTACTAGAGTGAAATAAATACAAGTTTCTCATTTTAGGAAAGTGTCTATTAGCTCTGAGTGAGAATTAGCACCTGGGTCTTGGTTGAAATGCACATATTTGACTCTGAGAGTCTGTTATGGAGGCATGATTTGCATTTTAACAGAATCCAAGTGATTTGGATATAGGTGACCTGGGGACCCTACTTTGAGAAGCACTGTTTTATATTACACCATAACTCTCCCCAAATGATCAGTGCCTTGCTGTTAATTCCCAGATATTTTCTACATTAGATAATTGCTATTTATCTTTGGCTCAGTTTTATAATGGGATGCATAAACCATTTCCAGGGTCAGTCCTAATTCATTATTAATACCATTCTTTAATTGGCGGCCCATGAACTGAGACCTCATTTAGGGAAATCCTAAGTCATCATAATCCTTAACAGTTTTCCAAATTTTGCTTTGAGGTCTACTCAAATTTAAAGAAGATATTTTCATCTGAGTTCTTAAAAAATCTGCCACCATTTTGTTCGGCAGTAGACTGAATTTGATAAAAACTCAAGAGTCATCTTGAAGAGATGCCTTTTAGCATGTTAGCAACCTTTAGCCCAATATTAAGAGCATCATTTGGGAGCAAGCTAAGTGGGAAAAGGAAAAACCACTGCTAGCCTGCATTGAGAATGAGACTTCTGATGAGTTTTCTCATGTGCACAGAGGGGATAATTACAGAACCTGTTAGTACAGGAGAGCCTGGGAGAGAGTAAACATTCAAAAAATATTAGCTATTAGCTATTATTTTATTTAGTCATTAAATAAGATACCCTGTACCTTTGGAAAGGATTTCCTCCCTTATTTTACAAATGATACCTAAAAGGCAAGAGGTAACAACAGAAGATAAATCAGTGTTGCATTTTTCCATTGTTTTCCAAATGTTTATGAATAATGAGGCCAGAGGCATCTCTTTAAGTAGTATTTAGTTATGTGAACAGGAATGTATATTAAAACCCTTTAAATGTTCCCATTAGCAAATATTTGCCCACCTGGTAATCCTTTTTGCATTTTTCATTGTGAACCAAAAGAAACCAGAGCTTTCTTTTCCTCCATTGATCAAACTGTTAATATTTATAATTGAAGCTTAAGAGAAAAAATTTTATATGGTGGTTCAATTTGAGTACAGTGGCAGTGTGAAAAATCTCTTATTTACATAGAACCAGTCTCTGGCTTTATATACATAGTGATCTACATAATTGCATATTCATGTGATGTATCCACATGTATAGATCACCATGTACGTATGCCTTTGGAGGTGTTTAGCGTGAACGTAATTTTATAGCTTTCTAAAGAAAAAAAACTCTCAAAGGTCTAACAGTTGTGTGATACCTTTAGAATTTTGGTCTTTTCTTTTTTTTTTTTTTTAAAGATTTTATTTATTTATTTGACAGAGAGAAATCACAAGTAGACAGAGAGGCAGGCAGAGAGAGAGAGAGGGAAGCAGGCTCCCCGCTGAGCAGAGAGCCTGATGCGGGACTCGATCCCAGGACCCTGAGATCATGACCTGAGCCGAAGGCAGCGGCTTAACCCACTGAGCCACCCAGGCGCCCTTATTTTCTTTTTATTAAAGATTTATTTATCCATTGGAGAGAGATGGGGCAGTATGAGTGGGGTGGGGGGGAGGGCAGAGGCAGAGGGAGATAATCTCAAGCAGACTCCCCACTGAGCACTGAACCAGCTGCACTCAGGGCTTGATCTCAAGACCCTGAGATCATGATCTGAGCTGAAACCAAGAGTCAGATGCTCAACCCACTGAGCCACCCAGATGCCCCACAAAATTTCGGTCTTAGGATTTGCAGAAACATAACTGTAGGCATGGAATGATCTCAGCTTAAGCTCTAGGACTTTCCTTTGGGCTTTTAATTTATGTTCTAATTCTCTGGAAATTGGGGGATGTATTTTTTTCTCAACTGCTATGTGGTTTGCTGTTGCACAGCTAATAAGCATGCTGCCTGCTTAGCAGGGAATTAGTAATCCTGACCTAGGGTGGCCTGTGGGATGTCAGGCTGACACTGGATGGACGGGTTCATGTCTAGGGGGGCTAAGGCTTAGATTCAGACCCTAAGCCCTACTGAAGGAGTGGACGAAATCCTCGCTGGAACCACAGAGTTTGCGAAAGAAGACCTGAGGCTGGTCGGCTTCCCTGGAGATCTCCTAGCCATCAGATCCTGCCCTTCCACTCAGTTCTTGTCCTCCTCCCCCTCTTGATGGGAGAACCATTTCTTCTCAGCCTCCTCTCCTTCCCTCAGGTGCTCACTGTTGATACTACCTGGATGTCCTGTCAATGCACAGTCCCTCTGCTGTCTCTCCTGCTGTTAATAAGTGTATGGTGTTCTTAGGAGCAAACGTCACTCATCTTTGACTTCTCTTGTATCTTGCTTCCTCCTCTCATTCTTTGCTCTCTCTGGCTCCCTCCTTGCCCTCCTGATTGTGTCTCAGGCCCCAGCAGACCATCTGAGTCTTTGCTCTCAAACATAACCTTGAAAACGAACCTCCTCCACAAATGTCCTTCTCCCTTCCAATGGTCTGCCAGAGGAATTTTCTAGTGCACAGTTCTACTGAAAAGTCTTCAGTGAGTCCCTTTATTTTAAGAGTAAAGTTTAAAAAAAAAAAAGGTATATTTAAGAGGTTCAAAGAGGTATAGAGCAAAGCTAAGTGCAATGTGGGAGCTTCATCTACACAGACACATCCCTTATGTTAAAACTCTGCCTACTCAGATGACCACCAATGATTTTCCTGTTATATTTTGAAAATTGGTATAAAAATAAAACTTAGTTGATTGCTGTGAGACAATCACTAGCCATATTGGGGCACATACATGACTATAACACCTAAGAAACCCAGAGAATGAACATGGCAACTGTTACATAAAGTTAAAAAGAATTCATGATTCTTTAGACTCAGGAAGACAGATCTATGAATCTTGTAGGATCATCGATCAACTTGAATTAAAGCAGCAATGACAATCAAATTTTAATTTTTCTTGGTATTATAAAATATGTAAAATAATCATAAAATCCTCCTATGATTTTCCAGCAACATGTGTGAGAACACTTCACAATTGAAATGATTTCCTCAAACTTCCAGATCCTGCTATCACCATGACTTTCAACTTTACTTATATTCCCACTCTGCTGCACCTATTCCTGGGAGCCATTTACCTAGTTCTTGGCTCTTAGGACACCTTTAAGCTACCGAGTTAGTATCATCGTAAGGAGAAATGAGAATTTTCTCCTGGTTTTGGTCTCTTGCCTTTGCAAACTTAAAAATTATGCAGACTTAATTTCCATAGGTCTTTCTTAGAAAGTTTAGAGCAAAAGTACTAATATTTCACTCCACGCCTGTCCACTTTTATTTTACTACTTGGACCTGCAAAGAGCATCCTTTGGATCTTTTTTCTATGCATTCCTGTTCTCAGGGTTCCAATAAAACACTGACCCTAAGATGTGAAATAGTCACATGAAACTTATTTTTCCCTGAGCAGTAAATGTCTTGAGGTTGTAGCCCTGACTGACTATCACAAGCCCCAAGTGAGTAGTCCGAAATAAGTTACGTCGTGCTGATACGTGAATGACAGCAAGTGTTAGGAGGTGGGTGATCAGGAAAGAAAACTCCTAAAATAATATCCCTGTGCTCTAGGCCCATCGTAACCACATTTTATTATGGATACAGGGTTTGCACAGCTGGGTCAATGGTTAGAGCACAATGCCTCTAATGTTTCCAAACAGAGATCATGGCCTCTAAGCTAAGGGCAACGACAAGACATGAAGGTTAACCAATTAAATATTAGGGTCAAAACATTTCCAAAACATCATCTGTCTCCTACTATGACTCAGTCCCTAAATCAGCCTCAAGTGTGTAATATGGAAATCAATTCCTGGCTGGGCCCTCCTCGAGGCAATTTACATGGGCTTATTATAGACTTCTGAATCTCTTGAAATTTCCTCTGGCCACTCTATGACTCTATTTCCTCATCTGTAAAGTCTGGGGTTGCTGTGTGTTTTAAAGGAATGAATATAGGCACATTAGTTTTCAACAGAGGCTGGCAATTGCCATAGGACTTCCTCTGGGCACTGTTGTGGGGTCCAGTGATGTCATTATGTGACACCTGGAGGAATGTGGATGGCCAGAAAACCCCAGGACCAAGAGTAACTAAAAACAGGCTCTGCTGGATCCAACAAGTCCAGCCTCAGATAGAGGGAAGCAGACAGGCAGAGTAGCAGGCAGTTTCTGCTCAGCAAACACGGAGCTAGCAAGCAGCATTTGTTAACTGTGTTCCTGGTTCTCCGTCCTCTTTTGCATTTTGTGCTCTTCCCCAAACTTCCTGGTGGCAGCTTTACCCAGAGGCAGATTAGCAAACTGTAGGTGAAATCTCCTGAGTGGGCTAGGAGTATCCTTCAAATCCCTGACCCCAAAGAGAAAATTGATCATCTAACTGATTTCCATCTTTTCAAATGATCGCGGCTAATGAAGAACTTCAATCATGGTACCGTATGGTGGCATGAAAAGAAATCCATTGCAATACAGAGATAATAGGTCAACAAATAAAAGGACACAGTAGCAATAACTTGGGCAGAAAGCATTAAAGGCACACGAATCACCCTTGTCCATACTTATTGTGTGCCATCGACGGTCACAGAACACATTGGGCACTTCAGGAGAGAGAGGTGATGGGGCAGATCGGACAGGGAGTAAGAGAAAAGAAACTGGTAACAGATATTTACAGAGGGCTCACTGTGCATCAAGCCCAGTTGTGAGTTTTCTGTATCCCATCACATTTACTCCTCATCAGGTATCAATACCATGGATTAAGGCACTCTGTTACAGCCCCAGCCAGGTTCATGTCCCCACTCTGCTCCTAACCAGGTGTGACTTTAGATGAAACATGGAACCTTCCCACATCAGGTATTATTAACTTCTTCTTATAAATGAGAAAGCTAAAACTCTGAGACACTAAGATCATTTCCTGTATGGGTGAGAACCATCCTATGAACTCAGGTCCAAGTCTTTTTCCTTCCTATGGTATAACTGGAGAGCTGTCATATTTCCTTCTTACAAAATATGGGGAGGAAATATGTCAGCTCAAAGTTTCATGGGATGGTGAGTAGGTGGCCACAAATTTATCTTCAAAGGGAGTGGAAGTAGAAAGGGTAAAAGAACTCGTTTCTCCTCATGGTACTATCCATCTGGCGGTAGGCCTCTATTCCAGTTCATAATCGTGGGGAGACTGCCCTTCTATGAGCCTTTATTTAACCCAGATATCAAATAAACATATTCAGAAGAATCATCCAGAAGTTTTAGCACATGTGATCCTAACTTATTCATACTGTGGATTTCTTTTTTTATTTCCCAAGGGACTGAGATTTTAGAATGCAATAATAATGTTAGTGCTAAGCATGCTTTACGGATGATTTTTTTTTCCCTTTGAAAACTCAGATTCATTGCTTTTGGATTTTTCTTTTTGTACTTTCCCTGAAACATGTTAACATTGATTCTCCCTGTTTTCCTGATTTTTGTTGCAGAGAAAGGAGATATTCCATGACCTTTCTTTCACGGAAGGTCACTATATAACACACCAACCCTTTATTCAGATTTCTGAGAAGTTTTCCATCCCAGGAAGAGCAACAAATCAAAAGACCAGCATCAGTGTGTGGATATTTTACTGCCCAATCCAGTGAGACTCTGCAATTTTCATACTGAGAAGTAATATATGACCTAGACAAGACCCAGACATAGGCTCATGAGAAGACTACGGGGCTTTAAATTTATTGCCTTGATCATGGAAAAGAAATATGAGTAATCACTGCCATCCACCAACTCAGGATGGTCTTTGGGGGCAATCAGTGTTTGAGAGAATCAAGGAACATCTGGAAATCAGCATATTTTGAGCTAGTTCACACCCTGCTCGGTTCATATTTCAACTGATCTGTGTACGAGGCAGTTTGGCTGCCCTGAGAAAAGCAGCCTCGATGTCTCCTCTGGGGTTAGGAAATTTCAGCAAGGCTAGAAGGGGAACACAGGTGGTAATCCCCCCTTACAGGACTCCAAGTGCTATACCTGCAGGGCTGGTGTATCATGGCTCATTTTAACCCACTTCAATTTTTCCCAGCAGCTTTCAGCAAAATGCTTCTCAAGGCATTTTACTAACAAAAATGACTATCTACGGTACATAAGAAAATGTCTAAATAACACTGCTCAAGACTTTGTCCAAGTAAAGAATGACAAACCTTTCTCTGACCTTGCCTTTCCTCATCTTGTATGCTGCAGATGAACCAAAAGAGAAGAAAAAATATATATCACAACATCTGAGAGAGCAGGGTCTTGCACTTAGACAGGAAGGCAAGAGAGGGAGTTTTCACAGCGGTGTTGACTTTGGCATCGGTATTTTCCCTAAAGTTCAGATGGTAACTCTAGAGACTACATGTAAGACGGTTGATTTCTGAAGGCTCTTTATGTTAGAAATATTCGGTTCAATCCACATGTTTCTAACACAGCAGATACCCTGAGACGTTTCTTGGTTTTGGTCTCACAAGAACTCAAGAATCACCACACTGTGTTAGATCCTGATTCTTTTAGTACATTATATCCTAAAAGAGGTTCTAAGGGATATTTTATGTCAAACCTACAGGACTATAAATTTACCTCCAAAGCATCCCAGTTTGTCTTAGGAACAAATTATGTGTGTTCTTCATAAAGGTGTCTAGATGTTTTTTGAATACGTTTGTGAGGGTGGTTGGTGCTACTTTTTGACAGGTAACGTATGTCAATGTGTAGCAAGGAGCATAGCTCCAAGACAGCTAGAAAAATATCCCCGGGACAATTCATTGCTCTCTTTGCCTACTTTAAACAAGGTGTGTGGGTCTGGAGTGCATCCTAACAGCCTTAATTCTAGCTGCTTTCATTGTTTTCCTAGGATAGTGTCTCCTTCATTCCCTTGACTACAAAGGCACCTTGTTCCAGCCCTGCTTTTCTCTGTTCAGGGCTGCCTTGTAGTTCAGAAAAATGAATCATTATAAGGTCGGAAGGATAGACATCTTTCTAGGTTACATTTGATTGTAACCCTTTGGGTCAGAGCAGCCTTCTGGACCAAGAACCAGGACCAAGCCCATAACAAACAAGTGGATACCTTTCCCCCTCAGTACAACTGCAATTAATGCTTTCCTTTGTGGGTGAGCTTGATAGTGTTTTTATTACCCTCGAAAACATCTAATCACTTAATCACCATACACAACATAGAGGTCTAGATGATAGTTACTCTTTCCAAAGATGGAGACTCTGAGGCTCAGGGAGGTATGGTAAAGAGAAGAAGGGGGCCTGACGCTACATTTTGGAGGTCAGATCTAGTGCTGGTTCTAGAACTTAAAACCTGATTAACCGTGAGGGAGGGGCCCTGGACCAAATGCTTATCCTCTAGGTAGACCTGTGATTCTCAAACTTGAATGTATGTACTTCAGAACCACCTGGGGGCTTGTTGACATGCAGATTCTGGGCCCCATTCCCTGACTTTCAGATTTAGAAGGTCTGGAGTTGGACTTGAGAATTGGATTCCCAACAAGTTCCCAGGTGATGCCGAAGTCGCTTCCTCTCCTAGGGACTGTGCTTTGAGAAACCCTGTTTTAGAATCTAGGTCAGTGGCCCTCCATCCTGTTTTGACACGAGAATTTCCATGGGAAGCTTTAGAGATATGTATTGATGGCTGGACCTTACTTCAGAATGCTTCCACTGTCATAGGGAAGCACTGTAGGAAGGTATTCGTTTTACTTGTCCCTAGATCATTGTAATGTGCAGTGATGTTCCAAAAAAGGCTGGAAGCCATTGTTTAAGGCAGGGGCCCGCATGCTGGGGTTTCCAGTTGGCTACTGTTTTCGTGAATAAATTTTATTGGCACACAGCCCTTGCCATTTAGTCAACGACTGCTTTCACGCAATAATGATAGAATTGAGTAGCTGTGACAGATACCATTGACCAGCAAGGCAGAACATACTCACTCCCCAGACCTTGGTAAGTCATAAAAGCAAAATAGAGGAAACCATAGATGATACTCAATACTTTTTTACTTTCAGCAAGTCTTTCCAAATCCTGATCAAGGCAATGTGGAATGTTTGGAAAATAGGAGAGAGGTTGAGCTTTTCTATAAGGAACTTGACTCAAGGTTGTGATCTCCTCTTTTTAAGTGACTTTCCCCTCTACTTCTTTATTTCCTGTACATTCATTCTCCTTTCCCACCATCTGAACACCTTGTCTTCTTTCAGCTGTTCAATTCCATGAGCTTCTTCGTCTTTTTTAATTAATTAATTAATTAATGTGAGAGAAAGAGAATGGGATGGGGGAGGGAGAGGGACAATCAGACTTCCCATTGTGCACAGAGCCTGATGTGGGGCTCGATCTCACCAACACGAGATCATGACCTGAGCCAAAAGTAAGAGGTGGCCATTCGACCGAGTCACCCAGGTGCCCTGACATGGGCTTCTCAATCACACATTAGAATTCTGCTTTGCTGGCTACCTTCGTTGCATGGTCTTCACTTGGGTGGCATATTATAGTAGAAGAGGTATGATATTTAGAGTCACAGGATCTGTATTTGAATCCTATCTCTGCTACTTAGTGATGAAATCTCAGGAAAGCTTACTTAGCTTCCGTGAACTTTGTTTTCCTGAACTGGTAAAATAAAGATGATAATACTTCACTTGTTGGGTTACTGCAGAGATGAAGGAAGGTTAGTCCAAGTGCATTGCAAACTGTAGAACCCCTTACACATTTCATTTACTATTATTGGTCACAAATTCTCTGGAGAATACAAAAAGTGAATTGCAATCCACTTCATTGGTGTCCTTTTGGGATTCACCAGAAAGGGACAGAACCTGTCTAGACTCTGAAATTGGGTTTATCCTAGTTTGACAAGGTCGGGGGAGGGGGCCCTGGAACTTCTCAGCTGCAGTTTTGATGGTTTGACTCAGAACCCCAGGATTAGATTTCAGAGCCTACACGGACAATAAGATGCAGCGCAGGGTTGCCCTAAAATGAGACTTATGGTCATGACAGCAGGGATTACAAAATCTGGAAAAAGGAAAAAAAATGAGTCAAGAAACCAATTACCTAAAATTGTAAACTTATAACTAAAGTAGAAGAAGGATACAGCAAAAAGCTAAGGGAGGCGCTGACTATTTTACAGCTAACTTCAGTGGCTCCTACAACTTTCTGGCTCAGTGCTCTATGAAGAGGGTAATGCATACGAAATTAATTCATAAAGCATATGAAGAGCCTGGAATCCTTTCCATTCCTGATGCACAGACCAATTTCATCCCTAAATCCCTCATCTGTTGCCTGTGGGAATATCTTGTCATGTACTCTTATCATCTCCTTGCAATGATTTCCAGAAACTTCATGTAAACATACAGAGAAAAGAAAATGTTAACTTCTCCCATAACTCACATGCAGTGGCCAAAGAGGAAAGTGTCTTTCTTGTAAACATAGATCTTCACATCTGTTCCTTCTCTTGCAAAGTCCTGACATCAAATTTACTCACAGGAAAACTATTACTGGCCAGTTTAGTGAGAACCACCAAATGGATTCTATATCTATCTACATCTATTTATATCTAGCTATCTATCTACATCTATCTATCTATCTATCTATCTACCTACCTATCTATATTCCAGAGTATTAGAAGAAAAAAGCCTTTGGGAAAATGATTAACTTCTTGCAATGATTTGACAGAAGGGCATTATTTTTTCCATCAGCCATTATATATCTTTTAAACCCCATATTTCTAGTTCCGCTCTGAAGACAGAATCAGCCATATTTTGGTATCCCTATGCCAGAGACCAACAGATGAGCCAGCCCCATGCCAGAGAGAGCAAACTGGCAACGCAAACTATGTACAGAGAGATTATGCAAAGACTTCAAATCTTCCATTTTGATGAAAACTTGCAAAATGAAACAGCGAGAATATAATTAGAACAATCTGTTAGACCCAAGACTGTTGGTATCTTTCTCTTGCTCTTTTTTTTTTCCCCACTTGGAACTTTCACTATTTATCAACCACTGTAGATCTAGAAACACCAGTTGGGTGGAATTAGGCAAAAGCTAATTGCTACACTTCAGTTCAGTCCCGCTGCTATCCATGGGCCTCGTTAGGCCCTCTAACACCCAGCTTCTTGGCCTCAGAGTGCCTACCGGAAGAAACAGAAGCCCCGCTTGGATGAAAGGAGGCATCCAAAAGAATTATCAGAGAAAAAAAGTGCTAAATTCAAAAATATGAAATAGAGCCAAAGGAACATCCAGTTTCAAGGACCCAAGTCTGGAAAGATTCATCCTGCCGACTTTTATCCGTCTTTCCTTTCTTTTAATCCTTGTAACACCAAGAAAGCACGACTGTTACATAGTCGGCAATTACTGGTTCTCAGGCAGAGAGCAGAAATCAAATCTGTTGTGACTCCTGATTTCTCCATAGCCCACGGAAGAGAAAGAGAAGATAGGAAAGAACATATGCTTTTGTTTTAGGAACTCTGAAATAATTCAAGGTTTGCTTGATGTCTGTGTTCTAAGAGTTTGCAACTTTCCTAGAGGAGGGAATTTCTTGCTTGAAATAGTCTGGTAACAAATTTGTTTACCTTTCGTTTCTCCTAGGAGACACTTCTTTCCACCTTGACTAGAGATCTTGTATTTCTCTGTTTAACTCCGGATTTTCTTGTGAGGCTCTTTTTCATCATTATTTTATACGGTATTTACTGGGAACATTTCCGAAAGACGCTCAAGCAAAACTTACATCAACTTCCATGTACAACTTCCAATACTTCCATATACACAGGCCTTGTTCTCTTTGCTCCTTTTTGTTCCCAGAATGCACATGAGTCTGTGCTGGAGGCTCCTCTTGGCTTTGCTGTGGCCACACAGCTGCTCAATTTCTGGTTGGGATTAGGGGCATAGACTGGGCCACAGAACCAAACAAATAAATGGGCCCAGCTGGCCAGTGAACACTCAACCTTGGCCTTGACACTTGCCCTAAACCAGGAACAGGCAAACTTTTTCTGGGAAAGGCTAGTGGAACATTGGCTTTGGAACAGAGATGGTATGACTTGGGGCTTTGGAGGCCATATGGTGTCTCTCAGGACTACCACTGTTGTAGCAGCCAAGTATTGTAGTCCTAATATGGAGTGTGAAAGCACATAAAAGATATCTTGAATGAATGAATGAGTGGGGCTGTGTTCCAATAAAACTTTATTGACAAAAAAAACAGATGCTGTGGTACGTGGGCCATTGTTGGCTAAGCCCTGAAAACAAACCTGCCTGATCAGTTTGAACCCAACTCATTCAGCTTCTCTTCACTAAAGTAACCAATCCCCACCCTGAAGACCCTTAATATTGTTCCTCAAATAAGCCTGCTAGCTGGTGTTGATTTATAATGCCCAAATCAGGGACACCTAGGTGGCTCAGTCAGTTAAGCAGATCGAGTCCCACATTAGGCTCCTTGCTCAGTGGGAAGCCTGACTCTCCTCTGTCTGCCACTCCCTCTGCTTGTGCTCAATCTCTGACCAAAAGGGGGGGATATATATATATATATATATATATATATAGAGAGAGAGAGAGAGAGAGAGAGAGAGACACTGTAGTTTGATTTGGACATGATACACACACACACACACACACACACATATAATGTCCAAATCAAACTAAAGTGTGATGGAAAAAGAAGGCAAAGTTTATTAAATTTTGGAGAGGGAAATCCAATTTCTAAGATCAAAAGGAGATACTAAACTTGTGGAACCACTTTGCACATTTAAATGTGACAATCAGCCTTGTAACCAACCACATTAAGAGAATAATCGCTGTGCCCCAGAAACCCACAACCTCACATACCAGGGCTCTGTGAAGCAGGCTACAGTCTCAAGGCCTATATATGCAATCTGTCGTCTTTCCCTTTTGGAGAGCACATGGGGAAAAACATGTAGCAGATAGCTTGGCACACCATGAACATTATTATCCTCTATAACATATAAGGGATAGGAGCCTTGCTTCTTTTCCTCTGATGTATCTATGAACCACCTTGGGGTCTTATGAAAAATGCAGATACTGATAAAGCAGGTCTGGGGCGGGGTCCCAGGCTCTTCATCTCTAACAGGCACCCAGGCGAGACTGGTCTAAGAACCTCACTTTGAAGAATAAGGACCTAGAGCAGTGTTTGGCAATGTGGGCTATACACTGGAAACTCCTGGGAAGCTTGTCAAACACCCCGGCCTCGTCTAGCCCCACACCACACGGGTCAGCGTCCATAGGGATGGGGATCCCGACGTAAGTACTTTTTAAAGTTCTCCAGTGATGTATTTGTAGGCTTTCAAGACTGAGAGTTGCTGAATAGAGGCTCAGAGAAATTAACTGACTTGCCCACTGGCACTTGACTTTAAATGACTTGAACATTTTTGCTTGCCTGGTATTTGAAAATGGTCTTGAAAGTCATCACTAGGCAGGGCACAGGCAGAGTAGTTTCGAGGATGACAGCAGAGACGGAGGGGGCAGGAGAGGAGGAAAGAAGAGTTGAATTTATTCCCACGCAGTGTTATCCATACTGGTCAAGGGAACGCAGATAAAGCAGGTAGCCCTGCACATTGCTTTGTCCCTATGTGAAAATCCCTCTTAAGCCTTTTTCTTTCTTCATCAAAGCAGCAGGGCAAAGAGCCTCTCAGAAGGGATATTTAAGTTCAGAACTGTGCAGTACCTTCAGCTCCTTTGATGAATCACACCATGATGAAAGCCCAGAGTCTGAGTAATCACATTTGGCTTCTTTTCTGCCTCTCGGGACATTCAAAAAGTCATATTTATGGGACGAGGCAAAATTTCTGACCCAGGGATTTCTGTCTTGAATAAGAACGAGCTAAAGGAGGAAGGAGAAGAAGAAGAAGAAGAAGAAAAAAAAACTTGCAGGGGGGTGGGAATGAAGGGATAGCCCGGGGTTTGGGGGTCTCCTAAACGAATACAAACCAACATTGTGAGTGTAAGGCCATTTTCACCTCAAAAAACATACGGACTTGAGTGACGTTGACACAGATGTTTAACCATGGTTGTTCAAGACCAGATCCGTTTTCTTTCTCTCTGCAGATCCGGTGGAGAACAACTGCCCCCCCCCCCGGGGGGGCTGAAGACCTTGGGACATCCTATCTCAAAGAGGAAGTGCACATGTATGGGAGGAATTGGACGTCTCCCAGACTAAGCAGATGGCAGCTGCCGAGGATACGGGAGGTACAGATGCACTCCTGGGAGCCTCATCCTTCCAGGTAGAGGATGTGAGGGGCCCGGGGTCTGGTGGGCTCTGGGATCAACGTGAGCTCATGTGAAAATTCACAACACTGAACATGCAGGAAGAACTCAGCGTTTTGCCAAATGTTTTCAGTGGCTTAAATTCAAGCATGACGCTCCCTCCGTCTCCATTCCTTTGGGATATTCTCGTGGACATTTTATTTAGTTTCTTTACTTTGTCCCTCTCTGACTCCTTTTGGACAACAAAGAAACATGAATCATGCCCGAAAAGACATTAGCCAGATGTTCTGAAAAAAGAAATAAAACTTGAAGGGCTCCAGTTTCTGTGGGAAGCAACTCGCCAGCCTGAGTTCAACTGAGCTTTTGTCCCCGCAGACTTCTTTCTTCAGGAGTTCCCAAGGGTGATCTGAACCTACAGATCAGTGACCGGTGGGGTCACCCATTCCACATTCACAGAAGCTTTGGGATTGTGTCCAAGGAAGGGACTGTGGAACCACTGACGTGCAGCCATCCTCATTTTAAGGATGAGTAGAAGTGAGCAGGGCAAGGTCATATAGCAATGCTGGGACAGCAGTGGGAGCCCTGACTCCTGGAGCAGCAGCCCCCTCCCAGACCAGACCACGCCTCTTCTCAACTGAGCATAGAACAAGGAGCTGCAGTGAGTTCACTTTTGCTTTCCAGAATCAGAAGATACCAACACAATGAAGTTGGTAAGTGACAAAGAAGTTCAGAAATATTCGCTATGAGGCTGTGTAATTTATTTATAATAATCTCTTTCTAGAAAGACTTCCAGAAGGCTGGGCTGTGCAGCTGGCTGTGTGGGGCCTCTCTTTCTATTTGCTTCTGATAAAGAGCAGTGATACAAGACCGTGGTTGATGTTAGTGACATCCATGAGACCAGCAACAGGGACAGCCAGGAAGTCTTAGTTTGGATTTTTCTCTCTCTGCAGGGAGTTCACTGTAGGGTGACTCCTTCCAAGAAGTCATCTGTACACATCTAATGGGGCAGTCATTCTTCCAGGAAGCGTACATTGGACACTTTGGTAGTGGGGATACAGAGGGAAAGGCAGATAGATCCTCAAGGGTCAGGAAGACAGCAGTCCATGTAGCATGTAGACATCATGGACATCATGATGAGAGATGGACATCAGAATCACCTGAGAGCATGTCGAATGGACAGATTTTCTGTCCTCCAGCCCAGGTATGGCTGATCTGGTGTGGTTCTGGCTTGGATCTCAGCAATTTAAAAAAAAATACAAAAAAAACTTCAGATATAGGTGATCCTGGTGCCATGTATTCACAGATGCTGGTCTAGTAGGAAGAGGTCCTTCGAGACAGCAGCAACAGATCTTTCTCTAACTGCTGGCTTTGTAGTCCATCTCCAGGAAGGATGAAGGGTGACCCTCTGCTATGTGTGTCCCAACAAAGTCGGGGGGAAGAGATGAGGAAGTATGTTTGGATGGAGAACTTAATTTTAAAGTGCCCTGGAGTATACGGAAGCCCTCCTTCTTCTCACATTTAGGGAACCTCTCCACTCGCCTCCTTTCTCCTAAGAAAAGAAGGCACTGAAGCCATCTCGGGGAAGAAAGAAATGTGTGAAATGACTTGCGCTTAGATTCAATTTTATAAGAGCCAGTGATTACACCCACTTACTAGGTATCACACATCCCGTTAGTGAGGGAAAAAAAAATAGCACATACAAAAAAACCTCACAAAAGAAAATGACTGAAGCACTTTTGAATCAGTATTTCCAGAAGCTGTGGCCACCTCGTGTTCCTAGAACAGCAAGACTCTTGGAAAGGGATGTGAGGTCATAGTGAAGCCCCAGCGTAGTGAGCGGACGTTCTTCCCAAGGGCTTGGCATTTTGGGAATGTCTCGCTTTTGTTTTCGCTCTGACTGCAGCAAAGTAACCGCGATGTGAAGACACCTTTTTTCTGGTGTTGTGCCTAGAATACCATGAGAGAAGCCCCGGCTGGGGGAGGCACGGGGAGAGGGGTACTGAATGCAAACGGGAAGGATGGAGCGGGAGAGCGAGACGGTGGCTTCTCTGGAAGGGGAGGAAAGAGGGACACGAAACAGAAAAACAGAACATCATGGTGAGATGCTCCGTGATGAGTCATGCCCATGAGATTCCAAATGGCCCCAGCCCGTTCCTCAGCACTTCTTTGGACACAGAGGGCAAGTCACACCTCACAGCGCAGTGAGTAAAACAGGTTATAGCCGCGTAAACAGCAGGCTCTGGCAGAGGCGGTGGACCCTTATTTTTTAAAATTAGGCATGGCCTCGGGTGCCTGGGTGGCTCAGTGGGTTAAGCCTCTGCCTTCGGCTCAGGTCACGATCTCGGGGTCCTGGGATCGAGCCCCGCACTGGGCTCTCTGCTCAGCGGGGAGCCTACTTCCTCCTTTCTCTCTGCCTGCCTCTCTGCCTGCTTGTGATCTCTGTCTCTCAAATAAATAAATAAAATCTTAAAAAAAAAAATTAGGCACGGCATCATACATGTGGAGAAAGAAATGACAACTTGGCCTCTCTATGCCTTGGTATATGTGAGCCCTAGAGATAGACTGAGGACTTTTGCTGCCTTGTGCATGTTGGTAGAGGCTAAATCAGAAATACGATTTTGATGTGAGAGTCCCTGAAAAAGTTATCATTGATGAAATGGCAGTGGGAGCTGGAGGTGGACCCTCCATTCCCACCCCGTTCTAGGTACTTTCACAGGAGGAGGGAGCAAGTTACTCTGCGTACTCAACTACTGTTCCTCCCAGAATACTAGTGTTTGAAAGGTGGAAAGGATCTTAGATACTTATTACTCTTACCCAGCCACTTTGTTCTCCTCTCCCCATCATTTCAACCGAAAGAGGAGAGCTGGAGGGACTCACCCGAGGTTCTAGCGCTTTGTCCGTGTTTTCACTAGAAAATGGTACCATTTCCGAAAGGATTCCTCTTGCCAGCTAATCTGAAACCAGCTTGCATGGTCAATGTAGTTTTGTCAATCTTGACAAGTGCACCACTCCGATGGCCTCCTCTCTGCTAGGATGGTCGTCATCAAGAAGGGGAATGGAGCCCTGGCAAGGATGTGGGGAGGAACGAAGCCCACTGCAGGGTCAGTGGAGACGTAAACGGGTTCAGCCCGTGTAGAATATGGTCTGCAGAACCTCAAAAAATTAAAAGTAGAATAGGGATCCAGCAATCCTTCTTCTGGGTATTTATCCAAAGGAAATGAAAAGACGTCAAAAAGATATCTTCAGCCCCATGTTAATTGCAGCTCTGTTCTCAATAGCCACGATAGGGAAACAAGCTAAGTGTCAACAGAGGAGTGGGTAAAGAAGATGTGGTATTGCACACACACACACGGAATATTATTCAGCCATGAGAATGAAGGAAATCCTGCCATTTATAGCAATACAGATGGACTTTGAGGGCATTATGCTAAGCAAGACAAGTCAGACAAAGACAAACACTGTGTGATCTCCCTTGCAGGTACAATTCCAAAAAGTCAACCTTGTAGAAACAGGGAGCAGAATGGTGGTTATTGGGGGTTGGAGGGCAGGACAACTGAGGAAATGTTGTTCAAAGGGCACAAACCCACAGTAAAGAAAGATGAACAGGTGTACCACTCCAGTAGGTTGATAGTGCAGGAGTCTGTGTCTGTGTTGGGGCAGAGGGAATGTGGGACCTCTCTGTGCCTTCCGTTCACATTTTCTATGAACAGGAAACTTCTCTGACATATATAAGGAGAAGAGAAAAAAAATCCACATTTTTTTGTGACAGTGAATTCAACAAGTTTAATTTACTTTATTTTTCTTTGTGATTGTAATTTGTGACTTTTTTATTCTAATATATATATATGTATATACTCTATAGATGTATAGCTATATATGTATATATATCCTATATATGGGCTTTCTACAACCAGCATGACATTATTTTGAAAGATGCATTACTGGATGTAGGGCTCGAATGAATAGAAGTTGAGAAACAAAGAAGTATCTCAGCCTGAAGCCAAAGGGATTTTCGCATCAGCCACACCATCTTTCTGGATTCGAGGGTCTTCACTGGCAAAGTGAAAGCATTGGACTAGATGGACTTTAATGTCCCGGCACCCAACCCGAAAGATCCCTGAGTGTTGATCAAATGTTTTGAATTGTTTTTCCTTGGCAGTGATGGCGAATCCGCACTTTGGCTCAGGGCTGTCTCACTGTGTCCTTATGAGACCCTCTGGAGGAAGGTGGTCCAAGTGTATGGTGAGGAAAGAAGCCTTGGCCAGCCCTCACAAGGATCAGGACTTAGACTTCATTTGCACCTTGTCCTAGTCACCTGACCACATGGTCTTGTCTTTAGGGTTGGCATGAGCTAGCCCAGGGTCAAATATGACTTTGGTGTTTCTGGATAAATCACAGTCCTGTTTGCATCACAATGACCAAAAGGGATGAAAAACTGATGACCACAATTCAAGATAATGCAACTATTTGGAAGACAAAAGTACGTAATAAGGATGATAACCACGTGAGCAATCTTGGAGACACTTTATACAACTCCTACAAACATTTAAATAATATGCTGAAAGTCTCTAATCGTTTTAAATCTATAGAGCCATAGCTTTAACTCTTAATCATCAATTTGACCAAAAATAATTTCCTTCCTCATACTACTATTGTTTAGGAAGATCTTAGAAATGGGGATCTTGAATTCCAAATCCCCATGGTCAGCAGCCTTTGAGAATTTTTCAGTGATGTAAAAGAAAGCAAACTTAGGAGGACAGTTATCCAAACACTCTATAAACACTGACAATAGAGACCATCCAGAACCACCTATCTCCTCAATTTTTTCCCTCACCTTCCTTCGAGTGAGCAATGCATTCTTCCAAGCTTCATGTGGAATTCTGAACACAAATTCTGTGTTCTGGGCACCCTAAATAGCCTTAAGTATCAGAAAACAAAAATTTTCCTTCCTTCCTTCCTCCTTCTTCTTTTTTTTTTTTAAACAGAGTATCTCATGAAAGTACTATGGGCAACAAAAAAGAGACAAAATAGCAGTAAACCCACAAAAATGCCTCTGTACCTCTCGTTTGACCTTGATGGTAGAAGAGACATTACGGACACCAAGAGCATCGTAGCATCAGACCCGTGGGAAACAGAAAGCGAGCCCTAGAAGTCTCTTCAAGGGAAAAAGCAAATAGCTGACTCCTGTTGTTTTAAGCTTTACAAACAAGGTACCCTACGTGAGCACCGTTGTCTATTCTAAAACACTCCACAAATGCCGACTTTTCTTTGCTGACTCAGGATAGGCTGTTACGCAGTTCCTGTGTCCATCTGGAGCTGTGATGAATTTCGTAAGCTAGGCAGGTGGGACAACTTGGTGGACATAAATCCCGGGTAGCAGTAAGAAGCCTGGGTTTGTGCCTTTGTTTCTCCTTCTATTTTTTTTTTTTAAAGATTTTATTTATTTATTTGACAGACAGAGATCACAAGTAGGCAGAGAGGCAGGCAGAAAGAGACGGAAGCAGGCTCCCTGCCAAGCAGAGAGTCCGACGCGGGACTCGATCCCAGGACCCCGAGATCATGACCTGAGCCGAAGGCAGCGGCTTAACCCACTGAGCCACCCAGGTGCCCCTCTCCTTCTATTTTTAGAGGAGAGAGGCCAAGATGGAGAAAGAAGAGCTGAACATCCTTCTTGTCCTTCCTGTCATTCCCCATTGTCAAATCTACGCTCCAGGCACTGATCATTTTTACAGTTAAATTACAGCCAATGGCTCATTTCTGTGTTCACCTTCAAGTGAGTCACCTTTGCATTGAATTCAGCTGCTCAATTTGGGCTGATGAGGTCCTCTGCCAGTACTTCTTCCTTGTCTAGCTGGAGTGCTGTTAACAAGAGCCTTTCTCTGCTGGTCATCAGTGGTGGCGTGAGGCTGCGAGATGTGCGCAGAGCTCAGGAATAAGTCATGGGAGACGTGGTGGGTCCCCCACTCTGTACTCCATCATTCCTCTGGGTAAGTCACATCCACCATTTAGCTGTGTGCTTCCCAAATACTCTTCTAGAACTTGACTCTCTTATCATCTTCCCTAATGTTCAGCCTGGGACTTTTTTTTTTTTTTTAAAGATTTTATTTTATTTATTTGGCAGAGAGAGAGAGATCACAAGTAGGCAGAGAGGCAGGCAGAGAGAGAGAGAGGGAAGCAGGCTCCCCGCTGAGCAGAGAGCCCGATGCGGGGCTCGATCCCAGGACCCTGAGATCATGACCTGAGCCGAAGGCAGAAGCTTAACCCTCTGAGCCACACAGGCGCCCCCAGCCTGGGACTTTTTATTGGAATCTTGCTCTGTGGCCATAGCTCAGAGAGAAAGCACCAGGGTTCCCAGTCTTTGACAACCAAATGGGAACCGGTGGTGGCTCACACATACTTCCCTGTTCATCTGAGAATGCCGAAGCCTGCAGCCTATTTCTGTAAAGAACAAGAAGCTCACCTACAGCCTGTGTGTTAGAGCCAACCTCGCAATGAATAACTGTGATTTTTGAAATGAGACGTTGCTGTTTATGATTAATAATAACAACATCTGTGCCTAATCTAGCAAGTGGCAGTGGCACCTGTCTGTGGAAGGGTAAAGTTTAGGGCAAGACATGACGGGAGGGATAAGGAAGACAGATTTCATTCACAATGACGTGTCTTTGAATTTTAAAAAGTAGCAACGAATCACAGACTTTCATATAAAAGTATCAAGCTTCGACTACCATTTGGTAAATAACTAACAATCTCTGGGTTGTTCACTTATGACTATTGGACACAAGAAGATTATCATAATTAAAAAATAAACACACACACACACACACACACACACACACCCATGAGCCTTCTCAGGATTCATTTTACGTCTCAACCCCCCAAAACTATTTATTTATTTATTTTGTCAAGAAATCTTGACAAAAGAGGAAGCTTTCTTTGCTTGCGCCCTCACCATTAAAATCCTAATGAAATATTTCTTGTTCCTTGAAGACTGTTGTATAAAGAAGATTTGATTTTCCCGAGTAACTGGAAACATCTTCACGAGGACATGTCTTGCACTAAAGATAGCCTCTGGGTTTTTGGATTTTATGTGAGGAGATCAATTAAGGCAGTTTGCTGCCTTTATGTTTTCTTCCCAAAGCTAGTCTAGCTGCTTCGTGTTTACCCCTTTTCTCTAGCACTCAAGGAGCTGCAAGGAGCAGGCAAAGGAAATGCTGGGCTTTTTCAAGTGCAGAGATGAGTGCTCTTAGCTGAGATGAATGTAGGCTGCTGTGGGGGAGTTTTCTTAGGTCAAAATCCCTCAGAATAAAACTCACAAAGTCCTTGTTTTCTTGCCTCCTTACACACAAATAATTTATGAATTTATATTGTCATTTTTCTTCCGGCTGACTCAGAGCGCTACGATTTTACAAATAATTCCACGAAAGCCAATGGCGCACACATTCCTGAGACTTTCATTGCAATCAATAAGTTTGCTGTTGCTGTCAGCCTATGCAATTTCCCTGATTAACCTGTGAAAAGTGTTCTCCTTCATGAATCCTGTCCAGCAAGAAACAGATATTGTAAAAGAAGACAAGGGCAGGTTCCAGAACTCGAATTCTTGGTGATCTTAAATGATGATGTATGAAAGAAAGAGAGAGGGAGAACAGTTTGATTTGCTCCAACCAGGTTGACCCAGAAAGGAGAACAGAAAAATTGCTTTGCCTAAGCAAACATGGCATCAAGTCAGACAAGAGCAGCGTTCCCCAAATGCAATTTCGAGGCTTTATTTAAAATATATATAGTCTGGATTTGAAAGACACTTAAAAGTCGGTAATAAAAAAGTCTTTGCTCATTCTGTTTTTCTACTGCTATTTTTCTACTCCTCGTTGGCAACAGCTTCTACCTCCTCCCTTGAGATACTGTCCTAAGATTTGGAGTGGGACTCCTTTGCTCTGGTTGAATTGTGACTGAATTCAAAGTTCAGATCTGCAAAAAAGCCAACTGACACTAAAAATCAAGCTGACTTCCAAAGAATGTTGGTTTTCTTGGGCCATATAGATACCCCCTCTGTAACAAAGACTTAGATTTCTCTAAGAATTCTAAAACATTTGGACACATTCTTTCCCAGTATCTAATCTGTGTGGAATTAGAACTCGTTTTGTCTGGCGTCCCCCAAAGTATCGTGAGCTCCTGATTATGCTCTAACCACTCATCCCTGGGTCAAATTAGCGCACAATAAATATTTGTTGAATGAATGAAGGATTTTCCTCTTCTTTCTCGTGTAAGGTTTGTCTTGGAGCTGGAGAAAGTATGAGGTCGATTTTTATCAACTTAAAAATCTCGTCTTGGTCATGCATGTTTGTGGATGACAACACCACCATTCACTCGCATGTCCATTTTCACTCTGTGTGAGAGTCCCCGCCTTTCTGACAGAAGGCTTGGTCACGTGACCCCCTTTGGCCAATGAGCTGTGAACCATGTGATGTGCCCCCTCTAGGTGGAGACTCCAACAGTTGTCTTTGTCACATTCTCTCCTTCTCTGCTACCATTAACAGGTGAAGCTCCAGATGATGGTTGCACCCTGGGTCCTGGCGTGAGGCTGATGATCACGTGGAGCTAGCTGGCCCACAGAAAACTCACAAAGCATACTGGGCTTGAACGAGCAATAAACTTGTGTTTTTTTGTGAGCCATTTTGGGGGGTGTTCACAAGTGCCACGTTGCCTAGCTTAGCTTATCAGGATCGATAAAGTACTGGCAAAGCTCCCAAAGATAGAACCCAAACCCAACTTCCAAAAAATTATTTGTTCACCAGCAATATCGTGGTGCTGTTGCAGCTGCTGGTGGTTCATTTACTGTCAACGTTTTTTTTTACCCCTCTTACTAATAGCTTGGCCAGTCTTTTAAGTGTTAGAAAATACCCATGAAGTTAGAACCTCTGACAATAATGACCATGAATGAGCTTAAGTAATAAAATTATTGTGTATTGCAGATATCTTTCTACCTTTAACATTTATGAAGCGAAGTCAATTTTCACTCAAACAGGTTTCTTTTCATCTGGTTTTCTCTACAATGTTTATGCCTGAGGTTTATTGCTAGCAGTAAAGAGTGTCCAAGTATGTTATGGGAATAGCCAAATTCCCAGTGCTTTAAAATGTATCCCATAGGCCCCAGAGTCAGTTAAAAGCTGATTGATTATACAGCAAATACATCAAAACTGGTATTTATGAAATATCCCATTTCTTCAGCTCTCTCTCTCATAAGTCTGAACATCACATTTGGGAGTTGTGGCGCGAATATCTCAGACAGCTATGAGAAAAAATTACTGCAGATTTTCCATGACAAAAACAAGGTTCTTTAAGCTGCTCAATAAGTTAATAAAAGATCTATGTCAACAGGTGCGTTTCATAACACATATTTTAAAAGGTGTGGTTTAAGTCGTTTAGTATGGCTTGTCTGTTCAGACTTTCATATATAAGTTACTAAAACACTGATTACATAGCTGGATAAAGAGCAAATACACTGAATGATAGGCAGGAGGGTTTGCTTATCAGACTGGTTCACAACTGACCAGAAAGTTTCTGTTTAATTTGTTCAAGATATGGACAAAAAGTTCTGGCTTAAGAAGGGTGAATGACCTATAGGATAGCCTATTCCAAAGATGCTACAGATATTTTAATGTTTTCTGTTTGCATATTTGGTCAATGATAACTCATTTGTTAATATATTTTCCATGACTTCTTTAGTGGTGTAATCTATCTTAGATTACAAAATCAAACTCCTATTTCCTATATGCTAACATTTTATGGACTCTATATTAGATATTATCCCCTAGAGGAGAGGGAGTGTGTCCCATAGATTTGATAAGCTATGCTTTTTTTTGCAAATAGTAACTCTTGCCTTTTTGATGACGCTAGCACTACACCATGCTATGATATAGCTTGCACACGGTCGCTAGTTTTACTAAGTGCTATGCAGTGGAGAAGAAGCCAGGACAAACGTTGTCGATTGACGGATGCATAAAGGATGCATCAGTTTGGGGGTAGCTTCAGTCTAGGAATTCTGAAAGAAATTTTCATGTCTGAAAGGGAAAGTAAGCCTATCAGCATAGCATCAAACCGATAGAAAATCTGTCCAGTCTGAAAGTATAACATTTCATGTTTATGACATAGTCAGAGGACACCATAGCTCTAGCCTAAATATTTCTGAGGACAAAGGACAGTTTAACAGAGTTGAAAATGGTTTAGTTGGTCAGATTCCCCCCCGCCCGAAATGATTTTAAGGACCACTTATACCTAAATGGTGCATAAGTCTCCCCCTCTCTTTAAAATGGGTGGCATGACTTTATTTCATTGTTATTTCATCGAGAATCCATGTGATTCTCTGAATGTGTTTGTAAAGCAGTGGGGCAGAATGGGCTTCCTCATCCCCAGGGAGGATCTCGGCCAGTGGGGTGATTCCTCTTTCTCCCCGAGGCGTACAGCCCAACGCACCGTCCACTGGGTGCAAATTGAAAATTCCACACGAGAAGCAGGCATTGCATCTGGATTCCCAACAGGACATACCATTGAACTCAATCTGTGCATCCCCCAAGCCCGTGGAATAAGCAGTGTGTCCTGCGGATAAGTCATCATTTTCTATGTGTGTCTTATGTTATTCCCCCACCCGGGCTTCATCAGCCATAAGCCCCCTAAATGGAAAGAAGCCTGTGTCAGGCTGCTCTCCCTGCTCCCGCACGCTGCTGCAGGGGCCCAGAGAAGGGCAGGAGCCCAGATCGAATGAGTTGGGTGGTGGTTTGGTTTGAGTGGTTTGTATTTTCTCCCTGCTTTGAAAGTGCACTGTATTTTGCCGCTGTTATTACCAAAGGTTCATTTTGAAAATGGAACCGGGGTGTCTCAGTGGGGTTTTGCAGTAAAGAGATAAAGCAGGTTTGGGCAAGACTGGGCAGTTCATGATTTGAAGGGGACGGAGCGGCAGCCATTTGTTTGCTGGGGTGAATGGGGCATAATTTATGCAGCGGCAGCAGAGGCTGAAAGCCAGTCTGGCCTTGACCCATTTATCTTTAGAAAACTAATTAAAGTGGAGAATCCGGTTTACTGTTGTTATTGAGGTTTTAGTTTTTTCTGCTCAGGCCAAGCAAAGACTGAGGGGTGTGTGTGTGTGTGTGTGTGTGTGTGTGTGTGTGTGTGTCTGGGTGGAAGGTAGGAAATATCAGTTTTGCCTAAAAACAGTGGCTGAGGCTCTAGATAATAAAGCAGTTTCTTAAATACAGCCTGACATCCTTTTGAAATGCAAAGTAGTGGATTTAGCCGGATGCAGGATCCTTTGAGGTGACAATGAAATGCCATGGCAATTTAAAACGAACAACAGACAGTTTCCCTGAATCCTTACAACCAAGACGTCCTAAATCACACCAAAATGGCCCCAAAGAGGCAGAGAAGAACATTTTTATGACCAGCGTTTTACTCTGAAACTGGTATTAACCATCAGGCAGGAATGATACCCGAAAGTGAGCTGCTCTGTCCGTTTTGTTTCAGAATAATAAAATAAAGTGCATAACTTGATATTTTGCAAGTTCTTACATCTATACGCAATAAGGTCAATAATTCATGCTTCGTACCAATGGCGAACCAGTGCATTTCCAAAGTAGCTGTAATTTGGGCCCAGTTAAGGAAGATGGTAGGAGGCCCACAGGGAAGGCACGCAGGCAGAGTGGGGGTGGGGGCTGATATTCAATGAAGTCCTTCCTCTTGGAGGGAAAGCTAAGGGGCCCCTGATAACCCTAAGATTAGGAGATCTTACTGGCTAAATGGCTGGAAAACTTGGAGATATCAGGACAATGTTGTTGAGAAAGGCGGGCACATACTATCTGAGCTGGAGCTCCTCTACTTTTATCAAATGGCCCGAACCAAGAGAGCCCTGATTTGTCCTACCCGTGACGTTTGTTCCCCCATTTCCCATTTAGCATCAGGAGACCCTAAGCCATCTGCCTTCCCTGTTCCTTCCCCAAGGTTTCCTTTTCCAGGGTATTCCTGTTCTAGATTTATCTCAACTTTCTTTTTTCATTCTAACTGCCCTGAGCTCAGAGAACTGTGATGATGAATGGGAATATGACTCAGGGGACAATTCCCTTGTAAATAAATGAATGTTAACAGAAGAATTCACTGCCTGAACTTAAGGCCAAGCAGACCTAGAGTCCTATGATGTCATAGGTGGGCTGCATGAATAAATATGTACCCTCCAGGTGAGAGAGATCTTTATTAAAATGTATTATCAGCATGGGATGTTAGTACGAAAACCAGATTAGAAAACTTAACTATCTGATTAGTACGGTTAATATATAAAGTCAGATAAGATATCCTTGGTGCGCCGTCCTCACCCAGACCACTTTGTGGTAAAAAAAAAATCTCCAGGGTGCCCTCCCTGAAAGTCCTCTGAGACTTCAGTAAATTCGAGAAGGAAGAAAAAAAAAAAGGAGTAAACAACTCGTAACACAAACTATTTCTTAACCCCTAAATTCTCTGTCCTCGCTAATGGAAAAATTAGCTCTTTATGCATGAGAGCTGATGTTGGTTTGTTATTATTAGCGAGGCAATTATTCGCTCAGCACAAGAAGAAAAAAGCCAATATATTCTATCAGGGAAGAGCTAGTTTTTCAGGCAGACTACACATAGTCTGAACATTGGGACAGAATTTAAATCAGCCACCAAATGAGTTAGTCTAACACAAAGCTTAGATTGAAAACCTTGCCATTGGGAAAGAATACCAAAACGGCTGTTAACCATAAATACCAAACAGAGAGGAATCCTCTCAACCCATCGGTCATGTGCAGTGTTGAACGCGCTCTAGACAGTCAGGAAAGGGAGAGCAGAGGGGGCATTTCTCAAGAACTCTCTGAAATGACTGTATGACGACAAATGAGGATAAGAGTAAGAAAAAAGAAGACCAAAGCTTACACTATGTTGCATTGTCCTCCACACAATCCTCTGGGAAGCAAGAGGAAAACAAATTTAAAGGAAAAAGAAAGAGAGATTATTCTATACATAATAGCACAGCACAGGTATAACATTTAGCTTTGCAGGCTGACCGTTGTTCATCGGTTTATCATTTGATGTCAAATGATAAATCTGGCTGGCATTCCACCCACCCCCGCCCCAGACTCCCTCAGAATGACCAGCAGAATACTCAAGAAGCCTGTACAACACAGTCCAATGTTGAATACTTACTGGAGGTTCATTGGTCTAAATCATCACCAACTTCATGAATTAACTTCCACTTCTGTTATTTTTTTTTTCTTTGAAATCTACTTTTATAAAGCACATTCTTCTAAGATACACCATTTAAAGTATATTTTGCTCTGATGAGTCCCTGGGGTAAGTAACAGACACTCCCTGTCCCTTGTGTCCAGGAGTTATAGAGCACGTTTAATACTCTGAAATATCTCTGTATTCTCAGATCTTCACACTCGAGCTCTTTTTAGGTTGAGGTATTTTTAACAGTCTGTACTTAACTGAAAATCAGTAACAGTAGGTGGAGACAGAGAGCCCCTAGGGTGGGTGTTGGTAACAGGAAAGATGTAACTGTAGGACCAATCTGTTAACCAAAACACTTGATGGCATTTGTATCTTCAGCAAACCACGGTTGCTGTCAGGAAGGACTGTGAGAGTCTTTGATGAGTCAGCTTTTCATCAGCAGCTGAATTTATACAAATGTATTCATTCATCATTGGATAATAAAAATAACTTCAGGGTAGTATGTCTGAAAACCACTGGTGACCTAAACTGATTTTTCTGCCCATATAACTTTAGAGGAACAATGGGAAAAGCTTCCTAGTGATATAAAAGAATTTACAAGTTCCTTAAATATCTAATAGAGGTCAAATGGTGGAATTGGTGTATTTTTAAGAAAGAGTTTTATTTTAATTATTTTACATGAGTTCTAGCAGCAGCTGGCCCAGGTTGGGATTAGGAGCTTTACTTCTAAAACAATACCCGTAATTAATTACCAGTTCACCTGAAATATAAGAACACTGACCAAAAGATTCCCAAGTTAATTAAAACAGGTACTCATTTTAAGTGGTAGTAAGAAGCAACTCCCCAAGGGCTTTACAGTTTAGTTATTTTCCCTTTGGCAAAAGCAGTGGGGTGACTGGGATAATCTTCTGATGCTGTTCTTAAAGCATTTTTCCCTGCTGAAACACTCTGACAAATTAAGGGAAGTCTTTCCCAAATATCCTCTTTTCCTGACACACGCTTCGTATAAATATTTAGGAAACATCTCTTCAGAAGAAAATTAAAGCAGGAGTAGGTAACATGAGACTTGTTTATAAACAGCCAAAATAAGGGGTAATATATGGCAGACCCATTAAAAGAGGTCACCAACGCATGCATCTTGAAGATGATTTGGTCTGACTGTTGACATATAAGCTGTCATGTAAACAGTTGGTCCGAGGTAACTGCTTTATTGTTCCACTTTTCAGAAATACGTTGAACCCTCCAAGGGAAGAAAGCCTTGGGGGAGCCAAGAGCTGCAAAGGAAGTTTCTGATGTTAGCTTTGGGCCTAGTCTGTGTTTCTCAAGAATAACCTTGTATAGTTCCTCTTGATGTGGAAACAGCCCCTTGCCCTTAGGGACCGGGGAAGTGACTCCAGGTCACTTTACGGCTGCTTGTGAATTACAAATCACTAATTTGTACAATTTGGGAATTTCAGTCAATAAAACCTTAATAAATCTGCCATTCTCTCTTACAGAGCCCAAAGCCACACCTACGAGGAAGTTAAGAACTACGTGCTGTCAGAGAATATTTTAGAATAAAACTGACTTATTGATTTAAAGTCCTGTGCACTGAATCTGGCCCTTATGCACCCAGTCTGGTCTTCGGTTTTTACCCATGATCATATGATTAACCATTACTGATCCTTTTCAGAAAAAAAATGGATTAAAATATATTTTGGGAGGGGGTGCCTAAAAATAGAAGAGCCTAAATCAGTTGGTTATTTGCCAGTACTCTTCGAGATCTTTGCTTTGGGGGCATTTTGAAGATCATCAGTGAATTTCCTTTCTAAAAGAGGGTTCAAATACTAATTTCCTTATCTATCAGATATTACACATCAGGTGACAATCAGAAAGCATTAATGCTTTATGTAGGTTGTGCTAAATTGCATGCACACTGCAAGACAAATATTTTTCTTGCTCTATCTCCCCTGTTTGAGTGTGTGTATGTGTGTGTCTATCTCTCCTGTGGAGGAGAGAAAAGTGTGCTTGTTTCAAAGGGAAAAAAACATTAATCAGTAGTCATAGATACCATTATATTGATCCAATTCAATGTAATTTTAACTAAGTGCATAATGTACCCACATTGTTTTTAAATTTTACTTTATTGTGGTAGGAACACTTAACAGGAGAGCTACTCTCCTAACAGATATTTAAGTGCATGAAACAAGATTGTTATCTGTAGGCACAATGTTGTACCGCACATCTCTATGATTTACTCATGTTGCACTGTGCCCCAGTTCTTAAATTAGAATTTATGAAAACTCAAAAAAACCCTGCAATATTCCAATAAGTAAGTTAGAGCCAACTAAAGTGGAGAAAACAAAAAAAGAGAAAGAGAGAGAGAGAGGGAACTCAAACTTATACTCACCACTTAATGCTCTGGTGAAAAGGATCTTAACAGACAGAGTTGGTAAAATGAAAACTCAAACAGGGGCTGCCATGGCAACCATGCAGTCTTTAAAACTATTGGCTAGTGGTTCAGGGGACTCTAATTGGTTGTTTAAAAGAAGAAAGGCAACTACTTTTCAACTCTGCCTGAAACTGGGAATAGAGAATAGACAGGACCAAGGTAACATAGAAGGTGGAAGCAATACCCAGACGAATCCTTTTTCAAGAGCTACACTGGAGAGGGGTTTTATTTGCTAATAAACAGGAATAAATTATAACATAATTTAGCAGCTAATGACTTCACTTACCCTTTCACTTTGGCTCCTCGTGGTAGGCCTTTCTGCTGTAAGTACATGTGATTTTTATAGACTGAGATGCTGAGATGTACTTACGTGGAGGCCACACTCAACCAATTTAATCTTATGAGTCCTACGCTGCAGGAGGATAGTGACTACAATGATAAAGTAATTTATAACAGTGACTAATAAAAGTATTTTCATAACCAGAAACCCTGGAGATCTGAGTTTATATGACATAATCAGATGTGGTTCAACTATTTTATGACCTTAAGGTTTTATCTGTTAATTTTACATCAGGATAATTGGCAAGGCAACGTGAACCGTGCTAACAATTAGAGGTATATAAATTGTTTATAGTGCTATAAATTGCATTGAAAATAATCGGGCAGTATTTCTTTGAAATTATGAGCTTTTCATTTTTTATAGCAAAATTTGATTTTTAAAACACATTAAAAAAATGGTGTTTACTATGTTTATGGTGGTATTCTCCAAGTGAATTGCTTTGCTGGTAGATATCATTTGGTCCCCTGACATACATTTTAGTGGATCAAAGAGTGACTATTTTTAAGTCTTCCAACTTTTAAAAGATATACAAAAAAGAAAAAAAAATAGTACTGACTTGGGATCTCTTGGCAAGGTCTTTCAAACAGAAAACTTTACACACAAGAAGGCAGAATAAAATCGCACTGTAACATAACTAAATAAGTAACAGAAGCAGGTAAGGAAGAAATGTGCTATTGTAATTATATCTCTGGAAGATATAGTAACTTAGTCTTCAGATTAATATTTCAGAAGATATATGAAGTTGAAAATTTGGCCACCGCATGAGTGGATTAATAGTGATAAGATGCCTTAAATAATCTAATTCATGACCTAAAAGGAAGATCTCATTATTTTTCAATATTCTAATTAAGACCCGGAGCAGATATAAGAAGGAGATGACTTTTACAACCAACTTTTTCAGAGTCCCATCACGTTTCCTGAAGAATAACCTTGGTAACAGAAAGTGCCCACGATGGCCATCAATCTGAGAGAACTCACCAGCCGGTCCAAGCTCGTGCCTGCAGCAGTCGTGGGTCTCTCCTCAGGATTGTAAGGCCTGAACCGCGTATTAAAATTTTCAGGAGCTGAGCGAGCAGATCGGAGGGCTGGAGCCGGTTTGGGTTGGCCACACCCCTGAAAGACCTGCAAGAACCATTGAAAGGTTAAGACAGTGACACCGGGAGTTTCTTCATGAGATCACGGTGCAGAAGCAGGCAATGCAGTGGGTGTCCCATTTTTCATGGGACCCTATCTTGAATAAACCCTAATCTCTAAATTTTAAGGGGGGGACAACTGCTAGTATAATAAGAACCAACTAAACAGATGTAGGGTGCCTGACTCTATGTCTTGACTCTTATTTTCAACACATTGACTCAGTCCTCATTATTTACGGATTCTGTATTTGCGAATTTGCCTATTCGCTAAAATTATAAGCCCCAAATCAATAGTCATGCACTTCTGTAGACGTGGGCCTCCATGTAGAGTGGCCCTACATGCATGGTCCCAGCTGAAGCTGAACGAAGTGATTTCCTGCCTTCTTGTTTCGGCTGCCATCCTGAAAATAAGTGTCCTTTTTGTGGCCTCTTTTGTACCCCGTCTTTCACATTCTTGTGCTTTTACTTGGCAATGTCCCTGTTTAAGATGGCCTCCCGAGCTCAGTGCTAAAGGGCTGTCTGCTGTTCCTGAGCACAAGGTGTAGTGCGCTAGGCCCTGAGTTCAATGTTGATGACTCCACAGTACGTGCGAAATAAGGTGTCTTTGAGAAGAGTTACACATAGGTTGCCTATTGGTTGGTTGATGAAAAGGAGGCTAAAAACTTGCAGGAGCCTAGCCCTATCTTCCCAGCAATTCAGTATTTGCTAATTCCGTATTTGCAGCCAATTTATGAAACATGGCTACCACAAATGATGAACATCGACTGTATCAAAAGTAGGAATTATGATAGCTGCATGTGAGGACTAAATGAATGTGACTGAGACGTTTTCACGTACTTGAATCTGCCATGCGGCAAATATCCAAGTGGGATTCCCATGACGGTGACAGAAGTATTTCGTGTCCAGCACCCAAGGCCAAATAACCTGGGCGGCCCTGCTGTGGATAAGGAAAACCTGTACTTGGAAGAGTTCTTTGAAAATACTCTTTGGAGCAAAGTTGTAGAAATAGGACAAGCCAACGTGGTGAAAAATCCCTAGAAGGACAGCTCCTTCTAATTTTGTTGTTGACAGCTGTTCATGTGACAGTTGTGTTTGCTGTGGGAAATCAAACATTTTTGTGTAATGATCTTAGGGACCAAGCAGTCAGCTCTTTCCCATAGTGATTTCACTCAGGGTGGGGTGGGGACACTTCCTTGGCTGTTTTTAGAAGCTTCCTACTCTCTGCTGGTTATCAAGAGATAATACCTTTACTAAAAGGACAAAAACTCTAGTCACATTTTCAGGAACTTTTGATGAAGTTGAACTTGACGTTTCCACCATTTTTCTACAGGAGGTGGTGATTCTATTCTTGGCTACTTATTTCCGTTAGCTTTCTGGAACTATTTGTGTTAGCTAATTCTTCTTCTTTTTTTTTTTTTTTTAAATATTTTATTTATTTATTTGACAGAGAGAGAGAGAAAGAGAGAGGGAGAGCGCACAAGCAGACAAAAGGGAGAAGCTGGCTTCCCACTGAGCAAGGAGCCCGATGTCGACTCAATCCCAAGACCTTGGGATCATGACCTGATCTGAACCCGCTGAGCCAACCACACACCCTGCATCAGCTCATTCTTAACCTGCATGTGTGTGTTTAGAACGCATGCATACCTTTCAGTTTAGTTATTTAAATCTGCTTTACTCTAAAATAAGCATTTTTCATCAGGGATATTATGGGATTCCACTGAAATACACAGAGAGCTCTCTGGGTGCCATTCCCAATGACAAGTTCCATCTCGAGACACAATCCATTCGGTGTTACCACTGCAGCTAATTTCTCTTCGGTCGTATTCAAAAGTTCTCCTTCAACTCAGCATTTCAGGGAGCAGGAGCACTTTGTCTTGGCATACTTCGAGATCGGTCTTAACACACTATTGATTATTCTTCTCTCACACAATTTCTGAAGCTGATGGTGTAAACCAGCGTGATAAAGACAGTGGGCCCTTTTCTCCCTAGTGCCTAAATCACTTCCCAGTGGCAAGGTCACTGCTGATGGAGGACATTAACATTTCCAGAGCTCCAGGGTTTTGTTGAGTGTGCTATCACGGCTTTCTCCAGATATGACAGCTGACTTTTAGAAAGTGGAAAGCCTAAGGCAAAACAATGCTAATGGCCTTGCTGGGGATTTCTTGAAGTTGGGGCACTGAAAGAGTTAACAGACCTTCTTAATTTGCCCTTTGGGAAAAATCTGGCTCACTGGTTTAAATTAAATCAAAGGAACAAAAAATGCCCGGAAAGAATATTGGGGCCCAGGGGAGATAACTCATCATAACAGAAAAACCTTACCACGTGTGTTTGATTTTTTTTTCTTTCGAGAGTGTTAATTATAACGTGAGCTAAGTCAATATAACCTAGGAGCCTTTTGTTATTTAGATCAGGTCTGGATTCTTAAGGTGGCTTGAGTGCAGACATTGCCAGAGAGTATGATCCAAACGGAAGAAAACACTGCCTTGTAATCATGTTGAAAAGGACACCTCACCTCAGAATCAGTGGGAGACCTCCGGAAAAATCCGTCGTATGTCAGGATATGAACCTTGAAGATCCCTCAGCAGATTCGAGTTCACCCTTAGGCAAAAAGGCAGGTCCTAAGGAGACCCTTCCCGGTGGAAGGGGCACTCCAAGGGGTCAAGAGTTGGTTTTTGGAACTTTATAGGATCTGAATAGAAGCCCTGAAGAGGAGACGGGCGCGCCCACGTGCTCAGGAAGGATGAGCAGCCCTTGTCTGATTCTCATGGCAGAGACTGTACCGTAAGCAGCCTCTATCCCCTCTGTCTTATTACTTAGATGAGTCACAAACTGAAAAGCAACACCTCCATGTATCACACGTGCAATCTGTTAGTTAGACAACATGTTTTTAAAAGCTGGGGTTTGGGCACCTGGGTGGCTCAGTTCCTTAAGCGACAGTCTTCAACTCAGGTCGTGATCCTGGAGTCCTGGGATCGAATCCTGCATCCGTCTCCCTGCTCAGCAGGGAGTCTGCTTCTCCCTCTAACCCTCTCCCCTCTCATGCTCTCTCTCTCAAGTAAATAAATAAAATCTTTAAAAAAATAAATCCAACCTGGGGTTCATGGAATGGATGATGAAAGGAATTCTTACGCAGGACATTCGGATGGTCTCCGACCATTTTCTGAGCTTCCTGTAGCCGCAGTATTGTCGAGACAAAGCTCTGTGGCTTACTCTGAAGGACCAATAAGTCTTTTTCCTGGTGGTTTAGAGCACCCTAATATATTGTGTTTTGAATAAGGGAAGAAACAGATGAGGGATACTGTGGGTCAGTTAGGTGAGAGGTTTAAATGAGGTTAGCTTCCATGAGAATCAGGAGATCAAGATTCTCTTCTGAGGGGTGGTCAGGGCTGGAGATGTAGGTCTGAGACACTAGCCTAAGAGGGTATTTAAAGCCCAGGGGCCAGTATGTGGATGAGTGGCAGGTGCGGCTGAGGACAGCCCAGTGCCATGCCAACATTCAGGTCCTCCCTGAACCTCAGTTTCCTCCTCTGTCGAACGGGATACTAATACCATTCCTCACACTGTGATGATAAAATGCAGAACGTAAGGCAGGAAAACAGAAACCAGCATCTGGAAAAGGAAGGGCTTCACAATAATTAGCTACTTACGTTATTCTACAACCGTTTTCTTTCTAGAAGTTTTATTTTCTGAGTTAGGACATTCGAGGGGGGAAAAAACATCCGGATTGATGTTTCTTCAATGTTTTCCATAAAATAATATTTCCAAGGGGTGTTAACAGTTGCTCCATGAGCAATAAATTCCATGCATCCAAATGAAGTTGGCGGGACTTGGTCAATATGAATGTGTGTTCGGACTCATCAAAAAGGAGGTACTTTGCAGTAACTCGAAGTTTGGCCACAGGCTCCCCAGAGGGCGCGGGAGGTTCTCCCCGGATGGGGTCCCAGGGATCATCCTGGGCTGCTCTGTGAAGTCTGCTCTACCCCACCAAGGGAAGTGGTTCACATTCAGACACATTGACTTAGAGGTGTTAGTGAATCCATTCTACCCTTTGCTGTGTTCTTTCTCTCTCTTTTTTTAGATAAAACAATTTTTTAAAGTTGAATTATATTTGACATATGTTTTTATATTAGTTTCAGGTGTACAACATAGTGATCCGATATTCTTACCCACTGCAAAATGATCACCTCGATAGTCTAGTTACCATCTGTCACTATAGAAAATGATTACACTATTATTGACTATAGTCCCTATGCTGTACTCTATATCCCTGTGACTTTTTTTTTTTTTAATAACTGGGCATCTGTCCATCTTAATCCCATCCACCTGTTACACCCCCTTTCCTTCTGGCAACTGTGCTTGGTCTCTGTTTTCTATTAGTCTGTCTCTGTTCTGCTTTGTTTGTTTTGTTTTCTAAATTGCACATATGAGTGAAATCATATGGTATTTGTTTTTCTCTGTCTGTTGTATTTCACTTAGCATAATCCCTCTAGATCCCTCCATGTTGTGGAAAATGCAAGATCTCATTTTTTTCAATAGCTGAGTAATATTTTTATATATATAAATTTATTTTTATATTTATATATAAATATGTATAAATATAATTTATTATAAATATAACATGTAGTTATATTTATCTATAATAAATTATATATACTATATGTTATATTTTTATTATATATGTGTATATATATATATACACATTTTCTTTATCCATTCATCTATTGATGAATAGTTAGGTTGCTTCCATATCTTAGCTATTGTGCTGCAATAAACATAGGGGTACATATATATTTTCAAATTAGCGCTTTTGTTTTCTTTGGATAAATACCCAGAAGTGAAATTCCTAGATGGCATGGTAGTTCTATTTTTAATTTTTTAAGAGACCTCTGCACTGTCTGTAGCGGCCGCGCCAATTTATATTCCCACCAACAGTGCTTGTGCCCTCCACCACTTTTAATTCAAGAGAAGAGATACGATTTTTAAGACACTAAAGTTCTTTTCTTTACAACAGAACAGAAGTTTCTGGAGAACACAGTTGCAGGCAAGCCGCCTCATTGTAGGAACATATCATTAGCTTTATTCCTTGAAGAAATAGGATCAGTATTATCTTCTGCCTATCTTCCTCCAAGGGATGTTGTAAGAGATAACTAGATGCAGTGGTCCCCTTTATTCACAGGGAATATGTTCCAAGGCCCTCAGTGGATACCTGCAACCATAAACAGTACTAAGCCCTATATATACGATTTTTTCCCTATACATACATACTTAGGATGAAGTTTGATTTATAAATTAGGCACAGCAAGAGATAAACAACCATAGCAGACAATGAACGATCATAACAAAATACCATACTACAAGTTATGTGAACGTGGACTCCCTCTCTCTCAAAATAGCTTATTACGGTGCTCACTCGTTTTCTTGTGACGAGATGAGATGGTAAAATCCTACACGAGATGAAGTGAGGTGAGTGACATAGGCGTTGTGACACGGGCATTAGACCACTGGCGACCTTCTGATAAAGGAAGGTATGTCAGAGGGAAGAGCATCTGCTTTCGGACCACGGCTGATGGCAGATAACTGAAACCACGGATAAGGGGGGGGACCCGCTCACTGTAATCTGGCCAAGGATTTGGCCTTCCCACTGTAGACAGATGCAGCAAATGCACTACGGACTTATCCTTCCTGCTTAGTGGGCTTGCAAAACCTGTGGGTTTGGGGAAGATATCTGGCTCGTGAATTCTCTCTCTTAAGAGGATTACTAAAATGTCTCAAAAGTGTGCTGGCATTTTGAGATTAGAGAAGCTGACATTAAAGATAGAAAGTTCTGAAAGGAGAGACATTTTATTGTTCCAGAGAGGCGAGCAAGAGAGGAAGGTGTGGTGATAACAGGTTTGAGCGCTGTGTCTTAGGTTTTTCAATATAAGACATTTTCCTTTAAGAACATCTCAGCATCTTAACATACTTCCCTTAAAATAAAACAACGTAGTGTGCACTCTTTTGCAAGCCCCCATAGCTTCATGCCTATGTCTCTTTGTCTTCTGCGTGTTGATTATACATTCACAAAATTCATTACTGGCAAGCCGATAAGCAGTGGCTGCAGATCAATTCCGTCTCGGCTCCGGTATTAAAAAAAAAAAAAAAATTCTATCCTTTCACTTTCTACTCAGCGGGTTCCCATTGTGGCGGGATGTTGCTGTTCCCATATATCATTCTGAAATTTGCAAACAGAGCTCTCATCTTTTATATTAACATGGGTGGCAGTGAATGCTACCTAGATTTAATTGGACCTGATATTTTGAGAGTAAGTCATGTTTTATTTACTTATTAGATTCTAATTTATATTACAGTGTTAATGAGTGAACTATCTGTGAGATGACCACTTGGGGAATTCAAATCTATCCCGTTCGTTCCCAAGGAAACAGAAGCGATCATATCTGCATCAGCTCTCTCTCTGTTTTGGCCATTGTTTGCATGAGAGACAGCTGTGGCATAAGAAAAAGGTCATGGGCAGGACTCTAAAAGCCTGCAGTACCACCTTCAGACCTTCTCCTTATACCTGTGTGACCTTTGGGTAACATGTTCTCCCCAATCCTCAAGGATGCTGGGAAGATAAAATGATACGACACTTTGAAAAGACCCTGAAAAAAACCTGAGGTATAGAAATGTATAATCTTAAGTGACATAATCTGTAATTAAATAGCACAGTAATGAATAACAAATCATATCTATGCAAGATACAGAGTGATGCATGAATCATTTTTTATGAAGAATTGGGTCTTTTACATTTTGTTCACGGCTATTGCTGAATCTCAGAATCTGTAAGAGTTCCTAGCATATAGTATGTGCTTTAAAAAAAAATAGGGAGTGAAAGATTACGGATGAATGAATTTTTTAGTTATAATTTCACCCTTTTGCAAATATTTATGGAAGGCAATTAGCAGACAGATTTGTGTAAGGCGGGATCAGAAAGAAAAGAGAACTTAACACTTATTCAATGTCCACAATGGGCCAGACACTGTACTGCGTGTTTTATGTACTCTATTGCAAAGAATCAATTACCTCTTCAAAATCAATTTAACATTTCTTCCTTAGGCTTCAGAAAAAACAATGAATCATCCATCTGCATAAAAAACTCATTTGATATTTCCCTTACTCCGCTTACTGTGCCAACTTAGAGAAAAACTAAATCAACAACTTTGTTTAAACTGATAAATAGATCCAAAAAAATCCCGTTTCTTGATCATTTGGTTACAGCTACCCACTGTGCTTGAAAAGCCAATTAGAGAGCCAAGGATCCTGTGTATGAAATAGTCAAACTTGGCCCTCTGATGGCTGGCAGGCGAGTAGAGTTATGAGGACTGGAGGTCACAACTCAAGCAATGGCTGTTGCTTGCAGCAAACGGGAAGACAGCTCGGGCTGTTTGCAAAGCCTTCCATCTCAAGGAATGGCTGTTGCTTATAGCAAAGGGGAAGACAACTTGGGCTGTTTGCAAAGCCTTCTATCTCAAGCAATGGCTGTTGTTTGCAGCAAAGGGGAAGACAACTTGGGCTGTTTGCAAAGCCTTCTATCTCAAGCAATGGCTGTTGTTTGCAGCAAAGAGGAAGACAACTTGGGCTGTTTGCAAAGCCTCTCTTCCTGATTTCTCCACCCTGTGAAAATGGTGAGGAGCACCAACTGCCCATGGCTGTGATGGTACTATATGTGTCCCTGTCCCCCAGGTCCATAGAGCTGGCAACCTTTTCTTAGAGAGGAAGTGAAACATGTAGACCGAAATGGGTGTGCAGGAGATGTCCACATATCACTAGTAAATAGATGTGAATAACTTAAAATATTTTTTAAATCCCATTTCATTAAAAGTAATAGCAAGAAAATCCACATCATCAACATGACTTAAGTTTAAACCGGTACCCTAGAGCCTCATTTTACACATTTTTTTTTTCCAGTTCCTAATAGCATTCTGCTAATATCCCATGAAGAATTTTCCTGAATATAAACTTGGAACATTTTAATAATGACTTCTTTCTTTAAATATAAAATTATTACCCTGATTCTGTTAACATTTTATATATTGAGTCTTTATTTTTATTGGGTTTTGTTAGTTTGACAATTTTCTTTAAGGATTGATATTTAAAAAAAAAGCAGATTTTCATCCTCAAGTCTCAGGTCCACCTGCTCTTCTCTTGTGTTCTTTCCTCCTCCTGTCCTTCTCTCTTCCCTTCCTCTCTCTCTTCCTCTCTGTTTCTTTGCTCCCTGACTCACAGTTTTCTTTTCTTAAAGGCTGATCACAATGGTCCCTTAGCCAAGTCGTCTGGCAAATTCCACGTGGGTCCCTGGATGGGCTCAGGGCTCCGTGAAGAGAATTCTGGGTTATACTGAATCAAGTCAAGTCATCAGTTTCAGCTCTGGCTGCTTTTCACCAGCTTCAATTTTCAAAAGCCAGCTACCATGTCAGTTTTAAGGTTTTAAAAATTTACTCCTGATGCTTATGCAGCTTGGTTCCACAGTATCTGTGAAATGTTTTGCATACGTCTTAAAATTGTTTCTTCAATAAAAGCAAATTCGTTCCACTGGTTGAGAAGATGATTTTTTTTTTTTTTTCCTTGAAGGATTTGCTTTCCTTAAACAGCAGAGCATCTTGATATTTTCTCCCCGGTGGTGAGTAGGGAGGAATTACAGGAAACTGAAACAAAGCACATTTTGAATATGGTAGGAAAGAAATCTTAACCTTCTTGGTCTGGCTAAATGATCACTTCATATGCTCTTTGTTTATGAGTTTAAAGCAATTCTTTAAGATCATTTTGCTGAATTTACATGAATGTGTCAATTTCATCAGCCTGGCTCTGTATCACTTATTCAACCCAACATTCAACCAATATTCATCGAGTGCTATTACGGGCAGACACAGGTGCTGAGGAGATGCCAACTGGACATGTCCCTGCTTTCATGAAAGTTCTGACAAGAAGCCTGGCAACTGCATTGTGATAAATGTGATGGGAACACCCAAGAGGGGCAACTAGCCAGACAAGAAAATCAGAGAAGGCTTCCTAGCATAGCAGTGGTGTGCTGAAACAGGTTCTTATGGGCTCCCAAGGCCACCTGTTAAATTGTCAGAAATTCCACAAGCCACTCATCACTTAGTGATTACTAAAACTTATAATGTATGAACTTAAAATTGTATACATTATACTGAAAACAAAGGTAATATATACTCAAAACTCATTACTTCCCAATTATTTACTCTTATCTATGATCTTGAGGTGATTTATGCCAATTATATCCGTCAGGGGGAAACCTCCTATTGTGGCATCGTGTTCAGTGAAATCACGTTGGTAGCTTGAAATCACCATGGTGGGAATATTTACACAACAGAAATTGGCAAATACGTCCCATAGCATGTTCACTACATCGAGAGCTGGTTGTGCAAGGACTCACCCGGATACCACTGAATCTTACCCAGGAAGTGAAGAAATAGCGCCTGGCAAATGGTGTCTATTGGGTATTGGGTGTGGAGATGGCAGGATGTTCCAGGATGAGGAAACAGCCTGGGCGAAAGCAGGGAGGTGACAGAAGATGCTCTTCTGAGCTCCGGAGCCAAGGCTGTCTTGTATGTTTGGGACATACAGAGGTTGGTTCTCTTACCTCCTACATGAAAACATCTAGTAGGACTCAGGCTCTGTTGGTCTTAGTCGCTATAATTCCACAGCATCTAGTATGGTGCTCGGCAGATCATCAGTGCTCGAGAAATGCTTGCTCTCATAATCCCAGGCATGGAGAGTGGGGAGGGGGGCCTAGAGCAAGGTGGCAGGCTGAGGACAGCACTGTGCAGGGGCTATGTCTGGGCTCTTGTCTCAGGATAATAGGGAACCATGGAAAGCTGGTAAGCAGGAGAGTAATAAAAACATCTTTGCATTCTGAGCAATTCCTCTGGTTACAGTGTAGAGGATGAAGCATAGTGTGGTAGAACCAAGGGCAGGGAATTAATTAGGAGGCTCTAATCCATGCAGGAGATGATAAATTTAGGGTTGCTGATGGGGACAGTTCAAAAGAGATTGAGAATGAATGTTTACTGGTGTCCGTCATGGATCAACTTTGAGGGCGAAGGAGAAAGGGAAACTCAGAAGTCAGCTGGGCTTCTGGCTAGGAGCGGGCGCGGCAGAGGGGGCCGCTCTGGGACGGTGACATTTGGGGGAGGACAGGAGGGCAGTTTTCGACAGGGTTATTGGAGGTGGTGGTTGGAGGTGTGTGGCAGGCTGTGGGATATATCGGTGTGATCAGGACAGTAGTCTGGGCTACTAGAGATTTGGGATGAAAGCTACTTCTGTCACCACAACGAAATCAGAATGCTGTGTCTGAGGAGATCCCACACTTCTCTGCACAAGAGCTCTTTTTGTCACCCAGCCCCAAGAGCCACATGTTTTAAAGACATATTGTCTAGCCAACAGGTTATGTGTATTAATAAGGAAATGATTGATTTTCACTCTGTAAGGCAGCTAAGCTACTTGGCTGGTGTTTTAGGATCTATTCTGGGATAATGAAGTGAAATGGAAGAGATATGCAAAATGGGTCAGAAGAAGACTTACAGAAAGCCATATAATTTGAAACTTGCTGCAGAACGGGCTGCTGTAGACCATGCGTTTCAATGTAGGCTGGCTGGGGCAATGGCCCTCTGGATCCAGCAAGATGGTGTCTCCCTGGGCAGAAGAAAGCACTCAGAGCTGGACTTAACTGCGCATTTGTGGGGCTGGGTGACTGAACTCCTCTAATCCGACCATCGACCAATGGCTGTCCCTGGGAAGCATGATTCTAAGGAAGTTCTCCTGTGAAGCAGGAGGATGTTGGAAGAAGATATTCAGGTGCACGAGAGGGTATCTTCCTCTAAGAACATTCTAAATGTTAAAAACTGAATTGAGTTTCAATCACTTATTCTTGAGTAGGCTTCATTAAGTGTAATCTTCTCATCTTTTGCCCTGAAGTTAAAGTGAAAGAAAATCTTAAGATAAATCTCCAAAGGTTAGAGATAATCAGGAGTTTCCCTTTATCATCAAAAGGAGGGGAAAAAATTTTTTTTTTCTTTTTAAATCCCTTTTACATGGGAGGAAAGTTAACACTAGTTTGCTTTGGATGCATTTCCTCTAAATGCATCGTAGGCACTTTTCTCAAACCTTCATTTTGCTTTATAAGAAAAAGGTGTCTCTTTTTTTCCTTTCTTTTCTTTGTATCTAGCATCTAAAAAAATCTGGCTCTGTTATCCAATGATGTCACAAACAGGAATAGAACAGACTCTAGCTTTCTGTATAGAAATGGAGAAATCAAAGAATAAAAGATATTTGAAGGAGGTCACTGTTTCTTAGTGAAATAGTATAAGGAAGAGCTGACGGGCAGAATATAAACTTTGAAATCTGAATAACCAGAGAAACTATTCTGAGTATTCTGAATCGAGGCATCATTGAGAACTTGCTCTTTTCTTTTAAAAACAAAACTCAAGAAGAAATCGAAATAGAACTTTTATAAATAGTATGGCCATTTGCTTTTTTCTCAGAAATCAGGCAGAAGGAACAGAACCACTTGTCATTGCAGCAAGACAATTACTCCCTTAATGTGAGACGGATGTGACAATAGGCAGAAACTACTGACATTCCCCTAAAACCTTTTGCTGCACTGGTACCAGTGAGACCACCAGGCAAAGAATCCAGTAAGTTGGGGATAGTCTCGGTCCAACTCCGCTATTCCCTCGAGCCGTCTTCCTTATGAAGGCTTTGTTCTTCAAAGCCTTCTTCAGTGTCACACCATGCCATGTCCAGGCCATGAAGAAATATGTGTCCCTTTCAAGGTCACTCACTTCCCTTGAAAATAACCCCTAGCACAAGCATCTTCAAGGGCAGGTGTGTATGTCACCCAACTGCTCTTCGGATCTGAGATGCTAAAGATAACCTCACAGACCATCACGACGAGGCAAAACCAAAGAGCCAGTCAATGTTCTTCAGGATTCACATATCGTAGACATTTTCAATAACAGCAATTAAAATATTTCACTTGTAAGAGTAGTTTTGATTGGATATATTCCAGGATAAGCATTTTACATAGAAAATATCATTTTACTCTCAAATACCCTATTGAGAAGGTACCACTAGGATCCTCGTTTTTTTCAGGTGAGTTCATTATGTTTAGCCAAATAATTTGCCCCAAGTCCCATAACTAGTAAAAACCAGATCTGAGGTCTGTCTGATGTCAAAATCTGATCTTAAAACCTTTATGTTAAAGAATCCTAGGCTGACTTCAAGTAAATTTTAAGGAATTTTCTTTTCTTTATTGTGGAAGTGTCTCTGGCATTATACCTTCATGTTCCAAGTTCAACTCGGGAAAATATATTGCTGCTTCCATGTGTAAAATGACATGTTAGCATGACCCTCTGTAGAATGTTTAGGCACAAGTAAGATGCAACTCCAACCTTCAGATAATTTATAACCATGGGAAGGGGAAGAAAAGGATGCAAATAACCACAATTCAAGAAATAATATGCTTCCTGTCTTAAGAAGGGCACACATAACCGGGGTACTCACAGTAAAGAAAGCACGACTGGAATAAAAATATATTTATTTGAACTAAATTCTAAAAAATATCCTTGGATCTGAAGAAGATATTTTCTACACGTGAATTCTCAAGATACCACTTATGCCTGAATGTTCTAAAGAAAGAAGATCCAGAGAAAAGAAAAATATCTGGATGCTAGAAAAGGAAACCTAACCAGTAGTGAAGAGATAATGTTCACAACACTCTTAACTGTTTAGAACTGGAAAAGCACATTTCAAAGAACCCTTCATTTTACAGGTGAGGAAGCGAAGACCCACTAGCTAGAGGAGATAATACTACATTATTTTTTTCCTCCCTCTCTCCCTTCCATCCTTCCTTCCTTCCTTCCTTCTCATCTTCATTTGTGCTGTAGATTCAGAAAGAATTGTCTGGAGAAAATTAAGTACCTGGAGGCCACCCTACTCTTCTGTAATGGGTTCTACTCTTGTCTGTAACAAGGATTAATTGAATGGATGGTTTCAATTGGAATTTAATAAGGCTTGCTTCTTAATTTAGATTATATCTGACAAACCAATCTTTTCCTGGATTAGGTTTGAAATTATTCCTAATACAGTTAAATTATATCAAGTGAGATCAGTTTCATCTTCCCTGATAGGATAAGAAGGAGACTATCAACACATCTGAAATTCATAGGCAGAGACTCAGCAAGTTTTGCTTTCTCTTCCCTTGGAGAATTTACACACACCTGCAAAGTTCTTCAACTTGGGTGGGTAACAGAAGTGGTAGAATCATGAGGGCACTTTCCTGTCTGTGATGAAGATTGGCAGTTGGCAAAGGTAAGAAGCTTGGTTGGGACTTGAACAAATAGCACTTGTTTCTTCTTAGATCATTCCCTGTAGTGTGTTTTAGGCAATAGCCCTCCCTTAGAAGGCTGGGTCCTCTGGTGCTAAAGTTTATATGGACCATGTAGGAAGATATGTATTGAGAAAACTGTGGCATGCTGGGAAAGTCTTTTTTTGGATCAAACCATTTGCAATTGCCATCCCAAGTCTGCCCCTTGTTGGTTGCATGACCCCAGGCAGGCTACTCAGTTCTTGTAAATTTAACATTCTTTACCGTAAAATCAGGAAATGGAGGCTCTATAAGATTGTGTCAGGGCTTTGAAATAAATATATAAAACATCTAGAAAGAGACTGACATGGGGAAGAGGATCTGTTTTGTCTTCTACTGGATTCCTCATGCCTGATACATGATAGGGGATTTGTTGAATGAATTTACTAAGTGCTCAACTATTTGTGGTCATGATGATCATCATTGTTACTATTTGTCCAAAGTCTTAATGTGCTTTTGTTCCCAGTCCTTAAAAATGTGTAATACACATATATAAGGATATATGTTATATAACATATAATATCATGCTATACAAAGAATACACAAAGCAAGAGTTGGAGATAAGTGCCATAATGTTGTTACCAAAATTTTATAACTTGATTATACAACCTGGCATAGCCAATATATATATTTTCTAAAGTTTACTGATATAAATGATCTCTACACCCAACACAGGGCTCCAACTCACAACCCTGAAATCAAGAGTCTCATGTTCTTCTGACTGAACCAGCCAGGTACTCCTAGCCAATGTATTTTTTTTTTTTTTTGGAAGGAATTTCAGTGTCCCTTACACCTAACAGTTTAGCTGTGGGATAACTAGGAGAAGAAAAAGGATCTGATAATGTATAATAAAACAGACCTAAGACAAGCTTGGAGCAGGAGCATAGTTCATGGGAATGGATCTTTTCATTGGTCGGTAGATCCCACTAAATCATTGATCAGTGACTAGGTACAACAAATGAGCTGTCCTCTCTTGCAGATATGACGAGAATCTATGGCATTAGAGGAGGGGAATTTCATATCTGAAAATGTGGCGTGTGCATCTTCAGCCTTCCAATATAAAGAGGGGGGCAAAAGTAGACTTTTATGCTTTGTATTACCAAAACTTCAGGAAAGCATAACTGATGAGGCTCAAGACGAATAATTTCATTAGATTTGAGCATGGTGGGAAGTATTTGCTATAGTTATGAAGGGGATCAGACAGAAAGGCAGACAACTTGAGTCCTTTGGCTTTGCCACCTTGTTTCCTCAGCTTCTCATGCAGGTTTTACTGAAAGCCTTTGAGCTTTCTCTTCATACTTGATCTATTCAGCAAATCGTTACTGAACTCCACCCTTGCATGGGATTGGCTTTAGAGGCACCCTTGTTGTTATAATGCAATGATCTGGCAACATGGGTCCCATCGTCAGAACCCTCCTCTATGTATTCCTTAAGCACCATGAGGCCCCTGTGCATTACTTAACCTTTCTAAGCCTTGGTTTCCTTATCTAGAAAGTAAGGGGGGAGGTTCTAGCTCATCACAAATATTGTGGGTTTTTTTTTTTTTTACAAATATTGTTATAAGTATTATGTAATATAAACCACATATCGCCGAGTGTAGTCCTTTGAAGAAAGCATTCAATATATGATCTAACAGTTATAAACACCGTTGCTTTTCCATAAAAGGTTCTGGAATGACTGCTAACAGCAACTGGTGTAATAAAGTAAATGATCTCCCAAGGAGGAGTTGCCAATCATGTCCTGGAATAAAGAGTCATTTTAATTTGTAGGCTTTCCAACTCATGATATCTGCGCACCTGCCACCTCTACCCTCAATTAGGAAATTGCTTCTTGGCCTCACCCAAAGGCTTATCAGAGTAAGAAAGCCTCTTTATGCAAATATTCCAGCTGAAGTGGACATCTAGAACTTCTAATGCAGTGAGGCTGTTTATAGAGGGTGACTGAGGGTTCCCTTGAGAAAGGAGAAATACATGGGGTGTCTGGGTGGCTCGGTCGGTCAAGCCTCTGACTCTTGATTTCAACTCAGGTCTTGATCTCAGGGTTGTGAGCTCAAGCCCGGAGTTGAGCTCCAGGCTAGGCATGGATCCCAGTCAAAAAAAAAAAGGGGTGGGGGGGGTGGGGGGGGGTGGAATACAACCCTCTAGTTCTTAGGAAGTATGTAGATTTTATATTTTAGTTCACGTATAATTTCATGGATGTGGCTTATATGGATAATAAAACTACCGCTTTCCAAATTCCACCCAATAAAGCCTCTGGCGGAACATACCCATTCTTTCAGCAAATCCTATTGGTGTTTCCTGCTAAATGTATCCAAATTCCAACCACCTGTTGCCTTTCCTCTATGTTCGAGGCTGGCTTTGGTCCTTCCCCATACCCTATTCCACATTGCAGCCTGCCTCCTAGTCCTCTGTCCTGTAGAGCCTGGCTTTTCTCCTTCCTCTCCTTCCTTAACTCACTCCACTTTGTCCTATGTCAAGATTACCAGATATACTTTTTTTTTTTTTAGCCCATTCGACATTTTTTTGTCCTGTTATTTTATGGCCTGCTATACAATATCCTCTCACGTGAGTGCACCCTTACATGCCCTGTATTATTTCTACTCTTGACTCTGACATTTCTTACAAAGAAATGTGTCTTTTTAAGAGCACATTCCTTATTAACAACCCTCCTATTATAATGTAGTTGGACAAATTCCACAAAAATGTCTCATCCACATTCTGGTAATAAAGAGTCCATTTGACCTCTTAGAGAATTTTTAATAGAAGGACTTGAACACGTATGAACATACTCCAGTGGAGATCCTTCTGAGAAGTGTGTGATGGTCGCAAAGCCCTTTTGTTCAAGTGCTTCTTACGCCCTCTTCTTTAGGGCTGTTTTGTATATCAGCAACCTGAGTGCCTGGCCATTCAAGCACGGCTGGGATAGCGGCCTCTTAAAACATGAATCCGTGTCTAGGCAATAGATTTGAGAGGAATAAATGATTGCCATTTTTCTTCCCAGGAAAGGAAGAAAATAGCTTTTTGTGGAAGCCCCAAATATGCTCTTTCCCAAACAGGTCGTGGTCATTTGGGGTTACCCCAAGCTCATTAAAACCCAGAGCTAGACCTGTAAATCTCTTGCCCTGTCCGTCTCTCAAGGAGAGATAAAGGGACCAGATCAGACTCTTTCTCATCCTACTTCCTACCAGTTCACCCCGAAAAGCCCCAAACTGGTTTGATTCAGACTCAGCCAAGGGAACCTACTCTGATTCCATGGCCCCCTTTCTGCCCTGTCATTCCCCCTCCTCCCTTCGCACATCCGCTCCTCTTTGACTATATCTGAAATCTCTTTCACAAAGGATTTTAAAAATCGAAGCAAGCTAAGCACATATGTGCCCGACATAGTTTTGTGTGAATGACTTTCAATTAAAATGCAATCACTCAGTCCCCAACCAGGTTTAAAGGGCTGATATAGATTTGGTTAGTACGTCATGACCGGGAGACCAATAAAAAGAACATAAGGGCTTTGTGCAGTCATCCTGGTGGGCGAAAAGGGCCGACGAAGAACAGGCTGGAGACCCTTTGCAAACTTCTCGATTTTGCCTAAGGCAGGTCCTGTTTATCTTTAACGGAGTGGGGGGACAAATATAAATGCGGCACCTGGTTTTTGTGCTTGGCAGCTGCAACCTCAGAAGCCCTGTCTCATATGATTTATGAAAATGTACTTTTCTTCTTTTAATGTGTGCTTGACTTCATACAAAGGAGCATTTTCCCCCCTGAAGATTCATTAATGAAGGTTACGCCATAGCCTTAAAAAAGAAACGCAGATGAAATGTTTAATTATTTACGATTGAACATATAGAACATTTGCCTGGTTTGCACAGCTGAAGATATAATTAGAGGTTCCTAGAGAGAGAACGGGCTGAGGGTGTGCAGAAATTTCAAACATATTAGAAAGAAAATTTCCCCCAAATTGCTCACAAATGTGAGGGATTAGTCCATCTACCTGGGGCTCTCTGAAATTCCGTGATTGAGTAGCTGAGAAAGAAAAGATTGCTTCCTTTCTCAATGCCATTTTGTTGGACGTTTTTAACGAAGTAGCAAATTTGTAGCTCAATAGGAAAAGCTCCCCGACAATGTATTAGAATTTATCATCCCAGCCCATGTATCCAGCTACTTCATTTTTTAGATTATCGCACTTCCCTCATTCGTAGAAGTATGACTAATGCAAATACCTTTGCAGACACCTGCATGCTGTTTTCCTGCATGTTCATGATGGCTTCGGAGATCTTGACATCTATTGGGTCCATGACAGACTCAATGTTGAATGGTCCTTCCAGTCGCTCTGCCACCAAGAGCATCGCATCTGTTAAAGTACAGGAACATGATTTATATGAGAACAGAGGGTTCCGGGTGGTTAACCTGTGCTTAAACAGTTCCAACACAACTGGTTGAAAAATAACCATTCACTCAAAATTTTTACTTGATTGTATATAATCTGAAATGGGATGGATGACTAAATATCAAAGCAGTATTTTATGTTTTTATTTCATTTGAAGATTTAAACTTATTTTACATATATAAAAACAGGCTTAAACATGAGAAAATCAGTTCATATTAACATTGTTGAATGTCTCTATCCCACGTGAAGTTAAACCAAAAGAACAAAATTAAGAACAAAATGATATTAGGTCAGGAATCAGCTACATTTCAAACATGGAGTCTAGGCTCTTCTTCTGGGGGATGAGGAAAATTGAGAAAGTTGGAGAAGTGCCAGCATGTGGATTGGGGTGCAAAAATGTCGAGACCCTTTCAAACCTATTTAAGATGCATGGAGCATTTCTAGATAATCCAAGAACAGACCTGTCCTTACTTTATGTCCTTCCGTCTTAGCCCTCTGGCATCCTTTGGAGGATAGAGATATGTCTCTTACTTGGTTTTGTATGTTCAAGGCTTATTATGGTGCCTATCACATTGTAAACGCTCAACAAATATTTGTGAAATGAAATTGTGCTGAACTGAACTTCTGCTTGCGAAGCTTTAATTTTCTGGAGAAGATAGTCCTAATGATATGTTGGCAGGAGGTCTGCCTGAGGAGATGATAGCCCTGAGTTCTGGGCCTTGCGCCATCAATAACTAGCAGAACACCTGCGGGGAGAAAGCTTCTGAGCTTATCTGGCCTCAGACTGTTGGGGTGCTGATGAGGAGTCTCTCAGGGTCGATGGCGAGGGACATTCGCCCATTCTTGTGCCCCTGAAAACTGGCTCCCTTCTGTCTTTCATGTTCAGGGCACAGTTTGGTAACCTGCTTCCAGGTTGTCGAATAGAACTTTCTGGGACCATGATAATGGGACTCTTGAAACTTACCATGTGACTAGTGTGACTGAAGAATCAAACTGTTAATAAATTAGTTTGCTTTTAATTAATTTAAATGTAATTTTAAAAATATTTTATTTATTTATTTGAGAGAGAGACAGAGCAGAGGAGAGAGGCAGAGGCAGAAGCAGACTCCTTACTAACAGGGAACCCAATGCGGGACTCGATCGCAGGGCAGATCATGACCTGAGCAGAAGGCAGATGCTTAACTAACTAAGTGAGCTACACAGGTGCCCTAATTTAAATATAATTTTAAATATTTAATTGAGACTAGTGGCTGCCATATTAGACACTGCAGCCTATACTTTTTTTTTTAATTAACGTATAATGTATTATTAGCCCCAGGGGTACAGGTCTGTGAATCGTCAGGCGTACACACTTCACAGCACTCACCATAGTACATACCCTCCCCAGTGTCCATAACGCAGCCACCTATCCCTGCTCCCCAACCCCGAGCAACCCTCAGTTTGTTTCATGAGATTAAGAGTCTCTTATGGTTTGTCTCCCTCCCGATCCCATCTTGTTTCATTTTTTCCCTCCCTACCCACCACGACCTCCAGTCCTGCCTCTCAAATTCCTCATATCAGAAACAGCATATGATAATTTTCTTTCTCTGATTGACTTATTTCCCTTAGCATGATACCTTCTAGTTCCATTCACGTTGTTGCAAATGGCAAGATTTCGTTTCTTTTGATGTAGCCTAGACTTTTAACATACAGATTCCAATCTTAGATTTCAAGTTTTTCCACTGCTAAAGCTCTTGGGAGCCAATCTTAAAACACTTTCCTTCTTTCAAAATAATACATGTTTATTATCAAACACTTACAAAATACAGAAAAAAAAAAAACCCAACAACAAAGGAGAGAAATACACCCATAATGCCACTTCCCAGAATAACACCCGGGATAGTTTGCTTTTTTTCTTCTATGCATAAATATTTTAAGCATGCAACTGGAAATATACCATCCATATATCATATAATTTGCTTCCTAACTGTATTATTAATGTGAAATGCTGTTTATAGTAGTTATTTTATAGTTTTAGCACCAAGAAACCAAACTTTATTTTTATTACATATCCAGCTATGCATGCTCAGTCAAGGTCCAACATCAAAATCTTTTCAGAATTACAAGTAGTTTCCAATTAGGCTGATTAGAAACCTTTTAAGAGGTGAATTCTTGTAAGAAGGATACAGTACTCTCTCGGAAACAAAGATAATATTTCTGAAGAGCACGGGGTTTTGTGCACAGTATCAGCTTTCACAACACCCACTGGCCATCTGCACCCGATCCCAGAACCGAGCCTCCGCTCTACCCCCATAAAATGTTCCCAGAGTGAATGCACTCAGGGAGGTCCCTCTAGTCCACACGTATCCCAGGTACTCTGTCCCATAGCATTCTTACCACGGGAAAGATTTTGAATGTGAACAGACTCACAAAGAACCCCTAACAGCAAATTTTTTTCCCCCTTAGATAATGCAAACTTCTCTGTGTACATCACAGCACGATCTTATAACAAAAGTAACAATTTCTCTGTGGCTTACAGACCCAGTTATCTGGCGGTGCGGACAGAGGATACCTATTGCGAGGTTGTAGTATTTTGATCTTAGGTTTTTCCCTTGAAAGATTTAAAAGGTGGCTAACTGTTGTCTGAGAGCTAATCTGTTTCTTTTACATCTCCATATGTGTTTTGTATCTTTATTAAAAATAATCCCCTTTCCCGTTAGACTTTACAACAGGTTTTTTTATGACAATTAATTATGATGAATTAGCAAGTTTCTCTAGATGGGTGCATTCTGCTAGGAGAATCCAGAAAACTCGTAGGGGAAAAAGACTTGGCCTGATGGAGTTATTCAACAAATGCACTGAAAGAAACTGAAACCATGGGTCCCTTAACTTGGTGTTTTACAGACATATTTGCATAAATCATAAGACAAAGCATACTGGCCAGTCGTATATTCTTCCGACATGAATGGGCTGACTTGAGGCAGTGCTAAGTTTAACTCTCTGGGAAATCTGAGAGCCACTGTGCTCTCTGCAGTAAAGACAAGTGTAGTGGACTTACTGTAGAGTCCCAGTTTTGAAATTACAGGGTCCTCTCATAAAGCAGGGAGGTTTTTCTGTTTAGTGATTTCAGTCTTTTTGTCCTGGTTCCTTTCCCAACACAGTGCTGGCCTGTTAGGTTTCTGGGTCTGCAAACACATCTTATCTTTTTAGACTCCATCATGGTAAAACTGCTCAGGGCGAGTTTCTTCAGATCACTTGCCTATGGGGCCTTGGAAAAAGGCAGTCTGACTGATGATCCTGCATGTTAAACCTAAGCAAATAATCACATTTACTCAAATTGCTTGCTCCTAGATTTCCACGTTCTTCTTCTTCGTCGTCTTCTTTAAAAGATTATTTATTTATTTACTTGAGAGAAACAGAGACGGGCAAAGGAAGAAGGAGAAACAGACTTTCTACTGAGCAGGAAGCGCAACCAGGGGCTTGATCGCAGGACCCTGGAATCAGACCCTGAGCGATAGGCAGATGCTTAACCAACTGAGATACTCAGGCACCCCACAGATTTCCATTCTTTATCTCAATTCACTTACTTTGTTATAAAGCCCAACTTAAGATGACACACTTTTGATGTCGGTAAGTATCTATTTTCTTTTAATTTAGATCAGCAGAATATGTTACTTTAAGCTGTTATGTGGTTTAGGCTATTACTAATGATGTATGTACTAGTTTATATATATAGTGTATACTAGTTTATGTATTATATATTTATATTATATATTCTTTATATTTAATACATTTATTTATATATTGTTTATATATAATATATATAAACGAAGTGATCATTTTTCAATATATATGTATCAAATCATTATGTTGTATACTTTATAAATATATATTATATATAAATTAGTATAGATATACACACACACTAACTATAAACATATATTTACTGGGGCACCTGGGTGGCTCAGTGGGGTTAAGCCTCTGCCTTCGGCTCAGGTCATGATCCCAGGGTCCTGGGATCGAGCCCCACATCGGGCTGTCTGCTCAGCAGGGAGCCTGCTTCCCCCCCACCCCTCTCTGACTGCCTCTCAGCCTACTTGTATCTCTGTCTGTCAAATTAATAAATAAGATCTCTAAAAAAATAAACAAACCCCCCCCCATATATTTACTAAGTAAATTAAATTCTCTTTTGAAGACTCAAAAGTCAATGTAGAGCCTCCAAATCTCAGAATCATTAGTAGGAGTAGTAATGTGCATATAGTTAACGATACTATATTTTACACTTAAAAATTTGTTAAGGTAGCTTTTATGTGATGTGTTTTTTACCAAAATAATAATAATGGAAAAAAGCAGTAATGATTATTATACTCATCAACTATAGAAGTGGAGAAAAGGCAACACTTCTACACTGTTGGTGGGGACATAAGCTGGCGCAGCCACTATGGAGAACAGTATAGAGTTTCCTCAAAAGATTAAAAATAGGCCTACCATATGATCCAGCAATCCCATTTCTGGGAAACCAAATCATCATCTTGAAATATATCTGCAGCCCCATGTTCACTGCAGTATTATTTATAATAGCCAGGTCACGGGAACGACGGAACTGTCCATCAACATATGCATGGATAAAGATGTGAAATATGCATATCATTCAGTCTTAGAAAAGGAGATTCTGCCATTTGCAACAACATGGATAGACCTTGAAGGCGTTATGTTAAGTGAAATAAGTCAGAGAAAGACAAATACTGTATGGTCTCAGTTATACATGGAATCTTAAAAAAAAACCCTGAACTCATAGATACGGAAAATGGATTAGTGGTTGCCAGGAGCAGGGATTAGGAGGTAAGAGAAGTGGGTGGAGGAGGTCAAAGGGTACAAACTTCAGTTAATAATTCCTGGGAATGTACAGCCTCGTGACTGTAGTTAACAATATTGTTTTACATATTGAAAGTTGCAAAGAGAGTAGATCTTAAAAGTTCTCATCACAAGAAAAAAATGTGCAACTGTGTAATGGATATTAACTAGACTTATTGTGATGATCATTTTTCAGTATATATTCATGTATCAAATCATTATGCTGTACACCTTGGACTAATACAATGTTACACATCAGTTATATCTCAATAAAAATGAAAACAAAATAAAAACGCATCTCCTTAAGAAACAAATCATCCCTCTGCCAAGTGTTGTTCTAAATATACATGACAGGACTCCCCAGGGCCACAAAAGGAAAAGCAGATTTTCAGAAAACACTTCCAGTATTTTGCATTTTGCTATTAAGGGGCAGGCTTATAGCTCTTTGGGTCTATAGGTCTTTGGGAGTCTAGATACATTATGGAAGGAGAACATGGCAGCAAGACCAGAGCTGTTCAGTCCTGGGACTCCATTCCATGTATGCCTGGAAGCCAATGGCCAGTCTCCCTGGACCCCAGAACTCACATGGTAAGAGGGTCCGCATAGCCCACTGAGCAGCCAGCAGCATCCCTGCCTGACTGCTTAGCTCCCCACTGGCTGGGCAAGGCTGTCACCAGATCAGGAAAACCTTCCCTCTTCTTTGGGGCTGAAGGAAACCATCCCTTTCTCTCCCCCCAGTACCTTTATGACACCAAGACAGTAGTTGGTTAAGTTTCTCTGCAATCAGTTAAATCACAACATAGTCATAACTTACTCCAGAGGCTGCCATCCTACGCTGTCTTAATTACCTCCATGCCTTTTATATTGTGAAATATTTGGAACATTATTTTTAACTGTGCTCTTGGAGCTGTTATCTATGGCCAATTAAGCCAGGTCTGTCCTGGCGTGTCTGCTAACGATCAGTTGATCTTTCTGCACATATTTCCTGTGCCGGCAGAGTTTGGATCTCTTTAAACAAAGGACTGTTGTCTCGCTCCAGCAGCATCCATAACTTCTGTTTCTAAGTGGAGGTGAAGTTTAGACGAGTTCTAGAAATAACTGGTATCACAGGACAAGGTTCTGAGGCGCAGAGCTGCGGTGACTGTGTTAGGACAGGAGGTGTGCATTGCAGCTCAGCTGGAAAGGTGCACATTCAAAGCTGAGGCATCAGGCTGCAGGCAAAGCTGCACCTCTGGGCCAAGGCATTTTGCTCAAGTAAGCACAGACTTTCCTATAAAGAGTAAGGAGACCTTCCTCTGGTTAGATGGAGGCAGGCGCTTGTGTTTCCATCTAGGACCCTCTATTCAATGCCAGAGACATAACAGAGGCCACAGAGTCCCATTCTGTTCATCATGACCATGTCTCCCTGATAGCAGTGGCACGAGGAAACAAACCAGAGAGTGTCTGGGAAGTTGGTAGCACAGTGCCTGGAGTACGATGAGCTCTCCACAAACGTTAGCTAATCAATCCAAGGCACTTCCGGGTGGAAGTGGAAAAGAGAGGACCAACTTGCAAGAAATTTTGGTCGAAGTGCTGACAGCAGTTGATGCGAGGAGGAAGAGAGTACATACAAGGCACGGGGCTGACTTGAAGCTGTGTAGCTGCTGCTCTTTTGTACGCTAAATCAATGTCTTGATAATAGCTGCTTTGTGATGGATGAGTTCATTACTGAGAGATACAAGACTGTGTTCTTTCCTCAGGATGCGTCCCTCTGCCAATGAATGATGATTACAAAGTCTCAGATGCCTTTCCTATTGAGAGGTGGGGTTTATGCCCCATGCCCTTGAATTTGGGGGGGGCAAATTCACTGACAGTGCACAATGGAAGGGACACTGTCTGTTTCCAGATAGGTACTGAAGAGACTAGAGTTTCCACTTTTGATTTCTTGTGAGACTCTATTCGGAGCTGGACTGGTCGTGTGTGGGCACTCAGGTGACAGTTTTGGTTGGGTCCAGATTTCCAGTCAGCCTTCCTGTTGCAGACAGAATATCTGTGCCTCCCCTCCCCCAAACTCACATGTTGAAAACCAGTCTCCAAAGTGATGCTACTTGGAAGGGGACTTTTGGGAAGTCATTAGGACGTGAGAGCTTCTTGGCCCCTTCCATCATGTGAGGACACCGCAAGAAGATGGCTGTGTATGGAAGGAAGCAGGCTTACACCAGACGCCACCTCTCCTGGTGCCTTGACCTAGGACTTCAAAGGCTCCAGAATTGTGAGAAATACACGTTGGCTATTTAAACCACGCAGATTCTGGTATTTTTGTTATAGCAGCCCCTATGGGGATAAGACAACTGCAATAGTGCCAGACATATGAGTGAGGTAGTCTAGGACCTTCCAGACCTATCTCCCAGTGGATTGCTATTTAGGGACCCCAGCCAACACCGTGGGGGTGGAGGGGGGAGCAGCAGAATCAGCGCCCTGAGTTGTACTTGAATTCCCGACCCACTATACTGTGATTTGTAATAATAAGGTTGTTATTTTAAGCTGTTAAACTTGGGGACCATTTATTTTGCAGCAAAAGGAAACCAGAGTGACTAAATATTTATAATATTTATAAAAGATTCAGATATTTTTCCAATATTTGTTTGACGGAGACCTAAATAGTCAGAATTCTAGTCGATTAATATTTGACCAATTTAACATTTATGATATAACCCTAGTTGACAGATACTGAAATGGTCAAAAAAAAAAAAAAAAAAGTTGCCCTCAAGGGAACATACAAAAGGAACTTGCTCTAAGTCTGCAAAGCACCACGGTTCACCAAATACACACCAGCTAGCCTCAGATTAGGATATATGTTTCTCCTGGGATGTGAGCATGAAAGAGATCAAGTGAGAGAGAAAGCAGGTTTGGAAAAAGGCAAATATTCTGACTTTTTTTTCTAAGTATTTGACTTTATGAAGAGCAAAAGCTCTGACACAGGAGCTAGACATTATCTCTCATCTTTGGATGGCACTGGATTAAAAACTATCCTGCTGCAGGCACTGCTACATGTTTATGTTCCTCTAAGATAGAAATATTCAGTAGGATTTCCTACAATCAGATATATATTTTTAATTTATTTCTTGAGAAAAGGAGATGTAACATCAGAAATGATCTTACTTAGGGCTCCTGATTTTAACCTAGAAGGGAATGATTTTCAAAATGTTTTAGAGATGAGAAGAGAAGGCCTTTCTTTTTAAATGAGGTGTTATCAGCCCTTTCCTAAATAGCGATGGAGTAGAAATGACCTTGAAAATTCAATGGAGGAAATTTGGGGGAAACAGGTGAGGGTAGCCAAAAGGCAGAGACTTTCAGTTACAAGATATTGAGATCTGGGGGTATGGCAATTCTAGCTAACAATACGTACTGTTTTGTATACTAGAAAGGTGGCAGGACAGTTGATCTTGAAAGTTCTCATCAGACACACAAAAAGGGTAACTATGGGAGGCAATGGAAGTGACCTTATTGTGATAATCATTTTGTCACATACGCATGTTATCAGATCAACACATTGTACACCTTAAACTCACCCAGTTTTATATGCCAGTTATATTTCCAAAAAGTATATATATATATTTTTTAAAAAGAATGCTAAGAAAACAGAGGACATTTAATCCAAATAAGCTCAACCTGACATAATCAGTATTTGTGACTTGCTCAGGACTGTCCCCGTATCACTGTGGACTCATGGGTAGGAGGGGATACGGAAGCCTGCACACTGGTCACATTCATGGTGGGTGGGAGCTTTCTAAAGGGACAAAGATGAAACACAGGAACATTAAAACAATTTTTTCTCCCTTTGAGAGAAGTCCGAATTAAGATAACACATTCCTTTCAAAGTTCTCATTAAATCGTTGAAATTTGTCCTAATAGTCTGCTTTTTGAAAAATGAAATCTATAAGCACAATCTATTGTTTCATCAGAATTCCATAGTGACCGATTTTGGTTTTTCTTTACAAATCTTGTTCTCCCTCTTCCATCTGCTGCACCCCCGTCTTAGCTTAACCGAGATGTTTTCCCCGCTGAGAAGCAGACAAAAGAACTAAAAAAAAAGGAATAAAAATATGAAGGCATTGTTAAAGAACCCTAATAAATTCACCCTTTGGCATGCAGTAACTCATTAGAATAAAACAAACAAATAAACAAAAAACCACCCTGGCTTCAGTGTTTATATCTAGGCTCATTTATGCCGTTGGATGGATGTAATGAGAAGGCAGCTCTGCTTTCTGCCGTGGCTCGCTGGAGCCCGGCGCGTGGAGTACATGTGCCCTGTGCTTTCACCCCGATCGATTCATTAAAATGCTCATGAGATCTTGGAGGGCCAAGTGTTTCCCGAGATGCCTCGAAAGAGCACGGGGATGGGGGACAGAGAGAGAATGCCAGGCAGACAGGAGTACCTGGGAAGGGGTGCCGTGAGAGGGTAGAGAGTGGGTGCTCACCTAGTCAGAAGGGCCATGTCCTTCTCAGAGCTGATTTTTTTTTTTAAATTTTTGTTTTTGATTTTTTAAAGGCAATTCTGTAGTGAAGACATTTTGACTTTTAGAATCCTGATTCAGGAGAAGCCCAAGCAGAGCGTTATTTTCCCTTCTCTGGACTGCATTTCTTTCCACGCTAATCTCTAGCTAATCTCAAGTGGAGCTTCAGACTTTGCAGCTCTGTAATCTCTTCTTTGATAGTGCTAGAAGAACTGCCTTTAAAAATGCAAATCAGATGAGGTCATTGCCTTCTCCTGAAGGTTGCCCCTGCCTTCTGGAGAAAGTCGGAAGCTCTTAGGCAGGCTAGGAAAAGCCCCGTGTTATTGGTTCGTTCCTGCCCCCCCCAGCAACCTTGTCTACTACCTCCCCTGTTGGCCCTGTCCCTTGCAAGGGGGACCCCCTCCCAGAGTTCCATCAGAGCTCTGAAAGTGACATTTGGTGACCCAGGTCCCACACACAGGTAATCCATCCTGAAATCAATGGCCGATCACATATCCTATATGCTGCCTCGTTCTCATGATAACCTGCTGAAGAACTTCCAAGGGTTCAAGTCCAAAAAGAGATGCATAATCACAGACTCCCTCCCTTGCTTCAAATTCATTCCTCACTACTCAACATGTCCTGTGGTTTCCTGCTGTTACAAATACTGCCACGGTGAGTATCCTTGAACATCCTTCATTCAACACATGTGCTAGTAAGTCTGTTGATTAAGTCTTAGAAGTTCACCTGCTAGGGATGCCTGGGTGGCTCAGTTGGTTAAGCAGCTGCCTTCGGCTCAGGTCATGATCCCAGCGCCCTGGGATCGAGTCCCACATCGGGCTCCTTGCTCAGCAGGGAGCCTGCTTCTCCCTCTGCCTCTGCCTGCCATTCTGTCTGCCTGTGCTCGCTCTCTCCCCCTCTCTCTCTGATAAATAAATAAAATCTTAAAAAAAAAAAAAAAAGAAGTTCACCTGCTAGGTCGAAGATATTTTGGCATTTAAAATTTTGATAGTGCCAAAGTTCTCTCTATAAAGACTGTACCTGCTTACATTCCCGATGGCAATACTCGACAGCATCTGATTCTTTAGGCCTCAAACTTTTTGACGTTGTTAAGATCAAACGGTTGCACGTTTGCCAGTCTGATAGGGTAAGAATTCGGCACCTCCATGTAGTTTTGACTTGAGTTTCCCTCATTAGAATTAAGGGTGAACATCCTTGAATATGTTTAGATACCATTTCTACTGCTTTTCCCCTTCATATTATGTGTTCATGCATTTTTCTGTTGGGTTACTAACTCATATTGATATGAGGAAATTTCTGCTGCCCAAAAAACAAACAAACAAACAAACAAACAAATCCAGTAAAGAAGTATGATTTTTCCCTCACTCGTTGCTGTTTATTTTTTGGCTGACTTCATCGTTCTCCGCTATGCAAAAATTTTAAGTTTTTGAAAGTCCAATTTTCCATTCGTTTGTTTAAATTTTCTTGGTCTTGTGTGATATTATGCAAGCTTTCTGCTTTCCACGTTCACCTCTCTGAACCTACTCTACTTCCACTCACCTTTTTTGCTTACTAGCTTCTCTGCTGTTCTGTGAACATAGGCCAGGTGCTCTCCTGTCTCATGGCTCGTGCGTTCATGGTTTGCTCTCTCTTCCTTGAATACACTCCCCCTGCATACCTTATTTTCTGTTGGTCTCCACTCAATGCCACCTCTTAGAAAAACCTTCTCTGAAGACCCTACAAACTTCCGAACACTCTTATCTGATTGCTGTATTCTTTTTTTTTAAGATTTATTTATTTGTCAGAGAGAGAGAGTGCAGGCACAGGTGCAAGCAGGGGTAACAGCAGGCAGAGGCAGAAGCAGGCTCCCCGCTGAGCAAGGAGCCCTATGTGGGGCTCAATCCTGGGACCCTGAAATCATGACCTGAGCTGAAGGCAGCTGCTTAACCGACTGAGCCACTCGGGCGTCCCTGATTGCTGTATTCTTGACAGCAGTTAATACTTGCTGAATTATTATGTGTATATTTGCTATGGTCCCTCTTTCCTCCACTATTTTGTAATCCTCAAGAGGGGATGGCTTTCATCTTTGTTGTCCCCTTCTGTAGTGCCAAACCTAGAACAAGACTAGGGTCCAAAGAGTTATGAAATGGAACCTTTGTTAAAAAAAATTATGGAAGAATTTTTTAAAAATCTCTCTGTATTTTCTTCTGGAAACTTAAAAGCTAAGTTACTCTCCTCTTCCCTGCCTGAAAATTCCACTGTCTATTCCCCTGCCACGTGACCCATCACAAAAGCCTGCAAAACTTTATTAGCACTGGTCTGCAGGATGAATAGCCCCTTGGTGGCTTTTGATGTGTTATAAGGTAGATGAAGAGTTTCTGTGGGAATTTAGGATCTTATTGTACTTTTTTATTAGGTAGAAATAACTTTTTAGATCTTTTAGCTTGAAATTGAAAAGTATGGCTGGTTTTCTTTCTGTGAGAGGTCATTTCTAGGTTAATCTTAAAAAAAAAATAAATGCTGTTGACATATTTGCCTTTACCAAACAAGGTAAATCCTGTTCTATCTCAAGAGTCCAAGTTCACCATGAACTATCAAAACAATCTCTGTGATAAATGTCCTATTTCTTTCTTCCCTGTAATTTGTCCATATTCTCTAAGTACCAAGTTAATGATTTTTTTTCTTTTGTTAAGCCTGTACATTGTTTAGGTTCATAAAATATATACATACAAAACAGACCATGACAGAAGTCAGATCTAGCCAGAGAAATCAGTACCACAAAGTGAAGTAAATCACAGAAAATGGAAAATGAGCCAATTAAAAGCAGTTTAAAATAGTGCGTAGATATTTGATACAAAAATAAACCAGGGACAGACACCCAGAATAATTACAGTAACTGAAGAACTTAAGCCAAATAAAAGAGAATTTAATGAAGATAACTGTTTACTTTGAAACCAAATCCAGGAAGAGGAGGAGAGAACAAATATACAAACTGATCTAATTCTGAAACCAGCGCAAACAAAGAGGTTTATTTTGCTTCTACACTGTAAAAGGAAATGCAAATTGTGGGAGAAATAATTCCCCAGTACTCCCAGCACAGTACAGAAATTGGAATCTCCAGGACTCATTTTCTGATGTTGGTTTCTTGTTAGCAGAATGATACATTGCGTTTCATAAAAATGTAATATATTCATGGCAGCATCATCTCAATGCTGTATTATAGCTTTGAGATGTTTAGTTACATCACAAGCCAGAAAGAGTGGGCCTTGTAAATCATGAATTTGATGGACATCAAAGTGTATACTACCAACCATAATCCTTTATTTAAATTTTTATTGCTGATTCTTCATATGAATAATTTTTTTATGTCATTTGTAGCTTGGAACGTTCCAATAACTCATATCAACCTAACTGTCTTTGCCTTGATGAATCATAGGGTTAAGGGACAAAGAATTCTTCAAGATCTTTCTCACAGAAGAACTACATATCTTTACCTTTATATTTTTGGTGGCTCCACAGGGTTTTGGTAGCTGGTGGATTGATTTGGACCAACTAGTTGGTTTTATAGTTTAGGAAACAAGAACCCAAAGAAGAAAAACAGCATTCTGTCGACCAAAACCTTTGTTCTCTCTCCCTCTATCCAATATACTGGGCATTGAAATTGCTCAAATAACATCGATGTGCTTATGTACTATTTTGTTACTCACTAAATTACGAGTTCTTCACTTTTAAAGAGAATATTGAAAGAGAAACCATACGTGATCAAGATAAAGCCTTTCTGTCCTAAGATTTTTCTCCTTCCTTCTTGGTTGCAATTAAGCTTTTCTGTAAGCTTCCCTCAGGGACTGTGTTCTTTCAGTATGGGCACCATGATCCTGCATTGTCCTTGACAAAATTATAAAAAACACTCACATAGAGTCATAGGCTCTGTGACCCGGGGCAAATTACTTCACTATTGTGATCCTTGGTGTCCTCTGTTATCATGGGAGCTCTGCCTCTGTCACTGCGGAGTTAGATGTAACACTGGGCCCACAGCATAACAAATTTTTGTTATTATATTATGATTATCATATCTTTACGGAGACATGAGTCCTTCCATTTCCCAAACAAATTAATACTGAAGGTTTAAGTTCACCGTCATCCATGAAGTCATAAATCCTTTTACTGAAAGAGGACGATATCTGATCTGACCCTTTTATTTTACTGACCCTTTCATGTCACTGAGTCCCAGGGGCATAGGAGTCTAGTGACTGGGCTGGGTACAATGGCAGGGATGTGACCACTGGCTAGTTCTTTCAACAAGCTCCTTCTGCTCCATCATACTGATTCCTTCTGTACAACCCGCCAACCTATCATTAAGAAACATAACCCGTGAAAGCAGCTCGGGTGTCGATAAACTAAAAAAGTCCAAACTTTTTGCCAGTATATTGCAGTTAAAGCAATTCTCCTATTTCTCCCTCCTTTGCCCTAAAAGTTAATAAAGCAAATAACTCCAGAGACCATTTGTTCCTGCAGCACAAGGGCTTGCAACCTACATGGAATGAATCACAAACCTCTCCCAGAACCAATAAAAAATAAATAAATGAAAAGTCAGGTGCGTTGTCAGAATTCCCTGCTGGGTCTGAACGGAGTGATTAGTGAGTGATTCAGCAAGCAATGGGAGCCCTTCTCTCCTACTCGTGTGTACTGGTATTATTAAAAAATATATATATATTTTTATTATTTTGTTGCTCAGTGCCATGTGAAGCAAAAGGAAAATGAAAAAAATAAAAAAATAAAAAATAAAAAGAGCAGTCTGCCCTGTATCATGGGTCACTAGACCTAAAGAAAAAAAGCTGGACTGTTTAAGAAAAGAAAAGAAGAAGAAGAAAGGAAAAAAACAAAACAAAACAAAAGCCTCATTTTGGGAGGTGATGACTTCATCTCTTCTCATCTCTGATTTGCCCTGTGAAATGGCAAGATAACTTGATTATTTCTTCTGTCTCTACATCTTGTTTCAAGTTATCTTCAACATACACTCCGTGGTGAAGATAAAGAACATTTTCTAACCTGGTTGAGGAGGGAATGAGGCGGGGAGAAAGAGAGAGGGACAGGGAGGGAACGGGAGGAGGAGAGAGAAAAAGAGCATGAGAGAGAGAGAGACAAAACAGTCCATGATAAAGAAGGGAGGAGTGGGTACTTAGCATTTGCAGTGAGCTTGGGCCTGGAGCCTCGTTTTGTTTTTACGGGGATACCAAGCTATAGGAAATACTATGATTTCCTTTAACGATTGTAGAGGCTAAGATCCTAGAGGTGGAAGAGCATGGCCAAGGTCTCCTGGCCCGCAGGGGGGTTAGGATAGCTGCTGTTCCAAGTAGGCCAGAACTGACAGCAGGGAAGTACTTGAACTTGTCACTCTAGCCAAGACCTGCTTGAGTCTCAGGTAGATGGGCCAGAGCGTGTGTCTGTGCAGTTAACAAGGGAGAGGCAGCAGAGTCACTGGCTGCACCAGGGGCCTCAACACCGCACTCCTCTGGCCCTGCTTCTCCAGGAGGTGGCGTGGAGCAGACAAGTGTTCTTGGGGACTTCCAGCAGCTGCTCTGGCAGTCAAGCCGTGGTACACACTTTCTCTTTCTGGGCCTTCTCTTACTAGTGTTTGGGGAGTAGGCTCTTCTAGAACTTCTCACTGAAATGTAATCTCCTTGACTAGGGGAGTGCAGTGGTTTTTCTGCTCTCAGAACATGCATCTGACTGGGGAAGGAATACTTGACCCCAGCCATGAAATTAAAGGTAACTGTCCTTATTTGACTTCCAGGAAGATATAACTACTTTCTTATTAGATTTCTTTCTATGCTGGAGCACAAATTAGTTGAATTGGAGGGAAAGGTTTCAGGCAGTACTCACTCCCTTTTTATCATAAAATACCCTGGATCTCAACTCTGTTCCAACTGAGGAGTAGATATCCAACGGTATACTGGGCAGTTCCATTGAGTGCCTGTTTATGTATGTTTGTTATATAAAATTAAGGAAAAAGAAGAGAATAAAAAATCCTTTACCATCTACCAAGACAGAGACAACTATGGATAATATTTTGTGGTTCTTCCTTCCCAGTGTTAATTATAATATGAATAGTATTGGGGTCAGGCTAAATGTGGTTTTCCCTTTTAACTTTCAATTCAATAGCACATAGCTAGATATCCCCACTACAACAAGAAAACAACCCTTTTAGTGACTGCACGGTATTCTATGTCTTCAATGCATTCTAAATTTCTGTGACCATCCTACCATAGCAGGTTTTGTGGGTTCTTACTCAATTTTGCATTGCTATAAAATAAATACAGTTCCTACCTCTGAATTGTACCTAGTTCTTCTGATTACCAACTTAAGATAGAGTTCTTTAAATTGACAGCTTTTTATTCATTTAAGAAGTAAGTAAAACAGGGGCCCCTGGGGGCCTAAGTCAGTTAAGTAGTCAACGCTTGATTTCATCTCAGGTCATGATCTCAGGGTCCTGGGATTGAGCCCGTATCCAGTCCTGTGCTCAGCGAGGATCTGCTTGAGATTCTTTCTCTCCTTCCCCCTCTGCCCCTACCCCTGCTCTCTTTCTCTCTCCCAAATAAATAAATAAATAATACATCTTAACAAAAAAAGAGGTAGAACAAACGTTCATTTCTTTGATAACTACAAAAAGTTCAGACTTTAATAAGGAGAAATATTCTTCATATAGGAAACTAAATGAAAGCAAGAGAAATAGGTCTCATTCTACCCTTTCGTAGACCTTCTACATTTGAAAGGCAGACATTTACGATGATATTGCATTTTTATATTTAAAATTTCAAATTAAAGGAATTGTTTGTTTTCCCTTGCAGTTGTGTTTAAATGCATAAAAAGGAGACCCAGTTTCCATTACCTTCACCATAACCTGCAAGTGTATTCATTCCCATCTGTAAAGTTAAATGCTTCGGTTCACAGGTATTCCATGGGCATTGTAGCTCCAAAGTCATAAGGGTCTATAGCTCTAGACCATCTCAGTGGGAGCATTCTGGAGCACCTGGATCAGAGGGGACAAGCTCATGCGCAATTGGCAAAAAAACCAAAGAGCAAGGGGGCGGGGCCACTGGTCTAGGAGTCTGACCCAAGCAGCCAGCCAGGGCAGACAAAGGTGTTTGGTCAGCATCAGAGTGAAGGACAAGGGTGGCACGGCAGAAGAAAAGCTATGGGGTTGCAGATAAGATGTGGCCCATGGAAGCAAGCACAAGCTGTCCATGTTGGGGGGATGTAGAAGGAATGAGGAGATGTGTGCCCTACTGCAGAAAGACTTGGCTTTGACTTTTAGTTCCATTCTTAAGACCATTTCCTCTCAAAACAATGGTAAAGGAAAGAAAACTGGGTATAAAAAGGTAGGACTTTAGGTCAGAGGCCCCAAATCCAACTTGAAACTGCGATGCAGGGAAAGTGGGACTTTGAAATTTGGGGGCAGAATTAGCAAGCTGTGTGCATGGTCCTGTTAGATGATTGTGGACTCTGGAGTAGATGGGAAGGAAAGATTTAGGTATGGATGCAAAGAGGATCAGCAGGTTGTCATTGATTCAGACTGGAAGGTAAACAGGTGGTTCAGCTATTGCCTGGCAATCAGCTAACACTCACTTCCTACGTTCCCCTCAGGTGGTACCTGCAATATCTCGTTTAACCTTCAGATTGTTGGAGATAGATGCTCTGCTTAGCCACATCTTATAGAAAATCAGCTTAGTGAAACCAGAGTTTCCATATTGAGAATGAAGCCAGATGCCTACCCAAATCCATGAGATTCCAACTTCTAGGCTTATAACCATTACTATCTGTGCTTCTAAATGTTTAAAAAGATTTTTTTTAAAAATAGACATACTCAAAAGGCAATATCCCAGAAATACTTGCTGAATTAATCAAAACATTACACTAATTTGCAAAATTTGAGAGATGCTCCTCATTGAGGCAAGTCTTTGTTATCTCGGTCACATAAAACATCCAATGTCGAAGGCCTTGATGTTTTCCTGGAAAATTCTGTCTTATTTTCTTTAAGTAGCTAGGTAAGGTTTTAAGATAAAAAGACTAAGACATAAATGACACTACAGACAAAAGGCTGATAGCCAAGATCTATAAAGAACTCCTCCAACTCAACACCCAAAAAACAAATAGTCAAGTCAAAAAATGAGCAGAAGACATGAGCAGATACTTCTCCAAAGAAGACATACAATTGGCTAACAGACACATGAAAAAGTGTTCATCATCATTATCCATTAGGGAAATTCAAATCAAATCCACATTGAGATACCACCTTATACCACTTAGGATGGCAAAAATTTACAAGGCGAGAATAAACAAATGTTAGAGAAGTTGTGGAGAAAGCGGAGCACTCTTTACACTGTTGGTAGGAATGCAAGTTGGTGCAGCCACTTTGGAAAACAGGGTGGAGGCTCCTCAAAAAATTAAAAATATAAGTGCCCTATGACCCACAAATTGCACTACTGGGTATTTACTCTAAAGATAAAGATGTAGTGAAAAGAAGGTCCATATGTACCTCAATGTTCATAGACACAATGTCCATGATAGCCAAACTGTGGAGAGAGCCAAGATGCCTTTCAACAGATGAATGGATAAGGAAGATGTGGTCCACATATACAATGGGTTATTACTCAGCCATCAGAAAGAATGAATACCCAGCTTTTGCATCAACATGGATGGAACTAGAGGAGCTTATGCTAAGTGAAATAAGTCAAACAGAGAAAGTCAATTATATGGTTTCATTTACTTGTGGAGCATAAGGAATAACATGGAGGACATTGGGACATAGAGAGCAGAAGTGAGATGGGAGAAACTGGAGTGGGAAATGAACCATGAGGGACTATGGACTCCAGGAAACAAACTGAGGGTTTTAGAAGGGAGGAGGATGGGGGGATGGGTGAGCCATGTGATGGGTATTAAAAAGGACAGAGATTGCATGGAGCACTGGGTATTATATGCAAACAATGAATCATGAGACAGTACATCAAAAACTAATGCTGTACTGTATGGTGACTAACATAATTTTAAAAAGACAGAGACAAGGGCGCCTGGGTGGCTCAGTGGGTTAAGCCTCTGCCTTCAGCTCAGGTCATGATCTCAGGGTCCTGGGATCGAGCCCCACATCGGGCTCCCTGCTCCGTGGGGAGCCTGCTTTCCCCTTCTCTCTGCCTGCCTCTTTGCCTACTTGTGATCCCTCTCTCTGTCATATATATGTATATCAGATATATATATATATCTGATATATATATATATATATATATATATATATATAAGACAGAGACAATGTAGACTTGCTTACAGTAGAAATTAAAAAAAATCAGTATGAGTATCTCCTACTTGATGATAGAGTCAACATTCCAAAAATTGGTATTCAGTGCCTTCCTATTTGTATCCTTATCAAGGTAGAGAGATGAGTGCTGAGTTATTTCTGCTAACACACCTGAATTAACCATAAGACACCTTTGGGTATTTATAAATCAATAATACCACTGTTTTCTAAAGCAAACATGTATCTTGAAAACAGGCTCAGAGATCTTTCTGAGGAAGAGAACAGTAATTTGAGGCTACTGAAAGACAATGAATAGGTGATTTTAAAGATTTTTTTTTTTATTTGACAGAAAGAGAGATCACAAGTAGGCAGAGAGGTGGACAGAGAGGGGAAAGCAGGCTCCCCATGGAGCAGAGAGCCTGACGTAGAGCTCGATCCCAGGACCCTGAGATCATGACCTGGGCTGAAGGCAGGTGCTTTTACTGAGCCACCCAGGTGCCCCTGAATGGGTGAGTATAAAGAAAAAGCAAGGTGATATATTCTAGAAACAAATGTGTGGTCTGTCTATGCATATATAGTGTGTTGCTTGCTATGCTTTTCAAAAAAATGTGGTTATCTTTTAAATGTGACTGTAATCATATTCAATAAGCTTGCACAAACTCTTTTCCTCCGAAGTCTATGAGGCTCTGAATTCTGTAGTTAGGACCCATTTGCCTACCCTAAGAACCTCTTGGAGCTATCATTTAGAATTTAGCCAGGCAGAAGATGTACTGAGAGCCACCTGGTGTGATTATTTTCCATTCTTCCTGATCGTTGAGGATTTCAGATCAAGGTTTGAAGTTGCGACGCCATTGGCCTCTCTGCTGTTAGCTGTTTAACTTCATCTGTATTTAATTTTTGTTTCTTTCATATTTCTTCCTCACATATTCCCAGATGCCTTCGGGAAATGGGCCCATTTTGAATACATCACATAAATAAACGGCAATGGGGGAAGGCCTCTTCATTTTGAAAATGCCACACTGCACAACGACTGAAAGGAAGGTTCATTGAGTAATATTAGCTGCATTTCTATGGGAGCCCTGTAAGTGCTTTTTTCCCAAAGCACTTAACATAGCAAAATTGCCTCACTCATCATAGCAAAGCAGTCACCTTTAGACTGGAACACGATGCTGTTTTTCAGGATGGAGTAACACTTCAGATGGGATGGGAAATGAAGAAGAATTCTGTGTCGAGTAGCAATGGTAGGGAAATTTAAGCAGGAAGAATAAAATTACTTATTTGGAATTGGGTCAGAACTCTAAGACTAACGGCTACCCTGATAGCAGACTATTCTGAGAAAGCTGCTGGATATTTATTGAATAAACCCATTCTGGCAGAAAGATGTGTCTCTCGTATGTATCTAGATGGTATACATTTATCCCTTTTTCTTCAAATATATTTATTATGTAGAGGTTTTAAGTATATTTTTAAAAATTGACCTAGAAAGTGTGTATTCATTCTTCAAAGCTTACATTAGACTGTACATTTACTGACCTTATTCTATATACATCCATATCAATAAACCTAAATCCAGTGTCCAAGAAACTAATGCTTTCTAAACCTTATCACAAAATAGAATTTTCTGAACAGCCAGCCTCTTCCCTTTCCTCCTAAATTGTTCACTCTTTCATACAAACACCTGGGCTACAAGAAGACTGGGTCTGGGCTTACATTTTTTGGTTTATTTGTTTATTGAGAAGAGAGGGGCTTTAAAAAATATTACTTTATTCTAAAGGTTATCTAATAACATCAGCATAATATAGAAAAGCTAGAGAATTAAAGTAAATAATTAAAAACTAGAATGCTTATAATCGCACCATTGGTATTAGAAATAGAGGGGTCAGAACTAATCCTTTATGCAGCATAACTCCTGAATGGGTAACCCACTGAAGAATTGGGAAAGATTCAGCAGAACTGAAGATTCTCAACTCTTGACTTTGTTGATTTTGATGCATTCTTTTCTTTACTCATGTAATCAACAAACAAGTACCAAGTAACGGTGATGTATGTAATCCCTACCAACTACCAGACTCATGGGAAGAAAAACAAGCAGACTAGAAATTATTATTCAGTGGGATGGGCACCAAGCAGGAACTATGTACCCAGTACCATGGAACCACAAGGAGAGAGCGTTTAGATGAGCCCACAAGGGGATGGTGGAGGGAGGGATGTGAGGGGAAGGGGCAGAGGGAGCTTTCTGGAGCCGTGCTTGTGAAGCCCGATAGGATTACTGGGAGTTAGCTAAACAGAGAGGAAAGAGTGGGAGGTGTGGGTGGACTAGAAGATGGAGTATCCGATAAAGGAGAACAGCAATAAAAAGGCATGGAGACAAAGAGACAGTGAAAAGCATGATGGCCAAGAGGGACCTCAGGAGAATGAGGGGTCGGGTTTCAAAGGGATGAGATGACAGGTCAGAGGCTCGGTGGGAATGTCCATTGAGCATTTGGATGGGTACCCATGCCCTGGCTCGGAGAGAGAGTAGGATTCCAGGGTAGATTTATGATAAAAAGAGAACAACTACTGCCTAAAAACGTGCCTTCTAACCCAGCTAATATGTTCTTCAGCATTCTTGGGAATAAAGTAAATAAAAAAAACCCAAACTGATCATATAAATCATTTTTATGGTATATATAAATATATAATTTATATATTAATAAATATAATTTATATTACATACAATATAAATCATTTTATTGATCAATCCTGAATGATTGGGAAGAATGGAAAATAATCACACCAGGTGGCTCTCAGTACATCTTCTGCCTGGCTAAATTCTAAATGATAGCTCTAAGAGGTTCTTAGGGTAGGCAAATGGGTCCTAACTACAGAATTCAGAGCTTCGTTGACTTCGGAGGAAAAGCGTTTGTGCAACAAAGGCTTATGCAAATCTAACTGAGCAGCGAACGTAGCATGAATGGTTCTGGCTGACTTTTTCTTGTCACTTCACCCCAATGATACTCTGCTCAGTCACTGACCACTCTTTGGTCTTCTGTTTCTCTTTTAGCCACTACCCTCACCCCGCACAGCCATGCTTTCTGTTTCTTCCTTCCCTTTTGCTACTGTTCTCACTCCTGCTTATAATATACTCGGTACCCAACGAGTGGGTCCTCCTTTTCGCTCCTGTGTCACATGATCCTGCTCAGGGAATGTGCGTTGCCAAGAACCATTAATTTCAAAACCTTTTTCAATTTTACTCTGAGTATTGGAGTCCTTCTCTCTAAGAATTGCCTCCTTTGAGCTCTCACAGCACCTTGATGATCTCTCTCCTTGCCATTCTCATGATGGCACGAGGATCTGTTTTTCGACCTCTCTCTTCTGCTAGACTTTGAGCTCTTTGAGGCTGGGTACTGAGAATTATTTATCTTTCATTTCTTAGTGCCCAGAACAGTACCTGAGGCATAGCAGATGCATATTCTCAGCCATAAATATGTGCTGAACGGAAGGATAAGGGGACTCCGGAGGCTTCTGTGTAAGGCAAACACACAGACTGACTTTCAGTGGGAAAGGAGAAGAGCTACTTGCAACTTCAGGACCTTGGTTAGCGATCAGGAATAAACTGATGAATCTGACATATCGTCATTCATTTATTCCTTAGCATGGGGCTATGCACAGATGTCAGAGAGTCAATAAATAAATACGTTAGTGGTGGAAATCTAACTGCTGCCTGCTTCACTTTTAACCCACTATCAAATAAACCAGCCGACTACAGAAAGCAGTAAAAACCTTGGTTTTGTCTGACATGTTAGGTCCTTTATCACACGGAACAGGGAGTAGAGAGAGGGGGCTCTATAGCCCTTTCTTTGCAGATGTTGGAACCAAGGTATGCAGAAGATCAATGCTTATCTCTAGGACTCTGCCCAGTCTCCTACCCACCAGACCTCAGTGACTATTGATGGAGGTCCTGGGGACACTGGCATGTTGCCATGGGAAGCAATCGTGGTGGCAGCCACAGACTCAATTCAAATGACAGTTCAGCATACACTCTGTGCCAAAGACACAGCTCTTAGGTGGTGTCCATATCAGTGGCCGTGGCTCTTTATCTTCTACCTCTGTCTTCTACTAATATAAAAGCTTACTCTAGATTGCCTGATGCATTTTTAAAAGCTTGCCGCCAGGCTGCAGATTTTGGAGCCGTCTTGCAGCTTCTTCTCAGACAAGGTTCAATACTTTTTAGACTGCAATGTTCACACAAATAAAGGGAAAAGGAAAAAGTAGGGATTCTTCAATAAAAACCCTGGAATGGTGCTTCTGCACTCCCAAAGGGCAGTATGTGTCTAAGATGTCCCAAGTCAATGCGACTGACATGATTAACCTATTTATTATTTTGACATTGTAGCAAAAACGAGAGGGAAGAGCCATTTCTCTGTTTTTTGTTTTTTTTTTTTTTTTTTTTTTTTTTTGGTCTGGCTTGGCTAACCACGTTATTGGGATAGAAGAGAAAAATTGATCGAAAGCAGAGGCATGGGGGTATAAAAAAACCTCTCTGTGATCTTCACATAACTCTTTTTAGTTTCCATTTCTCTTTTCTTTCCTTTTAATGGATTAGGTGCTATGCTAGAGGGCAAAGGTCGTTTCAGAATAATGAAATGTCAAAGTCAACGGAGGGTGAATGGTGTAGCAGGTGTCAGATAAATGTATGGGATTTTAAATATTTACATCTGCAAATGGAAGCCGTATTTCCATCTTTTGACTCCTCTCTCATGCTTTTATCTACTGAAGGGGAGAGAAGAGAGCTCCCCAACTCTTCCCCAAATCTCCTGAAACACTAGGACCCCACTTTTCCTCTCACTCACATATGAGGCCACTTTCTGAGTCTTGGTTTATAAATCTGTAAAATAAGTACCTCGCAGGGCATTGAGAAATTTAAATGCAGCATGAAAGAGCCAAATCCAATACTTGGCACATAACGGGTACTCGGAACTTAATTTTATTTCCTTTTTGTATGTTCTTCCAGTGACCCTTTAGCCAGATAGGGAGATGGGCAATTTTAATTGCCGAGGGCTCTTAGATTAGAAAATATTTTGTTGGGACACCTGGGTGGCTCAGTGGGTTAAGCCTCTGCCTTAGGCTCAGGTCATGATCCCAGGGTCCTGTGATTGAGCCCTGCATCTGGCTCTCTGCCTGCCTCTCTGCTTGCTTGTGATCTCTCTTTCTGTCAAATAAGTAAATAAAATCTTTTTTAAAAAAGAAAGTGTTTTGTTATTATCCTCAATCTCTTCGTAATTACTTATCTTTTGCTTTCTCTGTCTTTCGTATACATAATTGATTATTTGGGAGGAAACAAAAAATGATATTAAGTCCTCTTTTACATCATTATAGGCAAAAATTCCTTCCCAAGACCACCTCAGCTGGATCATTAAAAAGCTGCCTTTCCTTCCTCTGAGCATGTCACAAGTTTACCTCTACACTAGTGACTGCCAACCATGACTACAGGGAGAATTACTGAGGGACTTTGAAAATTCCCATGCCCAGGCTGAACTAGGTAAGTCAGGACCTTGAGGAACTCAGAGAACCACTGCTTTACTCAAGGATGACTGGCGACTGGTCAGACTCACTCATGCCCCAGGCATCTGAACATTCTTTGCTAGTCCAAGTCTCATATACTTCTACCAATAATTAAATAAAACAAATATCTGTTAGGCAAATGCCTTATGCCCAGCCCTGAGCTGAAACATGCCAACTAATGAATTCCCTCTCTGTTTCAGAGAAAACAGAGACTACAAAATGCCTCCAAGACTTCTTCTTCTTCTTCTTTTTTTTCCTCCAAGACTTCTTTATCTCCACGGATGATGGATCCCACTTCCTCCCCCTCTTCGGGGGGAAATTGTTCCTTTACTCCTTTCTCCCCTTCAGCATTTAAACATGTCCAAATATTTGCCATGTAACTTGAAGGGGTGCCTGGGTGGCTCAGTGGGTTAAAGCCTCTGCCTTTGGCTCAGGTCATGATCTCAGGGTCCTGGGATTGAGCCCCACATCGGGCTCTCTGCTCAGCAGGGAGCCTGCTTCCCCCTTACCTCTCTCTCTGCCTGCCTCTCTGCCTACTTGTGATCTCTGTCTGTCAAATAAATAAAATTTTTTTTTAAATCTTAATATAAATAAATAAATAAAAGTAACTTGAAAATCTGCCATTATGCTCTATTTTCAGGCAAGAAAAAAAGAAAGAAAGAAAATGAAAGAAAGGATAGAAAAATAATAGAAAAAGCATAGCCTAGTTCCATGTCTTCATCCCTTCTCAAAATTTCTCAACCCACATTAGTCTGGCTTTGGTCAGAGACAGCTGGCGATGACCTCTTAGTTGCCAGATCCTGGTCCTCTCTGCCGCGCTGATTGCTCAGCGCTGTGGCTGACTTGTCCTTCAAATTCTTGCACGCTTCCTGCCAGGGGTAGACCCCTCTGCTTTCCCTTGCCAGTCTTGCTAGTTGTCTCATTCCTCCTCTTTGTTTATTAGTTGTCAGTGTGCTCACCTCCTAAATATTAGTGCCCCTCAGGGCTTAGGCCTGAACCCTCTGTACATAACGTCTCATCAATTTCATCCACACCTGTAACTCCATTTCCTCTTTGCCTAATGTTTTCCTGACCTCCTTGTAAATTCCAAGTCTTTGCTTATAACTAACCATTGCGTGCTTCTTCCCAGATCTCATATCCCTTAAGCGTGACCTGTTCAAATGAGCATTTACCATCTCCTCATCCTGCTGAACCTCTTCTTCTAACGGGTATCTTCTTTCTCTGAGAATGGTACCCTACTCTACTGTTCAAACCATTAACTATTCTTTCCTTTTCCTTATTTTCACATCCAATCTATCACCCAGGTGTTGGTTTCCAATATTATCCCTGTTCAGCCACTATTTTGGTTCCAGCCTAAATCACTCAGGGTCTGAACAATAATCATAACCCTCCAACGAATTCCTCTAGGTTTAGCTTTTCTTCCCTTCAACCCAATCTCCACCATGATGACTGAAGATAGAAAAATCAGGTCCTTTGGATCTGATCGCATTCTATTTGGTAAACCCTCATGGCACTTCCTCTAGAGGGTCCTATGATGCCTTAATTGATCTTCAAAGCACAGCTCAAATATTTCTGAATCCTCAGGCTAAGCTAGCCACCCCTCCCTTGTGCTCTGCTCTGGGTTCCAACGTCAACAAATAAAACAACAATAAAAATGGTAGAAGTTGATGCTATTCAGTCTTTTACAGATGTTACATAATGTCATACAACATATGCAATAGGTTAGCAATGCCCACTTTGTCACCGGGGCTCACTGAGGCTCTAGAAAACAGGGACTCACTCAGATACTTGTATACCCATGTATGCAGCTGTCTTACTCACAATAGCCAAAAGGTGAAACAACCCAAATGTCCATCGACAGATGAATGGATAAACAGAATGTGGTATATTCACACGATGGAATATTATTCAGCTACAAAAGGAATGAAATTCTGATCCATGCTACAATATGAATAAACCTTGAAAACAGTATGCTATGTTAAATAAGCCAGAAGGACAAATATTATATAAGTCCGCTTAAATGAGGTATTTAGAACAGGCAAATTCATGGAAAGTAGATTAGAGGTTACCAGGGGCTAAACAAAGTGGGGAGTTACTACCTGATGGGCATAGCGTTTCTGTTTGGGCTGATGAAAAAGTTTTGGAGATAGTGATAGTGGTTATACAGCATTGTTAATGTACCTAATGGCGCTGAATTTTGGACACTTAAAATGATTGAAATGTTAATTTTTTTAAAAAGCACAATAAAAGAGGGGATTTTGGGGTTGTTTTTTGTTTGTTTGTTTGTTTTCAACGTGCTAAAGCAAATGGAGCAAATGGAGTCAGTATGGTAGGTAGCCAAGCCTAGAATTTTCTATCTACAGATCCTGCACATGCATATCGATAACCTTGGAGACTAGTCAACCTAATCATCATCTCCCAAAACTTTCTTCTTGACAGAATGCTTATTTGTTCCAGTAACCAAATCCATCTCAGCTCTGATAAATTCTGATTAGTCTGAGCCTATCCTGGAAATCCATTCCCTTTGCTGGTTATTGGTTTCGAGATTGTCTTGTGGCCCTTTTCTGGCCAATGAGACACAAGGGGAAGTCGACTGGGGGTTTTATGGGCAAGGTTGCCATTCTGGCCCTTGTTAATGTCTGGAGGTGATGCCTGGATTAGCAACGGCCATTTTTCAACCAGGAGAGGACACCAGGGCGGAAGGAAGGGAAAGCTCAAGGCTTTTATGACAACCTGGTGCCTCTAAAATAATCAACCTTGATATTACCCTATCATCATTCTTCTTGTTTACTTGGTGGATTTGTTACTGCAACTGAAAGGCATCCTAAATGATACACTGTAGTTTGATACTGTGTCTCTGGTCTTTTCCACGGTCTTTGGCACCAGGCAGGCAATCTGAAAATGTTTGCTTAATGAAGGTACTTCCATGCTATGGATGGAAAAGTTGACGTCATATTTAAATCTGCAATTATCGATGCACTTCTTAATCTACCAAAATCCTAATAAAGTCTCGTTTGGTGTGGATCATATTATTAAAAGCCGTACTTGACAATTCAGTTTTGAATCCTTATCTGTGACTTCATTTTATTCCACCTGAAAGGTGAAACAGTAGCTATGGCCAAAAAAAGCACATTTTTAATAAAACCCAAGAAATAAGTTCTCATAATTTCTGATGTCAACCAAATGTTCTTCTACTCCAGTGGGTTGTTTGGTGGTCAGATATGTGCCATCAGTCCTCTGGTCGGGGGTGCTGTCCCAGGTGTCCTAGTGTCCCAGGTGTCCCCCCACCCCCACAGCAACCATTTCTTGTTGTGGATAAAGACACGTGCTAGAAAATGAATAGTACCAAATATAATTATACACTTAACTGTCAACACAATATTTTAAAACCAAATCAAGACTTTGGATAAGTTCTCCCATGTTAACTTTGGTGAGTAAATTTTTTAATCTTTTAGTGTTTTGCTCTCACGTGCACTCTACTGTTCTGAAAGCACTAACTTTCACACTTTTCCCAATAACTTGAGAGGATTCTCTGCCTTACATAATGTTTATTTTTTGCCTCATGTTTGTATTTAACGCTAAGGAAAGGAGTGTAGTGTTGCGGTTATGTGTCTGGAAGGCTGAAGTCACACTCCCCCACTCCCTGTTGTGTCTCCTCTTAGGCTATCTTGTCTTGTCATCGTGTTAGTTTCTCAGATGGGAAAATGGGTGATAATTGTTTATCTCATCAAGGTTGTTGTGGTGCTGAATACAATGATGTACTTCAGCACATCCTTGCACTGTTTCTGCCACATTGTAAGCATGCAACGGTGGGCACTGATGAGTTTGGGTTCTGGTGACTTCCTTTGTGATTTGAAAACTGAAGACGGGATGTCAGAGCTCTGTCACAGGTACACGAGGCTGTTCTTCACAGGAAGAAACCAGTTGGCTGGCCTCCCCCCGACCTTGTCTTCTTGGTCAAGTTACTCTGTTCAAGGGTCTTTCTAGTCCTAAGCTTGCAGACCAGAAAACTGTTTGATTGACAATATGGAGTTTTTGGTCTTGAGGGAATCAGAGGAGGAGAGCCGGTTGTCTGCTAGAACACTGGTGGGGATCAGGATCTTATTATTTCTGAAAGACAGCTGACATTGGGACCAGACAAGGCGTGTCATTGATCAAGGTGCCTTTGTCCTAAACAGAGCATGGACAATCACTGTTAAATTAACAGGTACCCCTGAGACTTCTTGTTTTATCTCAGATCCTTAGCTAGGCAAGCCCGCCTAGATTGACAGATTTACTGCTCTTTGCAAATGTAAATAACACCTACCAGGGCATAGTCAGTGCCTTGTTTCTGTAACACTTTGTCGCCTAAGTGCCCTTTGCATGTATCTGATCTACATTACGTGTTGGTTTTTATCATTCAGGCTACCCACCCCTGGTATTCTTGCTCCAAACTCTCTGTAGTCCAGGGTGGTACTGGAGCCAGGAAATCATAAACTAATCTAACTACATCTGAACTAAAAAGAGAACACAACCAGCTAAGGACCTACCCCGGCTCTCTGAGTAGCTGTATGTCAAAAGGAACAGTTTAAATGAGCTCTTTTCATGAGGAGAATGCTTGAGTTCTTTCAGATCACTAAAGAAAGCCTAAAACACTTTCAACTTGCAGACTCAACAGAATCTGCGAAAGAGAAACAGATGAAAGGCAGATAGCTGTGCTGTCCTAGTGCTTTTTAGTATGTGATTGGCACAAAGGAAAAAAAGAAATTCAGCTCAATATAAGGAAGAACTTTTGAAACAATTACAGCTCCCATGACCTGTAATGGACGGGTTGGTGAGTCATCAAGGTGTCTGTCACTGGAAGGATTTAAGCAGGATGTGGGAATTTGGTCTTCGTGGCCCTCCTAGGCAACCCCCTCCCCCAACCCAATCCATAAGTCTCTATTTTAAGACCTTTGAGGTTAAATCATATAGAATACTAGGGATGAGAGGATTTGGTAATCATGCTGACGTGGGGTTATATGGCTGGGAGGAATGTTCTGGGGAAGAAAGGAGTAGACGGGCCTCTCTGCACAAGGGAAGTGACACTGACAAAGGTATGGGGATGAAATTAGCAAAACATACACACACCTGCCCTGCCTCATCTTATTTGGTCTTTTCCTGCTTCTGGTAGCTTCTTCCTAAATCATTGATTTTACTAGATACCTCCTTAATCAATAAATCCTATGCATCCAGGAACAATACTGAAACTCTTTAGTAGGTTTCAAGGTCCTCCGTAGTCTGCCCTTGGCCCTGCTTTTCAGAATCAGGTGCGTGCTGCTTCTGAAAAGGATCTTCTGCCCCAGCTAGACCCCCTTGGCTTAGTGAAGGAAATAAAGCTTCTCTGATGTGGCCCTCCTCCACCACATTTGCTCCTTCTTGGCTATGTTTGCTAACTGCCATGAGATTGGAAGGAAACTTCCCACTTTCTACGTGAGATCCAAGAATCATATGTAATAGTGCAGGTAGATCCTGATCACCGCCAGTCTACTCCTATCTTTACTGACTTTTTCTTTTTGTTTCATTTTGGTTTTGGCCAGTGCTTCTCACACTTTCATGTGCACTTACTAATTACTTGCAGGTTCCGATCCAGAAGGTCTAGGGTCGGGGCTGAGAGTCTGCATTTCTGCCAAATTCCCAAGTGAGGTCAGTGCTGCTGGTCTACACTTTGAGAAGAGCAGCTCGAGGGGTGAACGCTTTTCTCCCCTGCCTTGACCAGGTGGTCTCCCTGATCAGGGACATTCATTTATTCTCTCTAGTACACACTGATGCTCAAGTCTCACTTGACTGGCTTTCTGCCGAGCTCGGTAGAGTCTGCAGATCCCTTCCTGCTAATGAGACTTTTGTCCCGACGCCTCCTGACCTCTCTGGTCCACTGCTGCCCTTGCTCGGACTGGCAGAGATGGTGGAAGTTATGAGGATTGATGAGTTCTCCGAGGAGGTGACTGGAGAAGGAAAAGAGCGGGGCTTAAGCATCCAGCCCCTCTGATAAGAAAAGGAGAAAAGGGAAGATTATTTAGAAAGAAAAGCGGTGACCATGCAGGGCTGCAGAAACTGGGGAAGGCATTTCAAGAAACACCAGTTGCCAAAAGATTCTTCAAATCCCTCCACACATGCTTATTCTAATCTCTGCTCTCACCCTGTATTTCTTTTCTTTTTTTTTTTTTTAAGATTTAATTTATTTATTTGACAGAGATCACAAGTAGGCAGAGAGGCAGGCAGAGAGAGAGAGAGGAGGAAGCAGGCTCCCCACTGAGCAGAGAGCCTGATGTGGGGCTCGATCCCAGGACCCTGGGATCATGACCCAAGCCGAAGGCAGAGGCTTCAACCCACTGAGTCACCCAGGTGCCCCTCACCCTGTATTTCCAGAACAGTACATTTGGGGCTTGATTATATACAGGATTTTATTCATGTTGGAATTGTGCTTTACTTCCAAAGGGGATTTGACATGGCTTATAAGCTTCAGTGTATGATAGAAGGGGCAATATTTATGATGACCTAAAAGTTAGAACAATACCAACAGTACAGAGAAATCTTCCTGTCTTCATCTGAGCACAGTAACAAGCTTGAATACTACAATGTTCGCTTTCTAAAAAAAAAAAAATTATTTATTTATTTGTTTGTTTGTTTGTTTATTTATTTATTTATGAGAGAACAAGTGTGAAAGGTGGGGTTGGGGGGCAAAGGGAGAGGATTAGAGAGAATCCCAAGCAGGGATTCATGCCCACATGGAGCCCCAAGTGGGATTTGCTCTAACATCCATGAGATTATGACCTGAGCCAAAATCAAGAGTTGGGCACTTAACCAAATGTGCAACCCAGTAACCCCTATATTGTTCTTCAATTATAAGACCTTTCCCCCAGCTACACTATAAGTGACCACAGAGCCTTAGTTTTCCATTAAAATGGACCCAATTGATTCCCTGTTTTCCAACGGGATATGGCTAGACTTCCAACAGCTACTTAATAAAACAATTCCTGGCTTGAATTGGTGACATTTACTACCCTGCTCTGCACACCACTGGATTTTCGAATGACGAGCAACTCTTCAGTTGTGTTCCTCAGAGACTGAGTAACATTTATGTTGAGTCTTTTGTTAACACTTGTTTTGATTGCTTTCTGAATCTTCTGTATGATTTTCTAATATTTACATATAAATATTTAGAGCACAAGGAAATTTGAAGATGATGTAGTGTAACTTTCTGCTACAGACCAGAAGACTGAGGTCCAGAGAGGTTCAGATGACTTAATGTCTCACTGAAAATGACTGATGAGCTGTGTTCAGGATCAGCATTGACTGTATTACACATCTAATGACATTCTACTTCATTCAACCACTTGAGCCAAGGATTTTGTACCTTCTTCACCCAAAGACATTTTTTTTTAAAGATTCGAGTGTACTTTCTCCTCAATAAAATGGCTTACTGTGACAGGAATTTTCCCTCATGTCAGTCATGTCTAATTATTTTCCCCCATGTGTCAGTCATGTCCAATCATTCTCACGTGGTCAAGGACATCAATCAGCTGCTTCTGGTGATCAAACTTTTATTATTTCATTATTGCCATTATAATAGGTGAGTTTGTGGCACAAACATGGTGTGTGTGGTCTATTCTGTGGAAGGAGATGAGATAAAATGCTGGGTTATCTTTGGAATATCACATCTGAACGAGGTTCATCATTACTTTGACCCACATTGAATAATTCAACATGGCTGATCCATCAAATGGGTGAGTGACAAATCTCAATTCAGTTGGCCAGGGAAACTTACTTCCTTAATGAAATATTTTGAAGTAACTTCAGGAAGTCCTTAACTTTGAAGCATCAATGCAAATGGAAGGTCACTAAGCTGAAGGTGTTAGATGTTATAGATATTACCCACAGATCCGGGAGAAAGATCGACGCAAGCCAATGACACTCTAAGTATATGACTGAATACATTTTATAATTATTTTCATCGAGGGACAATAAAATGCCACATAAGGGACAAAGCTAGGTTCCTTATTTCTCTGCAAATATCAATACATTTTCACTCACTATGTCATGGTTGAGAAGGAGGCACCACTCATGACTCACAGTGCTAAAGATGATGTAGAATCAATGAAAGACTAAATCATCAATATATCAATCTGTGTGCTCCCAACCAAAGAGACTAATGTGAAAATTAATGACCTTTAAAATTCAAGGAATGCACATACATCAATCTAATTGAAGAAAGAACTGATAAAGTGTTCCATCACTTACTGCAGGAAGAAGAGATTAATGACACATGTTGATCAAACGCAGTACATAAAGAGGAAGATACCCTTTTGCTATCATTGCAAGTCCAGACATAATCTTGGGTTTCTTTTGCAGTAAAGTTTGGATGGCGAAAATGACTAAGAGGCTGTAATAAGACCCCCATGACTCTAGATGTATAAGAGAGGTTTTCTATGATCCCAAATACACCCCGTCAGCAGTTTCTACCGAGAACACAGATTTGTCTTGGGAATAGGGCAGCTCCCAAACACTTCTCCGTGCTTAAAAAGCAAAAAGCCTTCTTTACTCTGTTATTTTCCCAATACATGGGTGCACAGAGTACTATTTTGGTATCATGATAGTTTTGTTTCTATTTGAAAATATTTTTTTATTAAATAAAACCAAATTTGGATAAATGCAGTGTCATTACAGGGCAGTTGTGTGTGTTGGTGTTGCCTTTTGGAACCTAAGTTGGGGAGAATCAACTGGAGATCACAACACAACATACAATTTAGGAAGATAGTCACTTACAATCATTTTAAATAACGTCCTTCTTTTCCCAGTGGCTGCGTTGGGAACACAGACCACCCTCTTATCTCTTGTAACCCCTCTCATTTATGAGCATCAGTAAGCAATTTTCTGTAAGTGTTGGAGAGATTATATGTTGGATATACACTGTGTGCAGATATAACACATTATTTCAATCATATACTGTCTACATGCCTCTGTAGATTCACAGAATAAAGTAGAGTTTCTCCAGCTAAGACTTGCTAAATTCTCTTGGGCTTGTGGACCTCTTATCATTCCTGACACCAGCCTAAATGTGATCAAAGTTTTCTCTTGGAAAAACTCATTTTTGTTAGGGTTGTGGGTTTTTTTTTTGTTTTTGTTTTTTTCACCTTCTTATTCTGGATGCCCTTTTCTCAGCCACTGTCCCTGAAAAACCCTAATCGTCTTCTCACTGGAAATGGCAGTCTTGGGATCAGCTGAGAGCATGCACATACTTGGGCCCTGTTTCTATCAAATTTAATTGCCTTCTTCTCTCGTTCCTGTCCATTTATACTTCCTTGCCCTATCGTTTATGGCTCTTAGACTTGGCTTTGTGATGTGTTCTGAGGAAAAAGAAATCCACACATTCTGATCTTTTTAAATTCAATCATTCATTTTATAAACACATAAGCTACCCCATGGCTAATGCCAAAGACACTATATGCTGTCAGGAGTTTTTTGTTTGCATTTTTGTTTGTTTGTTTGCTTTTTGGTGGCGAGGAACAGGCAGAGGTCATTTTCCTCCACTCCTATCGCATCTTGTTTTTTCCTCCTTTTCAGTATTGAAATCTCAGTTATCGGACTTGCATACTTTCCTACTAATTTAGCTGAAGTTTAACCAGCAGGAGTCACATGATAAAATCCCTTTTTATTTGTTTACTCACAATAAAATAAATAGAAGCACCAGCCTAAGAACAACAGACAAACCAGAACCAAGAAGTTAGGCAATTATGCATGATCTAATTGCAGAACAATCTTACTATTAAGCACCATAATTAATAAACCATTTAGCAGTGAGTACACAAGGCTCTGCAAAGAACATATGAAGGGTACATTCACAAAACATAAAATGATGGACAACCCTGTTTCAAGTCCAAGGTTTAATATAACAAAATCTCAAGAGAGCTTTGATTCCAGGACACCCTGGTGACAAATCCTTCCCAGGCTCAGGGAAGTGAGCAGAAATAAGTACAGGACAGTGAGGCCCACCCAAGGAGCATCGCAGCAATCCCATCTCCAGAATGACAAGAGTTCCACAGTTGTTAGTGGTGCCAGGAGAGCATCAGGAGCGGAGCCAGGAGCCTGCTGGGGAACTAACTAGACAGCATGCCTCTGCCAGGCCGGCGGTGGAAGAATGTGTGCCTGAGATTAATGTTTCACAGCTGGGATGTAGACCTGGATGCAGGCATAGCCGATGGATTTTGCAGCAGGAAACAGATGAGAAATTATAGCATTCAAAGAGCCTGTTATACCACATTAATGATAAATTTACACCCATGAGACAATTCGTTGGGGTGGGGGGTAACAACAGCAACAAAAAAACCAAAACCAAACAGTAATCATTACGTCTGATTTTTTTCCTTTTGCCCAAGTAATATACTTCCTGAACTGGCAATTCAACCACCCGCATTTGCTCATCATGGTTTTGAACATCTTTCCCTTTTCATTCTATGGCAGTATCAAACAGGCACCTCTAATTCTGAAACTTTAAATTGTACACGCACCTTTAAGAGGGAATTTTTAATTCCAGTATAATTAATATACAGTCATATTAGTTTCAGGTGTATAATATAGTGATTCAACAATCCTATATATTACTGTAGATTACTCAGTGCTCATTACAATGGGTATATTATTAATCCCATTTGCCTATTTCATCCATCCCCCTACAAACTTTTCAAGTGCACATGGAACATGCTCCAGAATAGATCATATGTTAGGGCACAAAACACGTCTCAACAAATTAAAAAAGACTGCAGTCATACCATGCATCTTTTCCAAACACAATATAATGAAACTAGAAGTCAACCACAAGAAAAAAACTTGGAAAGAACACAAAACTATAGAACTAATAACATGCTACTAAACGGTCAACCAAGAAATCAGAGAGGAAATTAAAAAAAAATACATGGATACAAATGACAATGGTCCAAAATCTTTGGGATGTAGCAAAAGATATTTTTAAGAGAGAATTCTACAGCAATATAGGCCTAACTCAAAAACCAGTAAAAATCTCAAAAGCAACCTAACTTTAGACCAAATGGAGCTAGAAAAAGAACAACAAACAAAACGCCAAGTAAGTAGAAGGGAAAAAAATAAAGATTAGGTCACAAATTAATGAAATATATACAAAAGAAACAATAGAAAAGATCAATGAAACCCAGAGCTAGTTCTTTGAAAAGATCAACAAAATTGGTAAACCTTTAGATAGACCCACCCAGAAAGAGAGAGAGACAGAGAGAGAAAGGACTCAAAAAAAACAAAAACCAAATGAGAAATAAAAAAAAAAAAAAAAGAAATAATAACCAACATTACAGAAATACAAAAGATCATAAGGGAACATTATGAAAGATTATATGCCAACAAATTGCCAACCTAGAAGAAATGAGTTAATTCCTAGAAACATATAACTTCCCAAAACTGAAGCAGGAAGAAGTAGAAAATTTGAACAGGCCAGGGGTGGCTGAGTTGTTCAGTGGGTATAGCCTCTGCCTTTGGCTTGGGTTGTGACCTTGTAGTCCTGGGATGGAGCCCTGCATCGGGCTCCCTGCTCATTGGGGAGCCTGCTTCCCCTTCTCTCTCTGCCTGACTCTCTGCCTACTTGTGATCTCTCTCTCTGTCAAATAAATAAATAAATTCTTTAAAAAAAAAAAAAAAGAAAGAAAAGAAAAGAAAATTTGAACAGGCCAATTAGCAGCAATGAAATCGAATCAGTAATCAAAAAACTCACTCGAAACAAAAGTCCAAGACCAGATGGCTTCACAGGGGAATTCTACTGAATATTTAAAGAAGAGTTAATATCCTTTCTTCTCAAATTTTTACAAAAAATAGAAGAGGAAGGAAAACTTCCAAATTCATTCTAGGAGACTAGTTTTACCCGGATACCAAAACCAGATAAAGACACTACCAAAAAAAAAGAGAGAGAGAGAGAGAAGTAATAAGCCAATATGTCTGATGAACATAGATATAAAAATCCTCAACAAAATACTAGCAAACTGAATCCAACAATATATTAAAAAATTCTTTCACCATGATCAAGTGGGATTTATTCCGGAGATGCAAGAGTGGAACAAAATTCCCCAATCAATCAGTATAATACAACCCATCACCAAGAGAAAGGATAAAAACCATATGATCATTTTGATACATGCAGAAAAAGCATCTGACAATGTACAACATTCATTCACGATAAAAACCCTCAACAGAGTAGGTTTAGAAGGGACATACCTGAGCATAATAAAGGCCATATATGAAAAACCCTCAGATAATATTGTACTCAACAGTGAAAAACTGAGAGTTTTCCTCCTAAGATCAAGAAAAAGAAAAGGATGTCCACTCTCACCACTTTTATTCAACATAATACTGGAAGTCCTAGCCATAGAAATCAGACAAGAAAGAGAAATAAAAGGCATCCCAAACTGTAAGGAAGATGTAAAATTTCTCTATTGGAGGATGACATGATACTATACAGAGAAAACCCTAAAGACACCACCAAAAAAACTATTAGATATGATAAATGAATTCAGGAAGACCACAGGATACAAAATCAATATATAGAAATCTACTGTATTTCTATTCACTAACAATAAAGTAGCAGGAAGAGAAATTAAGAAAACTATCCTATTTACAATTGCACCAAAAATAATAGAATACCTTGGAATAAACTTAACCAAGGAGGTGAAAGATCAATACTCTGAAAAGTACAAAACAAAATGAAAGAAACTGAAGATAACAGAAAAAAATGAAAAGATATTCCATGTTCACAGATTGGGGGAAAAAATATTATAAAAATGCCCATGCTACCCAAAGTAGAGATTTAATGCAACCTCTATCAAAATAGCAAAGGCATTTTTCATAGAACTAGAACAAATAATCCTAAAGTTTTTATGGAACCATGAAAGATCCCTAATACCAAAAGCAATCTGGAAAAAGAAGAACAAAACTAGAGACACAACAATCCCAGATTTTGAGATATGCTACAAAGCTGTAGTAATCAAAACAGTATGTTACTAGCACAAAAACAGAAACAGATTTATAGAACAGAATAGAGAGCCTAGAATCAACCCATCAACAAAGGAGGCATCTTTAAGAGGGATTAAAAATACTTCTTAATGTAAAATTTCATACAAATAAAAGTAAAGAGACTAGTATATGAACCCTCATGTACCTATCAGTTTGACCAATTATCAATTCATGGCCAATCCTGTTTCATCTGCCACCTCCCCTTCATGTCTCCCATCCATTCTCCGCCTTATCCCTACATTAATTTGAAGGAAACCTCAACCCTTCCCATCATTTCTCTTATAGGAAATTTTTCATCAAATCTCCAGGAAACTGAACTTCTAGTTAGTAGCTTCATTTTTTTGACTTTCATTAGGAACAAAGGATATTTTGGGGTTTTAATGGACTTCTTGTCCATTTTTACTATAGCTAAATTCACAATTGTGCTGTTAAGATAAGTATTAAGACATGCATGTGAACAAATTTTTAGATTAACAAATTCAGCAGTGATTCAAAATATTTAACCCATTTGGACTCTGACCACTGTAAAATATTTCCACAAGGTAGAAATAAATGTAAGAAAATACAGTACTCAAACTATACAGGGATTCTATTAAGGCTCTTTCCGTATCTATACTTGGTTCCTTGATATTGCTTCAAAAGATGTCACATGTTTCACAAAAATGGGTTCTTTTTATTGTGTGATTTGCGCCGTGACAAATCTGTGCAGTGTCCCAAGTCAGTATCAGCAGATTAAAATCTAGTGTCATCTGTGCATTTAGTTCATTTTCCACACTGGATTGTAAGTTGCATAGACAAAGACTTGCTCTTAAATTCCTTCATGTTCATTCATGTTAAGGATGCTTAACACTTATGGATGCTTAGTAAAAACGTGTCAGTTTGTTGGTCTGTGTTGGTTTTCATTATAAAACCCAAGTATGCTTTACAAAGTGATAGGTTCTTCAACAGAAGAACAGCAAATATGTATGTTGGAACCAGCCATTTCCTGCGCCCATGGCAGACATTGTTAATCGATCACTGCACTCCTTTCTAATTTGGGATACAAAGGCAACTCATTTGCTGTCCTTGCTCCAAAATCATTTAGTTAGAGAAGAGATGTGAATCATTAATTCTGCTGTTGACCTTATCAAATATTGTCATGTTTGAAATGTTTGGCAGGTTACTTACACTACCTCTGTATGTTCTAGGTCAGTTTAGGGTTCCTACGTACATGTGTTCTAACCAAAGCGTGGTTTCCATGATGTGCTTGGAGCGAGGAGATCTGGTTTCAAATTATAATTCCATTACTCAAGAACTGGACGACCTTGAGCAAATAGCCTAATCTCTATCAGATTTTGTTTTTGTGTATAAAATCTGGACAATAACTTCCTCCCTTCTTCAGAGGGCTGTCCTGAGCAGTCAGATGGAATAACGAATCCGAGTGGCTCTTTAAATTGTTAAAGCTTTACAAAATGTCTGCTAATATAAGCGATATTGTAGAGGTCATGTAAATAAGCACAGATCTTTGTCTAATATAAGATAGTACAGATTTAATGAAGTACCAGTTTCCAAACTTATATCTACCCACCTAGCTAACCCTTTGTTTCCCTCTTTTATATGATTGTCATAGCGGCTGCGGATTAATAGGGGATCTCTTCCAAGTATAATCTGAGGTCTAGGGAGGCTTCATTACACTCCATTGCTCCTGTCCAGGCTGGGAAGCAGAGTTGGAGTGGGGGTTGGGGATCAAACTGATAGGCTAGAAAACTGAATAGGAAGTGTCAAAAGCTAGAAAACTGAATAGTGTCAAAAAGTTTGACACTAAGAGAACATTTTGTAGATCTAATGCTTTGGAGCTAGTGACAGTAAAACAGATTAAAAAAAAACAACAACAACCCTCAGGGGATACCCCTCAGGCTTTGGTTTCCCGTTCTAAGCAGGTGACTAGCTGTCCATATTCTCCACAGAAACAGCTTTCCAAGAAAGCTACTCCTCATTTTCTCAGCACGTAGGCATATATGACAATATGGAAAATAGGCAGCCGTTAATTTTCCTAACCACCCCGAAACTAACATATTTGCAATGCATTTCATCAGCAACTTAGTAAATTGCCATTTAAGAGGTAAATTACTTTTACAATAGTATCATAAAACTCCTGCTGGCAGCCACATAACTCACAGGTGGGAACTGAGGAAAGGCTTCAATGGTACCTCGACATCCCTCTGTCCTGAGGTGCTAGTTTCTAAGGAACAGGCTGGCGATGTGTGTGAGCATGTTTCTACTTTGGGGCTTTTGAGTGAAAATAATTTATAAACCTATCTCTTTCTCACTCTCCTTTCAAGCCTGATATGCTCATGGGCATATCAGCAGCTGTATGGAAATTGTTCTGGTGACGAGAGGGTCCTCTCTGAAGGTCACTTTGTGTAATATTTGAGAAGGCGCTTCACATTTATTTTTGGCATTCAGGTCCTTGGGTGATATTTAAAGTGAATTTTAAATGCATACTAAGAATGATAAGAAATGAAGGTTTTTCACTGACCACATTTTACAGGGGGAAAAAAAAAATCTAGTGAAATCGGGACATTAGGTTCCATGATGCTGGTTACTTTAAATTTTTATACCACTTCATCTCTAATTCAAATGTCAAGTCAAAGAAAATTCCTGAAGTACTTTGAAAATCTCTCTAAGTCATTCAACCAAACTTAGAAACATCCATCCAAATGTGGGCTTTGCTGTCAGAGTAGGAGGTGAGGACAGAAAGATCAGTGTCACTGCCAAACTAAGAGGGAGCAAACTGAAATTTCTTGAGGGAAAACATGAATGTCATTATCAATTGTTTTTTTAAATACACCTTGTAATGCTTCAACAAATATGATCTTAATAATTCCACGGCCGACTGTACTTCCCAAATTCTACCTCTCCCCTTCCAAATTCTACCCTCTATTTTTTTTTTTTTTGGCAAAAGAGTAAAAACTTTATCTTAAAAAAATTTTTTTTATACTGTGCCTCTATCTTCACTTAAACCCCAGCAATTTCAACCCCCTGAAGCTTTACCTCTTATTCCCTTTATTGTCGTCTCTCAGAGAAATTGATGTTCCCTGACTGAACATAATGCTTATTTTTGTGAATGTCATACCACTTACTATTTTGCTCTTTCAATAAGGAAAGACGAGGGAAATGTTTAAGAAACTGTTCGGGTAATTATAGGTAATTTGACATTTCATTATTTCATTATTTTTTTTCTTATTCCATCTCCTTGCGGCCCTGGGCAACGGACAGATGCACGGCATGGCAGGTGTTTGGTTCTGGAAGGAGACTTGAGAGGGTGCCCAAATCCGTAATGCAATAGATAAGGAAACTGAGTCTGAAATGGGTCCTAAGAAGGCTTGCCTGAGGTCACACGGTGGCTAACCAGCGACTGCACCTTCATGTTGTTCCCAAAGCCATTTCTTTTTTTTTTTTTTTAAGATTTTATTTATTTATTTGACAGACAGAGATCACAAGTAGGCAGAGAGGCAGGCAGAGAGAGAGGAGGAAGCAGGCTCCCCGCTGAGCAGAGAGCCCGATGTGGGGCTCGATCCCAGGACTCTGGGATCATGACCTGAGCCAAAGGCAGAGTGGCTTTAACCCACTGAGCCACCCAGGCGCCCCCCCCCGCCAAAGCCATTTCTTACCTAAATCATTTGGATGCCATTTAGCACTTGGCACTAGGTACGGCCCCCACCCTCAAGTGGGCGAATGCGGTTTTAGGGTATTTGGACTTGGCAAAGGACACAGTGGACTTTTGCACTATTTCTCTTCGGCCCGGCATGCAGGAGTCTTCACGTCTTGCAAAGTGAGAAGGGAAACTGAAGCAGACACGGGGACCGGGGGGATGGTGTCTTGTTGGGCCTAACTAAGCTTTTAGATGGAAGCCACAGGTGGCTACTTACTCCCATCTGGCTAAATAGTGTTCTTCGGAGGCGGGCGCAGATCTCTGTCTGCACAGCTAAATGACGAACCAAAAATAGTTTGTGTGGCCTACTGGTAGACATAAAAAGCAATGAGGTCAGCCCAGAGTCCATAAGCAATGAGCATTAATGTATTCTTCTGCCCTCTTTGATTTGCTAACGAAATCATGCAGTTTTAAAAGAGAGAGGACAGAGTTTCACGAAAGGAAGAAAAAAAATTAGAAATGTCAAGTGTAATCCTTTGAAACAGGTCGTGAAAGCTCAGGAGTGTAACTGTTTTGATGTTCTGAGTCCTGCCAGTGAGTGACAGGGAAAATGAAGACCCTTTCGGATAAACCCATTGTGCTCCTGTCAAAGGTGGCTGAAGTTCTGTTCAAACACCTGTTTCTAGTCTTTATGAATATTAAAAGCCTCTGTGATTTTTTTTTCCCCAGGAAGCAATGATTTTGAAGCGTTACGGTACACAAAAGACAGCATCTCCGTCTTGTTCCAATTCACTGCCTCTCCTCAGTTTTCCCTGAGGACGTGCATAATTTTTTTAAGTTTGTGGCAGTTAGATTTGTAGATGTAGAATGTGGAAACTGAGAAGCAGGGTTGCTTTTTGAAATATGGGTGTTAGTCATTCTGATTTCATTTTACATGGGATGCGCTTTTAATCTAGCATCAAGGTGCTAACCACATAAATGGGTGTGGAAATACGAGATCGAGGAACTCTGGAAGGGAGGAAGGTATGCCCTCCAAAGCTGTTATGCCATCACTAATGGCCACGAGACTGCCAACTGTATGGGGACATGGATCCCAGTGGGTAAACCATTCTTTGACTGTTAAAAGGCACGTATTTGAAATGTGCACGGGCCTTGCAGAATGCAATATTTTTTTTCTAAACTTAGTTTGCATGGATTATGATTCCTTCTCAAGTTAAACAAAGGTATGGGACATGACCCAATGGGATTTTATGTCGTTTCTTAGAAACATAAATTACAGATGCCACAGACTGTATAGAATACTGCCATTAAATCTTCCAACCCCTCTCTCAGACCTCTTTCTCCTTGTTTCAAACGAAATCGTGTTACACAAATCACAGCCCCATTAAATGATGGCTTGTAGCGAACTCCTGCTTGATTTCACTAATGCTGGTCTCGACTAATCCCTACTTTGGGAAGGAATTCCAACCCACTGTAATCCCTCATCACCGGAGCACGTTTGGAGCCAGTTTTAGTGTGTATCACATTACAGCTGCTAAAAAACGAGTTGTCATAATTCTTTTTGAAATCCAGGAGGCAAAGGCCGCGGGATTAGGAAATAACACATGAGTTGTCTAGAATTTGCAATTGGCATTTGAATCACTCATTCACATTTAAAGTGGAAGATAAAGTCAAAATCGTACTAACATTGAGAGCGATCTTAAAGAACCTGTATTCCCATTGTCATGTATTCCCAGAACTGTCATCCCAAGGTATCCCATTGTCCTGCTCTAATGCCTGAACGCCTTGGAAGTTAATACAGGTAGAGCTGAATCAGGCAACCTAACCTCCTTCTTTTTCTGCTTTGGCTCGTTGGTACAACCTGTCTCTGGCCCTCTTTGATGGCTAATTCTAGGCGTTGACACAAAAAGCAGAACCTGCTATCCACGAAGGAGTGGTCACCATTTCTGCATTGCAACAACACAGTGATTACCATTTTTCTGGATACCTTTTACTGTCTCAATTACGAATTTGAACTATGCGTAGGATGGACCCCCAAACATTCCTCAGTCTCATGGAAGCCAAAATCCTTTAAGATCAAATAGGAAGGCAGAGAGTCATGCACCCTTCTCATTAGAGTTCCTAGAATCCAGAAGAGACCACAATCAGCTTCCAAGGGCCGTACTGCCATTGGCCATTCTGCTATCTCCTGCCACAGTCAACTTTCCAGTCAAGGGTGAGAGTGTGATGTCAATCATTGTGTCTTTCTTCTGTACAAGAACTCCTCAGCTTGCCCAGAGGAAGAGAAAATAAGTCTCTGCAGGTGCCTAAAAGACCTTTTGTGATCTCACTTCTGATCTACCTTCTACCTCTCCAACCCCTCATCTACTGGTGTTCTCCTCGTTCAAGTGGTACCGGCAACACTGTCTTCCTTCCTTGGTTTAAGATAGCAACCCCACTCCCAGGACCAGATACCGCCCTTTCACTGTTGTATTTTCTCTCCAGTGCACTGACCACTACCTGTCAGACAGTATATGGTATTTTATTTGTTTCATTTATTATCTTCTTTCAACATTGGAACATAAGCTCCATGACATGAAGATAAGAATTCCCCCCCCCCTTTTTTTTTTCATTAACTTGGCTGGATCTCCAACTTCTAGAGCAGTTATCTGGCAAAAACAGGTGCTCAGTCATTATTATTATTTTTTAAATGAATGAATGAATCCATGGCCTCTCCTTGGCTTCTTATTGTTTTATGACTTGAAGCTAGGTAGGTGCCCAAAAGGAGACAAGGAGGACCTCTCAGGTAAAAATTGGTATCTGGTCAAGAATATGTTTGGAGATCAGATTCCACAAAGTGTGTCATTTTAGATCAGCAAAGGAGGCATCTACCATGGGCTTGATTCTGGGAAAATGGTCTACAATGGAGATGCTGACCAGCAGACGTGGGTTGTCTTCTATGACTGCGCCATTTAGGCACTGTGCAAAGGTGTCAGGCAAGGCAGTGAGAAGTAGAGAGATCCTGCCTGTTTGTTGCTTGCCAAGTCCTGGGTCCTTTGAAGTAGCAGAAGAGAGGGGCCCTTTAGTAATTCATGTGTCCACAGGGCCCACCTCCAAAAATGCTCTCCTGGCTCAGTGCTGGCTCTAGTCAGTCCCTTTCTGTGGACACCTTCAACCCCTAGAGTCAACTCTGAGCATCTGGCTTAACTCCCTGCCTTCATGATCAATTTTCCAAGCAGAGCTGTTTATAGTTTAAGCCCGTGAGCATCACTTCTTAAAGAAAGCTGGGCTCAAGGACCCAGGAGTCTCCTTCACACAGTCCATCTCCCCACACATGACATTTGGAAGATGGATAGCTGCTGATCTTCCACGGGTCAAACTGGATAGAATCGACAGCCCAAAGCTCTCACCTGACTACCCTGAAATGTGTAGCTCTTTTGCTTCAAGAGATGGTCCAGAATTTCTAAACGACTGCCTCAAGTTCAAGGTGGCAAGCATTTCACTTCAGTCTTTTCTAATATTGGAGGATAAAAGTCCCAGGAAACTGTCCTTCCACGGAAGGAATTCATAACTCACACGTAATGACGTCATCAATAATGCTTTGAAGCACCAACTTCCTAAACATGGGATTTTCAACCTAAAACATATCTGAAAGGACAGTTTGTCTAAAAAAAAAAATGCTTAGAAATCTTTCTCTATCCCTCCGTTTTTCAAGTCAATTAAAAGAATTCCAAGAATCAACCATATATGATCTTTGCAATTTTTCCCTGAGTTGGTTGTTCTAATCCAGGTGTTTTGTTCCAGCTGACCCAGAAGCAGCTGTGCTCTGATACAAATTGCTTTATATATTTGTGTGGGGATGGAGAGTACCTGACTTGTCCTTTGCCAGTGACAGTGACACACTGTGGATTGTCTAGTTTCTTTTCCCCCACAGCTTAGAACTCCAAAATGACATTTTTCATAATGCTGCTCTGTTATTAAACTCCACTGAAATCTGTGTGCCTAATTGATCATCAGCTGGCGACAATTAAATTGAGAAAAGCTCCCAAAGGAGGGCAGAAGAAGAATCCAGGCATGGAGTTATTCTGAAATCTCTTCCCCGATCTTCTGCTTGCATTGTGCGCTAGTAAAATCTGGGGTGTGATAAATGTTTAGCATTTCTACTCACATTATTAACTCAAGAGCAGTAAAACACATGAAAACAATCTTTATTTTAACCAAACACAGACTATCATAGAGCATAATTAACGATCTGTGGAAAAAGGCATTTTCCCACCTTTTCAGTTGTGTTCTGCTTCCCAGTCTTGCCCCACACAGGCCTCCCTCCCATCTTCCTAGAAACTGAGCTACATCTCTTATCCCTAGTTTTATGTATATTGATATTTTCTCTACTGCCTTCGCTCATTCCTTCTCTCCTTCATGGGGATTGCTTTGGACTCCCATCTATCACCCCCCGCCCCCAACTGGGTCTGGGTCATTTGACTCCATTTTCTCACCACGTGTTTATTGTTACTAAAACTCCCGAAAATCTGGATTCAGCCTTCACTGCGTTATTCATTTGGCTTTCTCAGAAAGACTTCTCATAACTGCCAAATTCAACAACTCCGTCTGAGTCGGAAGCCTCTGCATGAATTCCACAGCACCCAAACGTCCGCTCTCAGGGGGGCAGTCACTCCCTCAGGGAAACTCCACTTTGTTCTTGGCTTTAGTCAGATAATGGCAATAGTCTCCCCATATCTCCTCTACCTCACTGGTCCTTTTGGCTGTCTGCTTTGTTTGTTCTCCGCACCCTCATCAAATTCAAAATGTGAGAATACCCTGGGGTTCTGTCCTTGACCGCACTCTTTCTTCTGGCTGTGCACTTTCCCTATGTGATCTCACTCACTTCTCCTCCCGCCCTCCACGACTGACCATGGAACACCGACTCACTCTGGGACCCCCAGCAACAAAGCCAACCACAGACTTCCCGGATCTGGTTTCCCGTCCTTTTAACCTCCTTCTCATTTCTCCTGGAGCACTAAGACTTGACCCCTGGCCTTCAAAGGCTTTCACAAGGTGATGGCAACTTCTTTCTTAAAAAGTTTCGTTCTTTCCTAGTCGTTGACATGCCTGAGGTTATTTACATACTGGAAATTTGAGGGGGAAATAATGCTTTTTGCTTTTGGCCAGGGGAAAGCTAGGATGTTGGAGGAGCTGTCTTTGTTTTTCTCTGCCTCACTCTCTCCACCTTAGAGCTTAGACAAGATCCTGGAGCATATACTCAGGAAATATTTGTACAGTGAATAAAGGTACAGATGAATGCCTCAAAATCTGACCACCGGGAATATTAAATAAGCTGCTCAAAGTCACCTTCATCTTAAAGCTTTTCCTTATCTCTCCATCTTGATTTATATTCTCACTCGTGTCAATCTTCCTAGCACTTCTTGTGTAACACAGATTTTACCTTGTGTTTTAGTATTTTGTGCAATGGTCTTAGGGTCCCTCCTGGTTCTTCTGCACGTGCTCTCTAAGAACAGGTACATCACATACCCCTTGAAGTCCCTGGTGCTCTTAACACAATTCCTTGTACGAAGCAACAGTTCAATACCTACACATTGAGTGTGTTTTAACTCAAGGACTAACATACTTGCAAAGGAAGTCACAAAGTTCCTGCTTCTTGCAGTGTCCACCATAACCGTGAGCTCAGGGTATAGCGCTTCCCTGTCACCTAATCAGAAGTTCATTTCCTTTATAAATGGCATTAATAATACTTATCTAATAGGGGGACTCAGAGGATTCTTTAATTAATGATGAAGCACATTCCAAGATCCCCGGAGGAAATAAAAAGATAAACATTATTATATCTTTTATTACTATAGATAGCAGTTATTAAACTTTCACATAAACAGGGACCAAGAACAATTTCAAGCCAAACTAATAGTTTAATAAGAAGCAGCTAGGGGTTTCCACAGTTGAGCTAACATAAACACTTTGGCAAAAATTATTCCCTTCTTCTGCTGCTACTAATACTGGACAAAAGGAGCTTTTGGAGTCTCTGTTTCTTCACGTGTTTCTTTAAGATACTGGACAAGATTACCTCAAAGGCCCCTCATAGCTCCCGCATTTCTTGGCAAATCTTTTATTAACACCTCACCTCTCTGACTGACTGAATAGTCTTCCGTGCTTTAAAAGAACTGTATACCACTGCAACTGGTTTCTCCTAAGTGTTCCATTTCAGCCAAAGAGTTGAAGGACAAGTGTAGAGTTTAAAAAAAAAAAAAATCACTTGACAGTGGAATGCTATATAAAATCTTTCAGGGCACTGGGAACATGCAAATCTACATTTCTGAATCTTGGTGTCCTAGAAAATTTTTTAGCTTAGGGTAGAGAATAATCAGGAAAGATTCATGTATACTCCGCCACACAAGCTAATCAGAATTTCTCACAAATAGAAATTAATTTTTCTCATTAGCATTTTCCCTGGGGCTCAGGGTAATGCTTACCAAGTTTCTCCCAGGAGTATTTCAGAGTCCTAGGGAGGCAAGGCAGCTCAGGGAGGATGTCAGGCATTTGGTAACAAATCAAGTAGTACCCTGCCTTTTTGGAGGATGTTTATGGAATGGATAATCTGAAATGTCCGAAGGAACCGCGAGAAGGGCTTGCAGAGACATCGTTTTAGAAAACTCCCTCTTTGGCTCCTTCTACCTGACTCGAGTTTTCAAAATGGTCTCAAAAAATCAGAACCACTGGAGCGTAGTGTTTTACAGCTCACTCTTTGATGTCTAGTTTAGTGTTATTCTTAGACAGTGTGTTCAGCTCTCTTCAGGATTTGTCATGATGCTTTTTAAAAAATTATTGTGGTAAGAAATATGTAATATAAATTTACCTTCTTAATATTTTTAGGCGAACAGAGCAGCCTACAGCCCTGTGGCTGTACCCTCGATACACTGTGGTATGACAGATCTCTAAAACTTTTCATCCCTGACTGAATGAACAACTGACTGAACAACTTCTTCCCCTTCCCCCAGCCCTTGGCAATCACCATTCTACTTTCTGTGTCTAGAAGTTTGACAAATTTAGATACCTTGGGTAAATGGAATTGTGCAGTATTTGTCTTTCTGACTGGCTTGTTTCACTTCACATGATGTCCTCTAGGTTCATCATGGTGTACCTTATGACAGGACATCCATCTTTTTTAAGCAGATATTGTTCATTATATTCTAGTATTTCTAGTGCCTCTTGTTAGTAATGTGTTTACTTCCCAGGAGGGAGAGAAACTTCCCCGATATATTTTAAGAAAAGAGTTACTCTCCCAGGTTAATGCCAGAGTTTTGTCTCCCATGGTCCATGAAACATGTTTTAAGCAGTTTTCTAAAGTACCTGGGTCACATTCAAGAAATGTTCCTGGTATCTCAGAGAAAGTAACAAAAAAACTAAAAAACAAAAACAAAAACAAAAAAAAAACTAAAAAAAAAAAAAAAGGCATACACTAAGCACAACAGCAACATATTTTCAGTGAAAACTAATTTTTCGCTTTAGCATTACATAGAGAAAATCAGCATCTGTGAGATTCCGTGAGATTTTTGTGCTTACAAATACCATCGTACTAATGCACAGATATAATAAAAACATAGAGTTTAGTGGCAAACATGGACTGCTTCTAAGTTTACCTTATATCCCAACTCTTTTCCTACAGAGGCTTCATAAGGATAAATGGCATGGTTTTTAGGCTAGCTATGTTTAAATTCTGGCTATACCGCTTACTATTTGACTTTGAACTACCTTTCGAAGCCTCAGTTTCCTCCCTGGGAAAATGAACGTCCCCTGTGTTCCACAGGACTGTAGGGGAGTGAAATGTAATCAAGGAAGAAGTGGGTCACACTCCGAGCGAGCACAGTTCCTGCTACAAATAAGGGCCCTGTAAATAAACACCTGCCCCTGACCCTTTCATATACTTGGAATGCTGGTGCTTTCCACTTGCACTGAAATATCTAGATATCTTAAAAGATCTGTCCTCTACTCAAAGAAATACTGGCATCTAAGGGGCTGAACGCACAAAAGATAAATTAGGAGCTGACTATTTGCTTTACAAAACGAGTCTTTGATTAACAATGAGATTTATGGCTCCCAGTTTTTCTGTACCTCCCGGTCTGTTTGTGAACCCTGCTCTGAGCTGTACATAATTCTCCTCATTCTGAAACGATTCCTTTATAGAACCCTATAGAGCATCTCCAAGACTCAAACTCTCACATTTTTGTTTCCCTACGAAAATGTTGTTAAGGTGGCGGCGTCTGGGTAATTCCTAGTCCACATTTATGTCTTTCAAGAGCTTTGAAAGGAAATCCAAATTAGGTCAGCCTGACCTCCCATGCAAGTCATTTCCATATATCCCGGTCCCAACAAAAAGAAAACAAAGTGTCCTAAAACCTGAGCTATTGTGAATATCTGTAGGAGATGAGATATGAACATTGACCATCATTAAGTTTCCCGGTTATAAGTGTTGGTGCTTGACCCAACTATGCTTTTGGCCCCAAAATCCTAACAGACAGCTAGTTGGTGGAGTTCTGTTTTCTCCAAAGCTTCCAACCTTGGCCCAGAGTCCAGCATCTGAGACACATAAACATGCATGGATATGCCTCCAGCCTCCTGTTTCCGAGGTTTCTGGAGCAGGTGATCATTAATGCAAATTTATGGGCCATTATAGAATTTTGAAAAGATGTGTTGTGGTTGAATAAAAAGCATAAGCTTTTCACACTTGCTTTTTAATTACTAAATATGTAAAAAATGAAAGTTACAGATTTCAGCCCTACCGGTTTCTAGGAAAGGTACTGAGCTGAACATTTCCCTGTCAGAAACAAACAAAATATCCCGAAGGAGGGTGAGTTCTTCAGGAAAAAAAAAAAAGGAGGTTTTCTCTATTTAGAAAAGTGGTCGGAGGCTCGAAAGTAACGCTGTCTCTCAAAGAAGGGTCTGTTTTTAGTACTCCTATCAGAGCCAGAGTGTCCGATGGCAGAAGCCCAGGAAAGACTCAGGTTGGGTGTGTGCGTGTGTGCGACAGTATTGCTGGAAACTTCTCTCCTGCTCCTTCCCTAAAAAACTGCTTACATGAAGAGAAAGCAAATAGCTCAGAGTACTATTAGTTCCTGTTTAAATTTAAAGTGAGGACTCAGCTAAACACGGTTCTATGAAAGGAGTATTTTTAGGAATGAATGGGTTAGTCAGTCCTTGAGAAGTAGATTTTAAACACGCCACGGCTACATCTTGGTAAAGAAGTATGTTTGCTTTCTAAGAAAACACATTTTTTTGGGTGTTGTTTTAAATGATTCTGTAGTCACCACTCTAACTTTTCTCCTGTCTTGCTGTCCTAAAGCAGCCAGTTCTGCTCACTTAGGAGAGACATGCGCAATTGAAATCTGGCCCTTTGTGATTTTTCTTATATAGCTTTTTGAGATCAGCACAAAAGATCTTGAAATCTCTTTTTTTTAATTTTATTAAAACCAAGGCATGTGGCCATAGCAAAAGCAGATATATTTTTTCATGTTAATAGCCAGATTGCTTTGTTTCTATTTTTGCTTTATTAAATCAAGCATACTATTTCCTCTGACCTTTCTTTTTCCGACCCTAAGAGTAGGAAACACTGATCCTAGGAAAAGATCACTTACTGTCACTTTGCTTAGCTTTGCATTTTATGATAAGAAAACCATTTTCTGAGATCTCTTTGATGCTGAAAATGTTTCACCAATCTGTTTGCATTTTTAATAACAGTAAAATAAGCAAATCCTTGATAACAGCGTTTCCCATTAATTTTTAATAATCTCATGGCTTTTAAGTTGCCCTTTGTATCTTGGTGGGGGAAAACATTCTATAGAAAAATTAATCGGGAAGTCAATGTATTTCTGATGCTTTCCTTATTCTTGGAGAGTCAATGGCATGGGCTGCCAAATGTTTCTGAACGTGTTTCCTCAGAAATGCCACCAAGGCAAACAGCCAAGATGATAGCTTTTAATTTTCTGCTTAGTAATAGTCCCTCTCTCGCCATGGCTGGATTCTCCTTGGCTCCAGAGTGCTAAGCTGTCTCTACACGCAGGCCTTGTGATTGATTAATGTCAGCCCAAAGGTTCCCGGAGTTGTCGGTCAGGCCAACGTAAAGACCTTGAGTACAGCAATATTTACATCATTTCACTAATTGATCAAAGTAATGAAAATTAATTGAACACCTACTGCACACCAGGTCTTGCAGAAGGTAGTAGGGACATGGCAGTGATCAGTTCAGCTGTGGTCAAAACAACGTAGCTGTGGAGCTTCTCGACATTCTTGTGGAGCTTCTCGATACTCTATGGTGCCTTAGGTGCTGGGAAATATTTAGGAGAATCTTCATGCCCTGCTACTCCCCTCCCCACCATGCCTGATCTATTCTGGCTTCAGACGCCTCGACTGAAATATGAGATAATCCCTTATTGCACTGGTATGAGGGTTAAATGGAAGATTCTCATGCCAATGTTTAGCACAAAGAGCAATCGTAACTGTTGACTCTTCTTACTGTTATCTGCAATGCCAATGGTAATGGTCATGGTTCAAAAATAAGAGCTATCATTTATTATCATATCATATGTCATATCATATCATAACTATCATATCATATCACAACTATAACTATCAATCATATATCATAACTATCATTCATTCATTTTCTGCTATGCATTTAGATGATAGGCTCTCCATTGGATGTTGTTAGGTATATTATCTGTAATTCTCTCAACAATCCTTTGAGATGAGTCTGTCCACTTAAGTCCAGAGAATGTACGTGGCTTGCTGCTCAGGGATGTCTAGCTGTTGGGACCACCAGGTCTCTTCTGTCTCTGAGGAGACAGACCCACAGCTGACTAGGTGACACAAAATGGCTCATGGCTTGGGGATTCAGTCCCCACTGGGGAAATGCTGGAGTGTGAGGAGAGATGCCCCCACACAGGATCTCAGGAATCATGTCCAGATCCGTAGCCCTAATACCAGCAATAGTGAGCAGACACCTGAGATGGTCCAGAATAGATCTGCTCCCCTGCTCCTACCCCCACTTCTTTGGATTATAAGATCCACTACTGTCACAAGGGAGGGCATGGGAAAGCCTTCTCCAGAGCACAGGGAATGCGATCCATGCCCCCCAAGTCATATGACCTAAAGTAGACTTTGGCATTTCTGAGCACCACTTTCCTCACATAAAATGAGAAGAGCTGGTTCTGGGATTCCCCCTATTTATTTATTTATTTTTAAGATTTATATTTTTATTTTAGAGAGTGGGGGAGGGACAGAAAGAGAAGGATCGAGAGAGAATCTCCAAGCAGACTCTGCTCTGAGCACAGAGACTATGGAGGTCTCTATTCCACAGCCCCACGACCCCAAGAACATGACCAAAGCCGAAACTAAGAGTCAAGACTCTTAACTGACTAAGCCACCCAGGTGCCCCCTGGATTCCTCCTCAGATAAGGAAGCAGAGGTAAGTATCGAGTGCATTGCAGGCTTTGCATCTGGTAACTCATTTAATTCTTCCAGTGAGAAAACAAAATTACTATTTATGATTCCACCCAAGGTGGTTCAGGTCCTCCATGGCAGAATCAGCCGAGAAAACTAAGTCTGCCCAGTTCCAAAGCTCGAGATCTTTCGACATCACCACACTGTCCAATGGTTTGCATTCCCTTCCCAGCCACGTGACTTCCATCATTCAACTTCCAGCAAAGATCAGAGACTGTCTGTTGCCCTGTGTACTCTGAAATACACACCGTCCGATCCTGACGGCTGATTTTCAAGGGAGTGGCAGGGAAGGGTCCCAAAGCAGTGTGAGTTAGTGTCATCTGCTTGATTCATGTCTTCTCACTTGGCTTATCCCAGCATTCTTTTTATCTCTCCTTTTCACACAGTGGGGCAGTCTCAAGGTGGATTTGGATCTGGTGGTCTGGAAAACCATGAAGCTTTCCTTCTCACTTTGCGCTCCTGAGCAGGGGGAAGGATTATCCTACTGCAAATGTTTCTCCTGCACCACCTTATCCTCGACTACATGCTTGTACAGCCACGCTCCCGTTGCTGGCAATTTTGCTGAAGTGGAGTTTGTAATTAAAATCCTTCTTGGCTTCTACAGTTTCTCTCCTATTCAAGCTACATGTTTCAAGTGGTTATTATGCTTAATACAGCAACTTAAAAATGGAAATTAAAAAATTAAGGGTTGGATGCCTAAATGGAAACAAATACCAATAAATATTCTCATGCTATTCCTATATGTAATAGCTTTTGATAACTAGGCCTTCTAGGTTTTGCGTATTTGAAAATAAGCACTTACAGACCCAGCTTACACCTGATACAATTATTCCCCATCCTGCCTTTCTGAGATCATAAAAATAACAAGATTATTCCACCAAAGGCAAATAATACTTAGAAACAATTAGAAAAACTTAATGAAAAGAATAATTAAATGCACACGTTAAATAACCATATATCAAACGCATTTGTGTTTGGAAAGAACATCTTTTCATGAGCAGAGTTCTGACTGATGTCGGCATGCGTCTTCATTCTCTTGGGTTCCCATCCAAAACACCCAAATATTTTTCCCCTGTAGGATTGTAAAATAAAGTAGATTCCAGTTCCCACCAGATATGATAGTGTTTCACATGACCATATTTGCATGTTAGTGTTCCAACACTACAGCAGGGAGACAATTCTTGAAACACACCTCATTTTCAGCACATTATGAGTAAGTAATCCCCATGGCATGGCTAGCATTTGTATCTGCCTGGTTACTCTTCCCAAAGAGTTAGCAGCATTTTCAAAAATCCCATTTTAAACTTCTCTGTCTAGTTGTTTTTTATTTTTGTTTTTGTTTTTAACAAAACAGAATATATATGCTGGAGTCGATATTCTACAAACTCCACATGACAATGGGATGGCTTCAGGGCATCAATCTTTCCAGGAATGGAGAATATTCTGTAGGCCTACGTGTACAAGTATGCGAAAATGAAAGCTCTTCATTTTGCAGGATGTTTTATTCTGGGATATTTCCACCTCCTGGGAAGCAGTCTACACTCCTCCTGCCTCCTTCTACTTTTAGTCTTTCATTTGAGCTAGAGACAAAAAAAAAAAAAAAAAAAAAAAAAAAATTCTCCTGTAAAGGTAATTATCTCTAGAAATAATGGTTTTTCAGATAAACCCCTCTCTATAAAAAACATTTTCTTCTTTGTAAGGTTTCTTGACTCAATTAATAAAAAGACATTAAACACCCATTAGTTTAGGGTATTATAGTAGTAGTTTATATATTAATAACCAATATCTAACGTTATAAAATTGCATATGACTTCATAATTTTTTCATTGCAATTCACTTGTATAGGACAAAACAGATAATGCTGTTGTCTCTAGGGGGCAAATCAGTTCTAAAGGTTTACATGATTGATGTCAGTGTAGCAGCACAGGAACATAACTGTTTTGTCCTTGGTTGTGGATAATAATCTATTAATTCAGATGAAGTGGGCATTCTTGTCCCTTGGAATGGTCAATGAGCTTACGGTCAAAGAAAACTCTTAGGTCTGTTTCACCTCTGCTACATGCTACCCACCAAATAGTTCTGGTTATTCCCACTTTCAGGCACATTGTTGAATTGTTTCTTGACTTGTAATTGGGTTACTGCTGAATTGGGAGTAAAGAGATGTGTGTTAATTCCAGGCCAGAGACTTTAATTACTGTTGTGAGACCCCCTGGACCTCTTTTGTTTGTCTTCTACCTTAGCAATTTGCAGTGTTCAAGATGGTGACTATACCTTCACCTTGAGTTCTAGACTAAGAGATATGTAGGATGTAGCCAATATAGGATGTAGCCTGAGTGAGAAATAAATCTTTGTTATGATAAGCTACCAAGATTTTGGGGCTATTTGTTACTGGGGTGTTACCCAGCCTACCCAGACTTATGCAATAACAAAGTAATTTTTTAAGAGAAAAGATCACAGTATTAAGCAAGGGACACAAATTTAATTATGCACCCAGGGTTATTACTGTGATTATTGCCTTGACCCATTAACCTTGGACCTCACTAGCCCACATGACAACTGTGTACAATTTAGAATAAATCCTGGCTCCCAGGGAAGTGTCCTAGAGATCAGAGTGTGACCCAGGTTTCAGGCCCACCAGCCCTCTTTGCTTAGCACCTTGTGTTGTGATCCATTTTATTTAAACTAGGCAAGGGCGTATTTGGTCTTAATTCCTTGTAATGCTCACACATGCTAACAATCTTCTTTCTGCTGTCTTCAAAAGCATTGATTTCTTTCTGTAATACAAGTATTTATGTAGTACCGTTGTGTTTGCAAAGACTTTTTCACAAAATGGTAATTATTCTTAATTGGCAATGTTGATGCGAGTATCAAATGAGATAATGCATGTGAACAATGCTTTGTTAACTACAAAAAAATCCTTTACCTGGTGAGTATCTCCTCTAATGACTACAGTCTTTGGAAGTAGCCAGGCAGATAATTCCATCATCTTATAGATGAGGAAGCTGTGGTTCTATGAGGTACAGTGGCTTGACCAGAGCACGTGGTATATTATAAAGTTGGTCTTGAGACCATGTCTTTGGATCCCAATCCATTTCGTCTTTCATTTTCCCACACAAGCTGGAGGAGAGCTGGTGTTTTAGCAGCCCTCTAACAAACAGGCAGGTTTAGCAGCCATAGATGGTACAATCCAAAACCATCTGCCGTGTTGAAGATATCATCTTTGCCGACTTATTTCTTACCTTTCTCAGTGGAGAAATTCACAGGAAACGACCTTCCTTAGAGAATGGGCTCAATTCCAGAAAGTTCAGGGTATAGATAAAAACCATTAGGTGATGAGAGGAGACCATTGCTGTATATTGTTTGTTTCTCTAGACCTAAGTGTGGACTCCGTAACTGGATGGGGAGGCTCAGAAAAGAGCCCCCAGCACATCTCCATGCCCCACACTTTGCATCTGCATTTCAGAATCTGACTCACAGAGTACAAATTATTTATGCATATAAACTTGCTCTAAGCTAAATCAATTTAAATAAATATTTTATGAGTTTGCTTTACTGTTGTTTTTTCTTGGTAATGATGAGAATCTAGTGGCCACTGAAGCAACAAAGCAGGATGGCAGAAGGGTATCACATTTGAAAGAACAGTGGCGGTTACGGCGAGGGAACATATCACTCCTGGGAAACTGGTGCAAAAATTAAAAACAAAGATGCAACACACACACAACCGAACACCAATTTCACAGAATGTGTAGAGGGTCAGGGGTGGGTAGCAGAAGAAGGTGGACACTGGAAACACAAACACAGTTGATTTTTGTTATGTGTGGTAGTTATGATTTGTAAGGTCGTTGAGAACACTGAACTAATGAATATTGAACAATACATTGGTCTTAGGGGAAATACAGGGTTAGGTTCCTGCGAGTCTCTGGTCAACCAGTCAATACATAGCCTTTTAAATGTTCTATTTAAAGATACACACACACACACACACATTGTAATTCATTAACAATGGACTCAAGGGCAACATCACTATCAGTCATACCTAAAGGAAGCTTCTCTAACACACGCATTTTCTCCATGAAGCATATCACAGCCTTCTCACATGTAGGACAACCAGACAGCACTTCAGCCGAAGCTTGAGAAGGGTGGGTTCAAACAGTGACATCACTCAAAAAAAAAAAAAAAAAAAAAGAAAGAAAAGAAAAGAAAAAAGAAAAAGGAAGAAGGAAAAAAAAACCCATGAACATATGAAAAATGCATCACTAAATAGATGGATAGCTGGAGAAAAGGGTGCTGTTTACAGTAGGAGAACGGAAACAAGTAGGCAGTTTGCCTTGTTTGACTTCAGGGGGCAGCGTGCATCTTGGGTGACTCAGATTTTTGACACTTTGCACATGTCTGTGAATGATGGACTGCAGGGCTCTGTTGAGCATTGATTTTGGCTATACAGACACTTTACAAATACAGAATTCATGAATAATGATTATCAGAGTTTGATTCCTGGCTCCGCTACTTCTGAGCTCGGCCAAGTTACCCAGGGGTTCTGAGCCTTCATCTCATGTACAAAGGGCTGATGATACTGTTGTTGAGAGTAGCGGAGGATTATGTGAAAACGAGCGTAAGGCACACAGTGTGATAGCTGCATTATTATAATCATGGAGCAGCATAGGGAGGAGAAAAACACCTTGGTAGAATAGAAAAAGCATAGGTGGTGCCAGAAAAATCTGGTTTCCAACCCAAGTTTCATTACTTGGTAGCTGTGGGACTTTGGACGAGTTATGCTTATCCCAAGTCAGAGACTCAATTTTCTACTTGGTAAAATGAGCATGATAATCTCAAACTCACAATCATGTCTAAGTGTGTGAATGGGTACTCTAAATTGACATTGTATGTGCCTTAGCATATTAGACCTCAAGAAAAGTCCATTTCATTCTCCATATCCTTATTTTATTTCATTATCAACTAGAATTTTTAGCCAATGGATATGGGTACTTATAATTTTCTAAAAAAGGGACTATCCTTTCAACCTGGCCAGTGGTTGAATAATATGTAAAATAAAGGCATTTATAAAGGTAACCAGGCATTCGTGGGCATATACATACATACAACACTGTCTTCTTCCCCTTCCGTGTAAAATAGAGAGAAGGAAAGAAACTTTGCGTAATTTCAAAAGTAATTTTTAAAAGTAGGATTTGGCAATTACAATGTAAAAGAGAAAAAGGGAATTTGGCCATCATTCTTTAAAATGTTTCAAAATTTACTTCATTTTAAGGGTTTTCTATTTACTCAGCCAAGGGCACTTGACGAGTAAGAGAGACTATCTGGGAATTTGATAGAAGAGGGAACTTTTGTGTGGATTCAACAAAGGGTCAGTGAGACAGAATAAGATGGTGGGGCCACCCTGAGATGATGTCCACGTCAGATTACAGCTGGGCCACAGGCCAGGAGTAGATTCCTGATAAACTGAGTTTAAGATAAACTAGGACATTTAGCAGGGGAATTGAGAAACAGATGAAATGCAGGACTATTAGAAAATCTATTTGAAACTTGTCTCTTTTAGATATCTCTTGATTTTTCATGCACCATGTAATTATGTAATATCTATTGAATACACAGATGCAGGCACAGGAAAGACATTCATCTATAATCTCCCTACCTCTCGACTAGACATTTTTGGAAAAGCCTGACCTTTGGGGCTGCACTCTCCATCCTGAGGAAAATCCTGACCTTGTGGCCACAATCCAGGTAAGGAAGAGTAAAGAACAGAGGCCCCTTCTGCTGTCTGAAGAGTTAAGTGGACGGAAGTGGTGGCCACCCATTCATCATTCACTAATCGTTCTTCAGCAACACGTTCACCAGAGATGAGTGAGAGTAAGAGAGTAAGAAAGCGCTTTTATTAGTTCTACTTCTTGGACTTCTGCTCCAATAGGGTATAATCTAGAGCTTCCCTTTGCATGTTTCTAGTTTAGAGATCTGGGCTTGTCTCCAAGACGGTACAAATTCCTAAAACATGTATGTACAATCTTTCATCATTCAACTTATGTTGAAAAGAGCATTGATCTGAAATATGAACAAGGCTTTGGTTTATACTGCCAACGGCAAGTCTACAAACACTTTATTTGTTCATCAGTCTTCGTGGGTATGACTGAGAATAAATATTCCCATTTTGTTTGCGATAAAAACCCAGACATGGAGAGAGTGAGTAACTAGAATCAGGCAGGAATGCATGATTAAGAAAACAAACAAAAAACAAACCTTATCACTAGAGAAAAGAAAACACACGGTCAAGGACTAGGAAGTTCTTGACTTTGAATTCAGATTTGCGGCTGATGGATAGACTGTGCTGTTAGTTCTCAATTGAAATTAATGATATTCGGTGGCTGCTTAAATAATGCAAATGAACGAGTTTTTAATCATACCCTTGACTATCACCCAATTTAAGCCTGTGCCTTACAGCTTCATTTTAGAAGCGTTCTCTTGTTAATCACAGTATCTTGTTAACTATTGTTAGTCTCTGTCAAAAAAAAACAACAAAACTTTTTTTTTCCCAGAAAAATAAACTGAGAATTTAACAATCTGCTTTGCAGAAATTTGCAGTGAATATAATTCTGGTGAAAATAAACAGTTCAGAGTGGAACATATGGGGTTCTACCATGATCCTGTCATATAAAATTAGATTAAAAGTAAAGTTGAAATGTGACCACTCTGTTATATGGACGTATAAGTATGCTAACCATCACTCTCAGATAATGCCTTTTATATTTCAGGTCTAACCATTGTTAAGTGATTTCTAATTTAAATGTCAGTTTCCATAAAAAATAACTGGGCTTAGAGATCATTTTTATACCCTCATCGTTTCAAGAAGGTAAATTTTAGTAATTTTAGTTAGAGCAGTTTTATTGGTTTATTAGTTCTCTTAGAAGACCAATGCATTGCTTATTTTAAAAATGACTGCTTTACTTTTGGGAAAATATTCAAGAATCAATCCTCGCATTCAAGTCACGGACATTAAAATGTGAACATTACATGATCCCATTCCCCAGGTCAGACTGCTCAGCTATTCATGGGTAAGTCTTTAAAACAAGACAGTTCCATGGAACTCATACAGAGAAACTCCTACAGAATGGTAGTCACCAGATAAGAAAACATTTTAAAGAAAATTTTAGGCTGATGTCATCCTGTCCCCGTATGACCCAACACTTTGAGTCCTCACCCAATACTCATATACATTTGCTTCCAAGAGTCTGTTTGGGGCTGAATTGCATTCTCCCCTTCCTCCCCCCCCCCCCCCCCCCAGTTCACATGTGGAAATCCTAACTCACAATACCTCAGAATGGGACCTTATTTGGAAATCAGGATCTTATTTGGAAATTGCAGGTATGATGAGTTAAGATTGGGGTGGGCCCCTAATGCAATATGACGTGTCCTTATGAACAGAGGAAATTTGTACACTGATGTGTATGGAGGGACATCACCATGTGAAGCCTGGAGTTATGTAGCCATAGGCCAAGGAACCATGAAAAGCTCGCAAAAAGACCTGGAACATATCTTTCCCTAGAGCCTACAGAGGGAGCCTGGCCCTGCCAACACCTGATTGGAGACTTACAGCCCCCAGAACTGTGTGAGAATGCATTTTTGCTGTTTAAATTGTTTAAGCCTCTCTGTTGGTAGGGCTTTCTTATGGCAGACTTACGCAAATGAATACAGAGTCTTTTTGGAGAAGGAGATGGTCTCTGTTTGTCTCCTCTGCTGTGTATTCCATTACTAAAGGGGTTTTGTCTTCCATGAACGGGAACATAAACTTCCTTGAAAGAGTGCTGCTCCTGCCCCTTCGGATCTGGCCTCTAAATCACAAGCAGGACAGAATATCTAGACAAGCTGGACTTTTTTAGAGATGGAAGGTGATGGTCTTCATGGAGTTTGGAGTGAAGGGAACAGGTGAGGTGTCCAGGGAAGAGAGGACGTTCTGACCATTAGTCTCTGTCCTTCATCTCCAGGACAGTTCGAGGGATTCATCTGTCGGTGTGAGGCAACCCCCTTCTTCCTACAGCTCTGACTCAGTAGGAGTAGGTCTACCTGCCCAGAACACTGGCTCAGTGCCTTTCCTTTCTCTTAGAAATCATGTTCCAATACCCAGTGTTTTAGGTAAAAGACAGTGTTTGTAAATTCAGCTAATATGAAGTTCATGGAGACCAAATATTTGTGTCCTTTTGAAAGTCACATGTTGGAATCCTAACCCCTCAGGTGATGGTAGTGGGAGGCGGGGCCTTTTGGAGGTGATTAGTTCAGGAGAATGGAGCCCTCCTAAAGGGTACCTTCAGGAAAGCCTTAGAAAAGAGAGCTCCCTAGGCCCTGATAGCCAAGGGACACAGCGAGAAGACAGCCTTTCATGAAGCTGGAAGTGGGCCCCCACCAGACCCTGAATCTGCTCCCACCTTAATCTTGGACTTCCCAGCCTCTAGAGCTGTAAGAAGTAAATTTCTGTGGTTGATCCCACCCCGTCTATGGGATTCCGTTAGAGCAGCCATAACTGACTAAGGCACGGACCGATACCTTTTGAAACCCACCAAGCCAGGATGCTGGGAAAAAGTCGGGTTGTGAAGATACCTGAATGGCTCCAAGTGTGGCCTCTGAAGTCTTCCTCCTACCCCGTGGGGGAGACCGAGGTTCACACTAGCACTGAATGTGGAATGTGTTCCGGGGCTCTGGGACGGGCCCTTGAGAGTTACCAAGTCCTTCACAGCCCTCCCAGGGGTCAGTTCTAACTCCTTTTTATAAATGAGAACAGAGTGGCTCAACATCAGGAAACTAGTAACCATCAGCACCGGCTCTCCAAAGAATAAGCTTGTACTCTTTGTATTTTTGCTTCAAAAGCAGATGTCTCTTTCACAGGACATGCTGTTATTATTAGCATTCCTATTGTTGTTGTCACTCTATTGCCCCAAACAAATTAGGGCAGGGGAGTGAGAGACACAAACATACCCTATAGTGTTTCTGAATCTCGACAGCCTATATGAGCCTGTTTGGCCTATGGGAATACTTATGTTCTATACTCTTCTATTGTTTACGATCATATACTATTTTATAAATGAGGATTTTTAGAAATACTATAGTGTTTCTCTCAGCATCTTCAAGAATGACCACTTGCATCAGAATAAGCTGGGATGCTTATAAAAATACAAAGTCCAGAACTCTGTGGAGCTGGGAACACTGGACAGAGCTGGAATGGGAAGGGGATGTTGGGGAATCTGCATTTTTAAAAAGTGCCCCCAGGTGGTTCTTATGCAAATTGAAGTTTGAGAGCCACTGCTGTAAAGGGTGCGGGATCGAAGGTCTTCCAGGAAAATTCTTTGCCTCTGGCTCACCCAGATTCTAAATGTACAGCTTATGCCAGGCTCTGGTTGTTACCAAGGGCTGAAGCAGGTGCAGAAGCCCGGGGTACAGGAGGGTCACAAAAAGGACACCACTTCTGCAAGGCTCACATCCGAGGGAAAGAGCTGCGAACTTTCTACAAAACAGTTAAACAAGGGTATTTGAGCTCAGGTCAGAGGTGCGAGCCGCGGCTGGGGAATAATGGGGTGCCCTGAGATTCTGAACATCTGTGTGCAATGAAAATGTGGTCCTGAGAACCCCAAACAGATTCTGTCATCTTTACTGTTTCTGTCTCATGAAAGACTCAGCTTCAAGCAGCTGCTCCTCTATCATTGATCCAAGGTGGACAGTGAGTGTGAGTGGAGGGATGGTTTGGTTTTGATTTATGTGACATTCAGGAGCAGAACCTACTACCCACGTTTGTAATGATCTCACAGCTATGCTCTCTAGCTTGAAATGCGTCACCTCTTTCATTTTTCCGAGAGAAGAGGAGCATTGATCATCTGAAGCATGGCTTCATCGTATCCAGCAATTTCAGTTCCCTGGAGCCCTACTCAGGCAAGGAGGGTTTCCAGATTCTCAGCAGCCGGAAGTAAGGGAATTTCATGTGTACTCCACGTTCTCTGATAGAATCCAAACCTGGGTCAAAAGTCATAGAGAGCCACTGTGAAGTGTTGGTGCTTCCGTTCTGGAGTGGGAAAGAAAGAACAGCCCATCTTGACATGGCAACCGTTGATAACTGCCCTATCTGCGAAGCCCTACTGTGCCCAGCGTCAGCCAGCATGTCCTGTACACTTCACAGCGTCCCCATGGAGGTTTTATTCTGCCCATAGTACAGATGAGAACATGGAGGCCCTGGGAGATGGTGCAGTTTGTCCTGGGCTACATAGTGAGTTAATGGTTGGACGAAGATTAGAACCGTTGTCTGTGTGATGCCAATGCTTGTGTTCATAACCCCTGCACTTTCTGTTATGTTTCTGCTTCTCTTTCTATTAAATGGGATATAGACGCTTTTGTTGGAGGGGATGAGAACAATTTTCATAGGTTCAAGACAGATACGTCTCTGGATTCACAACAGGTTCAATGAGCGTATGGATTCTTATTCATTATTGTCTTTTTGCTTCCTCTTTCCATACCCTACTATTTTGAAATGAGTATAAAGAGACTATGTTCACAAAGGAAGGTATATCTGACATTTTTATTTCTGTAAAAATATGCTTAAAGTCACTGATTTAAAGTTCTGAAACAGGTGTAAGTTTTGGACACTTCTGAAAATAAAACGATCTGCATGTTTACACACTGTTGGTGTAGATTAAGCTGAGAAGATATAATTTTGCCTGATTTGCAATCTATATTTACTAACACTGAGATCCCAAACAGTATGGCTGTTAGTTTTCCTGTCTCATTATGCCAAATGCTGCTTTTGATTTGCAAAACTCAAGCTGAAGTTGGGAATTCACAAAAGGTGATAATGGTAACCCCTTACTCTGAGGGGTGATGTTAATACTCATTATCTGTAATGTGCACAGAGGCATTGCCATTCACACATTGATATCCCCATTTTGTAGAAGAGAAAGCTGATGGTCACAAGTTCATAAGTAGTTTGGCCAAGCAACTCTGAGACCCAGGACCTTGTAGTTCAAACCCAGGCTCATTGGCTTCCACATAAGACCGTGTTACCAGAGGGGACTGAACACCTCTTGGAAGCCTTCTGAGGGTCTTTAGCTTCAGAATGCTGTGCTCTGATCACCCTGGTTTCCTTAAAGTTAGGCAAGTGTTGGAAGATTGGTAAGAATGCTATCAACTTTTCACAAATGCGTAATAGTCACTGCTTGTATTTATAGACTGCTTTCTAGTACCCCAAATACTTTCTGGTATGTACTTCATGATAAAAAAAAAAAAAAAAAAAGAAAGAAAGAAAGAAAAGAAAAGAAACAAAACAACAATCCAACAAACCAGAAATATCACTGAGATCTAAAGTTCATGACTTAGATTCAAGCAAGTCACGTGGTTTCTTGGTTTCTTCCTGTGTAGATGGGGATAATAACATCATAGCTTAGCCACGATGGGGGTAATTACATATTCTTGCACAATAGCTTAAGGGAAGTCTACACTTCAGAAGAGGTGGACAAAAACCAAAAGATTCCCTAGGTTGCTTAGAGAGGGGCGGGCACAATGAGGAGTAAGGGAAGGTTGGAAAAACAACCATTTAGAAAGGATTAATGTGTGCTTGGAAGAGCTCAACTCTTCTATTCTTTTTATGTATTCCCATCTGTCTATCTTTTCTGACAAAGAATAGGAACTAATATTCAAAGTTCATTGAAGGGGCTCCTGGGTGGCTCAGTCATTGGACAGCTGACTCTTGATTTCAGCTCAGGTCATGATCTTCGGGTCCCAGGATTCAGCCCCACATTGAGCCTTGAACTGAGACCTATATCGGACCCTGTGTTCAGTGGGGTATCTGCTTGAGGAGACTTTCTTTCGTTTTCTTTCTTTCTTTCTTTCTTTCTTCCTTCCTTCCTTCCTTCCTTCCTTCCTTCCTTCCTTCCTTTCTTTCATTTCTCACTCATTCCTCATAAAATAAATATATAAATTAAACAAAAAAGAAATGAAAAAAAGTTCATTTAAAAAACATACTTGAGGACGCCTGGGTGGCTCAGTGGGTTAAGCCGCTGCCTTCGGCTCAGGTCATGATCTCAGGGTCCTGGGATCGAGTCCCGCATCAAGATCTCTGCTCAGCAGGGGGCCTGCTTCCCTTCCTCTCTATCTGCCTGCCTCTGTCTGCTTGTGATCTCTGTCTGTCAAATAAATAAATAAAATCTTTAAAACAAAATACTTGAAATATACAATATCACAACAGTGTGATAATTCCTTTTGGGTTATATGGAAATATTGATGGCTATTTGGGTTTTTGTTTTGGTTTGTTTTGTTTTAAAGATTTTATTTATTTATTTGACAGACAGAGATCACAAATAGGCAGAGAGGCAGGCAGAGAGAGAGGAGGAAGCAGGCTCCCTGCTGAGCAGAGAGCCCGATGTGGGGCTTGATACCAGGACCCTGGGATCATGACCTGAGCCGAAAGCAGAGGCTTTAACCCACTGAGCCATCCAGGCACTCCTTGATGGCTATTTGCAAGCTTATTATTGAAGTTAAATCTATTCCCTTTGCTTGTGATATTTTTGCCTGGTTCTTTTGTCTAGGTTTAAAAGCTACATGAAAATAAAACTTGTGCATGGAAATATAAAATAAAACAGGTGAATATTTGCTTAGTAGGATCACTTTCCATTAGAAAAGAAACTAAAATTCTTGAGACTAGATTCTCTTTTCAGGAGAATCAAATGTATAATTTGAGGTCCTGGTAGTTCTCACTGAAGGTTGGGACCCATCCATGTAAAGGCATCAGGACAAGATATCTGGTTTGGAAGGTGTTATGTAAGCCTATGTTATTATGCAAGTTATAGGGTCACTGAACATCGAGGCAATGGTGTTTTCCCATTTCATTTCCATCTGTCCCATTTGTGTGTCACACATTTACAAAGCGTGTAGAAAAAACACACATAAGAAAATGATTCTTTTAGGCCAAGTCAGCCTGCCTACGGTTATGTGAATTGGGAAACCTAGACAGACAAAGCCCACAACAAAATCATATTCCAGAATTCAGAGAAGCAGATGATTGTAGAACCAGTTGGTAATGTTGAGAAAATTCTAAACCCTTCATATTCACAAGAAAAAAAAATGTACCCAGTTAGGAGCTGGAAGTACATGTGAATTTTATCATCTAAAAACACCACTCAAATTCACTGCCCTAGCTTTGCATAATAGTTCATGCTCTGTAAACTCATTCCTGAAGGAAACAGGGTTACAGAGTTTGTTCTGTGTGTGTGTGTATCTGTGTGTGTAGAAGTGGGAAATGAAGGAACATTTGATGTATGTTCTTTACTATTTGCAATTTTATATATTCTAAAAAGATTTATTTATTTAAGGGTGAGAGAGAGAGAGTATGAGCAGAGGGAGGGACAGAGGGAGTAGGAGAATCAGGCTCCCCTACACTCCCCTAGGTGGGGCTTGATTCCGGGGCCCCTGGGATCGTGACCTGAGCTGAAGGCAGATGCTTTACCAGATGAGTTAACCAGGTACCCCCAAATTTTACACATTTTTAAGACAAGAGACGAAATTAAAAAAAAAATAGGTGTCCAGATTTTTTTCTTTCTTTTTCTTTAAGGATAATGTCACACATTAAATTGTATCTTTGCTCAAGTGCTGAAAACAGTTTAATTAAATGTACCTATTTCAATAAATTCCTTGGGCAAATAGACTACCATAGGGGCACATAAAGATTGTGAACATTAATTGCATTTGAGATTAGCCCTATTGAATTAAATTCTCACACATGGATGCCCTTCGTTCTTAAGCCATAAATAACAGTTGTTTATCTATTCAACTATGGTACATTTACTGTACAATAGTCCCTCCATCAGTTCAATCTAGAAAAGAATGTCCAATCTAAGTAAATAGTTAAAAAAAAATCTACTTGAACATTACCCAGAAGGAACATTGATGGTATATTTTATTATGTGCCATGCTCTGGGAAGAAGCACCTGGACTCTTTGTCTTCCTAATAAACAAATCTTTAGGTGACTCCAGCTCAAAATAAGTTTTGTAATATACAATACCAAAAATAAAAAAAAAAAGGAAAAAAAAAACCCAAAGTGCCTAATAAAAAATTCAATTTGCTGATAGATTAATTAAATTCCCTACCTACCCAACCCTGACTGAATCTGTCCCAAGGGGGTGAAGTTGAAAGATGAGTTTGCTAATTAATGTTAATACGGTGAATGGCACAATTAGAACAAACTCACAAAAGAATGAACATCCCTTGGTGAGAGAGTCAGTACAAGTGTGCAGGGGAATTCTTCAAATATACACAAGCTATTTAGGATAGAACAACTGAAATTCTATTAAGTTTGATTTGACAATGATAATGCCTGAGGTAACCTTATAGAGAAATGTAAATCAAATACAAAATAACTATTATTTCAGGATTACTGTAATCACACTTTGATAACTTCAGTCCAAAACTCAAATCTTGAGAGACTGACAATATCTTCAGCTTTCCTGATCACAAATACTTGGGCAGTAAAAGAATACTTAACATACCACCCTAACCCCATTGCAAATAGAACAAAAGAGATTTTCAGAAAAATGTGTATTTCCATATTATTCTTTTAAGATGTGTAACAGGTAAAGTTGATTGTGTATATTTATTTTGCTACAAATTGCCACAATTCTTCCCTCTCTGTGTTGCATTGCTTGCAGTTTCTCCCATCCAGAGGAAAAGGCTATTTTTTTTTACTCCTTCATGTTGAATGTCCTGTGCCTTGTTCTAGCCAATAGAATGTATGGAGGTGATGTCATCTAGTTCCAAACGAAGGTTTCTGGGTGCTGCTTAGTCGAACCTTGTCACCACCAAATGAACATGGCTGGGCTAGGCTGCTGGAAGATGACAGAGCACAAGGAACCGAGGCACTTCACCCCAGGGAGGCCATCCTGGATCATTTACTCTCAGCTAACCCAAGAGCTCACTGAAGAAACATGAGTGAGTCCAGCTGAGACCAAAAGAACTACCCAAATGTCCCTAGTCTGAAGAGCAGGCTTTAAAAATCTTGAATAAATAAATGATTAGTTTTCTAGTAAGCCACTTAGTTTGGAGTATTTTGTTATGCAGTGAAAACTAACTGATACACACTTGCATGGAAATTTTAGTGTTCCTTGAATGTTTATAGGATATTGCTCATACTGCTTAATTTGGAATGGTCACAGAGGATATTAATAATGATGATAATAATAATAGCTATTTTTAATGACCTTAGCTACTCTGTACCTTTCTAGATGCAGAAAAACTCCTTCCAAGTTGGACGGAGAAAGACAAGGTACGAGCACAGGCTTACATTCTGGTTCCAGCACTTAGTATTGATACTGTCCCAATAGTTCCTATGTCTGGGGGTGACTGGGTGGCTCAGTGGGGTAAGTCTCTGCCTTTGGCTCAGGTCATGATCTCAGGGTCCTGGGTTCGAGCCCCACATCAGGCTCTTGGCTCAGCAGAGAGCCAGCTTCCCCACTCCCATCTCTGCCTTCTGCTCTACCTACTTGTGATCTCTCTCTCTCTCTCTGTCAAATACATAAATACAATCTTTAAAAAAAATAGTTCCCATGTCTGTGCTTTGGTTTCCATGTGTCTCCAATGGAGAAGTGACAGTGCCTCTGCAGTACGGTGTGGGTAACGATTCACTGAGATGATGAGATGATGTATTTCAAGCACGAAGTACATGTTTCCTTAAAATATATTTGCTTCTTAGGATTATTTTAAAGGGCTTCCAAAAAGTTTACCTTGAGGGATATTATGAGAGATATCCCTGCACAAGAGAAGATACTATGGGTGACAAGTGGCAGAGGCCTTTTAAGTAGTGACGTACCAAGAGAACGAGATGACTTTTTTTTTATGCTTCTCAACAATTTTAAACACCTTATAATTCCTCGTGCTGCATGGATTCAGTAATTCCACATCCTTCAGCTAGTGCCTAAAACAAATGGGAAATGCAACCACTTCACAAAATTAACAAAAGCGAGAATCTCAAGTCTGTGGCAGGCGTTCAGCTCTTATCCCAGGAACAAATGAACCTCACAGAAATGAAGTGACTTTCCCAGGTTCACCTATCAGCAAGCAGTTCCACCAAGAGAGACTTCAGGACTGCTGACTTGGGGTTGATTGCTTTAGCTGTCAGAGAGCTTCCAAACAGGCCAAGTTCCTCATACATATTGATGAAAGAAAAGAAATCACGACTCGCTTGAAATAAGGATTGAGATGTTTAAAAAAAAAGGTTGATTGCTGATCCATCTCAGGGTGGGACTAACAGGCCCCTGATATGGAATGCCAATTTTTTTTTTTTTTTAAATAGGAAAACAGGTTTCTCACCATGGCTAGTCATCAGGCAAGAACCCATTTTCCCAGGTTACAGAATCGGATATAAAAATGTGCTAATAAGGTCCTTATTGATTTTGTAGGCAATGAGAGATGTGGTTAGGGCAGAACTTAACGGTCACTTCAAAGCCTGGTTAATTAGCCCTTTTAACTCAAGAGTATGTGCACATCTGCTAAGTGTATAACATAAAAACTATATTAATAAATCTCTCACCCATCCAATGTTGCACAGAATTGTGTGTCATATTGTGCTAGGCTCTTCTCCCCATTGTAAATTGCTCCCTGGAAATTGCATTGGCTTTTTCAGGAACTCTGTTTGTATATAATAGGGCCATGAAAATGACGGATGCTGAGCTTGTGGTCTTTAGGGCAAAGCCTTAAGAAGAATACTGGCTCCGCAAGTTACTAACTCTTTAACTTTGGACAAGTCATTTAAACTTACTTGCGTTTACTTCCCCTGTTCGTAAATTGGTGATAATATCAATTGCTTTGAAGGATTACTGATGCCTGGGGTCATGCCAAAATAGGTGCTATTATTAGCACACTGACACTTTTCTAACTTATTCCCCTGCAATGACTCTTGTTCTCCTCCTCCTGTGTCAAATAAATAAATAAACTTCATTTTTGATTACTTATAATTGTCAGAAATAACTCTTACTTTCGTGGCAATGAGATAAAAGGTGACTGCATTTTTCTTTAAGTTCTTATATTGGCAGAGTATTTTTGCTAGACTGAAAGTTAGAAAGTTCTCCATACATAATCTTTATTTGCTGAATCTTGGTTATTGTATCTAAAAAGTATCCAGAATTTCTATCTCGCTATATAAATAAAGACTTACAAAAGATTCATTTGTAACTTTAGGCAACTAAAGTATCATTTCAGGCACAGAGGCAGCAAGGTCACGAATTTTTCCAGCTGTGCAAAAGAAAAACCAACCAACTAACCAACCAACCAACCAACCAGAAAACAGCTAAAGCCATGAGCTGAAGGGCAGATTTTAATACGTGCACAGTATAGAAAGGAAAGGTGATCGTCGGTGGCATTTTTAGGCACACCTTATATCACCACTGGTCTTGTCTGCTTCAGTACAATTCTCACACACAAACCAAAAGTGGTTCCTTTGTAGAACGACAACAACAACAAAAAACTGCACAGGTTTCTGATTCACACCTGTAAACACACTTATTCACTGAGAAATTTCTGACTCAATGAATAAAACAGTATTAAGCTATAAGGTATCTTAAAGCTGTAATCCAGGATTTGTTTTATATCCTGCCCATTTGTAGCTGGAGCTTTTCTACTTGTGTTAAGGTATTTAGACTTTAAATAGTAAATAAACAAAAGTTTATTCATCATGTTTTCATTTTCTCTAAGTACTAGGGTAATTGTGCAAAATTTAAGTAAAGATGAAAACTTAGCTTTGTGTTACTCGTGATCATTAAAAATATCCTACCCTTGGAGTGTTGGATTCTGTTTTGAACAGGTTCTAGTTCACTGTGACTTCTTACCGATTATCCTGTTGCAGTTTCATACAGATATGACATATGTTTTACTTTAAATTATCTAATTTTAGGTAATATTTACCCAAATTATAGGTAGTGTCGAGGAGGTATTATATAGGGTAATCCTTTTGCTATAAAACATCCTAGGGGCGCCTGGGTGACTCAGTCAGTTAAGCGTCTGCCTTCGGCTCAGGTCATGATCTCAGGGTCCTGGAATTAAACCCTGTATTGGGCTTCCTGCTCTGCAGGACGTCTGCTTCTCCCTCTTCCTCTGCAACACATCCCCTCCCCTTGCACCCTGCTTATGTTCTCTTTCTTTACCTCAGATAAATAAATAAAATCTTTAAAAATAACTAAAAAAACACCACATTCTAAAAGTATAGAAAAACAGGATACTGCATGCACACCCATTTACAGATCATCCAGCCCCAACATCATGTAGTCTTCTGTCATTAGTTTTCCTAACATTGAATTTCATAAAATTTGTGTTATTTGGAAAGACTCTGAGATTCTCTGTAACAATATTCTCAGAACTGGATCTTGGTGTTCACTTTTTTGGTATTGTTTTAAATGAAGTCATGACGATGGGAAGCAGAACATTATTTTTCTTTCTGTTTTAAAATGAGATGAGACTTGCAGTGGATTTTTCTCGTCAAGTTACTATTATTTTTTTTAATGGTGTGTTTCTGTAGGAACATTAAAGGGTAGTCTGGTTACAGATCAATATGACACTGACTAAATATAGATTTACTTACGAGGTAGACTGAGCGGAGCCATGTTGGACAAATGAGTAAATAATGTCTCTCTTAACAAGTTCATGATTATGTATTTATTACACGGGCTCTTCCACAATAGCTCCAGGGAACCGTTACGGACCATGCCTGAATGATGTTTGTTCTAACAACCAAACCCTGTAGACTCAGGACAGCCACGAGGCTGGGGCATGAAGCAATGAAGGGACCAAGCTAACCTAAGTCCTATTAGTGCTTTTTCTTCCTTCTTGGCAAGAAAGATGAGAACAAATGAAATTCAGAAAAAACACTGCTTTCAGAGACCAGGGAAATCTAAAGGAATTTATTTATCTGGGGATATTTCAGATGTGTTGTATCACCAACAAAAGAGAAATGAAATAGTACAGATAGATATTATATAAATTATATGAATATATAAATTAAATGTAAATGATGTATGTAAATGATCTATGATATATAGCAATTAGAATATCTGAACAGAATAATAAGCAACCTACCATGATGTTTTAACTGAGTAAAAGCAGAGGATACGGAAAAGAAAAAGCCCTATGCTTTGGACTGCGCACTGTCACCACATGATGCTTCGTGCCTGCTCTCCTTCTTCTTTTTTTTAAAGATTTTATTTATTTATTTATTTATTTATTTATTTATTTTATTTATTTGACAGACAGTAGGCAGAGAGCAGTCAGAGAGAGGAGGAAGCAGGCTCCCTGCCGAGCAGAGAGCCCGATGCGGGGCTCCATCCCAGGACCCTGGGATCATGACCTGGGCCAAAGGCAGAGGCTTTAACCCACTGAGCCACCCAGGCGCCCCTCTCCTTCTTAAAGTGAATTCTTTCCCACCCCATTTGCATCTTGAATTTCTATTTATTTTGTAAGATGTAGGTCAAAAAAATCATCTCTCTTTGAAAGCTTTCCCTAGCGGTAAGAGCTAACCTTTCCCGGGAGCTCATTGATACATTGTGTTCTGCCTATGCTTTATTGGACTTATTTACCCAACAACCCCTATGAAGTGGGCACTTGTGAGACCCCATTTCAGAGATGAGGAAGCTGAGGCTTTAAGGGACAAAGTGACTTACCTCAAGTCACACTTTCTAAAACTTTCTATTAGAGCCCTTTTCAGAAATCCCGTGACCTCATAGGGCTGGTTGGAGGATTTCAAATACATGTCTGTTACATTTCCTTTCATTTTAATCTCCAAAGTTACTAATGGTTTTAAATGCACCCAGGATTTGTCTTAATAAGGTAGAGATAGACACACAGATACAGATGTGATGGTCACGAGGGAAGGGGTTGATGCTCATGGACCCCCTAGAAACAGGTGGCCTAGCATGTAGGCCCACAGGCAGGAGTGCGACAAGCATCACTCAGGAGGCCAAAGGGTGATGGGAAAGCGTGGTCAGAAGCCTATATTGGGTTTTTTTTGCGGGAAGACATGGGTGATGCACGTAGATACGCTGAAAGAGTTAAGGATTAAATAGATTGGATAGTTTCAGTGGTTCTGGGGTAGGGGGTGTCTGTCTCTAGCTGACTGGTACCTGGCCCTGGGATGATTTCAGGCAAGGGGAGTATTGGCTTGATTTGTGAGTGTTTGAGAAAGGAGATGGTTGAAGTTGTGGGTTCTGGATTGGTGGGTCAGTGTATAAATTGTGTGTTCCCAGGCAAGCTGCTTGCTCTGTTTAGGAGTTGGTGGCCCGGGAAAGGGCCATCTCTCCAGAATCAGCAAGTCCTCAAGATAATTAACGAACTTCTATGTTGTACATCACCTGAAATGGATCTTACTACCCTTACGTTAACTACCTGAAATTTAGATAAAACCTTTCAAAAAAAGAGAAAAAGATGTCAAAACATCATAAATATAGAGAATTAACAAAAACATGATTCATACACGATCTTACTAGAGAACTAAAGACATGCTGCTGGAAATGGCTGCTCAGACTTCCTTACTGAAATCTGGGGCTGGATAGTTCCTTGTTCCTCTGTTCAGTCCTCTGCTTTAGGGGTTCAGTAGCATCTCTAGATTCCATCTACTTGATGCCAGTAGCGTGACCCCACATGCAAATGTGACAATCAATAATGTCTTCAGGCATTGCAAATGCCCCCAGGGACAAAATCACCCCTGGTTGGGAACCAGCGTTCCAGATGACTCACAGTTTCCTTTGGTCATGTTTTCACATAGCGCCTGCCATTTGGATCCTGAACGCATTTATCATTCATACTTAAAATGATTTTTTTTAATGGCAGAGAAATGGCCTCACTCTTCCCAGTCTCAGGAAGGAAAATGAAGTCACAAAGCACAGATTGCTAAGTGACAAATTTAGGACGAGCTTTAGCAGGTGCTATCTTAAAGAACAATCGGGAGCCCTTCATGGAATGGATTTGTCCAGGTGCATCTCTGCCTTAGAAGGCAGAATAGAGACTTTCCTGAGGAGAGACTTTTGGTGAGGGGAGAAGGAAAGCAGGCCTGAAAACCTCTCCATGACTTTTCACCTGCCAACCTGCTGCAGGAAAGTTTATGTAACTAACAGAGTAGATCTTTTTGTTCTTATTCTCTTATACAAGATAGACAGAAAATAAATAGACAAGTTCTAAGTTGATTGTCATGCTAGAGGTAAAAAAACAAGGCAAACCTCCTCATGACCATTTGGATTTGCTACAATAGGGATGAACCAGATGTTCACAAATTGGAAATCAAAGGTCAAGGGACCTGAAGTACAACCCAGAGTCCCTTGTTTTCTCAGTACTCCTGTCTGTTGGAATCTGATTAGCAGAGACCAAGAAATTATGCAGGTGAAGTTTGAGAACCAAGCTGAAGCTTGAAAGAAAAAACCAAATGTAGGTAAGGACCAAGGAGGCATATATTCATGTAGAGAAGATCTACTTTTGGCACACAATGGGATGTTGGCATATCATAGTAACCTTCTTTTCCTATTGTCTATAATCACTAACTAGTTCCTTCATTTCATGGAAAAGATTGTTATAACTGACTCAGTGATGAGAAATTGAATTTGAAACATGTCAAGGTCTTACTGTTGAATTTTTGATTTCCAAACATTTCGGGTTCCTAAATCATGTCTGCCTGATAAATTGAGAAAAGTATTTGTTAAGACACAGATGCTCATTAAAGAAGTATTTGTTGAATATGGGATCTGGGAATATAGTGCAGTGCAATCCAGATTGGGTTCTACAAGATCAAATAGTTTATATTCTAAAAGGGGAGGAGAGAAAACTTGAACATAATTTATTCCAGTGGCAGAATTTATAAGACCTTTCTCTCTCAACGTGCTCATTTTGTTCAACCAGCAAAGGTAGCTAGTGCCTTCGAATAAAATAGCTGAACTTCATATTCATTAGGAAAATAAACTTCGAACCTAAGGCTTTTACAAATTCAATTCTACGGGATGTGTTGTTTCTGTAACTATCATATGTGCTAGTGATATTACACAGAGCCCTAAAAGAAGGTAAACCTGAACTAATTAGAACAGTGATTGAAGAAAAAGTCTTTATTTTTATTACCAGTGATATACTCCCACTTCAAAAAGATTATTTAAGTATGCGGTATAGAGAGAAATGGCTTATTGATTTATGTATTTTGTTGCTGCACTTTTGTGGGCTTTATTTGGCGTACTAAAGCAGTCACACCTTAAGGCTCTAAAATTTAGAGGATATATTTATTTCGCATTGTGTGGAATGCACATAATTCTTAGGGGCTGCCCTGATTCTCTGGAGGATTAGGTACATTTTTATCCACATTTGTTTTTGGTTTAAACGGAGTCGCTACCGTTTTTTGTTTATCAGCTTAAAGTATTTATGTATTACAGAAAGCTGGAATTTTGTATATGGAAGGATTTACTGAAGTTTTGGGTTTTTGTTTCCTTGCCTTTTTTTTTTTTTTAAATATTTGGGTAACTTAAATCCATCCCTTTCTAGAAAAAGAAAAAAAAAAGTGTAGTGAAAGTGTGAACTTAGTAAGTACTCACACTTACACTTATTAAGTACACATACTTATTAGTACATGTAAATTTATTGGATATATCTTCAAAGTTATAGGTGGAATTGCAATGATGCATTTAACAGATACAGTAATTTTGCTGAGAACTTTGGTGAATGGCACAGTGAATTCATACTTTCATATACCCATCTCTGGTTCCAAACAGAACAGTAACAGAAAAACTATATAAAGTCATAGAGATGAAATGATATGAAGTATGAAAGAGTGACCATGAGATATGGACCATGGGGTAGGGTTGAGGGGTTCCAACATGCATTTGGTGGGATTCTCAGAAGGAAAAAATGGAGAAGATGGCAGAGAAGAATTTTTGAGAAATGATAGTTGAGAATTTTCCAGAAGTAAAGGAAAACAAAAGTGTTGAGATGAAAGTAATTGTGGTGTTACATCCCCAGTCCTGATCCAGCCTGTCTAAAAATAATTTAGAACTGAAACAGCAATATTCGAATACTGTGTTGGAGGGAACATCAACACAAGGTTTAAAATTAATGGGTATTGTCTTTCAAGTGAAAAGCACTGTAATAAATGCACTACCTTAATATTTATTATGGTGAATCTAAGGACAAAGGAGATTAAATATGACACATCATTTATTTTTTACCAACTCTGGAAAACAACAGGAAGTCATAATTTGAGATAATGTAATTGTATGAAGCTTCTCATTGCTTTCCAGAAACAATATAAATGCAGTCTTTCAGGGATTCTGTTCACATAATGGTGCGTACATGGTTCTCTTCTGAATTTTCATTGTTATTTTATTTTACAGACTAAATAGGATCTAGAGAAACCTGGATCCGGTTAAAAAAAAAAAAATTCCAGTACTATGACTGTAGGCCTTCCTAATGTAGCCTCTATTTATAAATGTGCGAGTCCATTTAGTCTACTGCTTTGGGCCATTTGTGATTACGAGGGCTTGCAAAGAATGACCTAAGGCTGTCTGATCAAGGAATCTGGTGATTTTTCTCTAACACTATCAGTCCTGAGATGATGAAAATAGGATTGTTTTCTGCCTATCATGGAGTTCTATTTTGATGTTCTGTCACACTAGAGAAAGGACTCATGTTCTTCGAGTTTTCTCTTCCCCTCATTGGCCTCTTCCTCTCATCTACTCCTGGCTTTGCTAATCTCACCTTCTTAAACACCATCCATCCTTCTGAAGGGTTTTCCAGCCCCTTCCATTGCCTCATCCAGCCTCCCATTTAATGAAGTCTGTTCTTCTCATCTCCAGCATTTCCTTGGCTAAACAACCTATGTTGTTTTGTTTTGTTTGGTATCTAAGAAAACTTGTGTCTTATTTGAGAATTTAATACATCAATAATATTTCCTTTAGCTCTTGACATACCAAAATAAGTCACGGCATCTTGTGCTAGCAACCGTTGCAAATTTGCAAACAATCTTAACTTAGGATGGCCCCTGTCCTGAAGGAATTTACAATCGAATTGAGGACATTAATTCATTTGGAGAAAACTAGAGCTCCATGGCCATATCTGGGTCAGAGGAGTAGAGAAACAATGAACTCTTTCATAGTATTATCAAGTTTTGGTCCTAGTTAGTGTTTGTTGCAATGGTATCTTCATGATGACTTTATTGATCAGTTGATGCAGTCCTTTAGGTGATCAGAAAAGGAACTCGGTACCTTTATCATAGTTTATATCTAATAGGAACTGAAAAAGTGAGACAGGAAAGGCAATAAGCTGTCTTTCCCAAAGGTGCTAAGATATTTTCTGTTGTGTTTCATTTTCTGCATAACTGCAGGGCCTGCATAACTGCAAGCCGGGCTCAGGCACAGACAGGTCGAGCTGGAGTTGACTTCCTGTTTTTCCTACACTGACATGGCTGAGCCCCAGCCCGCCTCCTCCCCCAGCGCCGGCGTCAGCACATTCAGGAGGTGATTCATTTCTGTCGCCTGCATCACCATCAGCCTCCGCATCCTATCACATCATGCCTCACTGTCAGTCCCCCTGACTCCTTGATCTCTTGGTCCCTGTGAGAAGCCTGGAGATCAGATCACACCTGATAGTCCCACTCAGAGCCCGAATGGCCTTCCTGAGGAAGTGAACCGTGAGGGGCACCATTTTGTATGCTAACTTCATGCAAGCTCTCTGACAGTCGTGATTGTGGTGCAGTTTTCCTGGGGACACCTTCATTTATTTAATGTTAATCACTCTGGTAGGTCCTGTAGCAGAACCAGTCTGTTGTCAAGGGCTGCTCCTGCTCACTCGCCCAGGCTCACTTCCAGGGCTGCCTTTCTCCCACCACCTCTGAGGCATGGGCTTTATCGGGTCCTGGTCCCCTCAAGGGGATGCCACTTTCCTCCAACGTCCCTGGGCCAGGCAGTTCAACCTAAATGAGGCTACAGGAGTGATGTTGCCATTTAGTCACTGACACAAGGACCACCTCAGAAACCCTTTTAACTCAGTTATTCCTCAACTCTAGTCAGTACAAAAAAAAAATCCCCCAAACCCACGCAAACAAGAATTCTTGACGATATTCACACAACTGTCAACGCAACCTATCTACAGAGTTCATTTCTCCCAGCCCTTACTCACAGGCTTTTTCTGTTCCTGTCATGTTATCTTAGCCTTTCAATTCTGTACCATCAGATTTTTGCTTGAATGGAGACACCACTAAAAAGAGATTTCCTCTAGTTGAGCTGAATATAAAGAACCTCATTCCAAGCATCTCTTCCCAGAACAGTCTGCTCCACAATACACAGGTTTACCACCCAGTGTAATGTTGAAAATGGAGCTACCAGCCCCTTGGCAGGAGGGCACGGGCTCGAGGTGCTGATGAATTTGAAAATAATTAATTGTAACATATCCTCACCTGTTCCACTTGGGACTCATAATGTACAAATACATGTCACTTGTCTGGCGGGGGGGGGGGTTATATCATGATCTTCACTTTGGTTCCAGCACTCTACTTTCCCCAGTGGAGTTAACAGCCTTAGGTACACATTTGTAGTCCGTTGGTGGACTCCTGTGTTATTGCAGTGAGAAGGGGTTCCAGAGGCAATTCGTTTCTGTTCCCTCAGGTTACAGATTAACACTTGCAGCCACCCCAGCCTTGTGAGTTTGTGTATCTAAACTATTATTTTAGAAAAGTCTTTTCCAACTCTTCAGCTCTCTTTGACTTTGGAGTTCCAAAGAGCACTTCCTGAAGTGTAGCCAGGAAGACTCTGGAACTTGGAGAATATTCTTAGCATGACAGAAATCTGCCTTCCAGTTTTTATGTGCGCTCAATGAGGCAATTTGAGAAGAAAAAAGAAAGGGGAAGTGCAAATTCATCAGGCATCTACTAGGAGAGTCGCACTCCGTCAAACGGTGACAAGTAAGATTTGTTGCCGGCTTGTTGGAGGCCAAGGAGTGTCCAGAGTACTCTGTGTGTCTGTCATCTACCCACTTAGTCCTCAAACGGCCCTGTGAAGGAAGGACTATTTCTACCAACCCCATTTTATAGTTAAGGAAATCACAGCCGAGTCACCCGGCTGGATTCACACCATCTTAACTACAGGAGATCTCAGCGTCTCTCTGTGGCGTGGACGTTATTGCTCAAATGGGCACGTGAGGAAACTCGAGCCTTCAGGAATTGGGGGGCTGAAGCTCGGGAGGTGAAATCAAGGGCAGAGGAATTCCAGTTTCGCTCCTTTTATTTCTCCATGTAATTCCACCATGCATCGATCGAAAAATGATGACTTAAGACATTTCCACCCTGATCCAAAGGAGCTGAGCCCCAATCAATTTAGCAAATTAACTAAGAGAAGGAGTAGAGGCTTCGGCAATATATTTATTGTAGGTTTGACTTTCTCTGCCTCTCTCCCTGTTGTGAAGGGGAGATAAGGCAGGTTTTAGCTGGGATATTAGGCCTGGTGAAACCCCTTGGGGACAATGCATGAATCTGACAGCACGGCACTCCTTCCCAGATGCCTAAAAGTAGCTTCCAGCACAAAGGCTGCTCAACAAGCATGTGGCAAATGAGATTATAATACCAGCCTGGCATGTCACTGTCTCAAACTCTCCACGGTGGGTTGGATCTACCGCTTCATCTGATTCATAAAAGAAATTTCCTGTGGGTCCTTATCTGGAGGAAGTCCTTCCTCTGTTGGTGGTGGTGAATTTTAAGGCAGCTGTGCCATAGGATAGAAGGAAAACAAAGATTTAATCTGAATTCACTCAAGAAATACAGCTTCAGTGTGTGAATCCCAGCTCCAGCAGGGGGTTGAACAAACAGTCACAATATCACCGCGGTCTTACACGGAAGATGTGTAACTTGTCAGAGCTGTGAGATCTCTTAAGAACTGTGTGTTAGGGTGATACTGTTCAGGCAGAAGGCTGGTCGACAGGACACCTCCCTGGAGACATCTTTCAATTACAGATGCACTGTAATTAGAGATGGGAAAAGACTGGACGTGGATCCACTACATGGATAGAGCCCAAGATTTTGCTTCATATCGTACATTTTCCAAAGTCTAGCTTATATGATTTCTTGCAGGAGGCTTGTCTATAATCATGTATTCTGCCAATATCATTTGAATTCTTATTTCAGCTACTTTTACCATGCAATACCTGTTCTCTAATTTTTTAAAAGATTTTATTGATTTATTTGAGAGAGAGAGAGAGAGAGCACAAACAGGGGAAGGGGCAGAGGGAGGGATAAGCAGACCCTGCACTGATGACAGAGACTGACGCAGGACTCCATCCCAGGACCCTGGTATCATGACCTAAGTCCAAGTCAGATGCTTAACTGGCTCTGTTCGCTAATTTTATTAACTCATCTTCCCCCTTCATTTTCCAGGATTGGAGAACGTTCTTCCCAGAAGGACCCCAAAAGATCATCTTGTCTGTTACTTCTTTATGGAAAGGGAAACTGAGTTTCAGGGAGGCTGAATTAGGCTTTCATCTGCTTCTCAACCCATTGCCTGAATTAGGGTATCCACATTAGCCGCAATCCATACCTTTACATTTTCTAGAAACAGTGTTTGCCATTTTATAAATTGTGAATCTAAGTTGTTGGGCTTTATAATTCTCGTGCCAGAAAGAGTCTTAATAGCTGAAACAGCTACAAAAGTTCACTGTCTACAGCTGTTATACGTCGGTAAATAGAATTTGATCAGTGCCGGATCTCATGGCATAGAACAATGATTAGTGTCTTATACAGTACTATTAAATTCGAGACATTTTTTTTCCTTCCTGCAAAGACATCTGCATAAAAAGTAGCAGTGTGAAAACAAGTCAACATTGACAATGTTCAATATTAGCTACAGATAATTGCTCTCGAGGACATAGAACTCTATTCCATACTCCTAAAATTTTATGTTTCTTGATAAAATATTCCACTCAGGGTTTTGATGCAAAATGTTTCTTTATCCTGGGCAACCAAACAACATTCATAGGCTAGAAGCACAGAAGAAATTTGCCAAAACAGATACTCTGTTTTATTCTTCATCATCATGATGGACTGAACTGCGTCCCTACCCCCCATGTTGAAACCATGACCTCCAAAGTGACTGTATTTGGAAATAAAGCTTTTCAGGAGGTAACAAGTCAAATGAGGTTATATGGGTGGGGCCCTAATCCTACAGGACTGGAGGCTCAGTCCTCAGAAGAGGCGTGTACAGAGGAAAGGCCATATGAGGACACAGGAAGCCAGAGGGAGCCCTCATCAGAAGCAAACCTGACTAGCACCTTGATCTTGGACCTCCAGCTTCTAGAACTTTAAGAAAATAAATTTCTGTGGGTTAGGAACCCCCATGCTGCCCCCTTCTGTGGTTTTCTGCGATACGGTTACCAAGTTCTCCTCTTTAAATCTGAGAACCTGATGACACTCAAAAAGAATGGAGTGTAGGTCAAGATAGGGGAAAGGTTTTGACTGAGGTCAGGATGGGTGGAGGAATCCAGCAGGGTAGAGGTTTTCCTAACACCGCAGAGCGTATCAGAGATGACAGCACTTTGTGGAGCTAGCCCCAGATCTCCCTAATCCTTCAGTTCATTCCATCCTCCCTATAGTTCCAGCAACAGCATTTCCAATTTCCTTCCTTGCTGTTAATTCACACTTTTGAGATGTACAGGGAGTGGTATCCAAGCATCACGACCCCCAAACTTCCATCGTCCAGGTTATAAAAGAGCCTAAAGCAGAAATTATTTTCATCCCATCAGAGATGTGGAAATTATGTCACTTATCAGACCCATCACCTTATATCCGACTAAATCCACAAGAAATCAGCGTAGGGCAAGAGATGTATTTACATTTCCTTTGTCAATAGCTGGTATTTCCTCCTTCCCATGTAACTTAGGTCAACGTTCCAAATTTGAAACTGAAGTTCCTTTTCACTCAAATACAATTGTGTAGCAGCTATGAGTAGAAATAGGAAATGAACCAAATAAGAGCATATTTAGAAAATGTCTGATAGGGTTATCCAACTCTTAAAATGCCAAGTGGCTTTGATGAGCAGTCTCAAGGCCACTAATTGGGTAAAATTCATCAGCTTGTTGCTTCAGTTAGTTCCAACTCCAAGAGCAACCCGACTTGACAGGTTTACTGCAGTCTTTGGAGAAGAGTATACTGGGCAGGACACAGCCCTGAAGGTAAAGGTCAACGTTGAGCATCCGAAACTCCACCCAGTATCTTAAAATGAAATTTCTTATTGCTACATTCGGACACAGTTCAATAGACATGCCTAAAAAATGTTGGTTTCTTCTTCAGAAGTTACAGATTAATGGCAGTTGACAAGAAGTAAAGGTATAGTATAACATCTTTATATAGCATGCACTTGGCTTTGTGGTTGTCAAAATGTAGCTGCCTTTGAAAACAATCATATGACCTTTTTTCTGCAGCCAAAATAAAATTGTTTAAGAGTTTTTACTTCATTTATTAAAAAAAAACCTCTTTCTTATAAAAAATAATCCTGCACTCTGAGTCTTAATTACAACAAAACAAAACAAAACAAAACAAAAAAACCCCAAAACATCAAAATGTTATTCAAGTTAATTGTGGTGTCGAGTAGGGTCCAGCTTTCTATCTTTGATGATGGCAAAATCTATTTCACCAGTGACAGAGTGGTCTCTAAGGCCATCTATCTTCTGACTAACAAAGAATGTTGAGGGTTATCTATTTTAATATGTCAGCATCAAAGAAAAATTTGTTCTCATAGCCTGGAGATGCTCCCAGCATGAGGAGTAAACATTCAGAGCATGAAATGGATTTTGGCTTTGCACCATATCCCAGGAAACTCCACACTTGATTCTGCTGAGTCTTCATTTAATTACGGCTGCTGTGGGCTCTCCTTGCGTTTCCAGAGAGGAAACTTAGTCACCCCTGAAATACCCAAAGGTTCTTTACGAGAGGACATGGAAATGGACTCTTGGTTATGTTTCTCAGAACAGGTGAGAGACATCTGGACTGACTTCTAAGATGTTGGGTGATTCAGAAGACAGTGGAGGCTGTGCGGTGGGGGCTGGCCTTTCCCTCCTATGCATCTCCTAGATTTTACCATCTCTTCCAGGTATTACCGCGATTTATTTATTTATTTATTTATTTAGTGGCATTAGGTTGTTTAATCCTCATGGTAGACCATGGGTTTCTTGATCACGCCTGTTTTAAAGACGAGGGAGCAGAGGATTTTGAGTCGAGGAATGATCCGAAAGTTAGCAAGAACAATAATAGTGACATACATGCGTAGCCCGACTCCAGTGACATGGGAAGTCATTTGTTCAGATATGACATGTAATTCACAAAAAATTAATTTTCTCAGTTGAAATCACAACTCGTGCTTCTCTGTGTTTCAGAACTGCAAGCACCCCCTATCCTTGTTATATCCTGGTTGAGCTGAATTATTCCTACAATCAAAATTATGACCTTGGAATCTCAAGGCAATTTCTGTGCCCAGAGTGCCCCTTGCTGGGGTCAGTTGGGAGGAGAAGGCTTACGTAAGCTCTACATAAGAAAGGATGATGTGGGGAGGAGAGAAGGACACTGAAAATGGCTGGAGTTTTCACCCCTTTAAGAACTGGAGATTAGGTGCCTTAAATAAGACATAGGGACACCAGCGCTTAGTACTCCCTGTTCAAAACGGAAAAACAGTGGAAAAGAAGACATCGGAAAGAATAAGGTTTTAGGGGCCACATTTATAGGCCCTATTTCTGGGTATTTTCTACTTCTCATATCTCCCTTTCCCTAAGGTTTGCTCTTGGGTGGGTGAATGTCTGCAGGAGAGTACCTGCACACATACAAACACATTTATAAGAGCTTCCAGGAATAAAAGAGAAGACACTGTTAAATATGAATTTCAGAGAAATACTAAATACTCACTCTGTTAGTGTAATTATGTCCCAGCTGTCGCATGATACATCCCTATATTGGGAAGTTACTCATGTATCTGAAATTCAATTTTAGCTGTGCATCATATGTTTTTATTTGGTAAATTTGGCAACTCTAATCTATACATCCATATACATATAATGTGCATATATATACAAATATATTTAAAATCTATGCGTCTACAATGATATATAACACTCCCTGACACTGAAATGAAGTTAGCACCCCATTCTGTCAGCCGTGTGCCTGTTCATTCTGTAACTCCCATATATCAAGGCATGCATACTTGTGATACTATGTTCAATGTCTGCTTCCCCACTAGATCATAAGCTCCACAAAGACTACGACTCGTCCTGCTCCTGAATCAAGGCAGAGTATGCGTGAAAGCCCACGTCCAGATTTTATTCAATGGATCACCCTAACCCTAACAAGCACGTGGGCTCTGCCCAGCTGTGGACAAAAGCTTGAGTCAGCAGCGGAAACTCTCAACCAGAGAAAGGGCTTGCATTTAAAGGCATGACAAAAACCAATTATGTTGACTTCCACGTTTTTATCTCCCTGAATTCGAATAAGCATTTTTACTTTTATTTTTTAAAGATTTTATTTATTTATTTGACAGACAGACAGATAGTGAGAGCAGGAACGCAAGCAGGGGGAGTGGGAGAGGGAGAAGCAGGCCTCCAGCAGAGCAGGGAGCCCGTTGTGGGCCTTGATCCCAGGACCCCGGAATCATGACCTGAGCCGAAGGCAGCCGCTTAATGACTCAGCCACCCAGCTGCCCCTGGAATAAGCATTTTAAATGACTTTTTTACCCCCTGGGTACTTGGCTAGCCCCCTGGGTAACAAGTGCTTTGGCACACGCGTAGTTTCCTATATGTCCTCCAGCACCGTGAAACCTTCCCAGCATGCCCACCTTCGCCAGCTTTGGATTGTGCATAATGTGGCCCACTCAGGAAGCTGCCCTTGGCCTTGGCCTTGTGTGATCAAGAATGCCATTTAGAAATTTTTATTTTGACCCAAAGCCTTCAAACTGGCAGATAAAAGAGAGGCCAAAAATGGAAGCCTCCTCCCACTCCACATTACATGAGTGGTATTTTAAAATTACCTCACCAGCTTCCTTGAGAAATACTACATTTTTCGTCCTTGGTGGCTGTGATTAAGTAACACTCACTTTGCACAGCTCCCGTGGTGACACGGCTCCATTACAAAGGCCTCCTGTGTGGAGTTCGGGTCATTAGAAACTACACGAACTATTAGGAAAGAGTAGCAGAGCTGCTATCAAATCCTTCGAATTACAGTTTCCTTTCTGACTGTGGCAGAGAATAAAGACTGAACTCGTGATGTATATATTTGTATATGTACATATGTGTGTGTGTGTGTGTGTGTGTGTGTATGAAGAAATCACAATGTCAGATACAGTTCTCAAAATGTTTTCCAATAAAACTCTTAGTCTAACTTTCTTGATCCCCAAAATTAGAATTTCGTTTCTGGATTCCACAAATTCACTTAATCTACTAAAGTCTCGTGTGTATATAAGTATAGGTTTCTTTCAGCTCGGTGTCTGTAACGGTTAATTTTTTTTAAAGCATTTTTTAAAGGTTTTATTTGAGAGAGAAAGAAAGAGAGAGCACAGAGGGAGGGGGAGAAGCAGATTCCCCCCTGAACAGGGAACCCCCAGGAACTTGATGCCAGGACCCTGGGATCATGACCCGAGCGGAAGGCAGATGGGTAGATGTTAACTGACTGAGCCACTCGGGTACTCCAATGTAATGGTTAATTTTTTTAAAAAAGATTTTATTATTTATTTTAGAGGGAGAGCATGCATGAATGGTAGGGAGGGGCAGAGGGAGAGAGAGAAGCAGACTCCCAGAGGAGCAGGTAACCGCTGTGGGGCTCGATCCCAGGACCCTGGGATCATGACTTGAGCTAAAGGCAGACGCTTAACTCACTGAGCCACCTAGGTGCCCCCTGTAACGGTTAATTTTATGTGTCAACTGGATTGATCTGAGAGATGCCTAGAGAGCTAATAAAATAAAAAAATCTCTGGGTGTTTCTGTGGGGGTACCTCTGGAAAAGTTTAGCATTTGACTTAGTAGATTGAGTAAAGAGATCCACCCTCTACAAGGTGGGTGGCCATTGTCCTGGGGGCCTGCAGAGAATGAACAAGCAGAGGAAGGGATAATTCTATCTCTTCTTGAGTTAGGATATCCATTTTCTCCTGTTCTTGAACATCAGAGCTCCTGGTTCTCGGGCCTTTGGAGTCTGACCTCAGATTGGGAGTTATACCATCATTCCCCCTAGCGCGATTGGCCTTGGATTGAACTACACCACCATCTTTCATGATCCTCCAGCTTATAGATGGCAGATCATGGTTCAGCCCCCATAACCACGTGAGCTTATAGCATAATCTCCTTTTATATGTATCTCTCTATATATCTTATGAGTTCTGTTTCTCTGGGAAACCATGATGAATACAGGGTCCTATATTGAATCTTCAGTTTCTTGAATGTCTCTACTCTGGACTTGCACCCCCAACTAGGGCTTATACTTCAAACCCCTGCCATGAAAAGTGGGGGCCCAGCAGTAGGCTGTCCTTAACTGCATGGCAGATCTCTGTGCACCAGCCATCACTCCTTCTTGATTGCCCAGACACATGAGGGGTCATTTGGCCAGGGCCCCATAATGGCAAAGATAGGCTCTTCATGTGCAGGTGTCATTCAGGCACAAAACCCCAACATATCTTGACATCACCAACATTTAGCCTACTTGCTGTGAGCTCCTCATAGGATGTGAAACACAGTCCCATGTTTTCCTGGCACTTCAGCTAATCTTTTGGGGGAAATCTGGCTTATGTGGGAGGTGATTGACTATGTGGTACCCTTTCCCCAGAGCTGGTATTAAACTCAGACCCCAGATGTGCTCCTGGCTTTCCATCTTTCTGATGACATATAAAAATGAGGAGCCACATGCTCTGGACTAGTACAGATCCCACGGCACTCTTAGTAAGACCAGAGGCTTTACCCTTAATACGTGGCAAAAAGCCAACAGGGTAAATGAAGTTCCAACTGCTCAAAATCCTTTGATGCTTTATATATTTTACTCTGTTATTTGCCCCAAAGTTTGACTAGTACGTGGTGGGGGCCATTGATCAGTTAGCATTTTTTTTATCCCAGATGTGCATGCATTTCAGCAGTGGATTTTTAGCAACCTCTTTGTAAAATGTTGCAGCCTACTGAAGTAAAAAAAATGCTACATAAAACTTGTTATTTGATGCTCAAAGGGACATTTTCTTATAAATAAATTTATTTCTTATAAAATATATACAATTATGGACAGGGAGGAGTGAAGGCAGGAGCAAAATAGGAGGATAGATTTAATTTTATGCTAAATAGTTGTCTTCTATTTAAGTGACACAAGGATACCCACACACACACATATTTGTATTGATCTAGGGCACAAACTTGTGTTCATATGAGCATAATTTTTTTTTTTTTTTATTAGCTGGGTTTGGTTGCTCCATACCTTCCATAGCAATTCTATTTGTTGCGCCAGTTCTCCTTGGAGATGAGATGCAGCATCTCCATTGCCAAAAGGGAACTCTCCGTGGGGAGCTCTGCCACCCGCCCCAGCTATCAACAGAGGAGGCAGGAAAGTCTGGGGCTGGGAGGACTGGATTTATATAAATGGAAAGATAAGTCTCATTTTCTTTGCTTCCTTCAACCTTGCCTCTCCTTTTTTTCCCCTCCAGCTTATGGTGTTTCCTGTTCCCTGCTTTAATCTAAGCTTCATCCAAACGATGACAGATTGGAAAAAGAGACCATTTCGAGGCCATCAGTCGCCCTCCTGATTCATCACAGGGAGGGTCTGCCGTCCTAGCTCTCGGAAGAGCCTCCTCAGTCCCTATTTCAGTCCATTCCACACCTTGCCAACACCTCCCCCTGCAACTAGACACTGGTTCAAGTCATTTAAAGGCCAGGATCCCTGAGCCACACTTAACAAGCCCATGCTGCCCACACTCCCATAAAATACCAAGGAGCTTGTCACAGACTCTCATGAAATACCAAGGAGATTTATATTTATCCTTAACACAAGCAACCCTCATCTAGGTTTTCCAGGATCAATTCATTCCTTATAAAATGCTCATGCCCCTCCTCGTGGACACAGTTTTATACATGCGTGCAAATCATGAGATGGCCCTCGAGTGCCAGGCCCAAAGTCCAGTCGGAACGCTTCACACTTGCATCATAAGGGAAGTTTGTTTGTTTGTTTCTTTGGGAAATAATCTCAAACTCATAGGAAATTTCTAAAACTGGTACAAAGAACACTTGTAGACCCTTTACCCAGATTCATCTATTGTTAATCTTCTGCCTGTTTATTAGTTCTTCTCTCTGTCTTACATATGAGAGAGACTATATACACATGAATACTTTGTATGATTAAGAATTCATATTTGTGAGAATGTATACACATTAATACCGTGTTACTAAATATAACATATACTATTTGAGGCTAAGTTGCACACATTGTGACCCCTCAGTCTGTAACACTTCACTGTGTATTGCCTAAGAATAAGGATGTCTTCTCATACACCCACCAGTGCAGTTATCAACCTTAGTAAATTTACATCGATAGATACTTTAACAATTAAAATTTTTTTTAAAGATTTTATTTATTTATTTGAGTGAGAGAGAGAGAAAGGGAGAGAGAGAGAGGGACCAAGCAGGGAGAGAAGAGGGAGAGGGAGAAGCAGACTCCCCACTGAGTAGGGAGCCTGGTGCGGGACTTGATCCCAGGACCCTGAGATCATGACCTGAGCTAAAGGCAGAGACCTAACCGACTGAGCCATCCAGGCGCCCCTAACATCGATATATACTTTTATCTAACTGGAAGTTTGTATTCAACTTCGTCAACCAACTCAGTAATCTTGATAGCATTTAGTCCAACACAGAATCCTGTCCAGGTTCATGTGTTGTATTTTATCGGTGCGTGTCCTTAGTTTCCTTCAATCTCAAGCAATTTCTTTGCCCTTCTTTGCCTTTTTTGTGACCTTGGCATTCTTGCAGAAAATAGTCTCTTATCAGGATGTGTTAAGGGCTCCTGGAGGGGATGAGAATGAGACTAGTGGAGAGAAGGGACATTAAATGAAACCATGTACATGGAACAGTGTAATGCACATGACAGAACTGGGGCAAGAGACAATGTGGTCGCCTACTGTGCATATGGCCAGTTCCTTAGGTCAAACTGTCTTTAGACCATTGCCTCTTGGCTTTGCATGTCGACCTAAGAATTACTCAGCCAGCTTGGCTATCCTGTTTACTATGGCAGACATTAAAGTAAAGGCATCCTACTACATGATGACAAAGTAGTGAGAGGAGAGAGAGAAGATGGAGGAGAATGGGAGAAAGGGAGGGTCAGGGGGTGGGAGGGAAGGTGGGCAGGAGGGAGGGAAGAGGGAGAGGGAGAGAGAAGGCAGTATCCCCATTAACTACAACGCATACTGGGACCATTTGTTGTGTCAGCCATTAAATAGCATGCCTCCGCAGCTCTTGAGGATACCGCTGTGTGATCAACAGAAAACACACTTGAGATCATCATCACGTTGATGTCATCTCCCTAGGAAAGGAACACTCTTCTTGCCTCCATTGACAGAGTATGGATCACTCTGCTCTTGCGTGAATCTCACATCTCTTTCTTCCCCTTTGGTGTCCACCCCTGGGCTCATTTTGTACAGAGGAGAGAAAGAGTCTCTGTTCAGCACAATTAAGCCACCCACACGCAGATTTACTAGGCAGAAAACAAAGAATAATGAAGAAAACATCTGCCACCACCTGAGCAACTGACGTAAATAAAGTGACAAGAGAAGATGCCTCTTGACAAAGTTCATTAGTAAGAGCTCTTGTGTGACAAGAGGTAAGGCCTTAGCCACAAACATCAGCTCCGGTGAAAGGGAGTCACACGGATACTTATTGTTCAGTGGCAAACCCTGGCTCTTTTTCCTTCTTACTTACTCCTATTTACCAGTAGAAGGGAATGAGCAACTAAGAGATCCAAGGGAGAGGGGATGGGTTTGGAGTCACGTACTAGATTGTGACTTTGGGGAAGGCTCACCTGCATCTCCAAGCTTCACTTCCTTTATTAAGGGGCCCTGACAACAAGCCAGAACGAAATGAGCCAAGCATGTGAATGCTGAGCAGAAGCTCTGGCAAAATAGTAGGGAAGTTACATGTGTTTGCTCCTGTCCGAGGAGCAGAGCCCGAGATGGCTTGGCTCCACATGATTTTTGGAGGAGCAGAAGAGGGACACAGAAGTGGACAGAAGAAGATGTCCAGCAGGGGTGTGGTCTCTGCTGGAGACCAGTTTGGGCCTCATCCCTGGGGGAGCTCTGGAGCTCAGACTTGGTCCCTGGTAAGATGAGAGTAGATCAATTGAGGAAGACACAAAGAAATGGAAAAATGTTCCATGCTCCTGGATTGGAAGAATAAATATTGTGAAAATGTCTATGCTACCTAAAGCAATCTACACATTTAATGCAATTCCTATCAAAGTACCATCCATCTTTTTCAAAGAAATGGAACAAATAATGCTAAAATTTATATGGAACCAGAAAAGACCTCGAATAGCCAAAGGGATATTGAAAAAGAAAGCCAACGTTGGTGGCATCACAATTCCGGACTTCAAGCTCTATTACAAAGCTGTCATCATCAAGACAGCATGGTACTGGCACAAAAACAGACACATAGATCAATGGAACAGAATAGAGAGCCCAGAAATAGACCCTCAACTCTACGGTCAACTAATCTTCGACAAAGCAGGAAAGAATGTCCAATGGAAAAAAGACAGCCTCTTCAATAAATGGTGCTGGGAAAATTGGACAGCCACATGCAGAAAAATGAAATTGGACCATTTCCTTACACCACACACAAAAATAGACTCAAAATGGATGAAGGACCTCCATGTGTGAAAGGAATCCATCAAAATCCTTGAGGAGAACACAGGCAGCAACCTCTTCGACCTCTGCCGCAGCAACATCTTCCTTGGAACAACGCAAAAGGCAAGGGAAGCAAGGGAAAAAATGAACTATTGGGACTTCATCAAGATCAAAAGCTTTTGCACAGCAAAGGAAACAGTTAACAAAATCAAAAGACAACTGACAGAATGGGAGAAGATATTTGCAAATGACATATCAGATAAAGGACTAGTGTCCAGAATCTATAAAGAACTTAGCAAACTCAACACCCAGAGAACAAATAATCCAATCAAGAAATGGGCAGAGGACATGAACAGACATTTCTGCAAAGAAGACATCCAGATGGCCAACAGACACATGAAAAAGTGCTCCATATCACTCGGCATCAGGGAAATACAAATCAAAACCACAATGAGATATCACCTCACACCAGTCAGAATGGCTAAAATCAACAAGTCAGGAAATGACAGATGCTGGCGAGGATGCGGAGAAAGGGGAACCCTCCTACACTGTTGGTGGGAATGCAAGCTGGTGCAGCCACTCTGGAAAACAGCAAGGAGGTTCCTCAAAATGTTGAAAATAGAACTGCCCTATGACCCAGCAATTGCACTATTGGGTATTTACCCTAAAGATACAAACATAGTGATCCAAAGGGGCTCGTGCACCCGAATGTTTATAGCAGCAATGTCCACAATAGCCAAACTATGGAAAGAACCTAGATGTCCATCAACAGATGAATGGATCAAGAAGATGTGGTATATATACACAATGGAATACTATGCAGCCATCAAAAGAAATGAAATCTTGCCATTTGCGACAACATGGATGGAACTAGAGCGTATCATGCTTAGCGAAATAAGTCAAGCAGAGAAAGACAACTATCATATGATCTCCCTGATATGAGGAAGTGGTGATGCAATATGGGGGCTTAAGTGGGTACGAGAAGAATCAATGAAACAAGATGGGATTGGGAGGGAGACAAACCATAAGTGACTCTTAATCTCACAAAACAAACTGAGGGTTGCTGGGGGGAGGGGGTTTGGGAGAAGGGGGTGGGATTATGGACATTGGGGAGGGTATGTGCTTGGGTGAGTGCTGTGAAGTGTGTAAACCTGGCGATTCACAGACCTGTACCCCTGGGGATAAAAATATATGTTTATAAAAAATAAAAAATTAATAAAGAAAAAAAAAAGATGAGAGTAGGTCAGACTTTTGACCCTGTCTCAGTCAGTCAGTCCCTAGCTGTGGGATGGGGGAGGGGAAGTGCCTCCCCAGACACAAGGGCTCCATCAGCATATTTCTGAAGGAGACGAGAGCTGTGAGCAGTCAGCCCCCAGAGTAGCTGGAGGATGGGGGAAAGGGAGTGTGCACTGGCCCCATGAAGGCGTCTGGGTAGGACACCCTAGCATCCACCATAATTCCCTTCTCCCGTCTCACCTGAAGAAGGAAACCTTATAGAACACAGGGCTAGATTATTTGTCACTAAATTGGGTTCATATTATTTTTCTTAATTTTGGTTGAAAGAAGTGACCACTCACAAGACAGTACTCTCTGAAGCATACGTGGCTAACTGAATCCATGGAGAAAGACTTTTATTACTGATAACACTGCTCTGATCCCCAGCACAGATGGGACCAGCCACAAGGAAAGGGGCCCATGCCCATGGGTATGCTTCAGGTGGTCCCAGTGGCCCTCAGCTGCACTACCCACCCCAGTGCCCAGGAAGAGATGCCAAACGCAGAAGGGCAGGGACGATCAGAGTTGCTCTCAATTATGCTGCTCTCCTCTTGGCGTGGCTGCTCTGCTTTCTGGCTCGGTGTCCTTGGCGCACCGCCATACCTTCCCGTACATGGGCCTTTCTAGGTCTCTGAGAAATGAAGTGAACATCATTTATAATATTCATCCCTTCCTCCGAGAATGGGCAGGGGGATGGAGAAAGGCAAGAACATGGAATCAGTGGCTGCTGGGAGGGTGCGGAAGTCATTTGCATTCACTTCTTCAGTCCACACAGTCCAGGGGTTTGTTTCCAGTGTGGATCTAGCAATGACTTAGTTCATCAGAGGTAATGTGGCCCAACACATGGCACAGACTCTGGTCACGGGTCAAGGCTGGGCCTAGAAACCCATGGATAATATTCATATTCTGTATTATAAGGGATGGCACATATAAATTAACATATTTTTCTGTGACAATGATGTGTATATCTCACGTGTTTATAGCATTGTATATATACATACATAGGCTTATATGCATATATTTATGTTTTATACAGTTTTCTTATTTTTTGTCGTTTTCTCCTCACTGGACTGTAAGCTTTATTAAGGTGGAGGTTTTGCTTACTTTGTTCACTGTTGTGACCACAACTTGTGTTCTAGGTTTCACAGTGGAAGCTCAATAAACATTTGTTGCATCATCTCCAGATTTTTCAAATCAATTCACTTCATGTTAAAATCAGTTCATAGATTTGAATTGATTTTAAAAGTTTGGGGATGATGGTAAGGCACCTTATTTTTAAAACAAAACTTGTGTAAATAACTAAGACTAGGTTAGTGGAGCCCCTTTCTAGCTGAGTTGCCCATAAAGTTCAGATTTGCTTTATCTATGCTGAAAAAAAAAAAAAAAGTTCTATGGCCTCCTCCCTTCTCACTCACCATTCTTTTTCTTAGCTGTACCAGAAATTTGACTTTGTAATTTCTGTTTTGATCAATTTGATGTACAATGAGTGCAGCCAATCAAGCTTGGAAATAGAAATTAAATTAGAATTCTAATTACGCAGGTGCTTTGTTGCATAAGACATGCCTGCCTCAGTTTCTTGTAAGTGTACATTCAAAACTCTCTTTAAAAAAAAAAAAAAAAAAGATTTATTTGTTTATGGGGGGGAGGGGCAGAAGGAGAGTGAGCGAGAGAATCCTATGCAAACTCTGATTCCCCTCTCAGCCTGGGTCCCCAGCCATGCTCTCATGACCTAAAACAACCGTGTTGGGTGCTTAACAGATTGAGCCACTAAGACACCCCATCCCTGTGCTGCAACATCCTTATGGATAAAATGGGGATAATAATATCTTTCATAGGGTCATGGTGAGGATCATACATGTGAACATATACAGGATATCTGTAGATGATAGATAGCCTGAGCTCAGTGAACATATGGTACTATCCTTCTCTTCTAGCCCTTATCACTTCGTGTGATCACTGCTCCTTCTTGTCTCTCTCCTGTCCTAGATTGTAAGAATCTAGCATATGTCTGGCTTAAGGAAATGCCAAGTGAGTGACTCCATTCTTTATTAGCTATATATTTTAAACAAAAAATACTCACAATGTGCCTACCACGACTGATGTACTTTTCTGGATGTTGGGTATTAGAGGAATTAAAAACACTTAACAGATAAAATTTCTGTGTTTTAAAGAGCTGTCACTGGTAAGGAAGATACACATTTAAATATAATTATTTTAATAAACAAATTTCAAAATGACCAATGAGAACTGGCAAGCTAAAAACAGAAAATAAAGATGAAAAGCATGGGATCTGATATTTTAGTTTTATGATTTTTACCTGATAAAAGTTCTGGCAATAATTTTTATTGATGGAAAAATTATAATGGGCAGACTAGTTAGGTACAAACAAAGCCTAGTTCCTACCCAAGGACCTTGGAATATCCCAATAAATCAATGATAATTTTCAGCCACTTCCCCTGTCTGAAAAGGCATCAAGGTGCAATTTGTTACATTTTCAAAACAGAAACATAGAATGTTCTCTTCATAGGAATACACAGGTTCAGCTCCATACCTAGCAAAACCCAGGAGTGAGGCACATCTGCCTTCAGCCAGAGCAAGAGCCCCACACCAGAAGCCACCTGACCTCTGTTCCCCCAGGCCAGCTCTTGGACCAACTTAGCTCACTAAGCATCACACCAGTCTTTCTGCAAATCAGCCTCTGACCTTGTAACCCAATTCCAGGGTCATGAGTTTTCCTGACACCGGGTCGCAAGTTGCAGCCCATTTCCAGTGCCAGAAGCCTGCTGAGTTTCCCTGGGTCTGACTCCCTTCCTTGTCACCACACCACAAGGTACATAGCTTGCCAATGCCCTCTGGAGGAGGAGGAATTAATTATTGGGTCGCCATGTCCTGGCTCAGTGATCTCACTGCTTATACTCATCCTTCTGATGCCATTTCCCAGCTGCTTGACTGGGAGTAAGCCACACAGGCTCTCTGAGCTTCCGTTTCCACATCAGAAAAGTAAGGATAATCTTCCTTATCCCTCAAAGCTACTGTACACTTTAAACAGGCTGGTGCATGTAAACTATGGTGCCAGGAACTTGGCAGACACTCAGTAGGGCACTAGCTAGCCTTCCTTCCCAACCATGTAAAAAATGTGGCAGATGCACTCAAACAGTTGTCTCCTTTATGAAGGAGTGTACATCATTACACACTGATTTATTAACAGCTCTGCAATTGAAGTTATAAAAGCCAGGTGTCACAGTGCAAAGAACTGTGTGGTCTGCGGGTGCAGAGACAAATGTCTGTTGCTCCTGAAGTCACCAGGAAGCATCCATGGGACCTCAGTCACATCAGTTCATCTCTGAGGGCCTTACTGTCTTCATCTGTAGACAACAGGTTAAGTTAGATCATGTGTCAAGCCCTTCCTAGCTCTCAATTTTTAATTCTTTATGCAAAATAGACAAAATCTTCATATGGTCACAAATTTTACCTTTCACTAGGGCCTCATTGAGTGATGAGTTGAATGTTCAGGGTTTTAGGGCTTCTGTCCTGCATGTTAGCAAGTGTTTTGGGTACTTGTTGTTAGGGGGAAAGAGACCAGTCCAAGGAGCCACTGGTACAGTGCATCCCAAAGTGTGGCTTCTAGACCAGTCTCATCCACATCACCTGGGAACTTACCATAAATGTCGAATCTCAGGCCTCGCCCCAGATTGCCTGAAGCAGAAACTAGGATGGGCTCAGCTACCTCTGCTTTCACAAGCCCACTAGGTGATCTTGATGCTCCATAAACTGAGACCTGTTTTAATCCCTGAAAGCATTTGACACACATACCCCTTTCCTTTTGAACCAAGAAGATAGATCTATTAGAATAAGGACCCATATTCTACTTTTTGATTTGTCCCTACTGATTTCTAGATTTAAAAATAATATAATAATAAAAAAAATGCTCAGGATTGCCTATTGATCAACTTCATTTCCAGGATCATTCTATTCATTTCCAGATTATTCTATTTTGAAGGAGACATGTACACCCAGTAGAAAATTAAGGAAATTGCTAAGGACAAATAAGCACTGATTGCTAAGGGAAAAGAAGGCCACTTATCTCCTATTATCTCTTCTGTGAAGAGTCACTCCCTTTGCACGCAAGTCACTCCAAAGTCTTCCATTTCAATACGGCAAGGATGCCTCCAAACAGTGGTTTAATTCATTGATTTTTCTTGCTATTTTCATTATCTACTTAAGCACAAAATGCATTTATTGTGGCTTCAAAGACTGCATTCAGTTGATCAAATTGCCGTATTTGAAGAAGGCTATCAGACACCACTAAACATCCTCTTTATCAGATCCCAACATGTGGTAAGGTTTCAACCAAAGCACATATGTCTTGAGGAGTTAGTGCACACACACAATTTAGCACCAGATGAACTTGGGAACTGGCAATTAGTTACAGTGATGTTCATGGGATTTGTAAAGCTCTCCATGGCTCCCTTTTATCTCCCAATGATACTCTGCAACGTCTCTGAGCCTTATCACCCACCTCACACCTATAGACCTTCACATGGGAGTCCCATTGTCTAGGCAGTCTTTCCGTCTCCACCCTACACGCCATACACCGCTGCTAAACGTCAGTCAGTCATACCTATAATGCATCATCACCCCATTCAGTTCATAAGCCTGCCTTCCTCATTGTGTTGGTAAGCACCTGGGAATCGGGCATTATTTCTCTTTAAATCCCAATATCAGTCTGATAGGTCCTTGTATCTGCTGAGTGAAATAATTTCATTTTCCGATCACACCTGCCCTTTTTTCTGCAGATATCTTACCTCCAATGTAATGGCCTTATTCAGTAAAGCAAAGATGTGGAAAAAAGCGAATTTCCTAGTGATATTACTCTCCAAGGGAAAAGTCATAGTCAAAAGCAAAATTTTTCTCCTGTTGTGCTTTTTCATCTACCTACAGAAATAGTAATTTTTAGAGGAAGCCTGTCAAAAACTATGAACAGTGGTTAAATTAGGTTTTTTATTTTTGACAAATGAGTTGTATTTAAGGTTCATATCGCTTCTGTTCTTCTTCTTTTTCTACTTCTTCTTCTTCTTCTTCTTTTTTTTTTAAACTTTTAGAAGTCTACCCGAAGTGAATACTTTCCAGAGAACAACACGAACTCGGAAAAAAAGAAAGATACAAACCAATTTCCACATACGTAAACGGTGATGGAAGATTATTGAGAAAGACGCAGAGCCAGCAATCAGGAGCACTGTGAATCAGGACACTGAGTTTCTATTCCTCCTACAGGGGACCCACATGGCCTTGGCTAAGTCCCTCGGCCTTTGAGATGCCAGTTTTCCATACAGCCACACTCTCTCAAAGTAAATGCCAACAAGACACTAGAAGAAACCATGATGATGGGAGGAGGGGAGAAGAAAGAGAGATTTTTCAAGAGTATTTCCAGAGTATGGGAGATGGTTTGTAGGAAAAATCAGCATCTTTAGACACCTGAGGAAGAAGCAACTTCAAAAGATATAAATGACACAATCTATGTTGGTTAGAGAACCGACTTCTCGGAACCTAAGAACAAAGACAGGCAGGAGGGTGAAGATCCTGGAGATAATGCAGATGCCATCAGAACCAGGACATTCGTCATCGCCAAGGAAAAGTTCCCCATAGATACAAGGCGCTCAGAGCTAGATTCAAAGGCTTAGTATTAGGTAAGGTGAGGCAGCTGTTGCACCCTGTAACAGGCTTCCAGAACAGGAAAGGGGGAACTCAGGAGCAACTGGAAAGAGGACTGAGTTCAGACCAGTCTAAATCCTGCTTGGCTGAAACACAGCTGATATACCGTGTACATGTACTTCCCAGCAAAGAAGGAGAACTCATTCCTTCTAGCCATTTAGTTTCTTGGTCCTATCTGCTCCCACCTCTGCGGGCTGCACACACCAGAGGTTCATCCTGGCTGCAGTGGAACAAAAGAGTGAATATAAATAGTGAGATCTGAGATCTTCTCTTCAGAGATGTTAAGGAGGAAACCAGAAACCCATTTTTATGTTAAATGAGAGTTGTGGGTGTAGTGATCTTCTGAAGAAGAAAACAATTACTTTAATGATTTGTATTTTTATTATGGGAAAAGTACATCTAAGGAAATGTGAACAGTTTTGAGTATTAAAAGGGGGATAGAAAAGCAAAACCCACCATCCCATGAGTCAAATACAATGATAGGTATATGTTAGCGTATTTCCTTTATTCCCTTTTGGGACACAGAGACATTTAAAAATATTGCTGAAATCATTGTTTAACATTATCCATAATCATTTCTGATGGTTTGCATGCAATTTATATAGTTAAACCACTTCTCGCTGAATGAATTTATCATACTTTATGTTACCATACCTCTATAATTGAATGACGGTGAGAGGTACGAGGAGAAGATAAAATATTTAAAGGCCACCAAAAGAGAATGATACATGCCTCTGAGAAAATTTCAGACTAGTTAAGGAAACTGGGAGTTGGGGATCTGGGAAGAAGGAACGGATAGAATTAGAAACACATGATATAGGACAAGTGTTGTATGAACATATGACCGAGGAAAAATAAAAAGTATCTTTTAAATTAAGAACAAATCTGTATTCAGAGGAAGATGATATGAAGATGGCTTTACACTTGGTCATGTGGTCTGTTGTTAGTATTATTATTGTTATTGCCATTGGATATTACTGCCAATTTACAGTTCCTGTCGATGTATATGATCATTTCCGGAGAGTAGACAGAAAGCTCTAAAATAACTGTGTTAAAATAAAACATATAGATATTATTAATGTTTCTTTCTGTTTTCCAAAAGACTCAAACTAATGTATCACCTGAGCAACATACATGATTGTATTTTATCATAATCAAGCTACTGTGCTTATTATTCATTTAAAAACTTTGTTAATCAATTGGTAACAATTATATCCCTTGTTTTTTTTCCTACAATACTATAACTGGATTTAACATTATTTTAATGTTTACTAAGTTTAGTTCTTTCCTTGTTAATTATTGGTTCAAAACCATTGAAAATCCGGCTGTCAAAGTGTTCATTTTTTTAAAAAATCCACATATGGGAGCTCTTTATGTAACTCTTGTCTCATATGTTTCTCTTAAAGGCATAGTTGCTACAAATATTCTTGCCAGTGTCTTTTATCTGGGTAGTCGATATGGAGAAGTTTTACATTTTTAGGTAGTTATGACTACTTTATTCTTTTTTTTTTTTTAAAGATTTTATTTATTCATTTGAAAGGCAGAGATCACAAGTAGGCAGAGAGGCAGGCAGAGAGAGAGAGGAGGAAGCAGGCTCCCTGCTCAGCAGAGAGCCCGATGCGGGGCTCTATCCCAGGACTCTGAGACCATGACCTGAGCCGAAGGCAGAGGCTTTAACCCACTGAGCCATCCAGGCGCCCCATGACTACTTTATTCTTGAGAGAGGGTAACAATTTGCCCATTTCATTCAGTCACTTTCCTCCAGATGTTTACTTTAACACTATGTTCCCTTACATGTCCAACTTTGGGAAGAAATTAATCATTCATCATGTCACTTGAGGGTTGTGAGCAGACATTGGCTCTTTGGCTGATTGAGCTAAACAGGATCCAGAATTTATAACTTCTTCCTAAAGGCAAATTTTCTGTACGGGTTTCTAATGCTAAAAATAGGACACATAGACCCTTGCACATAAAAATAACCCCGGGCCATTTTTTCCTCTTTTACAAAACAGTTCGAAAACATTTGTCACTGGTAGCTTGTGCTACTCTGGGTAGCACTTACAGATGCAGAACATCACAGGAAGGAGTTCTGCAAAGTTTTAGCTATTCCACTTTCTTGGTTACTTACGTTATTGGGATTCTGATTGCATTAAATATTCGTTCTTTCACCCCGGAGAAGCATACATCTGCTTCTGCTGACATCTGTTCTCCTTTGTGGGTTCTGAGGAAACATTTATTTCTTTTTTGCTTTTCTTCCTGTTTTAGCAATGTCTGCCTCTCATCTTAATAAATCACCTTTGCTTGGCAATAACTTAATAGAGGGAGAAAGCATACCTAAAGAGGGAACGTGTAGCACAGAATACAGAATCTCAGACAACATATTTGGCTTGTTGGGCGGTATCTGCCAGGCAGCACAAAACCAGGTTCGTGGTGTACTGACTTCCTTTTTAAAAGGAGGCTATAAATTACAATACCAAGGTCATTTGTTTCGCACCATGTTAGCAGAGGGGAATAGGAACAGTGAACGAGTTAGGGAAGGCTCTGTTTTTGGAGTATAGTTCCAAATATACTGCTATTTTTTGAATCCCTTGTATCTTTCTCCCAGAAGGTTACTTTTGCTTCCAGGGTCTGGACACTGCCTCCTTTTCAGAGGCACAAAGACCACTGCTCTGTTAGGAGAGAAAAGGAGCAAGAGGCTCTGTACCACACTCTCAAGGCAGAACTGACTTATCTTCTCTACAGGCTTCTAGACTCCTGAGATGCTACTCACATATCCTGATTAATTCTGTGACCCCACTCAGGGCTGATGCAACTGATGAAGGGAAAGGGTCTTATTGAAAAAAAAAAAAAAATCATGACATCAACAGCTTGTGATTGCTTTAAGAACACAATCTTGATTGGGAGAAGATATCCAATCGACAATACTTATAAAGAACTTGCAGTCAGAATCTATAAAGAAATCCTGCAAATCAATAATAAAAAGAACAGCCCATTTAAAAAAAAATGGGCAGGAGAATTGAATAAGAGCTTCCCAAAAGGCACTTTCTCAATGGGCAACCCACATTAAAAAAGGGGGGGGGGTTCTCAACATTTTTGTTCACCAAAGAAATACAAATTAAAACCACAAAGAGAATTTACCAGACAATCACCAGAATGATTAAAATGAAAAAAGAAACAAAAACAAAACAAAACAAAAAAACCCAAAACTGAGTATACCAAATATCAAGTATTGACATGGAAATAGAGCAACTCAAATATCACCGGTGGGATTGTAAATCAGTTATAAAGACTTTAGAGAACTGTTTGCCAGTATTTATTAAAGCTGATCATAACAACAAGTGTATGATCCAGTAAATCCACTCTGAGATATATGTCCTAAAGAAATGAGTGCATATTTTTACCAAATGACTGGAAACAAACCAAGTATTTGTCAACAAGAAAATGAAGAAATAAAAAGTGATATATTTATGCAAAGGAACACACTCACATTCCTCATTCACATAGTGTCTATGGCTACTTCTGTGCTACAAGGACATAGTTGAGTAGTTGAGACAGAGACCACATTAACCACAAAACTATTTTTTTCTAAACTATCTACAGGAAAAGTTCACCGACCCCTGTTATGAAGCAGTAAGAATAGACTACAGGGACAGTTAGGAACATGAGATGAATCTCACAGATATTATGTTGAATGAGAGAAGCCGGGAGCAAAAAATGTACATACCATAGAATTCCACTTATATAAAGTTCCAAACAAATAAAACTAACTGATAGCATTAGAAATCGGAGTAATAATTATATTGGGGGGGATACACACTGAGAAGATACAAGGGAACTTTCAGGGCTTCTAGAAATGTTCTATATCTTGAATTTAGTGGTACCTATAGGAATACATTCATCCATAAAAGTTAATTGAGCTATACATGCAAGATTAGCACACTTTACCTTTTTATGGGTCAATTAAAAGAAAAAAGAATGGAATCATGAATTTGGTGCCTTTTAAACAGGCGGACTGGCTGAAACTCTCCATATGTGTGTAGGAGGTAAAAACATGTTCCTTTCTGTGACTATGGGAGGAGCTGAAACCTCAGATTTTTGTCGTTGTTGTCACTGTTGTTTGATTTTGTTGTTATTGAGGCATAACTGACATATAACATTATATGTTCCAAGTATACAACATAATGATTCAATATTTGTATATATTGCTGAATGATCATAGTAAATCTTGCTAACATCCGTCACCATACATAGTTACAATTTCTTTCCCTTGAGATGAGAATTTTCAAGATTTATTCTTAGCAACTTTGAAATATGTGGTATAGTATTATTAACTACAGTCAACACGCTGTACATGAAACCCTAGTTTTCAGAACTGAAAGTGAGGCTGGCCAAATTTATTTTGCATCAGATTTGTAAGGATATTATAATGCATGATGAAATGGCAAGAACTTTTGCTAAAATGTATGCCATCTATGAAACAAAGTCTTTATTTTTTCTTAAATGGTTTTCTTTCCTCTTCACTGAACTTCTGTTTTGCCATACTCTTTGTGTTATGCATTTCTTACTTCCAACAACGGTTTACCAATTTTCTATTTCCTTATCCACCTACATCTGTCTCTTTTTCCCTAGTATATCTATAGTAAATTGCTTGCATAACCCTTGGGCCTACATTAATTTATCTTTGAATGTTTTTCATTTCCCCTTTGTGTCCTTTAACTCCATTGATTTGCCCTATTTGATATTTCTTCATTATTCTAAAATTCACTTGGCTGCTGTTCAACATTCTTATTTTTTCCCCTTTTGGTCGTCCCTGTGTCCTAATTACCAACCTAACTAGGTTATGAGAACTCCTGCACAGAGGGTCCCTAACCCATACATTAGAATCATAGTGTACGGATCACTCAAGGTTAGCCAAAGATTGATTTCTTTCTAGCTCCCTCTTTTACATAGTGCATAATTTAGTAATCTTGTGCCCTGCCTGAAAACCTGCAGTAGTACATGATTTATTCATTTCATGTCATTTCTTTCCAGAGCACTAAAATCATGTGTAACTTGTAGCCTTTCTCTGAGCGTAAATGAAAAACAATAAGATGATACCGAGGAGCAGGCATTGTGGTAGTTGGTAATCAACACGGTAATGAAAGATGAGGGCTCCTTCCTTTAAAATATTCCCGAACACTTTGCAATTATATTCCCAGTGAACTTCATAACCTTGCTGCAGCAATTGGAAAATTACTAAATGTCTGTTAGAGGCAGAGGAAGGGGACAACAGAAAGTCCATAAGGATACCGTGGTTCCCTCAGCTTGCCACCAACTTTGCACATAAGAAGCAGGGCATTTGATAAGCAGGATCAAATTTGTGCTTTTTTTCTTGGTTCAGATAGAAGAGGAGTGATTAAAAACTACCAATGTTCTCAAAGCTTGAGATGGGCTCCATTTCAAGGTGCGCTAATTCAGGCTCTTACCGAAACCTCAATATTTGTATTTCTAGGACTGGAGAATCACTACCTCTTCTTTACCTCACCATGCCATGAGATGAAGCAGCTCAGAACACAGCCTCACAGAGATTTTTCACAGAACCAAGTGTTTTAGGGTTTGAAGGAATCTTTGAACTCGTTAATCAAACCAGCCCACTGAAACCTGAATCATCTCTACAATACTCGCACTTACTTCTGAGACCACCAACTCCTCAGTGACACACTCTAACCACAAAAACTTCCTCTCCTTGGTCCCAACTGCACCAAAGAGCTACAGTGAACACAGAACTCTTTAAACATTTGAACACAGCTTGTATCTACCCTTTGGTCCTCTCTTTTCTGGGTCAACTACCACAATTTCCTATTATCATTCTTTATATAGCATGGTTTCAGGTCCCCACCCAGACTTGGTCATTCTCTTTTCCCCTGAGCTTCTCCTTGTCTTTCATCCCTTAAAAATGCAGCGGTCCAAAACTGGACAGTCTTCCAGCTGTAGGTTGACCAGCACAAAATGGAGTCAAAGTGTCCCTTCTCTCATTTGAAATAATTGATGTGGTTTCAGCATTTGTTTTTCTGATCAACATGTCTTATTGGTGGCCAGTTATTGCTTTTTTCTCTTATTAAGATCAATTCCTTCTCAACCACTGCTCGGCACTCATGGGTGCTCCTGATCTACAACCAAATTGACAGCCCCAGTTAGGTCACTGCCCAGGACAAGTCACTGGTGGTGACTGTCTGAACTTGACTCAATTCAATCCTTTTTTGTCTGGATATGTCATCTCTTGTGGCTTCAGTAAGGCGTGCGCACATGCACACACACACACACAGTTAAGAGGCTTAGAAATGCATGCTATTTGGTATATAACAGTGTGAGTCAGCACATTTGTTCAGCCCCTAAAACTAAGATTGTTTTTTCTTAGAGCAGGTGTTGTCAAATTTTTACTGTAAAGAGCCAGTCAGTAATATTTTCAGTTTTGTGGGCCACATTATCTCAGTGGCAACTACTTAGCCTGCTGTTGAAGCACAGAAGTAGCCATAGATAACATGTAAATGAATAAGCATGACTATGTTTCTCTAAAACTCTATTTACCAAAACAAACAGTGGGCAGAATTTGGTCAGTGTGCCACAATTGGCTGATCCATGTCTTTGAGTGTCTAAAAGCATCCTGCTATTATTGTTTTTCCATTATCCTTGCATACAGCATGAAAGTGGTATTATTAAGTGCTTTTTTTTTAGAGATAGAGGAACTGAGTAACATAGAGAATGTGATTACTGCTGAGACTAATGTGTACTATTGTGGCAATGTCTTGATTCATCTCTCTACTCAACAAATGGACAACAAGATGCTCATCTTTATTTGGGAAAAATATTTCAGGGGTGCCTGAGTAGTTCAGTTGGTTAAGCATCTGCCTTCGACTCAGGTCATGATTGCATGGTATTGGGACCAAGCTCCACGTGGGGCTCCCTGCTCAGTGGGGAGTCTGCTTCACCTTCTCCCTCTGTTTCTTCTTCTTCTCATGCTCTCTCTTTCTGTATCTCTCAAATAAGTAAGTAAAATCTTAAAAAAAAAAAAAAAAAAGACTTCAGGGGTACCTGGGTGGCTCAGTGGGTTAAAGCCTCTGCCTTCGACTCAGGTCATGATCCCAGGGTCCTGGGATCGAGTTCTGCATAGGGCTCTCTGCTCAGCAGGAAGCCTGCTTCCTCCTCTCTCTCTCTGCCTGCCTCTCTGCCTACATGTGATCTGTCAAATAAATAAATTAAAAAATCTTTTAAAAAAAAGATTTCAGAAATAGTTCACTTCTTTTATTTATCTTCTGTGGCTATCTTCATCATATAAACTTGATTATAATGATCCCATGAAATTATTATCTAACAAAAACCTTTTTATCATTATGCTCTGTGTTCTAAGACAAGTTGCTGCTGTGCTGGTGTGTGTGCACTTCTGCAGGATGGACGAGCAATGGCTCACTGTCTTCCCAAATCACGCACCTAAATGACCAACCTCCCTAAAAAGGAAAACAAAATGAGAATGCTCATCAACTTCAGATTTTTGTCACTTAACAAAGTCACTTACGGGCTGTGCTTCCATTTTCTGTATGGAGTTTCCACTGCAGCATTCCACAATGCCTCATAGTTTTTCCTTTGGGGGATCATGTAGGATACTCCTTCTCCCCAAACCTCTGCCATTTTAGGATCATGGAGAGGATCTCTGAAGCACATGGATGTTACTTTCATCCTAATCTGTAGCTTCACAAATACGACCAGAACACCTGCTCTGTGCTACATGCCATGAAAGATGTTAGGAAATCAGAAATGATAAACTAGGGCCTCAAGGAGCACGGTTGGTAATGACTAAAATGCACAGAAAGACAAATCTCTTGGTTTTACCCCCTAGCAAAATCACTTTTTTCAACTCAGGCATCCCCTATCATGAATATACTTTGGAATTTTCCATTCTCCCCAGAGTTACCTTCCTTAGCATTTTAATCTAGGAAGCATTTGTTCTTTTGAATGTCATGCAGTGTGACAAATTTGTTCTTTTACTTTTACTGAAATACTTAATAAGCTGCTTCTCTCCTGCACCCTTACTCTCCCCAGGTGTCTGCACAGTGAAAGTGTAACAGCTTTCCTTATTCCCAAAGAGTCTTCTAATGTTTCATTCGAGAATATTCACAAGACAAAATGACAAAAGCATGAAATAAAAAGAAGGCTTGAAATCTATATTAATCTGGCTCTGTCTCCAGTGGGCTTGTGTATATGGGTGAGCTTCCTACAGTGCTGAGAAAATCAGTCTTACTTATTTATCTGGACAGTAAGTAGCAGAATCAGTGCTTGGGTCCTATGGGTGGTGAATTCTTTCTCCAGGACCAGGGAGGTTAACAAGTTGCCTCCTCCAACCCAGCAAGTTCAGGTGGAAAGAAAATAAATTTCAGCTAAATTAAAACGGCACACCCATTTTCACAAGGGAATACACAAAATAAAATAAAAAAGAGTCATCTCTTAGCACGAAGAACATTTCATATCAATTTCTTCCACCTCTGACAGTAGAACGGATAGAGAAAAATGACTCAATCTCAGAGAAAAGTTGTAAGTCCTGCTCTGTCTACCTCTCTACTTTTAGGATCTTTGCTAAATGGCCCAGATTAAATGTGATGCTTCAATGTCCTCACTGGACACTTGTTAACAATCTTTCCAGGCAAGAAAACTCTCATGGCCTCACTTCCATCCTGCACACTGGCAAACAGTTCGGTAGGTCTTCGAATGGCATTTTCTGCCAGGTTTGAATCCGTACCTCCAGCTGAAAAAATGAAAATCTGCACAGAATCTGACGATTGCAAAGAGTTAATACTTACGGGGGAAAGACAGTGCCCAAAAGGAATTAACTACATTCCCTTTTCAATTTCTCCGTCTTCTGGCCAACTTTCCAAACAGATTTAATCACTCTCTCAGTATCAGTCACAATCAGAATCTCTCCCTGATGGCCGGCGCACGGCTGCCACTGGGCTCAGAGACTGCCGGGCAGCCAGCAGGCACCTCACAAAGCCATCACTCAGTCCCAGCAGCTCAGTCCCCCTGGCACTCTTCAGAGGCTGAGTTACTGGCATGAATAAATTTCGAGAGCCCCAGTTAACATGGGGTCGTTTCAATGAAATTCACGGTGAAAGCCATCAAGTACGAGGGTTTGATTTCCGCCCGAGGATCATGGGTGGGTTTGGTCTACTCTTCGTTGCATCGGAGAGGGACACCAGGGTTTAACACCTCCTGTTGACATCATTGGTATTTTGCTGCCTTCCGGCTACGAACCACAACCATGTGCCTGTCTGTGTCTTCTTTCAGAGCATTCATTATTTCCTGCTCTTTTGGGGGCAGCGACCAGGGTTTTCAGAAATTAGCATTTCTTTCTCTTGCCTCCAACAGCAGCTGTGCCAAAGGAAAACTCTTTTAATCAACTCTGTGCCACAAAATAACTTGAAGCCGCGGTTCCCAAAGTTCATCCCCAGAGGCTCTGCCTGCCCAACTTGGCGTGTTCACTTCTCATTCAGTTTCCTTCCTTCTGAAGCAACAGAGCAATTTTTCATTTTCTCTGGCACTGCACATGCAAGAGGATGCTCAGGCAGGAAACTCAGGCATCATCAAAGTGGGCTCAGCACCTAAGGTTCTTGCAATGGATCCGTCTGCAGCGCTCGCTCGCCGGGTCTCCGCAGAGCCTGCATCTGACCCAAGGAGATGGCCTTTCAGGCCAACCAAAGTTCTCTGCCCATGGCTTGTTTCATGCGGGCATGACCGAGCTGGCTTGCATTTGTGCAGACTCGCTCTAGTTTCCTTTGTAACTGGTTGCGGAAGAATCTGTCACGTCTCTCCCCTCTTTGCATCTGTTTTTATCAGTTTTACTTATTCCCTCTCTTTTGCAGGATTTTCTCATCAGACTCACAATCACACTCTTCGATATGCAAGAGGCAAATCCCTCCAGGTCTGGTATTCCAAGACTTCCGTACCCTCCTTCTCCATTGCTTGCATACTTTCCAGGTCTCCCAAATGCCTCGTCTACCATTTTTCACTGATGAGCATAATTTCACTGTGGTAAGGTTTGAGAGGTGCAAAGTGTTTAAGAGGATTTCTAGCTCTTTGCCTGCCACTTTCCTGTCCAGATCCACCTGTGATGTCCGCTTGCCTTCATTTAAAGGGCTGAGGTATTTTGTTCTTGGAAATTTTCATGCGTGATGAATGAGATCTGGAAAATTACTGCAACAGCATGAGGAAAGGCAGTCCTTTATTGTCAGCTGTTGCTTTTCTTTTAAAAGTCAGATTGTGAAAGTTGCTTCCTACCCTGCAGTAAATATGTTTGTCAGAAGTTAAACTTGATTAAATCTTCATTAAAGGCAAAGCCATAACTTAATTGTGAATGATTTAATTAAAGCATAACTTCCTGAGTACAAACCCCTAAGGAGTGGTATTGGTGTCTATATTATATTATATTATATTATATTATATTATATTATATTGTGTTATATTAATTATTTCTATACTGTAGAGGCTAGCACAAGGTTGGGGACATTATAGGCATGCAATAACTTTTTAAAAATGATACTTGTTCATTTATCTATATTTATTAGATAGTCGCCCCCAATCCACTGTGAGGTATGGTTTAATGATGTTAAGAATTTTTTTTTTCTTTTAGGAGACCATGCTGCCTTTGTCCATTGGGCTCTCCTTCCTTAGGAGTTCAGGGAGTTTATGTTCTTCATATATTCTTACTGGGCAAGCTGGTGGAAAGTGGCTACCACCTGCCAAAGCCTCTTAGAAAACTGGTCTCATGGAGGAAATGACTCTGATCTAGTTTCCACCCTGTGCCCACGAGGGTGGCACTTTCTGATATTAACTCTGCATTCCTTTACCACGCTGAGGCAGACTAACACCCTGGTCTTCAGCAGGGCTGACTGATTTACAGGACCCAGGTCCCATGGTGCTGATAAGGAGCCAGAGAAGTTGTAAAAATTTTGATTTCTTTTAAAATCAGGAGGAAAAAAATGAATGTCATAATAATAACTTAATAATGAATTCCACTTGGATTATATTCATCCTAACACCAATGCAGTTGTAAGAGAGTATATATGTTATTTATGCAACATTATAATTTATATTACATATAATTATATATATTTACATATATATGTATTTTAAAGATTTTATTTGTCAAAGAGACAGAGAGCACAAGCAGGGGGAGCAGCATGCAGAGGCGGAGGGAGAAGCAGGCTCTCCGCTAAGCAAGGGGCCTGATGGGGGTGGGACTCGATCCCAGGACCCTGGTATCATGACCAGAGTTGAAGGCAGGTGTTTAGCCAAATGAGCCACCCAGGCATGCATGTGTGTGTGTGTGTGTGTGTGTGTGTATGTATCTATGTGTGTGTATATATATATATTTTTAATTAATTTTTATATATATTTAATTAATTTATTTTTTACTTATTTTTCCCCCCTTAATAGAGAAAGGAACCCACAAAGGCAAAAGTGCTAAAGGACCATGAAAGTCATTATGTTGCTCTGGTCCAAAAAGATTTGCTTATCAATTAGGCCCAGAACACGCTAGGAACTTATCACTACTTGGCAGTAATAAAAAACCCATTTGGGGAATGTAATTTTGTTTCAGCTCTGGGCTTCTCTTTCCCGACACTGGAGCAACCACCTCCACCCCAGACAGTTTCTCTCGGGCGATGCTCCCCCTGCTTTAAGGACACGGGGGCGCGTCGGTGCACAGACAGGGAAATGGAGCGTCTCAGAGAGCAGAGAGTCATGGGCCCCCAACCCAGTTTCTGGAATAGAGCAGGGGTGTAGTTCGTATTTATGGAATGTAAGAACGACATCGCCATGTGCTGGCAAGGGACAGCGTTTGGAGCCAGAGAGATTCTGGTAGAAATTTTGGCTCTGCTGTTTTCTGAGGGTTGTCTTGATTAAATCCCGGCTCCCGCGAGCCTGCGGAAATCAGTGGTCCTCGTGCCTTCCTTGCACGGTGCGGTACGGCTGCAAGATAGCTTACGTAAAACACTTAGCATGACCAAATAAGGCGTCCCCGTGAACGACAGTCTCATTTTCTGCGGGTTTCAGTTACCCACGGTCACAGTCCCAGAGCGGATAATCCTTCTTTTGACGCACGGTTAAAGGGTCAGGTGGAGCCTAACGCCGAGTCACGATGCTACATCATTGACTTCGCTTCATCTTATCGTGTAGGCATTTAACCTCACAGCATCACAAGAAGAAGAGTAGAGTAAAATGAGATATTTTGGTGGGGGGAGAGAAAATAGAGAGCGAGACCACATTCACATAACGTTCATTACAATATATTTTTATAATGGCTCTATTTTATTATTAGTTACTCTTGTTAATCTCTTATCATATCCAACTGATGAACTAAACTGCCTCATGGTATATAGGTCAGGGAGAAACCATAAGTCTGTACACGGTTTGATTCAGCCTCCACTGGGGGTCCTAAAACGTGTCACCACAAATAATGGACTACCTGTGAATAACCACTTAATTTTTTAAAGCTATTCTATAGTGAGTGGTAGAAGTGTGGTGGAATAGAGACACACAGATACTGATATCAGAGATGTTCGACAAGGGCTGACGCTATCATTAAGTTAAGCATCGCCTTTCTCAAATTCTTGAATGGTTCTCTACCATTGACAGAAGGTAGGTGACAGATCACCTGTGAAGGTGAGAGCCCTTCACACCTTAACAATGCCCCACTGTCCCCAGTCTCCTCTCTTCCTCACACCTGTTTTGCTCTAACTTTTCCTGAGGTTATCCAGGCCCTCTCATACCTCTGTGCTTTTGCGTATGCTGTTCCCTCTGCCTGGATCACCCACTGCCCCCCAACAATTGTCTGGCTAGAAGTCCTACCTTTCTTCCACACAATTTTTTTTTACTCTCAGTGGTTCCTTATTTCATGTCACGTTTCATTCTCCTCACTATGTTAGAGCTTAAAAGATGAAGACATTTTTTTGAAATGCTTATATTTAGTTCTTAGGCATTTAAGTATAGAATTTATAATTTCTCACCATATAATCAACATTTAAACTTATTGAGGTAGAATGGAAAATAAGATTTTGAATAGTCTTCTTGCCCATTTTTAGTGAATCTTTTGGTTAAAGTCAAGTCAGAAATTTCTTTGCGTGTATGAGGGCCTCTAACCTATAAAAATATTCCTGGGAATATTTGGGAGACCTCCCCAAACACTGATATGACCCTAAAAGCACGGTTTTCTCTTAAAAGCAACCAGCAAAATTTCCAAATATTGCCATTCTGTATTTTCAAATATTTGGGGGCCATCCATTTTCAGAAATTAAATGAACCAAATCTGGAAAGAATTCAAACTTCCATAACGTTACTAAGCATTTTAAATTTGGCTGACATATAATATGTGGGAAAGATGTAGAGTATAATTTTACAAAACTCTTGATAAAGAGATGAAATCTAGATTTTATTAAGAAGTAGATAGCAATTTCCAAATTGATGATTTAATTTATTAATCCATTAAATTCACGCTCATTTTATTCCATTTAGCACTTGAAACTGAGAGACCAACTTTACCAAAATAACTTTGATCATCGTAGATAATTCATAATTAAGTCTTAAAGTTTGTTACAGAATATTAATGCATTTGGACTAAATACATATTTAATGAAAACTGAGAACCAAGTGTTTTCAGGCTTCAAATATTTATTATATGTCTTTTAGATGTCTGCATTCTTTGACACAAGTGTACTACAGCTTAATGCTTCCATGGAGATTAAAATATGTATTGTGTTAATGTGAGTGATGAATTATGTCAGGTTGTACTGTCATCTTCTTTAATAAAAAAGATTACAAAACAAATAGCTATAATGTATGGGGGGTGCTGATTTGAAATCTCTGAGTTCAATTTTTAGCCAGGAAAGCTATTTATAAGACCTCTCCATATTAAACAACACCCAATCAGTTCTACTGACAGTGAGATGGCGTCTAAAAATAAAAAAGAATGAGAAACAGGCCTATTGCTGAGAGTGAAAGCCAGGCCTGTCAGATAGCAACATAAACAGGTTTGCAAGAACAGTGCTGATTTCTTCTGAAGAAGAAGGTAAAGCCTGGGAGAAAGGGTAGGGCATATCAACAGGGAGCAATATGTTATAAAAGCTATTATGATGTCCTACAAAATGAACATTTTTAAAAATTCTGAATTCAGAGTCTATTTAAAATGCATTATCCAAAAGGCTATTTGCTATCTTTAGAAGTTTAATGCATTTTAAAGTAATACTCTTGCATTATGAAGTGTGAAATCACAAAGTTCGGCATGGGAAGACTATAACCAAAGGCTCTTCCATTATCCAGTGCCACAAAATCAGGCAGGGATCCCATTACCAACAGGCAGGTGTCACATTTATATCAAATTTGCTTGCATAGGTCATAGGGTGTGAAGTGGCAAAGAATCAATTAGTCAAAAAAAATTTAACATGCCCTACCTTTTAAAGCTTATACTTAGGGGGATATAAAATATTTTCCTCTGGAAATCTCTTCGTGACATATGAATACATTGATATACATAAAATATGTATCTGTACATTTACTTTTGGGAGGTCAGTTATACCCTGTGGAAGAAAATTAAGAATAAAAGAGGATCTGACCAAGCAAGTAGCTACTATCTTCCCTATAACAGGATCCTATTATTCTCCTCTCATCTATCATTTTGCTCAAATAAACTACTATTAACATGCAAATAGGTGAGGGTTCATTTTGTAAAGAACGGAGAAAAATGCCAGCTTGGTAACACTTTGGCATACCTAGCTTGAACCAAAGAGATGCATGGATATAATTTTGAAGAACAGAATGACAATGGTGTCACTGTAGCTAAGCTCTAAGTCCAATTTTTATTAGAATAGACACTACTAAATCCCACTGTGTACAATAAAAAAAAATCTAGGTTTCAATTATACATCCAGTAATCCCTCATTATTTTTTTAAAAAATCAGTTTCATTACATTTCTCTACACCTCTCATATTAAAGAATTTTGGTCTGTTCATAGACAATAGAAGGAGAGATAGTAGTTTTCCTGATATTCCTTTAAGTTCTTCTATCTCTTCTACCATTTCTACCACTGTAGAAACCACCCAAATTATTATACCAGGTAGAGGAGATCTCAGGAGAACTGTGGGATGTTTTTTGCACTAATAGCCATTTGCAACTCCTACATCAGGAAGTTTAAATGGATGGGACGTTCATGTGGGTACTTTATGACCTATTACACTATCCCACTGCAGAAAGCCTTAGACACCATGCAGAGCTGTATGTCAGTATCCTGCTTACTAAAATTGTTTTTAATCATATAGGAATAACAGTAACAATTCCTTTCAGTTAAAACTTGTGTGCAACAGTGGCAAGTAATTGTTGAGGCCTGAATTTTCTCATTTGGAAATGGGAATAATGAGACCTACCTCACTGGATACAAAAAAGGAAAAATGAGATGACAAAACAGAAAGTAATTTACAAACTATCAAGTGATAATCCTGATCTTTAGTACCTTATGGGCTTTGCCAGCGACAAAGGACTAATGACATTATCTCAATGGACCTTGGAAAAGTCTCCGTGTGACAGAAGAGCAGGAATTCATGATATGACTTTACAGATGAGAAAAATGAGTTTTCAGAGTTGTGGGGCTTTGTTCCAGGTCACACTGCTGGCAGGTAATGGAGCTAAACTTCCAACCAGGTTTCCAACATCTTGAAAGCATTTGCTCTTGATCCCCTTGGTCCTCAGCACTTTCTGAGGCATCTCACAGAAAAGGGCTAATCCATTTTCTGCAAATTTAAGGACCGTGATCGCTCCCCACTTGATCACACGCAGCAGATCATTTTCCACCATCCTCTACATACTGCACGCTTACTCTCACTTTCATCTAGTCATCTACATTGGGCGTGATTTGCCTGAAATACTGTCCCCAGCCTTTGGAGAGTTAAGGTTCTGTAATGCTTTCCAAGGCTCATCTCGAGGAGCACCGCGGCTCAGATAATTTTTCCCAGTAAAATCATTCAACCAACTTACTTTGCTCTGACTTCTCAGAGTTGTCAGGTTATTACCACACAATACAGTACTTGATGAGATTTTCACTTTTTCATCCTTCTGTGCATGTAATTCTTATCCCACTGAACTAGATTATCAAATCAGATGTAGGGAATAAAGCTACTTAAATATATACCTTGCACAAACTTTGAACACTGTGGATTAGATTGAATCTAAAGGATTATTAAAATTGATTTTCTTTTAGTTATGATAATGGTATTTTGGTTATATTTAAAAAAGAGTTTATTAAAAAAATAAAAATAAAAATGAGTTTATATTTCCTGGAGAAACATACACGAATATTTAAGGATGACATGATGTAATGCCCAAGATTCATTTGAAAAAAATTCTGCAAGGAATGGGGGAGGTGGAGGTGGATGGAAATAGGAGGCTAGAGATGAAATAAGATTGGCCAAATACAATTATTGAAATGGGAAAGTAAGAAAATGGGAGTCCATTATATACTGCTCTATTTTTGTATATGACCCAAAAGTCTCATAATAGAAAGTTAACAAAAGTAAGAGGCTAACACAAAGGAAAGCTGATACCTTGCATAACTACTGGCACAATAAGGCGTATATATAAGCTTTAGTGAAATCATGACTCTATAGTGAAAAGAATATTTTAATAATTCTGACCACTTTGAATTAATTTCTTATTTAGAAGAGAAGGAAAGCTTTTGAAGAACTTTCACCCCAGAAATAAGCTTGATGGTGAATTAATTCTTCCTCGAGGGAAGCAAACAGAAGTGAATGACGCTCTTTCTTATACCACTTTGGTTTCTGTACCTTCACATGCATGCACCCTGTCTATTGTCCGTGTTTGTGCCATGCAATAAAGAGAATTAAATATGGGTGGTTTTACGGCTAGATTTAACTTACTTTAAAATATCTGTAAAATGAACACTTCCTGAGCAAATAAAGAATTACAACATAGTGCTTAGTGTTCAGCTAACTAACTAAAAAAGTAGAAGAAAAAAAATAGAGAATAATGGATGTAATAAAATTTTAACCCAAGCTCCTAAATTCATTAATTTCTTCATATCCAAGTAGATGATTTGAAAGAGAAATGAGAGACGATGGCCACCTTCTTTCTGCTCCCTCCTTTCCCTTACCAACTGTAAGGCCATCTGGGCAGAGCAGCTTGTGTGGATTGATTCTCCAGGCTCGCGGACTGGGTGCTGACTGCTGAGCCAGCCCACAGACCCTAGCCCTGGGCCACAGAGCAAGTCACAGGGCTAGGCACAGACACACTTTGCGTCAAAGAGATGTGAATAAGGAAACTTGGTAAGGCAACTCATTGATTCTGTAGAAGCAATTTAACAAAACTCTCCCTCCTGATGGACATGAACAAGGAAGAATTCAGCCTCAGCTACAGGGGGCTGCCATCTTGCAACCACAGTGGAAACAAGCCCTGGGGAGAAGCCACTTCACAGGAGGTAAAGCAGAGATGGACTGACCTTGGCTCTGGGTGACAATGCTGAACCACTGAATTAAACTTCCTTTGAAGCCTACTTTCACTTTGACTTCCCAGTTTGAGAGATGAATTTTCTTCATTACTTTATAAAGCTTATTTGAGTTGGGTTTCCTAACCTGAAGGGGAGAGTGCTCTGGCTGACACACTAGTCTTAAACTCTGGCTCTTAAACAGGGCTGCTGCTCTCAGTGAATAGCCATAACCCATGTGTTATGAGGCAAACTTCCTGTTTGCCTCTATCACAGTTCATCTCTAGATGACTGACCTAATGGTGAGTCTGATGGACTCTGGGACACAGGTGCTCAGAAAGGTGGATGACATTTACTGCAAACACCAAATCTTATGAAAACTTTGTGTGTGTGTGTGTGTGTGTTTTTTCAAAACCACATTGAGATAAAAAATTTAGATTTTTCAAAACCAAATTCTTATACCAGTTAGAATGGTAAAGATTAATGAGGCAGGAAACAACATGTGTTGGAGAGGATGTGGAGAAAGGGGAAACCTCTTAAACTGTTGGTGGGAATGCAATTTGGTGCAGCCACTTTGGAAAACAGTGCGGAGATTCCTTAAAAAATTAAAAATAGAGCTACCCTATCACCCGGCAACTGCACTACTGGGTATTTATCCCAAAGATACAGATGTAGTGAAAAGAAGGGCCATATGCACCCCAATGTTCATAGCAGCAATGTCCACAATAGCTAAACTGTGGAAAGAGCCGAGATGGCCTTCAAGAGACGAATGGATAAAGATGTGCTCCATATAGACAATGGGGTATTACTCAGACATCAGAAAGGATGAAAACCCAGCTTTTTCATCAACATGGATGGACTGGAGGAGATATATGCTGAGTGAAATATGTCAAGCAGAGAAAGTCAATTATCAGATGGTTTCACTTACTTGTGGAACATAAGGAACAGCATGGAAGACATTAGGAGATGGAAAGGAAAATTGAATTGGGGGAAGTCAGAGGGGGAGATGAACCATGAGAGACTGTGGACTCCAAGGAAACAAACTGAGGGTTTTGGTGGGATGGGTGAGCCTGGTGGTGGGTATTAAGGAGGGCACGTATTGCATGGAGCACTAGGTGTTGTACATAAACAATGAATCTTGGAACACTGTATGTATTGTATTTTGTTTTTGTTTGTTTGTTTGTTTGTTTTTTAAAGATTTTATTTATTTATTTGACAGACAGAAATCACAAGTAGGCAGAGAGGCAGGGAGAAAGAGAGGAGGAAGCAGGCTCCCCGATGAGCAGGGAGCCCGATGCGGGGCTCGATCCCAGGATCCTGGGATCATGACCTGAGCCGAAGGCAGAGGCTTAACCCACTGAGTCACCCAGGCACCCCTGTATTGTATTTTGCATACTAAAAATGTATTTTATTGTGACTAACATAATACAATAAAAAAAGAAAAAATATATATGTAAGCATAACAATGATACATGTACATGGCAACGGTACTTTAAAACTCTTAGCCATAAAACTTACAAGTGAAAAAAAATTAACTGTGTCTATTAAAAGCCATCATATATACCAATCTACTTCTGTTAGTTATTGGAAACACAAAGATTAGAAGTAAAGGTCAAGCTACAAAAACTTCTTGAATGCTCTGTGTTCCAGGGAAGAGTACAGAGAAAATGGCTGTTTGCATTTGCTTTGTTGATTAGACTTTTCTCTTTACTCTTTGAATCATGATTTAAAAGAAGAAAAGTATAAGGACCCTACATAGGAGAGAGTTAGAGAGCTTACAAAATGTGTGGTAGAGATGGGAAGTTAGCATTTAATAAAACGATTCCCAAGACAATAACTTAAGCCAACTTCTTAATTGCTCAGCAGCACCTGCCCTAAGCTCAAAGGGCTTGGAGTGAGCAGCAACTTGGTGAAATCAATACTTTCTGGTGGAGAATGAAATATAACTTATCAGGGTACTGGTCACCCCAAGATAGTTAGGATTTAAGTCCGAAAAGTAAAGCGTATTACCTGAGTATCATCTGGCAAGATGTCTGTGTAATAAAGGTTTGTTAAAATTAAATGTTTCTAGGGCGCCTGGGTGGCTCAGTGGGTTAAGCCGCTGCCTTCGGCTCAGGTCATGATCTCAGGGTCCTGGGATTGAGTCCCGCGTCGGGCTCTCTGCTCAGCGGGGAGCCTGCTTCCTCCTCTCTCTCTCTCTGCCTGCCTCTCTGCCTACTTGTGATCTCTCTCTGTCAAATAAATAAATAAAATCTTTAAAAATATATATGAAATGTTTCTAAACCAATGTTCTAATATGAAAAAAATGATATAATGTAGTTTTGCTTCTGGGTTGGTTATAGTTTCAAATCATATATATACACACTAAATGAAGAGAAGAGATACCGGGCTAGTATTTAGAGAATCCAGACCAAAAGACCTATAGTGGCTGTGAAGATCTTGCCCTAAAAGGGAGCTTGCACATTTTAATTAGTGTTTGCTGAATAAGTGTTTGCTGAAAGCCAGCTAGGTGTCTAACACTTTGCTAGGGGTTGAACTTATCAGGGTTTGTTTCATGGTCATGCAAGTTGTCCAGTAGTTAGCAGTGCCTCATATTTGGTGTAAATGCTCTTTTGTCAACATCGTACAATTCTTCTTCTTCTTCTTCTTTTTTTTTTTTAGATTTTATTTATTCATTAGAGAGAGAGGGAGAGCATGAGCAGGGGAGGGGCAGAGGGAGAGAGAGAAGCAGGATTCCCCCTGAGCAGAAAGCCCGATGCAGGACTCAATCCTAGGACCCTGGGATCATGACCTGAGCTGAAGGCAGATGCTTAACTGACTATGCCACTCAAGTGTCCCAGGATCTTAAAATTTTTAATAATTGTTGACAAGGGGCTCTACATTTTCATTTTACTCTGGGATTCTGATATTATGTAGCCAAGTCTGCTGCTCATATAGGTTTTACTGCTTGTCTATCTGTAACTTATGGACTATTGGAGGAGATAAGACCATAGGACATATCCTTAAGAATTAATAAATGAGAAAAATTATGATTTCAATCTATACTTCCTAGATAAACTGTCATAAAGTGCCAATTTAGTTTTGTTTTGGGTAGGACAGTGGACTGGACATAAGGCAGCATATACAATTATAGTGCTATGATGACGTAACAAGCATACTAAATCTTAGAGTTGGAGACATTGGTACAAAGGGACAGGATTGGCTAAAGGAGACTTCTTGGCGGACCTCGAACACATTATTACTCACTTTTTAAAAAGAGATTTTATTTATTTATTTGACAGTCAGAGATCACAAGTAGGCAGGGAGGCAGGCGGTGGGGGGTGGGTGGGTAAGCAGGCTCCCTGCTGAGCAGAGAGCCCAGTGTGGGGCTCAGTCCCAGGACCCTGAAATCATGACCTGCTGAAGGCAGAGGCTTAACCCGCTGAGCCACCCAGCTGCCCCATTATTACTCACTTTTTAAAATTAATACTAGTGACCATTTTTTGAGTATTGACTTGTACTAGATATAAATATATGTTAACTGCATCATTCTCACACAGTCCTTTTTAACAAATAAGGAAAGGATGGATTGGAACAAATGAGTCATGTGTCTACAGTCCTACAGCTAGTAAAGAGTTGATGTGGGATTCTTGCTCACATGCATCTGACTCCAAAACCCAGACACTCACATTTTGTTTCTCTGTTATCTCTATATAGGTGCATGGCTTTCTGCATAGATGTCTCCCAATGTATACATTAGAAATGGGGGAAAAGCATTAGCACATCTGCAGGTAGGAGTTAATGAGTGTTGTGACACACAGCTGGGAATATCTGGATGGTACAGATTAGGGTGAAACAATATTAGGGAATAAGGATGAAAATACGAATGCAGGTACTAGCTACCATACGCCAAGTTTTGTAATGCTCCTTGCTTTATTCATGGGTTAACAGAGAGAGTCAAGATGCGACTAGGAAATGGGCCACACAAAGTATGAACCCAGACCTGTCAGACTCTATGTGTGTTCCTCACCAACATCTCACCTGTCACCCTTGGGTGGAGGTGTGAAGGGCCAGGTTTTTGAAGGATTCTAAGAGCCTTGGTTCGATTAGACTAGGTATGGAAGGCAGACTGTGGATTTCGGAATGTGGAATTGGGTTGGTAGGAGAGATTCTGAGAGAACATGAATGTGGCCACAGGGCACAGGACAGTGGAGCAAGAGGAGGGACAGGGAACCTGCAAAGGGGCCTCTATTAACTCCGGGGTCAAATGATAGGAAAAGTGGTGTGAACGGAAAGAAAAGGGTGAGAATGGACACACTCCAGTGAAATGCATACCTCCAGATGAGATGATTCTCTTAGGAAAATCTGACCGCATACCTCCAGATGAGATGATTCTCTTAGGGAAATCCGACCACTTGTGGAGTTTGCTTTCATCTCCTCTCCCTTGCTTCATCTTCCTATCCTCCACAAAATATCCCATTTATTTCCCCTTCCCTTGTATCCTTTCCTGTCTTCCTTCTCTCTCTCTTATTCTTGTTCCTTTGATTCCTTCTGTTCCCTACCGGCAGTTTGTTGAAAGTTAGGCTATATTTTGAATGTTTATCCTTGGGAATGTTTTTCTAAATTGCTTTTAAATTATGCATTTCATTTATGAATTGTTTTCTCTTTAAAGGAGTTAATGGCATGTGAGCTATCTTTTTCTTTTTGCAAATTAGTCTGTTTTAAAAAACGTATCATCAAAATATATACAAGAAAGGGTAATTATTCAACTCAAACTATGATTGTGTCTAATTGACACTCCAGAAATATCCTTCCTAGTAACATCTGAAACAATTTATTAAGTGTTTTTTTTTTTTTGAACACTGATTCATAGCTAGTATCTCATTTGGAGTACAGAAGAGGTTCTTGATAATTTTGTTATTAAAGAATACATTTTCTATAGAGGTGTTCTCCACCATTTCTCAAACACTGTGAGGCAAAACTCTTCACCAAGCCCCAATGTTCATGCAAAATCAGGTTTATTGCCCATTAGCAAACTGGCTGACTGTCTTTAGGCTTTTGGAAGAAAACTCAACTGCAATGGCCAGGGCAATGAGGAATGGCGTGCTGGACTTCTTACATTATGGATCCCCATGGTAATTCCCATCTTCCCAGTCTCTCAGGATTGAATTGTCAGTTCTCCAGATTCCCCCTTTCTTGCCCTTCCACTTGCAATTAGTCCCTAACCCTGAAACTCTTTTCATACAAGTCTTCTATTTCAACTATCACCATACTAGTCAACCAGAGCTCAACTGTGTCTCACCTGGTTGATGGGACACTTCTGCCTGCTGTCTTCCTCCTTCTGGTTTCCCTTCCTCCCACAGTGTGCACGTTGCTTTGGGGGTGATCTTCCCAAGTCAGATCACTGGTCGGAAAAGTGTCGTCCTCAAAGTCCTTCAGTGGCTTTACTCCTGGGGCACTTGGCAAGGCCTCTCAGCTTCTATGATGGGGCTTCAACTTGACCCCCAGCCTCACGTGTCTTCTGGTTTCCCATGAGCCTCCATGCTGTGAACTGCCCACCCTGATGAGAACACACCTGGGCCTTTCCTTCTCCCATTATTTGCCCCTGGGGATTCCTTCACAACTACTTCCCCCCCACTCCACTCTCCTTCCTTCCAATCCATCTGAGTTTAAGCCTCTTTCATGAAGCTTCCTCTGGTTCAGCTCTCAACTGGTTCTCCAGTTCCCACAGCCATGACTCATTTTACCTTCCTTTGAGCTTATCTCCCTCACTAGACAATAAATGCCTTAAAGGCTGGAATTCTAATTACAGTTTTATAGACGGTAACTTATTTAATTCTTTAAGTAATCCTAGGAAGAAGGGACAGATCCCCATTTTACAGATGAGAAGGCTATGGCCAGGAAGGTGAAATAGCCTTGCTCTCTAGACAGGGACAGAACTGAGATTCAAACCCAGGTGTCCGGCCTCAGGATACTTTCTGGCTTGCTTAGTCACTATGCATTTTGGTCTTTCTGACCCCATATCCATGCCTGCTCCGCAGATGCGGACACAGTTCCTTGCATTTAGTAGGTAATCATAGGCAGGCTTTTAGAGGTGAATTGAATAAAACTGATTCAACCAAGGCCTGGAAAATCTCACACTAGTCTGAGGATATGAAATGTTAACCATAGTCTCTTGCCCTAGTGCTTTCCTAATTACTTCGACCCATGACTATCAATCAGGGATAGGCACCAGAAAAATACGCAGTAGCTAATATGAGGACCATGTATATTTTATGTCCATTTGAAAAGCAACACTCTATCACACCTCTGGGAGCTTCTGGGTATGGGTCTGAATATAAATAGGCACACACACTGCTTTAGTCAAATTACTTGGCATTGACACTGAGTCCCACACCAATCTGTCCTGGAGCAAATATGATTTGAGTAGCCTAACAGAGTGGAAGCCTTTGCAGCAACTGAGAAGATGCCAGAACTTGTGTCACCAAGGGGTACCCATCAGCACTAGCACATTCTGGGGCTGGGTGTGGCTGGGTAGATACCATAAGACTGTGATTACTACAGGTACACTACAGGGGTACCTGCCGGACCACACTTGTGCAATCTGCACTACCCACATGCACATCTGGGTCTCTGTCTTGTTCTCTGACACACATAGCTTCCTGAAGTACCTGCTCAACAAGTATCCTTGCCTCAAGACTATTGCTCCCTGGATCTCTTCTCTGGCTTCTCAGCAGTCCACAGCAATGTTAGAACGTGTCTTACCTAGGGCTACCCTGTTTCATTTGGCCCTATCAACCATAGCATGTAGTTTGGCATTGCCCATTTTTCAGAAGTACATCCCATGGCAGGAGTGTGGAAAAGTCAAAGATGTCTTGATGTTTGACCCCCCTAGGATTTATTCCCAATTCTGTCACTGCCCAAGTAGCCTACACATGTTACTATACTTCTTTGGGCTTATAAATTCACATCCTTTAAATGGTGATGGTAACATATACGGAGACTGAATGAGCTAACACAAGCATGTTTTCAATAAATAATAAGTCCCTTCCTTGTCTCTTTTCCCTCCACTTCTCTAAGCTCCAGTGTCTCTCTGCAGGTGATTTCTTTTTACCTTTTTAAAGATTTACTTATTTGAGAGAAAGCGAGAAAGAGTGCATGAGCATGGGGAGTGGCAGAGGGAGAGGGAGAGAATCCTCAAGCACACGCTGCACTGAGTATAGACCCCGATGTGGGGCTCAATCCCAGGACCCCGAGATCATGACCTGAGCTGAAATCAAGAGTTAGTCCCTTAACTGACGGAGCCACCCAGATGCCCCACAGGTGACACTCTTTCAAACTGCCAACAGGGGTTAGGGATCTGGCAGAAGACAGGGGTAGAAAGTGGCAGAGCACAGATGGCAAAAGTCCATGTTAAGAACTTTGGGCTTTATCCTAGAAGTGAAGGTGAGTTACTGAATAGTTTGAAGCTGAGAAGTGTCATGATTGATCACCCTTTCACAGTAGAGAATGGTTTAGATCATATTCCAAGTCTGACCTGCACTGGTATCTCAGGAGGGTATTTATTAAAGTCAAATTCACCCCCTCAGCCTGCACTCAATTAAACTCCTTCAGCCTAGAGATTCTCATTTGATAAAGCCTGAATGTTAGCTTTGGGCTCTTTAAAGTTTAAGGAGGAGGCATGTCTGGAGGCAGAGACAAAGGCGTTGTTATGTATGTGAGAATTAAGGATGGCTTAATGAAAGCGGTGGGGAAGGGAGAGGGGAATGTGCGATGTCTATATGTAGAACCCAGTGCTTGTGCGCTCAGCAGTATTTAGGAGAGAAGGTAGAGAGAAACTGGATGGTACCTAGATTTCTGGTTGAGTCATGAGAAGGGTGGTGCGGCCGTTAACAGAACACTGGAGATAAAGAAGTGGAGGAGCAGGGCTGAGGGAGGCCAGAGGAAGTTCACCAGTGGCCAGAGCCAGTCGGTGGATGGACTGATGAATACTGGCATTCAAAAAGGAAGTTGAACTACAGATACAAAGTTAGCATCTGCAGTTCTTAGGAGGCAGATGTTAGAGGGGAATGCCCGGGAGGTGGGCTAAAGGACCACTGTCAATACTAGAATTCAAGGGACAGGAAGAAGCAAAGAAGAACATAGTGATAATTACTAAGGTTTTTTTTTTTTAAAGATTATATTTATTTATTTGACAGAGAATAGGAGAGAGAGTGAAAGAAAGTACAAGCAAGGGGAGCAGCAGAGGGAAAGGGAGAAGCAGGTTCCCTACCCAGCAGGGACCCAGACATGGGGCTCTATCCCAGGACCTGGGATCATGACCTGAGCCGAAGGCAGATGCTTAACTGACGGAGCCACTTAGGTACCCCATTATTAAGTATTATTATAACTTTTTTGAATATCTGCAGAGTTCAGTGAATAAAATGATGTAGGGCACAGAGGAGAAATACCTTAAAAGAATGGGAAAATGGTTTGGATTTGATTAATAATGTAGATATGATCGCAGAACCTTGGGAATAAATCAAGGGCCTCTATAGGACATCTTCAGAAGCAGACTTTAAAATTCCCCTCTATCTCTTTTGAAAACCATTGTTTCTGGTACCCATTTTTCAGGCTGTGAAACTGAGGTGGGGGAGGGCAGTGATCTATACAAGGACCCAAGCTTAAAATGAGCAAAACTGGTACTTTCAGGTAGCTTGATTCTATGGCCTATGGCCTTTCTCTCTATGAACAAGGTGTGACATCAAAGGGCCTGACTGGACATTTCTCTAAAGAGGGCACAGACGGCCAGGCACATGCAAAGATGTTCAACATTGCTCATTATCAGGCAAATGTAAATCAAAACTACAATGAGAGATCACAGCACACCAGTCAGAATGCTTAGTATGGAAAAGGCAAGAAATGACAAGTGTTGACAAGGACGGGGAGGAAAGCGAAACCTCGTGCCCTGTGGGTAGGAATGCATATTGATGCGGCCCCTTTTGAAAACAGTATGGGGGTTCTTCAAAATATTAAAAATAGAAATAACATATGATCCCATAATTCTACTGATGGGTATTTACCCAAAGAAAATGAAAACACTAATTCAAAAGATGTATGCCCCATGTTTACTGCAACCTTACTGACGATAGCCAAGATACGGTAGCAACCTAAGTGTCCACTGACAGATGAATGGATAATGGAGATGTTGTATACATACACAATGAAATATTATTTGACCATAAAGGTTGAGACTTTGCCAGCATGGAAGGACCTAGAGGGTATTATGCGAAGTGAAATAAGTCAGAGAGAGAAGACAAATACCGTATGATTTCAATTCGATGTGGAATCTAGAAAACAAAATAAGCAAACACAAGAGAGAAACAGCCTCACAAATACAGAGAACAAACTGGGGGTTGTCAGAGGGGAGACGGTGGGGGAATGGGTCAAAGCGGATCAAGAGGTACAAACTTCCCATTATAAAATAAGTTACAGACATGCAGAGCACAGCGTGGGGGATATAGTCACACTATTGCAATAATGTTGCATGGGGACAGGTGTGATCACCTACAGAGACAAGCGCTGAGTAATGTACAGACTTGTCGAATCACTATGTTGTACACCTGAAAGTAATATAACATTTCATGTTAACTATACCTCAATAATAAAACTTTAAAAAACAGAAAACCTTTAAAAAAAAAAAAGGAAAATTCCATTACAGTCATGGTTTGTGTTAGGCCAGCTGGCGCCCAAGGTGGGAAGGAGGAGCACTGAGTCAAGAGCTAACACGCCAGACTTTGGGCTTCCAACTTCCATGCTGTTTATGTTTCAGGATGTTAAGATCTAAACCTTTTGGTATGAATATAAGGCAAAAAAACTATGAACATCAGGGGAAATCTGCAATTTTTAAAAGGCATATTTTCATAGTTAATAATATTTTAAAATTGCCCTTATTAGGGGCGCCTGGGTGGCTCAGTGGGTTAAAGCCTCTGCCTTCCACTCAGGTCATGATCCCAGGGTCCTTCCACATCGGGCTCTCTGCTCCATGGAGAGCCTGCTCCCCCCCTCCCCCACCTGCCTCTCTGCCTCTTGTGATCTCTGTCTGTCAAATAAATAAATAAAATCTTTAAAAAAAATTGCCCTTATTAGTCTATAAACAATGCTATTTGAAATAGATCATCTGTGGGGAAAAAATCCAGAATTAAGAGATCCTCTTATATTCAGTTAAATACAATGTGTATCGGAGGAAATTTGTTAAGTTGGCATCTTAATACACATTTATTATCTTATCTGGGGTAAGTGTTACACCTGAAGTGAGTCTAGTTTGATTGCCCTTACATTCCCCAGAGCTATGTGTGCTATTTATAAGCAAGTGTGAGACAAAATGCTAATATGAATGGCCAAGTTAGTAGAAACAAATTCAATTATTATTTTTATAGTCTTATATTTATATAGTTCCTTTTTAATAAAAAAATTTATTTTTATATATTAATTAATCTGCACAATTTCATGAGATATATTGTGTCCAATTTGGAGATGTGAGAACTTTCTAGAGAAGTGTGTCTTGGACTTAATGCACAGATCTTAATGCATGGATCTTATTAAACTGTGGCTTCTGATTCTGGAAGTCTGGGGTGGGTGCAAGCGTCTGCATTCATCTCAATCTCTTAGGTGATGTCAATGCTGCCAGCCTATGGGCCACATTTTGAGTAGCAAGGATCTAGTCTACACTTGCTCCTTGTGTTATTATATGCTATTCCCCTTTGTGACTATTGATTTTTAACAAATAACACGGTGGTGTTTTTCTCTGACAAGAGGTAGACAAGACCACGTTTTGGATTAACCACATCCACCTGCAACCAGCGGGTCTTGGGAAAGTCAACCTTCTTCATCTTTTCCTGTTTTCAGAGTTGCTGAGAGGATCAGATAAGTTAGGATATATTCATGGGCTTTGCAAAGACAGTCCTGTTTATCATACCTCGTGTTTACATACAAGAGTGCCTCCAAATGCACAGATTCATAATTCACTTATTTACTGAGACTCAACTTAGCTTTGGTGTTTTTAGTATTTTCTCTCATTGATGACAATGATGATCTTTATTAAGTGAAGGATGTTAAACTATGTACAAAGTGAGGAAAGAACTGATGAATGGAATTTGGCTTCTTGGATAAATACTGATGAGGGCAAAACCAAGGCAATCTGCTGGTGGCTAAACAATGATGTTCATTAAGTTCTTCTTTGTCTTCCTCATATTTTCCACCAAGAAATGATTTCTTCCTTCCTTGGAACTCTTAATCCACTGGTGGTTGAATAACATATAATTCATTTGAAATTACAGAAGGTCTTATAAGGCCCCTTCTAATGTCAATCATTTAAAACCTTGGTTGCTTTAAAAATGCTTTGTTAATATGTGGATATATATTTTTTCAGAAATCATATAGGTTTTAGCACCCCTGGTGAAAAGGGCTACATCTCCTGTATGACATAAAGCACAGTAAATGCTTAGTAATTATTGGTTGCCTTGATCTGATTTTCATCAGACTTAAAAAGCTTCAGTTTTAAAATAGTATATTTGGAGGAGAACATAAATTCTTTTTAAGCAAATTTCGGTTGTTTAATTAGAAAGTCAGATTGATACCTTAATGAGAATCATGTCATTGAAAGGATGGGAGTTTTATTTTCCATAGGGGGAATAGGATCATTTGGGGCAAAAAAACAAAACAAAACAAAACAAAAAAACCAGGTCTAAGGATGTAGGAATACATCTTAAGTGCCAGCAACAAAGCAAACAATGTATTGGATACGTCATTTTTTTTCTCCTTTAACTTCATGTCAGTAATGCTCTTTTTATTTTGTGTATTGATCTTACTTATCTTCCACTGGAGGAGATGCCCATTTTGTTTTGTTTTGTTTTAACCATTAAAAATCCAGCTCTAGCCCTGAATGTAGTACTAAGCCTTCCAAACTAGTCATTTAATGATTGAATGAATGACTTTCTATTTATAGGTTGGGATAATGAGAAGCAGCACATTTAAGTGACTTCCCAACATTGCCCAATAATGATGGGCTGGACTCGGCTCAAGCACATGTCTACGTGTCTCCAATCCAACCCACTTACTCATCTTCCATAGTGACTCAGGGGCTTTAGACATCCAAGTAACACCAATCAATTCTTGGGTAAGAAAAGGAGTCTGGGAAAGGAATGAACTTGACCGACACTGTAATTCTGATGAAAGCCCAGGGGTTGTTTTAAGTGCCTCTGAAATTCATCAACCCTGCTCCTTCTGGGGCTGCTATCCAGAGACAGTAGCCACATTTCTGGGATTCATTTCGTGGACTGTGAGCCTTTGATCATTCCTATTTCTGAATTCAAAGCAAGTTCCTATAGATTCCTCTGTTCCATACTCATCCTTTTCCAATGAATGGAGGAAAAGAGAGTTGATAAAAGAAGAAAGGAACAAAAGAAAGAGGGAATGGGGAAGGGAGCTATCTATAGCAAATGCATTATGTCATACAATTGACCCTATAATTCTTTTCTTTCCACCTGACTTCATGGCATTTACCCTACACTAGGGATAATAGACATTTTTGTTCTTTGTGTGCATATCCATAATGCACATACTGTTTTGCAAATCTATAGCCATTATTGTGTGTGGGTTGTTTAGTGAATCCCATTTTAAAGGAAGTCTCTGGAAGTGTCGGGGAGATGCTCTAGTCTGTTTGTCTACATGGGCAACACCTGCTGCTCTAATAACCTGCTTGCCTTCAGAGGGCTCCCAATTCATGCTGGTAATCTGCAGTTTTCAGAATATCCAGGGCTTATTGGCTCCTTCTCCTTTATTGTGGTTTTCAGACACCAAAAGAAAACATTGTTAAGACCAAACAACAACTTATCGTGTGGCAAAAGCATTCTGATTCACCAGGGTCCTTCAAACATCGGCTTCTATAGCATCCTGCTCAGTTACGAGAGAAGCCATGAGCCTGGGAAAACATAATATCAGGATAGCTTTCCATGAATAGGGCATCAGGGCAAACCAACATAATAGGGATTAACATTATCCCTATTGTTCAGTTTAAGACAGATCTTTTCACATAAAACAATTCTTTCAGCTACCTGAAAGAATTATATTATATGTATTCCTGCTGCCTGCCATTCTTAAATGTCCTCATTTCCTGATATATTTCATTTTTTAAGATTTTTTTTTAATTTGACAGACAGAGATCACAGGTAGGCAGAGAGGCAAGCAGAGAGAGAAGAAGGGAAGCAGGCTCCCCGCTGAGCAGAAAGCCCAATGAGGGGCTCGATCCCAGGACCCTGGGATCATGACGTGAGCCAAAGGCAGAGGCTTTAACCCACTGAGCCACGCAGGCATCCCCCTGATATATTTCACTTTCACAAAGGTTTTCTAGGGGTAAAAGAGTTAGCATTAGACCTTCCAGTAAGTTCTGACTAACGGTGCTTCTACTTTACTTCTTAGAGATGCCTCTTGACTTGAAGTGGTTCCATCTATAAGGCTGGGTATTTCGGTTTCCTTATGCTATGAAATGAGCTATCATAAGATACTGAAAAGTGCTCTGACATTCCTGGAAAAGGAGAAAATCAGGGGAAGTTTTTATATTTGGATATTTTACCATATGCTTATGGAGTAAGTGGTGATCTACAGAACATTGGGGTCTCAGTGACATGTTTTATAGGCAATTCTTCTCAAAACTGTTTTCATTTCTTCACTCATTTTTTTTCACTTTTCAAATCAACAAAGATTTGTTTTTCTTTTGCATGTATCTCCTCATTTCTCTGTTTCTGTTTCATTGGATCCTACCCATTCTTTGTATTTCAACTTAGACATCTCTTTATCTAGGAAAAAAAAAAAAAATCCCTGACCCACGGTGGTCCCCCAAGGCTGTGATGCTTAAGAACAGCAGTTAAACCAGCTTTCTAGGAGTGGAGATGTCAAAGAATTCTTCCTAGGAGAAGGGAGAAAAAAGAGAAGGGGAACAGAGATCAGGGAAGTGATCTCTGTTCATCCCAGGTGAAAAGGATGAAAGACCACAAATGGAAAAAAATAAGCCATACTCAAGGAAATAAGAATGTTTCAATATGTCTGAGGAATGGCTGAGGCTGAGGTGAGAAACGAAGCTGGAAAGGGAAGCAGAAGCCAGAACAAGAAGGGACTTATAAGACACACTAAATGGTTTAGACTTCACAGAGAACTAAAGGAAGAGCGATGGTCAGATTTGAGATCATGAATGATTGTGTTGGCTGAAAACTGGAGTGGCCTAGAGAGCTGAGGAGGCTTTTGCAATGACACAGGCAAGAAATGCTGGTGGTGTGAATTAGGCAAATGGCAGATGGAATTAAGAAGACCAATGCCAGGCCACTGGCAGGACGTAATTGACTGGAAGTGGGCGGCTGGCTTTGCGGAGGGAAGGGAAAGGGCACCAGAGGGACATGTCCCCCTCCCATACTTCAGCTACTTTGGAGACTGTTTCTCTGAGATGGGGAGGAACTACTGGAAAGCTACTGGGAAAGGGGTTTTGATGGGTATCTGGGATTCCGAAGTCCATGAGCTTCCTATTACTCTAAACTATACTTCTATTTTGAGAGATTCCTGGGTACAGGGCAGCATGCTGGGTGACGTGACATTGAGAAAGATCTCTAGTCTTGGATGTTTCAGTCTAGTGGGAATAGAAAACACCCACAGAAAATTCCCAGAAGAGGCAGAACATGTGAAGCACCATGGCCAAGGTATGAAGTACTCCGGGAGGGAGCCGTCATTAAAGGTTTGGCCAACTGTGACATGATAACCTTTCTGGCTGTTTCTTTTCGGGAGGGTCAAAGAAGCTAAGACCTTTTTAACCTCCTGCTAAACATCTGTCTCTAAAATTCTGAGTCAGAGTCAGACACACAGGGCTTGGTCTCGCAGCAGGGACCATCGTGAGCCCAAATGTGCTGGCTTGTTCACAGCATTCCTGACCCTCATTCGGACTAGATGTCACTCTCCTCTAATTATTCTGACTGGATGTTCAAAGCTATTCAAGGTTTGAACCATCGGACTTCATGCTGTCTTACTATGTCATTCTCTAAAGGCACGACAGGGGTACATGTGAGTACAGTCTGCTAAGGGAATGCCTTGGACCCAGGTTCTGTCTTTATTGCCATCAGTCCAATTTCTATGGCCAGTAACAACCTATTATGCAGCTTTTCCTGGGACAAGCAGACCATGCACACTGGCTCTCTCAAATGCCTTCTTCACAGATCCTGTCCTGAGACTTCCTTTGTTCATTCATTCTTTTGTCTTTCAGTCATCCCATTCATATCCAAGTTTTTTGAGATCCCACTCTATGCAGGGAGGAAACATGGATGGTGAAGATGATTAAGAAACTATCTCTGCAGCCATCAAAACTTGCAATCCGTTATGAGAGATCGGACATGTATAACATATGGTGTGGAAAGGGAGCGTCTCTTATCTGTTCACCCTTCAAGGATCTAGTAGCTGAGGCTGAATGGTGCTGTCAGAGGTGTAGTTTCCATTCACTCGGTAATTTCTCTAGTGTCAGGCCTCCCGCTAAGCTTTACCTCTATGTCATCACATTTGACTCCGCCACAACCCTAGCTACATGGTGGTCTCCATTTTATGGATGAGGTCATTGAGGCTCCAAGGAGTTAAGCCTCTTCTCCACGTCCACACATCCAGGTTGAACCCAGAACTCTTTCACTTAATGCTTGTTCCCTTAACCTCTCCTCAGCCCTTTCCACTGTCTCAAATACACTTAGCGGTGCTGCTTTATTTTCTCTCTGTGTAGACAAGGCAGAGAAAATAGCTTTTGGAGAATCATTGAAAATGGGGGCCGGAATCAGAGTGTTGAAATAACGCTCAGTGGCCACTGTCATTTCAAGTGAATCTTTTTACCTGCTATTTACATCCTATAGTAGAAATCTGCCAGATAAATTAAGTTGCAGTGGTGTTTGACTTGCAAAATAATGTCTCATATTTCTATTGAATCTATTAGCTGAATCAGCTGATTTTATTCCTATAATTCAATGTAACATGTTGCTTTCTATTTGTTATCCCCAGGACACTCTTGTAAACAAGATGTTTCCCGTAATGGGTTTTTCCTGGTAAAAATCATTTAACAAGCAAATATCTCCAATCTGTGGTAATATGTGCTGACAGCCTCCCAACCATATTTGAAATATGAAGGCAGTGTTTCCAAGATGACTCAAGCCAATTGCTTTAATACTTCAATAAAAATAACTGCTATTAGAAGGTTCAATACTGAAGGCACGTAATTCATAAAATTTAATTTGGATTTATTTCAGGATAATGATCATTGAGAAAATTATGTATTGGAATGGTTGGGCACCTGGGTAAGGACCACTAATCCCCTCTGAGAGGTTGCTGGGCTCCAACAGGGTAGCTGGCAATATATATACACACACCATTAATTATTTGCAGGAATATTTTCTGTGACATTGGTCTCAAGGTGCTCTGCTCAAATATCCTACTCAGCAGAATCCCTGCCACACAGCACTTGAGGAAAATGACTTTATATCAAATTGGATTCTCTTTGGCTCTGACCACACAACCAGGTTTCATGGGTTCATTTTGGAGGGGGGGGGCGATGTCTTACGATATTTGGATATTTTTACAATAAATGGATACAATTCCAGTGATCTACCAGAGTGTTATAAGAAAGAATGCAGAGCATGAAATTAATTCATAACAAAGAATTTTAGAACCGCAAAAGACCTTTGAGATGATCTCATTTATACCTCACTGTTTACTGAAGTTCTGCAATATATGACTTGCCCAGGTAACAGAGCTGTGGCCCAGAGCAACTTGATTCTTAGTTCAGTGTCAGTTAAATGAACCACACTGTTTCCACTGAACAAGATGGCACTAGCTTTGTCTACCGATGGTGACAACGAAACTTCACCTTTGTTGGAATTGTAGTAAATGTGGTGTAAGTTCCGGCTCACTTACTCCCACAGCAATCCTATAACTCTTACTTTATTTATGAGAAAAGGGAGGCTCACAAGGGTTGGAATAACTTGCCTAGGCTCCATTAGCTAGTGAGTGGTAACTATAGGGTTTGGCCCAGGCATAGAGCCTAACTGCCTTTAATGGTAGACGCTGGGTGGAAATCATTCGGCAAGGTCTTGCGAGTACTGTGTATGTGCTAACACAAGTGGCAGCAAGGTACCTGTACGTCTTTCTGTGTGAAAAGAATTAAGAAAATGAGGAGATGAAGAAGTGAGATTCAGAAATAGCGACACTGAAAGGCTGAAGAATAAAATGAGGGGAATTATTTTTTGGTTGCAAACTGCCTTTGCAATCACTTCAACAATTTATTCGTTTATTTTAGTCAGGATCACTTGGGATTGACCATTTTGTGTTTTAAATTTAGTGGTATCCAAATTCCTCAATACGCACTTTCAAAGCACGTACTGATTTTAAGAAATCTAAGGTAATTAACTTGTCTCTAATAGGAGTGAAATGAATGTTTGTGGTAGGCTTCAAGGACAAACAAAACACATTGTCACGCATTTGCAGTATTGTATTGCTTTTCCATGTTAATAATAGTGGAAATACAACCTATTTCTTCAGTTGGCAAGTGAAAATATGAAGTATTTTGCCAAACTGTAATGTTAAAATAATGATCAACATTCATTTTCTCTCCCAATAGTAAAAATGCTTTTTTTTTTTTTTTTTTTTTTTTTGGCCTGGTCAATAGTGGAACTACTGCATTTCTCTGTAATTGCTCTTTTTTTATTTTTTGCATCATTTTTAATGTATGACAACTTACATGAGACTTTCCATCTACAAAATGTTATATGATCTTTCTTTTTTAATCTTGGGAGACATTGTCGAAGAGTTGATTTATGACCCTGCTTGAGTAACCTTGGACATGTCTCTATCTTGTACATTACTGATAAAATGATTCTGCTTTTGCTACCTGAGATTTGAAAAACACTGTCATCTCAAACCCCCCAAAGATAGTTTTTTGAAAGGTATAATTACTCTAAGGATGAAAAAAGACAGGCATTTTTCATAAGTTCAATTTTGCTATGGTCCCAAGTTGGCAAAATGTATTAATAATAATTGTTGAAGGTAAATTATCCTCTCAAGGACTGGAGATAAGTGTTTGATTGGTGAGACTGTCCTAGATAGTAAATTACAACTGTGTCTAGAGGAAATCACACAGCTTGTTTTTTTCTTTTATTTTCTGTTTTTAATATACTGGTTGGTGGGTGTAAGTCAATTGGAGAAAACATTTATTGCATGTCCACAAGGTGCCAGGTCCTCCGCTGAGTGCTCAGGATAGCAAAGAGGACGGCGTGTGGACTACTGTAAGGAGATCCCAGAATCCATGAAGATCGCACATGACATGATTACGAGTCCCACTGTGAGCTCCACAAGGCAGAACCAGGAGCACTTCGCACCCTTGCCCAGGCCCACATGCCTTTACATGAATGGGATTGGCTCTTTGCCACCTTAAACGATTTCTTCTGATCCTCCCATGATTATTTTAATTGGCTTCTCAGACTCTAATTGCACAAACTGAAAAGTCCACATGACCCTTCCATCCGCTGTCAGGTTACAACTTACTATTATTTCCTTTCTCTTCTCAAACCTCCAGACTGGCTAGTGGCTTCCTTCTCTCAGTTCATTCCACTCTTCATGTAAACATTTATCCCAGCACATATTCCCTTCGTTACTACTACGAGTTTACTTATTTATAAGTGTGTCTCCTTTAAATGATTTTTCCCCATCATCTTTTGATTCCCCCATACTTGGACGACGAGTCCATCCATTTATGGAAAACAAGTTGTAAGAGTTTGCTGACTTAATGAGTAAATTACGGATTATAACTTCTCAGATATACAAAGCTCACACTTTTCATGCAACCATACAGAGGGAACCTTAAACAAATCAGCATCTCTCTCGTCTTTAATTCTCGAAGAAATAAATTAAAGTATATCAGCCACATGACTGCAAATATTCCTATCTACTCAAGTAAGATTTAAATGCTTCCTCATTGGCCTCTTTTCCTAACTACAATCTGCTGCTAAATTGACATGCTTCAAAAATTTCAAAATGTTACATGAATGTAATTAAATAGTGTTAATAACTACGATAAAGAGCATCTAATGTGTAGAAGTTGCTTTACATAGAGAAAGGTTTCATCAAGCTGGGATTCTAATATATTTTATCCATCTGTTCATCAGTCTATCCATTGAGTCATTTAATAAATATTTGTTGAACTGCTTAATAAATATTTGTTGTTTACTATATTAACTTCAGTTGGGCATTATGTTTCTATCCTTAAAGATCACTTCAAATCATACTAAATTAAGTAGATTTAAGAATAAAAGAACAATCCATCTGTTTTTGGTTGCATGCTGGGAGTGGATGTTTCAGAAGTTTTTGTAAATTGGAAGCATGCCCTTTAGTTAAACTAGTGTATACAGTGAGGTATGACTCGTTCCCTCCCTCCTTCTCTCTCTCTCACACACACACACACACACACGGAAAGATCTCTTCCCATGAAAGAACTAAAAATTGAACTATTAGCCTTGGAAAATGGACACATGGATAGTCCCTTTCTGGTGTGTTTGTGTCTGAGTGTTAAGAGAACCTAACAGGGTGATGCATGGAAGTGTGAAATCACTATATTGTACGCTTGAAATTAATATAACACTGTAGGTTAACTAAATGTAATTAAAATAAAACTTAAAAAAAAAAAAAGAGAGAGAGAGAACCTAACAGGAAAAGAGTAGGGGCTGAGATGCATGACAGAGAGTGGCTGACATAGACCATTCATGGAAGTAAAGCCAGAATGCATGTATGGGGGTGAGGGGAGTGTATCACAGATAGGAAAAATGACAAGTACTGTTCTCAATAGAGCCTAGATTTCAACCATGATGTTACAAATGTTACCTCGCCCAGTTATAGCTGCTTGTTGGTGGGAAAACAGACACTGTTGTTTGTTTCCTTCCTTCGGCGGGGTAATTTTCAGTGTCTTCTTCCTATATACTCACAAACAGGGCAACAGCTCTATTAAGAGAGAGTGTGTGAAAGGGTAAATATTGTATGCTTTCACTTCTATGAGGCCAATTCAGAGAGACAGAAAGTACAGTGGTGTTGCCAGGGGTTGATGAAAGTGGGAATAAAGAGTTACTATTGTCTACTGGGCGGAGTTTCAGTTTTGCAGGATGAAAAGAGTCCTGTGGATGGATGGATGGATGGTGGTGATAAGGGCACAACTTTATTTAACTTGCTGAACTGGACACTTAAAACTGGTTAGGATAGTAAATTTCATGTTACGGGTATTTTACCACAATTAAAAATAATAATAAAAAATTAAGGTAAAAAAAGACTGTCCCACAAAACTAGGATCTACCCTTGTGTATATGGTAAATAATATAATAATGAAGCACAAAAATAAAACATGTGCTACAAGTTATGTTATAATGCAATATAAAATTATATATAATAGATATCAATAATATATGTTACATGTTAGGTAATATTATATAATTAATATTATAATTAATAACAATAATTAACATAATAACAAAGTAACATCTTTGATGATTTCTTTCAAGGAAAACCAAAATTTCAATAAAGGTTTTTACTTTAAAAAAAGAGAGTGTGCATATACATTTTTAATGATAACGTGATTGTATTCCCTTCAAGAAATGTCTTCTTTTCCCAGAAGAACAAAATTAAACTTTAACAACTTTGCTTCAGTTGAAACACAATAAGTGTCTATACATCAATGGCGTGTTGGAATTAAATGTGACAATTGGTCGTGTCCGATCAAGAGAGCCGTAGGGTTGCTTTTGGCAGCCACAGCTGTATTCTCTTCCTCTAGGGCCGAAACACACAAATGGCATCTTCCTAGGTTTTCTGGTTTCTGAATTGAAGTTCAAAGATCAGAATAATATCTAAGAAGATGCCTGAGAAGCGCATTGTGATTATAAAGACTGGTAAGAAACTCAAACCTGAGATTTAACAACCATGTTAAAAATCCAGATTCCCCAAGTCAAATACTTTGCAAAGATAACACTGCCTATATAGAAATACTACCTGTCACACCTTAGTGTAAGCCTAAATTAAAACTCAAATAAGAACCATGGACGATTCTCTTTGGACTAAAACCATTTGTCTCTTTGATGGTAATAAAAAGTCCAGTGAAAAGCAATACAGCAAAACCCCCTACAAAGCACTTCAAAGAGAAAGAGAAACAATCCCATATATTCTTGAAAAAGGACACTAGAAATTCTATTTAATTATATTTTAATATAAAAAGATCCTTATCCGTTTATTTTACATATATATATATATTTACATTAAAAGTTATCAACCAATGATGAAAATCTGTCTTGGACACACAAGCAAGATGAACGCTCTTAATACCAAACACTGATACTGTTTGCAATATATGCAAGAAAGCCTCAAGATTAGGCAAATCTTCTAGAAGACTCTGAGGATCAACGAACAAAAAAGCAGTCAGGAAGAAAGCTTTTATAAGCATCTGAATAAAGCCTTTAAACATGGTAGGTGACTATTTTAAAGTCACTCACGTTCCTTGAAAGGATGGAAGGTAGGAACTGAGCTAAGTGGATCATCTCCACAGAGCTCAGTTCTACATTTTAAAGGGCTCATTTCTTCTTTGTAATAATTTTGGATTTTTGCTACTGAGAGAGTTATTAGAAAGGGACATTTTCCATTCATTATTTAAAATCTGTTGCACCAATCACAAGTATAATAAGGATGTATCTGCTGTCTGGTGATGTAGTAGAGAAGACAATTTAATTCAATGAGAATTTATTGAGTCTATAATATGTAGGCTGTGTAGGTGATTTGGAATACACAATGAAGAACAAGATAAGGTCCCTAGTTTCCAAGCATGATATTATAGTATTATTGTTCCAGTCACCAACTTGATGTCTGGTCACAAAAAAGCATGACATAGAATAGTATAGCATAATATAGTATGCAACTTAAAACTTATATGAGCAACATGCTAAGAAGAGTTTCTGATTTTCCCCTTCATTAACTGAATGATTTTTGAATTTCTCCCTTTCGTTATTAAGTGCATACTCTTTAATGACAATTAAATTATACTGAATAGGTTGTCATTGAAAAATCCTGATTCTTTCCTCAATTTGACATGTTTGAAACCGATGTTACTTGAACTTATCTCTGCTTTGATTTTTTGATTATTAATTAGATATGCTTAAATCTATTCACATCATTTGATTTTTTTTTATATGAGAGGGTTTGTTATTTGTCTTTTCTTTCCTCAAAGTCCAAAGGTGGCAGAGACATATGAAAATGGCTGTGATTTATCAAAGTAAAATCAAGAGAAATAAAAGTTGCTCCTGGCAGCCTCAAATCCACGATGCCTGGAACATAGACAACTAGATTTTAAAGGAGCCGAATTTCTGATCACCATTAAAAGCAGTACTTTTAAAAAAAAAATTTAATTTAATTTTTTTTCAGTGTTCCAAGATTCATTGTTTATGCACCACGCAGTGCTCTATGCAATGCGTGCCCTCCTTAATACCCATCACGGGGCCCTCCCAATCCCCCACCCCCCTCCCTTCCAAAACCCTCAGTTTCTCAGTCCACAGTTTTTCATGGTTTGTCTCCCCCTTCAATTTCCCCCAACTCACTTCTCCTCTCCATCTCCCCATGTCCTCCATGTTATTCCTTATGCTCCATAAGTAAGTGAAACCATATGATAACTGATTCTCTCTAAAAGCAGTACCTTTGGATCTGAATTTCAGGCCCAGCTCTGCCAACCGATTCTAACTTTGCACCTCAATATCCTCATCCATTAAGTGGGAACATGACAATTCCTCGCTATTTTTGTGAGGATTAAATGAACCATTGCTCATGAATGCTTAGAATGGCCCTGGTACATGGTGAATGGGAGATAAGTGGTAGCTTCATAATTATTATTGTTAATAACAATTTACTCTCGGTTCCAATTCTAAACATATTTTTAAAGCATGTACAGCTTTGGTTTATCCAAGTCCCCAGTGCCAAACACACACGACTTTAGTGTATTGTGACAGAATTCACACTTACTAATTCAAATTAAAGCGCAGTGTGAACAGTAGTAGCATAACATGCTAATGAACACAGAGGAACTGTCAATTCTTGTGCTATTGTATCTTGTATTATGTAAATATCCAAACCTGTCATAGGCAAGGGTTTGTATCGTATTTGCTAGCTCGCTTGCTGACTTGATTTATTTATTTTAGAGAAAGAGAGAGAGAAAGAGCACAAGGAAGGGGCAGAGGAAGGGGAGAGCTCTACTGTCGTCCAGGTGATCGACATTTAGAATGAAAAAGAACAAATTCCTTAGCATAACTTTCAGGGTCCTTCACGTCTTGTCTGTGCGCACTTGTGAGCCTTGCCTCTTACCCTCTCTCTCGTCCTTCATTCTCGAGGAACAGCTCAGGGGTTCCCACAGATGCCATGTACCAATGGAGTTCACTGCCATGGGTCAAGAAGAGTGCTCGATGTGATGAAGATCACTTATAAAGTAAAATGGGGGGGGAAATGGTGCTAAACTTACTGAAGTTAAAGGATTGTCCTGTATTCTAAGATTATTCCCTTTTCCCCTGTTTTGGTACAAAAAACATCCTATCCTTAAAAAAGTGATGGTAGGAGTAGTTGGTGGTTGTTTAAATGGTCTTAAGTGACAATAAAAATATTTGGTGATCATATCTCCATTGCCTAAATAATTTTTGAAATTTGATTTCTCTACACCACTGAAAAGACTTGGAACAAATGCAGACTTAGAAGTGCTCTTCTTCTGCCTGGACACTGCTTCATTTTGGAGGTTGTCTGGCCAACTTACATTCTTTCAGGACTCAACTTGGAGATCAACTCTTTCCAGAAACCCCACATTCTTTTCTGGTGCTTTGATGCTCACCACTCTGTACTGGGAATCCGTTGTCTGTCTAATTTTCCTGTTATTCTGCCACTTATTTTTGCTAACTCAGTGCCTGATTTAATACATCCCTACTATAACAAAAAATAAATGATGGATTCTGTGTTTGCCCTGGAGTTACTGGTGGGATGGCTGATGCATTAGCCACGTGAATTCATCTCCCACATTAGAGACACAATTCGTAGGGAATAGGTGGTCCACATGGTCTCACCCTTGCATTCCCCTGTAAGCACTAGTACTGTTCTCTGCAGATTTGGTTTTCTTGAAATGCAGACTGAATTAAATTGAATGTAGTGTATGAAGAAAGTACAAAATCAAGACATTGAAAAATTAAGATAACAAAAGCAAGCTACATGGGGAAAGTCACTTTAGCCAAAAGGCCCTGGACAATTATTTAAAGTAACTAGACTACCTTCAGGGACTCTTTGAAATGCACATATTTAATCATCTAATGTGTAAGTCAAATCTCAGATATAATTAATTCAATGTGCTTCAACTTCCTTTTTTTTTTTTTTTTTTTGCATATTAGCTTTCATTAGATGAGGCCAATACATCTCCTGGTAGGCTGGTAAGAAAATTTCCATATTTGTAAACGCCAAAAAGAAAGAGAAGAAATTTTGTGAATATTCCATGCTTAGGGCACCTTTGGTTTCAGCTAGAGTTGTACCATTTCAATGAATCTAAAAAAGAGCTTAGGTCTATGGCTCCACATTTTTTTATTTCTGGGGAAAACACTGTTAGATCTTATGGGAGGCAACTGATATTTTTGAAGGTGATATGTGTTAGTGCCAATGTTTCTGTTAGGAGTTGGTGACAAGGAGAAGAGGTGATTTCAGGCTTTGACGCTGCACTTTAATTGCTAAGTTAAAGAACAAATTGAATAGACCTCGTGCGATTTGGAAGGAGCAAATCATTTTTTTTTTTTTTTTTTAGACAGTGAAATCGGAGTACTGTAAGTGGCTTAGGCTTTTGTAAGAAACCTAGTGAAGAGGAAAGATGGAGAAAGAGGAGGATGGCCCCATGGAGAAACCCAGGTGTCCTCTTAGAGAAACTGTACAATATTCTGAATATAAATTCCCTACAAATACTGTAGCAGAAAATGCAACACTTACACCTTTGCTGAGATGATGAATACGTTTTTTTCTCTGAGGGTTATTTAACACTTTCCATAATTTTATTATAAATGGTCCAATAAAATGCAACAATAAGTTATGTGCTATATTAGGAGGACAACTCATTTATGACTAATGTGGTAATTTGTAAAACTAATGGGCATGTTTATGAGCATAAGGGGCTCTAAAGAATAAATAAAATACTGTCATAGGCAAGACTGAGGCCTCCAGCAAGCAGACAAGGGACACATTCTGCCAAGATATCAAAATTTCAAGATAGTTGCCCAACTATGGAAAGGCAACCCTTCTTGGGCTCATTAAGGGTAGAAAGACAGATTAGCCCAGGGGAAAGGGTATGCTGAACTTGGCTTTGGGGGCCTGTGTTCCCTCCCTAACACCCTATTAACTGCATTTTCCAGGCTTCAGTTCCCCATCTTTGAAAGGAAGGGATCAAAATGCCCAATCTTTAAAAGACTGCATAATGCTTACATTCTTTAATTAAATTTAGTAATTCAACATTCAGAGATGAGAATCTGAATTCAACTATTCTCAGCTTGTCACTGTTTTTATGAAAATAAGAAAATGCATCCCAAGGTTGCTTTAGAAATACTAGCTTTTAACCGCATTGTAATGCATGTTGAACTTTGCAAACATATCAAGAATACACATATTTATGTTGATTTTGCTGTTTTCTACTGGAAAGCTGTTTTCAGCTGATGATTAATGTCCTAATAACTTGTTTTTTAGTATGGCTCCCTGAAAAAAAAAATAAAAGGTTTCTTTTATGTATTCATTATGTCTACCTGTCTCGGGCAGGAGGCGGATCAGTTTTGAGGATGAATATCTCACATTCGGTAGTGAACACAATGGTTCCATTTATGGCTCCAATCTGGCCTCCTGTCTATGACAGAGGTACTGTTATCAGTAATCCATGAAATGCTCCTTGTTCTTTTAATGAGTTTAACATTCAGCAGAGAGGGGGGAAAAATGCTGTTTGTGTTCTTTTTAGGTACCCTAAATTTACTTTCCCACCTTCCTCCCTCCAAATTATAATCATGGAAGAGCTCACACTCACACTGACACTGTAAAAAAATTAAAAAAAAAAAAAAAGGAAGTCCTAGATTGAAAAATAACACCTGGAAATTTTTTATTTCTAAAAACTCTTATTGACCTTGGGTTGTGTTTTAATTTTGTTTTATAAAAGGAAACAAAGGTCTCAGGTTTAAGCCGGTATGCCATTCATAGGCGAGACCCAGGAATTAATCCTGATATTTAAGTTACAATAGAGGATTAACTACTTTCTACCAGCTTGCAGCTTGTGGAAGGGGAAATGACTTCTTTCTCTGTTCATTCTGATTTTTTAATTTGGCTTTTTATTTTTTAAGTGTGGAGTTTTTTAAGTCATGATATTTTGGCTGTGCTTTTTACATTATGCTTTTTCACATGATAATTTTAAGTTAGAATTTTACAGAGAACAAACCCGTGGCTTGGCCGGAGGTGGGGGCTGGGGGCTGGGCAGGGAGGGTGGTTGGGCAAAATGGGTGATGGGGAGCAGGAAATATGGGCTTCCAGTTAGGGAATGAATAAGTCACAGGAATTAAAGGCACAACATAAGAATATAGTGAATGATATGGTAATAGCGCTGTATGCTGACAGTTGGTGGTTACGCTTGTGGAGAGCACAGCATAAGGCATAGAGAAGCTGAATCACCATGCTGTTTCTGAAACTAATGTAATGTTGTGTGTCAACTATACTTAAAAAAAGAAGAAGAAGAAGAAGAAGAAGAAGAAGAAGAAGAAGAAGAAGAAGAAGAAGAAGAAGTAGTAGTAGTAGTAGTAGTAGTAGTAGTAGTAGTAGTAGTAGTAGTTAGAATTTCATTTAGGGCCATGTATTTTTTAAAGCACTTAGGTTTTTGTTTTGTTTTGTTTTTGCAGGGGGAGGTCACTGGATCATATCTGAGGTTGGATATATACTTGCTCCTTGGTTAACGTGGAATTAAGACAGAGCCAGAAAGTCATTTCCTAATTTTTATGTCCACCTTTTTTCTTAGTCCAGTGCCTGAACACAGTAAATACTCCGTATTTTCTGAATGGATGACAAAGGCTGCTCTTCTCATCCCAGAACAGAGTCCACATTGTGTAGGAATAATAGTTCAGAAGCTGGGCCTGCTTTCCAGTTGACAGTACATTTCACAATGCCCATTACAGAACATCAAAATCTGATAAAATACTCAAATATACCTGGAGCTTAGTAATTTTATTTTCTTTTACTTCCAGTTACTTTCCAATTCATCCTGCCTACCATCCCTATTGAATCCTAGAACCAACTTTTGGAAATGGCCCATTTACTTTAGAAAACAGACCCATGGGCTGGGTTCTGGTCAGGTGTTTCATGGGTATTATAGTTTATTCTAGCTCAGATTTTAACATAATAACAGTGATCTAATCTAAGAAACTAATCGGTACCCAAGAAAATGATTAAGTGGTCTTTGGGCCAAGTAAATGCTGTACCTTTCATATAAGTCTTCTGGAACTGATACTCTAGACTTGAACAGCTAACTTAGGTGGGGAGGTGCGGGTGATGGTCGGTGCCATGAGAGATCCAAGTGAGGCTGTGAGGGTGTGTTCTGCTATGAGCTGGTAGACATTTTTAGACATGGAAGGGATCTTGGTTCTCTTCATTTCCTTCATTTTGCAAATACAGAAAATGAGTCCCAGATAGAGAAGATCACCTAAGGAGCTTCTCCCATGAGACATGTGTCTTGGTCAGACTAGAACACTCAAGGACGATGACGGTCTCAATGACAAGGATTTTCAAGGTTTGCACATATTCAAAATGGAGAGGCAAACTTTGATGAAAACATGTCATTCCTTTGGCACTTGGTTTTAGCCCCACTGAGGTCACTGAGTGTGAGGAACAGTTTCAGAGAACTTGGAAGGCTGATCCTGTACCAAATACATTTACAGGAAGCCAAGGGGAAACACTCCTTTGGAATCACCCTCCAGCAGGTCTGAGTCCCATCAATTTTGTAGCAGCTTTGCCTCATTGAGTCTCCTGTAGTGCACACCTTAACACCCTAACTGTAAAACCACCACAGCCTCCTCCTGTCTGACATTACCTTTCACCATGAGTGTTCTCCAAATGTTTCATTTAAAAGGGAGGCATGGAGAGTCCCAAGGTCAGTTGAGTTTACAGGGAGAATCTATTCCCTCTTTGTGAAAGTCTCTAAGAAATCTTTCTCTCTCCCCTCTCTCTCTCTTACACTCAAAGATTTCTTAGATTATTAGACTATGAAACCCTTTGTTTCTATTTTCTTTTCTTTTTCTTCCTTTTTTTTTTTTTTTTTTTTTGCATAACGTTTTTTGTTAATCTGGTGAACATTTACTTAGAACATTTTCACTTGCATTAGCTACTCTCCTTCTTAGACTGACCTTTTGAAGAAGGCCAGCTATATCTTATTTTACTTCTTTAAGAGATAAAGAGACAGAGTCATAGACGTTCATGACTTGCTCGGGGTTATGTAATTATTTTGCGATGCAGCCAGATCAGATTTGCAGGCTTCTGACTCCAGATTCAGTGCTCTTCTCTATTTACTGGGTAGTGCTTCATTTTTAGACTCTTAAGCCAATGAAAACAAATGATCTATTAAAATTACAGATTTTTCTTAGTAATCTCATGTATACAGAGATTGACGACCATTCCCAAGACCATCATTTCCCAAATTAACTGACATTCAGACTTGAATAACTCTCTATAGTTGTATCATAGAGCTGTGTTAACCAAATGTTTCCAGAATATGGCTTATTAAACCTGTCATTTTAAGTTATTTGTATTTTCAACAATGAGTTAGTGCTTTCTACGTAAAGTGAAATAACTATCACAGGCACAGAATAAAAATCTTTATTTTATTATTTGAATTTTTAAAGCCCATTATGAATTGCTAGAGGTAAACTGCACAATAATACCATAAAAATAAAACAGAAAACCTTTAAAGAGGTTTTCTGCATTCCAAAAAATATATACTTATCACAGATCATAAATGCAGTCTCAAATAATTTTAAACATATGGTAAGTTTCTTCTTAAGTACTTATATTTTAGGAACCTTAATTATGCTCTAAATCTTTTTCTCATCACAGAATAATTTTGCCTTGAAAATTTGTGTAGGTAGGACTGCTACTTCTTTCCTCATAATATTTATGGGAGTTGGATTGGCTTACAATTTGCAATTCATTAATTCAGAATATAATTCCCCATAACTAAGGAGTCTTGTCTAGTTACTCAACTCAATAGTGCTTCATTACATTAAACTATGAGCTGCAAAAACAAACAAATTATTTCTCAAACACTTAACAGTCCATATGTTATAGAAACAGTCTGTGAAGGTGTTACACTTACTCATTCCTATGAAGTAATGCTTAGTATTTACTACTCAACTGTCAGAGTAGCTATAAGCTTATTAAAACTTTTCTCTGCTCCCACTAGGTTTTTTAATAAAGCAGAATGACTTTATGGTCTTTTCCTCTGAAGGAAACAGAATGCCAAAGGGCCTTGTATTTCTTGAGATTCTTTTAGGATGAGCTGGCTTGATGTTACTTGACTCCATATTTATAGTAACTAAATTGAGTTTAAAGAGGTTTCTCACTCTAATTTCAAGATTAAATTTTGGAAACCTTAGTCCCATTCTCTTCTTCTGACAGCCTTGAGGATCTCTTCTATGCTCAGAATCCCTGTTTAGGTGAGGCTTTCACATTTGCCAAGCACACTAAGTAGATTTCCTGTTCTGAGATGGTGGTATGGCATTTACACTAACTTGCTCTTATACCTTCCTTTCAGAATTATGATTTATTTCCCATTGCTTCACTGTAGAAAACCCAGAGTATAAAAGATAACAACTGTTCCTTTGTATTCCATCACCTGCCTGATTGACTTAAGGAATCGAAGATAAAATAAAAAAGCTAGAAGTCCTAGTGGAAAGGGTTAGTCTTAAAATAACAATGTTAAGTCTCACAGTAAAATGGTTAGTTTTTTTGCTTTAAAAAAAAAAAGAAGAAGAAGAAGAAGCTTTAAATCCTTCAAAGACCGCATATAAGGATGTTCATTTCATTATTATTGTTAACAATAAAAGCACCAACAGATCTGAAGTACCAGGATCCAACCATATGGTGAATATGATTCTATCACTAAACAGACCTGTAGATGTTAACATTTAAAAAAAGCATAAGACATATGAAATTTGTAAAAATCCATGCAGAATATGATCATATTTGTGTACAATAGTGATAGATTCAAAATATCTATTTGCCAATACATATGTAGAAATTTCCAGAAAGATTCATCATCACCATCATCAGCAGTAGCATCATGATCCCTTACTGAGCATCTACTATGTGCCTGGTACTATGCTAGAAACTACATATGCATTCTTTCATCTAATCCTTGCAATGACCCATTAACTCTATAATACAATCTTGAAATTCAGAAATATGAGTTTAAGTTATTTACACAAGTTCCCAGACCTAATCATGCATGGAGTTGGGATTAAAACCAGCTAAGGAGTTGGGTTCTATAGTTTGCTCTTTTAATAAGCAAGCATGAACTCTCTAATGAATGTTTTAAAATATGTGTTCACAGAATGACTTTGGAAACATGTTTAAACTTATTTCTATTCTCTGTCTCTCCCTCCTACTTCCCCATCTTTAATTCAAATCCTTCAATAGGAAAGAACCAAATTTCAGAGCTAAAAGGGATCTTGGAGACAAAATCTAAGCCTCTTGTTTGTTTACGTAAGCAATTCATTTTCTTTTCTGGTGCCCGTTTTTCCTTTTTTTATATTGAGATATAATTGCATATGGTGAAGTGGGCACATCATAAGAGACTAGTGAGTTTGTACAAATAAATGCACCCATGTAAACAACATGCTGGTCACATGGAGAACATGGTCACAAGCCTGGAAAATTTCCTTGTTTTATTTTCTCCTTCTCCCCCACCAAGATGACCAATGCAAGATGACTTGTATTTTTATGGATTAACTTTATCTACATGACCTTCATGCCAATGAAACTTTAGTGGGTGTACCTTTTTGAGCCTGGCTTCCTTCACTGAGCATAACGTTTCTGAGATTCATTCATATTGTTGCATGTGGTAATACAAAATCTTATTTTTAGAAATGAGGAAGAGGAAGTACAGGAAGTGAGGTACTTTCCTTGGAGCCATACAACTACAAAGAGAAAGAAGTGGGACCACTATTTCAATTTTTCTTTCTCTAGTCCACTCTATTTTTACTCATTTTAAAGAGAAAAGTGTCTATTTTTTGTATCACCATAGTCCTGAAAGGAAATGATCAGAACCTTTCAATTTTGGGATACTTTATTAGTCAGAATCTAGGCAGGAAAAGAGAAACTGATCTAGATTCAGAGTAGTTTCCCAATGGAAAGTTTTTAGTGAAGGGAATTAGTCATGCAGTTGATAGAACTGCTTAGAAGCCAAACTGGAGATAGAACAATGATCCAGAAATTAGAGAAGGAGACCACTAACTATGCTCTGGTTTAAGGAACAGCTGGAGGTGGAGATAACATCCCATCCAAGAATAGAAGCCAGTCTTTGATTGGGAAATGAGAGCACCGGCAGGGTGGAAAGTGGAGCCAGGAGGGAAGCCAGCAGTTGTTGCTGGTGCCAGGGACACCAGGAAGGAAGCAAGAGTGAGCAGGAAGGAATACTCTGGCTTCTTCCCTTTGAAGGACCCAAGAGTTCCTTTGATTGGTTACACAGGGGCTCCTGGGAAATGTAGTTCCCTACTATACAGAGGGGAATAGAGGAAAAAAGGGCAACAGATCTAAGAGCAAGCAGAAATTGTCCTGCACAGCTTGTAGCTCATTCATTATAGTTTCCACTCATTTTGAAGTTGAGGATAATGGTGAGATTCCTTACTATTTCTGTTCAATTCTGTGCACTCTAAATACTAAGTAACTATACATTGTTTTAAAAATATGCTAAAAGCACATTATAAATAACAATATCACTGAAGACTATAAATGGACAATTTAGTAACTCCACAGTGCAATCATAAAACTTTACCATTTAGAAAAAAGACTTCAATCTGAATCTTTCCTTCCCTGCTGAAGCAAACTGATGTCCAAAGAAGTTAGGGGATACTTCAGAGAAATGCTCAGTGATATTAAAGAAGATATCAGTTTATGGTTTTGAGTAATATTGGTGTGGAAAATTCTACCAAAGAAAATGGGAATCTAAAACATGATCCTGGGAGTCACTGACATTGTTTGACACCGCTTGGGGCTTTCACTCCTTCCAGATAAGAGATATACCAACATGAGGAATGACGGCAACTTTATACAAATGATTGAAAGAGTCATTAGTGTTTGCCAGATCATTCCAGTTCTCTTCTTTCCGCTTCATGGTAGGACTGCAATTCCTGGTCCCCCCTGTGGTCAGGTGGGGATAAGTGAATTGCCCTGTCGAATCAGTTATAACATTGTAACTTCCAGGAGAGAGCAATTAATTTCCCATTCAAGGCAAGCCAGAACTTGGTCATCCTCTGTGAGAGTGACTGGTAAAATTTCAGATAGCAACTGATATGTCCCCTTGGGTACACGTGGTGCAGAGTCTTTACCTGACTCAAAATAGGCATTTAAGCTAAGAAAGAAGAGAAACCTTGTTGTTTCAAGCCACTGAGATTTTGCCAGATATAATGATTAATAGTGCTCTAAGTAAGAAGTACACAACTACAGACAAATCAGCTTAAAAATGATTATTATTTATGTTACCCTTTGTGGAGTAATTATGAAAACATCCCCACTTTAAAGATCTCTAATCTAACTCAGCTAGTGACACACTCAAGAGAAGGTGAGTAATCATGTCCTTGATAGAAGGGATCCTTCCTAAATTTTCAACAAATGTGTGAGGTGATTCTCCCAAATTAAACACACTGATCTTAAAATGTAACAGAAGACAAATTCTTTTTTTTTTAATTAATTTTTTATTTTTTATAAACATATATTTTTATCCCCAGGGGAAGACAAATTCTAAAGAAAATTTATCTTATGTGTAATTAAGTGGTGATGGGAAATGTAAAGAAAGGAGAGATGCATAGAAAGAAATGCAAGTGATCCAAAGGGGCACGTGCACCCGAATGTTTATAGCAGCAATGTCCACAATAGCCAAACTATGGAAAGAACCTAGATGTCCATCAACAGATGAATAGATAAAGAAGATGTGGTATATATACACAATGGAATACTATGCAGCCATCAAAAGAAATGAAATCTTGCCAATTGCGACAACATGGATGGAACTAGAACGTATCATGCTTAGTGAAATAAGTCAAACGGAGAAAGACAACTATCATATGATCTCCCTGATATGAGGAAGTGGTGATGCAACATGGGGGCTTAAGTGGGTAGAAGAAGAATCAATGAAACAAGATGGGATTGGGAGGGAGACAAACCATAAGTGACTCTTAATCTCACAAAACAAACTGAGGGTTGCTGGTGGGAGGGGGGTTAGAAGAAGGGGGGTGGGGTTATGGACATTGGGGGGGGGTGTGCTTTGGTGAGTGCTGTGGGGTGTGTGGACCTGGCGATTCATGGACCTGTACCCCTGGGGATAAAAATATATGTTTATAAAAAATAAAAAATAAAAAAAATAAAGAAATGCATCACCACCTAAAACAGAGAATTCCATTTCCCATAAGGGAACAGAAATAATGGCTATTATGGACTTGATGAAATTGTCTACAAAGCAATCTAACCTCCTTTGCTTAAGCTTGCCCATTAAGCACCTTCTAATTCCTTATTTCTGTACACTTTCACGTTGAGAAAGGAGATGCCCCGGGTAGCAGACAGGAACATTCAAGAGCTAGGAATGACTATTTCGCATCTCACCCTAAAGATGAATTTAAACAAGGAACGAGTTTTACGAACATACAAAGCTATGTGAGTGGTGACCTCACTCACAGGTGCCCATCCAATGACAGTACACAGCAACTCTTCCTGCTTTTATGCAAAAGTAATTTAGCAAAAGTAATTTAGCTGAATTTTTCTGCCAGTTGGTAACCAGGCACTGGTCCAGATGCACAAGGCCCTTAGTTTCAGGGTTTTTACCATGTACATTGATGTAAAGGCCCCTTGGCCACGCCATAAGTTCAAACTCTCTTAAAAGTGGACAACATAGGGCATGGTAAGCAACCACACATCTTAGATTTTCTGTATATCAGATATTAATTTCTGTTGTCAGATCCTACGTCAAGATGTAGAGTAAGAAACAGAAAAATTACTATATTGAGAAATGACTCATATAAATATATTTTTTTCCAAAAATATAACATATTTTAAGATTTTTTTGAGGTAAAAATGAAGTCTTATTGACTTTGACTTTTGATCTTTATAACTAGCATCATTTCAATAAAGTACAGTAAAGAGATATTTAGCCTCTAGTGAATGGCTGACTGATGGCAATTTTCAGAAAAACAAAATTTTGTTTTAAAAAAATGGAGTTTGATACTGTGAAGTTTTACTTGTACCTCAAGACAGAAATTAACTTAGCCAACTTCTTAAGTTAACTGTATATGCACAAAAAACACATGTACTCATTCAAAAAAAAATTAGAAAAGAAATAAAGAAAATAGGTAATAATATTTTACATTATTTTTTTTCTTCCTTTCTATTAATTGAAAAGATCTTATTAAATGTTTAGGATGCATGCAATGATACATAAGCCAGAAATTAGTTTTCAGAGGACATAAGCATTTTGAAACAAATAGAAAGTTTAACTTCTTCTCAGAAGTAGATAGCTAAAAGCCATCATTATTTTTTAAAAGGCTTGCAATGGTTAAGTATAAATTTGAAACCTTCCTCTACATAATAATAAATGGACATTGACATTGCTCCATTGGATTACCCTGGCCTTGCTTTGGTTTTTATCACATCCTTCCCCATATTTTTTAAGATTTTTTGGAATATTTTAACATGTAAAAAATTTATATATTTCTTGATATGGAGATATATTTCCATGTAATGTTATTGGTAATTGGCATGTATTATAGACTATTATGTATTACATACATTGTATATAATAAAGGTCTATAAAATAATAAAATATACTCCTACAGAACACTCTCCATTGCCTGTGAAACCTCCTTTGTACCTCACCTCATTTGTTTCCATCTGACTCCTCCCACGGGAGAGCCACTCTTCTCTACTTTGTGTATATTTTGCCATTCTGCTTGACTTGGTTCTACCACACATGGATATAGCCTTAAACAGCATGCCAATGAATATTTTATGTTTTTGGAGTTCACTCCTCCACATGCTTTCATCTCCACATATTTTTTTTTCTCTCATTTTTCAGTAATGGTGTCTAACTAAAAATTCTGCCATAATATTCAGGAAATGCTTTAAAAAATCTCTGCATTTCAAGAGCTATTAAACATATTTGAGAGAGTTAGGATTAAAGGTATCTATTATCAGGAGACTGAGATGAAAGGCAGTAAAAAACTTGAAAAAATATACAATTATTTTCAGAATAAAACAGTAAAACTACCAAACGGGAATCTAAGATGGTGTCTCGCCACCAGCAGATTTCAGCATCAACCAAGAAATAATGTCACTGGACTTTGATGATTTAGTTACCAAACTGAATAAATATTTTTGATTAATTCATTAGGTCAACACATATTTGTTGAGTGTCAGTGTGTGCCTGGGAAAGTACATACCGAAGTTAAAAGAAAAATGAAAGACAAAGCGAGTGTCAGAGGAACTATACTCTCGGGCATCTCTGGCTTGTTTGGTGCAGTGACAAATGCATTGATTTGAACCCTTTGGTTGCAGTCATAACTCCCTGAATCCCTCGAAATTTTTTCTGAATCCCTCGAAATTTTTGATATTACTCACTGATTCCCAACCAGGAGGTCATGGGAGTTCATATTCCCAAAAGCAGAGGGGAGGGGGAACCCCACAAAAATGCTTCCCTTTCCATTCTGTGAAACAATTCTGAGGTTAGGAAGAAGAAAGATTTTCATGAACCACAGCTTTTAAAAAACTACCTGAAAAGTAAGCAAGAAAAACAGACTATCTCGTCCAAGAAATGGCTTCTCTTCATGAAAGAAAATGCAGTTTATATACCAGAATTTGGAAGTTTTACAAGAGAGAGTGAAAGGGCTGGAAGGCTTCGGGAAGTTCTTGTAGAAATTTCTGGAAATTCAGTAAGGAAGCTTTCAGTCTCAGAACTAGAAACTGCCTTAATCAGAGATGTTATAATTTTTTTTTTTTTTTCCGATTTGACTCGAGAAGATTCTACGAGGGGAGAGCATTATCGAAAGAGTTTTACTCCCTTTCATATATACAACCACAAAATTGCTCACTCCACGGATGCAGGGTTCTGCCCTCAGCTCACAAACAGGTCACAATGTCAAAATATCAGACCCGTTTCATTCCATATTCTGCCACTTCCAATTTCATATCTTCACTGCAGCAACATGTAACAGAATAATAAGGGGACACAACTTCTCTTCTTTCAAAGCCTATCGATTTCATAATTCTTTCCAAAGGAAAAGCCAAGAAAGAACACTAGAAGGGGAACTAACGTGTCTGCAGACATTTCATGGACACGTCGCGAGGCAATTTGTGTAACAGACTGAAAACCCAACAAAGCAAGTAATAATAATAAAAAAAATTATAAACTATGCATGAATTGTGAGAGAATCTGCTGGTGTTTTCCATATTTTTCCACTTTGTCTCGAACATGAAAGTTGAGCTAAGCAGCACGTGTGTATCTCTTTTTCTAACTTTCACCACGATGTAAATGTCTGTGCTCTTCCTGTATGTGGATATTGTCCTTCCCCTGTAAGAGGTGGTTTCTATTCTATATAAACAAATACTATCCATTTATGAGACAAATGGGCGTATTCTGTGATATGTCTTCCACAAAACATATCATTTATATCTCAGAAAGAGAAACCTGCCTTAACAGAAATTTCTTCTCCGGAAACTAGACGCTTTAAGGATCAGAAATAGCTCATCTTGCAATACTATGAACGGTGCCATGTTTTATTTATTTATTTTTTTTCCCCCAGGCTGGGGCTTCTATCTAGATCATGATATGTTCAATCCAGTGAGAAGCATTCTATTTATCACCAAATACTACTGCTCTTAAGGAAAGAGATTTTTTTTTTTAAATAGTTATTCATTTTGAACAATTCCTTTTCTGAAAGCTACTAGAAGGCCACATAACCTTATCTTCAAGATCATCTTCATAGCCCTGCAAATCCTGGAAAAAACCACCCAGGAGAGACCAGCTCTGATAGAGCAGCTAGCTTGATTCTGATTGCTGCCTTAAATTATGTCTCTCAGGTGCTCTCAGATTTCGAAGGCCAATTTCTTGTCTTCCCCACAACCCCAAATATGGAGTTTAATGAAGCAAGCAAAGAAATGTGCACAGAGCAAGGAAGGTTATGTAACCAGCACTTTTCTGCACCTACCCTTGTCAGTTACATTATAAAACTCACGGCCTTTCTTACACAGAATAGGGTCAATTAAATATTTGTTGAAAAAATAAATGCATTTTTAAAATCATCTCCTTAAAAAACAGACCTATACATTCTGCTTCATTATTTTCAATGTCAAGTTTGGTCTGTAGAGGGAAACTCACCAGACTGGGAAGGAAATAGTCCACGATCAGATTTTTTGGTAACTATCAGTGGCCCTGCTTTGACTTGTCTGGGAACGCCTTCCATAGAGAGGTGGCTTTTCCACATATCTCAAGCTTATATTTCAAATTGCATTTCTTTCCCTTAAGACCATTCTCTCGCTTCCATGAGTTGTCTTCATGGATGACAGCGCCACCTGTCTGCTGGGCGGGATCAGGTGCTTGGGAGTTCTGCCGGCTGTCTCCATCTTGATTACACCACATGTTCAACTGGTCACCAGGTCCTGAACGACATGCCTCTGTGACACTGCTCTGGGTCTCCTTTGCTCTGTGCTGGCTGGTGCTTCTTCAGCCAAGCCCTTCAGTCCTGGAATGGGGCTCTTTGCCCTCCACACAGTGAATTTTTCAGTCACTGTTGGAAATCTTTCAGAGATTCTCGGTCCCCGTGCAGTGAGCTTCCAGCTCCTGGTTTTGAGCAAAGGGGCCATTCCTCTTGTACTTCCTGCCAACCAGTTTTCCCTCTGCCCTTCTCCTCCCCCTCAGCCTCCACCATACTGCGGTGTTTATATCCCCATTCTCTCCCAGGGTGCACGATTCCCCCCTCTTTGGCCTGAGAATTCCTTCTCTCCCACGTCTGTGATGCTCTCCCTCATCTAGGGTCATGGACTCATCACTTCCTCCTCTGTTTTCACACAGTCATCTCCTCAAAGACCGGGATGGTGACTTGCCTATCTTTGTATCATGGGTGCCAAGCACAGTGCCTGGACTGTAAGGGGCTTTCAAGAACCACTTGTTAAACAAACAAAGGAGCGAAATGACCAAGATGTACACAATCGAAAACACTGAAGGAAGAAAGTAGAACAGAGGAAACAAGACTAACTTGAAATGAATGTAAGTAAGCTGGATATCGATGAAGAGTAATGTTCTTCTTAGAAAGGTGCTCGAAAAATACTAAACCCAACGTCTTGGAAATTGCTATCTCCCCGACCAAATGAACTTACATTTTAAAGCGAATAAAGTCACATTTTGAAAGTTGCTAGACTCTCCTACGGTGCGTTTACAAGTTAAAATCCATTTTAATTTTGTCAATGATCCCCCTCCCCATTTGACCAGTGTAACTTCCTTACGTCAGTAATTCAGGGAAGATATTCGAGCAGCATTCTCTTTAATATTGGCACATTTGTACTCAGAGAAGCTTCTATGCCTAATAAGAACATTTTGTGATCTAGATTTAATCTAATATTTGTCTGTCTTCACCCACTGTATAAACAGGGCTCATTAGTATCAAACACACACAATCTTTGTTTTTCATGACTGTGGAGCTGACCTTTGAAATGTAATCTTGTATTCTTAAGATTAGCATCCAATAAATCACAAAATGAGTTATAGCAAATATTTCCTATACCCCCCTTCATTTTTCCTCTCACATAAACACAATAAATTGCTTGAGAACTTTGAGATTTGTGGGATATTTTTGGTGCTCTTATCTCTCAGTTTCTGAAAAATGACATATAAAATGTAATCTCACATTGATATTTACATCACTACATCTTATAACCAAGACTGGGAAGAGAACTACATATACTATGCTTTTTGCAACAAGACACAGCTATTAAATTGAGAGGCTTATGAATTAAGTTTATATGTCCTGTATACAATTATGTTTGATATACCTGTTAAAAAATAGGAGCTTAAAATATATATTGACATGATTAATAGTTAAACATTTTTTGGAAGTACTTATATTTAACAAAGTGTTTAGATTTAAAAATTTTTCACTCTAATTAAAAATGCAAAATGATATTTAATATTGCCATAAATTTCATACAGTCCAGACTTCATTTAAGGATTTTTCTAGAGTCCATGCCTTTTAATATTTTAGATATTTTCAAGGCATATTTCTGTGATGTTTTCAAATCTTGATATTTAAATATTTACTAATTGTGTTTTTCTGTCTCGTGGTTTTTCTAGTTTCAATATTTCAAAAAGATTCATGAGATTTATAATATAACTCATACATCAGAATGGTTAAAATATTATGAAATGCATTTTTAAACCCTTTTGAAATACTTCAGTAAGATATTAAGAAGAATCAAGATATTATTCAAAGGCAACAGGGATTCTTTCTTTGATTTTCTAAAGAGCTAAGGGAAACTGGGGAGTATTTTAATAATATATGCTACAGAAATAAACAGATTCTGGAAATAAATTTAGGTTTTGGCTGTATGTTACAAGAGCGTCAAAAACCCACCAAGTGAGTGAGTATGATTTCTGAAGTGAGCATTAAAATTCAGCATATGCTGTTCACATGATGTTGAACCTTTATCTGCAAAATGAGGAAGTTGGAGAGATTTTTGCAGCAATTTAAAATATGGAAATAACTCTCTTCTGGCTGATTTACGACGTGTGCAGGGTAGTCAATGAACGAACCCAAGTTTAGCTTGGGAACACTTTTCCACCAAATAATATTTCAGGTTTCTTCCTGCCATAAGGCTTTATGATTTCTCATCTCCCTCCCCTCCCTTGCCAAAACCACCCTGTAAAGAGTGTCAGATCAAACAGGACCGTTGGCCAATAGGCTAGAGTTGTCAGACTGATGAGTCAGCCCCGATACTAGCTCTGGGCAAAGCCAAACCTAGCACACCCTGGGGAAGGAATCATATACAGTAGAAATTTCTTTAAAATACTGAGTAGGGTCGTCTGGGTGGCTCAGTTGGTTAATCAACTGTCTTTGGCTCAGATCACGGTCCCAGAGTCCCGGGATTGAGTCCCGCATCGGGTTCCCAGCTCCATGGGGAGTCTGCTTCTCCCTCTGACCTTCTCGCCTTTCATGCTCTCTCTCACTGTCTCTCTCTCAAATAAATAAAATCTTTAAAATAAAATAAAATTTAAAAAAAAATAAAATACTGAGTAAATGTCAGAGGTTCCAAGAGTTTGAAACACACTATAGTCAGTTTGAACATGACCTTAGGTCCAGGCAGAGGAATCTGGGTTTTGAGTCTTCTCTTTTCTTGACCCATAAAGTAAAGTTAAATGAGACCTCACTGGTGACTGAATGAGAAGAAGCCTGAGAAGTGCCTTCTCGATACAAATCGTGGCACACTGCCATCTCAAAAAACACAAGTTGTGGGGACGCCTGGGTGGCTCTGTGGATTAAAGCCTCTGCCTTCGGCTCCGGTCATGATCCCAGAGTCCTGGGATCAACCCCCCACCCTCCCAGCATCGGGGCTCTCTCCTCAGCAGGGAGCCTGCTTCCCTTCCTCTCTCTCTGCCTGCCTTCTGTCTACTTGTGATCTCTGTCTGTCAAATAAATAAATAAAATCTTAAAAACAAACAAACAAAAAACACAAGTTGTATTCTACATATGATTTAAAAACGTGGGTTTCATTTTTATACTTCCTAGAAATAGGAAACTGTGTTTCACCGATATTCATATAATAATACTGCAAGTAGGACCTTTAAAATTGTGATGTAGGTGAGGTTGGAATGGAGTATTCTTCTTACTTCTTTAAGCTCTATTCCAGCTGGACCATTGTTTTGGGATGCCCCATACACCAGATTCATGGTTTTCAAATTATTTAGTGATTGCAGTGGGACTATTTTTTTTTTTTTTTTCCACACGGGCTCTTAGGCTGAGCTTTGAAGGATACACATATGGATCGTATCACAGCAGTGTTTCTGAAGTGGAGGATAGGTGTCTGGGTGGAAGAGACCCAGTGGCCCGAGGGACCCCAGCATTGCTCATAGTGTGAAGAATATTATGTGATCCCTGCTGTTTCGGCTGAAGTCCACCGGCATTTGGAGAGTGGTGGTCTGCAGATCTGAGGTTTTTGAGGGAAAAGATTTTGATAGTAATCTAAAAATATCATCTGGATGGCTAATAAATGACTGGATATTTATAAATGTCTCTGTGCCCACGTTTTGTTTGGGTTCACAATCGTGTTGGCTTCTAGCTCTCACCTAAATTGATAGCACTTAACAGATAATGTATCGTTAAGCATGGCTGTGTCTCCTCATTTCAAAGACAGTAATCATCCAATGTCCATTATGTCCCTGTTAAATTATTTTCACCGGTTATAAAAATGAAACTTCTCTTTCTCAGGGAGAGCTACTGATTGAAAAATATTTTTCTCGCATGACTTTCATTTCTTGAGTTATTTAATAAACTGGGATTTGTATGTGACATTACAGAAACTGCAAGGTGTGATGGAATAATACACAAATTTAATTATTCCTGGCCGGAGAGAAAAGAGTAACAGCGGACTTAATCTATGCTTTTGTGCCAAACGAATGCCAGACAGCCTCAGGGTCTCACACCGGAGCAGGGAATGATGAGCTGCGGTCGCCGTGGGGGACAGTGGTGGGGGTGGCAGAATCGCGTCCTGAAGCACCCTGCGGGATAGGCTAGCCCAAGTCCAAGGGACCTGTTCAAAGGGGTTCAGGCATCGCTTGGCGCTGAAGAACTCCGCATTCGATCTTTAAACAACACTGACCCACCATTAACATTTTCCTGTCTCATTTCCTCCCTGTGCTGCCCTCCCCTTAATCTTTTTAATGGGTCCCTCTGTGAATGCGCCAGGCCTCCCCGGGTCATTTTTAGACATTTTAACAGCGATCACCTGGAGACAATGCTTTAACCCCAAAGAACTGAGCGAGTTGGGAATATCATATATCTTTGCAGTCTGGTAGGAAAGGATGCAGGACTCCTTAAATCACCGCTCTAGATGGTTGTCTGTCTTATTTAATCAGAGGAGAACTCACTGGCCGCCCTGAATGCTTGATTCATTGACTCCTCGTGCACCTTTGCCCACACCTCAGTGCTTGCTTCTATTAAGAACGTTCTCACTTTCCTTAGCCTTTATTTATAGAGTATACATTTATATTTCAAAACCTTTATCAGTTTTATTCAATGGTGGGGCACAAACAATACATTACTACGATCAATTCTGCGGTTCATGAAGCAAAATGGAATGTTTTCTCAGTTGTGAGATGCTATCAATGGCTCGGCCCACATCGATTTCATACCAGCTGTTCAGGAAAAAAGAAGCAGTGTACTATTAAACGTACCCAATTTTGAGACGTATTCCAATTTCATCCTGATTTCCGAAACCCTCACTGCGAAGAGACCTTGCTTCTGAGCACGGAGGAGTTACGGCACGTGACTAACTGGGTCTGTACACCCAAGCTCCAAAGCCACGTGAGAGGGAAAAAGTGGACAGGGGGCAGGGTTTTTCTTTTCTTTTTTGAAGATTTTATTTATTTATTAGACAGAGATCACAAGCAAGCAGAGAAGAAGGCAGAGAGAGAGGAGGAAGCAGGCTCCCTGATGAGCAGAGAGCCCAATGCAGGGCTCGATCCCAGGACCCGGAGATCATGACCTGAGCCCAAGGCAGAGGCTTAATCCACTGAGCCACCCAGGTGCCCCGAGGCAGGGTTTTTCAAACTGTCAAACTGAAAACTGCTGAGCCCTGAGGGTTCTTGCAGTGCTCCTGACTGTCTCCCTGCTTCTGCCTTTGAACCACCTATCGGCTTATATTCAGCACAGCCCAGCAATCCTTCCAAACCCTCGTCTGATGACTCATGCCTCTTGCTGTTAAATCCTCACTGGGAGGAACTCCAGTGGTGTGCTAGAGCTAACTCACACCAGTTCAAGAAAGGTGACAATGACATTTTTGGAAATGTTGCAACCTGGTTTGACGTAGCCACTGTGAAACCTTAAATGACACGAACCCAGAATTATAGAAATTATTTATAAAACAAAGGTAACAGATGCTCAAAACTCTTCGCTTTCTAATTACCTTATTGTATTTTGCTATTATCCATGCCCTTTGCAACAATTTCCATCTATTATATCGATCAGAATATTAGAAATACTACAGAAGAGTGTCCTATGCATGTCTCTCCCTAACCTTCCATGCATCAATGTTATCATGCTTGAACTCAGTCCTGGTCCGAGTATTTCTATCACAACCATTGGCAAATGCTGTCATCAAAACGAAATCCCCTCGGGGCACCTGGGTGGCTCAGTGGGTTAAAACCTCTGCCTTCAGCTTAGGTCATGATCCCGGGGTCCTGGGATCGAGCCCCACATCGGGCTCTCTGCTCAGCAGGGGGTCTGCTTCTCTTCCTCTCTCTCTGCCTGCCTCTCTGCCTACTTGTGATCCCTCTGTCAAATAAATAAATAAAATATTAAAAAAAAAAAACCCGAAATCCTCTCTAGGTATTCAACATTTAGCAGTGCACCGCTGAGTAAACAGAGTCCTTACATAGGTCTATAACGTCCTCTGCGATCTGGCTCCTCGCCACCTCTCTGACCTCATCTCCTACCACTATTCCCTCCTTCCTTCCACTCTAGCCACACTGGTGTCCTTGTAAGGGCTGACTCATTGCATGACTGTAGGGGCCCTAGTCACAATGTTTTCTACATAAATGGTGCTCCTCCACACCACTGCCAGCCATCTACCAAGTTGTGTAATTCAGAGAAACTACTCCTTCCCGTGTCTAGAAGAAGCCACCCGTGGTTCTGCCACAGGGCCTTTGCACTGGCTATTCCCATTGCCTATATGTTCCCTCAGAGAGCTAGCTGCCTGCCTTCTCATTTACTTTTCTCAGGTGTCTTCTTCTTCTTCTTCTTCTTTTTTTAAGATTTTATTTATTTATTTCACAGACAGAGATCACGCAGAGAGAGGCAGGCAGAGAGAGGGGGGAGCAGGCTCCCTGCTGAGCAGAGAGCCTGATGCAGGGCTCGATCCCAGGACCCTGAGATCATGACCTGAACTGAAGGCAGAGGCTTTAACCCACTGAGCCACCCAGGCACCCCTCTCAGGTGTCTTCTGAAATGTCACCTTGTCAGTGAAGTTTTCCTCACCATGTCCTTTAAGAGAGCAAAGCTCCCCTCCTCCATTCTTTGGTACCCCCAAGCTCCCATCCTTCCTTGTTTTTCTTCATAGCACTTACTATGAAGTACTAAATCTGGTACTTTTTACTCTACTGTTGCCGATACTCCCCCACTGCAATGTAAACTCCAACAGAGCACTGGCTTTATATAGTTCACTATATTCCCAGGACCTGGAGTAGTGCCTGGCACATGGTGGGTGCTCAGTGATATCATTGAATAAATGAGGGAATGTGTGATGATTTTAACAAGGACTCTGATTTTATGTAAAATTTAATTTATATATATAGGTACACATACATATGTATGCATCTCTATGCACATATAATTTTGATTTATGTATACCCATGTGTGTCATAAACTAGGGTTCTGAACATCTGTACTTGAATTGCTGCTGTGATGCTGATGGACACGTATTATTGGATCTTTAGTCGAGAAGCCTGATTTTGACCATGGACACTCCAAGAGGTGAAGGAATGGGAAGTGTCTCACTGGCATACAATGGGTTTCCCTTTCTGCTAGGACAACACATGGGGGCCTGAATCTGATGACTTCCCTGTCTTTGAGACAGGGAATTGATTTTGCTCACCACTGGAAGGAGATCAAGCCGGGGACCTGACCGAATTCAAGAAAGGTGGTGATAGCTAAACAAAGAATAAATTCCAAAAGAAAGTGAGTCTTTTATTTAAAAGGGAGAATGTGAGTTTTCCTGAATGGGGACACAAGAGATGGGAAACAAGAAAAAATAAAGAAAGAAAGAAAGATGAGTAGGAGAAGAGAAGCAGGAATACCACACGTCCGAGTGGAATGATCTGGAAACAACAGGGATGATACTATTCTGGTCTTTAGGACTCTTCTGATCACCCTCTTCTTTCTCTGCTTAATCCCTCCTATTATATGGGTTTTAGAAATCATTTTAGACACATTAAGGGCAGACACATATCTGAAACCTTTTAATCTTCATTTCAAACAAGTCACGAAACAAAAGTTTTCGACTTTCCCAAATTACAAAACATGCCCTCAGAAAAGTTTATTTGCCCAGTTTGCTCCCATTCCGACTCTTAATAACTTTCACATGTGTGTTCCGGAATCCTCTTCACCTATGAAAAGCGAGCTGCATTTTTGTTACTTCTTTGCCCCAAAGAATAATAGTAATAAAATGGAAAGCTGACCCAGAAAAAGGGCATCCTGTTGGCAGAGCTAAGAGAGAGCCACATAATCCTAGGTGCCTACTGAAGTCTGAGTGCCCCCCGTTGTTCACTGTCTACCTTGTGCTCTTCTTATGGGCACAATCTAACCCTGAGTCGGGCACAGGGTAAGTGATCCATAAATACTCTCTGCGTGAATGAACGAATGGCCAAAATAATAGGATGACTTAATTTGCCTCAGCCACCTTCACTTCCTTTTTCTCTGATCCTTTACGAACGTTGTTTGACTTAGGTAATCGCCGCTAAGCCCTCAATTGTACCTGGTAATTAAGACAAATGAGAGAAGCCAAGTTACAGGTGGTATCTTCTCCAGGAATAATGAAAGTGGGCTATGACACCCACCCTTCATATTACTCACCTCCTCAAACAATTGCCTGGGATTTCCATTTGTTAATGACATGGAATCATTATTCAGGATACATCACCTTTAGAATTATAATTAAGCCCCAGGTTTCTGTGACTCAGCCCCACTACGTGCCCCCCCGCCCCCCGTCGACGGCAGAGGACTTATAGTGGAGTGCAGTACGAGTCATTTTCCTGCGTACGACAAATCATCAGGGGGAAGAGAACAGCCTTGTTAGGCAGAGTGCTTGTGTAGTTATGTCGGATACCAAATAAGGCACAACGACTGCTATGGAATTAATAACGTATTAATGTAGCTGCTCCTTAGCACACTGCAAGGGTAATTCTAATATGTTGAAGCAGAAGAAATCTCTCAAGGGCCTCTAGTACCTCTATGTGGAAAACAAAAATTCCCCCGAACCAACAACTGCATATCTTATTTCCATTGAAACAATAATACTGATTATTCAAAAAAAAAAAAAAATCAACTCATTATGCCAGTACCTTGAAGGTTGACAAAAAAGTTGACGTTAACCTGCTGGCCGAATCTGGAAAGAGGTATGTTGGGACGACTGCCTTTTCCCTCCTACCCTTTCATTGCCAGTTTCTTCTCTCACACAGCCTTGAAGGCCGAGTCTAGGCACCTACAGCGATGGAATCCTCACCAGCGAAAGAAGAAACAGAGAAGACCAAGAGTTCTTTGGCCAAGGTAGGAAGCAAAAGGGCTGCTGGTGCGAATACTTTTTTATTTAAAGTACACCTGTTTGAATGCTTAGAATGGAAAGATATCTTCTAGGAAGCTCTCCGTTATTCTCTGTGGGGCTGGATGATGTGAGGGCGAGGTAGCCACTGGCTTTGGGGGCAGCCATGGCCCCGGGGCAAACTTCTACAGGTAAAAGCTGGCCGGCCTTCTGGTACGTGTGGTTCTGGGTATAGGACCCTCAAGTCCTCGCACCTAAATGTTAGGATGTGGAGTCCCCTATGCCCCATCCCCCACTGCACACTTCTCCACACTCTGCTTAGGACCCACTGAATTTTCTCTAGTTCTTAAACTTCGTGAGCTTAGAGCCTGCATCCGTCTCACTCATCATTATGTTCCCAATAAAGAGCACAACTCCTGGCCTGTGGCAGGCATTTCGTCAATATGCGCTGATTTAACGAAGAGGGTTTTGTGTAGATTAAATGAGCTAGTATATGTAAAGTATCCAGGATTCAATAACAATTAGCTACTTAATTAATTATTTCTCTTCTCACCTGGGTAAACAATTTATTAAAAGCTCGATTTATAACTAAGTTACCAAAGCTGTTAGCTATAGTGCTGATAAACACTCACTATGAATAATTATCTTGCATTTTTATATCAATCTCAGAAAATGAGGGGTTTCCAAAGACAGAATTTTTATAAGCTTTCTATGAAATAAGCAAGGGGCAATTCATGAAAGAGTTTTGTTACATAAAACTTAAAAGAATTTAAGGAGTAAAAAAAATCACCTTAGGATTTGTATAAATATCAAGCTCTTTCAGTGGCCAGAAAGTATTTTTTTTTATTCACTAAAATGTGGTTTCCATACTGGACTGTACCTATTGTATCAAGCTGAGATATTTAAGTTTTACAGTTGAAGAAAGTGGAAATAGTATCAGTAGTCTTTATCAAGCACCCACATAGAAACATTTGTAGGTTTGTGTTGGGGACTTAAGAATTCCAGCTACCAGGACAGTGGTTTCTCCTCCACAACACACGGGCCTCTAGGAGACACCAGGGCACCTGCAAATGACAACCAACATATCTGTCACCCAAATTACAGGTCACCAGATTCTCTATGTGCTGGTTGAGGACATACTCGGATCTGAGCAAGCGTCAAAGAGTCTATTCCCCAACACGAACGATTTGTCCTGAGACAGAGAAATTATGTTAAATGAATGAAGGGAAAAGTAGCTCCCTTGTTTGAAGAGATTTATCTTCCCTTTGCTTCAAAAATTCAGCTGGGACCAACTCTCTCGTAACAGTTGAACCCACATAATACTAAAGCTTTGACCCCCTTCCCTCTGATATGAACCTCATTACCTATGCATTTCAAATCTTTAAAAAAACCTTCAGGTGCAAAAAGAAGATGGCTCAATGGCCCCCTCGAGGCCGCTTGCAGCCACATGACTCTATTAAAATGTATGGTCCTATCTGCCTAAGTACTTGGAGAGGATAAAGTACATCCTTCAAAGTGATGATTTCATTCTATAAACCTATGGCCTCCTTTCCTTAGAGAGCACTTGTCTGCTTTCTATTTTCTCAGCTGAAATCAGATAAAATATTCCCAACACCGCCTTGAGTTTCAACTGGTTGGCTCTTACCACATATTTAACCATTTACTTCTAGGAGACAATAGAGTTTAGTGGTTGAGAATCAGGCACAAAGTCATGATCGTGGCACTTGGCCATTTACTAACTGAGTGACGCTGGGTTAATCCAACTTTTTCAAGTCTTGCTAAGTCTGTAAAATGGGAAAATCATGGTATCACCATTTAGTATGTTTACAAAGACTAATTGAGACAATACTTAGAAAGCCCCCAGCTGGGCACCTAAAAAGACCTCAGTAAATATTATTATTTATTATTATTATCTTTTACAATGATTTCAGCTCCTAGTCTTATCTTTCTCAAGTGGGTTGTGTACAATTAGAACACAGATGGGACTATGAGAGGTTCACCGGTATTGTGGCTGGTTTGTCTTGTATATTATATTATATTCTAACTTTGCACACATGTAACCGGAAGAAGGAATCTACCCCCATTTCTATTTCCTACCTTAACCTACCAGACGATAAGGCTCTATATCTTTTCAGACAGAATCAAACTTCTTAGTCTAATAGCTAAGGTAAAATGATTTGGATTTCACGTACCTTTCCCATTTTCTAGTGGCTCCCCATGCAAGCTAACCAAAGGCTATTGCTTTGTGTTTCTTGAATACAACTTCTGTACCTTTGCTTATGCTGAATGCTTTTCCTACAAGCCTTTCCAAATTTATCTGTTCTTCAATGATCAGGCCATATGTTCCCTCCTCAGTGAAATTTCCTCAGATCTCTTTAAGACATCTCTTTTCTCTTGGAACTTCCACAGATATGAACCTTACCATTTATGGAGAGAAGGCTGCAAACCTGATTTAACCCCAGAATCCAAATTTAGCCATGTATCTTTTGGCTGATTACTTTAGTATATCTTTTAAACACAGTTTCTTCATTTCATAGTAGGGACCATAACACCACCTTGAATGGGTTTTGTAAAGCTAAAGTAAAAACCCGAATTCTGTGCCTGGGTCATAATCAATGTTCAGCAAAGGTCATCTTCTACAGTCTAAATGTTTCACAAATATGAAACCATTTTCCAGCTGACTGGATTTGAACATTTTCCATGAGATCCTATGGCTCCATCATTTACCTCTTTTACACTTTGTTAAAGCTTTCGTTTGGTCAAGTTCAAGTTCTAAGAAGCAACACTATTGATATTGGAAAGCTTATTATTCTTGAAAATTGGAAGCTTCATAATAATACTGCAAATTGTACGAGGTACGTGCATATTTAAGGCCATACATCAAACACATTAGAATGAGCAGTAATGGCGGGGCTAGAGGGAGTATGGGGTGAAAGGAAGGAAATATATAATAATAATGTGCTAGGAAACAAGAACATGATTGGGTGTTTGTTTGTTTGTTTGTTTGTTGTTTTTGCTCCCAAGGGCCCATTTAAAAATAAAAACTTAAGACAAATATGAACTGTAGAGATCCCACTTGTGCTTTTTACACTTAGAACACAGACAATGGGTGATGTTTTATGGTTGAAAAATCTGTCATATGGAATTTATAAAAATCTTAAGGCAATTTCAGAAAAGTGACCTGTTCCTCCAGAATGGTGTCCTTTGAACTTTTCTTGAGATTGCCATATGTATTCCAAGGTCTGAGCGAATGTTCTTAATGAAGTTATGTGAAAAGAGTAACCTTCTCTTCAAAGAGCACTTTGTGATACACTCAAAGAGTTGCCAAAGAGAATTAGTTCTCTAATCCAATGCTGTGTGAGTGTGGGAAACCAACTAACATGCTCAACTCCAATCACCAGGCCAGGAGGAGTCAGCAGAGCATTAAAGTCAATTTTGCATGTGCTATCATCAATGAAAATTAAGTAGCAGTGGCTTAACTGGGAAAAAAAAAAGTCTATTCTCTCAGAGATCTGGATCTACAGACAAAAAAGAAAAATGGCACTTTTAATAAGAAGGCTGTCAGTTCCAAAAAGTATCATCCATGATGCTACAGAGCCGTAGAAAAGACATGCCAGTCATACTTAAAATAGCACTGATGCTTAACAGAAAAATAACGCCATAAAAATATACAGCAAAGATAAAGAATGGGAAGTTTGGGAGAAAATTCTAAAAGAAAAGAATTTGCAATTTTCCAGGCTGTCACTGCCCTTTAGGTATTAAGATGATGCTATAAAAGTGGTCTTGGAACCAAAGTGCGTAACATAAGCTTTAAGGAGTTCAAAGGGAGTAAATCTGGTGGTTGCTATTTGACCACCTGCATCTGGTCAGTGTATGTGTGAATTCCAAAGATCAGCTTCCCCAGCACATCCTACAGGGGGCTGCTATGGAGCTGAGTCACCCTGGCACATTATAAGGAAAGCCCTGGATTATTTTGAGATTTACAGACATGGACTTTAGCAAATAAAATGCCTCTGTGTTTTGTTGCCAGTTCTCTAGGCATCTATTTAGATCCCAAAAACCTTTTGAATATAAACCAACTAAATTATTTTGGAGTTATTATCAAAGTTCTTTTAATCAGCTTCACTTGAAAAATAGAAATGCCAAAGTTCACAATCAACTTTTTAGTTCTTTCTGAAATTTACAGTAAACTCTTAGTGAAAATTATAATTATCTTTTAAGAGCAAGGGTTTTAAGATGTATAAATAGACAAGTATTTTCTTTACAGTGCTTACTTTTCTTAGGAAAAGTAGAGAAAAACAGTGGTCCAAGTGTATTGATTAGCTTTAAATAACAGGGATACGTTTGTTCATCACCACTTACATAAGGCTTGACATGGTAGGAGAACATACGGGAAAATGAGACAGAGCCTATGATTCAAAAAGTGAAAACCTCCCTGAAGTAAGTTAAGATGATAAACCTCAGTTTTCAAAGGGAATTCATACTGAAAAACAATTACTGAATACCTACTATTTCCTAGACCTTGGGCCAGCTTTTAGGAACACAAAGGTAAATACAGAAGTGCCATCAGAAGCTTATAATCTAGAGATTCTCATGTAAATAAACCAATACAATGACCTGTCAAAGGTACTATGTTGACTCTATGTTCATGTACTATAAATTATGGTACAAAATATAGAAGGAAGAAAGGCAAGAACAGACAGTTTCACAGGGGAAATCAGACGGTGCTTCACAGAAGGAAAGACATATTAAGTGAGCCTGACTGGATAAAACATCCATGAACAAACAGTTTGCAGCCATTTCTTTAAAGTTTTATTTTAAGAAACAGAGAAACATATGTGGAAGTAAGCAAGACAGACTGGAAAATGGTATTTGCAAGGCATAGAGTAAACAAAGGATTAGCATCATATTAAATAAAGAATGCCTATAAGACCAATAAGAAAAACAAAGTATAACGGGAGAAAAAAAAAGACAATATGAACAGGACGTTCAAAGAATAGAAACTCAAAACTGCCATTAAACTTATTTAAAAATACTCACTTTTATTAGTAATCCAGAAAATGTCAACTAAGGAGGGAGTATTAGCAGCATGTAAAAAATTCTGATTTATCAAGTTTTGCAGAAGGAAAACTTCTATCAAGAGCAAATGAAAATTTAAATTTGCACAGGCACTTCAGAGAGCAAGATGGCAATGTCAAATAATATTGAAAATGCCCAAAACCATGACCTAGAAATCGGTAAAACAAACAAATAAAAGGAAAACACACAAAAACCCTTGCACATTTTCACAAAGAGAAATGTACTGTAGAATAACATACACTCTCTCTGTTGAAGTATTTCTATTTGGTTTTTCTGCTAGTATTTTCAATTCAGTCAAAATCTTTCATTACATCAACTATTTTAAAATATTGGGTCTTTTAATTTAATTGCATTCATGATTTAAATATCACTCAACCTGCACCCCTCAATATTATCTTTGACTCCAGCCTTACGCCTAGCCTACATTTAACAATTCACCAAATAAAGGCACACAGAAATCCACAATACGTCCTGTTCATTTCCTCACTCCTCCCCACTCTGTCAATAAATCACTCCTTTATTAGTTTGCCAGACCGATTGCAATACCTTTCTATGTGTTCTGTCTCCAGATTTTTCTTCCTTGCTCCTTTTCCAGCCCGCTCACCCCACAACCTCGTACTCTACTCACTGTCATAGCCAGATTAATCCTTCTGAACCAAGGACATTGTCTCCTGCTCAGAAATCGTCCCTGGCTCTCCACGGAGGATTACAAAATGCCCACCTCATTCATCTGGAGGTTCTGCTGTGATGACCTGTCCCTGGGTAAGTTTCCTGATCTCATTTTCCACTATTCCATGACAGCTAAGTACGTGTGCCATGATCACTCAGCTACTGGCCACCCCAAATGTTGCAATAATTCTCTACACTCCTTGCCCACTGAACTCTGGATCACAGACAAAAACAAGCCAGCTTGACTTTGGTAAAATGCTCTCTGGTAGGTGAATCTTGCCATTGGCTCCAGTTTTCTTTCTGACCAGGGCGAAGAGACTTTTGTTTTTGTCTGTGACATATAAGATAATTAACGGTTGAAAGCTTCGCGAATCATTGTGTTACAAGGGAAGCTTTAAGGAGATCCTAATACATCCGTCAAACACATGATTATTGAAATGATGACACCTGGTTCTTGGATGGAGACGCGATGACTAAAACACTTTGTTTTTAATGAGGTCAATCTCCTTTGTGTAACAATCCATACCCATTGCTAAAGCGATCTGGGCAGCCTTATGACTGTTACAAATTCAATTATATTAGCAAAAGTAAATACAAGCTATATAAATATACCACATAGACTCTTGGCTTCGAAACCCTTATTTTAGAATCACAACTGATTTTTCCTCCTAATACAGAAGAGTTATGATTTGTCGGTATTAACCACATTTGAAAGAACTCCCATAATTGGATTGTAGAACCTATTTCCAGAACTAGTAGAATTCAATTAAAAAATACACAGGGGACTTTTTTCTTCTCATTAATGCCTAGGTGGTGTGGCGTTACAACGTCATACTTTAGGGAAAGTATTTGTGGCATGTCCCTTGTCCCTGAACTGGAGGCTTGAAATAGATTTCAGAATTTAAAGCTCATCAAGGCTGTGTCAAGAAGTTTACCGTTTAGCGAGGATCACAAGATAAGATTCATTGGTTGATGATTAGTGTCGGTGATAATAATGACGATTTAAGTTCTCCAGAGTCCAATAAATGTACAGTTATGCTTGTGGAAGTAAGGTTTGGGGAGTGTGTCACTCTTGTCATCTCAATGCCATCATAGATAGCTTCCATCCACTGGGTGCCGATGTATGGCAGGCACAGTGCTCGGCACCATAAAGGCATTAACTCTGCTCATTGCGAAGATCCTGAAAAACCATGTAAGAGGAAAATAGAACTTCCCATACTTAACGAATTTCCCTATGGGGATATAAATCTTTTACCACCAGCCTTTAGAGGAGAACATTGTACTTTCAAGGAAGGGAAAAGACAATAAAGGTGATCGTGTTTGCAAAAGAAAACTCCGCTTGAAAAATAGTAGGTAATAAGTCAACTGAGCAGAGCATGGCTCACCAGTGAGGTTTCCTGAAGTACAGAGGAAGATAGAAAGTTGTAAATTTTTAAAATTATTAAAACCTAATATATCTTATATTTTTACATAAATTACCTTGAAAACAGTCTTGGCAGGTAGAACTCATTACTCCCATTTTGCAGGTGAAACAAAAACAAGTTTGGTGAAATGTCTTGCCTGAGGTTACTTATCTAGTAAGGGCAGAGTCAAATGCAGATCCTGGACTAGATGTGTATTTGAGCTTGAAAAGAATGGACTGTAGACATCGTGCAGTTACAGCTATCAGAAGACAATGATCAAAGCAGGCCAGCAAATTAAGAAATAATTCACAGACTATTTTCCCTGTAATCTCCCTGATAATAGGGATAGTTTCTAATTACATCTACAAAAGATAGAGATTGTAGAGATAAGGGCGTTAGATAGAATATGTTTCTCTCCAGGGCGCCTGAGTGGCTCAGTGGGTTAAAGCCTCTGCCTTCAGCTCAGGTCATGATCCCAGGGTCCTGGGATTGAGCCCCGCATCTGGCTCTCTGCTCAGCGGGGAGTCTGCTTCCCACCACCCAACCCCCACCGCCTGCCTCTCTGCCTACTTGTGATCTCTGTCTGTCAAATAAATAAATAAAATCTTTAAAGAAACAAAAAAAGAATATGTTTCTCTCCAGCAACATTCTTCCACGTTCTACGGTAACAGAGAACTCCTGTTGTTTTCATGCCCAGAATTGCTCCCCGATCACAACCTCTTGTCTTCCCTCACATTTTCTGAATCAGCCCATTGTCCTCTCTGAGATTTCCCGTTCCTTGGTCCCTTCTTCACTGTTTATCAGTCCTCCCCATCCTCACGCCCCCTACCACCCAGGCAATGGTCTTCTTGACCCCCTCACCCAGCCATACACCATGGTTCACCCTTTCAGCTTTGTCCTTGTCAGTTCCCGACATTCCCTTGGTGTTATACCACCGATACCTTGCTGACCCCTTGCTCTTACTACAGCAGGACATCTGTTTGCTTTGCTTTCCTCGGGTCTACAAAGCATTTTTGGAGGAGGTACTCTACATGCGATGATTGAAACCCACTCTTTATGTTTCACAACGTCAGCTGAGTTTACAACATCGTTCCATGATCCTTTCAGTCATTGTGAGCCTGTTCCTTGTTATCTTCCATGAAGATTGTTATAAGCTTGTTTCCAAGCCCCAAACCTCCCCCTTTGGTCTTAGCAACTTACACTTTTCAGTTTCACTGGGAAAGATCATCTCTTGGGAAGTTCTTTAGTGTCTCATCTCCACACCTTCAAACTCCATTCACTTGCCTGTCTTCCCTTTCTTTCTCCTGCACGTCAACACTGGCTTTGTGTGCTATTTACCTTAATTTTCTTACTTTCGTAGGTTATTGCTCTTCTCTTTCTCACATTTTTTTAAAAAGATTTTATTTATTTATTTGACAGAGAGAGAGAGAGATCACAAGTAGGCAGAGAAGCAGCCAGAGAGAGAGAGGAGGAAGCAGACTCCCCGCTGAGCAGAGAGCCCGATGCGGGGCTCAATCTCAGGACCCTGGGATCATGATCCGAGCCAAAGGCAGAGGCCTTAACCCACTGAGCCACCCAGGTGCTCCTCTTTCTCACATTTTTAATATTTCTCTCTCTCCCTCTCTCTCTCTTTCTCTCCTGGCTCCTTTTTTCTTGGTATGTAAGTAGGTTCAATTTCCCTGGACTCAGAAACAAAACAAATTTTACTTCCCACCCATCTTCCTTTACATCTCAGAAACCATCATGTCTTGCAAACTTGGTCTTTCTTTCCTACTTCCCAACTCTATTCTCTCACAACTTAGAGATTGTTCTTTGAAAGACACCACTAGCTTCCTAATTACTAAATAAATTGACCTTTTCTCGCAGTCTCAGGACATCTAACACTGTTCAGCTGTCTTTATAAATCATAGTTTCTCAACCTCAGCACTAACGATACTTTGAAGCTGCACAAATCTTTGTTGCCGGGGTGTGCTGTGCACTCCAAGACATTTAGCAGCATCTCGGCCCCCACCTCCACCCCCACTGGATGCCAGCAGCACGCCCTCCAGTGGCAGCAATCGGCAATATCTTCAGACGTTGCCAAATGTACCTGAGGGTCAAAACTGTCTCAGGTAAAGACCCCAGTTCCAATGATGTTCTTTGTGGTTTTCCCTCCATTGCGCTAACCTGATTGTTTTCTGCTTAACTGATGTACCTTAGAATCCCATTCAATTGTCTTCTTTTCCTATTACCCTGAACCTCATGGCCCCAAAGTTCTTTAACAGATGTCTTCACTCTCTCTCACCTTACCCCATCCCATCTACTCAGAGGTCTTGAAGTTGCATCTTAGTGATGATAATACAAGCATCCACATTGTATTAGAGTTATGAGTTCTTCCCTGGGGTCCACCTTCAAGTGTCTGTCTGCTAACCAATGGAAATATTTGTGTGTTGAGGATCTACTGTGTAAATGACATTGTGTTAAGCACTGTCGAAGATAAAAATGAAATGGACATACATTCTCCCCTCAAGGATTTCAAAATTGAGAGGAAGAGACATAAATAATTAAGTTGCAAAAGACTGCAAAGCTAATCTGTGGCAAGGCTGAGAGTAGGACTCGGGTCCTCTGGCTCTCATTTCAGTATTCTCTCTCATGGCATTTAAAAAGTAAAACACAACCATACTTTCCATCACCTAAAATATAGAGTGGATTATCATCATACTATCTCATCTTGTCATCTTTTCCCCCCTAATTAGACAAAGAAAATATGCGTAAATATATAAGAGAAAATTTGTGAGGCTACTTCTGAGAATGTACATTTTTGCCTTACTGATAATGCATAATGCATTAGCTTAAGGTTCAGAAATACATTTTTTTAAAAAATCGGGTCAGAAAGCAGACCTATGTAGGTGGTAAGGCCACAGAAAGATTTAGGAAATATAGCATAGCCTTACAAGAGTGGGCTCAGGTGGAGTTTCGAAATGCAGGACCCTGAGGACCACATAAAGCTACAGGGCCAGGCACTGAGGGATAATCATGAGTGCATAGGATGAACATATCAAAGACTGCTTTAATGAACTCATTGACACTTTTGTCAGGTACATATATTCTTCCCACCTAAACAGCTTTGGGAGAGTCCTGGTTGCCTACTTAGACCATTTCCTAAAGAATTATAATCTTAAAGTGATTTAAAATGACTGAAAAAGAGGAAGAATAGGGGATGAGCTAAGTTAAATTGTCCTTCCCTGTTGCTAATTTACATGGTGAGCATAATTTGAAGACGACAGTATAACTGTATAATTATTATACACTAGTAGTATATATAGTAGTAGTATCATTAGTGTGAAAAAATTTTATATATTTCAAAAGTGTAGTCTTTTTTGAAGTACATTGAAAATATCCTTCATAATAAAATTGATCACTTCTCATTTCATCAAACCTTGTTTTTAAATCAATGTTTTTGCCTTCATAAATGAAGAAAAACAATCCACAACTCTGTACATGATAAAGTTAAGCAGCAATATTTCAATTTCCCCATAACTTTTAATTATGCATTCAGAGTATGCGCACATAACTCATGATAATCAATATTTGTTGGCTCTTTTTCTTGTTGTCATTGTTGTTCCCAGGCATGTTCATATTGGCGGCAGAGATGCATTTAATAGACAAACATCTCCATTTTAGAAATAGCTTGTAGGGAAGAATCCAAACCCTACATTTTACTGTTGCTTTTTCACTCAGAGATACAGCCGAAAATTGGGGGAAAAAAACCCCACAAAAACAAAACACCTATCTTTTCCTGCAAAATAAACCAAAACTAACCAAATATGTTGCTTTTGGTGAACAGAATTATCTATTCATATAAGACCTTTCATAAAATAAGATATTTAAAGCATTTATGAGCCGGTTCCACTTTTATTATTTGTTTAACATACTGAGGTCTATACGTGCCAAAATAACTTGCCAAATTGCTCTGCTGTGGAGAAGAAATCACATACGACACAGATCCTCTACTCCAGACCCCTTAAGGATGGGGCTTAGGAATGCACAGAGTCCATGGACATGAGATCTAGCGGAGACTTTCAGGGAAGCTTCAGTTTTCAGGTGGGCACATACGGAAGGCCCCTGTTGAAAACATGGAACATTTCAGTGTCTTTAATGGGGCCTACCATTTCCTGTTGTTCCATAGGTCACCCAGCTCCTCACCTGAGCTGATTAGGCTCTCCCACCAGGACGGGACAAGATCTGCTGCTCTGAATTGAGAGCAGACTCAGGTATAATATAACGTGGAAGGCCAGTGAATAGGCCTCAAGGAAGCTGCAGCCCTGTGTTGGGGCAGAGAATGGTACGTACCAAAGAAGCAAGACCCAGGGCTAAGAATAAAATCAGTCCTGGCTTCACATAATGAGCTGGCCTAACAAAGCTTCCAGTGCTTAGCAGATGTTTAATAAATATATGATCCCTTGCAAATCTTTCAGCCTATTGACAGCAATACACCCTGGTATGGCTTCTTTTACATTCTCAGATTGGTATGGTGAGGCTCAACCAACCAACTAATCAATCAGAGTAACTAATCAATCAATCTGTACAAAAAATAAATCCTGGTTTCTGAGGACTTGAAACAGATGCCATGTTTCCACAAAACAAGCATTACCATCAGCATTATTGCTGTATATAGAAAGAGGATGCATACCAATGGTCTATAGGAAAAAGAACTAAAAAATCCAACAAGTCTACCAGTTCGGTAAAATTCACTATCACCTACCAGTTCGGGCAAAGATGGAATCGTAGATTTTAGCCAGGCCAGTGACCAACTGGACTGAATCAGATAACTCATTTCAATAAGTTCAGACCTCTAGAGAGCACTCAGATTAGCAATGACCCTCCAAACACTGATCTCCAAATACAAGATTACAGAAAGCTTTGAAGCGGTTCTAGGGAAAGAATGCGTTGGCCAAGGCTGTTAAAAAGCCAATCTTACAGTTAATACTACTGAAGTGCATATTTTTTAAAAAGATTTAATTAATTAATTAATTGAAGAGATAATTAAAGAGAGAGAGAGCATATACAAGCATCAGGGGAGGGGTAGAAAGAGAGGGAGAAGCAGACTCCCTGCTGGGGAGGGAGCCAGAAGTGGGGCTCCTCGTGGGGCTTAATTGCAGGAGCTAAGATCATGACCCAAGCTGAAGGCAGACAACTAACCCATTGAACACCCAGGCGTCCCATGAATTGCATATTTGAAAGTTACTAAGGGACTAGATCCTAAAAGTTTTCACTGTAAGAAAAAAAATTTTTCATAACTATGTATGGTGGTGAATGTTAACTAGACTTATTGTGGTGATCGTTTTGCAATATTACCAAATCACGATGTAGTACACCTGAAACTAATATACTGCTATATGACAATGATTCCTTAATAAAAAATTAAAAATCAGTTTTTGTTTGAGTGACACCAAATGTAGTGGTGTAGAAACCAATGCCTAGCTCTCCAGTCCCTTGCTTTATATTCTTGGACATTAGACTTGAGGAATTTGTATCAAAAAAAAATTCATGTAAGTAATTTTGATTTTTCCCTTCCCAATTCCAATTCCTTCATACAATAAGAATAGACATGTGTTTGTTTACCTTTTCTTTGTTTGTATTTAATTATCTGTGTGATTTGGGAAAAAATTACTTATTGGGATCTGATTTTCTTCATCTGTAAATATGAGACATTATGTCAGTTGATGCTTGCAGTTACTATTAACTAATTCAGGCTAACAGTCTATGAAATCAGTCAGTCTAAGAAGATATCAACATCAACATTTCTAATTCATGCCATTTTAACTCAGACTTCTATTTAAAATATCCCCCCTTTTTGCCTAGATTAAGCCTAGTATGGAAGGCACTCAAATATGTTCTAAGCCATCAGATAAAACGTTTTACACGAACCAAACGAAAAATGGTTTATTAAAATGCTTTCAACATGCCCTATCCCCAGATTCTCTTTTATGTACTTCCACCTTCCATCAACTTTCTAATTAAAAAAAAGACAAAATGCCAAACTTCTAATAATGGATTTAAATAAGTGTCAAAGAATTTATAGAGGTAATAAGCATATGCCTTTGCCTTTTAATAAAAACGAGTTTCAAATTGACAGAGCAGTGGTAAAGCAGTGCAAGAAAAGAGACTGGAAATCCTTTTTACTTAGATTAAAAAAGCACTTCAGGTGTTAGTTCTTGCCCATTTGTTCATTTGCAAATAAAGTCGCTTATATGTAGCTCAGTATCTCCCCAAATGAGTTTTGAAGTGCAAAAATATACAGGAATGTGCACGATAATATTTCTTTGGTAAATATCAAGAAGGGAACATTAAGATCTTACATGCAGTATTATATCTCTATATTTCTGAAGCAAAAATAACTATGCTACTTAATGCTACTTATCATTTTTAATCCCCAAACTTATTTTGAAAACAAGAATACCAAATGATTCTTGTTTGGAAATCACAAGAAAATATGTCCATAAGGCATTTAAGATGAATTATTACAATACATCTGTTGTAAAAACAGTATATTTTATGGGTCAGAATGACATACACTATTTATCTTCGTCATAAGAAAGAGTCTCTGTGAATTAGTTATGGTGTGAGCTCTCTAGAGCAATCAATTCTCTCCTCGCTTGTAGGATAAATATTTTTTACTGCAGTCATCATGCATTCTTGTAGACTGCTAAGGGCTTCACATGGCTTTCAGGTTCATGGGCGTACAAATTTATTTCTATGAGTATAGCCCCTCATGATATGCATACTGACTATGTTAAGCAGAAATTTGTAGATTTATTCCCAAATAAATGCAGAATATCAAGAAAAAAAATATATATTAGTCTTTTTGTCCTGTCGAATATTTTGCCTTCTCATTTAGTCAAATAATGTGCACCAGGACACTTCAGCAAGATTAAATACCTGCCTCTTAGGAGATCAGACTAAAGCATGCTAAAGTGGAATCTCCCATCTTTCCTACTCAGAAAATCATTTATAAACTCCTCAGTCTCACCTGTGTTCACTAGAGAAAGAAACAATCTGACCAAGAATTTAGCCATGGCGTAAATGGGCCTATTTAATAGGGGGTCAAAAGCTTCTGGGTCCCTGGCCGGCTCTCGCCCACATTCTTTCTCACAGGTGCTCTGTTTGATTGACTGTATTCAAATGCAGGATATTGAAATTTGATAAATATTCTAACATGTTTCTCAAATTGCAGAAACTCTATACCTAATGATTTACATCACTCCTTCCTCAGCACGCATTCTTTTACAATTCTTGAGATTATTAGGATAAAGAAGGTAACAAATACACTCAGAATGGCCTACATGGGTCAAATAGCAACTGAACTTGACTTTTGTTTGAAATGTCCAAATGCTTGACTTTCCTATAAGTAAAACATCTGACTCTTTCCACTTTATATTAAACTGCTCAGCATTATGCAACCATAGCTGTGAAAGAAGAATCCCAGGAAAGGGACTGCAAGTAGAATTAAATGACATTGAAGAGTTTCCGCATTACATTTCTTAACGGACATTATGCCTGACTCTCATTGCCTTCATGTACATTTCTCTCAGAGCCTGAGAACTTATGTTAATGCTTTTAGTTTTTGCTGATAATAGCACTGTTTTCGAATGAGGGGGAATTTCTTGATGTGGTTTTTTGTTTACAGAGTGGTGACCCTATTTTCTTTAACATTTTTAATGACTACAAATAGAAGGGTTGTAGCAGTCAGTCGATCTGTGAGTCCCTGTGACCTCAAATTAACCTGCTTGTAGAAAAAAGAGCAGAGAGAATCTAGTGCAATATGACGGCTATGGAAGGAGAGGGCACTTTGATAACATGTTAATGACATGAACCCCGTCCAATTTTTTTCCTCCCACTGTGGTGCCTCATTTTTTTTTTAATTGTGATAAAACACACGGTCTTAACCTTTGTCATCTTAATTATTTTTATGTGGGCAGTTCAGTAGTATTAAGTCTATTTATGTTGTTGTCAAACACATCTCCAGTACTTTTTCATCCTGCAAATCTGAAACTTTATACTCATTAAACAACAACTTGCCTCATTTTTTAAAAAATATTTTTTATTTATTCATTTGAAAGAGAGAGAGAACATGGGCAGAGCACAAGCAGGGGGACGCATCAGAGACAGAGGGAGGGGCAGACACCTTCCCCCCACCCTGCCCCAGATGAGCAGAGATGCCTGATGTCGGGCTTGATCCTAGGGCCCTGGGATCCTGACCTGAACCAAAGGCATCTGCCTTAACTGACTGAGCCAGCCAGGTGTCCCCAATTTGCCTCATTTTAATCATATTTGTGCCTTGTTTAATTGTCTTCAAACTACTTTTACATCCATTACCTTATTGAATACTTCCTTTACTCAAAATGTTACTAATATGACATAACTTGAGCACTTACTATATGCTCCTTTACTCAAAATGTTACTAATATGACATAACTTGAGCACTTACTATATGCTTGGTATTGTGCTAAATGCATTATAGTTACTCAAAACATTTGTAGCAAATGAATTACTGTAGGGACTACATTTTTCTGAGTCTATTGCTCTATACTGACACCTTCATATGTAATCTAAAACATTTTATAGAAACTTTCTCACTATGGAATATGGAGAAAAATATTAAACACACTGTTATCATTAAGAAGTTCAATAGCTGTTAACTTTATGGTCCTTTTTACTTTGCAATATTGCTCTCTTTATACTGACATTTTAAAAAGTTCTGTAATATGTTTTAGTCTCATTCCTCAACATTTTGCTAGTGATAGTGGATATTATGATCAGTATTATGCCACTATCAGGAGGTATTATAGACTGATTGTTGCAGCAGCCAAGTTTTGAGGGAAATGGAATCATCAATTCTCTTCCTTCTGGTTTACCCTCATGCATTCCCCATATATGTTCATCTTAATATCTAATATTTAAAAATGCATCCACTCTAAAATACTTACAGTCTATTCCCAAGAGACTGGGAATAGTCTGTTTGGCTGTAACTAGAGACATGGTTAATTCTCAATGTATTGGAAACGGAAGTCTTACCTGCTATGGTAAGTCCTGGCAAAGTGTTTAGACTTGAATACAAAGGCCTGGAATTTTTTTTTTTTTTTTTAATCTGGCCTATGAGTTTCTGTGATTGAGCATAAGTTACTTCTCTCAGAATTTCAATTTTCTCATCTGCAAAAATGTAGGTAATAATGTTATGTCAAGGGAGTTACTGGGAAAAAAATCATGTAATAATGGATGTGAAACACTCTAAAACAATAAAGCCCCTCTCAAATACACTGGGTTATACACAAGAGCCTGGCTAATGGCAAGATTCATTCATTAAAAGGTACATCTGTATTCATTAAATATGATAATTAAATATATATTCATTAAGAGGTATATATAACTACTGCAGCTAGAACTCTGTTCTCTTAATGACTCACTCAAAAGAGTCATTTTTCTTGTGACAAAAAAAAAATGGGTCCTGAGATACATTTAAATTTCTGATTCTGTGGCAGGTTCAGTGATGTAGTCCCTTCTTGGCTCCTTTTATACACATAAAATTTTTTTTTCTCAGTTTACAAATTCCAATGAAATAGAATTCTGTATTTTAAGTTGTCAGTACCAAAGAAAGTTTCAGACATTTCCACTCTGTTAAAAATATATCTTTCTGTGTTTAGCTCTAGAAACTGGGAGAAGTGAAAAATTCCAGGAAGCAGGCTTTACTGCAAAACTTTTGCTTTTTCCCTTTCTATGTTTATATATGCAATTTGAGTATCTTCTGACTAAAGATCTTTCCATTCAAAGAAAGCTGTGTGGCTTTCTCTATTTGGGCGGCATGCTTACCGACATCAGAGAAAATATCTGTTAGCTGCTTCTAACCACATTGCTGGGGGAGTAAAACTACTGTCTACAGAATAAGCATTCATAAACACCACTTCTACTGTAATTCCTATAACCCCTTTTCCATTTCCATGACGGCCTAGATATTCTTCACATGTCATGCATTACTGGAATGCCCTATTAAATGTTCTCTCCCTTTCCAACTTCTCCAATTTATCTCATACAATAACACGGTTGATCTGAATCTCCATTCTGATACCATGACTCTTCTGCTCCCAAACTATTAGTGATTCCTCACTCCCCAGAGTTGTGTTGTCCCACAGGCCAGCCACTAGCCACATGGGACTATTGATCCCTTGAAACGTGGTCAGTCTGAATCAAAATGTTCTAAAGGTATGAATTTCACATTAGATTTTTGCACAGGTAGTAAGCAAAACAGAACAAAACCAACCTATCTCATTAATAATTTTATACCGATTCCATGTTGAAACGATAATATTGTGGATATACAGAGTTAAATAAACTATGTTACTAAGACAAGTTTCAACTGCTTCCTTTTTATTATAAAATAAGTACATGTTCATTGATAAAAATGTCGATAATAGCTAAAGTTAGAATATAGTGAAAATGATCCGTAGACTCACCATAATAGATATTTCCTACTTATATTTTGTGAATATGCTTTCAGCTTTTCTCTATCCACGCAAAAGTAATTTATATAAATTAATTATTATAAAAGTAATTTATATAAAAAAAGTAATTTATATAATTTATAAATTATAATTATATTTTATAATATTATATTTATAATATAATTATAATTTATATTATAATTATATATTATATATTATAAATTATAAATTATAAATTATATATTATATATAATATATATATTATAAATTATATATTATAAATATATATTATAATTATATTATAATTATATTTTATAATATTATATTTATAATATAATTGTAATTTATAATTATAATTATAATTTATAATTATTATAAAAGTAATTTATATAAGAAAAGTAATTTATAATTATTATAAAAGTAATTTATATAAGATCATGTAATACATGCTACTTTATAGTTTGCTTTTTAAAATTAACCAGAAATAGCTGCAAATAATTGCAAACTGCTGTAGGTTATTTTCATTGTTAATGGGTATCCCATAATCATTCCTAATACCGGGTAATGAGAAATAGCACCACCAATGAAGAACTCTTTTTCTGATGTTTGTATCTGCTTCTCATGACTTCTCGGTTTGAACCAAACCATATTTAAATTTTATGTGTCATATTTTACTTTTATATTTAAAAGGCTTTGTGGTGCTGTTGGGCTCATAGGAGAAGCAAGATGTACTGGTAATTTCTGTAATGGACTTTTCCTCTGCTGATGCCCCTGTAGACAACCATGTTGTTTCAAGCTCTCTGATTAAACTTGCAAACTCTTACGGCCACATCTAAGCCATAATATTATTTGTTTATCCAACATTATTGCTGGATACTATTGCTACCCTGTTAGAGCTGTACAATTTCCCTCTGAACACTGTAAATAGGAAGGAAGCCTTCAGCTGTTCCATTTTTTAGAAATAATAGAAGTAACATCTTCAAGCTCTGTGGCTGAATCTAGTGTCCTTGTAAAGTTGAATGATACCCCGATATAAACTTGGGAACCAGCTAAGTAAATAGCACTGTGAGGACTGCTCGGTCTTGCTGCTGCATTTATCGTCCTTAGGTATTTTTCCACAGCCATAGGACTCTCCATATTTAATTGAAATATCACATTTTCAAATGCATACATTTAGATTTCAGGGCCAATGTTCTTGTACTTTCGCCTGTGCTAACATCATTTCGAACTTCACAGGAACTCCGCATGTACACGGAATACTCAGTGAGTTCTCTCCTGGATTAGCTGTGCTGATCACATCCAGATGGCCTCATTTTACAACTTCTGCCGTCAGGTCATTAAAGTGAAATAAATTCAAATAACTCCTGAATCCTGTAAGCAAGTGTTCATTCTCTAGAACTACTTAGAATTAAAAATATATGCTTAAGATATCTTTAACACACAAACACACACTCTCTCTCTCTCTCATACACATACACACGCTTTGATCTCTGGCTCTGCGGTTTCTTTCTTGCCAGTTACCATAGTGAGGAATGGAATTAAAAAGGGTTATGCCTCTTGTGTTCTCTTTTCATTGTAGTGACTCCACAAGCCAGGTTGAAACTGATGATCCCAAGCACCCAGGTCTCGTGGTCATCATCATCTTTCATATTTTAATGAATGAGGACTGTATCAAGTTTTCAAGATTAGATTTAAATAACCACCTAGTGAATACCAATTCACAGATCACAGGCTCCAGAGGTCTATGTAACAAAATTAATTGCTTGTCAACTTGGGCCGGCTACATCTGTTATAATTCAGATGCAGATGTTTTTGTGTGGTCTCCTTCAGAACACTACAGATCGTTTGCCTGCTTTGTCATCCAAAGGTGAATCAAAAGTGTGTAAAACTGGTGATTCACAGACCTGTACTCCTGGGGATAAAAATATATGTTTATAAAAAATAAAAAATTAAAAAAAAAGAATATGATCTTTTATATAATTTTCAAGTGTTCTGTTGATTGGTTTACACAACTAGAATCAGGTTAGTGGACAGCATAGCTCACTTCCATTACAGAACAGGAATATCAACAACATCACACTCTTTCAGGTGTTTTTGTTTGTTTCAGTGGAGATACCTAAAATTCCAAAGTACACATTTATATTCTGGTACAGAAATGGTAAGAATCCAAGTTGTACTGATGATACAATTACCTTCCACAATTATAGTAACCTGGAGCCTATATATATATATATATATATAATTTTTTTTTTGGTGAGGTCTTTCTGGACTGTTCTCCTCTGTAAGACTCTCACAGAATTGCAGAAAATTGGTTCTAACTACTTCGCAGAGAAGAGGTACATCTTGACGAAAAGGGCAGAAACACATTGGCGCCCCCTAGCCTTTTGTGACAAGGTATGAAGTCGCCCAAATGCAGCATCTTCCAAAACAACAAAAAATAACTCCCACTTTCCATTTTGAGGTCCTGTAAGAGCCAGGAACAATTCTAGCCTTCCAGATGTGATGCTGTATCATCTGATAAATTTCAGAGATCGCATTATATTGGCAGGTGAGGGATGAGAGAGCCATGGTGTGGTCAACAAGTTATAGAGTCAGACAGCTGGGGTCTCATTCTTGGTTCTTCCCTTTACTAACTGCTTGGCCTTGGTCACTTTTCTCACCCGGGACCCCACAAGCTTTTGTTTACTCATCTATAAAACTGAGATCGTAATAATAATTCTCATTTTGTGGTGCTGAGATGAGGAATAAATTAAGTAATGTTTGCTCAATACACTGGATCCTCATTATTTGTGGATTCTGTATTTCCAGATTTGCCTACTTGCTAAAGTTTGTAATCTCCAACTCAATACTTGAAGTCATTTGTGATAGGCACATGGGTAGAGCTATGAAAAATTTGATTCACCAGATGCCCAGATGCCCAAGTTCTCAACTGAGGTTGAACAAAAGAAAGGTCTGCCTTCTTGTTTCAGCTCTCAAGCTGTAACCCGGTGTCCATTTGTAGCCTATCTAGTGTTATGTTCTTCACATTTTTGTGCTTTTTGTTTGGTGATTTCACTATTTAAAAAGGGCCCCTAGTGTAGAGCTGAAGTGCTGTCTGGCGTTTCTGAGAAGTAGACTGGGATGTGCTTTATGGAGAAAATAATGTTTGTTAGATAAGCTTTATTTGGACATGAGTTATAGTGCTGTTGGCCATGAGGTCAACATTAATGAATTAACAATATACATTAAATAAGGTGTCTTAAAGCAGAAACATATAGAACAAGGTTATGTATTGATCGGTTGATGAGAATGTTGTGAACACAGACTCACAGAAACCTAACCCTGTATTTCCCCTAGGAGCAATAATTCAGTGTTCGCTAATTCAGTGCTCGCATTCACAATGACATGATACAACCTAACTACTGTGAATAAAGAGAACTGACTGTACATAACTCAGAGCCTGACACATAATAAATGCTCACATAATGTCATGTATAATAATTATAAATAATAACAATAATTACCACTACTGCTTTGATTTTGCATCTAAGTTTTAAGGGAATCTATAGGAACCTTTAAGAAGAAAAGAAGGAAATTTAACTTTGATGGCTACTACAACATCTTCTCTCCATTAACAGCTGCCAAACAGAAGCGGGCCTGAACCAACTGGGATTTATTTTTGAATGGCATTACCGATGATGTCCTCCTGGAATTTCAATATGGCCCTCGATTTTGAGTACAGCAATTTGTTGAAAACTGAAATCTGAGGACAAAAATCAAGATATCTTCATCCATTGGCTTTACAAAATTATTTGATGGTCTCAGTAGTCTGAGACTTGATTAAGTATCAAACACTTTTAACTGCCTTGGGGTCACTGATATCCTTAAGTTCTCTACCTGACATATAATTGATTTTGTCAGAATTGATAAGATTATCTCCCATATTCTCCCTTGCCAGTGTAGTAAAGAACTGAAAGCATAATAGGCTCAGGCTTAATTGGTTTTATGCAGCCATGCTTGAGTACTTAATAAAGGACATAGAAGTTGGCACCAGGAAGTTTCTCTGAGAAAGTCTTCCAATTCAATTGATTTAGAACATGATTAAAAGCCCTTTGCACAGTAATCCAGGAGCTGCTGTATGCTAATGACTGTGCTCTCAAAGCCCATGGGTAAGAGGACGTGAAAATGATCACCCAGCCTCTTGCAGACTCTGCATTGACCGGACTGATAAGCCTGAGAGATGGATTGGGTCACAGCTCCTACCAAGGAAACCTTAAATCCAGGCAAAGATTTTTGATGACAGTGCAGAAGGAGAGATGCCAGTGAATTTCACCATGTAGGTTTCACACAATCCTGTGGCTGTCTAATCTTCAGCCCTAGGAAATCCATGGAATGGGTTTCGATATCCTTTGGGAGGTTGATAGCCAGGGGCTACCACCACCACTGTGATTTTTGGCTTGGGAACAGGGGATCTCTAGTGCTCCATTGTGTTCAGATTTCTTAATTGTTATGAAATTGGACCTGTCCTAGGGCAGCAGAAGACCTCACAGAAGAATTCACAAACTTCATCTTTGCCTCCTATGAGATGTCTGCCAGCATTCGCAAAATGCTAATAGCATGGGGTTTAAAGGATAAAAAAAGAGAAGACTGGAGACTACCATAAATAATATTCAGTGGGCTGATACCTATGGCCCCCTAGGAATGATTAGATGTTCAGTGTTTCTCCAAGGGATCCCAAAGGACCTTCCCAGATGCTCAGGCCTGCAAATCCAAGTTCCCATGTACTGTTAGACTCCAAAGCAAACTCAGCCAAAGAAGGCTATGGAGCTATCACATAATTAAACCTGGAAATGCAGAGCATGTTTCATCTATTCATTTTTCCCTAGTGTAGGGCACCAGGTAGTGATGAACCACCAGCTCTGAAATTATACGGATCTGATTTTATGGTTTATTAGCTAAGTGACCTTCGGCAGGTTACTAAATCTCTTCTGAGAGGTCATTATCTTTATCAACAAGCAGTTAGGACTGCCGCACAGACTTGATGAGATCCTGTAGGGAAAGGAACCATACCTGGCACACGTTGGGCTCTTAATAAACATCAGTCTTTGCCCATTTGTTCCAAGAAGTTGATCAAACAATGATACCTGGGTTGGCTTGTTCTTCATTCTGTTCTCTACTTTGTGTTGGCTAAGAGCTGGATTCTTGATTCTGATTTGCTTCTGTTTCTGAGGTCTGGCTCATATTTTACACCTCGAGGGGGTGACTTAATTACTCTGGCCTTGTTTTACAGGTCCTGCCTCTGGTTTGTTTCCCAGATCACACACGCTTTGACACCTACAATAGCTTGCAGACCTCTGTCTGGATTCTTGGCATATCCCCAAATGTGAGAGGCAGAATTTCTTAGAGCTGCTCATTCATCTCCTTTCCCCAAGAGGGAGTATGCATGAATTCCTTCAAACATCCCCCCTCAACCCCTGATCCATGTTATAAAGTAGGATTGGGAGTTTCTTCCTAATATTCTATAAGGTGCTGGTGAGAGCTTTTCCATGACCAAATTCCACCTCTTTCCCTCGTTCGTTAATAATTAAAAGTCATCATTTTCTAATTTTCCATAGTGGTTCACATTACAGAAGGCTACCTGAGAAAACTCAACTTGCCTGTTTTGAAGGGAAAGCAATTACAGATCTTGCTCTTGAACCATTAATAAGACAGTCTGTCAAATAAAAACACATGTTCTTACTTGTATTCCAAATTCTTCGCTAGGAAAACTGCTTCTTAATAAAAGGAGTTCCCATATAACGTCCTTCTTTTATCCTGAGAAAGCTTTTCCTTTAAAGATTGTTAAAATAAAGGCTCTCTGGTTCTCTTGTGATATGGTAGCATTTTACACAATTAGTGTTTAAATACAGGCTTATCTGATGTATGATCAATCCTGCCCCTTAAGGTCGAAGTTGGAGGATCTTGCTGTATTCAACTATGGGAAACGGAGATCCATCCAGATGAGTAACGCTGTGAAGGAACTGGGACTGGGACTTCTATTCTTGGCCTCCTATGTTCCATTTACCCCTGCCATTTTAAGACCTGTGTCCACGTAAGGAGCCATGACTATACTTATGGATTTTTTTTTTCCCACCGTGAAGAAAGTGTATTTGAATGTGATCCACTTCCCACAACCTCCTGTGGCAGTATCTCTGTGATGTGCAATACCCAAAGGCACCGTCCAGCATTCCACTCCACCAGTATGCTCATAAGTTATCTACTTTCTCTCCCTCCGGGGGAGGGGGTACAACCAGTTACACACATACACTAGCCTCTCTATCACCTACTCTAGCTCTCAAGATAGAGCCCTGGGAAATGTGTGCTTCATGAATGCTGCTGGGCATGACAGTTTGAACATCTTTATTGAATTCTCTTCCTAAAGCTTTCTGTAATTAAAAATGTGGTCAGTGGTTAGTTCAAGTGGATAAGGCATTTTTAAAAAATTCACAGAAGCAGAGATTCTTGTCAGGATTTCTAACCTAGATCCAAAAAGACAAAAAGAAAAGAAAAAAAAAAATCAAAAGAAAAAAGAAAAGAAAGGTGAAATTCAGTATTTTGGGGGAAGAAAAAGAGCATTATCTTGCTCAATCATCCATCAAAGGAAGTTCCTTTTTGAGAGCTAAGGAGTAAGTTGGCTGGATGCTATTTGAATTAAAAAATCTAATACATGTGTAACCAATGAAATATACATATGTATGTTATACAGCTGGTATGTGTATGTGTATATATATATATATATATATAATATATATTTGGTACATGTATTTCTAGTATATAATTAGTTAAGGGAACAAAGAACAAGATTTACAGAGGAAAGGCTTTCAGACATTAGTCAAGGATTCCCCTTTCAGCTCAACAAACACATTAGCCGTGAGGACCAGTTACCTGTTGTCTCCAGGCTGCTGTTTCTCATATCTTGTACAGTGGTTACAACTTCCCTTGCCTTCTTTGCAGCCTCATCATGATGAAATGTAATACTATTTGTAAGAAGTGTTTGAATTGTTTGAAAAGCATAGGGTGACAAAAATCTAAGATGGTAATACTGGTGGAAGGCCCTTATTAGAACCTAGAAAGACCATTGTAAGTAGCCTCCCAGGCCATCACTTGCTTTTTGGTGTATTTCATCCTATTCGACATGAACCCAATGCTAGTTTAGTCATTCAAAATACTGCTTTGCTCATGCCATTTTCCCGCTCAAAAGCAAAAATATCCTCCAACCCAAATAACTTTGTAATTGCATTGTTTACTAGAGAAAGTAAAAATTCATGATATAGGTTATCCTTGACATAATCTCTCACCTCACTTGCTGTCAAACCATTCTTCGCACTGCCTCTAATCTTGTCCTGAGATTCCCAGCTTCTACCCCGCTTGCTGTGAATCCTAGCCTCCAAGGCTGAACTCTAATATAGCACCTTCAAGTGACTCAGCATTGTATAAAAAGTATTGTACTAGAGTTCCAGCCCTGCTTCTTGCACAAAAAAAAAGCTTTGCAATCTTGGACAAGTCAATGAAACTGTATGGACTTCAATTTGATTAACTTAAGATGGGATAATAATAGTCCCAAGGTCTGGATAGGAGAATTCCTCAATACCCTTTCAGCTCAGCACATTTAAAACAAACAAACAAACAAACAAAAAGAGCCCACATTTTTGGGGGAGAGAAGCTCTAAGAGTATTTGTTTCTTCACCACAAATAGTGCTTATTCTCACATAAAAATAGATAACTGACATTTGAATTCACTTGCATATTACCAACTTCTGTAATTGCCGACCTGAGGGTATGAATGCATATTCTTGCAGATAATGGACCGTATGAATTTCAAATGATTTCTGTCATGAATCATAACTAAGTAAAACTTTTCATATGTCAATTTCCTCCTTGATCAAATAATATATGCATTAATAAAGGTACTTTGCTGTGTTGAGAAGTGAAATGCTCCGTGTAACATGAGAGAAGCACATAGAAAAATAATTAGGATTCAGCAGGTTTTTCTCATTATGACTCAGGTTTTGGCCTTGGATGCAAATCTCTAAAGGAAGAGGTGGTACCCACAGAGCTTGGTTTCTCTGGATTTATTCGCAGTTAATAAAAAATGTCCGCAGAACATTTCACAAAGCACTACAAGTATTTTCATTAATAATCGTAACTAGACAATGACATAAAATCATTTTGTTAAGAAGCACACTTTATAAACCTTAGCTTCTTGGCAGACAAGAGAACTACGTCCAATACACAGTAGTAGGAGGTCTGAGTCATTGGCCATGAATGGGAAAGCCATTCACACTTGCATAATATGTTTTAGATCATTCTTCATTCATCCAAACACTCCTCTTCTCATTTGAGGTAACTGATACAGCCCTGGGCTATGTTTATCTTTAAGTAAGTGGACAGAGGACAGATTAATAAAAAGACATTTATATCTTAGTCCTGGGTTTTATCAGAAAAGTAAAAGGAAAGGACCATGAGTATTAAAGCCTCCTTTCTAATGGGGGGATTTCTAGGCTTCCTGTTAAAGTTATCCGTGTGAGTGTTTATTAATACTCATCATTTATTTCTTTTAATGATATATAAAACCTACACCTGTTTACTTGAACTAGGACTTGAGTCAAAGTCATAACAGTTTATTACCCATCAGAGAACTAGATCCTAAACAGATTCACTTCTCCTTTCTACACTTATTGTCTATCAAGTGCCAGGCATTCTTCTTACCCTAAGGCTATGGCAATGTTAAAAACAAAGTACCTGACTTCATGGGACTCACATTTTTATGACTGTGGGATGGACAGTAAAGAAATACAGTAATAAATAATGGGCATACTACAAAGTAGAGATAAGTGCTATAAAGAAACCTGAGAGCAAAGTGAGGTTCCTCTGTAATGGAAGGGCTACCTTAGATGGCATGGTTAGATACGCCTCTTAAGCAGATGACATTCCAGCAGAGACCTAAGTGGAAATATTTGAGAGATCATATATCACTCCATGAACCAGCTATACCATGGCCAATCCCTAAGCATTCTATACTGCGTTAAGTTCTACAAGAAATACAGGGTTCAGCCCTTAAAGAACCCATAATTTGGTCACAAAGACTGGCCTAGCACACATGGGATTATTAGGCAGTAACAGATGATAGACTGCATGTTACTGATTCGGGGTCCAGAAGTAGATTGTGAAGCATCTGCGGGGTATTTGGGGGAAGTTTCATGGAGGAGGTCCACTTTCACCTTCTGAAGCTAGAAAGAATCCAGTACCATGAAGAATGAAAGGAAAGAATATATGAGGAGCTTGGGTGAAGAATGGGAAGATCAACGAAGGCATGGGAGATGAGCCCAGAAGGGAGGAAAGTCTACTGAATACCAACTGTATGCCAGGTCCTATGGAAGGTGGTTGATGGAGGTTATTTTTTTAGTATCCCTTAACTGCACATGAAGGAGGTATTACTGTGGGAAGGGCTGGCTAAATTAGAGACACTAAGGTCCTGCCCTCCGCTATACTCATTTTAAAGATTCAGAAGAGGGAGTGAGGACACTGCTTGCTTGTAAAGTTAATGATTTAGTGAATGGCAGCTGATAAGTTTGTCTAGTTTGGATGGGTTCAGAGCGGGGCTGCAAAGTATCTGGAGAGTGGAGTGTCCAGCGCCTGAAGAGAGGAAGACTGGTGAGGGAGGTGGCAGGAACCCAGGCATGAGTGACGGTCCTGATTTCGAGTAGAGGCAGTGGAGCTGGGGAGTGAAGTGTCATTTGGAGGACACAGAGACAGGCTGGGTGGAGGAGAATAAGGAGATGTCATCCAAAGGATTTGGTAGGGGAAGAAAAGGGAGTGCAGTGGAAGTAGGGGAATAGGAGGGTTGAGGAGGGGACCACAATATGGATCAGGTCAATGCCAAGCCTAACTGTAGAGCGATGGGTTCAATTTGTGCATGCTAATAGGTTATTTAGTAACATTGTATAGTACATGGAATTAACTAGAAAATTAAATATAGAGTTGGTCTTTGCAACCTGTGTCCTTCCCTATAACCACATTTCATTCCAGGAGGCTTAGCTTCTTCCTCTTCAAACCCAACAGGACTACCCATGGAGCGCTTTTGTTGGAAATCTGACTGCTTGCCAGGAGGCACCGCCTCATTCTGACCTCTCCTTCCACTCCTCTCCTCATCAAAACCTCCTTTGCCCATGTCCTACTCTTGTAATGCTGGGTAGCAGTATTTTACAGATGGCGGTGTAGAATGCATTGTCTAACCAAGCTAACATACCCTTTGTTACTATAACCATTTAGTTTATTATTAATTTATTTTTTAAAAGATTTTATTAATTTATTTCACAAAGAGAGAGGGAGAGAGAGCACACACAAGCAGGGGGAGTGGCAGACAGAGGGAGAGGGAGAAACAGGCTCTCCGCTGAGCAGGGAGCCCGATGCGGAGCTTGATCCCAGACTACTGGGATCAGGACCAGAGCCAAAGGCAGACACTTGATGGAACCACCCAGGCGCCCCTAACCATTTGAGTTTAAAGAGACCTCGAATACAGGAATTTCAGTTTGCAGGACAAGACAGTGAGAGACTAACTGAAGAGAAAATATGTTTTTTGAGCTCCAGAGAATTGTTTCCTCCAATATGGAAAATAAATAATTCAGGATGTTTCACAACTAAGCATTATTATTAGTGCCACAAGTATTTTCTGATTAAAAACAATAAGCCAGTCTGAGACATGAATAGTTGACTATTATAAATATTAAAAAGTCAGAGATATTTCTTTAACCTCTTAATTAATTAATCTTTTAAGAGCTCATCAACATTAAGAGCAAAATCTGGGTGATAATCCTGTCGCTTTGGACTAGTATGCAGTGTTTATATTCCCTTCCCTGAGACTTGTTACCATTTTAAATATTCAATTAAATTGATAACTCCTATCAATGAAGCCCATCGAAGACTTGAGGAGAACATTCTTTGGTTTTGAGACGCTAAAGAAAAATAAAGTGAAATGTTTCCCCTCAGAATGGAGAAATTTATTAAATTGATTATCCTTCCTGCTGTTCTCATTGGATTTCTCCATTCCATTTATCTAAGGTAATGGCTAATCATCTGAATGTCTATGAATGATTTCTCCACAGATTAGTACATTAGAGTAGATTTCTCTATGTTATTTGCTCTTTTCACACAACTTATTTTTTCAAATATAATTGGAATTTCTTATTAGCCTCTTCTTCAAATTCTCAGCTTTTTTTTTTTTTTTTAAAAGATTTTATTTATTTATTTATTTGACAGAGAGAGATCACAAGCAGGCAGAGGCAGGCAGAGAGAGAGGAGGAAGCAGGCTCCCTGCTGAGCAGAGAGCCCGATGCGGGCCTCGATCCCAGGACCCTGAGATCATGACCTGAGTCGAAGGCAGCGGCTTAACCCACTGAGCCACCCAGGCGCCCGTCAAATTCTCAGCTTTTCAATCTTAATGAATAGATGAGGCCAGGGAGGAAATGGCCGTCTCAAGTCCCTGTAGGCACCCAGATGCACAGACCTGAAATTCCCAGACACTAAACCTGTCTGTCTTTTCTTAAGTAGTTTCACCTGAGAGTTGGAGAACTGAGTTCTTCTTAGATCAGATTCTGGTTTGATGAATTTCAAAGGGCTAACTCTGGTTTTCTCCTCTAAGAGCAATGAATTCCCACTGGGATTCTTGTAAATGATTGCATTATACCCCGAAAGACAGAAAGGACTAGAACAAATGATAGTATTTATGGCATTTCTTAGGACATGTTAAAATAATGAAAACACCAAGATACTGTGCCCTCTCAATAGTCTGGATACCAAATGTGTTAACCACATACTTTACTCAATTAGCCAACATTGGCTGCAGCTCTCTCCTTGTGCCCGACAACATGATCCGAGCTGGGGAAGGGAATGATATTTGACTCTTTCACCCACTAAGGAGCTAAAAAGTCTAGTGCAGGAAACAGACATGTAGATAATTGCCCAACAATGAGAGGAGTCCTAATGGAGACAAATTAAACCGTGGTTCTGGAATCCTGTGGAAACAGTGTCTCTGTTATTTACAAATTGAAAAAAATGCATATTGTCAGGAGGAATGCACAGACACACATATGTACAACTCAAGTGTGCACACTTGAAATGTCCTATTATTTAAAAATATTAAAGTGTAAAGCAGCTCGCAGAAACATTTTTGCATTAAGTTCACCATGGGTGAAATAACTGTCCTCAATAAACTCAAATATATCATCTGCAGAGATCTCAGTGATGCTACAAACATTCCTTGGTGTGAAAAACGCCTCCGGTGTGTATCTGTTAGTACCGCTAAATAAGAGCGTTTCCCTGTCTTTACCTTTATCCCGTATTTTTAAACTGTCTTATTAGAAATCTCTGAAATACCACCGGGTCTACAACCCAAATGGAAAGAAGAGAATCACAGACTTTAATTGGCAGTTCCATCTCAAGCATCTTTTAGCAGACAGTTCCTGGGAAGATTTTATTTCTATGAAAAATACCATACTAGTGTTTGAAGACTAACTATGTTTTTAGGCTGACTGTATTATTATATTTGTAAAGTGGTTATGACTTCACACACCATTAATGCAGACGATTCTGTAGATGTACTATCCCACGATGGCTGCAAAGATATTTTCCCCATGTTCTGTAATTTAAGGATGTATACAAATTTATCAGCAGATGCATATATCAAGAATTTCAAGTTCTAGAAGTCAAAACTTTCTGGTAGGCCAGCTTCCCTCTTTGTTGACCAGCTTTGAAATTTTAAATAACCATCTCAATCCTGGGAAGAGGTTAAAACTTCCATTTTTTTTTTTCCTCAAGTTTTTTCACTATACCAGATTCATAAGTATGATTGGATTTATGGTGATTTGATGAACTTTTAACCCAAGAAAGCATACACAAAGTATGGTGAGACAATATTCTTTGTTTCTTTTATGTTCTGTAGGCCTTCTCCCAACACAAGGGCAAAAATGTCATCATTTTGCTGACTGAAGTCCGATGACAGCTCTATCCATTCTCTTGCAAGAGTCGGAGGGAAAATATTCAGCAGGCACCCGGTGATGATGTTTTGGAAGCCTGGTAGAGTTTGGGTAACTTTCTGCTCTGCTTCCATCTTCAACACTGAGCATCAAAGAACAACCATTGGAGATCTTTCCATCTGAAGGCAAGGGTGTGCAAAACCTATTTGCTATTGCAGGGGCATAAATTTCAACTGCCATGTCAAGTAGGGGCATCCTGAGGGGAAGGAGATTTTCAGGGCTGTAAGTTACCAAGAAGGATTCAAGCTGTTTAAACCCAATGTCATTTTTTAAATTGCTTGAAAACCACTTTTAAACCTGCACTGTAATGTTTAAAACATAACCCCATTTATACTGTATTTAATATTCTGAAAATTGTACACTGCATATACAAAAGTATTCCTTTTGCTGAGCTATGACAATATTTAATCTGTACTTTCACATGATAATTGCTATCCTGAAAAAATGCACAGGTGCTATTGAAGATCTTTGTCAAATAAAATCTGATGATGTTTTTATGCTTCATTATACCATTGGTCTGAAGAGGTGTGCACTGCTGGGAAAATATGCAAACTGCTAATGTATGGTTCTCTAATATGCACTGATTTCTAAAACAACAAAAACCTGACCAAAATGCAGATCGTGCCTAAATTCTAACATAGAGTTTCATCTTTATTTTTAAATGGCATTATTGTATGTATTCTTGCAAATAGTATCATTTCCCAAGTGGCAAAGAGATGGAAATGATGCAGTTTGGATGGTTGACTGTGACTTCTTATTTTCATATATCATTATTTATAAGTCATAAATTTCCTCTTGCAAGTTAAATAAGCCTCTAGTGAAAATTCCAAGGTGATTTAGAGGGTGGTGCCGGAGGGTCTCCAGGCCTCTTAGTGGCTCAGGAGAGAAAGACCACAGCAGCATGGATAAGTAGAACCTTCTGATATTTAGACCTGTGTAAGGGGTCCCACTGGAAGAGTGTCCATGTGATCTGAAACCTTACCCCCAATGACTACGTTCTCTAACTCAGGGTCCACCCTGGGAAAGAGTTCTTCCTGTTGCCAAGAGAGCCATCAGGAGGGGAACGAAGAGTGAAGATGTTAAAATGGGAAATTATTTATTCTTAGGGCCAGGCCTGCTCCTCATGCCAAGTATACCCAAAAGAAAATCAAATCAGTGCCCCCCCCCCCAAGATGCTTAAGCAGAGAATGCCTCCCTTTGTAGCACACGTGACCACATTCTTGCTGGTGTTATGGTAGCTCCATTCTGTGCTGAACACTGTCACAGCAAAATCTTGAAAGTATTTTATTTTAAAGAGATTGTGAGACGGGATCAAAGAAATGGTTTTTTAAAAAAGAAGCTTATGTAAAGAGCCCTGCACATTTCATGAGTATACGGCTTTCATCTGCGAGTACTTTAGGAGAGGGTAATGACGCCGGCATTCCTGGATCAGAATCAAACAATTGCTTTGGTTCAAAGTCATTACTAAAGTCCTTATTCCAGTGCAGAGCTGGCACTCATGTTTATGGCCATTCAATGCAGAAGTCAAGGAGGAAGAGAACTGTTTGGGGAGTTCACATGTGAGCTGGAAAATAATTAGATGTAGACACGACTCTCTTCCCCTCTCCAATGTGGGGGATATTCTTTTCCTCATAGCCTCAAATTCCTGGATAGGGCTCCTCATTTTTACACTCAAGGCCTGTGCACATGTTGCTTCCTTCCCTTGCACGCATTACACTCTCCCGACCTCACTCACCCTTCATCTCTCTCACAAGTATTGTCCTTCCGGTGATACCCAGACGCTGGGTATCACCCCATCCTGGTCTGGCTTAAGTGGCATCCTATGATTGTCAATGCACATGAAACACATGCCTCATTGCCCTGTTCTTGTTGTCTGTCTGTCTGTCTCCCCCTGTGAGACTGCACACATCTTGAGATCAGGAACTATCAGTATATGCTTCTCTGCTGGCTAGCAGAGTGCAAGTTAATATTTGAAGGGCTCTCTCGTGGCCTTTGTGAGAAGGTAAGAAGGATTTTAAACAAGTCACGTGATGTTCTAAGATTCATGGTATGAGTTCCAATTTTCATTAAATACTTATTTTAGGAAAATGATGTACTGGCTATATATAAATTGTTAAAAACAGTCACATGTAAACTCTCAGTGACACAATTTGATAGTAAGATTTAATAAAATTCAAACCAATAGCCCTTTCTCAGCTTTTAGATTCTGTTCTATTCATTACTTCTCGGTACAAGGTCTCAGAAGGGAAAAAAAAAAAATTACCAGAGAGCATGGTCAAAATAAATATATTTAGGAAGGGAAATAGATGGAAGAAAAAGACATTAATCATACTTGACATTGAATAAATTCTTAACTGTGTACAAGTATCTGCAAAAAACACTTAGGAAAGTTCATTGATATGAAAATTCAAACTGTATAATTCTCTCAAGGTCATTAGACTTTTGGGTGTCGTATACTTGTATTTTTGGCAAACATGAAAATACGGGTAGGTGTCATTACTTTTGAATTTTTACATTTTATTTTTCTATGATGGCTGCACAATATAACAGCCCATATATACTTCAAGGTATTCTTTTTAAGATGAGAAGTTTTGATTAGAAGAGAAGTCATGGAGATATTGTTGCTCTTCTGAAGCAGAAGCTTTCTGAAAGTTTGCCTTTTCTGCGGGTTGAGACTAAGGAGAGGCACTGCTACTATTTGTGGATGAATGAATTTATATTCCAGGCCATGGGACTTCTTTATTGCCTCTGCTGGAGTTCCAGATAAAACCTCAGATACACCTTCCTGATTGTCAGAACACATTTGTAATTGAGCTCTGCACTGAATAATTTCCTTTAAGCCAGGCAAACTTTAGAAGAGAACAAAGGGCATGTGGAAGTCAGACGCAAAGCCTCCTAAAACATGAAGCCAGATAGATTTTCAATAATTTAAATGGTCAATTTGGATAAAATTTTATATTAGTTAAATCTTCTGATTGTTCATTAAAATCTTTAATCAAATCATAACTCATCTGAAAAGGGACTAGAACGTACACCACATGCTTTATTCTAGGTTATAAATGTATAATTTTCAGTTAATTTAAAAAATCCTCTACATGGGAAACTATTCATCATTGAGATTTCAAAGCTGAGTTAACCAAATATGCTTAGGTGCCTAAAGAACAAAGCTGGAATACAATGAATCATCAAATGCCAGAAAATGGAAAAAAAGACAAATTGCCTTTTAAGGTCAAGATGGCACACACTAAGTATGTGTCCCAGAGTGAAATCATTTCTTCCCTTCTTTCCCAGAAATACATTAATATATATTATATTATATTATGTATAATTATATTATATTATATATAATAAGCATTTATATTTCATATATTTATAAAATATAACGATATGTTATAAATATTTATTTATATATTATAAATATTTCTATATTGCAAATAAAATATGATAAATGTTATATATAATATTTATATTTTGTAATATGAATATAATAATATATTAATGCAGCACCATTAATTCATCACAGTGCTCATTCATAAGGGGCACAGAGGTAATCTTAGGCTTCTACTCAGCACAGAATTCCAAGCAGCCACAACTCTTCTATTGGATCAATGAAATCATCTCTGTTTTTAGACTTCCTTTGTACTCCAAATTGGCATAATTGCCCAATAATGTCTTAGAAGGGTTACACATTCACTGTTGAAAAGGGACTAGAGGTCATCTGGTTTGAACAACTGCTGCAGAATCTTCTAGAAAAGGTTAACCTGTGTTTGAAACTTTTAGGGACAGAAACCCTGCCTCATTAGTACTCACATCACTTGCAGACTCTTAGAAAGGTTAGAAATTTGTTCCTTATGTTAATTCAACATATGTCTTTCTGTAATGTCCTCACAGAGTAAAGCGAATTCCACCAAAAAAAGATGGACCGTACATATTCAACACTGAGTTACCCCATAGTTTCTCCTTCTAGGTTTCACTTTGCTAAAAATATCTTTACATACTTTACTAGTACCTCGTGTGGCACAGTTTCCAGGTCCTTTATCAGCTAGTAAGAAGAATAATTATCCTTTTTAATCATTAGTTACAATTAATATTTCAATCACTATATCTACCATCTGATGAAATAAAACCATTTTTAAGCAGTTAAAAAAAAAACAGGTAAAAACTGTTATCATCTGAGTTTCCTTTGCATTTAGAGAGACCAGAGCTTTTAAAAATGATTAGAAGATGATTAGATCTTATTTTTGTTGATCAGTGTCCCTCTTTTAGAAATGGCTATTGCTGGGGAACACACAAATACTTATTTTTCCTCCATGAAACTGAACATAGTGGCGTGTCTGAGGTAAAGTTAGATAATCTTTGTTCTCTACATTTACATATATCCCCACATGTAACCCTTCTCTTTGGCGATGGCTGGAAAACCAGAGAATTGTGTGTGCTCTGTTTCCATCCTTTTGACCATTGGGGTGCTCTTGATTCTTACCAACTGTTGCCAACACACAAACATACTCTCATCTCACATTCTTCAGCCACAAACAGGTTATCTGCTTCATTTTCAATGATTATGAGAATGTAAAGATGGCAAATATGGACACAATATATTGATGGCATAGACGTAGATAGAGCTAGACCAATACATCTGTGTTCTATGACCCTCCTTCACAGCTTTGGTAGTAGAATAAGCGTATTAAAAAGAGTATTGGGGGAAGAGGGGACATGGATTTAGTGTTCATTCTTTCATGGCTCTTGGGGCAAGTATATTTGCTTCAACAGAGCTCCTTTTCCTTAGGAGTTAAATAAAATTCTAGCCCTCCGTTTTATTAGATTATTACAAAAGTTGTCTAAGTTCTAATTTGATATACAATCAGTTATTATATATTATACATTCACCACACTATCTTAATGCATCCTTGGTAACTCGGGAATGTGAGTAGGAGATATTTTTTCAATTAAGAGGAATTTGTCTGTTGTACAGTATACTCCTCACTAGTTATAAAGCAAGTCTAGTGGCCTACCTTACTTACTATCTAAGAGGTTATACCTTAATTCACATTATGGTTCAAAATATTTTGAAAGTGAAGAAAAACAGTGGGATTCATGTATTGATGATCACCAACATACACCCAAACGTATAGTCTGAAAATATTAAAACTATCGAGTTGTAGTTCATATAAGGATGCTAACTGGAACCATCTAAAAGGTATTCCACGTTTATCCCAGGTGGCTTTTCCAGAAGAAAAATGATTACTTCTATCTAGAAACTTAGCTTTTACACCCACATTATAAAGGAAAAGTGGTCAGTAGTTAAATAAAAGCGTGAGCTCCTTTCAAAAAGGGAGCTGTCATATTCACCTCTGGTTTCTATGTGCAAGGCACAGGGTAGATAGACAGTCAAAAGATCTTCATGAGTGAATACTGACTTGCTCATATGCTCCTCAGGGTCCTTCACTGAGCTCTATCTCCTAGGAGCCCAGAGAACTGACCCAGTGAAGACAAAATCATATTTAGATGGAGTTACACTTAAAAATGTTCCTCTTATTAAAAGTTGCATGCTAAAGGCACTTCAGCCCCAAATGATTGCTTAATAGTACCCAAACTTATGCACTGGGAAAGAAAAAAGGAGTGCAGCTGACCCTTGAACAACAGGTCTTTGAATTGCATGAAACCACTTATCCATTTATATGTGGATTTTTTTTCCCCAATAAACACAGTACAGTATTGTAAATGTATTTTCCTTTCCTTACCATTTTTAATAGGATTTTTTTTTCTCTAGCTCACTTTAGAGTAAGAATGTAGTATGTGATACATATAACATACAAAATACGTGGTAATTGACTTTGTGTTATCAGCAAGGCTTTTGGTCAACAGTAGGCTATTAGTAGTTAAGTTCTGGGGGAGTCAAAAGTTACCGATGGATTTTCAATGGCACGGAGGGTTGTGGGGGGGGTGGGGGGGTGCCCCTTATGTCGTTCAAGGGTCAATTGTATATGTTATGTTGCTCTATTAATTTATATTATCTAACAAAATATCAGAGCATTGAAAAAGTATACCCAAATTATATACTGACAATACAGAAAGTAAAACAATCATGGAAATTACTTCTGCTATTATTCTTTCTAGTAAATACAATGAGCCAACATTAAGGAACACAGCTATAAACATTTATGTACCTATGAACAGCATGGGGTGAATAATTGGATAATAAGGCTGTGCAAATCCAATTTAAAAAAATATAATTACAAGACTAGACCATGAATATCTACAATGGGTATAATAATATATCTTGATTTTGCTGAAGTATTTGATATAGTGTCTCATAAAATTTTATTCACAAAATTAATTTATACTGTCTATTATAATTCACTGAGCACTGTCCAAGAAACCAGACTTGATCATGTGTAGGGAATAAGATTAAAAGCAAATAACAAAGGTTAAGAATAACAAGTAGCTATACTTCCCAAAAAGCCTAATAAAATATCTCAAGCACTTAGCATTGCTTAACTCTTTGCTGATTCATCAAAATGTAAATGTTATTTTAGAGAGTAATTCAGGACATCTAGGAAGATCAAAGGATGCTCAGCCAAGCTCATTTTACTTCTAACAGTGGCTTTCATATAGTAGGCCCTCAATAGATACTGAATAAAGAAATTAATAGGATTGCAAAATAGGATATCACTACTTTAACTATACAAAGAGATGGTGGGGTGTGATAAGGTTAAATCACTTGTCTAAAATCACAAGCCTGGTTAGCATTAGATCCAGGACCATAACTTAGTTTTCTTAAATTATGAGGAACATGAATCTTTGCTGGGTGGTCAAAATTCAGCCCTTCCGCCTATAATATATAAGAATGTTAAGAATTTACACAGTAGTCTGAGAAAATAAGAGAATGACGAAATCATAGAAATCATAGCACTGTTTAGCATCGTTTGTTGCAGGAAATGCATTTAATTGTACAAAATTTCTGTCATGTGTAAGAACAACATTTGAGCTAATCTTTACACCTAACACAAGGATGCCATGCAAGATTTCCCATCAAATTTTGCAAATGGCAGTTTTCGTTAGTTAGCCTTGATCATGGATTTCATCTCAGGGCTGTAAGGCATGCACTAATCATAGATGGAGTACGGAGAAGCTAGGGTTCATTTTTTAAACCCATTTCTCTCTGAGCTAATAGCTTATACTGATCACACTGCCTTGGTTTCCTCACTGTGAAGTCTGGATAACCTTTATTCCTTTTCCATTGCAGATTGGTGGAGGAATATTGGGTTAGCCATATGTCACAAGTTTTATTAGTGTGCCATCTTCAAAGCCACGTGGAAATTTACTATTGAGGTGACACACCACACACACACAAATAGGCACAAAGATCAAAAGTTGACCTGTTTCCAAAGATAATCACTTAATCCACATTTACTTACGAGTTTGTGAAAATGCTAAAATTCCCTGATGCCATTTTTGTGAAGTCTCAGAACCATACTTAATGACAAGGTAAATGAGGATTAAATCATGCCTATGAGTAAAGATTCATTTAGGAACATACCTAGCAGAGTGGGAACATCTAAAGACACCAGGAGTACTTGGGACATTCAGGAGATGATAAGTAAATTATAATATTATCTGTCTGAACTATACATGCAACTCTGTAGCAGACATTCGGGTAGATAGGATAAGAATGGAAGGTGGACACTAAACAGGAGAGCTTTTAATCCCATAGACCTGGGAATTTTAGCCCAGTGCTCAGTATGGATTTTGACCAGTACAAGCAAAGAATGACTGCATCAGAAGGTTTTAGCGAGGCAGGCAGGCTTTTGAGAATGATGCTTTAGAGGCTTTGAAATAAACTTGAGTGGGACCACTTCAGACATAAGAGAGTAGTCCTGATGATCTGCAAAGGACAAGTTTCCCTGTTACTCATAATGAACAGTGCAGTTCAGTGATCCTTAATGAGCTGAATCAGGTGGGGGACTTACTCAGTACACATTCCCTTCCTCCATCCAAACTTCTGACCCTCCCCTGGGCCAGTTTCCAGGCTTGCACCCATTGTGAAGGAAGGGGGTAAATGTCTTTGATGGGAGGGTATCTCCTTTCTCAAGTATGTTTGGATGGGAATGAGGTGGAGAAGTTCTGATAGTGGTAAAGGAGATTCAACGAGAGAAAAAAAAAATAAAGCTCATTACTGGAATGCTTTTTCTAAAAGGCCAATCGATCTAGGTAAGTATGTGTTACGTAGATGAAATGTGAATATGGTAGCCAGTTTGAGCTTAGAAAAGGCTTTAGAGATAATCTAATACAACCTCAAGTAACATATGAAATAAAAGTGGTCCAGAGAAGCTTAATTATTTGGTTGAGGTAGCATAGTAGGAGCCAAAGCTGAGGCTCAGAACAGGTCTCCTGAATGCCATCTACACACCCCAGGCAACAAACTCTCTCCCGAGTGGACAAAATGGTGGCATAAGTTCTACAACACACATTATTCAACCAAGGTACTCAGCTCTCCATTGTGCAAGTTGTTACTCTGCCAGGAAAATGCTTCCAACCACAAGAACTCTAAAGTAATTGGTGGAAACATCTTTTCTTGAAAGAATTAAAGGCAAATGAGACAATGATATAAACAAACTGTGACTAAAATGCTGAAATTTGAGGATGTTTTCATCCATATTTCATTTAACTGCGGTTAAGGACTCCAGAGAAAACAATTTCAGAGATGCCTCTCTTTGCTCGTAGTTCTGAATAATGTGTTTTCCTGATGTAAGTATCTGTTCTCTGAGTGTGAAAACATGAGCTGTGAGGAGGGGTCAGTCTTTGAGAAAGGACAAACAGATTCTGGTTTTTCTTTCTATAGCTGTTACTTCATGGACACATCTGATGTTTAGTAGGACACTGTCAACAACCCAATGTAGACAGACAAACAAGTGCAGATCAAAGCACAAACAAGGCAATTTGGCTGAAGGATAATATTTCACAGCCCTGTTTTTAAAAATTCCTATTTTTGTAGTCTCAGGGAATAGAATCTACTGTTCCCCCTCTAACTTTCGACACCATGGCTAAGCACAACTGCATGCAAAAACATAACAGCGTTCCCCTTGCAACAACATCCAAGGGTTCTGTTGAAAAACTCTCTGTTTGGAACACACAGGGTTTCCCAAACATGGTGCAGAATCTACTTCCTCAGAATCAACCATGTTTTACATTTGCTGAGCATGGGAGCTGTTCATAGCAGCTGGAAAGGGAGAAATTATTTCATTCCTGAAGAGGTCTCACCCGCGATTGCTCTGGAAAGCTGGAAGAGTCAGTGAGGGTCTGAAAGTCAAGGCTTTCTAAGGAAATCACCATGGGAGCAATTGATGACATCACTGAAAACAAGCCTGACACTGGCGCACTAAATCTCACACAGCAATCAGATGCACAGGGGAAATGATATATGATCACATGTACAGCATCCAGAATTCACAAGAGCCAGAAGAAAACATCCTGAGACATGATCCCATTTCTATTGTGAAATTGGCAGTATTGCATCCCAGGAAATGATGTAGATTGCAGCCAACAACCATAGGGAATCTATTAGGTTCAGTATTGCAGAAATGGTTTGTACCTATACCTATCTACAGGTGCTGCACTGGGTGATGTTAGATTATCTATGCTTCTGACTGCACCATGGGGAGGATGAATAACTTCAGCTTAATGATGCAAACGTCCATAATAGCCACTTCTTCATACCATTGGCCATTTTATTGGTCAGTAGAGCTGTGCATGCGTTAGATAATGTGTTCCTTCCATAAAGGACTTAGCCTCATTTACGAAAATACAAAAAATAAATAAAGTAAGACAAAAACAAGCCAAGTGGAGAATGGTGGGATATTTGGATGAAAACATAGAAGAAGCAGTGCACATTAATTCAATGGGAAGATCTCACATAGTTACTAAATAGGAAACACAAAATTTTGCTACTCCAAGATTTCCAGCACCCAAAGGAATATGAGTAGTTTGGAAGACCGACTAGTTGCTCAGGAAATCCAACTGCGATTTCTTGCATGATGTTTCTACATTGCTCAGTAGACAAGAACCCTACAGTAAATATAGGAATGGTTTCTAGTCCTTCTATGTAAAAACAAGGGACACTTGAAGCTAGAGTAAGAGGATCAAGATCCGCCAGCATCGAGCCTGTCCAGAGACTCCATACAACACACATTTCTTTTAGCTTCAGTGAGTATAATTCACCAAGGGACCGATTGCTCTTAAAATTGGGCAGGTTTCTTGTAGTCAGCCTTGGGTCCTAAATTGCATCAGAAGCCACTTTTCCCCCCAGGGCTGATCTCCGCTGCTGGATATTTGACACTGACAACACACTTTCTCAAGGAGGTTTATTTTAAGGCTAGAGAGGAGGGTTAATGGCACCAGCAGGGCATATCTGAAAGATTTCACTTCACACGAGTCAAGGACACTGCAAAATCACCCAGTAATGCCGCTCCCCGTGGATGAGAGATTCCAGCATGGCACTGCCCAGGGGTTCTGAGTGCGTGTGTGTCGGACAGTCGAACCCTGATTCATCCACGGCTAGCCATGTGCTACAAACACGGACACCCTCCCTTTGCTCCTTGGGCAGGTGACTTATGAATATTTATTGCAGTCACAATTCTGGCTTCCCTGTCTGTCACTGTTGTTCATCTGCTGAAAGCCAGAGTGCAAATCGCTGCAAATCTGGCCTTCAATATGGCAGACAACTGCTCTCTTGTCTTGTTTAATAAATTGTATTTCTTTCATGTGAAAATGAACGAAGTTAGAGTGCTCCCTGTTTTATGGGGTAGTGATTTTGTAGTAGTAAGATAGGATATAAACAGAGTAACAAGGGTTGTTTGAAGGCATGCTGAACATACTTGCTCCCATGGATTTCAAAATGAATGTGTTAATCCATGCTAATCTGGTTCAATCTTTGAAAACAATTACATTTATTTTACAACCCACCTGGCACTCTGACTAGTATTATAAATATGCTCCATTGCTTACATATTTTCACTTTATTGTACCTGCAGGCAGAGTAAAAGCAAATAAAAAGATAATAATGCTGAATTTGATTAAAGTCACTCAATAGTATATTCGACAATCTCAGATAGATCTAGTTCAATGTCTGATTTTTAATCAAGTTTAGCAAATTATCCTCTTACAAGATGAAAAAAAAAATACTCTAAGTGTTGCATGTACAATTACTTTCAACAGCTCTTTGCAAAAGGAAACTACTTCTTCATTTTTCGGAAAGTTTGCCAAATTAAAAAAAAAAAAAAAGTTTGCATGATATTAACACAGTCCCAGGAAGATACTTGCCTATATTATTACTCTTAAATATTAGTCTTTAATATAATTTTAGGATGACACCTGGTTGAGTGATGATCTCAGAGGCCTCAATTAGCAAAGACAGTCTTCAGATGCACGTTCAGATTTGGTTTTGTACTCTTCTTTCCTGTTGGCTTTTCTAGTTCTATTCCAAGTGCAAACATCCTGGGGTTTCTATGGTGAAAGCACGTACTGAAGTACAGATATTCTTATCCTTTTGGGATATGGTGGTTATTGAGGACTGCTGAGATTTGGGGGGTCTTTATTGACCTAATGGATCACATGACATAAACAACAGAGACAGTCATTCACACTCAATTTAGGGAGGAGTCCTCCCTGCTTCAATTCAGCACATATCGCTTGGGCACTTACTCTGTGTCAGGCACTGTTCTGGATCCTTCCCCTTGTGGAGCTTGCATGTTAGCTTGAGCGAGAGATAACGAACACTCAAAATAAGGAATAAATAAATGATAGAGATTGAGAGGAGACAGTAAGTGCCATGACGGGGACCAATGGCGCAGGGAATTGTAGGAAGGGCAGGCAGCAATTTTTAATTGTTAAGTTTTCAGTTACCTGTTAGGTTCAAGTCATCGAATCAGCCTCTCTTTGTGGGAGACAAGAGCGTGTCCTCCCCTCCGAAGTTTTGAAACTATTGACAGAAGGTCCAGATTGTTCTGGAACCTGCCCCGCCCCAGGAAGAAAAGAATAATTCCAAAGAAGGAAGTGAGTCAAGCAAATAAAAGGAAACTTTTAAGAAAAGTTTACAAAAGTTTACAAGATTTCTTTTGTTGGTTTGACGGGAGATTGTGTGTGGGGAGAGATGGTAAGATGGAGAGCAAAACAGAAGAAATGCATGCATGGGTCTCGAGGATCACAGATTTCTTTATCTGTTGGGAGTAAGCAGGGAGGCTAAAGACAAAGCAGGACGCAAGCGTGCTTGGTTTTGGACTCAATCCCACCCCTTAACCCTCTTTTTCCATGTCATATTTGTGGCCACAGGCTGGCAGGAGGTATTATAGGCAACACGTCAGAGAATCCAGCAAGATGAAGGGGATGAGGAAGTGGAGGGTAGTAAGCGGGAGAATGAAGGGAGAAGGTAGAAGGAAGGGTGAGCGGGAAACACGTTTTCTTTGCATGGGTAGGCCCTCCTTTAACCCACTTAGCCACCCAGGTGCCCCCCCCCCACCTTTTTAAAGATTTTATTTATTTGACACAGAGAGAGAGAGATCACAAGTCAGCAGAGAGGCAGGCAGAGAGAGAGGGCAAGCAGACTCCCCGCCAAGCAGAGAGCCCGATGTGGGGCTCGATCCCAGGACCCTGAGATCATGACCTGAGCCGAAGGCAGAGACTTTGGTAGGCCCTCCTTTGAGACAAACAAATGCGGAAACACTGCCCATTAATCTGCAACCAGCAAGTGTTATTTTGCCCAAACAACAGTATCTGATTACTGAAAACAAGAAAAACGCTTCTCTGGCTACAAGCAACATAGTGTAAGAGAACAACATGTTAATGCCTGATCCTGATTTTAGCCTTCAAACTTAAATTGAGTAAGAGATTTCGCCTCCTTAAGAAAAAAAAAAAAAGAAAAGAACAACAACAACAACCAAAAAACCCTAGAAACAAAATATAAAGCTATTTTGGGTTTCACTTTTAAACCTTTAATCAAGAGAACACTGTGGCTGAGCCGAGAATGTTGGCTAAACCTTGAGCTGAAAATTCTAAATACACTTCGGAGCACTGACTTCAGATAGAAACAGCATGACTGAAGATGCTCAAGAAAGTATTGAGTAGCACACCTTTGGGAACCTGTCTGCATTTATTCTATTGTATCTGGACCCACAACGGCTCAATATGCTTCACCTGCCAACACCGTGTCCCAAACATTTAAAATAAGAGAAATAGAAGAAGGAAACTCATCAGCCAGTGAGAGTGGCTAGTTGGCTTTCATTGGTCCTTGTTCCTTTTCTTTAACTGTCACCCCCAATCGGTGCCTCAAAGATCATCACCACACTGATTAGTCTCGCTAAAAATTTCAATTCTATATATATATATATATATTTTTAAAGATTTTATTTATTTATTTGACAGAGAGAGATCACGAGTAGGCAGAGAGGCAGGCAGAGAGAGAGAGAGAGGAGGAAGCAGGCTCCTGCTGAGCAGAGAGCCTGATGCGGGACTCAATCCCAGGACCCCGAGATCATGACCTGAGCCGAAGGCAGCGGCTTAACCCACTGAGTCACCCAGGCGCCCTATTTCTATTCTATATTAACCTGAGTGTTTACTTTCTTGTTTTGCTCATCATGTACACATCAGACCCAGGGCTGTTCCTGCCATCGAGGAGAGTCGTATTTATTTAATTATTTAAGTATTTATCTAATACTTTGATTAAAAAATGGTACAGTGTATATGTATAAATTAATTTTCATCTTTAATCTACAAACCAGAGACAGTAGTTAGTATTTGAAGTTTCCTAATTAGGAACCAACATCCAGAGGTAGCTGCTTCAGCACATCAAACATCATTACTGAAATCTACACAGGAGAGTTGGTTAATTAGCATAGATGGGTTTTCTGAGTCATTTTGTTGCTGGTGAGTGCAGTGTGCAGAACGCAACGCCGTTGAGTCACCAGTGGCCTGGATGAAAAGCGTCTGAAGAGACACGGTCCTGAGTCCCACATCTTTCCATTGTGTGTTTCCTGGAGGTCTCTGTTGCCTGATCCCATGAAAAGCTGGGCAGTTCTGCAGTCAAAATTGTACCCTAGAATGAGCCATTCATGCAAGAAATGGCTGGAGTCTCCTGGGAGTGGAAAGAAGGACTACCCCAGGCTTATAAGGACAGGCTGTGTAATGTTTTTACTCCTATTTGCTACTAAGTACAGTTTGTCAAGATCTGGTCTGCTGCTGGCTTTGAGCATAAACACTGAGGGGCTAGGATACGGGATGGGTCTTATGAACCTCCAAAACATTTTACTTTTGGTAGCTGCCAAATAGCTTGACAATCACTGAACAGCCAAACTGGCTTATATTAGTTCAAAAACACTAATGTACATTTGTAGAATGGATGAATGAATGATCCTTACCTAGCAGATAAGCAACTGGAAGGTAAGTGAACATTTCCACTGGACTAGGCGTCTCCATTGCCAGATGGGGAAAATGGAGGCCAGAAATCATCTTGATTTCCCCACCTTAAGTATTTATGTTCCAATACTCCATGATTAAGCTTATAAAATCGTGTGTGTTTGTGTGTGTGTTTACAGACACATATAAACTGAATACAACTGACACACATATAAACTGAATACAACTGACACACATATAAACTGAATACAATTGCTGATTCTCCAAACAGAGTTAAGTTTGATTTGGGGAAGTCTTCAGCGTTAGGCTCTTAATTCCCCCAAAGGCAAATGTTTTCTGTAATAGTAGTCTACATTTGTTTTCCTGACATTTAAGAAATAGCTGGACTCTTAGTAAGTCTTTTTCTTGAGTTGCTTATGATATTGATTAAGTTCTACTTCCAGAGTTTTGGGGGCAGTGGGTAATGAACAGAATCTCTGAGGTTATGTTTCAGATACTGAGTGCAGTTATGAAATTCATTTATTCTCAAGATAAATTTATGGTAGGTTTGAATATAGCATGTTTTCTTTTTAAATCTATACATCTGAATGCTCTTCTGTCTTTTATCAGCTGTCCTGTTTAATTTCTGCTGGTCTTTTCTTGATTGAGACCATATGCTCTCTTAGAAACACTTGGTTTCTGTCAACTCTCTTTCATCCAATAAGTCTGCTTTTTTTGAAAGTCACACATTCAAACACTTATTAGAAAACCTTCAAGTAAACTACACATGTGTGAAACAGTAGTAGAATTATGGCACATACTTCACCATGGTAGTTAATAGTATAGATGTGTCCTTTCTAGAAGGTTCTTCCTCTCTTTTATTTCCCTGTAATTCTCTCCTTGCTGCCACTTGCCATTTTATATGAACCAATGACACAGAAAAATGTAATCCTACTTAGTATTGCAACAGCAAACACTGAGATTGCCAAATATTTAGACTCTGTGGTAACAGTCTCAGTGGGCATTGGATAATGATCTTCAGATACAGTTAGAAGTTTCAATATTCTGGATGTTTTCATCACTGAATAGAACTAATTTGGAAGATGTTTTAAAAACCTGTGTATCAGGGGCACCTGGGTGGTTCAGTGGGTTAAAGCCTCTACCTTCGGCTCAGGTCATGATCCCAGGGTCCTGGGATCGAGTCCCGCATCAGGCTCTCTGCTCAGTGGGGAGCCTGCCTCCTCTTCTTCTCTCTCTCTGCCTGCCTCTCTGCCTACTTCCTACTTGTCTGTCAAATAAATAAATAAACTCTTTTTAAAAAATTGTGTATCATATTATTCTTATAAGCAAAAACAAGCTGGCATTTGATCCATACTTCCCAAATAGGATATTCTTTTCTTCAATTATTTTATTGACAATAATGCTACTAATTTGAACACAGCCAACTTCTAAATTCTATTAATTATGTTATACAGAGTTTATTTTTCAAATTGCAAACAAAAATTTTGACTATGCCAAGTGCAAACGGCAAAAGGGAATAGATTTTTATTTATTTTATTTTTTTATAATTTTTTTATTCTTTTATAAATATATAATGTATTATTAGCCCCAGGGGTACGGGTCTGTGAGTCTCCAGGTTTACACACTTCACAGCACTCAGCATAGCACATACCCTCCCCCGTGACCATACGGACATCAGGGAATAGATTTTTAAAAGAACTCTGACAAGCCAATCTAATAGCTTTGTTTCATCCATCCTATGGATGTAAATATTAGTGGTCATGACAGAATATTATAACATAATAAGTTGATAAGAGAACCGTAAGCATCTTTTTCCCATTGCTGAAATTTCAGGTAACGCTAATGACATCCAGAACAGGCAATGGCCATTTCTCTTTTGATTGTTCTGTCTCACCAAGAATAATGTCTTTGGAGGAAAGTGCAAAGAACTGCTGACTTAGAAGACATTTGTTATGTTTTAACTACATGACCACACAGATTGGATTTAAGTGTTATGGGAGAAATTATCATTGGACTAATGGTTTTTCCAATATTGATCATTAGTACCTCTAGTGAATTTCTCAGTAATTAAATATACATCTACCACTCATGAGAATAATTATAATAACTATAGGAGATTTGTTTATCTTAACTAGATTATACTGTTAAAATTTGATATGCTTCTTCCAGATTCTCAGACACTGACTTCATCCTCTAGCTCCCTAAGAGTTTCCTTATAAATTAATTAAAGAAAGGGGTTAGGGAGAATCAAAAGGGATATGGGTCTAAAACTCCAGAAGTAGCTATGGGAAAGAAGGAATAAAAGGAAAAGAACTAGCCTTGAGGATTCATCACAGATGACTGATGATCACATATTTGGAGATAAGGGACCAACCCAGTCAGTCCCCCAGCCCAACTTCTCCTGACTGAGGAGGAAGCCTAAAGGAGGTGTGTCTTGCCTGGGGTCAGATATCTGCTTGGTACGGTGCTATGATCAGAAAGGTGTCAGGACAAAACAACTTCAAGTTCAGCTCTCTTCTCGTAACCCCAGGTAGGACCCTCAACTGGAGGCTCATCAGTGGGTTTTAGGGAATCGAAGGACCCTCTGATGCATCCTCAAAATTCTGTCTGTGCAGTCACATTTATTTTTCTACGGAGAGGGTGGCTGGCTTTCAAAGACTTCTCAAAGGGATCCATGATCCAAAACTAGTTAAACCGAATGGACGGGGTTTACTGGAGAATCAGTCAAATCCCAAGCTTTAAAAAATGTATTTGGGGTTGCCTGGGTGGCTCAGTCAGTTAAGCAAGTGTCAGTCTTTGGTTCAGGTCATGATCCCAGGGTCCTGGGATCGAGTCCCACATCGGACTACCTGCTCAGCAGAACACCTGCTTCTCCCTCTGCCTCTACCTGCCGCTCCCCTTGCTTGTGCTCTGTCTGTCAAATAAATAAATAAATAAAAGGTATTTGAATACATCAATAAATTCTGCTGAGAATCCAAGTAACCATTGTTCTCGGCTAATGCGCCCATGTTAATTTGGTTTACTATAACAGAAAATAATAGTTACATGACAAATCTTTCTTCAATCCATAACTTTTTCTTTTCAAACAGTCAAAAAAGCTTTAGGTCAGAGAGGATCATAGGGGAAGGGAGGGAAAAATGAAACAAGATGAAACCAGAGAGGGGGAAAAACCCCATCTTAATCTCAGGAAACAAACTGAGGGTTGCTGGTGTGGAGGGGGGTAGAGGGCTGAGGTGGCTGGGTGATGGACATTGGGGAGGGCATGTGCTATGGTGAGTGCTGTGAATTGTGTAAGACTGATGAATCACAGACCTGTACCCCTAAACAAATAATACATTATATGTTAATTAAAAAAATGAAAAAGAAATCTTAAAATGGAAAAAAAAAAAAGCTTTAGGTTAGGATTAGGTCAGAAGACCCCCAAATTAAGTAAACGATCAGGTTGCATTTTATTAATTTAAATTTAAATTTAAAAAATTTGGAGGCATTTTTAGAGTGATTTTCTCTAATCTTTTGGTGAGCAGGATTTGGGGCCAGTGCTATTCTTGATGACTGCTACTTTTGTTTTTTTCCTCCTTTCTTTGCTTGTGACTGGAGATTGTAATATTTTATTATTCTTATTCCTGTTAACATAGAATTGTAGCTAATACATGTAAAGTACCTAACTGCTTCATTTGGTTTTAACTAAAGGACTCTGTATGTGAGTTGAGATGACCCTTCCTAAAACGGACCCTCATGATTTTGTTAGGGCTGCTTCTTGCTGCCTCATTGTCGTCACTCAGAGGCTGCTTTCCCAGGCAGCACCTAGGCAAAAGTGAGCAGTGGGAAGACTGGCGACTTTCTGCCCACGTCAGATAACAATATCCAAATGTATAGAAAAAAGCATAAAGCTAGCCTATGACTTGAATTATAGAAATCTTAGGAACTATATGGTGAGTTTCACTTTCTAGTCATTTTTGTACTTTGGAATATGAATTTTGTAGGGTGTGTATGTGTGCATATGTCCGCATGCACGTATGTGTACAGCCGTGAGTGTGTTTAGACGGTAGAGATGAATCCGGTTTCAAACTTCACAGCTCTCTAAAATAGAGTATACAAGAAGTGCTTGCTTTAAAGTCAAAACCACTCCCCTGTGACTTACCCTGGAGATGAATATAAGAAATTCTGTGAATTTCCCATGGGTCTCCTTACCCACATGGTAAATGCCTTCTGACAAAGTACAAACAAATGATGCCACAATTGGCTTTGTGAGCCACGTGTGTGGATTAGATGCACTGTTCTGAACACTTTTTTTTCTGCAAGACAGGTTTGAAGGCAGGTAAGCTGATTGCTGGGTTTCCAAACAGGAGAAAAGGTAGACCAAGTCTCTGGGGAGGCCAGCAGCTGGCTGTCAAGAGCTATCAAAAGGTGGTATTATTTGGATGAATGGTTATCAAAGTATGGCCCAGCATAAGGAGCACTTGGGGGCTTATTAGAATGTACCTTCCCCATGCCAGACAAACTGAATTAGAAGTCCCAGGGGTAGCGCCCCAAAGCTTGAGATCCACTGACCTAAATGGGTTTGCCATTGGTTCTGGTTCTCCCATTGGGTTTGCTGGCACAGGGGCTGGGCTCAGTGGTAACGCGTCACCCTCACTGAGACTGGTCCCAAACACAACCACATGGGCTGATGTATATACCAAAATGGCAATTTTTAACGTAAGACTGACAGTGGAGGTATTCCTCTGCAGAGCGTGTAAGGCCTTGCTTCTGTGTTGACATTCCCCCTCTTTTGATCATTGGACCTAAACAATTCATATCAGGACTCAGAATGTCATCTTGTAAGCAAAGAATTAAAAGAAACTAAAAAAGATGACTTCTAGGACTTTTCACCCTTTCTGTTATTAGTAGGGTGTTCACGTCCCTCTACCTTAGCATCATTCTTACCAAGGCGTACTCTGACCACATTAGTTTTTCTGAACCTGTTCAAAAAAAAAACGTGACCACTTATTGTGGCTAAGACTTCTTTTTTGTAGACATATTAACATGCCTAATTAACTTAGGTAGTTTTTCTAATATAAGTATCAAGTCTCTGAAATAAGGAAATATTTTTGATTGATGTATTAGTATAACACTTAGAAAGCTACTTGTTTTTCCTTTCCTCTTGGTATTTCTGGGGAAAAAAAGAAGTATTTCAATGTTCCCACAAGTATCAACTACATAGGAAATGGGCTCTTATAAGCCCAGGAGTCAAATACAGGTGGAGTGAGCATATCATTTATCGTCCAAACTGGAACACGTCTGAAAGCAAAAGGAGGTCTATTTGTTACTATGCTGGAGCAACAGGGACTGTCCTGGACTGACTAGACATGTGGCTAGATTTACACACGATCCTGGTTCCCTGCACCTTTTTTTTTCTTCCTCAGAGTCTCTTGTGTGTCTGCTGGGTAACACCCAAAAGGATGTGGTACAAATTCTAAAACATCATTTAAACAGTTATTATCTTTGGTTTCTCAACAACCAGAAAGCATCCCATTCTACAGAGAATGTGACAACTGTAGTCTCCATTGTGCTAACTTCCTAATCTAGAGGTATTCTGCTCGAGTTATTTATCAAGGTTGCCTATGTAATTTGTGAGCTTTTAAAAAAATATGAGGGAACTTCTGGAATCCCAGTTCAGGAAGTGGGGTTGAAAACACTAATCACATATCCCCTGAAAGTAGTTCTAGAATTTTACTCTACAGCATAACAAAAACATTTAGCTTCTGCACGATTTCCAATGCTTGGACAGTGAAGATGCAGGAATTCTGTCAACTATCCATGACAGGCATTCTCTCTGAAAATGAAGTCGCTGATTTTAAGTTCCCTTCAAACCCTTGTGACATGCTTATTTGGTAGATGCTGAGCGCTGCAAAACTGGGAGATGATGTGATGGCAGTCTAAGGCAGCTGTGTGTGTAAGACGCCACATGAGGGAGAGTGAGTCCTGTGAAAAGCAGCCCTGCTGTGGTGGCGAAGGGGAGGAAAAGCTGGTGCAGGTGGGAGAGCTTCCACTTCAGCGTTCCTTAAGGATCCCCTGAGAGCCCACAGAGCCAGAGACCCCTGGGGGCAGATTTTTGGTGGAGAACCCTTAGCAAGGGAGTTTGTGACCTTAGCTTTCCTGAGGTGATAAAGACTCACATAATTAATTGCTTGGCTTAGACCTGCCTCCTAGAAGCTTAAATGTAGGTTTGGAAGAGCTTGACAGGGCAAAGAGCAACCCAAATAAAAAGAAATACCCTGTACAAATCAGGGTGCACTGACTGCTGAACTGTGTGGAGCAGAACTTGAGATATACAGCAACGGAGAGGAGTTGAGGAAACATAGCATCAGAGGGAACACAAGCAGGGGGAGTGGGAGAAGGAGAGCAGGCTTCCCGCTGAGCAGGGGGCCCGATGTGGGGCTCGATCCCAGGACCTCGGGATTTTGACTACAGCCGAAGGCAGACACTAAACTACTGAGTCACATAGGTGCCCCCATAAGAGAGTTTTAAAGGAGAGGCACTGGGCTTGATGTATTTTGAGTACAATTAGTCATTTCCCAGTCCTGTAGCATAAAGGAAAATGTCCACAGCCTAAATACATCAACTCCATAGCATAGCATATGAGGTAGTTCATAACCTGGCCTGAGCCAATCCTTGAATAATTACACCTTTAGGCCTTTCTTCTCCTTCCTCAAACCTGCCAAGCCCCCTATGTGCTCCATGGTTTAGTTAGACTGTTCTTTAGATAAGCCACGTACCTTGATCACACCGTTTCTTTGGTCTTGCTGTGCCCTCCGCTCCTAATGCGTGACCTGGCCTGAATGTCTGGTCAATTTCTTTTCGTATTTTAAGACCCAGCTCAAATATCACCTCCTATGATAAGCCTTCTTTACCCTCCTCTAGGTAACTTTAATCATTCTTATCTGATTTTCCCTAGCATTTTCGACACGTATAGCTAGATTTTAGCAAGATTAACATGATTCAGAGTGTCTCTCTCCCTAGACTGGGAGCTTGGCATACAAAGACCTTGTCTTATTCATGTTTTTATTCACACTGCTTGACCTGGTAGAACTCCAGCAAGGGGAGGCTCACTAGATAGCTATGAAGTAATGTTGAATCAAAAAACCTTTTATATTTTTAATGGTGTTTATGAGGCCTTTCATGAGAAATACTAAGCTTTTAAAAATTTCTGAAATTTATTGAAAGTTGTTTCTATAGCTTACATGACTTTCAGCTTCAAATTTATGCAGTGAAACTGAAGGCTGGGGTGAAAATCTCCTTGACCTATGTTGAATTCAGCATGGAGTTTGTAAGACTCGTGTCTTGAAAAAGTTATGCTTTCTAAATAAGAGGCCTTTAATTTCATATAATTATTATGTATTCTTTTAAGAATAACATCTTATATTTTCCTTTAAGTATGCCTATTACACTTTATACACATGTTTGGCTGTCTCAATTTGTAAACAAACATCTACTTTTGTAAAGTGCCCTTCATCTCGGGGAAACAAACCAAGCTCAGGGACTGCCATAGACAAAATGCAAAAAAGTGATAATAGGGTATGCCTACTTGCATGTGGATACATGTGGATAAGTGAATTATGAAATAAAATATAGAAAATTAGCACATAATGCAAAATGACCTACCACTCAATTGAAATGCCTTAACTTTTACAAACTGGGTTTGGAAAACGTGCTGTTTAAAATAAGAGAGGTTTGTGGTGGCTTTTTAAAGGGCGGATAATGGATAGGTTTAAAGAATTGTGTTGTGCTAAGATTGTATTAGAAAACTTGACACTTCAACCTCATTAGTCCATAATAAGCATGGTGGTTTCAACAATCCTATTTATCAAGGGTAAACAGCTTATTAAGACCTAATTATTGAGGCAGAGTGATCAATCCAGTAATACTCCATTACAGGGCTCTAAGTTCTTGAGAGAGCAGGCCTAAATCTAGATGACCAATATACCACCTGTTTGGGTCAGAACGTACATATGCGAATGAAATAAATATTTCTCGCCCTCAGTCAATGAGGACAGTACTTGGAGTGGATGATCTAGTAGGGACATTAGATTTACTGGGCTCAGCATGTGGCCAGTAGGATATATTTACAAAACTACCAGCTGGGTTATGAATGCCATTTATGGTGTTGGTAGCAAACTGACACTGGTTCTTCCTGGCCTGTCTCCCTGAGTGGATGAGGAGAGTAGACAAGCATTCTTTTCTCTTCCTTTCTCCCTTCTCTCCTTCCTTCCTTCCTTCCCTTTCTCCCTCTTTCCTTCTTTCTTTCTTTCCTTCCTTCCTTCTTTCTTTTAAAGATTTTATTTATTTATTTGTCAGAGAAAGAGAGAACAAGCAGGGAGAAAGGTAGGCAGAGGGAGAAGCAGGCTCCCTGCTGAGCAAGGAGCCCGGTGCAGGACTTGATCGCAGGACCCTGAGATCATTACTTGAGCTGAAGGCGATGTTTAACCAACTGAGCCATCCAGGCGTCCCCAGTCATTGCTTTCATTCATTCATTCTTTTTTTTTAAGATTTTATTTATTTATTTGATGGAGAGAGACACAGTGAGAGAGGGAACACAAGCAGGAGGAGTGGGAGAGTGAGAAGCAGGCTTCCTGCCAAGCAGGGTGCCGGATGCTGGGCTCGATCCCAGGACGGTGGGATCATGACCTGAGCTGAGGGCAGACACTTAACCGACTGAGCCACCCAGGCATCCCCAATCACTGCTTTCTGAAGGCCATCTTGGGGGTTTAGCTTTGGTTCCAGGAGGCAACTCAACAGGCACAGTGATTGCTAGTTAGTGCACATTACCTTGCCTCCTTAAAAGATTAGCTTGTGCTAGTGAAAGTCTCATAATGTGATGGTGGTGTCTTCTTATACAACATGCTATGCCAGCTAGAAACAGCTAGAAGCCTCATAGGACATCAGTGAGATTAGAAAGTTACAGTGCGGGGTGCCCGGGTGGCTCAGTGGGTTAAGCCTCTGCCTTCGGCTCAGGTCATGATTTCAGGGTCCTGGGATCAAGCCCTGCATCAGGCTTTCTGCTAAACAGGGAGTCTGCTCCCCCCCTCCCTCCGCCTGCCTCTCTGACCACTTGTGATCTCTCTGTCAAATAAATAAATAAAATCTTTTTTAAAAAAAGAAAGTTGTAGTGATGTTGAAGATAATGACAATACTGCTATTAATGATTACATTGCTACTATTATCATGAAAAAGCACTAGAATTTTCACACATGCATCTATAATTTCATCTGATTATCAGATGATAATCTGATGATAAACTGTGACATAGGCAGGTCAAGTGTTATTAAATCCATAACATGGAGGAGAAAGCAGAAGCTAATGGCACTCTGTTATTCATAATTAATTGAACAGCTATTGAGCACCTACTGAATACTAGGAATTGTTGCTGGGAATGGAACTGGGGATAGAGCAAAACCAAAGAGACAAAGCGTCATCATTGGTGAAATGGACCCAAAATACCCAAATGGATCAGTAAAACATCCTGATGAATTAAGGAGAGAAGCAGAATATGAATGGTTGGCACGAAGAACAGTTACAATTTTAAGCCAATAAAAAGGGAAAACCTCACTCAGAAAGTATATTTGGATGGAAACCTCAACAGAGCGAGGGAAGCTCCCCTATGGAAATCTGCGGGAAGCGCAGCCATGGGGAGGCCTGTGTGTGGAAAAGAGTTAAGTGGGTCTCACAGCCTTGTCTGCTCGGCCAGAACCCAGTCACATGCAAACTGTGTGTCCTTATCACAGGTATCTTTGACTTCCTCCATCCACACAAGACCCTGTTAAATCAGTAAATTACTGGTCATAACTATGAATTCATCAGTCCACGATTTGGAGGTGTTCTACTAGGGTCAGCTGGGGGACACCACCATGTGGACACATTCCACATATACTCGTACATACGTGCTATGACGTAATGGCCAGAGGGGGGCACAGAACAAAAGATATGGGGGAATATCCACCCAGAAGCACAGAACAAGAAGCAGTGTAAAGACTGTGGGGCCTAGGGTTGGAAGGTGAGAGCTACAGGGGACAAGTCAGAGGTATTTTAAAGACACACTCACCACCTTCTCCCTGTTATCCTCTGCCCACTCTGCCCAGACCTACAACCTGCTGCAGACTCAGATATACCATTCTCGGGGACAGTGGGGTTGGTACTATTCATCCAGCTGCTTGCAAAGCTCTAAGGTCCCTGGTACTAGTATTTCTCTTTCTTTCCTCACACCCCCCCCCATGCCAGACATAGAGGAAATGGCTAAAGAAGCTTTAATAAAGTAATGATTAATTTGGAAGCTGACGGGTTAATATTCCTCAGAGAGGAAGCAAAAGGCACTCACTGCTCATCTTAGACTTATTTCCTTTCTTTCCTTTCACTTGCAAGTCAGCCCTTTCCTGTGTCACCCAACACCAACATCATTTATCCTGGTTTCTAATTTCTATGCACCTAGTTCTTTGGAAAAATCAATGCTGTTTCTTAATCAACTGCCATTTTTGACACCACATTTCATTCTTAAGGCTCTTTCTGTGACTGCCAAAATATATTTATAATCCTTCATTCTTGCATTCAATATTATCCATTTTCTGGTCACAGGCCCTTTGCACATTCTTAGGCCTGAAAATATGGAAAGGCTCCCATCTTTTCCTTTCTGCACTCATCCGTAATTTCCTTTTACACAGCTCTTGTGTCGTTCTTCTTTTCCTACAGGTAAGTCTAACCAAATGACAAACAACAACAAACCAAAAAGAAAAACAACAACAACAACAACAAAAACCCAAATTGCACTCTTTCCCAGACATAAAGTTTGACATGTTCTCAGCAGTGTTACTTTGTGTTTGAAAAAAAATCTGTGAAATAAATATTTTTTTAAAAAATGCTTTAACTAAATTTGGGGATTATCTACTGATTGTGAACCTGGAGTCAGATGCTGTGATTTGGTCAAAGATGAAAACTCAGAAGCTTGGTTACTCTGTGGACTTGAGAATTCGATGAAGAAATGTCAGTGAACAAAATGTTCCAAACAAATGCTGGGTTTATATTTTACTGATAATTTAAAGAGCCTTTCGAATAACACTGATTAAATGGCAAAGGCCATTCACACCTTGCAAAACAGGTTTGTTTGTTTTTTTTAAAAAAATATTATAATGAGTATTTATAGTTACTACACTGGCATGTGTCCAGCAATATTTACAAATTTAAACTGAAATTTCTCAACTCAAATTATTCCTAAGCACATTGTATATTATTTGTGTTAGAGGAATCATTTAGGATCCTTGAAGTTTTTTACACACATTTTTCTCTTCCACACTACTTTTTGGCTTTGCAAGTGAAGGAAGACCAGGTGATCCTGCTTTAATCACGTTCTCGCCCCTTCCTGGGAAAGAAGACAAAAGGATACGGAATAGAAAGGGAAAAAGGGATCAGTGATTTGAGGTGGTGAACTGTTCTGAACTCAGCGTGTTCAATAAACTGGTTTGGATTAACAGGCTGAGGTCCTGCTGTATTCCATTCACCTGGATCTGGGAACACTGGGAAGAGCAATGTATTCAAATATTTGGGTAATATTCAGTTGCTGTTTGTCATTTGGCAATTCGTGGTTTTGGGCAATTCTTAGTGTTGTTTCCTCATTTTATCATCCCTTATCATTATCCAAGAATAACACTACATTTGAAAAATATTCAATAGTGTACCTAGATGGACCTATTGGGTGCTCAGAAATATAGGAGCTAGTACTTGAGCTCCTAATGAGACTTCTGCAATCATTAATTGTATTCGAATCGATGACATTAGCATATTATCAGATTAATATAAAATTACGGATAATATAATTAAGAATTATATTATCTTCCATACTATTACAGATTTTAATTTCCTTTCTCACCTTTAAACTTGTTTCTAACAAGTACAATCCTTAAAACTTCTCAGGGGTGGCTACTTGTCATTTCTGTTTATCTCAAAGTTGTATTATGTTATACATTTCACACACACTACTTTAATTTCTAACAACTGAGAAAGGCAAGCACCTTATAACGAATGAGACTAAGAATCAGAAATCTTAAGTCACTCGCCCAGGGCCATGTAGAGCAAGTTTATTTAAATTTAACCTCATTGAAAACCGGACTTATACGGCATATAGACAGAGACACACAGGAAAAGAACAGAAATGGAAGAGAAATGTGAAAAAGTGAAAAATGAGAGGGCTCCAGGGAGAAGGTACAGTAATAAAAGTTTCATGTTCTATGGAGTAACAGTGGGCTGCTTTCTGACAGTCAACAGGTCAAAGGAATCTGGGAAATATTTCTGTTCACCGTACTTACATTTTCCATGATATTAAATCAAGCTAGTTGCTTGGGAACTAGCTTTTCTTGACTCTGTTCCGAGTCAGGTCAAAGGGGTCCTGTAGGATATGGTGGAGGGCTCTCTCCAGGGCATCTCCACAGGAAGTACAAGGGTGAGCTCAACTCACACGATTCTCATAAGACCTCACTATAGATGGCCGGTAAGAGTACAGAATGTCATTTTGTAAAAACAATTCTATAAACATTCAAAGCAAAATAGCCCAGGATTCAGTGTTAGAATTCACAGAATTCAGAAAAACATCTTATTCAAGATGAATAAATGAGTGAGCTGTGTGCAACAATTTAAAATGTTATTTTTTGATCAAGAAACAAAAACAAAAACAAAAAACAAAAAAGGAAAGAAAAGAAAAGAAAAAAAGATCTGAGTTCCCTATTATTGCCATGGATGGGATCTGGAGATCCGCTAGGGTAGGTCTGTGGTTTACAGCAGATCTATTTTCTTTGGCAGCCCTCTGGGTGGAGTATAGAGCTGAGCGGAGGGAAACTGTAGCCTATAGGTTAAAACATGGGTTTTGCTTAGGACAAACCTGGCATGGAACCCTGGTTTCACCACTTAATGGCAGCATGATCTTGCTCTGAGTTTCATTTTCCTGCTCTCTAAAATGGGGACAATAATTTCATCTGTTTTTTAGAACTGTTTCAATGATTTTGGAAAACACAAAAGAACCTGTTTTTATTTTTTTCCAAAAATTTTATTTATTTATTTGACAGAGATCACAAGTAGGCAAAGAGGCAGGCAGAGAGATAGAGAGAAGAAAGCAGGCTCCCTGCTGAGCAGACAGCCCAATGTGGGGCTTGATCCCAGGACGCTGAGACCATGATCAGAGGCTTTAACCCACTGAGCCACCCAGGCACCCCAAGAACTTACTGTTTTTAATACGATAGTTAATGTTATAGACATCCTCTTCTGAATGTTACGGGAGGTTTTTGCTCGAACAGGTGGGAGCAGTGATGGTAGAGGATGTATTTCATTATAGGGCTCTTTTCTTGGAAAACCACCTAGTTTTAGTATAAGACCTTGTGAATGCTCGTGGCTGTAGGTTACTACACAACTAACAAGTGGCCAAGTAAGGGTTACACCTGAGGTCTCTTTTGAAAGAAGGTCCATGACCTTTCCCTTCTATTCTGTTCCCTACCTCTTTTAAAGGTAACTTTAAGAAGAATTTGTAACTTTAAGAAGAATTCTGCAAGTGTTTTGTTTGTTTTTGTTGTTTCTTGTTTATTTTTTACCCATTATCACAAAATGAAACTTCTTTTTTAGGTGTTTCATATCTACCAGATGGACAAGAGGAAGAATGATGTCTGCAAACACTTGATCATCTTAGCATCTATTTGATTTTTAGATTAAAAAAAATTGATGTTTTTTAGTTTAAGAAACTAAATTATATAAATGTTAACAAAGCATTTACATTTGGTATGTGCATTTAACCAGCAATTTTCTAGCCCCCAAAATATTTATTTTCAATATCCTGCTCGCTTTTTATGGCCTAGCCACTCTATTTGAAATCTGTTGAATTTATAAAGCCAGTAAATTACTTTTCCATAATTGCAGTAATTACAGTCCTCTTCATATGTTCATACTTATTTCTCAGAATTCTACTACAGGAGATCATTTGTGATGAAGTCCAGATACATTATGAGAGTTTAGGGAACAATAAAAATATTTTCCTAACATTAAAAAAAATTATTAAAGAATAAATCTGTTGTATTTATTCATCAGTTTTCATATACCTCACTCCTATTTAACCTATTAGGATGTTTTTTGCGTTATCTTAATAAGAATATAGTGATAAACAAAAATTCTCATGTGATACTCATGAAGAGTGAAAAAGTTATAAATTTATCCTGTTAATATCAAAATAAGAGAAAAATTAAATTCAAAATAATTTGATAGTAAAAATAATTTGATAGAATTTCTTATCTATCAGTCTGACAAAAATAAAAAGTATGACAACACATTCTGTTGGTGAGGCTATAGGGAAAGAAACAGTCAGACCAGTGGCACGTGGGAATGCAAACTGGTACAAACAAACCTTGAGGAGGAAAAGGCAATATATCTAATCAAACCAAATATGCATTCACATTTCGACTCCCAATCCCACTTCGAGGAATCTGCCCAGAAGATACACCTCCAAAAATACAGATGCACTAAGTTAATCATTGTAGCATCACTTGGCAATAGCAAAAGGTATTTCCGGACAAGGGAGTGCTATGCAGCTACAGAAAAGGAGGATGGTGTCTACGGACTGATCTGGAATGATTGCATAGTTATGTAAAAACAGCATGTGTAAAAGAGTATAGGATGCCATCCTTCATGAGAGAGAAAGGGAGATACAAGAAAACACACAGGTACCTACTCGATCATGCAAAAAATGCACAGAAAAGATAAATCGGTAATCAGGTGGATTGATCAACCTGCAAATGGTGGGTTGGACCGGGATGGGAAGAAGCAGGGGTGGTCAGGCATCTGTATAGACACTTTTCAGAATATAAATTTGGTGTATAGTTTTGGGACTTAGAACTACAGTAGGCTTTCACATTCTATCCCCAAATAATGAAAGAATTAAAAGAAATGATGTAGAAGAAAATACATGAAGTACAAACTATAGCAAGTAAACCTCATTCCATGACCAATACATAATAAGATCACTTTCAGGAAAAGAGAGAAGAAAATAATCTAAATAACTTTGAAAAACTGAATTTTGACTGAATCCTGTAAAGACAAAAAGAACTGTATAGAAATACTGTAGTCTAGATGGTAGGGATGTTTCTTAAAGAGTTATGACTTAGGAACTCTAATTTAGGTATATACTAGGGCTAGGCAAACGCATTAACATATTGAAGATCATGAAAGCCAGTTTCCCTGTTGGACGCAGAAGTGACAAATTAAAAATGAAGCTAGAATGATCTTTGTGGTGTTGAACAGCAATCAATGTGAACTCCAGCATATATATCCATTGTGGGCAGGGAGTAGAGAGATTGACAAATACATAAACATAAAAAAATAAATAAACATGTGCAAAAATGCATATGTGTGGAATAGACTATATATACATATATAGAGACAGAGAGTACAGAATAGAGTGTGTATATATGTATGTGTGTATATATATTCTCTCTATATATAAATTCTCTCTCTATATATATATCTTCTAGCTCTGCACAAAGAAAGTTTTTAAAAAAAATTTTTTAAAGATTTTATTTACCCATTTATATGAGAGAGAAGGAGAGAAAAGGACAACAAGCAGACTGAGGAGAGAGCCTGATGCAGGGCTTGATCCCATGACCCTGTGATCACGAGTTGAGCTGCTAGCAAGAGTCAGAAGCCCAAGCGACTGAGCCACCCAGGTGCCCCAGAAAGGCTTTCATAGCAATGACACTCCAGCAGCAATGTGCACATCCAGTGTCCAGATCTTGGTTTCTAATATCATCATTCAATAAGGACCGAGTGCTCCTTGGAGAAGAGATTGATTCCAGAACTGGAATAAGGAACATAAAGTAAGATTATGGGATAACTTGTGATGGCACTAATAAAGAAACCCCAAAAAAGGATGGGGAGCATGTCAGAACAATACAGGATCCAACTGTAAGAAGATCCTAATATACAAGCTAGAATAATTTAAGCAACAAAGAAAATACTACTATTGGATTATACGCATAGACTAAAATAAATATCCATGAGTTCATACTAATAAAAATAAATCATTGAATAAATAGTTGGGAGAAAAAAAGTCCAATTTTTGGAAAGATTCCAGTTAATACATAGAGAAGGAAGAGAGAAATATAAGATTGCCCTTTTGCAAATGCTGCAGTAATAGGCAGGCAGACAAGATCCTCCCATGGATGTGAATGTCTCATCAGTGGCCAAAAGTGTGAGGAAAAGCAGGATATTAGCACAGACTTCAAGTGTGTCCTCCGAAATATGTATTACCCATAGAAGGGAAAAATGGTAACTTCACAGTTGAAAAACCTAGCAGATGCTGCAATGCACACTCTGACATGATACATAAGAAGGACACCACATCATTTCTGGAATATTCTTGCTCAATGCATAACCTTGATCTGATCATGAGAGAACATTAGACAAATCCAAATTGAAAACCATTCTGCAGAACAACTGACTAGTCTTCATCAAGAGTGTAAAGGTCATAAAAGATAAGGTAAACTGAGAAACTGACAGATTGAAGGAGACCAAGGAGATAAAACATATAAATGCATGTGGAATCCTGGATTGGATCTTGAAATAGGAAAACGATAAACTAGCAAAATTAGAATAAAGCCTATACTCTAGTTAATGACATTGTATCAATGTCAATTTCCTGGTTTTGACTGTTATATTATGCTTATGTAGGTATGTTGTTAACATTAGGATAAGCAGAGTAAAGGGTAGTATATGTGAACTCCGTACTATTTTTGCAACTTTTCTATATAAGTCAGAAATTATTTCAAATAAGCATTAAAATGCAATTTCATTTCAAGCCATTGGTAAGTAAGTAGGCTTTAATTTGAAATTTCATTCATTCAGGTCAGGGCTTGGCTACAAGTATCTCTTCAAATGTTCAACAAAAAGATTGTGTTTGTTTGGGAAAATCTTAAGATATTTACATGACATAGAGGAACACTGTAGGCAAAACCACATACTAATCACAACTCGTTCTTCTTAAAGCATAAAACATCATATATGATATTACCTGGCAGACAATGGGTACTCAATCAAAAGTCAAACCTAAATCTTAAAAGAAGTCTCCAAATGCCTTCCAACAGGAAATAATTTGATGTTGGCGGCCTTATTCTCTCAATTAGCACAGATTACTGTAGTTTTTCTGGATAAAATGGACACGGATTTATCAGAGAGGATCATGGGCTCCTTCCTAAAATACCACAGTAGCTCTCAAGGGGCTGTTTCTCTGCCAGGTCAGAAATTTCTGATGAAAGAATTTGAAATTTATCTTTTAATCAATTTGTCGATTGAGGCTTATTCTTTATCATTTTGCATTTCCAAACTATTAACTTGGGCGCCTTAAAAAAATGCGCGGGTGCAGCTTTAAATTAAACTGTTCTTGTCTTACAATTTAAAGGTTGATTTAACAAGTGTGTGATGAACACCAGCAATCTGATGCCCCATGATCACAGATCAAATGGATAAGAATCGATGCATAGCACAGCAGAATTAAAGCGATTTTTTAAAAATCCTGAGGCACTCAGGAGAAATGGAATTTAATATCTACCAATTCCACATGGAAATTAAACATATCCTGAAACTAACTTCTCCAAATGGAATTCAAAGGAAAGGCAATAACTATTCAACACAATTCACTGTCAGATTTTATTTTTTAAAGTGTTGCATGGCCACTATTAAACAATTTGAAATGTTGATCTCAAAAGCCAGGACTCCCAAGTGGGTTAAGAAAAATAAATGTAAATCCTCCCGAAAAGACTGGAAGCCTGAATGCAGCCCATGGGCTCAACCTTTGATCGGAGCCACATGCAGCAACCTCAAATTATTGTTCTCAGGCTCGACCTTTCTTCTCACTTTGTTATGGCAGCTTTCCAAAGAGGGACAGGTGGTTTTAGGGCATTTTCTTGGGTTACAAATCAAATAATATTTCATGGTTTTCACCTTTAATGGGCTAAGCAGAAGGCATTTGACAAAAGTCACCACAGAGGTTTAGAAAAATAATTTATACTCTAGGGCATTCTTAAATCAGTAACTGGGTACTATGAGATTTAAAAAAAAAAAAAATATCATTGCTCCTTGCAATGTTGCATTGCAATAGCTGGGTCGTGTATGTTTGCCTTGCTCCTTAGGGGGTGGGCTCCATGTTCAGAAACCAATGAATAGATTACACTGGTCCTCAAATGTGAAGTTTTCATTGGAGACAATTGTGCCACAAGGCAGGCAATGAAGTCGGGGACTGCTTTCTGATACATGACATTCTCGCCAGTGAAGAAAATGAATACCCTGCGGCAAGTTTTTTTTTTTTTAGTAAAATTAACAAATTTCATGCCTTAACTTGAAATTCAGAACTTGGCAGTGGCCAGAAATGAACAAAATAATCCTAGATTTCATGCACTGAGAATTGCAAAAGCCAAAGCCAATAGAAAATAAATTTCCTCTTGGATTGACTGCAATTATAAGATGTCGATGTGCATGATAAATATGATCCAGGAGTTCCTGAATCTTGAGAAAATATATTTGGGGGAGCAATCTGGGCCTGTCTCCACTGAATCATACGTTAAGCATTCTCATATTTGTACAGTTGACATTCTAACTACACTTAATTACAGAGGTTGGGGATTATAGATATAGGCTCATTCAGAGAATACATATTGATGAGTGCTGTTAAATATTTAACATTTAGAGGGGAAGGCAGTAGAATTTCACAGGGAAGGAACATGCAGGTACCCATGTGGTACCCAGGAGAAAGGATTCTGGGCACAATCTGTTGGAGTTGATTAGGAAAGTTGGCCACCAAACCATTTGGGCTATGGAAACCCTCCAATGGTTCTTGACATTCCCAGCTCCTGTTTTATGAACACTATTTCAGAACACTATTATTTTCAGCATCCAATTGGATATTCCCATTTTTTGGTACCACTGTTTCTCAAATCCAGTAAACCATAAGCAGATTGAAGAAACCGATGTTCACCATACCCCGAACTAGCTTCTGCATTTCCTGAGAGTGCCATCTTCCTTGTGTGCACCTATCTCAGTCCTATCTATGTGTTTTCTTTTCTTGCCCTCTACACCTAGGCACTGATATTGAGACATGAAGTCCTATAAATCTTTAATTCCAACTCTGATGTGAGTGCTGTCTTCCTCTCTCCTCCTTTTCTCCTTCCATGCTGAGATAAGCCCTCCAGTCTCTAACACTAGTCATTTTACCACTAGAATCCATCCTTGACTTGGCTGCCAGACAGCCACTTAGATCCCACTCATCTCTGAATGAGAGGATACCTGTGACTTGCCATTGCCTACAAGACAAGAGAAAGTCAACTCTTTGGCCTTTCAAACTGTGAACAGTCCAATACCGACCAATCTTACCTCCCAGGACACACCAGCAAGAACTTTCTTTCAGTGCTTGCTTTCTTTCAGTGCTCATTCACTTGAGCAAGGGTAAATTCAACTCTACTGGGATCAGTCTCCTCTCTCAGAAATTTAGGCAAATGCAGAGCAGGAACAAGAACAATTAATTTCCTCTAATCTCGTACCTTCCGTTCTTACTGATTACTTCTCCTCTGGCCATTGTCCTGTGGTTTTCAGCCTATCCTTGTTATCTCTTTGGTATGTTTCTGGTCCTAGATATTGCTCCCCCCACTTTCTACATTCTTTGCTATTTTTTTTTAAAAGATTTTACTTATTTATGAGAGAAAGAGAGAGAGAGAGAGAGAATGGGCAAGGGGAAGAGCAGAGGGAGAATGACAGGCAGACTCCACACTGAGTGCAGAACCTGATGCAGGACTCAATCTCAGGGCCCTGAGATCATGACTTGAGCTGAAACCAAGAATCGGATGCTTAATAGACTGAGCCCCCCAGGTGCCACTGCTTTCTACTTCCTATTTTCTTCATACCTTCACAGGCTATTCACCTGAAAAAGGAACCGTGGTGCATCTCCTTCAGCGGTATCTCTGTGGATATATCTCAACCCCTCAGATTAACATGCATTATCACCCAATGCTAAAAGGGAGATCATATTATCTCCAGTTTGTTGATGAGAAAAGTGAGATTTTTGAAGGTTAAATAATGTTCCTCAAGTAACACACAGGTAATAAATGGTTACAAACTGAGGGTTGCAAAAAGGGAGGTAGTGTGGGGAATGGGGCAACAGGGTGATGGACATTAAAGATGGACACTGGGGGTTATATGCAACTAATGAGTCATTGAACACTACATCAAAAACCAATGACATACTGTATGTTGGCTAATAGATTTAAACAAAAAAAAAAAATGGTGAAGTCAGGATTTGAACTCAGACAACAATTCAATGACTACTGCTCTTAACTGCTCTTAACTGTGTTGTATTCACTTAACCAAACTCCCACTTTGAAAATACACATTTAGTCTCTTCGGAAAATTATGATTTCTAAGGATCAGGCAGGAAAGTGTTATTTCTTTTATGTCTACCATATGCACAATCTAGAGTTAAGCACCAAAAAGGCACCTAAATAAATAACTTTTGAAGTTAACCAGACATACTCAGATGCTGACCCATCTGGACATTTGGGTCATGTCATGGTATTTCATGTGTCCAAAATACAGTAGCCACTAACCATATTATATAGTGATTAAAATATACATTAATTAAAAATATATGGAAAATTTAGTTTCTCAGAATCACTAGCCATATATTAGATGCTCAATGGCTATAAGTGACTACATTTAGATTACTTAAAATTAAATAAAGTAAACTCATTTTTTAAAACTCACTAGAGATATTTCAAGTGCTCAATAGCCACATGTGGCTAGTGGCTACTACCTTGGACAATAGAGACACAGAACATTCCCACCATTACAGAAGATTCTATTAGATAGTGCTGCAGTACTTTATTTCTCCCAACATAACCCCATCAACCCATGTAGCCAGAGACCAAGGGTTAATTCCTAAACACTTAGTCAGAATTAATTTATGCATGGTTAAGAATCAGAGCCAAATCCTGGCATTGCAATTTACAAATTATACAAATTTGGACACATTACTTAGCTTATCTGGTCTCAGTTTTCCCGTCTATATAATGGGAATCAAAATAATCCTATTTCATAAGATTGTTTTAAGGATTAAAAGTATAAAGTGATTACAATGCTGCCTGGTGTAAAGCAAGCATCCAATCACTGTTAGCCATTATTGATGCAGATGCAATGTCCTCCAGATGGAACCCAGAACCAGAAAGAATAAAGTTTCTTACAACTCTCTCATGGTTTTAGAATTTGGATACTATGATTGTAAGTGAGTAGCTAGACGCATTCAAACACTCTCTGATGGACAACCTCAGGAAACATATATCTGAATCTTCAATCACTAAAGGCAGTATTAGACACATATTAAATTGGGTCACCAAGAAATTGCTGAATACTTTATTCAGTAGACATAGTAATTCAATTAAAAATACTCTAAGTCACCTGGGTGGCTCAGTTGGTTGAGCAGTTGCCTTCGGCTCAGGTCATGATCCCAGTGTCCTGGGATCGAGTCCCACATCGGGCTCCTTGCTCAGCAGGGAGCCTGCTTCTCCCTCTGCCTCTGCCTGCCTGTGCTCGCTTTCTCGTTCTCCCTCTCTCTGACAAATAAATAAATAAAATCTTAAAAAAAAAAATACTCTAAGGCTGATTAATGAAGGGATATATGTATTTCACTTTATGGAATGACCTTCCAGAAGTCAGCTCCTATGTATGATCCATACCCTTAAAACACACTGAGTATTGGTATTTGTAGAATTATAGCTAACATTCTTAGGACTATTGACAATATCAGTTCTCCCATCTGATTGGGTAGTACCCAAAGATTGCAGACTATAGAATATCTATTACTATGTCAACACAACATTGAGGAGTTTGGAACACTAAACTATTTTAAAAATAAGGAACTAACCTAACAATCAAGGACATTGAATTTGGAAAACCATGGAGACACGTGCACAAGTGATAATATCAAAGGCTCCAAACTGTCTCCACTGGCAGTTGATGGTTATAGATTTTGAGAGTACTCTTCCTACTGAAGCCAGTGAATTCTCTTATGGAACCATGGTCCTGCTTCCCTGGGAGGAAAGCTTTCAAGCTCGTGGGAAACTACAAGAGAGATAGATGCCGGGCTGAGATAGGACAGAGTCAGTTTCTGATTGAGTCAATCTGAAAACCACATCAGCTCTGGCGATAATTGTTACAACCCAAGGTCTCACATCCACTAACTTATTCATGGCCATTGGACAGTATTCTTAGGCCTCTCATTATTTTGGTTCATTTCCTAAGCATTGAGATTTTAGTAGATGATATTGACTGACTGTTTTGATACTTAATTATGAGTGTTATCTTTCTAGAAGATCCTGAACCCTAGAGAATAAAAATGTGATGTATAGACATGCATCCCTTCTTGGCGTGATGTCATATATTCAGTGACTTGTTTTCATTTCTTTTTGCAATTTTCACTTCTTCAGAGGTTATAATAAAGAACATTCTTAGCGTAGCAAATTATTTAAATCCATGCAAAGAAAAAAAATTGAGGACATATCTTTTTTTATGTGGGGTTTATATATAAGCTGTTATTTGAAGGACAAGGAATATTTCATGCTCTATTTTAATTTAAATTCTCTCCTGGCTACCTTACCAAGTATCTGTAGGCATGATATTTTTAAATGAATTATAAGCTCAAAGTTTTCATATATCATGAAGGTTCTCAAAGTTTAAATTACTCCCAAGGACATTTATATCTATTTCCCCTCCAGAGTAACCAATGAAAACATGCCTTTAACCATCGGAATAATTCGCGGGTCCATCTCTTCTAACCTGGCTTCCGCTGCTGGTTCCTTGGAGGGTTGTTGATAATAAACAAGCCACAAAGTCAAAAAGATGAGGATAATAAGATTCTAAAAGTCTCTATAATTGTTGTAGAAACAAGCCTGAGGAAAATTAAAACTAATTTCAAAAATGACTCAAATGTAAAGAGATGATCAGCAGCAGTTCTACTCCTGAGACAATCATGAATTAAAGGAGCTTTTACAGCAATTTGAAGAGCCATCTATCTGTGGATAGATACATATGGATACTTAACTTTACATATATACATAAAGGTAAATGTTTACAGGAAAAGAAATCTACCTTATTAACACTAGTATTTTTTTATTTTAAATATTTTTATTTTTTATTTGAGAGACAATGAGAGAGAAAGAGAGCGTACGAGTTGGGGGAGGGGGTGCAAAGGAAGAGAGAGAAGCAGACCACTCCCTGCTTAGCAAGGAGACTGATGCAGGGCTCCAACCCAAGACCTTGGGATCACGACCTGAGCCGAAGGCAGATGCTTAACAATGTGAGCCACCCAGGCACCCAATATTAGTATTATTAGGACATTTAATTGAGCACTGCAATATCACACAGGATTTATTATTTGGGTTAAAATAAAGATTTTCACTTTAGCTGCTAATCAGGACTTTTACAGTGATCTAAACTCCTCAGAATTTCTCTCTTTCTTTCATTCTATTAAATCAGTCACCGCATGAAAGACTTTTTGGTTATGGTAGCTCTGGGACTTGTTATAAGTTTGCCATTTGTGAATAGCCACATAGTTGAGTGCTTTCTTTAACAAGCCACTTATCTAGCTCTATTTATATTTTTCATTTTTTGGTTTCTACAACACAACAATTTCTTCTACCTCATGCTACTCTTATTTCCTGGAATGGAAATTGCTAAGAAAGTCATCAAACTAATGTTCATAGTGTGTGAATTTTACTTGGGTTTCTGGGACTTTTGGAATTCATGTAATTCCATTCTAAGGAATCATCAAATATTTTTTTTTTTCTGGGCATGCCAAAAGCCAGACATCCTGTGTTTTCACTTAAAGTTGAGACATAATAGTGAAAACAATCACAATTTATTTATAAAATCAGATGTCCATCATTCAAAACAAGTTCTTTTGGATATAATTATCAAATTAAACCATTTACCTATAGAAAACACTGACACTGAAGTGGAAATTAGAAGCAAAAATCCTTGGCACAAAGGCAATTCTCATCATTTGTGATATGGTCTGCTTTCTCCTGGTAAACTAAACCCTTCTGTTGCTGGTTCTCATAGAAAATAGAGTGCTTAATAGGGCATAAGAAGAATTTCAGTGAACTTCCTATTATAAATGGAATATCTTGTATCCTATGCCTTGTTACAGGCTATTGGTTGGTGTGATCATTGATAGCACCATGGATTCCAACCTGAAAGTCTAGTTCCGAATTTCATACTGCAGTCATCAGTAATTATAAATTGAATAGGAGTTGAATGTGTGGGAACCGGAATAGATGTTCGTACAAGACTTGGCACTGGGGGCAAAAGAAATTCACATGTACCTTTGAATGACTACTTGTCTATTGCACCAAATACTTTTAAAATTGATGTGTTTTGCCTGCTTTGATCCATGGGAAAATCTGCCTGATGCAGACCAGAAATCTCAGTCCCACGAATCCCTTCAGTTGTTGCCTCAAGATGAACATTAGTAAGTGTTCAGAGGTGAGGAAACGCCTGTTTCTGTGTTTGCTGAACAGCCTCTGACATTATACCATCCTTCAGGCATTAACCCGATGGCACCACATAAAAATACTTTCACATATGCAGAGTTCAGAAGTAACCCGTTCTCTAAACTTAGAAAATTGATAGCAAATGTAGCTCTTGAAAGACTGCTGGGTACCAGCCAACTGTTTTCTTTCTTGCTTTCTTTACTTTTTTCCTGCTCACTGAGTAGTTAGTACTGCTTGTGCATTCTGCTAGCATTACAGAGAGAACACAGCATATGATAAATGTCCATGAGAAAAGAGAAATACTGAATCAATGAGTATAAAAGGAAGACAGGGAGTGGGGCGGGGTTAGATTTCAACTGATAGAAAATAACTTTTTTTTTTTTTTTTTTTAATCTCTCTTGGTGCTTTTAGGAATGCACAAGGGCAAAAGCAAGTTCTGTAGCTAACGATGAGATCAGATTCTAAAATAATTGCTTTGGCTTTTGTTCCTCAATTTAAGAGTTGTGTTTCTAAACCATATTAATGAAAAGGCTCTTGTCTGATATAAGGCAGAGACCAAGAAGCCTTGAAGCTTGCTGCTAAATATAATTCTTAAATTTTCCTTTTTCTTCAGCTGAAAGGAAATGATTTTCTATGTTTTGGGTCTAGAGGTTTTTAAAACATGGCATTTTGGGATCTATCAGCTAGAGTCATATCATATTTACTATCGAATTCTTTGTCAGGAAAAAAACTTACCAGATTTATATTATAGAATTTCATGCTACAGAATCTTTGAAAGAGGAGCATCTTATACAAATGTTTGAAATAGTTCTTTGTGTTTATTTTATATCCTCCTGAAATGTAACATCACACAGGACTGGGTAGTTTATAAAAAGAGAACTCAAGTTTATTTACTAGGAACACTAAATGTTTATCTAGCAACACACGCAAATACAAAGTTGTGAATATATTAAATACCTTGAGGACAAAAAACTCTTTCAGGTCCTAAGAAAGTAGTATGTGCCCAGAATTGGCCATTTATCACACAGGACTAGTCATTTGACTGACCTACCACAGCTTCCTGGCATCTGGCTCTAATTTACAACTTGATAGCAGTTGTCACAATGAAGGAACCAGGTTCATTATCTGATTTGTTTCTGCCATCCCTGCACTCACGAGTCCATTAACAACAGAGATATGTGTTTTTTAAATTACTGAATTAGTCATACTTCCATTAAAAGAGGAGACCTACAAAGGGAAATAAAGCAGCCTTGTACGACATTGCCTTCCATTTCTCTGTCTAGCGTCACTGATTCCATCAGAGAACGTACGGGGAGCTCTCTTCTCAGCAGGCAGGACCTCGTCCTGCTCTAGCCTCATGCTGAAACCAGAACAAGGCCCACACCAGGCACTCAGTAAACACGTGTTGTCTTCCTGAATCTCATGAGATGAATGGAGGGTACTCAGAGCAGGGCCTCTGGGCCAGGCACAGGTATAGTGCCTACCCAAGACTTCATGTTTGGGGCTCTTGTGCCAGTTTTCTGTCTTAGGGCTATCTTAGACTTAACAAGTGGCTAGTTTGAAAGGAGGAAGCCCAGAAAGTTTGATACCACTGACTTGTATGGACAAGCTGCTTTGCTGCATGGACAGCTTGTATGGACAGCTGCTTTGCTGGCTTTTCTTTTCCTCTCCTTCCTTCCCCTTCTCTCCTTCCTTCCTTTTCTCCTTCTCCTTCTTCTTTTTCTATTGAAGCACAGCTATCGATCAGGGAACCGAACCTTTTCTTGAGGAAAAGGAACACAAATTCTCTAAATCTTCTCAATTCAAGTCAGCGACAGTGGTAGTGGTGAGACTCATTCATAAAACGTTAAAAACAAAACAAAACCCAAATCAAATGAGTATCTACGAATCACTGACAGTTCACACTAGATCCACTGAAATTGTCACAGGGAACGTGTGACTCTTTGGGACCTCTAAGGTGTTCCAGCAATACTATATATGTCATGGCTGCCCAACAGCAATTATGTCTGACAATATTAATTCAATACAGTCTTATTACTGTTCTAGATCTCCCAAGGTAGGGCTTCCCTGACACTCTGGTCTAGATTAAGTCCCCCAGCTCCATAGATACTTAGCATCTGTGCTTCTATTCTCCTAACACGTTATCACAGTTGACTATAACTCATTGTCCTGCATTAAGTTCCCCTCGGGTAAAAAATGTACTCAACTGAATAAGAAGCTAGACACATACATTTTTTACACTAGGGGAATTTTTTTTTTTTTTAACCCTAGTGAATTGAATTAATAGGTTAGGATCATTAGAGTCTTGGGATAGCCTGAAATATTAGGCTGCGATGTCCAGACACATATTCAGGTCTCACTTTTATGGAACGGTCGCGATGCTAGTCTTATATTTGCATTAGTAAGCATCCGCCAATACTTTAGTGATAAAAAAACAAAAAAAGTATTACAGAACAAACAGAATGCCTGCCTTTGGTCTCATCAGCATCTCCCTCCCCACATCCTTTTCTTCCTCTCTCCAATTCTCACATTCTATAAAGTCTTAGAAACTACCAGATGTTTAGAAGGGGCTGCCCCCCACCTCCTAGATTTTAAAGTAGACGCAAGACTTATTGCCACTATGTAAATGTAATTTGGGCCTTAACTTCTGTGCTTCTGAGCTGGGTGTAATCTGCCCCCTGGCCCCTTGTCAAACAGAACAGCTCTTATCTGTGGAGTGTTGATATCAATGCCAAACACTCAAAATAACCACAGGATAGGACCGAAAACAAGTTCTGCCCACAAACGGTTTCCTTTTAGGAAATTTTAATTTACATAAACATTTTCTGGGAAAATGCTTTTGCATTCAGGCAACATTCAAAGGCTAGGCTGGAATCCGCGGAGTATGAATGGACAGCAACACCTGGGGTAGCGCCCAAGCTGTGCCTCTCAATGCCTCAAATTACATTGTTCTCTTCTGGCATCCTGCCTGGTAGTGAGAGAAGACTGCACCCCGCACTTGGGTCTCTGGGGTCCTGCCCATCTCGGGGGAGTGGCCTAGCACCCCCATCCACTTAGGTGTCCCAGGTTGTGGCTGGGCTGGACACCGTCCTGGGGAATCCCACCTGCTTCTAGAAAACAGCCAACAGTTCTGGGAGAGATGAACTGAGTGAACTGACTTTCATGTTCTCTAAAATGGGTCTAGAAGCATCTTCTTCAAAGTTGTTGCAACTTAAAAAAAAAAAAACCCAAAAGCCCTTTATCTAAAGCTCTTTTTCCTACAATAGTTAGTTGATAAAAAATCTTTTGAACACCCACTCTGGGCAGGGGCACAGAATTAAACGTCCTCAAGGAAAACTACGGAAATGCCTCCCGAGAAGACTCCTGATTTTTTCTAAGACTACAAAGAAATGATAATTGACAAACTACAGAACTTCAGAAGTGAATGGAATGCCATTAGGGTTTTTAGCTGAACACTTAAGACCTTTCACTTTGTCTGTGAATTGCCTTTCTTTTGACAAATCCAACAACAAATGAATTCAAACCAATCACAACTCATTTGCAATTAATTTGTGTCAGGGTAAAGATTATGAAAATGTGCCACCAGTTCAGTTCTTGCTTTTATTGACTACATTGCATGGTGCTATTAACCTTTTCGATGAGCACATAATTTAAAAATAGAACACTATAAAAATGTATAAGCTGGGGCATGAATGTAGGGGACAGAAATGGTGCATTCGACTCACAGCAACAGGAGGAAAGGGGATTGATGAAAAGATGGTAGAAGCTCAAGATGCCAACAGAGAAAGATACATACAGATGCCAACCAGAGAATGGGCTTTCGATATATCTACTGTTGGGTTACTGACTTGCTCCCTGGTCTTCTCTGCCGCATTCATGACCCCCCTGAAACACTGTCATCTTAGATGCCTATGTGTGGAAAACAGAGTTGGCACATTTGACTGATTGATATAATCAACTTGTGAATGAACACTTCACGTCGCGACAAGTATTAGCAAGAACATATTTTGCTCCAAAAGTCTGTGTCGGTGGTCAATTCTCAGTGCCATAGCAGAACCAGAAGAAAGAAAGAAAGAAGAAGGATTTTTCTCACTGATATCTAAGACTAATAAAAAACCATGAGGTAGGGTATGAGATATACTAATGGAGGGCTAACCACCAGGTTCCCTTTTCATTAAAGTACAACCGATGCACAGTGGGTTCAAATTTTAGTTTTTAAATCAAATGGCTTTCCAGACATTCAATTCCACATCTAACTGGCAACCAGGAAACCCAGTTGAATGAAAGTATAAAGATTTGTTTTATGTTAAAACAGCCAACCAGCACTGAGGAAAAAAAGCCAAAAGGAAGTCACTGTTGCTCTTATGAATTAAAAGCCTATAATCTCATTCTTAATCATGTCCTGCTCTAAGTAACAAAATCCACACACTCACTTTCATCAATAAGGTGCAGGCTAAGCAAAGACAATTTAACTGTGCTATAAATTCAGGTAGTTTCAACTGAAAAGTATGAATAATCTGTATGACTCAAAGTGGGATGCTACAAGGTTTAATCTGTTTTTAAAATATGCAAATGTTTTTAGATTTCTTGATGAGAGAGTACTTTTTGATTAGCATTATTTGGTTGGAGTGTCTTTGCCAAAATTAATCTAAATATATATTCTAGAAGATCAAGTTATTCTTATATTTTAATTCATACTCCCATCCAAAATCTTAGCAAAGAATCGTATCATGTTTGAGTTAGAAGGGTACCTTAATGATTAACTTTTTAAAACACTTCCTCATTTTTCAAATAAAATAACCCAAGATCATGCAAACAGATTTTATACTCCCACTACAGGGAGTGGAGAACAGCATTTCAATTTATTCTCCCTGAAATGATTTCTGGGATTTTGTTAAGATGAGTTCCATTTGAATCTACCCACTCTCAAATCTTTTTTTAAAACTTCAAAACCATTTTCTTTGGCGTTCCTAAACATAATAGCACGTTAGCCCGTGGGTGACACAGCCAAAGGCGAAGACTTGTAACCTAAGCACATCTTCATACAGGGGGCTTAGGTTTCACTCCACTCCAACACGTCTTAGATCTTTCCCCCCCTCCTACCCGACTCTTAGATGTCAGAAAGCGTTAGGCGTGCCTTCTGGTTTCAAGGGTTGCATAAATGATGCCGCCGACAGATGTCGCGATGAGCGCCACTCCACCTGTCACCGCGCAATTGCGAGTCAATGCAATTGAAATACTTTATTTGAAGGCCATTTGACAGAGGGGGGAGAAAACACATTTACTTTTTCAAGGCCTCTGTGTTTTCCGGGGAGAAGCCTGCCTGTAAAATGTGTCCTTTTATCCTTGGATAGCATTTTGGGAAATATCTTTTGACAGAGCGACTCCCTGAGCGATTTCTGCAACCCAAGACCTTGCCTGCATCTTCCCCAGCCTCTCTCCTCCTACCTTCCGAAGAAGGCAAGGCTCTTTGGAGCCAGTGAGCCAGAAGCATTCTTCTCCACAGAATGGGGAGGGAAATTTGCATATTTTAGCAGAACTATTTGAGCTCGTTTTATCATGGACGTTTAAGGAAGGAGTTGTTTACTAATCTGTGACTACGATGCGGTAATGCAAATAAGAGCCAGTGCTGTGGATTTGTTTTTAATGAGATTTTTTTTTTCCTTCCCCTAACTTGTCCATTTCCACAGGAAAGCTCCCAGAAATTCAACAAAGATATCTTTCCCTTTGCCAGAGAGATCAGCGAATTCAATACAGGACCCTCGTTCGCAACATACCATGGTTTCTTCTTCTGCGTCTTATTTTTTGGATTTAGAAAAGGAAGAACAAATGCAAAATCCTGTTTAAAACTTGCTAAAAGCTCCTTCCTGGTTCTGTATTGAACTCACTTGGTCTCTCTACGTCATCGCGACGTCGGAGCCGCGCATCAGGCCCACCACCCCGTCGGAGATCTACGTCGGCGTCATGACGTCACAGCTCCGCGGGAACGCCCCTTACCTATGAACAGATTCCATTCGGTGTCCAGATCAGCCTGATTGGCCAGGCAGCCCTTCATGACGTTGAGGCAGTAGTTCTTGCAAGGTCTCACGGTGGGAAGACCTCGGCAGTACGGGCAGTAGAGCATCTTCATGAGGGCTCGGATGCACCCCGGGGTCGGGCTGACCTGCCGATTGATTGAGAAAAAAAAAAAAAAAAAAAAAAGAAAGAAAATCAGAAAATCAGAACTAAGAAGTGCGGGAGGGAGACAAAGAGAAGATGGAACTCATTTTCTCCTTGAAAAAGCAAAAAAAGGAGAAATGGCTCCGAGAAACGCCAGCAACTACTAGGATCTTAACCCTTTGTCATACCCGATCTCCAAGCCAGGCAGGTCGACGTGGTAATGATCAGTGTTCGTGAAGTGTCCCCATCCACATTTTGATATCTGTGCTATTGCAATACAGCTCTGAAACCTGGACGCTGTTTCATTGCAACAGAACGTGAAATGAGGTAATGCATGTGAAAGCAATTTGCAAAGTTAAAAGCTCCATAAAAATGTAGGTATGATTAAAGTTTAATGTGACACCTTTGGAAAATTTTCCAACTGGTTATTTGACCCTGTTTCTAAAGGAGGCTGGCAGATCTACTTCCTTTGTACCTAACTTTTTAAAAAAGGATCGATATCAACTCGTCTGGCATTTCTAAGACCCAGGCCTGCTTAGAAGCCATAGGAACGGCCCAGGCAATGTCTTCAGGCATTTGAAGCTTTGCGCTTCTGGGAACTTTGTGGAAAATGGACCCAGGGTTGATTGTAGGAAGAAATCTTCGCAGTACTTCACAGGAGCTTCAGCCAGCAATGAAATGGCATTTGCCTTGAATAAGAAAAGCTGGGGGACTTCTAAGTTAATCAATTCTAGGCAAATAAAATCTTTTTTGGACTCATTGAAATTTTTTTTTTTTAAGATTTTATTTATTTATTTGACAGACAGAGATCACAAGTTGGCAAAGAGGCAGGCAGAGAGAGAGGAAGGGAAGCAGGCTCCCTGCTGAGCAGAGAGCCCAATGCGGGGCTCGATCCCCGGACCCTGAGATCATGACCTGAGCCAAAAGCAGAGGCTTAACCCACTGAACCACCCAAGCATCCCTCATTGAAAATTCTAATTTGACTTCAATTTGACTTCTCATTTGACTTTCCAGAGGAAAAATTATCTAAAACAGCATGAACCAATGACAGAAGAAGATACAGAAAGCTCTTTTATGACTAGACACAAAATTAATACCGTATTTATCTGGTCGGTTCCCATAATTTTGGTATCTTAGTTAAGTAACCATCTGTTGCTGATCTTGTGTTCTAGATCCAAGAAAAAGCCTAACTTGTATCTTTTGGATCTGTTGGAGAGTTACAGTTTTATCAGACAGACCTGGGCCCACAGGTGGGCTTTCCATGTCAAGAACACATGGATACTGACAAAGCATAATGTCCAAGTAAAGGTGAGACAATAAAAGGTAGTTCTGTGTAAGGAGGTACTTGCCACTACTAGAGCCAATCTCTGTCGTTTTATCCTTTACCTAGAAACCTCATGTGAATTTGTTTTTAGCTTTTTAACTTGAGTGTAGGTGACACGCAATTTACATTAGTTTCAAGTGTACAACATAGAGATTCAATGTCTCTATACTTTATGCTGTGCTTACCTTAATGTAGCTACCATCTGTCCCCATACAACACTATTCTAATAATACTGACTGTATTTCCTATGCAGTACCTTCCGGTGGGTTATTCATTCCACAACTGGAAGCCTTTTTCTCCCGTTCCCCTTCACCTGCTTTGCCCCTCACCCTCTTCCTTCTGGCAACCATCAGTTTGTTCTCTGTATTTAGAGGTCTGATTCTGCTTTTTGTTTGCTTGTTTCCTTGTTTTGTTTTTTTCAGATTCCAATTATGAGTGAAATCATATGGTATTTGTCTTGCTTCACCTTTGAGGGTTTTTTTTAAAGATTTTATTTATTTATTCTTTTTTTAAAGTTTTATTTATTTATTTTATTTCTTTGACAGATCACAAGTAGGCAGAGAGGCAGGCAGAGAGAGAGGGGGAAGCAGGATCCATGCTGAGCAGAGAGCCCAATGTGGGGCTCGATCCAGAACCCTGGGATCATGACCTGAGCTGAAGGCAGAGGCTTAACCCACTGAGCCACCCAGGCACCCCTATTTATTTATTCTTAACAGAGAGAGAGAGAGAGAGAGAGGCAGAGGGAGAAGCAGGCTCCCCAAGGAGCAAATTAAGTACTCCAAATCAAAAAGTACAGTGAAATATAATTGGCCTTAACGATATTTAGAGAATGGCTTAGGATCTATTAATTTTACAACTTATCTTCCAATGAAAGAATGAAACAAACAAACCCATGAGAACAAAATTGAAGGGTCTGGTGACTTTTAACTTGAGCACACATTTGTGTCACAATATCATCTTCCCTAGATGAGCTATTGTGTGAAAACACCAAATTTTATCCACACCAATATTATCTTAAACTTTCTTTCATCCCCTTGGATCCCAAGATATTCACAGAAAATAGAGAAAACAAATCTGTATTCTCCACATAGGATTTAGGTGGAATTTCAGATTCTTGTGCATTTTACTTATGTGATATGGTGGCCGTCCTATAAATGTGTGTCTGTAGGATTTTATTATCCATAGCCATGTGCCTTCTGTCCTGACCCTGATGCCTTTCTCCTGGAGTCCAACCCTATTTTCAGGCGAGCTGGCTAAGGAATTGCCTCCTTCAACTCTGCTGGATTTTTGGTTTTCTGGCTGTTGGTATTACACAGCGCTTTGCATCTTCTCCCCCAGTATGCCAGTGTAAACTGGGAGCATTTGTCCACACTAGGGATCTCTTAGGCAGTGTGGACTCCGTCATCATTATAACCTGAGCTGCTCTGCAAAACATGCAGGCACTGTGATTATGATTCGGGTGCTCAGTAAGTGCTTTTGAATTGAACTCTCTATTGTGTTTCTCAACTTCTTGGCCATATTGATATTCTAAGAAGAAAAGACAGATAGTTGTATACATCTTAGCATTCAGTTGTTACTTTTAAAGTTTGTTTTCAAAGGTAATCATTGATTGCATTAATTCCAAAGCTTTTTTGTTTTGTTTTGTTTTAAATTGTATTGGACCCAGTACAGTTTTCTCAGTCTGACATTTTAGAAGAGTTTCCAACTCAGGGTTGCAACCAACAGAGAAAATTGAACAGCCTTAATAACCCAAAAGAACAATGTTGTTCAAAATAAATGTGACTCTTTCAGTACCTTTGGAAATGACATCCCTTCTGGTCAAACAAAGGGCATTTGAAGAAGAAGAAAATGGAGTGTGGAGGATCAAAGTTTAAGCTTTCATGTTCACAAGCGCATATTTGTTGAATTGACATAACTGCATGTGTGAATTAAAATTAAAAAAAATCATCACTTCAAACTGAAGACTTTTAAAAGTAAGCCTCTGAAAAGAAGGTTGCTTTCAGTGCCAGTTGTGTGAGGGGTGTTTCTATTTTAAAATATTTTATAGTGTTGGGAAACCTGGGTGGCTCAGTGGATTAAAGCCTCTGCTTTTGGCTCAAGTCATGATCCCAGGGTCCTGGGTTCGAGCCCCGCATCAGGCTCTCTGCTCAGCAGGGAGCCTGCTTCCTCCCCTCTCTCTGCCTGCCTCTCTGTCTACTTGTGATCTCTGTCAAATAAATAAAATCTTTAAAAAAAATTTTATAGTGCTTTATAATGGTACAATTTTTAAAATAGTATCTTTTTATTTTGAAATCAATATAGACACACAAGACACTGCAAAAACAGCAGAGTCCTGGGTACCCTTCCCTCACCAATGCCACTTGATAGTGACATTTCAACTGAGTGGCTCACTGGATTAAGCATCTGACCCTAGATTTCAGCTCAGGTCTGTGACCTCAGGGTCCTGGGATGGAGACCTGCATTGGGCTCCACATTCATCATGGAGTCTGCTTGAGATTCTCTCTTTTCCTCTCTCTCTGCCCCTCCCCATTCTAAAGCTCTTTCTCTTTAAAATAAATAAATAAATAAATAAATAAACAAACAAACAAATATTTTTGTAATAGCCATAGTACAATATCAAAACAAGGAAACCGACCTGGGTATGTTACCATGAACTAGTCCAAAGCCCTTATTCAGTTTTCATTTTTTCAACTGACATTCGTTTGTGTGTGTGCATATGTGTATACACATCTGTGCAATTTTATTCCATATACAGATTTGTGTCATGATATCACAATCAACCTAAAGAACCTTTCATCACCACAAAGAACTCCTTGGTGCTACTTCCACACTACCCCTGGTTCCTGACACCTGGCAATAATCCATTTTCCATCTCTACAATTATGTCATTTCAAAAATGTCATATAAATGGAATCACATAGTTGTCTTCTTTAAACTTTTTTTTTTTTAACTGACCATAATGCCTTTGAGGTCCATCTAAATTGTTCCTCATTCCTTTTTATTGTTGAGTAATATTCCTTTGTTTGGATATAACAGTATTTGTTCAACTCTTCATTCACTGAAGGATACCAGGGTTATTCCAGTAGTTGGCTATTAGAAATAAAATTTCTGTGAACATTCATACATAGATGTTAGCATGAATGTAAGTTTCCGTTTCTCTGGAATAATGCTCAAGAGTGCAATTGATGGGTCAATTCCTTGCATCTTGGGTTGAGTCCTTCTGTTAACTTCTTTTGAAGCTGTTTGTATATAAGGACATCAATAATCATTGTATAGTTGAACAGTTTTTGTAATCATACAATTTATAACTAAGTTTTCTTGTAAAATAACAGAAAAATAAATAAAATGACGTAAAAATAATTGAGCTCTTAGTTTGCAATCTTGTGCTTTTCTGTTGTTTGTGTTTATTTTTAAAAGGTTAAACCAAGATACACTGAAACATGACAGGAAATACAAAAGGAACCCTTTTGTAAAGTTGTACTGGGAGAGAGAACTAAGACCTTCTACTTAGCTTCTCACCTGTATCAGGATGTTATAGCAAGTAATTCTTAAATTTTCTAAATGTGGTTTGTGGAATAGCACACCCCTACCCATATGATAGCAATTCATTTCAGGTCTTTAATACATGTTAAGACTTTTTTGTCACGGGACCAACATTTATGCGTTGATGCTCATGTTAGCAATTTCTAGTAGTAGTTAATTTAAAATAACTCTGTCACTTAAAATATTTTTAGAAAACAAGAAAACATGTGAAAGTTAGAAATCTAAATTTATACTCAATGAATATATATATATATATATATATAATCAAATAAACCTATTTGACTTCTGCTCCCATAAGACAAACAAGTTAATATAAGTAAATTATTTAACCAGAATATATTACAAATGTATTTTAAAGCAAGAGTCCATGCCATTCTCCAGTTGCTAACCTACGGTTGTAAGAAATGATGAGATGGGGGCACCTGGGTGGCTCAGTGGGTTAAGCCTCTGCCTTCGGCTTGGGTCATGATCCCAGGGTCCTGGGATGGAGCCCCGTGTCAGGCTCTCTGCTCAGTGGGGAGCCTGCTTCCCTTCCTCTTTCTCTGACTGCCTCTCTGCCTACTTGTGATCTCTGTCTGTCAAATAAATAAATAAAGTCTTTAAAAAAAAAAAGAAATGATGTTTCCACTCATCCTTTTAATATATCATGAAATTGAAGTGTCTTCTGAGGTCCTTGAGAATGATTACATTAAATTCTAAGTAGTTTCATGTTGAGTAATTTTAATTTTTTTAACAACCTATAACCTATAAAAAGGCTTCGTAGGAAGTTCATGAGAACCTCAATTTGTTCCTTCTTTGTTCAGTCATGCAATTTTCATTTATCCAGCATTTTGGGGGCTGAATAAAGAGATCTCATACCAGTGTCAGGATTCTCAGAATACATTCATTTCCAGATCACTTCAGGAAAAAAGTTATGTGTTTCAGGGAAATGACTGGAAAGGGAATCCATAAAAGGGCATTTAGTTTAGAACTGAGAAGTTGGAGTTGTCAGGGAAGGCTTCTAAAGAAAGCCATGTACCAGCTATCTGTAAGATAATTACAGAAGATGGATGACATCACAGAAATGGTGGAGTAGGGAATGCTGAGAATCAGTCCTTCCATTGAAGCAACGATTAATCTTGCAAAAAAATGGAAGATACAGCTTACTTAGAACTTTGAAATTTAAATTAAAAACAAGCAAACAAAAAAGCCAAAAAACAACAACAACAACTAAAAAACCTTACAGCAGCCAGGAGACTGCTTAATAGAGACTGCTAAATTTCAGTAAAAAGGTACTGTGACATATTAAGCCTCAAGATATTTGTAAAAATCGCAATCATATGAAGTCTGTTCTCTGACTACAATAGAATGAAGCTGGAAATTGGTATCAGAAGGAAAATGAGAAAATTCACAAATTAAACCACAAAGTTTTATATAATCAACAGGTTAAAAGAGAAATCACTAGGGAAATTAGAAAATAGTAAGATGACTTAAAGTGAAAACACAACATATAAAAACTTTCAGCCATAAATGCCTACATTAAAAGAAAATATCTCAAATCAATAACCTAATGTTATACATGAAGGAATTAAAAAAGAAGAGCAAACCAAAGCCAAAATTAGCAAAAGAAAGGAAATAATGAAGATTACAGTGGAGTGAAGAAAAAACTTTGGCTTTAGTTTGGTCTTCTATTTTTAGTTCCTTAAGGTATAAAGTTAGGGTACTGATTTCAGATCTTTCTTCTCCAGAAGTGAGGAGAGAGGTGTGGGATCATTTTACCCTTTGACCCCCTAGAAAGAATCAATCCTGCCAATACTTCTGTCTTCAATAAGACTTCAACAAGTCTTCAACAAGACTTCTGGCCTACTGAACTGTGAGGGAATGAATTTCTCTGGTTTTAAATCACTGGTAGTAAGTTATGGTGGCCAAGGAAAACAACACACACACCAACAAATGAGATAGCAAATAGATAAATTACAAGAAACATAATCTACCAAGACTGAATTGTGGACAGTTAGGAAATATGACTAGATCTATAATAAGTAAAGAGATTGGATTGGTAATCAAAAGTCTTCCAACAAAGAAAAACCCTGGATCAGATGGCTTTACTGGTGAATTCTACCAAACATTTAAAGAAAAATATAACAAAAGTCCTTCCTTACTCTTCCAAAAAATGGAAAATGAGGAATATTTCCTAATTCATTGTAAAAGACCAGTATTACTTGATACCAAAACCAGACAAATATATAGTAGGAAAAGAAAACTATAGACAGATACCCCTTTATAAATGTAGATGAAAAACTCCTCAACAAAATCCTAGGAGACTGAAATCAACAGTATATTAAAAAATTTATACAACATGACCAAGTAGAATTTATCCCAGTAATGCAAGGTGGGGGTGGAGTTTACATAAGAAAAATCGATTGGTATAATTAATTGCATTTATTAAAAAAAGGGGAGAGGGGAAACCCATATGATAATCTCAGTTGATGCAGAAAAAACCACCTTCATAATAAATACATATGGAAATACACATATGGAAAACTAGAAACATACAAGTAAAAATATACATATAGAAAACTCGAATTAGAAGGGGGCTTTCTAAACATGATAAAGAGCATTTATGAGAAACCCACAGCTGATGTCATACTCAATGGTGAAAGACTGAAATATTTCCCTCTAAGATCAGGAGCAAGACAAGACGGCCTGTTTTCACCACTCTTGTTCAAGATAGTACTGAAAATTCTAGCTGCAGTCATTGGGCAAGTTAAGGAAATAAAAGTTGTCAATTTGAAAAGGAAGAATTAAAACTATATTCACAGATAACATGATCCTACATATAGAAAATCCCAAAGCGCGCACACACACACACACACACACCTTATTGGAGTTAGTAAATAAATTAAGCAAAGTTGCAGGGTATAAGATCAAAACACAAACATCCAATGAGTTTCTAACACTAGCAATAAACAAATTAAAAAAGGAAATTGGAAATTAAGAATTTATAATAGTATCTAAAAGAATAAAATACTCAGGAATAAATTTAACCAAAAAAGTGAATTTTACACTGAAAACTATTAAGCACCATTGAAAGAAATTAAAGAAGGCCTAAATCAATGGAAAGATACCCTGCATTCATGTGCTGAAAGACCCAATATTGTTAAGATAGTGATACTACTCAAAGTAACTTATAGAGTCATCACAAACTTTATCACAATTCTAACAGTTTTCCTTGAAGAAATGTAAAAGACAATCCTCAAATTCATATGGAATCACAAGGGACCAAATTGTCACAACAATTTTGAAAAAAAGGAACAAATTTGGAGCAATCCCATTTCCTGATTTCAAAATGTACTACAACTTGTTACAAAGCTAAAGTATTTATCAAAACTCAGTGGTACTATCCATCAATCTCACTTCCAGGTATTTCTTCAAAAAAAGCTGGAAACAGGTTCTGGAAGAGATATTTGTACTCTCCTGTTCCTTGCAGCATTATTCACAATAACCAAAAGGTAGAAACTTTCTAAATGTTCATTAATTGATGAATGTCTAAAGAAAATGAGGTCTGTACATATGATGGAATATTATTCACCCTTAAAAAGGGAGGAAATCCTACAATACGCAACAACATGGATAAACCTTGAAAACATTATACTAAGTGAAATAAGCCAGTCACAGAAGGACAAATACTATGTTATTCTACTTACATGAGGTATCTAAAATAGTCAAACTCAGCAAAGAAAGCAAAATGGTGATGGCTGGGGCTGTGAGGGAGAGGGAAGTGGGAAATTTCTATTCAAAGGATATAGTTTCAGTCATGCAAGATGAAAAAGTTCTAGAGATCTGTACAACTATATGCATATAGTTAACAATATGTACTGAGCATTTAACAATTTGTTAAGAAGGTAAATATGTGTTTTCTCGCAAGTATCATCACCATCATCATCATCATCACCATCATCATCACCACCATCATCATCAATGCTATGGTATTGGAATGAGGATAGACATTTAAGTCACTAAAGTAGAGTTGAAAGACCAGAAATAAACATATACATTTATGGCCAATTGATTTTTACAAGGGTGTGAAGATCATTTATTGGGGAAGAATAGTAGCTTCAACAAATTATATTGGAACAACAGGATATCCTCATGAAAAATGATGAAACTGGATCTGAACTCAGACCATGTACCAAAATTTCTCAAAATGGATAAATAACCTAAATATGAGCAAAATCAATAAAACTCTTTGGAAAAAAAAACTATATAGGGTAAATATTAATGACCATGGATTTGGCAATGGATTCTTGACTCCAAAAGGGAAAAAAAATCAATTGGGCTTCATTAAAACTAATAGCTTTTGTGTGTTAAAGGACATTGCCAAGAAAATGAATGACAACCTAACAAATGGAAGAAAATGTCTGTGAATTATATATCTGATAAGTGTCTTATATTTGGAATATATTCAGAACTCTTAAAACCCAACAACAAAAAGACAAACAACCCTATTATAAAATAGGCAAAAGACTTGAATAGTAATTTCTCCAAAGAAGGTATGAGATGCATCTCATGAAAAGATGCTCAACATCGGGGCACCTGGGTGGCTCAGAGGGTTAAAGCCTCTGTCTTCGGCTCAGGTCATGATCCCAGGGTTCTGGGATCGAGCCCCACATGGGGCTCTCTCCTTGGTGGGGAGCCTGCTTCCTCCTCTCTCTCTCTTTCTGCCTAATTGTGATCTCTCTCTGTCGAATAAATAAATAAAATCTTTAAAAAAAAAAAAAGATGCTCAACATCGTCAGTCCCTAGAGAATAAAAATCAAATTGAGATATCATTCACACCACTAGGATGGAGACAAAACAAAAGACAGATAATTAAGATCATTGATGTGAATGTGGAGACATTACATACACAGCTGATGGGAATGTACAATGGCAGCAACTGTGGAAATAAAACTACCCTATGATTCATCAATTCTACTCCTGGGTATGTACTTAAGGTAAATAAAAATATACACCATACAAAAATTTGTACAATGCTTATAGTAGCATTATAGCCAAAACCTGGAATCAATCCAAATTTCCATCTGTTGATGAGTGGATAAACAAAATGTGGTATATCCATTCAGTGAAATATTATTCGGCAATTAGAAGGAATGAAATTCTGAGATGCTGCATCATTGAAGAACTCTGAAACAACATGAAACCAGATATAGAAGACCAGGTATTGTGTAATTTCATATATCTACAAAACATCCAGAATAGACACATTCGTGGTTGTCAGGGGCTAGGGTAAGGGAGTGGAAGAAACACAAGTTGGGGCTAATAGGTATAAGTTTACTTTTTGTGTGCCAGAAATGTTTTACAATTACAGAAACACAAATTGTTGCCCAACACTGTAAGTAGACTAAATGCCATTGACACTTACACTTTAAATACCATTTATATTTACCAGTGAACTTTATGGTATGTAAGTGGCATCTCTGTAAAGTTGTTTGAAAGAGAGATAGAAGTGCCTTTAACAAATAATTTTCTACTACCAGACTTGTAAGCTGTACAGAGGAATTACTATCTTTATCACCTAACTAGGGCTTTATTTAGGCATGTGGTTATATAAAAATTATTTAAATAATGTTAAGCTCAAATTACATTATACCAAAATTGGTTCGATGTGCATGACCTTAATGATATTTTAACACTTTCTTTTGAGAAAGTCACCTATCATTTCAACTGTTACTTAACAGTGGCTAGGTGGAATGAATTACTGTGCACACAAAGAGAAAACCTTTAGGCCATCCAGCTCAGTCTGAAAGTGACTTAAAATGTGTATGCTCTAAACCTATCTTCTCTCCATCTTGTACCATCGAGAGTGAACAAGGATGAGACAGGAAGCAATCATGAATTGCAAATCAGAGCCTGAAGGAAAAATATTCCCTATATGGATGACGAATGTTTGTAGTGCCATCATGATAAAAATTCAGCCTATTTTTAAAAATGTAATTTACTTATTGGCGAGAAACCCCACTAGAAAAGCAAGAGGCTTATGAAGCATTTGCAAGCCATAAAATGATTGAACTTGTTGGGTCTGGGAGAAAAGGAACAGACCTAATTTGCATACCTAATAGCCTGAGCTGCAGAATTTCCAAAGCCAAGTCTAAGTAACATGGATGCTGTGTACACTTAAAAACAAAATCAGGACATGGGAAATAAGGTGAGTTGAGGTCTATGTCAGTTCTTGGCAGCCCCATTAGGGCTTATCAGATTATGTCACAAATTCAGTGTTACTTAAATCCAATTCCTATATTTAATTATATTCTTCAAAACATAAATAAAACTGCCACAGAAGTTAGCAAATGAATGTTAATATTCATTTTGGAATAGTTCCAAATAGCATTTAAATAAATTACACACACACACTCACACATACACACAGACTGGATATTTTTCATCCATTAGAATAAAATAGCTCTTTCTACTGGTTAAATACATATTTCAGAGGGCTTTCTGATGTGTTTACCCAACAAAACACAACACCATTTTAATTTTACCTTGCTCTATCATCTTGACGTCTTGGCGATATTGCCTTTTATTTGTGCAGTCTGCTTGACATTCTAAACTTCACCTAAATGTAAATCTTCAAATGTGAAGGCAGAATGTAAAATAAGATCCCTTAGTGTCTCATCAGGGAATAGTTGTCTTCCTCGGTTAGAAATTATAGCTTACATATTACTTCATTTAGAAGAAGCATCTTAGCAGTGACTTTAAATATGAGTCATTGATGGGAGAATCCACTTCGGTAAAAGCTATGAATTCTAGCCTCTGTATAGTAGAACTAACGTATTTATAAGGTTTTTGCTCTAGAATAAACACACTCTGCTCTGAAAGTAAGGAGATGGGGCATTTTCAAGAATGTAAAGCCAAAATCACTCATTCTCTAATAAACATGTATAACTTTAAACGCCTAGTATAAGGAGCTGGCATATGGTGGGAGGTGAATAATATTAAAATATGTCTGATGGATACAGGAAAATAGACAAACACCATATTGTGTTTTGGTAATTTTTGATGCATAACACATGGATATGAAATTTGTGTTAATCTCATCTATCAGTCAACAGCTCCCTATGAATAGTGATCTGTCTTCCTACCAGTAGCCCTGATGTCACCTAGTTTATGGATAATATCATTGTGGGCACAAACAGAGATTCACGTTCGTTATTCTAATTCCTGATGAACCCTGCATGAGAATCCCTGTGGCTCAAAGCACCAGAGTATTTCCATGGGAAATTCCCATTCTTTACTTCACCCTGCAAAGCACCAACATGGACCTTTTCAGAAAAAGTCCTAAGAAGGAAGAGAAGTTGAGGGGCAATTCTAGAACACTCGTTTGGCCACACTTTAATCCGTTGGCTGACAAATGAGCCACGGACTGTCATCAGCAAAGATGAGAGTATTAAATCTGGAAATTTCTGTGGACATGGGGGAAACTGGTTTGGAAGAGATCCTCTGAAAAAAGCTAGTGTACCCAAGAAAAGGTTTTACTCCCTCTCTTCTTTCAATATTAATGGAATGGAAGGCTATGAATGAATTCATTCTTAAGCTCATGCAATAAATATTTAATAAGCATCACCATGTGCTGAAACTGCTCAAGGTGCTATATGCTATAATGAAAATGAATAGTGGATTTCAAAGTTACCAGGAAGCAAGGTCCGCAGCTGAGGGAGAGAGCAGGCAAGAAATACCAGGGGTTCAAACGACTGGCCAAGAAATACAGCGCTAGTGAAGAGCCTGATTTCACCTAAGAAAGGCCAGTGGGAGGCTGACCATGAGAAACTCCCAGAAGAATAGGAGAAGCATAAAATGAAGTATCAGAAACATGGGGAATTCAGATCTTGTACTATTCACTGATTTAATGGTTTTGCTATTTTTATCTTATGTAAAACATAAAGACAACTTCATAAGAGTCTACAGGATTACAGAGTACATTGTGCCTTTGGGTGCTTCTGATATTCTCAAGTGTTCTGGGGATGGGTGAGGGAGAGGAAAGTATACCAACAAAAGCAAAAGTCCATGAAATGAATTATGGGAGAATTTGTAGAAGAGTGATACCAAAAAATAAATTAAAAAAAAAAAAAGTTTCTACTCTTCTTGTGTCAAGGCAGTTTAAAAGGTTGTTCTCCCAAATAATCCAGGGCCATCTGAATAATTCTTCAGTCTCAAAAGAGGTTTACTATGAAGGATGAAAACTAATGTGTAAGTTACAGCATATTTGATACAGAAATAAGCAATATCATGTGGCCATAAAAAAGGACGAGATTGTGCCATTTGAGACAACATGGATGAATCTAGAGGGAATTATGCTAACTCAAATAAGTCAGAGAAAGACAAATACCATGTGATTTCACTCGTGTGGAATCTAAAAAAAAAAAAAAAAGAAAAAGAAAGACAGATGAATAAACAAACAGAAAGCAGAATCAGACCCATAAATACAGAGAACAAACTGATGTCACGGGAAGAAAAGGCACAGCATAAGGAATATAGTTAATGGGGGGGCGGGCAGGTGATGTCTCCACTTGCGATGATCATAGAGTAACATAAATAGAAGTCGCATTGCTATGTGTACAACTGAAACTAATGTAACCCTCAGTGTCAACTATACTGAAATAAAATTTTTTTAAAAAAGGAAATAAGCAATATTACTTTATAGTGATTATTTAATAAGAATGATGAAATGGAAGAAAAAATTAAGTTTTTCCCAGACACTTCATCCAACATTCCTATAATTTTTTTCCCCCAAAGAAGCCCTCCCATGGCCCTGAGATGGCTGTCCTTCCTGAGATGGCTGTCCTTCCTGACAGGTGTTGGTAAAAAGGAAGGTATTCTGAAGAATTAAAATAGTGCTTCATTGAACATCATGATAATATATCAGCAAACATAATTTTTATGTGGTTGATTGCTCCATTGGTGATTTTATAAACATCGGGAAAACTTTAGTACCACATGTGGGTGGTTAGGATATGAGGCTTAAGTTTCTTTCCAGGATAGCCACTGAACCCTTATTAGGGATATATGCCCCACAATACAATTTTCTTATGAAAACTCCTATTAGATTCATGTTATTTCAATTCACAGTGCAAATTCCAGGAATGTCATCCACCATTAATTCTCAAATTTGAAAAGAATTATATAAAACCACCAATTAAGTTTTAGTCAAAGCTGAAATTAAAATATTAAGTACAATTTTATTGATCTTTAAAGGATATATCCATCTCACATTATCCTAAATTCTGTAAATGACTAAAAAATATAATTTGTGAATGTTCCAAGGGTTTTGCTGTGTATAAATATTATCACATAGTTTACATGTTATTCTAAATTTACAAAAATCTAAGAATGAAATCGATTAGCTTATTCCATAATACCGTGAACATGGTAATGGATAAAAGGGGATCCCCAAAAACTACCTGTAGAGAATCCGTTGGTAATTAGGTATTTGCATATATAGTAACCCTAAAGGACCATATATTAAACTTTTGCAACTTTAAATAATTAATTCAGTTTCTGGAGGCATCTTACATTTTTAATAGAGAAAAACTTAAGTATGGGTAAAACTGGATTTTATCTTTTTTTTTTTGTTGTTGGCATTTTCATTACCCTTGTCCTTCTAATGCTAATCTCCATCTAAAGTAGAATATTAAATGTACTTATCACACTTAGGAAGAAAAATTAAATTAATCTTTTCAAGTCCTTCTTGAGGGAAGTTTTAAGATTTCTAAATTTTCATTGGCATTCACTTTTTAAACTTTTATTTCTCCCAGATTTCATCAGAAGAGTCATGTTAGTATAATATGTTTGACTAACTGAAAACACATTTGCTCTTATAATATGCATAGATTATTTTATCTTCAATTTTGGTTTGTTTTTGCAGGCTATGAAGTTATTTTAAATGATTCAAATGCTGCCTGTTTATTGTCCTACGGGAAAATGAATTTAGAGAACTATAATCTATAGAGCTTTATTTCTTCTGAAATTTCTTTTTTTTTTTTTTAAAGATTTTTATTGATTTGTCAGAGAGAGAGAAAGAGAGAGAGCGAGCAAGCACAGGCAGACAGAATGGCAGGCAGAGGCAGAGGGAGAAGCAGGCTCCCTGACGAGCAAGGAGCCCGATATGGGACTCGATCCCAGGACGCCGGGATCACGACCTGAGCCGAAGGCAGCTGCTTAACCAACTGAGCCACCCAGGCGTCCCTTCTTCTGAAATTTCTATCAAAATATGTAACAACTCTGATAACAATATCAATCGAACTTATGTTCTTGGCCAAGTATAGGTATGCCACAGGTGCTAAAATTTAGCGATGAATGTCAGGTTGACTTAGACTAGAAAAATGGTACCCTCTTCTCCATCAGCTGAACATCCATGACTCTCAGGACAGCCTTCCTGAGTCCTGCATCCATTCTCTGCCCACCGATGGCAGACCTCAGACCACCATTCACTTTCTAGATACAGAGATACAGTTTTGGTCTCCAATCCTCTAGGTATTAAATAAGATACATGAGGCCTTTCTGAGAGACAGCTGAGTGGAGATGGTTTTATGTGAAACTATTTCCACATCTTCAGCCTCTAGACAAATTCTTTCCTAAAACAGAACTGCCAAAACCAAACCTACTGGCAAGGCCATCTCTTTCACCATCTACTTCCCACAAGTCACAAACACACCCATGCCTAAATGTAATATGATACCCAGCATCACAATATAAGTAACTGGGGGCCTGAATTTGGGGCGGGATGCTAGGAACAACTGAAAATATAATTCATGTAGAGAAGCAGATTATTCTAATGTACAGGTCCTTTCAGTGATTTCGTACAAAGCAGATCATTTTTAATATTTTGCTTTCAACAAAAATGAAAGAAGACTTAGTCAAACTGTCAGCTGCAAGATTATTAAAAGTAAGTCCTGAAGATAGCTACTACGTTATTTTTGGCCCATAGCTTGGAAGAATTTCAAAGAATTGAGTGACTTTCCACTAACAACATTCCTTTTATTCCTAGCTAACCATTTATTTGAATAATGTTTCTCAATACATACTCCATAACAATAAAAAGGAGTGGAACTGATGCAGGACGATTCTCTATAGGAGAAAGAATTCATCCAAAGATTTATGAACCGATGCAGAGGCAGGGATCCTACCATTTTATTAAGGAAAGAATTTTCAACAAAGCTTTTTCTTAAAACTTTAATTATCAATAAATATAAGACATATGTGTGGTTTTGATCAATTTAGTACCAGTGATAATTGCAATGCTAATTCAATAGAGAAGAAAATGTTAGCGCTTAGATACTTACGGTCACAGAAATTTTTTAAAAGGTTAATTTCACTTTATATATATGCATTTGTCACCGAGAGGGTAGAGTTGTTATTAAATTGTTCAAGATATAAATATGTGTTATATTAGCATAAATTTCTACGGGGGGATTAGAATGATAATATAAGTTCAGGAGAAAGAACCAGCTGTTGAAGAAAAACTTGTTCCTGTCTTTTCAAATGGATCTTAATGAATTACACATTGCTGAGATATTTACATTTTTACTTCATCGACCATGTTTGAAAGAGTAATGCCATGTTTTGTCTTAACTCAATATTTACAATGCAGCAGAAAGTAAATCCTTTGCAATTATTTTAAACTATAATAAACATTTTAGGTAACTCAAAAGGGTTCCTGAGCATATATAGATTTTTCAAAATGATTTTCTGAAGGACACACACAAGAACTAGGAAGACAATTACACTGGATCCACACCTCTAATTCTGGTCTTGATTATTTCCTGAAGGGACAGATACCATTTTCTGTGTGAATCTCAGGGTCAAAGTTGTTGAGAGCATCAGTGTGGCTGTGATATCAGTGTGCGAGATATGAGATGGGCTGTTTTGGAAAGACGATTCTTGTTACAACGTGGAGAGTGGAACAGAGAAATTGGATGCTGTTATTTACCAGACAGTAGAAAAATATTGATACCTTCTGGGATATATGTGGACAAAGACATAAACTGAGCCCAGAACAATAAAAATAGATGCTCTGTTTGGGGGATGATATTTTTGATAAATTTTTTTTCTTTTTTTTTTTGAGAAGTTTCTTTTAGTCTACAGCCTCTAAACGTTTTCTTTAACAAATGTAAGCTAGATGCACATTTAGAGAAAAAATGTCATTTTAAATATTTATAAAAACCTTACGCATAAGTTATTGACATCATTTATCATGAGTGGACTCCATAAATGAAAATGAGATTAGTACTCCTAATGAGCTTAATGTCCAGCTTCTCAAAGGATTTAAACATGCTAACGGGTCCTAAAGATCTAAGGCAGCAACTGAAATTGTTTTACAAATTAAAAACAAAAACAAACAAACAAAAAAAACTAAGAATACTTGAAAGAAAAAAAGGATCAGGAAGACCAATCATATAACACCCATTTAAGGGGAGTAGAAACAGAGGAGGGACCAGATAAGACTCAGAATGAAGGACTAAGTGCAGTTGATATCTTCTACTTCTTTCAATATTACCTTCCAAATTCTCTCTGTGGGCAGCAGCAGCAACACAGTGTTAGCCATGGATACTATGCAAAGACACTCCTCGGGTAATTGCTGCAAATATCTCTGTGTTTATTGTCTGTCTCCATGGAATGTAAGCCCCTCCCTTGTGTTTGCTGTTCACTGCTGTATCTCTAGTCCCTTGAAACTTTGTCTAACCACGGGGAAGGTAGATACTTGTTGGATCATTGGATGGGTGAGTATTTGAATAAATGAATGAAAGAATGATGGATCGATTCAAGTTCACAGTTTCAGTATGACAAAAGCCAAATAAGGAACTTCAAGAATGGTGTGGTCATGAATGTCACATGCTAAGGCTGATTTGGGGAATTAAAAAAAATGCTAAGGCAATTGGACTTAGGGCTTAGGAAGTCATTTTGGAGCATTTTAAATTAATATTTGAGGGCTATTCCTTTAAAAATTGATTCTTAAGCAAAGAAATATCATCGTGACTAAGAGAAGGAATTCAGATTTGAGGAAGGTCTTTTGTTTATTTATTTTTCCAGAAAATGGAAGCATGAGAATGAAAATTTCCCAGACCAATATGTGTAATAAATAAGTCAAATTGCTGACATGAACAAAAACAGTGATATTTCTTTACATAGGACTTTGCAGTTTTCCAAATAGTCCAATATATATGACCTCATTCAAAACTTGAAATTACCCCTTAAGATCCCCATTTCATCTCTGGAAATTGAAGTGAGAAAGGCCAAATATCTTGTCTAAAGCCATGCATCTAGTAAATGGTAGCGCCCAGAATAAATCTCCATGTTTTGACCCATTTCAGTGTCAGCACCATGAGAATACACTCAAAGAAACACATTTTTGCTTTTGAGGAATATGTGAGTAACATGGGCTAGTTTAATGGGGATTCTATTTTAATGTGCCAGCTTTGTCTATATAAGAATGTTAGAACACTGAAATTTGGTGCTATCTGTCATGTTCTTTTACTGTAGCTATTAAGTTGGGCCAATAAACAAGTGGGTGGTTAATAGCCTGTTTTACCCTTAGGAAAGGAGGAATTTCAATATAATTTGCATTTCTAAATCAAAGTGTTCAGCACAATATTTCTTTTTTTTTTTTTAAGGCAGAGAGTATTGAAGATTATTAAAAAAATAACTGATCTAATTTAGACAGTTATCAGAAATAAATCATGCCCTTAGCAAATGTTTATTTTAAGAAGCTATGCAGTTTTCCTTCAACAAATGACATCAGGAGAGGCAGACACAGATAAGCTGGAGAGAACATGATGAGAGTAAAATAATAAGCCAGTCTAATCTTCTGGAGGTTCATCTTTGTGACTGCCTATTTTGGCTAGCATTTGAGAATGCAGGACTTGATGTAAAAAGTATAGAATCAGGGGAATGTCAGGTTGGGAAACTGAGTCCTGGGAACTAAAGGGACTTGTTTATGTTTTGTGACTGATTAGTTAGCTGCACAACTGAAAAGAGCCCATATCTCCTGATTTATTTTCTCTCCATACAGCTTTACTACATCCAAGCTTGTAACCTTGCGAAGAACCCACGCAAAGGGATTCTGAACTAGACCTTGTAAAGTGAACACAGGTTTGCTGACTTGGACAAATAATTAGACTGAACAGTGAGTCAAGAAGCCAAGGAAAGTGGATTTCAAAGGGGTTGCTGTTTTATGTAGGTCATCATAAAACTCCCCAATATGGGATATCATAAAAACCTGAAATGGCCTTGGTAAACTATTGTGCTAATGTTGACATATTAAAATGAATGCTAACGGGGGCATCATTCTGGACTATGCAAATGAGGTGAAGAATGAGGCATGTATATACAACAATCTTAATAAGAATCAATTTCAATCCTCATGGAATTCTAAAGTCACTTCCCCTACCTCTAATCCCAATTCAATTCTACCTTCTAAATAAGCACAAGGAAATATTAGTGCATGTGTTTCTAATGCCCATTCATATGTTAAGGGCTGCGGATCACCAAGCATTGTGTGAAATCTTAGCTAGACTGATTCTTCTAGTCATTGAGTTTTACATGATGACATAGTAAAAAGTCAAAATATACATCAACAGTTTTCATTTACAACTTGACTAACTTGATGAATCTGGTAGGAGGCAGCACAGTAAGTAATTTTAAAAGAAAAGTATTAAAAAATCAGTCACTTGATCATCATTTTATGTTCTTTAACATAAAAAAAGAATAATTCGGTTCAGTTGAAATGTCTACATGCTCCAATATATTCTAAGAGCTGTGTGACAATTTAACAAAAATGGAGATGGGCCTGAAGTGGATCGGTACCTGGCTGGGCTACAATACAGCAAAGCAGACCTTGTAAACATATTTCCTAGTGTCCCATGAGATTCTTCCTCTAATTATCTGACACGAATTGAGATGCAAATAAGACCAAAATGTGCAAACAATTCTTTGACCTTTTCTATAGTAATGCATGTTAAATTTATCTATGCTATAAATAAAAATAAAAATCTGAAGTAAGGTTCACTATAGATGAGGGCCCAATCTATCAGCAAGATGACATGGAGGAAAATTCGAGATCACCCTATGGAAATGCTGGAATGGTTAATGCAATTTTACCTGCTAAGTTATGTGGAAGAAAGTGATCTGAGGCACTACTTCATTTATTCTACTGAAAAAACTAGTCCATTAATCAGTCTCTATCCTTGATTTGCACTACTATTAACAAAATATATTCTTTGAATAACACACCTACCAAGGGAAATCTTTTGATTCGCAGAGTGGGGTAGAGCTTAGATATATAAACATAGTGTTTTTGGTTTTGTTTTTGTTTTTCATCCTCATAAGTGAGACAGACAAAGACATGCAGTGATTTCGTTGAAGCCTCTGGATTTGGGTGACAAGAAAGAATAGTTACTACCCAAAGTGACTATGATCTTTAGTGCTGATTTCAGTCCTATTTTATTCCACACTCTACCTATCCAATTAACAGGAAGTGACTTCTGCATATTGTTTCAATTCTCTTTGTAATGCTGTATAATATTTCCTTGAGTGTCAAGAAAGTTTGAAGTAAATAGATTGCATGACAATACATGGTAATAGATTGAACACAGAACAAGCAAAAGAATAACTTTCTTTTGACTTAACAAAAAAAAAAGTCTCATTTTCACTTGTGTATCTTTAAAGAAGATAAACTGAAATGATATTTTAATCCTTTTGCTGATCCTCATTAAAGGGGATAGCTAGTGATAACTAACCATATTAATTATTCTATTATAGTAGCTATTACTGTAATTGTAGTCATAACTAATAACGGGCCATTTCTCTCCACCTTCCCTCTAATTACTTACTAAAAGCAATACCCTTCTTTGTCATGTTGACACTTCTTCCTCAGTTCTGACTGAGCTCTATTGATGCACTCGTCACGCTGTAGCAGGGCAAGTCACTCACGTGACAGATTCACAACGTTCAGGCTTTTTAAAGTTCTCAAACTTATAATTAGACTATGTGCTCAATTTTTATACAAACAGTTCAACATCTAAGTTTCTGCTTAAATACACCTTTGACACACTACCTTCTTGGCAGGTTCCAATTATACTTTATTGACTGGAGTTGCCAACATTGGAGAAAGCACACGCTGCTTTCTTAGCTGTGACTAGTTATTGACCATGGTTGCCAACACTGGAAAAGGAGCATGTGGCTTAGTTAGCTGTGGCTTCAGCCTATTTTCGTTCACAGCTAGATGTGAATTATTCACTTTCCTTTTGTCAATTTTGCTTTCTTCAAGATCATTGTGTTACTGTTGATTTCTTTAGCTGTCTAAAACTGAAACAATAGCAGCATTTTGCCAAATGTCCAATGAAAATGACTTTTCTTGAGTGCTTTGCAAAGCCATTTAGAAGAAATTAAAGCACTCTATCATTGACCTTTCTCCTTTTCCAGGCTTAAGTAGAATCCGTTCATCCTCAATTGAGATAACTCTCGGGGTCGAACTCTACAAAGCGCCTTTGAGATCTATGTGTCCCATGCAAATCTCCATTAATTATAAAAGAAAATAATAATTACAAGAATCTTCTGCTAAAATTTTAAAATTCACTGTGTCTTTACATATTTTGAAACAGTGAGAACTTATTCCTCTTCTGAACTTATTCCTACTGCTATACGGAAACATCGAACTCATGAAAACCATCAATGAAATTTTGAGTTCTTAAGCATTTTATGCTGTACTTTGCTTTGCTTTAGAACAACTCCAAGTGTGCCTTTCTAACATATTGATTATTCATTTGTAATAAGGAAATTCTGGTAAAATGAAAAATAGATTAATTTCTAGAATAAATTAAGATAAATGTGGTGTACATTGAGAAACTTCAACTAGTCCCTTCTGCCAATACAGTTATCTGTCACATTCTTTTCCCTAGCTGCATGATCAGTAGGCATAGAGAAAAACAAAACAAAAAAAAAACTAACTTAATGTTCTTTTGCTAACATGCTTTGACCCCTGTTCACTGCATTAAGGCAATTCTGGAGAACAGAGCTGACCTAGTTTCATGAAAGGTTGTTGACCAAGATGAATTTAAGGTTCTCTTCAGCTTGACTAAACTTTAGAAAGCTTTCTTCTTCTTATTCCCTGGACTCCCTTTTGTTAGAACATTTAATTTAGAAAGTTTGTGATTACAAATTCTTTCTCTATCCTTTTGAGGGATAAAACTTCTCCTAGCCTTTTGTCAGTTTTGCAGTCCAAGAATAACTTTCTCAATGACATGAGCCTTAAAAGGAATCAACATTAGGGTTCTGGTCTCCTGCTCTCTATGAAAGAGAAGGAACCTAACTTCAAATCAGTAAGCATCAATTCGCCAAAAGATATGGCCTGATTACACTGACCAACCTCCCCGCAATGTCCTCTAGTAGTTTTCCAATAGTTCACCTCAGTGCTTAAAAACCATCCTGCCTTTTATTTCTCTGGAGTTGAGTTCCATGTTTTCCTGATGCTGCAATAGTCTATTACAATATTACAATTGACTATTACAGTAGTCTAACATAAAATGTTTCATGCCTATTTAATTCTATGGGCTTCCATTTCTCTTGGACAATTCATTGACATTGACTTACTAAAATATTGTTTTGAATAAAATCATCTGTTTTTTTTTATTCATATATATATAGTATATTATTTTGAATCTATTATTCTATTTTGGTCCTGTTTGGATATTTCTGGGGGTTCTTATTGTACCCTGAAATGTACAACAATTTAGAGAGTGATATGACAGCTGGATCTGATTAAGTATAGTCATACTTCTTACTCATTAGATTATAACTATAATCCTACATATAACATCAATGAAGGCCCACGTTTTTGCAAGATTTTAGAGTATATGAAATTTTGTAAGACTGATTTTGAACAGTTCTTGAATTTGCAAAAAAAACTAATATGAAGGAATCATGGAAGCTATTTATAATCACAAAAATACAAAAAAGATACTATCTCTAAGGAAAAGAAAATTAATTATCTTTTCCAAATTATATATAGTAATATTTAAGATATAGAATCAGTAATGATACTAAAAATAATGCTAGGTAAAAGGGATGTGCGGAGTTGCTCTACGCTAAGTACAATCATTTTTGGTTTAATTTGCACCCATTTAATGCTCATAATAACCTCTGAGGAATGAACTTTTCAAGTAAGGAAACTGAGGCTCAAAGAGTTCAAGGGACTTGCCTGAGGTGTTCAGTATATGTTTGTTGGACTGAATTGTCATGACTTAGGTTGTCCTCTGGGTACTAAATCAATGACTCTGCCTATTCCTTCTTCCTAGGCTGGGTAAGATGCCTGTTTTAAAAAGTTTAGAAACCCTTCTCCCATGTTGTTTCTTAGAAATGGCAGCATTTCCTGAGGGAGACAAACCCCCGCAATGGAGTAGGACCAGGCATCCTTGGAGAAGGGCTACCCCAGTTCCCTGGCAACTTCTCATAAGCACGTCTCCCCTGCACAGCTGAGTAAGCCAGCTCTTTGGCATCTCGAAACACTCTGCGAACAGCTGCAGGGTCCCATCCCAGAAGACACTCTTTGGGACTCAGCCAAGTGATCCTTTGTAAAAATGTTTGGCAAATTGCTTTGAAATTCATTTTGCTGCAAAGTGCTATGTAAATGCAAAGTGATTATCTTTATTATGATAACCGAATTCATGTACCCTTTTAAGTTTCTACCAGGCCTATTCTGTATACATTTTCTGATGATACACCATCATCGGTAAAACACCTTCTCTTAGTCTTGCTGTCATTCCTAAGCCCTCAGCCCCAGCTGTCTGACTCTGAATATGATTTATATTCATGGGTAGACATCTCATTGCTATAGACAGAAGGTTTAGAAGATGTTTAAATAAAATAAATATTTATTAAATTCCTGCTAGGAGTACTAAACATTGCCATGGTTTTTTACAGAAAGATGACAGTGTTGTTGCCCTCAAGGGGCTTATTGCTTATGCTAACAGACATTCACAAATCCCTTCAATGTATGTTAGAAGAATAAATAAAGCAGCACATACATCAGAGTGTAAATTGATTTCAAAAGTGTCTTATTTTCAGGAGTTTATTTAGCAAACATAATTAAGTACCAATTATTTGCCAAACATTAAGAATATAATAGTGAACAAAATGGGTTGGATCCCTGACTTAATGGAACTTACTGTCTACACACCTAGTTTGGGGCTTCCTGGAAGAGTCCGTAGCAGCCACAGATATAAAGATGTATAACAAGGTATTAAAAAATTAGGGAACTGAAGGAGAAAAACAGTGAGGCAGGGTATACAATATCTACACAATGATCATCAGAGAAAAAAATCATTAGCTCATAGACTCCCAAATTTCTGCAAACCAAGAATATATTAGAATTTTGGACGGATTGCCAGATGAAGGAAGATCAACTTGATTGGCAATCTGTGAGAAAATTGAGTTGTATGGCCCTGCCATTTAATATATATCAATAATCTATCCATGTTTTGTTTCTGCTATTTATTCTCCCAAACTTTAAAAGATAATGCTCCACTCAACTATGTGGGAACATCTATAACATAATCCATTTATCAGGGGGAATTAAGGCTTATTCACATAATCTTGTAATTTTTACAGTTCGAGTTTTAATCTAGATAGCTAGAGTAACACCATGGTAAAAACTGGCCCCAAAGTTTCCTTGACTTACAACCAAAAATGTTTATTTCTTGCTCTCCATCTGTTCCATGCTGTTCTCAGCCTGGAACCAGAGGTGATGCAGTGGCTTCAATTTGAAACATTTCAGCTATGATAGCAGCAGTAACTAGCAAAGAGAATCACTTCCCCATGGGCTTCCTTAAAGCTTTTGAGGGAGGGACTAGGCACACTTCTGCTTAACTAGCAGTGTGCCAGAGTTGCCTTGGATCAATTTCCAAGAGCCAACATTAAGCTCCTGGGAATTTGGTGAGTGAGTTATTAAAATTAAAGTATGTAAAATTAGAATTAAGTAAATTACATAAAAAACAAAGAATAAACACTCAAAACCCATCCCCTCTTAATTTACTATTTTACTATCATCTTTACTGTTGAGAAAGAAAAGCTGCACCACAAAGCTGAAGTATTCAAAACAGTATGGTACTAGCACAAAAACAGACACATAGGTCAATGGGACAGAATAAAAACCCAGAAGAAAACCCACAATTACATGGTCAATTAATCTGTGACAAAGAATGCAAGAATATGCAGTTGGAAAAAAGCATCTTCAACAAATAGTGTTGGAAAACCTGGACAGACACATGTAAAAGAAGGAAACTGGACCACTTTCTTACACCATACAAAAAAAAAAAAAACACCTCAAAATGGATTAAAGACCTAAATGTGAGACCTGCAACCATAAAAATCCAAGAAAATTGTTACATACAAAGGAAACCCCAAAAGGCAATCCGCTGATTTTGCAGCAGAAATTTTGCAGGCCACAAACTAGTGACAATGATACACTCAAAGTGCTAAAAGCAAAATAATAAATAAAATAAAATAAAACAAACAAACAAAACACCTTGCAGTGCCAAGAATACTCTATCCAGAAGAGCTATCATTCAGCATGAGAGAGAGAGAGTTTCTCAGACAACAAAGTTAAAGGAATTCATCATCACTAAACCATCCTTAAAAGAAATGTTAAAGGGAATTCTTTGAGTGGAAAGAAAAGACCATAAGCAGGATTAAGAATAGTAGGAAGTACAAAAGCAGTAAAATCAACTGTGTCTATAAAAATCAGTCAAGAGATTCACAAAATAAAAACATATAAAGTAAGACACCATATACCTAGGGGGTGAGGATAAAAAGGTAGTGCTTTTAGAATGGGTTCAAACTAAAGCAGTCACAAACTTAATATAGATTGCTTTATGTATGATGTTATATATAAACCTAATGGTAACCACATATCAAAAACCAGTAATAGATACGCAAAGAATAAAGAGAAAAGAATGCAAGGATATCACTAAAGAAAGCCATGAAACCTCAAGAGAAGAGAGCAACAGAAGAAGGGAACAGAGAAAAACTGCAAAAATAACCATAAGACACTTTACAAAATGGCAATAAGTATATACCTATGAATAATTACTTTTTTAATCAATAATTACTTTAGATAAAAATGGACCAAATGCTCCAATCAAAAGATAGAATGACTAAATGGATAAAACCACAAGCCCCACTGATATGCTGCCTACAAGAGACTCATTTCAGAACAAAAGACACATGCAGATTGAAAATTAAGGGATGGGAAAACATTTATCATGTGAATGGGAGCTAAAAGAAAGCCTGATAGTAGTACTTACATCATACAGAATAGACATTAAAACAGACTGTAATAAGACACAAAGGACACTATATCATCATCAGGATGAATGCTCATGCACTGTTGTTGGGAATGTAAACTGGGACACAATCACTATGGAAAGCAGTATGGAAGTTCTTCAAAACTTAAAAATAGAATTACCATATGATCCAGTAATTCCCCTACTGGGTATTTGCCCAAAGAATATGAAAATGCTAATTTGGAAAAATATAGGCACCCCTATGTTCACTGCAGCATTATTTACAATAGCCAAATCATGGAAGAAATCCGCGTGTCCACTATTAGATGAATGGATAAAGAAGATGTGGTGTATACATGCACAATGGAATATTACTGAGCCATGAAAAAGAATGTAATCTTGCCATTTGCAACAACATGGGTGGACCTGGAGGACACAATGCTAAGTCCAAAAAGCCAGTCAGAGATAGACAAATGCCGTATGATTTCACTCATTTGGGGAATGTAAGATAAAAGAAAAAGAAAGGAGCGGGGGGAGATAAACAAAAAAGCAAATTCTTAAGTATAGAGAAGAAACTGGTGGCTACCAGAGGGAGATGGGTAGGCTGGAATAGGTGAAATCGGTCAAGGGGATTGAGAATATACTTATGATGATCACTGAGTGATGTACGGAATTGCTTGATCACTATATTGTACGTCTGAAGCAAGTATAACACTGCATGTTCATTACATTGGGATTAAAAATAAATTAATTTAAAAATTATTTTAAAAAATGATTGCTTCAGACCTGTTTGCATGAACTCCACAGAATCCTAAAACTTTATTTCATGTCTAACACTGGCCACTTACTATTCACTAGAGTGGTGCTTAGCTAATCAAAGGACAATGAGTGCACAATTTTTTGAAAAAATAGAAATGAGTGGAGACAAAAAAGCACTAACTATTGAGAAAAATATTTTCTTGGGTCCATGCCTCTAAGGAGTCCATACCTCCCTGATGGAACGTCACTTGTGCTCTCCTGGAAAGGCAGGACAGGCCACTACATCACTGGAAGAATCTTAGTGAAACCAAGTCTAATTATCTCAAGGACAGTGTGTGGGCAAAAAGGAGCAAGCCTTTTTTGTTTTGCTTTGTTTTCTTTCTTTTTTTTTTTTAGACTTTAATTTTTTATTTTTTATAAACATATATTTTTATCCCCAGGGGTACAGGTCTGTGAATCACCAGGTTTACACACTTCACAGCACTCACCAAATCACATACCCTCCCCTATGTCCATAATCCCACCCCCTTCTCCCAAACCCCCTCCCCCCGGCAACCCTCAGTTTGTTTTGTGAGATTAAGAGTCACTTATGGTTTGTCTCCCTCCCAATCCCATCTTGTTTCATTTATTCTTCTTCTACCCACTTAAGCCTCCATGTTGTATCACCACTTCCTCATATCAGGGAGATCATATGATAGTTGTCTTTCTCTGCTTGACTTATTTCGCTAAGCATGATACGCTCTAGTTCCATCCATGTTGTTGCAAATGGCAAGATTTCATTTCTTTTGATGGCTGCATAGTATTCCATTGTGTATATATACCACATCTTCTTGATCCATTCATCTGTTGATGGACATCTAGGTTCTTTCCATAGTTTGGCTATTGTGGACATTGCTGCTATAAACATTCGGGTGCATGTGCCCCTTTGGATCACTACATTTGTATCTTTAGGGTAAATACCCAATAGTGCAATTGCTGGGTCATAGGGCAGTTCTATTTTCAACATTTTGAGGAACCTCCATGCTGTTTTCCAGAGTGGCTGCACCAGCTTGCATTCCCACCAACAGTGTAGGAGGGTTCCCCTTTCTCCGCATCCTCGCCAGCATCTGTCATTTCCTGACTTGTTGATTTTAGCCATTCTGACTGGTGTGAGGTGATATCGCATTGTGGTTTTGATTTGTATTTCCCTGATGCCGAGTGATATGGAGCACTTTTTCATGTGTCTGTTCGCCATCTGGATGTCTTCTTTGCAGAAATGTCTGTTCATGTCCTCTGCCCATTTCTTGATTGGATTATTTGTTCTTTGGGTGTTGAGTTTGCTAAGTTCTTTATAGATTCTGGACACTAGTCCTTTATCTGATATGTCGTTTGCAAATATCTTCTCCCATTCTGTCAGTTGTCTTTTGATTTTGTTAACTGTTTCCTTTGCTGTGCAAAAGCTTTTGATCTTGATGAAATCCCAGTAGTTCATTTTTTCCCTTGCTTCCCTTGCCTTTTGCGTTGTTCCTAGGAAGATGTTGCTGCGGCAGAGGTCGAAGAGGTTGCTGCCCGTGTTCTCCTCAGGATTTTGATGGATTCCTTTCGTACATTGAGGTCCTTCATCCATTTTGAGTCTATTTTTGTGTGTGGTGTAAGGGAATGGTCCAATTTCATTTTTCTGCATGTGGCTGTCCAATTTTCCCAGCACCATTTATTGAAGAGGCTGTCTTTTTTCCATTGGACATTCTTTCCTGCTTTGTCGAAGATTAGTTGACCATAGATTTGAGGGTCTATTTCTGGGCTCTCTATTCTGTTCCATTGATCTATGTGTCTGTTTTTGTGCCAGTACCATGCTGTCTTGATGATGACAGCTTTGTAATAGAGCCTGAAGTCCGGAATTCTGATGCCACCAACGTTGGCTTTCTTTTTCAATATCCCTTTGGCTATTCGAGGTCTTTTCTGGTTCCATATAAATTTTAGCATTATTTGTTCCATTTCTTTGAAAAAGATGGATGGTACTTTGATAGGAATTGCATTAAATGTGTAGATTGCTTTAGGTAGCATAGACATTTTCACAATATTTATTCTTCCAATCCAGGAGCATGGAACATTTTTCCATTTCTTTGTGTCTTCCTCAATTTCTTTCATGAGTACTTTATAGTTTTCTGAGTATAGATTCTGTGTCTCTTTGGTTAGGTTTATTCCTAGGTATCTTATGGTTTTGGATGCAATTGTAAATGGGATTGACTCCTTAATATCTCTTTCTTCTGTCTTGCTGTTGGTGTAGAGAAATGCAACTGATTTCTGTGCATTGATTTTATATCCTGACACTTTACTGAATTCCTGTATAAGTTCTAGCAGTTTTGGAGTGGAGTCTTTTGGGTTTTCCACATATAGTATCATATCATCTGCGAAGAGTGATAATTTGACTTCTTCTTTGCCGATTTGGATGCCTTTAATTTCCTTTTGTTGTCTGATTGCTGAGGCTAGGACCTCTAGTACGATGTTGAATAGCAGTGGTGATAATGGACATCCCTGCCGTGTTCCTGACCTTAGCGGAAAAGCTTTCAGTTTTTCTCCATTGAGAATGATGTTTTGCTTTGTTTTCTAATTGAGAATAAATACTCGACCACACAGTAAAGCAGCTGAAATGATGAGAAGCTATTCCCAATGGAGCCTGTATTCATAACTCAACCTTAGTCTGTTTTCTGTTGTATATGTACTTTGTGCACCTTGAGATTTAATTATACAATTACCACTGAACCATGCTAAGCATTTTAAGGAAAACTAGTTTTAATAGTGAAGTCATTCAGGGGTGACTTGGTGGCTCAGTGAGTTCAGCATCTGGCTTTGGCTCAGGTCATGATCCTGGGGTTCTGGGATCCAACTCCTCACATCTGGCTTTCTGCTCAGCAGGGAGCCTACTTTTCCCTCTGTCCCTGCCCCTGCTCTCTCTCTCTCCTCTCTCTCTTTCTCAAATAAATAAAAACTTTAAAAAACCCAGTAAACTCATCCAGTATAGACTGAGAAACACAGTGTGGTTGGGGAAAGATGTCAGATTTCAACTAAGAATAGTTCAAGGAAACAATCAGAGAGAAATCTTTAATGATAGTACCAGGGTCTTGATCAAAATTATTAGCTTGAGATTTATAAAAGCAAAATTACTTTTAAATCTTCTCCTAAAAACACCTAATTTTTCTTAGGATATTTCAACATTCTGAAACCAACCTGTAGCTACTTGCTTTTTCATTTGTCTTTTCTGGGAAGGATTACAATATTGACATATGCTAGTTTTTCTATCTCGTGTCCCCAGCGGCTACCATCAAGTTAATGTTTATGAGGTCTGTGGAAAATAGTCAGGAAATACCGCCACAAAGTGGGAGGAAAATATTTTTTAATTTAAAATTCTAAAGATTTTTTTACCATTACTGTGTAGTTTTGGTAAAAAAAAAAAAATATAGGTGTGTATGATTATTTGATAAATTATTATTTATTTGAGTGAGAGAGAGAGACAGCATGAGCAGGGCAGAGAAACAGACTCCCTACTGAGCAGAGAGCCCGATGGGGGGCTCAATCCCAGGACTCTGAGATCATGACCTGAGCAGAAGGCCGATGCCTAAAGACCAGAGCATCCTGGGAGCCCCAGATTATTTGATAAACTTCTGCCATCACTGAACACTAGCTCCAATATCATTCCTGTTTGCTCACTGGTGCCAAGAACAATTAAAAACAAATTTTCACAAACACCAGGTTAATCATACTTAATGTGTGAAAAGAATCAGAGGAGCTGAGGCAATGAACTTAATGGGAATTGTAAGCAATTAGAAATAGCTGGAGCACAGGCTTCCATGTGGACAGGGCCGGTGTCAGCGGCAGCCGTACAAGGAAAGGCTTTGTTGCCATCGTAATACTTCAAAAAATGAGAAATTAACATTTATATCAAACTACTCATCCACGGAACTAAAATCAGGCCAGAAAAGTTAGAGGATAGGTGATTCCACTGAAAGCCCCGCAGGTTGTTTCCCTACTGCAAAATGAGACCTACATTCCGGAGCCCCTAACATTTTAAGTTTTGCCTGACCATAGTTCACGTCTGTCTTCTATCCCATTGAGTTCTCAGCATAGAGTGTATTACTTGACCCGTAGTATGTGTTTGATGAGTACATGGTAAAGGAGTGAATACCTGAATGGGGGTGTTCATTTAAAAATAGCACTGGGTACCGCGCTCAAGTTATCAATGAAGCACAGACTGGGGGAACAAAATCACCACTCTGTAAAGAAGAAACACTCGATTTCTCCAACTGAATGACCGGCAACGTGACTAGAGTCATCTTTCCAGAACTAGGATCTCTGGTCATTGCTGTAAAACCTTCAGTAGGTACAACCTATGCTTCTGTGTTGGGCCATGAGCTGTTAGTGAGGGGCATACACTGATTTCCACCTCCCCGATCTAAGGAACGGAGTAAAATACAAAGTGTCTTGTTTAGAATTAGTAGTGATTCTTAACCTGTTTTGTGGGGGGAAATGGAAACTGGCTTATCAGGGCTAGATCAAAAACATGCTCTTTCATCACCCCACAAGTCCATAATGCTGAAAAAAAAACAAAACAAAACTAACAACACTTTAAGAAATATTAAACTAACTAGTCAAGATAAAAAGCAATTAATGAGGCAATAGTGTAGTTTTTTTTTTTTTTAAGTGAAATATTCCTAAACATGCAATTAAATTCTCAGAGTAAGAGGTTATCCCTCTGGCCTACACTTCACCAAGAATATAAAGAGTTAACCTACAGGATAGATTAAGTTCATGCACTTACTTACCCGAAAAATTTTAATTTTTAAATAAGAAAACAGGAATATGACTTTGAAGTTATTCTTTGAAAAATGATAATTTATTCTTGTTAAACTGAAAAAAAAATAATAACTTCCCCTGAGAATATTTTTTAAATCAGAGTCTTCATTGTTTTCTCTCTACAGAATACAATCATTTTGTTTCCACTGTACCAGGCTGCTATGACTCTTTATGTAACATGAAGGAACAGCACACATTTTATATCAGGGAAACAACATAGGATGGTTTATTTACTTAGAATTTATTCAATATATTTAAAATAAAATAAATATGCCCATGTAGGGGGTATTCTTCAGAAATGTTGGCAATTTTGTCAGCCTCATATGACTAATCAAGGAATAGCTACACTGGATTTTTACAAAAGACTGTCAATTACTTTAAAAAATATCTATCCAACTGAACCTTCATTCCACTAATTCACATAAAGCACAGTGGTAGTGTTCTAGGAGTAAAGTAAATTAAAACCAGAAATTCCAGCAGAGAGATGTTTATTTTTATATTTGATTGAGTAAAAAAGAAAACAATTTTGAAAAAAGTAAGAATTCCCATGAATTAGAATTTTTTGTTATTGTTATTTTTTGTTGTTGTTATTCTTGCAAAAACGGATATGCAAGAAAGAATCAGATCCAAATACATCTATTGCATAAGCAAAAGTAGCTTATCCAGTGATGTATTATTTGTCTTGTGTACCACAGTGCAGGTAAGAAGTTTCATTATTAGCTCCCAGTTTCAGCCATTTAAAAACCATGGGTAAGGAAGGGATCTAACATAATACCATTTCCAAGCTCTAAGATCTTACTGAAATTGCTCTAAAACCAGGGTTAACTTCACTAAGTTGTTTCCATCAGAAAGAAATCAGATGGGATAATCTTCATGAGAATTCTGCAGAATGATCAACTCGACATCTTTATATTCACCAAGGGATTCTGAGAGCCGACAAGTTCACAGACAAACTATTTGTATTCCTTACACAGGAAAAGAAGCTCAGCACATATGATTTTCCTATGTGTGTATTATGATTCTACCATTTCTCTAAATTTCCTGTTTACTGTCCTTTTCATCACAAGTGGTGATGAAACTGCCAACATCAAAGTTATGGACTCTATTTTGAGCATCATTTATTGTGATAACTAAAAGTCTAATTAAAAAATGACTTCATTTCACCAAGATCTCATGATAAGAATCAATATCCAGGCCACTGATCTTGCATTAATTTGTCCCTGTCATCACTACCTCTTGTCACAGTTACACCTTCCTGATACCTTGATTTAACCTTGAGTACAACCACAGGGTAAAAAATAAAAGCAAGGAAAATATTCTCTGTTAGGATATCAAACAAACTTCTCTCATGGCTTCGATGGAGATAGGACCAAAGGTATCATGTTATGTAAAATTATTTTTTAAATTACATAAAATGCATTTCAAATCTTCACCTTGTACACTTTAAATATATGCAATTTTGTTTGGCAAACACCTCAACAAGACTGGAGAAAAAAACATAAGAAAGCACTGCCTTGGGGAGCCTGGGTGGTTCAGTCATTGAGCATCTGCCTTCGGCTCAGGTCATGATCCCAGGGTCCTGGGATGGAGCCCTGCATCTGACTCCCTGCTGGGTGGGAAGCCTGCTTCTCCCTCTCGAACCAGCCCCCCTACCCCTGGCGTATGTTCTCTTTCTTGCTGTGTCTTTCTCTGTCAAATAAATAAAATCTAAAAAAAAAAAAAGCACTGCCTTTATAAAAAGGTATACAATTAAATTAATCTAACCAGAAAAGCTATACTTTCATGTGAAGGAACAAACTATGCCCTTCTATTTCACTGAAAAAGACGTGTTCTTTCACACCTTGTAAGTTTGCATAACAGATTCTAGATTTAATAATTAATATTAATCTTAAACAAATACATGCTACATCAAACTGAAATTTATGAAATTATGTTTGTTGGTCTAATACAAGATCTGTAAAAAGCAAAAATTTATCACACGCACACACACACACACACACACACACACATATATACACACACACATATGCCCACTTATATAAATCAAATATATTTACATATAAATTTATATACATATACTATGTAATATAAATTTTGTGAAACATATACATATACATACATAAGTGGAATACACAAGTAAAAATACTAGATATGTGTTTACAGATACCAAATAAGTATGATGGTATATATGTACGTTGATCTGTAGAGTATATGTTTTATGGAAATATACAAAGGCAGCTCCAGGACAGATGTCCAGAGAAAATATTTTTTTAAACCTCCAGACTTATGAAATTAAAACCCATGTCAGTTCTAAAGTTAAAACTTGATAAAGAGTGATGTGACATCATAAAACACCTCCAGGCATCCATTATCCTGTAAGTGATGTGGAATGGCAATTCACTGAAGCAACTTCACTGGACACAACTCAAGAACCCACTTCAGAGAAGGCCCTTGTTTTTGCTCTTCCACTTCCTGTGTGTTGAAAAGTGGTTGGACACCTACAGGTCCATATCTTTGCAATGACATTAAAACCTTGGAAGCATCCCCTAAAACCTACCTCCCGCTTTAGAATTACATAAGGATATTTGATGGATCTTCCTATTAATCAAGTGTGAGTAGAATTTAAGAAGACATGCTTGGAATTCAGAAGGAGGGAAAAACTTGTTCATACGCAATTAGAAAAGCCTTTTGGAAGTTATAAAATAATTTCTGGTGAATGTCTAGTGTCTAGTGGAAGACAGATACAGGGTGTGGTAGAGAAACACTGTGGTCTTTTGTTAAAGGTTAAAGATACTGGGAATAAAGTACTGTGACCTGATATGGGATAAATTTGTATTGCCAATTACTGGCATTTCATGTATGTATGTGTGCATTTCTTCTTCCCAACCAATATTTCATAAATTAACTGGGAGAACAAGCTAAAACCATTTTATAACAATTTCATTATGTGGTTCCCATTTAGTTTATGAAATGTGATATTTGATTAGGGACTTTTCACTACTACCCTGAGTGTTGAAGAAAGCTTAGCTGAGATGTTCATGCTAAGGCTCTCCTCTTTCATCCTTTTGTGTTCACTCTGATTTTACTAAAAAAGAAAGAAGAATCAATGGAGCAATGAGCTTTTAAGCCATCAGTAAAGTATTGAGTTGTCATATATTCATGGTTTCTATACTAACAAGATATTATAGGCCACTTATAGGGACATACTGCCTCCTGTGACATTACACAGAACAAATTCCAGGTTTTCTTCCCAACTCTACATTTTATCCTCATGAAATATTATCCTAGATGTGTCCCTAAAGACTTGGCCTAATTCACACACAAGCAGGCCTTGAAAGTCACAATGTTTCATCCAAAAATGGCAATTTCCTTTCTTTGCTCCTGTGGAAATATCAAATATCACTGTATGTGAAGATAAGCACTAAGAAGAAACTAAATTCTAGAAAGAGGCAGACACTGCCGTCCTCTTGACATCATTGGGTTAGACTTATTTTTTGTTCCTAGATAATATAACTTAAGCTTGCTCTTAATTAATGAAATAGCTCTAGAATCAAGTGGCAGTGGAACGATTACTACCTTTAGTCAATGATAGTGTCAAGCGCATTTTCTGTGATGTGTCTGAAGATGATCAGCTAGATTTTCTTGAGATAGAATTTCATTGCATGAGTGTGTGTATGTGTCTTTCAAAGCTATACTTTTTACACTATTATCTGTTTTCACATAGTAAATAAAGAAAGGAAGATATTTAAAGTTGAGTTCTCTGAAAAACTGACCTTTAATAGTATTTATGTGCTTCAAATTCCATTTCATTTAGGAATGGTGCCAAACATATATGAAAGATTGAGTCTAATTCAACGGCCTCCCATAAAGTTGAGTCTAAAGAAAGATCAGTCAGTCAGCCTAGTGAGCTCCACTGTGTTCTGCCTAAATTCACTTACAGTCTCATGTTATTACTGACTTTTAGTCTGACCACAAAAGGATGGTGGTTACACAGCACACATAACTGCATGTTCCTCTTCCCAAGACCATAGGTGATATGGGTGATGGTTCTTTGGCCTTGAGCCTGCACTTTTAACTCAGAACTTGTCTCACCATTGTGCTCTAGAAAGCCAACAAATGACTGGAGTTCTCGTGAGAACTCAACCTTTTTTGTTATCCTTGCTCTGGAGGTTAGTTCTCAGGTGCTATGACTGAGATGCCACTAATTATTACCAGGTGCACGGTAGTCGTTTGCAAAGTAGTTTTCTACTTTTCTTATTTAACAGCCGCTGGACACCAGCCATGTGTCAAACTCAGTGTACGTCCTGGCAACACGTTTATCAATAAAACATGATTTCTGAGCTCAAGAAATTTAAAATCCAGTTGCTAAAACCAATGGATAAATCAGACAATGACAACCAATGACATGTGTATAGGGACGACACAGGAGAACATCTGTCAGGGAGTTAGGGCTGGAGAATATAGTGCATCAATTTTCTCACCTTCCTCGCCAATGGGAGAGAAATTGTGGCACATTCAAGAAATTACAAATGTCCATAATTGGATTACACTTTTCTATTTCTATGAATAGGGCCTCAGTTTCCTACTGTTTAATGTGAGGGAAATAATGGAATTTACCTCAAAGAGATGCTATGAGGCTATGATGCTATGTATATGCTAAAATAATACATGTCATTTAGATAAAAAAGACAAGAGAGAAGACTTGGCAATGATGTGGAGAAAAGGGGACTCTTGTGCACTGTTGGCTGGGAAGTAAATTGATGTAGCCACTGTGAAAAACAATATGAAACTGCCTCAAAAAAAAAAAAGTAAAAATAGAACTACCCTATGATCCAACAATCCCACATCTGGGTATATATCTAAAGAAAATAAAATCACTATCTCAAAGTGATCTCTGTAGCCTGCCACACCCCTATGTTCACTGCAGCATTATTTACATTAGCCAACCATGGAAACACCCCAGGTGTCTACCAGAGGACGAGAGGGTAAAGAAAATGCATATATAATTATTCAACTATAAAAAAGGAAGAAATCCTTTCATTTGAGACTTGAGGGCATATGCTGAGTGAAATAACTTAGAGGAAGACAAATACAAATACAAATGATCTCACTTATATGTGGAATGTAAAAAAAAAAGCTAAACTCACAGAAACAGAAAGTAGATTGTTGCCAGGGGCTGGGGATTTTGAGAAATGGAGATACATTGTTCTAAGGGTATAAACTTCTAGTCAAAAGATGAATAAGATCTGGGGTCTAATATACCACATAGTGACAATACATAACAACGTTACATTGTATACTTGAAAGTCACTAAGGGAGTAAACCTTAAATGTTCTCAGCATACACACTAAAGTGGTCATTATGTGAGGTGACAGATGTGTTACCTTCACCTTATTGGTAAACATTTCAAAACATATACGAGCTTCAAATCTACAGGTTCTAGACCTTAAATTTACACAGTGTTATAGATTGATTTTATCTGAATCAAGCTGGAAAAAATAATACATGCCATGATCTATCTTTAATATTTAATTACAGGTATAATTCACTAACATTCATTATGTGCTTTCTGCGTGTCAGACGTGTTTCTAAGCCATCACATATATGTCGTTAAACGTTATGCATTAAATATGTTAACTGCTTTAGTACTTCTATATAGTAGAAGGCCTATCACAAAAGAACACTTGATGGATGTCATCTGTCATTTCTAAAGCTAGAATGTGGCATACAAAGGGGCCCGGGATATCAACAGAAGAGGTAGAGGGAGGTAGAGGGAGCAACAAATGAGGGAGGGACCCAGGTCACGCTGGGGAATGGGGTGGCAGATGGAGCACATCACAGACCTGACCATATAAGCCAAGAGTTTCCCAATGCCAGTCTTTGGTCTGCATCAGAATCCTCAAGAAAGCTTATGCAAAATAACAATCCCCAAGTCCCCCACACAGATGTTTCTGCAGAGTTTCCGGTAAGAATTCAGGGACCTGTATTTTTAAGAAACCCCCCCCTTTAGTAATTATGAGCCCAAGTCATATTTTGGAATCAGTGAATGGGGAGTAGATGAGGATGCCCGGAAGAGAGACACGGGAAGGGTGTGAGATTCAGGAAGACCTTCCACATGGGAGGGGCTTGGGAAGAGCAGGATGAGAGGCAGGAAGAGGGTTTGACCCTTTGTGGATGGAACTGGGACAACCACTCTGAGGTCCTTTATTATTCCTTACTAACATTCCCCCTCCTGAGATCTGGTCAGGTCTCGGCTTATTTTCTATAGAACCTGTTTCTAAACAAAATGAAGCAAAAGAGAACACCCTTACTCCCCTGCCCCCAACACACACACACACACACACACACACACACACACACTCACAAAACAACAACCCAAAAAGCAGAGAATAAAAATACTACCACTGACTCCTTTATGTTGACAGGGCTTTCCAACAGACAATGAGGAAATATTCCTATTTGGAAAGTGACACTTTCACTCTACTGATTCTGCCCCTGCAGATAAGAAAGCGACACTTATTTCATCCGAATGATCAAAACACGAATTTGAATATTGGGAAATCTCTGCAGAAAGAATATTTTCATGGTTTTAGTCAAATTTAAAATCACTTTTACCTTCTTAGACTCTTATCTTCTCCCAGAATCTTTACTGGATGTTTTAAATAACATATACTTGAAGAGTTAACATTAAAATAATTGTGGCTAGAAGTTTTAGTCAAAACTCTAAGAACTAGCTCTTACGAGGCCCACAATAAAGAGACTCATTCTGAAGTTGAAAAGCACCTAGTAAGCGGGAACTTCCCCATCAATGTTCTTTAAATGAGGGAATGAACGCAGGTAGGTATGATTGAACAAAATGGTAATTTATACCTTACCCAACAACATTCTGGCTCAACAGCTCTTTACAGTAAGATCAAATTAGAACTATCCTAATGTCCACTGAAACTTGTTATTAGGTATTGAGTCCTTTCTAGGAATTACGCCCCTCTTCTGATCCTTGTCATACACTAACAAGGGGAGCACTAATATTCATCCTATTTAATAAATGAGGAAACTAAAGATTAAATTTTATATCAAATCACTCAAAGAAAAGGTATCATCAGGATTGAAACAAAGGATAGTTTGCTTCAGTTCACGCCTTCTAAACACACACAGCTTTTCCAATATCAGGAGGGTTAAATTATGGAAAAAACACATGAACAAGTACTATTCAATCATTCAAGTCATGCTTTACAATATAGCTTGTTACTCTATTTCAAGCATTTTCTCATGTTAATTGAAAAAAAAAGTAATTTGCAAAAGAGTAGGCAATTTGCAAAGCCATATGTAAAATATTAGCCCAACGAAAAAATACACACAATTAAATACACACAATTGTAAATGTAGGTAAATTACTAAAATAGCACACAACGTATTAACAGTAGTTCGTATTTTTTTTCCTGAGTGACAGAATGTTAAATTATAATTTTTTAAATTCTTTATACTCCTCCGTATGTTGCCACAATTAATAGGTTCTCTATTATAAAAGGAAAAGTATTTAATGTTTATTAGTTGTTTAGACAGGCAGATGATCAATGTTTAATATCGGTCTTTACTTTCCTGCTGTCTGCCATATTTGGAAATACATCTGGATTCTAAAGTTATTCTAAAGCCACCCAAAGTCTCTTTACTTGTACCTGTGTCTTCATCATTTCTTATCTTCTACATACCCACCCCAAGGGTTGCTCTCTCTCTACTTCGTCTTTGTTCAAAATACATTTTCCAACAAGATCATAACACAAGCCTTAATTTTTTTGTTACATCTTTCATCGATCTTGAAAACATATTTGGTGATGAACTCTGTCCTATCATTTCAGAGTGAAATTTTGAAATTAGTGGATGTCACTAGTTGATAAACGAGAGAGTGAATAAGTGAATGGGATAACTTTAGAAGCCAAAGGGCCCTTTATCGGCATTTAATCCTGATGAAACCGAACCTCTCAAGATGACAAAGCTAAGTGCTGATTTTGGGAAGTCTAGATGTAAGTAAATAGGGATAAAAAGAATGCTGCGGTTCAAACTTTGTCACACATGATTTAGATTTGTTTTCTTCTTTAAACTGAAACTGAATTGAGTAACAGTTCAGTTCATGCCTTGTCCTACAAGGATCTGTGCCTATCTACTTATAATAATAATAATAATAACTGTAAAAACCCCCAGTCAGTTGGATAAAAATGGGAAACTAAGGATTTGTGTCTTTTCAGACACCGTGGCTGTGACAGACGGTGGGCTGTCCCTCATTATCTAATCCTTTTCTTTCCCAGTAATAGGACCCCCAGTTTTCAGATAAGCACATGGCTGCTTAAAATAAAGACTACATTTCCCTGCTCTCTTGAAGCCTTTGATGGCCATCTGCATTTGAGTATATAACTTCTGAGGAGTGTGTTTAAAGGTAGAGGTGACCTTCTTTGAACTCTCTCTTTCTTCTAGCTGGAAAGAAGATGTGATAGCTGAGCTTAATCAGTCTCCTGGGCCCTTGGGTAGCTCCATGTTGAATCTAGCAGAGCGACAAGATAGACATATCCTGGGTTCTTGTAGAGAAGAGAGCTACCACCTCAGCCCTATGCTGTTAACTGCTGGGCTTTATTTATATAAGAGGAATACATTTTATTGGGTTCAGTTACTGCTATTTTGGTCTTCTGTTGTTTGAAGACAGGAAATATTATCCAATTGGACAGGCCATTTTTTTAGACTATACCTATTAAAATGAAGTCAGAGACAGTTATCTAAAATATTACCCTTTGTCTTATTTAAGAATACACTTATACGTGCAGATAGTAATACGAAGGAGACTTTTTTGAGTTTTTGCTTTAATTTGAAGGGATGATTCTTAAGGACATCCTTCAGTTTGCACATGTAGAGGCAACTTAGCAATATTTTTTTCCTCGTATATTACCAGATTCCCCTAATTTTACTGAAATTATATTTGAGGGTTCTTTAAGAAAAAATTAAAATTACATGTTTAATGTCTTTGCTCAGATTTTTCACTTACTGTGATCACTATTTCTGGCACAAATATCTTTATGTGCTTCTAAGGAAAGTTACAATAAATTTGCTTCTATTTCTTTCCAGCAAAAAGAAATCTTCATGAAATCTACTTAATGACCACATTATTTAAAGTGAGTGGATTTTTGGTTTTTGGGATCTTTTTTCCACTCTGTCATCTTTGTTCCATTTCCGTTTTGGGGCATTCATTCTGTGCTATTGTTTTATTACAGGGATAAAAACGGACAATAGACAAATTAGACAATAAAAGCAAAACAGCTTTTGTATTCCTTATGGGAAGCCTACTTCATGCATCAAATAATGCCAAGAACAATGTCTAAACATGTACAGAAAGAAAAATAGCACCCACCTCCTCAGTAATTAGGGAGCTTCATAGCCCTGTGATGATGTACATTTGGGACTATTCTGGGAGCTACCAAATCAAAACAAGACACTAGAGATCAATCAGAACCTTAGGAACCAGAGGAAGCCAACACAACGCTGAGCTGTGGGAAGCTCCAGAGTTTGAAAAAACAGACAGTCTTCTGATTCTTTAGGACAAAAAGAAAAGCATATCTCAACCTCTCCCCCAAATTCCAGATAAATGATTCAAATTACCATTTTGCTGTTTTAAGCGTTTTTTTCTTTACTTTTTTCTTCTTATGAAAAAACAGGCATGTGATTTCACAAAAATTTTTCATTTGCTCTTAATTCCCCAAACTGCTGTTGAGTTCATATGAGGCAAAGAACCACTATCTGCATTTCTAATCCGTCCAGAACTTTTGAGAACCATTCTCCTTGTTAGTGATATAAGTAAATCTTCTGATGTAAGCATAACATTCAGAGATGTCCAATACCGGAGGTTTAAATAGTCTCCACTCTCTGTCTCTCTTTTTTGGGAATCTTGTTTAACACCTGTGTATTCCTTCATAGTGCTAAGGGGCTGTAAATGTCTTTGCTATTGATTAAGGTAGGAATTTAGTAAGTGCCATGTGATGTTCTAGGTGCATGGTTTGTTTCCTTACTCATCTGAAAGCTGGAAATTATTCAGTTGCTGATTGATTCATTCAACCCTTAACGTGAGGGACCATGTTATCCATACCATATGTAGTATGGGTATGTAAACCATACTATACATATTGATATCCATACTCTACTTATTCATACCATACAGTTTGGTGACCAGGAGAAAAACACCTACATTTGCTGTACCCAGTATCACCCAAAGTAGATTTTTAGTTTTGCATTGTCAGTTACCAGTAGTACATATATTCTTAGGGTTTACATTTTGCACAATGTTTTCTTTGCTTCTATGTGAAAGTTCTTCCCATGATCCTCTTAATTTCCTGAACATCAACTAACATATAAACATCACCTATTAAGTATATATTTTCTCATGGGTGTGGGTAAAAGGTAGTATCCAACAAAGGCACAAACTTGTACTTCTTCAGTGACACAAGACACGAGTTGGAATCCCAGCCAAACAAGGGTGGACACTTGCCAAATCCCCACCCAGAAAGGGAGCACTCAGAGTGGACACAAGTCTCTTTACCCCCAGGAGGGACTGGACCTCCCAAACCTAAGTATAAAAATTTTGAACAGCGCATCCAAAAATCTCCTGAGTACGATGGCGTGAGTGAGGGTTGCAGTCAGACCTAGCAGAACTGCCTTTGTATAACTCACGTATGTGCCATATGGCCGAGAAGGTGCTGCTGAAGGAAAAGCCTGTTTTACAAGATTTTGATCAACGGCATGTTTTACAATCCACCAGCTGGGGAAATCTCTTCCATCTCCTATAAGCCATTCTTATTTTGGGTTTCCTGTGACAAGTGGACACACCTAATCCTTACTAAGTTGGTGGATGTGGAAGGGGAGTAGTTATGGGAGAAATAAAAGCTTTCGGCAAGGAAGGACTAGTTTGAATTTTGATCTAGCGGCAAAAAGAGCTACCTAAGTAACCCTAGGTAAGAGAATTAAATAATTCAGGGTTAATATTTTTATAACTGCCCTTTTCAATTAAAATTTACAAGCCATATCAACTAAAAATCTTCCCTGACCTCTCCCTCAGTCTCTCCAAAACAGCAGATGGGCAAGTTTTCCCCACCCTTCTCTGCTTCCAGACTCTTGTCCAAACATCTGGTACTAATCACATTGTATTAGGATTCCTTGTTTCTGTGTTTGTCTTCCCTTTTAGAATTTGATCACTTTGAATGTAGGGACTTCATTTTTAATCCCATTAGCTAACAATAAATATTTGTTTAGTCATGTACAAAAATGTGGATTTCTTTTCTATCCTTCCTTCCTTTCTTGTGAGAAAGTCTTGCTGCAGTTAAATTGTCATGGATCCTGGGTCCCATCAGCACAAAGTGAAAGTTAGGATTGATTAGCAATGATTCTGCTTTCATTCAACACCCCAGAAAATTCCAAGATTAGCCATATTCACCCAAAGCAATAGATGCCATTAATTCACTTTATTCTGGGAATTTTGCATATTAGGAAGGGGATCTGCAGTACTGTCAAGATTTTGGGAGGAAATAGAAGAAAAATAAGATGACATTTGGTAGATATTTGTTGAATGACTCGTAAGAGACTGGGCCATATGGATGAATAAAGAGAAATGAAACTCTGTTGAAGACAGTGATTGGAATTTTAGTGGCACTACCACCATTACGAAGTCTCTAACAGAAACTGCTATCAAAGGAGATGACAGACAACTAAATTTATTAAAAAACACATGACAGTATGAAGTGATTTGGAGGAAAATGGAAGAATGTGTTATTTTTTACATGAGCTTAAGTGCATATTTTATGTGAGCTCCATAGAGATTGAGGAAAGAAAAAGGCTTAGGTTGGTGAATGAGTATTTGAAAGCAAAGTTGAACCAGGCTCTAGTAATATGCAGCCAGATTCTTCTCATGTTTCAGTACCAGAAAATTATGCAAATAGCTATAGCATTTTCCCTAATAAATTCCATTTCCTATGCAAGTGACATGATTTGAATATAAAATTGAAAATTATGTTTTCCCAAGTTTGTTATTTTAAACATGCTATTATTTATCACAAATTAATAAAGCAGGCTTCTCCTACTCCCCCTCCCCAAAAGGACAAACTTTTGGATGATTAATTTTCCCACAAAATAATATAGTAACAATGTTCATGGATTTTAAAGTATAGGGTATTTTTATTTGCATAAGAAAATAGTCACATACTTGAGATAGGCTGTTACATTCTTGCAGAGAAACTTCTACAATGGTCTCATCAGATAGGAAGCAGCAATTAGCCAGGCTCAGGAAGACCTGCATGTTTTCTAGTGGAGCAGTAGTTCGGATCTGAAGTCACTGATCAAAGACAATAAGGAGTCCAAATGCAGGAGATGAAAACTTCTCAAGATAGTTCAAAAGGATCTGGAAATTTAGATACCTCCTCTTTTGTTTTTTTAAAGAACAGGACCATTAAACTCTTCTGAATTTGGATCAAGCCACAGCTCAAAATATTTGAGGTAATAAGAGAATTAGCTATTTAAAAGTTTTTAGTTTGTTTACACTCTGTTGTGGGTCAAATTCCCTAAAAGCAGAGCTTGAGACGGGGATTCTCATTCAAGTGGTTTCTTGAAGGTACATTCTCAATGGGAACCTTTAAGGAAATAAGAGGCAGAGTAAGTAAAGGGATGGAAGCAGGTGTGGGCTCATCTGGAGGCTGGTAGGAGAGCCCGATCCCGCAAGAAGCTCTGGCAATGTGAACTGCTCCTTTAGGTATATCTCACCATGAGGCAAAGGTGCAGACATTTGTCCAAGCTTGGTGGCAGATTGCCCCTTCCTCACAGAGGAATAGAAAGGGAGAGAAGTGTTCTTTTGTTACTTTTGAAGCTAGATGGTTGCTGTGACTAATGGTGGTCTTTGGGAGAAGGTGTGGCTGTGGGTCTAGAAGAACCTGTCAGTACAGGGAGTCTCACTGGGGCACTGACAATTGCATTACACATTTGATCAAATCATTGCCCTATTTCCGATATAACGAATACTGCTTTTCTGGCTTCTTTCTGGGCTCCTAAGGGGTTACTGTTACATCCATTACCATTTTGTTACTGTATCAGAACAAATTATGGCGGGAAATCAAAATGGGAAGCATTGCTTCATGGTTAAGGAAAACAAACTAATCCATAGTTTATGTGAAATCTAACACTTGAGTAGAAGAGGTGGTTTCATTGATTCATTTGCTCAATGCACTGAGCCATATAGATAATTGTTTGCATTTTTTTTTAATTCATTGGGGTGACAACTCATTAAAAAGGGGAAATGAACCTAGGTTGGTACAGGCAAGCAGACTGCATGGTGGATTTTATGGACATGTTGCACTAATATCCTCAGATTCCTATTTGTTGTGTGAGGGAATCATAAAATCTCTCTTGGCTCTTATCTACTTGGCATGGTAGAGAAAAAGCTTGCCTGAGGGTCAGAAAAGGAGGTCTCCAAGCTCAAATGGAAGTAGTTGAAGTACATCACATCATTCCTGGGACTTGGGTTTTTTGTTTGTCTGTTGAGAGGGTTGAAGTCTATAATCTCAAATTGCTTAAGTCCTTTTGTTCCAAAAGTTCCAGTCAATACAGTTGAGCCAGGTTATGAGGAACAGACTGGACTCCTGCCCTTCGATTCTAAGTCTTCTCCAATAGCTATTTAAGGAGAGGATTAGTTTTTATGTTTTTTGTTTTTAATTTCCAATCTTCCATGGGCCAATATGGGGTCCTATTACACCCACCTGTGCTCACTCCAGATGGCACTCAGGGTGCAAACTTGAAAATACCCAAAGTGGTCTATGCCCCACACAGTGAGATGAGTCCATTAAGTCCAAGTTTGGATGTTACATCGATGCCAAGTGGCTACAGAAGTTTCTAAATCCTTACTCTCAATTTCTGAACTTGTCATGGACTACTAACAAAGAGTTCATTGCCAGGTCTGACCTGCAGAACACGTTGAGTATCACTGAACCACATTATTCATTCACTGCTTCAGGAATAAGACCATTTGCAAAAACAAAAATGACCCTAATCCTTGACAACATTACCCCTTACAACCTGAACAGTGATGTATCAGTCTGAAAGTGTTCTCACGTTGTCTACTATGGTGGCCACTGGCACATGTGGCCATTTAATTTAAACTTGAATTAATTACAATAATAGTTTAGTCCTTTAGTGACAGAAGCCACATCACAAGAGTTCATTAGCCAAGTAGCTAATGGCCCCTCCACTGGAGAGTAGAAATAGAAACAATTTCCATAATCTCCGAAACTGGAGATTTCTATGGGATAATGCTGCTTTAGGACCATCACAAAATTTTCTGTAGTTTCAATGCATGTACACTTTGTGTACTACCTATTAACACCATAATGTCTTTATCAGCATATTAGATCCATCTTAAGGTTCACAGAAGAGGTCTGTCCAATTTTTAATTGTCATCATGTCATAATAAGTACTGTAAGTATCATTGCAAATTATTAAGCATCACACATAAGTCTTTTTTGTATAAAAGCTTAAAAGTATAGTATTTATTGTATAGTATACTAAATATACACTTTGAAAATAAAATAATGACTACTGCATGTAATCAAAATATTTATAATCTGATTAGGGATTCAGTAGTATTTTAGAAATTAAAAATAGGAAGTGATTTTAGTTGTGATTTAAGTAAATGATGTCGAGAAGAGGTTTTGCTCTCTCAGGCTAGATTATGAAATATTTGAGATTATAAGAAAGAGTCAGTTGCGTTTAGGGGCTGTACCTTACTAGGCTAGAAAAACCGGAAAACCACAGTGCAGGATGAGACCCTACACAGACCTGGAAGGAAGAGTGGAGACTGACTCCACAGAGAAGAAGACATGGAATATGCATGTGTCTATACATGTATGTGTACACACACACACACACGTCCATATAAATATTCCTATTTTGGTACCACTTATACTTGTAGAATATATTTTAAAAAGCTGTATCGAGAACTGCCAAAAATAAAGAACTACATCCTCTACTTTAAACTTTGGCTCTCCTCCTCCACTCCCCTCCTCTCCCCACAAATTTATCATCCAATAATTTTGAAGATCCAAAGTCCAAAATGAGCCTTACTGGATCCACATTAAAGTACCAGGAAGGCTACATTTCTTTCTGGAGGGTTTAGTGAAGAATCTGTTTCACTGTCTTTTCTGGCTTCCAGAGGCAGCCTGTATTCCTCGGCTCTTTGGCCGCTTCTCTCACCTTCAAAGTCAAGAACAGCTGGTAAAATCTTGGTCACGTGTGTCATCTGACCTCCTCTTCAGCTTCCCTCCTCCACTTTTAAGGATCTTCATGATTACATTGGGCCCACTCAAATAACCCAGGATTATCTCCCTATGTTAAGGGTATTCGATTAGGAATCCTATCAGTATTTATTTTTTATTTTTTCCAACTTTTTATTTAAATTCTAGTTAGGTAACATACAGCGCAATATTGGCTTCATGAGAAGAATTCTGTGGTTCATCACTTTCATCCCATACCCCGTGCTCGTTACAGTTGCCCTCCGTGATGCCCATTCCCCACCTTGCCCCTCCCCCATCACTATTTATTTATTTTTTATTTTTTTAAGATTTTATTTATTTATTTGACAGAGATCACAAGTAGGCAGAGAGAGAGGAGGAAGCAGGCTCCCTGCCGAGCAGAGAGCCCGACGTGGGGCTTGATCCCAGAACCCTGGGATCATGACCTGAGCTGAAGACAGAGGCTTTAACCCACCGAGCCACCCAGGCGTCCCCATCACTATTTATTTTTAATGTGAAGTATTTCTTCCCGTTGCTACAGCTCTTCACCCTCCTTCCGTTTCACTAATTACTGGGGGAGCAAGCAAACAAGACAGGGTTCACACTTTCATAATGCTTCTTTTTAAGGGCTCTGAGCTTTCATCATTCATTACACTGCGTTCACAGGGGACTGTCTGCAGGTCACAGATGCCACAGAAGTCCTCCAGGGGAACAAGGGTAGGCTCAAGCAGGAGGCCAGAAGAATGTGGCTATTTCTACCCATGAATTCCTTTTCCATTCTGTGCCACAAATTATTAAAATCAGATGTTGTGTTTTATATCCTTAAAGTAACTTCAAGTGTGGTAACATCAGTTTCCAGCTCTCTCAAAGCAGCTCAGTCACAAATCAAAAGGAATATTGTGTGTGTGTGTGTGTGTGTGTGTGTATGTGTGCATGTGTATTGAGTGAAATATGAAGATATAGAGACAGAAAAATCGAGAGATAGTAGATAGAGACATATTCCTCTATCTCTCATCTTGGCATTTTGCAGAAAAACGCTTTCTCATCTTGAGAAATTGCAGAAAACACTTTGCTTGGAATGACAGCACAAACTTCTATAAATTTAAATAATAAAGCATAAATGCGATGGGAATTGAAAATTCATTAGCTGATCCTACAGTGGAGCCCATTTGGTTGTCTCTCTGTCTTTTTCTATGACAGAAACCCAAATGCAGCAATGAACTTGGTCTCTTTTGGATTATTTACTATCGCATATTCAAGCTAATGAACGAAAATGTGATGTTGTCCTGAAGAGCAAACATCAAGCTTTTCTCTGACCTTCAATTTTAAAGTGTGATTGAAAACTAAGAAAACGATTGGAACACTGTGCACAACAGCAATACACAGAGCTCAGCTAAAACCCTCTCTGGGTATCACTTTTTAAAACTGGAATCCTCCCTCGTCTTGGAGGCTAGGAGCCCACGCTGATTAAAATTTAACAGAACGATCAGTACTGGTTACAAGAAAAAGGAGGGTGTGCTATTAAAAACAATTAAAATGTAAAAGTTATCTTGTTTAGGTTCTTAGGCTGTTTCTGATTTAGGGAATAAACATCTCAATGGAAACCCGACACAAAGGTCTCCTGGATGGCTCAGTGGGTTAAGCAAAAAAAAAAAAAATTGAAACTCTTGGTTTCAGCTCAGGTCATGATCTCACAGTTGTGGGATCAAGCCTCGCATGTGTCCTGAGCTCAGCGTGGAGTTCGCTTCATATTCCCTCTAACTCTCCCTCCAGTCTCTCTCTCTCTCTCTCTCTCAAAAAACCAGATACAGGGGCACCTGGGTGGCTCAGTGGGTTAGGGCTCTGCCTTTGGCTCAGATCATGATCTTAGGGTCCTGGGATCGAGCCCCACATTGGGCTCTCTGCTTGTCGGGGAGCCTACTTCCCCCTTTCTCTCTGCCTGCCTCTCTGCCTACTTGTGATCTCTGTCAAGTAAATAAATAAAATCTTAAATATATAGATATAGATATAGATATAGATATAGAAATAGGGGTATGTTAATTCCAAATAAGGAAGAGCTTGTAGCTGACAAATAGCCCCTTAAGGTGGGTTAAAGGTGACAGGTGCAGGTCCTATTCTATTAGAAGTGCTGGGCATTGCCTGAGAGTCCTTGAGCCCAAGGAGAATCAGCTGTTCTTACCAGAAGTGAGACAGGATACCAGGGGTAGCCAGACTTTTAGTCCCAGTCTCCTATTTGGCCCCGACAAGGGACTCGGGCCTAAGAAGCTGTGCTTTCATTTCTTCAGACTTCTAGGTCTAATATCCCTTTACATATTTCTTTTAATACTTGGACAAAATTACACATTGTCATCACTTGTTTTAATTCTTGAGTCATTTGACCTTGGTTTTTTTTTATACAAAGGTGTGTATTTTTTCCTTTATGGTCTTATATAGCAATCTTTGATTTTTCGTTTTCAAAGCCTTCCAGTTTTATTTTTAGTTATTTATTTATTTAAGAAATCTCTACACTCCTTTTGGGACTCAAACTCATGACCCTGAGATCAAAAGTTGCATGCTTCTCTGACTGAGCCAGCCAGGTGCTCCAAAACCCTCATATTTTGAATTGTAAACAACTAAAATGGTTAAAAAACAAACAATAAAAACAACAACCCAGCAGAAGTATGCCTTAGGTGCAGAAGAGTTATAATTAGCATGTTTAATAGTATTCAGATGAGCAGCATTAAAATGCATATCAGATTTGACATCTTATCACAAGCGAATGAACACTCTAATGTACTAGGACAACCAGGTTCTAATAGCATCAGCGGAACCAGGGAAAGAATACATTTGTGAGTTGAATACGTGTGGACTGTCAGGGCAGAAAAAGGCAGCTAATTTGGCTCTGTTGAGGAGCGCTGGAATCCTAGGAGGGCCACCTGAAAATTACATTTAATGTGCTAACACTATTACGAGAATATTTCTATTCTTCCCATAAAGGTCTTGCTAACAGTAATTAAATTTTAAGACAGTCAGATCTGGAAAGGAATAAAAATACAGTGAAAATACGATTATGATGGCTAGAGGAGGTCTTCCTTTTCAAATACTAATTAAAAAAAAAATTGAATTTCAGCTACCCAGGGACACCGAGGCTGGCCATATCTATATTAAATTATACCTAATCACTCCTAAGTTCTTAAAAATCGAATACATTTACAACCAAAATGCCTTGGACTTCAGAAATATGCAAATGACATTCTGAATGTATGGGTTTCTCCTCCATCGGGAGCTACATACAGAGTAGAGGGGGAAAAAAATACACAACACCAGGATCCAGGAGAGTCAGCCTTGGGGTCAGCAGAACTAAGACTGTGGGGTCCTAGTGGCTTCCACTAAAGAATCCACTGAATTAGGAAAAAAAAAAAAACTAACTTTCATTTTCTTTCTCACAGTCAGCAAGTCTGATCTGTGTAAAAGCATTGTGGTTTTGTGGTTTTATTGTTTTGTTTTGTTTTGTTTTGTTCTGTGTGTGTGTGTGTGCGTGTGTGTGTGTGGTTTTGTTTTGTTTTGTAGTCAACTGTTCAGGGGCTCCTAAGCCAGCTCACCATTCATGAGTAAAGGTAGGACAGTGTGGGAGGGCGAGCCACACGCACTCACCACACCCCAGCCTGCACCAGAAGCCTGGGTCTTAAGCTTCAATTATTATGAACTAAAGCACAAAACACCCAAAGAATCCCCAAAGTAAAATTCTGAATGTTCAAACAATAAAGCACTAACTTAATACTTTGGTAGGGGTCTAACATGATTCTTTTCAAAAACCGGATTTTTAAAAATCGTCTATCAGCAACCTTTCAAAAATGTGGAGTCTATTAGAAAGCAGGGGGTCTTAAAAGTTTTGCACCTACCAAAACCACCTGGAAGACTTGTTAAGATACAGATGGTTGACCTCACCCTTTGCATTTCTGTTCCATCAGGTTCGGGATGGGGTTTGAGAATTTACATCCCTAATCAATTCCCAGCTGATGCTGATGCCGCCAGTCCAGGGACCACACTTTGAGCCAGGCTGACCTGACTCTGCCAGTTCCTGCCTTAAAATCTGGGTTAAGTGGTTGAGCATCTCCAAGTCTTAGTTTCTTCATCTATAAATGAGGATACACACATTACCGCTGTCCCAGGATCTTTGCACAAACTAAAGGAGAAACATGCATGTGAGTTATTTAGAATATAGTAAATGACCAGTAATAATCAGTTCCTATTCTAAATAGGATATGGCAAAAATATAAAAAAAAGATTAAAGAGGAAACTTCTGTGTATCTTATTCAGGCATAGATCTCCTCTAAGAAAGGTATATATCACAGAGTAAAGATGTGCATGCGTTCAAGAATCAAACATCAAACAACTTATTAACTGCCAGGGGCTGAGTATCTTTTCTAATAAAAGACAGTCCAGATTCCATAGTGGGGATACAGCTAGGGCCACCTAGCTCTTTTATGTTCTGTTAAAAAAAGTCCTTAAGCTTCGATACGTAGTGTATAACCTACATTTTTCCTCTTCATGTATGTAACTATCTAATGAATTAACACATTGTGTAAGTGTATATAATATTATATCTACGTGAAGGAAAATATGAAAAAAGAAACCTTTAAAAGTCACTATCTCTGCATAAGGGGTAATGGTCAGTCTATTGTTTTGACCTTTCTTGCTATCCCAGATTTTTCTGGAGGTAGGTGATAAATGGGCATTCCCTCTTAATCACAGAAAGACCTTTGAATAAATGTTAACAAAACAAACAAGTGGGGAATCACAAGTTCCCAAGGCCATTATGCCACTGTATTCCTTTTCTTTGGGAGGAATCAGAAGGAAAGATGTGAGAGGGGCTTCCAAAAAGAGACATTTGGGAAAGTTAAGTTTCTCTTGGGTGACCGTGACCATGTCAAGGAGCTAAAGAAGGAGATGGTGTTCAGTCCGTCAGAGGAAAAGTAACTGAGGCCAGTAGGCTCCAGAGCCAGACAGCATGTGTGACCCAGATGTATAAAACTGTTTAAAGCAACTTGGAAGGACTACACTACTCCTATCTGAGCCTACTTCAAAGAAGGGCAGAGGGGACTTCATTTATAGAAGGCAAAAGTTCATGGGATGCCTGGGAGGCTCATTGGGTTAAGCCTCTACCTTCGGCTCAGGTCATGATCTCAGGGTCCTGGGATGGAGCCCCGCATCGGGCTCTCTGCTCAGTGGGGAGCCTGCTTCCCTTCCTCTCTTTGCCTGCCTCTCTGCCTACTTGCGATCTCTCTGTCACATAAATAAATAAAATAATAATAATAAAAAAGGTAAAAGTTCTTTACCTTTCTGGCTCACATACCCCTTTGAGAACCCGGTGGAATTATACAATCTTGTCCTCAGTCACACACACGGGGAACTCTGGGTGGGAGGGTCAACAGTCTGAAGTTGAACCTACGTGTCCTCTGTTAAGAAACTCTGACTTCAAATAACTGAGACGGAGGTATTAATGAGAAAAGCATTCAAATCTTTAGAGACGTTACCATTTCCAGTAAAAACAGTGTTAATACTTATATTATTTTAAATAATAAATATTACTATGATGCTGCGATGGTTACGCTTTGCTATTTCACCACAGACCAAAACAAAACAAAAACGCCTTCTCATTGTGACAGGAAATCCTGAGTGAAGGATCATGGTCTGACCATCTCTTGGGCTCAGTCACGTACGTCCAGAAGCACCTGGTTATGGCAGCTACGATTCCTGTTGTCCCTTGGAAGTAGTTTGCACCAACCACATAGCAATGTCTTAATGGAATCAGGGAAGTAGCATCTTGGTATTGTCCGAGTGGGACTTGGTATTGTCCCACTAAGGAGGGACAGAGACACCACGTGCTGTGTCCTATAGAGATCTACCATTTTGCTCAGATCAAAATTCTCAAGGCTTCTCTGGAAAAGTCATCTAGCTAGTGATCACCACAGCCAAACACCTGGAATTTACATCTCATTGGAACAAGGGCTCTACTATCCCTTTTTGGCTTTTTGGAAGATTTCCAATTGCCTTCTCTAATCTGGAAGAGAAAAATATGCAGTGGGCCACCCCCTTTTAAAATATATTATCATTTTTCAGTGGGTCTTTAGTCGCTTCAAGAATAAAGGGCGAGAACTGTCCGAGTCTACTTTGGGATTCATGTTCTCTGAGGCACGACCTCATCAGAGTTTGCCCTTTCCTAAGTAAAATGATGGAAAATGCCATGCATGAGAACTTGAGAGCACATTAGGATGCAAAACATCTTCAAAAATGATTGATTTCATCTCCCTGATTTTTGACTAATGAGTATGCATTCTATTCATAAAGATCCACAGGGACTTCCACAGCATCCCTGAAGAAGCTAAATAATCCCAAATGAAAAATCCATATATGTAGGAGCTATCAATCCCTATTCTTTTTCTTAGCATTGCTCAGTTGTAGTCACTGAAGACCTTCGATCGGCCAGCTCTGCCCTGAGCCGATAAACACGCTCTAGCATGTAGCTCGGTCATTAGTTGGCAGGTGGTAATAAATCTTGCCAACCCAGAGTGAAGTGTGCTTGGGAGGGTTTACCATTTGGCTGCCAGGCCTCATCTACCTAATCCAGATGACCAGACCCAGTTTTTCTGGCTTCATTTATAGACCAGGATAAGGGCCCTACAGCCCAGGCTGGAGCTCAAACACACTGTCTGATTTTGTCAGCCTTCTCTTCCAAAGAGATGAATCTGTCCTCCATGTCAGACTCGCCCAACCAGACTGAGCTTCCCAACCCCAGCGCTGTCACTGCCCTGATGCTGGACCATCCTGGTGCCCAGCACGAGCCCCACTATGTCACGCCATCTTAGCTATGGAAATCAGAAACGAAGAATGTTGGGAAATAGGCATTATGGCTGGTGGCCATTCCTCCATATTTCTGATTTGTAACCATTATATGTCTTAAACTACGTCTTCCTTAAGGGAAAAGATAACCCAGTGGAGTCACATTGCTTTTTGGTCAATAGATGTGTTTTCAGTTGATTTTTATCATTACTCTAGGAGATTTCCCTTTTTGTTTCAAACACAAAATTTTACATATGATCTATGCGCTCTTTTAATGACATTTAATAATATTATTAGCATATAACAGAGGTTACTGGTAATCCCCATATTTCAAGCAAGTTATATTTCAGTATTTTTTTTAATTTGTCTGAGTTTAGACCGTGGTTTTCTATAATCAATAAAATATTTTAGATCAGTAAAAGAAACTTCCAAAATTTCTATTACATGTTTTAGTTTCTTTCAAGTCTCTCATTCTCTAGATGTTTTGTCAAGAAATTACTTATTTGGGATGCCTGGGTGGCTCAGTTGGTTAAGGGGCTGCCTTTGGCTCAGGTCATGATCCCAGCATCCTGGGATCGAGTCCCACATCGGGCTCCTTGCTTGGCAGGGAGCCTGCTTCTCCCTCTGCCTCTAGCCTGCCACTCTGTCTGCCTGTGCTTGTGCTCTCTCTCTAACAAATAAATAAAATCTTAAAAAAAAAATAAAAGAAAGAAATTACTTATTCAAAGGTGACTGCTTTCAGAAAAATTTCTGTTAATATGTTCAGCCATGTCTGAGTCATGTCAAGTAAAAGAGTTAGTGCTTCAGCTATAAGGAAGTGAAATACTTTTTTTGAACTAATTCAGGCAGAAACCATTGATTTATGGAAGTTGAGTGTCCTTGGAAACTGATTCTCAGTGTAGAATACTTTATTATTGTAACAGCAAAAATGTTTTAAAAGCAGTTGCCTTAGGAGAAATCTAATTTGGTTCTAAGTAACATCTTTTTTATTTTTATTTTTTGAAATCACATGATTCTTATTCTGGATAACTGATTAGCAGGTAACTTTCAAATTACAAGTCCTTGTAGAAAGATAACTTCGCCAGGTTGTATTTTGCCCTTTTTAAGCACCTTGAATATATAATGAGGGCATTACCCCCACTACGAAAACTTATGCTTTTGCACAGGTTTTTCTTTGAGGCTAAAATCTATAACCTTAACATCACAAATATTAGGCATGTTTCTCTGAGGCTTTGATATTGATGGGAGTTTCACACTAAGAGCAGGTTGTTAGGGCAGAGACCAAGGCAAAAACTGCTTTTAAGTAGCTTTTGCAATTAGCACCTAATTAATGGGGTGTGAAGTGTGAGTGACCAGAGGTTCCCTAATATAACACAGTATCGCATCACTGGGTGTCTCATTACTCATTTAATCTTAGGCTTCCAGCAGCAGCGAGAATAGGCATAGAGGGCTGTCCTAACAGAGCTGAGAAGAATATCCCGCTAAGAGGGAGGGGAGGTGTGGTACCTCAGAAAACACAACCAGTAATACTCTTAATTGTATTATACCTGAGGTTGGCCATCTCAGAAAGAATGGGATAAGCACTTCTTTCATTTAGGGAACTCTTGATTTCTGCTCCCTATAAACTGTCTTCTTTCAGACCTTTTAGATAGGATAAAATGCTATTTCTCTGTTTTTGTTCCTCAGGTTTTGCTGTGTCTGAGAATATTTCATTCCTCAAACAGAGCTGATTGATGGTTCCATGGCTTCTCAGCAGGGCCCCCTGGTGAGCGGTACACCGCCACAAATAGCCCCTCTAGACCGATCACTGTCTGGTGCCTTTCCTAGAGGTTTAGTTTAGGTACACATTCTGAGGAGGAACGAACAAGAGGAGAATAAAGAGGTTCCTTCAAATGCACATATAAGTGAGATTATACAGCATTTCTCTCTCTCAGTCAGACTTATCTCACTTAGTATAATGCCCTCAAGTGTTGTAAGCAAAATGGCAGGACTTCAAAAACAGCTTAGAAAACGGATCTCATATGTTCTTACCACAAAGAAGAAATGCTACTTATGGGACACCATGTGGATGTTAGCTAAGGATATGGTGGTAATAATATTTTAATATATCAATGTATCAAATCAACATGTTATACACCTTAAACTTATATAATGTAATAAGCCCATTATATCTCTCTAAAAAAATGATTTTAATTAAAAAAAAGATCCTTTAATATTTCTTTTTTATTTATTCAAATTATCTTACAAAGTGGGGCTCAATTCATTATGTGGACCTTAGGTAAATTCCTTGACTTTTCTATGCCTCGCTTTCTTCCCATATAGAAGACAGGAAATGCCTAGCAAAGATCAGAGGAAATCTTGTATGTAAATGTCCTTTGTTCATTGTTGATTGCTTAAAAGTATTAATATGTTTAGCTAGAAGAACTTCCACTGCAAAATGGGGATGAGAATCCTAGGAAGGTTCAGGAATGGCCGTAAAGAAAGAGACCACAGGGAGAGAGTAACAGGGGGTGAAGAGCTGGGGGTTTGTAATGGTTGGGTTTGCAGTTCCCTGATACCACCAAGACACGGATGCACTGGATCACTTTGTTGAGGCATCCCTGGGCTATACTTAGTCCTGTGGCTGCCACACGCTGCCACGCACAACCAGCCCCCCTTTCCAACATTCAGGGGGGTGAGGGTTTCTTGGAGGAGCTCTCACAGCACAGCAGAGGAGAATCTGCATCCAAAGCCCCTGACAACTCTCTCTTCCGTCCTCCATGGTCTGGACTGAGTCATGTGTCCAGAGATGACCCAGGAAGATGAGTTTTACTCCTAGGACCACTCCAATCGATACCAAACTACAGTTGATATTAGCCACCCAAACCACCTGGAGAGACCTAGGATGTAACTGTCCAGATAACCGCAGCATACAGCACTTTTTCCCTATCTCTTAGGTGAGTGCCAGCTTATTTTTCATGTTTCTGCATATCTAATGCTAAGGGTACAAAACTTGCCTAGTATAAAGCCAGTGTTTTCGGGGCGCCTGGATGGCTCTGTGGGTTAAAGCCTCTGCCTTCTGCTCAGGTCATGTTCTCAGGGTCCTGGGATCCAGCCCCGCATCAGGGTCTCTGCTCAGCGGGGAGCCTGCTTCCTCCTCTCTCTCTCTGCCTGTCTCTCTGCCGACTTGTGATCTCTGTCAACTACATAAATTAAAAAAAAAAAAAAAAAGCCAGTATTTTCAGGAGATGTCCAGATCCTTTAAGATCCAGAAATATTGAGAGACTAGGGGAAATTAAATCAAATACCAACATCAAGGATCAAAAATTTCTCAAGTCTTTTAGTTACTCAATCATTCCAAATAGTTAAACATGAATTCATGATGGTGCAGCATACAGTAAACTCTAATTTTTATCTTCACAAATACATATATAAAATATAAATTTATATATCTCTATCTATGTATATCATATTAAATAAGAATTTTTTTTTTAAATCTATGGAAACTTCCATCTGCCCCATTCATTAGAATGGGATACAACGAAATCACTTTTATGTATTCTAAAGCCAGTCTCAGAAAAACCTATAAAGATTTCTAATTTGAAATTTTGTTGAAAAGGGATATGAAAGTGTGTGGCTATTTTAATTGAATTAAATGTGACTTTCCTCTAAGTCTTTGATTTCAGTTGGTTTGTAACTAACCATGTGCTTCTTCAGAAGAGGTTTTGCTACAAATGAGATAGTGCTGTCTGTAGGTTGTTTTCTACTAAAGGGAACATGTTTGGTTAAAGAAAAAGCTAGTATAATGCAAATGAATTACCTTGTGAATATTAAAAACTGTTTTTTAAACTAATTTTGCTAGCCAGTTCCTTTTTCACAGAATTAGGTGATTACAGAATTGACTTCAGATGAAGGTATAGAAATTTTAATATTTGAAAAACCTTTGATTTTTCATACTTAGTATTTTCTTTAAAATAAAAATTTAAATGTATTAAGCCCTGACTTTTCTCAGTATTTTTGGTTTTTGCTCTGTACTCCCAAAGCCCGATTTCTGTCCCACACCAACTGGCCCTTCTTTCATTTCCTCTTATAGTGGACACTTTATCTAAGAGACAAAGCTGTGCCTTATAGTTAAGTTCCTTTGAAAGACCTGAGTTCAGAGAAATTAAAATAAAAATTTCAGGTACAAATTTTGCCTTAAAATGAAGCCCCTAATCCTTTATTTTTACTCATATGTTCGTAAGTGTTTCTAGAAAGAGCATAGACAATGACATTTAACTGTACTGAGTCAATGCCCAGGGAATTATTCATTAGATTCTATTTACAGATCAATTCAGTCACTTTGCCAACAGTTATTAAAGGGTTATTATGTCTGTGCTGTTAGAGGGACTTAAGAGACGAATAAGATCTTTTATCTGGGTTCTGGGAGCTTACAATGAAGCCTGACTGGTTAAAAAAAAAAAAAGAAGGAACATTTAGGACTCACCCCAAATCATTCATTGTCTAAAAAAGAGTGAATTTCATATATGCAATGATGACTAGAGAAATCACTTAACTATTTGTCTTATGTTACTTTGTTACATCAGTTAAAGGCCCTCCTGGGTCTGTACAGTGATAGGCACTATGTGGAATTAGCACAGAATGATCTTTATTGACCCTCCATGCCTGAGGGGGCAGGTGGAAGGAAGCAGTAGCATGGGTTACAAGAGGAATCACTGAGCTTCTCCTATATGCTTGGCTTAGGCATGGGGAATATGAAGAGATACACAGTGTTTTCAGTCTTCTAAATACCACGTAAGCCTATAGGTATGGAAGACAAACCATTTCCAATACATAAGGGTGCGTGGCGTTGGGAAACAGTGCAGTCTTTAGAGATCTCTCGCCCTGTAAAATGGCTGTCACGCTCCATTTGTTTTGTTAAATGTCTGTGCCAATGAAACGGTGACAAGTGGCGAAGTGATCACCCTGCAGGACTATCTCCACCGTATCGCCTTCTGTCTTTGGAGACTTTCTTTCAGTTCCTCACCCATTCTTCTGTCTCAATAGTCAAGTCCAAAACTGGTTACGAAGAAATTGCTTAAATTGGTGGCATGGACTTCAGTCTTACAAACAAACAAAAGAACAAAAGAAATGAGAAAGCTGATGCTAAGGTCTCCTTTGTTCTTCAAGTGCTCGGTAATGAGTGTACCCCAAAGTAGAGGGCTGGAGCTCAGGCAAAGTTGAAACAAACAAGCAAGCAAACACAAACAGGTAAGAGGAAACGTCCCTTGGCCAAATCTTTTATACTTCTTTAGGTAAGTAGGGAGATGAGCACCCACCCAGCTGCTCAAAGGTCTGTGTTATTGATATCTAGAGCTGCACCATGGTTATATTCTTATTTGCTATTATGTCATCAATCTTATTTGAGGTATCGGGCAGATTTGCCTGCAGCCTACACCATTTAGAAGGACCACTAGAGTCTGTCATTTAGCATTAAGGTAGACTATCGGAGAAAATGTGCCCCAGCAGGCATATCTCAGCTTGTGATTTAACTCAGTCGGTGACCTTGGTGGAATAATCTTTCCCTGGAGGTGGAAAGGCACAGAGTTCGTGTCAGAAGACCACGGTGCTTTTCCTTTTATGATTGACCTGTGGTTACAGCAAACGAGATGGCACTGAGGAACTTGCTGGGCTGCATGCAGAAGGCTGGCTAGGCTAGACCTGATTTTTCACCTTACTTTTCCATTACTAGTCACCTTTTCTCCCCATAATATAATGCCATAACGCCTAGTTGCTTCAAATAACAATACATTATTTGTCTATGATTTGGGCAATTGATGATTTGGGCCAGGCTCCACTGGTCAGTTCTTTGGGTCTCCTCTGAGGTCATGGATGAGACAGCCATCATCTGGTGGCTTGACTGGGGCTGGAGGGTAGAAATACATTCTGCATACATATCCAGCAGAGAGTAAGATGGCAGCCACACTACGTTGGTTCTTCTCCATTGGCCTCTGCAGAAGTCTTGCTATTTACTTCATGGAGACAGCATTCTAAGAAGACGGGAGAGGAAGGTCAAAGACTTCTTGAACCTCAGCTACAAGGTTCCATGGGATCGTATCCACCACACTGTACTAGTCAAAGTAAGATACAGGGCCAGCCTAGATAGAAGGAGGAGGAAAACAGAGCCCTTCCTTTGAGAAAAGCTTTGAAGTATCTGTGGTGATTCTTAATCTACCAAACTTCCTTTGCTCAAAAAACATGAAATCTATAGTGGTTTCCAAATACTTAATAATTTTAAATTTAATACTTAAATATGACCCCCACACTTAATAATTAAGGAGATAATTGCTAAACATGTAAATGAGAATGAGCTATCTTCTTAAGGGGTTTCTTTCTTTCTTTTTTTCATATCTACAAACAATATTATAATTTTCTTCTCTTGATAAGGGCTCTGAGGGTGAGATAGTTTTTGAAATGTACTGCATGCTATAACATATTTTATTCCCATGTAGAAGCCTGTGGAACAGAATGAGAATTACTTGAGCCTAAATGGAAATGGAAAACTTTAGGCTATTTTCTCTTTCTAATAGCTGAATAATGTGGCATGAGTATAACACCAGTCACTTCAGAAATAGAAGAAACAATAGAATTTTCATTGTATTACTTTCACTCACACCTTTGCCCCATAGGAATTTCTGAAAGGCTGATCAGAAATAAAAGTATGCTCTTCAGAGAAAATGCAGTTAAGACTTCTTACCATACACAATACCAGCTTCATCTTAAAAACAAAATTATTCGTCAGTCTCATTACTCTTTCAAAATAGGATTTACTTTGCACAAATGTTATCGCCTCCTCCCTTTTATCTCTGTTTCTGATTAGCTCTTGGAGGGGACAACATATCATAAAAGGTTTTTGCACTGGGCTACCCTGAGTGGTTCTCAGTTTTCTGTCACATCAGCTCCCTGTAATGAGAACCCAGTATTTTAACATTATTGCTTGTCCGGTTGTCATTGATGATAATGGGCTACTTTTATGGCCTTTTTTGACACACAAAATAATGCATGATACCACTGTGCGCTGACCTCATTTTCTCAGGGCTAGTTCTGCCATGTTGGTCAAGGATACAACGACTCTGAATTGTTATGGGAGTTACCTTTTTAACTATGCAAGGTTATCAGTCGAACAGATTCACAGCTAAAATGGAAATTCCTTCATAATGATCATCTTTCTCCATGACCTCTAAATATCTCCAGTGGATGACCTCATTATATTTCCAAACAAGTCTGAAGATCTGTTACACACAGAGCTCCTTTGGTAATATACAGGTTGGGAGAGAGAGAGAAGAAAAACCTGGAAGTGTTGCATCCTGACTACAAAGTGAGCCATCAGGGAGGATTGAAAAAAATTGACTGTGTGCCATCTGAAATGATCAAGTTATCAGGGATGACATTGATACACAGTCTCCTGATACCAGCAACAAACCAGAATGATGCTGAAGGACTAAACATGAGCCAGATTTGATTTGTCGGTGGGTTGCTCTTATTTTGACATCTTGGTAAAATTGTCACATCTGTTGAAATTCTGTTTGAAAATTAGCCATAGCAAACAATCTTATTTTCACAAATTGTGTACGCTGGGATTTTCCTACAATGAGTCATCAGCCATTGGAAACAATGAAGTGTCACAACAATTCCAAAGATACCATCTGTTGAGGGGAGACGATCCAAAGACAAACATACATCATTTAGCACAGCTATTTTTTTAAATGACCATTGATTCAAATCAAAACACTTCAAATCTCCTCTGAACTGTTATTAACAGCACAGATATTAGAAAACTGCAACCGAAGTGGTATGCATTGATAACATCTGCTAAGACTATAGATGGTGTTTATTTAAGCATCCTCTCTTGGGAACAGCTGACATTTGAAAATGTGGAAGATATTTACCTCACCTGCGTCCTCCCCACCTGGTGTTTACAAAATTTTCTCATCGGAGACTAAACTATTGAAAACTTAGATTTTATTTGGGAATTGTAAATAAATTAAAGTGTTTATCTACAGCTTTTGTTCATTAGCTAGAATATGTGAAGTCATTGCAGAAAGAATATATAAGGTCCCCCAAACCACTAACACCCTTTTATAAAAGCACTCTTCTCCACGGTGCATGAGTTTACTTATTTTGTAATTCTCATAGTGATCTTGGAAAATTTAGAAGACCGGGGCAATCTCTAATAAAAACAGGTGATTTTTCACTTGTAAAAGTAATGTCCAAGCAGAAAGGAAAGAACCTGAAAGCAAAATGATGGTACACAATTTGGTAGATAGCTGTACTTGATGTGAAAAAGACAATGTACATGAACCCATTAAATCCCAGACACGAGATATTATGAATTCTCCTTGATGGATTTGGCTTCAAGAAATCTTAACTAATGGGGGCGCCTGGGTGGCTCAGTGGGTTAAAGCCTCTGCCTTCGGCTCAGGTCATGATCCCAGTGTCCTGGGATTGAGCTCTCAGCTCAGCAGGGAGCCTGCTGCCCCCTCTCTCTCTGCCTACTTGTGATCTGTCAAATAAATAAATAAAATCTTTAAAAAAAAAAAAAAGAAATCTTTTTTTTTTTTTAAAAGATTTTATTTATTTATTTGACAGAGAGAGATTACAAGTAGGCAGAGAGGCAGGCAGAGAGAGAGAGGAGGAAGCAGGCTCCCTGCTGAGCAGAGAGCCCGATGCGGGACTCGATCCCAGGACCCTGAGATCATGACCTGAGCCGAAAGCAGTGGCTTAACCCACTGAGCCACCCAGGCGCCCCCCCCCAAAAAAAAAGAAATCTTAATTAGTGATGAGCTAAAACTTGTCAGATAGAACAAGGTCACATGGTATTAGAGAGTTTGATTAGAAGTACCTATTGCCATGGATGTGAAATATTCCATTTAATCCAACAAAGTTGGTCTCACAGACTCTCTCATCTTCTGTTTATTTTCTGTCCGGAGAGTAAGGAAGAGATCATGTCTAATTTAGAGTACACTGAAACCACCCTATAGTACTTCGAGGGGTGACAGAAACAGCATCTGCATAATAAACTAACTTGTTACTCCAGGTTTTTACCAACTGGATTCAAATTTCAAAGGATGTATGAATCCATGTCACCCACTAAGAGACCTTCTAGAATAGCAAACACACATGTAGGTAGAGTTATTGATTTATGTGTTCATTCCTTTATGTACTTATTCCACGGTGCATTTAGTCTTTCAGCATATATTTAAGGATTGTCTAGAATGTAGGTAGCCCTGGGGTAAGCATCGAGACTATAGCGTGAGACGTAGAGAATCCAGGTTACAGGGAGAAAATGCCTTTTTGCCAACCTCTGTTTGTGAATTGTGCGACTTGGGGTAAAGTTCATAATATCCCTCATTATCCTTATATATGATCGCTCTTGCAAAGAATGAGTTCAGACAAGAAAACCTTACCAACTCTGTGGAGGTTAAAAAGAAATATTACTTATTCAAGATGAAATACACATATACCAAGCTGAACCTAACTGAAGCTTGATTTTCAACCATGTTATTATTTTAGGTGAAATGAAATTTATAACCATGTCTCTTGGGAACTTTTGGTATTGGACTCCATTTTATTGAGAAAACAATAGGGTTCAGATACTTACCAGCTGTCTCATCTTAACTTCTCTGAAGCTCTTTCTTCATTTGCAAAATGGAGATAATAATATCGATCTGAATGGGCTCTTGTGGAGACTAGAAATAATTTATGTAATGTGCTTGGTGAATTGCCTTGTGTCTAATAGGGTCTCAGTAAACAACAGCTGACTCCAGCTGCTGTTAATATTAGGTTCAAGCTTGGTGAAGCTAATGGGAAACTCCAACCTTGAGTAGAACACGATAGCATGGCTTTTGAGTTATTTTAGTGGAAATGGCCAATTGAAAAAATAAATGTGGACAGTTGCCCGAAACCTCTGCTACTTAGATTTCTTATTAAAAAAGAAAAAAAGGTGAAACTTCAACTTAAAACAGCTTAGAACATGTGATGTTAGCTGTATTCGAACTGAACCAATCTTTCAAGTATCTTATGAAGGTTAAGCAGATGTTCATCTCTGACTTTGAACTGTTCACTAAGCTAATGGCAGACAATGTCTAGTACATGTTGGCAAAATCAGACACGCTAATATGTCTCTTCATCACTCAAAAGCATTGTGGTGGTCTGTGCATCAGAAAGCTATTGTGTATATTTCTGTTATGGCAGCAACATAACTTAATAAACGGTGGATTTTTTTTCTTTTGGAAATATATTCCAACTTATAAAGATTCAACCGAAGACTTTTACTTGAATGTAAAAAGCAAGAGGTGAACATTTTTACTTTTTCACATAAAACCAAATTGTACCCCAACCATCTCTTCTCACTGTTTATTTTCTAAACACCCACCTGGAAGTTAAAGCCATGATGGTTTAAATTTAGAGATTTGTTGCTCTATGCATACTATTTTTTTTTTTTTAAAGATTTTATTTATTTGACAGAGAGAAATCACAAGTAGACGGAGAGGCAGGCAGAGAGAGAGAGGGAAGCAGGCTCCCTGCTGAGCAGAGAGCCCAATGCGGGGCTTGATCCCAGGACTCTGGGATCATGACCTGAGCTGAAGGCAGAGGCTTTAACTCACTGAGCCACCCAGGCACCCCAGGTAATGTGTTTTCAGTGGCACCTGGCAATTCCCAACAGGATGCCAAAACAACCAACTGTTGGGAAGCTAGAGCATTGCAGCAGTGAACTGGTTGTTTGTTCTGTGTGATGTCAAATAATCCTCAGGGAATAGGGATGGCTGTAACATCACCAAGACTAGGGATTGAAGGCCACCAAAGAAAATCAAGTGAATTCAGTAGAAAAAAACTTGGGTTCCAATCTGTGCAGTATGTTCGTATTTCTAAACATTTACAGCCAATCCCTCCATCAGTGGCAGACTACAAGAAGGTGTCAGGACATCAGCAGGCAGCTCTCATTTTAAAAACATTCTCCCCTCCTTTCACCCCTGTTACCCCCAGTCTCCAGTAACTCCCTCTGCCATACTTCTTCCTTTGCAAGCACATTTATGTAGAGGAGCAAGTCCTAAGTCGTAGGGTGACTCCGATTGCCTCAACTCAGAGTGTTCTGGGAAGAAGTACAGAGGTAACTTGCAATTGAAAAACATACTGGTGTCTCTCAAGCACCTGCCTGTGTTGTGTTCTGGCTGGGATTCCACAGAATGATACAGACCAGGGAGTCAAACCCATCGTGGAAGAACCCACTCAGATTGGCAACTAAGCTGATTTGCATTTGGGGAGGTGTGTATTTCATCTGTGACTACACACAATATTAAAATCCTTCTGTTGTAATAAAAGTAGGGCCTCAAGAACCCCTAAAATGATAAAGTCCAACTTCTAAGGCTAGAGGAAATAGAGGTCGTGCTCAAAGAGGAGGTCATGCTCAAAGTGGAAAGATAGTGATTTACTCTTCCTATCCTTTCACTGTCTCCCAGACAAGATCTGAAGTCTGCAGAGAGAGAAAGGACCATGCTGGGAGGGTGAGGGAGATTACTGGCCATCTTTTCCTGCAGGAGCCTAAATAAGACAAGCAAGGCAACAAACCCAAACCTGTAATTCTCAAGGCTTTTTAGAGGCAGGGAGGGAGTTGAGCTGCGGGGTTGTAAAGCCCATTTCTGGTACTTACTAGATGTGTGATCTTGGGCCATCTACTTGAACCTTTTATGCCCCCTTTCTTCATTTGTAAAACAGGAATACTATCTGTACTTAGATTCTATAATCATCATAGGACTAAATGATTAATACTTGTCAAACACTTAGAACAGTGCCTGGCTACAGAGAGGGCTTTGGCAGTGTTGACCACATGCTTGACCTTTGAGATCTAAGAATACCTACTGAGTTTGGTCTGGCTAGTTGGTCTACCTACTCACCAGGGAGGGTTGACAGAGACTAAAAGGGTCTAGAGATAACTTTATCCCTGGAAGGAAGCCAAAGGTAGAAGTACTTATTTCTAGATACCAGATTGTATAATAAACTCCCTCATCTTTCAACAACATTGTGGACACATAATTTACATCTGATGCCTTGATGAAAAGAGTACTCAGAAATCTTGTCCCTCACAGGCTACCTAAAAATGGGTTTAGATCAGAGGACAATTATGGGATGCCATATTAATAGAAACTTCTAGAAAGAACATATAATAATACACAAATGGTTTTTAAAATAACCTTCCGTACACAGATGTTTTTATCTAGGCTCTACACGAGTTACCTTGAAAAGAACCGAGCGGAGGAAGGATTTTCTACAATCATTTCTAAATGAGGAAAATTTCCAAAGGAGGCTGTGCCTGCAGAACTTGCATTTGGAAAGGAAGTCAATGAAATGCAGATGAATAGGAGAGGGTGCCTATCCATCTGTTAAAAACAAATATGCCCAGTTGGACACAGATATATTTTTGCCCTTTACATCAATTGAAAAATGTGGCTCTTTTGGCTTTAATTCCATTTAGTACAGAGTATGTGCTGAATAAATACTTAGTACTTGATTAATTGGTAGTGTCATCCCAATCTAGGATTGGGGCAGAAGTGGAAACAGCAGGATGCGCTTTCACATACTAATCCTCAAAAAATCCTTCTTGACTTGTGGCCTAGAGAAACAAACACTCATCATTTCTATTTAATATGGATTTCTCCAGTAAAATAGTCTGAAGTTGACTAGTTTTAATATTGACATGACTAACGTCACTATTTTGGCAGTAAGAAGGAAGAAAAATAATCACACTTGGATGTGGAAAACCAGGGTTCTTGATCCCAATCTATTCAATATGTAATCTGTGCTGGAAGAAAGATGAAGATGATACATCCCCAGTGTGCTTGGAGAATTGTCACAAGAGTCTAATGAGTGTGGGCTGCACGCTTGGAGGAAGCTAATATGGCCACTACCAAGGGAAAGAAAGAGAGAAGTTCGGTGGGTAGCATAATAGTTCAAGGACACCAACCGAAGTAGAAGGTGGACAATAATAGAAGTTATAAATGTAGGGCAATATATTTTGCTTTATGAGGATGCTTCCCATCTCTCTCAAGCACCCAGAATTAGAGGGTAGGCAGTTAGTTGTAGGCTGTAGTTAGCTAGAGAAGAATTAAAACAGCCAAAAAAATTGAAAAATTCATTGGGGTAGAGAGAGGAAGGAAAAACAGAATTATGAATAAAAGGGAGGAAAATGAAAATACATTAATTAGGCCTGACTTCTCTATCAAGATGAAGGTGGAAAAAAAATGAAGACGGAAGGTAAGAATATCAAAGCAGTTTTTATTAAGAGATATCTGTTAAATTCTTTCAAGGTAAGGTTTATTATAAAAGGCTGCTTCATAAGAGTACAACAGTTGCCCAGACAGAAATAATATTGTGATGATTCTGATTGTTAATTTAAATGGGATGAATCCAAAGAACATGACACTGGAGTAATATCCCCCCATCTCAACATGCTGCTCAACAGCCCCCTGACTTGCATAGGAGATGCTCATATAACCATTTTCCGTTCACAAAAAAGCAGTGAGGTGTCACCTAGAAATGTGATTTTGTGTTAAGGGACAGGAAAACAGTAATTCTAAACATTCTACCAGGTGTTTGTATTGTCATCAATGATTCTGTTTTTCATGTAGGTGGGCTCTTGAGCATAACTTCAATGGCAGAAGGTACATCTTGTTGTTTGTTAATGTGCGTGTGATTGATACCAATCTGCATAATAATGAATATTGAACCCAGTTGTCTTTGAAGATAGTGATCTGTGTAGATAATATTGCTTTCTTAATGTGGGGAGCTAGATTATAATATCATTGAAAATTCACATTTGTGTTTGGCAGGTAGAAGTGTCTATGTGTGTTTCACTCAAGCATTGCCCAACAAATAGCCAGCTTCCTTCTTTACCTCATATGTGCAGGAAGATATCAAAAGGCGTGTTGGTAGACAATAGAAAGATAACAAAGAGGGAAGAAACAGAAAGGAGGGGCAGCACAATAAAGCAAAGCATGACCTGCTGCCATTTTCCCCCTGGGCAAGGGCATTCAAGGGACCCAGCCATTCTGTAAGAACAATAGCGCAGGACCCTCAGACAGAGATCTGCAAGAAGTTGGCAGAGGTCACAGGGGGAGGGAAGGAGCAATCCTGAAGTAGTTGTCATGTGGACAACTGAAGAGCATAAGTGTGACAAATCTCTGTGTTCCCTAACACTAGCAGACGGTGGATGCTGAAGGAGGCAGCCTTTGGTTTTGGACATATTGCAGTTACAAAATCTAGGGCAAGGGAGGAGTTTTTGGAAGCTTCATATCAGTCTTCCTTCTGGAACTATTTGAGAGACTGTACCAGAGGACAAAGACCAGAAGGAGTGAAGGAGCTTTGTTGAGTGAGACCAAGTGTCCATGGGGAGTTTCCCATGCAGGCCAGTCACACAGGACCACCTAAGGCACACTTCATTTGTGTCCTTCATGAGTTAAAGTCTATATCAGAAAAGGTGTTTCTGAGGTGGGAGAAAGAATATAATAATACCTACCACCCATAAAAAGAAAATGTGCAACATTTTGGAAGAAAAAAAAAAAAACATTGTAAATGTAGAAGAACATTTAAGAGAAAATGCTTATTGTGTGTGTGTGTGTGTGTGTGAGAGAGAGAGAGAGAGAGAAGCCAGACACAAAAAGCCAATTTCATTTGTCGGAAATGTACAGTATAGGTAAATCCTTAGAAACAGAAAGGGGGGATGAGGGAGTGACTGCTTAATGGGTAGGAAGTTTCCTTTTGAATGATAAACAATGTTCTGGAACTAGATAGTGATAATAGTTGCATAGCATGCTCACTGCCACTGAATCATACACCTTAAAATGGTTGAAACAATGAATTGTATATCATGTGTATTTTGTCAAATTTTTAAAAAGCATATGCATCATATCAATCCATTTTTTTCAATAAAAAAATGAAAATCATGTAAGTAGCAGGTGACAACACCAAAACAGAATGAGGTTCTACCTCAAGTTTCTGAGGAGAGGGTAGCACAAGCTGAGCTTCTGGAAAAAATTTTCCAGTCATTTTCCTTCTTGTTAATACCTATGGCCCAACTAAGTGATATTTATGGTTCCTTCCCCCTCTACAATTTTATGACTTTATGATTTGATATATCAGGGCAAACTTTCCAGAAATAGATCATAGGGAAAGGGAGTCAAAAGAAAAAACCAAAGTCAGTCTGTAGGAACAGAAAGAAATATATATCAAGATGAATTTAGAATATTACCTAACAATTCAAAATAAAACTTTGGGAAATACATTGATAGTTAGACTTCAAATGTAAGAAAGTTCTGATGAGAAAAAAAGAAAATATATAAAAGAACAAGACGTGGAGGAATGAACACGGGACAGGACTGTTCTAAGAAAGGGAGACACAGGACTTATTTAAGGGCAGGTGGCTCTGTTCAAACAAGAAGGAAAGAAAGACACAAAAAGCCAGGATAATAATGCGGGGCGGGGGGGGGGGAGAAGAACTAGAGAATAAATATTCCACTAGAGGTGGACTGAAAGCCCCAGGCTGAGGAGGAAAGAGGGAAGCAAATGTTCAGAAGATAAGACTACAATAGCCAGGGTCAAAGGAGAAAGACAAGAGAACATTCAAAGGAAGTGTTTAAAAGCTAAATAAAATCTTTAAGTGAGAACACTCAATAGCAGTAGAAAAATCATCACAGTGGTAGGTGGCTTTGATGAAGACCATGGAAGAGAGAGGTGAAGACGCTGGAGCAAAAGTAGTGACAAAGGAAGACCTTAAGGAAGACATGATTTCAAGGCAATGAGGTGAATGGAAATACTAAACAAAATGAATTTCTGATGACTTGGATGGGTAGCACCATGAGAAGGACAAAGAAGAGTAGTAGGCTTAAGAAAGAAACATGGCAAGTTGGACAATTCTGTATAAAGAAAAAACCCCAATAATGGTGATGTTGGTAATGGCACAGTTTCAAAGACAACGAAATCTGTATATTTTTGTGTATAAATACGAGCTGTTTTGGGAGGTCAAAAAGTGAGAGAAGAATGATATATGAAAGATATTCCTAGTAAATCAAAATAAATTATGGCATATAATCATTCTTGGCAACTGTGTCAAGCACTATATTAATGTCCTCTCTTTGCATGTAAGGAAATTAAAACTCAAGAGGGTGTATACAGTTTTCGCAATTCCAGGATCACAGATGGCAAAGTCAGGATTTTAATGTGGTTCTAGTTCACAATAATGTTCATCCAGTTCTTCCTGTCATAATAGATTCCCTAAAGATTCTTCTATAAGATTTTTGGTTGATTTTGATCACCATCTTAGAAATGGGTATAAAAGCCCATTTTTTGTTTAATTTTAATTTTATTACCTGGTTTCAGTAAGTTGCATTTTTTGGACCTACTCCATTGCCAAGATTCTCAGCTTCCTCCCCACTAGATGCATCAACCAGTAATAGTGCCACTGTGTGACTATCTCATGCCTCCTTGGGAGCTTGACTTACAAACACTCATGTACAGAAAAGAACATAGATATAACTGGAATGGACATTTCTTTACCACTGCCTAACTTTGGGTTGTTCTGCTGTTCTCAGAACTGAGCCATCTACTGGTATGCTGACTGCATGGAGAAGGTATTTCTGAGCTCTAAGGCAATTGACTTAGAAGCAATCATCTAAAACACCACCCATTTATTTTAGGTGGAAGATTACTTATGATATATGTCCATCATCTCATCCCTTGTAGCTAATTAGTTACACTGACCTTTGTGGCTATTGATTTCTCTTCTGAATGTTGTCTTATAAGAAAAATTCAAGATTTTGTTTACATCTTGTTTGCTGCTGTGATTAGTTCTTTTTAAGAGATTGTTCATTGATTCTAATTACCTGATGGCCTTCATTTCGTCTTCCTTTTGAGCCTCTGAAATAAGTATTATTAGCTATTAATAATATAATAATATAGCTATTACTATACAGATGAAGAAACTGAGGCTCAGAGAGGTTGGGTAATTTATCCAGGGTCATTGTGCTTCTAAGAAACAGAAGTTAAAATCAAACTGCCAATTCCAAAGGCTTTACTAAATATCAGCAAAATAGAAGCAAACTAATAAATAAAATATGTAAGGCTAGATATTTTTTATTCACTTATAATCATTCATTCATTCATTCATTCATTCATTTAAGACTTACTGGGGAAAAAAGCAGAAAAATGGCCATGCTCTAGAATAAGAAATGGTGGGAAATTGAACAGTGGGAATAGTCCCAGCCCTAGAGAGCTCCAGAAGATAAAGAGAATGATAGACTTAAAATAAAATAATATTAATTAAACTCGGTAGGTTCAAAAGATTAACTTGGGAGGGTTGAGGAAGGCATCAAGCAGGAAGTAACGTTCTGCCTTTTGTTGAGGATTGAAAAGCATTTATTAGCAAGATAGGCCAGTAAGAGAGGCCAGGCATGAAATGGCATATCTACTCTTACTGCCCAAGTAACTTTCCTGAAATTTTTAAGTTCCATTTTCTATTTTACTTGATTTTACCTTGCATGTAAAACACAATAAAATATTATTTGTGGGGGCACCTGGGTGGCTCAGTGGGTTGAGCCTCTGCCTTCGGTTCAGGTCATGATCCCAGGGTCCTGGGATCGAGCCCCACATTGGGCTCTCTGCGCTGCAGGGAGCCTGCTTCCTCCTCTCTCTCTGCCTGCCTCCCTGCCTATTCGTGATCTCTGTCAGATAAATAAAGAAAAAATCTTTAAAAAAATATTATTTGTGCAGTTTTCTGTTACCAATATAAAGGATAATACAGACTTGGCCAAACTCAACCTTCACACCCTCAGAACACCAAATTAGGTCAGTTCTGAAGAGGGGAGTCCTGTCTGCTAGGATAGAAGGGAATGATGGATAACTCTCCTCCGTAACCTCAGAGGGCAAGATTAGTTTTGAGGACTTGAGGTTTCTCCTCTGTGAATGTCCAGCACCTATGAGCTTTGACAATAAAAAATTGCCCTGGCTTCAGAATACTGTCTGGAGGCACAACCACCTCTGTCCAGCACAATGGAAGGTCACAGATGGATCCACAAAACAGGCAGAATCATGAAAATATGGATGTTTGTAGATATATCAAAGTGAACAGAGAGTGACCCTCTGCTATCCTCTCTTAATCACTCAGTTAGGTAAAATATCAGGAGACAAGAGATCAGACTAAGCATTTGTGACCAGTAAGGACAAGTGGAATCAGCATAAATTTATCATAATTAATATTCTCATCATTAGTAATGTTGAGGTCTTCTCATCTAAACATCCTGGAGCAGGAGATTTAAAAGGCTTAGCATATGATGCTAGATAGGACATGAGCCAAAAAAAAAAAAAAAAGCATATTCTTTTAGTTTTTATATTTGTGTATGTATTATTTAAGTATAATAGAGTAATAGGTACCCCATTCTCTAAAGCTTAAACATCAATATCACTAGCTAATACGGCAAATTCTTGCCATTGAGACATCTCACAATTTCAGTATTTCAAACTTGTTGGTCCTCCGTTTTTGATAAATTTAGGTATTTTATTTTTTAAATTAATTAATTAGTTTTCATTATGGTAAAACCTACATAACATGAAGCTTATCATTTAAACCATACTAAATATACAAGTTGACTGCATGGAGAACATCTATGATGTCACGTCACCATCACCACACTTACAGAAATTTACCCCCATACCAAAATGAAAGTTTGCATCCATTAAAAAGTCCTTCCCCTTTCCTTTTTCTCCAAGTACTAGGTAACTTCTGTTAGACATTCCTAGACATTTTACTCACCAAGCTGCACCTCTAGTACGGGGCGTTACTTCAGTAATGGTTGAGTCTGGCAAATGTTTACTGTGCTCATCTCAACTCTGCCCTGTTAACCTGTTCTCCTGCATCATTTATACATTCACTGTGAATCTGAGGGATCCTTGAAAAGCTCAGATTTTATGCTCCTTGAATCTTAGGGTCTATTCATTTGGTTATTCTTTTATTAGGCTCTGAACCACAATGGAACAGGCATACACACTCACAGCTAAACTTGTACACACACCAACATGAAAATCTACTGACTTCAAGGGCGAGTTTCACAGCTTGTGTTATAACGGCAAAGCCAGGCATAGGCTGGTAATTTAAAGTTGCTTTGTTTTTCTAAATTGCAGGTTAAAGCACTAAGAAAAGAGTCTCAGAATATTACTGAAATCTCTCATTGATTAAGAAAACAGACATCTTTTGAAATGAAAAAAAAAATTAAAGATGATTTGGAGATGTTAAATTTGAGACAGAGAAAGGACTTTGCCTATGGGTCAAAACAAAGCAAAACCCAGAATGTAGAAGGTTCCCTAAGTTGGGGCAAACACTAAGTATTCAATCAATAACAAATGTCAGTTTAAAATGAAGGGGGAAAGCTTTGTTATCTCTGCAGATAAGTTTTATATCTCGACTCAGTGTTTTGGAAATATCAGAACATATGGGGATTTTAAAAAAATTGGAATGAAGGGGGATTAATGGAAAAACAATTTTATCTGTCAAAGATCACCACAAAGCAAACAAAAAACAAGCAAACCAAAGCGACTGTAAAGGGCATATTCATCAATAATCCTGGCTGCGTTTTAAAGGTGCACGGACGCCACAAAAACATTTCCATCATCACATAAATATAATTTTATTGTTTATCTGAGTTGGGGATGACATTTACTGCCTCACACACTCCCTCTTAAAGCATCGTGTTTACTTATCTCGCACTGTTTTTCAGAATGTTTGCGTTTGGAAAAGAACACCTCCTGCATCTTTGCTAAACCTTAAATAAATTATGCATTAAATCGTATTTTTGCTACGAAACATATTTTGTACCAGGGACAAATGATTTAAATCCACACCCAACATTGGATATTTCCATTAATAATTTAAGAAAAAAATTGCTTGGACACCACTATCTACCCTTCATGAATTTATAGTGAAACATGATTAAATGAATCCACAGCTAGGAATCAAGCCATTGAACAAGCGTACATTCGCCAAGATGGCCTATAAGGATAATTGGATCTTCTAAAAGAAAACATTTGTTAAGCAAATCAATCAAATTCATCTAGCCTGACACAACTGGTTGTCATTCTTGCATAAAATGAAATTTATATTACATGAATATGTATTTGAATCAGAGAAAATATGATAGGAAGAATATAGTCACTTAACAGGGCTTCTTTTAATGTGAGGTTGACAGGTAAATTTTGATTTTTGTAAGGAGTTGAAGTGCCTGTTGATACCACTCCAACACAGAGTCCATTTTGGACGAGTTAAAATTATGTAACTGAAAACTGACTTTATTGTTGTTATTGTTGTTTTTAAAGATTTTATTTATTTATTTGACAGAGAGAGAGACAGAGATCACAAGCAGGCAGAGGCAGAGAGGGGGGAAACAGGATCCTCACTGAGCAGAGCACCTGATTCGGGGCTTGATCCCAGGACCCTGAGATCATGACCTGACCTGAAGGCAGCAGCTTAACCCACTGAGCCACGCAGGCTCCCCTATTGTTTTTCTTAATTTAAATTTACTTGAATTGTTTGTATGATCAGAAGAGAATTCTAGAAGTTACACCCAGGCTATAACAATATCCCCAAATAATGAGGGTAGGAAAATTAAGGATGTTACTTAAATTGATAAACAGTGAGGGAAACTGAACAGAGAGAAATATCCATGGGAGCATCTGTTCCTCCATCTCTGAGCTTTCCATGCTCAGATGACATTTTCTGTCTAAAGAAAGAGATTTCCTTTAGGACTAGGCTAATTCTCAAGAGAATTTTAGGAAAGTTTCCACAATCTATAAAAACAACAGAGCCAAGTACCATAAGGGAAACGACCTATTTTGGTGGTTTAAAAAAAAGAGAAATGTGTCAAAGAGAAAAACCCACCCTTTTGTACAGAAATTCAACATTAATACAAAGCAAGGTTAATTCACTCTATGGGTCAGACTATATTCACTGATATGGGTATTTTCTCTTACATAGACTTCTATCCATCACAGTAACATCTGAAAGCAAGGCATTAGTCAATTCAGTTGCCTAAATATTTATTTTCAGATCAATATTGTGGTTATTCATGTTGATAAATTAAAAAAAAATTACATTTATAAATCCATCAATTGCTTTCCGTATTACACTCTGTATTGTTCTTGTGTGTTATGTAATTATGAGACTATTTCAGAAGTGAAATAGCACCAATAATCCTTTATTTTTTTTCCTGCTGATGGTTCATTGTGTTTTAACACCTTTTTTCATGAATTTATGTTAATGTTCTAACTTAAGGACCAATTCTTTCTTTCATTCTTTACTTTGGAACAGTATGTCACTGTCTTGCCTTTAAACATCTTTTGAAACCTACATGTTCCAGAGCCCTGTACCAAGTAGCCAGCCAGATATAAGGCAGGCAATTCTGCTCCTCCAGCAGGTTCATCATTGCCAGCACATCTAGGAATGACTGGTCCTCTCTTTCTCAATCAAAGCATGTCTCTTGAAGGCCACAAATGATAAGAATCACTGAAGCACTGCAAGTTTTTATGCATAAAGCCAAGTGAACTTGGGTGATTAGCAAGTCTTGAAAAGCTGAATTTTGAACCTCAGAAAAACTTGCTTATACAGAGTCAGAGTCAAGGTCAGAAATTTCTACGGAGTGCTAATATGAGACAGGTGCCTTCTATTCCTGGCAGTGTTTCTGAAATCTTAAAATCAGACATCTTAAAAATGTCCCTCAACAAAACACCGAGAAATACTGGATGAGATTCTAAAAACACCCTTTTAAATGCATAATAAGGTAGAAAGATAATAAGGAAAATCCCTAGGTGCCAAAATCCAAGATAAAACTAAAAGGCAGCAGGTGCCCAAGCTGCCAGATGCAGTGGGAGAGGCAAGTTTCTGGGTTTTCGTGGCCTTTTGAGAAGAGGTGAGGCCTGCCATCACCTGTGTCAGGTGAAATACAGACCCACACCCAAAGTCTCAAAAACAGGAAGCCTGAGGGATTAACCCTTTTGTGTATCAGTGTACATTCTGTGTCTTGACACCACAAATATACCAGCTAAACTTTCACAAGTGTTGTGAACCTGCTGTTGAACAGAGGCAGTATTTAAAATTGTGTACACTTGCCAGTAAATACATTACATTACAATAAAGGTAATAAACATTCAAAACATGGTAGTTTCCAATTATTCATTATATTTGATTATAACCTACATTTTTGAAGTTATGTGTGTCCATTGTATCTCTATGGAAGACATTCTACATAATACGTGTTCCTCCACAAGTTTCTTCCAAACTCTGTGCTCATTAAATCATGTTGGTACCTTGATAGGAGTATGATACTCTGGAAGTTTGCAAACGCCACAGGGATTTGCTAATGGTTTTGTTGATCATCTAGGCTTAAAAAGTGATGGGAATTTTGTTAACAGTGAAGATTCAATTTAAATGATGTGTGGAGGAGGCCTGGGTGGTGCAGTTGGTGAAGCTTCCAACTCTTGGATTTGTCTCAGGTTGTGATCTCAGGGTTGTGGGACTGAGCCCCACGTTGGGCTCTGCACTGAGAGTGGAGTCTGCTTGAGATCCTCTCACTCACTCCATCCTCCACTCTTTCTCAAATGCATAAATAAATAAATCTTTAAAAGTGTCTGATATCTATCTTGTTTGATTCAATAGTCACTCATATCATTAATGAACAAATATAACTCCAACATACATTCATCTTTGTTGTTGCTCATTAACAAGAACAAACATGGCAACCAGTGTACATGTTGGAACTACAGCCATTTGTCCATTGCAGCCACAGTCATGGTCACAAGATTTTGGCAAAAATCAATGCAAATGAAAGACTGACAATAATACGGACAATGGCCAGACTCTATAAGACCTACAATTTCTGCAGCAGTTAGCCTAGAATATTCAGGACTTGGTCAATGTTTTCCAGTTTCCCTATTTTTCATCTTCCCTTCCGTCTGAGGACAAATCAGAAAAAGCCAAATATACTCCCCCACTTAATCATGTAAGATTACTGCTTCTAGTTTGCCTGCCTCCAGCTTCCCCCTGCCAGCAACTTCCAGTCAGAGCATACCGGAGGCTTTCTTTCTTCACTGTAAAACTTTCCCACTGCTCTAAATGGGATGCCATTGAGTCTCTGTCTAATACAAATGATGGCGGACTCCCTTGCTATAGCATGCTCTGAGCACAGAGCCCTGGTTTGTTCTCATTTGGGGATCTTTGCTTACTTGCACAAAAGCATTCTGTGAAAATCAGCTGGCTATATGGAACATAAAATTAAGAGTGTTTTATGTTTTACTACTATTTGTAATAGATGCATATCCTTTGTTATCAGTAAAATTTATAAGAAGTTTACATTCATATATATAGGTATATATATATATTTTTTTTTCCAAAGAGTTGGTTCTTAGCCATTCATCAGCACTGGGCTTACTCTGAAAGATGCATTAAGGAAAAGAAAAAAATAAAATGGCCCACTGCACTGGAAAGACAACATAGGCTCTGAGTATATAAAATATTATAAAATGTTAATCTTGGGTCTTCTTTCACTTGAGTTTGGAAGTAAAATTTACACCCCTCATGTGACAAGGATCTTCCTTGCAAAGGATTCTGGTCAATGATACCTTTGACTAGTATGGTAGAAGCCAGCACAAATCCTTTCTGGAGGGACATCCCCAAATTCCAATTTACCTTCTGTTGCACAGGCAAAGTCCTATTGAAGATGAGCCCACAATAAAAATTACACTCAATTCACCAAACCCACAATTAAACAAATACAATAAACAGAATTTCTCACTTCCAAGAACCGCAAATTATAACTAATAGATTCTTTGAAATATAATGACACAGCAAACATATTTATGGAAACTCCTTACACACAGGGTACATATGGGGTTGAGATTTTTTTTTTTTCCTTAACTGCCCAGTGACTGCAAAATAAATATAAAATAAAATAAAACCTGAATATCTTATACTTAAATAAGGTTTTTCTTCAAATTATCAAAATGCTAGAAGAAACTGAAATTTGGTTTAGTCTATGGGAGATTTGCTGCAATTATGGGAGTCCCTTATACAAAGGCATTGTATCCAGCAAATTGCCACATACTGCCTGGCTGTGAGGAGAAGGGTATAGGACTCACAAGTAATGTGTGGAGCCTCACGCTTCAGGATAAGGGGATGTCGTGGGATGGATGAACTCAGTTGTGGGATTTGTGATTTGTGACTGACCCCCTATATCAGGAAAAATAACAACACATCATTCATAAAATATATTTCAATCAAGTCACAGAACTGTGACAAAGATAACATTTATTAATGTGTAGGAGATTAGAACCATCCCTCCTTCATCTTTAGCTAATCCCTCTAATTCATCCTCAGATAAGAGGTGGTGTCTGTCCATCTCTTGGGGCTTGTGAATGCAGGAGAATATAACAGTAATGAGAAACAGGACTGGAGAGATAGAAGAGGAAATTTCAAAAAAGGCTCTTGGTTACCATATGATTTTACTTATATATGGAAACTAAAAAACCAACCAACCAAGGAAACAAACAGACTCAAACACAGAGAACAAACTGGTGGTTGCCAGAGGGGAAGTAGGTGGTGGTGGTGGGTGGTGGGGGGGTGGTGGTGGATGAAACAGGTGAAGGGGATTGAGACATATAAATCTGCAGTTATAAACAAGTCATGGAAATGAAAAGTACAGCATAGGGAATATAGTCCATAACACTCTACTAATGCTGCTGGTGACAGATGGTGACTACCCTTGTGGTGAGCACTGAGTAAATTGTTGAATCATTATGTTACACACCTGAAATTTATATAACACTGTTTGTTAGTCATACTTCAGTTTAAAAAAAAAGTGAGAGTGAGACAAGGGGTGTAGCTTTTCTATTCTTACCAGTGTGTCAGTTTTGTGTATCTCTTTTTATCTAGGCATATCAACAGGTTAAGTCAGTTGCATGACTCATTTGATTCTGATTCTAAGCAGTTTTTGCCTTATTTACTATCTTTAGACCTATCTCCCTGTAAGACGGGATTCCATCTGGAATATACTATGCATAGAATTGTATAGCAGCTGAGAAATAATCCATTATTCACCTGCCCAGCAAATACTTATTAATTGTCCTTCTTCAGTCTGCTGGGCGAGTAGAGAGACCCTCAGACGATATGTGTAAACAAATGCTACTGGGCTTTCAAAGAGCGCACCGCAGAGCCTGGGAGAATTAAGAAAGCAGAGGTCAGATGTACCTTGTGGAAATCAAGAAAAGGAATCATAAAGAAAGGCATGAGTAGGCTGTGACTGGAAAGATGGGTAGATATTTGTGTACCTTGGGCAAAAGGAATGGGCTGAGACAAACCAAACAGAGGGAGCAGAATGAACAAAAGTAAAATATCTGAGAGTTACAAAACAGCCTTCCATCAGCATCAAAACCTTGCTTTTGCTCTACTGCTACTTTCATGTAATGTTCATTAAGTAGTGTGAAAATACTATTCGTATGGTTGGTGACATCTAAGATGGCTCCCAAAGATCCCCACAGATGGGCATTCATACCTTTGTGTGATCCCTTCTCTTGAGTGTCAACAGGACACAGTGACTTGCTTCTAATGAATACAATATGGTTAAAATGATGACATATCTCTTCTATGATTAGGTTACAAAGAGACTGTCACTTCCCTCTTGCTTACCCTCTTTTGCTTGCTCTTCTGTGGGAAGGCAGCTCACATATTCTGAACTGCCTGGTGGAGAAGTCCATGCAACAAAGAGCCCAGGAGCCCCTTCCCCACTGCCCTGCCAACAGCCAGGGGTTTTTAAGACTCTCAGTAAAGCGTCCCGTCAATGATCCTGGAAGTACTCCTGCCCCAGGAGAGTTCTTCAGATGAGACCACAGACCTAGCTGACACCTCGACCCCTTATGAGAAACTCTGCGGCAGAGACACACAGCTATATTTCACCTGGATTCCTGACCCATGGAGTCTCTGAGACGGGGGATGTGTGTTGTTTTAAGCTGCCAAGTTTTGGAGTAATTTGCTATGCAGCAACAGCTGACTCACCTAGTTACCATGCTATCTGTTGTGTGAAATGCTTTCCACTATCACGAATGAGGATAGTAGCCTAGTTTCACATTTAGACAAAGCTTCTCTTATATAATAAGATGTGAAAAGTTGCATCTGAACCCAGACTTAGGATTCTCTTTAATGTTTGAACACCTTCCATACATATGGCTGGCAGGTCCAGAGGAAGTTATGTAAAAGATTTCTGTACACCAGGAAGCTTTTATGAAAGACTCTACTAATCCAAGAGTCAGAACTGATATTATCATCATTTTGCACCATACTAAAGTTCTGCATATTTTTAAAGACCAATTTAAATATACTATTTTATAGTTCTGGGCATTGGTCAAGCTACGGATATATCACTTCTTCTCTGGGATAGGTCCCTGGAGACTGGAGACAATGTTCTACAAAAGAGTTCATATTTAAGTGTCTGTTTTGATGAATATACTATTTCCTGGATGGTCTTATTAGTGCCGGAATGATTGACATATCATTTCTCTCTAAGGACAGACACAAGCAGCTTCACAAAAATGTGCTTGGATCGTTCATGTGGAAGAAGCTGATATTTTGACTGTTTCAGAAATCACTCAACTAGTCCATGTTTTATACAGGGCTTTGAAAAGAAAAACAAAATCCACTACTGACAAGAGTGTCAAAATACATCTTAGGAGCAGGGTGCACCACACGGCCACTGTCGACATTTCAAGCTAGTGGCTTGTACCCTAATCACAGGCCACAATTCCCATCCCTCTGATGAATTTATATGGTGGGCCAGTGGATCTGAAAAAAATCAAGTCTGGGAGTTTTAAGACATGATGGTAGAGACACATAATATATTTAGATACTCTCACCCTCTCTGCCACTATAGAAATGAGAAAAATATCTCCTGCTTCCAGCACTCAGGGTTCTAACACACCACACGGTTTCTGTCTACTCATGGGAAAACTCAAATCTTGACTTTTATTTTATGTTGCTCTTCAAGGGTTTTGTATTATTCTATATAGCAGTTTTCTACAGTCTATTTCAGATAATCAGTGTGTTTTCTCTCTCTCTCTCTCTTTTTTTTTTTTTTTTGGAGAGGGAGAGAGAAAGAGAAATAGAGAGGTGGGAAGAGACAGAGAGAATCTTAAACAGGCTCTATGCCCAGTGTGACGTGGAACCTTGATCCCACAATTCTGAGATCATGACCGGAGTCAAAATCAAGAGTCAGATGCTTAACTAACTGAGCCACCCATGGGCCCCTCAGTGGTTCTCTGTACGAAGGTGTTTGTGTTGGAACACACACATATTTTAGGGCCTATATCATTCTTGTCTAATGATAGTGTTTCATGAGGTTGGGAATGAAATTGTTAATTTAATACAATACCAACTATGTGTTAAAATCTTCTTGATTTTTGTTTTCTTATTTTGGGAAAGACTCCAACACCCAGAGAAATAGGGAAAACCTCCACATATATATCATTCAGCTTCAACAATTTATTAATAAAGCCAATTTTGTTTGCCTAATCTCTACTCATCCCACCATGGTCAATTTCTTTAAAAAACAAAAAAAATCCCAGTACCTATTTCATTCATAAATACTTCAGTATGTGTCTGTGAGAGATAAAGACTCTTAAAAGAAAACATAGCCACAATACCATTATTATACCTGAAAATTAAAACAAATCTCAAATATTCTCAGTGTTAGCCTCCAATTGTCTTATAAGTACACTTTTACAGTTTGTTTGTTCAAATCTGGATACAAAAATGGTTCACATATTCCTTTTGGCTGCTACATCTATTATGTCTCTGAGTCTGTAACAGTTTCTTTGTTCACCCTTTTTTGTGCTGTAAAGTTTAGATCTAGAGGCATCATTCAATTCAGATATGATTCATTATGCCTGCTATCTCTCTACCCATACAAGCATTCACCCATCCACAGTGGATTTAGTATCCTTTCCGAAAGTCTACAGAGGAGTCCTCTGTTTTAAAGCTCAAAACTTCTAGGGAAGGTGGAGAAGACAAGTTAATATTCCTAATTCCCATATTTTTTTTAAATGTAATGTCTTCTATTAAATTAAAATAGATGTGCTAATAATACATTATATGTTAATAAAATTAAAAAAAATAAATAAAACCCATGCATGTAAAAAAGAATGAAGTCAAGAAACTGCTAATTGTGGAGGAGAATTTTAAATTCAATGAGAACATCAGAAAAGTGTGTAATAGTAGTGCAAAATAGAAAGTAATACATATCAATGTAGTGAAATGAAGGGCCACATGCGCCCTAATGTTCACAGCAGCAGTGTCCACGATAGCCAAACTGTGGAAAGAGCCAAGATGCCCTTCAGCAGATGAATGGGTAAACAAGATGTGGTCCATATACACAATGGAATATTACTCAGTCATCAGAAAGGATGACATGGATGGGACTGGAGGAGATTATGCTGACTGAGATAAGACAAGCAGAGAAAATCAATCACTTTTTTGTGGAATATAAGGAATATCATAGAGGACATTAGGAGAAGGAAGGGAAAAATAAATGGGAGGAAATCTGAAGGGGAGACGATCCATGAGAGACTGGGGGCTCCAGGAAATAAAGTGAGGGTTTTAGAGGGGTGGGGGAATGGGTCAGCCCAGTGATTGGTATTGAGGAGGGCACGGATTGCTTGGAGCACTGGGTGTTATACACAAACAATGAATCCTGGAACACGACATCAAAAGCTAATGATGTACTGTATGGTGAATAACATAACATAAAAAAAATTAGGAAAACATAGCCTAATTATGTTATCTCATTAATGAGTTCTAAAAGGTCAGTAAGATGCTTCTACATGCTACCACCAAGAGACACTTCAAATCAGACTACTGATCACAATTTAATAAATATGAAAACTTGAAATGTACATGAATATAAATATACTTTAAACCTTTAGAGTTTTCTGCCATGCCAATAGTACAGTGAATTAAAAATTTAGGTGTTTTGAACTCTACTGACTCCTGGAGTATAACTATATTTAAAAAAAAAAGGAAAATAATATGTATCAAAGGAGAGGTTGAAATAAGATGGTGTGGGAGCTCAAGGCAAGGAAAAAGACTTCTTTTCTTGCTATTATTTTGCATAGGTTATACTCATTATTCTTAATCTATATAAGAGAAGAAAACTAAAGTTAGCTTCCATAATAAATACAGCTGTGACACTAAACTATGGAAGTGCTGGAAAAATGATGCCTCTGTGCCTCAGTTTTCCCCTTTTGAAAAACTGAGAAAATGGGTATATTTATCTTCCAGTTTGGAATGGGCATGGGATGGCATCATGTATGTGACACAGTTAGCGTGTGCATTTGTTCATTAATATGCAGTTAATAAAAAAAGGATTGTTGAGTGCCCCTAAAATTTTGGTGCTCTGTTTTATTTTGTTTTGTTCATTGTATTGGTTCATCTGCCATTTCAACAGATGTCTACTGAGATAAGGCACTGCAAAACATAACTCTGAACCTTTCTCTGAATAAATAAGACATTTTCTTTTCCCACGTAAATGTAAAGCAATTAAGATACAATGCAGGCTGTCAAAATTCTGTTTCTACATTAAACAGTTTCATGCTTTTTTTTTTTCCCCTTGTCCCTAGTATATATTGGGCAAGCTAGTGCTTTTGACAATCTAAACTATTTAGCCATGCCCGATGCAGAGAGAATTTTCAGACATGTTCAATTGCTCCTTCATTTTTAATTACAAGTCAGCCAGGATTCAACAACAAGATTCCTTTTCAAAAAGTCTGGTGTTTCTTCCCTTCCTGCAAAAGAAACCTGTTCCAATTTTTTTTAATATGTGAGTAGAATGCTTCTAATTTAGAATCTGTCACCTTCCTAACCTCCTGAAGCTCTTAGAACATCAGGGAGGATTTTCTTTGCCATTCAATTTTCTGATGCCTTTCTAAATTTCTTGCTTTTTACATGTCTGAAAAATCTTGGTCATTGGAGTTTCATATTCTGGACACCATTTTTCAGCTATGTCATTTAATATACCTTATGTCATTTTTAAAACAATTCACTATTAGAATAACATGGTAGGGTCTCTAAGGCCTAAGAATCTATGAACATTAAGTCTCTAAGACACCCAGTTGTGTCAACCTCAATTCTACAAACTAAAAAAGAACCATTGGATTTCAAATTAAATTGAAATAAAACTGGTTAAATTTAATGCTCAAATGCATTATTTATGGACTCGAATTAAGTAACACTTAAAAAGGAATTCACTTACAAAATCACTATGAAACGGCTGGCTCCCGTTTCATAGTTTTGTTTATCATGAAAACGTGGTTATACTTATATGATTTTTTAAAAGATAGTTGAGACGTAATATCAGTATTGAGAATAAATTTGCAGGCCAAAAAAATTGTCTTAGACGGTCGGTTCTCATAATTAAGATCAGAAGATATTTTGTGTGTGTGTGCCAAACTACTTGAGGATATTTTAATAACTTTTTTTTTTTTTTTTTTAGCAAGGAATTCTATGTTTGTAAAAGTCTTTAAAAATTAAAAGTGATTCATTGGAAAGAAGTTAAATATTAAATTCTGAGGCATTTCTATCACTTGCTCTTTCTTAGAAGTTATAGTAAAAGGTAATAATATTACGTGTAAAGACTGCTCAATTCTGAGAGTATTACATGTAGGTGTTAACTTCTGCTCTTAATGTATTTTTTTAAGGCTACAATTTCTGACTGTAGATAAAGGTAGAGCTTATTCAGACGTGCCCCAATTATATTCCAAAAGACAGTCCTCCATGCATCTGATTTGATAACTGACTAAAGTCAGGAGCCACATGCAGCTGACTGACAACACTTGTTTAAAGGCTTTTCATGACTAAAATGGAAATTTCCATGTCATCCTGGGCTCCTAACCTGAATCTAGGATATTTCTGAGGGTAATTAAAGAACAAACATATATGGAGTAGTACACCAGTTTGCCCTGTAGGTTTTAGCAAAGCCACTGTCCCATGTAATTTATAACAGGAAAGAAATCACGGGGACAGAAAACATATGCGAGATCACAATGCGGAGCTGTCACAACGGTTCAATGTCAGCCTTCTGCTAACTGAGCCAAGCACCTACTTTCTCTCCCTTCTCCCCAGGGCTTTCCCTAACCACCATCTCGTCCTTCCCTTCTATCCATTACAACCTGACAAACTGCACTGGTTTGGAACGGAATGAAACAGATCTTGTCCACCTCTGGATAGCAACTTACCTTGTGGGTTTCTAATCCTATGACATTGCAAGAAGTAGCAGGCTATAACTTACACCCAAGCCATATATACTGCATTTTAAGCACTGCGTTGTGAGCAAAGCCATGGTGCTTTTCAATCACCCAAGGTGACTGATGTAGGTGAAAATCCTCCCATGGTTTCTATTGAGTGAGATGTCTGGGTAGGTCTCATTTTTGTGCTTATGAGTTTCCCTATTGAGTTTTATTTTAATGCATTGGGATAAGTAAATAAGCCATTTCATTTCTATTTCCCATTCCATGAAATGCTTCTCAAGTAACTCGATTAATGTTCAAAACCAATATTTGAGTAGGCGCATAATGTAATTAAAATTTCATTAAACTTCTATAATCATAGTAGCTTAGTAATAAGCAACCTTATTTATCACACAAATGATTTCTTTGGATTTCTAATATGTACTTTATTTAGCTATCATGTATATACATCTATGCCAACACACACACATACCTACACATATGTACGTACACACACACACATATTCTGCCTTCCTCCAAGAAGGTTTGTTTTTTAAAAGGGACAAGTAACAACCGGTACTTTCCCTTAACAACAACAACAAAACATAATCTTTTTTGCAGTTTGGTCTACGGATGACCTAATTCAGGGAATACAGAGAGGGCTAACTTCTATTTATATATTCTGAATATATTCTGAATAAGATGATTTTTCATCTCAGAAAGCTGAGGTACACTATATGTCTTATCATGGAAATAGCTGATATTGGAATTCTAGTTCTTCTACAACCCAAATATAACTCACTAATACCCACATAAGACTGCTTTCGGTCTTCTGTCTAGCAGCGAGTGGTAGTCTGCATATTAAATCAGGTTTGTTCACGTATTGAGGTATTTTTGTTGTCTGATCTTTGCTTTTTCCTCTTTAGTGTTGACAAATTTGTCAGTGATTTTCAAAATTCAGTATACCTAAGAATCAAGAGGGAATGTGCTTAAAATCCAGATTCCTTAGGGCAACTGGGTGGCTTAGGTTATGATCCCGGGGGACCTGGAATCAAGCCCCCTTTGGGCTCCTTGCTCAGCGGGGAGACTGCTTCTCGCTCTGTCTTCTCTCTTTCTCTCTGTCAAATAAATAAATACATAAATAAATAATCTCTTAAAAAATCCAGATTCCTGGACACAGAGATTCTGAGTGGTGATCGCTGAATAGAACACGTGAGTCTGCATTTTTCATAATCCCCGCACGGGACTCTGTTGCAGGTGGTTTAAGAAATACCCCTGGAGAAACACTACCTGGGGGACTGAAATCTTACGTTTTAATTTAATTCACCTGCAATTCCTGCTCCCAACCAGTGGTGAGCTTTGTTCCTTTAGGACAGGCTGTTTCCCATTGTATTTGCCTCAGCCTGAGAGAACAGAGAGAACCAAGTTCAGAACAGAACTGTCCAGCCCATAGGTGATGTGAGTTAATGACACGTGTAATTTTCAACTTTATAGTAGCCCCATTGAAAAAAACAAAAGGCAGGGGCAACCTAACTTTAATAATACATTTGACTCAACTCAATATACCAAAATATTATTGTTTCAGCATGTAATCAGTCTAAAAATGTTAGAGATACTATGTTCTTTTTGCGTGTGTGAAATCTCTGTAACGTGGTGTGTAATCCGTATAAAAGAGCCCATCCGGGTCGGAAATAACCCCACTTCGCATGACCTACAGCTGCACGTGGCTGCTGGCTCTATGATGGTGCGGGGCTGGAGGACAGCATTGCGTGTGTATTTCCTAAGACCACAGTGGCGCGTTCAGAGTGGACGAATCTCACCATCGGAGCACGAGTGATCTGATGAGCCTCCGTGTTTACATGGGTCCGCCAGAGCCACGGGGGATGTTTTGATAGCTGCAAGTGAATCGGGCTAAGTGGTTTTGCCAAGGTCTGATTGCCTGAGATACAGCCTTGCAGGATACGAAGCTATTTACTCGCAGGTCCTTCTCTGTGGCCTAAGAGAGACTTTAAGAAAGAAGACAGACTCCATGGGAGGGGGGAAGGGTTTACATAGCTCATTATCTGGCCTTAAAGCTCTGCAAACATCTTGATTTTCCAAACAGCGGTTGGCGTAATAATTTGGTTTACTATTGGAGTTAAATGTACTGTGTTTATAAAACACTGACAAAGTTGCCCTTGCACTTGCTTTCAGTATGTTCTCCAAGTCTCTGAAGAGGCACAGAAAACAACAACTGTTAGTTTCCTGAGTGCCAATGTTCGTATTAAGGAGAAACACCATTTATTGAATGTTTACGATGTGATAAGCACTATTCTGAGGTTTTGCATGCATGACCTCATTTACATACATTCTCTCATGTACAAAACATGTACACACGACGACCCTTTGGGTTGGCTATCGTTCTTATTCCCATTCTACAGATAGAAAAGTATTTAAAACAAACCAGTACACAAACCACCGGAGGCCCAGAGAGATGGTGTCGCAGGGTGGAGGCTGCTTTGGTGGGTGGTGGAGCTTGATTCAAACACAAGCATTTGGACTGTGGGGTCGGTAATCTTGACCTGGATAACAAGATTACTTTCTTTCAATCTTACTACTATAGCCATTAGGGAGGATTCTTCTTTGTGATGGCGGAGCTGTCACAAGCATTGCAACCTGCCTAGGCTCTACCAATTAGATTCCTGCAGCACCCCTCATTCCCCACCCCCACCAGGTTGTAACAACCAGAACAGTCTCCAGACATCCCCTCGCTGGGGAGCAAAATTGTCCCTGCTTGAGAACTGCTGTCTTATACTAAGCTGCTACCCTGTCCCATGTACAAAGTGCTCTAAATGTGTCATAGTAGCAGGAGGAATGAATGATGTGAGGAGACAGCCAAGAACCCAAGAAGCTAAGTGGCTTTGGGAAGCTGAGTAAGGCAAGGGAATGGATTCTCTCCTAGAACCTTCAGAAGAAACCAGCACCAACAACACCTTGACTTTAATCCAATGAGACTCATTTTGGACTTCTGGCTTCCTGGACCCTCTGGGAAAGAGATGCTTAGAAATTTGAAGAGGAAAAGTGGGGAAAACAAAGGAGTGCTCAGTTAATGCAGGCCAATGTCCTCAAACATCTGTGCTACTATTGATGCTGAACATTCTGACTGGCCTGTTCATTCCTAAACTTCCAGAGACATTATCTCTGCCCCATATTTCCTTCAAAAAGAATCTGAGTTGGAGATGCAACATGGGGAGTTAAGGGGGTAGGAGAAGAATAAATGAAACAAGATGGGATTGGGAGGGAGACAAACCATAAGTGACTCTTAATCTCACAAAACAAACTGAGGGTTGCCGGGGGAAGGGGGTTGGGAGAGGGGGGTGGGGTTATGGACATTGGGGAGGGTATGTGCTATGGTGAGTGCTATGAAGTGTGTAAACCTGGCGATTCACAGACCCGTACCCCTGGGGATAAAAATGTATTATATGTTTATAAAAAATTAAAAATTAAAAAAAAAAAAAAAGAATCTGAGTAACAGCAACGAAACTTAGGCTTGCAATCAGCATTCCTTTAGCATTATTATTAGGCAGTAGATTAATCTGACCTATGTGCCCTGTTGGCAAGACAATTAAAATACTGGAAAAGGCATTAGGAGATTTTTGAATGGAGTAATATCGTATGCAATAAAAATGTTCTCATTATGCAAAGGTCTTGTTATCAGACATATGTTTATGGGTTATTTGCATTTCTAAATATTTGGCTTCTAACATTAATGCCAAATCTATTATTTTTGTCTTCCCTTCCCATTCCGGAATCATTCACACATTTTGGATGGCTCTGTAACACAGTGATTAAGACCATGGATTTGGGAGTTGGAAGGCTCCAAGTCCTGACGCATGCACCTGCTAGCTGTGTGACCCTGAGCAAATTATGGAGTCATGGTAAGCTACTTTCCTCATCCATCAGATGGACATGATTATAGAACCTGCCTCAGAGAGCTCGGGTAAGGATTCCAGAGACAACACAAGGAAACATTTAGTGCAGCGCCGGATTTCTCTAAGATACCTCCTGGTCTTCTGGATGCTTTTCTTGCTATATAAATATTTCCACTGTGACCTCAAACTATGTGATTCACAAATGAAGCCATGGCTTTCCTCTTCATTCCCCGAAAATCTGCAGAGATTTTTATTTTAATAAGTGGGGTCTCCATCCCTGTCTCCAGCTGTCCAAATCAACAGCTAAGGTGCCATTATCATCTCTCCCTTCTGCTTCACCAGTCCTCGGTCTCCTTCAAACATCTCCACAATTTTGGTCAGTCCTACCTTGTCGATGGCTGTTATACCCTGTCCCTCCATTTCAATACGTATATTCACTCCTTGAGTTCCACCCCTCAACATTTCATGCCTCTTTCCTTCCCAGCCTCTAATTTGACCATTAGTTACCCATTCCCCCTACACCCACCAGAGCAGCCTTTTGGTGGCTTGGAGGGCTCTTCATTTTCATTTAAGAACACATAAAATATTGCTTTAAATTGGAAATGGAGTCTGATTATCCCCTGTTTAAAAAGCTAAGGTCGGTACTTTCTCAGAGCGGGTAATACCGAGGTCATATCTTCATCTCTCTGTGGATATGATCATTGCTTCTCTTATTCCAACAGCTAGATCCATGCTGGCCAAATGCCATGAGACTCTCAAGCCGTTGGAATGCGGCTCTTCCAAACTGACATGTGCTGTAAGACTCACATATGGACAGCAAAGCCTCAGTATAAAGAAAAACATAAACTTCTGGTCGATAACTTTTAAAATTGTTTACATGCAGATATTATAATATTTTGGATATATTGAATTAAAGAAAGTATATTATTAAAATTAATGTGACCTGTTCCTTTTTTACTTTATTCGTGTCACTACTGAAAACTTTACCATTATCAATGTGGCTCACATTATATTTCTACTGGACAGTGCTGAATCTGATTCCAAACTCAGTGAGGGCAAGAAGGTCTAGTTCCTTTTTGCTTTGTAATTGCTGCACTTCCAACAAATGCCTGGTATAGAGCAGACAAATACTAACTGTAGGGCAAATAATGTCCTACATTCAGAAATAGAGTTGGCATACTGTCCGGGTTCTCTCATTGCCTGTTAGATACTGATTAGAGATTTTCAAAAAATTACATGAAACTAAAAAAAAAAAAAAAAAAATGAAAATGATGCTGTTTTCTACTTGAGAAGGATATTGTCAACATTCTCGAATAAATACATCATCAACAGGGACAAATGGACAGCAACGTTATATACTTTGATACAAAACATACAGGTATGGTGGGAAGTAAAATATCACCGTTCACAGGATAAACGGGATCTGCTCAGATAAAATGGCCTTAAAAATCAAGTCTAGAGGTCATGCATCCATTCGGGAGAGGCTGACTTTCTGGCTTCTGACCCGAAAGGCAAGTACTGAAAGGGCCAGGTCTGAAACATAAAAGCAAAACCCTTGTAGACCATGAGGACTCGATAGAACTTTTTGAAGTATCCACAGGGGCAAGGAGAATGACAAAGACAGACACACTCAACAGAACACAGTGTTTTCTTCCTTGTGAGTGTTTTATTAGCATGAAGAAGGTATGCCTAGGAGAAGGAAGAGACATATTCCGTGGTCTCCAGTATTTGTAGTTAATAAAAATACACACACACACACACACGTGCAAATGCACACACATGCTTGTACACACATATACATAAACACATATAATCACACACACAGAACAAGCAGAAAGCCTTCTCTCAGGATATCTCAATGATATTTCAGGGTGGATTTTCTCTGAAATACTCACAGGCAAAATGAATCTTTTCTTATGTAGTGTCTATCTACCTGGATGACTTATATAGAATTATCTTCCACAGTACTAAGCTCCAGAAAATGAGCATCTGCTGGTTTTGGTTGAGCGAAGATAGAAAATGACCTGTTTGGAGCAATCCTAGTTATTTAGAGGCCTTGTCAATCTCAAGCAAATGAAGATTTGAGGATCTTTCTCTCTTATTTTCCCCATTACTATTGCTCCTAGTGTTTGAACCTAAACCACTGTTGAAGAAGTTCCTTCATTTACTACTTGAGGCACCAAGTTCCATCGCAACAGCCTCTCTGTGATTACCATATTATCTTGCCAGCAACTCCAAAGGAGAGCTGCACTTTATACCTTCCTCTTTCATTAAGACAAATCAAAGAAACCCGAAAATCCGTGTTCTGATAGATATGGATATATGAAGACCTTCATTCCCACACTGGTCTTTCAAGAAAATCATAAAAAAAAAAAAATCATGTCTCTATCAATTTAGGTTTTCAGGATTTAGAATTATAGTAACCACAATGGCTCTCTACCTCTTCCCCCACTGTCCAGTTTGGGGTCTGTGTGGGGCGGTGCAGAGAGGGCACAGGGCTGGGTGGCAATTGAACTGTCCACCTCTGGAAGCTGTTCCTGGTTGCACAGCATCTTTGAAAGTTGGACCTTTAACTACAAGAGTCTTTTTTTTTTTTTAAGATTTTATTTATTTATTTGACAGATCACAAGTAGGCAGAGAATCAGGCAGACAGAGAGGAGGAGGAAGCAGGCTCCCCACTAAGCAGAGAGACCGATGTGGGGCTTGATCCAGGACCCTGGGATCATGACCTGAGCCTAAGGCAAAGGCTTTAACCCACTGAGCCACCCAGGTGCCCCAACTACAAGAGTCTTTATCTACAAGGGCAAGAAGTGAACAAAGGAGCCAAATCCAAAGAATTGTTCATACTTTTGTCAAAGAAAATAGAAGTAGATCATCTCAAAGTATTACAATGTGATTATTTTTATTTTATTTTATTAGTTTCAGAGGTAGAATTTGGTGATTCCTTAGTTGCATATAAAACCAAGGGCCCTCCTTAATGCCTATCAACCAATTACTCTTTCCTCCCAACCACCTTCTCTCCAGCAACCCTCAGTTTGGTTCTTTTTAAAACTCTAGATTCTAAACTCCATTCTCTCAATTTTAGTTGAGTCTAATTGGTGGATGTCTCCGTGGATAAAATTGGAAGTTTGAGTAATAATACATTTCATTCAGGGATCAAAAAAAAAATCAGCTGGATTTAATAAAATTTTATATTTATTCATTGCCTATATATCAAGAATTTTGTTAAACCCTTGGACACACTATCCCATTTAATCTTCACGGTTATCTAAGGAAACAGTATTATCATTGCCTTCTTTTTTTTGCAAAGAAGGAAACTGAGGCTGAGAAAATTTAAGGAATTTGCCGCCAAAGCACATTTTTACTATGTAGTGGATCCAGGATTTCATCCTGGTGAATTTTTGTTTTGTTTTGTTTTTTGAGGTGAGGTATGTTCTCTTAACTGCTAAGCATTCAGATTTTTCATGTATTTGGTCCTTGGATAGTCAAAAGAGTAGGACAAAGAAACAAACCACTTTAAGAACATTTTGTGTTATTTTAGTCTTTTCTGGTCCATCGAACTGGCCTCATTTAACTACTCTGCTTCTAAGTGAAAGACTATAACCAAGGTCACCTCAAGAGGCTTGATAACAAGATGTCAGCGAGGAAGGAAGGGATGGTTTTCCTGACTATAAGTAGGTAGAAGACATCAAGTAATTATTCATAATCCTTGTCTTCAACAGAAGCTATTTGGCAATGATTTAAAAATTAGTCTTAGTTTTTTATGAGTTTTGTTTTATGAGAGACTCAACATAATTCTTTCTCGGTCTCCACAGACAGACTAAGAGATTATATGTCTTAGCAGCAAAGTTGTCTCATTCAAGGCTGTCTTAGTGAGAGAACTCACTTCTCACATATTTTAGAAACATTTATCTATTTCATACAGCACGTCACGTAGAACAGCCTGTGGATAGGGTATTTTGCTCCAGGTAAAACTGTTCAAATCCTCGGCTGAATATACAGTAAACAGAACATTACACAGGAAGCTGCTGGGGGAACATATGGTCTTTGTCAACAGTGAAATCTCTGAACTGTACAGCGTCATTAGCGATAGGCTTACTAGATTCAAATACAGAACCACACGTCTTCCCATAAGCTCTAGCGACTCAATCATTTGTCCTGGTTAGGGCTAGATGACAGCATCTGCCTTCTATTTAAAGGTACATGGGAAAGGGGAGGGAGTACTTGACATGTAAAATAATAGACTTTCCTATGAGAAGCAACAATATGCCTGCCCAAAGCTGGGATCTTATCATTTCAATGAGTCAGATCATTAAATTTGAATTATGGCCCATAACGATTCACTAGGCTAAAATTATGGAAAGCTGGTCTCTTGCCAATAGAATTAAACCCATACTACTTTATTTTCAGCTAGGATAGTCAAACATATGTGTCATATAGCAGCCTTCCCTGGTGCAATGAAGATGCAAATTGAAAGCTACAAGTTATAGCCCTAAGCAGTTTTTACCCTTATACATACGGGAAAATACAATTATTAATATGTAATTCACTCGAGACTCCTGAAGTTTTTCTGCCTGGGGAGATTTTAGAATATTATGGGGGTACATTACCTTTAATCCAAACACAAAACTGTCCTTGGTGGCCAAGAAGACTATTTCTAGCATATTCTTTTCTTTTTCTCCTCAGATAAATGGCTTATTTGTGTAGCACATTTAGCCAGCTGCTTATATGCTTTTCAACCCTAAAATTCCATGAGGGTTGTAGCTAGTCTCCAAAGATGGCTTCCATCAAGCCACAGCTGCCAGTAGTTACATCTCTGTCTAGTCTCCTTCCACACAGCACCTGGACTCATCTCTGTGACCAAAAGAATACAGTGGAAGTGACATTGTGTGACTTCTGAGTTTTGGGAATCCTTGTAGCTTTTACCTTGCTCTTACAGAAAGCCTGCTAGTAGGTAGTACTACTACCTACGTCATGTGAGAGGTCCAACTACCGTGATACCTCATTGCTGTGAAGAAGCCCAAGATACAAATATCAAGAGGCTGTGTAAAGGGTAAGAGAGATAGATGACTTGCCAGCCCCCAGCTGGTCCATCCATCCAACCAACCAAGAGGCAAGACTGCAGAATAAAAGAAGCCATATTGTCCATTCTAGTCCTCAAAGGTAGCACATGGAGAGAAGAAACAAGGAAGTAAGCCAACAGTCAGAAAGGAGGTCCTAGATATGAGCCATTCCAACCATTTCCCATCGTTCAAGTCACTCTGGGTGAGGCCCTAGGATCAGGGTGTTAAGACACGTTGTCCCAGCTCTACTTTGCCTGAATTCCAGGCACAGAAAATCATGAGTATGATGACATCATTGTTTGTTTATCTCATTAAGTTTGGGAACAGTTTGTTACACAGCAATAGATGACGGATAAGGCTTTTATCAATGCCCTAAATACTTACTAGTAAAAGTGAACTTTTTCTAAAAGTTAGGACCTTATAAAAAATTAAAAATAATAAAAAAAAAGTTAAGACCTAATGTGGAATTTATTCTGTTTAGACTTCAAAGGGGAGCTGACATAAGCCCTTTCAAGGGGAGGCTAGTTACACATACAAATTTGTCAAGAAACCATTTCTTATAGTCAACTCAAATTTTTCATGCAACAGGTATAGCATTTCTTTTTCTTTTTTCCTTCTTCTATTCCCAGATAATATGGAGAATACCCAGTTACAGACTTCTACAAAATAATTCCCCTTTTATATTTACATGTTCTTCTTAAATATCACTCATCTCTCTCTACAACATGATTATTAAAAAAAAAAAAAATAGAAAAGGCTATGGAGTCAAGGGGGTCTCTGGCCTTCATAGAGTTCAGCTCTGCTACATCCAACTATATGGCCCTAAGTGGGTTTGGGTTTGCAAATCTCAGTTTCCTGCCTTTGTAGAATAATGTAATATGATAGAATAATGTAATGATGCCTAAAGTGTTTATTGAAAGAATTAATATGAGACAAGGCAGGTAAAATGCTCAGCACCGTGCTAAGTGTAATAAACATGAAATAAATGGTAGCCTTTTATATGGATTGTCTTCTGCCCGTTATGCTTCTTTGTTTTTCTACCTCAAAGTCTTTAAATGTTCTTCACAGACCTCCTAAGTCTAAGTGGACAGAACTGGATAAAATAATGTACCTAATGTGACTGAAGATCTGAAGGCCAACTGGGAAGGTCAAATCCTTCAAAGGACCTCATTCCGCCTTTCGGGTCATTTGTCACTTCCAGTGGGTGCTGAGGGAGGGTTTAGCGTGAAAAAGCACCATTGGGGTGTGACGAATGGCAGTGGTTGAGGATCTGTCTGCAAGCAGGTGTTGGCGGGTATCATTCATGCCAAAAAGTCCTCAGAGACGGTGGGGGGGGGGACACATCGCATCAAGATGCAACAGTTACTGGATATTACTTCTTTGAAAATTTCGTACCAAGAGTGTTGAAGATGGAAGACATCACAGAACTCACCTGTCCTAATCCTATTTTTTTTAAATTTTTTCAATTTATTTATTTTCAGAAAAACAGTATTCATTATTTTTTCACCACACCCAGTGCTCCATGCAATCCATGCCCTCTGTAATACCCACCACCTGGTACCCCAACCTCCCACAGCCCTGCCACTTCAAACCCCTCAGATTGTTTTTCAGAGTCCATAGTCTCTCATGATTCACCTCCCCTTCCATTTTACCCCAACTCCCTTCTCCTCTCTAACACCCCTTGTCCTCCATGATATTTGTTATGCTCCACAAATAAGTCCTAATCCTATTCCTATTTTATAGATGAGGAAACAGTCTTGCACAATGAAGTGAAAATATCAACATCTCACGGGAAGTTTATGACACAGCTGGGACAAGAACCCATTTCTTCCAGAACAGGTCTGGTCCCTCCGTGCTGTGCTAACTACACCCAACAGCTTAGCTATAAGGAAGAGGCTTTAGAGGGAACTTCAGTCTTTTTAATGCATCTTGCACCACATAAAGGCCCATTACTTCCGTTTCTAAAATACAGTATGGTACTATGGCTCAAGGCACCAGCCTGGAGTCCGCAAATGGAGTTCAAGTCCAGCGCTGCCATCCGTCTAAGCCTTGCATGCTATTGGGCTCTGATTCCGATATTCTGAAATGAGACTAACAGACCTCTGACCTCCTCCTGTAGTGTAGGCGACAAAATGACATGCTTGGCCCCGTGACTGGAGTAGGAAGCTGCCGCCTTCGCTCCCCTTGTTCCCCCTTCGAACCATGTGACCTTGCATTTCCCCCAAGTTCCACTCTCTTGCTGGTTGCTTTCCTCCTATTAACTTTGACCCACATTCTGCCTCTTGCCTGTAGATGCCACCTCTTTTCCGTGTTCTGGCAACTACCTTCGAGTGCCACCTCCCTCCTTTTGGTGTCTTTCATCCCTTTAAATGGAGAGAGCGGGCTCTGCTCTACCTATCAGAGAGAAGACAGTGTGAGAATTCCACAAATGGTGTAAGATGATATATGTTATTAGCATGTACTCACCCCTTGGGGTAACTTATTGGAGCAGCGTGGACTCTGGGTAGTAACAGGGTTGTCTAAGGGGCTAGCAGGAGTTGGGGGAGGGGAGGAAGTGGCAAGAGGTGGAACCATATTGATTCCCATCCTGGATTTGACCTTTCATATGTTTGCATATGCGTACACAAACACACACACATTTGTACGCATATACACATATGCACACATGTTCATAGGCCTATATATGTATAATCATACAAATAAAACCTCTTTTGTTCGGGCACAAGATTTACATTGAACAAGTGTTATCTTAGCTTAAAAAAAAAAAAAAAAAAACCCGAAAAGATCACCACTCTGACGTCTCAATTAACCTGAATCAAAGAAGGGATTTCTATTCAAGAATAAAAGCTGCCATCCTGAATGCTGAAGTCAAAAGAAACTAGTATCTCTTGTTTCTTTTAAATAAATAGAGGATTGAAAGATGAATTCACATTGGATCCAGGATGTATAAGAGTGTTTTCTTTTCTGAAAATCCATGAAAGAATTTGGGGGAAAAAAAAAATTTTTTTGTTTACTTTTCCTTAGCATATATTTTTGCTAACATAATAAAAACTCAGTGACTGGATGAAGGCGGAAGTATGAAATCTATAATAGTTCTAATTTAAACTGGACATTTCGCATTTCTGAATGCTGCCCAATGTATGAGGGACAGAGTGGAGGCTAGAAACACACTGGCCTTTTCTGCACCACATGCCACAGAGACAGGAATCACCACGAGTAGCATTATCTCGGGATTCAAGGGACAGCGAATACTCTATACATCAAATGTGTAATAAACAGGGTGTATGAATGGGGATAATTAACATCCGGGAACCATCATAACTTTTGCATTTACAGACCCTGTAAATTTAGAGAGTTGCCAGTAGACTAATCAGCAATGCGGAAAGTAGAATGTGAAATAAGACCTTGGTCACGCTGCCGAGGCGCGTACAATGTCACTTTGTGTGGACTCACAAATTTGAAGCTACATCACTTTACACACAAATAAGAGGCTGAATAATAAACAGGAAGGGTGAGAATGGTAGACTCATGAGTAACTAATTAGCCCTGCTTGGTAATAAACACATGCTAAATAAGGGAGCTGAGCTTAAATAAATCTGACACATATCCAATACTGACAGTAATTGTATAAAGAACACAGACAACACCGCCACTGACCGTTCGGCCATGGGTAATTTTAACAAATCTTTTATTTGAAGAGAGTGAAAACATATTTTATTGCCTTAATCAAAACAGAGATTGGTTTCTTTGAGTAGCTCTTACAGGAAAAGCAATGTAAGTCTTAAATTCTAGAAATTTGTCCGTTAGGACAAAAAGGGTTATATCTGCTAAAATTGAGGAAAGTGGCTATTTTATCTTTTAAAAAATAAAGAGGCTTCCAGAGGAGTGGTGTTTTGGGTTTTTTTGTTTGTTTTTTGTTTTTGTTTTGTTTTGTTTTTAGCTTTATTTATCTGTATCTGAAATAGAGTAGTAACCTCCCGAAGGGGTTTTGGTGACCTGTAAGAATGGGATTTTGTAATATCAGACTTTAATCTGTCACTCAGCAGGTGAATATAGCAGGAGGAGACAACTGCCCTTGTTCCAACACAATTGTTTCTTCTCAGTAATTTGACTCAAAATTTATTTAGCAGTCTAGCTTCATTCTACCCCTCAGAAGAGCATTACAAATAATATTACTGCCATTAAAAATAATTAAGTGCATCTATAGGCCAGTACTGCGTTTGCATAAGGAAAAGTGAAACACAACATAAAATCCATTTCAGGAACACAGATCAGTTTTTAACAGTGTGGGAGGTTGTTTAAAAGGAAAATTAATTCTAGTTTAGAAATGTCTTTTAGCATGATGTCTTTTCTCATTTTCTTTCTTTCTTTCTTTCGTTTTTTTTTTTTTTTCCATCTGTCTGCTCTATCATAATGAGGGGATGTTTATGACTGAATTGTTCACTAGACCCCAATCAAGAGTTATCACAATTTGGACAGTTGGGCTCTTTCCTTCCATATTTGTATATTCATTATAAGAGATGGCTTGGAATGGTGCCTGTGAGTCTTGTCTGTTTCATAGCTGTCAACTATTATAAATTTTAGAGAATTTTGCATAATATTACAGAATACACACTGATTAGATGCTCAGCCCAAAGGAATGTACACAGGAGGGGTTTTGGAATGAAGACCTACATATGGGTCCGGTTGTCTTTCCATGGGAAAAATGTGTCAGCATGGCCATTTTCAGTGTTTGGGGGGAGCCCGATGCATTTTAACCATGTATGTTTTTATCTACATTTGGGTTTTGCTAGATAGGAGACATTTGGCAATGTTCAGAGCTTTTCTTACTTGACATAGCTTGGAAGAGGGTCAGAGGATGCTCCCAGCATCTAGAGGGTAGAGTCGGGAATGCCACTCAACACCCTACAGTGCATGGGGCAACCCCCGACAATGAAGAATTCTCTGCCATGAAATGGCAATGGTGCCAGGGCTGAGGAATGCTGATTTAGATACACAGTATCTTGATTTAATGTGAACAAGATCATAACAACTGCCCTTTACTTGCGCAATATTAAGTCTTCAAGTATCAGATTAAACAGCAGACCACTCATTCCATATGTTCATTTGCATCCTGTTTTTTGTTTGTTTCCATTATTAGAAAGAAGGTGGACATATGGCATTTTGGGACACCTGCAACCACTAAAGATCCAGGGTCTCTTCTCCATCAGCCTCCTTCATAGGGGAGAGTCAGGAAGACATTTGTTTATTGAGCTAAGACCCAAAGTTGAAATTTCATGTGCACTGAGCAAAAATTCAGAATGTCCTCTCTTTCCTGCACCTTCCCATTTTCACATCTCTCTCCTCTTCCCTTTCATTTCTCCCTTTTTATTTCCTTTTTTCTCCTTCTGGTGTGATTCAATATGGAAGTCTCAAAATGTTTCCTTCGTTCAGTTCAATTCATTTGAATTCTATGTAACACATATCTATTGAGTATTTTTATATCCCACTAGGAAGACTTTTTTTTTTTTTTTCCCTCAGCTACTTAGCATAATAACTAGAGTGAGGGAATCTTAACATTTTTCTTGAATGGGGCTAGATGGGGAACTAGGGCTTTCTGGCAGGACTGACAGAGGCAACTGAATGAACAAAAGCTCAGTGTTAGCAAAGAGCCCAGTGCTGCTGGAGAATGACTTACAGTCTTGTTTTTTTGGAGTATGGGGTGGCTTAGGATACTATTGATAGTTAAAGACGATGAATGTCAGTTGGCTTTAAAAAGGGAGAGACCTAAGGCTAATGAAAACAAGTCTACTTTGTTAGTTGGCAGGAAAGAATTCTGGAAGATTTTGGAGCAAGGAAATTTCACAAGCAAATAGGTGCAGGAAGAAGATTAATTTGGAGAGCAGTGGGCAGATGGATTGGAAAGCAGGAAAAATGAATGCGGGGAAAGAGGTAATAGGAGCCCGAACCAAGGGGTGGGGTAGTGGGGGGGGGTGGTGGCACTGGGAGGGTGTAGGAGAACTAGTGAGACAGAGAAAGTTTTTAGAATGGCTCTGGATACAGAGTGTGAAAAACAGGACTAATTCAGAGTTGATTCAAGGCATCTGGGAGAACGATAGTCCCATTTGAAAGAAACATAGATTCAGAAGGAGGAAGCAGCATGGGGGAAATTCAAATTCTGCTTTGGATTTGTTAAACTTGAGATATTAGGGAGACCTTCAAGGTGACGTTCCCAGCCTGCAATTCAGAATATTACAATGAAGCTGAAGAGAGAGGTTGCCGATGGAAAAATAATCTGGGGAAGGTGAGAGTCATTTATATGGAGATGGTAGGGAAAATCCCCCAAAATGGCTGAGGAAAGGGACAAAAAGGCACAGCATTGTAGGAGATGCTCTTGTTTGAGGGTGTGGAAAGAGAGAGAAAGAAGGAATAATCAGAACGGTTGTCATAGAATGAGGATAGTACCGTGTGATAAAAGCCAAGCAAATGTTAAGCTGGAGGAGTTAGGGGTGGCTAAAAGCTGTGGAATGGCCATGGAGCATAAACTGAGCAGAGTCTAGTGGACTGTTTATTAGGAAGTTATCGTGGACCTCTGAGGGGACCATTACTGTACATGGTCATGGGGGAAACTGGCTGGCGAAATCCGCAGAGGTGACCAGGATGTGGGTGCTGGAAGCACAGAGAGGAAAGTGTGTGTGTCGGGGGTGGGGGGGTGTGGGTAATGAAGAGGGTGCATTTGAGGCTAGAAGCTTCTAAACATGTCTCTCCAGAGCAGGAAAAGAGCCCAAATCCCCAACGCCTATTAATAACCTACTTCTTGTTAAGCCGTCTGTTCCCTCTTCTATTCCTAAACTGTGTGTATGAAAAACAAAATTTGAACATGAAAAACAGAAATGAGAAGGAACATGACCAAGTGGTGTATAACTAAAAACGGACACAGGAATACCAGCATTTTAGGGGTACACTCTAAAAAATAAGACAAGGACGGTGCATGAGTCCACATTATTTTGCCATCATCTCTAAAATGTCCCGATCCATTCACCAAAGCATTCATTCATCCTTCCTCTCTGGGGCCTTGTCCCTAATATTCTAGTGCCCTTTGCTTCCCGTAAGTATCTGATGTCTCTTAGGTTTTTATGCATGGAGGCAGGCCAAAGAAAATGTTATCGTTTTGAAAGGGGATAGAGGAAGAAGGTACAATGTGGTCACACCTATATTAGCAAACCATTTCATAATTTATTGGATGAAAGAGCCAACAGCGGCCTAAAAGCAGTGGTTTCCACAAGACTCTGGAGGCCCTTGTTGGGGTAGCTACAGACACACCTAGCTCCAGTCTTCCTCAGTAAAAGACCACGGAATCACACGCTCCAGGAGTCATGAAGCCCAGCCCTCTGGTCTATGAACTCACAGGGAACAGACTGTAACTTGGAGCCCCTGGAAGGTGTTCCCTCCACCAACGGAGATCTCGGACATCGAAATGCGTGATGTGGAAATCTGCTTGGTCAGGAGAACAGAGACAGAGTCCAGGCTCTAGAGTTCTCACCAGTTTGTGTCCCTTTTTGGGCCTCCTGGCAGAGGTGGACGGTACAAAGACCCAAGAACAGAGAGTATTGTTTCTGGGAGGACCACTGGTTGGTCTGAGCTGAATTACATGAGATGAGAAGCTTCCAAACCATGCTTTGGCCCCAGAACCCTCTTTATTGACCAACCTTTCACAGGGAACCTCAGAGGAGAACAACGATGTAAGGAGGCACTTTTTGGTGACTCGGAGGATAAGAGGCCCAGAGTCACATCTTTTCAGCCTCCTTTAATGGCCTGCAGTGACCTTGAGACAGCTTGAAAGATAAGGGGCTTCAAAACTGCCCTTTTTGATCATCCTCAAGAAACCGTTCAAATCCGAACAAAATAGCACCTTCATAGTAGCTATAATGATAGAAGATTGCCTGGCACCTAGGTTGGTCAATGGCAGTTTCAAGTTCTCTCAAACCACTTGATAAATAAATCTTGAAGTCTTGCAACGCAGTAAATGATGAGAATACAGTGATAAAAAGGAGATGGAAAACCGGCCCCAGCCCATGGAATTAGGACCAACTAACAGCTGTGTTAAAGACTTCTCACTGATCTTTAAGGACTGTGAGGCAGGTGTGGACATTTCATAGCTGGGTGAGGTGAGACTCGGGAAGATTGTCCTGTGACAGGCCTGGCCTGGGGTGCTCAGCCAATGCCAGTCCAGCCGATCTCACCACACCTTTCATCCCAAAGTCAGGTTCACCATCACAGCACCCCAAGGCTTCCGCGTGCAGGTCTGATGGAAGTTCTCCTGTGTGGGGTATGGAATCAGCCTCAGCAATGCTTCCAGGATCCCCTAAAGGTCCTCAGGCCAGAGCAGAGTGCCTGATCATGTCTTCCCCAAACACAAAAGCTCATCTTCCCCAGGGTGCCTTAGTAGACTGGTCAAAGCAAATGTTCTCTGATGATCTCAGAGTGGATCCCATAGTGCATCCAAAAGACTTGTACCACATTGGAAGAGACCTCCGTACCACCTTTTTTCCTGTGGTAGGTCCTATTTTGAAGAACCAAAAAAAAAAAAAAAAAAAAGAAAAGAAAAATGCTGGGTTTCTCTTCCCAATTGCTGTTCTTTGTTGCTTTGTGGATAGTTCCTATGTTTTTCTATTCCTGACTGAGTCCTCATAAAAGCAAACAAGAAATGAGAAGAAGAACTGGCCTCTCTTTAACATGAGTTGATTATTTCCCTGCCATGACTTATTCTGGAACATTAAAAAGTAATAAAATTAAAATAGCCTTTGGGAGGAAGACGGTACACTGGCCACTTTTGGCTTTGACCAAAAAGTCCATTGAGGTGGACAACACCACTGGCTTTTCAGAATGCTGGGTCAATGGAACCACACATTTTCATATTAACTTAAAGCGAAGTTCACAGCTCCTTTCTGATTTTATGGCACTTCTTCTAGTTTCTGCCAGCAGGAAAAAAAAAAATCTGCTTTCACAGTGGAAGTCTGACAAGTTATTTCAACTATATTAACAGCAGGCTCCAGTCAGTTGCTCTTTTGTGCTTTCTGGCATTCCTGCAGTTCCAACTAGAAATAAGGGGTCAAAATGTTGGAGTTTGGGGGATAACACTGGAATTACACTTAGTCTCAGTTTTCTGTTAAGAAAGACATCAAAAGGAAAAAGTTTCTGCCAAATACAAATTCTTGGCAATGTGGACCCAGTTCAATGATCAAAAAAGGTGGTCACTACCCTTAAAACCAGCCAGTCAACCAAAAGGCAGCAAAGAGAAGGTCTGATTTATGCCTGTAAGGGATTCTTTCACATTTGTCTTAGCCCAAGTTCTTAAGAAAGCACAGCATGAAGCACGGATCAGGGCGCTGACATTTTATCTCAGAGATAGAAGCCTGAAGCAAGGAGAGTGAGGGGAAAAAGGAGGGGGGGCAAGGAGATAAGCCACAAAAGCAGTGGGACAGGACACATCACGGCACCAGCTACTTCTTTGCAATGAGCCGCTAAGAGACTCAGCCGATCTCTCCGAAGGTGTGCCTGTTCACTCTTCTGCCAGACCTTCAGGAAGGGTGCTGAGCCCCAAACACACCTGGATGTAGCTCAGAAAACAGAGGAAGAACATCCTCACCCTGGCTGCCTCTGGCCTCCTAGGCTAGAGCTCCCCAGTGCGGACCCCTCCCTCCCATACTTTTTGGTTGCTTTTGGCCCGGCTGCAGTCACTCGTGAAGTTAAAGGCCATTTGTGCACTTGTTCCATCAAGTTCAGAAGAGGAGAGAGACGAGGCTTAAGTGGGAGGTAGTCAAGATAGACAGTCAAGGGAATCGGAGAAGAATAATGATGTAGGTTCAGTTCAGTTGTTAGATTTGATTCTGAGCTTTCCAATCAGTTGTATGGTTCACTAGATCCCTAAAATAAGATCAAGCTAGTTGCTCAAAATATAAGTATTCTTGATACTGAGTCAAAAAAATTCTTTTCTCTAGAAAAATTTTTTTCCTAATGGAGACCGACACTTTTAAGAGAATAAACAGCATCCTCATTAATCAGAACACAAAGTAGTGAGTTCCACTGCGTTGTTTCTTCAACCCTCCAATATGGACAATGATATATTGGCAAAGCTGTTTTGGCAAATGCTATAAGGGTCTAACAAGGCAGTAGAGTGTAATAAATTTTAAAATGTACAGGGGAGGGCGCCTGGGTGGCTCAGTGGGTTAAGCCGCTGCCTTCGGCTCGGGTCATGATCTCAGGGTCCTGGGATTGAGTCCCGCATCGGGCTCTCTGCTCAGCGGGGAGCCTGCTTCCCTCTCTCTCTCTCTGTCTGCCTCTCTGTCTACTGTGATCTCTCTCTGTCAAATAAATAAATAAAATCTTTAAAAAAAAAAAAAAATGTACAGGGGAACACACAGGGAGCATAGCCTTTAGGCAGTATCCCACAATATTTATTCCCTCAAATGGGCTTTTGATACATGGATGACACCATTTATACTCTGGGTGAGTTTCCTAACTTCTCTTGGGATACTAAAATGTACTAGCATAGGCAATTGCAAGAATTAAAAAGAACGTATAGAAAATGTCAGTGACATAAGATCTGCAGCTCAATAAATACAGTTAAGGACTCCTGCTTGATTTGTCAGGGGGGAGGAAAGAGAAGAGCCTAGGAAAATCCTGAGAGTTCAAGCACAGTGACTAGGAGATCACACAGTCCGTTGAACAACACCAGTGAGGGGGCAGTTTTTGAAAAAGACAGTGATTTCAGTTTGTGACATGCCAAGTTTGAAGAATTAAAAAGATACTGCAGTGGAAAAGCTCATTAAGAAAAATGTGGCCGGGAGGACATCACCAAGATAAGGGCACAGGAGGCTCCTTACCTTTCCCTCCTCTCAGGGAAGCCTGAATACACAGCTACAAATGGAGTCATTCCCTCTGAGAAAAGTCTAGAAACTAGCTGAGTGGCTCCTACAGATTGGGTGACTGAGAAAGCATGTTGAAATGAGTAAACAGACTGAGACTCTCTCCATGAACCCCAGCCCCAGTACAGCTGGGAGGAAACCCCCAACTCCCAGCTCTCCCTGAGAAGCAAAGGCTTCAGACCACATATCTAGCACCCCAACTAAGGTTGCCACCTGAGGGACAGGTCCTCAAATCATCCCGTTCTGAAAGTCAATGAGGCTTGAGCTCGAGTCCTACCGGACAAACAAAGCAATGGTTGCTCATTGGGTCCGTGAATATCTACCAAGGTTATCTCCCCGCAGGGCTCAGCACAGAGCGAGCAGGCAAAAATGTCCATCTCCATCTCCCAGTCTGTCCCTGGAAGGGGTTCGCTGGCATACTTTACAAGTGGCTGTCGCAAAGATCCAACTTTAATCAGAGTGCCTCTAGGTGCTGACTACAGTCTCTGCAGGGCCCTAAAGGACCAGTGGGCACTTGTCCCACATTCTGCCTCCAGATTCTTCCAACAATAAAACCAAGGCTACCTCTTCTTCCTGGAAGGAGCTTTTCCACACATCTAACACCCCAACTTTTGTGGCTGTTACCCTAGGGATGAGCCCACAAATCACCCAGCTCTGATAACCAATAGGGCTGCACTTTCCACAGTCCCACAGGATTAGATTAAACAACAACAAAAAAGCAGTATTCAAAAGGGCACACAAGCACTTCCTGTAAGCAAAGGATCTGAATAGACATTTTTTTTTTTTCCTGAAGAAGACATACACATGGCTAATAGGTACCCAGAAAAGTGTTCTGTATCACAGAACATAAGGGAAATGCAAATCAAAACCATAATGAGGGGCGCCTGGGTGGCTCAGTGGGTTAAGCCTCTGCCTTCAGCTCAGGTCATGATCCCAGGGGCCTGGGATCGAGTCCCGCATAGGGCTCTCTGCTCAGCAGGGAGCCTGCTTCTCCTCATCTCTCTCTCTGTCTGTCTCTCTGCCTATTTGTGATCTCTCTCTCTGTCAAATAAATAAATAAAATCTTTAAAAAAAAAAAACCATAATGAGATATCATCTCACACCTGCTAAGATGTCTAGTATCAAAGAGACAAGAGATAACAAATGCTGGTAGGAAGCAGAGAAAAGGGAACCCTCATGCACTGCTGGTAAGAAGGTAAATCGGTGCAGCCACTGTGGAAAACATATAGAGGTTCCTTAAAAAATTAAAAAGAGAACTGTCAGAATTATATGATCCAACGATCCCATTTCTGGGCATTTATCCAAAGGAAATGCAATCATTATCTTGAGGAGATACCTGTGCTTCCTTGTTCACTGCAGCATTGTTAAAAAAAAAATCCTAATATTTGCGACGACATGGATGAACTTAGAGCATGTTATGTTAAGTGAAATAAGTTAGAGAAAGTTGTATAATAATGCATGGTGTCATTTATACGTAGAATTTTTTTTTTTTTAAGTTGAACTCATAGAGACAGCATGATAGTGATTTTCAGGACTTGGGGTTGGGGGAAATAGGGAGGAGCCGGTACAAGTGTACAAACTTTCAGTTATAAGATCAATAGAGTCTGAGGATCTGCTATATAACATGCTGACTTCAGTTCGTAATACCTTATTATATAATTAAAATTTGCTAATAGAGTAGAACTTGAACTTTGTTTTCCTGAAAAAGAAAAATATGTGATGTGATGGGTATGTTAGTTAACTCAATTGAGTTAATTCACAACGTATACATATATCAAATTATCACGTTGTATCTCTTAAATCTACTCGTCATTTTATTTGTCTAATTTGCCCAATTTTATTTGTCAATTATGCCTCAATAAAGCTGAAAACAAAACTTCAAAGAGATATATGATTGCGAATATTGATTGGAGGATCTAAGTTCTATGTGGTTAAGGACCTTCATGATTTCAAATTCCGAAACCCCTGACATACTGCAGTGAATTAGTATGTAGTCACAGGTAGATACAGTTGACTTTCCCCATAGAGTTAGGGAGCTTTTCCTCTTCTGATAGCATTAATTATCTCAGTCTTTATTTATTTATTTATTTATTTTCCTCTAGCTGTGTTCTTCCAGCCCTCTGAATGTTTATTTATTTTATCTCATTCATTCCATCTCCTCCTGGTCATCTTTACTCTTCTTGCTGCTCCTAGTTAGTAAGAGTAAAGGAAACACCCACTCCTAATTAGTGGTTGTGATAAACCCGCCTTTTAATAAGACAGAGATCAGTGCTCCTTTTGGCAGTGAGGCCTATGAGAATTTTTTTTTTTTTTTTTAAGATTTTATTCATTTGACAGAGGGAGAGAGAGAGATCACAAGCAGGCAGAGAAGCAGATGGGGTGGGGGGGTGAGGGGGCGGGCGGAAAGCAGGCTCCCTGCCGAGCAGAGAGCCCGATACAGGGCTCAGCCCCAGGACCCTGAGATCATGACCCCAGCCGAAGACAGAGGCTTAACCCAATGAGCCACCCAGGCAACCCCCATGAGAAATTTTAAAATCAATTTGGATCCTTAACATTAACGAACATCAGAAGGGCTTGCTGAATAGCTACTAGAGGCCACAATAAGGAGAAAAGAAGTCAAAGAGTAAAGTCGCTTCTCTACACTCGGAGTTTAAAAACTAATGAGAAAGATTTTTTAAAAACTTATAATACAGATCGATAATAAAGTGAAACAGTGGAATTCAATGTGAAGCTGAATAGTGCAGCTAGCTGTGTTCATAGAATGAAGAGGGAAATCTAGGAACGGAACATGAGGGGAACCTAAAGCAGACGAGGAAGAAACAGCACACAAACAAGGAAGAAACAGCACAGCACAGCACAGTCGTCAACCGACGACGGGTTCTCTGTTTTCTTGTTTTATTGAGGGGAGGGGTCCTCAGTCTCAATTTGCAAAGTCCTGGCGCTTTAAAATGGCTGAGGGTGAACCCTCCAAGAGTGAATCACTGTGAATGACCAAAGGTTGTCACCATCCCCTCTTTTCCAGTGGGAAGAAAATATCCCTATCTCATGTCCCCCCCCAGCCCCCAGGAAGAGGAGGAAGAGAGAAGTAGCATATTTAAAAACTGAAAAAAAAAAAAAAGTATAACATTCAATACATTCAACAGGAGATTTTGTTACACAAGAAAAACTAGAAACTTTAGTACTTGAAATTAGAGATGCCCATTCCAGACAGAAGACAACTGTGATGAGAGAAAATGGCTAAGTTTAAAGGTGGATCTCTAAAAACTTCTCAGGACGAGACCCTCCTGGAGTTAAGGTGGGCCCCAATGACTTAGTGTTCTCACAGGAGAAACGAGAGTGGGAGAAGGCCCACGAGGACAGCAGTAGAGACGGAAGTGATATAGCCACAAGCCAAGGAACACCAAGGGATACTGAGAGCCAGTGGAAGCCGAAGGCATGGGACAGGATCTCCCTCAGAGTTTCCAGAAGGAACTCACCCCGCTGACACCTTGATGGCAAACTTCTGACCTCCAGAAAATAATTCTATTGTTTTAAGCCACCTGGTTTGTGAAAATTTTGTTATGGCAACCCTAGGAAACTACTCAATCAAGAGCAAAAAATTTAAAAATGGTTTTGAAAAAAACAGAAAAACCCCATCTGCCATATTTTATCTTCCCAGAATCCTGAGAATCTTTAGGGCTGAAAAGGAACCAATTTAAAAAGAAACCAATGTACAAATGCTTTGCTATAAATATTCCAAGCAAAACCTCATTAATTTGAACTAATTGGAGGGAAGGCACTTCTGAAATAGTAAAGAATAATGGTAGAATATTTTTGTATACCAATATATTATTTTCTGAAAGAGGTTTAATGCCTGTCTAAGAATGTGCAGTAATTAATAGACACATCATTCACAGGCTTTCCATGAACCATGAATGACACTCACATAGTACAGTAAGCAAGCGGAGCACAAGGCTTTGTGATCTGTTTCGGATGGTGCCCATCTCCCTGCACCATCTCCCACACTCCCTCCAATACCCTCTGCCTTCAGAAGATCACTTGCACACTAGGATGAACACCTCTGTGTTTTTGTGCATACCGTTCTCTTTCTGCAACACTTCCTAGTCACTATCAATAGCCATTTATGAGCTTATATCATGATCAACTAGTTAATATAATAGGCACTCGATAAACATTATTTCATTCAACTTTTACAATGCTAAAAGATACATGTTATCATTCCTGTTTCACAGGTGGGCCAACAGTCAAAGAGGTCAAGTGAGATGCCCGAGATCATACAAATTAGTAAGCCTTGATTTGACTCGAGCACTCTCTGATAACCAAAGCCCATGTTCAGACTCTTTTCCTCTTCTGAGTTGAGCTCCTACTCGTCCTTCAAGAACCCTCAGCTGGAAGACTTTCTAATACATGCAGGCAAATAGGCTGCTTTTGGAATCTCAATATCATGTCTCGTGTCTTGGTATCTAGGAATACTGTGCTTATAATTGGCCGGGGGGTAGGGAAGGTAAAGAAATAAGCACGCATAAACACACACACACACACACACACACACACACTCAGTCCATTCTGTTTATTTGTGTTAATTCTACAAAGTGACGGTGAATACTAAATCAGTGAATACTGAACCACCGTCCCAAGGGGAAGTGTAGACACACACACCCTTCTCATACAGATTATAATCTTAAATCCTAAAAAAAAAAAATTATCGTGTCAGGTTCTATTTTCTTTATATTACAAATGAGAAAATGAGGGTTCCTAATATTAAGTGGCTTGCCTGGTAGTTCACTGGGCTCATAGGATGAATGGCTTGCCCCACTCACAGGCACCGGGACCAAGATTCAAACCCCAATCGCCTGGCTCAGAGCCAAAGCTCCTCACGCTACTTTCCTTGCCTGTTCTTCTCTATCCTCTGCTCAGCTCCACCAGGATAAAAGCACAAAGAAGAGTGTCACCTCGTTCAGTCTCAGTTGGGAATGCGGGTGATTCACAGTTTTCACTGCTCTGTCTGTGCATGACTGCAAAATTTGGGAGCGCCAAATACATTTTAGCGAGCAGGCAATTTTCTGAAGGTGTGCCTGCCCAGCCTCGGCCCCTGTTGGGTCTGGCTGATGTGTACGTGAGATCTGCGGCTGCCAAGCAGATTCTCGAGGAAGGAGGTCTCATCACACTGCTTTTCTGATGATTCTGGATTTTTCTCAGCGGAGGCTCTCCAATGAACCATGGGGACCTTGTCCTTGAACATCTCTAAACTCTGCCCCATTTTGATAGAAGTTAAGACCTCTCACCTAGCCTTTGCTTAGGCCTTTCATTAAAAGTCAAAAAGATATTTGAGTGGAAAATAGAGCACCTTCACCCTCTCCATTAAACCACCTCTCAGAGACAACCCCTCTTTTCTGCTTTCCAAGGAGGTCATATCTGAGTGTCGGGGGTGTTTGGGGATACAGCACAGGGTTGAATTGCAGGAACAGGAAATGTATATATTGCTTTTGGTTATGAGAAATCTAATACATAGGACTATGGGAAGCCCTTGAGGCCTGCATACCCTCTGTGAAACCAAGATTATCTTACCTGGAAGCAAATGAACATTTCTGAATAATTCATTAAAATTCACGTATTCTGTCTGGGTAAGTGATCTGTTTAGCGCTGACTGGATTAAGGGCAGGAGGCAAGGGCTTCAGGAGGCCAAGCCTCACCTTTGCCTGACACATCAGGAACATTCTAGAAGGCTGGGCTATCTTATATTTTCCATCAGCTTGGCGTTTGGGACCACCACACCAAACTGGCCATTGAGATCAATCTAGGATTCAAGGCAGGGATGATAGGTCCAGGATAAAAATATCCCAATTGATTCCCAGAGAAGTGAGATCAGTGCTCCATTAGATCTAGCCTCCAATCCCTTCCTCTGACCTCCCTCTGCCCTCAGCAAAACTCCACAGACACTCACACATAGTCCAGCTAGAAACATTCCTTCGAGCTTTGCTTTTGGTTCTGACGCTGGGTTCCTCACCAAACTGACAGATACAAAGTTCAATAAAAGCCACAGTTCGGCCGTCCTGGGATAAGCCAAGGAGACAGGAGATAAAGCTGGAGTTGGGGTTGGTGGCGAGGGAGAGGGATTCTACACAAAGCAAAAGAGAGCCTCTTTTGGAAAACAGAAACAGAGCAGCATCAGAAAGACAGCACAAAAGACATTTTGTGTGCAAAGCGGCTTCTAAACTGAAGGTTAAGAAGTTTGACTTGGAGAATTTTTTTCCTAAAATGCTTTCACTTCCATTCAATCTATCTGAGCACTCAATCATGAGTCAAATCAAAGGGCCGTGAGGCCGATAACTAAGGCTTCCTTAAGAGGGGTCAGCCATTTCAAACAGGACTTGATCAGATAGAATGATAACGGTGAACTTTCCTTGTCTGAGCTCAGGCTGGCACGAAAGTCCCATTTGTTACTCATAGTTTTCTCATTTCTTTCTCTAGAGTAATTTCCACAGAGGAGTTTCTTAATAGTTACTTTTTTTTCTTGGAACCAGTAACTGCAGGGCTCTCTTCTGCCTTTTCACTATGATTATCATTATGTTTTTCTCACTTTTCTCCATGTCACCGGTCCACAATATTTTATGAAATGGATGTAATTCATGCTGATCACTCCATAGTTGGCTTTCAGAGCAGGGTCAACATTAGGGCTTATGTTTTGTTTTTGAATACAGCCTGTTTTTTTTTTTTTGTTTTTGTTTTTTTTTATTCTAGCACTTTCTTGGCCGAAGGCTCCTACACACTTCTGGTTCTCTAAAAAAATACAAGTGTCAAACAAGATGGGATCTGGAAGGAGACAAACCATAAAACACTCTTAATCTCACAAAACAAACTAAGGGTTGCCGGGCGGGGGGAGGGCGGTGGTGGGGAGAGAGGGTGGTGGGGTTATGGACATTAGGGACGGTATGTGCTTCAATGAGTGCTGTGAAATGTGTAAACCTGGCGATTTGCAGACTTGTACCCCTGGGGCTAATAATACATTATATGCCAATTAAAAATAAAAATACAAGTCTCACACTGCCAGTGTCCCAGGCACAGGTCTAGGCTCTGGACAAGACATGCAGGTACTTTTCTTCATGTTTTTATCCTAGTGGGAAAGACAGAGAGCTAATTGACAAATATATGTCTCAGGTAGTGATAAGCACTAAGGAGCGACCCAAAGCTCAGGAAGCAGCAAGTTAGGACCACCATCATTTCCACTGCCATGTTTTATTACTGCCAACAAGAAACCAGTGCAAATGCTGCAGACACAAAGGGAAACCGCGGTGCCACAGTTGCTTCTCAGGCTAGATTCCACACCGGCTGTAGATTTATTCACCGAATCATCCTGAGACTCTGCAGATTCATCGGGACATGATCTGTCACTTCCAAAATGCAGTAGGGGCCCTCATCTGTGCTCTAATCACATAGTATCATAACTGTTCACAGACTTCCAAAATCATTTCTATTCAGACCCTTGTCCTTATCTGACCTTGACATACTGAAAGCATTTATGAAGCCTGCAATTTATTCCTTTCTCTTTTAATCTGAGCTATTGGCTGAACTATTGGTCACTCTTGGTTAAACTTCCTTTACCTTTAGGTAGAAATCTTTGTGGCAGCGAACTGGCTGTGATAAAACTTTTAAAATGGCTAATCTTTATGGAGAAAGTCTTCTTGGGTCATACAATTCTTTTCGTTCCTTTTTTTTTAACTTACATTTTCATTCCCTACAGCTTATCTTTGCCTCCCGAGAAATGTTTTTGTTTCTCCTCGAGGGCAATAAAGCCATCTGTATTCTTGTAAACTTACATTTGGGAAGGAACCACTGCCCTACAAAGAGATCAAGCTGCAAATCATTGTTTCTTAACTCTGATATTGATTATTTTTCTGTAGGCAAGTAAATTTATCTGGTCTTATTAGTCTGATGAAGTTACTAAATAGAGTTACAACCTTAGAGGTCTAGCTCCATCCCTCCCTTCCTGAGTGACCTTGAATCAATTATTAATCTCCACCTCTTCATCAATCAATCTTAATGAAGATAAAAAATTCAGTGATATCCTAGTATTCGTTGGTAAAGATTCCAACCATAGAAGTTTCTGTACACAGTGATGAAAACTGTTCAAAACACTACACTTTTATAACAAGCAGGGATGAAGGAGCACAGATCCAGTGTCTTTAAAGATAGGTGGCAAACCGGAATGAGACAAAATCTTGAAAAACACCCTAATCCATGCTATGGAAAATGGAGGAGAAAAATTCTATTTTTGCCACACATTATGTCAACAAGATTGCTAGATCAATGAGGTGTTAGAACAATAAAAGACTACTAGGTCGGTGAATATTACTATTAAGCAATTTTAAATAAAATAAAGGATGATAGCATGTCTGTGCACATTTCTTTTTGAAGGCATTCTTCCGACTAACTGAAGGGTTGTGGATCTTCCCTATCATTTCAAGCCCTAAATTTCCTTCAAGGAATTTGTAAATTTTTATCTTCTTTTAAGAAGGTATTATCTAACTCTTTTTGCTAAATGTGTCCTGTCTGTGACAAAATTGGAAAGTTCTCTCTTGTTTTCAAAGCCATATGTTTATGCCTAATAAACATGTCTTTGAATATAAATTTTTGACAGTTGCTCAAAATAAACTAACTAGTTAATTAAAGGAGGGGTGGAGAGAGCCTATATGTATCTCCTAGTCAGGAAGGAAAAAAAAAAGTCCTTATTAAAATTGGCACTTCAAATTTTTTTTTTAAGATTTTATTTATTTGACAGACAGAGATCACAAGTAGGCAGAAGAGAGGCAGGCAGAGAGAGAGAGGAGGAAGCAGGCTCCCTGCTGAGCAGAGAGCCCGATGCAGGACTCAATCCCAGGACCCTGAAATCATGACCTGAGCTGAAGGCAGAGGCTTTAACCCACTGAGCCACCCAGGTGCCCTGGCTCTTTGATTTTTTTAAAAGCTACCAAGTAATCCTTCATTTTCTCATCTCAGAGTTTATCTGCCACTATGTTGATATCCAGGTGGCATGTGACCCCTGCGTGAAGGGTCTGATACAGGGGAACAAAGATAACAAAGATACTTAACTTGGATGAAAGGTCGGGTTGGAGGTGTAAGTCATTCAAATGCATACTCTCTCCCTCTGTATTTTCCATCTCTTATTACATTTAATCTAGATGCTTTTGTATATAAAGAAGATAACAATATGGTCACTCAGCTGCCTTAAATAAGTATCTGGTAATGTCATGTTCAATAAAAAATGGTATTATTTATGGAAAGCCGTATTTCACACACAATGACGACCTCAATGGGGTCTTGTTAGGCATTGGATTTAGACCACAGAGTAGCAAACTAGATGATGAACGGATCTTTGAAATACACTGTAAGTAGAATTTATTTCATCATTATCATTTATTCAACATCAGTTATTCATTATCTGGGCTAAAGATTTGGCAAATTGGAGATCCTTTTCTGAGAGTTTGGAATTGGGCCTGAAAGGTTCCAATTGCTTTTTTTTTTTTTTTTTTTTAAGGATTTTATTTATTTGTTTGACAGAGATCACAAGTAGGCAGAAGGGCAAGCAGAGAGAGAAGTGGGGGAAGCAGGCTCCCCGCTGAGCAGAGAGCCCAATGCAGGGCTTGATCCCAAGACCCTGAGATTACGACCTGAGCCCAAGGCAGAGGTTTAACCCACTGAGCCACCCAGGCGCCCCAAGGTTGCAATTGCTTTAGAGGCTGGTCTCTTGAAGACAGAATATGCTAAATCTGCAAGCATGGCATTTTCTAGTAGGTGAACTGAGTAATCGAGAAAAATGCCCTGCTAAAACCAAGGACAAGAAGGGGTGAGGGGTGTGGAGGGAAGCAGGGAGAGAGAGAGCCAGCACTCTCTGTATTTGTTTCAGAAATCAGGCTGCACTCTTGCGCTGAAGTTCTGAGACACCCCTGCATCCTTACAATAAATTCCCCTTTTGTCTGTTGAAGCTAAAAAATTGGTTTCTATTGCTTGAAACCAAAGTTTCCTAGTAGTAACATGTCTCTGAAGTAATATCAAAGAACTCAAAATGAGCATTTGTTCTAAGATTCATTGATTTTTAATTTTCTGATATTCTCCAGAGAAATACAACAGGACTTACAAAATCACTGTTTGTGGGTGAGATTCTTTCCAAACCTTTTTGGTTCTTTATTTTGGTCTTTCACTCTGTGGTGTTCTTTCTTTGTCTGGGTCTCTTTCTGTTTATTTAAGGGTTCATGGAAAGATTTATTAAAGTTATCCCACTTATCTAAAACTATTCAAGAAGAGGCAAAACTATGGTTTGAATCCATTTCCTCGTGAATTTCAGCACCGTTTTTCTCCACTATGCCATCGCTCTTGTACATGCTACAATGTGGGGGGGAGGAGAGAAGGGAAGAGTTTTTCCCTCATAAACTGGAAAGACCAAACTATGAATTCTGAGAAAAAAAATTACAATTAAAAAAAAAAAAAAGAAAGATGACAAGGACATTAAAATTTTGCTAGTTTAAAAAAAGAAAAAAAAAAAGTATTTCCATCCCGAAGAGTGTCACACTGTTATGGGACCAATCCCCAAACAGAATTGTATTTTCCCTCTTTCTGACAGATCTCACAGGCTATCATTGTGCATGGTCTTCTAGTCCTTGTGAATGATCACATCACTAAGTGGTAGTCCTTTAGGGTGTAGATGTGACTTCTGACCGATCTGTGACCAGCATCCTCTACCACAACAAGTTCCCACACAGATGCCCTTTTTCCTTTGCAGCTGCAGTGGTTCTCTGCAAGGTTTGTTTCTATCTATAGTCCTACTCTTTAACCTCATAACCTACCCGAAGTCTTTGTTTAAAATGAGCCATGTCATTGCTGCTTACTGAGTACCGGTGTCATCTGTCAGACGGGATGATTTCCCAGCATTCCATGGCTGTGCTCCATTTTCGGAGGTAGTTTGTATAAACCTCCTCTGGTCATTGCACTTAAGCTCATCCTGTAACAGCTGTCCGGGTAGCCTGCTGTCATCCATATTCTCTGCTTGGACAATCCTGATACATTGTTATGACAAGTATCACTTTAAACTATTAATCAATACGAAATGTGCAAAACATAGTGTTAAAGGACAGGATGTGTTCCTCTTCGTGATTTACTTGGGAGGGATGATGCTATAAACAGGGAAAGACAATGCAGGAGCCAAATGAGTGTTTCTAATAGCTGATCACATAAAGATTCATGGAGAATATAGGAAATTAACTTGTTTTAAAAAATGGGCATGATTTTTTTAAATGGGTGCTGGGAGAGGGGGTACTGGAGGGCACGCAGCAACTGCTGCTTGTGGAAAACTCATTATGTTCCAAACCCTGTGCTGTGGATCTTATATGTCTTATCTCCACGAACCCAGACAGCAAATGAAGTTTGTATAAATATTGTTCTCCATTTTTATGGATAAGCAGGAGAAACTCATAGAAGTCATTTGTTCAAGTGGAGGAACAGAAATTCAAACACGGAACTTTCATGCTTTCAAAGTGTAGGTTATAGTAAATAGCCTGGGCAAAAATATGGATGGAGAAATAGGCAAACATATTTCAGAATATTGGAATGTTAAAAAAACAAAACAAAACATATACTGGAATTTGCCGTTGACATCGCTGCAGGCCATTGGATGGATGCCTTTGGAAATTCCTGGGCAGGGTAGGGATACGATAAAGGGATGGTTCAGAAAACTCAGAAAAGAACAATTACTGGTTCTGAAGATCTGGTCAAAATAAGAGTTTATATCTATCTATCTATCTATATCAATATTGGTCAAAACTCTGGGGTTGATGTAGGAAGAGAAAGAAAGGAAAAGATGGTTGGTCTACTGAAAAAGACAAAACAAAGAGTTATAGCATGTTCTTCCATGGCAAGAGGGCTTCTGTCCTACCAAACGTTCACTCAGATGATTTAGACTTTGTAAGGGATTGGTGTGGGAACAAATAAAGTGTAAAAAAAAGAAAAAAAAAGACTGAAAGATATATTTTTGAAGATTTTATTTATTTATTTTAGAGAGAGATTGATCATGTGAGTCGGGGGAGGAACAGAGAGAGAGAGAGAGAGAGAGAATCTCATGAAGATTCCCCACTGAGCATGGCAGAGCCCAGTCTCAGAACCTCGAGATCATGATCTGAGCTGAAATCAAGAGTTGGACACCCGTCTGACCACCCAGGCACCCCAAGATATATATATATAATTTTTATTATTTATTCAACAGGGAGATAAAGATCACAAGTAGGCAAAGCGGTAGGCAGAGGGAGAGGGAGAAGCAGACTCCCTGCTCAGTGGAGAACCTGATGCGGGGTTTGATCCCAGGATCCTGGGATCATGACCTGAGCCGAAGGCAGCCACTTAACCTACTGAGCTACCCGCGTGCCCCTATATTTTTAAAATTAGTCTGTCCTCAATGGTTTTGCTCTACTTTCCACCTTCACCTTAAAATGATCTTTTGAATTTTATGAAAAAGAAAATTTCACTTCAGGAAGAAAACCAGTAGTGAATGTAGCTATAAATATAAAAGCGTAATTCTTACAAATACTTTAGTAAACTCCAAAGGAAGAAGTAGTTAGAAACATGTGGATTCTTTTTTGTTTTATGTTGCTCACCACAGTTTCCAAACAAATGATTCTAGTACTCCTTTTTTTTTTTTTTTTTTTTGTAGGACAGTATATATTTCAGTTGATTTAGGAGTTGGACTTCTAAGTAAAGAAATCAAAGTTGGGGTCCTTACCAGCAATGTGTATGATGTCGGTCAGTTAGTCCACTGATCATTTTGATTAACTTTTAAAATTGAAAAAAAAATATGCATAGACGTTTCAGGAAAGACACGTTTCTTTTCTTTTATCAGTGAATACTTGGGATAGGCATTTTAGGGAAGGAGGCCAGGGAGAACTTTTTCCATGAGCTATGACCATGAGCTGTGGACTAGAACAGCTGGGCCTGATCTGACAAATACCAGTTGTACATATGAGATTTCTTCCCCTCAAAATACTATTCACAGTTCCCCAATGGGGATTCCTCTCTGACTTTGCTCACTATAATCCAGCTTACAGTGGATTTTAAAAATCTTTGATTTATTTTTCTCACAATGTCTGTATGTGCCCTTAATGTTTTTGTATATTGATACCTCTTTTGCATTTCTCTTTATACTGGATCCAGGTTTTACCAAATATCATAACCTTTCTGTAAATAAAACCTTTGTGAGGAAAGTCAGCATAATGCTTCTGAATAAATAACTTATGACCACCCCTCTCTTACTCAGATCAAAGAGCAGCAGAAAAATGTGAAGGTTAGGGAAGAATACAGGGTTTATCAACTTTCTGTTTTTAAGCATCTGGTCATTTCTTTCTGTAAGAGTTGTAATATGGTAGCAGAGGGTACAGACAACGTGTGTATTTTTCATTCAAAAATTCATTCTGTGTTTTCATGTCTTTCCACGTCATTTTTGTCTTATGACCAAAACAGTTCACAGCCTTAGAGACTCAACAGCAGAAAGAGAGCCTAGAAATCTAAGTGAGATTGTGAGGGAGATGAAACATGAATCAATCACTGGTGCATCCAAAACAGATATGGAAAAAGCCAACTAAATGTTTGGCTTTTTCTGTGGCACAAACTACAAGCTAATTATGATTCATGAGGCCATTCATTTTGAAGTCTGAAAGCTAATATAACGATGGTTTCTAATTGGCCACTGAAGATTCTTCAATCGCTTAAAAAAAATAAGCTAGTACTTAAATCCTACAGAGAGTTTGGGAAAATAAAGGGAGATTTAGGAAACAAATTTCGTCGGCAATCTCAGATTCACAGTTGAAGGTACAGATGTCTGTACGACTACATAGATTATTTTCAGAAGTAAAACCAATACATTAGTGCACCTGGGAGAGGCCAGCAATCCTATTTAACCTACAGAATTTTCAAATTTTTATTTTCCAAACTTCTTGATTGACCTGTAAACTCCATAGAATCAGAAACATGTCTTTGAAGCACGGTTGCCTGATCTACATTCCTTAATTAACACACGTTGCCCTAATATTTATATTCGCTAGACAAATAATTTGATCTTTTCATTTTCTCCAAGGCCTTGACAGACACAAATAAAATTGATGGCAGAGGCAACTGCTCGTTTGGAGTTGCATGAGAAATGACCTCTTTGGGCCTTTTTATTGTCTTGCTTTTTTCCAACAATCATGTTGTTTATGAAATCATCTTCAGCTAACATGTTACTGCCAACCCTTCCTCTTTCCAAACTTTCTTCTAGTTCCTGTTTACATACACGCGTTTCTTCATTCTCATCAAACCTCTAATGTATTCCAGGCAATCTATGGCATATTTGTTTATATCCCTGTTTCCTGGATATGCCTGACTCAAGTTTGGCTGCACGTTTTTCTCCCTCCCTGCAATTCTCTCTCCGTCGTCTCCGTAGAACTCACCCTCACCCATCCTTGGAGAACCAGCTTATGTCCCTCAAGTTTAACTTTTGTTTCTGACCACTCCAACTCACAGCGATCTTGGCCACTCAGTGAGAGTCACTCTCACACTGGCTTCCATAATTAGTTCACTCTTCTGTTGTTACTTAACTTCCTTGTCAAACATGTCTTATTAGCCTGCTAGTTGGCAAGAGCCACGCTAGGAACCCTAGGAAGTACTTTTCACACGGTTCTGAACACAATGAATATTTAGTGCTCTAAATTATGGGTTGAATGGAAGAAAGAATTATTAAATGGTTGACTGACTGACAGTGAAGGAGTGAATCTGACTAGTTGCCCAGAAGTCATCAAAGCATAGAAATTATGTCAGGAAGGTTAAGGGAACATGTTATTTCCCGAAGGGGTAAAGAAACAAGGCACGAGAGGCTTACTTTTATTCAGTACAATGCATACAACAGCAGCGTTGAAATCTCAAAGGATCTGGAAGCCAATTGTTTAGGAATCTGTTGCCAAACTCCCCTAGCCTGCTACAATGAAAACTTGATCGAAATTGATAAAATGGAATCATAGACAAAGTGTTATGTAGCCGGAACTTCCCCCAAACTTGTATGTTTCTCACCATAGATGGGTTGCAGGATTCCCAAATTAAATCCGTCCCCACCAAAAGCAGCTGATGAAAGACCATGGTTATAATACATTTTGCATCTGGGAAACACAGGTGATGACAAAGCATATGATGGGTGTGAGAGATAAGAAACAAATTATACATTTATATAGCATATAACATATATATACGTGTATGTGTGTGTATTACTGAAATACACAACATTGAAATCTCCTGCCTCTAGAAATGTCTATAGTGTAGTGCACACGCAAAACAAAACAAAATAAAACAAAAACAAAAAAAGCCCTTCCTTGTAAACACACTTGCCCTCCTCTCCTGGACTCACCTAGGCTTGTCCATCCCCAATTTTGCTGTCTGTTGTCCCGCCTAATCCCACACTCTGTCATACATGATACTCGGCCACCTTTTTCCACAACCTATTCAATTCCATTGGTTTACAGCCGAGGAAAATGTCTCCCAGATAACATTTAAACAACAGATTTCACTGTCTTAACAACAAAAACAAAGACAGTCTGGAGATTTGGAGAAAACACTCATAACGTTTGGAAATTGATTTGGATATTTTGCTGGTTTTGGCAACTCTGGACAGTCTGCTGATCCATGTTTAGATACAGGACTAGCCTCCTATTTTGTATTAGGCCAAAACAGGCTTCACATACACTTGTATCCATCTAGCCTTCAAGGAAAGATCACCAAGGCAAGTGTAGGCCTCCTCACTCATATGGTTTCCTAACATGGGCCACTTTACTTTTTATAACATGATTATATTTATGATTATTTGTTAATGACTTTTTCCTAGATTATAAGCCCACAGGGGCAGGAATTGTGTTGTCTCCTTCACTGCTGTATCCCTAGTAGTGCCTTTGTGGTGTCAAGGCTGTAATCAATAAATACAATGAAGGCTGGATGAATAAAAGAGCATTCTGAACTCAAAATCAGATCATCATTAGGAAACAAGACGGTATGATTCAATAAGATAGTGACTAATCTCTCAATACTCAATTAATTTTAGAGACCAAGATAGACTGTCTTTCTGTCTTTGAATTTTGAGGGGTGTGTAATCATAGTAAACTAATGAAGAATATTTCTTCATAATAGTAAACTCCTTCCAAACATCGTTTTGCTACTTACACCTATTGTATCCCTCTTATTTTTTTTTTTTGAAAAGTCCAAAGGAGTTTTAGATTATGTTAGTGAAAGCAAAGCAAGAATAGATGTTGGGAATAGGAAAATTTTATTTAAATCTATAGAGGAAAAATCCCTTAAAAGAGTAATAGGGAGGGACACCTGGGTGGCTCAGTGGGTTAAGCCGCTGCCTTCAGCTCAGGTCATGATCTCGGGGTCCTGGGATCGAGTCCCGCATCGGGCTCTCTGCTCCGCAGAGAGCCTGCTCCCTCCTCTCTCTCTTTCTGCCTGCCTCTCTGCCTACTTGTGATTTCTCTCTGTCAAATAAATAAATAAAATCTTAAAAAAAAAAAAAGAGTAATAGGGAATTTTGGGCAAGGTAGACTAGTAAGCATTTCCTGAGGAAACCACATTTTTCCCCCCACAAAAGCAGTCAGTTATCTGACAGCTGAATCTCCATCCTGACGGGTGGTTATTAAAGAGGAAAGGTAGAGGAGTCTAGTGTCACATAGCAAATATTGTCAGTCCTGAAAGAGTCGCCAGAGATGCTGCACCAGGTAATAAAGTATATCCAGTCTAGAGCACATGAATATATGCTTTCCACATGGAGGAGAAAAATGAATGGAAAATTCAGCTGTGAATCCAAAGAGGCTACATTTTTAAATCCTTCATTCATTGGGATATACTACAGTAACATTGTAAACTTTGGTGTGCTTTTCATTTTTTTTTAATTTTTAATTTTTTTAATTTTTAAAAGATTATTGATTGATTAATTGATCAGAGAGTTAGAGCACAAGCAGGCAGAATGGCAGGCAGAGAAGGCAGAGGGAGAAACAAGTCCCCACTGAGCAGGGAGCCTGACGCGGGACTCAATCCCAGGACCCTGGAATCGTGACCTAAGCCAAAGTCAGCCGCTTAACCAACTGAGCCAGCCAGGTTTCCCTTAATTTTTTTTAAAGACTTTAGTTATTTATTTGAAAGAGAGAGAGAGAGAGCATGAACACAAGCAGGGGGAGCGGCAGGCAGAGGGAGAAGCAGGCTCCCGCTGAGCAAGGAGTCGGATGTGGTGCTTTATCCCGGGACTCTGAGATCAGGACGGGAGCTGAAAGCAGACGCTTAACCGACTGAGCCACCCAGGACCCCCTTTTGTGTGCTTTTTAAATAAGAAAACATGATTTTGCTGAAAAGGAATATAGCTAAGGTCTTTAACACTAAGGAAATTTTGTAAATAAACTCTTAACAGTAAGGAAGAAGTCCTTAACAGGAAGGAAGTTTTGTAAAAATGAGAAATCTTGGGGCTCCTGGGTGGCTCAGTCAGTTGAGCAACAGATTGGCTCAGGTCATGATCTCATGGGTTGTGGGATCAAGCCCTGAGTCTAGCTCCAAAGCTCAGTGGGGAAGATTCTCTCCCTTTGCCCCTCCCCCACTCTCTCTCTCTCAATCACTCTCAAATAAATAAATAAATAATTTCTTTTTCAAAAAAGAATGAGAAATCTTAAACCCATACTCCACCCAGTCTCATTTTTTTTTTTTTATAACCAGTCTCATTTTGATAGCCTCAATAATTGGCTGTGATCTCTAAGTATAGACCTAGATATAGGTATCTAGAGATACTTTTATGTCTATTTTTATTTCTCTTGTAGTTTCCAAGATTCACGTCATATTCTCAATGACTCTGTCAGTTTTTAAAGACCGTTGAACCAACTGATAGCCATGTGAAATGAAACTGATGTATCGGAGAGGAGGCTAACAGGAAACATTATTTTGTTTCTTTCAATATCAACTCAACAAAGTATAAAATGGAAAAAAAAAATGGTTCCCCTGCCTTCTGTGATACTCAAATGGTGATTATGTCTATAGGTAACATTACTCTGATACTGGACCATGAAATTTACATATTAAACTACGTGTTTTGGAGGCGCTGTAGTTCAGTGAGGTAGGCATCTGCCTTCCGCTCAGGTCATGATCCCACAGTCCTCCAATCGATCGAGTCCTGTGTCTGGCTCCTTCTCCCTCCACCTGCTGCTCCCCTTCTTGCTCTCTCTTTCTCTGGCAAATAAATAAATAAAAACTTTGAAAAACGCTAACAACAACAACAACAAGCTATACATTTTCCTGCTATACATTTTTTAATCCATTGCTAGGGAAAAAATTATTTCAAGTTTCTTGGAGCTTGTCAAAGTTCATACTAGACATTCGATTTCATAAATAAGCAGGAAATAATCTGAGTCGGAGAATTAACAAAATGCGGTTGCCAGAGGGGTGGGGATTGGGACTCAAATAGGGAAGGAGGTTTCAGAAGTACAAACTCACAGCTGGAAAATAAATAAGTCATGGATGGGGATGAAAAGTAAAGGAGAGACTTTTATTTTTTTTAAACAGTTTCTTGTGTTTTATTCAAAACTCAACTTCTGTGGGGATTAGTCCTATAAGAAAACCTTGACTTAGAGGTGGAAAAAGGCTGTGTAGATAAACACTTTTTCTGCTATATAATATTTATCTACGCCTGGGGGTGGGGGGAAGATGTTTTATAATTTTGGTGGGAAGTATTTTCTTCCCTGAAAGTGGTCTTAGAGCATTTGATAAGGTTTAAAAAATTTGAGCACAAATGTCAAGCCAGATCATACCCGTGGGTGGTAGTGTTGTGATAGGGAATCCTTTCTTCTAGAACAGTAAAAACTGGTTCCTTTTCCATATGATCTTTAAGGTGGCATATGTGCATCAAATTAGTTATTTGGTTTTGCAGGAAAGCAAGATACGGCCTGATTTAAACAATTCTGGAAAGCATCACGGTTCCTATAAACAAACTTGCCATTAAAGGGGTGTGCTGAGGGGTGGGGAATACCAAAGGAAGAAAGACTAAAAATTAGTACATTTTCCATTGCTTCTCTCTAGACTGGAATCAGTTTCCAAGCAAGACTCCCATTTAATTTAAAGAATCCTTTAGAGTCTACCCACATTGATAGCCAGAATGAAGTGGCTCCTCAAGGAAACATAATGTTGGTAATGTGCCTCCATTTCTGTAACTTACTTACCTCAAAAAGCCTGACAGATGACTACATAGCACAGCTTCAAATTCATGCAGGGCTCATAGTAAAACTCTGGTGTGAACATTATTTTATTTATAAATACTCATATTTATATATTTTTATTTAAAAATTCTTAAAATAAAAATATAAATAAAAAAATATATATATACACACATATATATATTTATTTGCAGTGATATGTTGGTGTGGAAGAGTATGTCTTAAAAGAGGAAGTGCTTTCTCTCAACATTATGAAGCTTATAAACCACTCTCTATGCATTCGATAACTTTAAAATATTGCCCAAAGGGTGGTTGAAAAATACAGATTTCAGAATCAGATTATCATAAATCAAAAACTGGTCATTCCAATGGAAAACCGAGATAACACACTGCTTTATGCACTTGTTAAAAAAAAAGAACCTGTGGTTCCACTTGAATTTTTATGTATAGTCCCAAATATTAATGCATTGATATAAACTGCTGATCCTTGATGGCTTTTTCTCTTCTCAACCTATGAAAGTGTTTGCGCTGAATGTGGGTCCGAGTTAAAAATGAGTCACGGAACTCACACAAGGGCAAAACCACCACCACCCATCTTCTTTGAATAAAATTCAATGGTTAAGCAAACTGGGGATTATAAAAAAATATAACGCAAAACATGGAACAGTGTTATTAACAACCTGGATCAGAATTATTTCACCTAACTATAGGTAAACATAGCATAAATTTATTTTTGTTATACAGTCAATTTTTAGTTTTCCATGAATATAATTGCTGTGTAGAAAACGGTCTGAAGAATGTGTCAGATATATAAGCTTTATGTGTAGAGAACTTATGAAGTAATAAGGAATTTATTTGACAAAATAAATGATTTGGTCTGCGTTACTCATCTTGGGAGGCCCCATACACCTTAATCCCATGATGAGGCCACTATTAAAACAAGCCTGGAACTTCTCTTTTGGAATTCTTCCAGACCCTGATGAGACTAGGGATTAGAATATTCATAGAAACAAAGTTATGTCTTTTAGTAATAAATTGCACTTTTACCATCAGCTAGAAGCTATATGAAGATATTTTAATTTGATTTTTCAAAATGTGAGACTGATTTTCCTCTTTGGCTTATGACTGGGGACCATGCAGCACCCTGAAGAATCATTACCAAAGAGGAAGTCCGGGCATAACGACACCTTAGTAGGTCCCTCAAGTGTACCCTAAGTCCAGAAACCTAACGGAATACATATGCAGCAAATGCTTAGTTGTACAGAAGCAGCCACAAAATAGTCAAGTTATTACTGAAGAGCAGTATTGTCAAAGTAAATGATAGTATCTGTGGTGCTGGCCTTTCTGTCAAAGGCACAGAAGACATGCTATCATTGGGTCCGCCTTCCTGTCTAAAGCATCCGGTATTTATGTGGGCTACACGTGGACAGGTGTCCTTGACTGAGGAGAAGCTAGAAGGACTTAGATAATGGCTAGTGAAAGCTGTTTCTATGGAAGAGTTGTATTCTGGGTTTTAGGGGGGTGGGGGGAAAGGTTGAGGGGTTCTGCTGCTAAAATTGAAAGATGATGGAAAAACTAACTTAACGCAAGCCCTATCTTTTAGAGATGGCAACAGAAGGAAAATAACCAGTCAGTGAAGAGAGGGAGTTAAAAGAAAGCCGAGGTCTTTGACTTTTATCCAATCCTTTTTTCCACCAGACACTGATTTCCACGTGGTCTTTGACAATGTGCATCAGGAAATTCTTGTGGATGAGTAGAAGAAATATCAGTGACTATCGGTTATGTTATGGACTCCAAGCCAAGTGCCAGACAAGAAAACAGCCTTGTCTACTGGATCAGGAATTAGGAACAGAGCACGGCCCTTGAAATGTCTCTATTGTCTTTCTATCAACGTAAAGAATGCTCACCAGATTTGGAGAGCACATAGAACTGAAGCAGACAGGTCATGCATTTGATGAATAAGTAAGAATTGCTTAAAGCACCAAAGTACTTCAAAGTCATTAAATGACCTAGAAAAAATAGTTTTAAGTGAAAAAAGTTCAGAATAAAAATAAACTAACAGTTGTACTCATGTTCAACTGATCATTGTGTAAATAAAATATGTAAAAGACCTGATTTTACAGGGGCCAGAAAAAGACCTAGTGGTTTAAATTTTGGACAAACTGCTTGTAATAGTAGAACCAATCAGTCAACCTTAAAGCTCTAATACAACCAAATGAAGTATGCATAGTTTACTTTAGATATTTCTTTGTTTTTTTTTTAATTAAATTAAATTTATTTACTTGACAGAGATCACAAGTAGGCAGAGAGGCAGGCAGAGAAAGAGAGAGGGAAGCAGGCTCCCCACTGAGCAGAGAGCCTGATGAGGGGCTCAATCCCAGGACTCTGAGACCATTACCTGAGCCAAAGGCAGAGGCTTAACCCACTGAGCTACCCAGGCACCCCTCTTTCTTGTTTTTAAGATTTGATTTATTTCTTTGGCAGAGAGAGAGAGAGCACAAGCAGGGGGAGAGGCAGAGGGAGAGGGAGAACCAGTTTCCCAGCTGAGCAGGGAACCTGACACGGGACTCGATCCCAGGGCCCTAGGATCATGACTTGAGCCAAAGACAGAGGCTTGACTGACTGAGCCACCCAGGTGCCCCTAAATTAAGACTTTTTGTGACAGACTGACAAATATCAAAGGAATTATAATCAGCAGCATTGGAAAAAGTTTCATTATTTCTCATAGACTGCCAACAGCGTACTGACAGCATGCATTAGATGCTTTAAAAAGTATATATTTTTGACATCTTACAATTACAAATGTACATTTAACAATTTTTCCTAAAGAAATGTTCATAAATACATTCAAACATGTTTGTGCAGTGAAGATTATCAGAGTGCTGTTTATGATGATAGCAAACAGAACACAGCCTTACTATATCCAGTTCACAAGGAAAAGGCTGAGTGGCTTATGAACACATAACTCTTTAGTGAAATACTATATAGATTTTCAGAGCCTCTATTCAAACAAGATTTTGATTTATGAAAATGCAAAGAGGTTAATGATACATTGTTGAGTGAAGAAAGCAAAATACAGAAGAATGAGTTCTATGAAATCTTTTCTAACTACCCGTCTCTTGATATTGTTATCAATATTGTTATACAGCACACACATTCTACATATAAAATGTTGTTGTTATCCAAAAATGCTGATTGGGTCTAGTTTTTTTCCTTGTATTTTTTTCATTGCAAATTCATTATTTGTGTAACTGAATGGGAAAATGAATGCTTAAACAAACAGATAAGTCTTAAGAGATTTAAAAAGAGAACATAGAACCCATGTGTAATTTCAGGCCCATAACAACAAAATATTTCGTTTTTTCCTATCAAATCCGTATATCTTCATGAAATAATAATAGGAAATGCACAAAAGTTTAGGTAAGAATATAGGTCTGATTTTCTAAGTGCTGTCATTTTTCTTGCTACCCATCAGGCAGGAAAATGCCACTCTATTTCCCAGTGTTGGTATTGGGGCCTCTCATGTCCATATTCATTCCAGGCCAAAGAGAAGAGGGATTGATAGATATATAGATATGCTCTTTCAAAATATGGGGATAGTTTAGCATATATGAAAATGACGGATGGAGAAGATGTACAAGTTTTCAAGAAACAACTAATTTTAAGTAAGTTGTGTAAAGACCAAATTCCTGGAGCCCTTCACTTGTTCCAACCCATTGCCTTGAACAGTTAGAGACCAGTGCTGTGTTTCTTGGTTTAGCAAATCTTCCTCTGAGGGAGGAAGGACTGTGAAGAAGGAGAATCAGCAAATTGCATGGCCAAGGCACAGCTGTCAATTTAAAGGAGACTTCCCCCGAGGTTCAGAAGTCAATAGAGATAGAGAGGCTAAAAACCAAATAAAGTGACGTCACCTAAACTCGAAAAAAAAAAAGGGGCTGGGGGAGAACTCACTAGCAGTTGACTCGCAGGATAAAACATTAAACATGACATCAGCATGGTTTGCCTTTTTCTGATGGCTATTTTAAGGACATTTTAAATAATAAAGTACACACAGCAGTGTGCACCATGACCATTAAAGTTTAGGGCAGATAAATTGAACATGTGGTATGATCATTCATAGCCACTTGAGAATGTGAGTTTTTGGTTATTAATATTATTTTTATGTTTTAACGTTTTTTAAATTTTCTTTCTTTCTTCTTCTTCTTCTTCTTCTTTTTTTTTGCTATCCCTTTGTATTTCTACTATATCCATATATTCGTCTTTTTCTCTCTTTTATATTGTTTAACATGTCCTCCTCCCATGAAAGACTCTAGTGAGGTAAATTTACCTAACAAGGAACACATGTCTTACTAATAATTTTAGACTTCTGCATTATTTTTAAGTTTTCTCAATTAAATGAATAAATGCAAAACCAAAAGGAAAACAAAAACAAAAACGCAATTCTTAGCAATCAAGAAACTGAGTCTCTTTTATTAGTGCTGGAGAAAGACAATTCCAGGAAGCACAGGGATTATGTAGTCAAGGAAAAGAATAAGAAAACTTTTTCTCCACAAAGAAATTAAGGAAAATGAATAGCTAAAAGCCACAGATGCACTTGTAATGTGCTATCTTCTTGTTTTTTTAATATTTTATGTATTTATTTGACAGAGATTACAAGTAGGCAGAGAGGCAGGCAGAGAGAGAGAGGAGGAAGCAGGCTCCCTGTGGAGCAGAGAGCCTGATGCAGGTCTCCATCCCAGGACCCTGGGATCATGACCCGAGCTGAAGGCAGAGGTCTTATCCCACTGAGCCACCCAGGCGCCCCAAATGTGCTATCTATTAATCTGGTATGAATTAGTGATGGACATCAGCCATAGAGATCATATACACTGATAACATTATAGAAAAGTTAAAAAAAAAATGGTTCTGACCCACATTCTACATTTTCACCCCAGAATCGGCCCCCTTAACAGTCTTAGGGAAAAGCCACAGGGCATTTTTAAAGCACTCTTAATAATAATCTGCACATATCTGTCTCTGAGTCAAAATTGGGCCTGCAAACACAGTCACGGACCCATCAACACACCTTTATTGATACTGCACAGTAAATACGTCACTCAAGGAACACACAGCCGTGTGCCAGCTCCTTATCCTAATTGTCTGTAATACAGTAGATAAGACGCAAGTTACTGTAATGTGACCTACAGAGTGAGTGCCGTACAAGAGATATGAATAAAGCATCGGGGTAGTTTGGAAAAGGAAGGGATTAGTTCCAGTGGAATACAGTAATCTACCGTTGGCATAGAAACCATGAGGAACCGCATCAAGTATTTGGGATGTGGCCCGTACAGTCATAGACACCTGGTTCTGTAAGACAGACAGCCAACATATGTGAAAGCACTTGGTCACTGAAGTGATAACTGCTTTTCCTTTAATCATTTCAATTTCCACATACTTTAGTGTCTCTGCCAAAGCCATCCATTTTTTAAAAAAATTCTGCATAAAATTATTTTCTAATTTAATGTTTCTGCAGGATGGTATGGTTACATCTACAGATTTCACCAAATTACGGCTTTATCCAAACAGCAGAGTGAGTGGATTGTGGGTAGAATTAAGCCCTTATAGATCACCCTTAGATATGGGCAAGGGGCACAGATGAGTCTTTAGAGAGTGACTCTGTGTGACCATCACAGACACCTACAAAACAGAGCAATGTCGATGGCAAATGGCAAATCTGTTCCTGTAGGTCCGGGAAAAGAGGATACCACATGGTAATTATCTTTCTCTGCTTTCACTCATATGTGGAATATAAGGAAGAGCACGGAGGACCACGGGGGAAGGGAGGGAAACCTGAATGGGAAGAAATCAGAGAGGGAGACAAACCATGAGAAACTCTGGGCTCCAGAAAACAAACTGAGGGTTACAGAAGGGAGAGGTATCAGGGGATGGGGTAACCGGATGATGAGTATTAAGAAGGGCAGGTGATGGGATGGGCATTGGGTGTTATACGCAACTAATGAATCGTTGAACACTACATCCAAAACTAATGATGTACTATATGCTGGCTAATTGAACATAAAAAAGAATTAAAAAAAAAAAAAGAGGATACTCTGACTTTTCATTGCTTTTGAAAGTTCAAGATGAGAACAGGTGCTCAACAGAAAGTGAAAGCTTTATTCTTTCCCACAGAATTGTCTTGATTTTAAAAGACCACCACAAATACCTAAGACACAGAAAGCTCAGAGATATCTAGCACATGTTGGAAATGGGGGAGGGGAGGGGAGGAACCTATATTAATATTCTATTAAAAAGCATTATTTGTTCTCTTGATTATAATCATAGCCTTATAAAAATCTCTTGTTTCCTTTCCAAACCTGATGAGAAATATGATTATTAGATTTACATTTACTGAGTGCTGTCAATGTGTGTCTAACCAAAAAAATTGCTTCGATTATCCTGTGCCAAATGGAAGGATGCAAAATAATTCCTTAGAAAAAAGCCAGAGGTTTTTCAATTGTTTAGGGGGGAAAAAAAAACAAGGCCCCTCTAGGCCTCCTTATTATATAGACAGCAGCGATTGACAAGCTGTATTAAAGTGAGGAGCCTTGAGAAAGCTGTGTTATGAATCAAGAAGAAGTGACTAACGTCTATATAAATGTTTCATAAGCCATCCAAATCAATGCTAACCCATTCCCCTTATTAGGATCTGGAAATATCAGACCAATTTTTTAAAATTAAAAAGTGATAAGCAGTGTACAAGAAAATGAATATCATAATTTATTTGATGTCATTTTAATGGATTCAATTTACTTTTTTCCTTTTTGCCAGTGTTGAGTTCAATTGTAGATGATAAGTCTTGGCTATTATTGTAAATATATCTTTTGTGCTCAAAATTACTTACAAAATGCTAATCAGGCTTATTTCCTGCTCAGTTCTATTAGCTTAGCCCTTGAAAGCATAGTTCCCAAGATTTAGAGACAGTTTTTGAATAGTCAAGATCTCCCTATGGCACTGGGAAATTAAATTCGGTTTCTTTCCTGCCTTTGCAGAACGCTTATTCCATCAGGAGTAATTTACTCTAATTAGGGGCTATGTGTTCTGAAAATATAAGTATTTCTCATGAAAAATTTAATGTTGTGTAGTCTTTATGTTCCTGTCAACTTCAAGAAGGAACTTACGACCAAAAGCATCTGATAGAAGAATGTCTTTGACCTCAGACGAGGCCCAGGGGAGATGTCTGGTGTTCAGATGGCAGGGACTCTAATTAGTTATCAGCCTACACGTTCTAGCCACATGACCAGATAATCACATAGTGTTTTCCATGTCTAATCTGTCTTCTGTACATGGTAGGAACTGATATTGTTTTAATCTCCCTGTCACAAGGTAACCTTTTGCCGAGAGACAGTACCAAGAGGGAGTGTCTTAATACCCAAAAGACATACCACTAGGCATAATATCAGAAAGAACCACTGAGGGTCATCAAGCTTGCATATCTAACAAGGTCTATTCAGAGGTCTTAGAAAATAATCTACTAAATTTGAAAACACAGATGACTGCTATGTCAGAGATGTTTTCTGGACTTCTATGATATCCTTGTGATGCATAAACCAGGCTGCACAACATTTGAGCTGCCTGGTGTATATCTTCTTACTTTTTACACCGTGGGAAGGCAAAGTGCCCTCAACTTGGAAACAACCCGGCCAAAAATCAAGTGCTATCCCTGTTGACCTCTGTAGTCAGTGTCATTGTTCGATAGATACTAAAATAACCAAGACAGAGGAACACAAAACCAAAAAGGATTCTGTAGGACCGACTCACAAGATAGAAGATATTTTAAGGTGTTCTTGCCTTGGTTTTGGCGTCAATTGCTTTAAACAGGTCAAATGAATTGTGTTGCACTGCTGACCACGAGCCACAACTCACCATCAGGGTGTCCTGGTGATCATCTTGGTAGCTAGATCGACCTCTGTTCACTAAAGGGCCAACTGCATCATGAGTTTTAGATAGAAAATCTTGCTACCTTTAAAATCAATTGGGATTTTCTCACTTATGCACTCTGAGGAACCTAAGCTGATTATTAAGCCTAAAATTATGTCTGGCTTTGTGACCCCATCTTTCATAAATTCCATGAGATTGTTATCATTTTAGAAACTAAAGGTTCAGAAATCATATCATGAGGTTACCAATTTCCCACAGAGGCTCCTTCATAAAAATGAAAGGTATATTAGAATGATCCCTGAAGTGTTGCTATGATTTTCCCCAAATTATCTCTTTGCTCCTGAGGTCAATACAGCTGTCTTCACTGATCAGAAGTATCAGTGTCAGTGAGGTATTCAAATGCAGGGCCTATAGAGCATATCAAATAGAATCATCAAAAATTCAGTCATGAATAATTCCAGTGGGCGTAATCTCTGGGTTCACCAATTTTCCTTCTCCAATTCTCTAGTTGCCTATTAATTAATTCATAACAATTTGATTCATATGGGTTAAGAAGATTTTTTGAGATACATACATAAATCCAAGCCTACTAACCAACTGTTAGGATGATCACTCTTCACTGTATTTATTCAAGCTAAATCACATTTATTATTATATTTATCATCTCCTTTGGTGTTCTCGTGTTCTTGTCACCTTAAAAAATTCAAACACAATTACATTCAGTGACTTAAATGAGTGTATTTGAAGACAATTTTTAGGTTGTGCACGGCATCCCTTGTGTTTACTGTGCTTAAAAATATGATTGCATAATTTTAAACATGGTATTTGTGGCATCTGTTTTCTAAACAGATAACCAGGGTTTAAAGATACATATTTACTTATATTTGGACTCTCTCTTTGGAACCACACATTCTTATTTTTCTTGGATTGAAGAGAGAAGAGAACCATGCGTCGTGCTACTATGAACCAAATTACATAGGTAAATAACTTAAAATGTGATTCAGTGGTTCAAAAATTTTTAACATATCAGTTAAGTTTGGTTAAAAACATGTATTCCACCTACAGCAAAACCAAATATAATTTAAAATTAATCACATAGTGTCTGCTTTCTCAGGTTACCTTACGGTCCAATTAGAATTGACGTTTCAGAGGCAAATTTCCCATATTTGATCATACTTTATTTGTGAAATAGTACAGGGATAAAAATAGGAAAAGGAACAAAAAAATAATCAATGATGAGAGAAGCTCAGAATGGCAATATTGAATATCACACTAATCTGCAAAACTCATCCCATGCCTGTCTATCAGCGTCAGAGCTGGAAATCACATAGAACCATGCAATGAACAAGATTTCAGTTTCAATGTTAATGGGTGGTCTACTTCACCCTGGTCCCCAAGCCATCACTCAGAACAAGAAAGAAATGATGCATCAGTATAGCCAAGCCAAGGTCAGAATAAAAGATTTCCACCTTAGGCCTGATACTTCCCAAAAGGCTTTTATGTTGCAAAATTTAACAGGGTGTGAAATAGCCAGGATTCGCACTGGAAAGGGCCACTTGGCATCTTCTCCCTAACAATAACCAACTTTAGGCCAACCTACGCACCACCACAACTGTTTCAAGCTCTTTCTTAGTATTCAAGCTTGGGTGTTTTGCCTTTCCCACAACAGGATAGGGGCCATTCCAGCAGATCTTCCAATTATGCTAACCACACTCTCTGAAGTCCAAAAGAAGACCGCGCTTTAAAAGCCAGGAAAACTATTAGAGTAAAATGTGTTGATGCTAAGAGTTGGCAACCCTTTTGCCAACTTAAAACTCCCAAATTTTGGCTAGCTGCGATTTTCATTTCAGTTAAATTCAATATTTTATTCATTCCATGAGTGCACTGATAGCTATTTCAATAGCATTCCAATTAAAGTAACTGAGCAGAAGGTTCCTACATGTTCTCATAAATGAAAAAAAAAAAAAGCAATGGTTTATCTGTATTTTCTTATGACTAAGATCCAATTGGACTATGAATATATACACCAGCTGCATCACTGGCAAAAATGTCATCTCTTGATACACATAGGTGGGTTTCTTTTATGTTTTTATTTTACTTGTTGTCACCTTCCTATCTTTTCCTCAACTAGTCCAACTATGTACTTTTTAATGTCCCTATAATAATATTACAGTGATTTACATTTGCTATTATTTTACTCTTTTAAAAATTCCTATGGTATTATAATACCACTACAATTCCAGGGCCAACATCAGAAAAGTGTTATTAGAGATATTAACTTAGATTATGTCACACAGGAGTTAACAATTTGCTAAATTTTACCAATGAGGAAGCCTACACATCTAAGGTGTGTTTTAGTTGGGCGGGTATGCATACATTACAAAATATTAGTAATAAAAAATCATTTTTCTCATTACATAGAACTAGCCAGTGTTGAAAAATAGAGAATATGCAGCAGAGACTTAGCTGGGAAATTATGCTCTTGTTCAAAGTCATACTATTAACAAAAATACTTTTTTCTTTAACCATCCTTCTTAATCATTTTAACCTTTCTAATCATTTTGTTCCTCTCCTGATTTTGCCTCAACTACGGTTTTGCCAAATATTTTTGAATGACACACAGTGGAGCCTTAAATCTATTGTTTTGTGAACAACAATTTTGCTCTTTATGAATAATGAAATACATAATCCTTGTCAATCATTTATTCATTCAACACATATTTATTAAGCACTGTGTAACTAAAAATTCAAGATTTTCATGATTATTGATACACACGTGAAATATATCTAAATAGTTGTATAGCATGAACTGAACTTGAATTGTTTTGTTTTTTTTAAAAAGATTTTTATTTATTTACTTGACAGACTGAGATCACAAGTAGGCAGAGAGGCAGGCAGAGATAGAGGAGGAAGCAGGCTCCCCGCAGAGCAGAGAGCCTGATGTGGGGCTCGATCCCAGGACCCTGGGATCATGACCTGAGCCGAAGGCAGAGGCTTTAACCCACTGAGCCACCCAGGCGCCCCTGAACTTGAATTGTTAAATATAAAATCTGTAACAAAAGGCACTGAAGTTCTTTGTCAGCCTGAAGCATTTGTCCATGCCTGGGTCATGTCCCGTGGCATATCACATGGTCATCTGTTGCTTGGCGCATAGCAGATGCTCAATAAATGTGTGTCTTTTAAGAAGAGGCACAGCTAAATGACTCAGATAACTAAGAGCCTCATTCCAGTTGGGATCATTAGGGAAAAAACCTCTGAAATGGAATTATCTCAACTAGACCTTGACACACAGAAGTAGCTCTAAGGGGCAGTTTCCTCCTCCCCCCTACCACCTAATTTAGTCTTTAATCTCTACCATGGCACTTGTCTTAGGTATATTAACCTATCTCTTTAGAGGTCCAATTCTTGTGCCTGCATATGTGAAATGTATTTTTCTCAATTGTTGCTCATGTCTCATGAAATCCTTATACTGTTGGAACTATATATATAATCATTCCAGTTACGTATTAAATAATCTTGGATTTTTATCTTTATAAGCTTGTTTTACAAACAAAAGCATCATAGGGCTAATTTATAACTTTACTAAAGATTTCACATGGAAGAAAGCACATTCTTTGAGGACTACAGAGACCTTTTTTTTTTTTTTTTTTTTGGTTCTGGAAAGAAATCTATAAACCTAAACTATAATCATGACATTTAAAAATAATCACCATAGTAACATACTCTCAAAATTTTCACCCTGCAGGAAGTTACTGCAGTTTCATTTACTAATATAGTTGAATTTTGAAAGGTGTTCACTTAAAATACCCATACACATAGACCTCTACATTTATGCAACCTCAGTGTTCAGTGTTAATGCAAGTCAAGCAGTACCTGCCTTAGGGTTATCTAAAGCCACCTATTAATGAAGACTACATTATGTGTGTTTTGCTTAAAACACAGATGGTAAACTTTATACAGGGGCTTGTGCCTGTGTTGTGTTTTGAGAGAAAATTCTGGAACATCTTGCCACCCACTATGCCTTATCCTTCATCCATACATTCTATGATATCGGTTGGCACACTTGTTTGGGGGCTTCGAAGATTTTAGAGGTAGGAAAGGGAAGTTGGTTAATGAGTGTCTAGTCTGTACCAGCCTGAATTCTAGATGCTGGGCATTGAGAGATTAGAAAGTCCTTGAAGAGCTTACAGCCTAATGAGGATAACAGATAAACAGACAATTACACTACAGCCCATTAACCATGTTGGCAGAGTCCAAATTGATAGAGTCATTCTGCAGGGCAATTGGGCAACATAGACGCTGTAAAAACGTGCACACCCTTTGATCCAGCAAGCCTTCTCCTAGACATACATTTATCTCCAGGTACTTGGTTTCTTTGCTACGCTTTCCCCATACTTTTACTATGATCATGCATTCTTTTGCTATTATACCAGATTTGGAAACTGTGAAGTGCAGGATGGACAGAAAGGTGAAGGAAGCAGGAAATGAGGTTGTGATTAAGATTGGGAATCTTAGGACGTTCTCAGGGAATTTGGACTTTCTTTAAAAGAAGTAGGATGGAAGCAAAAAAACATGGGAGATTTGAAGCATTGGAAATCAAGTCTACTAAGATGAGTTGTAGGTAGCTCTGTTTCTCTTCTTTGGCCATTGTTCTTATGATCCTAAGCCTTCCTCTTCTAAAAGCATTTCTCCCTAAGACTCCAACCCTGCCCCTCTTCTCTTCTCTCTTCTCATTCTCTCTGCAAACTCATTCATTCCAAAGCTCCCAGAAAATCCCCCCCTTTTTAAAGACAAATAGCAAATCATTCATTTTCAGCATCCCCACTCTTCCAAAGATAAACTCTCACATTCACATCTGCCTTGAGCATAACTTGAAAACATACTGCTTCTCAAACCAGATTTACGATGTTCCTTCTGACACCAGCTCCATCTTCTGACTTTTCTATTTATTAATGCTACCACAGTTCTTCAAGTCATCTCGGTTCATTTATGAGCATTCCCATCCCCTGTTATTCTGTCTCCACCAAAGCAATCAATGGCCAGGATTTTATCACAGAAAAAAATAAAAGACAAGCAAAGAAAAGGAAAGGAAAGGAAAGGGAAATCTCTCCTTCCACTATAACAAACCCTAAACTTATAGCTCTTCTAAGAAATAAAAGGAAAACTCCCAGTAATTAGAGCTAAAATAGATTCATCTTTGTGCTTATGGCTACTGACCATTAAAGACAAGTTTAATTAAGGAAACATATGTTGGGAATAGAAAGTAAAGAATTAGATTCCTGAACACAGATTTTAGGGATTTATGAGACTATCATATACTAATTTGCGAAGTTAAAAAAATATATATAGTCTCTTATATAAACTCTGCAGCTTCTTTGAAGTAGGAATTTGAAGGCAAAATACACTTAAAAATTAAGTAAGATTATTCTTTGTTGTATGTGTGCTCCACTTTGTTATAAAAATTTACTGTAAAATGTCTAAAATTTCAAAGAGGTAATTTAAAATTTTTTCTTGTGATGGATTTATAGAGGATGCTCACCAGATACCTATGGATCATGACTTATATTCTAGCATAAGTGTCTCTTTCTTGGCATTTCAGCTTCGGAAAGTTCACTTAGTACAGAGGTCATCGGATCGTATTGTAATGATTAGCCATAAAATAGGCATTCTCCATATTTACTGGCATCATAAATTATTTTTAAATCTGTCATTTTAATGCATATTTAAATGTCAATATTATATTCAATTCATAGCTGTTTTACTTGGTTTATATTTCCAGTGCCTATGGAAGCAAATTCCTGTGATGGAACATTAGCTCTAGTTCTCTCGGGAAGACATATACACTCCTACATTTTGTTATGTTGAAGATGGGAAAAGGCCACCCTCACCTAAGTACAAAGTTTATGGCAACATCCAAATCTACTAACAGTTTCGACTCCACTGGAATTATCTTTATATTTCAGATGTGTGTGACCTGAATGCTGAAGCTTTATGCATCTGGACAACACATTCAGAGAAGATGAATATATAAAAGATGGGACAATATTAAATAAGAGTCCTTTATTTGGCATTGGTATAAGAGCAAACAGTTTGGGGAGGAGGGGCAAAATGGCGGAGAAGTAGGAGACCTGTTTTAACTGGTCCCCTAAAGTGAGCTAAGTATCTACCATAACATTCTGAACACCCATGAAATTAGTCTGAGATGTAAGATTATACACTTCTGGATCTCTACAGGGGCAAAAGACAGCAGTGGAGAGGTACAGCATACTGAGAACGATTGGACTGATATCTGAGGATAAACAGAAGGGGAAGAGAGCCACCAGAAGCGACACATTGGAAAGTAATACCCCAATACAAAAATGGCCTGTGATTGGGGATGAGCATTAACTTGGAGTCTAGTTAAAAGCCCTCAAAAAGAGCTAAAGATCTTAAGGGGCAACTGGTAGAATCAGGCAGTCACGGGCACAGGCCTAAGCCCATGGTCCCAGGATGGCCACTGCCAGAGACCATCTGTGCCAGAGAAAGTGTAGTGTTGGAGCCTCCAGTACCAGGTACCAGAGCTGTCAGGGCTGCACAGCTTGAGGACATCTGGTGGGTGCTCTCTAGAACCATGGCCTTTTGCACTCAATGCTCACTGAGCCACCAAGGTCTGACCCGTGTTCTGCACCTGTGCCTGACATTGCTCTGTGGGGGTGCTAGCCGGTTGTCTCTAGGACCTGCCCAGAGTCTGAACACTCCCAGCCTGCACTTGAAGGAACTATCCCAGACAGCAGTCCTGGCAAAGGTGGCCACTGGAAGCGGGCTCGCTGGACCATCATCACTTGCAGTTTTGGCATTGGGGTGCAGGGACAGGCAGGAGCTTTGGGCGACCCCTGAGACAGTGGCTGGGGATGTGCACTGCCTGTGGAGGCTGCATGGCTCAGCGGAGTTTGCAGAGGGGGCGACTGTGTGTTCTGGACCACCCAGAGGGGAGCAGACGGAGACTCCTCTCTGAGACAGAAGTCTGGGTGCAGTTTCCTTTCCTCTAAACCTCCCAAAGGCCACAAAAAGCCAGCCATCAAAGAACAAAAGCCTCCAGAGAACAAAAGCCTGAAAAACTGGTTTCCACAGAGCCCAGCCCCTTGATAAGGGGCAGAAGGACTCAACCCCAGCAAGACTGTCTGAAAAACAATGTGGCAGGCCCCTTCCCCAGAAAACCAGCTGAAAGAACGAGAGGACAACCACCATAGGGTCCCCATAAAACTGTAAAACCCCAGTAACAGGGGAAAGCAAGATATTAAGCTTCTGGTATTGCCCTAAAACCTGTGTATTTCATAGATACAACTTTTATTTTTAATTTGTTCTTACTATTCTTGTTCTTTATAATTTTTTTAAACCTACTTACCATTACAACTATAGGTTTAATACAACATATTCCATAATAACCTTTTAACTTGAACTTTTCTCATACATATACCTGTGTTTTTTCTCTTCTATTTTATTTTTTTAATATACATATAGATATAAGCTTCAAGGTAATCCCTTTGCTCTAATCAATACTACCCCTACATATCAATCAGTTTTAATCTCTCTTTATCTCTGGAAAGTTGAGTCCTTAAACAAAGATATCAAGATACACCCAGGAAGAATCAAAATAACTTTCCTTGCCCACACTGAGGATTTAGAACCACCCTCCCATCTTTTTCTTCTGTCAGTGTTTCTGTGCTTTGTTTTTGTTCTGGTATTATATAAATCTTATACTGGGGTTCATTTTGACTGGGTTCTTTTTTTTTTTTTTTTGTCATTAACTTTTATTGGTCTTTTTGTCTGTTTTTGTTTGTATACCTTATAAATCTTACCTTTGGGGCCCTTTCTAGCTGGATCTTCTGTTGTTTTGTTTTGTTTTGTTTTTTTCCTATCTCTCTCGTTTTCTGTTTTCTTTACATTTGGTGGTGACTTCCAATTGCTGGGAAATGTTCCAGGGTGTACCTTGCCTGGATCACAGTTGATATATTCAGCTACACATCCCCTCAACCACCTCTCACCAAAAGGACTAGGAGTAGGAACACCCAACAGAGGAAAAATTCAGAGACTGTGCCCTCTCCATCAGAGCTATTGGATATGGACATAAACAGTATGTTGGAAAGGGAATTCAGGGTAACAATTATCTAGGCAATGGCTAGGTTGGAGAAAACCATTAGTGACCACGTGGAATTGATTAGGGCAGAAGTGAAAGTTGCCCGGGAAGAAGTTAAGAATGCTATCAGTAAGATCCAATTTAACCTAAATAACAGAGAGGGTAACCCAGAAGATAAAAATAGTGATCTGGAGGACAAACTGATGGAAAAAAGGACCAGGAGGAGGCCTGAAACAAACAGCTTAGAAGCCATGAAAACAGAATTAGGGAAATAAATGATGCCATGAAAGGTTCCGACATCAGAATTACTGGGATCCCTGAGGGGGTGGAGAAGTAGAGAAGACTAGAAGATACAATTGAACAAACTCTTGATGAAAATTTTCCCAGTCTGTGGAATGGAACCAGTGTTTCTGTCCTCGAGGTAGAAAGATCACCCCCCAAGATGAACAAATCTAGAAAGACCTTGAGGCACTTGATTGCAAGACTGATAAATCACAATTTTAGACAACAGCTCCTGAAGGCAGCTAGGGGGAAGAGATTCCTTATGTACAAAGGAAGGTCCATCAGGATAATGTCAGACCTGTCCACAGAAACCTGGCAAGCCAGAAAGGGCTGGCAAAACATATTCAGGGCACTAAATGAGAAGAATATGCAGTCAAGAATACTTTACCCAGCAAGGCTGACATTCAAAATGGATGGAGAGATAAAGAGCTTCCAAGACCGGCAAGGTTTAAAAGAGTATGTGACCACCAAGCCAGCACCACAAGAATTATTAAGGGGGGAGGGGTCTATAAAAGAAGAAAGAACCCAAGAGTGTCAAAGAACAGAAATTTACAGAGATAATCTATAGAAACAAGGACTTCATTGGCAACATGTCAATAAAAATGTATCTTTCAACAATCACAATCATCTTTAAGAAAGAATCACAATCAACAATCAACAATCAACGTGAACAGCCTCAACACTCCCATAAAATGGCATGGGGTTGCAGATTGGATAAAACCACGGACCCGTCCATATGTTGTCTACAAGAGACCCATTTGGAACCTAAGGATACATCCAGACTGAAAGTGAAGGGATGGAGAAGCATCTTTCATGCCAATGGGCCTTAAAAGAAAGCTAGAAGAGACTTTTTAAACTAAAGACTGTAGTCACAGATAAAGAAGGACACTACACCATTCTTAAAGGGTCTATCCACCAAGAAGATCTAACAATTATAAATATTTATGCCTCCAATATGGGAGCAGCCAACTACATAAGACAACTGTTAATCAAGTTAAAGAGTCATATTGATATGAATACATTAATAGTTGGGGATTGCAACATGCCACTCTCAGTAATAGACAGATCATCCAAGCAGAAAATCAATAAAGAAACAAGAGCATTGAATGACACATTGGACCAGAAGGACTCCATAGATAAATACAGAACAGTCCACCCCAAAACAATAGAATACTCATTCTTCTCAAGCACACATGGAACTTTCTCCAGAATAGACCACATACTAGGTGACAAATCAAGGCTCAACCAATACCAAAAGATTGAGATTATTCCCTGCATATTTTCAGACCACAGTGCTTTGAAACTGGAACTCAACCACAAGGAAAAGTTTGGAATGAATTCAAACACTTGGAAGCTAAAGACCACCCTGCTTAAAAATGCTTGGATTAACCAGGAGATCAAAGAAGAACTTAAACAATTCATGGAAACCAATGAGAATGAAGACACTTCAGTCCAAAACCTATGGGATACAGCAAAGGCAGCCCTAAGGGGAAAATACATAGCCATCCAAGCATCCCTAAAAAAAATGGAAAAATCCAGAATACACCAGCTCTCTTTACACCTTCAAGAACTGGAGAATCAATAACAAATTAAGCCAACCCCACACACAAAAAGGGAAATAATCAAGATCAAAGCAAAGATCAATGACATAAAATCTAGGGATATAGTAAAACACATCAATGAAACTAGAAGCTGGTTTTTAGAAAAAAATCAATAAGAACAATAAACCATTGGCCAAACTAATCCAAAAGAAAAGAGAGAGGACCCAAATTAATAACATTATGAATGAAAAGGGAGATATCACAACTAACACCAAGGAAAGGGAAACAATCATCAGAAATTATTATCAACAATTATATGCCAATAAGTTAAGAAACCTAGATGAAAGGTATGCATTCCTGGAAGCCTATAAACTTCCAAACTGAATCAGAAAGAAATTGATAACCTGAATAGACCAATATCTAGGAACAAGATTGAAGCAGTGGTCAAAAACCTCCCAAAAAACAAGAGCCCAGGACCTGACAGATTACCTGGAGAATTCTACCAAACATTCAAAGAAGAAATAATATCTATTCTCCTGACACTGTTTCAAAAAATAGAAACAGAAGGAAAACTTCCAGACTCTTTTTATGAAGCCAGCATTACCCTAATTTCCAAACCAGACAAAGACCCCACCAAAAAGGAGAATTTCAGACCAATATTACTGATGAATACGGATGCCAAGATTCTCAACAAGATCCTAGCTAATAGGATCCAACAGTACATTAAAAAGATTATCCACCATGACCAGGTGGGATTTATTCATGGGATGCAAGGGTGGTTCAACATATGCAAATCAATCAATGTGATAGAACAAATCAATAAGAGAATAGAGAAGAACCACATGGTCCTCTCAACTGATGCAGAAAAAACATTTGACAAGTTATAGCATCCGTTCTTGATTAAAACGATTCAAGGTATAGGGATAGAGGGGACATTCCTCAACTTCATAAAATCTATCTATGAAAAACCCATGGGGAATATCATCCTCAATGGGGAAAAGCTGAAGGCCTTCCCTTTCAGATCAGGAATACGACAAGGATGTCCACTCTTGCCACTGCTGTATAACATAGTACTAGAAGTCCTACAACAGCAATCAGATAACAAAAAAAATAAAAGGTATTCAAACTGGCAAAGAAGAATTCAAAATCTCTCTTTTCATAGATGAGATGATACTTTATATGGAAAACCCAAAAGACTCCACCCCCAAACTAGTAGAACTCATACAGCAATTCAGTAATGTGACAGGATACAAAATCAATGTACAGAAATCAGTTGCTTTCTTATACACTCACAATAAAAAAATAGAAAGGGAAAATTAGAGAATTGGTTCCATTTACTATAGCACCAAGAACCATAAGATACCTGGGAATAAACCTAACCAAAGAGGTAAAGAATCTGTACTTGAAGAACTATAGGACACTCATGAAAGAAATTGTGGAAGACACACAAAAAGATGGAATAGCATCCCACACTCATAGATCAGAAGAATAAACATTGTCAAAATGTCTATACTGCTTAGAGCCATCTATACTTTCAATGCTATCCTGATCAAAATTTTTCAAAGAGCTGGAACAAACAATCTTAAAAATTTGTATAGAACAGGAAGAAACCCAAAATTGCTAAGGAAATGTTGAAAAAGAAAAACAAAACTGGGAGCATCACATTGCCTGATTTCAAGATTTACTAAAAAGCTGTGATCACCAAGATAGCATGGTAGTGGCACAAAAACATAGACCAGTGGAATAGAGTAGAGAGCCCAGATATGGACCCTCAACTCTATGGTCAAATAATCTTCGATAAAGTAGGAAAAAATATACAGTGGAAAAAAGACAGTCTCTTCAATAAATGGTGCTGAGAAAATTGAACAATTATGTATAGAAGAATGAAACTTGACCATTCTCTTACACCATACACAAAGATAAACTCAAAATGGATAAAAGACCTCAATGTGAGCCAGGAATCTATCAAAATCCTAAAGGAAAGCATAGGCAGTAACCTCTTCAAATCAGCCAAAGCAACTTCTTTCAAGTTATGTCTCCAAAGGCAAAGGAAACAAAAGTGAAAATGAACTTTTGGGACTTCATCAAGATCAAAAAGTGTCTGCACAGCAAAGGAAACAGTCAACAACAACAACAAAAAGAGGCAACCCAGGAATGGGAGAAGATATTTGCAAATGACACACAGACAAAGGGTTGAAGATCTATAAAGAATTCCTCAAACTCAACACACACAAAACAGATAATCACAAAATGGGCAGAAGACATGAACAGACACTTCTCCAAAGAAGACATATAAATGGTTAACAGACACATGAAAAAATGTTCATCTTCACTAGCCATCAGGGAGATTCAAATCAAAACCACATTGAGATACCACCTTACACAAGGTTGAATGGCCAAAATCAACAAGACAGTAAAAAACAAGTGTTGGAGAGGATGTGGAGAAAGGGGAACCCTCTTACACTGTTGCTGGGAACACAACTCGGTGCAGCCATTTTGGAAAACAGTGTGGAGGTTCCTTAAGAAATTAAAACTAGAGCTACCCTCCGACCCTGCAATGGCACTACTGGGTATTTGCCCCAAAGATACAGATGTAGTCAAAAGAAGGGCCATCTGTACCCCAATGTTCATAGCAGCAATGACTACAGTCGCCAAACTGTGGAAAGAACCAAGATGCCCTTCAACGGATGAAGATAAGGAAGATGTGGTCCATATACACTATGGAGTATTATGCCTTCATCAGATAGGATGAATATCCAACTTTTGCAGCAACATGGATGGGACTGGAAAAGATTATGCTGAGTGAATTAAGTGAAGCAGAGAGAATCAATTATCATATGGTTTCACTTACTTGTGGAGCATAAGGAATAATATGGAGGACATTGGGAGATGGAGAGGCAAAGTGAGTTGGGGGAAATCGGAGAAGGAGACAAACCATGAGAGACTCTGGACTCTGAGAGACAAACTGAGGGTTTTGGAGGGGGGACGTCGGGGGTGTGTTGAGCCTGGTGCTGGATATTGTGGAGGACATGTATTGCATGGAGCACTGGGTGTGGTGAACAAACAATGAATTTTGGAACACTGAAAAAAATTAAATTAAACTAAAAAAAAAAAAAAAAAAAAAAGGAGTCATCACCTGACAACAATCTACCTAGGGCTGGCTCTTAAAAAAAAAAAAAAAGAAAAAAGAAAAAGAAAAGGCAGACATTTTGCTGATTTTAACTGAAACAATTTCTAAACAAAAAAGAAAAGGAAAGGAAAGAAAAGAAAAGCCATATTCTTCCTAGATAATTCTAGAAGAGAGGATCCCTTTGCTTTTAAGACAGCAATGGGAAATGCACTGATTGGACTAAAATGAAAGAAATGTTTTGCAATTAACTTTAAGCAACTGTCAGATTCCAACAGCTATAGAAGGATATTATAAAGAAATCTTTAGGTAGGAAAGAAATTGAAATAATTAAGTATTAACCCATCCTGAACATCTCACTTTTAGGCAACAAAAAGCTTTTATTAAGTGTCCTCTAAGAGCTAGACTGTGTGTCCTTCACCTAAAGAAATCATGTTGTGGAGGAATAATACTTGTTACAAGAGAGCTAACTTCAAATGCTATTTTCTTTAGCTTTATTATTTAATATGAGCTAAATAGAATTCCTTGATTAGAGTTGCTTATGACAAAAGGGAGGTTTTTTTCTCCAGGTTCCAATATCAATTTATAGTAATTTTTCTACAAAAATATGACTCTCCTAAAAATTAATATAATATGTAATATATTATAATATATAATATATAATTAATCCTTTGTGCCTCAGTTTTAAGCTTTGCACAAAAAGGGTGCACATGAGGTCTTTTAAAAATAAACTTAGAAATATCATACCTATTCCTACAATAATTTTGAATTTCAGCTGCTCAAGCTGTTTGTTTGATTTCTGGGGACCCTCCATGCTGCACTTCTATGCTAAAGCCTATTACCAGGTAGTCTCCACTACTGGTCAGCTCTTGCCTCTGGCACCTCAATACTGCCACTAGCTTTTTTACTGAATTAATTTTAATTAAATGCCTGAGCCTTGTTAGAAAGATGTTATTAATTTTGACACCAGCCTTCCTCACAAGACCCATTCAGTCCTTCCATTGAGCCCCTCTCAGGGCAAGGAGCTGGTCCTCTGTTCCCTGTAGCTTGTCCATTTCTTACAATTGCATCTTTGGTGGGTTCCCCAAATGGCCTCATTACCAGCGGGAGCAGATGATTAGCTTGAATATCTCTCCCATGCCATATGAATCATTTATTGGGCACCTGCCAGGGTGTCACATACTATGCTAACTGCTCTATTATCTCATTCGTGCTACATATATTTACTAAAAGACCAAAAGTGCCAGGCACTGCTCTCAGAACAAAAACACAGCACTGAGCAAGATAGACACACACTCTTTGCTCAGTGCATGGGATACATAGTGATGAGAAGAGGCAGGTTGGTAGACTCTACCGACTAATTTTATACAACTATGAATTATTTCAATTAACCCCAAGAAGTCCTTCATTTACAACTGAGACAATATAAGGTTCTTCTAAAAAAAAGTTATTAAGAAGATGTGGTTGCTTTTATGATCAAATTAAATCTCCACAGCTAAGTAAAAACTTCTGCTGAGATTTAATTAAGAAGAATCATCTAAAAAGAGCTTTAGTTAGGGAATAAACAAAGCTAGACTTGGAGGTAGAAGAGAAAAAAAGAGAGTAGGAGGTGACAGATGATGGTAGCTTATGCAGAGTCATGTTGGGTCATAAAATGGAAACTGAAGACCAGTATGCAAAATATATATAGATATTTGAAGGGATCACAACAAACTTGAAATCTATACTTTATTCTGATGTGTTCTGAAACTATTAATAAGGGGGAAAGACTCCACAAAGGTATTAATTAAATAAGTTTATTAATAACTCCTTTTTCTCATTCTTTTAAAAATTTAATAGAGACCTGTCTAGAACTATATACTACAGACACAATGGGAACCATACAGACCAAATCTCTGTCCTGTATGGACATGTATGGATATGACTGGAATGAGGTCATGTCAGAGGGGGGTCTCTGAGCAGAGATAATCTAGAAGTATGAGGCAGAGGGGATCTGAAAGAGGAGGTGGGTGAATCATTCCAGGTGGGAAGAACAGCACATGCAAAGGTGTGTTGGGAACAAGTTTGTGTGTCCATGTGACCTAGAGCGGGCTGGTCAGACTGGAGATACAGAATAACTATGGTAAGCTTGGAGAGTTAGGGATTCAGTTAGGTATGTCCTGGTAAGAAGTGTAGATTACCTTCTTTTTGTGATGAGAAGCTACTGGATGGAAGAACATGACCCAACACCAACTTTTAAAATCTGGCTGCTGAATAATGCATTGCCAAGAGCAAGAAAAAAAAAAGAGAAACCAGCTAGGAGGGGACACAGATTCAAGGCAAGATACGAGGGTGGCATAGGATGAGGGGAGCAGTGGATACAGGCAGATGTGGTCAGACTGTGGATAGACACTGAAGGCAGAACTATCAAGAATTACTAGCTGATTCATTATGGATGGTGGTGCCTTATCTGAATTAGGGACGACTGGGGTAGGAACTGGCTTGGAAAGGAAGAGAAATCTGGAAAAGTTGGGAACCCTGCTTGTGCATGAAGATTCTCCCTTACATATGTTTGTACTCATTACATGAATGAAATGTTGACAAAGACTCTTCCATCTTAAGTTCCAGATCATTCTACATCAGGGTCTCTCAATTGCAGCACTACTTACAGGTTGGAGCAGATCAGTTTTTGTAGTGGGGTCTCTCTTGTGCACTGTATGATGTTTAGGAGCATTCCTGGCCTCTACCCATATGACAAGAATAGCATTCTTTAAATTGTGTCATCCAAAAAAGTCTCCAAGCATTGTTGAATGCCCCCCCACCCCCGGGCAAGGGGAGGGCGAGGAGAGGGCAAAACTGCCCCATTTGAAAACCACTCTTCTATTATATGTGAAACAAGAGCAGAATATCAAAGTCAAGAGAGACCACTTCTCTAGTCTAAGAAAAATGGTCTCTCTGAATATAACAGAAGTTGGCTGTTAGTCATACCTTCCTAACACCCTCCCCACCAAAATATGCACAATATGTCAGGGTTATACAGAAAAATAATATTACTGCAGTGTTAACCTTAGTTGCCAATATTTTGGAAACTGGACAAAGAAAGAAGTTGACAGTTTTGAGCTTTCTTACAGAAAATCCTGTGGCAAAAAGCAGTGAATAGTTCAGTGGTTCCTTGGTTATTCCTCAAAAGTGGATGCCAGTAAGGTCTCACAGATTTAAAAAATAGTAATAATAAATTGACACAAAATATTCCTCCCTCCTCTAAAAAATGGTCATTGAAGAACAGTATAAATGTTTAGTAAGTGGTTGGATCTTCTTCTACATTGTGTTGTGTTAGTGCCCCTCATGAAGTTTCAATGGTACAAATTTGTTGAATATACACTAGCCTTTAGGGTTTTCAGGAGTGAAGATTATTAGCCCATGGTGATGTTCCTAGATCTGGGGGGGGGGGGGGGGGATGACATACCAAAATTTGGTTGCATACTTTTCCTGTATTTACAAAGTACTGAAACTATTTTTTACTTAACTACCCAAGTTTTTAGTGTTTAAGATAACAAAGAAGATTTATGGAAGCAAAATCATTTCTAAGTGGCTATGTATAGTAGACAGAATAGTGGGTCTTGTACTTCTGGAACTTATTAATATATTATTTTACACAGCAAAAGGGATTTTGCAGATGTGAATGAATCGAGGATTCTGAAATGGGCAGATTATGCTGGTTTCTCTGAGTGAGCCCAATGTCATCACAAGGATCCTTAAATGATGGAAGAGAGAGATAGCAAGTCATACTCAGAGATTTGAAGATGTGTGCTGCTAGCTTTGAGGATGGCAGAAGACATCACCAGCCAACAGATGCTGGTGTCCTCTAGAAGCAGGACAAGGCAAGGTCATAGACTGTCCCCTAGATCTTCCAGATGGAATGCAGGACCAAGTAAGGGCAAGTTTGGAATTCTGACCTCTGGAATAGTAAGATAGTAGATCTGTGCTGCTTTAAACTATAGCTTTGGCAATAATTTGTTATAGCATCACTTTATAATATATGGAATAGAGTAAACCTCTTTACCATAAAGTCTCTATTTCTATCAATAAAAATATCTTTCAATTAACAGCTGTATCAGAGTGTGAAACCTACTAAAAAGCTAAGAAAAATCCATGTGAGTATTCCTACTCGTGTTTTCCACAGGCAAGTTTTAACTTTCAAATAGCATTTTGTTCTGACATACCTTCCAAACATCTTCAGGAAACATCAGGATACTATTGAAATTTCCTCAATGACTAATAATCTCTTTTGATATTTCAAAAAAGGCTTTTATGTAAATAATGTCAGAGATTTGAAAAATAGCACTGAGCACTTGTATTTGATTCAAAGATCATAAATTTGAATACATGAATTCATATAAATTAGCAATCAGTCTGAAAATCTGTTTTATTTATTTCTTTTCTTGCTTCTTATCTGAAAAATAGGAACTACATTAATCAAAAAAATAAATGCAGTGAAAATGAAATGCAAAAATCATCTTCATTAATATACTTAGGATAAAATTTCAAGTACATAAGTAAAAAAAAAAATCTAGCACTTGAATCTCCATCACCATATTTTTGTTTTTCTGCTTTTTCTCACTCAAAAAGATCCCCATTTAGAGAGACAGAAGGTTTCTCAGTTCCTTGTACCACTAACAGTGGCTTACAAAAACGGGAGTATAAGTAAAATCAGTGGTTTCCACTAGGGAGACATGTTATCAACATGTAAATTATACTTGGATTAATACATGGAACTCACTGAAGAGGTGTCGTAACACCTGACTTCCAATCTGTCCTGATCCAGGAGAACCATGAAAATAGGGCAAAATGTGTTTGAGATCCAACTGACTCCAGAGCGAAGTGTTGTGCTGAACTCCCGGTGCCATGTTTAGTCTAGTGCCACACAGAGACCAAGAGTGCAGATCCCACGGGTTATTTTAAGAACAACTGATTATCAGCTCTATGAAGTCATTATAGTTTAATAACCCGCAACTGTGATGATTTTGATCTGTGTTTATTATCTTAAAGAGTGAAGGAGAGCGTGATTAACATGCTGGGCTCAAAGCTAGGGACCTTACAAACAGTATCTTATTTAATCCTCATGACATTCCCTCCCAACAGTGACAGCAACCTCACTCTAGAGTTGAAAAATCTGGAGCTCTAAGTATTTGAGTAACTTGCCAAAGATCAGATAAGCAGCAGGTGACAAAGTCAGAATTAGGAAAGAATGCAGATTTAGAGACTGTCTGATGCTAGAGCCTGTGTTGTCTGTTAGGTCTGTCTTGAGTGTCCCACTCCATCCTGTCTCCACCCCGTTTCAGACATTGCGGACAGCTGCCAAAATGATTAGCGATGCCAAAAAAACCCCAGCCTCCAAGGAATAACAAAGAATTGAAATTGCCTTACTTTTTCTTAGGAAGAAGTGGATAGCAGAAGTAAGGATTTAAGAAATATCAAAATGGGGACGCCTGGGTGGTTCAGTTGGTTAAGCAGCTGCCTTCAGCTCAGGTCATGATCCCAGCGTCCTGGGATTGAGTCCCACATCGGGCTCCTTGCTCCGCAGGGAGCCTGCATCTCCCTCTGACTCTTCCTTCCACTCTGTCTGCCTGTGCTCGCTCTCACTCACTCTCTCTCTGACAAATAAATAAATAAAATCTTAAAAAAAAAAAAAAAAAAAAGGAAATATCAAAATGATTCACTAGAAGTCACTACATTGACTCCATTAAAAAGTATCCATGATAGTCTAACTTTAATTATTTGTATTTTTACACATATAACAGTGTTAATAATTAAGATGAAATTCAGATATCTATAGTTAAAATGTTTTGACTGCACAACTCTGGGGATTGTAAAATGCAGCTACAAAATCTACGACATGACTGCCATGAAAAAGTGAAGATTAGTAACTCCTGCCTTGGATTAGTCTGGCTCCTATGACTTGCTTCTGATAGACAAAACGTGGCAGAAGCCACATTTAGAAGATACTATATGCCCTCCAAGTGTAGGTTAGAAAATGTGATAGGGGCACCTGGATGGCTCAGTCGGTTGGGTGTTGGATTCTTTTTTTTTTTTAAAGATTTTACTTATTTATTTGACAGAGAGAGAGAGAGAGATCACAAGTAGGCAGAGAGGCAGGCAGAGGAAGAGGGGGAAGTAGGCTCCCCGCTGAGCAGGGAGCTTGATGTGGGGCTCGGTCCCAGGACCCTGAGCTCATGACCTGAGCAGAAGGCAGAGGCTTAACCCACTGAGCCACCCAGGCACCCCATGGGTGTCGGATTCTTGATTTCAAATCAGGTCAGGATTTTGGGGTCATGGGATCGAGCCCCACACCCAGCTGTGCACTCATTGAGATGTCTGCTTGGGATTCTCTCTCCCCCTTTGCTCTCCCCCGCCCCCATGTTTGCTAATTCTCTCTTTCTCAAATAAATAAATAAATCTTTTAAAAAAATGTAATAGAGGCTCTGTCTGCCTCTCTCTTGGAACCCTCAACCCAGAAGTGAGCCCCATGTTCTAAGGAAACCCAGGCCACACGCAGATCTGACACTACTAGATGTAACTAAAGTCCCAGCCAGCTCCAGCACTGACCACTTAGCCATGTGAGTGAATGAGCCACCGATGATTTCAGTAAAATCCCTTCCAGCTGCTCCAGCTGAAGGGCACTGCATAGCATTCTTGTGAGCCCGGCTCAATTTGCATTCAGGAGCAAAACAGATAGGTATGTTGGTTTAAGTTAGTAAGTATATTAGCTTGCTATTAATTAAAACTAATTTTGTCGTGGGCTGCCATAACAAAATACCACATACTGAGTGGCTGAGCAACAGAAATGTATTTTCTTCCAGTGCTGGAGACTCAAGTCCAAGCTCAGGGTTGAGTTCATTCTGAGGCCTCTCTCCTTGGTTATTGACAGCTGTCTTCTCTTGTGTGTTCACATGGTCTTCCTTCTCTGTCCCTCTCTCTCTTTGTGTGAGAGTGAGTGAGAGAGAGAGTTCTAATCTCCTTTTCTTAGAAGGACCCCAGTGATATTAGGCTGGAGCCCACCCATGTTAACCTTATTACCCCTTTAACGTCCACATCTCCAAACCCAGTCTCCTTTGGAGGTACGGGGGTAAGGATTTCAATGTATGGAGTTTGTGGGGCGGACACAATTCAATCCATATCAGTATGGTTAGAGGCTGTTATTCAGGAATATATGTCTAGAATAACAATCACACTACTTTATAATGAAAAACTAGCCAAATTTGTATCCTCTGGCATATTTACATAGGAAATATGTTGATGTCATTAATTAGTTAACATATTAACGAATTGAAGTATTAATCACCCAAGGTAATTGCTGTTGGAAGAACAGTCATGGTCCTTAGCTGTTGTATCCAGGGCAGATGTCCTAGTAAAAATAACCACAACAGGAAGGAGGAGAGCCTTCCTTTACTGAGCTATGTCCACGAACCAAGTTTTCCCTAAATTCTTAGTACACAAAATCTCATTTAATCTTTACAACAACCTAAAAAGAAAGTCTTCCCATCCTGGGGTGAGCGTCGAGACAAGAGAGCCTATGTGAGGAAAGAAGGAAGAAGACATGAAGGCAGTGGTGGCTGAGCACCTGAGGTCAGGAGGCTTCACGTGGGAGGCAAGCATGCACTGAGATCCCGGCTTTCCAAACACTAGCTTTTTTTTTTTTTTTTTTTTTTTTTAAAGATTTTACTTATTTATTTGACACACAGAGAGATCACAAGTAGGCAGAGTGGCAGGCAGACCAGTGGGGGGTGGGGAAGCAGACTCCCCATGTGGGCTTGATCCCAGGACCCTGAGATCATGACCTGAGCAAAAGGCAGCAGCTTAACCCACTGAGCCACCCAGGTGCCCCCCCAAACACTAGCTTTTGGATTTTGAGAAATAAGATCAGTGAATGGCCCAAAGTCACTCAGGTAAGGCTGAGCTGAGATGAAATGTACCTCAGGGTTCTTTCCACTGTCATTGTTCTTTTGTAAAAACAGTCTTTCAAAACAAGCCCCAGAGGATTCTAAGCAAACTTTGTTTATTCATCTATCTGTTGTCATCCTCTACGGTGCCGAAAACCTGCACAACCGTGTCACCAACTAGAAAACAAACAAAGAAACAGTGATTAGAGAGAGTGCCTCATGGGGTATGAGGGATGCCCCTTAGGTAAGATATTTGCTTGGGGGATGGCTAAGTCACCCCTAAAACCTGGTCTCTGCATGAAATACTGAGATGCTGGGGCTTTCTGTGAATGTTTGTTAATGCAACAAGAAATCCCTGAGATGGGAGGTCGAGGTGTGAACTCTGGGGTGGCTGCCACACAATTTCAAGTAAACATTTTAAGAAGCATTTGTATTTCTTAAATAACAGTTGAGAGGAGCACGAAGGAAAGAAACCACTGGATGTTTGTTCTGCATCCCATGACTGGCTCCTTCTAGAACCATTCTCTTCGCAGGGAATTTTGTTTTTCTTTCCTCTCCTTCTTGACAGTGACAGCTCCTGGGGTGGCAGATGGGCCCTGTCAGACAGGAGTCACCACTGCTGAGAACTGGACAGGCCAGCAGGCTTGTGGAACTGGGCTGTGACTCTGCACACTGCCTCGGTTTGAGGAAAATCATTTTCTGAAAGGCTGCCTATGCTCTGTGCTGGTTTGACCCCATCTCCCTTTTGGAGTTATGTTGGAGAGTAAGTCAGTCAGCTTGCCTGGTGTGGTAATATGTGAAACCTTTCCTTCCCACAGTCGGTGGTGTTCATGGGCTAATCATTTTCGATGTATTTTCCTACATTACTGTTACATGGGTGCATTTAAAAAAAAAAAAAAAAAAAGTTCAATTTCCCAAGGTTTTGTACCCTGACTAAAAAATTATGTCTTTAAATGTTGCATGAAGACTACCTTACTCAGCTGGGCTCCTCATGAGAACAAAATGCATTTCCCAATTTCCCCTTTATTGGTGAGGTAAATACCTCTAGGTTGTACCAGATATGTGCCTGAGGATTTATTTAATGATCGGACAGAGAGAGAGAGAAGCCTTAACATAGATCCTGTAACCCAAGTGTCCTTCCTCAACCCCGCAAATATCCAGTCATGGTAAAGATGTCACTGATAGAAAAAGCTAACACGCCACTGTGAATTTCCACACGAAGATGCACATCTAAGTCAAGCAACGATCTAAGCCAAATTATTCTTTATTGCTTTGTTGTTTTATTTTTTTATTAGTTAGTATAATTATTCATGCAATTATTATTTAACTAATAGAAAAGGTCACAAGAAGATGTAGCTGTGCAGGCAGAAATCATAAAATCTATGATATGGGCGACTGGGACTCAGGGTTTAAAATTAAGTATTTAAGTGTGCAGAACACCCAGCTAACGCGACTGAAAAGCAAAGGGTAAGATGCGGTTCAGCAGAGATCAAAAGCTGGTAAACCCCGTCAATGTTTGTGAGTACAGTAAGTGGGTGCACAGGGAAAGAGTAGTCAGGTCTAATCCAAAAACATCATTCCCTAAACTTTACCCATTTCTGAAGCTTCCCTCAAATCTGGACATGCCTTTCATCTGCTTTTTCTCTAGCTCATGGAAGCTCTGCCTGAGCATTCTCTGGTATAACACCAGGGACTTCACTTGGATTTCCATGTTTCCAGTGTCAGGGGAGAAGGCATACAACTATGCTGTTTCTTTCTTTGTTTCTTTCTTTTTTCTTTTTTTTTTAAATTTTTTTTTAAGATTTTATTTATTTATTTGACAGACATAGATCATAAGTAGGCAGAGAGGCAGGCAGAGAGAGAGGAAGGGAAGCAGGCTCCCCACCAAGCTTAGAGCCTGATGTGGGGCTCGATCCCAGGACCCTGGGATCATGACCCGAGCTGAAGGCAGAGGCTTCACCCACTGAGCCACCCAGGTGCCCCAACTATGCTGTTTCATCCCTGAGCAACTCCTGTTTCCTAAACATCATTCTTCAGATTCAACAAGGTTTCGGAGGCTGGTCCAGCAAGGCTGGATTCCCACTTCAGATCATTCTGAGGACAAGTGTTAAGACTGAAAGAAAGCTGACGATGTAAGCTTCACGTGTGTTGTGCTGTGGTGCTGGGTGCGGGGAATAAATAGATAAGATGAGTCGCAGTTGTCTCCAGTAGCCTGCAGTAGAGCGGGAGAGGTAGAAGGTTACCATATCACGGGATGTAACCCACCTGACCTGTGATGGACGAGGTGTGGATTGGCTCTGTTGGGCCCAGGATGGAGATGGTTTCAGAGAAGAGGTTACACCCGTGGCACAGCTATCTTTACCGAGATCCTATTATGGTCCAGACATGATGCTGAGTGCTTTATAATCACTATCTTGTTAAATATTCTCAGTGAATTGTGAAGAGGGTTTATTATTAACCCCATTTTAGGGATAAGGGAGTTGAGGCTCCAGGATGTTAAGTAACTTGCCTCGCATCCTGCCGCTCACAAATGGTAAAGCCAAATCTGTAACCCCAGGCGAAAGACTGCAGCCCTCAGAGGGCCTCGTTTGCCGCTTCACTGATAGCCCTCAAAAGAACAAACCCGATTTATCAAGCAGAAAAATAGAATGGGCAAGGTTTTCTACAATGGGTTTTCTGTAACACAAATGTAACCCATTACACTGTTGCCCAAAGGCATTTTACCTTAACATAAACAATCTTGTTTTACGAATTGGGGATGTTCTGGAAAGTTCTAGTAAATGAAATTTCTGGAAATAGCCTCACTTTACAAAAAAAAAAAAAAATCAACTTTACTGAGGTACATGTTTCAGTTATTTCTTCCCTCAGACAGCAGCCCTGGGTAAGCACTGCTCTGCTTTCTGCTAGTCTAGGTAAGCTCTGTTTGCTTTCAGAATTTTAAATAAAGGGGGAATCATACAGTAGGCGCCCCTTTGTGTCTGGACTCTTTGGCTTAGCATAGTATCTTTGAGATTCATCCACATCAAACCACATTCTTGATATTCTGTCCCTGTTCCTGCTGAGTACTATTCCTTTGCACAGCGACACCACAATTGTTTACCCATACTCCCATTGATGCACAGTCAGGTTATTTCCAATTTTTGGCTGAAAATAGCACAAGTTTAAGATGGCATATAGGAGTTCACTCTTCAGAAAAATGCTGCAGTGAATTATCTCATCACTGATCTGCTTTTCAAAGTCTTCAGAGCCCATGAGTCTTTGGTCTTGGGCCTCTGATTCTGGCTCCAAGAACTCTCAGCGACTGCTCATGAAGCGTCCTTCAACTTTGACTCACATCCTCTCTTTCTCCTTGGAGCTTGTCCAATTTTGAGCCATGATTTTTGGCTTAATTCAAGTTGTTTAAGCTCAGAGGATCCCCTCAGTCTAAACTGACCGATAATAATATCCCATCCAGTCACCACGAACTGACAGTCTGAGGGTAGCTGTGAGCACCGCATGGGCCAATTCTCTCAAATTATCTCTCAGCTCTTCCTTTACCACCGATTTCTGAAACTAATGGAATTCCTCCTTTGAACTACTCTTCTCTCCCATAGGCAATCACAACATGTTGGATTAGCAGAGAAGAAAATTGCAATGCATGAGAAATGAAGAAACATCTTTATTATCGTGTTCTTTGATGGGACAAGACAAAACCGTGGAAATTAGTGTGGCCCAGCAAAGCTGGCTGTGTCATCAGAATGCCAGAGGCGGGCAGCTTTCTGGCTACATCCTCTGGTCAAAGGCTCCCTCTCACAGACGAAGGGTTACAACCTCCAGCTTTAAGCTAAATCCTTCCATCAGATTTACAATGGAGATATCTGGAAAGCTGCTTAAATGAAGTGCTGTCTGTTGGGAGAGCAGAAGTGATAATCCGTGGAATCCTTTGGTGTTTCATGCTCTCCATCATTATTGGCATGTTGGACCTGACTGCATGGAAATGAGTTGAACCTCAGCAAAAGGATCTTGAAGTAGGTCAGACATTTATCATGGCAATAGATAGAAAATGCACTTTTTATTTGGCCATTTTTTTCCCCAGACAGTAAGTTCCATTGAACTTGAAGTGACCCATGATTATAATAGGCATTTTATCTTCCAGCTGGGGAGGAGGAGGATTTGGGGACAGTACATTTACTGCCTTTTCTAAGGGCCTGGAAGGAATTTTTACAAACCATATCCTCTAAACGTCTCCCCAGCTAATTTGATTTTTGCCGGATGCCATCCGCCATGATCCGATCGTGATGCAGTACCCATTCATGAACCCACGAAATGCTCTCCGCTCTTTTGGTTCATTTAAGCTAAAAGCAAACAAACAAACTAAAAAACCCCAAAAATGATTTCCAATTACATTTTGAAATGCGTATTTTTTAAAATCATCTTACATAGAACTTGGGTAACTTAAGTCACAAGTTCTTACACTGCAGGAATCATCTCTGTGCAGCATTTGCCAGCGCCCAGCATAGGATTTAGCCCCTGCACACCAACAGATGTGGTGCGTGGTTAGAGTCCTATGTTCGGGCCAGACTCAAGAGGTCATTTGAGGTCTACCTCTGGTTAGCTTTGCAACCTCAGGCAACTAGTTTAGCCTCATTGTGCCTTGGGTTTACCATCTATCCCATGAGAATGATATATAATAATAGTATCTATCTTATAAGGTCACTGTGAAGATAAAAGGAGATAGCAAATGCCTGGCAGGGAAGAAGCACTCAATAAATATTAGATGTTATTATTGCCCTGTTAGATCCTTTATAGTCTCAAAGAGTTAAGTGTGCAATTCAACCTCCTTCCGTGAGATACATTCAACATAGTTGAGGGGCAGGGAAGTAAGGGGTACCTGTTGATGAAGCAAGGAGAGTACCAGGCAACACGACACACCATCCGCATTCTACACTGACATAAGGTAGGCTTAAATGACGTGTCACTTAGAGGCAGCATCAGGTACAATGTTAATTGCGCAGAACGGTCATGTAGTGCAGCAGCAGTAAGAGCGGCATTAGGTCCGGCTGAGAGAACTGGCCAGAGAAGGAGGGTGGGGTGGGGGGGTAGCTGGAGCAGAGCATTCACAGATGGGGACGCACTAGACAAGCAGTTCTCATCCCATATTTAAATAGTATGGAATCATATTCAGTAAAGTATTCCTCATATACACATTTTTCTTTATAGTGCCAAAGTATTTGCTATTGTAGCTAATTTGAAACGAGGTGGGATGGTAGTACATCCAAAGTACAGAAGGAAAAAAAAGGGGGGGAAATTTTGTTTATGAAGTTGACTGAGTCCATCATCAAGGAGCAATGTAGTTTAAGCATGTTCCCTGCAAAGGCAAAATGGAAAGGCATTTTAGAAACAAGGACAGTCCTATTTTAAGGGTTTGGACTAGCACTGACATTATCTTTTCTTTTCCTGCTGCAAAGGTTATTTCTGAATACATTCTTGAGCAAATCCGGGGGACTAAACTTCTACCTCTTGCAACACAAATGTACAACATGTACAGTGGATCTCCACTTAATAGAGGACCCCAGTAATCTGAGAATGACAGTGGCGTCCAGACCCATGTGTCTTGTAGATGGTACCCCAGCATCAGGAAGCCTCTGTGAGGAAATACCAGGCAGAGTGCTATTTCTTTTTTTCTTTTTTAAGATTTTATTTATTTGACAGACAGAGATTACAAGTAGGCAGAGAGGCAGACAGAGAGAGAGAGGAAGGGAAGCAGGCTCCCTGCTGAGCAGAGAGCCCAGTGATGCGGGGCTTGATCCCAGAACCCTGGGATCATGACCTGAGCCGAAGGCAGAGGCTCCAACCCACTGAGCCACCCAGGTGCCCCCAGAGTGCTATTTCCATCAGGGTAAACTATCAAAGAGAGGTTTATGATGTCACACTGGGCCAGAGCTATGTTTATGACTGTCCAGCGAAGAGCACAGCTTTGCTCTGCCAACCAGAAGACTTTTATCTATCATAATCGCAGCCTAACCAATTTATTGTTTCCTTTAACAAGTAATATGTGATAAATATGCTTTGAAAATATCCAAAGTCTGGAAGAAATAAGGCTTTGGTTGATTGTATGTAGCATAAAAACACTTTCTTTGGTTTTAACAAATTACTATTAGAAATAATAATTATGTCATTTTCTACATCTGAATAATCTACAACAGAGATTGGCCAACTTTAACTGTGAAGGGCTAGATAGTAAATATTTTCAGCTTTGTGAGCTGTATGGTCTCTGTTGTGTCTACCCAACACTGGCTGTAGTGAAAACGCAGCCCCACAGAATAAAAAAGACAAGAAATAACAAGTGTTGGCAAGGATGTAGAGAAAACCAAATGCCTGTGCACAGTTGGTGGGAATGTAAATTGGTACAGCCACTGTGGCAAACGGTAAAGGATCTGGAGTTCTAACGGTTCTAACAGTAGAGGTTCTGGAGAAAAGTAAAAATAGAAATACCATATGACCCAGTGATTCCACTATTAGGTATTTACCCAAAAACAATGGAAACACTAATTTGAAAAGGTATATGCACCCATGTGTTTATTGCAGCATTTTTTTTTTATAATAGCCAAGATATGGGAGCAACCTAGTGTCCATCGACAGATGAATGAATAAAGAAGATGTGGTATATAAACACAATGGAATATTACTCAGCCACAAAAAGGGATGAGTTCTTGCCATTTCCAACAAGCTGGTTGGAATTGGAAGGTATTATGCTAACTGAAATTAGTCAAAGACAAATACCTTATTTTTTCACTTATATGTGGAATCTAACAAACAAGAAAACAAAAAGCAGAAGCAGACCCATACCTGGAGAGAACCAACTGATGATTGCCAGAGGAGAGAGGTGTGGGGTGATGGACAAAGTGGATGAAAGGAAATGGGAGGTACAGGCTTCCAATTATGGATGAGTAAGCCATACGGGGGATGGTGACGGATGATAGCAGCACTCAGGGTGAGCACAGCATAATGTATAGACTTGTCAAACACTATGTTGAACACCTGAAACTAATATAACCTGGTGTGTCAACTACACTTCAAGTAAAAAAAAAAAAAAAAAAAAAGCAAAAGAAAGAAGGAAAAGAAAACACAGCCACAGGTTGTACATACGTGAATGAGTGTGACTCTGTTTAATTAAAATGTTATCAACAAAACCAGGCTGCAGACCAGTTTTGGTCCTCAGGCCACAGTTTATCAACTCTTCATCTATGATGAAGTTTTATCATGTGGTCATCGTTAGTCTGCCTTGTAGCTTTTGGTCTCTGTTTTTATAGCATGAATCACATCACCTTGACTAAAATAAAGGTAAAAATTGTAAGAACCTCTTCTTGTCTCTACCTCTTCTTAGTTATGGGTCAAACAACATGTAAACTTCATTCTTTGGGCCAGAAATAGTGTCAGGAGGGGAGATCGCAGGATCACGAGGGCCACAATCCCTTTTTCTTCTTTATCTAAAAATACGTTATTGAAAGAATGTATCTAACCAGAGAGAGAGAGAGAAAGAGAGAGAGAGAGATTAAAAAATGGTGAATTTTGGAAGGCCATAACCTCATAAGGATAGAGAGCAGGGAAACAAACAAATAGGATATGCTACACTAGGAACAGAAGGGAATAATAAATGCCAATGGGAGTGTTACTCTGGAAAGTTCATGATTGGATTTGTCTCTTTATATACAGTGGCAAGTAAGCTCAAGTGCCCAATATATTTTGGCTTATACTATTTTCTTTATAGCCACTTTTCTCATATGTTTTGGGGGCTGTGTATATATGGTTCCCAGGGATGCAGACTAGGGCAGGATTTTATCTTCAGAATTGAGATTTTGAATTAGATTTAACCCTTTCTGGGGTATAGGCACCACAAACCCCTCCCTCCCCATTCTATGAAATCTGCTCTGGGACCTATCTTCCTCCCTGAATCAAATGTGGTACCTTGAAGGACTTCCATTCTGGTAAGCCCCCTGCACAGACCCCTTAAATATCAACCCATGCAGGAAAAAATCAGCTGCAAATGTGTCTACTGCAGAGAGTTAAGTCCATTCTTGGGGTCCCTTATTTTCCCCAGAAGTCAGCTAAACTTTCATGTGAGTGGTGAGAACTCTTGGAAGCTGCCATCCAAATACTTTAGAAATGCCGTTTAGCTGGTACTGTGGGGAGAGAACTTAAGAAAAATTCAGCACTGATAGAATTATATTTGTTCTTCATTCAATCTCCGTGAACTTTCTAGGCACTAGAGCATATTGCTTTTACTGTGCTGTCATTGCTGAAAACCAAATTGTACAAAAACTTTCATAATCACCCAGGAGAAGTCCTGAAGGGGTTGAGTATCATTGCACAAATCACAACACTGATACAGGCTCCTGGGTGTCCTGAGGCCCTCTCACTCGGTACGCAGCCCTCACAGCAGTGAGAGGAGGTCCCCCACCTGACCAACAGGGCCACAGAGGGCAGACAGGACCTCCCAGGATTGCACACCACTACCTCCTACAACCCATTTGTTTTACAAAAGAATGAAAATAAGGCCCAGAGGGTGAACTAACCCTCCCAAAGTCAGGAAGTCAGGATGGTGATATCGCAGAGTTGGGAAGGGACTAATTCTAGACTAGAGCTCTTTTTACTGTTTCCCTCTGGTGCTCATAGACCAATTTAAAATAAAAGAGCCAAATGAGATAATGAAATTCATCAACTGACAGCTCAAAGCAAACGGGCTGCATTAAAAGCAAAGCCTTTCAAGGGGCGAACAGTGCAGGTGCCAGGAGGCTTAAAATAAAAGCTTGAAATGCCTTGACAGGAGAAAATTAAGCTCTTGGCTTCCTGTGATTCGCCCACTACCATCCATTTTTGGTGGCTGTCTTCTCGTGGGTAAAATCAGAGTTTGTGGATGCTTTCTGTGATTAATAGTTAGACACAGACATTTTTTAAAAGTATACAATTCTATGTACTTGAAGATCTGGCTAAACCTTCACTACCAAATTTATAAATATTTTTGCCTACACTTCGAATTTAATTACTTTATAGAATTAAGTGCATCAGCTCTGAAATGATTATATTCCCAAGGCCTGGAGCACTGTCTGGTTATACAATAGGCCTCAGGAAACCTTCAGGGAATCCAGGCCAAAGAATTTTTTTTTCACTACTTTGAAACAGAAAAAGATTTCTGCAAGTTGTAATAATAAAAATAATAATAATGATAATAGCTAACATTTTTTAATGTCTATTATGGACAGGCACTGTTCTAAGGGATTTACAAGGATCTACTCATTTATTTCTCAAAACAGACCTCCAGGTACTATTAGTATCCACTAATACAGAAAAAAAGAAATGGAGAAACAGAGATATTGAAGAAACCACAACATGGTGCCCAAACTAGAGAGTAAAGTTTCCAAGGTCAGCATTCAAACCCAAAGGCTGGCCTCTGAGTCCACCTTCTTAGCTAGAAAAATGATATAGTAGGTTACTGTATTTTTATTTTACTATACCGAATGCAACTAAGACAAAATGTGATCCAAAATATTGTTATGTGATAGTTATTTTGTGAAACAGCATTAGCTATGATAGATGTTGGCCAGCTATAAAGAGTGTTAAGGATCAAGAGTCTTCATTATTCCAACTTCACTGTTCTGCATGTAATAAAAGTACAAATAAATTTAGAATGCCCATTCCATTCCCCATCCTTAGAAGCACTTAGGAAAACTGTAAAACAGACATAGAATATCATATAAAACAACTCTACCTCCAAGGATGATACCAAGACATTCTGTACAGGAATTCTGAAGTTCTTCATTCTGACACATCACCACGAACATGTATTCGTATAAAAGATCACTAAGAACCAAATTTAAGTCCATGAGCTGACTCATTATATATCCAGAAAAAAACTACTCTATTTCAAAGAAGAAATTAAAATGAGCTTCCCTCTTCTTACATTTAAGAGAACAAAGTAAACAACAATTTCAAGCAACACTTCTTAAAGAAGATATACACAGTACTGAGTGAGTATCTATCTACTCTGGGCCTAGTGGCAATGTGGCCTTACAGGTACATGGCCCCTCTCCTGTGGTTCGCTGAGAGGCTCATGCGATCAAATGATCACAGGCAAAACTACAATGAGACTGAGTTAAGATAAAAAGGTGAACCTTGCTCTAAAAAATCTTTGAAGGTAGGACTTTATCTAGGATAATCCACGATGATGATTTTCCTGAGGAGGCAGTGCTGTGCTAGGATCGAAAGAATGAGAAAAGGTTAAGAATTTATGCATCTTTAAAGATTTATGCATCTTTAACCTTTAAAAGGTTAAAGAATGACAAATGGTTAAGAGTGGAGGGGAAGAAGAAGAAGAGCAAAGACACATGCAAAGACCCTAAGGGAAAGGTCTGAGCTCTTAGCCAATTAACTTGGTTCCCAGAAAGCTGAGCGCAAGTAGATGGGCCAGTAATGTGGCTATGGAACTGTATGTTGTTATCCGTCGTTCTCAATCAAGTTCACTTAAATCAAACCCTACATAAAATAGTAACATGGTTGTTATGGGTTTGCATATTCCCTAAAAAAAATCCATTGAAATCTTAACCCTCAGTACCTCCGAATGGGACCTTACTAGGAAATCCTACAGAGTAGTCAAGTTAATGGGTTAAGAGATCAGGCTTTGAACAAGATTGCCAAGGATAAAAGACAAGACTGCCCAGGTAACTGTTCTCTGCTTCCATCACAGAGAGGAAATAACAGCGTATACCTCACAGAGTTGTTAAGATTAACTGTGAAACGCTTAGACATTTTTCTCTGTACTCTTTCCTTGTTGCACAATGAGATTTCTTGTTTTCATCTTAAAATTATAATAATGACAATAATATAATGATTATTGACATGAAGACACAATAATCATGCTTTACTTGACCCACTTCAAATCAGCTTTAATTTCTTCCCGTCCTTTTTATAAAAGAATGCCTTAAAATAAAAGTTTATTCCTGCAGCCTACATTTCCCCTCCCCATTCTCTCTTATAACCACAAAGACCTCAGCCCCGTCACCCCAACAAAACCGTTAGTCAAGACTACTGATAAAGTCCCCATTAATTCAATAGTCTGTTCTCATCTTCATTTTACATTGGCCCATCTTCAGAATCTAACATGGTTCTCGTATGTTGCTACTTGCTACAAGTTTTTTTTCACTTGGCTTCTAGAACATCGTATTCTCATGGTTTTCCTTCTATCTTATTGGTTGTTCTTCCTGGTTCTGTTTGCTGATCTACTCACTTCTGTAAGATTTCTTAAAATAGAGGCCTTGGATCTGCCCTCCTCTCTTGATACACTCACTCCCTTGAGATGCCATCTAATCTTTCAGCCTTAAATATCACTCATGTCCTGATGCCTCCCACTTGTATAAATCCAGATGAGACCTTTCTCCAGGACTCTAGACTCATATATTCAACGGCCTATTCAACATCTCTTCTTGGATGCATAAAAGATCTCTAAAACCTCCTTTGCCCAAACTGATCTCCTCATAGTCTTCCCCCAAAAGGCACCACCTCTAGTCTTCACCATCTCAGTCAATGGCAACAACATATTTCCTGCTGTTCAGGACAAAAACCTTGGAGTCATCATAGATTCCTTACTTTTTTTTCCCCATCCCACATCCTGTTGCTTTCCACCTTCAGGATACACCCCAAATTCACCCACTTCTCACTCTTTCTTAATTAGGTACAGTCACCAGCATCTCTTGCTGAGATGATTGCAACAGTCCAACTGGTATACCTCCTTCTCCTCTCCCCTCCAACAGTCTGTTCTCCACATTGCATCAAGAATTGTTATAGGAGTGACTAGATGACTCAGTCATTTCTGCCCTCGGCTCAGATCATGATCCTGGGGTCCTGGGATTGAGCCCCGCTGTTTGTCTCCCTCCTCAGCTCCTCCCTCTTGCATTTCCCCCTTCCCCCTCCCACTCATGCTCTCTGTCTCTCAAATAAATAAGCAGAATCTTAAAAAACAAAGCAAAACAAAACAGAGTTGCTACTCCTTTCTCAAAACACTTTAATCAAACATGAAGAGTAGAAAAGATATTTTGTGCAGAAGTGAAAAGAAAAATAGCAATATGGAAAAGATAAGATTTATAAGTATTGGGATATTAGGACAAAAATCAAAATGAACAAATATAATAATGTGTTCTTCTATTGGAAGCAGACTTTAACAAATTTTCTGGGTTTTTGTGTTTTTTTTTTTAATGAGTAAGCTTTTGATGAAACATCGTTATAGAACCCAAAAGAGCAAGTTAGAATTTCATCTCTAAAAGACCCCACATAAAGCATAAACCATCAGCATTGCTCATTCATATAAGATCTATTAATAGTGTAACTACAGTGTACTGGTCTGCTACAACGACAGGTAGTAATTGGGATTAATTTAATCATGGTGAAAAAAGGTTAGGTTTTATGAATACATATGTGTGACTAAAACAGGATCTTAGCACTTTTAACCCATCAAATAATAGGTGGTGAATAGCTCATATGCTTGCATTATAATTATGATTTGGAATAAGAGGTTATCAATAGTAGCTGTACATTGTTGTTGTTAGAGGGTGGAATTCAAACAATATTGTTGTTTAACTGATACAGGTGTTTTGAGCACTCTCAAAACAAACGAACAAACAAAAACTAATGATTTTTTTCCAATTTCTTCCTCTTCCCCATTATCCATAGCCCACAAAGATCACTGTGCTTTCTGACCCTGTATGTTAGCAGACCATGCTACACAGTTGGGCACTTACATTTCTTTGTTAGCCTTTATGTTTTGCTCTATATATGCAAATTTCCTCTCCTCAGGTAAACTCTGAGTAAGCAACTCCAGGACCAGTTTTCCCTCTTCATTTCCTGGGGCTCTCAGAATAGTAAAAACATACATGCATCTAGTTAACATCAGTTTATTAAAATATTCAACAAGATAAGCTCTATGCTTTAACACCGTTTCACCTTCAGAAACCAAAGTAACAGTTAACAATAAATAGTCTTAGAGTAATTTATGATGACCTCTGATATTTTAAAGGGATTTGCACTTAAACTTTCCCTTTATCTACCTTGCTTTGCATATTTTTCAAGGACCCTGCAAATGGCCTAAATCTTTCAGTTGGTTCTTTTTATTCAGAGATACAGAAAATTTCTAATTTTCAAGGATAAAAGTAACGGTACGATATCACTTGCACATACCGGCAAAACCACCATTTTATTACCCTCTAAAGTAGGTAAGACCTGATCAAATTATTCTGGATAGCATCTGCAGAAACCTTAAACCACCCATAGAACTCACAATGGGTTGACATAGCTGACTATTTCCAAATCTTTCACAACGTCTCTCATATTTTTATGGTTTGTCATCTCCCACCGAGTGCCTCTTTCACTCTGTAGCTTTCTTTCTACATGAAAACTGACTTTGCTTCTCTCCTGCTGCTTATGAGTAAACTCCCTGGTGCGTTTGCAATTTATTGTGATCTATTTGCCTCTTTCCAATAAAGATAAATTCTACAGCCCCTCTTAAAGCAACCAATGTGAAAAAAGCCTTCAGAGTGATTTTAGTAAGAAGCGAAGGGCACTGCATACAGTTAGTACTAAATACATGCTCTGTAACTGTAAATTGTTTATCATCGGCCATTTTTATATAGGGAATGCTGAACAAGAACTTATTATCTAGGGAGAGGTAGCAAGAAGTGGCAATGAGAAAGAAAAAAGGGGGGGTTTACTGTTATTTTTCTTCAACTTCTACTTTTATTAAGTCCACAAAAACTTGCTTTGCCTAACTAAAAATTTTCTCTAAAATTGTGCCAGAAAGAACCAGGGATGGCAATTGGCTGAAGATGTATTAGGATGACTCATGACCACGGTCAAGACTCATAATCCAGATGTGGGTTTCTTCTCCAACTTCCTGGAGCCTCGTAATTTATGCTATAACCACCTCCAATGTGCCGCATCATTTCACACCTTTGTCCCTCCCAGACCCATCAGCATGGAATAATGGTCCACATATCATCTACCTGGAAAACTCATCTCCATCGTTGCAAAATTAGCCCTGGCATCAGTATGTATCAAGCTTCTTTCCAAACATGCTCATCAACTGTAAGTTTATTACTTACTCCTCGGAGTAAACCGTGCAAACATCTTTGCTACTTGTGCTTCCTTCATTTCCCTGTAGTCTACTCATTTGTTTAAACGCCTATGTGGCTTATTACACACCTTTTAAAGCCAGGGTCCATGGCGCTCAGCTCTTTTGACCCACTCTGCCTATCACAGCACCTGACACAAATTAAGCGTTCAATTAATAACATTTGTGGAATGTTAATGGTGCAGAGGACTTAAAAATATTTTTGAACATGCTGCTTTATCCTCAGCACAAATTGGGAGTCAGAGAACTTTCCTTATACCCTCTCACCAATTCATAGTCCTCTGAGAAAGTCATCTGATTTAGAGTCATATTGGTGGGAAAGTAAGCAAACTAGATTTTTAAAGATGGAGTTTTAATAGAAGAAGGTTTAACATTGTAAATTTATATAAATAACAAAAATGAGACAAAGTGTGGGTTGTCAACAGAATATATGAATGGGCTAATCATAATTAGTGGATATGAACACTGTGTAGTTTATAATTAAAATAAATTATTCCTTATAAACATACATGTTTTTATATATATATATATATATATATATATATATACACACACATATATGATATAGATGCTTCTTAAAGATGAAAAAAATGGGGTGCTTGGGTGGCTCAGTGGGTTAAGCCCCTGCCTTCAGCTCAGGTCATGATCTCAGGGTCCTGGGATCGAGCCCCGCATCAGGCTCTCTGCTCAGCAGGGAGCCTGCTTCCTCCTCTCTGCCTGCCTCTCTGGCTACCTGTGATCTCTCTCTCTCTCTGTCAAATAAATAAATAAAATCTTAAAAAAAAAGAAAGATGAAAAAATGCCTGAACTGGTTAAAACTTCTCTTTCCTTAGCATTGACAGTCTACATACTGAAACCATTTTCAAGAGGTAATGCCAGTACACAAGAGCTGTTACAGGAAGGAGATGGCCCACTCAGGTCGCTGAAAGAGGTAAATGATGAGCCCAGAGAAGGAGGAAAGGGCCAAACTAGGTTAGGTTTTGAAAAGTATGTTATATGGTCGGATCTTTACTCTCAGAGTGGGGAGAAGCCATCAATGCTTTTAAGCAGATTACAATGTGAAGAAATTTGTTATGAAGTAATTTCTTTGGCTCGAGTAAAGATGAATTGGAAAATGGGCCATGGTAGATGCTGGGAGGCCGTTGGGAGAGCATTTCAGTGGATTAGGGGATAAATGATGCAAAAAAAAAAAAAAAAAGTAATGCCAAGGGTCACTTGGGTGACTCAGATGGTTAAGCATGCAACTCTTGATTTTGGCTCAGGTCATGATCTCAGGATGCTGAGACTGACCTCTGTATTGGGCCTGCCCTGGGCATGGAGCCTGCTTAAGATTCTCTCTCTCTCTCCCTCTGCCCTCCCCCCACCAAAAAAAGAGGAAATGCCCAGAATGTCCTCACTTGGGCTTTCTGTGTTCTACCACTGAAATTTTAACAATATAACTCAAATGAAAATATGTGAATATACCCTATAGGGGGAAAACAGTGATTTGGAACTTGGGGAACTAAGAGCACATTAAATCTCACACACACACACACACACACACACACACACACTTTCTCGAATAATGAGGTTTAGCGTTGGCTGTGAATAAATCAAACACTAGTACTGTGGGAGAAACAGGTACCCTGGAATCATAAACAGAGAATCAGAAATTTCCGAATGAAAAATGGGGTGGAGGAAAAAACATTATTGCTCTTTCCAAAACTGCTCATTCAGGTTTTATGAGATAGAACTGAAAGGAATCTTTATATCATCAGAAAAATTTCTTAGGTCCCTGTGGGTTTCAATGAATTATGTTTAATAGACTAGCTGGGTAATCAAATTATAAAAATTTGGAAGAGACACGCCAACCTTCTCATGTAAGGTGTTCAAGAGTGATTTCTTCTTTATTTTCTTTGTTTTGTGGTTGTAATCAGATTCAGAACATGAAGTGTCATTAGTCACATATGATAATGACACTCCCACCATGACTTATGGAAAAGGCTAAGGCAATTCTAACTTCTGACAATAGCTACAGTCCTTTTACCTTATCCCCACAAACATGTTACTTTGTTTCATCAACTTCAGCAGTTGTGTGAATTTCAATAATGTTCACATATAATACTTAAATATCACCATGGCATAAGGACAATGGTAAGTTAAATTTGAAAAAAATAAAATTATTTTAAAAATTGGGTTTGTCTTCCTTTCTGGAGATCTAGTAAGGAAATTCAGAAAACACATTAGCATGTATCATTAGGTATAATGCAATCACAACATATTAGCATGTTTTAGACTCATGAATTGAATCTGAGTTTGATCAGCTATGTTACTTCATGGAGATAAAATTATTGTCACAATGTAAGTCTAAAGGAATTGAATACAACAGGGAAAGGAAACAAATTGAGTACATATGTGGGATACAGTGAAATTTTTAATTCTTACCTTTGCATCTCAATTGAAGATTTTAGGAACGAAAATGTAGTACTTAAGACATTTTATAGAAAAGTCTATTAGAACAATTCATTCTGCATATAAACAATTTGTTAAGGACTATGATTTTGTAAGCTTTACTCAGTGAATCAGGTATAAACTTTAACCTCTAACTTTAACCTTTATTACTTTTGACTAAAAAGTGATAAAATATGGAGTGCAGAATAGTAAAATGAAAATGAACTGAGTGTTTTACATTATTTAGAAATATAATGGCTCCTTTAACATAGTGGTGCTAAGACCTTATATACATGAACACAATTAGCAAGAAGAAGAAAGGGATAAATGGACAAGAGCACAGAATATCAAATAAATAGCATATAGCCTCTAGAATTATACTCCAGAAGACTGACTGCATTTTTAAAAGAATTCACATCATATAAACAGTTTATTCTTGGGGGCCATGTTTTAGGTTAGATAACATATATTTTCATTATTAATGACAAAGTCAGAAGAAGCAGCAGATAATAAAAACAAAATATTGTTAACAGTGCTGCTTCTACATTTCTCCAAAAGTATTTGCAATTATCTGTTCTACTATATTTTAAATTCGAACTTGAACCCCTGGAATTTATTTATGGTATCTGCATAACTTAAAAAAAAAGACAAATATCAACATTAGGAATATCAAAATTAAGAATCTAATTTTTTTCTACCAAACTAAAGTCTAAGAATAAGCACAAAAACAGTTATCTTTTGTTGTAGGTTATTAGCCAACTGGCCAGAGAGTGGGTTAGCATAGAATCATTCGTAAGCTCCAACAGAGAAGAAATATACTTCTGTAGTTAACACTCAGGGAAAAATAAACATGCAAGTAATGGCAGCACATGCTGTTCTCATGTACAATCAATAATAAAATGACGTGTACAAGAATTAATAGTTTGTGAAAAAGAAATCTCTCACAAGTGATTTTCAGCTATTAATTGGACAGGTAAAGATACTGATGAAGGAGAATGCTTTCACCTTTAACTTTATCCTGCAGGATTCTGAGTAAGGAAGAACTAGTGGTGTTTGCTTTGGAAATACAGGAAATAACTCCTTAAATCCTGAAATTTCCCAGGAGAGATCATGAAATTATTTAGAATATTTATTTTGGCTTTAATTGATTGTCTAGAATAAAATCTTAAAGCTTCTTTGGAGGGTGTGTAAAGAAAAGAATAGGAGTGCAATGTCTACTGAACTTTATCTGTTTAAAGACCAAATCCTCTTTTACAAAATGGACGTCCTCATTGTTCTTTAATTAGCAGGTTAGTGCATGGGTTTCATTAAAAGTGCAGTGGCATTCAGCCCTGGATGGCTGTCACATGCAGCCCAGAAAGCAAACACTTCCGAAGCGGATGGCGCATATACTTAAAACCATTAGGAAAAAACAAAACCCCATATGACCTCCTCGCATTTTTCTTTGTTTGAACGGGTCTATACTGCAGTGCACCATGAGTCCAGAGAACAGATAAAGAAAGTATTCCTCAAAGCAGATACAGTATCCCATAATTAGGATCACCCTATTTGTAATATAGAAAACAACAGTTTTTAATACTGATGTTGCTCTGGTACGTTTTATAGTTGACCAGTTTGGAACGTATTTTGTTTGCTTCATTTTTACATAACACTTTAATATCCCCTAATATTTTCCACTATAAGATTCTGCTTTTGTTTACCAAATACCATTTTCATATTTCTATGTCCTGTAACTACTCTTCATCCGATTTCTCATCATTCCCATTTGGCAGATGGGATAACAGAGGCTCCATAACTCAGAAAACTCTACGAGGTAACAACTGGCAGAAGGATTCCTGCCCCCTCCCCCCGCCCCCCAACTCATTCTACCCTATACATGATAGCCAGATGGTCCAGCGATTTGATATACTATACCCATCTGAATACTGATTTAACAATCTGTCAGTAGAAACATTACACTGTTTTGTAACTCTGGTATACAATTACATTTTAAACCTCATTCTTCCAAGTTCCCGAAAAGATAAAGTTAGTGGAAACTCAAGAAGAAAAAAGATTTCCATGAGAGTATTTGCTTCCCTCTACCCCGGAGAGCCTGAAAAATATTCCTGAACATTCCCAACTGACTTTACTTATGATCACTTTTCAGCCTAACTTTCTCCCCAACTGTTGGATGGCACTGTGCCCACTAACAAGGCACTATACCAATTTCTCTAGGACACACATGCCAATCAAATGTAAGATTCAACAGAAAACATTGCAAAGGCCATCTCTTTCGCAGGGCATCCATTATCTCTGGCAGCAACATGCATTAACACCAAATACATCTTGAGGACCAAAATTAAAATTGTGAAACACCGAAGAAAATTCAGCATGGTAGCTATAATGCTTGAATTGGAGCAACGGATGGGCTGAATTCGAGGAGGCCCATGGAAACCCATTAAGCATACATGTATCCTACTGCTTAAAAATGTCTTTGGAATTTGAAGTGATTTAGGAAAACAGTAACAACCTAGTATTATAAGAGTAAACTGTGTCATCCTAAAATTAGAGGCGAGCCCAATTAAAAGAGTGACAACCAGAAACAGTAGCTGGATAGATTCCAAAGCCACATTCACAGAAACTTAGGGGTATGCCATACATTTGAATGTTTACAACATTCAAATTAATTGCTATTGCCTTACTTGACCAGCCCTTTCCCACGCAGATCTAAATGTCCAGATGTGCATTCTTGAGTGTATACCTTAGTTCTTAGGCATATGTCTATGATCCCAATAATTGCTACTTTGGAAATTTCACTCCCCAAAAAGCAGTGCATCTTGTCCAACACCCTCACTTCACCAGGAAGGAAAGAAATTCCGACAAGTAACTAATTAGGATCAAGGTAAGAATTCAGTTCCCACTATCTCCTATCCTTGGTCTAGTGAGCTCTGAATTACGTGAAGATTTATTTCTCTTTACTTAGTTTCTATGTTATATTCAAATTTTAAATATAATATGGCCTGTTTTCATGCTATATACATATATAATAACACACAATAAGATGGTCATAGTGATAGTGACAGGTACTTTGTACCTAATCAATAAATACTTACTGATTATTTATGCAGTTTTATTTTCTCGATGTCTAAACAGTGAATTTTCTTATGTCTATTAAAATTTATGTTCCTGTGGACATTAAACCCATGACTGACAAAATAAAATGCAATAAGACACAAGAGTCCACATGAGATGTGCTTGTCTGGATGGGCACCTGCTTTCTTATGTCCCATGTATACCTCTGTCTTAGCACTTAGCAGTCTCTAATATTCATTTGTCTAGTACCCACTCTGGAAGGAAAGTTCGTTAAAGGCAGGTGCTGAAGAGTTGGTGCCCAATAAATGTTTGCTAAATGAAGGGACAAATAAATGCTTGAGCTGGTATACCCCATGGGTTGCTAAGATGACCCTTGGCTAACTCCTCTGATTATCTTCATTGTGCTGGTTTTGTTTTCAAAGATTTCTCATGTAAACTAAAGCATGTGAATAAGACTTTTTTTTAATCGTTCATTCATGACAACAACCTTTTTTTCTTTTATTTTCTTTCTTTCTTTCTTTTTTTTTTTTTTAACTCATGGGCATAAACTATTAAGGCCTCTCAGAGGAAATTATTTTAATTACAGAAATCAGAACAGCTTAATTGTAAGTGTGCAATGTGAGCATTTTACAAAAGAGATTAGTTGCTTTTTTCTTTATTTCTTTCATTTTGCTTTAATAATTCTTAGAACTCAACAGTAAAAACATTCCCAAGGTTTCAGTATCCTGACACATCTTTCTCTTCTATTTTAAGAAATAGAAGATTAAGAAAATCTACAACGGTGATGCTTGAAGACTATGAAGCCACACTTTATTCCATGAATAATTCACTGAGCTAAACTGTGATCGTATAGCCCAGGGGCTTCTGGATAGAGGAGCTGTAAGGCATGAAGGGAAAAGAAGAGTCAAAGAAGAGTTGCTCCCCTAACTATGGAACCAGTGGAGATACCTACCTCTACATGTAGATAGAGGAGTTAGATATACACATTTTGGAAATTTGGAAAACAAATGAAGATTCATTACTCTTCAACAGATCTCAAGCTACCATACCATCTAGGTGACAGCTAAGGGGATGCATGGCTTCTCAGCCTAGGCTCCATCATTACTCCTTCAGTCGTCTATGGCGTCTTTTTGCATGAATGTCCCAGCAAAAGGAGCTACAGCTCTATTGGGTAATCATATGTACTAAGTATTTAGTTTTTTGGTGGGGGGATGGAGGAAGAATTGTAGAAGGACCTATATTACATCCTCTTCTAAAACCACTGGAAATTCAGGGCACTATTTACAACACTATGGGAGAGGATACATAGATGGATATCATCGCTCTCCACTCTTCCGACCATGATGGGAATGAAAGAAAGGGGGGGAAAGAACTACTATAACAGCAGTAATAATATTTCTTCAGTATCTGTCATATCCAAATTGCCGTAGTGCTTGCTCTGAGGAGCACTGAAGATAGAATGGTCGCTCTTCTTTTGGGTACCGAGCTACAGTCTTCAGGTGAAGAAGGACCATCCCACGGGAAAATGTTGTAAAAACTTCAAAGTAACATATGTACAAATCCACATGAACACGATAAAAAAGCTTAGGGTAGAGATTCTGAAATGAGGCTGAGTGAAAAACAAAACAAAACAAAACAAAACCAATTAAAAAAAAAAAAAGCAAAAACCCCACAACTAATTAAGCAATTCGGTGAAAGGAGCTTCCTAGAGACACCAGAAGTGACGATGAGCAGGTTTTAGTGAGTGTTGAATGAGGTAAGAGATGAGTTGATGAGGAGAGGAAGGCATGATGGGTAAGACACAGGGCAGAGAAAACGCTCACACAAACATTCATGTGGGGCAAAGCTGGAATGAATTTGCTGGAATAAACCCAGGCATGGAGTTGGGACTAATGATACAGGGCAGCAAGGTGAATGCGCGGTTGAGGACTTGAAGGCTTGGCTGCCCACCTCGGACCTGTCAGTGTCTTGTCCAGGGAGAGGGATCTGGCATTCAAGTCCATTCCTTGCAGACCGCTAAGCGCTTAGCAAAACATTCCTGATTACTGGAGTAATTGACAAGCAATTTACCTCTGGGATTTATGATCAGCGCAGTGACTTCCTCAAAATGGCATGTGATGAAATGTTCTCAGGATGCCCGGGAGAAGATGCAGAGCCTAAAAGCTGGGAGAGCTTCCCCGAGGGGACAACAGCCCGTGCTTCAGGGGATCAGAGTTTAGATTTCAGAAACTGAGCCAGTTTCTGGAAAGGGAAAGACACACATGGGAAGCAGCACGAGACGACAAAGTGATTATGCTGCTCCGAATGCTTCAGCTCGCTTCCTAATAAATTGCTTTGTAAGGTGGCTGAGTGGGGAAAAGGAAATGCAACCGTAGATGTTGGGATGAACACAGAGCCAGAGTCTGAGGCTGCAGCTAGACAGAAATTACTGACAAACTTTCTCCCCCTTGGAAATACACTGACATAGTTGTAACCTCTCAAATAGATTTCTGACTCAGCGGTGAGCAGCAGGGAGAAAATGACACTGCATAGCTAAAATGATGGGAAGCTGACAAGAAACCGCCTGCCTCCTGAAACTGAGTCAGAACCATGCTCTGAAAAACCGCTAACCTAATATTCTCCGCTCTCCTGAGAGAAACGATTTCAAATCTCCCAATAAATCAGTTTACATATTCTAAATTAATTTAATGAATGGAATTATAAAAGAAGTCTAAAGTCAGCTTTCTAGCACAATGGTGTTCGGAGCCTGGGGGTTGGGGGACCGCAGGCATCCGGAACGTGGAGGCTGCCACAGAGCTAGCGGCGTCTGCCTGCTGGTCTGACCTTCCCGATCACCAAGGGAAACTCAGGAACACATCAAAGTTTTCAGAATGATGATGAAAGTATCAATTCCACAATAGGAGATACTGAATAGGATCCCTCTTATGATAAGCTCTTCCCTGACAGTGAAAGGCATCAGGGGAAGATGAATGTCAACTCTCTCAACCTCTGGGGCATCACCTTAATGCATCCAAATAGTAATTCACTAAAACTGTGATTTGCCGGTTTCTTTTTAAAAAAAAACCTGTGTGCTAAAATGTTTTATGAGGAATCTAAGGAAGCCAATTCTTCAGAGGCTTTGGCTTGAAAGGCACCTTCTTTACCCAAAATATGCAGAAATACTCTCAAATCTGTCTGAATACAAATCAGTCATGTGGTTTTGAGTCATTTAATCCCGGGATGGGCCACCTTTATGGGTATTAAGGCCCCTTTTGAAGAGCCAAAAATTTCAGAGAGCACCCCCCACCCCGTGATAATATTCGTACATTTGTGTTGTTTACAACTGGTGCTGACACCCACCCATACCGGCCAACTCCTGCATTCATGTTTCTCATCCACCTCCCCAAGGCAGATGGAAAACCATGGATTAATCCATCCATGATGATTTACCACCTTCCTGATGCTCATTATATGTATGGGCTTTGGTAGTATCACATGCAAAACCTCGGCGGGACCAGCAAGAGGAAATCTCTCAATAAAAAGTGTCTGTTATTTACACCAGAGTTCCAGGAGGGCCCCCAAAGCATTACACAAACACAGACTCCTTCTCTATTTTGCCCATAACCGGAGGAACCTGCATCAATAATCCACCACAAGAGTTTAGACTTCCTGGTGTGAGTTCCTAAAATTCTTTGCTCTCAATAGGAAGATGATGCATTGAAACTCTGTATTTGCTTTGTCTGCAACCTCAGCCACTAGCCACATGCGGCTCTTGAGCAAAGGAAATATGGCTAGTCCAAAAGTGTGATTTGTTGTCAGTGCAAAACAGAAACTTAAGGACTTATTGCAAGAAACATAAAGTAGCTCCTTAGTGATTTTTGTATTGATTACATATTTAAATGACCATGTTTGGGATAGAATGGGTTAAAAATTTGCCATTAAAATGTTTCGCCTGTTTCTTACTATCTTAATGGGCTTACAGAACATTTTAAATTGCGTTTGTAGTTCCCATCACATTCCTTTTGGACAGCACTGCCATAGACCAAGAGGTTTTACATAAGGGGTTGCATTCAGAACAAAGCCTCAACTCTGGGGGAGGCAGTACAGATTTGTAGCCTGGGCTCTTTGCCATACACCCCAGGATCCTCATAGATGGGATCATAACCATACCTGTATCTTAGGTTTGACATAAGAATTAAGCAACAATGTGTGAAAAATACTTAGCCTAGTGGCTGGCACATTCATTCTTCCATTTGCATTAGATGGAAAGAGATTCTGATAAGAGTGACGAAGTTATGATGACTTTGACGGGGAAAATTCTAGGCCTGTGCTTGCTACTAGGGTCCATTTTGGTAGGAATAAACTTCCAGCTGTGTGAATCATAAGGATCGTCTTTAAGACGGGATTCTTTAGTGACTCCAACACTAAGAATACTACAGTTTCTTCCTTAGCCATTGGCTTGCTTTTATTTGATTAAAGGATACGGTCCACCTAATATTGATAGCTAACAGAAGGCTTAAAGGAAGGTTGGCACATTCGTATGCCAAGGAGTCAACAATTACAAGTGAGGTTTACTTTTTTTAAAATTTTAAACAAAGAAACTATTTGCCAATAAAATATTTAGAATATATATACTTTCAAAAAAACCCCAAAAAAACCTTCTGATCATTTTTTTCCCCTTGAAACACTGTCTTATTTGTCTTTCACTTTTTCACTTTTAGTAGAGACACAGGTAGAGAGAAACAATTCTCTATTATGAGAAAAACAGCCATACGATTTGATAGATGGCAAGCAATACTGACTTCAGAATCAGGCCAACAGGGGAAATCAGGTGGGCCTCAAACTAAACCTTGAATGCTTCACCCAAAACAACTCAGTCTAAACATTCTTTAACTCTAGCCAATTTTTGCCATCCAGAACCCAGGGCCAGGCTGGAGAGATCTTCAGAAATTGTAGAAATCCACATTTTAAGTCAACCCTCTCCATTAACATTATTTGAAATCTTAAAAAGAATTCATACCAAATAAAACATGTCCCTGGGCCAGTGAGGACTAAGGTCCACAAGTTTGCAATCTGGCTTAGAGCCAGACTTTTGGCCCAACAGGGAAGATTACCCAGGAAATGCTCATATTTTCAGTCAGCTTCATTCCTGCCTCTGCTTTACGTTTACACCTTTTTTTTGCCTTTTTGAACAAAACAAAACAACACAGACAAACAAACAAAAACACTGCTTCTTAGCTCTCTGGAGTACATATAACCCAGTCAGTAAATTTCAACAGTGAAATATATGATAAGGAAATCATGGAACTCTCACGTATCTTGGCATTTCAGAGTGCAAAGCGAGTAAAGCTAAATACGTATGCAAACACAAACTCCTTGAAACAGTTGTTTCCTTTTCCTAGCAAGAATGTCCAGGCAATGGGCCACCTGGATGGCTCAGGCGTTAAGCATCTGCCTTCGGCTCATGTCATAATCCCAGGGTCCTGAGATCGAGTCCCGCATTGGGCTCCCTGCTCAGCGGGAGGCGTGCTTCTCCCTCTTCCACTCCCCCTGCTTATGTTCCCTCTCTTGCTGTGTCTCTCTCTGTCAAATAAATAAAAATCTTAAAAAAAAAAAAAGAATGTCCAGAGGGTGACTATTTGTGACAGATCCCCAGATATATTGGTAGCAACCAAAGTCTTTAGGTTGTGAAAGAATTCTTTAAGAAATAAGAGGATTTTTTAAAGAAATGCTATTGATGTGGAGAAATACTTCTGATGTTAAAGAGAAGTTAAAGAGAAAAAAGTAGAATTCAGTATGAATCATCTCACAGGATTTAATAATATGTAATTTAAAAATATATGAGGTACAAAAAGACGAGAAACACAAACTTCTAACACTGATTATCTTTTAACTAATCTTTGACATTGGTTGGGTGGTGGGAATGTAAGATTATCTTACTTTGTTCTTTGGGCTCTTCTGTGTTTTCCATATTGTGTTTCTAGATGAGCACTTACTGATTTTACAGTCCGAAAACAATACGAGAAACGCATAAAATTATTTTACTAACTACCAAGAAAAATAAACAACTAGGGGATCTAAGCTAGGGTAAAAATTTTATTTAAACTTTCTTGGTAATTTGAAGGGCAAAAAAAAAAAAAGTCTATTTGGCTTCAGTGATTTGTCAGATTATCTCACTTCCTGAATTCATTTGGTCCCATAATCACAACACAACTGATAAACTACATACGGATCCAGAGTGAGAACTGGCCTAACTGGGCGTTGGAGGTTTTACAATGAATCCAACAACTGGCCTATTGGACTGGAAGAAAGCCATCACTTTAACAATTATTTTAAAAAAAAAAATCTGCACAAATGAAAAAGACTTTCAATCTGGATTCTATCTGTCATCTTAGCCAAAATGTCAAGGTACTTTTTTCTCCATTCCAAAATAGGTATTTCTGGTATTTTATGGAAATAGTATCATAAATATTTTATATAGTCATCTTCTGTCTACAAAGGCAGCAGGATATCACAACGTTTGTCTTTTCAATAAAATGCTTCATTGCAAGTACAGTTACATTCTCCCTAGCCCAAGCTTCTCACTGGAGCACCACAAACCTAAGAAGGGAGGAATGAGAGTGTCTGCAGAGCGCCTGGTTCTCTGCAATGGTTTAAAGCATGAAAAAAATCTCCGATTTCTCACTAACTGCTGTCGACTTTCATTGAAAAACAGTGAAATGAATGCAGCCTTATACTTAGATACACTTTTAGCAAGAAATGGGTTTTTAGAAAGCCAAGAGCAAAGGAGGAAATTTCTAACATTCATTATTTATCAACTAGTATATTTCTTTAGGGAGAGACTCAAATTCATAAGTACTATGAGAATCGTATACAGAATAATACATTTTCATAATTAATAGATTTACAGATGCTTAAAATGTTGAATGGATTTTTCTGATTACAAAATCCTATCTAGAGTGAACACAGAGAAGCCTTCCTTCCTGACTTCTTAAGATACTACAAACTGAAGAGGACACAATTTCCATATAAAATCCTGCTATCTGTGGAGTATTAAACACGACTTTGGCATTTTTGACATGCAGCATATTCCTGCAAGGATAGCAATGAATTTTTTAAAAATCTGTTTATGCCAGTCGCTTAAGTGTCAACTGATGTTAACTTGAAATATCTATTGATTGAGACTAAGGTCTTACTTACATCTGAATGTCAAAGTCACCATTATCCCATTACTGACATTGTGAACTGTCCATTTTCACTCTTGGCTCTCCGATTTAGACACAAGAAAATGGAGAGTTTCGACACTGTGTGGGTTGATTGCTATTTTCCGAGCATCTGGGATTGACCCCGTTGCGTTTGGGCGATCACTCATCAAGACAAAGAGGTAAAATGCATACACAGGAAAGGAAATAATCCTTGCTTGTAATCATGAAGATAACAATGGAGAAAATGAATGGCAGGTAATAACATATCCCCCATCTTCTACCCAATCAGATACCTACAGGACCTAAGTCCTCATTTATAAAAAAAAAGAATACCAATATGTCATAGTCTATGTAAGTTTGGCTTCACCATGTCAGCACTTTTAATGCCATAGATCTGCCAAGCTTTATATTAAAATTCTTTTTCACATGGATCTGGGCTCGTCAGCCTCTACGGCACATGGATACAGCCTCAGAGAACATCCTTGTTACACTCAATCTCTGAAGACGGGACAAGAAGAGAGAAATCCTCCAGTCTTTTAAGTTCGGCCTATCAGAGCACACAGCCCGCGGTGTCCTGTCAGCACGCAGGATGTGCTTTTGCATGTGTAAGTAATTACAACTGTGGTTCGAATATCGTTACACAAAACCTTCTAGTAGCAGAAGCGTACACGCATTCAGAGATATGAATCCAAGAACAGAGCTGGTGTTGACACTGGAATCAAGTGTCAGGTCCGGCTTTCTTTATGAAGCCATTTCAGAAGCAGTATTCTTTGAGTTACTGTACTCGAGTTTTATCCTTGGGCCTTTTTTATTTGTGTTGTACCCTAATTGGCACATTTCACCAGTGGCCATTCCCTATTAGGAACAAAGACGTCTGCCTTAGCACACGTTTTCCAGGGGCCCCAGAGGAGTTCTCGGACTTTCGGGGCCAAGGCAGACAGTAGATGTGTCAATCAAAGCAGGTTTACAGGAGCCCAGGAAGGAAGTGAACACAGAGAAGGCGCCCCAGGGGAAAAGGCTGGTTCAGGAAGCCACAATAAAGGGGTAAAGGGAAACTGCAGGCAGGAAGGAGAAAGCCCGGACACACCAATAAAATCAAGCCAAATCCATTATTTTGTTTTCTTAGCATTATTCTAGAACAGTACATCTCAGACTAACTATCTGAGGCTCAAATGATCTCGACAGGCCTTGGCAGGTGGTCTGATTCTTCCCGATACGTTAGGACCTGATACCTGATCCGACAGAGCTTAACTAAGATGCGGATCCAATGAGGAGACTCACCAGGAGAGTTCAACGATACTCAAGAAAAAGTCCGCTGGTGGTGTTTAGGATGCTGGGGCCAATGTGGAATTGCTATCAAGACTCTTTAAAGGCTTTCAATCTTTGTTCTTATCTTATTGCAAAGCCCTATGAGCCTGCTCAGGAGCGCCAGCCTATGGACCAGGCTTTGTTCAGCCTGTTCTAGGATGTGTAGCAAGTGGCAGAAGACGTAACTTCTCAACCACTGAACACCAGTCTGGTCACACTGAGCTTGCTAGCTAGTAACATCCTAATGGCCAGATCCCAAGGTCTGTCTGCTCTGTGCCCGCCGTGTGACTATCTGCAACATTTGATGTCGTCGATTACTTAATTTCTGAGATTCTGCTCCCCGTCCTTTCAGGACAATATGCTTTTCTGGCTCTTGTCACCTGTCTTCTTTCTCTTAATCCTCTTTAAATCGTTTTATGCATTGATGCTTCCTCTGATCCTATTCTTTACTCTCTGGAGCCGAATGGTATCAACCTTTGCCAACAAACATTTACAGGGTGGTGATTCTCAAAACCAGTCGGCAGGCAGACAGCGGTTATTAACGTGAACAACATTGTGCCATGAGCTGTGCTTGCTGCTGGGGAGAGAGCCCAAGAAGACACACCACCGGTACACTTGCTGGTGTGTTGTTCTCCCCTGGGGTACTCTGCACTGTGCTCCGCCTGTGCAGACCCGCATCTCATCACTGCTTATCTGGGCTGTTGCAAGTTTCCCACCACTGCACCTGCCAACAGTCTCGCATTCCAGATTACCATCTCCATGGACCATCTTTTTAAAGTGAGTGTCTGACCATATACTTGTCCTTTGAAAAATCACTGTTACCCCTTGCCTATGCCAAGTCCTTCACATTCCTGAACTTAAAATATGACCCAAATAATATCATTCCAATCGATCTCCTGGCATCCTGTAAAAAACACCATGACCTTTCATGATTTGTGCCTATGAACCTGTTGGGCCCCTGGCAAGAACACCTTACATCCTTTCTCCCCGTGTAACACCTATTCATTCTTTAAGTCTGAGTCTGTCCCCTCCTCTACAGCGTTTTTTCCAATTTCCCAAGACAAAGAGGGACATGCATTTCTCTGGATTCACACAGTGTTCTATACACATCTCTGCCTTTGCCCTTATCATTTGCACCACACTTGAACGTTTGGATAGTCTTTGATTTCCTCAAGGACGATGCTATTTGTTGTTATTTCCTGTTTCTTGTAGAACAATGCCTGACACACAGTAAGTGCTCAGCATACAGTTGTCCCTCAAAAATACTAGAATGCTTCTAACCACAGAAAGTGATGTTGTTGTTTTTTTAATTATTCAGGCAAAATAGCCATGCACAAAGTGGTTAGTGAAATAGTTTTTACTCGAGTTCAATGTAGGTCCCCAGCTTAATCTGTAGCTATCCATTTCTTTGTATTTTATGCCTCGGGGACACCCTCTGCCTGCAGCTACCTGCACACATCATTTGGTTTCATCCCTCTGCTCACTGTTGCCTTTGCCTGTAGCATCCTACCCCATGCCAGATGCCCTCGTCACCTGCCCAATACCCATGCATCCTTCAACACATGGTTCAGGCTCCTGTGTCCCTGAAAGTTTTACAGCACAGGAGATGAAGCTAGGTCCCTCTCCTTTCTGTTTCAGGACATTTATTGCACAATTCTCTCAGTAGGCATTGATTCTCTGTGTGTCTCTCTCTCTTCCCAATTAGTACGTGCAAATACGTTAACTTGCTTGATTGTGGTATCTCGAGAACTTACCAATAATACTTGACATATGATATACAATGAACAAGTGTTTATTGATGAGGGCAGAAACTAATTTCCAGAACACTTCCACTTTTGTAAGAATCCACACTTGGATCAGATGAATATTGGGTTATCACAACCACTCCATCTTGGACCCTAGAGGAGAGGAAGACTATACCTGTTAGGAACGGTCAGAACCGTGGTTCACAGACTTTTCCTAGTTCTGCTTTATTTAGACAGAGTTAAGGAACTTATTAACTTCTCCTTTCAATAGGAATAAAACTTCATTATCAAATGCAACAGGGAGAAAGGTGCTCATTTTAATGGAATTCCAGTAGATAGTATAACTTCTATATAAAATAGCGTAACTGAGGTATAGGTATTAGAAAGAGACACAAGCTACAAAAAGAATATACAAATAGCTTTTTTTAAAAAAAAAGATTTATTTATTTTAGAGAGACAGAGAGAGAGAATGGCAGGAAAGTCAGAGGGAGAAGGAGAGAGAGAATGGCAGGAAAGTCAGAGGGAGAAGGAGAGAGAGAATATCAAGCAGACTCCTGCTGAGTGCGGAGCCTGGCCTGGGCTCAATCCCAGGACACTGAGATCATGACCTGAGCTGAAACAAACAGTCAGAAGCTTAATCATGGCCTGAGTCACCTTGGTGCCCCACAAAATAGCTTTTAATGCATTGGAAATAAATGGCTTCATTTTCCTCAATTTCTACCCTCTTCTTATCTCAACCATTTTTAAGATCCATACACCTAAACTATGTATTTTCAAGAGAACTTAAAATTAATGAGAAATTTTGACTGTTTTAATCAAAATAACCAAAGTGGTTTTTTTTTTTTAAGTTTTTTTTTTAATTCCAGCTAGTGAACATATAATGTAAAATTGGTTTCAGGAGCAGAATTGAGTGATTCATCACTTACATACAACACCCAGTGCTCACTGCAAGTGCCCTCCGTAATGCCCACCACCATTTTGCCCATCCCGCTACCCACCTCCCCTCCAGCAACCCTCAGTTTGTTCTCTATATTTAAGACTCTTACATTTTGCCTTCCTTTCTTTTTATCCCTGTCCATATGTTCATCTGTTTTGTTTCTTAAATTCCACATATGAGTGAAATTATATGCTATTTGTCTTTCTCTGACCGATTTACTCTGCTTAGTTAGCATCCTCTGCTCTAGCTCCATCCACCCTGTTGCAAACAGCAAGATTTCATTTTTTTGTTGGCTGAGTAATATCCCATTGCATATATACACCACCTCTTCTTTATCCATTCATCACTTGATGGACACTTGGGCTCTTTCCATAGTTTGGCTACTGTTGATAATGCTGCTATAAACATTGGGGTGCATGTGCTCCTTTGAATCTGTTTTATTGTATTCTTTGGGCAAATACCTGGTAGTGCAATTATGGTTGTAGGGAAGTTCTATTTTTAACCTTTTTTTTTTTCCTTTTTAAGATTTATTTATTTATTTTGGGGGGGGTATATGGAGAAGGGCAGAGAGAGAGAGAGAGAGACCGAAGCAGACTTTGCGCTGAGCCCAGAGCCCGACACCAGGCTCAATATCATGACCTTGAGATTATGACCTGGGCAGAAACTGAGTGGTACACTTAACTGACTGGGCTACCCAGGTGCCCCTCTATTTTTAACTTTTTGAGGAAACTCCACATTATTTTCCAGAGTGGCTGCACAAGTTTGCATTCCACCAATAGTGTAAGAGGGTTCCTCTTTCTCTACATCTTTGCCAACATCTGTCATTTCCTGCATTATTAATTATAGCCATTCTGACTATATCATCATGGTTTTGATTTGTAGTTCCCTGATGATGAGTGATGTTGAGCCTCTTTTCATATGTCTGTTGGCCATCTGTGGGTCTTCTTTGGAAAGATGTCTTTTCATGTCTTCTGCCCATTTCCTAACTAGATTATTTTGGGGGGTGTTGAGTTTGACAGCTTCTTCTGCTTCTGCTGCTGCTTCTTCTTCTCCTTCTTCTTCTTCTTCTTCTTCTCCTTCTCCTTCTTCTTCTTCAGAGAGAGAGAGATTGACCAAGCAAGCAAGAAGGGATGGGAAGACCAAAAGGAGAGAGAAAGAATCCCAAGCAAACTACATGCTGAGCGTGGAGCCCAACATGAGGCTGGACCCTACTACCTTGAAATCATGACCTGAGCCAAAATCAAGAGTCAGACACCCAACTGACTGAACCACTCAGGAGTTTGATAGGTTCTTTGTAGATTTTGAATACTAACCCTTTATTAGAATGTCATTTGCAAATATCGTCTCCCATTCCTTAGGTTGCCTTTCAGTGTTGATGATTATTTCCTTTTCTATGCAAAAGCTTTTTATCTTGATGAAGTCCCAAAGTTCATTTTTGGCCATTCTTTCCCTTGTCTCTGGAGACATGTCTAGTAGGAAGTTGCTCCCACAGAGTTCAAAAAGGTTGCTGCCTGTGTCCTTTTCTATGATTTAGATAATTTCCTGCATCATATTTAGGTCTTTCATCTATTTTGAATTTATTTTGGGATATGGTATAACAGAGTGGTCCACATTGTATTCGTTTGCATGCAGCTGTCCAGTTTTCCCAGTACTATTTGTTGAAGAGACCATCTTTTTTCCACTGACTATTCTTTCCTTCTTTGTTGAAGATTAGTTCACCATATAGCTGTGGGTCTATTTCTGCGTTTTCTATTCTGTTCCATTGATCTATGTGTCTGTTTTTGTGTCACTACCATACTGTCCTGATGACTACAGCTTTGTAATATAGCTTGAAGCCCAGAACTGTGATGCCTCCAGCTTTGCTTTTCTTTTTCAAGATTTGGCTATTTGGGGTCTTTTGTAGTTCCATACAAATCTTAGAATAATTTGTTCTAGCTCTGTGAAAAATTCTGGTGGCATTTTGATAGGGATTGCATTAAATGGTAGACTGCATTGGGTAGCACTACACCATGGTAAACTTCATACATTTTCAATGAATTATATTAATAAGCTATTTTCATGATAATGGCTCTTAGCACTAGTATTTTGTTACTATTTTTATCATGAAATTATTTATTTATCAACTGAAAAGTACTTTCTAAATATAATGTCCACACCACCATCATAAAAGCAGCAAGCATGCATTATTTATGCTGACTTAAAAGTTGTAAACATAGAAACATTATTGATAATTTCAAAAGACTTATCTAGTCTTCCTAACACTGTAAATTACTGAAGTAACCTACATTGAATAATCATCAATTACAGAAGAAAATACACTAACCACAGAAGAACTATAAAAAGGTTTCATTCACCTAAGACCTTTCTGTGGTCCTTTTCATTTTTGGATGACTCCACAGAAGTTAACTCCAATTAGAAGATTGCCATAAAAGGCACAAGACAAATGAGTCAGGTGATAGCTATAATAGGTGGTCTTACCTTATATCTTAAATTCTTTCCCAAAAGCAAAGAGCTAAATAGAATACCATTTCTCTTGTAAATTTTATCCATGGTAAATTCTTCAGAATGGTTTTCCACTGCGATCAGAGAATGCTCTCAATGGATGTATTTCATAGCCTTTATTTCATCAAATTTGATGATGAATTTTCTCAGCCTTATAGTCCATCAACCACATTTATTGAAAATTGACTCTCTGTTTATTGCTTTCTAGGCATTGCATTGTTAATGCAAAGCTGTTTACTCAGGTAGATGAACCAGCCAGGAGGCTCTTCATGCAAAAACAACAGTGTGTGTAGCAGACATGGCAGGTGTCTACTGATGAATATATTCTGGTCTTCCTAAAGACTAAAAGTCAGACTTTCTTGTCAAAGTCATGACCCACAAGAAAGAAAGATTTTAGGTATATGGATGCATGGATGGATAAGTGGACAGATAGATACATAGACAGACAGGCAGAAAAAAGATCTATGGCAGTCTTTAGCAATAGTGTAAGTTCTCTGGATCTCAGCTCTATTATCGACCGCACTGTCTGGAATGAATCATTGAAAAGACTTGCATAGTTGATGTAGTTGTATTGACATAATTTACAATGTTTACTCATAGAACTCACTTTTATTAAAGCAGAAAGATAGGAAAGTCGTGTCTTCTTTGTTTAAATGGCATCAGGACAGATCCGTGAAGACACAAGAGTCATTTCTCTATTTGCCTTCATGATAAATAGTTGAAGCTTGGTCTAAGTAGACAACCTGTTAACACCTCTTCAGGCAGGCCTCTGTCTGTGGGCTTCACAGAATCTGACAAGCTGCCATCCATGTTTCCTGTCACGAATGGGTGTATTTATAATAAGGGCATGAGAGTGGTGTTTTCAGAAAGGGACAAAGCTAAAGAATAGTCCAGATGCTTTCTCTCCAGGCTACAACATTATCAAAATTTGCTTTTTATCTTCCTTTAAGGGCTTCACCTTCCATGCCTACCTAGTATCATTCAGCACAATATGGGGCATGGAAAGTCAATGCTTAAAAAGTCAGGAACAGCAGTAAACCTGATAAACTAAAGAGGGTAACTCGGGGACTTGATCATATCTAAGCTAATTAAGGGAATCAGAGAGGGACAATGGCAAAGTCCTTCCCCACTCCAATCTTTTTCATTAAAATGGTTTTAAATCCACTCTCCACCCACACATAGCCTAGAGCTTAAGACAGTATGTTATCAATAATCTTAGAAACCCCTGTCCTTCATATATAAAATCCTTCATATATAAAATCTCCAAACCTAACCCCAAAGGTAATGACCATCTGATGTTTGTGTTTACAGCTTAAAAATTTTATCTCACATATATCTTATTCCTAAATACTGCATTGCTTCATTTTATATAGTATTGGAACTTTATATATATTGTATGCTTTGGTGATTTTCTTCTCTCAAAATGAGGTTCCGTGATTCATCCACAAGTGTGGCTATAGTTCACTTATTTTCATTGCCACATAAGATTTCATGGTGTAAAGGATTCATGATGGACACAGATGGGACGTTTGTGATCTTTTCACTTTTCATGTTATTGCAAACAGTGCTGCTGTTAACATGAATTTACATATCTACCTGTACATGGATGTACATGCCTACTTGATCCCTTCCAGGGGTAGAACTGGAGTTTTGGAATATGCACTTTTCAATGGTAAGGTATTTTTTAATTGCTGTCCAAAGTGAACATGTCCACTTATACGTCCACCAATAAAGTATGCAAGATACCAAATCTCCTTATTTTGTCGACCCTTGGCACTAGATAAAAATAGTTATTCAAAGAGAAAACGAATCCTGGCTAGCTGACCACAGATGCTCACTCCAAAATCGTTCAATACTTCTAAGAACCAGATCTCCATCGCTTCTCAGCCTTTTGACTAAGATCAAGTGTAGAACCAGATCTCCAGTTATAGTTACTTAAAATTAACTAGCTCCATTCAGTACCTAGAAGAAGACAAGGCTTTTATCTATAAGATGGCAAAGAAGAAATTTAAAAAAATAACTGTGTTGATACCTACAAAATATTCCTCCATTTTTCTGGTAAGAAAATTCCCTATAATATCATGTCAGAATATTTGTGTCAAATGGCTGCGTTTTGCCAAAGAGATAAACTTCCCAGTCAAAACAATTAATTAGAAGCTATTAATGATATCTTCCCCAAGATTTAGGAAGCCACTGAAAGAGAGACGAGAAACAGAAAGAAAAAAAAAAGTATTCTCCAAATCAAGATGCAGGAGATAACCTGGTTTGTTGATTTCCATTTGGGAATTCTACCTTGAATTCCTTCCCTCTTCTGCAATCATTTCATCAACTTTAAATCACTCAAGTAATGGACCACAGGGAGGTTTCCGATTTATGAACAGCTTATATCTCCAACACCATTCTTCCTTCTCTGTTTAATTTATTTAGCCCTGTAATATTTTATTCTTATTACAAAAAAAAAGTACTTTGGGTGCTGAAAATTATCAGCACACCAATAATCCTAGTAGATCTATTTCTGGTATACTCAGCTACTGACCATCTGGTAATCATTAGGAGAGAAAGTTCATTGGTAAAAATGTGTAAATCCTTGAGTCATAAGGTATTTTCTTTTCTTTCTTTCTTTTTTTTTTTTTTAAGATTTTATTTACTTATCTGACAGAGAGGGAGAGAGAACACAAGCAGGGGGAACAGGAGAGGGAGAGAAACGGGTTCTCCATGGAACGGGGACCCCGATGCAGGACTCGATCCCAGGACCCTGAGATCATGACCTGAGCCACTCAGGTACCTCCATAAAGTATTTTAGAAAAAAAAGATGCTCAGCTTCTTTTAAACTGCATATCTCTATCTGTATCTCTCTCTCTTTCTCTCTATTTTTCTACCAGAAGGTAGTGCGCAAATGTTAGCCCAAGATTTATGATTTGCCTAGATTAGGGCTCATGAAACTCAGGCCAGACAAGGCAATGTCTGCACAGAACAGTCAACATTCCATGGTCACAGGACCACAAACGACATCACAAACCCACAGCAGTTGCTCGCCAAATGGATGTTGCCTATGCAAGGATCAGGAGAAGCATGAGCTTAGTGTTTCTTCTCATCATGTCCAGAAAAAAAATGCAAAGCCATACTCTACTGGTGGTTGCTCCATGATGTCAACCTCCAGGCAAGAAAGACTAGTAGATTAGATTTTCATCAACAAAGACCTCAGACTGAGATAGGGAATGATAAAAGGGAGGGAGGCATCTCTGGGCAAGTGTTAATGCTACCTTCTGAGAATTGGCAGTGGCTCTCCCAAGACTTTTTAGATACTTTGCTAGAAAACACTCTCTTATTGTACCAGAACATCCCCGGGCCAAAATATTTGCATATAATTATTATTCCCACTCAGCCAGAATCCAAGTAAACAATCAAGGATGTTGCATTGCATACATCAGTCCATGCTTTGAATTTCTTACCTTGTGTTGTTTTAAAAGCTGGTTGTGTGTTTCATTCTTCAACAAAAGCAAAGACTTCAATTTGAAGCCCCTATAACTAAAGTTATCTTTATTTTTAAATTTTTTTTCAAAAAACCTATCTGTTCAAGAATATATGGGGTATATGTTTATTTCTTGTACTTTTCTATATTTTAGACTTTCTCAACTGATATTTCCTCTTGCTATTCCACCTGGCTAATTCCTTATTAATCTACTTTTGGGGCTCTAGTTCCTTTACCGCTAGAATATTGTTGATTTTCAGTTGAAAAAAAAAAAAAACATTGTTTTTATATCAGTATCACATGCCCTTAATATTACTAAATCCCATGTGACTATCATTTTTAGAAATTTCTTGAAAATAGTCTTTCCCTATGCCCACATCAACTGTGTATGGACATGTAATTTAAAAATGGATTGCTATGAAATTTATAAATAGTGCCATGGAGAAACACTTTTGAAGGGGATACACAGTCTTCATGCAAGATGTAAATACTGAGGACTTCAAAGTGGAGAAAAAGAAACATGGTAGCATGGAACCCATAGCTATGAGAAGTGTGTGGCTCTTTGCCATAGCCCTGCAATAAGAAAGTACTTTTGGGAATTAATCTTTGTACAAATATGACCTTTTTAGGTGACATAATACCAGATTACTGTTACGTATTGTTTTTACTTTACCTCTTAGAGTAATCACCTTCCAGTTTATTTGTGGGGCTGACCTCATAAATGGGCAAGCCCATCTCCTAAGGACAGTTGAATGTCAAGGAAGAATTTAACAAAGGCAAATATCCTAAACACAGGAAGCAGTCAATGTTTAAAGAAAGCAGTGGAGAAAGACCCCTTGCATTAAAGGTTTAGAGATATCCTCAAGGAAAGGCATGATGGGTATTCATCATTTATCTTGCTTATAAGCCCAATGTAGTATGCGGCATTGAATTACAAAGCTAAAGGATAACAAAAGGAATTCTCCGCCAGAATCTGTACTTTGTATTCCTTATTCCTCCCTAATCCAGTTGCACAGGTGTTAGCAAAGGGATCTTCCTCCACTACTAAGGAATTTGGCCACTTTCATAAGAGTGATAAAGAAGAAGAAATGCTAGGAGCTGCTTTTCCGAACAGCAGCTTGTCTCTACTTGCAGACCTCATGATGTCTGTCGCCTTGTGACCTCCTCAAGGATTAGAACCTCCGGATGGACTGTTTCACGACTATTTATCATTCTGAAAACTCTGATCACAAGTGCCAAGTGGTCCTGGTTACAAGACACCTGTTTCCACACCATTTCCGATAAAAGCTTCTCTGCTATATCGCTGGTGAATGCTGACATTATATTCTAAACATGGAATGGACTGAAATCCTGACTTCTCTCACGCAAAGTAAGAAAAGAAAAAAAAACACCCTAAACCAGAATTAAACCTTGACCTTTATCTGATTTCTCTAAGAGCAAGCAAGGTCTGCTGTAAGGAAGAACTTTCACCTTGAATTTTTTTTTTTTTTGAACGGTTGTTTTAAAAACAGAGCAGAAGAGGAAGACCAATTAGAAAGACGGCAGATTTTCAATTACCTTGGAAACTCGGTTTGCAACTTCTCTGCCCACAGTGAGCCCCTGGACAAAAGTCCGGGCAGCAATGAAGGCGCGGGTGACCTGAATTTTCAGTTTCCGGGGTACATCTCCGAAGGGCTTCAGCTGGTCTGTGTACTTGCTCACACATTCCAAGTAGTCCTCGCTGAAGTGATACTGTGGGTTGATGAGCTGGAACATCCGTTCCAGGAGCCTAGCCCAGAAGTCATTGAGCATCTCCTCCAGATTTACATTGCCCCCGGTATAGTATCTTTTCAGCTCCGTGAAAAGGTCCTGGAACACTTCTGAATTCTGCATGTACAGCATTCCGTAGGTCCGTACAAACATATCGTTCAGTGACTTTTCTGCATTCTCCAGGAGCTCTCGGAAAAATTCTGGGAAGAAAACAAGGAAAAACCCATCGTTATGAATGGGTGAGAACTGGAATGGCCCATGCATCTACTTAGCTTAGAAACAACAGTTTCTAAAGTACCTTTTCAAACAAATATATATCCTGTGGATAAGATATCAATGAACAGGTGACAGTATTTTACACAAGACTTGCCCTAGATCTATGATCTTCTATGAGTCAAAGAAAACTGAAGACATGATATATGCTTGAGAGAACGTCCGTTAACATTAGGAGTATACCATTCACTACTCCTCCAAAGTAGTTGCTTCTTTTTTCATTTATTGTGAAATTTTAGGAAATCTGAATTTGATATAAACTCAAATCAAAATATGTTGCAAAGTATTGTCATTAACATAATAACAAATGCATACTGATACAAAACTTTTGCTCCGACCTATTTACCAATCAGTTCTAATACCAAATTCAATTAAATTGCTGTTATTTGGACTAGTTCATAAATGGTATATTTAAATTAGTGTAATATTTTGGACTCTTTGTAGTTGCTATATATAGCAATCAATTATCAGTGTTCAGAGATTCATAATGCAATTAAATTCACTTAATACCAAAGCTCTAATGAACATAATTTAGTTTGCCATAATGAATCAGAAAGTTATGAAGTACTTTGCATTGTCATTATAAATATAAACTATCATTTTATAGAGTTTGAATAAAATATAGGCAATTGGGCTTCCTGCCTAAAAAGTTCTAACTGAAAAAGAGTACACCAAGAAATGAATTCTGCTATCATGTAGGACTTGAATATTAGTGGGCTCACTTATAGGATGCAAGAAATTAGAACATTTTTTTAGGATTTTATTTAGTTTTTTGACAGAGAGAGAGAGAGATCACAAGTAGGCAGAGAGGCAGGCAGAGAGAGAGGGGGTGAAGCAGGCTCCCTGCTGAGCAGAGAGTCTGATGCGGAGCCTGATCCCAAAACCTTGGATCATGACCTGAGCCAAAGGCAGAGGCTTTAACCCACTGAGCCACCCAGGCGCCCAAGAAATTAGAAATTAATGTCACTGGGTACTGTTAGCCTCTATGGGCCTCACATGAGGCCCCCTGAGACATACTTCATGTATGTAAGGACACCTATCCATTTGCACAAATGAACTTCGGGAAGGAAGCTCAAGTCTTATCCCATTTGGAGAATGTGATTTGAGGTGGGGAAGAGGCTAAGACAAGATAATGCGTCTGAGTTTATAAATTCAAGTTCCCAACATTAGAGTGATCCTGTTTGACCTCTCATAGTTCTCTCCGTTCTCTGATACCATGTCCTCTCTCAGCTAATGTAAGGACAAATCAAGTACAGCACACCTCAAAGAGTCCCAGTAGGAATACCAACAAAAACAAGCAAACAAACAAGTTATTTCTTTTTTTTTCTGGAACCCTGGAGGGTTTTCTCCTGAGACACAGAAGGAAAGAAGCCATGAATCTCTCTACAGATTCCTTGGAAGTTAACATCTTATTTCTGCTTTATTAGAAGACCCTGAATTAGCCACTTTGGTTCTGAAAAATGTAATGTTGAACCACTGTTCTGATCATTAGATGGTGCCTGGAACAATAATAGGATTATTTTATAGTTGTTTTCAAATGAGACCAAAGCATCAAACCTTAAAAAGGACTCTATTCACATGTTTACCTTTTTACTATGAAAGAATACACTTTCCTAAATATAGAAATTTTGTTGCTATAGTGGCAGCAAAAATTGAGGGATTTCCTAGGTCATGGTTTACAAACCCTGTGTGATCTTATCCAAGCCACCAAATATTTCTTATCCTAATTTTTCCCCAAATGTAAAATCAGGATAAACATTATTAAGCCTCCCTAATCTTCAAGGATTCAGTAAGGAAAATCGGCGTTGGTGCAAAAAGAGTAAATTTTTCAAAATTTTCAAAGGATCAATTAATCAAAATATTTCTGTATGTTCTATGTCCATGTTATGCAATCAAGAACATTTCATAAGTTTTCAGAAATATTAGTTACCTAGTTTGTCCTAAAATGGAAAGGATACTAAATGATCAATATTAATACTAAAGTATAAAAATACCATATTCAAATCTTTCATTCTTGAAACCTCATGTGAGGCCCATAGAGGCTAACAGTACCCAGTGACATTAATTTCTAATTTCTTGGGCGCCTGGGTGGCTCAGTGGGTTAAAGCCTCTGCCTTTGGCTCAGGTCATGATCCAAGGTTTTGGGATCAGGCTCCGCATCAGACTCTCTGCTCAGCAGGGAGCCTGCTTCACCCCCTCTCTCTCTGCCTGCCTCTCTGCCTACTTGTGATCTCTCTCTCTCTGTCAAAAAACTAAATAAAATCCTAAAAAAGATTTCAAGAATGAATGGAAATAGCTTGGCCTTGTTGATAGAGGAGCCAGGTGAAAGGTGTTATAGATTGTGAACGAAACTAGAGAAGAATGGAAAAATCACTGAATTGAAAAATACTAATATAATGAGACTAGAAAGTGGATTCTAATCATGAGCTCGGGACAGCCTATTCATTTATCTTCTTTTTGAGGTCAATTATTTTGTTGGACTCAGGAATTAAAGCTTAATTTATTGAATACAGAGTACTGCCTTCAGCAATGAATAGTTAGTAATCAATAGTGTGGTCTGGATTTTCAAAGAGCTTAAAAAAAAAGTAAAAAAAAAAATCTTCTCACTCTCATTGCTCTGCAAAGACTGGAGGTATAAATGCTTCTCTACGAGGATGAAATTTTTATTTTTTTGCTTTTACTGAAAGTAACATTCCTTAGGCTATTCCCCTCCTGATACAGGGAACATGAAATATTGGACTTCTGCCTGCTGTGAGGCTGAATGGTTGAAAACAGCCTGCTCTCTTATTGTATCTTGTGGTTTGCTTCTGTATGCCTAAATTCATATTCATCATTGAATAATGACACCAAGTTCTCATCTATCAGTAAATAGGGCTCAAGAAACATTTCATTAGATTCTAAGCTTCAGTTCTGTCTAAGGATATGTCATTGTCTCCAAAGTTTGCTATTAGCTTCACTGGTCCTCAAAAGTCAAGTTATTATTCCTTACTCAAAATCATTATATGGTTTACTGATCTCAGAGTGAAAGTTAATATTTGGTATTGAAAGATGCTAATGTATCAGGCAATTATGACAAATGTTGCTACCTTAAGGTACATTGATCTTAGATCTTATGAAAGATAGGGATCTAAGGTACTGAGGCAAAACTAATGCCCTCCAAAAATAAGTACCCTCATTTCATTTTTAGCCTGCCTATAGATTTAGACTTCTACCTTTTGAAGGTTGACTCTGAACAAAGTATTTTATGCTTGGATGAAAATTGTCTCTCAGCAAACCAAACAAGATGGAGATTGGGAAGACAGTTATCAGACCCACTTTGCTGATGAAGTGTTATGCCCATACAGCACAGAGAACGAAATTGAAGCGCAATGTAGGGAAAAATGATCTCAATCCAACCTTCATTTAATCGGGGAGGGCAAACTGCACACTGGGTAAAGCCTTCAGTCAACAAAAATTTTCATCTGCAAGAAACAGATTGGCAGGAAAAAAATGTTTTTGATTTTTTTCTCTTCCCCATTCACAAAATATACATCAAAGGTTGTTGCTTAGGGCTCTGTTCTGCTTCATAGATGCACAAAAGCACTTTTTCCAGCCTGCATTAGCCTCTGGAAGATTTTATTCATCTAGAGGGGAGATCTGGGTGCAGACAGCTGTTTGCTGCGGGGCAGATTGCTTCAAGTGGGGGAACAATCTTGAAGATAAAAACCACCACTGTTCCAAAGGCAAACAAGAAAGTCTGCACGCTGCCTGATCCCTTGCAGAAGCCTCTTAAGGGGCAAAATTCAACTCCGAGGAGCCAAAAGTCGCCCTGAGGACATCCGAGAAAGGCTTCAAATAAAGCCTCCCAACAAATGCATCAAGATGTAAGGTGTGTGCAGGGCGGAGGGAGGAGCTAGCAGGAGAGGAAAGGCAGATCAGAGGCTCTCGAAGCATCCAAGTCCAAGGAAATGGCATAAAGGTTTTCCCAATCGAGCTGGAAATGTCTCATTGATACAGGCAGACAGTGCATGGAGACGGGATTACACGCTGTATGGCATTTACCTAGAGACTGGAGCATTCTCCTACTCTCCTGTTCTCCAAAACACTTCTCACTGAAAGTTTGTTTGCAATGAATGCTTCAAGATGGTGGTATAAACTCGTGTGATCACAGAACACAATGAGTCTGAGAAGCTTTGGTCTCCTGTCATTGGCAACTGTATCTGTATACTCGGTAACTGATAGTACTTGTCCTGTCGGGGGGGAAACAAGTATCCTAAATTTGCTTCTTTAAACCCACGTATTCGTGTTGAGTGTCTTTCTCTCCTAATCTCTTCTTTTCTACCCTCGCCTCCACTAAAGCATGTTGAATCAGTTCAACTAGCGCAACTGAATGAACCAGTCCAAGGTCTGGGTAAGGAAAGACCCAGAAGAGCTGTCATGGAGGGAAACATGGTTGGGAAAGTTGATGTCCAGTAAGGGTTATGGGTTATGATTCACAGACACAATAAAGCTATGACCCTGCCAAGCCCCCACGTCTTTTTCAAGGACAAGTCAATAGGGCTGTCCTTCCTCATGCTGCATATGCCTATCAGTGTTCAGGAACATCTAATGAGATGATTTCTCCTTTCAAAAGTCTCCTTGCTTACACAATGACCAGATAGGATGATCAGGAAAATGCTGAGTTAATGAGGAACATTCATGGAAGATGAATCGAATCATAATGACTTTACTTTCTTTTATGCTTTGACTTTGAGGGTGAGAACACAAAGTCCCTGAATGGCCTGTCTCTTCACACTCCAGAGATGTGCGACCCTATGAGAAGAGGTAAACACTGAGGCTGCTCATAGAGACAACAGGAAGTGTCACCCTTGGCACACTCTAGCCTATGAGGCATGGACACCCGGATGTGGTTCCCTATAGCAGGGGTCTCAGCCTCAGCACTGTTGACATTGTGTGCTGGACGAGATTGGTTGTTGTGGGACTGCCCTGTGCCCTGTAGCATATCCAACAGCATCCTTTGCCTCTCTCTACTTGCTGCCAATAACACATCCCTCCCCGAGCACCGACAAGCAAACACATCTCCAGACATTAGCAAACGTCCCTTGGGGAGACAAAATCACTCTTAATCCTCCCACGGACAGTTATCCTCCTACTGAGAAATTCCAGAGGTCTAAAAATAGGATATCAAAACATTCAGAGAAAAAACCAGAACATTTATAGAGACAGCCCGCAATTCATTTTTTAGATAAATTCGAGGAGCTGTGCTCTCACTGAAAGGAACTGAAACATACATTATACTCATGGGTAAGATTGTTGGTGGCTAATATTACCAATTCCATGTCTGGCGCCTGTTACGTGGTGGGGCTTTAGAAAGTGGGACTAGTGATGGAGGAACATGAGCGTGCAGTGAAGTGAATCTTGACTCTACCTGGTCTGGACTCTTCTTAGAGAATGGTAAGTTCATGGGCCCAACTTAGAAGGAGAGAGAGAGAGGCTATAGCCCATGGTAGAGCAGAACATAACTGATATAGCATCTTGGTATCCTCCAAACTCTTGTATAGTAATACAGACATAAACATTCACATTATTCCATGCTCCAAGTTCCTGTGCATCTATACCTAGAAGGCCTTGTGGCTCCTGTCCAAAAATATGTTCGTTATCAAGACTGCCTTACCAGATGCTCACTTCTTCTCTGACACAGCTCTCTGTCTCAAGCCATGCTTTGCTTGGCCTCATCACTACCTCTCCTGCTGCTGGCCCTGCTGGGCCTTGACCTCATAGCCTATGATCTCGTCAAGCTGATTGCATTCAAGTTCACTTGCATACTTCACCCAAGCAATGCCCTGCATACTATGTTTTGAATGAACTCCCAAGCTGCTTTTGAATCTATAATAGATATCCTGTTATATTGTCTTAGCAGTTTTCCCAGATATCAGTTGTGTTTTTCTGTAAGAAATGGCAACCCTCAGTATACATTTTTAAAAATTTGAGGTTGAAATTAAATCAAATTATTTTTAAAATAGCGATTCATTAAAAAAGAGGCTATTATGAGACAGTGCTGCTGTAAGCAAAAATTCTTTTATGATTTATGACTTCTTTATCTTATAATTCATACTTTCTCTTGCTATGATTGTATATATATGTTTCTATAAATTTATTATATTATAATAAGCTTTATGAATTACTCAGTCAGTTCATCCCAGGAATTAATAGGCTATACAATTTCAAAGTGATTCTAATGATAGTAATCTATACCTTTCCTGTTTGAGGGATTATTTAACCAAATTTCTGTCAGATAAGTAAGAGCTCCCCACCCCCATCACAAACTCTTTTAAAATGCAGTCAATATGGCAACATACTATCTTCATTATTTCCATTTGCTTCTGTTGCAGTTTTGGAGGAAAGTCAAGATACCAAACCTTAAATGAAGAGGACAAATGGATTTGAAAATATTAAATTACCACCATAGTAATTTCAAACATAGCGAGAGACAGGCTGAAACAGTTGCCTGATGTATAATCAGCATCATACACTATATAAGAAATGGTGTTACAGACTTTACACATACTTTACGCAAATCAGGTATTAGTATATCTAGATTACAGATGAGGAGACTGAGACTCAGAAACAAGTTGTCCTAGACCATTCAACTAACATGAACCCTGAGCTCACACTGTTAGGAGAAAGGATGAATTCTAAGAAAGTGCAGGACAATGGGGTGGCTTTGTAGTTTTTCATAAGTCAAACTTTCACACTGTGATTTGAATGATTAATGGGAAGTATAATGAACTCCAAAGATAATGGATAAAACCATATATAAATAAAAATTGCAAAATGCACTCTAAAGTCACATTTAAGTTACTTATTACAAATAATTTTCATGTGTGATTACTTTTTCCACTAATGCTAATTAGTTCATGTATGTAACTGAGAATGGAGGACAAACTCACATCCCCAGGATTGCTCGATCTTTCCTGAAAGGGGCAGCAGCTTCCACTAGAAGAAACCACTCACAGATCCTGGGATTATAGCTACCAGCCACAGGACAGTGGCACACAAAAGGAGGCTAAAATTATTTGACTCAATATGTCTCATTTTTTATATATGCATATGTAATTTTATCATATGTGTACATTATCAATAAGCATATATATCCAGGAACACATTCACCTAAACATTTAAATGTTTGAATAAAATTAAATAAAATGCCAATGTTAACACAGAAGAATCAGCAACAGACACTTTATGTGGCTCAAAATACTCCAAATATTTAATAACCATGCTTTTACAGAAAAATTTTGCCAATCCCTGGCATAAAAGGTCAAAATCGTAAGTGAAATGTTTGGAGATACATTAATTCAACAAAATGTTTTACGCAGTTCAATTTCTTGTAGGTAGGAAGACAATTTATTAGTCTGTTATCTCTAAGTAGTAGAATAAAATTTCCTTTTCCCCATTATTTATTTTGCTTTAAATTCAATTAGGCAACACATAGGACATCACCAGTGTCAGACGCAGTGTTCAACAATTCATCCATTATTTTTATCTTATATGTTAAAGTTTTCTTTGACAGTCCTGCAGCCCATTCATCTCTTTATATTTCCTTACAAGGTAACTCAAATCCAAAAGTAAATTCTTAAATCACTTTAATGATTTAGAGGATTGAGGTGATTTCAGTGATTTCAAAGTAGACACCCCTAAATTTTTCCTAATGTTGTGGTTTAATGAGCCCCTGGACATTTTCACGAGGAGAAAATTCCACAGTAAATCTGGCAGATAAGGTAGACAGTATAAAATGAAAAAGGAAAAGGAAAAAAAAAATAAAATTATAAAGAAAATTTCATAATTTTCCTTCTTAACTTTCTCTTCATGGTAATTACTAAAAATGGAAATTTAAACTATCTTTTAACATTTTACAAGGCCCTATAACGAAATACAACGCTCACCATAAATCTAGAACAATTATTTTCAGAAAACAATAAAACTGCTATCAAAAATATCACAATACATAATTCAAAAATTGCTCACTATGTTGATCTAAAGGTTATTTTTATTATATTACTCCCACTGTGTGTTGGAAACTCTTATAAATTAGACTTTAAGGAAGTGAAAACATAAGGGGTCTAGGGAAATACTCATAACCAATCAATCAAGAAAACCAAGGATATAACAATGTCTTTTGAAATGCATTCTTCAGGTCAATTGGACATTACCACTTTATGTATTTCCAGTGCATCTAATGTAATCAACTAGACTCTTCCATTAAGAAAATTTTAATGAAAAGTCATCATGAGTGTTTGTTAAAAATAATCAATACCCTGCAAAGTCCTTCCATTTAATACCATTAAATTAAGTCACCTGAAGAGAATAAATTCCAGGAGACTTTTCAGATTCAGGGGTGTAATTCAGTTTCAAAAAGGAAAGTTCCTTGGAAAGCAGTCTCTATGTATTTGATTGATATTGGAAAATTTGAAGCAATAAGGCAGTTTACAGAAATTGTTGGCTTGAACGCACATTTCCCAAGGTTAAACTTTTTTTTTCCCCCCTATACTTAGTGATCCTTTACACATTAGATTGATAAATGCTTTATTTCCTGGTAGGTTATTTCTCTAGAAGATATCGTTTCAAGTGAGAAAGTCTGATTAGGCCATTTACGTTCACAAGGTGGTATAGATAAACTATTAATTCTGGGAATCAGGAATTAAATTTGAAATCTGCTGATGCTTTGCTGCCAAAAGCAAACAACTGTTTGGAGCCTGCAGACGATGTTTCCAGCTCACACGAAGCAGCGCATATGAAATTAAAACCCGAGGTGCTTGCCTAGTTCACGGTCATCACCGCACAGCTCCTTCGTCTTGGCCTGCAAACGCCTTCAGGCCTTGCCCACAACCCATTTTTCTTTTCAGAGAGGACATGACACACAGCGGTGTAACCCCTTAGGCCTCCAAATTACTGATTTTAAAATCATTTCCAACTTCGTGTTTGCCTTCACTGAAAAAAAAAAAAGAGCACGTATTTTGTTTTGTTTTGTTTTGTTTAGGTTTCCAAATTTGGATCCTATATTTTCCCCATCACAGACCCAGTTCTTTGGGCAGCTCCCCTTCCTTCTTCACCCACCAGCTTGTGCCAGGGGTGGACAAAAATCTGCACCACCAAACCAACAGGGGTGGACTCTGGGAAGTGGGGGTCAAAGCTAACCTGTAGGTGAAAAGTCAGTGAGGGGGACATGGCATTATTGCGCAAGAGATTCGGCAGGTGCTTAAGGAGAATAGGAAGAAGAGCCATAGGAAATTGACTTCTGATTCTCAGAGAATTCTCATAGGTGGTTCTCACCCTTGGTTGCCCATTGAAATCACGTAAAAGAATCCTGGCGGCCAGACTGCTTTCCAGACTAATGAAATCGTAAGCTCTAGGAGTGGGATCCAGGTGTCAGTTTATTCTCAAACTCCCTGAGTGATCTCAATGTGCAGCTCTTCTCTTTTTTCCAGGACTTCCATTTAGTCAGTGCCTGGCAGTGGATATAGGGACAGGGAAGGAGGAATGGTGACAGGAGGAGGAGTTACATGACGCGTCAGCCCTGACTCTCCTTTTCCCCTCCTTCGCTTGGCTCCCTTTTCTCTTTTGTCACAGTAGACCACCCACGTTCTGGTGTCCGGAAGAAAGCACAGCATGGCCAACATGCAGAAAGTGTGGGAGGTGCACTCACCACGGTCTTGGGGGATAAGACTGTGCTAGTCCCTTTCCCTTTTCCAAGTATCTCTTTTTCCTTTTCCAGCAACTAACACTCCCTCCCCTGGGCACCCCCTCTTCTTGGATAACAGGACAACAGGCTTATCCCATGATGAGCAAGGAAGGGTGCAGCCTGGGATGAGAAAGGAATAGAGTCTGATAACAAAGGAGCTAATTAAAGCCAAGGGAAAGGGAACGCCTGCCCAAGTAACTAGGCTTTGAGTACACAATGCAGATTGAAGTACATAATACAGAAGGACCACTTGAAGTATACTGGGAACAGCTGAGTTGTGAAACACAGTTAAATAGAAAATTCGTAATGAAAGTATTGTAGCCAAATTTCATGTTGAATTGTTAAGTTACATCCCTTCGGGTCCATGAAAAAGCTTTCAGTGCTGAAAAGATATGAGAAGTCCTGGAATAATAGTTTACTATGTTCAAGAGATGTCTAAATTAAAATAAAAGCAAAAGTCAGTACCAAGTATGAGTTTTAAAAAAACAAACTGAGTAATAATGTATTCATATATTCTGCTATATGCCACCTTTGTGTTTCGAGTTGTCTGTACCTCTATTTTGTACAAGAAGAACCTCTTGTGATATATATTCCTTAAATATTTATTTACTTATGTATTCATTTATTTTTAGAGAGGAAGCTCACACATACCCAAGGTGGGGGTGGGTAGGGCAGAGAGGGAGAGAGAGAATCTTAAGCAGTCTCCACGCCCAGTGTGGAGCCCAGAGCAGGGCTTGATCCCAGGACCCAGAGATTATGACATGAACCGAAATCAAGAGTTGGATGCTTAAAACTGACTGAGCCACCAGGAGTACAAATTTATTATTATTATTAGGGTTTTTTTTTTGTTTTTTTTTAAGGAAAAGTGAAATGCAGTATGACCCAGTAGAAAAGAACACTAATGGGCACCTGGGTGGCTCATGGGTTAAGCCTCTGCTTTCCACTCTGGTCGTGATCTCAGGGTCCTGGCATCGAGCTGTCTGCTCAGGAGGGAGCCTGCTTCTCCCTCTCTCTCTACCGGCCTCTCTGTCTACTTGTTATCTCTCTTTCTGTCAAATAAATAAATAAAATCTTAAAAAGAAAGAAAGAAAGAGAGAAAGAAAGAAAGAGAAAAGAACACTAATGAAAGGAAATAGTTCAATTATGAAGATAAGGTTAAAAATATATGTGGACAGGGGCGCCTGGGTGGCTCAGGTCATGATCTCAGGGTGCTGGGATCAAGTCCCGCATCGGGCACTCTGCTCAGCAGGGAGCCTGCTTCCTCCTCTCTCTCTGCCTGCCTCTCTGCCTGCCTCTCTGCCTACTTGTGATCTCTCTCTGTCAAATAAATAAATAAAATCTTAAAAAAAAAAATTAAAAAAAATATATGTGGACAAATATTCCTCTTATTACTTATGTTAGCGGAGAAGGGAAATAATTTAAAAATCCTTAAGGAAGGATATATTCACACTGTAAAATATTATGTTATATATATAAAATTATGTTTTTAAAATATTGAACAGCTAACACTCACCAAGCACTAAGTATGAGTTAGCTACTATTCCAAGGACTTCTCATCTATTAACTAATTTAATCTTAACAGCAGCTCTATGAGATAGTGATTATTATTATCATCTAACTTCCGCACTGGGGAAACGAAGGTCAAAAAAAGTTCAGTACTTTCAAGGCACTTAGCTCAGAGGCGATGCAGCAGGGACTGCAAAGCTAGGCAGCCTGGCTTTAGGAACAGTACCTGTAGATTCTGTGAGGAGCTTAGAGGACCCTCTCTAACAGATATAATTCAAAATTACTAATACAAAATTAGGCATAGGATCTTGAAAAGGTTATTTAAGTGAAGAGTTTTAAAACATAAACTTCACAAGATTTACAATAAATCTACTTTCAGTATACGATATGATCACCAAAAATGCTGAGATAGAAAATGATCCAAAAATATGGATGCCTGGGTGGCTCAGTCAGTTAAGCATCTGCCTTCAGCTCAGGTCATGATACCAGGGTCCTGGGATGGAGTCCCACATGAGGCTCCCTGCTCAGTGGGGAGTCTGCTCCTCCCTCTCCCTCTGCCTGCCAACTCCCCCTGCTTGTGCTCTTTCTCTCTCACATAAATAAAATCTTAAAAAAAGAAAGAAATTGATCCTCAAACATATATCCAGTACAATCCCAATTTTGTTTAAAAAAAAAAAAGAAAAGGCATATACATACTGAGAAAAATAAGAACACACATATAAAAATGGTTTAAGATGGGTAAAATGCTATGATTTGCATCTTCTTCTCTGCACAGTGCTTACTTTTCTAAAGTTTCTACAATGACTATAAATTATGTGTCAATTAAAATACAAACACAATAGGTATTATTTTAAAATAAAAAGACCTTTAAAACAGAAAAATGCTGCTTGTTGATGAGGAAAATACCTATTTAAAAATACAGACCAAATGGAAAGAACCTAGATGTCAATCAACAGATGAATGGATAAAGAAGATATGGTATACACACACACACACACACACACACACACACGCACATCTTGCAAATCTTGCCATTTGCAACGACACAGGTGGAACTACAGGGGATTATGCTAAGCGAAATGAGTCAAAAAAAGACAATTATCATATGCTCTCTCTGATATGAAGAATTTGAGAGAAAGGGCAGGGGTTCATGGGGGGAAGGGAGGGATAAAATGAAACAAGATGGGACAGGGGAGGGCGACAAACCAAGAGACTCTTAATCTCAGGAAACAAACTGAGGGCTGCTGGGGGATTGGGGCAAAGGTTAGAGTGGCTGGGTGATGGACATTGGGGAGGGTATGTGCTATGGTGATGCTGTGCATTGTGTAAGACTGATGATTCACAGACCTGTACCCCTGGGGCAAATAATACATTATATGTTAATAAAAATAAATTAAAAATATGGACCAAAATTTTAATTTATTTAAAATTTATTAAAAATAAAAATATTTAAAATTTATTAAAAATAAATTTTAAAATATGGACCAAACAATAGTAAGAATATTGAATGAAACTAGTTTATCTAAAATTTACAAAGGGAAGTCCAAGAATTAAGACCCCCCCCACCCCACCAAAAAAAGAAGCCTGCATAGGGTAGAAAACAAACAAAAAATGTACTCAAAAGATAGACTTTGAGTCTCTTGAGTCTAAATTTAGTGAATGCATGCTGATTAGTAAGAAGGATTTAATGAATTAAAAGAGAAAGAAACAGTCTCTCAGAAGCAGCACATGTGCTGTTACATAAAGGTCCCAGTAAGGTTAGTTCACTGATAATAAGAATATTTTTTGGTAGTCAAATGAATACTTTTAAAAGTATAGACTTTGGTGAGTGCTGTGAAGTGTGTAAACCTGGTGATTCACAGACCTGTACCCCTGCGGGTAAAAATATATGTTTATAAAAAGTAAAAAATTTTATTAAAAGCCTTAAAAAAAAAAGTATAGAAAATTTCTTTTTCCTTCTAGACAGAAAAAGGATTTCTCAAACGGATGTACTCAGTCGCCAATAAAATTCCATTGTTCATTATCAAAGATGTCAGCCTACATTCAGGAAAAAAGAGCACCAAATTATCCTTTTAATGATTATGAAGTTTAAGTCACTTTTTTCTCTACAGAGTTTTTGGTGAGGTTTGATAATTATTAGCATGGGATGACAAACTGTGTAATTAAAAGAATGTTTTTATAAACATTTGATGACCAGAGTAATAAAGGGCGTTATGATACCATCTAACCACCTGTCATTTACCAAACGCTTGAGCCTGTTGGCTAACCCTTAGAGGAGCACTGCCTCCCCAGTCATGTGTTAGGAAATCATTTTATTCCTTTAACTTGTCAAGAGGTAATGAACAGCAGCCTCATTCGGCATCATAGATGTTTAATTCAAAGGTAATTATACAGTTTGATGAGAAAAATAAATAATAGATATCCTGGTATAGGTTTATAATAAGATATACCATAGTATTGTATAAGGTATAAATGCAAATGAATTAATTAAACATTGATCTAAATTTGCTTAACATTGATTAGCTTTACTTTGCCAGTCATTCACCAGGTTCTTCTTACAGAAAAAAATATTGAACTCATTAATCTCATGCTATTTAATGGTTGTTTTACCTTCATAACATCAATCAGTTGAAATGCAACAAATGAAAACAATCATTATTGAAGACATCATAAAGTATCAATTACCGCTGCTATTTTTTGTAAAATTGTACAGTGGTGTACCTTATTCTTTGGAGTGCTAAAATCAAATTAAATCCTAGATAAGGAGCAGCTTATTTAGATTCACTAGCATATGTTAAGTTTACAAGTAACTTTCATATTATTTATATTTCAGCTCCTGAATTATACAGGTCATACATAAAAGAACTCAAAAGAAGATACTCAGTTGAGTAATCTTTAAAAATTTTCATTCCTACCACAAGCATATTATTTTTGACTTCATTGGATGTTTTACAACATGTGTTCGTTGTTATTAGCCATACCTTATACAGTAGTATGATATCATTCTTATTTTTATTCTGATGTATGTCATAACATCTTCCCTAAAGCAATTAGCGATGGTTTTTCAAGAAGGCATCTATTTACATATTAGAAATTGATAATTTCTGCAAAGGGTAGTCTTAACATAGCTCTCTTTTTAGCAGACTTAAAGGGCTCGGCAAATCTCCAACATTGCAGTCTTCTGTGTTTGGTTTGGTTTGGTATTAAATACCCTGACCTAGGACTATGTGGCTTCTGTTGTAAAGGTGACTCTCTCTGTGCCCATTTTCCCCTTTCTTTTTGAACTGCTGAGGGTCATGAATCTCCTTCCTCCAGCTCTAACTGCTGCATGCAGTTAGCACCAAGAGCAGACGCCAACCAACACTCTAATCTTGCTCTGATGGATGGAATGCTAACCTTTCACAAGATTAGAGACACAAGGTGCTCTAGAGATAATAAAATTCAAATAGGTTTATTTCAAAGGGCAACCCAATCTCGCTTTTGTTCATGGGTCACTTGGCAGATCATTTGCCAATGTAGTTTTTGTGTCTTTCCAAACTAGGTTCTGGTTCAGTGTGCCAAATATGTCAAATTAAGGGGGCCCCAAAAGCCAGTTCCAAGGTAGAAACAGAGGAAGTTGGGAATAACATTATTTTAGTACATGTGATTAAAAACTCTAATTCTAATTTCCTTGCATTATACCTAAAATACTAAAAAGGATCAAGACTGACCATGCTGGCAATGCTAGTGACTTTGCATCACTGCCAGTATTGAGATCCTGGAACGTAAATTCCAAAATATTATTCAGAGATTTCCATTTCAAATAAATGCCTAATGGAAATCAAAATCTAGAGTTAAACAGATGGTGCTTTCTGAATATTATGTAGGTGTCTGTTAAACATTTTCTTAGAAATAAAAGTCAAGGAATATTAGTCAAGGAAATAAATCAAGGATAAGAACTACATAAATATGAAGAGAAGACCAGGACTAAAAATCTCTTCAAGTGCCATGCGTAATCTTCACAAAAGGCTTCAAGCATTTCTTCTGTCCACTATCTTCTTATTATTTAAAATTACATCAGCCGTGAACAAACTCAGAGTTACCTCCTGATGAGAAAATGAGTTCGGAAACCCAAGAGCCGTTTCATGTTAAGATGCTCCTAAAATGTATTACTCGCCTATAAGGATAACATTAGCAAATTACTCAAATTTAAAGAATATTGATAATTGTATTGCATTTTATTTTATTATTTTTAAAAGACTTTTATTTATTTATTTGACAGAGACGCAGCAAGAGAGGGAACACAAGCAGGGAGAGTAAGAGAGGGAGAAGCAGGCTTCCCATGGATCAGGGAGCCCGATGTGGGGCTCCATCCCAAGACCGTGGGACCATGACCTGAGCCAAAGACAGACAATTAACAACTGAGCCACCCAGGCGCCCCCAACATCGATAATTTTATCCCACTGCACATGACACTGATGATACATATGTATGTCATCACTTTTATAATTAATTTTCATTCTTAAATAATTACATATCTTGCAATGTAGCATGAAACTGTATTCATTTAGAAAAAGTTTTACAGATAAACTTTTATAAAGTAAAAAACTTACATTTTTACATATATATTTAAATTATAAAAAATTCTTAAAAATCTAAGTGGTGTTTCATTAAAAGAAAAACTCTGTGAACTAGTATTTAAATATCACACAAAACCATTTTCCCCGAAATAGTTTTCTTTTTAAGATTTTATTTATTTATGTATGATTGATCAGTCAGAGTGGTTTAGAGAGCATGAGCATGTGCAGGAGCTGCAGAGGGAGAAGCAGGCTCCCCACTCAGCAGGAAGCCTGGCTTGGAGCTGGATTCCAGGACCCTGGGATCATGACCTGAGCCTAAGGCAGGCGCTTAACTGACTGAGCCACCCACATGCCCTGGAAATATTTTTTAATCATAATTGTCCCTACTGTGATTTACTAATTAAATAAGGCTTTTGAAATGAAACAGTTAGAATCAGTTGTACATCTAAAATAAAATATTTAGCTAGGCTGTTTTGCTCTTTTATTTCAATAATGCTAATGAAATGAGAACATTTCAAACTAATTCTTGTTAAAAATAAATCTGAGACTACCTGCTCCACAGAGGTTATGCAATTTGATTATTTTAAAGATGTTGTTTCCTTTTAAAAATTCTTAGAATAATCACTGCATCTTTTTTCATTTATTTAGTAATGCAATACTGCTGAGGTTAACATTGTTATCTTGTGGTGAGACACAGAAACCATGAAGCTAGACGGGACATACATCATGCCATAACTGGGAAGACACACTGATGACAGTTAGTGTGGATCATAATTCTCTTAGTTTTACTAGAAGTTGAGAATGTAGATATATGTCAGTTACTCTTGGTACTTGTAACTGGAAAATGGCAGTATTAACAGCACTTTCCTCATAGGATGTTATGAAGATCATAGAATATACACAAAATAATTTGAGAGTGTCTGGCACATGGTAAAACTATGTAACTGTCAGGTATTTTTAGTACTTTCTCAAGAATGAAAACACTTGCTAATAATAACCAGGATTGTTACTAACCATTTGAAATCCATCTTGTTGAATGGATAAAGAAGATATGGTGTGTGTGTGTGTGTGTGTGTGTGTGTGTAATGGAATACTATGCAGCCATAAAAAACCCCCAAATCCTGGAGCACCTGGGTGAGTCAGTGGGTTAAGCCTCTGCCTTTGGCTCAGGTCATGATCCCAGGGCCCTGGAATCGAGCCCTACATTGGGCTCTCTGCTCAGTGGGGAGCCTGCTCCCGGCAACCACCCACCCCCCGGCCTGCCTGTCCACTTGTGATCTCTCTTTCTGTCAAATAAATAAATAAAATCTTAAAAAACAAAAACAAAAACACTGAAATCCTGCTATTTGCAACCACTTGGATAGAACTAGAGGGTATTATGCTAAGTGAAATAAGTCAATCAGAGAAAGAATTATCATAAGATCTCTCCGATATGAGGAATCTGAGAGGTTGGGCAGGGGTCATGGGGAGAAGGTAGGGAAAAAAATGAAAGAAGATGGGACCGGAGAGGGAGACAAACCATAAGAGGCTCTTACTCTCAGGAAACAAACTGAGGGCTGCTGGGTGGTGGGGGGTAGGGAGAGGGTGGCTGGGTTATGGACATTGGGGGGGTGTGTGTACTAGGGTAGTGCTGTGAATTGTGTAAGACTGATGATTCACAGACCTATACCCATGAGGCAAATAATATATTAATATATTATGTGCTAATAATAAATAAATAAATAATAAAAAATAAAATCCATCTTGGCATATAAGAGATGAGCAATATTTATCTCTTCACACCAGTTCCATGAGGTCCTATGAAATGTTTTTATTGAGAAGGCCAAAAAAATGTATTTGGCAACAAAAATAGATAAAATACATTAGTTGTTGTGTGGTTCCTTGATGAAAAAGGTAACTTAATGGAAAATTAATGATATTCCTGTAAAGAAAAATACGTATCCCTCTTTTTCTCTTGACTTAATCAACTCTCCTATTCTTGAGTTTAGGTGCAGTGTTATTTCCCTATCTCTCTATTTATGGTCCTTCAGTGACTAAAGCTTAAAGGTAACCCCCCTTCACTGAATGTATAAAAATACTTTACCTCCTTCATAATCGAATGACGTTGTTGATATATGATGGTGACCAGACTGATCTGGGCCAGAGAAACAGCATAAGAAGCATTACAAGTAGTTGATACTAAGGTAAACAGCAGCTTTATTTTTACACTTGCATTTACGGGATTTAGTACTTTTTTCCTTTGGAGAAATAAATAAATAAATAAATATGCACTAAACATTTAACTACTCCTTCCCAATTAATTTAAAGTACAATTCTAATTTGTTAAAACTCATTTTCGATCCCACATCTTCTATTCAGAGACTTTGCCAAAGATGTCCTAACAAAACTGACTTGGCCTCAAAACTCTGAACACATTTTACATTCTTTCATGAAACCATTCATTAAAAAATATAATAATAATAATCCAACTATAATCAGATCCGGGGGGAACTTCTAAATAACCACAAACTTGTTCTTAACACTCTTTACTCACCAAACCTAAGAACATTTGCCAACTAGTTCAATATCTATCTGATAATTATTCTACTGATGCCGTTTTTTGTAAACTTGTCAATGACTACTCCATGTGAAAAAATATTGATAATGGGGTAAAGGTCAAACTGGGCTGTGACCAGTGGGTCTTCCAGTCTATAGGATCAGCCGCTTGGGGGGAAGGTTTGTTGAGCAGTCCCTGTTACCTGCCCCTGTGTTACAGTCTGGGTGCTTGCAAATTGACTGCAGAATAAATCGCTCCTGACTCTTTCCAAGAATGAACTTTAACCTTACAAGTAATTAATTTCCAGATCTTTACTTCATTTTCCTTCCGTACAATCATCCGCTGTGATTGTCCTTTCCCTGGTTCTCTGGACCTATGCCAGTCAGCCATAAATCTGCAAATTCGCTCAAATGAATACAAGGTAATTTGATGTTGTATTTGATTTGGCGTTAAATGCTACAGAGTTGCTGACTTCAAAGTCAAATACATAAATCTTCACTGCTCATGAAAAGAGGAGGCATTTCTTCTGAATTGGTTTGGATATGACCATGCAGGCAATTTCAGATATGCAAAGATAGAAACAGTATAAAACAGGTTTGGTTATAAACCCTTCTTCTTATTATAAGTGTATAGTAGTAAATTATACATATGCATGAAAAAGAATGAATAAAAACGTAAAGTAAACCTTGGCTTTTGGTACACATCCTCCTGTGGTATGTTTTAGATCCAGGTATTAGCTAATATTTGCCCCAAAAGCAAAATACTACTAGAGTACTTAATATAGCACATTTGACTCTAGACTTTGGGCACAATTTTGAATTTATTTGGTTTTAGGAGGTTGAATCAGATCCATCACATTCCTTAATGCCTTTCTGTGTGTGTCTGTGTGTGTGTGTGTGTTTTAATTATAGATCATACCCTGAAAGATGGCACAATAACAATTTATCAACTAGTTTTCGCCCTCCCCTGAGGAAATGTCAGCTGTTAGCATCTGAATGTCAAAGCCAGCAGGAGTTCCATGGACCAATGGAGGTCCAAAACAAAAGCAAAAACAAAGAAACCTAAAGCAAAACAAAACAAAACAAAAATACAAAACAATGACCACACTTGAACAAGAACATAAACAATCCGAAAGCCAGGACTGAAAACATCCAAAGTAAGTTTCAAGTTATCACCGGCTTCAACCTCCATTATCCCACTGGGTCTGTGTAGAAATCCAGGGCAACTTAAAACACAAGGGTTCGGGTGCTCCATTTAATTTAGGAAAGTGATAGAAAGGTGGCCAGATGAAAATAAAGTGAAACTAACTCAACAAAGCTTTCAGTAGTCCAAAGCTGATTTTCCAGAAACTTCTCTTTCTCTTTTTTAAGACAAAAATAGACCGGTTCTGTGAGTACCAGCTGATCCTAAACAGGGACTTGGAGTTTGCTTGTGTCTGATTAAAACACTCAGGGGCCATTAGCCAGAAGTGATAAGCCTGGAGAAGGAAGGGCAATCTTCAGGAATAGTTTCAAGGAAGGATATCTGGGAAAAGCCAGGAATTCAGAGGCCACTTAGTGCTCATGCTGAGTCTGGCTCCAGGGCAGAGATCTGAAGTTAAAGAAGAAAGGGGATATGCAAGCAGGAGTTGAGCAGCTCTTTTCTTCCTGGAGACTGAGAGACCCTTGGGCCTCTAAGGTAGGAAGAGGGGCTCAAGTAATTGCCCTCTGGCCCTAGGACAGTAAAAACCGAGAGACTTAAACTCTGTTTCTATGGAAAGACCTTACTGCCCAGGAAACACCAAGAAACGGAATCCAATCAAGCCCATGGAAGAGGAAGACATTGGCAGTGGCTGTAAGCTGTCCCCCACACTGGACTTAGGGACAGCAGCAGAGTAGGGGGACGTGGTGGGATAGTAGGAGGCACATATGAGCCAATATTCTGAATTCATCTAGAAAGACTAGAGAGACCTTGAAGGATATCAGTGAAGTAGCTCTCAAAGGTATACAATGATCAGGAAAGGGTATCTGGCTTGGGAATTAATGATATCAGTGCTGATGTATTTTTAATTGTGCCCCAGAGTTCGTGAGAGCCAAAGACATCCACATTTTACACCGTGCCCCCGAAAATCACAAGGTTTCCAGTAAGAGTCTTTAATTATGCAAATTGAATTTAAAAGAGGCCTTACTTAAAATGAAGAAAATTAACCCACTAATTACATCTTATAAACTTCTTCTTCCTGATTCCCCAAATTAAAAATGAGTCTAGCAACCACCTCCCGCCCTCGCTCCCTCCCTTCCTTCCCTCTTTCTTTCCTTCTTCCTGTCTCTCTGTCTCCTGCACAAGGAATATAACCATCTGAGTCGGGAAGAATCTAGTGCATTGAGTTGTGAGGAGTAGGAAGGAGGAAGGGAGAGTATCGGCGGGGTCGTCAGAAGAGTGATACTTTGTCAGAGTTACAGGTCTATAATGAACCAGTATAATCGATCTGTCCTTTTAAAATGGATAAAATCTGGGGTGCCTGGGTGGCTCCGTCGGTCAAACATCTGCCTCTGGCTCAGGTCACAATCCCAGGGTCCCAGAATCAAGCCGCCAAGGGAGCCCACGTAGGACTCCACGTAGGACTCCACGTAGGACTCCACGTAGGACTCCACGTAGGACTCCCTCTCCTTCTGCTCCCACTTCTCCCCATGTGCACACACTTTCTCTCAAACAAACACATAAGCTTAAAAAAAATAAAAATAAAATGGATAAATTCCTACTTTTTCCTGTCTTTGCATATTCTCTGTTCTATTGTTCTCAAGTCTCTATCTTCCATCGAGAGTCTCACTGTTGGTTCTTTCAGGATTTGGATGGAACTCAACCACCCTTCACTAGCTCTGTAACTTAAACAGTGATGAGGCCTCCAGGAGTTCCCACCTGCCTGAGTGCAAATGTCTTCTAACTGATTCCTTGCTTCCATTTTTGGCCCGCCTAGTAGTGTTCCTATTTACTGATGAGCTCCATACCTTCTTCCAAAACAGAAAGCTCAAAATGGCGGAGATCTTCTTTGGTTTTGTTCACTGTTAAAGCTCAAGTCCCAAGAAGAGGGTCTCATACCCAGTAGGTGCTTACTAGTTATTTGAAAAAATGAATTCATGCTCTCTTGTAGTGTCTAGCACAAAACCTCCTCAGCAGAGTTCTGTTTAATCATATGCACTTCATCACAAGGATAATGAGTTCAAAGCCTGGGTCGTGGGAAGTTTCTATTTATTGATAGGAATTAAGTTTTTAATTATTAAATGAAAGAGATTGGTTCATGTTACAGCGAATTTCATTATCCAACAAGTTGTCTGGGGGAGAGATGTTTGGGATAGAGGACCCTGGCTGGAAATCACACCAAACAGAGGAGATAGTGTCTGCACAGATTAAAGATGAGGCTGACTCTTCAATTTACATAACCTTTCCTCCCCTCTTTCTTTCTGTGTCTCTGTTAACACCCAGAGTCTCCTTTTCTTTTCCCCAATGACTGAACGAGATACAGAACAACACAAGAGTGATTTTTATGAGAAACGCATTCTGTATAACATTACAGGATAGGATGAAAATGTTCTCTTTTTAAAATTTCTTCTTCATAACATAGAGCTATGACGTGTGCTTTACTAACTCACCAGCCGAAATGAATCTTATCTTTTTTTTTTTTTAAAGATTTCATTTATTCATTTGACACAGAGAAAGAGATTACAAGTTGGCAGAGAGGCAGTCAGAGAGAGGAGGAAGCAGGCTCCCTGCTGAGCAGAACGCCTGATGTGGGGCTCGATCCCAGGACCCCGAGATCATGACCGACCGGGCCAAAGGCAGAGGCTTAACCCACTGAGCCACCCAGGCGCCCCTGAATCTTATCTTTGTTGAATAAATTACTAACAAAGCTGGGGTTTGGTCATAACAGTTTGGGACTTATACAGATATGGGGGGAATTGGAAAAGTGGAACTTTGTCTTAGTGGTGCATTATTTTTTAATTAGAAAATTATAATTTTTTATTTGAATTCAATCAGCCAACATATAGTACATTGTTAGTTTCAGATGTTCTGTTCAACAAGTCATCAGTTTCATATAAAGCCCAGTGCTCCTCACATCACATGTGATGTGATGTGATGTGATGTGATCTGCTCTGCATTGCTAGACTTTAATTTTTTTAAATTAAATATATAATATAACTATATAATTATATATATATATATATAATTCATTAACTGTTACCTTTAGGAGAAGGGTCATGATCCAAAAAACTTCCTCTGGTTGAGCACAGATCACTGAGGAGAGCATACCAGTAAATTACAAGAGAGATACACTTGGGCTTCTGGGGTCCTAGGTGAGTTATGAGATCATCCTTAAATCTATTTATCCTAAGTGAGTCTACTATTACGTCCATCTACCATATACCAATGTCCATAATCATTACCTCGAGAGAGTGTCAAGTATTCTGCATTTCTTTTGAGGGGAAGTGGTTAAAAAAGAATGTAAGAGTCATTGGCTTCTGTCAGAGCAGTGATTCTCCAAGTGTGGTCTCTGGACCAGGAATGCAAATTACTGCTTCCTTCAAGTCCTGTTGCATCAGGAACACTAAGTCTGGGGCCCCTGAGTGTGCATTTACTTAACAAGCTTTGCAGGTGATTCTTGATGCTCCCTCCAGATTGAGAATGACTGTTTTAGGAAAACAGTTTCATTTGGCCAACTACAAATATGGGTCCTTCTAGGAAGTATGATTTTATCAAATTCCCTGATATAATTGTTACTTGAGAATCTGTACTTAATTTCTGACTTTTGTCAACAGACTTTTAAATCTTCTGACCCCTGGAAGAGATCTTACCTTAAATCCTACCTTTCTGTAATTCCAGTCATTTTTATTCCTTAGTAGAAAACACCTGTAACAGCAGGAGCTACTTACATTCTAATTGTTTCTTGTTCCCCTAAATTGCTTGTCATTATAAAAGAAATGACAGAAGTGAGATGGGAGAGGAGCAGTGTGGCAAGAAGACTGGAGCCCATTTTCAATGTTTAATTGCTATACAATGCTAAGAACAGATTAAAAAGATAAATCAAAAGTTTGCCGAAAAAAGTGAGGCCCCCAGTCAGTTTTATGGTTTCATTTGAGCTGCAAAGATATTATTATACACTCATTTACAAAACAATGAGCTCTTACTGTTTATGAAAGTTTAATCTCTTGGTTTATTGCCTTAATATATTTCACATTGGTAAGGTTTACTTTTAAATGAAATTTCTGACTGTCTTATGTGGATGTTATTTTATACTGAGAATACAGACAGAATGAGTGTAACATCATAATTGTATTCATCTATGAAGCAATTAGAGTCAGGGTAATTGCTTCTCGTTCTCACATATCTGCATACAAAGTAATAGAATTAATATTTTATCATTTGGCGGTATCCCTTGTTAGCTAAGAATTCTAACACTGTATATCTTCTCTGTCTACAGGAATTTAAACAGACCCTATATTAATATTTGCCTAAATCAAAAACTGTGCCAAGTGGAAAAATCACACGGAGGACAATAGAGTTAGTGCTAAACACAGGCCTCCAGTTGATGAACATGGGAACGTGGGCTTTGGAACACGCTCCCCAAGTGAGCTGATGAATGAAAACAGAGCAAAGGCTGAGGAAGCTCACCTCAGTCCTTGGTTGCTTTCCAAGTGATCTCACGGTTGCCAGACTTGAGCACAAATTCCATGGGGTTCTAGGAGAGTAATTCTAATTAAAAATACGTAGCTGCTCTAATATCAAGATTCCTATGAAAACAACTTTAGGAGTTTCAACAAACTGACGACTGAAGGAGGAGAAAGCATGAAGACCTAAAAGAACAGCCTGGTGAGTGACTGACAAGATCCAAATCCTCAGCCAGCATCAACAGGAATAAGAAGGGCTAAATGAAAACTCAGAGGCTCATTTATTTCCTAAGAAGCTTAGGCTGGAGGGAGAGAAAAGAAGCCATAAATTAAATGGCACTTTGCTGGAGTAAAAGGGGAACAAATGAGGGAATTAAGTTGAAACCAGCAGCTCAACCACCGGACCAAAATTAATTGATAGATAAGCTGCATTTCGACTTAAATAAATATTATAAGGGATGGGGGAGAACCAGCAATTCAGCCCTTTCTTTTCAGCATCAGCAAACAAATACCCTTTATGGAGAGAGAGTCTAGAATTAGCGGTGGTAACAAGGATGAATGAATTATACTGTGTGTGTAATGTACACTACACACGATTCATGGTTCCCACAGTTTAGGTAGGAATCTGGTGTTCAAATGGAGTCTATAATAGTTGAAAATGACGGGTCGTTGGGTGGCTCAGTTGGTTAAGTGTCTGCCTTCGTCTCCGGTCATGATCCCAGGGTCCTGGGATCGAGTCAGGCGTTGGGGTCCCTGCTCAGCAGGAGTCTGCTTCTCCCTCTGCCTGCTGCTCCCCCTGCTCTCTCTCAATCGTTCTCTTTCTCTGACAAATAAATAAAATCTTAAAAACAAACAAACAAAAACAAAATGAAACTGTCTCTTTAAGAGTTGGGGCTACATTTAAAAAATGTATGAGGGGCACCTGGGTGGCTCAGTGGGTTAAAGCCTCTGCCTTCGGCTCAGGTCATGATCCCAGGGTCCTGGGATCAAGTCCCGCATCGGGCTCTCTGCTCAGCGGGGAGCCTGCTTCCTCCTCTCTCTGCTTGTCTCTCTGCCTACTTGTGGTCTCTGTCTGTCAAATAAATAAATAAAATCTTAAAAAAAAAAAGTATGAAAATTTGTATGATTCTCCTCAAATACTGTGTTTTGTGTATTCGCTCAAGCTATTAGTCTACATGGCCTACAAGCTATTAGTCTCTATTCATTATTATGAAATAACCTTACAGTGAGACTGTTTAACTGTACGATGTCCTGGAGTTAGGGAGTAAAATGTCAGAAATACATGTAAAGCATTTAGAATACAGGTTGGTACACGGCATGTGCTACACGGATTGTAGTTGTTGTTATTATTATCGTTATTAAATGTAAGTACAGATTTAGTCTACGATTAGTTTGAAAGACTGCCTAGTTTTCTCAATGACATAACAGTGACATATTTGAGAACTGTGCCCTCACAACACCTATGGGTTTTATTTTGAATGAATATAAAACCTCACAAGCCCTTAGCTTATCTCCGATGTCCTGACTCCTTCCTAATCCTCTTCTCCTTACTAATTTGTATGGCTGTTATCTTTAAATGAAATAATCATTTATTAAGCACTTAGGTAAAAACATTACATGTTGCTTGTAATAATAGCTGTAAAAAACTCTTCTCATTTTTTTAAACGGCAACCCACAAACTGCCAGTTTCACGAGAAGTTTCACAAATTTCTGTGCCACGAGAAGAAATGACTCTCTATTCTTCCATTCACCGAGACTCTGGGAGTTTAAGCGATTTGCCAACACTATACAGCTCTCAAATGGAAAAGCCCTAACTGGCTTGTAGTTCAGACACTCAATGTTCAGACAATCCTAGAAGAACAGAGAAGGAAACTGGGATCATTGTCAAGGGAGAACCCCTGGTTCCTGATGAATGACTTGTAAAGGGTAAGAAAGCTACACACATCGAAGGCCAACGGTTTGGAAGGCAGCGCCTCACCGAAGGGGATGGAGTTACTCTGGAGGTAGCCACTTTGCTGTGCAATGGAATTTGCCTAATTACAGATTATAATGTAAGTGGGAAAATTAAATCCACAGTGCATGTGAATTCATCTGGTTAGGGAATATAGAATTAAAGTATTCAAATTGAAATGTTCCGGAGGCAGCTTGCGATTTGGACCAAAATGGCAGGTGACAGGTCCAAAAAAGAAGTTCCCATGTTGAAAGGAAACCGTACGATAAATGCATTCTTGATGCAATTCCATCAGGGAAGTCCCAAGCTTATGTACATGCGTAATAATGGACCCTTTTCAGAATTTTGTCTGCAGTCCTTTCTGATGTGACAGCCATTGAAAAAAGCATTTTGCCATGCCTACTTTCTATCCTCTGGCCTGAGGTAAATTTAGCACCAACGTTTATAACCCATACAACTTTACCACCCAACCTATCTTTATCCTACCCTATCTGACAAATAAGTTGAAAAGTTTTAAAATTAAATACAGACTCGTAGCACTGACAGACAGATTCATGAATCGAAGAAATGTTCCATAATATTGGGAAATGTTAGAATATGAGATATGGGAAATGACAGAATTCAATTTCTAGGTTGATGTTCATGCCGATAGGATAATTTTTAGTGAACCCTTTGAATTCAATTTCCTTTATTTTAACAAAACATATTTCCTACACTTTCCTGGGGATGGAATAACTTATGAAAACATAATCAGTGTTCAGGCCAGGTTCTCATGGAGATTTGCACAATTCCAGCCCTACCATAAACACCTTCCCAAAAAGCTCAGCCCTCCTGGTCATCCTGTGTATGTTTCCTCTAGGTCACCCACTTCATACAACACACGGGATTGTCGGGACACTCCTCTCTACTCAAAGGACACTTTTGAGAGCACAGTGTGGACTGAGTAAATCCCTCTGGCCCAGAGACGTTGTTTTCTCAAATCCATTCAGTTCCATCATTGAGAAAAGCCTCCATTAGATCTCTCCACATTTTAATACAATCTGACAGGACACGTTCCCTCTGGATTAGCTTTTGTCCATGATGAACAACCTCGAGTCCTTCTGGTTTAATTCTGCAATAAATTTATCAAATACAGCAACGACACACAGTCTGAGAGGCACTTCTTTTAAAAGGAACACACAATTAACGTAAATATATATTCAGAAAAAATCTCATGTCACGTTATTTTGTCAGAGTTCATTTGTACTCTTCCACAAGAGATGCCTTTCTAACATCTCTGCTGTCAAGATATAATAAACACATTCTTGAGGCACAAAGCCAGTGTTATTTGATGAGGCAGTAATAAGAGTCAATGGGAATTATAAATTGTGTTAAGGGACAAGAAATGAGTGAGTCAGAATGTTAAGTCCTCTGAGTTGTAGGACCTGGTCCAGGCACTGCCCGCAACATGGATGCATTCAGTAGATACGGTGTGAGGAGTACGAAATTGAATTTCTCACCAGATAATGCTTTCTTCAAGGCAGGCATGATGCCTCATAAATCTACTGCGCTCTGGGCCCATGCAGTATCTGATACAGAATCGTGACTATGAAGACATCTTGATAGATTGGGCTCCAGCTCTGATGGACAGAGCCAGCCTCCATCCAAGCTGCAGTACATAGGCTGTTTATACTTCTCACACCTGCTCAAGAGCAGGTACTTCTGTGCTCATATCCTGAAGAGAAATCGGAGGCACAGAGCCACAGGCCAGTTTCGGGACTCGGGTCCTCTGACCCCAAATCCAAAATGCCTCCTATCATGTTACCCTACTCAGCTCTCCACAACCTGTCTTTGCCTTGGACTTGAGACCTATTCTTTTTCTTCCTTGCTAATAAATGACCAGGCAGTGAGTGTTAGATGCACTGATAATTTCATATACCTCAGAATGGCAGTGGCTAGACTTAAACGATAGTTAAAAACTAATATGTGGATTATTACATGTAGGTTAAGTAATTTTGTGTAGTTATACACCGTCTTTGTACCTAGAAATAAATGGTTACTTAAAAAAAACTGAATGTATTAAATTTAGTCATATATATTTATGTATATAAATGTATATATACATATACATAAAGATGTATCTTTCTGTTTGCATAAGCATATCTATATATAAAGTTGTTACATTTGTGATATATATATCACATAAATATTTGTTATATTTGTGATATATATATCACATAAATAACTCAGATTTGAAAGAGTTTTAAATTAGAGAGGACGTCACCTAAGCAAGTTGTTTTAACAAGTAACACAATGATAACATTTTTGCCTCTAACTAATGTACCTGAACTATAAACCCACAAAACCTGGAGAGATAGAGACAATAGTTTGCAGCACACTACACCTTTGTACATGTCCATCATTAATTGAGACACTACTCCCCACAGAGGAAGAGCAGATTTTTGTAGCAAAGTGTTCAGCACTTCGGCATGAAATGACAAAACGTTACCCCAAGACAGACCATGTAGCTTTGCAACATTTTGCATATAAAACCGTAAGTCTTGCTACTACATCCACGTGAGAATTAAATGACAATCAGTGTTGTGGGGTCCCATTCCCAGTAACCTCATCTGTCACCATGGGTGCTTAGTTAACGGGAGGGGTAGCACACCTGAGAACCACTCCCCAGCCCTTCACCACAGCCCAAGCCTACGATTTGCACTGGATTTGCACTGCCCATAATGATTTTGCACTGCAGCATCTAATAGAGTCGGACAAAGTGGCAACTGCTGCTTATTAAATCTTGTTTTCATATGATTGTCCTGATTTTTCAAGGTCTAAAATTCCACTTCTTACCTCCTTTTTGGCTGAAACTTCAGAGTTGATTCTGCCAAATACTGCATGTCATCTACACATGTACAAGTCAAGTAACTGGAGTAACTGAAGACCTATGTCACTTTTAAATCGGGCCCCAGTTAGAAGATACCTCTTCAAAGTTGTTGAGATTCGCTTTTTCATACCTTCATCACCTTCAAAACTCCCTGGGAGCAGAGAAGTGGGATTATGTGACTTTCAGTCCTACCCAAGACCTTACCTTTATTAATAATAGTTACCCTTCCATGATCTCAATTTCAGGACTCTACTATGACCGGCAGCTCTTCCTTCTGCTGCTCCCACTTGAACCATCCTTCAAGGATGTCTTAAACTCCTGGGATGTACAACCCATTTTTCTACCATTTCTTCTCTGCCCCTCCCTCCCTCCCAGTTTTCTCCTTATAAGCCTCGATTCCCTGGCCCAACTGCACTTATTACTTATTAAAATGAACAAAACTGTGACCTTTGTCAAACAACTGGAACTTGAAATCCAAACATTTAACTTTTGTGTTCTAAATAGTCAGTCACTCTCTGTCATGATTACACGCAAAAGCAACAAAAACCAAATCTGTATTATACACACTTAAGGATGACCTTATATTCCGTGTCTCCAAACTAAAATTAACACTTAAATTGTTGCCTGGTTCACCTATTATCTTTTCTTACTCTACTCACTCTTAGTCCCTCAAACGGCTGTTTCATACTTCCTCCCATTCTTTCCCTAAACCTCATGAAATGATAGAAATATCCTCCCAAGTTCTCCAAAGAAATAACTAGAAGACAATGGGGTACACTCCCTCACAATTAACCTGGCCACTCACATTGGGTCATTTCCTCACTCTTTCATTTATAGAGCATTTATATAGTGTCTGATGGAATCATAAAATATTAGGTCTAGAAGGAACTTCCCAATTATATAAGAAAAAGCTGAGGCCCCAAGTTTTCATTCTTATGTTCTAAAGATGTTACACTATAATGGGGAAGAAATCTGCCCTCAGTTGGTTTCTTGTCTTGGCTTCACCTAAGCCCTGTGTAGATGGTGTAAGGGCATTTGTAAAATATCAAATGCCCTTGCTACCAGATGGGACAAAATGTGGTCACTGGTCCCACAGCATCTCTTTGTCTAGAGTTGGTTAGAAATGCAGAACCCCAGGCACCACCCCAGGCCTAGGCAGTCAGAATCTGCATTTTAACAAGAGTCTCAAGTGAACCATCTCCATACAAAGGCTTGAGAATTACCGGTCTATTGAATGACAAGGGGAATGTTAATAATGGTCTAGCATCTAGAGGAGGGCCTGGAGTTCTAGAAATAACACCTCATCTTTTCTTAGGCAAGGCTACTTTTTTCCTTATTGACAGAGCTATTTCATCCTGTTTTGTTTTGTTGGGGCGTTGACTTGGGAAAGTTCACCTGGTATTCACAATTCATCCCTTTGTGTATGAGAAAGTTAGGAGCTTTGACTCTGTTGATACCAGAAACTGATGCAACAGCACATCAGGGCAAATCTCATACATTTTAAATTAAGAGGGCGAATCACAGTTAAGATGAAAAAGCTTAAGCTCTTAGAATGGCGAAGCTGGCGGCAAACCTGAGCTTGGCCCCACGAAATCAAATATGTGTTGTTTTCTTCATCGAAGCACACAGGCCTTCTTAGCCCTTTTAAAAAGAATAGATTTCACTTTGGGGCCAGGAAGAGGTTAAAGCAGATAGATTCCTATTAGCAGAATAAGGAGAGAAAAGGTTGGGTTCTGGGGCAGGACAGGGAGGAACTAGGAAGTTTCTTGACTTCCTCCCTTGGTTTTGAAATTACTTCTGAATCCTTCCAGCAATGGAAAAGTATTTCCAGTCTTACTGTCCTTTTATTTATTTTAAAATTTGTATCTCTTAATGTGTTCATAATGCCATCTTTTCAGGAAACAGGAGGAGCAGTGTTTTCTGTAAAAATGCTCACATTTCAATGAAAATAAATGGATGCAAAGCCTATTAGTACTGTGATTCTAGGTCAGAGACGCATCACAGATAATTTCATGCTAAAAATGTCCACTACCTAAAATACTGAAGTACCAAAATAGCTCTGTAAAAATCAAGTGATTACTACTTAAAAAAAAAAAAAAATTCCCATTAACATATATTCAACTTTTTTTTCCTCTGTTAAATGGAAAATGACCATAAGCCTAGCATACTAACATATGGTTACTATATACATATGTGTGTGTGTGTGTGTGTGTATACATAAAATTATTTATTTATTTATGCATCTAACAGAGAGAGAGCACAAGTAGGCAGAGCGGCAGGCAGAGGGAGAGGGAGAAGCAGGCTCTCCTCTGAACAGGGAACCCGATGTGGGACTCGATCCCAGGACCCTGGGATCATGACCTGAGCTGAAAGCAGGCACTTAACCGACTGAGCCATGCGGGTGCCCCACAATATATTTTTTTAAACAAGGTCTCTTGATTTTTGTCTCTCAGAATAATTCAAAATTCTCTAGATGTCTTTCCAAATCAAGGTTTTACCTTTTTCAAAATACCTCCACACAGATTAAAATTCTGACACAATCTACAGGTCATCAGTACACTTTGTGTTGTCCCTAGATGGTGATTGCTTTGTCATTGGCAATGAGGGGCCTTTCTGAACTCAATTAACATGAATGATACCTCTCACCTGTGAACTAGATGTTCGGAATCTATATTAGGTAATAGAGTTTACATGTGTTTTCTTTTGTTTTCCTTTTACAATCTATCTCTATCTTATTTATAAATGTCCTGGCCAAATAACAACTCTACTGACTGTAAGACAGGGCCAGTTTTTATTTTTCCTCATCTTTTGGTTAATTTATTTAATCCTTACTTTCTATGGATGGGGGGTGCTTTGGTTCAAGTAGATCTCCCATTTCCTAAGGAGGACTTTTTAGTGATGTGTGCTGGGACCATCTGTCATATCATGGCTACCATTTGTTATACAATTCAGTCCCAAATGACTGACAGGGCACACTGGTATACATTAAAGTATCTTGAAGAGCATGACTAATAATATGAATAGATTTTTAAATAAAATATTTAAAAAGACCTAAAAGTGAATATAAACATCCTCATGCTCATAGGTACTGAGTGAATCCATAGCAGAATTTGGTTCTTGAGACAATATGACAACTTGTCTGTTCTGTTAGGTCCTCGAATACCAGGAGCCTTCCAAATTAAGTGACTATAATAGGTAGCTGTGAATATAATATCATTCCCACAGACTGGTCACAAAACCAATCACGATCCCAAGAGCTAGAAATGTGAATGAGTTCTTATGCATCATCCCCCTCCAGGACCCCTTGCCTCCATTACATTAATGACATCACTAAACACAACTTGTTTTCTTACCCCCCTCCCCCATGTGGATTGGGAGTTCTTCTCCACCTTTCTGGTGTTACAAAGAAAACCACAGGCCCAAAAGGACTTCACTTAGGTTAAGGCCCCATGTCAGTAAGCCAAGACTTAACATCTAACCTAACTGTAGTTTCAAGTACCCCCCAGAAATGGAACCTTTAACCAGTGAACATGAGAATTTCCTAGTCAGCACTAAGACATTTACTGATGGGCACCCTCTTAGGAGGGCGGCCTTGACTAAAACAATGGGTTCTTTGCCATAATTTCTTTCAGTCCATTCCCTCTGTACTTTTAAAAGCTTCCTTTTCTGGGGCATCTAGGTGGCTCAGTGGGTTGAGTGACTCTTGGTTTCATCTCAGGTCATGATCTCAGGGCCCTGAGATTGAACCTTGCTTGGGTCAGGCTCCAAGCTCATTCTGCCTGACAGTCTCTCTTTCCTGTGTCCTTCTCCCAGCTCAGGCTCTCTCTCTCTTTCTTTCTCTCAAATAAATAAAATCTTAAAAAAACAAAAACAAAAAAACCCAACAACAACACCAACAAAAACATTTCCTTTTTATGCTCTTCTCTCTTGCTAGAAGGGATGCTGCCCGTTCCATGAATTGATTAATAAAGCTAGTTAGATTTTCCTTGGTTGATTTTTTTTTTTATTTAATACCATATTCCCCTTAAAATGTGGCATTTAAAGCACGGATGTATGTATACTAAATTATAAGGACCAGATTGTTGGGTTATTTAGGTGAGAGGGTAAGCCGCTAGAAGCGTGCTTCTCACACGTGAGCGTGTAGCGGAATCACCTGGGGGGCTGCAAGCTAAACCAGACTGCTGGGCCCCACCCCCAATATCTGACACAGTCACACTGTGGAGGGCCCTGAAACTGGCTTGTCTAACAAGCTCCCAGGTGATGTTGCTGCTGCCTGCTCAAGAACACATTTTGAGAACCACCGTAATACGGCAACATCTTCCAGTCTATGGTTGTTCTGAAAAGGATTTCATAAAAATTTTATTTGTCTTTTCTCTGGGCATCTTTTAAATGACTGCTTCTCTTTAAACCTTATACTGTCGTAAAATTCATCATAAATTTGAACTTGGAAATGAATGTGGAAAGGATGTGAGAATAAATGCCAGGGCAAAATCTTGAGCTAAGTTATCCACTGCCTCTGAATTTTCAAGATTTTTCACTTACAGTATGGAAATTACAATCCTTATGGAAACAGCAATGCACACACACACACAATCTATGCACAATATTTAATAAACACAAAAACATTAATAGATATAGACTTTTAAAAAATATTGGCCAACATTTATGGCAAAATGACTTAATAATCTGAGAAGGAATGCTGAACATATCTTAGCAAAATAAAAATAAAATGTGGATTCATATTACAAAGACGTGAATCAGTTTATTTGCTCAATTAATTAAGAAAATAATCTGATGATGTGAAATAACCCTATAGCTTAGAATTCTTTTTATTTGATCACTGCTGGTATTTTAGACTGCTGGTCCTGCATCATTTTCATTGCCATCATAAAAGTAGTTAATAGGTATTATTAAAAGTTTTTGGTTCTCTGCTAATTACTACAAGATACATCTTATTAACATTTGCAGTTCTCTTCCTGCCCTAGCCCTCTATACAATACGGAATGCACAAGGGCACAACACAACAGTTTATCTATGTCCTTAGCATGGAATTCACGTGCACAAATAAGTCAATGGCAACTTTCTGAAATATATTCTCAAACAAGGGGGTATACTATAAAATATTTAAATCTTTCACTTGAGTTTTTTGGTTTTCTTGAACTTTTCCTTTTTAGAGCAAAAGAGTAGGTTAGTGTCTTGACAGCCTTTCTCAGCAGAGAATAGAAAACAGGAAATGAGAGGCTATTTTCAGAATTCTCTCAAGAATGGGGCTCAATGAGAACTATCCTAGAACTAATTCATTACATTAAATGGATGACTTAGTGCCCCAGCTGAGAATAGCTGACCATTTCAATCAGAACATATAGAAGCTTCCAAGGATATGCACACTGTAATGGAGAAGGATGTGATCCACATCAGAAATGTTTTTATGGAGACTCTAGACCCTTGGGATATGGTCTAGAAGACAAATACATTAGATTAGAATGCTGTACATTTTTATAGGCCATTTTCTCAAACCGATTTCTCAGACATTATCTTTGCAGTAATGTTGCCAAGTCAGTATTATTTATTCTTCACTGTATAGATTAGCAGTGTGAGCTTTAAAAAATTCAGAGGCTGAACTGTCAAGGTCCCACGGCCAGTAAAGAGCAACACGAGTGTCATTACTCCATGCCAAGATGGTGTTTTCAGACCTGGGAGCATCAACCATTTGATTTCCCAATAGGTCTGGCTGTCCTAGGGAGCTTACCTCTAGTTTCTATGTACCCGTTCTACTGATTTTCATTGAATCCCAGTAATCAAGTCTTCAGGATGCCCTCTCTCCCATAGAGCAGCATATCTTGTGCACCTCCTACCCATGAGAGGGAATAGAAGAGCCAATTTCCCCCATTAAGGCCCCCTTGTCCTTACACAACCTGATTCTTCCACGATAAGACGGAAGCAAAGCTTTGAACCCCCTGTGGACCTGAGAGCCAGGCTTTAGAGAAGGAGGAAAAGCAATGACAGGTGCCCCGCCTTTGACTCTGAAACCACAGAAAACTAAGACATAGCCACAGGGACAGGCTGAGAGGTGAAAAGGTCACCTCCACAAAGTCCTGGGAGGGGCTTGCTGTCTGGTGACCCCAGGGCTACAAAGAGGACCTGGATGGAACCCCATCTCCATTTCTTATTCATTTTTCAGAAACGTGGTTTGGAGAGAAAATGATCGCACGCAATGCCTCCGTGAAGTACTTCACGTTTGTATAACTCTAAATGCAAAAAGCCATTCTTTAAGACATTTTCTTTTTTAAAAAACACCCCATAATTCTGCCTCGCTCCTTGGGTAGAATCATTAGGGACGAACACTGTGGATGGAAATTCAATTTGCAAGAACTTGGGTGGGGGTGGACAGTGACGTACAGATTCACTGGGGTGTGCAGAGGTGCCATTTCACCCCGTGTTGCTTTCAGTATCATAATCTAAACAAGTTAACACTCACTCTGAACCCTTCCCAAAGGTAAGACTGTCGGAGGAGTCTTCCAAACACTCTGGAAACCAAAGCTGTCAACAGACTGTCAGTGTGTCAACAGTGGTTTTCATATTCTTTTTTAACAAAACAAACAGAAGAGTCACATACCTCAAGATGTTTTAACATTTTAATTAATGTGTTGTGGGAAAATAAAAAAAAAAATCAGCGGGTGCAGAGTTGGGCCTATTTTTGTCAGGTTTTCAGTTCACACTATTTAGTAATATTCTTAAACACAAGCATTGGTGTGAAACACTGTCTCATATTGAATTTCTTCGGAAATAAGAAGTATGTACACCGTTCGCCTCAAAATGCCAATAGCTGTGTTGACTTCAATACTATTTTAATTAATATACCTCAGGAAACAATTATGGCTGCCTCGAAAATATCTGAATCTTTTACAAAGGAACATCTCTTTAGCACCGACTTACAAGGGAAGACGAAGTAAAGAAAAAGATTTGTTTCCTGTTGCATGGCGGGCCTCTGCAAGACGGGGGTCGTTTCTGCAATGCTAGCCTGCAATATTGCCACACATGCGACAGCAAAACCAGTGCTATTTTGAAATGAGTGAATGGATGAGCACAGAGACACACATAAATCAAGAAATGTCACTGGCAATTCTAACGATCACACACGATTCGTCCCAGAACTCATTCACCAATGAACTGATCACAGTGGGAGCAGCTAACATCCTCGATTTTACTGGGAACAGGAATGCAGTGGGTTGTACTGAAACTTCTTACTAGTTTCCCTTTTCAGAAACGATTTCTACAAATGTCCCCTGAAACAGCTTGTTCAGTGAAAACACTTGAGTCTTTTCTCTAATTTGCTGTTCCTTGTGCCTGGAAAACCTTTCTGCTCTTTGTTACTCCTCTAGAAACCTTTCAACGCCTGAATACCCAGCCCTCGTGCTCTCGTAATGAACGTGAATATGCTGTCACTTCTATGAGATTGGCCCCACCTTGAGTTGAGGAGTGTGTCTTATTCATCGGAGCATTGTCTTTTGCTTAGAATAATGCCCTGAACATATACTAGGCATATGCTGAATCTTATTTCATAAAATTGTGTTAAAGGGAGATAAGAGGTAGGACCTTCTATTGAAGTAAAAGCGTGGATATAAAGTTGTGTTCTTCACCCAGAAGAGGCAGTTGGTTCTGTAAGAGCTTTTGTTCAGTAGACGTCTCTCCTTGGGATCAATCATGCCATGGGGAAGAAGGCTATGGTGTATAGAAGACCCTTTAGCAGACTCTGATGATGGCAGGAAGGTCCTATATACTTTTTTTATAGTACTCTAAAAAATGATCATCCTTCAAGTACCTTGAATAGCCTTCATACTATGAAGTATTAATCTTCAGTAATTCCAGTAAAACTTGAATCACCAATTATATATACATATATAGATGGCATTATTTTTTATTTTTTGTTATTTTTAAATTTTTTCCCGGCTATCCTCAAACCTAAGAGTTTCTTTATAGGCTTCCAGTTCTTTTCACCTCAACTGAAGATCTGGCACATTTTTCATAGACATGTTCTTTTTTGTTTTGTTTTATTTTGTTTTTAATTTTGTTTGTTTGTTTGAGTGCGCCATTAGTGATCTGGAACACATTTTTCACATCTTTCCCCAAATCATAGATTTAACAGACCCAGAGGGCATCTCAATCCCACTGGGCGAATATCAAGAGATGCCCATGGTTTAGGTTTGTCAGTCTTTTGGAAAGACATTATGATTTCTCATCATTTACAGAGTTAATTTATCTGTGAAAGTGTCAGTAACATTTCATTGTTTTAGCAATGAAAATAGTGGAGTTTTTCTTCTTCAACTACCTTTATTATCTAAGCATCCAGGCATACTTTTAATGTGGCACTAGGATTACCCTTTAAGGAGTGAAAAAAAAAAAAACCCAAGACACATGCTATTATTTTAATTCACCAATAACTCATTAATACTATGAAGTATTAATATTCAGTAATTCCAGTAAAACTTGAATCACCAATTATATATACATAGATAGATGGCATTATTTTTTATTTTTTGTTATTTTTAAATTTTTTCCCCCTGCTATCCTCAAACCTAAGAGTTTCTTTATAGGCTTCCAGTTCTTTGGGAATGGAGAGTTGACTATTCATACCACTTCCATTTAAACATATATGTAACTCTTAAATAAATATAGTGGAATCTGTAGGGTCCACATTGACAGAGACCAACCCCCAAACGTTATGCTCCATGAAATACAGATTTCCCACTGGGAAACAATCTTCTGTTTCAAAATTGTAAACTGAATAGTACTCATCTATTACTTTGTTTGAGAGGCCTAAGAAGAGCCCCAAGCTTCTGATTCCTAATTGGGCATAATTGGTGTATTTTTAACTTTCGGTTCTAAGAGTTTGTTCAAACAAATACCTAGTGATAGATTGAGTGTGGTAATGTCACCTTCATTAACCTAGTCTATTTTTGCTCTTACCATTGACATTTAAAGATGGCCTCATGCATGTTGTGTTCTCAATGACTGACTTTACAAGACCAGTTTATATATTCCAAATATTTTTGCTGCTTCCTAAAAAAGTTCTTAAAATGTCTTTTCAAAGAGTTTTACCTTCTTTTTTTGCCGCTGTGGGCCAAGTAAATGGCTCTGGATAGAGAAAAGAGTGTGTGTTTCTCCTTATTCCTAAAACATAGCCAAAACTCGCACTTGGACTTGCATTTACTCTTCTCCCGGCTGCCCCTTGACTAACAGAGGGGGTGGGACTGTTGCCTGGACCAAGGTCAATAAATCTCACTTTCCTTGCAGCAGCCGCATTTCTTTTGCAGTCTGTGGCATTCCACCTACTCTGTGTAGGGGCTGGTCTGTCACAGCTTCCCCTGAATGCCTCTAGGCATTTTTTTTGCATATAACCACATTGAACTATGGGCTGTATGTTGCATACTGAATGCTGTTCATTCCAATACTTAAGTCCTGTACTATATTCCCATGTACCCTTGAAGCTGTTTGCTAGTAGAAGCCATGCCTTTTTTTTTTTTTTTTTAAATTTCCATGAGGAGTCATGGCCTAGGGTTAGGTACATTATGGGCACACAGTAAATTCTCATGGATTATTGACACTTTCAGATATCGCAGGGCATTACTATCTTCTGCCCTCAGTTCCTAACCTGTACTCCCATAGCCAGGGGTCCACTAAGAGCCTCACCAACCAGGCATTTTGAATAAAAAAGACAAATGAGAACTTCTATTTCCTCTCCCAGATACCAGCACCATCCACAGGATAACATACCACCATCTTCCCTGCTTAAGCCAAAACCCTTGAAGCGATCCTTGAATTTTTTTTTCTTTTCTTTTCCTTCTCTCACATCTACTAGCAAAGTTCTAGGTACTATGTGCAAAATAACCCCTGAATCTCAATACTTTTCTCTACCTCTCCTGCTACCCCCTGGGTCAAACCATCATCCTTTTTCTCTGAATCGCTAAGTAGCTTCCGACCAGGGTCCTCTTCGTTATCTCATCCCTCCATGGTCCATTTTTCTCACGGGGTTATCTTGCCACCTTTTAAAAGATCCACCAGAGGTGCCTGGGTGGCTCAGTTGGTTAAGCCACTGCCTTGGGCTCAGGTCGTGATCCTAGGGTCCTGGGATCAAGCCCCATGCACCCGGCTCCCTGTTCAGCAGGGAACCTATTTCTCCCTCTGCCACTCCCCCTGCTGTTTTCTCCTGCCTCTCTCTCTCTCTCTCTGCCAAATAAATAAATAAATAAATAACAAAATAAGTAAAAACAAAAGCAAACATAAAATATCCACCGGATCCATACCTTTCATGCTTGATTCTCCCAGTGGCTACCATTGCTCTTAGATGAAAACGGCCACTGAGCATGGCAGAAAACCTGTGAAGACCTGGCCTCTTCCCAGCTGCTGACCTATTCTCAGTCTTTTTGCCCTTGTTAAGCACATTAGTCCCACAGGGCATAAGAACTGCAAATAGAAATCCATGCATTTAGGAAGTATCTCACTAGTCTACAGGTAGGGTTAGAGAAAGAACTTTTTGGAAAAGGACTAAGCATCTGTCAGGCAAACAAGATTGGTGTGCATGTGTAAAGAGGAAGAAGGAGTAAATAGAGTGTTTTGGTAAGAGTTATTTTCCCAAATGCCATCTGTAGTTGTATAATACATGCCGTTATTTCTTAGTGGAACTAGTAAATTATACCCTGCATGTTAGAGAACTTCTGAATACATTCCAAATCCATGCCAACCTTACTTTTCTGTCTCATGACTTTAATAAGGGTCTCAAAACGGGGCACTGTCCCTAACTTAAGTTACCATGCTTAGCTGTCATGATATCGTAGTTAAGGGTATGGAATGTCACTCTACATGTTAAATCACAAGCATATTTTACACTACGGACATATTAGAAAAACAATCTCATAGTACTAGGGGCTAGAGAACTACAGCCCGCAGGCCAAATCTGGCTGACTGTTTTTATAAATAAAGTTTTATTGGAAAATAGACATACCTATTTATTTATATATTGTTTATGGCTGCTTTACACTAAGATGACAGAGTTGAGTAGTCGGGGCAGAGACCATATGGTACCACAAAGCAAAACACATTTACTCTTTGGCCCCTTGCAGAAGAAGTTGACAACCCCTTTCACAGAAAAATAGCTTTTTTTTTTTCTTCTTTTGTAAGAAGATGGAGAATTAAAAGTACATGACATTTTTCATGGGTTAAGTGAACAGTACTCTTTACAAAAAAAAAAAAAAGCTTGTCTTTTTTTTCTCCCCCTGAAATGTGGTGATAGAGTAGTTCATATTTATTACTGTTCCTAAGATAGCTTAATTGTTAAAGAAAACACCGAAGTTTATATAAAGGCCCGGTAAGTGAGAGGTATCATTGCTGTGGGATCAGCTGATATTTCCAGACATGAAAGTACCTTTCAGTACATCCTTAAAATGTACAACAATGGGAAGTGATTTGCTGAAATAAAAATGTTATATCTGGCTTCAGCCCAAATTGCTCAAGGCCATGTAAAAAGTCTGAGGAAATGCAGACATAATAGTCTTGCTAGGTTGGAAGTAAAATCACATTTCTCTAAATGCAAAGACTAACCTCGTGCCACTCACCAAACTGGGTTCAGGTTTCACTGACAATCCTTATTAACCTCTTCTTTTCTGTACGTGTACAATTTTTCATTCAAATATACTCCAGGTTGCTTAGTCACAGCATGAAAGAGATTTTTAAACTGTTTCTGAGCTGCGTGTGTTTAAATAATTTCATTAACTTTTATGTTTGACTGAACAAAAGTTTTCGGTCTTCAAATGCTTTATTGCATTTTAATGGTTCACAAAATGATTCTTTTTTTTTCAGCTTGAAATTTTGCAGCTGACTAGCTGACATTGTATAGTAGCTGTGTATGTATCTAACAGCTTATGTCATTTCATTAGTGAAAAGGGGAAGAGAATATGGTAATTATGTCCACTCTGACAAGACGCTCATATGAACAATAAGCTATTTTTCTCTTTATGTACTGTAGCATTTTAATAAGACGATAGTCATAATCATGGGAAATATTATGGTTATCAACGCCTAGAGCTCTTGAGCAAGAAACAAACAAAGGAGTCTAGCCTAGTTATGAACTTCTTCCAGTTTTGTGGACTGGGACCATTCTGGAAATGTCTCAAAGTTCTGGTTTCCAGTATTTTGCTCCTTTACCTTCTTCCCCCTGTCTCCACTTTTGGGGAGACTGCACTATTTTGTTTTTAGGCCTTTTCTATTCTTCCTCTCTATCTTCTTCTGTCTTGTTCTCTGGTTCTGACAATAATATCTGGATACTGGGTTCCCTACCTCCTCAGTCAGCGGGAAGCACGTCAGAATCCTAGGGCAGCTTTTCCATTGCTCCACACATTTCTACCAATGGATGTTACAGGGGAGTGTCTCCTCATTATTCTTCCTTTTCCAAAGGTAAGGCTGAGTCCCCTGTATTTCTTCTACAATATGAAATTACCTCACAGCTGGAGAACAAAGTTTGAAATCAGAAAACAATCAATACAAGGGATTGCACGCGATAATTGTCTGAGGGATGCCAGTATCTCACTTCTCTCTCCTTCCTCAAAAGGATTAACTTGGTGCATCTCTAATTGTGATCTGTGGACCACCTGTCTCGGAAAGGACTGAGTCATTCTCTTCAGATACCAATTCCTCAGCCCTACCCCAGGCCTTCAGACCCAACGCCACACCCATGAGCCATAAAAACAAATCCCCGGGTGGTAATTACACATGCCAGACCTTAAGAACCAATGGGAGACATCTTTCAAAACTTATACAAATTTTTCCGAAAGAACATATCCTTCTTTTCTACTCCATTTATCACATTCTGTACAATATGCTTCCTTCCTTCTACTCCAGTCCAGGCCTTTACCCCTTATGTCTGGATAATCAAAAACCTTCGAAATGATTCTCTTGCCTCTAGTCGTCCAAGGCTGCCAGATTTGTCACCTCGGATCATAATTTTAACATCTAATCACCAGCTTTCGAGTGAATGTACCTGCTCTCTCCTCGGTATTAATGGGACCTTCTTAGTAAAAGCACCTCCTTAATGCCTACAAAATCCTCTCCTCAAGGGAATTAGAGGACTCTGACTCGCTGTTCTTAAGCATGGATTCCCTTTCATACCTCTGTACCTTTGGTGAAGTTTTTCCAGGAGCCTTGACATTTCCACTTCAATTCAATTTATTTATTATGCAGAGTTCACTTAGAGTTTACATCCTGGGTGAAACAGGGTCTTACCACCTTACTGCTCAGCCACCTGCCTCCAAGTCCTGTAGTATTCAGACACAGTCCAGGTCCTTGTTACGGTTGTTGGTATGTGTTTCAAGGCACAACCCCAATTATCCACCCATTTCCATGGAAAACGTGATTGGTTTGGCTATCATCCTGGTTTCCAAAGTTGAACAAGCATGGAATATAAGGCAACTTTGAGAATTTCTTTTCAACTAGATCTATACATGACAGGCCATTCTGTTAGGGAGACAGCAAAAAAAGGTGATCACGGGTAGAAAAAGAGGCTTTAGCATGGCCCCCTGACGCAGCTAAAATGAATTCAAAATAAACCTTGACCTGAGAAATTTCATTCTGCATCTCAAAGAGAAGCTGAAAGGTATGTGCTCTTGTGGAAAGTTAGTGTGAGCAGAACTAAGCAACCCCATGCTTTGAAGAGGAGGGCTGCTCTTTAAAAGCATCCAGAAGCACAGACAGAACAGTCTAGAGGGAAGGAAGCAAACAGCAGCCAAAATATCTGTACAGGGTCTCTCTTGTCCAGGGAAGTAAGAGCAAATATTCAGGTCTCCTGAATGTGAGCTAGACCCACAGGTAACAAGTACATCTCAGAGTTCTCACACCCTGAAAAATCACTCTTTCTAAGTCATAAATAAAGACCATTATTGTATCTGTCACCCTATTTCAACCCCCACCCTCCCTCTGATTATCTCTGTGTGACACCCTTAAATAAAGACTCCGGTTATAGGTGGTAACTTAAGGTGCGTGGTGTTCTGTCAGGCACAGGGATGCCGCGGTGAGCACTGCACAGTATGATCAAAGACCCTAGAACATTTACAGCTAATCATTGTGTGAGGTTAGAATTTCTACTTAACATCTTATGGGATCAACCAAATGCTATTGGGACAAAGGGGTCAAGGCAGTTCTAGAGAAGCAGTTGAGAAAGAGCCGGGAGAATGAATCCCTCTCACAGGAGCGGCAATACGCAGCAAGATTATTCTAGGAAGAGGGAACAGAATCGCTAAAAGCACGGAAGCTTAAATATGCTGGAGAGGTTGGAGAGGAAGCTTCTAGAATGGAACATAGGCTGCGTGGTGGCAGTGTGGTGGGTACTTTCCGGTAGAGCTTGAGATACTGCATAGAACTTGGGAGAGTCTCCGTGATGAGTGGTGTGACCATGGTCATTTATTATCTGACTCCCTAAAGTTTAAAAAATAGATATTTTAAAATAGATATTTTATTTTCCCAAAGGTGCTGACCTTAAAAGACATTTGACTTCTGTATACACTTAGAAAGGGTTATATATGAGATATATTAATGTATTAGCCCTGGCTTTTATTTGTCCTCTATCTAATATTATGGCTCAAACAGGCAGCTCAGATAGACTTAGAAGATCACATTATCTTAATTTGTGGAACCGCCACATACAGCCATTCCTACTGGTATTGATGGCCTCTGCCCCCTTCCCTACGTTCCTCATAGTGACAATTTCAAATGCTACTAACACATACATTTTCAGGACCCGAATTCCAGGGATGGAATGTGGTGCAAAGAACTTTAGACGAGCACAAAGTACAGATCCTGCCTCTCCCTGTAACCATCCCTGAACTGGGGTAAGTCAGTGAATTGTCTCTGAATCCCTGATTTTCATTCACAAAACAAGCATAATTCCTAGTCTTTCCAGGATCAAGGCAATGCACACGAAAGCCTATTGTTAGTGAAGAATAAACAGTGAGAGGGAGTATCATTACATATTTCTCTTAGTCTGTAGGACCCTTGAAAATATATTTGGTTTTACGGACCCAGTTTTATGCTGTGCCTATAACAATACTTCACACACACCGATCATCAAAAAATAAACTCACTCGATAAGGTCAAACAGAAATTAAAAAAAAAAAAATCTATTACATCCCATAAAATCCAGTTACTTTGTATTAATGCCTTTTTCTAATGTAAGAAGAAACAGAGGGGCAAAGAAAAATAAAGGCAAAGCCCGAAATAAAGATTGAAGGATAAGGACCAATTACAGATTTATCAACTGTTTTAAGACTTGTTTCAAACATCAACAATGCTATCACTTTAATAGAAGTGATATTAGATAAGGGCAGGAGTTATAGCTTAAAAATTTACTTTTCTTTTCTTTCTTTCTTTTTTTTTTTTTTAACATGAAGCCATGAAGGTTAATTTAATGAAATTTCATATAGCAAGAGCACCAGCTGTTTGGTAATGAAGGATGCTATGCACTAGTTTACAGAAGGCTTCAGGGGTTGTTTTATATGCTGTTTTTAACAATTCAACTAAGCCAGGGGTCATTTGAAGATGAAAAGATGAGAAAAAATAAATCCACGATGGTGGCTGATCTGTTTACAATAGTTAATGGAATCTGAAATGGAGGAGTGTAATTGACTATGTGTGTAGCCTATCGTGATGTACACTTGAGGAAAAAAATTATTTTCTTTTTTACCTTTTTTTCAGTGTTCAGTTAATGAATTTGATACACAGACATATAAACACATGAACACATGAACACATATATGTATTTCATTCTGAGTTGCTGTTATGCATGTTTTCTTCACATTTGGAGAAAAAAAATTGCTCTCAGTATTTTTTTGATCTTGAATCCATATTTATTTGTCTTCATTATTTCTCAGTGACTGTTATGCTCTATGAAACATGTTGGACTGCTTTGGCTTTATTCTTACCTAACTTCTCCTGATCATGGTACTCTTCTCTAAATGTTTTGGGTTGATTCCTCTTTTAAGATAACTTGCATTCCACAGATTTATTTAAAAAAAAAAAAAAAAAAGTCCTCAATCCTTTACTACAAACTCTGCCAGTGGAAAGGATATAGTTTTCCCATTCTAGGAGATCATGTGCACACATCTGGGGAATCTGAAGAAAAGCCCAGAACAGACTTTCTCTACAGAGTGGAACAGTCTCATTATCGATCGGATGACTTAGGTTGTCATTTGTCCAACATTAATTCTAAGGTAAGTGTATGGTGCCTCTGAAGAAATCAAGGGAGGAGATAGTCTCCAAATTGCTAGGGATTTATTATCCCTGTCTGGCAAGAGGACAAAGAATTGGCCCATACAGAAAAGGGGATACAGTAAACACAGAGATTATGTTGAATATAACTCATTTGACTGTTTTGAGAATGATAAAGCAATCTCTGAACCTGAATCACAGCAGGTGAATTTTAACACACGGTGGGGACAAGAGTGGATGCAATCTATCTCTATCCCATCCAGTTGCAGCATTGCTAGAACCTCAAGGAGGTGATGGGCTCTGTATTATTTTTCTAAGTTATCTCTAGACTTCTTATGAATTAAGAACATGTGATCAATAATTTTTAACTATAGGCACTAGAAAGGGTTGAAGAAGCAAACTTGATTTAGAATGTCATAAAGTATGTTAGAACATTTTTTGAATAAAAATGATACTGCTTATACCAAAAAAAATAGTAATGAACATTGATTAAAGGCCAATAAATTCAACCCAATGTGTTTAGTTGCTTTTCTATGTTGTCCACAGTAAGTTCTGGGTAGCTTATAATGACAGTAGTCTCAGTTTGCTGTCTCAAAGAATACACAAAACTATGAATAGAACGTGATATAAATAATACACTGGGTTGAAAAACAATATGAGAAAGAAAATTATATTTGGAGATAAATATAAAACTTGGGTCTGTTTCTCTTTTGTAAGGTGACTTGCGTTCCTTTGATTTATGAGAAAAAGAAAAATGTCCTCAACCTTTAACTATAAACTCTGACACTGTAGAGGAGTATAATTTTCCTTTTCTGGGAGATCATATGCATACGTTTGGGAAATCTGAAGAAAAGGGCAGAATAGTCTTTATAGAGTAGATGAATATCATTGTTTATCACATATTAAAAAAATAAAACAGAACAAAACAAAACAGTGAAATGCTAAGCCTAAACATATGGTGAGATCAACACTGGCAAGTGTTAAAGAAAAAAAAAAAAAAACACACAGAAATATTTATATCAGTTATCTTTTAGAAGAAAGGTGATTTGTTCAATTTGGATTTGCTAGAGTCCTCTGAGTCATTTGATGGAAGGAGACACGGCCATAATCTCACTGGCCGTCCAAGCAACTGTATCCAGCCGATCCAGAAACCCAGAGCATACATTAATACATAAGACCTGGCTTTATGGGCTCAACCATTGCCAAGAAAGCCATGTGCCTGAAATGGGATTTAGCTGGGTCAGGGTGAGGACTATGGAAAAGAGGAGTTAGTGAAAGGGGCTGGGGAAGGTAACCTAGTGACTTGTTCTAGGATAGAAGTTTAGGAAAGGGACAGGCTCAATAATTGTGCAAGTGGGCACCCGAGGAAATGACCAGTATTGCCAAAAGCTATGTCCAAATAGATGCACCGATGTCACCCCAACCTCAACTGGAAGGCAGGATTACCGTCTCCTTTCTCACTTCTCCAGTACTTAGCACAATACCTATAAGCTCTCAGATACTCCATGTGTTGAGTGAGTTACTGAATGTATAAGCATGTGTTGGAGCCCTGGTTAATGGGCAACATAAAGCAGACCATCCATGAAACCATTCACTGGTTGACTCATTTTTGGTCCCCAAAGTGCAAAAGCATGTTGCCGTTTGCGTGTTGTGTATGTGTGTTGCCTTAAAAGAGATGTTAGCGAAGGAAAAATCTGTCAAAGGAGAACGACATTCTATTGAAGAAAAATATTGACATTCACAAAAAAAGAACAAAGCTCTTGGTGTCCCTCTATCTTTAACATCCCTCTACCAGCAAAGAGAAGCACAGAGGTTAACAGATTTAGCAGAAAAAGCAGGTTGTAGTCCCATTGACAGCTAGGAAATGAAATGACATCAAGTATTCAATGATTGCCCTCAATTAGCCTATGCAAAGCAAGAATTAATTACCAGCATTGAAAAAGTTCACCTTTGACTCCTCTTTCAAGATCTCACTTACATCGAGTGTTCCTCTGGCATTATATATGAAAGTCCGGTAGACTTGATAACTTGCTTTTCCCTTAGTATATTTTTAGTTGGAAGTAGAGATTTTTTGGATTTCTTTTTTTTTTTTCTTCTTTTTTAAATATGGTAGCTCAAACCTGATGAAAGAGGACTCCTAGTTGGTGTAAGATAGAGATATAAATCTACATCTACATGCTGATGTAGATCTATGGATCTGTAGATCTAGATACCAATTCATGGATGACTGATTTACTGATCCGGAATGTAACAGACATTAGCAGTACGGCTGCATGTATTAGCTTTGGAATTCTCAAGGCAGCCATTAAATATACTAAAGTAACCCTCTAAAATAACTTTATTACTGTTCAGGGAAATAAATCATAAAAAAAAATAATGTCTCTGTAGGTACAGATAGATCCCCTTTTTTGACATACTCTAACAAAAGCTGTATATCTTTTCCCAAGCCAGTAATCAAATCAAATCAAATGAATCTGTAAAGCCATTCACTTAATGAAACAATTTTGTTAAGCAAACAATAAAAACCTCGTTGGCAACAAAGAAGTCGCCTTGGAGCACACAGGAACGCTCAGTAAAGGCTGAAATGTGATTTGCTGGGTCTGGGAGAGTTATCTGGGTAAATGGAAAGGCTTAACTTGGCTTAGCCAATGTTGCCAGGAAGCATCAATTTAAGGTAACATAAGAGTTGGGAAATACAAAGAAATGCTGGAAGAGAGAAGATAAGAATCCAGAAAAGGGGAGAAAATTTGAAAGCAGGAAAGGGAGCTTGGGAGAGGAAACGAACATTTGCTTTAACATTTAAGTTTCATTCCCCATTTGAGATTCATTTATCCATGGTTTTGCAATGATGGCGGAGCATGGAACCAACTAGGAAGATACCCTGGGGTCAGAAGGATGACCGGTGAGAAGTATGTCTCTTCCGGAAGACCACAGGTTTGAACTCAGCCAGATGTGGGTTTATGTCCCAACTATGATGATTAGAGGTATCTCTATGGATTAAGGAAACAAAACTGGGCAAACGTGCTTAACCGTAACATTAACTTAACTGTCCTTACTCTGTGTAGCTGGTCATTATTTGGTAAAAGAATGTCCCAAATCCTACTCACCTCTACAATCACCTGCCATTTCTGAATGCCTACCCACCAGTCAGCAGGAAAGGGGATGGATATGATGGTTTAACAGGAACAAGGTAAGCCTGAATGAAATATGCTTATGTCATATTTAGTGGTACATACACAAGCATCGCAATTAACCTAGTAACTGAATACCACGTGGGGTCTTCCAGACTTCCTCTAGTTGATGCCAAGAGCAGAAGCACCAATTTTTTTCTGGCCTTCGGAAAGAATACAAGTAACTGAACACACCTTGATAAGATCAACCAGAGAAATACATTAATGGATCCAGATAGTATTAGCTCATTATTCCCCATGTGACATTGGGGGTCAAGAGGTGATACTATGCATATTATTCTGGAGAGAGTTTAGTGAGGGGATGAAAGAGAATGGATCCCTTGGTCTCAGCTTCTTCATCTGTGAAATGGAATGCTCTCAGTGTCATTTCAGGTTGTTGACACAGTGCTTTGGCCTGTACCTGCACACAGTGAGGGCCCAACACACGTGAACTATTATTGTTTTTAAGAAATACACCCCCCCACCGCAAAATTGGTAAAGTATAGTTTTAATAGATTACCTAGATGATGTTCTTCAAAACCAGTTATCTCTGGAAAGATGTTTGGGTTGTTTCTCTAGGCCAGTGCTCATTAAAGTGGGGATGGGGGGCTGGAGAAGGGCTTTAAAGGCAAATGAAACTGAATTGTGTGTTTTCCAAAGGGGGTTTATTGTTTCTGGCTGAGCCCTCCTTTTTAAAAACTTGTTATTTGCCTACAAAAAGCAGTCAGCAAATAATGAGTCATGCTGCAGAATTTTGTGCCTTTTCAGAGAAATATTTTCTGACAGCAATATATCTCTGAGTAACTTTAAAATTCTGTTGAAACCGGTTTGTTTAGACAATGTTAGCCAACTTCTGCCTTGGGTGTTAAGAGTGAAGCACTCTGTTTCAGCAGAGCAAGGCTAGGCTGACTGATCTTGAATATAGTAATGTTGCAGTCAGCCCCAAAGTAAACAGAAATTGGCAATTTGAAAATGTCATCAACCCAGAGCTTTCAAAGGTGTTAAATATTTAACTGTAGCTAATAGACTGCAAAGTAATGCTTGCTTGGCCAAATACATGTGCTTTCTATTTCTCCCTGATCACTCTTGGCATCTTCTTTTCTATAGCCTCGCTCAGCTTTTCAGAAGCAGAGCAAGGCTGAAGGCAGTGACAACAGTCTGATTCTAGAAAACTCTATGTTTGGCTCCAGGAGAATGCTTTAGAGTCTACGCCATGGGATGAAAACTAAGACCTGTGTGACTTGGAGCAGGTCACCCGACCCGTGTAGGCTCAGTTTTCTCATCTGTAAAGTCTTGTGCCTGGTTTGAAAAAGAAATGAGATCATAAGCACCCTGCCCAGTGCCAGGCACATCGTGAGTTCAGTAATTATTGGTTATAAGTACAGTAAGTGTTGCTATCACAATTAGGGTGCATGTCAAGTACTTTTCTCTGGGCATTTGCTCCTTTTTCTCTTGGGATGCTTCTCCCTTGGACTTGGCGTGGGTGTTCCTTTTCTCAACCCTTACTGCTTCAACTCAGATGTCATTTCCTCCCACAATCCTTGGCTGGTCCAGAACTTTCTGGTTAAATCAGCCATTCTTCACTCCTCTGACCCAAGGGGCCACGCCACCCCACCTGTCCCCTGTCTACTGTATCACCTGACTGTAAATGAAATCCTATTACTTTTTAAACCTGTTGACGATCTCTCCCAAGTCCAGTGCAAGCTCCTTAAAATTCTTTCCTCTTTTTCACCATAAATTTCCAAGAGCTCAGAACAGGACATGATTCACTGGCCCTTCTGAATAAATGCTTATTGATGAACCAACCCTTATTATGATTATGATGAGTACACCTCTGTATTAACTTATTTAATTTATGCATTAGGCTGTTACTCAGAATACAACATTATATTATTAAAAAGAGTTCCTGTAAAAGTTAATCCATCATGCAGGTATTATAAATGATTTTTACTAAATATAGAATCAAGTGTGTCATTAGCGTCTGGAGTTCTGGTAAAAGTAATATGCTAAGGAAAGCTGGGAGAAAAGTGTATACTATTAGCATAACTTATCTCCTGATCAAGTTAAGAGTATAAAGCACTTTGTGATAACTTCCTAAAATAATCCAGTGCTCTTAGCAATGGCTCTGAGAAGAAGGAGGATAGAAGAAACGGTGTCTGCCAATCCAGGAGTGTTGACAAACGGTTAGGAGAAATCTTTTTCCTTCCTCATGAGAACTTGACCTTCAGCAAAAATTGAAGTTCTGTTCCCCTGGTCACTTGGTATATATCAACTATACTCCTTAGGAATAACACCTACAGGAAAAATGACCCAGATTGGCAAATTGGATCTAGTCCTGGAGGAACTAGAAATTCAACTGTAGGGGCACCTGTGTGGCTCAATGGGTTAAAGCTCAGGTCATGATCCCAGGGTCCTAGGATGGAGCCCCTCATCGAGTTCTCTGCTTGGTGGGGAGCCTGCTTCCTCCTCTCTCTGGCTGCTTCTCTGCCTACTTGTGATCTCTGTCTGTCAAATAAATAAATAAAATCTTAAAAAAAAAAAAAGAAAAGAAACTCAACTGTAAATAATTCCAGGGTGGTCTTCCTAGTTTGGGGGCTCCCTGAGCTTGGTGACTTTCCTCTCATATCCCTTATCACACACAATGGCAGCCATGCCCATAGATCTGTCAGAAACATCTGCTGCTTGGGGGATTGGAGCATCTGACCCAAGGCAGCTCTCCATTTGGACTTAACTCCTAGTAGCAGAGCTGTCTGCCACTGGGCAAAAGAGATCTGTTCAGTACTATGGACCGTTTGCTTCAAGGCCTCTGCCTCAAGAACAGTCTTGAAGCTGCTCAGCTGGTAAGCTGAGGGGCATTTTTTACATTTTTTACAGACTAAATATGTGCCACCCCATCAAATTCCTCTGCGGAAACCTTAACCCCCAATTCTAAAGTATTTGCAAGTGGGGCCTTTGGGAGGTAGTTAAATTTAACTGAGAGAAGGTGGGGCCTCCTTGATAGGATTAATGTCCTTGTAAGAAGAGAAAGAGATAGGAAGGACTCTCCTCTTCCTGAGAGAAAACCCGGAGAAGATAGCAATCTGCGGGCAGTGGAAGAGGACACTCACCAAGAATCAAATCTACAGTGCATTGACCTTGGATTTCCCAGCCTCCAGAACTGTTAGAAATATATTTCTGTGGTTTAAGCCACCCTATCTTTGGTACTTTGCTATGGCAGCCAGAGCCAGGCACAATCTTTAGAGACTCCGCGCTTAGTAAAGCCTAATAAGAAGACACACTGGTGGGGAAAACAGGGCAGGGAATGGTTTGATGGTTACTGACAGCACAGATCATATTCTGCCAAGGGGTCGCCTGGTCAAAGGCTGTAGACCAAGCCCATGAAAAGGAGGTGAGGAAACCCTAAAAAGGGTCTCAGCTTCTGATTCGCTAAGGAATTTGGCACTGAGGTTCAATTCTACGGAAGTCAAGGAGACACGGACTATTTTAAATATTGTTTGACCAGTTCTTGGTGCATAAAAGCTAAATAAAAAAGTTGAACTGTATACATGAGCTAAGTAAATACAATAACTAGAGTGGCACTTTACTACTGTATCTTAAACCTAACGTCATGTCTTGTTCTCTCCTTGTTCTGTAGCTAAATTCTTCATACAAGAGCTTTCTGGGCAAGGATAAGCAGTGCTTACTGTATACTGGAAGAAATTGAAGAAAACAATGTCTCACAAGGTAAGTGATAGAGAATATAATCCTTGAAAAGAAGGAATTTGTACATTTGACACAACTCCAACTTCCCGCTGGGCTCCATTCATTCCTCAAGGCAGCATGTCATCAGAAAAAAGGATGAGGGAGGGAGTCGAGGACTCCAGACTTTGCAACTTATCAGAATGACCCTGGAAGGGACACCACCTCTCAGCCTTTCAGGAGAAAGACCCTCATCTGTAGAAGGAGGACAAAGATGGGACTGGCAGAGCCTATGCAGGACTGACATTCTGGAATTCTGTTACTCCCTCTTCAACCCCAGCATCTAGGAAGACACCATTTTGTTGGTTTTATCTTGGCTTTTGCCTTGTTTTATTTTGCGTCCCCCCCAACATAAACAATTACAGAAGTGTTGACCCAGACTTCTTCCTTCTTGTTTCTCATCCGTCTGCACATACGGCCTTTTCCTATCCCCCAAACACACCTATTACATCGCTGCCCTCTCAAATGGTGCCTCACTGCCCACTACATGTCCAAGGCTTAGAGTTTCCAATTGAAGTCCTTCATTTCTGTCCAAGCAAATTCCATACTGTGCATACACTCCATATTCTATGAAAGATAGAAGTGAACAGGCAGGAGTCATAGGGTTTTAGCTGTTGCAAATCTGAATGAGCATTTTTGACTCTTTTGGAAGAGTCAAAAAGAGGCAATAAAATATATTTTTCACAGACAGCCCTGAACCTAAACAATACTGGTATTTTTGCAAAGAGAGCAAAAAGTATCCAGAAGCAATGAGTCATCCTACAGTTATCCAGTATGAGCTGACAGAATGTTTTCCTTTTAACCTTAGTGATATTTTATTAATAGTTTAGGTGCTTTGTTCTCAAAGACCCCTGGACAAATACCATAGAAAAGCAAATGCCATGAGGACTATATGCAAAAAGCATATTTTCAGATATGTACGAATTCTCTTTTTAAAATACAATTCGTGAGTCACTGCCCCAAGCAGAACCTTGGTTTTGGCACCTTGGCTTGAGCCTCCAGAGTTCTAATTTTCATCAGACTAAACAATGTACAACAAACTTTTATTGTCAAACCTAAGCTAAGTTTGATTCCTCCACACTTAAAAAATTCATCAGGGTAGGGAGCGTTCGCCCTTTTCCTTGGCAGCTGGTTGCATATTGCGATGGTTTCTTCTCCATCATCCATGAGCCCATCCTATCAACTCTAAATCTCCTGTGGCTGACTTTTAAAAGTTATTTGGTTATTCAGCCAAAAGGGGTAAGCAAACCACGGGCAAAGAGCACACCTCAGTGTGAACCAAGACACAGGACCTAGAATTCTGGGATTCCTCAAAGCCCCCACAAGTCCCTTTGGGCCTCTAATGCAACAAAATTGCGGAGAGTCCTCCCCGTCACTGATGAGACCGAAGACAGGAAAGGAGAGATGAAGCCAGAAAAGCAGCCCTCCCCAGCATCTTCAGCTACCACGGAGGAAAAATGAGACAAACATCATGTATAATTGAGAGGCTGGCTCTCTGGTTCTTCCTGTCATGGGCTGCCTGGCGTGGAGGGAGGGAGCGTGATCTAGTGCAGCACTCAGGGCTGGGCGTCTGTAGCCTTGGGCTGTATTTCCAGTGAGCTCACTGACTTACTTCCTGGCATTGCATGCTACCTAATTTCTCTGAGTGACTGAAACTACTTGCTGGGGCAGATGACATGTTTAGTTATTCCGGGGATGGGGACGGCCAGTGGTCCTACAGCAGACGCATTGGGTTGACCATGAAACAGACAGGATGAGCAAAGACTGTGGTGTTTGAAACCGACATAGGCGGCTGAGACTGAGCATTGGAGGGCAAGGAGCCTGGTGGGGGGGCGGGGCGGTTCTACTGTGTGTCCTCTTTGTTTTGTGTTTTAACTGGTCAGCAATTTATAGTCTCTCCTAATGATGAACACTGCTTAAGTAAGGGCCAAATAAGTGTATGACCCTCTTTGACCAAGAAAAAATGTGGACAGAAGACATATTTTCTAGAAGCGGATCTTGGTTTACTATGAAGCTTAAGCTGATGCGCTTAGAACTAGGTAGGTAGAGAAGCTGGAAAAGTGACTTCTGCGAGCACATTTAGACGGCAATCACTGTGTCTTAGAACTGATATGCACTGAAAAAAAAAATCATCATCATCCACAGAAGAATCTAGAAAGAAGGGAGGAGACTCCCTCTCCTGCCAGGGAGTGTGGAGAAGCCCCTAAACCTGATGAAGGTGAGAGGAGGGAAGTCTCCCCAGGCGCAGACACTGAGTGCAGAGGGAGCAAACGCAGCTGGCACAGGAGCCAGAAGAGCCAGAGGGCCCAGCTCTGAAGGAGATGGTTCAGCTCCGCGGCTTGAAGAAATGGCGGCAGGTGTAGGACCGGCTGTCGGCTTGGAAGACCAGTGAGAATCCTCCTTCAGCAGAGATTACTATTTCGAGGAAGCAAGAAGGAAGTACCTTTGGGCATTCAGAGAGAGAATTAGTAGCTAATATTTATTGGTCACTTAGAATTAGGCCCTATATTAAGCATCTTACATATTGTATCTCATGCAATTCTAAAATCGATGTTATGATTTTAACAAATACACACATACGTATACATACACGTACACACATACTTTAACCCATAGAATAACGAGGGATATCTGAAAAATAAAAATAAGTTATATGTCTATTTTATATCCATATGAGGATTTTTTTTTTTTTAAAGAATAATTAGAATTGAAAGAAGGTGGGATAGGTAGACTTGGTTTTGGCTCTGGTTTTTGTCCCTAAATAGGGTGACCAACTGACCCCATTTGCTGGACAGTGTCCTGTTTTCTGCCTGCAGCCCAGGATCTCCCTCAGTCCTCGAAGATTTCTCCACCCCCTAAAGCTAAGTAGCTCTCAGCTACTTGCTTAATAAATACAGACATCTAAGGCCCAAAGGTCTGGGGCACAGGTGAAGCATCTTCTGCTGTAATAGGCTTCCCAGGTGATGCTGATACACACCAAAGCAGGAAAGTATGGACATCACCCTAGGGGGTAGTGCCACATATAAACTCGCCTTCCCAGGCCTCCTTTATTCGGAGCTGTGCCTGCACGCCAACCTCTCTGCCCTCAACTGATGTCCTGTCCGATGGAGGCCCCAAGCCACGTCCCGAAGAACTGTAGCATAAGCACACAAAAAAATAGAAGTAAGTGAATAAGTTACAAGAGAAAAATGCTAATTAAAAAGCATGGAAGGGGGCCACCTGGGTGGCTCAGTGGGTTAAGCCTCCCAGAGTCCTGGGATCAAGCCCCACGTCCGGCTCTCTGCTCTGCAGGAAGCCTGCTTCCCCCTCTCTCTCTGGCTGCCTCTCTGCCTACTTGTGATTTCTGTCTGTCAAATAAATAAATAAAATCTTTAAAAAAAATAAAAGGCACAAAATGGGTCAGAATGGGGTAAGAAAGTGGGCAAGCCGAAATCAGGGGGAGGTGAGTGAGCGAAGAGAGCAGTGCCCTGGCGGGGGCGGGGGGGGGCGGGGGGAGCAGGATGTGGCAGAGAAGGGGCTCCCCCTGCCCCGACTCTGAGCACTTTTCCCAGAGGCCACTGCTTCCCTCCATGACTCCTCATTCACAGTCTCTGGAAGGCTCTCACAGCTCGCATTTCTCTCAAACCGGGATCATTTTACCAGCCATTTAATGAGGCTAAATCAATGGTGTCAACTTCAGAAAGCATAGCACGTTCTGTTTAGAGAAGTGGACATTCCCGCATACTAGGACGCCGTGATAACCTTTGGCAAGAAGTATATATGCCTTTTGCTTCATCTTCTCTGAGAAGAAATTTTCCTTCTGTTCTCACATGGTCACTGAAGAAACAAAGCCTGCCTACCATATTTAGTGGAAGACAAAGGGCAGGCTTTTAGGAAAATATTGACTTAGAAAACCTTATCCCTGAGAAAAAGATTATAACAGAAGGAGCCAATGAAAAATTCCCACTGAGATTTATAGGATTTAGAAACTTCTTTTTTTTTTTTCTCCTCAGGCTGATGTTCACATGCCACTTTAAGTTGACCCGGAGCATTAAGTCCATGCTAATTTTAGCTAGCTACTATGTTTTTGGAAATTAGGGTTTAAATCCCACTTTTGTAGTGGGAAAAAGTAATCCCATGAATCTGCCCAGTCAGAATCTGATAAAAGAGCACCATCCTTTCTTGAAAAACACTGAAAAAACACTGCAGAGCACAGCTCAAAGAGGTGTAAGACCGAGTACTTTACCATGAATACGTATTTTTAAGAAATTAAGTTAAAATCAGAAGAATGGATTCAAAAATACAATTCTTATTAGTAGCCTACATAGCCCAGCATTTCCCCCCCGAAGCGATGACTCTGTGAAAAATGTCCAGTGGCCATGACTGTGTACACACCCACTCTCTTCATATTTTCTTTTACCACTTCCCTTACTCTGATTTGCCTTCTTGTCATTTTTATACACACTTTCTTCCCTAGATGAAACCACACTGAGGATACAGAGGTGTTTCTTTCATTCATTCAACAATGAATTTCTTTCATTCCTTCATTCACTCAACAAATATTTACTGTCTGGTGTATGGCAGGCTCAGTTCTGGGCCCTGTGATACAATAGTGAGTGGAAATGTAGTCACTGAATTAAATTTGCAGGCTATGGGGGGAGGATTAGGAAACAAACAAGAATCTTTTTTATTTTTTAACTTTTTTTTTTTAAGATTTTATTTATTTGTTTGACAGAGAGAGAGAGAGAGAGATCACAAGTAGACAGAGAGGCAGGCAGAGAGAGGGAGGGAAAGCAGACTCCCTGCTAAGCAGAGAGCCCGATGGGGGGCCCGATCCCAGGCCCCTGAGATCATGACCTGAGCCAAAGGCAGACGCTTAACCCACTGAGCCACCCAGCCGCCCCTGCAAACAACAATCTTAATGCCAACTATACATGCCAAGGAACAGAGAACCGTGAGGGCTCTCTGGATCTAATCTTGAATGGTCAAGGAAGGATCCTCAGGGCCAACGACACTTTGCTCTGTGGATTAGTAACAGTTAACCAAACACCAAGGGGTTGGAAGACCTGTGCAAGCCACAGACCCAGGTGTAAATCAAGAGCAACAGGGCGGCAGTCAAGCCATGGGTAGATCCTGAGCTAATGGTCTCCAGGAAGCACTTGGTTCTGTGCCTTGACTGTGGCATGCACTCAGCGATGTAAGCCGAATTGAAATTATAAAAGTCCACCAGATCAAAGTGTACGTGAAGAGATGTAAAGTCAAAATTATCCTTCAGATATTTTTAAGGGCTCTAATCACTCTTGGCTTTCTTACGCTTTCTTTTCTAGTCCTTGCTACTTAAGAGCTTAAGGAGCCAAATCAATGAGGGAAAAACCTTACTCAATTTTTGCTTGAAGATGAGTTACATTTGTTTAACAACAGAAATCCGGAGGACATCAGATGTTTCCTCATCTGTGTTCTATACATGCATGAGTTGAAAGTTGGAATAAACATTTTTTAAGCTCAGCAAATTTTTCCCTCTGAGTTGGCCAGATGTTCTGGCTAAACGCTAAGCTGGTGGTTAGTAATCAGGCCCTTCTTTGATGGTAATCAGTTTTTACTGATCAGGGGAAGAGTGTTTCCAATGATTCTCCCTTCATTTGTGAAACAGAGGATACACTTAATTTGCATCAGCTAGACATTGGAGCAAGCATTTGCCATTTGCTTATAAAAATAAAGTCTCAACAGCCATTCCACAGACAAGTAAAATAGGATTATTTTAGCTACGGAGCCCAACTAATTTTGATTGAAGAAGATGTTTTTCTGACTGATAAGGATTCCAAAAATATTTTTACTCTGAAGCAATATACAAGTACAAAAAAAAAAAAAAAAGACTCAAAACACTGGAAAAAAAATACACTACCAAGTTCAATTTTCCCTGTTTTAAGATTCCTTAGTATAGAACCACAGCTCATTTCGCTTTACTTCTTTCAACAAAATATGATTTTCTGGTGGAGTACTTGTTGCTTTTCCATGGTGCATTAAATAGAAACCCTAAGTCCAAAATACAGCTGCTGCTGCTCTGATAAGCAGCTAAAATTATCTCAAAAAGGAATACCTTCATTATGGCACATCTCTTTTCAGGCAGTAGCTTCTCGGTCATGTAACGCTTAGCATACTGATTATTAAAAAAAGTAACAATTATGTCCCTGGGGATTAATGTTCAAGAGACGATATCAACACCAGTTCTAGCAAGCTCAACCCAAACACTGCAGAAGGAGCCCAATATCACTGCCACCGAGTTAAAAATAGTGCATTCTGCAGCATCACATTTTATTTCTGAATCCACCAAGGGAGTCCACTGAGCTAAAATGAGTGATCCAAAGTCAGCTGATCTTTTTGCCACGAGTAACAATTGTATTTATTTGGTCTTCAGCGCAGCTTAAGGAGATAATTAAATATATGTGTTTTACTTTATGAGAATGAAGCTAGTCAGGTGAAACATTATTTTACCAGATTGTGTTAGCAAACTATCCCAAAGCAGTATTACTTTTGTAAAAATTCTTCTGACAAATAACTCAGTATTTTTAATGATGATTTGATGGTAAGAATGTTTATAGTATCTCCTTACATCATCTTTCCTTCTCCTTCCCCAAATTCAAGTTCATTTAAAATAATTTTCCTTAGATGTAAAGTAATAAACTACGAAATAATCTTTAAATTTAATAAGCTTGATGAACTTTATAATTGATCAACTTTAATAAAATTTATTTAATAAAATTGATTAACTTTTTTTCACAAAGGAAACGTTTCAGCCCCCCTTGCCAAGTACAAATGGAAAATCCATTATCAGTGGCACTATGCCTGGGTCACATAGATCTAAATACTCAGTAGACATCCACAAATTTCCTTCAATTTTTTCTTTTAATTGTCACTGAAAAAGAAAAAAGCCAAACTACCTTGATTCTAATGATCCACTCCTTTTGTTGAATGATGGTCTAGAAACTCAAGAGCTGATAGGAACCAGAAATCCTACAATGAAACCTAAAGAACTTAGTGCACAGCTTTTTCCACTCGGGCAAATTGACCTTGGACCGAACCAAACCTTACAACGCCCAGGGTCTGATTTGAGTGAGACGCTGTAAGTCTGCATCAGGTGTCGTGTTGAGTCACTTACGGCTCATCTGTCACTGAGCTGTGTTGTCCTCACATAGGTGACAGGCTTGCATTTGGGCTAAGTGGCTGAGTTTCACAAATGCTGACTTTTTCCCAGCATATCAAAAAGTTAACTTTCAGGGAAAATGATACAACTCAAGAACAGCACTGTGTTATTCTTGGAGGCATGGGCCCATTCCATAAACTAAAAATCCTCTCAACTGGGATAACAGCGATAATTTTACATTTAAGAGGTCAGCACTACAATCAGATAAGACACTTTTGGGACTCATTAATTGTTCTGTATCTCTGCATCTCTAGGGTACCTTATAATTCACCACTGTGAATTTTTGTTAAACGGGACCATAATTACCCCCAAAGGATTAACCTGCACTAAGAAGAGTAATGCATGTAATCTGAGGCACATACTAATTTAGTGGTTAAGCTTAGCCTTCTCAATATGATTTTGTCTTCTTGAACACAGATGGGCAGAAATGTAGATTATACTCATTTTTTTAAAAAAAAAAGATTGAGAGTCTACGTAACACACATTAAGGTGATGGGAATAAAGTTGAAATTCTTGTATAACCTACTTGGAAAATTCTTAATATGTTCAGCCATACTTCAATACATCTTCATCAACAGTGATATATGGTTACATGTATTTCTAAGCATGGAGATTTCTAATAGTTAAAGTTAAGTTAGTTGTTTTTCCACAGAGTGTAATGGACTTTATGATAAAAAAGATACAATATTATTTATTTATTTATATATAGCTTCATAAAACAGATAATGGCCAATGGCCTATAAAAATATGCATCCATTCCATGTAGATACATCTTATGAGACTTACAGAAACATATGCTAATCACGCATTGTTTATCTCCTACTAATATCTTTTTCTTTTTTTTTTAAAGATTTTATATATTTATTTGACAAACAGAGATCACAAGTAGGCAGAGAGGCAGGCAGAGAGAGAGGAGGAAGGAGTCTCCCTGCTGAGCAGAGAACCCGATGCCAGGCTCAATCCCAGGACCCTGAGACCATGACTTGAGCCAAAGGCAGAAGCTTAACCCACTGAGCCACCCAAGCACCCTACTACTAAGTCCTACTACTAAGTGCTTACTAAAGGACTTGACTTTAATCTTCCAGGATTGTATGTATATACATATTATATATATATAGTCTTTTACTCTTTCAACATTGGCCTTGAACATCTGCTACTCCTACATTAACAATGCACAATTTTTGTTAATATACACTTTTCATTAATTGGGTAATAGACATGTGCATGCATGAGTGCGTGCATGTGTGTGTGTGTGTATTCTCACAAACAATTTATTTATTTATTTTTTTTTTAGATTTTATTTATTTATTTGACAGAAATCACAAGTAGGCAGAGAGGCAGGCAGAGAGAGAGAGAGAGAGGAGGAAGCAAGCTCCCTGCTGAGCAGAGAGCCCGATGTGGGACTCGATACCAGGACCCTGAGATCATGACCTGAGCCGAAGGCAGCAGCTTAACCACTGAGCCACCCAGGCGCCCCTCTCACAAACAATTTAAAGGCCTAAAAAAGCGCTCAAAAAAAATGCTACAACCAACACTCAGAGAGTCTCATGTTTTGTTAGTTCATCAGTGGTGCTAATTAATCCCTAGCAGATACCAATCAGATACTATCTGATTTATCTGATTATCTGATTTATCTGATATCTGTTTAGAGCCAGCAAGGTCCATTTAAAAAACTAAGTCACGGGGCACCTGGGTGGTTCAGTGGGTTAAGCCTCTGCCTTTGGCCGGATCATGATCTCAGGGTCCTAGGATCGAGCCCCACATCGGGCTCTCTGCTCAGCAGGGAGCCTGCTTCCCCCTCTCTGCCTGCCTCTCTGGCTACCTGTGATCTCTCTCTCTCTCCCTCTCTCTGTCAAATAAATACATAAAAATCTTAAAATAAACAAACAAACAAACAAACAAAGTCACATAAATTATCCAAAGGGACATGTTAAAAACCAGGCAAGATCAAATACAACAAAATATCATAAACATATAACATCTTAAAACTGTAGTTGTTTCATATTATAAAGGGAGTGTTTTGTAAAACCAAAGGATTTTAACTTGTTGAGAAGAGGGAGAAGATTTGTAGCCAAACGCTCTGCTATGTATTACGGCTTGGCGGTTTGGAGACTGAATCAAATGAGAAGCCATTATAGTTGAAAAAATCAAAGGCTTAGCTTGGCTTTGGTGAATAGGTAGGTGATTGGCCAGGGAGAAATCTTCTGAGATAACTGTGAAGGGATTAATAGATAGATACCACCTGTGATGCAAGTACAGCAACCTTGATGAACAATGGTACGGCCATTGGTTCCTGGCATTGCATTTGAGGAAACGCTTAGCGTGGAACTTCTGCCAAGTTCATGGAAGGAAATAAAGGAGAAAGTCTTATGGGATTCAGCAATGGCCGAGAAAAGAAAAGACAAAGGAGATGGAGGCTTGGATAATCATTCCAAAATCTCAGATCTCCTTGGGGAGAAAGCAGGTGGTCATCAAGAATGCTAGCACAGTCACGTGGTACGGGGGAAAGGTAGATAATTTATAAAATTCATGAATTCTTTTCCGTTTTAATCTAATTTTAGAAATCACAAGATGCCCTGTCTGAAATATCCTATGAGAAGTTATGGGACTTTGGAGGGAATAGATGTCCAGGATATCTTAGCAGACTAGATTTGAGACCTGTATCACATAGAAAAGTTTGTTTATTGAGAACTCCTTGCATGACATCTGATTGTGGTGGGAAACTCATCTATAATAGATTGGGTGCCAGATAAAGATTGGAGGGCTACCCAAGTTCTTGCCATACGGTAGGACGGTGGCCTAGAATCATTCCTGGACCTCATTTGGAGAACTCCATCTAAAGAAAAAATACCTCTCTGCTCTTCCATTTTTGGCTATGTGGTGTAATGCGTGATTGGTGGATATTATGCTACTTTTCGAAGAATCAAGGGATCTAGCTATCCTGACCACAAAGCCTTTGTGCTTACCAATAAATGAACTTGATCACTAGGAAGCAACCTATTTCTAATGACCTTCAAAGTGTCTGGATCATGTTGGCATTTAGGACCGGTGGTAAATTACAGAAGTAATCAATATCATAGTAAAACTGTCTAGTCCTAGTATATCAGAGTGACTCTAAATTAATAGTTGCTCATTATTGATTATCCTATCATGAACATGGAAAATTTGGGAAATAACTGACTGCCTTCGTTCCAGTCAAGTTATTGAGAAATGAAAAGTAGGAAGCACTCCAGCAAACGGGGCTTCAAATATAAATCTGTTCCAAGGTGCAGTCTATTACTCACAGCTTGTCAGGCTTACCTCAGCTGAAGGATTTATGCAATGTCTGCTTGGCACAGGGGCAATCTACCATAATTACCTACGCTCAGAATTGCTCTCCAATAGCACAAATGGTGGATGACAGTTATGAATCACAATTAGTATGGTCGCCAATCATCTGCATTTTATCTATACACCAGCCCATCAGGACCTGACTTAGAACAATAATATGGATTTATCCACAAAGGCTGGTTAGGTCACTTTTACATTTGCATAATATTTTTGAAAAAAAAAATCTCATTTTCTTTCCTTGATGGTGACAGCTAAGTCAAGCATAGCCTTTTATTTTAAAATTCCCTGCCAGTCCATAAATTTCACTCTCCTATTGGTAGCTTTCTTCTCCTTTTGCCTGCGTGTTATTTCAGTCCCTTCTGCATCCACACTTATAGCTCCATTCTGGGCAGATGCCTCATGTCCCTAGAGCCTGGCTGTTACACTGACCACAGGTCAAGAAGCATTTATCGACTCACATCATCAGTCGTAACTCTGACCGAAGGATTCCTGAGAGAGTAGTCGTTTTGCTTCCAAAAGCAGACACCAGGAAATACAAGATCAACAAATTCCCTGGCTTTAGAAGGCTGTACCATTTCAGAAGTGCATCAGACTGTTTCTAATTGCTGAAGACCAAGGGGAAAATATCTGAAATTTGTCACTGTTTGTCCATATAGGAATACACTTTTGTCTTTAATAAGTACAGCAGGGGGAGAGGGCAGGGGAAAAGGAGACTGAACTGTCTTAAGCATGACCCACAGGCCAGAAAAAGAACCTTCCCGCAAACTGAAGATGTTCCTCTGAGTGCTAGTTTATAATCTGTCTAGATTAAAGAATTAACTTTTAGGCTCTTTGCTCACGTACTACATAGCAGAGTGCACATCCACCCAAATCAATATTTGTTATATTTTACACTAAAAGAAAATTACACTGCTTTTTAAAAATCAGAGTCTATAAACCAGTGTCTAATATAAAGTTACTTACTGACAATTTTACTACTGCCTGCTTTATAACTGCCTTCAGACTCATGATTTTCATCAAAAAAAGAGGGAAGAAATAACAAAGGCATACAGAAAGAAAAAGAGGTTAATGAATTGGAAATATAAATTCTGAAAGTTTAAAACAACTTTTTTTTTTTAACTTTATAGAAGTAGTAACGCTCCTATAGTGAAAACAAATCCCATGCTGTAAACATAATCGCTGTTGACATGAAGGAAATCTTACTTTGTCTTTGAAATGATCATATCCTATGTGAAGAAGCATTTAAGAACAATAGCAACAATTTACATATTTTAGTGCTTTTCATTTCAGTGATTTTTCATGGTGCTCTGCAAACTTTAAAGGATGCCAAGCAATTTAAACTCAAAAGCATATGTAACTAGAGGAACAAAAAAAGCAGGTCTTAAATCCAGTGAGGAAATGGACAGGCAATCATTTCACTGGATCAAATATGCTGTAATTTTGAGGTGAATGCAGGAAAAGGCATATCAAAGGTTGGCATATTAATTTACTTCAGTATTGATATATGTAGTATATTATCCTGAGGGGATTAGTCTTTGGGCAGTGGCCTGGGACCTTGTTGAAAATATGACCAAGTGCTATATTCTTTATAACTGAATATGTGTACTGTGATTAGATGTATTTTATGTTATAAATATGTATTTTGTGTTATTGATATGCATTTTGTTATAAATATATGCTTTAAATCATTTAAAAAAAGAAAAAAATATGATCGATGTGAACTTTCTTCCCTTCCTCCCCAGCTTTATTGAAGTATAAGGGACAAATAAAATCAGAAGATATTTAATGTGTACAATATGATGATTTGATATACATACACTTTGTAAAAGGACTTCCCACCCTCAAGTTAATGAACTCATCTACAACCTCGCATACTTAATGCTGCTTTTTTTGTTTGTTTGTTTGGTGAGAACACGTATGTTCTACTCTCTTAGCAAATTTCAATTATACAGTACAGTAGTGGTAAGGGTGGTTTATACATTATAAATGATATGTAGAATTGAAAAAAAAAAATTGGCACACCCTTTTTGGAATGGAGGTGTAGGCCTGGTCTTTCCCCGGGCGCAGTTCATGCTCTGTGCTCTATGCAGCTCATGCTTGGGATGACCTTTGAGAACTCTGAAGCCCCAAGTTGCTTGAAATGAGGCCAGGTTCACAGAGGGTAAATTCCCATCCCCCCCCCCATCCATCATTAAGACAAGTCTTCCTTCACTCAAGAAGCAAGGGAACTCCCATCAGCCTCTTGTTATCTCCAGCTATGCTTAGGATATAATTAACACGAACAAGCTGCCTTTTCAGAATCCTCCAGTCCCAAGAGGAAGCACAATATGGTGGTCAAGAGCAAGAACTTTGCATTCATTGAGTTGGCCCTGCTTTGGATGGTGCTGTTTCTGGATGTTTGTTACTTAATATCTCTAAGCCTCAGCACTTCATGAATCAAATGGAAATGATAGTATTTATTTCTTAGGGTTCTGTAAAATCAATTTAATTCATACCCATATGATAGTTATTCCACTGTCTAGTACATCAAGGAACTCAATAGATGCCAGCTGTTATTAAATGTTATCTCAGCGACTTTTCCCTTCCACCTCCCTGTAGAGCTGGAGGAGGGACAGATACTTGAAAAGGGTATCCATCACCAGCAACTTGTCATATTTTACTTCTATACTTGATGGCATATTCCTTGATGATAGAGTCAGTATTTTATTAGCAGGGAAATGACCCCAGAATCAGAAAATATGGGAGTTCTAGCCTTGCTTCCTCAATAGAAGCTGCCTTGCCTGTCACAGTGGAATTTACAGTTAACTTGGGGTGAGTTAGTCGGACCTTATCTAATGATACTTAAAAATTAAGATTATATTTTTTAAAACCCTTAGTTCAACAGAAGGAAATTCCAGAAATGAGGATTTTAGGAAAATATCAGGTTCATTTCAAACCAGGATTTTCCTTGTAGATCTACCATTGACACTAAAAATCAAAGCCATTCTTGCTAAATTACAAAATCTGATGTCAGGTAAGTTATAGCCATAGGAAAGCAAGAAGTCACATTGATTTTGTAGCACAGATATAAAGTATTTCTTGTAAGTCCACAGCGTATCTTACCTGCCTGTCAACATAATAATTTATTCTGATGCAAACTTAAAGCATTCTTCCCATGTTAACTGAGAGTAATGGTTATTAATGAGGTTTTCCGTAAACATTAAATCATATGTCCTTTATCAGTGACACTGGAGCCACCATGAAATGCTCTTCACTAGGGGCTTTGCTTCAGAACACAGCTACTACATGCCACACGTAACCCAAGAAAGATGGGGACAATAGTGAATAAAGCCTGCTCAGTCTAGAAAGGGAGACAAACTTTAAAACAGAGCTTAAAGTAGCTTGTGAAGTGTTATTTTGGACATGTGTACAATAGACAACATTAGTACAAAGAAGGGCGTGATCATTTCTCTGGGAGGGAAGGAAAACCTCTACCTTATCTCCTAGAGGAGGAGATACTAGATCAGCTAAATTCAGGCTGGTGGTTACTCTGGGCCAGAGGAACAAAAGAGAAAGAAAATGTGACAACAAAAGAAAAACACTACCTGTTTCAAAAAGGCAAGATTTTAGGGCTCAGAGATAGAAGAGGAAAGAGGTGGAAGAGTCTGGGATTGGAAAGAAACACAGGAGTCAGATCATAGAGAGACCAGCATTAAAAATTAAAGACGCACACAAGAACCCAGGAAATGAGTTAATGATGACACAATTAGGAAATGCCAGTAGGTCAAAAAGAAGTGAAGTCAATGTTAGTACTGTAGCAACAGCTGACTCAGGGCTCACCTTCCACAGATTTGAAGAACAAAGGCAAGTATTCAGGGAGACCCTTTCACGCAGGGCGGGGTGGGGAAGAAGAAAATACAACCCTTACGAGAAGACCTGTATCTGTAGGTAAACACACCTACTGATGTGGGGCTGTTTTATTCACATATAAAAGTTAATACATATCTATACATATATAGGCATGGTTTTGATATATATTAGTTCTCTACATGTATTACTATCAGAACACTCAAGAAAATAGACATATGTCATAGAGAATACTAAGTATGTGTGTGCATACATACACACAGACGTGTATTCTCTTTATATATAGAATGAATCATATATATAGTAAATCATAGAATAAACAATGAGTAGCCCACACCTGACTCCCTGTGGTCTTCCAAGCCATGACCTTCTGTGGGCATCTCAGCGAAGACGCAGAGTCCAGATCACGCCGCCCCCGCCCCGTTACAAATTTGCTGAGAGAGACTGTGTAGGATCATTCCTTCTGTCCTCGAATCTCCAGTCTCTGACCCCCGGGGAGACTCACAGAGTGAGCGACCCCCATGGTCTTCATGAACCGGGTTTCAGACACTGGCAGTTCACATGGATTTATGAAGATACATGGACTTACATGGAGCATCAGAAACAATGTAGAAACAGAGTGCTGGCATGGAGTGCTTGGTCCAGAAGGTTTAATTTCCACGTGGGGAATTATTTGGTAGGTTTTCCTTGTTTAGTTAATTAGAGGTATCTGTCATAATATAAACATCTACCTGTAGAACAAGGGAGTCATAAAGGGTTTGAAGTAGAAACTTTGCAATGGAAAAAGTGCCACAGAGCAATTAGAGTCTATTTTTACAAGCTCTAGTAAAACAGTTGTGGAAGTTAAGCCTGGAAAACCAATTTTACATCCCTTCAGAAGGGCTCTTGTTTATTTGCCTGGGGGACAGTGTTAGTGAGCACAGTTGGCAGTATTTAATCTCTCTTGCCCTATCGTGCCCCTAAAACAAAATCATCAGCTTATCAGTGGCACTTTGAAAGCCCAAGTACAGCTGGAAAGATCAGGAAGGCTGAATAAGGGAAAAGAAAAGTGATCTGTTCCTCTTGCAGTATCTCACAAGCCTTTGATGGTGAGAAAAGCCAATTTTTCACACACATCGCCGCCCCCAAGCCAAACCCAAGCAGGGTAAAATGGCACAACATTCTCATCCCACTGGCTCGGCATTTGGTGAATCCTCACTGAAGAGCAAACAAAACACTCCAGCATCATCTAGCATGTGCACACATCCTGATGCTAGAAGGAGTGGAGACCCGAGGCATACAGGATGGGAGTTAGAGTAGTTTCGTTTGTCATCACCGTAAGTAAGAAGACAGTCCAGCTTTGTGCACGATGACCTGCCGAGAACCTTGAGGAATGATTCTGACTTGGGGAAGAGGCTGCACTGTGGTTTTCAACCAGGAAGGGAACTCTTTGCTGAGGTGTAGAGATAGGTGGGGGTATTTTGGGGGTTTTGCTTTCCTTTGATTGTCATGATGACTACAAGATGCTTCTAGAACTTAGAGGGCAGGCCCCCAGACATCCTCAAGTCTGCGCTTTGGTCCTGCATGATGTACTATTGTCTTGTCCCAAATGCTAAGAGCTCCCTCAGCTGAACACTGTCCCTCGCCAGCGTGCAGCCCAGGTGGACCCCCAGGGACGTTCCTATGAACACTGATGCAAAGTATAACTTCCTCAGAACTGGCTGCTGAGGAAAGATAGAGAGAGAGAGAGATGAAGAGAGAGAAAGAGAGAATGCCAGTAAACATGTACACGTCTTCCATTGGAAATGTAGGCTGTTCTTCTTTACCAAGGAGGAAATCAATTTCTAAGATAAAGTTATTGGTGGAATAAAGAAATGACAGTAGAGAATTACTCCGGCACATATTTCTTACACAAAAGTCCTCTGGTGCTACAAAATGAGAGCCTTCTAGACTTAAAAACATCACAAGGCACCTGGGTAGCTCAGTCGGTTAAGCGACTGCCTTAGGCTCAGGTCATGATCCTGGGGTGCTGGGATCCAGCCGCATGTTGGGCTCCCTGCTTGGCGGGGAGTCAGCTTCTCCCTCTCCCTCCAACTCTTTCCATGCTCATGCTCTCTCTGTCTTGCTTGCTCTTTCTTTAATAAATAAAATAAAATCTTTAAAAAACAAGCAAACAATATAATGTTTTCCAAAGCACATTATTGCACAGTGTACGTGCATCACAAACACTAAGTCACATATAATTGAATGTTTCTTTGGGGATGGTCAAAGGTAGTGCCGTTCACTACCACGGCTTCACTTTGGGAGGAAAAGCATGTGAAGCCAAAATTCAGAGGAAATGAACTGTTCAGAGGTTTGGGAGTCCCTTTTTTCTCTCCTTGTAGCATATAGGCCTCCATTTCAAATGCACAAGGTTCTAAAACCCACTGAGGACCTCAAGAAATAAACAATATTATAAATGTGAAGTACTAGCCTTTCCCAAAAGTATCTGTTCAAACAAAGAGCAAATTCTTGAGCTAAAGTGACTTTCAGGGAGTGAGAAGGATTCCAAATGACACCAGGGCCTTTCCAGAGCTCTGAATTTCTTGCCACATACTCCATATGGACTTATTCTGCATCCCTACCCAAGAAGAAATACCTGATCGTGTCTTTTACAGGAGGGAAAAATTGATGCCTTGCTTGCATCAATAACTATGATGACCTAACAGAAGTGCTTGCAAAGCCCTTCAATTAAAAGGAGGCCACTTCCAGGGAGACCCTCCTTCTGGGAGTTAGGGTACACAGTCCTCCCATCTGGAAGCTGGGTCCAAACCCTGTCCACTGCAATGGTTCTTGGTCTTCTGGTGTATGAGGATCTCTTCAAATGGGGGAAAAAAAAAAAAACAAACTAAATCAAACCAAAACACTGGACCCCATGGCTGTACCTTTAGAATCTCTTGATTGAGACTAGGCACAATGTCAACACAAATATAAAGCTACCATGTGTTTAAGGATAAAATTAAATGATTCTGCATTTGATCGATCACAACAGCACCTGTTTATGTATTTGAACACTGGTACATATGTGTATGAAATAATACTTCTTCAAACTATGAAAAAGGCTTGGTATGCTTACAGATTTTAACATATCCCTTGTTCATTTATTTGAGAGTGAGAAGAGGGACAGCGAGAGAGAGTGGGGGTGGAGTGGAGGGAGAGAGAGAGAGAGAGAAAATTTCTGTACCACATCCTTTAGAATCAACTCTGGAGTTCCCGGAGGTCTCCGTACTGAGACTGAGATAGATTCATGTCCGGGCTTTATAGCAGCTGAGCAGATCCCAGACCCTCTTAGATGGCCTCAAAAGTTGATAACATTAGATTAATGAAAGGGATAGAGATTTCAATGAGCTCGTAATTACAATGTTTACTTAGAAGAACACCAGTTATCCTGATTGTTTTCTAGATATCCATTCCAGACCATCATGGATTTTACTCTTATCATTACCTGCTGATACTCTGATTCTAAGTGTAGAGAAAAATAGCATTCTTTAACATTTGGGAAGAAAGGGCACCCTTTGACAGCTCTTTTTCTTAATGCCCCCTGCTACTCAGCCATATGTGTCATTTTCTCCCAGTGGGACTAAGTGATTAATTATTCATCTCGTTTAGCTGGGTAAGTTGTTTTCGTTCTCAAAGCGATACAGAGGAAGGGCTACAGGCATGTTGGAAAGTGTCACAATTGGTGGGTGTCAGGATCACGATTATACTAGTGGCAAAGGAAAAGGGAACCAAAAACAGCTTATTCGATTGCCAAGATTCTGAAGTAGAGGGATAACCCCTAAGTAATTTATGTTCTAAGAGTTATTAATATACTCCCTTGACTTCAATGTAAATATTTCAGGTTGATTGATATTCTAGGTCCAAAAAACAAAAACAAAAAAAAACAAAACAAAACACTATCTATTCCTGCAAGAAAAAAAAAAAATCTTCCTTGGGAATAGTGGAACATTTGAAAGTAGCTTATAATATGCTTTAATTTGTCACAAGAGCATTAAAGCGAAAAATGCCAGAAGGTTTGCACACATCTTCACAGAGCGTGCAGGCTTCCAAGAAAGCCCTGAAGCCACCGAGTAGCCTGGCAGCTTGTCATTCTTCTCCTTCTATGGTGTGGGCTCCGTCTCCTCAGCTTTCTTGGTCTGAGGATGCTGAGACAAAACCACTTTTTGTTGTGGGGCTAAAGATGAGCATCACGAGGAAGACACTTGCCCAGCGCAACTGCATTCCAACAGTAAACCTTGTTGATGGTTACACACACACACACACACACACACAAAGAAGCACTCACAGGGCTGTTCAGCGAGTTATAATAGCACCATGCAAAAAATGGAAACTCTATAAATAGTCTGTGAGGGGGCCCAGATCATACCCTCCCAGCACTCAGCAGTGAGACGCTGCTGAGCTTCTGAGCTGTGACATACAGGGTCTCTTACTATTTCCGTCCAGAGGAAGTTGAGGCAGAGAACATTCATTCCATCACGGTCTGGATGTACCATCCCCAAAGCCACCGGAGTGAAAACAAGAACTTCCCCATGTCCCTGCTCGGAGACTCGTTAAGTGGCTTCAATGGAAGGAAGCAAGTGTTTATTCTTCTAAATTCAGACTCCGAATGAAAGAGAGGGCACAAAAGGAAGCCTGTCGGACACTCGCAGTGGAGCTGACAATTTAAAGTTAATGTTGTACAACCTGCTGAATCCGTCTGATCATTAATTCACACACCTCAGCGGTAGGTGTGACAGCTACTGTGCCCAGAGGCTCAGTCATGCCTCAGCACTACCCCAGTAATTGTCTCTCGATGAAAGACACGCAGCCTGGCCCGTGGATGTCACAGCCATCACTGGCATGAGTCAGGCCTGTGGGTCCGCAGGTCCTGTGGGGATGACAGGAGGGAACACATTCCTGGAACTCCTCACCCATGCTGACGGGTGCCCTTTCAAGACTGCACCACTGCAGCGGACGGACTGTTCCGCTCTCCATCCTGTAGCATTTGCACTGAAACCTTTCCCAAGGATACCAGTTCGATCCCAGAGCTCTGCAGCAGCTCGGATTACCATGTGACCAGCGGTAGTAAGTTACAACTGTTTATTCAGAAATGCCCGACTGGGCTTTCCTCTCCTACCAACCCCACACCCCACCTTTGCTTTCATTGTAAAACACATAGAAAAGCCATAGCTCATCTCTTGTGGGAAGAGAACAGCATTTGCCCGACATGAAATCGGAAACTTCTCAGTCTTGACTTGCATCCAGAAAGCCCCGCAGAGCTCCCGAACATAGCATGTCTAATGCGCTGTATGAGGAGCACGTTGTGGCTGGACATTAGCTCTGAAAAAGCATTAGCCACCCCAGCTTGTGAGAAGGCTTGTTGGCCATTGAAAGGTTCTAGCAGAGTCTTCCGACCCAAGATAGGCTGCAAAACAGAAAAATCTCTGTCCATCCCTACTTCTTCAGAACTTACCCCACAGAACCCAAATCACAACCTCAAACTCAAAACTACAATTAATATGTCATTCTGGGCCCTTATGCTCAGTATGCTCATCAGAAACAATAGAACTGATTAATATTATATTAGAAATACTGGCAGAGAAAATAGAGCCAGAGAGAATTATTAAACCGCACTGGCAGAAGACCCCACAAACAGGAATGGCGGGGCTAGAAGAGAAGCGAGAGGACTGAATGCTAATGACCGAGAAGGAAGCTGGCAGGCAAAGGAATGGAAGAGAGAAATCGTCTGACTCAAGGTGTAGAGAACTAGGCTCACGAGAACAAAGCCAAGGTCGTTTATTTCTGCAAAGACTTAGAAAAGGAGCGATGCGGAGATAGACACGCATGATTATTGAAGAGAAATTACAAAACGCAGTAAAAATAATTTATGGTCAGAACTCCAAACCCAAGAACTAACACAGTTCTGTAGATGACATCATCTACCTACTGTTGTTAGTGAGGCCACGGAGCCTATACCCTTCTGATTTCAGGTGGAGAATACCACACCCGACTCTAAGTCACCTTCCAATCCCTCCAGCCTGACTTTCCAGAACTTCTGGGCAAATTATTATTTTTTTTTCATTTTGTTTTGTTTTTGGTAGTACATAGCCTTTCTGCTTTCCTTCCTTCCTGCTTTTGCACACTGACTCTGCCTCCAAAAGAGAAAGGAGAAGGGAATGTGTACTGTGGCTCCTCCATATTCCTCTAGACATCTAGAAAAACCATTGCAGTATATGCTGTGAACCACTACCTCTCCCTGGAGCCCCTGTGGGGCCAATTCAGAAATAAGCAAATTAAATCCTCGCAGAGTAGCTCCCATGGGCCTGGGCCTGATGCCCACCCTAACCAAGCAGCTAAAATCAGTCAGAGCAACAGGGGTTGGCTGAAATAGGTAGGTGGGGCCATTAAAGCTTGATTAGTACCAAGTTGTTTTCACTTTGGGTCTCAGAGCCAATGACACAAATTTTCTGGATTTTAAGCTAATCTGTGGGGAATATATAGGCTGTTGTGAGATATGTTTTCTTGTCTGCTTATTATCTCAATTGTGGTATCTGTTACACTGACTATAACTCCATCTTCTTTTTTTTTTTAACCTCAAACTAGTTTGAAATAGAAAATACCAACCACCATAGACTAAGATTTTTATTTGTAAAAATATAGCCCTGAAAAAATTATTTTCAGGCTAAAGGAACATGCTGTATTTACTGATTTACTTATTGAATGAATGAAGGGTTATATGTCATTGTCCATTTTTTTTATCGTAATGGCAGTTCTAATATTCATACCTATCACCAAAAGAGGGATATGTTATATGAATTATTTCTCAGTACTACCCCATTTTATTCCAGTTCCTTGGTCAACAAATGATCTTGAAAATATCCTAAGTGCTCTATTAATTTTTTAGAAAGTTGTTTTTATGAAAAGTAACTCTGTTTTCCAAAACAAAAACAATTTAGCAAGGAAAACTGCACTGTTTCACATTTTTGCAAAATTTTGTCATCTGTCTTAAGGAAAGACAGCTGAATTACCATATCTAGTTCTGCATTGAATCTCTTTCCATATGTTGTTCTACTTGATATATATGAAGAAAATGTACATAGGTAAGCATTTGGAAAAATGAAAGTTATTTTTAAAAACTTTTCAGTTAATTACATATATTCTTTGATACAACATGAAAATCGCAACAAAAGAAAGGTTTTTTTAAATGGTTTTTAACGGTTATAATAATAAAGATCTGAGACAGTATCAATGAACTTTTTGTACTCTGTTATATCAAAATCCATTGGTATCTCTTACTTTGAATGGCCCTTAAGCAATCATAATGTTGTAACACCATTTATGCATTAATCATTTAAAAAACATTAGTGCTCTCAGTTATGTCAACCTTCCAAATGACACCCTTCATCATGGAATACCTAAAAGTCCCACTCGGTAATATCACCACTGATCTGATGGGGAAAGTCTGTATGCATCGAGGCTGTCAACGTCAGAGTGGTAGACCAGAGAATTCTAATTTCATTTAAAAACTCCAATTTTATCTCTAGAAACAAATTACTGTCAGTAGTTCCCCCTTTCCCCCCTCTCTTAAGATTTTGCCCATCCATTTTTCTCATTTATTTTTAATTTTAAAAATTTTCCAAACTTCATTGAGCCATCATTAACATACAACATATACGAGTTTAAGGTATACAATGTGATGACTAGATACATGTTATTTTGCAAAACAATGACAATAAGGTTAGTTAACATCTCTATCCCTTCGTGTGTGTGTGAGTGTGTGTGAGTGTGTATGTAATGTGGTGATAACATTTAAAATCTACCTCCTTAAACATGGTCAAGTTCCCAAGCACTCTTTCTTTTTATCTTTGCTAATTCCTTTCCCTTGACCTAAATTAGCCCTTTGCCCTCCATTATCTCCATCGATGAAACTCATCTATCCATAAGAACACTGTTTAAATTCTATTTATTCTAGGATGTGGTTCCTAATCGTTTCCCCTGATATATTTTTTCTCTTCTCCGTCTCTTCATTACTTATTATTAGGTTTAAGCATACACTGTATCTTCTTTTTTACAACTTTCTATTTGTTGCAGAAAATTTGGAAAGTTCAGAATAACTCTAAAAAGAACAGAATATTATCGCTCAAAGTTGTAGTCCAGAAGGTTAAAATACCTGAGGAAAAACTACTTATAAATGCAGATTTTATTCCCATTCTCTCCAAAATGAAGTTATTTTAGTCCACTGCAATTTGTTAGAAATAGAATATTTTATTATTTTACTCTGCATTTCTTTCATTTCCAGTGAGGATGAAGAATTTCTATGTAACTATTGGCCTCTTGGCTTCTGGGGGGCAAATACCAGCTGAAGGCATATGCTTTTTTCCCCTGGGGAAGTCATCTTCTATTATTAATATAAACATTAATATTTGTAAAACTCTTCATGTAATATGGAAATCATCACTCTCTCTCCCTCTTTCTCCATATATATGCTGCACATATTTATAGAAACTTTGTATATTTTATAAACCTGTTTATGCTATAAAATTGCCTTATTGGTAAAATATGAAATATTTAATATAATCTGTTTGAAAATAAACTGAGATTCTTAGTATGATGGTAGGTTGTGTTGCAAGAAATCCTTCCTCAGAAAACTACTTAGTAAACATTCTGATAGAAAGCAGCAAAAGTCAAAGATTAAAAGGGAGAATAAAAAAGCAAGACCAAAGGAAAAAAATTCTGAACCATAGCAAAGAAGAAGACAGTGAATTTCTTGGAATAAAATCTAAACTGACCCTCTCCAAGAAGTACAAAATTATAGTATAGTAAGACTGAAAATTCTTATCAAGGAGGTAAGAAGATTAGAAAAATATGACTTGCAATATATTATTAATAGAAATTTAAGGTCAAAGCAACTAAAGACAAAATACACTCTAAAAATCCAGGACTAAAAACACTAATAATGAACAAACCATGTAAAAAGTTGGAATATCTGAGGAGTGGAGATTAAGATTCAATATGCAATAATAATAATTTTGAAAAAAATTGTGTATGATTGATTTAAAATTTCATACCTAAAAAAGAAATCAGACTAGAAATAGCATTTAGATTCCTAAGTATAACCATCGGAAAGTGAATCCAATTTAGAGACTCATTTTAAAGAAACAATACAAAGAAAGAACAGTATTCTATATATTCCTACGGGAAAAATGTAGATGATCTTCTTTGAAATATAAATCAGACTCTTGGTGTTTCTCTAGAGAAAACAAAAGTATAAAAATAGTAAAGCACCATAGACTGGGATCTACAGTTTTGCTACTTCTCATTCATGAGTGAAAATTAGACATTCTTATACTTTGAAAGACTTAGAAAATGCAGTAAATAGAGCTATCTACTGTAATATCTGCTGGAGAACCTACACTAGGTATTATACTGAATAAACAGTACTACTTGAAAATAAAAGTAAATATGAACTCTGCCGATTAATGTTAATAATATTATTTAATTTAGAGAATTGCTAAGTCCAGATTAGTTATGAATGGAAGCGGATATAGGACAAGAGTGGCATATGAAGCCAAAAAGGAGCAAATTCGTTATTATTTATAAAAAAAGAAGAGTATACAGAATTAAGGACATTGTAGAATATTCTAAAATTGGTACTAATTAAAAATTGACTAATAGGGGCACAGGGGTGGCTTAGTCGATTAAGTGACGTACTCTTTCTTGATTTTGGTCCAGGTCATGACATCAGGGTCATGGGATCGAGCCCTGAGTCAGGCTCCTCAGACAGCATGGAGCCTGCTTAAGATTCGATCTCCCCCTCTACGCCTCCCCCACCGCTCACACACACTCTTTAAGAAATTTTTTTTTAAATTAAAAAAAAAATGCATGAGAAACTTTTCAATTAAAGATAGAAGGAGTTTATATGTTTCTAGGAATGCATCCATTTCTTCCAGATTGTCAAATTTATTGCCGTAGAGTTGCTCATAGTATGTTCTTATAATAGTTTGTATTTCTTTGGTGTTAGTTGTGATCTCTCCTCTTTCATTCATGATTTTATTTATTTGGGTCCTTTCTCTTTTCTTTTTGATAAGTCGGGCCAGGGGTTTATCAATTTTATTAATTCTTTCAAAGAACCAGCTCCTAGTTTCGTTGATTTGTTCTATTGTTTTTTTGGTTTCTATTTCATTGATTTCTGCTCTGATCTTTATGATTTCTCTTCTCCTGCTGGGCTTAGGGTTTCCTTCTTGTTCTTTCTCCAGCTCCTTTAGGTGTAGGGTTAGGTTGTGTACCTGAGACCTTTCTTGTTTCTTGAGAAAGGCTTGTACCGCTATATATTTTCCTCTCAGGACTGCCTTTGTTGTGTCCCACAGATTTTGAACAGTTGTGTTTTCATTATCATTTGTTTCCATGATTTTTTTTCAATTCTTCTTTAATTTCCCGGTTGACCCATTCATTCTTTAGAAGGATACTGTTTAGTCTCCATGTATTTGGGTTCTTTCCAAACTTCCTTTTGTGGTTGAGTTCTAGCTTTAGAGCATTGTGGTCTGAAAATATGCAGGGAATGATCCCAATCTTTTGATACCGGTTGAGTCCTGATTTAGGACCGAGGATGTGATCTATTCTGGAGAATGTTCCATGTGCACTAGAGAAGAATGTGTATTCTGTTGCTTTGGGATGAAATATTCTGAATATATCTGTGATGTCCATCTGGTCCAGTGTGTCATTTAAGGCCTTTATTTCCTTGCTGATCTTTTGCTTGGATGACCTGTCCATTTCAGTGAGGGGAGTGTTAAAGTCCCCTACTATCATTGTATTATTGTTGATGTGTTTCTTTGATTTTGTTATTAATTGGTTTATATAGTTGGCTGCTCCCACATTGGGGGCATAGATATTTAAAATTGTTAAATCTTCTTGTTGGACAGACCCTTTGAGTATGATATAGTGTCCTTCCTCATCTCTTATTATAGTCTTTGGCTTAAAATCTAATTGATCTGATATAAGGATTGCCACTCCTGCTTTCTTCTGATGTCCATTAGCATGGTAAATTCTTTTCCACCCCCTCACTTTAAATCTGGAGGTGTCTTCGGGCTTAAAATGTGTTTCTTGGAGGCAACATATAGATGGGTTTTGTTTTTTTATCCATTCTGATACCCTGTGTCTTTTGACAGGGGCATTTAGCCCATTCACATTCAGGGTAACTATTGAGAGATATGAATTTAGTGCCATTGTATTGCCTGTAAGGTGACTGTTACTGTATATGGTCTCTGTTCCTTTCTGATCTACCACTTGTAGGCTCTCTCTTTGCTTAGAGGACCCCTTTCAAGATTTCCTGTAGAGCTGGTTTGGTATTTGCAAATTCTTTCAGTTGTTGTTTGTCCTGGAAGCTTTTAATCTCTCCTTCTATTTTCAATGATAGCCTAGCTGGATATAGGCTGCATGTTTTTCTCGTTTAGTGCTCTGAAAATATCATGCCAGCTCTTTCTGGCCTGCCAGGTCTCTGTGGATAAGTCAGCTGCCAATCTAATATTTTTACCATTGTATGTTACAGACTTCTTTTCCCGGGCTGCTTTCAGGATTTTCTCTTTGTCATTGAGACTTGTAAACTACACAACTGAACCAGGAAGAAATAGAAAGCCTGAACAGACCCATAACCAGTAAGGAGATTGAAACAGTCATTAAAAATCTCCAAACAAACAAAAGCCCAGGGCCAGACGGCTTCCCGGGGGAATTCTACCAAACATTTAAAGAAGAACTAATTCCTATTCTCCTGAAACTGTTCCAAAAAATAGAAATGGAAGGAAAACTTCCAAACTCATTTTATGAGGCCAGCATCACCTTGATCCCAAAACCAGACAAGGATCCCACCAAAAAAGAGAGCTATAGACCGATATCCTTGATGAACACAGATGCGAAAATACTCAACAAAATACTAGCCAATAGGATTCAACAGTACATTAAAAGGATTATTCACCACGACCAAGTGGGATTTATTCCAGGGCTGCAAGGTTGGTTCAACATCCGCAAATCAGTCAATGTGATACAACACATCAATAAAAGTAAGAACAAGAACCATATGATACTCTCAATAGATGCTGAAAAAGCATTTGACAAAGTACAACATCCCTTCCTGATCAAAACTCTTCAAAGTGTAGGGATAGAGGGCACATACCTCAATATCATCAAAGCCATCTATGAAAAACCCACCGCAAATATCATTCTCAATGGAGAAAAACTGAAGGCTTTTCCGCTAAGGTCAGGAACACGGCAGGGATGTCCATTATCACCACTGCTATTCAACATCGTACTAGAGGTCCTAGCCTCAGCAATCAGACAACAAAAGGAAATTAAAGGCATCCAAATCGGCAAAGAAGAAGTCAAATTATCACTCTTCGCAGATGATATGATACTATATGTGGAAAACCCAAAAGAATGCACTCCAAAACTGCTAGAACTTATACAGGAATTCAGTAAAGTGTCAGGATATAAAATCAATGCACAGAAATCAGTTGCATTTCTCTACACCAACAGCAAGACAGAAGAAAGAGATATTAAGGAGTCAATCCCATTTACAATTGCATCCAAAACCATAAGATACCTAGGAATAAACCTAACCAAAGAGACACAGAATCTATACTCAGAAAACTATAAAGTACTCATGAAAGAAATTGAGGAAGACACAAAGAAATGGAAAAATGTTCCATGCTCCTGGATTGGAAGAATAAATATTGTGAAAATGTCTATGCTACCTAAAGCAATCTACACATTTAATGCAATTCCTATCAAAGTACCATCCATCTTTTTCAAAGAAATGGAACAAATAATTCTAAAATTTATATGGAACCAGAAAAGACCTCGAATAGCCAAAGGGATATTGAAAAAGAAAGCCAACGTTGGTGGCATCACAATTCCGGACTTCAAGCTCTATTACAAAGCTGTCATCATCAAGACAGCATGGTACTGGCACAAAAACAGACACATAGATCAATGGAACAGAATAGAGAACCCAGAAATAGACCCTCAAATCTATGGTCAACTAATCTTCGACAAAGCAGGAAAGAATGTCCAATGGAAAAAAGACAGCCTTTTCAATAAATGGTGCTGGGAAAATTGGACAGCCACATGCAGAAAAATGAAATTGGACCATTCCCTTACACCACACACAAAAATAGACTCAAAATGGATGAAGGACCTCAATGTACGAAAGGAATCCATCAAAATCCTTGAGAACACGGGCAGCAACCTCTTCGACCTCTGCCGCAGCAACATCTTCCTAGGAACAACGCAAAGGCAAGGGAAGCAAGGGAAAAAATGAACTACTGGGATTTCATCAAGATCAAAAGCTTTTGCACAGCAAAGGAAACAGTTAACAAAATCAAAAGACAACTGACAGAATGGGAGAAGATATTTGCAAACGACATATCAGATAAAGGACTAGTGTCCAGAATCTATAAAGAACTTAGCAAACTCAACACCCAAAGAACAAATAATCCAATCAAGAAATGGGCAGAAGACATGAACAGACATTTCTGCAAAGAAGACATCCAGATGGCCAACAGACACATGAAAAAGTGCTCCATATCACTCGGCATCAGGGAAATACAAATCAAAACCACAATGAGATATCACCTCACACCAGTCAGAATGGCTAAAATCAACAAGTCAGGAAATGACAGATGCTGGCGAGGATGCGGAGAAAGGGGAACCCTCCTACACTGTTGGTGGGAATGCAAGCTGGTGCAGCCACTCTGGAAAACAGCATGGAGGTTCCTCAAAAATGTTGAAAATAGAACTGCCCTATGACCCAGCAATTGCACTATTGGGTATTTACCCTAAAGATACAAATGTAGTGATCCAAAGGGACACATGCACCCGAATGTTTATAGCAGCAATGTCCACAATAGCCAAACTGGAAAGAACCTAGATGTCCATCAACAGATGAATGGATCAAGAAGATGTGGTATATATACACAATGGAATACTATGCAGCCATCAAAAGAAATGAAATCTTGCCATTTGCGACAACATGGATGGAACTAGAGCATATCATGCTTAGCGAAATAAGTCAAGCAGAGAAAGACAACTATCATATGATCTCCCTGATATGAGGAAGTGGTGATGCAACATGGAGGCTTAAGTGGGTAGAAGAATAAATGAAACAAGATGGGATTGGGAGGGAGACAAACCATAAGTGACTCTTAATCTCACAAAACAAACTGAGGGTTGCCGGGGGGAGGGGGTTTGGGAGAGGGGGTGGGATTATGGACATTGGGGAGGGTATGTGATTTGAAAATTAAAAAAAAAAAAAAAAAAAAAAAAAAAAAAAAGATAGAAGGAAACATTGCAAATTCCAAACAAAAATAAAAAGAAGAGCAAAGAGAAGTCTTAAATTACAAAAAAATTGTGCAAATACAAAGTTAGATAAGTAGAAGGAGACAAAAATTAGAAATTATTACATTAAGCATGAAATTGTCTTCCTTACCTCATTTCAAAGGCAGAGATTCTCAGATTGCATTGAAAAATTCAACAATTGTCTGCTTACAAAGCAGTATGTCATTAAAAGGCTAAAAATAACATATTCAACAAAGATCTATCAATCAAATATGAAGAAAAGAATCATGTGGTTGGTAAGATTCGCCAAAGTAGAACTGAAGGCAGTAAGTATGACATTAGATTAAAGAACATTATCATACCATTATAGAAGACAATCAATCATAAGAAAATCACAACATCGTATTTCCATCCACCAAATATAATGGTTTAACTCATTTTTATTTTTACATTATCAAGTCATATTATGAGCCAGGCACTATACTAAGCACTGTGAATACAGATGTGAATAAGACCCATTTCTTCCCCTAAAAATGTCACAGTCTAAGAGAGAAAAAGGTATCTACACAGATAACTGCAGTAAAATTTACTAAGCACAATAATGGGAAACATTAGGCAGCATATGAAAGGTAAAGACCTACTGTAGAGAAGGCAGGGGTTTAAATCACGAGATGAGGCCAGGAGGGAGCATTAGAGAGGATCATACATGAGGATGTTGGGAGAGTACTCTAGAGGATAATAAACACTCTTTAGGTCAAGTAGGGTGTCAAAGGAAGAAACATTGCAGGCAGAGTCAATGCATGGAGCAGTGGAGAAAAGCTCAAGGGTTAGCAATTCTGGAGTATACAGGGTAAGAAGAATGATACATTGGAGCTAGCAGGCAAAGAGGGACAGATCATGAATAGGCAAATCAAGTAAGCAAGGCTAAGTGGTCTAATATCTATCCTGGGGAGAACTGGAAGCCTAGGACTGGTTTTGCTCAGGGAAATAATTAGTTGAGTTTGCATGTGGATGGTGAACCCTCCTGTGAAAGTCAGGAATAGACAGGCTTGAGCTGAGATTGGAGATGGGAAGGCCATGGAGGTGAGCCAGGTTTCTGGCCATGGGGTACAGAGGACAGTACAGATTTGAGTGCTACATGCGTCTCACAAAATTGACAATGTTTGATGTCGAATGAAGGGACAACACCTATAAAAGTGGAGTCATTGACCTGAAGGAAAAAAGAGACTCCGGAGAGCAGGTTTGAGGGAAGGCAATGGGTTTAACCTGGAACATTCTGAGTTGAAGGTCCTGGTGGGAATCCCGGGAGAGAAATCCACTGGAGAGGTTCAACGTGGCCCCACTGAGAAGTGAAGCCAGCCTAGTGTAGCGGTGATGAAATTCATGGGAATAAGTTAGGAAGGGTGGAGAATGCCTGTGGCTATAAGGGGTAGACGAAGGAAGAGAGAGAAGGGAAGAATAAATAATATTCAGAGAAGGAGGAAGTCAGAAGAAAGACGGGCCACGTGAGTGAGGGCGATAGAGACTTCCAAGGTGCGGGGGTCAGCAGTGTCAAATGCCACAGGAGGAAAAAAAAAAATCCATATATCAAGCAACAGACACATCAGCAAAAACTGAAGATAACATAGAATGGATAAAAACATAGCATAAAAGGCATTAAGTCCTCTTAAGTTGGAAATAAGTCTATACCCCCAAATATTTTTATATATTGGAAACTCGCTAAATAGAAACATCAGAAATTATAGGTTAATTTCATTTTAATGTAAAGTCAATTAAGGAAAGAGTGCCATGAAGCATCAGCAAGAAACTGAAAATAGTTAAGTGCTCCCAAATAACAATTGGGTCAGGACAGAAATAAACTTACCTCATGAACAATACTAGTGGGAAGACTATATATTACATAATGGTTAGAGTGGTACACAGAGAAACAGTCATAATTTTAAATGTTTCCAGTACTTAAAAAAACGAAAAGAAGAAAAGAAAGAAAACAAGAAAATAATAGATCCTAAGATCTTGTTTAGGGAGGAAATAATAAAGATGAAAGGAGCAGCAAACATATTAGAAACCATGAAACAATCAGAGTAATGTAAACAAAAAGTTGGCCCATTCAGGAGTCTAATAAAATAGACAAATCTCAGGCAAATTTAAGTTACTTATTTAGTTAGTTAATTAGTTAGTTATTAAAGAGCAAAACCGTGTAAACAAGGAAAGCAGAACAGGGAAACAGTGCAAGAATCACACTAAAAAAAAAAGAAAATACCAACAATTATGGGGAAATTTTTAACCTGAGGATGAACAATCAAATCTAATTCAAAAAGTACTCATTTTCTTAATGCCTTATCATTTTACTTCTGAAAAGAAACAGTATTGGCCACATCTTACAGTTAGGAAAGCTGACACTCAGGACAACTAAGTTCAAACACTTCATTTTAGTGTTTGAAACTGAGCCCAGGTCTTTTGGACACCACAGCTTTGGTGTTTCTACACCACGTGGTCTGCCATAACTACATTTGTCTGTTCTACCCTGGGATGTCCCACAAACCAGGGCCTTCAAGTACAAGTCATCCACAGTCCACCATTTCCCTCAAGCCTTACTGGCCACTGGTTACGCTTTGTTCCATTGATGCACCTATGTTCTACTGTGCATCCTCAGACTCCCTCTTCCTGTTCTCTGTGGAATGTCACGTGTCCCCGAAAACGTCTCCCCCCATTTAGACCTATACACTCATCTCTCTGAGCTAAAACCAGTTTGGCCCTTCTTCATGCTGCTGTGTGTACCACTGCTGGATACACCAATACTGAGGTCTGATATTTTACTGATAAATTCAAGTCGTTTGTTTGCACCCGTATCTCCAGCCTGTTGAAGGCACTTGAAGATTGATTCTGTCACCAGTATATTAATTGCCTCCAAACCAGGCATCACCAGCAAATTTGATGAGCATACTTCCTGTCGTCATGCAGATCTTTGATTAAAGTGATGAACTAGAAGACATGGGCAAAAACAAGGCCGAGAGGAATGACATTGGACGTCAACCTTTATGCGGGTATTGATGCATTAATCAAGCACCGGGGTACAGCTATGCAGTCAGTCAACCACAGATCCACCTGTCTGTCCCGTCGTCTGGCCCACATTTATCCATCTTACTCACAAGGTTATCCTGAGATTCTTGAAAAATGTTTGCTAAATTCCAATTACACAATGTCTGTAATCGTCCCTGGAAGCACAGCACAACAGAAGAGCGCAGATTATGAACTAAAAAATCTGTATTTTTAAACTCAGTTTTCTGCAACTCTTTACCTGGCAATGAAATTTAGGAGGTTTCTGTTCATTTTAAAAGACCATCAACATAGAAGCAAGGCCAGCACGGTTGAGTTAAACTCAATCACCTTCATATTTAAATGCAGCTCATGTGGCACATTTAGGTGGAATCATATTGTCTCCCATCCCCCCCACACTGAGATGTTCATACTAAATTTCCAGTTTGCGGATGAATGTCCACAAATGGAAGCATACATATCAGGAAGTATTTATTTATGCCAAGTGTCCAAATTAGTAAATATCTTTTCTTCTTCTTCTTTTTTTTTTTTTTTAAAGATATTATTTACTTATTTGACAGACAGAGATCACAAGTAGGCAGAAAGAGAGAGGAAGAAGCAGGCTCCCTTCTGAGCAGAGAGCCCGATGAGGGGCTCGATCCCAGGACCCTGGTATCATGACCTGAGCCCAAGGGAGAGGTTTTAATCCACTGAGGTTTTAATCCACTGAGCCACCCACTGAGTTTTAATCCACAGGTGCTCCCATATCCTTTCTTCTAAAACGATCAGTCAGTAGAATATAGTGTAGATCCTACAGAGGATCAATTAATTCTTGTTCAGGATATGGCTTATCCAGCAGCTTTCAAGACATTTGATATCTGCTATATTCTTTTCCTCAACTGCCATCTGTATATATGTATTTGTTTCATTTCCTTTTTCTGAATCCGTTTTTAGTAGCATTAAAATATGACCACAGTAAATGTCATTCTTTTGACTTAGTGGCAACTATGGCATGGGAGGGAATCACACCTTAAGAAAGCTATGTAAGATGAGAGACAATTAGAGAATTTGGAGAACTAGCAAAGTCTGTGATAAAAAAAACAGCGAGAATTCAACATGTGGTATGTACTAACACCACACATAGATCAAGCAGAGTGAGATGTGAGGAGAGAGCACAGACTGGTTTGTGGAGAAGGTCAAAACTAATAGTAAAATGATACAAATGATCCCAGGTTTTATTTCTGTTCTTCATCCATCGGTAACATTATTTCTACAAGAAGAGTATAGCCACGGAGAAATTGTAGAAACCAAAGACGGGCAAAGGGAGATGAATATGGTGCAAATTAAGCTCTGTGGGGTTACGTGGTCTATCGTTTAAAGAAGTTCATCAAATCCCAAAGTGTGGAAGAGAAGTGATGACGTCGAAAATATGTGGGACTGGGGCATGAGGAAGGGGTGGCAGAATTCAAACAAGGATAAAATAACAAGTTTTCTGGCTCCACGTCTTGTGAGGGAGATCAAGAACATTCTGGATGAGTATCTACATCTACATCCTATACATGTCCAGGCAAAGCGAGAAAAAATAACGTTATGTTATATTGTGTCTACTAAATATTTGGCTTCCTGAATAATTATAAAATCAGGAATTTTATATTTTACTTCTAAACTTAAACACAACTAATAAAAATATTACTTATTGCTTTTCCAGCACTACTCATGCCTTTTTCTTGCAAAACAAATCCTTTTTCACATAAAATAAATGACTTTGGAAGCTCTGCCTTGAAATTTGCCACAATATCCCAGGTTGTAATTGGGATTGTAAAGTTTTCAGTTCTGCATTAACCACTTTTGGGGCTGAACTTATTTTTCAATAGTTTAGATCTTTGTTCTTTGGAATTAGTACTAAATTCATCTAATCTATCTTGCAACCTGAACTGTCATTTGCTTTCTTCTAAAAGCTTTGAAATATGATCAGGAGATTTTATCTCATAAAGGATTTGCATTGTTTAGCAAATGTGATAGCATCAGAGTACAACAAAGCAATTGTAATATTAAACTGTTTATCAATTTCAGTACCACTTATCATTCTGAACATGTTATGAATTCCTCTTAGCAAAAAGCAGCCTTAACTCTGGCCTAATTACAGAATGGTGCTTCTTGACCTTGACTTTTGTTAGTCTTTATCCTTAATTGCTGCGCAGTGTTTAAGAAAACACTTGTGGACGGAATTAGACCCTGACATTTGAAATGTTTATAAAGTAAATAATTTAGTTTCGGCAACATGTTTAGTTCAGTGGTTACTCTTTTACATACTCTAATCTGGCATCATTTTCCTGCACAAGCCTTGCTCGGAACATTTTATTCAAAATGTACATAAAAATAAATATTATATATACATATAAATATAAAAATAAATACAAAATAAATATTGTATATATATTATTTATTTTTTATGTACATTTTGAATAAAACGTTCCAAGCAAGGCTTGTGCAGGAAAATGATGCCAGATATATATATATATATATAAAATTAAAATGATCATAGCACTGTAGAATGATATCCCATTGCTATAGCATTTTCTAAAAGTTTATCATCTTTAAAATGCTTTATATTGTCTTAGTGGTTATGGAACACACTTATTGAACAACTATGTCATTTGTAATTGGAAGGGGATAGTGAAAACCGTAACCTGGAGGTAGTATCATAATTCATCTCTTCTCCTTTAGGTCTTTAAGTCTAATTCAGCGAGGTCTAATTCCAAAGAACAAAGATCTAAACTGATTGAAAAATAAATTCATCCTCCAAAGTAGTTAATGCAGAACTGAAAACTTTACAATCCTGATGACAACCTGGAATATTGTGGCAAATACTGCAAATCCCCTCTCTCAGCAATCCCCATCCCCTTCCTCATTTTTCATCACAGTATTTCTCATTATCTACCAAACTGCTTATTTGTTTTACTCTCTGACTTCACTCACCACACCTTCATTAGATTATAAACTTCATATAGACAAGCATTTCCCTAAGGGATTCAATCTCCATGTGTTCCTAGACCTGGGAAATGTCCCTGGCACAGAGCAGGTACTCAGTACACATTTGAAGAATTAATAAATAAAAGGGCACCATGATAAATACCTTATGAACTTTAATAGATGCAAGAATAGTTATCAGCTATTCCCTTTTATATATTTCAATTGTAATTCTCAAGGGCAGATTAGGGAAGGCACATTTGTTATGCTTATAAAGGGAGAAAACTCACCACCTAATTAATTTGCTTCTCTTATCTGCTGTCCCTTGTTGAAGTCCCTATCAATTTTCCCATGCAGTTGTGCACGTTTCAACTAATGGGATAGGCACTGTGGATCACATCTTTCTCACACCTAGTGATCCACAGGGCATTGCCAATAGCAGCTTCTTCTTATCCTTTTTCAGTTGCGGATTGGGCAGCTCGCCAGAATGTCATCCTATCTCTATGGAAAACCACTGTTGGTATGCATCTTTGATTACAGATATAGATATAAGGTGTGCGTGTGTGTGTATAGAGTTGTAGTTGGAGATACATATAAATATGTCCATACCTACATTTATATGTTTATAAAATAGTATTGCTGGAGACTTTAAAGCAGAAACTTCCTAAAGCAGTGATTCTCAAGGTGGAGGATGGAGGGAATGAACATAGTCCTTCTACACGGATTATCAGAATCCTTAGAATCTGAATTTGTTTTTCTGTCTTTCAAACTATCCACTACATAACTGAGATGTTGATAAGACCCCTCATGAAGGATGCTTTATCTTCCTTTCTCTCTACTCTTCCCCTTCCTCACCCCTTTATCTTTGAGAATCATTGTGTATGATGGGAAGTGATGATATAATAATCATGAAAATTGCATACAGATTTAAAAAGGCTGACAACCTTTTTGGCTCTGTTTTAAAGGCATTTCTAAGTAAATATGTGGCATGCTGAGCATGTAGATTTTAATTCTGTTTTAAAGGTAATATGAGAAGTTGCATTTTCAAAAGACTTAGAAGTCATGGGAAACCAATGTATGGGGAAAAACTGTCACACGATGACCCAAATCACTCTTCTCTGGTCACTGTGCTTACAGAAAACTTAGAAGATTGGTCTGCAAGCCAGATCAAATACCACTATTTTGAGAACTTTCATTTACTGTGAACCAAGAATATTCAGTGCATTAGTCATAGCTTGAAAAACCAGACAGTGATTATGGTGATCAGGTACATATTCACTCAGACAGTCCATCAGTCATGAATATTTACTCAAAGATCACTAATGGGCAAACCTTGAGCCATATTATATGGACCACTAGTATATTCCTTACTTTTGATTGCCTTGTATTGAGATTTGCAATGGAAAAAACAGGAAATGGTTATCATAGGAGACAGAAAATTCCTTGCTAGGGTAGTATAAAGTAGTAAAAGGGCTAGGTTAGTATAACGTGTGGCATCAACCACAGACATCTTTAGTCTGAAGATATGGGAGATGGGAGGAGCATAATTTCAGTGTTCAGGGGCTTGAGCTTTGAGATGAAGAAAAGTTGATCTTTAATCACTAAGAGATGAAAAACCTTCATTCATAGATAACTATTAGTATTATCAAATCCCCTAAGAAGACATCCAAAAATAAATATAATGCTTTCCCAGAGTGATTTTCTATACAGCGCATAGTCCTATCAATCTGCATTTTTATAAAACACAAATATTTTTTAAAGGTAATATTCTAATTCATTTAATTTTTAAAAAATGCTTTGCTAAGTTTATAAAGACTTTTTTCCCAAAAATGTTATTTACTCTTGCCTTCTTTTATTAATAAGCACTTTCTTCAATCTCTCGAGTCTAAGCAAAACCAGGTAAAGAGATACAAAATAAATTTAACTAAATTGCATTTGCTAGAAATAAAAAAGGAGTGTTCAGTTCTGTGTTCCTTTTACTGTTCTTTACTATTTTTCAATTATTTCTATAAAGGAGTATGGTGCTGCTGTTATTTACTCTAAGTATTTTTGAGAATAGGAGCTATGCTTATATGCTTTAGAAGATTAGAAAATATGGCACAGGTGTAGGAAAAAATCTCACGCGCTTTCATCAAATTCTTATTTACATGAATGCTAGGGCTTCATATTTTGTAGGTCCTCTAAGGCTACTAAAGATCTTTTAAGAGACCATTTTAGTCTTTTGGCTTATAAGAAAGCCATCCTTTAAATTTTTTTTTTTAAAGACTTTATTTATTTATTTGATAGACAGAGATCACAAGCAGGCAGAGAGGCAGGCGGGAGGCGGGGAGTGAGCAGAGCTCCGCGGAGCAGAGAGCCCAATGTGGGGGCTCGATCCCAGGACTCTGGGATCATGACCTGTGCCAAAATCAGAGGCTTTAACCCACTGAGCCACCCAGGCACCCCAAAAGAAAGCCATTTTGACCAGGGTCTTAGTTTCCACCAACAGTTGCTTGTTCCATTCTGGTGAGCCAATCATAATGCCATGACTATGGGAACAATCGTGGGACGCTCAGAAACACATGTTCAAAGTAAACAGCAGAGAAGAGAGAGAGCAAACCACAATGAAGGTTTCAGGGAAGAACAGAAGTCAGGTTTAGGAAAAAGGCCAAGGATGGCACCTTGGGAAAAGGAAGAATGCTCTATCTGGCTCATTTCCTCATTCTATTTACCTTTGCTCTCTCAGAAAACTAGGCAAATTTCAATAGCAAGTGTTATGCCTTTCTGGATTTAGCTAATAGAAGTGGACATTTCCCAAACTAGCAGTCCCTTTAACATATACCAGAGCAAATAAGAATCTTAAGGGTACATTTTTTTTTGTGAATATCATGATTTCCCAAATGCACGTTCCTTCCAGACAAGAAATAAATGGAAAGATTTAAACTTCTTGCTATAAACACTGAACAGTATCCTCTATCTCCCTATGCAAATGATGCTTTTTTTCTTCCACTGGTAAATGCATCAAATTCATACAGTGCCAAATTATAGCATAAGATTCTGTTTATGCAGCACACATTCTTGTTAAAAAAATTAATTCATATATTACCTTCTCTTGATTATGCCTAATATGTATTATCATGGCTGAGAAATCTGTAGTTATTATGTAAAAATGAAGATGGAAATGCCACATCTCCATCACCCCTATCAATTACCTGTTATTTAGACTGTTTTCTAATCAATATTCTATTCATCACTATCATTAAAGAGCAGTGGCATGCATTATCTTGAACTGAAAATTACATCGTAGTGTATTAAAAATAGATGTATGTATATGGCGATGAGACATAATAGCAATCCTATTACTCACAGTTCAAAGATGTCAATGTTGCTGTCACACATATTTAGGAGATGACAAATTGTTGCAAAAGTTTCCCCAGATTTTAAAGTTTTGATATGTACTTATTTTGAAATTCCTCACACATTTATCTCAAGTTTCAAGGGAGCTCTCAGCCTCCTAAGGGTCTGGTTATATTCTTTTACGTGTGGCTGGGTCACTGAAAGGCTTCAATCATCTGGTATGCGCCTTTTTTTTGGCACAGAGAGATGATAAAGTCTTCTAAATCCAAATATGGTCTTGTAGTGGAGAATGGGAAGAGCTCTACATTCTTGACAAAGAGAATGCTGAGGTCTTTGCATTCTCCTTGCATTTAAATCCATTGCAGAATTTACACATTTTCATTCTAATATTCATTTTAAGGTGACTTTGAAGTTGCAGAGAAGGGAGAGGCAGTCTCCTCTGTAGGAAAAAGAAACAAGATCCTGGCACAAGCCATTTAATTTCTGGTAGAAGATTACCTACTCTGCAGAAGTAATTGCCAATGAGGAGATATAAATACCTAGTAGATGTGGAAATAGATCATCTCCACCAGGCAAGCATACAAAGTATGCACCTGTGAGTCCAGCCATTGATGTAAGCTGTAATACATGGGTGGGCCTGGAATGGGCCAGGACAGTCCTGGTAATGGTAGTGATTATTATTTTATTTTCAAAAACTGACCAAGCATTCGACTTGGAGAAGAGCAAATTGAGATTCTGTCTAGTTTCTCCGGTGTATCAATGTCATGATCTACCTGGTAAAGGTTGATGACAGTGCAGTTATCTAAAGGAAAAGTTATCTATCCTTTCCTTTTCATTGCTGGTGTTCTACTTCCCATTGGTCTTTGCCATCCTGGGCAAATATGCATACATGGAAATATTTTAGCATTTTTTTCTTGAATTCTTGTCATCACCCCTCGATCTTTTACTGTAGAGTAGAAAATACACAACAGTAAATATTTCTACTTAAAACACAAATCATTATCACCCATTGGCATTTGTCAGTAAAAGAAAAATATACACACATACATGAACAAAACATGTCAAGAGAACCAGACTAAATATACATTTTACATTTTAGGATGAAATTTTGGACTACTCACTGAATATGTTGGTGGAAAAATAATGTAAACTTTGGGCTCATGTAATTTTAATGTTTTATTTATTGATTATCTGCTTTAATCACAGGAAGATTTCAAAAGGCTTACAACCCATTTCAACTACTACTAATGATCAGTTTGCATGGTTTCTCTCCATGTTTTATTGCTGTTTGTTTTTTTGCAGGGGAAGAATAACATTTGTGATTTCAGTAATCAGGCAACTAGTTATTTTTAAAAATGTTAATTCTATCCACAACTTTCATGTGCCTATTTTGGGATGTATTAATTGGCTCATTATTTTCATGTTTACCATATCATCATGCACAATTTGTTGATTTTAAATATACATAGACTCTCCTTGAAATTACTCAAATAAGTTACTAAAAAGTTATCAGCCTAATTCTGCATTGATAAAAAAGCAATGAAAATCTTACCCCCCAAAGAAATATTTCTGAATTTTAGGAGCCCTAGTTAGTGATGGAGCAGGGAATGGAATTTCGATCCCTCAAAAGTATGGATGATTGTTAAATGCTGTTTACTCCTACAAATGGAAGAACATATCAATTCACTACTCATAGTTTTCAGGAACTAGGAAGTCTACCGCTGTTACAGTTTTTGTTGAAGTAATTTGCTAACTTCACTGTGAAACAATAACTCTGTAATTGTTCCCACTTATGAGATCCTGTGAACATGTTTTAATTATCAACAAAAGTGGTGCAAATTCAAAGCAATTTTAATGATTCCAAATTTGAGTTTTGAAGAGCTCTTTATGGTTCATTCATGTTTTTACATAATTTGTGACTTATTTGTGGGATTCCAAGCCTTCAGGACACTTTCTGCTTTCCAGTAAAACAATGCCATTTTCACTTTCCACCTTGTCTTTCCTTACAGCCTAACTGCAGCATTTTAACCCTCCTCACCCCCCATTTCTGCAGAAGCTAAGTCATAATTTAACAACAAACACTTAAACTGGCTAAATTTTAATTTTGGCTAGAGGCCATTAAACTCTGTGGGCGTTGATGTCTTAATTTTGCAGATGTGAATGAAGAGATTTTGATTAACTGTCAAAATCAAATAAGAAGGGGAGCCTAGAAAAACGCCCTCATCATTTCCTCAGTTCCTAAACATCATGGACGGGTCTCTTCATCAACTCTTTCTTCCCTTCCGTCCATCTCACTTACAGCCAACACCATGCAACAGATTTTCTACTTCAGCCCATCATCATGGGTATTCTCCTGCCATTATTTCTCTTTGTCTCCTTGTTTTGCATTTGCCCCCAGCAGAAACACTCCTGATTAGTAGAATCAGTGAATTCAGCGTTACTCTGAAGGTAGCCTCCAAATGGGTCCATCATTTCAAACCAACTCTTCAAGGATAACTAAGACACTTTCCCTCTCAGAAGTGTTTTCTCTGTGAATTCCAGCTGTGATGGGATGATATATTGAATTCCCTCCCCATTATATGCCCAAGAACACTATATGGACTACATTATTTCTCACTCAGCTTCAGCATCCTTTGTCCTACCATTGTTGCTTCATGTCTGTAGGTCTTGCTACAGTGAGGAAAAGCTTGGAGAGTAGATGGGGTAGAGCAGAGAAAAAGGAGAGAATTAAGAAGCTGGGATCAGAAAGTCCTTTCCTACTTGGTGGACTATTTGTGGTTCTCAGTTCTTAAATGTGCTAGTGGTTCTTCACACAAATGACAAGTAGAAACAACCCTACCTTCAGCACCCCAACCATTCTCCCTGATCTCCAAGGCTGGTTTCTTGATTGCTGTAAAAAGCCCCAGGCCTTTTGAATATACTGTGAAACTATAGTTTATGTTAAGAAATTAAACTACAAAACCTTCCACCTTCAAGTAAGCTTAATATTCTGCTTGTGTTATAATGGGTTTCTGTGTTTTTCCTACATGCTGCCTCTTGCACAGTGCAACTTGAGGCTACTTAGGAAAATTATGTATATCAAACTGACAAATGAAAAATTTTGTAAACGGGAAAATTCTAGTATTTTTAGTGGAGAGTGGTTTCACGTGCCCCTTGGAATCAATACGAAAGAGGCTTTTGTTGTGCACAGTAAAATTTTTCTCAAGGTGTTCTTGTCAAAGGTAGCTGTGTTTTCTTCACTGGGGATTTTTCAATCTGTAACACATTGGCAAGAACCATATATTCAAAATGAATAGGCTGTACCCTGAATTCAGCCTTGAATAATAATTTGGTGCATGCTCAAAACATGACTAAATAAATCATATTACTGATTAATGGCTTCCTAGAAAACCATGATGTGCTCTTTATGATGGGGAGACTCATGGATAGTGCAGAAAAAGAATTTTCCTCCATTAGTAGAGATAAGATCACTAAGTAGGTCTAATCCTGAAATTTTAAAGTGGCATAGAGGAAGGAATGTAGTCTAATTTATCTCTACTAATAGCCACATAGGAAAAAGCTATAGCCTGCCCTGTCCAAAATGGTAACCACTAGACATTAAACATGGTTCAGCTGGACAAAATCAAGATGCTCTGTAAGTACAGAATACACACCAAATCTCAAAGACTTGCTGAGAGACGATCATACCAAAGCTCTCATTAATGATACTTTCTATTAAGTTCATGGTGAAATAATATTATTTCAGATGTACTGGGTGTAGTCAGAATATAATTAAATGTAATACTTCTTTTTTTTTTCATAATATGGTCACAAGAAAATTTAAAATCTCACATGTGACTTCCATGGTATTTATATCGGACAGTCCTACTAAAAGAAAAAAGACTTCCAGCGCTCAGTCTGAGTCTATGATGAGTGATACCAAAGAGAGCAATTTCTTAAAATAAATTTATTGAATTTGTTTCAGAAACCCCACTTATACCCTTAATAAGTTACTGTTTTACAGAAAATATACACTAAACTCCGCTGCTTGCTGAAGGCATAATAACTGGTTTGATTGCTCCAACACTGGGGAACCTAATGACAAAATCCAATGACTGCTGGCAATAATGCGCGGCAATCTTTTTAATCATATCTCAATTAGCTTTAGAAGTTTCTCATTTCGGGGCTCCCAGGGGTCTCATTGCTTGTCTTTTCCACTTGAGATAAACAAAATCATCTGTCTTATATTCAGCTCCAATATTTGTTTTTGTTGTGGTGCTGGGTGCTGGTGGTGTTCCACTACCGTTGCTGATTGGGCTGTCAGCGGCAGACATCCCCGCCGTGGGTGGCTCATCCTAGCAGAGCCTGACAGAAGCGCTCCAGAGCTGGGGAAGCAAGCTGGCCTCCTACCTGGCAAAACCCTGGAGAGACACCTGGGCATGGCTTCGGGAAAAGCACAGGTCAAGAAAGAGGCAACTTTGAGCTCTGTTCCCTTAGAGTAGAAGGCTGGATATGTGCTACCTGTCTATGATGGGGAAATGTTTAGAGACTATTATTATTATTGTTACTTTATTTACAATGGATGAAAGTATAAGCCATTTATTACGTCATTCATCATTTATTCACTCACTCATTAATTTATTCACATTATTCATTATATGAAAGGTGCTGGGGATGCAGACGTGGAAAATATGGTATTTTTGCCTTCAAAGATCTCACACTCCAAGTCACTTTCATTATTATGTATATGTAAAGCCTATCTCTCCCCCCAAGAACTGAGATTTTTATAATTGATCTTCAAGATTGAGAAGGAGAGGCAGATTTGTTTTAAAAATATTAGGGTGCCCTAATATTGCTCTTTCTTTACCCAATATCTATACCTCTTTTACCAGAATATACCATGTACACATATAATACATACCCATACCTATAATCCCTGTTCACACTCATATCTTTGTGTTTGGGTGTCTATAACTGTCTATAATTCCTGTTCACACTCATATCTTTGTGTTTGGGTGTCTATAACTGATAGCCATACTTGCATCTCTATTTAGTCCATACTTAAAATATATACCACATACATATGACTGAAAAAAGCTATATTGAGCAGTGGTTGTCCTAGATATAGGCAATAAAATCAATGTCATCAATATGGCTAGAATAGATGCATAGCTGATAAAGTGTTATAAATGGAAACCAAATGCTACACTGAGTTCAGGAATGGGATAGAACCACTGAGCTCATTTCCAGCAGTAGAAGAATGCATCGTGACAACCAGTTTTAGGGATGGCATTCAAGGCTAAGGATTTAGCGGCTTCCTCCAGATTTTTCCCATATATGTCATTGCTTGGATGAGCAGTCATCTGACAATATCTCCAAAACACTCAAGAATCTCACGATGTGGTCTGGCTACCACATTCCTTTTGGACCTAAGAATTTGGACCCAGAATCAGTCATAAAATCTCACTCCTTCAGTAGTCCTGGGGCTGAAACTGATTATGGGAAAAAATGGCCCTCCTCGTTTTGGCCCAAGTAACTCCACCCAGACAATGAACATCACTACAGTCTCCAGCAAACCTCTCCTCCATCGTAGCCCAAGCTCCCCTGAGACTCAACCCTGTGGACGCCACAGGAACAGCAGGATCTAAAGCGTGTTTTCCTCTTTAACTTTCATTTTGTCCTGACCTTTCAAGAAGGAATGTTGTCAACAGATTGTAATGGGCCCCTCAAGTTTTACCACAAATTACACATTCCAGCGAGGGGTGAGGTCCTGTTTTCTTTCTTGTGAGGGCCACCTGGATGGAGTAAGTCAGTCCCAGGTCATCAGCTTTTTGTCCAGAGAAAGGCCCCAGTTAAAGACTTCCAAGTCCTTTCAAGTCTGAAGGCTGTCAAAATAAGAAATGGCTTTACTTCCTCTCCAGTGTCTCCCTGTTTACTCCTTCCTCTCCTTGACTGTTCAACCTGAAAACCTCCCGCACAATATAATTAACTCAGTGTGCTCTAAAAACTAATGAAAACCTTAGACACTTAGGGAGCCTTCGGAAGCACATATCAACCAGAGGAGCCATCAAATGTTTTGTTAAATGGGATCTCACGCAGTTTAGGCCAATTAGTTACAATAAATGGCACAGAGCAGGAGGGAGGCTCTGGGTGACAACAGTGCCTAGTAACATCTCCGCTGGAAAAGCACAGGGCTTACCATAAAGCCATTCCGGATCAAACAGGCAAGGAATTGGCAATGAGGGCATTTGTATAGTTTTGAAATTTTATGTTGAAAGTGGAAAAGCAAGTGAGACTTTGAGTGCGATTTATTAAGTTCAGACTGTTATTTTCCCATTCGAGTCTGTGTATAAAGCAGCTAGAATGTTCTTGAATATGACTCAAGTGTTGTCACTTGCACTTATGAGCACATGGTATAGAAGTTTGGGGAGTGAAACCAAAGACAGAAGTGTGAAGTCTGTCTTTCAGAGGTTGAGGGAAACCATGAAGCAACTTGTGATGGTTTAAGCACACATGTCATTAGTGTATATCTTCGGTACAGTAAAGATCGTAGTCATCCAGATCACAGCATCCAGGACAGGGAACAGAACATTATGAGTGCCACAAAACCTCCCTTCCGGGTACTTGAGCCCCTGACTCATAGGGAGATTCATTTTTAACTTTCTATCTCTGAGCTCATACATAATGGGCTCTACAGCATGGCTTCCATGTTCACCATTACGTTTATGACATGTATCCATTTGCTTGGGTGTAGCAATGATATGTTCATCCTCATTGCTTTACAGTATCCTTTGAATGAATACGCCACAATTTATTTTGGGTTATTCCAGTTTGGGGTATTATTAAAATTATTACTAGTTTCCGAGGTAGAATTTCATGATTTGTTGGTTGCATGTAACACCCGGAGATCATTACATCATTTGCCCTCCTTAATGCCCATCTCTGCTTAGCCCATCCCCCACCTTCTCCCCTCCAGCAACCCTCAGCTTGTTTCCCAGAGTTCCACATCTCTTGTGGTTTGCCTCCTTCTCAAATTTCATCTTACTTTTTCTTTCCCTTCTTCTGTGTTCATCTGTTTTGTTTCTTAAATTCCACATATGAGTGAAATCATATGGTATTTAGCTTTTTCTGATAGAATTATTTCCTTTAGCATAATCCCCTCTGTTCCATCCCCCTTGTTGCAAGTGGCAAGATTTCATTTGTTTTGATGGCTGAGTAATATTCCATTGTGTATATATAACACATCTTCTTTATCCATTCATCTCTCGACAGACATCTGAGCTCTTTTTATACTTTGGTTCTTGTAGACATTGTTGGCATGGACATTGGGGTGCATCTGCCCCCTTCAAATCACTATGTTTGTATCCTTTGGATAAGTACCTAGTAGTGCAATTGCTAGGTCATAGGGTAGCTTAATTTTTAACTTTTTGAGAAAACTCCACACTGCTTTCAGCTATTTTGAATAGTGCTGCAGGGTCAGATTCTCAGGATAATGGGCCCCTCAGTTTGTGCAAATAAAATGTATTGGAACACAGTCATGCACATTTCTTCATCTATCATCTATGGGTGGTCCTATGCTTGGTTTCATGGTTTTATATTATATCACCAGAAATGAGTAGTTGTGGCAAAGGCAACATGGTCTGCAAACCTGAAGTATCTCTTATCTGGCCCTGTAAGAAGAAGCCATCAGACCTCTGTAAAAATGACAGTGGCTGCTCAATGAAGCATGCACTCCAGGGAGGGAGTGGAAGTTGAGGCAGGAGATGATGAAGCTGGGATTAGGGCAAATGGAGGTGAGGAAATGTGGATAGACACTGGGAAGAGTGTTAGAAGCCCTATGGAAGAAGAATTCCAAAGGAAGGCAAAAAGACTGCTGTCACTGGCCAGTTGATACTCTTTAAAATTTGTGGATTCCATATTTGAAAGATTTTATCTTTACGTGGTATAAGCAGTATAATTTAGTCATTGACTCAGGTGCTCCATAAAATGAAACCAAATGCCAGTAAGTAAAACACTTGCCTTCTCTTTTTAGTGTTACTGTGTCAGTAAATGTTTGTTCTCCAACCTTTCCCCAGACTGTTTCCAATATTCAATCAAGCATAAAGCAATGAGTAAAGGAGCTCGATCTAAACAAAACCAGAAACGTCTAAACTCCAATTTCATTTTGCAAACAAGACTTTCCTGTCATCAGCATTCATCTGGAAGAAAAGAAAATCCCAGGAACCCTGCCCATCTGGGGATCTTTCACGGTGAGCATCCCAATGAGGAAGGCTCAGACCAAAGCCTCTTCAAGTAGGAGGGACTGAATTCAGGTCTAATAGGGCATGTGTCCTCTGTTACCATAAGAGCACAACTCCTGATGAGTGGAGAGATTGAAGCCATTGTAGGGAGATCACAACAGGAAGGAGAGGACTTTGCAAAACCACAGAAAGAACGCTGGCAGGGGGCCGGCATTCCAGTTGGCCATCCTGGAATCCTAGAAAAATTAGGAGGAAGGAGGCCACTGGACGGCTCACAAAGAACAAAAGCAGGTTTAAAAAGAAAAGGGAAAAAAAAAGGAGGGGAAAAAGGAGATGTTAGAGATTTGTAGATCTACACGTGTGTGACCTTAGAAGGGGTACGGGATTTTCTTTGACATACCCTGAGGAAAGGAAAACAGGACTTTAGATTAGGTTTTATAAACGTCTACTCCGTGATATGTGGACAAGGTCAACACGATCCAAAATTGTTTGGGTGAAGTTCTCCCCATCTGGTTCAGGTTAGGGAGGTTATTGGCCAGGGAATTTCAACCAAGGTGGAAACTCAAAGCCAATTTTATGGGTGTGAACTGAAACTGACAAAGAGCTATTTCAAACAGTCTGGTAAGAATGGGGAAGTACATGCAGAACGCCTGACACAAACGAACAGACATAAATATGTCACCATATTCCACATGGGACTCAGAGGGCTCAAACAAAGCCATGGAGAAAAAAAATAAATAGCCTCCATAAACGGGAATTTGTTTGTTAGGGGGATATAGATGGTCTTGGTTTTGCTTCTGTGGACATCTATTATCCTTCTTGAACTGAAGGGTAGCCTGATATCTACATCCAAATAGGGCAGACAGCGTCTTCAATTTTCAATGGAAACAATGAGAACGTTCTAATGAATGCGGACGGGTTTTAAAATTTGGTCATTTTTTTTTTAATGGACAAAAATTTGTGGATTTGTTTGATTAGCCAAACAAATAAAAAGTATTGGGTTTTTTAATGAAGGTAATTATTTCACTACTAATCAAGTTATTGAATTGTGCATCCATGGTAAATATTATAGGTTTGTTTTCGGTATTTTACTAATGTCTGATTTCAAGAGTAATAATTAAAGACATCATAGATGCTTTATTGACAAACTGATAAGGACTGAGCAGAAACAGAAAATACAGTGACTCTATGTCCCTAATCACCATCCTTGGTGTGCAGCACAGGGTTGTGGTAAATTATAAACCGCATCATGATAATTCCTCACAGGGCGTGGAATGCCACTAAGGAATAAGCTCTGTGTATTTTCATTTCTCTGGAGTGAGATTTTTTTCGTTTCATTTCAAACTCTACAGTTAGAGATAGCAGGTAAGAGAGAATCTGAGAAGCATTCCTGTATTTCTTTGGACATTTTTTCCCTCCAATTCTGCTTTTAGGACCACATGGTCTTCAAGACAAAGGGAGTTTCATCTTGGCCTTTGATAAGTCTGTTTAAGCCAAGAGTCAACTCAAAATTTATTAACAACATCAGATCACAAATTATTCATAGTCTTTTTGACACTTAAAAAGTCTATGGCTTCCCACACAAGAAGGTTAGTTCTACTTCAACTCACTGAATATTATTAGACTGTTTCTCAAAAGTTTATTGAAATCTCAGATTCTGATTTCACTCTACAAGATTATTTCATACTTTACAGTCAATTAAAAATGACTAAATCAAGTTTCTTCGGGAAAAAATGTTAAATAGTGTAGGTATAAGACACAGCATTGAACTTTATAGGTTATCTCATTACCGAACAAATCTTACTTTTGAGTGCACATAAGTCCTTTTCTTTGCTTAATATTAGGTTCCATGGAGACACAATTAGTCTTTCTTTACAGTATCTTCATTCTATTAGTGCTACCAGAACAAAGATTTGGGAGACGGGGAAATCATGACTCTCATTTATACAGATGTAACATTTTTAAGGGATGGATTTCATCGCATTGCTATGAAATCAAAATGAAATGCACATCAATGAATGATTGTACCTTAAAAATGATGTGCCAAGGACACACAGTTTTGTGCAGATAAATCCTAGTGATTCAAAAGTATGTACCAGAATGTACCAGGGACGAGAAATACAGCAAAATACTAGAAAAATATGTCTAATCTTTATTTCTGAGATTATCTCTAAATCTGGTCATTAATCACTGGAAAACTATATATAAAATTGAAGTCAGGCGGTAACAGAAAATGTTGTCTTTGAGATCATGGCAGAAATATTATTTCATTTCTAATGCACGGGGAACTTTACTTAGAAAATCCTCTTGAAAACAAAAGTATGATATGAAGAATATGAAGAATTCATTGTTATTTTCATCCTAAGAGAGCATCTCACTAGGCAGTTTGAGATATAAGAGACTGAACAGCTTAGTCGCATGACTTGACTACAACCCTTGTCAAAGGAAGGATCGACAAATACCTGTGCCAAAAGTGACAGTAAGTTCGGAGAAACAAGATTATATACTTTAGTTTTTTAGAAGATGAATCAAAAAGAACTTTTAGTAACACCTTTCCCCCGAAAGCTGTATATCTTCAAGCGTAAGTGTGTAACTGTGTCACAAATCAAAATCTACTATAAGAATCTTCTGTTCCAAGTGGGAAAAGTCCAGTTGGGGAATCTACAATCACTATGGCCACCACCATTAGTAAATCTTATTAAAATAAATTATCATTTATTTATAGTAGGAAAACATACACTAAACATATATTTCCATTTGCTACTAGAAGATCTTATTTTAATTTTTCATAGTCTTGTGACCCCAAATTACATGCTTCCACCCGTAGGATTTAAACATGAATATGAACCATTCAGATAATTTCCATATCTCTTTTTTCACCTAAAGAGAGTGATCTGACTTGCCAGGAAAGAGGGAAAAATCTTAATTTATAGCACATAAGACTGGATTAACAGGATTTTTAGAGCTGAATACACTTTTCCTGTGTTAATTCTGTCTTTCTCCTTCTCGTTTCTATAGAGCGAATTCCATGGATGCACCATCCTTTTCTCAACGCATACTAGGAAAGAGTGGAAACTGCTTAGAAAAGAAAAACAAATTTAAAAAGCCGGAGTGGGGGGGCGCCTGGGTGGCTCAGTGGGTTAAGCCTCTGCCTTCAGCTCAGGTTATGATCTCAGGGTCCTGGGATTGAGCCCCCCATCGGGCTCTCTGCTCAGCGGGGAGCCTGCTTCCCCCTCTCTCTCTCTGTCTGCTGCTCTGCCTGCTTGTGATCTCTCTCTCTCTCTGTGTCAAATAAATAAATTAACTCTTTAAAAAAGAAAAAAAAAAGCTGGAGGATAAGACCTTCAGAAAAAGCCTTTGGTCAACGAGTGGTGGTAGTTGGCATGAAGAAGCATATGAGGAAGTAGAGACGTTACCTATCGCGACTTAACCACTGACACTAAATATAGAGGCAACACTTATGATTTCATCTTTTCTATAAGTCAGAAACCCCAGTGTGTCTTAGCGGAATCCCCTAACTCGGGTTCTTTCAAAGGCTGCAATGGTCTGAGGGCTCAGCTGGGAAGGATCAGCTCCCGAGTCACTTGCATGGTTTGGACAGAACGCAGCGCCCTGCCGTCTGTCATTGGTCCTCCATAGAACACTTCATAACATGGCAGCTGGCTTCTCTCTGAGAAGGTGAGAGGGCTTCAGAGGGTGAGGAAGCCAAGGAGGGTTCTAGCTAGCAAGATGGAAGTCTCGGGTTTCGTAGCCTAATCAGAAACCACATTTGGTTGCTTTCGTTGTATTCTCCTTATGTGAAACCAGTTACAAGGCTGGATCATACATAAAATGAAGAGTTTGTAGAAGGGTATGAACACTGGGGCACAGAATTCACTGGGAGCCCTGTCAGAAACTTCCTACCAAAGCAAAGAAAGTAACCAAAATGCAAGGAATAGGTCTGAGAAAAGCCAGACTTCTTACAAACCATGATACGATCTCTTCATCATTACAATGGTGGCAATATTGGTTCTCTCTACCACGAAGGATTGTTGTTAGGTAGGAAACACAAGTGATTTTAAAAAGAAAAGCATTCTTATATCAAGCGCAGAATCACCAATAGTATTGCCATTGAACTAAAAGTCAAATATAAATGCATGTTATGAGCTTAACTACACCCTCTGGGAAGGTATGATGAAGTCTTAACCCAGTATCTGTGGGTGTGACTTGAAATACTTAAAGATCAAGTAAAATATGGAGGTCTTTTTCATATCACCTTGGTTTGGGTCTGAGGTTGGCTTTGGTAATGATGCCCCAATAATTATTTAGTTGTCTAATAAATAGTGGTGAGTGGAATGTAATATTGTACATAGAGTCTGACTGTAAATATGTAATATAGGGTTAACATACATTTAGAAAGTGCTCAGAAATAATTCTCAAGATTTTACAAATGGTTATACTTGAAAGATAGGCCCATCATGATATTATCCCTTACTCTTTGAACTTTTTTTTTTTTTGGTATTATTTCTATTAGGAAAATGATAAAATGATTATTACTTATTATTTACCATTTAAATGTAACTAATTTAAAGTCATTTATCTATTGTACATTTTATAAAAACAAGATACTGAATAATGAATAAGGTTTAGAGAATGATAAAATGATTATTACTTATTATTTACCATTTAAATGTAGCTAATTTAAAGTCATTTATCTATTGTACATTTTATAAAAACAAGATACTGAATAATGAATAAGGTTTAGAGAATGATATTACATATTAAACACATTTAAAACTTTCTTTGAATCTATTAAAGTGAATTCATATCTTTGTTATCTTTTTTTTCACACACTCCTTCAATGGTTTTGCCCATGCAGTCCAAAAAAAAAAAAAAAATTAGTAAGCAGCAAATGATCACCTTGCTATTTGAATGTCATGATTAAAATTACCGTAGTCAATGGCATACATTCTTGTATATATGCTATTAAGTTACTTAAAGCTGATTATCTCTGGAAACAATGAGACTGAAAAATGAAGGAATGATTTAAGAGCCAAAATAGCAGTAAATAAAAAACACATTTAATAATATTGTTGCTCTTAGAAAAGTAAACAGGTGTGTTTTCTTGCAACAGAGCTGCCTTAGTAAACACATGGACAGAATTTCATCAGAATACTTCCAGCTGTGTTAAGACCATCTGTTCATCCTTTTTAATTTTAATTAGTGCTAGAGACTTATTTTATTTCATTAATCTCATCTGCGAATTCTCGACTGCATTTTGCCCCCTTTATGGATAAAGAAGCAGGTCTGAACAAACTAGAAATTCTAACAACTCGTTCCTTTCCTAGTTTCACTTTAATCAGCTATTCTAGAAGTAAATGAAGTTGTTGCTTTTAATAATAATGGCAATTTTCCATAAACTGCACTAAGGCAGTGTCATGTTATAAAAGAAATTCCAGGAATTATTCAGCATATGTTTAACAGATGATGAGATTTTTAACCACTGATACTCGTTCTGTGACTTTCTCCCCCTTCTTTCTAAAGAGTCAATGGCAAGGATTACCCACTGTGAAGTTCTTTCCATAACATTCTAATTACATTTAAGGGCTTTCAGACATACTTTATTTCCATGCTTACATATTTATCATATAACCTATTTGCACTCAAATCAGAAATAAAAATTAAAAATTAGAATCTGTTTCAATAAAACAAATAAGTATACTTTCAGTGCATAGGTAAACTTGACCTTTTATTTATAGGTTAACTATTATTTTTTTGAAGATTTTATTTATTTATTTGACAGATGGAGATCACAAGTAGGCAGAGAGGCAGGCAGAGAGAGAGAGGAAGCAGCCTCCCCTCCCTGCTGAGCAGAGAGCCCAATGTGGCGCTCGATCCTAGGAGCCTGGGATCATGACCTAAGCCGAAGGCAGAGGCTTTAACACACTGAGCCACCTAGGTGCCCCTAGGTTAACTATTTATACTCAAATTCAACTGTCCACATTAAAGAAGAGTTGTTTGCCCTGACCTTATATATTCACCTTTTACCTAAGTATATATTAGCAAAAATGGTGCTTCGCAAACTTTAATGTCCATGGCAATCACCTGGGGGTCTACAGAATGCTGTTCTGTGTCAGTAGGACCAAGGGGGTCTTGATAACCTGCATTTCTAATGCACTCTCAGGCAATGGTCAGCTCTTAGACCCAATCTTGAGTAGTGGAGATACAGAAAGAGCAAGTATGGGTGATATTAAAAAAAAAAAAAAAAGAAAGAAAAAGTAAACACCTGTACCATGAAGCTTATATTAAGTATGAAATTAAACAGCTCATTTTATCTAAAAATTGGCACTTAAAATCCAAGGGTGTGGGATTATGGACATTGGGGAGGGTGTGTGCTTTGGTGAGTGCTGTGAAGTGTGTAAACCTGGTGATTTACAGACCTGTACCCCTGGGGATAAAAATATACGTTTATAAAAAAAATTAAAAATTAAAAAAAATCCCTCAATTTAAAACTGGCAGTTATTCTTAAATCAATTCCAGAAGGTCTCCCATTTCCTGGTAGTCATATAAAATCATAAAATATCCACCAGATAGACAAAAAGTGTATAAGAATTCTTCATAAAACATGCAACCAAGTTTTTAAACTCATACTAAAACCATAAGAAAAGAACATAAACAGACTGACAAAATTTCTCTTCCACTTAAAAGTATTTGTGTCTGTTAACCTCTCCTTTTTTTTTTTTTTTGTTGTTGCTGAAATTGTTATTTATGTTCCCTGTCTTTATTCTTGATTAGTCTTGCCAGTAATTGTCTATTTTATTGGCACTTTAAAAAAACCAGATCTTGCTTTATTATCTACTTTGGCTGTTTTCTATTCATTTTGTTCTGCTTTTATCTTTATGTCCTTTCTTCTATTTTATGTTTATTTGGGTTTCTTTTGTCCTAGATTCTAAAGCTGACTACTTAGCCCATTTCGTTTTATCCTTAGTTTTTTCTACTACTTGCATTTATTGCTATTTTGTAAATCTTAATTACATATTTTGGATACACAGTGTTCTTACAGCTCCACTTTTTAAATGTGACAATATCTGTTCTAAAATGCTCTTTAATCCAGACGTTGTCAAGATAAATATGTTAAATTGCTAAGACGTTTGTTCTCGTTAGATACAAAGCTACCTAACTACGTATATACAGATTTATGGGCTACTCTTTGAAAATGAATATGTACTTTTATTTCTTTTAAGATTACTTATTTATTTTGGATAAGCAGGGGGGGATGGAGAGAGAGCACACGCCTGTGTGCAAGTACATGCACCCTTGCCTGCACATGCGTGGAGCGTGGACAGAAGGATAAGGAGAGAATCTCAAGCAGACTGCAGGAGTTGACCGTCATGCTCAAGCCGACGGAGCTCCGCCTACGGTTCCGTTTCATGACCCTGAGATCATGACTTGCGCCAAAACCAAGAGTGCCCAACTGATTGAGCCGCCCAGGCACCCAGAATGTACACCTTTATTGCATTAGGATCAAAGAATGCATTCTGTATGTTTCTACTCACAGGAAATTAAAATATATATATATTTGTGGCTTAATATATAAACAATGTTTGTAAATATCTTATCATTATCTAAAATACATAATATGGGCAGATAATTGTCCTGATATTTTAGGAAGCTTACGTGGAATTCATACTTTTCTTTAGACATAAATTGAGAAAGCACAATTGAGATAGAAAGACCAAAGGACAAAATACATTAGGAGCACAGGACAGAAAACTAACCTCCAGGTAGGGTCCCATATGAACAATTTTTATAGGTGAATTTTATCAGTCTTCAAGGAATACATTTTCTTATGTTATTCAAGGTGTTCATATAAGAAAAAAAAATAGGCAATTCTGATAGACAAAACCACCATTAGATCAAATTACTCTCACTTAAGAAATTAGGTACCCGAAGCCAAAATAAAATATTGATACACAAAGTTATATTAAAGAAATAATAGCTATAACTATATGGACTTACTCCAGGAGTACAACAATCCCTCAATATTAGTAACTTTATAAGTAAATTTCACAACATTAGCAGTTTTAAGTAGAAATAACATATGGACATTTTACAAGATGGGTTAAAAAGGTATTTTTAATTTTTTAAGTTTCTGTCTTAATTTCAACTAGTTTTATTAGTTTCAGGTATACAATTTAGTGATTCAGCAATTCCATACACCATCGAGACAAATGAGCTCCTTGATTCCCATCACCTCTCTCATCCACACCCCCCCTCTCTGTTAACCAGTCTGTTCTCCATAGTTATGAGTCTGTTTCTTGGTTTGTCTTTCTCTCTCTCAATCTCTCTCTCTGTGAAAAAAAGCATTTGACGATATCCAGCAACTCCTGACAAGTGCTTATTAAGCTGGAAATGCCAAGAAATGTATTCAGTGTGATAAAGAGTAGTTATGAGAACCCTCAAAGAAATAATATAACAGTGATAGGAGAGGAGCCAGCATTCTATTAACATCTGGAAAAAAAAAAAAAAGACGGGAAGAGACACCACTACCACTGTTATTCATTACTCTGGAGGTTTCAGTCAATAAAATTTTAAAAGAATAAGAAATAAGAGGTTTATATGTTAAAAAAGAAGATGAAATTTATCATTCATCTAGAGAGGATATAACTCTCTTCCTTAAATATACAAAGGAATAAAGTAAAAGAATGCTAGGAGGAAAACTCTAAAAGTCGTTGGCTATACCATGGAAGTATCTAAAATCATCAGCCTTTTGAATACTGACATTAGGGGTGCTTGGGTGGCTCAGTGGGTTAAGCTGCTGCCTTCGGCTCAGGTCATGATCTCAGGGTTCTGGGATCGAGTCCCGCATTGGGCTCTCTGCTCAGCAGGGAGCCTGCTTCCTCCTCTCTCTCTCTCTTCCTGCTTCTCTGCCTACTTGTGATCTCTCTCTGTCAAATAAATAAATAAAATCTTTAAAAAAAAATGAATACTGACATTAACTAGACCTAAAATGCTTTATTAAGTGTCTCAGGGTACCTGGGTGGCTTGGTTGGGCATCTGACACTTGATTTTGGCTCAGGTCAAGATCTCAGGGTCATGAGGTTGAGCCTGGCGTCAGGCTCCCTGCTGAGCACAGAGTTAGCCTGGGATTCTCTCCCTTGGCCCCTTCCTCCTCTCTCTCTAAATGAATAAATAAACAAAATCTTAAAAAAGATAAAGTATCTTGGAAAACCACAGAATGGAATTCAAATAGGAATAAAATTAGCAACTAGTGTGCAAATACAAATAAAGTTAATTGAGGAATATATAACAATGTAAAAAATCCAAGATACATACTATGTTCCTGGTTGGGAAAACACAAAATTATGAAATTCACTTCTCTTCATATAAGTCTATAAATTGGGATTATAATATCCCAGTGAAAATCCCTCAAGATTTTCCATACTGGATACCTGTCCAAATCGCTCTAAAATATTACATAGATACGGGTGCCTGGGTGGCTCAGTGTGTTAAAGCCTCTGCCTTCGGCTCAGGTCATGATCTCAGGGTTCTGGGAGGAGGCCTGCATTGGGCTCTCTGCTCAGCGGGGAGCCCGCTTCCTCCTCTCTTTTTCTCTGCCTGCTTCTCTGCCTACTAGTGATCTCTGTCTGTCAAATAAATAAATAAAATATTTTTTAAAAAATTGCATGGATAAATTTGAAAATATGACAAGATAATCTTGATAAAAAGGATTTCCTTTCAAATTAAGCCATATTATAACATGGCAATTATACCACATGTAAAATATTGGCCTCTAAATTGACACACATTAATAATGAAGTTGGAAAAAATAAATTATATAAATTATGGGAATTTATGTATGAGAAAGTGTTGCCACATGCCAGCAGTGAGAGAATGGACTTTTCCATAAATAATGTGAGTCATGTCTCTTCCTGTGCCCATCCCTCTGGAAAGCAGTGCCTGGAACACAGGCTGCATGCAGGGATTTTACTTGGGAAGTGATGCCAGGAAACCAGAGTATGGAAAGGAGAAGGCATCACCAGAGAAGGAAAGTCAGTATGGAGTGGATTTTCAGTGGGTCAATACAGTGGGCAACTTCCGATTGTTTCCATCATGACCCTCTGAAGAATGATGCGTAATGTTCTCAAGAGTTGTCTGATAGGGTAACAGAAGAGAGAGGCATTCCTTCACCAGTTCTTGGAATTAGCGCTGCCTGTGTTAAGGTGCTAAGTCCTTCACATTTCCAGGCTATGTATGAGTGCAAGCAGAAATTCCTGCCACTGTCCCCTGGTGGTGTCAGGGACACCTTGGGACAGAACATTAGAGAGAAACAGTACAACCAAGGTAAGCTATATCTCATTTTGCCTTCACATGGTTGCTGGAATAAAAGGTGTGTTAAGAGGAGACGAGGGAGAGCCCAAGAATGTCCAGCACAAGAAAACTGAAGATTCATAGGTTAAAAAAAGAAAAAAATTAGATGGGAAGACATATTTATGTTTGATTTCCCTCCTACTATCTATCATTCTGGATCTCTGCAGGCACCTTTAGGTAAACTGACAATTTAAATATTCCTGAAGAAGTCCTAAAAAATTCAAGGTCAGCTAAGACCTTGAAAACATTTCGTTTCTGTTTTGGTGATACCTCTCCTTTCAGATGTATCCTTCTGTCACCTGCATGTCTAAGAACTTGTTCTCTTTCTCTGGTTCATTATGTATCATTTTGCAGCCATGCTGGTGTATCTGCATTTCATTTACATGCAATGGATTCAAGCATCCTATTGTTTTCAGGTAATTGCAATCATTTTAATTTAAGACAGGAAAAAAAAAAAGATAAACACGTTATGAACAGATGTGTTTGTAATTTCCTAATAATTTATCTCTAATACTGAAGTGTATGTTTATATTGTTTATCCCACAGTATATTCAGTTATGACTTATAATGTGCTGACATTCAAAAGTATTGGAGCTACCCACAATATTTGTCATATTTTAGGGAAAACAGTTACATTAAATTTCAAATAAAGAAGCTACTATGAAAACAGAGTGATTCAACCTTTTTTAGCAAGTTCAGCACTCTAAGAAATTCAGTTCCCTTGGGTTGATCAAGTATTTCCTCCACAGGGGGTGACTGGGGGGTTTAGTGGGTTGAGGGAGACTGTGGATTTCAGCTCAGGTTGTGATCTCAGGGTCTGGCATAGAGCCCCACAGAAATCTAGCCGGTTGTTTCCCATTGGCTCTCTCTCTGCCCCTCCCCTGCAACTGCATTCCCAGGCACATGGGCGTGACTGCACACACACTCTCTCTGGCTTTCTCCCTCTGAAATAAATAAATCTTAAGGAAATGGCAGATTCCTCAGGAAACTTTAAATATGGCATTAATTTATATAAGGCAAAAAATAAATCTAAGGAATGATCAATATTTAAGGAAAAAAAAAGACAACTTAGAATGCAAATTTAATAGAGCCAATGGACAGGAAATGAACCTAATAGATAGGGGAACCCTCTCTCATCACCACCATTGGTATTTTCCCCATCTACACACAGTAGTATTGGTTTCTCTGCAAATCACAAAGGTCACATTTGCCTAATTCACCAGAAAAAAAGGTGGGATATCTTTGAAAGCCTGGTTACTTATATATTTGACAGCATATATTTTCATTAAATGCATGAACTAAATCCCCCAAATCCCCAAATAAAGATAATCTTCTTTCTGTCTTTTCTTTTTCCTTTCTTTCTTTCTTTCTTTTTTAAAGAATTATTTATTTATTTGAAAGAGAGACAGCACACTTGCACAGAGGGAGGGGCAACGAGAGAGCTAATCCCAAACAGAAGTCCTGGCCAAAGACAGAGCCCTAGACAGGGCGGATCCCATGACCCTGAGATCATGACCTGAACTAAATCAAGAGTCAGATGCTTAATCGACTGAGCCAGTCAGAAGCCCATCTTCTATTATTTAATGTTCTCCCAAGATATCACATAACTATTAAAATAACTTTCTTCTTTAGATTAATTTTAATTGCTTCAAAAATATTCACATAATTCAAAATATGAATTCCAGAAAAGAAACCCCTTCATAAAACATATCCCCCTTCTTTATTTTCTGAGAATATTCTGTCCTAGAGCATAGTCTTTTCACTCACGAAGAAAGTGAAAACATTTTTATATAATGGTAATTTACGAACAAGAGGAAGCAAGCTGTGTAAGCCTTGAGTAATTGATGGATCTTATTTATAGAGCCTTTCTCAGTGTGTTTTCAATTATGCTTGTTCATAGTCCTGAATGGTTAATTTTAATATTTTCTCTTAACAATTTGAAAATATGCTAGCACCTCACAATGGTAGTCTTATTTTCAACCAGCCACATGTAACTTACATCTCTTCTCTGTTAAATAAGTAAAATGACTCAGATCCAAAGTTGGCCTGACACTAGAAGGCACTTCATGGACACCATTTACTTTTTTTTTTTTTTTTTTTTGACATTATTTACTTTTAACACTTCCCAGTTGGACAAACCCCAAATCAGTTTGGAAATATACAGTATATTTGTTCCAATAAAGGCAAAACACCTAAGAACATAGATTTGTTTCTGAATTTCCTGTTTTCATTTCAGGACAAATTATGCTCAGCTGCACAAACAAAGTAATTGACAACAGAATTTCAGGAAAAAAGAAGGAATGTTTTCAGAATTATGAAAACCTCTTGAGAAGGAAAGGTCTATGAGCCACAGAAGCAGGGTATATTCAACAGGCATGGAGCAAAAGGAACTCCAATATAAAAATGTCATTTCCCACGAATAATGGCGTCAAAGTCTACTTTAAAATCAAGAAAATATGAAAGGTTATTACCAAGAGGGTGTTAACCAGATGTTCTCAATCTCTATAAGGGCAAAACATTGATAACTTAGATAGAAGGCAGAGCAGGAACACACAGAAAGTTATTAAGTCTTGGAAAGATTAAGAAGTAAGGATGTGCACAGTATTTTCAAGATTAATTGAATTTCACCTATCCAAGAAACTTTAAGTTGGAAGGAAAGCAGGCTGGATTGATTACATATATTCCCCTTATAGCCATATTGCTTTCTTGTTTTATAGAGTGCTTACTTTAATAATATAGTAATATGCCAGATGTAGCAAAGGAAACCATTCTTTTCATTATAAAATAACCTTCTCAGTAAATCCATGTATCAGACTTCAGTCCACTGTCACCTAGAGGGCATGATCCCCCTCAAGACAACATATATAATGGAGTCAGAAAATTGTAAGCTCAAACTTGCCTTTTCCCTTACAACTGTGCACCTAGGGTACATCACTTAGCTCAGAAGATATATGCAGAGCACTAGCAGCACAAATGTTAGTAGGGATTCCTGCACAGTGCATGCAAGGGTGAGGAGTTTCTATCACTGGTTTACAAGCTGGTTTCCCAAAAGACTGGATTTCATGAGGGCAGTAGCATCTTTCACAGAAGTGCCAAGCCTAGTGGACTGATACACCATCAATCTGTGTTCAACCCACGTAAAATATCTGGCATCGTCATAAAGACATTAGTAAAAGTGCATGTCATCGGACCTCTGCCAAAAACACTTACGAAAAATAGATTTTGAGAAAGGAAATTCATACACACAGTGAATGAGGTACTTATAAAACAGAATAAATTAATATCGCTTAATAAAAAAGTCTTTAATAAATGCATACTAGAGGAAAGCAGCAGAAATCTCAATGCTGGTAAAAAGTCCAAAGCCATTGCTGCTAGAATTCCCTCAAGGGCAACACAAGAAAATTTAATAAACTGAATGCATTGTCATTTGAGTCATGTGGAGTATTTGCTGTCTTTCCTGAGGAGCTGAGGTAGGGTAAATGTGATTTTCATCCAGCAGGTAATTGCCAGAAACAGGCTTGAAAACAGGCCAGAGATTTAAAAAAGAAAAGATAAAGAGAAAAAGAAAGAAAAAGAAAAAGAAAGAAAAAGAAAAAGAAAGAAAAAGAAAGGGAAGGGAAAGGAAAGGAAAGGAAAAAGATATGCTGGAATACCAAAATCTTAGGAGAAAACTAAAACAAAAAACCATGACATTCTTATTCCTGTTTAGTAGTGTGTTTAAAATAGGATACTTCAGTTATACACGGTGAAGCATCCACAAGTACGTCATCATCTAATTAAGTGAAAACTTGTAAATAAAAAGTTGCTCGTGAAACAAATTTAGGGTAGTTTCATCCATACAATCAAAATAATTATAATGTTTTCTGCTCAATGAGTGATAAATGTATTGCTTGATATTTGTTCGTCAACATTATTTTCAGCAATATTTCTGCCTAATATTAAAATATGCTATCTAATGTCAAAACGAACAGGATTTGGACTTAAACCCTATCAGACACTGCTTCCAAAAACCTTGCTTCCTCCATTGTATGCCATATATTATTTTCTTTTCTACAAACCTGTGTCTTGTTAGAGTCATACCCACGGCGGCCAGAGAGTGCTGGAAGAACCCACCGAAATATGAATCTCTCTATACTTTATCATCTAGAGTTTAACAAATTTTACATATTAAAAACGGAAGAAGAGGACGACACAGAATGAAGGTATCTACTGGAAAATGTAAGATTTCCTGCCTTTGTAAGTGTAGGTTTTTCAACACCATGCAAACCCTTCTTGTGCACAGCAATCCTCTCCTGGTTTAGAAACAACCAGATCTGCTGTCCAGAGATTGTCCTGGCAAGTGGACAGACTAGTCCACTTTGTTTCTCAAGGAGGCAGAAGCACTGTTTTAGAGTCGTCATCCCTAGAGACTATGTTCCATCCAATTCCTCTTGAAACACCTTCCACATGAATGGGACCGGCTGCTGTTAAATCTGTAAACCTCAATATATTTGAAAAGAAACATTATTAGCTAATTCAAACTATGGAAATAGTGGATTTCTTTTAAATTTTAAAATACAGGTATAAAGGAAAAATTAAAATTATTTTGTACGTTTATCACCAGGGGACTAATGTTAAGAGAAATTATAGAACAGCAGAAAAGGGGGGAAAATTCCTGGCCACATCTTTCCTGCACTCCTTATCTACCTACCTACTTCACTAGAAAAGTCCATACGCCACACAAAATGAGTGCCCTTCTTACTTTTGTGTACTCTCCAAGAATGCTCCCAAGAAACATCATTTACATTGTATCCTGTCAAATTGTATTCTAACTAGTCTGTTACCACATTTGTCTCTCCCACTGGACTGTAAGCTCCTCAAGACCAAAAGCTGCATACTTTTCCTATTAGTATATAAAGCCAATTACAGTGACTGGCAAATACCAAGACCAAAAGCTGCATACTTTTCCTCTTAGTATATAAAGCCAATTACAGTGACTGGCAAATACCAAGACCAAAAGCTGCATACTTTTCCTCTTAGTATATAAAGCCAATTACAGTGACTGGCAAATACCATGTTCTTGTTTGTTTCACTATTGAATGGATAAACAATGTGCGCCGCCCCCTGTGTTCTCTCAATGCCGGAGTCAAGTCAAATTGTTTCTTCATAAGCCTCTTTATTCCCGACATGATACTTGGAGAATACTATAAAATTCCAAAAGTTTAATTAAAGCTATGGCCTTATTTCAACAAATGGGCTTTTCACAGAGTGATTAGCTGAGCCAACGGAGAATCTGTCATGATTTCTACCTAATTCTCTTTTGCAACCAATTAAAAAATAAATATTTTATCAAAGTCATTAGCAAATAATTATTAGTCATTAAATATGTTGATGGAGGTTTGTATGAAAAGTGTACAAACACCTGGTACAATTGTAGTAGAGGTTTTTTTATCTAACAGAATTGGTTATGAACAGGTTAATTAATGTAAAAGTTGGCTTTTGGCAAATTTAAATATATATAGACATAAATACTCATTTCCGAACCTTTGTATGTAGGGAAAGGCCTTTTAAAAAAATTGAGAGCAGATCTCTAAAATTTACACTTTGATTAGTCTTTATGTGCCACATCAATTCTCCATTGCCTTTTTCCAATTTCAATTCTTTAGAGTGAAACAAGAACTTAAAGACAATTGAGAAGAAAATCATGTGCAAAATCCAGATAGATTTTACTACATATTTTCAAACGTCCATAGCTCTCTAACAGTACCAAGTTTCACATTTTTTATAAGTGGATAGGGTTTTGTTTTGTTTGGTTATTAGATTTTATTGAATCTTCCTAAAACATTCAGCTTATCTATCATGAAAATTAAAAAAAAAAGTTACATTCCCTTATATATTCCTTTTCCATTGATTTACATAACACTAAATTAAATTACATAATTACAAGAAAATGACAACGAAGATAACATCATTTGGGAATAAAAACAACTTACTGTTAGTAAGTATGCCAACTGGTGGAGTCCAAGGGCTTTCACAAGCATAGCCCTGTGTTGCCAAACATTCAGTGTGCCATGGAACAGGTGAGTGTGGCTGGCAGAGGAAACTGGGAGAGTCACTTACATGAACAGCAGAGCCTTACACAACTCTGACAGTGCAGTGATGACCATCACGTAGTCAAAAATCTGCATATCACTTTTCACAGCTCCCCCAACCCCCACACTTAATAGCTGAGTGTTGACTGGAAGCTTTACCAATAACACAAATAGTAGACCAAAACTGATTTTGGATGTTATACATGTGTACATAGTGCATTCTTAGGATAAACTAAGCTACAGAAAAAAAAAAGTTATTAAGGAAATCCTTAAGAAGAGAGAATACATTTACAGTACTATGCTGTATTTATTGAAAAAAAGTTTGCATGGAAGTGGACACACGCAATTCAAATCCGTAATGTTCAAGATGCAAGGGCTAATGAATTAGCAGAGACTCTGCTGCCATTCTCCTCCTCAATATGCTTTTTATCTGAATCACTGCTTAATTCTACTGTGGCCTGCCTATAGCAAAATGCTCACAGCTTTCCTCTCCTCTCATGCTAGTTGCCTTGAGATCCAGGCCAGTACATCTCAAGTTTTGTACACTCTAAGTCCAATGTTTTCCCCAATCTATCACAAAACAGTATTATACTTGCAAAATACAATACAAATATAATGGGGAAAAATATAAGGGCATTTTAAATTATTAGTTCAGCAGACATAAAAATTACTCTGTTAAACTGCTATAAAAGTATCTAAACATTGCCCTCAAATGTCTGTTCTTACCTCTTCCTGGACCAGGAACAGTTTGGGGAATAGCACTGGTTTGCAGACTATATGTGAGTGGGGCTTATGTCGACAAAGACTAGATTAATTACATTAATTAGCTAAACTTGTAATCACATTGGTATGGGCAACATGATCTAGGAAACAATCGAAAAGTAGATATAGAAAAATAAGTATTTTCAAGGGAAAACTGAGTATTTTCTTCTGATGGATAGATCTCTTTAATCCTGCATAGAATTCCATGAGCAAAAACAAGAGGATTATAAGAATATATGGTTCTATGTTATACTGCAACAATATATTTTTTTCAAAATAACATTATGAGAACTAAGACTGTTAAAATACAAATCTATTAAAATAAAAGGATTTTTTAAAAGAAAGGTAGAAGACAAAGCCTATGGAGAGATCATCAAACATTATTTTTGCTCTAACTATTTAACATACTGTTTCAGTTAATTATAATACAATCTTCCTTGGCTAGCTTTTATTTTGTATTGTGGCTCAAAAAGAAGTCATGCAGAACAAATCCTGTCCTTAATTTTGGGTTTAGTTTTCGTAGCTGGCTCAAATGTACACATAAAGATCCACCAGAATCCTGAAAAATCTAGATACTTCCATATGTGCGTCCATTAAAAGTTGGGGCAACAACATGGATGGAACTAGAGCGTATCATGCTTAGCGAAATAAGTCAAGCAGAGAAAGACAACTATCATATGATCTCCCTGATATGAGGAAGTGGTGATGCAACATGGAGGCTTAAGTGGGTAGAAGAAGAATAAATGAAACAAGATGGGATTGGGAGGGAGACAAACCATAAGTGACTCTTAATCTCACAAAACAAACTGAGGGTTGCCGGGGGGAGGGGGTTTGGGAGAAGGGGGTGGGATTATGGACATTGGGGAGGGCATGTGCTTTGGTGAGTGCTGTGAAGTGTGTAAACCTGGTGATTCACAGACCTGTACCCCTGGGGATAAAAAATATATGTTTATAAAAAATAAAAAATTAAAAAAAAAAAAGAAATAAAGTTCAGGACATATACACAGAAAAAAAAAAAAAGTTGGGGGAAAGAAAACCTGATTCCACTTTAATCAGATGAGCACCAAGGACAATTTGTAACACAGCAAAATAATAAAATAGGCAATGTTAGGGTCAAGCTCAACTAGGCAAGGGATCACCTCTTTTTAAAACTATACTAAAAGCAGAAATTCTCTAAGTAACTGGTGAATTAAGTAATCTGGTTGGTTGACCATTCATAGTTTAGTGTAATGTTTAAACTGTGCTCTATCATCATTATTACAAAGCGAGCTCTCATGCCAAGATAAGACCCAAATACTTTTGTTCTGAATTAAATAAAATCCTATAATCATGGTTCTAACATCTGTCTGACATTAAGCAGTTGGCTGCTAAAAATGGAGATTTTCTTTTCATCTGCTCCATAAAATCATAGACCCAGGGATAAGTCTTCAAAATACCATTTCTCATCCCCACCCCTTCAACTTCAAGTCATCAGGCAAATATTTCTAAGAGGGCTATAGCATTCCCCCACCCGTTTTTTGTTTTTGTTTTTTTACCTTGTCATAAGTTTAGATATCTTTACTACTTCTCATTTGCCATGAAAACAGGACATCAGATAGTATTTTGACTAAATTCATTCATATTTTCAGAATGCATTTCAACCTTACAGCATATATTGTTTACTATCATAACCTAAACTCCTCTTTAGTTTTCTGTTCATTAATTAAAATGTGTTTCTATGCAGAAAAGTCCCTGGTGTGTGTGTATTTTTACAGGATTTCTTTGTAAGTAAAATTCCCAAGATTCTTAAACCTTTCTCATTCTTTGTGAACTTCTTATAGTATTTCCTTTTAGGTGTTCAATTTCTAACATTTGCATTTGTTTCTCTAATTAATCTAAGTGCAAATTGTTTTATACTTGATCTCTGCCTCCTTGTAAAGGCTGAATTAAAAATGATTATCATTATTTTCATATATAATTATAACATTACTAAAATGAATATTTTGTCTTGCCCTTCCATCTTCCCTTCCAAGAAAATGTCATGCTTAGTGAGAGAAGCTTCAGGTGCCCAAGGATCTGGGATCCTCTGTCTTGAGGATCCCCTCGATATGACGGAGCAATGGTTTTAAGCACCAAGTACTTCATATCAAGGTTTTTAAATTATCCACTGAACTCTAGATCAGAGTATGATGAACTGGTAATACACATGAAAAGTGCCAAGATCATAAGGACAATGGAAGGCCAACCCCATGAGCTCTGCGCCTTACTAAGGAATAAGTCACCACCAAGGAATGTATTAATTCTATACTTCAAAAAGGAGAACTCTTGATCTTTTCCTCATTTCAAAAAAGCCATACAGGAGCAGCAAGAATCACTTAGTCCCCACTTTAGGCAACCCAGGAGATTTCGGTATGTTCTGAGGTCATACTGATCCTGGTTAGTGTTTTCCATAAGGCAGAGGAAAGAGCAGGGCTTGAGCGACAGAGAGGGTTTATGCTGGTGCCAAGGCTGATCTAGTAGGACACCCATACATTTCTGTTTTCAATTTCTCTGCTTTGAAGTCCTCCTGCCTTAACTGGAAACAATTTGCTCTCTCTAAGAAAGATTGGCATTTTGCATGGATGTAAGAGATACAGTAATAGTAGCCATCATAAAATAATGTCCTGGCACGTGTACTGAGCTAAATCCTCAATACAAAACATAGAAACTGAAGTGGTTTCATTGTACAGAGAAAGAAACATGTCTAGTTGGGCAGCTCTGTATTTATAATTGTGTATTGCATTTTTCCTTGGAGAAACTACAGTGTTAAGAGCAGTATAATCTTTAAACACATGGATATAATACTTCCTTTTGTCTTTCTTTAGATTCTTAAGATCATTGATGTGAACTGGTTAAATAAAGTTTATGTTAATGCCTTCTTTTAGAAATGTTTTCACCCTCAGGAGTGCATTTTACAGATTTTACAGATAAAAGAATAAGTTTGTTTATCTCATGTTATGATGGAGAAAGTAGGTTAGAAAAAACTAAAGGAAATCATTGAGAAAGATTTCTTTAAGAGGAAAACAGGACTGTGCTAGATAGGAGCATTTGTTTTCCACTTGTTAGCAACAACGAAAAAGGAATTTTCAGGAGAGGCTACACTAAATACATCCACATAGAATAAGGCTTTCTCCAAACTTGCTTAAATAATTTCTTTCCCCACAATTCCTAATGAGGATCTCGTGCTGATGTAGATAATATCCATTATAAAAGAATTTTGAGGAAAAATACCTAAAGCTGACAAAAGTTTATTTTTTTAAAACAACAAAATATATTCCTAATATGCTTTAATAATATTTTTATGAAAAAATGAGAAGGTAGAAATGATTTAGAATTTCAGACCCAACTAGATAACACTGTAGTTCTGTGTATGAACAGGCATTTCTGTATACTGTTATCATGTGGCTTAATAAGTGTGTGTGTGTGCCTTTACAACTATGTGCATTCCCCTCTGCCCTCTCCATCTCTGAAAGCCAAGTGGACATATTTACATACAGTTACATATAACCTATGGCTTGATAGTTCCTCACAAGCTACTTTTCATATTCAAATCTCCTTGTGTATTTTTACTTCTCTTTGAATGAAATTTATTACCCATGGGTAAATGTGCCAACTTAAACTTCTCAATCCTGGCTGCACAAAGTTAGGTTTGAAATGTCTAGGTTAGCATTTTCTCATGCACAGGAAAGCACATGGTATCCTTCTGGGCTCCTTCTCTTGAGCCAATCTTTCCTAAGTTCTAATTAACTCTTTGACTTTTTCAAGCTCCTGGCTGAACACCCAATTCTCATGGACTCCTGGATGTTCTACTTGGCCCCAATTAAAAGTTGTGCTGAGATGTTTAACTTTTCAGGTCCCTCGTACTTGGAAGTACAGAAATACTCTGCCAGAGTCAATGCATAATACAGTATATCAGGAACCCCCTCCCATACTCTGAATTGTTCCAGTAATGGAGAGCTCAGCTCCAATTATGAGTCAAAATATGTAACCACTGATTCCAAAATTGCATATAGAGAAGAGGGAGGAGAAAAAGAAGGGAGGGAATAAAGAGGAGGCAGGGAGTAGGAGAAGGAAGAGAAGAAGAAAAAGAAGAAAAAAAGGAAACAGGGGAGGAAGACTGTGAAAACTAAGGGCATAGTTACTGAAATTTTTAAGAAGCAAGAAAATAAATAAATAACAAATAGGAGGTCTTCTCTTAGACGATAGGCCAAAAAAAATTTAATAGAGTTGTTGGGGTGAGGGTAAAGGATCAATCCAGAAGTGTCTGAAGTTACCTCATCTAATAAATGAGAAAGGCAATAAGAAGAGGAAATAATTAAAGAAATAAAGAGAAAATGTTTTCAAAAAGGAAATAAGCACTCCAGTCTGAAGGAAAAATAAAGACCCATATAATAACAGAATACACAAAAACAAACAAAAGAATACACTTAGAAACATGCTCATGAAATGTCAATGATAAAAACAAAGAAAAAGTTTGCTTGGGATTAAAAAAAAAAAAAAAAAAAACAGTGTGGTATAGGGTGCCTGAGTGGCTAAGTCAGTTAATCATCTGACCTTTGGTTTCAGCTCAGGTCATAACCTCAGAGTTATGGGATTGAGCCCCATATCTCATTCTGTGCTCAGCATGGAATCTGCTTATCCCTCTCCTTTTATTCCTCCCTCGGGGCTTGCATGTGCTATCTCCCAAATAGATAAATAAAATCTTTGAGAAAAAAACAAAAACAAACAAACAAACAAACAGTGTGGGATAAAAAATCTCTTCCACAGGGACATGAATCTGATCAGCATCACACTTCTCATTGGTGACAAAAGATCCTTAAGGACAATGAACAATATGTCTGAGGGAAAAGGACTTCAGCACATAATCCACACCCAGACAAATCATCACCCAGTTATCAGGGCAAAATAAAGACATTACCAGGTGCATTTACACTCAAAGCATATCTCATGAGCTCCCTGGCTAAAAAAACCCCAAATAATCCAACAAAGAGAAATAGTTGGACCCAGGAAGGAGATTTAATTTTATAACTCAGTGGAAAGAAATCTCTCTCAGTTTGATTCCTTGGGTTTTAATTTGTTTTTCCCATGCCACTTCGGTTTCCCTCTTCTCTAACATCTCTAGCTCACTAATTTGTTCTTCTGCCTCATTTACCCTGGCAGTCAGAGTATCCAGTTTAGACTGAATGTCATTCATAGAATTTTTATGTTCGGCCTGATTAGATCTCATTTCTGCCCTCAGAAATTCTATATTGTTGTTAATATTTTTCTCAAGCCTAGATATCGCCTTGATAATTGTTACTCTGAAGCTATTTCTGATACCTTGGTTAAATCCATACCCATCCGTTCTGTGGAAGAGGACACAGTCTCTGATTCTTCCCTTTGTTGGGGGTTACAGTGCAGCGAAAAGAGGGGCGACATGCACCCCAATGTTCATAGCAAAAATGTCCCTAGTAGTCATGCTGTGGAAGGAGCCAAAATGCCCTTCAACAGACGAATGGATAAAGAAGATATGTTCCCTATATGTACAATGGAATATTACTAAGCCATCAGAAAGGATGAATACCCAACACTTGCGTCAACATGAATGGAACTGTTGGATGACGTGAGATACGTCAAAAAGAGAAATACAGTTATCAGATGTTTTCACTTATATGTGGAACATAAGGAATAGCATGGAGAACTTTAGAAGAAGGAAGGGGAAAAATGAAGGAGGACATCAGAGGGGGAGACAGACCATGAGAGACTATGGACTCCGGAAAACAAACTGAGGGTTTAAGAAGGGCAGGGGGATGTGTAGGAGAATGGGTTAGCCCAGTGATAGGTTTTAAGGAGGGCATGGAGTGCCCTGGGTGGAGCACTGGGTGTTCTGTGCAAATAACGAATCATGGAACACGACATCAAAAACTAATGACATACTGTATGGTGACTAACATAACATAATAAAAAAATTTAAAAAAGGAAAGAAATCAATGATGGCAAATTCAGCATATGCGTTAAAGAAGGTCCCCCACTTCTGGATGTTTGACAATACAATCAGGAACCAGCTTATTCTAGAGATATGGCTGAAGACCACACTCACCGTATCGGTCAAGATAAATAATACAGTTGGAAATTCCATGGGAAATAAAAACTGACAAGATAATCCAAAAGGAAATGTTTTAAGCTTCAAGGTCAAATGTCCGTTTTTTAATAACCTATAAATTGCTCAAACAATGACATACTTTAGTCTCTTCACTCAGCAGAGCCCCTGTTCGAGATTCTCCCTCTACCTCTCTCCTTCTCTGTCTGTCCCTCCCCTCCCCTAATAAATAATAAATCTCTAAACAAAACAAGACAAGAAAAGAAAGAATTCCTTATGATACAAGGCAGGGAGTCAAGAGGCACTGTCAGAAGTTGATTTTCAACAAATAGAGCTTCCAATATGCCATTTTAAAGCTGTGAAGGCAACCAATGTTAAGAAGAAGTATAAAATAAATGAAAGTTAAAAAAAAAATGGAAGAAAGAAGAAGAATGAAAAGTGGTTAATGCAAATGAGTTCACTGCTTATATTTCAGAGCTGCTGCTAAAAATAGATGAAACAAAAAAATGGGTATTAAAAATAGTTAAAATAGTAGGCAGACTAGAAATGAGGAGAGATTCTTACATTTCATTTTGTATCTTTATTTAGGCATGAATTATTATGTCCTGTTCTTGTTTTCTTGTTAAACTTGTAACTTTTGTTCAAAGCAATGCCAAAACTCTAAATATTCAAAGTTTGTGAGGTAGGGAAAAGGAAATTCCTATCAACTGGAAATGATCTCTCTGCCTTATCCAGCACATTTAATGATAATTTACTGGTCAAGAAGCCATTTTAGAGATATAAGGATAGAAGTTTTCTCGGGTTTTCTTGGGTTGTAATCTCATTATAACACGTTTAGGAAGACTTTTATCTCAAACTTAAAAATGCATCTTTCCAGGTATCTGCATATATTTTCAAAGGGAAAGATATCAAAAGTCTTTCTTCAAGGCATTAGCATCTTCTATATTTACAAACACTCTTGTTTTTAATTGAATTTCAATATATTTTCCAGTATAGCTTTTCCATGTGAAAACTGGGAGATACTCATGATTACATAACATTTAAACATGAAAACTTTGTTCCTCAATGACCTTTTAACCTTCTGAACAAAAATGAGTGGAAAACAAGTTCAAAATCTGCAGTGCATAATAAAAGTAAAGGTAAAACACCAATTCACATTAGCAACGTCACGATCACCTCCTCAACTTTTTTGTGCTCATCATTTTTAAAAATATTTATTTATTTAAGTAATCCCTACACCCAATGCGGGGCTCATGATTTTTTTTTTTTTTTAATCTAGAATTTTTTTTAATCTAGAGTTTTTTTTTTAATCTAGAATTTTTAAAATTTATTTTTTTCAGAAAAACAGTATTCATTATTTTTTCACCACACCCAGTGCTCCATGCAATCTGTGCCCTCTATAATACCCACCACCCGGTACCCCAACCGCCCACCTCCCCGTCAATTCAAACCCCTCAGTTGTTTTTCAGAGTCCATAGTCTCTCATGATTCACCTCCCCTTCCAATTTACCCCAACTCCCTTCTCCTCTCTAACTCCCCATGTCCTCCATGCTATTTGTTATGCTCCACAAATAAGTGAAACCATTTGATAATTGACTCTCTCTGCTTGACTTATTTCACTCAGCATAATCTCTTCCAGTCCCGTCCATGTTGCTACAAAAGTTGGGTATTCATCCTTTCTGATGGAGGGATAATACTCCATAGAGTATATGGGCCACATCTTCCTTATCCATGGGGCTCATGATTTTTAATATAGGTTGAAACACATGAGCTAATAACTAAAAGGAAATAAATGAGAACCTATCTTTAAGTCTCCATTTCATTCTGTATTTTATTTCAAAAATACATGCATTTCTGGAGTAGAAATATTTTAAGATATGTTTAAGTAGTCTAAGAAATAGGGCCCTATAATTTGAAAGAAAATTCACTCTGAAGATAATTTTCAATGTCTAAAATAAATACTTTTATGTTTAAATGTATTTTTAAAATTATCCTTCCTAATAGATCATGTAAATATATCATTCTTGAAAGGTCATGTTAAAATTAAATAATATCTAGGGCTATTTGGGTGGCACATTTGGTTACACATCTAACTATTGGTTTTGGTTAAGATCATGATCTCAAGGGCATGGGATCAAGCCTTAGTGGGGCTCTGCACTGTGTGAAGTGTCTGCTTGAGATTCTCTCTCTCCCTCTTCCTGTGCCCCTCCCGCCAACTTCTGCTGACTCTCACACTCTTTCTCTGAAAATAAAAATGAAAGAAGAATGAATAAATGAATGAATCAATGAATGAATAATATCTAAAGTATATTTAATATTTCTAACATTTGACTCTATATGCTTTCTTGCAAGTTCCTTTGAATTGCCTGTTGATTTAAAAATGAATAATAATGCCTATTTCTTAATGCTAAAAATTAAAGTTTTAATATTAGCAGTTGGCATCATGTTTACTCTTGTCAACACAAGAAACATAAATTTTAAAAAGTTAATTGATCAATTTCTCATGTTGTTAGTAAATGTAAAAATGCATTAGAGTGGTTTTAGGAAGCAATTTGTATGTAATAAAAGGGGAAGCCTGCATAACCTTTTCATAAACTTTAATTCCTAAATATGTCAGAAATTCCCATTTATTTAGGGACTCTTAAAACTATCACTCATTTCTAACTGAAGAGCTTGATCATTATTTTAGTGTTGATTTTAACTGAATGTGCATTATTCTAGAACATTTGGGAAGTTTCTTTAATATTTATGAGGTTTCATTCTAAGTAAAATATCATGAGTAGAAATGTAAGAATGACTTTTCTTCATTTGCTAGAAGGAGATGTGAAAAAAATATTTTACGATATTTAAAGGCAGAAGGAATTCTTGGTGCAGGGCCTGGTGAGAATGACAAGCTTCGGGGGGGCGGGGGCGGTGGGGATGTCCTTCAGGCTGTTAATGGGAGATCAAGTGTTAAGTCAAAGAAATAAACACAGCACTAGTTTAAGTAATGTCATCCCCCCATTTTGTCTGGAGTGCTCCCTAAAGGGACTGATCCCGCTGTGTTCACAGTGAAGTTGTGTGGCAACAGTAACATAACTCAATTTCTTTTCCTGAAGTTTGTATCTGGTACAGGCTGCCTTTGGTGTTCAATTCAGCTTAATCACATTGGGCAGCCTTGGTTTATGCTGTCTGGCCAGAGTAACGCACTTTGTGAACCGTAACTGTTTTCCACGTAAGAACCAAGCATCACGAGCAATTGCTGCTTTTCAATTTGTGCTCACAAACAATTTTAAAAGTATTTTTTTCTTTTTTCTTTCTTCTTCTTCTTCTTCTTTTTTTTTTTTTTTTTGGTGGAAGGAGATACAAAACTTTTGAATAACATGAAATAGGTCATATCGGAAAATATATTTTGAGATAGGCAATGAACTACAAGGAAAGTCTTATTTTCAGAAACCAATTTCTCCCTCAGATAAATGTCTCACCCAGCAAATGTATGAACAAGAACCTTGTGGGCACTATTCACCCCCTCACTTCCACTGCAGGGCACTGTTTATGCAAATCAAGAGAGACACAGGGTAGTAAGTAAAAGGAATCCAGGAACAATTTAGAGAGCTCTCAGGAGGGAATATTGCATGCTTTATTTCTAAGAGATTAAAGGGGTGGTGTGTGTGAAGAGAGAATGGGAAAAACCATTCTCATTCATAAATGACAGAAAATTACATCGGGCATACGAAACATCTATGGATATTAAAATGAGAGTTGTAGAAGACTGGCTTAGTCAATTACTTAATGTAATACACTGAATTTTTGTACATGTAGTGAAGTTTACTAAAAAAATCTAGAAACTGTGGAAAAACAATTACAATTCCTTAGCTAATTTGTACTAATGTAGACACAATTCTCAGTACTACAAAGCTCTAATTCCTAAGTTATAAAGAAAAAAATGTTCTTTTTAAGGATCATACATTCAGAATAAACTGCAGATTGGCCTAAAAGGAGCATGACCAAATATTTTGCAATAGCTTCTCATAGACATTGATGACTATCTGGTAAAAAAGAGCTGAGCAGAGTTTTTAAAACTATCTTACTATTTTAAAAACATTCATTATCTTAATTGTTATTTATATGAAAGCGCTAAGTAAAGAATTATGTAAATTGAAGTTAATGATGGAAACACAATTCTTTTTTTTTTTAATTTTATTTATTTGACAGAGAAAAATACAGTAAGAGAGGGAATACAAGCTGGGGTAGTGGGGGAGGGAGAGGCAGGCTTCCCAGGGAGCAGAGAGCCCAATGTGGGGCTCCATCCCAGGACCCTGGAATCAAGACCTGAGCCAAAGGCAGCCACTTAACAACTAAGCCACCCAGCACTCCCACCATTCTAATTAGTAAAAACTACTTGGGAGTTTAAACTAGTGTATCACTCTATCCTCTTTTAATTATCCCAGAAACGTATGCCTGATCATGAAGGTACTACTCATCTAGAAGGAAAGAGAAGCCAGAAATGGACAGGACTGGAGGAGATTATGCTGAATGAAATAAGTCAAGCAGAGAAAGTCAATTATTACCTGGTTTCACTTACTTGTGGAACATAAGGAATAACATGGAGGACATCAGGAGAAGGAAAGGAAAAGTGAATTTGGGGGAAATTGCAGGGGGAGATGAACCATGAGAGACTGTGGACTCTGAGAAACAACCGGAGTGGAAGGGGATGGGGGGGGATGAGTGAGCCTGGTGGTGGGTACTGAGGCGGCACATACTGCATGGAGTCCTGGGTGTGGTGCATAAACAATGAATCTTGGAACACTGAAAAAATAAAATTAAATTTAAAAAGAAAGAAAAAAAAGTTCCCTCCACTATCTTGCTCTTTATTACTACATACTTTTAAAATGTATTTTTCCAAGTCTACCCTTCAGTGAGAAAAGCTTCATCATTGTTCAGTAGTATTTATGGAAACCAGGCTAGAAGTAAAAATTAGACTCATATATAACTTTGTTTTTAAAACTAAGTGACCTATAAAAAGTTGCCTTTTAGTAAAAATTATGTACGTTTTTTTTTTCACTTAAATGCTAAAAGAATTAAAATTAAGACAGATGTAAGAAAAAATTGTATGTACTACAGATTACATAAATACAGAGAAAACTAGCATCTTGGGCATAGTATCCACATTTCCAACTAGATATACATTTTCAAGTATTTTCTCCAACTTGATCTCCCTAAATTCTACTGAACAATGTAAAAGATTTGCTCACGAAAAGGTGATTTGAAAAAAGAGTAAGATGAAAAGTACTGAAGAAAGGGATGGCAAAGGATATTTTCTATTTCCTCTTTCCCTCTTGAATTATAAAGGAAATGTAACATCTAACAGAGGGACTAATAAACCACCCCCAATAATATAGTACAGTTGATATATATTAACTGACTGAATAGTAAGGAATAGCTATGCAGGCATCCATTATAAAAACTGCCTCATTCAATTGTCAGCTGAAGTCAAACGTGCATTAGTATCATCCTGACATAGGTTTGCACTGCAGCAACTTTATTAATTATGTTTGTGACCTCAGACACACTACTAAACCTCCTTGTCTGGTACCTAGATAGACCTAAAAGTGGAATTTCGGTACTTTATATACATGAAAATGGAAATTAGGAAGGATAATTGAATAAGAATACTGAATTTTCAAAGTTGTAATTAATGATTATATATAAGTCAACCCCTACAGGAATGGATATACAGTAAGTATTCAAAAATATTAGCTATTTTCTTTCCAAATACAAAACTTCTAAAATTCAAGTATATGAAATGTGATCAAGTATATGGAATGATTATTAGTCATTTAAAATAAAAATATGGTATTTACCCCCCCACCCCCTGGTTACAGTGGCTACTTAACAATTTAAATTTCTTAACATATTATGGCATATAATATATCTGTTAAACTCCTCTAAAGATAACATAATAACATACTCAATTGCAACTTCCAGGCCCATACAGGACAGCAACAACTAAGCTGTTGGCCTTACGTGGACAAAATCAAGAGTTTGCAATATAATACCCATTTAATCAGGAAGTCCTTGGGATCATGGTTGTGTGAACTGAGCAAATTTTTCATTTGTAACAGCAGTGTGAATCTGAAAACTATTTCATGGAAAAATAAGAAGTCATCACCTCTGAGAAGTCTTTCATCAGATTAGTAATAAACAGATTTGCCTTGACTGTGATAAGAGAAAAACCATGGACAATCTTTAATCCTGCTGAAGAAACTCAATTATCCTCCCATAGACACAGAAAAGTTTAGAGAGAAATACGGGTTGTTGTTGTTTTTATTGTTGTTATTTTATTGATATCACTGAAACATTATTTTATATATTTATTTAAAATATGTATTTGTATACAACATAAAGATCCAATTCCTAAAGACTCAGTATTGTATCTGTTGCATAAAATCGTCACCACAATAAGTCTAGTTAACTTCATCACCATATGTAATCAACAATTTTCTTCTTTTATGATGAGAATTTTTAAGATCGACCCTCGGTAACTTTTAAATATCGAATGCAGTATTATTAATAAAGTATATTTTTAAAATATGTATAGCCATAAGCAAAAGTAGTTTGGGACTGTGGTCACTATGGGCATGACCAATCAATGACTTCCTAATTGCTGAAAACTACTGCATAGAAGTTGTCTTAGGAGATATATCACATCATATCTATATCTATATTATGTCATATATCATGTCATAAAGCTATAAGTTAATGGTTGAAAGCAGCTGTTGACTTGAGTATAGAGACAAGAGAGAAGAGAAAAATAAGGTCTTTAATTTTGTTACCTTGCACTTCAGTAAGGAAAATACTTGTGCTTTTCTGACTGAAAGAAGAGAATATTTGTGGTTTAAAATCCTCCTGTCTGCCTTGTTTTAGTAAAAGAGGCAACATGCTAGTGAGGATACATTACAGAAAGCTGTTCTGGACAGTAAAATTGAAACAGATGGATTACAAAAAGTACGGAGTGAAGAAATATGCTAATGTTTCAGCAAAGCCCAGTTTTAGGCACTTAGCATAAGGAGGATTGGCTGGGGAACAATTAAATGATTAAGAAGAAATACAGTTAAGTTTTTTTTTTTTCCCTTGTGATCATCATAATAAAAAGGAAAACAAAAACAAACCATTGCTTCAAACAAGAAAAGGTAAATTAAATAAAATAATCATTTAAAAAACAAATAAGCAAATAAACAAACTATGGGAATTCTAGTTTCATAAAGGAAAGATTGGCTGTGATCCTAAACTGAGATCTTACTTCAGCTTAAGAAGAGGAATTACCAGAAGTTTGTAAATTTAGCTCATAAATTTAAGAGAACAAAATTCTATCTGCTCCTTTCCATGTCTTTTTTTTTTAAGATTTTATTTATTTATTTATTTATTTGACAGAGAGAGAGAGAGAGAGAGAGAGAGATATCACAAGTAGGGAGAGAGGCAGGCAGAGAGGCGGGGGTGAGCAGAGAGCCCAATTCGGGGCTCAATCCCAGGACCCTGAGATCATTACCTGAGTTGAAGGCAGAGGCTTAACCCCCTGAGCCACCCAGGTGCCCCTTTCCATGTCCTCTTGAGGATATGTATCAGCAGGTTGAGAGCTAGGCAGAAGGCGGAACAGTTTTACAAAAGACAAAGAATGAAAAGTTCTTAAGAAAATGAGTATAGTTTCCTGATCTTACATGAAACATGCTACGAGTTAAAAGAGAAAAAAAATAGAATCATAAAATTTTAGCTCGAGAACAAAAGATAAATGAACGAGTAGATTTAGGATATACATGGTCATTTTGGTCAGATTATGAGTAGCCTTTCTGCTGGGAGCTGCCCGTGGTGCTGAACCTTCCTGCAGCAATTTAGTAAATAGTCCCCTTGGAATCTATCTTGCCCTCCTGACTTGAACTATCACTCCGGCAGTTATTTATCAAAAATGCGATGTTATCTGACTTTATTTATTATGTAGGTCAATTAAATGCCCAGATATGCATCAAAAGTGACTTCAACTTCACCTTGATTCAGCTTCTTACCCAGACAAAAAACTTATCCAGACTCCCACCACCTAGTTTATATTGTCAAAGGTGAAATAAAAACAGAGACAATCCAGCCTTTCCAATGGATTAAGTAAAACACTAATCTTGAGTTATATCACTTAAAACAAACCAAAAGTGATGATTCCTTAACAAAGAAACTAAGCTATATAAACCACACTTACATTTTCCAGTCCTTAGTACCTATAGGGAAAATGTATACTTGTGCTATTAAGAAAAATTCAGTAAAAGCAATGGGTTCAGCCACTTCATTATCTCAAAAAAGTAGCCAAGAAGCAACACAAAGAACAAAGATTTTAAACTATGGTGTAAGGTTTGGCTACATGACTTATTTGATTTGGGGATATCACTTTAAGTTTCTAAGCCTTGGCTTCTTCATTTACAAAATTAGTGAGACACAAGTATGATATATATATCAAATAGGATATTATATGTGACAGTGATTTTTTTTAAATATAAGTTTTCAGGAACAATAAGAATAAAGTAAGAATAATTGCTGAGCACATCTACTTCTGTTAAAATAGAATGCTGCTTAGAAACTAAGGTTCCACTTCAAAGACACAAGTCAAGATCTAGATGATCTAAAACTTTAAATAGTGAGCTATCAAATAAATCTGAGCAGAGGCTACCACTGAAAGAAGAAACCAAATACTAAATCCGAGTTTTGAAGGTTCAAGGTAAGACTATATTCATAAGACTATATATCATCATGTTATTTCATGTACTAAGAGAATTTTTTTTAAAGATTTTATTTATTTATTTGACAGAGAGAGATCACAAGTAGGTAGAGAGGCAGGCAGAGAGAGAGGGGGAAGCAGGCTCCCCGCCAAGCAGAGAGCCCGATGCGGGGCTCGATCCCAAGACCCTGAGATCATGACTTGAGCCGAAGGCAGAGGCTTAACCCACTGAGCCACCCAGGTGCCCCTACTAAGAGAAATTTTAAATTTTTCTTTATCACCTGGACAAACAGAAAATAGCTGTAGAAGAAAGACCACTGAAATAATAGACAGATGTCTCAGATTATTAACGTTTATAGTTTGGTTGGTAAAATTATCGGAAAAAAGCATTTGTATACGCACTTTCTTACAAACTCCCTGAATAGTCAAAAGCTAACTAGAAACAACTTACATCCTTTAAAGTAAATTAGCTTTGGAAAATCTTGGCAGAGTATATAGGGTCTTATAAAAGCAAATATACAATGGTTATATGCAATTTGGTTAGTCAGTCTTTTGGACAGTAAAAATAATTTATGAAAGATTGTATAGTAAAGGTCTAGTGTCAAAACAAGAATTACGATTTTCAATGAAATTAGATGGTCATGGTACTCAAGAGAAAAGATCAGTTGGTGTTATTCTAACATAAATGGTTAAGCAATTTCAAAAACACCATTTTCAGTACAATGAGGTATGCTTAGGCTGAGCTGGAAGCAAGCCACTGATTCAAGACAAAATGGAATTATATTTAAACACATTTATAATCAATATCCACTCTACGTCCAAAATGATTATAGATGATTTAAAATAAAAGGCACATATGCAATATAGCTTTGAATTAGAACATGGAAAATATTTGGTAAGGAGCAGAAAGAAAGTCTATTAAATACTGAGGAAATAATCACTATGCCTTAAGCTTTTAGCTCTGACCTTCTTGATAGGCAGAGAAAAACAAAACAAAAAATAAGACTGTATACCATTTTCAAACATACCACAGATTTTTTTTATTCTGACCTTTCCCTGTGTTATTTCCATGAACTAAAATATGTTTCTCATGTTGCCTACTGAAATTACATACATCCCAAAGTCCTGTTTTGTGTACAACTGTTACTATTAAAACTTTCTTAGTTCTTCCTAATGTGATTTATCCTGTGTTTTTCACTCACAGAAGAATTTGCTTATATATATTTGGACATGTATTCATAGGATAATTATTTAAGTTCTATGTCTGTCTTTCCAACCAGGTTCTAAGTTGCTGAAGGACATAAAGCATATATTAATACGAATACATTACAGTCATTAATGAAAGTTTTGAGAATTATTTTTAATGGCTTCCTTCAACAACTTATTTGAATATAATTTTCATTTTCATTTCTTTTTTATGATGATCTTAGGTATTACTAAATAGCAACCTAAGAATTCAATGAGTTTCACTGAGAAATACTAGAATTAGAAAAAGCAATAAAGAAAATAAACCTCTTTGGGGTGCCTGGGTGGTTCAGTGGGTTAAAGACTCTGCCTTCAGCTCAGGTCATATTCTCAGGGTCCTGGGATCAAGCCCTGCATCAGGCTCTCTGCTTGGCAGGGAGCCTGCTTCCCTTCCTCTCTCTCTGCCTGCCTCTCTGCCTACTTGTGACGTCTGTCTGTCAAATAACTAAATATAATCTTTAAAAAAAAAAAAGAAAGAAAGAAAGAAAATAAATCTCTGAGGACAGAGGAAAGATGGCAGTGGAATAGAAGTACCCTAGGCTCACCTTGTCCCACAAATAAAACTAGAAAACTATCAAATCATCCTAAATACCCCAGAAATCAATTTTTTTTAAAGATTTATTTATTTGACAGATAGAGATCACAAGTAGGCAGAGAGGCAGGCAGAGAGAGAGAAGCAGGCTCCCCCCTGAGCAGAGAGCCCGATGCAGGGCTTGATCCCAGGACCCTGGGATCATGACCTGAGCCAAAGGCAGAGGCTTACCCCACAGAGCCACTCAGGTGCCCTCCCAGAAATCAATTCAACGACTGGCAGAACAAACTCCACAAATAGTGGTAGAGAAGAGGCCATATCAAAGATGATAGGAAGTATTGAGACAATGTTTGGGAGAGAAACAGATCATGGCCACAGTGATGGGGAGGAAACTGAAGTCAACTAGAAAGCAAAAAAAAAAAAAAAAAGAGAGAGACCAAGACATAGGGGAACCCTGACAGGAAGAGAATCCCCATAGCAATTGGCTTAGAAAGTGAGGGAGGCTGAATTTTGTGAGTTCTTACAACCACCGGATCTTAAAGCCTGGTGTTCTAAAGATGAGCAGGCTTGGCTTGGGAAGAGCTCAGAGGATACAATGGTGCTACTGGAGAAAAGTCAGAGCCAGCTGTTTAGACATGTAGTGTGGAAATAACATTGTAAGGCGTGCCTGGGGCACACAGTGGTGAAGTTATTTGTTCATCTCCAAGCATGTCACAGAGAGGCAGCAGTCATGGACAGACCCCTCCAGAAACAAAGAAAATGGCTGATGTCATTTCCTTCCCCTGTCTCACAGCATTAGCATAGAACACGTGCAGGAACGAGCACAAATGGACACTCACTAAGTGTCCTATACCAACCAAGCCCCACCTCCACTGGGCTCTGGTGGAATTGCCCTTCCCAGTAATACCTGCCTCAGTGCCAGTGTGGCATGTGTTCCTCCCAGTAGACTGGCCTCAAACCCTGACTACACCATGTATCTGGACCTAGGAGTTCTACAGGGCCTCAATTCTGGTGGCAGTGGTGACAGGTCTCATTTTGCAATCAGACCACAGCACGTCTTCTAAAACATGCACATTCAGTCTAGGGACCAAACACTGCCCACAACCAGCAAAAAGAGCCTCTGCAGACAACTGGCCTGAAGGATAAAGTAGCAAGGGTGCAACAACAAATCACACATTGGACATACTCCCTGGAGTGCCAGAACCTGGGGAAGAGGGTATACTACATGGCTGGGCACTATAGGACCTCTTCTTCATAATGCCATTACTCTCAAGAACAGAAGAGAAAGCTGACCTTCTTAACAAATAAACAGGTACAGAGAGTTAGGCAAAATGAGAAGACAGAGGAATTTGTCTCAAATGACATAACAAGACTAGCCCAAGGCCACAAATCTAAAAGAAGCAAATCTAAGTAAGAAGCCTGATAGAGGGCGCCTGGGTGGCTCAGTGGATTAAGCCTCTGCCTTCAACTCAAGTCATGATCTCAGGATCCTGGGATCGAGTCCTGCATCGAGCTTTCTACTCAGCAGGGAGCCTGCTACCCCCTCTCCCTTTGCCTGTCTGTAGGCCTACTTGTGATCTCTCTCTGCTAAATAAATAAAAAAAAAGAAGCCCAATAGAGAATTTAAAGTAATAATTATAAAGGTGCTCACTGCATGTGAGAAAAGAGTGGAACACATGTGTGAGACCCTTACACAATGATAAAAGAGATAAATCGCTCAAAAAATGAAATGGGAAACACATCTGATAGAACATACACCAAGTTAGAAGCAGCAGAGGAACAAATCAGTGACCTAGATTACAGTAATGGAAAGTAATGACGCTGGACAAAAGAGAGAACAAATAATTATGTAAAATGAAAATAGATTTAGGGAATATAATTACTCCACCAAATGTAATAACATTCACTATATAGGAGTCCCAGAAGAAAAAGAGAGAGAAGAAGGGACAGAAAATTTATTTGAAGGGATAACAGTTGGAAACATCCCTAATCTAGGGAAGGAAACAGATATCCAGTTCCAGAAGGCCCAGAGAATTCCAAACAAAATCAACCAAAGCAGATCCATGCAAAGACATACTGTAGTTAAAGTGACAAAATTATATATACACACACACACACACATACACACACACACACACACACACTTACATATAGAAAACATTTTAAAAGTAGCAACAGAAAAAAGGACAGTTACATACAAGGGAAACTCCATAAAGCTGAAAGAGGATTTTTCAGCAGGAACTTTCCAGCAAGAAGGTAGTTGCATTATATATTCAATGTATCAAATGGGAAAAATCTGCAGTCAAGAATATTCTATCCAGCAAGGCTACCACTCACAATAGAAAGAGATTTTTAGTAGAAAGGAAAGACCAAAAGTGATAGTATGAAGGTAGGAAACACAAAAGCAATAAAAATGATTATCTTAGTAAAATAACAGTCCAGGAAGTCACAAAATGAAAGGGTGTAAAATATGACACTATATACCTAAAATATGGAGAGAAGAGGAGAAAAGAACAGTTCAAACAGAAACAATAATCAACTTAATAAAGACTGCTATATGCAGAACAGGTTATTACAAACCTAATGGTAACCACAAATCAAAAATCACTAATAAATATGTAAAGAATAAAGAGGAAATCCAAATATAACACTATAGAAAAGAAACCATGAAAGAGAAAAAGATAAGAAAGGACCAGAGAAAATCTTCAGACACAACCACAAAAGAGGCAATAAAATAGCAATAAATACATATCTGTCAATAACTTTTTTGAATGTAAATAGACTAAGCATTCCAATCAAAAGACATAGGGTGACAGAATGGATTAAAAAAAATACCCATCTATATGATGCACAAAGAGGCTCATTTTAGACCTAAAGACACCTGCAGGTTCAAAGTTAAGGGGATGGAGAAATATTTATCATGCAAAGGGATGTCAAAAGAAAGCTGGAGTAGTAATAGTTATATCAGAAAAAATACACTTTAAAATAAAGACTGTAACAAGAGACAAATAATAATAATGATAATAATAACAATAGGGACAATTCAATAAGAAGATACAACAATTGTAAATATTTATGTACCCAGCATGGGAACATCCAAATACATAAAATAGTTAAAAACAAACTGATTCTAGTACAAAAATAGTAGGGGACTTCAACACCCTATTTACATCAACAGACAGATCATCAAAACAAAAAATCAGCATAGAAATAATGGCTTTGAATGATGCACTGGACTGGATGGACTTAATAGATATTTTTATAATATTCCTTTCTAAAACAGTGAAACCCACATTCTTTCAAATAAACAAAATAGACTCTCCAGAAGAGATATGTTAGGCCACAAAACAAGCTTCAAAAAATTCAAAAAGGTTGAAGTCATATTGTGCATTTTTTTCTGACCAGAACGCTATGAAAGTAGTAGTCAACCAGAGGGGGGGAAAAAAAACTGCAAAGAGCAGAAATGGATGGAGGTTAAATAACATGTTACTAAACAATGAATGGCTCAACCACAAAGTAAAAAAAGAAATTAAAAAGTACATGGAAACAATTGAAAATGAAAATAATGATTCAAAGGCTTAGAGAAGCAGCAAAAGTAGGTCTAAAATGGAAGTTTTTAGCAATATAGGCCTACTTTGGGAAGAAAGAAAAATCTCAAACAAGTTAACCTTATACCTAAAGGAGCTACATAAATATAAACAACCTTGCAGCAATGTCTACAATAGCCAAACTATGGAAAGAACCTAGATGTCCATCAACAGATGAATGGATAAAGAAGATGTGGTATATATACACAATGGAATACTATGCAGCCATCAAAAGAAATGAAATCTTGAAATGAAATCATTTGCAACGACGTGGATGGAATTAGAGGGTATCATGCTTAGCGAAATAAGTCAAGCGGAGAAAGACAACTATCATATGATCTCCCTGATAGGAGGAAGTGGAGATGCAACATGGGGGGTTAAGGGGGTAGGAGAAGAATAAATGAAACAAGATGGGATTGGGAGGGAGATAAACCATAAGTGACTCTTAATCTCACAAAACAAACTGAGGGTTGCTGGGGGGAGGGGGGTGGGGAGAAGGGGGTGGGGTTATAATGGACATTGGGGAGGGTATGTGCTATGGTGAGTGCTGTGAAGTGTGTAAACCTGGCGATTCACAGACCTGTACCCCTGGAGATAAAAAATGTATGTTTATTAAAAAAAATTATAAAAAAAATATAAACAACCTTAAAACCAGCACAAGTAAGGAAATAATAAAGAACAGAGCAAAAATATGTGATATAGAAAAAAAAAAAACAAAACAAAACACAAAACAAAAAGCACACACACAAAAAAAGATTGATCTGGTTCTTTGAAAAAAAAAATCAATAAAACTGATGTCTCTAGCCAGTCTTAACAAGAAAAAAATAGAAATTTCTCAAATAAATAAAATCTCAAATGAGAAAGGAGAAACAACAACTAACACTACAGAAATACAGTCATGAGAATAAGAGGAAAAACCATATGCCAACAAATTGGACAACCTCAAAGAAATGAATAAATTCCGGGCGCCTGGGTGGCTCAGTGGGTTAAGCTGCTGCCTTCAGCTCAGGTCATGATCTCAGAGTCCTGGGATCGAGTCCCGCATCGGGCTCTCTGCTCAGCAGAGAGTCTGCTTCCCTCTCTCTCTATCTGCCTGCCTCTCCATCTACTTGTGATTTCTCTCTGTCAAATAAATAAATAAAAAAATCTTTAAAAAAAAAAAAAAAAAAAGAAATGAATAAATTCCTAGGAACATATAAGCTACCAAAACTGAAACAGGAAGAACTAGAAAATCTGAACAGAACAATTACCAGCAAAGAAATTTAATCAGTAATCAAAAACTCTCAAAAAACAAAAGTCCAGGACCAGATGGCTTCATGGACAAATTCTACTAAATATTCAAAGGAGAGTAAATACCTATTCTTCTTAAACTATTCCAAAAATAGTAAAGGAAGGAAAATTACCAAATTTATTCTATGAAGCCAATATGAAGCCAAAATTTCAGTGATATTAAAACCAGATAAAGGCACCAAAAAAAAAAAAAAAAAAAAAAAAAGAAAGAAAGAAAGAAGAGAGAGAGAGAAATGTAGAACCGTATCTCTGGTGAACAAAGATGCAAAAATCCTCAACAAATTAACTGAATCCAACAATACATTAAAAAGAATCATTCAGTAAGATCAAGTGGGATTTATTTCTGGATTGCAAGGGTGGTTTAATACTTGCAAATCAGTCAAGGGGATACATCACAATAAGCGAAAATATAAGAACCACATGATCACTTCAACAAATACAGAAAAAAAAATCACTTGACAAAATACAATATCCATCAATGATTTAAAAAAAAACCCTCAACAAAGTAGGTTTAGAGTGAACACACCTCAGCATACTATAGCATATATATAAAAACCCACAGGTAACATCATCCTCAATGAGGAAAAACTGAGAGTCTTTCCCCCAAGGTCAAGAACCCAGGGATGTCCACTCTTACCACTGGTATTGAACAGACTACTGGAAGTCCTAGCTACAGCAATCACAGAAGAGAAAGAAATAAAGGACACCCCAACTGGTAAGAAAGAAGTAAAATTTCACTATTTGCAAATGATATACTATACATAGACAACCCAAAAAACCTGCTAAAACTGATATCACAGGATATAAAAACAATTGACCAAAGTGTTGCATTTCTATATAGCAATAATGAAACATCAGGGAGGAATTAAGGAAACAATTCCATTTACAATTGTATCCCAAATAAAAAAGATACGTAGGTATAAATCTAACCAAAGAGGTGAAAGACATGTACTCCGAAAACTCTAAAATACTGATGGAAGAAAATGAAGATGAGACAAAGAAATGAAAAGGCATTCCTTGCTCATGGAATGGAACAACCAATGCCATCAAAATGTCCATTTTACCCAAAAAAAAATCTATATATTCAACGCAATCCCTCTCAAAATACCAACATCATTTTTCACAGAGCTAGAACACATAATCCTAAAGTTTTTTTCTTTTAATCCTAAAATTTGTATAGAACCACAAAATACCATGAATGGCTGAAGCAATCTTGCAGAAGAAAAACAAAACTGGAAGTATCACAATTTCCGATTTCACGTCATTTGCAAAACTGCAATAATGAAAGCAGTATGGTACTGGCATAAAAATAGACACATAGATCAGTGGGACAGAATAGAAAAACCAGAAATAAACTAGAACTATATGGCCAATTAATCTTTGACAAATCAGGAAGGAATATACAACTAACTTTTCAACAAATGGTGTCAGGAAAACTGGACAACACACAAAAGAATGAAACTGGACCACTTTCTTATATGACACACAATCATAAATTTAAAATGGATTAAAGACTTAAATGTGAGACCTGGAGCCATAAAAATCTTAGAAAAGAGCACAGGCAGTAACTTTTCTGACACTGGCCATAGAAACATCTTCAAGATAGGTCCCGTGAGGCAAGGGAAACAAAAGCAAAAATAAACTATTGGGACTATATCACAATAAAAAGCTTCTGCACAGTGAAGGAAACAATCAACAAAACTAAAAGGCAACATACAGAATTGAAGAAGATATTTGCAAAAGACATATCCAATAAAAGGTCAGTATACAAGATATATAAAGAACTTACACAACTCAATACCCAAAAACCAAACAATCCAATTAAAATATTGGCAGAAGACTTGAACAGACATTTCTCCAAAGATGGCCAACAGACACATGAAAAGATGTTTACTCAACATCACTTATTATCAAGGAAATGCCAATCAAAACTGCCATGTGATATCTCCTCGCACCTTTCGGAATGGCTGAAATCAACAACACAAGCGACAACAGGTGTTGGGGAGGATGTGGAGAAACAGGTACCCTCTTGTCCTGTTGGTGGGAATAAAAACTGGTGCAGCCACTGCAGAAGACAGTATGAAGAGTCTTCAAAAGTTAAAAATAGAACTACTCTGCAATCAACAGTTGCATTATTGGGTATTTACCTAAAGAATACAAAAGCACTCATTCAAAGAAATACACACATCTCTAGTTTATAGCAGCATTATTTACAATAGCCAAGATATGGAAGCAACCCAAGTGTCTATTGATTGATGAATGGATAAAGGAGATGTCATATATATATTATCCAACCATCAAAAAGAATGAAATCTTGACTTTTGCCATGACTTGGATGGAGTTAAAGAGTATAATGCTAAGCAAAATAAGTACGAGAAAGACAAATTCCATATGATTTCACTCTTATGTAGAATTCAAGAAACAAAACAAGGAAAGGGAAAGGAAGAGAGAGAGAGAGAGAGAGAGAGAGACGAACTAAGAAACAGACAAAACATAGAGAAAAAACTGATGGTTACCAGGAGGTAGGGGTGAGCAATTGGGTGATAGGGATTAAGAAGTCTTGTTGTAGTGATGAGCGTGATGAGCACGGGGTGTTGTATGAACTGTTGAGTCACTACCTTGTATACTGAAACCAATATAACACTGTACATTCACTAACTGGAATTAAACTAAAAACTTGAAAAAAAGAAAATAAATCTTCAAAATCCTCTGACATTGTAGAAGCTCATAATGTAGAAGTAGAAATGAGCTAAGTAGGCTTTGTTAAGTTCCATATACCTTTGTGCAATGCAGAAAAAGCTAACCTCATTGATTTCTTTTTTTTTTTTAAAGTATGCTCCACACCCAGCATGCAGCCCAACTTGGAACTCAAACTTAACGATCCTCAGATCAAGGCCTGAACTGAGATCAAGAGTGGGATACTCAACTAACTAAGCCACACAGGTGCACCAGATTTCTTTTTTTAATTTTAGTAAGAAATACACGACATCAAATGTACTATTTTAACCATTTTTAAGCCTACAATTCCGTGGCATTAGATACATTCAGTGTTTTGCAGCCATCATCACCCTCTATTTCAGAACTGTTTCCTTCTGCCAAAACTGAAACTGTGTATCCATTATACAATAATCACCCAGCACTTCTGTTCTGCACTTGGTATCCTCTCTTGTACCTTCTGTCTCGAGGAATTTGTCCGTTCTAGGTACTTCAAAGAAGTGGAGTCGCACAGTATTTGTTCTCTGTGTCTGGCTGCATTTATCTGATAGCATATATATCTGTGCATGCATCTGGATTGTAGCATGTAGCAGAATTTAATAACATTTTATACCTAAACAATAGTCTAGTAAATGTATATGCATAACATTTTGTTTATCTGTTCGCAAGTGACACTTGTTTTTTTTCCCTACCTCCTATCTTTTTTTTTTTTTTTAAGATTTTATTTATTTATTTGACAGGGAGATAGAGATCACACGTAGGCAGAGAGGCAGGCAGAGAGAAGGGAGGAAGCAGGCTCCCTGCTGACCAGAGAGCCTGATGCGGGGCTCGATCCCAGGACCGTGAGACCATGACCTGAGCTGAAGGCAGAAGCTTTAACCCACTGAACCACCCAGGCACCCCTCTCACCTTTTATCTTTTATGAATGTTGCTACTGTGAAGATTGATATACAAGCATCAGTTCAAGTCTTGCTTTTAATATTTTTAGGAAAAACACTGAGGATCAGAATTGTTGGATCATGTGGTCATTCCGTGTTTAACCTATTGACAAACTGCCAGATTCTTTGATTCTTATAATGATGACATGAGAAAAGGCCTTCTAAGAACTAAGAAAAACCACGTTTCTCTCAATTTCTGCTTGCTTCTGGTCTCTTTTCTCCCTTGTGTCTGTTGCTTTATTCAGTTGCTGAATTCAGTTCTTTCTTCTGATTAGTCATGTTCTACCCCCTACAGTCTAACCTCCACATCTTCACTCTTCTCAAAACAAAGCTGTCTCATAATCCCAACTGCTTGATAAACTGATCAATTAAAAGCAAGTAATGACTTTTAGGGAATGGATTTTTCATCTATCCATGATGTAATATAGATAATATATTAGTAATCTATATTACTGATTATTAAGTAGATTACTTAATAACTACTAAGATTACTGTATTTTATGTGTATGTATGTAGGTGTGTGTGTATATATATATATATATGTATATATATATTAATTTTTGATGGCTGATATATAGATCAGCCATCACAGATTACTAAGGACTTTCTTGAGAAAATGAGTTACTCTAAAAAAAAAAGAAAAAAGAAAAAGGCAAAACCAAAACAAATAAGCAAAGAAAAATCTTAAGATTTTGAAATGTTCCAGAGTATATGGAAGGAATGAAAGGGGCAAACGGACCTCTAGAGGCCCATTAAATGTATCTGAAGAGTCAAGCTCTTCTGATGCATGGTAGGTTTGAAACTTCTTGACAGGTTTGGTAAAGCAAGCTTCTAACAGTAATAACAAGTAATAATAATACTTTAGAATTTATGAGGTGCATTTTCATTTTTCATAACCCTACCAAAACTGTTCTGGTGAGAAAATTGAGGCACAGAATGATTAAATATATTAGTCAAGGCCACATGGCCAATAAGCAATGGTCCGAGTATTTAAGCCCAAACTATCCTGCTGCAGAGTCGGCTGATAACCACTTCTTGATGCCGTACAGCAAATTTCAGGCAACCAATTGGTCTGAATTTTCAGTTCCAGATATACATGCTTAAGTGCCAGGGCTCACTGAACCATAGTGTTTAGCTACGAGCTGGATCCTTCAAATATTTCTTGAATGTCTGTAACAGACCAGACAACAAAAAATGAAGAATAGAAGATGAAAGCACAGGTGAGGAGGGCAGAATAAACAGGGACATAATTATAATTCTATATGAAAAAAATGTAAAACAAAGCAGGAAAGTACTTCAGTGCATACCTAGCAAACATCATCTCCTTATTTTAGTAAATTAATTTTCTACATATTTACCAAGAAATTGAAATTTAAGCAATGACGATGGTTTCAGCCAAGAATTCCAGCTTCATAGAAATGATTTTGCTTGATTATGTAATCGTACTTGAACCTGAATTTTCTAGATATTTGCCATACTCTTCTGACTGACTGCACGTGACCTCAGAGAAATAAAATGTTACATAACCTGTGAAATCAGCAGTGGGATCAGACACTCAGTTCTTCTCCATATAAGAAAGTTGGTATCGATATGTTAGTGAACATTCAAGAGTGACAGCTGCACACAGAACAGGAGTTAGTCATCAAAAGTATCACCCTTCACTTATTTGCGAGAGAGAGAGAGAGAGAGATGACTTTCTACAGTGTCTTTGTTAAATATTCAAACTGTTAAAATTCATCACTTTAAATGAAGATGAAGGATGCAACAGTTGAAAAAATCATTTGAAAACAAAAGTTTTTAGTCATGCATGGCTATTTTAACAATCATTAACCAAAAGAAAAAAAGCGATTTATAATATATGTACCCATTTGGACCAAAAAAATAAAATAAAATAAAATAAAGTGTTCCACATAGTTGATGGGAGCAGAGGACATACTATTCTTCTTTTTTCACCAAATCTCACGAATGCCTTTATATTTTAGGTAAAACCATTTCCCTTTCCTGCAGCTTCATTTATGCTGAACCAATATTATCTGCCTGAAATAGCTTCAAATGCGTTTGGATCCCCTGAGACTATTATCAGGGACAAACAGAGTACAAGGAAAAGCTGGGACCCCCCCCCCCATCTCCCATTTCCCCTGGGGGAGCAGTGAAACTTCAAGGTCCTTCGGTTCAATCCAGCTGAAGAATGTACTCAAGATGAGAGCTGGACAACTAAACATCTATTTTATTTTGATGTTCAAAAGAGACTACAAAATGCTACATGATTTAAATATTAGGACTAGTTTCTCTTGATTTGGAATCATCATTTTTTTTTAATATTTTTATTTATTTATTTGACAGACAGAGACCACAAGCAGGCAGAGAGGCAGGCAGAGAGAGAAGGAGGGGAAATAGGCTCCCCGCTGAGCAGAGAGCCTGGATGCAGGCTGGATCCCAGGACCCTGGCACCATGACATGAGCCGAAGGCAGAGGCTTTGACCCACTGAGCCACCCAGGCGCCCCTGGAACCATTATTCTTTGGCAGAATCAGAACTTTGATTCTTAATTCTGATTACTTGCCCTAAGAAAGGTGGTGAGGAAACCGGACTGCCTGCATTAAAACTGATGGAATGGCATACAGTCATGGGGGAGAGGGGCTGAAAAAGCACCATACTTCTCCAGGGCACAATATGAGACACACGGCAACTTATCAAATTGCTATTCAAATTGGCTGGCAATAAAAGCAAAGGAATAAAAGCAAAGTCTGCCACTTCCAGGACAAATAACTAATGTGAAGATCAGACTGCAGTTTTTGCACTGCTGTGTTAATAGACTAGAGAAGAAAGAGAAGGGGATTTAAAGTCAAAGAAACTGGCCTCGCAAACTCCTGGCTGTGTCAAGTCAATCAATCCCATTAAGCATCGATTTCCTCATCTGTAAGGTGAGATTAGAAATGAAAATACTTTTCAGCCTTTTCTCCTGGGGTGGTTGTGAAACTCAAGGGAAGAAAAAAAAAAAAAGCCAGAGAAAATATTTTTCATGTCATACAAAATGTCACTTAATTAGAAAATGTATAAAAAGTAAAGAAAAATGCTTTTATTTATTTTTTTTTAAATCTATGGGGAAAGAATTAGACTTTATGGAAAATGAACCAGCAGCTCTAGGCTCATCAGCACCAGAGTCTAACCAATTAAGCTAAGTGGCAGAGGACACCCACGTTTCAAAATAAAATTTCAAGCACATGAAACTGAGTAACGTGTTTATAATGTTAAATGAGGTGTTTCATAATTAATTTTAAATGGCAGGTGAAGCTTATACCTTCCCTGCCACTTCTTGTTCCATAGAGCCAATATGAAATTAGAAATAACAAAATACAAAAAAAAAAAAAAAAAAAGAAAACAAACCCAAAAACCAAAAAACAAAAACTGGAACTCCATGTGGAGAATGGTGAGGGCAAAACTGAAATGCTGCCACCTTGATTATCTGGAACCATGTTAGGCATGGCCGGATCTAAGGCAGTTGGCAAGCAAGCGACCCTGGGCATGCTTTCCAAGGGGAGGTTTGACACCAGGCTCTCAGTGCTCTTGGCACCGGACGGGTCTCCCTGGAGCAGCCAAAGCTTTGTGGCGCTTCGCCCTACTCAAGTCACTGACTGGACTGTCTGCAGCTTTGTCGCTGTCTCCGACAGACCATTTTCAAAAGGAATATATGGTACCTCAGAAGCCTCCAATGAAGGAGAAGATACACTTTTGTGATTAAAATAGTTCACTCTAGTGGGACCTGGGTGGCTCAGTCATTAAGCACCTGCCTTTGGCTCAGGTCATGATCCCAGGGCCCTGGGATGGAGCCCCATGTGGGCAGAGTCCCTGCTTAGCAGAGACTCTGCTTCTCCTCTGTCCCTCCACCATGTTTTCTCTCTCTCTCTCTCTCTCTGTCTCTCTCTCAAATAAATCAATAAAATCTTTAAAAAAAAAAAAGTAGTTCACTTTAGTGACTTATAAATGGGTGGTAGTTGCATAAAAAGATGATAAGATATCTTATAATCTATATTCATTCTAACAAGTCAATTTCTTTCTTTTTTTAATAACAAGTCAATTTCAAACACTTATTATTTGGTACCAAGTATAGAAAGCATTTTCAATTAAATTGATAATGTGGCATATTAGAAAAATCTTTGTCATCATTTATGGCTACTTAATAAATGGGAGAAAAAATAAAACATTTTATGACTTACTTTGTCCATCATGTAGACAGATTCCCTATGCCTCCTTAAACTTAGGCATACTTGATATTTTCAGATTGAATAACTCAGTTGGAAGTTTAAAATGTCACTCCTTTTTTTTTTTTTTAAAGATTTTATTTATTTACCTGACAGACAGAGATCAGAAGTAGGCAGAGAGGCAGAGAGAGAGAGGGGGGAAGCAGGCTCCCCGCCAAGCAGAGTGCCCGATGCAGGACTCGATCCCGGGACCCCGAGATCATGACCCAAGCCGAAGGCAGAGGCCTCAACCCACTGAGCCATGCAGGCGCCCACCACTCTTTTTTTAAGAAGAAAATCCTCTATTATATATCAATAAAATTTTTATTTAGCAAACATATAGTTTTGAAATGCTAACTGATTACCAGGCCTTGTTCTAGGAGCTGGACATAGATCAGTGAAGAAAATAAAGTCGCCTAAAAACTCAGTGACATTCTAAAGAACTTAAGTCCTTTCTCTTCTGTTCTGCAAATTTCAGACGACATCTAAGTGACTGGAAAATGTCATCTACTTTAATCTTTATAAAAATCCTTTGAGGTATACAACACATTCAAAACCTTTGAGGTAGAATATTGAGAGTAAAGAGGCTTGAAGTAATAAACCCAAATCTTCTTAAATCTCCACCGATAATTATGGAGTATCCAAGACATACAACAGCATGTTCCCTCAAAGGAAAAAGAAAACAACAACAACAAAAAAACAGTTTTACTCAAAAGGGATATATCACCTAACCAGGTAAATAAAACATGCACGTTTAAAAAAAATAAATAACACTTCAAGGCAAAATATAAATAGTGTTCTGATAGTTGAGGAAACGGAGAAGAGACTATGCACAGAACTCAAGCTAAGTCTTTGATGACTAATGTTTTTAGTACCACACCAGAGAACCCCAAGGATAGATACGTTAGCCTTGCTACATACCAAAGGTAATTCTTAAATACAGATGAAATCCCAATTAAAGTGATTCAACCTTTTAAATATTCGTATACCTAAAATATAAATTCCGTGTCATTTTGAGGTACATAAAGAACCTCCTTGACAAGACTAATTTTAAAAGAAAAATTTTGAAACCTGGTGATTCACAGACCTGTACCCCTGGGGATAAAAATATATGTTATAAAAAATAAAAAATTAAAATGCAAAAAAAAAAATTTGGAAAGAGAAGTTACGTGTTTAATCTTAAAGAGGAAATACCCAAAATTGGAATTATACTGCATGTTTCTTATCTTTACTTTCTTAACTACCAGTCGTCTTTACATAGTTGGTAACGAGCAGAATTAGATACCTCTTTCTTGGCTACCAGTAGGAAAACTAACTCCCACAGATATTTACCCAGATGTACTGCTGTGGTCCACTTAATAATATTAAGTGTGATGCTTCCGAGTTATAGGGCAATTAAAAGCTTAATATATAGACGATGCCTTTTCTTCTCATTTTCGAAGGTAAGTTTCCACAAAGAAAACCTGCAAATTCTGCCAGCAAATAGGTATCTAAATAGCAAATTATTTCAAATCAGAAGGAATTTTTAATACCAAAAATTGAATTCATTTTCTGAAAGGAGTTGTTTTTCAGCCGTGACTAACTCAGAATGTCGGGGGTGCTGTGGTATGCCTGCCACACTCATCTTTCGAAATGGGGGTATTTATTTCTCCCCATTGCTGGGAAGGCTGGCAGCTGAAATCCAACCGGAAGCTGCATGTTCAAGGCCAGGCCCCCACCCTAGGAGCAGCAGATGCACAATGACTGTGCAGGTAGAAATGCTCAGCCCCCTCCCCTCAGGGCTGGAAGGGCGATCCGGGCTTCAGAGACCTCAGTGAGATCACCCAACGCCAACCACACACAGCTCAACATCTACACTGATTGCATTTACTGCATTACATTTACATTTACTGCAAACGTGTTTTTGCCTTATTCTTTTTTCTGGGCATACCCTCCTAAGACAGTAAGTTTGGAGTAATCGTTTTAATCCTTCCTGCCCATTACTTGGGGTGTCTGCTCACTTAATTAGCAATATTTGTAGCTAAACTTTTCAGAGTATTCCCAGTTATAAACCAATAAGGCCAATATTTTCTAAACAAAATACACTAAAATGTTCTCCTCTAAATTATAACCGATTTAGAAAAAAAAAATCAATACAATTAAGTGGCTGTCAAAATGGGTACTAAAAGTTAAAGTCAAAAGAAAATAGAAAACCGCCTTGAGCAGGGATAGTTCAGCTAGAAATCAATGAAACTTATAGCATATATCAACAAATAAAGGCAATAAAATAATCTGGTTAGCAGCACAAGGCATCATGATATCTTTAGGTAACAGTAAGTTAAAAGTTCAAGAAAATTAAGCATTCTCTATAATTTCCAATAAGTCAGCTCACACTTTCAACATTTCTTGTCTTATGAAATATATTTAAAACATTGCTGCTTTCATAACATCCCTTGAAGGAACATTGAAATTGCTATGATAAATTACCAAATACCGATTTCTCATTGATTCCATGGGCATGTTTTACCACTCTAGGTAACATATATAGATATATGAATTTAGTTCTCCCAGTCACGTAATATAATGAAGTTTTATTTACTACTGCAGGACGTCCCAATTGATTTCTTTATATTATTGCCTCCAGTTTTTATTGATGGCTCTCCCCATATCTTCCTTAATCAGTTCGACAAGTGTTCACAAACTTATACAGAAGAATCCCATGTTATGCAATTAAGTTGCCTATATCAGCAGTAAATACTTTTCAAATAGCAGAAATATCAAAAGTTACCAAATGTCATGCATCTATTCACAGAAGTTCTGTAAGTTGTCAACCATCTATTAAATGTCTATAACCAAATTAGCTTTGGTTTTTATAAGAACCTCTACTTCTGGGGTTTCAAAATCAACTATAAGGCTGTGCCATGAAAAAAACGAAGTTAGGTTTCTTCTCCATCATCTCATCCCATACTCAACAGAAAGGAAAAGATACAAAGAAACACCTTAACAATCCCAGAAACAAAGTTATCAAATATCAGTGAATGAAATAAGGTGGGGGTAAGACACAGCCCTGTCCCCTCTCTCCTACCACGGCCATGCCCAAATTCAAAACCTCATTATTTCTTACCTAGATTATTGTGATTGCCTCCCAGTCACTTGCCCAGTCTGGCACCCTTTCAATCCATTCAGGTTAATCACCCTTAAGCATAGCTCTTCCTATATCATACTACTGGTCAAAGACACTCAATGGCTCCCTGCTGCCTACAGCGAAATTTCTGAAAAGGTGACCGCAAATGGAAAACACGTACTGGGAGATATTGATCTCCTCAGTTCTTGTCCCTATAGGGTAGCGCTGGGGAATCCAGGGAAGGGCTTAGGTCAGTTGTCTTCGTTTGGGAACAACCTCGTTCAATGACCTCAGAGAACCCCATAAACATTATCATTGTCATTTGTGATGTATCGCTTGGCGACTCTGCGGCTTCCTCCACGGCTTGCAAGAGCATCCACAATCTCACTCAACACCCCTTTTAGTCACTTGTACATTAGTTCCCTTCAGGCACGCCCCATGCCAGCCAAGGTCCTCTACTCTTACCCTCTTCAGATTTCCTTGACTCTCTTCCCTTTGCTCAAAATGCCTCTGCATTAGTGTGCAGGGTTGCTGTAACAAAGCCCTGGAGACAGATTGCCTTAAACAACAGAAAATGTATTTCCTCCCTGTCTTTAGGCTAGAAGTTCAAAATCAAGGTTTCAGCAGATTTGCTGTAAGGGCTGTGAGGGAAAAATCTGTTCCAAGCCCCTCTCCGTGGCTTATAAACGGTTATCTTCTTGTGTCTTTTCCTCGTCCTTACATGTGTCTCTTTGTCCACATTTCCCCTTTTTATAAAAACACCATTCTGCATGAATGCCCACCCTAACCTGACTTTTCACACGATTATCTCAGTAAATGCCCCATCTCCAAACCACGGTCACATCCGGAGGTACTGGAGAGAAGAGTTCTACACTGGCCTTGGAGGGGGGATGGGTGGCAAAATTCAACCCACAACAGCCCTTATGTCCATGATTTCACACCCGCATCCCACACATCCTTCCAGGGCCAATTAGAGGGCATCTTTTCCATCACACTTTTCTCGACACTTCATCTGGAAGCTACTTTCTATTCCTTGAGATGTCTGCACTGTGGGCGTGAATCACCTTTTGACCTCTAGTAATAATTATCCATGTGCATTATCTTTAAAGACTATTTTGTGCAATTTTTTTTCTACCACAACACCTAGCACAATAAGGAGTATACAATGCATACTCAGTATCCATGTAATTAATAAATCACCACCCACCTTAGTAATGGCTTTGATCACAAAACAGACTTTTGAGGTAAAGGTAATGTCAAATATCCAGAATGACCATAAACCTTTAGATTTCAGCGTTTGTGATTGGACATACCTTTACTGAGGAAAACACGATGGTTGTTCCATAATTGCAAGAAAGTATCTACTATCTGCTCTCTTTAGACTCCAATATGTCTAGATAACAAGATGACCTTTGGAGATAATCCAGGGCAAAACCAACATGAACAAACAAGATAGTTACATCATTATAAAAATAAACAGTCTCTTCTTATGGCATATCTTGGTGTGGACTCAGCAGCAAATTTTTCACTCTTTCAGAATAGTACACATTTAGTTACATTCAGTTCCCTATAAATCAGCTTAACGGTGGCCATCACTCCATGGTCTATTGGCTATCATTTCTCTTGATGGATCTAAACTTCTGCATTTCCCATTACTGGCCCACAGGTCACTAGGCTGAATCGAGTATTTATCTACCATTAAAGAGGAATTTTCTCCTGGCTCCATTTAACAAAAAGGAGCCTCATAACATATAACATTTTCAAATTCTTCTTATTAATATCTATCCACACAGATACTGCCCACTCCATCTGCATGCCACGAAACACTAGCTACAAAATGGTGTTCTCAATTTCTTCCCAACAAACACACTGAATTTTCTATGAATCAAACACAGAAATGAAAATAGAGCCCTCCGGGAGCTGCATAAAGGAGTTTTACCAGGTCTGAACTCCAATGCAGCTTCCTGCGGGAATGAAGCAACAGTCGGAAGACAGGGGATAGATAACATTACTGAAACTGTCCAGTCAAGGCCCTCTTCATCTGGAGACAGAGAGGGGCCCCCAGGGGCCCTTGGTGGACCCAGGTCACTCATTCCCTTCTGGATCTGATATGCTCAGCAGATCAAAATGCTGCTAACATATGTATCAGAAGCTGTACCACTGAGCTCTGTTCCACCTCAAGTCTGGTGTGTGGGACATCTGGTACATATAACTAGAGAACTGTCATGTCACAATGCTGGCAGAGCTTCACAAAAGTGTGCATGTGAGTGGGAAGGATGGGGCCAATGACAGGGACCCGATGACCAGGAAGTCTGCAAGAGGAAAAGGCTTCTGAGCTCTGACTGCCGGGAGATCTCTGTGCAGGTACTGCCTAGTTGTCTGGGTGTAACTGTCACGGAACAGACCAGTACTAATCACAGCTCCACACGACCTCTGTTAAATGACCTATGTTAAATGCTACCCCGATTTAGACCAAGTCAGACATGTTAAGATTCCTTCACACACGGCAGGTGTTACAGCGACTCAAAATACACTGGGCATTTATCCTGCCGCTATGGTCACACACACGCATCACTGTTTGTAACAGCACAGTGCTGGAAACAACCCAGTCCGCACCAGCAGTGGTATGATATATTTATAGCATGCTTGTGTAAATAGGCATATGAAAGCTTACTATGTACTATTGCATGGTCATGTTAAAACCGATGAGCAAATAAAACAAACAGGTAGTGAAAGCATATGTATATTATGGTTTTTTTTTTTTTTTTTTTTGGCAAAACTAGAAGAAAGGCAGAAAGCAAGCATGTATCTTTTTTATATTTGTTTATCTACACATAAAGAAACTCAAAAGGACACATGAGCAGTATGGTCACCTTTTTTTGGAGACAGTAGCAGGAGGCAGTGTGGGTACAGGGTAATTTGGGGTCAGAAGTAGAAAAGACTTTTCCCTTTATACCTACTATAGTTATTTTTAACTTTTGATCTAAGTAGATAAGTTATCTAGTAAAAATAATAGAAAATTTAATTTGAATTGAAAAACTAAAACTCATGTACTTGGTTGTATGAGAATTATCCATTTTCTTCTATGAGACTCCCACAGTTCAGAGAACTTTTAACAAATTGATATATTTTAAACACATTATTTCACCATAAAAAATATGTTATTCTAGGCTCCAGAAGTTTTAAAACCAGATAGTGTTGTACTTTTTTCTGTTTAGGTCTTATGAGCAGCCCTGTGTTCTGCAATTAATCACAGAGGCTTTATTTGAGAGACTAGAAGTAATTTATGTGACCCCCCCTGGCCCTCTTTAGTTCTGCTAATGACTTTGTTTATACAGTTTAAGCATAGGTAAGTCTCACCTGATTATTTCATGCTTAACCAGTGTTCTACGGTTCCCAGATTACCAATATCTTGAGTTATTTGAAGAACCCTTGAATAATTATTATGTATTACTAGTAACTTTATAAAGGCTTAGTAGTACCAATTATGATCTTCTTCAGTCATTAATATTCATATATAACCTGAATAACTGTTCTACCCCCATAATCTACTTATAAATGGCTGAAAATGTATGATGCATTTATCAATGTCTGCCATCACCCAGAGAGATTGGCCCCTACAGGGATACTAATACTTTTAAGATTAAAAAATATATATATAAAGTTTGTACAATTATATGAATTGTACAATGTAGAAACACAGGAGGCGAGAATGAAGGACATGTTTTATGCAATGACTTGGCGCACATTATTGACTGTCCTTGGAATCTTTATTTTATCCCCATTCCCCAAGTACTAAGACCATCACCTCCTCCCAGCACTTCACCACCGCTTCCTTGCATCTAACACCTTAATATTGATGTTACTCCTCTATAAACAAAACCAAATAAAACACACTTGAAGGAAAAACCATATCTTTATTTTAAACTAGTTTCCACTGAAACTTCTCTGTTTATACCCTAAAACCTCCCACAAACCCACTCCTCTATCCTGATTTCCCTACAGCTCCTTCCCTCTGCTCCTTCTCTTGTCCAGTCTAGATTTCTGGATGTCCCATTCTACATCCAACTGTTCCCAGGGTTCTCAGGTTTGGTTTCTTGTCTTCTTGATCTGAAATGCCAGACAGAGTTTTCCAAATCAAGGGTTGAACAGAGTTGGCCTGTGAGCGAAATCTAGGCAACAGATGATTTTGACAAAACATGAGCATTATACTTCCTAAGAGGATGTTTAGTATATAGATCCCAAGCTTCAAGATTTCAAGGTTGGTTTTTTTTGTTTTGTTTTTTGTTTTGTTTTGTTTTTTTAATTGGACAGATCTGATAACACTGGGCTATAAAGCTACCCCAGCTGTATCCTACATGCACTTCCAAGTTCTCAGTGATCTTTTGAGAGCCCATGTAGGCATTTGAATTTTCTATCACTACCCCAAATCCTGGCACCATTCTTTAAAGCCTAGTTTAAATCTTTGTTGTTTTGTCCTGCATTAATATCCTTTCAAATCTTATAGTACTATAAACAGACACAATATTTACCAAAAAATATTCAATCTCGTTTGTATCCAAAGGAAAAGTTATTAGATGCAGTTAATTCACTTATTGTAAGATTTTTGAAAGCAGTCCAACTTCCAGTTTTGGCTCTAGCGGAGAATCAACTAAGTGATACTATAAATCAGCAGAAATATCCTGGGGGGTATATTACAAAGATATTTTAAACATTTTTAAATGGATGCAACTTTTGATGCAATAAATCTATTTCTAGAAATAGATTTTGAGAGAAATCGTTCCACACGTGAACTGACATGTATGTACAAGGATGATCACAACACCCTTCTTAATAACACAGACCGGAAACAAATTAAATGTCCAATGACAGGAACTGGCTAAATTATGACACAGACACACAGCAGTCTTCCTTATACAAATTAAAATATAGCAATATAAAAAGATCACACCGTATTGTGAAGACTGGTGTAGAGATCAGTGCACAGGCTGTATATGTGATGAGTGGAGTATATGGATACACATTTAAATGCTTCTGAATCTTAGTCAACATAAACTTGTATGCCAACTGCTAGAGGGGTAGATGCTTAGTGCTCATAATCCAGCTCTTCGTCAATCTTAATTGTATAGCTCCCTTGAACCCGAACTCCATAATTATAAAGAAAAAGAAAAAGGAAAACAAAAAAACACCTAAATTTTGGAGAAGGCACTTGAGGTGCATTAACTAGAAGGATGTTTTATGCAGATATTGTGCATCTTGTGTGCTAACCATTATTCCACTGCACATGTTCACAGCTGTACTTGACTTGAATTTATGGTGAAGACCAAGGAAAGAAAGCTATCAATACAAGAGAAGATTATACTTGAACTGAATCATAAACTTAATTGTATTCCCTTCATTTTAAAACATAAAATGTCAGCATTTGCATTTAAGTTCTGATTAGGAAAATAATGAACCTGCCTATTTAGACACTGGATTAACACCCCTACCCGGGTATAAAAACTCCCCTACCCTGTCTTTCTTTAGAGGCAACATCTGACATGAAGCAGTCAAAAGTCATTTAGTGACTGACATTGACATAACTTTGCCACAAGCAACTAAAGCAATTACCAGGGCTGGTTTGGGCACAGCTGAAACACCTTGATAAGGCAGCAGTGAAAAATGACACATCATGCTACCTGAATGGGTTCATCAGCGCAACACTAAATCAGCATGTATGTCTCCAACACTCTCATTCTGTCGATAATAGAATAATCAAACAGAAAGGAACAGTATTGCCTCCAATTTCTGCTGACAGTCGGAAATGGAAATAAAGTGATACACGCCTGTGTTGTGTCTTTCAAATGTATTTTAGCCAAGATGGTTTCAATTTACTGTCCCATAAACCACTTCATATGTTAACCCAGCGTGGTTCGTAGTTAATAAGCACCAGAGAAGAGACGACATTTACTTGATTGCTTATTTTGTCAGAAACACTGATGTTTAATACACTTACCAAAAACTAAATCCGAAGATCTTACATAAAAGTAGGTCCATCTTGAGCTGGTGAGAAGCGATCGATTTTAGAAATAATACAGTAACATACAGTCCTATGAGGAGTCCTCTGTGAGACGGCTCCATTACAGACATCACAGTATGGCATTGTTTAAAGATGGTCTTCACCCCCTTCACACAAATTGGTGTTCGCTATATAAATGTGAAACCTTTTTTTCTACCACATTCAGCCTGATGACCTAAATCCTGATTAATTTAGAAGTAACCACAATGTTTCATTCCTTCCATTGCCCACCCCTCACTGGGCTATTGCTAACGCCGGTCTCCTTCCAGCTTCTTGCCTCAGTCCAACCCCCGCTCCAACTATTCTGCAATTCACCTGCCGACAAACCCCATCCTCTGACCTGAAACCCTGCATCTGCATCGGCAGAACGACAGTTGAAAAGCAGATCGTACATGCTTCCACATAACATTTTTGGGATTTGGCATATGTCAGTACTATTTGCCAAGTCCAAGCTGTAATCAAACTGCTCCCCTGTTGTGGGTTCTCATAAAATTTAAAAGTAAAAAGTCAACTGTGTATCATTGAGAAAAAGTTAAGAGAAACTATGACATGCTTCATTAATTCTTTTCATATTTCATATTCAGTTCATAGAGAATATGGGTGAAACTTCCTCTTTTATGACCATAACCACCATGTTTGAATTTTAAAATTATTTATATATATATTATATATATATATATATAATACATATTCAGTGAAAATTTGCTTTATGTTGGGCTAGAATAGTAAAAATAGTAAAATAGTAGAGAGTAAAATAGTAAGTAAAAAATAAAAAAATAGTAAAAAGGTAAATAATTTTAAAATTATATATGTATATATATGTGTGTATGTATGCACATATATATGCATTGCATATATATAATCAGTGAAATTTGCTTTATGTTGGGCTAGAAGAGTAAAAATGGGAGGTATGTGATAGGGAAGAAACTTTAAGAGGTCAGTAAGACACTCCCTAGTCTGGGGACAAGGCAATGTTAAATAGTACCGAGGAAATATGAACGTGTCCTCCTTTTAAAACCTTTCGTGTATCCCTCATTCTCTATTATCTCAAGCTGAAAAACTAAAAGGTCTAGGACAATGTGGTTTCAGGAAATAAAACAACTGTCTACAGCTCAGGGGAGAAATGAACTAGAATTCAGACTCTTCTACTCTCCTTGCATTTTCCCTTAAAGAAGTGGAGTCAGCCCCCTCCACCCTCGAGTCTGCCCCCTCCGCCCTCACGTAATGAGCCACTGACACTGGACATGTCTCCCTGTTGGTTGGGGATCCCCCAGCTCACTCCATCTCTACTCCTTGCACTCACTGCTAGCTCTCCAGTCCACGTGCCACATTTCTACATTGATGTTGGTAAACCTTTTCTATATTAAATTTTCAAAAATATTTTCATATTTTCCAAGAGTATATAATTTTAGGAAGCAATTAATAAGTAACTACTGACAGGTTTTTTTTTTTTTTTCCATTTTCCTCAACACAGCTTTCTGGGAATATCTGGGATGACAATGCAGAGAAGTTGAGGAGATATCTGATGAATATGCCTCACGGAAAAGATCTTGGGGTCGACATTTTAGCAGAAGCAGAGCATTAGTCATGAGCCTATATGATGAATCTCTACTACAGTACATTAATTAACATCAGGAGGTGATGTATCATTTCGCCACCATCTATTGAGAATATATATGTATATATTCATATATATGCGTATATATATAAAATATTATGTTTATATAAATATATATATTTGATTTTCTATCTCTCTGACTTTCTATATATCAACACTAAGAATGTTCTATTTGAGAGAGGTCCAATTCCATTTTTATTTCTAATTTTAATGTGCCATATAAAAGAGGCAGATAACGCAGGGAACATTATACAATTTTTAGAGGAGAAATCCAATTTTCGCTCTCCTTATTTTACTTTCTTTTCCCCCATATCATCAAAAAAACATACCTTAATTTGTCTCTCACTGAACTGACATGCTTGCTTTAACTGAATAGCAGCTTCACCAGCAGAGGCCAGATAACTAATATCCATGCTAAAATCATTTCCCATGTTTCTTGGACTCACGAAAAAGCAGTCTCAGACACTAAAGACTGAATAGTTATAATCAAATATTAGCTGGAATATATTTGAAGCTTCCCTTAAGCTCATATATGGTTGCTTAAAAGTGTGTGCACACCATCAGCTCCTTTAAAATAAAGACACCAACCACCCACATCTGTTAGCTAAATGCAAAAATCATCTCTGACATTTCATCTTGTGTATTGTTTGTCCCTTGTCCTTCTCTTCAAGATATATTTTTACCAGTGCCTTAAGGGCCTTGCTAAATTAATCATAGTGTTAATTAAACTAATTGAGTTAACCACCCTGCCATTTTACTGGATCTCGATATGGGAAGCTGTGGATGGAATGTCCATAGGTCAGTGAGGACACCATGTTGGCCAAAGAAACATGTTATGCAGCCATACAACCACCCAGGGTGTCAAACTTCCATCTGTCTGGTATGTCTACGGTTCTTTCCTGAGCATCACCCGCATGCCAGAAAGTGAGTTGTAGGAAAAACGATGTCACGTAGTCTGACTCAAAGGACCTGGGGATTTTGTAGGGAAGACTTTTAAGTTAATAGGATGTCAGCCTAGTTTGATAACAGTTACGGTAAGAGCTGAGCGTAGAATCCTATGGGCCGTCATGTGTGTCACAGAACAGAGGGCAGGAAAGGAACACAGGCTTTCTCTTGGTGACGCTTGAGCTAAATCTGGGAAGGCCACATAGGAGATAACTTGGCAAAGGGAGGAGAAGTCCCCCAGAGACAGGACAGCGCAAAACAGGTTTTCAGAAAAGTTTAGTTTAGTTGCATACTATAACCTAGGGCCTAAATGTGGAATACTGAGATACAAAGTTGAACAAAAAGGCAGGAGTTATTTTTTAAATTTCATTTATTTATTTGAGAGAGAGAGAGCGAGAGAGCGAGAGAGAGCGAGAGCAAGCATGAATGGAGGTGTGCAGAGCAAGAAGGAGAAGCGGACTCCACGGCCGAGCAGAGCCTACTCTAGGCTTGATCTCAGGCCCCAAGATCATAACCTGAGCTGAAGGCAGAGGCTCTACCCACTGAGCCACCCAGGCAGCCCAGGCAGGAGTCAAATTTTGAAGGAATAGTGTTTTACGCATATTCTTCAGGCCACTGTTGGTCAGAGGGTAAAGTTTTCCTTGCTCGCAAGTTTTCTGAGATGCGTTAAGGGGGGAAAAAAAAGCTTCTATGACTAAACAAGTTTGGTCATCACTGTCTATTAAAGGAATTGAGAGGTCTTGCAAAACAGAGAGCGGCTTGATGATGCTTAACCCAGCTTGGCAAACACATAGGACTATGTTTCACGTGCTGCACATTACCACAAGCTGAGCTAGTTCTTCACGGTACACACTTATGTTAGGAGTGAGTTGGACAGTGAGGGAGTCAGAGTCAAGAAAATATGAAGTCAGGACAGCTATAATAAACAGTACTGATGCCCTGTTTTGCAGCTGAGATAGGACTGCACTGACATTCTGCTTTGCAGCCTTTGCGGAAATGGCTTCTGCAAAAGATCCTAAAATAAGACAATTCACAAAGGCCCTTGTCAATATCACGCTCAAGGGGCAGTAAAGACCTGAGCCCCCAGACATCTGCAAAAAAAAAAAAAAAAAAAAAAGGATCATCAGCACATGGGCATTAACCTAGTAGGTAGACAGATTCATGATGAAAGCCCAGATTGGCATGACTTAGCAAAGCCTGATTTTGCAAAGTTCTGCAAAAGAGCTCCTAAAAACCCCTAAATGTAGAAACTCTGGGGGCAGCCCACCTGGGCCCCCTGCCCCACGGAGCTTTATAATCTTGCTCAATAAACATCACCCTTCCTCTAGTCTACCTCTTCATTCTTTGAGGTGGTGCAACCAAGGACCAGGGCACGAAGGGGACAAAAATCCTGCCACCCTTGGACAAATGCTGTGGCAGGTGACGAGAACCAATGGAAAGACTTGAGGCGGAGGCCTTTAAATGATCCCTCGCTTTGCAACAGCATGAAAGGGAAGGGGAATGGGACAAGACCATAGGTAAGGAAGGGAGCCAAAGGTTTTGCTTTTTTAAATTAGGGAGCCAGAAGGAGGGCTTCGAAGACCTTTCCAAGGTCAGCATCCCACGATACTAAAAAGTAAATCCTTTAAAGATTGGTTTCATAATCATTAGAAACTACTGCCACAAATGAGGAATATTTTGGTCTTTTGAGTCCATTTAGTCCTTTTAAAGGCATCCCTTACATTGAGCTATTCGACTAATAAAGCTGAGATTATACAACCATTACCGAGATACAGCACTTTGAAGCATTTATTACATTTGGGGATGCTTCCCTAAAAATTACAATGTACTTAAAATATTAATGTGGAATTACCTCTCATACCGATTATTATCACTGTTCTTCCATGTTAGCTGTCTGAGCCTATTATGTAACAGTATATCTTGTGGCTAAATGTCACCCTCACTCCTAGACATAATTTTTAGGACCTCGCAATCCATTGGTTAGGGCCTAAGTCACAGCTATATCTCCTAGCAGCGCACATACCATCATGTGAGACCATTCATGCTTTTGAAAACAGATTTTAAAGTATTTAGTCACTCTCTTTCATCTCAGATCATGATCAAAATATATTTTTTTAAATTAATGTTCTAGGCAAGAACCAGCCCTAAACCCCCCAAAACATGGCAGGCGTATCATATCCCCAATCACCTTCTTCCCGAGTCCCATAAGGGCATCCAGGGGCATACTGAACACCATGCCTTTTTGAGAGGCTTTCCGGAGTCAATATTCAGGGTGGAAATCTAAGAGGAGTGGCTCTTCTGGGTGTCACTTTGTTACATTACGAGGCTATGTTATTGGCAGGCAAACTGACTAGGAGCTGGTAAAGCCAGGTTTATTGGCTGTAAAAGTATACATCCCCAAGGAAGACTTAACTCACTCAGGTTCTTAATGGATCACCTGTTGGTTCCATTTCCAATTCAGTCTCATCGTGTGAACTGTAACAGCGCTCAAACTACGGAAGCTAAGAGCAACAAATCAGGTAACCACAGCCTTTCCACTCGGAAATTAAAAACAGTCCAGCAGGCAAATATGTTGCTAAATACTTTTGAGTAGGTAGACAGCTCTTGCTAATTGTGAATTAACGTCTGAACCAGCCCCCAAATAAACTAATCAATATGTCTTTTTTTTTTTTTTTTTTTTTTTTTTGCTTAAGTTCAGTCCTTAATCTTGCTTTAATGGGAATAGGCTGGAATGGGTGATGCCACAGCTCTGAACAAATGTCGACCACCAGTCTTGAGGACCCCTTGATTGAAGGACCCCCTCCTTGGATTTCAGACAATGTCCTTCCATTTCCAATCCACTCCACAGGCGCAGCTTCATCACGACTCCCTTAGGGAAGTTCTGCTCTGGACACTGGCGTCTTGCCAACCCCTACCCTATGTTTCCCGAGCATCCTGTCCTCCTCCATGCTCACACCTAACATTATTAAATGGCTATTGTCAGCGATTTGCTGAATACTTGTCTTCACAGTGCCTGGTGCATACCAGTACTAGTAAACATTAATTGCTAATTGAGAGACTGCTGTCTTCTAACTCCTTATGTTCTCTCTCTTGAAGGTCCACATCACATATGTAGTCAACTGGGCAAGAGTTCTATTCATTCTAGAATCAGAGACTCTAGATGATTTTGAACTGGAAGGAATTTGTTTTTAATGTTAAAAGTGAGAAGACTCAATTTTCTATGACTCTTTTAATTTCTTTTTTTTTTTTTTTAAAGATCTTATTTATTTATTTGAGATCACAAGCAGGCAGAGAGCCAGGCAGAGAGAGAGGAAGAAGCAGGTTCCCCGCTGAGCAGAAAGCCTGATGCGGGGCTCGATTCCAGGACCCTGAGATCATGACCTGACCCGAAGGCAGAGGCTTAACCCAATGAGCAACCCAGGTGCCCCTAATTCTTTTAATTTCTTAATTGGTCAAGGTCTTAACACCAGCTGTTGAGTTTCCCCTGATATTGCGATAAGGTGACTCCTTGTATAACTTAATCTATATATATATATATATATATATATATATATATATAAATAGGCAGCAATGCTCTGAAAATGGTCAAAATAAAAATTCTATGATAAAAAAATTCAGAACTTCTAGCAAATGGAACTTGATGCTCATATAAGCAGGTACTGCTCTCCATAATAGAGATTTTCCTACATGATTGATTTTTTCCCCCTCTCTTTGATTTAGGCTACTTGAAATACTCTGGGCTTTATCCTTAAGAATTCGAGGTATTTTAGCAATAATTTTACATAACATGATTTTTGGGCAAAAATTCTACATTTTCTTTGTATTTATACCCATTATATATTTCAATAACCCTCAAGGAGATAAGAAATGTTTAGCTATCGTTACAAAAGTAGCTTTTATTTAAGCTGTTCTTGGGGATATACTAAAATAGGCATGGTATTTTGACCAAAAATGTCTTTCAACTGGTTTTTATGCTTGCTGTATACATAAAATAGAAGCCAAGAATGGAAAATTGAGTGCATATAAACTGTTTCCATGGTTTTTTTTTTTTTTTTTACATGTAGCACTACTCCAAAAAAGTTACTTTAAATATTGTGACTACATCATTCTACATTTCTAACATCTTTGAAAGGAAGTTATGTTATTATAGGTTATTAAAAGAAATGAATATGAATAATTTAAGCCAGATTTCCACCGTTAAATTTACAGAGTTAAAGGTCAGCAGATAGAATAAACCCACAACGCGCCGGCACTTTATACTGGGTTAGAGTTCCTCTAAAAATGATTTACAATGTGTCCAGTGTTGATAGTGTATATCCCTTTAACATAAGGCTAATTTCAGGGGAGAGAATTACCTAGTTTCTTACTTGGTTTTGAATGAAAATAACACATTAAAAGAATAGAAGATACTGTGTTTTTTTCAGAAATCAAAATATATTTATATCAGAGATCATTATTATGTCATTAAGAATACCTATCAGTTTTAAATATTTCTTCTGTGAGGCATTTTCCTAGATTATTTATATACATGACACCACAGAAGGACATTGCCCCATGACAACACAGGAAAAAAAGGCATTTTTATCTCCATTGATAAAATGAATGCTCAGAGAAGATTTAAACTTTCACAGATAGATTTCAAATCCAGTTTTTCCACTTTCTACTTGGGAATTCACTTGATATAAAAAAACATTAGCAGCTACAGCCATAAAAATCTTGCTTAAATACCGACTCTGTATTCAATGCTAAAAGAACATGATATAAGTTTAAAACCGGATTTAAAGGCTCAGAAAATCAAAACTGTTAGGTATAAAAAATACTTGGGAAAACCTGGTGGCAAGAATCTCTAGGTTCATGAATAGTTTCAACTTATAACATCATCAAGGATCCATTTATATAAAGCACTTGAGAGTTTTTCAAGAAGTGCACTCAAGAAAATATGTTCTCGGAGTTATGGGGTGGCTCAGTTGGTTGGGCATCCGACTCTTGATTTTGCCTCAGGTCATGATCTCAGGGTCAGGGGATCAAGGCCAGCACAGGGACTCTGTGCTTGGCATCAGACTTGCTCGGGATTTTCTCTCTCCCTCACATACCCTCACCCTCTCCCTCTCCCCATTCTCTTGAAAGAAAGAAAAAGAAAGGAAGGAAGGAAGGAAAGAAGGAAGAAAAAAAGGAAGGAAGAAAGAACATCTCTAGCACTTGATCCCCAAACTCCAAAGCCAGAGATCCTCAGCAAGGAAAGCCATGTGCAAAAGCCCCAAACAGTAATAGCTACAACTTATTCAAAACACATACACTGAACATAGTGCTCTGCTCTTTTTCTCTCTCCTTTTTAAATTAATTAATCTTTACACTTAAAATGTAAGCCTCCTGCCTAAATATTAGGCACTGCATGATTTAAGGACACAGTATCAAGCATGTAGTAGGTTTTCAATGCTGTCTGATGGAATAAATGATTCATTTTTAGCCACATTGTGCAGCAGACCTGACTTATGTTACAGAACATTAAAGGGACTCAGGAGTGAGAAAACCAAACATCTTTGCCTCTTAAGTTATTAGCTTACACATATGACAAGATTTAAATCATTATATCACCAGAAGCATATCATGTCATCTCTAGCAATCCAAGATGGAAAGAACTACTTTTCCCCACCTGTTTTTTCTTCTTCTAGTTCTTCTGGAACTTACTTTTTTTTTCTCATCACATCTTATATGAAATGACATTCCTTACCTCAAGCCACTATTTCTTTATTGACATGCTATGTCCTATCTTAATTCTTTGTCTCTTTCATTAGTACTAGAAAAACTACAAAACAAATATGAAGAAATGCAGAAAGTCCTTTACTAAACAAGCACATGTGTACACACACACACACTTTCTTCAAATTCTTCCAGAAATGTTTGTGTACACGAATATATCTTTGCATATTTTTCTGTGATTATATACAAAACACCCGCACAGACTTAAAAACACAAAGAGGATTATATGACATATACTCATTGCAAATTGATTTTCGTATTTATTGATATATCTTGAATTTCATTTCTTTTTTCCTTTTTTTTTTAAAGATTTTATTTATTTATTTATTTGACAGACAGATCACAAGTATGCAGAGAGGCAGGCAGAGACAGAGGAGGAAGCAGGCTCCCCACTGAGCAGAGAGGCCGATGTGGGGCTCTATCCCAGGACCCTGGGATCATGACCTGAGCTGAAGACAGAGGCCTTAACCCACTGAGCCACCCAGGTGCCCCCCCCCCGTTTTTTTTTTAGCAACAACACATTTATTGTATCATCTAGCTGAGGATGTAAACACAAAACATTTCTTAACTTAAGGAAAATTTTCATCTTTTCCTTAAATTAAGAAATGTTTGGCAATTCCTAGAGACTACTACAAATGCAGTTTTTACTTACAGTAAAAACTAAGCCAGTCAATCATTTTGGTCATCATCCCAGTCTTCCCACTTGGTGGCTTGGGCCCAGGGGCTGCTTGGCCATGACACTCTCATCCCCTCTAGAGTACAGTGACGGCAGCATTCATAGCCAGTTTGATAGCCCAGTATTTTCCCAAGTATGTTTCTAGAATACAAGCTTCCAACATGTCCTTTACAGCTGAAACTTCAGCCTCAATATCTAGTCCAACATTTTTATTTCCTTCTTGATGTACTGCATAAAGTTTAGAGATTACTTCATTGGCCTTAAATCCAGAATTTTCTGCTAGGGCCTCTGGAATAGCTTTAAATGCCTCAACAAACTTTTTAATGGTATTCTGTTCAAGTTCACGACATGTCTCTCCATATGGTGTGAGCCTCGTTTCAAATCAACACAATTCTTTTTCATGGTTGTGTGTCGTTTTATGGATGTACCATAATTTAGGTACTTCTCTCCATTGATTATTTAGGTGTTTAAGGTTTTGTTATTACAAATAGTGCAGTAAAAATTCTTGTGTTTAAAGGTTTGCGAACTCCAGCACATGCACACTCCAATTTCTAAAAGTTTAATAATAAAGATTATTATAATGACTTATCACTATTAATTATTATTCCTAAGAGCTGATAAATTCCTCAAGTTGAGTTCCTGAGTCCAGGAGTGTGTGTGTGTGAATAAACACATGTGTTCCACTTGATAGTGACTGGCCCTCTGAGAACAGTAACACTACTTTTGCTCCCAAGAATAATGCAGGAACATTTCTCCACATTCTCTCAACACTTAAGAATAACAACTTTTGAATTGTTGCCAATATAACAGGTGAAAAGTGCATATTATTTTCCTTTTTAATTTCCATAATAACTTGAGGAGATTTTAACAGAAAGTTCAAATTCAGAATACCAGGTATTATCCAATCCAAGTGAAAAGAAAACCTTTCAGAGAAGAGGCAGAGTATTGTCTGTAGGGACTGAAAATGGCAACAATGGTAGAAATACCTGTCATTGTAATGAGACCTGACATTGTAATGAAATCCTGTTGCTGTTTTACCAATTTACCTCTACCATATGGTGACACCTTTCCATCTTTACTATATTTGCCAAATCAATTTCTCATGAGAAGGGAGATATTCTGACACCTGACAACTGACAGTCTACACAACACTTACATATTTCCTTACATTAGAAATAAAATTCTTAAATTAAAAAAAATTAAATTAAAAAAAAAAAAAGATTGTCGAATCCTACGTGCTTTTTACAGCCCTACCACTGGGTATTTTGGTGTTTTAAAACCACAGCCTTCTTGAAAATAGAAATACAGGCCAGATACTTGAATAAATATATAAGGGACTCTTAATTACTGTAGAGTTTGAGGGGCACCTGGGTGGCTCGGTGGGTTAAGCCTCTGCCTTCAGCTCGGGTCATATCTCAGGTTCTGGGATCGAGCCCCACATTGGGTTCTCTGCTCAGTGGGGAGCCTGCTTCCTCCCCTCTCTCTGCCTGCCTCTCTGCCTACTCCTGATCTCTCTCTCTCTGTCAAAGAAATAAATAATCTTTAAAACAAAACAAAAACAAACAAACAAAAACCTCTAAAGTTTAAGAAATGCTCCTGAAACTATATTATTTCTTTTAAAAATAAAAGATTTTATTTATTTGAGAGAGAGAGAGAGAGAATGAGCAAGCAGTGAGGGCAGGCAGAGGCAGAGGGAGAAGCAGGCTCCCACACTGGGCAGGGAGCCCAATGTGGGTGTTGATCCCAGAACCCTGGGATCATGACCTGAGCCAAAGGCAGACGCTTAATTGACTGAGTCACTCAGGTGCTCCTGAAGTTATATTATTTCAAAGTGGTTTTTTTTTATTGAGAAAAAGTTAAAATACATCGATGTTTCCCAAAATACTTGACATTTTGAATGTTTATTCAAATGACATTTATTTATTAAATGATTTGCAAACATTTCAAGAAATCCTCAAAATGAATACTAACTAATACTGTCTACTATTAATCCAGTATTATATGGAAGAACAGCCAATGTTTAGAGAAAACAGTAGTTACTCAAGACACAGATCTAGAAAGTAGCAAAGAGAACACCGAAACATTGCCATCAGGACCTTGTTTTTCTCTTGCTTTTTCTAGCTCTAGAATTTTAAAATAATAAAATTTCAGTGTTAGTAAGCAGTGGATTTACAGCCTGTTGGCTTGAAGTCCTTCTTCTATAGGTGCAAAACACCTTATCTAAAGTATTTTTCTCTATACATCTAGCATAGTCCTTGCCACTAGTGGATAATACTACTTAATTATAAGATGAAGTGACTTGTCCATTTCCACCCAACTTACAGCAGAGCAGATACCAGACCATGTTCCATGACCGTGAAACCAGTGTTTCTGTGTTCACTACTTGAGAAGAAGAAGGTACAACACAATTTTACAATGACCAAAGAAACATCTGTCATTGCATTTGAATTCTCAAACATAGGAATGATTTAGGTTAACTTTGAAGTCCGATATTATTTAGAGGAAGATCTGTCTTAGAAGCAGATATATCAAATCAGGCAGAGAGTGGAAAGACTCCACAAAAATTAAGTTCATGTGTTTAATAAGTCTTTATTAATGTATCTCAGTATCTGCCAGGTACTAAAAATATTTTCATTTTAATGTGGTGTGAAGAAAATCACTTCTCTTATGGACATTCCCTTGGAAAATAGTTTGTAAATTCTCCTTGTGCCCCAATTGCAATGCTGGGAACTATATGGGATTCCAATTCAAAGCAAAGACCTTACTGCAAAGGAGTGATGAGATCAGTTATCTCATCAGAGTGAGTCAAACAGCTCCCTATTATAATTTGTATGGCTTCATAAAACTCACCAGGAAAAACATTATTGCAAATCTCGGAAGCCTATTCATGCATTTCCTTTCTACGCTGTCCTGCCAATACGGTCAATCTCTGAGCTCCTTCTTTCTTTATTTATTTATAAAAAGACTTTATTTATTTATTTGACACAGAAAGAGAGAGAGAGAGAGATCACAAGTAGGTAGAGAGACAGGCAGAGAGGTGGAAAGCAGGCTCTCCGCTGAGCACAGGGTCCGATGAGGGGCTCAATCCCAGGACCCCGAGGCCACCACCCGAGCAGAAAGCAGAGGCCCAACCCACCGAGCCACCCAGGTGCCCCAGTCTCTGAGCTCCTTAAAGATACAATATTTTTTTGTAACAGCTCCCTGGCATGCAGTCTTTTCTAAGCAAACTTTTGTTAATGCTTCCATGAATAAATAGTTCCTAACTGATATTGTTCTTTTCCAGTGTTCTCATTGCTGGTCGTTCATTAGAATCATCCGCTTAATGTTAAAAACCATGACCCCTTCAGCGGATTCCACAGAAATTCCGACTAAGTGAATTTGATTCATCAGGGCGTGTGCCTCACGGGTTTTTCATGTATGTTTATCAATTTATTTTATTTTATTTTTTGTAAAGATTTTATTTATTTGTCAGAGAGAGAGAGGGAGAGCGAGCGAGCACAGACAGACAGGCAGAGGCAGAGGCAGAGGCAGAAGAATGGCAGGCAGAGGCAGAGGGAGAAGTAGGCTCCCCGCCGAGCAAGGAGCCCGATGTGGGACTCGATCCCAGGACGCTGGGATCATGACCTGAGCGGAAGGCAGCTGCTTAACCAACTGAGCCACCCAGGCGTCCCTATCAGTTTATTTTTAATTCCCTTTTGAAAATTCTATTTCCTTATTATCTTGGTGTCTCTTAAAGAGATATTCCTATACACATGTCAATTTGAAGATACAACAAGACACAAGCAAATCAGTAACTGTTACTGGAAGACAGAGCTCTGATAGTAAATATACTCAGAATGACTTCTCAAATTAAAGTTATTTAGACATAGAAGTATTTTTTTAAGTCTTTGTTTTTTAAAGATTTTATTTATTTGACAGACAAAGATCACAAGTAGGCAGAGAGGCAGGCAGAGAGAGAGGAGGAAGCAGGCTCCCTGCTGAGCAGAGAGCCCAACGTGGGGCTTGATCCTAGAACCCTGGGATCATGACCTGAGCCAAAGGCAGGCTTAACCCACTGTGCCACTCAGGCGCCCCATGTATGTAGAAGTATTGTAATATTTTTTTTAGCTCCACCCCTCCCTACTCCCCACAATAGGATACCATTGGCTTTCAGTGATAATTTCATTAGTCTGAGTCATTTAGAATGATTAAGTGTTTATGGATTACCAAAAATCTGAGAAGGGGTTAAGGAAAAGGAACATACACTGAATTCAAAAGAACTGAGCATAAGCCTGGGGCCCAAGAGCAGACTCACAAGTGGTTTGATGATTTCTGCCTCATATGTGCTTCAGGCCAATAAGGAGAAGATAGAGGGATGGCTTTCTGAATAGCTTTGAGGACTGGCAGCATCCCAAGCCATTCTGGTAGGCAAAACGAAGTTCAAAATTAGTAACTAACCGTGGCCATTATCATGTGTCTCATTGTCAGTGAAAAATGTTTAGTCGGACCTGAAAAGCTTCTGGGGTTATTCTGAACAATATAGGGTCCCTCACTTTCGCCCTCCATGCCCGCCTATTCTAAAGCAACTCACTATAAGACATACTCCTTCATGGCCATGTGTAACATTTGTGAGGGGATCAATTCATAGTGATGATTTTCAACCCCTCTCCTATAAATCCTTGAACAGAATCCCCTTAGGCCATTCACAAAATTTGCTTACTCCAAAGCACAGTTCAACACAATTCTACTCGAAGACAACATGAAACCTGGGCTTATTTATTGTTGAGTAATTGAGAAAAAATGAGCTTCTTTCACCTAGCCTTCCAAGAAGCCTTGTAGCAAGATCAAGGTCCCAGTCCCCACAAAGCTACTTTCTTTGGATAGGTTATATAACCTTAGTGTGTCCCATTTTCCTCTGTTTCAAATGGAAGTGATGAAGAGTTAGTTAACGCAGCACATTACCATTACAAAAATTTGTCCTGAGCTTTATCTCATATCATCTTTAACCACTATTCTCTCATGTGGTATTTTTGTTCGACCATGAACAAAAGTCAGAGAAATTCAATATTACTTTTGAGCTGGTATATGCAGAATTCAGATCAAATCATAGTCCTTTCAGTGTAGACCCTATGCTCTGTGTTTCTACCGCTGAAACCTAACACTTGCTCTCATAGGAGAAAGGGTGGTTTCCATTTTACTCATCTCAGGTGGGTCATGAGCTGTCACAGAACCTAATAGCATGCTGCCAATGCTTCATTTTAAAGAAAAAGAATAAATAGAAGTGGCACCTGCCAAGTTCCCTCCAAAGGTCCCAATGTAAATGAAGGTGATCTCTTGGAAGACTGTCTTTAAGGAGTTCAAAGAGTTTTGCAATGATCGTCAAATTCACATTCTTCCTTAGCATCTCTCACTGCAATCCCAGGTCTAGAGACAGTTCTAAAGAGGAGCAGAAGTTTCCTAGAGGTGAATCCTAAGATGTAAATTATATGCAAAGACTACAAAATGTGAACAGATTGAACAAACAGATTGAGTCTCAAGGACAAAGCATGAATTTATATATCCTTCCAGATTCACAGAACCATGGTTTTGTAAAACTACGTTAACTAAATCTTAATTTTCTGCAAGTGTTTTTGTGTCATGTCTTACTACAGTTAGAGGGGATATTAAGCAGTTTAACACTTTAATAACTGACACGTAAGTGAAGTGCCACAAACATGTTAATCCCTGATTTAAATTTTTAAATTCCTAACTCAACAGGCCCTTAATGCATACATATGGGAGAAAGTCAAGAATTGAAAAATAACTCTGACAGCATGGTGAATTGGCTTATAAGAAATTTAAAAGCTCTATTTTACCTCCTAAATTGTCTTGGAAATGAGAATTTTTAACTCCGTGTTTTTGAAAATGTTTGATTGCATATTTTTTTCCAGCATAGGAAACTTTATTTAGAATAATAAAAATAGGTACATACTTTATATTCAAGAGGGAAAATCATTATTTTCCGTATTTCTGTTCTTTGAATTGCAAAAGCAATGCCAGGCTAACAGTAGGAATTCAAAGAAAACTGTTTAAAGTTTCTAAAATGCAATGAATGGATAACCCTGTCTCTATTCCAACACAATCCCATACCCTCAGTACTAATGTGCACTGTTAACTTTATAGATTTTGTATTTTATACACACACACATATCCTTGCACAACTTATTTGAAGTTCAAAAAAAAGAAAAGATGTTTATTCTAAGGTACTTCCTGAGACAGCACAGCAAAGGACAGGTAATGAAATAGGTAATGTAATCAATCACCTAAAGAGATTCTGGCTTTGGTACTTCACAAATCAAAGACCATGGTCAAATTATTTACTATCTAGGCACCTCAATGAACTCATTGATTAAGGGAGGTTAAGTTTGTGTGAGACTTTAAAAACAATAAATGGCTATATATAGTTATTATTATTAACCCTCACTGGTACTTTAAAAAATATTCTATCAACTAAGAGAATTATAGACTAATAATTTGACTACTGAATGACTCAATTCAGGTCACATATAAATCAGATGACCAATCATCCAGTTCACTGTGAGCTAAGGAACTGAGTTTCTGCGACTCGGTACTTTCAGTACTGAAACTGCTGGTGCTATAACTCCCTGACAAGCCAGGAGTTGGGCCCTAACTAAGAGAGGAAAATAGTAGCACTGTGGAGAGAAGCACAGGAAATAAAAATAATCTGGTTGCAAGTGTGTTCTTTGACTATTGTTACACGGTCATGAACTAGAAATAACATCATTCTCAATTTCTCTAGTCCCTAAGAGCAATCACTCTTACTAAGCTCCATCTTTCCTGGAAAGACTGCTGCGTGAAAACTGCTTCAACTTCACGTTTTTTGTTGTTTGTAGTTACTACTCTAGTATTTAATATTGCATAAATATTCCTGAACGGTTTTTAAGTAAACAGGGAATTTCAGGAGAGAAATGGAGCAAATGGAAATTCTAAAAATGAAAAAAAATAAAAAAGTTTCTGAAAAGCAAAACTATAAGCTTAACAGCAGGTCAGGGATAATGGAGGAAAACCAGTGAACTTGAAGACAGGCCAACAGAAAGAATTCAGTCTCTGAAATGATACAATAAAGGCAAGTAAAATAAACTGATACTTAAAAAACTGTGGGACAGCATCAAATAAAATAACAAAGACAGGAAAAGTAATCAAGGAAAAGGGAAAAAAAAAACATAAATTATCAGTGTGAAGAATGCAAGGGAAGTCATTATTATGGACCTTACAGATTTTCAAAGAAAAATAAGGGGCTATTAAGGCCACTTTTATGCTAACAAGTTTGAAAACATACAACTTGTCAAAACTGAAGCAAGAAAGCAATAAATCTGAAAAGTCTATGTCTATTAAAGAAACTGTAATTACAATAAAAAGAAAAGTCTTCCCACAGAGAAACTTGATCCATATGCATCCAGTTTAGGTCTATAAAATATTTAAGTAACAAATAGTATTGATCTGATATTATACATATATTCCAGAAAACACAGGAGAAAAAAAAAACAACAGAAAAACCTTCCAACTTATTTTATGAGGTTTGCATAATCCTGATGCAGGAACCTGAAAACCATATCCTATGAAGAGAAAACTGCAGGTCTGTCTCTTTCATGAACAGAAACACAAAAATCCTCAATAAAATATTTGCAAAATATACCAACATGATAATATGTCATGACAAAGTAGAGTGTATCCAAAAAGGACAGATTTCTTCAATATTTAAAAGTCACTCAATGTAACCCATCATATTACCAAAGTAAAAGCGAAAAACCATATGGCCATCTCGGTAACTGTGAAAACAAGACTTGACAAAAACTTACATTGCCAAACATGGGTGAAGATGTGGAATAACTGAAAACATGCATTGCTGGTACAAGTGTAAACGCTTCAAACTCTAAGAAAAGTTTGGCCTTTTCTTGTAAAGTTAAACATGCTTATGATATCACCAGCACTCACCATGAGTCAATGAACTTACCAGGATATGTCGCTACAGTAGAATGTTACTCAAATATTTAAAAAGAACAAACCACTGTTTTATGCAATAGTGCAGATGAATCTCAAAACCAGTATGCTAAATGAGAGGGGCCAGACTCAAAATACCACATACAACACGCTACCCATTATACAAAAAGGTGGAAACAACTATTGGGAGAGAAGTCAGACCAGTGGTTTGCTGAAGTGAAGGCAGAGAGGTAGGATTGGGGCAGGAAAGAATTTTAGGGGTGATGGAAATATTCTAAATATTGATTTGGATTATGGGGACATCACCAGTCATAATAGTTATCCAAACTCAACCAATGTTGTGTTTAAAAAGTATTTTTACATATATTAAACTACAATAAAGTAATTTTTTTAAAACCCCACTCACTTGGGGGTTACTTGGCTGGACTTAGTGCAAGTGTTAAATACATGCTCCCTAGTCTACCCTGATGTCTGTATCTACTGGAATCAAAAAGCCAACGTGATTTACAAAGCAGAGTTGAGTCAAAACTGTGACAAATTAGGTTACTGAACTTCTAAGAAGTAAAAATTAGAGAAAATAATAGAGAATAGAATATAGATTATATATGGAAATATAGCATCATCTTCTCCTGGAACATTCTGATAAGTTTCCTGTTTCTGTGGTCCAGATATGGGAGAGATAGTATTATAATAATAATGAAAGGAATATTCCTTTCTTTACCTTATTCTCATTGGAGTACCCAAAAGTCTACTATAAAAGAACATTAAAATTTGGTAATCATTTATTTTAGCTATTAAAATAAAAAAATAGCTGCATATAACTTTCAAAATTATTTGATAACTTCCTTGTATTGATTTACTTGCTGACACTGTATACATTAAAAGATTTCTTTTTAATATATTCACTGCAAAATTATTTCAAAATTAGATAAAATAAGTTTATCTAATTTTATCTAATTTTAATTCACTAGTGAATTCTGGGAGGGTTCTAAACTATTATATGAGTCTACTGTTTTATATAACCCTACTCTTCCTTATAGCCCCATGGCCAGTCTTATTAATACAACCAAAAAACCCAAGGTCTCAGATACTTTAAAATTCTACTTCTTACTATTCATTTCTCTAGTATAAATAATGAAGATGATACCACTACAAACAGCCCTTTTATTTTATTTTTTAAAGAAATATGATATAGTTGTATTAAAATAAATCAATTTAAATGCTTGTGTGTATATACATATACATGCATATACATAAATGTACATTTACATACATATACATGTACATATACATGCATATACATACCTATACATATATATATATTCAGTTTCTCTCTCCACGCACATGCACGCGTGCGCGCACGTGCACACACACGCACACACAATAAGGTAAAATTATCAAATTAACCATTCCATAACACAAAAGCAAGTCTCATACTAGAAGGCCAACATTAAACATTCATATGGAAGCTCTACCATAAAAAGATAACTAGCCTCATTTAAGACAGCAAGTTCCCCAGGACGCCTGGGTCAATCAGTAAGTTAAGTGTTTGCCTTCAGCTCAGCTCATGATCCCAGGGTCCTGGGATCAAGTTCCACATCTGCCTTCCTGCTCTGGGGAGAGCCTGCTTCTCCCTCTGTGTGACCCTCCACCCGCTTGTGCCCGCTGGCTCTCATTCTCTTTCTCTTGCAAATAAATAAATAAAAATCTTAAAAAAAAAAATATAAGGAAATCAAGCTCCCCTTGTTGCTGTTACATAAAGGCCAGTCTTCTAAGTTTAACATAAGGTTTTCAGATTCCACTTATGCAGGTGTTTGCAAAATACCGACTTCACGAGCTGCCAGTGTGTCATTTCCTCCCTTCAAATTTAGTTGATTTGTTAGTACACACATAGATTTTCAAGGTAGGTCTTGTGTTCCCTCCCCTGTGCATAATTTCTTTGTTATAGAATTTCCACAACCATGGTTGTAAAAAATGTTTAAACAGAGAACATTTTGGTATGTTTGTAACTGGGACCCATCATTCACTGACATTCCACCATGAGGCTATATTTAAACCTTTACACCGCCTTGCCTTATCAAAGGAGCGGTTTAGCATTTGGTATTTGGAGACAGCTATAAACCTGCACCATCTGTAGCACTCTGTTTCAAGAAGGACATCAATTTTTATCCTTGTTGGATCCTGCAGGAATACTCTGCTAAAACTCAGCACATGCATGACTCAGTTATAATTCAGTCCTCTAACTGTGGCCAAGGGTATACATGGCAGACGGAAGCACTTGTGTTCATATATTTGGGTAAAAAAGGCAACAGTTGCTTGTTATTCAATCAGAGAGGCATGAGATTTCTACATCACACTAGCTGATAAACTATCTGGTTGTGAGTGTGGCTCAAAGTTCATTTTGGCAGTTTGCTTTTCAAGGAAATATCCCAGACTTTATTTTACAACAAATGCATGTCTGTTCATTGATGAGATTTTTCTGGGAGAGCAAAATGGAGAGTTACCTAATCTAACACATTTGCCATGTTTAGGCATCAGAGGTGTTCCAACTCTAGAGCTCTAGCCTGATCTCCTTTCCTTTAAAATATAATTACTTAAAGTACAGAAACAATCACTGGGGCATCAGAGCTAAGAGGAAATCAGAGAACTGTAAGGAGAAAAGAAAACAGTACATCTGAGCAAAAAAAAAAAGAGAGAGAGAGAGAGAGAATCATAAAAGGGGGGTCCTACATATAAAATACAAAGAATGATGCTCTCTGACCTTTATTTCCTCTGATAAATGAACTGAAACAACACGTGAAATGCAAATTTTGCTTTAGTAATACAGTCTTTCTAGCCCATGAGAGTAGTTCAACACTGGGATGGGGGTCAGGGTAAAGTAAAATTTCATTCCTCTAGGCAAGTAAAAATGTGATGTTGCATGAATAGAAAACCATCTTTCCATGGCCGGTTCAAATGTAAAATGCCTTAGCTTTGTGAAGGTCTTTGAGATAAAATTACAAGTAACTACAACTATTTTTATTGCTTACCAACTTCTGATCCTCTAATGGTTTCTTGAGGATTTGGATATCCTAAGGCTGAAAAGAAGTTAAGTTGGTGCTTTGTGTTTAAATCTACTTAATATCACTTGACCATAAACGCTCATTTCCTAAACCTCCTTGAATCTATTTCTGCATCAGAAAAATGTTTGTGTGTATATGAATAATGTATTACATGCTTACATATATATTATTTGCATATTTATTCATATGTAATATACATGCATTAGACATGTATATTGGATATATAACATATCTAAGCATATACCTTATAGACTTGAGAACATTACCTTTAAAAATCCACATAAAGTACTCGCTGCAATACCTCTGTTACTCAGTACGAAGAAAATGAAAACATGCAGAAGGAATGACACGATGAGCTACCAGGATCAAAGATCCATTTGCATACTTGTTTTTTAGAGTTTGATTATCTTTCTGCTATCTGTTTCTTTTCATCATGACCTCTGCATCTCCTCATTTAGGGAAGAATATAATTGCACATACAATTTCTTCTATTTTAAAAGATCTCTTCTGGAGGCCTATTACTTTCTAGGATGTCACAAACATGGAGCAGACAAATTCCCATATGATGTGGATACCTATAGGATACTTTCAGAGAGGCGTGCGATGCCCAAGGGAGAGCAATTGAAGTTAGCAGACCACTGACCTCATTCATCATGTCTTGACAACTGCCTAAGTAGAGCGTCTGCTTCTTTCTCTAAAAGCTGAAGCTTTATGTATAAATGTGCCAGACGAATGTACACAATTTCTAGAGATCACTGTGTCTTCTTGAGTCAGTATTCTCGCATTTCCCCTTACGTACTTGAATATTACAAGTTCATATAAAGGAATATAAATGTTATACTTTTGAAAGTAGGCTATTCTAACCTAAATTTAAAAAGAGCTTAACTATTCCAAGTAGAATCATTCCCTTTGGCAGTTGTATTTTTTATACTGAAAGTCAAATAAAGGGTTCTAACATATACACAAATTGTGACTTACAGGGTCTTAGCAAATATCACCTGAAATAAACAAAAAATATCTATATTGTTGCACATATATTTAATGCCAACATATCTGACTGAGACATAAGAGATGTCATTTGAAAAATATTAGTTTAAATGCTTGAAGGGCAAGGGAGTGCAAATCAGGTCTGGAAGTTTCCTATAGAACTTGGTGGAGACAATACAGGGACCATCTTCCCTACAGGGAGCTCCGTCAAGGATAGAAGGTCAGGGAAAGTTGCAAACTCAAAACCACGTTTCCTCCTTACACTCTATGGAAGTCAAATTTCCCACAAGTGTGTTACAAAACATCCCTTGATACCTAACATACCCGAATATATTGGCTGAGTTTAGCGACAAGCTCTTATTCTGTTATTTGAGTTCAGGGATGGTTATGAAGTTATGGCGGTTGTGTTGGCAGAAGCGAGGGAGTGGGGAAAAATCTAAGACGTAAGACAAATCTGTTGTAGAGACTAGAGTGGGATCACTGTGGAGTTCGATGTATTAACGTGACCCTGTAAAAGAGATCAACCAAATATTGAAATCTGACAGAGAAATTCACCACTGATCAATATGCATGGAGCAGAAACAAGACAGGAAAATATATCAAGGTGTTTCTATAAAATCTTTAAATTAGACAAACAGGAAGAGGCAAAATGTATTGTTAATTTGTTTCTTGTGAACCAGTTATTGGAAAAAGTCAACTCTAACAGATTTAAAATGTCTGAGATCAATTAGGACCTCTCTATGGTTTTCCTTTTCTTAAATGGGGGTTTTAATGGTGGTTATGGTGGTTATACTGATTTTCCTCCATTAGGTTGAGATTTATCATTTAGCTCACTGGTTCTCAATCCAGGCTGCAGACTGGAATCATCTGGGGAGCATTTAAGAAACACTGATGTCCAGGCCCCACGCCCAAGGATTGTGACTTAATTGGTCTGGAATGGAGTACAGGCATTGGTATTTGTTAATGGCTCCCAGGGTGATTCTAATGGGCTGCCAGATTTGAGAACCATTGATTTAGCCCTTAGTTTGCAGGATGGTGATATGTCTGGCCTGAAAGGGCGGGGGAAGGACAGCACCCAGATTGATTAAAGACTGGCTTTCCTCCTCCTCTTCACATGCAAGACCTAGTCTGGCTGTTGCCCCTTTGGGAAGGAGCCGAGTGCTGTGGCTGTACGGATTATATTAAGGGAATCCTGAATGAGGGTCTGAAACAGTCTTTTGCCTCTCCCTGTTAGCTGAACCTGTATAAGTCAAAAGGACTTTGCAGCCAAGATTTACATGATGTAAGGAAAGTGAATTTGTAGCAGAAAAGTGACGTTTAAGTGCTCGGATACAGTTGCCTCCAAGGCCTATCTACGCCACTGCCCTTCCTGAAGCTTAGCAGTTTCTTGAAACAGACAGGATTCTTTTCTTTTCAATACATTCTCTGGTTTTCTTTAAAGAAAAAAAAAAAAGACCCTACAAAGCAAAATTTTCAGAATCTACAAAGCACATCTTTATTTCCTAAAATAACTAGATGAAAAAAAATTCTAGGGAACCCTACCGATAGCTTTTGAATGTTTGGGGTGTTTTGGACTTGCTAATGAGGCAATTTTAATCGTTTTCTGCATTTTAAATACCACATGCAAATGTCCTGGACCTTATTTAACCAAACAGAAAACATGCCACAGCATGGACTTAAAAATAGTTTGTTAGTAGCCTTTCTTGAGTTTGTACATGCTCTTGAGACACAGACACTGAGGAAAGCCCTAATATTTGCAGACTTCTTTCGTTTTTTTCACATATACTTAACACTTCTTTATGAATGCACGTCTTCCAAGGAAGTCTCAAAGCAGGAACATCTGCTAACCTGCACTTACGAGTGTGGACAGTGTATCAGCGGAGTACACAGAAGCAGGCTCAAAACAATGTGATTTTGAAAGAAATGACGGCAAGCCTGAGAACAAAATGCAATCACCCAAAAGTACACTCATGAATCTTTTATGTGCTCAAGTACTTGTACTGAACTTAAGATACTTAAGATGGGTAATAACCCTAACCAATTATTGAATTCACAAGGAATGTTAAAAAAAAAAAAATCAAGCATATGTGGACTTTCATCTGAGTAGTCAGTGGCTACGGACAGTCTTGGAAAATGGATTTGATCAAAGACTTGCTTCCAGAAATTATGGTCAGAATTTTGTTATGTATATAACCCTTGACATTATTCTTTTCTACCATTAAACTGAATTTTCTATGTTTTTTCCCTGTCTTACCAGTGTGTTACAAAGTATTCATACAAACACACACACACACACACACACACACACACACACGTATATACACACATATATAGTATGTATACTTACAAATAAAGTATGTATTACATATTTAAATTCACAGCTCTGGATTTTTTTTTTCCATTTCTTTGGGGAGCATGATTATAGGGAAGGCTTATTCTAAGGTCTGGCTATATCAGAATGAGATAATTTTGACACTTCATAAGTCACAAGTATTTCCGAAGAAGTCTATAATAGAATTTACTGAAACTCAGTTCCCTTCTGAGCAAAGAGCCTAATGGTAAGGGTCTTTATTTTGGAAACCCAAGTATGTAGATAAATCTATAGCATTTCTCACATTGCTTTATTAAAAATCTACTTGGGACAATCAAACCATATAGATAGGTTTGGGGCAAGATACTTCCATACTTCAATTTAGATTCTTTAGATTTTAGCAAAAAATAAAGATGTAGTGTGAAGAATACTAATTTGAAGCATAGCAGCAAAAGTTTTGGGATCCAATTATTTGATAATCTGACCTTTGAAAATTATCCAAAATAAGAATTTCCCATAAAGTATTTTTATTTCCTTTTTTGCTTCTCTAAGGCAATAATGTCACTGTAATATCTATTTCTGAAAAGTTCATTACTGTCTTTAAAGGAAGATAACATTATGCAATTCTTAAAATATGGGAGTCTAGTCACTGAACTATATGTAGATATTGAAGCCCATAATGTACTGTGAAATGAAGTTACAAAAGACCCTGGATATTTAAAATATTGCATTTCAACCACATGACAGGAGTTGCTTCTCTTTCTTCCTACAATAATAGATTTCTGATGTACATAAACATAATGAGCAAGGATTCTTTAACTGAAGCAGACAGCTGCCTTTAACTATATACATATGTGGTAATTCATCTGCATTCCAGAATAATTCTGGAGTTCTGAAGGAAAAAAGCCAAAGAGAAATTTCATAAAACTTAACAGAAGCTAAACCAGCCTAAGAGTCTAACCATTGTCATAAACAGCAGGGAATCAAAATCTCACGATTCTTTCACAGACCTTTTCATTACATCTGAAAATACAATCTATAGTTTGTCTATACCCATTCAAATGAAAAAATACCATGAGTTCAGTTTGATTTAGAGTCTGTTTCAGAAAATGAACTAAAACCCTGTTAAATAATAGTGTTCATTAAAAAAAAGAAGAAGAAGAAGAAGAAGAAGAAGAAGAAGAAGAAGAAGAAGAAGAAGTTGTTAAGGCAAAGAGCTGGACAAAATAGCTTTTAAAATATACTATGTTAGACTGCACGAAATTGCTGACATATGATGATCTTCAACCCGCGAAAACAGTAGAATCATATGGTTTAACTTGATATTACTTGGTCATGTGATTTTGTAGAAAGAGACAACTGAAAGCCACTCATCAACGATCGATCTTATTATATACAAGTAGGGGTCTCTAAAATTTTTCAAAGAATAAATAATGATACCTGAATCAACAATAAAACCATTTACTGAATTTATCTTGCCATTAACAGGGACCAAGCCTTTATGTGCTCTATTTTCCAATAATAAAGGGATTCAGAAGAAGCTAGACAGACAGCAAGAGGCAGAAGGAAGTCTGATACTAGATGTCACTACACAATTTTTAGTTACCTTCCAATGACGGGACTCTGTATTATCTGGGTGTACGCTACAGAGTAACACACAGAGTATTTATTTAATGAACATTAATGCTTGAAGTAGAGTAAAGGGAACCCAGACCTGCTCTAATATAAAATACCATGGTTAGTAGCTTATCCATTGATCCTATCTGCTAGGCTGTGGTGGTACAAACATTTTTTATTAGTCTATGTAGAATACTGTTTATATCAGATCATAAGGGCAGACACCATTTACTATCTGTGGCTTGGTTTAGAGATAACAAAGTGTCCGCTAAACAAGGCCAAAGGTAATCACAGATGATCACAACACATCACTACCACTCCAGGATATATTGTTAATTTTATGCGATAAGCTCAATAATGAGAATTAGTCCTTATTTCCTCTATGACTATATTAAATACTGACGTCCCTTCATTCTTATACATTGATAACTTCAACACTCAAAAGTTGATTTCTTTTTCTCTTCAATAACTTAATTTCAACAAGATACATGAGAAGTGTTATGCCTTTACCATATAAGATTACAAGTGAGCTCCATGAACTCTTTTAGCATGTGAAGCTGTAGACTGTTTAAGGATCATGCTCTATCTCCATTCTGTTCTGCTCTTAGATCCTATCAGGAATTCAAGAGAGAGGAAAAACACAAAACAAAACACCAAAACAAAACAAAAGACAAATTCACAACAATCCAAAGAGCAGGGTCTCTTATCAGGTATGAAGGAATGGGCACGGGTGAATGGGTTGGCCTTGAAGTATATAAGAGGAACCTCCACCATTTCAGCAAAAAGAAAGAAAGAAGGCAAGAATGTCAATGAGCATAGTGATACATACTTTCCTCCATAATTCCTTCCCTGAACTACTTTCCACATAGGGGCCAACATACCCATAGGAGCTTTGGGAAGGAGTTCTTCCTCACGCTCCCTGCCCAAGGAACGAGGCCCATGTTTTTGCAGCAAGATATTTGCTTTCATATCGCTGTCTGAAGGTGAGAGCACCTGAGATGGGGATCTGACCCAGGACACCAACTGATAGGTTGCCCTTTTGGGTGGTGACCAGTTGGCCCATGCAATTTTTTCTCAGGACATTGAACAAAGAAAGACAGAGATCAGTTATTAGTCCTAGGAGCTGAAGCCGAAAGGTGAGCATGAAAAATCCATGAGTGAACTAAAATAATGTATAAACTAAAGTTTGAGTAAGCAGAAGACTTACGACTTGAAGTAAATAAATTACAGTGAATTAATGGAAGAATCACAGATGAAACTTTAGTAATCATGATAAGGAGGACCCCATGACACTCATGACTCCGAGCACAGTGAGATGACCCAGGTAGGAGAAAACTCTCAGCTCGTCCACATCCTAAACTATACCTAGTCTCAGCAGGCCTCAGATCAAGACTATTCCCAAGTTCTCATAAGTTCCCTGTAATAATCTTCTCCAGTTAAGTCTTATCTCCTTCGGAATACCAACAGCTCTTCTTTTTTTTTTTTTTCTTTAAATTTCTCACAAAGCTGGCATTTTCTACATTCTACTGTAGACATTTCAGCCCATGTTTCCTATCCCCTACAAGGGGAGGGGGCGCTCATCCTTGTACACAATAGGTATATAATAATGATTTACTAAAGGAACATCCATATTATAAAAAATGGATTTAAACATGTATCCACATAGGAATGTTTCTCAACCTTAAAGAAATAAGTGCCTGAATGACATATAAAATATAATTTTGCATGTATTTGGACACATAATTAACCTAGTTGTTTAGCTCCCACACATGGTATTTAAACATAGTTCAGCTTATTAAATTTAGATGGACAGCCAAAGAAATTCAAAGACCATATCTTGATAACCCCATTAATGTCACAGAGAATCTATGAGTCAGTGGGTCTCTAGGGTAATTGAATACTTTTTAATGAGAGTGTCACATACACTTACATTGACATGGCATTAGCTCTGTGTTTTAGCATAAATGCCATTACAAGGTCAAGGAGGGTTTTCACTGTTACTTTGCTTTTCAAGCCTAAGTTTGTCTGTTGTTTGGTTTTCTTCATGTCATTCTAGAAGGTAGCCAAAAAGCCTGTTATCCCCTATTCCATCAAACATCAGGATACAGGGTGCCAGGGATGCAAGTTAAACTTACTGGCACTTCTACCGAAAATTTTAAGTTTCTCACAAGTTATACGACCAAATTAATATTTTCATAAAATGGCCTAACAAGAAAACATTACCATTATAATTCATTATAGGGGGAAAATTAAAATAAAGTTCGAAGACTACAAGATTCAAAGGAGGATTTTAGTTTGCTAGCCCAATATGTAAAGTCAGGGAGGGGGGACCATATGGTCAATGAAATATGCAGGAACTACTTTCCCATCTGCATTCTTTCAGCTTTTTTCATAGCTTTTTCTCATCCCAAACTGTTGATGACATCATTATGGAACAGATTTCTGGCAATGGACGACATTAAATGTGAATTTGCCAAGAAAAACTGACTAAAGTACATTGTTGGCTAGTTTACAAACAATCCACAATTTTCACTCATCCAATATGGAAAGTGTCTTCAGTTTATACTTATTAATGAAAAAACAGAATATAAACTACAAACCTAGATTGGGACCATTTCAACAAATTTTACTAAACCCTAGCATGTTAATTCAGGTCATTAATCAATGTGATTAATGAACTTTAGTAAATTCATAAGCTATTTTATGTGGTCATATTATGCGACATGACAAGAAGCATACATCTAATTTATAATTTAATCCTCTTTTTACCCCTGAATTCTACACTACTAACAGAGGGAGGTTGTCTTTTGCAAATGGTTTTGGGTTTTGTTGTTGTTGTCTGCTTATAAATTTATAGACTCTTAAAACTAAAAATCATGTTAAAATATCCAATAAGACTATCATTCCAATGGAAATAATTTCCATCCTATTTTGGGTGGAAACTAGTAAGGACCTAGTTTCTTCCCTTCTGCAAACTGTGAGGACTGGTGAAGTGGGAGCTAGATTTGTCTTTTAATAGTGCATTGTTTGTCCTTGAAATGGCCTGCAGATGTGTGCTTTAGTGGGAAGATGAAGAACTATCGTGTACAGACACCCTCAAGAATAGAAAAGATAGATCTGTTACCATCAACCCATGCTAATGCAAAATAAAGCATTCTATTATTTACTTCCCGGCAACTAATTATAAATCCAGAAGTGCTGTAAATTGAGAAATAAACCATGTCTCCTACTTGTAAACATATACCCATGAGTAGCACATTATTTTCCCCAGACAGTGAAGGGTGAGATAAAACACAAGGATGTTCTAAAATACTACCGAGCAAGATGGGATTTTGATCAAAGGTCCACTGAGCCTCCTTTGTTACTCGTTGGCAAGCCAGGCAAGGGCTTGTTCAGTAAGAAATGATCAATTCGGGACGCCTGGGTGGCTCAGTTGGTTAAGCAGCTGCCTTCGGCTCAGGTCATGATCCCAGCGTCCTGGAATCGAGTCCCATATCGGGCTCCTTGCTCCGCAGGGAGCCTGCCTTCCACTCTGTCTGCCTGTGCTCGCTCTCACTCTCTCTCTCTCACAAATAAATAAATAAAATCTTAAAAAAAAAAAAAAAGAAATGATCAATTCTTGGGTTATTAGAAAGGCCAAAAACATCTCCAAGCGTATCTCCCCTTTGCCAAAAGCATGGGGCTCTTTTCTCAGTTTAGAAATGGTTCTTATTTCTTCTCTGTTAGGGGGAAGTCAGTCTGGTACATAACCAACTATTTAACCTTTGGTTCAGATCCACATACTGCATTTCCAATACAAATCTTTAAAATCATTTTTCATGCTTTCATGTGTGCTGAAAACATTAGTCCTTCGCAAAACTCCCAGCAAAAGAATGCAGTAGACTCACACCATTATTTTAACTTGGAAGTGATCATGAATGATTCAGGTCAGGATATTTTCAAAAACAGAACTAGAGCTCTGTTCCAAGGTGAGATTCTTTCCTTTGGCCCTTGCCGTAGGCCGGGCTCTGTGGCTACATGCTCCCCGCCCTCCAGCCTGGCCCTTCATTCTTACCCTCTCCACCCCCAACCCCTCTGTACCTTTCCAGTTCTTGTTCTTCTACAACCCAATACTGCAAGCCCTGCCTTTGTTCTCTTGCTTTGACATGTTCTCAAGGGAAAATTCTCTGGAATTCTGAAAGAATTTTGGCGTGTGTTTAATCAGAGGGTTCACTGAATATGACTCCATTTGACTAGATTCCACCAAACTCCTTAATTTGGGGAAAGAATGCAGGGAAGAAATGTCTGCTTCTGGATCACCATTTATTTATTCATTTAGGTGTTCCTGATTACAACAGCAATACATGTGGACAATACAGAAGAAAAATAAAACAACAGAGAAACAGACTCAGCCACAGCCTCACCCCACAGATCGTTAACAATTATTACTATTTTAATATACTTCTTTCCCTTTAATTCCTCTGCCGACCTAAAGAATCTTAAAAATTATCCCGTAATCCTACTGTCGATATAAATTATAATCTGCTTATTTATTTTGATAAAATACAGTGAATATTTTCCCATTCCATTAATTTTCCTTAAAATATAAACTTTGGTATGAGTGACATGACTATCACACACAATATGAAAATACCATAATGTATGTGAGTACTTCTTATTGTTAGATATTTCGGCTGTTTCTAAATGATCATTGTTGTAAATAAAGCTGTAACTCTAGGACATGGATGCATACCTAATTTCTTAAGATGACTAAGAAGTGGCTTTCAGTGGAAATAGAATATTAAGGTAAGTAGAGCAATAATAATACACACATAATATACACATATATATGTATATGTGTATAAGTATTACATGAAGAACTGCCATGTACAGACACTCTCAAGAACAGAAAAGATATGTCTGTTACCATATATACCATGTATATATATGTATATGCATGTAAGTATATATAAATGTAGTATATACATATATGGTTATACACACACACACACACATACACATATATATACACACAAATCCTCTAGTGATAACTCTCAAGAATGACCTTGTTTGGTATTTTAAAAAAGGATCCAGAAGAAGCAAAACTTCCAAACGTACAGAAGATATAAACTTTTTAAAGTAACAGACTAGCTAAATCTAAGGGACATAAAGTACAGACCAATTTCCAAAGGCTAGCAGGTTGAAATGCAGGAGGTCGGTTTCAGTGGGGAAATGGACAGGATAATGTATTTAGTGAAAAGTAATGTATTCCATATTTACAAGCTGATGGGATGGCATAGTTTAAAGTGATCAATGATCACTAACAACAAGGACACGGGGATCGTTAATGCCTGTTTTCTGAAGACAGAAGTTCAATGTGCCGCTGAGAGCAGGGGATGCTGATGTATCGAGGACTACTCAACTCAGGAATACTGAACGTCTGAAAAGGCTTACGGCTTTGAAGTGAAACAGCCCAGCCAGCATGCTCCTGGGGATGTAATGTGCTACATGAGGCGGCATCTAACATTTGGAGGCTGAGGAGAGATTTGTGTGAAGTCTATTAAATCAGGAATATGCTTTCACACTAAATGCTCAATGAAGAGACATCATGGATGAATAAAAATAAGTATACGAAACAATGAACACTAAATTCAAGGCATTTGTTGCCTATGAACTTGTGGGGGCCAAAAATATAATTGTCACTAAAAACAAAACAAAACAAAACAACCATGAGTACAACATCCATTTCTATTTGAATGAATAGAAAAGTTTCCAACCTACTTACCTTCCAAGTTCATTCTCTGACATTTCCCAGATTTGTAATGAAAACACGTTTTAAGTGAGGCTCACAGATCAAGTGAAAACAGGTGTGAACCTCTTTTACTTAGCGAGTAAATATTTTCCTTAGAATTCTGTAACATCTCTCCTTTCATGCTTTTCTCATAATATACTAAAGCTGATCAAACCACCGCCAGTGCCGAAATTCTTAGCAAAATGGTAGGATGCTGCACAATAGTCTTATCTAACAAATTATGCCTTCTTTCCTTTACTTTTTCTTCCTCTTTTGTGGTTTAATCACTCGACTACAATCTGACAGCAATTAGTAAAAAGCATCGGTCCCTATAGCCCCTGGCAAGCCCTGGAGCTCACAAAAATCTAAGAGTGAGAGGTAGGGCTGGCGTAAAATACTAATTTTCTTAACAAGTTTCTAGTCAGAGAAATAGAAATGAAATACTTGATAAAATTAGTTTATCAAAATAGCCAACAAGATGTCTTTTACTCCCTTTCTACAGAATTGATTGTTCACGTGAATATGCATTATTTTGTTCTCAAAACCAAATCCGTGTAAGTCATACGACTCATATCCCCTGTATATTCACATAGTCTGAAATTGGAACAATGTCCTTTATAAGTAATATTCTGGGGTTGAAGGAGGGCCTTGGGTTCTGCTGCTGGTGGTCTCCAGCCAACTGAGAACCACTTACAAATGACTTGGACCTACCCGCTGAGAAGTAGGGTGCCTGACAGGACTGACAGACAGCAACACAACAGCCACAGCTTCGGACTCTCACCGCATCCTTTTGCCGAAAGTTTTCATGCAATGACTCACTGAAGCTTCACCAACACTCAGTCACGTAAATAGTATTGCGATCCCCATTGGATGAAGAAAGAAGACCAGGAGGAATTAAGCATGTTGTGCAAAGTTGGATAACGAGCACTGGTAAGTGAGCCAAACCCAGAGAGTCTGGATGGAGCACAGCTGACACACACCCTTATCTGCTGACCCACACATGCTCTTACTCGATGGTTGCCACAATTCTGTGTCCTTTCAAGGCTTCTCTACCTAGGGGAGGACATGTGTTAGGTGAATAACATGGCTCTTCTGATGATTAGGGGGTGTGGGGTAGAGAAGCAGAAGAAGTGGTAGAGAAGTGTGAAGACAGGATAGGAGGGAGGGGTAATATTCGTTCTAAAAAAGCTACGTGCTATTTGACTGCAAAACATATATATGTACATATATAAAGAGATGTATGAAATGTTGGTTGGTGTCCAAATTGTTAACGGTGGTTGGCTCACAGACTTGCATTTCAGTGGACCTTTTCCTTCTTTCTTACAAGTTTATGAACAGTGCAAATACATTACAATGAATGTGCATGCTTTAAAGAATCAGAAAAAAAAGTAATGCTATTTTCACTGCCCCCTCGCACACACAGAAAAAGAAAGGAAATAATTTCATGGCAGTAGGAAAAACGTTTCCTTTGCCTCTTTTATTCTATTCCTTCTTCCCAACAAATGGCTAGAGTACACTTCAGTTTCAGCTTCTTTAAACAGAATTCTTATGGGCCATTTTATATCATTAATTTTGATCCGGCTATATGGATAGCAGTATATTTTGGTGGTTAAGAGCATACACCTAGGAAACAGACATGAACTTGAATTTTCACTTATAAGGTGTATGGCCTAGGGAAAGTTACTTACCCTTTCTAAGTCTCAATTTTCTTCTATTAAAAAATGGGGGTGGGGTGCCTGGGTGGCTCAGTCACTAAGCATCTGCCTTCGGCTCAGGTCATGATCCCAGGGTCCTGGGATCAACCTCTGCATCAGGCTCCCTGTTCAGCACGAAGCCAGCTTCTCCCTCTCCCACTCCCCATGCTTACGTTCCCTCTTTGGCTGGATCTCTATCAAATAAATAAATAAAATATTTTTAAAAAATGGAGGTAGCTTCTGCCTCAGGTTTCCTATAGGAAATAATTTAGACAGTGTACTTGGCACATAGTAAGTACACACTCATTTATCATTTTATTACTATCCCTATTACCGTTAAGAGAGCACACTGGCATTCTCTCCACTGTATGTACTACTGCACATAGTTAAAAGCACTTCTTTTAACTTTTTTGTGCCATGGACCTCTTTGGTATTTTCCCAAAGCCCATGGAAATCTTCTCAGAATAATGCCTAAAACGTGCCTTCAAAATAAAACACACAGAATTACAAAAGAAACAATTATGCTGAATTGAAGTTACCAAGATATTTTTAATTGTGATAGATGTGTTGCCTTATTCACATATTAAATAATAAGGCCTGGCAGCAGATCTAATTGCTAATAATGATTGGGAAGTAACGATGAATGTAAATGACATTCTGAGATATCTGTTCCAGTTGTAATGCAATACGCATATATATGTGTGAATTCTACTGGTGACGAAGCTACAGATACTGCTAATTCTGCTGCTGTTTCTTGTCTACAATACTCATGAAAGAAGATGCTAAGCTTCTAAAATAATCCTAATAAGAAGATGAAACGTTCCCACTCCAGACTGCAGAATCTGTGAGTTCTGTCTACAACCCCCCTCAGCTCAAGAACCTCTAGGACATAAGTTTACCTTCTGAAAGAGATCCTTCATTTTAGCTTTGCCAGGCAAATTAAAAAAAAAAAAAAAAAAAAAGGAGCAACAATTCCAAACTTGGCATCATCCCTGACTCCTTCGCTTTTTCACACTCAGAAACCAAAGCGTCAACAAACCTTGTATCCATCCTCTAATGCCAAGCATATGTAGAATCTGAGTACGGTCACTACCTTCGTGATGCACTGTGGTCCAGACCACTTTATTCCTCTCCCTGGATTATTTAAATAGCCTCCTGGTTGCTTTTCCTGCCTATTACTCTTCACCCTGGCCCCATAATCTCCTGGGGCCTTGTTTCCTACTACATGTCACAATACCCACCGTAGCCTCAAAGATTTTTTTTTTTTAAAGATTTTATTTATTTATTTGACAGAGAGAGGCATCACAAGTAAGCAGAGAGGCAGGCAGAGAGAGTGGAGGAAGCAGGCTCCCTGCTAAGCAGGGACCACGATGTAGGTAGGGCTCAATCCCAGGACCCTGAGATCATGACTTGAGCCGAAGGCAGAGGCTTAACCCACTGAGCCACCCAGATGCCCCCACCACAAAGGTGTTCTTAAAGCTCAAGCATAGTCCATGTATGTTCTGGCCTGGGGGCTCTTGCCCTTGGTGCTTCTCTCAGCCTGGGATGATGAGCTCAATGTCACCTGCCTCGAGACCTTCCCTAAGTGCCCAACTGAAAATACTCCCCTGCCCCATTTAATTCACTATTCCATCCTTGCTTTATGTTCCTCTGCATAAGTACTAGTATCTGACTGATCACCTATTCCATTTTTTCTGGAGTCTTTATTATTTATACCGACGCCACTAGAATCTAACACAATAGCAGATCATTTTGCTCTTTTTTTCCCCCCTCTCCTGCTGTAATCCTTAGGATCTAGTATTTAACCCAAGAGGAGCTAAATAAACACTGGTTGAGTAAATGAATATTTTGATATAAACACATATGCTACTTTGCTATGAACTTTTACAAATATTTTTGGAATAAGTAATTAAATATTAGCCTAGGGAAATAAAGCCAAGCTCATTATTAACCATTTACTTGGTTACATTATTCAGTACAATAAAGGAACTTTACACCATCTTTCAGTGTTTCATATTCAACCAGTCCATTCTCAAGGTAAAATGTGTCATTGTTGGTTTCTATATAGGGTTATAATTTGTTGTCATCTTGAATCAACTTCAACTGTAACTTTGACTCTTGTTTCCAACTCTAAAGCGAGAAATTCCTGCTGCCTGAGACACAGATGGCAATAAAAAGCTCTTGTTGGAGTTGTTAAGCTAAAATGACAAGTGTATCTTGGAAAGCAAGTACAGGTAATACTGAGAGAAAGTTATTACTTTATATCCAAAGACAGCTGATGCTATTTTTTTTTTAAATGAGATTCAAACATTTCAATAGTTTTTACATTTGGGACGCATTTTCCAAAGCGGGGGGGAGTCTCAAGTAACTATGAAAACCCAGTTTTGGAGGAAAAAGTCACACTGGCAAATTTTTATTCTTGTCAATTTGTAGGATTTTGAATATACACATATTTTCTCATTTTATGTAATATATATACCTATATAGTATAATATATAAATCTAGCAATCTGGTTTTGATTGTTTATATCTTTGAAACATTGCTCATCAACTAACCTACCTTAACTGTTGTGAATATTTGGAAACTAGTAAAAGGGTCATGTCTCAACAGTATGCTAGTCCCCTGGGAGTTACATATCACCGATTGTCATATCAACAAATGTTATGTGCACTTTGCTGACCTACTTGACAACTTCCGTGCAATTTTACAGTAGTGTGATAAGGACATTCTCATAAAAATTGAATTCAGATGCGTTTGAACTGCAAGCTAAAAGAGGGCATTAAATTTCTACAGTGTAGATGAAGGTTACATGTTGACTTCATTATTAGAAATTTTTGAAAGCTCAGCAATGGGTGAGCTTTGAAAGGACTGTTTTTTTAAAGCTGAGTACCCTGTCTCGCATAACACAACATGATTTGCACAATCTGGACACCACTGGAATGTCCCCACTTGTCATATCTAATATGACAGCCACGTGTGGAGTTCATGTTCCCTGAAAATGATTCTTATTTCAAGAGAATGTTCTCCGGTCACAATCAACCTGTTCTAGTAATTCATTTCAAGTTGAGAGTTTCACTTTCGGGGGGCAACATGTGTTGGTTTTCAACAGTCTGCACTAAAACAGCAGAAAGATTCACTCATAAATATACTGCCTACGAGGACCCGATTGTTTAATTAGAACTGTATAGATGTATAGATGCGAAGGCTTCATGTCAGCATTTCTCCGGGAAGCACATCTCCTATAGAACTTCACCTGGGGCTTTTGCGTTTGGGACACTATCCGAAAAGAATCTGTACTCTATTTCACCTTTGTAACCTGAAGTGATCAATCTTCTGCAGAAAAGTATGAAGGGAAAGCAAAGAGAAGCTGCAAAGGGCCTGCATCACAGCGCCTGTGTGAATCGTTCTGGCAAAACATCATGGCAAGAGACCTCCAGTTACTCAACTCTGCTTTACTAATCAGTTTTCCCGCAGTCAGCAATTACTTTAAAAGATTTTGGGGAATGAGGGGCTCGAATTGTCTGCCAAAGAGCACACGCAATTATAAAATGTGGCTCACAAAAGAACACTCAAGTCCAAAGAGTCAATAATGGCTTCTTATATCCCGAAAGTGAATAAACTGTATATAATCTATTCTGTAGATATCATCCTTTCTCGTATTGTAAAGTGTTACCATAAAGCACGTGGTCTTTGTTTCAATGAATGCTAGTCCTGCTGTCTCAGTCACCTCTCTTTGTCCCATGCATGCCACGCCCCTCCAACAAGACAAGACGAACCACATATCCATCACATGAAGGAAAAGGCTCTCAGCATTTTGCGTTTCTTTAGTCTTCTTTAAGTTATAACCTAAAATGTATCTGTTCGGGCTGGTGGGGATAGGATCCACCAAGACGGGAGACAGAAAAATTATATCATTATTCTGAGCTTCTTGAAGCAGTCCAGTAGAGAATGGTACCTGTGTTCAAACTAGGAAAGCATAAAGTTCCATGAGACAGCTTTGTTGCAATAACCCTAACATCCCAGGGACTTAAAACAATAAAAATGTATTTCTCACTAGTGAACTTATTTCTTACCAATGTTTCAGGCTGACTATTGGGAATTAATAAATTCACCTCTGCTCTACCCTCTTCTCATGGGGAGAAGGGTGAATAAGCTATTCTTATTGATGACAAGTCATTCTTAGGACCAAAATAAAGAGCAAAAATGTGCAAGCACCCAGTACTTCTTAAAGGTACCGATGAGACATGGTCTATATACTGTCTTCTCACATTGGGGGTGGATAGAGAATCAGGCCAAGTCCAAAGTCAACAAGGGTGGGGATGTATAAGGCTCCAGAGAAACATTGCCCCTCACATGGTTACAGCAGGAACATGTGATAATATATCCTAGTACATTTCATCATCATTAATTCTGCCACTATAAATACTGGTTTTCTTGAAAATTCCACTTGAAAAGCAGGACCATAAAAGGAATATCAATCAAGAATCTCAATGGAACAAACATTTGGAATTGTTTTGCTTCCCACTCTTTATCTCATCCTAACAATGCTTTGGCCATTGGCAGGACAGATACCACACTGACCTCCAAAGCCAACACTGATGTACATCTATGACTTCTAGCATTTTCATGAAAACTCATATTATTAGTTTGTTATGATTTGTAAGCAGCCTCCATCACTTTTTTTTTTTTTTGCATAAAACAACCTTTATGACACTATCCTAGCGTTCTGCTCTGACCCTCATCATAGCCTCACTTCCTCAAAACATTACTCATTAGCCCATCCTGGGATTATGTCAACATATGTGCTCCCTCTTGCTCTCTCAGGGCTGACAGAACTAGGAACCGTGGAGCTTAAAGTACGTGCTCTTGTTGAAGAAAATCCATACATGACTGAGTAGCTAGGGTTAGTCAGTGTGGAGGAATGGGGCCAGGGTGGGAGGGGGGTTAGAGAAAGGGCAAGTAGCTCTTTTCTGAACCATGAACACTACAAAACACAGGCCCTGTCAGCCCTGGAGCTCACCCACAGAAAAGTGGTAACATGTGTCATTTGCAGGATGGAGCAAAAACTGTGGTACTGTGAAAAGATATGTTCTGTTCTTTCCCAGTGATATCATAGCTGAAGTAATGTGATATCATAGTGAAGTAATTAAAGTGAATCTCAACACACCATGCCGGGAAAATATATGCTGGGCAGATCTCACTGTGGGATTTCTTTGATGCAAGACAGATTACTAGAGTTCTTGGTATTACTCTGAGGCTGTCTTTAATGAACAGAAGTGGCACATTTGAAATATCACACAGCGGCACTAAAATTTCTCAAAGTTTTGTTGTTGTTCTTTTTGTTGTTTTGTATTTTTTTTTTTTCAGGGTATGGATCTGAGCCTATGTTTGAAATTACATTTTTCTCCAGGTTTTCTTTACTTTTGATGAATGTCAGAGATCTGCCCTCCACTTTAAGAATTTCTACCATATCAATTCTGGCCTCTTGGTTTTGTTGGGATATTTGAAATGACCCATTATTATGAGGCTTATTATTTTATGATGAAATCCTTTCTACCGTGGCATGACTTTGGATATAATATGTCTACAAATGAGAAGTCCTCAGTTTATGAACCTATAGAAATATAAAATGATGAATTTTTCATAAAATAAGATGTTTCTACAAATAGATGATTAAAAATGGCTTTGAGTTTTGTATGCGATTTAGGGGTAATAAGATGGGGCTTCAGATAGAAGTAACTAAAAAAAAAATACAATTATGCTAAGTTTATCGAGATTTGGACTTATGAGAAAACTCAACATTCTTCCCTGAATACCTATGCAGACAAGCGTTTCTCTTTGGACAAGCATCACTGGTCATGATAGAAACCAGCTGTCATGTCAAGAAGCTTTCCTTAGTCTCTATGCTTTCTTGTGCCCCAGAAGGATAAATACTTTGTTGCTCTGTGGCAAATTTTATAGTTTTACTCACTTAAGATTGTTCCATTCCCTTTTTCTTTCTTTGCCTTTAACTATAGAAAGCTAAAAACCTGCTTTCCCATTTGCCTAACAGTGGCCACGTGATACTATTCTGACCAATGAGGTACAGGTGAAAGTTTGCCAAGAATTTGAGGGAAAGTCTTTGTTTTGTTTTGTTTTGTTTTTGATGCAGGTCTTGGTTCTTCCTTCTCCCTTTCCTACTATGTCTTCCACCTCCTTCATACTCTAGGAATTCAGTCGGGGTGCCAGATGTTTGACAGCCATATTGTATCCATGAAATAAAAAAACAGGAAAATTATAGATGCATCCACCAACCATCTTTGATGAGCCACAAAACAACTGTGGGACTAGAAACAATCCGATCGATTGTTAGGGAAGAAAAATAAAGGGCAAATTTATTTTAAGCCATTGCTTACTAGGTTTTTCTATAATTTGTATATGAATACAATCTTGAACTGCTTACAAATATAAGTGATTTGTGGTAAAAAACCTAGGCTGACACCTATTACTGGGACCTCTGGTCATGCTCAACTTTTTTTTTTTTTTAAGATTTTTATTTATTTAGGGCGCCTGGGTGGCTCAGTGGGTTAAGCCGCTGCCTTCGGCTCAGGTCATGATCTCAGGGTCCTGGGATCGAGTCCCACATCGGGCTCTCTGCTCGGCAGGGAGCCTGCTTACTTCTCTCTCTTTCTCTGCCTGCCTCTCAGTGTACTTGTGATTTCTCTCTGTCAAATAAATAAATAAAATCTTTAAAAAAAAAAAAAGATTTCCTAAAAAAAAAAAAAAAAGATTTTTATTTATTTATTTGACAGGCAGAGGTCACAAGGAGGCAGAGAGAGAGAGAGAGAGAGGGAAGCCGGCTCCCTGCAGAGCAGAGAACCCGATGCGGGACTCGATCCCAGGACCCTGAGATCATGACCTGAGCCGAAGGCAGCGGCTTAAACCAATGAGCCACTCAGGTGCCCCTCATTCTCAACTTTTAAATGGTTCTTTTGTCTCACCACATCAGTGAAGACTGGATCTTCACTGAAACAGGAGAAAGTCAGAACCATAAAGGGACAGATAAGGTCTCTTGGGGAAGAGGAGTGTCCTGAGGCTTTTGGAAACCCTGATTCAGTTACAAACATATCAAAACCCACTCCATATCCTAAGGCCTTTCAGATCTGAAAATAGAAAGTACACATCTAAGATAACACTTATTAATTCAAAAATTATATTAAAACAGGAAAGCAGTTATTGTATCCCTGAGTGAGAAAGGGTAACATAAAGTATGTTTCCTAGATCAGATATAATCATGTTAGAGATATTGTGTCATATTATCAAACACCCATGTAGGTTAAAGTTATCACAAACAAAGAGTAATCTGCATCTTCATTTACAAAACTAAGCTTTTACGTACAGAGGAAGTGGGAGGGGGAGAAGGGAAGCATATGTTCAGTAATTTGAAATTACGGGTTCTTTCAACTGCATAGTCCTAACTCTTGATTAAAGGCTTCCCGGGAAGCAATTCCTCGCTAATACTCTAGAAATCAGAGGCAGCACTGGCCAAAAAATTTCAAAACACGAATTTAAAATCCTCAAAGGAATGGGGATCATAACCCGATTTGCTGTTCTTTCATCTACTCTCTGCCATTTCTATTCCTCTTTTTAAAAATTTCTATTTAGTTTTGTGGAAAAAGCTCTGGATCTTGGTGATAGCCGAGAACTCTCTTGTCTCTTCAATGACAAAAGAGTGCTCTGGAAAAGCCATAAAAGTTGGGTCAGGGAGAAATGTGATGTCCGCCACAGTCACCATGTTCCATAATGTTGAGCCTAAAAGGGCTGCCTTTCATCTAGGAAACTCAATTACCTCCGAGTAACATTCTTGTTTACTTCCCCGTGTAAATTCACTAAATAATCAGTTCTCGCAAGTTTGACCCATGAGAACACACTAAATGCAGAGTTCAACAAAAACATAAGCAAAACTACTCGCCAAATTATACATTGGCAAAGGAAAAGAACTTGGCAGCTACCCGTTCTGGAAAATCAAATTCCTATGGAAAACTGTCAACACGCATTTTACTTAAGCCATCAACTGTGTCCCCACACTTGATGTGACCTGAAGGGCTTAGTATATTTTTGTTTTCTGACTTATCTAACTCAGATCTAAATATTTTCAGTGTTAATAATGTTTATTTTTATAAACAGTCCTTTGATGTTTGGCTGCTTGAATATGTAAATGCTTTTGCATTTAGCCAAGGCTAATTAGACTTGTTTAGGAAAAGGATGCTATTTCCCAGAGAGGTAAACTTATGTCACTTTTTTTTTGGTCAGTGGAAGCTTTATTTTTCAAACTCACACAGACACAGAGGGCTGGACACGGAGGCTGAAGGAGGCTTGTGCACACGAGCTTGGCAGTCCTGCTCCAAGGGGCAAACCTTCCAGCTGCTGTCCATCTGTCCATCCTTCAAAGCTGTGACCAGGGGCCACACAAAACTGACACAAAGCATGGCCAGGCCAGCCTGGGCTGCAGAGCCCACCCAAGAGCCTTTGACAAGTAGCGTTTATATTTCTGTAGGTCATTTTGGAACTTTTAAATTAGTTTTCTAGATATTAAAACCACTTGGATGTTGTAAGTATCTGGTGAGGTCCTCAGGTAAATTAAAAGGGCTTTTGGAAAAATGGTCATGTCTGATCTCGCCTAATATCTGACAGATGACATCAAGAATAAGCATTAAGGGGGGCGCCTGGGTGGCTCAGTGGGTTAAGCCTCTACCTTCGGCTCAGGTCATGATCCCAGGGGCCTGGGATCGAGTCCCGCATAGGGCTCTCTGCTCAGCAGGGAGCAGGGAGCCTGCTTCTCCTCATCTCTCTCTCTGTCTGTCTCTCTGCCTATTTGTGATCTCTCTCTCTGTTAAATAAATAAATAAAATCTTTAAAAAAAAAAGAATAAGCATTAAGGTACAGAAATACTACACATATGTATATATAAAACAGCAACAAAACAAAACCACACTCGTAAAGAGGATGCATTATGCCAGAGAATGCGACATGATTTAAGTTCAACGCATCTATGGTCCTGGCATCATCTCCCAGTCTTTAAGGAAAAAAATACTTTAAGTAATTTAAATAAAAGTCACAAGATGATATTTACTGTCTTGGAATTTAAGAGCGTGGAACATTCCCACATTTCACCAGCACATCTGTTTGTGGCCTCTTGAAAGTCCTTCCCTGAAGCCAACCCACGGGCCGTTCATTCGGTTTCCAAGGACTTTTGATTTTTCAGAAGACCAACAAAAAAAAGTAGTAAGAGTTTTACGTTGGTATCAACTACCAATCAATCAATCAATGAATCAATAAAAGACCTAAGACCACTACTAAAAATGTTTCAGTGCCATCACAAAAGACAATACAAAAACCAGAATGTTCAAATCCAAGGGGCAGTAAATTTGCCCAGAGTACATAAAAGATTTATTTTTTTTTTAAGATTTTATTTATTTATTTGACAGAGAGAGATCACAAGTAGGCAGAGAGGCAGCCAGAGAGAGAGAGAGAGGAGGAAGCAGGCTCCCCGCTGAGCAGAGAGCCCGATGCGGGGACCCTGAGATCATGACCTGAGCCAAAGGCAGCTGCTTAATCCACGGAGCCACCCAGGGGCCCCTATAAAAGCTTTAAATACAGGTTTAGTATTTACAAAAGTGGGTCAGAAGAATGTGAGAAGATTTTTCAGTTTACGGGAAGAGCTTATGCGGAGGCGCTGGAGAGCCCGGCCCTCGGCGCCCCCGGGAGCCCCCTGCCCTCATCCGCTCCCGGCCTTGGGCGCAGCACTGAGGCTCGCGGAGGAAGCCAGGTAAGAAGAGAAATGTCAGTGTGGGCCAAGTTTTCAATGAGGAGCACTCAATCCTCAATGAAGGGGCCTCGCTGTCCCTTCAAAGTGGCCACTGAGGACTGAAGCTGCGGACGTCCACGCTGCTTGTGCCAGCTCTGGGGCGAAGCATCTCGGGTTTCTCGCCCGGCAGCAGGTGCACCGCGCGAGGGCCCGGCCCCGGGCGCCTGAGGGCTGTGCAGCTGAACGTGGGCTTAGACACACGGGGACCGTGCTGGGACAACCTAACGCTGCGGGGACGCCAGCTCGGGGAAGCAGCAGCCTGCAGGGGCACCTGCACGCGCAGAGGCCCACACGTCTGAACAAAGCTCTGCCCTTGACACTGGAGACTCGCAGACGCCAACCCAGGCGTCTGTTCCAACGCCAGGAGCGGGCACCGCGTCTCCCCGCATTGTAAGGCTTCACTTTTAACCAGAGACGGTGCCAAAAGGGAAGCTCCAGATGAGCAGCTGTGCCAGAACCAGTCGGGGGATCCCCGTGCCTGGCCAGCTCACACTCACCCCTGGGCTGACCTTCGCTGCAGGTGGTTTCAGAGCCATGGGCCCCCCCGCTGGGAAACATCCCGGTACACTGGCCGCCTCTCTCCCTGCCTCACTAGACCCTTTTCCTGCCCCTCAGCACCGGGGTCTCAGGAGTCTCGGGCCATGCTTCACCCAAGGCCCCACCAGACTCCTGGAGCAGAAGGCCAGGCCAGGCAGCCCGAGTCAGGCGGTTTGGTGGTGTGCACAGCACTGTATAGAGCACACGAGTATGTGCACATAGGCACACGCGCACAGACACACAAAACTTGGACACTTAGCACTCCTTTCCCCCTTTCTTCTTAATGTGGACAAAGACATTGCAAATCTCCCATCCCCACTCTCAACACTAATGATATCTAGTGGCCCCAACTTTAAAAAACCTGGACACTTAGATAAAAGGTTTTCAGAGACATGATAAGCTTCTCAACTGATACCGCTCAATCAGATTTGAGGCCATCAAATGTTTTAGATCTTAGGGGAGCTTCTCTCTTTTTATGCGCATGTCCCAGGAAGGTACACAAGACAACTCTGTTGGCATCAGAGATGCTGGGGCTGGTCTTCAGCAGGTTCTCCAAATCACATTTCTTCTTTTTTTTTTTTTTGAAGATTTTATTTATTTATTTGACAGAGAGAAATCACAAGTAGATGGAGAGGCAGGCAGAGAGGGAAGCAGGCTCCCTGCTGAGCAGAGAGCCCGATGCGGGACTCGATCCCAGGACCCTGAGATCATGACCTGAGCTGAAGGCAGTGGCTTAACCCACTGAGCCACCCAGGTGCCCCCCAAATCACATTTCTGAATCGCATGCCTCGCCACCTCTCATTTCACACAACCATCATCAACCAGAGCAGAGCTCTGTTAACGAGGCATAACATGGTCAAGAAACAGAATTGCTGATGATTTTTACCTTGGGAAATCCCAAAGGACCTTGCTAACAGGCACTGTTCCCTAAAACTGACAGTCTTTTGCATCTTGAATATGTGTCTGTATATCAGTACTTAAAATCAATTGGAATATTTATTCCACATCTACCAGCTTATATTTTTAAATAAGTATGCTAGATAAACAGGGAACGCACACAAGTATATACACAAGCAGGCAAGGAATGACTTGGGTCCCTTTGGGGCTGGTGCTTAGTTTGAAGAGATAAATTCATGAAAAGTTTTATAAAAAGAAATAAACATACAAGATGACTATGGGGAACCCAACAAACTTGAGTTACCAGGAAAGCCTTCTTAGAAAATATTGGATTTGGACTGTTCATTTTTTTAAGGTTTTGTTTATTTATTTGAGAGAGAGAGACAGACAGACAGAGATAGCAAGAGAGGGCACACACGTGAGAGAGTGAACACGAGTGGGGCGAAGCAGACTCCTCACTGGGCAGGGAGTCCAACATGGGGTTCAATCCCAAAACTCCGGAATCATGACCTGAGCTGAAGGCAGATGCTTTATCGACTGAGCCACCCAGGCACCCTGGATTTGGACTGTTTAGATGGGAAGTGTATTAGTTTGCTAGGGATGCTCTACAAAAGTAGCACAGTTGGCCACTTCAGTGACACAAATCCATTCTGTCACAGTTGTAGAGCTAGAAGTCCAACAGCAAGGTGCTGGCTGGGTTGGTTCCTTCCCAGAACCTCTCCCCTTGGGTTGTAGATAGCCAGTCATCTTTTCTTTGTGTCTTTACACCCTCTGGGTCCAAATTTCCTCTTCTTATAGAAAGACACCAGTCATACTGGATTAGGCCCCACACTAATGATATCATTTCTATTTTAATTTCCTCTTTAAAAATCTGATCTCCAAAAACAATCCCATTCTGAGGAGTCCATCTATAGAAGGATACCACTCAGTGCATAACAGGATGAAAAGTCAGAAAGTAACAAGGAATTTCTGCTAAATCCAAGTATACAATTTTAGAAAAAAAATAACAAAATGAAAGTATATTGGATTTTATTCATAAGATTTTTCATTTTTAGTTACTGAATAAAATATTCACTGCCAGTCACAGTCTTTCCAAATATATGAACCAAACCAAAAAGCATCAACATTTAGCACCAAATAAATGAAAGTCTCTTCAGTGTACAAATGAATACTATCTCCTGAAACAGCTCTCGCACATTTTTTTGCAGGTAGGAAAGTGAGGTTTTGGAGTTAGAAGGGACTTCACTGATGGGAGGGTCCAACATTTTATTCATTCGACAAACATTTATTAAACACCTACTTGTGTCATCAGCAATGTCCTGCATTAAATGAATTAAACTACAACTAACATGTGATTCTTGACTCCTTATATAGATGTGGATACTTGTATCCAGACAATGTGATCAAGGCATGATCTAACAAGCAGCTCGGCAGTCTTGGCCCACAGCATGCCTTATTATGTAATATGGACCCTGTGCAATGGGTTTTCCACGTGGGGATTTTGAGAATTATTGAACTGAGAAGACAGTGAATACGCATCATGCATAACTAACCTTGTGCTCCATGTTCAATCAAGGAGGCTAATGACCAGTCCAGTCACTCAGAAGAACCCAGTAAATTGTGGACATATCCTAATGATAATAGCTAACTTTTAGTCCATGCTGCCTGTGGCCAAACTTAATACTGTCTCCTTTATATCCATCATTTTATTTATTGCTCACAATTAGCCTATGGGTTAGGAACAATTTTCATTGACATTTTTATAGATAAGAACAATGAGGCCTATAGAGTTTAGGGAAAGATACCCAAGGCCATAGTAGCAGATACTAATGCTTCAGGTCCCCTATTACCAAATGCAAGAGACGGCACATGTTGCAGAGATAAAGTTGTATGTTCTCCTCTTCTCAAGAGAGAAAAAGGAGAAAGGGGTTGGGGAAAGCAGTGCTATGAATTAGTAGTTGATTATTCTTGTTTTTTTTCTTCACACACATATGAAGGGCACAGACTTTCCATATGTATGTGATTCAGCAAAGTAGTCTCGTTTATTGTTATATTTAATAATGGAATTGATTGAATTTTACCAATTGAGGTTTTTAAATATAAATATAAAGCATGTTTTGTTACATCTTAACCCAATGTCCTGAGAGTCTGCTATACGGCTAAGATAATATATAATTTTCAAGTTAATTGAATCTTTTCTAACTTTCTATTAGCTGAATTGGATCAACTGTAAGCTCTATGAGTCATGAAAATTAAAAAAATAAAACAGATTTCACTGAATTAGATTTGATTTCAAGGACTCACGTAGGCATAGCCTCTCTATTTTTTGAATAAAGATATGCTATTTTTTTGCCATTTTCATTTAATGGTCTTGTTTATAAGTCTGATTATTTAAAAATGTTGCATATGTGTTTTTTTTAAATAGACATATGGGTTACAGTAGAAGGAAAAAAGAATTTCCAGATGCTGTGAGTGATCTCAAAATGTCCAAGTGTAGCAAGTGCTGCTGCTCATATATTAGCCAGGCTTACTATCTATATCAACAGACTGTGTGTTTAACCTTTTCCTGGAGGCTTTCAACTCTGCTAAGAAGAACTCAAAGACTGTCTAGCCAGTCTTAAAAAGTCATTTGAAGTAAATGAATTCTTCATGATAAATAATGATGACTTTTTAAAGTAGGCTTCTTTTTTTCTGTCTAGAAGTACAGTTTTGTATCTCATTTTAAGTCCAGTGAAGCTTTCCTATATACAAGGAAAAACTTCCCCAAATTGGGCTTAACCTACTTGGTCCTTCTGTCTCTGCTCCCATCCTGGCATTGTGTCAGTTGTCTCTACTTTGAGTCCTGTTCTTTTTATTTTTAATATGATCTTCATCTTTCATGCTTTTTTAATAAAAGTTGTTTGAATACTTTTGAATACTTTTATTTTAAAAATTACATCACAAAACTAACTCAATAAGAGGCAGGAAAATACTTTAGAAATCTGGGTCCTATCTAAATGATATTTAAAAATATATATATATATAAAAATATTATATATATATATATATAATGTATATATCCTACACTGATATACTCATTTAAATATCTTTATCTAAAATTCTGACTCTCCTTCCTTTAGTCATGGGTTAAGGCACAGGGGCAAAATTCAGCCCAGCTCAAAATCCAAACTCAAAATCCAGACTCACTGACCAGAACATATTCTACTTGACCATTTACAGAAGCCAGTACAATGCAGGTACACCTAATGGGCCACTTGTAGCTGGTCCCAAATGCACAACCCTATCTCAAAGCACTGGAAAGACTGAGCACCCACCCCAGAACCTCCAACATTGTAAAAATAGGTGAAAGATATTTACATAGTGACACCTACGGCTCCTATGAAAGACGTCCATTGGACCATATTACTCTTGCCCCCATTACCATGGAATAGGCCATGCTCATGGCTGAGACAAAAAGAAGGAGGAGCCAATTTCTCCTCCCTGAATCAGAATTGGAAGTGACATCGTCACCTGGGAGAACTGAACCTAGAGAGACAAATGAGCAGCACTGTGTATACATGTACATATGAGGAGTCAGGCAAGCTGGCTGATGCAGGAAGAAACACATCTGCAAAGCAGTAGGCCATGGCTGTGGTTGAGCATTTGAGTGAAGATGTGGCTGCCTCTGGTAAGGGTCCTCAGGACCACTCAGGAGTTCCACTCAGGAGTTCTAAGGCTCTTTCTCCACACTTGTCCCCGAGAATGCCAGCTGATCTCATGGCTCAGTTCCTTCACATGTTCTATTCCATGTCTCTGTAAAGACTCATTCCCAGATCCCCTACCTCCTTCAGGAATTTACTCCAATGGCATTAGCTCCATGGGGCCTCCCCTGATAATCCTATCTAAAATCTCGCTTCCCACCTCATACATTTTACCTTCTCTACTTTTGTCTTCTCTGTAGCATGTATCACCACCTACTATTTTACATATAGTTTCCATATTTTCATTATTTTTATATTTAGTTTTTAAACCACACTGTGAGCCTGCGGAAGGCTGAGACCCTTGTCTATTTCATTCCTGGCCATATTTCTATTTCCTTGCCCATTGTAGGCAGTACCTGTTTTTCTAATTAATACATAAACTTGAAGCCAAAACACCATGGACTGTTTATGATCAATCATTCATTATCAGAGGCCTAACAGAATAAAAATGGGTTTCCAAAAAGATACTTCTGTCTATATTTGTACAGGTTCATGGGGCCACCTTAATGGTGTTTGATCACTGAGGAGGTGTAAGATTGCACACTCACGCTCTTGCTGTGCTTTCTTTAGTGCTCAGTTGTCACTATCTTAAAAATTTTAACCATTTTTCAACAAGGAGCCCACATTTTTATTTTGCACCAACATTGGGTGGCAAGTTCTACATGTATGTGAGCATCATAGCTGCAGTTCAAGTCCTAAATGTTAAGTAGCATCATGTTTGCCTGAATCATATAAATTTATATGGAAAATATTCTGCATTAATTTACCTGTCTTAGCTGTCCTAAGAAAAGTTTAGAGAGGTAGCATGGCTGTGTTACCAATGCATGAACAGGAAGTCAAGCTGAGCTATGGTTCCAATTGAACCCATAACTCACTGACTAACCTCATTTCATTCTCCTACTCACAGAGAGAGGTACTTGAATCTCTAGGTTGCCATCCAGTTCCTCTGTTCTCTAATTCTTTCTAAATAAAATTATACGACATCTTAAAAATAAAATAAAATATTTATTTCCTACTGCTTTACAAAATTCTTTTTATGGAAGTTGCAATGACAGCCAGGATTAAAGAAAAGAGCAAAGCTCCTTCTCATTTTATGGTTTTACAATATGAATTCTCACTTTGATTTGTGGGCCCTTAAAACATTTTGGTTTTCTACATCTATTTCTGTGCTTTCCAACTATGTACTCCCATCTAAACCCAAACAACCAATAAATTGATTAAATGTACTCTCATTTTCTTGGTCACATTCACATGATCAAATAGCATAGTCCCGGCATAGTCTGAGTTTTCTTTTTTTTTTTAAAGATTTTACCTATTTATTTAACAGACAGAGAGAGATCACAAGTAGGCAGAGAGGCAGGCAGAGAGAGATGGGGAAGCAGGCTCCGCACTAAGCAGAGAGCCCGATGCGGGCCTCGATCCCAGGACCCTGAGACCATGACCTGAGCCGTAGGCAGAGGTCTTAACCCACCAAGCCACCCAGGTGCCCGAGTCTGAGTTTTCTTCAACTGATGTATAATTCCTTAGTGAAATTCAAAATCAGCTATAGGCAGCAAGACCTCCTTATGGCCCAAGAACACTCTGAGGGGCTGCAGAGAATGTTACTTGAGGCAACATCAACGTATGTAAAAACAAGGAAACCCCTCCATTCTCCATGTCTGTCCACCAGAATTTAAACACGTCCAAACATCCCTACTATTGTTGTCTACTAAACTACAAAATCGCTGTATTGAGGAATATTTAATAAAAGTAGGGACTTTTCTTCATAATTACCGTTAATCCTGCTATAAAACTGTGAAATATGTGTTTCCGGAGAAAAACCACCACTCTGTGCAAAACTGTGTGACAAAAGACGCAGTGTTTGTGAGAAAGATGGAGAGGTGTACACAGCCAAACTCCCACCAGTGACACACAGAATGGTAAGAACCAAGTAACAGCAATACCACTTATCCATGTGACATGGTGAAGAAACACAGAATCCTACAATGAACACAGCACCTTACACTGCAGAAGTCTGGAAGCTGGCTCGTGCACGTGGTCACCGGAAGTGGTGCGGCTTATGAGTAACTGTGACAGGGCGGAAAACCGGAGGGGATGTTGTAACGCAAGGGAGAGACGAGGTGTGGCTCACGACACCGGGGGCACCAGCAGACACCTGGCAGGTGTCGGAAGCGGGACCAGCCTCCTGGATGGGGGATCTGAGCTACTCACTCAGGACCCCATGCTTACAAGGGCACCGTGCTCTGCTCGTTTGATAATCTGCCATCTTGAAATTCTTACTAATTTGGGAACGAGGAGTCAGACATTGACATTTTTTTTTTACCAGCAAATTATGTGGTCGGTCCAGTGTGCATGCGTGCACACGTGCATGTGTACATGTTTCTGTGTGTGTGGGTGTGCGCATACGCAGACATGCGTTTTGTGTATTCTTAGAGAGCACCGTTCAGCCAGGTGTAATTTTCTGCACTGAGGTCAGGGTGTTTCCAGCAGATGTAATTATGCACAGGCAGCCTCAAAATTCTCATTATATTCAAAATTTCCCCTGATGTATCCATCATGTTGGGGAAAAAAATGTGTTTTCAAAACAAGTATTAGAGTTGGACTGACTGTAGTTAAATTTTCGGAAACCGTTAATCATCTGAGCTGAAGCAAAGGAGACAGAGATCCCAGAGGGAGGAAAGCAGCAATGCATTCCCTATAAATCCAGGCTCTTCTCACCCCATGTCCTGAGTGGAGAAAGGATGCACTACATCCTTCAAAAACAATGTTCGAACCCCAGAAGAAAAGAGTAAATCTGCTTTAAGAAAGAAGACCTCTATTTACTGCAGGTTGCCCTGATTGTTCTTCTTACTTTCTCCAGTGAACTTGAGCATGAGGCTATGGGGAAAGAAGTGGAAGGAGGGTTTTTGTTTTGTTTTGTTTTGTTTTGAACCTTCCACTGAAATTGCTAGAGCATTCAGTGGAGCAGTGAGGGAAGGCATCTCCCAACTACAGAGGCGTCCAGATGCCAGGCAGGCGGCAACCAGCCTCTCCGAGCGGATGCCTGGAAACGAGGAGAGAGGACAGCATCCAAACTGAAGGAGAAGACCATAAGGCAAGAAATGAATACTTTGGGGGGCTGAGAACACAACAGAGGTAAGACTCATAGCCCAGCAGAGGACTTCCTCATCTAACAGGTGGATTAAAGACCACTGGAAGGTCCCCAGTTCCCACAGATGGACAGTTTCTTAATCTTTTTTTTTTTTTTTAATTTTCAGGCTGATGTTGCAATATAACATCTCTATTTTGAAATATCCATTATTTAAGAAAAAATAAGGAAGAAATGAAGGACAAGAGATGAACATCCGTCTCACTTGCCTGGAAGAACGAATATGCAGTCTTTTTTATTAAATGTCTCTCACCGTATATGCTTCCAGTGAAATAAAAAAGTATAGTTGAATAATGGTAGATCTTTTATAGTCCTTCTAAAGTTTCCATCCGGTGCATTTTATTTTTTTACAGAATAAGGAAAATCCTGAGCTGAATGTTTAAGTTATTTAACTATAAACCACAAAGGACAAATAATGTTATAGAAAACACTCTGCCAAAACCACTTTCCGTCTCCCTCCACGTGTTACTTAGCTACTTAAATTCTATCATTTAATCTCAGTCCCAGGATTAAATTTTCTCTCTTGAAATCCCTAGCTTTTACGGATTCCTTATGAATAGGTTTATCTTCCCTTATATACAGCGAGCTCTTAGCCCTTGGTTTATTTAAAAGCAGTACTTTGTGATGATGCCTGCTTCTGATGTGTTGATTTACATCTTTTGTTAAGCCATTCATGGGGAGTTTGGCTGGCTTTCTACACATCTACACATCTGGTTCTCAGGTGCTATTAAGAGGCTAATTACCATAATTTATTATTTATGTGAGTGTGACTTTACACATGGGGTTTTTCTCTAAGTGCTACACACCTGCAATTCTGTTTTATCTTGCTTTTTTTATGAAAGATTGCTTTTTGTACTTTTAGAGGAAAATCAGGAGGATGCTGGTTTTTATCTTCCTTCCTTAATCTTACATTTCCATTCACAATGAAATAGCTCTTAGTCCTTTTGGTGTGAAATCAAGTTCAAGATAACATAGATTGAAATCCAGACATACAAAGCCCTCCTTTCGAAATGAGAATTTTCTCCAATAATACTACAGCCTTCTCAAAACCACCGTGTTTCAAATGTACTTTAAAATGAGGCAATCTGTTTCTTCCCGTGAGATGTATTATTTTAAGAGAGCGCTTCATATTTGCTGTGTTGCAAGTTATTGGGTGTCCCATTAGCTCGTCCACTGCCAGCTCTGGGATCATATGAGGCCAGTGGGAGAAAATTCACTATGTTGGCAATTTCCCACATTTCCAGTCGGAGAAGCTCTACCTCTATCTCAAAGACAGTGAAGAAGAGAACAAAAAAAGAAGTTAAATTTCTCGTACTCAGGTACTAACTTCAAGAAAAATATTAAATGGGAGAATGTATGTCTTCTAATAAATATTATTAAAAAGCCTCAGCCACTGGGACTGGGAGAGGAAAGTCATGCTGCACCCTACACTCTGATTTGAGGATAAAAATCTGTGTGTGTGTGTGTGTGTGTGTGTGTGAGAGAGAGAGAGAGAGAGAGAGAGGGAGAAAAGAGAGAGAGGTGAGAAGTGGATTCAGTATCTCTTTTACCTCTAGGTTATCAATCTCTTCTTCCTGCCCCCTTGAATAAATTTTCCTTACCCTTCCTCAAGCTTGAGTTCTCCCACCTGTCAAGTGGAGGTCATCATAGCACCCACTTTGTGAGATGTTCAACATCAAGGATCGCAGTTAGCATTGGCTTAACTGTCTGTGCGAGTCCCATTGTGATGTGACAAGAACAACTGTGTGACACCAGCAAAACGTGTGAGCAAGGGTTCAGCTCAGTTCTAGAGTTTCACAGGCTCTCCCCTCCTAAGGGCACAGCTATAAAAGAATTTACTTCTCATTAGATCTGGCACTGTCTTTGAGCATGCTTACAGTGTTTTCTCAAATTTGAAGTCTAATAGGAATCACATGTGGTTACTTGTTCATTCAGATTCCTAGCCCTCCACCCAGAAGATTCTGATTTGGTAGGCTTCGGGAGTTTAGGGCATGCACAAGTATTCTCATTCTTGGGGACACACCAAAGTTATACTTAAAAGCAATCACGCTTGGGAAACATGACTACCACGAGATTTAATAGGGGATAATCCCATTTTTATGAGTCCATTTTAATAAAATAATAAACTACCCAAGGAATGTGGCTAAAACAGTAGTGTTCAGAATATTCCATGTGTCCTATTTTTCCCAGCCTCCGTTATATTAGGATAAAGGCCATATGAGTATTTCTAGTCAGTGGCTGTGAGTAAGTTGGTAGGGATGGCTCTAGGCCACTGAACTTAAAGTCATGATTGTCCTTTCACTGCTGTCTTTCCGTCTTGAGATGAACTTGGGAGCATGTGTTAAAACAGTGATGCCACACCACTGACAGGAGCCTCGGGCAGCCTGGTTCATAAGTAATTATGTAAAGCATAGCACCAGGCTCCCCTTCTTCCCCCCGGACCCATCCTATTCATGTAGCAGTAGCAAGAAATAAATCTTTGTTGAAATAAATGCCCACCCCAACCATGATAAGGGGAGAATTCTCCGTTCATCAACAGAGACTAAAATAAAGGAATGGATACAGGGAAACTCTTTGATAAACACTTATTGATGACATTATGGGGAAAAAAGATAACACAGAGGAGTACAGGCCAGAGAGGAGAAAACCAATACTAACTCATCTGAAGAGCTTAAGGGTGTGCAATTATCAGGAGCACATGAAGAAAAGGTCTAAGACGGTAGCCCAAGGGGAGGGGTGCTGGTTAATTCCAAGGAACATGGCTACTAAGGCACACTGCACTCTGACCAACACTTTACTCATCAAAGGGACCTCTGCTTTGAGTAATCAGCAGTTGTTTTGGAAAACCACAATAAAATGAAGAATCTACTAGATTTTGAGAATTTGGATGGGTGTCTGGTTTCCAGACAACAGCTTCAAATATTTAAGCTGCTAACATTAGACTAACAATGAACTTAATGGTAATTGAAAACATCTTTTCAATAAATAAAAACACATTTTGTACACTTTATTTAAAAAGTTTACTCATGACTTAGACTAACACAGATGTGGCTTAGAGACATTCTATAGCTAAAGAAATGGAACTAGATGGGGAAGAAAAATACCAAAGAGGAAATGAACTGATATGATTTAAAGTGTGATATTATTACCATCGTAAATTATGTCAGCCACGGCTGCCTCAAGTAGAACTTGACTTGATTTAATGCCAAACAAGGCCACTGAATTATTTTCAGTTAATTATGAGCTGGCCATATGTTGCAAGGAAAACAATGTGTTAATCAGTCAACATTGACTCAATGGTGACAATTAAAATAGTTGATTTCTATCCTGCTGGACAAAGTCTATCTCAGACACAGAAGAATAAGAATGTAATATACTTTGATAGACAAAAATCTCATTAGCTGATTTGGGAAGTTGCAAAAAGACGTGAAGTCTGGCTACATAAGAGATTCAACATGAGTGTTTAAGCTTCAAAAAAGGTTTAATGTCCTCCTAAATGGCATGAGAAGTCAGCAGTTCAGGAAATCTTTAACTGTGAAATTCATCCCTTTTGTGGAAGGAAACTTGTCTTCTGTTCTATATCATAGACATAGTAAAAATTTTTGCAATGTATTTATTACATAACTGAGCAATCCTATAAAACGATTTCACATTCAAGCCCTATATTCAAAGGGAAAAATACTCTGCTATGCTATAAAAACATAAAATATGTGAAATAAATTTTAATAGAGCATATACATACATATGCACACACACCAAAACCAATCTGTATTTATGACCAAAAAATATGAGCATTACAAAAGTCTGGGTTGGATTTTTATAAAAATCTGTAAGGAAGACAGGCTTTTCCTCACTTCTGTACTTATCTACCCTGCATATTCGGCTTTTAATCTGTGAAACATAAATTTTCTTCTCCTTTCAAATAATCCATGGAGGGACACCCAGGTTGCTCAGTCAGTTAAGCATCTGACTCTTGATTTTGGCTCAGGTCATGATCTCAGGGTCCTGGAATCCACCCTTTCTTCTGGCTCCATAATCATGGGGCTAGCGGGGAGGTGAGGAGGTGGGAGTTCGCTTAAGGATTCTCTTTCCCCCCACTCCATCCCTCCCCCTGCTCCTACACTCTCTCTCTTTCTCTCAAATAAATAAAACTCAAAAAAATAATCCATGCAGTCAACATTTGAAGCAACAGAAGAAAAGCAGGACGTAGGAAGACTTGTCCACACATTTGGTACAAGTTGGCAATGCCTTCGATGATGGGATGTCTCAACCTGACTTCATATATCTACAATTCAGGATCTACACGGTACTCTGTCAAAACACTGTACAAAACAGCCCCTTTTCAAAAGGACGTAGTATGTTTAATTAATCAACATACTTGCTACTACTCAAACACGTAAATCCTTGTATACCTTAATTTTTAAACATATGCGGGTGTTTTCTGGTTGGTGGTGCTAATCTTGAAACCTTTTCAATAAAGCCCACTACAGTTAATTAAAATATCTGAAGCATGATAAATTTGTCAAGTCCTTTTAAGATTAAAACAGACTCTGCAAGTAGGGCCAGGCGTGAATTTTCAACCTTCTTCCAACCAAAGCGTAATTAGGGACGCTGGGCTTGCTAAGGCTCCTTGGACATCTGTTTTGCTAAACCCTCTCTTTAAAGCCTTGATCTTTGCCTCCCTAATTACACATTTTATCAAAGTACTTTTGCTATTCCTTCCTAAGCCTTGTACAATGGAGGCTATTCTGATTGAGATGAGTAAGTCTCATTGATTTCATTGAGAAATTCCTCCCAGGGAAGAATTTAGTTGTACAATTCCTGATTTATGTTATTTTTTATGATCAAATTATTAGCCTGTGATTTCTCTAGCTCCATGACCATCATTTTTAGTTATTTTACTAAAACATATACACATATATTTGTCTACATATAGATTTATCTATCTATATATTTATACATATGCATATATACATATGTACATGTACTTGTACATACATATAAAATATGAGATTCTGTGCTCAATAAAATGAAAAAAATGCTGACTATGAAAGTAAATCAATCAAAATAGATAATTTATAAATATCAGTTAGCTTACGGTTAGATGGAGAAAAGATAAATGTTAACATTTGTCCACAATACATTTGTGTGTGCGTAATCTTTTAACTTTTCCCCCCTAAAAAACCAGAACAAGATTAAAATTTTTATGTGAAATAGAAATCTCTTTTAAACAATAAATGGGCAGCAAACTATTTCCTATGTTTAATTACAATATCATGAAAAATACATGTATGCCAAGTATAGGATAGCTTATTTTCGGAAAGAACATATGTTAATTTTAAATACATAAATTATCATGGCATGTGTAAGAACCATATTTACACAAAAAATCATAGTCCATTGTCTTTTATGATTTCTTTTCTAGAATTTGCCTGAAAACAAAATTACTCATAAGAATATTCTAGAATGTTCTTTGGCAATTCCTATAAATATGAGCTATTTGGGTGCTAAAGATATATTGAGCTTAGGGATCCCACAAGACCTGACCTCCATTTTCTGATATATAACACTAGAGGACTGGAGATAGACTTTTTCCGGTGGTTTTGCAGAGCCCCAAGGCCATGCAGGGGACCACAGAGGCTCACTGAGCCTACTACATGGACCCCTGGGAACACTGCTCTCACAACAAGAATGTTGCTTTTACCTGCTTCTTCGGTTATCTCTCCCCTTTCATTTTTTTTGACTCTTATTTACCCAACATTTCCTTGTACCAAACACTTCCCTACCTGCTGAGGACACTACATGATTAACACAGACCAAAGCCCCCTCACAGACCTTCTTGGATTTTAAATGTAAAATTTAAATTTAAATTTAAAATTGAATTTTAAAAAGGGTTACATATCAGGGCCCCTGAGTGGCTCAGTTGGCTAAGCACCCAACTCTTGATTTCAGCTCAGGTCATGATTACAGGGTCCTGGGATAGTGCCCCAAAGGGCCTCTGTGCTCAGCAGGGAGTCTGTTTGACATTCTATCTCTCTCTCTCTCTTTCCCTCTCCCCCTCAGCCTCTCCTCCCCTTTCAAATAAATAAATGAATCTTTAAAAAAAAAAAAGTTTATTTAGCTATAAATGCATTTGAAAGCTCTGGATTATACATCCAATTTTCCCCTCTGAATCTAAAATGTCCTTAAGTAAAAACTGGGAAGAGATTATTGTTTGGCAAGCCATGACAGTCAAATTATATTACAAAGCCCTCCAAAAGGCTTATTTATTTATTTGTTTTTTTAACCTTTATGTCTTTCCGCATCCATCCTCAATGTTACCTCAATAACTCCTGTGCTCTTCTGGGGCGGCCTAAATATGACTTTAATTCTAATACGGCTTTTAAACAGTTCCCCTTCTGAACACAAGATTATTTTAAAATGTTTAAAGTGAATGTAATTTAAAGGAGGCTAAAACTTTCAATCCATCTCAGGGGGAAAAAAAAAAAGGACAAAACAAACAAGCCGTAGCTATGGAAGTTGACAATGATGTGTTATTTCCTTTTGGTTCAGTGATCACACACTAGAGAACAATCATAGGTATTCTAGTAAAGTTAATAATTACTTTTGATTTAACAAAGAGAAAGAGAGAGAGAGAGCAAGTTATTGGTGTTGAAAGTTCATGACTAGTCTTATGTACCCCATAAATGTGTACTCAGATTGGTTGTGGGAATTGTGGTTTATGTTTCTTTATTCTCTGGGTATTCATAAAATGCTATTTTAAGGGAACACTTGTTATTTCAAGAAATGACTGATACATTATTTAGTATGGTTCTTGCCTGTGAGTTTCTTGGTTATACTTGAAGGATCCGTCTAATAGTGTATATTATTAGCAAAAGCGCTTTTTCTCACCCTCTGTAATCTGTTTCTTTGACTCTTTCAACTTGAGAAAATACTACTCATCTAATCAGGACCTTCAATGTTGCAACAAAGTCGATTTTTCTGGATGTGATTCCTTCCCAATGTAACATTTTAGGCAATTGTTTATATTTTAAAAACACACTGTTTTTAGGGATCTAATGACACATGGGGTTAGATACAAGCAACTTCCCCTTGCTTGGTTAAAAGTCTATTAATTCCACAATTGTTCATCTCCAGTAAATTTTCATTAAAATATTCAATACAGCCTCTTCTGCCCTAAAACTAATTATATTCTCCCTATTTAAGAATTTATATTCTGAATTACATGACAGTTCAATTTTTTTTTCTTCTTTTATGGAATGGGCTAATTAGCTGCATTTGTGTTTTGAAAAGGAATAGAAAAACTTTCCTGGCAAGGATTTTAATGCAAACTCTTACCTATTTCACAAAACAAAGTGCAACTTAAAAGACTAATGAGACGAATTACTTAAATGAAGAAAACACACACACACACACACACACACACACACACGATGCATTTTCCACACATACATACATGTTTATATTGAGATGGTCCTTCTTCAAACAGTCACGTAAGCCTGGGCAAAAATCAAACCTTATCTTGGGGATTTCCAATTTGTATCTCCTTTAGTTTAGTTACTATTTGTTGAGCACTTACTATGTACTAGGCAACTGCCCCCCACAACCCACCATCAAGGTTAGTTCATCTGGTCACTGCAAAAGTTACATGGTATACTTTTATTCTCTTTCTCTCATTTTATGGAGGAGGAAATTTGGGATCAGCTTTGATAAATAATAGGCTTAGAGAGAAGGTCAGAGGACAGCTGTAAAACCAGGGCTCCATTTTTACTCAAAACACCTCCATATGAATAACTCCATGTTATGCAGCAGATCCTGAAGAAATGTGGACCGAAGGTCCTTGTACATGAAATGTTGTTCTAGAAATTTCAGGGGAAGCTCTGAGCAATAACAGTTTTCTTTCTTAGGGTAATTATGTGGAGGGCATGTACTATGTAAGAGATTTTGTGAGGCCGATGTCCCAACAGATTCTTAATAACACAATAGTTAGGGAGAGAGAAAAAAAAAATCACATAAGATCCCGTGGGTAGATAAACCACATGATATCGGTCACCTTTTTCATTAAATGCCTTATGGAAAATGTGATAAAAAATCACGGCATTAATCTTCCCAACAAAGGGGAACAATATAGAAATCAACAGATGCTACAGTTCAGAATTTAATAGGATCAAGTACTTTTTGAGCCAGATGAGATGCTAGCTTTGGACAATATTCAGTTATGTCAATTGTAAGCCTATTTGATAATTCACATGTTTGCTATTTGTAAGTAAAATGACATGGTCGTTTGGAAGAAAATCTGGGTGGGGTTAAATTCTAAGAAGCATACCAACCAGATTCCAACATGGGAAACTTTTATTGGCCAGTGTCGTTTCTTAGGAAATGGAGTTTTGAGAACATTTTTTTAAAGGGTTTTTAAATTTATTTAACAGAAAGGGAGAGTATAAGCAGGGCAAGCAGCAGGCAGAGTGGGAGGGAAAGGCAAGCTCTCTGCCGAGCCAGGAGCCAGATATGGGACTCGATCCCAGGACCCTGGGATCATGACCTGAGCCGAAGTCAGCCGCTCAATGAACTGAGCCACCCAGGCATCCCTTTGAGAACATTTTTTAACTTAAGCAAAAATTATAATATTATTAAACATCTGAATCTATGTTCTGTTTCCAGCCAGAGTCTGGAAATGGAAATGCATGGAGATTCACTGACCTTACTCATGCCCCTAATATCATGATGGATAATACATTATTAAATTGCAGATGGTAAATAATGAAGCAATTGTATGAATAGAAAACAGATCATCAAGCCAAGTATATTCAGAGGCAGGAAGAAAATGATGAGCACGACACAAAAGAAAACAAAATAAACGTGGCAGGATTCTTTACTGTTGCGGAGAACAGGCTATCTTGAGAACTATTTTAATTTTAAAAACAAAACATATCATCTTTCAATAAACCACATTTTTATTTGCTTTTAGTATTTTACTAAGATATTCTATAGCACACTTTTCTTTGGGGTAAACAAATAAGGGATAAAAATCAAATAATTATGTTCTCTTGTTTTGGAAAAGAAATTGTGGCTGTATTTCCTTGTTTGGAAACTCTGGCTGCAATGACCTCCTATTGACAATGATGCCTCACGTTGTTCAAGTGCTTACTGTACACCAGCCACTGTTTTGTCACTCATTTAATTCTTCCCACTGCCCAAGGAGCTACTCACTATGATTATGCTCAATTACAGATGAGAAAGCATAGCTATATGGAAGTTGGGCAATTTGCTCAAGGAAATGGTAGAGTCTGTACAGACTTCTGAAACCATGTCCTCATCTACTTGGCATTTAAAAAAAAATAAAATTATCATATTCATTTAATTTGAATCACTTTGGGATACATACGTCAATTTTTGGACAGGTATACTGAAAGTCTCTGACAATGTCATAGTCCATTTTCTGGGTTGCTCCACTGTAGTTTAGTTTTAAATATTTTCTGAGAAATCATACACAGTCATTCCCTGTGTCTCAGAAAACAACATTTATGTTAACATGGTAGTAGAGAATATTAAAATTCTGACATAGCTGTTGAGAATCTGCTATCTAATTAAAAAATATCTGAGGAAGGAATAAAGTCTATTACGCCTTGAACATAAATGTATGATAAGATTGACAGCTTTATAGCATTGGATGTTTCGGGCCACGGTAACTGCAGAATGAGATTGATGTGTGATCTGGTCAATTGCCCACCAATTGTCAATTGTCTAGTCAATTCCACATTGACTAGAACCTTAAATGATTTCTACATTTTATAGGCCACAATGAACAGAAAACATCATTTGTGCATCCTATTTAGATCAGGGGAGCAAAGCCTACATTTTAAGGGAGGACCAGTTCTCTGTGAAGACAGATCCAGGAGTGTGGAAACCGAAAACATTGGAGTGGAGAAGCCACTCTTGAAATGAATGAGTAACAATCCCCTCCCCTAAATGTCTCCTGCAGGGAAATATTCTGAGCTCTGGCTTCTGAGGTAGAGCAAAAAGCAAGTTCATACTGTGAACCTCTTGAATAGTAATTAAAAAGCCATCACCGTAAAAGGCTGTGGTCTTTCTAGGGAAATGTTGACCAAAGATTTGAAAACTAAAAGTGACATCAGTGGCATCTGTATGGATGTGTGTGTCTGGCTGTCTGTCACAGAGAGGGACTGAGAGAAACGGGTAATTAATATGTCAAAACTCCATATAGACCACTTTAGAATGAATAAGTCACTGCATCAGAGAAATATCATCAGATATCACGGAGCCCAGTTTCAGTTATAGACTAAGAATTTAATGCAGAAGACCTATTACTGGTAGAGTTTTACTTGTATCCCTATGTAATAAGTAGAGTTACCAAGTAATGCCTGTAGAGGCCAGGAAGGGAGGTGGCTGGTTGTAAAGGATGAAAGAGCGAACAGAGGGACAGATGCAATTGTATGCCTGAATTCTGGCTGCCCCCTTTCCCTGTCCACTCTTTCCGCATGTCAATGGCAGCCTCTTTGGAAGGTCTTCCAGCACGCACCCATGAAAAGGTCAAGATGAAGGCAAACAAGTCTACTCTTCACAACCGACATTTAACACCTGGAAGCCAAAGTCCTAAGAATGAATTCCAACACTGAGCCCAGATAAGGGTCTATCCAGACGTGGGTATTTAGAAACAGTTTCCCTCACCCCTCATGACTTCAGCCTCTCCCAATATCACCATCAAAAAAGAGGCTGTTAAACTCACAAGCCATCAAGTTCAACACATGCACACACCCCTCTTCTTCTTCTTCTTTTTTTATTCTTTCTAAAGATTTTATTTATTTATTTGACAGAGATATCACAAGTAGGCAGAGAGGCAGGCAGAGTGAGAATGAGAGGGGGGAAGCAGGCTCACCACTGAGCAGAGAGCCCGATGTGGGGCTCGATCCCAGAACCCCGGGATCATGACCTGAGCTGAAGGCAGAGGCTTTAACCCACTGAGCCACCCAGACACCCCTACACACACCCCTCTTCTTGAGGCACTTTTTGGACGAATGAGGTGAAAAATACTTTTTTTCCTTAGTATGTCCTTGAAAATGAATGGGAGTTTGAAAAGAATTTCTTTCCTTCCTTCATTTCCTGTATTCATAAGCATATTTGCAATTTCCAAATTACTCCCAGTCTGGAGAGAAGAAATTTGGGTAGTTACATCCTTCTATTTTAACCTCCAAAGCCAAGTTCTCATTATGGTGGGATTCTAACCTAAACTTCACAAACGTCACATGCAGTGTTTTATAATCTGTTTGAATCCATAATAAGGCAATCAAAGCAACATGATTCACTTTATGCTTTAAACTATTGCCATTTTTTTGAGAGGTACTATATATTTAAAATCTAACTAAAAGAAGCTTTATTGGTTATAAAATATCAGAGTGAGACATTCGGTATCCTTACTGAGCAGTTTGGATATTTTGTAAAATTTTGAAGATTATGGGTTTGCAGCTAATCTGGCATTTCTGTGTCATCCTTAAAGATGATAAGTATACATTTAATTAACTATCTGGTATATCAATAATTTAATCTGCCTTATAACCTCATAACCCTAGCTTTATGACCTCATAAAGGATAAAATCTAAATATTCATGTCAGAAATTAATCTGCTCATAGTTAGCCTTACACAATTATTTTATTATAATAATTAAAAATAATGCCATGTAGGATATCGGAGTATGGGAGGGCTCTTTACTATTCTCAAAAATAAAAATGCAAGCAAAGTTATATATTATCTAAAAATAACTTTTAAAGTAAAAGAACTACTTTTTCTATATAATAGGTTTTTATTTCAACAGCAAAAACACAAGCCTTGTCCCCATTTTGAGAATTGTTGATTGAATTAGAACACCCATGGTCCTTTAGAATTTTTAAAACATTTAATAACGTTTTAAACATTCCCCTAGCATGCTAGAATGATCTGTGGCCCTGTAGTGAGTGTTTCAAAAGATGAAATATATCTGTAGCTTCAATATGGAAAATAGGAGGGCAAATACCATATTTTCTTATGAATTTTTAGGTTATATACACCTAATGAAATTCTTCAATGGTTAGTCTTATAATCGACAGGAAGAGCTAAATTTTACTTAGTTTCAATAGGCTATAATGTAGCTATAAATCAGTTGTCAAAGTTATAACTACCTCATATGCCACAATCTCCAATAAGAAGCCAAAGTCACGGGACGCCTGGGTGGCTCAGTTGGTTGGACGACTGCCTTCAGCTCAGGTCATGATCCCGGAGTCCCGGGATCGAGTCCCACATCAGGCTCCCAGCTCCATGGGGAGTCTGCTTCACTCTCTGACCTTCTCCTCGCTCATGCTCTCTCTCACTGTCTCTCTCTCAAATAAATAAATAAAAATCTTTAAAAAAAAAAAAAAAAGAAGCCAAAGTCACTGTCTGATTCTTAACCATCACCTTAATCTCAAAAATGGAGCCAGAATTTTACCCTATGGGAAGGTATCCCAAAGTTTATACAGACCCTGGATGAATAATGTCCATGTAATTTTACTTATCATCACCTTACTTGCAAATGGTGAGATTTTAGACTCTTTTAACAATTAATAACTGATAAAGATTATAAAGGTAATAAAATTAAGTTTATGGTTCCAAAGAACTTGAATGAAATATGAACTTCTCATGCTACAGCAATCTATTGTTAATTATATTGGAAGTAATCATGATATTCTGAAATCCTTGTCTACCCCAAACATAATATTATAATATAATATATAATATTATTATAACATAATATTATTGGTTTCCTGTTTATACTTACTAAACCAGTGTTTTTCTGATCATGAGTCTCAATGTGCTGATGTAACATGAGATCAATCCAGTGAGCTATAGCGAGCATTTTTAAAAAAATGAAATAAAAAAGAAAATAGTATAAAAGAAAAAATATCCAAGTGCATCACACTTAGTAAAGTTAGGTAGTTTATGAAGCTCTTTTCAATTATATATGCATGTATGTACATATGTGTGTATATATACAGGGGGTAGACATATAAACCTATAGATATAGAATATACTCACGCATATATAGGCATAGATATGATATATATATATATGCACATATTCCACCCATGATTTATCTCAAAATCATTCATGATTTCATAAAATTTTCCTAATAAAATGTATCTCCTTTGTTTATTATTTGTTTTCCCCAACTAGAATATAAGTGATCTTAACATCATTAAGCGTCACAGTAAATGCTCAGTGTGTATTTATTGAATAAACAAATTCATGACTATACAGACACATACATACACATACACTCAAGGTTCAGATGTAAAATATATTTCCTTTCGTAAACTGGTAACAAAAGGTAGAAATGGCATCGAGCCAAACTCTGCTCTTCAGAAAGTCGGTTTTGTTTAAAATGGACCTTTACCCTCCCTTTATCACCACCGTCTTCCCTCCAACTCCCTAAAATAAAAATTTACGAAGTTTCTTCTATAAAATCAATAATTATGCACTGTGAAGAAATACCCAGTGAGATCTCTCCACAGAGAAGAGATTGGCAGGGCCACCAAAATATAAATAAATCACCCTCATTCATTCAATAGCCATATTATTGCTTCAGATTAAGAATAGAGAGCTGCAGGAGATACGGGCTTCAGGGGAGGAGAGGTAAAAGGCATGGAATACAGGGTAGAATCACTATACCATAGGGAATAAAGATGAAAACCAGACTTAAATAGTATTTCGGTGACTGTATCAGAAGGCAGCCTTGTGAGTGGGGACAACATATAAGTTGACATAATCAGTTTGAGGTACACCAAGAACAAAGGGAGGAATAGACAGAAGGGAGATTAGCAGGGGGTGAGGCAGAAAGAGATGAGATCCTGGATAGCCAAATAAAAGAAGAAAAGGAGCTTAGACTTCCTCAGGGGAGAGGGAGAACAGAAAGAAGCTACTGGAGGATCTAAGAAGGGACTCAGTTGGGAATTTTTTAAAGATCAATCTCACAACAAAACCAAGGGTTAAGTGGGGGAGGTTTTTAACCTATTGGCAAATAGACGAGTTACGCAAGAAATGAATAAAGGAGGCAAAGAAAATAGCAAAAAGGAGTCCATCTGAGAGATACCAAGAAACGAAAATGGCAAGGATTTGGGGAGTGATTGGACCCAGGTGAGGTTAAGAAAAAAAGTAGATGTGAATGGTAGGATCTAGGATCACTGCAGTTTGCGACTGAGAACCTAGTTCCATGTCTGTTTATATGTCCATCGTTACCAATAGTCAAGAGTCAAAATTGCTTCTAGGTAGTTTCACCATAAGCATCTCTGCTACAAGCATTCAAGCCTGAATAACTAACTGGCAGCAAAGCATTTCTGCCTTAAAAAAAACAAAAACAAAAAACAAAAAAAAACCTGACAGTTTGTTGGTTTCATCAACTGGTTGACAATTTGGTATCATTTGTCTACTAATGCAGTACTCTCATTTTTATATTATATAAATCGTAGCCCCAATAATGGTCTATATGGTCATGCAGAGTTTTAAACACACATTTCACAAAATCTTGAAACATCTATCAATAGACACGTGATAGTATGCTAAGAACAAATGACAGAGAAGGCTTTCAAAATGCAATACAAAGTCCAGTTACAACCACGTGTCTCAGTACTTGGAAAACGATATTGCTCTTACTAACAACAAACAACAAAAACATCCTAAAAGTGTGATGTCCAATGAGAAGGCAAATCAATGAGCAAAGAACAAGAAGAATGATGACAACAACAACAACAACAATAAACTTTGAACAGAAGTGCTTAAGTACAATCCACAAAATAAAATCAGTTGTTTTATCGCCATAAATCTACTTATATTTTAAATTCATTCAAATGTATACATTTTCTATTTCACAATATTCCACAAGTGCTACAGGAATACTTCAAAGAGAGAAATAGCAAGTACATTGGGGGAAATGCAATAAGGCTCTGTGCAGAAGGTAGACCTTGAGTTGGATTTGGAAGGAAAATGGGATGTGGGGAGGTAGCAGCAAGACCTCTAGATAGTAATAATGCAGCTAAAGTGTCAGTCTGGAAAGCATGGGAGTATCAAGCACAGGCCAGGGATGTCATGGGAGATGAAGTTTAAAAGGACTTTGAGACCACACAGAAGTGGGTGACTAGGGCTATAAAATATGGACATGGTTCTATAGGGCAAGCCATTACTCGTTCCAAAGGGATTTTCCTCCTGAAGCAGGCAATGAACCTTGGCTCTACTCTGGCATGCCTCTCCCTAGGGATTTATCCACTGCCTGTTAAACAAAGATACTCATTACTTGGAGGGGGGTTGGGGAGGGGGGTAGAGGGCGGGGGATGAGGTATAACACGTGATGCAGGTATACTAGAAATGAAATCCTCTTTCCCGTTGGGTGAGGACCTACAGAGGGTTTGAGGCACAGCCTTTCACAAGTCTTCTACAATTCAGAATGAAGGAGCTTAGCTCACAGTACTAGAACATAGTAGGCACTCAATAAATAGCTTACAGACACATAATTCCCCCAACTGAACAGTATTGGTGCCTAAATCAATAGAAGTGGAAAAGAAAGCACACTTTTTTTTTTTAATGAAACCTAGGTTATTTCTAAACAATCACCAAATTCATTAAATATAATCTTTAGTTTTATTTTCCTAGTTACTGACAGCTGATTCCTCTCTGTAGACATTTCCATTTAGTTATTTTAGTTTCAAATGCAAGTTTTGAACAACAAAGAACATGCACACATATACTGGATATATCAATCTCCAATATGGTAGGGGGATCAGACATGACTTAATAATTAATTTGGACTATTTCATGGATTTCCACGTCATTCCCTCTGAGGAGGTATAATAAATCTATCATAGATTTTTTTCTCTATGAAAATGTTAGAAAATGAAAAAAAGTCAAGTATAAAATATTAGAGTACCTATTTAAAAAAATTACTCTACTTTCATTCAAGAATTATGAAAAATAAAAGTTATGTCAAAATATTAGTACAAATTTCCAATGTGTTCAAACCCTGCTGGAGAATTATTTATTTGTAAAATGGGTCATTTAAAGCCAATTGATGATTGGCTTAAAGAAGAATGTAACTTCAGAATTACTATTTTTTTAAAAGTGAAAAACAGATCACCAAAAAACTAGGAATTGTGATCTGTTAGATTACATGAAATAGATTTACAATATACATCTAGTCTAACTTTCAATCTGGTAAACGAATCATCCTTTACACTGAAACACTGTCCTGTATCAAATTGAATATTGCCAGCAACATCAACTGATAATTTCAAGAGGAGCCTATTTCACCATTCAAGAACTCAAATACTTTGTGTATTTGCCCTATAGTTAGCTTAAATGTACCCTATTCTGCTTTACAACATGTTTAACCTGGATGTGGGTTAACCAAATAATTTCTTATCCAAAAAGAACACTTTTGAGCGTCTGGGTGGCTCAGTGTGTTAAGCCACTGCCTTCGGCTCAGGTCATGATCTCAGGGCCCTGGGATGGAGTCCCACATCGGGCTCTCTGCTCCTCAGGGATCCTGCTTCCCTTCCTCTCTTTCTGCCTGCCTCTCTGCCTACTTGTGATCTCTCTCTGTCAAATAAATAAATAAAATCTAGGAAAAAAATTCAAAAAGGAACACTTTTATAATTTAATATCAAACACCAACTTACTTCCAGTTTCCACATGACCAACCTTGAAATACATGAAGGCTTAGTGGCCATGTGCCTCCTTTCAATCTATCCACGCAACAAAATATAATGAAGGTCTCTAATGCCCTGCACATGGTATGATGGGTAGTGGAAACAGGTGGACTCCATTGGCCAAGCATGTCACATTCTACTGTATTGATCTTCCTGATAAAATAATAGTAGTCAAGGTATGGAAGCAATCCTTGTGTCCATCAATACACAAATGTTTAGGGAAGATGAAGTATGTCTACACACACACACACACACACACACACACACACACGAAGAAAAGGATGTGATTGCACCATTTGTAACAACACGGATGGACCCAGAGGGTACTATGCAAAGTGAAATAAGTCAGATTGAGAAACATAAATACCATATGATTTCACTCATATGTGGAATCCAGAAAACAAAACTCGTGAATAAACAAACAAAAAGGAGAATAAGACCTATAAAAACGGAGAACAAAATGATGGTTGCCAGAGGGGAGTCCGTGGGGAGACCAGCAAATGGATGAAGGAGAGTAGGAGAAACAGGCTTCCAGTTATAAAATAAATAAGTCATGGGAATAAAAGGCACAGCACAGAAAAATATAGCCATGATATTGTAACAGTTTTGATGGTGACAGATGGTAGGTACACTTGTGGTGAGCCTAGCTTTTATGGTATTGAGAAGTTGGATTACTATGTTGGCCATCTGAAACTAATGCAACATTTTGTGTCAACTATATTTACATTAAAAAAAAAAATGCTGGCCGGAAAAAGACACAGTGTTCCCATTACGGCCTTAAGAGTGCAGAATAAAGTAGAACTGGACATCCTATGATCTAATGCTATTACTTAATAATAGCTTATATTTATTGGGTACTTATCTATGTCAGGCATTGTCCTAAGATACATCTATATTTCTATAGCTCTCAGTTTATCTATGTATAGACACACATATTTATGTATATATGGAAGGCAGAAGAAAAAAACAGAGTTGTCTCTCCCTTCCTCCCTCCCTCCCACTCTTCCTCTCTCTTTCTCTCCTCCATGTTTCAGTCATAAACATTTCTTGAGTACTCACTAAGGACCAGAGTCTTGGCTCAAACCTGGAAGCATGATAAGAAAATGCATTCCAAATTTTTTATCTGGAACAGATAGGTATATATTCTCTGCAGAAAATAACTTTTTTTCTTTCATTGTAATCACCAATTCTCCCACTTTTTCTTATTTTAAACCATTTACATGTAGAACACACTCCCAGTCCATGGCTTCTTACTCTAAGAAGTGCTTCTCCCAAAAGTGGGTCAGGATGGAGGGAGCCCGGCAGTAAGCCTCAGATGTGTGTATGTGTGTGTGCGTGTGTGCGTGTGTGTGTGTATGTGTGTGTGTAATGGGGCGGGAGGTGGTGGGGTGGTGGTGGAAGTGAGGTGACTTTGGGGAAAGTCAGGTAGAGATAGTTGAAAATGTCATTGGGTGATTCTGATACACCCACTCATTCTTTATCATGATTAACAGATCCATTGGACTAAAAATGTCTATCAAAGCTCAAATGAGATTAATTTGGTATAACTTATTCTTGCAAAATTCACAGAGAACCCCAGACATCATCACTTTTCTTTCAAAGTTTTTATTATTTCATTTGAGTTTCTTCCAAAGAATGGACACTAAACTTACCTGCCTTGCATAGCATAGTCTACACCCTGTGTTTGAGTACCACGAATTTAGTCTGTTTGTATTTTCCTGGCATTTCTCTTACCCCCAAATGTTTGCAAGAATTATGAGTCATGCTTTTGCTACCATATTGGTTTAGGTATATTTTTATATAAGCCCATAGATAAGTATATTAAAACAGACCATTGTTTTCTTCTTCTCACCTCACCTTTTTTTTGTTTTGTTTTGTTTTAAGATTTTGTTTATTCACTTGACAGAAGGAGAGATCACAAGCAGACAGACAGGGGGGAAGCAGGCTCTCCGCTGAGCAGAAATCCCTATGCGGGACTCGATCCCAGGCCCCTGAGACCATGACCTGAGCTGAAGGCAGAGACTTAACCCACTGAGCCACCCAGGCGCCCCTCACCTCACCTATCTTTGAGAAGACATTTATTTTTTTAAGAAAACAGTTTCTTGTATCTAGATACAGAAGGACCAGATAGTTTCCCTTGTACGGTAACCATCCTTCTGTTGGCACTTAAGATATAAGTTGTCTGAATCGATGTTTAAGTGTGAAAATAAGTTCTGAAATTCTTAATCCTATTTCACAATTAGTTTTATCCAACTGAGAGATAGTAGTGTGGTGCTTAAAGAGAAGTTGAGTGCCTGGGTGGCTCAGTGGGTTAAAGAGGAGAAGTTCTTCAGACAAATTGTATGATTTCAGAAAAATTATTTATCTTCCCAATGCCTTGGTTCCCTCATCTGTAAAACTGGGACAACAATACCTACTGAATTCAATGTTATAAGATTAAATGACTAAAGATTAAATGATGCTTAACTGACTGAACGATGAAGTGTCCCAAACATGAAATATTTCAAGCAATTCACTATAACACTAGTACATGTATGCATGTCTAAATGTATTCTGTGTCAGTGACATAATGCAGTTCATAAGAAATGATCCTGATTCAGGATTTTATTATGCCACTGGAAGATAGTCATTGACAAAGGATTACAAGTTTGCACTAATTTACATAGCATTAGGTGCATTTCCAAATTTTATGAGAAATTGCATTCATTGACAAATACTGTGTGCCTAAACAGTTATTCTTTGCATTTTTGGGGAGAAAGTAAGATAATGTACTAAATTACAGAATTTAAATAGTGTTTAAAAATAAAAATATGAAAGAACTAGGAACATACGTATATGTATGGTTTCCATATTTTATGCTTTGCATTTTATTAATACAACACAAAAATACGTTTAACACAGAGACTGATATAATTTTTCACATTCATTCCATCCTTTCATTTGCCCCTCAAGATTATTTATCTGTGAGTAATCATTCAAGCTTGCAAGCTTTCCTTATATAGCATGTCAGAAAGTGGCTGAAGAATATTCTGGAAAATAACAGTTCTTCCAGGAATTTGAGTTTCCTAGAGTCTTTTCACATTCAAGGTGAATGCCAAACTATCGTTCCAATGGTTACAGCAATGAAGGATAATCAAATTGTGATTCTGTCACCTTTATTTTACTATCTCAAGGATGTTTAGTAGAGGGTCCCTGGAAATGCTGTTTCCTCGGTTTATATCAAAAACCTTATTTGTATTGGTTGAAGAAGTTTAAAACTATTTCCCAGAACCACAGTGGAGTTTTTCTGACAATACGAGACTAGTTTTGCTGAGAGTTTGAAGCCATTAGTTTTGAATATTTTATTCTTCCCAAATAGACTAGGAGGATAATCATGATTTGAATTGATTTCTATAGACAGAACAAGGCCTGACAATGTACTTTTTCCCTTCCTGTTACATTTTTTTAAAAAATGAGGATACATTTTATTCTATGGAACGTCTGTTATGGATGACTCAGGCAAGAGCTATTAAATTCTCCAAACTTTACAATCTCAGGATATAAAGCAAAATGACCAAGGGGTCTTTATTAATAAGTAAGTCCAGAGGAAAAAAAAAATGAAGGGAATAGAATCTTAGACAAGAGTGCAGGAACCAAGGAGAGAAGGAGCTGAGATCTGGACTAAATTTTTTAAAATCCGCTGTAGCAAGTTTGCCCCATTACAAAGCTTTTGACAGCAGTTCACTGACTGAGGAGTTTCCTCCCCAAAAGGACAAGAAGCCAGATATATATATGTATATATATACACATCTAGTTATCTCAAGTTATTTCATCCGTTGGAACATTCTGACACCTGGGCACCCAGTTATAAATGGTAGGTTCTCAACGAATAACAGCCGATTAAACAAGTATCTAAATTTCCATGCAGCCAAATGAGAAATGCAAAGATCTTTAGCCTATGAATGATCATGTGGGAGGAGTTTATGTTAGACATTCAGTAAGAGTTATGATGAAGAAGCAGGAGATGGAGGATAGAGATGGATATTTTCCTGCTGGTAGAGCATATGGTGGAGAATTTATTACGTAAGAGATTGACAGCTCACCTATTCCGGTGTATGAACTAAGTATTCAATGTATACATTGTGCCCAGATTTTACTTATTTTAAGCTCCTTGTTTTTCTCCAGTCTTGCCTTTTAGTGAAGCCTGGATAGGGTTTGGTTTGACACTAAGTTTCCCCCTGCTGTAGTACATGTGGGTGTAGAAGTTTTATATATATATATATATATATATATATATACACACACATACATATACATCCCCCAGTGGAGAAAGAGAAACAAAGAGAGTTGGACAAACTTGCTGGCAGGACATTTTTTTAAAATTGTATTTATTTTATTTGACAGAGATCAGAGATCACAGGTAGGCAGAGAGGCAGGAGAGAGAGAGAGAGAGAGAAAGGAGGAAGCAGGCTCCCTGCTGAGCAGAGAGCCTGATGTGGGGCTCAATCCCAAGACCCTGAGATCATGACCTGAGCCAAAGGCAGAGGCTTTAGCCCACTGAGCCACCCAGGTAGCCCAAGACTTTTTTTTTTTTTTTTTTTTTTTATTGCTTCAGTGTTCCAAGATTCATTGTTTCCCCACACACCCAGTGCCCCATGCAATAGACAGGCCATTTTGAGTTCATTCATTCACTCATGCAACTTTCTCCCCAGATGGAGGCTTTTTTCACAACCTGATTCTGCTAATCCTCTGTACCTTCTTTCTGGAGTATATAAAATGGACATTTCCCCTTTAAAGAGCTTACCATAGAATCCTGTTGAATAATATGACTGTACAGTTTCACAGGGTGTAAGCCAAGATACAACCCAAGACAGCTCCCATCTGTCTCCATAAACACTCCAACAAATGCTTTGACCTGTGGTGAATTTACTTTTCTCAGAAATCTCAACTGTGATCATGTTAACAACATGCCACTTTACATTCACTGTTTAGCATCCTGGGAAGTTTCTCTGCTAGGATGGAATCCCCAGGGACTAAAAGCCCTTACAAGCCCAGGTGCCAGGAGAATCCACTTCATTTCTTCTCTCTCCCCCATCTAGGGCCAGGTAAATAACAGCATCTTTTTTTTTTTTTTTTTTTTTTTAAATAAAAGTAGTTTCCTTGCCCAGTACAGAGCCCCAAAACAGGACCCGAACTCATGAACCTGAGATTAAGAGTTGGATCCCCAACCGACTGAGCCATTCAGGTACCCCAAATAACAGCTTTTCTTTAATTTATTACTTGGTTATTTTTGGTTATTTGTCCTAAGTTACTATCTTTAATTGCATATGAGGAGAAACAATGGCTATGCCACAATTTTAAGAAGGAGAAAGAATAATTAAGGAATTTATGAGAAATGGCTTATAGTGATTCTTTCAAATGACCTGTCCCAGGAAGCTCGATCTTGTAAACGTAGTTTTAAGGTGATTTCTTGCTGAAAGATGCTTTAAAAAAAAAAAAAAAAGAATTCTTGACACTGGGTAAAAATGAAATGAGCTACTGTGTGGATGAATTGAAACTCCTTTGTGAAGTGTTAACTTTCTCTTGATCCCATCTTCTGTTTCCTCTTAGTCTGCTGGCATTCTTATAGCTATTAATTTTTAAGTGGACAAAAGTGATTTTTTTTAAAAAGGAGTGACAAATATGCTGATATTTTAAATTAAGCCACCACTGATTCTGGCATTTTCATTTTTACTAATTAAAGTCCAACAACAACCACAACAACACTTTCTGAATATATTATCTCTGAGCACACGGGGCACGAGTGTCTTTCCACTCCACGCTTCCTCCCTCCCTACACCATCTTTGATCCTACACTCAAACTGTCACTATAACCTTCAAACAACTCAGGCAGCATCATGTAACCATGGCTTCTTGAACTCATTACTTTACCCATTTTTTTAGACAAATCACAAGAGCAGGATTTAAAGAGTAAGCAGATTGTAGTCTCCAATTTCAATGGACCCTCAAAATGCTCTCAATTTCATGCTTCCTTGATCAGCTTTATTTGTAGGAGAATAGATCTCTATGAGCAAATACGTGGACCTGATCTGCCAAAAAAACCTCAGCAATCTTATTTTTGAGCATTGATAAAAATTTTGATGTCCCTATTTTTTAACCAATATTTGGGGAGCAATATGAGTGATATCTCAAAATAAAACTTAAAAAAAATCAATAAAATAAGTATTTCTTTAAAAAATTCAGGGGCTTGTTTTTCTAAAATGAATTCCTATTCAGCAATGATTGCTGGAAATTATTAATTTGAAAAGGTTGAGGTTTGGAGCAAATGGTCAAGAATGAGTTCTTGAAGTGTCTTCAATATAAAAAGGTAGTTTTAACAAAGCAGGGGAAAGAATTTGGGGGCAGAAAAACCTGCACTGGGGTGTGAAGCTTGAGTGATTATATACTTCCAGGTTGGGAGATGTTTAGGGATGGCATAAGTCTCTAAGGAATTTGGTAGCAAGGTTTCTAGGACCTTGAGGGGTCATTTACTACTATCAAGTAAATACTTAGTAATGAGACCTTTCAAATGGGTATGAGTGGGCCATATGTCTGATGGATGATTGCTAACACATATCTCGGGAAGGGGGTAAAGATGAAGGAAGTTTCCAAGGGAATTTTTATATGTGAAAGGACACTTACAGGTCTCCTGACTGGAGGTCTGGCTAATGTCAGGCTACATTACCTTTTGCCCTGAGCAAATTTCAACATGGAGGCAGTTGAATTCCTAGAGGAAGGTCACTCTAAGGATAGGTCCCAAGGACTTGACAATGGGCTTCAAGTTGAAAGGAAATTTAATTTTTTTTCTGTATTTCTTTTACCTTTGTTTTCCACATCAGTTATCCCAGAGATTTACTGCATAATTTTAAGTGAAGAATTATTAATATGACCCCAAGGAAATCATTTTTGCTACCTACTATGTTGCAGTGATAATTTCCTGTAATCAAAGATTTCTAAAGCTTTCAACATTTTAGAAATGTACAAGGAGGAGTATGAAAAGTAGAGCTGTTGCAAATCCACATGTCTCCAACATAAGGATGACCAGAAATAAGGGTGATTGCAGAGTTTCCAATATTTAATTTTTATTACTGAGGAAAAAACGATCAAGAAGTATGCTAGAAACACAAAGATAGAAAACACTTGACATCTCTGGGTTTTAAACCATTAAAACCCCCATTTAATTTCATTGTATCTTAGTTATCATTTCTTTGTATGGGTAAAACATGAATGATTTGCTAGCTGCCAGTTTGATGGAGGCAATGAGCAGAAAAATCATAAAATGTTTCAGGTACACGCCTTAGTTTAGCTCTGTCACTTAAAAGCTGTAAAGCAAGCAAACACACACAAAACTCACTTTTACTTTCAGCCTCATTTTCTTGTATCTCAAAAGCAGGTTTAATGATGCTATATCCAACCATATGAAATTACAGCTGACTCTTGAACAATGTGGGTTTGAACTGCATGGGTCCACTTCTATGTGGATTTTCAAGAAACCCAGTACTGTCAATGCATTTTTTTTGCTAATAATATCCTAACAGCATTTTACACAACAAGTAACATTGTAGCTTCTAATAACTAAATAATTTAGTTTCTAATAACTAAACATTTAGGTTTCTAATAACTAATCACATTCTAGTTTCTCTAGCTTACTTTATTGTAAGAATACAGTATATATATATATATACATATATATATATATATGAAATAGAAAATATGTGTCAATTAACAGTTTTTGTTATTGGTAAGGCTTCCTGCTAACAGTAGCCTACTAGTAAAGTTTCCAGGGAGTTAAAGTTATACACAGATTTTTGACTGTGTTCAGGTTTGTGCCCCTACTCCCCCACAAACAAACTTTGCTCAAGGGTCAATTGTATTGATTTTGTGAATCCACAGGGGTCAAAATCAACAATTTCATATGGTTCAACCTGTGTCCCACCAGGTATTCAAACGAGACACGTATGTGAAAATGCTCATTAATTGGAAAGCCTAATGGAAATGTAAGGTGAAGTCAGGCTCTTGAAATGTGAAGTGGTACTTAATCACATGATTGAATCTCATCTCTGATTAGTGGAACTTGAGGAGGGCTTGAGGTAACAAAGGAAAGGACGGAATTTTAAAGCAGAGATGATCTATGGATAAAGTACATACTGAATATTCACAACAGAGATTATCATGATATGTATAGAAAGAACCCTCTAGAAACATAAAAATTAGGTTATAATTCATAAGTGTATGTCTTCGCAAAGGAAGATTACAAAAGGCTCAGATCTAGCCAAACGGCTTTCTCCACTTTGTGAGCTATTTCAGATATCTCATCTAATCAAAAAGAGAGAAAACTATAGGCCCATGTGGGCCTTCACAGGACTAACTCTTGTAATGTCACACAATCCATGTGTAAAGGCATTCCTCAGGAGAGTCTTCCCATGGCACTCACTAGTGGGTCTGCTTCATTCTTCCTATGATCATTGGGCCATGGAGTATCCAGACATTTGGCCAAACATTAGTCTGGGTGTGTCTGTGAGGGTCTTTCTGGAAAGGACTAACATCTGAGTTGGTAGACTGCATAAAGCAGATTGCTCTCCCTAAGGTGGGTGGGTCCCATCCAATCAGCTGAAGGACTAATTAGAACAAAACTGTTGACCCTCCTACAAGTAAGAGGGAAGTTCTCCTGCCTGACTGAGGAGCTGAAACATCAGCATTTTCCTGCCACGGGACTTAAACTGAAACATCAGCTCTTCTTGAGAATCCAGCATGTCAACGTTCAGACTGGAGCTCAGACCATTAGCTCTCCTGGTTCTCAGACTTTTGGACTCAGACTGGAGTTCACACCCAGCTCTCCTGGGTTTCTAGCTTGGTGACTATGATCTTAGAACTACTCAGCTCTATAATCACAGAAGCCAATTCCTTATAATAAAACTCTTCATATATATATATTCCTTTATATATATACATATATACATTTTTATACATATCCTGTTGGTTCTATTTCTCTGCAGAACCATGAATAATACTTGCCTCCAGGACCTAAGAATCAACATTAAGTTGGCAAAGACCATCTGCTCTCTCCCTTAAATAACCAGGGAAGTATATTTCTTGCATTACACCCTTGCCAACCCAAACACTGGTGGTTACCAGGCAATCACTCAAGATCCTCCCTAACTTACTCATTCACAGCCAGTGCTCATGGTAGCACTTGCTCTAATCTCTCTGATCCCTGTTCTTTTGCTCTTCATGCCACATCCATGCCTGCCTCTGGCATTCCTGAGTTCTGTCAGCACACAAATTGCTCCAATGCTCCTCTTAATAAGAACCATGATATCTAGGCCTCAGGCCCTTGCTCCCACTCCTGCCTTCCTGTGTTGGGGATTCAAGGAAGAATGGCACAAACATAAGACTTGCTAGACAGCTGAACCCCGCAATACCTACATGATGTAAGTAGTTCTTAGCCTTAAACTTTAGAATGCCTCAAACTAGATGGTAGATGGTGCTCCTATATTCTCTATGTCCCCAAAAGATGACTCCATATAACAAATGTGCATATTAGTGAAGAGATATAATAACTCTTTAATTCTATTAAATGCACACAGACATGGTTTTCTGAATTGAGATAGAATGGCAAAGTCATCGATTGGAGCTTGCATTTTGTTGGAAGACACAATAATCCTGCTGTATCATGATAAAATAGATATATGAAAACACTTACCATTCTCTGTAATGTACCAATCAATCCCACATTTTAAAATTATGCGATACTGCAGAACAAAACAATGCACCAATAGGACATTATGTTTCCATTCTGAGAAAGAAAATAGTTCAATTTAGATTTCTCATCACCTGTGTATGTACGACTAGCAGAAATTAGAGTTTATGGAACAAGGCATAAAAAGATGACTATACATTCTTCTACATATGGGCAGGGAGAAAAAAACTATAACCTATATGCTGTGGAAGCAGTTATCTGATACAAATTTCACTCTACCCTATACTTTACTGAAAATCAAAGAGAAGCTACCAGATCAAAGATCAGTCAAGCCTTGCAATACTGTTGGGCAGAATTGTTTTCAAAAAGTTATTTGGGATTAGAAAATAGATTATACTTTCATTGATTTAAAAGGATAAACGTCAAATAGTCCTAGGCCTGCAAGACATTTAAAGAAAATGGAATCTGTCCCTTGAATATTCAATTTGCTGTATCTTGGTTAGGTCTCTAAACTCTTAATTGTCAAACTACATAAATTCTCCATCAGATGTTCCAACATTGGTTTTATTTGCAAGAGATACATAGATATGTAAGTGCCCTTGTGGTACTTGCCTTTGGTTAACAGATTAAAAGACTAATAAAAATTTTGGAACTCTGGTTACTCTGTATGTAGAATATGCATATAAAGGTTGGGTTTCAGTTATAGAGACTATTTAAAATTTTATTATTAAGTAATTCCTACACACAACATGGGGCTTGAACTTACAACCCTGAGATCAAAGAGTCACATGTTCTACCGACTGAGCTAACCAGGTGACCCTCAGTAATAAAGATATTTTTTAATCATAATAAGTTTATGCATTGAAATGTACCAACACAGAGCTACGAATACTCAGTAAGGGAGCAAATTAAACTATGTATTTCAAGTACTTGATCAATTCACGACATAGGATTGGGCACACAAGCCAGTTTTCTAATTCACATAATATTTTAATATTCTTAATTTCATGTTTTGATTTGTACTTAGCTTATCTATCCTAATGAAATCTTTTCATATTCATGTAGAAATATAAACGTCACCATCAGTTTTAAAATCTGTCATACAAATCAAAAGAGTATTTTTCTCTAAGGCAGATTCTGAATTTAAGTAGAAGTTTAAGCTATGGACTACTAGTAATTCACCACGTCTTGCTTTATTAAAAGATTAAAAAGCCAAGCTGATCTTTCCCATTTTCAGCCCATAAGACAAGACCTATTCTTCTACAGTATCTTCTCTAACAGTCCCCACTCTATACAGAGACACACTACAGGTAGGCTACAAATGATTTCATTTCTTGAATGCACAAGTGGGAAAATTTAAGCATGGCACTTTTTAAAAAATGCTCATTGTAAAAGTAATAATAATACAATCCAATGGTATGCATCAAGAAGTGTAACAGTAGACAGTGAAAGTGTCCCTCACATGTCTATGTTGATACTCAGTTCCCATCTTTTCCAAGAGATTAGCAGTGTAATTTCTTATTTTCCCTCCCCACAGCAATTCTGTTCATATAAACTTCATATAGACATGGACATATATAAATACACCAGTGTAGATATTTGCCACTTTCTCTCTTTATAAGCATAGTACCATAATGTACAGATTTTCTGCACTTAGCTTTTGTACATTTAATATTTCAGTAGAGAGAAAGTTTTTATATTGTTATTGCTCTACTGAATTGCACTTTTTAAATGAAGCATAATTAATTTAACCAGCTCTCAAAAGGTGGTCATTAAGGCTATCTCAAATATTTTGATAAGTATGGCTATAAAAAAACACTTATGCAAGTATATCTGAAGGATAAATTCTAAGGAGTAGAATTTTGGGTTCAAAGAGTTTTAGAATATTTGTAATTTTTATCTATACACCAAATAATCAGTGTATTTTCTTTCTACCTGGCAGCCTCTAGCTCAGTTTTTCTAGAAATAAATATTCATATACAACTATTTTAGAGTGTTCGGTGCACATGTATACCCACGATATTAGATCTAAGTTACTATCCAGAAACAAATCTGAAAATTTGAATTTCAATATTCCTTTATCTTCTGTCAATTTTAGTACAAATAATTTACATTCAATAAATAAAGCTTGAATTGTTAGTTTTACATGGAATGAAATAAAAATAAGTTTATATAGTGAGTTCTTCATTCCAGAGTTACAAAGAATGTCACTTAACTGTATTTACTCATATATCCATCAACAAACGTTTACTAAGTATTCTGTTTGCACTTTCATCATAGTTATTTGAGATTAATTCAATTTTAATACATTTATAAATAATATGTGATACATAAGATATATACATTAAATAAAAACAGTCAAATTAGCACCCCATTCACCCGTATAAAAGCTAAGATCTATTTCAGCCTCTTGATTTTAAGATAGATGTGATTACTGTCTTTTTCAACTATCTTCAAAAATGAGGGTATTTGTGTCCCGTGTCCCAAAGTTTGCATTTTTTTTTCTTAAAAGCCCAAGAATAGAACCCAAGCCTGCATTAATTGTATTCTTCTTGGTTAGACAGAATGATCTCTTAATTTTGTTTATTTGCTCTTATATGAGCTATATTCAAATCAATACATGTCAGAAAGTCTATAATACCTCAGTATTTAAACTTTAATTCCCTTCAATGAAAAGCTTGTAGAGATTACTTTTATGCTACTTGTTTATCAACAACTCCTGGGACAATATTTGTTTTCAAATAACCAATAGTTCTATTCATTCAAGACTGTCAAATTTTTCTATTTTATAACAACTACCCAAGGATTTCTGTTCCCAAAGCTGTTATACATCTGTTTGTGTTTATTTCTTTAACTTAGTAGTACACATTTAGTTCAACATAATCTCAAGTAAAATCCTCCTTAAGAAAAAGGAAGTAAATATTTATTTTAAATAATAATGATATTCATTTATAATATTGCTATTTTCTAGATTATGAACAGCTGGAGTTTATAGAAAAGTTGTAGGAATTTCCAGATATTTTGAACTGAACTGAATGTAAGGACAGGCAAAAATTAGGACAAGGAGTCAAATAAATTAGTGAATAAAGCTGTAATTGGGATATGCCTATTTTAACTCTGTCAGTTCGAAAGCAGACCATGCTTCCAACAGAAACAGCATACATGAAATTTTTTTAAAAAAATACTGTTGCCTTACATTTCACTTTTGATGTTCACAGAATATAATACTTAGCTTAAATGGATTCTTTGGAGAAGCTCCTCAGAACACACCCAAAAATACATCAGGAAGTAGCGAGTATTTTACTGTAAGTCCTCAATTCTTACCTGCAATTCTAAAATCCCAAAACTGAAAACCAGAGATACCTGCATTCATCTAAACTGTGTTTGTTAACTGAAAATTAACTGCCTCACTGATATGATGGTACTCAAAGTCTATCAATCTCATATAGAAGGAATATCCTTATGATTTAGGGCAGAAATATTAATACACTGCTTGATTCCACTGGAGATGTTCCATTCTATATTGCATAGGCATTGAATTAACTTCTCAAACAGAATTCTGAATTCTAAAACATCTCAGATTCTTGGGGCCCTCGTTGAGAAGCTGAGAACCACTGTTATCCTGGGATGCTAACTCACCACATTATATTTATTATCAAATAGGATATTTCATCTTACAATATTGATACAGAACAAGCTATGTTTCTTTCTTAAAAAAACATTCATTCTTCATCACATGAGCAACAATTTTATGCACAATTTTATAAATGACACAATTCTGTAGAATTATAACCAAAAAATTGTTGAAGGGTTGCAAAGTGTAATAAAGGCTACATTGAACTAAAAGATAAAGGCTTCCTGGCAACATTGATGATTTCCCATTAGTCATGTCTACTTTCTTGGCTGATCTATGAGTAATCTACATAATTAGATATGAGCATCTTTTCAAAATAATTAGTACATTTTAGTAAAAATACTCTTTATTTTCCAAAAACCTTATTTTTATCCAAAGAAAATGCATAATTTTAAAAAGCAGTCAATGCACATGTTCTTTACTTCAAGATCCAGTATTTAATAGAGGATGGAATATTACTTCTAAGGCACAATAAGAAGAATCATATTACTGGAATATATTAAAAAACACAAAGCTATCTATCTAGGAAGCTATTATTCATAATCACTCTTTAAAATATAAGCTTTTATAGTAACACTCCCTTTTCATACAAAAGAAACCGTATTTTAAATAAATCGGAAAACTCCTGAGGTAAACACGTTAGGTTCTGCTTTCATTAGATAAGACGAACACGAACTGACTATTTAGCTAATAGTTCTTTGCTAACAGCTTGGGTATTCTACAAAGCTCACAAAACTATTAATGGGAACTCACAGCTCTATGCCTCCCCTATTTAGCAAACTCCCATCTCTACTATAAATTACTAACTCTAGTATAATTGCAAATCTAAATAAATTCCCTGGTGATTACAGATTACAGTCACAAATCCAAAAAGCTACAACACAATGTACTTTCTTCAGGAAAATTAATTATTCCAATTCTAGGCAGCTCAATAGTCAGAATTCAGCCACCAGCTGGCTAATATGTACAGTCTGAGCATTTACCAGCAGGCTTCTGCATTAGTAACAGCAAGATTCCATTTCACAGAAGAATGCCGCAAATGCTATGTATAAATGATTCGCTCTCGAAGAGTCCTCAAGGCATGAGTGTTTTATCCCCTTAAATGTTCAGGCTAACTTGCTCCCCATGATGTCATCAGGATTAATTCTGAGGAAAGCAAACAAAAGGTGTAATGCAGTACACTGCACAGAGTAAGGAGAAACAGGTATGCTCACGTTGAGAATTTCTGCATTTTGTGGCCGCAAGAAATTGATTGATCAACGGGTCAAAATGGCCTCATTCCAGATTTCCTAAAACCGAGCTTCCGAGTGATTAATTTGATTTTTTTTTCTCCCTTCTTCACGGAGAAGAAGGTCTGGGATTACAGGTCAGGGTCCCTAGTGGAGATCAGTTTCCTTTTACAAGATAAGAGGAACTTACTTTGAGAAATGGGCTGCTTTGTTATGAGTTTACCAAACTACGCTATGGTTTCCTATGATGTGACTGTGGATTAAAATTCCTTGATGAATGAATTTTACGGTTTGTACACTATACATCAGTAAAGTTGTTCAAAAGCAATGGATGGAAGGACGGACACGTAAATGGGAAACAGACGTAATGAATTGAGTTTGGTGAAATGGAATGGGATAATCAGGCACTGTCTCTAGAGGCATTCACTGAAAATTCTTTCCATTTTTCTGTATGTTTGAAAACGTTCTTGACAAAATGTTGGGAAGAAACAAAAAGATAATGGACATTGTGTCTTTAACCTATTCTCAAAAAATTCAGAAAAAGGGCAATTATAATAAAATGTTAAGCACTGGGGAATCTGGGTAAAGGGTATAAAGGAATTCTTTGTACTATTTTTAGAACATTTCTGTAAATTTGAAATTGTTTCAAAGTAATAAGTTAACAAGGAGAAAAATACTTGGCAGAAGTTACTGTGTAAAGGGTCTTTATTTTTTAAAGGAATTATATTATCTTAATATCTTCCTGAGGTTTATGATCTCACAGTCTCTCCATCACACCATACTCCTTCCCTGCCCCCTTTCCACAAACACATATTGACACACAATAGGCTTCTGCTTATAAGGTTTTAAAAAAATTCATAAATCCATTGTTGGAAGGTAGGTTTGTATGGGCAAAAGCCAATCACTATGGGCAAAATTTTGAATGAAATGTGTTAAGTAAATGTACAACACACACACACACAGGCGCGTGCATGCACAATGTCAATGGCCATTTCTTTTTAAAAGCTTCCAGCATTGTGTGTGTGTGTGTGTGTGTGTGTGTGTGTAGATGGAAAATTGAATTTTCCTTAGATAGCAATTTGTATTGACAAAAACACACAAACAAAAACACACTTTTAATTAACTTCTTGTTATGCAAGACCCAGGCCAAGATCCTTTTCAAGAATCCACACAAAGGAGACAAAGAAGAAATACATAGCTCTGCATCAAAATGCAAAAGAACCTCTAGGCTGAGGGTGGAGACTTGCCTAGAGCTAAACTTTCTGGGGTTATTAAGGTACACCTGCTGTTTTCTTATCTCTTTCCTGGAGGAAGGGATCCTGAAAGCCTGATAGGAAAAGATGCTAAAACCAATTCCTTTAAGGAGGGCTATATTTTCATCTGGGCAAGGTGGGTGGAAGGCTCTGGAGAGACCTAAGAAGTAAGTTTCTAAGAAGAACCCATGAACTAACACTTTGTTCTAATTTTAATTGTGGAAATGTGTGCCCTCCTACTTTGGGTTAAGCTGTGTAAAGCACCGAAGCCTGGACTTGGATGAGGTTTTCTACAAAGATGTGGCACTATGAGTCTGTCTTTCTACACCTTTAATTAAATAAAAATATTAAAGCTGGAAGAAGTCTCAGAGCTTATTTTGGTCATCTTCTCCCTTTACAGATAACAATAACAGTAGTAACATGTTTATGGTGCTTCAAGCCAGGCATTTTTCTATCTCTTTACGTAAATGAGTTCTCCCAATCTATCCAACAGCCCTCCAAGTCTCTATTTTATAGATGGCAAAACTGAGACACAGGGTAAGTAACTTGCCCATGACTGTACATCTAAAAAATTAAAAAAAAAAAAAAAAAGCAAGAAAGAAAGTGAGACACGGGCAGGTGAACTTTGTTGTCCAATCCACTCAGCTTCTTTCTAGGGATCAGGTCCACATTGAGTCTTGATCTGATCCAGAATCAGAGTCTGATTCTGTCTCCAGTACTGATCACATATGAAAACCCAATTAATTCCCAAATCTATGAGTCCAAACCCCCTAAATTTCCCCATGTACACACAAACAATATGTCTATTTCACAAAATACCCAATATTCACTCCCAGTGAATTTTTTCTGAATGCAGAGAAACTGTCACATTGTAGCACAGATTTAAGCGTAATATGTAAATTATGAAATTCATGCTTTATTGTGGTAAGGTCTTGCAAATTTCAAAATGTTCTTGTTCCTATGGATTGGCAATTACTGTAATTAGATGAGACAAGAGGATGAAATAAGGGAAACTGAAGACAAAAATATTCATTCTATACTGTTCGTGTTTTGTCTAAGAATCTGGTATAATAGCAAGAAAAAGGCATTTCTTTTCCTAGAACAAATGACATACTGTTTCTCAGCTCTCCATTTGAAAATGAATCCAGAGAATGCCTTAAGACTGCTGTTGCACACAGGTTGGCATTTACCCTTCACTAATCCTCACTGCCTGCCCAAATTTCTTTCCCGTCCTTTAATTTAGGTACAAAAATAATTGGGAAGTGCTCTCTCAAACTCTTGTATGGTAATGGGTGCATATGTGTCTCTTAATCAAAGGTTTCATGATGTTCTTGAGAAGGAAACCAAAAATATGAAAGTACAGAAATGTCAGGAATATCAAAGCCAATGGCAAAGTTTACTTATTATACAGTTTTTAAGAGGGGGAACAATTCCCGAGTCTCACAGAAAGTACTTAGCAATGTAATTTTAGCATTTAAAAACACCACTGATATACTGAAATGCAGGGTCAAAATGAAAAACCTGCCTCTTTATGTCTAGCTGAATGGCTTCTTTTTGTCAGACTGAGCAAATCCTGAGAAATTCTCAAGTTAACTGTCATTATAGAACATAAAAGTGTGTGTGTTTTTTTCCCCACAACACACACCAGGTAGAATGAATGAACACTAATGTCCTAAACTTCTCTTTAAGCCTCTAACCTTACTGATAAAAAGAGATTTTTCTTTTCTTAAGGGAAGAAAATTTGAAAAGAAATTGCCATTTTCTTTTTCTTTCTTTCTTTCTTTTTTTAAAAAAAGATTTTATTTATTTATTTGAGAGAGAGACAGAGCATGATAGGAGAGAGGTCAGCAGGAGAAGCAGACTCCCTGCCGCCGAGCAGCAAACCGGACATGGGACTCAATCCCTGGACTCCAGGATCATGACCCAAGCCAAAGGCAGTCGCTTAACCAACTGAGCCACCAGGTGCCCTCAATTGCCATTTTGTATTCATGATTTGATTTTGAGCACCCCTAAACATGTGAAAAATGTGCTGCTGAGAAATGACATCATATAGAGGAGGTAAAAACCACAAAAAAGTTTTCCTACAAGCATGTGCACATTCTTCCAGAGTGATGCGAAACTCTGAGGTAAAAAATAGTTTCCTTTCATTTGTTTAACCACATGCCTTATTAAAGAATTAGGTTGGGCTTCAGAGTCTAAAGATAAAACGCATTATGCTTCGGGACAGTAATTCTTAAGATTTTTGGTCATAGGACTTCTTCATACTTTTAAAAATTGCAAAAAAACCCCAAAAAGCCTTTTTTTTAATGTAAGTTATATTGTATTAGAAATTACAACTGAGAAGTGTTTAAGCAGATGAACAGACAAGTACACATTCCATTATCCTTCAGAGCAATGATACCACACATATGGTGAAGTCTCTAGAAGACTCCATGGCTCATTCGTGAGAATGAGAATCAAAAGGAGCAAGCAATTTCTTGCAATTAGTATGAAAATAGCTTTCATCTTGCACAATCTCTGAAACTGGTCTCTGGAACCTGCAAAGATCCCTGGAGAAGACTTCGAGAACAGCTGCTTTAGTATATAATGTCATTTCCAATTTAAAATCAAACCATTAAAAAATGAATATGTCACCACTCAAAAATATTCCCACCACACCCTATTCCATTAAATCTTTGCTCTGCTGATGCTGTTGTCATCTCAGAATAATCCATGGCAAATTCCACTCGTAAGTCAGGTAACTGGCTACTTACTGTCTACCAATATTCATTCTCCCCTCTCACACTACAGCTTCTGAATTTAAGCAAGGCCTATGCCCGCCCAGCACAAGACTGCATGGCCCAGAACTCTTTGCCAAATCAGGGGTGGGCATGTGCAAAGATCTGTAAGATTGAAATGTGAATAATGCCCATCGTTCCCTCATTATACCTTTCAAAGGACTTGGGGTGGGGTGGGGGCTCTTCCTGTTGCCCCCTCTTCCCCCTGGTTGAGAGATAGCAACAAGATAATCACAGTTGTCAGATGTCAGAATCACCCCATCAGCTCCTAAGTGCTCCTTATGGGCCCCAAGTGTGAGAAGGTGTTTGGTTCCTATTTTATTTTAGCTCATTGTCTCTTAGCCTCTATCCAAGACAAGCCTTCCTACAATATTGAAAAAAGGTATCCTGCAGGATAGGTTTATTTCACACACATGCACACAATATGCATTCTCTTTAAAACAAATTCTGGGGATGCCTGGGTGGCTCAGTTGGTTGGACGACTGCCTTCGGCTCAGGTCATGATCCCGAAATCGCAGGATCGAATCCCACATTGGGCTCCCAGCTCCATGGGGAGTCTGCTTCTCCCTCTGACCTTCTCCTCGCTCATGCTCTCTCTCACTGTCTCTCTCTCTCAAATAAATAAATAAAATCTTTAAAAAAAAAAAAAAACAAAAAACAAAAAACAAATTCTGAACCAGTCAGAAGGGAAGAGATACAGAAGGCTGAGTCTCAGGAAGGAGAAGAGAGAGGATTTAGGGCTCCGCATTAGAACTGAACCTTTGCTGTTTAGATAATTAACACTCGTGTTCTGAAAATCAACAATACCAGCAGCAAAATGTTTGTTTGGGGGCAGAAATACTGTATGGATGGGACCCTCGTAATCTGCATACTAAGGTATTTATTTCATTTAGTTAACCTGGTTAACCCTGTTCAGTAAAATCAAGTCCTTGTTAAGGTACAGTGTCATGTTTAAAAGACCCTAAAACTTCATCATGTTTTATGTTCTCTGGGCTCTTTTTTGAACATCTGGACAAATCCACAAATATTTGCCAAGGAAAAAGGCAAGGCCCTCTCTACATTCAGGGAGAATGGAGTGTCCCAGTGTGTATACTTGGGGTCTCTGTGAAAGTGTGGGCTTCCTTTCTAGAAGGATTGACAACAGGTTAGACTTCCACTGTTCCTGGCCCAGCAGACCAAGCCCCCACCTGCCTAGAAGCCACAATAAGGCAGCTCTATTCTAAGATAGACGTGACCTAAGGGGAGCTGCTCCAAGGGTGGCTCAGTTGGTTAAGTGACTGCCTTTGGCTTAGGTCATGATCCCGGAGTCCCAAGATTGAGTCCCACATAGAGATCCAGCTCTGCAGGGAGTCTGCTTCTCCGCTGATCTCCTCTCTCATGCTGTCTCTCTCTCTTTCTCCAATAAATAAATAAAATCTTAAGAAAAAAATTGAGAGAGAGATTGAGGAGCACCTATGGATTACAGCAGAAGTTTCAAAATATCAGTACTATCAACTCATACCAGAGTGCCCAGCTGCCTTAGGAAAATGGAGAAAAATAAAGACAAATATAACAGGCATCTTATCAAGCCAAATACGTTCAATTTCAAGGTCTGTTTTTTAGCTGCGATTATGTCCTTCCTATGAAATGGGGGTGGATAATCAACGTAGCAGCCTTTTCAAAAATGTATTTTGTTCACAGTCTTCAAAAATGGACGGCCCTGTGCCACTCTCCAGATTTTGATATCGAATCCTAATGATCCTTTAAGTCGAAGTATTTGGGGAGCATGGCTGTAGGGCCCCCAGCTCGTGTCTCTGTTTGCTTTCTTATTTTTGTCTATGACATCTTACATGCCTGTTCCATTTGACAACCTCAGTTTAGAATGCAGTGACTTAAGCCAATAGGACACTGAGGAAAATAATAGTAATTAGCATTTACATCACCCTTGTTATAGGCAAAAGATTTTCATTCATATTCTGTTATTTAAAACTCAAAGCAACAATGAGAGCCCTTCTAAGACAGGACACTAATCATTATTCTTGACCTACAGATAATCAGAAAGGTACACATATCAGAACTCTGTGGATACTCAGAAAAATGACTTTAACATCAATGTAATATTAAACCCTTGACTTCCATTGGTATCTTTATTTATTTATTTTTTTTTTAATTTTTACGAGAGACAGCAAGCAGGGCCAGGGGCAGATGGAGAGGGAGAGAAGGTCTCAAGTAGACTGTACTGAATGCAGAGCCCAACCCGGTGCTCTATCTCACAACTCCGAGATCACAATCTGAGCCAAGAGTTGGACACCTAACCAACTGTGCCACCCAGATGCCCTGAGCTCCACTGATATTAAAAACAGTCATTCAGGGGCACCTGGGTGGCTCAGTGGGTTAAGCCTCTGCCTTCAGCTCAGGTCATGATCTCAGGGTTCTGGGATCGAGTCCCACATTTGGGCTCTCTGCTCGGCAGGGAGCCTGCTTCCTCCTCTCTCTCTCTCTGCCTGCCTCTCTGCCTACTTGTGATCTTTCTGTCAAATAAATAAATAAAATATTAAAAAAAAAACAGTCATTCATGTGGTGGTGGTAAACAATGCTAATCAAAATGGTCTTTCTTCATTTCATTTCATAACACTTCCTAGCAAAGTCAGACCTCTCCCCATGAACCCATATGCCTATGGCCCACAATGGGAAAAAAAAAAAATGTGAAACTCAACCCATCATTCCTTTCCCAGTCTTCTAGGAGCACACAGGAAGTTAGGGAACCAGTTGCTACGGCTCTCTTCTGACATACATTTTGAACAGAATTATTTTCTTTATTTCTGCTTTACCATGGAGATTTCAGTTTTTATTAAACAATAATTTGCTTTTGTTAATTAAAATTATTTGTGGAGCTAATTCTAATGCAGACTTTGACACTGACAAGGAATAAAATTGACAGAATTCATGCTTCTCTTCCTTTTTTTTTTTAACCAATTTTATTTATTGGAGAGAGAAAGAGCCAGAGAGCATGTGCATGAGTTGGGGGAAGGGCAGGAGGAGAGGTAGATACCTCAAGCAGACTTGCAGCTTGGTAGGGAGACTAACAGTGGGCTCAGCCCCAGGGCCCTGAGATTGTGACCTGAGCCGAAACCAAGAGTCAGACACTCAACAGACTGTGCCCTGCAGGCAGGCATCCCAGAAATCATACTTTTCTGATCTCAGTGCTCTGGTCTGTTGAAGAGCATAGCAATAGCAATACTTAGAGAAAACGTATCTCAGGGAGAATGGAGGGAACACCCCAGTGTGTACAGATAGAACACAGTCCACTTCTGGGAAACGCAGACCCTAAATATGGACATCAGCAGAAAGTCGGACTTCAACATAAGGACTTGGAATTCAGTCGTCATTACATAGTGTGACCCTCCTATCTTGTAAGATCCATCTTTCAGAAATTAAAACTTTAAAAAGCAATTGTAAGGGCTCAGAATTCCTAGTTTCTTTTATTCACAAAGCTCAGTCGTTTTAAAGTGAACAATCCCCTTGCCTAAGTGATACAAAAATCTAAATCACTTTTATATTTAATTATAAAGTAAGTTATATATTCTGAACAATACCCTTTGTAAAAATGATATTTTCACGCTCTGCCATAGATGCTGGCAGGAAGGATTTCTATTTAAATGCAGATTATTGTTGTAACTTAAAACTACTCTGACTTGACTATGAATAGGAGCAAAAATCTAACTTACATGTAATTATAAAGGAAAAATTTCACTCTAGGGCTAAAGTAATTTTATAAACCAGATAAATGCTAGCTAACCAAGAATAAAATGACAATGTTTGTTTGTTCTCAGAGAAAAAGTATTCTAGCATGTAAATCTCCACAAAGCTAGAGATATTAGTCTGTTTTGCTCCCATAATGCCTGGCACATACAAGGGGCTCTTAAGTATCTGTCAAATGAACACAGGCTTAAAAACATAACGACAGATAATGACAATATTGTGAGTTCCGCCACACGTCTCATGTTTTCTGCAGAGGGCTGCACACGTCTTTTCGAGTGGGTGAATACATCTGGGGCAGATTCTTGAAGAAAAATGTGTTGGTCATCTAATACAGAAGGAATGATAAAAATAAGCAAGGTAAAATTTTTACTTTAAGACTTTCTAAAATATTTAGAGAGCCTTAAAAAAAAAAAGCACTTTTTTTTTTTTTAAGTATCTGGGAAAGCTTTGTAGTGCTTTATAGATAGTGAAAAAATGAAAAGCGTGTAAGAGCAGAACTATGGGACAAGGGCTCCGACACTGACTTTCAATTCCTGACACACAGACACTAATTTTTCCAAGTCACCATTTTAATCATGCCGCATCTCTTCTCATAAGCTGAAGTGAATGTGTCCCCTGAAATACTTATGTTAAAGTCCCAACCCCTAAGGTGATTGTAGTTGGACATGAGGTCTTTGGGAGGTAGTTAAGGTTAAATGAGGTTTTAAGGATAAGGCCCTATTTCAATAGGATTGTGTTTTTTTTTTTTTTTTTAAGATTTTATTTGTTTATTTGAGAGACAGAGAGAGAGCAGGAGCAGGGGGAGGAGTATAGGGAGTGGGAAAAGCAGACTCCCTGCTGAGCAGGCAGACCACCACAGGGCTCAATCCCAAGACCCCATGACCCCAGGATCATGACTTGAGCCAAAGGCATATGCCCAACTGACTGAGCCACCCAGGTGCCCCAGGACTGTGGCCTCAAGAGAAGAGGAGGAGGGGTACCTCTCTCCACCACGAGAGGACACAGAGCGAAAACCACCACCTGCTAAGCCAGGAAGAGAGCTCTCCCCAGAAACCGAATCTTGCCAGGACTTCAGCCCGGTTTCTCCAGGCTCCAGGGACTATGAGAAAACAAATTTCTCGTTTTTGAGCCACCTAGCCTATGGTATTTTTTATGGCAGCCCAAGCTGACTGAGACAGGAGCTTTCCGCAATTTTAATTGCCTCTTAAAATATGAAACATAATCATAGGCCTCAAGGGTCTTAATCAAGTCTCTTTTCTTATCTTATCCTCCCTAATCATTCTCAAAACACATACCCTACCCGGGAAAAAAAAAAAATCACAGAAAGCACTATATCTCTGATTGTCATTTCAGATCTAGTCAGGACTACTTTATACAAGAAATAAGAACTAAGCCTCCTCGCCTCATTTACAATCGTTACTTCTCCCACCTGAAAAATCCTTTTTCTTCTCTCGTTTTTCTCTGTTCGACAACATACTCCTAAGCGATTTTTCTTAGCAGAAATGGAGCTGGAATTCCTGTGATGTCAGTGGACTTGAACCTTCCTAGAGACTCACGATTTGGGTAGGGTTTAGCCTTAGGAACGGGGCAAGGGCATGACAACTGGATTGCACAGCCAGGTGCTTTTGTAAAATTTCCACAAGCGAGCTTATTTCTCTGCAATTAAATGAGAATGTTCTCCTTTGTGTCAGATAACCTTAGAGAGCCTATGGGCATTTTTGGAGTGTAAGTAAGAGAGAGTTGACTTGGGAATACTTGTGATGTGGCTTCGGTAAGATACGTTGCCAAAGCTCCCATAATTTCTGAATCAAGTGAAATTCTTGCAAGGGCAGGAAGGGCCTCTGGGAAAACGGCCAGCCCACTGGAGTCCGCGCACGTGAGGTACCAGGCTGCAAACAGTGCCGCCGCATAAACATGTCCTTCGTGGTCCAGCGAAGAAGCTCATGGTAGCTGAGGAGGGGAAGCAATGACCCAAATGCATGAAGCAAAGGTTCTTCTGTAGGAAATTCGTCCGATCGTGAGATAAAGTATAAAGTCGTAAATGAATGATTTTTGTTCTTGAGAAAGTCTAATAAAAAGTCTCCCCTGTCTGCAATGTCCTCAGCAATGTAGTATACATAATAATCAAACATCGTGCATTTCCCCCCACCCCCCGCCCCTCAGTGGAAATTTGAGGAAACTAACTTTAGCAGAATCTAGGTCTACACCTGTAGCAGTCTTCTTTAAAAAGTGAATGCTGGCGGGGGAAGCTGCGTGTTTTGTTCTCCCTGATGGGTTGTGTCTTAGCATTATGTTATTGAGGAAGAGGTCTGGAGCTGAAACCATCTTTCCTGAACTTTCAGGAATAAAAGGCAAATTTCAATCAACCCTGCTAGAGAAAGGGCAATATTTACTTTCCATTCTCTGTATAAACATATGACAGAATCCACAGCACAGGTAGCTATCATCAAAGAGTGTAAACCCCCAAACTGTAAAGACAAAAAGAAGGATACAGGTATGTTAGGCAGTCAATAAGTAAGTGTAATTTCTCCAGACTGTGTGAGCTTTGATTGTCTTTAATGCATTGTGGTTGCTCTATTCATTCTAGATATCTACTTAGTACTAAATTTTTATATTTCATAGAATATAAAATTCTTAAGCATTCTTTTCTTTAAAGAAGGATGCCCTCCCTCTCCTTATAGATATGCTTCAGACCCCACACAATTCGCATCTATCACTGGACAAATGTTCTGCTTTCACTGTAAAATGCCTTTAATTAGTATTATTTAGTTGAAGTATTTACTCTCACTATAACAATAGATCTACCCTAGCAGCGGTTAGGTCACACACTACATAGAAGAGACAATACTCAGATTGGTTTTTCAGTTAGACTAGAGATAAAGGGGAAAAAAACACACACAAGCAAAACGAAGTTAATGGCATGCCTTTGATTCCAAGAAAATGCCATTTATTACTGATTCACTGGAGAGTTTGACCAATCTGTGTGCATTTAAGCAACTGGGCCTCAATCTAGCTTGCTGGTCGAAAAAAAGAAGAAAAAAGATTGCTAGCAATTCTCAGCAGCCTTGTGGATCTGAGACTTCCTTAAACTAGGGCAAGGGACTATGATCTCAAGGAGGCATGCAGCACAGAGATGACATTAAGCTGATTGATTTTTAAATTTTATCCTGCAAACCAAAAGCTCTCAGGAGATGCAATATTCCACAGTGGGCATGGATGATAGTTATCAAAACTTAAATGGAGCTTTCAGCGATGTATGTAGACTTGAGGCCACTCTGGGTTAAGAAACCGTAATCTCTCCTACTTATTATAAGTCACCGAGAAGAAGGCAGGAATTGATGGCAACGAAAAAGAAAGGAGCCCTACCACCACTAAATGTGACTTCTGGTTCAAGCAGTCATTCTCGCAGGATGCTCCATGGACCAGCAGCTGCCTCTGGGAGCTGGCTCCAGATGCACATTCTCAGGCCCGGCCCAGGCCCACCGAATCAGAAACTAGAGAAGGGACTCTGTGATTTCCATTTTAACCAGTCCTCCAGTTAATTCTGATAGATGCTCAAGTTTGAGAGCTACTGAGATAAATAAAGGTGTGGAAAAATGTCTCCTTCTCCTGTTAAGTTTGAAGTCCCGTCATAATGCCAATTCACGTTTCCTTCCAGAACTTTCTAATGGTCAGAAAAATATATTACACACATCCCAGGTCTTGTCATTGCATGTAGATTGCCTTTGGGGACAATTAACTTAATATTAAAAAAAACAAAAACAACAACAACAAAACTATAGCACATGAATGGACTCCCCAAACATTATTCCAATTGAAAGAAACTAGATGCAAAAAATCTATATGTTTTATGATTCCACTTATATGAAATGTTCATAATAACCAAATCGATGGGGGCCGAAAGCTGATCAGTAGTTACCGGGGGTTGGAGGTGAAGTAGAACAGGAACAGGGAGCAAATCAATATAAGGAACATTTCTGGGCTAATGCAAGTGTTCCAAAACTGGACTGTGATGATGGTTATACAACTCTGTGTATCACTAAACTCACTGAATTGTGTCCTTCAACTGTTGAACTTTATAGTATGTGTACGAGCTTCCTAGGGTTGCCATACCACCCTCTGGGTGCCTTAAAACAACAGCAATTTATGGTCTCACGTTTCTAGAAGCTTGAAGTCCAAAATGAAGTTGTCACAGAACCATGTTCCCTCTAGACCCTATAGATGGTCATCCTCCCATGCCTCTTCCAGCTTCTGGCATCTGCTGGCATCCTTGCCATTCCTGGCTTAGAGATGGATCACTGCAATCTGTTTTCCATTGTCACACGATCACCTTTTCCTGTGTGTCTCTATCTCTTATAAAAAGGACCAATCCTATTGGATTGGCCTCCCACCCTACTCCAGTGTGCCCTCATCTCAACTAACCATCATCATGTCAGTTATGGTCACATTCTGAGGTACTGGGGATTAAGACTTCAACATCCTTTGGGGAGACATGATACAACCTGCAACAGTATGCAAATCATACCTCAAAAATCTATCTTAAAAAACCTTACAATACCTTCACACAAAAGCTCACATGATACTTGAACATGTGCCATTAAAAATACCTCTTATAAAGACAGTATTTTTTTTTAAAGATTTTATTTATTTATTTGACAGACAGAGATCACAAGTAGGCAGAGAAGCAGGCAGAGAGAGAGAGAGGAGGAAGCAGGCTCCCTGCTGAGCAGAGAGCCCGATGCGGGGCTTGATCCCAGGACCCTGGGATCATGACCTGAGCCGAAGGCAGAGGCTTTAACCCACTGAGCCACCCAGGGGCCCCTAAAGACAGTATTTTTGGCAAGTGATGTGTTAATACCCTTTTCTTAAAGATATACCATGGAGATCTGTGCCGCTGAAATCAGTCCTGCTAGATAAGGACACCTACAACTAAAAGAACCATGGATCACCCATCAGTAGATCGAGTTTAATTCCCATGGTCAGTGAGAGAAAGGAAGCAGCAAAGGGAGGAATGACCAAGAATGGAAGGCATTTTGAAAGTCACAGTTCAGCATCTCTTAGTTTTTGTAGGTGTGTTGGGAGAATGAAGGAGGTTCCTGTTAAAACACAGCCACTTTTTTTTTTTTTTTTTTTTTTTTTGGTACCAGGAGCAGAAATTACATAAAATGGGAAGCCAACTGTAACCTGTTAATGAATTAGGTCTAGGTTGCTCAATTTAACCCATTCTCTGACTCTTTCTTCTCTATTTTCATCCCTTTGCAAGGTTTCTTGGGTATCTGTTTAATTTTTGTTTTTACTGTTATTGTCTGTTTAGTTGGTTTAGAAAACTCCTTTGTAACAGCTCCGTTCGCATTAAAAGAAAATTTAAATTTGGGTTTCCTTTCATCCTTTTTCACATGTGAAATTCCATCAGGATTGGGGAGGACTGGTAATGGGAGAACCACCACACCCTCCTACAAATACATTCGCTTCCAACAACTCCTAAATAAATATGTTCTGTTGAAGGAGGGCTTAATTCATGGGACTTAGCACAGGACCCATAACATGTCTAGCTGGGAGTGTAGCACTCTATCCCCCTAAAAGGTTTTCTTAATGAGTCTTTGTCATCGTTGTCGTCTTCTTCTTCTTCTTTTTTTTTTTTTTAATTTCTTCCACAACACCATCAATCTCTAACATAATTTAAAATTTCCCTATTTATAAGATTTATTCCCTAAATCTGACTCCCTGAATATAACATAACCTACCAGAACACTGATCTTTGTCTATTTTTTTACTCCTAAATATCTGAAATGCGTGGAAAATTCAATGGCTTACAACATTCAATACAATACTCAAGGAATACCTATTAACTTTATTCAATAGTCTTCCTATTATTACTCAAAATACTCTAACCTTTCCCTCTGCCTCCTCTAACACCTCAAGTAACATCTGACTTTGACCTGATGGGTCCCCAGGACAATTTCTTCTCAACTGACCTTCCATCTCTTTAACATTGTGAGCTTTCTTTTATGAGGTTCTATGCACAATTTAGTTTTCCCTCTACAGTCATGAGATATAAGGAATTTAACATAAAAGGAAGAGCAAAAAAACCTTTTTTGAGGTCTCAGTTCAGCATAGAACATAACTGTTCTTAAAATAAAAAAGCTCTGGTTTAACAAAGCTTTTATTGAGATCTAAAGGTTCCTTCTGAAAGACCAGATACAAAAGACTCTATTCCACTAATCTTCACAAACCAATTAGATTTACTACCTCTTGGAATTTATATCTTTCTATACTTTTTATTTCTCTAAGAAATAATGGTTGGGTTTCTAAATACTCTGAAGCCCAAGAACACACAGCAGGGGTTCTCAAACTATACCTGCATGAAAGTCATCAAGAGGGCTTTATTAAAAAACAAAACACAACAAAAAACAAAAACAAAAACAAACAAAAAACATTTCAGAGTATGTGATTTAGTAAGACTGGGGTGGGTCCCCAAAACTGGCATTTCTGTTACCTGACAATGCTGATGGTAATAATCCTAGAATCCTATTTTGAGAATTACTAGGAGGTGCCATTCTCAAGTTCTCATTTATGTTTTTTTTTTTTCTTCCTATAATCTTTTAGATTTCTCATGTGAATGAGCATAGCCATGATGGTTCAGAATCAGGAGTTAGGCAACCCACTGCAAGTTCAAAAGAAAAAGCACTAGAAATACATAAGAATCACCAGTCTCCCACCCAAATCCCTTTAGAGTACACAGAAAGCTCTTTAAGGGACTTGAAAGTCTAGAGGCATCTTCTCACCTCCTTTCAATCAAAACAGTACCACGTGCATGAAGAACAAACAGCAAATTTCCTGGACAGCTGTGACCCAGTGAAAGGAGTCCTAGATGTAGATTTGATTGAGGTTTTTACCTTAGCTCTGAGTTGGTGTCTCAATTATCCTGACTCTAATATGATGGTGATGATGCTAACTTTGTAGGATTATAGTGAAGGTAAAATTAGACAGTGGGGAACAAAAGGTATTAGATCATATATTTTTTTTCAAAAATAGTATAAAGGTGAGACAAGTGAATCAAAAACTTTCTTTCATCTTATCTGTGAATAAAATAGATCATTTGATGGTTGACTTCGCAGAAATGTTCTCATCGTCCAAAACTTTTTTCACCTCCCTATTGAATATGTGAAGAAATACCTAAGAAAAACAAAAGTAGTGAAAAACTATCGATGAAAATTTATCATGCAACCTGTAAATTTCATGTCACCCAATGGGTTTGACTAAAAACACAATGATTTCATAAATAGGCTAAATTTCACATCATGTTTTTTAGGTTGAAAAAAATCAATTGAAGTCATTTCATTAAATCAAAAGAGCTCAATGCCACTCTGTAAGCGTATTTCCTCAGCGCAGGGTCCAATACCAACTACAACACCACATCTTGAATCATTCATTGCAAAGTCAATAGATTTCTGGAAGTTATAAATTTGAAGGAGGCATAAAATTATATAAAACAAATTCTTAATATTGATTTTCTGGTATATTAAAATCTTAAGTGAACCAATTTCAACTCAGATAATGGAAACAAGATTTCCCTTCATGCAAATTTACCAGAAATCAAAACATTCTAAATTTAATTCTCATGTATGCATAACTGACCAGTAGAATAAGGGCTTTCAAACTGGAGAACTGGTAAGTGTGTGTGTGTGTGTGTGTGTGTGTGTGCGCGCTCGCACATGCGCGCGCATGTTAGAGTTGGAGACAGCCCTGTGTGGCAGGAGGAAACTGGAAAAAGTTGTCAGTGATGGGCTAAACTAGATTAGCTATTTTTAGTTTTAGGCAGGGCGGTGATCATAAAAGCATGGTATTATATTGTCAAAAGAATTTTTTTAATGTATTTGCTATGATTATTTTTAAATCTTAAGTATCTAATTGTATGGTGACAGATAGAAGCTACACTTGTGGTGAGTGGAGCATAATGTATGTACAGACCTGGCCAGTCAGTAGGTTGTATACCTGGGATGAATGTAACAAATGTCAACTATACTTCAGTAAGAAAAGTCTCAAGTCTCTGAAAGCTATAACTATAGCCACAACCAAGGTCATAACTAAATGGATATAGAGTGAGAAATAGAGATATCTCATCCATGTAGAGAAACTTTGAATCACCTCAGGAAGATCACCAACATCTCTTCTCAGTCCATAGCCACTCCTCACACACACCAGAGGCAAATCACATGTGTCTCTGTTCACTCTCCTACTCAATACAGGGTAGGATTTTTCTCTGTAAGGCTAATATTAAGACTATACTCTGGGGCATCAGAAGGGACTCAAAAGTTTGATTCAGATTTCACAATTAAACAAAAAAGTATGTGAAGAAGCAAATGCTATACACACTGAAAACTCCTAAACCCCAGATTTTAACAAAACTGGAGACCAACATCCAGATTCTCGTGAAACCAAGGACTGACGGATGAATCCGTAATTATCATTCCTGTTAATTATAAAATAAATTTATATGTATGGCCTTTTGTTTCTCTCGGTTTTATATATTGGGATTTTGTGTTCCAATTCTTCTTCTTCTTTTTTTTAAAGACTTTATTTATTTGACAGAGAGAGATCACAAGTGGACAGAGAGGCAAGCAGAAAGAGAGAGAGGAGGAAGCAGGCTAGAGAGCCCAACGTGGGACTCAATCCCAGGACCCTGAGATCATGACCCGAGCTGAAGGCAGAGGCTTAACCCACTGAGCCACCCAGGTGCCCCAGGATTTTGTGTTTCATTTCAAATGTTTCCTTTGAAAGAATTATTTCTTATTGTAAATAATTTGAAAGCTACTCTTTTACAATATGAGGAAAAAAAAAAAAGAAGAAGACAAGAAGAAGAAGAAGAAAATTGAGCTTCTTTGTAATTGCATCCAGTATTGGGAAATTCACAATTTCATGAGGCAGAGCTATGAAAAAACTCCTTGTTATATGTACAAATCTTACTCCCTGTAATATCTACCCATTCAGCTCTGTTTCTCCCTCACCTATTCCACAGAGCAACACAGAAAAACTATTTTCCTAATACTATGCTTAGTACCTAGTATATCTCTCTAGTGCTCAGTCTCTCTCTCTTTCTCTCACTCTCTCCTCCCTCCCTCTCTCTCTCTCAGATCTTCTCTTCATATTTTTAAGTCTGAAAGGACTATTTATATGATATCAAATGATACACCCATTGCACAAGTATGTTTTTTAAGTCAACATAGTAATTTAACATGATCTAGAAACATCCCTACTGTAACACTGGAGTCTTTCTACCTGTTGACAGCAAACAGATGTACTTAAAGAATAATAGGTAGGTACTCACCAGTAGTTACTGACAGCAATAATGTAATGATAATCTGAGTAATTAAAATGCAACCCTCCACAACCAAGAATTCCAGCATTAACTTGTATACATCCAATGTTAATTAGGTTTTAATTAATATACAAGTGCACTTTAGAAATAACTCTGTATGTCACATATTCTGCTGGAGAGTCCTTCCTTCAAATGTAAGGTAAAGTCCAAGACGACATGGTTTAAAGGCTAGATTTTCCTTTTTGATGAGTTGAAGTGCACTAGAAATTTAAACATGCATGAAAAACTAGCTTTTCCCTAGAACTTTGGCAGTTCTTTGATATTTGAATAGCACCATCAACATATTCAGTGACATTAAATAATGTGGTATGTTTAAGGAAATAGATCTTCTAGAGACAGCCAAGAGAGCAACAATATGTAATAATTAATTCAATTAATATCAGTTGAAACCCTTATCATGTTCAGTGAATCCGCAGATGTTTTAGTTTTTAAAGCTAATTCAAACACTGGGACCTAGACAAGATACCTTACTTCATTTCATAAAAGTATGAGTAAAAAGATTTTCTTATTTTTAGAGTCAATACTACCCCTATATTTTCTTTAAATTATGAGGCATATTGCCGTGTTCAAAAAACATGCAAAGAATATAATATATTTAAGAAAACAGATTTTTTTTATTTTATTCTTTTTGTGGGTCAAATTTTATACCAGTGTTAGTAAAGCAGTGAATGTTCACCTTTAATTTATAATTCTACTAAGTTACAAAAATAAAATATGAAAATAATGATTCCAGGGAAACACTTGTAATCCTAGTGACCTCCAACTCTTGGTAATGTAGTATTCAACAGCTCCCAGTCACTCTGAGTCTTGCTTTCCACGCTTCCAGTAGCAGAGATTAGAGAATGAGGGTTGGTGTTTTTTCCTTTTAAAATCAAACTTATGACTTCTCAATGCTCAGGTCCAAGAATGGAAGAAGATAGAGAATCTCTACTTAATGTTATACACATAAAATAATTTATCTGTATTATCACTATCCCAGTAGGACAAATGAGGAAGTTGAGGCTCAGGGAAGTTAAATGAGTTCATAGAGTCATCTGACATGTAAGGTCAGGAACTAAATCATTTGAAATCAAAACTGATGCTCATTCCACAATCCTGCACTAACCCTCCTTTCCATCGTTTGGGAGCTTTCTATTTCATTAATGAGTCCACATTTAACTACAACCGTATTCACCTTTAGCATTACAGATTCATTATATAATGTTCACCTCTATAACTATGGTAACTTCCTAATCCAGCCTAGGTAAATGACGGTATCTAAATATTTAAAATAAAATTAACTTTGGGATTTTAGGAGTCTTGCCTGAGGCTCTCCCCAGATTCTAAACTGTACTTAGTAAGCACATGTCAGGATTGGAAATGGGGGAAAATGTGTCTAGTCCTGGCATGAGATACTTCACTTATCCTTCCAAGTCTCAAATCCTGCATTTACTTCCAAAAACTAGTCCCCATAAAATAGTAACTTAATTGTTCTTTTTCAAAAATCTCTGAAATTAAAAGGAGAAAATATTTTAAAAGACAAGGAAACAAAGGAACAAGTCAATTCCAGCCCAAAGTTGATAGTAATCAAATTAATGAAGGATAGAAAGGTTAGTTTCTAGAAATACCAATGAAATAGATGTTTTTAAGAAAAACAGTATATCATTATATGTGAACAGGTGAACCTCTTCAGAATGCAGAATCGAGACACACTCAGGTTCTATAAGGTTGTAGAGATTTGCCATTGGAAGGTTCACGGTCTCATGCAGAGCTAGATTTTCATCTCAGGAACAGCTTACCTCTCAACTCTCGAAATCTTGTATTTTACTCTCACTTTGGCTTCTGTGGTTTCTGCCCCTATTAATTATCTTCTTTCTTTATACCTCATGGCATCTGTATAGGACATAGAGTCTCTGAATTCTGCCCTTCCTGTCTACTCTACCATCTACTGGTCTTGAATTCAACATCTCCAAAGGAGAGATTTATCCACTAGTCTACACTTAAGCACAAAAGTTTTTGTTGGGTCAAGCTCATGCCCAAACTCAATACTTACAAAGAAAGAGATTATCTTTCCCTAGTTAATGAGATTCATGTTAGCTTGCCTGGGTGGCTCATTCAGTTAAACATCTGGCTTCAGCTCTGGTCATGATCCTGGGGTCCTGAGATTATGCCCCGCCTGCTTCTCCCTTTCCCTGTTGCTCCCCCTGCTTGTGCTCTCTCTCTTTCTGTCAAATAAATAAATAAATACAGATCTTTAAAAAACGAGATTCATATTAATCAAACACTTACCCAAAAAAGCATAATGAGTATTTCTAAAAGTGGAATAAAATGTGTAGGCAGACTATTAGATGGTAAGTAGAGGTAATTAGTATATTTTTGGAAGAGGAAACCTCTAAATTCCTCCAGAGTATAAAGATGTGTCCCTAAAGATGCCTTCAAATAGCTCTGTCTTCTCATCTAAGACCTATTCACTCGCAGGAAGTTTCCAATGTCTGCTCTAATAATGATGGACTAAACCATACCAGATAAAAGCAGCATTATGAAGGCGTACTGTTTACTGGTTTCTTCATCAACTGGTTAAAGGGGCATTCAGTCCTAGAATATCTGACCCTGCTGAGCCTCTAAGCATGCTGAACCAGCAATTTTTATAGAATGACTTTAATTATGTCGAAATAGCTTGAGGCTTGTGGTTCTAAAGAAAACATATCTATTAACCAGGCTAAAATGACAAGTTTCTTCAGACAATATATAGGATAGAATTTAACCAGTATTTGTAATTCATCTCAGGAGAAATTTGCTGGAATATAAATCTCTAATCCAAAAGAGATATAGGAAAGCCATATCCTAGTAGATATAGAATTTCCTCAAGAATGTTCTAGTCACTATGTAATAGACAATAAAACAGTATTAAAGAAAAATATAATTGCAATCACTGGACCCTAGTCTTCCCTCAAAGTAGGAAAGTCAAGGAACCCCTACAGAGGTTCTTTAGTGAAAATTATTCAGATCAGCATTTTTTTTTTGACTTTTTAATTTTTTATTTTTTATAAACATATATTTTTATCCCCAGGGGTACAGGTCTGTGAATCACCAGGTTTACACACTTCACAGCACTCACCAAAGCACATACCCTCCCCAATGTCCATAATCCCACCCCCTTCTCCCAAACCCCCTCCCCCCAGCAACCCTCAGTTTGTTTTGTGAGATTAAGAGTCACTTATGGTTTGTCTCCCTCCCAATCCCATCTTGTTTCATTGATTCTTCTCGTGCCCACTTAAGCCCCCATGTTGCATCACCACTTCCTCATATCAGGGAGATCATATGATAGTTGTCTTTCTCTGCTTGACTTATTTCACTAAGCATGATACGCTCTAGTTCCATCCATGTTGTCGCAAATGGCAAGATTTCATTTCTTTTGATGGCTGCATAGTATTCCATTGTGTATATATACCACATCTTCTTGATCCATTCATCTGTTGATGGACATCTAGGTTCTTTCCATAGTTTGGCTATTGTGGACATTGCTGCTATAAACATTCAGGTGCACGTGCCCCTTTGGATCACTACGTTTGTATCTTTAGGGTAAATACCCAGTAGTGCAATTGCTGGGTCATAGGGCAGTTCTATTTTCAACATTTTGAGGAACCTCCATGCTGTTTTCCAGAGCAGATCAGCATTTTTAGGTGAAAACAGAACCCCGGTGTTTATGAAACAGTAAAATCATATGGAATCATGAAATTTTTTTTTTTATCAGTAAAGAAATCTCAGGGCTTATATAGTCCAATATTGTCCACTTTGATTTTTTAGCTCAACAACAGTCTAAGTGTATTTCTCACAAAAAGTCCTGGACGTCAAAAATATTTTTGAAATATTGCATATTTTCTCTCATCTTTCTCTACTTAAATAGTTGTTAACATCTTCTTTATCTAATAAACTCCTGTCTCTATGCTAAAATTCCACATAGCCCCATCAGCGTTTCTAACGGTTTCTCTGACTCAACCAATGAAAGCAGTCTCTCCATCTTCTTGCTTCCAAATCCTGCTTAACATGTCTATTACGGCACAAATGGTACTGTTATTGTAGATAACTGTTAACAAAACTCTCTTCAATGTGACAACTAGCTTATTTATTTTGTGAAATTCATCTTAATGTTTATCCGATCAGTAGGAGGGGGTCCATAAGTGTGATAAATTAATAAAAGCTTTCCAGAAATGCCCCAGTCGGGCATTATCACTTTTATTAATAGAGACAAAACTCATTTGTCTTTATCCTGAAAATTGCTGAGTTTCTATAAAAAGGATTAAGAATATACAACACATTTAATTAATACAAGGTTGGAGGACTTAACTTTGAAAGAATAAGACATAGAAACATATCTCCCATAAGCTACTGAACAATATTCAGGCAGTAAGTGCTTTTGCAGCTCAGTGGCCTAAAACATGATTCCATTATTACTTGGAGAGGTAAAACTTTCCAACTCATCTCTGCCTCTCCATCTCTCAAATGCAGATGGCACTGCTTTATGCCAGGTGGGAGGTCTGCTTCTGTCAGCTCTAGTTCTTGGTCAGCCATGAGGCCATCTATCTTCAGAAGGGAACTCACTCTCATTATTTGTTTGTTTTTTTCTCTTTTCTCTCCAATCATTGAAACAACTACCCTGACCAGATGTGTTTTTAATGAGTCTATATTTATAAATATTCTCAGGGTCCCCAGATAAAAAGAAACATCAGTATGCTTTTCAAAGCCCAATCAAGTAGCGATGGCCTGAAAAAATCAATAAAATAGACATTTCCTCATGAAGACAAGATCAAAATGCTCACCAATATGGGAGAAAGGCAAAGAGTTGAATGAGAAGTTTAAATTTGTTAATTCAAAGGATCTGTATTCCTTGATCCCCGAGGAAGCTTCTTGTTAAAACGCCACCCCATAAGCAATGAACCAGGAGCCATTATAATTCCTTTCAGAGTTTTCCCCACACGCTTTTCATTTCCAAAATTGCAGAGGGACCGACGCCTGCCAGAGTGGAGCAGGTATATAATTGAAGTCTCAAATTGCAGAATGTTACCCTGAGTGTCGCTCCTTCCCACTGACAACAGAGAGAAGGAAGGTGGAGAAAAGAAATGGAGACACCGATCAAGGGAAGAAAATGGCGCTGAGGTCCTGCACGTGGTCTTGGAGATTAGGGACATTTGAGAGGGAGAAGGAAAAACAAAACAAAACAAAAAACAAATATAAGGAAAGAGACATTCAAGAGAATGACAATGAATTAAACATTTTGGCCAAGTTGAAAAAGGAAAATCAACTGACAAAAATACTACATTGTGATGTGACGTTTATCTCATGTGCCTTTCCTAGGTCTCAGATCAAGGAAATCTTGAAAGTTCACATTTGAAATAGCACAGGAAAAGTAGGGCAATTTGAAATGTTCAAAACAACAGTAGAGAGTTAAGAAACAGACTTAGGATATTAATAAGGAGTGTGGGGAATGAGCAAGTCCCAAGACAGAGCTCCTGGTTAACACCTTACTTGGTTATGCAAAATCTTAAAACACTGAATTGGCCTTTTCCTGGAATTAATTCATATGACAAAACATGCTTAAAAAAGAAACAGTACAACATCCAAATGTCAAAGTCATTCACTTCTAGGAAGGTAAAGAGTGTTCTTCAGAAGAGGAAAAAACATGTTTCATTGAACTTAGAAGTGTTTTATCATTGACTCTGACATGAACAGGGTTACTTTTAAATCGAGAGTAGGATGTAGGAAAACAAAAGATTCACAGGCTGCCTCTAACATCTTGTTAAGAACTAAATTTGAATATTAATGCTCTTCTTGAGCAGAGCTGCACTGGGTTGTTCTTAAAAACAGTTTTGAATAGGTAATGCACATATATATGATCAAACATTCAAAAGGCACTAAAAGGATATACATTGAAAAGTCTTCTCCCCATCCCTGATCCCGAGGCTAGTTTCATTCCCCCAAATAAAACACTATTACCACCACATATGACCAAATTGCTCTGTCCGCCTCTGTGTGAGTGTGTTTCCCTCCATCTCTCTTTCTCAGGGTCCCCATGCTATAAATACAGCACGTTTGCATTTAAAGCAAAATCAGAGTTCACAGAAAGTTTACAGGACTATTTACTAGGAATAAGGGGGAAAAAAAGAAGTATTAGCGAAATCAAGGTATTTTTTTTTTACATTTTATAGAATCTTTAGAACATTTAACTATTTTATCTTTATTTTAAATAGTGACATTATCGTGAACCGTGACATTTTCTTCATGAGCTAAAGTATAAAATATGTAACATAATTTGCATTAAAACATGTGGTATGCTATTGAATAGAACTCTGGTAACACCAATCAGTCCACACTATTGGGGTTTTAAAGCTTTCCTAAGAGACAAAGCATGCCTTTGCTGCCAGCAGAATCTATTTATGGCTCCCCACATCTTCCAGCTGTAAGACAGGGGTGCTTTTTGACACGAGCAATGAAGGACTCAGACTTTCTAGACTCTAACATCGTACTTGTTACTGTTTGGGTTGGAATCTTTGGCACCAGTTCTCCCTTTCTTGTTCTTGTGTCTGAGATCCTGTCTTCAGAATGATTGTCATATGCCAAACTTCCCATGTGAGCTCTGACTCACTTTTAAACGGGGATCCTACCTCTGCACTCTGTCAGTTGTGGCTCTGGTGGCTTCACAGATCACGTGGCCCTGAATCCCCAGGGCAGGCACTGCCCTGTTTGTAGAGTTGCGTGTTAGCTTTGCAAAAGCGCAAAGTTCTAACTTGGTCTATCGTGGTTGGGCACGTCAAGCTTAGGTCCATTGGATACCATACCCAAGCTTGTCCAAGTGAGCATGTCAAACTGTAGAGTTTTTCACAAAATGTTTACCAGAACTTTCCTTTTTTTTTTTTTTTTTTTTTTTTTAAGATTTTATTTCACAGACAGAGATCACAAGTAGGCAGAGAGGCAGGCAGAAAGACAGGGGGAAGCAGGCTCCCCACTGAGAAGAGAGCCCAATTCAGGGCTCGATCCCAGAACCCTGAGATCATGACCTGATCCGAAGGCAGAAGTTTTAACCCACTGAGCCACCCAGGCGCCCCCAGAGCTTTCCATTCTTAACATAGAAAATTTCTGTCAGAAGCAGAGCTTGAATACTTCATTTCAAGGTAAATCGATCTGCTCTTCTTGTGGGAGAAAGTACAGCTTGGTACAGGGTGTAGGCTGGAATCAAGCCCAGCTCTGTCTTTGACTAGCAACGTGAACTCAGCAAATTACTTACGTCTTCAAGCAAGAACATCCTCAACTATAAAACAGCAGGATTAACAATATCCCCTACCTCACAGGATGGTTGTGAAGGCTAAAAATGGGACAGCACGTACCAAATCCTTACGAAAGTGCTTACGATAGTCCAAGAGTACTACCCAGTAAACAGGAGGTAGAATTATTTGAATGTCTAGGAATTTTCATCTTTTTGGAGCGAGAAAATTAATTCCATGTTCAGAAGTGAGGCAAGGAAACGCAGAACCTTTTCCTTTATCAGAAAAACCCTCATAAAAGGGATATGGCCAGCGTGCTAAAAATAATAAAATCTACCTATGTGCCAGGCATTCTATAGGAGGTGTTCTATGCACTTTATCTCATGTGCACACGCTGCAAGGCAGGATGTATTATTCTGAGCACTGGGGATGAGAAACTGAAGTCTGTCCCGTCACCAAACCCTGTGCGGGTGGAGAGCGGCAGAGCCTGGATCTTGATGTGCAACAGTTCGAGGACAGCCGGATGCCCAGCCCCGGATGCTGCCACCGCTCCCTGTTCTGCCTCACCAGCCCGGGGAAGGGCAACCAAGGCGCCCTTCCCTCATTTTATTGTGCATCATAGGCGAAAGGCTCTATCACCAACCACGGTGGAGATAGGAAAATAAACTTGGATTCAGCAAATTAACTTTCAGCATAGCTTTCAATGACTGGGTCTCAGACTATTAAATTTGGAATTTCAGAAACACGCTCCAGCAAAGAACAACAGCTGCTGCTGAGTCCCAATCCACAGAGCAACAGCAGTCACAGCATCTGGACCAACAGCTACCAAAGCGACATCGGTAAACAAGGTGCAAGACCCCGGACCCTGGGACCCTTTGGAATCTTCTCCCCCAGCCTGCCCTGAGTGGCTCAAAGGCACCTACCCAAGGAAGGCAAATGGCATCTTTTTTTTTTTTTTTTTAAATGTGTCTTCACGCAGGAGGCTGTGACCTTTGCTCTCTGCTGGTAGAATGGATGCTAACCCTGCCAGCTGGAAGTAAATGGAGATTTTTAATTGAAACACATACAAGTGTCTACAACAGGGGGTAGGGGAGAGCGAACCAGAGAATCTCTCTCGAAGTTATCTAATGAGCACCCAGCATGGCTGAGCTTTCTACAAATGATCCTCCATTAGCCTGCGCTTGTTTTGCAAACAAATACTCCAAACGAAAACCTTTCAGCTCTTGTGCACTTGGCACGGCTTCTCCATACCGGCGCTATTAGCTAATGGCAACTATAAAGCGGAATACAGGATCCTGCCTGGTTTTCTTTTCCTGCGGAACACAGAAAACAATATTGGAAATGTAAGAACTGTAGTTAAAAAAAACAAACAAACAAAAGAACAAAAACAGCAACCCTGTAACGATGTGGTCTGTGATATGCCCTAATGTGTGATTATTAAAATACATGTGGTTTGGGTTCCTTTAAAAATATTTTTCAAAGACACATCTTTCCCTTTTTTTTCCTCAATGCTTTTTTTAAAAAAATATGCTTTATTGCCTCAGACCCTCTTCTTCCCATGGAAGAAATTAATTATAGTCTTTTACCTTGGTCTCTTATCACCTTGTTAAAATAAAGGTTTTTTCATTTAATCCGAAATGCTAGCTATCTGGCAATATGGTTTATTACATGCACTAATGTTTGTTTAGATGACAAGCGATTTTTATGTAGGAAAAAAATGCCATTAGTCATCATGAGAGGCCTTCAGTTAATTAGCCTCTCTAAAGGTTACGGAGGCTTCATTTCTTTCATTATATTATTTATTTTAAAGAGACATTGCATGTAAGGTTAAGATATTTGACAGCAATGACATGCTTCTCAATTGATGTTCAAATACAGAAGAAAGAGGTTCTAAAATGAAGATGATGCAGAGCAGAGAACAAAGCCACATTTATGGTTTCACATTAGCAAGAAGATAAACAGCTGACCTTTCTGCTTTGTCCCTAAGGTAGCTTTTATGAGGCCACCACAAAATCACCATGCTATGCTGGGTAATGAGGAACGTTTTCCCAAGGAAGGAAGATCCACTGTTGATTTTTTTTCTTTTTTTTAACTGTATTGCTCAATTTCACCTAAATCTGATGGCTCTCAAAATGTTGTTTTTTTTGTTTGTTTGTTTTGTTTTTGTTTGTGTGTTTTCATTTGTTTGTTTTAGGTGAGGAATGGAACAGAGCAGAACTGGATTCATGGAACAAAGACCCCCTTAATGAAGAGCCCTTGTCGGAAGACTGCTGTACTCTCCCGCATTGTCTGGGCAAACTGGGTAGTAAGGGAACATTACTTATTGGCAAAAAACCCACTTAGGCATGCGGGTGATGCCCAGGTGAAGTTTATTCTAAAGGCTCTTAAAGTCTTGGCATCTTCATACTTCACATAAATGAACTTGGTTCCTATTAACCACAGTTGGTGAACCTGAGCATGAAGAAATACCATGAGTCACCAGGGATGCATCTTTCATTCACCACGGGCAACAAGCTAAGAGAAGGAGTTGCTACTGTGGAGGGCTCCCTGCCCAGTAACTGGAACACTGGAGATGTTAGCTGCCTTAAGAATTACACATTTTAGGGATGCCTGGATGGCTTAGGTCATGACCTCAGGGTCCTGGGATCGAGTCCCGCATCTAGCTCTCTGCTTAGCAGGGAGCTTGCTTCTCTCGCTACCTGCCTCTCTGCCTACTTGTGATCTTTCTCTCTGTGTCAAATAAATTAAAAAATCTTAAAAAAAAAAAAAAGAATTACACATTTAAAATGAGAGTGTAAGACTGCTAAGAAGCAACCACAAAAAAAATCAATAGCTACTTAATAAACACTGCATAAATGTACAGTAAGTAAATATGCATATCTTTACATAATATAGACTTCTTAACAGAGCTCTAGAGGCAGAAATTCTCAATGACATGAAGACTTGGAGTCCATGAAAATGTTTGTATTCACCCATCCCCAAAGATCTACACAGTACGTTGTGTGCTAAATTGCTACTGAGAACATTCAGATCATTGCATGAAGTGGGCAATGATCAACAGTTACGTGTCCACCTTGGTTGTGGATGGAAATATTTATAGCAGGGTCCTTGTCCTATATATTTGTGTGTGGTTTTACTGGGGGAATCTTTATGCAAGGTATTTGAAAGGAACTGAATTTTATCAGATATAATGTAATGTGAAATTCAATAGTTTCAAATACAAATCTGATTTTGAAACTGTGAACAAACATTATCGTGAAAAAATTTCAGCAAAACAACTAACTTCATATGAGGAGGCGTGGGTATGGCAGGACCTTGTGGAAGGTATCAAACTCATGTTCATTTTCTTTTTTTTTTTAAGATTTTATTTCCTTTTTATTTAACAGACAGAGATGACAATCAGGCAGAGAGAGGAAGGGAAGCAGGCTCCCTGCTGAGCAGAAAGCCTGATGCGGGACTCAATTCCAGGACCCTGGGACCATGACCTGAGCCAAAGGCAGAGGCTTTAACCCAGTGAGCCACCCAGGTGCTCCAAATGTTCATTTTTCATTATCAGATGAACCATCTAACAATTATTGTGATGATAAGAGTAAGACATATTCACTGTAGTGAGTAACCTGAAAAGCACAATTAGATGAGTTGATGCCTAAAATACTATTCCTCACAAATCACCATGGAAATAACATTTAGCAGCCCTTAAGGTAAAGAATTCTTACACACAGACCATACATGAATAATACTCAGTCACAGATGCCTGGAAGTTTACCATTTAAAAATATTATTATACAGATACACACGTTAAAGAAAATAAGGAATCGACTGACTGCATTTTGTCCTCTAATCCACACACCTGCTGTCAGTCGTCAATTAAACGGAACCAACCCCACAGAGCAATCTTTGTTAGTTGGTGTTCAACAGAAAGTCTACCTTTTGTCTACGTAACTTCAAAATCAAGAGTAAATTCAATTATTTAAATGAAAGACGTAAGAGCACCCACTGATTTTCAGAGAACAGACTGAATTTTCCACACTGTTAACTACTGGTTCTCAAGGACCAACTACTGGTTCTACTCTTCTTTTATTCATATACATCCTTCATTCCACAACTGTGTCGCTCTCGATTCCCCACAGCTATGCCTTTTAGCCACGTGTCCACGTCCTTCCCGAGTAATGTCCAATTCCTTCGTAACTTTGAAGACAGTTTTCATTCTGTCTTTTTACAAAGTCACTCCTGGTCCTCTTATCATAAAATCATTTCATTCCTTCTCTAATATTTTATCTATGTTTTCGCTCATGGCACCAATCAGTATTACAGTTCGTTATGCTCTCACCTGAGTGACTCTGTGGGCTGTCACCTTCTTAGGGACAAGCACGGAAGCACTTGCAGATAAGGATGGACACAACCATCCTAAATGAAATCCTCACTTTTTTGTCGGACACATGTTGGGCTTCTTCTGTACATTTTTAAAACTACAATTATTACACTCATTTCAAAAAGAGAGAACATGAAGCCCCAAGAGTTCGAGAACCTTCTCAGGTCACTTTGTTAATAAACTTTAAATTCTGCATTTGAAACCTAGTTTCTGACTCCAAGGCCTGAGCTGTTGACCTGGCTTTTCTGTTTGTTTGTTTTGAATAGAACTTGGCATGATATATAAGCAAAGTAGGCCTTTCCCCAAATATGGGGAATGTGTGAGTGAATGGAGACAATACATTCACTGCATTAGGCACCTAGAATCTAGAATCTACATGGGGGAAAAAAAAAAGAGATGCTTTTGATTTAGAAACACCCAAGAGAAAAACAAACTTAAATGTTTTTTTAAAAAGTGCCTAAATTGGGGGGGAATGTATTTAGCAATTTAAAAACAGACTCTAATATTAATTAAAATTGGCTCCACAACTCTTCTAACTGCAGAATACAATCGAGTTTTACACACTAGAGACTAGTGAAAACTTCAAACTAAGGACAGGTTGTGCCTGAGGGCTAGTCCCTGGTTTGTAGGGAGTCTTGGTCCAGACCTGACAATAGCCTCAGAGGCCATTTCTCTTCCTGAAATGTTCGGGCACAACAGAGAGAGAGAGCATGTCTGGCTGACCTAATGATAACTGGGCCATGGGTAGAACTGTGAACTATTGTTCAAGAAGGGCGTTAAAATTGTTCATGCTGTTTTTCCTTCATTCTCTATTTTCCATAAATCTCTTTGTGAGAGGATTCATTTTAAGTACTCCCTTGACCTATTCCTTAATATAAACCATGGTTTATTGCATCACATAAATCTTTAGCTCTATGTTGTCCTAATTTGAAAGGGCTTCTACTGACCTCTAAATCAAGACCATCAACTCAATCACAGGAAAATTAGTCCAAAGTTGTATTGACAAAATATTATGAAGTATGGGGGTAGGGGGGATACTCTCCCCAGATAATAGAAAATCCACTTCCTCTTACAGAGATGTGGTTTCTACTTTTCATTTTGTATTTATGAACTATGAAACATAGAAATTAAACATTTCAATTTATTTTTCATAAGTTATTTGAATAGGTTTTCATGAGAAGCCATATACTGGTTATTATTACATTTTTACTTCAGTATCCTGACATACCAGGTTCGTTTTCCTCCTTCCCCCCAACCCTCACAGACATAAATTTAAAGAAACTTTAAATCCTTTAAAACTTTAAAGTTAAGCTATTCAAGTTTTCTACAAAAAGCATACATTAATTTAAATTCAGAAAATGCTACTAAAAAAGGCTATTTAAAAAGCTATGTGACTTCAAAAACATCATCCAAGCAAAAAATAAAAAAATAAAAATAAAAAAGACATGAAGAAATTAAAATGCATTTTCTAGATTGTGAAAAATAAATATTTCACATCCTATGAACTAGAAAATAAAAGAGAAAACAGATTGGTGAAAAATTCAAACAAAGTCTAATATTGATCTGCAAAAGATCAAATGAATTTTGGATCTTGAGCATTAATTCACTGTCAAAATCATAGTGAAAAAAGAGGCTTGCTTAATGTGTAAAACACATAGTTTGATGAGTAATTGGTACTTTAATCCTGTCTAACACAGTGGGGATTTTAAACTGACCCCGATATTTAATGTGATAGAGCAAAGACCTCTGTCATCTTTTGGCGCCCTATATTATATCCTGATAATTGACCTCTCAAGTCCACTGAAACCAGGACACTGAAAGACTGTTGCAGAAATGTGGGGGGCCTTAAGCTAAATAATTCTGAGTCCCATCCAGACCAAAGCATCAAAACTTCCAGTGTGCAAACCCAGGAACCTATCCAGGGTGACTCAGGTGCATCTAGACCACCCCATGTTCATGCGTGTGCACACACACTCATCAAAAAGCAGGATGAGTGTATTCTTCTCTGTCCACGTGTGTATGGTGTGTGTGTGTGACAGAGAAGAACACACTCACCCTGCTTTCGGAAGTAAGGATTTCCATCTGTGCCCTACATAAAGACCATCTTTGCTCTAGGCATCTGAAATTAGGTCCATTTAATCCACTGAAATAAATGCTTCTGAAATCAAATATGACTTTCAGGGTTATGGACCCTAAGAGTTAATAGAGAACTAGAATGCAAAGCTTCCCATTTTCTTCTGTCGTATTTATTACTGAAACCAAAGTAATTCACGTGACCAGTGTGTGCCCTTGGGTCTGTGGGGGCCAGTGCTGTAGTTCAACAGCACTGTAAAATATGTTCCATAGTAAGTCAAGCAAAGGAAGATAAAATAGAAATAGGAGACCTAATCCCCATACTTAGAGAGCTCAGACTTCAACAGGGAACAGGCAATTGATCATACTTCTTTAAAAAAAAAAAAAAAAAAAAAACACTAAATAAGTAAAAATGACCAGGTTGTCAATTACATTAGCACTGAGAAGGAGACAGAAGGGTTGGGGAAACCAAAGGCTATAATGACCATAGCGTGGTTCCTCAAAGAGGAAAAAATACGCAAAGAAATCTTCAGAAATTAAAAAAAAATATGCGGAGAACGACAATTTCTTCAAACACGGCAAGGCCTTGGAGGCCAGATCCCCTGTTATCTTACTTCAAAGTTTGCTTTTCATTTTCAAGTTGTTTGAATTCAATTAAAACACTAGGTGAGGAGGAAACAGCATGAAGATCATGTACTACTATATATAGTTATCCCCAAAATAACATTTGTCCATTTAATGAATATAACAAACCTTCTGAAAGAATAATAAATGGAAAATTCTGAAGCCGCATTGAGTGATTTCTTAAAATTTCTCCGAGCGCTGTGAACTCTGCAGGCTTAGTTGGTTCCTGACTCTACCTCCACATTTGGCTCAGTGTTCTCTTCCTACCCAGTGGAATACTTGGAACCCTGTGGAATTAATTGCTTAGGCAAAGCTGTCTTTCCCTTTTAATTTGCTAAAATGCCAAGCTCACGTAGGTGTTGTCATTCAACTAAAAATCACCGGGTAACTACTGAGCAATATAGAAATGTTATTTATAATGTACTTAAAATTTTACATTTTACATTTTCTTCTGAATCTTGCCAAATTTTGTGCAGGAACAGCATGCTTGTCATGGTGCTGCTGTATCTTCTATACAAGAGTTCAACGTTTTGAATCACACGTAATAGGTTTGTTAACAAGCCCACTCGTGTGGGTAAACTAAAAATGCCATTTCTAGCCAATGAACAATAAAATGCTGGGTAGAAGCAGGAAATAAGTAGTCTCGGTCTGAGTTAAAATCCCCGTAAGTTCTGTCCATCTTTGTGATTTGAAAATGGTACATTCTGTGCAATTTACTATTATGAAATACACCAGGCATGAGAGAGACAGTATCTGTTGACATTGTTGTGTATCCAGAATGGATTCACAAACTAAACATCTTCCATCCTGTATATGCTCAAATCAGTTATCTCCTTTTAAAAAACCTTTTTGTTATAGAAATGTAGAAACCATACATAAATGGGTATATTATAATAAACCCTCATGGACTCATCGACCGACTTCAAGCATTCTCACTTTTCCTGCTCCATGTGCCTACCTCAGGGACTCCCATCAGGACAGGGTATGTCATTTCAGATTTTCACCTGAATCATTTTCTTCTAAATCTTAGAACTCTCAAAGCACATAAATGCTTCTTATACATTTACCCTGTTATTTGTCTGAAAAAGGCAAACTGTGTTGTCTCAGCAGAGGAGAAACACACACGTTTATTTCAATTCCCTATGATGAAGGAAAGTTAAGAATCTTGATACAAAATCCCAGTTAGAGTGAGTGACTCATACTGCTTCCCACCGCACATCACCCTTAACTAGAGATAATGAATTTTCCATTGTCATTACGCACACCATGCAGTCCAACCGTCTACACTGAGCTGAGTGCTCTCAGGTTTGAAGACAGAAATGTTTCCACCGAGCTCTAATTTACACCACCATTAAATATTTTTCTTGATTTTCATTAAAATAAGAAAATCAGTTTTCTCTATTCAGTGGCAGATCAATTTAAGTGAAATAAAATTTCTCCTATAATTTACCCATACTTACTCAAAGGATTAGTGAGCCCCTGTCAGAGAGCAGATACTTGTCTGCTCATTAACATTCATGACCAAGAACCCTTCTGGTAGGGCTGGTTTCAGCATCTGATAGAGCAATACTTAAAAGAAATTGGCTTGTCTGTGAAACAGCTGCTCGGCAAAGCCACCCTGCAAGGGAATTGGTGATAATAAGATGATAATATTACAACTACACTGGGACCATAATGTGTTTTAAGTTACTTTGAGGGGTGTGGTAGGGGTCTAAGAATTAGAAAAAAGATTGGTAGTCCATCACAGAGGACACGAGGCTGTGTATCAGCAGTGTGCTTCATTAGCTTTGAATGATCTGTCCAAAGAGCAGAATACAAAAAAGAAAAAAAAAAAATGAAGGGAATTCCAGAAGGAAGGAAGGGAGAAAAGTGGGGTGTTGGCGAGAAAGGGAAGGGAAGGAGGGAGAAAGGAAGACAAATTTCACTTGTACAAGGATTTGAGTTCTTCTTGCATTGCATTTAAAGGACCCCTAGCATGGACCATCTATTCCAACATTGTGCAGAAGCAAGGCATTTATGATTTGTAAATCTGTTCACTAGTTCTGCCTCAGATGAAATCCCTGGAGAGCTGATTCTTATTTTTGGAAAAGCCTGCCCTTTGGGAAAATTGGCAGATTACTTTCCAGTGATAGTATGACAGTTTCCAATTTCTAAAACCCAATTCGCACACTGTGATTACCAGAGGTGTGTCCTTCGGATAAAATACATGTCATAGAGGTGGTGGCCTAGCAAAATTAAAGGAGGTGCTCAGCTAATTACTTTGTAAGAGGATTAATGTGATAACCCTTATGAATTATAGTTAGCTTGTTATTCTGTACAGTGAACAAGGGTACTAGTAGCTTAAGAAACATATATCACACCTGCTTATTGTTGAATAACATCATGGAAGTGGTACGTGAGTCTGTGTGTGGTTTTGTGTGCATTTGTTGCTGAGCTGGGACATGGAAGTTAGTGGTATAAGAGGTATATGAGTGTGCTTTGTTTAGAAAATACTTATCCCTCTTGAATTCCTAGAGAATCCACCAAAACAACAGGGAACAAACCACCCAATGTGGAACACACAATATTATTTTAAGAATAGCAGGAGTCAGTTGAGAACTATGGTGGTTAGGACATAGAAGTATTCACTGCTTCCCCAACCTTCACTTCCAAGAAGTCATCTCCTCCCTTCTCCACTGATATTGGGAATAACCAGGAGATGTGCTTTGGCCAACAGAACCTAGGAAGAGAGCGTGCCCATTCTAGGTTAGGAGGTTAGGGGCATCGTGCCTCCACTTACGAACTTTAGTGTCTAAACTCCACGATGAGAAGAAGATGACCAAGATGGACAGCTGCCTCCAAAAAAAGAGGGAAATCTAGAATGGACCAGACCGAATCATAGTTTAGAGCCAACCTGAATAGGGCATAGACAAGAAGAGCCAAACTCCTGACAATCCGAAGATACGCTACAGAAAAATAAGTGCTTCTTGTTTATGCCCTGAAATTTTGTTGTTGTTTCTTACAAAACAATAGAAGACTGATTCAGGACTGGTACATTTCTATAGAATATCTACATAACAGATCCACACTAAATGTCAGTAAATGAACAGTGTGGCAAAACATTAATAGTAAATATGTTTAAGACATATCCCAAGGACTCTGAGGACATACACACAGAATCTGTCTCCTCCTGCCCTCTCTTTAACTAATACAATCAAGTCATTCTTTTTTTTTTTTTTTAAAGGTTTTATTTATTTATTTGTCAGAGAGAGAGAGAGAGAGAGAGAGAGCAAGAGCGAGCACAGGCAGAGTGGCAGGCAGAGTCAGAGGGAGAAGCAGGCTCCCTGTGGGGCAAGGAGCCCGATGTGGGACTCGATCCCAGGATGCTGGGATCATGACCTGAGCCGAAGGCAGCTGCTCAACCAACTGAGCCACCCAGGCGTCCCAAATCAAGTCATTCTTTAAGGGCCCTGGACGTCCCCTCTTCCAAAAGTCTTTTCTGACACCTCTAAATACAACACTCTATTCCCTCCTTTCTGTCTCCAATAGATTTCTACCATATGATAGAGCCAATCCTGACTTCTTTACTGTTGGTTTTAGAGGCACATCTCCCCCAACAAGATAAGGTAAACTTCATGACAGACTGTGAACATGTTTTTGTCATTATTAGCTGTCTTTTATCTACTACACCCCTGGTTAAGTATCTTCTATATAGAACATTCTGAACAAATGTTTCCAAACGGAAATCAAACACACACACACACACACACACGTACACATACACACCCCACCCATGTGATAGGAAATACAGGAGATTCTACTACCATATGGAAAAGTACTTAGTGGTTCATCCTTTTCGAGTAAGTGTTTTCTCTAGGAAAATTAGACCATATTATACAGATATCACTATATTATTGTCATCTCCACAGTATATAGACAAGAAATGATATTTAAAAAGAAAACATAAGCAGATTTTCAGCATAAAAATATTATGTCGCTGTGTATATGTTATTCCCACATTCAGTAAAATGAGAATTCTGAGTGTTACTACAGAATAAGTTCTTCAGAAAGATGGAAATTACTGCTCAATTTTTTTTTTTTTTTTTTGCTTTTAAAAATGTACTTGCTGCCAAAAATCTCTGGACAAATGTATATCATTAAATTGCATAAATAAAAACCAGGAAGGAAAGTAAAATAATAAGACCAAGAAGAACAAACTAAACAAATAAAAAAACATATCGAGCTTCAAATGTGATAAATTTCAGCTCAAATAAATCTGAAGAAAAAAAATAAGCAAAATAAAATATCCCTTCAACTAAATTTTCCAGTCTCTGAAAAATCCATATTCCATATAGATTCCTAGAGAATACCCATATTAAGACAGAAGCTAAAAGATAAGATAAGAGATAAGAATAAATAACATGGCTTAATTGATTCAATAACATTTTTGCACAAAACGTTCATTCCCCTTTAACCAAGGGTCAACACTCAAATGAATACTATTCCTGCCTTTTCCAAAAACATAGGTACATTCTTTACCCACCAATAACATCATTGCCTTGTTAAAGGAATATCAATAATTCTGAGCCAGCACCCACTTGAAACAAATAAAAGCTTAGTTAGAATTTCAAGCAAATGTCAAGTTCCTATCACATTACTATTTATAAGTCTGACGTAAGTCAAGAGTATTGGGCTACAGTCTTGGTTTCATTCTTCTTGGTGGAAACTTGGCAAGTGATTTGCCCTCTCTAGGCCCCAGGTTCCTTGGGAGCAAGACTATATTTAGGTGGGTAATTTTCTTTGTTAAGCTTTAAAAAAAAAAGTCCCTTTCCACTTGTCTCTGAAAGACAGCATCACATCCTCCCCACGAGCACTGGGACTGGACAGGCATAAGAAACATATGAGTAGATGCTGCCCTTGGTGAAATCTTAGCACATTTGGGGGCTGGAAAGCACGGGATAGTTTAAAGGGTCCTGGGGCTGACGATTCAGGAAGGCTCAGCCTAGGACTGGATAATGCTGAGTCTCCCACTGTGTAGCTCTGCGACTCTGCTCTGTGGTTCACTTTGGTCCATAGCTGAACATCTGCAAGGGGTGAGGAACATGGCCAGGTGTTACCCTAGTATTACTATTACTATTATCAGAGTGTTTGGTTGTTGTGTATTTTCCTAGAATCCTAACACATGAGCCATTTCGAAGCATGAGAGAGGTTGAGTTTTACACACAAATTTGACCGGGTCAGAGGGTCACTACACACAACAGTATTGGGGAAATGAGTGGGTGCACAGAGATGTCACTCCCTTTTTTTATATTTGTATATGAGTTACTTATTTGTTTTGCACACGTCTGGCTGTCTGGGTGTTTGGCAGAGGTGAGACACGTGAGAAGTAAAGGTGTAATGCTGTGATCATTCGGCCAGGTGTTTCTGGATGGTCCTTGTGATGTCACCCTGGGGGTGTGACAAAATTCTGGGCTTTGCTATGGAGCAAACTGAGTACAACCCGTACAGTTCTGAGGGAATCTTTGTAGGCAAGACCCCGCCAGCAGGGGGATGGGCTTATAGGGTTAGATAATGTGAGCCAGAGGCAGAAATTTGACCAGAGAAAGAAGAGGGGAAAGAAGAAAACAAAAAAAACCAAACAAACAAACAAACAAAAAAACCCAACTAGCCAAAACCTTGTGAGACACTTAGAAAAGTATCAGTGCCAAGAACAGAAACTATTACTTTACATACATACATACATACATAACATTTCAATCCTATGTTTAAAAAGAAAAAGCTACTCAGGTATAAGAAAATTCTCTGCCAAAGAATGAGAATGTCTGCAATTGAGATTAGACATACATTTTTTCAATTTATGGCCTCTCAACTACAAATTTTAGGACTAATGAGAGGATGAAGCCAAACTTGTCCATTTAGGAAAGCTGGAGAAGAACTCATACGAACTCAGGTTTAGTTTCTGAGCACCCAGTGAATAGTTATAATTTTATACAGAGTTTCTTCTAAATATTACCAAAGATATTAATTAAAACTGGAAAGATTACGGCAATACACAGAATGTTATCTTAACATTTTTGGAGTTTCAAGTTTTAAGAGTCACCTCTGCCACAAAATGAAAAGCTAAATGGAATCAAAACATTTCTAGTACAATAAGGAAAGTGACAACTGTAGACTAATGGCTAAGAGTGACTGAATGTAGCCTTCTGGGTATGGTTTGGACGGAATCACATGTTATCAGGTGCAATTAAAATTGTTCTTGTACTTAATGAATATAGGAAAGGGAGTGGTCACCTTCTCATGGAAAACAGTCACATATATAATATAGCCAACAAAAACGTGCAAAATCCAGATGATAAGTCAAGATCCCTGAGAAAGTGGGACCAGAGTCAGAAATGCAGAATGGACACTTTGGATCGAGAGACCCCAGCAAGAATGCAAAATGACTCATGGACTGGAAGCTCCTAAAAATAAACTCCAAGTCTTTCAGAATACCACTGATTGTATCTGGGAAAATCATACTCAGAGGGTAACATTCCACAACTGATCCTAGATAGTTCTGGGCCCATGCCAACTGATACTCATCAATGAGGAAGTCTGTTGGGTTTTTTGTTGTTGTTGTTTTCTTTTTTTCTTTTTTCCTTTTTCTTTTCTGTTTTCTTTCTTTTTTTTTTTTCTTAAGTTAAGGGAAAAAATGGACAGTTGCCATGTGAATGCACTCCTGTTCCTGAAAGGTGACTCAACAGGATTGCCTTCACGGGATAAGATGGTAAGTCATACAACTGTGTGGCTGACCTTCCAGAAACTGTCTAAACAGACAGAAGAACTTATAATGGGAACTTTGAGTTTATTTACATTGTTTCTTATTTATTTATTTATTTATTTATTTATTTAGTAAAAGACTGAACCCTTCAAAAGTCGAGCTCACCAGGATCACATGTTGAGTTTTACAAATAAGGCTGGCTGAAAGTTTCCTTGGGTAAAAACAAACAAACAAACAAACAAACAAAACCAAAAACAAACAAAACACTAAAACTCAACTTCTTTCCCATTCCAGCTTAATGCGGTGAGATGCAGTATGAGGAAAAGAATTCATCACCCCCCCATTTCAGATCTAATCTTAACAAAATCAATGTCCTGTCAAATCAATTGACATAATGCCCCAAAGTACATTTAAACAATTTAAAACACATCTGGAGAGAGAGACAGAGAGTCAGAGAACGATGGAGAGAGGTTTCTTTAGTAAGACCAACTAGATGAGATCAAGGATTCTAAATTCAAAGATATTAAAAGCCATTGAGATGAGAATACAAGTATCTGGCTCCATCCTTTTAAATGGCTTTACACATTTAAAAAAATCGATCAACTCCCCATAAAACCACCTTACATGAAATATTTTTATTGAAGGAAATAAACACGTGTGCCATGAATGCTGCCTAGAATTATTTCACTGCAATTTTGGAGTATGACTTAATAAAGGCACGAGAATCATTTTCCAAAGACAGGTAAAAATCAACCGCTCCAGATCACTCTCCCTGCTTTCTGTAACAAACCATACGGTGTCTCAATTTGCCTCCATCTGAAGTGATACATTACATTTCCTCCAACACAGAGCCCCTACAGGGACTCCTAGATGTCACCAGATTTGTAATCTGTCAATCAAGGGGAACAACTAAGTACTCCCTAGTTTCATTCATGGGAACAACATTCACAGCTTCACCTCTAAGTAAGGAATTATTTTCATGCACATCCACAGATAAAGTTGAACACAGAGTAAGGGGCAGAGGATGAAGGTGCAGATGTTGGGACACTGGGCAGAAAAGATAAAGTCCCTCTGACTTCCACGGAAAACGTCACAGCACCTTAAGCACTAAAAACATTACAGGTAGATCTGTCTCTCAAAACTCAGAGGACTGATGTGAAAGAAATTGGTGTTACTGTAATAGTTTAAAGCAGCAATGAAGCAGAACATTTTGCCTGCTGCAGAGAATAGAAAAAGGAAAATCCAAACTTCAGCCAGCCTTTTCTAACGGGCTCTGCCGTGCATTGACTGGAAAGGATGAGGGAAAAGATGGCGGGTCTCCTGGCCCAGGACAACTTAGTGTGACCCTATGGTGCAAGGAAAGGTCAGCACAATGGGTAAGTCCGCTTCACAACGAACGACAGGAATTGCATCCCTTTCTTAAAGCTCTAAAGACTACATACACAACCATCTGAGAATATCAACTTTATCACTGTCATTATTAAATCAGTTTATAAAAATCAGATTGCTTTTGAAAAAAGTTTTTTTCTGAAGTTCGGATGAGACTATTCAATGCTGAAACCCCAGCAATGATTACTTTCACTCTTTGTGCTCTCTCCTACAGAATGTTTATTTAACAGATAGAATATAGAAAGGAACTTGATGGCTTATAATCAGGAAATCAATAGAGGATTTAAACCTTACTCAGAACGTATTGTCACCGCAATGTAAAATGTGGCTAGATTCTTGGAGGAGCAAACTCTGAAATAAAGGAGTCCATGTCAGCAGCACTGAAAACAAGTCTGTCTTCTTGAAAGTGTTGTTATATTTCAAATAATTTTAAATGACATTTAATTATTTTAAAAGAAAATCCCCAGATGAAAAATTAAGACAAGCTATGATGTGACAAAACCCGAATTAGAATCACTCTAATCATGAAAAATTAAGCTAAATCTTTCAGAATAAATCTCACAGGCAAAGCACAAATTCAAAACAGTTCTTTGTTAACTCGGGTTGTTCTAAGATATTACTACAAAAGTTGTCAAGAACGCTGATGCTTTTTCTAAATATAGACCAAGTTATAGAAATGTTTAAGAAGGAAAGAAAAGATCCAACATTAAAAAAAAAAAGTTTTTCCCAGAAGACCGAGAGTCTCAGGAAGGCACCCCTAGAACAGAGAGAGAAGCAGAAGTCGTCCCACTTACCATCGAACTTCTTGTGCCTGGACACGAATGTGGTGCGTACAAAATGGCTCGTCTCCTCCACGAGGTTTTCAAACTCGAGTTTGCTTTGCTGGCTTAACTTGTCTTCCATTTCTGTGGTGCAGCATGTATACTCTTGAGGGCAGATTCTTAAGTGTTCCCCTGCCAGGAGAAGGCACATGTCAGGATGGGATGATAAGGATGTTGGGGGAATTTGCTTCTCCAACATTCCCTTCCAATCCTGGGGCACCTGGTCCAGCAACCTTTTGGACCGGCCCCGAGAACGTATCTGGGCCTCAGTGGACTTAACATCCCAAGCACTCAACATTCAACATCAACTTCGGTTGAACCGGATGTTGTGGTCTGAATGTTTGTGCCGCCCCCCCCCAAATTTGTACAGCCGAATCTTAACACTCAAGGTGATGGTATTTGGATCTGGGGTCTTGGGGAGGTGATGAGGTCATGAATGGAATTGGTGTTCTTATAAAACAGACCCCAGAGAGCGAGCTTGTCCCTTGGGCCCATGAGGACGCAGCAAGAAAATGGTGTCTGGGAACAAGGGAAAGGGCGCTCAGCACACACGGAATCCACCTGTACCGTGATCTTGGACTTCCCAGCCCTCCAGAAGTAGGAGAAATAAGTGCCCTTTGTTTATAAGCCCCCCAGCTTATGCAATTTCTGTTACAGAAGCCCAAACAGACTAAGACACCCGATATTTGGTTCCTGTCCCTGCCATGTAAGAGGAAGTATATTGGGGACCCAGAAGACCATGACAATGTCCCTGCTTTTATTTGAGATGTGCCAAGTGGCACCAGGTGACAAGAGACGTAATACAGTTGTAAGTGTGCTTATCTTTGGAAACCTGCAGTAACACAACAGACGCTCAGTCCCATCACCAAGGTTTGTTTGACAGCGAGGATGAGACAAGATGGAGATAATTCCTTGTGTTCTGGCTCTGCCTGTCCGTCTGTCAGAACGCATCAGCTGTGCTCTCGGGGAAAGGGAGTGTGTTTTCAATGGCAGGTCTAATGTGCCAAACATTCCCTCAGTTGACAAGTCTTGTCAGAGAGGAGATGTTCCTCTGCAAGGAGGAAGACCCTGGTGTATTTAATTAATGCTTAAGTTCTACGGAAATGTAAAGTAAAAGGTAATGAAAGTTAAGTTTAATTCAACATCTTTATCTCTGGATATACCAGGTCACTTCTTTTGGCAATACTGCTTTCCTCTCCCCCCCCCACCTTTTTTTTTCTACTTGCAAGGAGGAAGCAAACCTCTGCTTCATGAAATTAAAATAGACTGTTAATGCATAAAATGTGAATTTCCAATTGAGGCAGTTCTGTTAGTGTTAAAATGTTTGGTGGAACCTGTGGAGGGAAGAAGAAAAATCCTCCAAACATCATGGTAAGTAGAAACAAAAAATTGCCCCTGGGATCAAAGTCACTGTAAGACACTGAACTCCAAATGCACAAAGTACTTGATGTGATGATTAAAATTCATTTATAATGCTTAACGGTACTTATATAAAGTTATGTCCTGTGACCTGTATGAAGTAGAGGTTGTTTCATGTTTATGTCACTTGATGCTTTAGTGCTTACTTGAAACAACCTCAGAATTAAAAAAAAAAAAAAAAAAATGACAACAAATGTGTACTAAAGTTAGATCTTCCATATCTCCTAGAAGGGAGGGAGACCATAAAATATCATATGTATATTTTTTTTAAAAAAGAAAATGAAAATGCCTTGTACTTGAGAGCAATAACTATCAACTTCAAGATGGCAGTTCCCTCCCAGGAGAAATTGGGATTTGAGAGAGTGCTCAAATACTTGCATCTACAATCTTTTATTTCCTAAGTTGTTTGATGGATGCCTGATGTTTATCATACTATTAGCTTTGCTTTCTCTGTACACAGAAAATATTTTGTAATAAAAACTTGGAAACGTGTCATTAAAAGGTAGTAGGCCCGACAGCTGTGCTGGAGAAGAGACCAGAGGGGAGGTATTAAGAAAGAAAAAAACAGGCTGCCCTTGACATTCAGAAGCCAGCCTGGCAACTCACAGCTAGGTCATGAGAGTCTATTACACCTAAACCATCTCACAGAAGGCCAACACCAGACAAAATTACTCTGAGACCATGATAAATGAGACAAAGCAAAGCCACTTCAAAATTTTGTCTAAGCACACACAAAAACAAAGCCGTAGGTCATCCAAAAAGTACTGAATATCTCCTCCCTGACGCAAAATGAGTGGACTTCTTTACCATTTACAGATGGATCTCCATACTATTCTCCCTCCTTGTTGATCAGATGTATTGAGAGACCTTTTGGTAGGTTGGCCTCTCCTTTCTGGAAGAATCCAATCCAGGCTGAAGCTCTGGTTCTCCGAACCCTCCCCAACCCACCCAACTAATCTCTAAGTCCTCTAACTGATTCTTTCAAAGTCCCTCTCACTGAGAAACCCCTGGTTCTTCATGGTGTTTTCTTGCTTGAGGATAAGAGGTATCTTATTCAATTACAGCTATGTTCCTAATAGGTTCTCACTGGAAGGTATCGACTATACCAAAATGGGGAGGGTAGACCAAGATGAATTTTGAGACTTTTCTTCAAGTTATTTTGATTTTCGAATCCTGGTAAAAAGCGAGTTCTGGAAGTTAAGACACTGGCAAAGAACAAAAGTGGCTTGATCAAAAGCAAATGACCTACAAATCTCTAATTTACTTTTTATGAAATATATATCTGATAAGGACAAAACTCTGTATCCAAACTGAATGGGTATTTAGCATTAATCATTCTGCATAATGTTCCTTTCTCCGACCCATTATAAAACAATTCCCAAAATCTCCTTCCTCTATTTCCTACCCTATTGTTTTGCAAATGGAATGACCCTTTCTCAAGATTTAGTACATCAGGGCTGCATTCCACTTCTGAATCATTACAAGTGAGTTTTCAGCAAAATGCATTGGACTTTTGGTGACAAGCTGATCAAAAGAGAATAAAACATTTTATGACCTGAGGGAAACAGCAGTATTTGGGATATTTGTGGAAGAAAAGCCATGGATCTATCTATATTCATGAAATTAGATTGGATTGGAAGCACTGTAATCTCCAATCACTCCAAGAAAATCAGCAAATGTGGAGTGATAAATAAAAACAGAAGACACTTACTTCTTCACAGGACAACTTTATATTTAAAAAATATATATGTATTTATTTGAGAGAAAGAGAGAGAGTGTGTGTGTAGGAGCCAGGGGAGGAGGGGCAGAGAGGGAGGGAGATGCAGACTCCCGGCTGAGCAGGGAGCCTGATGTGGGGCTTGGGCTCAATCCCAGGACCCAGGGATCATGGCCTGAGATGAAGGCAGATACTTAACCAACTGAGCCACTCAGGCACCCCCATGGGACAACTTTAAACTAAACTGATTGTGTCTGCCTGTGTATGTGTGTGTGTGTGTGTGTATAGGGTCCTGAGGCACAACCTATACACAAGTGGCGGTATCAGATATTTATAGAACTGGAAGTGTCCTCAAGAAGTCAAGAGCTTCATGCAGGCCCAGGCAGAGATATAACTAGAGATGTGGATAGACAGACATAGACAAGCACGGAGAAAGAGAAGAGACGGAGGGATCACCAGAGTGTTTTAGAAACCTGCTGTAGGAAGAGTAAATCTTCCATGCAAAGTACTTGTTAGAGTCTCTACAGAGAGACCAGGCTAATGTCCCTGAGCATACAGGATCCCGGGTTGTGAAACATGTGGTCGAATCTAGACTGAGCCTCAACTTCTTTCTAACATATGAGAGATAAGAAGGTTGTGGAAGAATCTACCCATCCACGTACATATAGTTCCTTTCTCCCCCAATCTGAGGTCACTGATACTGGTCAAAACAACCTGGTAACCTCAAATAGCCAGAAAGACTTAGGGCAGCTGCACAATTTGTTCTGACTAGGTTTGCTCCTTTATTTCATTTTTGGCCCTAGTACGGGGGTATGTAAACCATGGCCTCTGGGCCAAATCTGGCCCACCATCTGTATTTGCAGTCCTGGAGAATAAAACGGTTGGAGAAAAAAAAAAAAAATCAAAAGAATGATATTTGTACTATATGGAAGTTTCATGAAATTCAAATTCAATTGCCCATAAATAAAGTTTTATCACAAGACCGCCCCACCTCTTCATTTATGCATTGCCTGCGGCTGTGTTAGTAGGCAAAGACTAGAGCAGGCAGGACAGAGACCACAGGGACCTTCAACTTGAATATTTACATTCCGAAATCCTATCTGGCAACTACTCTCCCATACAGAGAATTAGCTCAAGCCCTTCCTGTTCCAATTTGTCCAATTAACAAGAGGAAACTTTTCTCAGCTTAGTACATCGTGCTTCCTAACATGAGTATTTGCTATAATAATGGGATGCTTCCAAAGTGGTAACTTACGAAGAAGAAAGTGTTGTCCTTTATGAGCTTCCCACACATTTTCTCAAATTCCCTGAGGTTCTCTGGGTTATTTATTACACAACTTGATACGACATTTAGCTCAATGGGAGTGCCGCTAGATACCTCCAATATAACTAATATTGAACATACGGAATAGTTCATTCTGGGAGATCAGGATAAGAGATCATAAATGCAGAAAGTGTGGGATGAAAACAACGATGACGGCACCTTGACTCATCAATCATTTACTGAAACCTACGTGCAACTCACGATGATAGGTTCACATCCGTCAAGATCAGGGGCAGGGTCATGCCATCAACTTAAACAGGTGCATGCTTTCTCGGGGTACCTGTGGTTCATGAGGGTGAATTCCCAGGTCCCTGTATTTTTGTAGAACTCTTCCCTAGCTGTACCATCAATAAGGGAAATTACAGAGGTGAGAGGAGGGAGTGCCACCAGGAAGTGAGAGACGGAGCGAAGGCTCAGGGACATACGGTCAGACTATGAATTGTCATCTGTTTCCTAAGCAAGAAGAGAATGCTTATTCCTCCCTTTACATGCCTCTTTTAACTGTGTGTCACTCTTCACAACATCTTTCCCTAAATGCCTGCCCAGATGTTTGTTTTCACTCAAAGACACAGAGGTGACAGGAGAATTGCGATTCTGCCAGATCCTGCTCCCTCCGGGGACGGCCCTGGGTCTGAAAACTGCCAGGAAGAGACATAGTGAGCGGCACGAGCAGGAGACAAGAGGACCTCGTTAACCACAGAAGCCAGCCTCTGTGGGTCTGCCGCGACAGACTCTCTGCCCTTGGAGGTGACACACGGGGACCTCAGAATGCACATTCCAAACAAATCACCAAGATGAAATTCCCCAAATGCGTCACATTTCACAGACTATAGCCAGCCAAATGATTGGCTTTTATAGAGCTTTGGAGTGTGGAGGGAGATTACTAACCATTACTAATCTTACATTTCCTAAAAGGTTGGTAGGAAATCAAAAACTAAAAAGGCCAAAGAAGATGGTGCGATCTCACACAACAAAGCCCTTTGATTTCTGAACCTCCAAATTCCACTCGATGACAGTGTGATATTTGTTTTAGACTTGGCCCTCTTCAGTACAGTCTACGCCAGAGTGGTCTCATCCTTGAACTCTTAAAACCCCACCGTCAATTAGCTGTGTCGGGTACCAAACTAAGTCTCCTCCTCTTTTGATATGTCACCTCAAATAACCATCCTATTTGTTCATCTGGTGCCCAGGAAGCTGACTGAGCAAATAATCTGAGGAAACAGGCTTGGGGGAGTGAAACACTCTAGAAGAAGTAAACTTTCAAAGAGACTTTCTGATAGCTGAAATAATTTAAATTGGAGTTAACAGTCCTGGAGTTTTCAGTCTCATAAAACTTCTCTGCAAGCTAATCAGGAGTGGCAGAAAATAGGAAAACCGTAGTTCTTAAATACATGTTCTTGTTCATTTCTCTAAGTTCACATTCCCCAAACCTCCAAAATAACACTTCTTCAACATTTCTCAGGATGAAGCATTATTATAAATGATCCTTTCATATCTTGAAGGACTGCTTCTCTTCAGCAGAATGGATCACTACTATAATCAGAATGTTCAAACTTTCGCGCCAAGTTTTTAAAATTCAGTGTATGTTCAATATCAGTGGATCTTTCATTCAAATAACTTATATTAGTATCATCCTTTGACATCAATTTCCCAATAAAGACTGTAAATACTAATTCTTTTAGTTACAGAATGTTCACTCAGTATTTTCCAAATTCCTTTGGAGGGAACCAATAAATTAATTGTGTAAACCGGTTCCAACAGTTGCAGAGGATTTCAAACATGCCATAAAGATCTTTACTTTCCTACTTCCTTGAGAATAAGACTCACCAAGTTTGTATTTCAGTATAAACTTTTCATAGAGGAAGTAGTCAAACAGAATCTCTTCAACATTCAAAATGTTAATTTGTTGGTCTCAACAGAGTTCTTCAAGAATTGAGATCAGTAAAGAAATACTGCTCTCACTATTTCTGTATTTCAGACTCAAACTAAAAGATACATAAGCACAGAAAACTTCAGTTACACTCTCTGAGAACAAGATAAGAAAAACATCAAGCCAAAGATAAGAATCCCCAATTCGACATCTCCCGTCCCATTACAAGGTACACCTTCTGTCTGCCCCAGAGTTATAAGCACTCCCTGTATGTTAGGCAATGTGAACTATGTGTTTTTATTGTCTTTATTTCACAAACTAGGAAACAGAATTGTAGAAAGATTAAGTAGCTTAATCTTTAAGCTAGAAAAGATCTGTCTCCTAAGCTTATCATTTTAACCCCTCTAACTTGTGACAGGATTCACTGGACCACAGCTGCGAACTGAAAGACATCAGAGAATATCTTAAATTTCCAGATAAACTTTACATGTGTAGGAAACTGCACAAACTCAAGTATCTGACGTTTCAACATCATTATTTTTACTACATTCTTTCAATGACGTTATATCCTTATGAAGTTGGCTTTTTTGTTAATTTTCCTTAATTTCCTTAATGTTCATATGGGTAGGATGTGAAAATCAGTATGGAACAGGAAATGAAAGTGGTGATGTCTAATTTGAGTGCAGGCTGTGAAAAGCTGGGCGCTGCCCATTAGTAAATAGTTGTGACTATTTAAGAATTAAATTTTCAGAACGTTCCTATAATGTATATGCAATGTTTATAACTGGCTACTATCTCCTTATGAGATAAATTTTTAATTGTTCAGATTTAAGAAGAAATGGCTAGTACATCTTCTTGCCTAGGGATATGGTAGAAAAATATTTTTTGCAATAATTTTGTCTGGTAACATAGAGGAAACACTTATTGCCATACTGCTATGAGGGTATTTTTTAGATGTGGTCAAGATGTATGACTTGAACTAAAAAAATAATACTCTCAGTAATGTGTGTGGCCCTCATCCAATCAGTTGAAAGCCCTTGTGAGGAAAAAAAAAAACTGATGTTTCTTTGAGAAAAAGAAATTCTGCCTGAAGACTACAGTATCAACTCTTGAGTTTCCAGCCCTAACCCACTGCATAAGTCAATTTCTTAAAAAAAAGCTGTGTGCGCGCGCGCATGTGTGTGTGTGTGTGTGTGTCTTATTGATTATGCTTCTCTGAAGAACCCTGACGCAAAGGCCTCCATGAAGAGAGACTGTATGGGAACTTCTATACTAGCTCCCAGAGCATCTACAACAACACTCATCACAATTGCCACGGTTATCTCTTTTACCCAAAACTTAGCACCATTGTTTATTCTTTTTTTTGCCACTTTCACTGCCTATCAATCCCAGTAGCTGAGATATTATAGATGGAGTCAGTGTTGTGTTGGTAAATGGTTGTGTTGGTAAATGAGGAGGAAGCGTGATTTGTACTGTTTGCCAATTCTCATGGCATGAGGACACCTACCATGGCTGATTTCTAGCTACTGAAATGATGTTCCTAAATGCTGAGCTCTGAAAGGCTATACAAATGCTCAATAAAGAAGGTCTAGAGGCAACATGCCTCAACATAATAAAGGACTGATATGAAAAACCCACAGTTAATGCCATATTTATCATTCATACACACACACACACACACACAAAAGCACAGAGAGGAATATTACTCAGCCATCAAAAAGAATGAAATCTTATCATCTGCAACAACACGTGTGAAGGAGTCAGACAGTATTATGCTAAGCAAAATAAGTCAGTCAGAAAGAGATAACTGCTGTATGATTTCACTCATCTGTGGAATTAAAAAAAAAAGAAAGAAAGAAATGAGCACAGGAGAAAAAAGGTGATAGAGAGATATACTAGCCAAGAAAAAGACTCTTAACTGATGGTTACCAGACAGGAGGTGGGCAGGGGAGGGGGTGTTGGTTGAAACAGGTGATGAGAATTAAGAGTACACTTATCGGGGCACCTGGGTGGCTCAGTGGGTTAAGCCTCTGCCTTTGGCTCAGGTCATGATCTCAGGGTCCTGGGATCAAGCCCCACATCAGGTTCTCTGTTCAGCAGGGAGCCTGCTTCCTCCTCTCTCTCTGCCTGCCTCTCTGCCTACTTGTGACCTCTGTCAAATAAATAAATAAAAATCTTAAAAAAAAAAAAAAGAGTACACTTATCATGATGAGCCCTGAGTAATGTATAAAATTGTTGAATCACTGTATGGTGCACCTGAAATGAATATAACACTCTATGTTAACTTTATTGAAATTGAAAACTTAATTTAAAAAAAAAAGTCATGGAGGAGCACACCATCACATAACATTTCCTCCATATAACTAGAAAACACCCCAAGAGTACAACAATCATGAAATAATTAGAAAGTGATGAGTTTCAAGTATTTATTAGATTGGTTTTCAATAGGATTTATTTAACTGTAAATTATACAATTTAAATTTTAATAATGGCTGTGCTAAGAGACGCCTGGGTGGCTCAGTCTGTTGAGCATCTGACTCTTGATCTCAGCTCTGGTCTTGATCTCAGGGTCCTAAATTTAAGCCCCATGTTAAGCTCCACACTAGGTGTGAAATGAATGAATGAATGAATGAATAAATAAATAAATAAGTGGCTGTGCTTAAGAACAGGCTCACAGAATTCTTGAAAACTGTAATAATCCATTCTTATAGGCTAGAATGTGCTAATGCACCACTACCTGAAGCTCAGTGTACTGTATATTGTTAATTGGCTGCTTCTGTCAATTAGCTGGGTTCCTGAATCCAATTTAAAAGCCCCCAGACCAAAAGAATCTGCCATTTCCTCTACCTACATTTAGATCTATGGGTCCATTTGCCTCAAAGGGAAATTGGTTCTTCACAGTCATTTCTGACTGCCGAAGTACAGTGAGAATTCCCCTGAGAGCACTGAGGAGGAGTGCAATAGAGCGGTTATTTTAAGAACGGCAGACAGCGTGGACCGTGGCTAGCCTGTGTGCTTAAAGGAAAGGTCCCCACTAGCGACAAGCAAGGTTATCGCCCAGCAAGGTGAACCAAGGTGATGGTCCCACGTTTTGCAATTTTCAGTCGCAGACTGTTGCCGCAATTCGAGGACTCAGGGAGAGAGTGGAGAGGGAAGCTGTTACCCAGTGATGCTGTTATAAAAGACCTAAGGTTCATTATACCATAGCCACCTGCTCCTACCCACTGCTATTATACCCGTAACCAGAAATTATGAGCCCTGTCTAACTTACTTTTGCCGTGTTCATTGCCTTTAGCATAGCTATTTGCACACGGGAGTTTCTATAATAAATGTTGACTCAGGTGCATCTGACTCTCTTTGCTCGTTTCAGTCATTCATTCTTCCACTCCCTTCTTTCATCAGCACTCAACAGCACACTAGCGGTAGGCCATGCTCAGTGCTAAGGGACAAGAAGCTCAGAACACAGCTTGGGAAGGGGCACCTATGTGCTACAGTCCATCTTAGAAAAAAGCACATTATTCTCACCATCTGCACAACTCCCAGATTTGCATGACTCTTACAGGAACAGCGGTAATTATAGGAGCTCTTTGACAGTCTTGCCTACTTGATTTCTAGACAAGAGTAGTATTGCCTACCTATCCAAGTTTCAGTAAGGGAGGAGGAACACCCAAGAAGAGGTCTCACCTGTTTCTTTCACTTCACCCCAGCTCAAGTATCTTTCAAAGAGGAGGACCTAAAACCGTTCAGCAGGTGTTCGCAAAGCATTCATGTTTCCATTCTGGAGAGTATTTCAGAGCTCATCACATGAATTAAGGATAAGTGATTCTTGCAAGGTTTTGCTACCGTTGTGTGTATTATACAACATTAGGTTGTGATAAACAATGTTATTTCTTTTTTTTTTTAAGATTTATTATTTATTTGACAAACAGAGATCACAAGTAGGCAGAGAGATAGACAGAGAGAGAGGAGGAAGCAGGCTCCCTGCTGAGCAGAGAACCCGATGTGGGGCTCGATCCCAGGACCCTGGGATCATGACCTGAGCCGTAAGCAGAGGCCTTAACCCACTGAGCCACCCAGGCGCCCCTCTTTTTTTTTTTTTTAAACAATGTTATTTCTTATAGCAGTTTGTGGGGAAAAAGAATGGGAAGCCAAAGTTTGATATAGTGTGTAAGCGATGACAGAAGGGCAAAGAGCCCGCTTACTAATGCATACTTGTGAAACCATAAATAGCCAACACTCGTTTAGAAAGGCTGGACTGATTTTATGTATGTTTTCTTCTTCAAGAATGTTATGATGTCTTGTCTGGAAGAATATTTAGAGATGTCTAATCTTTACCATGCTTCCTAAAAATTTTTACACAGGTTTATTTTCCACTTGTATTTCATAAACATGCTGTCGCGGGACCCATCGGACTGCCTGATGGCTAACCTAGAACAAGGCAATTTAAGTAGTGTTTGCAAAGATGTTGCAAGCTTCATGCCGGATCACCATTCATTTGCCATTTGCCTTAGGAATTGCCCAAAACTTCATATTCAACTGTTCAAATATGTCTCCAAGCCTACAGCCTGAAGGGCATCTTTATGGGCAGGCTTGGTTGGATGCAGTGAAGCTGCTCTGACACGGCTGGCCAAATCCAGGCAAACAGCAACTCACCAGGTCTCCATGACCTTCTGCAAGTCAACTGACCAGTGAAGCTGCTGCCATCTTTCTCTTTCTTTAACCCATATTGCATGAGTCAAACCAACTGCTTCCGGTAAGTTCAACCACAGATCATGATCAATTTCAAGTTAACTGCAGTTGTAATCCCATACCCATCTTCGCTCATTCAAAGTTAACCATTCTTACCATTGAATTTGGTGATCCTCTGATGATATACAATAAACCAATTTACGAAGTGCTTGTTTTTGACCCTGATAACAGCCCATCAGCGTTCTTACTAAATTATATGACAGCTCACTTGCAAATTTAGGATTTACTGTTCAAAGTCCAATGGTTGTAAACTAGTGCAGAACAACTCAGCAAAGGGGCCGAGGCCAGGTGAGAGTGATTAAGAACCTAATCAAATTGAACTGCATGTAAGCCTTTATGAAAAATTATTTTTCTTCCCCATAAGATACTGCAATTTTAAGAAGCATCCGTAAAACTGAGATTGCAACGCTGATCGTATCATACAGAGTAAAGTAATAAAAAGCAAGGTGGCTAGAAATGTTTCAAGATCGATGGTAAGTGTATGTTTCCTTAATTGTCTGCCTCCACAGCAGTGAAACTCTGTAATATCTAACCTTTTACAACTCATAGAGCCATTAATTTATAATAATTACTCTAATTCCCACTAATCATTTAAGATGGATGCCCATAAGTAAACATCACTCAGTCTTTATTTCACAGATGAATGATAGGAGGTCCACAGAAGGGAGAGAGTCTTCTTCCCCTGGCATCTCATTTGCAATTACTGAAGGGCAAGAGGTCTCATTCTAAAATTTGTGTAAGGGACCAGATATATTTTTTTAAGATTTTATTTATTTATTTGTCAGAGAGAGATCACAAGTAGGCAGAGAGGCAGGCAGAGAGAGAGAAGAGGAAGCAGGCTCCTCGCTGAGCAGAGAGCCCGACACAGGGCTCTATCCCAGGACCCTGAGATCACGACCTGAGCCGAAGGCAGAGGCTTAACCTGCTGAGCCACCCAGAAGCCCAGGGACCCAGGTTTTTAAGTGATACTACATCAAATGCTATAGTAAATTCCAGCATCCTTTCCAACATGGGCTTTAAAATGTCAGTGTGCATGTGACAACAGTACAGCCAAGCATTACCATTCAAAAAATTTGTGATTAAAGCTCAGCCATAGAGTTTTAAACCAAGAGGACTGTCAAACCTCAGAAGAGACTGGAACAAAAACTCTCCTGAAATTAAAGCACATATCCCTACAAACTCAAATGAGAAAGGAAAGGCCACATTGAATTTTAAAGAACACACTGCATAAAGATGATGGGAAAAAAATGTTTTGCTATATAACATAATATCTGAAAAGAATGCCTTTTTTAAAACTTAAATCTCAAGAGGAATAAAAACTCAATACTTAGGGGGCACTAGGAATAATCACAGCGTTTTCTCCTTCATAATCTCCTTTTTGGTTGTATTTCTTAGACTGCTTCAAAGAAGGCAGAATCGATGGTCACCTATATCTTATAATGCATGTAGAATCATGTGTAGCCTTGCTTTCACTAAACACTCAAAATCCCTACATCCAAAGTGCTTAAGTCGATATCATTTAACCCAAGGAAATACTTGATTTAGCAGATTGGCTCTTTCAGAATAAGACATTAGTGGAAAGTCACTCAAGTCAGGGCCTGGTTTTGATGAAAAGGCTAGAGGGTGTTACCATTCCAATTTTGGGAGGGCGATGTTGCTTTAGAAAGTTCCCTTTAGCTTATGTCTACACATCGCCTCATAGTTGTCATTATAAGCTACACACTCTGTAGCTAAACTCCCTAAATTCAATGTATTAGGGGAAGACAAAATATAATACATAAAGATACACGTAGACAATTAATAGAACACAAAGAACTTAGCCCAATTTATAATATATGATCTGATTTACTGAATTTGTCTTCAGGACTTCTGCATCGTTCCTTGAGTCGTAAGTACTTGGGGTTCACACTCTTCATCCTTGAATAGTCGCCTAAATTTAAAGAATGTCTCCTCCAGGAAACTTGCACTGATAAATTTAGTTCAGATCAATCTACCCATTCCACATAATGGTAATACTTGTGATCTGTGTATTCATTATGGTGTGCTCATTCCAATGTATTTGAATTGAAGTTATTTACGGAGAAGTCTATATTTCCATTTATCTCTTGCTACTCTCCCTCTTGAGATGCACGCCAAGCAGAACTCTTGGCAGCACAAACTTATTATGCTCAATTATACTCTTGACCTTGGCAATGCTGATTCTCTCTACATGGGCAGCTATGGAGAGCTTTTCCTTGGCCCCTCTACTCTTCCCCTCTGTCCTTCTTCTCAACCTTCAGTCTCAGCTTTGACACCACTTCTTCTGAGCCCTCACAGATCCTCAAGTCTAAGTAAGGCACCAGTCCTCTTGCTGCTGTCCCATTATCTCTATACATGATCTTCCCTTACATGTATTACTACACTGCAATGACCAGCCTGTCCAGCCATGTCCCTTGCAGATGCACAGCCTGATTGACGGTCAGGATTGAGATTTATTCATCAACTGCATCCCCACTGTCTACCTCAATGCCTGGCCCATAATGATGCTCTATATATTCTGGTCCAGCCAATAAACAAAGTAAAAATGAATGGATACGGTAATGCAAGTAGTAGACCTTGCACTCAGTAGAATACAAGCAGAATATTAGGTTTACTCAAAAACAACTAATTTACAAGAAAGACTGCTGAATCATGGCATGTCCAGGAGAAGGCAGCAAAGTTGGTAAGGGGCCAGTAACTCTGACATGTATACACAACGTGTGTGATGTTTTTCCCACCAACTGGAATTCAAACCACCTTTTAAAAATAAGAAATTTGAAATCCCGATGGCATTCCTTTAAAGAAATCTACTGGAAGCCTAACTACCCATACACACATTTTTTTTTTTTAAGAATGTAAGACCCCAAGTGTAATATAAAAAAAATATTAAAAGTATGCCATCACAAATAATAACAAGTAAATGGTGGGACAATCACCATACATGCAGACTGACAGAAGTGTGTTAAACCGATACATCAATATCGCAAACGGCATTGTTCTCAGTGATGAGATTTTCTTTAAAAAAAAAAAAAAATTACTCACTCTTGGTAAAAATCTTCAAGTGAAACAAATACAAATTTTTCTTGATTAACATCATAGTCCTATTTCCAGAAAACTTAGAATCCATATTGCATTCTAAGTAAAATGGAACTTGTATAGTTCCATATGGCATAGTAAAATGGAACTAGGTTCTAGGCTCGCCTCATTGTAGAGAGAGTTTTTACCTATCAGCGAATAGGAGGGGATGTCTACAGTAGTGCAGGACGATAGAGAAGTCTTCATTTTGTGGGTCTCAATCATGGCATGATATCTTGCTTCCTTGGTAAACACCTAGAATGTTCTTTCAGAAGGGATATCTGTCTTGAGAAGAGAGTTAGACTAAATGAAATTAATAACCTTTTTAACTCTAGGATCCTACAATGTGGCATAGTCTCTGTCTAAGCGTAAGACGTTTCTAGCAAGTACATAAATGTGAGTGGGGTGGGAGCCATTGAACTGAAACCACAGGTTGTTTATCCATTCATTGATTCACAACACCTGTACTTCCATCTCATTTATTCAGTCACGTATTGAGTGCCTCCTGGTACGAGGAGGTCCCTCGGGCACTTTCAAATAATTAGCCACCTTGAAATGTTCTACAGAAAATCAGCCTTGCACTGTCGTTTGAAAATCCCATCGATTGACCTCAAGCTCCACCACCCTCCCAGGTGGACGACTATTAGTACTTTGAGGTAGGTGGAGAGAAAGAATGCCTCTTGAACAGACCAAAAATTAGTTCAGTTTCCCCTTTAAAGGGCTCGGGAGAGTCCACTCCTTTCATACTGTGTAACACTCCCAAATTTCTGGAAAAATTCCCAGAAATAAGAGAGCGAGTCAGAGGTGAGTGAACCTGTACAAACCTATTAGAAGAACATCTGACAGTTTTCCCAGACAAACTCCTAGAAACTATTCTATTTTGCTGACACTCAGGTTCATTTTCTTTTCCAAACACACACTCTTAGACAATTGGGTTTTGATAGCACATTTTCTGAAAGGAATCGTTAGCTACCTCTTGGGGCAGGGAGGGGGGCATGTTCCTGACACTTTGCCCCGTGCACTGTGGAGAGCAAAATGGTATATAGCGAGGATTTGTTTCACCACTTCACTGTGCAAATGGCTGTAATTTACAAGTTTGGAAGCACGCATCCTCTTGGGACTCACAGTAAATTCTCCATTCTTCTCCCTCCAAATTAATTTTGCTTTTCAGGATCGCTCTGCCATAGAAGAGAGACATTGTATGTACAAGGAGTGGTGGAAACCAGCCAGAACTGAACTTCCATAGGATTTGTCCCTCAACCAGTCCTGCTGGGAGTCTACAGTTCTCGTGTGAGCCAACAACCCAATACGGATTTTACTATTAAGAGTTTGGCCATTTACAACAACAACAAAAATGACCTTACTTTGCTTATTCCTAGCTCCCCAGAAGAAAGTTTCTGCAGAATTACTGCCTCTTTCAGAATAATTGTAACTGGAATCACACCAGCACACGATGAGGAACACATACACACTCGGTGCCACCTGAGTAAATGTTCCCTGTCATGTCGTCCTGTGGGGAAGAATTATAGACATGGCGCCTCGGTGCTTGCAAGGTTGGAATGGCGCCACTCCACCTCCATTTCATGGAAGCCCACAACTAGCTTCAAGCACGATGACTCCTCTTTCTCTCAAATAACGCTTGGATGCAAAAGAAGTCTCAATGTTAAAGACGGACTCCAAAGCTAAAAATCCTATTTGAATGACTTAAGTGACTTACTTAACTAAAGGCTGTGTATGAACATACACATGGATCTTCTTCTCCATATTAAGAGGTAGATGACGTAAACTTGTCCAAGGCTACGTCCTGAGGAAAGGCTGACATCAGGAATGAGGGACTTATACAATAAAGGAGGATGAGGCAGGGGGAAGGAGAAGGAGGAGGATGGGGAGAAGGAAGAGAAGGGGAGAGAGAGAGGAGGAGGAGAAGAATTAAAATACTATGATAAAGGCAAGGATACATAGTCTGCTTCCCACCTGCAAACTCCTCCAGTTTGATCCCTGAGCTACACTCCAAGGTAGGCTTCATTGCACCTACTTACACATATGTCGAAGCGATGCAACTCACTGCCAATGCCCACCCCTTCTTAAAACCACCGTCACTGAGCACACTGGGTTTTTTTGTTGTTGTTGTTTGTTTGCTTTTTTTTTTTTTTTTCTTCAATTGCATGCCTAGTTTTGGAGATTTGTGTGGTCTAAGGGGGTGAGGAAGTTTCTGGGACCTAGGCTGAGTGAGTTGAAGTTATCCATCAGTGCTGTCACTACTTATCTTACTTCAATCCTCCTGGCCTGAAAGAGTTGGGTATTTTTATCTTTAATTTTTACTGGATGGAGAAAGTGAGGGTCAAGCTCATATAGCTCCTTTGTAGTAAGCCCAGAATTCGAATGAAATTGGTTGGCACTCACAGGAGTGCTCTTATCTGTGACTTCTCTCTCTCTACACCCAAGTCTAGTAGAAGGGCCTCTCTAACTCTCTTGGGTCTCCACGCTGTCTGGCTCAGGTTGACACAGGCTGATTCCAGACTTGAACCCACTTGCTTCCCTCCCTCCCCTGCCTAGACCTTCAATGCACCTAGTCTGTGGGGATACATGAATCCCTGTAGGGATTTTGAGAAAAGCTATTAAAAAGGAGGCAAAGTAGAAAGTCTGCAGAAGTTAATTCATTCATGAAACAAAAAGGTACAGAGGAAAAATACCCAAGAAATAGAAAAGTTTTAGTATATCAGCATTAAAAGTTTTGGTCTTGGAGGGCCTGGGTGGCTCAGTGGGTTAAAACCTCTTCCTTCAGATCAGGTCATGATCCCAGGGTCCTGGGATTGAGCCCCGCCTGGGGCTCTCTGCTCAGCAGGGTGCCTGCTTTCCCCTCTCTCTCTGCCTGACTCTCTGCCTGCTTGTGAGCTCTGTCAAGAAAATAAATAAAATCTGTTAAAAAAAAAAAAGTTTTGGTCTTTGAAATCATGGAGGCATGAGTATGAACTCTTGTGCTTCAGCTTAGGAGCTGTGTAACATGTAAAATCAGGTGTGACAAAAAACCCACGACCCTGGCCTTGTAGAGAAGATAAAATACAATAGCCTATAGAAAAGTGCTTGATTGCTGGTGCACAATGATGTTTATCTGATACAGTCTTTTTCCTTTTTGATCCAAAGTTATGATTTATATACATTAGACATATACATTTCTCAATACCAAACCCCCTTATTCCTTTCATGTTCTCCAGCCCTGATGTTAAAAGAAATCATTGGAATGTTCTTTCAAGTAGCAATTGAGATGTGAACCACCAGTTCCTCCCATTTTAGGCTACTCCATATTAGCTTCTACCTTTTCCGTGACAAAGCATAGACTTGGCTCAGAGCTGCTAAAATCAAAGTTGATAGCCAACAAATGCCTCCATCTTTCAGCCTATTTGTAGAACACGGGGAAGGGACAGGAAGGAACTGATGTTACCCACACCATTTACATCCACAGATTTCCTTCTGATGCCTTAGCACTCATTTCTTGAGGCACAGTCTTTCTGAAAGCTGGGTTGTTATTACTGCCATGACCAGTATATAATAAACAGACAATAAAACACACACCCAGGGAGGAGTCAAGATGGCGGAGAAGTAGCAAGCTGAGACTATTTCAGCTAGCCGGAGATCAGCTAGATAGCTTATCTAAAGATTGCAAACACCTGAAAATCCATCGGCAGATCGAAGAGAAGAAGAACAGCAATTCTGGAAACAGAAAAACAACCACTTTCTGAAAGGTAGGACCGGTGGAGAAGTGAATCCAAAGCGACGGGAAGATAGACCCCGGGGGGAGGGGCCGGCTCCCGGCAAGCGGTGGAGCAACCGCGCACAAAATCAGGACTTTTAAAAGTCTGTTCCGCTGAGGGACATCGCTCCAGAGGCTAAACCGGGGCGAAGCCCACGCGGGGTCAGCGTGGCCTCAGGTCCTGCAGGGTCACAGAAGGATCGGGGGTGTCTGAGTGTCGCAAAGCTTGCGGGTACTGGAACGGGAAAGCCGGCTACAGAGACAGAGCTGACAGTAAGCTCACAGCTCGGTGTTACCTTGAACCGGTCGCAGGCTCGGTGAGCTCGGAGCGCGGCCGGAGGTCAGGCAGACGGGAGTAACTGGGCGCTGTTCTCTGAGGGCGCACTGAGGAGTGCGGCCCTGGGCTCTCGGCTCCTCCGGGCCGGAGACCAGGAGGCCGCCATTTGTATTCCCGTCCTCCGGAACTCTACGGAAAGCGCTCAGGGAACAAAAGCTCCTGAAAGCAAACCCGAGCGGATTACTCACCCCGGCCCCTGCTAAGGGCGGTGCAATTCCGCCTGGGGCAAAGACACTTGAGAATCACTACAACAGGCCCCTCCCCGAGAAGATCTATAAGAAATCCAGCCGAGACCAAGTTCACCTACCAAGGAGTGCGGTTTCAATACCAAGGAGAGAAGCAGAATTCCAGAGGAGGAGAAAGCAAAGCACGGAACTCATGGCTTTTTCCCTGTGATTTTTTTTAGTCTTGCAGTTAATTTCATTTTTTTCTTTTTAATTTGTTTTTTTTCTCGCCTTCTGGTAATTTTTTTTTAACTTTTACCTTTTTCTTTTTTAACGTTTTTTAACTAGTTTATCCAATATATATATTTTTCCTTTTTTATATTTTTCTTATTTGTTTTCTTTTTTAAATTCTTTTCTTTTTTTTCTTTTTTCTTTTTTTTTTCCTTTTTCCTTTTTGAACCTCTTTTTATCCCCTTTCTCCCCCCTCACGATTTGGGATCTCTTCTAATTTGGTTAAAGCATATTTTCCTGGGGTTGTTGCCACCCTTTTAGTATTTTCCTTGCTCCTTCATATACTCTTATCTGAACAAAATGACAAGATGGAAAAATTCAACACAAAAAAAAGAACAAGAGGCAGTACCGAAGGCTAGGGACCTAATCAATACAGACATTGATAATATGTCAGATCTTGAGTTCAGAATGACAATTCTCAAGGTTCTAGCCGGGCTCGAAAAAGGCATGGAAGATATTAGAGAAACCCTCTCGGGAGATATAAAAGCCCTTTCTGGAGAAATAAAAGAAATAAAATCTAACCAAGTTGAAATCAAAAAAGCTATTAATGAGTTGCAATCAAAAATGGAGGCTCTCACTGCTAGGATAAATGAGGCAGAAGAAAGAATTAGTGATATAGAAGACCAAATGACAGAGAATAAAGAAGCTGAGCAAAAGAGGGACAAACAGCTACTGGACCATGAGGGGAGAATTTGAGAGATGACACCATAAGATGAAACAACATTAGAATAATTGGGATTCCAGAAGAAGAAGAAAGAGAGAGGGGAGCAGAAGGTATACTGGAGAGAATTATTGGGGAGAATTTCCTCAATATGGCAAAGGGAACAAGCATCAAAATTCAGGAGGTTCAGAGAACGCCACTCAAAATCAATAAGAATAGGCCCACACCCTGTCACCTAATAGTAAAATTTACAAGTCTCAGTGACAAAGAGAAAATCCTGAAAGCAGCCAGGGAAAAGAAGTCTGTAACATACAATGGTAAAAATATTAGATTAGCAGCTGACTAATCCACAGAGACCTGGCAGGCCAGAAAGAGCTGGCATGATATTTTCAGAGCACTAAATGAGAAAAACATGCAGCCCAGAATACTATATCCAGCTAGGCTATCATTGAAAATAGAAGGAGAGATTAAAAGCTTCCAGGACAAACAACAACTGAAAGAATTTGCAAACACCAAACCAGCTCTACAGGAAATATTGAAAAGGGTCCTCTAAGCAAAGTGAGAGCCTACAAGTGGTAGATCAGAAAGGAACAGAGACCATATACAGTAACAGTCACCTTACAGGCAATACAATGGCACTAAATTCATATCTCTCAATAGTTTCCCTGAATGTTAATGGGCTAAATGCCCCTGTCAAAAGACACAGGGTATCAGAATGGATATAAAAACAAAACCCATCTATATGTTGTCTCCAAGAAACTCATTTTAAGCCCGAAGACACCTCCAGATTTAAAGTGAGGGGGTGGAAAAGAATTTATTATGCTAATGGACATCAGAAGAAAGCAGGAGTGGCAAATCTTATATAAGATCAATTAGATTTTAAGCCAAAGACTATAATAAGAGATGAGGAAGGACACTATATCATACTCAAAGGGTCTGTCCAACAAGAAGATCTAACAATTTTAAATATCTATGCCCCCAAAGTGGGAGCAGCCAACTATATAAACCAATTAATAACAAAATCAAAGAAACACATCAACAATAATACAATAATAGTAGGGGACTTTAACACTCCCCTCACTGAAATGGACAGATCATCCAAGCAAAAGATCAGCAAGGAAATAAAGGCCTTAAACGACACACTGGACCAGATGGACATCACAGATATATTCAGAACATTTCATCCCAAAGCAACAGAATACACATTTTTCTCTAGTGCACATGGAACATTCTCCAGAATAGATCATATCTTCGGTCCTAAATCAGGACTCAACCAGTATCAAAAGATTAGGATCCTCCCTGCATACTTTCAGACCACAATGCTCTAAAGCTAGAACTCAACCACAAAAGGAAGTTTGAAAAGAACCCAAATACATGGAGACTAAACAGCATCCTTCTAAAGAATGAATGGGTCTACCGGGAAATTAAAGAAGAATTGAAAAAAATCATGGAAACAAATGATAATGAAAATACAACGGTTCAAAATCTGTGGGACACAACAAAGGCAGTCCTGAGAGGAAAATATATAGCAGTACAAGCCTTTCTCAAGAAACAAGAAAGGTCTCAGGTACACAACATAACCCTACACCTAAAGGAGCTGGAGAAAGAACAAGAAAGAAACCCTAAGCCCAGCAGGAGAAGAGAAATCATAAAGATCAGAGCAGAAATCAATGAAATAGAAACCAAGAAAACAATAGAACAAATCAACGAAACTAGGAGCTGGTTCTTAGAAAGAATTAATAAAATTGATAAACCCCTGGCCCGACTTATCAAAAAGAAAAGAGAAAGGACCCAAATAAATAAAATCATGAACAAAAGAGGAGAGATCACAACTAACTCCAAAGAAATACAAACTATTATAAGAACATACTATGAGCAACTCTACGGCAATAAATTTGACAATCTGGAAGAAATGGGTGCATTCCTAGAAACATATAAACTACCACAACTGAACCAGGAAGAAAAAGAAAGCCTGAACAGACCCATAACCAGTAAGGAGATTGAAACAGTCATTAAAAATCTCCAAACAAACAAAAGCCCAGGGCCAGACGGCTTCCCGGGGGAATTCTACCAAACATTTAAAGAAGAACTAATTCCTATACCCCTGAAACTGTTCCAAAAAATAGAAATGGAAGGAAAACTTCCAAACTCATTTTATGAGGCCAGCATCACCTTGATCCCAAAACCAGACAAGGATTCCATCAAAAAAGAGAGCTATAGACCAATATCCTTGATGAACACAGATGCGAAAATACTCAACAAAATACTAGCCAATAGGATTCAAGAGTACATTAAAAGGATTATTCACCACGACCAAGTGGGATTTATTCCAGGGCTGCAAGGTTGGTTCAACATCCGCAAATCAGTCAATGTGATACAACACATCAATAAAAGAAAGAACAACAACCATATGATACTCTCAATAGATGCTGAAAAAGCATTTGACAAAGTACAGCATCCCTTCCTGATCAAAACCCTTCAAAGTGTAGGGATAGAGGACACATACCTCAATATCATCAAAGCCATCTATGAAAAACCCACCACAAATATCATTCTCAATGGAGAAAAACTGAAAACTTTTCCGCTAAGGCAGGAACACAGCAGGGATGTCCATTATCACCACTGCTATTCAACATAGTACTAGAGGTCCTAGCCTCAGCAATCAGACAACAAAAGGAAATTAAAGGCATCCAAATCGGCAAAGAAGAAGTCAAATTATCACTCTTCGCAAATGATATGATACTATATGTGGAAAACCCAAAAGACTCCACTCCAAAACTGCTAGAACTTATACAGGAATTCAGTAAAGTGTCAGGATATAAAATCAATGCACAGAAATCAGTTGCATTTCTCTACACCAACAGCAAGACAGAAGAAAGAGAAATTAAGGAGTCAATCCCATTTACAATTGCACCCAAAACCATAAGATACCTAGGAATAAACCTAACCAAAGAGACACAGAATCTATACTCAGAAAACTATAAAGTACTCATGAAAGAAATTGAGGAAGACACAAAGAAATGGAAAAATGTTCCATGCTCCTGGATTGGAAGAATAAATATTGTGAAAATGTCTATGCTACCTAAAGCAATATACACATTTAATGCAATTCCTATCAAAGTACCATCCATCTTTTTCAAAGAAATGGAACAAATAATTCTAAAATTTATATGGAACCAGAAAAGACCTCGAATAGCCAAAGGGATATTGAAAAAGAAAGCCAACGTTGGTGGCATCACAATTCCAGACTTCAAGCTATATTACAAAGCTGTCATCATCAAGACAGCATGGTCCTGGCACAAAAACAGACACATAGATCAATGGAACAGAATAGAGAGCCCAGAAATAGACCCTCAACTCTATGGTCAACTAATCTTCGACAAAGCAGGAAAGAATGTCCAATGGAAAAAAGACAGCCTCTTCAATAAATGGTGCTGGGAAAATTGGACAGCCACATGCAGAAAAATGAAATTGGACCATTTCCTTTCACCACACACAAAAATAGACTCAAAATGGATGAAGGACCTCAATGTGCGAAAGGAATCCATCAAAATTCTTGAGGAGAACACAGGCAGCAACCTCTTCGACCTCTTCCGCAGCAACATCTTCCTAGGAACAACGCAAAAGGCAAGGGAAGCAAGGGAAAAAATGAACTATTGGGATTTCATCAAGATCAAAAGCTTTTGCACAGCAAAGGAAACAGTTAACAAAATCAAAAGACAACTGACAGAATGGGAGAAGATATTTGCAAACGACATATCAGATAAAGGACTAGTGCCCAAAATCTATAAAGAACTTAGCAAACTCAACACCCAAAGAACAAATAATCCAATCAAGAAATGGGCAGAGGACATGAACAGAGATTTCTGCAAAGAAGACATCCAGATGGCCAACAGACACATGAAAAATTGCTCCATATCACTCGGCATCAGGGAAATACAAATCAAAACCACAATGAGATATCACCTCACACCAGTCAGAATGGCTAAAATCAACAAGTCAGGAAATGACAGATGCTGGCGAGGATGCGGAGAAAGGGGAACCCTCCTACACTGTTGGTGGGAATGCAAGCTGGTGCAGCCACTCTGGAAAACAGCATGGAGGTTCCTCAAAATGTTGAAAATAGAACTGCCCTATGACCCAGCAATTGCACTATTGGGTATTTACCCTAAAGATACAAACGTAGTGATCCAAAGGGGCACGTGCACCCGAATGTTTATAGCAGCAATGTCTACAATAGCCAAACTATGGAAAGAACCTAGATGTCCATCAACAGATGAATGGATCAAGAAGATGTGGTATATATACACAATGGAATACTATGCAGCCATCAAAAGAAATGAAATCTTGCCATTTGCGACAACATGGATGGAACTAGAGCGTATCATGCTTAGCGACATAAGTCAAGCAGAGAAAGACAACTATCATATGATCTCCCTGATATGAGGAAGTGGTGATGCAACATGGGGGCTTAAGTGGGTAGGAGAAGAATCAATGAAACAAGATGGGATTGGGAGGGAGACAAACCATAAGTGACTCTTAATCTCACAAAACAAACTGAGGGTTGTTGAAGGGAGGGGTTTGGGAGAAGGGGGTGGGATTATGGACATTGGGGAGGGTATGTGCTTTGGTGAGTGCTGTGAAGTGTGTAAACCTGGTGTTTCACAGCCCTGTACCCCTGGGGATAAAAATATATGTTTATAAATAAAAAAATAAAATTAAAAAAATAAAAAAATAAAAACCACACACACACCCAACATTTCTGCAACAAACATAATATTGTTAAAGAATAACTTTCAGAAGAGGGTATAATCATAATTCCTACAAATATAAAATAGACATTTGTCAAGGATCTCCTTTAGCCAATTAATGAATGAAAGAATCAGTAAGATGTTAGTGATTCAAGAATGAATTCAAAGAACTGCACACATAGTAGCAAAAAAATAATGTTGAAATGAAATTCCAATAAATATAAAACTGGCTTTTTTCCAGGAAGAGACATAGGGCTAGGGCTGACAATTTAAAATCCACTATGTTTCCATGGGACAAAATTAATTTGTGTGTCTATGGGCAAGAAATGTTTGCTCTGTTCCAACTATCTAAAACATACAGCATTGTACAAAAGCTCAAAGATACTGATAGGAACAGAGATCCCACAGAATCAGATAATCCAGAAGGGCATGTCTAACACAGTCTAGTCTTCTACCAAAAACACCCAGCGATCATTTTGGTCCATTTCAACATTTTTCACAACCATTTCCTAAAATAGAAATTAAAAAAAATAAATAAATAAACAGGACAGGAGGATGTAATTGAGACTAATTTTAAGAGGAATATTAGTGGTAAAGATGACTTAAACAACATGTAGTCATTCTAGAGGCATCTAGACCAGATTAAGAAATGCAAAAATGAAAGAGGGAGTATATACACACCAAAAAAAAAAAAAAAAAAGGATAGGTGAAAAAACAAACTGCACTTGCTGTCTTCTTCCCAACTTTTGCAGCCAGCCTACCATTAAAGGCTGCCTGAAAACACCCCCCCACCATGTGTCATTATACTTTTTAGCATGTAACTGGGCAACGAGCCCAGTTCTGCTAGAGAACTAAATGAGTAGCATATCAGATATTGCTGTGCCACCGATCACGCCACGTAACCACACTGCGTGTATTATCTTAGTATTTGTCACTATCTATTAACATTTTGCAAGGTTGGCCATGCTGTATTAGGAGCCATGGAGGCCCACGGGGCTCCCTCCTGCAGAAATAAGGCAGGTGTGGTAGGGTGTTCAAAGTGAAAGTGACAACTGTAACGGCAATAGTTAATCAGCCTGCAATGTAGTCCACTGCATATGTAGGCACCTGCCAACTTAAGACAAGGAAATTCTGAAACATGAATAAGTCGAAGATAGCGTACTGCTAGGAAATCCAAGGACTGCCCTCATTTAAGTAAATGGACTTGGTATACTGAGTAGCTTTACTAAGTAGACCGATCTACCAGCATCAAGATAATTCTATTTAGAAGATATATTTTCACTTTAAAAATAAAATCTCTCCCTAGAGTGAATTCTTAGACTTCTTTATCCCTCTTAGAAGGAAAATGCACTACCCTTCCAGAACTCACAAAATAGACTCCACAAACTCTTAAAACCTGTTCAACAAGATGTCTTATGGGTGACTGCTTTCAGAGTGAGTTGTGTTTGGCTAAAAGTGTTCCTTCAACTTCTTGAAATTTCAAGTCCTAATGAAAGTATTTCTCAAATACAAAGTCTAAAATACAAGTAAACACATACTCATGTCATACTCATTAATAAACACAATTAAAGTTTAAAATTCTGGTATGTCAAATGCAAAAGATAATGGAGAGATTGCTTCATGGGACTCCGACACCACACAGATAAAACCCTGAGGTCCAATTCCTCCAAAGAAGACGCATAGATGGCCCACAGACCCATGAAAAGATTGTCCTCACTCATCATCAGGAAAATGCAAATCAAAACTACAATGCCATGTGACCTCACACCTGTCAGATGGCTAAAATCAACAACACAAAGAACAAGTGTTGGCAAGGATGTGGAGAAAAAGGATCCCTCTTGCACAGCTGATGGGAAGGCACACTGGTGCAGACACACTGGGAAACAGTGTGGAAGCTCCTCAAAAGGTTAAAAATACAACTACCTTCTATGTTCATAATAGCATTATTTATAATAGCCAAGATATGGAAGCAACTCAGGTGTGCATGGGCTGATGAATGAGTTATATATGTACTATCCAGCCAGCAAGAATGAAATCTTGCCATTTGCAACAACATGGATGAGGCTAGAGAGTATCATGTTAATCAAAGTCTGTCAGAGAAAGACAAATACTATATGATTTCACTCATATGTGGAGTTTAAGAAATAAACCAAATGAGCAAAAGTGAAAAAGAGAGAGAAAGAGAAACCAAGAAATAGGCTCAATAATAGAGACCAAACTGATGGTTACTGGAGGGGAGGGAGCTGGGGGGGTTCAGTAGGTGATAGGGATTATGTAGTGTACTTGTATGAGCACAGGGTGATTAGAATAAAAACTTCGGAAGAACAAGAGGCAATGTACAGTCATGGGGTAACACTTCTTCTACAGGAAAGCCTTAAACTTGGAATAATATTGGACCAAGCTATAGGGAGAGAATTAGGAGAATTACGAGAATCAACCAAATGTTGGCCTTCCTGACTGATGTTTTTCAATATAGGAAAACCTCATTATATCACCAACCACAGGGGATCAAATACATAAAAATTCTGAAGCCCAACTCATCAGTTTCTAAGTCATGGGCAGATTGGCATGTTCCTGCCCCCAATATGATGTCCTCTCTGTATCTGTGCCCGTTGTCTAACCATTATGTCTATATGTGTCTATCACCCACTATGAAAGATTCTCCAAATTAATGGCATATTTTCTACTTGGCATATGTTACTCCATTCTACATTTACATAAAAGCACCTGCCATTAAGGAAGGAGTAAAACATGAATAAACTTTAGCTGTCTTTAAAAAGAAAGATTTCTCCAAAATTTTTCAAGTGTTTTTAAATTTCTCAAGGTTTTTAAAAAGACCATTTCAGCAAATTGGATTGTGAGAATCCCTACTTCCAAGCAAGACTAGTACTGATTAAAATGATACTCATTTACAACTGTTGTTTGATTAAAGAGAATTAATGAATTTTTTGAGAATGTCTTGTTAACATTTCTATATGTCACCTGACAAAGACTTTAAAGAATCTAAAAATAAAATAAAATAAAGGAAAAGCCTAGGACAGCAAGTAAAATTTGTAGTCAACCAGTGCTCCTCAAATCAAGGGAGATGGACCATCTGGTTCCTGGATTGGACAATGCCATAATTTTACACAGTCACTAGTAATACATCAGCTGTGCTTTGCAAGTTGATGGTATTCTGATAATATTTTAACTTGCTTCTAACAGCTGCAAGTCAAAGCTTTTTATGGTTCTTGCAAATGAAAGCTAGAGTCTTCCCAGTTGGCTTGGTGTGTCTTCATCATTCATCAGAAGCTTATATACCAAAGTTTAGTAAAAGCTCAATGATGAATGAAGAGCTGATACTCTCTATGTTGGAATAGGCAAAAAAATTAAGATGTCAAATATGTCTTGCAGAGGAGGGTTATGTTGTTTCATTTTATAAAATTCAATTAAATATATTTCTTCAGTTTTAGCTGATGACAAAATACCTTTCAGATTAAAAAAAAAAAAAGAAATCTCTACAGCAATGTATACAGAATTTTCACTTTTTTTTTTTTTTTTTTTTTTTTTTTTTTTTTTTTTGTATCTCACAAGGGATACAGGGTGACTTAGAGCTGCAATGTTCAGATTCTTTAATTACAACCTGAATTGGGTATGAAGGGACCTCATCGATCACCCTGTGTTCTACTGTCCCACTAAAAAGCAAGTGTCGTTGACTCCCAGGGTCCATCAGACTAAAATGCCGTTAAACTAAAACATTTGCCATATGACAAATACTTGGGTGCATGTATTCTTTAAACTTTCATAATTATACCAGAAAATAAATCTACTTCAGTACAATTGAAGAGTTTCCAGTCTACTTTCCATCCCTCTATCAACTACGACACTCCGATGTAGATAGTAATTTTGAGGCTGAAGATGCAAATTTTGTTTAGTGTATATTATCCCTGGACTACCGAGATGTCCTGTAAGCCTTTTCACATGGACCATGTTTGGAAATTGCCCTCCTCTTACAGGAGAATGCTTTGGTGTTTGGCTAGAAGTGTGTGTGTATATGTGTGTGTGCGCGCACGTGTGTATATGAGGTATTATATAGAAAAACAGTTAAGATAGATCAAATGCCAAAAACTATTCTATAATTTAAATCAATGGGTGGTCAGTAAGAATTTAGAAGAATATCCAGAAGATTATAATTCTGTTGGTAGTTTTCCCAGGCAGATGTCAGCAAACTGTTTGCAAAAGGCCAGATAGTAAATATTTTTGGCTTTGTGGTACATTAGGGGAGGGACCCACACGACTCACAAAACTTAATGCTGCCATGCAGGCTGCGCAAAAGCAGCCACATACTACATATAAACAAGTGAGTGTGGACGTGCTCCAATAAAGCTTTCTTTACTAAAAGAGGGAGCAGGTTTAGGTTTGGCCCACTGGGCAGGTTTAGGTTTGCTAACCCCTGGGTATATATAAAAAAAAATCTGTTTTATAATGATGTCTCCGACTTCATTCCTAATCAATACAATCCTTAATAATAAGTATAATTTAGGGGCACGCCTGGATGGCTCAGTCGGTTAAATGGCTGACTCTTGATTTGGGCTCCAGTTATGATCTCAGGGTCCTGGGATCGATCCCTGCATCAGACTCGGTGCTCAGCTGGGTTTCTGCTTGAGATTTTCTTTCTCCCTCTCCCGTTGCCTCTCCTCCTGCTCATGCTCTTTCTCTAAAAAATAAATAAATCTTTATAATAATAATAATAATAATAATAATAATAATAAATTTATAGTACTACTTGGAAAACAGTCCTGTTACTCCTTTTATCTTATTTAAGCATCCCAGTGAGATTCTTTGAGATTCTGTGAGAAAGACCCTATTACATTCTCCATTTGCAGATGAGGAAACTGAGTCTCAGAGAAGCTTTGAAACTAAAAGCTCACCAGAGTCCCAAGGGGAGTGTGAGCTCCCACCTGTCACCCACTATTTCACAGCTCACTGTGACAAAACTCCATGCTTATGAAGATAATTGCTGGGAACTTTCCAATGCTACCTATTTTAAATATTAGATTGTGACCCAGTCAGGATGCCAATGGGTCTCTTTTTGAAAAGTGAAGCTAAGGTGTGAGAGATTTCAAAGATGGTGGTGCAGTTTGCCCCAAGGGGACAGCAGTAGTGTCACCAATATATTAGAAACAGAGAAGAGTGTTGGGGTGCTTGTGTGGCTTAGTCACTTATGCATCTGACTTAGTTCAGGTCATGATCTTGGGGTCTTGGATCAAGCCCCCCATTGGGCTCCCTGTTCAGCAGGGAAACTATTTCTCCCTTTCCCTCTGTCCCTCCCTCCACTCGTGCCTTCTCTCTTTCCCAAATAAGTAAATAAATCTTTAAAAAAAAAAAAAAAAGGAATAGAGAAGACAGGCTAGAACAGAGGACAGTTCTCAATTACAGCCCATCTGTGCTCAAGAGAAAGGGTGGACACAGGTGTCGACTGGAAGGTGGGCACATAAAGAAAATAAAGAGCCAGAAAGACCCCAAAAGAGAGAATACAAGGTAATGATAAAACTCTGTCTTGGGAGATATGCGAAGAGGAAGTAACATCTAACCACCCCCATTTTCCCTCCCACAGATATAAAACTCAGCCATCTATGGGCTCCTATATGTTTGGACTCCCTTAAAAGAGTCTTTGTATCCCAGAGAGAACTTTAAAGCTGTTCAATAGATGAAAGAATTTGACACTTAAAATTTACCACCCGGCTGTAGCAGGTTTCTCACAGTTTTGCCATATATCTCTATGTGGTAACCCCCTCCCGCCCACACACACAACAACAACAACAACAACAACTCTGTGAGGTGTTGGATCTGTTCATTAGCTTGAGTGTGGTAATCATTCACAATGTATACATACATCAAATCATCATATCATACACCTTCAATACATACAACCTTTTTTATTAATTGTACGTCGGTATAGATGGAGGACAAAAACAATAGTAAAATAAAAGTACTCTTCCACTGGATCCCCAAATATTACTAAAAACTAAGATTAGGAAAAGAGGTCATTTGTTGAAAAAGAAAATTACTCAGAGATTTTTGATTACTCAGAGATTTTTAATTTTAAGTAAATTAAAATTGCTGATCTTTATCTTGTTTAAAAACAAAGTTTACCTTACTTTAAGAAGTCTTCATGCCATTCCTTACCACTCCACACAAAGAAAGGTTCCTACGACTCATCTGAATTGTCAGGACTCTTGTAAAATGCAGAGAGAGGTACAATCCCAGGATATGTTGATGGTTAGAAAAAAAGTATGAAATAGTCATATTTTAAGTGAACTTCTGGGTTGGTCCAACTGAAAAATATCAACCACCACCAAAGTCTAGCTGGAGTTAATTTTTCTCCAAATTAATTCCCCAAAATAAAACACAAAGAACATAAAAATGCAAAGAGTACCCAATGTGAATGAATTAATTATGGCAAATGGAAAAAATCTTAATTCTAAACAAATGACTAACAAAACCTCCACAGAGTGATTCACATCATCTGAAAATTACAGTCATAAACTTTAAGATTAAATCCAAAGCAATTACAATCTAAAAGAGATTAATTTTTTCCAAGTTGAGGATATGAAAATTTAGTACATTTTATCAAGTCGCCTGAAAGGAGAGTTAGCTTTGTAAGCATGTTGCTTTCAGGGTACTATGGAAATTAAATGTGGGGCAGGGAATAATATTATCATCTTACAGTTTGCTCCTCCGAAGACTATATACAGTCTTCTTTGGATACTCTATCCACCTCCACCTTGTGGTGAGAGAAGATGTTTCTGAGATACAAAGTACAGTAGGAAAAGTAGCAGGTGATTCTTGCTGCTTTATTAAATCTCATATTTCCTTTCCCTTCGGAGTTTGGTGACAATAGGACATAGTAATTCTCTCTGCCTTTGAATGCAGCTAAAACTCAAAACAGGTGAGCTCAAAGTGCTTTTCCCTCAAAACCCGCATCTCCCTTTGCAACTGTGAGAGAGCTAAGTACTGCCAGATAGAGGAGATTTAGTCCAATGTCTCCTTGCACTAGTAGTTGGCGTTGGCCCCACTCCATACGTCCTGACTGATCTACTGATGGTCACAACCCTCTTATTCCAAGAGACTGCTGGAAAACCTTCTAGCCAATCTCTTTCACTGAAATTCCTATCCATCCATTCCACACTGCACGTGGATTTACAATTTAAAAATTCAGAGGGGACCAGAGAAAGCGAAAAAACCAACTCCTCCACTCAGTGTATTGGTTCCCCATTCACCTGCTGTTCTTAGTGGATAAGGAAATACAAAACTGTAAAATAAACATCTGTTTGGCTTTACACTTTTTCGTGCACAATAGCATCCTCCATGTTGCTCTATCATGAAAGCGTTCTTCTCTTCTTATTTTTATAACGATCCCCCCCCGCCCCCAAATTCAGTTCCTCCTGTGGTTTTCTGGACTCTTCATAGAAACCTTTTCCTGATGTTGACAAAGAACAACTGTCCCTTAGAAAATGTATTCAGGATGTTTCCAGTTACCTATGTCCCACTTCTGGCCAAATGCTCCTGGTAATTTGGCAACATAAGCGCTCTCCAGAGCGCTTCTCCCAGAATATTCCAGAATGTTTGGCATCCATGACCAGATCTGATGAACAGATTGAGCTCGGTGATTTCATTACGAGCGTCCTTGCTCTAGCATTTGATGTGAAGGGTTAAGACATAAGGCTGCTAATGAAACATGGAAAAAAAATGGTGCAGAGCGGAAACCCATAATACGTGTGGAGAGGGTTGATGGCATCAGAGCTGCTTTCTCCGTTGATGTGAAACCTTCAGTCTCCCCTGGATACTGCTGGGCTGGCTAGTCTACTAAAAGACATCACACTTTTAAGATTTCAAACCCACCACTGATGAATTTTTCACATGGCAAGCTTCTACAGTAGTGAAGTTCTAAAAGAGTGCTTATCACTGTTGAAAGTAAGTAAAGTGGTTGATCTCTGGATGGATGTTGATGGAACCGGCTGAAAAAAATAGCTTGGGATCTCTCTAGGGAATGACTTACTGACTTCACACTGAGTTCTGCTGTCCAGTATTTTCTTTGTTTTTTTGTTTTTGTTTTTTGTTTTTATTTTTCTATGGATGTTTCCAGCTTACAGTGATTTCTATATGATTTTTCTATAGATGTGTTATCGTTAGAACATGAAGACACTCATTTGCGCTTCCTTAATAGTTTGTCTTACACAGTACGATGTTCATGGTTATTTGTGTCTATATTCTGTGCTGTAAGATATTTGAGGGTAAGAGTCTTTATTTCTCATGGTGCCTCAAACTCTTACCAGGCCACACTGAACAGAGCGAAGGGTAGGAATGGATATATTTTGCACATTCATTATGCTTTGGGAACTTTGCTGGGTGACTGAAATACAACTAACCATTTCATCCTCCAAACAGTGGTCTGATGGAAGTAGTATCACCCTCATTTGCGACTGAAGACATTTAAGGCTCAAAAAGTTCCAATAATTTGCCCAAGATTCTCAAGCTGGTCATGCATAGAGGCAGATACAAACTCTAATCCATCTCGAAGAGAAGTCACAACATTAAATGTATTGTAAAAATAAAACTGACCATTCTTTAGTAACATGTGTTATTTTATCAATTTTAAAAAGCTTCTAAAAATGGTAACAAGTCAGGATGAGCTATGTAATTTTCAGATTACAAACAGCCCCAGAGGTTTATTTCTCCCTAAGACTATGTCCAATGTGGGTTGGTAGGGGGCTCTGCCTTTCATAGCCCCTCAAGAATTCAGGCCGGCTAGTTCCCTCCTCAAGGAAAATCATAGCCTACCTCTTGAAACTCCAATCTGGAAGGAAGATACTTCATTTCCACTCACATTTCATAGAGAAATAGGTCACATAGCCACACCCAACTTAAAAGGGAACCGTAAATACATGAATAAATAAATAAATTCCTACCATGTGTCCCTAAAGAAGAAGGTCAATACATTTGTGAACAACACTAACAACCACTGCATATGTCTACCTATGATGTGAAATGCCCTGGAAAGATAAATTATACTCACTGAGTGTTTACAGTCCTGCTTTGAAAGTTATTTGTATCCGGTAGCTGCTGGCTTCCAGTAGGATCCTGCCCTAAGACATCTGGAGTCTATTTATTCTTAGCCAGTGAGATTATAGAGTGGTCATGGGTCTGATTCTGCTTTGCGAGGATCTTTAAAAAAAGGTGAAGTAGACCTTGAGACTGTCGATAGGGGACCCTTTTCTTGTATTCTGTGATGCAGCTCACTACGTCTTTCTACACCCACAGAGCAGCCATGACCTCCCTCTTGGCACACAGATCTCTGTTAGGCTGATCTGCTCCAAGAATCCAGATCTCTGTGGTTACTCTTTGAAAGATGGATGTGCCATCACTCAGCAAAGGATTCATTCTCTATTTTTGTCCTAGGGTTTCATGCCTCTGTTATTTGGGGAAAATCATCAGTGATGATGATTCTTAACACATAGGAGGACTTCACTGAGGGACTGGAAAAATATTAAGATTGCACGGAGTAGAGGTTTAATCAGACAAGCCCAGCACCAGACAAACCACACAACTGTGCTCTTGGAGTGACTTCAGAGATGTCCAGAGGGCAGACATTATTGAATAATTACCAAAATCCCAAATCTGGGCTTCTACTTTAGAATCTCTTGGCTACATTGTAATGAACACAGCAGAACAGATGATACGGTTTACCCTGCAAAGACCAACATTTACTAATTACCAGCCACAAAGGTAAAAGCTGGAGTTAGAGCATTAGAAGATAAAATGATAAAATTGAAATACATTTTCAGAGAGAAAGACACCAATATTCTTTGGCTAGATTATGTTGAACACGTGCATTTTACAATCATACAATTAAAGGAAGGCAGAAGGTGAAGAGAAGACAAAAGCTCAAAGGTAAATAGTTGGTTTTTAATCCCAGGGACATCTGGGGTCTGGGTTAAGTGGCAAGAACTGTTCTATTGAGGAGAGCAGAATTTAGCCTAGGAAGTTTACCTTAATTAGAAAGCAGGAGGTGACTACCCAAAGTGTTAATCTTGTCCCTATTTACTCCTGGTACAATCTGCATTCAGAGAGAACCAGTGAAAAGAAAAGATCCACCATTACCCTAGGGAATCAAGTTTATAATGTAGTCGGAAGGAATGGCTCAGTTTCCCAAGCACAAGAGCTAATCAATTCCCATCCTCTTGGCATCTCCTGTAGATCAACCAGGAGCATCTAATGTAACTAATTTACTCAAGTTAAATGGACATGTTGCACTGTAATAGTTTTTTTTCTAATCTGATGTTCAAACATGTCTTTGAAAAAGTAGCTCACTGTTCTTAGCTCTATAATGTATGTCTGATAGTACAGACACCTGCTTTTTTCATATAGGAAACCCTTCCAGCGTGTTATTGTCTAACATCTGGATAATGCCAATTTTTCGAAACAACCTACCATTTAGCTACAAATTTAATTTCCTCCTAAAATCGATCCACTTATGGTAGCCACATAACCTCAGAAAATAACTAGTACGTTCTTCTTTTTCCTAACCAAAATTATGCCAGAATAGGTTTGGGGAGGGGGGCGGGACAAACCAGATTTTTTTTTTTTTTAAATTTCAGGGGAACTTAAAAGAAACATGGTATATTAACAAAAATATGCCTTAAAGTGTAAATTACCTTCTCATGAAAGAATTCGATTTATGATTCAACAGACAAATATGTGTGCTGGGTAATCTTAGAAATCTGCATCTGCACAAGCTCCTAAGAATCAGAACCCAAACCAAGCTGTCGTAACTATTATGCAAAGCGAAAATGACTCACAAAGTAGGCAATTTCCTAAAGCAAATTAAAATGCAATAGCAAGCATTTCATGAATATTTGAGAGCCCTCTTTTTCTCAATGACAAGCACCTGCATGTCTTTCCCTACTTTTGCTGTTCAAAACACATTGAATAAATGGGGCTAAACCTTTACTCCGATGGTGCCTGTGAAACACAACAGGGACCCATGTTGGAGGCAAGTTGTCCTGGTATTTCCAAAGATATTTAGACGGAAGCTTTGAGAAAATAATAATCTGTATGAATAAGCAAATGCTCTTCCTGTGTATACTAATGATATCAACGGAAGGCCCAATGTTTACTGGTGATATTGTTCTAGACTTGCACAATAGGCTGGCTTTCCAATCCTGTGCTGAGTTAAATGAAGGTTCCCCCTTTCTTTTGTACTCAGTGGCAATCTGGGTCAAAAAAATATCAGCAGATCAGTGCATGGGTCCATGTTAACTACAGTATGTTATCTGGAGAGGCAAAAGTAACCCAGCTCTCACAGTTTTAAAGATACCTACAACATTCATTTGGTATTTATGCTAAATAAAGAACATACCTCATTTTGGAAGGAACTTTTAACATGTCATTTCAAGATTCGGTGCTTGGTAAATAACAAGCCACGAATATGTTTTTACCTTTACAGGTACACTGTGTCAATAAACTTCTTTTAGTCTTAAGATCTAACCCAAATGACTTTGGCCAACATGCACCTAAATGCACCTGTTGATTTTTTTCCTCTTCTGTTCACACCACCTGGCATGCACTGAGTGTACAGGGACTGCTGTCTCCTTCCTGCTCCCCAGGTTTGCTCTGTAACCATTCATTCTCCATCCTGCTAGTGAAGCCATCTTCCTACAGGTGACCAGCAATTCCCTAGTTTCAGGTCTTTAGCCCAGATGTCTCCGAGTAACCTCCATGCACATTCTCCAGCCTTGTACACGTCAGGGTTGGTCCTCACGTTTTATGTCACAACCTCTTAGCCCAGATTCTGCCCCCAGTTTCCCCATAGCTGGAATATTTCCTTCTATTTGTCCATGAAGATCCATGAGGATACTCCTTCCCCACCTTCAGGAAGAAGGTTAACATACTTCTACCACTTCTGCCGGACCTCTAACGCTGTACGCTTACATACAATACATTCTCAGCACTGCAGCCAAATCTCTTCTGTTCTTCACTCAAGACCTTCAAAGGCATTCCAGCTCTCTCAGAATAGAATCCAGTCTCAATGGTTCAAGGTGATCCTGGCCCCTTCTTCTCCTCTGACTTCATCTGGTATCATGCCCCCAGACCCGCCATTTCCTTGGACCACCCCAAAGCCCCTTGCCACTGCTTAACCATGCCAAGCACGTTCCCACCCACCCCGGGCACTACATAGTCCCATTGCCGGGAATGCTCTTCTCCAGATACTGACTGAACGACTTGCTTCCCATTGCCCTGTTTTCTGCGGACATCACCCATTGGCAAGGCCTTCCCTGACCACTCAAGTCCAATGACAACTCCATTTCCCAATCCTCAAGCAATCCCTACTTCCTTACCCTGCACTGTTCACCACCGCACGACTGCTGACTAATGTCATGGTGTCCTTTCTGGACTGTTCCTTCTAAAATCCCATCTCCCATCCCTCTCTATCCTCTTCTGCTGCTTATGTTTCCTCATTCTAGTTATCGTCAGCTGACCATTCTATACAACTCACTTAATTGGTGTACTTTCTCGCTCCCTACTAGAATAGAAGCCTCTAAGTCCAGAAATTATATTCCTAGTTTGTTAGAACAGGGCATGGCACACAGCAGTATTTCAACTCATATTTGTCGAATGAATGACTACTATATTTCTTAAGTTTGCTAACTCCTGACTAAATCACTGAGACTTTTATCTTACAGAGGACATTTCTTTTTCATACGCTCAGTGCTATGCCCAGTACTTGGGAGACAGAAGAGGTTAAATCAGTATATTTAATAAACAGAAAAGCATTTCAGATCTTGGTCTCCTAAAAAGGAAAAGTGATAATTTTTTACTTCGTTCTAAAAATATTCCACATAACAGAACAGAAAAAAATAATAATAATAATCTTTTGAGAATACAAATTTGGCTCATATTAGGAGTATATCATAGTCTACAGAATTTTGTCAATACTAACCAAAAAGGAAAAAAAATAGATAAATCATCTATAACATAGGTATCTATAATGCTTGGATATTTCATATCTATATCATTATTCATAATATAGAAGTTCCACTAACTGAAGCCACTGATTGGAATAAAAGAATTTAGTGTGTTGAGCTATAGTTTAAAAAATCACTATTTCAAATGTGATTCATAATAACATAAGTATTAATGTATTTAGGAGAAAGCAGAACTGCTTTACATCTAATTTGACTAAAAGATTTGAAAATTTGGATATGGTACATAAGTTCTACAATGCGACAAGAAGTAAGGGCACTGTCACTACATTAAGGAATGACCAATGGAGGATAAAGAGGACAGAGTAGACGCTAACCTGACCCTTACAATGTCAGTCTAAAAAGTTGGAATGGTAGGTCAAGGCTTCCAAGCAGATAACAGGAGAGCTGCTCTTAGAAGCTCTGTCTCCTACTTTTCGACTTTGCTTCTTATGCTTCTCTGGGATCCTTCACACAGAGGGAAATAAACCAACCAGCCCTAGTTTGGACTCCTGAATACACCCTAGGCTTCTGAAAGTACATGGATTGTAGTCTGAATGAAAAGTTAGAGCCAGGGTATTTAAATAGAAACCACCATCCTTATAAAATGGGTTATAGAACCATTAATTGTCTGCTTAGAGCCTAAATTATAAGACCTCTAGGGTACCATTTCAAAAATTAAAGCTTAAAAGATGCACTAGTGGCCTGGAAAAGTTATTGTAGCCTCCAGAAATGTCTAACCTACCCATAGGGGACGACAGTGCACACAGGGAAGCCAGCCTCATCTAGAAAAGTCATCTTTTACCTCTTTCTTGCTTCTGGACATTCCAGTTTAATAATACTTTGAGCAATCTCCTAATAGCTACCTACTTAGTGAACTCTTTGTTTTTCCTACTGGAATAAAATAAGGGCAATATTTCTCATGAGAAAATACATGATTTCTTACTGGCTAGCTGAAAGTTTTTAACACCATCTACCAACCCTGCAACATAACAAAGTTTGCAAATCCTCAAAACAAGTGAACTCATTTGAGAACACATTCTGGGGGTGCCTGGGTGATTTAGTAGGTTAAGAATCTGACTTGATTTCAGCTCAGGCCATGATCTCAGGGTTGTGAGATCGAGACCCAGATTGGGTTCTGCACTAGGTATGGAGACTGCTTAAGATTCTCTCTCTCCCTATCCCTCTGTGCCCCTCCCCATCCCGCCAAAAAACACATTCTGCAGGCTTAACTGAGAGCTCGGAACCTTTACTAGGCTAAGAGCCACGCAAATAAGCAAATGTACTAAACTACAACTCCTACCCAGGTTCCTCCCATCTGAAAAAACAGCCTATAGCAAAACCTACTGGTCATAAGAAGAGCCTGGAGAGTAACTACACCCAGTAATGATAGGAGAAGGCCAGCAGGATACAGGAGAGTAACCATAGGGCCCAAACCGTAGGAATAGAAAAAATGAGGCCATTTTATGATAGAAATGAAGGCAATCCTCATTTGTATGCAGATTCTCTTTTTGCAAATTTGCCCAGTTGCTAAAATTTATGTGCAACCCCCAAATCCCATCGGACACACTCACAGTCACTCACACAAATGCACAGAGTGACAAAAAATTGGGGGCTACTGGACATTCATGTTTCCAGCTGAGCCCGAACAAGGCAACTCTCTACTACATTTTTTTTTTTTTTTTGCATTTCTGTGCTCTTTTTTCAGTGATCTGACTGTTTAACATGGCCCTCAAGTGCAGGGCTGGGGTGCTGCTGTCTAACACCCCCACAACAGGAAGGCTTGGTGTGGCTTACTAGGAAAATACGTGGGTGAGATAAGCTTCATTCAGACCTGAGTTATTGTGCTGCTGACGACGAGTTCAGTGCTGATGAATCAAATATATACAATATCTTTACAAAGAAAAAAAAAAAGGGGGGTGCCTGGGTAGCTCAGTAGCTTAAGCCTCTGTCTTGGGCTCAGCTCATGATCTCAGGGTCCTGGGATTGAACCCCGCATCGGGCTCTCTGCTCAGCAGGGAGCCTGCTTCCCCCTCTCTCTCTGCCTGCCTCTCTGCCTACTTGTTATCTCTCTGTCTCTCTGTCAAATAAATAAATTAAATCTTTTAAGAAATATAAAAAACCAAAAAAGGTTATATATTGATGGTTGATGAAAATGTTGAGAGCAGAGGCTCACAGGAACCTAACGCTGTATTCCCCCCAAGTACAGACGTTCAGGGTTCCCTAATCAGGGTGTGCAACTACTTTACAGTACATAACTACCACAAACAAGAGGTTGAGTTAGGACGGCAGCTAATATGAAATGACAGTTAGTTCATATGCTATTGTATTCATTGTATCAATATAAAATGTTATGATTATTGATTCTTCTAGTGCAATCTTAATTCCAATTCAAATGCCTTTGGATTCTTTTCATATCCCTTCCCTTCCAATGTGTCTTCGAATAAACCGTAATAACCAAATACATTAGGACATTGGTCCATTATTTTGTTAAACTAATTAAGCATTATGATTCATTTCCCACAGGAAGGTAGAGTGTAAACTGAATCAGCATAGACATAACTGGGGTCTGTGCTTTGGCTATACATGTACTAGTTACACAACCTCAACAATTAACGTTACTTCTCTGATCCTCAGCTTCCTGAGGAATGAATGAAATACGGTACAGAAAACTGCACGTGAGTAACATAGAGTAGGAGTTCACAGTTATTTCCTTTTAGTTTATAATCCGTAGTATTGTTGTCATCTTTCTGTTAAGAATAACTTGTCCTTATTTTCAACTCAAGACGTCTGCCTTTTTTTTTTACTATTCTAATTTTTGAGTGCATATTCATAGATCAACCAATTTTAATGGAATTCCTATTCCGCATCATACTATGGGCTCATCACCAATGACACACCACTGAATAAGGCCCAGTTTTCATCACCAAAAAGATTGTAGGGAAAGCAAGGGGGGAAAAAAAATGTAGGAATGATGTTTTTTTAGAATGAAGTAGGACTGTTTCTTTTTCTTTCTTTCTTTTTTTCTTTTTTTTGGACTATTTCTTATTAACATATAATGTATTATTTGTTTCAGGGGTACAGGTCTGTGATTGATCAGTCTTCCACAATTCACGGCCCTCCCCATAGCACACACCCTCCCCAGTGCCCATCATTCCACCACCCCCTCCCTCTCACCCCCTTCCCCTCCAGCAACCCTCAGTTTGTTTCCTGAGATTAAGAGTGTCTTAGGGTTTGTCTCGCTTTCTGATTTCGTCTTGTTTCATTTTTCCCTCCCTTCCCCTATGATCGTCTGTCCTGTTTCTCAAATTCTTCATATCAGTGAGATCATATAATTGTCTTTCTCTGATTGACTTATTTCACTTAGCATACTACCCTCCAGTTCCATTCACGTCATGGCAAATGGCAAGATTCCGGGTGTTTTGGTGGCAGCGCAGTATTCCATGGTATACAGATATGTATATACCACATCTTCTTTATCCATTCATCTCTTGATGAAGTAGGATGTCTAAGCTATAAATGGACCAGAATGGGTGGAACGGGTTGGGGAAATAAGGTTAAAAAACTTTCCTTACACAAGGTCCATTTCAAGTGTCTTGATGTGTGAGCAGAAAACAATCAAGAAGTCAAGAGGCATTTCCCTTGAAGGGAGCATCCTTCCCAGAGACCAGGGGCAGGAAAGAAAAGGGAGTTTGGAGTCTTACAAGAACTTCAGCATGGTTATATGAAAGGTTAAAATGAGGATGTCGGGGCCTCAAATTTCTCATGGCTCCAGCATTTTTTCTATCAGTACCTCCATTTGTAGAGAAATAAAGGAAGTAAAATTAGTTTTGGCGGGTACATTAGATGATCATGCTCTAACTTAACAAAATTAACAAAGACTTAGAACTAACTACTTGAAGGTTGGCACTTCTAACAAGTTATGATGCATTGAAAGTTAGAAGGCACCACAAGAGCATGTTGCAACGGGACACTGTAAACCAGGCTGCTGCCATGGGGCCAAGGCCCAGGCTACTCTGTGAGTGGGAGCAGCTTGAAGGTTCTGGGATCCTGAGGAATGAGGATAGGTCCATCTAACAACAATATCATTGAGTTTAAAAGCCATGTAGATCTGGCCCCAGAGATCAAGCTGGTGTTTTTGCAGTTCTCAGGAAACTTTCAAACGGGAGCTCACTGTTTCTCTCGGCTACACTTTGGCTAAACAACCCAAAGTGGAAACAGCCTAGGTTTTTATACAATATATATATAGCCTGCCACAGGCTTAAGGAGAATGGGTGAGAAGCATTTTATTTGTTCATTGATACGAGTCAGGTTCATCACATCTCTACCATGTCTAAGTACATCTAGCCTGATGGGCCAGGCAGGCTAGAAAGCCATTCTGAAAAACAAGCTGTGTAGTAATTAGGAAGACAAGAAAACCCAATTGTACCATGTACTAAACATCGGGCAGAAAACAACAGATGCTATAAAATTCAATTGAACATAATGTGGACTTTCTTCTGGTTCTCCTTCATGATTCAGTTGGATCTTTCAAGACTGTGTATCTCCTTAGTGTTATCATTCTATAAAATAAAGTAATATTTCCTCTGTACATGTGCAGAGGGGCTAATAAAAGTGAGTTCAGGTCAACCTGAATATAGTTGCCCTTTTAAAATCTCGAGGAAGAAAGTCCTATTGTAGTTCAGTTTTTCCCATGTTCTCCCATTTCTGGCTCATTTAGAAAGCAGTTACAGTAACTGGTGTGTTACCATTTTACATTACTTTGAAGAAATTAAATAAGAAGCTATCAGCCTCGAGTAAAAGCAGTGACTGTGAAGTGAATGCTTGGCAAGTCTACACGGGGCCATGGTCAGAGTGACAAATTACAGAGCTGTTGTTCATGATCGCAGATAGTAGGGGCAAATTAAATACAGAGTCCTGCATTATCTAAAAACTAATTACAGTATGAGCAAGCTGACTCCAAAAGCAGTGCAATTATTAAACAAACAACAACAAAAACCATGGTGCTTTCAAAAGTCAAATGCTTGTTCAAGAATTATTAAACAAGACCACATTGGCATGCATTTTTGAAATGAGTGATGATTCACACTTACTCATCAAACATACTGAACGCCAAAGAGAATTGAAACTAACGATTACTATTACTTAATGATTTATAAGAATAATGATCATTATTAGTATTTTTTTAAGGATTTTATTTATTTATTTGACACAGAGAGAGATCACAAGTAGGCAGAGAAGCAGGCAGTGGGGAGGGGTTAGCAGACTCCCCGCCAAGCAAGGAGCCCGATGCAGGGCTCGATCCCAGGACCCTGAGATCATGACCCAAGCCGAAGGCAGAGGCCCAACCGACTGAGCCACTCAGGCCACTACGAATAATTATCTTTTTTTTTTTTTTTTTAAAGATTTATTTATTTATTTATTTATTTGACAGAGAGAGAGAGAGAGAGAGAGGTCACAAGTAGGCAGAGAGGCAGGCAGAGAGAGAGGAGGAAGCAGGCCCCCGCTGAGCAGAAAGCCCAATGCAGGGCTCGATCCCAGGACCCTGGGATCATGACCTGAGCTGAAGGCAGAGACTTTAACCCACTGAGCTACCCAGGCGCCCCAATAATGATCATTATTAATGGAAGCTAATGATGAGAGCAAAATATCTCTTAACCATTTCAATACAGAATTAAGTAAAATATTTTAAAAGTCACTAAAGCCAGGGCACCAAGGTGGCTCAATTGATTAAGCATCCGACTCTTCATTTCGGCTCAAGTCATAATCTTGGGGTGGAGCCCTGCATCAGGCTCTGTGCTCGGCATGGAATCAGCTTCAGATAGTCTCTCTCCCTCTGCCTCTGTCCCTCCCCTGCCACTCTTCTCTCACGCTCTCTCAAAATAAATACATAAAATCTCTTTTTAAAACAGTCACTAAGGTCTACACTATGGCAGAGCAACACATTATTAGTAGCTCTTCCCCAGAAGAAATTGGGATTTATATCCTGCCTTTACAATAAGAACAAAATAGCAAAATGCCGCAATGATGATTCTAAGCTTAAGTATAAAGCTCAAGCATTAAATATTCATATTTATATCTTACTCTCTTAACACAAAAAAGTGTATTACCATTGGAAAATTGTATTACATTGGAAATTCTTTTCTGTGCTAAGAACTGGAATTAAAGTATTAAATTTTTACTAATATAATATCAATATTAAAATTATCTGCTATATTTTTTATGGAATACAAAGAAAAGTAGTCTAAAAACTTCCTTTCTGTTTGAAAATAAGGAGGGATATTGGAGTGAATACATATGCAGTTTTCTCAGAAACATGGCAGAAAATAATTAGGTTATAGAGGTAAAACTCTGTGTGTACTTTAAAATAAAAGCTGTAAAAGTTCATCGGGACTTTCAGTAGGGGTATGTTTGGAAGTTATCCAGATCTTGGATACCAGATCTCTCATACAATAATCAACATTCGACCATTCGACAACTAATCCATAGTCATGGCACTTCTAGTTCTAAAAAAAGAAACTGTAGACACTCCACCCAAAAGAGCCAAGTAAGAAGCCAGCGACTCTACCAAGAACCACTATTTGTAATCATGACCAGAAAAGGGGTTTTGCCATCTCTTTTGTTTAGGGGATTTTTAGGGGGAACAAAGCAGGAATGAAATATTAACGTAGAAAAAGAAGACATAATTTTAGAGTGATCGCTTACACTGAAAAATATTTTGGCCTAAGTTTCATATTTTCTCTATGTGCTCTCTACCTCTGTCATTACATGCATATTTGCATGACAACAGACCATTTTTCAATATTTATCGGGCTCCTGTGGATTCGTCTCCACCTGAACTCCTAATCCCCACTTTGTCACATAAATCCAGTTGCTGTGGAAATCATTCCGTGCCACTGATGGAGGATTATAGCTTCATGTAGGCAATATGCAGCTAGATCAACACATGAATACTACATAGCAACCATGGTTGGGAGCAGAAAGTACTGAGCAAAGAATTAGGAAATGGCGAAATCATAGCTGTTACAGAACTGTAATCACACCGTCATCACTGAAGGTTGAGGCCGGTATCTGTGATAGAATCTATTAGCTGTTCCTTAAACTCAGGTTTGTGGACAACAATTATCATTAAGAAATTGTACACGCAGGTCATAATTATTACTAGGATTCCTAACGTGGTGAAGTATTCCTTGGCACAGGTAAGAGTTCCAACTCTCTTATAAGGTGTGAGATCTTGGACCCAAGAAGATAATACAAACTTGACAGCATTGTTGAGTTAAAATATGAACATAATTCAATAAGTTGTGTTAAGTAGCCTGCTGCAGGCATGGGATACAGTCAGGACTCTAGACTGGTAGTTAGAATTATCACGTGTGGAACATTTAGGGTCATCTCTCATGTTAACCAGGGAATTGCTTCAGAGTCTTCAAGGTATTCTAAATATTTAAGTTTGCCTTCATCTATTAATTTAGGCATCAAATGCACTTGTTGCTCATTATTTACAGGTTCCATCATATGAATTTACCTACTTACTCAAGTGTATTTATAACCTCATCACAAATGCTCATACTACTCTTGCCCTCATTTGTGGACGTGCACAAAGTGGTGAGAAATTTCATTCTGGAGCACAACCTTCCAATCTCAGGTTGAACAAGGCAATGCCGTGCCTTCTTGCTTCAGCCAGCTCTCACATGGCAAACTAGTGTCCCTTTAAAGTCTATTTAGTGCCACACCATCTGTAGTTTTGTTTTCTGTTGGTGATTTCATGGTTTTGAATGGAGTGCTCAAGTGCAGTCTTTTGGTCCTAACTGCAGAAGGCTGTGATGTGCCTTACAAAGAAAACACATGTGGTAGAAAATCATCCAAGCATAAGTTATAGTGTTGTGCGTGAGGTCAATGTTAATGAGTCAACAATAAGGTACACCCAGAAAAAGGAAGTGGGATTTCTTGGATTTCTATGTGTCTATTTCTATTTCTATTTCTAATGTCACACCTACAGTGCTTTAATTTGTGGGTTCATGAGGTCAATTTTAGAAAATTAATTTTTTAGGACACCATGGTGGCTCAGTCTATTAAGTGACTGCCTTTGGCTCAGGTAACCATCCTAGGATCCTGGGATCAAGCCCCACATCAGGCTCCCTGCTCAGTGGGGAGAATGCTTCTCCCTCTCTCTCTGCTTGCTGCTCCCCACGGTTATGCTGTGTCTCTCTGTCAAATAAATAAACAAAATCTTTTAAAAATAAAAAATAAAAAATTAAATGAAAAAATTTAAAAAAATATATAATTTTTAAAGAAAGCATAGTGGACAGCATTGCAGTGTAGTGGAAACCAAAAAAAATTTACAGTCATGTAATTTATATTAATTAATTACATATAGTTAATTATAAGATATAGATATAGATATATAAATACAGGTTATGTACATAACAGTTGATGCAAATTTGTGACCAGAGGCTCACAGGAACTTAACCTTCCATTTCTCCTAGGAACAATGGCTCAGTATTAGCTAATTCACTGTGGTCACTTTATGCAGCACAAATACCACACAAAATGATAACCAATTAAATATTAAAACCTTAAAGATCAATTCAAATCTCTACTATAGTGCATAGAGTCCCCAGATAAAAATATTAAACACCCAGTTAAATCTGCATTTCAGATAAACATATTTAGTACAAATATGCCCCAGTCGATATGTGAAACTTGAATTTAAACGAGCATCCTGTATTGTTACTTGCTAAATCTGGCTCCCTTTTTTTTAGGGGATTTTTAGGGGGAACAAAGCAGGAATGAAATATTAACGTAGAAAAAGAAGACATAATTTTAGAGTGATCGCTTAGGGCAAAACCAACTCTTCACTTGCATTATCTAAGTAAAACTCTCCTTGCTTTCAACTCTTTCATTTTTAATGCAATAGAATTTTTAAATCAAAGGTATCACTTTTTGCTTTCAGACTATTTTCTGTCTCCTATTCAAAATCTTCCAGTGTTCTCATGTTGTATTCTTTCTCTGGTCTATATGTTTTTTAAGAAGATTTATTTATTTATTTTAGAGAGAGAGAGCATGTGAGTGGAAGAAGGGCAGAAAGAGAGGGAGAGAGAACCTCAAGCTGACTCTGCACTGAGCAGGGATCCCAACATGGGGCTCGATCTCAGGACCTTGAGATCACCACCTGAGCCAAAATTAAGAGGTGCATGCTTAACCCACTGAGCCATCCAGGCACCACTCTTCTGTTTTTATTTTGAAGGACAATGAAATGTACAGTTTTATACGTTTATTTCCCTTGAGAATTTGTCCTCCCTAAATCAACGTCCTTCCTAAAGGAAATAAAATATTATTCCTAAACTATAATATCAACTTCCTTCCTAAAGGAATACTGTATTAAAAAGAAAAAAATACATGCTAAATCCAAGGAGATAATCTTATTTCTCAAAACTTACAAAGGATGATACACTATTATCTCTTATTACCTTAAATCTGAAAATATCAACGTTGTCTACCAAAACGAAACAGCCACTCTGCACTGGTTGATTTAAAAAACCATGACACATAACATAGCCCCAGAACTTACGAGCATTTGATTCACTAATTCTAATACAGACAAGAGCCTGTATCACTTGCTCTATTAATCAAGCCCTAAAATACTTACTGGATCCTTCTTTCATCTCAAACCTTATAGATTTGTTTTTCCACCCAAAACTGCACTCAATTCAATTCTGCCTCCAAAATTAGAGTCTCATATGCACACCAAAGGAACAGACAACTAGATCAAATAGGCATGATTGCCATTCACGAACTACCATTTCCCCTCCACTTCCTGGCCCAAGGGAGATTCTGCTCTCCTATTTAAAGGATGCCGTTGGGTCTCTGTAACCTGTGCCATCACCAGAGGGAAAGTGATGTGTGTCATTTCTGAATGGAAGCATTTAATTGCTGATGCATGACCCTCCAGCCATTCGTTCACCACCATCGTGATCAGGAAACCACGTGCTCTCAAAGAGAAGTCATCGGATGAAAACTGCCTGATTGGCTGAGCCAGCACAGGGGGGAGCAGGAGCCAGCGAGCAATGACGCTCGGACAACTCCCTGTCACAGCCTCTTCTTCATGGTCCACTGGCTAAAAATGGTTTTGACATTTTGAAATGTAATATATGAAAATGACTAATATCTTCCTAGCCAGGATAGTTACTCAATTTTACCCCTTGGCTCACCAGGCTTAAAATACTGACTCTCTGGCCCTTTGTAGAAACTTTGCAAACCCTTGCTCCAGAGACTCAGCCAGACCCACAGCAACCTTTGCGTGAACAAAAAATAAACTTGTGTAACACAACCAAGAATTGAGTTCTTTGATACAGTAATAATAGGGGCTTTAGTTTCAATACTGTCACTTAGGGACACCTGGGTGGCTCATCATTACGTGTCTGCTTTTGGCTTAGGTCATGATCCCAACATCCTGGGATGGAGCCCTGCATCTGGCTTCCTTCTCAGCAGGAAGCCTGCTCCCACTCCCCGAGCCTATAGTCCCTCTCTTGCTCTCTGTCATAAATAAATAAATAAATAAATAAATTTCTTTAAAAAAAATAATAAAAATACTATCACTCAGTAGTGATCAAATAAATGCTCTGAGGTTCAGCTTCCGCCCCCTCAAATGGGTGCACATTAAATAAGGCAAAGGATATGAATATATTACCGGAAGTCATAAATGAGGCGGATAAGAGATTGCACAGACCATGTTGAGGTTATATTGAAAGAGATAAAACAATATATCGATTATAAAACTCTCTTCCTGTTACACAATTTTGCCCAAGACCAGCCCTCCTTAAGATAAGTTTGGCAGCATTTGTTTAAATTCTTCTAAGTGTCACTTTTTGATTTTCCTAATGCATTTTCACTGTAGCCTTTGGTGGGCACTGTATCAATCAGCCTTGTGGTCCAACATATACCTATCCAAATGGATACAGTCATGAGTAAATTTCAAATGAAAAACAAACTACCACTCATTTTTTTACCTCAACTTGGGCAGTTTGAAAATTCAGAGATTTGACGAGAAATTTCTACAAACAATTGCTGTCCCATAAATAAATAAGCCTGTGGGTCCTTAAACCCAGATTCCTTTAAAAGAAGGAATTTTCCTGACCACTTCCAGTTTCCCTGCCTTATTTAAGATGAGAGATTTTCTGCTGGGTAGAGTTTTTGGGGCTGATTATTCCCTAGGGGGGCTACTTCTCTTGAAAGGAGTCTGCATCAAATTACCGCCCAGAAGTTTACAATTTATGCATTTTAGAAAACACCCTCTGACTTTCAAAACCAATCCCAACCATATTTACACGCTCAGTCTTAGGAAGCCAGTCTGTTTTAACAACACACTGGTCACAGAAAACAATGTGGACTGGATTTCATTATATTTGTAATAATTCACTGATTCTAGGTGGAAAAAACAAAAAATATATGAAATCAAGTCCCTAATGGAAAAAAAGGATTTTAAATAGTATCGAGAATGTACATAAAGTACCAGGACGTTCTCATTAATAGGAAAATGCATCACAGACTCAGAGTGAGGTAATTGCCATTTTCAGGTGTAATTTCTCACACATCCACGTGGATTAGTTCCTTGGGTGTGACATTTTTAGAAGGATTTTCTGTGGGAGGAGACTGGGCACCAGTATTAGGAGAAACAGGTTAGAATGCTGTTGGAAACTTAATGTTCTTAGTGATTATTGTCTATTTTTAACCTTAGCACTTCCTATGCTCTTTAAAAAGTGATTATATGGAACCCCTTTCACTGTTCATGAACAAGATTTTCATTATGGAAAAGTGATGCTTAAAGAGAGCTGTATAAAAAGTTCTAAAAAATATTTCCAGCATGCATCTGCTAATTTGCCATTTCACCCAAATAAAACATATGAGTTAACTGAAGATGAGCTCTGCAGATGAAAAATGGAAATACACCCATGAAATATTAAGTAATATGCAATTTTACAGTTTGGTTGCTTTTCACGTAAGAAGGAGTTTTCTCACCACTTCACTGACACACAAACTGAAACATCCTCCTCCCGGCTGGTCCCAGCAAAATCTGATACCCTTGACTGTTCCTCCAATATTCCCTTAACAGAAAGTCTGAAGCTCTGAATTTCTTCCCTGACCACCACCACCACCCTCTCACTCTCCAGACTTCTAGTGTTTTTTATTCTCTTATTCTTCGAGTTCTTTCCAAGCCCCACCCCACCCTTAGATAAATCATTAGTCTTTCTTCCACACCCCTGCCAGCACCCCAGGCTCCTGGTGCCCTCTGTCCACACACCTTACACTAGACACCAGCCCAGAATCACTTGCGTCCTTTGTCCCATCTGCTCATGGTGGGCAAAGGCAAGCCAAAAAGGCCAAGAAAGAATAGCACCGAAAAAGGACGCGGGAATGACAAGCACAAAGCCCTGTGAGCACTGAGGATCCAGGACTTCCCACTTGAGAACCTGAGGTTTTGTCACAGAGCCCAGCCTTGAGGAGTAGGTAAGAATTTTATAAGCAGATATCAAGTTGGGAAGATACTGGCAAAAGTCTGTGCTTTGCATGTACCTTGAAATGTATTTATTTATTTTTTTTAAATTTCATTTAAAAATTTTAATTTATTTTTGAGAGAGACAGAGAGAACACATGCACACATGAGAAGGGGGAGGAGCAGAGGGAGAGGGAGAAGGAGACTCCCCCCTGATCAGGGAGCCCAGTGCAGGGCTCCATCCCTGGAACCTGGGATCATGACCGGAGCCAAAGGCCGATGTTTAACCAAATGAGCCACCCAGACACCATGTACCTTGACATTTAAAAACAGTTAGGATTTACCATCCTAAAATCTCAGCTAAACTACATTTAACTTTTTAACAATGACAATTAAAAAAAAAAAAAAAAAGAACTTGGGGGCTGTAAGAGTCAAACATGAACAAAACTGGAAAAAGGACCACAAACAACACGCAGTGTGTTCATTTTCTTACTGAGGTTCCAAAGACCTCAGCCCTAACAGCATGTTTGCTATTAATAAGTGTCCGAATTCTGTGTGTTGTCTTCTAGCCATCTCCCTATTCCCCGGTCTTCAAAAAGCTCCAGATTTTCATTCAGATGTCAAATCCTCCCAACCCCACCCAAGCATAGGTTCTCACTGACTTAAGCTAACCAGTATGCTCTAGTCCACTCCCTAGTCTAAGACAGGCCTAGGTCAAAGTGCGCATGAGCCCTAACTCGATCCTGTTCTGGGATCTGCTCCGAAGCCCAGAGCGCAGTCCTTTCGCACGTCAACATGGAAGATGGGAACTGCGACACCAGCTGAGAGAATGTTCAAGGGTAGGCTAACAGCTCTGCCTTATCCTAACAAACAGCCTTTTGCCACCACAGAAGCTTCTAGTTTAGAATGAATTTGGACCTCTGCTAAAATAAACAATCTGTCAACCAACTGTTCTCTTATATTCAAACCAATAGGTCATATCCTTAGGGAATCCATAAGTATCACTTGGGTTGATCTGCTGATCTGTGTTATAAGCAGGCGTTGTTGGAATACTGTACCTGCCTCTGCCCTCAAAATGAAATGGCGTATGGTATGGGGTGTGTGTGTGTGTGTGTGTGTGTGTAAAAAGAGATTCAAGATTGTAGACAAACATTAGGATAACTTTGGGCTCCCTACTTTAAATACATTTCGAGGATTGGTAAAGGCTATATGAATAAACACATGAATGGAAAAAAAAACAAACAAAACTGAACACCAGGTGTTCTACATGGGTATTTTACATTGTCTGTCCTAAATTCTAATATTGTTTTCAGAATGCTGACAAATGAATTCAGCCTAAGAAAGCATTTTGGGGAGAAAAAGCCCTGTGATCAGGTTTTTAAGGCATACGTTCTTACCGGCAATGAAGCTCAAAGCCATGAACAGATCAATGCCATCAGAATGCGGCCCGTATGTTTCCCTAATTGGAAGGGACAAGACCTTTTAAAATACATCCTCAAGGGTTTGTAGGTATATCCAAGAAATCAAAGTCATACACCTTCCATTAAAAGGGCAGAACGACTATTTTTTTTTTTTTTTTAAATGAGTGCAGCAAGCACTTTAGAAACAGGGACAAAAGCAGCCCAAGTGACTAGCAAGGAAAAATCAGAAGCTGGGCAAATCACACAAAGCCCAGAGCTGGGCAACATTTGATCAGTAACTGTACAGCCTGCCTGGCAGCTTCACAGACCTCGCACAGAGCCCAACAAGGACAGATGCCCGATTTAGAAAACCATGGCAGCCAACAGCTGGGATTTCACAGCTTGGAGCTATCCTGAAGCCATGGCCAGCCGGGGCAACCGGCCTCAGGCTCTCGGTGACCCAAGGAAGCAACAGTGGTGAAAGAGTGAATTCCCTGCTTTTAGGAGGGATCCTTTTGGTAAACAATACTAAAATGTTAGCCACTTTGAGCAAGCATACCCATCACATCTAAAAGTATGTGCTGACCGCCCTTCATCCTGTAATAGGACTTCTCTGGGCAGACTCTGGCTTTACTGCATCCAGAATTCCCTATAGATAGTCTTGGCTCCCTGGGACACTGAGGTGATTTCTGCAAATGACCTTTCATTCTCCCATCTGCGTGATCATCGTTACTGGTTCTCCAGCTCGGAGAAGGCCAAGCGCAAATTAAGTTCATATGGGCCTTATCCGGCAGTCAAAGATGCGAGCTCCGTTTCCCTACCAATTTCATTTGAATAACTTAAGTTCTTGATATGTTATCAATTGCCCTTTGGCCTCCAACTATGTCAACACCATGTTCTTTAACAGAAATGTTTCATTTTTAGCCTTTTTTTTTTTCTTCTGTGTTAAATGGCCATGCATCTCTGTTAACTGACCAGGATTACACAGCATATGGAATGCCAGACCTCCTCTCTTTGAAATACAATTTCCTTTTGGCGTTTCGCCCAAACACAGTTAAGTAGTATTAGCTCCCCAGGCAGACCTCATCGTCTTTGAGTTAAATACAGTAAGAAGTGCTGATGCTTCTATTTCACTAATATCTCTGCTCTATAATCCTTTATTTTATGACCTGCCCCTGGCTGCTCCCTGAGCTAAGAATTTGCTGTTCATAAAGCGGGGTGACAAGTCTCATCAAATAATGATAAAGGAAATGGTGTTACTTTTGCTTGCACGTGAGCAATCAGAACACAATATGACTGTCGATGCTCTAGGCTACTATCTGATCCGATGTAAAAAGTAAAACATTGTGCTTTCATCCAACTTGAGAAAAATCTGGATTTTTGTTGTTTTAATCTTTTACGCACAAAAGAGACACAGACAAAATCGACCACGGAGAGTTATGTTCGAACAGCATGATGGCATCGGTGTCATCATTCCAGGAGCCTTTACAGCATTTCTTGGACTAGCACACCAAAAGCACAGGGAAGAGAAATTCAGCACGGGTTGGCATTAATAATTCTCAAACTGCTGAGCAATAATCAGATCAGAAACTTATAAAATTGATAATTCTGAATTTTTCTTCCTAACAGACTCTACCTTTTATTATATTTAACACACACACACACACACACAAACACTGTCTTATACATAATATATCCTCTGTGCCAGACCTATTTTTAAGAGCTTTACAGATATTAACTTACTAAATCCTCATAATAACTATATAGACAAGCTTCTAAATTACCAAAACTTTTTACAGATGAAGGAGCTCAGGCACAGAGATGTTAAGTAAGTTACCCAAGGTCACAGAGCTTGTAGGTTACAGAGCCAGACAGTCTGGCTCCAAAGTCTATATATTCACCCACGATAATAGGTTGCCTCTCTTCTATAAAGCAGTGTTGAATATAAAATCCAGACTTTCAAGCCCCTGATTAACACTAGTTAAGTTTTGTTTAAAAAGAAGTGTGGGCCAGCTTCAAATACGGTTAAAGAAAAAAATCATATATATGTATGTATTTTTTACTTTGAAAAAGCCTTTGCAATGTGATAAGGTAAAAGAGACAGATTATGGATCTTGGTTTCTGAAACCTTCAATAAATGAAATAGGTTCAAAATTTAAATTTAACTTAAATTTAAATTTGGTTTTGATAAGCTTCGTAAATGACTACTGCCGCTTCCCCTAGGACATATTGATTTCACATCCTACTGTCTGTTTCTAGCAAATAGGGAAAGAAAAGTATCTGGTTTTTAAATGCCTCTCCTACTTCTCTCCTGAAAACAGTGTTACGTTCAAATATCAATGACACCAGGAAAAGAAAAGAGGCAGAAAGGGGCCAGACAGGGAAATAAATGATCAATGCAAACTCTCTTCAATCAAGACTCAGATGTCCCTGAACTTCCTGTCTCTTCCCTTCCCCCGCACTCCGCCAAATTTAGACCTGCATCCAGGGTGCTGTCACTGCTGAGCCGAGTCCTCTCAAAAACCCTTTCTGACTTAATTCAGGGCTCTGGCAGCTGATGCCTTGGGCTTTTAGTCATTTCTTCTCCCTGTTATCTTCTCTGCCTTTCCCCTTTAAACTAAAGAAAGGTTTCTTAGATGTGTTCCTTGGGACGATAACAGCAATAATACCAATACGTTAATAATAGCAAAATATTACTCGCAGGTGCTATGCTAAGTGTCTTGCATATTTATATTGTAAATCTCATAATAGCACTCCACGTTAGGTACGGATGTCAGTCGAGATATTTAACACCAGTTAGAATAGTTGCTGGCCAGAAACAGTGGGTGGGATTGGAAGTGTGTGAGCTGCTGAGTACCAGTCCACCTCCCGGGAAGTGTGTACATTGTTTCCATATCACAGAAGAGATGACTCTGCTCACAGGTGTAAATGTCATGCCTAAGATCACACACCTAGTTAGAGCCATACCTCACATGGCACCAGGATGTGTCTGACTTGTAGATCTCTCCAGTCCTACGCTCTAGTACGGATAGTTCTTTGAAAAAAGCCAGTTAACAGTTATCAAGTGTGTCTAGGAAACATTGTGTATTATAATTCCCGTTTTGGACACAACCAAAGCATACAAGCACATTAAGGGCTCTGAGACATCCAGAAAAGAAACCTGTTTTGCTTTTGTGAATCCAAAGATTTTCAAACTCTGGCTGGAAAAAAACAAAAACAAAAAAAGCAACTTTATACGGCACCTGTTAGCCGTAGTCCAAAAACCAAAGTCTAGAAATGTACATAAGTTTCTTAAAAATTTTCCTTGGCCCCTTTTTTCTTCCAAGGTACAATTACTTAAGTAATTATATTGAATCATGTATTAAATGTATTAAATCATTAGATATTTGCTTATGTCCTATTCACTCAGGGTTACCAACTGAAAGTGTTCTAGAACCCCAAAGCAACTGAACTGTCATATCCCACAGGGACTTCTAAGTCCTTTCCTTACTGCATTTCTCTGCCACACCGAACATCAAGAATAAGTTTCTCTATCTGGGTAATCCTTTCCCTCTGTCACACTCACACCAAAATGTTCACACTGTTTCCTGCGTCTTTTTTCAGTATGCTCCCTCCACTCACCCTAAAGTGTAGGGATTTATGAGGATTCCATTTTCCACCATTTTCACTTCTAAATCTCCTGTTTGTCCAAGAGGAATACCACAGAGGCTGTAATGATCTCGCCCACAGGAGAATCTTCCTTAATCTAAATTCTACCCCAGATTGCTTCCTTGAGGTTCACAGTCATATAGCCCATCACCTCCTAGACAATTATGTGTGAGGGAATTGCAAAATCTCAAATCTGAGAGATACAAGAATAAATTCCACCTCCCTACTCTACCTCATGAGTGAACTCCATAACCCGGCTCTTCTCGTCACCTCTATTTCCAGTAGAAGCAATGCCCCCCACCTGGTAGATTCTACCAAAAATGTGAGGGACACTTTGCTCGCCCCCCCTCCGTTACTCACTCACACCAACCAATGCCTTCTACAGTAATCATGTAAATTATAACCAAATAAAGACACTTTGAAAATGAATGGGATAAAGTGAGGGTTATTAGTAATAAAAATGCAATAACTAGGGTAAACCAGGACTGTTCCCCAAAACTGAGATGGGTGGTCATGCAATATTTCTCCTCTTCTTGGGAGCCTGAAACCTGTCCATTACCAGAACGCCTGTAATTAATTCATGGCTGGCCCTCCTATCTCGTGGCTCATCCTCCTGAACTCCCCCTTCTCAACAAGAGCGACCAAAGTGAGCCAGTTTAAGCCTAAACTAGGCAAAGTTAGGGTTTTGCTTAGGACAAAAGCTTATTCCACCACTCCCTCTGCCAGACGTAAGCTTTTTTCCCCACCTGTATTTTACGCCTGCTGACCTCTCTCTCTGCTGGAATGTCCTCCGTTCCCTTCACCTGTCCTCCTGTCACCGACTTACCTGGTTCATTTTATTCATCCCTTCACACTTAGTCTAAGTATCAACCCTTCTACAGAGCTTTCCATTACCGCCTCTGCTCATCACCTCCGGTGGGGCAAGGACAAGGGCCCCTTCTTCGTGTTACCACATCGAGCTGCCCTTGTCTCACCATGTTGCTTTTTATCCGAGCCTTGATCAACTGTAAGCCAATTTCTTTCTTTTTTTCTTTTTTAAAGATTTTATTTGTTTATCTGACAGACAGAGATCACAAGTAGGCAGAGAGGCAGGCAGAAAGAGAGAGGAGGAAGCAGACTCCCTGCCGAGCAGAGAGCCCGATGCGGGACTCGATCCCAGGACCCCGAGATCATGACACGAGCCGAAGGCAGTGGCTTAACCCACTGAGCCACCCAGGTGCCCCAATTTATTTCTTATATATGTTTGTATGCATGCTTGTATGTACTTATGTATTTAGGAATATTTCTACCAGTTCTTTAGATCTTTGGGAGTAATACACAGTGTTAACGAAATACTGAAAAGTATTTGAAAATCCTTAGAATTTGTCACAGTAATAGACATAGTAATAGATCCATTAACATTAAAACTGACAGCATCAGCATCACAGTACAGTAGTATAGTAGTAGCACTGTACTACTATAGTTCATTACCATTTAATTTATACATACATAATTACCATTTATACATACATACTTTTAATTAACAGACTATGAGAGACTTAATATTTCACATTTGACATTATTTTCAAAGGCAGAGATTCAAATACTATTTTGTAAATAAAAGGTCAGCTCCAAAAAGTGTAACTAGTAATACAAAACCTGCAAAGAGAGAAGGATTGCAACAAAAGAGCATAATCGTGTTAACACAGGGAAACTTAACAGGGTATTATTGTAAGCGGGAATTTTTAATGAGCCCAAAAGATAATCATAGTATTACAATTAGAGGGAAAAATCCTTCAGATTACACAACCTCCGGTCAATACCAGTTCCATATGTTCCATAAGGTACAGAAAAGACACATTTGCTTTACCGAAGGGAGCTGTTTGAAAACTATCCAACTGTAGATTCTCAGAGAAATAAAATCAACTTCACTTCCTAAAGTAATAAACATGCCACACAAACAATGAGTCCTGTTATTAAAGGGTGATATTGTCAGACCAAATAAGTGAAAGAACAACCAGTGAATATTGCTGAAGGAGACCGCAAACAAAACAACAAACTCTAGATACACAAACACTGAATTTTCTGGAATTTTTTGCAAAATTCTTAACAAAAATACATCTTTTCCCAGTATTGGGTTAAGACCACTCTGCTATGGGACACCTGGGTGGCTCAGGGGATTAAGCCTCTGCCTTCAGGTCAGGTCATGATCTCAGGGTCCTGGGATCGAGCCCCGCATCAGGATCTCTGCTCAGCGGGGAGCCTGCTTCCCTTCCTCTCTCCTGCCTGCTTCTCTGCCTGCTTGTTGTGATCTCGGTCTGTCAAATAAATAAATAAAATCTTTAAAAAAAAAAAAAAAAGGACCACTCTGCTATAAAGAGTTTAGACCAGTAAAAAACGAAAAAGGGCTCCACACCGATGGTAAGGACCACTCCCATTCTTTCTTACTGTTTTTCTACACAGCTAAGTCTTGATTTCCAAATGCACGACACACAATTTAATTCATTTTCAAAGAAGGAACTAGGACTCTGGCTGTGTCAAAGAAATTTGCCCTAATACGATTTTAGTAACACTGATGATCAAAAACATCCCTCTATTAAAAAAAGGGGAGAGGGGCGCCCTGGTGGCTCAGACCTTAAGTGTCTGCCTTCGGCTCAGGTCATGATCCCAGGGTCCTGGGATTGAGTCACCGGGTTCCCTGCCAGGTGGGAAGCCTGCTTTCCTTCCCTCTCCCACTCCCCCTGCTTATGTTCCTGCTCTCACTGTCTCTTTCTCTTTCTCTCTGTCAAATAAATAAATAAAATTTAAAAATTAAAAAAATTAAAAAACAAAACCCCAAAACCCTCTATGACATAACGCAGCCACCATTTAGAAACATTTTTTCTTCATAAGCTACATTCTTAATGGCAAACAATTCATTATAAAATTAAAGTATATAAGACCAAACAATATTTGGGGGATCTTATCAATTGAAGAATAATACTAAAAATACAAAGGTTAACAAATATGTCTTGGAAGAGCAATACAAGTTTAAGGATTATCACTGCAAATTGGAATTATGTGCAGTGCTGGCAATAGGGCCTGTATACAGATGATGAGCTTATTACTACAAATTTTAAAAAGTTATTGAATAGCTAGATGGATAGATAGATGGATACAAATTCTCAAATATGTGTAAAAACTAATTGGAGGATTTTAAGTTCTATAAAATAACTCATGGTTGATGACTTTTTAGAATATAAAATCTATTAAACCAGTTAATATTCTTTGACTGTAAGCATCTCTGCTGCATTTATATTGAATAATATGTTTCAAAATAGTGATCACGTCAAACACCTAAAAAAAAGACAGTGACTCCTTTAAAACAATCTATTGATTTAATTGAGAATCTGAAGCTGTTTGTCAAGTTTCTTATAGAAACAATAAAGCCTGTGAAAGGCAAAACTCCAGGATTTCTTTCCAAGAAACAAAGCTGAATGAATGTCTCCAAGCCCCTGCTCAAATGAAAATGAAGATTATACATTAACTAGATATTTAATAAGGCAATCGCTAGTATTATCATACTCAAAAAACCTCTAAGTGTGGATGTCTAGGCTTCCCAGCGGGCCATCAGAATGAGTGGCTATCTGCTGTGAGTATTACTAAGCCAAGTCTTTGGGCACCTGGTCATATCTGAATTCTCCTAAAGAAAACCTGCTACACACTCTTATCTTTTAAAATGCAAACAGAAATAGGGACAGCAAAGTTAGTATGTTTTAAAGACGCATCTAATGGAGTGCGTGGGTGGCCGAATTGGTTAAGCGTCCAACGCTTGATTTCAGCTCAGGTCCATGATCTCAGGGCTGTGGGATAGAGCCCTGGGCCCAGTGAAGAATGTGTTGAAGATTCTCTCTGATTCCAATCTCATCTTGTTTCATTTATTCTTCTCCTACCCCCTTAACTCCCCATATGGCATCTCCACTTCCTCATATCAGGGAGATCATATGATAGTTGTCTTTCTCCCATTGACTTATTTCTCTAAGCATGATATTGGGAGGGAGACAAACCATAAGTGACTCTTAATCTCACAAAACAAACTGAGGGTTGCTGGGGGGGGGTGGTTATGGACATTGGGGAGGGTATGTGCTATGGTGAGTGCTGTGAAGTGTGTAAACCTGGCGATTCACAGACCTGTACCCCTGGGGATAAAAATATATGTTTATAAAAAAATAAAAAATATAAAAAAAAGATTCTCTCTGATTCTCTCTCCCCCTCTCCCACTGTCCCTCCCCAGCCTGATCTTTTATTTCTCCATTTCTCTCTAAAAGAAAAAAAAAATGCACCTACTAAAAATTTCTAAAATAGAATTAGAAAAGCCTTATATTTTGAGTTGAGCTAAATAAATAGGGGGTGCCTGGGTAGCTCAGTTGGTTTAGTGTCTGCCTTAGGCTCAGGTCATGATCCCAGGGTCCAGAGATCCAGCCCCACGGCAGCAGACTCCTCCTCCCCACCCACTCCTGCTACTGATCTGTCTAGCTCTGTCTCACTTGCTCTCTCTCATTCGCTCTCTCTCTCTCAATAAAGTAAATAAAATCTTAAAATAAAATAAATTGGGTGAAATAAGAATAAATAGCATTTGATTATTACAAAAGCTTTTGCAACACTGGTCATTTCATACATCTCAATTTCGGGTCGACAGTTTTCCTCTAACAAACATATTTTTGAGCTCCCTTAATAAAGCTGAAGTTCATTTGAGTATTTACATACTATAAAAACTTCCTGTCACCTGGAGTTTTTGTTTATTTGTTACTCTGTGTGTGTATATGTGTGTGTTTGTTTTTATTCCTGAGCAAGTAATTTCCCAGCCATTAACTAAGGCTTATGAAACAGAAATACAGATATGCCTCTAAATTCAAATGTACTTCCTGAAGATAGAGATCACTTTTGATTTGATTTATATAAATTGCACTATGTTATCTGCAAAGATCCTCCACAGATTTTCCAATTAATTATAGTAAAATATAGGAGAATAGAACCAATTAGTTGACATCTTACCTTTGGTGAATTAATTTTTTAAATCACACTTTCACAGGGCAATTAAGCAAGGAAAAGAAATAAAAGATATCTAGATAGGAAAGAAGAAATACAGGTAATGCTATATGCCGATATATGATTATGTATATAGAAAATCTTAACGCAGTCACTAAAAAAAACAGAACCCATAAATGAGTTCAGGAAGATTGCAGGACACGGAACAGACTGACAAAAAGCACTGCATTCTGACTTATTTCACCAGCATAATAGTCTTAAATTCCATCCATGTTATGGTAAATGGCAGGGTTTCCTCTTTTTTTTTTTTTTTTTAAGATTTTATTTATTTGTTTGAGAGAGAGACAGTGAGAGAGAGCATAAGAAAGAAGGTCAGAGGGAGAAGCAGACTCCCCACAGAGCTGGGAGCCTGATGTGGGACTCAATCCCAGGACTCCGGGACCATGACCTGAGCCAAAGGCATTTGCTCAACCAACTGAGCCACTCAGGCACCTGGTTTCCTTCTCCTTTGTTGTTGAGTAGCATTTAATTGCATATGCACACACACACACACACACACACACACACCCCACATCTTCTTTGGCCATTCACCTACCAATGGACCTGCTGGTTGTTTCCATACATTGGCTACTGTGACTAACACTACAGTGAACACAGGAGTGTATATATCTTTTATGATTTAGTGTTTTTGTATTTTTTGGATAAATACTCAGAAGCAAAATAGCCAGATTATTTGGTAGTTGTGTTTCCTTATTTTATGAGGAATCTATAGTGTATGATTTCACTTATATGTGGAATCCATAAAGCAAAACAAAAGAAGAGACAAAACCAAACTCATAGATAGAGAGAACAGACTAGTGTTTACCATAAAGAAAGGGGGATGCGGAGGTAGGTAAATGGTGATGGGGGTAAACTGTATGGTGATAGATGGTAATTAAACTTATTCTGGTGACCACTTTGTAATGGACATAAAATCAAATTATGATGTTGAACACCTGAAACTAATATATACCAAATTTACCTCAATAGAAAAAGATAAAGAATGACAATACAATACTAAAATATGTTCAAATAACATAGGCATTCCATAAATATCTCCTAACATTCTTAGAACCCAAGTGAGGTTTATCTTTTCAAGTCCCTATATAATGGTGAAGTTTTAGAGGGGGAGCGCCTTGTTTTGAAATATTTGTTTCCATAGTGACATTAAGGTTAAAAAGAATAATCAAAAGGCAATTCGTGGAGTTACAATGAAGACTTATTGGTTGATGTCAACAAACTTCTGGAATTAGTCTTTTCCTGTGGCATCAAACACACGTGACTTGTCAAAACTAAGATAGGGCCAAACAGCAAGAAGACCGTGTTTCCTGTTCTCATCAGAAGAATAATCCAACTTGGGCCCCGACAGTCACTGAAAGGGGGCAACCGCAAATAAGAGGAGCAGAAAGAAAGAAAAATAACCATTACATTTGAAAGACCTAATGATTGTCAAAAAAAAAAAAAAATCACCCCAGGCACGAAACAAGGAATAGTTGCTTGACTTGTCTCAAAGAAAAGGCTGACATGAAATGCTTCAAAAAAAGATAAACGTCCTAGAACAGTGCTGCTCAACCACGAGATGAGGTCTTTATGGTAAACACTTAAGGCAACTTGTGACCAGTGTCCTGTGATGATACTAATTGTCCACGAAAGCTGACCCGCAACAAAGCAGCACAGTTCAGCTCCAATTGTGCAGGCTCTCAAGTATTTACATGACGGAAGATGAGAAAAGATACTCACATATCACAAAAGACGAAAAATGCTGAGGATCACTGCATAGCACACCATGAAATGAGACACACTGCAGACTTTACACTTCATAAGTGGAAATAATAAAACTCAAGCACATCTTAGATTTTCTATATTTTTGTACCTTTTCTTATTTTGACAATAAGAAGCAGAGAAAATGGAGTGGCAGTAACCTCTTTAAGAAATTAAATGTGGTTATCTTACAAACAAAAAACTCTTCTAGGGCGCCTGGGTGGCTCAGTGGATTAGGCCGCTGCCTTCGGCTCAGGTCATGATCTCAGGGTCCTGGGATCGATTCCCGCATCGGGCTCTCTGCTCAGCAGGGAGCCTGCTTCCTCCTCTCTCTCTCTCTGCCTGCCTCTCCGACTACTTGTGATTTCTCTCTGTCAAATAAATAAATAAAATCTTTAAAAAAAAAAAAAACTCTTCTAATGAAAAAAAAAGAGTACTTATATTTCTCTATACACTAACAATGATGAACAATCTGAAAATGAAATTAAGAAGACAATTCCATTTACAGTAACATCAAAAGGAATAAAACACTTAGAAATAAATGTAACAAAGGAAGAGTAAGACTTGTACACTGAAATCTACAAAACATCGTTGAAAGACATTTTTTAAAAATCTAAGTAAATAGAAATATATTTCATATTCATAGGTGACCAGACTTAATGTTATTAAGATGGCTACACTCCCTAAATCGATCAACAGTTTCACTGCAATACCTATCAAAATCCTAGCTGCTGTTGTTGCAGAAATGGACACGCTGATTCAAAAATCCATATGGAAATGCAAGGGAACCCAAATAGGCAAAATGATCTTGAAAAAGAAGAACAACGTTGGACGAGTCACATTTTCCACTTTTTCAAGTCTTGTTACAAAACTATAGTAATCAAGACAATGTGGTACTGACAAAAAGACAGTCAGAGAAAAATGGAATAGAATTGAGAATCTAGAAATAAATCCTTGCATTTATGGTCAATTGAATTTTTGACACGGGTGCCAAGGACATTCAGTGGGGAAAATACGGCCTTTTCAACAAATTGTTGAAATTTGTTGTAGATAGCCACATACAAAAGAATGACATCGGACCCCTGCCTCACGCAGAACACAACTGGTCTCTCAAGGGGTCTAGCTACAGGAGTTAAGTCCTAAAAATAGCGGCTTAAACTATAAAACTCTTGAAAGAAAACCCGAGAGTAAATATTTATGATCCTAGATTAGGCAAGAGTTACTTAGATAGAACAGCAAAAGCACAAGTGAGGAAAGAAAAAAAAATATCAAAGTCTTCATCAAAATTTAAAATTTTTGTGCATCAATGACCACCAGAAAGTAAAAAGACAACCCACAGAATGGTAGAAAATATTTGAAAATCACATATCCGTTAAAGGTGTGTGAATTCTTAGACCTCAAAACATTTTTTAAATATCACCTAATTGAAAACATGGGCAACAGGTCTGAACAGACATTTCTCCTGAGAAAATATGCCAATGGACAATGACACTCAACATGATTAACCATGAGGGAAATGCAAATACAAACCACAATTAGGTAGCCCTTCATAACCATTAGGACAGCTATATTCAAAAGGAAAAATAAAAGTGTTGTCAACGCTGTGGAAAATTGGGACTGTCACATATGACTGGCAGAAGTGTCGCTTTGGGCAAGTTGGGCAGTTTTTCGAATGGTTGAACTTAGGATTCCCATATGACCCAGGAATTTCACTCCTATCCAAATGTTCACACAAAAACTTGTACACAAATGTTCATGGCACTATGACCCATAATAGGCAAAAAGTAGAAACATGGTCCCTGTCTATCAACTGATAAAAGGATGACTTAATGGAGTGTCCATACAATGGAATATTACTGGGCAATAAAAAGGAATGAAATTCAGATATGTGATACAACATGGATGAACTCTGAACCCATTACGCTAAGTGAAAGAAACAGTGCATGCGTACGGAATGTCCAAACTAGAAGAAACCCGTAGAGACTAGCAGATCTGTGGTTGTCAAGTATTGGGAAAAGGGTAGAAGAGGAAAGACCCCTAGTGGGTATGGGGTTTCTCTTGAGATGATGAAAATGTTCTGTGAGGAGTTAGTAGTAATCAATGGACAACACTGCAAAATATAATAAAATCCACTGGAACTGTATACTTTAAAATGGTGAACTTTATTGTGTGTGAGTTATATCTTGATAGAGCTGTTATATATATTAAAAAAACTCACATGTACTTGTCCCTATACAATTTCCCCCCTCCAAGATTTATTTATTTATTTGAGAGAGAGAGAGAGAGGACACGCAGGAGGGGTAGAGGGAACAGGATAAAGAATCCCAGGCAGATGCCATGCAGAGCACACAGCTCAACGCAGGGCTCAATCTCACAACCCTGAGATCAGAACCTGAGCCACCCAGGCATCCCTCTGTATATCTGCTTTTTAAACTTACCATATAATATAACTTGATACAGCAAAAGAAATAATGGCACAACAATGGGGTGCCTGGGTGGTTCAGTGGGGTAAGTCTCTGCCTTCAGCTCCAGTCATGATCTCAGGGTCCTGGGATCGAGCCCTGCATGGGGCTCTGTGCTGAGGGGGAGCCTGCTTCCCCTCTCTCTCTGCCTGCCTCTCTGCCTACTTGTGATCTCTCTTTTCTCTGTCAAATAAATAAATAAAATCTTAAGAGAAATAATAATGGCACTACAAAACACTAGTTTATCGTATCCAGCTCATATTTCAATAATTTCAGCCATATAATCAAAATAAAAAGTCATTACATTTAATTAAACATTATAAAACGATACCCTTTGAAGAAGTATAAGTAATCACTATGATGTCTTTCCATGCTGTATGGACAGTAAAATTAGGGAAACAAACTCCCTCTAAATCAATGTGTATATATTACAGTTTAAAATGTTAATTAGTTTTCATCTAAGCATTCCTGTCCCGTGGAGACACAGTGAGAAAAGCCACAGGTGAGGATGAAAGGAACACTGCTTATCAGAAATGAGGAATAATGTCTATGTTGTCAAAGTAACGAAATTGTCTCATAAAAAATGTATGATTTGACATTCATTTATCAATATTTCTAACATGCAACTCTTATCTTGCCTTTGTGTAAATTTCATTTCCTAGTAATGACTTCACCGTTTCCCCCCTTCATATGCATGTCTCATTTATTTCTGTTTTCAGAATAAATTAAACGAGAGAAACTTGGCCTGGGCTATCTCTCACGCTCCATGAGAAATACATCATTGTTTTCATCCAGAACACCACTCTACAGGATAATTGCTCACTCAGTTTCCAGTTTCCCACCTGAACCCTCTCTTACAATGTTCCCCAGATCACAGAGCTGCTGCTGGCAAAGGATCCCAGAGGTAAAATCTAGCTTAGAGTACAAAGTAGTGATCAATAAATATGTGTCGAGTTAAATCCCCTACCTTTTGGCATAACTCATCCTTCCCCAACTTCCCAGTGAAGCAATGGTTTAAACTCCAGTGACAGGAAACTCACTGCCTTAAACGTTTCTGCATCCTACCATCAGCAGCCCAAGTTGTTAGAAAGTTCTACCCCTCTGGACTATTAATCTCCTGGATCTTACTTGTGTCTTCTGCAGCCACATGCCTTAATGCTCTCCCTGTAAATTATGTTTATCATGTCTGATGTTGATTTGTCCTATTTTTGGTTCACATGTTTGCTTCCAAGCTCAAGACGTTATACTTCTTTCTGGTATAATAGTTAGATCGAGCTCCTTATTCAAGTTCAAGCAAAATTATTTTTGGATTCTGGTTCTTGGATCCTTTTTTTGGAACTATGCATGGGCTACCAAACTCGTAGTTTTTGAACTTATGATAGATTCTTGACATATAATATTATCCCAGCCCTTTTCTAAGCAGATGTGCTCCTTTTAAACGAAATGCAGCTTTATTCTGGTTGCAAGGTCCATCCTTCAAAGTCTAGATGTCACCTAGCTCAACTGGCCTCTGGGCAAATAATTCTTTTTGGTTCCTTCACTCCAGTAACTTAAGCTCCAGTTCTGCAAGGAAAAATCTCCCTTTGGGATTACATCTATATAGCCAGCTATAGAACTTCTTTAATATCCCCCTCTCTCTAAAAGGTCCAACAGGACAGGTTGGGGTACATAGTCTTGACAAGTTTTGGAAAGTTTGCCTCCATCTCAAGAACACTTCTCAGATACATGTCATGTTCTACCTAGCCATTTCATATAGATGCAATATGACTTCCCTATATTTTTCTAACAACAGCTCCCTTACGTCTCTACCACCATGCCAATATCAGGGGATCCAACTCCAAAATTCTCCTTAATGTCCTGTGCATCCCAAAGATCTAGACAAACATGCTGAGAGAGAAGGGTTGTTTTGAAAAACTGCACCTCATCTCCAAAATGTACGTATTCAATCAAAATCCTTTTAGGATTTGATCAAATATACCCAGGTGGATGCAAATCTTGACATAATGATCCATCCAACTGTCTCCAACTGATTTGTGAATGGGGATTTCAAGGATTTGTAAATGATGATCTCATCCAACATGCCCTTCTGAAGCAAATTTTGCATTTCAATCTCTTTGGGGTCTAGAGGGGACTAAGGAATAAATGCCTTCCTGGCCTGAGTCACATGGCATATTGACTTTTGTCACTGGAGATCACAACAGTGCCACAAACCAAAAGATGAAAACACTGAGCCTAGGGATCAAACATATTTAAAGTTTGGTTCTATGACTCGTAGGCTTAAATTTTCTAAAAATAACATCATTTATTGCCCAGGTTTAATCATTTCCAATGGCCATAGTAAATGTCCCCAAAATGTGAAATAAATGAGCTCTGCCTATTCTCAACATCTCCACTTTGAAAACTGTAATGAGAAAAAAAAAAGTACATATTCACAAATAGGCCACCCAAGTGCCACTACATGTCTTATTTATTAATAATTCTAAACAAGATGCTCGTGTATAGTAGCATGGTAAGATGAAAAGGCTTCCTACATTTTTTTTCTTATATTAAAAAGAACTCCTGCTGTTAAGACTGTACTTATTCTGTACATAAGAAACAAATAGTTAAGGATGAAGTAATTAAAGGAACTCTCAAAATTTCAGCATCCTTAGAGAAAAAGGATTTTATGCAGAAAATAAGTCAGATTTTACTTGTATTTCTATTCCAAGCCCATTTCATCAGAATTTTCCTTTAAAGGATACTGATTCTCAGCCCTATAAAGGATATGCATATTTCCAAATGTTCCCCTGATTATATCCTTCCTCTTTTTGTAAGTAAATAAACAATTTTTTTGTGCACTGTTTGCTTAGGATAGTTGAGTTAACTGGGTTTTTAGCAGTTTTCTAATATTCCTGAAGAACTTACTAACCCAGTCAGTCTCTTAAGTTTTCTTTGGAAGCATGAAAACTTACTTAAACATCATAAAAATATGTCACTATCAGGCAAAACCAGAGGAGAGTTACCCCCTCCAAAAAAAAAAAAAAAAGATAAATAAATAAAGCAGAGTAAAGGGCTGTAGCATTTGAATGCCACACTGAACACCCAGAGAGCCGAGAGGGATCTTCATTTTTTCCATTCATGGAAATAATGGCTAATATGTTTTAAGAATTGGGAGGGAGACAAACCATAAGTGACTCTTAATCTCACAAAACAAACTGAGGGTTGCTGCGGGGAGGAGGGTTGGGAGAAGGGGGTGGGGTTATGAACATTGGGGAGGCTGTGTGCTTTGGTGAGTGCTGTGAAGTATGTAAACCTGGAGATTCACAGACCTGTACCCCTGGGGATAAAAATATATGTTTATAAAAAATAAAAAATTAAAAAAAAAAGAATTAAGGTAATTAGATTCCTTGAAGTAACCAAAATTCTCTTTAATTCTGTGAGTTTTATAAGAATTTTTTTTTCCCCTCAAAGAAAACTGAACTAATATTTTAAAATCTGGGATGTTCTAAAACATTATTTTGGTTTCTCATAAATAAGAAAAACTTTAGGGGCGCCTGGGAGGCTCAGTGGGTTAAAGCTTCTGCCTTCTGCTAGGGTCATGATCCCAGAGTCCTGGGATCAAGCCCCGAATCTGGTTCTCTGCTCCATGGGGAGCCTGCTTCCTCACTCCCCTGTCTCTGCCTGCCTCTCTGCCTACTTGTGATCTGTCTGTCAAATAAAGAAATAATTCTTGGGGCACCTGGGTGGCTCAGTGGGTTAAAGCCTTTGCCTTCGGCTCAGGTCATGTTCCCAGGGTCCTGGGATGGACCCCCGAATTGGGCTCTCTGCTCAGCAGGGAGCCTGCTTCCCCCTCTCTCTGCCTACTTGTGACCCCTCTCTTTCTCTCTGCCAAATAAATAAAAAATATCTTTTAAAAAGAAAAATAAATAAATAAATAATTCTTTTTAAAAAAAAAGGAAAAGAAAAGAAAAACTTTAATGTAAGTAATATTAAATTTATAAAGATTTGGGAACGGGGCACAATCCCACAACATGTGTAGCCAGTCAGAGGAACAATATGAGATGTTATTCATCAAAACTTCCACAGAATATCTAGACGTGGTTCTTACAGGTGGCATAGAATAACAAGCATTGATCTCAGTTCATTTAGAAGCCCAAGGGGATGGTAACATTATGTTAACATGAAAATCCTTAGATTTTAAAATTTTCCTTACATTAATGGGATAATCGTCAAGAAAATATTCACGTCTCATAATCCTATATTCCTAGTTTAATATGTTATATTTTTAATCTTCTATGTTTATGTAACCCATTATTTTTTTTAAGATTTTATTTATTTATTTGACACAGAGAGAGAGAGAGATCACAAGTAGGCAGAGAGGAAGGGAAGCAGGCTCCCTGCTGAGCAGAGAGCACCATGTGGGGCTCGATCCCAGGACCCTGCGATCATGACCTGAGCTGAAGGCAGAGGCTTTAACCCACTGAGCCACCCAGGTGCCCCACCCATTATTTTTTATTTACGCAATGTAAGTGACTAAAACCGAAGATTTGCTATCTTTTTAAAGTACAGTTTAATACTGGATAACTGGTTGTAAGGCACAATATAAAGAAAAGACATTCACTACCTTGCCTTGAAAAATTATTTCCATTAGTGACATTCTACATAGCCATTTAGCAATACAAGTACATAGAGTTTGGTAAAGCACTTGCAATAATCACCACTTGTGTATTAAAACTTTATCCACCATGGTAACTCAGGTTTGAAGTGGTTTAAATCCTATGAATGACTTTTACAATAAATTATGTTTCCTTCTGAGCTGATGCAGTACAGAACACTGGCTTAATCAATTGTCCATTGCTTATTATTACCAAATAAAGCTACTAATATGCTAATGGGAATGCATAGAGGTTAAAATCAAAGAGAAACATTCTTTTTAAGATGAATGTCTATATGTATATTGATGGGTTGCTTATAAGAGTTAAAAAAATAAGTATAGATAACTCATATTTATTCTTCCTCCAGAAAATCCTTTCAGTATTTATATTCTTATCATCAATGACTTAGAATGTATTGCTGAGTGATGATAATGTTCAAGGTGGCAAAATTCACATCAATGTTCTTATTTGGTTAGACTTTCCAATTAAACAAGAAGAAACCACATTAATAGGACAACATCTGCCAGGTGACTACCCCATACAGTTTAACAATACTCATATATATTTAAGAAGATGTGAACAAGTGAATATTCTCTTGTAAAAAAAGTCATCCTCAAAAGCATAACAAATAATTCTCCTAGACTATCTTATTAGCAACATCATGAATTATACAATAGAAATGCTTGTTCAAACTTTTTTTTCTGATAAGAAACACTGCATTTTAAAAAGCAACCTCTATTTTAATATTTAATACTTTAGCATATCTATATCTCCAAAAGTAGCAAGCTACTTAAGAAAGAAGTGCACTTCTTGTAATGTTAAAAGCATTTCTGGCATTTTGTATTATCTACTTTTTAATGACTGTATTTTCCTAGCATTAAAAATGAATTAATCTCTTTCTTCCTAAGTACCTTGTTGAACATGGTGGAAAAAAAAATAGTTCAACAGGTTACTTTCCCATGTAAAAACCATATAGATTGTTGCCTCTTTTTGCATATTTGATTTAAAAGCAAAACATCTGACTGCATCCAGCTCAAAGTTCAGCATCTTTTCTGGGGTTTCACAGACACAAGATTTACCTATTTCCCATTGAATTTTATTGACTTTAGGGTAGAGTACTGGAAAACAAAACATAATGAAGACAAAATCTATTAGTTTCAATCAACAGAAAACTCTGAGTTTTGCTCTGCAGTCTAAGAGTATTTTAAAGTAAATTAATATTGATAATTTGGGGTAATCTATAAGAAATACAACTGTGACATCAGTTTTCTAAAGATAGAATTATTAGGTCAAGATGTCATACTATTGCATTCTGACATGTTTCAATCATCACAGTATTTGCTATTTATTAATTTAAATCACAGCGGCTGAACAATAACATCATGATAGAAGATTATTTTAAAAATGGAGTAAAGACTTCCAGTTCTGGGTAAGATGGTAGCCAACAGCTACCCCCATGTCTCCCACTGGCTGCAACAGGACAGAAGGCAAGCAGAAGCTCAAAGAGCTTTGGAAAAGAAATAGTATTGGACAGAACGAAGGAGAAGACCAGGATTTGAAACACCACCCATCCAATAGTAAGTCAACCATGTTTTCCTCTGGTATAAACCTGACCTGAACTCAACACACTGGCAATGGGAAGCAAGGCAGTGGGGAGAGACCTCCAGGAGGAGGCCTCAAGGGCTGGCTCACAGATCTCGGAAGGATAATCTAAAAGGACCGAGAGGGCAGAGAGATCCCATTTTCCCTCTATTCTCCACTGTCCTGCTCCTCAGACCACAGCAATCTGTCAGGACAGGCACAGCCTGTAGCAATGGGAACTTGCAAGAATCAGGCTCTGAGGGAGAGGAAGTGTCCTCTTCATTTGATGGAACTGAGATTACAAGAGGGTGCAGCTAACTTCTGCATGTTTGTTTGTTTCTGTCTCCCCTCCCACAGCCCAGCCCTATTGAGTGCATGGAGAGAGAGGTAACAAAGCCTCAGTACTCTGGATGAAGAAAAGAGAAGCATCAACCAAAAGGAAATTTCTGGGGAAATAATAGAAAGAGAAGCTTGAAAAGCAACCTCATAAAGTTTTTTGAACACCTGAACTCACCTTCAACCTCACATGTACGGAATGGATCCTCGTCAGCATGCCAGAATCTTTGAGAACTGAATTAGTCGATAAGACACCGCACGGGTCTCAAGCTGGCTGTTAGGTGATGCACCCACGTGACACACGCAAACAACGCTGCACTGGCACGGGAACTTTGCTCCACAGATGGTGGATTCAAAATCACACCCTAAATCTAACCAGTGTAGCAGATTATGAAAAATAGAATTATCAATAATTTTTACATCTAAACAAGATCTAGAGCCTTGTGTAATTTTCAAAACATCCAGAATAAAACCTAAAATTACTCAGCACATGAAGAATAACAAAAATCCCAATTGCACAGGAAAAGATATTGAAGAGACACCATTCCATGACAATGAAGGATCAAGTCACCAGAAAGACAATAACCATCCTAATTGTGTATGCACCAAAAATAGAGCTAAATAAATTAAGCTAAAACCAACAATACAGAAAAGAGAAACAGACAAGTCTACAAACATAGTTGAAGATTCCTCCTTCAGCACTAGCTATGATCTGTAGGAGGTCAATCAGCCAGATTGAGAAGAACTGAAAATTACCACCACTCATTTGAATTTAATTGACATTTACAGGTCACTCAATCCAGCAACAATAGAATACACATTCTCTTTGAATGCAGCTGGATCACCGCCCAAGATAGACCATATCCTGGTTCAAAAAACAAATCATAAAAAACTGGAAATAATTAAGATGATACACAGTATGTTTTTAGATCATAGTTGTTTTAAACTAGAAATCATTGACAGGAAACTAAGAGAAAATTTCCTTCAAACCACTGGAAGATATCAACACTTCTAAATAATCCATGAATCAAAAAGAAGATCTCAAGGAATATTAGACAATACTTGAAACTGAATGAAAATGAAAATACAATATGTTAGAATTGTGACATCTACCTAAAGTATAGGTGGAAATTTATAATATTAAATGCATCTATTAGAAAGAAGAAATGTTTAAAAATTTTCAATTTAAGTAACTAGAAAAAAAGCTAAATAAACACAAAACAAGTAGAGGTAAGAAAATAAATACAAAAGCAGAAATCAATGGAATTGAATAAAGAAAAACATTGGAGACCAGTAAATCCAAAAACTGATTTATAAAAGGTCAATAAACTTGATAAACCTTTGGAGAAACAGAACAGAGAAGCCACAGATAATTTTATTTAGAATAAAGTGATTTATTAATAATTTTATTAATAAAATAATTTATTATTATTTAGTTAAGAATTAAAAAGGAAATATCACTAAAAATTCTACAGGCATTGAAAGGATAAGGAGCCACTATATGGAGAATTCTGTGCACCTAATTCCAACATTTTTGATGAAATGAACCAATTCCTTGAGATTGGAAGGAAATTGCATCGGAAATTGCAAAAACTGACTGAAAATTAGGTAACATATATGACCCTATAACTGTTAAAGAAATTGTCATTGGGAAAATATTTTTTTTAAAGAAATCTCCAAGTCTAGACAGTTCCAGTAGCAATTTCTACAGACCTTAAAAGGGAAATAATACCCAATAATACCCAATAATACCCAATTTACACAGAATTTGTACACAAATTCTCTTGGCAAAAACAAAGTAGAAAAGAACTTTCTTAACCTAATAAACAACATCCACAAAAATCCTACATCTGTCATCTTACTGAACACTGTCCTGAGTGATCTTGGTCCGGCCATAAGTCAAGGACAGAAATAAAAGGCATACTGATTGAAAAAGAAAAGAACAAATCTGTCACTATTTGTTGATGTTCACATAGAAAACCACAACGGATGCACCAAAAATATAATAATAATAATTTCCTTAAAACTAACAAGCATGTTGGGCAAGGCCAAAGAGTATAAGATCAAATCACAAAATTAACCATATTTCAACATCCTGGAAATGTACAATTCAAAATCAATTTTTTTCTAACGTACCATTTAAAATATCTCCAAAAAATGAAATACTTAGGTATAAATAGAGGGATATGAATATGTGATCTATTGCAGAGAACTGTAAAGGACTGATTAAAGAAGTCAAATAAGATCTAATAAATGGAGAGAGACACCATATGCACTAATTAGAAGACGTACATAATAAAGATGTCGGCCAGGGGGTGGTGTTGCTGGGTGGCTCAGTCAGTTACATGTCCTACTCTTAGTTTTGGCTCAGATCATGATCTCAAGATTCTGGAATCTCACCTGGGGCTCTGCACTCAGTAGGGAGTCTGCCTGAAGATTCTCTTTCTCTGTCCCTCCCCACACTTGCAGTCTCACTCTCTCTTTCAAATACATAAACAAAACTTTAAAAAATAAAAATAAAAATAGACGATGTCTATCTTCCCTGAATCACCTCTAGATTTAATACAATTCCAATCAAAACTTTTGCAAGATTTTTTTTTTGGTAGATATGAACAAGTTGATTCTAAAATTTATATGGAAAAGCGAAGGGTCTAGCATTACTAAGACATGCCAGAAAAAAAGACCACCAGAGTTGGAGGACGTATGTTATCCAATCGTAAGACTTAGTCTAGAACTCCAGTAACCCAAACTGCGTGGAATTGGTGGAAGGACCTGCACACCAACAAACAGAACATAATGGTGAACACAGAAATAAACCCACCCCAAGATGGCCGTCAGATTTTTGACAAAGATGCAAAAGTAAGGAAAAGGATGAAGGGTCGCCTCTTCAGGAAAATGTGTTAGGATGATTGAGCGTCCCCATGCCAGGTATAAATAATCAATAAACCTAGACATAAACCTCCCTTTTTATGAGAAGTTAACACGAAACATAAATCTAAACACAAGATGCAAAATTATAAAACGTTTAGAACATAAAGAAGAAAATCTTTGTGACTTGGGGTTAGGCAAAGATACGGCAGGAAAAGTGTGACCTGTAAAAGGGAAACATTGATAAATTGGACTTCATAAAAACTGAAAACCTTTTGTTCTGTCAAAGACACTCTTTAGAGAATCAAAAAACAAGTTACAAACTGAGAAAAATTTTCTATAATCTCACGGCCAACAAAGAGCTTTTATCTAGTTCCATATCCTCAGTGTAACAAGTGATTATCCAAATCAAGACATGTCTTAAAATTCATAGACACGCACACAGAAAGGAAAAAAAAAATCCCTTCAACAACACAGTAATTTTAAAAATAAGACGAAATAAGGAAAGATGGATTAAAGTGACTAAAAAATCCAGTTACAGTATTGTTTTTTTAGTAGAGACCTGAGGTAATATTACACAGTGCGAAATCTAGCCATCTTCATATATATATCTTTTCAGATAGCTTTTAAAATGATCTTCATTACCCAGGAGATTAGTAACAGAAAGTAACCAAGTTGAAGTAGAGAACCAAGCCGAAGACCTCTGCCCTCTGAGAAAGCAAGAATGAGAAAAGAAAAGGTCTAATTAGCATCACTTGCAATGAAATACTGAGGTAGTTAACTGTTAACAATGGATTTCTTTGACAATTTACAACAACCAAGCCAAATGTATTTTTATTTAATCTAATCAAACTGCCCAATCCTTGCATAGTGCAACTACATTAATTAGAAATCGTGCCAGTTAGTTTATTTTGGATATTAATACTTCTGTTATTTTAACGTGAAATCATTTTTCAGTTGACCTGGACATTACGCTGTGCTTCTCTCACACTGTGTACATTGGTGAACACCACACTCAGGACCATTTTCTTCTGACTCCTATGAATGGGAACAACACTCCATTTTTTTTTTTTAAATGCAACAGTATTATGGGAAGCTAATTAACACTTAAAAAAAAAAAGTTCCATATTCATTTCAAAATCCAATCCCCGACCCAGAACACCACTTTGCTTCTTTATTACAATAAGATATATAAGCAAATTAAATCTTTAGGCTCTATGGGGATGTTTCATCTCGGTGAATTTGGGACTATGTTTCACCGAAGAAATAACATTCAACGGTCTCATTTGGAGCACAGGGATAAGTGGATGAAATTTCTCATCTGCAGGCATCAATGAGATGCAAGTAGGTGAGCGAGTCCAAACAATATCTTAAAATTCAATAGCCCAAATTCATTCATTACAGGCCAATGACCATTCAAAGACAAAGCTAATTATTGAGGATATTTGTCATGGATATGGAAAAACACTGAACGGTTTTACTTGTTACAACCCTCATTAATGGTCTGGAAGCTCAAGTAAACATTCCGGCTAAGTGTACCACAAAGCACATTGGACACCAGTCAGAATGCAACAGAACCCGAACTGCAGCTTGCCAACACGGCGGCATTAGGCACTCCTCCACAAGATTCTCCACGGTGTGCCCGCAGTTGTGCAGGTGCAGGGAGGCAAGATGCACAGGAGTGGAAATGAGAGTTACCCTGGTTCAAAGTCTGATGCCCAATGGGATCTGTCTGCTCTACCAACCCCATAAGCAAGGGCTCCAGGGCACCCCTCATGGCACATAACATGGATAAGTCACCATCGTCAGCGAAGCCTAACACTATGGCAACTCTACTGGGTATTTATAATTAATTTATAACTCTCCCAGTACACAGGCAATCGGGAGTCATGGCAGAACCAATAGGGCTGAGTAACAGAGTTGATGTACCACACCCAACAGGTTCTCAAGTGACCAAAAGGAGGGAATCAACCAAAGGTCAGATTCTCCTGCAAAGAGAAGGGGTTTGCTGACATGTTGCTCAAGAGTAAATGCAAGAGGGGCACCTGGGTGACTCAGTGGGTAAAAGCCTCTGTGTTCAGCTCAGGTCATAATCCCAGCATCCTGGGATCAAGCCCCACATCAGGCTCTCTGCTTGGCAGGGAGCCGGCTTCCCTTCTCTCTCTGCCGGCCTCTCTGCCTACTTGTGATCTCTGCCTGTCAAATAAAAAAATAAATAATCTTTAAAAAAAAAGAAAAAGAGTAAATGCAAGAAAGGTAACTTGGTATAAAGAAAATAGTCCTAAACTTGGAGTGAGAAAACATGGATCTGAACCCTTATGCTGCACTTTGCCAGCTTGTAAGACCAGGAAACTGACCTTACCTCTTCGACTTCATTGTTTTATCAGTAAAATGGAGATGATAGTTGCTCTCAAGCATTTACTTTGCATAGTCATAAGGCAGATTTGGATTTACTTGGAGGGTGGCTCAGCATTAGAGCTCAATTAATGTTAAAAAACAAATTAATACTGGTAAGACAAATCTATAGCACTACTTTACCATCCCATGAGAGTCAAAGCCGAGAGTCGGACTACATTCAGCCACCAGTTAGCTACGCCCTCGTATTCACCATTCATTTCTCTGTCTGCATTGCCAGGTTCCCACTAGATCAAGTACTTTTTGGGACACAACGACCCTATCAACTCTAAACATCCTCCTTAGAACCCAGCTAGGTACACAATGCATTCTCGTTGAACAATCATGCTCATCAAACAGAACTAACAGGAACTGAACTCTACCATCTTGTTTTGAAAATAACAGAAGTCGTATAGATGATCCCAGTTTTTAAACTCATTCACTAAAATCCATTCAATGCATATTGGCTGAGCCCTTACTAAGGGTCAGAGATGATGTTAGTTTCTAGAAATACACTCCTAATGGGCCAAATAAATCATCTTTGCCCTGGCACTTGGCTTACACACCAGCTAGAAACACTGTTGAGAAGTGAGTAAACACTCAAAAAATAATTATATACTGCATTATTATTGGGATGGACACAAAAGACCGAGGAAGAGAATATCTAGGTAAACCATTTTATTTAAGGTAGTCAGGATTGATCATTCTTAAGCAGAAATTTGAAGATTTACCCAGGCAAAGATGAGAGAAAAAGGAAAGACGGTTAAGGCAGAGGTCCTGAGCCAGAAAACAAAACAAATAAACAAAAAACTAGCATGCTTGAGGATGGATAGAAGACCATGTTTGGATGACAGCTTCTCAGCTTATTAGAGAAAAAAAAGGGGGGGGAGGGGTTAATAGAAGTTTACTTACAAGGCAACATTATTTCAAAATGTGTTCCAGAGTGTGGTTCAGGTTAATTAGAGTTGTTGTCATTCAGGTCCTAACATGGTCTCTATTTCAATCAACAAAGCTAAACAATGATACAATGGCATGCCAAAAATTACCAATGAGATGTCTACAATAAACGACGATAAAGGTCTACTGTTAAGAAAGCAAATCAGAACTCCCAACACATGGCAGTGGCCTGAGCTACCCAAGATTGCATTTAACTTTAGGCAGATCTGGTGCTTGGATCAAGCTAGGAACAAACGGTACTTTACACCCAAACTGCATCTAGAACAAATGCCCGCCTCCTGCAAGATTTAATGTAATCTATGTCCATCTGGTCTTCTGGTCTTCTAGCTGAATGGTGGTAGCCATCCGGGCAACCTTCCATTAAACACAGATCTTTAGACATTATTTCTCTCTCCTCTCCAAGCAAGCGCCAGTGCAGCAGTCCGAGGCTGTGGCTACATCATAAAACATTTCAAGTAGGAGATAATCAGGGATTTGCCTAAAATAATAATAGATTATACAGCATGTAATTCAATTTCTAATCTGAACGTTGCCCCAGAATGGGAGGGCCAGAGTGATTTACGCCACATCGTATTTGGGTTGAAGCACAATGTATTTTTCATAAGCACCCGAAACTGGAGCACAATGTATTCCACTTCAAACAAAAGAGATTGTCCTAATTCTTAAATAAAATGATTCATACACAAACTGTCATACGTCAGGAAGGCTTTAGAAATGTGTTGAGCAGTATTTTGGAACCTCTAGGAGGCAAATAGCAGGGAAGTAGAGCAGAAGCGGAGAGCTAGGAAGGAGGAAGGGAGAGCATGGGTGAGGTCCAGACATTGCCAACAACAGCCAAGTTTGCTTTGTAGTGTTTTATTCTTTGAATCTTTTCTTCTTGGATACACAGTAGGCCCGATGATTTTCTGCTTGCGCCCAGGAGAGCTGATTACGTTAGGCGACCTCTTTACTAGAATGTTTTATACAAGTTGTTCTTGTGCTTTCTCATTTATATGTACTCAGCATTTCCTTCCTCTTCCTTAGTTTTTTTCAATTTTTACAAAATGTAAGTGGAAGGATTTTTTTTTTTCTTACAGTCTTTACAGAAGCTGGAATCCATTGACAAACTTGCGCTTCTGAGCTTTTTCATCTTTAAGGCTAAATTCTCGAAATTGAAAAGAATGACCGCTTCTTAAAAATATAAGTACAAAAACTGCCTTCCCGTCCTACTGTGATATTGGAGAAGAGTAATTCACAAGTCGTATCTATACCAGTGATTTCCTCAGGTCAATGGGATGTCAGTGTTTAAAACTGTAGTGTCAGTAGAAAATTTGCATTTTTTCCCCAGTAATTTTTTGTGATAGGTTGGCAATCCTGATTAGAGTCTGTCATTTTTAGGCATCTGAACTTCATCATTCTCCGTCTGCTTTCTACATGCTCTATGAGTTCTGAAGGATCTTTTTAAGGATGATGAGGGATGGAATCTTTCTTAAAGTGTATCTTGAATCTCATCCAACAGAGATGACACAATAAATCTTCAAGCTATTTTTGACCAGATGTCACAACTCTTGAAGGCAAATGAAGGCTCTCACAGATTTAAGGGATTACTTAACATTGACAGCTGTGGAGGCATTTATCCTGAAGTTTCTTCTTTCTTTCCATCAAGAGTATCTACGTAAGATGCTAAGGCTTGTGGCTTGGGTTAAGATGTAATAAGTTGGATAATATTTCCTATATTCCTTCAATGTTTATCCATTTCAGCTCATCCAGGAATGTCTACAACAACGGTGGGCCCAGGCCATAGGAATGTAAAAATGGAATAATGTAAAGTCGGGAGTATAAAAAAAGTTTTATAAAGCAGGCCACTGAAAGTATGATGTAAAGTTACTATGTAAAAAAATAATTATTGCATCAGAGCAGAGAAAGTTGACTTGGAAACACAAGGGTGGAAATGAAGATCTCCAGATTTTGACAAGTGTGACTTCGGGTCGCTGTCCAAACCGTCTGGGCCTCAGTGCCTTCAGTTATGAAATGAATGGCTTGAAATAGTTGGTCTTTGAGATTCCTTATAGATTTCAAATTTCCCGCCAGAATTTTAAATGTTAGAGTGGACCTATTCCATGCCATAGTTGTATCTCTAAATAATATCCACATACTCTTTTGGAAATCGGTGAATGGTAAAGTTATTATGAAAGGATTAAATTCCTTAACAAGATTAATAAGTCCATTTGAAACTAAAGGGTACTTTTTAATATCTAAAAATTTCAGAAAGCAAAACTTGATTTCTGAATCAAGTCTCTAGAGACCATAAGATTTTTAAATTTTTTAGACATTTTTTTCTGACTCTAAACATGCAGAGAAAGATCAATAGAAATTTTTGCACTGATAGAAGGAAATCGGAATAATTCTTGAAGATGCTAACACAAGCACTGTCACTGAATATAGCCTGAGCGTAGTTCTTTCCTTAGTAAGCAAAGCTTTAAAAAAGGTATCAGAGATATATCCTATGAGTCAAGATGCAGAGCAAAGCAGGCTTGCAATGAGCTTTCCAGAGAATATGCACATCTCAGAGCTCAGATGCCTGCTGCTGAGGCCAGGTCACTTGTATTGTTTTTTTAGACGTAAACTGCATCAGCTCCTAATACTTCCAAAGCTCTACCATGGAGCAAAGGCAGACATAGATAAAGGAGAAGAAGAAAGCAGAGGAAGAGGAAGACAAAGAGGAGGAGGACAAGATTTGACTTGTGCAAAACTTAAGAAAGGAATAGCCTTTGTCAGGGCACCTGGGTGGCTCAGTGGGTTAAGCATCTGTCTTTGGCTTAGGTCCTGATCTCAGGGTCCCGGGATCAAGCCCCCTGTCGGGCTCTCAGCTCAGCAACGAGTCTGCTTCTGCATCTCTCTCTTCCTCTCCATCTGTGATCTCTTCTACTCTTGCTTTTTCTCAAATAAATAAAATCTTTTATTTATTTACTTTTAAAGATTTTATTTATTTATTTGACAGACAGAGATCACAAATAGGCAGAGAGGCAGGCAGAGAGAGAGAGAGAGAGAGGAGGAAGCAGGCTCCCTGCGGAGCAGAGAGCCTGATGCAGGGCTCAATCCCAGGACCCTGGGACCATGACCCGAGCCGAAGGCAAAGGCTTTAATCCACTGAGCCACCCAGGTGCCCCAATAAATAAAAACTTAAGAAAAAAAAAAAAGAGGTAAAATCTTTGCCTAATAAGCTTCACTTAATCTGTTTGGCTCCAGGTCAGATAATGGTTTCTAGAGGTTAGACTTTTACTTGCTTACACAGGCATTACTAACAGAGTTTAAAGAATTATCCTGCTCAGTTCAGTATGTCAAGGGCAAGGCCTAGCAATTTGTGTTCTGAAAAACGTCCCAAGATGATGCTAGCACACAGTCAGGCTTGGGAAATGGGAGACCCAGTGCTGGTTGCATTTACCAACTACTTGCAATTCTTCAGTAGCAGAACCAAGACTAGAACTTAGTTCCTCCCAGTTATGAGGCCATAGACTACTATGGGGTTTGATAAAAGTAAAAGTTATAGCACTAATACACATTTTTCAGATAACAGCTACTTGTGAACAAAACAACAACAGTAACCTTCACTTTGAATCAGTCACTGTCAGATTCATTTGCAAGTGTTGACTAAGGATTTATTCTTTATTGGTGCTAGAATAAGTTTTAGGGATATTGAGGAATAAAAAAAGTGAAGAACTAATGGATCTCTCATTTTATACGATGTTCTATAAAACCAATTTCTGATCATAAATTCATATGAACATTTTAATATCAAAAACCAGAATGTGATGGTACTCAATACTCAGTCTACATAAAAATATAATACTTTTGATAAATAGTAGAAAAGAGGAACCTATTACAAGAGGGATAGTATTAATTTTTTGGTTTATCTGATTAATATAAAAACAATTGATATAATTTAGGCCCAAATTTTGGTTTTTGGCTCTAACCTTCCAAAGGAATATTGACTCTGATCACTTCTACTTCTAGGTAATTCTTAAAAATCTTCATTATACTTTTTTTGAGGGGGTACACATAGAGCTCTTCTTTTCATTAAAAAATAAATAATAATCTCATTGATATCCATGTATATCAGTGTCATGTTATGGCACTCTATCAGAGGTAAGTCAGTGACTTTTAAATCATCATCATCATCATTCAATACGGTATTAAATGCAGTGCTCTCTACTGAGTAGATTTGTTTGTGTAATGTTAACCTAACAGTATTGTATAAAATTAACCGAAAGAGCACATGGACTCAAAGCTTTAACTTCAACTAGCATGGCCAAAGCCTCTCTCTTTCCAAACTGTCAAATATAAGAACTGGTGACACAGCCGGAGTTTTCCCCAAGGTTGAGGAACCAGCGATAATTAAAGAACATTTATCTAGTCGAAAAACAGAGACACAAAATACAGTATGACATCAGCGTGGCCGCCATAGCCTTTCAAGGTCAGGAAATCCATCATGGTGACAACAGTTCATAACTAGAAACGGGGCCGAGTGACTTTAATGAGTAAGAGGCTAAGATAGTGTTCTGTCAAGAAGCCAAGTATGCACTGTACTGTAGCAAAGGTGTCGCCAGTGACTCCCTGCAGTTATTTCAACCCCACCATGGAGACAGACGACAATAAAGCAGATAACCAGGAACACACATCCCAAGCCAAGGGGACGGCGTCAGTCTCAAGGACTGCTTGAATCCTGAACAAATGTCTTTGGTTTAGGAGAGTCTTTGTGGTTTACTCCCCACTCTCTTGATCACTCTAACATAAATGTAGATACCGCTCTGAACAACTCCAGGAGATGCCATTTACCTAGAATACAATGTGAATACTGTCTGTTAAACTGACAACACCAGTAACACTAATCCTAAAATTACAAAGAGAGAGACTTAATTGGGTCAGACTATCATAAACTAAGAGCCAAGGCATGGCCACTAAGTGAAAAATTAGAGAAGGATATAGTACATACAAAATCGCCAAAAATGACATTTAGTATCGTTTTGTAGTAAAAGTTAGACATACTGACAATTAAGGTTTAGAAAGCCCCAGGACCAGTAATTTCCCTAAACTCCTCTACGTAAACAAAGCAGCAGTGCATGGAGATTCTCAGGTCGATTGGAATGACAACTCTATTTCTTCAGTCAATTGTTTTCGTTTGAGCCCTCAATGAATCTTTTCATAATTATTTCAATTACAGTCTACTATTAGAGAAAACACCAAATAATACTCAAGTGTTCCTTTAAAAAAGGTTATTCGGATCCAGGTGTTTCCTTAAAATATCTATGCAAAACATCTCCATTAGAAAATCATCAGCAGTACAATTCAACACTTAAAGTAATTTAGAAAAGAATCATTTTGCTTAATGGTTTCTGCTCAAATTCATTTACCCCAAATTATTCTACAAACATGGTGACAACAAGTATTAAATCATGGAACCTTTAGAATAACTGTGCTGTAACCAGACAGTATGTAATGTTTGGACATAAATGTATTGTTTCTTGAAAATGAGATAAGTGAATATAACTTCACAATGAATAGCATGTGGTTATAAGAGACCTCAAGAGAAGTGTAAAGACTATGGAATCTGCAAAGACAAATAAGATGTTTTGAAAACGCTTTAAATGTTTACATTGTGAGCCTCTAATTCCCATTACCCAGATCTTAACACAGTGATAGACTATTTTCCCCGAATTCTTGCCTTCTGACATTATGATATTTTAAAAGCAACAGTTATTATATTTATTAGTTCAGTACGTTATTTCCTTCCAGTATCCAAAAGATGTTATTCTCAACACTGGAGTTAAAAGTGAAAAAACAGAGCTAGGTTTCTGCATTCATGGACTTACATCCAGATGGGAAGAAAGAGGGTGATGTGCAGTCCACAGCAGAAATGTTAAGAAACAAGAAAACAAATGAGAAAATGTCTGAGTGTGATAAGCATTCTGAAGGGGATACATCTATGAAGGATGGTATGATGAAGAGTAAGTGAGGGATGTTTGGGGAAGGAAGGGGCTAAACAGGTTATTTATGCCATAATTCCTTCTGGCTGAAGACTTTAGTTACTGTGTATCTGTGTCTCCTCTGGGCAGTTTGTGTAATCACAGTCCTGGTTCATGTCACCTTGAAGACTATCCTATCTACAAAAGTAAAATACATCAGAGAAGTCTCCATGCACATGACCTTCCAGTCCCTTACCATGGTTATCTGTGCATGTATATTGCCATAGTTTATCCAACAAACATTATCCCCAGTATAAACTGATATGATTTGGATGCATATAGATCTACCATCCATTTTCATTGTAGGATGAATCACCCCCAGGTAAGGGGGAGGCAGAACAGAAAAATCATTAATGGTTCAACATCTCAAGACCTAGGAAAAGAACCTTATTTAGCCAGATAGCAACACATCTTTCCAAGACTTCAAAATAGATGTCTGGATATCAAAATAGATTATCTTTACATATATGGTAAAGATATATAGATCAAAGTATATAGCTTCTCATGAATATCTCCAGTTCTCTTCTTTCTTGCCACAGAGGAAGAATTGCATGTCTTTGCCTCTTTGAATTCAGGGAAGGAAGCTGATTTATTTCAGTCAATAAAATTTGAAGAGAAGTGATATTTTCCAAGAGACTTTTTTTTTTTTTAACTGGTTATAGGCCTTCTCGTACTTTCTTCCCTTGGCCTGGAGATCATGGAAGCTCCAATACTGAGCCATTATGTGATGGTGGAACACACACCAGGACTGCCACTGGATTTTGAGGAAAGAGTAAAACTTTGTTGTTGCAAACCACTGGAATTTGAGAGTCACTTATTATCACATAACAACTTATTCTATCTATTATGGGTAGACTCATGTCCCTCCAAAATTTCTATGTTAAAGTGCTAATCCACAGTACCTCAGAATGTGACCTTATTTGCATATGGGTTATTACAGATGTAATTAGTTAAGATGAGGTCATACTGGAGTAGAGTGGATCCCTAATCCAATCTGACCAGTGTCCTTATAGAAAGGGGAAATTTGGGTGTAGACACACACACACACACAGACCAAAGACCATGTGAGGATGAAGGCAGACATGGGGGTTATGCAACAGAAGCCATGGAACTCCACAGAGCAGACCAGCAAAAGCTAAGAGGTCTGGAGGAGATTTTCCTCCACTGCCCACAGAGGGAACCAACTGTGCCGATACCTTAACCTCAAACTTCTAGCCTCTAGAGCTGGGAGTCAGTACATTTCTGTTGAGCCACCCAGTTTGCCATACTTTGTGACAAGAGCCTTTGCAAACAATTAGACTATCTTAATGCAACTATATATTGTTTCATACAGAAGATAATGTGATGGGGGGAGGGCACAGCTAATGATGCCATAACTAACACCTTTATAAGGGGAATCCCATCTGATTAATTGGGATTATCTAGTAGTTGGGGAAAATTACTTTCATTCTCATCTTAAAAGTGGGTATAACTTTATGGCTTTCTTAACTAAGAAAAAAACACTTTTTTTGGTTTTTGTTTTTTTTTTTTAACTGAAATATAGTTGACACACAATATTACATTAATTTCAGGTATAAAACATAATGACTCAATCATTCTATATGTTATACTATGCTCACCACAAATCTACATATGTCACCATTACCATACCAGTGACTGTATTTCCTGTGCTGTGCCTTTCATTCCCATGATTTATCATTCCCTAACTGGGAGCCTGTATCTCCCACTCCCCTTCACCCATTTCATCCTCCCCCTACCCTCCTCTGTTCTGGCAACCATAGTTTGTTACCTATCTTTATGGGTCTGTAAAAAACAAAAACAAAAAAATACACAAAACAAAAAAACAAAACAAAACAAAACACACAAAAAAAAACCCTTTCTATTCACAATTAAAGTGCCCATACTTTAAAGATAAAGAAAAAGTTTATTATATTTTCTGGGAGACCAGTTCCATATTTACATGATCCTGTCCTGTTGTCTCTTAATTATGAATGCTGAAGCTTTTAGCTTCAGAGGATTCGATATGTTTGCTATGAATGATTAAGGGTTCATAAAGTTTTTACTAGCACATTAATCTCCAGGTGCAGAGAAAGTCAAGACACTTGTTAAAATTCTCTAGTCCTCACACAAGGTTGCCTCAGGAAACATGGTAAATAGCTACAGTTCTGACTCCCCAAGATAGCAACCCCCCCATCAACTTCAAAGGAAACTGTCTACACAAAATAAGGATTCTACTTTCCGCGAGTTGGCCTAGAAAATGGAGAACTTATTTTACAAGACTGTTTCTTTTTGAAATGAAACACTCCATGAAAAGCAAGTTCATGACGCAGAACTTAGAAACACAGGAGATGCTTGATATTTGAGAGGGCTGTGTCCCTGGTTCCCGGCAGAGTGAGCCAGGGCTCTCCAGGGAGATGCCCTCTAGCCTAGCGGACAAGGGAAGACAAGGGACACAATGGAATGCGCCTGGCAGGGCAGGGACTGGGTCCATTCCCAAGCTAGTTTCTCCTCGAAGTCCCCTAGCCCATGGCTTTTCAGATAACAACTATCATTTTCTTGCTATCCGTTACCTCTTCTTCAGCTATCTTTCCCGGCTCTCAATTTTTGAGGCCACTTTCTAAAGAGAGATTTCTCCACAGCTTACTCCTTATCTTTCTATTCTCTGTATATATTCTCTCTCTCCAGGACAGGAAGCATGGAGGGGGAAGAAAAAAAAAAAATCATAGGCTGTAAGAGCCAGACACATACAAATTGAAGTCAGAGCCTCAGATTGGTTAAATAGTCAATAAATCAAGCTTCTTGAATTTATTTTCCCTCCTCTAAAAAAAAAAAAAATCATCCTTTTCGGAGAAGGTGATTTGAGATTTAAGTGAGCTTTAACTTTAACACATACAAAGTGCCCAGCAAATGGTAGGTACTCCACAAACCTGAATGCCTTACTCCTAATGGTCTCATTCAATATCCCAATTTCAACCATCTCTCATGCCATAAATCTGGGAAGGCCATCGGAAAGAAAGCTTGGAATACAAGTAATGGTCAAAGACAAAGGCACACAGTATGGAAGTGGAGGGTGAGCAAAAAGAACTGTGTAGATCTGAGAACATGAGAAGGCATCGAGAATGACATAGGTCTCTGACAGCAGTGTATTTACTCAGGAACCAAGCAATGTCTGAGGCTAAAGAGGAAATATCTCCCACCTGTTGTCTTAGAAAGTATATAAAGGGCTTCAGGAATTTTATTAAGCCCATACCAATAGAATTTACCATCGAGGATTCATATAGCAAAACAGCCATGAGACACAAGGAGGGGACATGACATAAGCATACAAGACCAACTCATGCGCAGAAAGATGCTGCACGCTGGAGAAGGGTTGGCGCATTTCAGGGAGAGGGGAAATTAACAAGTGGCATAAGTGACAAGGGTTTTGGAAGAGGGAACTAAAGTTAGCTCACCCATAGTAGCAGTTCTCAATATCTACTTTAAAGCCTGTGCTTTTTGAAGAAGTGTAACTATGTCTTAGTCACTCTAATGTTATTTGGAGTTTCAATACAAACGAAATAGCAAAACTAAAAGAATCAAAGCAATTGGCCAAAGTGCTGCTATATCTGATCTTCAGTAGAGGAAAAAAACACACACACACACACACACACACACACACACACACACACACACCAAAAATTCTTCTAAAGGGTTTCTGAAACTTTCACTTGAGACTGACTGTGTCATGGTCAATAATCTCAATGTCCGTTGACACCTTAAAATTATGCCACTCACGTTAACTATGACAAGGTGGTTCTTCAGCTCTGAAACAGACAAGACCACGTTTTTAAACAGGTATCCATTGATTTAGGCATTATCAAATCAAACGCTTCTTAGATCATCCACTATTAATTGGCTGAAGAAACATGCTAAGGAAAAGAATCCCTATCTGATAAGCTTTCTAATATCTCATATTCTTTAAGCAAATGGAACAAGTGTGTATACAAGTACAATATTTTGTATGCAGTAGAAAAATGTGCCTCACAGTATCAGGCTTTACTTATAATCCTGAAAACGGTATGCGATGCTACTTGAAAAATAGTTATTACTATGGTTGGTTGGATAAAGTTATTTTTTTTCTAAAAGCAAATAGGCTGAAGCATGACTGCAAACCAATTTCAACTCTAACAGCTACCATGTAGCACACAGCATCCTCTCACTACCCAACACATTCTAATACAGTTTACTGTAACATGAAATACAGCCACAGTAGCTAACGATATTGCAACTTGAAGATGCCCACAGAAAGCATTTGCTGTTATTTTTTTTTTTAATGTTAGAGTTAAGATAAACCCAGCTAAGATGCCATCTCTATTTTTTTTTTCCTTGCTCCTGGATTAACTATACCATCTCTGAAATACACTTCCATATGGCTCTGGTACATAAATAGTAGAAAAAGTCAATACTAATTAAATGCATTAATAAGTTTTTTATTGATGCATCGGGTGGCAGGCACAGCCATAAATCTGAAAACCCAGCCAGAAGTACATGATCCCTGAAATAGAATGCCATGACATTTTTTGAAGAAGTGGGTTTTTAATTGAGGATTGTCAAGTTAGAGAATGAAACAATCATTTAGCCCAGGGATGGGCACACATTCTTTGTAAAGGGGCAGGAAGTAAAAACTTTTGACACTGTAAGTCTGAAGGTCCCCGTTGCAACTGTTAAACTCTGTGGTTGGACACAATATGGAACTGGAAAGGCACGGTAGTGTTCCAAAAATCTCATATGTGGAAACTAAAATTTATATTTTCTATAATTTCCAATAATCGTGAAAGAGTCTTCTTTTTCAAAACTTTTCCCCAACCGTCTGAAAATGTAGAAGTCATTCTTGACTTGTGGTACATTTCTAACTAGGCAGCAAGCCACATTTGGCCCACATGCCAGGGTTTGTGAGTGGCTGATTTAGTGGGCATCTAACGCCTGAAGGAGAGAGGGACCCGGATGAGAAGCTACACAGAGAGCAGGGCTTCTCACTTCTAAGAAATGCAAAACAGATTTGGACTTCAGAAAATTCTAGAAATTCAACATGCATATTAAATATATGTGCATATTTTGAGTCATATAAAATATTAGTCAGAGGGATTCACTTACTTCCATTCCCCACCAACCTCTCTCCACATGTGCTATATCCCAGAGCAAAACCCCAATTCCCAGTCCTGTGACTAGACATTAGCTTTGATTTCTTTCTCTCTCTTAAATTCTTGTCCAATCCATCACTCAATTTTGCCATTTCTTCCTCTTGAATAACTTACAAAACCATCTCCAGTGCTCTGTGCTGGTCCAGGTCCCCGTCACTTCAGGCCTGTCTGCACACTTGAGTCCTTGCCTGACTCCAGGACATTTTCTTCTTTGTATCTGGACTTTTTTGTTTTTCCAACTCAAATGTGATCCTGTGAGCTTTCTCACAGATGCCAATGGCTTCCTACTGTCCTTGGGATAAAATGGAAACTCCTTATCGTGGCTTACAAGGTCGTTCACAAACTCTTTCCTAAGCATCCATCCTTATCTTGCATTGTATTTAATCAAACAGAGCTACTAAAAAGTGGGAAATAGTAGAACTCCCAGCATCTTCCAGTTTCTCTACAGGGGTACACATTCCCAAGCACAATGCAGGAGGGGAAGGGTCTGAACTGCAGAAGCATCAGAAACACTTCTACCAGCCTCCACAACTGCCAAGGAGAAGATGGTATTCCTTTGGAATGGAAGGTTCTGGAAGCACCAAGTACCGGACTAAGTTCTTCTAGGTTTGCATTTGTTGAATAACATTAATTTTCATTATTTATAAAGTAAGAATGGCCCGATTCCAGGTTGACACAAAGTAGTTTGGGCTCACAGATGAGGGGTTGCACATAATTAAAAATCTGATGAAATTATACTAGGAATTCAGAGTGTTGCTAAGAAAATGAAAAGAACAAAAGTTTGACTTGTTTCACTGTTCTCACTGGAATTGTTAACTTTTTATGGTATTTTCTCTGGCTTTCTCAAAAGTAAATATTTAGCTCTTGTGCTAAAAAAGAATAAACATTAAGTCTGAGAAGCTACTAATGGGAAGTGAGGAAAAACTCAAGTGATAGATAAAATAAACAATGGTTAGGAGGGTACCATGATTGGGAGCAGAGCAGGATCCACAGGACACAACCCAGTAGTCAGGGAAGAGAAGGGACATCCTTTCCAGCCAGTGGAAAATGCAACCTACTCTGTGTGGGCTCCATATTTAATTTACTCTTCCTACTTAAAGGGGGTGTTGACACAGACGTTCACAGACTGCAGGATAAAGAATTTTCCTAGGGGAAAGCATAAAACTCACATCAACATCTGACCGCTGGGACCTCCATGACGAGGTACCTGCCTGCCTTGAACCTATGTTCTAGACAGTTTGTTTCATACATCCTGTCCCAGAACGAAAGTGCCTCTAATTCCCCACCCACTCATCCCATAATACATGGTGGTCATTCCTACTTTTCCTTTGTATTTAATCTCATACCCTTCCATAATGGGTTAGAGAACCCATTGATCTGTGTTTCCATTACGACCTGCACAGGCATCCTTATCACTGTACATTGTATCATTTGCTCATTTCACAAATATTTGCTCATTTCACAAAATACTATTCTGTATCTGGCTCAGTTCTAGGCTGTGGCTGTTCAGTATAAGAATTCAATGTCTTTGTGGCTTTGTATAGTATTATGCATTCAGCTACTTAAAGATAAAAACTGGATTCTATATCTTTGTACCTTTCTGTATATAGTAGGACTCAATAATTGAGGGAGGAAGTAGATTAGCTAATGAATGACAAGGTATGCACAGAAGTCTTATTTTGATCTTCTTGTTGTTTTAAGTATCTGGAGCCCAAATGTAAGGAATTTCTCCTGGAACACAATGAAGGGATTCTTCCTTGAATCTTATATATAATATTTACTATCAGATAGGAAAGAAGAACAAAAAAAAACATTGCTGTATAAAATAATGTCAGAAAATTGTCAGCAAAACATTGCTCTATAAAAATGTCAAAAAAACATTGCTCTCTCTCTATATATACATATATATATATATATATATATGTGTGTGTGTGTGTGAGTATAATCCATTTAGATATAGAAAACAGAGTAAAATCATGACCCAGAGCAAGTTTCCAGATTAAACTATAGTACTCTGTGTTGCCTGATAGTGAATGATTAGAGAGCAACTCCTACTTAGATTCTTACCTGGATATCTGAATAATGGTTCCCTATGAACTTCTGACCATGGTGACTTTTATATGGAAAATTATGATACCCTCTACAATTGTACCTTAACCTATACCATGCCTTCTAAAAGGCTCAAAATCCATATAATTATCAATTTGTCATTAATTAAATCTTCCAAGTCTACCCTAAGGGAATTGATGATAACTAAAATCCATCATATAGAGGGTTCAGAGAGGCACAGAGAAAAAGAGGGAAGAGGAGGTGACTGTTGTCTTAGCTCCATGTATAGAACTGCATACCTAGTTACAGGAAAAAAAATCTCCATATCCACTTTTTCTCAGTAAGGAACAGATATTCTTTATGAGTGGAAGCATGCAAATGCCTGATTGGATCTATTTTTAGATTAGTTCATTAACACCAGAGCTAATAGACTTAACTCTGTTCTGAAAAACCCTAGTCATATAATGATGAGAGCTCTGTTCAGAGAAACAATGAAAATCTACAAACAGGAACTGCATTCTTCCGAAGCACCCTGATAAAAACTGTACAGAGAGTTTTACAAGCAACATCCAAGTTATCAAGATATAAACTCATGTAATTAAGAGAGCACTGGTAACTCAGACGGTATGCTAATACTTTATGTAGACCTCTCAAATGGAAGATTGTTAGTTTTCCAATATGGCTTTGAGTTTTGAATATTTGATATGAACGTTCATTTGGGGCACACGGCCACTCATAATGCCTTGATCAGAGTAATGTCCTCTCCAGCTAGGAAGTTTTAAAGCACAAGGCCTTTACCCAGACAGTGTAAAACTGTGGTTAAATTGATGAGCCATCCATGACTTTTACCGATCATCTCCTAAATTTGTGAAGCTTTCCCTGTCTTAGCTTGTTTTATTTTGAATCTGAACAGCTAAACTATAAATGCAGCAGCTAAGAAGAAGAAGAAGAAGAAGAAGAAGTAGTAGTAGTAGTAGTAGTAGTAGTAGTAGTAGTAGTAGTAGAAGTAGAAGTAGTAGAAGAGGAGGAAGAAATGGAATTCTATAAAGAAGCCAATAATCCCCAACTCCATGCCGCAATTGTTTCCAGAATTTGTGAATGTCATGGGCTACTTAATAGTTGCTGAAGTCAAATTTGCATGGCCCATCAAATGGCAACGCATCCTATAGCTGGGCTGTTTGCTACTAATCCTGGATTCTAGATTCAGGCTTCCACTTAACTCTTGCAAACCCTTGAAAACTCTTGCAGTAGCACAGGTTACTTAGCCTCTCAAAGAGTCTTTCCTTTTCTGTAAAATAATAATAAAGATAGCTCACTGGATTTGACTGGTTAACTGAGATAATATAATAATAAGACTTGAGGATTAACTGATATAATCTATGCAAAGTTTCCAGCAGACAACCGGACATACATAGAGCAAGCACCTTTAAAATATTAGCAAAATGTTGGGGCGCCTGGGGGGCTCAGTGGGTTAAGCCACTGCCTTCGGCTCAGGTCATGATCTCAGGATCCTGGGATCAAGTCCCGCATCGGGCTCTCTGCTCAGCAGGGAGCCTGTTTCCTCCTACTCTCTCTCTGCCTGCCTCTCTGCCTACTTGTGATCTCTCTCTGTCAAATAAATAAATAAAAATCTTTAAAAAAAAATATTAGCAAAATGCCTTACATTTCCATTCAAGAGCATAGAATTTAAAACACACACACACACATACATACACATCTCTCTTCACACTTAAAAATCAAAAGCTTGTCAAACAAAACAATGGAAATGTCAAGACAATTTTTTAAAAAAGTAAATTTCAACAAGTCAAAACATAAAGCCGGGCTGGTTTATCATCAAAACTATCCCTAGTTAAGTGTACATTTTTAAAGGAAAAAATAAACACTGAATCAAAAGCAAGAGGAAATTCTACGTGTACCTTTCAATCATATTTTTACCTCGGTAGAAATGCATCCTCAATGTTCTCTAAGAGATCCATTCTTGGTGTCCTGGAGAAAATATTTGAGGCGAATTGGGAAAGCTGGATGATGGCCATCATATTGTCTTCTCCAGTGGCCAGGCAACACCTCTGCTTCTTCAGGTAAACAAAGGGTGGTTTGTAATGGACCGTAAAAAATCCAGCTTTGCCGTGAAACCCTATTCTAGTTTAACTGATGATTTTAAAAGCCACCGCTCCCTTCCTACCCAGAGCGACTGCAAAATAATTTGTGACTGTAATATTTCTGAATGAACACTCAAGCAGTCTAACAAAGATAGCCTCAGAGGTGCCAGGGGCCCAGTGGTATGCAGAGTTTTGGGGCCAAGGAGCCAGACAAAGAAAGTATGGAAAACGAGACACAATCTGGGGTTCTTTTCACAATTGCTGTGAGCATCTCAGAGTGAAGGCAGACAGCTGGTAGAGGCTGTGAGGAACACATTCCAAACTAGCTCCAACACCCAGATAGCTGACCGTGATCTTAGGCAGGTGGCATTTAACCATTAGCCTTAGGAAGTGTTCATATAATTTATATGACTGAATTCTAAAAATCAAACAAGCAGGTGTCTGCTTTACTCACAAATTCCAGAAGATTTTAAATACTTTCTTTTCTTTTTCTTTACTTTTTTTTTTTTTTAAGATTTCATTTACTTGCCAGAGAGAGAAAGAGAGTACACACAAGCAGGCAGAGAGGCAGGCAGAAGTAGGCTCCCTGCTGAGCAAGGAGCCCGATGTGGGACTCGATCCCAGGACCCCGAGATCATGACCTGAGCCAAAGGCAGCAGCTTAACCAACTGAGCCACCCAGGCGTCCTGATTTTAAATACTTTCGGTTCTCTTCTATCATTTTACCATGATACTCAATACACTCTGTGCCCATATTTTCTTAGACAATCTTCCTATTCCTCTCCCTCCTCCCTGACATCTTTTCCTAGGAAGGCATATTTCCTCTGGCTCAGCCACCAATGGAAAGAACAAAGAACACAGGTTTCCTTGAAGAGTTCCTTGCATCACCATCCAAATTTAAATCAGTTTAGCAAATAAAATCAACAACATTCCTTATTTGTAGCCTGTCTCATATTCTGTCATTCATTTGTTCAACTAATAAGCAATATGTTAATGACTGCTGAGTCACTGGAAATATCCTAGGTGCTGGGAGAGATGGATAGGACTCCATTAACAAGCTCACAGTCCAGAAAGGGAGACATAAGTGTACAGAATTAATTGCAGGGCAGCACGCGTGATGCCGTAGTACATGTAATACAGTAAGCAGGGCTGGTGGGAGCATGAAGGAGGCAAGAGTTTCACTCTGCAGAGAGTAGAGAATGGACAGACTGACAGTGTCTATTCCTCCTGAAGCAGAGAATTTAGAGCATCTTTAATATTAATCTGAATTTTTTGCTCCCTCTAAAAACAGCAGAACAGACTCAGCTGTGTCCAATACCACATTCTAACTAGAATTGTAACCTGTGTTTAATATGCACATCACATAGGAAATGATACTTAACAGACCTGAGTACAGCAGCATTAGGAGCTCAGAGATACTCTTTGTTTCTAACCTCCCATTATAGAAAATGAGGTTACATGCACTCAGGTAAGGATTCTGTAAAGATAATGATATTATATTCACTATTAACGTGAACATAGGCTGGGAATTAAAGGAAAAAAGTAACACATAAAAATTCCTTACTAACCCAGAGACATGTATGGTATATTTTCCCATTTTTTAAATTCCCTCTACACTCTGACTATATTCAGGAATATAGGATAAGGAAATACAAATTGGAGTAACAAGTAGGCTTACTGTAACTGAAATGTTTACTTCCAACTCACAGTAGGGAAGACCAAGTGACAGGCATATAAAGAGTTGGTAGAGTTTATATGAATAAGTTACACATTTTGAGGATGAAAGACTAAACATGCTATTCCCTCAAATTTTAAAAGAAGATACTAAGTTCTGTACTTAGTGAAATAAGAGTATCAGATTCTGAACATGTACAATTTTTCCTGAAAGCTATTATACTACCCAAAATGGTAGATGTACCAGGAAATGATAATATATGTGTAATGCACTGCATATCGTAAGTATAAAATAGGGAAAGTATAAGAGAAAATAATTATGTTGGCTGTCAGAACCAAAATGTGAATCCAAAGCTTTGGATTAAACTTTTAGGAGTGGTTGTGTCCCAAAGAAGAGACGTTTTAAAAGAATTGTTGTGAAGATATATTATTCTGGTTGTATTGTCGGCATGGCATGCCCACATTTTTAACAATGGGTCATTTTTTTAAATTTCTATGCTCTTCGTAAAAAGAACCTTAGAAATTAGGAGAACAGTTCCCCACTCAACACCAGTTCACAACAACAAAAAAAAAAGAAAATGGATTGCATTTTGACTTTTTCTTGGATACTTTGTTGGGGGTCCTTTAAACAGTAATTTTGATAAAACTTTTTTTAACAAGTGAAAATAATAAGTGGATTCATAAATAAATGTTTTTAATGACCAAAAATAATTTTGAAAACCTAAAAAATAACATGAGTAGTAAATAATCTTGCATATATACTCACTGAATAAAAATGAAACCCCATAGTACTTTCTAAGCATAGGCAATGGCTATGGATATCCTAAGTGATTTCTGTTTTCATAAAGCAGTGGTTTATAGCATTAATACTATAATGTAGGTGGCCTGATCAAACATCATTGATGCTTCGTTAATGTCTTCTGAACCAAGTTCAAATCCCTTAAATCAAGAGTAAGACTATTCACATACCAGGTCCAATCTACAGCCCTAGCTCTTTGTCCCACCAGTTCTCCTCTCTTGAAGCCCTTGAAACCCCTAGAAACACCATGGACTTCTATAGTCAGTGACCTCAGCCTGGAACATCCTTAATCTCCTTCAATCTCAACACTGAAATCTATCATCCTCATCTTAAAAATATGTTTCGTTATAGTTCTAAGTCTGATGTCCATCAAATACATTGTCAAGATGCCCGGATTTCCCGGAGGGCTGTATATGCCCTACAGATTGTAATTATTCACCTCATTGTCTCTCAATGACCAGCAAGCACTGGGCTCTATACCTAGTAGGTGCTTGTGAACAAAGTTTGCATAAATGAATTCAATGAACATTTGTTACTTAATAAATCTTATGAATCTAGCCAGACTCCTTGTTTGGGTGTTTAATGTGCTACCATTTATTTGGCCAATCAACTTCTCAAAAAACTCAAAAAAAAAAAAAAAAAAGTCCAGACAGAAAGACCATACTAATGATTGGTCCATAGAGATGATTCTGAAATATGATCCATCTCCTAAAGTTTTTGAACATCTGATAAAATCCCTTACACAATTTCTCATTTGTAAAATTGATTCTAAGTATACTGGCTTTTTTACACAGTATACACAATTTCTTATTTTTAAAATTGATTCTATGTAGTACTGGCTGTTTTACATAGTATAAGCAAAGAAGAAAAAGGGGGAGTAACCAAATGATAAACAGTTGAACTATATAGGAACTGGGTTCCCTAAGTAGCAGACATTTTATAAATACTGTTCAACGAGCTATGTACAAGCAGATGTTAATATAAAGGTTTCCAATTATTTCCTGGAAAGCTCTTAAAGCAATCTTCAAAAAAAAAACAAGCACGGAAATGATAGAACTAACAGCTAAAATTGAAACACTAATATTTCCAATAAGTATCTAATTTCTACATAGGCATAGTTAGGGGAGAAAGAATGGGTAGGTTTTTACTGACTGTTGTCAGTAAGGAAATATACATACTTAGTAAGCAAATAAATGTCCAAAACGAAAATGTCAGACTTTGTTTGGTAACTCAAAGACTGTCTTCATGAGTCATACTTCTCCCAGAAATAGGATGTCTGTGTTGTGTATCTGTAACATACCCATCCTGTAAGACACTGAAACACTGATGTCAGCTCTTGGCATGTGAAGAATAAACAAATACATTCCTATAAAACTTATGCTGCTTTGGAACTTACTTGCAGAATTTGCTGGGGTGGGGTGTTGGGAGAGGGAGGGTGGTGGAAAACTTTATAAAGAGACTGTCATTCCAGGGAACATTCACTTACTCCAGTTTCATATGTAACCTTCCAAAAGCACAGCATCTCCTAAACCAGAGTCTTCCCCGTTTCTACCAGTCATCAGCCAGCTCGGGACGTTCCTCCCCATAACCCAGTAATGCTGCAACAGCAATTTCACTGTCTTTCTTGCTTAGAGTCGTTCTTACTCCAATTCCACCTGCACAATGTTGTTAGAATAATCTTCCTAAACTCCTTTTCATTATGTCTTTCCTCTGTTTAGGAGCCTCTGGTGGGTCCTTTTCACTGATCAGATTAAATTTAGTCTTTTCAGCCTGAATACCAGAGCCTTCCATTAATCTTTCCCTTCTCTCCAAGAAGACGCTTTCCTTCCTGTCTCTAAAATCAGGTGGAATTCATGTCTTTACTATTACGCTCTTCCTGCTCAAATGTCCACTCTTTCCTGATGGAAATCCAGATCATTCCATTCAGCAAAGAACCACCATGTCCCCAGTTACCCTTTCTGGCATTATTCTTCCCTTCTTGCTTCTTCTTCTCAGAGCCAATATCTATTTCCAGTGATCATAACTTGTCTCTACTAGTGTCCTAAAAATGCCTCTTTGCTCTCTACCTAGTCCTTCAAACTGCAAGCCCCAACCCCTAGGCCAGGTTGATGATCTTTTTTGATACCTTACTGAATATTTAGCAGATGCCTGGGAACCTAGCAAAGACCTACTGAGGACTGAAGGGTTTCTGCTAATCCTATCCCATTTGTTTCAATTCTTCTTGCAAGAAAAATGTGAAAGTTGACTATCTATAGCCATGAAGAAATGTTTTTTTGTTTTTTTTTTTTTTTTTTTTTTTAAAGCAATAAGGGCACCTGGGTGGCTCAGTGGCTTAAGCCTCTGCCTTCATGACCTCAGGGTCCTGGGATCAAGCCCCACATCGAGCTCTCTGCTCAGCAGGGAGCCTGCTTCCCCGCTCTCTCTGCCTGCCTCTCTGCCTACTTGCGATCACTATCCATCAAATAAATAAAATCTTAAAAAAAATTAAAAAATGGGAAAAGAAAGCAATAAAACTCATAGATGAGAATCATCATTTCCATGTGCTTCTCCACCAAGGCTTCTCTGCGCAAGTGACCAAGCAGTAGAAACTAAGGAGGTGACAAAACTCTGATCTGTATTTTCCCAGATTGTAACAGAATGTTCTACAAGGCATAAAAATATTCAAGTGGTCGAAAAAACTACATCTGTGACGGCCCTGATAATCAGAAACTGATTATGAGAAAGTTTTTTATATGAAAGTCCCTGGCCTTGACTATTAGGTTCCCAGATATCATCTGGCCATCAAAGTAGTGCCTGGCTTACTAGTTTTATGACTTACTCATCGACTTGGCCAACACTTGTTATACTGCACTGCAATATACATAAAATAATGCGTGGCTGTTGTCGATTACCTGTGCCCAGCCCTGCACTGAAGCATTTGTTCATTAAAGTCTTAACAGTAAACCTATGAATTATACTATGACATTATCATGATGTTACAGATAATGACACTGACGCTTGGAGAGATCACTCTCTAAGGACATGCAGAGGTGAACTCAGTGTGAAGAGGTTCATTAAATCTTCCAGGGGCACAGAGCTAGGAACCAGGGAAGAGAAGGAAAAAAGCCGATGCATAGTCCGAGACAGTACCTAATTTCTATACAGAAGCCTTGGACAAAATATATGGCAGATCTGAATCCTGAACTGGTACTCCCCTTGCTCTAAACTTCTTTAAAGCATTTTGTGCAGCTCTCTTCCGCATAGACTCTCTCCTGTGCCACGTTAATAGTAATCTGTAGAAGTGTCCATCATCCCTCATAGGTAGGTAGCAAGCTTGTGCAGGGCAGAGGACTTTTCATGGTTGTAAACCATTCAGGGCGCAATATATAAATAAAGCCCTCCATATATATAGAATAACAAGACTTGTTTGTATTTAGACAGAAGTGTGATAGTCAGAGCTTTTGAACCTCTATATAGAGGTTAAATCTTCAAAGACTATACCTAGCATCACTTTTCCTTTCTCATTGCCGCTAACATTGTAATGCCTGGCATTGCCTGTCAAATAGAATTTAACTATCCTTGGAAAAAGTTAAATACACATCAATTTGCATTTCAGTCCTACTAGTATATGGTGCTGGGATGGTACACGATGGACTCAGTGTGGTCTGGGAAGAGCATTACATTGCACAAGAAAATGTCTGATTTCAATCACATGATCTCACTGATATGAGGAATCTGAAAAACAAGACAGAGGATCACAGGGGAATGGAGGGGAAAATGAAACAAGATGAAACCAGAGAGGGAGACAAACCATAAGAGACTCTTAATCTCAGGAAACAAAGTGAGGGTTGCTGGAGGGGAGGGCGGTGAGAGGGAGAGGGTGGCGGGTGGTGGACAGTGGGAGGGTGTGTGCTATGGTGAGCTCCGTGAACTGTGTAAGACTGATGCATCACAAACCTGTACCCCTGAAACAAATAATAATATATGTTAATTGAAAAATGTAAAAAAAGAAAATGCTTGATGTATTGTCCATACTAGCTATAAACATATTCTAAAGCCTTCTTTTTCACTCTTACCATGGACAATTGATGGGCAGATGGTTTCAGTGTCTTACTTACAATGATATTTTTCCTCTGGATGTATTCCAGAGTCTTCTGCCTTTCAAGTAAGTCTCCATGATTGTTGGGGGTTAAGGACTCCATTCTATTTTTGATATGGAATTGACATAGTCAGATGGGAGTCTCTCTGTTACACTCAAACAAATCTCTTCAACTGGTCTTGATCATGGAGATGTGCATAAGCAACACAATATATATCATGGCAGAATGTGAGGTCAAGGATCCTTTGGGAGTGTGATTATCAGCCTACAAGGTAGATTTCTGGGAACACCAAGGGCAGGTATCATTAGTGAGCCAACAAATTGAGATCCTGGAGGCATTAGTTACTCTGTGTTCATCTTTCTACAAAGCTTGCTGGTGTCTGCAACCCAAGAAGGAAATCTGCATTTTGTTTTATTTTGTTTTGTTTTGTTTTTAAGAACATATTAGCTATGAATTTCCCCATTTGATCTTTGCATCTGCCTTGCCTCTACATTTTATGTCATTATAATTGTCCCAAATCCTACCCCCATTTACAACTTGGTTTTCCATGTTGAAGAATTAAAGAAGAATACTGTGGACAGTAGAGCTTTCCAATTTTATTGGCGAGCTTGTGTTATCAAAAGTCTCTTAAAGTCTTGCTTCAGATGCCTCGAGGGAGAAGTTTTTTTTTCTCTTATCAATGTATTTATGATAAAAAATGAAATTCACCTGCCATTTGGGGCAACAACAAGACTTACCTTTCTCCTATCTGATTTAACAAGGCTGATAAAAGTGTTAAACAAAGCTTACCAACCTGACAAAACAAAACAAACTAACAAAAAAAACTTCAGTGAAACTTACTGAAGTGGCATAGGAAGGAAAATTTATAAGACACCAGCCAGCATTTTATTCAAATCTTACAACTGTCACTGGTGTATAAACAACCATTTAGTTTCAATAAATCCCTATGGGAGACCCTGATTCCAGCTACTAAACCTATCAGTGAAATCTGGCTTGGGGATAAATTGTGTTATCTAGAGCCTCTCTAGACTCAGACCACAGAAAAATCCTGTCTTGGTGACTTTCACTCCCAGAAAAGGACAGATAAGATAGGGTTAACTAAAGAATCCTGTAGAGATCTCCCCTCCCCGATCAGTCGTGGACCACACTCCATTCTTGCTAGTTTTTCCCCATCTTTAACTTGAATGGGCTGTCTGATCCTTCTGGACTCAATAGGGTGATGTACTCTCCACAGACCTTCTCTCCTAAGACACCAAAGCTCTCCCACTCCCAGTTATAGACCCATTACCTTGCTAACTCTTCCATCAAAAATATGCCAAGCTATTTTAAATGTGTTATCACCTGGGTCTCTAATGCTAACGTGCTTTGGGGAAGATCGAGAGACTGGAGGTATGACATCAGACATTAGGTTGTGCTCTAATACAAGTGGGTAGAAGCAATGTATGGCCGTTGCCCACTTCTCCAGATTTGGTCAGTCCCCTCGCGGTTGTGAGATGAGGCTCAATGAAGACAGGTATATGGACAGAGGCAAAGCCAACAGTGACACTACACCTCAACACTACTTTGAGAGTCAACGCAGTCCCTGCATGCCAGACAATTATCTAGCAGAGTACTACAGGATTGCATCTTAGACGCCTTTCCTCTAACCTGGAGCTTCATATAGTACATATTCTCCCATTTTATAGGTGGGGAAACTGAGGCATAGTAACCAGCCTAAGGTGACACTTCTGGAAACCTGACTCAACCTCTATCATCTGTATGAAGTGTTAACTCATTTTATCAGTTCAGATGCTTCTCTCTGTTTGGGTGGCACTTTTCTTGGCATTTCTGCCCCCAGTTCGGTACTAAATCCCATATTCGTTGGTATAGATCCATAGCTACTAATTGCCACAAGTGGGTAAGATAGAAGGTGAAGACTGTTATGATTATGTCCATCCTGCTGCCCTCTGGAAAACCCACCATATCCCCCGCAACCTCTAGAAAATCTCTGTTTCTGTCTTTCTGTCTCTCTCTTTTTGATTTAGCACTATTATTTTGTGAGTATCTCCATTTCTCTATTTTGCTTACAAGGAAATAAAATGTGCTCTAAACTTACGGTTGCACATCTCTCAATCACCAGTACAGTGCGTAGCATGTTTATCATAATTTAAGATTTTATAGCAATCCCACATGACTCAGAGCAGTCACATAAGTTGTTCTAGAATGCAGAAAAATTGGCTGATTTCCAAAACCAAATTTGTCGAATTCCATAGGCTATGATCTTCCCTACTGCTTCTTTTCTCACCTACTGACATATAACTTCAGTTCTTCCACTGGGGTTCCTCCAACTGATTTGACCTCCATAAAATACCTTTTCAGATCTGGCAGCCGCCAAGGTAGATGGGCTAAACATCTCCCCATGGCTTTGCCTCAGGCCCCCTTTGGACCACCAACAGGTATAATTTGTGCCAATATCCCTATGCATCTCATCAGTTTCACACTACAGCATTCAGCACCACAACATTTTTCAGAGTACATCACAATTTTGAATATATCAGCTCCTCACTATTCAAAAACTATCTGAATTTTAACACCAGACTACTGATAGCTAGCATAGATTAACTTCAATACAGAAATGCTTCTCACTGCTCTCAGTAGTTTTTGTAAAAACAAACACAGTTACATATTAAGTAAAAAAAAGAGAACGATTATCTAAATATAAGCTTTGAGCTTTCATGTGCCTCCACCCCCCCGCCACTGCAACCAAATCTTCACTAAAACTCTGTCTTTGCTCTTCTTACCTTCAGAATTTCAACAATGCTTTATCACTCTCTTTGGGTTGCAGATTAGTTAAAAAATCTTAAAGAAGAATAATGAAGATAAAGATCTTTAATTTTCTACCTCATTTTGTCTTCACAAGATACAGGTAAGCTGTGCTTTGCTTTTATTTACTGCTTGCTCCTACTAGGTAGTAAATTCATACATCTTTTAGCAAGGGAATGATTTGGGGTCTTCGGTCTACCATCTCCCTTGAAACTACTCCTTAAAACTTCAGTCCCTAGCAGCCATATTAAAATGCTTCAGTGAGACTGCACCCTTGAAGATATTTTTTTTAAAGATTTTATTTATTTACTTGACAGAGATCACAAGCAGGAAGAGAACCAAGCAGAGAGAGAGAGAGAAAGAGAGGGGAAAGCAGGCTCCTCGCTGAGGAGAGCCTGATGCGGGGCTGGATCCCAGCACCCTGAGATCACGACCTGAGCAGAAGGCAGAGGCTTTAACCCACTGAGCCACCCAGGTGCCCTGAAGATATTTTGTTTTGATACAACATTACATAAACCCACCAAACTTCACGTCATTTTTTGGTGTGCCTGTGGCTCTTGCCCATTCTTTGGTCAATGTCTGCAGTCCTTCGTGGCCGGGCTCAAATAGCACCTTCCCTTAATAGCCTGAGGCTCTATCTGCTATGCTGTCAATACATTTCACTTCCACCTTCATTCTAGCTCCCACCCAAGATCTGCCTGGACATACAGCCCTGCAGAGATCCATTGGTTATCATCAGCCACTCCCAGTCCCCTCCCCATGTTCAAAGAGTAGAATATGGGCTTTCTAAAGTCAATACTTATATATAACTCACTACATGTAATTTGTCTTTATTAAAGCTTGGCAGGATGTGTTCAATGATTAGTTGAACTAAATTTGGGAAAATGTCTTGGGTTCCCTTCTGACTCAGTCTGATTATATAACCCATCTAGAGATTCTGTATTTCATAGTGGCATACAGTGATATAGGTTAAGAGTATAGCTTTTTGGGTAAACCTTTGAGAGTTCATTTTAGGTACAAGAACATGAATTTCACTAGACTCCCATGGTCTATTAAAAAGACCATAGAAAAATGGTATCTAACTTTCTTTTTTTTTTTTTTTTAAAGATTTTATTTATTTATTTGACAGAGAGAAATCACAAGTAGACGGAGAGGCAGGCGGAAAGAGAGAGAGAAGGAAGCAGGCTCCCTGCCCAGCAGAGAGCCCGATGCGGGACTCAATCCCAGGAGCCTGAGATCATGACCTGAGCCGAAGGCAGCGGCCTAACCCACTGAGCCACCCAGGCGCCCCGGTATCTAACTTTCTTTCTCCAATTTTTTTTTTATCATCACAATACCACTAGCACCATCCATTTTAAAAAAAAAAAAAAAAACGAGTTTACAAATATCTTAATTCCAGAAAGAAAAGCAACTCTTGATGGTTCTAACCCATTATTTATTAGATAGGGGGTTGAAGACTTTAATAAACTTTGCCCAGAATTATTTTCAAAGCCAACACTGATCATCTTTTTCTTTATGCCAAACTTGTCTTGTCCTTCATTCAATATCCTTAATGTCCAGATTCATAACACATAGTTATCCTTCTCAGATAATTCCACAGGGATAGCTTTCACAAAGGGTATGTAAGATTTTAAGACTTTAAGAACATGTGTTGTGCATATAATAAAAACAAATTGCAATTGGCTTTTTGGATTAAGCTGGATTTTCTTCTCCTGATTGATAGAACTTACCTTTCTCTTAGCATGCTCTTTGAAATATCACATAGAACTATATGTCTTCTATCTTAATTTGCTTTTATCTCTTATGTGTAAGAGAATTTAAAAAGATATTCATCATCTTGGTTATTCAAGTTTTAAAGTGCACAGGACTTTCTGGACACCTTATAAGAGGAAGCTTTCTATTTCCCCTATGCTTTGTAGGTGAATGTGTCCTTTCAGATAATGAACCTCTCCTCTCACACTGGCTGAAAATAGACATAAATTCCTTAAGGGTATAAATCATGTATTGCATAGAACTTGATTCCATGGTCAATACAAATGCTTCCTGAGAAATGGTAGGTTTGTGTAATTACAAATACGTTGAGTTTAACATTAAAAATATTAATACCCCGAGATCATGATAGTCAGAATACTGCTTGCTTTGGAAAAGCATCAACAAAATTTCCCAACTCACTATATTACAACAGCAAAACAATTTTTTTCTCGTTAAAAAGAAAGTTAAAAAATAAATCATATTATTCCTAAAAAATTTCATCGTGAAGTTTCAAGCACAAAAGCCTGGTAGTACCATAGAGGCTAAATTCTTCCATTACCAGTCTTCTTCTTCTTCATCTTCTTCTTCTTTTTTTTTTTTTTTTTTTTTTTTAATTTTAGGTAAACGCTACACCACATGTGAGACTCGAACTCACAATCCTCCAATCAAGCGTCACATGCTCTCCTGGCTGAGCCAGCCAAATGCCCTTCACTGTCAGCCTTCTCATATCTGTGCCCATTATTACCAATTTGAGAGTTATCAGTTGAGATTTTTCAAATTTGTGGAAAAGTGAGCAATTACTTCCTATCAATACATTACTCCATGAAGGAACAAACTATTTCCTCCTTCCGGGGCAGAATGGCTTGGCGATGACAGAGCTCTTTTCTGTAAACATAAAACGGTACAAATACCCAAACTTCTTAAAAGGAACATTTTGTAGGATTTTCTTGAGACATCAAGAGCAAATAAGCATGACTTTTATGGTGTCAAAGTAAAGTTGAGTGTTATGATCGCTACAATCTGCCAAACAAGCTCTGGGCTCGGTACGGCTGCTAGTCCTTGTTCTTAGCTACGCGCCACACTCAGACTCAGATCTGTTGGGTTCTCCGCAAGTTTTTCCGTCTGTGTTCTCTCTCTCTCCATCTTCCATCTGCCATGTCATCTCTTCCGCCTACTGCTTTCTTACTAATGGAGCCTCTCTTTCTTCACCACTGTTCGCAGAGCTAATTCTACAAATGTCAAAGTGGTACCTTCTCGCCACTTAAGTCATTTCCTAACTTCTTTCAATTTGCGCTTTCAAAATTAATATTATGCTAATGATACGGAGTATAATAATAGCAAAGATAAAAATGAACTCTCCATTCCTAATTATATATTTCACATTCTGCTTGCCTGGTGTTAGGAAGAAACATTCTCAAAGACTTTTTTAAAAAATCCATCATTTCATTTACGTAGGATGTGACTAAGGAAAGTATTAACTACTCTTTGATCAATCATCTTACTCCACCTTAATTTTCTTTCCTTATTTTTCTACCACAAGCATTTTCCTTCCCCCAAAGAATTCTTCATGCTACAATTAAGTACTACAGTAAAACTGTCACAGCATTCTTGACTGCAGCCTTCGCCCAAGGCACACTGGAGGAAGGAATATTTATTAGCATGCTAGCAATCCAGTATTGCTAGGAAGAAAAAGCATCCCCGACGTTTTCCCATACCGATCAAATCCTAAGCCTGAGGATAATGTGTACTCTCCAGCAATGGTTTCCATAGGTCAACTGGAATTCCTCAGGACAAACAATCCCAGCCCACAGATGTCCCTTTTGTCATTCCTTTTGTGTGGGTCAGGGTACCTGCATGGTAACGACAGACTGGAGATGCACTGCCTTGTCCAACACAAACTTAACAGTACAACAGAGACCAGAAGAAGAAGGAAATATATTGAGAATTCACTACAAGGTAATTGCTTGTCCTGTTCTTTAAAACTGAAACCAATACAGAGATTGAGACACTTGTTCCAGAATGCCTAGGGGCTCCTCTCCTTATGGTCTCCTGCATAACACACAAGTGTTTTAATCAGCTGCCTAGTTAACCCAAAAGCTACGTGGATGGGGCAGCATGTCTAGAGATGGGGAACCAAGGGAGAGATGGAAGCCATTATCAGGAGCTAAGAAAAATAATCAGAGGGTGAATTGTTTACTTTGGTCACTGGACTGTCAGTTAACAAAGCCTCCCAGAGAGCCTTCCCCGCCCCTCATCAAGGTCCCCATTATTAATCCAAGTACTAACATCAAGTGTTCACTTCACTTTGAGGACAAACGGACTTGGTAACCTGGGGGTGGTGACGAAATTGATGAAATAAATAAAAGTCTCATAAAGTTTTCTTTTGAGGAGGATCTGAGAAACAAAAGTTTATGGGGATATGCATGAATGTTTTAACCCATCAAAGGTATGGAAGTTAACTTTAAGAAGGGCGTTCAGCTTGCCGCTGGCAGGATTAAGGATTTCAGGTAATTTTTTAGCAAAGAACATTGTTCCCCTCTTTCATCTATGTAATGGCAATGCCTGAGATGCCAGGCAATCCAGCCGTTAGCGAGAGCACAGCCTCTGTCCAGAAGACAGTTAGGTTTGGTTGAAGGCTTCTGAGCTGGGGGAGGAGACAATCGCCAGGTGCCAAGGCTCCTTCCTGTGACATGACTAGTGTTAGTGCCGCTAGCGCTCGTAAGTGTGACTTTGTTAACCTCAGTTTCCTTATTTGTAAAAAGAGCATAATGGGATTAGATATGTGATTTTCAAAAAGGCAGATTCTTGTCTAACATTTCAAGTATTTATTCCAACCAATTTTGCACAGAAGTTTATGCCATAAAACTGTATTGGGGGAGGGAAGGGTTCATGCCAACCTTCCCTTCCCCGTGAGATTCCTTGGGAATCTCAGAACAAGGCTACAGGAAAAGGCCCTAAGAGATGATCTAATATCCCTATGAATCTCAGAGGCCTTAATACAGAACATATTTAAGAATATCAGTATGAGGTTAAAAAAAAAATGCCAGGTGATAATAATTACACATTAATAGTTTTCCTCTATTTGTCTCCATGGCCAGGAAATAACTAAGTAAATAAATAAATAAATTTTTAATCTTCAGACAGTGAACATTTTCAACAGATGATACTATAAGTCAACGCCTAAGCTCTTTGAATAAATTGTAACAGTGAGAGGGGGATTTCTGTTTTTTTATCCTTCCGAGCACCAGCATTCTTTCTTTAGTATGTCTACACTGTAATACCTGCTTTCTATGAAATAAGCAAGCCCCATTTTTTTTTCCATAGGATTACCCTTCACGAGTATGTAAAGTCTTGATGACTGGGTGATTAATAATACCTTATTATATTACACATAAATCCTCAATAGAATTGTATTTGTTTAATTGCTAAATACCTTCTTTTTCTCCTGATCAAAATAATGGAAATAAAATCTTGATACTTTAGAAAAAGAAAAAAAAACCCAAACCGGGCCTCAATTTAATAAAGTTGTCAGAATTTCTCCAAACCAGGATGGTAGGGAATTTACACCTTGCTAATTTAGTCACTAATTTTGAGTCACATTCCACCAGGACCCAGGTAAAGCTATCACGAAGTGTACAATGATTTTGTAAAAGAAAGTTCATTATATCTCTCTAAAAGCTTCCCTCTCGGGGCACCTGTGTGAGTTAAAGCTTCTGCCTTTGGCTCAGGTCCTGATCAGGTCCTGGGATTGAGCCCCACATCGGGCTCTCTGCCTGCCTCTCTGCCTACTTGTGATCTCTGTCAAATGAATAAATAAAATCTTTAAAATAAAATAAAATGAAAGCTTTCCTGTCAAGGAATATTGACTGCAAAAGACTTTATTAAAAATAAAATGATTACATATGCATGCATATGCATATGCATGTGTCTACATATACATCAGTGAGATGCACAAAAGATCTATGTTTTCACTTGGTCTGGCTGACCACAACCATCCCCATATTTATTTTCCCTCACTGAATTGTTGAATATGTCTGAGGGGACTATTGCTCTGTTAGGTTGGGCGGTAGAGAGATGAACATAGTTTCATGCCGAGTTGAAGGCTCCCCAAGCCTAGATTCATTTATTGATAAAATGGCGATCATATGAAATATTATGGTATGAAATGACAGTGTAATACTACGAAATTTATTGAGATCAAAGAAAATATCCCATGTAGAGCACACCTTGTAGGCGATCATATGAAATATTATGGTATGAAATGATAGTGTAATACTATGAAATTTATTGAGATCAAAGAAAATATCCCATGTAGGTCACTTTCCCATTGCCTAGAAGTACTACATAAAGAGTTTCTGTGATAGTAATTTTCGTGATTACTAACAGTATCACCAAACAGCACTAAAAGCCAATGGGGAGACAGCTGAGGAAACTTCACAATTATATGTCAATGCGTTGGGCTCAAAGTGAGGAGAAAGGTTCTGTTTTGAACGCAGCCTGGGAGATGCAGTTAAGGCTTCAAAGAGGAAGTGATATTTAATTAAGTCTTGCCTTCAGAGTAGTCATTTCTCCAGAAGGAGAAATCAGCAAGAGGCAGGGGGCTGCCGGCGCACATGCCTAAGGCTCGGAGATCCAGAGGGTGGTGACGGGAACTAAAGCTGTTTGTATTTGTGACTTTTGGTAAAGTTCTTTTGTAAGGGAAAGTTAGGGAAGAGATGAGACACGGAACAGCCAGAATGTGTGAAGGGCTGCAGATGTCTTATTGAGAAGCCGGGAATTTATTCCATAGGGAAGAAGAGAGAAGTTTGCAGGGTTTAAGTCGGGAATTGGCCAGAGCAGTCACAAGGGGGGCGGGAGGGGGCAAAAAGCCAATCAACAAATAAACAAAAAAAAAAAAAACCACAGTGGTTTCACAACACACTCTTCAGGGAGGACAGGAGCCTGGCATGCCTTCCACTACCTCTCCTTGCCTGTGATCCCAGATCGGAGTGTCAGCTCTCAAGGCTTCAGTGAATCTGGGATTTGACCACTGGCTGTGTCCCTGAATTGATTATTGGGTGAAATCTATTTAATCCTCTGAGCCTGTAATTTCTGCAGTATTCAGCTCTGATGCCAGCTTCCAATTCCCAGAGGTCTGTCTCGGGCTTTGACTCACGTACACTGAACTCACACATTTAAATATATTCCTCCTACTATGGTTTCAGAATTGCTAAACAATAACTGCATTGATTCCATGTGAGGAATTTATGGAATTGTTCACTCCATCAGGTCCATGGAATTGGGAATACAGTTATCAGATTATTTCTAAGATGTGAAGAGACCAGGGCCCGGCCAAGCCTCAGTGGAAGCTGAGGCCAAAGGAGAACTAAGTAACCCTGACCTGGTCTCCATGTAAAGCTTTGATAATTTGTTCATCATGGATGTTTTGCATTAGTTTTTATTTTTTAAAAAATAATGGCTAAAAATGTTTTGTTTTTTTTTTTCCCGATTTCTCCTTAAATTTTGCACTTAAAGTGAATGCCTCATTCCAGCCCTGGAAGTGATGGATATAGATCTCAAACACTCAACTTAGGGTCAGGTGGGCTGTGTCTTGTGGGGATGGGTGCACAGGACTCAGAGCGCACTGTGCCCTATGACCAAACAGCCATAGGGAAAGGATAGAATTTCCCTGGAGAAGGGCCCAATGTTTCCAGTAGCTTCCTAGCTCTGCCTCACATAGCTCTGTTTCCAAATTATCTCCCTTGAAATGTATGACAAGTCTTTTTAATTTTAAGTTTCAACAGCAGAGCCAAACTGGAATAAAATAATTCACTGAAAACATTTGACTAATAAGACTGGAAACTTCCATCCTGGGCACTTTCCTTTTAACTGGAGACAACAGAACAAATACAACCTCGGTATTACATGAATTTTTTAACTTAATAACAATACTAACAACCACGTCTATTCACCGTTTTTTTTACTATGAGAATCAGATTTTCTAGGGTTTTTAGAATTAGGTGAAAATTTAAGAGCTCACAAGCCAACTCCCTCAGGCTGCCCTGTAGCAGGTCTGACAGTGGGCCCACCAGACCCCCCCTTCAAGATGGAGGAATGGGTAGGACAGATGATTCCTCAGTTGTCACTCGTGGCGGTGGCCACCAACAACTCACAGCCCCTCCCCAGGACTTGAACTTGGCTGAAGAGAGCTGCTTTGCCTAAGGTTATGCCCCAACTCTGGAACAGCCAGCACTGGCATCCCATGATCTGTCAACACAGGGGTACAAAGGCTTGGTCCTCTTGCCCCAATCTGGACAGCTCTGAAGAGCCCTTTCAGCTGTAACCAGCCTCCGAGATGAGACCGGCTGTGGCTCAGGTGTCAACTTTGCAGAAGTTCTACTTTTCTCTCTGCCCAGTACTGTCTTCTGCACTCCCCCCACCAGTGTTGCTCTCAAGATAAACTTCTTGCAAACAAATATCTACCTCAGAGGGCCCAGTATACACTGCACTGAAATCCTTAAAATGCATCTGGGAAAAAAGAAGAGTCATGGGGCACCTGGGTGGCTCAGTGGGTTAAAGCCTCTGCCTTCAGCTTGGGTCATGATCCCAGGGTCCTGGGATGGAGCCCTGCATCGGGCTCTCTGCTCAGCGGGGAGCCTGCTTCCCTTCCTCTCTGCCTACTTGTGAACTCTGTCTGTCAAATAAATAAATAAAGTCTTTAAAAAGAAAAAAAAAAAAAAACAGTCACAGCTGTTGAGTGACGGAAAAGGCAGGCATCACATCCCATCTGGTGACAGAGGTGGTTTCTACCAGTTGGCAAAGTTCTGTTTTGTCTCAAGTGTCACCGATGTCCCGGGTCATCTACTGCTTTAATACTATCAGGTGCTTCACTTGTCAGCTACATAAACTGTCCCAAGTTTGCCATTAAGCATCTCTATTAATGAGATATTATACACTGAAGCACTTTCTATTGATTGAACTAAAAGGGCACTCCAGCAGCTCCCATTATGTTACAAGGTCAAAAGAGAAAATGACCACGCCTCCATCAGTCCAGGAAACATCAGAAGCCTGTTGTGGTGACATGGTGGAGATGGTAGAATCGTCTGGGCAGAGAAAAGAATGCTCAGGAAGAAACCATTCCCAGACACATGATCAATTCCAACTCTAGCAACTTAGCAACGAATTAAAAAAAAAAAATCTTATATATTTGAAAACAACCGAAACCATTAACTGCTTGAAATGGAAGTTCCTCCGTCATGGAATGACCAAAACATTTTTAGTTTACATAATTTCTGGATGAAAACAGAAGGAAATTTAATTTTTCTTGAAATTTTGTATTTCTGAGTCATCTTGCCAATCTTAAGCAATGAAAAACGTATTACTCGCTCTTCAGAGATGATTACCTTTTATAAACATGGCCCCTAAGATACTCTTCAGCTCTTTCCCAAGGGTCTGCTGTCCTGCTTTGGTGACATGTTCTCTGGTATATTTATAAGGATGTGGGTAGACAGACCTGGCCTGACAGGAAGGGCTTGGGAACTCTTTGATGGCTGTTTCCATTCACCGTCCCATGCCCAGAAACTTCCAAGGCATGCATTATTTCACTGAATCCTTACAGAGCCACATGAGACAGATACTACTGCTGGTGGATTCACAGATGAAAAACCCGAGATTCTTAAGGAGGTTAAATAATTTGCCCCAGACCACTCGGCTAATAAATGGGGAGCTGGCTGGATCTGACCACCATGTCTGCACTTCTCACCAGGGCCCAGCACTGACTCCTGACAGGAAGATAAAACGCGTCCCAGCAACCAATACCGCCTTTTTAGCACAAATGTCTGTAGAAAACAGTCTCTAATTAAATCTCAAGTCTGTGCTGTTTGAGGCCTTCGTTTAATTTGTGTGAGCATATTCTGTCTCTCACGTTGCTAACTAGATCACTCAAGTTAAGGGCGGACAGCTTCTTACTGAGAATGTCTTTGAGGACTCTTTAAAGAATTTTGGCTATAGTTTGGACAGTTAATTCAGTACAGGAATATTATTTTCTACAAAAGACATTTAAATACTAGATAATTATCACCTTAAATATGAATAATCTGCCAGATAAACCTGCCTGTCCTTTGTTCTGAGAAAATGTTGGTATCTCTGCACTCATCTTCAAAACTTCTTATATTAAAATTAAGTTCAAATAATATTTATGACACACAGAAAAAAGACTGAAAGAAAACATACCATATATTACCTTAATAGGCTGCAGGTGATTTTTTTTTATCTTAATGACTATTTTCTTATTTTATCTCTTAAAATTAAAACAATAATAACCACAATTTTAAACATATGCCATATCCCTACAGTGGCAAAGAAACGATCCAGAAAGTAATTATGTGTCTGTTTAATCTGTGTTTGATTTAGAAAAGGAGGCAATTTAATTTTAAAGGCAAACTATACATTAAGAGCTTAAAGACAGGAAATCTCACTTGTGAACACAGTATGTCATTATGATCATTTCTCTGAATGAAAAATCTCAAGTAATGAATTTTGTGGTTGATTTCATATTTTGAGTTTGCTGCTCAGAATTTTTTTTCCCCCCATGGGATGAAAAAAGCTTAGTCTTCTTTGAAGCTGAACAACTCTGGGGAAAAGCTGTCAATCAGATTCAACAAACGTGCGTTTACTGCTCATTTTAGGCGAAGCAACGACGGGAAACAGCAACAGGACGAAGACTTTGTCGTTGTTGTTTTGGGGGCTCTTTTGGAAGAGTGATAAGGTGAATATTTCTGCAGAGATTTTCATTCCTGATTCTATTTAACTTTATTAATAACAAAGAAACTCCAAAATTCTATTAAAACGTCATGTTGAAAATTGCAACTATAATGTAATTGCACCAAGGTTGGTAGAAAAAATATTCTATTAATTGTGCTGAGGAAATCGATCCTCCACTATACATACCAAAGCAAATGGCACATACCCCACTTACCACCCACCTTCATAACAGTTCTGGAACAGGTCTTCAAGCTAATGAAAAGTAACTTTCTTCTCCAATGATCCTCACTTTTTGGTCAGACCAACTACATGTTCAAAGAGCCAAGACAGCCCTTTTCGTCATTCTTCTTTCAAGTTCTCCATTTGATCCCATTAGAAAGAATGTTCACTGGAGCAACCCAGACAGCGGACTACTTTCAAATACATCCGTGCATCACGGGTTTTCAAAGAGTACAGTAAGTGTTGCATGATACGCCATTTAAGGCGATGCTGCTCCAAAGAGTAGGAGAAATATTCCCAGTGTCTGTGGCTCATTTTGTTCTTTACCGAACAAGGAAGTTCCCGTTTGCCTCTAAGTGACAGTCATTTTAGAATTTAGCAAAGTAGTAAGCAGGAAATCCAATTCCTAACAATCAGGATGACTAATAGTATCTTAATATAACTCAATGGCAATGATGCTAACAGCCAGTACCCCTATTTTAATAAGCTAATAGAAAAGAGACGAGACAACAATAATGTTCATGAATTAATTGCTTCGTACAGTGAATGACTTCATGAGGAGTGTGGGGCTCCAAATAACATGCATGCATCCTGTCCTTGTTCCAAAGGGACATAAATGATCGACACAACATCATAAACTCCTTTCATCTTTACCTCATTGTCTGTCTCCGTGTCCCCTTGCCCAGAAGTCTTAAAAAAATGACTTCTTATTCTACATAATGAGGCACCATACGACTTCCTCTAGGGCTGTGATACCCTCTCACTAGTTCCCTCCAGAAACAGTGGTATTTGCTTGTTTCTTGCACCCCTCTAAGGTCTTTCACACTGCTCTTTTTTTGCTTGGAAGTTCTTGCTCATGACTCTCTCATGCCTAGTTGCTACTCATCTAGGCTCTACCATGATCACGACATCATACTTGAATAAACACGCCTCTTCCACTGCATTACCTGTTTTACTGCCTTCATGGAATTTGACACTACCTATACCACTCATGAGAGTCATAGTCTTGTGGGAGCAGATTCCTTGCCTCTGTTAAAAATTCTGGTGTGCCCAAGACTTACCATGGTGTCCTATGGTGTCCAGTAGGAGTTTAATGAATTTTAATTGAATGGATAAACACATAACTGAACCAGTATCTTTTGCTCAAATAACTGTAAAGTTATTTGTTACCCTCTCTTTTCTCCCATATTCCATTCTCCACAGAGAAACAAGAATAATCCTTCTAAATTGAATATCAGATGTCAATTTCCTGATTCACACATTCCAATGGATTCCCTCTGTATTTAAAAATCTAACCTCCTTTTCATAGTCTTTGAAGTCCAGCAAAATCTGACCCCTACCTTAACCTCATCTCACATGCAGGGTTCTTCCCCGTACCTCATCCCCATAATAAGCTCAGTCCCTATAAGGGCTTTGGTATTTGGCACGCCTTCTGCTTCCAAAGCCATTCTCCCAGTTTGGGCATGGACACCAGTTTCCCCTGGTAGTTCCATCAGGTCTTATGTACCCTGTGGAAAAGTTTTTTTCCCTGACTGCCTCAACTAAACCAGAATCCAGTAAGCAACTAGGACTATGGTTTTCATTTGAATATGTATATTTATAAAGACCAGGGAAAGTAAATTGGACTAGTGCAAAAGAATAGCTTCTATTCATTTATTAGGATGGTTAAAACTCAGCTAAAACTTGACAACATGGTCAGTGTTACTTATATTTTAGATTTTCTAAAATGTTATTTTCCAATTCTATAATTATAAATATTTTCTCTACATTAATAATTTGTTCAAAAGTAGTATTCCTGGATTGGGAGGTATTGGTGTGCAGGGGGGAGTATTATTAGATATTATTCAAAGAGTCTAAGATATCTTTATTCCTCTTTTTTCTTTAATTTAAAAAAAAAAAAACAACCTTTTCTTCTGATAACCTGTTCTACAATTCTCTTTATCAACAATAATACACCAGAATAAACAGAGCTTCCATTTCACCTACATTGACATGTACTGTAATTCCAAACATTTAACATAAAACAGTGTCATTGTAAACCCAGCTTTTACTATTCTTAACAAGTGAGGCACATAAACACAATAAAAGGAACACAGTCATCAAAGCAAGAAGGTGGTCATGAAGAACAATTCACTACCAGAAGGCACATAAACCCTCAAAAAAGACCCTCACAGAACTGTTGCTAATGAAAGTTTCAGTATATCAAAGACTCAGATTCAATCCTCACAGAGAAGATGTCATACTAAATATCAATTCAAAGATGAAAAATGCATGTTTTCATTAGGTTTAACCATCTTTCATATACATTTTCATATAAATTCTCACTTCCATAAAAATTCCAAGCACTCAGTTCCATAATGGGAATAGATTTCAAAACTGTGACCAAAGACAGAGGTTCCAATATATTCAACTTTTCCATGTTGTTCAGCAGTGGCATAGTGTCTTAAGAATAAAAATCTAACCTCCTTTCCATAGTCTTTGAAGTAGGTAGGTAGTTGATATAGGTAGGATGATTTTTTTTTATTACTATTATGTCAATTAGCCAACATATAGTACACCATTTATTTCTGAGGCAGTGTTCAACAATTCACTAGTTGTGTATATCTGAGACTGAGCCATAAAAAGTTCAAAGACAGGAGCACCTGGTTGGCTCAGTGTGTGGACTTTGGGACTCATCATCTTGGGATAGGGAGTTTGTGCCCCATGTAGGGTGCAGAGATTACTTAAAACTAAAAAAAAAAAAAAAAAAAAAAAAAAAAAAAAAAAAAAAGCTCAAAGATCGCTTGTGGTCCCTTTCTCTCAAACAAATAATTTTAAAAAACAAAAAACAAAAAACAAAACTGGAGTCCCAAGTCTCCAATGGTTTGTCTCTGGATTCCAGGACCTAATCTGAGAGTTACAGAAGGCAGGGGGGTAGTGGGGGCTTGAGGTAACCAGGTAAAGGGTATTAAAAACAGCCCACCTATGGTGATGAGCACTGGGTGTTATGTGCAACTAATGAATCATTGAACACTACATCAAAAACTAATGGTGTACTATATGCAGACTAATTGAACATAATAATAATAATAATAATTAAATAATAAATATAAAATAAATAAATAAATAGATGATTAAAATGCACTGGTCAAAAGACAAAATAAAATAAATAAATAAAAACTGAAAAAGAGCTGAATCCATTCTTTAAAATTTGGTGAGCTAGTTCCCAAATAATAACACAAAGAATACAGACCTACATAATATTCTTATATCCTCATTTTTACTCAGATTTTTACCATTATGTAAGAACCAGGGTCCAAGGACCCCTCTGCAATTATTCTGTGATCAGGTTTACTAAAACATGCAAGGCTCTCCATCTTAAATTTTTAAAATATTTTTGCTCTACTGTGTTGTTAATTTAAAAAAACAAAACAAAACAAAACAAAAAAAAACCCCAGAAGATTCTGGACATCCTCTGACAATCAGGCATATTTTGAATAGTTCCATTTGTAAGTTTAATAGAATTAGTTTGGCAACTAAAGATCTAGTATTATAACATATGAAAGCTAATCAGAATTCTATAAACCAGCGGGTAAAAGTGAATAGTGGAAAGCAAAACAAATAGCCGTCAGAGAAACTGTTCTCTTCCAAAAAGCTTCTGGAAGGGAAGTTTTTTTGCCAAAAAAACAAGCATATAATAATAGTATAGAGGATTTACATACATATATAGATCTTTAATTTAAATCCATCTCAGTTCCAATCTGTTCTCACAAGCATTATTTAACTGGTTATATATTTAACAACATTGCCCATGAACAAGAGCTTTATAAATTCATAATGGCCCACACACCGTTTGCCACGCTTTCTCTCTTTGATTCTGTTTAAACTTACAATTATTCTAAAAATTTTTCATGAATCCTGAGATTTTGCCCCAATCCTGCCTCCTGCTCCATTTAAGTTATTTCATGAAGGAAATATTTCAGCACAGGAAAACACAGGCTGGAACGGTAACTCACAGAACAAATATACTCTACCACAAGGGCATTGGTCCTCTGCATGAGGGTTTCTGGGTATGAGAGCTCAAAAAAGAATTGAAACTAGTGATGGAAAACTGATTCAGTATCACATTGTGCTCCAGAGACCAGCTATAGAATTTAGTTAGTGAAAGAAAGGCACCAGAAATAAATGAGGAAGAGAGTACCTTCCAGGGGTATTCATTAAAATCCCTTCTTTATGAGTAACTTGACATTACCCCAAGGCTATGCAGCTAAAAAATAAATAAATAAAACAAAAAAAAATAAAAAATAAAAAACCAAAGTGTGAAATCAACTGAAAGTGAAACAAGCCTTTGTGAATGCCATACATATTAAATAAAATAAACATTTTCTCATGCCATTGTTTTTCACTTTCCATTATAAAATTGAAACCGGCATTTACTCAGCAAATTCTGAAACATATGTTCCTAAAATAAGACAGACACAACAAAAACAGAGCAATGGAACTTGTGAGCTTCACATGATTACTTCTCGCTAGGATTCAAATCCCACTGGCTTTATTTTTCTGACCAAGGTGAAGGCACATATTTCCAGGTCAAGTGATTTAATGATCAAGGAACAGAAGGAAAAAACAACAAAAACAAACAAACAGAAAAACCATGCTAGATTCAAAGTCAGAAGACTTGGGTTCGAGGCCTATTTCGGCAGCTTATTAGCTGTCTGACCTCTGGACATTACTTAACCTCTCCAAAGCTCAGTCTTCACTTTTATCATAACAAGGGGGCTGCTCCATGTCCCTCACCAGGTTATTGTCAGAATCAAATGAGGTGATGTTATTCAAGTTCCAAGAAAACTCAAAAACACTAGGAAATGAAAGTATTTTTAAAAAATGAAGCTCCATCACTTCCATTAATTGAAATGTTTGCAATCCACAGTGAGGTATCAGACAATGTCATTCACAAATTATTAAAAAACTAAATTTGGTCATATGTTGTATTTTAGAACTGTATTCAAAATCTTTTGTCATTGTAATAAGGAGACAATACCTCAGTCATTTAGAAGTAGGTGCTCAATGACACCAACTTTTCAAGGAAAAAAAAAAAAAGACAGAAAATAGTTTAATAAAGTTACATAAGCCAAATTACAAAATTAAGTTATAAGTTTGAGGGAATCTACTGAATTTCTTGACAATTTCACCCAACTTTAAGTTATTAAACCATGGGATGCCTGAGTGTCTCTGTAGGTTAAGCAGCTGACTCTTAATTTCAACTCAGATCTTGAGCTCAGGGTCTTAGATCCAGCCCTGTGGAGGGCTCTGTGCTCAATGCAGAGTTTGCTTGCCCCCCCCCTTCCAGCTTGCAGTCTCTCTCTCTCTCTCTAAAATAAATGAATAAAATCTTTAAAAACATTATTAGGTTAACTTGCATAAAACTGCTCTTCTTTAAGTCAAACATTGCATAATGTTAATTTCATGTCCGGAAACTGGATATACCAAATACTTAAAGCGGTCATTTTGGACTCTTGAACTCCCTCACCTCCCCAAATTAATCTAGCAATAATTAAGTTTCTATCACATTATCAATACAAAAATGATATACATACTAATATAAAAACTGGGGAAAGATACATACAGTTAAGCAGTTGTCAAAAAGAGAAATACTAAAGATCTAAACACCATTAACAAATGGTGTTCATCTTACTCAGGCCTCAAAATGCATGTACATTTAGCCAAGAATATTTTTTCTCAGCTACTAAACTGGCCCAGACCAAAAAGAAACTATTAATACTCAGTGCCAGGAAGAGTGGTATCCTGGAAAGTAAACTGGCATTTGCATCAAAAGCTTTAAAAATATGCATATTATTTGATCTCATAATTCCTCTTCTAGAAATTAACCAAAGAGAAACAGTCTTTGATTTGCACAAAGATTCGATTATGCAATGATTATTATATCTTTACTTTTAAAAGTAAAATATGATAAAAATATTAAATAAATGAGGTTTGTCATATGAATGGATACTATGCAATCATTAAAACAGATGCTGTAGACAATATGGGAAGATGCTTATTTCTGCTAAGAAGAAGGTAGAAGTCTAGAATAGGAACCATACTCCTAACCCAATATATTTGATGCCCATATGAACAGTATATAAATTTATAGACAGCCTGTGTGCTTCCGTAATCCTCAGAATAATTCCATGAAGTGAATACAATTATTTGATTCTTACTGTACACACGAAGAAAGTGGAGCACACTTGGCCAAAAATAACAGTGCAGACGAAAGAGGCGGAATCTGAATTTAGAGTTCACAGTTTAGGACAACAACCACTCTACTGGGTTGTCTCCCAACGCTTAGGAAAAAAAAAGTCTCTAAGTCAACATGATTATTTCTCACAAATGGAAAGACTGGCGTAGGTTTCTCATAACTGCTAAACCATCTGAATTTTCTACTCCAACCTTTTTGTTCCTTTGATCTTCATCACTCTTTGTTAGTCAATGTAGATACATTATCCTGGGCCACAAAGTGAGACTGAGTTTAATGTGTCTAAAGAAATCGTCATATTACTAGTATGAAGTAGAGTTTTAAGAAAAAGTCTACAACATAAATGTTTCCACATTTATCTCCACCTTTCCATTCCTATTACTGCTGCTTGGGCCAACCTTTCAGTACCCTTATGGCAATCACCTATTTAAACCTTTGTCTGCAGTTTCCCCTCTGCATCCTCCACATTCCCACCAGAAGCCTCTTCCTAAAATATTTCTGGCAATCCCAGCCTCTTCGCTATTTATTCATTGGTGAAGGATTTCCTGAGCACTCCAGTGTGCCAGGCATTGTTTTAAATCCCGAGTATATAAAGATAAGTAATGCTCCCCATCCACAAAGTTCTGAGAAACAGACCCGTGCACTGCTGAAATTATACAATTTACAGCAGTGCAGAAAGACACCAAACATTTGTAATAAAAAATGACCAATCACAATAGGGCAGGGTCCAAAGCACAAAAAGGTGACAAAAATAATTCTGCATTAGTATGAACAATTGGGTAGGATTCATAGAGATTGAAGAATCCTCGCTGGCAGTGAAGAGTTTGGGAAATTAAGAGTACTATGAACAATCTATATAAGGAAAGCACAATTGAAAAAGGAGTGGAATTGCATGATTAATGTGGTTACCTAACCAACTAACTACTTAATGGTTACCAGTCAAGTCTACCCCACTCCAGGTTGAAATGGTTTGTAATTAGCATAGGCAAAAGAATGTGGTCCTTGATCATCTTGAAATTTACATTGGGAGAAGGGGTGCTGGAGAGAGGAGGTGTATTCTTTTGGATGGGGAAACTGTCAACATCAGTATTTTTTCCAGCAAATTCTTTTGTGTGTGTTGCAATGAAGTTAAGTGAAATAAAACAAATTTCAAAAGAATGAAACCCAAATTCATGTCTTTGTTTTGTTTTGTTTTTTTACAAAAGATTTTGGGGGAAGATGCTTGAAAAATGTGACAAAGGAAATTTTTTCCTCTTTCATTTAGGCATGGAATTATTGAAGCATATGGCTTTTCATTATTTTTAAACCACATTTATTTTTTTTTAAATCAAGGGAGTGAATTTAAGGGGATATATTAGAATGAAGAAGGTTTTCCAAAGAATACAGACATCAGTTTACCTAAAATCAACATTCTTGAAAAACAGGTGAAAAATATCCTGAATTCATCCATAAATCCTATTAAAATCACAGTATTTCCCTAAAATATATCATAGGATTGCATTACTGAACAGTAGCCTAAAATCCATTAATTTCCCAATTTTACACTTATCTCTCCAGGTAAAAAGCACTATTTTGTAAAAGAAATGAAAAATGAAAGCTAAATAAATTTACAGTAATTTCTATGACAGCCCTAATTTTATATATCCAGTAGGGCTGCCATGATATAGTATAATAGGATCAATAACCTGGTTCTGGTGCTGATTCACATCTCAAAAACCTACAGTGCTTGGTCCGCAGTCACACACTACTTAGCCATTACTTAAATAGAATGAAAATAGGCTCAGTTGCAGAGATATTGATTAAGTCCTGCAACAATCACTGCGATGAGGTACTCATCGGGTATTTCCTTCTAATGTGAAATAAACATTTGAGGTTTAACATCAGTTAGGATCACCTTAAGTATAGAGACAACCTATACGTTTTGTCCCACAGCGCTCCATAAACAAACCCATCACCACCACTTTCCTGTGTAAGTAATTTTTCCACTAAAAAACTGAGACCACTAAGACATGGATTCATTTTGTCACTGATAATCATATTTTCTTCTCTCTGTCTCTTATGAACAACATAACATCTACCACCGATCCCCACACAAGTAAATTCCATGCTTGAGTGAAGATAGAAATAAAAGAACCAGCTAAGTTTGTGCTGGCTCAAGGCAGGTTTCCATATGTAATTCATAAAAAGGACCTTTTATCTTCTAATCATCACAGTTTGTTAGTTATTGTAGGGACACGGGAGAAGGTGAAAAGTGGCACTCAGATTCACTCACAATAAAAAATAATTATAGGATCTCAAGTGACTCCACTAGCCAACCCTCCCCACTGGGTTTCACTTATTTAATACATAAGATCCTTGATTTTGTTTTAAAAAACATATTTCTTTCGGGGTCCATTTGTCTGTACTTTATGAGCCAGAAACAAATCAATTCACAATCTGGCATTTTTTAAGAAAATATTTCCTAAGTGGCACCTTTGAGAGTTATAAACAGAACTAAAAATTATGATTGATTTGAAAAGATAGTAACCCCTACAACCTCCAGCTGGGCACTCGAATTGTAGCTGATCAGCATGACTCAAGCATTATACACGCAATGAGGCTGCTACTAGTCACCCATCCCCTTTCTAAAAGAAGACTTCTTTATTTATATCCCTCGTCTCCATGTAAGGAGTGTATCAGATATTCAAGTGGCTTGTGTGGGTTTTGACGGTCACATCCAAATAATGAAGAAAAGAATACAATGACTTTCAGTTACGCTGGTGCAGAGAAGCTTAGTCAACAAATCTTTATTACCGAAGCAAGCAAGAGCTGTCCTGATATTTTATTTTCTCTTGTAGAGCTCTCTTAAAGAATGAACTTCTAGGAATGTGCCTTGGGAATCACATTGATTAGAGCACAACAATAATAATAGTAATAATGACAGAATGTACTATGCCTCCGCTGCCTGGGAATTTCTTATCTGCCCACTTCTGTCTGACTGCACTAAGTGGGTCCTTCTCAATCAGCAATTGAAAATTTTCACTCTCTGCTCTGTGTCTCCAGCCACTAAGATAATCAAACTGACATGTAGTGCAGCCAAAAAGTCTGCCTTGGGTGCTGGGAATAAATGGATATGGACAGACACTGTCATACTAATCCTTGCATCCAAACTGTGTGGGACATTGGCTTGACAGTGTGGGCAATGATGAGGCAAGCGGGTCATGAACAGACACCCAGCACTTCCTCATCCCAGCAGGTTTGGTGTCTTTGGATGAAGATCCCAACAAAGGTAGCACCATATTAGCAGCTAGATTACTCTCTCAGCTAGAGTTCCAGTAATCCAGAAATGGTAGCCAGTTTTGGGCTTCGCCAACCATCTGGGAAGAACCTGGGAGATGGAGGTCCACAGGGCAGGAAATGGCACAACGTGCTTACATGATATAGGAAACACCAAACCTTGGTGAGGTCTTAATGGCAGAGGATGTCATTGACATACATGGATACAATCACTGCAAGTTTGGGTCAGGTAAAATTTCCTTAGCTTAATTTTGCCTAGAACTATTTTGGATGCTGCTGAGTATCATTTCCCCTGAGAAAAGTGATGCTCTCTAAAGGAAGAATCCAGTGACAGTCACTCCAGAGAGATTTGTCATTGAAAGAAGTTTAAGATGAAAGTTATAATTGCTTTTTAGAAGCTATATTATGAGCCAGAAATTCAATGAACGTCCTGGAGTTCTAGGGTAGCACTCAGAAGGCTTTTTTTTTTTTTTTCCTTTCGGTTGAAAAATAAAATCCATTAGCTTAATATACTGTGTAGGTCCATTTGTTACACAGTAGTCCTAGAAACTAAAAGGAAAATTGACTTGTCATAATAAATTGGTATCCTGTCAGAATTCACTAAGACTGTCTTCACCTGACTTTGTCTTCAAAGTATTAACAGGTGAAACTATGTATAATTTATTTAAATAATTGGCCCATATTCTTTAAGGCGAGGCAGTCCAAATGCAGGCTTGATATTCCCATTAGGACCTGCAATCACGCCACTACCTTACAACAGTTTCGGTGGCTGCCCTTTGGCTTGAAGTACACCCAAAACCTTAGCTGCGAGGAAGAATGATAATTAATGCAGGCTTTATTTTCTAGTAATGATAAATGAGTATTCATGGAAGTGCTTTCTAAAATCTTTTTTTGTAGAGCCATTGAAAAAAGGGTACATAGTCGGTAGTTATTGGTTGTGTAGGAAAAGAACACAATGTATACATCATTTGGGCCTTATTTTGGGAATTAAAACCTAACAGTATAGAGAATCAACTGAAACTGAAGCAATAAAGTTATTAACAGTTCATCAGATGGTCAATCCAACAATAAAGAAAGAGGTTGGATCCATGAGCCGAGGGCAATCCTTGCCAAGCAATTTTGTTCCTTCCTCAAGTCATTAATTCCCAAATCAAACATGAATCAGTGATGTCCTACCAATCCAGGCACTCAGCTAGCTCAAGGAAATGGAAAACTAAGTCTTATTTTTTCTTAACTTCACACTTCCAGCCATTTTCTCAAACTATTCCAACTAACATCAGTACTCTAACCCCCACCTGTGTGAGCCTGAAGTTCCACCTGCTTAACTGTCCCTCCCTCTTCACTGGGAACACCTACCTTTACATTCCCCGTAACGTATTACAAGCAAAGTACTTACTACAGAACCTGAAACAAAGTAATAGCTCAACAAATGTTCACCACAGCTATTCTTATTTTTGTCTTTTATGATTCACTATTCCACGGACAACAAAAGGTATCAAGGCACATGCCAACAGGTGCCAAGTGCAAATGACCATGACCCCTTATCCAAGAGCAAAGGTGAGGAGGGTCCTGTTTGGTCTGGACGCAGAATAGAAAAAGGCAGCACACATTCACTATCCCAAGTTCAGACAACACCTTCCCTTTCTCATCCATGGAAATCAAGCCCCACAAGGAGGAATTTGTCATTTGATAAGCTGAAGATGAACCCCAAGTCAATTCCAGGCACAAATTCCAATGGTGTCATCTGAAAATTAAATACTCTTTCCTCCCTGTTATAACTACTAAGTTTCAATGACTATTGCCCATAGTTCCTACAAGATTACTTTAGGCTGAATAAGAATCCTGTATTCTTTGTCCATGGGTAGAGAAGTGCACCTGCCCTCTGGCGGACAGTTTTGCATGGTGCCTATATACCAAAATGCCACCTGTGTTAACTGGGGTGCATGGAACTGGGTAATTATTACAAGAAAACACGTGTGTGTATAAATGGGCAGCTTAATAAAGCATATTGTTTATTCATTTGACCTCCATAGGAGCTCTACCTCCTATACTCTACTCTGACCTCCTCTCTCTCTAGGAAGTATATCAAAGCCAATGGTAAGAACTAGCAACAGTAACCCCAAATGTACTTAATGCGTTGTCCTCAAATTAAAGTGTGACTGAAACTAGGCCATCAACCTTCTCCCGAACCAGTTCCCAATTTTTTCCTCATCACATAGGTTGGAGTTTTTGGTTTACTTCTCTCTAGGTTAAGGAATGGCAAATACATGACATACGCTCTTTTAGAGTTCCACCTTTGTCCTCCGCAGACATCACTAATCAATCACAGCCCTCGTTATCTCCCCATTCTGCAGAAACTTACTTCACTTGCCTCTCCTAATGCCACTTAGCTAGAACCTGTATTTCAGAGCTGAATACTGATCTCCATCAAAATTTCCCAAAAGAAAGTTCTCTGCTGGTCTTTTCCTACATAATGCTACCATGCATGACTTAGTGTCCAGTGTAATCACGCCCCTGTCAATCCCCTATTCAGCAAGCACTGAGTCTTCCTGCTGCCTACCACAATGAGGTCTGCAATCCTTTCAACACACCTATTCAACAAGGTTGGTCAGTTCCCTCCAATTATATCTCCCTAGCATCAGCACCTGAGAGTTTTCCTGCATATGTCTGTGCACATAATGAATGCACATTCAAGACTTTTCCCAGTTCTCCTTCAGATGCCCAATGCCTTCCCAGTCCTGTTACACCCAGATCATGGCTCACCTTTTCTACTCTCCATCGACAGAAGACTCAGCCTTCTGTCAAAGAGTTGTATTTTTACAAGTTATGAAACACAGGTTACAGTGGCTAATTATTTCACATGCTCTCAAACACCTACACTTCGAGAGCACACAGAGTTGGCATAATCCTTTCACAGATGATAAAGTCAGGGGTACCTTTTCTACCTAAATCTCTTCCAAATCCAATCTTGTTCAAAAGGAAATTAAGAGTGGTGCAGGAAAACAGATTTATCAAAATACAAGTATATTTTTCTTAGTATTGTAACTTACAAAGGATAAAACCATGCACAGGATCTTATAAGAACCATCTCTAAACACGTGCAGAATCAATAAACATTTTCTTAGCTCCTCAGCACGACAATCCTCTATGTGTTTCCAAGGCTGAACATTTGGATGAGAAAAGCTGGTTACCAATCTTTGCAATAAGATGGTTAATCCTTACACAGGCTTTAAGCTGTAACCCAGAATCAGCTTCCCCATCTTATAGAGGACTCAGCTCCACACAAGTTAAAATGACTTGCTCAAAGTCATCCACAGAATCTGAGCAGAAAGAGATGAAACCCTTGTCATCCACAGCTTCTGGCATAATACATAACTCTGTGAACCATAATGCCCACATAACATACAAGCAAATCTCAACATCTTTTATTATGACACATTACAGTTTTCTACTTGGTCAACTTTTCTATCAATTACCATATTCAAACAAATGCCTGTACTTGAGATTTTTCTCCTTGTGTATGTCTGTAAGTAAGGAAAATGTGCCTTTTTAGAAATGCAGCATTCTGCAGTTGAATTTCTTAGAAATTAATCACATAGTTGGCATTGGATACTTTATCATAATAACTCAAAGCCAGGCATGGTCTCAACCACAAAATACAAGTTGGAAACTTTTTCCCCAACTTTTTAATTTGAAATTTTTCTAACCTTCAAAAATCTTAGAGATTTATTTATTTATTTATTTGAGAGATAAAGAGAGAGAGAGAGAGTAAAAGAGCCAGCTTGGGGGTGAGCACAGGGGAGGGGCAGCAGAAGAGAATCTCAGAGCAGACTCCCCACTGAGTCCGATGTTGAGCTAGATCTCACCACCCATGAAATCATGACCTGAGCTAAAAACAAAAGTGGGTCACTTGAATGACTGCACCACCCAGGTGCCTCTAGCCTTCAAAAAAAATTGAAAATATAATGAAGACATATATCTCTGTCACTTAGATTTGCTAATTATTTTTTACAATATTTGCTTTCTGTTTTTCTTCATAGCGTTAAATGAAAATATACATGTATCTGTATGTATACACATACACTTGCACATATATGTATATATATTTACTTTTTGCCGATCCATTTGAAAATAAGTTCCAGATATCTTGACTCTTTCCTTCTAAATACATCATTTTTATCTAAGAATAAAGACATTCCCCTCCATAACTGTCAGACTATTTATCACATATAAAATATTTAACATTAATACAATACTACCACCTAATATGTAGTCTATGATTGTCCAATAAGGTATTTTACAACTTTTAAAGTCCAAAATTCAATATTAAATAACAAACTGCATTTTGTTAATGTCTTTTTAGTCTCATGTGTATATGCATATACATGTGTGTGTCCTTCATGAAACTCACATTGTTTTAAGATTTCAGACTAGTTCCTTTGTGAAATATCTTACGTTCTATATTTGTCTGATTATCCGTCTTTTTTTTTTCAATTATTTTATTAACTTATTTGAGAGAGAGAGTGCAAGAGAGAGCAGGAGCAGTGGGAGAGGGAGAAGGAGACTCGCCACTGAACAGAGAGCCTGACATCAGGCTGGATCCCAGAACCCTGGAATCATGGTCATGATCAGGTCATGATGCTTAACCAGCTGAGCCACCCGGGTGTCCCTGTCTGATCATCTCATAATCATTAGCTTCCATGAGAATGCTCCATGGAAGATGTTATATTCTCACTTCATCACATCAAGATTCCTGTAACATTCCATTGTTACGTTATTGATCCAAAAATGATCATGTGGCTTGATCCAAGCTTTTTCATTGGTCACGGGGGTATCCAAATTGATAACACTTAAACTATTGGTTTAAGTCATATTCTACCAAGAAAACACATAATACATGATGATACTCTTACTAATCTCAAGGATGTATATTTTTAGACTTTAGTGGTAGAAATAAGTGACTTTTCTCACAGAACCTGAGAAACGGTAAAGAACTCACAGAAGTGAGGACAAACAGTGATGAGGAAAGAAAAGGACCTAGACTGAGAGCCAGGAATTCTGGATTTTCCATTCGGGCTCCATTAACAATTCATGGCAGAGTCCAGATGGCAGATAAATTTCATTTCTTGTGGCACTTCTGATTGATTTGTGGTGGCAGCCTGGAGCACTGTGTTAAAAAGGATTTTAAGGCTGCACAACGACTTGGCCAAAAAAGTGCCTTCGCTAATCATGGGGCCTGGGTTTTGGAGGAAGGAAATAGTCCGTGTGTGGTAGAGTAAATAAGGCCGCAAATTCTTTGCCACTCCACCCATCAAGAGACGGACTCTGTCTCCCCAACCCTTGAATCTGAGCTGTCTTTGGACATACTTTGACCAGTAGGATATAAGATATATATCCTTCTATATACCAGTGTATATAAGGATATATACACCATGCAAACTCCAGAACCGAAGCTTCAACTTTCTAGAACTCTTTTCTGAACCTGCTCTTAAGAAAACTAGCCCAGCCGTGCCTGATGGGCTCGGTCGGAGAGGCATGTGATTCTTGGCCATTTGCAATAAATAAATAAATAAACTGAAATAAAGAAATAAACTTTCAAAAACTTCAAAAGAAAGAAAGAAAACCAACCCAACAGCGTTGCAGGAAACAATACATTTGTGATTTTCTTTTTTTTTTTTTTAAGGATTTTATTTATTTGTCAGAGATAGACAGAGTACAGCAGGGGGAGCAGCAGGCAGAGGGAGAAGCAGAGAAATAGGCTCCCAGCTGAGCAAGGAGCCCAATATGGGACTTGATCCCAGAACCCTGGGAGCATTATCTGAGCCAAAGGCAGATGCTTAAATGACCAAGCCACTCATGCATCCCCATTTGTGATGTTTCAAGAGGCACTAAGTTTGAGGACAGTTTGTTTCATAGCAATAGAGAATTTATACAACATGCCTCTGTTTTTTTGATCCTGGTCTACTATCTCCTTTAACTCCGCCAGTCTTCAGTTTACCCACTTATAAAGCAAAGAGCTCTAGCAAGATTACGGTGTCTTTCAGGGGTAAGACTCAAGGCTAGAACAAAATTTGTCCTCTTCTTTCCATTCCGAGGAACCCATCCCACTGTTTATGGACAAGATGATAAAAAGAAAAGGATTTCATCAGAAATTGAGATTTTTCTGTTTAGAAAGAATATTAGAGAAAAAGTTAGAAAATATTGGTCTGAACCATTCATTATGAAGATGAAAGAACCAGTGGCCCCATGGCGAAATGATTTGTCTAAAACCATAGCAAGCTAGTGGCAAACTCTGGTACTGCAGTTTCCTCAAAACCACTGCAAGAACATAGCTAGAAATGATCCACATTTGATCCCCATACCTTGTGTTCACACTCATGGTGTCTCAACTCAATACGTTAGCTCTCCCAGTGAAATGCCTCAGCTCCCCCAACTGGTAGGGGGGTGAGCTCCCCCAAAATGGTATGTGCCAGGAGATAGAGGCACTCACTGGATTTATAAAGAAAAGGGGCTTGGAATTAGTACAGACAGGCCAAGGTGAGAACAAGTCAAAGGAGGGAATGGGCCAGAACACTGTAAAGAGTGATATATATCTTTGGATAGCTTTCTTTTTTAGCACATTTGCTTCTTTATTCCAAAACCTAGTTGTCCTGGGAACTCTTTTAGCTCTAATGAAAACAAATTCTATTGATAATAGAAAAAAAAAATACACTGAAATTCAAGTAGAAAAACTGGCTTTTCTCAGTATTTATTAATTTTGATATTTTATTAAATAACTCTCCATATTTAGTATTTTTCTTGTTCTTCTCCTCCTTAAGTATTTGATAAATGAGGTGATTAACCAGAATGGTTAATATCATCTTGTGATAGAATTATTTTTTAAAAAAAACAAGATCATCAGAAAGGTTATTGTTGTTAATAAAATTAATGAATTAATTAGTAATCACAATTATTGAATCCTACCAACCTAATAAATTCTAATCCCAGTTCTGTTATCATATTTAAGAAAAAAGTTTTGTAGGGAAGAGGAATGTGATTACTTTCATCAGAAAAATGATATGATGAAAGATTGCAATGCCTCTTGAAATTTTTCCTCAAAATGATTAATCATCACTGTGGTCACATATATGCCTCACACAGTACAAGGCTGATTAAAAAATATAGCTAAGGAAGCCAATTAAACAAGCAAACAGTCTACCAAAAATCTGCCTTTCTACACAAAAGGTAATAAGATGTTTATCTCTATTTTAAATGAGCCTCTTCTAATGTAATTTAATTTTGCAAAATTAATTGGAATAATACCCCTTCTACTAGTGTGGGGAATTAGAAAAATGGGAAGAAGTAACACTTTTTTTGATGGTACCACTTTGATGGGTCCAAGCCTAAGTCAGAGTTTGCTGTGGCCTATGCCATGTCTTCAGTTTTCCTTACATTTAGGTTCTTCTTGGTAACTAAAGTTTGGGTTGTTGGCTTTTTCCTCTTAGACCAACTGCACTTCCAACTCACCTTCCAAAGATATCAAATTTTAGAACTTAAGTCTTCATTGTGTGTATATTTTTTTCCTAAGATCTGTTAAGGTTAAAATTCAAAAAACAAAATAAGTTTTAATTGTAAAGGGGCAGAGAAGTCCAAATGGAGATCTTTTAAAGCAACAAAGTTATCATTTGAACTATCAGGAAATAATCCGGTCTGTTAGCTCACAAAAGAAATCTGAGCCATTTCCCAGGAACCCCCCCGCCCCCCACATATGACAATTTTATAATACCTAGATGACTCTTTGGAGAAAATAGTATTCTATTATGTATCAAAATTTCCAATAATAAAGCTATATTAAGATAAATGTCTACTTAACAAAAAGGGAAATTTTTTAAACATATATTTGTTTTAGACCAAAAGGCTCAAGTTAACTAAATATGTAGTTCATAAGATAGGCCTTAGAGACAGAGAAAGAACAATTAGCATGATTAAGCTGATAAAGAGGGCTCCAACTGCCTTTAAAAAACATTATCTCAACATTATTCCTTTTCTTAAGACAGATATATTTGCAAGTACATGATTTCCAGAGCCCAACCAAATCGTCAAAGAAGCCAGGGTAGGAAATAACCAAGTTCTCCATTCATGTCTATTATGTTGGAAAAATAAGTCCAATAAATAAGCTTAGATTTACTTTTCATGGAGTAAAATTTGTGTGATGCACTGAAAAAGATCAAGAGGAGCAAACAGGGGGCACATGGGTGGCTAAGGGGGTTAAGCCTCTGCCTTCAGCTCAGGTCATGATCTCAGGGTCCTGGGATTGAGCCCAGCATCGGGATCTCTGCCCCGGGGAGCCTGCTTCCTCCTCTCTCTCTGCCTGCCTCTTTGCCTACTTGTGATCTCTCTCTCTGTCAAATAAATAAAAATAAATTCTTAAAAAAAAAAAAAGAGGTACAAACAGAGAAGGATTCATTCTACATGCATTTAAGGCTGTTAATTGATGAGTATACAAGAAAGCCTTCTGGATTTGGAGAGCGTTAAGCCAAGAGGAAATCAAGACCCATGATGACTGGAGTAGAGTCTAGTGCTAGGAATAAGAGCCTGAATTTTGACCAAGCTGGACACTCCAGTTTCTCCAACTTTTCCCAGACTCAGCATATTTTGTGCTTCGAATGCAGTTAGCCTTAAATGTCATTATGTATTGACGAGAAGAGGAACCTCAGACAACACCTCGTCCAGAACCCTCCTTTTACATACAGAGTAAGAGATGATGCTTTAAGAACAAAAAGGTAAAAAGCCACACCACGCATCTGGGCCTGGAGCGGTCAGCACACTTGAGGTCTACTTTGAGGGCTCTCTCGCCTGCTTTGCCCACACCCTGGTGAAATGGGCTCAGCACCTGGAGAATTAATTAGAAGCGATAACTGATGTACCACCTTAGAGTGAAAAAAGCAGAAACGGCTCAGGTTTCATACATGCTTGCACTCCTTAGTAACACTGCTATCACAGCAAGTGGTTGAAAATTAATGGCAAAGATCATCCAGACTCTTCACGTGTCCTGTGACACTGGAACTCTTCCTTCCCCTATCTTGGATTCATCATACCCCCCTCTCTCAAAGGGCTTTGTGAGGATTAAATGAGATAAATACGCAAAGTGCCAGATTCGTAATAGACACTCAGATACTAGTTTCCTTCCCATCACCTTACGGTGAATTTATTCATGTGCAGAATAAGGACAAAGCCTACTTTATATGATTACTTGTTTCTTGTTAATGGGCATTAACCCAAGGGCAGCTATATAAATAAATAACTAGATACACATAATCATTTAAAATATAAACACACAATAAACTAGCCAATGCTTGGTAAAAGCTCATAATGAAATACCTTTCCTTAAACACACATACACACACTGAAGAAGAGGCAAAAGTATTCCTTAGAAGTTGACTTCTCTGCAGCTCTTTTGGCATGGTTTGAGATTCCCAGTAAAACCTTTCTAACACCCTCTTTCTGGTTTCTAAATACATTGTGTTAAGAGAGCAGATGTTAGTGTTTTAAATCATATATAATATATATATAATATAAATATATATATTGGTGCAACCTTGCATGCGTTGACTTAATAAGAAGAAACTATGTTGGGGTGCCTGGGTGTCTCAGTTGGTTAAGCAACTGCCTTCGGCTCAGGTCATGATCCCAGGGTCCTGGAATCAAGCCCCGCATCAGGCTTCCTGCTCAGTGGGGAGCCTGCCTCTCCCTCTGCTGCTCTGCCTGCCTGTGTCTCTTGCTCTCTCTATCAAATAAATAAATAAAATCTAAAAAAAAAAAAAAAAAAAAAAACACCTCAGTCAATTAGAAGAAACTATGTTAATTCTTCATCAGAGGAAAAAAAAAAGATGGTGGTAATTTTGTCAGATTCCACATTTCATGAGATGTTGTCTGCTATACTTTGGATAAAATCCTAAATCCAGAGCATGACCTAAAACAGCTCCAGGTAACCCAGATTCCACCCTCTCCTCCAACCACCACGTGCCCTGCTCTCTTTTGCTCATTGTACTCATAGTGTTCTGGTCCCACTGGATTTGAACGATACTGGGCACCTGCTGTGCGTCAGGTGCTATTCTAGGTACCAGAGATATGCAATGAAAATATAAAACACACAAACACTAAAGAGATAAATAGCCCTGCCCTCATGGTGCTTAAATTCTATGGGAAAAGGCAACAAAGAAAAGAAAGAATTCCAATTTATGATGCTGAAAATGCTATTTTAAAAAAAGCAGGGAGGAGGGTGAGTTATGTATGAGGTGGTCTTCTTTGAATTACCACCAGAAATCAACCTCTTCCCTCTCCATGGGCCTTTACAGTCCTCCCCCCGCTCACCCTCTTACTTAATTCCAACCATGTCCCACTGGGAGCCATCCTTCAGTCCTCAACATCTCAGATCAGTATCAATCCTTGTCACTGTCCTTCACTGAAAACTTTATTTTTGACCTCAGGCCATTATCACAACTGGCAATTATTTCTATGAATAGTTAACACTTGGTATCCTCGATGGACGATACCATGCTATAAAAACAAGATCCTGTCTTTTCTCTCGATAGATAGATAGATGGATGGTAGATTTTGAGCAAGTGCCTAACACCAAGATTTGTTGGTACTCAGTGAGCAAAGTGTGTTGAGCGGTAGAAGGAGAAAAGAAAGAGAGGAAGGAAGAAAGGAACAGGAATGAAGGAACATAAGAAGGAAGGAAGGGAGGGAAGGAAGGAGAATAGATTGATATATTGATTCACTGCAACCAGTGAAAGGCTTCAGAATCTCATCTGAGCTGCTGCAGGAAACCAGACAGAATCCAAGAACCGAACCGGGATAGTTTCAGATAATTACAAAGCAAACAGAGGAATCAGAATTCAGGATCAGTTTCCCAAGGCAGGATTTGTTATCACAGAGATTCAAGACTCAGGTTCAGAAAATCAGGGGGCCAAATTAAATTAGCAACACCTGGCAAACCCACAAGGCAAACATCTTCAACCCCAACGTGAGAAAAGGTAGCGAGGAATCACCATCCAGGTTGGAGCAGGTGGGCTTCAACAAAACCAATCCCCGAAAGCGTGTAGTGAGTCTGAGACATTTTCTCCCACACCAGAGTTAGCCTGGCAGGTCCATCTTTCTCCAGTCAGGCCTGAAATGTTTCATTAGAATATGCTTTCAGGGGCGCCTGGGTGGCTCAGTGGGTTAAGCCTCTGCCTTGGGCTCAGGTCATGGTCTCAGGGTCCTGGGATCGAGCCCCGCATCCGGCTCTCTGCTCGGCGGAGAGCCTGCTTCCCCCCTTCTCTCTCTCTGCCTACTTGTAATCTCTCGCTCTCAAATAAATAAAAAAATTAAAAAAAAAAGAATATGCTTTCATGTGGCTTGGTTCAATGTCGTTATTTCAACTTACCGAGATTTTTATTCATAAAACTATGGTGGTGTCTTGTAAACGTTTAGCCAGGATCCTATTCTCCTGAAACTCCCGAGTTCTAGCCACTCATGGAATGAAAAAAACAAAAACAAAGACAAACAAACAAAAAAAGCTGGTGGAATATATACCCAGGGCTCTCCATGAGAGAGGGGTCCACACGTCCACGGACAAGGTCCCCGAGGGAGCCCGAACGGGGAAGGCAGAGCAGGCGTGAGCTGTCCATCAAACACCTCTTTGAAAGAGCGTCCATACACCCAAAGAAAACCCAAATCTCTATGGCCACACAGGATGGACTCCATGAGGACAGAAAGTCTTTTTCCTGCATGAATATGTTCCCAGCGTGAGGAAACTAGCTGTTCACTTCAGCACCTACTCTATGGGGAGGAAATATTAATAATGATTTTTGCATGGACCTAGAATCCTGTGTTCCAACTTCACAGAGAGAACTCACTCATGCCTTTATTGATTCGTTCACTTGATGTGGATTTAATAAGTACTCTCCACGTGGCAGGCACCGCATCAAGTGGTGGGGATAGAGTGGGAAACCAGTCAGATGTGGTTTGCGCACTCCATGTAGAGGAAAGCAAGACGGCATTAAAAAGCGTAAACAGAAAGAGTGAAATTACAAAATGCAACAAGAGGGGTGAAGAAAAGCAGCATGTGCGCTTTGAGAGGCTCATTCCCAGTATCTAGCACTTGCCATGTTTTCCAAGGGAAGCAAGCATCCACAAATACAGTCTTCCTGAGCATTTAAACTCATGCACATGAGTTGAAAAGGAAGGGCGGCAGGCCAGGATAGATAGGAGGGAAATTCCTCACTTGAGTGCCTACCAGGGGTGGGGATGAGAAGAGAGAATTGGCCAAGATAACCAATGAAGAAAGACTTCGATTGTGCACCACAATTCCCCCAAATAATCAACAACCTGGAATCCCATCAGTGGCCAGTGGGGTCCCCTGTAGCAACAGACAGAAGCATTTTCTCCTGAGGGAACCGTTTCATACAGAATCAAGCGTCCCAGCTTTGCTCTAGAGATGGGATACTCCGTTGAGAATCCTAAACCTAGGGGTGCCTAGGTGGCTCAGTGGGTTAAAGCCTCTGCCTTCAGCTCAGGTCATGATCTCAGGGTCCTGGGATCAAGCCCCGCATGGGGCTCTCTGCTCAGCAGGGAGTCTGCTTCCTCTTCTCTCTCTCTGCCTGCCTCTCGGCCTACTTGTGATCTCTGTCAAATAAATAAATAAATACATCTCTGTCAAATAAATAAATAAATAGAATCCTGAGCCTACCGCCTAGTAGACTAGTGATCTTGGGGACACGGTTTAGTCACTCTGCTATTCTCCAGGTCCTTAAAACGTAGATCTTAACTGCCTGCTTTTTGAAATTGATAGGAGAATTAACTGAGCTAATTCATGCCAAGTAATTAGCATAGTGCCTGGATTCACCTGTAGTAACAGCTCAGTAAGAACTGCGTGAGCCCCCCCTTAATTAAAGACGCCACACACCCCACACACCCATGACCTCATGCCTTGCTTGGTGACAAAACTTAAACTCCCCTGGCCTGCTACCCTAGCTCCAGGCACTGGGTGTCGACCCACAAACTGAATCTGACTCTGGACACTTTAACTCTCAACACAACCACCCTTGTCCTCAATACTCCTCCCCTGCACAGACCATAGTAAAGAAAACCAAGATGCTGGATAGCGAGCTTCTGAAAAGCCAAGTGAAGTGTGCAGAATATGAAAGGAAGCGCGCCACTTCTCAAATCACCATTACTTATTCTGAGCAGATGTGCCTCCTTGGGGTACAAGCCAGCCCAGACCAGATCCAAATTAGCCTCCTTAGCTGGAAGGCCCTGCAAGCAAGCTTAATGGGGGAGAACTGCGGAGGAGATTTTTAAAATAAAAGAAACATACGTGTTTTTGCTTCACTAGACTCAGTCTTTCTTGTGGGTGGTTCTATTAATATGTTATCTTTCCCTCTGGTTATATTATTTCAATATCGCTCTATGCTCTGGCGTGTTTTGGGACTGATTCAAGGTGTATTGAAAGCTATTGCCTCAATATAGTTTGAAAGTGCTGAGGTGGGAATTGGAACAGGGCGAGCCAGGAAGAAACCCAGAACAAATTTACTATTGACAGAATCAACATCGGATCCAAACTATTAAAACTCTCCCTTGGTTTCATATAATCCCTTTCAGATACCTTAGCAGCATTTTACGGTGTTAGGGAATGCTGTCAGTTTGTGAGAAGAATGTACATTTCACATTCTGTACAGGGTCAAAATACATATACAGTAGTTTTACTCTGTAAAGGACATGTTTTCAAACTGTGGAGGTATTTTTGGTAAAATAAAATAATAATAATAATAATAATAATAATAACAACTTCTGAGCAGGAAAGAAAATGAACAAGGACATCTAGCTAACAATAGGAATTAAACAGACACCCCAGGCTTGGTCACCTTAAAGCTGAACTTTAAAAGTCACATGTGTGTGCGTGCCTAGCAACCCAACACCTTGCCTGGCACAGAGTCATACCCATTTTATGAAGGAAGGGCTCTGATAAGCTTTAGCTCCGCTATCAAAAGAGATTACAAACTCCAATTCTTTTTTTTTGTTCTTTGTTTTAAAGAGTTTCTGTATTGATTGACTGATTTGAGATAGAAAGAGAGAAGGGGGAAGAGCAGAAGGCGAGGGAGAAGGACAGGACATTCCATACTGATCTCCAAGCCTCCCGCAGGGCTGGATCTCAAGACCCTGAGATCATAACTTGAGCCAAAACGAAGAGTCAGACACTTAACTGACTGAGCCACCCAGTCCCCCTCCCTACAAACCTCTTCTAAGGAAGAGCCTAAAATGGCTCTTCCATGGTAAGTATTTACAGACATCAATTAGGAAGTAATTTCTTGAAAGATAAATAACTCAGACAACAACAACAACAAATCAAGCAATCGGGTATTTTAAAATGGACATAGGGTGTGGTATATAACAATGAATCTTGGAACACCGAAAATGTAAAAATAAAAATAAAATAAAATAAAAGATTGCTCAAATTAAGAAGAAGAAAAAAAAAAGACCTAGGATTGAATAATTATTTCTCCAGATACATAACCAAATGGTAAATAAGCTCTTGCAAGATGCTCAACACCATTCATCATTAGTGAGATGTAAAGAAAAACCACAGTGAGATCCCAGGTCACACTTGCTAGATAGCTATAACAAAAAAAAAAAAAAACCAGAAAATAGCAAGTGTTTACCTTAGTGTGGAAAATAGGATCCCTCATACATAGCCGATAGGAATGCAAAATAATGGAATTGCTAGGGAAAACAGTCTGGTGGTTCTTCAAAAAGCTAACCAGAGAGTTACCATGTGACCCCGTGGTGGTTCTACTCCCAGATACACACTTGAAAGAACTGAAAGCAGGGACTTAAACAGGTAATTGCATGCCAGCGCTCACTGCGGTATTATTCCCAATGGCCGAAAGGTGGAAAGAAACTAAAAGGTCCATTGATAGGTGAATGGATAAACAAAATATGGTATAAACACACAGTGGAGTGTAATTCAGCCATAAAAAAGGAATAAAGTTCTAACACGTGCTACAACATGGAGGAATCGGAACAGCTTCATACCACAATAATACTTCAGACACATAAGGACAGACATTGTGTGGTTCCATCAATATGTAGTAAGTGGGACAAGCAAATTTACAGAGACAAAAATACAAGAGAGGTTCCCAGGGGATAGGGGAAGAAAGGAAGAGGAATTATTGGTTAAGGACTCCAGTGTGAGGTAATGAAAAATCTTTGGAAATTGACAGCAGTGATGGCTACATAACATTAATTATGTGACCATAATTAATGCCAATGAAGTGTATATTCCCAAGTGATAAAAATGATAAATATTATAATATCTATAGTTTAGCACATTTTTAAATGTAATACACCAAAAGCCACTGAATTGTAAACTTTAATTGTATGAACTGCATGGCATATAAATTACATATCAATAAAACTGTTTGAAAACAAGGTTGATAACTCACAATCCTTAAAAGAACTTAAACATTCTGATCCATCAGTTCTTTTCTTAGGAATCTATCCCAAGGAAATTGTCAGGCCAATGAATAAAGATATATGACATAATTATATATCGAAGGATAAAATAATAATCAAAGATTAGAAACAATTAAGGACTGACTAGACCAATTAAGATAGGAAGAAAGGATGGTATAATACAACCAATAAATTCATATTTTAAGAGAATATTGCTGTGGAAAAAATGCTTATGGTATACAAGTGAGAAATGTGGGATAAAAAGTTGTACTTCAGTTTATATTCTAGATTTTTAGAAATAAAATGACTGGAGGTATAATAATAGTTAAATTAAGGGAGTATATACTATATGATCGATACCATTTTAAGTGCCTAACACCAGAAATTCATGTAATCCTCACAAGAACCTTCTGATATAAGCAATATTATTACTCCTATTTCATAAATAAGTACACTTAGACCCAGAAAGCGGAGGTTAACTTTCCCATTATCCTTAAACTGTTAAGTCACAGAACCAGGATTTAACCCTAGCAACCTAATTCCAGTGGGTGTTAATGTTTAATGTTCATAGTGGATTCCTAGTAATGGACTATGGACATTTTAAACATTTTTCTTTATACTTTTCTAAGTTTTCTAAAATATTTATAATAAACATATATTATATTTAATAACTACAAAAAAAAAGAAACAAAAATAAAGCAAACAAATAAAAAACTTCAGATGATCTTTATCATTTTGTGTTAAGCTCCAGAAATGAGGAAGGGTCAAGTTCACTTCTACCTCAATTTTTACTCCCAGGATGTAAAGCAGGACCTAAAGGCTGAACTTTCTCCTCTAAACCATCAAAGACAAATTCCTCCAGACATTTTTTTCCCAGGGATAGTTCAACACGTGATCTTTTCTTTCTGTTAAAGGTAAAAGTTGTGATTTTCCAAAAAGACATCTGAAATTGCTTAATGCCATATGGAGAAATGAGACCAGGGTCATAGTCCAACTTCCAGTGATGGCTGAATGACCCACAAAGGGTTAGAGTAAAACAGGTTTTAATTCAAGTGTTTGCCTTTCCATGTATGACCTTGGTTGAATCACTGAAGCCTTTTATCCCATATCTGTAAAATGAGGAAAATAATTCTGGCCCTGTGAATCTCACCAATCTAAAGAAGGTAAAAGTATGTTGAAACCAAAAAGCCCTATGTAAACAGTGGAGTTGTCATTAACATTTAGTTTTTATTTTGTTCAAATAGCAGGAAATCAACAATGCAAAAGGGGAGCTATCAGGAACTGATAATGACATTGTGATAATAACTAAATAAATCCATTGAATGATATTGCCTTTTCTCATGTATCAAATAATAAAGGTATTAACTAGATAATACTCAAGGTATATTTCAGCCCTGTTTCTTCAAAACCATTTATTGAAAATTTACCATGCAAAGCACAAAGCCAGATATGAGGAATCCAAAAATCAGTAAGACAAAGGCCTTTATCTATGAGAACCCATGATCCATTGTGGAAGATGTGCATGTAAACGCATGTGGTTGATCATATGTGATGCTCTAGAACAATTACAACTTTAAATTACTGTCTGTGTACAAAAGAGAAATCAATGTTTTCTAGTGAAGGTAGAAATAAAACTTCATAGAGGTAGTGACCATTGAAAAAATGATGTTGGAGGAATAATGTCAATGCTTGGGAAAGTTCGGGGAAAGGTTTCATTTAGAACATGAGCGACTGCATGAATGTGGGTTGGAAACCAGTGATTACCAAAATGAAAATGGCATCACAGATGAACCAGGAGAGATGGGAAAGGGAATGGGAGAATGCGTTTACACAGGCAGGAGTACAGCATGGGGTCTTATAAGCCATTCGCTACAAAGAGTGGAGAGTATTGAAGATTTTTAAGTGAGAACCTTCAGGAAACATGGGAATGAGCAAAATGGGAGAGAGAACAGGATGATGTCCTTATTTGTGCTTCAGGCTTTCAGTATCTTGACTATGGATTTAGCATTGGATATAATCACAAGCCAACTGGTCATTCAAGAAGATATCAAAACCACATGTTGTGCTACTAAAATGCTTAATACTCTGGCAATGTTAATGTTCTCAAGCGGGTCACAAAGTTAGAGCAAAGTTTTAATAAGCAATAAGTGATAAGGCAGCATGGAAGCTTAGGCTCTAATCTCCACGAAATTTCTCCATTAGAACTCCAAGCCAAGGCAGTATGATAATTAGGGAAACCAGTTAACTTTCACTTAAAATATATGGGTTTAGATTTTAAGCCATGAAAGAATATAACTGTTAATCACACATATTTCCCCAAAGGGGCTTCATGAAATTTGACCTAGCCTTTTCCTATTTCGCGGATGTGGGTTTAAAGAAAGTACTGGAATATTTTCTGTAAACAGTATGGTGGTTGACATGCGCCATTTCCAATCCAAGCCAGAAGATATTCTTTCCGAACAGCTGCATAAAATGGAAAATAAAGAAGCACTGCCCACTTATCTATCTTGGTGTTTTCTTCTTCTCTCCCGGGTCACCCAGTCCCAGCATTTCCAACATCCCCATCCGTATGTGCAGAGCCTGGGAGTCCCCTAGGACTCCCTGTCATGATTTTCTAATTGCTGAAATCTTGCGTGGGGGTATTTCTGCAAATTAGGAGATCTATTAGCTGGACTGGCAAATCGATAGTTAAGGGGACTCCTTAAGGCAATGCTGATGAGTTTATAGAAGAAACAGCAACTGCACTTTATGTGAATATCTTTTAAGAAAAGGAAGGATGGAGTTTCATTATTTCTGAATAAGCTCAATAAAGTAAAAAACAATTAGGGAGACCAAAAATCATTGGTAACGATTGGCTGCAGTTGCCGGGCTAATGGCGCAATTGGAGCTGAACCTTTCCATCCAGTCTCAGGGCAGGCAAGACGGTGAAAATTGCTAAGAACATGCCCTTCCGTTACTGAATCCCAATGCAGACATTCTGTTATCAGCTTAATTGAATAGGAAGCAATGAAGACAGAGAAAGAGGACGGGTATTGGAGACTCCCCAGATTTCCAGAGAAACCCAAGTCTTCCATACCTAAGTCTTATTCTATTTTACTATAAATCCTGATTTAAGAAAACTAAGAAGTTGTTTCCTGCAGAGTACCATCTGGCAAAAGAACACCTTGTGTAAGAGAGCTGGGTAATTTTGCTGATATATAGCTCAAAAAATACAGCTGAGCAGCTGAGAAACTAGACACTCAATAACCCCCCATCCTTTTGAACTGTCAAAACACTATGAGGGTCCCTCTATAGGAAAAAGGAAAAATATATATATTAAAGAATCTGTTATAACTCATCTGCCAGAGTAAATGTAGCCAATGAAACATGCTAGCCAGTGGCAAGATAAGTGCCTTTTAGTCTAAGCCATTAAAAACCTAAAAGCTAAGAAAAAGAAACCCAAGAAATGAAAACCCACTCTAATGGGTGGCAGAATCACAAGAGAAGTCAAAATTTCAGAAAGGTTGACCACAAGAGGTGCAAATTAAATTAGCCCTATATGTTTTCTCTCTAACAAAAATAAATGCATATGCACGTGTGTTTACCTTAATATCTGAAACGGATATCCAATGTTTAAAAACCTGTGCTGTACAAAGTAATGTTTCCTCTGAACAACTCTTACATTAGCGAAAAAATCCAGTAATGGATTTTTTTTTTTTTTTTTGAAAGGCAAAGCATACTTGAGAAACATTGTCTTTCTCTGGTGGCCAAAGGTAGTTAGTATTTGTCATCAAGGCTCACCATCAATCTGATGCAGGTACACATTACTTCTGCGGAGTGACACTGGTTGTAATTGTATCATTTAAAATCTCTCCACTGTGTCCCTGAAAAAGGACAAGTTAAATTTATACTAAAGTCATGACTTCCAAGACGGTTACTAGAGCTGTCGCAAAGGATGGGCCCTCTCACTGTAACATTCCATATTCCTTATGTTTCCGAATTCTGCCACCACCCATTTTGGTGGTGATTTCCTTCCAGTATACCCGCACCAGACTGAACCACACCTAGCCTATTTTATCACAATAAATTTGGTGACACAGCACCTAGGAAAGTTGGTTAAAGCTCCACCTCCATGGCCAGGCACATTGCCGCTAATCAAACAGATCCCTCCCCCAAAAGAAAGAAGACACAGCTTTTATTTAAGGAATCCCAAAACGAACCCGAGAAGGAAACCAAGAGAAGTGTGATGTTGTAGTGACTTTCCAGAGTTTACATGAAAATAGTAAACAAAACTAGTAGTGACAGGAGTGATTCTGAATGCAAGAAGCATGAGGAAAGGACAAAGAAAACTAAGACACAACATGCTGAGAGGTAAAAAAAAAAAAAAAAAAAAAAAAGCACCACAATTCAAGAAAGGTGAAAAAACAGTACCCATGTAAACTGATAAAAGGTTATTTTTGAAGAACATCTTTTGGACACATATTTGTTATAAGGTAACAAAAAGCCAATATTCTAAATTAAATAATTAATAAATAATGGTTTAGCTGATACCCTCAGACATGGAAAGTAATTGCCTTTGTGAAGGGGTGAAGCCCCCACACAAAGCTCTTGAAGCTGTTTTTGAACACGCGGCCAGGCTTTTTCCACTCCCGTCCACACTGCACTGAAAGGCAGTGAACTTGATCCATTTCAGTGTGTTTTGTAAGTCTTGGAAACTACTTTAGCACCTCAGCTGGGTCTCCAGAATATACTATATTGATGGCTCTATTACCTTTTTCATTGTCCCTATAAGTTCCATTACTGAAAAGAAGAAAGTGGTAATAGAACAGAAATCCACCAGCAGCAGACACGCAGAGCTGAGCTCTAAGTAAATGTCTCCTCTCCCGGCCCCAGGCCACCCCCAGTGCTCTGGCCCTCCTTTGCCATTACTGGCCCCAGAACTGGTTATCAATAATCTCCACTCTGTCCTGTGAGGCAATTTGGAAAGCTAAGCCTTGTAGTCAGAGGAAGAAGAAAAAAATAGAATTCCCATCTCCCGCCTCCTCTCTCTTCTCCTCAACCGAAGTCATCCCATTCTCCCCTGTGTTCATCAACCCCCAATCTCTCCTCAAACTTCACACGTCCCTCTCTGAGTGACTCAGGCCTCGGGTGGAGAAAAGAAATGCTTGAATCTCTTACCACGGTGTTAGGCCTCCCACTAGAATGACACATCCCCACTGACTCTTAAAATCCACGAACAGTAAATGCAAGCGAGGTCAACATTCCTTTTGTTCCAGTCGTAGTTCTTTTCCCAGGAAACTCATGTGCGGAGTCAGATTTGGGGAGAATCAATGGTTAAATGGAAATAAATATCCCCAGCCTGTATTGTATCTTAGAGGATTTAACAATGAATCCCAAGTGGATTTTCTGATTGTGGACGTTGACTAATAAATAAATAATGTAACGCTATTCTGTGCTGGTTTTCCTTTAGTAAAAGTAAGAAGTTAAAGGATACAGGGGCGCCTGGGTGGCTCAGTGGGTTAAAGCCTCTGCCTTAGGCTCAGGTCATGATCTCAGCATCCTGGGATCAAGCCCCATATGGGGCTCTCTGCTCAGCGGGAAGCCTGTTTCCCTTCCTCTCTCTCTGCCTGCCTCTCTGCCTACTTGTGATCTTTGTCTGTCAAATAAATAAATAAAATCTTTAAAAAAGTTTTTTACATAAAAAAAAGTTAAAGGATACATACATACATATTTGAAATACACCGAAGGCGTTATATATGCTGCATGTAGACACTGTATGTATATGTAGTCATTGCAAGCTGTATATGTTGATGTCATCAGTGCTGTTTCCTGCATATTTTTTTTAAAGATTTTATTTTATTCATTTGACAGAGAGAGATCACAAGTAGGTAGAGAGGCAGAGAGAGAGAGGAGGAAGCAGGCTCCCCGCTGAGCAGAGAGCCCGATGCGGGACTCGATCCCAGGACCCTGAGATCATGACCTGAGCCGAAGGCAGCGGCTTAACCCACTGAGCCACCCAGGCGCCCCTGTTTCCTGCATATTTACACACTCCGTCTTTTTACTCCTTTAGTCCTAAGATTTTTTTCGGCTCTTTTGTTGCATGCTACCCAGAAGGAATCACAACTTTCGCCCCACATGGTCACACCGCATGAGAATCCTGCTGAATGCGAGATATCTTAATACCCACAACATTTTATCAGTGTTTAGGGCTCAGTGAAGTCCTAAGATTTCCTAAAAATCAGCAAAAAAGAAAAAAAGTAGGTGCGGAATCTCGGGTTTAACTACGGCAACAGGGATGCGCTCATTCATTTGTCCACTCCTGAGCTCACTCCTCGCTCACCCCGCCCCTTCCCATCCCCTGGGGACACAGAAGTGAGGAAGACAAAGCTCTTGCCATCATGAAGTTCACATTCTGGTGGCGGGCAGGAAAGGAAGGCGTGAATAAACATCCAGAACGCATCCAGCGTTCGTGCTGTAGTGGAAGACACAGCAAGGGGAGGTGCGGGCCAGGAGTGGTGGGGAGGGAGGAGGCTTCCTTCCTTACAGTGGTCAGGAAGGCAGCGCCAAGGAGGCGTCACGTGAGTGTCAGGCCACCTTCCTGCAAATCTGGCAAACACACCTGAGTTTGGTGGGATGCCGTCTCTTTGCCTTGCTTGCTGACCCACGTCTGCATCCAAAGGCAAGCGGCTTTCAGAAGAAAGTCTTAGTCGAAAGGGGAAAGGTGTGCCCCCAAAGCAAATAATCTCTGTCCGCTCCTGAGTATTACTGCTTGTACTCAAAGCTGCCAGCCAGGAGTCTGGAGAAACACCTTGAACCTCCCCTCCCCGACTCCCTTCATATGATAGACCTGGAACCCACTTCCTGAGTGAGCTCCCTGGGAGGACACACTCAGACCCAGCAAGACAACTCGGGTTTCAGGAACCCAGGTTCAAGGGGACAGATGGTTTAGCGGCGGATAAATGTACACGCCCCCTTCAATATCTGGGACGGACATATTTAGAGATAGGCACTGGGCAGTGGTAAAAAGCTAATACCCTGGAACCGGACAGACTGGATTAGAAAATCAGTTCTTCTGCTGACACCTCGCACATCCTTGGGCAAGTCACTTAAGCTTCAGTCCCATCATCTATAAACCAAGGACAATGGTAACTACTCCAAAGGGGAGTCATGATGCAGGATTGCTTTAGATACCAGATGGGAATCTGTCAGAGTTCCTGTCACTGAGTAAGAGCTACATGGGTCCATGACGATCAGCACTCAAACTGAAGGAAAATCCATAATATAAATAGAACTAAGGAACTAGCTAGAACTTGATATAAACATACTACAAGCAAATAGTCCCCAAGCTAGAAGCTAATTCTACACCCAAGAAGCACTACTCCAAGCCCAGTTAAATGAAAGAAGTCATAAATTAGAATCATATATGGAAGTATATTTCTTTCAAAGTCTCCTTCGCAAGAGTTCAGTGGAGCAAATTTTTTAAACATTTTACAATTAGACGAAAATCTTTCCTTGTTCAAGTCCATCCCCTGAATAAACATATATAGAGATTTTTGATGATTTGATGTTCTGGCAAGCCTCTGAATTAATTTCTTAACTCCACTGCAGGGAAAGCATTGAAAATAAGGAGCTTCTTTAAAAGTTGATGAAACTGAGATTAAAAAATAAAACCACCAACTCCCGTGTTTTTGCTTTGTGCTCTGACTCAGTGATTATAGGGCATTGACTACATCTTCTCCTAAATTCGTATCCTAAATTCATCTTCTCCTAAGTTCTTCTCCTAAATTCATATCCATGTGGAACATCAAAATGTAACCTTATTCGGAAGCAGGGTCTTTGCAGATGGCATAAAATTGAAAATGAAATTGAGAACATGCTGGATTGGGGTGGGTCCTAACTCTAATGACAAATGTCTTTACAAGAGACAGAAAAAGACACACAGGGACTCAGGGAAGAAAACCACGGGAAGGGCCAGAGAGCAAATTGATACATACAAGCCAGGACCTCACTGGAGTCACCGTAACTTAGAAAACTCAAAGGATACTGCCCCCTAGAGCCTTTGGAGGGAATGGGCCTGGCCAACACTTGGATTTGGGACTTCTGGCCTCTGGAACTGTGAGAAAATAAATTTCTGTTGTTTTTAAGTCACCAAAAGTTTGAGGTGATTCATGACAGCTGCTACAGGAAAATAAAAGAGTGATTTTCTGAAATATTCAGTTCTTGTTATACATTGTGATGGCCTCCAACAGCCATATTTTTACTCTCAAAATCCAAAGAGAGGATGGCCGAGGTCCTTTCTGGAACTTTTCCCCTTTAAGAATCTGGGTGATATAATCATGTTTTTCTGGAAGTTACCATTAACCCCAGTTGTATACTATTAGTGTAGACACTAACATGAAACAAACACAAAGTAAGATTGGTTCCCATAGGCCAAGCTTCCTCCATAAATTTTATTCCAGACAAAAGGGAAAAGGCAGGATCACAATTACGAGCATTAAGGAGGTCTGGGATTTTGTTGTGAGAAACAATAAACATCATTTTAAAAAGCTCAAAGAGGAGAAATATCTACATTGAAAAAATGCAGTTCCTGCAGTAATGTTTCTACCTTCCATTTAAAGACAAATAAACTTTCCATGACAGCTCTTAATAGCCTCTATAGTTATTCGGTGAACTTGCCCTCAAAATTACAAAGTAATAAAAGGATAACAGCATTTGACTGACTACAAAGGAAAAGTGGACTTTTCCAATAAAGTGGCTATTTCATTCCCCTCCCCCCCCCCGCCCCCCACAACCCGACCCCGGGCTGCCCAGTGAGGGTGCTCTGCTCTATGTACCTAAGGACTGAGTAATATCCATAATGCACCTTTCATCATGGGAACGCCATTTGGACCCTTCATTTATTTCTCCATAGGATAGGAGACTATTTCCTTCACTACAGACCTCATCTATATTAGCCAAATGTTTCAATGAGAACAGTCAAACTCTGAGTCTGTTAGATTAAACCAAAAACCACGGCCTGTAATCAACCACTTTAACCAATGAGAATGGCAACTCCATCAATTACAATCTAATGTTGTACTTCACTTATTATTATGTAAACTAGAATAGGGGGTATTTTTCTTTGTACTAAAATCGAGGTAGGGGAAAAAAAGAAAACGTTCATTAGAAATGCAAAACTGAGTTTTAGATATTTGAGAAGGAAAAGAGCCACAATAGGTAGAATCAACTGAAAAACATATTTTGAAACATTTATTTATCCATATTTTTGAGATTGTAGAGTTTAAAAGGAGTGAATTCAGGGGGTGCCTGGGTGGCTCAGTGGGTTAAGTCTCTACCTTCAGCTCCAGTCATGATCTCAGGGACCTGGGATTGAGCCCCGCATTGGGCTCTCTGCTTGGCAAGGAGCCTGCTTCCCCCTCTCTCTCTGCCTGCCTCTTTGTCTCCTTGTGATCTCTTTCTCTCTCTGTTAAAATAAATAAATAAAATCTTAAAAAAAAAAAAAAAAAAAAGGAATGAATTCAGAACAGTGTTCACTTCTTGCTGTCTTCACTGCCACCCCTGCTGTTCAGGCCCCTGGTGGATCAGATCAGCAACTGTTTAACACTGTCTCTACTTCCTCTATGAATGCCCTTTTAACCATTCTTTTCATAGCAGCTAGAGGGAACTTTTCAAAGCAAAGACCAAATGGATCAAGTCACACCTTGTTTAAAACCTATCAGTGGCTTCCCTGACTTTTATACACACTCCAAGATCCTTGACATAGCTTAGGAAACCCTGCATGATATGGTCCCTGCCAACCTCTCTCATTTCATATCCTTCCCTTCCCCACCGTCCAGTCATATGGTCCAGCTCTTGGCTCCTAAATTATGCTAAACTTGGAGCTTCCTACAGGACCTCAGCTCTCTGCAGGGCTGGTTCCATGTCTTCAAACTCCATCGTCATGACCTCTGGGCCCATTAATATCAACCAGTTTTTGTTTGTTTGCTTGTTTGTTTTTATCTATCACAGCAGCCTCTGTATTCCTTAATAATTTTCTTGATTTTTTCATGTATGTATATACTACTTTGTGTAACTTGTTTATTTTCCAGGTCTCTCCACTAGAATAGCCTTTCCCTAGAGGCAAGGATCATGTCCATTTCCCTCAACATGGTGTATCTAGTGCCTAGTACAGTGCCTGGCCCAAGGCCAGAACTCAGCAAATATTTTATGAATGAATGAATGATTCAAATTACAAAAATAACTGCTGGGGAAAAAAAAAAAGGCAGTCTTTGTAAACCACAGAAGGGTACCTCAATCTACAGGAACAACCCATTCGGCTTTTTTGCTGTGTTGTGTCATGGGTGTATATATTCACACATATTCTTCCCTCACTCCTTAGAGCTCCAATAACTTGATATGCAAACAGTAACGCTCTTACTAAGTCTAACCTGATATGCAGCGTTACTCAAACCAATGTTTTAAAAAATCATTTTCCACCACTCTTTATTTCTACGACTGTGTTAACCTTGTAGTCACATATCTTTGCCTAGACAGAGATCCTTTTGGTGAGTTGTACCTCATAATCCCAACTTTAACCCATTAATTCAATTATGAAATATTTATAATTATTGTTGAATAAGCATCTATCTGATCATGTAATTGATCTAGTCTCTAATCAGAATGAATTTGTTTTGTCTTAAAAAAAAAAAAACTTAAAAGGAAAAAATAAAAAGACTTTCAAATTCAAACTCATAATAGCAGAATAACTAATAGGAAATATCCCCACACACCTCAGAGGGAAACAAAGCTGAACCAGAACAAGTACCTTTTACAGAGGCCACCCACTCTTTTCCGCTTCACCTCATTTTAGTCACCAAGGCAAGACCTAATGACTTTTTAAAAAGTCTCACAGCTACTTGAATAAATATTGCTTATAAAAATTTAAATAATATATGTAAGTCTAGCAAGTATTTTCAAGTTGTAAAGCACTTTTCATATAAGTTAATTTTATCAGTATTGTCTTTGATCTTTTCAGTTAATGATGTCTGAATCTAGGAAACCTCATAAAATAACCGGTAACTTCTGTGGTATCTTTCTAGCCTTTTATAAATGAGAGGAAATACTAAACCAAGGTATGCAATTGTCTGCTAGCATTAGTTTTTGAAGAGTAGAGCAACCCCCCTCTTATGCGCGTGGGATATGTTCCAAGAACTCCAATGGAGGCCTGAAACCATGGATAGCACTGAATCATATATATAGTAGGCCTTTGCCTGTATATACGTACTTATGATAAAGTTCAGTTTATAAATTAGGCACAGTAAGAGATGAACAATAATACCTCATAATAAAATAGATCATAACAATATACCATAATAGAAGTGAATGTGAATAAATGTGAACGTAGTCTCTCTCCGTCTCAAAAATATCTTAGCATCCCGTACTCACCCTTCTAGTGATAATGTGAGACATTAAAATGCCTACCTGATGACATGAAGTGAGGGGAACAACATAGGCATTGTGACTGAGTGTTCGGCCCCTTGTGACTTCCTGATACATCAGGAGGAGAATCATGTGCTTCCGGGTCACAGCTGATGAAGGATAAGTGAAACTACAGAGAGCAAGACCATGGATAAGGGCAAACTACTGTGTGGGTTAAAGATAAATATTGTTTAGGCACCAATACCAGAATAACCAAAAAAGAAGATATAAGGCTGGAGCATTCAAGAAGAATGAAAACATAAACAACCAGCATAATTAAATACATCTCCATACAAAACATTAAATCACAAGGGCAAAAATATTGCAAAATTCCAGGTGTATTCAGGCATCACATTTAAAAAAAAAAAAAAATTCTTGATCTGTAATACCAAAATCCAATTCTATAGGGTCAAGAAGCAAATTTTTCTCAAATTAGAATGATTGGGAGAAATCCAATTTCCCAGCACTAACCAAAAACAGGTTTCTAAAGCAAATAGATAGTATGGTCTTCACAAGGTCACTATTAAAACTATTTGCAAGCTATGTGACTGGAAGAGGAATGAAAAACTGGGAGCCAACTTCTCTCAGCACATTAATAAAGATTTCTTTTTCAGATCAGTTAGTTGAAAAGATCTTAAATAGACAGTAAATACACTGCTGAGATGGTCATAGGATATGCTGGAAAAGTCTAGCACTCCTAAAGCCCACATCCATGTCAGACATCTGGTCTTTCCATTGATCCAAGCTATAATCTTAAATCTTTCTCAACACAGGATTCCAGACAGCAATTATGGATTGATCTGAACCGTTGGAAATATACCAACTTTAGTGTCAGAGTAATCTCAGAGAGAGAGAGAGAGAGAGAGAGAGAGCGCGTGTGCAGGTTGCAGGTGAAGAGACACTAAGTAAGGGATGGGACATCAAAATGTTCTGTTTCAGGAAAGTCAGGACAACATACAAAGGAAATGGAATAATCCTAAATATCCGCTTAGATTCATTTACCATTTCTTTGAGAAATAGTTCTGGACACAGAAATCTAATTTGCTTCTAAAAACGTGAATGATATTCCTTCTAATGAAAGTTATAAGATGATATGGTAATTTTAAGACCTACAGATGCACAGAATTTTTTATGTCTTTATAAAGTGATTTTACTGGCAACACAGCTTGAGAAACCTAATGGTTCATAAATTGGATATATTCTTTTCTCTAATACTATTTAATAAATTATGACAACATAACTGCTCACAACTTTTTCACAGAATCACAGGCTAAATAATAATACATAGACATTAAATTATTTTGTGGTACTAGATTCATTAATCCAAATATAGAAGGCAAGGCATCTCCATTAAAGATTATGATGAATTACATTAAATCAATAGAAAAAAGCTAAAGTCAATTTTTAAGTTAAATGTGATAGAAATCTAATTTGAAATAAAAATTTTGAAGCATTCATATTCAATCAATAATTCCAATATTCAATAAGGAATGAAAAATAATGGCCTATCATATTATTTCTAGGATTCAAGATAATTAGAAATCATTATAGTTGAATGTCTATTATAGTTCAATGAACAGATGTGCATGCTAAAGTCACGTTAGATTACAACGTTGATCAACACCAGCATTAGCAAGGAATCAGTCAAAACACTGAGAAGACTGCCCGATGATCTCATCTGACGGTTGGGAAGTAGAATCTTTTCCTTTAATGTGATTTCTAAATGAGGCTTTAAAATGTCCACATATTGATGAAAAATATACATTCATTGAAACAAACGCAAGTTATACAGTATGTCTTTGTTTCTATAAAACTGAAGTATTTCAAATTCTTTCAGTGAAGATCTGAGAAAGTAACAAATTCTATGTGATTGATTAAGCTCCTGGCACAATGATTGGATAGTAAGCACCAAAATGTATGTACCAGCAGGTTGAGTGAATGGATAAAAGAATGAATGAAACAGAATGGTGTGGTGAGACTCCCAGGAGTAAAATCAAGAAAGCCTACATTCCTGTGCCATCTCTATAATTAATCTTATGGAATGACATTGGGCAAGATACTGAAATCCATTATATTTTTGTTTCTTCATCTATGAAATTAGAAAACTGAACAAGGTGATACACAAGATCTCTTCCATCACTATGATTTCATGACATGTTACCAGACAGAAGGCAAGTTTCATCTTCGACATGTCTCAGTGAAAGATATTACCCATAAGCAATCCTGACCCAGGCAATGAAAGCAATGCTCAATTTTTATTTCAGTGAGCTATGTATTAGCCATAGCTATTCTGGTCCTCTGAAAATTATTTTAAAGACCCGATAGTCAAAATTTTAAATTTAGCTTATTAGACAATGCCTTCTTAAAAGTCTTCCCTTTATGACCGTGTAGAATGCCCTGTTCATAAACAACTCCACCTGATACTCACTACATAAAGATTTTGCCTTCAGCAATGACATTATGAGTTATGAGTAAATAGGAAATTTACTCTGTGTAGAGGAAATAAGACATCACAAATACTAAAGAATAGGATAAACCATGATCTCAGTTACAAAAGATGATTCTAGCATTCTTTGTTAATATGTTTCCCTCTTAATATGAAATGATTTAATGTTGATATAAAATTTTGATTTCTAGTTATCTTCTTCTCTAAAAAGTCATTAATTTTATCATTAACATCTTATAAATCTTAAGACTAGCTTATAAGACGCACTTTTAAATCCAGAATTACCAGTGAGACATTTATGATAAAATCTGGACCATAATTCAATAGAATGATACCTTTTGTATGAAGAGACTTGAAGAGATTATCTGGAGTTAACCTAGATCAATGCTTTACCTGGAGACAAGTCAATGAGCATAGATAGAGGAAGTGACCAATAAGTATCTAATGAATGAATGAACGCATGAGCCAATATAGTATGAAATACATTTAATAAAGTCAGTGTAACACAATTACCTCACCTCACAATGAGTAAGAAAGGAGAAAAATAAAGAGGAGAAAAGCCAAGGACAAAAAGAAGAAAATCAGAGGCATGGAGTACAGACCATTAATGTCACCAACAATTTCCCTGATGGCCATTCCATGAGATTAACTCCCCTACTTTCAACTACAGACAATAACTGGCTAACTGTTTCCTTCAAAAACATTTCTGGCTATTGATGCTCCTTCAGGGTAGCTACATCTGAGGCAAATCACGATGATCCTTTTAAGTTTTCAAGAATATTATCGATGTCAAAAGGAATTTGACTTCTTTCTCTCTAGATCTTTGAGAACACGAAGAATAATTTAGTGAGGAATCTTCTCTCTACACATCTCCCCAGTATGTATTCTAGAACATTTGTATAGCCCTACACATTCTTATATTGGAATCTTTATTTCTAAGTGTCCAGAAAATATCAGTTTATTCAGAATTTATCCTAGCTGCATTTCCCCAACATTCCCTGGTTTTCAATGCACCTCAGTGCTTAGCTGCAAAATTTATGTGTAGGTATTTAATGAAATCAATCTTTTTAACTCTCCTGCAATGGATTTTCCTCACACTTTTTTTTTTTTTTTTGCTGCTAATTTAATTAGCTGAAATCATTTCTGTGATTTAAAACTTAGTTATAATTCTTTTCCATTTTCCTCATCAGCAAATTTTAAGCTTAAGTTGATAAACATAGGCAGTAAGAAGGATTTTCTCTCTTGAATGTCAAGAGCATAAAGAACATGTAAATACTCCTTGCTAACATTTCCCACTTAAAGGTATCATCCAACATTACCTTACCCCTGCTAGGAGATGAGCAAAGGGATATTTATAAAACTCTTTTTTTTTTTTGAGGAAGAATTTAAGCTGTTCAACTATTATATATAGCCAAAAGCAAAATTCTTGGCTGCTTCTCTAATTACTTAATCCCATTATTTTTAGGAACTATTGGTAGCATTTTGTTTCATTAGTTAGACCCTACACCAAATTGTCATGGTCTATGGGCAATGTAGGAGATTAATAAAAGCTACCTACACGCATTTATTTTCCCACTGCTCAAAACTTGGAGGTATACGGCATTAAAAAAAAAGAAGAAGAAAAAAAAAAGCAACTGCACTAAAAAGACAATCCAATTGAATATTCTTCACAGTTTTGTAGTATTCAATAGCATTATGAGGGTATCCTATCCCATATTTTAGAGAACTAAGGAAACTGGCTCAGAAAAATTGAAACCAAGTTCTATGAACACTAGGATATAAAATTATCAATAATGATAATCCAACATGTATATTTTGATTTTTCATTTAATCCTGTTTCCTTTGAAAAAGTTATTAGTACATATGTAAGCAATCTAAACGTATCTATTGATATAGAAAACCAGTCACTCGTTTTTGTCCATCCAGTTATTTTAACTTCTTAATAAACTTCTGATACAGAGCAATAAAATATTTTAAGACACACTCAGTGGAAACTAGTGAATATTATACATTAGAGATACAACCATAAGACGATATATTAGTTACCCCTTCTCAGCCTAGTTTTACAGACAATTCTCAGCCAAGTGTTACAGTAATTCTCAGCCTAGTGTTACAGACAAGCTCACTGTATAAGTAGTGGGGTAAATGGTAAATGACACAGATGTAGTCTGGGCTATAATGGAGATCACCGTCTATCTCACTGCTTCTCATTGGAGAGGATACTGTCCTCAGGTGAATTTTGGAAATCTGCAGGGGCCATTTTTACCTTATAGTCGAATTACTCTTCAGCAATTAAAATTGAAAAATCTTAGTTTATAAGTAAAATGTAAAATAGTTTTATTTTATTTCCCTTTATTTCACAGATAGGGAGAAACCTTGCTATTTTAAAATAAGATAGGTAGGTCACATAACTAACGATTCTATGTTAAGATAATAACAGGACACCGCAAAATGCTTATTATAAAAGGGGACATATGATCTAGGAGCAAGAAGCACAAAGCTAGAGAGACAGACACGGGAACATACAAAAATACAGGAAAAAACATACTCAGTGGCAAATCATCATTAAATACAAAATGAGAAAATGACACAAAATAGGGGCGCCTGGGTGGATCAGTGCGTTAAGCCTCTGCCTTTGGCTCAGGTCATGATCTCTGGGTCCTGGGATCAAGCCCCACATTGGGCTCTCTGCTCAGAAGGGTACCTGCTCCTCCCCACCCCGCCTGCCTCTCTGCCTATTTGCGATCTCTCTCTCTCTGTCAAATAAATAAATGGAATCTTAAAAAAAAAAAAAAACAAAAAAACAAGAACAAAGGAAACAAAATATAGAGTAATTACCTGAGGAATTAAGAAATGCATTGCAAGGAAAACACACTGAAACTGGGCTTCAAAAGGCAAGTGGGGGGTTCCAGCTAGAGAAGGACAAAAACCAGCTTCACCTGGGAGAGGAACAACAGAGGCCCCACACTGTAGAAGGAAAAAAAGAAGAGCAAATAACTGAGCCAGAGGATGAAGTTAATACGTTAGCCTGGAGCTCATGCCTGTATTTCATACTAAGCAGTGCCATGCTTATCAAGTAGGCAAGAGGAAGCCATCAAATTGCAGAAAAATTTTTCTGGCCATTTCTGATTTCAAAAATATACAATTATGTTCAATCCTTTGCCTAGAGAAGTAATTATTAGAGTCTTGGTATTTATATTTTGCTTACTATATTATTTCAAAGGCTTAGTTATTCTGCTACAGGCTCTTAAAAATACCCTAAAATGTTCAAAGCAAGACTGTGATTTTTGAATGCAAATAAAAAGGAAATCAGAAAAGGAATACCGAGTTTAAATTTACAGGGCTATTTCAAAAATGTGTCTTTGAAAATGTTATATACCACATGAAAATGCAACCAATTGATTGAATTAAAATACACATTGGTTTGATTAAGTTTTCAATTTTACCTTGTTGCTTTCTTTGCAGCTAAAGGTGCTCCTTTTGAAATATAGACTTCATTCTGGAAGTTTCCAGAGGAAATAGTTTATTAAAAATTTTATTTTAGATAGCATAGATGTTTTATTTATCTCGTATTTTGGATAAGAGTGTAGGGTGAAGACCCAGCAGAGCCTTCAAAATCAGTTTCTTAACAAGGAGATACACACATGGAAACTGATTTACATCAAGCCACACTGAAGTCAAGGAGCTACAGTATTAACAAAAGGACCTCTTTTTCTTCACAGCATTTTATCCCTGAGCTGCTCCTGGAACAGCACAGCTCACAAAAGGACCTCTAAAGTAGATGGATTCCTTTTTGTTTTATCACTGTTTTCTCAAACCAGACCAATGAACTCTCCACCCCTGACCCTTTACACCAGGGCGACCCTCCCACAAGCTAATTTCTGTAGGGCTCATAAAAGTGAGCTATAAACCCCAACAGTTGTCCAGTCTAGGGTGTAGCTCAGGACCCTCCCTACTTTCTTGCCCCTTTCCTGACTCTAAACACTTCCACACTCTTTTCTCATCCACCTTGGCCAGGACACAGAGCTCCACATTCATACCCTCTGTGATGTGGGTCATCACACGTTTCCGCTCCTGACTTCTTGAACTTTTCATACAGATTTTGACTCAGGAAGTCATGGGAGATTTGCTTTAGAGCTTTGATGTATCTACAGCCCATCCCGACCTTAAACAGAGTGTCGTTTCACGCTCCAGAGCTACTGGGAAATACTCAGTGGTCTCTGCAATCATTGCCTATTTGAAGGTCTGTGGGAGACATTGTGTGTGTGTGTGTGTGTGTGCGTGTATCTGTAGATATATATCTGTACAACCCTAGGTTAGTAATAAGGATTACGCTTAATTGAAGGCTACATTTTAGGACAGAAATTATTTAGGTGGAAAAGAGACAGCAAGACAAATACATTAATAAAAGACAGCCTTCTGAAAATATTAAATTAAAATTGTTCATATTTTTAATGGTTGTTCATACATTCAGCTTTCGTTTTCTATGCACTTATACAATGAGGCTGAACATGGCGGCTGTGCACATAGGAATGTTTGGAAATGCATCACAGCCTGAGCAGCATATACAGATATATACCCTCCATTCCATTGAGAGTATTCTCATGGAGAGAGAGAGCAGGAAAGAAAAGAAGAAGGAGGAAGAGGAGAAAGAGGAGGAGGAGGAAAAGGAGAAGAAAATGCAAGAGAGAAAGAAAAATTTCAAACAAAATGGAAACAGCTATAGAAGTAAGTTTTCATATGGAGAGTTGCTGGCCATAAAATGCAAACCAAAATTACATAGCAGTTGTATCTGCAAATGAAGATGTTTTACCTACATTTATAAAACTGTCAAGTGTTCTCCTGTTGTGCCAAAGCTTGTGTATATTGCTAGACCCTCATGGCACAGAGGACTATCAGATGAAGCACAAACAAAGGAAAACAAAGGGCTTGACAGGAGCTCAATAGTATTTGTGATATTTGTCCTCACCAACCAAGGTAGTATTGGAGCAGAATTAACCTATTTTATGTTCATTATATAAATTTTAACTTCTACCAGAAGTTGGAAAAACCCAACGCTGAATGTGTACTCCCTTTTTTTTTTTTTTTTATGATTGCATGATTTATCCTGTGAGTATTACGATTATAAAGTTGTTGGATTACATGAGTGCAATGAAGGCAGCCCAGAATATCTTGACACCATGACTTCCATAGACCTGGGGCTCACAGTAACAAAGAAGGCAGAGAACAATATCCCATAGAGGGTCTCCGCTTTCGCCCCTTCTCCACATGCATAGACAATATCTGCAAACAGGCCCAGAAAAGTAACATCTTCTCTTCACCAACCTCCTCCCTACCCACCAAAAAAAGAGAAAAAAACCAAATGCATCACCTACTCCTTAAGTAACCAGGGATGCAGTCAGCTGTACTGTGGGGTGGCCTACAGCCTATTACGTATCCATAACGTACAAACAAGCATTTGCGCTTAATATTTTTACTGCTCTCATTTTCACTCTCAGGACTGAATAAGAAAGATCCCTGGATTCATCTACTACATTTTGCTTTAGGGAGTTTACAAGCAGGGAATGCCCTATGTCTGTCCTGCTTCCTATTTATCCAACTTCTGCTGTCAGTTGCAGGGAAGTTGTAAAATCCATTGGTCAGGCCCAGGTAGCTGTTACGAAAGAGGAGCCACGAGAAGCAGGCAGAGCTGCCAGGAGCCCCTGCTCACTATCGGCTCCCTTGCACGTTGTACAGGTTGGACAGCCAGAATGGCCATTGGGCCAAGGGCCCTCTAAAGCTGTCGTGAGGAACCACAGGGGATGAGAAGGAGTCATTCTTCCTTGCAATTGTAAGACAGTGGCAGAAGTACACTAGAGGATTTATGATGACCCACATTCCTTCCTCCTTGTATATGTTCGTGGGGGTGGGGGACAGTGCACAGGAAGACCCAGATACACTCAGACAACCACATACTGGTGTTTAACCATATACACAATCTAATATTTAAGCACAGCTGAGATAAAAAGAAATTCTCCTTCTGCATTCTGGAAAATACATGTTAAGCAGTGTGCAGTGTTAATGGAAGAATCTCTCCACTCTTGGCTTTGCTTTGTCCTTACATTACAGCACAGGAAGAGAGCATCTGGTCCACCTCCCTTAAAGCCATTGTTTTGTTTGCCCTTATGCATTCCAAAAATAGAGTCTAGACTTTCAGTGTCATTTACAGCCTCGTCAGAAGAATAATCAAGAAAACAATAATTAATGAATAATTAATTAGGCCTGATACCATATTAGAGTGGAGCTATTTTTAATTTACCAAGGCCAGGATACCAGGGATATTTCACAGTGAGCAGCATGCAGGGTTTAAAGGGGCTGGCTGACAGACAGACAGACTGCTTGTCAGTGACTATATCCCTACTGACTGGACTCCACTGGATTCCTCAGGAACAGAACAATTAGAGATGAAATCACACACCAAGGCATCGCAACACGATACCTATCTCAGGACATAGGGCTAATTGTGAATTCACGGGAGATGGCAATTATCCCTAAATTTACCTTCATTTTAAGCATAATGTACCAACAATAACATGAAAAATGTGATCACTATATGTATAATAAGCTGATGAAGAAGACAGGTAGGAAAACTATGATAGTAATTGTTCAATATTTTAATTTCATGATATCTTTTTTCTTAGTTCTATTCAACCTACTTCTAAAATAAAGAAGCGCAAGACTAGAAGAGGTAGAATAACTTAGGGGCAGTGACACCAACTCCAAGTTCCCAAATAGCAGCAAAAGCCACATTAATATTTAACTTAAGCCAAATCTGAGCTCCACTTGCCCTTCCTCTCCACTCTTCTATGACTTAAGACCTGATCCCTGGGGTAACTCCCACCCCCCAGGCAAAGAAAAGACTCTGTTGCAGAGGACAACACCCTGGTCAGACACCAAGAGAGGCAGAACCTTGGTTCTCATTACTTGAATGCTCTCATTACTCATAGATTTTCCAGCTACCACAGAGATAGAAATTGTATTTGGACATGGGGAACATTCTTAATCAGGGTTCCTAATTCTAGTTTGGGTTCTTCTACCAGTTCTGTGATTCGTAGGCTTTCCATTACAACAAAGGTGTTGGAATAGACAGATGCTTCCTAAAGTCTTTGCCAGACTAAGGTATTTTATTTATTTCAGACGTTCCCAATTCCTTACTCCAACCACCAAAAAAATGATAATTATGTAATGTAAGAGAAGTGCTGATTGTAGCTATAGTGACATCATATTAAAATATTCAAATGGAGGAAATTAACATATACACCTTAAATTAACAGAATGTTGCACGTCAAATACATTTACTTTTTTTTTTTTAAAAAAGCTCCGAATCTTGAGTGTTTATTGAAATCAGTATGAAAACTCTGAAAAAGATTGATTTCAGAATTCTAATGTGGACTCACTGAACCAGAACCTCCTGGTATGACCGCCCCAAATGATCTAAGAGATCCCCAGGTGGTTCCGAGGATCCTGATGTTGTCAGTTACTGCCCTGGATTCCTAGATTAAAAAATCCTTGCAGGCAGCGAGTATACCCTGTGCATCTTGAAATCTCTGTTATTTGTAATATCAGAATATTGGAGGCACTTGGTAACTTAGCGGCTTGACGAATGCCTATCTGCTAAACAGAACTTGCACAGTTTTTGATTGTTAGTGAACTCAGTAGAAAGAAAAAGAAAATATATAATAAAGGCCAAAGAGCATGTTTATTTAATGTCACATATTTATAAATAGACAAAACTGGTCTCTGCCTTAACTAAACAGAGATATAAATCATAAATCATGAATTAACTATGGATTAAGATAAACTTTCTTAGATCCTCATATTTTTTGAATGGCTCATTCTTATAGACATTGATTTTAGCCTTTATTTTATTAATCTGACCTACGTTGTTAGCTTTAGAGTTCACCATGATGGAGGACATACTAATCTAAGCAAAATTGAGTTTTAAAGAGAGATACTCTCATGGATTAAACACACAGGTCATTCTGATTTATTTTCATTAAGTCATTTGTTTTTTTGGTTTTTTTTCTTTATTTGTTTGCTTTTCCGTTGGCAGAGGAATTAAAAGTCAAAATATAAGCTGATGTAAATCTGCCCCTGAATTAGATCCCTGTTTAGAGTCTAGCAACAATGTCAAACATCCCCTACTAGGAAGCTATTAATTCTGGAAGCGGAGGCTCAGAATGAAGAAAGGAGGTTGTGTATTAGTGTTTATTTCATTATGATGTGAAATGCGCTCCTTTGCATTTAAATGGACAGAAAAAGAGCGAAGCATTAACTTGGGGTTCATTAAAAGTAAGCATGAGCCTGTCCATTCATTACATTCCCCCCAAAATCTCCTCTGGTGAAAAACAAAATCACTAGTACAAACAGCTGGGTATGAGTGACGCCATGCTGCCTGACTACCATTGTTTGATAGGTTTAATGTCACTTTTGTACTATTATATACCACAGAGAGAGATGCTGACTTGCATCCAGCAGGGTGGCTAACATTCTGTAGCTAATTGCATATAGCTCCATGACAGTACTGAAGGAAGGACGACCCTGTATATGTCTCAGAAGGGAATAGAAAGATATTTTGTTTATAGTCACCCATCTGTCTGGTCACAATAGAATTACATAGAAATACAAGCCACTGTTCAGTGTGTCCTTCAAGAATGATTTTCTCATTATAAGCCAACTATCGACTACCTCTCAGTACAGGCGACTGACCGGACACTGTTTCTATCTTCTTCACGAATAATACATCTGTTATTCTAAGGGTTTGACCAAAATGAAGTCTTTCTGGTGGACTCTATAACCATACAGAAAAATGTTGCTTTGTAGGATAAAGGCTAAATTCAGATTTAAAAAAAAAAAAAAAAAGCCGCAGGAGATCAAAATAAAAAATCAAATGTCTACATTTAAATTCTTCTGTACCTGTTTCATTCTATGGCTAAAATAACAGAATGCACACTAACCTGCATTGGAAAGGGTCTAAAACAGTCTCTATCCCATAATCCTCACTTTGTAGCTGAGTAAGTGAGGTTCAGAGGTTCAATGGTTTGCTTAAAGTTCAAAGAATGAATGACAGAAACTAGGTCTCCTAAACCTGAGATCTAGGTATCAATAAGCAAGAAGATTCAGCTGAAAAACTGTTCAATGCATTTCCTCTCACTGACGCTACTGAAATATTAATAGAGCTTTAGGGACCCAGAGAGTATGACATAAAAGCAAAAGCAAGTCAACAAATGGTAGATAAGCCATCTCCATCAAAGTAACAGAATCTCTACCTCTCTTAAGGCATCTGAAACTCTCTACCTTGTTACTATAAATCTTTCCTTACAAATTGTATCTTACCTATTCAACACCAATGCCTATATCCAAGTTATCACTTGTTTACTATAAAGTCTCGTATGTTCACTAGGCATTTGGCATACATATGAATTAATGAAAGCAAAATCCATCAGAGTTAAGCCAGTATCAAAGCAAATCTTTATTTCCATCAAGACAGGCTAACAAATAACCCAATGAGTATTTTATAAATGTGAGATTGAAGAAGCCCCAAATCCCATAGTTAAACTTGGCTATCTGAAGAATATAGTTAAGGGGAATAGGGATCCTTCACTACGGACTCTGGTCTAATAGATGTAACAATAAATATGAATTCTAAATGACATTAGATTTACCCGCATCTGTGTTCTTCAGGGTCTTTTTGGCTATGCACAGAAGTGCCCCATCAGCTCTTGGTTTTCCTCATGGACTTATTACTAAGCGATAATATTGCTTTCCATTTTGCTCTGCCTATACATATTAGCATCCCAGTTTCCCTCACAGACTTATCACTACCAGATATCCAATTATATTGTTATGTATTTATTTGCTCATTCTATAAAATATAAGCTCTGTGAGAGCAAAGATTTATCTTGTTCATCTTGTGTACTCAGTTCCTAGTACCTTACACATGAGTTGAATGAAGAAATCAAACTGAAATGGTTCAAGAGGTAGAATTATAAGAAACTGTCAAATTTACAATTTTATTTTTCCAACAGACTCTTACTATACTTTATAACTTGTAAGATTCTTATATATTTCTATATAATCTAAATTATATTGTTTGATAATAAGAACCAATATTATCACTTACTATTGTATCATTATATATAACTATATAACTAACTATATAGTTAGTTAACTATTTAACCCAAATGTAAGTTAACTAGATTTAGATAATAAAATCCATTTAATATAATCTTTCATAATCTTCCTGCTACCGATGGCAGGCTCTCTGAGGTCCACCCACAGGCTATTTTATCCCCAACTTCTGCATCAAGCTTCTTCCTCAAATAAAATACATTCTTAGTCCTTACACTCCCTACCAACTCAACCAGAGCCAAGATATCTGTGGAATAGGTAATAAAAATGCCAAGATTTATTTAAAATTTCAACCTCAATTTGAAAAATAGAATAAATCATCTGTAATGACCATCCATATAGCTGCAGACTCTGCTTTATCAATATTATAAAAGTAAGAAATTATCTGTTATCTGTTAGTGTTCACCTAAATCACTTATTTTCACGAACCCTCTTTTCGGTTAATTAAAGGGAGGGCCATTTTGATTGCCAACCTAAACAAGTCAATACAGTGGGAATAAATGCCATCTCTGTAAATGAACATAGGTGTGCAAGATACTGACCCATCCTGCATTTTGTTTCTAAAGGAAGAGTTGCAACTTAATTAATGCCTGCATGCGAATTACTTTGTTAAACAATAATCAAGATTATCCTTCATTATTACACTGCAGATCTGTCCATAATCTAAGTGAATGGAATTTGGCTGTTTAAATCCATTTAACATAATCTTTGGTAATTGGCCTGGTGCATGTGGCAGGATTTGTGGACAACCAAACGAAATTTATTCCAGTCACCCACAAGCCTCATCCTCAATGGCAGAAGCCCTGGCTTTTTAAAGAACATGGTTTAACTGACTCTAGAACTCTGCTACATCTAGATTTCTAATGATTGAACAATTAATCCCCTTACTATGTTTGATCTTCTGTGCTTTTAACTGAAAAATCTGGCATTATATTCCCTTCTGAAATACAACTATTTTTAATCAGTGTTTCTAATGAGCTAATATGAGTTGAACGTATAAGATTATTTTATGTCTCCCTTTTTGGAGGAATAAAAGGGAAATGTTGAGTTGAAAGTGTTTGTTTTATGTTTGACATATATAATGAATAAATAGTGGCAGAATATTCTGCTTGAAACCTGTTTCTATACTGGAGGTCTTCTGTGTTTGCACAAATTCTTAACATTTCCAGATAGTCCAAAATTGTTATGTTATCTAGAAACCCAAAGGACATGCCAATTCTGGGACTTTTTTTTTTTTAAAGATTTTATTTATTTATTTGACAGACAGAGATCACAAGTAGGGAGAGAGGCAGGCAGAGAGAGAGAGGAGGAAGCAGGCTCCAGGGAGCCCGATGTGGGGCTCGATCCCAGAACCCTGGGATCATGACCTAAGCGGAAGGCAGAGGCTTTAACCCACTGAGCCACCCCAATTCTGGGACTTTAATTAAAATTTTAAAAAGAGTTTCCATTGCAGTATGATGAAAACTGTCTAGAATAATGAATGCAACATTGTACCTTGTCTCCTCTAGATTTTAAAGGCATCTATCCATAAAGCTCTAGGCACGACTGAAAGGCTGACAGAGAAAGATAGATTAATGTGTGTCATTTAAGTGAATTTGAAAATTAGTTCCTTGCTGCTTTAGAGGGAATGTCTACTGGCATTTCAAAAAAATAATAATACAATAATGACACAATCTGAGTAATCACTTGTCAGTTAGCTTGGGTATAGCAGGCCATAAAGAAAACTGATTGTTTGAAATACACTGTCTTGGTAGATATAGATTTAATGATGATAATTTTAAAGCTAGGAATATTAACAAAAAAGTTGATTGAAGCTTTTGAACATTTATTTTTATAGTTCTGGTATTTTCATTCCTTCTTGTATAGTACTGACAGTTTTCTCAAGTGGCAAAAGCGTTAAATAGTTGCTTCAAATATCATTAAAATAATAATAAATGTGAACAATGAGCATACTTTTAGGTTTCTAATTCTGCTTAAACTAGAGTATTCAAAAGTGATTATCACCAACTAGTATTTTGTACATTTGTATATTTTTTACATGCTGGGGCTATCAATAGTATTGCACCAAAAATGAGAGACTACAATGACAAAACTCTATTTTTACTCCTACTTTTGAAAAATAAAACATAATTTAAACCACAACATAAAAAATATTCATTGTTTGATGCATGTACATTTAGGATTGCTATATATTCCTGGTGGATTCATTTCATATTATAGATGCTCTTGCTTAATTTTGGTTAATGTTTACATGAAATATCTTTTTCCATCTTTTTATTTTAGTGAGCTTCTTGTAGGCACCATCAAGTTGGATTATGTTTTAAAATTAATTCTAACAATCTCTTTCTTTTAATCAGTATATTTACACCATTTACATTTAATGCAATTTATGGATATATATATATATATATATATATATATATAGGCTTAATCTGTAGTATCAGCGGAGAACACTAGGAACCTGTACTTCTACCCCCACGAATCAGTAACAATGCACTTCTCCCCTTCTCCCCTTCTCCTTGGGGTGGCATCAGAAGAGCCCAGTAAAGAGTAACCACTTCACCACCACATACCAGTAAGGAGGCAACCCCTCCCTCTCTAGTGCCAGTGGAGGCCACTGGGGGACGCAAAACCCCAGTTATCATATACTGTGCAAACACTAATCAAAAGAAAGCAGGAGTGTATATAAATATAAATATAAATATATATATATATATTTTAAAGATTTTATTTATTTATTTATTTATTTATTTGACAGGGAGAGATCACAAGTAGGCAGAGAGGCAGGCAGAGAGAGAGGGGAAGCAGGCTCCCTGCTGAGCAGAGAGCCCAATGTGGGGCTCAATCCCAGGACCCTGAGACCATGACCTGAGCTGAAGGCAGATGCTTAACCCTCTGAGCCACCCAGGCACCCCAGGAGTATATATTTTAAAGTCAGATAAAGTAGACTTTAGAGCAAAGAAAATTACCAAAGACAGAAAAAGACATTACATAGTTTTGAAAGGGTCAGTTCACCAAGACATAGTAATCTTAAATGTGCATGTATCAAACAACAGAACTGCAAAGTATGTAAAACAAAAACAGAACAGAAAAGGAAAATAGACAAATTAACAGTTGCAGTTGCAAACTCCAAGAGTCTCCCAACAGTTAGTAGAATGACTAGACAGAAATTCAGCAAAGATACAGAAGAACTCAAAGCAGTGTTAAACAAAGGAAATTAATGGACATTAATCAAACACTTCTCTTCAAGTGTCCATGGAACATTTACCAAGAAATCCCATATCCTGGACCATAAACTAAAATACAAACCTTAAACAAATTACAAGAATTTAAAACATACAGAATATATTCTCCAACTGCAATGGAATTACAGCAGATATCAATAATAGATAACAGCAGATATCAATAATAGATAACAGGAAAAAGTCTCTAACAGCTTGAAAACTAAGCAACACATCTCTACACAATTCTTGAGTCAAAGAAGAACTTTCAAAGGAATCCTTTTAAAATGCATTAATCTGAATAAAAATCCAAACAGAACATGCCAAAATTTGTGACAAACGGCTAAAGCAGTACGGAAAGGAAAAGTTATAGCATTAAAAAGATATATTACAAAAAAGGGAAACCTCAAATCAATAAACTCCCACATCAAGAATTTATAAATATAAGGGTAACATAAACCTAGAGTGAACAGAAGAAAGGAAACAGTAAGGATAACAGCAGAAATCAATGAATTAGAAAACAAAAATACAACAGGAACTATCAATGAAAAATTGAGTTGGATCTCTGGAATGACCAAAAAAATGCACAAATCTTTAGTAAGATTAACAAAGGACAATTTTTTAGAAGAAATTTCATTAGAGTAGATACAATTACCAATATCAGGAATGAAACAGGGTATACCTACATGAGTACCACTTGCTTCTCTTTGTGATATTTAATCCCCTGTATCAGGGTAACTATTGCACAACTAATACTATTCTTTAAGAAGAGCAGAATTTCTTTCAGATAGCAGTTTAAAAAGTTTAAGCTCCTACGGGAGGAATTCTGAATGTCCAGTTCTTTTTTCTTTTATTACTGCAACCTCAACTAAGCAATGAAATGCTTTTTGGCAATGATGAAATTTTAAGGTTGAAAAGTACAAAAAAAATGGATACGCTCCCCAGGGTCTGGGCTATTGTTTGTTTTGTAATCAGCAGCACATTCCCAGCATCAAGAATAGTGTCCACTGTATCTTAGAGACAGTCAATATTTGCTAAATGAATAATTGAAAGAATTAAAAATTGGAAGAGGTACAAACAGTATAAATTTAAGAAAAGACTAGAAGTTTAGATAAATTGTTTGATTTACTTGATTTTAGTAAAAAGAAATCCATAAATCAGAGCAAAAGTCATTGGGAGGGCAAAAAAGTTAGGGATGAAATTTGGCTTAAGAATAAATAGGACATAAATTCTTGCTCAAACTTGTCAATGTCCCTGCTGTATTCCAAGCCCAAATACACAGATTACAGATCACTGGCAGTCTGCTCCATTTGAATGAAACAGTTTCCCCTAACATGTCCCCCAAAAAGGTATTACAAAATTTACCTAAAATAACTGTAAACAAACTAACCTTAATGAAAACTGGAATGAAATATTGAATAAAAAAAAAAAAACTAGAGAAATAAATTCAGGTGGCATCCTTTTTTTTTTTTTAAGAAAGTTAAGTGATTTAATACAGTGATAATTTCTAAAAAGGAAATTGAGCTTCAATGAAGCATGCATGTCCTCTTCTGCATTATCCGCAACAGTGCATGTAATCTGCACACATTTAATTAACTAATAAAACCTCTATCAGTAACATCAGGTTTGGAAATGTCATTGTTGATGACATGCTGCTTCATCAGGAATAGCTGATTGTTTTTTTGTTTTGTTACCACTAAACTACAATGGATCCAAAGGTCCTATCTAATTCTTCTACTTGTGCTCAAACATTTCTTGATTTACTTAGAATTTGTTGGGGGTTTTCCACATAGGATAGGATTTATAGAATTCTGTCAATACAATGTGCTCACAAACTCATGATTCTAAGAAAACATGAGGCATATAAAGGAAGCACAATTACAAAGGGATTCACTCAACCACACAGTCTGTGCTCTGCTGCAAACCAATCAGGTTGCCAGCTGGACCAGAGATAGATAGCATATCTCTCATTCCACAACTTAGATTGTTTTTATCCTTGTTCCCTGATAAAGGGCACTTGTAAAATAATGCCATAAAACTAAAATCTTGAAGACAGACAATAAAGTATAAACAATATTTTTCTACTTATATTTTACACAGCATAGTAAGTTTTTATTATATATTGGATCCCATTTTTCCCTGAAACGGAAGGAATCAGGGGAAGAGACATTTGCTCTCTGTAATGTCACATGGGATAGTGTCAGCTTTGTCCAGAAAGACATTTCGGTTGGAATCTGCTATGTGAAGAGATGGAAGGCACTGTCATTCTCAGTCATCTGTTTGCTAACAGAGATCACTATCCCACTGCTAAGTCAGAGGCACAGTAATTGTTCTCTTAAGGTATTTAGGTTAAAAGTTCCTCTAAAATTTAGGGTCGGGGCATCTGGAGGGCTCTGTCAGTTAAGCATTCAACTCTTAATTTTGGCTCAGGTCATGATCTCAGGTGGTGAGATCAAGCACTGCGTGGGGCTCCACGATTAGCGGAAAGTCTCCTTTAAATTCTTCCCCTCTGTCCCTCCCCACTGCTCATACTCTCTCTTGCTCTCTCAAATAAATAAATAAATCTTTAAAAAATAATAAAATAAAATTGGGGGGTCTACGCTTCATTAAAACACATGTACATGATGAGGGCACTTACACTAACAAACGTGACACGGCTCTGAATCACACAAGCAGAAAGAGTAATTCTTGTTGGTTTTTATGGGCAAAATACTTGACTCCCAACACTGAGGTGGTGAGAATAGGTTTGGAAATGAGGGACTTTGGATCAGACAGAGAATCTACAAAACCAGGTCAACAGAACTTGACACATGACCAGACGCTGAAAAGAATGATCCAAGAGAATGAATTCTGTTGCCAGTAACAAGAGATTACAATGTCCCCGGCACTTATTTCAAAATAGGTGTCAGGGAGGGTGGAAGAGAAATCACAAGTTCCCCCTTGGAGGCATGAACTTGCAGGTGACTACAGAGGTCCTAATGAAGCTGTGTTACAGGAAGTCACACGTGCTGGTTCACAGCTGAACAGAAAAGTCAGAAACCGGAGCTCAACATGGGGTTTATCACTGACATCTCTACATACAGTGTATGTACACATCAGTATATGTATACGTCCTCTCTACGTATTCTATATTCTGACATACCCATAGAGATAAAATCAGTATCAATATACAGACATACACAGGGATATACACACACATTTGTGTGCCTAACCCCACTACAAGGAGGACCAAGATACATGAAGTTGTTTTACATCTCAGAGGTAGTTCGTTTATGTCAAGCAATACTCACTTAATTCATTGTATTTACTATTCCATCACTTGCTAATGGAATAAAGAAGGGGGAAAATGCTACTAAATGTCATACCACTGCAATGTGTAGCACCAATAATTAACCCTGAACAGCAGTTATATTAATATATTTCCTTCATGAAAAGTGGAAACATTAAAATTGTCTTAGTGTTTTAAAAATTATTAACTTACCATACATCACGGTGATTTTCTTACTAGCTGCTCTAGCTGTACAACATAAATTCTCCATGAACTTTACTCTTCAGTTCTAATTCCTGCACACGGTGATTAAACCAAAAATCATTTTTTTCTCCATTCAACAAGAATTATCTATTTGGCAATTTTATTAGTGATATTTACTAAGGCACAAAACCCACTGACTTCATTTAGTGCTCATGAAATGTCTCGGTAGAGATGCTAATAAATTTTGCAACCACTTAGGAAACAGCCACTCATCAGTATAACTTTGATTTCTAACTGTCCTGACCTCTCTTTTCACCTAAAAATGAATACATGCACTATTAGGCAGAAGTCAGCAGGGCGAGGGAATCTTGGAAACTCGCATTTGCACTTGCTAAGCAATGCATTTATTACAAAAGATGCAGGGCGCTTAAAATTTTAATAGCCACTTGAGTACTCCCTTGAGAAATATTTATTTAGGACAAAATGTACCACAGTTGCTTCCTGAAGATTAGACAGGCAAGGTAGAACATTAGAAAATCCTTTCTCCCATGTAAGATGGCAAACCCCTCTTTATTGATAAAGTCACTTCCAAATTCTTGTTACCTCTCCATTCAATCAATCCAATTCCTCTTATATTTATTTGCAATTTATTACATGCCTAATAGTATTTCAGGTTGAACTCCATCATGTAACTATTTTTTTTTAATCAAAGTCACTAAGATAATATTTAATATATTTTGGCACATTTCTTTTGAGGTTACTTGGTTCTGATGTAGCAGGAAATGCTTCCTTCCACCTCTATGCCCTCCCCTCCGTTGGGTTCACATCCTTTAATGATCAGAGAAGAGTCAATCACAGCTAATGCCTTCTGGCCAACAACACTACAAGTACGGATCCACCACTTGGAAACTTAAAAGCAAAGGAGTGGTTTGGGAAGAACCAAAACATGCTAGATAAACAGTGGCAGCTCCAGAATCCCTCTCTGGAAAAGCTCAGCAGAGGTAATCTGATGGATAGAGGAGCTGGGGGCATCCAATGAGCTTGCTCAACAAACACAGGGGTTTTCCAATGATTACTTACTTGGAGTGGCCTGGGAAAGGGAACTGACAGAGCTATTAGACAGCTAATGACCCCCCTGATCATCCCCCACAGTACCCCAACAGTAGAGGTAATGGAAGTTACTTATAAGCAAAACAAGACTCACCTGAAACAACTAATGCACCACTTATTGAGACTTGAGAATTAGTATAATCATCTAGCCACAGGTAGAAGATAAACAATGGAGAATCAACAAAACACTCCATTGCAATTCTGAACAGAACCTTTCCCTTCTCTTAGAATTCTCCCAGTTGTCATCCTCAGGTTTGACTGGCAAGTCTCTGAAAGAACACACACCAGGGGACTTTGCAACCTCCTCCTGGCCTTAGTGAAGCTGTGCTTTCAATGCCCAGGGTTTTCAGCCTGCCTGCTACTGTCGTTCCAGTATGTTCTATGCATCCCAGCGTCTTGGCATTTGCACTATCTTACACCTCAGAGTAGAATAGGAAGTACCTCCATAAGCAGCCAAATCAAGATTCTTGTTAGTTATATTTGGGGGGGGGGATTTTTAAATCCTGTTGTTCATGTTCTGAATATATGTAGTGCTTGTTCCTTGTAGAAGGTTTGGGAAACATTTTAAAGGTAAAGGGGAAAAAAATATGTATTTAACCTCCTATATCCCACAACCAAAGGATAATTAATGACTGTCCACCTCTGGTCTCTATCTTATGACTATTTATGACACGATGTTTATTTCCCTAAGAAAGTTTTTATGGCACAGACCAACTCCTAAATATAAGGAAAGGAAATTCTTTGGTCTCGGGAGTTTGTGGGAAAGAATGAGAGACATAAGCAGAAGAATCAGACTGCCAGAATGGTCCTCGATTTGGCCTATTTCTTGGAAATAGGGTAGGAACAGACAGAAACCCTTTACCTTTGAATATTTCTCATGTTCAAAACTTTGGGGATAACTCCTGGCTCCTATGGTCCCTGCATGGCAGGAAAGTTTCAGGAGGTCAAACACACAGAAAGAAGCATCCAGAGGTCTGAACTCAGGTGAAACCAAGAGAACTGCAACCAACGATTAAGGGATAGGCCACCTGAGCCAACGAACAGTTACACTTCACAGCAGGATCTGTAGAACCAAGCCAGAGGTGGTCAGCAAGGGATAGACTCAGGTTGGCAGATTTCAAGAAAAAAAATGCAAGCCAGATTTCAGAGGACAGAATCAGAACAAACATTCCAGAGTGGATGCAGCACCCACACCCCAGAACCAGAGTACCAGCCCTACAGAGAAGCCAAAATAATGAAAGGCTCTCCACATCCCTTCTGAGAGACCCCTAAGTCTTCCCCCATATAACAGATCTTGGGAAGGGAAAGAAGAGAGAATAAGTATGATAGGGAGTTGAACTCTGAATTTACCAGAGTAAATTGGATATGTATCCAGTACAGAGTGTTTCCAAGTCAAAAGCTACCTTGGAGGACAGTGATACAACATTGATTCCCCTACTAAAGTCAACCTCCATGCCACTACCACAGTGTCTACCGGCAAGACAACGGACTCTAGAGGAGATTAATACCAGTTACAGAAAACTCAAAAAGTTTTATTTTCCTGAATACCTAAATCTAGGAGTTCAATTTTTTATTCACACACACAGACCACACACTCAAACACGTACGCACACACACACATGCACACCCTGCAAAGAGTAATCTCATATTTCATAAGTCCATTGTATTATTTTATATGCATGCATGTCCTTGAAATGTACTAGCTGTTATCTAAACTGGTCTCTCATTCTGGGTCAATCTTTGTGTCCGCTTTTTTGTGGTATGTTTTTGTTACTTACTCACAAATCCACTCTTGGGACCTGGACACCTATCCTGAGGGCCAATGCTTTTAGTAGCACCCCCCAACTCCTGTCCCCCTCACCCTCCACTTTAATTACACCGACTGGCACAGCCACAGTCCAGTCCATTCTCCAAACCCCTACCACAGCCTTATGCTTCACTATGCTGATTCTCTGAGTGGTTTTCACTCTGGGGTTTCAATGAACCTTCTGGGCTCTACTGCTGCTCAGTGGGAGACATCCTTTATCCTGCTCTGATGTTTTTAAATTGAAGACAGTAGCTTCTGGAATGACATCCCTCTTCAGACTCTCTCTAGGAGCAAGAAATTTTCTGTACAATAGTGTTTCTAAATTTCTCCTTTGAAAAATCTTCCTCTTTTCCTGATGACTTGGAGTAAGCAGTAAAAATTCCGTGTAATATAGGATCAGCGGAGGGAGAACAGCTTGCATTTTGACTGCTTCTTCTCAAAAACATGTTTAAAGTTTTAAAAATATATATTTTTCTTGCCCAATTACCTATCATTTATCCAATCTAGTAAACCACACACACCAAGAAATCAAATGTTCAAAATGTTCAGCATCTACTCTGCATCAGAATCACATGCCATGGAAAGACCCGCATGTTCTGTGTTTGTTATGCTCTAGACTTATCTTACCTTCCTCCAGGTAAATAACAGTCTGGATAACCTCTGCCTCAGACCTATCCCGTACCTTGAAATGAAATGTTTATTCACATTAGCATTCAACTTTTGAATTCATGCTTCCATTGCCTTGGAAATCCTTTCCATGTTTTAAAAGCTCTTCAAAATGTATTTAGCATTGGGATGCCTGGGTGGCTCAGTCAGTTAAGCGTCTGACTTTTGATTTGGGCTCAGGTCATGACTCGGGGTTCTGTGATTGAGCCCTGCACTGGGCTCCAAGCTGGGTGTGGAGCCTGCTTAAGATTTTCTCTCTCCCTCTCTCTCCCTGTCTAAAAATAAAATAGAATAAAAATAAAATAAAAATGAATGCAGTCTGTGTACTTTCTATATTGAATATTTAGTATATCTGTACATCCTTATTATACACACAAATATATATAAATATATAATATTTATATACAATTATATATAAAATTATATGAATTAATTTACATATAAAATTTCTATAGAAATATATATTTATATTTTCATTTATATATAGATTTGTTTGAGAGAGAGAGAATGTGAGAGAGTGAGCATGAGAGGGGGAAGGTCCGAGGAAGAACCAGACCCCCTGCCAAGCAGGGAACCTGATGCAGGACTCGATCCCGGGACTCCAGGATCATGACCTGAGCCGAAGGCAGTCACTCAAGCAACCGAGCAACCCAGGCACATATAGATAAATAGATAGATATAAATAGATATGGATATATAGACCCATATATACATATGGGTATATGTATATATGGGTCTATATATCACCCATATGTATATATGGGTATATATATCATACTTCATATTATATTATATTATATTATATTATATTATATTATATTATATTATATATTCATATATATATATATCACACTTCATTTTTTTTCTGCAACCTCACAATTCCACAAACTGTGTTTTTACAATTAAAACACTCTGATAGGTACAGTACCCATTACATAGTAATGCACTAAACACATAGTAATGCACTAAATACTAGAGGGATTTTTTATGATAAAAAATCAAAACCCTTACTCTTAGGAAGTTTTTGCCCTTGTTGAACCCACGTGATATAAAATAAATAAATAGTGAAATCATTTTCCCAAGTGACACAGAAACTACAACAGAAGAAACCTGTCTTTCAAAGTATTCCCCCTTTTGAGTTAAAAACAGGTCAATTAATTTTAGGACCTCAAGAAATAGATATTGAATGATGCTGCATCTCCCTCTATGATAAAATTGGTCTCAAATCTCTATGCCTTGCTTCAGAATGGAATCTTCCAGACAGGCTTCGGAGTCAACCTGCCACTATTAAAAACTGTGGGATCTTTTTAACACCTCTGTCTCCTTTTCCTCATGCATAAAAAAGGAGTTGATCATATCGACTACCTCCTAGCACTGTAAGGATTAAATAAGAAAATGCAAAGAAACCTTTACAATAGTCTCTGGCACACCATAATTGATCCATACATGTTCACTGTTATCATGAGGATTGTGGAGGTCTTTGGGAGAATGAGAGTGATTACCAGTATCATGTGTCCCATGAGAAAGCCACTCACAGGTCACTTCCAACCAGCCACTGTCTTGTTCTTTCTTTTAAGATACGTGTGAATAAGACTTGATGGATTCTCAGATCACATCAACACTTAAAGTCAAATTCGCGTGTGAACCAAAGAATTGTGGCATTCAGTTATAGAATGTCTTACATTTTTAAGATAAAAATATTCATTTTCCCAGAGAGTATTGTGGTGCCAAAAATGTTATCTCTCGATGGAGACAGCATCAAGCATTGAACAGATTACTTTGTTAGGATTCTATGAACCATTTTTTTTTCATCTCCTTTCTATTCACAGGTAATTCAATAGCCAGGTAATGAGAGACAAACCTCATTATTGTTCCAAATAACTAAATAGGGGGGAAAAGGGGGGGAGCCAGAAAAGACATCGAGCCATTACAATTTTATTTACCAGTGCTGTTTATTTCAGATTTAGCTTTTAAACCGGGCAGACACGACCCAAGGCACACCAAACCACCCAAGAGAACCCGAAAACTCTTTCTGGCTTGGCTTGCAGAAATTTCGCACAAGATGATGAAGGTGATTCACTCTGTTTGAGGGAAAGGGAATGGCCAGTCTTGATTTCACGGCCACCAGATAGGAGGAAGCTGGGGGAGATGCAGCACAGGCAAATAGCAGGAGGAAATAGACTTTCTCCTTTCTTTCTCTTTTCCAAAGACTTCAGATTTGGAGTTGCCACTCAGAGATCTCACCTAGGGGATTCATCCAGTTCTCTTAGTGCTTTTTCCTGATGTAGCCTGGTGACCTGGCTCTCCTGCACAAACTCAGTTCTATATAATAATCAGAGACACATTTCATCCTTGTATCTGTATCCATCTCCCAACAAGTCAATTCTATGCACTGGTTTCAACACGATTACATTATTGACATTTCTCAGCTGAAAGGCTCCTGCAAATACCATCCAATTTTCCAGCTCCTTCTGAAAAGATCAAAAGATACACCTTGCATAGTAGACAAGAATTTACACTGATGGCTGTCTTTTGTCTTGAATACTAATGCTGCTGGCAGCATTTGCCTGGAGCTAACAGGTAAGTCTCTATGATAACTAACTGCATTCAGTCAACTAGAGCGACTTTTACTGGACATGAAATATGTTTGTGCTTGTGAATGGTTTTTCAGCTTGAACAACCTTGAGGCAATGATCTTCAAGGCCTCCTAATTAGGGAGGTTGGCAATCAAATGAGAAACCTTGCCCTTGGAAATCAAACACATGTCATGCCTGAGAAGGAAAAAGCCTTCTTCACTGGATCATGGCTCACATTTATGGAAGAATCTGCTATTATAGGCACAAAGACTGAAGCTCTTTTCCACAGAGTTCTTGCTACAAACCTTGTTCAAGGAAATTATCTTGAACTCTTGCTCTACTGGAGACAAAAGAAGTGTGTTGTATTTTACACTGTATTGTTTAGTTCAATTGTAAGGTTTCTTTTAATGAGCTAGAAGATTAATTGTGTGAATTCACCTAAAAGGATGATGTTATTTCATGCAGCTTTACTTGTTATCTTGCAACAAATAAGGACCAAACCTCCTTCTGTATTGCTGGTTTCTCTGCCAAGCCCAGACTTATATTTGCAACTGGTTACAGGACTTGTCCCCCTGCAAGTACACCAAGCACAAATCGACAAGTAAACTCATTCTCTTCCCCCGTCAGACCCACTCTTCCTTTTACCACCATTCTCTCAGTCCTTGGTGTGCATTCTCCCCTGCCTCCTAACCCTTCCCTTGGGCAGACCCTTAAACCAACCACAGCCCAATATTTCTCCAATGTTTCTCTCCCCAGTAGTTCTCACATCATTCCCAGTTCCTTTCTATTTCCATCCAGGACCATCCTTCCTTGGGAACTCCATTGCCTCCAGATGGGACTGCTCTCATGGTGTTCCTGCTCCCCGTTGTCAGAACCAGACTCCATTCCCTAAACTGCTACCCTCTTATCTTCTTAAAGCACAGTTCTGCTCTTACATCGTTTCTGTGCTCAAAGTCCTCCCAAACAATCCGGTGCCTCTGGAGTTCAGAATCATTACACTGGGAAGGACTTGCAGGGACATCCTTGTCTGGCGAGCCCAATTCCAAATATTTCTTCTGTCAGTGATGTCTCAATGTCAGTTCTTTTGCTCATCTGATGTGGCCCCCTAAACGCTCACATTTTCTTATTCTCTTCTTTAACTGCAAAATCCTACTGAACCCTTAAATCCAATCCAAGATCTGCCTCTTCCATGAAAATCCCTTCCAGACTTGCCCAAATTAATAAGGCTGCCCTCCTTCGAGTCTAACCTCTTATGTCACATCCTATTTTGCCTTGTGTCACCTGAGTTCTTGCCCTATTGCCTTAGTTGGGTCTCACATCCTTTCCTAACCAAGCAAGAGTCACATGTGTCTGATGAAAATGGCTTTTTAACCGCTAAAAATGCTCTGCTCTTGAGAACAGTATCTCCTTATTTCAACTTAAATTGGAAGGAGAAGAGAAAGGAAAAGGAGAAAAATGGGTGGAAATGATAATATTTATCAAGAGGTGAATACTTGCTGCTTATTTCTGAGATGATCAATCATCCTTCCTGCCTGGAATCAGCCCAGGGCCAGGTCATGTAAAGAATGAATCCTTCCTAGCTCCTGTGGCATCACAGCCTTGTGAACAAAAGAAGTGTGAACAAAAGAGCTCTTCAAGAATTAGTTTTTGAGTCTGCTAAATAGAACTATTTCCATTCATCTTTTCTAATTGGTAAGAACAGAAAGGGGTTAAACTGGTCCTGGGATTTCTGCCTTTCCCGAAAGTTCCCACATGCTTCTTCTAGCCACCCGCTCAGATCCTCTTGCTCTCACAGACCTTACACACACACACACACACACACACACACACACACACACACACACACCAATGGCTGGACAGAGAAATGTCGGTGTAGCCCTCTTCACAAAGTGAATGTCTTCAAACACTTTATTCTAAACAAACTTCACTTACTCAACACAGAATACACGTTGGGATTTTTTTCCACTTTACAGCCCACCAACTTCACCAGGACTTCAGAGAGTAACTTCCCTCTTAAATTGCCTTAGGATGATAGCGGTGAACAAAAGCTGAGAGTCCCAGCTCCCCTTGGACTGTTGAGTTACAAACCCATGTATCATTCTATATTTCTACTTCACCATCGCCCCTGTGACCAAATGTGTCAGACCTGGAACCTTAAACTTAAATCTTGGGAAAATAAAGTAATGGTCAAAGCAAAAATGCTTCAAATAAAGGCCTGGGGTTTGACTTATGAGCCGAGCTTCTCAGTTCTTGTCGGGTTCTTAGAAAAATAGATCACAATACACTTAATCTGATTTACCAAATCAGTTCCTTGGAAAACATCAAGAGTTCCATTCATTTCTCCTTAGATTATCTATCAAGAAATACACCTTTGTGACTAAAAGCTATTATTTGATAAAATATTCTTCCTTTGTAAAGACATATATGGATTTTGTCAGAGACGGATGAGAGGCACTACAAGAAAAAGGGAGGCTTGTGAATATTTACATCCAAGCAGTGGAGAGGGAATTCTAAAGGAGTGAAAATGGCAGGGGACATTAAACATAATAGCCAAGATTTCCACCCAAGTTACCTATAGCACTTAAGTGAGTAATCATGTGCAAAAAAACAGATGACCCAGAGCCTGGCATGCTGCAGAATCCCATAAATCTAGAAGTCCTAAAAATGCCAAGTAATATACTAACCTAAAACAAGCGATCGCTCTTCATTTATCCAGAGGCTTATTTCTGAACACCCTCGGAACACCAGGTGCTGTTCTGACATTGTTTTGAAGAGCTTAGAGCATAATGGAGGAAACGGATGCGTACGCCGGTCATTTCATGCGAGGTGTACTCTACAACCTCATGATTAGTTGTCCTTTTTGGATGTTCCTCCCCTTCCTGAGTTTTGGGTGTTCCTCTTCCTCCAGTGTTAGAGTGTTTCAGACCTGAGCCCTCGGCCTCGCTCTTTTCTAGCTGTTCACCGTCTGCGTGATCTCATCTAGTCCCATGGTTTCACATACCATCTAATGCTAATGACTTCCAAATTCATACTTCTAGGCCCTATCTCCAGATTCCTCCTTTGCAGGTCTAAAGGCACCATAACCCAGATTCTAGATTTCCAGTGCCTTCAAGAAATGTATGCTGTTGTTGTTGTTGTTTTTTTTTTTTTCTTTTGCTGTAAAATAGACCCCATTCATCACTCTCTTTTTTTCCACACCTATATACAATACCTCAACAGATCATGATTAAAAGCTGTATCAAGGGGAAAAAAAAAAAGAAAGAAAGAAAGTTATGGGGAGCCTGGGTGGTGCAGTCAGTTAAATATCCAATTCTTCGTTTCAGTTCAGGTCATGATCTCGGGGTCATGAGATCAAGCCCCACATCAGGCTCCACACTCAGTGCAGAGTCTGTTTGGGAGTGTCCCTCTCCCTCTACTTGTCCCACTTGTGCTCTCAGAAGGAAGGAAGGAAGGGAGGAAGGAAGGAAGGAAAAAGTAAAGAAAGTATGTCCAATATCCCATCATTTGCTAACATCCTTGCCTAGATTCCCCTCTCCCAAGCCAACTCCATTTCTCATCTAAATCAGTTCTTCTCAAACTTAAAAGTTTGTACAAACCACCTAGGGTGTTGCAGCAGGCCTGGGGTGGGGCTGGAGAGTCTGCATTTCTACAAAGGTCCCAGGAGATGCTGATGCTGCCGGTGCAGAGACCATACGCAGGATAAGGAGCAAAGATGGCAATAGTCTCCTAACTGCCTTCTCGACTCCATCTCCACACTTGCCCCCTAGTCTACCCATGGGACAATAGTCAGAGCGACTGTATGTATGATGTAAATCTGATTAAGAAACACACACCCACCCTGCCTCAAACAGGCTGAAGGCTTGTTATACAGCTTAGAATAAAATCTAAAGGCCTTATCATGTTTTTAAGGCTCTGCATAATCTGGCACCTGCTTACTTCTATGAATTCACCCCCTTCCCTGTTCCCTCCCTCATTTTAATCCCAACAAACCAGTCCTTTGCTGATTTTCAAAAATGCCAAGCACAATAATTCTTCAGGTCATGTGAATATGATGTTCCCTATGCCTGGAATATTCTTTTTCCAGAAACTCACATGAACTTTTCAGTTGCTTTCTTCATGTCTCTGGCCAATCTTCTCTCCATGAACTCCACTCTGACCATCCCATATAAAGTCACCCGTGCAGCACACATAGGTATAAACACATACACTTTCCAGATCTTACTTGTTATACCTTGTTGTCTCTGTAACATTCATTATAAAAGAATAGCCTAATAAACATGTATCTATCATGTATCTTCTCAAACATGACAACTCATTGAAGACAGAGACTTCATGTTATTTAGTGTGATAGGAGCTCTATTGATATTTACTGAATAAATGAATATACTTTTAAGTATGATATAAACTGATTAATTTAAAAAGAGATGCAGAGGCATACTACCGTCTATCATTTTTGTCAATCTCCCTTGTATATTTAATGCTTTCATTATATAATGAGACTTTAACACACTCTAGAATATGCCACTGAATGAATTTCAACATGACTCTTAGCAAATCCAGTAACACTTTTTCCTCCTAAAGAAATAATTAATTTTTCACTCTGCTTCTCGGTTGGGGCTGGAGTTAGGGAGTGTGAGTCCGCTGAGACTAACTCATTTTTGTGGGATGTATCTCATTAGAGGGAAAAAAAAAAAAAAAGCTGGTTTAGTGGTTACAGAATAAGCTTTGGGATCCATCCCAGATTAGTCAAATACAAACTTGGCTTCCTCAACTATTAGATAGGTAAAATAGCACAATTTCACAAAGCTGTTTTCAGGAATAAATTGGATAATGCACGTAAAGAACTTGGCTCAACCAGCCAAGTGTTACTATGTGCAAGAGCAAACAAACATATGCAGATAATGTGCATGAATTGTGAAACTTCCCATGGAGGCTTCAAATTCAACCAATTCAATTCAGACTAAAAAGATATAAAATGTAATTTGCCAGAATTCACGAAGCTAATATCTCAATTCTTTGAAATGTTAGATTCTTCCTTTAAGAAGTAGAAAGTTACTATAATCTAAATAACCTTACGTAACCCCCAATGATGCATTAACATTAATTCTTGAAATGAGTAATGCTCAATTTCAAAAACAATAAGCACTTTGTAAATTGAATTTTGTTAGAACACTGGTACACCCATTCTTTTAAAAAATAATTTGAGGTGAAATTCATATAACATGAAATTAAGCATTTTAAAGTGAATGATTCGGTGGCATTTAGCATACTCATGATAATGTGCAAGCACCACTCTATCTGCTTTCAAAATATTTTATCACCTTAAAAGAAAATCATATGCTCATTAAGCAATTACTGCTCAGCAACCGCCCCCCCAATCTTGGCCACCAGCAATCCACTTTCTGTCTCTATGGATTTACTTATTCTAGAGCTTTCAAATGAATGCACTGATAATATAACTTTTTGCATTTGGCTACTCTCACCTAGCACAGTGTTTACAAGGTTTATCAATTCACACTTTACATTTTAGTATGTCAGTACTTCATTTTTTTTTTAAGATTTTTTAATTTATTTGACAGAGGGAGAGATCACAAGTAGGCAGAGAGGCAGGCAGAGAGGCGGGGTGGGGGGAGCAGGCTCCCTGCTGAGCAGAAACTCTGCTCAATCCCAGGACCCTGGGATCATGACCTGAGAGGAAGGCAGAGGTTTTAACCCACTGGGCCACCTGGGCACCTAGTACTCCATTTTTTATGGCTAAATAATATTCCACTGAATGGAAATACTACAATTGATTTATCCATTCATCCACTAATGTCAGTTTCTTTATCTGCAAAACTCTGATGAATCTTTAATTCCACAGCTTCTATTTAAAATGAATGTTCTTTTAGTCAAATAATTGAGAAGTAGGAAATGGGAAATAATTTTCATCTGAATGTATACAATGTGTGTCACAGTGTTTGTGAAACGGAAATGTAGATAATGACCATTTTTGACTACTAAAACATGTCTAAGATTTTCATCTTAAAATAATCACTTTATATAGTAATCATCCACTTTATAAGATAGCAAAATGTTTCAAAATATTGTATTATAATCATTTTTTATAATAGGAGTCTCTTTATATTTTTATTTTATATCAAAATGTCTGAGATATTAATTACCAAGATTAAAATATATTAGTTTGTTCAACTGCAACCACTATCATAAACAGGATAGAATTGATATTCTGCTTGTTGGGAATGCCACTTGCTATTTTTGAGACTAGTTTAACATTGTTGCATTTGAATTTTTTTTTTTTTTTAGGTATAATGACATTATTCAATTATAAGAAATGTCTATTTGCTATAACCAATTCTGCTCCTACCAAATATTTCATTAAGGCAAATGTTTATTATTGACATCTTTTACTTATAACAAAGAAGTTTCTGAACCAAATTCCTAGGATCCAGTTACCTTCCAGACTTCATTTACATGCTATCTATTTCTGCTTCTGTGAATGTGTGCTTGTAAATGAATGTATGTGCGTGATTTTGTATCTTCATCTGAAAAGCAATAAAGAGAATATGTGAAATACAACTCACAAATCAATGGGGGCACTTCTCACCTAATGGGTGCATTCAAAGTCACTGTGATAGACAAGGCCATGAAGATGGGTTAATGTCTTCTTAATATTTGTTTCAGCCTTTCTCATAAGGTTTAAAGTACAAACATATAAACACACTTCACTCTACCTGAGGTTCTCTGGGTCTTTACACAAAATATTCTACAAAGCAAGTATGATTAGTATAGATTACAATTAGCATAGAGGAATGCATCGGAATGCAATTTTGGGCCCTAAAGTTCCAGAACCACTTTGAGAGTTCCAAGCCATTGTAGGGCAGTCGTTTGCAATTTTATATCCAAGAAAATCACGATATGCAATAAGTATGTGTTAGAAACTTTAACCAAAAATATTAAGGATTTCTTTTCTTTTCTTTTCTTTTTAATTAATTTTTTATTTTTTATAAACATATATTTTTATCCCCAGGGGTACAGGTCTGTGAATCACCAGGTTTACACACTTCACAGCACTCACCAAAGCACATGCCCTCCCCAATGTCCATAATCCCACCCCCTTCTCCCAAACCCCCTCCCCCCAGCAACCCTCAGTTTGTTTTGTGAGATTAAGAGTCACTTATGGTTTGTCTCCCTCCCAATTCCATCTTGTTTCATTGATTCTTCTCCTACCCACTTAAGCCCCCATGTTGCATCACCACTTCCTCATATCAGGGAGATCATATGACTTATTTCGCTAAGCATGATACGCTCTAGTTCCATCCATGTTGTCGCAAATGGCAAGATTTCATTTCTTTTGATGGCTGCATAGTATTCCATTGTGTATATATACCACATCTTCTTGATCCATTCATCTGTTGATGGACATCTAGGTTCTTTCCATAGTTTGGCTATTGTGGACATTGCTGCTATAAACATTCGGGTGCACGTGCCCCTTTGGATCACTACATTTGTATCTTTAGGGTAAATACCCAATAGTGCAATTGCTGGGTCATAGGGCAGTTCTATTTTCAACATTTTGAGGAACCTCCATGCTGTTTTCCAGAGTGGCTGCACCAGCTTGCATTCCCACCAACAGTGGAGGAGAGTTCCCCTTTCTCCGCATCCTCGCCAGCATCTGTCATTTCCTGACTTGTTGATTTTAGCCATTCTGACTGGTGTGAGGTGATATCTCATTGTGGTTTTGATTTGTATTTCCCTGATGCCGAGTGATATGGAGCACTTTTTCATGTGTCTGTTGGCCATCTGGATGTCTTCTTTGCAGAAATCTCTGTTCATGTCCTCTGCCCATTTCTTGATTGGATTATTTGTTCTTTGGGTGTTGAGTTTGCTAAGTTCTTTATAGATTCTGGACACTAGTCCTTTATCTGATATGTCGTTTGCAAATATCTTCTCCCATTCTGTCAGTTGTCTTTTGATTTTGTTAACTGTTTCCTTTGCTGTGCAAAAGCTTTTGATCTTGATGAAATCCCAATAGTTCATTTTTACCCTTGCTTCCCTTGCCTTTGGCATTGTTCCTAGGAAGATGTTGCTGCGGCTGAGGTCGAAGACGCTGCTGCCTGTGTTCTCCTCAAGGATTTTGATGGATTCCTTTCGCACATTGAGGTCCTTCATCCATTTTGAGTCTATTTTTGTGTGTGTGGTATAAGGAAATGGTCCAATTTCATTTTTCTGCATGTGGCTGTCCAATTTTCCCAGCACCATTTATTGAAAAGGCTGTCTTTTTTCCATTGGACATTCTTCCCTGCTTTGTCGAAGATTAGTTGACTGTAGAGTTGAGGGTCTTTTTCTGGGCTCTCTATTCTGTTCCATTGATCTATGTGTCTGTTTTTGTGCCAGTACCATGCTGTCTTGATGATGACAGCTTTGTAATAGAGCTTGAAGTCCGGAATTGTGATGCCACCAACGTTGGCTTTCTTTTTCAATATCCCTTTAGCTATTCGAGGTCTTTTCTGGTTCCATATAAATTTTATCATTATTTGTTCCATTTCTTTGAAAAAGATGGATGGTACTAGAGGTCCTAGCCTCAGCAATCAGACAACAAAAGGAAATTAAAGGCATCCAAATCGGCAAAGAAGAAGTCAAATTATCACTCTTCGCAGATGATATGATACTATATGTGGAAAACCCAAAAGACTCCACTCTAAAACTGCTAGAACTTATACAGGAATTCATTAAAGCGTCAGGATATAAAATAAACGCACAGAAATCAGTTGCATTTCTCTACACCAACAGCAAGACAGAAGAAAGAGAAGTTAAGGAGTCAATCCCATTTACAATTGCATCCAAAACCATAAGATACCTAGGAATAAACCTAACCAAAGAGACACAGAATCTATACTCAGAAAACTATAAAGTACTCATGAAAGAAATTGAGGAAGACACAAAGAAATGGAAAAATGTTCCATGCTCCTGGATTGGAAGAATAAATATTGTGAAAATGTCTATGCTACCTAAAGCAATCTACACATTTAATGCAATTCCTATCAAAGGATTTCTTTTCTTTTAAAATAAAAAAATGGTCAAGTATGCCATAGTCCTATGTTCTAATTCACTGAATTCAGCTTAATTTCCTCATCTGTAAAGTGGTCAATTATAATAAACACTATTTCATATTTCATTTGTTGGTAAAATTAAGAGAGAAAAACTAAAAGACTCTCACCCACAAAATTTCAATAGAGTAAATTAACATTTTTATATCAACATTTTAACCCAATATTTGACATTGATTACATACTTACCTAATGGCTGTTGAATTTGGTTCACTAATATTTATTTTGCATAGAATTTTATATTTTGTGTTTATTTTTATAAATATGCATGTATATTTATTTAATTTATATATAGAGATTCATTTATATTGAGTTCAAGTCATCTTTGGCACAAAAAATTTTGCAACATATTAGTATAAAGGAGGAAAAATTAAAACTGGTTCTAATATAAAGAACATTAATACTAAGATGAGGTAGAAAAGTCAGTCAATTAAAAATACTGACTTTTCTGCAAAAGTGAAGAAGCATCTTTTAGTACTAATGTAAGTCTTCTTAGAAGATTGGTATAAAGCAAAATATAACTGAAACTTTCTAAACATGTTCCCTTGAAAGTTTTACACTTTGGAATATCTCCAGACCAGATGGGTTAGTACCAATAATCTGGCAAATTAGTCACACACAGAATTTATATTAAAATGATAACCTTAGATATTTTTTCTAGGGCATTACACATCTTTATATTCAACATTTCACCTAGCCTACAGTGAAAGAACCAATCCATTTAATGAGTAAGGCTCTTTAGAGTTTGTGAACAAAGCCAAGTCAATTTTTCTGAAACTAATTAGTATTTAAAACAGACTGGATTCTTGAAAATCTCCTTTCTATCATATTTGTCAACAGCACGATTCAGTGACTTCAGGGTGGGGAAAATTCTGATATGTTCTGGAAGACTACAAAGTAGATCAACAACACAGTCCCTAAATTTTGGCAAAAGACTCAAAGAACTTGTTAAATCAGCTCCTAAGTTGACAGCAATTATCAATACATGTCAAGTAGGACCTTGTTCATTTCTCTTCTGAACTAATAAAGACCCAGCTTATGTTGGTGTCAAGAATATAACATATTGAGCAAAGGTAACGTCACCTCTCAGCACATCATCCCACCAAAAACTGTCACTGCAAAATTGAGGCTAATGTGGGATGCTTACCCCCCCAGAAGCATATTCAAGCAGCGTGTTATTTCAGACACAAAACTGTGACATTAGCGACCTACATGTTCTTTACAGAGGAAAAAAATATCCCCTGTGTGTGTGTGACTCTACTCATTTATATTAAGCCTAAGGGAGAGAATAAAAGACCAAACTAAGAGGAAATGTGATTCCAACTTCTATTCATTAAATTTGTATGTGCTCTCTTTATTGCTGGAGGAAAATAGAGTCAGTATGACAGAATGCTTTCTCCAACCAAGATCTGGTTAACTTTTTGTTTTTTTGTAGTGTATCAGAACTATCGCTAAAAGACAAAATATTTTCTAAAATGTTTTTGATCACTAATGGAAGGAGCAGTTCCTGTTTCTGAAAGTGTTTCTGGGTTCCACGGGGAAAAATGCATCCAATCATATGAATGCTACTAATTTGGAGTGTCTGACACGTAAATCAGAGACTGGGTCATAGTTAACCTCATACTCTACATCTGTGAACAAGACCTTTACATATAAATCCATAAAGCAAGTAAGATGCCAGAAGGCCCAGAAAGGATAAATAAAAGATGAGGTGTTGAAAATGAAGCCTATAACTAGTACTTAATTATAATGGGCTTTCATCTATTGCCAAAAATAAATAAATAAATAAATAATTGCCGTTTTTTTGACAAACCTTCAGGATTTTTTTTCTTTCTAAAACTTTACTTTCTTTAGTTTATAATAGTCTGTCCCTAACAGTGTTGAGATATTGTATCTATTTGCCACTAGAAAAAACACCAGCTGCTCATAGTGGCCAATCAGTATGTACAACCTGAAGGACACACCACAGGAACTCTTGGGTCACTGTCTCTGGCCCATCATCCAATTTCTTGTTAGGATCATTCATAGAAGAAAGCTCTCCAAATTATAGTATATTAAGTAAAATATAATGAAAGAAAAAAAGCAGTTCTATGGTCAAAAAAGTTGTGCAAAGAGTAGGCTGGACCCATCAAAGGATTTTACAACCGTGGAGCATCTCAGAACTTTACTTGACGAGGGCACCGCCCATCCTGCAGAGAGACCCTGCCACTCCCCCACACTAGTTTCCTCCTGGGACCTTGCTTGTTTTGCCTGGTGATCTCAGTATGGCTTGTGTTTCATAAAAGCATTGGAAAGACTGCTCCACTGTCCTCCCAGGGAAGTTTCTGGCAGGCCTCAGTCCCTCAAAGCATTTACAACTTTCATCTCATCATCTCGGTCTGGAGTGAGCCTGAAGTGCAACCGGGGGGCTTGATTTAGGATCATAGAATTGAGGAATAGAGATCAAAGGTTCCAGGCTGCAGTACAGAATGCAAATACATCATTTAAAGAAAAAGAGAAGGAGAAGAAGGAAAGGCAAGAGGAGGAGAAGGAGGAAAAGAAGGAGGAGGAGGAGGAATAGGAGGAAGAAAAAGAGAAGAAGGAAGAGGAGGAGAAGGAGAAAGGAAACCTTTACTCTAGCACTTTTATTCAGATGGATATTGGTATGGAGGAGTACCAGACTCTACATTGGGGACCCCTATATTCACGAAGCATTGTCCCTCAGCCCTCTCAATGACAAAAACAACTCAAAACATTTCTTTACTCACTGTAATAGCAAAGAAGTGCTAAAATCCCTTCCTTCCCAGACAATTTATGGTGAAAATATGCATTCATATTAAAAAGTCTTTGCTAATGCACCTGTAATATCTTGAAACATCAGGAAGACCTCTGGACTTAGTATCTCACCACAGAACCAGAAGATGGTCAAGCACGACGAAATTATTTCTTCTGGACCCAGCTGTGTCAGCATTAGTGTAAACATAGGCCAGTTACTTAGTTGAATGCAATATACGGCCATTTCCTAAATTACTTGGGTAATAAACTAATTTGTTCACACATATTTTCATAAAAAACTTGATGTGGACTCTTCTCTCTTTTATTTGATGCTTCTGTGAATCCTCTTCTGTTCAAAAAAGAGCATCACCAGGTGGGTAACATTTGCTAACTATGCCAGCTTAACACTTTTTAGTCACTGTACTTATCACCAGTGGAAAAATTAGGATATTAAGTTAGCTTTAGCCTACCATGAAACAATGACAAGTCAACCAAATAGATAAATTGATGGTGTTAAAAAAGTGATGATATAACAAGGGTACAGAATAGACTGATGGTACTGGCCAGCCCTGCCGGAATCAATGATCAGTAATGGTCTTATGGTCCTATTCCCACTCCATGAGGCAAGCTGCAGCTCTCTAGTTAAAGCATTAGAATGGGACCCAGACTTAAGAAATTCAGTTTCTAAGTTTAACACTGGTTTTCATTGTAACCTTGAAGGAGATATTTAGTAAATATTTGTTGATTTTAGTATCTGAAATAAGTCATTACTTACTGGATGGGAAATAAGTACTATAAAATGGGTTTTGTACCCCCAAAATACAAAAACACTAATTCAAAAGGATACATGCACCCCTGTGTTTATAGCAGCATTTTCTACAACAACCAAATTACGGAAGCAGCCCAAGTGTCAACTGATACAATTGATAGATAAAATATATATATATATAAAATATATATATATATATATGTATGTATATATATATATATATGTATGTATATATATATATATACATATATATGTATATATATCTTTATACATTATCCATATATTTGTGAAAAAATAAATATAGCCACACACACACACACACACACACACTCATACACTATACACACACATATACACAATGGAATATTACTCAGCCATCAAAGAGAATGAAATCTTGCCATGTGTGATGACATGAATGGAGCTAGAGAGAATAATGCTAAGTGAAGTCAGAGAAAGAAAATACCAACTGATCTCACTCATTGTGGAACTTAAGAAACAAAACAAATAATCAAAGAAAAAAGAGAGAGAGACAAACGACAAAACAGACTCTTAGCTATAGGGAGGAAACTGATGCTTACCAGAGGGGAGCTGGGTGGGGAGAATGGGTTAAATAGGTGATGGGGATTAAGGAGTGCCCTTGGGATGAGCACCAGGTGATATATGGAAGTGGTGAGTCACTATATTATACACGTGAATCTAACATAACACTATGTTAACAATATTGGAATTTAAAATAATAGAAAATAAAATAATAAAATAAAAAGTGATAGATAAATAAATGGGTTTTTTAGAATAGTCCTAGAAGGTACAAAAATACACATGGCAAAACATGAGCCTTTCCCAAACCTGCATTTATTACACCACTAAATATACCTACTTAATGCTACATACTATCCAGAAACAAAGTGCAATACAGAAACACCCAAACTTTTCAGAAGTAAAATCACACTATGGAACTGAAACCCATGTGGAATTCTTATGGTAGATTCAATTTCCATTTTCAGTCCACTCTTTTAGTCCTTTTTCTCACTTCTTCCCTCAGGGCCCCCCTAGTCAACAAAACATACATGCTCCCATATTCACTTAATCTGCCCAAACCTATCTGTACAGTGCTTTAGGCACTGGACAATCAAGGGGAGCAAATTACATGCTGTACCCTTCAAGGAAGCATAAGAAGCAAAACTATCCGCCTTTAGCACCCTTCAGATCAGCTGGCAGGATGGCGAGGGGACTATGGAAGTGGGGGGTTCATACCAGGGACAAGCCAACAAGGATGCTCTTCGGCTTCCCTGGGAAGCCCCTGATGTCTCCTCTACATGCCTCTTCCTGGCTAGGAAGGCCCTGGGCAATTATACGTAGGAACCAATTCTTAAATGACAGAGATTTACATTTACCCATTTGCGTTTTGTCGCACTCCTCATATTAGATGCGGATTATCGCTCATATTAGATGCATAAAGAGGGGCAGGAAAGTTAATAAACATCATCAATGTCAAATTCTGCCTGTTTCCTTCTTCAACCCTTCACCTTCCTTCTAAAATGAAACAATAAGGAGTAATAATAATAAGGGCAGTACTCTGACCACAGAGCACTTTGATCTCTGGTGATTTACTAAGCAACAATCCAGCTTCATTTGTAGGACACTAAAAGCAGTCATCCCATAAGGCTTTCTTAATCAACTAGCCCAGCAGCTTTCAATAAAGAGATTAACCAAGGAATTTTAAAAGGGCATGCTGGTCAGTCCATTCTTATAAATTCCACATGAACCAGTCTTGCAAACTAGGGTGAACTTTTCTTTACCTCACTGAAGAATTCTCTTACAGCCTCAGATCTCAGCAAACATACCAGATAAGTGCATAGTAAGCTTGTTACTCTTTTAGGCATCTTGTGCCAAAGCATCACTTCAAAACCATACCTGCTGTGGCAACGTTCGATAAAAGGCAGGCTTGTGATCAACTTTATCTAAAAGAGTTTAATTTCTAAAACACCAAAGAAAACCCATCAGAAGCTAATGGTACCAACAAAACGACCCTTACAGCACCGATTACGGATTCAGCGTTTTTTAAAGCTCTGGCAAGCTACTTTGCTCCCTCTCTTACAGAAGTGACGCAAAGATGTTACAAAACCTATTTATATTATTAATGTTCAAGGTGGAAAGTGCGTGTAGTTTTTAAAATTCTAATTTTTATTCATTCATTCACATTTTTTTAACGTTTTCGGTATGAGATGCTCTTCTTTTACTGTTATTCGACATGGAGAGTAGGCTCAGTTCCTGTGCTACGATGTTTTAAGTGGTGAAATGCTAGAACAGTCAGGCCGTACAACAGACCAGCAGCCCACAACCACAACGATAACATCAATCAAAACTATGCATGACCAAAACACACTCTGCTCTGGGCACTTGCTAACTTCTTCTCATGCATTACCCCCACCAAAACCTCTCAGCAACCTATGCAATCAACTTTTTATTTTTTTAATATTTTATTTATTTATTTGAGAGAGAGGGACAGTGAGAGAGAGCATGAGCGAGGACAAGGTCAGAGGCAGAAGCAGACTCCTCCATGGAGCTGGGAGCCCGATGCAGGACTCGATCCCGAGAATCCAGGATCATGACCTGAGCTGAAGGCAGTCGCTTAACCAACTGAGCCACCCAGGCGCCCCTCCATCAACTTTTTGTTGCAATGCTTTTGTTTTCAAATGGCAGGTGAGGACAAGAAGACCCAAAGAGACTAAGTAAGCTGATCCAAAGACTTGTAGCTAGCCAAGTGGGAAGGCAAGGATCAGGAAGTTGAAGTGGCTCTGAAAGCCAAGGGTCCCGAACATTTGGATCCCACCTCCCCCACCATCAGGGAAATTGTCCTGAGCAGGTAACATCAACAGATGCCTTTGTATCATTAAGGTTCATGTCCTACGATGCTCACATAGCATGCATATTTAAAAATAGCAAAAGAAAAAAAAAGACATGATAGCAAAATAAATATAATAATAGCTTATGCATTCCCCACCAGGGTGTGAAGGCTCGACTTTAAAGATATTACCACTGGTATCCAAGAAGTCAGGGTCTTTCCAACTTTTCTCAAACTCCTAGAAGATTGTCTTTATATGATAACTGAAGGAATCTGTTCATCATTAACTCTTAGAAAGTAGAGCCAGCGATTCATTAGAAATTCCGAGGGACGCTGCTGGTCACTCGGCTTATTCAGCTCAAAGGCAGCGTGGAGACCAGAAGAGCAATGAGGTGAAAACACCACACAAAAGGCTCAGGGAGTGTCAGGCTTTTATAGTCCCCGCAATTACTGAATTAAATGGTCCCATTCAAGAGTGGGGATAGGAAGTGGGAACACGGCCAGAAATGGACGGGGCGGGCGGTGTAAGGAATAAACCACAATATGGATCAAGAGAGCGAGGTTATGGAGGAGGTAATGGAGCTCAAAAAAGATGTAACCTACTTTATTGATGAAACCAGAGACCTGGAAAATAGGGGCTGTCAGGCTAATCTTAGATTAACTGGCTGTCCTCAGGGAGATAAGGAAGAAAACACCTGACAGGTTTTGGAGAATTTAAAGGGAAACAATATCATCCAGGAGAAAGCCTGCCCCGGGATGTAACAAGTCCATCGGGCTCTCTAAGGGCAGATGGGTGGACGGGCATCTCCCCGAGCTGGCCCACCCAACAGGCCGTTCCCTCTTCGCATTTATTTTCCATTCAGAAAACAAAGAGGCCAGGCTGAGCTGACCTTAAAAGAACAACAAAGATTAAAGTTACAATGGCCTGTGGCAGCCTGATCGCTTCCAGGGCAGGGAGTGGGAACTAGAAAGGCATTCATGCCTCTGGCTGGGCCATGTCAGAACTTTGCCTCGAGATGATTTCGGGTTTTGTGGCTTATCGTTAGACCATGGTTACATACTACGAATTCGACTGAAGTCACCCAATCCTAATTGACGACATCCTCTGCATGAGGCACTCTCCTGGCACTAACGTAAAAATGGGAAGAGCATGCAAGGAAGGGACAATAAAAGCCTTAAGATGCTGAACTAGGATGAGAGATAAGAGGTAAAATATCAAAAGAGGGGAACAAACAAATTATTGGGAGATCAAAGGACAGAGCATCGGGCGGGCATCTGAAATGAGTATAATTTGTGACAGGCAGGGATTAAGGGGGGGTGAGAAAGCGCTTTCAAACGGAGAGAACTTAAGGAGCAAAGATGGGAAGTGTGGAAACAAAGGGTTTGTGGAGGAGATGCCAAGTGGCTTAGTTCAGCTGGCACGGAGAGATCTTTCTGGAGATTAAGGGATCTTCATTCTATGGGAAGTCCTGGGAAGTCCTTCCAAGGATCTGGGCGCTGGGCTCCGCGGTTTGAGGGCCCTGGAGAAGGCGTCTCTGAGTTATAAAATCACCATGATGCCAAAGGGGGAAAGTGCAGGAAAGAAGTGTGTTGGCTGTAGCGGTCACCTGAGAACATTAGTAACAGGCAGGTATCCTAGTTCTAGAATAATTGCACTTACGTTGGTACTAATTAACAATGTTCCTGGTGTGTGTCTGGGGCACCCTAAGCCAATTATGAAGCACGGCGCGTCTGCAATAAGAAATTTCAATGCTCACAGGCACAATGGTCTCTGGCCAGGAGCTGAACAGATGGGACCTTCTGCTAGCACAGGAAACGCAAGGGAGTGCGCCAATCTAAATGAATGTGTTAAACTCAGTCCACACGCTGTATCTCCTGGAGTCTGCCAGCCAAATTATTCCGGGTTATGTAAATGAACTGTCTTATCTTTGTTAAAACCTTGCACTGTTTTGGAAAGCTAAGCAAATTTACACATGTGCAGGTTCAACGCTGGCCAGGGGTGGAGAAGACTTGTCATTATTTCACGGAACGAAGGTACAACAAACATCAGATATGTTTATATTCTTAACGCATCAGGTGAAGGTAAGGAGGCCTGGGAAAGAAAAAAAGACTCCACAAAGGGTATCACTGACTGACGACATTATTTTGCATTATTCCTTCACACAGCCATAGGAGCAGGCTTCTAAGATTTAGGATAGGAAAGTGAGAGGACCTCGTTAAGACATTCGGCATGGGCTCCTAGGTGGCTCAGTCGGTTAAGCATCTGCCTTGGGTTCGGGTCATGATCCCAGGGTCCTGCGATCAAGTCCCACACCAGGCTCCCTGCTCAGTGGGAAGCCTGCTTCTCCCTCTCCCACTGCTTCTCCCCCTGCTTATGCCCACTCTCTCAAGTGAATTTAAAAAAAAAAAAAAAACATGTTCGGCACATGCTTCCACCTGCCTGCACCATTGTGCCTCAAAGTGGGACCATCACTTCATGAATCCCATGTCCATTTGTATAAAATAATAATGCTGATCATTGCAGGAACAGGGTTTCCCGGAGTTCTTCTGTAACATCCTGCCATTATAGTTGCAAGTGCCATGATATTTCTCCCCCTGCTTTGACCATCCCCTATCCAACCCTACCTGGAAGGACCAGTATGCCTCCAACACCTGTCTCAAATGCACCCACTTCTCTTCATGACCCCTGGCCTCCACCCATCAGAGCCGCCATCATGTCTCTTCTAGCTTACTTGCAACCCCTCCTGTTTTCTCCGCATCTCCTGCATCCCTAGAATCCACAGTCCAACCACTTTGATGGATTGACTTTCAAATCTGCCAGACTTCTCACCATGGCCCATAAGGACTTCGCAAGGAGGACTGTACACGCCCTACCTCATCCCAAGTACTCAAGCTGCCCTTCTACTTGTGATGATTCCTCTAGGGCACCGAGCTCTTGCCCACGTCAGGATCTTTGCATTCCTCCCCTCGGCAGACATGACGAGCGCTTGGCAGAGTGGCTTCCCTCTCGTCCCTCAGGTCTCTGCTCGCCAGGCCACCTCCTCACTATTATTCTTAAGTACAATGCTTTCTAGATTTCTTTTACTTCTTATCAAAAATTACCTTGTCTTATTGGTTTAATCATAAGCTGCCTGTCATCCTCAAGTAAAATATAAGATGTATAAAAGTAGGGACTTTGCCCATGATATTACATCTCAAGAGCCTTGAAAATTGCTCAACACATATGACAATTAAATAAATATCTGCTTTTGAACGGATTGTTATTAACTATTTCCCCATAAACATTTTCACTGAAGTATCTAATTTTAATTTCCAACAGACATTTTACTCTGTTTCTTCTTTTGGATTAATACTCCTTTCACAAGCAAATTCTAAACTCCTAACTTCGTAAAATTGAGAAAAGGAGAGCGGTTTTATTTGTTGTTTTTTTTTTTTTTTCTTTCTATACAAGCCTGTATTGGACTAAACCATTATTGCTTTGGGTGCGCAGAATAATCTGATGGTCGTTTTAAGCCCAGGAAAAACAAGAAGATCCTCAAACGCAAAATCAGTACAAATAAACAACTTGCAAATTTCTTCTAAAGCCCTGTGCAAAACTGACCACTTTCCCAGCCTCTGAAACTTACTCCACCTCCCAGTGCCAATGCCAGGTTGAGGAGTGGGGCTCATTCACACCTCAATTATTTAGGAATCACTGTGGTATACAAAGTACTGTGCACAGAGTCGGGATTCAATAAACACCGGTGCCAGATCCTGCCTGCCTAGAGCTCTAGGTCTATTCAGACAAAAATGAGTATAAAAGGAGAGAGAGACCTTATCTGCCAGTTTCACTGGGAGGATGAAACGAAACAATACATAAATCCATACAGTAAGCCAGAAAATGCTATATGAGTGCATGATGATGGCACTTCTTTCTAGAACCTGGTGTCCATCTTCACATGCACAAGGCACAGAAGGAGAACCACCATCATGAGACATTTCCAAAATAGGGAATATGGGAATCGTTGGTATGACCCAACGTGCAGGAGAATCAAAGGAATATTAAGATGGCTTCAGATATGCGGAAGACCATCAGGTAGAAAAAGGAATAGGTCTGTTTCATGTCATCTTAAAGATCAGAGCTGGGACCCAGTGAATGCCATGAACACTGCTGAATATAAGGAAGAATTGCTAATGACACCCAAATGTAACAGGCTGTTTCCAAAAGACAGTGAATGAACTGTTCATCCCTGGGAAAGTTCAACACTAGAGTGGTGGTTCTCATCTTTGAAGAAGTAAACTTTTTTTAAAAGCTCTGGGTAGCTTAAACTATAAAATGGTACCAAGGCTAGAACTCTCTACCCAATGAGGAGAGGAGGCTTCCCCTCTACCACCAAGGTGAGCATTACTATAGTTAATCTCATGCTTTAAAAAGAATATATGGAGATAGTAAAATATGGAATGATGTCTAATCCCTAATGGGGAATGTAAAATGCATTAAATTCTAACATGCTTATAAAATTCAGAGAGATAATCATTCATGGACAGCCACTAATGATGGTGATTAAGGAAGATGACTTTACTTCAAACAAGCAAATGATTATGCTTAAGAATACAAAATGTGAAAGGGCTCTAATTAATAAAGTAGCAAATTTTTCTTTTCAGCCTACTTTCTAGAACATAAATACGTGAATCATCCTTTCAGGATATAGATGAATGACCTTCATATTCTAAAATTCAGCTAGGGCAGAAATCACTGCCTGAAAACCAAAGTGCAATTCAAAAAGTCTACTGGAAATATGCCAGACACACATGTAAGAAGCTTTGGCAAAGGCACTAATCACAAAAGGAAGTTGGGAAACTGATTACGAGGGACAGCAAAATCCAAACTTCCTGGTTTCCTAGTCTGGCTTCCTGTCGTGGATTCCCATTTCAAATATATCTTATTGAGAAAATTATGACTGTTGTATATTCATCTTTAAAATCTACCATTTCATTCTTCCTCTAGATCCATTCAGTCAGCAACTACTGGTGAATTATAATGCCCATATTCGACTCACTGGGGATAATAACTCCACAGCTAGAATCGCTCCTTTTGTTACTTACTGATTTATATTTATAGAATAAAAAAAAGGAAAAGAAACATGAATCCCAATTCTTAAAATCCATAGTTTCCCCATAATATTATCGAACATCAGTGTTTACACGAGCAGAAACAAAAAGAAGCTTTAGTGAGTCCATTGCAAAGGGATGCTCCACAGTTATTAAGGGAAACAACTGAAATCCAATTCTATTGTGAATTGTACACCATCTGAGGTTGCAGACTGCAGTAGTATTTGGAAGAAGAAAGATCCACGAGAAAGAGAAGGAAAATGGAATCCAGAAGTGTCTCCTCTTTCTGCTCCAACTGTTCTCCATTTTCAGCCTTGGAAATCATGATCAGGGTCATCTAAACTCTATAATCCTAAACTACAGGTAACAGAAGAAATCTGTTACCTTGGTTAACTGTTTTAAAAAAAAAAAAAACAACAACAACAACTCCACCATACCAGTAGACATTCAATATGTGTGCTCCTTTTCAATGCCAAATGTGTGTGTTTTATTTCAGTGGATATAGAGGTCTTAATTCTGGTGACATACACAAACTTAACCAAAGGTTCTACCATATCCTATCTATGGCCTCAGATTGTTTAATCCCCCGTACCCTAGTTTTCGTATTCTGCAAAATGAGGATACGAATAAAGAGGTTTGAATAAAGGGAGGATATGAGGACATGAATGAAGAGGTTTCTTTTGAAGATTACGTACAAGTTAATACGTACAAGTTAATTATTCAGAACAGTACCTGGGACAGTATAAGCAAAATACGTGTGTTTAATTAATGCCACTGGTAAACTAGTATTTTTTAAATATTTTATTTATTTATCTGAAAAGCGAGAGAGAGAACCAGCTAGGGAGAAGGGCAGAGGGAGAGGAGGAAGTCAACTCCCTGCTGAGAAGGGAGCCCAACCTGGGGCTCAATCCCAGGACCCCAGGATCATGACCTGAACCAAAGGTAGATAGATGCTTAACTGACTGAGCCACCCTGGCGCCCCTATGGGTAAACTAGTATTAAGTAGCTCGATAAACTTGGACCCTGATTCACATATGGGCATCTCCTTAAAAACTTTGATAGAATTATCATTTTTAGGGACAGGGGTGGCTCAGTTGGTTAAGTGTCTGCCTTCAGCTCAGGTCATGATCTCTGGGTCCTGGGATCAAGCCCCACATTGGGCTCTCTGCTCAACTGGGGGGGGGGGGTCTGCTTCTCTGTCTCACTCCCCCCAGTTCATTCTCTCTGTCTCTCAAATAAATAAATAAAATCTTAGAAAAAGGAATTATCATTTTTAACTTGAACCTTAGTCTCTTTGCTAAATTCATATCTAATACAATACGATGAAACTCAAACTAAACAAACTCCATGACTTAACTGCAGGTAGATTACTTCTGGGAGAAAATGAATTAAGAGTCAGCATATCTCCAAGGCTGTTCATTGAAGGATTTTGCCATCAGCGGTCTCAGGAACGGGACGTGACCGCTTTGTGGCTGACAGGATGGCTCCAGAGAGCACGCCGGGTGTTGAACAAACAAGGGCATTCCTAAATTAAAAGTTACCGTGTTCAATCCAAAAGAAGATCTTAGCGTTGAAGGGGCTCTGACAGCATTTATCAGAGCACAACCTGATATGGGCAATGAAAGATTAAGCTCGGGGTGGTGCCGAAACAGTGGCACACAATCCATCCTCATTTTCCCTACCACCAAGGGCGGATGCCCGGCGAGAAAGGCCATCACGTACAGGAGGTCTCGTCAATTGCTCAGTATTGCCTGTAATGAGGAAGACATTTTATTGCCACCCGGTGTTAGAGTCTACCTAGCAACCCACACAGCTGTTTTGATTAACACGCCGACTTACATCAAAAAGCACTTGTACAGAAGTTTTATCTAACAGCGCTCCCTTTATAAACTCCAAATAAAACTGAGCTTCCTACAAACAGAGGAAGGATTACACTGAATCCTATTGTTTAGAATTCAAAAGGCAACCTTGAAGGTGGGTATGGATGAAAGCAGCCTACCTTTCCAGAACGACCGGGGCATCATTTTCATCAATAATTACTCCTCTTAATTGCAGCTCAATTAATTGGGGGTGCTAGGTAAAGCTCTCAACTACTGGAAGACATCCAAGTCTGGAGGGATACATATTGCTCTGGTAAAGACCACAAAAAGAGTCCTATGAGGAGAGGACAAGAGAACAAGAGAAACATCTGCTCTTGGAAGAAAAGTGGCATCGGTATAAAAATGTAGCGTGTCAACCATATCTCCGGCAAAGATCTTCCCAATGCACAGGTTGTCTATAACTCTCCTGCCAGTAGTAGCGACAGAATCCAAGCCTTTCCTGGCAAAATTCCATACGGTAACAACCACAGAGCAAGTTCGATTTTATGAGCCGGTAACATTTTATCTGTCGAACTGAGCCGCGTTCTCCCACAATGAGATGAAGTGACTTCAACAAAATTAGATTTTGATAGATAACTACAAAATCTTATTATTGAGAGGAAGATTTAGTTCTTTTCCATCATCAATTAATATTTAGTAAGCACACATCGAGTGCAAGGCACTTATTCCGTGTTCTCTGCTGCTTCTTACCAGAATAATAATTTACTTATCTTTTCCTAATAGAATTGCAAAGCAGTCTGTAAGATCTGTCTGGTGATAAGTAATCAGAACAAATACAAGGTGGTAAGAAGTACAAGGAAGAAAACATTCAAACATACAGCAGGGAATGGCAGGCTTATTCTAGGGCAGAGATCACAAACTCAAAGTTCCACAGGGACCAGGAAGGCAAGCGGATTCAAACCGGGCTCAGTAGAGGCAGAGGCAGGAAGCCTCCCAAGGACTACAGCTGGCAAACACCAACTAAGGTTTTCACATTAGATAAACTGAATAATAATTTCAAACTTGTTTGGAGGGCCTACTTGGTCTTGGGTCGCAGGATCTCTAACACACCAACCCTGCCATGTGGAGGCAGGAACACAGGCTCCAAGGTCAGAACCTGAATCTGAGGTTCATCTCTACTAGACACCATTTATGTAATCTTGTAGCAATTACTTCATCTTTCCAAATTTCACTTTCGCCTTCTTCAAAATGAAGATAATAACACACGTTATACCTTGATAATATTGTTGGTCGACCCAGAAGAACTGCTGAAGTTTAAAGGACTTGGTAAATTTGCAGACACCTCGACAATGTGAGGGATATTATTGTGATAATGAGTTAGAGAATCCTTTAAAGTTAGCATAAGCTAAGTAAGAAATATTGTATTAGCTATTTATTCTATTGTATAATATAATAATAATATGGTATTTGTACTGCATATGACATACATGTTAGAAAAGATAGCTATATATATATATATATATATATATATATATATAAAACTAATTAAGAGTATCTGGAGAAACACCTGCCTACTACATAATTATTTATATTAATTAAGTAATATTATTAGCATTAAATTAATATCAATAATATTAATTATGGATGATTATTAATTATAATAGCTATTAGTTATAATTAATTGATGATCATAATTATTAAATGCTATTGGCAGGTAGAATGCAGATAATCATAGACCTGATGAGTGAGTCCCAAAGTATTTCAGTGATTGCAAGAAATATTTGCCCTGAGTAAAAGGCTGTGTAACCAGTTTATTTTTGGGGGGGTTAAACAACATTAAAATAAAATATACACTTTTTCAACATGAATACCTGAAAATATAATGAGAAGCATAACTGATTTAAAAAGCTGGGATTGTTTTCAAAATCTTTCATGAATACATTAATAAAATGTATTGAAAGATATCTTTTAAAATAAACTTGAATCAATGGTGAGCTATACAAACTGTTAGATAATAAGATTCAATATCAGAAAGTTGTCAGTTCTCCTGAGATAGATATATGGGTTCAATATAATTCCAACCTAATCTCAGCAGAGATTTCCATGGTTTATGACTAGCAGATTCTATAATGTATGTGGAAGAGTAAAAGGCCATGAAAAACTGTAACAGTCCAGAAAGATATGGTGAACAGAACACTAAGATTTTTATATTAGGACTATAGTAATTAAAATAATGTGCTTTTACTACACCCTCAGATAAACAGAACAAAGCCCAAACATAAACATGCGCTACAAGAAAATTCTATTTATTATAGAGTAGGCATTGCAGATAGGTGAGGGCTAGATGGATTAGTCAAAAAAATGGAGCTAAGCAGTGGTTAAACATGTAGAAATAAACAAAATGGATTCAACTTTACAAATAACATAAAAGTTGTAATGGGATATCTCTATAATCTTACAATAGTGAAAATTTCTTAATCAGTACCCAAAAATTAATTATAAAAGGAAAATTCTGATGAATACAATTACAATGAAATGAAGGATATCCCATTTGTCAAAAATAAAAAGATAAAAGGAAAAACCATAAACTGAGATATTTATAGCCTAAAACACGAACAAAAGAGTCATAACTAGATATATTAAAAACTGCCAGGAATCAGTCCAAAAAGACAATAATCAGAGAAAAATGTTTAAATACATGAACAAAAATTTTGTACAAGAGTAAATACAAATAATCCCGCATACACTTCACATGTAATATTTCAGCAAAAATTTAAAACTATGGCATCTACAACTAGGTTGTATGAAAACTGGTACAATCACTTGACAAATATTTTGGTGGTGTGCAAACCGGTACAACCACCTGGGGGAAAAAAACAGCAATTTTAATCCACATATAAACCCAAAAAGAACTCCTGCATGTGTCAAGCAGAGACATGTATAAGAATTTCTATAGAGAGGCACATGGATCACTCAGTCAGTTAAGTGTCCTGTCTTGTTTTGGCTCAGGTCATGATCTCAGGGTCATGGGATTGAGCCTCCGGTCAGCTCTGTGCTCAGTGGGGAATCTGCTCAATGTTCTCCCCTTCCCCCAACTCACTTATGCAAACGTGTTCTCTCTCTCACGCAAATCAATAAATCTTTTTTCTTATTTTTTTAAAGATTTTATTTATTTATTTGACAGAGAGAGATCATAAGTAGGCAGAGAGGCAGGCAGAGAGAGGGAAGCAGGCTCCCCACTGAGCAGAGTGTCCGATGCAGGGCTCTATCCCAGGCCCCTGGGACCATGACCTGAGCTGAAAGCAGAGGCTGAACCCATTGAGCCACCCAGGCACCCCTCAAATCAATTAATCTTTAAAAAATAAAAAAAAAGAATGTCCATAGAAGTAGTGTCTATAATAACAAGTATGTGAGAATCATAACCCTAGGGTCAATCAACAGTACATTAGATAAATAAGTGATGGTGTATCCAGTCAATGAGACACGCTAGAGCTGAGAAAAATGAGCAAACTAAGTCCAAGTATCAGTAATGATGAATTTTGCAACATGGAGTAAAAAATCTTTAAAGAAATCCTTAAATATCATTATACTCTAAAGTTTCAAAGCAGGGAAGACAGAATACTGTTTCCAGATTAATATATAGATAATAAAGCTATAAATAAAGCATAAGAGTGATTTGCAGAATTCAGTAGTAAGTTAACCTCCATAGAGCAGTGAAAGGAAAAGTAATTACGGAGGAGGCATCAGACTTACAAAGTTCGGATAATGATTTTGTCTTAACCAACAGGGGTGAGCTTACAGGGTTTGCCTTCTTACTACTATGTAAACTACACATGCACAATAAATAATTTATCTATATGCCAGATTTTTATAAACACTTTTTTAAAGAAGTGGTTAACCAAGTACATAAGGTTGTGGAAGATGAAGAAATTACTAAAAAATGGCAGTTGGGGAGGAGCATATTTGGAAGCAGCAGAATGAAGAGTAAGTAATATGGCTACACCACCATTGCTTCATGAAATTTAAATAAAGACAGAAAAATGAGGAAAAAACAATGCTTTCAGGAGGAAAAAAGATGGTTTAAAATGCCTTCCATAATACAAAAGTGTTTATTATTCAAATAAATTCTCTAGGTATTTATATCCATATATTAGAAGAGAAAAACAAATACATTTGCTCCAAAAGGTGATAAAAACAAATGGATAAGGAAGATGTGGTCCCATACACGATGGAGTATTATGCCTCCATCAGAAAGGACGAATACCCAACTTTTGTAGCAACATGGACGGGACTGGAAGAGATTATGCTGAGTGAAATAAGTCAAGCAGAGAGAGTCAACTATCATATGGTTTCACTTATTTGTGGAGCATAACAAATAGCATGGAGGACATGGGGAGTTAGAGAGGAGAAGGGAGTTGGGGGAAATTGGAAGGGGAGGTGAACCATGAGAGACTATGGACTCTGAAAAACAATCTGAGGGGTTTGAAGGGGCGGGGGGGTGGGAGGTCGGGGTACCAGGTGGTGGGTGTTATAGAGGGCACGGATTGCATGGAGCACTGGGTGTGGTGCAAAAATAATGAATACTGTTTTTCTGAAAATAAATAAATTGAAAAAATTTAAAAAAAAACTAAAAAAAAAAAAAACTGATACTTCTCATGTAAATTTATATCCATACCAAACTTTTCTCAAATTGATGATGAATCATCTCTCACCAAGCTTCTTAAGAGAGATAAAGAGCACCATTTTTATTCACATTTAGAAATATAATAGAAAGAGAAAAATTTCAATTTGTGAGATGCCGGTGAGAATGGATAATTTTTATTTATACAATAAGATAAGTAAAATTGTTTCCAAAGAAAAGAATTTATATGTGTGTGTGTGTGTGTGTGTGTGTGCGCGCGCGCGCGTGCGTGCGTGTGTCTATAAATTAAACTTAGGCTAATTGGGATCTGAAAACAACGTAATACAAAAGTATTTTTGGAAAGAAAGAAAGGAGAAAGGAGGGGAGGCAGAGAGGGAGGGGGGAGTGGAGGGAAGAAGAGAACTTCAAAGTATGGCTCTCATCATTAATAGGCATAAGACACTACAGAGTGACAAATAAGATTGAAAACAAAGCCAAAAATCCAATCTCCAAATATTTATTCCCAAGACCTTCTGAAAATACAATGACTATGTGCATCTTATCAGAGTTCTTACTACATTCATTTATCCATTGAACAGAGAGAACAATTTCCCCTTCATATATTATCATGAGGCCTATGAAAATCCGGCTAATTCCAAAAGTCTACAACCTAAAAGACTGACAGAAGCATAAGAAGATACAATTTCAGGATGCAAAGTTTTGTCTGAATGTTAACTGTTTTGTCTGGATTTACATATGATTAGACATACAAGATTATGTCTATATGTTGACAGAAAGAAGCCAGTCGAGAAAGAAAAATGAAAGGTGCAAGAAAATCTTTAGTCAGTAGAGCATTCTAAAGTCTTAGAAGGAGGTGTTGGGAGTGTTGGCAACGATGCCAAGATCAAGAGAAAGGAACAGGGGTACCCAAGTGAGAAATGATGGGGGATCACTTCAGTGAGAACAATTAAGTCTTTATCATAAAGCAGTGACTTTCAGTGCATGAATTAGCAGCTCTGCTGGAAACATTTGGAAATCGATGACGGCAGTTTTGATTATCACAATGGAAGGTGGGATCATTTGGCTTCCAGTGGGTGGGAACTTATGATACTGCACATCCCATAATATGTGATGAATTACATAATGAATTCTTACACAATGAATTACCTCACTCCAAATGCAAAAAGCTTCCATGTTAAAACACACAAGGAGCCTTTGTCTTCCTTCACACTTAGGTTAACTTATGCTAACTTTGGCCTTGACTAGTGCAGTAAGATAATTAAGGTACAACTTCCCTTACTCATAAAACTTCCACCTGTGAAGTAGATAATTTTGATTTTAATAAAATATGACCTAGGCTTTCTGGAATTTTCCTAAACAATGTATTTATTGGGGTGCCTGGGTGGCTCAGTGGTTAAGCCTCCGACTCTTGATTTCAGCTCAGGTCATAATCTCAAGGTCCTGAGATCAAGCCCTGAGTCAGGCTCCTCACTGGGCATGGTGTCTGCTTAAGATTCTCTCTCTCCCTCTCCCTCTGGCCCTCCCCACCTCCCCTCAAGCGCAAGTACACATGCACTATCTCTCAAAAGAAAGGCGGGGGGACAGGGAGGCAGTGCCTGGGTGGCACAGTCAATTAAACTTCAGATTCCTGGTTCCCGCTCAGGTGGTGATCTCAGGATCATGAGACTAACCCACACATCAGGCTCTGCACTCAGTGTATAGTCTGCTTAAAACAGACTCTCTCTCCCTTTCACTCTGTCTCTCCCCACCCCCTGTGCACTCTCTCTCTCTCTCAAATAAATAAATAAATCTTTTAATAAACCACACACATGATGGATTTATTTATAATTTCATTATTATATAGACTTAAATGTTACAAAACCTTCATAACTTAGGTTTTATTTGTTCATTCCTTTTTCTGCTGGGTTTAAGTAACCAGGAAAAAGGATGGTGTTTAATGGGCACTAAACTAACTCTCAGGGAACTCATTTTCATTTAACCATTTGCCTCTTTTGGTAACCATTCAGCAAAAAAGCCTGTAAGATCACAATAAGAAAGCCCGAAGAATATCAATAAAATACTCCGTTCTTCCCTACAAGACCTGTAACACAGGCCGACAACAGATCCAAAATGCAGTCACTTGTGCTAACCCCACATAACCAGAGCAAGATTCAATATTTACAGTGTGAACCTTCCCAGAATGGAATCTTAACCCAGTCCATCTGGAATTACCTGGCCAGCCATAATGAGGTAACCCGATAAACCCCTGTCATCTCCCAAAGGAAGGTCACGTGACCTTGCTGAAACAACCCACTCTTTGCTAGTAACTTCTTTGTCCCACTCACTTCTTCCCATTAAAAGTCTTTCTTTCTGACAACTATCATATGATACCCCTGATATGAGAAAGAGGAGAAGCAACGTGTTTGGGGGGCAGGAAAAGAATAAATCAAACAAGATGGGATCAGGAGGGAGACAAACCATAAGAGACTCTTAATCTCACAAAACAAACTGAGGGTTGCTGGGGGGAGGGGGTTGGGCAGGAGAGGGTGGTGGGGTTATGGACATTGGGGAGGGTATGTGCTATGGTGAGTACTGTAAAGTGTGTAAACCTGGTGATTCACAGACCTGCACCCCTGGGGCTAATAATACATTATATATTTATAAAAATAAAAAAATGTAAAAGTTTTTCTTTCTGTATAGCTCTTCAGACCTCCTTTCTATCTGCTCGACAACACGCTACCCAGCTCATGAATCGTGGCATAAAGCCAATAAGATCTTTAAAATTTACTCAGTTGAATTTGGGGTTTGAGTTTTTGTTTTTTAATAAGTCAGTTTTCACCAGTAACTACTGAGACAAAAGATCCATTGATAAACTCTAATCTTAGGAACTTGAAGGAATAACATAAATCCCTATTAGCAATTAAACTAATTTAAATATGCAACTCAACTTTTTATATTGCAGCTGATCAACAGAACAGGAAGTAGAGAGATGGTGTTTACAGAGTAGCCAACCCTGTTTTTAACTGAATAGCAAAGAAAAAACTAACTGTTTTACATAATTATGAGCATTTAATCCATTTTATAATTTATACTAGCTACTAATAATGACTAGTGAACTGGCTTTTACTTTATTATTCAAGTATCAAAACATTGCCTACATGCCATAAATTATCTTGTTTATACTCGGGATCAGAATCGGAAGAGAAATTAAAAAAATTTTCTCTGTGGGCAATTAGGTTCACCACAAAACCCAGTGAATCTGAGTTTCTGAGTGTCCCTGGGGCCAATGTATTAAGGTAAATAAACAAACTCTTCATTATCTATTTTTACTTCCAAAATCTCAAGGTGCAAATTTCAATCTAGGTCACCATGGAAGGAAATTCTATAGGTGATTTTACACAAGATAATTCTTGTGAAGATTTCCTCTAATATTTAAAAACATATGCAAATTTACCCTCCTCTTTGCCTTATGTACAAATTCAGATTCTGCAGCCCTGAATTCTGATGACTATCACTGAATATAAATTCTACTTCCTGGCATTTCAATGCTGTCAAGAGAGAAAGCCTTGAAATATGCAACGAACTTTTGAGGAAAATTCCTAATTTTTCCAATATTACATAGTTATCTACAATACTAATTCAGCACTTAACAAACGTGACAGATAAACATATTTTACAATCATATTTCTTAAATTCTAGCTAGTGGTCAGAATAATTCCAAATTTTTATATTTATTTCAGACTGAGCAAGAAAAAAAAATTTTTGAGCAAAAGAACAGAAACAAACAAAATAATCTTTGCAGAGTCTGTTTGTTTTTCATGTATGGACTACAACACACACACACTCACACACACATACATTTTAATCTTAGTAGAAAAACAAGACAGTTCTTTTAGTACCTGAAAGTACAGAATATGAGTGCCTGTAAGTTTTATGCATGTAAGTGTCCCTAGGAATTTGCTTTATGTCTTTATATAACTTAAATTATTTTTAATATGGACCCAAACAAAAAATAAAGATGTCTTGTGGGGAAAAAAAAAAAAGTGTTAGATGTTAAAATTTACTGATACTGATACTGAAATCAGGCTGGAGAAAGAAAGACTTAATAGTTTAGGAGGAGTGGAAATATGAATATATAAAAAAGATATTTTATGTTCAAAATGGTCATTTATCAGAGGGGTTGTTTTTTTTTTTTTTATATTTACACATCTCCTCAAAGCTCTGCATCACTTCTCGTGATTTCCCATAGATCATTCCATAGATCACCTAAGCAGAGACTAGATAATATATCCTCATGGCACACATATTACTACATTATAAATACAGTTTTCCTGCACCGAATTCCATGCTGGGGAGTCCAAGGCTCTGAGACAGTTTCTCAACTAGCAAGGAACGGAGCCAGGATTTCAATGCAGGTCTCTGACATTAACCACCTTATATTACGCAAGAATCAGCTCCCTAATGAGGTTTTGGTCTATTAATGAAATTGAAACATCTCTATCTTCCTCTATGCAATTGATTTTTTTTTCCTGTTAAATGAGAGTAGAGTCAATGAACAAGGGTAAAAGGAAAGAAAACCACAAAAATAAAACTACAAAACCAACCAAGAAGTAGAGAGTCTTACTCCTAGAGTGTCTTCAGTGTCCCCCTGATCACGCCATCCCAGAAGCTACAGTAAACAAACAGGTCACAGTCAGAGAAATATCCCTATTAGGAGGGTGATATTTACTCCATTTCTCCTAATAATTTATATAGGCAATGCTCAGAGCAGAGCAAACATTCATCCATCCCTGTAAGAGTAAGTAATGCTTATGAAAAGATAAATTTAAGTCACGTGGCTGCTTACGACATAAACACTGATTGGATTTCAACACATCAAAGGCTATTAAAAAGAATCCAACCTCCCGTTATTACCCGCATCCCAGAAAAGCCTGGTTCTGTATTCTCAGCCTTGTTTTTATATTAGATGCGAAAGTATGAAAAGCTGAGGATTTCTTCTTACTGTTTTGCCTTGTGACACAACCAAAAAGTGAAAAACCAATAACATCTACTGCTTTTTGGTGCAGGCTCAGAAGATAAGATGCAATTACATATGTTGATTCCACAAATGACACTTGCTATCTTCTTCCCCCGAGGCCACAAACAGGGACACAGCATTTCTCTGATAGAAACATGTTCCTTAAAAATGTTAGCTGGACATTTTGTTTTCTCTCTCTCTCTTTTTTTTAACCACCTCTCAGATTTTATGGATTAGAGTTGAAAAGTCAACACTTAAAAATAAAGTGTGGTTTGGAAATGGTTATCTGTGAATATGAGTTCATTGTTCCCCTTTGACAACCACAAGTACAGTCAACAAAATATGTTCTCTGTCCATGTTTGACATAAAGAAATATTTTCCAGATGACCTGGAGATTATGGACTTTCTGGAAAAGCAATTTCATTGTAAATGAAGGCATACGTACACATCTGTAGGCATTCTCCAATCTGTAAATGGTTCCACTCCCAAATATCTTGTTTATAAGATTCTTCTAAAGCTTGAAGTGTGTATGTATGAGTGTGTGTGTGTGTGTGTGCACATGCACGCACATGTGCAAAGAGAGACACAAAGAGAAATAATATGGATAATCTCCCAGAGGAAGGAGTTCTCTATCTCATTTTCAACTTTTTAACTCTTTTTAACCAGCTTTCAACTACCCTCCTGCATCTCCAATTACTGTTCCATGGACAGGAGCTTGTTAAGGCTGAAGAATCCCAGGCTCTACCCAGAACTACTGCAGCAAAATTTGCATATTAGAAGATCCCAGGTGGTTCCAACATACATTAGGGTCTAAAACAGCACTGGCCTTGACCTCCCAACCCCAAAGTCTCCCGACTCAAACACTTGACCCCATTCTTTCCAACACTGAATGCCTTCTACAACTGCGGAGAAACCATTCCTCAACTCACACCCAAAAGCCTCTTCCCAACCACTCAGCCACCTCTGCCCCACAATTCCTATAGTGCCGAATGCATGTCTTCCATTAGTCACCTAAGCAGAGACTGGAGGCTGTCTTAGATGTCCTGTGTTCCAGAAGGGAGTCTATGTTGCTCTCCATTAAGTCCCGGCACCTAGTAACTACTAGGAACTTAATGAGTATCTATTGAATGAAGAAAACGAGTAACCACGTAGATACGTCCCTGGGTCCCTCCGCTGTAGCCACATGATGAGAGTCTCTTAATGAGTCTCTCAGTCTCTGATCTCTTCTCCTGTCAATATGGGAGTTTGGCTTTCAGGAAACACAAATACAGATTTGTGAATCACAATCAATATTTGTGTTTCATCCAAAGAAAGTGAATTCATCCTACATCCCATGACATTGCTACTTCCAAAGCACAGATCAGATAATCCTCTTCCACTCACACTCTCCCTAACACTTTAAAACTGTGCTCTCCCACAGGGGACAAAGTGAAGTTCAGTGCCTGAGAATGCCCATTGCCTATTCCTCCTCCTAACGGCTCCCTGTCCCACTCCTGCCCCAACCACATCTCATGCTCAACACCACTTTTGGACTGGGGTCTCAAAAAAAATCATAAAACAGGGAGCCACCACTCAAGCTAAAAAAATTGGGGGTACTTAAACAGTAGTTCCCAAACCCAAATTCCACTCCATTTTCACATCTCTGTGCCCTAGAATGCATTACATACGCAAAGCCCCACATGGGGCATGTACATCCCTCATCACTAACTCACCTCAACTTAGCCCAACCGTAGCACTTTAGCAAAGGCTCTCCTAACTTATCCCCAGAGTTAAAGACTTCTACCACAGCTTCTGTTAACAAGTTACCCTCAGGTCTACTTCCTACTAAACTCTAAAGCCCTCACTTGGGTACCGTATTCAAGTCTTTCCCCATCTTTTTTCTCAAATACTTAGCATGGTGCTTCACACTGAATAAACAAACCTCTAATGTAAATAAAATAGCATTAAGAGCCACAAGTTGAAGATCTGCAACTTTCTAAGCCCTAAGTGTTCTGACTTTTTCAAAAAAATATAAGATCTGCCTTCAGCCCAGGTCATGATCTTCCTGAGATCGAATCGGGCTCCTAAGTGCTTTCGCTCTCTGCGGGACTTTTTCTTGTGAAAAAAATAAATAAATAAAATCTTTAAAAAAAAAAAAAAAAGAGAGAGAGAGAATGGGATAGAAGTGGGGAGAAGAGGAAGAGGGTAAGAGAGGATCTCAAGCAGACTCCTCAATGAGCACAGAGCCTGATGGGCTGAATCTACAATCCTGAGATCATGACCTGAGCCAAAACCAGGAGTCGGGCACTTAACCGACTAAGCCACCTAAGTGTTCTGATTTAAAGTCAAGATTTGAAATTTTCTGGGACCTGAGATCGACCCCAGTGAACCACAAGCTAGACTGGCAACTGAGGCGTGCACTCTTGGGGCAGCATGGTGCAAAGGCTCACACAACCATAAAATGGAGGAAGGATGGCGAAGGAGAAAGGGAAAGAGAACAGGAAAATGGCAGCCCAGACCATTCTAATGAGAGGTCCTTGGTAAGATAAGTGCTGAGAAGTTATTATTATATGTATGTTTATATACAATATTATATATATGTGTGTATATATGTAACTCACATACACACATATCACATATTCTATTACATAATAAATTTATCCACATATGATATGCTCTCAGTGATGCTAACATACATCTCTTCAACTTTTGACAGTCATCATAACAGAAATATTAATAAGGCAACTATTGATGAGTTGGCTACTAAAAAATTTATCTTACCAAATGAACTTAACATATAAAAACTGATATAAAAGTGGCAAAAAATATATGTAATAATAGTCACGAACACATATAAAATATGGAGCAATCCTTTGTAGTGCTGGACCAATACTTAAGATGTAGCCAGTTCCAGTGCAAAGAATATGGAAGCTCATCACACGACATTAAGCCTCACAGAGCACAGCAGGGCTACTCAGACTGACTTGCCAGACCCTAATGAGATATGCAGAAGTATCAAGAGTAATAGTTAGAAATTTTTGCAACAAGTGGATGTGTTCTTGTCTATTGAATCTAATAATAATAAGCTTGTTTTTAAATTAAATTTTAGAAAATAATTTCATTATATTTATGAAAGAATCAGTCTGCAATGGATTGGAAGAAGGAGAAAGAGGGACCAGAGGAGGAGGAGGAGGGATACGAGGAGGAAGAAGGAGGGCTGATCGCTCCCCAGCCAGAGTTTGAGAAGCGCTGCTCTTTACCCCTCCAGAAGCCCACCCAGGCAGTGGCCAATACTGGTCTCCCACTAGAAGTTGACATGAGATGACAATTCCGGATACAAGATCAGAGACAACTTGGACTTGGTTATTTAAGCTGCTCATAGACCCAGAGCACTTGAGGCAGCGCTTTATAGAGGCAACTTCTACTTATTAGAGGAGTGTATTTGGCACTATTTTCTAGGAGGAGATGAAAACATCCCTGTTTTAAGGAATATATTCCTTTCGGATGGATTTAGAATAAATGTGTTCTAAATTTCATTTCAACTCCAGAAATCTCTGATTCTATAACTGGCTTCATGCTGAAAAATGTGCTAACCTGCAGCATGAAAAATAGTTAATTTGACCATGGAATTAAAAAAAAAAAAGGAGTACTGAGTTAATCTTACAATCTGTACAGTATACAACATGATACAAGATTGGAGCCCTCAGTTTAAACAATTACCTGGGAAATTAAATTCTTTTTTTTTTTTTTTTTTACTTTTTTTACATTTTTGCTTTACTTCTGGGCCAGTATTAAGAAAGGAAGGAAAGAAGGAAGGGGGGAAGGAAAGAAAGATAGAAGGGAGGGAGTCCACGTGATTTGCCTCAAGGGATGAGACACACGATTAATAAAATGTGAATTCCTAGTAATAAACTAGACTGTGAGAAGTCTGAAGTTTTATCTGAATGAAACACCCATTCAGTAAAGATGGGAAACTAGCAAACTAAAGTGATGTGATTCTGAGTGAGAGAGTGGGATTCAGCATTTCAGCTGCTTTAGCTGAGGTGACCTCATCATAGTTTTAAATAGACTGTCCATTATAAGCATAAATTATCACCCCAGGAAACTTAGATAGGCTGGATACTGACCTGGAAATTAACAATCAAGCACACTGCCGAAAAAATTTTATAAATGAACCTTTTTGCTTATAACCAGCATGGTGCTGATTAGAGAAAAAAAAAAAAAGCAAAACCATGGCAATTTTTTTAAATTGCTATTGTTAAAATAGAATTAACTTAACTAGCAATGAGAGATACAATGAAAGATAGAAATCACTCCCTCCTGTGCTATAAAGATTTGGTGATAGAGAATCATTCTTACTGGTAAGGTAACAGTAGGTGAGTATGAAAGAAGGTTCTGGAATTTGGCTTTCCTATTTATTAAACTACCCCTCAATGAATTGCTCTATCAAAAAAAACACTTAAAAAAAACAAACGCTTAAGCAACTGTGGTATGTTGCCCAAAGTGAATCCGGTGGTTTTTCTTCCTAAACCATCACATGTCCCCAAAAATGTATCATCAGGTTTGGGTATATGTATGTTCTTCTAGAAATATGTTTCCAATATGGTTATTATTGTGAAAGTCAAAATATTCTCATTTAAACTATATCTTTTAGTCCATATATTTAATACTATTTAAAATCCTGAAATATCTGCAACAACAGAAGAATTTATTGTTGTCAAAATAACCTGACTTCCAACAGTTTACTAATGTTATTTGCTGTTCTCTTGTAAATTAATCCCTTTCCTTTGACAAGTGACCTTTTTTTTTTCATTTTATTTTATTTTATTTTATTTCTTTACAGTGTTCTTAATAGACAGCTTAATTCAAAAAAGTTAATGTATTTAAAAGAGTCACTTTAAAATGTAGTTAAAACAGGGACTCCTGGGTGGCTCAGTGGGTTTAACATCTGACTCTTTATCTTGCAAGGCTCAGGTCATGAGCTCTTGGTCTTAGTTCAAACCCCGCATGAGGCTCCACATTCTCTATTGAGTTTGCTGGGGATTCTTTCTCTCCCTCTGACCACACTCCCCGCCCCCCCACACACATTTATTTCTCTAAAATAAATAAAATCTTTAAAAAATAAAATAAACAAAACACAGTTAAAAAAAAAAAAAAAAAAAAAAAATAGTTAAAAAATTAAAGCAATTTATTCTTTAGTGAGAGCAAAGGAAGAAGGCACAACTCTTAACAATTTTTCTGGAACATATATATATGGTACATATATACACAACATATGTATATTTACACTAAGATGAGTACATATATTTTCTCTTAAGAGTCAAATAGTATACTGTGACATATCCTTTTTTATAAAACTTTATATTTTTCCTAGATTTAATTGTTGCCTCTCTTTTTCCCTTTGCTTAGACTCTTCCTAAACTCTCCCAACATTAAAACAACTTAAAATACAGGGTTTCCTATGATCAAATTATCAGGTAATCCATTTTCCAGAGCCCTCAATTTTCCTGCTCCACTTTGGGTTGGTTGATCCCAGACCTATCAAATAGCTATTGTCCTGTGATTTTCCTTCACTGCTTCTAGTTTCCATATTGCTTCAGGAGCATCCAGTGTCACTTGGTCTTAAACTTTCTTTCTTTTTTTTTTTTAATTTATTTTCAGCATAACAGTATTCATTATTTTTGCACCACACCCAGTGCTCTATGCAATCCGTGCCCTCTATAATACCCACCACCACTTCAAAGGCCTCAGATTGTTTTTCAGAGTCCATAGTCTCTCATGGTTCACCTCCCTTCCAATTTACCCCAACTCCCTTCTCTTCTCTAACTCCCCTTGTCCTCCATGCTATTTGTTATGCTCCACAAATAAGTGAACCCATATGATAATTGACTCTCTCTGCTTGACTTACTTCACTCAGCATAATCTCTTCCAGTCCTGTCCATGTTGCTACAAAAGTTGGGTATTCATCCTTTCTAATGGAGGCATAATACTCCATCATGTATATGGACCACATCTTCCTTATCCATTCATCCTTTGAAGGGCATCTTGGTTCTTTCCACAATTTGGCAACCGTGACCATTGCTGCTATAAACATTGGGGTACAGATGGCCCTTCTTTTCACTACATCTGTATCTTTGGGGTAAATACCCAGGAGTGCAATGGCAGGGTCATAGGGAAGTTCTATTTTTAATTTCTTGAGGAATCTCCACACAGTTCTCCAAAGAGGCTGCACCAACTTGCATTCCCACCAACAGTGGAAGAGGGTTCCCCTTTCTCCACATCCCCTCCAACACATGTTGTTTCTTGTCTTGCTAATTTTGGCCATTCTAACTGGTGTAAGGTGATATCTCAATGTGATTTTAATTTGAATCTCCCTGAGGGCCAGTGATGATGAACATTTTTTCATGTGTCTGATAGCCATTTATATGTCTTCATTGGAGACGTGTCTGTTCATATCTTCTGCCCATTTTTTGATATGATTGTCTGTTTTGTGTGTGTTGATTTTGAGGAGTTCTTTATAGATCCTGGATATCAACCTTTTGTCTGTACTGTCATTTGCAAATATCTTCTCCATTCTTAATCTTTCATACACAGCAAAGGATTTGTTTTTCTCACTTAAAGTCCGTTGGGAACTGGTCATCATGCTTAGAGTTGTAAAATTTCATAATGAATTTTTGGCTCTTTTTCAATAATTTCATTATGAATTGAATGTAGAAGCTTGCATGCTAGAATTTTTTTTTATTACTTTGAAAATGTATTTTTTCTTTCATTTACACTGCACTTTTAATGAAAACACTATCAGTTGAATATTATGTGGTCTTCTTGTTATATTTTCTAGGACATTTCCTGAATGGTCAGACACTTCTATTGATTAATTTTATTCTTTTGATTTTTAAAATTTCATGAGGTCTCTCTTATTTCTTCAATTGTTTTGATTGTAATAGCATTACATTCTTTCCCATAGATGCAATGTCCTCTCTTATTTCTCTAAGTTACTTTCATTTTTTATTGAGTCATCCTTTCTGTTCCTTAACTATTAATTTAGCTTCTCCAAAATTTTGTAGTGTACTCCAAGTACATGGTGATCCTTGGCTATATTTAAGAGTGAGAAAATAAAATAATGTCTGGGAATCCTAAGCAGCATATCGCAAATGGGTTTCACTGCAAGGTGAGGAAACAGGACCTTGATCCTTCAAATATCAAAGATCTGGAGATCTTTTCTGTAGATCCAGTTTCTTCAGAAAATAAGCTTTCACTGATCTCCCGTTCAAGAGTTACAGGCCTGTGCACTAACACTCTTGAAGATACATGGCAGGGGAGAGGTAGGGCTCGCACTGTTAATCATGGAGACTCTACCTTTAGCTGTGCACGGTGTTCCCACTTTAGAATCACCCTAGCTCAGTGTATCCATGGAATAAATCACATAACTGACAAAATAGGGGTACTCTAGTAATCAGTTGTCTGCTCATACAGGGGAAGGGGCCCTAGGGAGCTATAGCATATCTTGTTGAGACTTCCACAAAACTCCCTGTTTCTGCCCCATATTTCATTCCCACCTTCTGCAGTATCTACTATTGATAATGACTGTCTTTTCCAAGCTTCCTACTTGTTGGCACCTCCCTCTGTTAGCACAAGTATTCAACTCTCTCTGCTCTAGTAATCCCGCCTTCCAATTTATACCACCCAGAAATTTGCAACATTTCCAATCCATTATCTCCCTTCAAATTCTCTTTGTTCATGTGCATTTCTATCCTTTGTGTTCTTTTTATTTCAGTGAGGTGTTTGGGAGAGAGCATAGGCAAATACATTTACTCAAGTTTCCATGTTTAACTGTAATCTCAAGATCTTTTTTTCCATCAGAAAATATGCTACTCCTAATATAATCAAGTTATCAGAATTTTATGACCGAAAAGAATCACACAGTCCTACTTTTCATTCACTTGCTTGATTTAAGATAAGAATTTGCTATTTTTCTTTGCAGGAGGTAGTCCATCAGCATCAAGCAATAAAAACCAACACACAAAATCTGGCACATATTTATGAGCAATTTAACTACCTAGAATGATTCTTAAAATTTCCTTAGTTATGGGGAAGGGAAAGAAGCCTGAAATGGCCTCTCTCATCTATGTGTCCACTTTCTACCATTCAAGAGACCCAAACTATCAGTCATGAACAAAATACAGACTGCTATTCCATCTCCTTGGGATCCATCAGAAATTTCCCAGCTAGTTTTTCCTTATAGAATGACAATGCCACATAATAACAGCTGAACTTGCTGGAGGAAAGGCACGTATGATAGGACATGGGGACATGACTTGACAAAAAGCATTACGAGTAAGTGGCTTCCCTTGCTATCCATCATTCTTCTTGCATCCTCCACACTGGCATCTGAAATCTCTTACCGTGTGCTGAAACAGCAGATGGGTTTATCATAGCACAATAACAGCCAGAGAAAAGTCTAAAATGAAAAGACTGACTTTATAACAAGAAGAAATATTTGATGTTGGATTTCAATCAAAGTTTGAGCCTACTCCACGCATTTCACTCTCCACTGGCAATTTTAATAAAACCAATTGAGAATTCACTATGATCCAGTCAGTTTCCTGTTAAAATCAATAAAAAAGAAAATATGGGGCCACAGACAACTTGCACCAATTCTGCAGAGATTGGTCTTCCTTCAAATTAAAAGCTTTCATAAAACCCACTCTAAAAACAAAACGAAACAGAAAAGTGCATCTCACATAAAATCACAGGGTGTGGGATGACCAAAAAGAAGCTGTGTGAGGTTTGCATTGACCACAAATATACTGTAAGGTCAAAGGATGGCCCAGTTATCAAAAAAGTTAAGGCAACCTTGAGTGGCATATAGCAACCTTGAGAAGCTGGAGAGGCCCCCAGTTAATCAAAGCTACTTATAAAGATTAAGTCATTTTTTTCTCTTCAGAAAAACATCAACATATACAATGAGTTCACCAAATACTTTAAATTATAATGGATGCTTAGGCAGTGTTAAATGACTTAGTATGTGTGATTTCTGATTTTAATGGAAAAAATGCTAATAAAAAGACTGCTAAAACCTGAATCTGATTTCTAAAAGCAGGACCACATATAAACCATCCCATGAATATGTTAAAACTCAGCCAATTTTTAATAACAGGAATAGTAAGAACAGGGACCACCTCTCCCATTACATTTCTAAACCTCCCCTAACATTTATAATACAGGTCTACCTACTTGGCAATGCTGTCAAAATTGCCTTGCTAATGAGAATGGCTCAAAGTACTAACATAGCTTGCTCCTCAAATGTAGATCAGATAATGAGAGCTTAAGCACTTAGGGCATACGCTGTAGAAATGAAAAATGAAAACAAGATATGGCACCTTCTTAGAATAGTAAAGTGCATTAAAGTATATGTTGAACAATGAAACAAACATTGAAGCTACGAGTTCCTAATCACAGAATAAGATTTTGATTTACTGATTTTGGGGGAAAGGCTCATAACTCCGATTTAACAAGGTAAAACATTTTAGTAGAGTGCCAATCTTAAAGAGATGTCAACAACTAAATATTTGTACGTGACAAGTAGGTAATAAGGGATAAATAGATGGTTCTTTTATTTTAATTATTATTTAGTGATTGCTAAAGAAATCTTCCATTTAAATGTTGCTGTTTTCCAATGAAGACAGAGGTTTGGATATGGATAGAGTCAAGCTGGTTTTTTTCCCTCTACACTCTAGGGCATGTCTTTCCAGCACAACTCTCATCCCCTCCACTGTAATTTGCTTATATGTCCTCTTGCAACACTTGATCATGAGCCCTTTAAGATGAGGGATATATTAGATCTCTTTGTGTCTCAAGCACTGGGCTTGGCCTACGAAAAGTACACCATGAATGGGTAATGACAGGAGTCCATACATTAGGCAAGCCAGGCGTGAATGCTGATTTTATTTCTATATTCAGACAATGGACTTACCTAAAGCCCTTTCCATGGTAACGGTTTAGAGCGTGAATTTAAAAAAAAAAAAAAAAAAGTTTCCCACTCAAGTAATGATTTTAATGGGGGGTTGCAGCCTGGAGCATTTAAAAAGGATTCTGATAATGAATTTAGGTAGAGTAGCAGGGGTTGCAATGTGTTACAGATGCAGAAAGAGGGCAAATCAAGTATATTCCACGTTCCATGCCTAGGTTTAAGAATTTGATGGTCTAAAGTATGTAAAAATGGATGTCCTTGAGAAAAGACATCATTGGAATTCCTTGGTTGGGAATAAGGAACAGGACACTATGAATGTTATTAATTTCTTCTTTTTTTTTTTAATGTGTAAACACATCAGTTAGAAGACCAGGCAAAAGCAATTTGTGTGAATATCTCACTCACACATGTCATCAACAAAGCATCTGCAATGGAAGTGGTAAACAGAGAAAGAGGAGAGGCTCTCAAATCCCTCACCCATCAGCTGGTAATGACTGATTATATAAGTGGCAAAAATAAATGAAAGACAAATACTTCCTCAAATAAATATCCTAATTACATATTATAAAAGAAAATGCATTTTTAAAACTCCTAACTGCCTGTTTTAGATATACTTCTGGTGAAATAATGTTGTATTCTATAAAGAATACTAATATGTTATGGTTATTACATATTACAAAATTAACCTAAATTTCTAAAAAATGAATAATTTACTCATCAGATGTTTGAGAAAATATAATCACTAATTAAATGATTTAGTATGTACAGCCTTATCTGTTCATCGGTAGTGATTTTAATATTCAATAGCTAACAATGCACTAATTTTAAAAGCAAAATAAATAATCAACACAATTGCACTGGGACAATTAACAGCATTTTATATACTTGTCCTCTTCCAGGAATACATTGTATCATTTCCTTGGAAAAGGGACTATAACTGAAGTTATGACAATTCACAATATCACCATACTCATTTTTGATGACAAGAAAAAAATTACAGTCCAGAGAATTTCTGACCAGAATTATATTGATAATGAACTACATAGCTCTTTTTTAAACAAAGAAAAACTAAAATTACTGCTTTAAGCATATATAATATTTTCAGATTTGGATATCAAACAGCTTTTAAGAAAAAAAAAAAGGCATAATATTTGATAAAGAATCCCTTCCCTCTCTTGGCCCCTAAAAATAACCAGCAAACAAAACCACCTTAATCATCCTTATACACTGACAATATGCTGCTTTTCAAATTTTAGTTCTAATTTTTTCAAACTCCCTCTTCCCTCTTGCTACTGCCACTGCACATGAGTCTATGCTCTCATCAACCTCAGATCTGCGTTACCCAAAACAACAATTTGACCATGTAATCTTTTGGCTTTACAATCTACTTACGTGGCATGATCTACTGCATTTCATCATTACCAGCCTCCTCATTTCTCAGTACACATATACACACCCTTCCTTGTTTCCCATCTAATCAGGTCCAAATCCCTGCATTGAACTCCACCATCCTGCATGATCTGGTACAGTCATGCCAGGGTCTAATTCTCTCAAACCAGACAAAATAGATAGCCTTGATCAAATACTCTCATTTATACAGCGGGGCATGAAAAACACAAGAATGGCCTGTGGGAACTCTAAGATAGTGAGTTTATACCCCAGATTGTACGTTCTTAATCCATAATCCCACAATGTTTCACCCTTTCTACTCATGAACTGATAAAATCTAGGTTTACTGTAAGAGGGTGGGTTTGTTTACTTAGCTGATATGATCACTTGGATTCTGGATTTGTTTTCCAGACCAGTCTCACCCACAATGGCCAGGTTCAAAAGCATATATCACCTATTTCTTTGACTCATTATATTGTGTTTTTTCAAAGAATAAAATAAATCACTGGCTGAAAAATTAAGCCAAAAAGAAAGAAAAATCACTCTTCTGTGTAATTCAGCTTACCTACGAGCTTTCTTTGCTCATCTCTGAGGACATCTGAACTCACCACAAAAAGACATTTTAGAGCAAAGAAAATGAGAATAGAATTCTCTTGACAATTCAAATTCAGAGAACGGTTCTGAATACTCTAATTGCATCAAACTTACGACTGGAAAAATAATCCAGAACAGTCTAAAGGCGAGCATAGAAGTCACACCTAGAAAGTAATGCTAGGCATGTCTTAGAAAGAATAAAGTATGTACCAATACAATACATATGTACCATTTGTATAGTGTTTGTGAGAAACCCATTTGGAGAACAGTGTATGTATAATCCCCTCATTTATGTAACTCCTAGAGAACAGAATTCGATTACAGGTATGAACAGAAAAGAAAGAGTACACACGAGATACTATTTATATGGGTTACCCTGGAGCAGATTAAAAGCTCCTATCCCCACACTTAAATGCCTTAACATGGAGTAATTATTCAGTACGGGCATGTTTTTCAAAGAGGACACAAATGCTGAATAGCCACACCGCTGGTCAGCTCAAGTGCTTTCTGTTATGGTCACACTTTAGTGTGATCTCTCATATTCCAACCAAATGTTGAGAAATTGATGGAAAACATTCCCATCTTATTTCAAAAGAAACTGTACAACTGTGGCTAGCTCTCGACATTCAAATAATGGACTGGTTTTACTTATCCAGGAAGAAGAAACACTACTTCATTTCTACAGTTTCAAGCCTCAGAGTTTTCATTGGTTCTTAGTTTTTGTTTGTTGGTTGGATTTGGATTGTTTTTACCCTTGGGCTGTGTTCAAATAAATGATCCTAGAAGCTACTGAAAGACCCGCGGATCCCCTTACCCAAGAATCCAACACTGCCACTGGATGCAATCAGCAAGAGGTTCTTTATTGTTACGCAGGCGCCTGCGGGTGGTCAGCACGCGCCTGCAGGTGGTCAGCAGCTCCTGCTAGCTGAGCACACCCGGCTGGGGTGGTGCCGGGTTTTTATAGACAGGTACAAACAAGTTTTGGGTGGGGCGCAACTGATTGGTTGACAGTTAGAACTTTTGAAAAAGGCATAGGTGGAGTTTGCTGATTGGCTTTGGGGACGCGCACGAAGAGAGAGGCGGGAAGGGGGAACAAGCTGATTGGTTCTGAGGGCCCACGTGTGGGAGGAGAGAGGCAGGGAGGGGGAACAAGAAGGGGGAAGGTAGGAATGCCATCATGGCGTCTTCTATTATTTCTATAAGCCAAGCAGTTACAGAAGGGCAAAGAGCAATTAATCACACAATTAATAACCTAATCTTATACCTAAAAGCCAGCGGTTCACAGAAAAGCAAACAAGCGGTTAGTTATCCTATCTATATTCTGGGGGAGGGGTCTTTCACTACTAGGTCAAAAATACAACAGTAAATCATCTAACATAATGAGTATAGGGAAATTACAGAATTATACTTACTTAGATGCAAAGAAGGATCTCTAAAACAGAATTAACACGTGCTGACAATGTTAGGTCGGAGACCTAACTTCATTACCTAGAACACATTGCTTCTCTGTTACATATGAAAATGGTTATGTCTCTAATATCTCTTTCATTATCACTGAATGCCATCATAGACTAAATTACATTATTAGCTGCATGGCAAAGATGGCTTCAGCATGGTTTAGAGAGCCAAATAGGATATTGTTAAAATCGAATTATCCACTGGTGGGACAAATCTTCTTGGGCTCATTGGGTTTCCAGGAAGGCAAAGTCATACATCAGTCTGTGGAACAACTGTTGAGTTCCTGAGGTATTGAAAGTGAGCTAAAGATTTCAAGGTGCTCAACTAAATAAATTATCCTTCATTTAATTGATCATGCTATTTACAATGAACACCTCCTTCATAAGAGGCTCAGCATAGGGATAATGACTTGAGAACTTAAAGCAGGTTAGCAAAGGTGAGAAGGAAATTGTTATCTAATGATGGAAGAACACTGGAAGAACACTGCAAGCTCTTCCCAGAAATCACTAGGCAGCATGAAACTATGTCATCTTTGTAAAAAAGAAAAAGAAAGTAGGACAGATTAATAAGCCATAGAATAATAAGATAAATAATAGGATTTTAAAATAATAGTAATAATATAATAACATAAATAAGCTACTGGTATTTAATCAGTTTTGGTCTTTCTTGCTTAAAAACTCAAAGGGAGGGAGAGCGCGTGACTGGATCAGTTGGTTGAACAACCGGTTCTTGGTTTTGGCTCAGGTCATGATCTCCGGGTGGTGAGACCCAGCCCTGCATCAGGCTTCATGCTCAGCACAGAGTCTGCTGGAGATTCTCCCCCTCTGCCCTTCGCCCTGCACGCTCTCTCTCGCTCTCTCTCAAATAAATAAATAATCTTAAAAAAAAAAACTCAAAATAGGAAGTAAGAGGTAGGAATACACAACTCACAGGACCAAAGGAAACAGACATGGAAAGAAGAGCTTTTGGCCACACATCGTATAAGCAGGGTATGAGTGGACCCTGCCCTTGGGATCTACCGACACTTAGATAGAAACAAATAATGAGGATATGTGCTGAAGAAAGCATTAAAAAAATCTATTTCAACAGAAGAACTGACATCTCCCAGAGGTTAAAAAAGTGACTGTTTCAAGAGACTCTATAACCAGAGAAGAAAAAAAAAAAAACTATTTGGTTTGGGAATGTTTTTGGAAGTACTGCCAATTTCACATAAGGCAGATGTGAAATGACAATAAAATTAGGGAGATTAGGTATCTTCTTCAAAGCCAAAGTAAATTTATGAACGAATTATTTATAACTCACATATTATTGACAAATATTCCACATGACATTCTTCGAGCCTTCTATGGAAGGGCACCCATTTTCTCCTTGGCTTCTCTCTCTCTCTCTTTTTTTTTTTTTTTCCCACTCCTGAACCTCAGAGGCTGAAAACCACTCTTCTACCGGCCCACCCCAAAGACCTTCCTGCCTGGGGAACCTGGAACCTTCCACAGTTTACAGACATCCAGCTGAGAACATTGTCAGGCCAAAATCTCAGACTGTTCCTGAACTGTGAGTTTGTATCCAACTTGGATTCTGTCACAATTTCTATCACCACCTTGTTAACAATCCAGGTTAGAGAACAGGCCAACTGGCACTCAACACCGGAGCTGGAGGCTACATCTCCCTCTATTTATGTCATTATTTGTTTACAAAGGGACTATCTGTACAGGTTGCTATGATGTTCCAGGCATAACAAAACTAACCAGACAGATTTCAAGGGAGTAGAGCTTAACCACAGTCATTACAATAGACCTCATAGGCCTTGGCTGCCTCTAGTAGCAATATCTGCCAACATTATTATTGTATGACCAGAAAAAAATAAGTAAACAAGTGGCGTTGTCTTTGCTTGCGATAATGGAAGTAGGATGTCCTGTGTCCGGACAGGAATAGCCTCCTTCTATGACTCAGACGTGCAGGGCCTTCAAAGCATTCGCAGAAGGATTAGGAGAGGACACTGGATGCTAGCTGTATTAAAATATCTAAAGAATCATCACATGGAAACAAGTCTTGGTTTCTTTTGCTTTCTCCACAGGGAAAATGTCAAATACATGCGTAAAAGAGGCAGCCAGTCACATCTCATTCTCTGTAAAAGAATTGCCTGAAAAGCGGGGCTTTCCAGAGCTAGAAAGGGTGTCAGAATTTCCTCTGAAGATACAGTGAGGGCTAGTTGGTGCTGCCCCTTTCTTGGTGGGTGTTGGAGGCTTAGGTTTAAGGGCCATGGTTAAGGCAGCAACTGGGTTCCTAAGACGGGGTGATTCCGTAGTGATTAACTCTCTGACACTCAACCTCTTTTTATACCGGAAATGAAATTCACAGACAACCGAACCCATCTCACATGCATATTTTTCTTAACCAGTGAAATGGACTAACTATAATATAAAAGGACCTTTCAACTTTTAAAAATTGTGTTAAATAATAGTACATATGCACCAATATAAATGCTTAGGTAAATGCTTACACCAAACTTCATGAAAAGGCCATGAAAATAATGAGAGGAGAGACACAACGTGTTATATAAGTTATTCAAGGACCAAAAGCAGCTTAGCCATCAGTACCATGACTTGTTACAGTAGTGAATAATGTCTGGTAAAATATGGAACACAACAAAGCATAGTCTTTTTTTTTTTTTTCAATTTACATGATAGTTGCATATCTGAAAAATTCACTGCATAATAAAACCACAGGAAAATACAGTTTTAATGACTAATAGAGTCAGTTTCCAAACTGGGAAAATTATACACAGGTTTTGCATTTGCAGGATTGTCTCTAAGAACATTTGAAAGGCGTGTGGAATAGGAGACAACACGGCATTGCAGGGGGCTGTGCCACTCCAGGCGCAGTCACTAAAAACCAGTGGCAACCACAGAGCTACTGTGACACAGATATGACTTTGCCATGTTTCCAAAGTGCCCCTGTGGGTAATCTTAGTTTTGCTCACTGTGATGGTTAATTTTACCTATCACTTGACTAGGTAGGCTAAGGGATGCCCAGACAGCCAGTAAAACATGGTTTCTGGGTGTGTCTAAAGGATGTTTCTGGAGAGGATTAACATATGAATCAGTAGCGTGAGTACAGAGGTTTCCTCTCTTCCAACATGGAAGGGCATCATCCAATCTGCTGAGAGCCCACGTAGAAAAATAAAGCAGAGGAAAAGCAACTACCCCATTTCCCTTCTTGAGTTAAGACATCCATTTTCCCCTGTCCTCAGACATCAGAGCTCCGCACTCTCAAGCCTTCAGACTCAAGAGACTTAAAATCAGCTCCTGACCCTTGGATTTGGATGAAACTGTACCACTGGGTCTCCAGCTTGCGAATGGCCCACTGTGGAACTTCTTGGTCCCCAAACCCGCACGAGCCAATTCCTATAATAAAGCCATCTTCATGTATATATTTTTTCTTTTTGTTTTCTGTTTGTCTGGAGAGCTCTAATATACCTGCCCCATTGATATGGACCTTTACCTACAGAATTCTCAACAATAAAGGGAAATTCAAAGCATAGGGGAAGTAATGAGGAATGGAATAGGGAGACGATGAAGCCAGAGGAGCTCCTTGATTAGAACAATTAGCTGCAGTGTTTTTTTTGTACGGTTTCCCAGCTGCGCCTCTCTCCCGAGCATTTAAGGGCATGGTTCAGACGGAAGATGTACTTTCAAGGTGGACACAGATGTTATCCAAGCAGAGGCCAGATGACTATTCGCGAGGAAGACCAGAGTGGGGTTTCGGACCTTGCCGAATCCAAGACTGCAAAATGTTTATTCACCATGGTAACTAGTCAAGTCGGTCTTCCTAGAAATCTATGATGGTGTTGTCAACTTTCACAGCTCGTTCCCAAACAACCCTTCTCACAATACACTCTATGACTCCAGTGACCATATCATTCATCATCCAAACCAGGTCACTTTGACACTGCAGCTGGATGTTTTTAATAAATATGGTGCAACAAGTATAAATCAGGGCTGTGCCAGGCAGAGTGGGACCTGCGTTTACAATACCTACACTGGAATTTATGTTTAAGTGAGAACCACCAAGAAACAGTAGTGGTACTAAATAAATAAAATCCCCACACGACTGCCTAACCATTCAGGACGTTTTTCTCCTGTATTTATTTTAAAAATTAAAACCCCGAAATTATGGCATCATGAAAATAATTATAGCTTACTTCATTCCTGTATATTTCTCCCAAGTCATATAGTTTCTATATATGTTTATACTACAGTATATATATACATATATATACATATTTCAAATTACCTATACTAATTATAGTTTAAAATATAAGTCATATTATTAAATCAAAGGGTTCATTAATTTAGAAAAATAAATATATAAATATATCATATTGCATACTATATTATGTTAACAGAGTGGTTTCAAAGTGATTTGATATATATAATCCTTATTAAAATCAGTCCTCCAAAAATAAAAACAAGCATGAAGGGGTATATTCATACCACCCAAAAAAATAGCAATGTCATAAATTACCCTTATGTTTATATTTCAAATCTAACAGTGAAATGGCTGTTCTTGAGTCATTCTTTATGGAAAAAAGAGTTATTTACATACCAAAATATTGGCTCTATGATTTTTAAAAAGTTGTAATTTATAACATTCAGACCCTTTAAATTTTTTTTCAAAAAGCACAGTGTTTACCTTGTAAATAAGAATTATTTGTGTATAATTACCCATAAACTTCATAGACTTCTGAAAAGAAATTGAGGCCTCTTTGAAAGGAAGAAAATACCTGAATCCATCCATTGTGCCAGTACTGTATTTTGCTCACAATGGTATCTAATTAATAAGTGCTCATTAAATCGAACATCAGATGAATGAATGAATGAATGAATGGACGGAGGAATCCCCCCTCTCACGGGACAATGCTTTGGAAGACAACTGCTCGGTGATCATCAGTGTTCCCAATGGAAATGATTCTAGAACAGAGTATTGTAATTCACCCTCCTTATACTTCTTGGCCAAATACCATAAAGAAACATTAAGATTATCAATTAATTAAGATTATAAATGCAGTTGAGTCTTACTTATCTGTACCAATGTTTCAGAAATTAAATTATAGCTATAAATTTATTTATTAAAATTTGGTTCAACAACTTCCACCAACATCAGAGAATTTACTATGAGCAATTACCTTTCAGTCACTGTGGATACAAGGCATAACTTACACCGTCAAGCAACTTTTTGCCTAACAATAACATTTCTCAGCTAACATATAAAATTTTTTCTTACCCAAGCCTCATGACTCTTAATAATAATTGATCAGGAGGAAAGTTTGGTCTATATCATTTGGACAGCGATTTTTAAAACTGTCCTCAATAAAAAGGGGCACCTGGGTGGCTCAGTGGGTTAAGCCTCTGCCTTCAGCTCAGGTCATGATCTCAGGGTTCTGGGATCGAGCCCAGCATCAGGCTCTCTGCTCAGCAAGGAGTCTGCTTCCCCCTCTTTCTCTGCCTACTTGTGATCTCTCTCTCTCTCTGTCAAATAAATAAATAAAATCTTTAACAAAAAGAAAACCGTCCTCAATAATATACACAAACCCATTCAGAGTTCATGTGATGCAGCTAAGGGAAAGAGCCCTTTGCACTTCACCTGTGTCTCTTGTCTTGCACAGGTGTAAATAATTTATAATTAGCAAATTATTATAATGACTATTTTTAAAACACTCAAAATGTTTTAACTTCTCCCCCTTGTACTTAAAATAACCACTGATTGAACTTCCTATGTGGTTAAGATCACTAAGCAAAAATAAATTTCATCTCACGTCCTATTTGATTCATCATAAAGTCTGAATTAGTTGAAGAGCCAGATTATGATATATTAATGTATAATTGTGCAATAATGATGAGAATACATGACCACTTTTGGCAGGCAAGATTTAAGTTGATTTGGCAAACATATGGCTGGCTATACTTCTACCCATACCATGAATTGCATTTCTACTACTGCTATAGATATATCTTGTTAAAAATATGTATCTGTCAAATCTTTCTTTTCCTGCAATTCAGAAGGAATAGTTATAAGGAAAATTCTACAACTGGTTACCAAGGGAAGCTAGGATAAGTCTTTCACTGGCAATATTTTAAGATAAATAAAAAATAAAAATTCAAAATGATTTATTGAGCTTCTAAGCATCTTTGATCTTCTAAGTTTCATATTTCGCTCTTCTAAGCACCATTGTATGCACTGGGGCTACAAAGACAGGACATAACCCCTGCCCTACTGGAACTTAAAGTTTAGTAGGGAACATATATATTTAAAACAGAAAAACAAATATGTACTGTGAAATATGTAAGGAGAACCTAGTCCAATATGATCAGAAAGAATAACTTCTCAAACTTACAGTATGTTTTTATAGTATAACTTCAATAGACTAAACGGCTTCACAAGATTCCTTTTAATCCTATGATTCACTGAATTTGGGTTCCCTTGAATCTTAAGTAAATTAAATTATTTTATTATATCAGATAGTTTCACGTAACTCTTAAGGAGATAGAATTTATTTGAAGTGAAACCTTAGTTCAATCAGTTATATGCAATATCTAACAACTTTATTTTCACTGGCTAAGGTATTGAATCTGTTCACTTTTCCTTTAAAATTTAGAGTTCTATATTCCATCATCCTCTCAGAAATCCTTTCCGAGAAGACAGGTAATCAGATCCATCAAGCAGTTAAATGTAAGATTTTTCTGAGTATATTCAAGATCTAATTCAACAGTGAGGAAAATAAGCTGGTTCTATTTTTAATTATATGTTGGCTAATAAATAGAATTCTCTCACTCCTAACCATCAGTAATTGCTAAGAAATTGTTTAGGAAATAGCAAAACCTTGAAATTCAGCAGTTAAACTTCTGTCCTCAGTCTTCATCACATGCTAAACTCATGACCATTAGGATCCACATTTTAACTTTCTCCCATAAAATAATAACTATTTTGTTTGATATTTCTGCTCTGCACTCTAACAAAAGACGGTCAATAACCATCTTTTTGAAATGTGACTGGTACTCAGCTACATGATTAAGTTATATACTATGCATAGCATATTCTGAACCCCATTTGTTAATATATTCTAAATATAGCTTGAACTGAATATACTAATCCTCCATTCATTTACATAGGAAAAAAGCCACATTTATGACTACCTTAATCTTTTGGTAATCTGTACTTTCTGCTCTTTGGTTTTAATATTTTACTCTCTAATGTAGATCAGTGCATATGGAATACAGAAAGTTGATTGCTTGATATGCACATTTAGAAAAATATGAGAAAAAATAAAAACAAATCTGGAAAGTAGATTGCTTGATAAAGTCATTTGGGAAATATGAGAAAACTAAAATCAAATCTGAAGTGCTTTTCTGTATGAAATGCAATCTGAAAAGTTTAGAAGAATAGAGTTGTTAAGTCATCCATAACACATCTGTGGGTCCTCATGTAAGACTACGTGACTAGAACAAAAGAAAAGACATATGTAAAAAAGAACAGTCATTAAGGATGAAATAACATTCAAGAAAGAAGAGATGGAATGCTATCTTCAGTAGTGTCTCTGTGGCTCTTTCAAGGACGGAGGTTCATGGCCTTGGACATCAGAGAGAGAGGGTTTCAGCTCCCTCACTTATTGTCACTTTGTAAAAATCATGTTATAATAATGCCCACCTCACAAGATTGTTGGAAAAGTTAAGTTAAATGGTATATACTTTTTTAAAAAATTTTTTATTTTTTTATTAACATATAATGTTTTATTTGCCCTAGTGATACAGGTCTGTGAATTTTCAGGCTTACACATTTCACAGCACTCACCATAGCACATACCTTCCCCAATGTCCATCACCCAACCACCCTCTCCCTACCGTCTTCCCCCTGGCAACCCTCAGTTTGTTTTGTGAGATTAAATAAATGGTACACTCTTGATGAGTTCACCTGACCTATAACATATACGATAAGGATTTTATTTTCTGCTCCCTCACCTAAAAGTTCAGGGAGGTGATTAATGCTATAGTCACCCACAGGTTTGCAAACGAAGGCATACTTTGCAGAGGAGGGGCTTCAAGCCCAGAAGGAATAAAGGACTACTTGGCAGAACATCACAGTTGGTTGGAGAGAGTGCCAGTTTCTTGTCCAGACTGTTCTAACAATAACCATGAGTTGTGGTCCCCAAATGATAGCAAGCTGAGATCCCCATCGGATGCTAGCCTGGAGGCCTTATGTGTCTTCGGTCTTCAACCTGGGGTGCTCATCAGGATCACCAGAAAAGTTTGACCAAAAATAGTGATGCCTAGACCCACACCAGAGACTCAGACTTAACTGCCCTAGGTAGAGTTATATGTTTTGTTTTGCTTTGGTTTTGGTTTTTGCTTTGTATTTGCTGGCTAGCTGTTTTAAGGTACCTCAATTGTTTCTCACGGACAGCCACTGTCAAGAACCGCTGCTGTACCTGCAGTGTAAGTAATCTGAATCCTGTGCCATCACCTACCCCAACCCCATGATCTCAAATAAGAAGTGGGGAGCAATCCTACTGTGGTTTTCAAGGACCCAAAGATCAGGAATGAAGGCTAGAGGATAGAAAGAAGGGGTAAGGTAAGAAGTTCTTAGCCTCTACAAACATAAATTGCCAAATAGTGAGGCCAAAGCCTCTCTAAAGTGACAAGAACATCTTCCTTGACAAGGATGGTCTAGTCTGAGCTCTCTTCTAGATTGTACCTTGCCCTGAGCTTGCTGAGCCCAATTTAGCAAGAATCACCCACCCATCCTTGATATCTAATTTTTGTAATTTTCCACTCACTAACCCCCTTATGCTGCCCATTGACTCTAAATCACTCTCTCTTCGCTGTATATGGAGTTGAGCTCAGTACTAGAAGATTCTCTCCAGTACTGCAGTAGCTTTAATAAAATCTGTCTTGCTGTTTTAAGAAATGCAATAATCATTTCTCTTGAACAGTTATTATATTCTGCAAAGCATGGTCAAAACTACAAGGAACTCAAATGCATGAAGAAGTTTAAATATGGAACCAGGACTTCTTGAATCAGAGAAGAGCAAAGAGGCAAAGCCTCTTTCCCTCACATAGGGAAGATTCTAGAGAGATTTTCTAGAAGAGATGACAGTCAGGCCCTGTGAAACCCAGGAAGAATACCTACAGGTGAGGCTATCACTTGCCACCCAGCAACAGGTGAGCCAGCAGGAATCATTTGAAAACCTTGCACAGGTTGTCATGACTATGCCTCACAGCTCCATGACCCTTGGTCACATCCAAGATGTAAGCCCTATCATGGCATTTTTCTGACGGCAGGGCTTCCTCTCCTCTGAACAAGTCGCAACAAACACCTTCCCTTTCATGGTGCATTTTAGAATCCCTTTCAATGGTATTAAATCACGTCACCTACATCCCTTTCTTATGTAAAACTCATCTTTTACCTTAACTGAAAATCCTATAGACACTGCCCCTGATGCCTGCTCAGATGTTTTTCTTTCAAGTAAGATGAGAATTAGGGTTAGTATCCTCCCAACTTTGACCTGCTAAATCCATTATTATATTATCTCAGAATTTCTGAAATAGTATGAAATTCATCCATTCCATTTATCCATTACATATCCATCCATTCCTCCTCCCTGTTGTATCACCTACTAACTTTAAGGCCACTCTAATTCCTTGAAAACCTGATCCATACTCTTCAACAACCCAAGTACTGTCATCACCAAGGCTTTATACTGAAAGCTATCAGCATCAGTTGGGTATTTATGTTTGATATGCTCAAAAACTCATGTCAATATATATATATATATATATATATATATATACACACACATATATAGTGATATATATATATCACTAGTAATAATAATAATTTATATATATAAATAATTATATAAATAATTATATATATAGTGATATATATATCACTAGTAATAATAATAATAATAATAATAATATACCTTTATTGTGTCTGTTACTCTCCTAAATACTTCATCTGTATTAACTTAATATTCCCATCAATCACATGAGACAGGTATTATTAAACACACACACACACACACACACACACACAAAGTTCAAGCGGACTGAGGAAGTTATCCAAGTTCACAAGCTCGCAAACAAAATAATCCAACTTTGAGCCAAAATCTGTGTGACATCAAAGCCTGAGTTTTTCCCTACAGCTTTCTGCCCTTCTCCAAATTCTTTGTCCTGACTACATTAGGAAGAGTAGTATCTGGCTGGCACAAACAATACTTGTCTTGTGGACATTGCTGCTATGAACATTGGGTGCATATGGGCGTTTTTTTCCCACTACATATGTATCTTTGGGGTAAAACCCAGTAGTGCATTTGCTGGATCACAGGGTAGCTCTATTATTAACTTTTTGAGGAACCTCCACACTGTTTTCCAAAGTGGCTGCACCAACTTGCATTCCCACCAACAGTGTAAGAGGGTTCCCCTTTTTCCATGTTCTTGCCCACATTTGTTGTTTCTTGTCTTGTCAATTTTTGCCATTCCAACTGGTGTAAGGTAGTATGTCAATGTGGTTTTGATTTTAATGTTCCTGATGGCTAATGATACTGAACTTTTCATGTGTCTGTTTAGCCATTCATATGTCTTCTTTGGAGAAGTGTCTGTTCACCTCTTCGGCCCATTTTTTAACTTATTTATTTTTGGGTGTTGAGTTTGAGAAGTTCTTTATATATCTTGGATATCAGTCCTTCATCTGTAATGTTATTTGCAAATATCTTCTCCCATTCTGTGGGCTGTCTCTTTGTTTTGACTATTTCCTCTGTTGTGTGCAGAAGCTTTTTATCTTGGTGAAGTCCCAAAAGTTCATTTTTGCTTTTCTTTCCCTGGTCTTTGGAGACCTGTTTTGAAAGAAGTTGCTATAGCTGATGGCGGAGAGGTTACTGCCTATGTTCTCCTTTAGGAATTTTGATGGGATTCCTGTCTCACACTGAGGTCTTTTACTCATTTAGATTTTATCTTTGTGTATGGTGTAAGAGATTAGTGTGAGTTGCATTCTTTTGTGTTTAGCTGTCCAATTTTCCCAGGACCATTTATTGAAGAGACTGTCTTTTTTCCATTGGATATTTTTCCTGCTTTGTCAAAGATTAATTAATCTTTATATATAAAGAATTAGATTAACTACTTAGTTAATCTAATTAGTTAGATTAGTTTAGATTAACTAATCTTTATATATTAACTATAGAGTTGAAGGTGCACATCTGGGCTCTCTATTCTGTTCCATTGATCTATGTGTCTGTTTTTGTGCCAGTGCCATGCTGTCTTGGTGATCACAGCTTTGTAATATAGCTTGAAATCAGGAAACATGATGCCCCCATCTTTGTTTTTTGTTTTTTTGCTTTTTGTTTTCAACATTTCCTTGGCAATTCAGGGTATTTTCTGAATCCATACAAATATTGGGATTGTTTGTTCCAGCACTTTGAAAAATGTCTTTAGTATTTTGATCAGGGTGGCGCTGAAAGTATACATTGCTCTGGGCACAAAGACATTTTAACAATGTTAATTCTTCCGATTCACATGCATGAAAAGCTTTTCTATCTTTCTGTGTCTTCTTTAATTTCCTTCATATGTTCTGTAGTTTCTAGAGTATAGCTCCTTTACCTCTTTGTTAGGTTTATTCTGAGATACATTATGGTTTTTGGTGCAATTGCAAATGGAATTGATTTCCTAATTTCTCTTTCTACAGTTATATTGTTAGTGTATAGGAAAGAGCCAAGATGCCCTTCAACAGACGAATGGATAAAGAAGACATGGTCCATATGCACAATGGAATATTACTCAGCATCAGAAAGGATGAATACCCAACAACTCTATCAACAGGGATGGAACCAAAGGGGATTATGCTGAGTGAGATAAGTCAGGCAAAGAAAGACAATTACCATACAGTTTCAGTTATTTGAGGAACATAAGGAATAGCATGGAGGACACTAGGGAAGGAAGGGGAAAATGAAGGGGGGGAACCGGAGGCGGAGAAGAACCATGAAAGACTACGGACTCCAGCAATCAAACCAAGGGTCTTAGAGGGGAGAGGCGGGGGATGGGTGAGCCCAGTAATGTGTATTAAGGAGGGCATGTATTGCATGGAGCCCTGGGTATTATATTTAAACAATGAATCAGAGAACACTACATCAAAAACAAATGATGTACGGTATAGTGACTAATATAATAAAAAATATTTAAAAAATTACCTGTCTTCAACTTCTGCAACAGGCATTCAATTCACAGAGTAGATTTTTTTTTTAATATTATTTATTTATTTATTTGATAGAAAGCACAAGTAATCAGAGAGGCAGGCAGAGAGAGAAGAGGAAGCAGGCTCCCCACTGAGCAGAGAGCCGGATGTGGGGCTCAATCCCAGAACCCTGGGATCATGACCTGAGCCGAAGGCAGAGGCCTCAACCCACTGAGCCACCCAGGCGCCCCATCGCAGAGTAGATTTTAAGGGCAGACAAGTTCAACCCCAGAAATTCCATTCAGAATTTCTGACATACAACTCTAATCCTATGAGAGACATACAACTCTTCTTTGACATTCAACCCCACAACAGTCAAGTTATTCTTCTGTCAACTTACACAAATAACGTCAACATTTCACTATCTAAATTACTTCAGTGTACACTCAGTGACTATGAAATGCTATTCTTAAAGAACACTCCAAAGATTGAGAAGTGTCTTTCAATCTATACAGAAGTCCATTGGGGAAGGAAAATAGGGCCAAAGGGTAACTGAGCCACATGGATAGTATTCTAGAAATAGAGGGACCATATGCTTTTTCATCATTTACCAGTACAAATAAAAGATTTTTACAATCAAAAATACTGAAGTCAATTAATATACATTATCTCAGGCAGGAAACATACCAGATCCCACACATTTCAAAATGTAGTTTTTAAAATAGTAACATCTTATTAGCTAGAAAAGAAAGTGTTCCCACAGCATTCCCACATCCCATTCCCATTTATAAACAGGCCTTCATAACACTTTGCTTAACACTTTCTATATTCAAAGAGGAAAATCTACAGTGACCTAATTTTGATCTCCTTTTCCAAAGTTTGAATAAATTATATTTTATTTTTACATGACTAAACTAAGTTCATAAGAGGAAGCTTTGCAAGATTGTTGAAATTGCTAATATAATCTTATTCCTTACCCTAGAAATTTCTGGTCCTTTTGCTCAATGAACAGTCTGCCAGGGCTAATATTAATGTGATGCTTCAAGAAATTCTGCCATTTACAGACAGCGTGGAAGTCCTAGTGAGCGTTGGGTCTAGCTAAAGGAACCATACCAACTGGTCAACAAAGGATATCCACTGGCCAAAATGTGTCTCAGGAACCTTCTCTCCCTAAGGCTGCATATGTGCTGGGAAGGAGAGTGTAATTATAACATTCCCCCAGTTATCCACAAGCTCTAAAGAGGTACATGGCCCCTGAAGCTGACAGGAACAAGTTAAATGAGTCAATGTTCAAACACCTGCCAGGGGACACATCTTCTTCAAAGCTATGAAAGAAACAATTTCCTCCCTCCCATATTTCCTCTTGCCCTTCTTCAGCCACACCAATCCAAGCTGCATAAATTAATATTCAAAAAGGACACCAAGCTCAGCATAGCCAACGTGTGATAAAGACAGTAACTCGAGCATCTATGAAGAGTAACTTACATGATCTTCCCATTCTAGAATTCTTTCTTCTAGCCTATTAGTCAGGCATATACATCAGCTATTCTAAACTAAGCTTTCTCTGTAAAACCTCCTCAAGATCCCTTCGGGAAGTATCATTAGTACATTTCCACGTGTCACCATTTTAGAGCATAAATAGTCTCATTAAGTGCTTGCATAAAGCACCAAGTTTCAGACTCTGGAAACTTTGAAATCAAAGATCTTCAGCTTTGCATTCCCACTACCAAAGACAGTAACAGTAAGCTACCAGGCTCCCCATAACATCTGTTGAGCGAATAAATGAACGACTTAGTGACGCTGAGCTTAAGGTAATGTCTGCCAGTGGAACAGAACTAATCTTCATACGGCAACCAGAGTAAGTAAGTAAAGGTTCAACTGGACATAAATTTAATGATAAGAATTGGTTTCTGTATTCTCTCCCCTACTGCCCTCCCTCCTATTTTTATACCTCCATTCAGAAAAGGAACTTGCTGAATTTACAAAGAATAAAACAGGACTAAATAAATGTCAATACTTACTTTCAGAAATACAGTGCTAAAACACAGAATCTCAATGCACCGCTAAAATATACCCAAAAAGCCATCAAGGCTGGCGCTAACTGGCTTCGCACTCACCATATTTTCCTGGATGTGCCCCTGCTCTAGAGCCATGCATCCCAGTGATTTGGCTCCCTGCTGTCTTATGTAAATGGTGACCTTGGTGTGTATTTGGAGATAGAATCCCTCTGCACTCTGCAGACTCACTACCTTATTTCATTGGGAATGACGGTTTTCCCAGGTGCTGCCATGCAGCAGCCTGGTGTAACTGTTGATGTTAATTAGTTTATGCAAATCAGCTAGATACCATCCCTGATTAATGTCTTCACTGCTTTATTAATTTTGAATACTTTAAGAGGCTGTTGGACATGTATGATGCAATATCTGCTTAGAGAATAACTACTCATATGATTAATTTAGACCCTGAAGAACAGTACTCGATCTCTTTCTCGTTGATACGACTAATCACACAGAATTTATAACTTTAAAAAAGTAATTGCGCCAGAAATGAAAGTAAGTTTTCCGAATTTTCCACAAGTGACATTGGCATATCATACCCTTAAAATAGCTGCATGGATTTGCAATCTAAAATTAATAGCAGAGAAAGTGTAGCAAGTGCCCATTCTGTGTCAGGCTCTGGGCTCAGGACTTCACAGGCCTTCCCTATCTTAATAGAATAATCAAGCAGGCAGATGGGAGTGGCAGTTCTGAGATTCTAACCTTGACCAGAACCCAATTCTCAACCATGACGACACATGGACTAAAAGAGCTCACACACTCAACAAAATTCATATAGAACTTAAGGAAGTCATTTTTGTGATCACTGCTCCTTCTAAATGTTCATGTTTTCTGACTCTATTTCTATCAATTCCTCCACCAAGCACTAAGCCTCTATGAGGGCTGAATTTATATCTCCCATTGCTCTGCATTACCCACAAACAAAAAAACAGTAGCTTGTACTGAAACAGGTTTTATTGATTCAATTTTATGGTGAAAATTATTTTTCATCATTCTGTTAAAAGTCACAATCATTTAATTCTCCTCCTCAGATATTTCTCTAAAGTGGTAAATACTCAAAGACCTTTCTGGTATAAAAAGGAAGTGTTCGTGACTAGGAAACCCCTGACTTTTATGGAGAGGGGTCTAAGCAAGATGTTGAAGGAAGTGAACGATCCAATGAGATCATTTATTCAATAAATATTTACTCAGATCCAGACACAGTAATCGAAATGCTTGGATGCAATATCTCCCTCCATGAGTGCCCAGCCTCATAGATGAAATAACAGAAGTGTAAAGAATCACTCTAATATGCAGCATCGGGTAACTAATTCCCATTAGCAGAGAAAGTGATTTTGGTACCAAGGTGATGATCATAAATGTTTAAAAGAATCAGAGGATGTTCTTAACAGACTCCTCACCCAGACTCCCAACGACAGAGGAAGTCTGTGCCAGGCAATAGGAAGTTGTTAATAAAAAGGAAGCGAACCCAGAACACTAGACACGTGCCTGAGAGTGGCCCAAGGAGTCCTCCAGCACATGCGCAGATCTAGGAGAGATGACCGGGAAGGTCACCTGAAGCACAATCCGGAAATCCCTGAATGCTCGTCCAAGGGACTGGGTTCTTACTGGAATTTATTACTTAAAATATTCATAATACCTCTGGGCATACGCAAGGTCTGGGGGATGGAGAAAGGTTGTCACTGCTGATGTTTCTCTTAAGTTCTTTTACTCAAATATGAGATCATTCCGTGTGCAGATTTGTCCTTTCCGATGAGTGCCCATGTCAGCATTATGGGAAGAGACTTTGATTTTTGGTCTGGCAACCTTATTATCTACTGAGATGTGTTCCCACTGGAAAATCACTTTACCTCTTTCTCTCATCTCCAAATGCTTTATTTTTTTAAAAAGGAGGGTTAGGTCAGGTGCCTCCAGCATTTAATACTTTTTTTTTCATTTTGTCAAGCCAAAAGTGGTGGCAGCTGTATTATTGTAAGATTCAGAGATTGCCCTTGGCAAGAACCAGCTCAACTATCACCACCGCGTAAAGGCTCCATCCACCACCCGCGTTATGTTTCATACCATTACTTCATTTATACAATTCATTACAGTGATAGATTTCCTCGTCTCAAGTTGTGACCTAACTAAACAGAAGACCATAAAACTAAATTATAACTTAATAGGTAAAGATAAAGTGTTATGACAGCAAACAGTTGGTACAATCAAATTCATATTTTGTGGTACAATAAGGAATTCCTGGAGGAAGTGCCATTTTAGTGGAGGTCATGGAAGTAGGATCGGGAAAATCATTTCACTCAGGATCATCTAGCTGTAAAAACCAGTCCCATTGAGAGGCACCTGGGTGGCTCAGTGGGTTAAGCCTCTGCCTTCAGCACAGATCATGGTCTCAGGGTCTTGGGATCGAGCCCCACATCGGGCTCTCTGCTCGTGGGAGCCTGCTTCCCGCTCTCTCTGCCTGCCTCTCTGCCTACTTGTGATCTCTCTCTGTCAAATAAATAAATAAAGTCTAAAAAAAAAATACAGAAGTAATTTTAAGATAGGGAGGTGAAGCAAAGATACACACACCGAGGAACCCAAAAACAAAGAAACAAACAAACAAAAGAAAAACAATAACTCGACCTTAAGGAAAGTAAATGGCACAATGAAAGTATGTGACCAGAGACTCACACTCTGACACACACATGACTCAGCTTCTGTTCAAATGTCTCCAAGTGTTTCTCCTGACAGCTAGATTTTCGACCCTCTATTCTGCCTGTCTTTTGTCTGCCTCACAGCTTCTCCTTCATGTTTGTACCTCCTTGTAGCCTTGGCCTGTGGGGTTTGGGAAGGATCCAACTCTACCTCATATATGGTAACTGAGGTATTCGTTTGGTCGCAGTGCACCCAAAGTCATGGTTCTTTCAGAACAGGACATCTCGGTTAAGTTTTAAGATACAAGGAATCTGATTAGCCCAGTTCATTTTTCATGCTTATGTACGGGCTCTCTATGGTTCAAATGCCACACTTTGTCCAATTAGTTGTTTCTGGAGGTAGTAGAGAAGGGGTTGAGCCTATGAAAAGCAGAGCTATGCCACTCACTTCAGGGGCAACTGTAGGAAAGGCAGTCCATTAAGAGATGTGTAGGTATGGAGGCCTTTTGTCATGTCCAAACTGTAGAGTCCCAAGCGGAAAGAGACCACCTATCATGAACAGAAGGAGAAAGAGAAAGGCCTGGGTGAGGAACTATTAAGTTCACTAGAGTCAAGGCATAGCCCATGACAAGAGATCACAGGCAACTATGTAGGACTCTGCATTAACAGAAGATAAATTAAGGCAAGAAGACTCTTTCTGAGATGCTGCCATAATCCAAGGGAGAGAAGGTGAAGACTTCAACAAAGACAGTGACCATGGTACTAGAAGGTAAACGATGGGTTTCAGAGGAATTAGGGAGGTAGTATTTACTAGCCTACCTCATCAATTATGTGTAGAAAATGAGGGAAAGTCAAACAGGATTCCCAAGTTTCTAATTTAGACAACGCAGTAAATGGCAGTGCGATTAACTAAAACAGAAAAGGAACTAGAAGCCATTTATTACCGGGGGTGTCAGGGGCTTTGTGGGGAAACACATAGAGAGGAGATGGAGAATAATGAGTTCTCGGGCTACGTTTAAGGTGATTAAGATATATCCAAGCAGAATAGCCAGTAGGCAGTCAGATATCAAGAGGAGTCTGAGCCAAAAACAGAGACTTGGTGACCATCCATAATTACATGAGATGGGAGCTCCTGGAGAGTGTGAGAGAGGACAAAATGCAGAACCCTGACAGGAGGCTTTCACACCTCTCTCTGTCCCTACTCCCCACAAGACTTGAGGCCACCTGAGGGTGAGCCCGTCTCCTGGAACTCACGTACCAGGTGCCAAGCGCAGAATATTCTGGCATAATATGAGAAGGAAATGCACAAATTACCTTACACACCAAATCAGCTTTTTCCTGAGGGGGATGGAGGTTTTATTTCTAGCGGGGGGTAGGTCAGAAAGGAGAGAGAATTTGGAGTCACTATAAAATAATCATAAAAAATAACAATCGATTCCACCCAAGAGTTTCCTGTGTCAAATAACCAATACCCGAGTATGTATTTGGTATAAAAATGTATTTTCTTCTTCACTAATCGAATGCCTGGGTAAAAGACACAAATGTAGCCATCTGTCAAAGCACACCAAACCATTTATATGATATTCACGAATTCTGCTATAGATAAAATGAACCTCAATTTAAAAAAAAAAAGCTGTGGAAAATGTGACTGATTAAAAGAAAACAATTCTTTTTTTTTTTTTCCCCCCCAACAAATACCCATATAGTGAGCACACACTTAGAACCTTAATTAGGGGCTCAGAATACATAAAACAGGAACATGACAAAAGTTCTTACTCTCAAGGAACTCATGGTTTAGGGTTAAGCCAGACATAAAACAGATCATTACAGTGGATGATAATTGAAGTAAGAATAGAGTGCCAAGGGTCAAATGAAACTGTATACAAAGGTCACAATCTTTTTTGTCTCCTCTGTGCTCCTAGGTCAGATGTCCAAAGGGAAATGGAGCCGAAAACCTCACTTCCTAAGCCGTGACTGAATACGTTACCAGAACTACGTTGTACTAATTACATATGTAACTCATTAGAAGAGACACAGACAAAAAAAGGAAAGCAAATGCAGGGTAATAAGGGTGCGCTGTTGAGTGTGCATTGTTCTGGTTTAATCACTAATACGGTCCCCCTCTGTCCCACCATAACGGGGTGGTGGGTGGAATGAGGCTGGGAAGGTTGGTTACTTGAAAAATGAATACTAGAAAATGTTCATTGCTCAAGTAATCTTACATCACTTTCAACAAGACCAAACTCAATGCTACTCAAAATCAGCAACTCAACTCACTTGAGGCCTGAACAACCTTCCAAAGAGTTACTGAGCAACCCTTACAGATACAGTGATGCTTCAGGTTAACAGTTCTAACTCAGAAAGATTGATGTTAATTTCTGGGGGGGGGGGGGTCTCATATATATTTTTTTTCTGGATTTTTATTTAACAGAACTGCCAAAGTTTTCCCAAGTACTATAGGTAGTTGTTTTTCCAAGGTTAGGTAAAAAGATGTAACCTTTTATGGTTTCTTCTTTCTGCGTGTTTTCTAACACTGTGACACTGTATCTACTCAAAACAAGAACTTCTACAGGGACTAAAACTAAATGCAGAGGCCAAGGACAAAGTGTCTTTAGCCAGCCATGTTAGTCAATGAAGGAATAAACCTTTATTAACCCATTATTTGCTAGACCTTCTGGTTCATGGTAAATTATAGACATTGATTTGTAAAAAAAAAAAAAAAAAACACTGTATATTTGAACACTGGATAAATATAGGTATAAACATCATCTAAGTATTTCACTAAAGGGAAAGAATCATGGTAATTACACATTTAAAGTAACTGTGCATTTTAATCATTTAGGGCAAATTAACTGCAAAAAGGAGGGGAGGTATTCACTTCCATCACAGACACATCAAGACACTCTGTATAAATTGCTTATGATTTATTCCATATATATTTATTCTGCTTGACATATGTATAGACAACACCTATCATGTCTTGGAAAAACATTCTTGAATATTTATGAGAACATCATATTATTGTAAAAATTTCATTGTTGGGGCTGTTTTACATATCCTGAGATATTAATGAGCTACATCTTTTTATCTCTTTTAAAAATGCTGTTCCATGGGCCCCGGGGTGGCTCAGTCGGTTAAGTATCTGACTCTTGATCTCAACTCAGGTTCTGATCTCAGGGTCATGAAGCCCACCATGGAGCCTACTTGAAAAAAAAAGAAAAATGCAATTCCTTTTCTTAAAATGCTGGAATTCCCTTCAACTCTCAAAAGGGTTCTTTCTCTGAATCAGACTTTCCATAGAAGATGAGTTACCACTTTAGTAGGGCATCCAATAGTCCATCTTTCTAGAAGTATTCGCATGAGATAGAAGTTATACATCTGCTTGAAGGTATCACATAATTTTCTGCATGTTAATAGCATGGGAACCTCAATTTTCATCCCCTCACAAAATAACCAACCAACAACATTCTCAAATGTAATAAAGCTTTTAGTTAGCTATTGGCAACTTTGCAACAAAATGCCTTATCGATGGTGAAATTGCTTGGCAGTTTCTTGATCGCCACAAAATATTCTCAATCATCACTGAAGGATCAGAATTCCAAAACTGAACTAATAAAAGTTTACTACAGTATTTAGTGTTTGCAGCATTTTAACTTTTAAATATTTGTAGTACATGGAACATTTTTACAATTGTCTTTTGTTTCCTCTATCTATGCTTTTGGAACTAACATATGTTGGGTAAGAGATAAACTGAAACAAATGATGTCTTTTCAAGATGATATCTCCCTGGTTGGGAAATGCCACCCCACATGATGTTGTCTTCAGCATATGCTAAAGTGCTTGTTCATGCTCATGTGAACTTGACTGGCCAGCTATGGACAATTAGTTCATCCTTAATGTTGATTGCTGTAGGGATTAATATTCCAAAGATGAAGTGGCAGGTGGACAGACCTGGTAAAATGCATGTGGGATTTATTTTTTTTTAAGATTTTATTTATTTATTTGACAGACAGATCACAAGTAGGCAGAGAGGCAGGCAGAGGGAGAGAAGGAAGCAGGCTCCCCACTGAGCAGAGAGCCTTGTGCGGGGCTCAATCCCAGGACTCTGGGATCATAACCTGAGCCGAAGGCAGAGGCTTTTTTTTTTTTTTTTTTTACTTTTATTGGGCAGAGAGAGAGAGACCACAAGTAGGCAGAGAGAGAGGGGGAAGCAGGCTCCCACTGAGCAGAGAGCCAGATGCAGGGCTCGATCCCAGGACCCTGAGATCATGACCTGGGCAGAAGGCAGGCAGAGGCTTAACCCACTGAGCCAACCAGGAGCCCGGAAGGCAGAGGCTTTACTCCACTGAGTCACCCAGGCGCCCCTGCATGTGGGATTAAACGTTCAGCAGTAGTTAGTACAGTTTGCTGTTGCCTAATAATAAAGACTACTGACTAGAGGAAAAAAGGCACTTACACTATAGTGTAAGGCACTTACACTATAATAATAAAATAAATAAATTGTCATAAGTTTCCAAGAATCAGAAGTATATAGCAAAAGGGTTGCATTGTAGACAAAAAATTGTGAAGTCCCCAGTTTTGGCTTATGACGTTTTGTTCAGAAACCCACTGAGTAAGAGTATCTATGGCTCTAGGGCTGAAGCCAGACAAAACAGCCACGATCTAATCATAATTAAATATAGAAAACAAGGCTGAGATCAAGAGACACTAGCAGTCTTCAAGAACTGCTGATGGAATCTCACTCGGCTCATATTGCCAGCACTAAGGCACAAATTACCTCCCAGGTCAGATTTCCAAAGCAAAGTTCTGGCAACGAAGAAATGGACCAGACAGAGATAACCAAACTCTTGAAGGTAAGAGTTTACAATCCTGTGTTCCAAAATGTTGACCTAATGGGCTTCAACCAATCAACACAATACTATGTCAGCATTTATATTCCCTAGCATGTGTCTAATTTTAAATAGTGATTCCCAGTTGATTTTCTCAACGGACAATGCTCTGATTGGTTTCTTTACCCAAGTGGTCACTCACAATTAGTATTTTAGGTCACAAAATATAGGCACAAAGAATTCTGAAATCACCATAGTGAGACATTAATTAGTCTCTGACCATACTAAGTACACTTTTTAAAAATAAAGACGACTTTTATGTAAGCTTTCACATATTTTCATAAAGACATTTTATTTATCTAAGCAAGCTGATTCTTCAGAGCCAAGTTATAAATCTAAGACCGTATCCTGTATGGGGATAAAGTTATGAGATCAGTGTGGTTCCCCGAAGTTTTATTTCTGTCAAAGGTTGGAACAAATGACTCACCAAAGTTATACAAATTTTCACAGCAGTGGGTAGTCTGTCTATGCACAGAAATCTGGAGTGAAATGCATTTAGCCAGACTGGGTGATGATACTTCCAGAGATGGGGAGGGAAAGAAGGTTCCACCAGTCTGCGAGGCTTGGAAATCAGACACATCAAAGATCATTATTCCTATACAATTTCTCAAGTAACTACAGAGAGAGTATCACTGAGATTTCAACCAAATTATTTGATTAATATAAAATGAACCTATTTACTCATTTTTATTGTCCCCTCTTCCCCCTCGCTGTGAAAAATAAAAATAGGAATGTACTGGTTAATGGTTACATAGGGTGTATTATTACTGAGACCCTGGAAAGATCATGCAAATAGTTCTTTATGTGCTCAGGGTACACAGTCATTTCCCTATTCCCTTGATCATTTGTGTTATTTTTATTTGATGCCCATCCAGCAGCATCACCTGCATTTTTGTTTTCAACGGGTTAAAATAAGTCGCATAGAAACTCTCCTTATTGGGGTTAGCATTTAAATGACTTGACAAATTTGCACCTGGACCTTATCAAGTCAGCAAATCGTTCTGCATGATTACCAAGAGTCTCGTTACATTAACTTCCCTGCTTCATTTAGAGCCCAGACCAAACACTATGAAACAAAAATGAGTAATCCCATGTTCCAACTAAAGAATTTCTCCCATATTCAGTTTCTTGCTAAGTACATGTTTCAGGGATGATACTACTAATAGAAAATGTCTCTTTACTTTGTGAGGCCATGACACAAAACAGTATCTTCCAAATGAGGGGCAATTTTTTTCCCCCAGGAAATATCAGCCTTCCGTGGCCAACAGGAGCCACAGATTCAGAAAACGTAAAAGAAACTTCAATATTTATTTTCAGACTGTGCTGCTCACCTTTTGATCCTGAAAGCAATGAAAGCTGTACACATAAACAAATCCTTTTATATAGGTTGGAATTCACATAAATTTGAAATGGCTCAAAAATACCAAATAAAATCTGCCTGGACTCCACTTGTATGATTTGATCATCTAAATTGAAAAGCTGAATTATATCAACACAGAATACATTCTTTCATACACATAGATCTTTGTTTATAAGTGGATATGAGGATATGGATACAGTTATGTTAGTAATTCCGGCCACACCAATATGTACGTGCCACACATAGATTGTTCGGCACAGCATTTTTATTTTAAAAAAAGGGGAAAGGGATCACTGCCTTTCCCAATATTACTTTTTTAAAAATTAATTTAACTTTGGCACTGTTTTTTTCCAGACCCAATATTACTTTTTTTTTTTTTAAGATTTTATTCATTTGACAAATAGAGATCACAAGTAGGCAGAGAGGCAGGCAGAGAGAGAGAGGAGGAACCAGGCTCCCTGCTGAGCAGAGAGCCCAATGTGGGGCTCGATCCCAGGACCCTGGGATCATGACCCAAGCGAAGGCAGAGGCTTTAACCCACTGAGCCACCTAGGTGCCCCACTTTAATTTTTTTTAAAGATTTTATTTATTTATTCAATACAGAGAGAGATCATAAGTAGGCAGAGCGAGAGAGGGAAGCAGGCTCCCCACTGAGCTAAGAATTCGATGCAGGGCTTGATCCTAGAACTCTGGGATCAGGACCTGAGCAGAAGGCAGAGGCTTAACCCACTAAGCCACCCTGGCAGCCCCCAATAATACTTTTAAATACACCTGTTTCACCCTTACGTCATCCCTCAGCGTACAGATTACCTTTAAGTCATCAGTTTAATGACACCATTCTTATGTTTTCATAGTGGCTTTCAGTATATTCTCATATTCTGAAACAGTGTTTGCGTCTCAAGGCAGGTATTACTGTCTGCATTTTACAACTGAGAATACCGAAGCTAAGAAGCGCGGAATGCCTGACGAGGAAGGATGAACCAGGCATTCTGACACCCAGACTGGGGTTCAGTCCTCACCTCCTGCTGGTCTGCATTAAAGAAGCCAGGACCTAAAGCATCAGTAGAGCCAGTGGTATTCGCTACATTAGGATTTCAACATGGTACTAATAAATCCAGTTCGCAAAGTCGGTGTCATAACATCGCTGTCTATGGAGATGATCACTCTCGACCTTGCTCTCTTGTTTCCCATTTTAGCCCCAAACGAGGAATTCTAAACAGTGAAAAGCCCATGTCCGGGTTCTCACTTCAGGGTCCTCATCATAAGTCTTCTGGTGCTTATTCAATGAGGGAAGCTGGCCTGGGGTCACGGACGGTCTTCCACGGGGTTATTGGAGGATTTACATCTGTTCATCACATGGCTGAACCACTTTGTGGAAATCACCTGCAGCAACACGGATCGCCTTGGTTGGCTGAGTATTTGGGGCTGAGCTTCCACGCCTGCAACCTGGTCTCCTGAAAACTGGAGGTCAAGCGCTGGTCCACAGACATTATCAAATTCCCAAGGTCATATACCGATGAAAATTGAGCCACGCATCTTTCCTTCATGGAAAACAACTGTGTGCACCCAGATATGTTCCTAAAGACTAGTTTAAAGTTTTAAAGAGTAGTTTTAAAAATAATAAAATGAATGTAGTACTATAGTGTTAATACTGGCTAGCCCTTTTTAATTTCATAAAGCACTTTTTTCAGAAAATCAGAGAAACAGTTCATGTCATCCGCAAACGAAATATCTCAAATGCTTTTAATAAAATCTATCTTTAAAAATGTTCTTTCATCATCTTCACAGAATCCCTGGATTGGAACCCCTGATTAACAAAACAAAAAAAGAAAGTTTTTAAAGATTTAGAGGAGATGTTAATGTTAATTAAATCTCTTTTATCTGGATTGATTAGTGTAATTCATTATTCACTACTCTTCTGGACAGATGTGTTAAATTACAGTTGATACAGAACACTGCTGATACTTTATTTGATCACATTACTTCAGGCTTAAAAATATCCACACTTGAAATTAAGAGAGAGCACACAGATTTCCAAAGTGTTTCTCCTGCTCAACATTTTTTTGGTATGATCAAGCCCAAATGGTTGTGACTGTCTTATTTTGGATATGTTTCTGCTAATTATCCTTTGTAATTATGTCAATTTTAGAAATCCTACTTTGTAGTTTCAGAGTATTGCAATATGAAAACCTCAGAAAGCAAACAGCTTCCTCTAGATAATTTGCAGATACAGTTTATGAAGAGGGACATTTTGATAAATTTTACTTAGAATCAAAATTGATGAAGTTTAATGACAGTTGGTAAAATGCAATAAAATCAAGAGATTGCTTAAGAGCAAATCTTAATGCTGACATTTATTTGTCATCACAGATTGTTTTTCCTACAGGAGCATGTGTACAAAATTCAAATAAGAAGAAAACCAAAGAAAACCCGATTTTCTTAAAATTGAATTATTTTTCAGGAAGAAGAAAGTTTCAAAGCATTACAAATCGTCCTTTAAATGTGCCCTTTAATGAACTCTGCAAATGAATGGGACATATGGATATCATTTCCCTTGCAATACATGTGGGTAAAAGTTACAGGAAATATCATTAGCAAAATGTGTTGCAGATTTGATTACACCTCCTAATATTTGAAAGATAGTCCGATGTGTTTTATAAATGCAACATGTGCCACATTCCTAATTATTACTCAATTCCGCATCTCCTCTCCATTTCTTTTGAATACGTCGAAGTGATGATAATGTCCATCAAGTTGAGAAGAAGGCAAGCTCAGTAACAGATGGGTCACAAGCGTTCTCCTCACACACTGGCTTTGTTAAAAATCAGCAGAGCTGGGACAGCTGCTGCCCAACCACTTGGGGTGGGGGCAGACTCCGGGTGCGAGGCTTCGTGGGAGGGTCAGCCTCACTCTTGAACCAGCTCTGCCTTTGCATTCTCAGTCATTGGCTCACTTTAGGCAAAAACAGCCTTAAGGATTTCCTTTTTTTTTTTTTAAGTTATTATTTATTTCTTTGTCAGAGAGCTACAGAGAGAAAGAACATAAGCAAGAGGAGCAGCAGACAGAGGGAGAAGCAGGCTCCCCACTGAGCATGGAGCCCTGCTAAGGGACTCGATCCCAGGACCCTGGGATCATGACCTGAGCTGAAGGTAGAAGCTTAACCCACTGAGCCACTCAGGTGTTCTAGCCTTAAGGATTTCGTTTACATGCTCATGATGACTTTTAATTATCTATTCATTATTGCAAAGTCATGACTTGATTTCTCAGTAGGCTCTTTTGGAGTACATCAGCACTGGGAGTACTAGAGTACTAGAGCCCTAGAGCACTAGAGTCCTCAGCACTAGGAGCATCAGAAAGGAAGGAGGGAGGGAGAGGAGGAGAAAGAGAGAGGGATGGGAAGGAGGGAGGAAAGAGAAACCTGGCTTTCAGCGCCACTCCCCGAGTGTTCAGAAGGCAGAGGAGGAAAGCCTTCTCCTTATACTATTCCCTTAGCGTAAGAATTCCTGATCTTATCCGTATTCCTTCCCTACAGTGCATCAACAGTTGGACCACTCTAGTAAGCGACACAGAATGCAAAACAAACAAACAAAACCACCACCACCACCAAAAAAAAAAAAAAAAAAAAAAAATTTTAAGAGTGTAAGAATTACCCAGATACACACACTATATAGGGGATTTAAATCATGGATGGAGATAGCCTTCTCCAATCTAGAAGGAGGAAAAAAAAAAAAAAAAATATATATATATATATATATATATATATATTTTCAGGAGATGCCCTGAGTCATGAAGAGCCTCTGAAAACCAGACCTTCGAGGTCTCAATACACTCTGAGTTTTGTTCTTCCTCTGGTTATGTTGGGACTACCTCTCTATGAAATCACAGATTCTACAAAGCCCTTTGTTCCTGCTCTTTTAGGATCATATCTGACTGCAGGCATGGCAGAATTCTGGAAACACTTCCCTAGTCTGTCTTCCATGCACGCATTTCTCTTCCTAGGCTGCCGACTTCCGGCACTCTCAAACACACCTGTTGTCTCCAAAACATTTTCATCTATATTTCTCACACAGCTTGAATTTAGGTATACTAAATTATATTGACAACCACTAAATAAGGAGAAATGTTTATCCTTCAACAATTTTTTTAAAAAATCCTCAAGGGCAACAATTTTGTCCCCAGTAATTTTCACACTTTTTGACATAACCTAGAAAGACCCACCATGAGCTTTTTAACTTTTAAAGCAGAGTTTTAAATATCATTACTTGAGGTATCATTGATAAGCAAAATTTCAATTTTAAAAAAAATCAAAATATTAAAATGAATGGGATGGGGGCTAATAGGCTCATCAGTGATCTTACTTTTCCTCTCTGTACATTGCAAAAGGGTCAAAATTCCCTACAGTAAACACATCTTACTCCAAGGACAAAAACCAAACTCTTTACACAGCTCACCTGAGCTAAGCAGCCTTGAATCGCTCCCTGACCCTCTCCGTGTTCCAATCCTCATGGCCTCCATTCATTTCCTTAAAGAGTCCACTACCCACTTTGACTCAGAACCTCTGCAAGCTGCTATTCCCTCTGACTGGAAAGTTCCCTCCTCCCCCATCTTTACTTAGTCAAATCCTACCTGAACCTTCAGCTCAGCTCAGACAATACTTCCCAAGGAGGCCTCTCCTCACTTTCCAAACCATAATACCCCCTGGTAAAGACCCTCCACTAACTTCTATTTCTCCGGGGCAATTCTGTTGCAATTTAAGCTCGTACACTGATTTCATTTTACTTCCCTAATCCATAAACTCCCCTAGGCACGGATTTGTTCAGTATTATATGTTCGGTGCCTGGCACATAGTAGGTCTCAGCATTCCTTGATTGAAATGAAGTATCTTTATAATGTTGCATGTTACACTAGGTATGTATTTACTGGATGGTTCGCGAACAAATTTGAGGTTAGAAAGGTGTTAATTTATAGAATTAACACATTATAGAATGGTTTCTCAGAAATCTGAAAAATATATGAACTACGAGGGCACATATCAAAAAATGTCTCCTATTACTAACACGAATGCAGGTGAAGAAAACGACTGTCAGATGACTACAATGTACATATTGAAGAATTTCATTTGTTGAGACATTGCTGCTCGTTAATCCTGATAAAAACTATTAAATATTCTCTGTAGCTCAGACAAAGCAGCTAACTACTAGTATAAATCTTCATAAGCCTCTAAAAGGACTTAAAAGACATAATAAACCCTATTTGTAAGACATACACATGATTTGAGGTCGGCTTAGTTTGGGTGTCCAATTAAAATTACTGCTAACTGCATTGCATCTGTGCCCTGAGGGACTCACTTCTGGGACTTCAACTCAGTGGCCTTGCTATTTTCTTCCGCTGCACAAGTACACCCTTTTAAACATAAAATCAGACTCACTTGCTTTAAAAAAAAAAAAAAAAAAGCGTGAAGCTATAGGTTTTAATTTTCCGTCTGCAAGAAGCCCGACTTCATTATTACAAATGTCCAAAGCTAGAAAACTAACAACATTCGATGCAAAACAGTGTTGCCCTCCGAGGATAGGAATACTAGCGTACAGTTGTCAGTTACTGATCATCCGTTTCTTAGATTATCTACATTGCAAGCACTTCAAAAGGAATCTGCAGTTGTGGGTAGGCTTTCTGCAACCTATTTGCTGAGCTATGTACTTCCTCCGATTTCTTTCTGGGTTTTAGGAACACTGATTAAATATTCATCAAATCAAAGAAAAATTTCAGGAAGTGAATGAATAACAACATTCGTATTTATCCACATAAATAAAGACATATATAAAGGTTTTAATGGTTTAAAGTTTGTACTACCTGATGTTTGGACTTAACCCACCATATAGACCTCCATTCCATCAGCACACGTCACTGAACAAAGACCACGCATGTCATTTCTCATCTTCACTAGGCCTGTCTACCTCTCCCTTCCAACCTTCTACTGTTTTTGTTGTTGTTGTTCTTTGAAAATTAAAATTCCACCATTCTCAACAAACCTAATGGATCTGGTAGCGACCACTTCTTATAGCACTTCATATCAGCATTTCACATCATATCATTCTCCACTGGTCCACTGCAAAGCTTACACGTATCTAACTTCCTAATCAATTACCGATAGTAACAGAGGAATTCAATTCTGAAAAATTAACCCATCCCTTATTTTCTGGAGAAAACGGAAGCCATCCAGTATGACCTTTCCTAACATTTGGTCTCCTTCAATGTCAAAATCTCACCTTCCCCTCTGTTCTAGTATTTTTCTATCAAGAAATAAAATAATTCCTAGTTTGGAACTGATTAGATGTAAATAAGGTTGGAAAACATACACAGTACTAAATCCTACTCCAGCACAGTAGGCAATCAATTTAAAATATCTAAAATTAAAAAGTTAAGTACCCCAAAAAATTATCTAAAAAGTTTAAAGTGAGGGCACCTGGGTGGCTCAGTAGATTAAGTCTCTGCCTTCAGCTTAGATCATGGTCTCAGGGTCCTGGGATCGAGCCCAGCATCAGGCTCTCAGGATCCTGCTTCCTCCCCCCTCTCTCTGCCTGCCTCTCTGCCTACTTATGATCTCTGTCAAATAAATAAACAAATAAGATCTTTAAAAAATAAAAAATAAAAAAAATTCAAAGTGATTATCTCCGTGGAAGGAGAAATGGGGATGGTAGCAAGAGATTCTTCTAACTGGGTAAATTTTTAACTCTTTAAACTACATTGTAACTTCAATGTAGGTGGCTCAGTTGGCTAAGCATCTGACTCTTGATTTCAGCTCAGGTTGTGATCTCAGGGTCGTAAGATTGAGCCCCACCTCAAGCTCCACACTAGGAGTGTTCTCTCTTTCTCTCTCTCCCTCAAAATATGAAATAAAAAATAATTTAAAACAGTCCTTCTGTTTAGCCAAAACAGACCTAGTTGATCTGTTTCCCTTATGTTTAAGAAGAGAGTCCTGAGAGAAAACTGACAGGAAACCCTTATTTCACTCAAATGCATAGGTTAGGCCAGCTGAGATGAGAGGGTAGAAGAATCAGAACCACCAGAGGGTTTTTCACACAACACATACCAGCCCTCTTCTCCACAGATTTTGACAATCACAGAAGGATATCAGAATCTGAAAATGGAGGATGAATATGTTTACTTTGAAAAATTTCTCCAAATGATGCTGATAGGTTACCCTGAGTTAAGAACTTTTCCTCATGCAGAGAATGATTTTTTGTAAAAAGTTCATGGGTTTGTTCCCTCAGCTCAAGGGAGAGGGATGGCTCTATTTCGAGCATTTTTGTTTCTTTCACTAACTTAAAAAAAAAAAACACACACACACACACACATTCAGAATTAGGACTGTCCTATAAAAAACAATATAAAAGTGTTTCTTCATTTTATTGTACCTTGAAGCCACTACGTAACATAGTAAATGTTCACTTTCCAAAGGTATAAAAAGTTCCCAGTAAATGCTCCATGCCAAAAACAACTTTGAAGTAAATACTATCACATTATTTATTCTATTTCACTCAGGTGGCTACATTAGTAACACATAAAAGTACAAAAAATGAGAGGCTAGGGGCACCTGAGTGCCTCAGTTCGTTAAGCATCTGACTCTTGGTTTCTGCTTATGTAATGATCTCAGGGTCGTGGGACTGAGCTCCATTTCCGGCTTTGTGTTTAGCTCAGTCTGCTTAAGATTCTCCCTCTCCCTCTCCCCCTGTTCCTACCCACACCCCCCATGCTCTCTCTCTCTCTCTCTGTCCCATGTTCTCTCTCTCAAACAAATAAAATCTTTAAAACAAAATGAAACCATATTGGCCCTACACTCCTCATGCTCCGGGCTTTCCATTCTAGGCACTGTCCATGAGAAACCATGGACTCTTTAAAGCCCACACCATGCTCGCCTGTTCGAGGCCACGTGAAGAAACCCACACACAAGAAATTCAGAATCAGTCCCACTGTCATGAACAATAGAGCTCACCTGCTAGTGTGGACTAACGGAAGGCTTGAAGAATCATCAGCTGAAAATCGTGACTGGTTGCACTTTCAAATTGAAGTAGAAATACTTCAATACTTTGCATAGAATAGGAATCATTGAAACAGGAGAACCAAAGGGTATGAGAAGGCATGGGACAGAATGAGGCCAAGACAAGGGACATGGATGTACCTGTTTTTCTGGTTACAAGGGCAGAACCCCCGTGACCTCACCCAGTACAGTTCCTGGAGGATACGACGCACATTTGTACCAGCCAAGAGGAGCCACCTTGAAGGGTGGTGATGGAGAAACCACTTGGGGGCCACCCCAAACAGGCATCCGATCCTCCCCCTTTTTTGTGGTAGGGAGAAGAGAAGAGCAATCAGGGAATACTCTCAAAGGGAAGAATTGAAACGATGTAACTCTATGGGCCAGACAGTAGAGTGGGTGAATTTACTGACCTAACCACTTAGAAAATCAATCACGTCACTCACCAAGAGTTAGTAGATCTCTTATCATTTGTTCTGAAACATTAAGGTTGCTTCCTTTTAAAGTCACTGAAATTTACCTTGGAAATAAGCTCTTATTTCATTATTTGAAACATGGTCTTTCATTTGATAAGCCCCTTTTTTTCAAACACTAGTTCTACCACCAGCGAACACTTCAAAGTTCATGTATAAAAATGTACTAGGGGCTAAAAATAGCTTTAACTATAAGATGCCCTTAGGAAAATGAAAAATTAGACTACCACTTGTGAACACATGAACAGGGTCAATTCCTAATAGCATGAACTTTTGACAAGCCCTTGGCAAGTCCTTATGAAAGTTAGGGATATCCCAATGTCAAGAAATAAATACAGAATAAATACAATAAGTACAATTCAAGGTTTGTCTTTTTTTTTTTTTCTGATCCATGTACCGAGTATCAAAATTTTCTAAATCAGAGGTTTCAAAAAATCTGTATATTATATATATTTTTTCACTTAAAGTGCTTTCTTGAGAAACTAACTTTAGTAGTTAGTACTTTGATATTTAACACTGAAGTATTACAACAAATTATTTTGGTTTGTTTCTTACACATTTTAATAATCCCTTTCAATTATGGTGAAGTCCTATTCTGCTTTCAAAACTTCAATCTGTTCTCCAAATAAGCATCATTCTAGGCCTTGGTAGTCTGTCTTTTCTACAAAGCAAGAGGCAAAGTGACAGGTTGGATTATGGAGTCCAAGTCCTGGTTCAAATACTGTTCTCGCCCCCTTAGAGGCTGCATGACTGTGGACCAAATACACAGTATTTCTGGATGGCCTTACATTTTAAATGGAAGGTAATGATATCTGCCTTAGAGAATTTGCTCAGCCACATTTGCAAAGTACCCTCCGCACGTCCCCAGAGGGCCCACCTGGTTTTGAGGTGATGACAGGGCTACTACACACCAGGTTACACATGCATAACAGTATGAAAACACGACGTGTTGGTACATATTTGTGTTTACCATGTACATAGACATGAACATCATATTCAAAGGCCAATGTAAAAACTCCAATCTATGGCCAATGTAAAAACTCCAAAAAAAGTAAAGGGAAGGAAGATAAACAACACACAACATTAGGTGTCAACTTTCTTCACTTTGCTTATTTTATGTCTTTGTGGAAACACAGAGCGCTGTTGGCCAGCTACATTATTTGGCCCTAGAAAAAAAAAAAAAAAAAAAAAAAACTGTGGGGGAAAAAAAATCTATAGAAAGGAGGAGATAAGCAAACAGGAGATAAGAAAGCATGTCTGTAAAGGGAAGTTGGCTCAGGGAATTAACATAGGTATATGCCTGTTCTTGGCATCAGGAACAGGAGATAGGACACTTTCTTGGCACTTCCTAGAGAGAAAATTTTGTGCTGATCCTTCCACGTGGGACTCATGGATGATAACCAAGTGCAGAAATCCCGCCTCAGCACAGGGTGGGAAAATGCATTCAGGTGAACCCCCACAGAACAACCACAGCTGCTTTTAATCAGGACTTGGATCTACTCTCCAAAGGAGGCCACCTGTGGCATTCTGGACTCGGGCAGGTATTATCACACCGTTCAGAGCCTGCTTCAGCAAGGCATTTGCCACAAGATTTGCACATTGAACCAATCTGTGTGCTTGTTATTGTGAAACTAACATAAATCATTACTGAAATCATCCATTTAAGACACCATGATAGAACTTTCCAGTTACCAACCTCAAATCAAACACTAGAATTCAAGTTAGTACAATCTTCACTTCATTTATTTTCTGTCTCTGAAGAAAATTCAAGTACTTTAGGTGCTTTAGATTCCTCTCCACCTCAGGAAATGGAACTACATTTCCATTTTGATTTTAAGGTTAAGGAAGAGAGAGAAGCCACCCATTGTCCCTGCCTCACCATGAATTTGATAACCCTGTACCTTCGGCAATGACACTGAAAAACTTACACCTTCCTAATTCTTCATCCTAAAGAGAACTTTTCAAATTATATACAATAGAACATGAGTGCCCCTCAAAAGAGAAGTAAAGCTGTTTCTGAGGTCAAGTAAATTTAGGAAATATGGGAAGTGACCTTAAAGAGGCTATCTCAAGGCAGGGTCTCAAGGAGTCTTTCATATGCTGATGGTCGATATGCATCTTGGGAGGTGGTGGTGGGGGGGGGGGGGGGGAATTATAGCTCAGCGTTTGCAAACAAAGAGGGTAAATCTTTAAAACCACCTCTTACTCCTTGAAAGAGTATGTTGGAAACTGCCGGGCCAGACTAAAAGTTCCCAAAGTGTGATCTCCAGGCCCAGAATTCAACATCACATTGGAACTTGTTAAAAATGAAATTTCTCAGGTTTCTCCCCAAACCAAATGAATTAGCATCTTTTGGGCACCCGGAGGGTACGGGGGGCGGAGGGGGCTCGACCAGCAACCTGCATGAAGAAGCTCTCCAGGTGATTCCAACACAAGTTGGAGAACCACTGATCTAGCCAGACCATTCTGCCCTGCAAGAGTGAAAGCACAAGCTCAATTAGCTTAGAAAAGAGTTTTCATGTGTCTGTTAAATTCAAATCAAATCCACACTGAGATACCACCTTACATCAGCTACCATGGCAAAAATTGGTAAGGCAAGAAACAACCAATGTTGGAAAGGAAAGGGGAAAAGGGGAAACCTCTTACACTGCTGGGAATGCAAGTTACAGCAGCCACTTTGGAAAACAGTGTGGAGATTCCTCAATAGGTTAAAAATAGAGCTACCCTATGTCCCAGAAAGTGTCCTACAAGGTATTTACCCCAAGATACAGATAGAGTGAAAAGAAGGGCCACAGGCACCCCAATGTTCACAGCAGCAATGCCCACAATAGGCAAACTGTGGAGAGAGCCAAGATGCCCTTCAACAGACGAATGGATTAAGAAGATGTGGTCCATATACACAATGGAATATTACTCAGCCATCAGAAAGGATGAACACCCAGCATTTGTATCAACATGGACAGGACTGGAAGAGATTATGCTGAATGAAATAAATCAAGCAGAGAAAGACAATTATCATATGGTGTCACCGATATGTGGAATATAAGGTATAGCATGGAGGACATTAGGAGAAAGAAGGGGAAAATGAAGAGGGGAAATCAGAGGGGAAGATGAACCGTGAGACTATGGACTCCAGGAAACAAAATGAGGGTTTCAGAGGGAACAGGCATGGGGGGATGGTTGGCCCAGTGGTGGATATTAAGGAGGGCACATACTGCATGGAGCACTGGGTGTTATGCAAACAATGAATCTTGGAACACGACATCAAAAACTAATGATGTATTGTATGGTGACTAACAAAATAAAATAAAATATTTTTTTTTTTAAAGAAAAGAGTTTTCAAATCAAAATGAGTCTTTAATAATAGGCAGTTTTGGGGCGCCTGGGTTGCTCAGTGGGTTAAGGCCTCTGCCTTCGGCTCCAGTCATGATCCCAGGATCCTGGGATTGAGCCCTGCGTTGGGCTTTCTGCTCAGTGGGGAGTCTGCTTCCGCCCCCCCACCGGCCCCGCCTGCCTGACTCTCTGCCTACCTCTGATCTCTGTCTTCCAAATAAATGAATAAAATCTTTAAAAAAATAATAATAATAGGCAGTTTTTAGAAAAGCACCTACAGCTCTACGTATTATAGAAAAGGTCTGTATTCACTCTCTAATTATTTGACTGTTTACCCTTAGGAGGTTAAATCTCTGGTGCTTATTAAAGAAAATTAATACCTGGTTTTATCATATATAAAGGAGAATGAAAACATCACCTAGCATTACATGATCCAGATGTCCTAGATGGCTTTGGTAGATATAAATAAAAGTAGAAATTAAAACTAATGTATCGGGGCGCCTGGGTGGTTCAGTGGGTTAAGCCTCTGCCTTTGGCTCTGGTCATGATCCCACGGTCCTGGGATCAAGCTCAGCATCCCCGAATTGGGTGATCTGCTCAGCAGGGGGACTGCTTCCTCCTCTCTCTCTGCCTGCCTCTCTGCCTACTTGTGATCTCTGTCAAATAAATAAATAAATCTTTAAAAAGAAAAAAAAAAAAACCTAATGTTTCAATGTATTCTTTTAAAAATATTTGTCCATAAAGTATCTAAAATGGTCAAAAATCACAGAAACAATGTAGAAAGGATGGGAGACCAGTGTTTAATAAGTATAGAATTTGAGTTTCGCAAGATGGAAAGGTCTAGAGATCTGCATGACAATGTCAATACACCTAACAGTACTGAAGTGTACACTTAAACATATTTAAGATGGTAGATTTAGTGTTATGTGGTCGTAACCGTAATTAAAAATAAAATAAAAATTTTTAAAATATATTTCTGTCAGCTTGCACAGTGAAACTGAATCATGGCGGCACTTCCTAACCACTGCAAACATTATTAAAATATCAATATGCTCCATCCCAGAATGACAGTATTGAAGGAAAACAGATTTAAGTCATTGGGACATAATATAAACTTCATTTCAAAATAAACAGTGTGATTAAAAAGTAAAGGGCACAGCATCAAGTGGAGAACTTTATGTTAGAAAAACAGACATGAAAACACTTAGTATAGGGCGCCTGGGTGGTTCAGTGGGTTAAGCCTCTGCCTTCGGCTCAGGTCATGATCTTGGGGTCCTGGGATCGAGCCCCGCATCAGGCTCTCTGCTCAGCGGGGAATCTGCTACCCCCCCCCAATCTCTCTGCCTGCCTCACTTGTGATCTCTAATAAATAAAAATAAAATCTTTTTAAAAATCTAAAAAAACAAACTCTTAATATAAATAAAAGAAAGAACCCCTGGTCATTTACTCTACAAGATTCTACTGAGGTGTACAAGCACTGAGCTCGTTAACTACTCAGGAAACAAAAGAGGTATGATTCCTGTCCTTAGGAAGTTTGTAATCCATTGGAAAAATACTTAGCCAAAAAAATTAAACACCGCTGAACCATTAGTCTTTCAAAAAAGGTGAAAGACAGTTGGTTAAAAAAAAAATTAACCATAGTCTTTGTCAATATATGTTTCCACAAGGCAGCTAAAATTCATTTCAGTTCTAAGAATCTCTGAACATCTCAAGTTCAAGCTCAGACCGAAGTTGGAGGAACTGAGTTATAATAAAGACACCCTGGTTTCATCTGAACAGACAAGATTTTGAAGAAGCAAAAGCATTTATTATAAGCCTTTAATGCCTCCAATATAATCTCACATTTCTCTACCGGCATTCATCATTTCTGTTTGTATAGCTCCTGACAGTTTATAAAGCGCTTTCCTTGACATTATTTCACTTGATCCTTACAACTCTTAATTAGGTTGGCAGATATTATCTTCGTCATTTTATAGAGGAGATGCTGAGACAGAGGGAGATGAAGCGACTTGCTAACAGTCATCAGGCTATTACTTGCAAAACCAGCAGTAAAAACCGGGCTTTCTTTTCACGGCGCTCGTTGATTTGTGAATTCCTTCACTCAGAGTAAAATGATGATGCAACCTTTCCAGAGTATCATAATTAAGCTAATAATTAACAACAAAAAAAAATTATGGACTTAGGAGTTGGTATAGAGCTACCGGAGATGTTATGGGGAGAGATTTTGGAGGGAAAATGTCCCTCCCTAGGTTATTCTTCTGTCCAGTCACAGAACCATGTAACGACTCCATTTCTGGTTTATGAGTATTTGGGAAGCATTGATTATCATCTTTATTGCCTTAAAAAACGTTGAAATGGAGGACAGCATTTGTACGAGGCGGCATATAAAAGGGGCATAAAATGGAAATTCCTCTTTGCAAGCTGCCTAGGAGGCTAGCAGAGAAACAGGTAAGCAGGGAAGAAAGGAAGAACCGTCTGTCCGAGAAGTTCCAGAGTGGACACTGGGCTGTAAACATCATGGCAGAATCCCTGCCCAGAGAGTGAGGCTTTCACCACGCCACTTGCCCCACATCCGACATACTCCAAATAGAAGACACAGCGCTGGCAGCAACCCATCCCGTGGTGGCCTCATTAGCAATCTGCAGGCCTCAGTTCCAGGAGTTGCTCATTCCCACTCTATAAATGCTCCTCTTCGGAGAAACCCTGAGATCTAGGCGTTTCTAACCAGAGTGCATTGCCTCCAAAAATTCTAGGGAAATCTCCTCCTATAGCCCTATAACCATCTCCACCCCCTATACAACTCCCCCCTAACACAAGTGCCTACATACACACCACACACCACACACACTCTCTCCCTCCCTTCTTTCTTCCTTCCCTCGCTCTTCCTTCCTCCTCTCAGCCGAGTTCAAGATCTCACAGTGAGAAGATCAATAAACGTGTTGGTAAAAAGACCAAACTTTCAGACATATTAAGGCTATATGTCCCTGACTAACCTTAGACCTTTTACCAAAAGATCTACTACAAAGGCAAAAAAGACACTAGCTACTGTATTTGACTTGCTCATAACCCACGACATAAAAGCTTAAGCACAGAGTTAAGTCTGGGGACAGAGGCAATCTTTTTTTTTTTTTTTTTTTTTAAATTTTTTGTAAGACTTATCACTTTTATTCATTTGTCAGAGAGAAAGAGAGAGAGCATGTGCCCAAGCAGGGGAAGCAGCAGGCAGAGGGAGAAGCAGACTCCCCAGGGAGCAAGGAGCCAGATGCGGGCCTCGATCCCAAAACCCTGGGACCGTGACCTGAGCTGAAGGCAGAGGCTTAACCCACTGAGCCACCCAGGCGTACTGACAAGGACAATCTTGTGGACTTTCTCATCTTCCTTCAGCTAGGGCTGCAAGATCATCCTTGACTCCTGCTTGGCTAAAGGTAAGTGTTTCCACCTAGGAGGGAAGGTAGGAGAGAGGCACGGAGGACAGGAGGGAGGAATAAATTGAAGTACGGGATTTTCCTAGCTATTATGGGCTGAATTATATCCCCCTACCTGAAACTTACATGTTGAAGCCCTAACCCCCAGTACCTCGGAATGGGACCGTATTTGTACACAGGGCTTTTAGAGCGGTGATTAAGTGACATTAAGGCCAGAAGGATGGGTCCTAATCAAACCTGACCTGTATCCTTATAAGAGGAAATTTGGACACAGAGAGAGAGAGAGCAGGGATGAAGGAACTCAAAGCCAAGGTCATGTTGAGACACAGGGAGAAGGTGGCCATCTGCACGCCAAGCAGAGAGGACCCAGACGACACCTAGCCTGCAGGGGCCTTGGTCTTAGCCTGCTAACCTCCAGAATGGTGAGAAAGCGTGTCTGTTACTTACACTCCCCAGTGTGTGGTCCTCTGCTATGAAGGCCCTTAGCAAACTAACACACCAACTGAATCCTGTGCCCCCACAGGTCTCGTGTAGGAGGTCCGTGGATTTCCCCCTTGCTCTCTAGTCAAGCGCAGCGTTCTGAAGAATGACACTCTCTTCTCATTTCTATGCCTCGTAAAATTGTGTAATGTTTAAAACAAAAGGATCCCTCCGTACGTGATGCAAATATGCATGAACTAGGCTCAGCGACAGAAGAAGCCATTTCATGTACCCAATTAAGGTCTTAAATGAACCATTTTTAGAAAAATAACCATTAAGAACTTTCAAACAGTCTTTCCCCCAATGAGATGAAAAGAGTTTCAACGTCTTACTGCATCTGTTTGCAACATGTCAGAGTTGGCAGCCAGGTTAGCCTTAATCAGAAGAGGCTTTTAGTTTGGAAGCAGGACGTGTAATATGCCTCAATATTTTGCCTGATTAAGTGCTTAAATTCAGAAGGCTTGAATAGACAATCCAAGTTTGTGAATATATAATCTTGTGATTAAATTTCCCCAGTGTCTAACCCCAAATCCTTACTAATTCCCTACACAGCATTTTTCTGTGAGTCTTTTAAAAAGAATTATGTAAGGTGCTAATTTGTGATACAATATTAGTATGTTAAAGAGCTCTGAAAACACAGAAAATTATATCAAAATTAGAAGTAGCTGCATTACTAACATTCATTTCTATTAAATTTTATCCTGCAAATTTCAAAAACAGTGGCTATATTTTTTTGTATTTATTACAGATATTTTATGTGTTAAAACTCATATTTATGGTACAAAGCCATAGCTCACTTATAAGGAAAAAAACAGCCAGGAAAGTAAGTTGAAATATCTGAAGTCGGGTTTTATTTGTAATAGTTTTTTTCAGATGAGAATACTTTCCTCCTCTCCAGGAAAATCACATTTCATTTCAGACTGGTAACAAAATGCCTGGTACCTAGTAAGCACTCAATATACATAGCCGAATAAATGAATATAGATACTGTAAATATTTTAGAATAAAATCCCCATGCAGGAAAGAATCTGGTCCTCCTCTGGAATCCATTCATTATAGCATAGCATTCAAAACTTTGATACTAAATTATTATTTTTGTATTGATACTAGAAGGGACCAACATATTCTTTATATAATTTCAAGAAGGAATCTACTACATTCCCCAAAACAATGATACATTATTCCTTTGTTTATGTGTTCCTTTGTTTACATTGTTCACCAAAATGAACACCTTAGGGACTGACATATTTCAATGCTTAGTAGATAATGGTTGAATGAATGAGTTTACATCTAGGTGAATAATTTTTAAAACAATCTTTTAACATTTTACATTTCTTATACAGAAGCTGCGTGAAGACTGTTTTACCATTCCCCTTGAAAAAAGAAGTCATCGGTTGTTGATTTTAAAAGGACTATTATGTACAGAAATCCACGATAACAAAGTACATAAAATTTCTATGACAAACTGAAATTGTGATGGGTAAAACACTTCTTTACTTTTTTTTTTTTTTTAAAGATTTTTATTTATTTATTTATTTGACAGAGATCACAAGCAGGCAGAGAGACAGGCAGAGAGAGAGGAAAGAGCTGAGCAGAGAGCCCAATGTGGGGCTCGATCCCAGGACCCTGGGATCATGACCCGAGCCGAAGGCAGAGGCTTTAACCTGCTGAGCCACCCAGGTGCCCCAAAACACTTCTTTAACTTTTAGGCAAAAGAGTTCTCTCAGCTGAGCAGCAAAAGATTGTATGAGTCTGTTGTTACATCTGAAATATTACTAATGGATTATGTGTTCAATTTTTTTTTTTAAATGTCTCTCTTAAAGTGCAATCCTATATACCTGGATATAATTCAGACTACTTTTTAGAAAAGAAAAATTTGGGAGGGAAAATTTATCCCTCGATTTCCGAGAGAACTAAAAGATTTTTCCTAGACCTCAGTAAACAATTTGCCTTTTAGTATGGTTCATTTGCACTTGGCTTTAGAAGCTGTGTTTCAGGCCACAGATGTGTTGAGAAGGGGGCAAAGCAGTTTGCCTGTCTTTCCTTTGCCCTAAGTGTTCTAAGGAAAATACAGTCAGGAACCTGTCATTTTTATGACGAACCAGGCATCGGCTTTTCCAGTTCCAATACAAGAGAGCACCATTCTGCTTCTGCAGCTGGTTAACACAAATGTTTCTGAACTACTGATAACTAACATGGAAATAAAGTAGGAACACACAGGCGTCCAAGATCTGGATTCTGCGGACCACTGTCTGTTAGAGATTCTCAGCTGTTGTCAATGATAAAACAGATGAATATTTATAACCTTATCATTCACAGACATTATATCCAAATAAGACTAGAATACACTGTTGAAGCTCCACTCTGATACCTTACATGAATTATTGAAGAATCTTCACAACCTGGAATGTTGTATTTCAACAATTTGCGTGTTGAGAAACTTACAAACACTATGACTCTATTCTGATCACATCATTCAAACATTTCCTAAGATCTACACACACAACAAATCACCTCATTTTCCAACGTCCTCTCAAATTTCACTGCTCAAAACGATTTAAACTCATTGTTCTATAGATTTTTTCTAAAGTAAAGTGACTGTTTATTTTTATTTTTTAAATTTTATTTATTTATTTCCCCCCATCACCGGCCATGGATTTGTCTTTCACAGGGTGACTCATTTTACTTAGCATAAAATCCTCTAAGTCCACCTGTATTGTTGCAAATGGTAGGATATCATCCTTTTTGTGGCTTTGTAATATTCCATTGCGTGTATCTGTGTCTGTGCAACATTTCTCTTCTATCTTTTCATGTATGGATGTGCGTTTGGGTTGCTTCGTATCTTGGCTATTGTAAATAATGCTTCAGTAAACATAAGGGTGCATATGACTTTTCATACTAGTGTTTTCATTTTGTTTGGGTAAATACCTAGTAGTGAAATTAGTCAATCCTATGGTATTCCTATTTTTAATTTTTTGATTAAACTCCATACTCTTTTCCACAGTGGCTGTACCAATTTCAATTCCTACCTTCAGTGTATGAGTGCTGCTTTTTCTCACATCTTGTTATTTCTTGTCTTTTTAATTTTAACCATTCTGACAGGTGTAAGGTGATATCTCATAATGGTTTTGTTTCGCATCTCTCATGCTCAGCAATGCTGAGTATCTTTCCATGTGTCCATTGGCCATCTGCATGTCTTCTTCGGAAAAATGGATATTCAGTTTCTCTGCCCATTTTTTAACTAGGTTGTTTTCTAATGTTGCATTGCATAAATTCTTTATGTATTTTTGATATTAACTCCTTATCAGATGTATCATTTGCAAATATCATCTCCGATTCAGTAGTATGCTTTTTTGTTTTGTTGATGGATTGCTTGGCTGGGCAAAAAGCTTTTTATTTTGGTATAGTCTCACGAGTTGATTTTTGCAAATGAAGTGACTTTTGATTAAATTTTTAAAAGGCAATTTCAAAAGCAATATAAATTCATATATCATGATTAAATACCCCCCCATTTCAATCTTTTTAAATATTATTTATTTGGCAAATGTATCATTTAAAGACAACTTAAACTTCTCAAAGCTGTCATTAAAATTACAGCTTAACTATAATTACTATATCATCAAACTAGTCACATTTCCAAATACAAAAAAGAAAATATCCAAAGTGGTCTGGGTTTATATGATCCAATATACCTCATTATTATCCGAGGAGTTATTAGCAGGTGAAAAACTATGGCTTATTTTGTTTCATTAACATCAGTAAAGAAAAAAAATATCTTGATAGTCAATAAATAACTCTAATCTCATTGGAACAAAATAAACTTGATTCCAGAACATGTAAAACTTAAGAAGAAATATCTTCTTATTTATTAGTTATATTTAGTGCATGTAACTAAAATAGTTAATTACTAGTCTTCCCTGGTAGTCAGCAAAACCTGGTTCTTTATTCTGAAAAGCCACAGTCACTAAATTTTTACAGTTGGGGAAAGGAAAATTAGTTGCTTTTCTACCAGTATGAAACTCATTCCCATTCTGACAATAAAATATCACTCAGAATACCCAAACCGCAGGGATCTCCCATTCACATTTCTTTCCAAGGTATATGATAGTCTATGCAAAATTAACTTCTATATTAACAATAAGATCCACACCTCCGCTGAAGCTCAAGAAAAAAAGCGACTACAGTAAATATTAAATCATTCATTTGGTCTTCTTCAAAAATCCTAACCACGGGTATATTGCTTACTTAAGTTGATCTATTTCCAGACTTTATTTTCCAATCTCTGTATAAGAAATCATGTGTACAGATATTCCCCACCATGATGGGGTTACGTCCCAGTAAACTCATCATAAACTGAAAATACTGCAATTTGAAAGTGCGTTTAGTGCACCAAAGCTACTGAACATCACAGGTTAGCCTAGCCTGCCTACCATGTGCCAGAACACTGCACAATTGTGTTAGAGAACACAAAGCCTGTATTATAATAAAGCGTTGACTCTCTTGTGTAGTGCACTGACTACAGTACTGAAAGTGAGAACCAGAATGGCTTTGTGGGTCCGGAGTGGTTGTCAGTATTTTGGTCGTTTGCCCTTATGATGGCACGACTACCAGAAACTGTGGCTTGCTGCCAATGCCCAAGTCAAAAGAGAGGATCTACCCCCTATCACTAGCCCAGGAAAAGAGCAAAACTCGAAATTCCAAATACGGTTTCATCTACTGAATGCGTACCACTTTCACGGCATCATAAAGTCGAAAAGCCATTAGCCAAATGACCTTAAGTCCAGCCCCTCTGTACTCTGAAGCTCTACATGACACACATTAAGCCTCCAATTCATCAATTGCTTTAAGGATTACCTAGACTGCAATTTTTATATTAAAGATTTCTGAATAGTTTTACCTTAAGCCCTAGTTGTTTCAGAAAGAGAAAGTTATTTTTCCACGTTCTTGGGCAATACCTTCCCTGTCTTGGGGGCAGCAGGTGAGACAGAGAGACAAGTAGATTTGATCTCATTAAATCAACTTTAAGGAGCTCGATTAAGGTAAAAATTGAATGAAACGGGAGATAATGCAGAAAGATTCATGGTCTACAGATGAGTATCACTTCCTTCTGCAAACACGGTAGGTTCCTATAGAGACAGTTCTCTTGGAATAACACCCCTAGCTTCTCGTGCCCCCCCTCCACAAGTCTACCCAAGGAGGGAGGAACTGTCATCAGAACTAAAGAATGATGGAGAAAGAGTTGGGCTTGCAGACAAGCCCTTACTTTCTTCCCAAATGAATTTGCTTCCTGTTCTGGTTCTTGCCCAGAGGAAAAAATGGCAGAGGCCTCCAGCTGTCCAGATGTGCCACTAACTACCGGTGCAAGTCTGTGAAATTCTGCTGGGGCTTGGCAGCAAGCCCTTTCAACCGAAAATCAGAATGCAGATCTACAATCAGCTTTAATCTCCATTTGTCACGTTAATCTCTGTCTGCTTTCTCTATACTGTTCCTCCTTTGGTCTCAGAGGATGAAAGCAAATGAAAGGCAGGGTTAGTGTTGACTTTCTAAAACCCTAAAATTTATGTAAGACACTGAGGGGAATGTCCACTGGGATTTTACTTCCTTTTGAGGGCCACAAGCACACAGATAAATTTAAAAGGATGCCAATGGGAGAATGCTATAAGATACAAAATAAACAGAGCTGATAAAGGCAGACGGGGTTCCAGATAAGGGATTCTGGAAGGGCGTCCATGAGAACTTTAAGTAGAACTTAAAAGTATTTTGGATTCGCAAAGCAACTTACAAAGAAGAGGGGGGAAAAGCGTTCCAGGTGTACAGAGGTACGATTATTTTTAATTTTTTGTTAAATGGGGTTAAAAAAAAAAAAGCACATTGCTTTTACACTGCGTACTACCTAATTTCTGGATACAATATAAATATTATCTACATTTCTGTAAACATATACAGATAATAGTGCATGTGCACATATGTGTACATATGTCCTCATATGTAAACACAAAAGCCTCTGGTGGGAAACATCAATTCAGGGTAACAGGCATGAGGTCACAGTGGCTGTGGGTACTCTTGTCATTTAGTCGTACCTGTGGTGTCAGAATGGGTAGACCACACGCGTCTCTACAGTGGACCTGTATGCCTGTACTACTGACTTCATTGAAAAAGACAGTGAATAGAGGAAAAGACAGAAAAGAAAGAAGAAACAGAAGAAGGCAGTATGGGAGGGAAAATTAAAATAAGGAACACATGACAATAGAATTACACGACCTTAATTTACTTCTTTATTTAGAAGGTACTCTAGGACTATAAAATGTCAGTGGGACATTTTTGTGACAATCCATATTCATTACATTGATAAATAGAAAAGTAGAAATCAATACTCAAATTTTCAACTGATAGAATGAGAAATAAATGTCATGTGGGTACTCATATCTAAAAGCATAGGCTTTATATATCTGTCTTAAATCAAAATTTAATGTTATTGTCTTTTCACTGATAGAATCCTGAGTAAGTCAATATGTATGAAATTATTTCCAAATTTGTGACATGCCTCCAATTACTCATCAAGTACACAATCCCTCATAAAACATTGCTAACAAAAAACATCTTCTCTCTTAAGAAAAATATGAAATTCTAAACCTGTCCTCAACCCACTATTTCTCTCTCTTTCTTTCTTTTTTTTTTTTAAGATTTTATTTATTTATTTGACAGACAGAGATCAAAAGTAGGCAGAGAGACAGGCAGAGAGAGAGAGAGGGAAGCAGGCCCCCTGCTGAGCAGAGAGCCTGATGTGGGACTCGTTCCCAGGACCCTGAGATCATGACCTGAGCCAAAGGCAGCAGCTTAACCCACTGAGCCACCCAGGTGCCCTATTTCTCTCTTTCAATTGATAAAAAAATTAAGTTACCCTATATGTTTTACAAATTTAATGATCATTATCTTATTTGTTTCAACTACGTTTGACTTATGACAACTTTTAAAAGTGCTCTCTGGACAGACATTATGAGTTAGAAGACAAAGGCATCTAGTGGTACTGACCTGAAGATAGCCAAAATATTTACCTGGCTCTTTATACCACCAGAAATGTGGTACCCCCACCCCTCACCCCATTCCCACTACACACCACCTTGCAGGCAAGAATCCTGACTACCTGTTCATTGCTACATCCTCAGGCAACTAAAGTAATTTCTGGCATCCAGTAGGTTTCCTCATGGACTGAAGACCCTGATATTGAGACTTTAATATTCTAAAGGGACATTATCCAAGACTCTACTTTACAGACTGTCCATAGGAACGTGGCAGAGATTCTGATCCAATCAACACACCAACAAATACATGGGAAGAACTAGCCTTGGGCAGATGGCATTGGAGAGTTCATCTTCCATCAGCTACAGATGGACTGTCCAATGGATTCTCTAAGAATGTGCAACAGTGCGCAAATATATTGTCCCAATAATGTTCTCATGATGCTTTTTCCCTATAGAAATGCACATAACCCACTTTAAAACACCTTTTGTGATACATAAAATGCTAAAAATGAGCCCTGAGAAAACTACGCAAATATAGATCATTTATTTTTAAGTCAAAATGGATACAATCTAAATTAAGGGGCTAGTTACTAAGGTTACAAAAACTGAGTGAATAAAGTAAAACAGCATTCCAGCCAGTCTTATCCACAAGTACAAAAACATGCTTAACAACACAGATCTCTTCAGAGAGAGCTATAACAACACATTCTTCTCCAAGGTCGACATGTCTACTAATCTAAGTACATTTATTGTTTTGTTGTTTTTTTATCCATCTGTTACATAAAAACTCTATGCCATCCCTAAACACGTATAAAAACCTTTGGGCCTACAAGCTCATGAAAATTTAAGTTCATAGTCTAATAATCTGTTAATCTAATAATCTGTTCATTAGGCCAGGTCATGTTTGACAATCAACAATGGATAATGTTTAAATGACACAGCTTTCTCCAAATTCCAAAGACCATTCAAAATGTTTCAGTCCTAAAATTCTAAAATTAGACTTTGAAAAAAATATATAGTGATTGAAAATAATACTGCACATTCATGTTGCTCCTCACAATTTACAGAGTGCTCTCATTTTTATTAGATTATTTAGAAATTAAAGATCAAAGGCAGCACTATAGGAATCAGAGGTTCTAGCCAGGGAAAGGAAAGAGCAGTTGTAACTTCATATGAATCTTCAAATATATAAAGAGATTTTTCAAAACAACTGTAATAATAAAAGGATAGAGGGGTGCCCAGGTGGCTCAGTTGAGCATTCAACTCTTGGTTTAGGCTCAGGACATGATAAGGTCTTGAGATAAAGCCAGACTCAGCCTCTGCGCTCAGCAGGGAGTCAGCTTGAGAATCTCTCTCGCCCTCTGCCCCTCCCCCCACTCATGCTCACTCTCTCAAATAAATCAGTCTTTAAAAGAAGAAGAAGAAGAAGAAGAAGAAGAAGAAGAAGAAGAAGAAGAAGAATTATTATTATTATTATTATTATTATTATTATTATTATTAAAGGATAGAAGAGGAAAATTGGCATGAATTACTTTATAAAGAACTGAAGTCTATCATATAAAAGTCTGTGGAGCGGCACCTGGCTTGCTCAGTGGGAAGAGCATGAGACTCTTGATGTCAGGGTTGTGAGTTCGAGCCCCACGCAGGGTGTAGAAATTACTTAAGTAATAAAACTTCTAAAAAACATCTGTTGAAAAAGCCTTTTGAAAGTTACAAATAAATGAATGATCAGGGTGGAAGCTACAATGTGTTTAATTGACCTCTCTCTCTTCTTGGAAGAGCCCATATTAATGCAATCTGAAATGTTCATTTCAGAGAAAACCACATTTCTAAAATGTTTCATTCTTAAAACTGGAATGAAACAGGTTATCACAAATTGGAAGTAGTCAGGCCCCTAGGAAACGATTCTTCTTTGCATTCCCAAAGGCCCAACATATAATCCTCAACATTTTAATACCGCAATATTGCTATTAAAAGAAACTAGCACAGCTGGCTTTCATTATTAGTAAACTATCATTACTCTGCTTAATTTAGGTTTTACAAGTTATTTTCTTCATAGATCTGTAACTCATTAACTAAAATAGGTGTCATAGTCAGTTTAAAATCTCTTTCATATCCAGGAACCATGAGTGCCTCAGTTCGTTTCTATGCAAGATTTCTAAGCCATCATCTCTTTACGTCTCTTGAGTAACACATGACAGAGGACAGAATAATAAATCACATTTTACTACTTACAGAATGGCAAGCACCACGAGACTATTTACTACTATTACTTCCGCCTTCCATAAGGGATATTTACCAGCAGTGCCTTAACTCTGGCATTTATTCTCCTTAAATTCTGATCAAGTTATTAACATCATCGATATTGGACTGGATAACAGTTACTCTTCCCTATTTCAACAGTCAAGGGGAAAAAAATGAAGAACATTACCTCTGTGTCTTGCGCAACATGCATGCCCTTGCTGACCTCCGTCTCCATATTCACACTCAACACACTGAAACCCAGGCTAGGCTGGACCTGGCGATTCAAATACTAAGTCATATGAATCCTAATAGCATTCATTCCCATTTTTCTTTCTTATAAATGAGGGTGATGAGCACTAAGAACTCTACCCATCCTTCTGACTCTAGAGTGCATGTATAATTCCATAGCACCACTTCTAGTTTTCCTAATTTCTAGGATCTAAAACTAGGTGAAATTTTTTGCTCATTAGGGTCAAGAGCTACTGCTACGAATTCATGCTATTGGTATGTCTATAATGTATTACTTGCAAAAGATTCTTTTGATACGGAATTATTCAAAAACGACCCCAAATTATACAAAAATTAAAAGGAAACTATAATGGTACATGCAATATTTGTTCTTAAAAAAAATAAAATAAAATTTATCTTTACAACATTAGTAAGGCTTTGTTGAGAAAAGTACCATAGAACTATGTTCTACTTTCTCCCTGCTTATTAGAAATCAGACATTGCAAATAAATGGATTTTTTTTTCTTAAAATTTACCTATATATTTGAGCGAGAGAGAGCATAAGCAAGAGGGGCAGAGGGAGCAGGAGAGAGAATCTCAAGCAGACTCCATGCTGATCTCCAAGACAGATGCGGGGCTTGATCTCACGACCCTGAGATCATGACCTGAGCCAAAATCATGAGTCGGATGCTTAACTGACTGAGTCATCCAGACACCCACAAACAAATGGATTTTTAATGATTCTGAAGGTTTCTTCATTTTTGGATAGAGTATATCAATAATATATCCACATGTATAGAGGTAAACTGTTACGTGTTTAACAATGAGCTTTCTAGGAAATAAGGTCCTGATTTTTAGTGTTTGCCAATTTCTGTGATATAAGTACTCTAACTGTGGCTGATCGGAAGCTGCTAATGTGAATTACCAAATGCCTCAGAACTGACCCACTAGCCCTATGGCCCACAATGAGTTGGTTCCAGCCACACCACTGTGTACCTTTCAGAGGTATATATACAGACCCACACCCATATACATGCAGATAGGTATTATCTAGTAGACACACAAAAGTACACCTAAACAGAGTTCATAACAAATCAATTTCTCCAAGGTTTATGGGCAGTTCTTTCAAAAGGTCAGAATGGCACTTGACATACATTTCCTGTCTTTCCAACCACATGCCTTATTATCACTGCCTCGGAGAGGTCCCTTATAGAAGAACATCAACCATTCTGAAATGCATCGCCTTTAAGCATATAATTAGCTATGGCCATATGTTTGGTGTCTAAAATTAAGCAAGCCAGATTTAAAAACTCAGACAGCAGACCTCTAAGAAATTTCATAATCTGATCTTCTCATCATCCTGCATGAACCTCTTACATGAATGCATGTTGGTGATGGGTACCAGGCTCGCCTGGATGGAGATGCTTATAATCCATTCCAAATACACGGAGAGAAAGCCTTTCACTTCCAGTGCACCTCAGCCCCATATTTAATAGTTCTATTTTCGACACAACATTCTTCTGCAATGGTGCAGAATCCTAAAGAGAAAAGTCACCTGAAGCAAATCCCCAAAAGTCTATCCATTCACGCACTCCACCTGAGGTTAAATAGCCCATAACCTTGAACCAAGGGTCCCCATCACAATGAGCCGGCATCAAGCATGGTCAGGATCACTGCAGGGAAAGCGTAATTTCATCCATATGTACTATCACGTGAATAGCATCGTCTAGGATTATGTAACACCGAAACTCCGTGCTCTCTGCTGCTGCTGAGAGAGTAATCCTGACATTTACTGTGCAGAGAAACGTGGCAATCCATCAAAACGTTTGATGCCTGGCACTTTCCCCTGAAATTCCACTTCCAGGAATTTCTTTTAGAGATAAGTCCCACTTAAAAGAAAAGGTGCTCATGGAACATCACCTCTGAAATTATTGTTCGTAATAGCAAAAATGAAACAACCTAGATGTCTGTGAATAGGTCACTGGGTAAATAAGGTCTGGTAAAGCTGTACAGTGGAATAAAATACAGCCTTGGTGGGGGGAGGGCAGAAGGAGTGGAGACCTTAGGTGCTGAAATGAAACAAGTTTACAGATCATTGTTAAGTGGCAAAAATAGCTGAATAAAAATGTATACAGTGTGTCACCATTTGAGTGAACACATATAAGATCTATAAATTGTTGTGTATATATAAAGCATCAACAGAAGGATCACAAATGCCTATAAGAACGGTTGCCTCTGAAGTGGCCAAGCCTTTCGTATCATTAAATATTTCTGTAGCACCAACACATAAATTTTTGGAAACTAAAAACATCTGGAAGGATGTGTCATGATATGTCAATTGTTCAAGTTTTAAAGGACTTTAAGTCCTCATCACATTTCTTTTCACAGTAGGTTTAAATATAACCCAGCATGAGAGCATCTACATTTCCACCCATTTTTTAAATTGCTCTCTCCCACTCATTCTTCTTCTGGAACCCTCCCTCCTTTCCTCTGCGGAGCTAACATCTGAAGCCAGTAACCCCACAGTCACTGTCACGACAAAGCTCTATAATCTGGGCCTGAGAAAGGTAAGGGTTATTTTTCTTTTTTAAGATTTTTACTTCTTTATTTGACAGACAGAAATCCCAAGTAGGCAGAGAGGCAGGCAGAGAGAGAGGAAGGGAAGCAGGCTCCCTGCTGAGCAGAGAACCTGATGTGGGGCTCAATCCCAGAACCCTGGGACCATGACCAGAGCCGAGGGCAGAGGCTTTAACCCGCTGAGCCACCCAGGTGCCCCAGTAAGGGTTATTTTTGACTGGAGGAAAGTTCTAGAAGTCAAGAAACAATTGCAAGGAGTCATAATATACTATAACATATAATATGCTATAGTCAAATGTCAGGATTTATGTATCCTGACTCCCCACCTGAGCACTCTCACAACTCCACCTTAAAATATATAATCTAGGGCGCCTGGGTGGCTCAGTGGGTTAAAGCCTCTGCCTTCAGCTCAGGTCATGATCTCAGGGTCCTGGGATCGAGTCCCACACTGGGCTCTCTGCTCAGCAGGGGGCTTGCTTCTACCCCCATCTCTCTCTGCCTGCCTCTCTGTCTACTTGTGATCTCTGTCAAATAAATAAATAAAATCTTAAAATATATATATATATAAAATCTACATAATATGTGTACAGTGTTGTATAAATTGATATAAAATAGAAAGATAGAGAAAAAGAAGATAAACATGAATGAAGCCAGAAATATCAGAGTTATGTCATTTTTATTAATCTTCTTTTCCATTTCAATACTTGCCTCTCCTCAATATTTTTCACTAAACCCCAGGTGGACACCTCAAAAATGAACCAATAGTCAGTTAAATCCACCAGTTAAGCAGCTTATCTGTCTGTCCAACCTTGGGGAAAGTACACGAGAAACAAGTGAAACTACATAAACCTCACCCTGAAGGGGCTTAAAATCTTCAAACAGCAACCACATTCCTCAGAGAATTCTGGAGTGGTGGATTTACACTCAATTTCCTTAGAAACAAGGAAGCTCTCCGCCCCCCCCCCAAAGAAATTAAATATATTTAACTAGAAGTGGCATTTATATACGGGAGCCTTCTTATACCTTAGAATGTTTTAAAAAACCATATTCATAGTCAATGCATCTAAACAGCTGTTTCACAACCATTCTATAGGAAAAATTACTAGGATGAAGCACTGGCCTCGGCAAACCACCCCAGATGCTTTATCACTCCTAGAAATTAATTGCTAAGAAATTTAATTCTTGGGAAATGGGAAGCCTGGGAAAACCCACAAGATAAGCAATTCTCTGAATTTGAAATATATGCTTGGAATACTTCAGTGTTTTCTTCCTAAAGGGTCATCCTGCAGTCACCCTTGCGTTTCCCTCCATCTGGCTACCTGAGCTTTGCTCCGCAAATTCTCTTCTCCCTAACAGCCCACACCTCTTGGGACAGGCTTTACAGAAAGGACAATAACACGCTTAAAAGTCAATAAGCTTCAAAAGTGAAAACAGAAGACTTGGTAATACATCTTGGTCTTTAGATCTGCAAGGTGTGAGCCTTCACTTTCCTTCTGGGGAAACTGCTATTAGTGAAGGAGTCTGCTTTGCATTTCAAAGGGAATAGAGACAGACGTCTGACCTTGAGTATGAAAAAGGTAATGTTGTGTCCCCACCTACCCAACCACCACGATAATACATAATCCAAAGTTAAATCAATATTGAACGGCAAAGAAAGTGAAAAGAAACACAAATTCTGACTTTTATCATGATGACTACTACAGTACTTGAATTATTATTTTCCCAAAACTACTTTTTGATGCCCCAATTCAAAAGTGGCCTAAGTATAGTCCTGGTCTGCCTGTGGGTTATCCAACACTGGCTTCATAACCCCAGCAGCACCATAAGAAATGGTACCAGGGACACAAAAGCTACTTTGGCCACATCTATAATAAAATAAATTTTAAATTGTGTCTTTGATTTTCCCCAAATAAATTTTCCATTGTCCCTGCTTCTTGGTGTGACAAGCTCCTACTGCAAAAATAGGGCAGGAAAATCTCACTAGGTCATGTGACCCCGGCCCTGCCACAGAGGAATCTGGGAAATCAAGCACCTGATATCTTCAGTTCAGGTAATATAGGCAACCTGTGCCTCCCATTAATCTCAAAAGGAAGACCTCTCCCAAGTTAGTAAGGGGGTTCAGATGTCAAATAGCTAGAATAATAATAGTGGAAGAATACAGAATTATGTGTGTTATGATTTCAGAGTAGATACTTTTTCTTTTTAAGATTTTATTTATTAGACAGACAGAATCACAAGTAGTCAGAGAGGCAGGCAGAGAGAGAGAGGAAGAAGCAGGCTCCCCGAGGAGCAGAGATTCCGACGTGGGGCTTGATCCCAGGACCCTGAGATCATGACCTGAGCCGAAGGCAGAGGCTTTAACCCACTGAGCCACCCAGGTGCCCCCAGAGTAGATACTTTTAAGCCATAGTGATGACTTTTTCTTACTGAATGATTCTAAGGATGTCTGAAGGGTGAAATCAGTTTGCCACTTCTTACCTTCTCAAACAATGAAACGTGAAGCTCGGCGTCATATTTGGAAAGAACTGAATAAAAAGTTGCATAGCCCAATTAATGCGAGTAAATTAGTTTAATTCCAGAAAAACCTATTCCATATATGTGAAAAAAGAAAAGCATGTGATTTACATGGAAAGTAGTCAAGGCCATGGGCTTTGGAATCTTCCTGGCTCATCTGCTTAACCTGCTGGTATCCTCAGACAGCTTAATTGCACTTCCTCTGTCTCAGTTCTCCCATCCGTAAAATGTGAATGACACTCCCTGTGACAAAAAGATGCTATAAGGACTACACAGCATCTTACAAGAGTTTAAAATAGTACGTGGAACATAGGGAGAGCTCAACAAATGTTGTATCTATTATACGTATTCAGTGTTAAAACATAAAGCCCATTTGTAATAACCTCAATGCTTTATCTTGATTCCATTTCTTTTGATTAAAAGGCAATCTTCAACCACATGGAAAGGTCAATCACTCGATATTTTTGTTATAGCAAGAGAACAGAGAGCAGATTACCTACTTTATCCTTTCAAAAATATCAGTGAATAAGACTATTTCACCCACTGTAAAATTATGGCTCTACAATATTGATTTTTTTTTTTTCAGATGCCAAAGGACAAGTAAAATGTAACAAGGGTCTCTCTTCCTCTCCCCCAAAATTAGGGTTGGAACAACAATGTACAATGTTCAGCTGGGCCAGTTCTAAATAAAAATGTTATGTCTAGGATACTAACTTGCATGGTAGAGAAGATCTGAACATAGGTCTCCTTAGGAAAGAGCTTACATGACACTTTGTACTATGTTCCCTCCTAGAGTATAAACCCATTGAGGGTCAGGTACTCTGACCTTATTTGTGCTCAATAAAAATCTGTAGAAATGAAAGTAACAATGTAATGAGTGAAAGTTAGCACATATGGGGATGCCTGGGTGGCTCAGTTGGTTAAGCAGCTGCCTTCGGCTCAGGTCATGATCCCAGCGTCCTGGGATTGAGTCCCACATCGGGCTCCTTGCTCAGCGGGAGCCTGCTTCTCCCTCTGCCTCTGCCTGCCACTCTGTCTGCCTGTGCTTGCTCTCTCCCCCCCTCTCTCTCTCTGATAAATAAATAAAAAAAAACATCTTTAATAAAAAAAAAATAAGTTAGCACATATGGAGTAGTACACAGAATGCTTTTCATAACAAAATACACACAAGTTGGTCAACATCTAGACAAGAGGTTAATCAAATGAAAATCTGAGCTATTGTCATTATTTGGTACCTTCAATATATGTTCTTGTATGCCAGGAGCTAAGGGTTACGCAAGGATAAAGCAGACCTGGTCCTAATTTCTAGGATCTTACAGATTCACAGGAGACTAATCAAATATGTCAGATAAATAATCGAATATATCAAATGTATTTTATATGTGTAAAAAGTTAGAAAGTGACTACTGCACCAGAATGTTTGAATAAAAATTGCAAGAGATCAGAGAAGGGAGAAATTACTCCTTCTAAATGCATTCCTTCTCTGGTTTGGGGGGCGGGAACCTCTCCTGTCCACAGAAAAGCACCTTTAAATCATAGCATCACTAGTGTCTGTCCCATTTTTCCAAATGAAATAGAGAAACTTTGGGGGCACCTGGGTGGCTCAGTGGGTTAATGCCTTTGCCTTTGGCTCAGGTCATGGTCTCAAAGTCCTGGGACTGAGCCCTGTCAGGCTCTCTGCTCAGCAGGGAGCCTGCTTCCCTACCCCCTCTCTCTGCCTGTCTCTCTGCCTACTTGTGATCTCTGTCAAATAAATAAATAAAATCTTTTTAAAAAATTAAAAAAAGAAATAGAGAAACTTTCTTTAGATAAAGAAAACTAAGTTTATCACAGCTAAAATTAATAATTTAGCTAATTAGGTTTCCTATTAGTCTTTAACGAAACTTTATTTATTGTGGTTAATAGTGAATTCTCTCTCTTTCTGTCACACACACACCATACTCCTCAACACCTCAAAACTGTACATTAGTTCTAGAGGCTTCTATTTTCCAGGTTAGGAAATTGCTGCTCTGTCGGAGAAACAAATTCCCAAGACTCCCCATTCAAGGTCTCTGACAGGCCGTTACCCCCGTCATTCAGAGATCAGGCCCACCATTCCGAAAACAAAAAGCCCCTCAATGCCACAACGATTAGGGAAAGATCAATGTAACCCTACAGATCGATATGTTTAACACCTAAAGAAACACACAATTGAAGTTCAGAGCTTCAATTCCTCGTGGGGAGAAAAAGAAAAAAAAAAAAAAAAAAAACTTTCAATCTTGTTTTTAGAAAGAAATATTCAGCTGAACAGATCAACTTCATGAAAACCCAAATGGCTTTTGTGTTAAAACTATTTCTGGAATTCTCTTATTTCATCCACTGCTGCATGCAGAAAAGACAGGCGCTTGCTAAGACATCTGACCAGCAGCACGGGGTGGCACGGCCCCAGTGCATGGGCTCCCGCAGGAACAGTGAAGTGGCCGCATGCTGGCTACCCTCCTCACCAGCCCCATAAATAAGGCCACGCTTCTAAATACCTTCATTTTAAAATTAGATTTCGATTTTTTTCTCAGGAACAGCCAAATCCCTGTTGAGCTCCTAAAACATATTTTACAACTTAGATGAGTATGTTCTGCCTTCCTGCCTTTTTTTTTTTTTTTTTTTTTTTTTTGCAGCTGTTACTTTTAAGAGAGAACATTTTGCTTTACAAATGAGAATGAAGGCTTTTATATAAAGGGGGAATTTTTCTGCTCGTTATCATCTGGGCATCCTCTCTCTCTCTTTTTTTTTTATCATGTCAGAACTGGCTTAAAACAATTTCATATGCAAACTGTGCAACAGCACAGGAGTTTAAATGTTCACAGTTTCAAACCTGATAGAAAATAGAGAAACTAAAAAATAAGCCCAGTGAAATCACTGCAGTGCACAAATATATAAGAAAACCTAACTTACGGGGCGCCTGGGTGGCTCAGTAGGTGAAGCATCTGCCTTCCGCTCAGGTCATGGTCCCAGAATCCTGGGATCAAGCTCCGCATCGGGCACCCTGTTCTGCAGGAAGCCTGCTTCTCCCTCTCTCACTCCCCCTGCTTTTGTTCCCTCTCTCGCTGTGTCTCTATCAAATAAATAAAATCTTTAAAAACAAACCTAACTTGGTTCTACTTTTCCTCTAGCTAGAACCACTTCTAGTACCATCTGTGTAAGAAAGTCAGTAAAAGGGATTCACAGCACAAACTGTTCTTTTTAGCTCCCTATGGCAAATGTCATCTTTGACCATCAAAATATTTGCCTGCTGATTTACACATATCATAGCTACTTTAATAGGTCACTATGATGTCTATGACTTTTCAAAATATACAGCACAATCATATGCTAATGTATGCAGAGGAATGTTTGTGTATGAATTAGTGGGATTGTCACCACTTAAAACTATACCTTTAGCAGGGATTATTATGTGATTAACATAGCTATTTTCCTAATGTATCTCCGGAAATTTCATTAAAACATGGGAACTAAAATAATGCAGAGTTAAATATCAAGCTTGGGAATTTATATTCAATTTTCCAAGGGCAGATGCACTGTTCTTTTGCTTAAACAAAGATCTACTGATAACATTCTGCAAAACCAGAGTTGCCCATTTCTTGGGCAGTTCATAGGGTATGATCTTCTAACTCGCATTAGAAGGGTAGAGGAGTTTAACCTTCCCTACTTACTATATAATTAGAGTTCATCCACTTATATGGAAGAACAATTAATCCTACATAAGAAATAGATTATTGTGGTGTTGAAAAAAGGTACTTCCTACTCCCTGATGGAGAGCCTTCACTGCCTCTCCCCCTCGCCCTCCAGCGGATTACCTCTACCTGCTCTCAGGATCACAGAGCCTTTGTCATACCACTCCCCACATCATATAGAAACGAATTATCTATGTATCTCTCTTCACAACTCTATGTGTGCCTCAAGGGCAGGGAAATTGTAGGTGCTGTTCTTCAGCCAAGTAATTAAAAATAAATTTTCACTGACCCGAACTGATACAATAAGTAAGACAGCCTTGGATAGGTAACAGCTTAAAATGGAACTCAGAAAATTACAAGTGGTTCCTATGAGCTTTCCAGTGGCACAATTTATTATTCAAAGGCTCCATCGTAAATAGATCATTCCAAAGGTGGTACAATTTGATTGCTTTATCCCTAGGCCTGACTTTTTAAACTAACTTTCCTCTCTATCAATTTCTTTATCTCCCAGGAAATGTCACTGCAATTTATAGTACTCTTTACATTTAGTTTCTCTAATCTTTTCAGGCATTTGGAAATTGCTGTCAGTGATAGCAAAAATATGCCACATTTTGAAAAAACATTTTGATAGACATAGACCTATATACAGTAGGTACCTCAGTGAGGGGAATGCGATGCCTTACAATAAAGGGAAAGCAACAAAATGCACGTTCCACACAATAAACTCTGGTCTATACTTTCACTTTCCACTGGCTTCAGCTAATATAACTTACCAGCCACACTCTTCCAAAGAAAATTTAAGAGAGTCTTTATAGTACACCATTTAATTTTGATCTTTAGAGTTGTCTTTAAGTAAAGCCTCCCAAACAACCAAACAACAACTAACAATAACAAAAACCCTTTTTATATTTCAATCAAGGAATAATCAGTTATTTATTCAATACCTACTATGCTCAAATACTGAGCTCTGGAAAATTCAAATAAATATTCAAGTGCCCTCAGTCACCACATATCACAGAGGCAAATTTGGGAAACAAGAATTAAGTGACTCATTTTAAAGGACACAAGACAACAGTTTCAGAGTCGGGAGAAGGCCGAATTTGGTTAATTACCAAATGAAGAGACAAACACTATACTAGTAAGGAAAGAAGGAGAAAATTGGGGCTGTGTCACTTAGGGCAAATGCATGAAGAGTAATTTGAGCTAAATTGCATTTTAGTTGGTAGAGAAAATTGGGAAGGACAGAGCAAGCATTGGCATGAGTATTAGCAAATGAAATGAGACACAGAAAGAAGAGTAAGTTGAGTGAAAAAGGTTTTATGAGACAGAAATTTCTAGAAGGGCACTTGGAACTAAGTTAGTAAGACAGTTTCAGTTCTTGAATGTCAAACCAAGATGATGGGTATTTATTTTCAGGCCACTGGAGAACTAAACTGACTTCTGACAGTTGAAGGCTTAAACTTGAATCCAGTGGTTCTCAAAGTGTGGCCTACATGCCTTTCGCGTCAGCATCACCTGGACACTGGCCCCATCTCAGATCTCCCAACTCAGAAACTCCCAGAAGGGGACCCGGCAGCCCACATTTGAACGAGCCTTCTGGGTAATTCCGATGTACACTCAAGGCTGAGAACCCCTGCTTTAAGCAAAGTGAAATAATCAAAGCCACACATCAGATATACCATTCTGAGGACAGGAGGCACAACAGGAACCTGTGACAACGGCATGAAAGGGAACTTTCACAGTCAGTTCCAAGAAGACCAAAAAGAAAAGAAAGAGAATGTTTTTAAAAGATTTGCTCTGTGACATTTAACAGCATTTCAAGATCACCTTTTAACGTTCTATTAGAGCTTCTCTCTTAGAAGCTTATCGTAAAAGGAAATTAAAAATGACTAAGTCTTACAGTGGGGATTACAGCCTACTAGCTTTCCCTCCTCTCCTGAGGAAGAAATGGTAAGATTTCTCATCATGTGTCAGGAGGGAATTGGGAAAAGGAGAGCTAACAGTTACTGGAGACTTCACAAAGAACAGGATCAAGAGGCTAGCTGTGGTACTGCCCCTTTATATACAGTTGAAAACTGAGCTTCACGGGGGTAAAGAAAACTTCAAAATAACCAATTAGTAAGCACAAAACCAAGAATTCAGAGCTCTTGCTCCTCTAGGAAACCACCTACCAGAAAGCCCAAAGAGTCCCATGTAAAAAAGAATTTGTTTTCTCAGTTCACCTGATGTTTGAGACTCTTCAGAAGTCTCCATATTGCATAGGTAATGAGGGTAATATTCTGCAAATCTTTCACTGGTTCAGTTTTGTTTGCTCCTTAATTTGTTGTCTTCATACAGACCTCACCCTCCAAGGCCATGGGTGCCTGTTACCTGACCTCTTTAAGACCCAAGTCTCCAAACCTGCATGAAGGGTTTGAAGTCCAGCCAGGAAGACAAAAGATGGCAAACCCATCGCTGTCCCCAACGGTCTGTATGAAGGACAGATGTACAGGGAGACTCTCCACATTTCCCAGTTTCTCGTCTCTGAGCATCCTGTCAATATAGGAAAGCCAAAGGGAAGAAGGATTTCTAGCCCAAAATCTGTTTAGGAATCTTTACAAAAGACTGTCTGGTGGGCTTTTGGCAATGACCTCAAACTCGGAGGCAAAGATGTTCAGAAGCTAGGCTACACCCACACTTAGGGGACACAAGTCTGGCCCAGTAGTCTCAGAGTGCTCCTGGGTGGGTTGAGAATGCGGCTGAGCTGTAGACCAGATGGCTTATTTTGCTCCCACCACAGGAGGTGATCAAAGCCACAGGGGGACCAGAGGCCAGGTAAGAAACAAGCCACTGATTCATGAGGCCCAAAGGGCCAGAAAAGACCATGGTCAGGGTGAGTACTCCAGGAAAGGAGACTACCCGTTCCTTCCCAAGTTGCACAAGAGCAGATCAAAAAGTACACCGACCCCAGCATTGGCAGAGCAGGAGAGCCAAGCCCGGGAGCCTTCAGGAGCCCCAGGAAACTCACCCTTCCCCTTTCTCCCCTTGTCACTCCCTACCCTCATCAAGAGATGGACTGGCTTCAAAATTGGATACAGTCTTCATCGTAAGCCAGCCACTATTCTAAGAGCTTCATCAAGGTTGATTCATTTCATACAGCACAATGATGACAGGTAGAGACTATTACTGTCCCTGTTCACAGATGAAAGAACAGAGGCACAGACAGGTTCCCAAAGGCGAAGTAATAGAGCCAGGAGCCAAAGGCAGCCTCTGCTCAACCCAAGAGAGGGAATGGCAGGAAGAAGAGGAAGAAAACGAGAAGGAAAGAAAATGCATGTCTGTTCGTATCTCCTGTTCAGATCAGAGTTTCAACGTACGCATATTTTCCACTTTGGGGGAAGAAAATGCTGGCAGCTCACATATTTCCTAAAGGGCCCCCCAAAAGCTTGTAAAACAGGCCAGTTCCTGGAGCGAGGCATGATGACTCACTGGCATGGCTGTTTTTTTCTCTGACCTCGTGTAGTTACCACTGGAAAGTTGAAAATAACCAAGCGCTGCTTGGACCTCAGTGAAATCAAAAGGCGTACTGTGTCGCTAATATTTTAAAATGGAAAAACATCCAATTCGACAAGTGTTCTTCAGTTATGTTTGACTTTTTCCCAAAAGTCCACAAGACTGAAAGGCTAACCTTCTTCCACAGACCAAAGCTTAAAGGCCTCCAAGTTCACTGTGCAGGGAGGGCAGAGCTCCCCATTCGGGAAACATCTCAGGCCCTGACCAACAGAGGGACAAAAAACAAGCACTCAAGACAAAAGGAAGGGAAGCCAAAGGTAGCCTTCATAGAATTGCTAAAGCTAACTGCATTGTTTCCAAAAACACGCTGCAATGTTTAGGATGAAAATGCATCGGCTTAACGTAAGTATAAGGAATTTTTAGAGCTTTTGTGGGCTTCCAGTCATTATTTTTTTCCCCTGACATAACCAAATGGGTCCCCACTCCTGGTGACAGGATCTTAGTGCCTGATGGGCTTGGTGACTCACATGGGACACACAGCCTAACGAAGCACTGACAATACTTTATCTGAGGTTTGGTTCAGTTTTTCCAATCTAACATGCTATTGAATAGGTCCTAGGATAGGGTGTTAGTACAATATCTGTTAAAAATGATTCTTTCAGGGAGGAGGGAAAAAAAAAAAAAAACACACAGCTTTCAGTGTTCGGTATCCTTTACATCTGCTGCTCAGCTGGAAACACTGTTAAAAGGCCATTAGAACCTTAAGGTAACAGACCTGGAAGGCTATGAAAGCCACGGAGCAATTTGCTGTTTGTGTGACGAGTATCAGCCCAGCTACTTCCTTTTCAAGGGCTGAAAACAGCTTCTGTCATGAGCCGTGAAAATCAATTCCACGGTAACCCGGCTGAAATGTGGCTGAAGGGGGCACACCTCTGGGCTGGCGCTACACAGCAGAGCCTCCTTCTGGGCATCCCTGGAACCTTCCAGAAGCCCCCCCAGACAGCAGCATCCTGGCCAAGCCTGGGAGGGAGGGAAGGAGCAGCATGGGACTTCTGGGAACCTTCAGGCTCATCTCTTAGGACCCTGATTCTCTCTGATGCTTAATTAGGTTAAAATCGGAACCGTCACCCTGAATGAAGATGGCTTTAGGAAATGTGCAGCGGGGAAAAGCCTGCTCTGGCTGATTTGTATTCCATCTTTCTCTCCTTCCTGATTATAGTAGTTGGGAGTGAGGCTCATTCTTCCCAAATAATACTGTTTCAAAGCCTTTCAGAACATAGAGCATTTGTAAACTTTTTCTCAAATACCAGGTCATAACTTTTGAAAATAAGTATTTCGGAGGCAGAACGACGGATTGTCAAGAGTTGTACTTCACAAACTCATGGCTAAAACGGTGAAAATTCACTCTAAATTGTGTTATAAGTTTTTCAGCTACAGGACTTTGTCATGCCATTTATAAAATGCAACCTTGGTTACCACCTAGAATTAAGATCTCTGCAACCTACATTTTTATATATACTCAACTCCCACTTTGTTAAACCGAAAACCTTTCTATAATTTCCTGAGCATATTCAGGATAAGGATAAACTGCCACTCTTAAATCATAGCAATCAGCTTACATTTATGCATGGAACTTCCGGTAATATTACTTACCTTTACGTCAATAATCCAGGCTGAGAAATTGATTCAAAATTAATTTGTCAAAGTAATATAACAACAAAATGAAAAAGTATAATTTTATGGGTTGTTTTGAATCTCTGATGCACCTGACTTGCTGTTGTTTCAACTGGAATTTGAGTGTGATTATACATATTTTCTCGACTAAAGTGAAAAAAAAGGATTTATATAATTTTTATGTCTACTGGACAAAATACATCAGGTGGATCTCCGATTTTAAGAAATCCTCCAGTCGCTTTTTTTTCTTTCTTTTTTTTTTTTTAAAGAGGGGAAAGTAGTAATTGAAAAGGGATTATCCATAATAATTTTGTTGTTGATGACATAAGATTTGCCATTTGTAACCTATTTTATACTCAGTTGAAACTGACCTTTTATGAGAGCCATGTGGTAATATAAGTGAAATGAATATACTCTTTATTGCAGACATATAAAAAGACTGGCCTAAGCTTTTAACATAGTACTTGACCTCCTGATGTCTAAATATCCCCAAGTCTATTAAAGAATATTAAATAAGATACCACATAATCAAATGAGTAGTAAAAGCACAATAGAAGGCTTTCACACATTAGCACTTTATAATGTAAAAGTAACAGACCTGGAAGGCTGTGTTACCTAAGTTCAAGTGTGTTACCTAAGTTCAAAGTAAATACATAGCTGGAGGAGAAGCTGTAACAGATCACTTAGGAATGTCCAGGAATCCTATATTTCCAAATTATTAATATGTCAGAATTACAACTTCTTAATTCCCAAGTAGAATTCCCAGTATGTCAAAGATCACTAAAACTCTTCAAAAACATTTGTTAAACCTCTTGCTGTAAATAAAGGGAAAATACGTCAACCACTTCACATTTTAGTATTGTTTACTAAAAATGTTTAGTATTGTTTAAAAACTCCCAGTCATTGGGATTTGGAAGAAAATAGGATAAGCAAACAGCTAGGGTATGTTTAAAGTATTTTCTAACTTTTCCAGGAAAAAGGTAAGGCCTGTAACTTTAAAAATATCTGTAATATCTAAAAGCACAGTGGCTTTTTTCAAGTTCATTTCAAAAGCGCTGTTGACTTTGAGCTGTGCTGACCCATTAAGAAAATACAAATTGAAAAATTATTCATCTTTTTAAAAAAGAAGACCTCCAAGTATTTTCTTTACATAGAAAATATTTGCCTCAACCCCACTGCGGAGGAAACACCTCTGGTTCCCGGAAATTCAGCTGAGGATCAGTGGCCCTTGCTAATCTCCACTGTCCTAGGGGCACAAAGAGAGGAAGTCAATTTCTCAAAAAAATCCAAGAACTATAATAAGGAGCAAACACACTAGCAGATCAAGCCTACAGAATACAGGTGTGCATGCCTTGAATGTATTATGCTCAATCTTTAAGTAAAAGTGTATGAAATGAAGACTGGCCAGCTCTAAATGTAGTCTCCTTGCATAAGAGTCTGGAGGTCAGGGAAACAATGGCTATTTCTGCATCAGGAGCCTCCTGGAGGAAAAACAGCTGGGGCGGGGAAGGGGAGATGGAATTACTCTTCGCCAGAAATGTTCTAAATAGGAAGCCCCCCCCCAAAAAAAACAAGTCATGTTCCCAAAGGAAGCCTGCCATATTAACAGAGAATAATGGGGATCTTGTAGATCTTATAGTAAAAGACACAGAAAACATTTCCCTGTTTCTTTTAGAGCCATGCTGAAGTTCTCTCCCAGTCATGCCGCTGTGCGTTTGCCGCTGACTTGGGTCCCTTTCCTTCCACACAGAGGTACCTGTGGCTTGAAGGAATCCAATCACTCTCTTTCCCTGAGTCCCCCTAGTGGCCAAAGTAAGCATCTGAAACAGGACAGAGGTGATGGGGAGGGGGAGGAGGAGGGTGCAATTTGAAACAGAGGCACTTTCTCAGTTAGGATTCTTATCTGATGAGAAATAACAGAAATCATTGCCCAAATTTGACTGAGGGGGGGGGAAAAACTGTATTTAAAAACACAGTAAATGCATTCAGAATTTGGCTCCCAGAGACTCAAGAGATGGTACAGGACCAAAGGCATCAGGGTAACCAGAGAACTTGTTTAAAAAAAAAAAAAAAATGTGAATTATAGACCCCACCCAAGAAGGACTAAATCAGAACCTTTACCCTTTGTGGGTGGGGCCCAGGCATTGCTGTTGAACAAGCCCTCCAGTAATTCTGATGCAGGATCAGGTTTTCAGTTTATGAAGTTAGCTTTAGCTAACAGGTTCCCTTCCCTGGATGCACATTGGAAATACTCGGGAAAACTGAAAAACAAAGGAAGGGAAGCAGGGAGAGAGGAAGAAAGGAAAAAGAGTGCCCGGTCTCAGACCAATTAAATCGGGATATTTAAAGATGGAACCCATGTATAAGTATTCTATTTTAATATCTCACGTGACTCCCGGATAGCCCTGGCTCTTTCCAACACAGAAGAGCCAATGGGTAAATTTTCAGGAATTTCGTAAGCTGGCTGTTAGACTGTTAGTAGCTTGAAATCTGTCATGTTGGGAATATTTCTAAACCACAGAAATTGGCAAACGCTACAGATCAGGTCTCCCCACACCCTATCCTCCTGAAGGCTATTTGCTAAACACGTGTCGGCTCACCTCTGGCCAGAGTTGAGAAACAGTGGACTTAAGGAGCAAGGTTGCCAACTACCTCATTAATTCAGACAATCTGGGTAGTTACTCTCAATTTCTCCATTACCCTTCAATTCCCCAGGGATTCTTATGAAGATTACCAAGCAATGCAGTGACCACATAGTTAAGGAAGGAAGACTTTGGCCCCTCTCTGAGGGAGTAACCATGCCTACTCCAAGTCAACAGCCATGGCCCTTTTCCTCTCTCTTCGGGACATGGGTACAGGAAGCAATTCTGGAAGGAGAGGGTGGCTAAATCCACCGAGGGGCTTCTGACAGTCTGTCCCATCAATGAGAAGACACACATGGTTAGAAAGAGCCCCACTGTGTGCTTCCGGGCATCATAATGTGGCTTTGACTCTTAGTACTCCAGCAGCTGTCTTGCTTCCATAATGGAGCTCCCTGGTAGAATGAGGACAGCAGAGAACAGAAGATGGAGAGAATCTGGGAACAGTTGATAGTATGAACATCCCACTTTCTCAATCGTAAAACTGTTCTGGGATGCAGCTTAGGTGAAATGGTGGCTTTCCCTGTGTGGGTCTGCCACCCAATGCAGGATTTTCTATGACCAGCTGCCAGAAGTATCTTAAAGACATAGACGATTCCAGGCAAGAGTTTCAACGGCTTATCTTCTTGAAACACTTTTTCATGGAACTTCTAAGCAGCAGGAGTAAAGCTTTTTCTTACTTTTTTTCTTTTTAATGTTGTTTCTTTTCTGATGACCTCATCCACCCCTCTTCTCACCACTTGACCTCATATTGGCCCTTGGCATCTCCTGCTTTAGTATCTAAATCAGCCTCCTGACTATCCCCCTTCCATCCCCTGGGCCTTTAATGATCTATTCCATCTTGATTACAGTACTTGACTCATCTAAAACAATACTTTCATCTTGTCACTTGACTGCCAAGAACCTACGATAGTGACCTACTTCCTGCCACATAAAACGAAGGGTTTTCAAGATCCATCAAAAATACAACCCACCCTATTTGTTCAATATTATGTCTCACAGATTCTTAATTCATCCCTTTCTGTAGTATCCTCCACATGTACTACTTTGCTTACGAATTTAACCCCACCCCAAATGCCTTCTTCTGTCATGGCTCTTTGACAAATGCTACCCATCAGTCAATGTTCCCGGGATGGTTAATTTTATATGTCAACTTAACCTGCCTAAGGGATATCCAGATAGCTGGAATACCCACATAATCTGTGGGTGTGTCTGTGAGGATGTTTCTGGAAGAGATTAGCATTTGATTTAGTAGCAGGAGTGACCAGTGTCAAGGAACACCATCCAATCTATCCAGACCCAAATAGAACAAAAAGGTGGAAGAACAACAAATTGTTTTTTTAGCTTGCAATCTATCTTTTTCTACAATGGGACATGAAAGCTCGGTCTCCAGGCTCAGACTCTGAGACTTATATCAGTACCATACCCTGCCTAAGGCCTTCAGCATCTACTTTAGTGGGTCTGCAGCTTGTCTATTGTAGGTCATGGGGCTTCTCAGCCTCCATCCAGAGGCAATTCCTAGAATAAATCTCCTAATATATATATACCTATATCTATACATCCTACTGCTTTGGTTTCATTAGAGAACCCTGAATAATACAGCCCCAATTAAATTTTACCGCTTCCTCTCAGCAAGGTGAAGGCAAGTCTTCATTTTGTGATTCCTATCATTACAGCCAGTAACGTATTATTTGGTACTTAAGCCAAGGACATAGCATTGTTTAACTGCCAGGGAGTGAAGTAACAATTTAGTTCATTCTTCATCTTGGTAAAAATTTTAAGTTTTGGAGTTTTGTTTAGTTTTGTTTTTATGCTGCCATAGGACAAAAAAAAACTTTGACTGACGTTTCAAAACCGCACAGCTGATTATGTATATTTTGGTAAGTCTTTACTTTCTGAAAGTTAACATCTCCCTGTGCCCTATCTGGGAAATCCCTTTCTCTGAGCCACATTGATACTCTTAACAATGCTGTGCTGGTTTTATGATGTTGAGTTTCGTCTGCACTAAAAAGCACATATAAACTATGTCAGCCATTTACATGGCCTTGCAAACTCCATGAATGCTTCTGGGATGTTTGTTTCTCTCCCTTGGTCTCTCCCTCTCTTTCACATACATAGATGCTGGATCATGGTCCTTGTCCATCACATGGTAGATATTTAGTGATTCACTTTTGCCTGACTTGTGGTCTGTTGCTTGTATCAATTTTACCTTCTAAATATTCCTTTTCTTTTTTTTTTTTTTAAGATTTTATTTATTTATTTGACAGACAGAGATCACAAGTAGGCAGAGAGGCAGGCAGAGAGAGGGGGGAAGCAGACTCCCTGCTGAGCAGAGAGACTGATGCAGGACCCTGGGATCATGACCTGAGCTGAAGGCAGAGGCTTTAACCCACTGAGCCACCCAGGCACCCCTAAATATTTCTTTTCTTTAAATAAAGTACAGTTGACCTACAATATTATATTAGTTTCAGATGCACAACACAGTGATCTGACCTTTGTGTACATTGCAAAATGATCAGCTCAGTAAGTCTAGTTACCATCCATCACCATAAAAGTTAATAAAGTATTCTTGACTGTTTTCTCCATGCACTATATTACATCCCCATGACTTATTTTATAATGTATGTTTGTACTGCTCAATCCCCTTTACCCACCTGCCCGCCCGCCAACCCTCCTCCCCGGCACCAACTACCAATCTGTCATTGACATCTATGAATCTGGGTTCTGTTTGGTTTGTTCATTTTGGTTTTTAGATGCTGCAGGTAAGTGACATCCTATGGGATTGGGTATTTGTCTTTCTCGTAGCTCCTAAATAGATCCTGCTTTCTACTTCATTCCATTTCCAGTCACCACTCTAGGTCAAGTTAACATCTCCTCCTGTTGCTGTATCTGCTTCCGCTCCCCTGCAATCCATGCTCTCCAGAGCCACCAAAGTAACATTTCAAATCAAGTCCATCCTGACTGGAACACTTCTTCAATAGCACCTCACTGCCGTAGGCTGAAGGCCAAGGTCTCTGCAGTAAGTTCCAGGGATTTCAGGGCTGATTAAGGCAAGAGACAGGTCTGGGAGGGGAGGGGGCAGCAGGCCTCGGAGAGCTTTGTTTGGGTGAAACTTGACAGGCCTGCTGCATGAGGGGAAGGCCCTCCTAGCTGGGGGCCTGGCCGACATAACAGAGGAGCCAGGACCAGAAGGGAACCCCCAGGAGTGGAGAGGGGAACGAAGTAGCTAGGTAATGCTGCTCAGCCACAGGGTAAGGAGCACAGCAACTTGGGAGTTCTTTTTAGGTCTCTGATTCATCCCATAAATGACTAACAAGCCTTATGCAGTTTTGCAGGATACACAAGAGACAGGCTTTAAATGGTTAAAAGTGTATTTTCTACGGGCTATGTTTAAAACAACCGGTTGTGTAAACACTTGAGTTTAGCGCCACAGGTTCAAGAGCGAAGGGTCCACACTTGCAGTGAATAGGTCACCTGCCTTGGGCCACAATGCATGGGCTATCTTTGGACAGTGTTATGAACCTGGCCCGCAGGCTCTCCCATACTCCTGCAGGCTTTCCATCCACTGCTATTTTACCCAGGTTCTAAAAGTCCTCTCATACTTTCAGGGTCTTCTAACCACATAGGTACTAACTATGCTCTCATGCTCCAGAGCCCACCATGGTCCATTGCTCTTCCTCAAGGAACCATTCCCAGATGCTGTGATTAGATCAGATGCTCTGTTCAATGCTTTCATGGAGTCAGGTACCTCATGCTTGCCTCAATCTCAGCCATTCCTTGCGAATGATGCCCTTCATCTCTACTTCCCTGCTAGGACTAAAATCCACTGAGGCGCTGTACACTGCACCTAGCAAAGTAAATTACACATAGAAGGTATATAAGAAATATTTTTTGGATGAATGAAAAAAAAAAAACCACCTAAAGGAAGTAGAGAATGAGTTATAAAAATAAATCAGTAACTGGATAATATCTAAACATGGAATCAAATTCCTATTTTGCTTTGGCACATTCGTTTGAAAAATATTTTTCATTCAAGGTTATTAAAAAACTCTTCAATACTTCCATTCAGGATTATTAGAATTTTTTAAACCTTTGCCTAAGACTCACTGCTATGAAACCTTTTATTTACAAATATGGCATCCCAGGGAGACAATTATACTTTTAAACAGGATCATGCAAATAACTTAAAACTGAATAATTTTGAAGAAGCTTATGAAACTAAGTAGAATTACGTGCCAGGTAAAGAATTTAATAGATCAGAATCTGGTCTGCAAAGAGATATATGCACCAAATTTTAAAAAATATTCAGTATTCTGTTTAAACTGTCACTACCATTGGCCTTGCTAGAAGTCTTTTGAAAGATGTGAATTGGAGGGGGGGACGGTAAAAAATAATCTTAAATATGTTACTTTGGTAGACCTAAAATATAAGATTAAGCTAATAAACGATTTTATCAGCAATTCCCTCACAACAATTTCTATCCTAAACTCATAGGTCTATACAAATCTAGTGACTAAATCGTAGGTCGTTTGGTTTAAAAGGACTCAATAATTTTGTATTTTGTAAGTGTTCATAAAACTTACCCATAATTATAAGAGAACATTAGTCAGGCTCTTACATAAATTATGATACAATGTTGATACTATAATACTTAAAGGACATAATGCTGTATATTTTAAATCACGTTTGATAGCAGCCTACATTTCTACTCACCAGCAATTACCATGTGGTACAGTTAAAAGAGGTGAGTTTTATGTCAAAAAGTGTATCATTCAACTCAAATGAACTCTTGTTCTCAATGATGACATACTATCCGCTAATTAAATCAGCTAAGATAGCTCTGTTTGCAAGGATCATTTTAAAATTAATTCCCAAATCAAGAGTATAACAAGTGGCACTCCTAATCACCCAGATTTTAGATTGCTCTGATACCTGGAATGGATAGAATTCTTTTAGAAATCTAGTGACTCGACAAATTATTTTAAAACATTGAAGTTTTGCCAACTCATTTATACCTCTCCCTCTGTTCTTAGAAAGGATTTTAAAGACATCAGCTAACTGAGGAGAGGGCAAAGAAATCAGAAACCTACGAAGCAGACAGTTAAATGTAAATTATAATTTATTTCAAAGTAGGGTATTTAACATGTCCATAAAAGAGTAAAGTTTACCCTACAAAGTTTTTCTGTTTACGTTAATGTGACGATTGAAAAAAAAGTTGTGTTAATGGCAAATTAAATAAGTTAGTTTGCTGGGGAAACAGAGGGAGGACAGTTTCCCTGGCAAACCCACCAAAGTAAGGAAAAGACTGTTGCACAAAGATCAGGCAAAATGAAGCATTACTGAAATTTGAAAGCAATAAGGAAGGACTGACAAAAGTCACTAGTATATCAGCAGAGTATAAGAGAATATTTTGTAATTTGATTTTGGGATAGATTTTTAGAATCATTGACATACTCTAAATTCATATCCACGAGATGGGAAAGAATTTAATGCTGTAATATCCACCTGTAGCCCGAGCTCTCAAAACACCTGAGACATAGAGACAAATACTAAGAAAACAATTACATTTTTTCCTAATCTATGAAAATAAACTTCCTTCCTCCCTCTACCCTTATGGTAACTTCCTATAACTTCCTATAGCTTTGTTGCACTAACCCATGGTAACTTCCTATAGCAAGCTTTGTTGCACTAACCCATTATTCGTGTAGGCCTAGTATACTGAAAAATACGAATACATATTCTTTAGTTTCCATCTTTTATAAAGCTACAGAGATACAATTTTTAAAAATCAGGAAAACACATCAATCGATGAACAATTTAGTGATGGTAGCATGGCTGGTTCCTGAGAACACAAATTTCAAATTCAAAGTGATTTTGAAAAAATTGTAGATGTTGCAAGTAGATAGAAAAATATTCAGCACAAACTGTGAGGGAATACATATGGTGATTGATAATACCAGGTTATGTACCTAGTAGACGAAAAAAGAATTGATTTTGCAGGCATTCATTCAACAAATACAGAATGGCAGGGGGCAGGATTAAGTCTAGAACTCAGGTACCTGGAGTCAGAATGCCTGATTTGGAATTCTAGCTTCACCACTTCCTTGCTGAGTCATCCCTGGGCAAGTTAATCATTCCAGCCCCTCTGCTGCTCAGTTTTTTCATCTATAAAATGGGGATTATGATGATATCTACAAAATTATTAAAAGGCATCAATAAGACAATGTCTAATGTTTTAGAAGGAGGTAATGTTTTTAAGCAGGTGCTGACACGTAGTAATTTGCAAATAAGGGATTGTTAACTACAGCTGCATTAGATAACTGATGAAAAAAGTGGGCATGGAGGCCAATAAGTCACCATTAGTCAGCTACAAGGAGTTATAATTAATCACTCCAAGAAAGCTCAAGGTGTAGAGGCTCAGTAAGCATAAAACAGCACTCTCTGAATTGTCTAGTCTTTCAAGCAGATACTCTTTTCAGTTGTTGAGTTCTCTTATAAGTTTAGAGCCATCAAGATGAGTTGGGTTGGAAAACGAGATAATATCATGGATGCTCAAAGAAAAGACTAGAATGTTTCATACCTACCTTTGATCAAAATAACATTTCTAACAGAGAACTTGATGATCCACTGCTCAGTATCTTCCCAGAAGACAGAACAGAAGAAAATAAGCAAGCAAACCGGGAAGGCTTCGGCCTAGTTATCTGGAAACATTTCGATACCACAAGAATTACTAAGTACTAGAATGGATGGCTGAGAGGGACTCATGGGTCTTCTCCTTTGGAGGTCCCTCAAACAAGGACGGATCGTCTATCTGATCTGCCTGGGACGGCTTAAGATCAGGACTGAGTGAAGATTAATGGCGCAACCTGCCCCTTAAAGGCCTCCCAAGCACTCTCTGAGAGTGTAGCTTTATATATTACCCATCACAGCCCCTCATCTATGGAGTTTGAAGAACTCCCTTTTATCCTAGAATAGAAAAGGCCAACACTATTTCACAATTGTGAGTTCTGAGTAAAACTGTAATAATGTCATGATGAGACATAATGTCCTTATTACTTCTCAGTTATTTTACTAGGCAAGCTACCTGCAAATAGCTTTCAATTAGAAACAGCCCGCATGAATCTAAATTATGAACAGCAGTTCCTTTAAATTCCTGTTCCCTGGCAGAAAAATGGCATATGCCATTTTTCAAGCAAACCATTAAAAATCCAAACAACACAAAGATGAAAAGGGAGTTTAAAGAAAGGATAACCACCATATACTAGATAATGAAATGCAAATAGTGTCAGGAACTAGCGAAGAGCAAAAGAGTGTTTTCATTTAATAATAGGGCAGATTTCCTAAGTAATTATTCCAACAATGTGCAGCATTGAGTAGTTCACTTTAAAAAAATGCATATATATAGGAAGGTGTGTGTGTATACATATATATATATGTATTTAGTATACAATTATCTTTTACTTCATTTGCTTCCCTATCAGATGTGCATCTGACCCCACAATGACCTGTATCTTGATCATTTCCACCAGCATCAAAGCACACCAGGGTTAAGACAAAGTCAACAGCGCCCTTACTCCTAGAAAGTGACTTAAACAAAAGCCCACGTTTTAGAACTTAACAGCTAATTAGTGAACACTGTAATTGTCAAAGGTGTAGTGGAAAGGGGGGGGGGGGGAGAGATGGACCCTGTAGTTAAAAACCAAATAAAGGATTTATTTTAACCACTGGAAATGTTTTCAGTAAAGTAAAAGGTGAGTACAGAAACTATTTACACTGAAAGCTTTATTTTGATATTAAGGAGATTTGCATCAAGCTAAAGATGAAGTGTAGCATCCTGGAGGTCCCATAATCCACTAAAGAGTACTGAAGCAATTTAAAAATACTTAACTATTTTCTTCTCTGAGATATCATATCTGAAATCATGCTGGGAAATATCTGTGCTTAAAAGATACAATTTGAAAGAGCCCAGATTAGAGGAGGAAAAGTTCCTAGAAGAAGTGAGCCATACTATAAAACCTTTTAAAAGTTGAATTCCCTGAGATTTGGGGAGGAGAAAAAAGCAAAGCTGATCCTTATCAATTAATTAAAAAGAATGAAATAACAGTAGACAAAGGGGAAGGAGAGTTAAGAAACTTAAGGAGCTGTGGGGGCAGTAGCTCTCTATTCACTGATTAACAAATTAAGGAGTTCTGGAAAAGGGAGAAGAAGTGACAGGGGTAGAAAAGTGGTCTTATAATTCACCACAGGTTCCGCCTCCGACTCACTAAAGACCGGCTACGTCTGGCTCAGAATTGGAAAAAGGCTCCCTGTATATCATGCTCGGCGGGGTGACCGTGTGTATGGGCTTTTATTTATTTATTTATTTACTTCCAGTGCCTAAATTTCTATAAATGTGTTCATTTCGGTATAAGCAAAAACCTGCACTTGTGGAGTTTGTAGCTCAACCGTAATAAAACAGCGATTGCATTACATATCGAAACTGTGATGTTTTAAGATACAGCTGCAAAAAGATTTCACTCGGCGGCCAGCTCTTTGGCAAAATGCAGAGAGGCTGGTGGAAATGCAGCGTTTTGATTTGACCATCGGAGGTCACCGAGGACTCCAACGGCCGGGTTTGAGCAGCCCGCGCCCTCGCAGCATCTCCCGGCCTCCCGGTGCCTCGCTCAGCAGTGCTCGCTCGCAGCCACAGGATTTTCTCTCCCGACACGTTCCATTCACTGAGCCCCAGAGAAGCTCCCCGTCGGTTGGAGCGAAGAGCCGGAAAACGCGCACCCGGGCTGCTGCGCAAGTTGCCGGAGACCCAGGGCTACCCACACGCCGGCGCCAAGAAAGGGGGTGGGCGCTCTCGAGCTCTCGGGGCCCCGGAATGCTAGCGGCCCGGCACGCGGGGTCCGGGGACTCCGGGACAAACCCAGCCGTGAGCCACCCGCTTCTGTCGGCGCAGCTTCTGAGCGCAGGCGGGCGGGCGAGATCGCGCTCAGGTCCGGGCTCCGCGCCGGCGGCCGGGGGATGTCCCCCGACCCGCGAGTGACCAACCGCAATCGGGGAAGCACTGAGGGCCCGTAACGCGCAAGTCCGCCCCAAGCCCGAAACTGGCAGCCGGTGAACTCCCCAAACCAGCCCAGAACTCCCGACGTCCGGAGGCCGGGTCCCCCACCCCACCCCCAAGGTGGGGGTCCCCCCCGGCCCGGGCGCCGGGCGCTCTGCCTCCCGGAAAGACTCGGAGAGCGGAGCGGAGCGGAGCGAGCGGCGAGGGGAGCCCTCCGCGTCTCTCCACCGCCCCCGCCGGCGCGAGGGCGGGAGTGGGGAAGGCGCCACTCAGACTGTGGCGCTGGGCAAACTGCGGCCGCAGTTCTTCCAAGTTTGCCTGAGCCGGAGGCGCGGGGTGGGCGCCCCGCTGGGCGACCTGCCCTCGCGCCGCGGCCGCCCCCCGGGGGTCCCGAGCTCCCCGGCCCGCCCGGCCCGAGCCCACCGCGAAGGGCGCGCACGGGCGCCGGAGCGGAGGGAGGGCGGGCGGGAGGGAAGGAGGGCGCTCCCGCGTGTGCACACAATGAGGCAGCGGAGACGCACACCTTCCCCGCGGGAGCAGCCGCCCGAGCATCCGCCGGCGTCCGGGAGAGCCAGCCCTGGCAGAAAGTGAACACCAACAACTCAGCAACAGGGGGGCGAAGGGGGGCGCCCGGCCGCCTGGGGGGCGTGCGGCCGCCGAGGGCTGCAGCCAGCCGGGCCGCGCGCCCGCGCTTACCTGCGATCTCCTGGTAGGGGATGTCCGCCAGGCTGAATCCCTTGGCACCGTACGCCTGGCGGACCTCGCCGCAGCTCCGAGCCTTCACCTCCGCGCCGGCCGGGAGGGACAGCAGCAGCCCGGAGAGGGAAAGAATCACAGCCCCGATCCAAGAAGGCATGGTGCAGCGTGCAAATCCAGCTCGGTAAACCCCAGGGCCCGTGCGCTCTTCCCCTTGCCCCTCGAGCCGAAAGCCCGCCAGAGCCCGCGGCGCGCTCCTTGCCGCTGCCCAGCGTCACCCCCTTCTGCCAGCCGAGGGGACGAGCAGCGCAGCCCTCTGGACTGCGCTCAGCAAACTTTTATAAGCCAGATGGAGGATGGCAAGCCAACCAGGGCTGGCTGGGAAAGCAGCCGCCTCGCTTCCCCCAGTCCCCCAGTCCCCCAGACCGGGAGCGGTGCAATAAAAACGAGCGAGCGGAGGCAAAGAAATGTTTAAAAAGCCACCATGGGGGTTCAGGGCTGCGATCCGACTTCCGAGCCGCAGAATCGTAGAGCGCTGCGAGCTCGGCTCGCCCGGGTGTGCGGCGAAGGTGGGGACGCGCGCCGGCTCTCCCGGAGAGGGAGGTGGACGGGCGAGCGCGAGGGTGTGTGCGCGCGTGTGTGTCGGGGCGAGCGCGGGGTCTTGGGGGCGCGTGTGCGTGGAGGTATGTGTTGGGGATAAACGGGATCCAGGGGAAACCTCGGCTTCGCACAGGCTGAGGGAGCCTGTGAGAGTCCTCCTGAAATAGGAAGAGAGAAATCCCGGAGACAGACCCTGGAGGCTAGAGGGAAGGAGAAAGGAGGGGAGAGAAACGTGCTACACTGAGCACGGCCGAAATTCAGAGGCAGAGTCGAAGGCAAATCCTGGACTGGATCTCTCGCGACTCGGTGGAAGAAGAAGGGAAGAAAGGAAGCGGTTCTGCTTTCTCACTCCCTTCACATCCTCCAGACCGATCCGACACGTTCCCTTTAATGACTCAAGTAAGTAATCTAGAAAGGCAGAGCCTTTGAAGTTAGTAACACGTGTGGTATGAGACTATGCTTTTGTGGACCTGAAGGACCAAGCAATTCCAATTGTTGCTCTAAATAGGGGCAACAATTTGTGACCTACTGAAACACAAAGCCCGCGTAGAAATAAGCATGTGGGGAACCCCTGACGTTCAGAGGACAGTCATCGCTGTAATGAATGGTCTCATTTCTGTTTGGCTTTGTTTTTTTGTTTGTTTGTTTGTTTTGTTTTGTTTTTTCGAAAGACAGTTTGTGCACGCGGGCACCAGTCTTTTTTTACTATATTTTTTAATTTTTGGTTTGAGACTCATAAATTTCACCCTTTTTAATTTCAAATATTACATAATCTTGTATCAGAAATCCTTAAGCTTAAATTTCTAGTGGGTGGAGGAACAGGAAAGCTAAGGAGAAGAAACACAACAAGGAAGCGATGGGAAAATGAGAGACCAGGTGTCATGGGGTGCATGAAGGAAGATACTGGAGAGGAGAGTGACTTTCCTTGGCTCTCCACAGTCTCACCCTGGGCTTAACATTCCCTTCGAAGCTAACAGAATTCTCAGCTGGGGAATCTATTCACTTTCTTCCCATCTTACACTCCAGTTTTGTGAAATGGAATAAAAATGACAATTCAGGGTAGACTAACCTCTTCTTGACTTTCTTATGCTAATGAACTCCAAGCAGAAACTGGTGTGCAGACCCAAAGCTTCTGCAACTACTAAGATAGTTAAATCAAAAAAAAAAAAAAAAAAAAAAAGGAAGGAGAAGAAAACACTGCTTACTCAATCTGCGGTCAAATGTGTTTAGGCTGCCTCATTACTCAAAAATTACTATAGGGTAATATCCAGTTGTATGGGGTTCCCGTATAAAGCCACACATGCTGATGTTTTTCTGATGATGGCTGTTAATGACCAGAATGACTCATGAAATTTAAGTCATTCTGTTTGTTATCATCACAACATGTTAGGTACATCTTCTGTCTCTTTTGATCAATTCTTCCCCTCTTACTCCACTGAAAAGAGGCCCAAGTATAAGATCCAAACTCGTTAACCCATGGAAATGCTTAAAAACATAAAGCTGACTTGCTTACAAACTGACTTTCTCTTCTTCAAAACTCCATAGCTAAACATTTCTTTCTAAAAACAGTCACATACACATTTTTCTCTCCAAATTTTCACACAGTTTTTATCTTCATGATATCGTGCTGTCTGACCTTAAGTGACTGAACTCGTTTTCCTCAAAGTCTGAAATCACGATGAGAACATAATCTATTCTTTGTGGGAAAAGAATAAGATGGGTATGATTAGAAATTGTTGTAACAAAGTCATTATTTCTATGATATTTGACACGACTTCTTTTAAACTTCTGTTTCTGTCATCGCCGAGTGATAGGCATTGATCACTCCTGAGGAGGGGATAAATACACCCCTAACCTACCCTATCATCTCCTACTGGGACTGGTTTTACTTGACCCTGACCCTAGCAGTATATAGTAGATAATGCAATAAAAAGGATGTTGGAGGTAAAGGAAGAATGGGTAAAAACATAGTATAAGTGGTTTAAATTATTTAAAAATCAATGAATCATTAAGTATTTAATGAGCATTCAATGCAACTATACAGAACTAGGTTATTGTACGTAGTTCCTACACTTATAAAATGACCTTGACAGTTATGGCAAGGCTAGGATATGGAAAGAATTATAACTTAATCAAGCATAAATAAAGTACTTTAATGCCTTCAGGAGGGTGAAACAATGCAGAGCAGGTCCGTGAGCTCCACTCTGACCAAAGAATTAAGTAACTTACCTTACTGATCCTCTCAACCCCTATTTGGCCCACTTGTTGGGAAATTCAGCACTGTTTGAAATGGTGTAAGAGGGGCAAAGTCAAACTCTCCAGCTAAGGGCAGTAGCACAGCCTACATGAGGTATCGGAAGGAGCACCAAACGACATGCAAGTTCATAGAAGAGACTAGAAAGAAGAGAGCTCATATTAAGGAGACATCATTCAGTTTAGATAGAAAAAAAGGTTTAGCCAAAGTACTCAAACTCTAGCAGTCATGTTTATATTGTATGTAATAGGAAAAAAAAGTTAGGACATTGAAGAAAAATAAACCAGAGGAAAGAAGCACATGGAAGCAAGAGAAAAGTTAAGAAAGAGAAACACATAGAGTTCTGCTATCATGGTCAAGGTTTCAGGAGATTGCTACCAGGGGAGGAGGATAGTGAGTAGAAAGAAGGTGAAGGTAAATTTTGCAGAAAAGATTTGCAGGATTTGGTCTTTGGTTCAAGACACACACACACACACACACATACAGAATAATTATGAAGACTTATTTTAAAAATGTGAGTCTCACTGGAGAAATATGAAACATTTATTAGGACAGTGAGATTCTCGTGTATACACCATTTTTACATCCCAGTTGTTTTTCAAAACCCCTTCTGGGCATAAGATGAATGGAATCTCAGAGAATTTGAGTTGCAGAGGGAAAAAGACTCAGTCTTAAGGAGCAGCCATAGTTAATAGGCAAACAGAACAGCCCATGATCTACTTCATGGTCAAGGTCTTTCTTCCTACCCTAAGTCTGATTTTATCTGGGGGCATTGTGCCAGGGCATTTCACCAAGGGGTGAATCACGTTTGGCCTGAGCACGGAGGTCTATTAACCAGTGCAAGAGTGGGGCTACGATCCATTTCTGGCCTATGAGAGGTAAGGAAATTTCTGGTGGACGTTATTTTTCCTGGTCAAAGGCAAGAACTATAGAAGCAGAAAGGTCTTTTTATCTCAACCTCCTGCCTTCTTAGAGCTAATTAAACGTGTGGTGGCTAGGAGACAAGACACTCCTCACAGGCAAAGAACAAAGGATGGAAAGAACCTAGATTTTTGACTTCCTGTTTGACCCACCAAACCAACCCTTGGACCCCGGCCTTTGAACTTCCTGTTAAATAATTCACAAATATCTTTGTCTTGTCGTTTCTGTCACTGTCAGGTGGTTATTCTGCTATTTACAAATGAAAGCAATAGACATGTATAGAGCAAACTAAAGGGAGAAGGAGAGAAGCGAAGGCAAGAGATGGGGTTAGTTGTAAATGTAAGAAGAGAAGAAAATCAGGTAGTGCTATGGCATCTGAGTTAGGGGTTTTCGATTATAAAGTGAATCACAGTAGACATCAAGAACAGGGAAGGCAGAGAAAATGGTCCTTGGATAATGATGAAGAGACTTCCTGGAAACTTCAACAGAAACATTTTAATAAAATAGTGGGGCGGAGGCCAGACCACATGGAATTATATATGAAGTGGATGGATAGAATATGGAAAAATTAAGGTATAACTAATGACACTGGGGTAGCTCCATGTGGAAGAGGGAAAAGGGTAGTCCGGAAATGCTTTCCAGAAGAAACTTCTAAAACTACAAGGAAGGATAAGGGACTAGACCTAGAAAGAGATTGAAAGTCACTATGTCATTATTTGTTATGTTGATTTTAAACCGTTCTCTTTTTTATCTGCCATCTGTAAGTTTGCTTACAGAAGAAATGTAAGTTCTTTTTTGTGATGAGAGACATTATTTTAAAATAAGTATGTCACACTTTCACCAAATGCAACTAACATTTGTGGTCATGTTATATAAAATAAAGGGGTCTTACCGTTATCTCGTGGATGTAAAACAAATGACTGTTAACACTTTACTCAGTAAGATAGCAACCTTGTGCTATGAAAGTTTTCATTGTTAGTTTTTCAAAGAGTTGAATTTAAAAAAAAAAAGACACAATTACAGAATTTGCTATTCTTTTGTTCAGTTATACCAATGCATGAATGAGGAACAGCATGAATTTTAAGGTGTTTTTTTTCCCCCCTTTGTGTATTTAGATCAAGCAGGACAAATAAGTTCAAATGAAATCTCATGAAAACAAGAGAATGGTTTTCAAGTGTCTATTCCACATCTTAGCTTGGCACAAATCAAAATCACTTAGTTAACCTGCCTCTTGAAAAACAGAGCCTATAATGAAAAAGCTGTCAGAAATTTAACAACAGTAGCTCTGCCTGGTGCCTGGATGATGGGAAGGTTGCAGAGTTACAGGGAAAGAAAAGGTAAACTTGGGTGAATAACGACAAAAATGGTGGTGAAAATAATGTTTTATTTTTCTTACCAAGGTTTATACCTAACCAAAATGTAATGGTCTGTTTAACATTTATTGAGCCTTAAGAGTATACCTAGTATTAATATAAAGCAATTAAAATTATATCTTTAGGGCAACTGAGGACCGCTGAGTTATTAATGATCTCTTGGGGAAATCCAAACACCAAAACCAGAGGGACAACAGATTCTTCTTATCTTCCAATATTCTTCTAATGTAAAGCTAGAGCTATTTGGCTTCAGTGGAGGGAATTGTGTGATCTGTTTAATCAGATTTTTCCCTAATAGTGATGTCAGAGATAAACCAAGAGAACTCAAAGGGCTCTAATTGTTTAATTATACGTAGTTTCTGTATATGCTGGAAGATTCATATATTCTTAAGCACTACCCATGTTTACTTGAAATATTCCTGACAATCATGAAATCTATAAACAGAAAATATATTAAGGCATTATGATGATTTAAAATGCTATTTTTAATTTTTTATATTATTCATAATCGAAGAATCTACTCTCCACTGATGCTAAGTGAAATTCATGCCTAGAAATACATCTTAGGTCATAAAGTACATTAAAATAATCAAGTAACAAAATATTTACTTTCAGAAATTGGTGTTAGGACCACTTTCTGCCTTGGAACAATCTCAGCAAATGTAATACTGGTTAAGCACCATTTTATACCATCATTAGAAAAGCTTATTGTGCATAAGGAAGAGAGTTTCATTTTAACTTTATGACTCACAATATTAATAGATGCCTTCAATAATGTCATTATTTAAAGCTCACGTGTTTTTGAAGTATTTCCAAATGAGATATGTAAATGTAGAAGAGTGACACAAATGAAAATCTCATTGCAGATTAATAAACTTGCATTTTTGTAGTTCATAAAAGAAGATCATTTAACCTTGTCTTACTTGTTATAAATCCTGATATTAATGTTATGAGAGATGATTCCAGAGCTAAGCAGTAATTTGACATACCTAGATTATTGGAACCATACATCTTGGCAGTTCCTTCTCTAGTTCCTTGCTTTTGTGAAAGATGAATGGAGCTTTGCATAGTTTTCGGATCATCTGGCACCATAAACAATGACCTTCTTTTTTTTCTTTTTTTTAAGTTTTTATTTTAATTCCAATTAGTTGACACAGTATTACATTGGTTTCAGGTGTACAACATGGTAATCCAACACTTGCATTCGTCACTGGGTGGTCATCACGAGGACACTCCTTAATCCCCATCACCTGTTTCACCCAGCCCTCCAGCCTCTCACACTCTGGTAACCATGAACAACAATGACCTTCCTTAACGCAAGTGGAAGACAACACAGGATCATAGGACAGGGAAGAGCTCTTCACATGTTGCTGATCTTCATCAATAGAATACCTTAACTCTATTTATTGTAATGATTTCTCAGCTTTTAAAAGCACCAGGTTAATTAACTATTATTAATTATTCCAACATTGAAGAAGCAGTATGACAGGCTTGGTTTGGGGGGAAAAAACTGATGATAAACCCATAAAATGTTGTTGTTATTAAGTACTTTGCTACATACAGGTATCTGCTTTTTAAACTATGTCTATAGAATTTCAGCTTCAAAGGACTCTACTCTGAAGGAACAGTAAGATAATTTTCTGATTAAGCTCTTTTCTGAACTTAAAGGCTCCACAAAGAGGGCCAAAACAAAACAGAAATTACTTAGAAAAATAAGCTGCAAAATTGTTTGATTAGAATCAGAAGATGGGCGCCTGGGTGGCTCAGTGCATTAAACCTCTACTTTCAGCTCGGGTCATGATCCCAGGGTCTTGGGATTGAATCCTACATCAGGCTCTCTGCTCAGCGGGAGCCTGCTTCCCCCTCTCTCTGCCTACTGCTCTGTCTGCATGTGATTTCTCTCTTTATCAAATAAATAAATAAAATCTTAAAAAAAAAAATCAGAAGAAATCCAGGATCATACCGTGATGTGAAATGGCATTTAATAACAGGAGGTGATCTGAATATTCTATAATTCAATAATAAATATATTCAAAGTTTTTAATTTTAATTTATCTAATAACTTCAAAATACAATGATTAAATCGATTTAATTTTATTATAAGTTAGCATAGGTATTGGCAAGAGAAAAAAGGAAATGAAATTTTAAATGGATTCTGTTTTTTCTACTGATTCCTATAAGACAACAAAACTTCTTTGTTGAGGGTTACATCTTTTTTTTTTTTTTTAAGATTTTATTTATTTATTTGACAGACAGAGATCACGAGTAGGCAGAGAGGCAGGCAGAGAGAGAGGAGGAAGCAGGCTCCCCACTGAGCAGAGAGCCCGATGCAGGACTCGATCCCAGGACCCTGAGATCATGATCTGAGCCGAAGGCAGCGGCTTAACCCACTGAGCCACCCAGGCGCCCTGAGGGTTACATCTTTTTTTTTTTTTTTTTTTAAAGATTTTATTTATTTATTTGACAGAGAGAGAAATCACAAGTAGGTGGAGAGTCAGGCAGAGAGAGAGGAGGAAGCAGGCTCCCCACTGAGCAGAGAGCCCGATGCAGGACTCGATCCCAGGACACTGAGATCATGACCTGAGCCGAAGGCAGCGGCTTAATCCACTGAGCCACCCAGGCGCCCCTGAGGGTTACATCTTAAAGCAGTATTGTTTTTGTCTGTGGAAAGCTGATGAAGGGGTTACAGGCAGTGTTCTTGAGGACAAACTGACCATTGGCTACTGTCACAAAGATCCCAGTTAAAAACTGTACAGAAAGTCCTGGTCACAAGAAAGAGGAGGTAGGAGAAAACAGCAAGGTTGTACTAAAATATAACTACACAGAAAAACTCAAAGTCCTAATGGAACTTTGTAAACAGGCCTACTGGAACCAGATAAATAGTAACATACAGATAACTTCATTGATACATTTTACTTTCTCCTTTGTCAAAGATTAGGATCATGTTATGAAAAGGCCAAAAAAAATTTTTTTTACTGATTATTTCAGAGTGAATATCATCCCTTAAGCCAGTTACAAGGATAATGTTTTCAATAATAATTCATGCTTATGTAGCTTTTCAAACTCCACCATTCACCTTCATGGTTGGAATGGATGTACATGGATGCAGAGGTCCAAAGAAAATATGCCTTCTCCACTTAGCCATTACTGTGAATAATAAGTACTAGAATTTAGCAATAAAATGTGCTTCCTACTAAGCCAGGGAAATAATTTCTCAATGTGCCCAGACCAATCCTGTAAAGTATTTTCTATCAGTGCTAGCATTTCCATTGAGTTTTATGCATAAGTGGGTTTTTTTTAGTTTATTTTCCTGAAAGCATTCACAAATGTACTCTGATCTCCCATACAGAACAAACTTTCCTAAGCTCTCTATGACTACACTACACAAAAATTGTGTCACATTTTAGAAGATCAGTAAACACTAAGGAAAAGAGTAATAAATCTTTCAGTTTACGTCTTGCATAACAAATACAAACCAGAAATAATTTTTAGATCTATGGTTAAGAAAATAGCACTGATCTTGATCTATGTCCTTCATTGTTAACGCAAAATATAACCAAACTTAATTCCACTGAATTTTATGAAACATTTATCGCTAACATCCTCCATTCTTTATCAGTTACCAAAAAAGGAGAATATATATAATTTCATATAAAACATCATTTTTTCCTTGGAAAAAAAAATGTTCTTATTTGTCTTCCTAGTCTGAATTCACTTCCAATCATTTCTAACACTTTGCCTCTATATTAACTTCGCACATTTTATTACATTTCAGGGGGAAATAATTAAATGTGATTGAGTAAACCTAGTGTGTTTTTTGAGTTCCTTGGAGAAGAGAAAAAGTCTGAGCTTGGAAGTTGGAAGTTCCATCCACTAACGATCTGTTTCCAGGGAGGTGTCTGAGGCAAGCAGAGACTCTGGGAGAAATGCGCCCTCAGTTTTCTCCTGATGTTCATTTGCAATCATAGCCAATCAATGTTGAGGACATTACTAAGCAATCCAGTGCTGTTTGCTTTTAATTGGTAAACTATCTTCCAAAAATAACATCTTTGGGCTTCACAACACCCTAGTCATAGAGCCATTAAAGAATGAATGTCTTTACTGTGCTGGAGGACCTCTATGAATAATGAATAGGGCTCTATTTTTCCTGGGAAACAAACATGTACCAGCATGTTCGTGGTAATGAACAGCATTGTGAGTGTGCACAGCCTAGGACACTACCTCTGCTCTGACTGCTACCTTAATTTAAGCAGATAACTGCTTTTAAGACCTCACGGAGCGTCCACCGGCCTCATTTTAAACGTTCAACGTGCCGCCTGGTTTGTATGTTGCTTTGCAACGTTAAAATGATGATTTAGTACAAAAATTAAAGAGATGAGAGATCGTGTTACAATCTCCAAGGTGCAGGACTGGCTTACCCAAATTTGAGAGGCAAAGAAAAGAACATTTGAACAGAGTATTGAAGAAACTAGAATTTTATCTTTATTTTAAACTTCATGAAAACATACTGGAACCATGATTCTCCTGAGCACACACAAAAGGTAGTTTTGTGTTGTGCAAAGTGTAACTAAATTTAGATATTTGTGCAAGAGATAGTTCACAAAATAAGTAATGAGAAGTAAGATTTTAAAATGATAATGACCTTGGAATGTGTTTAAAACTATTTGGCTTTTCCTTTCGAAAGATCATGAAAGGGCTTAATGTATTTTGTAAATTACTTCCATAATGATTTCGCTTACAAAGAATATAATTTGCTCGTCTATTTTCATAATGAATGAGAGCTTAATGAATCACACGTACTTCACCATTCAACAGAAATATGGGGCATCACAGCACTGAACTGAAATATTCATTATAAGAAGTCTTTGGACTTGGGCAGGAAGACTTTTAAAGGTGTTTTTTTTTTGTTTTTTTTCCTGTATTTTTGGGTAAAGCATGTTCTTGTTCAAGTTGACTTAAAGGATTAGTTAACCATCATACAAAATTATTGTTCACTGCAATTGCTAGCAATTCAAATGGAAATTTGTGTGTGTGTGTGTGTGTGTGTGTGTGTGATGGCTACGAATTTTCACAGGTCACAAACTCAGGTGTAAGGAATGGAACTTCCCTTGGCTTCCTATAATAGAACTCAGTTTCTGTTTTAAGTCTCTCTTCTACTCAGCAGCAGAAAAGTTGATCTTGCCAATTTGAAGTAAATGTAGTCACCTAAGCATTATTTCAGACAGACCTCCCTCCCCAGGGAGGGCTCTTTTTGTCCACGCGGAGATGGTGAGACATTTGGGCATGGGTGACAACAGATCACCTAGTTGTTGGTCAGGGTTATTTTCTAGGACATCATTATCTGAGATAAATAGATCTTTTTTCAGTCCCTGGATGACATAGTCCACAGTATATCCGAGGCAATGTTATCCCTCTTCTCACCTAGAATCCTGCCCGTGGGTGTGAGCTACCAGTACTGATAGCTTTTTTCCTTCAACTTTTCTCTGTCCTTTGTTGCACAAGGGAGCTGGGCTGCCCTCTGGCACCACTCAGCAGTTGCCTCAGTCTACCCCTGCGTCCTTTCTGTGTGCTCCCATTCCATTGTAGTACAAGGGACATCAGAGAGAATACATATTACATTACATATACATATTACATTACATATACATATTACAGTGTCTCCGGATTCAAGAGTGCAAATGCACATCTCCCCCACTCTGGGGATCCTGATCCTATTAAGGCTCAGCCCACACAGAGGACACAGGGAATCTACAATGTCTATTAGCTTTCTGTCTGCCCCCTCTCCCAGTGCTCTTATCAGAACGGGAGGAGAAAATGGCTCTTGCTTCACGTATGTTACGTTTATTCTAATTTACTGCTTATGGCCTCTACAACAGGGCTTCTTTCCCCTTTAGAACTTTAGAAGGAAAGTTCTTCTTTCACATACAACAACTCAAGCAGTTGTTGAGTTGTATGTGAATCCCTTTAGTTGAGCTGTGAATCACAGCCTGAGGAGGCCCTTAGTGCCCCCCAGAGGGGAAAGGGAGTGACTATTCTGTAAACCCTAATCAGTCTCAATCATGGCCCCAGTATGATTCTATACGTTCAAGGACTTGAGCTACTTGGAACATCTGGTCAACCGTGTGTGTGTGTGTGTGTGTGTGTGTGTGTGTGTGTTTGTACACATACATGCACATGGACATGCATGGACAAGCAAGGGAGTGTCTGTATGAGTTTGGAAAATATCCTAAATACGAGAAATGGGTACAGACCCTATGTGTGTCCATGTGTAGGCTTGGCCCCCACCACCCACCCCCAGAATGACATGTCAGGCCTGGTTATCCCAACAACTGGAGAGAAACTTAATTTTGAAAAATATAACCTCAAAACCCAGAGAACACTGAAGTGAAGGGGAGTAGACAGGGGAGAAACTCTGCTTGTTCAAGTTTAGGGCAATCCTGTCTGTGGACTTCCATTGTACGTTGGCCTTGGGTACTGGGAATGTTATGGTAATCTGCCTCAGCTTCAACTCCACAATGTGTTACTACTTCAACTTCTCTAAGTGCACTATTTAATCATAAAAACATTTATTGAATATACATATCACATAGAGTGCTCTATTGAGTTGAGGTCCTTTTGAGTTTATTTATTTATTCTTTTAATAATTGGATAAGAAGTAAGAAGTGACATAGTAGAAGGCCTCAAGAAGAACAAATAAGTTCAGAGATCACGACTAAAATTTTAATCTCAGGCATACTTAAAAATCTAGGTTTGACTATTATTTCCTTAAGGATCACCACTTCAACTCACTAAGTTAGTATATTTTATTCTAATGTAAATGGGTCACGTTATGATTTATGTCTTATGGATTGACAGCTGGCTTCTTTATATAACTTTCCTAACAGCAATCAAAACAGAGGTCTGGCTGTACTCACAATGGTGACTTGGAAAACTTTAATTGAAGGAGCTGTGGCTCAGAATATCCAGAATTTGGGGTTTTGTTTGTTACATTTGATTACTCCAGCTCCTACAAAGTCTCACCTATAATTGGTATTCAATTAGGACTTGAGAAACTAATGAATCTGAGAATGAATAAAAGCATCAGTTTACTGGATTTAGTTGCTCTCTAACACTCACCATCCGATTCATGTACCAAGACTAAGGGAATTTTGAACCTATTAAAAATTTTCTTACATTTTAGATAAAAGTTTAATCTCCCCATAATGGAATTTAGTATTTTTTACTGGCTAAAAATAGCAAAACAAACATGAATCTCTTGACTATTACCTCGCAAAAGAATCTAAAATCATCAGTTTTCAACACTTGAAAGTATGATATTTAATTCTGATTCAAAAGCAGTAATATGATCATAACCTTTCAAGAAAATGAAATTTAAATTAGAATAAGAATAAGAAAATGTATTTTAGATTTTCAGAAGAGTGTTATGGGTCAGGAAGAGAGCCTCAATTTTGCAAATGAATTAATGCGTGCTATTAGAATTCATATTCAAGGAATACGATGAGTTAGCTAGGAAATGGTAAGGATGTGCACATGTCCATAGACTTCCAGGCACACTGTGTCAGAAAAGATGTGGTGATCTTCTTCTCAAACCAATTTAATACCTCACCCCAGCCTTACCAGTAGCATCAAACTAACACAAACATCGTAACTAACCGGGATGTCCTTATCTTTTCACAAGGTAAACCCATCAACAGTTGATTCCTTCCCAAACACCTGTAGTAAGCCTGGCACTATCCTATATGAGGTTTTAGGCATGAATAAAGATGCACTTCTTGCTCACCAAAAGCTATGGTCTAGTTTTCACAGAAAGAGGGAAGAATGGCATATAACATTTATTGAGTCCCTTGCATTTTTCTGCCATTGTATGCATGATTTCATCCAAATAAAAACACTATGAAGTTAACGTATGTCAACACTGGGATTGTTCTTACCATTACAATATCTGGCAAGAATCATAATTCGTATTTTCAATGTCTAGAAAATTTTTATGTTTTATCTATTTTATCTTTTGTCTATTCTATTTTCATGTTTAAAATCATTGTGGATCTAAGGATCTGGACAGTTAGTCTCTGCCACACCAAATGTGTATGTTCATGAACATAAATATAAAAATGTATTCGCCAATGTGTAATATACACTGTTTTGATTTCTTGCCCATATTTAGTTTTCATATTAGGTATGTTCTGTAAGCCTGGGAATTCTGCATTTTGAACTAATTGCATAAAAACTAGAAGCTGTACAATTGTATAATCCAATTAACATCTCCATAATAAATATTTGGAAATTATCCAGATCTTCAGTGAATTATGGGAAGTATCAGTAGCAAGGAATATGAATGATTGAATCTTGTTATTATAATGGTCATATGCTGTTATTTTTTTTTAAGGTTTTATTAACTTGAAAGAGAGAGAGAGAACTAGCATGAGAGAGTGCCCTGAGAGACAAGGGAAGGGGCAGAAGGAAAGGGAGAAGCAGATACCCCACTGAACAGGGAACCCAAATTAGGGCTTGATCCCAGGATTTTGGGATCATGATCTGAGCTGAAGACAGATACTTATCCAACTGAGCCACCCAGGTGCTCTATTTCTATTCTTTTTCTTTTCTTTTCTTTTCAGATTTTATTTATTTGATAGAAGTAGGCAGAGAGGCAGACAGAGAGAGAGAAGGAGGGAAGCAGGCTCCCCGCTGAGCAGAGAGCCCGATGCGGGGCTCGATCCCAGGACCCTGAGATCATGACCTAAGCAGAAGGCAGAGGCTTAACCCACTGAGCCACCCAGGCACCCCTCAGGTGCCCTATTTCTTATTACAGTTGTTTTGGCTACCATTTATTTTTTCTAGTGGTATAGCAACATCACTGAAATGGTGAACTATACGATAGTGGTGATTAATAGTACTTGAAATAAAATGTTCCTTGTTAAACTATTTGAATACTGCTAGACTGTTAAATAAGGGCTGGCAAAAACTTTTCTATTACATGCTAACTCCAAGTGATTTGAAGAGGACTCTGAGGTCACTTCCAGCCTTAGAAAAAAAGTACGTTGCTCAATTAGTAATGTCTGTCATGAGAAAGGGTGAGGGGAATGGTGGAATTATTGCTACATGTTTCCCCTCCTAGACCTAGACCACTGGTTAACTAATCCTATTTAATTCTTTCCTAATGTAAAATCAGCTTATCTATTAAGACAGAGCAAACTGATTAACACATCTCTGTACCAATTGCCAAAATGGAAATTCATTTTCTTATCATAAAGAACAGGAGAGAGAACCTTTGGGATGGGAGATATCAATGATAAAAACTACTTTAATGAAATGTGCTCTACATTTCAAAGTCATGTTCTAAATTCATGATTGAAGATCTAAGAAATAAAGAGCAGCTATAACTCTACATTTTCCGCACATTCTTGTTGTCTTTTTTTATCAGACTTTGCTAAAATTGGGGAGGGGAAAGCTGTTCATATTTTAAGAATCAGCAGTATCATAAAGTATTTCTCCTGACTTAACATCTTTATAATAAAAAATCTACTATAATAAATTCATTGCTGGGTTGTATTTTTATTACTATAATCTCCCCCATGAGTTCTCAGTTAAAAATATTCTGGGGGAGGCAGAGAAATGTCATTTCTGTCAGAACATAATTCTCTACCTACTGAAAAAAAAAGGCATATAGTTTGTTCTGGTTGCCTATTTTTTTTAAAACATTGATATATAAGCTTATATATTTATAGCAAATTAAAAAAAAGAAACGGGAGTACATTATACAACCAAGTTATTGTTATTAAAGTAACCTTCATAAATTGTGAAGTGTCTAAGATCTATCTCAAACTTCTATCAGGAAAAAAAAAAAAGAGCTCAAATCTCTAAAACAAAGAACATGAAAAAAAAAGTATGATAGTACTGAATTCATGATCCTGGTGTCTATTCATGAAAGATAGTCATGTTTTTCTTTTTTATTATGAAATAAAAATGTATTGATTCAATTCCAGAATCTATTAATTTGTCTTGTGCTACTTTTAAAATTTGGATAAATATATTCTGAGTTTTTAAAAAACCTGCTTTGTGACTATCAAAATTGTGTCTAAACCACCCCAGGCTATCATGAGGCCCCTTTGGAAGGTATCTAACAGCAGCTTCTCACACATGCATTTAAATCAGACACAGTCATCAGGTGCTTAGACCAAAATAGAGATTAGACCCATTAAATACCAATCTGCCTGTATATTTGCTATGGGCTAGAACAATAGTCCAAGATTTAAAAAGTTATCTCAACACAGTTGGCTTAAGCTTTAAAATGACTTACTCTACTCATCCTAAAGATTCTCAGATCCTATTTCTCTTTGTGCTGTTCCTCTTGTGCTGACATTTCTCCATCTCCACCAACACTGTCTCATTCCAGAATGTCATTGTCTTTTACCATGTATAATACCCCCACCCTGATCCAATAGCTCTTAACCCCATATTATTCTCCATAGCACCAAAGAGTCATCATTGGGTCACCTAATGGCTCAGTCAGTTAAGCATCTGCCTTCAGCCCAGGTCATGGTCCCCGGGTCTTGGGATTAAGCCCCGCATCAGGCTCCCTGCTCTACGGGAAACCTACATCTCCCTCTCCCACTCCTCCTGCTTGTGTTCCCTTTCTTGCTGTCTCTCTCTCTGTGTCAAATAAAATATTTAAAAACAAAACAAAACAAAAAAACCGAAGAGTCATCGTTGATGGGAAAAAGCCAACAATTATAAAGTTATTCACTACTTTAAAACAGCAGCACCAAAATCTTGGCTTAGTGCACCTCTTCAGTGCTATTTTCCTTGACTCAAACCTCACACTTCAACTCGACTAGACTTCCAATATTCCCTGAATGCCTGGTACTCTTTTGGGACACTGTGCCTTATTCCACTCTACCTTTCTGCCATCTTCTCCTTGGTGTTTCCACATATTCTCATCACATGTATCTTGTCTTGCTTCCCTGAGTCAGTATTTCACCTCCTCTTTGGCCGAGGTTAGGAAAACCAAAAAACTTGAAAATAGGCTACAAAAGATTTCTGGATGGCCTTTCAATGGAATGTTGGCATTTTCTAACTGGCCCTTTGGAGAGATCTCATTTGCATGGCAATTTCAAGTGTCTCACTAGATTATTTTATTTACTATGTTAGTTGTAGAAAGCTTACAGTAATGTGAATGATTACTGTCCATGAACATACAAATAAACTCTGTTCAGTCAGTAGAGATATGATTAGTTTCTGCTTTGTAGAAAAGACGATTTCAAATGTTTCACTTTATTGTCCTACAAGGTATTAAGCCATTTTGAGTCTGTTGGGAAATTCATTTCAGCATTGTTGTTGTTGTTTAAAATTGTATTTATTTATTTGACAGAGAGAGAGAGATAGAGAGACAGCAAGAGAGGGAACACAAGTAAGGGGAGTAGGAGAGAGAGAGAAGCAGACTCTCCACTGAGCAGGGAGCTTGATGGGTGGGGGGCTCAGTCCCAGGACTCTGGGATCATGACCTGAGCCAAAGGCAGACACTAAACAATAGAGCCACCCAGACATCTCCATTTCAGTGTTGTTGACTACATATATATAAATAAAATGTTTGGATTTTCCTTTGGACAAGTTTTAAAATCTTACTGGTTCACTCATTAATAAGTAAACTAAATAAAATACCATATCAGTGTGAGAGTCATGGATTTACATTTTTAAAAAAATTATATTTGGGGGAAGCCTGGGTGGTTCAGTGGCTTAAAGCCCCTGCCTTTAGCTCAGGTCATGGTCTCAGGGTCCTGGGATTAAGCCCCATATCAGTCTCTCTGCTCAGTGGGGAGCCTGCTTCCTCCTCTGTCTCTGCCTGCCTCTCTGATTACTAGTAATCTCTGTCTATAAAATAAATAAAATCTTTAAAAAATTATATTTGAGCAATTTGGGAGGTTTTACAGACATATATAAAGGGTAGTTGGTGTTGTAGAGGATGTGGAGAAAGGGGACCCTTCTTACAATGGGAATGCAAGTTGGTGCAGCCACTTTGGAAAACAGTGTGGAGATTCCTTAAGAAATTAAAAATACAGCTACCCTATGGCCCTGCAATTGCACTACTGGGTATTTACCACAAAGATACAGATGTAGTGAAAAGGGCCACATACACCCCAATGTTCATAACAGCAATGGCTACAGTCACCAAACTGTGGGAAAAACCAAGGTGCCCTTAAATACCCAACTTTTGTATCAACATGGAAGGGACTAGAAGAGATTATGCTGAGTGAAATAAGTCAAGCAGAGAGAGTCAATTATCATATGGTTTCACTTACTTATGGAGTATAAGGAGTAACATGGAGGACATTGGGAGATGGAGACGGGAAGTGAGTTGGGGGAAAACGGAGGGGGAGATGAACCATGAGAGACTGTGGACTCTGAGAGACAAACTGAGGGCTTTGGAGGGGAAGGGGGTGAGGAGTTGGCTAAGCCTGGTGGTGTGTATTATGGAGGGCACATATTGCATGGAGCTCTGGATGTGGTGCATAAACAATGAATTTTGGAACACAAAAAAAAAATTAAATTAAATTAAATTTTAAAAAGAGGTTGTTGTAGGGGGTACCCTATGGGAAATCCTAGGTGGCAATAAAGTTTAAACTTTGCTGACTCTGTTTCATTCTATTTCCCCTTTCTACCAATTATGTGTGGTGTGTGTGTGTGTGTGTGTGTGTGTCTAAAGTGGGGCAGGGGAGGAGTTTGTACACTGTGATAATTTATTCCATGTAGGTGGCAACAGTTATTAGAAAATTGATTTTATGGTAGGAATTTTTGATAATCTCTTTCAGATAGATGATAGAAATATATTTCCTAACAGATCAGAAATGACAGGGAAGATGGTGTGAAAGTCTTCTCTGTGTTTATCTTTTGTCTATTTGTGTGTTCAGATCAATTACAGATTTTCCGTTAAGTGATAACAAGAACTCTCAAAGATCTGAGTCAGTGAGTCAATGAATTTTTGTGTTTCTGTGCTTTCTTTTGACCCTTGCCTAAGACTGTAAGACTGAAGCTGTATGTTCTCTAGGTGTTAGTTTGTCTGTGGGCCTCTGTTTGAGAATGGCCTTGCCTTCTCAGTACATGACTATGTTATGTTTCCCTATTCCTGTAGGGGTTTTAATAATAGATTATAATTACAATAGATTGTAATGTCTCTTTAAGTAAAAGCACCCTCTTTTGCTTGGTTGTCTAGGTGTCGCCGTGCTTGGGGAATTGGGTCTGTGCTCTTGATCACCTTTACCTAGGCTGTTTTATCACTCTGTAAGTGGTAGAAAACAGATAGGAATAAAAAACATTCTTGTCCATGGAAATGTAAATGACTTTCTTCAGTAGGGATACAATTGATATATGTCCAGAGGAACAAATGTATTCCAAAGGTTATGTGCTATTTCCCTAGTCTTGCATCTGGAAGCATCCATTCCAACATTCTGGAATGTGTCTGCCTTTCTGTATCTACGTCAACATCTACCTCTACGTCGATCCATTCTTCAGATTCTGCTTTACACCAGTTTTAACATCTTACAGGCATGTATTAATTAGTGAACTCAATAAAACTTTTAATGTCTCTTCCTTTTATTTTTCATTAGAGTGATGGTCTAAATGCTAAAAAAGTATACATTGCCAGCTTCCTCTCCACTTTGTTCACACTTACACATTTCAGGATAATTTCTCTATTCTTTCCCACTAACCTGTGTGTGTCTTAAGGGGAAAAACTGTGTATTCACAGGACCTAACAAAAGATCTGCTTTGCAGTAGATAATATGTACTAGAATATATATTATATACATACCAGAGAAAAAGTACAGGGCCTACTAAGGAATTTGGTGAAGAAAAACATGTAAGAGGATGACCATATTTTATGACACCCATTACCTTTCATGGGTAGAAGTATTCATCCATTTTGTTAATCAGGATTCAAGCAAAAATAATCTATTCATCCATTTTGTTAATCAGGATTCAAGCAAAAATAATCGATGGGAATGTTAAACACCTGAAAATATTTCAACCATTGCCTCACCAACATTAAGGAGAGTTTGTAAAGGTGATATCTTTTTTATCATAAAAATTGTAACACTATAGTAACATAATTCTCTAAGTGCAAAACCAAATTTTCTCACTCTTAAACAATGACTTTAATTAATCAATTAATTTTAATGGCATCTATTTTTAAAGTCTGAAAAATAATTACATGAAAATTGAAATTGCAAATTTTCTTCCTACCTTTGTGCCCTACATTTATCCAAATTCATATTTTGATTTTTTACTCTCTAAACTCACTTTATTAACAAATACTTTGCACTGGTTATTTTTAATTTCTCCGAAACATGCAGAGACCTACATTGCTACATTATAAAAAAAAAAAAAAAAGATTTTATTTATTTATTTATTTGAGAGAGCGAGAGATCACAAGTAGGCAGAACAGCAGGCAGAGAGTAAGAGAGGGAAAAGCAGACTCCCCACTGAGCAGAGAGTCTGATGTGGGGCTCGATCCCAGGACCCTGAGATTATTACCTGAGCCAAAGTCAGAGGCTTAACCTACTGAGCCACCCAGGTGCCCCACATTTCTACATTTTTGATAGAATTTTATTTTCATATACTTGTTAGTTCTTGAACTTTATTTTTTGTTACAGGTAGAGATTATTTTACCAAAGGGCTTCAAAAATTTAATTTTTTAAGAAGATTTATTTATTTATTTGAGAGAGAGAGTACAAGCAGGGGGAGGGACAGAGGGAGGAGAGAGAGAATTCCCAACTGGACTCCCCAATGAGTACAGAGTCAGAATTGGGGTCTATCCCAAGACCCCGAGATCATGACCTGAGCTGAAATCAATAGTGAACCACTCAACAGAATGACCCGCCCAGGTGCCCCAAGAAATTTTGATTTCTTATTTTCATAGTTTCCTTGTAATGGAGTGACTCCATAGTTCACACTATGTAGTCAACGTACAAATAAACTGTTTCCTGAGAGAAAGCTAAATGAACTAATTTTTTAAATTGAATGTTTTTCACTATTAAAAACCCTTCCCAAATTATGGACTATATGGACTAAACTGGGAAAATATCATATATATGATGCATAATTCTGTGCTATCATATATCCAACTCACACAATTAATGAATGATTATCTAAAATTCCTACAGATGTTGAGGTATTTTATATATTAAACATTTTATTTGAACATAATGTTATTTTCATTTGCAATCATTCCTGGATAAGTCCAAGAGCTCTTTCATAGTGTTACATTAGTTTTATGTTACATACCCTATATAGTTGCCCAAAAATGAATGTTTCCTGTGAGTTTGGAGCAGTTAGGGACAAAAATTTCCCTAGTAATGAATTCTTTCAGTTAAGATAAAGAAGATTGAGAAAACTTATCTACATAAAGGCTCATTTATTACTGAGTGTTATAAGTCCATTATGAAATAACATTAAATTCAACTCTTAATGATAAAGTTTTATCTAAGAACATCTAAGCAAATCAATATTTTAAATGGTTAAGCATAATCCAGCTCTGGCAATTTTAAGCATGATAATTGAACTTTCTAAATATTTATAGACACTAAGAAGAAAACCATTCCAGCTGCAGATTTCTTGGTAAAAAAAAAGTTCATATATCTTAAAAGTATAAAAGGAAGTTAGGCAAGTAATTTGTCATAGCAAAGATTTATAAGTCAACGGGTTTGGCTACCTTTGATAATTTTATCTTATTGGACAGAATATTAACTTTATAATAAGATAGTAATTCATTGTAGCAATGTAGTCCTTGTGCAATGTATTCATTATACAATGAATTCCTTTTCATGGGAATTATAGACAACAGTCAGAATTACAAACATCAGAATTTTGTATACGATTTTATTCATGTATTTGAGAGGGAGTGAGTGAAAGAGAGAGCATGAACAGGGCAGGGAGTGGGAGAAGCAGGCTCCCTGCTGAGTAGGGAGCCAGATGGGGGGCTCAATCCCAGGACCCCAACATCATGACCTGAGGTGAAGGCAGATACTTACCAGACTGAGCTACCCAGCTATCCCAAACTTTTTTTTTTTTTAGGTTTTTGTTGTTGTTGTCATTGTTGTTTGTTTGTTTATATGAGAAAGAGAGAGCAGGAGCAGGGGTAGAGACAGGAGGAGAGAGAGAAGAAGGCTCCCCCAGAGCCTAGAGGCTGATGCAGGGCTTCATCCCAGGACTCTAAGATCATGATGGAGAAGAAGTCAGGCACTTACCTGACTGAGACACCCAGGTGTCCCCAAAATCAGAATGCTATCACATAATATCATTTTCAAGTAGATTCCAGTTTCCCCTAAATATAAAATAGGCACTGAAAATGAATAGAATTTAATGAGTAAATTAAATAGCAAAATGTCTGTTACATGCACTTATAGCTCCATACTTTTAAAATTCACTGTAGTTTTGTCATCAACTTTTTAAATAACAACAACAACAACAACAAAAACTTGGTATTTACCCATACCGTTACCAGTTCCAGTCCCCTTTAGTCCTTGTGTAGATCCATATATACATTTGGTATCATTTTCCTTTCTCTGGGCCGCTTTCTCTTCCCTAGCTTCTTCCCTGACAACTCCGGTGGCCTTGGTCTCCTCACAGCCTCTATTCCTGCATTTAGAGCCTCCAGGAACCTCTACTCAGGTTGACCCTCCTTGTACCATAGTCTGGAAGCTCTCCAAAGCCGGTAAGTTGGGGCAGTCACAGGACCAACCTCTTTCCTTGTCTCTCAGAGATGACCCTTCTTTGTTAGCTGATATTAAATGGTTTGAAAATTGTTATTTCATGTATTAGTGAGTCCTTTTCTTGTTGTTTCTAGTGAGACGGCACATTTGGTTCCTTGTTATTCCATCTTGGTTGGAAGCAGAAATTGTTGTCAGCAACTTAAAAAAAATTACGTTCACTACTTCTGAATCTCACTTGAAACCTGTACTTAATATCCTACCTCTTGGTAAATACCACGGTAGAGCAAAAATGTGGGGAAATTATTTACTAGATTGTGGTTCTAGGAACCCTACTTTGCTTTGTGTCTTAATTGGGTTCTGCTGCAGCAGATCCTGTGATAGGCTCCCGATGAAGGCGATTTAGTAGAATGTATTCCCAGGAAAACCAGGAGGGGACATTGAAGAAGAAGGAAAGGAGGCCGGTCAAGGACGTGATGTCAAGCAAAGTACACCAACAGTCACTTCGGCTCAATCCTATCAGAGAACCATGGAGAAAACATAGTTCATACTTCAGAACTAAGGGATGGAGAGATAGAATATGTATTCTTCTCACCTGCCCATCCTGGGTTATGGGTTGCCCAGTGGGAGGTATATTCTTCATCTCTTTGGGTGTTCCTTGCTCCCAGGCAAAGTTTGTTCTGACAAACTGAAGGTAGAATAGGCAGCAATGGTTGAGATTAAAAGCAAACTGGTAACTGATGTGTGCAAAAGTCATGAAAGTATCTGAGAGATGTGAGAAGAACAGTAATAGCTTTACCTTCCCAGTATGTGGTTAGTTGTTTTAATGGGCATATGAACAATCCAGGAATTTTATTAAAATGAAGGTTCTAATTCAGTAGGGGCTAGGCCATTCTCCCAGGTGATGCTGATGCTGCCGGTTCCCAACCCCCACTCCATTCCCCTTCCCCTCCCCCACACCACTGTTGTTAGGTCTTACAATAAATGGGAGATGCTTTTCATTTTTCACCTCTCTTTGCCCTCGCTTCAGCCTTTCAGAACACTTTGGCACTATTGAGAGGGTCCCTCACATCAGGTTACCATACTTGATAAACACTGCTGTTCTATCAATACTAAAGAAGAAGCAAAAAGTTAGATTGATGGCTATTAAAGTTTCTTGATGAAGACCCACAGTAAAAAAATATACATCCTGGGGGCACCTGGCTGGTTCAGTCGGTAGAGTGTGCGACTCTTGATCTCAGGGTTGTGAGTTCAAGCCCCATGTTAGGTGTAGAGATTACTTTAAAATAATAAAAAAAAAAATTATACATTCTGATCCAGCACATACATATTTTATTTATTTAATGTGAACAAATGTGTCATGAACTATAGTTGTGAATGCAGTTTGTTTCTAATTTATTATTCTCTTCATTCTAAGTTATAAACAAAAATTTTATTTCCTAGTACACTATGAGGTTTCAACCCCAAAAAAAAAAAAAAAAAAGGCCCAAATAAATCATGGTGGAAACAGAACTGAGATTATTATAGCTAATATTCTTTTGTTCCATTAATGAAAAATTGTGTTTATTTACTCATGGTCTGCTTGAGACATCTGAGAGCTTTAAGAAGCTAGGAATTTGGAGATCCTCCCAGCCCTTACTGGACAATGTTTGCTCTACATTCGTTTTGAGTGGAAACCGAGTGGTCCCTGTGAGAAGGATGGAGAAGGAGCAGGAGTTTAGCGGGATTGGCGCGGATTTACTGCACTCCGGAAAACAAAGGCTACAGCTAACTGGACTAACATTACTAAAATGGCAAACGAGGAATTACCTCTTGTCACCCACATAGCTGAGGAGGGAGCCCATTTCCTCAGCCTGAGCCCAACAGGCTTATTCAAGTATTTCTTCTAGATACTTGGTCTCTGACAGAAGTTCTGGAAGTTTCTCCATCCTATTGCAGTCCAGGTGACATTTTTGTGGCTTTTGCAACCTGTGAGTGGACCAACTGTGCAGGTGTCCCTCACTTTAATTGGGTTCTGAATTCACATACATATTACCTGCAGGTACATATTAAGTATATATTAAGCACTTTATGATATTTTGGATGTTCAGTGGTTAGCCAGGCAGATATAGTCCTGCTCTCAAAGAGTTTGCCACCTGGAAAGGATGGTACATGAAACATGAGAAGCGTGCTGTTGGGGTCAATACAGTGTTGTAGGAGCATAAAGCAGAAGTATCTAAAACAGAAGTTGACAAACTTCTTCTGTAACGGGCCAGGTAGAAAATATCAAATGCTTTGTAGATCATGGGGTCCCTGTTGCTTTCAACTCTGTGAAACCAGCCACAGGCAGTATATAAACAATGAGTACGTCTGTGTTGAAATAAAAGTATTTTTACAGAAACAGACAGTGGGCTGGATTTAGCCTTCAGATCATTATTTGTGAACCCCTGATCCAGCGAGGCCTAGGGAGGGTCAGAGACTTTTGACAAAGACTGAGTGTTAACCAGAGTCCCAAACATAGGTGCAAGTAATCTGAGCAAAGAAAAAGGAGGCCCAGAAAAATAGGCCCAGAAGCAAATAGAGATCGTGTCGAAAGAACTGAATGGTATTCAATGCGTCTGTAACTTAGATTTTTGAAAAAATTATGACATTTTTTAGAGCAGGTTTAGGCTCACAGAAAAATTAAGAGAGAAGGTACAGAAATTTCCTGTTTATTTCCTGCCCCCACACATGCATAACCTTTCCTATTTTCAACATCCCCTACCAGAGTGGGACATTTGTGACAATCGAAGAACCTACACTAATGCATAATCATCCAAAGTCTATAATTTACACCATGGTTCACTCACGGTGCTGTATATTCTATGGGTTTGGACAAATGTATAAACGACATGTGCCCACCTTTCTGGTATCATACAGAATATTTTCATTGCCCTAAAAATTCTCTGTGCTCCATCCGTTCATCCCCACGAAACTTCACCAATCCCTGGCAACCACTGATCTTTTAACCTCCATAGTTTTGCCTTTTCAAGAATTCCATATAGCTAGACTCATACACTATGAGTATATATACTCATACCTTTCCTGTTGGCTTCATTCACTTAGTGATAGGCGTTTAAGTTTCCTCTATGTCTTTTCATGGCTTGATGAGTCATTCCTTTCTAATGCTGAATTATCTTCTCCATTGTCTGGATGTGCCTCGGTCTATTTGTCCATTCACGCACTGAAGGATGTCTTGACTGTTTCCAAGTTTTGGCAATCATGAGTAAAAATGCTATAATCACCTATGTGTAAGTTTTTGTGCAGGCTTAAGCTATCAACTCCTTTGGGTAAATACTAGGGAGTGGGGTTGCCAGACTGTATAGTAAGAGTATATTTAGTTTTGTAGGATACTTCTAAACTGTCTTCCAAAGCGCCTGTGCCATTTTGCATTTCTGCCTGCCATGAATGTGAGCTCCTTTGCCTCACAGCCTTGACAGCTTTTGGTGTTTTCCATGTTCTGGATTTTGTCCATTCCCTTTTCTTTTTAAAATAATCTCTGTGTCCAGCATGGCGCTCAAGCACATGGACCCCTGAGATCAAGAGTTGAGCCAACCAGGTGCACCTGGATTTATTCACTCACTGTAATAGTTAAGTAGTACATCATTGTTACTCTGATTTGTTTCTTCTTTCCTATACTTATTTGTATATCTTTTTCACTGAGTTATCTGTTAAGATCATTACCCTCTTTTTTTTTTTTTAAAGTTCATTTATTTACATAATCTCTACACCCAGCAGTGAGGCTCAAACTCATGACCCTGATTTGCAATTCTGAAAGAACAATCGTAAGATCCCTGGGCACAGGAATTTTTTTTTTCTTTCTCTGCTCAATACTTAAAATAGTCCCTGTCATATAGTCAGTGATAAAAATAAGTTTGTTGAATGAATGATGGAAATTTTAATCAATGAATTGGAGGAGGGGCCCAAGTAGAAGGATGTTGTGTAAATCAAATGACAAAGGTAACCTGGACAGAGTTAGAGTCCCTGAGGAGTCACTGAAACCCATTCACTGAAGTGGATTCAAATGATTGATATGAAGGAGGAAGACTCTAAATAATGTGAACAGAAGTTACATATTAATATTTTAAAATGTAAATATGTTTTAAAATTAAATAACTTATGATGGTGTCAATTTCAATAATTAAATATAATGTCAATATAGAGGGAATGCAGGGAAGTGTTCCAAAGCCTTTTATCCATCCCCCACAGGGTAGCCCTGGGAACGCAGATACAGTTTTGACAAGGGGTGATACACAGTTAAGTGACTTCCAGGAACAAGAAAGTGAACAAACCCCAAGTGTAAATCCTCAGTTAGTGCTGAAGAGATCAACATAGTAGCAAATGTAATTGTTTCAGTTGTTTAAGGATTCAGGTCCTTCCCACAGTGTTTGGGTTATCCAGGCTGTCACCTTTTTAATAAGCCTACCAGTGGATTCAGTTAAGTAGATGAGGAGGATTTAAAAGATAAAACCAGATTGGCGTACAACACTCTTTCTCCCAAGCCCTCGAGATGATTTAATAAAAAGGAGACAGAATATTAATTTTTCTAAATTCTTGTTTGGTTGGGTGACCTTGGTAAAAGCAAGTAGGTGAATTTAGAAATTAGTTTAATTGACTGTTATTATCATTCTGCTATTTCACTGGAATAATTCACTGGTCATTCAGGTTGATTCACTAATGGAGCAGGTAGATAAGGTAGGCAGGGCAAAAATCCACTATAGTTCAATAATGTCCCCCAAATTTTGCTGGCAAATTGCATATCTAAACATGGAATTTCACTTAACATTCTCAAAACAGCACTCAATAATATAGAAAATGAGGTTATCAGTGAATTATTCCTGTAATAGTTTTTTTTTTGCAATAGTATGCATCGTTGGTATCCTGGGGGTGGCAGGGGGGGGGAATCCTTATGCCTTTAGAGACCAGTCAAGCCACTTTGATAAAGTTAAGTCAATAATATTCCAGAATACAATGGGAAATGCGTATTTTTTGGGTTATTATGTCCAGTGGGCGGGGGGGGGGGTTAACTGTGAAAGAGGCATGAATTTTTAGTCTTTTTTACAAGCCAATAAATTTAGTTAACTCTTAAACATCTTCATGCTGCGATTTCAATTTTGGGAGTAAAAATTGAACAACACGCTAGGTTAAATACTATTAGCAATCAGCAACCTCTGGCCTAATATATGTATTGAGGTGGCAGGCCTTCGGGGTTCTAATTTGATAGCTCCCAAAAACTGACCTCAACTCTTCCCCCAATTATACAGACAAGTACACTGACGACCCCTGTAAGAGAAATTCTCTGCTTTACAGTGATGCTAAATTGACACATTTATCAGACTCTTTACTTGGAGTTCAGCCTGTGAGGGAAAGGGAGTAGGAAAAGAGAAAATTCTGCTTTGGGAGGGAGGGAGCCCCAGAAGGATGGAGAAGTATGCAGACTCTCTCATTGCCCATTTTCATCAGCCCTGTTTCCAGACTCTTGTCAGGCTCACCGTGATTTATTTAATGAAGGTCAGGGAGAGAACACACCAAATTCTTTAACTTGAGAATTAAAGCAGGAACCTGTGTGTACCACTATAATAAAACAACAGACTGAAAAGGGAAAATTTCACACAGCCAATAATTTTGTCTACATGCCACTGACTAACTAATAAGTTTGTTTTTAATGAAATGATTGAATGTTTGCACCTCGGCCACAATCAATGCAAAGCACTAACATCATTAATGTACTGTTGTCTATGCAAGCAGCACAGTGCTTTACCGGGGAAGGTGCTGAGGGAACATTTGCTAAGGAAGGAGAAATTCTGTACGTGGCCTTCCCATTTTCATGGTCCACAAGTTCACAATCCCTAACCTAAGCTCTGCCCTTGGTACCATATATAACCCTTTGAGTTTTCTCCTTCTCCCTGTCTTGTTCTTCCATGACTGCTCCAGACTTTTCCCATTCTCCTCCTCAAGACCTGACTCATCCCTATAACCCTCCTCCATGTGATCTCTTTCAAGTTAACTCCATCATATCCAAAATTATACTTACCCATACCCACCTTTATCTCCTGTTCTCCAGGCTAAGAGGACAGTTGTTCCCTCTGTTTAAATCACTCTGTCCATAGGTGCCATTCTATCACACGGGGCTTCCTTACACTCTGTGCATCCCCCATCCTTTTTTCAGCCATTTCTTTCTTCTTAGTCAGTGAAGAAGTCCTCTCTTACAAAAGAATGAACACCCACCCCCTTTACTCCATGTTCTTCTCAGCTTTTTCCTCTCTTCTTAAGGACCACACTCAGGATTTCATCTACCTGTTCAAAGTTCAGATTGTTCCCTTGAAGTCTATATGTCCAATGGTCTGCTTGTCACATCACCCTTGAGTTCATTCATTCGTTCATTCAAGTATTTGTTGCCTATCTACTCTTGGTGCCAAGAATGGGTTGATGATAGGATGGATGTTTAAAAATAGATAAGGTCCCTATCCTCATGAAGTTTTACAGTTTAACAATCCTGTAATGAAATGAATGCAGAAATAAGTGACAAATGCAACAAGTTCAATGAAAAAGGAGAGCATACCTCGAATGGAATATTCCAACCCCCCTATAGATGCTTCTTATTAAGCATTGTCTTGCAAGTGATACTCTCAAAAGTCAAGTTCCTTGCTAAGATGCACAGGCATTGACCTTGATGCCCCCCCCCTTAATCCTGCCTTGTCCCCAAGCTCCACTTATTTTACTTCCTTTAATATTTGCCTACGTCCCCTCAACTGCAGTTATACAGCTGAGGGCAGTTCCTCCCGTCTTGCCTGTACCACCTCGGCAGTAGTGTGGCTGGTCTCCCATCTTCAGTCTTCTTGTATTGTCAAACCCATGCTCATACATTGTCAGGGGGACTTACGTAAAATCCAAATCTGGTCATGTTACTCATGTACTGTTGGTCAGGATAATTAATGCGGGTTGCTATAACAAACAGCACCAATATCTTAGAAGCTTCAAACAATAAGGGTGTATTTCTTGGTCATGTTTGATTCAGACACAGATCTGATGGATCACTTTGGTAGCTCTCCTCTAAGGGCTGTTTCAGTGATTCTGTTCTTTCCAATTTACTACCCTGCTATTCAAAGCCGTATCTTTGGGGTCCTTGCAGGAGTAGAAGAGAATGAACTGAGCATGTCAAGCATGATTTTAGGGGCAGGCCCAGGCACTATTTCCATCTATGTTGTATGGGCCAGAAGGTCAATATGATCTCAACCTAACTGCAAGAATTTAGTCTTCTTGGGTGCCAAGGAAAACAAAACAAAGCAGGGGCGCCTGGGTGGCTCAGTGGGTTAAGCCTCTGCCTTTGGCTCAGGTCATGATCTCAGGGTCCTGGGATCGAGCCCTGCAATGGGCTCTCTGTTCAGCGGGCAGCCTGCTTCTCCCTCTCTCTCTACCTGCCTCTCTGCTTACTTGTGATTTCTCTCTCTGCTTCTCCCTCTCTCTCTGCCTGCCTCTCTGCTTACTTGTGACTTCTCTCTGTCAAATAAATAAATAAAATCTTAAAAAAAAAGGCAAAAACAAAACATAGAATTATGAGCATATAATTATTTTATCTGATCTGTTTCCAGAGTCTTTAAATTGTCACAGCTTAAGAAGTTCTAACCTCTGAACACAGATTATAAGATCCACGCCCTAGCATTACCATTCTTCTTGTGTCTCCTCATTGTTTTTCGATACCCTTTCTCACACTTGCTGCGTACCTTCTTTTCTTCCTCTCTCCCTCCAAAGAGAAATTTCGTATCTGAATTTTATTAGCTGCATATATTTTTCTAATGACTATTGTATGCTAAAATGATTTGCTTCTTATAATTTGTGTCTTAGGTGTCAAAAAGAACTACATTTTAACACTGCATTTATTTACAGAAATTCTTCATAAGCAAGGCCTTGTTTCTTTTTGTATGAATTATTGATTCAATGAAATATTTTCTAGGGGAAAATTTGAAGTCTCAATACCTCAGGTGCACCTAACATTTCAGAAATGATGCTGAGAGGGGAGATTTACAGGTGTCAAAACATGTCCTCTGTCCAAAAGGGCAGCCTTTTCAAAGGTGTCAGGATGAGAAATATTTTCTAAATACCTATTATACCTCTTTCCTTAACCTTTTCACCAGAGTAAATACATAACTGTCCCCAGAGCGGAGGTCAGAGTCTGGATAGGATTAGTCACCAGGTTCCAGCATCTGAGGGGTTAGCATAGAATCGATTTTGGCCTGAGTGTTAAGCCTAGAGAATGTGATTAAAGCCACGTTTTCAGAGGCTTCACATCCCATATCATCATTTCCATGAACCATGCCAATATCACCATCTCTCCAGCACATTGTCTGAGTTGAGGGTTGCCTGAAATCTAGGAATGCCTTCTAGCCTCTTCCTAATTATACAATATAGACTGCTATTATCTACCTGATGCAGCTGCTGGTTCAAAGAAATCTGACACCACACCAAAGCTTTAAACCATTGGCTTTTATTAACATTATTAATATTACATTGACAAAATCTATGTAAACGTAAAAATGCTTAACACATAATAGGTCATCAATAGCTCTTTATGTACCTCTTTACGGCTTCAAAGCTAGTCATATCTTAATTATTATCCAAGAGGGACATTTCTATTGTTGTCTTTGAGGGATACTATTAGAAAAATAAAACCTATAATGAAGTTATCAGTATGTTCATGAACAGAGGAAGGTAAGGATAAATTGTGATGTAGCCATTGCTGTATTGCCTTTAATAAACTTCAAAACGTTTTGATGTTAATATCGTGTGTGTGTGTGTGTGTGTATGTGTGTGTGTAAATTAGCTTAAATTCTTGGTGGGTAATTAACCAATGAACCACCATAACTGGTGTCTACACTGTAGAAGTTTCTAAATAAGGCTTTGGATACCCCAAATCTGCTCCACACAGAACAATTGATTAGAAGAGCCATGAGAGACTGTGGGCTTTGAGAAACAAAGCGAGGGTTTTGGAGGGGAAGCGGCGGGGGGTGAGATGGGTGAGCCTGGTGGTGGATATTAAGGAGGGCACGAATTGCTTAGAGCACTGGGTGTGGTGCATATACAACGAATCTTGGAACATTGTAAAAATGAAATAAAATTTAAAAAAATAATTAGAATAAGGGATGTTGGGAATGATTTTTATCTATGAAATAACTGATGGTGGGCACCTCGGTGGCTCAGGCAGTTAAACGTCTGCCTTTGGCTCAGGTCATAATCCCAGGGTCCTGGAATTGAGCCCTGAGTTGGGGTCCCTACTCAGTGAGGACTTTGCTTTTCCCTCTCCCTGTGCCCCTCCCCTTGTTCATGCTCTCTCCTGCTCTGTCTCTCAAATAAATAAATAAAATCTTACAACAAAATAGCTGATGGTTACAACCCATGGCTCTCTAGAAAGTATAAATGGACTAGCGAGAAGGACCTTAGTCTCAAGGCCAGGTGATGGCAGGTTTGCAGACTGGCATATGGAAATTGAATTAGAGGGCATGTGAGAGACTGTTTTTTATCAATTGCATTAGGCTCAACAATGGTCCTAATAACAACCCTTCCAAAGATGCCCATGTCCTAATGCTTAGAACCTTTTAATATGTTACTTCCTATGGTCAAGAAACACTTCAGGTGTCATTAAATTGGGGGTCTTGAGATGGCGAGATTAGTCTGGATTATTCAGGTGAGTTGAATGTAATCACAGCAGTTCCTATAAGAGGGGGTGGGGGTGGGGGGCAAGGAGTGGGAAATGGTGGAGCCACGGGCAGCAGAGCTGGGGGTGAGGAGGTGAGGGAAGTAGTTTGCGGTGACATGATTTGAAGGAAGAGGAAGAGGCCACAAGCCGAACGTACAGATGGTCACAGCACTGGAGGCTGCAAAATGCAGGTACACAGATTCTCCCCTCAGAGCTTGTTGACAGGAAGAGCATGTTTTATACACGCCTTGGGTTTAGCTCTTAAAGACCTTTATTTCCAACTACTGACTTCCAGCCCAGCAAGAGAATGAATTGTGTCGTTTAAGTCATGAAATATGTGGTAATCTGGTTTGGAATAACAAGAAACATATACAAATTTGTGCTTCTCTTTGAATAGTGTGAGACACTACACCTTTAATGGACCTCATCTGTACCCATACCAGAATCGGCCTCATTTGAGTGAAATCATCTGAATTTAATCATGCACATGGTGAAATGGGCATTACCAGCTGAGAGAAAATGTGAAAAACACAGGGGACTCTCAAGCAGAATTGCCCCATCCCCCTGACCCCTTCCCCCCCCCCCCCCCGAGTTTTCTTAATTCAGAGTATAAGAGATACCAGGCTGGGAAAGCCCACATTTGAGGGCCATAAGTGCAGGAAGAATCCTGAAAACTGATGTGGTGATGTTCACAATTTTGCCTTGGTCAGCTCTCTTGAACTACACAGTGTGTGTAAGGAACTTGTGTGTGACTGTGCATATGTTGGAGGTAGCGGGAGGTGGTGGTGGGGGTGCTCTTGGGTAAAGAGAAAATTTTAATTTCTAGTATAATCACAGTTTGTTGTATTTTTTTTTTTTAAGCCAGCAGTTGACTAGAAAATGAAACAATTAAAAGCAACAAAGCTCCTTGTACTTTAAAAGAACAAGTTGACCTATGTCAAAACATTCTGCCTCATGAAGTAACTGTAAATCCCCACAGAGATAAGGTGGAGATATTGGAAAATATTTGATTCTAGACAGCTCACTTTTGCTATTTTCACTACAGGGAACCTGTGTTCATCTTTGGATATTAGAGTTTAGCTTTTGGCTTAAATAGTCATGTTAGGTCAGAAACCTAGCATGGTTTCTGAAGCTAATAAAGATGGTGTGTGAAAGATGGGGAAGAAGGACATGTTTGGTCATTGGATCAATCAAAAGGGGAAAATAAGTTTAAGGAAGACCAAAGTTGGTATGAGATTCCAAATGTTTCATAAAGACGACACCAAATTCCATTTTTGCAGTGACGTCATCTGGACATCCTGACTGACCTTCTCATTGAAAACAACTAGAAATCCTTCGTGAAAAATATAAAGAAATATAGTTTTAATTTAATGAGTGACTTGGCAAATGAGTAAGGAATATTCAGGGGCCATAATCTAAGTGAAAATGAGAAGGCAGAGAGTAAGGCAGGACACTGATACTGGCTTTTATCTTAAAGGCATTTGCTGAACCAGGACACCTTGAACTTTATATTTCGTTCCTTCCCACGACAAGGTAAGCCAGATACACAGCCCAGGACCAGCACAAGGTGGGTACCTAGTAGCAGAATGTCCACATAAATCTAGGCCCACAAAGTGCTATACCTATGTTATAAGGGTCATGTAGAAATACCACCCTTGGGCTCAGAAAACACCAAATATGGAAAATATCAGGCATAGAATATAAAATAAGCATTTTAATGTATTCAAAGCAGGGAGTATATGGATATTTGCTCTACTGTTGTTACAACCTTTCTGATACTTGAAATTTTCTAAGCACAAAGTTAGGGGGACAAACCCAAGACTGTAAGTAAACTTCCTTAACATGACAAAGGATGAATTTAAAAAAACGTACAAAAAATATATTACTTCATGGTGAAATGTTAAAAGCATTTTCCCAAGGCACTGGGGTTCAATATCCATACTTCCATTTAAAAATATATAAAAATCCTAGCAATAAGGCACAAAAAGATAACAAGTATAGGGCAGAGAGGAAAAAAAGAAAAACAACAAAACCTCTCATTAGTTAGACAATATTATTATCTGGAAAGAATAGTAAAAAACAAGAACAAAAAACCCTCCATAATAGGAGTTTAAGTAATGTGCTGGATATGAAATATGTGTATAAAAATCAGTTGAATTTCCACAATACAATAATTCAGAAAGTGTCTTCTTAAATGAAGGTGTCACTTATAGTAGTATCAAAATTACAAAGAGGCTAGAAATAGATCTAACAAAATTTGGGCAAGACATTTCTAGAGAAAGTTTTAAAACTTAATGGGAGGCCATTGAAGGAAACCTATGTAAATAAACACATACGATATTTTGGTTTGGATTATTAGTATAAAGATGTTGATCTTCCCAAAATTCACCTACCAGTTTGTTGCAGTTGTAATGAAAATGCCAACTGGCTCTTTTTTGAACTTGGAAATATGACTCCAAAATTAATATAGAAGAATATGAAGCCAAGAATAGGCTCACTCTGAAAGAAGAACAAAGTGGAGGGATTCCCTTACCCACAATCAAAACTTATTACAGAGTGGTAGTAGTAAATTTCGTGTTTTGCAAGGGAATAGACAAATTGGTTATTTGAATTGTCAGTTTCAGCAACAGATTTATCCAGATAGTGAAATTTGATCTATGATTGAGCTGGTATTAAGGTTTGTGTGTAAAATACAGACTTTTCAGTATGATTTATTCTGGACAAATAGTCATATAAATGGGAAAGAATGAAATTGGACTCTACTGCACACCATAATCTAAAATTATAAAACTCTAAGAAAATAAGATATTTATAACATTTATTCTACATTAAATTCTGAGTGTTTATAGGATTTTTTTTTTACAAATCTTTGAGGTATAAATTATTTTATATAAAGAATTTTAAAACCAAGTCAGAAAAAAGGTGTGAATATTTAAAAAAAAATTTTTTTTTGATGGGCCAAAGTTCTTGATTGAAATGTACTCAAAAGACATAGTTTGGAAAAAAACAAAACAAAACAAACCCAAAACAAAAACCCACAATAGGCAAATATGTTTATAATTTATATAAAGGATGATATATCAGTGTCCAAATTACATAAAGAATTCCTAGAAGCAAAAAGGAATAGAAAATATACTAGAATATCTGGTAAAAAGCTTCAACAGTTCTGCACATAAGCAAAAACTCAAATGGTCAATAACAGGAAAAATTTGTTGAATCTTTCTAGTAGTTAGAAAAATGCAAATGAGAAAGCACAATAAAATACCAACCTATTTTTCACATTGGAAAAATTAAAAACATTGGATAATATTAAGCATTGATGAGAATGTGGAGAAGCTGCACACATACACAGGTGGTAGAATGGCAAATTGGCAAAATTATTTTGGAAAACAGTTTGACACTGTCTAGTTAATTTGAGATGCACATATTTACAGAGTCATTTCATTCCTATCCCAGAAAAGCTCTTGTCCAAGAAACATGCACAAGACTGTTCCCTGCAGCATGGTTTGAGGTAGCAAAACCCTGGAAACCACCCAAATATTCAGTCGCGTTAGAAGAGATAAGTAAATCGTGTTGCATTCATCTGATGAAATAGTAGATCTATCGAAAATTGAGTGAATTACAATGTGAAGCAAAAACTGAATTGGTTGCCAGGAATATCTTGCTGGAAAAGAATACACTGGTAGGTTTACATGTATATAAAATTCCAAACCATTCATAATTAAATAATGTACAGTTTAGGAATGCAAACTCCATAGTGAGCTAAATGTGCAGAGGGGAGCAAATGTACAATAACGTTAAATTCAGATTAATGGGTGACTGCGGAGGGATGCGGCAATCACAGAGGAGGCCTTGGAACACACAGGGCTTTAGATGGGATGGTAACTTCCTGTTCATTAAATTAGGTCATGGGTACCCAGATGTTTGTGTTTGTTTGTTTGCCTTCTACATATTTAATCAAAATTATTTTGTAACTCTTCAATGTTTAATTTAACAGTTTATAAATGAAAATACCGAGAAGAGTTCAGTTAGAATGTTGACAATATCTACTCACTTTCTAAGGGCTGTGTTAAAAGTTGTCCAAAATATTTTTAAAAAAATATACACTATATAAAAACTGAGGTTTTTTTTTTTTTTTTAAATAGGGCCCTTCTTAAAAAACGATCCCCAATGTCCGCTTCTCACAGATAATGATAAATACAAGTAAATGGAATTGCTCTCGAGGGAATAAGTCAAAAACAAGAGTGAAACAGAAAGGATAATTATGGGATAGGATAGATACAGTAGCTAGAGCTATTGTGGTAAGAATCTGGCATGTACCAGATCTACATGGTGTACACTGTAAACTTACACCGTGTTATATGTAAATTAGATCTCAATTTTAAAAGAAGTTGGGGCACCTGGGTGGCTTAGTTGGTTAATCCGCTACTCAGGTCATGATCCCAGGGTCCTGAGATCAAGTCCCATGTTGGGCTTCTTGCTCTGGGGGGAACCTGTTTCTCCCTCTGCCTGTCACTCCCCCTGCTTGTGCATGCACACACTCTCTCTCACACACAAATAAATAAATAAAATCTTTTAAAAAATAAATAAAAGAAGCAAAAGGTGAGATTTGGTGATTGTGTAATTGAAGGAATATTAACTAAAACAAAGGACTTAGCTTCGTTACACTTTTTTTTTAAGGCACATATTTCTTATGCATGGTCTATAGATCATACCAATGGTTTGATTTCCCAGCAGCAATCGGCATACTTAGCACCTGTCTCTTGGTTTCTAATTTAGATCTCCTACTAAAAGAAACTCAGGCTTTTTGAATAAGTACATGGTTGCTGGTGTGTGGCAAGAACTTACATGCTGAATCTGCAATATCTTTTGTCCAAAAGGAAGCAAGCACTTGAAAACTGACGGGAACATAACAAAATATCAGAGCCAGCCTGAAGGGCTTCCCACTGGTCAAATTTGGGACAACTGGGCATCAAAAGAATAATGATGACAATGAACATAAGGCATTGAATTAAACAATTCATGAGTTTATAGTCCTGGTAAAAAAGGGACTATAGGGAAGGAGGAGGGAAAAGGTTCTTCTTCATGGAAGTGTTCTAGGTGATACATGTGATTGAGAATTACACAGTTGGAAAACCAACCCCCATTTTACAGCCAGAAATGTAATAATTGATTCAGGCAAAGGTCATCAATGGGTGCTGAAACCTTTGGGTAAAAAGTTGTTGATTAATAGTTTCAAAGTATCACACTTACATATACATAAAGAGATGCTAACGTACCTTTACAATGAAGAAGTCTGGCACACCCCACCTTAGCCAAGTGGGTGAACCTCATGTCCTCCAAAAAGGGAGAAACAAACATTACTTGCCTTCTGAAGTGATATACCAAGAAGGACTAACATCGTTTCTATGATATTCTTTCCAAAACTGTTTAATCTGAATCTATTCATGAGGAAACAATCAAGCAAATTCAACTGAGGGTCATTCTACAAAACAACTGGCTTGACCTTTATTGACTCTTAAAATAGGTCGGTAAAGTTGAAAAAACTTTAAAGGATGCCAAAGAGACGTGACAGCTAAATGTAACATGTGGTTCTTGATTGTATCTTTTTATTTTTTATTTCTTTAGACTTAATTTTTTAAAATTTTATTTCTTTTCAGTGTTCCAAAATTCATTGTTGATTGTATCTTTAATGAGGAAAACACATAAAGGACATTATAGGGAAAAACTGAGGACTTTTGAATATGTAATGCACATTAGATAACATCATATCGGTGGTAACTTTCCTGAGTGTGTGTTAATGGTACTTCGGTTCTGTAGGAAAATGACTGTATTCTTAGAAGTTTTGTGCTGAAGGAGTGAAGCATCATTATATCTTTCAGATGCTTCAGCCAATTAAACCTAGCTCTCACTATGGATGGAACAGATACAGATAGAAATGTGGCGATTGGCTGACTTTGGATATACAAATGTTCATGGGATATTCTTTCCATTTTTCAATACCTTTAAATTTCTCAAAGTTACAAATTGAAACAAAAAGGAACTTAAGATAAACAGAAAAAAAAAAAAAGGATAAGTGGAGGTCATGAGCAAACCAAGGAATTTTCTAAACTTAAATCCCAAAACCCATAGTCTGGATGATCTTTTATTTTCTTTTGCAACTAATTTCTACCTGACTTGCAAATGGCTGGAGCTGATTTTCTGCATGGGTGATGTTGGTGCAAAACTTCACAAAGGGAACCTTCTACAACACACATTAATGCCTTACTGCAAGGTATATGCAGGCCTCCTAGAACCATATGAGTGCATTGGGCCTAGTAGGGTGCTGGTGGAAAACAGTTTTATTCTTTCTCTTGGAAGCAAACACACAATCAATCCATCCCCTGGATGAAATTCCAGGGGGTTCCTAAAGCTCATTGGACCATTATCAGGTAGTAAACTGTCTCTATATTCAAGCTTCAGTACATCCAATCCAATCTGTGTAACATTCAGAACTTCAAATCACACTGAATTTAAATCTTCTTCCCTCCTCCTACCCTGTCATTAGGCTGACAAATGGGAAAGGAAAGAGGACACATTGAATATTTTCCCTCTTTTCTCCTCTAGAATTAGCTCTTTTGGCTCCTACCAGTTTTGCCATGAGGAAGCACGGAGATCTTGAAAATTGGGTTTTCCAAAGACGGCCACAACCATATCTCCCATTCCACAAGCTTTTCAATGATCTTTTCTATGATCTTGCCACTTCCCCATGTTGTCACTTTCCATAAAGAAGTGGAGCCCAATTCCAGCCATTAAGGTCTGGCAGAAGGATGCTTTGTGAGTCTGATCCAAAAACTTTGAATCAGTAACTCTGCATAGATAAAATCCTAACATATGATGGTTTTGAGATATGATCATTCTGTTGCTTAATAAATAATAGTTTGTAAGCTAAGTGTCAAATGTTCCTCTCATTATGAACGCTCTTATTGCATATATATGTACATGGCCAACTCCCTAGTGTATTTTCTAGTATTTAAGCATTTAATTCTAGAGTCGTTATAGATTTACAGAAAAGTTGCAGATTGCACAAAGTTCCTGCATACTCTGAACACTTTGGAAACTCTTGCTGACATCTTCCATTATTACGGTATATTTACCACAAGTAACAAACACTGGTATATTTTTATTATCTAAATTATGTGCTGTACTTATATTTCATTATTATTAGTTTCCCCCACTGTCCCTTTTCTGTTTCAGGTTACCATTGAAAAGAGCACTTTTCATTTAATCATCATACCTCCTTAGGCTCCTCTGAGTTGTGACAGTCTCTCAACTTACGTTGGGTTTTATGATCTTGACAATTTGGAGAAGCACAGGTCAAGTATTTTGTAGAATGACTTTGATTTGGGGCGATCTGATTTTTTTTCCTGGTTAGTTTGGAGTTAGGAGTTTCAGGGACCACAACACATCATACCAAGGATGCATGCTTCAACATGGCTTTTGACTGTTGACATTAACCTTGATCACCTGTCTAAAGGGGGTGTGTCAGGGTTCTCCATTATATAGTTACCGCTCACCCTACACCTTTCCACACTGTATTCTTTGAAGGCCAGTCACTGAGGATAGCTCCAATCTCAAGGGCAGGGAGTCCTATTTTGCCACATTGAGGGAAGAGTTTCTACATAAATTATATGAATTCTTCCACATGTGAGATTTATCTATTCTTGCCCATTTATTTAATCATTTATTCATATGAGAATGGCCTCAAGGATCTCTATCTAACTATATATTTGTTTTTTAAAAAAATTACTTTTAAAGATAATCTCTACACACAACATGGGGCTGGAGCTCACAGTCCCCAAGATCAAGAGTGGCTTGCTCTACTTGGCTGAGCCAACTGGGCACCCCTTAAGGATATTTAGTTTTTGCTTTGGGTTATAGTCCAATACCATTATTTATTCTGTTGCTCATGTTGTTCCAACTTTGGCCAAAAGGAGCTCTTTCAGCTGGCTCCTGTGTTCCTTTTGTCTGTGAGCGTTTCCTTGCTTTCTGAAAGAACAAAATGTGCTCTGATCTCAGTTTACAGATTCCCTGCCCCAACCCTAAAATTAGCCATTTCTCCAAGGAGCCCTAGTTTCTCTTATTGGCCTCAAAGAATTTTCATGTTAGAAGTACATATTAGATATGTAAACACACACAACTTCTAATTTTAAGCCATTTCTTATTTTTAGTCTGCATAACAGAAGTAATCAGCTGTGACATTCTTGTTATCAGTGAAACTTCTCACAGAATGAAGCAAAGTTAAGAACCCCCTCCCCTACCCAAGACTTTCCTTGTCAACCCTGCTTGCACATTATGATTCCTGAAGAGATTTAAAAATATGGAGATCTCTAGGCTCTTCCTGAAGCCAAGTACATCAAAATATCTAGATGTGGAGCCCAAGCACGAGATATTTCTTAACATCTCTGAGTGATTCTAATTTGCAGTCAGGCTGGGAATCATTGGCTAAGTCTCAGTTCCTTCAAATTCATAATAGCTAGTTTCAACTCTTAATGTTTTGTTAAGAATAGCCTACAGGACTATTTTATTATTTAGAGTGCAAAAAAAGGAAAATGAAAAAATTGAACATTTATATTTATCTGCCATGCATTCTGTTGCTCTAACAGGCCAGAGTCATATAGGTTGTAAAATAGAGGTATTTTAAAGTATCAAATAGAGAAACTGGACAATTGCTATTTAACTGCTATAAATTGTATTTTTAGGAAAAATCAATTTTACATGACTCTAAAAATATTATTTATATATTGATTAATATGTTAATTGATTAATCATAATTAATCATATATTTAGGGTAACAGAAGTGATGGGTTTATATTTAAATAGAAATAGATAAAGATACTAACTTAATCAGTTAATCCAGTGTTTAACAACCCAATAGTTGGAAAACTAAACCTTCTTTAATTATGTAACTAAACAAAATTTTTGAGCACTATGCAAGATATGGGGGCAATAGGAAATCAAACCTCCTTTCCTCATAAATCTTATCAAGTAGCAGATTTTAATGAGAGTTTTTTATACCTTGAATTAAGCCAAGTTCTTCTCATTCTCCATGGTTGAAGTAGCTGGATCTGTCCCACGTGTATATACCTGGTTTTTTGGGGGGCCTGAAGCTTGCACCATTTGGGGGTACCATTCAGGTAAAACAGTACAATGCTATAACTTTTAATTTAGCTGGTGGTACCCGGAAGGGTCTATGCCAGTGAGAGATCCCACATGCACTCTGGCGCCATCCTGTAAGGCAAGAGAAGGCAATGTGCGTGAGGAGGCAGGTTTGATGCCTAGAGACCCTGTCAGGTTGTTGCAAGCATCGTTTCAGTCACCACCTCATTGCGAGGGAGGCTGGGAAATGTAGTCTCCTGCCAGGGAGGAAGGAGGAAGGGGCGTGGATACTGGGAGATGAGTGGCAATCTCCCTCTCAGAAGGAAGGGCAGAGGACTGAGGATCCCGGAATTTACGTAAGTTCTCAGTGGGAGGAGCTACTTCATAGAGGTCAGCTGTTGAGAAGGCTCAAGGTGAAGGTCCCAGGAGTGAGAGTCCAATGAGCTGAGAGCAGGTCCTAAGGGAAACACACTTGCTTGTGCTGGGGAAGGCGAAATAAAATAGACGCATGGACACAGGAACCTCCAGGAGCCTTCAGGTCATGGGGTGTGAGGCCTAAGGCAACTGAACTTGCCCATGCCGCCATGACGGATGCGAGAATGAGCATTCCCCTGAAGGAAGCTGCAAGATCGTCAGGAGAGAACAAGTTTTGTGTGTCCAAACTGGCACAGATAGAGAATAAATGAGTAAACGAATTTCTCTAGTAGCATACATGTTGAAATTTAGAATCATTTCAGGGATGGGGGAGGGTGAGGGAACAAAGGCGGTGGACTTAAAGCTGAATCTTAAAGGTTCAGGGTGATTTTCCTGATTAGACAAGAGGAGGAGGAAATACACTCAAGCAAAAGGATCTCAGGCAAAGGTGAAGAGTTTGAACGAGTCTACTTTAGAAAAATAATGCATATTTGTGAAACAAAAACTAATAGGTGGTAGTGAATATATTCTCAAATGAGAAAACCTATCACAATAAATTACAGGAGACTTAAAAAAATTTAAGTGCCTTTCTTTGGAGATGCCTTTAGGCAATTGAACAGAAATGTTTACAGAGGACTATTTGCTGATTGCTACTTGATTGCTGTTGCTTCCTAGAACATACTAAAAACTCAGCCACTTTCAGCATGCACAGAGAGGGACGAGAGCTAATGTTTCACTAGCTTTAGGGGCCACCTACCTTGGGCTGTGGAGGGGTGACATGGGTTTCAGGAACTCCAAGCAGATCGGTGCCCAGCTGTTCTGTATCACAGCTGGAGCTGAGGTTGGACATGTAGGTGAAAGTCATTGATGAAGGGTTTCCTGTGCCTCCTTTTGAAGCTCTCAGACTCTCCTGTAGGCTAAGGGGACTTCGAAGGATTTTATGGGAGAAGGCTACATGATTAAATTTACATTTCGAAAAGTGCTTCTGGAACATTTGGAGTCTAGGTAGAAGTTTAGAGGAGTGACTTTAGTTAAGTACTTCTTGGAAACCATTTAAGGTAGTCTAGAAAGAAATAGGATTCCTGGACGCTGGGAGAAGAAATAGTCACAGAGTAGAAGAGACAGGAACCTAGATGAAGAGGCAAGGATACAATACCTGACTCATTTTTGACTCAACAAAAATAAATGTAGTTTGAGGTTGGGAGGCCATCAATATTTACTTTATATAGGTCAGGAAAGAAAAATAACAGCTTTAGAAAAAGCAGATTGTCCTCTTTCTAGCAGGGAAAAAGCACCTATCTAATTAGATAATGGGTTCTTCAATGAGAACAAAATTACTTAAAAAGAAAACTGAAAGATACTACATAAATATAATTATTACTCAATTTGATATGTAGTATACTATCTATGTTGTATCTTAATAACCATGACAGCATTTATTACAGCTTAGCAATGGAAAAGAAAAAAATTGGTCTTAGCAATTAACCTTATCCACATGTAAATGAGATTAATTAGTAGTTTTCCTTTTTAATCGTTTGGGGAAAGCAGATAATTGTAATTATACTGTTTATGCAAATTGTATCCAAATATGCAAAAGGACACAATAGTTTGCAAATTAAAGTTCAAATAAGAAAACTATTCTAAAATTTACCTTTAGAATACTAGGAAAGCCAATTAGAGCATGTAAATGACATATTATTAACAAATATGAACACTTTCCCTGAAAGAACCAGCCTTCTATTTAACTTACTCATGCTTTTTGTTCCCTATTTGAGTTATAAATGAGGTTTAACCTGTGTCCCAAATTTTTCTTTTAACTTTAATGAAACATGCTTGAAATTATTTCAAAATGAAAATTTAAAAAAAAATAATAGTTTCTTAAAAATCGAGTTTGAGAAAATGTGAAGGCAGGACAACTCTGATCCCTACTTTCTAGAGAAACAGCAGAAAAATTTGATACTGTTTCAAAATGAAAATAAGAATTTTGGTGTTTTGATTTCTGATTCATTAGTCTTTTTCAGCACATTCCTGATTTACAGAATGGGGGAAATCATTTCTCTCTTATCAAGGGTTTAAGGGTCTGTGCTGACATTCTCCTACCGATCTGTTTTTTTTCCCCATCTCCTTTTATTAGGTGAGTAATGAAATACATACTTCACTTGCAGAAAAATGGAGAAAGACTTTGTCAGTTTCAGAGACTATCAGAGTAAAACATCTGCTCATACTTTGAGTGAAATGATTAAGATATGCATTTATTGATTTATTTAGTGAACAAACTTTTATTAAGTATTTACTATGTGACAGGCTTTAATACAGACCCTAGGAAAAGGACCAGTATGATATAGTTTCTGCCCTCAGGGAGGAGGGCATGGAGACAAAAAATGTACATGATATGCATAGTTCCCTACAACCAGTAGGCACAGGACGGTGGTCAGAGGCAGAAAAACTCACTTTTGTGAAAGGAGAGCTCCAATAGGGCCTTATTTACTGAAGTGCTGAGTTTTTCCAGAATACCCATGAGGATCCTCAGACAGGAGGGATGTTCAAGATGGTTTGGAAAGCCCCAGTTTCAGACATCAGATTTCCCAGACCACTGTCCTTCTTTCTGAAGAGGTAGCAGTACACAGTGTCTGGGAATGGGGAAAACGTGGGATAGAAGAAGTCCTCCGCTTCTCTAAGCCCCGAGAAGGTACCCAAGCCCCAGACTGAGGTGCTGCGTCAGGTAGTGTGGAATGCAGAGAAAGAGAGTTCTCCTATAAGGGAAAAGATAAATGACCAGAAACTGAGTGTACTGGGATGGAGGACTTTGATCTTTGAGGACATTTGACAGAGTTGGGCTGCGATGTCATGTTTTAGAAGTTGAGGGATGCTGAGGGTTGATGGATAGTCTTACAAGCTCCAGGTGGGAGGCCATTTATTTACTCCCAGGGGATGAAGTGTTTGCTGACAGAAGTGTTGCAATGCAGCAGAACTAGTTTTCAGATTTTGTTTCTGGGCACCAATTGCTCTGGTCACATCATAACAAAAGGGCCCTGAGTTTTTACTCTGTCTGAAAGCAAGATTTTCTTTCTTTCTTTCTTTCTTTCTTTCTTCTTTCTTTCTTTCTTTCTTTTTCTTTTCTCTCTCTTTCTCTCTCTCTCTCTCTCTTTTCTTTTTTTTTTTTTTTAAGATTTTATTTATTTATTTGACAGACAGAGATCACAAGTAGGCAGAGAGGCAGGCAGAGAGAGAGAGAGGAGGAAGCAGGCTTCCCTGCCGAGCAGAGAGCCCGGTGAGGGACTGGATCCCAGGACCCTGGGATCATGACCTGAGCCGAAGGCAGAGGCTTTAACCCATTGAGCCACCCAGGTGCCCCTTTTTTCCCCTCCTTTTTTAAAAGTAAGCTCTATGCCCATTGTGGGCCCCGAGATCAGGAGGAGCATGCTCTACTGACTGAGCCAGCAGGCATCCTTGAAGACAGTATTTCTGACTTAGGATTTCACTCTATGATATGAAATGCCCTCATTGATCAGCCAGCATATGCTGGTTCTGTGCTCTTTATTCCCTTTAAATTTGTGACAGGAGCTACCGATTCCCTTAGACCTGTACCCAACTCCAGTCCACAGACAAGCGTAGGAGGGGAGATTCTACCACTGAAAACCACGGGCTGCTCCTTTTCCATCTTGAGATGTCTGTAGGAGTCTCACAACTTTCTAGCCTGACGATGAGATCCGAATTCTTACCATTTCTGTGACTTTATTTCTATGAGACCACTCTGTGGTCCAAATTTCCATTTGATATTCTTTGTATGAAAGCACCAGGAAATGATTCTGAGCGTCTCATGAAAGTGATGGGCTGGTATTGGACAAAACTGAACAAAGAGATGAACTACCAAGTCTCAGAATATATAGAACCACTTTAGTTCTGGAGATCCCAGCAAAGGAATTTCTAACCTTTGCTCTTTTTAGGACCTGCTCTCAGATGCCATCAGGTGATAGGCTAAAGGTAAGGCTCCTGGCGGAAAGAATCTGATTAGCCTAACTTGCATCATCCTCTCTATCTTTAGGCCTGACCATTGTGTCTGGTATCCAAAGAATGCAAGGGGAAGGTAGTCGTCTTGGGGGGCTATCAGTAGCTATTCTAAGCTGTTATGCTTCCCTGCACATCTGAAGATGATTCTCATGATCCACTATGAACATGCACATTAAAAGGTAATTAACTGTTGTTGGATCAAAACATCTTGTGGGCCACATTCCTTAATATATACATGATAAATAAATGGGACCACATGTATCCTCTCTTATTGGAACAGTATACTGAAATGGCCCATACATAAATATGGGATACATGATTTTGACCTCATCCTGGATGATGACGATGGTAGTGATGGTGATGATGATGATGGTAACAGCTTAAGCAGTTCCAAATTGTCCAGCATTCACAAATTACTTAATCTTTTGGAGCTGGTTTCTTTCTTTGTAAAGCAGAGGTAACTGTTGCATATATCAAAATAAAATATACAAATTCTGTTTCTGAGATGCTCCGTGATTGGCAGTCATCCTTCCTTCAGACTGAGAACTGACTTCCTTCATCCTGCTTTCTTGGATTTATGAATTTTTCAACATTTCTTTTCAGACACCATTTTTGAATCTAGCCACTGTGTTTCTAAACCTTGCACATCAACACTGTCTTCGATATTATTCCCCATAGGAAGATTATATCTTTTCAAGTGATAGGAGAGAAAGTACTTCATTATTTATGCATATTTTGAGTGATTCTTGGATAATTGCCGTACATGCTTTAAGTGGCAGTATTTTTCAAAATTATATTTCTACATTATAATAAACTGTATCATTTATTAAGTAAAGAAGATGATAGAAATATTTATTACTGAAGACACTTTTATGGTGTGCTTTTATAGTGCTTTATTTATAAGGACTCTGAATTTTCAATCTATTTGCCCTAAGGCATGTGTGTAAGTAATGATATGTTTATGTTTGTGTAGTCTTCTTGTCACTGTAATATATCTAAATTAACTATAAGCAACAAGGCCATTTCTTTCCTAAAATCCCCTAAAGGTCAAGGATGTCTTGTTTAATTTCTTGTAAACTACTCTAGTTGAATAAAAATCACTGTATTAGTTATCCAGTGCTATGAAACAAGTCACCCCAAAACTTAGTGGCCATATTAACTTGCTAGGACTGCCATAACAAAATACCATACTGGGTACCTTAAACAACAGAAGTTTATTTTCTTACCATTCTAGAGGTTAGAAGTCAAAGACCAAGGTGTTAGTAGGTTTGGTTCCCTCGGAGGCCTCTTTCCTTGCCTTGCAGATGGGCACCATCTTGCTGTGTCCTCACATGGGCTTACTCCTGCCATAGCTCTCAGTTGGCAACCTACTATTATATCCTTCAGAGGTTTAACGATCACAAGTCATGGGAGTGTTTTTGAGTTGTGATTTATTTGTTTCCATTTAAAATAAGTTTCCCACTGACAATTGTATTATTATTTTTTAAAGATTTTATTTATTTGAGAGGGGGAGAGAGAGAGAGAGAGAGAGAGAGACAGGAGTGCAAGCACAGGACAGGAGAGAAGCAGACTCGCTGCTGAGTAGGGAACCCCACATGCAGGGAGCCCCATTTGAACACGATCCCAGGAACCTGGGATCATGACCTGAGCTGAAGGCAGACCCTTGACCAACCGAGCCACTCAGGCATCCCTCCCACTGACAACTTTAAAATAAGGGGTGGTACACTGTTGGTGGGAATGTAAACTGATACAGCCATTTTGGGAAACAGTATGAAGATTCCTTTAAAAAATTACAAATAGTATTACCGTATCCAACAGTTCCACTTCTGGGTGTATAACCAAAGGAAAAAAGATCATTATCTTGAAGAGACATTTGAATCCCCATGCTCACTGCAGCATTAAATACTCAGCATATAGAAGCAACCTAAGTATCTCTCAGCCAATGAATGGATAAAGAAAATGTGATATAGATAGACACACACACACACACACACACACACACACACACAGTTTTGAAATGTTATCCAGCCTTATGAAAGAAGGAAATTCTAATATTTGCAATGACAGGGATGAACTTAGAAGTCATTATGTTAAGTAAAATAAACCAGACAGAGAAAGCTAATACTGTAGGGTATCACTAATATGTAAAATCTGAAAGGCAGACACATAGAAACAGATAATAAAATGGTGGTTTGGTGGTTGCCAGGCGCTGAGAAGTAGGAAAACTGGGCAAGAAATATAAACTTCTAGTTATCAGATAAACTCTGAGCATCTAATGTCTACCATGGTGACTTTAGTTAATTATACTAAGTTGCATATTTGACATTTATTATGAGAGTAAATCTTAAGGATTTCCATAAAAAAGACAGAAATAATGTGAAGTGATAGATGTGTTAATTAATTTAATTGTGGGAATCCTTTTGCAATAAATACACATATCAAATCATTATACATTACATGTTAAATACATTACACATGTTAAATTATACATGTTAAATACATTACAATTTTGTCAATTATATCTCAGTAGAGCCAGGAAAAAAATTTTAAAAGTGGGTAGTGGAAAAAAAAAATAATACCATACATGCATTGAACAAGAATAGATTTGACTTAAAATTTAAGCTATCATAATCAAAGTATATTCATTTATTAGCTATTATAATCAAAGTATATTCATTTATTAGGTCTCTACTACATGCAAACCCGTCTCTATTCCAGGGTTTTTATCATATATTAGTCAACGGTATAAAAATGCATGATTTAATATTGCTCTATTCATGTAAGAGAAGGTAAACAGTAAAGCTTGAATTTGAAAAAAAGTGGAATATTCAACTCTAACATGCTACAATACTCTTGTGTTCTGAAAATTTAACAGTGTTTTAATTACCATATTTTTGGAGCCCAAAGATTTGTTTACTCCATGCTTCATAGACTTATCACCCAGATTGAACCTGGGTACGTTCTCTGATCATGTTTTCATTGTTCTAGAGAAACTAAATTAAGTTGTAACCAAAATTCCTCTCACTACTGTTAAGATGTTAAAAGTGTAATTTGATTGGGGGCTTAACTTCCTAGATAATTTTTTGAGCTCTAAAATTCCCTTGACTCTTGAGGAAACACTGAGAAGACCCTTAGTTAGCATCACTGATACCCTCTGCATTGGAGACCAAGACTGATACTTAAGGTCATGGGCTAAGATGCTCAATTTTTATTCTGACCCATTTTTGGTTTGAATACCATTTTAGTTTTAATGACAAAACATTATCAGTCATTTTAGTGAAGTATATTTTTCCTATAACTTAAAAATACATCTTATATTTTTCTTCTTGGAAAACTAAAGCTAATTCTAGTCTTTCTGGAGCAAATATTCTGTGGATAAGTAATACCACATTATTACAAGAATGTACCTTCAACCTTGAATTTTAACTGTCATGTTGACACTAGAATATTTATTTTTCTTATGGAACTTTGCACATGTTATTAGGTTTTACACTATTTCCATCTCCCACTCCTGTGTCCTTGCAAGTCTTATGGTGTCAAATAGCTGCTTTATTAAATTTTACATTGTAGACTAGAGAGTTGAGAGTTTCTAATAATAAATACTGTCACTGCCATGTGATGTTTGGGTTTTTCGGCTTTTTTTTATGCTGTTAGAGGTTAGAAATTCAGTTTCTTTTTCTCTGGAATGGAAGGATATAGCTGGTGTTACATATTTTGAATATTATCTTTTATTCCAGGGAAACGAAATACAGAACTTTGCTTAAAGTGTTGTATACATTACTTCTGCATATATTATAGCACCTTTGATAGACCATTTACATATTATTAACTCTTAGATAAGATTTCTTTGAAAGTAGTGTTCCCTTTTACTTCAGAATTTACATTAGTGAAGAGTCAGGGAACACCATGTCCTTGTAATTTCTCTCAGAGCTTTGGTTCTTCTTAGGAAAGCACCTTGTTGGAGATGGTAGGAGAGTTGCATGGGATAGAAGAATAGGAAGAAGACAAAGCCTAAAGAATACAGAATATAGGGCATTTTATTTTTATTTGGATGCTTATTTTATTTTATTTTCGTTGAGTCTATAGTTCTCTAGTAGGCAGTATTCTATGCTTTCAGGATTTGCCTGATTCTGAAAGTAATTTGCCAAATATGTGTGCCTGTGATTTTGAGCTGTAATTATTTTTTCCCAAGTTTTCCTATGACATCCTTGCCAGATGGCCTTGAAATCTTTGCTCATTGCAGACTGAAGAGTAGGTAGATGCTTATTTTCTCTATGGCTCACTTTTGTCTCACCTTATGGGGAATAGCTCTTCCTGTATTGATATGGATTCAAAGTTAAATCACTGTGTTGGTACATGGGGAGGGGTCCCTCAGTCTGAATTGGAAGATGTCAGCCCAGTGTGACTGCTCTTTTGAACAAAGAAAATATACACCTGAGGGCAGTTAGTAGTGGTTGTGTTCCATCATGAGCTTTGGGAAACAGAGCACAACAATCTAGACTTTAGTAGGTGGGGTTGATAGGACACTAGCTCAGAGACAGGTAGACCAATGAGGCAAGGTCCAGTTTGAGTCAAGGTTTAGTTTGTTCTGAGTCTCAGCTATATCTTTGTTTTCATGAGCTCATTATCGTCCCTTTAGTAAGGGACAGTTTTTTCCTGTATTTTACCACTTTGCAGATGTCTTAACACAGAGCAAGATAGTTATCTCTTTATTCTTTTTTTTAAAATCTCTTTATTCTGGTTGAGAAACCTCCAGTTTTCTATTTTTACCATTGTTATCATACTTTCTATTATCATTCATAATGGCATGCTGTTTATTATCTTTTTAATGCATTTCCTGAAGTGCATTTAATATAGTTCCTGAACTGAAGAGGATATTATTCTATACGTAGAATGTAATATTTTTACTTTCTTTTTTTTAAAATAAAGATTTTATTTATTTATCTGACAGAGATCACAAGTAGGCAGAGAGGCAGGCAGAGAGAGAGAAGGGGAAGCAGGTGCCCCACTGAGCAGAGAGCCCAATGCGGGGGCTTGATCTCAGCACCCTGAGACCATGACCTGAGCTGAAAGCAGAGGCTCAACCCACTGAGACACCCAGGTGTCCCTAGAATGTAATATTTTTAAATTCATAATTATTTGGCTAATTCAGAACGTAACTACATTTACCCATTCTATCAAGTACCCCTTTTGGCACTGAAAATCAGAAAATATAGTGGGAACAGGACTAAGACATTACATTATGGAAAACCCAGTTTGGAACAGGTGTGATAAGGCAGTTGATAGTAAAAGCCCTAAATCATCCGAGTTGAACAAAGAAAAGAATGTGAAGAGCTTACTCTTTTTTTTTTTTTTTTTGGTGAAGTGCATATTACTCTTTAAGACCAGATACTTATTTTCCAATACTATAAAAATGGTACTGTTTTAGAAGAACTAAGATTAGTATACAGAATTGTTTTTGAGTTTAGTCGAACATTTCAAATATTTGAACTAATTTTTATCTGTTCTTATCAGAATTGTTCTTTCCATGTATATAGGAAAATCCATACTTCTATGTGTATTAGAAAATCATGAAATTGTGTGATTCTTGTTTTGTTGACTCTGACGTTATAGGGATGAGTAATTAGGGTTGCTTAACTAGATAATGCACTAGACTCTATTTTCCAAGCTGATGGACTATGTGCAGTTTCTGGTTCTGAGTCTAATTATTGTAGAGATCTTACAATGGACTAGATTGCAACATGAATTCAGCAAATTCCTCCAGTCCCCTTGGGAGGCCTTTGACAAAGCTACAGTAATATAGAAACTGACTTATCTTCCACTGTAAGGGCTGATTGTGGTGTGTTTTGTAAGCTGATGTGCAGTCAGCAATAGTCAGGCAGGTCTGAATCATGATTTTTATCCTTTTTAAAAATTTTTTTAAGATTATATGTCTCTTTTACAACCTCCTTACTCACTTCCTCTGGATCTTTCAAATAACTGACGATGGTACAGTGGAAAGAATCTTTGGCGTCAGGCAATTTGTGTTTCAACGTCCCTGTGCCTTTCTCCTTGACTTTGGATGAACCACAGAACCCGTTTCCTTGTCTATAAATCGAAGATAAAAATACCCAAGTCACAGAGTTGTTGTAAGGATTAAGTGAAATGTATCTGGCATGAGATGCTCCATAAAATTGGGATATGATTATTGACAGTGCTTTTATTTTCCCAACAAATAATCATAAAAAAAATCAATTACATGTGGTTAAGAGCATGGAATCTGAACAAACTGGGTTTGAATCATGTCTTTATCACGTACTAGTAGCCTGATTTTGGGTAAGGCATTCCACTTCTCTGTGCCCTACTTTACTCATTTAAAAAATGGGTATGATAATAGTATTACCTTGTACAATTGCTTTGAGCATTAAATGGTTTAATACTTGTAAGGCACTTGTGAGTAGCTATATATAGTAATACTATATGTGTTTGTTAAACAAACAACCAATTAATAAGTAAAGGGGCTGCCTGCCTTCCCTTAGGTGATCAAGGGAAGTCCAAAATTCTGTCATGGACACTGAAGCATGGAGAGCTCCATTTGTCTGCTGTAGCAGTTGCTTCCCATACTGCAATTTTCTCCCAGGAGGTGCCATCCAGTGTCATTGAGTCTTAACAGGAAGTATGATCCTATTCCCTCTGTCTGAAGTTCACCCAAGGATGACCTTCAGCTCCGTTCTTCAGTCCCACAAGCATCCACCTCCAAGGACCTCAGCTACCCAGAAAGTGGAGGGCCTGGACTGGGAGCCATGACCCCTGAGAGCTAACAACCCCTTACCCTTTACAGTCAGTTTGGAGCAGCCTTTTTATTTTCTATCATCAAAACATAAAGGGACTGATTGCCTTTACCCCACCCCACCCTCTCCTGGACAAGGATTGCTCTTCCCAGCATTACTTTGCTTGGTTAATCTCCTTGAGCAATTCTTAGGCACAAAAGGGTTCATTATTCTCCCTTTTCCTGGATACTTTCTGGCAAAATGCAGCCTGTATATCTACTTGCATACGGTGGGGAGTTGGGGGTGTGACTCTGGTGGTGGTAGAAGTTGTCCTCAGTGGGGTCATTTTTTTTTTTTAAAGATGGATCCTGTGTGACTCTTTCTGAGTTAGTTCAATCAACTTTTGCTGTTTGGGATTTAACATCTGTGATTCCAACCAATATGTGCACAAGTTGATATAGTTGGTAACCCTGGGTAGAATGCACCCCCCCCTAATTTAAATTATCCTATGCGTAGTTACCAGTCTTATCATGGTTGAGGTAGATCTTTTATTTTATTTTATTTTTATGTATTTAAGAGAGAGAGAGAGAGAGAGAGAGAGAGCGCACTGAGGAAAAGTCAGAAGGTGAAGTAGACTCTCTGCTGATCAGAGAGCCCAATGTGGGGACTCGATCCCAGGACCCTGAGATCATGACCTGAGCTGAAGAAAGATGCTTAACCAACTGAGCCATCCAGGTAGAGGTAAACTTTTAGTTATGTTTCTTAATTGCACTGAAATCTAAGGTTTAAATTATATAGTTGTCTGAATATTTTGCTCATAAAAAAGAAGAATCTTTAGAAGGAAATGGGATTTAGGAATCTCCAAGAGAGTCCTGAGTAATGCATTGGTCTGGACAGCGTGAGGAGGAGACGGAGACTAGAAATAGGGAGGCAACAGGAGGACAGGAACAGGGTACTAGGGAAATCATTTTGGTTTGTTTTTGCTTAAGTTTAACAAATTCCTCATGAAGTTTTGCTACAGAAAGTTTTAGGGAAGCAATTTTTCAATCAGAATTTTGTTAGGAAGCTTCTGCATATCAGTCAAAAAATGGTGCCCACCGAACTAGAGAAAATTTTTTTCCTTTGTAAAAATTGAGATATAATTGACATATAACATTTTATTAGTTTCCAGATATACAACATAATAATTTTGTTACATTTTATTATAATTTTTTTGTGGTGAGAACTTTTAAGATATCTCTTAACAACTTTCAAATATACAATACAGTATTATTAACTCTAGTCACCAGACTGTGCGTTACATCCCTGTGACTTATTTGTTTTATAACTGAAACTTTGTACCTTTTGACTCCCTCCCCTATTTCCCTTCTGCTCCCCCTACTACCCCACCCCTAGCAACCACTGCTCTGTTCTCTATATCTATGAGCTTGAGGTTTAAAAAATATATATTATTTTTTTGAATTACATCTCACATATAAGTGAGATCATATGGCAATTGTCTTCCTCTGACTTATTTCACTTAGCACAGTACCCTCAAGGTATAACCGTGTTACAGCAAATGGCCCCTATTTGTTTTGTTTCTGAAGGTGCTTCTCTAATGAACAATTTTGTTTAAATCAAATGTTCCTCAGAGTGGCTCTGGAAGTCTCAGTCATCCTTGCCAAAGTCATGCTATTTACAGAGAGGTGTAAGCATTAGGACTGTAATGAGAGCATAGATAAGGTACAGCAGTTTTCACTGTGAGGGGAAAATTTGGACTTAGATGACCTCATGAGACTTGGTCAAGGTCAAGTGAAAGTGAAAGTGATGTGTGTACACTTTTTGTCTTGGCTCCCCAGCGTAAATGTTGGCTGTCCCTGAACACACACCCAAAATATCTGCACTCTATTAGGTGGACAACCAGAGAAAACATGCTCTCTGGATTAAAGACAAGCTCTCAAAACAAAAAAATGAAATATAAGAATAACAAATCAAGTTTTATTGGTGACACACAGCAGAATTTGTCTAGATGGACACCAGTCTAGTGAGAACCACAAATTCCTTTATCTGTGGGGTTGGCTTGAAGGCTTATAGATCCTGTCTTATCATCTTCTACCTGCCTCTACCCATGATTCTCCTTTTTTTAAAAAAAAGAGTTTATTTATTTTAGAGAGAGATACAGAGAGAATGTGAGCAAGGGGAGGGGCAGAAGGAGAGAGAATCCCAAACAGACTCCATGCTGAACACAGAGCCCAATGCAAGGCTTGATCTCACAACCCCATGATCATGACTTGAGCTGAGACCAAGAGTCAGATGCTCAACCAACCGAGCCACCCAGGTGCCCCCCATGATTCTCATTTTCATGACAAATGACACTTTTAGATAAACACACAATGGCAGCACAGAAATGAAAAAGTAATGTTCTGATTCCATCAAGGATGCCAAACAAATTGAAGCCAAAGCTCAAACCTGGGTATCACAATGAGAATAAGTAATGTGGAACTCAACTCAAGAAGAGTGGACTTCAGACCCAGTTCTGACTTATCAAATCAGCATGGTCTTGTGAAGCCATTAGCAGTGAAGCATAAGGAACCTCTACAAGTATTGCTCTTAGTCAAATGCCAGGGTCTGAAGCAATGGGAAGTGCATGCTGCATCTAGATGGAACTTCTGGTAAAACCATGGAAATAAATGAAAACCACTCAAATGAGAACAAATAGAGGCTCTTTATGCAGGTCTTGCCATAGCTCCATCCTTATCAATTGCATTTGACAGAGAGTAAATGTCAAGAAGCGAGGGGAAACTTGATGGTGGGGAATAGAGAAGGCTTCACGTATACTCTGATTTGAGGTTGTTGGCATGGGAAAGCCATAGGTTGGCATGGGAAAGTTGGGTTAACTAGTTGTTAACTAGTTAACTAGTTGTGTGATTGGTTTGGGGAACATAGTTTGCTTTCTCTAGTTCATCCTGAAATGGAAGTAGAGGTGATAGAGAAGCTAACACTCATTGACCAGGCCTTGACTGTTCTGAACCAATTATTGTAGAGATTGTGGTATAGTTTGGTTTGCTGGACTGGTTGCTGCTGATGTCATAGGTCAGAGTTCCATTGTTCTATGTTGTCTGGACACTGTCTGTTTGCATATTCAGCATCTTAGTAGTTTTCATATTAAACTTTCTTTTGTTCATACAGACACATTAATTCAGATCCATCAAACTCAACATATTTAAAATAAATTCATTATCTTAGTTAAATTTACAAACTTCTTTTTTTTAAAAAGATTTTATTTATTTATTTGACAGAGTGATAGCACAAGTAGGCAGAGTGGTAGGCAGAGGGAGAGAGAGAAGCGGGCTCTCTGCTGAGTAGGGAGCCTGTTATGGGTCTCCATCCCAGGACCCTGGGATGATGACCTCAGCCAAAGGCAGCTGCTTAACCGACTGAGCCACTCAGGTGCTCCTAAATTTATAAATTTCATTGCATCTAATAAACCTGTAAACCCAGGAGTCAGTCTTTTCTCTCCCATCTAATGTTACCCATATCTAATTGATCAACAGTTCCTATCAATTTCATGTCTTCAACATCTTTCCAGTCTGCACATTGACCTCCATCTCAACAGTCATTTCTTATGCCTAAGTCCTCTTAATTTCTTCTAGGACTTATTACTACAGTCTTAGTTTCCATTCTCTTCCAATACATGCTCTATATTTCTGACACAGTGTCCTTTTTAAATAGAAATCCCTGTGTGACTACAGGTCAAAGTCCACAATTCTTACCAATGGCTTCTCAGGTCCTCCATAAACTGATCACTGACTACCTCTCCAGCTTCATCTCTCCCCATTCCCATTCCTACAACCATGTTCCTTCACGAAGAGCAAAGTTAGCTTCCTATGTAGGTCATGATGTCTCTGTCTTCCATATTTGGCATATTGGACACACTCACCAGAGCTCTCCTTTCACGCCATCTCCTTTTCCTTAGACATAAATTTTGTCTGGATAGACTGTACTTCTTGAAGATGAGCTGAGGTATCCCCTCCTCTGTTCAACCTTCCACAATGTCTCCTGGCTGAGTGCGATTGCTCTTACATGCCATGTTAACAACAAGTACCTACATCTTCACTGTAGTTATCACACTTTGTGTTTGTTTGACCATGTTCCACTTAGAACATTAACATCTATAAGTGGAGATTATTTTTCAAAGTTCCTCTCTAACTGTTGTGTCTAGCATATAGAAGATGCTTAATACATTCTTGTTGGAAGCTTAAATAAGTTATGATTAGTTGCTGGATAACCTTTGTGCAAATAAGTGCAACTTTAATTTCTGTTCCCTCTTCCCATGTACCTTCCTTCTGAGGACCACTTCCTCTACCATGGTGGATAAGCAAGATGTTCAGTTTTATTGTCTCTTGGGCATTTCAGCTCAGTGCCCCTCTGAAAGTTTTGGGCTCTCCTCACTCTTTCCAACATCACTGTGTTCTGATGGTTTGTCAGTCAAAAACCATCACACACCAGACAATAGCCCTCTTGACTTGAAGATCTTTCCTCTCCACAGGAGAGTAGAAAAGGGAGTTAAGTGGAGCCTGCCTTATTTTTTCTCTTATCTTGCCTCTTTATAGTATAATAACAATTTAGGAATGAATAGTTAAAGCAACTTGAACTTTCCCCAGAGTCCCATTGGGAAAGCATCCAAGGATAGTGTGAACATTGTGGTTATGCCTTACCTTCTGCCCCTTCTCAGGCTCTCATGCCTTGCCTGTACCTCACCTTCTAGAGAGCTCTCTGTAGATTTCTACCATGGAAAAGTCATCCTTGTGCATGGAACAAGATACTGTTCCCTGGATCCAATGCAAGATACTGTTCCCTGGATCCAATGCTTCACACCAACATTTTATTATTTTTAAGTATGGAAGGGAAGAGAAAGCCTGCCCTAGGTAAATCCATGTAGGGTTTTAAAAAAAATTTTTTTAATTTTATTTATTTTTTAGCACAACAATGTTTTTCTCCTGTGAAGTCTCTCAAGAATGTATTGCAGCATCACATTTGCTTCAAATACACAGCTTGATATTTTTGTTTACTTAGCACTTATGTTGAGTAAAGACACTTCTCGGGAATGACTGCAGTTAGGCTGCATTGTTTACTCACTGAGGTGAATCATACGTAATTTCTGTTTGTATTTCATTGTTCTGATTCTTGATATCTTTGATTTTTACCCCAAGAAGTCAGTTAGAAAGGGACTAAGCACTGTATAATACTGTAGCTATGTTTTTCATGCGCATGTTCATTCCCTTAAAATGCAATTAAGGAGACTACTTCCTTAGCGGATACTCATACAATTAAAAAACAAAACAAAACAAAACCACAGAGTGGTGTCCTTCCCTGTCATGCATTCCAGAGACTCGTCTTCCTTTTAAGTATTTCCACAGGTGAAGAATGGGCAAACCTATTTGCTTATCCGTGGAGGCTGTTATTTGCTAGAGCAGAGCAGGCACAGCAGATTTCCCAAGGACAGAGCTCACTTTTATGTTTTTTTTAATTAACAGAGGGAAGTAAGTCTTACCCCATGTTGAGAATGGGAACATTTCCATAAGTAGCAAAGTATTGCCATTGTGCACAACAGTCTTTGGTTCCTTCCCTACTCTGCAAACTATATTGCCTTTTGATGGAAGTTTCTGTTATCCTAAAAAGGCTTTTAACATTTAGGCAAGAAGAAAATTTCTTATTAGAGTAGGATGAACTTATTTAGTTCTCTTACATGGGGATGTGGTTGGGTGAAGAGTGAGTCATGCTGGTGATGGTAATTCATCTTGTCCCATCTGCGTGATGTTCATGGTCAGAGGCAAGATAACACAGCATCGCAATGTTTTAATAACCTCTAGTTGTATTCTGGGAAGAATGTGGTGTGGCTGGATCATATTTTTAACTGTTAGAATTTGTTTAAGTACACTTACTCTTTCTCCTATTTTCATTTCACTGTCTAAGCAACCTGACTTGTGTTTCACTGTCTCAAAAAAAAAAAAATGCATAGGACTGAATATAGAAGTTGGATAGAATCCCTGGCTTTTCCTTCCCATAAATTATTCTTATTAAGAAGAACTGAATTTAAAAACAATCTGAGGGTTTTGAAGGGGTGGAGGGTGGGAGATTGGGGTACCAGGTGGTGGGTATTATAGGGGGCACGGATTGCATGGAGCACTGGGTGTGGTGAAAAAATAATGAATACTGTTATGCTGAAAATAAATTAATTAACTAAAAAAAAAAGAAAGTAAAAAAAAAATAAAAAAAGAACTGAATTTGCAGTTCAGGAGGAAAAAAAAAAAAAAAAAGAACTTCTTTGGAGGTGGGAAACCAACTCCTGGACAAGAGAGGGACAAATGCTGGTAGATCTAGGAATAGCAGGTTCTTCTTCCTTCTTCCTGGTAGAGCTCTTTGAACCACTACTATTAATTTGTACATAAATCACACAGTAACAGAAAGCCCTCACCTTGCCCTTTGCTGTCTCTCTGGGGGAAACCAAGAAAAACTTAGATGTAGTTTCCTTTAGCTTAGTGGGATGGAGGTTCAGATGCAAAATTATTTTTATTTAAGGAAGCTATGCTAAAGCTGTAATATTCCTGGCACATGAAATTAGGGGACACATTATGAAGTACCATACCACTTACAAATTGAGTGACCTTGGGCAACTTTCTTAACCCTTCCAAACCTCATGTATCTGTAAACTAGGTTCAACAATTTAACCTTGAAGGATTGTCTTAAAAACTAAAGTACAGGAGCTAATGTATGTCAAGGATTAGCAGGGTATCATTAACTGGCATCTATTATTACATTATTACTTCTACTTATAATAAAGTGACAATTATGTTGATGTAATAGTTTGAAAAGGCTTGTTTGATCCAGTGAGAACCTCTCATTATTATGTTGTCACCCTGCCCAAATACACATTTACATACCTGTCAAAATTTTAAAGCTATAAATATAGTTTTATTGAGTGAGAAGCTCATTACTGGAGATAATGTCTCAAATTTGTAAAATTGACTCCATATTTAAGTGAAGAACCCAAGAAATACTTGCTACTTCTTTAAATTGCAAAAATTTACTCATACTAAATCCTAATTTATTGCATGTACATTTCAAATACATTTATGAGAAATTCATTAAAAACTGTGAAAATGTCAACATAGAATTTTAATTATTATACTTATTACATACTGGAAATGTCACAAAATATCAGGATTATATGAGCTAAACAAATTGAGAGCATCTTTAGGGAACAAACTATTTCAGTATAAAGAGTTGTGTCTTTATTCCCTCAAAGATTTGTTGTTCAATAAATGCTAATCGATGATGATACAATAACATTTTGTGAATTTAATTTTCTCCATTTCTCTCCTCTGGGAGGGAAGGTACATGAAAAGTATGCTTTAAATAATTCTTTGCTTCAACTCATCTAACTTCTTGTTAAAGCTCTTTTGCCTTTAAAGTGTTCCTCTAACCACTCAGTCCTTCATTCCCTAAAGCAGAACTTTCTAACCAGTGATGCACAGTGTACCTAAAATGGGTTGTGCCTGGGGAGGACTCCCTCCACCTTCAAGTTGATGAGTGGGGTCTCAGAGTAGCCAGTGCTCCATGGTTCCTCTAGCTAAAACTACTACTCCCATTTCTCTCACTGTTCTGTATATATGTTATTAATATTATCTATACATGTCATGAAAGGGTAGAAAGACTGGCAAACAAATAAAAATTATAATTCTAAATTTTAAAAAATCTCATTTAATGTTTTTGAGTGTTTTCATAATATATTAACAATTTATAGAAATGCTAGCTTCATGATTCACTGTTACATTCATATACTTGCAATTATATTTTTCTAGGAAAAATTTAAAAAACCATAATAGTGGGGAACATCTTTCTGAGAGTGAAAAAATTAAGAGCAAAATAAATAAGATTGATACAATTTCAAGATGCTATATCAAATTTAAAAGCCAGCTTGCTAACAGGATAGATCTTAAATATTCTCATCATACACACAGACACACACACACACACACACACACACACACACAATATTTGTAACATATATGGTAACTAGACTTACTGTGATGATCATTTTGCAATACAGATATTGAAACTAATATTGTATGTTGTATGCCAATTATACCTCAATTTAAAAAAGTAAGGTGTGTACTGCTACCTCAGTGCCCCATTATTTAAGGCCCTTTTGAATAGAAATTCTTTTTTTTTTTTATAGAAATTCTTTAAGAGGAAGAAAAATCCAACTTTCTTGTTATCTTAATATTTCATAACTTATTTTTATGATTTATTGCTAATATAAGAGTGCTTTCTAATTATTAAGATCATAGAATTAAATACTTCAGGAAAGTTGCATAGAACATCACAAAACATTCTCATAAAGACATTTAATACATTTTTTTGCATCATATTTTACTTTACTGCTTCTACATGGAGATTAGCTATATTTGCAATGGAGGGAGTAGCAAAACAGAGCACAACAATTTGCAGCAAGCAACAATGAGTGCATTCTAGAAGAGCTGACTGCAGAAGTTATAGGTTCAACTTCTTTAAGACAGACCCAAATAACAATGGTTTAAATAAAATGAAGATTATTTCTCTCACAAAGGAATTCAGGGCAAACAGGACGGCTCCAAATGTCAGTGGTCCAGGCTCTCTTATCATGTACTATTCTGGTATCCTCAAAGTATTTCCACTTCATGGTTGAACATGTCTGCTCCAACTCTAACCACCATGTTAATGATCTAGTTGTGGAAAGGAGTAATGATGGATATAACTTTTTCTTTTAATTGGTTAACCTGTAAATTTCTTACATTACTTTTTTTTATATTCTATTGGACAAGATATAGGCAGATGGTCATGCCTACCTTCAAGGAAGGATGAGAAATGAAATCCAGCTAAAAACTATTACTGTGAAAGAGGAAAAGGGGCATTATAAAACAATTAGCAATCTGTGTAGCAAAAGACCAATGTGGAAACAGCTATAAATAATCACATATGAGACAAAGAAGAACATTTTATGTGAACTTCAGCATACTTTGGTTTTACTGGAGCCCCAGAGGGAACACAGGGATGTCACTATACAACCTTTCCTTCAATCTGAGATATGCTGCCAGAAAATAATTATTTTCCATTCCCAAGATACATTTTATAAAGTTTTATTTATTTTTTATTTTTTTATAAACATATAATGTATTTTTAGCCCCAGAGGTACAGGTCTGTGAATTGCCAGGTTTACACACTTCACAGCACTCACCACAGCACACCCCCCCCACAAGTCCATGACCCCACCACCCTCTCCCGACCTCCCTCCCCACAGCAACCCTCAGTTTGTTCTGTGAGATTAAGAGTCTCTTATGGTTTGTCTCCCTCCTGATCCCATCTCATTTCATTTATTCTCTTCCTACCCCCCAAACCCCCTACAATGCATCTCTATTTCCTCATATCAGGGAGATCATGTGATAGTTGTCTTTCTCCAATGGACTTATTTCGCTAAGCATAATACCCTCTAGTTTCATCCACATTGTCGCAAATGGCAAGATTTCATTTCTTTTGATGGCTGCATAGTATTCCATTGTAGATATATACCACCTTTTCTTTATTCATTCATCTGTTGATGGACATCTAGTTTCTTTCCATAGTTTGGCTATTGTGGACATTGCAGCTATAAACATCGGGTGCTTGTGCCCCTTCAGATTACTACGTTTGTACCTTTAGGGTATACCCAGTAGTGCATTTGCTGGGTCATAGGGTAGCTCTATTTTCAACTATTTGAGGAATCGCCATGCTGTTTTCCAGAGTGGCTGCACCAGCTTGCATTCCCACCAACAGTGTAGGAAGGTTCCCCTTTCTCCGCATCCTCGCCAGCATCTGTCATTTCCTGACTTATTAATTTTAGCCATTCTGACTGGTGTGAGGTAGTATCTCATTGTGGTTTTGGTTTGTATTTCCCTGATGCCGAATGATGTGGAGCATTTTTTCATGTTTCTGTTGGCCATGAGATACATTTTTTTAATATTGTAAGATAAATAAGCCCAGCAGTCCTTTAAAGAATTTATCCTCTACTAGGAAAAAAAAAAATTAATGTCATATGTTAAGTATAATAATAAAAATAGGTACAGAGTTTAGTGGTGGGATAAAACAATTGAGGTAATTCCAGTAAAATTTTATCAAGGATTTATACAATGATTGAGCTAGGTCTGAATGGTGAACTTGCGGGTTTTCATCTATTTCTTGGAAAAAGAGAAATTATGCACAACTTTAGCTTACTAAGGAATTTTTTTATCATTATTATAGCCAAGAGATCTGGTAGTGAGAGCAGGAGATCTCCAATTTATTTAAGGTTTCTGTTCACTGACCCTCCACCAAACATGGTGACCCTCTTGGGCAGGGCCTCACAGACCTCTCTCTTCAGATTTGAGCTGGTAGCTTGCTCTTTCTAGTTCTGGAGTCCGCATTATCTATCTCTTGTGTTTTGCCTATCCTGACATTTTCCATCCCTCTCCCCCTCCGCACTCCTTCTTTCTCCTCCTCTCCTAGCCCTCCACTTCCTCCAGTCTAAGTCAAACCCTCTTCACTATCTTAATTTGATCCTGTCCATCTGTTTACTACTGGAAACCTGATGAGTATAATATGTTATATATTGAAAAAAATATAAAATACACAATGAAATAAGGTATAAAAGTCTTATTCTAAATTACAAACACAATCATCACACACACATACAAATACTTAATGAAAGTGGAACACATAAGGGCACAAAACTGAGATAATTTAATATAGCATTCTTTGGTGCATGTCATGTTTTTAGGATTGGATTCTTATAAAACATTGAATTAATATATAGATACATAATTTTGAATTTATTTGCTTACATATTTATGTCCAATGAGAGTTAAGCATGTAATTTTAAATAATAATAAAACTTAAAATTAATAATTATTAGAATATTGAGAAACATTTCTAACTATAGGGTGGTCAATTTCTGCTTTAAGTTCAACAAATCAAGAAATAAAATGAACAAAAAAGTACAAAAATTGCAGTGACTTTGTATAAGTAGTCCTTAATTATCACTGCCTAAAAAACATTAAATTTAAATCAAAGATCTATATAGTCAATAATAATTGATTAGGATATTGCTATTCAAAAATATAAGGCAGTACTAAAGCAATATTCAGAGGTAAATTCATAGTGAAAATATTTTCAATATGTAAGTGATAGGAATAAAAATAGACATTAAAATGAAGATAAGAGAAATTTTCAGAAAACAATGGAAGGAGAATATAAAGAAAAAATTAAGTAAAATGTATATTAAATTATGTATAGTAAATGTATATTAAGTATTTATTAAATGTATATTAAGTGATGATTCAAGAATTGGTTCTTCTCAAATGCATAGCATACCAAAACAATGTACTCTGGCTAATCTGATCAATTTATAGAGAATGTGGAAGTATACTTAGAAGTTAGTAAAAACCAGAAATCAGAAAAATATAAAACACTTTGGAGTCCAGTCTTGAAATTATTTTTAATGGCATGTATTATGATCAGTTAAAAATGTTTTTAGGGATGTCTGGGTGACTCAGTCAGTTAAGCTGCTGCCTTCGGCCCAGGTCATGATCCCAGAGTCCTGGGATCCAGTCCTGCATCAGACTCCTTGCTTGGCAGGGAGCCTGCTTTTCTGTCTTGCCTCTGCCTGCCACTCTGTCTGCTTATTTCCAAGTGCTCACTTGCTCTCTCTGACAAATAAGTAAATAAATAAATAAAATCTTAAAAAAAAGTTTTAAAAAGCCTGAATAATAGAATAGTGTAATTTAATTCTGAGAGAATATAAATTAGCACAACTGATTTAAAAAATTAATTAAAATCTGAAAAAAGATAGTAAAAGTGTTTTATACTTTTAAAAACAATTTCTAGATTCTCTCTGGGTTAAAAAGCTTATTAGAAACATCCATTGCATTAAGAAAGAGGACAAGATTCTACAAAATAAAAGACAAGTAAAATGTCACAAATGTTAGGCAATGAAATGGCTCATTCCTGTGTTAGAAAATATGAGATCCTGGATGAAAGAGATCGTATTTTTTTCCTTATGGAGCATAAAAATAGAAGCCTATTTCCAAAAATAGTAGTGAGACTTTTCTTGAGAAATATTTAATATACAAATAATCTCCACCCAATTATTGTATATTTTGATATCTGCTTCTGTCAATGATGAAATAACAGAGAACAGACTTACCATCCTGTTGGGAAGGGGGTCCAAATCAGATCTGACTCTCTCACTGAGTTGACCAGACAAAGGTTAGATTTTCAGGGTGAGGTGACTGGAATCTTAAGAGCAGATTTCCAGTGAGGAGGCACCTTTTAATATTTAAGGAAAAAAATAGCAAACATATAAATCCTTCTGGAGATTTGAAAAAGATGAAACACTGCCAGTACATCTGATGAGTCAGCGTAACTTGGAGAACCAAACCTTACAGGAACATGACTGACTCAGGGCTTTTGCAATCATTTGACTCATGAACATTGATGCAACAATTCCAGCTAGAATACCAACAAACTGAATCTAGCAACATATGATTTTAAATCATTGTGAAAAGTTGACGATATATTTTTTTTAGAAATGCATATATATTAAATATTCTCTATACTATTCCCTATAACCTCCCTCCCCATTAACAAAATTATGGAGAAAAATATTATAGCTGCAGAAAAAAAAGCTTTCAGAAACATTACACATTCATTCACGAGAAAAGCTTTTATAACATTAAGAATAGAAAGAAACTTTGTTAATGTAATAAAGAGTAACCATCCAAAGAAGCTCAATCCCTAGAGCTAACACTATACTTAATGGTAAAGTATTGATAGTTTTCCCTTTGGGAGTGAAACAGGCAAAGAAATTTGCTATTATCACTTATCTTCAGTATTGTACTGGAGGATTAGGAAACTATTGTTAAATAGAAGAAGAAAAGCTCTACAAATGGATAATTTTGACGGCATTATAGGCAAAACCTTCCAATCTTTAAAATAGCCCTTTAAGAAAGGGAATGTCAAGCCAAATGAAAGAGCCAAATATTGCAATCCATATAACCATAAATGGCTCAGAATTCATAAAAGATTCATAAAAATCAATAAGGAAAAGGTCTATGTAGTAAAAACACGGGCAATGAATTTGAACAGGCAATTTGTAAAAGTGAATAGCCACTTGAGCAATTTTTGTTCAACAGAGTACATATTACTAGTTTTACTAATTGTAATTGGAAAATGTACAAATAAACCACAGTGAATTTTTTTTTAAGATTTTATTTATTTATTTGACAGAGAGAGATCACAAGTAGGCAGAGAGGCAGTCAGAGAGAGAGAGAGGAGGAAGCAGGCTCCCCCCTGAGTAGAGAGCCTGATGTGGGGCTTGCTCCCAGAACCCTGAGATCATGACCTGAGCCAAGGGCAGAGGCTTAACCCATTGTGCCACCCAGACACACAAACCACAGTGAAATTCTATTAGACACCACCAGGATGGCTGAAGTTTTAAACAACCTGAACTGTCAAGTGTTAACAAGAATCTGGAACAATAGGAACTTTCACCAGCTTTGGTGGAAGTGTAAATTGGAATAAGCATTTTGGAAACCAGTTCGACTTGCCAGTTAAGTTGAGAGATGCATACCTTATTACCCATAAGTTCTACAGTTAGGAATTCGTCCAGCAGAAATGTATACACATTTGCCCTAGAAGACACAGACCTGAATCTTCACAGTAACGTTATTCACAATAGCCTCAAACTGGAAATAATTTAAATATCTACCACAGAGTGGGCACACGAACTGTGGATTATAATTACAGTGGAGTACTCTTCAGGAAAATGAATGAACTTAAGCTGTAGACAAAAACAAGGAATAAAATAGGTGTATAATATCAATCTGTTGTTGAAAGAATCAAAATACAAAAATACATACTATATGATTCTGTTTGGATAACATTCAAAAACAGGTGAAATGTTGTGTTCGAGGATGTGTGCTAACAAGTGTGTAGAAAAGGAAGAAAAACAACACTATAAAAGGATGCGGGAGAGAGCATGTCCTGGGGGCTTCTGGAAGGTGCTGGCAAAGTTCTGTTTCTTCACCTGTTTACACTTGGGGATTGCTTTGCAAGAATTCATTGAGTAAAATATATTTTATATACTTTTCCGTATGTCTGTTATAGTACACAATAAAAAAGTTTAATAAAATCAACACAATTACTAGTCTTTAAAGTGAGGAACTCTGTATTTTAACTGGAAAGTTAAAGTAATGTTGAATGCTACAAAGTGGAAGAATGTGTCGGTTAATTAACTCACTCCTTTACCTTTGTATTAGAATTGTTCCTTATCATAAATGGTATTGAATTTTTATACGAACACCTGCATGTCTCCTCTCTAGTTTTACAAATACTGTCAGAAGTTTAAGTTTTACAAGTAATTTTGTATGCCTTTGTTTTTTGAAGAGGTTTGTAACAAGTGGACATAATTGAATTTGAGCAGACATGGCCTGCAAAACTCTACTTTTCTGGCTTTTGTTTCGAAAAAAACCCGAACTATTAAAGTTCTTTTGTTAGATAGTTCACTGTCAAGAGACAGTGCCTTTGTGAAGAAACTAGGGAATAAGGAGATATTCCTGGTGTCTTCAGTGGCTAAAGTTAGTGATTCCTTTGATTAAGGAGATTTATGTTTTGTGCCTTCTTTTTTTTTTTTTGCAAAGTACAAAGAAATTAGGGGCCCCTGGAGGGATGAAACTTCGCTTCTTGACAGTCCAATGAGAATGGGCTCAGGCTTAAATTTATGTTAACATAATAATTATGTTAACAAAATAATAATAACGTAATAACATAAATAATTATATATTTGGTGAAAAGACAGAAGGAGAAGCTTCTAAAGTATGTTACAATTTTTAACTTTGGTGTCAATTGCATGAATGTTTGCTTTGCAAAATTCAGTTTCACATGCACTTTGTGCTCTGCTTCTTTTTGTATCAGCTGGTGGTCTCTTGAAAATAGAGTCTAATGCAAGGGTTTAGTGCTGATGCTTTATTTGTGAGGTGCAATTCTGGGAGATGGGAGCAAATGGAAGAGAGCTACAGTGCAAGCTGATGGAACACCATGCTGATCCTGCAAAAGAGGCCACGGGCTGCTTGGTAAGTGCACCTGCCTTGCCTTGCATACTGCCTCCACGCAGACTATCTCCAGAGAAAGAGTATCTCAGAAGAGAACAGTAAAGAGAAGGAGAGATGCGTTTATGAGGACTTGTCTTGTCCTCATTGGTCAAAGATCGAGTCATCAGGTATTGCCCTTCTAGAGAGCATTAGTTGGCCTGTTAGGTGGTCCCTTGGGGAGTCAGATATTATACTGGGTCTTGCATTTCACTTCAGCCCAAGAAATCTTTGAAGAGCCAGATTCTCCCAGGCTGCGGTCAGTCAACCTCTGGTAGAGAACTTCTGTGAGTGTGTTTGTGTTGGAATGTTATGGAAGTGATGGGGGAGCAGAACGCAGATACAGAAGGTCCAGGAGTCAGGAGAGGCCAAGAGGATATTGAGGAAGTCTTGAAGATATATTTGAGCAAAACAAATTTTAAAATTTTTAAATAAAATTTAAAACAAAAAAGTAAAGTGTGTGTGTGTGTGTGTGTGTGTGTGTGTGTATCTTACATACACTTCTTAGCCATGAAAGTTACTTGAAATAAATTCATTACTTCTAGAATCCGTCACTTTAAAATGTATTCTTGCATGCTGATAAAAGGATTTCATTTTTTAAATTTCTCTGCTTAGAAAAGTACATTTTATTCCTGAGCTGCAGAACAAATCAATTTGTAGGTTTCTATTGGTAGGGAGAAATTAGTTCATAATCATCTCTTTGTGATAATGTTTTAAAATTCATGCTTTGTTTCAAAAAGGTTGTATCATTTATTACTGTTGTTATATAAATAATTGTTGATGTGTTTTATGGAAATTTTTATTCCTACTGAAAGTTCCTTATTTTCAGTCAGTATGGTTTAATACTGTAGTTTAAAGTAGCTTTGAGGGGTGCCTGGGTGGCTTAACCTTAGTTGGTTAAGGGTCCAAGTCTTGAATTCAGCTTCGGTCTTGATCTCAGTGTTATGAGATGTTGGGCTTTGCACTGGGCATGGAGCTTGCTGAAAATTCTCTGTCTCCCTCTCCCTTTGCCCCTCATCCCTAACAATATGAAAATAGACAAAATAAAGTACCTTTGAGATTAATTTCCTTGTCTTCCATGATGTTTTAGTTTTTGTCAATGAACACAGTGCATAATGTCAAAACTCTTTTTTGGATTCAATGATGATTATCAGTTATTTTTTTTAAAGATTATTTATTTATTTATTTGACAGAGATCACAAGTAGGCAGAGTGACAGGAAAAGAGAGAAAGAGAGAAGAGAGAGAGAGAGAGAGAGAGAGAGAGAGAGAGAGAGAGAAGGAAGCAGGCTCCCCAGCGAGCAGAGAGCCTGATGTGGGGCTCGATCCCCGGACCCTGAGATCATGGCCTGAGTGGAAGGCAGAGGCTTTAACCCACTGAGCCACCCAGGTGCCCCTATCAATGAATTTTTAATTAAAAAATCATATCACCAACAACAGACTTTGAAAAGGAACAGCATATAACAAACCCTCAACTTTCTTGCTCTGTTTTACTTACGTAAAACTCTGTTTTACTTACGTCAAAGCCAATCCTGTGTACTCTGTCAGACACAGACACTGTCTGTGTCCAGGCAGTGATTGGAGATGACATAAAAAAACAACAGAACAAATAAAGCAGCCTTGCTGATCTCACTTTAAATACAGGATCACTGAACTAAGAGGTTCTTCACGCTGCCCATTGATCACAATGTACTTTCCTGGTCGATTTCCACTTTCTCACATTCCTGATTTTCTACTCTCTCTTCACACTTGCAACATGTCTTTCCAATCCTCATTATCAGATGATAACCTATTTTCCTTTTTTACTGAAAAATGGGAGCAATCAGAAAAAAAACATTTCAAGAGCTCTAACCACCCCATCTCCTCAGGTGTCTGTAGTTGAGCTCACGGGACAACAACAATGAATGAACCCTCCACACTCTTCACTGCGGTCAGCCACCGTGTTATGCGCTCTGTCCTATTCTCCTTCACTCATTCAAGTTCAACACTCCAGCAATTTTCTCATCTCTCTCCCGCATCAGTATCTTTTCTTTTTCCCAACCATTTGCATCAGCATGCAAATATGATTTTTAAAATTACCATCATAAAATGATCTTCTCTTGACCCCACATCTCTCTCTAGCTTTCATACCACTTTCCATCTCACTTTTTAAAATAAAAGAACTCTCTAAAAGAATCACCCTTGCTTGTAGTACTCTCTTCTCATTGTGTCTTGGAGTCACCGGGATCAGCTTTCCTCCTATAGCACTGCCCTCAACCTGCACTTTGTAAAGATCAGCCATGACCTTCAAATGTCAAGGAGCATTTCTCATTCCTCATCTTACAAGTAGCATTTGCATCATTGATCACGATGTCATCTTGAAATACTTTCCTTATATGTCTTCCAACACCATAACTGACTGGTTTTACTTTGACCTTTATGGCCACCCACTCTCATTGTCTTTTGCTGGCTTCATCTTCATCTCCTCTATCTTTCAATATTGGAGTGTCCCAGTAAATAGTAGACATCTTCTCTTTCCTATTTGCACTCACTAGTCACATGGCTTTACATATAATCTAAATGTTGGGGTCTCTTAAGCCCTGGATTCCAGAAATGCAGATGCAGCTGTCTTCTTCACATTTCCACATGATATCTAAAGCATTACAAAGATCTTACTTCAGAAAACTTGGCTGTTCCCACCGTAGACATCTCCGTTTAAGCTGATTGCAATTCTAGTCCAGTTTCTTGAGCTAAAAACCCTCCTGTTAACCTTGACTCTTCTTTTTCACACTTATATCCAAAGTTGCAGAAAATCTCCCTGTTCTGCCTTCAAAATATATCCAAATTTTGACCTGTACACTGTCTCAACCACCATGGGGCCAAAGCCTCCAACATCTGATTGGTCTCTCTGCTTCTGCCCTTCTTCTATTCCTCCTACTGCTAACACTGCAAAGTAATCTTGCTAAAATGGAGATTTTCTTAGAAATTCACTACTCCTTATCTTAATGAGTAAATGCTACCAAGTTAATACAATTTTCAAGGCCTGACAGAATCTTGCCCTGTCTTACCCTTTAACTACATTATCTACTGTTTTGTTGACTTTCTTCCAGCTACCATGAATTTCTTACAGTTCCTTGAATATACTAGGTACTTTTGTACTCAGGGCTCTTCACTTGTTTCCTCTACTTAGAAGTTTCTTCCACTAGATATAATCTTTGAAGTATATATGGAAACTCCACACATACTTAAATTTTAATACCAACTTCTACATTACTCATGGGATAAAGAAAAATCAAAATGAAAACTGAACATATTTAGCAATGAAAAAACTGTAGGTACCTCATATGCAAATTTACAGGATAAGAGTCCCTGGGTGGCTCAGTTGGTTGAGCACCTGACTCTTAGTTTCCACTCAGGTCATGATCTCAGGGTCATGGGATCGAGCCGCATGATGGGCTCCATACTCAGCACAGAGTCTGCTTGAGATTCTTTCCCTCTCCTTGACCCTCTCCCTCTGCTCCCCCTCTCTTGTTCTCTCTCTCTCTCAAATGAATAAATAAAATCTTTAAAAAAACATAAGATCTAGATTAAACAGGGAAAAATTATAGTCTTAACTGCTTTATTAAAACAAGAAATGCCAAAAACTATGAATGAAATATTCAAGGAAAGACAGAGGGAAGAAAGTTTCTAAAAAGGTAGAAGAAAAATAGTAAAAGCAATAAAAAACAGTGAAAAAAAGAAATAGATACATGATATAAAAAATAAAAAAGCTGAACTGACTCATTGAACAAACTAATAAAATCAGTAAACTTTGGAAAAGATTAAAGAACCTTATAAGAAAGTGCAAAGAAACATACTAGAAAAAAAGTGCAATCACAGATGCTGCAGAGTTTGAAAGCTATGATTATGAAGAAATTTTGCCAAATGTTAGAAAACTCAAATGAAGTGAACAACCTCTATAAAAATAGAAGCAAAACTGAACTAAGAAGAAATGCAAACTATATAAGTCATAGAAAGATGAACAAATTCCTAACTTGTAGTTAAGATATTCTTCACACAAAATACAAGATTCCAGTTTTATATAGGTGACACTTCTTTAAAACAAACATTTTCAATTTTGTACATAACATTTCAGAAAAATATATTGACTAATGTATATATTTTATCACAAGGCAAGGCACTTATAGTGTGAGAAATAAAATATGTACACAATTTCTCTCTGTGATACAAAAACCCCAGACAAAATATAAACAAACTAAATCCAGCAATGTGTAAAAATATAATATATTTTATCAAGGTGTGTTTATTTCCTAATGCAAGGAGAGTTTTCCATCGCAAAATTTATCAATGTAATTCACATTAAAATGAAGCCCATAAGATATATATCATTAGAAGCAAAGAAAGTATTCAGTAAAGCTCAGTATCCATTAATAAGACAAAGTCTTAGAAAATGATAAAGTATATACAAAAACTATAACAAATATCATATTTTATGATTAAACATTGAAAGCATGTCTCCAAAAATCAAGAAGCACGGTGTAAGATGGCCTTTACAAGCATTTCTTTATTATTTTTCCCTTGAGATCCAAGGTAGAACAGTGTTAGAAGAAAACAAAATGCAAGGGTATAAGAACGAAAAAAGATAAAACATTCATTCAGCAATGAAATGATTGTCTTCGTAGAAAACAGAGGAATCATAGAGAATCTATTGATATCTTATAAGAGATTTTAACAATGTTTGATTCAAAAATCAATATATAAAAAGCAATTTTATGAGCACACATTTATACAACATAATTAAAAACACAATTTGAAAAGGTAAACGATTTACAGTAGCTATAATTACTATATTTAAGAATAATATAACCAAAGATGTGCATGGATTTCATGTATGAAACAAAATTTATTTAAAGATCTTTAAGAAAAAGCAAATAAGGATACTTCTCAAGTATACTTCAAGTATACTTCTCAAGACTAAATATTGTAAACATATTGATCTACGGATTCAATTTGTATTTTATATAAAAATTCAAAGATTTCAGATAACACTTTAGTTGTGTTGTGTGTGTGTGTGTGTGTGTGTCTATGTGAAAATGGTCACATCGATCCCCAATTTTTTTTTTATGTAATAATATACTGAAAAAGAAAAGTTGGTGGAACTCACTATACTATATAAAAAGATTTATTAAAATACTTTAATATGTAAGCAGTGTATGGTACATATATTGCAATGGATGTGTTAACTAATGGAAGATATTAATGCTCTTAAAGGAAGAGAAGCAAATATAGAAACTTGAACTCTGTTGGAAGGCTTATTGAAAATTCAGTAAGGAAAAGACTGAGTTTTCAATCACTAAAACAAAACCAAAAAACAAAACAATTCTAGTGAGGTTAAATGTGGAAAATACAATACCATTTTAGAGGATAACAAAAGACAATATTTTCTCGCCTTTTCAGTAGGAATAGATCTGTTAAAGACAGATGTACAAAACACAAAGGAAACAATAAGTTTGCCACCATTAAAGTGAAGAGCTTCTGGTCTTCAGAATATACCATAATGATAGCAAAATAATAAGCCATAGAATGGTGAGTATTTGCAACAAATATTCAAAAAAAGTCTCTATCTAGAACACAAAACCAGCTGAGTCGATAAGAAAAACAATCCCCCCCTACTTCTATTTCACTGGCAGGGACAAAATATTTGAACAGGGGATTTCACAAAAGAGAAAATAGGAATGGCTGATAAACACACTGTATCACGGGTAACCTCTGTGACAACATCACAATATAATAATAACCTTTGTCACTTATCAGATTGAATAAAGAATGTCTGACAATGTCAGACACTGATATCTGGATGGGGGAAATAGAAGATGTCCTCTGGGGACACTCAAACAGGTGATTTCAAATACAGTGGTATGTTTCTTTCTCTTTCTTTTTTAAGTAGGCTCCACACTGAGCCTGGTGCCCGGGCCCGGCGTAGGGCTTGAACTCACCACCCTGAGATGGAGACCTGATGCTTCACAGACTGAGCCTCCCAGGCGTGTGTTAAGCTGAAAGATAGGAATGCAGGTGTTTTAAAAAAATTCTTCACTGTTCTTTACCCATAGATTATGAATATTACTTTGTATGTATTCAATATTTAGTAAAATCATTGAAAAGAAAAAAGGTCACCAAATCTCAAAGGGTTTCCTGGGATTAATAAAATGCATTAATACTATAGATTGAAATAAGTCAAATAAATGAGGCAAATGGGAAGCTTTCCCAGGAAATCACAGACGCGTGTGTAAGGGTACACGGGCCAGGCACCAAGGTGGCTTCTTTCCTAGGGAATCATAGGGGTGTTCCTCACATTGCACAGGCAGGAACACGACTACCACTAGACGAACGTTGGTTTTCACATGGGAAACAAAGACCGGGGTTTTCTCATGAGAGGTCTCTCACATTTCCTCTGTCCTCCGTCCCTCCTAATTTTAAATTTTCAAAATATTCTAAATCTATTAATAACTGTGACTAAAGAGATTTCAGAAATTGAGTGCTGAAGAATGAGAATGAGGGGCAGAGGGAACTCAGGCAAGATGGCATGAACTACTCCCAGTTGATGGAGTAAGGCTGTTTCCTGGACATTCGGGGTCCTGTTTCATGATGTCATTGTTAATATAATTATCAAAACACATTTGCTGCTTGGAGAGGTGATGCTACTTAATGGTAAATATCATACTTTTTGGAGTCTGACTGACATTGGGTTTGGATTCTGCCTCCCGCACTAATGAGCTTCCAGCAAGAACACATTATTTAACTTCTTTAATAGTCTTATTCGAATAGTCTCATAGTCTCAGTTTCCTCCTTGGTTACACGGGCATAGGTACTACCTCCCTCCTCGGGCTGGTTTGAGATCTAAATGGTTTGGTAAGCCTGTTGCACAGAATCCAATACTTTGTTAGAACCCAGTAGGTGATAACCATAGTAATTTTATTTCTTTTTACACTCTGACTCTAAAAGATTAAAAAAGCAGGAATTTGTAACATCTTATTAAACATCAACTCTGAGTTATCAATGACTGTAAAGATTGTTAGGTTTGATAGGAAACTGGGTAGTTGAAGAATGCCAAAGTCAAACCAGAGAGATAACTTTCTGGTCCTGATGGGAGGAGGAGTTAGACAGTCATGACCTGAATTCAGTGGTTGATCTTCACGTCATTAATAGCAGGTCACCCAGATGGTGCCTGATGCGATGATGGGCACTGTGTCATCTTTGATGTATTCTGAATCCACCAGTATTTAGAACTAATTTCAAGAGGAAAGACCAACTAGAGGAACTGATGGCACATCTGGAAACCGAAGTGGTCTTTGGTTTAACAAGGTCTCCTCAACCAGTCAATGCCATGACGGAAATGAAAACCTAAGGGGGAGTTATATCAGATGAAACAACAAGAGATTTAGGGCTATAAAAGATTTAGGACTATAAAAAAGCAGAGGTAGTATGTGTCCCAGTTTGGATAAGCCAGCTCTGCTGAGCATTTCTGGAACAACTGGGGAAATTAGAATATGGACTATATGTTAGGTAAGGAGACATAGAGACTAAGAAACTGAAAAAAAAAATGTGTTTGTATGTGTGTGGACACAGCAAAATATCTGTGAAGTTTTACACTAAGGTATAGTTTAAGACTGTATAGAAATAATCTATGGATGGTAGAAATATGACATTTCTACTTTCTTGGTATTGTTTATCTGAATTTCCTTTTTTATAATAGACACAGACTTCATTGAGATAGTAAAAATATCTTGCCTGTCTGTTGTCTGTTGCCTATAATTAGGCAAATATTGAAAATTTTTTTGAGATTTATTTATTTTAGAAAGAGTGTGAGATCGTGCCCCAAGAGCATGAGTGGGGGTTGAGGGGTGGCGGGGGAAGCAATTTCAAGCAAACTCCCTGCTGAGCTTGGAGCCCAAGCAGCAGACTTGATCTGAGGACCTTGAGATCATGACCTGAGCTAAAACCAAGAGTCAGCCTCCCAACCGACTGAGCCACCCAAGTGCCCTGAAATATTTTTGAGATAAATATTTTATCAAGTGTGTTTACATAGCATAAATTTGGAATCATTTGACTCAAGTGTTCGGGCTTCAGTGAATGTGAAGGCATTTGTATATTTCCTTAGACCTAATTGCGTGTGCGCCCAACATTTGAGTTTCTCAGGCATTTTCATTCATTTGGGTCCCATCTTGGCAGTCTCTGGAATACAGCTAAGTGTACAGTAGAGAAAGTAACAAGCATCATTGTTTCCAATTACTAATGAAATGATAATTTTACTAAGATTTCTCTAGAGAACATATTTAGTCTGGCATTTAAATAATTAAATAAATTCAAGCGACCCTGTAAATTGTTTTTATGTAAATCATCCAACAACGAATGGTGGTTTTTCATAAAGTAATTACTAGGAAATTGTAACATGTCTAACTTGTCATGATTCCTCAGAATATATTTGCTAAAATATTGCTTTGAGAAAATCGCAAAGCAACCTCATATTTATAATGTTATGAATTATACTTTCCTGTAATTTACTTTTCTCCTTCAAACTAGTTATTTTCTATATTGTTAAAATGCAGCATCCTTAACCTTTGCATGCATTTCTTGCAATTTTGAATTCTTTTCTATGAACAGTTGGTAAACATTCCAATTGTTTGTCATAAAATTACCATCGAAGAGCAGGTACAGTCAGAATTTCACTATGGGATCTTATTGTGGTTTGGATTTACATTTCCCTGATGTTGAGCATCTTTTCATGTGTCTGTTCGTCATTTGTAGGTCATCTTTGGAGCAATGTCTGTTCAATTCTTTTCGCCATGTTTTTTTTAAAGATTTTATTTATTTATTTGACAGAGATCACAAGTAGGCAGAGAGAGAGGAGGAAGCAGGCTCCCTACTGAGCAGAGAGCCTGATGTGGGGCTCGATCCCAGGACCCTGAGACCATGACCTGAGCTGAAGGCAGAGGCTTAACCCACTGAGCCACCCAGGCGCCCCTCTTTTGGCCATTGTTAAAATCAAGTTATTTATTTATCAGTATTGAATTAGAAGAGTTTCTTCTTTATTTTGAATGTTAACCCCCTTATCAGATACATGGTTTGCAAGTATATTTTCCCATACTGTGCAGAAATTATAAATATATATGATAGAGACTTACAAAATGCAAAAGGGTAAATATTTATTGCTTGCTTCTTGTTGTTTCCTGTGTTTTATATGATCACGGCAGAATCTTGGTCAAGCCCAACTCATTCCATTTTTAACAGGTAGAGCCCTCGTCACTGACCCTTTTCATCTTCCTTGTTCAGGTCTCTGAGATGATGGTTCTGGAACTAAGTGTTCGTCTTGCCCTGGAGGGACCGCTGAGCCCTGTCTCCAGACATTCTCATTTGGTGTGGAAACGGAGCTCAAGGAATTGCTTTTCGATCAGTTTTTCAGGTGATGCTGTTGTGGCTGATCCGAAGCCCAGGCTTTGATAACCACTGCTCTCAGCAAATGATTCCAATTTACCCAAATGACTCGAATCCGGCTCCCAGCCTACCTCTCCAGTGTTTCCTTCTCTCACCCAAAATGACTTTTTCAACCTCCAAGGTCCCATCAGAAGCCTTGACGTCATGGTTAATGCCCCCTCCAAGCCCCGGTGGGCGTGTGAGGAACTCCATCATAAAACACGACCCTCCATCCCTCCCAAGTCTCAACATCCAGCTCTTCTGCACATTCTCTTGCCTCTCCTTCCTCCGTGAACAGTTGGAACTTTCTTTCTGCTTTGGGAATGATGACATTACTCATCCCGGGCCTTTATTATTTATTTTTTATTTTATTTTATTTTTTGCTAGGATCCAGTTTTTCTCAATAGACCAAACTTGACTCCTTTCTGCCTTGTGTTGAGTGGTCAGCTGCGTCCGTGCTCCCCGAGCCAGCCCTGCGGGCTCCCTGGGGGCCCTCCCTCTCTCCCCGGCCTTGGACGGCTCCGCGGTGAGCCTGCTGCTCACAGCCCGCAGCCTGGGGCTGGAGACCGCCGTGTGGCTTCGCGCAGCTGGCTCCCTGCGACAGCCTGCTGGCTGCGGACACTTGGCCGCGACTCCTGCTCGGCGTCCCTTTGTGTGCTGCTCATGGGTTCCCTGGATTATTTTCCACACCAATTTCAGGCCTTGTTTTATGTCGTGAAACTCTCAATTCTACCAGATCTCTCGCCTTTGATTTGATTTGTGTATATCTGTTTTTATTTTCCCCCAAGTCTCAGAGCAAGATGTAGCATTCTCTTAAAAGTTAATTTCTGACATTTTTTTTTTTTCAAAGATTTTATTTATTTGACAGAGAGAGATCACAAGTAGACGGAGAAGCAGGCAGAGAGAGAGAGGGAGGAAGTAGGCTCCCCGCTGAGCAGAGAGCCCGATGTGGGGCTCGATCCCAGGACCCTAAGATCATGTCCTGAGCCGAAGGCAGCGGCTTAACCCACTGAGCCACCCAGGCGCCCCAATTTCTGACATTTCAAAGCGATGTCTGATGTCCTTGGCCCTCCCTCTCATCAGGCGAACAAGGGAGCTTGTCGACTCCTCTCTCTACTGCCTTTTCCTTGAACTTTTCCTGCTTTTTCCCAACCTTTCCCCTTTCCGAACTTGGACTTCTTTCCTTCTGCTTTGAAGGCTGCCTCCGTTTTCTCTATTAAACGAAACGTTTGCTTCCTCCGGCTTACCCTTCCTGATACCATTCCGTTTCTGCGATCACTCAGGCTCTTTGAAAGAACGGCCTCGTTCAAGTCAATTCATCGGTTTCCTCAGTAACATCTGTCCTCCTCGAGTTCTGGAAATCTGGATGGGGACCCACGTCCTCAGCCACTCTCTCCGAAGCTGGGAATGGCAAATTCTATTCCCTCTCTTCCTGTCCCAGCTGAACTGAATGTCTGTTCTCAGGGTTGATTCTGTTTGATTTTTTGCGTAATTTTCTGTGTAATTTATATTTATTTATATCATGTATCTATTTTGATAGATCTTATTTATATATTATTTGTTTTTATTTTTTGATTTTATTAATTATTTTAATATTATATTTCTATTTTGTATTTATATATTTATACATTATTTAAATTATATTTATCTTTATAATTTGTATTTTTGATATATTATCATTTTCTGTATAATTGACTGATTTCCCTTTCAATCCTTTTTTAAAAAGATTTTATTTATGTATCAGAGTGAGAGTGTGTTCTCATGAACAGGGGGCTAGGCAGAAGGAGAGGGAGAGGCAGACTCCCAGCTGAGCAGGGAGCTCCACGCAGGACTTGATCCCAGGACCATGGGATCACAACCCCAGCCAAAGGCGGAGGCTTAACCAACTTTGCCACCCATGTGACCCTTACCTTTCCATTCTTTTAAAGAACATGACTTTCTTCACATCTGAAATACTGCTCTCATTTTCTGATTCTCTATCTCACTTTTCGTCTCCCTGCCTTTTTCATCTCTCCACCACCTTCTCAGTCCAAGCTTAATCCTTGGCTTCCACCTTCCATTACTCTCTTGAGGACATAGTCGTCTTGTCCAGGATTTTGACCCTGAAGTTCTCACCTATGGTCTCAATCCCCTAATACGTCTAGCTCCTCATAGAACTTTTTTTTTTTTTTTGAGTATATTAACACTTTGTTTCTTCAAAAAAAAAGGGGGGGGGTAAAGATCCTTTCTCTTTCTCCCCTTTCTTTCCAATACCAATATTTTGGATGGCTTTTTGACTCATTGCGGACCTAGACATTTTCCCCGGTTGCTAATCCCCAGACTCCTTTTGGACGGTAGAATCTCTAAATCTTCCTCTCCTCTCCAGCATTACTGTTTAAGCTTTCAGGAACTTGTGTTTGGTTTTCTCAGATGTCTACAAAGAAACATCTTGCATCTTTGTTTCAACACCTGTTCAAATCTCTGTGGGGGCTGCTCATATCCTGCCATTACCTTCTAAAAGTCTAGAATGACTCCTTGTTTCTCTTGGTGATGGGGTCCATCAGCCACAGTGAAAGCACTTATTGACTGGCCACCCTCCCTTCTTTGCCAAGTGTCTTCCTTCACTTTCCCCCACTCGCCAAAAAAAGCAAAAAAAAAAAAAAAAAAAAAAAAAAAAAAAAAAAGCCATGCCTTTGGTCAAAACTATTCCTTTACCAAACCATAGTTTTGTGTTCCACTTCCACCTTTTACGTGCATCCCTGCCCCAAATTAAACTGCCTGTTTTCTCCCTTTCTCCATACTTTTTTCCAATAATCAAATGCCTGTGCCTTTTTTAAGATGGATACTCCTTCTTCTGGAAGCATTTGCTTATTACTTTAGTTCACTGCCATTGTTCCTCTGTTAGGCTTCTATACTTCTCTCAGAGCCAGACGTTTAATTATATACTCAGCTGAATCCTTTTTAGAGATTTCATATATGTGTATCAGTTTCCCAGGGAAATGATAAATACCACATTCTTGAATTCTATTCACTGCAACTATGCATTTTGTGGTTCTATCAGGCCAGGCTCCTAGCCTTGTGCTGCATAACAAAAGGGGCCTAAGATGAATTACCTTGCTATTATTTAGAAAGACAGAAAGGCTTACTTCCCTACTCCCCTTAGGTTTCACTTTTGTGCAAATTTGCATGATTGACTTTTTAAATTACAAAGTACTAGGTAATCATTATTTGTGGTCAGTTCTTAGCATAACACTATAATATACATCAGCATTGTCATTATCAGAAACTCAGCCTAGAGAGCTAAGTAACTTGCCTCAAGGCACAAAAAAAAAAAGTAATACAGTTTTTGTGGGCTCTTTAAAAAATTTTTTTTAATAGAGCTGCGGTCTAATTCTTCAGTCTGTCTTCAGCACTGGGGGGGGGCATAGTCAGACCCCAATAATCATGTCTCAGCACAGACTTTTTTTTACTGTATTCTAATGAAATATGTAATATGTTTAAATTACCTGCTCATAAGTACCTAGAAAGAAGCATTCTGATTGTTAAGAATACCCCATACCTTTAATAGTATATTTGACAATTTTTTAAAAATAGAGGTACTCTGACCCAAAGGTGTGTGAAAACAAAATACTGCTCAGTGGTATAAGCCATTTCTGTTTAGAATTTCTTTAAAATACATTTTGTGGCTTAATATTTTTAAACAATAAATGATACTAATTCATTAATGAGATGGAGTGAAATAAAACTAAATAAAATGATGATTGTTTTTCTGTTATATAAGGTAGTTAGATTTATGAATGACACAGGACTGGGGGCATCTTATTACCCTGATGTTAAAATGATCAGTGGCCTAAGGATATATATATATTTTTATGTTCTAGATAAGTAGTATATAGTAGATACTCTTGAAAGACCTGAAATCCTGCCACTGACCTGTCATGGCCACTGGATGTCACTAAGTCCAATAACATGGAGATGAGCCAAAGTCTTCATGAAAGGCATAAGTACTAATATTTCATTTCAAGTTTATTTTATTCTCCAAAATGGAAAATTCAAAATCATATTAAACACAATTGATTTATAAAGAAATGGAGACAGGAAGAATAGAAATATAGTATAATGACAGTACAAAAATTAAATGATGGAAAAAGAAAAATGTAGGTTATGACAAATATTAATGTGACTCCAATAGATAGGCTAACTTTAGTACGGCATCCGTTTGTCTTAATTGATGAAGATACAACATAAAATAAGCATCTGATTTATCCTAAATGAAGCCAGATATAAATTGTCCCTTGTATCAATTGTCCAGGCTCTTGTTTGCTTTTTTTTTTTTTTTTAACAGGGTTACATCATTTTTAGTTGGTGCCTATTGTGGTTGAATTATGTCCCTCCCTAAAACTCACATGTTGAATTTTTAAACCTACATTTTTTATGAATAATAAGCATTTCTAATCATACTAATATAATACTAAAGTAAACTATAATATAAAAGTAAACTATAAATGATAATTCTAAAACACATTATAAGTCATAATCTAAATAGAAACATTACTGTCCAAAGAAAATTTCAAAATTTTACACTATGTGGAAGATATTGTCTAAATGTTTGCACCAGTAATTATTTGGATTAATAAAATTTCTGTAGAGGGGAGATTGTGAAAATGGTACAACACTTTAAAACCAAGTGCAGTAAGCAATTAGTTTAAGAAACCTGTTAAGATAATCTTGCATTTTATTCTTTGAGTGCATCAGATTCATGCCTTGTAGTGGGGAAAAATGACATGATGCACATGTAAGAATTATATACTATCATAGGACATATAAATTCACCACTAATATACCTAATGTGATAGGTTTAAAAACTTTCATGCACACTTAAATATTAATAATAATGCATAAATGTTTCTGTGCTTTGGACTTCTATTAAAAGAAAAACAACTTGCTCCTAATTACTAGAATTATGCTCACTAAAAAAGATTTAGATGATAACACAGGATACGCAAACAGTTCTGCCTTTGCAGTTTCACTGCCTACTATACCACCTGTTACTGATGCTGATGCCAACTCACGAAGTTCATGCCAATGCCCAATCCACATCTGAGACTTTTCTTGCAATCATTGCAAATTTGAAAGCATCTGTGAGCTCTTTCTTTTAACATTTTGGGCTAAAAAGCAGAATTAGCAATGGACTGGAGTACATATGTCAATACTCTGATATGTATATGTTTTCTCATTTACATGAAATTTTCAATAATACTTAACAATCTTAAGTGGAGCATGGTTAATTTTGCTCAGAAATCCTCCAGAAATTTTGCTGGTCAAAAGAAAATCTCCTTTTTTTTTTTTTTCATCCACAGGGTTATCTTCTGTCTTACTAGGCTGATTTGATACTATTCACTTTTAACAAATTTGTCTTTTATTTACTGTGATTGCTTACTGACAGCTTTTCACTTTGCTATTTTAAAGAAAAGTAAAATACAAATCATGTCCATAAAACTTTGTCCAGTTTTATAATATATTTCATGATATATAATATATAAATTCCAATATGATACGTTCCACAGTACCTTTCAGTTTTCTTTAAGCTATCAGGCTTAGAATCTGAAGAGTTATTTGATTTCCTTGGGCAACGAAGAATAAAGTCCTCAAATATCCAAAAGAGGAGAAATTTCACATGGATTTTGAGTGCCATGAATGACAGTTTGCTTTTAATTCACAAGAATCAAGAAAAAGCCTGTTATTTGGGGATTTTGAATAAAGTACAAAACATCAAGTGAGAGATTTTGTTTCCTTAAATACCAAATATATTTTTGTAAGCGCTCTAGAATGCAATTTACAGGTCTAGGAAAAACAGACAGAGATTTTGAAAAATGGACTAGATTGACTTCTTTACTGTTCAAATGTTATGGCCATTCTTTTCTCAAAGTTTTAGAGATGTAATATTGCCATAGGACCACTGAAATAAGTGTGAGAAGCCAGCAAAAGACAAGCAGAACTAGATACTCAACATGTATCAACAAGAAAGTTAGAAGGTCCTCTGATCTTGATCTTGGAGCTTAGCAGTAGAAGATGGCTTTAGTATTCCAGAGAAATGTGCTTTCGCTCTCTACACCTCAGCCAATCCACCAGCGAACCATCAGCAGGCTTTGCAGTGCTGGCGATGATGGTTAGCATGTCTATACTATTTATTTAACTCTTTCCCATTATTTAACTTTTCCATTATTTAACTCACAGTTCCTTAGCTCCTATCCTCAACTGTAATTACTGTTTACTCCAGACCCTCTGGCCCCTCCAACCAAAACAATCCCAACCAACCAACCAACCAACCAAACAAAAAACAAAACAAACAAAAAACCCAAGAACTCTAAACTAGTCAAAAGAACTGAAAGAGGAAAGGAAACAAAGTCTGGAGAAACAGAACAATGCATTTGTTGTTCTATTTTCCCTAGCATTTGTGGATCTTAGCTTCTCTATCTGTAAAATAAGTGTTGGACAAAGTAATATCTATTTTCCATCTTAAATTTCTATGAATTTTTGAAATAAGTAATTGTTGAAATAAATTCCCAATATTAGAAAGATGGAAATTGTATCAAACAAATGGCTTTCTTTGTAAGTCAGGTCATTACTACTGACACTTATGTCCAGTGGCTTCTCTATCAGGTCAGGGTTGAAGCTGCGGGTTTCAATACTGGCCAAATTAAGCAAACACAAATTCTACTCCAGACTTATTTGATAGAAGCATTTTTATTTATTATTTTCTGAGAAAGTCCACTCCCTCTACAAGTATCTTTGGAATTTATGTATGTTCTTAAGACATGGTTTATTTATTCACAAGGCTTTAGATGTGATGAAGAGTGTTTAAGACTTATTTTTTAAATGTTTGGAACAATGGATGACCTCTTGAGATCTGAAGCAAACAAGTGGTCATTTTGAAAATGAAACTATAAAATCAATTTCAGATAGCTATCATTTAATCTGCAAAGATTAACTAATATAGGGTCACTAATGTATATGTTATGTTTTTCATTATCATTTTTCTTAGCTCTTTATCATTTTGATGGACTCCTATAAATAATCTAATAATGCACTTTATATCTAAAGTATTATGCTCTGTTGATAATGTCAAAGCTGAAAATAATATTCTGATAAATAAAATAAAATAATAACTAAATACAATAAATTAAATAAATAAATAATAAAATAAAATAATGGACTGATAAAGAGATTCCAGTCAGCCTTTGTAGTTTGAATCAAGTAACTTCAAATCAGAATAAATTATATGATCATTTAAAATGGTGGTTTATTAAAAAGTTATTTTATTCCATCAGGATGGCTAATAAAGAGACTTATCCAACTACATTTTTGAATTATAAAATTAGGACAAATAGTAAATTTATTTAACAAAATAAATGTAATATATATATATACATATATATGTATATATGTATATATATATTATGTGTATATATATAATATGTATATACATATATTATATATTATATATATTATATAATTATATATACACACACACATATATACGTACATATGTGTGTATATATATACACACATATATACGTAAAAAGCAATTTATTCATTTGTTTAAGGAAGCACTGTCCAAAAGAAATGCTGTTAATGCTACAAATGCAATTTTATTTTACTTTTAATTTTTTAATTTTTTCAATTTATTTATTTTCAGAAAAACAGTATTCATTATTTTTTCACCACACCCAGTGCTCCATGCAATCCGTGCCCTCTATAATACCCACCACCTGGTACCCCGACCTCCCACCCCCCTGCCACTTCATACCCCTCAGATTGTTTTTCAGAGTCCATAGTCTCTCATGGTTCACCTCCCTTTCCAATTTCCCCCAACTCCCTTCTCCTCTCTAACTCCCCATGTCCTCCGTGCTATTTGTTATGCTCCACAAGTAAGTGAAACCATATGATAATTGACTCTCCCTGCTTGACTTATTTCACTCAGCATAATCTCTTCCAGTCCCGTCCATGTTGCTACAAAAGGTGGGTATTCGTCCTTTCTGAGGGAGGCATAATACTCCATAGTGTATAGGGACCACATCTTCCTTATCCATTCGTCCGTTTTTAAAATTTTTTGAAGATTGATTTATTTATTTGAGAGAGAGAGAGAGAGAGAGAACAAATGGAGGGAGGGGAAGAGAGAGAGGGAAAGAATCTCAGGCAGATTCCCTGCTTGGTGTGGAGCCTTACATGGGGTTCCATCTCAGGACCATGAGATCATGACCTGAGTTGAGATCAAGAGTCAGATGCTTAACTAACTGAGCCATCCAGACATCCCTATTTTGTTTTTAAATTTTTAAATTTATTATTGAGGTATATATATATTTTTTTGCCAAATATGTAATTTGAAATTTTATAATAGCTACATAAAAACAATAAAACAGCATACCTGAAGCTAATTTTTATAATCATTTTATTTATCCCAATATATCTAAAATTTTATCATTTCAACAAATAATCAACATACAATTAAGGAAACATCTCTTTCTTTAATTCATTCTTTCTTTCTTTTTCTGTTTCTCTTTCCTCTCCTTCTCCTTCTCACCCTTCTCCTCCCCCTCTCTCCTCCTGCACCCCCTTCTCCCCCACCCCTTCTTTTTTTGTGTTAGATTTCCAAAATCTGGTACACATTTTAAACTAGCACATCTTAATTTGGCCACCAAATTTTCATAAAAAATACTTGATCTGTGTTTAGATTTCATAAGTTTTGCTGTTGAAAAATAAACTCATATACCCAACTTATTCCACACCTATTTAAGTTTTATAATAACTTAATTGAGAATTAAGGCAATTTCCCTTTAATATTTGCATCTATGTTGACAAAGCTGATTCATCTCTTTTAGAAGAAATAATTGACTTTGAAACTTTGAAGCAAAAGCATATCAGTTTCAAGCTATACCTAAATTGTTTAAGTTTTTAACTCTTATGACATTTGTTAATGTCAGTATTATAACTTATTCAAAGAGATACTGTATAAATTAAACAGCAAATCTATATTTATTAATATCAACAAAGCATTCTTAAGATTTTCCTAGTAGTTTTTTAGCCCTTTTACATAATGCTGACAATTATAATTAACCTTATACATATTGATTCATGTTAGAAAAATGTATAAATTATTATTATTTTGTATTAGGAAAGATATTAGGTTTTTTTTTTTTTTTAGAATTTTATTTATTTATTTGACAGAGAGAGATCACAAGTAGGCAGAGAGGCAGGCAGAGAGAGGGGAAGGGAAGCAGGCCCCTGCTGAGCAGAGAGCCCGATGTGGGACTCAATCCCAGGACCCTGAGATCATGACCTGAGCCAAAGGCAGTGGCTTAATCCACTTAGCCACCCAGGCGCCCCAAGATATTAGTTTTAATATAAATTCTTATATCTATCTACTTATGCTACAGACAACTTTTCCTTTTCTTGAAGCTTCAAATTTAACTTGTTTGTATACAGTGTGAAATTATGATTTCTCTTATTTCTCTCCGTTTAAAAACAGTTTTACTCTTCTGGTAAGAATCTGTCATTTTATGGCTGTCCATAATTACAAGCTTAAATCTTGTTAAAAAATCAGTAAAGGGGTGCCTGGGTGGCTCAGTGGGTTAAGCCTCTGCCTTTGGCCCAGGTCATGATCTCATGATCTCAGAGTTCTGGGATTGAGTCCCACATTGGGCTCTGCTCAGGAGGGAGCCTGCTTCCCCTTTTATCTCTGCCTGCCTCTCTGCCTACTTGTGATCTCTCTCTCTCTGTCAAATAAATAAATAAAAGTCTTTTAAAAAATCAGTAGAGGGCACCTGGGTGGCTCAGTGGGTTAAAGTCTCTGCCTTCGGCTCAGGTCATGATCTCAGAGTCCTGGGATCGAGCCCCACATCGGACTCTCTGCTCTGCGGGGAGATTGCTTCCTCCTGTCTTTCTGCCTGCCTCTCTGTCTACTTGTGATCTTTGTCAAATAAATAAATAAAATCTTAAAAAAAAAAGTGGCTGTGTTCTAATTAAAAAGAAAAAAAATCAGTAGAAAGTTTTTGACATTTTATTCTGATTTTTCATGACTAATTTTGTCAATTTGTTTCAACTCTTAAGAACAAAATTCTTATCAAACTCATTTTTTAAATTAACATATAATGTATTATTTGTTTCAGGGGTACAGGTCTGTGATTCATCAGTCTTATACAATTCACAGCACTCCCCATAGCACATACCCTCCCCAGTGTTCATCACACAGCCACCCCATCCCGGCAACCACCCTCCCCTCCAGCAGCCCTCAGTTTGTTTCCTGAGATTAAGAGTCTCATAGTTTGTCTCCCTCTCTGATTTCATCTTGTTTCATTTTCCCCTCCCTTCCCCTATGATCCTGTCAGGTTTTTCAAATTCCTTGTATCAGTGAGATCATATGATAATTGTCTTTCTCTGATGAACTTATGCTTAGCATAATACCCTCTAGTTCCATCTACATCTTGCGAATGGCAAGATTGTGTTTTTTGATGGCTGCATAATATTCCATTGTGTGTGTGTGTGTGTGTATATATATATATATATATATATATATATATATATATACCACATCTTCTTTATCCATTCATTTGTTGATGGACATGAAGGCTTCTTCCATGGTTTGGTTGTTGGTTATTGTGGACATTGCTGCCATAAACATTAGGGTGCATGTGACTCTTTGGATCACTACATTTGTATCTTTTGGGTAAATACTCAGTAGTGAAATTCTAGGTCATAGGATAGCTCTATTTTCAACTTTTTGAGGAACCCCCATAGTGTTTTTCAGAGTGGCTGTACCAGCTTGCATTCCCACCAGCAGTGTAATAGGGTTCCCTTTCTCTACATCCTCGCCAACATCTGCTGTTTCCTGACTTGTTAATTTTAGCCATTCTGACTGGTGTGAGGTTGTATCTCATTGTGGTTTTGATTTGTATTTCCCTGATGCCAAATGATGTTGAGGACTTTTTCATGTGGCTGTTGGCCATTTGGATGTCTTTGCAAAAATGTCTATTCATGTCTTCTGCCCATTTCTTGATAATTACTGAAATTTTCTCTTTACATTGAGCATTTTATTACCTTTTAAGTCATTTTTATTCAAGCAAGAAGTTTTTTAGTTTGCTCTGGTGCAGGAAATCGCAACAGGTTTTCATCATGAAATTGCAACATACCTTCTACCAGACTATTTTTCTTTACTGATCTAACATAAGCTTCTTCATCTTGAGTTGATTTTACATCAACAGTGTACCTTAAGTTAAAAGATGCTTAATGCTTATTTTTAATTAAAAAAATATTTTTACTAATTCTAATTATATAATGATGAATATTCTACCTAATTACCAATTATGATTTAGATAGGTACCATTGTAACTTATCTTGACTGTAAGAAATCGTTAAAGAAACATATTGCAACATTACAATTGTTGTGTAGAGAAAATATTCCAAGTAAATCTGTCTGTTGAAACTAACTAGATTGTTGCTGTGTTTATGGGGCATACCAGAAAGGATGCATGTGCCCCACCCCATATATCACAATAAACAGTAATAGCTTATGTGATGTAATGTTAAAGTAAAATATAGTTCTATAGAGCAATAATATTGTGTTTACCAGACAAATGATTTACAATGCCACCATTTCTAACTATGAATGTTGCTTCTTTTTAAAGATTTTATTTATTTATTTGACAGAGATCACAAGTAGGCAGAGAGGCAGGCAGAGAGAGAGGAGGAAGCAGGCTCCCTGCTGAGCAGAGAGCCCGATGCGGGGCTCGATCCCAGGATTCTGCCACCATGACCTGAGCAGAAGGCAGAGGCTTTAACCCACTGAGCCACCCAGATGCCGCACTAAATATAATATAAATATGTTTAATTAAATTAAAAAATCAGTTACTCAGTTGAATTAGTCATATTCAGAACTCATCTGCTGTTAGTGGCTACTATATTAGACAATGCAGGTCTAAAAATAGTGGTACTACAAATGTGTATATACAATATTGAAAATCATTATACGGATTGTCAACTCTGCTAAACTGTAGCATATATATTGTTACGAACCAAATGTTGTGTGCTCCCGAAATTCATATGCTGAAAACCCACATCTCCATGTGGTCATATGAGGAGGTGGGCCTTTGGAAGGTAATTGTGATTATATGAAGTTATGAGGATGGAGGCCTCGTGAATGGAATTAATGATACTGTAAGAGTCATGAAGGAACTTGCTTCTTCTCTCTCCTCTCTGCCTTGTGAGGATGTGAGGAAAGGCAGGTATTCCGCAACTCGGTAGAAGGTTCATTCAACCATGTGGGCATACGGGTCTCAGACTTTCAGCCTTCAAACGTTTGAGAAATAAATTTCTCTTGTATATAAGCTACCCAGGTTATGTTATAGAATTCTAAAGTAAGAGGTATACATATATGTATATTTTTGTACATATACATAATTTCATGAATAAAACTACTCAAATCCATTTACTACTTATTCTAGGGTCATACATTTTTTTTTAAAAAATTATTTATTTATTTATTTATTTGAGAGAAAGAGATAGTGAGAGAGAGCATGAGTGGGAGTCAGGGAGAGGGAAAAGCAGGCCCCTTGCTGAGCAGGGAGTCTGATGTGGGCTCGATCCCAGGACCCCAGGATTATGACCTGAGACAAAAGCAGATGCTTAACCGACTGAGCCACCCAGCCATCCCTAGAAAAATGCATGTTGTTTTAAGACAGCAAGTAATACTAACTTTGAAAACAAGTAATATTTTTATTAAATGATTTTGAAACCATACTATGCATATTTGAAAAATATGATAACATTTAGTTAATTAGAGAGAAGAGCTTGCTTACTAATCCAAGAGACACATTAAAAGCATAGAATATATCCATTTGAGAAAGCGGTTTTTCACTAATCTCCTTTGCTTGTGCATTTTAAGCATACCTGGCTCTAGGGAAAAATGTGCTAATAAATAGCAAATATTGATTAGATGATCTGTCAGAAAGTTTATGGGAGGAACTAAGAGTGCCTTGTGATTTTTTAAAAACTTTACAAATGCAACAATATGTCTACATTTGTTGAATGATTCATTCAAACTGTCTTTTTATGGGGGGGTGAGCTGACAATGGGTAGTTGTCTTAATGCCAGAACTCTGTTCAGTCAAGGTTATCACATAGTAGTAATAAACATGCATATTAAACTTTTTTTTCTGTCTTAGAAACAAAGATTATAAGGACAGTCTAAACTTTTGGGTTTCTATTTCTATAAAAATTAAATCCTACCGCAGAGCAGCCTGGCAATTTTAGCTCAAGTGGTACTTTTTCAAGTGGATTGGCCCTTGTCTTCTGTGTAACTGTGAAATTCATTAATCATATGCTTATATTAAAAATATCAATACTAAATTAGAAGTTGACTACTATTGATGAGATGGTATCTTAGGGATACCTAAGTCTAGACAGAAATCGCCATTTACTACAACCATCTGAATGTTGAAATAGAAGTCAGTCTATAACTAAATGGCAGCTAACACTCATCCCGATTTTAACAAGTAGCTGGATGTTTGGCATCCTGTGCGAAAGTTCCAGATGGTTGACTAGACTTCTCACTTTTCATTTAGATGTTTCTCCCAGGAGTTTCATTCAGTTTTAATGTTCATTCATGGAGACAATTTGTGGCAGACTCATAACTTTCAAGGATATGCTTATCTTCTATTAACAGAACATGAGTCATATTTGGGCACGCATCTTTCAGCAGATTAAACTAACGTTAGTACACAAGTAAATTACTTGCGTATTTGTGTTCCTTGGTAACCACTCTTAAACTTAACCTTGTGCCTTATGATGACCTCAAAATACCACCTGACTTTACTTCAATTAGTATTCAGAGTCTGACAAGCAGCAGGCACTCAGGAAGTGTTTGATACATGTATGTATAAATGAGAATATATGTATAAGTTATACTTGCAGATCGTTTCAGTGGAAAATATTTATAACAGATAAAGGCTAGAGCTCATATGTTAAAGGGGAAAAACTTACACAAATATGGAAAATTAATAAGATGTAGGAAGGAAATCCAAATATTTGAACTACCAAGTAATAAGCCAGGATATTATTTAGTCTGATTTGCATGATTGGTCTGTCTAGCCACACTAAATAATCACCAATTCTCTCTCTTTGCTTTGTGCTGAGAGGTAGCAGACATGGCCTACATACAATGGTCTGGGAGCATTCCATTTTACCTTCTGGAGTGGTGGCTGACAGTGACTGGTTTGGGATTTTTTTTTTTTTTTTTTAAGCACATCACATGAAATGTTAACAGTTTATAAATACTGTTTTTTGTGGGGATAGAAGTGATTGAGAGGCAGCTCCCTTGTATGTCAAAAGCTATTAAGCTGAGGATATGTTAATAAACAAGCTGCAGTGCTAACAAAATTTAGAGCATGCAGAAATGCGAATTTGGGTTACTAAATGAGCACTGGAATTAGGAAATCAGATTCTGGGCAAGCTATTCTCGGCATCCGTTTCCTTGTCATCTTTAACACGTGCTTAGGAGTGATGAATATACAACTTATGCTCTTCAAGTGTGTGAGTGGAAGTTCTTTATCCTACCATTCAAGCACAGGATGTCTGTCACTAATATGGGATACCATATAACTTTCTGAACTGCAGATTCCACCTAATTTCCTGGTAGACTAGTATTGTGAGGACAAGGAGAGGAAATTTAAAATCCACTGGGCTCTCATACCTCTACGGGAAACAGCCCATACATGCTGATACACAAGCATTGGCTTTCACACGGAATGGCAGCCAGTGGCAGTTCTTTCCAGCCAAAGGCAAACTCCGGGAACTAGTCATAGTAATTGGCTCTTACTGAATGCCTCGCTACCCATCTCACAATTTTATGTTTTGTTAATGAATCATCGACACCTCTTGTTAGCTCCCGAGGTTTGGTGTTGCCCTATCGGCAGCCAAGAATCCCACATTTCAATTACTTTGGCTGTTAACTCACCACATATGTTTTTGGCATTGTTAGCGGAGGAAAGGAAAAAGTACAACTTGGGCTGCAATTAAACCAACACTGTAAGAAGGAGAAGTGTGTGATTTTTTTATTGTGACCATCAAAGTCACTGACTTTCTTGTTGGTGCCTTGCTTAGTAAATGCAAGCTGCTATTTAATTATAAAATAAATAAGTCATGGGGATGTAATGTACAGCATCGGGAATATAGTCAACAGTATTATAATAACCTTGCATGGTGACAGATGGTAACTAGACTTATCATGGAGATCATTTCTTCATGTATAATAGTATTGAATCACTAAGATGTACTCCCAAAACTAATAGGATAGTGTATGTCAATTATACCACAATAAAAAATTAAAAGCATAAAGATTCATATTTTTCTTTAAAGTGGAAGTAGAATCCACTTAATTTGGAAACAAAAACGTAGAATACAGTAATCTGATCCTCAAGGACTCAACAGATGAATACAAAAAATTAAATGCCTTTGGTATTTGCTAGCAGCAAGAAAAAATATTCGTAAAAATGTTGTAAAATAATAACTGATGAATATTAACTAAGACCATTTTGTTTTGAAATGATTGGGTTGGAGTTTGGTAGTCAAGAAAAGAACATGTCAAACGACTCATCTTTATTAACAGCATTCAAGTTAAAAAAGAAAACAATTACATTAGTAAATTATAAAACTTTTCATTTGGGACAAAAGGGTTGGATTGTCATGGTAACAGTCATCAAATCACCATAGCCAGAAAGACAGGAATCAATACGGAGTCCTTCCTCCTCTCCATCCCAAACTATATACAGTCTACACTAAGTTCCTTTGTGTGTGCCCCTTTAATAACTCACATACCTGTTCTTCCTCTTCAACATTTCTGCTGTTGCCCATTCACATGCTCATCCACTAGTGGAGGCCCAGCAATAATCTGTACTGACTATTCCCGATCTCCTGGCTTATCCTCCGTATCTTAGCCTTCTTGTTTTTATTGTTTTAAATAGATAGCGGGAGAGCCCATATTAGCTGCTTGGGGGGTGGGGTAAGGGAGGTGGGGAGGGACAGAGGGAGAAATAGAATCTTATGTAGGCTCCATGCCGAGCTCAGAGCCCAGTGGGGCTTGATCCCACAACCTTGAGATCATGACCTGAGCTAAAATCAAGAGTTGGATGCTTAACCCACTGAGCCTCCCCCAGGTGCCCCTATTATCTTATCCTTCTTATCAATATATTTGCATTCAGATTTCCTGCTGTCTTAGCAATGGGAAACTTGCACACAAATCTTTTCATGATTTTGTACCTCCCTATCTTTTCCAGCCTTATCATTTGTTACCCATCTCTACCTCTTTCCATTCAACCTTATCATTTGTCACCTCTGCCTGTGAACTTCTGTGCACCAGTCAAGTGGAAATGAGGCAACTTCCTTTTGAAGACCATGCTATCTTGTGGTCTGTGCTCAGGTTGCTTTTCTGGGTGGAATAAATGGTCCATTCTCTTTACCTGGTGAATATGAACTTTAGGGTCATCTGTCTTAGACAGTCTTTCTGGATTCCCTGATTCTTCACAGGAAGAACCAGCCATATTCTTCTTCTATGTGTTCCACTATATTGGGTAATCCTTTTCTGTACCTATGTATTTGAGTTTCTCATCCTTTAGTTGAGCACATATTTATTGGATGTTTGCCACAGGCCATATACTGTCTCATTAATCTTTGTATTCCTTGAGCATATTCATTGAGCATAGTCCCTGGCATATGGTAGGTCCTGCAGGAAAGTAACACTTGAACGGAGAAGGGAATGGTGATGGAGTTCACTAGTCCCAAAAAGGTTGTAACATGTAACCTTCTGTGCGAGATGAGGACTTTATCATGGAAGTGAACTTGGCAAGGAAGTTCAGGGTGGGGGGAGCTCTTTGTGGATATAAGGATCCTGAGGTTAGAGGCAAGAGATACTGTTGGAGATTTAAGCAGAAGCCAGGTCATGTAAGGATTTGTTTATATTGAAAATTGTACTGACTTATTTTTGTAGGTTATGGGGAAGATTTTCCAAGAGTGCGAGTTATAGCATAGAATTTTTTTGAAATATTGGTATGGTGGGTGCATTTTGAACGGGCATGTTGGGAGGGAACATGAAGAAGCAGATTGGATGCAGAGATATAAGGTGAAATAAGAAGCAGATCGATCACTGATCAGACTGATCAGGAACCCACTGCAATGTTTTCAGCAAGACATAATTATGCCTGAGGCAGTTGAGATAGAGAAGTAGGGGTATATGGAAGATAGGTTTAGATGGCTGGAAACTCATGCTGGGAGGCATATTTTGTTATAAGAATTGGAAGACAAAAGAATCTAAAAAGACACCCAGGTTTCTAGCTTAGACCACTGGAAAGAGGGAAAACCTTTATATAAGATCAGAGATAATGGAGGAATGGCAGGTTTGGGGGAGGACATGTATTGAGTTTGGAGAATGTTAACTTACTGATGCTTTGGGCCCACCAACTGGACACGTCTCATAGACAGTGAGGTGTCATTGATTGAAGATCATAAAAAGAGCTTGAGTAAAGAAAGGGATTGGAAGTCATTCGGTCTGAAAGCCCCTAGACTTGAGCTGTGGCATTGTCTCTTCTCAGGGTCTCTAGTTTGCTGGCCCACTTTGTAGAATTTGGAATTGCCAGCCTCCTTAATCATTTGAGCTAATGTCTTTTTAAAAAAAAGTATAAAGAGATAAATATAAATATTTATAAAAATAAATATAAAAATATATAAAAATATATAAATATAAAATATATAATATACATAAAAATAAAAATAAAATATACATAGATAAATATAAAAATACTTTTTAAAAAAAGTATATCTATCTATCTAGATATATATTGCCTAATGTTATTTACAGATTAAGGTATATACAGGAGATCCCATATTTTTCTTTCTAATAATTAATCCAAATTAATTAATTAATTAGAATAAAATAATTTTAAGTGATTTCAATTCCAGTTAGTTAACATTCGTTTCAGGTGTACAATATCGTGATTCAGCACTGCCGTATAACACCCAGTGCTCATCGGGACAGGTACTCTCCTTGACCCCATCACCTATTTAACCTACCCCGCCACCCACCTCCACTCTGGTAGTCATCAGTGTGTTCTCTATATATGTGTTCTCTATTGCTAAGAGTCTGTTTCTTGGTTTCTCTCTCTTCCTTCCACCACTGCGTTGCTCATTTGTTTTGTTTCTTAAATTCTACCTATGAGTAAAATCATAGGGTATTTGTCTTTCTCTGACTAACTTATTGGGCTTAACATTATACTGTCTAGCTCTATCCATGCTGCTGCACATGGCAAGAGTTCATTCTTTTTTTTTTTTGGCTGACTAATATATATATATATATATATTTCTTCTTCATCTGTTCATCAATGAATGCACACTTGAGCTGCTGCCAAACCTTGGCTAATGTAAATACTGCTGCTGTAAACATAGGGGTTTATGTATCCCTTTAAATTATTGTTTTTGTACTCTTTGGGTAAATACCCAGTAGTGCAATTGCTGGGTCATAGTTCTATTTTTAACTTTTTGAGGAACCTCCATACTGTTTTCCACAGAGGTTGCACCAGTTTGTATTCCCATCAACAGTGCAAGGAGGTTCCTTTTTCTCCACATAGTCACCAGCACTCATTCCTTGTGTTGTTGATTTTAGCTATTCTCATATATGTGTGGTGTTATCTCATGGTAGTTTTAATTTGCATTTCTCTGATGATGAGTGATGATGAGCATCTTTTCATGTGTTTATTGGCTATGTCTTCTTTGGAGAAATATCTTTCATGTCTTTTGCCTATGTTTAAATTTGATTATTTATTTTTTAGGTGTTATGGGGGACTCCATTCTTATAATCTAATTTGTCTCAGTACAGTGGTTCCAAGATAAATTGTGGAAGTCAAGAATTTTCTGTATTGATATTTACAGTACTTATTCTTTGGCTTTGCCTTGTCTAATACATCTTGTACAGTGCAACTAGAGTATCTTCTAAAAACTCAAACATGATGATGTTATTATCTTCTATTAACAATGTTTTAAAAACTCCACATAGCTTTCCATAAAAGCCAAATTCGTCAGGATGGCCTACATGGCCTTCTATAATCTTCTGTAATCAGATCGCCTCTCCTGCTGCTCCCCTTCTCAAACCCCATGACTTAGCTAAGGAGAACTACCTGTTGGGTTCCACAGCCACTGATCCTTTCTGCTGCAAACCTTTTTCTCTTTAAGATGTTGTTTTAACCTGGAATAGTCTCCTCTAATCTTTCTACTTGGTAAGCACCTCTGTATCTTTCACTACACACCACAAGTGTTCCAAATGACATCGTTTCCTACTGGTTTTGCCAAACATTGAATATTTTCCACTCTGTGACCTCATGGAGCTGTTTTAGACAACCATGAACCAGAGTTCATGACATCTTGAGTTCCCTTGGCCATCCTATCTTTCCATATTCAAGACCACATCCTACATTAGAAATGAAGAGCGATACTTATTCACCATAACCTCAGCACTCACCAAGAACACCAGTACCAGCCAACGCTATTTATAAAGTATCTTTTGTTTGCCTAATCAAGCAGAGGCAATCCAGACACCACTGAATCAGGAAATAATTTCAACAAAGGCAGTGTGTATGTGAGATTTAAGAAGGAAGTGTGTATGTGGGATTTAAGAAGAAAGATGGTGATATCGTAAAGGAAAATGTTTTCAACTTGGACAAGAGAATGTGATTATGTTAAGAGAGAACACTTCACTATAATATTAGAGGTCAGGGTGAATTCCAAGTGTCACCACAGGAGACGATACACTCTAGATTCAGGATTCCTTATGATTGTTGTTCAGGAAACAAGTTACGTTTGGAGTCATCTGTACATTATTCATTCAGAGGATTTCTAAGACTTCTTCCTACTTTTTAAATTAATAAATCAATTTTTCTCTAAGAGAATGAAAGTTCTCTTCTGGGAAGAGAGCATTGCCTCAAAGGAAGAATAGCTGAAGAACTAATAAATGAAAGGAAGGATGGAAGCAGATAATAAAAGTTTAATTAATAAGACTTTGGTTGATTACAGTGGTAATGGAAAATCAGTAATTTCTACCAGTAATTGAAAGTGGGAACTTGGTAATCTTCAGGGCCTAGAGAATTGAAGGAATGGCCTTTTTTCCTGTCTTCTATTGAATGTCTCCTATTGTCCTGCCAGGGTGGAAGGCAATTCAAGTTATCTGTTGTGACCTTGACCACAAATAAAAGGGGTAAATATTATTTTCATTTTGTAGGTAAGGAAAATCAGGTTCACGGGAGACATAATTGCTCAAAGTCTTCCATCTTGTAATAGCTGAGCTCTAAAGCTCGTGCTCTTTTTAGTCTGTATTTCAAGACTGGCCACTCTTTTTTAAAGCTTGTCACTCAAGTTAAATTGATCCACTGAGCACCCCTTAATGCTTCAGCCCCTAAGCCCCTTGTATCTGTGATTCTTTGCTTCCCTCTGCCATATCCCTTTTCTACCCTTCAACACTTTAGTGAAATTCTTTTTATGAAATGGCTTAGCTTTAGTCCAGGGTTCCACAACCTGGACACTACTGAATTTGGGGCCAGATAGTAATTATTTATTTTGCGTGTGTTTTGGTAGGGGGTGGCTGTTGCAAGATGTTCAGCAGCAACCCTGGCATCTATCCTCTAGACAGCAGGAGCATCCCTCTCCTAGTGTGACAGCCAAAAATATTTCCAGGCCCTGCACAGAGGGGCCAATGGTCTCTAGGTGAGAACCGATGCTCCATCCATCATCCTTCCCTCTAAATCTTTCTGAGCCTCTCAGAGGCCTTTCATGGTAATCTCTATATTTGCAATTCAGCAAATCCATTTGCTTTTAACACCTCTTTTTCCTAATTTTCTTTACGTTTTTAGTCCTATGTTGCTATTTAACTTTTCATGGATGTCACTATCTCTTCAACCTTTCTTAAAGTTTCTTTTCTTTCTTTTTTTTTTTTTACATTGAATTAAGTACTTAATTAATTATTTATTAATTAAAGATTTTTATTTATTTATTTGACACACAGAGATCACCAGTAGGCAGAGAGGCAGGCAGAGAGAGAAGGGGAAGCAGGTTCCTCGCTGAGCAGAGAGCCCAATGCAGTGTTCGATCCCAGGACCCTGAGATCATGACCTGAGCCGAAGGCAGAGGCTTTAACCCACTGAGCCACCCAGATGCCCCACTTAAAGTTTCTTTTAAATAGAAGTCCTTACGAAGTCTTATTAAGCCTTGTATCTTTCACAGAGCAGACATTCAAAGATTTGATTATTGGATTATTTTGCCACATGAAGAATTGATCCATTTGTGATAGGAAATTATTTTGAAGATGTAATGAAGTTCAACAGCACCTCCTGTCACAATTTTCAAGTCACATGAGAGGAAGATGACAAACGCCATCATCCACTGTTTAGTTACACTTGGTGCATCTAGTTAATTTCTTGAATGACAATAAAAATACAGGTTTCTACTATCTTTTCTATTACTCCTGAAAAGGTGGGAGATTAAAAAAATGAGGTGAATTAATAAATTACAAGATAGTTAGTGTTTATACCCTCAAGAGGCAGTGAAGTCACTGCCCGAAGAAGTATAAGAAACTTTCTTGTAAATATGCAATTTTTTTTTTAACCTTACTGGAGAATGCTTGAACATTTCAGCATCTCCACAGGTGTAAAAAACAAGCAGATTCTAACATCTTTCAGGTGCTTAGGCTCATGGCCCATTTTGGGAGTCTTGGGTTTAGACTGTAATGGTGATTTTTGTAGTCTCACATAATCACTTTAAGAGTAGTTGATGTGGTGAATGCTCCTTCAGTACAGGAATAGGAGATGGAGAAATTAGAGGTCTATTATTAGACCTCTATTAAATTTATTTTACTAAAATATTACCCTAATTGTGGCAAAACACACATAATGTTTACCATATTACCCATTTCTTTTTTCATATTAAGTTTTAAGTTTATGACTCCACAGTGCTAAGTTTGTTCACATTGCTGTGAAATCAATCTTCAGAACTCTTGTGATCTTGTAAAGGAAGACTATACCCAATAAACTCCAGTCCATAGCAGCCACCATTCCACTTTCTATCTCTAAGAATTTGATTATTCTAGGTCTCTTACATAAGCAGGATCCTGCAATGTTTTGTTTTGTTTTCTTTTCTTTCCTCCTTTCTTCTGTGACCAGATTATTTCACTTAGCAAAACATTTTCCAGATTCGTCAATGTTGTAGCACATATCAGAATTTCCTTCTTCTATTTCTTTTTTTTTTTTAAGAATTTATTTATATATTTAACAGAGAGAGAGAGAAAGAGCAAAAGCTGGGGGAGAGGCAGAGGGAGAGGGAGAAGCAGGTTCCCCACTGAGCATAGAGCCTGATGTGGAGCTCAATACCACACCCAGGATTATGGCCTGGGCTGAAGGCAGATGCTTAACTGACTGAGCCACCCAGGTGCCCCCAGAATTTCCTTGTTTTTAAGGTTGAATAGAATTCCATTATGTTTATCCATTCATCTGTTGATGGACAGTTTAGTTGCATCCATCTTCTGGCTATTATGACTAATGCTGGTAGGAACATTGTATGTAAATATTTCTTTGAGATCCTGCTTTCAACTCATCAGGACATTTATCCAGTGGAATTACTGGATCACATGATAATTCTATTTTTAATTTATTAAGGAAACGCCATACTGTTTAATAGTGGCTGCACCATTTTACATTCCCACCAAAAGTGCATAAGGGCTCCAATTTCTCCATATCCTCGCCAACATTTGTTATTTTCCATTTTGTTTTGTTTTGTTGTTGCTTGTTTTGATAGTAGCTATCAATGAGTGGTATCTCATTGTGATTTTGATTTCCATTTCTTCAATAATTAGTAATGCTGAGCAACTGTTCATATGCTTGGTGGCATTTGTAAATCTTTTTTGGAGAAATGTTTATTCTGGTCCATTGTCCATTTTTTAAAGTCTAGAATAGTTTAATTAACATACAGTGTATTATTAGTTTCAGAGATAGACTATTTTTTAATTGAGTAATTTGTTTTCTGTTGTTGACATGTAGGAGTTCTTTATATATTCTGGATATTAACATTTTATCAGATACACGACTTGCAAATATTTTCTCCCATTCCATAGGTTGCCTTTTCACTGTTGACTGTGGCCTTTGACACACAGAAATTTTAACTTCTTATGTCATCCAATGTATCTAATTTTTTTTTCCTGTGCTTTTGGTGTTAGATCTAAGGAATCATTTAAATCCAATGTCATGAAGGACTTCTATTAAATTTCTCTTCTTTATAGAACCTGGAACTCATGATTTACCTTCTTTTTGATTGACCAAAGGAGGAAAATGTTAACTACCAACTATGTCATTATGAAGTTTCCCCCTTCCAATTCCGCCCTGTGTATGAACTTTTTTACTATAAAAGCTGGGGAATGAGCTCTCTTTTCCTTCCTTCCTCAATCCATCTTTCACTCTCCATTCTGGTTCTTGTGTTTTCTTATATAGTACACTCTCTAATTTTCTTTTAATCTTTTAGCACTAGTGCAGCTATTTTCATCATAGCAGCATCTCTTTAGGCAAAGCAAAACCAAACAGAAAACCAAACACTAACAACAACAACAAACACCAAATAGTATATTTGTGGTTAAAAACTGAGCTAAATAGTATATAGTGGTTAAAAACTGAGCTAAATCTTCATCTAAAATCTGTCAGTAGATTAAGTGGATTAAAATTAAGAAACTGTGTCTTCTTCAAGACCTGATGCATATTAAGAGTTCAATAATCTATTGATTGAACGAAGGTGTAAAATGAAGGTGTAAAAAAAATGAAGGTGTAAAATGAAGGTGTACATGTTACACGTCAGAGAGTTTGCATTCTGTGAATGGAGGTCTCAGTCTTCGGATTTCCCACAAGGAGATTCATGTGGGGAGCTCACAGTCAAATAAAGACAGCCTGAAGGGAAGTAGCAAGCACGAAGCAGTTTACTGAAGTGTACCCTCAGAGTGGGAGAGGCAGCAGGTTCCACAAGCCCCTAGGTAATTCTGGAATTGGATATTGGGTCTCTGGGCTGGGAGGAGTTGAGACATACAGGGGAATGGTCTCTAATGGAGGCTGTTTCCAATCATTTGGGAAACTCCTCCCATGTGTTGGGAGGAGGAGTTTTTGACCCTACAAAGTTTGTACTTGAACCCTCCTGGTAGCCTTTTTCCATGATGGGGCTGTTAATTGCAATGCAAATGTATTATAATGAGTCTAGGGTTTACTCTGGGGCAGAGATGGAAGAGGAACACATGTTCTGCCCCTGTGGGCCTTGATTTGTCAGTCCTGAGGTTTTGGAAGTCACAAGGTCAGGATGCTTTTAATGTGTACCCTATTTATCCCCATCCTTGCCTCCCTCTCATGTTTCTATCATTCCCCTTGATGGACTTGGGACTGTACCTAGTCGAGACGAGGTAGAAACCTAACATAAAGAGATTAGTATTTTCTTATGTAAAAGTCAGATCATTATATTTGTCATCTAAAATTTTGTGAGGATTCAATGAAGGAAAAAGATGTCTGTTCAGGTTTGGCAATACTTGGCAATAGTAATTGATGAATAAAGGTGATTAATTATTGACTAATAACAAATCAGACTTGCAGGACCTAGAAAGTCCTTAAAACTTATAATACTGATACTAAACCCCAGCAGACATTGTTAGAAGGGAACTATGAAAGGACCTTACGCTCTTGTTGGGAAGACAAGATTAAAAATATGTACGTAAAAAGAAGCGTGATCATCAATGAGTAGAGTGGGCACTGATGGTCTGTTGGACTTCAAGGAAGGAAAGGTTACTATGGAATCCAATAGCTGGCTAAAGCTTCATAGAAGAGATGCGCTTGAGTTGTTTTTTTGATGGACAGCTGAATGGAGATGACAGGAGAGGAAAGAAGGAGATGCCGAGGCAGGGAATATTTGAAGTGTGGTTAGTCTACCTATTCGCCGTTAGAGTACTGAGGGCCTTAAGGGTTATGGTACGGGTTTTGTACTTCAGCTCATAAACCACCAGTCTCTTTGACTTAAAAGACATCTTTGCCTTAAAACACACACACATACATGCACACACTTAAAAATATAAAAACCATTTTTAGCTCTCAGGCTGTACAGAAACAGGCCACTGGCTGGATTTGATATAGTTCACTGACTGCAGGGCTCTATCAAAGATTCTTTGAGCAGTTACTTGACATGATCAGAGGTACATTCTAGGAAAATGGTTGGTAGCAGTGAGAATTACCTTATGCATCTTTATTATCTAGATCTTTTTTGACAGACAAAGCTTCATATTTTCTGGCTGTGTATGTAGTGTAGAGAATTCTATCACTGAGAAGATTACAGTATATAAGTTCTTTAGGATGATATTTTCATTGCATTTCAGTCTTCTTGTTGGCTAGAGCTGGCATCATAATTGCTATTAATAGCATTTCAAATGGGTACATTGTAGGCACTTAATGGCTACTTTAAGAATTGAATTTAGGAGGTGAAAATGCTTTATGGACTCTATAATAAAGAAGTTTTATTGCAGCTAGTTAAGAAACAAATGTTATGAGAAGAGAAGATTCTTCTAGTAGGTATCATAAAGTATGACAGCCTTTATGATAACAACTTAATTCTACAAGCTTCATGTGTTTGCTTAGTTTAAAGGTATTTCCATCAAAATGAAGATCTGGAACCAAATACAAATATTGTTCTGCTTATCTCCTTATCAATCAGTGATTAAATATTTTTTGTTATATGAACAAAATTAAGTTTTTTCCATCTTTTAACGCAGTGTAAGGCAAGGCAAATTTAAATGCTTGTAATTTATGATGGTTAATTTTATTTATCAACTTGGCTAGATTTTAGTACCCAGATATTTCATCAAATATTATTCTGGATGCTTCCATGAAGGTATTTTTAGATGAGATTATATTGATTTATAATTATATATACTTTATATATGTCATATGTAACATGAATGTTATATATAATCTATTTTATTTTTTAAAAAGGTTTATTTATTTGAGATAGAGAGTGCGAGCATGAGAGGGGGGAGGTCAGAGGGAGAAACAGACCCCATGTGGAGCAGGGACCCTGATGCCCGACTTGATCCTGGAACTTCAGGATCATGCCCTGAGCTGAAGGCAGTCGTTCAACCAACTGAGCCACCCAGGCGCCCTATAGTCTATTTTAAATATAGATTTTTTTATATGCATTGGTTCTGTTTCTCTGAAGAACCTCTACTAATACAGACTCTGTGTGTGTGTGTGTGTGTGTGTGTGTGTGTGTGTGTGGTGTCTGGCAGAATACAGGATTTTAGCATATACATAATTAACTTTTGGAACACAGGAGTGAGCTGACAGTTAAGGAGGCATCTCCCAGAGTGACTGATATTGAAGCCTGCTACTCGTTTGCTCTCGTATGTTGTATGTATTAAGCTACTGGACAAAGAAAACAAATAACATTATCAAATAGAAGCCCTCATTACTGAAGTCATACAAATAGATGTTGAAGCTTTGAAAGTTATGCTAGGGTAACTTTTCAGGGAACAGGGCAGAGATTTATTCTTTGGTATTTTGATGGTTAGTGACTGTTCCACGTCATTCAGAAAACTTTAAACATTTATTAGCCCTTGTTGGGAGCAAGGGTTCTCCAACGATGATAGACAGTTTTGGATTAAATCGAAGGTAGCACAGTTAAGTTCAACTAACATCTATTGAATCATCACCATGTGCTGGTACTAAGCCCTGCTCAGAGATGAATGAGAGACCATTCACTCAAGATTATAGTTTCATGAGGTTTCAAGATGGCTATTAAGACCTTAAAAAATGTCCAGCTAGTCAGATAGATAATTGAATTTCAGAAATCTGTTTCTCAGAATAAGGGAGATTTTCATCTTAGTTCCAGTGTAACACAGATTCTTCAATAGGATGCAAAAGTAAAAGATGTTTAAGACTGAATACCACGGATATGGTCTGGGGGAACAGAATTTAGGTCAGGTATGTTTTCACAAAGGAGGTGGTGAAGACTTGGTAAAGGAAGAGAAGAGTGCCAGGGCAAAAGTACTGCTTGAGATCATTTAGCTTATTTCAGGTCTTGTCTATAGTTCTTAAGTTGTTTTGCTGAGCAGTTATTTGATGAATCCTCTCCAATCCTTCGTGTGTAAACTAAATTAAAACGGATAATATAAAGTGGAACGTTTTAGTTTTGCTGCCTCTTTCTTTCTAAACTGTTACTGTCTTTATAATTTCCCAGAGTTATCTGTCCCTGCTTCTTATGTTTTATAGATTTTATCTTTCGCTGATAGGGTCCGGAACATTTAAGAGAATTTTAACCATAGAACTATCTATTTGCACAATTTCCTTCGAAAAATAATGCCATTGTGGCATTTTTCATGGCAGGAAAAGCAGCAATTTTTATTTGTTACAACACCGAAGCAGACAAAGGACCCATTGGCTCTCACCACAATTCTAAAGTAAACTGTATCGCTGTTTGAACGATGGGTACAATTACCTATTTTCTACTTCTGTTCAGAGGGAATTCAAATAATTGTGAAGAAAAAATATTGAATGTCAAAGTGCATTTGCCTTTGCAGAAATAGTGCGGAGTGTTATTAATGAGGATCTGCAAAGAACTGCAATTTTGCACTGTTCAACATTCATAAATAACCACTGGTTAAATCAAGGGAGCAATTTCTGCTTCCATTATATCGCGCATATGAAGTGTCCATGTTATCTCAACATCAAAGTGTGCATAGTACTACCAGAGGAAGGAATCTTATGATAGCAGCATTTTGAGCCACAAGTTATCAGGAGATCGCTTTGCGGTATGGCACTGTGCCAACCAGGCATAGTTTCTTTTATGCTGCAAACAAAGCTTGTTCTTTTGCCCATGTTTGAAATCCACACTGATACACATGATTTGTTCTGCAAGGCTGCTGGCGGATTTAAATGCATGAGCATTTCTTTTGATTGATCTTGTGAATATACACACAGATATATGTATCTCTATTTAATACATCTGCATATAATACCTGTATCTTCATGTATATTTAAATATATTTAATTCCAACATATTTTAAAAATGATGACTTTAATGCGCAGGTATCAGTACTTACCTGGTAGTGTTCACGAACCTAGTCATTGGGTTGTGGGGACGGTCTGTCTTGTACAAATCAAATACTGATTACTTCTGGTTAGTTGCCCCTTCTGGTATTATTTATATGTCAATGTTTCAAGCTTGAAATTGGCAAAGACTAGCTTCTATTAGTTAAAACGTCCTCGCTGTTGACTTAGGTTCCAGTAGTTTAAAATTCCTGCAAATATCCTTAACCCCAAATGGTTTAAACATGTACATTTTTGTTGGACTCTTGGTATTACCAACATTTGCACCGAAGGGTAATCTGGGATGATGCTTCCCCTGTAATTCTAACTTGAACCACTTTTATAATTACTAGTTGTTACTTTTGATTTTATTTTTTTCTGTTTTAATTTTTACTCATTGTTTTCCATCTTTCCTGCCACCAACCCTGTGTTGAGCCATTGCTCGAGGCACAGGCTGCAGATCATTGAGTAATGTAATGACAGTGTGTTGGCTGAGCCCTTCGCTCCTGCTGCAGGCTGTGTCTTGCATAGTGGGTGACTCACGGGCACTGTTCAGCACAGTGGGCTGCAGAAGGTTCAAAATTCGGTCTGGGAAAAGTAAAGGTTCTTAGGATTTGAGCTTAGATTTCTAATGGAATTCAAATATGACAAATTCTATTCACTGTATAAGCATTGTAGGAGAAGTGAAAAATTGCAGAGCTACGCGATGCCTCACATTTTGGTATCGTAGAACTATTTTGATGGTTATAAACGGCAAAGGAAATTTTGATAATAAAATGTATATCTTATTTTGGATAAAGACATTCTCTTCAGACATTCTTGGTAAATTTTAGGAAAGTCATAAAAATGCTCTTTTGAACTAGTCTGGCTAGAGTGGGTAAGAGTGATTCTGAATTCTACTGCTTTTCTTTAAATATTTAATGAACATTTACTGTCTGTAAAATTTTAGATATGTAACTTTTTTTGAGATTTTATTTTTAAGTGATCTTTACACTCAGTGTGGGGGTCAAACTCACAACTTCTACTGACTGAGCCCAACCAGGCACCCCAGATGTATAACTGTTTTTCTGTTCCTTAGGGATAACTTTGGGAAGCTCCAAGCTTTATAATTTTTTTCCAGTGGATTTCCACTGATTATTTACATATGAAACTGTGTGGTATGTACTATAAACTATATCTAAACAAAGAAACATATTCATTTAAGCAGTTGAAATGAATAATCTTTAAGGAGTCAATTATAATATTTATAAGTATATAAATATATATCAGTTATAATGTAGGTGGCCTCATTTCAAATAAGACCCTAGAAACTTACATTTGTGTCTTGGAAAGGAGACTCAGCTAAGGGCACTCAGTATTAATGGCTGCAATAAAATTAAATCTCGTTACAGAGGATCAAGATTTTAATTGTAATTTAAATGAGGTTTTTCATGACATAAAGGAACAGAGATATTTTAATATCCAATCCAACATGCCCTCTACTAGTACAACAGAAGTAGAAGCCCCATGCTATGTGGGTCAGACCTTCCATATTCCTTAGATGTTTTGTCATTTGATGGAGAACTTTTTTCATTGATCTCTTGCAAACCGTTTTTGTGTAGATACATTGTCACATAGATGGGCGCTTTCATCCTGTGGTTTTACTTTTCTGGTCCTTTTATCATTCTCACTTCCTGTCCGTGCTGGAAGTACATGCCATGCTGTTTAGTGTGCCACTGATGCGAATCTAGTCTGCTAATGATCTATTAACAATATCAAGGGTAGTGGATTGGTTGGGAAGACATTAAAAACAGTATTAATATGAATCTCAAAATATTCTTAACTGTTTAAAGTATTGATGCCGTTTGGACTCCTTATGCAGACCGGTGGACTTAAATTGTTACAAACTTCTAAGGAATCCTTTGATTCTGACGATCCCATGGCTTGATAATTCTGTGTTAGGAAAAGCACAGGTCCTAAATCTAGGATTTATTAAGCTGAGTGACTATAGTTAGAATAGCTTCAGAGCTGATTTTAGTACCTAAGTTCCATTTCCAGGGTTGTATATAAAAAGATGGATTGAGAAAAATGAAGGAGCTTGATTTGAATGAGATCATCTAAGATTGGCTCAAAGAAAATCAGGGTGCATTGAGTGGAAATTCTAGAGAGAAAGAATGAAATAAAATTCAAATTATAAAAACGACCTTGAAGTGGATAGCTACTATTTCCTTCAGTATTCTGAGGCTGAAACCTAAAGTACTTTAAAATTTGGGGTCTGCTTTAACAGCATCAGTCTAATATTATTTAAAGAAAAGGGAATAGAAGAAATTTGTGAAAGTCTTTTTGAAAAATAGCATAGGAAACTAGACTAGAATCAGCAATCCATGAATCTTTGCCTTGGAGGGAAGGTGTGACAGTCAGGAGAGAAACATGTTACATTCAGCAAAGAATTAGGTCTTCGTGGGAAGCTTATATATATATTCTCTTAAAATGAGACATGTAAATGTCATTTTAGGAAATTTTCCTATCTCATAGTCCTTTATATGCCATTATCCTCTCTGCCTGAATGGCCCTGTGCATATAATAATTGGGCTTCATTTCTTAGTGTTGTTTCTTCCATCTCTGGGAACACTTCTTTCTTCCCTCTGGTTCACAGACTTTTCTCCTGAGATTCTGCTTTTCTTTGAAATGGATCACCTTCTATGCCAGTTTCATCTTTGTGAAAGTGCTTACTTTTTTAGGGAGGGTCCATCATAGGATTTAATCATCCCTCAGAAAGATCCATGTACCCCTTTATTGTCCACTCTGTAGGATGAAAACAGTATCTCCGTTCAAGCCTAAGAAACAAATTCTTCTCCTTTTCTGCTTTTATCTGGTTCTTCAGCAACTCAACTAACTTTGTTAATGGCTTCTCAACCTTTTGGGACCAACTGTCTCATAGAATGATTACTCTCAACTATATATATATATATATATATATATATATATATATATATATATATGAATCACCTGGCAGTCTTGCAAAAAACTTATGGTTCCTGGGCCCCATACCCAGAGATTCTGAATACATTAATTAGTAGGGGTGGCAAGGGGGTGGGTACAATATTGGATATTTTTAAAAGGTTTCCCTAGATAATTCTGAAATACAGCCAGGGTGGAGAACCACTGACCTGAAGTGTTATAGAGCTTCCCATTTTAATTAGTCGTGGTAAATTGGTAACAATTTTGAAAATTAGCATGAAAATGTCTTTCTTGGCTGCTTGTGGTGATCAGATTTGAGTGTGAAGGTAAAAGGGAAAGAGTGAATGGGTCAGGTTGCCATTTACATATTTCAAGGGTTGACCCCTGTAAGGATTATGTCATCTCCAAATTTAGGGTAAAGCTCTGTTCATGTGAGGAACTGTATTTGTTATCTAATAAATCCCATGTAACCCATTAACATAAATACACATTATAGAAATTTGACTCTTGAGAAGCATTTAACCTAAGCCTAAGTGTTGAATCACGCATGCTAGTCATGAAAATTTCATCAGTAAAACATTACCCTCCCCATCGCTTTCTAAAAAAAAAATCTGACCAGGGGTGGCTGGGTGGCTCAGTCCCTTAAACCTCTGCCTTTGGCTGAGGTCATGATCCTGGGGTCTTGGGATTGACCCCCACATTGTGCTCCCTTATTTAGCGGGTGTTTGTTTCTCCCCCCACTCTGCCCGCTCTTCCCCTTGTTGAGCTCTCTCTGTGTCAAATAAATAAATAAGATCTTAAAAGAAAAGAATCTGACCAGTTTTCAAATTAGATCATTGACACATCTACTACAACTATGCTGAGATTTTAAGATAACGTGTTTCTAGGTTTTGTCAAGAAGCTTCCTGAAATGCAAATACATCCTTTAATTCCTCTAGTTTCAATATTTTAGTCCAAAGCCTCTCCTTCCAGACTTCTACAAAATCTATATTTATTTCTTCAATTTAATTAACAGGGCTTCCTGCTTCATGAAGAATATCTTTTCCTTCTCATCCCTTCTCCATTTTCCTTTGATTTTTAAAGCAAGATTCAAACCAAGTCTTATTCATTGATGAGCTAAATAAACCGTTCTCTAGCAAAGAGGCTGCTTTCTAATTAGCTGTAGGATATAATTAGTACATTCTCTGGGCCAGTAAGAATTGGATTTACCAGATGCCAGCAACTGACAGTCCGAGGAATATTAGCAGTAAGCAGGCAGAAGCGTGGGTGCAGGAATGAGGGTAAGGGAAGGGTTTCCTTACTTCAGGCTGTCAGGGTTTGTGTGTGAAAATTTCTGTCAAGTTAGTCACTTGTACTATTAAATATGTTAAAGCTTCAATTTTCAATATGCAAGTCTGCTAGACCAAAAGGAACCACAGAGGATTCTGCATCAATAATCATGTATTATGGCAATTAGTCCATGAAGTACAAAGCTGCCTTAGATGTAAAGCATCTTAGCTGAAAACTAGAATCTTGGCTCTAAGTCAGAGTTTAATTTTTGATAAAAGCCTGCAGTTGGCTTCAGCATTTGGCTGGCACCAGGACACCATGGGCCCATGAAAAAATTATATTATTTCTTAATACGAAACCAGACCATGAAATAGTTTAATTCTACCTCATTTTCATGAAGTTCCAATTTATCTAATCCAATTGCAGACACACGTATGTGGATCAAAATGAAGATCTAAGAGCCTTTTGAGCTGTTTTTAAGATCTGAAAATAGCAAGCAGCATATTAGATTTGATTTTGAAATAAAAATACATTCCTTACAAACAGAGCAAAAAGTTTCATATTTGAATAAATTCTTTCGGAAGTCTCTGGTGAACAGGGTTGTGATATGGAAAGGGGCATGGCAATTTTATGTGAAGACAATCTCCAAGACCCTTCAAGCCCATTTTACGTGACCTTTTTCTTACCAGTTCACACATGGGGAAGTAATAGTTACCAGAAACACTTGAAAAATATTCAGAATTTCCTAGTGCCCAAAGTAGAACACTCGTATTGATACATATTATGAAGTTTTAGTAACTCCAGCTCTACTAGTATGGTTCTATGAACATGAATAAGTTTATTCAGTTCTTGCTACAAAATTCACAAGTTCTGGATAAGCAAGAGGCATTGTACGAATATATCTATTTCCAAATATACACAAGTATTCCAAAATATGTATTCCACATATGCATACAGTTAGCCCCTGGACAATATGGGTTTTAATGGTGTGAGTCCACTTAGGGACAGATTATTTTCAAGAAATATACATACAATACTGCAAATGTATTTTCTCTTCTAATTTTCTTGACAGTTTCTATTCTGTAGCTTCCTTTATTATAAGAGTACAGTATGTAATCCATATGGCATACAAAATATGTGATAACTGGCTATGTTATTGGAAAGACTTGGGTCAACAGTAGACTATTAGTAGTTAAGTTCTTGAAAAATCAAAAGTTCCTGCTGGGAGTGGCCAGCAATCCCTGTACCGAGGGATGAAAGATGACTCCAAACGTGGCTGTGAAAGAGAGGAGAAGGTGAGGGGGTCAACGCTCAGAGATGAGGACCCTTTGCTCTTCTTTGCACCCCCTTTTATTGGTCCTTCAGGGTAATCCCAAATCCTTATCACTGTTCCTCAAGCACGTGATGTGTGTGTGTGATAAGGGGTCTTATTGAAACTCCAAGTATTTTTTACAGGAAAGACAGGATAGGCTAATCTGTGTATTCTATGAGTGCTGAACATAGCCTAAGGGACGATGCTTAAGTCCGTTAGATCCCAGGGTGACTGTTTGGGCTAAGAAAGGTTGGGTGATGGCAACTCCCTGCTGCATTCCAGCGACAGAGGGGTCATGCAGGCCTGGGCATTCCAAAGGCCTGTGCCCTTCTCCGAAACCTTCCCTGTCCTCAGTGGCCTCTGTGTTACATTTTAGCAAGCCAGATATGACGGCTGATTTCATGATGTACATTCACCTCAAGAAGTTACAGGCAGATCTTCAGCTGTATGGGCTGGTGCCCCTGCATGGTTCAAGCATCAACTGTATAGTCTGTATATTCCAAATATATATATTTTCAAAAACCAAATATTGATAAATATATATCTAAGTAGATATTAAAGTTTTAAGTAGAAGGCAGGTGATGCAATCTTTTTTTTTTTAAGATTTTATTTATTTATTTGACAGACAGAGATCACAAGTAGGCAGAGAAGCAGGCAGAGAGAGAGAGAGGAGGAAGCAGGCTCCCTGCCGAGCAGAGAGCCCGATGTGGGGCTCAATCCCAGAACCCTGGGATCATGACCTGAGCCAAAGGCAGAGGCTTTAACCCACTGAGCCACCCAGGCGCCCCGATGCAGACAATCTTAATTCTAATTATCTTCACCATTAATTCAGGCAGTTGTCTGTGTTTATCCTGTGTGGGGGCACTACAGCTCAAATTATAACCCCCCAATTATGTAAAACCTTAACCCCAGTAAATGTAACTGTGAATTTATTTGGAAATAAGATCTTGGCAGATGTAATCAAGTTCAGATGAGGTCATTGGGGTGGAGTCTTACTCGAGTATCACTGGTGTTTTTATAGGAAGAAGAAGCGGTAGGCATTGTTCCAGGAGAACATGATGTAAAGACACAGAGACACCAGGAGAACATGATGTAAAGACACAGAGACACCAGGAGAACAATGCCATGTGAAACAAAGACACCCATGGAGAAACCAGGTGATAACGGAGGTAGAGATTCAAGCCCTGTAGCTGTAAGCCAAGGGCAGCCAAGGAGTACTGGCTGAATGGGGGAGAGGCGGGGAAGGAGTCTCCCCTCCAGCTTTTGGAGGGAGGCGGCCCTGCTGACACCTTGGTTTTGCACTTGTAGCCTCCGGAACTGTAAGACAATATATTTCTGCTGTTTTAATCTACCCAGTTAGTGGCACCTAACCTTAGAAAACAAATCTAGAAGTGTATAACAAATTCCTAGTCACAGGAAGGATTAGTATAAAAATGAATCCATCCATTAGGAGTGTCACAGGGGAGAGCCCTATCCCATGTGGGAAAGTAGCCTGAAGCTAGTCAACACAACACATTTTTATTGACTTCCCACAATTAGGGATGTAGTGACTAAAAGTTACTGGAACTGCCCTTAATTATTTCATTGTTCAGACCACTTCTAAGGTTCATATAAGTCTAAAATATTTTTATTCTATGGTAATTAAAGTGTATTAAGTGTGGAAAATCAAACAGCTTGTCAAATCACAGATAAATTTAATATTAAAAGCATAGCTCTATTACAAAGCTGTCATCATCAAGACAGCATGGTACTGGCACAAAAACAGACACATAGATCAATGGAACAAAATAGAGAGCCCAGAAATAGACCCTCAAATCTATGGTCAACTAATCTTCGACAAAGCAGGAAAGAATGTCCAATGGAAAAAAGACAGCCTCTTCAATAAATGGTGCTGGGAAAATTGGACAGCCACATGCAGAAAAATGAAATTGGACCATTTCCTTACACCACACACAAAAATAGACTCAAAATGGATGAAGGACCTCAATGTGTGAAAGGAATCCATCAAAATCCTTGAGGAGAACACGGGCAGCAACCTCTTCGACCTCTGCCGCAGCAACATCTTCCTAGGAACAACGCAAAAGGCAAGGGAAGCAAAGGAAAAAATGAACTATTGGGATTTCATCAAGATCAAAAGCTTTTGCACAGCAAAGGAAACAGTTAACAAAATCAAAAGACAACTGACAGAATGGGAGAAGATATTTGCAAACGACATATCAGATAAAGGACTAGTGTCCAGAATCTATAAAGAACTTAGCAAACTCAACACCCAAAGAATAAATAATCCAATCAAGAAATGGACAGAGGACATGAACAGACATTTCTGCAAAGAAGACATCCAGATGGCCAACAGACACATGAAAAAGTGCTCCATATCCCTCGGCATCAGGGAAATACAAATCAAAACCACAATGAGATACTACCTCACACCAGTCAGAATGGCTAAAATCAACAAGTCAGGAAATGACAGATGCTGGCGAGGATGCGGAGAAAGGGGAACCCTCCTACACTGTTGGTGGGAATGCAAGCTGGTGCAGCCCTCTGGAAAACAGCATGGAGGTTCCTCAAAATGTTGAAAATAGAACTGCCCTATGACCCAGCAATTGCACTATTGGGTATTTACCCTAAAGATACAAATGTAGTGATCCAAAGGGGCACATGCACCCGAATGTTTATAGCAGCAATGTCTACAATAGCCAAACTATGGAAAGAACCTAGATGTCCATCAACAGATGAATGGATCAAGAAGATGTGGTATATATACACAATGGAATACTATGCAGCCATCAAAAGAAATGAAATCTTGCCATTTGCGACAACATGGATGGAACTAGAGCGTATCATGCTTAGCGACATAAGTCAAGCAGAGAAAGACAACTATCATATGATCTCCCTGATATGAGGAAGTGGTGATGCAACATGGGGGCTTAAGTGGGCACGAGAAGAATCAATGAAACAAGATGGGATTGGGAGGGAGACAAACCATAAGTGACTCTTAATCTCACAAAACAAACTGAGGGTTGCTGGGGGGAGGGGGTTAGGGAGAAGGGGGTGGGATTATGGACATTGGGGAGGGTATGTGCTTTGGTGAGTGCTGTGAAGTGTGTAAACCTGGTGATTCACAGACCTGTACCCCTGGGGATAAAAATATATGTTTATAAAAAATAAAAAATTAAAAAAAATATTAAAAGCATACAAGGAGGTGTCTAGTAGAATGGGTTTGTTTATAAAGATAGAATTTTGATCCTAAAATAAAATGCTTGCATATTAAAGATGAATTTGTGGGCGCCTAGGTGGCTCAGTCGGTTACGTGTCTGCTTTGGCGCAGGTCATGATCCCAGGGTCCTGGAATAGAGGCCTGTATGGGGCTCCCAGCTCAGTCTGCTTCTCCCTCTGCCTCTGCCTCTCCGCCCCCTGCTCATGTACTGGTATGCTTTCTCTCTTTCTCTCTCTCTCATATAAGTAAATAAATTCTTCAAAAAAAAATATTTTTTAAAAAGGTCAATTTGTTAATGTGGTATAATTTTTCTATACCTTTTTTTCCTGTACTAAATGAAGCTACTTTTTTTTTTTTTAAGATTCAATTTATTTATATGAGAGAGAGAGCATACAAAGGGAGAGGCAGAAGGAGGTTCCCTGCAGGGAGCCTTATATGGGGCTCATGGGACCCCTTATATGGGGCTTATATGGGACCCTAAGACCATGACCCGGGCCACAGGCAGACACTTAACCAACTGAGCCACCCAGGCATCGAAGAAGGCCACTTCTAATACAAAGTTTGATACCTGCATATGATTATAAAATAACATCTACAATATATTAAATAATATCTAAGATGCACATACAGTTTATGCCTTTGCAAATGTATTGTTTATCCTTATTTAAAGATTTGTATTTCAAACTCCATTAACTAGACAAGTGCACATACAATAATTGAGAGAGGTTCAGGTTTTAAGTTTTAGAAAACTAACCAGTGTGGGTTAGACATGCTTTCACTGATGCCATGTAAATTATTTGTCATTCTTTATTTTGCAATTTAAAAATATGTACAAAATGGAATCAATTCCCATGTAGCCAACACTCCACTCCAATGATTAACACTGTAAAGTTTCTTAATAAGCACTTTCATGATTCAAGGACCATGACCCCAGCATCAGAATTATCAAATTCATTTTATAAATTCAAAAAAGTTGCAGGATACAAATTATTATGCAGAAATTGGTTGCATTTCTATATACTAAGAATGAAGAAGTAGCAAGAGAAATTAGGAAAATAATTCCATTTATGATTGCACCAAAAAGAATAAAATACCTAGAAATAAACTTAACCAAGGAAGTGAAAGACCAGTTCTCTGAGGAAAGAAATTGAAGATGATACAATCCAATGAAAAGATATTCCAAGTTCATGGACTGGAAAAAATAATATTTTAAAATGTCCATATCAGGGCACCTGGGTGGCTCAGTGGGTTAAGCCTCTGCCTTCAGCTCAGGTCATGATCCCAGGGTTCTGGGATCGAGCCCCACATCGGGCTCTCTGCTCAGCAGGGAGCCTGCTTCCTCCTGCCTCTCTGCCTGCCTCTCTGCCTGCCTCTCTGCCTACTTGTAATCTCTGTCTGTCAAATAAATAAAATCTTAAAAAAAAAATAAAATAAAATGTCCATATCACTCAAAGCAATCTAGATTTAAGCAATCCCTATCAAAATACCAACAGCATTTTCCACAGAACTAGAAAAAATAATCCTAAAATTTGTATGGAATCACAAAAGATCTCAAACAGCCAAACCCATGCTGAGAAAGAACAAAGCTGGAGGTAACACAATTCCAGATTTCAAGACATACTATAAAGCTATAGTAATCAAAACAGTATGGTAATGGTACAAAAGTCGTTACATAGGTCAATGGAACAGATTAGAGCCCATAAAGAAACTCTCACTTATCTGGTCAATAAATCTATGACAAAGAAAGCAAAAATATACAATGTGATAAAGGCAGTCTCTTCAAAAAATGGTGCTGGGAAAACTGGATAGCAACATGCAAAAGAATGAAACTGGGCCACTTTCTTACGCCATACACAAATTCAAAATGGATTAAAGACCTCAATGTGAGACCTGAAACCATGAAACTTCTAGAAGAAAACATAAGTAATAATGTCAGTAATGTCTTTGACATCAGCCGTAACAACTTTTTTTTTTTTTTTTTTTGATAGGTTTCCTAAGGCAAGGGAAACAGCAAAATTAAACTATTAGGACTACACACACACACACACACACACACACACAACAAACTCTTGCAGATCAAATGAAACCATTGACAAAATGAAAATGGGAGAAAATATTTACAAATGATATATCTGAAAAGGGGTTAATATCTAAAATATCTAAAGAACTTATTCAGCTCAACATCTAAAAACAAATCATTCAATTGAAAAATGGGTAGGGGACCTGAATAGATATTTTTTCCAAAGAAGACATGCAGATGACCAGTAGACACATTAAAACATACTTATCACTCATCATCAGGTAAATGTAAATCAAACCCACAATGAGATACCACCTTACACATGTCAGAATGGCTAGAATCAAAAAGACAAGAAATAACAAGTGTTGATAAGGATGTGGGAAAAAAGGAACCCTTTTGCATTGTTGGTGGGAATGTAAATTGGTACAACCACGGTGGGAAACAGGATGGAGGTTCTTCAGAAAATTTAAGAAATTAAAAAAATAGAAATACCGGAATGATCCATAGGACTTCCACTACTGGGTATTTACGTAAAGAAAGTGAAAACACCAATCCAGAAAGATGTATGCACCCCTCTGATTATTACAGCATTGTTCATAATAGCAAAGATATAGAAGCAGCTCAAGTATCCATCAATAGATGAATGAATAAAGAAAATATGATCAACACACACACACACATACACACACACACACACAGAGGAATATTACTCAGCCATAGAAAAGACGAGATCTTGCCATTTGTGACACATGGATGGATGTAGAGGGTATTATGCTAAGTGAAATAAGGCAGTCAGTGAAAGAAAAATGCCGCATGACTTCACTTAGATGTGGAATTTAAAAAAAAAAAAACAAAATTAATACACAAACAAAAAAGCAGAAATAGACCGATACATACAGAAAACAAACTAATGGCTGCCCAAAGGGGAAGGAGGTGGGGGGTCAGGCAAGTGGGCGAAGGAGAGTGGGAGATACAGGCTTCCACTTAAGGAATGAGTAAATTACGGGAATAAAAGGCACAACATAGGGAATATAGTCAGTGATACTGTCGTAGGCTTGTATGGTGACAGATGGTAGCTATACTTGTGGTGAACATAGCATAACACATAAACTTGTCAAGTCATTGAAACTAATGTACAGTTGTATGTCAACTATACTTCCATAAAAAATATCAAACTCATTTTAATAACTTTGTGAATACTTGGACATTCTCTCACCCAGAAAAATGACAGTTTCATGATAGACTCAATATTTTTGAATGAATAATATTGCTGTTTTACAATTCAGCTGCAGGTTGCTTTGTGTGGGTTTTTTTTTTTTTGCTTTAATTTTGTTTTATTTTATTTTATTTTATTATGTTTTGCTTTTAACCGTGTATTGTAGAAAGTCAGGGGAAAGACTTTAGAAGTCACTATAATGATTGTATTAAAGAATTACTCACTTGTGCTCATCAGAGTGAAATACTGTTTTTCTTTAGGCAGGGCACTTAATCCAAGTAAGTGAAAATGCAGTAGAACTTTTAGAAGTGTCAGTCTTTAAAAAAAAAAAAAATCTCTCTCTTCTTAAAAAAAATCGTTTTTTTTAAAAGTACATATTTGTGATCCTGATGTTTTAAAAATTATTTTTATATTAAATATTTTCCTTTATCATCAGACTTATTTTTCTGCTACATAGTTTTCCATTTGTGCACTTTTCCTTATTTGGCCATTTCTCTGCTGGTCTTTTCAGGTTTTATTTATTATATAGAACACTACTATGAGAGTCCTTTTACATAGATCTTTAATTGCATTCCTAATTATTTCTTTAAGACACAGGCCTGTAAGTGTAATTATATTGATAAGACTTCTAAAGCATAATGTTAAATCTCTTTCCAGAAGTGTTATATTACTTCATTCCACTGTGGTAACTCCTCAACAGCAATAGACGTTAGTTTTCAGAAAACCTAATTTAAATGGGGAAATGTAGACTTTTTTAAGTTTTAGCACACAGTTTTAGAACACTAGCAGAGTGTACTTTTTTCATATAATTTGGATTTATATTATGCATTCATATTTTAATTTCTTTGCATTTTTCTTGAGGTTTTATTGTTAAAATTATAAAAATATAATTAATTTATTTGCAAATCATTAAATCAGCATCAAATTAGTATTCAATAGGGTTATCTGTTCATATGGCTTTCATGTATAAAACACTACAATAATTCCCCATAGTGGATGGACACTGAAGTCGCCTTCTCAATAAAATCTGTTTCACTGCCCCCCCCCCCCTCAGTGTAGCAACTGAGTGGTTGGGTGACTGACTTCTACTCCAGGGGCAGCTCCAGAGTGTTAGGTGTAATCATAGTAATTGCATTCTCCTTGCCAGTGATTGGTTCAGGGGTCTAGGTCTGAGCCAATAAGGACATTGTTATGATAATAGATATTGGTTTGGAATGGGGCTGGTGAATGAATATGGCAAATGAGATGTAACTGGAAATTGCAAGTTAGAACTGTTTCCTGATTCAGAGAATGTCATACAGAGAGCCATTTCCTTTCCTCTGGATGGTGTCATTTATAGATGTGGAGTCTGAACAGCAGTCATGATATAAATACCAGCATGGAGAGGAGGAGAGAACCAGGGAGTCCCAGATAGAGGCAAAGAGTTAAGTCACCACCAGAATCTATTCTGTAGCTGGAAGTCCAGGTACACGAGCTAATGATCCCCTTAGAGTTTAAGCTTCAGTTGAATTTTCTGTTACCTACGAAGAAAGTATCCTAATCGATTTTATTAATCTTACTCATTAAATACAATCCAGATTTTAACCTACATATTCAAGGCCTTCTCATATTCAGTTCCTATTATTGCCTTATTTATTCCCTGTAGACCAAGCGTTTTAGACTACTTACTATGCCTTCTATTTTTCATTGTCTAAAATGTTGTTCTTCAATCATATATTATAAAAGTTTCATTTTTCTTGAAGTTTCGGCCCAAATCTTGTCTCCTCCACAGGGCAATCTATGATAACTTCTGCTGGAACGAATCATACACACATCTGTAAATCATTACATCATTATTTTGTTTTTCTCATTCATTCATTTACCCAGAGCCTGTTCTATGTAGTGCCGTTCTTCCATGCATTATGACCTAGCTCATGGACCTTGTTAGCTCCTTGAGGACAAATGTATTTTTTTATTTTTGTATGTCACCTGAAGTTTAAAATTGAATAACCTATATTTTGTTTTCTATGGTTCAGGAGTTGTCATAAAATTTCCCAAACACTCTGTCCTATGAGTGTGTTTGTTCTCTTTTGTCCATAGAAGTGAAGGAAGCAGAAAGCCATTTCTGAAAATTAACCATCAAGTCAGTGGTTCAATATAAACATAATTTATAAGTTATAGACTCAACTACCAACAAGATGAGCATGAATCTAAGATAATACCAAAACTCCATTCTATCTACAGTGCCTTGAACACTGTTCAACATATAGTCAGCTTTCAACAAAGGTGATTTGACAGTGAAAAGGAGGCCTATAGTGAGGAAGACAGTAGCAAGAGTTTTGAGAATCACTGAAATGATCATGCAGATTTTAACAAGCTCCAGAGCTCTTAAAGAATAAAGCCAAACCTGTATGATTTAGAACTGTAACTAGTTTCATGAGCTCGCTATCCATTAAACAAATATTATTTAAAATTAATAAATGATGTCGTTCCAGGTCTTTTTAATGAGGTTCTGAGGAAATGAGCAAGGGGATTGAGTTGTCTTCTCCATTTTCATGTGCCAAGCATGGTGCTCGATGCACATATATTTTATTGACATAATTGAATTTCTGATTGCTTAGTAATTAGCCAAAGTCACATGGCTAGTAAGTCACAAGGCTGCAGTTCAGTTCCTTCACCCTTTGAGGACCTTGCTTTTTCCACTATGAATTTAGATCAATTGAGCGGTTGCCAACAATCTGTGGTGAAGTCTGTTGCTTTGTGTAGGTTTCTGAGGGCGGGAGGAAGGGAGTTGTATCATGTCAGGCCAGTGTTCCTGACATTCAGTGGCCTTTAATTCCCTAAATGATTCATTCATTCGTTCATTCATTCATTCATTCATTCAGTAGTTGCCAAGAGACCATAAGGTGCTAGCTCCTTAGCTACGCATCCGACATGAATAAGGCACCATTTTTTTTTTTTTTCCCTGAAGGAGGTCAAAGAGTGCTAAATGACACACACAGGTAAGCTGCTTCCCTATCTCACAGTTAAAGCTGCTGATCCCTTATCATAACCTACCCCATTATACCTATCAACTATTCTTACCTATTCTGCCCAATATATTTATGCTGGTAACTACCAAATTTATCTCCACAGCCCTAACCTCTCTCCTGCTTTCCAGAAACTAACAGCCCTCTCAACATTTTCAACTGGATGACCAATAGACACTTTGATATTTCCAAACTAGAATTCTGAATCCCCATTCTCCAAAGCCCAAAGCTGGCCTTTCCTGGTCTTTTACATCTCAGCATATGAGTAAGCAATTCTGTCTATTCAGTTGCTCAGGCCAAATATCAAACTGTCTTAATACGTGCCACATCTACCAAGCAAATCATATTGACTTGACCTTCTGATTATGTTGGAGTCTCCACCACCATAGCTCTAATCCAACCTGCAGAAGCCAGAGCTCTCCAACTATTTTTCCCCTTTACCTCCTGATGCTTGTGATCCTTTCTCTAACAAAAGGCAATAGTGGTTCTTTAAAAACAACAATGAAGTCAAAATCATATTAATTTTCATCTCCAAATGATTTAACTGCTTTCTGTTTTGCTTAAAATAGAATCCAAAATCTTTATCTTGCTCAAAAGCTCTTCCTAGTCCCACCTCTGCCACTATCTAATCTCATCTCTTCCCACCTTTCTCCTTGCTCCCTTGGCTCCCACAGTGGCTTCCTTACTAATCCTTGAACAGAGGAAGCTTGGAACCTGGTCTAGGTGTTGCCTGGAATCATTGTCCTTGTCATCCAAATGTCTCACTTCCTGGTTTCAGGCAGGTCTAGCACAAAGGTCCGGTCTGAAATATTTCGGTGACCACCCTAAGACAGACCACCTCTCATCATTCCTTGCCCCAATACTCTGCTCTTGTCTTCTTCTTCATTTGTCACTACCTGGAAGGTATACTTACAAAATTAAAAACAGGTTTTTTTTTTTTTTTTTCTGATGTTCTCTACTAAAATATAATGTCAGTAAGAATAGACTCTGTGATGATTATTTTTTGGTGTTAATTTGGCTAGGCAATAGCACCCAGTTATTCAATTAAAAGCACATCTGGGTGTTGCTATAAAGGTATTTTTTTATATTTGGTGAACAGATAGAATCAGTTGACTTTATCATACATAACGGTCCTCCCTAATTTGGGTGGGCCTTATCCAATCAGTTGAATGTCCTTATGAGAAAAACTGAGGTTTCCCCAGTGAGGAGGAAATTCTGTCTGTGGACTTCAGACTCAGTGTCTTTTCCAGAGTTTCCAGCCTACCAGCCTGTCCTTTAGATTTCAGAGTTCACCGAATCCTGTCATGTAAAACCAATTTCTTGAAATGGATCTCATTGTAAATATATGAAAATATATATGTGTGTATATACATGATATACATACATAGTTATGTATGTTATATTTATATAGACTTAAGCATTTTAATTATACATGTGTATAAATTTTATACATGAAATATAAATTATACATATATACATTTTAAATATATGCATCTACTTTTTGTATATGTGCATGCATGTCTATATATGTATGTGTGTGCATGCACACATGTGTGTATTTATCCTACTGGTTTTATTTTCTCTGGTAGTCTTCTGGTTGGTACAGAGACTGCGCTGAACACTTGTGTTTTCCGTTCAGATGTAATCCCCACTCTTCTTCATGTCGCATAGATCTGTCCTGACTGCACGGAGTGACTCCTTTGCTTTCTGCCTTGTAGTTGGAATTAGCAAATGGGAAACATGAGGAGGAAACAGTGAGGCAGGAGATGGGATATTTATTCATTAGGTTCACTCCCAGCAGGCCGCTGCAACTTGATAATGATCTTTACTGAAGATTACACCTCTGGTCAGACAGCCCTTCTCTTGGACCTTCTCTCTAGGTTCTGGTAACTTTTCCCTCCTGTTGTCCCTTCAAACCTAGAAATGATGGCTGCTTCCCACTACTGCTGGCTTTAGGGTCTTATACATGTTTTGCTGATTTCCTTAAGAGGTGCTCTATCTTTATAAGCAATCTTTTCTTTACACTTCCCTCACTCAGACTGTTTATAAGCCATGTGTCCCTGCTGGGAGAAGTGCTATAGGAGTTTGTCCTCCTCTTTTTTTTTTTTCTCTCTTAGTACCATATCCCCAGTATCTAGATGGTAGGTTCTTCACAAATATTTGCTGATCCAATGACCAGACGAGCATGCAGTTTTCATTTTATTCACTGTCTCGTGAGTATCTCTCGCTTTTTTAGAGCCTCTTGTGTTTACTTCCCCATATTCTACCCAGAACATCTCTTTTCTTTCAAACTACCTGTGGATCCATCCACTGAGATATAGCTTAACTTTAAAACTTCTTCAAGGGACGCCTGGGTGGCTCAGTTGGTTAAGCAGCTGCCTTCGGCTCAGGTCATGATCCCAGCATCCTGGGATCGAGTCCCACATCGGGCTCCTTGCTTGGCAGGGAGCCTGCTTCTTCTCTGCCTCTGCCTACCACTCTGTCTGCCTGTGCTCACTCTCGCTTCTCTCTCTATGACAAATAAATTAAAAAAAAAATTCTTTAAAAACAAAAAAAACCAAAAACTTCTTCGAGAACATTTCCACATATTCTAAGTAGCCAGGATTGATCTTTATCTCTTCTGATTTCTCACTAAATGGAGAGTCAATCTATAAAATAGAATTTAGTGCTCAGTCATTTAATTTAGTGCCTGCCAGTGTACAAGTCTTGCACTCTTTGTTTACTGTGTGGTTTTTTTTTTTTTTAAGATTTTGTTTATTTATCAGAGAGAGATCACAAGAAGGCAGAGGGGCAGACAGAGAGAGAGGAAGGGAAGCAGACTCCCTGCTGAGCAGAGAACCCCATGCGGGGCTCGATCCCAGGACCCAGGATCATGAACTGAGCCAAGGGCAGAGGCTTTAACCCACTGAGCCACCCAGGCGCCCTGTTTAGTGTGTCATGTTGCATTTTCCCAAGGAGACTATAAGTTCCCTGAAGGCAATGATCTCTTTTCAACCATTTCTTTTTATAAAACCTGCGTGATGCTGATGATTAATTCAATAATGGCTTTAGAATAACATCCCTGCAGCTTATTTCCAGGGATGTGGAATCACTGGAATTTTTCCTGATGATTTTGTGGAAATAGTTCCTTTGCTATAGTTTATGAGAATTAAAAAAATCTCTATATTTTGAACATCAGCACTAAATTTTATTTTTGGGTATAGTGCTGCCTTTTAGGGCACCTGGGTGGCTCAGCGGGCTGAGCCACTGCCTTCAGCTCGGGTCATGATCTCGGGGTCCTGGGATCGAGTCCTGCATCGGGCTCTCTGCTCAGCGGGGAGCCTGCTTCCTCCTCTCTCTCTCTGCCTGCCTCTGCCTACTTGTGATCTCTCTGTGTCAAGTAAGTAAATAAAATCTCTAAAAAAACAAAAAAACCCCCCATTTTTTAAAATATTAAGACCAATTTCAGTCTTACCTGTGGCTTCACATCCTTCTGTAATAAACAATAAATATTAACAGCAAAGAGAAATTGCGTCATCTTTTCTTTCATGCACAAAATATTGTTTTTTGCTAACATAGAAAGCTACATGGTCTGAAACCTAGAGCAAAGGGCTGTGATTGGGTCTCTGATTTGGACTGACCCACTCAATTCTGAGGTGATCCCAGAAAAGTGATTTAATTGTTTCCATACTTTCATCAATTTAGCAGGGGGGCCCACGTTTCTTACAAAGCAAGAATCTATTATATAGCGGCACCCGGGGGACTCAGTGAGTTAAAGCCTCTGCCTTCAGCTTGGGTCATGATCCCAGGGTCCTGGGATCGAGCCCTGCATGGAGCTCTGCATGGAGCCCCGCATCGGGCTCTCTGCTCAATGGGGAGCCTGCTTCCTCCTCTCTCTCTGCCTATTTGAGATCTCTCTCTGTCAAATAAATAAATAAAAATCTTTAAAAAAAAAGGAATCTATTATACAAAAAAAGAATCTAAACGTACTATGTCTGAGTTAAGAAATCTTTCATTAAACTTTTAATAAAATCAAATCCTTCAAGAGCTAGCATTTACAGCATTAAAATGGTAATGTCAAACTTAGATGAACAATATATAGGCAGTCTTAGATGTGAGGCCACATTTATGTTGAGTAAATATGCTGAGAGAAAATGCCCTACTTGTTCATGCACCTAGTTTTTTCCCCCCTGTGAATAATAAAATCCCTCCTCCCCTGAAATCATCAGAAGGACTAAGTGCGACAGGCTGAGCTGCTTTCTGTAACATGCTTTGAGGGAGAGCAAATGTGTTTTGTTGATTAGCTGGTTATTGCCACTTTCCATTTAAAAAGATCAACTTGAGCTGATTAGAAAACTAGGAAAAAGGAACTTTTAATGGCAAGATGAGGACATTAAAACCAATATTGTAGAGAACCAAATGGAAAGCATTAGAATGCATTATTGATTGCTTAGCCTGGAAAAATATGGTAATTACTCTGCAAGTAGCAGGAAAAATGGACCAGATTGTCTACTGTGTCTCTTCAAGTTCTGTGATCTTATCTCTCTCGTGGTAATAAAGATGTGAATGGTATTTTCAGATGAGTTGGAAAATGTCCACATGTATGGTGCTTGAATCATTAAGGCTTTTTTTTTTTTTAAAGATTTTATTTATTTATTTGACAGACAGATATTATAAGTAGGCAGAGAGGCAGGCAGAGAGAGAGGAAGAAGCAGGCTCTCCGCTGAGCAGAGAACCCAATGCGGGGCTCAATCCCAGGACCCTGAGATCATAATCCGAGCTGAAGGCAGAGGCTTTAACCCACTGAGCCACCCAGGCTCCCCTCATTAAGGCTTTTCAAAACACACCATTCTTGGCCCCAGCCACATAGCTTATAAATGCAGCACAACTGGCCTCTGACCTTACAATTTAATATACTACTAAGTTGAATCTAGTGAAAATAGGAATCATACTTTTGAATATCTTTGTAATTTTTCAAAAGCAATATACTCAGATAAGTAATATTTCTACCTGACATTTTAATATGATACCAACATTTTTCCACTTATCCTATTCCTTCCCACTGATTGTCAACAATATAGAGACTTGAAAATTTCAGGAGAAATATGATGTATTCCCAAACATCGTATATATATTTCAAGGATTTATAATAGCTTTCTGAAGATCTTACCTTATTATCTTATTAGGTGTCATTCGTTGTAGTGTATGCCACTAACATATGGCACCTTGATATGGTGACATTTCTACTTGCACAATGTTTAAGACTTTCAAAGAAGACATCATAAAGTGTTAGGCCTGAATACAAATTTTCCCCTGTAGTTTCTTCCACAGAAAGCCATCTCGTTCCGTAATGTGTTGACATCACATTTTTTACATGAAGAGGTAAAGTCAGATTGTTGAAAACTAATCCATATTGGAAACAACAGGGAGTGCACCTTACTAAGATAAAACAAAGCGTTACTTACATTTTGGTAAGAGAGATCAGCAATTCACTTTATTTCTGGAGCTGTCTGAAACAAAACAAAACAAAACAAAACAAAACTCAAAACAGTATCTAGCTTGAGAGGAAGGATGAGTTGGAATCAAAGGTAAGAAAAGAGAAGATGAAGAAAACTAATAGACACATCCCATAATCTTGGCAGACCCACAGAATGATACAGAAAATGCTCCTGAGCTGTAGGGCTTTTAGCCTGACAGCCCTGATATGTCATCCTTCCTGAGTATACACATCCTAATTGGAAATGTGGCATTTTATGCATACGCACGCATGCAGTCAGCATAAAAGGGCAATACATGTCTTAGAGAAGATTCATCTTGCAGAGATAATATGCATGGGAAAGGAGTCGAACAAAAACACATCACAAATCACCTTTTTGTGGTTTTGTGAGTGAAAAAGAACCCCCGGCCCCCCACCAAATACCATTGACTGAGATTAAGGAATTGTGCTCCCTGTCCCCTTATTTATCTTTAAATGCCTATCGCTTTCTGAAGTAAACAAATGCACTTTGGAGAAAAATCTATTAGTTTTGTTTATCATAAAGTAGTTCTCACGGGCTAACATGCCGTGTGTGTGTGTGTGTGTGTGTGTGTGTGTGTGTTTTCCCCAGTAAATAACATATGACCTCTCATTTGGAGCACATGAACTCCATATAGATGTTTCTTTTTCTTCAGCTGGTTTTCCTTACCCATGTTATTTTAGTACAAAGAACGCTGCAGGATATAGTGGAAGAACAAAGTCATCGCTTATCCTGGCGACTCGTTCACTGTTCAAAGTGACATCTCCGCTTCCGTCCCTGAAAGGCAGCGGGCTTGGTGTCTGTCCTGTAAACTTCTGGGGAGCACTGCATAGTGGGTGAGCAAGCAGCTGGATGGCTGAGCTTAATCACCTCACTGGTACCTTCTGGTACAAATGCAGCCTCTGCCAGAGTCTGGAGTAAGGTTTCTTTTATCTGAGCTACATCATTCCAAATATATCAGTGCCAATTACAGCAGGAGGAAGGAGGCTTTGGGTTGTAATTCATGCCTGTTCTAAAGGCCTTTCCCTCCTATACCAATTCTGCCACCCTGTAATTCACTTTAAATAATTTGAGAATCATTCATTGTGTAAGACTTATTACCAATTGAAAATGAAGAGGTACCCTTGAAGAAGAATACTATTAAGAATTATGATGTTAGTTTTATGTTCTGAGCTCTGGCCATGAATGATGCTTTATGAGAAAAGAAAAGGTGAAAGTTTTTTTTTTTTTTTTTAAAAACAATGCTTCGGAAACCAAAATTATGAACCAGCTGGACAGAGTTTAGTAATATATGAAAATTATTCAAATAACACAGAAAAAAAACCATTTTGAGAAAATTAGCATTTTTGTTTTTGTCTGAGTATCTGGATAATTCTGTCAAACTCTGGCCAAAATTGATCACTAGAAAACTAGGCATCTTGGGCTTTCATGATTACTTTCACTAGAATATTTGCTTGTCAAATGTCAAAACCAATCTGGCCTATATGTTGACTTTCTGCTCTTATAGACACTTCTTCTTTTGTTATATTAATTTTCAGACATGCTCATTTAGATCCCCAAATAACTTAATTCATTCCAAAATTATACTCCTGAGATTCTTTTCTCTGAGCCTCCTAAAAGGTCTTCTCCCTGCTAATTCAATCTCCCCAAAGCATTTTCACAATCAACAAATATGAATCATGCTATAACATTTTGCTAAATCTAATCATCTCCATTTTCTCAGTCTTGGATATCACTCACCTGGCAATTACCCCTCTGAAATGGACTTTTGTAATTCTTACAGAACCAGATAACCAGATTATGTGAATTACAGTTGGAAGGCAGAGGCCATGTGGTGTGAGATATAGAACATGGCTATTTAGGAAGTACTATGTGAAAGGTTGAGGATACTGAGACTCTCTAAACCTTTCTAGAATAAAGATATACTAGTTTTTCACTCTGCAAGTTATGTCACAGTGTTAGAGGAGTCCTGATCTCAGGGTAATTACAGGTAGACTTCTTTCCTAATGAGTTATTTCTTTATGGCAACTTCCCCCAGATGTTATTTTAAATTATCCCAATTTATGGAATGGAATAGTTCTTAGCAGAAGCCAACAAGATTTCCATGTTATATCATTATTATCACTAACTTATATAAAAATGTTATTCTTCAGAATATTTGTTTATAAAATATGGAGAAATTCACTCTGTGACCATAAATATTTAATAGTCACATATGTAACACAGAGAGAGAACCCTTTTATATTATCTCACCAATGAAGATAAGGCTACAATGAATCACAAAATACCAAAAAAAGTCACTTAGGTTTTGATTTGCAAAAATAGCTTATGTGTTCAAAGGGTGAACAATGACAACTTAAACAATCACTCTCTTTTGTTGCTTGAATTCTTGCTTCCTGGGGTGTTTTATGAGGTTGCTGGCTTTCTGTGTTGCAAAATCTTGATCTGGACTTTGTTTGTATTGAAAAGCTTGATTTACAAGGAAATATAGAAACAGTACAACTCAAATATTGTGTATTTTAAGAAATATGGTTGACTCATTCATTCAACTTTGGACCTTTCCTATACACCACAGGCTCTACAGTTGCAGGGGATAAAGAGATTAAGAGCAATAGTTTCTGTTCTTACTGAATTCAGCCTCCAAGGTGGTGTTTTCAGAAGGGTGGGTTCTTTGCATTATTATCACCTGAGATGCTTGTTTAAAATGCAGGTTTCTGCCTCCCCTCTCCATATCTGAATCTCTAACAGTAGAATCCCAAAATATGTTCCTTCAATACATTTTAACAAACTCCCTTGGCAATTTGTTTGTGCCCCAGATTAAAGGACTTTATGTTTGAGAGCCTGAACTACTGCTGGGGCAGAAGTCAGGAATGTGGTCCACAACTCCAGCTGACTGGAATGGTCTTGAGAGCTTCGATCTGCCTTTTGTTGAGATCAGATATGTATTCCCTAAGAGGAACATGAAAGAGCTGACTTAGGGAATGTCTAAGATTCCTTTTGCCACTGAGGTTCCTCTGGGGAAGGGGTGATATTTTGCCACAGCACCCAATACTGGGTATACCCAGTCTACAGCTTTCTCAAAGGGTTACATCTTACCATTGTGATCTCTGAGAAGGGATGACCCAGCACCAATGCAAAGAGAAGAAAGATAATCAAATACCTGACTTCCGAATTTCAAAAGGCCATGTCCAGATAAAAGACAGATTTAGAAGACTATAAAATAAATCAAAGCCACTTTTTTCTTGAACTCCCTTGTTAGATGAAGATTTTTATGGGCTCATAGGAGAGAGACCAAATTAATCAGATTAAGTAACAGTACCAGGGTCCAATGGGACACATGTGGTAATAGAGCAATGATATTGTTTCCTACGTCCTTCATATGTGCCATGGGATTCATGTTCCACCATATATTATAACTATATCTGTCTATAAATTCCTCCTCATTCTTCTGGACCCCAGTTAAGATTTCACATTTTTGTGAGGACTTCTCATTCTTTTCTATCAAGCCATAGGCATTTATTCCTTCTATATTCCCACTGTACCTTTTACCTGTTTCTATTATGGTTCTTATTTCATTTTATGACAGTTGTTCCTTAGATGTCTGACATGCTGTGAGTCTCTGAGAGCCCCTTTCAGGATGTTCAATTTGGCTCTTTGAGTGTTCTCATGAATGCCATGGGTTGCCACTTAATGAAATTGCTCAGCAAACATGCTTAGGAGTTATCACCATAGAATATGTAAAGACCTTAGCAATATTGGAGAGATGAAGTGAGTTTTTAATGAAACACAATTAAGAGCTGACTGATGTGGTTGAGAAGTGAAGAAAGCTAACGAAAGAAAGATTGGAAAAGATCACCCAGCTTCCTAGCAGCCAGAGTGAAAAGAACAGGCCTGAGCTGAGTAATTCTCATTTGGTAAAAAATGCCAAGCCATGAGAAATAGCCCATATGTCTTCATTCTGAATTCAGAAAAGTGTGTCATGCGACATTAGAAGAAAGGGAAATTCATAGTAAACTCTCATCATGTATGAACAACAACAAAGGAAGCCACGTGCAACATCACATCACTGTTTCATATACTTGTCCAAACAAAAGACAAGGCACAATATTAAACTGCAGATCTGAAAAGATATCTGTATGTGGGAAGAGTTAATGCCATTTGGTAAATGCATATCTCTTTCTCATGATCAGGGCTGATGAAGAAGGTGAAAATTAGAGAATTTCAGGAAATAAATGTCTACTCTGTCCTTATCAGGAGAAGTAATTGTTTCCATGGGCTTTCTGGTGGGCATCAGTCAAGTGTAGATGTTCTGACTTACTGACTGGAAGGCAGCCCATATACCTTAGAACTTAGGCAAGGCTGGCATTTGATACAATAATTAAAGAGCTGAACTTGTGTTTCTTATGCTTGGAGATCTGGTAGAGGAATACCTTCAGGCAGGGTCAAGACTCCTCAAAAAGCCTTTGCAGAGAAACACAAATGTTCAAAAAACAATGTAAAATAAATCTTAGTGTTTCCCATTATTAAGAACGGACAAATGAAGTTAGCTAATTAGATGGAGTTACCAGAGGTTACCAGAAGGCTGCCTTTACCATGACTGGGATCTCAGTAGGTTTCGTCATTCATTATGATTGTATCAATCATGAGTGTATGAATCGAACAAGTCATCATTATACCCAAGGTCATCTGGATTTTCTTCTATGTTTCCTATTTTGACTTTTATAGTTTTGTGTTTTACATTTAGGTTTATGATCCGTTTTGAGTGAATTTGTTTGAAGGGTCTAAAATCTGCATCTAGTTTCATTTTTTGGAAGGTGGACGTCCGGTTATTGCAACACCATGTGTTGAAAAGACTATTTTTTCCCGTTTTATTGCCCTTGCTTCTCCATCAAAACTCAGTTTCTTATCTTTATGTGGGTCTATTTCTGGACTCTTTATTGCATACATTGATTTATTTGCCTATTCTTTGGCCAGTACAATACTGTCTTGATTATTATAGAGTATTTCAAAATAAAAAGGAAAAAAAGTTATAGACCATGCTAGAGCAAAGGTTACTGTAGAGGTAGGAATTTTTGAAGAATTTCTACACTTACATTATAGATCCACATGTAAGTATTCTGAATTAGCCTCCTTAACTTAGAAATCAAGAAATGAGGGACTACTCTCTCCTTTCTACCTGTCCTAATTCTCTCCTCTCCTGTAGCAAAATTCCACAAGATAAATTTGTCTATACTTGTTGACTTCCAGTTCAGTTCCAGGATTCTATCTTGTTTTTCACAATAGTTTTTGTTTTTAACTTCAAACCTATATAAAACCTAGAAGGTTACTACAATGAATAAACAGATAGATAGGCTTCATTTAGATTCATCCAGTTAACATTTTGCCTCTTTTGCTTTCTGTCTTTCTTCCCCTTTCTTCCTCTCTCTCCCTCCTTCCCTCTTCACTCCAATAATTTTTATTTTGCTAAACTATTTTTTAAAAGATTTTATTTGTTTATTTCACAGAGAGAAAGATCACAAGTAGGTAGGCAGGCAGAGAAGGAGGAGGAAGCAGGCTCCCTGCTGAGCAGAGAGCCCGATACAGGGCTCAACCCCAGGACCCTGGGATCATGACCTGAGCTGAAGACAAAGGCTTTAACCCACTGAGCCACCCAGGCGCCCCTTGCTAAACTATTTGAAAATAGGTTACAGCTACCATGATATTTCACTCTTAAATACATTAGCATGTCTGTTCTAAGAAATGATATAGTGTCCTATATAATGATAACACCATAATTGTCCCTAAGTGAAAAAAAATTCAGTACATTATCTAATCTCAGTCTTTTACATTTAAAGTGCATATACTACATTTACCTGTTATGTCGCTTTAGTCCCTTTTAATCTGGAAATGTACCTAGTCTTTTTGTTGCTGTTGTTACTGTAGCACTGACTTTTATTTTATTTTATTTATTTTTATTTATTTATTTTTTTAAAAAGATTTTATTTATTTATTTGACAGATAGAGATCACAAGTAGGCAGAGAAGCAGGCAGAGAGAGAGGAGGAAACAGGCTCCCTGCTGAGCAGAGAGCCCGATGTGGGGCTCGATCCCAGGACCCTGGGATCTTGACCTAAACCGAAGGCAGAGGCTTTAACCCACTGAGCCACCCAAGCGCCCCAGCACTGACTTTTAAAGATCAGATCAGTTTTGTTGGACAATGTCCCACATTTTTTGTCTTTTTTTTTCTTTTAATTTCATGAATGAATCTAGGTTTAACACTTTCAGCCAGAATATACATATATTCTGGCTGAAAGTGTTATATGTATCACATCAAGAGAGCTCATATTAGGAGGTATTCGAGTTAACAGTGATGCAGAGTTGAGTCGGTTGGTAGAAGTGGTATCTGCCAGTTCTCTCCATTAAAAAGGTTTCCTTTTCTGACTGTTTCCTTTTGCACTTAGTGAGTAATTTGCGGATGATACTCTGAGAATTGGTGAGTACATTGCTACTCCTCCCCTGCTGCTCCCACTACCCCTGGATTTTATCCAAAGGTTTTAGCATCCATTGAGCACCCTTGTTTAAATTAGCTGTTACCTTGGTGACTGAAAAGTAGAGATATAATTCTAACATTTATTCTGTACTTTTTAGCTGACCCGGTAATGAGCTTCCCTTCTTCCCTCTCTTTTGTCCCCTTATTGTTTTTCTCTCTTTCTTTCTCCCTTCCTTGCTTGTCAATGTGAACTCATGAATTTTCTTTTATTGTTCAGTGTTTTATTATCCATCACTGTTTGGCCCAGTTGTTATGGATGTGGAAAAAAATTACCCCCAAATTTAGTAGCTTAAAACAATAATAATAATTAAGTACTGTATTTTCTTGATACAATCTCATAAGGCTTTTGTTGACTCTGTTATTTTCTATTAATTTGCTTTTTAAATAATTTGCTTATATTGTTTTAAAACCATGGGGCTGTGTCTCAGAATAACTTCCTAGATGTGGGAACAGTGGGTCAAAAGGAGAATGCATATGTAGTTTCATTAGATATGGAGGAATTTTCCCTGACAGTGTCATATCATTTTGTACCACCACCAGCAATGTATGCGAGTACCTGTTTTCCTGTAGCTTGCCCCGTCAAGATTTTGTGTTTTCAAGATTTTGAATTTTCCTAATTTATTAGCATTCCTATGCCTGGGCCCACCCCAATCACATATTTACTTAAAAGTCAGTGTCTCCCTGAGGTCTTTTCTCATCCACCATATTGAAGTATCCCTCATTGTACATTACATTTTCCCTTTCTTGCTATTTATTATCTGCTCCGTGGCACCTTTTTTTTTTTTTAATTCCATACACTCAGTTATTTATCTTTAATGTCTCACAAATTAAAATTTAAGCTATGTGAGAGCAGCAAGTTTAGGCCATTTGGCTGATGACTGTGTTCCAGACTCTAGCATGGTGCCTGGGGCATGGTAGGTATTCAGTCAACATTTGTTCAATGAATGATTGAATGTGATAGAGATACACAGTTAGTGAATTTGAATTAAATTATCTTCAAGATACTCTCCAGCTTTGAAAGTATTCTATTTCTCAACAATTTTGCTGAGTATTTAAAAAGACCCAGAGATGTAATGATCAATTGAAAACTAATTGACAGATATGCATTTAAATACCATACATATCTTTTTACTATATACTACTACTACTACTACTACTAGTAATAATAATAATAATAATAATTTGTGATAAGATGGGACCAATGGAGGGGCACCTGGGTAGCTCATCCAGTAAAGTGTCTGGTTTCAATTTAGGTCATGATCCCAGGATCCTGGGATAGAGTCCTGTGTTGGGCTCCTTGCTGGGCTTTCTCCCTCTCCCACTCCCCCTGCTTGAGCTTTCTCTCTCACTCTCTGTCTCTCTCTCAAATAAATAAAGAAAATCTTTTAAAAAATGAGGCCAAAGGAAATATAAAATGGAAACTATCTGGAGAGACTGAAAATTATATTTTATGTAATTTCTCAATGACATCTAGACAATTCTAAAGAATACTTTAAAAACTGAAGACCATTTCTGGCATGTGGGAATTTCTTCTTCTGCTAAATTGACAAGTCAGATTCTTTCCAAACCTAAGATATTCTTTCAAGAAGGGTTGGTCATCATTGACCTCTTCATAACCATTGTGAAAAATTTGACCCAGTAGGTCGCCATCCATGTGATAATCTGGGAAATATGAAGACTGTGGTGAATGCCAAGGATGCTGAAATTTGAACTTGAAGTGTCAGGGTGGCATCTTAGCTTTGCCATTACTGGGCTTCAGTTTCAAAATACTATCTCCCACAAAAAGCTTGTTTGATTTTTTTTTAAACAAATCTTGTTTAAATTACTTCTTTAAATTATAAGTCTTTAAAAAATGTTCACAATGTTATCACAAAATCTTACTTTGCCAATGAAAAGGGCTAGTTAATGTAACTTTGTGTTATGAATGAGGTAATGGGGATTATATTTTGAAAATAAAGACCAGTGTATACCCCATTCTTTGCTCTATCGCCAGTGTATCACATGACCCTACAGCTATTCCCCCAATAGCTGTCTTTCAATTTATGAAAAACTATGATGTGGAGAGGATGCACTCTGTCTTTGTAAGAAGAAGAAAGGAAAGCAGAAGAATGCCCTTCTAGTTCTGGAGAAGGAGCAAGGGAAGAAGAGAGAGAGAAATAAGAGGCAGAGGAAACAGGTGGTCGGACAAGTAACTTCACACTTTCTGACTCAGAAGTTGGAAAGACTCAGAAGGGAAAGAAAAATAGAGAAGGTTGGTGTCCCATTTCAAATTTGACACTCTTGAAGGAGGTGGCAGTGTCATGTAACCTGGAACCAACATGCTATCACTTCCTCAGAGTAAAAATTTTTGATGTGTTCTTAGGCAAAGAAAATAAATGAGCAAAAGCCCCACTTCCTCTCTTGGCTGTTGTGTGCTGTGGTTGAGATGTGGAAAGGCCATTCTGGTAAGCTGAGTGGGATGTGTAAGGTAGCTGTGCTGAGATGCAGTCAGATTGCCAAGGGGCCACCTGGGTTAGGGATAGAGTCAGCATTGTGAGAGCTGAGGCTGAAGACAGCCTATGACTTTGTCTGAATGGAGACTGGCTTCAAATCAGAGGGTTGTTAGCTCTGGAATAGAGCCAAATTTGAAGTGGAGGAGGAGGAAACTGTGCAGTGGCTCAGATACCAAGCAACAATCCCTTTCTCTGGTGAAAGCAAACAGGGCTCCATAGCACAACCCACAGATCTGCATGTTTGGATACTAAGTCCTTACTGGTCAAGTAAGCCCTACAACCTTTCCTCACCCCTCCCCAAATTCTAGGTCCCATCCTGGGAAGAATGAGATGGAGATCCAATGAGGTGGATGGAAGGAAATGTCTGAGTACTCATCTGGTGGAGACTGGGTTCCCTTAAAGAGTTTATTAAAGCCCCATACTATCAAATACTATCAATTGGAAAATGCATATTTTGTTTATGCCACTAGTGGGATGAGATTTTATAGGAACATGAGATTGTTTTTAGAAAATAAAGAAGAAATAGTTTTGGGGCATCTGAATAATAGAGAGTAAATTTGTGAACCTGTTTCAACATCTGTCTAAACAATTGAATTTGAGGTTATCCACACGGTCATATTAATAGAAGAAAAACTATAGTTGTTCTGTTTTTATAATCACACACATTTATGAGTCATCCAAAATGTATGGCCTTATATATGATGTAATTGTTCTTGACTATGGATAAAGCCACAAGGACGGTTCTTGAATTTAGTTAATATTCATAACAGTGGAATGGCACAATAAGATTTTGAAATACGATGGCTTTCTCTCTCTTTTGCATTTCCTTTTTTCTACTGCCCAGTCACCTTAGATCACTGATGTTCTTTGCCTCTGCAGAGGGATGAAGTGAAAAAGTAGAGAACAGAACAGTCCTCAGATGGCTTTGATTTCTAAAGGCCCACACCTTGAGAGAGCTTAGGCCAGAAAGAATCATGACAATGTAAAAATTAAGCCCCAGTGTGATCATTTCTCTAGGCAACAGGGAGTTGTCAGTGCAAAGGGTACCTGAGTTCAGTCCACTTTTGCTGCCTAGTCCAAGTCTGGGGTGGGATGGATGATCAAATTTCCTGTAAGAATGGGAGTCTGGGGCACAGAGGAGCTGCATACCCATTTCAGGGTGAAACTTGATGGTGGAGGGGGGGTTGTAGGAATGAAGACCTCAGAGTTTTATGCAGCTCATAACTGGGAGCAAAGGAATTGTTTAGGGATATCTGGGAAGATGGACAAGCGCAATCTTCCAGAGGTTTGACAGCTCCATTCTGCCATGGAATTATCCCATGATGGGGACAGGAATCAGAACTTAACTGCAGCCCTGATGAATGGAAGTAATAGGCAGTTTCTCACATTCCTGAGTAGTATGGACATTTCAGAGGAACCAGCTGACTGAAGAAGCCAAGGGATGAAGAATGAGAAAGGAGGGAATGACAGTCAAGGAATGAAAAACAGGTGAACAAGGATGGATTCCAAGAAGGATTCAAGAAGACCCTGGGTTGACTAAGATTTAGGAGTATAGGGTTCTGAAAGAGAAATTAGTTTTGGATACAGAAAAATAAACGTATATTTACTCATCATGACAGGTTATGGGCTGAGATTTCTACTAGCTACTCTCATTTGAATTAAAAGGGTTATTTCATTGGTAGAAATATGTATGAGGTTTTTAAATGGATGATTAAATATTATAATAGTAAGGGAACTTTAAAGAAGTCAGATTTCAAAATTTCACTACTCTGTTCTGATTCATGTTCTCAAATTTTTCCAGTTCTTGAAGGTAAAGACAAAATTTGACAAAGATATAAAATATTGTGCAGACACTTTACTGACATCTGATTTTTATCTTAATGTTCTAAACATTTTACATGATGCATGGTCTTCAGACTAATATTTTAATCATTGGGTACCAGTCTTTCACATGTCAGAATATACTTAATAATATATTCCAATTTTTATGTTTTGGAATATATATTTTTTGGAATATGAATTTTTTGCTACAACAAAATTGCTGGAAAACATTAAGGGTCCTATGAAATTCATACATCTTTTTTCCTTGTCATTTAGTTATAAATTTAAATTCGCAGGAAAGACATCGATGAATCAAAGTATATGAAATTCTGCTAATGTTGAATGACTAGTGCTATGATTATCAATTTGTAAGACTCTATGTTCCTTTGTTGTTATCAATATTGTTTGAGTAGTTATATTTCACTGAAAAAAAGTCAGCAGTGGGTATTATCATTTTAAATATTTACATATTAAGTATAAATATTTGAATTTTGTGCAAGATTCTTAAAATTATGTTACACAAAGACACCAGTGTAGCTTACACTTTGGTGAAAAGGAGGGTGAAAGTTGAGAGCAGTTGATGACCAACATTTTAAGATAAGAAAAAAGATTAAGGCAAGATTGAAAATAAAATGAATCCCAAAGTACTAATTTATTTTCCTAAGTGGTAGGATAGAATATTTGCAGTTCCTAATGTAGATTTGTTTGTGGACGTGTGAAAACTGTCTTTACCTCAAATGTAATCTGACTCTTGGGTCTGTGGAAACAGAAGCAACATTTTGTTAGGTGGCCGTCTCTATTTCTGGGGGAAAAGGGTTTATCTTGGGTCATATTTCTCAAGAGAAATAACTTAATAAGAAAACAAAATAAAACAACTACCCTCTACTCTTTATCCTAAAATTCGCTCTGAAAATGCCTAAAGACACCAAACAAATAATAGAAATAGATATTGTATATACACATATATCTATGCACAAATAGATGAACTTTAAAAAATTTTCCAATCATGGACACCTGAGTGTCTCATTCAGTTAAGTGTCTTCCTTCAGCTCAGGTCATAATCCCAGGGTCCTGGGATCAAGCTCTGCGTTGGGCTCCTTGCTCAGTGGAGAGTCTGCTTCTCCCTCTGCCTGCTGCTCTCCTGCTTGTTCTCTCTTTCTTTGATAAATATATAAAATCTTCAAAAAAATTTCCAATCATTCAAAATAGTTGGTCCACATTGATTTGTTTTTAAATAGTTAATGTTTTTACTTGAAGTGATGTCATTTAATCACCACATTAGAACACTTTTAAAAAAACTGTCATTCATACTTCCTCCTTGAAGTTTCAAGATCATTAAATTTGTGAACCTTAAGAATTTGTTGTTCTTTAATGAATTAATGGTTCAAAAGAAGATTGTGTAGGAAGAGATCAATACCACTGTTGATCATTACTTGATTTCCAGTCATAAACTAGCAAGAGACATTTTTATTGATATGGATGCTTCCCAAATTTTTGTGTGATAAATTGTTTGCAATTTCCTCAGCATTTCAAAAAGTGAATGCCTTCAGATTAGAGTTACTAAATAAGTCACTGTTCTAGAAAAAAAAAGTCTGAATTTTCTAATTTTGGTCTGGATCTGTTGGATAATATAAAGGAAGTGAGCCTAATTACATGTGGCTGGTAAGTTTTTATAGCATCTTAGAGAATCAAGCAGTTAGGTGTGCCAGGCTCACATAATTCCATGGCAGTAAGTCAGTGGGTGTGGTCAGAAAGCCAAGCGTACATCTGGTATAAGTGAGCAGGACCATAAATAACACAGCTGCCATCCCTTGAGCACTGAACCTATGTTCTAATTTTGAGCAACAAAATCCAACTGTACAACTACCAGTCACACTGTCCAGCCTACTCCGATTTTTCCTCTTCCTTAGAGGAGAGAACCATACTTCTTCTCCAAGCTGTTACCCCATGTTATTAAATTAAAGCAAAATTAAATCTGTTCCAGCACAAGTTCATAGTTGGCCACATCATAGCCCATGTGATTGTGTCTGGGATACAGGAGCCAAATCCAGTTGGATGAATGTATTTTGCTATTTCAAGAAGAATGTTTTTCTTGGGTAATATTTCCCAAGAGAAGTAATTTGAAAACCAAAACCAAAGCAAGCAAACATCCCCTGCCAATTCTCTAATCAATGTTGCTAATAAATATAAGAATTAGTTATTTTTGAACATACATATGCAATCATACTGGCAGGTAGCTATGTACTATATCATCCTTGACCTTGTTTTACTTGCTCATCAGAATAAAATTAATGTATCCAATAGTTTTTTTGTTTGTTTTTTGTTTTTTGTTTTATTTTTTGAGAAAAAGGGCAAACTACTAAGCTGTGCTCCTTTTTAGGATTTTTTTTTAAAGATTTTATTTATTTATTTGACAGAGAGAAACCACAAGTAGGCAGAGAGGCAGGCAGAGAGAGAGAGAGAGAGAGAGAGAGAGAGAGAAGCAGGCTCCCCGCCAAGCAGAGAGACTGATGCAGGACTCGATCCCAGAACCCTGAGATCATGACCTGAGCCGAAGGCAGCAGCTTAACCCATTGAGCCACCCAGGTGCCCTTCCTTTTTAGGATCTTATTCATATAATTAATCCTTGTTAAATGCTTTTTTTTCCTGTAACTCTGTTTTATGCCACCTAAGGAAGAGAATTTTTCAACTTGCTTATTGCATAGCATTCAACCTCAAACATTAGTGCCCTAAAACAGCAACTTTTTTCTCCCCATACCTTGGGTTGACTATTTTTATCTTGGCCAGCTTGGTTGTGGCTAGGTGATCGAGGAGGCCTCACTCATATGTCAGTGCCTTTCACTGGTACAATAGAGATTTTCCTTGTGTGCTGTAACATTCTAAAAGTCAGTCTGGGTCAACTGATGTGACACAAGTGTTCCCAGCAGCAAAGAAAGTCCAGTCCTGAGGTGCAAACCATATTTACTCCTCTGCTTCAATCACATCTGTTAAGTCCCCACTTAACCACCATGAGTCACGTGGCCAAGTCTAGCTTCAAATGGCAGAGAAATGGATTCCATATCTTGATTGGAATTAATGAAAAATATTATGGTAGGGTTTTGTTGTTGTTGTTGTTGTGGGTTTTTTTTGTTTTTGTTTTTGTTTTTTATACTTAAAAAACAGGGAAGTGTCAGTAGAGAAACAAGGAGCTGAGAACCTGTGGTTCACTTTTCCTTTGCTTTAATCATTTAGGCTTTTCCATAAATGGAATTGATATGACCTTGGGTTAAGGTGGAAGGACAGGGGGATTCTCTGGGCTACAGCTGTAGACAGCAAATCCTGAGGATCTGAAATCTGGCTGAGATCAGAGAGTCAGCTCTGACAGAGAAATATCTCTGTCTCTTTCAGCACCACCACACGGAAGCTACATCTTCAAGATGCAGAATTGCCCTTGGCAGGCGTCCAGTGAATTTGCAGAGGCCCTTGTGACAGACCCCAGGAGCTGACATCTCCTGGACTTTGTGCTACTGCTTACTACACCATCTGAATGGCTCCGTGTTGCTAAATCTGTAAGTAACCATCTAACCTGAACATACAGATCGGGAGATTGTTGGGAATGCTTCCATCACAGCCACTTTTTCCTAGGAAGGTGGTGAGGAAGAGTTGCAACATGGCAGGTAGGGTGCTGCATCACAAGACCTCTCTACCGCCTCAGGCTTCCCTTGGACAGATTGTGAGAAAAGTTGGAAAGTGTATTGGATTCTAGGTCTTTGTGCCTTGATAGGTCTTCAAAAGATACATAAGTGTTTGTTCTATGAGCATGTCATGTATTTTTTTTTATAGAGATAGGTATAGCTACTTTTGTTTCTACCTGAAAGTGATACTGGATTGGTTGGGGTACAAACTGGGTGGAAGAGAGTATAAGTAGAAATCAGACTTTATGGCAGTAGATGTGGGAGAGGTCTGGAAAATCTCAATCAGAAGCATAAAAAAGAGTTATATCAGCATTATTGTGGTATTGCTTGGTTGAGTGGCTTTAATTACGTGTATCTGTTTAATCCACTATAAATCAGACTGGTAGGTGTGATCTTAATGGTACTTGTGAGTCATTAGGCTTGGGTTTTAATGTAGGTAGAAGATGAAGAGCCACATGAAAACTTTTGGATGTCAGCATTCAGCTCTGTCTTCTCATCTCTCTGGAGGCTTCTTGCCTAGGGTGTGGACTGTTTGACCTGCCAGCCTCAGGCTCAGTGTTGCCTCAGTTCCAAAGGAAAATTTACTCGATACAGAGTTCTTCCTAGATTTTTACTTTAGTTATCATAAATTAATTATAAACAAACAATGAGTTGCTCAGTACACTGACAAAGTTTCTCATTCTAGGGTTCTACTTTGTTCCCTTGACTCAGTCTTACTGCATTTGTGTAATCTATTTGATCTTCTAATCTCTCTTTGACTGGGGTCCTTCTCATTCCCTTCAGAGATAATCTCCAAACCCCAGCATTGAAACTGAAGCTCCATTACTTGCTCTCAGATCACTTCGATCCCTTCTGCTTGCTTGCCTTGGACTCTGAAGATGTATGGTGCCTATTCTCCATGTTTTTTTTCAGGAATCCCAGGACATCCTGGATGTAGGATCACCTTTTACTCAAACTGTTTCCAGAACTCTCACTCTGTATAGTATTTATTGCTCAGGTATCATCAAGATGTCCTGTTTTTTGTTTTTTTTTTTTTTTTTTTTTTTTTTTTTTTTTTTTGTTGTTGTTGTTTGTTTTTTCCCAGCATCTATAACGTGGTCATTTCTTCTGTCACCTGCTTCGCTTTCCTGCATGTGCTGGACTCTGGTATGTCCTGTCTGTGCTTGTGGAGTTTGCCTCTGACGTGGCCGCTCTCAAGATCCATGAGTACCATGTTGACATTTTACTAATTAAATGCAGACAAATGGTGATGATACCACAGAAGTAGATTTTGTAGTGAAGTACTGTTCATGGAAATACTCAAGATGTTAAAAGAACAAAGGATTATTTCTCAATAATCAAAGATAAAATATGTCTTCTTTCAAAAGTATGTAATAACCCTTTAAAGGAGGTATATATCTTGCTTTCTCAAAAGCTCAGCATGTTTATGATGAATCTGACCAATTAAAAAAACTTTAGGAGATTTTACCTTAAATTAATGAGCGTGTATTTTATTTCATTAATTTTGTATAAATGCCTTTTCTGATCACTCATGACCTAGAAGAGTGGTCCAAGGTATTTACAAATTGGATGGATCACTTGCACACTATTAAAATGATCAACGTTGCCTTGACTTCTTTACTTGTTCCCATGACTACCATATAAATTTCCCAAAGCAATCATTTAAACGGCCACATAAAATTTTAGATGATTTCCTTTGGAAGGGTAAGAGACCTTGAATTAATAGGACCTCTCTTCTGGATGTTTAGGGTAAAAAGGAAATTATTCCCCATCCTCCTTGAAATGATGAGACTTATCACTATACCTGCGTCTTACCCACAGTCTTATTAAGGAATTACAAATGTAGTTTGTCTTGCTTGGATACTTAAAAAAAAAAAATCCTATAAGAATGGGCAAAAATGCTGAATTCTCTAAATGTGGAGAGATCTATTGCAGATCTCACTGAGAAAAATTATAATTATGACCTTCTACCTGGTTTTACAGTTATCGTATTTTAGATAAATTAGCCAGCCAAATGGCACTGCAAATTTTACTTTCCATTTTGTAGTTACTTCTTTAAAAAGCTTATGTAAGCAGTTTAATGTGTCCACAATTTTCTCGAAAGTGTGATTATAAAAATGAGTTTATAAATTAGAAATTCTAGTTCTGTAGTACAGTGTCATTTTTTTATCATTTGTAATAATATGAAATTAATTCCTTCTGAATATTAAACATTATGAAATCAAGATATGCCTTATATGAATATTCCACTATTTGAGTGAAAACTTAAATCATGCATGATTTTTAGAATATGAACAAACATTCTTGAAATGAAATGCATATTAATATAATTTTTTTATTATTTGAATAAAATCTCTGTAGAAAATGTCTACTCAAAACTATTTTTCTAAATGTTATGTGGATTAAATTTTAAAAAAAGAGTAAAAAAAGTTATAAGAATAGTAAGAATAAAAACAGTATCATTTGATTCCATATAAGAATAGAAATATGAAATTATAATTAGTCTTCTAATTTCAACCATTTTAGAACAAACTAAACCCAAATAAACCTCAACATTTTTAAAAAAGTTATTGATGCTGAAATCCCCCATACTATAAATATTTAGGCAATAAACAATGTCTGATTTTCTCAAATTTTATTTTATATCACAGTTTAGGAGATATATAGTTATATATCTATATATTTCCTGAGGCAGCCAGCTGCAATTCCTGAGGCAACATGTAATATTAATTCAGTTTAGCCTCCTGAATTTTTGGAAATTTTGATGCAGACCACATAATATATTTATTTTATGTTTATGGTTTTAGTCAAAGGATTAAATGATTTATTCCTGAAATAGCTGTTTATCCCTTTCCTTCTTAAAAGTAACCATTTTTCTTCTATTTATATAGCAAGTGATGTAGAGTGAACGAGTCTATACATTTATAGAATCATGTTACTTGCTACTGACTTATTATAGAAAATAACATACCTCCTTCCATGAGAAAAAAAACGAGATATTTAATTTAAATAATTATCTTTCTTACTTTGAGAGAGACGGAAGAATATTTTATGATTTGGTGTGTATTTTTGGAAAGATTAACTCAAGAGGACTGACCAACTCAAACTTTCACTCAGTTTTCCTGTTTGCTTGAAGAAATACATATTTTCTGGGACACCTGGGTGGCTCAGTGGGTTAAAGTCTCTGCCTTTGGCTCAGGTCATGATCCCAGAGGGTCCTGGGATCAATCCTTGCATTAGGCTCTCGGCTCAGCAGGGAGCCTGCTTCCTCCTCTCTCTCCACCTGCCTCTCTGTCTACTTGTGATCTCTGTCTTTCAAATAAATAAATAAAATCTTAAAAAAAAAAAGAAATACATATTTTCTTCACCTGGGGTTGGAAATAAATAATGTTAGGGCTAATCTGATGTGAGAAAGGGGATGAAGATCATGTGAAGAGTTTTAGAAAGGTAATTGGGTAAAATAGCTCCTCTTAATAGCTCAAATTCTGCAATCAGATATTTGTTTTTAGTGGTTTTCCTATAAAATACGTAAGACCGAATTATTTTACTAAATTCTCTTTGAGGTGGTCATTGAGACTAATTATTTTTACTAGAAGACGTAACGCACCCATTAAGATTAAATTTTGAGCAGTTGTGAAAAAGTACTCATGAATTGGGAGTTGTATTTTTTAGGACTCTTTGATTGCAAATCATAGAAAAGAAATTGGTGTAGTTTAAGCAAACTGAAAGAATTTATTATCAGACTTGAGGAACGTCTCATTAATCTCAGTGACAGGAGTGGAGCTGGGGCTGGAACTAACACTTTAAGTGCTGGGAGAGCTCTCTCTCTTTGTCTCCCCACCCCACTTTTCTTCCGGTCTGCTTGTTTCTCTCTCTCTGAAGATCTTAGTTCAGACAGCAGTCTTCCACTCAATCTCAGAATGCTTCATCGCAACAGAAAAGCCAGCTTCAGTGGATCAGCCCCAACCCCAAATTCCCCGGGAAGACCAGCTGATTGTCTTTCTTGGATCAGGGGTCAATCTATGGTCAATTACAAACAGTCTGGTCATATAGGAGGGAGTACCCATACCCACCCCCACTGGAGAGAAATGGGAGGAGTCAGCAGAGAAAAGTCAATTATAGGACTGGACAGATGTCTCAGAATGTTTCGTCTATAGGAAGTATGGGTAGAAGTAAGGAAAGATGGTAGAGTAGTAAAGCTAACTTTTATATACTGGACAATTTTTCTACAATCTTGTGTTTATCTTCCTTATCCTTTTCCAGATTTTTCTCTGTGTGTGTGTTGTGTGTGTGTGTGTGTGTGTGTTTTGAACACAGCTAAGAAAGAAGGTCTTTGGTCTTTGGGTGACATCCTTTGTCAGGGAGTAGTTGCCTTAACATTTTTTTATGTACAGGAAAAGACTTAAACATAGTGAGGGAGGTACAGCGGGAACAAATCAAACATTGGATTCTGAAGACCGACCTTCCAATTTCGTCTCTGGAAATTCCTAGCTGTGGCAGTGGTCAAGTTACTTAGTTTCTGTATTCAAGATGATTGTCACGAAATGGTAACAAATAACTTCTGAAATCTCTGGTTTATTTCTCCCTTAGGTTACACGTTCACTGGGTGTTCGCTTCCTCATATTGTCCTCAAGCTGGCACTCAGTATCTGGAACTTGTCAATGGTTGTTGCAAAGGGAAAAAGAGCTCTGGAGGATCATTTGACATTAATTAAATCTTATCGTGCTCTGCTTAGAAATAATTTGATGGCCTTTCCCCACTAGAAAAAGGACAAGGAATGATAATCCAGTCATGTATTCAGAAGGCAGAAAACCATTTGGTGGACAGTAGGGATGACTATAGCACAGCTTTTCTGAGCTTCAGTTTCCTCATAGATGAAATGAAAATGTTGGGAAAATGATAATGTATGTAAAACATCTGCCAGGAATACTGCCTTGTACATAATAATTTTAATAAAGATAATTATTAATTTCATTAATTGTTATCTTTAGAATACTTAAGTTCAGGAATATCTAAACGTATTCTAATGCATTACCAAAAGAATGTAGGAGATTCACAGGGGTTAGGAATCCATGGCTCATAGGCCAAATCCAGCCCACCACCAGTTTGGTAACTAAAGCTTTATTGGAATGCAGGCACGCCCATTCATCATGTATGATCAGTGGTAATTTTCACTCTAAAATTGCAGAATTTAGTAGCAGCAACAAAGACTATATTAAAGACAAGCATTTACAATCTACCCTTTGAGAGAAAACGTTTACTGATCTCTGTTCTAAGGCAACAGGAGGTTGCCTATCTTAATTTTCATCCCTTTGAAAGTAGAGCCTCAGACACCAGCTAGAGCCTCAGACAACAACTGGGTGCAAACACTTTATGTTGGAGGGAATCCAGGGAGCAGAAGCGAAGAGCAGGCACGGTGAGGCAGGGATGTAGTGAAAGTCAGCAGGTAGTGTGTAATGGGGGCTGTTGCTTTTGCTTATGCAGCATTTGCTTGTCTCTACCAGGTTGTCCTGAGATGTAGACAGAATGTCTACCTGTATTTCCAAAATTCCCAACCTCAAAGACAGAAGGCAGGAGCATGTACTCCCTGGGTCCTGTCCCCTAGTAGTTAGGGTTTGCCACTGGGAATATTAAACCAGTACTTAAGAGCTGTGCTTGTGTGTGGGGCAAGTGGGACTTTATAGTGCTGGAGAATGTTCTGGGCACTAAGTAGAAAGATATGTGGAGTTGTGGAGTATGCTTGAGATGAGTAGCTGTCAGTGGCTGTCAGTGGGAGTTTAATGTGCCGCTGTCCATCACAGCTGTGGCTGAAATTGGAGTTGGAACTGGGAGACCTAATGCAGGGAGCCAGAGGTCTCACCTGTTCCGTCGGACATCATCAGGAGACCTCTCTTCTCTCAGTTCTCACTTGGCTCTTGAGTTCCTTCTACTGACCACTATCATCTTGTGCAAGGCAAGGTGTAGTGTGAGAGGAATTGTGAGAAAAGATGATTTCATCACTGGTGTTGGTCTCATGCTTTTAATTTCAGTCAAGGGGAGTAAGAAAAATAAGTGCTTAGAAGGTGGTTACTGATGAAAAAAAGTAATTTATCATTTCTAGTGTTTGTTTGTTTGTTTTGTTTTTTGTTTTTTGTTTTTTGTTTTTTTTTTATTTTTATTTTTTTCTCCTGTAAAGGATAAGCTAGTGCCTGTCAGATGATAACTATTATGTACTCTGATCCTTTTGGGTCTGATAGCAATGTCACTGATAAAAAATTTCTTGTTTATCTCTGTTAGGGATGTATACTGCTGAAATCTGAGAGGGTATCCATTACAGCACAGATAACATCAGCCCTTGCCTAAATTTGTGTTGCTCCTGAAACTAATAATTTTCAAGTACATGAATTTAAAACAAGAAATAAAACCATTTGAAGTTAAACTGGAGATGAGTGTTATGAGCAAAAGGAAAGCAGATTAAAGAGCCCATTCATGCTTCTTGGAAGGAAACAAGGACTTTTTTCCTTTAACCATCATGCAACCTCAGTAAAGCAGACAAGATGAATCCATAAATCTGAGATATTTGAAGGCATTTATCTGCTACCTATGATTCTTTTAGTGATTAAAAATTACTTTCTCTTAAAAAAAAATTCCCGTCTCTGTTTTTAAATAAAAGGAACAATGTAAAGAAAATTACATTTTTCTGCACTTCTGGATTTTAAGGGTTGGTGCCTTACAGTGTACAGACTTTTTAATTCAGACTTTGAAATCATAATATACTAGATAAACTGTATGCAGAGACACCAGTGCTTTTGTTTTTAAAATAATTTCACTTAAAAAATTATTGCCTGGGGCGCCTGGGTGGTTCAGTGGGTTAAAGCCTCTGCCTTCGGCTCAGGTCAAGATCCCAGGGTTCTGGGATCGAGCCCCGCATCAGGCTCTCTGCTCAGTGGGGAGGGAACCTGCTTCCCCCTCTGTTTCTCTGCCTGCCTCTCCACCTACTTGGGATATCTCTCTCTGCCAAATAAATAAATAAAATCTTAAAAAAATTATTGCCTGGCTATCTTTGCAGGGGATGATATAAATATGATTAGAGACATAGTTTAAGGAAGATAATAATGCTTTATCTTAGTTTGCATGAAATCATACTATTAAAAGTTTATAAAAGGATGATTGCTTAGGTGAAGAAATGAATGAATGAGCATGCAATTTAGTATGATGTGCAAGGTCAAGGAAATTCTGCTGAATTCTTCCAGAGATCTCCCTAGATGTGAGAACAAAGCTTTTAAGAATTTCTACGCTACTTCACCACTCTCTCATTCTACCCATCTGAGTCCCCTCACCAGGCCCTAGGCACCACGTTGGTTTGGTAGTTCTGGGTGATCATCTTCTCCCCACCCCAGCATACATATCTGCTCATGTTGCAAGGTCCTAGGTTGGCTCACTTCTCTGAGACCTATCAGAGCTCACGCCTACATGGGGGAGACCACATCTTGCTTTTAAACTTCATTAAGTAGATAATCTAGTTATAAAATCAATAATCTCAGCAAGAACTTTACCCTTACCTAATATTTTATGTGTATATATTGTGCTTGCTTAAATGTGATGATATAAGTCCCCAGAAGGAAGCAACCATTTTGTGTATACCTTTCCTATCCCTTTATTCAAACTGTAAATAGGTCAAATACTTATATTGGTGTCATATATCCTGGGCATAAGAGTTATTTTTAATGAACGAATCGGGCATCATTGCACCGCCACAGTTGCCATATAATGCAAGTCTAAAAGTGTCTTTGTCCTCCATTCACATAAATTAAACAAAAAGTGTGCTTTTTTTCCTCTTTCATTTATAAGATGACTGAAGTTGTCTTCTAAAACAGACAAATACACACAATTACTTTCTCTCAAATTATCTTGATGCTCTCTTAAAATCAGGACCTTCTCACTTCTTTCACAGGGCAACTAAGTAGGAAGCAGTGTTCCCCAAACTGGCTGAATCTGAAAGAGTCAGCATGGATGCCTGTTTAAAACATGGATTGCCAATTGCTGCCCCAGACATACTGAATTAGGGAATTCAGAAGAGAAGAAGCTGGAATCTGGGTTTTTATCAAGTAACCAAGTTAGTTTTTATATGCACATAAAGTTTCAAATGCACTGTTATCTAGGAAACTCTCTAAGGATCTCTCTCTCTCTTTTATATATATATATATATATATATATATATATATATATATATATATATATAATTTATTTATTTTTATTTAATTTCTTTTCAGTGTAACAGAATTCATTGTTTATGCACCACACCCAGTGCTCCATGCAATCCGTGCCCTCCATAATACCCACCACCTAGCTCCACTAACCTCCCACCTCCCACCCCTTCAAAACCCTCAGATTGTTTTTCAGAGTCTGTAGTCTCTCGTGGTTCATCTCCCCTTCCAGTTTCCCTCTTTTTAAACCGTAAAGTGACATAATTGTACCCAACTTACAGAGTTACATCAGGGATTGGATGAGGTAAATGTAACTAGATCATATACCTGTGAAAGCCCAAGGATATAGAAAATACTTGATAAGCTGTAGTTGAGATTTTCCTGTTTCTTGTCATACTGTTTTCATAAAATCTTATTTTGGAAATTTTAAAAAGCAATGAACAAATCAATAAGCATCCCTTTAGAAAGTCCCAACTTCACTCTTGTTCTATTACTATCCAAGTTTGTTGACTCATTGCCACCTCTAATTTTCAATGAGGGTAGTTTCAGTTGGATCTCTTAGACTTCCCATGGTTTAAGGTAGGGATCAGCTGTAGGGGAGGCTTCTGGGATACTCTATTTTCTTCTGGAAGTTTATCATCACATAGTTTGATAAGTCAAGAAGATATTAACTAATATCACTCTGTCAACATTACGAATTAAAGTTTGCATCCACTTTCTTTGTTCCTATTCCTTAAAGATTACTTTTAATGAATTCTTCTAGAAATTTGAACAGGGATCATTTTTCTTACCTGTTGTCTGTCTTTCTTATCCATCTATCTATCTATCTATCTATCTATCTATCTATCATCTATCATCATCTATCATTTACTTATTATCTATCATCTATCGATCTATCTATAATTTTTTACTTCTCAGTGCTGTCTAAAACTAATAAATGAACATCCTAATTGAAGTAACATTCTTACCTGCCCATGTATTTTATAGTCAAACCAATATTTACAGCATATATTCCTATTATTTATTGATCCTATAAAATCTCTAAAAGTATGATCTCTATTTTCTTATGGAGGACAAGACTTTTTATTTTTGTTAAGCTTCCTGAGGAGTATCTTATTTCAAGTTCCTTAAATAGAGACATGGGGTTTGATGTAAGGTGTGGCTTTTGTTCAAGTGGCTAACTTAATTAACCATGATGAATTGAATGAGCTGAATATTTTTGGTATCTCATGAAACTTCAGTTGATCTTATCACTTTAATTCAGAATTGTAAAGTAGAGCTTTAAAAGAGTTCCTGAACTCATCAGAGTTATATAATACCTCATCCCTCAAGAGCCCATGCATGTGTCTATGTATCTAAGTATCTCTGTATCTATCATTTATCTATTTTTAGGATATTCAAGAATGCTGAACAAAAAGGAATATGCCATAATGATAATATTGCTATTTTAAAAAATATTAGCTTTGTCTTGCACTTGTTCCTCAGAAATCATTTAAATCTAAATTCCTTGAGTATAATTTTGAACTTCTCTTATAAGGATTTAAGAGAAAATAAACCAAAAATACAAGGCCAATCTCTTGATTTTACTAAAGATTGCTTGTGAAATACATTATAGCTTTCCCTCTGTGATTTGTTTGATGAAACTGTCAGAAAGAATTATTCAAGTTTCAGGTGTTTATTACTTTTTCATTTTAAAGTATTTATAGAGCTTAGAATCTTTTTTTCAAGGGTTCTAGAACTCCATTCTAAAACCATGAATAGTACTAACCACTTGTCTGATAGCATCTTGGAAATTGCTCTCAAACCTAACACCATTAGGATGCCACAAGGTATCCATGATCTGGTGGTCTATGGGGAAACTAACATGAATTCTAAGATTTGCAAAGCACTTGAAAGATACTTATGAACTATTAGTAAACACTGATAATCCTAAAGAACAAAAGTGAACCCCATTCCGCCCTGGAAGAGCAAATGTATTGCTATGTATATTTTCTCAAACAGTTACGGTTTTGTCATCAGCCTTACAAATGATGTAATCATTGAACAAAGATAGGGACAAGTGTATTTTGGGGAAAAAAAACCAACTAGTTAATTTAGTGGAGAAAATTTTTAAATTAACTAGGTTTCAGAGATTATGTAAAGCTATATAAGAAAAATCTTGCTTGGTTCATCTGCTCATAGTAAATGGAATATTATAATGATTTGGAGTCTTGGTAAGTTTTAGCTTTGGCACATTCTTTATTTTACTGAGCCTAGTTTGGCTGTATCTTAAATTTTGGTGAAAATACCTAACTTTCAGGCTTGACAAAGGTCTGAATGAGATAATGTAAGTCTAGCTCCCAGTACACTGCCTGCCACATAGTAATGTAATGGATACTATTGTATGATAGCAGTGTTTGTTCTCTTGAAAAATATTTTGCCCAACTGAAGAGAATGGAGCATATTAAAATAAATTTGATGGAAGTGTTTTGTTGGATATATTAAATTTTTATTTTTTAAGATACTGCTATAGGTTCCAGTCCCCAGATGATTTGTCACCTTTGTGTAGAACTTGCCTCTTTAGTAATTTTTACTCATGTACCTTAATAAAATGTCAGGCAAGCTCTCCCAGTCTCACAAAAGAATCTCTAGAGGGTCATTATTGTTCCTAGAATGTTGAGGTGAGGGGCAAAAAGAAAATAGATAAATGTGAAGAGGAGTATGGAAATTATTATAGCTTAGGAGTCTTGGTTTAATGTGGACTAACATTATTTTAAGTTAATATGTAACTATTAATTTAAATAAATTTTAGAATGTAATCAAAGTATTAAAATATTTTAAAAATTTAATACCTTCATATATCTAGTCTCATATTTTATTTTGAAATTTAGTATCAGACCAAATAGTTACCAGGAGCAGATAACCATACTAATAAAAGACTAATAAAGTATAAAATAAAATAAATAAAATAAATAGTACTAAATATACCAATTACATTGACATCACTTCTGATGACAAAAGTAATAAAATAAATACCATTATTATTATATTCTGGAACAGCTTTCTAATTAAGATACACCATCAACATAATTTTTTCACAAGTGGTTTTTATCATTTTTTAGTCTAGTGATGAGATGATATTTTTGCATTTTAAAATGCAGCTTAATTAAGAGCTTTATCCTGAAAGTTTGGCGATGGTCACATTACTTTTAAATAATTTCTAGGTAGAAGTGGTCTATATGTATATACACAGACAAATGAGAAAAATTTTTGACTGAATAATATTTTTAATCAAAAGAATAAAATAATTTTCATGAAACAAGAATAAAGGTTAAGAAAATCGGTTAGAAGAAATAATATTTAAAAAGGATTACTTTGGTTGTTTTCTCCTTCTTTTTCCTCTTGAATTGTTTTTTAGAAAAGTAGACACCACACAAAATAATTCGAGCTGTTTTCAGTGTTTCACCACACAAAAGAACAGAGTTTAACCTTAAAAGTTTTTAATATTTATTTTCTGAATTGTTTATTTTATAACCATTCTAGTCATTGCCTAAATGTTAAGTTCATATTCTCTCAGGTTTCAATAAAATGAGCAAAATATCACCAGGGAACTTAAGATATTTTATGGTTTGATCATGGGAAAGAAGGGTTCTACAATGCTGATCAAACACTGGAGGGTATGGAATATTTTGAATGCGATAGAGCAGGAAAATACGTGAATTAAAAATTCACTAGACAATGGAAAGGTTTAAAACTAATAATTCGGGGACCTGGGTCTCAGTTGGTTAAGTGACTGCCTTCAGCTCAGGTCATGATCCTGAAGTCCCAGGATCAAGTCCACATGGGCCCAGCTCAGTGGGGTATCTGCTTCTCCCTCTGACCCTCCCCATCTCGTGTTCTCTCTCCTATTCTCTCTCTTTCAAATAAATAAATAAGATATATTTTTAAAGATTTTATTTATTACTTGTCAGAGAAAGAGAAAGAACGAGCAAACACAAGCAGGGGGAGAAGCAGGCTCCCCACTGAGCTGGGAGCCAGACGTGGGACTCCATCCCAGGATCCTGAGATCGGGACCAAGCCGAAGGCCAATGCTTAACCGACTGAGCCAAGGCTCAGGGCGTTCCTAAATAGGAACATTTAGGGCATTCCTAAATAAATAAAATATTAAAACAAAACAAAACAAAATAATAATGTGAATTAAGACTTCACAGTCAAGTCAGGACTGCCCCTAAATATTAGTCAGAGAAATGTTTACACACCTTATGCAGCAATGCCAAGAAAGGTGGCACATAGCTCTAAGGGAAAGAAAAGAGAAGAGGCTAGCTATTTATTTACTGCTTGTGTATGGAAACAGGGAGTATAGAAACTAAGGAGATGGACAGAAATTCTTCATTTTAAAAATTATATTTATGATTTAGGTGAAGCCTGAGAACACAAACCTGAAGGACATTTATGATGGAGGATAATACTTTTGGAAAAGATATTCAGGGAGAAAAGTGAGATATTATAGATTACTATAGGCGTCTCCAAGTCCCTGGTTCAATTATTCAAGGAGAAAAATAAAGAGGGATTTTCAAGGCAAGTGTTTATCATTGGACTCCAAGTTATAGACTGAATTTTCTCAGGGCAGTTGGTTCATTCCTACTTTGGAACCATAGACTATGACAATAAACTATATAAGAAGTTGGGATGTGGTGTCAGAGTTAAACATAAATACAGTATTGGGGCACCTGGGTCGCTCAGTTGGTTGAGTGTCTGCCTTTGGCTCAGGTCATGATCCCGGGGTCCTGAGATCGAGCCCCCATCTGGCTCCCTTCTGGGCGGGGAACCTGCTTCTTTCTCTCCCTCTACCTGCTGCTCTGCCTGCTTGTGTGCTCGCTCTCCCTGTCAAATAAATAAATAAATAAAATCTTTTAAAAAATACCCAAACGCCCCATAATTATAGTATTACACAGGGTTATGTAAACGCTTACACAGGAACAAAAATTATATAAGCAGCATATCTTTGATACGTGTGGAGGTCATTAGGGTTTTTCACTTTAGTTCCAGTTCTCATTCTGGTGCAAGGTAGAATTTCATTTTGTCTTTCCTTCTGAAGTTGGATCTAACTCGCTTTAGCCAATGCAAATCACTAGAATTGCGTATCATTTCAAAGAGAAAGATAAAAAACCAGAGTGGTGTCACTCTGTTGCCTTCCTCCAGCCTAGAGCTGTAGCAGCACATGCAAAGATGGAACCTCTGTCATCTGGGGACCTGAGTACCTGATGAATGATCCTTCCACAGAGCAATCATTTGCTTCTTAAATCTTTTTTTTTTTTTTTTTCAGTTTCAGAGAGCCTGTAAAGCTGATATAATAATATTCCTATATTATAGGATTATTGTGAGAATCAAAGGTAATTCATCTTTGGCACCTGAGATGATGTTCAGTAAATGTTTACTATTATTAGCATTATTGTTAAAATTTAAACAAATGTAAATGCTTAAATCTCTCTCCAGAAGTTATATATTTTTCTTCTTAAATGATCATTTTGAAAAGCTCACTTAATTACATTATGTTAATTTTGTGAGATTTTTCTCCTTTATCTTGCATTGTTACTTCTTTCCAAAACAGTGTTAACATTCAAAAGTCATGGAGTCTCCACAGGTGCTTAGCATAGAAACCATATCAATATTCTCATTAGACAAGAAAACTAGGTAAGGCATAAAGGTACATGCTTTTACGACTCATCCGGGGGTGACTAGCAAAAAGGGCAAAGAAGAGAATCATCGTGGTTTAGCCTCTGTTTGTCCAAGGGGTTTATGGCGTTCTAGGAAACTAGGAAGGGGTGGCCAAGAATCATGTTTCCAGTATTCCCAACAGACAATGGAATTACGTGCTGAAATCTTGTAATTCAAACCCATTTGTACCTCAACATCATTAAAAAAAAAAAAAAAAATGTGACAAAATAGACAAGGTCATCCCTCTAGAAGAACTTTGGCTGTGAACAAATTTGGCAGCAAACAATTCCTGGAAGGGAAAGAGCACACCTAATAACATACAGAATAAGCCAAGAAGGGCGAGTCCCATTTTTTTAATGAGTAATTTCGGTCTATACTGTAGACGTCTGTCAAGACTCAAGGACTTGCTGTAGAATGCCTTCAGGAATGAAATCTGCTTTAAATACCATCTTCCAACCAGGGTGTTGCTGTTGACTGAGATTTTGCAATGAAAAAAAGGGGCCATTTACATCCATTTATTGGCATATCATTGATGAACAGGAGGAATCTGACTCATGAGTTAAAGGATGACAATATGCAACAGAACCGGCTATTTTCATATCACTCTGGAAGTGAGGCTTTCTATGAAAGGGCCACTGCTCACAACTTATTTTCAGTCTTCCTATTTAGAACAGCTTTATAAATCTTTCTCAAAAGTTTCCAGTTTATACATTCAATCAGCCACTCTTCCAGGGGAGATTAATCTGCTAAAGAAGATGAGTGAAACCGCTGCTTAATTTTATTTGTTGCGCATATGATTCTACTCCTCCCCCTGGTCTGAGAAGAAAACAGGGCTTGATTCACTTGGGCACGTCACAGGAGTCCTCACTTGCATTCTATAGGTATAATCCGCTTTTCAAAAATTCGTAAAAAATTGTGCCATGTTGCTTTTACAGAAAACCTCCATTAGTACCTGTTTATGCAACTGAAAGAAATTGAGAGAAAGTTTTTGTTTTTATGAAAACAGGCAAACAGCCAATGGCAGTCAGCATTTGTTTTGCCATGAACTATTGCCTAGGTAGTGCACTCGGGGCCAGGCTCCTTCCCAGGAAGTCACACTCAGCATCGCAGCCTCAAGCCACCAGAGCTCTGAACTGTGTCTGTGCTTTATCTTGATTTATCTTGCACATCTGTTAGTAGTATGTGTCCTAAGGTATAGAAAAGCATAAGAGATGATTTTTTGGGTCCAGGAAGACTAAAAAAATTTGCCACTATGAATTAATGATGATTGCTCAGGATAGTGGGGAAACCTGTACACTACTCTGCCATTTTTTAAAACTCAGCAATGAAATAAATTTATTAAAGTGGGTTGCAGGTAGTAGCTTCATCTTATTACAGGAATCACTAGGGTAGCCAAATATTAAAGCATGAGACTTTTCCTAGCTTAGAAATCAGCACTTTGAATCTCTGCTATAAGACAGCCTCTTGGCATTCTGGAAACTTCCTGGCATATAGTTTTATAGCATAGGGCCAATTTTGCTATTCTCAGTGATTAAATAGAAGCATGATTATTTATAAACCTCCATTTAGCTTACAATTAGAATATATACTTGATTAAAATATCTGAAAAATAACTGGCATGGGACCAGTACTTTGGAATTTTCTCAAGGTATTTTCTCATGAGGTATTTTATTTAATCTTTACAACAATCTTGTTCATTCACCCATTCACACACACACATAAAGTTCAGAGGGGTTAAGTGAATCATTCATGGTTATATGGGCATAAACTGAAGGAGCCCCAGCTTGAATGTGACTCAACTCCAAATTTTATACCTATTCCATGGCACCAAAATTTCCCTCCAAACAGTACATACACAGCAAGCCACAAATTTAAATTTTTCCCAGAGCCACATGACATAATGTAAAAAGTAATCAGTAGAATTAATTTTAATAATATATTTCACTTTAACAATGTTTATTCTTCTGATCCAAGAGCATGGAATAGTCTTCCATCTTTTTGTGTCTTCTTTAATTTCTTTCATGAGTGTTCTGTAGTTCCTCGAGTCCAGATCATTTACCTCTTTGGTTAGGTTTATTCCCAGGTATCTTATGGTTCTTGGTGCTATAGTAAACGGAATCGATTCTCTAATTTCCCTTTCTGTATTTTCATTGTTAGTGTATAAGAAAGCCACTGATTTCTGCACATTGACTTTGTATCCTGCCATGTTGCTGAATTGTTGTATGAGTTCTAGTAGTTTGGGGGTGGAGTCTTTTGGGTTTTCCATATAAAGAATCATGTCATCTGCAAAGAGAGAGAGTTTGACTTCTTCATTGCCAATTTGGATACATTTTATTTCTCTTTGTTGTCTGATTGCTGTTGCTAGGACTTCTAATACTATGTTGAACAAGAGTGGTGAAAGTGGGCATCCTTGTCTTGTTCCTGATCTCAACGGGAAGGCTTCAAGCTTTTTCCCTTTGAGGATGATATTTGCTGTGCATCTTTCATAGATAGATTTGATGAGGTTCAGGAATGTTCCCTCTATCCCTATACTTTGAAGTGTTTTAATCAGGAACAGATGCTGGATTTTGTCAAATGCTTTTTCTGCATCAATTGAGAGGACCATGTGGTTCTTCTCTCTTCTCATATTAATTTGTTGTATCACATTGATTGATTTGCGAATGTTGAACCATTCTTGTAGCCCAGGGATGAATCCCACCTGATCATGGTGGATAATCTTTTTAATGTGCTGTTGGATCCTGGCTAGGATCTTGTTGAGAATCTTAGCATCCATATTCATCAGTGATATTGGTCTGAAATTCTCCTTTTTGGTAGGGTCTTTCCCTGGTTTGGGGATCAGGGTAATGCTGGCTTCATAGAAAGAGTCAGGAAGTTTTCCTTCTGCTTCAATTTTTTGAAACAGCTTCAGGAGAATAGGTGTTATTTCTTCTTTGAAAGTTTGGTAGAATTCCCCAGGGAATCTGTCAGGTTCTGGGCTCTTGTTTTTTGGGAGGTTTTTGATCACTGCTTCAATCTCATTACTAGATATCAGTCTTTTCAGGTTGTCGATTTCTTCCTGGTTCAATTTTGGTAATTTATAGTTTTCCAGGAATGCATCCATTTCATCTAGGTTGCTAAACTCATTGGCATATAACTGTTGATAATAACTTCTGATGATTGTTTCTACTTCCTTGATGTTAGTTGTGATCTCTCCCTTTTCATTCATATGCTCTTGGAGGAGAAGAATAAACATTGTTAAAATGTCTATACTGCCTAGAGCAATCTATACTTTTAATGCCATTCCGATAAAAATTCCACCAGTATTCTTCGAAGAGCTGGAGCAAATAATCCAAAAATTTGTATGGAATCAGAAGAGACCCCAAATCACTAAGGAAATGTTGAAAAACAAAAATAAAACTGAGGGCATCATGTTACCTGATTTCAAGCTTTATTACAAAGCTGTGATCACCAAGACAGCATGGTACTGGCATAAAAACAGACACAGAGACCAGTGTAATAGAATAGAGAGCCCAGATAGGGACCCTCAACTCTATGGCCAATTAATCTTCGACAAAACAGGAAAAAATATACAGTGGAAAAAAGACAGTCTCTTCAATAAATGGTGCTGGGAAAACTGGGCAGCTATATGTAGAAGAATGAAAATCAACCATTCTCTTACACCATACACAAAGATAAACTCAAAATGGATAAAAGACCTCAACATGAGACAGGAATCCATCAGACTCCTAGAGGAGAACATAGGCAGTAATCTCTTCGATATCAGCCACAGCAACTTCTTTCAAGATATGTCTCCAAAGACAAAGGAAACAAAAGCAAAAATAAACTTTCGGGATGTCATCAAAATCAAAAACTGCACAGCAAAGGAAACAGTCAAGAAAACAAAGAGGCAACCCACGGAATGGGAGAAGATATTTGCAAATGACAGTACAGACAAAAGGTTCATATCCAGGATCTATAAAGAACTCCTCAAACTCAACACACACAAAACAGACAATCATATCAAAAAATGGGCAGAAGACACGAACAGACACTTCTTCAATGAAGACATACAAATGGCTATCAGACACATGAAAAAATGTTCATCATCACTAGCCCTCAGGGAGATTCAAATTAAAATCACATTGAGATATCACCTTACACCAGTTAGAATGGCCAAAATTAGCAAGACAGGAAACAACATGTGTTGGAGGGGATGTGGAGAAAGGGGAACCCTCTTACACTGTTAGTGGAAATGCAAGTTGGTGCAGCCTCTTTGGAGAACTGTGTGGAGATTCCTCAAGAAATTAAAAATAGAGCTTCCCTATGACCCTGCCATTTCACTCCTGGGTATTTACCCCAAAGATACAGATGTAGTGAAAAGAAAGGCCATCTGTACCCCTATGTTTATAGCAGCAATGGCCACGGTCGCCAAACTGTGGAAAGAACCAACCAAGATGCCCTTCAAAGGATGAATGGATAAGGAAGATGTGGTCCATATACACTATGGAGTATTATGCCTCCATCAGAAAGGATGAATACCCAACTTTTGTAGCAACATGGATGGGACTGGAAGAGATTATGCTGAATGAAATAAGTCAAGCAGAGAGAGTCAATTATCATATGGTTTCACTTATTTGTGGAGCATAACAAATATCATGGAGGACAAGGGGTGTTAGAGAGGAGAAGGGAGTTGGGGTAAATTGGAAGGGGAGGTGAATCATGAGAGACTATGGACTCTGAAGAACAATCTGAGGGGTTTGAAGTGAAAGGGGGGTGGGAGGTTGGGGTACTGGGTGGTGTGTATTATAGAGGGCACGGATTGCATGGAGCACTGGGTGTGGTGGAAAAATAATGAAAACTGTTTTTCTGAAAATAAATAAATCAATTTAATAATTAAAAAAAAGAAATAGAAAAATAATATATTTCACTTGATTCAAAATAGTAAAAACACTGTCATGTCAACATGTAATCGATTTAAAAATGACTAATGACCTATTGCAGTTGTGCTCTTTTCATACCAAATCTTTGAAATGCAGTGTGTTCCTAAAATACATCTCAATGTGAATTCTAAATTTTCATCAGAAATACTTAACTTGTGTATAAATATTATGAAATTCAAAGCTGAGAAGGCACATCCACATACTTGAGTTATTTCAAATATACTTAAGTGTTTTCCAGTAATCCAGTTCACTGTGAATTTTCAAATTTAAATGTAAATTAAATTAAAATTTAAAAATTAGTTCTCCAGTCATACCGGCAGCACAGGTGGAGGGCTCACTAGCTGTGTGTGAGGGTATTAGACAGAGACTTTGTAGCGTTTGACTGTTTTCGAAAGTCACTTCCACATTGTTTATTTCATCTTTCATGTACAACAATCATGGGTATCAAGAAAGATCATGTTAAAGGAAAGCAATTACATATTCAAATTGACTGATTTTCTTTCTTGTTTTCAAGGTAAGTTTTAGTATTTTTATTTAAATTCAATTAGCCAACTTATAGTACATCATTAGTTTCAGATGTAGTACTCAGTAATCTATCAGTTTCATATAACACCCAGTACTCATCGTATCACATGCCCTTCTTAATGCCCATCACCCATCTAATGCATCTCCCACCTCCCTCCATCAACCCTCGGTTTGTTTCCTATAGTTAAGAATCTCTCATGGTTTGTCTCCCTCTCTGATGACTTCCCTTCTTTCCCTATGATCCTCTGTGCTGGTTCTTATATTCCACATATGAGTGAAACCATATGATAATTGTCTTTCTCTGATTGACTTATTTTGCTCAGCATACTACCTTCTAGTTCCACTCATGAATATTTAAATGCCAAGTATTCATCCTTCTTATGGCTGAGTAATATTCCATCATAAAAATAGACTACATCTTCTTTATCCATTCATCTGTCGATTGGACATCTTGACTCTTTCAACAGTTTGGCTACTGTGGACATTGCTGCTATGAACATTGGGGCACAGGTGCCCCTTTGGATCACTACATTTGTATCTTGGGGTAAATACCCAGGAGTGCAGTGGCTAGGTTGTAGGGTAGCTCTATTTTCAACTTCTTGAGGAACCTCCATGCTGTTTTCCAGAGTGGCTGCACCAGCTTGCATTCCCACCAACAATGTAGGAGGGCTCCCCTTTTTCCACATCCTTGCCAACATCAATCATTTCCTGGCTTGTTAATTTTAGCCATTCTGACTAGTGTGAGGTAGTGTCTCATTGTGGTTTTGATTTGTATTTTCCTGATGCCAGGTGATGTGTGTATTGGCCATTTGTATGTCTTCTTTGGAGAAATGTCTTCTTATTTCTCCTCCCCATTTCTTGATTGGATTGTTTGTTTTTTGGGTGTTGAGTTTCATAAGTTCTTTATAGACCTCTGATACTGTCCCTTTATCTGATATGTCATTTGCAAATATCTTCTCCCATTTCATAGGTTTCCTGTTAGCTTTGTTGACTGTTTATTTTGCTGTGCAGAGCTTTTTATTATGATGAAGTTCCAATAGTTCATTTTGATTTCCTTGCCTTTGGAGATATGCGTAGTAAAAATTTGCTACTGCTGAGGTTGAAGAGGTTCCTGCCTATGTTCTCCTTAGGCTTTTGATGGATTTCTGTCTCACATTTAGGTCCTTCATCCATTTTGATTTTATCTTTGTGTATGGTTTAAGGAAATAGTCCAGGTTCATTCTTCTACATGTGGCTGTCCAATTTTCCCAGAAACATTTATTGAAGATACTGTCCTTCATCCATTGGATAGTCTTTCCTGTGTTGTTGGAGATTAGTTGACCATAGAGTTGAGAATCCATTTCTGGGTTCTCTATTCTGTTTTGATCCATGTGTCTGTTTTTGTGCCAGTACCATACTATTTTGATTATTACAGCTTTATTATATAGCTTAAGGTCTGGCATTGTGATGCCACAAGCTTTGGTTTTCTTTTTAAATATTCCTCTGGATATTCGGTGTCTTTTCTGGTTCCATACAAATTTTAGGATTATTTGTTCCAGGTCTCTTAAAAATGTTGATTGTATTTTGATAAGGATTGCATTGAGTGTGTAGATTGCTCTGTGTAGCATAGACATTTTAACAATATTTATTCTTCCAACCCATGGGCATGGAATATTTTTCCACTTCTTTGTGTCTTCCTCAATTTCTTTCATAAGTGTTCTGTAGTTATTGGAGTACCGATTCTTTTTTTTTTTTTTTTTAAAGATTTTATTTATGTGACAGACAGAGATCACAAGTAGGCAGAGAGAGAGAGGAGGAAGCAGGCTTCCCTCTGAGCAGAGAGCCCGATGCAGGGCTCGATCCCAGGACCCTGAGATCATGACCTGAACTGAAGACAGAGGCTTTAACCACACTGAGCCACCCAGATGCCCCTGGAGTACCAATTCTTAACCTCTTTGGTTAGGTTTATTCCTAGGTAGCGTATGGTTTGGGGTGCAATTGTAAATAGGATTGATTCCTTAATTTCTTTCTTCTTATTGTATAGACAAGACAGATAGAGATGTATATAGACATGCAACTGATTTTTGTGCATTGATTTTATATACTGCCATGTTGCTGAATTCCTATATGGGTTCTAGCAATTTTGGGGTGGAATCTTTTGGATTTTTCACATAAAGTATCACGTCATCATGAAGAGTGAGTTTGACTTCTGCTTTGCCAATTTGAATGCTCAAGGTAAGTTTTAAATGGGCAAGTTAATAACACAGAGTAAGCTTTTCATAAAAATATATTGACCTAAAAGAAAAAAAAAACCCTACATTCCTTCATAGGTCAACTAAACAAACACTATTTAAGAAAATACAACTAATTTTTTAGCTATCAGCCAAAATCCTTGGTTTGTGGCAGCCACTTCATGGATTTTTTGTCAAAGGTGAAATTAGATTTTTTTGCTCTTTGTCCTACAGCACGTTTTTGTGGCTGTTTCCCTCAGAGAATCTTGAATGAATGTTGGCATGTTGAAATTTGCCTTTCAAGCTCCAAGAAATATTCCTTTACCCATTTCTCCCTTCTGTGGCAACTCCTTCACCACTTACATAACCTATGCTTCCCTCCTGTCCTCAGCTGTGAATTCCAATGATTTTGGACTAAAAAGTCCTTCCTCTTCTTTTCAAATGACTCACCTTGTGATTTACTTCTCTCAGGAAAGGGCATTATAAGCTCATTCACTCAAAGGGATGACTGACACCTTTACCAGAGATATTAAATATGGGATGAGAAATTTGGGTAGCAGCAGGCTATGAAGAATATGTTTTGGGAGACAGGAGAATTCTGAAGTCGTATCACTTTGTCAGAGACTACTTGTTCTGCCTATCCTCTGTAGGATGCCTTCAGCCAACTTCTGGTGCAGAAACTTTAATACAGAAAGGATCACTTCTTTTTTTCATCTGAGTTTTAGTATAACATGAAATTGAAAAATTATGTCCACTGTTACATAGCTAGCTAAAAGGGAGGTTTCTTTACTTTATAAAATTAAATTTATATCTCCATAAGGCAATGCTTTAATATCCCACAGATTTGGATTTTAGGATATCCTGTTAGAATTTACTCTATGCAGAGAAGGCTGTTCTCCTATGTGGATACATTTCTTTCAAAACTCATGATAATTCTTGTCCAATTATTGGACATTCTAAGATCCATCAGAAAGACTTTCTCTTGATTAGCAATTAAGGTCTTCTGCCAATAATATGTTAAATAAGGTTACAAAAGGGCTGGGTCTGCCAGAAATTTCTCAGTTCCAAATATTATGAAATATTCTGTCCAGGCTGTGGAGCCAATATACTATTTCTGGGAAATTACTGGCAAACTGTTATAGCTACTTAGAATCTCTCTACAAGGATATCAAAACTCTAATTGAAAATTGTGCTTATTAACTATTTGAATAATTACAAAGGATTATTTGTAATATAGATGCCAGAAATCAAGAATAATGATACTTTGAACCAAGGTTAAGAAAAAGAACATTACCATCATTTTTCTATTCTCTAGGGGAAATCTCCTCCATTACCTGAGTTGTGCTTTAATCATTACTTTATACCTTGGTTCTCTTTATGGTTTCTCTACATATGTTTATTTCCCTAAAATATGACCTGGTTTTTAAAAATTTTTCAAGTTTATAAGAATGAAAGTATATTATATATATTCATAATTTCCTTTTTGTTGTTGTTCAATAGTATGTTCTTCTACTCATACTAAATAATGATTCTAATTGTTCTTCATCCTTTCTGATGCTTGAAGTGGTGAGTATTAAATATTTTATTATTGCTTTAATACATATTATTTATTTTTTATTCTTATAGATGTTCTGTGTATATCTAAGTACTAATGTGTTATAAATAGCTTCTCCCAGTTTGTGGTTAATCTTTTCATTAAATGATATCTTGATGAGAAGTTCTTAAGTCATAAAATCTATCAATATTTCCCTTTTGCTTTTATTTATTGTACCTTATTTAAGAAATCTTTCCCGTCCCTTCCCCTTCAGATGATGAATGAGCTACACTATCTGTCTTTCAAATTTTGCCTTTTAAATTGCATTAACTTATCTGAAAACAATATTTGTGGATGTTTTCAAGTACGGGTCTAATTTCACATTAATTCCCCACATGGATAAATCTCCAGGATAAATCTCCCAGATTTGGGTAAATCTCCAGGTATCATTTATCAGATGGTGTGTTTTCTTCTCCCAGGCATCTGTGATAGCTTTTTAGTCATAAATATGTAGGCTTTTTTTTGGGGGGGGGGTCTCTACTCCATGATTAGTGTATTCATCTTTGCGCCAATATAAAAATGCTATCATTTAAAGGTATGACTTTATCTTGCCAATCAAATCTTCTCTCCTTGCTCTACTTCTTCAGAAGTAGAGCTCTTTGCTTGTTTATAGCTCTTTGCTTTTCATTTATTATAAGGTTAACTTGTAAAATCCCTTCCATTGCCTCCTAAGTTGTGATTTTGATTTGAAATGTCTTGATTGGAAATATCTTTGACTCCACTGATTAGTGGAAATATACCACCTTTCTGATACTGTCATCCAATCCTGAATATAGTACCTTTTTCACATTACTTAATTCTCTAATGGCCTTTAGTAATGCTTTATAAGTTTCTCTATAAATGACACACATATCTTTTATTCGATTTATTTCTAGGTACATCATATTTTTGATGCTATTTATTTCTAAGGACATTATATATTTTGATGTTATTTAACATGATTTATATGTTCAAATTTCTGAAATCTATACCTTGATGAATTATACATATATTTGTGTGGTAACATGTATGTTTATATTGTAAAATTCTCTCTTTATTTCTAGAAATGCTTCTGGCTTTAAAGTACAATTTTTTATATATTATGATTGTAAATGTATTTCTGAAAGGCAATATTATTTTTCATCTTTATTTAGATTTACTTACATATTTATCTTTAAAACAAACCTCTGAATTCCTTCTTGCATCTCTATACTTTCCATGGATCATTTTCCTTCTGCCTAAAGAAATTCTTTTAATGATTTCTTTAGTTGGGGTTATTGAAGATATATTTTCCCAGTTTTCATTTCTCTAAAAGTGTCTTTTTTTTTTTTTACATTAATTTTGGTAAAATTTTCACTAGGTTGGTATTTATTCTCTACTAGGAAATTGAAAATATTACATTGACTCTGACTTCTATTCTCTGTTCTTGAGAAATAAATTTTCAGTCTTATTATTCTTTTGAAGATAATATTTATTATTTCTTGACTGTTCTTAATATTTTTGTTTTCAACAGTTTTACTATGATGTAAATTTTCTTATAGTGGTTTGTAGAACTTCTTATATCTATGCCTTGTTGAATTTTATCATTCTTGGCCATTATTTCTTTAGTTATCATTCCTGTGCCATTACCTCTCTTCTTCTGGGGTTCCAGTTGCATCATAATAAAATTTTTGACTATGTTTCCTACAACTCCTACATAAAAATTTTTTTCATCCTTTCTTCTCTTTAAGATTCAATGTATTTATTGTCTTCTGCCTTATCTTCCATTTTGTTATTTTTCTCATCAGCTGTTTTCTTTTTCTTTTCTTTCTTTCTTTTTTTTAAGATTTATTTATTTGAGGGGAGCACAGCGGGTAGAGAATCTCAAGCAGAGTCCTGCTGAGTAAGGCTGGATGCTGGGCTCCACACTGAGCTCCACACTAGACTCAATTCTGGGCTCAAGGTGAGCTTAATTTCATAACCCTGAGATCATGACCTTGAGATCATGGCCTGAGCTGAAATCAAGAGTCAGAAGCTTAATAAACTGAGTCACCTAATTGCCCCTTGCATTAGCTGTTTTTAATCTGTTCTTAGCTGTATCTATTCAACTTTATTTTGAGTTTGTATATACCTATTCTAGAATACATATTCAGTTTTTTGTAATTTCTAGTTATCAAATATCATTTTTCAAATTATTATTTTATTTATTTAATAGAATACATGAATGTATTTGGTTTGTTTTTGAGGTATATGTGTTTTTAAAATTTTTTTTTAAATTTTATTAACCTCTACACCCAGTGTGGGACTTGAACTCCCAACTCTGAAATAGAGAGTTGCATGCTCTATCAACTGAACCAGTCAGGCACCTCTGATTTGTTTCTGATAACTAAAAAATACTGGTGACCTGTAAGAGTTCTTCTACTTTGTTTATTTTTTTTTTCCCCTTCTATTTTGGTTTTCACTTTAGTGTGTGATCATTTGGTATTGTTTCTTGATATTTTGAGTGATACTTAGTAATGCTGAACAGATTGTATGAAAAATTTTAGGGGTAATATGAGTCTCGGGTGTTATATTGTCCTCCAGAAAAACCCAATTATAGGCTAGGCTTTAGACTTATGATATCTGGTCTATTCTGGTTTGTTTCCACTCCTTGAAGGTAATCTTTTGGGAAGTCCAAGCTAAAAGCATAGGTCTTTACTAGGACTTTTTCCTCCATGGAAATCTAAGCACTCTAGTTATTGATCTACAGCCCTTTAAGACTGCTAAAAAGTGGTGCTTAGCATATCAGCAAACATCTTGATGCAAAAAATGGGAATGAATGACCTGAATTGCGCTCATTTTCCACTTCTTCCCAGATATTTGTTCATTAAGTCTTCACTAGATTAGTATGTCTTAAATGTCTTCAATCAGATAGATTTTATATTTTGTCAGGGTTGGTCTACTACAAGAGAGCCCATCATTACATTACAACTCTGGGGTGCATTGTTATATATATGTGTGTGTAAGAGCATCTGTAAATGTTTGTTTACATATTCCATATTACTGTTGATTTAATTTTTTTCTGCCTAATCAGTAAATTAGATGTGTCAAATCTACCAGTATAATTCCGGATTTGTCAATTTACTTTGTGTATTCAGAAACTATGTTATTCAGTCCATACTATGTTAGAATTATTATATTTTCCTGGAGAATCAAAATTTTTAAAATTTTTATCATTATTTAATATTCCTATTTCATAGTGTGGCCTTACATTTGTAATCATAGATAGGTTTATAGGTTTATTTCCAAAAAAAGGTTTTTTATTTCTCTTTTCTTACTCTCTTTTGGATTTATCAAGGGTCATTTCTCACTGAATTAACTATAGTCCTCAATTCACGGCACATCATCATTCTCACCAGTGCTTGTGTACCAGGCCCTCTCTTGTATTACATACATATTTATGTATTTGTTTATTTTTCCTTATTTTTTGCTCATGTTATACCAAATCCCTATGAACCTTTTGTTTTCATATGGACTTACTGAGTGTGGTTGTAGCTCTGTATGCATGTATTTTTAATTTAGGTAAATGTTATTGAACTAGATACCTCTTTCTTTCTTTTTTTAAACATTTTCCAAATTGTTTTTAGTTTAAATTCAACTAATTAACATATAATATATTATTAGTTTCAGAGGTAGAGATCAGTGATTCATGTCTTCTATAACACCCAGTGCTCATTATGTCACATGCCCTCCTTAATGTCCATCACCCAGTTATCCTTCCCCCCCTCCAGCAACCCTCGGTTTGTTTTCTATTTTTAAGAGTCTCTTATGGTTTGTCTCCCTCTCTGATTTCATCTTGTTTTATTTTCCCCTCCCTTCCCCTAAGATTCTGTTTTGTTTCTTAAATTAGATAATTTGATAATTGTTTCTCTGATTGACTTATTTCTGTTAGCATAATACCCTCTAGTTCCACCCACGTTATTGCAAATAGCAAGATTTCATTTTTTGATGTCTGAATTGAATCTATTGCGTGTGTATATATATGTATATATACACACCACCTGTTCTTTATCCATTCATCTGTTGATGGGCATCTCAACTTTTTACATAGTTTAGCTATTGTGGACATTACTGTTATAAACATCGGGGTACAGGTTCACCTTTGGATTACTACATTTGTATCTTTGTGGTAAGTACCTAGTAGTGCAATTGGTCGGTTGTAGGGTGGTTCTGTGGACTTCCATATTGTTTTCCAGAGTGGCTGCACCAGACGTCTCTTTCTTACATTTTTTTATTTTTAACTCAGCATGATTACTGTAGGATTTACCTTTGTGCTCTTAGCCTTCTAAGTGCTCCCTAGAATTTCACAGTGTGCACCCACTATATTTTAACTATGTGTTTCCAACAGTTTGTTACCACAAAAAAGTGCTACAGTGAAGCTTGTTCATTTATAAAACCTAGAAATCTATTTGCTTTCCACATGCACTTTCTTACTTCAATACAGTCTCAGCCTCAGGAGACTGACAGGTATGGATTATATCAATGTTTCTTTGCCATCATCTATTGTTTGGTAAGATGTAGTTAACAATGAACACTCGCAGAACAGTGATTGCAGAAAGGAAAGGGATTTAGGGTATTTATTACTTTTATGGTCATTTCAGGTTGACTTTGTTGCCTTATCGATATTTATAATTCCTGTCAAGAAAACCATCTCTACAGGCTTTTCTCCTTAAAGATTCTTTTAATTTCTTCCTCCCCTCATTCCTCTTGGTCAAGAAGTGGTGACACTCCAAAATATTGAACTCCCCTTTAGGTTTCCCTACAGTACACTTGTTCCCTTACAATAGTCTTTATGGTAAACCCCTTCAAGTTGTTTAAATACGCTGGGATCTTGACTGATATAAACCCTTATGTAAGAGAATTGACATTCTTTACCTGTTTCTATTAGTGATTTTTTAATTCATCAAATTCTAAAGATAATCAATATCATTAGCTTCATAAATGATATAAGAGTTGGAAAACCTTTTTCTATCTCATGAACTCTCTGGAATTATATGTCATTTTTTGTCTTGTACTTTATTCTCTCTTTTCTATTTATCAAGTTGTAGTATTAATGTTGCATGCAGTCAGTTTTTGTTTTGTTTTACTCACATGGTTGCCATTTCCTCTTTTCATTCCTTTTAGTGACTCAAATATTTAATGTTGGATCACTTCTCTTTCACCTTTAGATTTTTTTTTTGCCATGTATCTAATTTGATGTTGATGGTTATTTTCTTTCAGTACATTGATATTATTTCACTGTATTCTTCCTACTGTTACTATTGGTAAATTAGTGTCAGTCTAATTATTCTTTAAAGCATTCTGTGTTTTCTGTTTTAAAGTTTTCTCTTTGTCTCTGTGCTTTCCACTTTTACTGTGGTGTCATTGGGTATGGCTTTCTTTCTATTTATCCTACTTGCAACATACTGGCCTTCCTGAATCTTGTTGGTGATTTTCAACTTTTCCAGAAATTGCTCATCATTACTCTTAAAACTATTTCTGGGGGCTCCTGGGAGGCTCCGTCAGTTAGGCATCTGCATTAAACTCGGGTCATGATCCCAGGAATGCTTGCCATTCCCCCTGCTTGTGCTCTCTTTGTCAAATAAATAAACAAAATTTAAGAAAAAAAGAAAAGACTGTTTCTGTTTTCTTCTCTCCTTTCTCTCCTTATGCAACTCCAATGGGATGTAAGTTAAACTTTGTCATTTAGTCCATTTTCAAACTCAATTTTTAAAATTCCATATCTTTGGACTTATGGATTGTTCTTTTCAGATGTATTTTGGAATTTACTACTTCTGTCTTCAGCTATTCTAATCTGCTATTAAACTTATTCATTGATTTTTGTATTGTCTACTTTAATACACTTTTTATTTCTAGAACTTCTACTTGTTTACATTTCAAATATATTTGCTGGTTTTAAAAATTCTTTTGTTCCATTTTTCATTCTATTATATTATTGCTTTACACTTCTAAAATTATATCATTTCTTTCAATTGTGGAAAGCATAACTGCATGGTATTTTATGTGTGATAATTCCAACAGGTCAAGTGTTTTGAAGGCCTGATGCTATTTTTCCTCATAGTGTCGTTTCCATGTGTGTTTGTTAATTTGATGGAGTGTTTCCATTTCTTGAATATATTGTGTATTAAGTATTGGGACCTTATGTGAAGTTTTTTCCTCCAGTAATGATTTTCTTCAGTAAAGTTGTACCCCTTCTAAGGGTCTGAGGCAGTTCCAATCCATGGCCATTTTTGTTTGTTTCAAGTTTTTATTTAAATTCCAGTTAACATACAGTGTAATATTAGTTTCAGGTATAGACTTTGGTGATTCATCACTTATACAGCTCAGTGCTCATCACAACACGTGCCCTCCTTAATACCTATCACCCATTTAACCCATCTCTCTGCCCATCCCCCTCCAGGGACCTCCGATTGTTCTCCATAGCTATGAGTCTGTTTTATGGTTTGCTTCTGTCTCCCCCTGCCCATGTTCATTTGTTTTGTTTCCATGACCACTTTTTAAGGTTTTTTTGTTTTGTTTTGTTTTTGTTTTTTTAAATAAAGAGAGTGTGCATGCACATGCAAGTTGTGGGAAGAGGCAAGAGGAGAGGGAAAGAATCTCAACCTGGCTTTTCACTCAGCCCAGAGCCCAATGGAGGCTCAATCTCAGAATCATAAGATCAAGACCTGAGCTGAAATTGAGTTCGACCAACTGAGCTACCTAGGTGCCTCTAGGACCACTTTTTTTTTTTTTTTCTATGACCACTTTTAACCAAACTCTTACTTAGCAGTGTTTTGAGCTACACTTGTTGCAAACTGAAGGAAGGCTCACATGGCTACAGGTTTTTAGAGGAAATCACTCTAAACTGAACTTCAAATTTTCACTTGGGGAATTTTCTTAAAATCTTCCATGGTAAGCATTTGCGGTCTAGGATTATTTCTAACTCATCTTTACATTGAAGGTGTAGTACTTGGAGTTTCTCGGAATATCTTGGAAGTTTTCTAGTAGTTTCTCCACCTTGGATGTTTCTTGAACTTTTCTCCAGGAATTCATTTCCTTAAAACTTACGAAAACCAAAGCTGAATTTCTCTTGGTCAGCAAAACCTCTCTCAATATGTAAATAAGTTTTAGGGCCCTGCTTACTTCTCTGAAATAAAACTTATTTCTTTTTAATCTCGTTGTATTTCTCAATGCTTTTGTCAGTTCATTAATGTGTTCTAAGATTAGAAAAATATTTTATATAGCATTTTTAGTTGTTTGCAATGACAGGAACAGCCACAGTATCTAATCCACCAGTACTCCTGAAAACAGTTTTAATTTTGTGGGCTATTGGCAGTACTATAGGTATTTTAGTTATTCAGACACTTATGTTATTGGCATGATTAATATTTAATTTGTTTAGAACAATATTAGGAAAGGGGATTTTCTTTTCTCTATTACTAACACAGATACATTTCTTTCTGATATTCCACTTGTTCTTTTATCATTGCTATGGGCTATGGATCCTCCTGAAATGTGATTTCACAAGGCAATTTTCTGTATTTGTCTTCTGTGATTCACTAACAGCTTGTTTGATTTTCATAACAGAAAATAATTCTTTCCATATGCCAAAAGACAACTCATTTAAATAAGCCTGGTTCATGGTTTATCAACTTGATTACATCAGTTCTTTGAAAATATAGAAGTTTATACTATGGTTTTAGAATAAATTGCTTTCTCTAGTGTCATTTATATTTTACTAGAAAACAAACATGTAATTTGTAATGCCATGCCATCATACTAATAGAACAAGGAGGGATTTATCCCTCCATTTCATCAAAAAGTCAAATGCATAACAAATCAATGTCAATGATGAAAGTGTTTCTTGTGCATTGTAAGGATCAAAGTAAGCTAAATGGCATCACCAAGACAAGGCCATTGTCATTGGTCATAGGATTGAAGCAAGGTCATGAGGTAGAATGGAAAACATGCTTTTTTTCTTTTTTGTCCTTGTAGTACCTATTTAAGTTAGCTATTCTACCATGTGATTCATATTAAGGGAGTGTAAGAGCTTTTCTAAAATCATAACATATATGTGGATAAACTATTTTTTAAAATGTATGTTTTTTTCCCCCTTAATAGCCTTGTGGAACCTGTGAAAACCACAAAAGGTATCCTATTCTTTTTCCACAGAGAATGAATGAATATCAAACCTGTGTAATTGGTTAATAAGAGATATATGATATCTCGTAGGCAGACATTGCTACAATTTTGAAATTAAAAAGTTCAGAAGATTCCATTTCAGATTTTCAGATGGTTGTCACAAAAGGTAACCAATTAAAAAAAATTATTTTTGCAGTTTTTTTCTGAAAATACTACTGATGTCAGAAACAAACATCAAAGCAAAGCCAAACCTAAAACTTAAAAAATAATTAACCTAGTCAGATTCATTATAGCCTTGTGAGTATGCTGTATTTAAGAAGTGAAAGAAGTCCTACATAACTGTTCAAATTCTGTAATAGTTTCATTTTATTTTAAACCTTACTATAGTCTAATGCTAAGTGAAATGAATCAGGGAATGATAAATACCATATTATTTCACTCATATGTGGAATTTAAGAAATAAAACAAACAAGCAAAGGATAAAAATGAGAGTGAACGGGAGAGAGGGAGAGTGTGTGTGAGAGAGAGTCAAAGGAAGAAACAGACTTCATTATAGAGAACAATCGGATAGTTACCAGAAGGGAGGAGGGTGGGGATAGATGAAACAAGTGAAGGAGATTAAGGAGGGCATGTGTGATAAGCACTGGGTAATGTATGGAAATGTTGAATTACTCTGTGTACACCTGAAACTAATATAATACTGTCTGATAACTAACTAGAATTAAAATAAATATGAACAAATAAATAAAAGTGCATTAAATATGGAAAAAAAACTCCCCCAAATCCTTCTATATCTCTAAAGCAATTATAAAATACATTTAAATTAGGATCAAATGCCTCTTATCTTTCCCACAACTCTGAATCTACCATGTAAAGCTAGTTTTTCTTGAAATCACTGGAATAGCTTTTTGGTATATAGAATAGGCACAGTAGGGAAATACATGACAAATAAATACATGACTAAGAAAGTACCTGCCAAGGAAAATAAAATGGCATTTGACGCATTCTTGCTTTTATTTATAATAAAAATAAAGATGAAGGAAGAACAGGAGATGTAATTACACTTTACATGCTAGAATAGCAATACTGTTTTTTTGTTTTTTTCTTTTTCTGTCTAAGTAGAGTTTGGAGATTATGGATAAAAAAGAAACATTATGAGAACCCAATGTCTTATGGGTAATGTATTCTGTGAAATGATTCAGAGAATAACAATAATATAATGATAGAGTTTTTTCTTCTGATTTCTTGTATACCAGAGAAATACTATTTCTTACTTTTCTAAATGTATACTATAATACATATAAGTAAATATAAGGGTTTTTTTTGTTGTTGTTGTTGTTCCAGACAAGTTATAATTGGGGTGGGAGGAAAAAAAATGTGTAAATCTTATGCTTGGAGAAGTCCTTGCCTAAATGTGCTCAGATTGCATTTTTGGCCAATTTCTGATTGTGTCAGTGGTCTTATATTGGCCACTAGTTTTCTTCCTTTAAGATCTCATCATTTCTGAAGATCCCATTATTTCTGAAGTGGAAAAGAAACTGGTTTTACACGATGTATTTGGGGACTGGTTTATTGCTACCTTTTGAAAAATGCTACAGAAGTGTCTATTCATGTCTTCTGACCATTTTTTGAACAGACAGTTCTCCAAAGAAGATATACAAATGGCTAACAGACACATGAAAAAATGCTCATCATCATTAGCCATCAGGGAAATTCAAATCAAAACCACATTGAGATACCACCTAATAACAGTTAGAATGACAAAAATTGACAAGGCAAAAAACAAATGTTGGAGAAGATGGGGAGAAAGGGGAACCTTCTTACACTGTTAGTGGGAATGCAAATTCGTACAGCCATTTTGGAAAACTGTGGCAATTCCTCAGTAAGTTAAAGATAAGAGCTACCCTATGACCCAGCAATTGCTGTACTGGGTATTTACCCCAAAGACGCATATGTAGTGAAAAGAAGGGGCACATGAACTCCAATTTTCATAGTAACAATGTCCACAATAGCCAAACTGTGGAAGGAGCCGAGATGCCCTTCAGCAGATGAATGGATAAAGAAGATGTGGTCCATATATACAAGGAACTATTGGCCATCAGAAAGGATGAATACCCACCATTTGCAGTGACATAGATAGAACTGGAGGGGATTATGTTAAGTAAAATACGTCAATCAGAGAAAGACATTTATCATATGGTTTCACTTATACGCGGAATGTAATGAATAGCCTGGAGGACATTAGGAAAGGAAGGGAAAAATGAGGAGGGGATAAATCAGAGTGAAGACAAACCATGAGAGATTATGGACTCTGGGAAACAAACTGAGGGTTTCAGAGGGGGTTGGGGGGTGGATTAGCCCAGTAATGGGTATTAAAGAGGGCATGGATTGAGTGGAGCACTGGGTGTTATACACAAACAATGAATTATGGAACACTACATCAAAAACTAATGATGTACTGTATGATGATTAACATAACATAATAAAATAAAAAATGAAAAAAAAAAGGAAAATGTTGGAAGAATAATTTATAATATGGAGGGGACCTACTCTTTTTATTCTCATCTTTGGTTCACAAGGATAATCCTCTGATTGAAAAACAGAATCCTCAACAGGCCACACATGCCCACACAAAAAGATTAAACATATCACCAGTAGTATAAGGTATTTTTAGCAGTGTATGATTATACAAGATAAGTATATAGAAGGTAGGTACCAGAAGCCTGTCATCTTAATTCTCTCACATACTCCTTCTCAGAGAATTTACCTCAGATAGCCTGTAAAGTTTGCTAGCCCACATTAAACTATCATTTAGTCCACAACTGATCTAATCATAGGTAGAAAAATGACCAGTTATACCAATGAATTTCTATCTTTCATGAATTCTTAAATTGGGACTCAGAGACTAATCATGGTATTCAGTGTCTAGATCAAAAAATGAAACAAAGTCAAGGCTAAAGGACATTTTGTACCATATTCAAAGAAAAGCATAGAATTTTGGATTGAATCTGCTTCCACAGAGAATTCTGACATCCAGAGAGAATGAGAGAGTCTTGCCAAAAGAGCAGGGTGACCACATGGTTCAGGAAAGTTGAGGAAAGAAGGAAAGTAAAATCCTGTCTAATTTCTCATTCCTCTCCTTCATAAGACCAGATAAGACACTTGCCCCTGGAACCATGAGATTCCTTTGCATCTTTCATTAAATACTAACTTAAGCTAGTTTGATGGGGTGTTTGTTTCTTAAAATCAAACAGTTCTTATTTATGATAGAGATTGATAATTGCTGGTACAACATCTACATTTCCCTTTCCTTCTTTACAGAGCCCTTATATTGTCAAGTGTTGCTATATGTTTAGCTAAAAGACTTGATTCTTGCCTTCTTTGCCCTTAGAAGTGGTTATGAGAATAAGTTCTGGTCAATAAGATCTTAGCACATATGCTAGGACTTCTAGACAATCTTTAAAGGGAAATAACTCATTCAATTTTCCTTCCCTTCTATTTCTCCATCTTACTGTTTGATGTATGAACCTGATAGATGGAACTGACTAGAAATAAAGCAGGCTTTGGAATTGTGAAAGGTTGTGAGGGTAAAAGCTTGTTACTGAGACCAGGTAGGAGTAGAAAGTGGAGGAAGCCCGAGTCCTCAATGATCTTGTGGTGTGTCTAAACCAACTTTTTTCCAGTAAGGGGTTGTGACTACTCAACTCTGCTATTGCAGCATGAAAGCAGTCATAGACAATATGTAAATGAATGGATATGAGTCTATTTCAATAAAAATGCTGTGATTTAATGATTACTACTCTAGATCATCCCAGCACTGCTTACTTCCAGATGTCATGTGTTGAGATAAACCTGTTGGAATTCAAGCCACTAGTATATTCTTCTGAACCTGACATGCTCAGACCAGAATTAAAACAAGAATAATAAATGATAACTGGAATGAACCAACTTTCAAATGTAGAGAGATCATTTTGAGCAGAGCCCACCTGGAAAATATTAATGAAGGTAGGATCTAAAGAAGAAAAGACATCTCAAAGAAAAGATACTTTTTATATGGGAGAGAATAGCATTCTAGGAAAAGAAAATAACAAAATAGGAGAGAAGATGTGAGAAAAGTGCAGTGTGTGTATTGAGGGTTTGTTTGACTGTGTGATGGACTCAAGAAAGAAATAGGACACAAGAAAAAAAACAGAATTATAGACTATGATTTTACTATTAAAAGCCTGAAGCCAGGCTAGAGAATATGTATTTTCCCTCTTTCATTATAAATCATTGTCTTTGTCTCCCCTGCTCTGCCCTTCCTGCTCCTTATCCTCTGGCTTCTCTCAAACTCTTTCCTGATCAACAATCAGCCTGGGACAAACATTAGGTAGGAGGCATTCATGAAACCATTAGTGAAGGTTTCATGCGGAAGCTGCACAATTATTCTCCTTTACCCCTTATTCTAAGGTTTTGAAAGGTACTTTTCCATTGGTCTCTCACCATATGCAGAATATTGGAAGAAGGTGTATTTATTCTCAAGGGATTCCTAGGTTTAAAAAGTCAATGCAGATCAAGGCAAAAGATGGAATAATTTGGAAAAAGCCAAAGACCTTACTCCTATAATATTTGTATATCTCTCTGCTTCATCGAATCCAACTAGTCCATAATCTCATTCAAAAAGCACATCATTCTTCCCACCACAGCTTTCTGTTTGCTATTCAATGTCATATCTGTTTTTTCCCTTTATTTCTTCATGACTGCTTTCTTTGTGTTAAGCAGATATTTTCTAATGTGTCATCTAAGTTCCTCCCCCTTTTTAAACTACATTTTTGAGCGTTTTTTTTAGTGATTATCATGAGGATCACAATTAATTTCTTCCTTATAATAATGTAATTTCATAGTATGCAAAAACTTTGTTCCTATAAAGCTTCATTTATTTCCTACTGTTCAATGATTTTTTAAACTAATTCTGTAGAGTGGATATTATTTATCATGTGTGGCTGCTGATGTCTCTGTCTGTTAGCTTAGGCGTGAACTAATGATTCAGTGTAAATTCCTTATGAACCCAGAACCAATAAATCTCAGTCTTTGCTAAGAGGCTCTGTGTGCATGTTAAAGCTTGCCTTCAATACTCAGTAGGCAATTAATAGCTCTGTCTTAAACTTCACTTCCTGCTTGCCTTAAACTTCACTTCCTGCTTACAAAGAGTTTCAAGTTCAAGTAGAGATAAGAAATAGCTAAGGGCCTTCTTAAGTCTTTCTTGAGAAGGCACATAGCCCGGAGCATGCGAGCAGTCTTATGTATGGAAATGAATCTCTAGAATTTGAAGAATATGTTAGATCTTTTTGAAGAGACTATGGACATCTTATTCCCTAGCTTTTCTTTTTAAGCTTTTGGTCCACCTATTACTTGCTTCAGTTGTGATCCACTTCCTCAGGCGGCCATGAACTTAAATGCCTGTATTTGTTTTTAACAAATACTCTCACAGTAAAGGACTTTTGCTTTGAGAAAGTCCTAACAGAGGTCAAATGAAGACAGCCTTATTAAGAAGGTCTTCCAGGAAACCACCAAATAGGTCAATTGATAGCGATTCTCTGGAAATGGAGTTTTAAAGAAGTTTCAACTCTCTTTTGGTTCCTTCAGTGATCTCCAGGATGCTGGATTTCACCATAATATGGGTTGTTGGATTTCAAGTTACAGTAGAGCTAGCTAGGGATGGAACTCAGGGAAGTTAAAATGTCACAGAGCTCATTGTTGCTTTTCTTGAATAAATACTCCCTAGGCTACTGTAAACCTTGGCTTAATTTTCATAGCTCTGAAAAGTTAATGCTGATAATTTTTTGACATTTTCTCGTTGTTTTAATGAGGCATTAGTTATAGATATTTACCAATGTCCTTCTTCTAACCTTTCTGCTATTCAATAATTTATAGCAGAAAATTTTTAAATTTCTTTGAGAAAGTCATTATTTGATTTTCAAGTCTTAATTTTTATGTGCTTGAAGGAATGAAGAAACCAAATAAAAACATTTATCTTAAATTTATTTTCTTATCTATTTATGAAACCTATACGAAGAACAGAAATCGTTACATATCAAGTAATCTTGAATGATAAATTTCTCATTTTTCCTTTTTGGGTTGATGTGGTTGGGTTTAATTCTTAAAGTAGGATAATAATGGTAACGATGTATTAAAATTTTATGTTTAAAAAAACTGTAAATAGAATCTATATTAAATCTGATTTTTTAACTTTTCCTTTCCTACTTCTTTTTTTTTCCCCTTTCCTACTTCTAATATCTAAATAGTCCTAACTTCTAATAAGACGTTAGACTGATCATATCTGCTGAAATAACTTTAAGTTGGCCAGTCTGAATTTTAGAGAATTATCTTTCCAAGGTTCATGTACAGTACTGAATTACTTAAGATAGTGACTATGCAGAAAAAAATCTTAATAAAAGAGTCTTGCTCAAGGCAGGACAGAAGTGAAACTATTGAGTTCACTCCTATTTTTCTGCTAGACGTATTTTAAATAATTGCACATAAGCCTTTCTCAAAGTTCCTTCATATGAAATATGAGAAGGGATTTAAATGGGTATTCTTTATTCCTCTTAACAAGAGCCCTACGTAGGAAGGAAGAACATTGACCTCCAAGTAATATGTGCTGCAAAGACTATTTTTGCCTAATTTGTGGATGAAGACTGCAGTAGGCTCTCAATAAATGCTTTCTAAGTGGCTAGTCCTCAGTAAATTGCTGTCCTTAAATTATGTCTCTGAGTAGTAGATTCAATGAAAAATGATGTGATTTACTGTATTCATGTGTCTGCCACATGTTCACTGGGTACATCTATTAAACTCCATCATACCTACCCTTTATGCATTAACACATCCCGGGGTAGGTTCCTAAGTGCAAAGAAATACCTATTGAACCAAAGCTGACGTCACTTTAAATCCCCTGAACGTGCTGACTTCATTTGACACTTCTGTCTCTTGACAGGAGACCCTCAGCTTCCTGAATAATGATAAATAGTGTATTACAATAAATGTGGACTTGTAAGTGAACAGCATCATTGTGTGTGTGTGTGTCTGCAAGCTTGGGAAGATAAGACTGAAAATTTATAGTAAAATAATCTTGTGTCCATTCCCTGTGCAGAAATTAACTATATGGCTTTTTAGTGGGTATTTCAGGAGGCTGTCATGCTTAAGAATTTTGAGAAATGATGATCGGATAAAGGACTGTAGAGGTGTTAAATAATGATTAAATAGGAATGTAGAAGCTAAGGGGGAAAATCTTAAATGATCCACTTTAAAGACTATTAGTTGAAGGAGAAATTCGATTCTAAAGGTTATGATTATATTTCATATGGCATGCAAAAACTCCCACTAAATCTACTTAAAAACTGTAGGCAAGGAAGAATGGGGTGGCATAATTATTAGAAAAAGCACAGAGAACAACTGTAACAGTTTTATTTAATGCCAACATCCTATCTGCACTGAATTATGTAGTCTGTGTGTTTTGGAACATCAAAAATATAGGAAATTGTGCTATTTCAGGTTTGCAAAAGACCACTGTTATTTCCCCGAGGAATGGAAAGATAAAACAAACAAGCCCACAAACCATGTTTTTACAAACATGCAAATCTGGTATTCTCATATGAATGACATCAGCTTGTAGTTATATATACAAAGGATAGAATATTCAGTATGCTACAGAAATCATCTAAATATATGAACAACACAATGTTTTTATGGATTTTAAACATAGTATACCTGAAAAATAAACCTCTGGCCATGTAATAATTTTGGCCTAATTATATTTTTTTGCTGAATATAATTCTCTAATATAATGAAGTGTGAATCTTAAAACATTTTTATTAATATGTTAAAATTATATATAATTAAATGATTTTTATTTCCTTAAGGAAAATGACTTATTTTGCTTTATTAAGGTAGGAAGGATTCTCCCAATCTTATCATAAAATAATATTTTATTATATATTATTTTTACTATGTCAACATGTAATTTATGTACCATAAATTATATTAATTTATATTATTATAATATAATATATTTATCTTAACAATAATCAGTTTAAATATTGTCATCTTTACCAAGTTATCTTGCCTATTCTTTTTATTGCTTTCTTGAACCATTTTTAAAATTACAGATCCTTTTTTAAAATTCATTTATGTTTTTTCTTCCATACTAGATTTTATTTTCCTTGAAATTAGAACTTATGATTTAATGTAATTGTATCACGGACATAGTATTAAGAAAACAGCTGTTTTAAAACATTGTTTTTTAAAAATAAATAAAAAAATAAAAAATAAAACATTGTTTTTATCTTCAAGTACCTTCTTTTATCATAGTTGAACTATCACAATGGAAATATGATATTTGCTACTCACTTGGCTTCTCTTTTATCATCAAATTTAATCCTATGGCTCTAAGTCTTTGTCGCAATGGAACAATCCCTGTTCCTCTCATCTCCTTCACATTTTTGAACAAGTCTATTGTCCTTGACATGATCTTTTATTCTTTATGCCAGTTAATCCAGGGCTACCAAAAGGCAATAGAATGTTTGACTTAGAATTGAAAAAGCGTAGATTCAGTTCCTGACTTTCACCATGACCTCCTATAACCATAGTTGGCGTTTCTCAAGTTTGTCTTTTGGCAGTTAATGAAAATCATGTTTATCAATTGTACATAAAATATGTATACATATACATAAAAATGAACAATTTAGATACTTATAACTAATATAAAAGTCATAGAGTAGGACAAGCTATGAGTGTTAAACAGACACAAAAGTGAGAGTTATTTTTTATTGGGTCTGGTTTTTTTTTTCTCTTCTTTCATTTCCTTGAATTTTAAATAGTGGGAAATTATATAATTGTATAATAATTGTATAATACTTTATCCTTCTTTAGACTAGAACTTTTCTCTTATTGAATGGTTTTTAGAAACCATCCTATTCTGTAGAAGTGATACTTTTGTAGATGATTTTGGGGAAATGGTTAAAAATACTACCAAAAAATTGTTATTGCACAATTAATGATATTTAGGTAGGATAGCAAACATTTTCCAAAAACGATAACTTTTTTTTTTCTTCAGGAAGAAAACATCTGTTTGTTTTATATGCATGAGAAAATGTTCATTTCTGAACTGCTTAGGCATTTGTTTCTCCCAAAATATCCTGGAGGATTTTTGATAGTAAATGCCAGAGTTGTGGAAAGCTTTAACTTTTATGTTTCTGTTTTGTTGTTATCTAGATCCTCTAACTAAATATTTTTAAGTTGAAAATAGGGTATTTTTAAAGTTTTAAAAAATACAACTTTAACTCTGCATGAATTCAAGACATCTCTACAGAATTTCTTCAATCTTTCCAAAAGTATTCATTCTGCTTTGATGACTCCATGAAAATATGATTTTAAGAGTAAAAATTTTGTTCCTTAATTTTATGATGCCAAAAGATAGCTTCATGTTCATTCTTTGATGACTGTTGTAATTATTCATTTACTCCAGGGATTAATTCAAACACTGTATAATTTCACAGAATTTATTTATGTGTTTTTGGGTGAATGATAGGAATTAAGATGTCTTATTTTGCAGAACTAATTGTCCTGTTTTTTTTTTTTCCAACTAACAGGATTTTAATTTCAGTAGATTTGATTTTATTTGAGAAGTCTTCACCCCGAGGGAGATTCTGAATACATAAATCCGCAATTTATTTAATTCTGGTTGAGAATATGCATCTTTTCTTTCTTTCTCAGGTGTTTGCCGAGATTTTTTTTTTAAATTTTTAATTTTTTATAAACATATATTTTTATCCCCAGGGGTACAGGTCTGTGAATCACCAGGTTTACACACTTCACAGCACTCACCAAAGCACATACCCTCCCCAATGTCCATAACCCACCCCCCTTCTCCCAAAACCCCCTCCCCCTAGCAACCCTCAGTTTGTTTTGTGAGATTAAGAGTCACTTATGGTTTGTCTCCCTCCCGGTCCCATCTTGTTTCATTGATTCTTCTCCTACCCACTTAAGCCCCCATGTTGCATCACCACTTCCTCATATCAGGGAGATCATATGATAGTTGTCTTTCTCTGCTTGACTTATTTCACTAAGCATGATACGCTCTAGTTCCATCCATGTTGTTGCAAATGGCAAGATTTCGTTTCTTTTGATGGCTGCATAGTATTCCATTGTGTATATATACCACATCTTCTTGATCCATTCATCTGTTGATGGACATCTAGGTTCTTTCCATAGTTTGGCTATTGTGGACATTGCTGCTATAAACATTCGGGTGCACGTGCCCCTTTGGATCACTACGTTTGTATCTTTAGAGTAAATACTCAGTAGTGCAATTGCTGGGTCATAGGGAAGTTCTATTTTCAACATTTTGAGGAACCTCCATGCTGTTTTCCAGAGTGGTTGCACAATTGTCCTGTTTTTAATACTGTTAGACATCAACATGCATATTTATTTCTTTCACTTCTTTTTATCAAGACCTTTTGTTACAGACTTTTGTTTGTGTCCCCTTCAGAATGTGTATGTTGAAACCCTAATCCCCAAAGTTATGGTGTTAGAAGGTGTATCCATTAGGAGATTGTTCGGTTTAGATGGGGTCAAGGGAGGGACAATGATAGGATTAATGTTCTTATAAGAAAAGGGATAGACACTAGAGCTTCCTCTCTCTACTATGTGAGGGCACAGCAGAAAGGCAGCCTTCTGAAAGCCAGGAAGAGAGCTCCTACCAGACATTGAAACTGCAGACACCTGGATATCACACTTCCCAGTCTCCATAACTATGAGAAATGAAGGTCAGTTGTTTAAGCTACTCAATTTATGGTATTCTGTATGGCCTCCTCCACTGACTAAGACATAATTTCACTTCTGTTCTTGGGATAAGATTTTTTAATTAACTTCAAGTCATGAGTCATCCAAGAAACGTAGGGTTGATTTTTATGGTTCTAGTGTTTTATAACCCAACAACTCTATTATGTTTTTTTCATAAATAAAACAAGTAAGTTGGATGTATCTAGGTGATATATAAATTTAAATAACCTTTAAAAATTTCATTAATTTATTTGAGAAAAAGAGAGAGGAGGGGCAGAAGGAGAGGGAGAGAGAATCTCAAGCAGACTCAGACTCCTCACTGAGTGTGGATCCTGATGCAGGGCTTGATCTCCGAACCCTGAGATCATGACTGAGCTGAATTCAAGAGTCAGACAGTTAACTGTCTGAGCCACCCAGATGCCCTTGAAAGAAAAATAAATAAATAAACAAACACATTTAAATTAATTAAATTAATTTATTAATTTATTAATAATTTATTAATAAATTAAATTATTTAAATACATTTATTTTAAAATAATTTTAAATAAATTAAAATGAGGTAAGGCAATCAAAACTGTGGGGATAGAATTGAGAAATGCTTTTTGAAGATAATACAACATATCTCCTGTTTACAGATACAGAGAAGAAAAGAGATCAAATAGCTTGTTAGGGACACAGTACAGTAATAATGGTGGTGAGGATTGAAGCCCCTATTCTCTCTGTAGTATCATATTTTCTTGCTACATTGGACATTCTGTCCTGTTACTCCTTTTTCTCCTTTCTTCTCTCATTAGTCAGTAGTTTTCTCTCTCATAGTTAAACCGTGGAAATTGAGAAAGAGAAAGACAAAGATCCCAGGCATAACATAAATAGCAAATGGCTCTATTGCCAATAACAGAGTAATTGAATTCACATCTTTCTGACTCAGGGAACATGCAATGCATATAAATTCTCTTACTTTCTCTTTTCCCTTTCTGTCTAATTACTATAATTTCCATTATTCCAACAACAATAATATTACCATATTTATGCTGAATGAGGTGAAGGGGTTAACTTTGCTTGCTTTAGAATCTATTTCTGTCTCCTCTTGGCACAAAGATGAGAAGAGTACTAATTGAAAGAAGGAAAAAAAAATACCTTGGGGTCCACTATATGTTTTCACATTCTGCGATCCTAGAGTGATATTGGGCCCTAGTATAAGGGGGACTAAATTCCAACCTTCATGCTTATAACACTTCATTCTCAAGACATTTATATATCTATATCTACCTATTTATTACCTATCCATTTATTACCTATAATTTTTGCCACTCTTCCTCAACTTTTTATGTTTATATCTTAAGACCTGAAGTATTATTTTCTAGTGGCTAGAAAGCCAATGCACTTTTACTTTCATGTCCTGCCTTTAAAAATGGGGAGTTGGGGCGCCTGGGTGGCTCAGTGGATTAAAGCCTCTGCCTTCGGCTCAGATCATGATCCCAGGGTCCTGGGATCGAGACCCACATTGGGCTCTCTGCTCAGTAGGGAGCCTGCTTCCCTCTCTCTCTTCCGGCCTCTCTGCCTACTTGTGGTCTCTGTCTGCCAAATAAATAAATAAAATTTTTAAAAAATGGGGAGTTTATTTTAAATAGATATATTTATTCCATAGTGAGGTAGAAGCCGTGTTGGATTATGAACCAAAGCTCAAGTTCTATTCATGTCTAACACTTTTGTGATTCTTCCTGGTCAGTGGTCTAAGAACTTATAGTTCCTGAGAACATTTAGAGAACATGGTATGTAACACACATAAAATCTTGTTATAAGCAAAGAAGAAAGAGTCAAATCAGGTAGAACTATGAAGCTGTTGATTTAAATATGTAGTAGTTGTTAGTGCCTGATACATAATCAAGTCAACTAGTAAGTATTTTGTGACACATTTGGAACTCCCAACTGAGTTGGTATCAGATCTCTCTCCCTGTGGTCTGGGTGTAGAGGAGAGAAAAAAAGGAAGTTCTGCTGATGGGATTCAGAGGAGGAAAGGCTCATAAAGTATGAGGGAGTTCTCTCCCTCAAATCAAGACCTGAACAATACTGAACCAGTTTCACAGAGCTAGGAGTTAAGTGACAATTCGAGTTATCATCAATGTGACAACAGTAGCACATTACCTATGAGTTAGTTATCTTCAGTTATGTGCCAGACACCATAGAAAGCAATTAGTATGCATGGGCCCATTTCATTTATTCACTCAATGCATATTCCAAAGCGTGTATCGTGTCCCAGTTTCTGTTTTGCGCATTGAGATGGCAGTGGTGAGCAAGGAAGACAAGTAGCTGCTTTCATAGAGCTAAATTGTAGTAGGAAAGACAGACAAAGGAGAAACAAGGAAAACAAAGAGATTATTTCAGAAAGCATTGTGCTATGATGAAACATTTGAAATGAGACCTGTATAACGAGAAGCTAGACTTAACAAAGATCAGGGAAAGTCCCCACCTAGCTAGAGGAAAGATTGGGGTGCAGAAGTTCAGTGAATATGGAGATCATTTGGATTATCAAGAAACTCAAAGAAGGCCAGTCTGGCTGGAGCATGGTGAATGAGGTCGAGAGAGATGACAGTTGACACTGAGGAGGTAGGCAAGTGTCACATCTTACTGTGGCTTGTATGCCATGGGAAAGAGTTTGGATTTAATTTTAAGTGTAAAGGAATAGTTTACACAGGAGAATGGCATGATCTGGTTTATGTTTTACAGTGATCATGCTTGGGCGCCTGGGTGGCTCAGTCAGTTAAGCGTCTGCCTTTGATTCAGGTTATGATCCCAGGGTCCTGGGATCAAGTCCCACATTGGTCTCCCTGCTCAGCAGGGATCCTGCTTCTCTCTCTCTCTCTAAACCTCCTCCCTGCTAATGCTCTCTCTCTATCTCAAATAAATAAATAAATAAATTTTTTAAAAAAATTAAAAATAAGTAGTGACCATGCTTTGGTTAGGTAGAGTATGGTTTGTAAAGTGGTCAAATGTAGAAGCAAAGGATAAAAGGGAGGCTTTTATAGGACTTGGTGAGAAATGCTCCTGGCTTGGAAAGAAGTCGTAGGTGTGGAGGCAGAAAGAAGTAGGAGGTTTGCTGGATAGGTTTGAGGGATTACTGATAGGATTTGCTGAATGACTGAGAGTGGTTTTTAAATGTAAAGAAAAATCAATATACCAGAGAGGTGGACATACTAATTTTGAGATGCAGTTTTAGTTAGGATATTGGTTGGACTGCTGAAAAACACCCAAATATAATGGAGGCTTCAATAAGATAGACCTTGTTTGTCATAGTCTGAACATAGTAGTAATTCAGGACTGAGGTGATAAGGCATGATGGGGACCTAGGGTTCCATTATTTTGTTCTGCTATCTTCAACATTAAGTTTCCTTCCTATGGTTTAAAGTAACTGCTCTGGATGCTTCTATCACTTTCCACGTAGTGGGAAGGGAGGAAGAGAAGTAAGGGGTACATTTTTTCTTCTTAAGAAAACACCTCTAAAGTTGCATTTATCACTTCAACCCTTATCCCATTCTCCAAAACCAGGATATATAGTCCCACATACCTGAAAGTGGAGTTGGGGGGTAAGAAAATGTGTCTTTATCTGGGTGGCTGCATGACTGAGAGCGATGATCACCTACATCAGTATGACAGAACTGTTAGGACTAAGACTGAGAGCATCTGTGTCAACATGACTTACTTGTTTGTTCCAGCCCAGAAAAGATAAGACTGTAAATCAATAAATAACTTCACTATTTGCTTCAGGAAATTCTTATAAATCAATTTATCTGAGACAACAGTATTATACTCATCTGTTCAAACAGGTTGCTTCTCAAACAAAAGTTTACTTCTTAATACTTATTTCTAGAACCTTCCCTTAACAGGTACACCAATCCTGAACTGTTATGTCCTAAACTTTGTCTGATCCCAGTAAGTTCCATTTGAAAAGTCTGCTTTAAACAAATTTAAGCCAGAATCCAAACCTATAAATATCTCACTTCCAATCTCTCCCTACTGATATACTAATTTTGTCAAGGTAGTGTTTTTTCACCCTTACAAAATTGAGTTTAAATAACCTTAGATTTTGCTTTATTGAGATTAGTCGTATTTTAGAAATTTCTACTCTCTTGAGGTTCCTAAGAGTCCAGCTGAGATGGCTTTCAATGCCACAGCAAAAGACCCTTAAAACCTCCCATTATCAGAATGTGAGGCAGGTAGGTCTTGAATTGGATTTGAGCTCCCATTATTTTTCACTGAGTCACAAATGTTAAGTTTATATTTGTCCTTAAGAGTGATTTCCCTTGTCCTATGATAACTAATTTGATTTATGAACTCTCAGCCTTGATGAAAACTTGCTTTATGGCTAATAGGGGTACTGTTTTGTTTGACCTTATCTGTTCTTGCCTCAGTGTGCTTTAAATTTATGAAAGTGAATGTTTAGGGAGAAGATTGGTAGAGACTTGATAAGTCCATCTATGAAAATAAATCCAGAAAGTTTTGCTGGGCATCCCTGAACACTGTTTTCCTTGGGCCACTTTATCCAGACAAAAGATTTTTTTCTCAATCTTGTATTTGTATCTCTAAGAACCACTATGTTTGGTCCCATGTACCAGGAGACCACAGTTTGGTCAGATTCTTAGAGTGATGATTAGTCTGGTGGCTAGATTCTGCAGACATGAAGTTGCATGCCTTGCTCTCTTATTACCCATGGCAGTGTTCTTGAGACTGTCTCTGTCTAAACCAAAGTTTGCTCCTCCTCTGGGCTACAGTCCTTACATATCTTTATGATATCACTCTATTCCATGTGACTATTACTGAATGGCACAATTTCATTAAGGATCATTTAGAATTATGGGAGTTGCTTCTGGAGATCTTTGAGATCTAAATTCATTTGAGAACTGTCATACTATGAAAAGAGGTACAATTTCAAACATTCATTGGTCTTTAATTTTTTATTGGTATGAAGAAGCTTTCAAAATAAATTTAGATTCCAAAATTGTTTCCTTAGAAAATTCTTTGGTGAAAACAAAAATGTGGAAAATCTAAAACGAGATTTCTCTTAATCTCCAACTCAAGGCAGGGGAGCAGATTCTTTCCTAGAGTACCCAGAAAAAATGCAGCCCTGCTGACACCTTGATTTTCACCTAAATGGAACCCATTTTGGCATCTGGTCTCCAGAAATGGAGACAAAAATCTGTGTTGTTTCAAACTAGCTAGTTTCTGGTAGTTTGGTGCAGTAACAATAGGGAAATAGAACTAATAAATGCGGAAGCAGATTTTTGTCTTGTCTGACACTGAAGTGCATAATTTTTAATCAGCCTAGATAGTTTACCAAAATGAAAATCATCAAACAAACAAAGCTCACAAACTCCAATGGGGCTTAAGCCAAAATGGAAACCAAGATAAAGAACTAGGAATCCAATGGTAAAATTTGAGTAAAAAAAAAAAAAAAAGTGTTTATGTTGTGGTTGTTGTTGTTGGTGGTGCTCTGTAGTAAGAACAGTTTTATTAAAAAAACAAACAAAAAAAAGGAGCCTCATATAAACACTGGCTATATTACATTCTCTTCGAAGTGTTTAACTGGAAAGATCATGTAAAAATTGCCCAAACAGAGCAGGCACTATCCATAGTAACCAACACCTCACAAACATCGTCTTTGAAAAATTCCTCTATGTTTAATTGATTTTCATCTCTATTCATTTCAGGCAAGCTTTTGTTAAGTTTAGTGTGGTTCAATTTAAAGTTATTATCAGTAGAAAAATATTTTTTATCATGTTTTTATCTTTCTCTTTCAGATTCTTCTGGGTAACAGAAATGTTTTTAACATTAGCCACCTCAAAAAGCTGTAGGTCACTTGATAAACTGAACTTGGAAAGGAGTAATCTTTGTTTTCTACAATTCTATCCTTGTATACCCATGATGGTACTATAACAGACTTGCTAATTAGTTTAAAGACCTCAGCAGCCAGCATTCCCTAGGTTCTTGGCATCTGCTGCCCATCACCTCTGCCCTCATTGCTATAATTATCTACAACTATCTACAACCGACTCCCTCTACACGCAAATATCCCTGATTTCAGTTATATCCTAAAGATGCTAGAAAAAGAGAAATTTTAGCATAGATCCTACTCCATATTTATATATGCTGTTGGCATGCCACTTTATCCCTGATTTGTATTTATGAAAACAGATTTTGAGATTACAAAGTCCTACCAAATATTTATTTTCATCTCTGGATCACCTCTTCTCCTTTTCTCTGGTTCCTAATTACATCAGAAAGAGAGATATCTGAGAAAATACATGTGATATCACTGAGCCTATATAATTTTCTTTTTCTTGAACAGGGTTTGATATAATTTAAATTCCTATAAAGACACCTGAAATTATTTTCAGTGATAGTGCTTGTATTTATACTACTCACAGGATATTCTTTTGTGAAATTATGATAATTAATTCCCACAAGTCCTTGCTAAAAAATCAAACTCTAATCCTCTCCTCTGCCCCTTGTATTTCCCAAATGAAATTTTGGAAGGGTGCACATCTGTTCCTCTCTTGGCGGAAGATACGAAGTACTCAATCTGGTAACCGTTTTCAGCACTGAGTATGTTCAGCAGGAAGGATGACAGACTCTCCTAGGCAAGAGTTATTCCTTCTGGGTACAACAGATATAAAGGTGGACAATGGAAATTATAGTCCTCTTCAGATAATCTAGTTTGTATCCCAATAAATCAGAAGCCACTCTTCACAACCTCATAAACAGGAAGAATACGATCTGTTCTTCTCTCATCAAATTTTGTATTTATTTTTTGATTCAGGAAGGCATGTGATTGATATAAAATCTCCAAACGTTCAAAAGTCTATCCTCCAATCTCTTAGTTGCTTTCCACAGAGACTCCCACTGTACCCAAGAGGCATATATTTTTCTCCAGAAGGCATATCAAAGTCTTCTTATGTTTTATAATACTAGGCAAAACTTGAACACTATGCTTGGAGGCCATTTTAAACAAAGAAATTGCCAACCAAAAGCACACACACACAAAAAAAATAAGTAAAAAAATGTAGCATGAAACAGATCCCCAAAAGAGCACTTGTTTACAGTATGAGCAATCAAAGGAGAAGGCAGAGAGGTGCCTTGTTCACCTCTGCTGGGAACGTGTGCAGTAGGTGACTCAAATACTTTGCTGCTCTCTGCATATGCAGAAATGAATGCAAAAGTCCTGTGGACATTGATTTTGGGGTTGCAAAGAAATTTTACTGAGTAGATGAATCTGCAAATGCAGAATCTGTGAATAATGAGGATTGATTTCCTTAACAAATTTTTAACAAATACCTTGGCAATATCTCCGAATAGTACACAGAGTGCTGTTCCATTGTTTCGGTTACATTTTATTCCATTTATGAATGCAACACAGTCTCTTTTAACCAAACTCTTGTTAGTGGAGATTTAGATAATATTGTTGTTGTTGTTGCAAACAACACAACAAGAAATATCGTTACACAAGTTATTTTGTATATTTGCAGGTATAACTGTAGTATATATTTTTAGAAATAGGATTGCCAGATCAAAGTAATGTGAAATTTTCATTTTGATAGATATTTCCCTTGCTGCTTTGTTAGTTTTTAAATTAAAAAAAAACCTTCTCTGCTAAAATATTGCTCTCTAGATTTTGTAAGTAAACATGTCATCTGTTACTAATAGAAGTAGAGCATTCTTTTAAGAAGGAGCATCATATTTTTAAGTGGAAATCTAAAACTTGAATTGAGCTCCATCCTGTTGGGGGGGGAGGAAGCAAGATTCTTTTGAATTGATTTTGATACTATGAAACAATAGTAAGCGGGGAGGGGGTTGGGGGAGAGAGGAGAGAGATGGTGTATTTCACCTCTCTTCCTACTGGTTCCTGAGACTTGGTAGAAGGCCAATGTGTTTTAAACAGCACATGATGATTAATAAGTGATGACAAGGTTCAGAGACAGTCACACACCCAGGCTGCTTCCGGCAGCTCCATCCCACCATGCTTTTTTTGGCAGCAGACTTATTGGTACTGGCTAATAGTAACGTGAATTCTATGACTGTCCAGAGAAGGAGATATACCGCATATTCTTCCTGTCAAATAAAAATGTGGAAGGAGATACAGGATGACCTTGCACACATTATAGCTGGCCTACTGCGGATCACAAGATTACTTAGAACTGTCAGAAAAAGAGTATATTTTGGCACTACTTTTGATCAAGGTGCTCTAATTTCTGTCTTCAGCATAAACCCAAGCAGGATTTGGTATTTACATTTGGTCTGATTTTTGACATTTTCTTCCTTTGACCTATGTGACTAAAAGAGCAGAAACATTGGGGGCTTGTTAATGGAAGGAGGCGGTTTGATAAGACCATTCATTCCACAAGGATCTGGGGACATGATAGGCTTGAAATTCAAGAAATGTTCTTTGAATAAGGAGCTTAAGGCAAAAATGTGGAATGTAGATTTAGGTATGTGATAAATTCAAGAACTATTTATGCTTAGAAAATAGTCAAATCAGAAGCAGGTTGCTAGAATCAGATGAACCACCAAGGAAGACAGTAAAATATCAGAATCGGGCAATGAGTCAGAACAGATGGGTCTTGGAGGACCAGGCAGGCACTGAAGCTGAAAATGAGCTTGACACCTTGGATTATCAATTATAGATCCACTAAAAATTGCAAACAGTGATTAAGGAATGAAGGCAAGTTGTGTAGCTTTTAAATTTAACAAAACTGAATCATACATTGACTAAAGAGGTATCTCACTATGGTACCCTTAGGTTTCTACCAGAGTGGGAACTAACTTCCAAGTTTGGCTGTCCTGGATTTTATAGCTGAAGTTAAGCAGAGCACACAGGAGCACAAAGGAGCACACAACACATTAGATCCTGTATTTGTTCAGTTTCTTAGAAAACTTCTGGATATCAATATTACAAGTTGCGCTTAAAAAATACCTCAGAATGCTACTGTCTACTGAACCAATATAAGCTACTGAATATGTCATAGAAGAGACATTATTTTTATGACCAGCCATCATTCCTGACTCACCTCCCAGCATTCCACCATATTTCCCCTGAACTCTAACCACTCCAGATCACTAGGATCTTCTATTTATTTATTTATTTATTAAAAAGATTTTATTTATTTATTTGACAGAGAGAAATTACAAGTACACTGAGAGGCAGGCAGAGAGAGAGAGAAGGAAGCAGGCTCCCTGCTGAGCAGAAAGCCCAATGCGGGACTCGATCCCAGGACCCTGAGATCATGACCTGAGCCGAAGGCAGCGGCTTAACCCACTGAGCCACCCAGGTGCCCCACTAGGATCTTCTTTTAATATGTTCTCTCTTGCCTGAGATGCTGAATATTCTGTCTCTTCTGCTATCCTTCCTCTTACGCACTTGTAAGACTTACTCCTTTCTCAGGCCTTCCCTGACCATCCCAGTAGAGCTAAGTGCTTCTGTTCTCAATTCCAATAACATCTTGCGCAAATTGCTTTCTTTTCTCATCTCTGCTGTCATTAACATTATTATTCTCATATGATAGATGTGGAAATTAAAGCTCAGATTAAAGCAAAATGGTACCTGTTCTGGGCATCAGTTATTCCCAAGCGGTAATCACTGATTGATCTTCAAGAAGTTTCATTTTCTATATTTTCTAGTATGGTACATTTGATATTTCATCCCTTTATGTCTAAATGGGATAAAGTATATGCCTGACTACCAAAATACCGTGAAAACAGTTTATTTTTAAAGTGAATGGCCACGGGCATCTGGGTGGCTCTGTGGGTTAAGCTTCTGCCTTTGGCTCAGGTCATGATCTCAGGGTCCTGGGATCGAGCCCCGTGGTCTCTCTACTCAGCAGGGAGCCTGCTCCACCCCGCCTCTGCCTGCCTCTCTGCCTATTTGGGACCACTGTCCATCAAATAAATAAATAAAATCTTAAAAAAAAAAAGCGAAAGGCCAATAACCTTGAATTAAGGGCCAGTAAAATTATATATTTCTCATGTAAGAATGTCTCTTTTATCTACTTTTGATTATAACTGGTGGTCTTGACTATCCTTCCCTTGAGTCATTGCAATAATATCTGGAACTAGTGTGGATTACAAACTACCACCGAACAAGTTCCCTGCCCTTTTTCCTCAAAACAAACCATTAGATTAGTTTTCTAAGAATTATTAGAGACAAGAAGATACGATCTACCCAAAGTGATATAGTCAAGTGATACAGTCAATAGCTGTGATGTGACTCAAACACTTTTCTGATTCTTTATACGCTGCTTTCTCTCTTATGCTGTTACATAAATAAACTCTTCCTGTTGATTGTCCACATAAATTCTCAGCCAAATTTCTACAAATTGAATATTGCCTGGCATAATAATGAAGAATGAGCACTTGGAATTTTGTAAGGGCATGAATGTCACTCTACACATTTAAGCAAGCAAGAAACAATACACGTTTTTATTTTCCACAAATCAGTTGTTTCTACATCAAGCCCACTATTCTATCCAGAGGACAGGAAATGTCATCTCAGTAGTTCTTTCTCAGGGTCTGGGGCTTCATAGTGTTAGATCTTTCAGAGAAGGTCACCAAGTCATAGCTCATAAGTTACCCTGAGACACCCAGTATTCTCTGGGGTATGGCTGTCTGTGGCTTTGTGCCTGTGACCCAGAAAGACACTCCTCTCTGGGGGCTTGACTGCACCAAGCCAAGGGGTTCACTACAATAGATCTCTCTCCTTCTTCCCTTCCCCAAAGTGAATGAAATATATAGTTTTAGTGTGGGGGTTGAAAACATGTCTAAGGGAATCTTATGCCGCCAGTTATTCTAATCAATCTGCCTTTACTTTCAATCTGCCTTTTTTTTTTTTTTTTTCCAAAAACCTTGCTAAATTTTCTAAGGCTTAAGTTTTTGAAGAAAAAAAAAAAAAAAGACTTGCAAGCTAGTCATCTTTTCAGGTCTTTCACATACATTACTTCCCCTGAGTTGGCTTGTTGTTTGAAACAGGAAGGAAGCCAGGTGAAGTATGCGTGGTGAGGAGAAAGGCGGAAATACAGTAGGACAAAAATTGTAAATCAACCTAAAAAAATCTCAAAATAACGATATCACCCATCAATATTTTTAACCTTATAGTAAACAAATTTCCATATCATAGATGCAGTTATAGAGCATAGGATTAAGATTAATTATAGAGCATAGGATTAAAAAAAAGTAAGGATACAACATAATTGCATAATCTTCAAGATATTTCAACATCAAGCTATTGAGTCTGAAAATATGCTTATTGTATCAGATATTCACAAACATGTGACCTTAAAACTTGGACTAATGAGTAATTTGCCTATAATATTTTAACTAAAGTTATTCAATAATATCTATTTGGTTTCTGAACTCTTATAGTAGATTTTCTTTAGGAAAAAGGTAAATTCTCACTAAACATTTGATGCTTTCATCCTGTGTAAATGTGGAACTCTAGAGTTTTTTAATTCCTTTGTGAACTTCAGTTTCCTTATATAACTTTCAGGTGGGAAGGAGAGACTTCCACGACAGTTTCTAGGTAGGAGGGTATCCTTTATCTAAACACTCTCAACCATGAATCCTAACATTTACTTCTCTCCAGAGAGGGAGAGTGAGTTCCCTTGCTGTTGACTTTGGCAGAAGAACTGGGAGTCATTTCTTAGCCTTTCCTTACCTTCTCTTTAAAGTCAAGCTGCCTGTGAAAAACAGGCTTTCTGACTTCTGACCTAACATCAGTTTGAGAGGGGAAGGCTCTTTGTGGAGAGTTCTGCCAAGTTCAGCCTCTGAGCAAGTGGGTGAGTTGACCAACTCTGGGCATCCTTGAGGAAGCTGTTGTTGTTCCCTTTCAAAGCCATGTTAATTGATAGTAGTTTTATCAGTAACATAGATGATTTTTTAAACTATTCATTCTGTTTAACTTTTGTCTTACTTGTTAATTAGTTCACCCGTTGAGTGGGAAAGAACAATGACTTAATTAATTAGTTCTCTTTTGGAAAACTACCAATCACTTCGAACTAGCTATTCAGTTTCTAGAATTAAAAGCTGTGCCTCATATGAAACAAGAGCAACTAGCTGAAAAGTTCAAAGCAAAATAATAGTAATAATAATAATAATAATAATAATAATCAACACATTTTCAACACATTGCCAAATAAGGATGACTGTGTTGATTTTTTAATTTAATTTCTAAATTGAGGTCAACTAAACCTACCAGTCATTTTGTTGTCAGTTTCAGTGTCTAATACAGTTAAATTCATTTTATCTATTACTTTTAAAATTTCTAATTAAAAAGCAATCTGACTTATTTCACAAACATTTTTGAACAAGGCTCAGAATATAGTTTTATATCCTTAAACCCAATAATTTCCTTTCTCTTCTAACTCCTTCATTAAGCACCTCTTGTACAGTGTTACTGATTGGTATAGCCTTTGCCATTTGGGTATTTTGAATAATACTCAAAGTGGCGAATAGAAAAATGTGGAATTGTTCATTCTTTATTTTATTTTATTAAGGTGGCTGCAGAACCATGGCAAAGCTAAATTGCAATGATCTTACCCAGTGTTGGTAAGCTGTGGTCTAAAGATAGAATTTTCAGTCTAAATCTCTAAGGGTTATTTGGTGTTCCTTTGTACTACTTAAAAATGATCTGTTTGAATGGAAATAATAGTGAAAATCTAATTTAATGATTTTTTTGCTGTAGGCATCAAAATGAACACAGGTAGAAGATACTCGAGTTGGTTTTCCCAATAAAAATTAATTTGACAAAGTTGAAGACAATCAACATTTTTATAAAGTGATGAGGTAATTGAGTATGACTATAATTTTAGATCTTGCCTATACATATGGAGACCTTATGTAAATTTCTTGTGTAAATTTCTTAGAGCTCATAGCTTTTAATAATAATGTGTTGCTTGGTGTATAAATGTAAGGGAAAAATAACACAATATGAGTATATGGTTTAAATGGTTTTGTGTGAGTATTTTCTACATCTTATCTCTTATTTACTATCTTTTCATTTAGAGTGATATTAAAATGAACCAATGGTTTGTTCCAGTATTATTCAATAATTTAAAATCTTAATTCCTTAAGCAGCTTTGGCCATGGAAGAAGTAAATTGGACTGAAGGCCTTTTTCCATTACTATAACACTGCCATACTCAAGTCTTTCCACAGTCATCTGTTCATGGTTTTTTGTTGTTGTTGTTGTTGTTGTTTTTGGTACCAAGATTCTTACTTTTATGATTATTGCTAAGTCATTTGTAAGACTAAATATGATTATTCATTAATAGCCTTAATAAGGTAGCAGCAGAGGGGCGCCTGGGTGGCTCAGTGGTTTAAGCCTCTGCCTTCAGCTCAGGTCATGATCTCAGGGTCCTGGGATTGAGCCCCACATCGGGCTCTCTGCTCACTGGGGAGCCTGCTTCCCCCTCTCTCTCTGCCTGCCTCTCTCCCTACTTGTGATCTCTCTCTGTCTATCAAATGGATAAATAAAAATCTTAAAAAAAAAATAAGGTAGCAGCAGGGGATGAGTTCTTTCTGGCTCATTCTTTAGGAATGAGTGATCTAGCAAGGAGATTTTTAAGTGCTAAATGAGACTAATAGAAACTTGTTTGTGACATTTAGAGCCTACCAGGCTAAGAGAAGAGGAATATGAAGTCACTTAGGACTTTCACATGATTAGTTAGCCAATCTTTTATATACTTAAGTATTTCTTTAGCACCTACTATAGCCCAGACACTACCATACAAGGGTTAATGTTGCAGAGCCTCACACAACTTTCTAGGTCATCCATTTTAGTATTTCTTCCATCTTATATAGGCCACTGTATTCTTCAGTGTTTGTCTCTCCTGTTAGAATTTAAATTCTATGGAAGAGTTTCCAGTGTTAAATGCCCATAAGCTAGCATTGTGTCTTAGATGTTGTAGCTCAATAAATATTTGTTGAGTCAATGAACAGATATGATGGGTCCTGCTTAATGATAGAGAAATAAGATGAAATAGCACATGGCCCTTGCCAGTATTCTAGCTTAATGTCATTCAGGAAATTATAGTAAATCCAGTCCTGTCATCTGAGTGATCAAAGGATCTTTAATGTTATTAATCCTAAAAAAGAACCTAATTTCTTTTAGCTAAATTTTTCCATTTCCACACCATAAGTAAATATTATATTTCTATATCCTTCCCATGGGGCTAAGAACATACTACCATATCTGATGTATTGTTAACATCTTCTCTTGTTGCTTTCATTAAATTAATATGAATCAGGTATTTTTTGTGTGCTGTTAGCTTTTCTATTCTTCCTTCTTTCATTTTTTCCATCTTTTTTTCCTTTTCACCCCCCAAAATCACTATAGAATTGGAATACTTGAGTATCTTTCTGAATTAATATATCTGAAGAATTTAAAAAATATATCTGAAGAGTGTTTGAAAATTTGGAGGACATCATTTCTTAAAAGGTTTTATTTTGTTGTGTATTTACATCCACCTATTGATGTTAGAGGTTTGGTACATTTACATATTACATTAAACAATTAAAGGTAAATCTGTCACAGTTGTTGCAAAGGTCCTTAAATTTTTAGTTCAGAGGTGTAAAAATGTGGCAGAGTAAGCCATCTCCTCAGTAACTCTCTTGGCAATTAATAAAGCTCAGCATCTAATTGTGTACAAGTTGAAAATGTATCTGCACTGAGGCTTGACCAAAGGACATGCCTAATAAAGCACATATGTGTCTTGCATGCATTCACATTTGGAGCTAGCCAAAGTAATGATGCTGTCTTCAGTGTTGCCAAAGAACAGTATTATTCTAGTTGAAATCAAATTGCATTGTAAGAAACTGCTATGAGGTGACCAAGGACATGTAATGCTTATTACTAGGAAAGTAGCATCGGTGGTAAAACCACTTCTCCAGGTGCCAACCTGAATTATATCACAATTAGAAAGGGAAAGTCTCAGGAAATAATGCTGAATTGCAGGTGGGGACTGTTGGCTTTTTGGCCTCTTTGGACCTTTGCCCAATTCAGTGACTTTTCATTAATTATGTTGTCAGTGCAGCAGACCCTGGTAACCTGAAAGAGCCCATCTACTCCTTGGAGAAAAGATAATGGAAAAATCTACAAAGCATTTGCCAACCAAGTACTTGTCAGAAATATTTACTACCTACTTAAGTCAGTGTGAAAATAAAGGAAGTCAAGAAAAAATAGGGACAATTTTTTTTTTTTTTGGCCAGAGATTCTTGGTACTCACAGAGCATAAAATTTGCAAGGACTTGAATTGCTGACATGTGAGTTTTTTCCCTTCCTATTCCTGGAATTCACTTAGTGTATGCAAAATTGGAAACATGGTATTGTAGCACTGTATACCTCCATGAATCATAGGTAAATCCTATTTTCTACTATCCCTTTTTTTTCTTTAAAAAAATGATAAATGAGCAGTTCTTCAGTTCATCACAGAAATAAATAGATTAGATTTTCTATCCATATTGTCAGGTGGATAAAAAAATGAAAATTTGTACCTAATTTTGATAAATTAACAAAAAATATAAAAGGTAAAATCAACCTTTTTAGGCATCTATATTATTCAAATAATAAGTTCGAGTATATTTCTTCACCATATGGTCATTAATATTAGCATTAATTATATACATCTTTAAAAAAGAAAAAAGAAAACAGATAACAGACATATATTTGATACATGTTGCATGTAACATATGAAACATAAAAAAAGTATATTAATATCCAATAAACAGGGGCGCCTGGGTGGCTCAGTAGGTTAATAAGCCTCTGCCTTCGGCTCAGGTCATGATCCCAGGGTCCTGGGATTGAGCCCCGCATCAGGCTCTCTGCTCAGCAGGGAGCCTGCTTCCTCCTCTCTCTCTCTGCCTGCCTCTCTGCCTACTTGTGATCTCTCTCTGTCAAATAAATAAATAAATAAATCTTTAAAAAAAAAATCCAATAAACAATATCAAATAATAGAAGATAAGGAGAATATACCTCCATATGTATTATTTATGATATTAATTACATATTACATACTAACTTTTCAAAGTGGAAAAGGTTGTAATGTCTTTCTGATTATATGAATTATGCATACTCATAAAATGAATGCTTTTAATAAGTAAAACAATAGAGAAAATGGGAATAAGAAAATCAGCACACTAAATTCTACAATTCAGAGATAATTTTCATTTACATGTATTGGTCCTTGACTATTTCATAGATACTTTAGAGTCAACAAATCCAAAGCAAAATTCAAATCTTCTATCATATTTCTTATTGTCATATATTCTCCATTTCAGTACTTATCTAGCTCAAGCAACACACCTAGGTCTAATGGCTGCTTAATTTTTCTTCCCGACTTCCGGTATTCAGTGGATCAAGATCAATTCTGCTCCTCAAGCATAGACATTTATTCACTTCTCCCCATTTATACATCCACCCTCTAGTGTAAGTAAACATGAACTCTTTTCTGGTACATCCAACAGCCAACTCTCCAGCTTCCCTACGTTCCCTTGATTTCCCCAAATCCAGTGATTCCCATATGGGATAATTTTGTCATCCAAGGGACATTTGTTTGTCATTTTATTGGTCACAACTATTCACAACTAGTGGGGATGGTGCTACTAGCATCCAGTAGATACAAGTCAAGAATACTGATAACCATTCTATAATGCCTAGAACACCCCTCCACAAAAAATAATGCAAATTTGATTAGGCCAAACTCTTGCTTAAAATCTTTTGATTCTTTTTATTGTTTTAAAATTTACATCCAAAAGTTTTTTTTAATTAATTATTTATTTATCTTTTTAAATTTTTTATTTTTTATTTATTTTTAATTTATTTTTTAATTTTTTATAAACATATATTTTTATCCCCAGGGGTACAGGTCTGTGAATCACCAGGTTTACACACTTCACAGCACTCACCAAAGCACATACCCTCCCCAATGTCCATAATCCCACCCCCTTCTCCCAAACCCCCTCCCCCCAGCAACGCTCAGTTTGTTTTGTGGGATTAAGAGTCACTTATGGTTTGTCTCCTTCCCAATCCCATCTTGTTTCATTTATTCTTCTCCTACCCACTTAAGCACCCATGTTGCATCACCACTTCCTCATATCAGGGAGATCATATGATAGTTGTCTTTCTCTGCTTGACTTATTTCGCTAAGCATGATACGCTCTAGTTCAATCCATGTTGTCGCAAATGGCAAGATTTCATTTCTTTTGATGGCTGCATAGTATTCCATTGTGTATATATACCACATCTTCTTGATCCATTCATCTGTTGATGGACATCTAGGTTCTTTCCATAGTTTGGCTATTGTGGACATTGCTGCTATAAACATTCAGGTGCACGTGCCCCTTTGGATCACTATGTTTGTATCTTTAGGGTAAATACCCAGGAGTGCAATTGCTGGGTCATAGGGCAGTTCTATTTTCAACATTTTGAGGAACCTCCATGCTGTTTTCCAGAGTGGCTGCACCAGCTTGCATTCCCACCAACAGTGGAGGAGGGTTCTCCTATCTCCGCTTTTTAAAGATTTTATTTATTTAGCCGAGAGAGAGAGGGAGAGTGTGTGGAGTGGAGAGACAGAGGGAGAGGAAGAAAGGGTCTTAGACTCCATGCTGAGTGTGGAGTATGATGCAGGATTTGGTTTCAAGACCCTGAGATCACAACCTGAGCTGAAACCAAGTGTCAGATGCTTAACCAACTGAGCTACCCAGGTGCCCCTGCATTCAAAAGTTTTAAGTTGGCCTACTTTCTTACCTTGCCAGATTTATGATATAAAGTGTTCCTTCTCATTTGCCTGTGTTGGGACATATTTAATTTTTCCAATTTCCTTAATCTCACTGTACTCTTCTGGAAGAGTATTTTTGTTTGTTCTAGTATCTCTCTGGAATGCCTTTGAACCCTCTTCCTCCTTATGGTCCAGGTAATCTTACTCATTTTCAAGTCTGGGTTTAAATGCTACTTCTTCAGAACCCTTTCCTAATTCCCAAGACCAATTTAGTTCTCGTATTGTACATACTCTTAGCATTCTATATTTCTCTTTCTCAGCATTCATAAGACTTCTATTATTCATCCACTCTTCTATTATATGGCAAACTGAAGAAAGGTGTGACCACTCTTCCATTATATGGCAAACTGAATGAAGGTGTGAACTGGGTCTATGTTGTTTATCTTCCTATTTCTAGCGTTTGGCACATACGAGGATATCAAATTGTTGCTAGATTAATCACTACTATGGAAATCAATCTCCTTGATGTTTATTGTCATAATGTTATTTTCATAATAGATAAGTTTGATCTTTTTCCATCTTATCTTTGCTCCAGACTACTTTGCTGGTTTCCTTTTTATTTTTTATTTATTTTATTTATTTATTTTTATTTTTATTTTTTCTTTTAATTTTTCTATACGGTCTGTTCCCCAATCCCTACACATCACGCAGTAATTTTTAGGTATGCCTCATGTTTTAGATCAACTAATTATTACTTATATAACCTTAAATAATAATTACACATTTTATATATTTCCTAAATTATGAACTTTTGAAATTAAGCAGTAGACACTGAATTCCTTCATCATCTGCAAAGATGATGAAATTCTTCACTTCTTTTCTTTTCTGGCAAAATGATCTTAGACTTTGGTGCCCATCTATTATTCAATTTTTTTTACTGTTATTACTTTAATTCTTTCTTCATAGTATTCTTTCAACGTTTGCAGTGGCGTATAGTGACATATATTGTAATAGTGTGGTAAAAATGAACACTACCAATATTTAAGGTAAATCTATGTTTATATTTATTCCCTGTTTCCCACTGGTCTGCTCATACCATAAATCCTTCATTTGTTACTTCTGTACTTGAATATGTTTGTTGCCTGGATTGGACTAAATTTTCCCAAGAATTATCTGTCTACCTACTTACTTGTCTGTTTATCATTTACCAATTTCTATATTCCCTGAATATTTGAGAATCCCTTCATATGTGATTAATAACTGCAATGGTTAAATATGTAATTTGTCCAGAATTTTTCCCCTCAAAATTTTGTAGAACTTGGTACATTGTCATTAGAGGTTGATGAGAATGTACAGGCAAGTCCTATTTCTCTTCTTACTGGTTGATGATCTCTTCCTTTTTTCCTATCTAGGTTAAGATTTTCTTCTTGATCCTTGAAGTTAAAGACTATCATTATCAAGATATATTTTGTTTTTTGTTACTCTTTTCTTTCTCTGATTAGTAGGGTCTATTCAATTGTATACTCAGGTCTTCTTTAATTTTCTGTAGGTTTTCCTTTTTGGAAATACATTTTGTTTCATTTGTTTACATCTCACATTTAGACATATGAAATAGCTGTATGTTAGCTCATATTTCTTTGCGCCCCATTCTATCATATTTCTTCTAATTTCATCTTTCTCACTATTCTTTTTTTTCTGTGATTTTTCTCAAGATGTCCTTCACATCAAATTTCAGTGTATATTCTCTCCTCTGTTAAGTTTCTATTTGAATTACCTTGCTCAATCAATGACTGTTTGCCAAGTTGATAACTGTTTCATCTTGTTTTCTTACCTAATAACTGATTTTGAATTCTTTGTTTTAGAGTACACATCTTCCTTTATACATTTCACAAAATGGATCAGTTATATTAAAATTTCTTCTGCTTTTCTGGAATGGTGAATTAAACCTCTTAAAGTATGATCTTAATCTAGCTTTCCTCATGGGATTCTTTTTTCCTTCTCCACTCCCACAACTATGATCCACTCTCACTGTATCTTGGGATTATTCGGATATATATATATATATATATATAAAATTTGTTGTTGTAAAACTCATCTTAGAATAGAGGTTCTCTCTCGAAATGTTATATATCTCACTTCCCTATTACCCAAATCCTTCTCTTAAACCTTAAACAGAGCTGGATACCAATGGTTTGTATCATTTGTTCAGCCACTTATCTGTGTAATATTATGGAACAATACTTTGAGCAGTGAATAATTGTTTGGTTACACTTAACACCATGCTTCTCTGGAATCATCTGCATTAAGAACTGTCTTTCCAAATTGTTGGCATACCATTTTGAATCAGATAAATGATCTTAAAGTTTTCTTCAGAATCTCTTTACTGAACCATACTGTTTTTTGGTCAAGTTTTTTATTTAACTGTATATCAGGTGTATAAGATATATTATATTCATTGGCTTTTATTTTGGGATAATTCCAAAACTGTTACTGTTTTTTATGCTTGGTGTTAATAAACAACAATGTCCTCTTTCAAAATGTTCCCTGTGTATACTGCTTTAGTCACTGCTCAGAAAAAAATTATAATAGTGAGATATTTTTGTTTTTGGCCAACAGTGAAATAATAGGGACATTTAATCTCTCCTAAGAAACTAGATAATAAGAAAATCTATACAAAGTAATGGTTTTCATATACTTTGGAAAATAGACAGTGTGGTACTGTGATCCTTGAAATAGGGTAAGAAAACAAGGTTAGCCCGACAATCACTTTGGCTTTTTCCTTGGAAGCATATTACAAACCTCAGAACAAGGAGAAGGGTTCTAAGCAGATCATAGTTGAAATTTGTGGGGGTAAATTTTTAAAGTAGGGGGTTTATACAGAAAAAAAAACTAAAAATTTGCTTAGATGTCTTATTGGTTCTCTTTTATATATTTAATATTTTTAAATATATTTTTATATGTTTAATCTTTTAATATTAAGTTCAGCATTGACAAGCATGTGTGAGCTCTGAGCTGCATGGTTTCTAAACCTTGTACAACAGGGTTGTAAGATGTTTAAATTTTTGTTACCCAGAGTTGAGAGTCCTCACTGACTACTCAAGTCATTCATTAGACACCCAAAAGAGATTATGACTTAGAAATTGAGCTAAACTTTACCTAGAGTATAAGCTACTCTGTAAGTACACTAACAAAGTCAAGGTTAATGATACTTTAAAGGATTTAACTGACTACCAGAACTGACTACCAGACCATTGAAAGGAACTAAGCAATGACTGGGCAATAACTTAAAGTTCAAAGTGTTTGGGTTTCAAATAAAAAATATTAGATATGCTAATAAATAAGAAATTTTGACACAAAATTAAGAAATATCAGTGTATAGAAAAAGTCCACAAGTGAAAGTGAGGGGATGATTAATATGTTATTATACATATGTTTAACTACATAGAAGAAAATATGAAGATAGTGAGGTAAGAAATGGAAGACACAAAAAGAACAAAATAGAACTTCTAGGGAAAATCTAATATCTGAAATGAAATAGTCACTGTTGGCATTAGCAGAAGATTAGAAACTTCAAAAGAAAATCAATACACTGAAATCAGAGCAACAACAAGTACAAAAACTATGCTACATCACACATAGTGAAAATAAATTCTGAAAAATAATGAACATAAAATCGGTGAATTTTGTGATGATATCCAGTATTTTAACATACATATAATAAAAGTCCATAAGGGAGAGTGTAAAAAAAAAGATTTAAAGAAATAATAGTGAAATTATGTCAAATTTGATGAAACTTAAATGCAGATCCAAAAACTCTCCAAGCAGAATGAAAACAAAGAAAAACACACAGGGCATCTTATAATGAAAATTGAGAAAAAGCAGTGATAAATAGAATTTCATAAAAAATACCTAGAAAAAATATGCACTGTGTATAGGAGAATAAAAACAAAAGAACTATAAACTTTTCTTCAGAAAGAATGCAAGAGAAAAAACAATGAAACAGAAATTTATGTAAAGTACATAAATAAAGAACAACAACCAACAGTAGTCAACCTAGAATTTTCTACCCTGTAAAAGTACTGAATAGCATGATGTAGACTTAAACCCAATAACACTGATAATTTCATTGGATTTTGATAGTTTAAATTAAAAGCATGAGATTGTTAAATTGGATTACAAAGGACAAAGTATAATACTGTCCTCGGAAAACTCTCTTAATATATAAAGAAACGTTAAAATTAGAGATGCACCATGTAAATCAAATAATCCTAAAAATGTTGACTTCAAACCAGGAATAAATTCAATTTAATCAATTCACTAGTTAGACTTAGCAGTTCTATATGTGTGTGTAATTAATAATAGAGGTTTGAAATGCATGCATCAAATACTGATAAGTGAATGGAGAACTAGCTGAGCTTACAATTATATTTGGAGTACATTTTTCTCTCAATAATCAATAGGGCAGGTAGACAGAAAATCAGTAAAGATATTGAAGACTAGAACAACAATGTCAACCAACTTGACCTGAGTAACATTATAGAATATTCCACCTAGCAAATGAAGATTGTATATTCATTTCTAGTGTACATAAAAACATTCTTAAAGCTAGACCATACACTGCTACAAATCATCAAGTCTTAATAAATTTAGAGGACTGAACTCATTTGAAGTATGCTTGATGTCTACAACATAATTAGGAATAAAGCATGATAAGATATTTAGGAAAACTTCAAATATCTGGAAATTAAACAGCATACTAGATTCATAGGTCAAAGAAGAAATCAGAAAGGAAATTAGAAAATATTTAGAAATTAATGAAAGCAAAATATAACAAAATTATAAGATTTAGCTAGGCAGTTTATTAAAAAAAATTTATGGCATTAAATGCTTACAGAAGAATAGAAGCAAGATCTAAAATCAGTGATCTGTGCTTCCACCTTAAGAAGCAAGGAAAAAAAGAAAAAATAAATCCAAATTAAATAAAAGGATGGCTATAATAAAAAATAAGTGAGAGAGAAAATAAAAAAACTCAGAAAAACTAAGAGCCTATTCTTTGAATAAGCAATAAAATTGAAAAATTTCTAACTAGATTAATCAAGAGAAAAGAGAGGCACAAATGACCAATATAATGAATGAAATATGGACATCTACACAGATTCAAAAGACATGCAAGGGATAATAAGAAACCATTATGAGCAAATATATATTAATAAATTGTACTATTGTACTACCTACATGAAATGGGCAGACACAAATTACCAAAGTGGAATAAAAAAGAAATAAAAAATCTAGGTATAATTCAGTGATTCAACATTACATCCAAAAAAGAAGAAATTTAAAAATCTAAAAAGCTTTGTATCTGTTAAAGAACTTGAGTTAATAAGTAAAATCTCACAAAGACAACTCCAGACCAAAATGCATTTGCTGGTGAATTTCACTGATAATTTAAGAAAATAATAATAATACTAATTCTACCAAACTCTTTCAGAAAAAGGAGTAGGAAGGAATTCTTTCTAGTTCATTGTATGAGGGCAGAAATTGAAAAATCTACCAAAGACATTACCAAAAAGATAACTATATACCAAGATTTCTCAAAAACGTATTTCTCAAAAACAAAAAATCTATTAAATAACTAACAAATCAGATCCAATGATATGTAAAAAAAGGTTAACACATCAGGTATATGACTAAGTAGTATATACACCAAAAATGCAAGGTTGGTTTTGCATTTGGAAATATATTTCACCATGTAAAAGAGTAAAGGAGAAAATCTATATAGTTGTCTAAATAGAGACAGAAAAAGCATTTGACAACAATTCAACAACTATCCATGAGGAACTATCACCAAATTAGAAACAAAAGAGAACTTCCTTAATCTGATAAAGACAATCTATAGAAAAATATAGCTCCAATGCCATATTTAATCATGAGACTGAATATTGGCTCAAAGTTGGGCAGAAGGCAAATTGTTCTTTCTCATCTCATCACTGTTATGCAACATCTCAGCAATAAAGTACACAAAAGAAGTAAAAGACATTTAGATTGGATAGGAAGAATCAAAATGTCAATTTGCAAATCACATTATTGTTATTTAGCAAATGCTCTGAAATATACATCAAAGCTATTGTATTTAATAACTCAATTTAAAGTAACAGGACAATGGGTCAATATACACAAATAAAAATAAAAATAAATATTTTTATTTAGTAGCAGTGGACAATTGGAGGTAAAATCAAAGCCAATATTTGTAATAACATTAAAACCATAAAAAAGATAATTTTAAGACAATATGTGCAAGAATTATTTGCTGAAAACTATAAAACATTGCTGAGAGAAGTTAAAGATCAAAATAAATTGAGAACTCTATGAATTCATGAATCAAAAGACTAAATGTTTGAAAAGTTCTCCAAAAATTGATCTAGAGTCAATGTCATCTCAAGATTTCTGGGGGTATTTACAGAAACTAATGAGCTGATTATATATATATATATATATATATATATATATATATATATATGAAAACAAAGGATCTGAAATAGCCAAAAAAATATGACATCAAAAAAAAGTGACAAACACTGATTTCAAGATTTGTTGTAAAGCTACAATAAATAAAGTAATCGAAGCAAAAACAGAAGAATGGAACAGAATATAGTTCAGAGATAGACTCAAGCATATATGGTCAATTAATTTTTTTAACCAATGTATCAAAGTAATGCACTCTGGAAAGAATGATTTATATATATATATATATATTTTTTTTTTAATCAAATTGTGGGGTAACAGCTGGTTGATTATCCATATGTAGAAAAGGAACCTGGATCCTTACCTCATACTACACATAGAAATCAACTGAAGCTGAATCAGAAAGTTAACCATAAAATTGAAAAGTGTACAACAGAAACCAATAGGGAAGGAAAATTATTCTTGATCTTTGGATAGATACAAATTTTTTGCAACAGGACATAAAAGCATAAAGCATAAGAGAACAAACTGATAAAAGGTATGTATCTATAATCTAAAACTTTTGCTCACAAAATACCATTAAGAAAATGACAGGGGGAAGTATTTTATATATTTATTTTAAATATTATATATTTATTAATATATATTTATATATTTATTTTATATATTTTTATGTATATATGAAAGCTGCATGTTCAGAGTACATGAAAAACTCTTACTACTCAAGACGAGATAATTAAAAATTGACAAAAGGTTGAGCATACATGGCATTAAAATGTATACACATGGCCAATAATCATATGAAAAGTTGCTTAACATCATTAGCCTTCTGAAAAATGCAAATTAAAACCACAAATAAACTATCACATAATAGTATAATGATTACATTATAAAGTGTATCAAGATTCTATGGAAAAACTTGTACACAAATGTTATACAGCTTTGCGTATGATACTCTTGATTGGAAAAATCTTAAATTTCTTTCAGCAGTTGAGTGCATAAACGAAGAGCTGTGAATGTATACAATGGAATAACACTCAGCAGTGTAAAAGAATAAACACTGTTACAAGCAAACATATGAATGAATCACAACAAATCCTGTGAAGATGCAGAAAAAGATCCTGCTCAAATATAAAGATTGATGCAAAATTTTATTTATATGAAACTCCCAAAGAGTCAAGTTTAATTTAGAGCGAAAGAAAACAGGTCGGTGTTTGCGTGGCACTGGGACAGAAGGAGAAGAATTGATAGAGAGGGGTCCATGGAATCTTCTGAGGGTGATGGGAATACTCTAGTTTACAGTTAAGATTACCCAGGTGTATAAACTTATCAAAATTCATTGAAATACACACTTCAAATGGGTGTATTTCATGTTATGTCAGAAAAACTTCAGTTGCTGTCTTTAAGTGTATTTACAGGAACAAGGTATCAGTAAATATTCTGGAACTGGAGAATATAAATGGACTTATTTATACGTATGCACAGTACATATACAACCTGGAGACCCCTTCCCCCATTTTTAAAAAGATTTTATTTATTAATTTAGCAGAGAGAGATCACAGGTAGGCAGAGGCAAGCAGAGAGAGAGAGGAGGAAGCAGGCTCCCTGCCAAGCAGAGAGCCCGATGTGGGGCTCCACCCCAGGACCCCGAGATCATGACCTGAGCCGAAGAAAGAGGCTCAACCCACAGAGCCACCAACCTGGAGACTCTTAAAAATTATTCAGTAGATGTGTGGGTGTAGACGTTGGAACTACAGCAACAGGTGGATTTGAGAATCAGTAAAATGTGAATTCGTAAAAATCCTGATGTGACCACAGTCGTTTCTGAAGATTGGTAAAGTATGAAGTTATATGAATTATATCCAAAAAAAACAATCACTTTTTTCTCTTTAGTTTAAAATATATTATATGTATGTAAAAAACAAAACAAAAAGACAGTTGCTAATAGATTTTCTAATACAATTTAATTGTGGTTCTCCCTGGAAATAGAGCAATTGGGTACGTTGTATATATTGAAGCATTTGTAATATACTACAGATTCAATTTGTACAGATATCTATGGTCAGTAGAGTAATAAACATCATTTGGAATTACCAAGGAATACATTGGAAAATTTAGGGGCTCCTGGGTGGCTCAGGTGTTTAAGCATCTGACTCTTGATTTTGAATCAGGTCAAAATCTCAGGGTTGTGAGATTGAGCCCCAGGTTGGCCTCTGTGCTGAATGTGGAGCCTGCATGGGATTCTCTTTCCGTCTCCCTCTGCCTCCATACCCCACTCACTCATGTACCCTCTTTCTCTTAAAAAAAAAAATTATATAGAACTAATAATGTTAGAGCTGGAAAAGATCTAAAATATTTAATTTAATTTCTTCATTTCAAATGTGGTGATTGAAACCTAGTTTGTTTTTAGTGGATTGCATTATGACCCCTGATTTTTAAAATTTTTTAAAATTTATTTCTTATTTTTTTATTAACATATAATGTATTATTTGTTTCAGGGGTACAGGCTTGTGAATCATTAGTCTTAAGCAGTTCACAACGCTCACCATAGCACATACTCTCCCCAATGTCCATCACACATCTACCCCATCCCTCCCACACCCTCCCCTCCAACAACCCTCAGTTTGTTTCCTGAGATTGAGTCTCTTATGGCTTGTCTCCCTCTCTGGTTTCATCTTGTTTCATTTTTCCCTCCTTAACCTCATGATCCTCTGTCTTGTTTCTCAAATTCTTCATATCAGTGAGATCATATGATGATTGTCTTTCTCTGATTGACTTATTTCGCTTAAGATGAGACCCTCTAGTTCCAACTACGTTGTTGCAAATGGCAAGAATTTTTTTGTTTTTGTTTATTTTTTAAATGGGTGCATAGTACTCCATTGTATATATATTTACCACATGTTCTTTACCTATTCATCTGTTGATGGACTTCTAGGCTCTTTCCATAGTTTGGCTATTGGGGACATTGCTGCTATAAGCATTCAGGTGCACGTACCCCTTCAGATCACTACATTTGTATGTTTTGGGTAAATACCCTGTAGTGCAATTGCTGGCTCATAGGGTAGAGATTTTTTTTTTTTTTTAAGATTTTAAAGGTAGCTCCATTTTTAACTTTTTGAGGAACCTCCATACTATTTTCCAGAGTGGCTGCACCAGGTTGCATTCCCACCAACAGTGTAGGAGGGTTCCTTTTTTTCCACATCCTCACCAACACCTGTCATTTCCTGACTGATAAATTTCAGCCATTTTGACTGCGTGAAGTGATAGCTCACTGTGGTTTTGATTTGTAATACCCTGATGCTGAGTGATGTCGAGCACTTCTTCATGTGTCTGTTGGCCGTTTGGATGTATGACCCCTGAATTTTTAAATCTTTCTATCTAAGTCTGTTAATATATGGTTTTGGTGTTCCTTATGTAAAAGTGGGGTGCATTTCTTTACCCTTGGTATGTGCATTTGGCCATGTGACTTCCTTGGCTAATAAGGCAAAAATGATCGTGTGCTGGTGCCAAGTGTTGAGTGGATTCAAAGTGGTTCTCCTTATCACCTCAAAAAGAACATGCCTGGGTTAAACTACTGGTCTAAGAGAGAGGATGAGACAGGCAGAGGAGAGTGGCCCAGGTGAGCTGTCTGACCTCTCTAAGCCAAGTCTAGAAGAGCAGATCTGTATGTGACCTGCAGAGGCAATGTCCTCACAATCTTTTCTTATAGACTTTCCAATGTCCAATAAAATAACTTATCTGGAGAGAGTCTGGGATGTTATAACACAAGCTAAGGGGGCCAGAAGTACTCAGTGAAGTGTAGTGTTTCTCCATTAACCGGAGAATGGACTTGTACTTACATATGCAAGAGTAGAAGGCCCAAAGCAAAGACTTAACAGAAAACAAAATTAGCCTTGATGCGCGTATAATGTACCAGAAGCTAAGTATTTTCAGGTGTTCGAACACTTTATTTTGGGGATAGAACAGCTTGAAACCTAGCTTTATTATTGCATATTACATGTGGCTATATTATAATTGACCCTAAAGCTGTGGGAAAATAGTAGGCAATTTTTAAAAGAATGAAGAGGAGAGATAGAGATTTCTTGTTAGAAGATAATCCTATATCTCTGCTATATCTCTCTTTTTTAAAAAATAATTAATTAATTTGAGAGAATGACAGGGACAGCATGAGTGGGAGGGTGGGGGGGCAGAGGGAGAAGGAGAAACACAATGATTTGGAGCTCAGTTGGTCCTGGCTTTAGCCGAAGCCAGATGTTTAACTGACTGAGCCGCCCAGGTGCCCCTTCTTGGTGCCATTTCTCTCAGAACTTGTTTTTTTTGTTGTTGTTTTGTTTTTTCTTTTTATTTATTTATTTTTTTTATAAATAAGGTAAGTAGGATGCTTTTAGTCAGCTGAGTTTTTATTCAGAGGAAGGAAACTAGAGGAATTGTTGAGATATGAAAATTTAAAAATAATTAGTGTGATGTTCTACATGGGCTTGAGCAATACTGCCTTTTCTTGTCATTGTGGCTGCTAACTAGGATGGCCAAGGTGATTGGATAAACTTAACCTGACTTGTGGGAAGCCTGAAAAGTGAACATAAGGCATAGTAGGAGACCCTGGGACAAATATCAACTAACCATGTAGTAAGCCTGAACCAAGCACAAGATGAATTCAGTGCATCAAAAGCAAATAATAAAAAAAAAAAAAAAAAAAAAGAAAAGAAAATAACAACAAAAACCCCAAACTCAAAAATTTTCTGATCAGTCAGAATAAAGTGTCTTCTGTTAAAATAAAGCCAAATGTGAAACAGATTTTAAAAAGTGGAATTAGCATGATAACAGCCATAAAGGCATATAAAGGAAGATCCTTACATATTTAAAATCTGCCTTCAATAAAGCAACGGGAAAGAAATTTTGCAGGCAGTGAAATAAAAAGAAAAAATAAAAAGAAAAAACATCCTGTTGAGCATTACCAAGAATTATTTAATAATAATCATAAGACCTGTTCAGGGGTCATACTGGCCACTTAACAGTCTGCCAAGGTGTAAAATGAACCAAGTGAATCAGGTGAGTCTAAAACTAGGGAATTAAGTGCACAAAGAGCTTGGCCTCAAAGGGGGTGACTAGCTGCTGCCCTAGGTTTCTGCCATTACAAAGCAAAACCAACCTGAGCGAGCTTAAGCAAAAAAGGAACAAACAAAAACAAACAAAAAGCAAAACAAGCGAACAGACAAAAGTCAAAGCAAACTGACAACAAAACCCCCATTTACTGGGAAGACTTAAGAGTTATCTTTTACACAACTGAAGATTATGGAGTATGTTTGCTCTTCCACAGACTTAATCAGGAGTCCATGTGCCTAGTTTCACTCTTTCTCGGTTTCATGGCCTCTTGCCTCTGATTTTCTCTGCATGTCTGTAACATTCTCCACTCTGGGTGGTCCTTTTTTTTTTTTTTTTTTTTTACATTTTATCCATTTATTTGACAGAGAGAGATCACAAGCAGGCAGAGAGAGAGAGAGGAGGAAGCAGGCTCCGCACCAAGCAGAAAGCCCAATATGGGGCTCGATCCCAGGACCCTGAGATCATCACCCGAGCTGAAGGCAGAGGTTTTAACCCACTGAGCCACCCAGGCGCCCCTGGGTGGTCCTTTTTTAAAGAAGATTTATTTATTTATTTTGAGAGAGTGAGCACCAGCAGCAGAGGCAGAGAGTACCCATGCAGACTCCGCACTGTGGTCGATGGAGGGCTTGCTCTTACCCCAAGGTCAGGGCCTGAGTGGAAACCAAGAGCTGGATGCCCAACCGACTGGGCCACCCAGCTGTTCCAGGGTGGTCCAACTTGCCCTACTCCTTTGTGATCCTAGCAGCTGATGGAGCCTCATTCCTGCTGTTAGGGTATGACTTCAGTTTGAGCAGACTGCTGGGCTGACCTAGAGTCTCAATTCCCAGTTTCCAGGATTTGTAATTTTATTGGTTTGCTTTCAGTGTTGTACCCATTTCTGGTCCACCAGTTACACCCTGAGCAGGGTGTGTGCGTGGTCACATTGTATAGAGAGACTGCCAGAGGCTTGGCTCGCCTATGTCTGTGGAGAGGACTAATTCCCATAGGAAGAAAACTGTCCCCGGCTGGAAAATAGGGTTTGAGGTATCTCCTTAGTTTTATTCCTTGACTACCAGCAGATAAATAACTTCCCCTCTTTCCTTGTATACACAGGTATTCTGAAGCATGTCTCTCACTGCAAAAGCACTGTACCATTTTCTATTGCTTGGCAACCCAGAGGTCTGGGTAGTGGTATGTGCAGTGAAAGTCCTCCAAGGCTACTTACTGCCACCTGGGACCTATAGCAGGGGTCGGGGTGCATTCATGTGAAGAAAACTATTATAAAAAATTTTCACTTAGCTAAAGGGGCAAAATCAACATCTCCAGGATAGCTCATGCAGTATGTGCCTAAAGGATTAGCAGACCCTGAATATACAGGAAAGGATATATACAGGAAAGGAAATAAAAAAAAAAAAAAAACTATTGAAAAACATGTTAATTGCTTTATAAATTTGACCATTATTTTCCCCTACTTTGGCTTTTTCTTGTTCAGGAGATGCAGGGAAACTCCAGGAAAATTTCAGGTATGATTGTCTCTGGGGGTGGTATGTGGCCTTAGCAGAATATTTCTTTATAGCTTTGTAGTGAGTCTCGGAGTTTGCAGAGGGGCTGTAACTGACTGCCCTGTTCCCCCCGCCCCCCGCCTCCCCCTTTGGTCGCTGCTATGCTTATGATATATAATCCCTCTAACAACTTCAGTTTCATTTTGGAGTCTTTGGTTTACTAGAAGATGTTTCAAAACTTCTTGAAAAGTCGTGACCTGGGAATATCCTTGCCTATTTAAATTCCAAAACTAGATTTGAGCCACGTGCAGGGTGACACTTGAATTTCTTAGCAGTAAATCTGGATACTAACTCTAGCTCTATTATTCCCTTCTAAATGGCCTTAACCTCAGGGCATCTTAGAGAGTATATAGGCTTGGAGATAGTGGAGGCTCTATTTACATCCACCTTTAGGGATTAAGGTGTTTGGTTTGATCTTTAATTTTTGTGTGTTTTGATTTACTTAGGTTATTTTCATTCCACTGGAGCTGGGCTGTGCATAAAGTATCCTACAATCTTTGGAGAAGCCTACAGCTTGATTCTCTTCATTATTTCTGTTCTAATTGCCAGGAGCCTACATTTTCTAAATCAGTTCGTTAAGCTTTTGTACGGTAGGAGGTTTATTAGTAAAGATAATTCCAAATGTTGATGGATACCCCCGCCCTCCTCCAATCTTGGTTTAGCACAGTAAAGATTTCTAACTCACCAAGTCTAGTTGGGTACCAGTGGAGAGGATAGCCATTGGAGCATTTAGGTGACTCTGTCTCAACTTAAAAATGTGCTTTCCATAAAAGACTCTTAATCTCACAAAACAAACTGAGGGTTGCTGGGGGGAGGGGGGTCAGGAGAAGGTAGTGGGGTTATGGACATTGGGGAGGGTATGTGCTATGGTGAGTGCTGTGAAGTGTGTAAATCTGGCGATTCACAATCCTGTACCCCTGGGGCTAATAATACATTATATGTTTATAAAAAAATAAAAAATTAAAAAAATATATAAAATAAATAAATAAAAAAGATGTGCTTGCTAGGACTTTGTGGCATTCTACCTCCAATTAGTAACTGCAGAAAAAGACAGGATTGATCGTGAGGCCTTTGCCTGGCCAAGGTCCCGAAATGCAATGCCCCCTCCCATTCAGAACTCAGTCACCTGACTGCATTTAATTGCAACAGAGGAAAAGAAAATGTGTGTGCCCTGGAGACAAATGACATTAATTCGGTGAACTGGAGGCCCATCTTTGCAACTACTACACTCCTCGCTTTGGGTGACCAAATATATGTCAGCTTTTGTTCTATACAGAAAGATAATCCAAAGTTCCACTGGCTCACTACATGTCCTCCAAGTCCAGTGACATTTATCCAGTGACCTTAGATCTAAAAAGACAAGTTATCTGCTCCACCTTTTCCCCACACAATTGTGAATGGGTAACAGGAACAGGTGAAATGGCAGAGATATGGCAATAATTAGCCCACACAAGTTGCAAAATCCTACCCAAAGAATAAGGAAAATTCCCTGATCAGAGCGTGCTTCTGGTCTTTAGCAAAACTGCCTTGTTTGTTCTCTATAGATGCAGGCTCTACCTTCTGGGAGATGATTCCTTTTTTTTTTTTTTTTTTTTAAATTATCCTCCATTGCCACCTCTGAAATGGACACTGAGGACTACTCTCTCCTTGGCAGCCACACAGTTTTTGGAGCCCGTTTCCTCCCAGTGCAAATCTGAGAACCTGAAATTTATATTAAGTCTGCTATAGACAAAGATGTATTAAGTTGGGGATTTGCTTTTGGTTAGTACAATTCCCTTATAAACTTAGTAAGCTGCTAATTACTTGCTTGTAGTAGGTTTCATGTGCCACTGACCACCAGCCAAATTCCTTCCTAGATAAATTTCTCAAGCTTGATTTATGTTGTTTCTTTCTCGCCCTTATGCCTTCTTCTGAGCTTATAATTGGCCACTTTATTGTCTTCCGAAATAATAGATGGGATGGCTACACTCTGCCTCTGATTTTTGCAGGGTTGAGTTTTATGGGCCTTTTTTAGCTCAAAATCCTCTTCAGCCTTAGCTCTTATTTCTTGGAGGCTGAAGCAAGCAGTGTTGCAACTTGCAAGGCTCCAGATTTACAGATGGCCGCTTTTCCTCCTTTTAGCTGGATAGAGAGGATTCAACAAAGGAGTCAAAGGGTTAGAGCACAGTGGAGCCACTGATGGACTGAGTTCGTATCTGGGAGTTATTGTCGGTAGGATATTTGTCCAAGGTTGCTGCCTATTTGCAGCAAACAGAACTTTTGCTTGAGTGGGATTCTGAAATGTTAATGTTATTTGTTATAGCACTTAGCCTAGCTACCTTTACTGATTATAGCGGCAAAGCATAGAATTTTCTTATACACTTCTTGATCTACACATCAGCCTTCTCTATGTATATTCCCTAATTTTCTCCATGTTCAGTGTAAAAAGACTGGATTAGAGTTTATCTCTTCATGGATTTGTATATTGATGATATCTGAGACTTACCAAGCATACTGTCATGTTTTTCCAACACATTTCCAAAGACTGCTAGGTGCAGGCTAGTGCAGGAGGAATCCACATAGCCATGCTGTTGTGTCTCAGTCAACACCCTACTTTGTTTTAGAGACTGTTCCCAGAGGTACCATTTCCTGGTACGAAGGCATTGTATGGATTTAGAGATATTTTATAAAATGCAAAAGTCGGAAATAAAGATGAACCTTGGGAAATGGAAAGCCCTCAGGAACTAGAAAATAATGAGGAGCTGAGGCTTTCTCCCAGGGGCTACCTGGTCCTTGCCTCCACTTCTCTCTGCATGTCAGCTTTATTCTTATCTTCTGAAGACACTTTCCCTGCAGTTCTCCTGATGTCTGCCCCTTAGGTCCAGTTTACAAGTTCAGTGCAAGTGAATAACTCGTAGAGAAAGAGAACCTCTTAGTCCTGATTCCAAAATCCTAGAGAGAGAATCTGATTAGTCTAACTCAGTCTGACCCCATTGTCCATCTGCAACCTGCAAACTGGGGGCTTGGGTCATGTTATACAAACATGGCTGCATGAGGTCCAATCCTTTGAAATGCGAAGGAGATTCCCAGAACAAAATGGAAGGTTAGAAACCAGACAGATAGTTTGTAAGGTTTATATAGTAACGAACCACAGCACCCTGGAGGTCTGATACGTTCATATCCATCTGGGCTGACGGCTGATGCCTACATATAAGAAAAAAAAATGTTATATTTTATACAAATAAGTTGCCATGGAGTCAGAAATCCTATGGTGTGGCTAAAAAAACACATACTTTTAAGGTCAGAAGACTTAGTATTCATTGTGACTTGGGTTTTATGCTGCAAGTAGGACATTAGACAAAACATGTAACCTTTTCAGTTCTCATATTTTAGTGCCTGAAATTGGGCTAAGGGTCCCCCAGGTCCTCTTTGTAGATTTGATAGAACTTAACTGGTTGTTTTGACTATGTATTTTGACGAAGACTAGCTGTTCCCGTGCAGCTGGTGATAGTTTTATTTTGAAGACCTCAGGCTGTCTTTCTGATGAACTGAGAGAGCAAATGGATTCTAAACACCCAGATTCATTAACCTTATACCAGTCTCCATGCACTAATTTCAGTGCAACCGGATCTTTCCCAAACGGGCACTAATTTCTAAACAATCCAATGCGGAAAATCTATAAATTAAACCTTAATTCACTATTAAAACCATATTTGCTTAGATTACATAACTGCCAAATCTGAGAGTCTTATCTGCCACAAATGAGATTTTCCTAAATGTGTTTTTAATCACTTTGTTTTCATGTACCATAAGTGTCTTATCTAATCTAAATAAATGTTGGTCCTAATTCATGCAGCAGTCAGTTTCTCTCTCTGTACTTTGATAGAGCTCAAAAACTCTTTTTAAAAAAATTTTTAATTTTTTATTTTTTTATAAACATATAATGTATTTTTATCCCCCGGGGTACAGGTCTGTGAATCGCCAGGTTTCCACACCTCACAGCACTCACCATAGCATATACCCTCCCCAATGTCCATAACCCCACCCCCCTTCTCCCAAACCCCTCCCCCCAGCAACCCTCAGTTTGTTTTGTGAGATTAAGATTCACTTATGGTTTGTCTCCCTCCCAATCCCATTTGATTGTGGGAAACTGGTAAAGTAGATGGTTTGCCTAGAACAGTTTTAGTCCTTGAACCTGTCCATGGGCCCAGAGAAGAGTTTCCGTATGGCTTACTCCCATCTGAACAGCTAAACCTACACCCTTCCAGTAAGGTCCAGCAGTGTAGAAAAGAGTGGAAGTTATCTCTTCCCCTTCATGAGAATTAGTCCGATATCTATGAGTAGAATGTTCTTTTAGGGCCCTTTTCTCCAGTGAAAAAATGGTAGTAAATTAATCTGAAGCAAATTGGAGAATGCCACATTGCTAATGGCATCTTGTGGCTACAGGTGTTAACCTGAACCCATGATCCATGGTTATGCTTACAGTTATGATTACAGTGATGGTTATGGTTATACTTGCCTCTTAAACCTTATCTCTTGCCACTAAAGTCAGGATGTTTCACCTTCAATTATTGCTTAACTCCATGTGCTTACTAGACTATCCCACACTTTTATAGTAGATCTCCTTGTAATTCCCTCTCCATATTTTCTCCTAGGCAAACACTGAGATTGATATTTAAAGTACACACCCTGTGATGAGTTTCTATGTCAAATTAAGTATGGTGATTTATTAGCTTCTTTTTATGTCTCAACTATTCATTAGTTATTTCCCAAATAACACTTATCAAAAAATGTATTGTAATTGTTTATTTCCATGTTTAGCATCTCACCAGACAATATGGACTATTGAGAATAAAAATATGTGTCTTATTTTTTTAGCATGTACCAAATCCCTACCAGGTTATCTGGTACTTAGAATGTACTCAAAATACTTCTGTTGAAATACTTTAAAAAATTTGGATAATTAGTGTGTCAACTCCAAGGAAACAATGTTTTGGCCACTATATTTAGATCTAGGTTTGTTCCCCACCCCCCTCCCCCAAGAAGCAATATTTCCCTCTTCTGTACTCATAAAATCATAGCACAGGTACTGATTTCTGGGTTTAATATTATTAGTAGTATTAAATATTTGGAAAATAGTTGAACCATTTGTCATCTATCAGTTCCTTGGGTAAATAACATTGTGTAGGGAGAACTGAGCTTGGATGTTTATGTAGATGTTTGAAAATAATGCCAAACACAATCAACACTCCTATATTGCCTTGTATATACAACTTGTCACATTTGTTTTGTTTCAACATTTTCTTGTGGGAGAAAAAAAATCTGGTTATTACTGAGAATGAGTATATATAAGAAAAGTGAATCTATAAAATTATAGAACACTAACATTTTTTCCTTGTTAGAATGACATATGTGGAATGACAACTGGAAAGATGTGTAATGGAGTTCTTTCTAGTGTTAAAGAATGCTTCACAATTTATAAATATTGTAATTCATTGCATTAGCAGACAGTAGTGACTGCCTCCCTCCTACCCCAACATTTCTCTTCTTCATGGCAAAATAAATAAAAAATTTTCTGTTGATGTTATAACCCTTTAGCTAACACATAATCAAACTGTCCTAAGTAAACATTTTGGAGACCACTCCCGTAGATCAGTGGTGTGCTCTACTATTTTGGCTTGTACCTGTGGTTGCATGAATTAGTTGGACTTAATTCTAGCTCTTTCATGGTAACTTTAATAGTATTAGTAACACAGTTGAGTTAAAGATTCTTTAAATTGTCCAGAAAAAGTATAATCCCAAAATGTAATAATTTAGGGACACAGGCAAGGTATGATAGCACAAGGTGTTGCATTTGGAATATGATAAGTGTAAAAGTGTGTTTTGTTTTATTGTTTTCATGTCTCTATGCACATCACATGAACTGTCCTTCCCTTCTGAATTTCTAGATTCTTTTGTAGTACTGATGATCTAAAGGTGATTTTTAAGTGTGTGACCAAATGAAAATATATTATGGTGGTGCCTTAATCTGCTCAGGCTACTAAAACAAAGACATCATAAACTGAACGACTTACATTATACACATTTATTTTTCATGGTTCTGGAGACTGATGAAGTCCAAGATCAAGGAGCTTGCAGATTTGATGTCTCGTGAGGAAGCATTGCCTAGTACATAGATGACTATCTTCTTGCTGCGCTCTCTCATGGTATAAGGGATGAAGGAACTGTCTGGGGTGTCTTTTATAAGGACATTAATATTGTGCATTGAGGCTCCACTCTCATGATCTCATGACCTCTCCAAAGCCACACCTCTGAATACCATCGCATTCCAGCTCTGTATGAATTTTAGGGGTATGTAAGCATTCAATAGCATCCAATCCATTGTAAGTGATTAAATAATCAATTATTCCATGGGTTGCCTCTTTGTTTTGTTGACTGTTTCCTTTGCTGTGCAGAAGCTTTTGATCTTGATGAAGTCCCAAAAGTTCATCTTCGCTTTTGTTTCCTTTGCCTTTGGAGACATATCTTGAAAGAAGTTGCTGTGGCTGATAATCGAAGAGGTTACTGCCTATATTCTCCTCTAGGGTTCTGATGGATTCCTGTCTCACGTTGAGATCTTTTATCCATTTTGAGTTTATCTTTGTGTATGATGTAAGAGAATGGTCAAGTTTCATTCTTCTACATATAGCTGTCCAGTTTTCCCAGCACCATTTATTGAAGAGACTGTCTTTTTTCCACTGTATATTTTTTCCTGCTTTGTCAAAGATTATTTGACCATAGAGTTGAGGGTCCATATATGGGCTCTCTACTCTGTTCCACTGGTCTATGTGTCTGTTTTTATGCCAGTACCATGCTGTCTTGGTGATCACAGCTTTGTAATAAAGCTTGAAATCAGGTAACGTGATGCCCCCAGTTTTATTTTTGTTTTTCAACCTTTCCTTAGCGATTTGGGGTCTCTTCTGATTCCATACAAATTTTTGGATTATTTGCTCCAGCTCTTTGAAAAATACTGGTGGAATTTTGATTGGAATGGCATTAAAAGTATAGATTTCTCAAGGCAGTATAGACATTTTAACAATGTTTATTCTTCTGATCCAAGAGCATGGAATGGTCTTCCATCTTTTTGTGTCTTCTTCAATTTCTTTCATGAGTGTTCTGTAGTTCCTCGAGTACAGATCCTTTACCTCTTTGGTTAGGTTTATTCCCAGGTATCTTATGGTTCTTGGTGCTATAGTAAATGGAATCGATTCTCTAATTTCCCTTTCTGTATTTTCATTGTTAGTGTATAAGAAAGCCACTGATTTCTGTAAATTGACTTTGTATCCTGACACATTGCTGAATTGTTGTATGAGTTCTAGTAGTTTGGGGGTGGAGTCTTTTGGGTTTTCCATATAAAGAATCATGTCATCTGTGAAGAGAGTTTGACTTCTTCATTGCCAATTTGGATACCTTTTATTTCTCTTTGTTGTCTGATTGCTGTTGCTAGGAATTCTAATACTATGTTGAACAAGAGTGGTGAGAGTGGGCATCCTTGTTGTGTTCCTGATCTCAATGGGAAGGCTATGAGCTTTTCCCATTGAGGATGATATTTGTTGTGGGTCTTTCATAGATAGATTTCATGAAGTTCAGAAATGTTCCCTCTATCCCTATACTTTGAAGTGTTTTTTTTTTTTTAAGATTTTATTTATTTATTTGACAGAGAGAGATCACAAGTAGGCATAGAGGTAGGCAGAGAGAGAGAGAGAGGAGGAAGCAGACTCCCTGCTGAGCAGAGTGCCTGATGCGGGACTTGATCCCAGGACCCTGAGATCATGACCTGAGCCGAAGGCAGCAGCTTAACCCACTGAGCCACCCAGGTGCCCGACTTTGAAGCGTTTTTAATCAGGAACAGATGCTGGATTTTGTCAAATGCTTTGTCTGCACCAATTGAGAGGACCATGTGGTTCTTTTCTCTTCTCTCATTAATTTGTTCTATCACACTGAATGATTTGTGAATGTCGAACCATCCTTGTAGCCCAGGAATGAATCCCATCTGGTCATGGTGGATAATCTTTTTAATGTGCTGTTGGATCCTGCTTGCTAAGATCTTGTTAGAATCTTAGCATTCATATTCATCAGTGATATTGGTCTGAAATTCTCCTTTTTGGTAGGGTCGTTGCCTGGTTTGGGGATCAAGGTAATGCTGGCTTCATAGAAAGAGTCTGGAAATTTTCCTTCTGCTTCATCAAGATTAAAAGCTTCTGCACAGCAAAGGAAACAGTCAAGAAAACAAAGAGGCAACCCACAGAATGGGAGAAGATATTTGCAAATGAAAGTACAGACAAAAGGCTGATATCCAGAATCTATGCAGAACTCCTCAAACTCAACACACACAAAAGAGACAATCATATCAAAAAATGGGCAGAAGATGTGAACAGACAATTCTCCAATGAAGACATACAAATGGCTATCAGACACATGAAAAAATGTTCATCATCGCTAGCCCTCAGGAAGATTCAGATTAAAACCACATTCTTACACCAGTTAGAATGGCCAAAATTAACAAGACAGGAAACAACATGTGTTGGAGAGGATGTGGAGAAAGGGGAACCCTCCTACACTGTTGGTGGGAATGTAAGTTGGTGCAGCCACTTTGGAAAACATTGTGGAGATTCCTCAAGAAATTAAAAATAGAGCTTCCTTATGACCCTGCAATAGCACTCCTGGGTATTTACCCCAAAGATACAGATGTAGTGAAAAGAAGGGCCATCTGTACCCCAATGTTTATAGCAGCAATGGCCACGGTTGCCAAACTGTGGAAAGAACCAAGATACCCTTCAACGGATGAATGGATAAAGAAGTGGTCCATATACACTATGGAGTGGTCCATATACACTATGGAGTATTATGCCTCCATCAGAAAGGATGAATACCCAACTTTTGTAGCAACATGGACAGGACTGGAAGAGATTATGCTGAGTGAAAGAAGTCAAGCAGAGAGAGTAAATTATCATATGGTTTCACTTATTTGTGGAGCATAACAAATAGCATGGAGGACAAGGGGAGATGGAGAGGAGAAGGGAGTTGAGAGAAATTGGAAGGGGAGGTGAACCATGAGAGACTATGGATTCTGAAAAACAATCTGAGGGTTTTGAAAGGGTAAGGGGTGGGAGGTTGGGGGAACCAGGTGGTGGGTATTAGAGAAGGCATGGATTGCATGGAGCACTGGGTGTGGTGCAAAAACAATGAATACTGTTATTCTGAAAATATTAATAAATAAAATAAATAATCAATTATTAATTATATTTATTAGGTTTGTTAAGGGAAGCTAATGAGTAAGGCTCTGGCTCCAAAATTTCATTGGTTACTATTTTATTTTTTTTTTCAAACAATATTGCTATTAGTTATGGAGTTTTTGTTTTTACACATAGTTTTGTGTATTATTAGAAAAATATAGCATTGAATTGTTTTTACTTACTTAAGTTTCAATAACAGAGTTTTCTGTCAGTTTGAATTTTCTTTCATTAGTATTTCTCAAAGGGTAGGTCTTTGACCAGCAGCCAGAATCACATGGAAACTAGTTAGAAATGCAGTTTTTCAAACCCCAATCGATTTACTAAATCAGAAACTATGGATGCAGGACCTAGGAGTTGGTTTCTCAAGCTCTCCAGGTGATTCTGATGAGGCACATTGAAGTAAGTGGGAGAACAGCTAGGGTGTACTTAAACTTTTGCTGTTCTTCTAAGAGATATGTTGGGTTCATATCATTTTAATGTTCTCCATTTTTATTCTGTAAATTGTCCTTAAAATCACAGAGTGTCACTTGTGATGTACTGTGTAGGTCAAGATAGTTGCAAAGTTTTGTCCAGGTTGAAGGGCAGGGTATACAGACTCCATCTATCAATGAAGGAGCAGCAGGTTCACATTATAAAAAGTACATGCAGGATGGAAATAGAATTATACCATATTTGAAACATACAATCAGCAAATACCCTCTGAAGCCTAAATGTATTTAAATATGTAAGACTGAGAATAAATATGATAATTATGTTTAAAACAGAAAATCAATGAATGAATAAAATGGAATTAATTTTTATGGACAAAGAAAATGAAGACTTTTTGGTTTAGAAAGATTAGATTAAATTTGTAAGCCTTAAAGTTCCCTCTACTTAAGAGATTCAAATAAGATGATAATTTACCAGTATTCTGTCTATAAGCTATAAAACAAGAAAAATATTTAGAGGAGACCAGAGAAACTCAAATCTATAAGTTAAAAGAAACTGATACTATGTGTTTATAATTTCCCTGGAAAAGGATATGTAGGTCCCATGAAGTATTAATCAGAATGTTTGACAACTGATCCTTGAGAAGCTCGAATAAAAGTTCATAAAGCATTCATTAAAGTAGAAGTTTCTGGCAATTGAAACTGGCCCTACGTATATGGAAGGAGAAGATTTTTTTAAGTTGTATATGCAAACATAGGAAAACCAAAACTCAGCATCTTGGATGAGGAAAGGAATAGGAATCAAGCAAACAATCAGACAGAATAAATAACTGAAGGAAACTGAGAAGAATGAGAAAATTCATGGTCAAGGCAATGGATTACAAGTAATAAATCATAAAGCAAGAGGAGAAACTGGGCCTTCCAAAGCCTTGGAAGATATGCTGGAGGCTCCAAGGCTTAGTTATAAGCTCATTTGCCCTTGAGGCCTTGAAGATGGTTGATGAGGCTACTATGTCAGATTGAATATTCAATCTGAACATTTATAAAGTGCTATTTACTACTAATAGATTATAAGCACAGGTTCATAATTCAGCTGAACATTTCATCTGATCTGGGCCAGACTTGGCTGATCTTGGATGAACTCTCTTGGGCATCTGTAGTCAGATACATGCAGAGTTATAAAAGCACATTGGTGATTTTTATTGAGTTTTTCACATATCTGTGGCCTTTGCTGGCAAAAATTAGATGAACCTGCTTTGCCGTATGGGGACTTCTTCATCTGGCCATTGAGCAAGGGTCTAAAAGACACATGGAATTGTGAAAGGCCTTTTGGAGTCTGGAACTGGGACAAGTATGCCCTCATTTTCTCTTCATTCTATGACTCCAGAGCACCTTAGATTTGAGGGGTAGAGAAACAGATCTCACTTCTTGATGAGAGCTGCTTAAAACTCCCACTGAAAAGGAGGATGGGTCTAACGAAGACATCAGTGGAAGCCATTTTTACATTCTACCATGGTCTTTGATAGAATCAGGATTAGTTTCTAGTGGCCCAGGGAAAGGGAGAGATGGTTGGTTGGGCTGGGGAGATTGATAATGAGTGTATAAACAAAAAAGCAGGGAAACAATAGACAAGTAAATAACATAATAAGATAATGTGTAAGTAAGGTAAAAAAAAAAACATGGGGATAGAACATTTTAAGAAAAGAAACAAATGTACAAAAATTTTGGGTTAGAATGAGCTGGCACATTTGAGCACAACGAAAGCAAATGTGGCTGCTGTGCAGTGATGGAGGGCTAGGGATGGTGAGTAAAGTGGGTACCTTTGGGCTCAGTCATATTAAGCCTTGAAGGACAATGTAGAGTTGGCATTTGTATCGTAGACATTGGAAGATTTTAGTTAAGATAAAGAACTCTTTTAGGTTAGACCCCATTTTGAGGTTTCAATAAGGTATATATCCTCTAATGACATTTATTGTTGAAAATATATATTTCTGAGTGTTCTTTATGCCACTTGTAGTTTTCTCTTCCAGTGACAATTTTGGTTGCTAAGATTGCTGTCAGCAGGCCCTTCTCTTGGCAAATGCTGTTTCCAGTTCAGTGGCCTCATGTTACCTTAATGAACCACATTGCCCAAAGGGCCAATATAGGAGAGAGAAGAATTGAAGTTCAGAGTAGGGGAGAACGTATTATAATTGCCATATGTAGCACTTCCTTGTACCTCCATACTTTTTTTCTGTAACAAATAATTAAGTAGGATACAAATGAGAGTATATTTATTGCGAGAAAGATTTGTGATTAAGTTTCTAAGTATAAAATCAGTGGGACCTACAAAGTCTATCAAGTTTTCATCTACTGGAGATCCAGAGAATAAAATTCTTCTAGGCAGAATACTATTAAACTAGAGTATGGAAGTTACTTTATCTCCCTTAGTCGCTGCTGTTAGGAAGACCTTGACTGACTAAAGAAAGTCCTTTCAAGCCATGCCTACACAGGACCAAAAAGAGATAAACTAAATATTAAAATCAAATGTAGTCACACACCCACACCTCCCCTCACCCACATACTCCAAAACATAAAACCTGTTTCCTAAAGTAATTCCTCCTGAATTTTTCGCATCATGGCACACAGAGAAAGTGAAAGTGTGGAGCACCTGGGTGGCTCAGTCGGTTGAGCATCTGCCTTCAGCTCAGGTCATGATCCCAGGATCTTGGGGTCAAGGCCATATCCCGCTGAGCTCCGTGGGCAGGGGAGCCTGCTTCCACACCTCCCCCTTCTTGAACTCTCTCACTCTCAAAAAAATAAATACATATATAACTCTTTGAAAAAAAAAAGGTGATAGTGTTTGTAGATCACATTAGAATAAACAGGTGAGACTGCTTATTGAAGAAGGTGATTCTCTTCAATGAGTTTAGACTCCAGAGATTCAGTCTTACTATCCCAATGATTAGGGGACCACTATTTCAGCACATGTATAACCTATTTCGTACACTCTGGTTATTAAAAAATGACAACTGAAAACTAAAATTTAAAAATAATTTCATTTTATAAGAACTAAATTTTATTATTCTGCTTATGTCTTGGATGCAAATATTTTCTGATATTATTGATCCAAATGCATGTTAATTTGGGCTTTTGCAGGCAGCATCGCCCTGATTCTTTTCTCTAATGACAAAGTTCTTAAAAGTTGAGGGATAGGACTAGTTAAGAATGGTTGCATGCTAAAAAAAAAAAAAATAAATAAATAAAATAAAATTTGCATGTCTATATGGCAATTCAAATGAAGAACCAAAATACAATAATTATAGTTCGGGAAATTCTCAATGGGGTAAGGAATTTGTGTCGTAGCAATGTTATTTTCATTAGCAACAGGTTTTTTTGTTTAGCTCTAAAAAATGAGTATGTCATGGGGCACCTGGGTGGCTCAGTGGGTTAAACCGCTGCCTTCGGCTCAGGTCATGATCTCAGGGTCCTGGGATCCAGTCCCACATCGGGCTCTCTGCTCGGCAGGGAGCCTGCTTCCCTCTCTCTCTCTCTGCCTGCCTCTCCGACTACTTGTGATTTCTCTCTGTCAAATAAATAAATAAAATCTTTAAAAAATAAAAAAAAATAAAAAAAATAAAAAATAAAAAGGTTCAGTAAAACAGATCTCTTTAAAAAAAAATAAAAAAAATAAAAAATGAGTATGTCATTCTTGACATACTCTTCCTGTCATACTTGTTCACAATAGTCCAACAATCATCAAGATACAAGCTAGAAGCACGTTGTGCATATGATGAGTTTTAGCACCACACAAGTAGCCATGTTTATATGATTTGGAAGATAGCTCAGTAATTTTCCACTTAAATTTCTGTCTGTGAGTCTGCAATGGAAACGATTCTTTTGGTTGTGGCTTTTGCTGCCTTAACATTTGTTGTTACTGTTTTGGTTAGGTAATACTTGCCTTATTTTCCTTTTTGTTCTATTTGAATCAGATACTCTCAATTATGCAGTGGCTTTGAGAATATATTTCATTTATTTATTTATTTATTTGGTGTTTATTTTATTTTATTTTTTAAAATTTTTTATTTTTTATAAACATATATTTTTATCCCCAGGGGTACAGGTCTGTGAATTGCCAGGTTTACACACTTCACAGCACTAACCAAAGCACATACCCTCCCCAATGTCCATAACCCCACCCCCTTCTCCCAAACCCCCTCCCCCCAGCAACCCTCAGTTTGTTTTGTGAGATTAAGAGTCACTTATGGTTTGTCTCCCTCCCAATCCCATCTTGTTTCAATAAGTCAAGCAGAGAAAGAAACTATCATATGATCTCCCTGATATGAGGAAGTGGTGATGCAACATGGGGCTTAAGTGGGTAGGAGAAGAATCAAAGAGAATATATTTTAAAGGGAATTTTCTATTTTCCTAGACAGGTTTTTGAAGCTCCTTTCCATGTTCAGATACCTGTTTCTTACAGCTTTATTGATTTTGGTCTAATTACTGCATCCAAATTGTGTCATCTCTCTGTATTAAGGATGTGTTACAGCTTTTGTCTCAAGCTGTTAGTCCATACTTCATTAATGATGCTTTTTAAAGGTTACAGAAATTTTCTATTGGAAGAACTGTTCCATAATCCATCATTTAACATTTTGCAGGTATATTTTCTGGGCATTAAATATTTCCATTATCATTAATATTACTCAAAGAATATTAATGAAGTGTCAATACACTGGAGAATACAGAACTTGTGGAAGTAGATACCTTCTATCAACAGCCAGTTAATAATCTGAGGAAAATATTATATACTTTTCTCCCAGTTTGTTGAGAATATTAAACTTTTGGACATGGATAGCGAAGTCTCTTCCATTTCATGCCTGTGTGTTATCTTTAAATAACTGGTGTGGGGCACCTGGTTGGCTCACCTGGTTGGGCGCCTGCTTTCAGCTCAGGTCATGGCCCCAGGGTCCTGGGATGGAGCCCTGCATGCAGGGAGCCTGTTTCTCCCTCTGCTGCTCCCCCTGCTGGTGCTTGCTCTGTCACCCTCTCTATCTCTGTCAAATAAATGGATAAATTCTTTAAGGAAAAAATAACTATGTGCGAGTGAGCCAATGGACAAACATGCTGGAGCATAAGGAAGCAGCTGCACTTTGTTCTTTGGTAGCAGATTAATATTGTCCTTTCTTTTCATGTGTGGTGGGTTTTTTTGTTGTTGTTATTTTTGTTTGTTTTTTTTTTTTTTTTTTTTTTGTTTTTTGTTTTTTTTTTGAGTGGCATGAATGATTGCATCAGCAGTAGGAGACAGAGGAGGAAACATCCTGCTGTACAGAGGATATAAGTGGACTCTGGTTCATTGTTGCACCTTCTGCTTTCTTCCCTATAATGCACCCTTGAGGAGCACCTAAAGAGGTTCCCCAAGCTTGTGCATGGGAGAGCGTATCTAGCAAAGCTTCTTCTTCAGAGCATGTAGGAAAAACAAGGAACTTGGGGCCAGGTATTTCTAATTGCTCTGTTTTGGATTCTACATCCGTGACATTTCTCTTAGGATGTGGAACCATGCATGGACGACAGTCACAAAAACGCTTTCACATTTAAATTGATCACTGAAGAGGACAGGTAAACTCAGTGAGGGCAGATAGCCTGGTCCTTGAGTGACAGCCCTGAATGATGTGACTTGTAGAGTATATTGGGTAGTTTGGTTTTTCTTTTACCCTTAACTCTTCCCTATGCCAGCCTTCTAAGTGTTTTCTAGATCTGTCCCCTTCTTCTCCATCTGCAAACACTGTCTTGGACGTCACCCTCCTCACTTTGCTATCTGATCAATGAAAAAGACTAGTAAGCAGTTTTTTCAGCCTTGTTCAAGTCCGTCCTTTACTAAACCATCAGGTGGTTCTAAAATGCAAATCTGGGGGAGCCTGGGTGGCTCAGTGGGTTAAGCCTCTACCTTTGGCTCAGGTCATGATCTCAGGATCCTGGGGTCAAGCCCTGTGTCAGGCTCTCTGCTCAGTGGGGAGCCTGCTTCCCCCTCTCTCCCTGTCTGCCTCTCTGCCTACCTGTGATCTCTGTCTGTCAAATAAATAAAATCTTAAAAAAAGTGTAAATCTGATCCTGTCCTTTCTTTGTTTAAAACTCTTGAAGGGCTCCCATTGCCCAAAGGACACAGTCTAAGTTTCTTAACATAGAAATCAAAGCTCTGCGTGCTAGACTCTTTCTCCCTTTCACTTTCCCTCTATGCTCACTTTCCCTCAGCAACACTGAACCCTTGTTATGCAGTTTCTCTTTCTCATACCTTTGCTCATAATATCCTGTCTGCTTGAAATATGCTTTTTTTTTTCTCCTATTCATGTTTGGCTCTCCTTCATCCTTTAAAACTCTGCACTAGTATGCGGAGCTCCTTCTCAACTCCTCCAGGAATGCTCCCTGCTCCCTTCCAGGCAGGGTTAGATGCCCTCACTCCGTGCCCCATATGTTCGTAATGCATTTCCTTTATAATGACACTTGCTATATCATCTATGTGTTCATCATCACTATTATACTGCAAGCTCTTTGAGGACAGAGAATCCGTCTTATTCTTTGAATTCTTGGCTCCTTACCAGGTACATGACTCACTGAGAACACCCAGTATGTGTTTGTATAATGAATCAACTAAAATGCTTTTGTGAATAGATAAAGCCCTATGAAGGAGAGAGAGAGAGAGAGAGAGAGAGAGATAAGAGAAACCTGGAATGAGTCTTTGGAAATACCCACAAATTATGTCCTTTATTGTATTCTATTTGGTCTTTGTGTTCCTATTCTTATCTTTAAATCAAAAGCTATAACTGATTTCCTACTTTCTCAGAACCACTTAAAAATTGTGGTATGGTTCTCAACACACAATACTGTGCATTCGGTGAATATGTGTGATTGACTGATAATCCTTGGGACACTGCTGAGATATCACTCAGTGGCAAGACCGAGCAATGTATAACAAAAGTTGGTTCAGAGCAGAGATATAAATACTCGATATTACATTACAAGGAATGTTATTGTGCCTTATAGAAAAACATATGAGAACATTTGTTAAAAGGCAGAAACATGAAAAACAGAAAGACCCATCCTCCAGTGTGTTTATCTCATAATTTGTCATTCATCAATTATCTCCCTAATCTCTCTCTCATGGTACCCGTCACCCATGTCCCACCATCAGTCATTGTTAGTTTAGTGCAGTGGCATATATTTTATTTCAGTAGCATGATCGAACATATTTGTAAACGGGAGGGAAAACTGAATGTCAGCATTAACTGTTTACATATATCCTATTATTTATCTAGAAGTCAAGGTCATTTTCTTCTTCCTGCCATGGCTATACAGGCAAACAACTTTTTACCTGGTGAAAGAGGAACAGTTCCATCATTCCTATCTACCTAGAAAATCACAACTAAATGCATTCCATAAAATCGTTCCATGTGAAACTGGCATCAATTAGTGCACTGAACTACTCATTCTCTCCGAAGAAAATGTCATTTAAGAAATATGAAGATATTACTTCATTGTACTAAGAGGAAAAACTAGGCATCAGGAGGATTCTTATTCAAGCACCGAGAGCTATTAAAACCTTACCTGAGGTGCCCTGTAGCAGGACCTCTTTCACATCCTGTCTTATCTTTGACAGCCTGTCTTAATGCTGAATCTTAAGGCCAGAAGCAGGCCACAGCTCAGAAGGGTGAACACTGTATCTATTGCACTAGATTCTATAGTTAATGCTTTTGTCCTTGGGTCTCTCCTGTCACTTACTCTCTTTATCACTCTGTGCGTCCATGAAGCTCATGACAGTTGACATACGTCAATCAGGAAAGGTTTACTCTCTCTCTTTGCCACTCAAAAGACACTTAAAGAATTGAGGCAACACAATTCTGTTGAATTGTACATTTGCCCACAAAGGGATGTTTCACATTTATCTACAGAGCAGCTAGCTAGCATGAAATGAGACATGGTTAGTTCCAGTTATATCCTTGATCTTTCTTAGCAGAGATAAAATTCCTTGATGGAATATCTAAAATTCTTAATAAAACTTCCTGGAAGCCTGCAAACTTCTTGGCAGCATATGTGAATTTAGGAGAAAGAAATAGTCACAAATGTGTCATGTTAAAAAGGACTGATTGGATATTTTGGGGGTCAAAAATGGAAGAATTACTGAACACTGGCATGATTTTCTTTCTGATATGCCCTGAATGTTATGTATGTTTCCCTAAAATATAGAAAATATGTGAAAAGAGGGAGAATTAATCTATAATGAAACCATGGATCTTGAACAACTTCTTGACATACCTTATAAAGAATATATGACAGGGGCACCTGCAGTGGGTTAAAGCCTCTGCCTTCAGCTCAGGTCATGATCCCAGGGTCCTGGGATTGAGCCCCTCATTGGGCTCTCTGCTCAGGGGGGAGCCTGCTTCTCCCTCTCCCTCTGCCTGCCTCTCTGCCTACTTGTGATCTCTGTCAAATAAATAAAATAAAAATCTTAAAAAAAAAAGAATATATGACAGAAACAAGAAAATTTTGGACAAAATGGAAGACTGAGATTTAACTACTATTCTAAAATGGTTAATATGATGTTGTTTTCAATAATGTAAGTGATACAGTTGTGAATTACCCTGACAATGGTCCTTATCTTGGAAAGACAAGGATTTGGGACACGGAGGAGCTAACAGTGAAGTGCAGTGAGGGGCACACTGCTCGAGGTCTAGTGTCATTTTCCTAGGATGTGTTGGCTCTAAAGGAGGTATTGGAGGTATTGAGATTCCATGTCATTTTAATTCTTCACAGGCCTTCTTAAACAGAGAGGTGGCCTGGTATCAAATGATCTTTTAGAGGGAGCAAAAAGAAGGCAGGAATTGGTGAGACAACAGTAATCCATCCAACAACATATAATTACTAGAGGAAATCATAAATGTAATGACCAAAAGATGAAGAATATTATTGAACCCCAAGGAATTGACCACACCCTCTGTGCAGAGGATATAGCGGATTTGGAATTCAGAGATGGAAGTTTATATATTAGTTGCATGCTGTCCCGAGGAATTCATCATTTCCACTGTTTTCATGCCTCCAACACTCTCAAGCAGTTAAAGAATAAAACAGAGAATCAAAATAAATAGTATTTAGTTCTCCTACTGAAGATAAAAGATGACTCTGATATCTTATTTTTTTTTTTTTTAAAGATTAGCTAATGGGACTCCACCCATGCTATCTTTTTACACATTGCAAAACATATACTCTGGTTTCCATTTAAAGATGATTACTAGAAAAGATTTGATGTGCAAAAAACAACACAAAAGCAAATGAAGGAATGGATTAACATTCAAAAAATCAAGACTGAATTTTGGAAGAGGAATTTACTTAGAAAGAAAAAGAAATTTCAGAAAAAAATTATATGCAGTCTCAATGAACTTAAATAGAACAGGGAATTCCTATGAAACAAAGGATCACATAAAATAAAGTTACTGACAAATCCAGGAAAAGAAATTGAGGAGACACATGAAATATTAAAATATTTAAAAACCACTTCTTTTAAGAAAAAAAAACAACAACTAAAAGAACCGGTGAAATAAAAATCAGAAATTGCACAACAACAATAAACACTAAAAATCAAAAACATGATATGGGAGGTAAGTTAGATAAGATCATATATACTGCAAAAGGAATATTATACGAGCAAAATGTTTAGAAAATCGTAGGTGTGCAGAAATGGCTATCTATCTACCTAATTTCACAAATAGATGATAATTAGTGTTTCTCAGGAAGAGAGCTCAACAATTGAGCTCCAAAAATATTTAAAGATGTATAGAAAAAGCTTTCTTTAAAGGGAAAATTGAACACACATATTTTATGACTTATCTATTGCTGTATAAGAAATCAGTGCAGAATTTAAAGGCTTAAAACAGTAACAACTTCTTTAAAAATATTCTCTCATGACTTCCTGGATGGTTCTGGCTCAGAACTCTCATGTGGTAGCTCGAGCTAGAAGATCAGGGCATCTTTCTCTCTCTTCATAGAAAGATCTTTTGGCTGCTCCATGTGGTCTCGCCATGGGCTAGTTTGGATCTCCTCAGAGCATCAGGGCCTCAGAACACTTGGACTGCTTACCTTGTGACTGAAGACTTCGAAGAGCTAATGTTTTAAGGGAAGAAAGCAGAATGGATGGCTTTTTTTAATCATCTGCTCTCAAAACTTGCCTGGAGTCTCATCCTCTATAGTCAGAAGCCTGCCAACATTTCAGACAAGGGACCATACACCCACCTCTTTTTGAGTGCAATATCATTTTGAAGATGAGCATGTGGGATAGACAATATTGTGATTTTGAACACACAATCCATCATGCATATTGAAAGAGGTTACTGTAAGTATAGTAAGATTTAATAATAAACTAATAGAGAATCACAGGCAAAGATATAACATAGTGAGAGTTTTGAACATTAAGGTCAAGGAAAAAATAATATCATCATTCTTGAAGAAGAAACAATCACAGGTAAGAGGAAGTTCAGGCTAGTCTGTGATTTCCACATAGTAATATTCTGGAACAGGAAATGATGATACATTTTCTTTGGAGTTATAAGTTGAAAAGACTTTTCCCCAGTAACATGTCTACTTTGTATGTACAAGTTTCATGTATAGAGATGACAGAAAGAATATTTTAAATATGTACAGGCTGAGTATATATCATCTATTAACCATTATGAAAAATCTTCCTGAAGACCAAACCTAGTCACATTAAAAATAGAAGAATAAAAATTCAAAATAAAGAAATCATGAATAGGCTTTTTGTTTAAACATCGGAATATAAAATCAGTATTTTGCTCTTGTTTTCTAGAAGTCATTCAAAAGTACCAAGGAGAACAATGAAGAAAAGATAGTAATACTATATTTGATGAAACTGAAAGACAGCTAAAACCCCAATCACCAGATATAAAGTAGTAGTAGTAATAATAATAATAATAATAATAATATAAGCATAGAGGGTGGGAGCAAGCTTTTGGAAGTGATTAATAATGGTTTTTGGCAAAGATTTTCACAATGGTTTTAGGGATACAGGCTCATGTCTAAACTCATTAAGTTGTATACATTAAATATGTATACCTTTTTGTATGTCAATTATACCTCAATAAAGTGGTTTAAAAAAGATATTTGGAAGGGTGGCTTACGATAGAGGGCATGCAGCAGAGGAAGTAGGAGAAAGCCAATAAATGATGATAAGAGCTTTAGATAAGAGTAGGAGCCAGCAAAAAATACTGTATCAATGATGAAGATCATGCCAGGTGATAAACCAAAGTTCCTTATTTTCAGCTACAGATGTAACAGTAAACCTGACATGAGTTTTACTTGACCCAGCATGGTTCCAGGAAGCAGAGGAATTGAGACAATCCTATAGGCAATACATATGTCCAAGCAATGCACATATGTATTGCCTGTTGCAGTATAGAAAGAGGCTTTGAATTGAGAAAATTGATGCCCATTTCCATTGCACTGGAAAAAAGTCATGCCCAGAACCCTTGATCATAAGAAATCTAGCCTGTCCTGAATACTATTGCTTTCTGTCACTGATGTGTACTCCCAGCAAGTAGTTGCTGCGGGAAACATTTACCTTCCTCATTGTTACAAGGAGGCACCAGCACAGGATCTGTTCAAAGACAAAATCAGAAAAAAAGGAAGTTTTTACTATAAATTTAAGAATATGTTAGTAAGTTAAATTTTCTATCAAGTAAGAGATAAAGCCAAAAGGCAAAAGTTCTGGGAAGATATGTAGAGACAATAAATATTATCAGCTGGTAGTATACACGAAAGTATGGAAATAACATAAAACTATTAAACAAATTCAGCTAAATTTGCAAGATGTTCATTGAAGAACAGATTATTGTGGAAAAAAAATGAAAAAAAGTAAATGACGTTAAATAGAAAAAATACATTAATAGGAGACTTATACAATTAAGAAAAGAGACATTTAAAAAAAAAATGACTGATTTGGAAGTCTGATGCACAACTGGAATCCTCTATCGAAAAACAGGAACAAAAGAAACATATAACTATTTTTGAGATTAAAAAGACATGAATTTACAAATTGAAAGGTCAACTTGTGTTCTTCCCAGTAGAAAATGAGCAAGAATGGTTAACAATAAGGCAAGGAAGGGAAGTTATTTGTCTTTTAACATACGAAAAGAATTCACTGGAAATACAGATGAGAATATAAAGTAACTTATTATATAAATTAGTTCAACTTACATTTCTCCACAGCAACCTTTTATGCAAGCAGTCAATAGAATAATACCTACAAAATGCCAAAGGAAAGAGAAGGCACCCAAGGTGTTTATGTCTAACCCACTGTCATTTAAATATAAAGGCATTAAGCATGTTTTTGAGTGCTTTAAATGCTCAGTCCCCCAAAGTTTATTTTAGAATTAAAAAAAAAAGAGTAGTAGAGTTGTTTAATAAATACTCTTATATATCCTCCACTTGAATTCCACAATTTTTACCTTTTTGGGGACATATTTGGTTTATCTCCAGACTCATTTCATCCTTTCCTTTTTTTTTTCCCTCCCTTATCCTCTCCTTCTCTCTCTCTTTTTCATTCTGACTCTTTCTCTCTCTCTCTCTAAATATATATGTATATATTTAAAAGTAAGCTTGGGACTTCAGGCAACTTTATTCCTAATTACTTGAATATTCATTTCCTAAGAATAAGGTCAATTCCCTACTTAACATTAAACTGTTATTACATCTAAGGAATATAAAATTGTTCCATAATTTCACTTAATATCCAGTCCATATAAAATTTTTCTAAGTTGTTGTAATTATATATTTTACAGTTTGCTTTCTTAGGAATTAGGATCCATCCTAGGTGGATGATTTGCAATTGGTGATTTTGTCTGTTTGGTTTCTTTTAGTAATAAAGTCCCTTGACTTTAATTTTTTTGTAACAATGTCTCTCTCTATATATATATGGAATATTTTCCCCCATTAGTTCTTTTTGAGGAGTTTCATTGGACGACAAACTTAGTTTATCAAGCTATAACTGGCAAAATTACAACAAAATACTCAGTTCTGATCACTGGATATATTTTAGTATTACTTATAGTAGAGGCTAAGTCTCTGTGACAAAATGACTCCAAATTCACTGACCTAAATTGGACAAAAGTTTTATTTTTTACTGTTTTCATGAAATAACTGTGATGTGAGCAGTCCAGGGCTGTCATGGTGAGTATCCTCTAGGAAGACATTCGTGGACCTAGGTATTTATATCTTATTTCTTCACTATCTCCCAGGATGATTACATACTTCATCTCTGCAGTTTAGATTGACTCATTTCCCATCCAGAAAACAGGGGAATATGGAAGCCAACAGCAGGTAGCTTCTTCTTTAAGGAAATATCCTGGAAGTAGGAAACAGTTTAATTAATACTCAACTAGTTAAACAGTCAAAAAGGTATACCTCACTGTGTTAGACCCTGAGTAATGTAGCCTCTTGTTTGATGACTAGAGCCCAAATAAAATGAAAGGAAATAATTATTAAAATGCAAAATGAAGGTGTTATTGGGGTATCACTAGCAATATTTATTAAATTTGAATGTATTGATAATGCTAAAAAATGTGGGGATGGGAAGTACAGTATAGAATACAAATGCCAAATGCACTGGTAATGTAAAGAGCAAAAATTAGAGGGAAAAAGACACCATGTATTATGTAGAGTAATGGTGATTTCTTCATTTCTATTAACTGGAAGTCAAAGGAAATCATTTAAAAGCACCTATCAAAAAAGAGAAATATAACCAAATTTAGAGTATCATGGTAAATATGGTCAATAACCATTGACCAAAAATGAGAGTGAAGACAAAGGAAGAGAGAAAAAGAAAACTAAATTTATCAATTATAGTATAAAATTAATATATGTTGTCTGAAAAAGTGGTGGGCTACCTGTATTAGATAAGATTATACATTAAATTACAAGCATAAATACCAAGATGTAATAAAGAAAACTTTAAAAGATGTTTAAAATAAGTAAATTATGTTTCAAAGATGTTTAAAAGAAGTAAAATGTCAGAAAAATTAAAAAATCAGAAAGTAGAGTGCCTGGGTGGCTCAGTGGGTTAAGCCGCTGCCTTTGGCTCAGGTCATGATCTCAGGGTCCTGGGATCGAGTCCCATATCGGGCTCTCTGCTCAGCAGGAGGCCTGCTTCCCTCTCTCTCTCTCTGCCTGCTTCTCTGTCTACTTGTGATCTCTCTCTGTGAAATAAATAAATAAACTCTTAAAAAAAATCAGAAAGTATAGCATAAACTAGACTGACAAGAGAAAATAATCTTATAAACAACTGTAAATAAATAGACATATCGATAAATAGGATTTTCAGAACAGATTACAAAGGAAAAACCCCATGCCATGCTGCTTACAAGAGAATGGACTTCTAAAGTAATTTAGAAAGATTAAAAAACAAAAATGTGGGCATAGATTCGCCAAGCAAATGCAAACAAAAAGAAGCTGAGTTATGCTTTCACATTCAGTTAAGTCTGAAGGCAGGACCTTGAAGAATTAATGGAGACAAAGAAGAATAACGTTAAGATGTGCAATTAACAATAAAGATCTAAAAGTTATGGATGCCTATGAACAAACAAACCTAACATTATTATGCATAAAATAGATACTACAGTAGATACCATATATCTCAGAGAAATGCAAATTAAAATAACAATGAGATACTACTACAAGCCAATTAGAATGACCAAAAGTCTGGAACACTGACAATTAGCAAATATTGGCTAGGAGGTGGAGAAACTCTTCACTGTTAGTAGGAGTGCAAAATGGTATGGCTATTTGGGAAGACAGTTTGGTGTTTTCTTACAAAGTGAAACATACTTTTACAATATGACCCAGCAACTGTGTTCCTTGATATTTACCCAAAGGAGCTGAAAACCTACATCCATACAAACACTCACACACTGATGTGGAGTTGCTTTACTTATAATTGTTAAAACTTGGAAGCAACCAGATGTCCTCTAGTAGGTAAAAGGATAAATGAATAGTGAAACATACAGACAGTGGAATATTACACAATACTAAAGATATATGAGCTCTCAAGCTATGAAAACCCATTAAAAACTGTAAATGCTATCACTAAGTGAAGGGTGTTAATCTAAAAATTCTACATATTGTATGATTTCAATATATGACATTCTGGAAAACACAAAACTATGGAGACAATAAGACGTTTAATAGTCACCAGGGGTCCATGGGGTAGAGATGAATAGGTAGAGTGCATAAGATTTTTAGGGCAGTGAAACAACTCTGAATGATATCATAATGATAGATAAGTCTGAAACAATGGAATGTACTACACCAAAAGAGAATCCTAGGGTAAGCTATGGGTTTTAGGTGATTATTATGTGTCAGGTTTACTCATCTATGGAACAAACGTCCTACTCTGGTGAGTAATGTTGATAGTGGGGGAGGCTGTATGTGTGGGGGGCAGGGATTACACAGGGAATCTCTGCCTCTTTCTCTCAATTTTGCTCTGAACCTGAAACCACTTTTTAAAAAAACAAAACCAAAGTACAGTAGAAGGAAAACAGACAAACAAAAACAGGGAAGAGTTACTTAAAAAAGATTATGAATCAATCTCACTATGACCATGGAAGCAAAATTCCAAAGTAACCAGGAACACATTAAGATAATTATATACTTTTTGCAATGGTATTTTATCAAGAAATGAAAGAATAGTTCAATGACAACTAAAATTAATCATAATAATAGAGTAAAATAGAAATGCCAGACTGTCATTTTCATGTTGAAAAAACCATTTTTCAAAATTAAATATTTATTCCTTTTAAAAAAATATTTATTCTTGATATGAACTTTTAAAAATATATATTTATTTATTTATTTATTTATTCCAGAGAGAGTGAGCAGTGGGGCAGGGGGGTGGTTGGGAGCAGAGGGAGAGGGAGTATCTCAAGCAGACTCCCTGATGGGCAGGGAACCTGACATGGGGCTCCATCTCAGGACCATGAGATCAAGACCTGAGCTGAAATCAATAGTCCAACACTTAACTGACTGAGCAACCCAGGCACCTCTCTTGATATTACCTCTTAAAAATAAAGTAAAAAAAAAAAAAATCCTAGTGTGATAAAATAAACAGATCAAACAAAAGACTGCTACAATCCTTGTTGAAACACTTTTAGAAGAACTCCCATCTGTGTCAAGAAAGGGCACATACTTCACAATCCCCATTAATTGGATTGAGTCTGCAGACACTAACCAATATATTTAGATATGAAAAAGAAATGACAAAAATTGGAAAGAAAGATTTTAAAATATTACTGCTTGCAGATGAAATGCTTATATATTTGAAAAACTTAAAAATCTCAATTAAAACCACTAATAAGAATTCAGTAAGAAGGTAGGTACAAAATTAATATATAGTAAACAAGTCCACTGATACAATGCTATATGATATAAGACAATAAACGAATTTACTTACATTATCAACAATTAAAGACAGAATGCCTAGTATATTAATTTTTTATGGCTGCTGTAACAAATTATTGCAAAAGTAGGGCTTTAAAAAATACAGATTTATTATCTTACAGTTCTGGATGTGACAAGTCCGAAATGGCTCTAAATGAGTTGGAATCAAAGGATCAGGAGGACTGCATTCCTTTTGGTTGCTGTAGGAGAGAACACATTCTTTCCCCTTTACAGCTTCTAGAGGCTGCCCACATTCTTTGGCTCATGGTGCTCTTCTTCCATCTTCAAAGCCAATTCCGGCCAAGTTCTTTCCACACTGCTAGATCTCTAATTCTTCCTCCACTGCCTTCTCTTTTCACTTATAAAGGAGCCTTTTGATTGCAGGGGGTCCACCTGAATAATCCAGGGTAATCTCTACATCTCAAGATCAGCCTATTAGGAATCTTAATTCTATCTATAACCTTTATTCCCCTTCGCCATGTAACATAATATATTCATGGTTTCTGAGTTGATGAGGACATCTTTGGGGCCCGAAGGGGCATAACTCTGCCTACTATACGTAGCCATGACCAACTCAAGAGACATACTATATTCTTGGATAAGGAGAAATAGCATGTACTTGGATGGTAAGAAACAGCATCACAAAGATACCTATTATCCCTAAATTAATCTATACATTTAATTAAAACAATCATAAAAAACCCTAATAATTTTGGAAGGAGGTGGTTCTAAAATACAAAGGGAAACTGAAAACAAGCAAGAATAAATAGGAAAATTCTGAAAGGAAGTGTAAGAGGTGTTACCAGGTATTAAAGAGTATTACTAAACCTTAAGAATTCAAACAGTGTGATATTGCTCATGAATAAACAAATATATCAATAGAACCACATAAAAAGTCCCTAACTAGGCACAAATCATATAGGAGTGTACTAACTGATAAAGATTGCATCTTAGTGTGGAAAGATTATTAAAACCAAACGGTGGTGGGGTGTCTTGGTAGCATCTGGACTAAAGAGTGTTCTTCCATGTCTCATATTTTATACCAGGGTACATTTCAAATGAAAAAAAAATTGAAGATAGAAATAAAACTACTTCAAAAACCAAAAAACTACTTTTACTTATGGGTAAAAATGTTATAATATTAGAATCAAGAAGGCCTTTCTATGACAGAAAGCTTAGAAGCCATAAGGAAAATGGTTGAAACATCCAACTATTTAAAGAGAATAAAAACAATGGCAGAATTGATCATAAGTATGTTCAAAATTCAAGCTTGGTAAAACTATTTGTAACCCATAGACAGAAGTCTAATTTTCCTTAAAAATAAAGCATTTCTACAAATTGAAGGAACAAAGACCAATAAACAAAGACATGGCAAATAAATAAAGAAATGACAAGATTATGAAAAGATAGCAAAAGAAGGAAAGAGTTTAGATTTTAGACATGTGAAAAGATCCTCAACCAAACTCACTCATGGTGAGGGAACTAAAAAGTAAATCTGGAGTGAGATACCGTTTGTTACCTTTCAAGGCATCCACAGTCCAAAGGGTTAATAGCCTATTCTGAAGGTGAGGAGAATAGCCACACCTCTTTACTGCTTGTGAGAATGTAAACTGGTACAATCCTTTTGCAGGGGAGGTATTGTCTACTGAAATTACACATTGCATACCTTAATGCCCAGCAATTTCATCTCTACAATTATTTCGCTTATGTACAAAGTAAAAAAATTATATATATGTATATTTATATATATATATATATATTCACTGCAATAACCTCTTTTTAGCAGCTAAGTGCTTCATACACACACACACACGCACATACACATGCACACACACGCACACACAAAACAAAACAAAAATCTATCAATAGGGGACAAGTTCAAATATGGCATATCAGACAATGGATATTATGTAGGTGTAAAATATAATGATAAAGGTCTTTGTGTAGAGTTATGGAAAGAACTTCATGATATATTTATAATTTTTTAAATAAAAAAGCAAAGAATAGACCAATGCATATAATGTTGAACCACTACCTGTATAAAAAAGAAGGCAAGAAGAATGTCTATGTGATAGTGAACACTTAGAAAGCACTTCCTACCTATTCTAGTAAAAAATGATTTCAATCCAATTACTGTCATTCTTTTCCATATAGCATAACCGAACATCTGTATTATTTACTGATTTACCTTCAGTACCTACCACAGAGCCCAACACATAGGTGCTCACTAGATATTTGATGATTAAATAAATAAAGGATTTCCTATATTAAAGATAACAAAACTAAAACTCAAGGAGCTTGAGTAACTTGACCCACATCACACAACCAATAAGTGGAAGGCTGTCATCTCTTAATATCACATATTTAGAAATATACACAGTCACAAATCCATCTCATTAGTTACCTGTGAAGACACCATCTGCTTGGAGGGGCATTGGGGACACAGGCAAAGGTCAGACTTTTTCTGTAAGGCCCCTTTATATTTTCTGAATTGTGAACTATGCGACTATATTACAGAGTTAAAAAAAGAAAACATATAGCTCATGAGTAGGAATGCTGACATAAAACACCAGAGGCAAGCACAATCTAAAAAAAACCATAAATAATATAAATGAACCATGTAAATATGGTTAATAACTGCTTTGAAAGGGACAATTCTTGAAATGCATCTTTAGTCACTTACGATTAGAAAATAACAGACTGGGATGAAACCTTAAATACAACCAAAAGAGCTGCGATGGAAAGTCAGGGTGAAGAAAGAAGATGGTGTTCTCACTTTAGCTTCTAGATCTCTGTCCAGAGAGTCTACCATTTTCAGAGTTTCTGAAAATGTCACATTGATAGATGCCCATATTATTTACATGTATAAACATAGTCTCAAATAGTATTAAAAACAGTTCCTACTCCTGTGGGCAATGAGATTAGTATAACAAAGAAAGACTACTGAAAGAAATTTATACATTAAATGGGCTTATAACTAAATTCCAACCCATGTTAATAAAATGTCTGAAATAACTCAGAAAAGTTGAAATAATGGGCAAGGATCTAATCAGCAAAAATAAGCAAAAAAGAAGAAAGAATGTTTAATATCAAAATACAATTTTGGAAAATATTAATTAAATGAGAGCATGATCCTTTTAAAATTACAAACTGAGTTCTTAATGAGCCTTTATGTACCAACTGACTTAACATCAGAATATCTGAAGAAAATATTGCAGGAACAGAAATAAGAAACAGATGCAAGAGCAACGGGTGAGAGAGAACTTAAGAGATAGTTTTTCTGTCCTTGTTATATCATGTATATAAAAGTTGTGCCTACATAAAAATCTAAACAATATTATAAAACATTAACATATTGTAGTCAAATAAATAAACATATGTACCAAAAGCTAAAATCTACAAAGAGATAATCTTCTTTTTAAATGGTCCCTGGAGCATTTTTTTTTAAATCATCACGTATTAGCCAAAAAGAAATTCCAAAGGGGAAAAATACCTCAGATCACATTCTGAAACCACAGTCTAACAAAGTAAAAAATAAATGTCAAATTTAGAAACAAAAACCCCAAAGCATTTGACATTTTAATACCATTATTTTCTAAAGAGCTCTTGGGGCAAGAACTAAAAAGCCACAACTGTAGAGTATTTATAAAATAATAATAACATGGCTTCAAATATTTTTAGCACAAACAAAATTAATGAAAGTCGTAAATTAAATAAAATCTTAAAGTTATGAAAAACAGCACAGTGGACCCAAGGAATATAGAGGGAAAAAGTAATGAAAATGAAAGGATAAATGAATTAGGGAACAGAAGAATGGTAGAGATGCCAACAGCTTATTCATATGGGGAAAAAAAAATTGAACCACTCACTTGCCCATTCAAGAATGCAGAATAAAATGCAGCACAAACATAAGAACATTAGGAGAAAAGAAAAATACCTATTGATGACGTTAAAGAATTTTAAGATAATATTTCACTGTTTCACCCAACTCCCTGTTAATAAATTGACAACCTAGATATGTAAATTATATTTGTTTAAAATAAACTATGTAAAATGAACCTAAGAAGGAAAGGAAATACAAAACACAAGGATACAAATAACAAGAGGGAGAAACTCACAATGTTCTGTGAGAGCTAAAAGATCTATACTTAAAAGAATCACAAGGTTCAGATGATTGCATAATTGAACTTATCAATCCAATCATGGAACATCTAATTTTCTTATCAAGTGAATTATTCCAGAAAAAAAAAAGGTCTGTTTTCTAATTTTTGCTATAAAGCCATATGGCTAAGATGCTAACATTGAAGAAATATAGCACAACATGAAAGACCGATATTTAAAAAATACACAGAAAAAAGCTATATGTTAAAAATAGCTCAATACAACTCTAGTAGGGTTTATCCCAAGGACTATAAATAAGGTTTAACATGATAAAATTTATTAGTATAATTCACTACATTTAAATTAAAGGATAAAAACATATAATTATTTTGATAGGTAGGAAAAGGCTTTGACAAAAATCCATCTTGGTCCTGGATAAAACTTGATATATACATTATAATAAGCAAATATTCCAAATATTCCAAACAAGACAAACTGTTTTGGAGAAACTTGAAAAACTTCAAACAAAACTTTGAAATTCTTTGTTGGCAACCCCACATCTACTTTCCTGTTTATGAAAAAGGGAAGTGGTAGTCGAGTAGGGCACCTGGGTAGCTTAGTTGGTTAAGTCTCCGACTCTTGATTTTGGCTCCACTCATGACCTCAGGGTCATGAGATTGAGGTCTGTGTTGGGCATGAAGCCTGCTAAAGATTCTCTCTCACCCACTTCCCTCTATTCTTCCCATCCCCTCCTCCTCCATGCTCATTCTTTCTTAAGAAGAAGAAAAAAAAGAGGAAGAAGGAGAGGGGGAGGGAGAGGAAGAGGAGAAGGAGAGGGGCAAGGAGGAGTTGTTATTGTTAACGGTGTAAGTTAAATAACACCAAGATGAAACAATCAGATAAATTCATATTTTGTGAAAATATGAAGGATGATTCATAAATACATGCATATATAAATATACAGGGAGAGCAATTATAATCATATATATGATTCTTAAGTGTTCAGTGATGAAACATTAGAAAAAATGATTGTCCTATCAACACTATTTTTCATATTTTCTTTCAGATCCTAGCCAGTGCAATTAAGCAAAGCAAGAAAATAGACAAAAATGTTTAAAGGGAGTGAGCACAGTTTTTATTTTAGAAGATTATGGGGGAGGTGAAACTTAAACTAAAACTCATTCCTTGAAAGTTGCATTTCAAGAAAATTCTGTGGATTTGAGGTGGTGGCCACAGGGTCCCTGCTTCATTGTCAACTACAATGAAAACTCCTAATCTCCAGTGTTATCCCACCCTTAGAAAACCTGGTGTTTTTTTGAAACATGAAGGCTTACAGTTCAAGGTCTAGGTTCCCTTTCTCAGAATCTTAGGTTCAGCTCTGCTAAATCTCAGGTGTTCTGCTCTGGAATACAAAAGGCAACAGGAGACCTGCCCACTGGATACTTATCTCAATAAAAGCTATACCACCAATCTTGAGGAAAGCCAAGATAAACAACTAAAAAAAAACTTACAAATAATAGTAGAGTTTAATTGATTTTAAATCAGTATAAGAAAACACCATTACTTTTTCTGTATTCAAATCAGCATCAGTTAGAAATAAAACAAAAGTCAACATCTACAAAATAATATAAATGTGTAGCTTTTGAAAACTAAGAGAAATGGAGATACTGAGAAGCTGAAATTGATGCTAGTGATCTCTGAGAATTATCCAAGTTCTGGGAATTGATTAAAATCTCACCAGCCACAGATGTTATCCACAAATGCCAGCAGACAAAGCAGCATCTGACTGGACGAGGAACGTTTGACTTGACAGGAAGCCAGAGGAGATAGAAAATGGATAACCTTAATTCTTCTCTACAATGTGAAGCTACAAAAGTCATACATTTTGCTTCCCCACCCTTGTAACCGAGTACTGTCTTGGATCTAAGCTGGGTTTGGAGAACCTAAGACTGAGAAGTATGACTGACTGAATAAGCATTATTTTTTCCCTAACAGAGTCTGAGCATAGAATAAATGTTTAGAGAGATGCTCAAAATCACCAAACCTGAAGGCAAACCTATTTAAACTATGGAATGAGACTAACTTGTACATCAGATTGGACATCACTAGTTGTTCTATTCCTGCAAATCATTTGTTGGAGGTACAAGAGGAAGACCAGATTCACCATATAAAATAAGTAAGTTTACATTTCCCATGCATATATGGATTCTAGGATGAGTTAAGCTTTGTTATCAAAGATAACTTAGGTTTCTTTTTTAAAGGCACAGACAAAATACAAAAGAAAATGTTTACCAAAATTTTAACAAGATTTTCTCAAAATTGGTTAAAATTTCGGAGACCTTTCTTTTCTTATTTTTCACATCTTTAAAAAAATTTTATAATATGGATTACATTGGCAATTATAAAAAGTAAACAAGTTAAATTAGAAAAAGAAGGAAATAAAATAGCAAAAATAATAGGTAAGAATTTTAAGACATTATCTGGCTGGAAGTAAAACATTAATTAATGTTAAATTAAAAACATTTACTTTTCTCATCAGCTCATTTAATTTCCCATAATCTCCAAGAGTTATGTTATTACCCTATTTTATAGGACTGAGGCTTGGAAAAACTAAATAACTTGACCAGGGTCATAAAGCTAGATAATATTGAATTATAGATTCAAAACCAGCCAGTTCAACTTCCAAGCACTTAAATTTAACTAACTTGCTCTTTTGCTTCCCATGAGTCACTATAGATTTCCTATTATATGGACTCAGTCTGGCTTTTGTAACTTTTTCTCATCTCATTTCTTTCTTTCTTTTTTTTTTTTTTTAAGATTTTATTTATTTATTTGATCACAAGTAGGCAGAAAGGCAGGCAGAGGCAGAGAGAGGAAGAAACAGGCTCCCCACTGAGCGGAGAGCCCGATGTGGGGCTCAATCCCAGGACCCTGGGATCATGACCTGAGCTGAAGGCAGAGGCTTTAACCCACTGAGCCACCCAGATGCCCCACGTCATTTCTATGAGCAAAAATAGAAAGAGGAGCAAGCTGGCAATTCTTATAATGGTCTGGGTAAGTTTTTTCTGGTTGGTTCACCTAGATATTAACTTTCTGTGCTTGTGAATTGTCTACAAAATCCACTTAATGAGAATTATCCATTGACAAATTTGAAAGGAAGGGAGAACCTAACGTTATGTGTATTTTTCCCTTTTATTTACCAAATGGTAGTGCTGGCATTTCATGGAATAATAAAATAGGAGGTCTACAAGGAGGATAGGACACCATCTAGTCTGCCACTGTCAGTTATTTCAAATTATGTTAAAATGTGTTTTACAGTGCCAGCAACGTATTAGACAGCTAATATGATCTATTGCTATTATATCAGTAATTCTTGTCATTTTTATTGACTGCAAATTTTCACAGATTTCCTGGCCTCTCCTTCCCTTTGTGCTTTATCTAAAGAGTTTATTTATTGACCAACTTATTATAACCATAATTATTGGGGATGCACAAATAAGACCCAGTATCCCACTTTCAAAAGTTATAAATTCATAATAAACATAAAGGCACATAAATTCTCCAGACAGAAGACACTGATGTAAATGTCTGTGAAAAATGTGTTGTTTATGTTGAAAGAGATCCTTTTCAGTTGGAGAATAAAGAAAAGGTCATGAAGAAAGTCAGATTTAAAGTGAATCCTCAGATATAGATAGGGTTTCAACTAGAGGAAATGGGAGAAATTATTCTGCATAAAGAATCCATATTTGCCACAAAATGGAGGATTGGAAAAATAGAATATATGTACAAAGATTCATTAGTTAGCCAGGTTGGTTTTAATGAAAGTGGGGGAGTAGAAAGAGAGGATGTAACAACATAGATTAGAATCCATCTGAATATCCCCAAATATCCTATAAGAATTTGTACTTTATTTGTTAAAAAGGGAAGTCATTTAAATTTTTTGATAAGGTAAATATCACAAGTAGAGATTTAATCTTGTGATCATGGACTATTTTCATTGACGTGGAGGGGGAAACTGAATGTGGAAAAATAAACCAGAGATTTACTATCACAGCTCAAGTAAAAACCTAAAAGAGAAAAGAAATACAGGAAGTGGAAAGAGAGAGGTGCAAATTCAACAAGTTTTCTGTGGGACTTAGTAATAGATTGGAAGGAAGAAAGAAAATGATATGATTTTGAGTATGGATATTGCCAAAAATTTTCGTATTATTGAAGAAAAGAGAAAGTTAGGACCAGGGACTGGCACGAGAAAGAGAAATTACTAATTGACTTTTTTTTGCATTAAGAATCTGAAATACCTGTGGTACTTGGGGATAGGTATTAATGTCCTACAGGTGGTTGGGAGTATCCCAATATAATTGGGAAGAATAGTTACGCTGGGAACTATAAACTTTTTTAGCCATTTGCATTGTATAATAGCCACAATGTCGAGATGATCAGGCTAGATGAGACAGATGATTGAGAGAGGGGAAGAAAGCTCTGCAAAAACTTGGAGCTATGCCTGCTTTTCAGGAGCAAAAGGATTAGGAAGCAGGAGAGGAGACAAACAATATGTTTAGAGACCGAGAAAGAATAGGAAATCTGAATGTTCAAGAAGTTGGTTTTATAAAAGAAAGTTGGACACCAATTTTAAATGCTGTGGACTTTTTAAGCTAGAGAAAGGAAGCCTTTGAAAGGAGCATGGAGATAAATATTGCTAAGTATTATTTTGAAGAAATAGATTGATAGACTAATTCAGAAAGAAGCCAAAATGCTAAAGTTTGGGTCATGAATTTATGACTCCCGAATTCCCTCATTCTATAGTTTGTTTTGCACACTGTAAAAATATACAATTTTATTTTTAGAATGCATTTCAAAGGTGATTACAATTTTCCAAGAAAAGCAATGGTTAATGATTATTTGTTAAGAACGGCTGTGTTGACAATATAGCGAATATTACTCAGTCATCAGAAAGGATGAACACTCAACTTTTGCACCAACATGGGTGGGATTAGGGGAGATTATGCTGAGTGAAATAAGTCAAGCAGAGAAAGTCAATTATCATATGGTTTCACTTACTTGTGGAACATAAGGAATAACATAGAGGAAGGACATTAGGAGATGGAAGGGAAAAATGAATTGGGGAAAACGAAGGGGAGATGAACCACGAGAGACAGTGGACTACTAGAAACAAACTGAGGGGTTCGTGGGTGGGGTTGGGTGGAGGGATGGGTGAGCCTGGAGGTGGGTATTAAGGAGGTCACATACTGCATGGAGCACTGGGTGTCATACATAAACAATGAATCTTGGAACACTGCCTCAAAACTTAATGATGTATTTTATGGTGACTAACATAACACAATAAAAAAAAAGACAATATTGTGACATTTTTAGAATGGAGCTATTGTAAGCCATGGAAAATGTAAAATTTAGGGCTCCTTAAATCATACATGATACCTGTTTCACCTAATTGGTAATCTACTTAGATCTTATCTCCTCAGAATATTCACACATCAATTATCAGTTGCTCTTACACCCAAACATTGAAAATATGGGGCTACCATACCCGGAGAGCAATTAATTACTTAGAAGAGGAAAAATGTTTCTTGTTCTTTTTTGACTAGGTGGAGGTTAAATTCCTGGAACAAAAGTTTTCATTTGAGAGAAGATCATAGGTTATTTACCAACTTGTTAATTAACAGAAAAACACATTTTATTTTTGCAGGGTATTCAGTTGAGATTTTTCTTGAAACTTTAACAATTCTATTTTGAAATCATTTCAGGCTTTCAGGTAATTATTTAAGCTTCAAAATCAATGATTAAAACCTATGAAATTCCCTCCCGAGATAAATATAGACAAATTTTAATTGAGTGTGTGTGTGGTGTGTGTATGTGCATACTTGGGAGATGATAAGTATTTATAAAAATGAAGAGAGTTAAAAAGTGAATAATGCTTAAAGAGACCAATTCCTTTATAAAGGGAATTTCAATATACTTTTATAAAGGACAAGTAAAAGTAAGAATATATTAAAACATTTACAAAGGAAATATTAGGGTTCATACTAAATTTGAGATTTCTAATTTTTTGTCTTCCACTGATTTCTAGGAATGAAGAGCAAAAAAACACAAGACTCAATTGCTTTTTAAATTCTTACTACTTGGGCGCCTGGGTGGCTCAGTGGTTAGGCCGCTGCCTTCGGCTCAGGTCATGATCTCAGGGTCCTGGGATTGAGTCCCGCATCGGGCTCTCTGCTCGGCGGGGAGCCTGCTTCCTCCTCTCTCTCTCTCTCTGCCTGCCTCTCTGCCTACTTGTGATTTCTCTCTGTCGAATAAATAAATAAAATCTTTAAAAAAAAAATTCTTACTACTTTATTTTGTGAAGGAGGGAAGGGGTATATATATTATTTGATGATACATTGGGGAATTAATGAAGTAATTATAATTTGAAAAAATAAATGCACAACTATTTCGTAGTTAGTTAGACATGGACATTACAGTCTGGTGGAAATAAATTTTATACATCCACCATTACTATGATTATTCCACACCAAGACTTAAATAGCATTTCTAGCCTTGAATTAATATTTTTCTTTGATTTATATGTAGGTGTGCCTCTAAGATAATATGCTTATTTTCATTTAACCAAACATCTTTATTGAAGTATAATTCAGTAAAATTAAATTCACCCATTTTAAGGTACAGTTTATTAAGTTTTCACAAATGTATGCAGAACATTGATATTTTCTCCAAATTTCCCACATATTGCTCTGTGGTTAGTGCTTTCCCTCTACCTTTAGCCTCTGACTACTGATCTCTACTCTCTGTCATGATAGTTTTCACCATTTCTATTGTTTCACACAAAAGGAATCAAACAATAGGTTTTTTATTTTTTTTCTGGCTCCTTTCATTTGACATAATGTATTTCGAGTTTAATTCATGTTGTTTGTTCCTTGAATTGCTGAATAGTATTCTATTGATATGCCACAATTTGTTTATCCATTAGCCAGATGATAGAAAACTAATCTCTCTTTATGACAACATATGTTTTTATTTTAGCTTGGATAAATATCTAGGATGAAATTGCTGCAATGTATGGTAATTATGTATGGTAACTATATAGTCAACCTTATAACAAACGGCCAAATTGTTTTCTAAAATCTTTGTGCCATTTGTTTTCCCATGAGCAATGTATATGAACTTAAGTTACTCCATGTCCTAGCCAACACTTGGCATTGCATTCATTTAAATTTTAGCTATTTCATAAAACAAGACAAAAATCAGAGAGACAAACCATAAGAAACTTATTTTTGTATAATTTTCCTCTCTAAAATTGTGTGTCTCTATTTTTTACTTTTTTCTAAAAAATTACGTTCAGTTAACCAATATATAGTACATCATATATTGTACTTTTTAAACATCATAAGTTTTTGATGTAGTCTTTGTAGTTTTAATGTAATACCCATCACCTGATTACACCACATAAAAAAACTCTTAATCATAGGAAACAAAGGGAAAGTTCTTGGAGGGGCTGGGGCGGCACTTGGGGGAATGGGATACCAGGTGCTGGACCTTAAGGAGGAATGTGATCTAATGAGCACTAGGTGTTATATAAGACAGATGAATCACTGAATTCTACCTCTGAAACTAATAATATATTACATGTTAATAGATTTAATTTAAATTTAAAAAATAAAGGCCATTTAGGCAGTGAAAAAAAATTAGCTATTTTAGTGGGTATCTAGTGGTTTTTCACTGTAGTTTTAAATTGCACTACCCTAATGATTACTGATGTTTCTTTAATGACAAATTTGTCATTTGTATGTTTTCTTTGTCAAGTGTTTGTTCAAATCAGTTATCTGCCCCCCCCTTTTTTTTTTGGAATGTCAGGTGGTTATTCCTAGTATTGAGTGTAAATGCTCTTTATATTTTCTGGATAGAGGTACTAAATCTGATGTTAATGTTTTCCAAATACTTTTTTCCTGAGTATTTTATTCTTTTTGATAGTATTGAAACTGAAATTGTTTTTATAATTTCAGTTTTGAATTGTCAATTGCTAGAAGCTATAGAAATAAAATTGATTTTTGTGTATTGATTTTTTTATGATGAAAACTTACTATACTTGTTTATTCTAGTAGTTTTTTGGTGGATTTCTTGTTTTTTTTTTTAAAATGTATAGAACCATGTATCTATGAATAGAGATAAATTTATGTCTTTCTTTCTAATCTGACTTCCTTCCTATTCTATTCTATTCTATTCCTTTTCTTGCCCAATTTCCCTGCTTAGAATACCCAGTACAATGTTAAGGATAAATGACAAGAGTACACATATTTTGTTTTGTCCTGGTTTTGGGGACAAGCATTTAATCTTTCATCATTAAGTACTATGTTAACTGTGCATTTTTTCATAGATGTTCTTTGTTTGATTGAGGTTGCCTTGTATTTCCAGTTTCTTAAGTGTTTTATCATGAAAGAGTGGTGGATTTTTTAAGATGCTTTCTGTGCTTAGTGAGATAACATAGTTTTCTTACCCTTATTTTATGAATATCATGTATTGTATTAACTGATTCTTACTTTTTAAAAATTATTTATTTTTAAAATTTCTTTTCAGTGTTCTAGAATTCATTGTTTGTGCACCACACCCAGTGCTCCATGCAATATATGCCCTCCATAATACTCACCATCAGGCTCAGCCAACCTCCAATCCCCAGCCCTTCCAAAACCCTCAGATTGTTTTTCATAGTCTATAGTCTCTCAGGTTCATCTCCCCCTCTAATTTCCCCCAAATCCCTTCTCCTCTCCATCTCCCCATATCCTCTGTGTAATTGTTTATGCTCCACAAATAAGCGAAACCATATGACAATTGACTCTCTCTGTTGACTTCTTCCACTCAGCATAATCTCTTCCAGTCCCGTCCATGTTGCTACAAAAGTTGGGTATTCATCCTTTCTGATGGAGGCATCATACTCCATAGTGTATATGGACCACATCTTCCTTATCCATTCGTCTGTTGAAGGGAATCTTGGTTCTTTCCACAGTTTGGTGACTGTGGCCATTGCTGTTATGAACATTGGGGTACAGAGGGCCCTTCTTTTCACTACATCTGTATCTGCAGGTAAATACCCAGTAGTGCAATTGCAGGGTCATAGGCTCCATTTTTAATTTCTTTTTTTTTATTTTTTAAGATTATTTATTTATTTATTTGACAGAGAGAAACACAGTGAGAGAAGGAACAGAAGCAGAGGGAATGGGAGAGGGAGAAGCAGGCTCCCCGCAGAGCAGGGAGCCCGATGCGGGATGGGATCATGACCTGAGCTGAAGGCAGATGTTTAACAACTGAGCCACCAAGGCGCCCCTCTATTTTTAATTTCTTAAGGAATCTCCACACTGTTTTCCAAAGTGGCTGCACCAACTTGCCTTCCCTCCAACAGTGTAAGAGGGTTTCCCTTTCTCCACATCCTCTCCAACACACTTTGTTTACTGTCTTGTTAATTTTGGCCATTCTTTTTTTTTTTTTTAATTTTAAATTTTAAATTTTTTTATATTTTTTATAAACATATAATGTTAATTTTGGCCATTCTAACTGTTGTAAAGTGGTATCTCAATGTGGTTTTGATTTGAATCTCCCTCATGGATAGGGATGATGAACATTTTTTCATGTGTCTGATAACCATTTGTATGTCTTCATTAGAGAAGGGTCTGTTCATGACTTCTGCCCATTTTTTGACATGATTATCTGTTTTGTGTGTGTTGAGTTTGAGGAGTTCTTTACAGATCCTGGGTATCAGCCCTTTGTATGTATTGTCATTTGTGAATATCTTCTCCCATCTGTGGGTTGCCTCTTTGTTTTGTTGACTGTTTCCTTTGCTGTGCAGAAGATTTGATCTTGATAAAGTCCCCCAAATTCATTTTTTCTTTGGTTTCCTTTGCCTTTGGAGACATATCTTGAAAGAAGTTGCTGTGGCCAATGTCGAAGAGGTTACTGCCTATGTTCTCCTCTAGGATTCTGATGGATTCCTGCCTCATGTTGGGGTTTTTTATCCATTTTGAGTTTATCTTTGTGTATGATGTAAGAGAATGGTCAAGCTTCATTCTTCTACACATAGTTGTCTAATTTTTCCAGCACTATTTATTGAAGAGACTGTCTTTTTTCCACTGTATATATTTTCCTGCTTTGTCAAAGATTATTTGACCATAGAATGGAGGGCCCATATCCGGCTCTCTACTCTGTTCCACTGGTCTATGTGTCTGTTTTTATGCCAGTACCATGCTGTCTTAGTGATCACAGCTTTGTAGTAAAGTTTGAAATCAGGCAACATGATGCCCCCAGTTTTGATTTTCTTTTTCAACATTTCCTTAGCAATTTGGGGTCTCTTCTGATTCCATACAAATTTTAGGATTGTTTGTTCCAGCTCTTTGAAAAATGCCCATGGAATTTTGATCAGAATGGCATTGAAAGTATAGATTGCTCTAGGCAGTATAGACATTTTAACAATATTTATTCTTCTGATTCATGAGCATGGAATGGTCTTCCATCTTTTTGTGTATTCTTCAATTTCTTTCATGAGTGTTCTGTAGTTCCTCAAGTACAGATCCTTTACCTCCTTGGTTAGGTTTATTCCCAGGTATCTTATGGTTCTTGGTGCTATAGTAAATGGAATTGATTCTCTAATTTCCCTTTCTGTATTTTCATTTTAACTGATCTTGGATGATAAACCAACTGTGTATATCTTGAGTAAATTCCACTTCATTGTGTTTTATAATCCTTTTTATATGCTGGTTGATATAGTTTGCTGGTGTTATGTTGAGGATTTTTCATCTATATTCATACATAGTATTGGTTTGAATTGTTCTTCTCTGATAATGTGTTTGGTTTTGGTGAAAGAGTTATATTGGCCTTATAGAAAGAGCTGGGAAGTGTTACCTTTTCTTCTGTTATTTGAGAAGAGATTGTGAAGAATAGGTACTAAGTTTTTAAGCGTTTAGTAGAATGGACCAGTGAAGCCATTTAGATCTGGGATTTTCTTTGTGTTTATTATTATTCTTACTAATTGTATTTCTTTACTTATTATAGGTCTATTCAGATTTTCTGTCTATTTTTTAGACTCTTTTGGTAGTTTGTGTCTTCCTATAATTTGTTAACTTTATCTAAGGGATCTAAATTTTTGGCCTGGCTTTTTAAATAGTATTCCCTTACAACCTTTTAAAAAAAGATTTCTTTGAGAGAGAGAAAGAGAAGAATGTGGAGCCCCTTGTGGGGCTCAGTTCCATGACCCTGAGATTGTGGCTCAAGCTGAAATCAAGAGTCGGACACCTAACTGTGTGAGCCAACTTTTGGTTTTGTTGATTTTCTCTATCATTTAAAAAATGTTCTGTTTTATTTATTCTCACTATAATTTTTATCTTCCTTCTGCTTCCTTTGGGTTTCACTTGTTTTTTGTTTTGTCTTGTTTTTGTTTGTTTGTTTTAGTTTCTTGAGGTAAAATCTTAAGTTACCTGTTTCAGATCTTTCTTTGCTAATATGGACATTTACCATCATAAATTTTCCTCCAAACATTGTTTTAACTTCACCCCATGAATTTTGGTATATTATGTTCTTATTTTTATTCACCTAAAAGCATTTTCTAATCTCCTTGTAATTTTTTTCTTTGCCTCATTGATTGTTTAGGAGTTATTTAATTTACACATATTTGTGAATTTTCCAAATTGGATTTTATTTTAATTTCTGATCTCAATTTTTAAATTTTTAAAGAATTTTAATCCTTCCTAATTTGTTCTCTTTTGTCAATATCTAACTACCCATTTTTTAAAAAGGTGAGAGGGGCAGAGGAAGAGAGAGATAGAATCTTAAGCAGGCTCCATGCCCAGCATGGAGCCCAGTGTGGAACTCAATCTTAAAACCCTGAGGTCATGATCTGAGCTGAAATCAAGATGCTTAATCAAATAGGCTACCTAGGAATCCCTCTAACTACTATTTTTGAAAGGTCTACTTCTTACTTAAATTCTGTTACAGTTGATTTCATGTATTTTGGTGATCTGTTGTTAGATACAAATATAATTTCTCTGATTTTAAGTCTGGCCTCCTAGAGGTTGTCTTGGTCAGCACTAGTTAGTGGTAAGTCACTGAATGGTTTTTATTGTGTCTGCTGAGACTGAGATTTTCAACTTTTATTGTTGGATGTATTCATGACTTGGAGATTGCTTTCTTTGTACAGAAAGTCTATGAGTTTATGCCACTTTTAACCATGACTTGTAGTTCAGAATTTCTCTTCATGTTTACTTTTATTCTCTAGAGATCTCTTTCTTTTTGTTTTACCTCCTGGTTATGGGTAATGTTTTTCTCCTTTTTGCATATTTGATCAGTTTTTATTGATGCTGAACAATGTGCTTTTTACCTGGTGGATGCTGGATTTTGTTGTGTTCCTTTTAAGAGTGTTGAATTTTGTTCTGGCACTTAATTATGTCAAGCACATAGATTTTTTTCAAACTTTCTATGGCATTTAGAACAGTATTTAGTCTAGTATTAATTTAATTTTGCTGCAAAGGTATGACTCTTCTGAGGATTGTATCCAATGTTCCATGTGTTGAATTTGAAAAGTTAAAAAAAAGCCATGTCAGAGTGGAGATATTTTAGTGAAGAGCACAACAGTGAGAGTTATGAGCATTGTTTTCCATACTGCTTTTGAGTAATTCTTTCCTGGCCTCAGGTAGGTTTTTCTTGCTCATGTATTGAGTAAATACTCAAAGAGTATTTACTCAAGGAGACCTCTGTATAGATTTCTGGAAAATCCCTTCTATCCTCTCCTTTTCTAAACTCTGCCAAACAAATTTTAAGCATGTCAATCTCACAACCTCCAATCTTGTTCTTTTCAACTTAGTCTGCTGACCTCTGTTTGTATTGCCTTTCCACTTATTGAAGCCTCAAACTGCCTCTAGGCAGTAAACTGGAAAAACCATAGATCTTACTTTTCCTCCTCTCAAGGATTACTGTCTGAAAGGATTTATTTTCCCATATATTTTGTCCCCTTTTCTAGTTGCAAATGGTGAGAAGGTAATTGGTGTAGCAGTTAATCCTTCATGGGCATAAACCATGTGACTGCTTTCTTAACACAAAATTTTCTATCTAAATGAGTGATTATCTTTCAAAGTAGTAATAATGTTCCAACATTGTTAATGTTTCATAATTAAAAATAAATAAAAATAGCTAACATTAATCAACTACTTACAACTGTGCAATAAAAATAGAGGCATTTTATAAACAAATTTTAGAATTTCCAGTAGAATCTTCTTCAAAGGCTGATACATCATTTTAGAATATCTTCTATGATTATAAATATTCAATTCTGAGTGTTGATTAAATAATATGAATTGGAGAAGTAAATAAATATATAGTCATTAAGAATTTTTTTGGGGGGTGCACCTGTGGCTCAGTGGGTTAAAGCCTCTGCCTTCGGCTCAGGTCATGGTTTCAGGGTCCTGGGATTGAGCCCCACATCGGGCTCTCTGCTCAGTGGGGAGCCTGCTTCCCTTCCTGTCTCTGCCTGCCTCTCTGCCTACTTGTGATCTCTATCTTCAAATAAATAAATAAAATCTTTAAAAGAAAAAAAATTTAAAAAAAGAATTTTTTTTGGAAGTAAATAACATACAATTATTGAAACATATCAGTTTCCCTATGATTTTACACGTTTCCCCATTTTTTTGTCCTGGTTAACTCTTGCATGTGCCTTGAGACTCCATTTAGATAACACCATCACAAGGTTAGACTCTTTTCTAGCTCCCCCAACTGTGTTTGGTAGTAAGGGCTTTCATAGACCTCCGTCCGGCAGAGATCTACTACACATGTGGCATCTATCAGTTCAGATAACATGCGTGTTTTCCTTTTTTGCTTCCTGCTTTTCTTATATTTTTCTCTTTTTCCCACACTATGGAATCTCTGGGATATTTACCCTTCACCAAGTGTAATAGTATTTTCTTAATAATTGTTATATGTCTCCCTTTTCTTCATTTCCATGCTCTCTGCTTTCTATAGGACACTCATCAGCTTTTTCTGTATTTTGGCGGTAAACTTCCCAGAGTATTTCCCATTTCCCTATAAGTCTATCTCTTAATACTATCTAACTAAATGATCTTTGAATGGTTCCTCAATGTTTCACCACTGAGTCCTGTTTCTTTAGCATAATAAAACACACTTACTCTGATTATTATATTTCTAATCTATTTTCACTAATACTGTGACCTTCTCAATAACAGAGGTTCTACCTTTGTTTGATTATATCCTTTCTAGCATCAGCACCTGTCATAGTGACTGTGGAGAAGGTATTTCAAGCAGCTGACTTGTGATCTATTCTCCCCTGATGAAGGAATGTTCCCATAAAAAGATGCCTGGTGGGACACCTGGGTGGCTCAGTTGGTTAAACAGCTGCCTTTAGCTCAGGTCATGATCCCAGCATCATGGGATCGAGTCCCACATCAGGCTCCTTGCCCCGCAGGGAGCCTGCTTCTCCCTCTGACTCTGCCTGCCACTCTGTCTGCCTGTGCTCACTCTCGCTTGCTCTCTCTCTGACAAATAAATAAATAAAATCTTTAAAAAAAAAATGCCTGGTATTGGTATAACTTACTTGTAAACATGCTGATAATAATAAGGCTCATGGTAAATAGACTATGATATTGGTTAGGAAAGGGGTACTTACTAGTAGAAAAGATATTTCTCTTTTAGGATTACTTATAATAAACAATTGTAACATATTGTAATATCGATTTTGGAAGCAAGTTTCCCTGGAGTATACCATGTGAGCCATTAAATAATCTGAGTGCAAAATGGAGAGGATTAACAAAGAAAGGTCTTGCTTGCTGAGAAAAAATCTTGTATATTTTATTTAGAGATGATCTTTATTGTGTTGGATGGGCCAGAGAGTGCATATTTTGAATGGGAAGGACTTGGAGAGCCACATGCATGGCTCAGATCTGTCTTGCTTTTCCTGTGCCTCTTAATTGCTTATATTTTTTAAATCATTAGTAAAGCTTGATACTAGGCATGGTAGGCAGAGTACTGGCTCACCAAAAATCTGCATGTCCTAACCCTCAGCACCTGGTATATATTTGGCTATATGGCAAAGAACTAAGTCTGCAGATGTAATTAAGATTGTGAACCAGCTGATTTTGAAATGGGAAGATTTTTCTGGAACACCTGACTCTGTCTGACGTAGTCACAAGGGTCTTTATAAGTAGAAGAGGTGGGCAGAAGAGTGAGAACTAGAAAAATGGCAGTATGATAAGGACTTAGTTCAACTTTACTCCCTTTGAAGATAGGAGAATAAAGCTTGGGTGAAGGAAAGCAAGCAAGCCTCTAGGTGCTGGAAAAGGCAAAGATATGGATTTTCTCCTATACCCTCCAAAAGGAAAGCAACTCTGTGGACGTCTTGATTTTAGCTCAGTAAAACCTATTTCAGACTTCAGAAAGATAAGATAAAAAATATGTGCTGTTTTTAAGTCACTGAGTTTGTTGTAATTTGTTAAAGCAGCAGAAGAAAATCAACAGCAGGTAAGATCTTTGATTCACGTGATTTTAATTTGAAAATTCGATTACTTGTGTTCAGAAATTTAAACAATATAAGTTCCCAATAATTATCGTTTTGCTTAAATAAAGGGTAGAGTGTCTTCTAAGATTGACTTAATAATTAATGTTAAGTTTTTAAGCATTTGACATTAGGAAATAACTTATAAGGTGGGAGACAGGCTTACAATTTTGAAAACTAAACTCTTGTAAAATGGTAAATTTGAATAAGTGTGTTAGTGACCAATATACAAACTCAGTAAGAATTAAACATTGTTTATGTTCAAGCACTTCAGCAAATTCTATGAGTAATTTTAAAAAATACAATTGCAAGATGAAATTCTGCCTTCTGTGAAACTACCATCTAGTACTAAATAAATACAGATGTGCAATAATATAAGAAGCATTAAAATATAACTACAAAAACACTATGAATGTGTTGAGAAGAAAAATTACATGTGCTGGGGGGAAACAAGCCAGGCCTTAAAAAGGGGTATATTTTGATTTAATAAATAACTCATTTAATTTGGAAAGCCAGAGGTGGGCTTTCATGTAGAATGGCGTAGGGAAATTGTGGAATAAAGCCTAACTACAGGCATTGAAGTGAGCAGTACAGGGCATGTTTAATGAGTCAAATATTCTGTGTTGCTTGTATCCTGCAAAGCTGAACAATATACTGTGCTCGTTAGAAAGCCTGGGTCAGATGGTGTTGTGCCTTGGACCGAGCAGGTGAAATTCATTTCCCATAGCAGGGGGATAGACATTGAAGATGTTTGAATAGGGTCCTGCTATGATTATGCCTGTCCCTGAAAGGAATCTGTGGGCGGGTGTATGTAAGAGCAATTGGAAGTAGATAGACCTTTTAAGAGGCAATTACAGTTTTCAAACAGGAATTCGTCAGTGATACTGTAAGTGTACCGGCCACTTCCATTAATGCCCTCAGAGCTATACCATTTGGCAAGCTGATTTGTACATGATCAGTTCTTCTGTGCATTCCCTTACCTGCCATTTGTAAATATTTTCTTTGCAAGATACACATTACTTTTAAGCTGTGCAATTAAATCCTGAAAATTAACAAGCAGTAAGAAGCAAAAGCAATCTCAAATATTCTAAAGTGAGGGTCTAATGGATCATGATGTTACCATTGTAAACTCACGTTTACTAATATCCAGGGAAGGTGTATGAACTTTGGTGACTTTTAAATATGAACTAAAAACTAAGTATCTGCAGTCATAAGGAACCAGGATCTTCATACTGTAATAATTAACAACTCACACTTTCCTGCACCAGCAATATTTCTCTTCCACAACAAATAACTCCATTAATAATAGGAAGATGCTATTTTAATGTATTAATGGAGTTTGTACTTTCTCATAAAACTAGCTCTTTTTCTTTGTTCCTAGCCATAGAATGATCAAATGCTTATTCTCTGAGGTCAATAATAATAAAATTAACATCAGTATGTGTCAGCTATGCTCCAGACACTGCTGCTAAGAATTTAAATACGCCAAGTCATTTTATGCTCTGAGCAGTTTTAGGAGGAAGTATTATTAACCCCAATTTAAAGATTTAGAAATAGGGGCACAGAGAGAAGTTAGTAACTTGTCCAACATCATAGAGCTGGTCAATGGTGAAGCTGAGATTTGAACCCTTGCGATTGAGTTCAAATTCTTAACTACTACATCATACTACTTCCAATAGAGTATTTCCTGGTGTTTTACTTGGATACACAGTATATTGGTACCATTTTCCTGTTCAGTACTGATACTGAATGGGATCAGTGAATGGTCTGCTCCATTCCACCTGCCTCATTTGGTAGGAGCAGCCCTGAGGCCCAACAATGTAAACAGAGAAGGCTAGGGCAAAAGGATAGGAGAGGAACAGGGGAAGGAAAAGGCATAGATAATATTTCCTCTTAGTAATGAAAGAAAATTGAAAGATTGGGTACACAAACTCAGTGTTGTTATAGAACAATTTATGTGCTAGAAGGAGTCTTAAGACATCAACTTATGAGGGTATCATTTCTAGATAGGTAGAAAATGGAGGCACGTGGGTGGCTGACTGCTTAAGTGTCTGTCTGACTCTTGGTTTTGGCTCAGGTCATGATCTCATGGGTCCTTGGATTGAGCCCTATGTCTAGCTCAGTGGAGAATCTGCTTGAAGATTCTCTCCCTCTGCCCCTCCCCCTCCTCACGAGCGCACATGTTCTCTCTTTCTCAAATAATTAAATCTTTAGATAGGTGAAAATGATTCATAAGTGATTACTGGTCTAAGGTCATGCATTGTTCATGGGAAATAAAGTATTTAGCTAGCACAATTTTTATGAGGCTGTTTGTTTTATTGCAATATTTTGATAAGTGTAATAAGAAAACTCTTTATCAGAGAAAGACAATTATCCTATGATCTCCATGATATGAGGAATTTGAGAGGCAAAGTGGGGGGTTTCGGGGGTAGGGAAGGAAAAAATGAAGCAATGTGGGATTGGGAGGGAGACAAACCATAAGAGACTTTTTTTTTCTCTTTTAAATTTTATTTATTTATTTATTTGACAGAGAAAGATCACAAGTAGGCAGAGAGAGAGAGAGGGAAGCAGGCTCCTCGCTGAGCGGAGAGCCTGATGTGGGACTCCATCCCAGGACCCTGAGATCATGACCTGAGCTGAAGGCAGCAACGTAACCCACTGAGCCACCCAGGTGCCCCGAGAGACTCTTAATCTCACAGAACAAACTGTGGGTTGCAAGGGTGTGGTGGGGAGAGGGTGGTGGGGTTATGGTCATTAGGGAGGGTATGTGCTGTGATGAGTGCTATGAAATGTGTAAGCCTGACCATTCACAGACCTGTACCCCTGGGGCTAATAATGCATTATATGTTAATTAAAAAATTAAAAAAAAAAAGAAAAAATCTCTCTAGAAAACTACATGTGCATGTGGGCCTTAGAAGGAAAGATAATTGTTTCTTTGAGTTTAGTTTGTTTTTATTTGTTACAGACACATATAGGTAAATGCTTTCTATAAGACTTCATGTGAAGAACACTGTGACCCTGTGCTCCGTCCAATTTTTCTGTTCTTCAGAGTAACCAATGCTTATAAATATGTAAAAACCTGTTAGCTTTGCCACGATTTCTAGATATCTAAATAATATGCTTTTATCTTTCCTCTTTGCCTTTTCAACTTCAAGCATCAGCTCTAGACCATCTACTATGGAAGATGCTTGAGCTCTACCACACCCACTTTTCTTATCCTTCCAACTCTGTTGCGTCGTGGTTTTGGTTAGATCACTATTCTGTGTACATTGCCAATTAAGTTCCTTCTTGGTTCTTTTCAGTCCTTACTTGATTTTCAACTTATCTGAGTCTGCTGATTTGTCATTATTTTTTCTTCTGTGTTTCAACTCACAAAATTTTGTGTCTGTATCACCTGCTCTCCCTTTTCATCTGTCCTTATATGGCTATGTTTTTAAATATATCTTGCTGATGTGTGTGCGTGTGTGTTAGATGTGTTCAATATGCTATCTTTCCCCGGATGTCCTTTTAGTTCCTCAGTATCCATTAAAAATCTGGGGCAAAGCTATAATATAGTTTTCACTCCGACAGGAGGAGCAATGCCTTGAGGATAATCAGAACTCTGAGTCAGATAAACAAAGACAGAAAATAAGCTGTGTATTTTGTAAAATAGATTTGGAACATGGAGAACTCTACTATGCTGCCAAAATTGTTGAGTGATAATACCTCTTTTTTAAAAAAAAGTTGCTTGGTTTATAATACCTAATATTAAAATGGCTCACATTGATATTTGGTAGTATTTTTAACAAAAGTAGATTAAAATTAGTTTTGTTTACAGGATGTTATCATTCCCTTTTGTACAAATAGTGACAGCCCTTAAGGATTGTAAAACAGACTGGGTAATCTCTTTTCTAAACCAAGTCAAAATGAATGTCTCATTCAAGATAGAAAATATGGAGATATTAAAGTAAAAAAACTGGACTTTTTAATGTGTATAGCAAATTATTCATGTTTGTTAAAGTCTCAATAGTTCATATAGAGATGTAAATTTGAGTTTAAATGTTTACTTTGAGAATTTCCTAAGAGCAACATTTTCTGGATATTAGCAAATTTTAACATAGTTTTGAATCACTTGAACTTATCAAGATTGTGTATATTTTGTTTTCTTTTAATTACAGTTGTGACTTCCAGTATGTTAAGTTTTAACATTCATATCTATTACATTAAAAATATCCCTTTTAAATATTAGAATATACAAGTTTTGGAATTTTTTTAGTGGGGGGATGAGTGGGCAGAGAGAATTCCAAACAGGCTCCATGCTCAGTACAGAGTCTGAGGCAGGGCTAGATCTCATGACCCCGAGATCATGACCTGAGCCTAAATCAGGAGTCCAGACCTAGGACCCTTAGAATTCTTTTTAAATGTTATAAATTCCTAGTATGAGATAAATTTTGAAAAATGTTATAATAATAACAATTTAAAAATTGTATCTTTTTCAGGTATAAATCAAACATGTCTGAATTCCTACTGAATTTTTCAGTCATTCATTTATCATTTATGAGGCAATGTATTTATTCAACTAATACTTATTGAAAATATTCAATGTATTTTGAATACCATCACTGGTTCTATTGATACAATATTGCCTTCAAGGAGCTGGGAGTGGAAGAGAAATGTTCTTGTTGACATTCCCCTCTGTCTTAAACTGAAAACACTCTTTCCTCTGTTTTTACATTTCCAAGAGAAAGTTGATAAATGGGAGAGCAAAGTTGAAGAAAGCAGTGGACTTTGGTGCTATTCAAGCTTAAATTTAATCCCTGATTTTGGTACTTACTGGCTGGCTGAGTTTGGAAATGTCTCATTTAGGAGTCATAATTTCAATTGGAAGAAGTATCCTATAGGTTTATTTTTAGTATGAAATGATGTATATGAAAACATCAGACACACAGTAAATCTTAACAGTTTTCTTTTTCTCTTTGCATAGATCTTGGCATATGCAGTATCTTAGATATAGCATTAGTCCGTGGGTAGAAAATCGCCACCTAAGAACAAACAACTGTGACGAGAACATTATTTATATGCTTCTATATGTGTGTGTATATTATATATACATTAATATTATATATACATTAATATTATATATAACTATATATATATATGTATAGTCATACATATATATATATAGTTAATTTAGAACTAGAAGGGATTTCAGAAAGGCTCTAATCCAACCCTTCATGAATCTCCATCTTACTGGCACATAGCAAACTAAAGGCAAAGCCAGGATAGGGCTCAGAATCTTAAGTTCTATGCTCTTCTATCTTTATAATAGAAAAGTCAAAAAGAATCATCTTTAAATGATGGTAAATTACAAATAAGAAATCAATTATTCAGGCATTTCAATAGCATCCTGGATAAAACTCTTAATTTGATGGCTGTGATGTCTTACACGAGTTGAAAAGACCTTGAGCTTTGGAGATTTAAGTGACTAAAAAGCTCTCTTCTGAAATCGTTATGGTGAATATTGGATGTACACTACCAATGCTGTGCATGAAGTCAAACCACAAGCAATACCAGAGAACAATTTCTAGTGTCACTTCAAACATCTCACTTAGTTGTTGGTTGGCTGCTTTCAGAGTCGTTCTCTTCCAATACCCTTTCCTCTAACCTATTCTTTCTAAGAAAAATAGTCTGGCTCCTTCTGATCTGGTCACCTTCAGATACCTGGGAGAACCTGCAATGAACTGTGGGAACATATATTTCTGATGGACTGTAACCATTTGGAGAGTCACGGAACACTACCTAATTGAGCTTTCCGATGGCAGTTTTTAAAGACAAATAAACCTGTAGTTTTAAGAACTTGCCATAATACACAGATATGGGACCTGTCAGTTCTCCGGTCACTATTTGAGTTATGCTGGATCTTGTTAAAACAATCACAAATCAGATGAAATCTTTTTAAAGATGGCAATTTTATTTTTACCCCTTTCCCCGGAAGTGGTTTGGGTGAACATAGCACCCAAAGGGCCAGGTAGCTTCTTGTGCAGTAACCAAACCTTAAAGTGCTTATGACTTCAATGTAGACCCTGAATTAAACTGACAGGCCATTAGACTTGGGGACCCCGTTCCACCTTTGTTTGGTTTTGTTTTTGTTTTTCACTTGGATCGGGGGAAAGTAGCTTCCATTCTGCTAGTATCTAAATCACAGTGAAATAAATGCATGCTGGAGAGGCTTAAACACTTGGCCTTTAGCTCTGAATTCAATCCTCAGACTGCCGGCTGTAGAGCAGCCAGAAAATGCTGATTTATGATGAGAGTAAAAGAAAGGTGGTCTCTGTGGTCCTGTTTCATCCTACAAAGCCATGATATTTCAGATACCTTAAAGATGAATTCCCATTTTAAAGATGAATTCGCACCTTTTCCTTTGGAATGCTCTCATACGTTAGATAGATTTGCAGACTGGAGAGGGTTTATTCTTGCTTTATTTCCTCCAGATCCATACTTTATCATAAATGAATCATCTTTTTTTTGGGGGGATGCATATGCATTATATTATCTGTCATGCACTTCCTCCCTGCAATGAGTTGAAATAAAAGCAATTATCCTATGGCTTCCCCTTTCATTCCTCTCCTCGACTTTCTGAGTACAACTAATAATCAGAAGGAGGCAGACCTTAGCATTTTCTGCAGTAGATAGTGACCCAGGATAGAGACTCCTTTGATAGAAGGAGCATGATTGCCGCTCTCGTGTTGCTGTCATCCTCTTGCCTGAGTCAGAAATAAATGAGAAACCACCAATTCTCATAGGGAAGGTACTTTTCAGACTTTTATGTTGATGGTTAAAGTGCTCTAGATTATTGGTCTCTCAAAACGCACACACTACTAATCTCACTTTGACGGCTGACATGTAAAATATATTGTGCAACTAACATGGGAAACCATTGTGAACAAAACAGAATACTAGTGAAGATTGGATGGTTATGAAAACTGTTTCTGGAGCTCTTTCCTCTTCATCGCTCAGATTTATTTGGACTTGTGCTGGGCCATGTATACTAATTGTTGTATAGAAATTTCCTTGTACAACAAGGGTGGGTCCTCATAAGCTGGCTTTTGGCAGAATTATTACAAGATCATGGACTCTTATTCTCTCTGCATATAAGGGAGAATCAGCGGATATAAATACTTCTATAGTGTGTCAAAATGGGATGGATTGCATCTGAAATGAAGCCTCACTTACCTCCTTTCTATCTTGATATCTAAGTTTCCCTAATTTCAGCAGCATGTATAAATGCATGCAGGAGACCCTCAGCACCAGTATGATATTTGTAGGGAGTTATTTGTAGAAGTACACAAAACCTGTGGTCATCTTTGCATTCTCTCCTCTCTCTCTCTCTCTCTCTCTCTCTCTCACACACACACACACACACACACACACACACTTTATTAAAATCTGTGTGCCAGGTCCTGCATATCCATCCATTCATGACATCTCTGTGTCTTTCAATTTTTAAGAGGTTCTATTCCTTCAATTAGTAGGTTAAGGGTACCTATTCTGAGGAAGGTATTTGTACTCCTTTTGTTTGAGAAGACTGAGACCCAAGATGATCAACATTTTTGCCCAAGTGATTGCAGAATCCAAAATCCATGTCATTCACTCTTAATTGCACCATCACAGCCCCAGCCCTCCCACCTTGACTGGACACTAGTGCTTCTCAGGCTGATCAGGACAAAGACTCTGCTATGTGACCTTGAGCAAATCTTATTTCACTGCTTACAGTTCCAATTTACTCAGTAATGTGCAGAACCTTAAATGTGGGATTTTGAAAATATATCGGTGCATCATCCAATGCATAAAGCAAGTTCTTTGCAAAGCTTTTCAGCCAAAGTAGGAGTGGCATCCAGAACCCAGACCTCAGCCTTTGGAGCAAAGGGTATTTCCTCCTCAAATCAGAACCAGCCGCTGATCTGCTTGGTTCCATTCTGCTGGGGTTTTTTTTCCCCCCTTTAAAAAAAATTATATAAAGTGAAATTAAAAGTGAATATACAACTTAAGATTCATAGGGCAGTCAGTTCTGCTATGAGATGGAGATGTTCTTAAAAACCATTGTGCTGAGAAAAGCCCTGTGGTTTTGTTCTATTATTTATTGAAAAAAAATATGATAGAGCATAGCAGTCACCCTGTCATTGACACCTAATGAAGTTGAAGAGGATGAACCACCCCAGATCTCTGAAGGTGGGGACCTGCTGTGACAATCTTTTCCTGACCCTGTACATGGCCATTGGCTCAACTGTCCATAGTGATGAGTTGGTGTCACTGAGGCAGTTATTTTAGGTAGATTTCCCATGGCCATTTCTTTCCTCTTCCTTACCTAGTGAGGACATAATCCTCTGAGACCCTGAAAATTAATCACCATTGTCTGCCCCCCCCCCCCCGCAAATTTCACTTATAGACAACCTGAATTCCCAGAGTTAGTTAACAAAAGCTATGAAGTAAACGGCTAGTAAGAATGATAGCCATGTATCAGAGATCATGTGAATTTCTTTACAACCATTATCTCATTTTGTCCTTACTATAACCTATGAGGTGTGGATGATTCTTCTCTTAACAAATGCATCAAAGGAGGGTTAGTAATCACCCCAAATTTATAGAGGAGATGAATGGTTAACTTGGAGATGTGCACACTGATGTGCTTGCTACCTGACTGATGCACTTTGAAGCCTAAATAAAGCAACCCTAAACTATGAATAAAACAATGCACTCAGGCTCTGATGCCCTCTTGAAGAGAGTCCTACTTAACGGGGGTTGCAAGCCAAGATCTCTTCAGTTACATGTGGACCGACCATGGGCCATACTCCCCGCTCCTGTCTCCCCTTGCCAGATTGAAGATCGTTCCCCCTCTTCCTCCTCCTTTTCCCACCCTCTTCTGCTAACTGATGTCAATGAATTTCAGGTTAACGTCATCTATTGGTCACTGTGTCTAGCTTGCCTGACTTGATTTCAGAGACCTTTGAGCCCCTATTTGGCCCCCTAGTGCCTACCTCGACCTGAGTTCAGTTCCACCAGAGAGATGGGACCTGACTTTTCTTCAACCACAGTGTTCCTACTGGGCACCCTTGCCTTGCACCTGATCCTAAATGAATTCTTAATGAAGCCTCTCACTTTGACCATGAAGCAAAGTTCTTCATCTTCTCTGCAACATGTTGCCCTGAACCTTAAGGACCAAGAACGTTCATGTTTCAAGTAATCTAGAACTAAGACAAAGTCCTTTTCTCTGGAATCTCTAACTTTCCAACCAGCACCCAGTTCTCACATCAAAACCTATTCCCTTCTGTAGTTCAAGGAACCAGATACCCTTCCTGTGTATGTCTTCCAGGATCTTCCAGTGGGTTGTTTCCTTATGATGGAGAATACAGAGCTTTGAACACACTTGCGCTGAATCATTTATTTCTACAGGGAATTCATTATCTTTGCTATTTCTGTTTTCAAAACCAGGACACTTACTGCCCTTTCACACTCAAAATGATAGCTGTCACAAGTAGATTAATGAGCATCATCAGGCTGATTTGGAAAAGACTGGAGCAGTGACAAATAATTGTGTCATTGCCAGTAGAAATGGTAGATCGAAGAGAATGAGTTAATTGATTTGTACACCAAACCAATCATTTAGAAATCAAATACTTTTCAGGATTTAGGCAAGTATGGCCAATTTTTTTTTTTTTTTTTTTTTTTTTTTTTTTGTAATGGGTCCTGTTTTCTGCTGCAGAGAGTAATGGTGTGACAACCTGTCTGTCCTCTGAGAAAAAGGATTTTGCTGGCTTCAAATTATGTGCTCATGTACAAGTTAGAATTTTGCTTTGCTCTTCTTTCTGTTAGGAACTGTGTGTTAAAAGAAAGTCTTATTCTCTTGGTGGTTGTCTTGGTCACATTGTTCTAGTGTAGAACATGACTCCTTTGAGGGAGTCAAAAATGAATGCAGGTGAGCTGTTCAAGCAAAACCAAACAGCCACTGAATTGCTGAGAAAAGGGGGGCAGGGCTGAAATGTACAGTCTGCACAAAGCCTCCCTTCTCTTGTCTCCATTTTACACCTTCAAAATAGTTATTTGCTGGAAGTGTGGGACAGAGACCCTTCCTTATTGTGCTTCTATATACACTGAAGAAGAAAAAAAGACTGTGTGTCAGAATCTAATTGACAGAGTGAAATTGTTTTTACATGCTTTTGTGCTTTGACAGCCAACTCTTATGTTATTTAAAAGGAAATAGGGGTACACGTCTTTTGCTAAGAAAATGCTATTTCTTCCCTTATTGTAAAGTGAGTGACTTTTGGACAAAAAAAAAGTAGTGCCTTTTTCATGGGCTTCTCAAAACAGAGTTGCGGTTAGATTGCCACAGTAACAGATTTCTGCCATATAAAGTGAGCTATGTTGGATATTCAAATATTCTACTTTTATTAAAAGTAACCTTGGAGGTCATAGTTCGACCCCTTTATTTTACACATGAATTAACAAATTGAAACTTTCAGAGGGTCAGTGACTTACTGGATCCCTCACAGCTCTCTGGAGGCTGGTTGAAGTAAAGGATTGTTCCATTGTTCCCTACATATGATTAATTATACTTCCTCCATGAATCTCCATACATTTATGGGTTTATGACGGTTAAGAAATAAATCTCTTCCCCCTGGAACTATACACATCTGACAGAAAAGGAAGATGAACTAGTTATACTCCCATCAGTAGAGAGGGCCTGATCTCTCCTCAATTTGGAACTAAGGAGGGGGCCCGTGGAGGGTCCAGAGTTCCCTTAGAAAGGCACCCTTGGCTTGGCTGAAAGCAGGATTATAAAGATAGTTAGTCGATCCTTTACATCTTTCCTGTCCTCCAACTTGGAACTTCAGTTCACTTATCCCTCTTCCTGGACCAGGATTCCTGTAGAAATTTATGACTGCTTGGCCTTTTCAGTGGAAAAAAAGAAACCAGCCTACTATTATTTGCATTTCATTTTTAACATATCAGAGATTGACTCAACTTCAATGATTTTTTATTCTTGAATATATTTTGTCTTACACTGAAACTGGTTTTATTATTAAAATTATGACTTTAATATATATAGGGTTATACAAGATACATATATACATGCACATATGTTTAAAACATATGTGCATGTAATATACTAATATACATACATACATACATATACACAAACACATATACACTGTTTGTTTGTTTTTTTTTTAAGATTTTATTAATTTATTTGACAGGAAGAGATCACAAGTAGGCAGAAAGGCAGGCAGAGAGAGATGGGGAAGCAGGCTCCCCACTGAGCAGGGAACCCGATGCGGGGCTCCATCCTAGGACCCTGGGACAATGACCTGAGCTGAAGGCAGAGGCTTAACCCACTGAGCACCCAGGCACCCCACAAACACACATACACTAGTTTAAAAACAACAATACCAGGGGCACCTGACTGGCTAAGTCAGTAGAGCACGTGACTCTTTGTCTCAGGGTTATGAGGTCAAACCCCACATTGGGTATGGAGCGTACTTAAACAAAAACTAAAAACCCAATCCCCAGCCCCCAACCTTACCCAACAAAAACCCAACAGTAATAGCATTATTACAAATGCCAACTGCTGAATAAAATTTAAGATACCTGTTTAGTTCTTTATTACCTTAGAATATATCTTAAGGATGTACAATTAGGGTTTTTATTTTTTATTTTTTTTTCCCCTCTGAGATGATTTGTTACCAGTTTGTCATACTGTTAGGTTGGTGAGTTTTTTTTTTTCCATTTTTAGGTTCTTTTGTTCATTTTGATTGGATTTAAAATTTTAATATGTAAAACATTGACATAGACCTCAAACCAGGGTTCTATAAAAAGGCAGAGTCAAATGCGTTACTTCTACACTCTCCCCTTTCCTATGTGTGCTAGATGTAAGCTTTTTTATTTCCTGTATTCTCTTTGAGAGCTTTTGTTCTGCTTGTTGTTGTTCCAAGTATGTGTGTATCATGTGTGTGTCTTCTTTTTCCTCTCTTTTCATACTAAACATAGTATTCTGTATCTCGTTTTCACTTGACACTATGTCCTGAAAATAATTCCAGATAAGTGTAGAGAGATACTCCACATCCTTCAAGGAAGGAGACTGTATATTACTCCATTCTTTTGATTTTCCAAATTTATTTCACCAGGTCTTTACTCAACACTTGAGAGGTTTCCTTTCCATTTTTTCTTCTTCTTTTTTTTTTTTTTTTTAACATTACAGATAATGCTGCAATGAATGATCTTGTTCCCGTGTCATGTTGTGTTTATAGAATGTGTCTTTGGGATTGATTCTGGGATGTGGCATTGCTAGATCAAAGGAAACATGCATCTGTAGTATTGCTAGAAGTTGCCAGGTCTCAATAAGGGAATTGTTTTATATTTCCATTATTAATAGGTGAGCAGATGTATTTCCTAAGTTTTATTAATTCAATTTGTTGTCCTTTTAAATTTGCCGGTCTAGTATGTGAGAAATGGTACTTAATGGTTTTGTTTTCCTTTTGTAAACTTATGAGTGAAGTCAGAATGCTTTCATACATTTAACTGATGATTTCAGCCTTCTTTTGAAGGTAAGTTTTTTTTTTAATGGAATAGAGTTATAACTCTCATAATAAAATTTTATAAGAATATAATCTTTTATTAATATCAATTGCATTTGCTATTGTAAAAAATTTTTGGAACAGTACATGAAAAATAAAGCTGTTTGCCGTATTACTGAAAGTTTCTGAATTAATCTGATTCACAGTGTTTGTAATCAAAATTTTTCTCTTATTTTAAAAATAGCATATGCTTTTTTTAATTTGGGAAGTCTATAAAAGTAAAAACAGTTATATCACCTAAGGCAGCACATTTTAGAATATTTCCTTTCAGTCTTTTTAGGCCCTTTTTAAGCATTATCGTCCAATATTTTTTCACATTAATAGACTTTTTTTAAACAATAATTTCAGGTTTACAGAAAAGTTGGATGGAAAATACATAGAATTCCCATGAGCATGGAATACCTCTCCATATATTTAAATTTCCTTTCATTTGTCAGAGTTTTGTAGTTTTCCATACACACACACACACACACACACACATATGTATATATATTTTGTAAAATTTATATCTAAGTATTTCATCCTTTTTTGCATGAATGTAAATTTGTTGTGTTTTTAAATCTCATTTCTAACCTTTCATTGCTAGTAAATTATAAAGCAATTGACTTTTGTACATTAAGTTTGTATCTTGAAAACTTGCCATGATTGACTGGAATTTTTTGTTGATTCTTGTGTCTTTCTATATAATAACCAAATAATCTGCAAACAGTTCTATTTCTTCCTTTGCCATCTGTATACCTTTTTCTTTTCTTCTGTCTTATTGCATTAGTGAGAACTTCTATTATAATATGGAATAGGGATGGTGAAGTTGTTTTTGTTGTTTCTATTCATAGGGAAGAGCATCTAATTTTTCACCATTGTTATCTGTAGATTTTAACTGTTGTTTATCACATTGAAAAAATTTCCTTTTACTCTTACGATGTGGAGAAGTTTCATCTTGAATGAATGAATTTCATCAAATGCTTTTTCTGCATCTAATAATATGATCAGATGATCTTTCTTGATTAGCTTGTTGGTGAGGTGGATTATATTAGTTGATTTTTGATTGTTAAAATCAACCTAGAATACCTGGCATACCTAGAATTAATCTCATTTGATCACATTGCATAATTCCTCTCTGACATTATTGAATTTGGCTTTGCTGACACTTTGTTAAGGATTGCATCTATGATCATGACAGAGATTTGTCTGTAATTTTCCTTTCCTGAAAACTTTTTTGTCTGATTTTAATATTATGCTGGCTTCATAGGATAGAAAGTATTCCCTCTACTTCTGTGTTGTGGAACAGATTGCAGAGATTGGTATCATGTCTTCCTTAAATATTTGGTAGAATAAACCAGTGAAATTATCTGGGATAAGTGCTTTCTGTTTTGGAAGAAACAATTATTGATTCAATTTCTCTACTAAATCTACTCTGACAGTGTCTGCCTTTTAATTGGTATATTTAGACCATTAATATTTAAAGAGATTATTGACATAGTTGGACTAATATCTTCTATATTTGTAACTGTTTTCTATTTATGGTTCTTTTTTTGTTTTGTCTTCCTTTCCCTCTGTACTTTGTCTGGTTTTTAGCTGAGAATTTTGAATGACTTTTTTTCTCTGCTCTTAATGCATCAATTATGCTTTTTTTTTTTTTTAAAGTTTCTCATGGTTGCTCTAGACTTATACATGTACAACTAAAGTTAGTATACTTATAAATAACACTATAGCACCTCACAGGTAGTACAGGTAACTTAGAGTGTTCCCAATTCCTTTTTGTTATGTTGCTCTCATTCATTTCACTAATCTATAAGTTTTCATCACCCAACATTGTTGCCATTATTGTTTTGAGCAAAATTTTAATTGTTAGATCAATTAAAAGACAAAATATTTTACTTTCATTTATTCCATTTTTAATGTTCTCTTTTTTATGTAGACTAGCTTCTGAACATCACCATTCCCTTTTCCCTTAAGAGCTTCTTAATATTTCTTACAAGGCAGATGATCTGTCAAAATCCTCTCCATTTTTGCTTATTTGAAAAGTTTGTCTTTTACTTTTGAAGAATAATTTTGCTGGTTCCATATTTCTAGGTTAGTTGCCTTTTTTTTTTCTTTCAACACTTTTTCTTTTTCCTTTTAATGTTTTAAATATTTAATTTCATTTCTTATTTGCATAATTTCTGAAGAGAAATCTGATGTAATTTTCATTCTTATTCCCCTATTGACAAATCTATGAGTTTTTTTCCCCCTCTGGCTTCTTTCAAGATTTTCTCTTTTTTTCGTAGTTTGTAGTTTTCTTTCTTTCTTTCTTTCTTTCTTCTTCTTTTTTTTCCCCTGTAGTTTGAATATGATATGACTATGTGTAGGTTTTTTGATATTTTTCAGGTTTGGCATTTGAGAATCTGGGATTTGTCATCTGGTATCTGTAATTATTTGTGGAAAATTCTCAGTGGTTATTACAAATGTCTTTTCTCTTTTGTTCTCTTCTTTCCAATGTTTTAAATACATGTATGTTAGACCTTTTGTTCTTTGACACTTTTAGAGTATTCTATTAATTCTGTTTTTCTCTTTACTTCTCAGTTTTGGAAGTTTCTATTGACCTATCTTCAAACTCAGAGTCTTTCCTTCATTTACATCTAGTCTACTGATGACCCTATAAAGAGGGCATTTTTTTTTTTACTTATATAGTGTTTTTTATTTCCAGCATTTCCTTTATATTTTTTTTCTTAGTGTTGCCATCATTCTGCTTACATTACCTATGTGTTATTATATGTTGTCCACTTTTACCCATTAAAGGCTTTACTGAAATAATTATTTAAAATTTTAGTCTAATTCCAAAATTTCTGCCATATTCTGAGTCTTGAACTGAAGCTTGTTTTTTTCTCTTCAGCCTGTATTTTGGTTCTTTTGAGTGCTTTGTAATTTTGTTGTTGTTGAAAGCTGGATATGATAGATAAAAGGAAGTGAGGTAAACAGGCTTTGGATGTGCGGTTTTAAGTTATATGGCTAGGAGTTAGGGTGTATTTTACTCTTGGCTTTGATAAAATTTCTTCCGGTGTCCCTATTTTTCTTTCCCCTGATGTCTTTGACTTTCCCTAGAAACTCATTCTCAAAAATAGTCTGAAGATTAGAATTCTTTCAGCTATAATCCCCTGTAATGCAAGCGCTCAATCAATACCATTGATAAGGTAGGAAGTTGTGGGGAGGGGGGAAGGGTTTTATACTTCTTTGATTAGATCTCATTCTTTTACTGAACTTTCACAAGTGCTTCTCAGCTTTCATTCCCACTATCTCAGAGGAAGAAGGAAGGCAGCGTACAGGCGGCTGGAGTTGGGCACTTCCTTTCTCCCACCTCAAAGGTGAGAGGCGGCTAGAGTGTGAATGTTTTCCTCGGTGGTCAGTTAGGTCCAGAAAATCCCAGGTAGGTTTGGTTTTGGTAGAACAGTTTAGAAGGTAGGCCTTTTTTAAGGAGAACAAAAAACTCTGGATATATTTCAAAATGGTTACCTTTTCCTTCCCTTTGACAGAAACCTGAGGGGAATTTTTTTTTTTTTAATTTTTAATTTGGAAACTGAGATTCCGGTAGGGCTAGAAGTTTAAGTCATAGAAATGCAGGTTCCCCCCTAAGGCTGAGTCCCCAACCAATTTTTATCTTTCAAGATCATCCATGCTCTGCCTCTGGCAATTAGCCAATTTTACTTTAAGAATTCCTGTCTGTTGGCAGCTCCAGAAGCAATGATTGTTTCTTGATTCTATCTGCCTATCTCTTCAGTTTGGGGGCAGCAGTTAATTCTCTTCAGACAGATCTAAAAAGAATTGTTCATTTTCAGTTTGTTTGGTTTTGTTTTTTGCTCTTTGGAAAGATAGGAGTGAGGACTTCTGAGCTCTTTTTCACATGTCTGGCCAGAAACCAATATATCCTATTGATTTATTTTTTTTCTTTTTAACAAACATTATAAGAAGGAAAATCTGGCATACTTCTTTCTTTCTAGTTCTTTGTTAATTTTTGTATTTCTTTATGTGCATTTTTTTTTTAGGATTTAACAAAAATTGTTGGTAATGGAAATTTAAGCATTACCTTTTAAAAATATTTTTTAAATCTTGACTGCCTTTTAAAAATTCCTCTTTCTAAATTAAATAATACAGATTAGAAGGAATTTAATTTGAATGTAAATTTTATTTTTTCTTGTTACTTTTATATTGGCCTACAAGTAAAAAAATTCCTTCTTGAAATACCAGTTGAATCTTTTTTCCTACCGAGTAATTTATGGATATTTCCCCAACACAGATATATACTTGTTCTAAAAAATAAATCTCTTTGGGAAAAATATTCAACTTTTATGACTAACTTTTCTCAATAAACAACATCCTCATCTATTATAATCTGTCTTATATTGTATGATTTCTCTTTTTATGAAAGCTAACATTTATAGTGTTATACCAATAAAACTTCCCCCAAAATGATTGGTGTTGATGCTCTGGGAAAATCAAATTAGACTTCCATTTTAATCTGAACTTCCATGTAAAGTAATAATAAGTTAGTATGACTTTTTTAATATCCACAGATACCAAAGTTACATCTATCGAGCCATTTTTGTTTCATAAAACAATGAATGTTTCTGAATTGCTAAAAAAATTCTACTATAGTACACTGGAAAATCTTAGTTATAAATGAGGTACATGGAGCCAATATCATCATCACTCTTTAGGGACAGAAGCACATATGGAAACACTTCATGGCTTCATTAAATATCAATCTGAAATAACATAACATCAATATTGGTAGCTCAAAAATGATAACAGCTGACAGATGGCAACCAATTAGAGCAATTAGCAATTAACTTGTGTGTCCCTGTCCCACCTTCATCCTCCTTCACTTGCTCCATAAATTCCTACAATCTCTGGAAATGTGTCTGAGATTCAGTCTCTGCTACAGACCGTTGAGATAATGTATTTGGGGCCATTAGTGAAGATGGATTTGGAGAGAAAGTGTATACACCCTAAACAAAGAAATGCACCTTAGGACATTTTTTCTAAAGTAAAAGAGAGTGCCAAAATTCTTACCAATTTTTTTGAAATATCTGTATATTAACATATAAATAGGCTTCACTATATTGGTAGTCCTATAAGATAGTTCCATTCAAAAAAACATTTTTATATGCATTGGGGAATATACAATGGGAAAAGAACAGTTTCTTCAATAAACAGTATTTAGAATATTAGACAACCACATGCAAAAGAATGAAACTGGACCACTATATTCTACCATACACAAAAATTAACTCAAATGGATTGAAGAATTCAATGTAAGACCTGACCATAAAACTTTTACGGAATTTGACTTAGGTCCTGGTGGTGATTTTCTTTTCTTTTTTTTTTTTTTTAAATCTAAAAACAAAAGCAAAAGCAACAAAAGCAAAAATAAACAGGTGAAACTACATCAAACTAAAAAGGTTCTGCCTAGCAAAGGAAACCATCAACAAAATGAAAAAGCAATTGACCGAATGATGAAAACAATTGCAAATCTTATATCTAATAAGGGGCTAAATTCCAAAATGTTATAAAGAATTCATAAAACTCAATAACAAAACAACCCTCTAAAAACAAAAAGCCAAAACTGATTAAAAAATGGACAGAAGATCTGAATAGTCATTTTTCTTAACAGGTATATAAAAAGAAGCTCTACATCATTAATCATCAGGGAAATGCAAATTAAAACTATGAGATATCACCTCACACCTGTTAGAATGGCAATCATTAAAAAGACAAGAAATAACAATGGAACCCTTGTGTTCTGTTGGTGGAAATGTAAATTGGTGCATCCTCTATGGAAAACAGTATGGAGGTTCTTTAAAGACATAAAATTAGAATTACCATATGATGCAGGTATTCTACTTCTGAGTATCTGAAGAAAACAAAAACACTAATTCAAAAAGATATATGTACACTCATATTCATTGCAGCATTATAATAGCCAAGATATTGAAACAACCCAAGTGTCCATTGATGTCTGTATGGATATATCTAGATATAGGTCTATAAATGGATTGTTATTCAGCCATAGGAAAGTGAAATTTTTTCATTCACAAAAACATAAATGGACCTCAAAGGCATATGTTAAGTGAAAGAAGTCAGAGAAAGACAAATACCACAGGATCTCTCTTATATGTGGGATTTAAAAACAAAATAACCCCCCTCCAATACCATGCTCATAGATACAGAGGACAAAGTGATGGTTGTATGAGATGGGTGGTGGGAGAAATGGGTGAACTTCTTAAAAAATTTTAATAAAAATTAATTTCCAAAGACATTTCTTCTTAAAACTAAAATATATAACATGCAGGGACGCCTGGGTGGCTCAGTTGGTTGGACGACTGCCTTCGGCTCAGGTCATGATCCTGGAGTCCCGGGATCGAGTCCCGCATCAGGCTCCCAGCTCCATGGGGAGTCTGCTTCGCTCTCTGACCTTCTCCTCACTCATGCTCTCTCTCTCAAATAAATAAATAAAAAAATAAAATAAAATATATAACATGCATATTAAATTTAATACCCCTTTATAATAATTATCCTATTGAAAATAATATAAAATAATTATTCTTGGTATATGTTCACATACTACTCAGTTTCCATATCTCTAATATAAGTCAATGTTATTTTTCTGAAGAATGCATTTAATAAAGTAACTTTCAATTTAAAAATTTGGCTGAATTCTTCTGTAAAATTGTATCTTATGGTCAATAAAATTTGAAAATGTTTGTATATTTGGTTATTTTTTTCTTTAAATGTACTTGTTTTTGTTTTTGGTTTTTGTTTTTAAAGATCTTATTAGAGAGCAAGAGCAGAGGGAGGGGCAAAGGGAGAGGGACACAAACTCCTTGTTGAGCGGGGAGGTGGTGGTGAGGGCTGGGGGGAGGGGGGCTTGATCCCAGGATCCAGGGATCATGACCTGAGTAGAAGGCTGATGCTCGACCAACTGAGCCACTTAGGTGCCCCAACCATAGTTTTTAAGTAAGGTAATATTTCCTCTGTAGGTGCTGAATTATGCCTTGTAGGCTCAGAGAAAATTCTATGAAATGAATTTTATCTTGTCATTTTTAGTATTTATATAAATAATTATTTTAGTAGGCATTCAGTGTCCCTTCATTTGAAAAATATTTTCAAGGTAAAAATTTGTCAAAGTCTCTATGCTTATTTTTTAACATTTACCAAATTTAGATGTTATAAATTGGAGGATATATCTTAATTGTATTCAATCCAGGTAATTGGTATACATTTATCTAAATCTGAATAAGATTTCCCTCAAAAAGGTTATTCTTACAACTTGAAATACTAAAAATGTAGAACTACAGACTTCATTTGTTGAATAATTGAATTTTAAAATTTTGAACCGATTTTGGACAAGATGCGACCAAAATTTAAATGACTCATTCACACACAAAAAAGTAGCACAATTATAAGACACTAGAGTGTTTTACAAAATAATTCTTGAAGGCCTTCAACTTTCTAAAATTGTGACTATAGGCAGCAAATAGAGACTCTGTTACCATGTAGAAACATATGTGTTGTTAAGTTGAGAGACTCATTTGAGTGGACTTCTGTAACACCTCTTTGCTCTGGAGCCCCATGGCAACACTCCCCCTCCCCCCTGTTCAGGCCCCTGCTGCCCCCTGCCCATGTAGAAATACTTGTAAAATTCAGTATCCGCTTCATCACAAATTTTAGACAGTTTTTCTCTCGTTGTGCGTGTGTGTGTGTGTATGTGTATACATTTTGACAACTGCACTTCTATTTTAATTTGATGTGTATTGCAGGTTTGGGATACATTGATGAAATGTATGTCCAATACAACCCGTTCCAAGAACATTTCTGATATTCAGCCTTTTTTTTTTTTTTAATTTTTTAAAGTTTTACTTACTTTAGAGAGAGTACAGAGGGAGGAGCCCAGTGAGAGAGAAGGAGAAAGAGAGAGAGTCCTCAAGCAGACTCTCCACCGAGTATGAAACTCGATGACCCCGGACCCAGGACTTCATCCCAGTTCCCTGAGACCATGACTTGAGCCCAAATCAAGAGCCCACTGCCCAAATGACTGAGCCACACAGGCATCCTGATGATGTTCAGGCTTTCTTGATTAAGTAAGAACATTGTTAAGTCCTGATACTGAACACTAATCTATATCAAAATTCATGTTTATTACTACAGAACAAGTAGTTTTAAAAAATATTTAACATTTAAACTGATTTTATCATCATAGCATTTACAATATTAGATGTTTCACACTTGACAGAACAAACTTTCAAAATCTTTACTTTGATTCCATGAATTGAATGAAAAAAAAAAAACAAACCATTATTGGAATTAACCGGTTTTCTGGCTTCAAGCATCCAATGTGACTGATAGAACACCAGCAATATTTAACTTTTTATAAAGTTCTTCTCTAAAGAAATTAACACAGGCAAATTTACATTCTGTTCTCCTTCCCTTCTAAAAATCATTTTATTTTTGCCATTTCAATTGACTTCAATTACAGATGAGAGAACGAAAAGATTAGAGCATGGCCATATATTAAGAGAAAAATGTTCTACTTGTTGGAGCCCTGTACAAAATTATTCTTTCAAAAAGACAATCTAGGGCGCCTGTGTGGCTCAGTGGGTTGAGTGACTGCCTTCAGCTCAGGTCATGATCCCAGACTTCCAGGGTTGAGTCCCGCATTGGGCTCCCCGCTCCTTTGGGAGTCTGCTTCTCCCTCTGACCTCCTCCTCTCTCATGCTCTCTTTCACTCATTCTCTCTCAAATAAATAAATAAAATCTGCAAAAAAAAAAAAAAAAAGACAATCTAGGCGTCACAATACAACCCTTGCTCTACTCTCCAAGCCATGGTACCCCATGGGGCATATCATCCAGGAAAAGTGGGTGAATTTTTAAATTAGCATGAATCATTGACTGCTTTCAAACCATACATCTACAGAGCTGTTGCAGCCCAGATAGGGCATTTTCATAATTTATACAAAGATTTCCTGGGTACTAGGTGCTTCTGAGTACAACGGTAATGAAAAATCCTCTGAAGGATCAGAAGAAATTGCATTCCCTAAATCCTTGCCATGTAGCTCCCAACATATTATATTTCCAGAAGCCTTGAATTTAAATTTCATTTGACAAGAGAGACCATTCTAGAGCTTCAGCCACTTAAAGTTTAACCATAGATGTTTAATGTGAAGCATTATAAGGAATATTCCATCATGTTCGGGAGAATTTGGTCAGCGTCTTCACGGAATGTGCTTCGGGGATGACTAGCTGTCCAGGAATGCCAGAGCAAAATGCTTCCTGTAACTTGATGGTAGGCCAAAGAGACATTGACTTGATGAAGTAGGTGCTATTTTTCCAGATATAACTCCACCGTGACTGTTTTTGTTAATTATGAACTCTGTAAAGTTGTAGGGAATTACCATTTCAATGAAGAAATATGGAATCATTATCAGCTACAAAACATTCCAATTAGGTAGTTTCTGGAAGTCCAATTTTCTGCAAAGTCTCCTGTAACTCAGCATTTGACATAAGCTGTATTCTACAGAGGGAAGGCACACTTGAAATTTTGGAAAGGTGGAGGTGGAGAAAGAGTTTCTCTCTTCTGTTTTTTGGACAAAATACCACTTGTTTTTGTAGTTCAGAGAGAGATTGAGTTGCAGCTCAAGCTCATTCATTAATATGAATTCCGCTCTCAAAAGAATGCCTTTGATAAAACAGCTTTTATCTATGGAAGTCCAAAGACTTAAAACATACATAGAGGTTCTCCAAAATGCTGTGAACAGTTTGACAGAACTGTATAACATTGACCTGATAACAGCAGTATTATGCCAAATCAATGATAATGTAGCCTTCTTACACAAAACTTGCAAGATTAGGGCATGATAGCTTTCATTTTCTTCATGTTATTTTATTCCCTTTTGCTCATACAAGATAAAAAATATTGAGTTATTTATCATTCCTTTATTTGTGGTAGAGTCATCTTCATGCTGCAAAATAATAACAAAGCCCTTATGAATTGAAATGGGATATAAGAGCTCACCAGATGTAGCTGTCTCTCTCACATGAAAATAAACAGAATGTATTCCTTAATCAATCAGAATGAGTAATGTTGATGCGTTTGGCACTGACTAAATCAGGGCCTCCAGTTCCAGCTACCCCACATGATTTCATCTTTCCAACCAGACTGGAAACTGCTTTCTCTCCTTCACACTGGACAACTTTATTTTCACATGTTCAATTTAACAAAGCTCAAAAGGAATTCTAAAAGCTTGGCCTGTCTCATAAAATGTTTACCATATATCTTTACAGGATGGCAGCTGTACTACCATGTTTCATAATAAGAAATAAAGTGGCCAAGTAAACTCTACTGAGGAGCATAAACAATCATATTGGTGGGAGGTGGTTTATTGTCAGTCATGCTCCAAGGTCACATTTTTCAGCAATTTTGTTTAAAACTTCATTTAAACAATGGACTGCTATAGAAAATCCTGGACAGCTATAGATGCCTTTGTTTCAATCAGTTTTGAAAGTATGATTGAGTTAGTGACATCCCTTAGCTTTCTGTTTTTAGTAGGGGTCCAAATGCTTGGCGAAGCAGCCCATTTTTGGTTTTGATGTATAGTTCCATAATTATTACCATAATGATCCAGCATAAGCAGATTTTTTTTTTTTAAAGACATTTGTTTTTTTTTTTTTTTTTTTTTTCCTCACTCCCAAGACAGTCCTCTTGTTTATAACATAGTCAACACAGTAAGAGGTTTAGGGTAGTTTAGTTACTAGAGGTAACTTTAGTTTACTAGAGGTTTAATTACTAGAGGTAACTAGAGGTAACACAGTAAGAGCTTTAGAGTAGTTTAGTTACTAGAGATAACTAAAAAGTATATCTAATACCCCAAGACTTTTATTTGTGTGTTTGATTCTATAAGCAGAGAAATATATTGTAACTTGAAATGACTTACATGTAATAGATTATTTATTCCTCACAACAGTTCCACTTTCTGGATGAGGATACTGAGGTATGGAAATAACAAAGGTAACGCTGTGTTTTAATGGTGGAGACAGAGTCCATCCTCAGCCAAATGTGACTGTAGAACCCATGTACCTGACTTTGATCATACACTGCTTCATGGGAATCAGGCTTTTTTGGATCTCTTTGAAATATTTCTTTCTGCCTTTTCTGAAGGTTTCTGGGTCTCAATGAGTCCCAAAGCTATGTTGAGATTCATCCTTCTGGATTGAGCAGTGTAGGGAAGTAGGTGATTGAGAGAGCAAGAGAACATCTCTAGTAATTGCCTTCCTAGCCTACTTGCAGTGAAGAGGAAGGGAGTCAGGCATCTTCTTCCTTCTTGAATCCCTCCATTAAGTCCTACTTGGGCATTTCTACACTGACCCACAAGTAAACACGTTTTCATCATCATAGTCCAGTACGTAGTCATGGTAGTTATTGCTAAACAGAGCAGCACTCATTCTGTGACCACAAATTGGTGACTGAGATGTCACTGGTGGGCAAAGGGTCTTCTCTGAATGCAAGGCAGAATGTGGCCTTGTAAAAAAACTATACATCCTAGAAGGTGGTGAGTCATTGCCACCTGGTGGTTAAGGAGATTTAACCTTCTGTGCAGGTAGACAGATGAGCCATACCACTGTTGGTTAGTTCACATGATTTTCACTGACTTTTGACAATGGAGAGGATTAGTGAACCTTGGCTTGAAATGGTAAATTCTTGCCCCAAATTCATTTCCATCTCCCCAATTTTTTATACTTGATCTCAACTCGTTCTCCCTTCTCTTCTATCTCAACTCTTCCTTCTTTACTTTCATAGAATTAGAAAAAATATCTTGCCCAGAATCTAGATTCAGGACTTTGCACAATGCAGTTCATTCTGAGCATTTTGAGACGGGCTTGCTTATCTCAGATATCAAAAATATATCTTGGTTGCCCTGAAGACATAGTTAGGCATTTTTCAAGGCCACTATTCAAAGATATGTAGTTTCTTTCTTTTCTTTTCCTTTCTTTTTTTAAAATTTTATTTGAGAGAGAGGGAGAGAGAGAATACAAGTCAAGGAGAGAGGCAAGAGACAGAGGGAGAGGGAAATGCAGACTACCCTCATATTTGTACATCTACAAAAATGTGATATGTATGTATAAAATATAGCCTGCTGGTATTGTCATGATATGTTAGAGGCCAGATGTGTGATTTGGGGTCCAGAAATAAAAATGATGTAGTAAATATCTAAGACAAAGCCAATAATTACTGGATTATGACATTAAACAGGGTAAAAAGGGAGATGAGCCATCAAGAGAATAATGTACTCAACAGTTATATGTCAATTATAGTCCTGATTTCATTTAATATCAAGGAGATAGTATGTAACAAAAAGAGCATGGAGCTTAAAAGAAAGAAACACTTTACTTACAAATCCAATAATAGACACAAAATGAATATCTTAGTTCCTTCTCAAAGCTTTTGTCCCAAGGCAACAAGAGAGCTCTTGTTGCCTTGGGACAAAGGCCAGTAGAATCAGCAACCCATGTTCTTCCCTTGGCAGTTTTCTGTCCCCATAGTTGTAGAAACATCATGAAAACTCTTGTATGTCAGATGAAAGCTTTTCTTTTTCAGTTATGGGAATAACTTTGTTCATATCCCATTCTTTTTTGTGTGACAAAATGCCATCTAAGGAAAGGCTCAGTAGCTTGTATCCTGCACAGTGTGGGGTGTCTAATATTAACCCTTGTTCTATTGCCCTTCCTTTCTAGCCGTGATAGAAGTGTTCTGGGGAAGGATTTGAAATAAATAAATTTGTATTTTCCAAAGGCATAGGAAAAGATACTATGCGACTGATGTTACTAGACAAGTACAGAAATAAGTTTTAGGCCATTGAGCTAAGTAGATAATATTTTGACCACCGTTTTAGGGACCTTCTCTCCTATCTTGAGCTCCAGTATCTACATATATACATGTAATACATATATTTTTTTCTAGTTGTATAATCACGTATAAATATACAATAAAAATGGGTTAAGCACCCTCTCCCTTTTTGTCAGCACCGCATCACATTGTACATTTTATTTCTACAGGATCCCATAAAGGCAGCTATGCATCAGCAGGAAAATATACTTCCTAGCATTCAAAATCAATGATGCAGATAATAGGGAACCAGCATCTTCAGCGTGGGATACATACTGTCCTCCGTCCCTGGCCCAGATGTTGGTAACAACCAATAAACTATATTATACACATATATTAAAAAAGCAGCTTGAAGGAATGGCCTGCTTAGCTAGATTTATTAGGAGAGATCTTTAATATTCCATATGGCAGCTTGGCTCTTCCAAGCGGGGCAGTCCTGTGAAGGAACCGGTGGAAGTGTGACGACCGTCCCCGGCACCGTTGTGGATGCCTCCGCAGGGGAAACAAGTGCTCGCTGCAGGATTGCTCCCCAGTGTCATCCACGTCATGTGCCCCCGCAGTCCATTATACCTCAATATGTTTTCCATCAGAGCCAGGATCTCCATTATCCCTACTGTTTAGAGAAATCTCTAGACATCTCTGGGATGGGGGATGTGGGAAAGGGCAGGGCTGAGATCCATCATGTTATTTAACATAGCTTTTGCCTTTTATCGAGACACTTTGTCTAGGAAATACAAACCCGGGAGTTGGCAATCGTTTTAAAGGCCATCGTTCAAGTAAACGGAAAAGTGGCATCGTGCATGGTGTTTGGAATACCAGAGAGCACAAAACAGATTTTCCTTCTACTTAAAGGTGGCTGAGTGAGAACTGTTTTTCTTTATCAAACATCTCGCCTTCCACACCTAAAGGCCTTTGTTCAGTGATTTGTATCAACCTTTGTACTTCCTTTTCATTAATGGGTAAGATAATTTTATCAATTTCTAGGGCTGATAGGAACAGTCACTATGATGTATGTATACTAGCTGCATCTTTGCAAGTGAAGAGGTGCAAATACATTTTTTAGGCAAACGATGGGACAACTTTTAGGGTCTGAACACTAACTTCACCATTTAACTTTTAATAAATCAAGTTTTTGCTGTGTCCGGGAACTGGAGTTATGAAAAGGGAAGGCCAAAATGGGTTTTATAAATGCAAATTTTGTGAATAGAGGAGTATCTAAAATCGAGCCATGAGAAGAACACACGTCCCTTATCGAATTCTGCTAAAATGAAAAATCTGAGCCGAATTATACAGAAAATATCAAGCGAACATAATTTGAGACACAGTCTAAAAAACAGCCAGCCTGTAATCTTCAGAAGGTCCAGGTCATGAAAATCAAAGACAGAGTCAAGAAAGTTCTAGAGTAAAGGAAACAAAAGTGGCATGAAAACTAAGATATGATTCGGAACTAAGATATGACTCCTCCTTTGGCTATGAAGGACATTACTGGAACAATGGGGTCTGTGGAAGAGATTAAAACATATTAAGGCAAAATTTCTGATGTTGATGGTTGTATTGCAGTTATGGAAGAAGTATCCTTTTTCGTAGGATACACAAAATATTCAAATGTGATGAAGCATCATGCAGATTTTACTCTCTGCTGATTTTGTAAAAAAAAAAGTTCTTTATACTATTCTTCAAATTTTCTCTGAATTAAAACTATTTCAAAAAGAAAACTTTCAGCTAACTTTTATCTCTAATATTTATTTTCATTTTTCTTTCCTTCCTCCCTCTCTTCCTCCCTCCTCCTTTCTTTTGGTGGCTCCACAGGGATGGAAGCACTTATGAATTCAATCAGTAGAAGCAACGGAGTCTGGTTAATTACATTAAAGAGATAACTAGCTAATTACTTATCATTATTTCTGGACTATAGGAGTGCTATAAAATTTAAATAATTATGAAATAATTGTATAGGTAAAATGATATTCAATGTTTTACTTTGTTGCTAGATCATTTGATTAACTTCTAGATAATAAACTGAGTAAATGCCACAGAAACAAGTCATGAACAGAATTATGCCATTAAAATACAGTGCATGCTGTTCAGTTCAATGCAAAGTTTCTCATTAACTTTTTGAAGTACAATTTTCTCTTTGAAGCAAGGCCAATTTCACCTATAAATATGGCGTCTTTGACAGAAAACTTGTAGTACTGTAGGCACTGTCTTGTTTAGCCTTTGAGCATTAACTGATATTTGAGTAGTGATATTTGCAGAAGAGCTGCTATGGTTTCAGGATGTCAAGCCATTAACTCTTCTTTCCCTAAAGCAACTACTAAACAATTCACTTGGAAATTTTACAATTAGATTTTCCACTTAACTGTTTACTGCTTATGACTTCATCCTTCCTCTGGAAACTTTGAATTCTTTAAGTATCTCTAATATATTTCTTTCTTTTTAGCTGCCAATTTTTAAAATTGATGGGTGATTAATTATGGAATAGTAAACTCAATGTGGGTAGGCATTCAGTTTGAATTGTGTTCCTGTCTATATGTAATAGCAGTTTATTTTAATGTAGAAGGACAATTGGGCTTTTGAGCAAATGCATGCTGAGTGAAAGAACCTATTGTTAGTTGAGTAGCTGATAGTATGATTGGATATAGATTTTTCATAGTAATCAGTAAAAGAAAATTATAACTATACCTAGGCAGGGAATTGACAAAAATTTTAAAAATCATCAAGTTCATTACCTTTATCTTGTGCGATGGAGACTTCTAGAAGCTGTAGGACTGGTCTATGGATCCTCAGGTATTATCAGCCTTCGTGATACCACAAGTACCAAATATAGACAAGAGGCCATTTCAAATGCCATATAAGAATAAACCCTAAGGGAGTGTGTATGAAGAGTTTTTTTTTCTTTAAGACCTCTGCATTATATTCTTCATATAATGTTATCCTGTTGGCCCATGTGAGCTAAGAAACCATGGAAAATTACCTTGTAGTTATAAATTAGCAGTTTTAAGCTTATTGAAACTTAGTTTTCCATGGAGCTGAAATCTGTTGACAACTCAGAGCGCTTTTTCCACAGACATGGACATTTCATGCCTAAATATTTGTCCCATTCTTTCTCTGCTCTCAGAAGAATATCTTCAGTAGTTGGCAATTCTCTCTTTCTTTAAGACAAGCAGAGCACATGTTCAATCTTGTTTTATCTAGGTTTTCCATTCTGAAGAGATCAGAAATAGTGCGTTGCTTGGGCTTTAGAAGAAGGGCAATGCTGTTCCCACAGTGATGTTTCTATAGCTCACCAGCTATTGGGGCCTCTTATGCTGTGTGCTATAGAATCTTAGCTGTGATGAGGATTCCTGTGCTGGCCACAAGCAACTTGCCTTTTGTACCAGCAGGAAGCTTTGTACCTTCAGAGGCTTGTACTGTCTCAAACCAGAGTCTAAGAATTTATTTATTTATTTGACAGGCAGAGATCACAAGTAGGCAGAGAGGCAGGCAGAGAGAGAGAGGAGGAAGCAGGCCCCCTGCTGAGCAGAGAGCCCGATGCGGGACTCTATCCCAGGACCCTGAGATCATGACCTGAGCTGAAGGCAGAGGCTTAACCCACTGAGCCACCCAGGCACCCTCAAACCAGAGTCTAGAGGAGGTTGGAGGAAGTTCCTTCTCCTCTCTGGTCTGAGGGATTTTTTTGTCCTTCTTAAGTGTAATGAGGAAAAGCTAAATTGATGACAGAAAATTTAGAAGCCTTATTATGTACATTATGGAGAATTGTACATTACAAGGTCATATCCACTATTTTCCAAAGAAAGGGCAAAATAAAAGGAATCATGTTTCTTTTCTTTGACTTATATTTTGATGATTGGAATATTTAAAATATTTTACATGTTCCTAGTAGGTATTTTTGCAACTTCAGGGAAGGAATATGGGAAGAATTTATTAGTTCTGGGCTATAAGGTCAGGAAGAGAAGAAATTGTTTGAAGTCTAACTCCCTTCTAGTTATTTTCTCTTCTAGAGCATTTTGATATTCTAAATATTTCAGTATTTTTATTTTAAAATATTGACACATTTTTAAAAACAAAAGATTGTGAGCCTTATTTTTTAACCAAACTATTTCCTATTTCAACATATTCAATGTACTTAATGTTAAAAGCAATTTAATATAGGGACATCTGGTGGCTCAGTTGGTTAAGGGTCCAACTCTTGATTTCAACTCAGGTCATGATCACAGGGTTGTGAAACTGGGCCCTGTCTCAGGCTCTGCACTAAGCATGGCACCCACTTGAGATTCTCTCTCTCTCCCTCTTCCTCTCCTACTTCTCTTTCTCTCTTAAAAAAACTAATAAATAAAAGCATTTTGACAGAAACTTTGGAGCTATGATAAATGGTGTTTTAAGAATATATTCAAAGAGAAGAATCTAACGAAAATTATAGTAGCAATAAGCATTTTCAAACTTTTCAGCTCACAATATTTATTATAAGGGTCTGGAATTAAGGTATAAGCATGAAATATCAATCTGAAAATATTAAATAGAAATGAGAGATTTCTTTTCATGTACCTGAAACACCAGATTAAAAATATTAAGACATTGAAATAATAATATTACTGGTTTTTCAGACTCAACCAAATTTTAATAATGTGGAGCAGCTTAAGACTTCCCAACACCAAAAATTATTAAAGTGGAATCTAAAATATTAAAATTAAAAAGGAGGAAGCAAATCATCTAGATTTTCTCCAAAGTCTAAAGTATTCTCATGACTTTTTTGTTTTTTAAGATTTTATTTATTTATTTGATAGAGTCACAAGTAGGCAGAGAGACAGGCAGAGAGGGGGTAGGGGGAAGAAGACTCCCTGCTGAGATGTGGAGCTCGATCCCAGGACCCTGAGATCATGACCTGAGCCAAAGACAAAGGCTTTAATCCACTGAGCCACCCTGGCGCCCCTTCTCATGACTTTCTAAAGAGACTTCCTTTATTTGAGAGAAAAGAAAGAGAGAGTAAGCACATAGGCAGGGGGAGGGTAGAGAGAGAAGGAAAAGCAGACTACATGCTGAGTGCAGAGCCCAATGAAGGGATCAATCGCAGGACCCTGAGATCATGACCTGAGCTGAAGTTAGATGCTTAACTGACTGAGACACCCAGGTAACCCCAAAATTCTCATGATTATTAAAAAAAAATTGCTATAATTTTTTAAAAAAAATTTTAAGATTTTATTTATTTATTTGACAGACAGAGATTACAAGTAGGCAGAGAGGCAGGCAGAGAGAGAGGAGGAAGCAGGCTCCCTGCTGAGCAGAGAGCCTGATGTGGGGCTCCATCCCAGGACTATGAGATCATGACCTGAGCTGAAGGCAGAGGCTTTAACCCACTGAACCACCCAGGTGCCCCAATTTGCTATAATTTTTATAGCTATAAGACAACTTCTAGTAGTGTGATTTTTTAATTTTTAGAAATAAATACCCCAAAATATAAAATACTTAACTTGTATGATATCTTTTGAGTCAAATATATTTAAAACTTTATGTGTTTAATTAAGAATGTCCCAATTTCTGAATTAATTATATTTGAATATTTCTATTGGTTTTTGGAAATTTGAATATATTATTTAGTAGAAATAATGGATTAAACAGTGATTTGGATCCTGACAAATCTGATTTTACCCCTGTGTTTGGCTGAAAGGTAGTGTGTCTTAATCTGTTTGGGCTGTTATAACAAAATACTATTGAGTGGGAGCCTTATAACAATAAAAATTTATTTTACACAATTCTGCAGGCTGGAAAGTCCAGGACCAATATACCAGCAGATATTGTATCTGGTGAGAACAAGTCTTTGGTTCATAGTGAGCTATCTTTTCACTGTGTCCTCACGTGACAAGGAGGGTCAAGGGAACTCTCTAAGGTCTCTTTTCTTCTTTCTTTCTTTCTTTCTTTCTTTCTTTCTTTCTTTCTTTCTTTCTTTCTTTCTTTCTTCTTTCTTTCCCTTTCAGAGAGAGAAGGACAGAGAGAATGAGCAGAGGGGAGGAGTAGAGAAAGAGGGAGAAGCAGGCTCCTGGCCAAGCAGGGAGCCTGATGTGGGACTTGATCCCAGGACCCTGGGATCATAACCTGAGCTCAAGGCAGATGTTTAATTACCTGAGCCACCTGGGTGCCCTTCTGAGGTCTCTTTTCTAAGGGTACTAATTTCATTCATGAGGACTCTGTCCTCATGCCTCAATCACCTCTCAACGGCCTCATTTCCAAATACCTCAAATTAGGCATTCCATTTCAACATATGAATTTGGGGGGGACAGATTCAGTCCATAGCATAGCATTAGTGCTTTTCTAGACATTGTATATCATCTAAAGCAGTATTTCTTGAAGTTCCATCTTAGAAATATTGGCAAAACATCTTGACTCATAGCTGTCGCTTTTATTTGCCTACTTCCATTCCTCATACACTCTTCTGTACTCTTTATCGCTGCCCCAGCTCCGGGAGTTGGTCAGATAGTCTAACAGAAGCAGACGTTACAGATCTAGAACTATTAGAGAAAGGGCAAAGGTATCTCACTGCTGAAGGGTATAGTAGTGTCTTCTTTAGGAAGTTGAAGAGGTTGAGACAGAGGGTGCAGGTTTAAGAAATGAAGAATAGCAGGAGATTCTACCTCTTTTGGGAGACTTGCCATTCCAGGAATGATCCCTTGGCCAACAGCATCAGCATGATCAAAGATCTTGTAAGGAAAGCAGAATCTCAGGGCCCATGCTAGACATACAAAATCAGAATCTGCATTTTAATTAAGAAGACTTTAATTTGAGAAGGCCTGGGTGGGAGGAGTGTAAGATTTTTTTTTTTTTAGAGAGGACATTGTGTGCTCTCACTGTTGCCTTTATCACCCTAGCATAGTTAGGTCTTACAAAGGATTTAGGCATTGTTTTGGGAAGCTGACCTAGATTCTCTAGATTTTCACAGAACTATAGGGGATCTTATAATTTCTTCTGACTCCTGATTCTTTTTCTCCAACCATCAGCCTGAGTCTCTGCCCTTTGGACTTGGCCTTACTTTGTGTATTAACTCTTTGCTTCTCTAAAAGTTCTTGATGTATTCTCTCTTTACATGGTCTTTTTGGATTTACACTCACATTTTGTTTTCTGCCTCCCCCATTTTGGTTCTTTAGATTCCAGAATGCAGTGTAAGCCAATAGCTTCCATGACTACCAGACTTGCTGTACATGTTAAAGAGGGATTCAGATCCTGTCAGGTCAGATAACGGATACATATCTTCTTCAGATTAGGCTTTTCAGGGAGGGAGAAGAAAGAGGAGTAACACTCACATTGGTGATTAGGAGGTGTCTTAGTCTGTTTGGACTAAAGTACCAAATATGCGTTGGCATATCAATAACAGAAATTTATTTCTCACAATCCTGGAGGCTGGAAGTCTGAAATTTGAGTGCCAGTATAGTCAGGCTCTCATGAAAGTCCTCTTCCCAGTTGTATTGCCTACTTCTCGTGATATCTTCACATGATAGAAAACAGTGGAAGCACACCTTCTTGTGACTGTTTAAGGGCACTAATCCCATCATGAGGGCTCTACCTCATGAACTCACATGAACTCATCTCATTCTAATTACCTCCCAAAGGCTGAAGCTGCTAATACCATCACATTGCAAGGGTACTGTTTCAACATACTAATTTCAGGGAATGCACAAACTTTTAGTCCATAATGGGAGGCAATAGAGGGAATCCATACATTCAGTGTATGGGGACACTGGAGCCCAGAGATGTTGAATGACTTGCTGAAATGTAAAGGGGACACTGGGGCCCAGAGTTGTTGAATGACTTGCTGAAAATTTCAAAGTTAGAAAGTTGAACTTGATGCCCACATCGCTAGTTCTCTATCACCATGGTAACCATCAGTATCTTAGTCTGGTTTGTGTTGTATATTAAAGTAATATTATTTAATTAATATTGTTATTTATTTAAATATATTTACTTATATAAATTCTACCATGTATGTGATACTGTATTATTGGGCATTATATATGTATAGCCATCTATCTGTTACTATATATACTTTTCCCTAATTTTCGCAACAACCCATTCAAGTAGACATCATTTCCCTTTATTTGTGGATATATTTATTTATTTCCAGTATAGTTAATGTTCAGTGTTAGTTTCAAGTGTACAATATAGTGATTCAACAATTCTATACATTACTCAATGCTCATTATGATAAGTATTACTCTTTTCCTTATTTCTCAAAAGAGAAGACTAAAGCTTAGGAAAGGGAGTTCATTCACATGCTTAGTTATTGACAGAATTTGAACCCCTGTTTAACTTTAATTGTCTGGTACTTTTACTATTCCCTTCAGTCTATCTCTGATCATTGGTAGTTACTGCCTGGGTCATTAAATCACTTGAAAAGGTTAAACAAAGAAAAAATATATATATATTTATGTTTATATTTATATGTATACACATCAAATTTATTTTACTATTTAAAATTAATTTACTATATTATATATAATGTAGTAAATATGTATTTTAATATAAAATTAATTTAATATAATGTGTGTGTGTGTGTGTGTGTGTGTGTGTAGAAACATAAATATAGAGTAGTTGATAGCAAAGTCCCTGGGACCTGATAAAAATTTTACCAGGACCTGGTAAAAATTTCAGCTTTGCTGTTTGTAGGTTGTGTGATCTCTGGCAAGAAACTGTGCCTTAGTTTTCTTAATTATAAAATGAGATTGAAAGCCAAAGGACTCATCTCCTAGAGTTTTTATAAGGATTAAAGCACCTCGAAGGGTGTCTGGTGCCTATAAATTGGTAAGTGTTATCTCTAGTTGTTATTTATCATTAAAGATATATCATAATTCTCTCTAAGCATAACTGAGAAGTAAAGATATTTAATGTTCATTAATTATTTGTTGGAGATACTTCCAAGGTCTTTTCCCACAGGTAGCTGGTAGAAACATTGATTATAAAGTTATATGTTGCTGATGTGAATATCCAGAGAGTTTACAATTTTGGTTTTGATGAATAAGGTTTATAAAATAAAAATACTTAATTTTTGTGTGCAGAGTGTATCTTAGGTCAACTGTGATTATCCTTGTTTTTAATAGATTTCAAAACCAATAGGTTTACTTTTAAGATAATTAACCTAACTTTGATCTTAAAAGGAAGTATGTCTTATGAAGTGATTAAACATGAGAAAATGCTTGGGAAATGAGCATCTAAACTCCTGACTTCCCAGATGGAAATTTATAGCCTGAAATGGAAAGTTACATAAAGGTTGCATGAATTAGGGATCCTAAAAGGGTTCATGCAAAAGGCAAAGCTCCATATATTTGAGAAGAAAGTAGAGATATTCTGAAATAAATCCCACATGGAATATATATTACAAATTTTTGTTTATAATCAATACTACGATCAGAGATTACTTCATTACTTTAAATCATGCTTGCTCAATGAGCTCATTGACATTCACAGTTATTTATGTTTACTCAGGACTGAAGAAAATTCAGTTGATATGAATGATGTCACACAATAAAATGACTTGATTGCATATTTAAAATTATGTCCTTCAGAACAGGATATTAAAAAGAAGCTACACTTTAAAATTGTATGTGCTTAGGAGTGCAATGCGGACTAAAGGAAACCATTGTACTCATATTTTTGAATCAGCATTTTATTTTATTTTATTTTAAATCTCAGACTTTGGGCTAAGCACCCAGCTCAAAGGTTTTCAGAGAGAAAGGCTTCAAAACCCATCTCTTTCCATCTTGTGGTTTAAAGCCACGGCCTCTCAATAATGGAGCAGTTATTTTTTAAGTGGCCTCGAAGATTTGTGATCTTGGGTATAGAATATGTAATAAGCATTGATTGCTTTTATTCTGTTCTAATTTAATTTTATTCTTTGTGTCTTTTTTACCTCAATGCTTTTATGTTGAAGATAAGGATCAAATGAATAAAGTAACCATAAAAGACATTCATCAACTCATAGATTTATAAGTTATCTATTTTTAGAAGGAATTCAGCTGCTATGGTCAAGTTGTATGTTCTCCTAAATTAGTAGTAGTAGTAGTAATAGTAGAGCACTTCAATTCCAAAGTATACATTTAAAGGGCATCCAGTTATGGCATAATGGTGTGGTGAAATGGGAAGGAGCTGGAAGATGTATATACCACGCAGCACTGAGTTGAAGAGTTGGCTTCTCCATTTGTTATTTGAGGAATATTGAACAAATTTCTTGACTGCTTAATATTTCAGTTTCCTCATTTATAAAGTCATTCATGATGGTTTCATTTCCCGAGTTTCTCGTAAAGATTAAATAGAACACTTGATATTGGAAGCCTTGTCACAGAGTAAATTCATAGGCAATGCTCCTTTTTAGAATTGCATTATGCACAGATTTGAACTTAAAACTCAAGCAAAGAGATAGGCCTCTTAAAATTTTCATAACTCTTCTATACCAAGAATTTTCAGTAGCTCCCCTTAACCAATGCAGAAATCCAAACGCATTAGTTGACTTTAAGCTCTCTTTCTCTAGCCATATTCTCTCATTATTGCCTTAGAAGTAACTCTCCACTTCAATCAAAGGATATACATACTGGGCCTTTCTTTTGATATCACTATGGCCTTTTTTGTCTTAATAAGATTGCTTTTCTTTCAGCCTCTTAATTACTAATTTTTCTGTAAGATCTAGCTCATCAAATGGCTTTTCAGGGCTATTTAAAGACTAAACCCCCAGGATGGTCTTCTTTTTGTGCCTTTCCAGCCCTCATTAGCTATACAGTTCATTAGGTACTTAATCACACAAATCATACAATCTGATAACAATGCATGAAAAGTCAGTGCCAGCTGGGAAGAGTTCTTTTGACACATAGACAGGTATTCATCACACTCTCCATTTGTATTTATTGAAAAAATACCTTTCTTCATTAGCATTGGGGTTTTTTGTTTGTTTGTTTGTTTTGTGTGTGTGTGTGTGTGTGTGTGTGTGTGTATTGTGTGTGTTGTTTTTGTTCAGTCACTGTTTTGTCCCTCTATGGTGATCAGAATTATGTATGCTGTATGGATTGAAACTGGAAAACTGTCCTGAAACAAGATAGAGTTTTAGTTTTCCATGGAAAATCTCTTGCAAAAGTTAGGTTGTGATAGTATGCAGCAGCAGTCATGTTGGATCTAGCCCACTGATGACTTTCTGTAATTTCTACAGTGTGGCTCTTGTTTCACAGTCCACCACTGGATCCACATCCTGTTTCAGCAAGTTAGAAAAGGTAGGGAGATGGGGCAAAGGGCCAACTCCAACTTTATTTCTAAGCGCAGGAAAAGAAGACGGATAGAGAAAGCTCAAATAGAGAAAGCAAGTTTATCATTTCTCTGCCTTTTTGTTCTATTTAGGCCCTTAATGAACTGGATGATACCCACGTGTGTGGGGGAAGGTGATCTTTACTCAGTCCACTGGTTCAATTGCTTATGTCTGCCAGAGACACACTCGCGTACACACTTTGAGATAATGTTTTACAAGCTATCAAGATGGCACATAAAGTTAACTATCCCAAGCACTCCTTACATTTCACTGGTCAGAATATAGTGTTGGCCTCCCCTAACTGCAAGTAATATTTGGAAATTCTGGGAAGCTGTATTAAAAAATGAGTGAGTTCTATTACCGAAGAAAAAAGGGTAGAATGGGACCAGGGATCTGTTATCCGTCCCTGTCACATATATCTTATCTCTATCTTGATAGTAAGTTGCTTAACGGCGGGGATGTCCACTAACCTTGTTTGTACCCACAGTATTTCACTGAATAGAAAACAAACATTTTCAGAAACCTTGTAGGGAAAATGAGAGAATCTTAGGTTACCACATCTAGAACATTAACACAGTCACTTTCAAATGTGTTAGGGAGTCAATGTTCACACTTCCAAGACTAGAAAGAGTAAGAATGACAAGAGGAAGAGTCAGAACATATTTTATTTTGAGAGTGTTAAGGTAAAAATATCACCTTTTCAATCTAATAGCATCTCAGTGAATGGCATTTGTTAATGGGATAGTTAGAGTCACTGCAAGGGCTAGAAACTAGCATTTTGTCAAAACCTTCAGAATTACCATGGGTAGTTTAGCCATGCCCTCCAAATTATCAAGAAACTGGTATATAAACTGAAATTCTATTCGAATTTATAGTGTGCAATTTGCAGTCCATTTTCAGTGCTTGTGATGCTTTTGTTCATTCTCTTGCTCTGACAAATATCAAGATGCATGGACATCATTATTTTTATTATTTATTTATTTTTAAGATTATATTTATTTATTTGACAGAGAAATAGAGAGCACAAGCAGGCAGAGCAGCAGGCAGAGGGAGAGGGAGAAGCAGGCTCTGTGCTGAGCAGGGAGCCCAATGCAGGTCTCGATCCCAGGACCCTGGGATTATGACCTGAGCCGAAGGTAGCTGCTTAACTGACTAAGCCACCCAGGCACTCCAGCATGGGATTCATTAGGAGCTAGATTTTTTAAAAAAATGTTTTATTTACTTATTTGAGAGAAAGAGAATGAGAGAGAGAGCATGAGAGGGAAGAGGTCAGAGGGAGAAGCAGACTCCCTGCTGAGTTGGGAGCCAAATGCGGAACTCGATCCTAGGACTCTAGGATCATGACCTGAATCAAAGGCAGGTACTTAACTGACTGAGGCACCCAGGCACCCTAGAAGCTAGAATATTTCTGATGAATGGGGAATCAAAGAAAAAGGAAATTGAGTGGTCTTCATGGATATGTCCTGGTGATTTCTAATAAGCATTCCTGTCCCCTAAAATGTGAAATGTCTGTACTGTCTAGAGCAATCTATACTTATAATGCCATTCCAATAAAAATTCCACTGGTATTCTTCAGAGAGCTGGAGCAAATAATCCAAAAATTTGTATGGAATCAGAAGAGACCCCAAATCGTTAAGGAAACGTTGAAAAGCAAAAATTAAACTGGGGACATCACGTTACCTGATTTCAAGCTTTACTACAAAGCTGTTATCACCAAGACAGCATGGTAATGGCATAAAAACAGACACATAGACCAGTGGAAGAGAGTAGAGAGCCCAGATATGGACCCTCAACTCTATGGTAAAATAATCTTCGACAAAACAGGAAAAATTATACAGTGGAAAAAAGACAGTCTCTTCAATAAATGGTGCTGGGAAAACTGGGCAGCTATATGTAGAAGAATGAAACACGACCATTCTCTTACACCGTATACAAAGATAAACTCAAAATGGATAAAAGACCTCAATGTGAGACAGGAATCCATCAGAATCCTAGAGGAGAACGTAAGCAGTAATCTCTTCAATATCAGCCACAGCAACTTTTTTCAAGATATGTCTCCAAAGGCAAAGGAAACAAAAGCGAAGATGAACTTTTGGGACTTCATCAAAATCAAAAGCTTCTGCACAGCAATGGGAACAGTCAAGAAAACAAAGAGGCAACCCACAGAATAGGAGAAGATATTTGCAAATGACAATACAGACAAAAGGTTCATATCCAGGATCTATAAAGAACTCCTCAAACTCAACACACACAAAACAGATATTCATATCAAAAAATGGGCAGAAGACATGAACAAACACTTCTCCAATGAAGACATACAAATGGCTATCAGACACATCGAAAAAATGTTCATCATCACTAGCCCTCAGGGAGATTCAAATTAAAACCACATTGAGATATCACCTTACACCAGTTAGAATGGCCAAAATTAGCAAGACAGGAAACAACATGTGTTGGAGGGGATGTGGAGAAAGGGGAACCCTCTTACACTGTTGGTGGGAATGCAAGTTGGTGCAGCTTCTTTGGAGAATTGTGTGGAGATTCCTCAAGAAATTAAAAATAGAGCTTCCCTATGACCCTGCCATTTCACTCCTGGGTATTTACCCCAAAGATACAGATGTAGTGAAAAGAAGGGCCCTCTGTACCCCAATGTTTATAGCAGCAATGGCCACGGTTGCCAAACTGTGGAAAGAACCAAGATACCCTTCAACGGATGAATGGATAAAGAAGTGGTCCATATACACTATGGAGTGGTCCATATACACTATGGAGTATTATGCCTCCATCAGAAAGGATGAATACCCAACTTTTGTAGCAACATGGACGGGACTGGAAGAGATTATGCTGAGTGAAATAAGTCAAGCAGAGACAGTCAATTATCATATGGTTTCACTTATTTGTGGAGCATAACAAATAGCATGGAGGACATGGGGAGTTAGAGAGGAGAAGGGAGTTGGAGGAAATTGGAAGGGGAGGTGAACCATGAGAGACTGAGAAGCTATGGACTCTGAAAAAAATCTGAAGTGGCAGGGGGGTGGGAGGTTGGGCGAACCAGGTGGTGGGTATTATAGAGGGCATGGATTGCATGGAGCACTGAGTGTGGTGCAAAAATAATGAATACTGTTATGCTGAAAATAAATTAAAAAATAAAATAAAAAAAAAAAAGAATGTGAACATCTTTATATGAGCATACGTGTACCAACTAGCCTCTTTCAGAATACAAGGAATAGCAACTTACTTGGTTTATCTTGTTTAAAAAAAGTGGGTGTAGACCTAGAGTCAAGATGTAGTGGTGATGCACAATTGTTGTGCCAGGTCCACTCAAAGGCACGAGTTAAGATATGCTCTCCCACTTGTATTATTTATGTTCTACTTTGGGGTGTTGTTATTAACTAGGATCACATGCTGTCTTGGATAAAGGCAGAACTGCCTGGGAAGTGGTAGTGAAAAAATTAATCTGTATAGACCTCTGCCTGGGCATGAATTTCCATTGCCAAGGAAATGAGACCAAAGGTCCCATGCTGATGAAGGATGAAGGGGTCAAATGCTCCTTTATCAGATTGATGTGCAGGAGGACAGGGAATGGAGCACCTGAGCATATAAGAAAAACAGAGGTAAAATACCAAAGGATTTTGGAATTGACTACTTGGAAACCATGCCTCAACACAGGTGCAAAGGCCCGGATAACACAGGCATATCAGACTTCACAAATTGTGGTGCAGATAGTATCCACAAGCAACATTCTATAGTGAAACACACTTACATACATGGATTTACAGGATGTATAGTCTGCTTCCTTCAAGACATTCTTATGATATAAATATTTGGTAAACCAAAGTACTTGATATCTGGGTTGGGGCAGCTGGCTAGGGAAGAACTTCTAATAGCTTTTCTGACTTGGAACTAAAAATCCACACTGGGGTATTGCAACCAGAGATTACCCTGGGAAAGATTGCCGTAGCAGCATTCTAGAGAGTTGGTGCCCAGGTGTCAGGCAGGAAATTCAGAAAGACTTTCCACTTGCTGAGAAATGACAGTTGGTTCTTGTATGGAGGATCAATACCCTCCCTCAGGTTATTCTCTGTCAAGGAGTTCAATGATTTATTCCAAGATTCAGCTCTTTTAAACTCCATTACATGCTTAGAAGTATCCTTTATGGAAAAAAAAAAAATCTGTAGCTGTGTAAGTTTGTTCAAGCCACTATACCAGAATACCATAAACTAGGTGGCTTAAAAACAGCAGAAATTTATTTCTAACAGTTGTGGAAGCTGGAAAGTCTAAGCTCAAGGTGCTGGCAGATTTGATGTCTGGTGAGAGTCTACTTTCTTGTTCATAGATGGACAACTTTTTGCTGAAAACTCACATGACAGAAAGCAGCAAGGGACAATCTGGTGCCTTCTTTATGGCACTGATTCCACTACACAGTCTCTATCTTCATGACCTCATCACATCCCAAAGGCCCCATATCCAAATACCACCATCCTTGGGATTAGATTAAAATATATGAATTTGGGTGGGTAGGTGGAGACACAAACACTCATTTTATAGCAGCAGCAAAGAAATATTGAAGAACCAGCATAGTCTTTAAAGACTTAAGTCCCAAGCACTAAATGTCTTCCACTGTCCCGGGTGCCAGTAGAGATTCCTGTAGCTTTTTCAGTACTACTTTTACAGTAGCCACTGTAGCTTTTTCAGGGTAGATCATCTCCCTCCTCAGGGTTAGCTCAGTAAAGGGAGATCATGCCAGACTGACAGACTTTCAGCAGTCAGCCTTTCACACAGTGGTACAGACAATTAATGAGGTCACAGCTTTTTCCCTCAGGGTCTCCTAGTAATTGCCACCTCAGTGCCTTAGAAATTCCTCCATTGCTCCTCCTTCCTAGGATTTGTCCAGAGGTTTGGGACTTTCATTTCTTGAGATAGGGATTTCTCTATGTTGGTTAGGATTCACCTTGACATCTTCCCTAACTTGAATCATGATGAAAGCATTGATCTTTTAAGGGTTCATATTGTACAATCCTTTTCTTCTTTTTAAAAATAGTTTTATTGAGATATAGTTCATATGCTATAAATTTCACCCATTTAAAACAGACAATTCAGTGGTTTTAAATATATTCAGGGTTGTGTAACTATCACCACAATTTTAGGTCACTTTCATGACCCTCCCTATTCCCTCAACCCCAATGCCCTGCCCTGACAGCCATTAATTTACTTTGTGTCTCTATGGATTTGCCTATCCTGAACATTTCAAAAAAACAAAATCATACCATATGTGGAATTTTACGATTGACTTCTTTGACTTAGTGTACTTTTTCAAAGTTCGTCTATGTTGTAGCATGTATCAGTACTTTCTATTGTCAAATAATATTGTGTGAATGTGCCATGTTTTATTCATCAATTGATAGCTATTTGGATTGTTTTTACTTTTTGGTTATTATGAATAATGCTTAATGCCCACGTTTTTGTGTGGGTATATGATTTTATTTCTCTTGGGTATATACTTAAGAGTGAAACTGTTGGATCATAGGTTTTAACATTTTGAGGAGCTGGCAAACTGTTTTCTAAAGTGCCTACACTGTTTTGTATTCTCACCAGCTATATATGAGGGTCCTAATTTCTTTACATCCTTGCCAACATTTGTTATTTTTCTCCCACGTTAGTGGGTATGAAATGGTATCTTGTGGTTTTGATTTCCATTTCCCTAATGGCTGATAATTAATTATGTTGAGCATCTTTTCACGGTTTCATTGGCCATTTGTATATAACCCTTGGAGAAATGTCTGTTCAGATTCTTTGTCCATTTTAAAAAATTTGGTTATAGATCTCTGTATTACTGACTCGTAAGACTTCTTTATATGTTCTGGGGCGCCTGGGTGGCTCAGTCGTTAAGCATCTGCCTTTGGCTCATGTCATAATCCTAGGGTCCTAGGATCGAGCTCCTTGTCAGTCTCTGTGCTCTGCAGGAAGCTGCTTCTCCTTCTCCCACTCCCCATGCTTGTGTTCCCTCTCTTGCTGTCTCTCTCTCTGTCAAAAAAATAATTTTTTTTTTTTGAAGAGCTTTTATGTTCTGAACACAAGTCCTTTATCATATATATGATTTTCAAATATTTTCATCCATTTACTTTCTTGATGGTATCCTTTGGGGCACAAAGGGTTTTAATTTTGATGAAGTCCAATTATCTTTTTGTTGCTTGTACTTTTGATTTCATATGTAAGAAACCATCACCTAATTCAAGATCACAAAGATTTACTTTCAGGTTTTCTTCTAACAGTTACTTATCATTAGTTCTTTTATTTAAGATCCACTTAAAGCTAATTTTTGTGACTGGGTTAGACAGGAGTTCAAATCTGGATTCATAATTCTATACTTCATTGATTTATACATTTATCCATAAGCTAATAGCACACTGTCTTGGTAATGCTTGGTAATGCTTGGTAATGCTTTACTGTGCTTTGAAATTAGAATGAGACTTTCAACTTTGTTATTTTCCAAGATTGTTTGTCTCTTTTGAGTTTCTTGGATTTGCGTTTGTCTCTTTTGAGTTTCTTACATTTGCATATGAATTTTAGGCTCAGCATGTCAATTTCTGCAAAAAAAACCCCAAACATCTGGGATTTTGATAGAGATTGCATTGAATCTGTAGATCAATTTGGGGCATATTTCAATTTCACGATATGAAATCTTCCAATGTATGGACATGAGGTATCTTCTCATTTATTTAGATCCTTAATTTCTTTTAATATTATTTTATAGTTGTGTGTATAAGGTTTTGTATATAAGTCTTACCCTTATCTTATTAAGTTTATTTCTAAATACTCAATTCCTTTTATTGTTCCTGTAAATGGAATTGCATAGTTAAGGTACAGAAATATGACTCAACTTTGATATTAACTCAAACTCACTGGTATTAACACTTTTAGTGGATGTCTCATAACCATACAAGTTCAAGTCATTGTTAATTAAAGAGAGATTTACTTTTTTTCAATCTGGATGTCCTTTGTTCTATTTCTTTTTCTTGTCTACTTGCTTAATTATCCTGGCTGACTTTTCCAGTGCATATTGAATGGATGTGGAGAGCCAACATCCTTCTCTCATTCCCTGTCTTAGGGAGAAATTTTCCAGTGTTTTACCATTAGATATGATAGATGTGGATCATATATATATATATATACACACACATACACGCACACACACACACACACACACTTTGTCAGGTTCAGGAAGTTCCCTTCTATTATAGCAATTCTAGATACTGATTCCTCTTCAGAGATAATTGTGATTGTTGTTTATTTGTTTGTTGAGTATTTGGCTGCACTAATACTTGGCTGCAACTGGTAGCTCTACTGGGTTCCCATTACACCCAGCAGAGATCTTCTGTAGAACCAGGGATGGTGGAATCTGCTGATACTAAGTTGCTGCCAACCCTGCCTAGAATTGCTCTTCCACCGCGGGAGCTGAGGGCGATAGAAGCTGCAACTTGACTTGCTTGAGAAAGGAGGAGGACATGCCTTACTGACTCATCTGATACATCTTCTCTAGTTTGTGGGTGTTGGGTATGGGAAAATAGGCACTGCTACCAGGGTGGAGTCAGTGCCAATATAGTCCTCCGATAATACTAAACTGTGAGAATTAGAATCTATTGATGGCCGTCTACATAATCCATCTGAAATACCTCATCAATGGCAGAAAAGAGGGGGTTTGGGGGTGGCGGGGTAGGGGTGAGGTGAAAGGTCTTTCTGCTGTGGCTGCTGTTACAGGAATTTTTTCTCAAGGTTTATCTGTGGGACATGAATGTAGTCCTAATTGGAGTGCCACTGCCTCACATTGTTTGAACTGGATTTCTTTAGATTTAATGAATAAATCCTTCTGAATTTGTGTCAACCCTTCAATCAATTTCCAGAGAATTTGAAAGAGTATCAGTGCTAACTTTGACCAGCTTAGCAGTGCCTCTTCCCGGAAATATTTTCTTGAGTTCCTCACACGGCCGTTCTGAAAGTCCCACCCTTTAGCTAAAGAAAAATATTACATGACACTTCCTAAAACTCTAAGGCAGATTTTATTCAGGGGGGTACTACTGCAATAAATTGTTGGGATCTCTTCAGTGAGGCTTCGCAGCAGGGGAGAGAGATTGTGTTCAATTCAGAATAAAAGGCCAAATAGGAATTTATAGCTAAAGAGAAAAGTAGATTATTTCTTTTCAGTGGATGGTTACTTACTTAGAGGAAACATCAGGACGATGGGTGAATTCTGGATAAAGTGATCTAAGAAAATTCTTGCTGAAGGCAGTCCAGGGTGATCAGAACCACCTGTAAAAATATAATCACTACATACTTTTTCTGTAAGAATATGTCTGTGTCTTCTTTATGGATATCTGTATCTAGACATAAATTATCCTGGATAATCTTTTAAGAGATTTTTAAAAATGTAGCAAAACATTAACAGAGGTTGACAGAATTTTTTTTTAAGTTATAATTTTTTTTTTTTCCAGCGTAACAGTATTCATTGTTTTTGTACCACACCCAGTGCTCCATGCAACCCATGCCCTCTCCAATATCCACCACCTGGTTCCCCCAACCTCCCACCCCCCGCCCCTTCAGAATTTTGGGTGAAAATCAGAACAAAAGTTGACTACTGTCTTATAGAAAACCTTGTATTTTAGATAAATCTTGAAGGAAAACAGAGATGGAAATTTCTCAGTTACTGTATGAGCTAATATCTATGAATATACTGGGCCAAAAATTTTTTTTTTTTCTATTATTACAATGGAATCCATCATTTAATAGTTAATGTTCTCTGTATAATAAAGATAATTTACTCTGCTTTAACAAAAGGTAGCTAAAAAGTGAATAGAGAAATTTTCTTTCTCGGCTCAATAAAGACAAATAGTTAACATCTTACTGGATTTTAAGAAAAGAATAAAATTCTGGAATTAAAGACCGCATATTTCAACTCTAGCTGATTTGTCCTTCTGTCTCACAGTAGAATGAAAGAACTCTTCTCAGAAAGGAAGTTGTTTAGAAGAATTTCAATTATTTCTACTTTCTCATTATTTTATTTTATTTTTTATTTATTTATTTTTTAAAAAAGATTTTATTTATTTATTTGACAGAGATCACAGGTAGGCAGAGAGGCAAGCAGAGAGAGAGAGGAGGAGGCAGGCTCCCTGCTGAGCAGAGAGCCCGATGCGGGGCTCAATCCCAGGACTCTGGGATCATGACCTGAGCCGAAGGCAGAGGCTTTAACCCACGGAGCCACCTAGGCGCCCCAACTTTCTCATTACTTTAAAATTTAGAACATGCCACAGCACATTATACTGGTATTTAACAAAGAACTACCAATTAAAATAAACTATTGATCTTCATGTTTTAGGATATAACCTATTATTATCTGGTAAATCTAAAGACTACAAATCAGAATGTTAGAGCAGAAAACAGTAACAGTAGCAAAAAGAGCTTCTTTCAATGTCTTTAAATGTGACCCAAAATATTTTATTTCCTATATTTCAAAGTAAATTATTGGCAAATTTGAAAATGATAATCTATATGTTAGAAAAGTTATTTATCAAGATGCCCTGAATACTCTCTCTATATTCTATTATATATAAACTCTATTATATTTTGAAACTCCATTATCTCACTATTATAATGAATGTTAAAGTAATGTTAATATTTTATAATTTCTCTAAATGCCTTTTCTTCTCTTCAGTAACCCTTAGAATCAAGAGTCTAAGTATATTCTCCTAAATTGATATATTTGCCCATTTTTATCTGTTTAGTCCCTGTGATTATGGGGCAATTTCTACTGAATATCAGCATTTACAAACACACATGGTTTAGTTGATTTGAAGCAAAAATTTTGATTTAATAGAGTATTCATAGAACTTTTCTTAAATAAAGAGCATTCGATGGTCTTCTGTTTCAAACCGGTTATATTACCGTTGGTAATTCTTATATCCATTCTTGAGTTTAGCTTTCTTTACTGCAGAATACATGATCTTTAGGCTTCCATATAGTTTTGAATTGAAATTATCTTTTTCAGCATGTCATTCACATCTTAGTGTGAAAGACTTCACCTAAGACAAGGTTTTGATAAGACTGTTAACTAAGATTAATATAATGTTCCAATTGTGATAGGTACATCACTAATTAAAACTTCCCCGTAAGTCAGAAATCTCAATAAATCTGTATAAATCAATCAGGGGTGGAGGTACCATCATCTTTATTTTACAGATATTTCAGAGTTGGTAGCAGAGCTAATATTCAAAAGCAGGGTTCGTCTAATTTCCAAGCCAGAATGCTTCTTTCCCACATAGCGTCCCACACGGGCACTGGAACATAGATAACAAAGCCAACAAGATGCTAAAAGGTGGGTGTCACTAAAGGAGAAGAAAGCACAATTGATGACTTGGGAAAAATGATACATTTTAGTTAAATTGAATTGTCATTGTTGCTCAGTCATTTTACCAGTTAGGTAACAACCTAAAAGCAAGTGGGTAATTAAAAGTCACTTTTATATATTTTGTAATGAGACTACTGAGCTAACTATTTGTGTTTGTTTCATTGTTCCCCAGAGGAAGCCTCTTAAGGAAAATAGAATGTGTATATAAGACTATGTAAATGAAGGTTTCTACAATATGTAACTTATCCATGCGTCTTACTGCTACAGTGGCCATATATATTCTCTTGTGTATAGTAAGAGATCCTTGTTTAATGCTGATCTGTTTCAAATGAAAAATGAAAGTTCGTATGGAAAAATAGCAAGTAACAGTTTTAAAAAGTTATCTGTTTCACTGAGCTTCCCAGCCTTTGATTAAAACACCAGAACTAATTTGACATAAGGCAATGTTTATATATGCTTATAAAACATATACATGATAACAAACAGTAAAGACGTGAATGTGTAGGTTTTTTGTACAGATAGGTATAGATCAATGTGTATATATGCTCATGTATTTATATTCCATTACACCATACTGTAATAGATGTGTAGCTAAAATAGTAGTAAAGTAAAAAATATTTATTATAAATTTATTGCAGTCACCATCTGTGATGGAATTTTTAGATTCTCATTAATTTTTTTTATAAATGAAGAAAAAATACTAAAATTACCCACACACCATGTTTAAGAGCTGTATTTTTAAATGTGATTCCAAGCTTCCATCTGCTTACTCACTGAGTGATACAGAGCATTTGCTCCCACTGCTGCACTTCTGGTCTTTTCTTCATTTTCTGAATTAGCCCCTGCACTACAGGGGACCAGATAACATGCTTCTGTGCTCTGTCAGCTTGTTCTGCAATAAATCATCAGAGGCAACAACATTTGTTTAGGCCTATTTAAAAGGGTCTCCTGGGAAAATCTGCGAGAAGAGAAAACACTGTCAAACTAACTTTTATAACTTCATCTCTTGCTTCCACACCCTTTTATCTTTTGGTCTCTCAATGGCATCACTCTATCTATTATTTGTTTTTAAATACTGTGAGATGCCACAGCTGAATTAGTGAAGGTGCCAGATCCCATCTCCTGTAAGAATAGCTAAAACAAAAAGCAATTAGTTGCTAAGTATTTAATGACAGGATAGATTTCTTTGCTTAGGCATATTGTCCTACCCATTGAATGAAAGCTGTAGAACATTTGTCTTAGCTACTCTTCCCTTTACTTGTAAAAAGATTATCCCACTCAGTCGTATGTGGAAAAGCCACATCTCTATATGTGATAAGGAAATCTGAATTATAAACACAAGCATAAAGTTGTAACTAAAATTATATTTTATCCACTACTTTTTAAAAGCGCCTTTTATATATTAAGTAATGGTAGGTTTTAACAGAAGATATCAAGTAAATAAATCTTCTCTATAGCTTCATCAAGGTTTCTTGTTAAAAGACTGGAAATCTAGAAGGGAATTTAGGGATCACCCATTTAGCTCAAACACATTACTTTACAGATGAGGAACTGTAGTTCAAAGAGGGTATGGAATTGCCGGAGGTCATACAGAAAATTAGTATGAAACCTTTGAAGCTGGGTTTGTTCTGGTCTCCCCAGCATTTTTGGCTGATTCTAAGTCCGTGATTGAGCCAATCTCTCTATCAGATGGCCGCACTAGGGCATCTAGCATATGGAATCTCTTCAGGATGCTTACCTTATTACCAGAGCTAAGTTTGTGATGAAAGAAAGACGAAAGAAAAAGAAAATATCTGAGAGACTAGAGGGGAATAAAAGTAAATATAATAAGAAAAAAATTAGAAATAACTTTCAAAATCTACAAGCTGGCCATCCTAATCATCTGACCAATCAAGTGTTTTGAGCTCATGGGATACTGGATGGTGCAGTAGAAAGAAAGATTTTGAGGCTCAATTCAATTTAGAATACTTGCTTTGTCACTTATTAGCAACATATACCTAAGGAAGTGATTTGGCCACTCAGAAATATCAAGTTGATGGTGACAGTTCATTATCAAGCAACGCACTGTTGCTTATTGACAATTGGTTCTCACCTCTATTTGGGCTGTGCTCTGCCCCATGGGATAGTTGCCAACATGGCAGTCCCAACATGCTGGTCAAGTAAGCTTTCAAGCAGAATGGGGAGGTAGAGATTTTCAGTTTGTTCACAGAGACCAATTCACAAGTAAACACTGGGTCAGGGAGACAGCCCTTTAAAATCAATGAAAACAAGATCACTCCCTAACTCCCCATATATTTTTTGAAATATATTTTCAACAACATTATTGCTTTGTAGCCAGGATGAAGCTAAGCAAAACTTGAAATATGAAATCAGGCAGGAGAGGTTCTCCCTGGACTTTTTCTCCTTTCCCTCCTAAACTCTCCTTACTCAATTTCAAACTAATTCAAAACTTATCCACATGCAGAATCCATAACTAAATGTCTTGTCTTTGTCACATCCTGGGAACATGTGCATTTGAACAGAAGCCTTAATGGGAAAGGAACAAACATGAATTATTAAGGCATGTAGTGGGGCAGGAGAATTCCTAACGTGTTGCATGATACAGTCCTCTAACTCTGTGAGTTAGATACACTTCACTCAATTTTATAGATAAGAAACTAAAACAGAAATAGAACAGAGACACCTGGGTGGCTCAGTTGGTTAAGTGTCTGCCTTTGGCTCAGGTCATGATCCCAGAGTCCTGTGCTCGGAGTCCCATATCAGGTTACTTGCTCAAGAGGAAGCCTGCTTCTCCCTCTGCCTGATGCTCCCCCTGCTTGTGCTCTCTCAACCTCTGACAAACAAATAAATTAAATCTTAAAAAAAAAAAAATAGAACAGCAAGAAAATGTGTATAGGGTGTGAAGGTATGTTCTTGGGCAGCAGGTAGAGCAATGAGCTTGCATGGTGAGTTGGAAAAGGACAGTGACTTTGTAAATTGTATTCCGGAAGTCTTTTGACTACAATTATGGAGTTGGAGTCTTTCTTGGTTCTATGTGGGTCTTTTGACCTCATTCTGAGGAAAACTGCTACCGTTGGAAAATTCTTCACCTGGTCAGTGCCTAGATTTCTTAAAGACCTAGGATAAGACATGTGCACAAATTGTACTGCTCACAGCATTTGTCTTTCAATCAGCTCTTTTTCTTTCTTATGTTGCTGGCCTTCACTAGGTAATCACAGGGAAATCAGAGACTCCTCCCTGTCACTTTCCTTCTAAGAAGCTTCCTTTCTTCTAGTTCAGTGCTTCTCAAAAGTGGGTATGGAAACTAATAAAAATAGGGATTTACTGGTTTAGTTACCAGGTTATTCATACTAGTCCTATGGGTCAATCTGATCTCTTCTGTCGTCAAATATTTAAATATTTACTATTGACTTAATATTTAATTATTTATTTACTATTTTAAATCTTTACTATTCTGTTTTTAGTTCTGTGGGATTTCAAATTCTTCTATCTCCTTTTCTTCCTCTTCCTCTTGCTCGTTGATGTGGGCAAAGTAAAAATTTGGGGGATGTGTGACCTCCTATCTTTCATGGTAAAGATGATTTCATTGTGACAGTTGGTAAGTACAAGAAGGTGAGAGACTCTGGAATCACGTTTGCAGATTTATCCAGAAATATTCATCCTATCCCTCCCTGTTCCAAATATTCTTGTTTCTACTATGAAGATAAATTATATTGTGAAGAAATTCTTTAGTATTTTTCTGCACAGGAAAGCAGAGTGAGTAGTTTAAGAACTGTATTAGATTAAATCTGCATTTATAAAATAATGACACAATACCACTTCAGTCACCATGGAATTATAGCAAAGTCAAAGAAAGCAGACTTTCAACCTGAGCAAGATATTTTATCTATATTTTAATCAGAAATAATTAATATACAACAATCTCCATTTAAAGAAAAACTTGATACGCCCAAAGTCATACTTAACAACATTAAGAATTATTTCTGAGCTTTTATACAACCCATGTCATTATATAGGCTACTAAAGTTTGCAATATAAAGAAATACTGATATCACAGACTGCCCTGTGAATATCTCATAGAATAACAGAAGTCTAGGTTGAATTCATTCACTCAAGAAGAAACCATTTTTTATGTACCTGAAGGGTTATGATGATGGAAACAATATTTTAAGTGATTGAAAACAATTAGCAATAAACTAATTGAGTCCTTTTCAAAGCATCATCATTGAGCACATCAGAGAAATCTGTTTGGGAGGAAATAGCTTATTAACTTCTATCCTTTAATGACAAGAGAACACTCCAGACATTATTTCATTGATAAGACATTCCTGTACAAATAGAGGATAAAAAGGCAAATCTAGGTCTTTAAAAATAATATTCTGCCACTTTCTGCCTTTCTTCCTGCCTTCCTCACTGCTTCTTCCTTCCTCTCTGCCTCTTTTTTTTTTTTTTAAATGCCATCTGTGCCTTATGGCTAAAGAAATATTTTATACCCTTCAGTTGCTCAGAAAAGGAATTTCATGATAGTTGCAAAATGTGTGTATTTTCTTGCTTATTTTTGGTAACTGATTTATTTTGGGGGGTTGATGTGTTCAAATGGGTTTTCCACATGTGGGAGGGCAATGATGTACTGAAGAAAAGTTCATGTTTACATTTCCTTTTCTTTATGCTTTTGCACTAGTATGCAGTTTTATAATTATACAATGATAATTATACAATATATTGAACTTGTTTTTTTAAATCCAAGTTTGGAGACCTAACGTACCTCTGAGTAATTTTTTTGCTAACCTCATGATTCTTTACGACTGTTCCAGAGCTATCCTATCTTTGAACCAGGATCATATATAGTTTACTTGGAGACATTACGTTCACCCATCTGATTCTACTGGGATGAGCTGTGCGACACCAGAAAAATTACATAATATTTGTATACCTCAGTATCCTCATCGATACAGTGGAGGTGATAATGTCATTGGGAGCATCAAAGGAGATTATGCATAAAAGCACTGATTATGATGCTATAAAGAGCAATAGCCACATAAGTGTTAGCTCAGATCGTTAACGGATTCTTCTCTAATACCTACATAACACTACACCGTTCCAGGATCATGTAAATTTATATAGAAATAACTCAGATTTAACAAAAGCCTTTGTTTAAATGATTGAAACAAAAGATATGACTATAAAGCTGTAAGTGATTTTGTAAAATATATACATTCATTTGGATGTTATCCTTTAAGTCCTCTTAGAAAATAGACACATATTCAAAAATCTTACCATTGATCAAAGCTATTTAGACTTATGGAAGACTTCAGAAAAGCATTCTGAGCCATATTTAAAAAAAAAACAAAACAAAAAAACCTCAGTGTTGCAGTTTTTAGTTGGCCAAAAAAATGAGCCCATTCTTGAGGGGTAAGGAAGGTTAAATGGGATACTCTATTTCATTTGAAAGAGTTTTAAATTATGAAGAGCTGGTCAAACTTACAAAAGCTATTGTGTAGAGTATTAAAGAATGAATATCCTCATTGAGAATATTAGAAAATATGCCTTAGGCTCTTAAAGGAATTCTAAAAGCCTACATATGTTTTAAGCTAGAGGAGCAATGTTATGATGTGTATGGTCTCTAGTGTGCCTAGCTGAAGGTAGACAACACTCATTTGAGGATGTAAAATTTAGTTGATAAAAAAGTTCATTCATACTATTGATGTGGTTACCACTCTGCTTTTATGAATCTCCTGCCACATTGAAAATTATCTCCCATAATATTATTTAATCCAGAAACATTTTAGTCTGCTGAATTATTCCCTTCAGTTTGTCTTCCAAATTCCTCTAAGGTTGGGAAAGAAGTTTTGCCAGAGCAAACCAAACATGACTTGGGCAGGAGTGTCACAAATGGGTGACTTCGTATTCCATGTTTATTTAAATAATACGCTGAGCTTAAAAGATTAGATAAATATGAGTTGACGTTTATAATTTGTGGAGCGTGGTGGTGCAAATGAGTTATAAACCAAGTAGATCATAGGATAAATCTTAAGATCTGGAATGGAAGCCTACGGAAAAGACAGGCCTGGCAGGTAGAATAACACAGTTTTGAGGTCTGTTTAAACAGGCAATAAAATCTGATTTGGCAGTTTAAACATACCGTAGTTTAAATTGACCATTGTTAGATCATTTGGTTAATTTAGAACCCATGAGAGAACATGATTGGATCATATACTGTTTCCTGATTTGGAGAGATTGATTTCACCTTACAAATATTTGCCGTCGATTGAGTCCTCTTTGACTTTTCCTCAGAGGTCATTTCAAATTTCTTTGATTTTTAAAACATTTACAAATTCAGCCCTTCTCTTTTCGATTCCATCACTTTGTATTAATAATATTTTCTGGTTACCAACTAGCTATAATACTTCTTAATAAAAGCTAACTTATCACTTCCTCCTCAAGTACACCGATAGACGTATCCTAATCGGGGTCTGCTGAGGCATCTTATCAGAACTGGGAAATCAGGGACTGTGGATTAGCAGTTCTGCTTATGTGCATAGAAAAAGAGCTAAAGCATTGTGTGCTACATTTTCTGTATTAGTACATGTCTTTAGACATTCATGGGAACCTTAAAAATGTATAGCTAGTCAATTATTTAATATCAAGATTTAAGAAAACAGCAAATAATATTTGAAGGATGAATGAATATATCGCTTTGCAAGTTATCTATTAAATAATTAATAGCTTTCTTAGAGATATTCCCAGAGCAGATGTGTGTTTACAACATGGTTAAATCCATTAGGCAAAGAGGGAAAAGAGCCTCAATACCAAAGATGCATTTTGAATGTACTAGAATACAGCTCAGATGCCACCAAAATACTCAGGTTAAGTTTTGTCTGTGGCTAAATTACAGTGGATAAAATTTATCAAGCTTCAATGAAATTACATGAAATGCTCCTCAACAATCTACTCTATAGCTTGCAGACTTCAAGTAATTTCTCCCTATAGCTTGCAAAAATGGAAGACTCTCTTGAAAATTCATGCATACTACTTGCCATCATTTGTTTTGATTCATTTAATGGAATTCTAATTTCAATATTGTAAGAAACACTATATGCTGTTTTCATTGTTCTACAAATATGCTTTCCATTTAAGACATGTTGCTTTTATAAAGAGTTTAGAATCAAAGATAGTAAAATTACAGATACACTAAATCCGTATTCAAAGTCTCTTCTGTGCTCTTCACATTGGCAGGTTTAATACATTAGAATTGAAGGAGACTTAAGTTAGAATCCTCGAAGACATGTTTTCAAACAGCCTATCATTTCTAGATACTTTGTGAACATTCCCACTTGGCTTATAAGAAGTGAGTGTGACATACCTTTTCATAAATATAATTGTTACATTCACAAAGATTTATTATTCCAATCAGGTGAAGACAGAGGAGAAATCAGGACTCCAAGAAGACAGGTATATCAGGGCGGAAGAGTTCAGTTACCAAAGCCAAGGAAGGAACATTACCACACCCATCAGCATAAATGCTGTAGCTTCAGTTGCTGCTGAACATCCTGCTCCCGTTGTATCTAACGTACTACCTCCGCCTGTCTGGTGGGTCTGCTTTACGTCACTGAGGTTCACGTCCTCTGGCATCCCTGCAGAAGCAAACAAGAAAACACAGGATAATGCATGACCAGCTCCCCATGATGTGTCTAGAACAGCTCTTAAACCCAAAATGTTGGCGCCATTGTTTTATCCTAGCCTTCCCCATATGTTTCCCTAACTCTAAATGGTTAATGTGCCACAGGCACTTCTGCTCTTCTTAATTTAGAGAGAGCAGGCCCTTGAGTGGGAGTTCTCAAAAATACTAGAAGAGCAAAATGAAAAGCTCTCCAGGTTTTTAAAGCACTTGGAATATTTTCCTAATGCCACTGACTTGTTTAAAAAAAAAAAAAAGAAATTTAATTAAAATGTCCTGAGGTATGACACTATTGCTTGCCTCAGAGATGTAACAATTGCAGTAACTGTGTGAAATCTTTCTAGTGAAAATAAAACCATGTAAGGAGAAATAATTAGGACATTTTTAAAAAGTAGAACTTATACTGATTGTATTCTGTTTTAGACTGAACTATGTATACATTCCTTATTGGGAAAAGATCAAAGAATAATAAATATTAAATGATATCCTTTACACACATCGACGGCTATGAGGATGGTTGTAGACATCTGTCAACAGAGCAAAGAATTTGTTAATAGGGTGGAGATTAAAGTTAAGAATGAAGTGTTGATAAAAAAAAAAAAAAAGTGGGTAAAACTATAGACCAAGATCCGGATCCTGGTTATTACTTTTTGTGCTATGAAACCTGAGAAGCTGAGGAGACCAGCCCCCAAGTTATTGGGGATGAAATAATCATTTTCTTAAAGAAACTTATCTTATTATGATATATGTAGGAAATTACTGACTTATTTACTAGGTAGTACCTGCAATGTTTTGAGACCATGTGGCCATCTGAAATATCTCATGGCATGCCACTATCAGTCACAATTAATAAAGTTTAAATTCAGTGTTGCTACAGCCATAAATATTGACATCGTAATTAGAGTGAGATTGAAAAAAATCTTCATATAAGAAAAAGTCAATATTTATGTAATTAGGTCAATACATGTGTATAATTCAGAAGGTAAGCTCTACCGTATTCAGGGATGAGAACATTAAAACGAAGCACAGCTCTACTGATCTGACATATTGATTTTTACAGTCTGAGCTCTTACATTATTATTCATTGTTTGGGTACCTGTTTTGCCCTTCTGTGTCATTAGCCAAGATGAATAAACTAGGGATTCTTTCTTCTTTTTTTTTTTTTTTAAATAGGGACTAGAGTGTGAATATTTTAGTCATGGTTTTATACTTCTTGTTATAGCCAGAGCTTAACAAGGAGATATGAGGACTTTAGGCAATTAAAAAATGCTTTTTTTTTCCCCCCAAGATAACTGTATAAGTTTGAGCTTGAAGGGATTTACTTTTCTTTTCTAAGGCACCGTGAAGAGGTATCTGGGTTTGATTCAGGAGTAACTTTTTCTTATGCCTTTTTGAGCTTCATTCATTCATAAGCCAGCCACTGGTCTGGGTTCAGGGGTATCGAAATGAGTAAAAATATGTAAGTAGAAAGATGTTAAACCTTATGTCTGCAAGCCAGGCAATCCAACTTTCAATCAGATGTCATTTTCACATCTGAGTAGAGATGTTATTAATAAGTGCAATAGTTCTAAAGATGATGGACCTTGAGATGGTACTTATATGACAACAACTAAAGATCCCTTCAAGAGCCTTGCAGTGAAGGCTACAGTTTCGGATCAAATCACAGTGTGGTCTTGACATTTGTTAAGAAATCTGAGTGTGCTAAGAAGGCTAGCCCCACAATTATTTGATGCAAAGATGGTTTTCTTAAAGGGATTTGATTAACTGAGCTTGTAGATTATACCAAATATTAACCAAAGACCCATAAAAGAAAAAAATCAGTTTGGGATTTTATTACATTAATACATTAAAGAAAAAGTGATCTTTGAATAATCTTTTTATACATCATAGCAATATACAAGATGCCAATAAGTTCATATTTCTGTCTTTGGTGATAGAAGACAGATATTCATATTATTATAAGAATAAATATACTACTAAAATTTGGGTACATGACTGATGGTTGGTACTATGGGGTATGTAAAAGGAATATATGTAGCTTGGTCAGAAAAGATGCCACCAAGGAAGTGTCATGTGTTAATTTATTTGGCAATTTCTATAGAGCACATGCTAGGGTGCCGGTATTGCTCCAAACACTTCACAAATATTAACTTGTTTAATTCTCATGATAATCCCATGCAGTCATTACTGTTACTGTGCTTGATTTTATAGCCGAGGAATCTGAAGCACTGGAAGGTTAAGTAACATGTGAGCAGGGGAAGCAGGCATCAAATATGGAAGTCTGTGTTCAGATCACTTGTGTTGATTCCAAGCACTTTGCTGAGGACTAAGAAATCAACATTTAACCCAGATTGGGAACATAATCCCACAGATTGGGATTATGTGCTACTTTTGTGTATTAAGCAACTGTAAGTACTCAGAATTAGAATTCGTGTGGCAAGGAAACTGTGTTGAATCAAAATAACTTGATGAATCTGAGAGGACTGTGTTTTTTAAAAAGATTTATTTATTTTAGAGACAGAAATAGTAGGTACGCGCACATGCACGCACATGGAGGGGAAAGGATGGGGGAGAAGGAAAGGCAGAATCTCAAGCAGACTCTCCTCTGAGTGCAGAGCCCTACACTCCGTGATCCAAAGACCCTGAGACCATGACCTGAGCAGAAATCAAGTCAGACGCCCAACTGACTAGACCACCCAAGTGTCCCATTAGCTGCTTTTTTGCCATGCATATGCCAGCCTTTTCCTTGTGACAGGGAAAGGTGGGCATTTTTTTTCCTCTCTCTCCCCTTAATCTATCCGCATACTTAAAAAATTCTCTTAGCTTCACTGAACAGTGAAGATTATGTTTAAAAATAATTTATTCTCTATTTTTAATAAGGAAAATTACATGGGAAAGAATTAATTCTTAATAAGGTCACTCATTTACAAAATTTCCCTTCTACCTCTGTCAGGCAGCCATTGGTGACTGAATGTACACTATGCACTTATGGACTTTTTCTTCATATTTTGAGTCTTAAAAAAAAAATAAAGCCAACAAGTATCTTTTCTACCCATGATGAGTGTGTAGGGCAGATTGAAATGTTGGGAGTGGATTATAGGTCATTATTTGAATTCTTTCATTATTTGAATTATTTTACTTTGACAAAGTCAAATAATTGGTCTTTAAAATGGTAAAAACGTCTATTACATAGTGTGCTTTTTAATAAATATCACTGAATGAATAAGTTGGAGGATGTGATTTTACACAGTCAAATGAGGTAGGTAGAATTAATTAGATTATTAATTAGATAGGTAGATAATTAAATAGATTAGGAGCTGGAGTAGTACTCTACTCAAGGTAATGTGGTTGTAGTGAAATCCCAGGTGTGTCTCAGTCAAATGTGGTTCTCTTTGATCCCAGCACCATGCTCTTTGCCACTACACAAATAAAGCATTGAACTTGCAGTCAAACATTGGCTCTGCCACAGTCTGGCTGGATGACTTTAGACATGACTTCGGTGTTATGGAACTTTGAAACGACAGCATTTTCAGTGAGAAAGGAGGGTTAGTCAAAATACAGTATTGACTAATTGATTAAATAATTGGAAAATGAGGTAGATATTTATCCCAGAGAACTCTCTAAAAGAAGTGTCTATAAGACCAAACACTTAAGTATAAATAATGAGAAAGCAGACAAATAATACACTTTTTTTTTTTTTAAATTTATGTGTAGGTAGGGAAAAGCGTATGGATTTTTGGGCGGACTCTGTAAAATAAAAGAGTAATAGCTTTAACATCTTAAAAAAATAATCTCTATGCAACATGAAAAAGTGAAGTACAGGGACAAGTAGCGAAGTGGAGAAAATGTTGCCGCGCATTTTGCAGCAATGTCTTTAACGCAGAAAGAGTTCTTAGAATTCTTATATAAGAAACCAACAAAAATACCCATAGGAAGGTGGTGAAAGAAAGTAGATGGATATTTAAAAGATAAAAAGTTAATTTATCTCTCAGAAAATAATGAAAAGCCTTTGTTGGAAAGAAAATAAATATAATTTTACACATCATATCAATTATCTAATGTCCAGTGACAAAGGCAAGGCAGAGAGGAGATAACAGTTTTGTCAAGGATACATCCCCCTTTTTAGGGCATTTGCCAAAATAAATAAAAATGTTTTAAATATATGTTTCCTTAACCCAATAATTCCACCTTTATGAGGTAATTTTGTGGGAATATTAAGAAAATGTGTACATATTTATTCACAAAATAATCTGTACAATGAATAAAAAATAAATGTTATTAGCAAATTGGGTTAGGAAAACTAAGGCACACTATTACAAATGATTCAAAGAGAAGATATTGGTACAGAAAAAAATCTGATATAATTTTATATATATATGTACTTTCATGAGCTTTAGGGATATTTTGAAATCTGATAGTCTATAGCTGCCTTTCTTTAGAGTCAGGTATCCCTCATTAATTTCTATGTTCACCTAGTAGGCATTTGGTAGTAATTAGGTGAATAAATAAATTGACAATTTAAGTGAGTACAGAAAATTATAAAATTATAAAAAATTTTCTGTAATTCAGTTTTTCTTCCTCCATATTTTATGAGATGTAACTGATATACAATATTGTGTGAGTTTAAAGTATACAACACATTGATTTGAAATACTTAAATATTGCAAATGATTACCACAATAGTTTTAGCTAACACCTCTTTATCATGTCACATAATTACCATTTCTTTTCCGTGGTGAGAACATTTTAGATCCAATCTCTCAGTGATTTTCAAGTATATAATACGGTATTATAGCTATAATCACCATGCTTCACACTACATCACCAGAACTTATTTATCTTATACCTGGAAATTTACATCCTTTGACCAACATCTCCCCATTTCCCTCACCACTGCTCACCCCTACTCCCTGGTAATGACCACTCTACAGTTTCTGAGATTAATCTTTTTTAGGATTCACATGTAAATGATATGATACAGTATTTGTCTTTCTATGAGTTATTTCACTTAGCATAATGTTCTTGTTTGTCTCATGGCACAATTTTCTTCTTTCTCATGGCTGAATATTCCATTGTGTGTATATATACCACATATTTTCCCATTAATGGATTCTTAAGCTGTTTCCTTATCTTGGTGGTTGTGAATAATGAGGCAATGAACATGAGAGTAAAGATATTCCTTTGAGATCCTGTTTTAATTTCCTTTGGTTATATGCCCAGATGTGGGATTGCTGCATCATATGGTAATTTTATGTTTAATATTTTAAGGAATTCTATATGGTTTTCCACTGTGAGCAAACCAATTTACAATCCTATAAATGGTGCACATGAGTTCCCTTATTTTTCCACATCCTCACCAACATTTGTTGTCTTTTTGATAGTAGCCATCCTAATGGGTGTAAGGTGACATCTTATAGTGTTTTTGATTTGCATTTCTCTGATGATTAGTGATGTTTAGCACTTAGCTTTCTCATGCATCTGTTGGCCATTTGTATGTCTCTTTGCAATGTGTCTATTTAGTTCCTCAAATTAAGTTTCATTAATTCACTTTACATTTTATTTCCTGGGTAGTTAACATACAGTGTTATATTAGAGCTGTACAATATAGTGATTCAACAATTCCATATATTACTCAGGGCTTATCAAGATGAGTGTATTCTTTTTTTTTTTTTTAAGACTTTATTTATTTATTTGACAGACAGAGATCACAAGTAGGCAGAAAGGCAGGCAGAGAAAGAGAGAGAGGAGGAAGCAGGATCTCCGCTGAGCAGAGACCCTATTACAGGGCTCGATCCCAGGACCTTGAGATCATGACCTGAGCTGAAGGCAGAGGCTTTAACCCACTGAGCCACCCAGGTGTGCCAAGATTAGTGTATTCTTAATCTCCTTCACCTATTTTATCCATCCCTCTCCCAACCTCTTCTCTAGTAACCATCTGTTTGTTTTCTGCAGTTGAGTCTTTTTTTTGGCTTGCTTCTCTCTCTCTTTTTTCCTTTGTTCATTTGTTTTGTTTCTTAAATTCCACATATGAGTGAAATCATATGGTATTTCTTTCTCAGACTAACTTACTTCGCTTGGCATTGTGCTTTCTAGATCCACCCATGTTGTAAGTGGCAAGATGTCATTCCTTTTCAGGGCTCAATAATATTCCACTGTGTATGTGTGTACACACACACACACAATATATATATATATATATATATATATATATATATATATATACACAAATACAATATATATACATATATACAAATACGATCTATATACTATATATATATATATATATATATATATACACATACACACACATACATACCACATATTTATCAATAAAGAGCATCCATTCATCTACAGATGAACACCTGGGACTACTTCCATAGTTTGCCTATTGTAAATAATGCTGCAATAAGCATAAGGGTGTATATATCTCTTCAAATTAATTCATATTATTTGGATAAATACCCGGTAGACCCATTCCTTTATTATAGGATAGTTCTATCTTTAATTTTTTGAGGAACTATTGTCTTCCACAGTGGCTATACCAGTTTGCATTCCCACCGATACTGCATGAAGATTCCTTTTTATCCACATCCTCACTAACACTTGTTATTTCTTGTCTTCTTGTTACTAACCCTATTGACTGATGTAAGGAGGTTTTGATTTGTGTTTCCCTGATGATGTATGATGTTGAGCATCTTTTTTGTGTTTATTGGTTATCTGTATCTCTTCTTTGGAGAAATACCTGCTCATTTCCTCTGCCCACTTTTAATGGTAGTCAATTAATTTTTGACAAATTTGTTTTTTTAATTGTTGAGTTGTGTAAGTTCTTTATATATTTTGGATACTAACCCTTTGTTAGATAGATCATTTGCAAATATTTTCTCTGATTCAATAAAGTTACCCTTTTTGTTTTGTTATTTCCTTTTCTGTGCAGAAGCTTTTTATTTTGACATGGTCCCAATAGTTTATTTTTGCTTTTATTTCCATAGCCCCAAGAGACATATTTAGACAAATATTGTTATGGCTGATGTCAGAGAAATTACTGCCTGTGTTTTCTTCTAGGACTTTTCTGGTTTCATAACTCTCATTTAGGTCCTCAGTCCGTTTTGAGTTTATTTTTGTATATGGTGTAATAAAGTAGTCCAGTTTTATTTTTCTGTAGGTAGCTGTCCAGTTTTCCCTATACCATCTGTCTTTTTCCCATTGCATATTCTTGCCTCCTTTGTCAAAGATTAATTGACCATGTAATTGTGGTTTCATTTCTGGGCTTTCTATTCTGTTCCACTGAACTATGTGTCTATTTTTGTGTCAGTACCATGCTGTTTTAATTACTGTAGCTTTGTGATATAACTTGAAGTTTTGAATTGTAATCCCTCCAGTTTTGTTTTTCCTTTTCAAGATTACTCTGGTTCTTTGGGGTCTTTTCTGGCTCCATACAAATTTTAGGATTGTTTGTTCTAGTTTTGTGAAAAATGCTGTGGTATTTTGATTGGGATTGCATTAAGTGTGTAAGTTGCTTTGGGTAGTAAGGACATTTTAACAATATTTGTTCTTCAAATCTAGGAGCCTGAAATGTCTTTTCATTTTGTTTAGTCATCCTCAATTTTTTCATCAACATTTTATAGTTTTTAAGATTACAGGTCTGTCACCTCTTTGGTTAAGATTATCCTGAGGTATTTTCTTATTTTTGGTGCAGTTGTAAATGGAATTGCTTTCTTAATTTCTTTTCCTGCTTCTTCGTAATTAGTGTATAGAAATGCAATGGATTTCTGTGCATTGAGTCTATATCCTGCAACCTTGCTGAATACACTTATCATTTTCGTGTTTTTGGTAGTCTTTAGGGTTTTCTATATATAGTACCATGTGAAATGCAAATGAATTTCTTCCTTATCAATTTAGATGTCTTTTGTTTCTTTCTCTCTTTTTAAAAAAATTTGAAATTTTTAAAATAGATTTTATTTATCTATTTATGAAAGATTGGTCGGGGGCAGCACAGGTAGGGGAGGGCAACAGAGGGAGAGGGGGAGTGGGCTCCCTGTCCAACAGGGAGGGACACAGGGATCCCAGGACCCTGGGATCATGACCTGAGCCAAAGGCAGACACTTAACTGGCTGAGCCACCCAGGAATCTTCTCTTTTCTCTTTTTATTGCTGTGGCTCGGACTTCTGGTACTATGTTCAATAGTAGTGGTGAGGGTGGTCATCTCTGTCTTGATCCTGACCTTAGGGAAAACACTGTTTTCCCCATTATGATGTTAGATGTGGGTTCTTCATATAAGGCCTTGATTATGTTGAGGTCTGTTTCTTCTAAACCTACTTTGTTGTTGTTTTTACTTTTTTTTTTTTTATTCTTTATGTTGTTGTTGTTTTTAATATGATAGACATACTTTGTTCAATGTTTTTTCTGCTTCACTTGAAATGATCATATGGTTTTTATCCTTTCTCTTACTAATGTGATGTATCCCATTGATTTGTGAATATCAAATCACCCTTGTATCTCAGGAATAAATCCCACTAGATCATGATAAATGATTTATTTAATGTATTGTTGGATTCTGTTTACTAATATCTTATTGAGGATTTTTGCATCTATGTTCATAAGAGGTATTAGCTTGTAGTTCTCTTTTTCTGTGATGTTTTTTTCTGGCTTTGATATCAGGATAATGCTGACATCATAGACTGAAATGGGAGGCTTTCCTTCCACTTTTTAATTTATTTTTTAGAATAGTTTGAGATTAATAAGTATTTACTCTTTCAGATGTTTGATAGAATTCACCTGTGAAGGCTTCTGGCCCTGGACTTTTGTTTTTTGGGAGTTTTTTGATTACCAATTCGATTTCATCACTGGCATTCAGTGTTCAAATTTTTTATTTTGTCCTGATTCAGTTTTTATTTATTTATTTATTTTTTAATATAATTTTTTATTTTTTATAAACATATATTTTTATCCCCAGGGGTACAGGTCTGTGAATCACCAGGTTTACACACTTCACAGCACTCACCCTAATTCAGTTTTGGAACATCATAGTTTTAAGAATTTATCCATTTCTTTAAGGTTGTCCAGTTTGATGGCATATAATTTTTCATAGTATTCTCTTATCTTTTGTGTTTCCTTAATGTTATTTATTTTTCCTCTTTCATTTTTTATTTCATTTGAGTCCTCTCCCTCTCTCTCTTTTGATGAGTGTAGCTAGAGGTTTTATCAACTTTCTTGATCTTCTCAAAGAACCAGCTCCTGGTTTCATTAATCTTTTTCTTTTCTTTTCTTTTTTCATTTTTATATCATTTATTTCTGCTCTAATATTATCATTTTCTTCCTTCTACTAGATTTGGGCTTTTTTTTTCTTTTTCTAGCTCCTTTTAGTTGTTTATTTGGTTGTTTATTTGATACTTTTCTTGCTGCTTGAGATAGGTCTGTATTGCTATAACGTCCCTCTTAGAACAGTTTTGTTGCATCCCAAAGGTTTTGGATGATTGTGTTTTCATTTGTCTCCAGATACCTTTGCATTTCCTCTTTGATTTCTTGGTTGAGACATTCATTATTTAGTAGCATGTTATTTAACTTCCATTTATTTGTGGTCTTTCAAAAACATTTTTTTTTTGTTGATTTCTCATTTTATTGTGTTGTGTCAAGAAAAGATGCATCGCATGGCTTTGATCTTTTTGAATTTGTTGAGACTTATTTTGTGACCTAATATGTAATATATTCTGGAGAATGATCTGCATGCATTTGAAAGATGTTATTCTCTGTTTTAGGATGAAATTTTCTGAATACATCAGGGTTGACTTCTTTGTTCAGTTGGTTGAGCATCTGCCTTTGGCTTAGGTCATAATCTGCAGGGTCTTTTTCCCTATGTCAGCTCTCTTTTCAGTGGGGAGCCTCTTCTTCCTCTGCCTCTGATTCTTTCCCCATTTGTGCTCTCTCTCAAATAAATCTTTTAAAAAGTAAACTTAAATATATATATATATATAATATATATAATATGTATTATATATAATATGTATTATATATAATATTGACATATTATATATATATATATATATATATATATATATATATATATATGACGTCTATCTGGATCAGGGTGTCAATAAAAGCAATACAATTGCTTCTTGATTTTTCAGTTTAGATGATTTGTACATTGATGAAAGTGGGGTGTTAAAGTCCCCTACTATCACTGTATTACCATTATTGTTTTAGTGCCTTTATTTTGTTATTAACTATTTTATGTATTTGGGTATTCCCATTCCCATTTTGGGTGGATAAATATTTACAATTATTATAACTTCTTTTTGGATTGTCCCCTTAATGATTATACAGTGTACTTGTTCTCTTGTGACAGTCTTTGTTTTAACATTGATTTTGTCTGCTATTACAGTATTGCTACCCCAGTTTTCTTTTCACATGTATTTGCATGATAAATGTCTCTATTTCCTTACTTTCAATAGGCATGTGTTTTGTAGGCAGCACATAAATGGGCCTTGTATTTTTATCCATTCCATCACCCTATGTCTTTTTTTCCCCTTTAGGGAGAGGTTGGGAAGGGCTGAGAGAGAGAGAGTGAGAGAGAATCTTAAGCAGGCTCCATGCCCAGTGCAGATCCCCATGTGGGACACAGCCTCATAATCCTGAGATCATGACCAGAGCTGAAATCAAGAGTCATATTTAACTTAATAGACTTTACTGAGCCACCCAGGAGCTCCTACGTCTTTTGATTGGAGCACTTAGTCCATATGCATTCAAAGTTATATATTGCCATTTTGTTATTTTTTGTCTGTTTTGTGGATCTTCTCTGTTCCTTTCCTCCCTTGTTCTCTTCTCTCTCCATAAGTTGGTTTTCTTTAGTGATATACTTGGATTCCTTTCTCTTTACCCTTTGCATATCTATTACTGGTTTTTGATATGGGGTTACCATTAGATTTGTATATAACATCTTTATATAGCAGTCTAAAGTTGATGGTCAAGTTTGAATCCATTCTTTACCTCCCCCTTCTCCATGTTTTAAGTATATGGTGTCATACTTATTTTATGAGTTTCTTGACTGATTTTTACAGATATACTTATTTTTACTGATTTTGTGCTTCCTACTTTTTTTTTACTCTTACTTTGGTCTTTCTTTTCCACTCAAAGAGTCCCCCTTAACATATTTTATGGGGCTGGTTTAGTGGGAATGAATTCCTTTAACTTTTTTCTGGGAAATTCTTTCTATTCTAATTGATTGTTTTGCTGGATAGAATATTCTTGGGTGCAGATTTTTCCTTTTAGCACTTCAAATATATCATACCACTCTCTTCTGACCTGAAAAGTTTCTCTTTAAAAAAAACTGTTGAAAGCCTTATGGGTTTTCCTTTGTACATAACTGTTTTCTTTTTTCTTTTTAAAATTTTTACCACTGCTTTTTGCCATTTTAATTACTGTGTGTCCTGGTGTGGACCTCCTTGGGTTGATTTTTGTTCGGAGATCTCTGTGTTTTCTGGATCTGAATTTGTTTCCTTCTTCCAAATCAGGAAGTTTCTAGCTATTCTTCAAATAAATTTTCTTTTCCCTTTTCTATCTCTTTTTCTGGTATCCCTATAATGTGAATGGTATGCTTGATGGAGTAATTGAGTTCCCTAAGTTTATTCTCATTTTGAATAATTTTTTTTTCTCTCACTTGCTTATCTTTTTTATTTTCCATTACTCTGTCCTCTAGGTCACTGATCTGTTCTTCTATTTCTTCTAACCTGCTACTTATCCTATCTAGTGTATTTTTAATTTCAATAATTGTATCCTTCATCTAGGATTCATTTTTCTTTGTGTTAAGGGTTTTTGCTGATGTCTTCTACTCTTTTCTCAAGTCCATGAGTATCTTTATGGTCATTACTTTAAATTCCTTATCAGGCATATTATTCTGTTTCTCTTAGGTCTCTTGCTGTGATTCTGTATTATTCTTTCATTTGGGACATATTCCTCTGTCCTTATTTTGTCTAACTGCCTATTTCTCTGTGTTAGGAAAGTCAGTTATGTCTCTTGCTCTTGAAAGTAGTGGGCAAGGCATGCATTTTTAACAAGGTGGTGCTGCTCTCTTCCATAGGGGATGCCCAGTTGCCACTGATACTGGAGCTGACTGAGGTCACTCTGCAAAGTGCATGTATACAGTCCACATGTCCTCAGTGGGAGGTGACCAGCAGCTGCCACCGAGACTGAGGTCCTGCAAAGCATACAGTTTGGAGACTAGGTGTTGGCAAAGTTTGCACAGGTCTTCTTGAGGAGGGGAGCTTTAGCATTGGGACTGAGGCAGGCCCTGATAGAGGGGGTAGAGCATGATGTAAGTAAGTTAATAGTAAATGCTTGTGCTATCTTGGTTTCTGCAGGTGACCATATGTTTATGCTGGGGGCAAGAGAGAGAAATGGTGGCTGCCAGGTCCTTTGTTCCTGGAGAAGTCCTTCAGGGAACTCTGAGATTAGTAAATAACTCTCTTTCCTGTATGCTCCAGGTGTTTTTCGAACTACTGCTTCTATGCTGTAGCTCTGCTTGCTGTTTATAGTGCTGTCTCTTAAAGGGCATGGGCTTCACTTCTTTTCACCCTCTGGGCTCTCCCAGAGGCCAGGCTGCTGATTTTCATAATTCCAGTCATTAAGTCCCACTGATTGTAAGAATTCACAAAATTCAGTCCCTGGATTTTTAAAACCAAATGCTATTGTCTTTGCCATGCAGTATCCTTGGTGTGATGGAATGTCTCTCACCTCTATGTCCATCATCCATGGCTCCCTCACACTTGTGGTCAGACCCATGGCATTTAACTCCCCAACCCTTCTCTACCCTTCTTATCCTCTTCAATGTGGCTTTTTAACAACATTGAATTGTGGAGTTCTGTCAGTCTTTGGGTCGCTTTCTCAGTTATTTACACTGATGTGAGTGTTAATTTGTTGTATCCATGGGACAAAGTGAACTTAGGGTCCTCATACTCTGCTGTCTTACACAGAAGTTCCCAAAGAGAAAATTTTTAAAGTATCCAGGGAAAAGACAGATTCACCTCAACCGAAACAAAGAATATTCAATTAATTATCAAGAACAATCATAAATAATAAAATATGAAGATCTAATTCTAAACATGAAGGAATGCAGAATTCTATACAGAGTTAAACTGTGTAGAATACATAAAGCTTTTTAAACAAAGAGTAAATATTTTTAATGCTCCCCAAACAATTCTAAATGTGTTATTAAAGAGTATGTGAAAAAATCTAAGAAACTGAGCCAAATGAAGGAGTGGGATGAAGTTACAGTAGTGATAAAAAAAAAAAACTGGCGAACATCTAGCTTACTGTATGTAAGTGTGTTGGTTGAAAAAACAATAGAAGACTAACTTGGGATGAAAACAGTGTATGATTGAAATACATGTAAATATTAAAACATTCTAAAGTATTTGTATATTTGGGAAGAAGTGAGAAATATTTAGTTTCTGTCAGGACAGTGATATATTTAAATATAAAAATTTCAAAACTTAGCAAATAATTAATATGTAATATATATGTTCCTAATCTACTAAAGAAAAGGGGGTTAATAAAATCTAAAGGAAGTCAGAAAAGAACAAACACATAAACAAATATGTCTGGCAAATAGAAAACACAAAATCATATGTTAGAACCATATGCAAATAATTTAGTAATCTCTAAGTAAAATGAACTAAATCAAATTAAGGAACAGACACTCAATTTAGATTTAAAAAAATATCTAGCAACACACTAAAATAAAATGATTCAGCGAGGGTGAGAGTAAATGCTTGTAAAAATATACTCCAAGAGACCAAGAACCAAAAGAAAGCTGATGTCATTATATTAATGAAAAGAAAATGGGTTTTCAGCATTTAGAAGGAGAAAGAAGTTCATTACATAATAACAAGAGAAATAATTCAATACCTTTAACACCCTTAAAATAAAGAAATGTCAGTGAAGGAAAATAACTGGAGAAAAATAGCAAATGGACACCTCCACAGTCAGTGGGGGATTTTAACCCCACTGTCTCAGTAACTGATGGCTCAAGCAGATGAAAGCCAGTGCAGATACATATGGATGACTTGGCAACTAGTCTCTGGAAGAACCCCATTGCCTTCTTGGTTCTAGTAACACTCCTCTCATCTCTTTGCCCTACTTCACCAGTTCCTTCACATGGAAAGAGAAAACATTGCTCTGGCTAGCAGGCTGGGAAGGAAAAACCAGAATATTGACCTTTTAGGGTTTTCTAACCGTTTTAGATTTGCTTTTCCACAGTGAGGGTGCATTTTTCCCTCTCTTCTCTATGACGTGAGCTGAGGCCAACTCTCTTCGCATGGAAGTTTTCTACCTACACTTCTGACTTAATGGTAATTTCTGGATGAAATGTTAGATATCATTTATAAGCACATTCTCTAGGTTAGTTTTTAACTGTAAAATAGCTGGTATTTTCATTTTTATCTGTCTGACATTTGTGCTTATATTTTAATTAGTTCTAACCTCAGAAGAAGAAAGAAGGGTTACTTATTGCATCGTTTCCAAATACAGACTTCCACAAGCTTGACTTAATAAATGAATATGGCCAAGTAGATAGATTTACAAGAAGCATCATGAAGTTAATGACTAATGGATAAATTCTTTGAACACATACATAAGACATTTACAAAAGAGCTCACATATCAGATTACAAAGCAAATATCAGTAATAAGTAATTTTAACAAAGTATGAGTTCTCTGACTATAAAACAATAACATTAAAAGCCTATAACAAACCTTATTTAAGGAGATCAAACAAAAAAGAGGTGTAGTGAACAGATATACATTGATATCTCTTTCACTGTGTTCTAAAATTGCATCATGATATCCCTTGATGTGGGACAATTAGATCTTTTGTGCTGGGAACGAGTGGCCCTTCCTATCTAGAAACTAGTGTCCATCTGGGGAAATGTTCTTGAATTCTCTCACTGTTGATTGTCTTCCATTTTCTTTGTTGTTTGAATTTCTAGAATGTGTCCTCTTGAATTCCTCTTCTAATTTCCATTGTTTTACTCTGCTTTCTGGGAAATGTCCTAAACTTAATTCTTCAGCATTTTTGTTGAGGTTTTCCTTCTTGCAATCAGATTTTAGGTTTATATATGTCAATCTTTTTTCCTCAAAGCATAGCTTTTTTTTTTTTTTTTTTGTCTTAGGCCTTGTTGAGATGCTTATTTGAATTTTTTTCTTTTTATTCTCTCTGAAGAACGTTGTTTAGTGAAAGTTGCTTTTTTTATGCTTGTGGATATACTTTTTTCATGTGAATTATTTTAGATAAGTTGTAATCCCTGATTCATAGTTACATGCTAATATTTAAGAGTAGGGAGTGAAAATTGAATTATATCTGAATTTGTGAAGGAGACTCTCATGATTAGACAAGTGTGGTCTTGTTTACATGTCTGTTGGGAAATCTGCAGATGTCAAAGGGATAGGGTAGATTAGGCTGGAAAAAAAAATTGCATCTAAAATATTGGTAGCTATGTCCATTACATATCCAGGTAATTCTCTTCATTATAACTTAATACCTTAACTCCATATTAGCATGTGCTTCTGTGATCACCAGAGCTGGGAAGTCAGGTGTGGAGAAACAAACTCGTGATTAAAATTGTCTATCTGGAAGGGACACATGTCGCTTCTGCTCACTAGTTTATTGGGTAAATCTAGTCTCATGGAACTCCTAACCTCAAGGGACAAGGATGTATAATCTCACTATGTGTACAAGAGAAGACCACTCATCCATTTGCTTATGAGCTTCTGTTATTGCTACCATTTTTGTTTACTCTCCATATTTAGGTGTGTGTGTGTTTTGTTTTGTTTTTGAAAATGATTCCTTATACTGTATTTTAGTGGAGTGGCAGGAGGGAATAAAATTATATGTATTCTTATCAATCTGGCCATGGGCAGTCCATCCTGACTTTGGCTATACCTACATTTCTTCAGCCTGTTCTCACTGGTTTAGTTCAGATACATGTCTGTTCTAGCTGGTCAGCACTCCTGCTGTAGATGCTAATTATTTTAGATGACCATCCCTGATATGGTGATTATTTTCATTAGAAATACTGAACAGTGCTTTATTTTGCCTTCAAACTTACTAGAACAACATGACTGCTCCCTTCTCACTAATAAATTGTGCAAAACCACCCACTGCCTAACAGAGGAATGATTGAATTCACATTAGAGAACTGGAAGGCAGGTTGTTTTGCCTTTGCATGGCTTAATCCAGGATGCATTTCCTGTATAAACTTGTAAAACTCACTGAATGTGCCAGAAGATGGCCTACCTAGCTATAGAGCTTTGGGAATAATTGGAAAATTGAGGATTGCTATAATTTGAGGCCTTCAAATATTTTCTTTTATTTGGACTTTTTGTTGGACCTATAATGAATATCTTTCAGATACTCGGTTGGGCACTGAGTAAATAGATGACATTTTCATTTACCAGTAATTGTTAAAAATTAGTTGCAGCAAGATAAAATGTGAATGCTGATGAGGAGACAACTTTTCTCCCAATGAAATATGAAAATTAAGTTCAGTGGAAATTTCCCTGTTTTACTTCAGTAAGTGAAGACTATTAAGTAGCTAATCCTTAGAGCCTAAAAATTGTCAAAATGTCTAAGAATGTTGTGCAAGAGAGATTGTGAAGCTTACTACATTTATTAAATAGAATGAATTAATTTGGCCCACATATCCAATTCATCATGTGTGTTATAAATCAATATATTTAATATTTCAAGCTCTAAATATTTTGTATGTTATTTTTAAAGAAGAAATCTATTGGCCCAAGGGATATCTAAACAGAACATAAGGAAATAGCCATTGCCATCATCCTTGAGAAGACATATCAAAGTTATTCATGAAAATATCTATAAAACACAGCACACATAAGGACAAGTGCTTAGTTTGTGGGGGATGGCTAGCTCTCTGCTTGCCCTTGTGGTGTTCTCAATTGGAGGTTTGTATTCAGACAGGACTGTGTAACATTTTAAAATATGTTATTTGCTGTACTTTGGGTTGACAGACATTATGAAAATAACAGGTGCATGTGTAAGGAGGGAACATACTTATATTGAAAGCAGAAGAATAATGCGGATATTGAAAATTACATCACCTTCTCTGACCCAGTATGGAAATTCTTCCATTCTTGCATTGTATCTCTTGGAATAAATAATATACATACTCATTTTTTCTCAAACCCACAATTCACTCTTGCCCCAGTATCTAATTCCATGTGATATATGATAATAAAATGAATAGTTTTCCAACTACTTTTAAGTTTTCAGCAATCCTGTCAGCTCTTTCTATCCTTGTCCGTATCCATTGTCCAAATGTAAACACTACTGCATCTTTACCTGAGGTATGTATATGTTTTCTTCTTGTCAAAATCATTCAGTTTAGGAATGTTTAAAAATGTATGTTTTTGTCATTTTGGGGGGGTTCATGTATTAATTTCATATACTTTAAGCCTTCAAAGTCATGATCATATGTATGTTTTCTACTTCGGAGGCTTATAAATAGCTCTTCATAGTATCTTGTATTTTGTGTAAGATTTTTGGATATATAACTTACTGGAAATAAGTTTGATATATAAGTAGGCACTTAACTCTTTCCAGTTTTTTAAAAAAAGATTTACTTATATATTTTAGCAGGGGTGATGTGGAGGGGTAGAAAGAGAGAGTCTTAAGGAGATTCCTTGCTGAGCATGGAGCCAATTCAGAAGTTGATTTCATGATTCTGAGATCATGAGCTAAGCTGAAACCAAGAGTCAGATACTCAACTGACTGTACCGCCCAGGTGCCCTCTTTTCAATTTATTTAAGTTGGAGCTACACAGACTCCTAGAATTCAGGCTAGGAGGCAATGAAGTATGGTGGAAGAAGCTAGGCTAAAGACCCAAAAATCTTACAAATTTCAAAGTCATTGAGATTCTGTTTCTTCATCTGTAACATTTACATGATAGTAATGCCTTCTCCCAGGCATGCAAAAGGTAAGTGAAATGTAAAACTTAAGTGAAATTATTAACACAAGGCATTTTATTATTTTTTACACAGAAATATGGCTATTGAATATTAGAGGTTGAGGCAAGCAAAGTGAGTTGAACAATAAAGTTCCCTTGGATAGTAGCCAATTGATCCAGAAACAGGATGCTAGACTCCTGATTCCCAGTCAAGGATTGGCAAGGGGACTTGATGTTTTAGAGCAAACTACCTGCACTAACACACACACACACACACACTTATAGTTCAAAGTTTAGCAAGGTTGACTATTTATACATAGGATGAGTCCTCCTACATGGTTGCTACTTGATAAATGTTTTTGAACGAATTAATGTATGCAAAAACCCTGGCTCACATAATCAGCCACAAACAAAAACCACAAGCCTTCAATACAATACACCCAACCTCTGCATTTCCCTACAAAGAGAGATGGTTGCCTTGTTCCCAAAGATTTGTTTGAGTTTACATTTTAGAGTGATTTTAGGTTTATAACAAAATTGAGAAGAAGGTACAGAGATTTCCCCTTGCTTCCCCACATGCATAGAATCCCTCATTACCAACATCACTCACTAGAGTGGTGTTTTTATTTATTTATTTTTTTGTTCCACCAAGGATAAATGTGCATCAACATATCATAATCATTCAAAACTTTTACCTTCATGTTAGTTCTTGGTTTTAGACATCCTATGAGTTTGGATAAATATATAATGATATCTATCTCTCATTATAATATCATACAGAGTAGTTTTGTTGCCCTAAAAATTCTCTTATTCTGTCTATTTCCACCAAACACACTGCTGGCAGCCACTGATGTTTTCAATTTTCTCCATAGTTTCACCTTTTCTAGAATGTCATCTTCTTGGAGTCACACAGAATGTAGCATTTTCAGATTGGCTTCTTTCTCTTAGTAATATACATTAAAAGTTCCTCAGTGACTTTTCATGGCTGAATAACTCATTTATTTTTAGTGCTGAATAATATTATATAGTCTTCAGGACCACCGTTTACTTACCTGTTGGAAGATATATTGGTTGCTTTCAAGATCTACCAATTATGAATGTACTTGCTATCAGCATCCCTGTGTAGGTTTATGTATAAGCATACGTTTTCAACACTTTTGGGTAAATTCCAAGGATGCTGGCTGTTGGGTTTTATGGTAAGTGTAGGTTTAATTTTGTAAGAAACTGCCAAACTATATCCCAAAGTAGCCATACTACGATGCATTCCCACCAGCAATGTAAAAGATTTCCTGTTGCTTCACTACCTCGTCAATCTTCAGTGTTGTCCATGTTTCAGACTTGGGCCTTTCTAAATGGTGTGTGGTGATATTTCATTGTTGTTTTAATTTGAAATTTCTTAATGATATATGATGTGGAACATCTTTTCATAAGACTATTTGCTGTTTGTATATCTTCTTTGGTGAGATATCTGTTAAGATTTTTGACCCATTTTTAAATCATGTTTTATTTTTTCCTACTATTGAGTTTTAAGTGTTCTTACATACTTTAGATAGCAGATCTTTATTGGATGTATCTTTTAAAAATTTTTTTAGTCTTTGGTATGTCTTTTCATTCTCTTGATTTTGTCCTTTGCAGAGTAAAAGTTTTGTGTATTTTTTAAATCACAATGCTGTGCATTAGATCTCCAGAACATATTCATCTTCTAACTGTAACAGAAATTTTTAATTTTAATGTAGTCCACCCTATCAATTATTTCCTCTGTGGATTGTGTCATTAGTATTGTATGTAAAACACATTATTCCAAGAGAATTTTAGGTGAATTTCCTCACCCATTTCCCTTGAAATTGTTTCCTGACTTGTAAGAGTGCACGAAATATTTGTGCAAACAGAAATCTATTATTTTCAAGGGCATTGAGATGTAAAAAAGGAACGTGGGTCTTTAATTGATGGGTGTTATTCTGAGGATGGGTCAGTTTTAACACAGAATGAGGTGGGGGAAATAGTGCAAAATCCAGAAGGAATGTGTCCTTGGAGGTGGAATTGGAGGATATTGCACAATAGAACATGAATAAATGTGGACAAGAAGGAAATGATTCTTCATGAGCACCTCCAAGCAGTTTTATAATATCACACTACCTCTGCATATGGGACCAAGTGTGAGCCATATGGTTCTAACTCCAACAATTAATACGTCATGAGTAGCAATGGTGACAAAGAGTACAAAAAAAGTTAGGATATACTTCTTATTTTAAACAAAAATCTACAGTGTATGTATACACACACACACACATGCACACACACAAATATATTATATATAGATCCTCAAAAATTTTGCACACTTCAGTTTTCTAAATTTCCTTGGATATGTGAAGCAAAATTTCAGCAGCTTGTACAGATAAATCTTCTAGAAGTTATTTAAATATGAGTAAACCAAATTTATTGTATGAAGACTGTCACTTACAACCAGATGGTACACATTATGCACATGATAAAGGTCTCTCATAACATTCTCACTAATATTAGCTTGTTTATGGAATAGTAAAGCTATAACACCAACTGACAAGATCAGGATCTGGGATGCTGCTATTCTAATCTCAACTCATTCTGTGCATAAAAAAAGAGCCAAGTAGTGAGTGTTAGGTAAGATCTCAAAAATCACTACAGCAACAGGATTCAATTAAGGACAAAATGAATCCCATTCTCAACACCAAATTTATTCCCTAAACAAAATCTATACTTTATTAAATTGTTATCTTGAGACAGTGGCTGTCTTTCTGTGTAATAGTTTTCTTCAATCTTGTTTGTGGATAAAAAAATTTTTTTTATCGTATCTGCAGTTTAGAAAACTGATTTTAATGTATTTATAACGTTAAATATAAATAACTGCACAACCACATGCAAACTCTTTTTATGATATAAAACAAAAACAATCTTACAAATTAAACAATGATGAAATTAACATTAAAATTATCATTAAATTAATGTGATGGATGCCTTAGTCCTCTCAGTTCTAAACTCCCACTGTAGTATGAATACTTATAGATGGTTAATTTTATATATCACTTTGATCAGGCCACAGGGTGCCCAGATGTTTATCAAACATTTTTGGTGTTTCTGTGTAGATGCTTTAGGATAACATTAACACTTAAGTGGATAGACAGATTAAAGCAGATTGTTGGCTGTAATGTGGGGGGCCTCATCCAATCAGTTGAAGTCCCAGTCAGAACAAAAAGGCAGATCCTCTCTCAAGTAAGAGAGAATTCTTACTGTCAGACTGCCGTTGAACTGCCTTTTTCTCGATTTTGGATTCTAACTAGAACATGAGCTCTTCCTGATTCTTGAGTTTGCCAGTCTTTGGACAGGAACTACACCATGGGTCTGGGTCTCTAGCTTATCAACTCACCCAGAAGATTTGGGGACTTACGTGAGTCAAGGGCTTATAATAACAAAAATAAATCATTGTATATACATATATACAGCCTTCTGTTTTTTCCCCACCTCTGGAGAACCCAGAATAATACAGATTTTGTATCAAGAGTGGTTTTAGAGGGACAGAATTTTTGTGAGTTTTCTGAATTGATTCTGACATTTCCAGAATTATCTGATTAGATTTAAAGATACTAATGACTCTTTCCAGTGTTAAAGAGAATTGTGATAGTCTTTGGAATGATCTGGCAATAGAGATATATAAAACATTTCCATTGGATACGCCTAACCAGCTACTTATAAGCAGCAAGGATCTGCTGTATAGGATACCTTCAAACATTTTGTCAACTAATGAATAGAATGAAATTGGTTGGTTGTCGTAGTGTTGCCGGACAAAGTGGGGAAAAAACAGGATGAGCTCAGGGATTTGAATTCCTGCCTCAAGTGCATAAATGACCTGAAATCTTCTTCCTGAGGCCTGTAGGAGATTATTATCTCCTGTAGCTGTAGGGCTAAGTTTAAGTTAGAAATGTCTGACAGGCCTTGGTTTAATGTAGAGAAAAGGATTCAAAGGCTTAGGGAGACTAGAGTGTTAGAGTGCATTTGGCATTTAAGACTTATTTATCTAAGCTGAGATGGTCCAGAAGACACACTTTTGCCACGACTGAGAGAAATAAATTTGTGAGGGGAGCCCCAGCATCCTCAAAAAGATCTATGATTGCTTTTCTCTGTAGGCCAGTCCTAACAGTGGGAACTGAGATCATTGAACTAGGAGATGCGATAGAAGTGGTTAGATCCTGGGGTGGAAAGGGCCAAGTGGTGGCACTATCCACTAAAGGCAGGTGGGTGTGGTTACCTTACTATAATAAAAGCAGAGTCAAAGCAGCAATCAGAACACTGACTCATGCAGGCTTATGGTGTTGGCTACTTTATCTTGGTATTATTAGAAGTGAAATAAATGGGAAGTTTATCGAATTCTTACTTGATCTGTGTAAGCACAAAAAATCTAGGTCAAGTGAACAAAAATCTAACCTGAGTCATAAAAAGAGAGGCATGTCTCCTCAAGTAATTCCCAGATTCGAGTCTGTTTATGGACCCAGAACCCCTTGATTGAAAGGGAATCCAGGTCCTCTTGAGGAAAGACCACAGCACAGTGCCAAAAATTTATATTCTTAATAATAAAAATTTGCTAAAGAGCCATATGGCCCTTGACTAAGGGACAAAAATCATATCTTTTAGGTACTTTCAGACACTACTTCTGAACTGATACTAATTCCAATAGCCTCACAGTGTCACTCTGGTCTATCCCTGTAGAAGGGGCTTAGGGAGGTCAGATGATCATTGGAGTTTTAGCTTAGGTTCTTCTGACAGTAAGCCCAGTTGGTTCCTGAATCTATCCTGTAGTTTTGCTTTCCCAGTATTGGAATACATAATTGGAATAGACATATTCAGAAGGTGGTAGGATATCTATGTTGGTTCCCTGACCTATGGAGTAAGGACTATTAAAGTCCAGGGAATCACTAGAACTTCCTCTATGAAGAGCAACGGTAAAATAAAATTTCGAGGGGGATTGCAGAGATCCCTCTGTACTATCAAGAACTTGGAAAATACAGGCATGATGATTTCTACAGGATCCCTATTCAACTCACCTTTTTGGCCTTTGTAGCAGACAGATGAATCTTAGGGAATGACAGTGGATTATTATAAGCATAATCAAATGATGAGTTAATTATACCTGTGATTTCATTGCTTGAGCTAATATATCTCCTGGTACCTGGCATGCAGCTATTGTTCGGGCAAGTGTATTTTCTCCATCCCTGTCAATAAGGACTACCAGGAGCAGTTTGATTTCAGCTGGCAAGTTGAGCAATGTACCTGAACTCTGCTACCTTAGGGGTATATCAACTCTCCAGCTCTATATCATTGTTTTGTTTTTAGTGCTCTAGATTTTCTTTCCTTCCCACAAGGAATCACACTGGTTCATTACATCAGTTGACATTGTGCTGAATGGATCTAGAGAGAAGTAGCAACTGCTCTAGACTTGTAATACATTTGCATGCAGAGGGCAGAAAATAAATATGACAAAAATTCAGGGACATTCTACCTCAGTGAAATTTCTGAAGGTTCAGGGTATGGGTGTGTCAAGATATTCTTCCAAGGGGAAGGAAATGTTGTTTCATCTGACCCTCCTAAAACCAAAAAAAAAGAGGAACAATGCCCAATGAACCTCTTTGTATTTTAGAGGTAACATATTCCTTATTTAGGTGTGTTACTTTTATGTATTTGCCAAGTGACATATAAGCTGCTAGTTTTGAGTGGGGTCCAGAATAAGAGAAGGTAATGCAACAGGTGTAGGCTGCCAGACAAGCTGCTATGCCTTTTGGGCCCTATGATCCAATTGATTTAATGGTATCTGAAATGTCTGTGATGGGTAGTGATGTTGTTTAGGGGTTTTGGAAAGCCCGTGTAGGTGAATCACAGTGCAGGTTTTAGGATTTTTAGAGAAAATTGTTCAGTCCTTTGCAGATAACTACTCTCCTTTTGAGCAACAGCTCTTGGCTTGCTACTGGGCTTTAGTAGAGACCCAACACGTAGCCATAGGCAACTGAGTTACCATGCAACATGAACCATCCATCATGAACTGGGTGCCATCTAACCCACCTACCCATAAAATTGGGTGTGCAAAGCAGCACTCTATAATAAAATGGAAGGGGCATGCACGTGACTGGTCCTGAGCAGTGCTTGAAACCACAATAGTTTACATGAAGAAGTGGCTCAAATGCACATGGCCCCTACTCCTGTTACACTGCCTTATTTCTCCACCTTTAACCAAAGGCTTTATGGGAAGTCCCTTATGATTAGCTGACAGAAAGAGACTTGGGCCTGATGTACAGATGGCTTGACAGGATGTGCAAGCATCACCCAAAAGTAAAGAGCTGTGTGCATTACAGCCCTTCTAGGACATCCCTGAAGGAGAGCGTCCCGGTGGGCAGAACTTAGTCAGAGGGCATGGGAATCCCAAGTGATGCCCTCTGGTCAATGGGAAACTATAATAACCCAATTGGATAGGACTATTGAAGGGTCTTCAGGAATGATGGTTTGGGTCATCTACCAAGTAAAGAACCACTACTACTACTTACTGAAGTAAGTAGTACTTACTACTACTCAGTTGAGTAGTACTCAACTACTACTACTTACTGAAGGCAAAAGGAAGGTGGAATTGAGAAAGGAAGAAGGTAGTTACAGTAGCAGCTATGACCACATGACAGAAATAAAAAAATAATTGTCATGAGTATTTCATCCTTACTCTGTCAACAGTAAAGGTGAGCTTCAGTCAGTCTGTTGAAGGCCTGAAAGGAACAAATAGGTTTACTCTCCCCTGATCAAGAGAGAATTCTTCCTCTCTACTGCCTTTGTGCTGCCTATAGACTAGAACTGAAATATCCATGCCTTCTGGATGGCAAGCCTGCTGGCTTAAAGACTGAAACTATATTATAGAAATTATATCCTGGACTAGAGGACTTGGACTAGAAGGATACCAGTGGTTTTCCTGAGTCTCTCACATACCAACTTAGCGGATGGATTTTGTCAGTCTCCATAATTGTGTGAGCTAATTACCTACAATCGCTCTATATATAGCCTATTGGTTCTGTTTCTTGGAAGAATATTGACTACTACAGATGGCAATGGTACAAATTCTGATCTAGGCATGCTCATTTTTCTGTGTCATGTGATTTCTTCTTACATGTGCTGATTTTCCTTTGTGCATTTACATTCACTACTCATTTTTACTGTGAACCATGATAACATTGGCTTTCATTTGATGGGATCAGACATTTACTTTTAGTCACTCTGTTCATTTCCCATTCATCAGAGGTGAGCAAGAAAGTAGTATTTTTCGATGTGATCCTAAACACAAATGTGAATATTGATATCGGTGGCTTATATATGATTATTAAGCAGTTTTCCAGGTGATGCAGAATGAACATGGTTGCTGACACAAATTGAGAAAAAATATTTACTCAAAAAAATCAGCTTTACAGAAAATCACAATCTAAGAGTCAATCATCCAAGGATTTTGCAGTGTTCTACATATTCTTATTTGAGAAATATTGAGGTAGAATAGTTAAAACTTTAAAAATAGATCAACCCAGCTTACATATTAATTCTTTGGTATATTAACTATGAGTGCTTAAGAAATGAGTACATAACACAACATTTAGAATAGTGACTGGCACACTGTAAATAACAAATACCAGTGGTGATTATTAATAAACGATAAACAATTAAAACCTTACAACTTCAGAGTTGTTTTTTTTCCCCCTAATCCATTGCCATTCTCACTCAATCTTCTACTCCAGTAGAACTGTTCTGTCCTTAGTATTGTTCGATCATTAACATGAAGCCACTCTTTCTATGGAAAACAAAACAAAATGATAAGCGGTCCTAGGAAAACCTGTGTACCTTCTTCCAGTGGACTGCAGACTTAGCTGCACATACCGTTTATGCAGAGCATACAACTTCAAATAGTCAGCTCCTGTCCCTGACCTTGGTCTGATTAGCTTGAAGAAAGGGATTCATTCAGGATTTTTAAAGATTTTATTTATTTGACACACAGAGAGAGATCACAAGTAGGCAGAGAAGCAGGCATAGAGAGAGGGGGAAGCAGGCTCCCTGCTGAGCAGAGAGCCTGGTGCAGGGGCTTGATCCCAAGACCCTAAGATCATGACCTGAGCCGAAGGAGGCTTAACCCACTGAGCCACCCAGGTGCCCCATTCAGGATTTTTAAAATGTAGATAAATACAAGAAGATATCATGCACTTAGTTCTATTTCCTTCTTTTCTTATTATTTTTGGTGTTAGTAATACTTAGAATCTTAATGAATAGATTAGGAAATATCTGTTCAGAAGTATTAACTTTTTTTTTCCCTTAGGGCCTTTAATATTTAATGAAGCAACAGGCAATTACATACTAATGGAGTGTCATGGGCAAATTATACTTTACTGATGTGGGGCATACTGAAGGCGACCATTGGCTCCTTTCTAATCAGCCTCTTTGGCAAGAAAACACCAATCGTGTTCATGAGAATGTTGTGTAATTAACAACTGGGTTCTAGTTGCAAAACTTTCATGGACAATGAAAAATCAAATAGTGTTTTTTATTTTATTTATTTATTTATTTATTTATTTATTTTTTAAAGATTTAATTTATTTATTTGACAGAGAGAGATCACAAGTAGGCAGAGAGGCAGGCAGAGAGAGAGAGAGAGAGGAGGAAGCAGGCTCCCTGCTAGGCAGAGAGCCCGATGCAGGACTCGATCCCAGGACCCCGAGATCATGACCTGAGCCAAAGGCAGCGGCTTAACCCACTGAGCCACCCAGGCACCCCAAGTGATTTTTATTTTAATTCCCAAAGAATTTCCTGTACATTGAAAACATAATTTTTTGCTTAGTTTATTTGAAAATCTCTTTTACCTTTCTTCTGATATGCAACTTAATACAATAAGGTTGTTACTAATCGTTGATTCAATGCTACTTCATTTCATGTTTGTTTCTTAGAAAACCAAGAAATGTTTAGCATATTTCAGTTATTATGTGTACAACACACCTAAAAATCAATATTTCACACGTGGACTTTATAGGTGAGCTACCATGTCAAGCTATAAGAAGGACATTTTCTATCAGAGTTCTGCAAGCATAGCTGCTATGATAAAGCTGAAATAAAAACCATTGCTTCTAGGCATTGAGAGCAACAGGAAATCTCATGAAAATTACTGCTTTTATCACACTACATCTTTATACAACTTTAAATGCTTAGAATCACTGGAAGGGAATTTAATGAGAATAGAGTTCAGGTGAACTCAACGTAAATTTTTCTATTTTCAGCATGTAATATCTGATCATTCTTTTTCTTATAAAGAAATTCCTTTTGAATAGACTATATGCATCTTGGGATGAGAAGTTGCACACTGAAATTTTATCATTTAGAAAATGTTTACCATTTAGAAAATTTGGACTCCGCTCAAAAAGAATTTCTTATTCTAGTAATTATTAGTAATTATTCTAGTAATTCATATTGACATTGAGATTATTGAATAGAATTAATTAAATGGTTTAATTATGAAAAGAAATCATCTAGGGATACTTAGATTTACCTGACTTAGTCCATCAAAAGGAATATTTTTATTGTTTTTATTTCTAAGAAATGTATGTGGCCCAAAGTTATGGGCCTCTAGCTAATTACTCTGACAGAGCCAGGTGCTTTCTGCCTCACTCTTACGAGCTTAAATAATAAAACAAGTCCACTCTTTCAGGCACAGCACATTGATAAAACTCCATCCAGGTTAGCATCCCAGTCAAATACATACATCCAGGGGCACCTGGGTAGCTTGGTCCGTTAAGCACCTGACTTCAGCCTATGTCATGATCTTAAGGTCCTGGGATGCAGCTCTTCGTTGGGCTCCCTGCTCAGGGGGGTGTCTGTTTCTTCCTCATCCTCTTCTCTCCTGCTCGTGCTCTCTCTCTTATTCTCTCACTCAAATAAATAAATAAAATCTTAAAAAAAAGAAAAGAAAAAGACACAAGTCTGCATTCCTTGGGGATGCTCTTATATTTTAAATGTATGAAATATGCAGTTTACCAAAAGGCTTATGCTTTAATTTTGCATTTCTTCTTAATACATAATAAAGTGCATCATACAAAGAGCATATAATTTTACTTTGGGGCAAAAATGTATCTAACTTCATCAGGAAGGGAAACAAAACATGACAAGCTATTCTAACCATTGAAAGACTGATTTTGCAATAATTTCCCTGAAAATTGGCTGAGAAGAAAATATGGAAGCCTATGGAAGATTTGTGTTCCCAAATGCTGCTGTGATGGTTACTTGGACATACACAGAAAGTGAAAAATGGAGATTCAGAAATACTTCTCCTCCCAGTTTTATCTTTGAGGAGAATAGACATGAGAATATAAAAGTTTGAGGAATGCTCTTTGCTCTCAAGTGTTTCAGAGATAAGACTTCACCCTTTTTTTTGAAATGTGCTGCACACTGACAAGTATACATATTTTAATTCTACAAACATTTGTTGGCTTTCTATATTATTCCAGGAATTTTATTAAGTAATTTTTATATATCTATTTATCATATATTCATAGATGTTTTATAGATAACACTGATCAGAATATTCCAAAATACCAAGTCAGTATACTTGGCAAGTTAAAAATAATTGACAATTATTTAATTTGTCATGTGACCTACTGTCCAAGTCATGATAAAGGTTGCCTGAGTGAATAAAATCAGAAATTCAAAGTGCCCGCCCACCCACCCACCCACACACACACACACAAATTGCACTTGTAAAAATAAAAATGTAAAAGGATTTGTTAAGAAAATCTATTGCACTTTCAGGTTTCCCTTAGGACTGACTCTAGTTAAGCACTCTGTGAATTTTTCATAATATCTGGTCTTAATAATTGTTTAATGGGGGTGTTGGGAGAGGGGGAGAGAGAATCTTAAGTAGGCTCCATACCCAGTGTGGAGCCTGACATAAGGCTTGATCTCATGACCCTGAGATCATGACCCGAGTCAAAATCATGAGTTGGACGCTTAACCAATTGAGCCACCCAGGCACCTGTCATTAATATCTGTTCTTAAGTACTTTCACACTCTGCTTGTTGACCCTGCTTTATTTCCATGCCTGTTTTATGTGGTGAATGAGTTTTAATTAAAACATTACACAATATATCATATTATAGATGAGATCCAGCATTCTAGCAGGAGAAATATCACAGTTATTTTCCATCCTCTAGGATAACTGATACCTGCTTACTTAACAGTACCTTTTTTAGTATAAAAAGGAGTTTGTTATAAGTTCTTAAATAGTACCCTTATAATAATAAGGATACTATTTATACTATTGTTATCCTTATAACAATAAAGTAGTAATCACTTACAAAAACCAATAACAAGTCATAAAAACAATAATTATAAACAACAATCACTTACAAAGTCAATCAGCCTGTTTCTTTTCACCACTGTGCTCTTTGGAGTCCTCAGTTTCTTCCTTTGTATATAAAGTGAGGTGGTTGGAGTAGATATCTTTAAAACCTCCTCCAGTACTATTATCCTCAATCATAATTACTTGAATCATGTTACTGCTTAACAATCAGGGGTAAGGGTTGGGTGGTAAATCCTGACCATTTGCAGCCCTAAGATGCTGTCTTCTGTATAAAGATAGAACGTGTACTGTTATTCTGTAAAGAGTTACTTTAAAAGCAGTTAAGCTCCACAGTTACATCAGCTGTGTAATTTTCTCTCTTGTCATTTAGCAACATTGATGACAGATCTAGTCAAATTACAGCTGTTTTTTTCAAGGACAAAGACGATGTCATGCACTTGTAATATTTGGAAGTAATGAGTGATGTATGGTTAATGAACCAAGAAACCTTTCTCTCTTTAGACATTATAAAATGCAGAGCCACATCCTGCTTTTGATCTGTTTGCTCTTTGTGATCTAACCCTTCAGGTGTGAGCTATTTTTACATGTACTACCCATCTAAGATTCTCTCTAAGAATACCAAAAGAGTGGAGGGAAGGTAGATGCCTTTGGAAATGTCTTTGTCTTTCTTCAGTCTCAAATTCAACTCTATAATGTTTATACTGTTTGCTATAACTCTGTAATGTTTATACTTGGTCTACCTTTATTTCTGCCATCGATTAAGGACAGATATACTTAGATCAGTTTAATTCAATTCAAATCGAGTTCACTTAATTGTGTTTGCTGAATTCTGGTTGGAGGAGAGCATTATACTAGAAAATTCAGTCTATGGTTCTAAGGGATTAAAATAGTTGGATTGAGTAGTATTTATTGCTTCATAAGAGGAAATATAGATCTTCTTCAACTTACAATGGAGTTCTGTCCCAATAAACCCATAGAAAATTAAAAATATAATAAGTTGAAAATGCATTAAATACATCTAACCTATCAATATAGCTTAGTCTAGCCTACTTTAAATATATTCAGAACACTTAACCTACAGTTGGGCAAAATAAGATAACACTAAGCCTATTTATATAATATATTGACTATCTTGTGTAACTTATTAAATATGGTACTGAAAGTGAAAAATAGAATGGTTCTATGTGTAGAGAATATTTGTCACTATATGGGTTATTTACTCTTGGGATCATATGGCCGACCCAGAGTTGTGGTTTACTGTCTCTACAAGACATCTCCAGAGATTATGTTGAAAAAATTATAAGTTGAACCACTGTAAGTCAGTGACCATCTGTATATTGGTTCAGGATGAGAGGTAAATAAATTTCATGCTTACCACAGACTGAGAAGAAGAATACTGAACATGCTTTTAAACTCTACTATAAAAGGAGATCAAAATCATGAGAAACAATCCACATCATATTATAATACATGATTTAGTCATTTCAACTAGGGAAAATAATAGACATTATTGCTTTGTAGATAGTTACAATCTCAGTAGCACATAGAAGATGCTCAATAAGTCTGTGTTGAAGGAGTTAACAAATTACTCAAATCTATGTCCTTCTATCTGGTTTAATTTTCTGATTCCATACCATTTATTTTTTCAGTTTAGATCTGAGTGATATTTATAGATTTTTATAAATAAGAAAGATTGTATCTTTTCATCTCACTTTTGAATGATTATGCATTTTATAAATTTTATTTTAATAATTTTTATCTCAGCTTGAAAATATTACATTATTTTCTGGCATCAATTTTTTCTGATGAATATATTTGTTTCTCTAAGGTCTTTATAGGTAATCTGTTTTCTCAGGTTGCCTTTAAAACCTCTCTCTCTCTCTCTCTCTTTTTTTAAAAGATTTTATTTATTTGGCAGAGATCACAATCAGGCAGAGAGAGAGGCAGGGAAGCATGCTCCCCACTGAGCAGAGAGCCGGATGTGGGGCTCGATTCCAGGACCCTGGGATCATAAGGCAGAGGCTTTAACCCACTGAGCCACACCAGTGCCCCCAAATCTCATTTTTGAGTATAATTAACACAGGATGTAACATATATTAACCTGCTTAATAATTTGACAGGTCTATAGATTATCTTATGCTCACCACAATTATAGAACTACCATCCATCTCAGTATATCACTGTTACAATATCACTGACTGTATTCCTTATGTTCTGCTTTTTATTTGTGTGAGTTACTCATTCCACAACTGGAGGCCTTTATCTCTCTCTCACCTTCACCCATTATACCTGACCTCTACACCCTTCTTGTCTGGCAGCAATCAGTTTGTTCTCCGTATTTATAGTGCTGATTCTGCTTTTTGTTTATTATTTAAGATCCAATTTATGAGTGGAGTCATATAGTATTTGTCTTTCTCAGTCCAACTTATTTCAATAATACCCTTCAGGTCCATCCATATTGTCTTAAATAGTATGATCTCCTTTTTTATGGTGGCATAATATTCTAAGGTTTCATATATATATTCCAATATATATGTCACACTTTCCTTATCTGGTCATCTGTTGATAGTCACTTAGGTTTGCTTTCATATCTTGTCTATTATAAAAAATGCTACAATGTACATGAGGAAGCATATATTTTTTCAATTAGTGTTTTCATATTTTCTGGGTAAATACACAATAGAGGGATTTCTGAATCATACAGTATTCCTATTTTTAATTTTTTGAGCAGCCTCCATGCTGTTTTTCACAGTGGTAGGGCCATTTTACATTCCCACTAAGAGTGTATGGGGTTTCCTTTTTCTCTACATCATTGTAAATAATTGTTTCTTGTCTTCTTGATTTTAGCCAATCTAACTTGTGTAAAGTGATATCTCAATGTGGTTTTCACTTGTATTTTCCTGATGATGAGTGATGTTGAGCATTTTTCATGTGTCGGCTGGCCATCCATATGTCTTTTTTGGACAAATGTCTATTCAGGTCCTCTGCTGATTTTTTAATCAAATTGTTTGTTTTTGTTGTTTTTCTCTGTGTGTGTGTGTGTGTGTGTGTGTGTGTGTGTGTTAAGTAAGTTCTTCATTTATTTTGGATATTAACTCCTTATATGATATATCATTTTTTAAAAAGAATTTATTTATTTATTTGACAGAGAGAGACATCACAAGTAGGCAGAAAGGCAGGCAGAGAGAAAGAGGAGGAAGCAGGCTCCCCGATGAGCAGAGAGCCCGATGTGGGACTCGATCCCAGGACCCTGGGATCATGACCTGAGCCAAAGGCAGTGGCTTAACCCACTGAGCCACCCAGGTGCCCCCTGATATATCATTTGTAAACATCTTCCCACATTCAGTAGGCTGTCTTTTTGTTCTCTTTATGATTTTCTTTATTGTGCAAAGTCTTTTTATTGTGATGTAGTCTCAATAGTTTTATTTCACTTTTGTTTCCCTTGCCTTAGGAGACATGTAGAAAAATGTTGCTATGGCTAATGTTAAATAATTTACTGCTTGTGTTTATCTTCCTGGATTTTTTATCTGCCGGGTCTCACTTTTAGATCTTTAATCCACTCTGAGTTTATTTTTTATGTATGGAGTTAAAAAGTGGTCCTGTTTTGTTCTTTTGCCAGCACCATTTGTTAAAGAGATTGTCTCTTCCCCAAGGTATATTCTTACCTCCCTTGTTCTAGATTAATTGGCCATATAAGTGTGGGTTTATTTCTGGGTTCTCTATTCTGCTTCAGTGACCTATGTGTCTATTTTTGTGCCAGTATCATATTGTTTTGATTACTACAGCTCTGTAGTATGTCATGAATTCTGGAATTGTGATATCTCCACCTTCATTCCTCTTTTGCAAAATTGCTTTAGCTAGTCAGGGTTTTTTGTGGTTCCACACAAATTTTATTATTCTGATTCTGTGGAAGTGCTTTTGGTATTTTTTGTTTGTTTGCAGATTTAAAGTTTATTATTTTTTTAAATTTTTTGTAAAGATATAATATATTTTTATCCCCAGGGGTACAGGTCTGTGAATCACCAGGTTTACACACTTCACAGCACTTACCATAGTACATACCCTCCCCAATGTCCATAACCCCACCCCCCTTCTCCCGTGCTGTTGGTATTTTGATAAAGATTGAACTGACTCTGTAGATTGCTTTGTGTAATCCAGACATGTTAACAATATTAATTCTTCCAACCCATGAACAATGGAATATCCTTCCATTTATGTCATCTTCAATTTTTTTCATCCAAGTTTTATAGTTTTCAGAGTACAACTTTGGTTAAGTTTACAAATTTGGTTAAGTTTACTTTACTAGATGTTTTGTTCTTTTTGTGCAGTTGTAAATGGTGTTTATTATTTTTTTTAATTCTCTTTCTGCAAGTTTGTTGTTCTTATAAGAAACTCATACTGATTTATGTGTATTTATTTTGCATCCTGCAACTTTATTAAATTCATTATTTCTAGTAGTATTTTGATGGAATCTTTAGGATTTTCTATGTCTAGTATCACATCATCTGCAAATGTTCTTTACCAATGTTCTTTACCAATATGGGTGCCTCTTCTTGATTGTTGTGGCTATAACCTATTTTTTAAAAATTATTGATTTGTGTGTGTGTGTGTGTGAGAGAGAGAGACAGACAGACAGAGAGAGAGAGAGAGAGAGAAAGCATGAACAAGCAGTAGGGAGGGGCAGAGGGAGAGGGAGAATCTAGCTCCCTGTTGAGCAAGGAGCCCAATGTGGGACTTGATTCCAGGACCCTGGGATCATGACCTGAGCCAAAGGCAGATGCTTAACTGACTGAGCCACACAGGTGTCCAATGTTGTGGCTATAACTTCTAGGACTATGTCAAATAAAAGTGGCAAGAGTAGACATCCCTGTCTTGGTCCTGGTCTTAAAGGGAAAGCTCTCAGTTTTTCACCGTTGAGTATGATGTCAGCTGTGGGTTTTTCATATGTGGCCTTTATTACATTCAAGTATGCTTTCTTTAACCCCATTTTGTTGAGAGTTTTTAATCATGCATGGATGATGAATCTTGTCACTTTTAATGTGAATGTGATATGTCTAGGTTTGGATTTATTTTTAGTTGAGATTTATAAATTTGAGGATTTGCATTGTCTCCTTAAGTCCAGAAAATTTTTATCTCATCTCCTACTCTCAATTAGGATTTCTTAATGTGGGAACATTGAATGTTACCACTGTATCTGCCATGTCTGCAAATCTCTTTCACATGCTCCATTTCCTTATCTTGGTATAATGACTTTTGAGAATTCTTTTAAGTTCATCTTTTAGTTTTTTCTCTAATTTTTTTTCTGATCTGAAATGATCTCATTATTGGAGATTTTATTTTCATGACTGCGTTCTTCTTATGTTTTGAAGTTTCAGTGTTTTTCAAATAGTTATCTATTATGTCTCATTTATTTCTTATGCTTCTGAATTTTTGTGTTAACATTTTAAAGATTCTTATGACCTCTATCAAGTTGTTCTATTAACTAAGGTTCTTTCATGGCTGCTGCCTCTGGCTTCTATGGTTTATTTCCTTGTGTACTTTGTATTTTCACCTCTATGCCCATATTTCTTGGGACTCAAATTTGAGTAACTCTGTGACATTTAATTGATGGTGTAGTTTTCTAGAAATTGCTTTATATTTGTTTCTTTTAGGAACACATAGACATCTTGGAGTTTCCTATATTATACTAATAATGAAAATTTAAAATGCTAAATTTAATTTAAGCATAGGATTATTTTTAAAAATTTTTCCCTACATTTAAATCCCAAAAGTTTCCTTGTTACTTCCCTGTGATAAGTTTTTTTTTTTTCAGTTCTCTCCTTAATAGTGTACATGGCATAGTTCAGAAGATTTAGATTTTATTCCTAGTTTGCTGTTTATTGCATGACCTTAATTCACATGGACTCTTAATATCCTCACTGGAAATGTGAGAAAAGAGTCCATCATATCTATTCTTGGGAGATAATCCTCCTTGGGCCTACAGCAATTCTACTTGTCTTTCTGTGTATGCCTGCAAGGATTTGATCACTCCTCCATTGGACATTTTTCAAGGTTGTTTATATACCTGGTAAACTTGAGAGATGAGCGAATTATTCCTCTTCTGACCAAAGAGCATGCTTGCTTACGACTTCCTATAAATTTAGTAGATCCCCCAAGCTAAGTGTTACTCAGCTATGACAGAAACCCACTGAATGTGTAGAATCCATTTGGGCCATTCTGTGCCACTCACATGGGACTTAGAAGGAAAAGAAAGGAGCAGAATGTGCTGAAGTTCATGCTGATTGTTGTGCCATGAGTAACACATTCCTTGTTCGGTGACCCAGGAGTGTGTTGTTTTTTGCCAGCATTCATGAATAGTAACAGGTCAATTTGTTAAATGGATAAAATAAAATCCTAGACCTAATACCTACTTGACAGGGATATAGTAAATATCAGTGTATTTGTGTATATAAAAGTAAGTTCGAAATTATATTCGAAATTATAAAGTGTTTTGTGATGGTAAAGGAATATTTGTTCTAAGTATTGATAACTAAAGCAGAGTAAAACTATTTCTTTGAGAAAAATCAGACAAGATTCCTTTGAATGAAATTGTCCAAGACCACTTGTGAAATACTTTTGACAAAAACAAAATGAAACAAAGAAAAGACACCTGAACTTTCATCTGGTCAAGTCTCTAGATCTTGCTAACAATTTAGAACAGATATAGGAAGAATGAACACACTAAGCAGGAGCACTGGACTGCAATCGGTAAAATCGGTTTCATAGAAAACTTCTCTGGGACAAATGACCCAATTAAAAAAAAAATAGATATATTGCTGAAGGGCTTCTTGGCTCTTTCCACAGTTTGGCGACTGTGGCCATTGCTGTAACAGTTGAATGGATAAAGAAGACATGATCCATATACACAATAGAATATTATGCCTCCCTCAGAAAGGATGGATACCCAACTTTTGTATCAACATGGACGTGACTGAAAGAGATTAAGTCAAAGCAGAGAGAGTCAATTATCATATGATTTCACTTACTTGTGGAGAATAAGGAATAACATGGAGAACACTGGGAGAAGGAAAAGAGATGGGAGTTGGGGGAAATTGGAGGGGGAGATGAACCATAAGAGACTGTGGACTCTGAGAAACAAACCGAGGGTTTTGAAGGGGAGACGGTTGGGGGTTGGGTGAGTCTGGAGGTGGGTATTAAGGAGGGCACATATCACATGGAGCACTGGGTGTAGTGCATAAACAATGAATCTTGGAACACTGAAAAAATAAAATTAAAAAAATATATATGTTGCAAAGAAAGCTAGAGACAGGAGGAACTTACAGATCATATAAAATTTAAGAGATATAATAATTAATTGTTACATAGACTTATTTTTATGCTGATTTGAACAACAAACCTAAAAAATTTTGAGCTAATCCAGAAAATTGAACATATAGCAAATATTTGATAGTATTAAAGAGGAAATGCTTAAAACTTTAGTATGGTGTTATAGTTAATTTGCTGTTACAGATATATTTTTAAATGTCAGTGGACAAAATGATATTATAGCTGAGAATCAAAATAATATAGAATTGGAGAGAAATGGATGAAATATAGATGAAACAGGATTGTCCAGGTTTGTTGCAGTTGGTGATGAGTACAAGGAGTTCATTATACTATTCATTATTCTTTATGTAAAATATTTCCATGATAAGTTAGAAATTATTTTTGTTCTTGATGGGAAAAGATTTTCTTTACATGTTCTATCATTAAATTGCTGATTTAAAAAAAAATTGCTGATTTTAAAAGCAGATATATTGGGAGAGCTAGGCCTTACTGATCTGATGATTTATTCAATAATAATGGTCATTAGTATTATTAACATACACAACAATGATATTAAAAGCCAAATAATTAACGAGTCACAAGAGCTAACCTGGCCACCAACAAAAACACCTGGATGGTAGAACAAACTCTGAGGAAGTGCACCAACTGGTCAAGAAAAAGAAATAAAGGCATACAAATGGGAAAGAAAGAAGTAAAATTATCTCTGTTTATGGGTGGGATGACCTTATGTTTATGAAACTCTAAAAAGTCAACAAAAAATAAAGTGTTAAAACTAATAAATTCAGCAAATTACAGGATACAAAATCACACAAAAATAATGCAAAAAGCAATGCAAAAAGGAGGTTAAGAAAATAATTATATTTATGATAGCATCAACAAGAGTAAAATAATTAGAAATAAACCTAACCAAGATAGTGAACAGCTTATAAACTGAATGCTATAAACCACTACTGAAAGAAAGAAGACATAAAATAAATGTAAAGGAATCCTACATTTAATAAATGGAAGACTTAAAAATGTCCACATTCCCCCAAACCATCTAGGTTTAATGCAATAAATAAAACTTTAATGATAATTTTCACAGATATAGAAAAATGTATACTAAAATTCATATAGAATTTCAAGGGACCCTGAAAAGTCAACAATTTTGAAAAAGAACAAAATTGGAAGACTCAAACATTATGATTTCAGAACATAGTACAAAGTTATAATAACTAAAATAGTGTAGTACTGTCATAAAGACAAATACATAGACCAATGGAATACAATAGAGAGAAATAAGCTCTTGGGTATATGGTCAGATGATCTTCAATAATGGTGACAAGATCATTCAGTGGGGAAGTAATGTTTTTCCAACAAATAGTGTTGGGAAAACTGAATAGGTACAAAAGAATGAAGTTGGACCTTTATACAATATTCAAAAATTAACTCAAAACAGATTAAAGACTTAAAATTATGAAATTCCCAGAAGAAAATATAGGGGAATATCTTCATGACATTGAATGTGGCAATGAGTTCCTGGGTATGCAGGAGATTGTTACTTTGGTAAAATTTCTGTTTATACAATGTAAATACTTATATCCTATTGTATTCATTAGATATTGAAAAGTATGAAGTCAGTAGGAATAGGTGTGTATAATTTGGCAGAGAGAAACTATTTGGGTCAACAGGAAATTTATAATTTCAGACAGAATAAAGAGAAAAATATTAAATTATGGTGTTCTGATGATCACAAGGAAGTAATGAGCCAAGAATATAGCCAAAAGTCTACAAAAAAGAGCCAATATTTAGACTTTGAATCATATATACAAGCTCCATTCTTAGTTATTTCAGTTAACAAGCCCCATCTTTATGCCAGTAATATGACAATAAGCCAATTTTCATGCAATGAAGAAAATGGTTAGATTTTGAAGTGACATGTGGTCTTGATATTCCTATTCAATGAAATCAGGAATTGAATTAGGAAGTTTATAGAGAGGAAAATGAGAAGGAATGTAGGGGATACATGGATAAAGGTAATACAATCAGACATTGATTAACTTGATAATACTTGTGCTTCGTTAAGAGGATTACTATCTCAGAAATGTATTTTAAATGTAATAAACATATATAAAATCTGTAGAATTAAACCGTACAATTAATATTTTTTTCTTATGACTGGTTAGTTAGTACCAGAATGTGTACATTGGATACTTAAGATCTAGTTTTCTTTTGGATTTTAGTTACATGTTCCCATCTTTTCATGTATCTACTAAGTTTTGCTTGATTTGGGTATAAAAATTATAGATGCACTAGACTACCTTATTTTCTTATAGGTTTACTGTCCATCTGATAGAGAAAAAGCTGTGGCTGAACACCTTAAGCCCAATCCAGAATGAGACTGAGGGACTTGATGATAATCTAGATGAGGCACACTTAGCTCTGATTACCCTGGCCATCCAGAGATTCAATTAAGAGTTCAGGGGCACCTGGGTGGCTCAGTGGGTTAAGCCTCTGCCTTTAGCTCAGGTCATGATCTCAGGGTCTTGGGACTGAGCCCTGCACTGGGCTCTCTGCTCAGCAGGGAGCCTGCTCCCCCCCCCCCCACCTTGTCTCTCTGCCTACTTGTGATCTCCCTCTCTTTCTGTCAAATAAATAAATAAAATATTTAAAAAAATGTTCATTTTATTTTCTCTGGCATCTCCTTCTGACAGATTTTAAACTCTGATACTTATCTCTTGAGACACTTGATTGTGATGTATTGCTTTTCAAAGGTTTTCTTCTTATATGTTAAGCCCTTCCTCAACTATATACAGACCCAGGATTCAGCAAATATTTTTTTTTAATATAATTTTTTATTTTTTATAAACATATATTTTTATCCCCAGGGGTACAGGTCTGTGAATCACCAGGTTTACATACTTCACAGCACTCACCAAAACACATACCCTCCCCAATGTCCATAATACCACCCCCTTCTCCCAAACCCCCTCCCCACAACAACCCTCAGTTTGTTTTGTGAGATTAAGAGTCACTTATGGTTTGTCTCCCTCCCAATCCCATATTCTTTCATTTATTCTTCTCGTACCCACTTAAGCCCCTATGTTGCATCAAATATTTTGAGAGAAAATTAGGACATTTGGTTTTCCATCCCCACTGTGGCATACCTCTGTGGGTGCACAACGGGGAATCTCCACCTATTGTTTGGCTCCTGTTGGCAAATACCCCGCCTCTCCAATTCCTAGCTGCTGCATAAAGCATGTCATCTTTGACAGGTTCTTCCTGGGATCTTATCCTTTCTAGTTATCATTGTATTAGCAGCTCTCTGCTGTCTTCTGAAAGATGCTTTATGTTTGTTAATTTAATTTCTTTCCCCCCACCATGGGAGTGTGTTCTGCTCCTTTCTCCTTTGTCCCATAGGGAACTGGAAGGTTTTGCTTTCTGAATTCATATATATATTGGTTTGGTACATCTTGCAGTGTATTTCCTTTATCTTGGTAATCTATACTATAGATGTTATATAGATGTTATTCTAGTATCTCATAATCTCTGGTAAAACAGATATGAAGTTGATACCAGCCTAATTATCTGCTGTAAGAAATTTTATCATTCAGTCTGGAAGCTTCTACAATTTCCTTTTATCTTAGGTAGTAGGGGCTTTTTCTAGATGTGCTTAGATATGAGAATATTTTTCCCAATCTTAGAAATAGATAAGCCATCCTAATTATCAGTGAGGTTTTTTTTTTTTTTTTTCCTCCTTTTGATTCTTTTTTTCTTTCATGGATATGTTTTCTAAATCTTATTTTTTCATTGTGATTTCTATCTATTCACACTGACTTTGAAATATTTCTTCCATTTGAGCATCCAAGTCATTTGTGTGGGGCTTTACAATGATCACCAACTATATAAAATATGTCTAAATATATTAAGTTTGGATATATACCATGTTAAAAATAATATTTTGTGTTAGTCTTAAATTCCTTCAAATACTTTATGAGAGAATATCACATCCATGAATAAGTGCATGAATATAATTGAGACAACATACAGAAACCTCAAACAAAGTGTAGAGACTTGGTTTTTTGGGTATCTAAATATACTGTAAAACTACTATAACTAAACATATATCAAGATGTCATAAAATAGCAAAATAATACAAAATGCCAGTATGAGAAAAAGTACTCATATGTTGACAACTTAGTAATTAAAAAACTAAGACCGTGAGAATAAAATAGACCTAAAATGAGTGGTTCTGGTACAACTGGCTATCTGTCAGGAAGAAAATAAATTGGATCCCAATCTCATATAGTATTTAAAAACAAGTTAAAAATGCAATATAAATTTAACTGAAAAAATATTAAAATCATGCAGGAAATTCTTGGAGGACACAAGATCTGGTGATAAGAATAATACTGAATATAACTAGAAATCAGTGAACTGAAGATTGAATTTACAGTGAAGTATCATGCTATACTAGTTAGATTGGCAAAACACAAAATATCCCACAAAATACACATCTTGTTGGGAATGTAGGAAGAGGCATGTCCAAATTTATCACTAGTGAAGATGTCAATTGTTAGAGATTCTGTTGGAAAGTGTTCTTGCTATATCCCTAATCCTTTTAATCTATTTCCTAGAAAACTATTTTATAAAAATACCACTAAATAAAGATACATATCCAAAGATGTTTATTACAAGATTTTATATAATCACTCACGTACACACACACCCATCCACCTACCCCCCCACACACACACAAAATACAGAGTGAATATCATTTGGTAGGGAAATGCTTAAAAATTGATATACTATTATCAAATATTATACAACTACTAAAAATAAGGAATAGGAACCAACCGGATTGACTTTAAGGGGTAATTAATTGACTGAAATTTCTTAAGGTTTTGACTGAAAAAAGAGTCCATGTGCCTGCTTTTGTAACACACACACAAAATGATCCCTGTTGATATCTTTATATTATTCTTTGAAAAAGTAAATATGAAGTTCATCTGAGTTTCAGAAAGTAACAAAATAAGAAGGAAAATGTGTTATCCGACACAAACAAAAATAGCCAAATTAGAATACAATAGAATTGTGTATTGTATGATCACATTTATAGATTTATGTAAAGTACTGTTTATCATGTTTGTTTATAAAAAAGATAATAGGAATCCAGGCTTTGAAAAACTATTCATGTCATAGGCTCTGAACTTAGCATTTTGGGGTGCCTGGCTGGCTCAGTCAATAAAACATGTGACTCTTGATCTCAAGGTTATAGTTTGGAGCCCCATGTGGGGTATAGAGATTATTTAAGACAATATTTTTTTTAAAGATTTTATTTATTTATTTGTCAGAGAATGAGAGAGAGAAATTAGAGAGAAAGCACATGCAGGGGGAATGGCAGGAAGAGGGAGAAGCAGGCTCCCCACTGAGCAAGGAGCCCAGTGTGGGGCTTGATCTCAGTACCCTGGGATCATGACTGAGCTGAAGGCAGATGCATAACTCACTTAGCTACCCAGGCACCCCTAAAAAAATAAAATCTTAAAAAAAAAGTTTGAAAATAAATAAACAAACTTGTTTTTTAATCCAATCATAAGGACAGATTCTACATCATGGGTTTTTTAGTATAAATTTGTTGAATAAAAATTTAGAAGCGCAGCTCAGAGTTGATTTTTAAATGTTTTTCTCAACTTTACAAACCAAGCTCAACGCAAATAGATATTGCTAAGATTTATTCCTTTTTTTTCATTTATTTATTTTCAGCATAACAGTATCATTATTTTTTCACCACACCCAGTGCTCCATGCAATCTGTGCCCTCTATAATACCCACCACCTGGTACCCCGACATCCCCCCCCCCCCCCGTCACTTCAAACTCCTAAGATTGTTTTTCAGAGTCCATAGTCTCTCATGATTCACCTCCCCTTCCAATTTACCCCAACCCCCTTCTCTCTAACTCCCCATGTCCTCCATGCTTTTTGTTATGCTCCCCAAATAATTGAAACCATATGATAATTGACTCTCTCTGCTTGACTTATTTCACTTAGCATACTCTCTTCCCGTCCCGTCCATGTTGCTACAAAAGTTGGGTATTCGTCCTCTCTGATGGAGGCATAATAGTCCATAGTGTATATGGACCACATCTTCCTTACCCATTCGTCCGTTGAAGGGCATCTTGGTTCTTTCCACAGTTAGCAGCAATGGCCACGGTCGCCAAACTGTGGAAAGAGCCAAGACTTATTCTTACTTCTTAGGACTAATAAATACAGTTGATTTAAAAATACAACACTAGTGGGTGTGCCTCAGAAAATTTCCTTGTTTTGTTTGGAATGGTAGGTCTCATTCTTGTCAACTTTTGCACCTTAACAACCTTTACAATATGGTCACATATGGTAGGATCTACAATATAGTTAATTTCACTTTCCAAAATAATAGCCTCAATTTAGATACTTTTTAGCTTATTATACATTTCTTCAAAGTATGTCAGCTTTAAATATATATATTTATATGCATTTAAATACATAATGTGTGTATATATATATATATATATATAATAGATACATACCCAAATATCTATATATATAATTTATTTTGTATGTGTGTGTAGTGTTTGTGTGTGTGTGTGTGTGTGTGTGTGTATCTGTGTAATTTTCAGTTTGGGGTCTTCCAGACCAATATTTTATGTGAAAGCATGGATATAAGGTTTCAGGAATAGCTATTCCACTATTGATTCTGCTATATTCTTTGTCACAAGTGAAGGAATCTATTAGGAATGGGATTGATTATTTTTCAAGCTTTCATTGCACTTCTCTTGGTCTGTTGATTCTGTGGGACAGCAGCTGATTATGGACTAACTTTCTTGTTTCTATGCAGATATCTGTCATTGATGCTTGTGAACAACTTTCCCCTTAATATAACTTTGGAAATCAGGGTCAGTAGGAGCAGTCTTTGAGTAAATCATATGGCAATACCCTTCAGGATAAAACAACAGTACATTTCAGTTCCTCTTTTTAAATCTTGTTAATTATTATTTAATAACACATTGGGTAAAATGTGTGTATTTTCCCCCTACCATCGAAAAGAGAGAATTGAAGGAAAAGATTCTCTTGCATGAAGATGGCATGGCTTTTAGAACTAGTAAGCAATAATGATAACTAATTATCGTATCTCAATAGGCAATTTACTTGTTAAGCTATTAAATTCCAGGAAGGGAAATCATCTTCTTTCTCCTCTCCAACAAATTCCAGTCTCTTGACAATCTTACCTTTTCCCTCTTGAATCCATTCACACTTGTCCAACTCTACTGTCACTAAACGAATGCAGATCATCATTGATGCCTTCCTGACTTACAAGTTAGATCTTTCAAAGTTCAAGTCAGATTAAATTGCCCTGCTACTTACCATCCATCAGAGGCTTCTATTTGTCTTTGGATGAAGTCCAAAATCCTTATGCCTTAAAGTCTCTGAATGAACTAGTTACTGCCTTTCTGATTTCAACTCTTGCTCTGACTCTTACTAATTTTTTGGTTCTATATTGATATAACTTCTCTCATGAAGATGACTTCTCTGACCTCCTTAGCTTGGCACTTTCTGCAATAATACCATATAATACATATATCTCAAAATAAATATTACAATAAAATACTAATCACATTCTATTATAAAAACTTGTTTGTGGTCTGTATCAGTTCCAAGACTATGAGTTTAAGAGCAGGTACTTTTTCTATATTTTGTGTCCTGGATCCCACAGTGTGCAGAATAAAGAAGAAAATCAAGTTTTTCATGAAATAAATTAATGAACAAATAAGGGAAGAATAACTATATTATCTATTTATCTAGGTTTTCTAAAATATATTCTAAGGTTAACCAGATAATAAGAGCACCAGGTATTTAGATCACAACATTTTGTGATCTAACATTTTGTGTATTTAGATCACAACAAATTGACTCTACATCAACTTACTTTTTCTAAAATATGCTTTGATATCATGCTGTCACCTCATGTGTCATTAGGTTACATGGAAGGATTGTATTCATGCTACTATAGTAGTCATGAAGTTTTCTATACCAATTCTTTCTATTGACTTCTGGAAAACTCAAATTCAAATACTTAGCTCCTCTTCCTCAAAGATTATAGATTTTAAAGGAATACATTTTTATCTTAACCCAAATCTAAGTTTAAATTTCCCAGCTGCCTCTTTCTCATTGTTAAATGTATTTCATTGTGCTATATTGTAGGTATTTTTGGAGGTCACCTTGAATCTCTCAAGTCATAGGAGGTTTGGATTGGGGTGGGTGAGGAGGTAAGAGAGAGGGAGCAGTACAAAAGAGGTGAATAAGCACTAAAATGTGTAGGACTTCTTAGCTTTGGAAAGAACTATTGATTTTAGGTCAGGTGAAAAATAGATTACTAAATAGTTACTTTATTCACAAACTTGTATAGCAATAGTTTGTTAAGAACATTAGTGTGTAAGTACAAAAAAAGATTAGAAATACAAATGTTTTTATTTTAACCTACTTCAGGGTATCTACTATGTAACTATAATAAACTTACTCCAATGGAGTAATCTTACTCCATTGGCTTGCTAGTTTGTGTTATAATTTTTAATTCTAACATGTTCGTTTATGCTCAAATAAATGCCAAACAGAAACTGTTGCTTAAGAAATACTTTCAGAAAAATGCCAAGTTGAACTTTAACAACTCACAGTAAAATTAAACTCTATGTTTAACTATTTTAATATATTGAACATGTGCATTGTATTGATAAGTGTAGATAAATATTATGTCTTCTACTATGTACCTAGTTTGTTGTTGAAATTATTTTAGCTAACTATGCTAGTAACTTACTGTGTAACAAAGGTTAAGTAATTTACTTCCTGGCTTCAGCTTCCTTATTAAAAAAAAAAGTGAGTAGAGAGTGAATGAGTTCTAAGAGTAGAATATAAATTGCTGTCACCCCATCTACCTGAGCAATGATCAAATTAGGGATGGGTATATGTTTCAAGCAATGCCAAATTGAGCACTCATCAAGACTTTTGTGCTTCTGGTCTCAAAATAGAGTCACAATTACATTTGCATATAAACTGCAAGGGTAGTTAATTGAAGTTACCTTTTTCCATCTTACCAGTGAGAAAGAGATCAATAGGTTAAAAGAGTTATACCTTAGAAGTACAGAGATTAATTCAGGTGATATCATTGGAACTCCTGGATCCAGACATGCCTGAAGTTAGACATAGTCATGGGCTGTTCAATTACATGGAATCAATAATTTCCTTATTTACTTAAAGTAGGTTTAGTTGTATTTGATTACTTGCAACTCCAAGAATCTGGATTATTATAAACTTCATCCCCATGGTTCTATGTCTTCTTGACAGAAAGACTATTAAAATCACTTAATAATTTAGCAACCATAAAAACCTTCTGCACAGCAAAGGAAACAGTCAACAAAACTAAAAGGCCACCTACAGAATGGGAAAAGAGATTTGCAAATGGTATATCAGATAAAGGGCTAGTATGCAAGATCTATAATGAACTTATCACACTCAGCACCCAAAAAACAAATTGTCCACTCAAGAAATGGGCAGAAGGTATGAACAGACATTTCTCCTAAGACATACAAATGGCCAACAGACATGTGAAAAAATGCTCCATATCACTTGGTATCAGTGAAATACAAATCAAAACCACAATGAGTGGGGTGCCTGTGTGGCTCAGTGGGTTAAAGCCTCTGCCTTTGGCTCAGGTCATGATCCTAGAGTCCTGGGATCAAGCCCCGAATTGGGCTCCCTGCTCAGCAGGGAGTCTGCTTCCCTTCCTCTCTCTCTGCCTGCTCTCTGCCTACTTGTGATCTTTGTTTGTCAAATAAATAAATAAAATCTTAAAAAAACAAAACACAATGAGATACCACCTCACACAACTCAGAATGGCTAAAGTTAACAAGACAGGAAGTAGTAATTTTTCATGAAGATGCAGAGAAAGGGGAAATCTCTTACACTGTTGGTGGTAATGTGAGCTTTTATAGCCACCTGGAAAACTGTATGGAGGTTCCTCAAGAAGTTAAAAATGGAACTACTGTAAGACCCAACAATTGCACCATGAGGTATAGGCCCCAAAGATACAGATATAGTGAAATGAAAGGGCACCTGCACCCCAATGTTCATAGTACTGTCCACAAGAGCCAAATCGTGGAAAGAGATGAGATGTCCTTCACAGATGAAGGGATAATGATGTGGTACTTATATACATGGGAATATTACTCAGCCATAGGGAAGAAAGAATACTTAACCATTTACGTCAATTTGAATGGAATTGGAGGGCATTATGCTGAGAGAAGTCAATCAGAAGACAATTATATGATTTCACTCATACGTGGAATATAAGAAACAGGGCAGAGGACTGAAGGGAAAGGGAGGGAAAAAAGAATGGAAAGTCATCAGAGGGAGAAAAACCCTGGATAATCTTAACTACAGGAAACAAACCGAGGGTTCCTGGAGTGGGGAATGAGGTAATTGATGATGGGCATTAAAGAAAGCATGTGATGTGATGAGCACTGGGTGTTATATAAAACTGATAAATTGTTGAACACTACATCTGAAACTAATGATGTATTATAAGTTGGCTTATTGAATTAAGTTAAGCAATGCAGATGAAATGGATGCATTCCTGGAAACCTATAAACTTCCAAAATTGAAACAGGAAGAAATTGACAACCTGAATAGACCAATATCTAGTAATGAGATTAAAGTAGTGATCAAAAACCTCCCAAAAGATGTGGTCCATATACACTATGGAGTATTATGCCTCCATCAGAAAGGATGAATACCCAACTTTTGTAGCAACATGGACGGGACTAGAAGAGATTATGCTGAGTGAAATAAGTCAAGCAGAGAGAGTCAATTATCATATGGTTTCACTTATTTGGGGAGCATAACAAATAGCATGGAGGACAAGGGGTGTTAGAGAGGAGAAGGGAGTTGGGGTAAATTGGAAGGGGAGGTGAATCATGAGAGACTATGGACTCTGAAAAACAATCTGAGGGGTTTGAAGTGACCGGGGGGTGGGAGGTTGGGGTACCAGGTGATGGGTATTATAGAGGGCACGGATTGCATGGAGCACTGGGTATAGTGAAAAAATAATGAATACTGCTTTTCTGAAAATAAATAAATCAATTTAATTAAAAAAAAAAAAAAAACCTCCCAAAAAACAAAAGCCCAGGACCTGACAGATTCCCTAGGGAATTCTGCCAAACATTCAAAAAAAGAAATAATACCGATTCTCCTGAAGCTGTTTCAAAAGATAGAAACAGAAGGAAAACTTCCAGACTCTTTTTATGAAGCCAGCATTACCCTGATCCCCAAACCAGGCAATAACCCCACCAAAAAGGAGAATTTCAGACCAATAACCCTGATAAATATGGATGCCAAGATTCTCAACAGATCTTAGCTAATAGGATCCAACAGTACATTAAGACGATTATCCATCATGATGAGGTGGGATTTATCCATGGGATGCAAGCATGGTTCAACATACACAAATTAATCAATGTGATAGAACTAATCAATAAGAGAAGAGAGAAGAACCACATGGTCCTCTCAATTGATGAAGAAAAAGCATTTTACAAGATATAGCACCAACTCCTGCTTAAAACGATTCAAAGTATAGGGATAGAGGGCACATTCATCAACTTCATACAATCTATTTATGGAAAACCCACAGTGAATATCATCCTCAATGGGGAAAAGCTGACAGCCTTCCCTTTGAGATCAGGTACACGATAAGGATGCCCACTCTCACCACTGTTGTTCATCATAATACTAGAAGTCCTAGCAACAGCAATCACACAACAAAAAGAAATAAAAGGTATTCCAACTGGCAAAGAAGAAGTCAAACTCTTTCTTTTTGCAGATGACATGATACTTTATATGGGAAACCCAAATGACTCCACCCGCCAACTACTAGAACTCATACAGCAATTTGGTAATGTGACAGGATACAAAATCAATGTACAGAAATCAGTTGCTTTCTTATACACTAACAATGAAAATATAGGAAGGGAAATCAGAGAATTGATTCCATTTACTATAGCAACAAGAACCATAAGATACCTGGGAATAAACCTAACCAAAGAGGTAAAGGATCTGCATTCAAAATTTTCATCAGAACACTCATAAAAGAAATTGAAGAAGATGCAAAAGGATGGAAGAGCATTCTATGTTCATGGATTGGAAGAATAAACATTGTTAAAATGTCTATACTGCCTAGAGCCATCTACACTTTCAATGCCATCCTGATCAAAATTCCACTGGCATTTCTCAAAGAGCTGAAACAAATCCTAAAATTTGTGTGGAACCAAAAGAGACCCAAATCGCTAAGGAAATCTTGAAAAAGAAAAACAATATGGGGCATCACATTGCCTGACTTCAAGCTTTACTACAAAGCTGTGATCACCAAGACAACATGCTACTGGCACAAAAACAGGCACTTAGACCAGTGGAACAGAGTAGAGAGGCCAGATATGGACCCTCACCAGTCAACAAAACAGAGCCAACCCACAGAATGGGAGATGATATTCACAAATGACACTACAGACAAAGGGCTGAGATTCAAGATCTATAAAGAACTCCTCAAACTCAAAACGCAAAAAAACAGATAATCATGTAAAAAAATGGGCAGAAGATATCAACAGGCACTTCTCCAAAGAAGGCATACAAATGGCTAACAGATAGAAGAAAAAATGTTCATCATCATTAGCTATCAGGGAGACTCAAATCAAAGCCACATTGAAATTCCACCCTATACCAGTTAGAATGGCAAAAATTAACAAGACAGTAAACAATGTGTGTTGGAGAGGATGTGGAGAAAGGGGAACCCTCTTACACTGTTGGTGGGAATGCAACTTGGTGCAGCCACTTTGGAAAACAGTGTGGGGATTCCTTAAGAAATTAAAAATAGAACTACCTTATGATGCTGCAATTGCACTACTGGGTATTTACCCCAAAGATACAGATGTAGTGAAAGAAGGGCCACATGTACCCCAATGTTCATAGCAGCAATGGCCCAGTCATCAGACTGCGGAAAGAACCAAGATGCCCTTCAATGGAAGAATGGATAAAGAAGATATGGTCCATATATACAACGGAGTATTATTCATCAGAAAGGATGAATACCCAACATTTGTATCAACATGGATGGGACTGGAAGAGATTATGCTGAGTGAAATAAGTCAAGCAGAGTTGATTATTGCACAGTTTCACTTACTTGCAGAGCATAAGTAATAACACGGAGGACATTGGGAGATAGAGAAGAAAAGTGAGTTGGGGGAAATTGGAGGGGAGACAAACCAGGAGAGACTGTGGACTCTGAGAAACAAACTGAAGGTTTTTTTTTTTTTTTTTTAATTTTTTTATTTTTTTATAAACATATATGAAGGGGAGGAGGTTGGGGGCTGGGTGAGCCTGGTCATGGGTATTAAGGAGGGTATGCATTATTTGGAGCAATGTGTGTGGTGCATAAACAATGAATGCTGGAACACTGAAAAGAAATAATATATATATATTTAAAAAAAAATAGCATACCTAAAGTGTCATTTTTATATGATTCACATGAAAACAGTTTTATCACTTTAAATGGTGATAGTTGATTTTTCACCTAAGAAAATGTAAGTATTCTAAAGCTATGTGTAATAAAACTGGTTTTCCTGAGGGGGAAAAAATACAAAATAATTTAACAAACATCTAAATGAAAAGTTGTTGGGATCATTTTTTGAATACAAAGAAAAATAAAAAGAGGTTTCTAAGCTCATTGAGCTCATGGAGCTCACAGACTGGAAATGGGATTAATCTTGCAATGAAATATTATGGCCCCAAAAGGCCCATTTGAATTAGGCTTTTTGGAAGAAATGATTTTGAAATAATACATATGTGTTAAGTAAAAAATAAAATAGAATAAAATAAAAAGTAGCATGAAAAGACTCACAAAGTAGTTTTAAGAATGGTGGTTTACCTTCATTTAGAGCAATTAAACTCTGCTGGACATCTAATATTCAGCAACGGTTTAATATTATCATTTTACCAATTCAAGCCAAACCCAGCCATGAATACAACTTTGTATAATTTTCTCACTGGGATCATTTCCTGGTGTTATTTGCGAACATGAAATCTTTGTGAAAGTAAGCTTTCACCAACCGAATGAGGCTTACATCAAGTTCTAAACCTAGAGCAAACAAGTAGACTGTTCTGAGAACATTTTCTTTGGATTTGTAATCAAACAGATCTACGTTTAAACAGCCAAGTACCACTGCTCTAAAACAGAAAACTCTTGTTTAAAAGTAAAAAGGCAGTTTTTCTCTTTCCAAGTTAAATATGTTCTACCTCTGTGGAAGAACTCTTTCTCAATACCCTAAAAAATTTAACCATATTTTAAAATTATTTGCAGTTAATATTTGGGAAATTTTAATGTTTTACTATTTCATAGTCTAAAAACTTGAGTAATATTTGTATATTTAAAGTTTTTTTTCCCATTACTTAGGGTGCCAAGTGTGGCTGAAAATAAATTATTTTAAAATGGTGGCTTTTTATAAATCTCAATAAATAAAACTCACTTACAGTGATTGTATAAAGTGGTAAAAAAGTAACATGTAAAATTATTATTGGTATTATTTTAGTTATTAGATTTTATTTATTTATTTTAGAGAGAATATGAGAGAGAACAGGAGAAACAGAGCAGGGGGAGGGGCGGAGAGAGAAACAGACTTTCTACTGAACAGGGAGCCCAGCTTGGGGTTCAATCCCAAGATCTCAATATCATGACCTGAGAAGATGGGCTGAAGCTTAACTGGCTAAGCCACCCAGGTACCCCATGATTATTGATTTTAATTGCAGTGTTCTTAATGTATATTTAAATGCTGACTTTCTGAATGTGGCTTATTTCATATTATTCCATTATCATTCTGGAAATGGTTATGTAAGAAATGGAGAGCTCTCTTGTCTCTGTTTTGAGAGAGTGTAATCAGAAATATTTAATTACTGGACCATTGATCTATGAGCTTCTGACCGGGCAAATCATATGAACCAAGTCTCTAAGATCTTCTTTTCACAAAAATCTGGAAATGTAAAAGGATATCATGAGGTGAATTTTGTAAGATTCAAGGATATGCATCAAACATTTCCAGCACATCCTATTTCAATTTATTTTTGGCTTATGTAGACCAATCTTAACCTAGAGATGAAACATGGAAAAGGAACATAGAAAATGATTAATTTGATTTAAGCTGTAAGACGGGATTGATGACATAGCCAAGGACATTTATACAAGTACACATCATTAATCAAATATGGTGGGGCAGTTGCATATTCAATTAGAAACAATGGCTGTTCTGGTAGTTAGGAGGTCATGAGAGCCACAGTTCAAATTTTCTTGACTTGTTTTTTACTTTACACTTAATGGCTCCAAGTGTCTAAATGATTCTTATCCTGTATATCTTGGATTGAACAAAAATCTTAACTTGTAGGGGAAGGGAGAGAAAAATAAAACAAGATGAGACCAGAGAGGGAGACAAACCAAAAGAGACTCTCAATCTTAGGAAACAAACTGAGGGTTACTGGAGGGGAGAGGATGGGAGGGAGGGGGTGGCGGGGTGATGGACACTGGGGAGGGCATGTGCTGTGGTGAGTGCTGTGAATTGTGTAAGACTGACGATTCACAGACCTGTACCCCTGAAACAAATAATAAAGTGATGCCATAAAAATAATATGCAAAAAAATTGGACAGATTTTACACTGTATAACTGCAAATGCCATAAGTAAAAAAACGAAGCAAAAAAAAAAAAAAAAAACCCAAACCAGAATTTCATGCCGCTTATCAATCTTTCCTCACTTTAATAATTATTTTCCTTAATATTTTTTCTAAAAGAAATCAGAAAGATGTAAAATAAATAAGCCAAGTATCAGAAACTCGATTCTAATAGACAACTTTAAAAAGTGGCATCCATACAGAATCTAAAGCACTGAAATACTTTATATGACTTTTTGTATTGTTTCTTCAAACGATATTTTCTCATTTAAATGAATTCTTCAAAGACATTTAGTTCTAGAGGCAGTAATGAGTAAAAATATCATGAAATTAAAGTTTCTCCACTAAAAAAACTATATATATACATATACATACATATATATATATATATATATTTTTTTTTTTTTACTAATATAAGACCTGAATGTGTTGTCATATGCATTTTATTCCATCAAATCCATGCTCTGGCAAAACAAAATATGCTATCGAACTTGAGATTTTATTCCATGTCGATATTCAGCAGATTTAGAATAAAATATATGAAACTTTCAGTAGCCAGTCAGACCATCTTCTGAAATTAAAAATTGTGATTTAAATAAATGTCTTACTTTGAAATAATATTTTATGATGTTCATGTGAGCTGATACTTTTATGGTAATAACTTGTTATATCTGATTAAACCCACCTTCCAGAATTATTTTCCCCATCAAACACCTAAGTAAAATGATTCCTGTTTCAGAAAATGTGTCATGACAATGTGGTGAATCACTTGCTGTCTTCTGGATATAGACTCTGTGGTACATATGGGCATTTGTAGTTTCTTCTGGACACGTCTACAGTGTTTTGTCTAGATTTATATCTGTTTCTGTTTCTCACTTAGATTCCCTAACTAAATTAAGAGGTGATGCTTCAGAGTACATCTGCCCCAGAGAATATCTTCCAAGGGTGCATTTTAAGTTAATGCCATACTTGTGAAGTTTTAGTGGACATCTTTGAATGTGAGGTGGCTTACTATTCTCATTTTCACAAAGTTCCAGCCAGAGCTCTAGGATCATTCCAACAGTAGGTTAAGAACTGAGTTGGGTTTGGTGGAGCTTAGTTGTGCTCCACCAAAGATCGTCATAAGACAAATGGAGGTCTGGGGGATCCAAAGCAGCGTTAAATGATTCACAGCTGTCTTGGATTATATTGTGGTGTTTCTAAGTGTTTGGCTGAGTCTGTATCACATCAAACATACAGTAAAAAAGTGCAAAATTTAGCCAGTCAGCCAGATGTTTTGCATGCAACTGGGCAAACATGTCAACATAGGGTGAAACATCTGGCAGTTTCAAATAGGATTTAACTGACCTCATGAAAGACGAAATTGGTATGAACAGCTAATATTAAATAACTAAGTGAAACAAAGGTATTTTTAACACGGAGTGGTCACAATCTTTGAGTACTCTTATATTTACATGAAACAGAATGGAATGTTTAAGTCACACTGCCTCACAGATGTGCAAGGGGAAAAAAGCAGCTTCTTTATTTTGTCTGTAACCAACCTAGTCTTCCTCTGAAGCCCTCAGCAGCTGGTGTGGGAATGCGGTGGAGTAGGGAGGGCAGTTAACATTAACTTTAATGGTCCTATTTGGTTGAGTTTAGTTTCTTTTGGATGAGAATATTCAGTCTCAGATGTGAGCTTCCCAGGATTTTTTCCTTAAGATCTATGCAACTAGTAGAGTATGTATATCTTCTATAATGGGGATGAGTTGAAGTCCTCAAGCGTGGTGTCTTGTAGCAACCCCGAGGTCTTTTGTACTTCTTCCATCCGACAGTGGCCAAGGGAACCTGAATTCTCATCCTTCCCTCTCTCCTCCTTCAGTTTTCTTAAAACTTTCTGGTTTCCTCAATGCCTCTCATGTCTGGCTCTGTCTTCCATACAGTTTTCTTTCTGGATATCTGTTCCTTAGACTCCATGTTGATGCTGCAATCTCTACTGACTTCCCAGTCAGTGTTTTCAGCTAGTATAGGTTCCAACTCTCTTTTGGGATCCAAGATGACTTTAGAAAAGTAAGGACAGGGACACTTGGGTGGCTCAGTCCGTTAAACATCTGACTCTTGGTTTTGGCTCAGGTCATGATCTAATGGGTCATGGAATCCAGCCCTGAACAGGCTTTGCATTCAGCGGGGAGTCTGCTTGAGATTCTCTCCCTCTGTTCCTCCCCGCATGTGTGCACTCTTTCTGTTTCTCTCAAATAAGTAAATTTTAGGAAAAAAAAAAAAAAAGACATTGTATCAACTATAGCCCCTAATGTACTTAGGTTGGTATGGGTGAACACACAAAGCAATTAATTCCCAAAGCCTCAAACTACAGTGGGAACATGGTACTTTCTACTGTTAGCTAAAGTTGCTCCCTTTCTCTATCTTGTGATTCAGAGCTGGAAAACTGTAAAACACCCTGATCTACTTTATTTTTTACTCCCATCATTTACTAACATCTCACAGGCTGAAAAGTAGTGAGCTTTTCTTCTAGGTCATGACCTCTTTCTTTCAACCTAATAAGACTAAATAGTATCCAGAGATATTCTTGCTACACTTTCGGAGAAGTCAGATTCTTTTTATTTTTTTAAAAGACTTTATTTATTTGACAGAGTGAGATCACAAGTCGGCAGAGCAGCAGGCAGGGAGAGAAGGGGAAGCAGGTACCCTGCCGAGAAGAGAGCCTGATGCGGGGCTTGATCTCAGGACCCTGAGATCATGACCCAAGCCGAAGGCAGAGGCCTAACCCACTGAGCCACCCAGTTGCCCCAGGAGAATTCAGATTCTAAAACATCCAGGATTAGCCATTATGTGTTAAATGGTAGTCATAGAATATACTTTTAAAAAATCCTCTTTTGATGGTCTTGTCTTGAAAGGCCACAACTCTCTGGATGCAAAATCCTACTCTTGAACGTCAGAAGCTGAATAATATCTAGCTTGCTCTTTGCATTCCTCTTGTGTCTGCTTCTTGTCTCCCACTACATACTTTTTTAGATGGAGGATACCCAAGACTTATTAGGCCTACAAAGACATGTACTTAAATAAGTTTCACTAATAGCTTCGCAAAGGAAAAATACTAATCTTGTGACATTAAATTTATTTACTCCAACAAGTTAACTTGAAAGCATACATAGGTAGAAGACAGATAGGAAAAGAATACTTAGAATGTCTAGCTTTAATGAGAATAAGAATATAGAAATTCAGCAAACTTGTAGAAAAATTACCAAGAATAGGAACTTGCCTACAGAAGAGGAATTCAAGATAATAAGTACATGAAGCAAGCAAATGAAAGTTGGCTGAACTCACTAGCAAACAAGAAATGCACAATATCAAAAAGATAGAATTTTTAAAATATTTTATTTATTTATTTGACAGAGAGAGAACATGTGTGTGAGAGCACACAAGCAGAGGGAACAACACAGGGAGAGGGAGAAGTAGACTCTCTGTTGAGCAGAAGCCTGACTTGGGGCTTGATCCCAGGACCCTGGGTTCATGACCTGAGTGGAAGGCAAATGCTTAACCCATTGAGCACACAGGTGCCCCAATGAGATGGATTTTTATACCACTTATGGTGGCATTAATTAAGTGTACGCAGGAATGTTAGAATGTAGGAGCCCTCATACGGTGAAGGTCAGGTATAGCACATGTATCTAGTGACTCAAATTCTGTCCTTTGGGATATATCCCAAGAGATTCTCAAACCTGTCTAATAGGAAATATTAGTTTTCTATTGTTATGGAACAAATTACCACTATCTCAAAGATCTCAAATGACAGACATTTATTGTTTCACAGTTTATGTGGGTCAGAAGTCTGAGTTTGCTTGGTTGGATTTTCTGCTTAGTATCTCACAGGCTGCAATTCAGGTACCATCTGGGGCTGTGGTCTTATCTGAGACTTGGGGGTACTTTTCCAAGCTCAGGTGGTTAATGGTGGACTTTATTTTTTCATAGCTATAATACCCATAGTGGCTTGGTTCCTCAAAGTTAGTAGGAGAACTACTTTTTAGGGCTTTTAGCCTACTCAGAATAATCTCCCATTTGTTTAACTTAAAACCAACCAATTTAAGACCTTAGCCACATATCCAAAATCTCTTCACTCCATGAGATCGTAATTTAATCACAGGAGTGAAATTCTATCATGTTTGTAGATCTTGTCACATTTCAGAGGATGTTCTACAAGGGCATACCTAGGTCATTGAGAGTTATCTTAGAATTTAGTCTTCCACAAGAGATACTCATAAGAATATTCTCTGGAGCTTTGTTTATCCTGGCAAGATACTGGAAGCAGTCTGAGGCCCATCAGTAGGGAATGGATAGATAAGAAAGGAAAAATGTATTTTGAAGAAAAATATGCTGTTTTGAGCAGGAATAGATTTTATGTATTCATGACATTATGAATAAGTATGGAAAAAATAACTCAGCATGAAAAGTTTGAAACAGGATGAGATCTATAGCATAATGACATTTATATATACCAAAATACACATACATGAAAATGATACAGATGTTACAAAGCCATATAAAGAACAATGAGAGACTGTCCATAAGCATAGTAAAATAGGTGGGTATGGTGAGGAGAAATAAAGGGGAGAATAGAGTTAGAATATAATTAAATAAATCAATATATAAAATTCTTGATGGACTTCTTGGTACTTTATTTGGCATGCATTTGATACACACATTATGTAAGAGTTACACAGTTACCTTGCAAGTGTATAATTCATCCTATACTGTATATACAATTAATACATATCCATTATAACTTGGGGCTATTTTGGCATTTTAATGTTTTGGAAAAAAGCCAACTGGAGTTGTGAAAGAGATCATGGATAGACCATAATATGTATTGAATTAATATTTGTCTTGTTTTTATGCTTTCAGAATTATTTTGGATTACCTTTGTCGTTATTTTTTTTTCCATTGGTGGATTACATATATCTTTGCCATGATTTTAATCTTTAGGACTCATGACATTTTAGCAATATAACTTGTGTACTTAAAACTTCAATACAAATTTGTATTTACTATAAATTATGAAGTGTCCTACTCGTTAAATTCTTCATTCTTTATGCCTTTTGGAAAAGGAGGGAATTCAGGAACATGGATTCCGCAGTTATTCTATCTAGGAGATTCTCAAAAATCTAACATGGGCCTTCTCAGGAATAGAGCTATGCTTATTTGATTGGGAGCATAGAGATCAACACATTTCAAATTCCCTCTCCAGTATATGTCTTCATACCCCAAGTAGAACTAGATGCCTGAATTACATAGTTCATCTGGCTTATGTTAATAGATTTACAAAAGAAATGTTTTAAAATACCTTTATTACCGTGGATAAGAACTGAGCTAAAAGCTTCATAATAGTAAGTAATTGAGAAAATTTTACTGCCTTTTTTTTTTTTAGATTTTATTTATTTATTTGATAGAGAGATATCACAGATAGGAAGAAAGGAAGGCAGAGAGAGAGGGAGAAGCAGACTCCCCGCCAAGCAGAGAGCCCGATGTGGGGCTCGATCCCAGGACCCTGAGATCATGACCCGAGTCGAAGGCAGAGGCCTAACCCACTGAGCCATCCAGGTGCCCCAATTTTACTGCTTTTTGATGACATGCTATGCAAACTTTATTGGAATAAAGAAGAATTAGCCAAAGTTTTATTTTATTTTATTTTATTTATTTTATTCTATTTTTACTCACTTTCCAGATGAATGCAATTGCAGACAGAGACTTGTAGATTGTTTGCCAGAAGAATAGTTTTCTCCTTCTGGTGTGTGTGTGTGAGTGTGTGTGTGTGTATTTTTGTTTATTTATTTATGCTGGAATGTAAGAAGCCTTTTTTAAAGAGGCATTTGTTGTTTAAAGTTAAAATAAGACATTGGTTTAAAGTTACAGGGTTCACTTCACTGACATATTAATACATGTGCTAAAAAGAAATTTCAGTTGATGGAGCCAGAGGATGGAAGTGTCTACTCATTTTTTAATTACTCAATGTATCTCCTCTATTCTACCTATATTTAACACAAATTATTGAGCCCCTTTTATGTTCCCTGGTACTAAAAATATGGAGTCATACACTAAAGTACTTCTATTCCAATAGGCAGTCTAGAAGGTAACCCATGAAACTATAGCAAGCGAGAGAAGAAATATCTCAGTGGCGGTAGGAGACAAAAGGGATGATGAAGGCCGAGAAATAGTCAGGAATGATTTTCTAGGAAGCAGAAATAAGCATAGCTGAGTTTTGAAAGATAGGCTCCAGCTAAGTGATAAGCTTAGAAAACATCTGTCAAATTTGATAACTAGTAGGAAGGTTTGCTTGTTGTTGTTGTTGTTGTGTGTGTGTGTGTGTGTGTGTTTAAGAGTATATTTTGTACAGGAGTGGAAGTGAAAAGTAAGTGGAAGTAGGACAGTGTGAACTGGTAAATGGAAAGCAGGGGAATAAACAGAATTTGGAGCAAGCAACTAAAGTTTTATGTTTTAATTTTTAAAAATGATTTATTATTTATTTTAAAGAAAGAGAGGTAGAAAGAGAATCTCAAGCATACGTTCCACTGAGCACAGAGCCTAGCGATAGGCTTAATCTCATGACCCTGAGATCATGGTCTGAGCCAAAATCAAGAGCCAGATACTTAACTGAGGCACCCAGGTGCCCATGAAGTGTTGAAATATAGAATTTAAGCACTTCATGCACATATTAGGAAGAGGAAGCCAAGGAAGACTTTTCTAGCCAGGACCTACCACTGCAGTGCTAATGGGAGGAAATGAGAGTACAAAGTAGACTGGTGTAGGTACAATGGCAAGACCAGATAGAAATTTTAAAGAAAAGATCAAAAGCAAAGAGAAAAAACAGATAGCTCTAGGGCCAGTCCAGGGAAAGTGATTGGTTATTGAAATGAATTTATATTTCCATATATAGCAAGATAAAGGAAAGTTGCATATTGGTATTCAGGTGGTGTTTTAATAGGATAAAGGACAGCTTGTTATACTTTAAAAAAATAATTATCCTAGAGAGAAAAGAGCACATGAAAGCACACTTGCATGCACGTTGAGTGGAGGGAGGGACAGAGGGAGAGGGAGGGAATCTCAAGCAGACTCTACTCTGAGGGCAGAACCCGATCCCAGAACGCTGAAATTATGACCTGAGCTGAAATCAAGAGTCAGCTGCTTAACCAGCTGAGCCATCCAGGTGCCCCTTGTTGTACTTTTTAGATGTGAGTTTTTCAACATAAATAACAGTTTTTGCATGCATACATATTTTTAAGATTTTGTTTTAGTAGATTTCCTTATTGAGTTGTTTAACAGTATTAAGAAGGTGTAATGAACATCATAGAACGTTTTACAATATTTAAATCCTTCTGGGATAATTTTTTTCTGGTCACTCAAGCTTAGTATTTTCTAGGCACATTTTATTTTCATTAAATCATATTATAGAAAGCCAGCTGAAGCCAAGTAATTACACTAATAAGTTGTATTTGTATAGTTCTTTGTATTTTCCCAAGTCATTTCTTCTACATTATGTAATCTGAAAAAAAGTATAATTTTAGATAGATACTGACATTTAGAAAGAGTGCTATTTACACAGCTGGTTAATCCCCCCCCCCCCCCCCGGAAGGGAGGTTTGTTGTGGCCAACTATTTCTTTTATGCACCTGGATCACCTGTTTTTTTTTATGAACATATTAATTCTTTACTTCTCAACTTAAGTGACAGCAACATTTTTGAAATGACAGTTTAATTTGAAGGTGAAAAAAATATAGTTGTTTCCATCTGGTGGTCGTTTGTGTCCTTTTATTAACTGTGCTCATCTTCTTTAACCTTTTAGTGGAACAAACCCCACTGAGGACTGATATGTTCTATGGCACTCATGATTTTTTCACACTTTCTCAAAAAGCATTTATTATAAAGAACACAGCTCCCCTTCAAATAATACTTTTTAATGAAAAAAAATCTTTCTCTGGATTTTGACTATCTACTGAAGAGTCACCATTATGACAATACACAAGAAATCTCTGGGAATTTTATATTGCTCTTCAATGTAAATTTCTATTCCCATAAGACACCACTGCTTCTTTTAATGAAGTTCAAGGATGATCAAACTTTTCTGTTATTGATGTATTATTTTCTTCAGGTAAAAATACGTGTATGTCATATGACTATGTGATGTTATTGCCTTGGGAAACAACAGAGACATCTTTAAGATCTTCATTTCACTTCTACCCTCTTAGTTCATTGCTTCAGTTTCTACTAAGATGCATATTCATCTTCAAGGTTACATTATCCACAAATCTCCCAGTCATTGACCAAAGGTGTGGCTAACATATTTTAAAGCCAGGGATTTAGAGTACAGTAAATTTCAAGCCAGACTTTCTGGGTTTGAATCAGCAGTTCCACCCCTTACTAACTTCTCTACACTTGATTTCTTTATTGATAAAATGGGAATAATAATAATCCTTCTCTCCTAGACCTGTTGTGAGGAGTTAATGAGTGAATGGATAAAAGGAGTGTGTGGTCAGTGACTGCCATATACTCCATGCTAAACACATATTTTACCTATTTTTTTTTTTACCTATTCTATATATTTTACCTTAAAAATACTTGCATGGATAAGGCAATCAGAGAAAGACAACTATCATATGATCTCCTTGATATGAGGAAGTGGAGATGCAACATGGGGGGTTAAAGGGGTAGGAGAAGAATAAATGACACAAGATGGGATTGGGAGGGAGAAAAACCAAAAGTGACTCGTAATCTCACAAAACAAACTGAGGGTTGCTGGGGAGAGGGGGGTTGGGGGAAGGGGGTTGGTTTATGGACATTGGGGAGGATATGTGCTATGGTGAGTGCTGTGAAGTGTGTAAACTTGGCGATTCACAGACCTGTACCCCTGGGGATAAAAATATATTATATGTTTATTAAAAATAAAAAATAAAAATAAATACTTGCATGGTAATGCCTTTAAGACAAACAATTTTGTTAATAAATTAGTATCTTCCATATTAACATTAATTAGAATCTATTAAACTTTTCCTATGTATATGCACATTTATCTATTTAATCCTTATAACAATTCATCAACAAAATTAATTATATTTTATAGGAAAAAAGTAGCAATCAAGGAGCTTAAATACCTTGTTCAGAGATTGTATGTATAGCCTCAAAACATGCTTGAGTTCTATAATACACACTACAGGTTTATACTTTCATGATAATCCTGTACCCTCTTAAAGATGCTCATTCATCCTGCAAATCCCAATTTATTCATCCCTGTGACATTTTTTTTTTCCATATGTTTAAGGGCATGTTTTGAAGGGCAATAGAAACAGATCTCAATTTCCAAGATTGTATTTTGTGAGTCAAAATCTAACTCTGTTCTTGGTATTATAGAATTAATCTTGCCATAGCTCAGTAGTTGGGTTCCCAAGAGAGCAAAAAGTTAACTAATATATAAAACTCTTAAAGAAATAACATTTTGCCATTTCATTTCAACAGTTTCACTATTAGGATCAATTAAATATGCATTGGTGGGTCTGCTCAGGGATACTGGCATCATTTTAAAATATTGATTTACGAGAAAATGCCTTCTAGGGAAAACAAGAAAGTAATGTGAAAGAAAAGAAGAAAGAAAAGAAAAGAAAATTCAGGTCTCCAACCATAGCTGTGCCAACTGCTTGGTGCAAAAGGAACCCTGCCTCTGATAGACATTGCCCAATGTTGGACAAGCACCACCAGATGCAGAGCAAGACAAGACTTGGAGACCATTTCTAACTCCTTGAGACTATTGAGGTAAACATGTTGTCTTGCGAAAAAGATACAAATGATTATTAATTGGCTGTTCTTAAGAGGAAATACATAATTCTAATTTCACAAATTACGAAAAGGAAGTACTGAAAATATGGAAAAAGCTTCTGCCTGAAGTCTCAGAACTCTACCAAATGCCAAATGGATGTAGAGCATTAATGGTGCCTCTTTGTTCACTCATTTATTCATTCCTGTAATAAGCTTGATTTCTATCCTTGAAAACTAGATAGATAGTCTGGCTGTGACTTAAGTAAGTAAGTGCTTTGGCAGTGGGGGCAAAAGAGACATGATGTTGGGAGATCAGGAGCAATAAACCTGGTCTGGGTTAAGGGCTTTGAGGCAGAGACAGTACAAGTCCAAATAGGGAAAATGATTTTTTAAGCATAATGCCCCAACTCATTGACTTTGCTGCAGAAGATCAAATGTTGGCTCTGCAAGTTCTCCCCTTTCTGATTTGGGCAGTTCCTTAACTTGACTGGTTCTTCACATTCCTTGTTGTAAAATGGTGATGATGATAATGCAGAGAGCTGTTATGAGAATTAAGGAAGTTAATACATGCAAAAGAGTAAGGATTTATATTATAGAAATTAATCAAAATATGTTAAGGACAATTAGTTTCTGTCTCAACTGAGAATTGAAAAGGAAGGAAAAGATGTTTTTTAGGCAAAAGGAGGCATCCACACAAAAGTCTCCAGAGAAAGGAATGACATTTTGGGGAATCAGAAGAAATTCAGTGCCAGTAACCTTTAAGTTTGAGGCAGGAGAGGGGAGAGTTGGAGGCCAGAGGATACGCGAATACCATCTAAGGAAGGTTTTTATAAGACTTGTTAATGAGTTTGGTTTTATCCTAACATTAATGAGAGAAATAAAAGGGTTTAAGTAGTAGTAATATCATATTTGCCTTCTAGTAAATTCGCTCTGTCTGCTGGAAGGTGAGAGTTAGGGATAAAGAATTTCTTTCTAAAGGGAAAGACTGGGAACAAGATGCCATTCAAAGATGATGATTGTTTGTACTGAAGGGGAAAAGTGGATAGGGGGGAGACCCTAATAGATTCAACAGTATCATGCACAGTATTTGCTTGAATGTGGTGTTGAGGGAGAAGCAGGTGTCTTTGATGACAGACTTAGGGACGGACTGCTTGATGATGAAATTCACTGACAAAGGAATTAGGGAAGGAACATGCTAGGGTGGTGGAGTATGACTTTGGTTAAGGGGTGTCTCTGAAACAAATAGGGAAATGCACTAGGTAATTGTATAAACTAGTCTGTGTCTCAAATTTGGGTTGGGGATATTGATTTGGGCATGTATTAACCCTTGATGATTGAACCCATGGGCACAGATGAGGTGTTCACAAGAGAAGAAGCAAGGAGAGAAGATAGCTTAGGGAAGCACAGTGAAGGATGGATGAGGATGAGGATGATGGATGGAGGATGAGCCGGTACGGGGGGCTGCCTGGGAGCAGTGCAGAGATGGAAGGAAGCCAAGAGGATGGTGTCAGGAAAAGACTGCTGTGTCTACATATATGCGTATTTTTACACGAGGGGGAGGCAATCCTTTTGAAAGCTCTTGAGTCGGAGACAAATAAGGAAGGTGTCTACTGAGTTGAACTGATAAGAGTTCCAAAAAAAATTTAAGCTAGAATATTCTTCCCCACCCTGCCAACTGCAAATAAGATAGAATTCAGAACATGCGGCTCAGTGTTATTTACTGTTAAGTCTGGTGTTTTGTTAACCTGTACCTTCCCCAGGCAGATGGATGTGGAATGATAATATATGCCCTCCGACTCAAAGTGAAAACTAGAAAATCACGCCTTAAATGACGAGAAAAAAATGGTGAATGAAAGAAAACTTTATTCATAAAAAAGTAATTTAGAGATACAGACTATAAGAGAGCTGAAAGACATTTTACAGTTCATCTGGTCAAACTGGCTCATTTTTTTAATGAGAGGATTAAAGTTAAGCCAAGTTAGCCTGAGCTTATTTCCCTTTTATTCTCTAGGATCAACTTCCTCATTCCTTTTGAATGTGTGCTAGAGTTTAAACATTTTTTCAGTGCTTATGAGGTCCACATAGAGAACACTGTATTATTAAGGCAAGCCATTCTAAGCATGTGTTAGATATTTCCTATATTAAAATGAGAAGAAAGCATCCTATCCTTGTTATGCTATCACTGGGTTGTTAAATAAGACTCCTCTTTCCAAGTTGTCAAGGTAAATGGGAAATAGAACTATGAGGACTGCAGGCATTCACTCAATCACTTTTCATTGCATAAGAATGCAAAATAAATAGCTCCTCACAAACATGAGGAAGAGCCCCTTAAAACATCGGTACTTCTGTGCAAGGTTTTCATTTCCCCTTAAATATTTTTATTTTTGATGGGAAGAAGCAGGCAGCAAGTGACAAACAACAGCAAAGACAGTCCAAATAAGCCTAAGGAAAACTAATTTAAGCTCTTTCCCTATGTGATCTGTCTATAGTGCTTTAAAAAGAGCTGTATTTGCCAGTGGGTTAGAGCAGTATATTATTTTTGAATCAATCTGTCCTTTTTTCCAAGTTTCTAATACTTCTCATTCTGCCCTAGTCAGACACTTGAATGGTGGAAGTTCTCTATTATTCATCAAATACCTCAAGCTGTTCCTGTCAAGTTTCTCAACTCATTTCCTACAGATATTTCACAAAAACACAGCCAAAAAACTTCACTGCCAGGTATGAGCCTATCTGAATAAAGAATGTAGGAGCCAGACATTTTGCAAAAAAGGAAATGGACTGTGGACTGGGAGCCTGTACTCTTTCAATACCTGCAGTTTGTTTACTTTGTACCAGCGGTTAAACCCTACTTCCCACAACCTGATTATTCATTTTCATCTTTTTCAGCCTTCCTCACTAAGAAGGGATCACTCCTTCCCCCAGGGAGGAAGGACACAGTCATAAGAAGAGCACTGTTTCCTATTCTCTTATTTTTAGTAAGTTAAAGGCATTTGGTTTTGAGAGTCAGCTAAGTAACTGTTTATAAATCATATGAGGCAAGTGAGGAGTTTGGAACAAACTTCAAGATATAAAAAGGAAAACAAGCAATTTGGGCAAGATGTGAATTACCTGGGTGGAATATTTTGTAGAAATGCTAGTTTCTAACCAAAATGATCTTCCATGGCAGATTTTTTTTCCCCTTTCAAAGTATTTAAAGAAGAGGTAAATAGAAAACACATTATTTTGCATTATATCTTATTAAATAACATGACTTGGAAGATTGAAGTGGGAACAAAACATACTCAAAATCCTTGCCTCTTTTTTTTTTTTTTTTTTTGATCTGTTTTAGTCTTGCTTCCTTCAGCAAAATAGTATACCTATAGGACTTGAAGGGGGTCCTAAGAAGAAATAAATATGTTGGCCTAGAAAATAAAATTTTCAAAGAAACATCAACAAAGAACAGAAGAGTTTCTGAAGATAACTATTAGGATAATTCTGATTAATTTTTCAAAGATCAAAATACACTCAAGAAATGATATACAAAATCAAATAGCTTAATGTTAATATTTTAACTAATTTGTGTAGGTTTCACGTAGCCTTAAAACTTAGAAGGTTATGCAAACCAAAAGCTACTCTTAGAGTATTTCTCTTAAGACAGATGATTAAGGAAGAACTTCCATACAAATGAAGGACTAAATATGAGAATTGTTATATATGATTCTATCTGAAAATAATGTAGACCATATAAATTCTCAAACCTGACTTTTAAAGTCTTAAATTATTTATTTTAAGGATGACTAAACATTTTGGATTTAAGCTATAAAAATCCATGTGTAAATATTTTTTAAAGATTTATTTATTTTATATAGTGTATACAAAAGCTGGAGTAGAGGGAGAGAGAGAATCTCCAGCAGACTCCTTGCTGAAAACAGGTCCTGACATGGGGCTCAATCTCACAATCTTGAAATCATGACCTGAGCTGAAATCAAGAGTTAGACACTTAACTTACTGAGCCACCCAGGTGTCCCCATGTGTGAATACTTGTATACTGACTTATTTGTGTCCAGCACGTAAGTCAGTGCTATGGACAAAGAAATTTGCCAACAAGTTATTCATTTCCTCAAAGAATTTATAATGCATAAGGGGCCAAAACTATTGCAAAATCAGTGAATAATGTGGAACAGTGCTTGGAGAGTTCAGATACGGAGAATATAAACACACTTGAAAGTCAGGAAAGGTTTCATGGGGGGAAGACAAAGTGAAGGACAGGCCCAAAGTAATGGAGACAAGGATTCAAACAACAATCAAGCAAGCAAAACCCCACAGTGAACACCATTTTATGTTCAGAGGACACTGAGATAAAGATATGGAAAAATGTTGAGACAGAAATGTCTGAGGTCAAAGCAGCTCTTATCAGATGTAGACATCTTTATAGCAAAATATGAAGCTAGTTTACTGATAAGGAATGAAACTGGTAAAGATGAATTTGGGAACTATAAATACCTGGATCCATAATCCTGATTCTGTCATTCATTGGTTATATAACCCTGGGCCTAACCCTGTGTACTTAAGTTTTGTTATCTGTGAAATGGGAAAAATAACATTGTATACTTTGTAGGGCAGTTGTGAGGATTACACAAAAATATATGTAAGTGATTAGAACATTGCCTGGCATTTAGTGATTACTAATTATCTCTAGCTGATGTCATTTATTTTTATTTTTCATTGTAGATTTATTTATTTGAGAGAGAGAGAGAGAGAGAAAGAGTACATGTGTAGGGAAAGGGACAGAGGCAGAGGGAAAGAATCTCAAGCAAATTCTCTGCAGAGCCCAACCTGGGGGCTTAATCTCATGACTGTGAGATCATGACCTGAGCCGAAACCAAGAGTCAAATGCTCAATCAACGGACCCATCCAGGCACCCCTCTTATTATTGTTATTTAAAAGTTGAAAATAGGGGGCGCCTGGGTGGCTCAGTGGGTTAAGCCTCTGCCTTCTGCTCAGGTCATGATCTAAGGGTCCTGGGATCAAGCCCTGCATCAGGCTCTCTGCTCAGAGGGAGTCTGCTTCTTCCTCTCTCTCAGCCTGCCTCTCTGCCTGCTTGTGATCTCTCTCTGTCAAATAAGTAAATAAAATCTTAAGAAAAAAAAAAAAGTTGAGAATAGTTTGGAAAGAGTCCTACAAAGAATATAATTAATAATAAATTACCGATGTGAAAGATTATCAAGTAGACAGATCTTGGGTTATCTAGGTAGTATAATTTAAAAAAAAAAAAAAAAAAAACTTCCTTCTCCTGGTATCACATAGTACTTTACCTATGTTCTATTACAACACATATCTATTTTCTTTTATTCTTACTTAAGTACACATTATATTTTACCCAGAAGCTATATGATCCCAGAAGACAATCATAGTAGCTAATCTGTTTTCTGATCTTCAGAGCAAGTGAGATAACAGCTTACAAACAGTAGATGCCTACTAGCTTTAGTTGAGTGAATGAATGAATTTATGAATGGTTATTGAAAGACCAAATCTTTGGCCATTCCCAGTGTGAGGGAAGTAAGAAATGAAGAAAGAGCCCACTAAGAAGGGCAGTTAGAGGGGTGGGAGGAGAAATAAGATCTCATGAAGCTTTGAATTCTAACTAGGGTTAGAATTTGGCTTTCACAAAGATTGCTTTCTATATAAGTTCATAACATTGCATTTGTACCAAGACTTACATTTAAATTCTCCAAAGGTATCAACAAATACATCTTTAAAAATAACTCTACTGTACAATACTGTTAATTTCATTAAATGGATAATAAATGGGCTGCACTATGAAATCAGCATGCACTTTAAATGCATACAGAAGAAAGTATTTTCCTTGCATGGAGTTTCCTAGTCTTGTAAGTTTTGTGCCCTCCTTTTTATTTCAGAAGAATTTAAATGGCCATAAAGTGGTAGTTAATTCCTTTCTTAGAAATATTAATGTCCTCTACTTATACAGTCTTGATAAAAGATATAATTCCTTAAAAATCAATTCAAATTCTAAGAAAGTTTTGTTTGTTTGTCTGTTTTTAGAGTCTTACAGTCAAAATGTGTTGTTAGTTCCATGGAGAATTTGTATTATTGGTACTGGTGAAGAAACAAAGACTAAAATATGTCCTCAGTGATTTTTACTTCCTATAACATATGATATTGGTGAAAGACTTAAAAATAAAAAAATTTACTTACCCAAACAGAAATATTTAAAGACATTAGTGTTTTACCACTTTAGAAGACAGAAATCATAGATTTCTATTATGTTTATATTTCCTGCTGAATAATAATATTTGAAAATTTGCATGTGTGAGGGGGTGGGTGAGTCTGAATAATTAAACATAAGTAATTTAGAACAAATTTTAAAATGTTATTTATCATTCTTAGATTAGATCCACTTAGGGGTAACTTCATTCTTCTTTTGTGAGATGTCAGCTGAAGCTCCCAACCTGAAATTGAGACTCGTTCAAACATGTTTACATTACATGAGACCACTCCTGCTTGGTCCCAGGTAATAGATCCAGGATGGGCACTGCTTCAGAAAGCAGCAGGCGCCTGGGTGGCTCAGTTGATTAAGCAACTGCCTTCAGCTTAGGTCATGATTCCAGAGTACTGGGATTGAGCCCTGTATTGGGTTCCCTGTGTCAGGAGTCTGCTTCTTCCTCTGACCCTCTCCCCTCTCATGACCTCTTTCATTCTCTCTCTCAAATAAATAAATAAAATAAAAAAAAAAAAAAAAAAAAAAAAAGCAAGCAAGCAAGCAAGCAAGCAAGCAGCAACAGTGAAACCAGGCAGAGTCAATCTCCCTGGAATGTGAAAATATGAAATTGGGACAATTTCAAAGACTGGGGCAGTTGTTGGAAACTGGGTTTTTAAGTATATATTTCAGAAATCCAAGGCACTTTGTTGGAGGAGTCAGGGCAGATGATGATTTGTAATTAGAGAAGAGGAAACCAGAATGGAGATTAATAGTCTTCCATTTCCTGTTTCAGTCTCAGGAGATCCTTGAGTTCTGTGAGGCACAGTAGACTTTCAATATATTCTCTTTTCTGCTCAAGCTACTTTCAGAGAGTTTCTGGGTTTTGAAACCAAACCATCCCTGACTAAGTTATAGAACAATAAATTCAAGTGAAAAGCAAGCTGAAAAATAAGAAGCTAGTGCTATGTAAGAACAGCTGCAAAAGATTTAGGGGTCATTACAAATGACATAGGTCATACTCAATGTAGCTAAATCTTGTCTCCTAAACTAGTAGCTTTCCTGCCAGGGAATCAATGAATCTCAAAACCTTTGTGTTAGTTCTACTCTTTTCTTTTATTCCTGCTGCTCAAATAGCCAACAAGTTCTATTGTTTTAATTTATAGATGATGAAACTGAAGCCCAGGGAGGGAAGTCATAGAGCTCAAGGCCAGGATCTAGTTACTAGCAAATCCCAGGTTAGGTGACTTAGTTCTAAGACTTGCCCAATACCCCTTCCTATCAGCACTTTACTTTTATGGCTATAGTGCTATAACAGAATGAAAACAGAATGAAATATTTGAATATAATAGATACATTGGAAAAATCTGTTCCTCTCCAATATAAGCAATTTTGATACATTCCAGGATTCAGTCTTTGGCCTCCTCTACAAACGTTCATTAATTATTTGAGTTGACCCCATCCCGTGGTTTTAAATATCTTCTACATTCTCATGACTCCAAAATTATATTTCTGGTTCTCATTTTTCCCTCCGACTCTATAGTTTTATTTCCTACTGCTTATTTGACATTGCCTCCTGGATAATAGTTACCTCGCACGTGACAAGTACAAAGCCAAGCTCTTGATTCCAATGCCCCATTCTTCCCTGTGTTCCCATTTCAGAAAATGGCACCTCCATTCATCGGTTTCTCAGACCCAAAACCTTGGAATTATCCTTGACCTTCTTTCACATTCCACAACCAATCTGCAAGCAGAACACGTTAGCTCTGTCTTCAAAATACACTCTAAATCTAACTTCCTTTCCCCATTCTGCTACTGCCACTGGAGTCCAAGCCAGAACCACTGGCATCTACTGCTCTAGTAAAGTCCACTCTCAACACTCCTGCCAGAATAATTCTGACACACGCGAAGATGATTCATGTGGCTTTCCTGCTTCCAGTACTCTCTGATTTTAGATCAAACGTAGAAAAACATCCAGAATGTTATAAGGCGTATATGATAAGGCTTTCATGACTTCTCCCCTCTGGTTCCCTGCCTAAAATCTATCCTATTTTCTTCTGTGAGTTGTTTTATATTTAGGACTATGCTTGAACTTGAGTTAAACTTTGCACAAGTTGTAAGGTATGGATTAAAATTTACATGCATAGCCAGTTTCAGGACATTCCTGTTTCAGGAAAATTTGTTGAAAATACTATTTGTTTATCTGATGAATTGCCTTTGTACCTTTGTGAAAAATCAATTGAGAGTATATATGTAGGTCTGTGCTCTATTTCTTTTACCTATTTATCTGTCTGATACAGATATTACACAGTCTTAATTACAAAAAAAATTACAAATTTTTTTTCTTGTGACGAGACCTTTAAGATTTATTCTTAGCAACTTCCAAATAGGAATACATTATTGACTATGGTTACCATGCTGTACCTTACATCCCAATGATATTTACTTTGTAATTTTGTACATTTTGACCCTTTTCATTTTGCCCATGTCCCAACTTCCTGACAACCACCAGTCTGTTCTCTGTATTTGTTATGTTCTTTTTAATATAATGTATGTGATATTGTATGGTATTTATCTTTCTCTGATTTATTTCACTTAGCATCATACCCTTTTTTTCCATCAATGTCATAAGTGACAAGATTTGATTGGGTGTGTATGTGTGGTCTTTGTTAATTTATGGACACTTAGGTTGTTTCCATATCATGGCTATTATAAAAGAATACTGAAATAAACATACTGCTGCATATATATTTTAGATTTAGTGTTTTCATTTTCTCTAGATAAATATCCTGAAGTGGAATTGCTGGGTCATATGGTAGTTTTATTTTTAATTTTTTGAGGAATCTCCACACAGTTTTTGTTTGTTTGTTTATATATTAATTGCACTAATTTTCATTCCTACCATCACATCACAAGGGTTCCCTTTCTACATATTTTCATCAAAAAGACAAGAAACAACAAGTGTTGGTAATAGCCATTCTAACATGTGTGAGGTGATAGTTCTCTGTGGTTTTGATTTTCATTTTCCTAATGGTTAATGATGCTGAGCAGCCTTCTATGCACCTGATTGGATTGTCTGTTTTTCTCTTTGAGTTTTATGAGTTCTTTATATACTTTGAATATTAACTCCTTAAATGCATGATTTGCAATTTTTTCTTTCCCATTCAGACTGATTGCCTTTTCATTTTGTTGATGGTTTCCTTCACTGTGCAAAAGCTTTACAGTTTGCTGTGGTGTCCTAGTCAGAACCACAAAATCATCCCCATCACCTATCTCAAAAAGTTTACCACTTATGTTTTCTTCTAGGATTTTTATGGTTGAAGATCTTAAGTTCAAGTCTTAATACCATCCACAAAAATTAACTCAAAATGGATTAAAATAATTTCCTAGGGGCACCTGGGTGGCTCAGTGGGTTAAGCCTCTGCTTTCAGCTCAGGTCATGATCCCAGGGTCCTGGGATCGAGCCCCGCATCAGGCTCTCTGCTCAGCAGGGAGCCTGCCTTCCCCTCTCTCTCTGCCTGCCTCTCTGCATACTTGTGATCTCTGTCAAATAAATAAATAAAATCTTAAAAAAAAAGATTTAAAAAAATTGCCTAGTGTCATTCTTTTGTATGTGACTGTCTAATTTTTCCAAAATCACTTATTGAAGAGACTGTACTTTACGTTCTTGCCTCTTTTGTCATAAATGGCCACATATGAGTGGGTTTATTTCTGGGATATTTTGTTCTGTTGATCTATGTATTTGTTTTTATGCCAATACCATACTGTTTTGATCACTATAGCTTTGTAGTATAGTTTGAAACCAAGGAGTGTGAAGCCTCCAGCTTTGCTCTTTTTTCTTAAGAAAGACTGGCTATTTGGGATTTTCATTTTTTACATAAATTTAATGTTCTATTTCTGTGAAAAAAAATGTCATTGGAATTTTGAAAGGGATTGCATTGAATGCTGTAGATTGCTTTGGGTAATATGGACATTTTAAGGATATTAGTTCTTCCAATCCATGAGCACAAAACTTCATTCCATTTATTTTTGTATTCAATTCCTTTCATCAGTATTTTAGAGTTTTTAATGTACAAGTCTCCTTCACCTATTTGGTCATATTTATCCTTAGATGTTTTATTCTTTTTGATGCAATTGTAAGTGGGATTGCTTTCTAAATTTCTCTTCCTGATAGTTTGTTGTTAGTGTATAAAGATGCAATAGGGTGCCTGGGTGGCTCAGTGAGTTAAGCTTCTACCTTCGGCTCAGGTCATGATCCCAGGGCCCTGGGATCGAGCCCCACATTGGGCTTTCTGCTCGGCAGGGAGCCTGCTTCCCCCTCTCTCTCTGCCTGCCTCTCTGCCTACTTGTGATCTCTCTCTCTGTCAAATAAATAAATAAAATCTTTTAAAAAAAGATGCAATAGATTTTTGTATATTGATTTTGTACTTTCAACTTTACTGAATTATAAAAGATTTTTAGTTGAGTCTCTAGGGATTTTTAATATATAAAATCATGTTGTTAGCAAACAGTGAATTTTATTTTTCCTTTCCAATTTGAACATCTTTTATTTATTTTTCTTCCCGAAATGCTCTGGCTAGTACTTCTAATACAGTGCTGAATACAAGTGGAGAGAGACCCTTGTCTTATTTTTGATCTTAGAGGAAAGGTTTTCAGTTTTTCATGATCGAGTATAATGTTAGTTATGGGCTAGTTATAAATGGGCTTTTATTTAAGAATTATTTGTTTTAGAAAGAGAGCAAGAGTGAATGAGAGAGCATGAGTGGTGGTGACGGACAGAGGGAGAGAATCTTTAAGTCAACTCCCTGCTGAGTGTATAGTCCTGTGCAGTCTTAGTCTCATGACTGATTAAGATCATGACTTGAGCTGAAACGAAGAATTCGATGCTTAACTGACTGAGCCACACAGATATCCCAATAAATGGTCTTTATTATGTTGAGGTACAGTCCCTCTAAACCCACTTCATTGAGTTTTCATTATAAGTGAATGCTGAATTTGTCAAATTCTTTTTCTGCATCTATTGACATGAGCATATGATTTTTATCCTTCTTTTTAAAATATGTGGCATATTACATTGATTTGTGGATGTTTTGCCATCTTGTTTGTCTGGAATAAATCCCACTTGATTGTGGTGTATAATTGTTTTAATGTATTGTTGAGTTTGATTTAATAACCTGTTGAGGATTTTTGCATCCATGTTCATCAGAATGTTGGCCTGTAATTGTCATTTTTTGGTGGTATATTTGTCTAGTTTTGGTAGCCATCTTCTACCCATTTTGATATGTCTCCTTACCCCTTTGTTGTGAAGAAGCTGTTCAGCTAATTTCAGGTCTTTTTCAAAGGGACTTCTTCCATATGTGGCTGTAAATCTGGTGTGCCTGTGGGAGGCAGTGAGTTTAAGATCTTCCTTTGCCACCTTCATGAATCACCTCCCCTCTCTTACTAAGTTGTTTTTTTGTTTTTTGGTCATTGTTGCTGTTTGTTTTTTCTAAGTCTTTAATTTCATTCTGTTTTCAAAATCGATTGTTTTGGCTCCTCTAGGTCTTTTGTATTTCCATGTTAATTTTAAAATGCGCTTATTAATTTCAACAAAACCCTGCAGAGATTTTGATTTGGATTGCACTGAATGAACAGATCAATTTAGGAAAAAAAGTTATATTGAATTTTACAGTCCATGAGCATGGTACATTTCTTATGCCTTCTTTAATTTCTCTAAGCAATGTTTGCAGGTTTCACTGTATAAGACTTGCACATTTTTTATAATATTTTGATAAAGAATGCTGTTGTATATATTATACTAAAGAAAGTTTTAATTAAAATTTTATACATCTTGACATCTTCCATATCCCCCAAACATGTATTTCTCATTCTGTTAACTGAATTTATTACATGATTTCATGGTGAAGAATTCCTAAAAAATGGATGCCTGGGTGGCTCAGTGGGTTGAGGCCTCTGCCTTCGGCTCAGGTTATGGTCCCAGGGTCCTGGGGTCGAGCCCCACGTTGGGCTCTCTGCTCAGTGGGGAACCTGCTTTCCCTACTCTCTCTGCCTGCCTCTCTGCCTCCTTGTGATCTCTGTCAAATAAATAAATCAAATCTTAAAAAAGAAATTAAAACAAACAAACGAAAAAACAAAAACACACTTGGGTGGCTCAGGTCATGATCACATGATCACAGTTTCCTGGGATAGAGCCCCACACTAGGCTCCCTGCTCAGCAGGGAGCCTGCTTCTCCCTCTGCTACTCCCCCTGCTTGTTTTTTTTTTTTTCCTCTCTCTCTTTGTAAAATAAATACATAAATAAAATCTTTAAAAAAACAAGAATTCCTAAAAACAATTCTAACCCAAGAATTTACATAAAGTAGTTTGGAATTATGGGGGAAAATGTGGCAATAGAAGCAGGGTGATTATTAAATAAGATAATCCCCTAGAGAAATTTTATGGAGTGCTGGGAATTAGGAATATGAGAAGTCTCAAGTAAGAAAAATATGTGTTTTTTTAAAAAATATATTATTTACAAAAAAATAAAATATATTTACTAACATAAGAAAAATACTAATTAAAATAAAATATATTATTTACTTTTAATTGTGCCTGTCATTTTACTATAATCAGAAACTAAAAGGAAGACTACAAAATTATTCTATATATCTTCACGGCTTAAAAATGGTCATCAGTTTTCTTAGTGAATTTCAACCTTATTTCAACAAAAATAGAATGAGTCTCTTTTCTGACACTGGTAGGATGCCTTGGGTTCAGAGAAACCATTGTTTTGGAAGCACAAGTCAGAGTGATAAAATCAGTTCTCCGTGGTAAGGATTGTGTAAGATACAGTATTTTTCTGTAATATAAATTTGGAAACACTGGTATTTAAAACAGAAATCTTTTATTCTTTTCCCTATAAGATTGGAAAAGAAACCATTTTACTTAGTAATTAGCTCATTAAATTTTTAAAAGGTTACTTAACACTAGGAAAATCAAGATATTTTACTGCTGCTTTTTCAATTTGATGCCTTTTATTTCTTATCTAATTTCTGTAGCTAGAACTGCCAGTATAATGGGGAATAACAGTAGTGAAAGCAGACATCATTGTATTGTTCCTGATTTAAAGCTTTAAGTCTTATACTTTTAAGTATGGTGTTAGTTATGGGTTATTCATAAATGTCCTTTTTCATATTAACGAAGTTACCTTCTAGTCCTACTTTTCTGAGTGGTTTTATTATAAAGAGGTATTGAATTTGTCAAATACCTTTTCTGCATCAATAAATTATCATGTAGATTTTTGCCTTCATTCTACTTATGTGATGCATTACACTGAATCAATTATATTGTATACATTACTGATGAATAATCTAGAAAGGAAATTAGGAAAACAATTCCACTTACAATCACATCAAACATAATAAAATATTTAGGAATAGATTTAACCAATGAGGTGAAAGACTTGCCCACTGAAAACCATAAAACTTTCTGAAAGAAATTAAAGACCTATATAAATGAAGAGACAGCTAATGTTCATGACTGGAAGATTTACTATCATTAAAATGTCAATACTACTCAAAGTGATCTACAAATATAATATAATCTTTATCCTCAAATTCATATATAATGAGTCTCTAAATAATCAAAATAATATTGAAAAAAAAAAGAAACAAATTGGAGGGCTTCTACTTCCTGATTTCCAAACATTTTAAACTATAGTAATCAAAACTGTATGATATTAGTATGTTAGCCACACAGACCAATGAAATATAACTGCAAGTCCAGAAAGAAACACCCACATATATGATCACTTAACTTTTGACAAAAGTGCCAATTTCTTTCAATGGGGCAAGAATAGTACATTCAACAAATGGTGTTGGGGAAACAGGATATATACATGCAAAAGAATGCTGTTGGGCCCCTAACAAAATTAACTTAAAATGAATCAATGACCTAAATCTAGGGCTAAAACTGTAAAAATCTTAGGCTTAAATTTTCACATTCTTAAATTTGGTAATGGGTTCTTAAATTTGACATAAAAAATAAAGGCAATGACAAAATATATAGATTGAATTCATCAAAATTAAAAAGTTATGTGCCTCAGAGGACATTATCAAGAAAATGAAAAGAAAACCTACAGAATGAGAGAAGATATTATAAACCATATATCTGATACAATTTAATATCTAGAATATATATAAAAAACTCTACATCTCAACAAAAAAATCAATCACCCCAACATAAAAGTAGACAAAGGACTTGAATAAATATTTCTACAAAGGCAATATACAAATGGCCAATAAGTACATCAAAATCATTAGTTACTAGGGAAATACAAATCAGAAGCACAATGAAATACCACTTTACTCCTACTAGAATGGCTATAATTTCTTTTAAAAATGTTGACAATTATTTATTTATTTATTTGACAGAGAGAGATTACAAGTAGGCATAGAGGCAGGCAGAGAGAGAGAGAGGAGGAAGCAGGCTCCCTGCTGAGCAGAGAGCCGGATGCGGGACTCGATCCCAGGACCCTGAGATCATGACCTCAGAGAAATGGAAATCTTTGTGTGTTGCTCTTGGGAATGCAAAATGCTGTAGTCATTGAAAAAAAAAGTTTGGTGCTTCCTCAAAAAAAGCTAAACATGGAATTACCATATAATCATATACCAAAAATTCAACTCAAAGACGTAAAACTGAGAATTAAAAATAGGGGCTCAAAGAGATACCTGTATGTTCAGTGTTTATTTAGAGCACTATTTAGAATAGTCAAAACCTGGAAACTAACCAAGTATTTATCAACATATGAATGGATAAAAACAGCTATAAGGAGGAATGAAGTTTTGACATGTGCAATAACATGGTTGAATTTTAAAAACATTACTCTCCATGAAATAAAAAGGCAACTATTGTTTGATTCAAATTACATGATGATGTACCTAGAATAGGCAGAGATGAAAAATATTTTAGAGGTTACCAGGGGAAAGAAGAAGTGGAGAATGAAGAGTCGTTGCTAAGTGGTTAGAGTTCTTTTTGGGATGACAAAAAATACTTGAAAATAGTGGTGATGGTGATACAACACGGAATGAATATCATTGAACATTTTTAAATGGTTACAGTAGCAAATTTTATATAACCTATATTTTACCACAATAAACATTTTTCCTTAGCCTATTTAAAAAAATACATCAATTAGTTAGATTTAAGGTTTTATTTGTGAGATAACTTTTATGCTAAGCAGACTTTTTTACACAGGTCATCCTTTGTGAATCTATGTTCGACCTAAAAATATATATTAATCTAATTTTTTTCTAGTAATTACTATATAAAGATGATCCTTATTAATCACTCTTATTAAGCAGTGATATTGACTAGGAAAAAAATTGTGATAATTTAGAATTGTTGTTGTTTTAGAAGTATAAAACTTTCGTTTATATAAGAGAGATCGAGAGCTTATTGCTAAGGCAGAATGGGGACATTCACAATGTGATACAAATATAAATGGGATATATTTTACAAAAAGAAATAATCTTCCAGTAACTTTTAGTATGTGAATGTAATATTTAGAGAAAAGTAACTCATTTTATTGGTACTATACTAACACCACAGGTATGTAGTGCATTCTTTCTTAACTTCGACTTCAGGTTTCCCAGTAGTCTTTTGCATTGCTTACCAGAGGAGCCTGACCTTGAGAAGATGAATCTAAATTCAGAGGGGATTATTTATTTCTGTTTGTGATTAATTTTTTAATTGTATTCATGGAAATAGCAGAGAGGATCCACTCAGTCTTTAAATTTTTCAAGGACTTGTCTCCTTTCATGCAAAAAAAAAAAAAAAGTTTTTTAGGTTTTAAATACTATACTATATAATGGTATATTTTTATGTATATAAAAGAAACAGGAAGAATATGTTAATGTTTAATTTAAAGAAATCAAATTTTAAAAATCACAAGTAAGTAATGTGTGAATCTACATTGAAAATAACCATCATGCCCTTTTATTTTTTGAAGTTTATTTCAACTACTATACTTAATATGGGGCTCAAACTCATCACCCTTAGATCAAAAGTTGCATGCTTCTCCCACCAAGGCAGCCAGGTGCCTCAACACTGTGCCTTTTTAGAAATACACGTGTAGCAATGCAACTTTCTGTTAGAGTTAGAAAACCTTTGTCTCAATCTGGGTTCTGGCTCATTACCCTGGGCTAGTCATTTGACTCTTAATTTTGTCAAGGGCACCACAAACTTAACACAATCCATTCTTCCCACCTTACTGGATTGCAAAGTGATGTGCTTTTGGTGAACATGTTTTATGAGGTGCAAGCTTGAAATGAACTATTCCAGTATGTTTGAGAAATTTCCAATAGCCAGATTCAGTTGCCTTTTTAGTATCTATATTATATAACAGAAAACACAGCAAACTCAGATAAAACTCAGATTAAAGATGGAAACATTATTTTCATTAGTGGTATACCAGCTATGCTTGGGTGAGAACAGCTATAAAGTTTTTCCTTCTCATATACATATTTAATAGACAGTAACCATTCACTCTTTTGAATACTTCATAGGTGAGCAAACAGAGGCTAAATCAAGGTTTCCCAAGTGTAAATAGATGGTAGCAAAACTAGCCCTGAAACTCAAGTTGTTCATCTCCTAGTTTTATATTTTGGGAACTGGCAATATCTAATCACAGTTGAAAGGTGAAAGTATATGAGAGAACATTTACCTGCTATTATTTTGTCTTTTCCCAGAAAAATGCACTAACTGCAGGTAAGAAATGGTCTCTTTTTTAAGAATCTGAGGATATTCTTGGAAGTAAATAGGTAAAAATTTCAAGGGCAAATTCTTAGGAAAAATACTATTCATTAGAGAGTTAACAAGAAATAAGCTAAAACAAAAAGTTAAAAAATACTTTTTATGCTTTTTGACAGAAGCATCTGTCAAAATAGTCTTTTTAAAAAATTAACATATAATGTATTATTTGCCACAGGGGTACAGGTCTGTGAATCATCAGGCTTACATATTTCACAGTTCTCACCATAGAACATACCTTCCCGAATGTCCATAACCCAGCCACCCCATCCCTACCCCCCAGCCCCAGCAACCCTCAGTTTATTTCATGAGATTATGGTTTGTCAAAATATTCTAAAACAAAGACAAAAAATTACTAATTTAAATATTAAATATTATGAGGTATTTCATATTCTAGAACTGCAATTTTGCTAACTGGCTAGTTTGTATATATTTGGGGGATTTTTTTGTGTATGTGTGTGCGTCTGTAGAAAGATATTATATATTTCATTTAAATAAATGTATTAGAATAAAATCATTAATTTTGTATAAATTCAGCCAATATTTGAGTTCTGTAGATACTTGGTAACAGTTTGAGAGCCTTTTTAGTGAAGCCTTCATATGATCAGAATTGAAACTAATTCACTCACTAGAAATATCAGAACCCGTACCATTATGATTATTCCTTCTAATAATAAAATAACTGATTAGATATTTTTTCCAATGAAAACATATAAATGACTGGCAGACCATCCACATCACTAATCATCAGGGAAATCTGTATCAAAATCACAGTGAGATACCACCTCATACCTGTTAGAACGGCCATTATAAAAAAGATGACAGATAACAAGTGTTGGTGGGAATGTGGAGAAAAGGGAACCCTGTGTACCATGAATGAGAATGTAAATAGTACAACCACTTTGAAAACAGTATGGAAATTTAAATGTAAAATTACCATATGATCCAGCAATCCTACTTCTGGGCACATATCCAAAGCAAATGAAAACAGAATCTCGAAAAGATACTTGCACACTCATATTTATTGCAGCATTATTTACAATACCAAGATATGGAATCAACCTCAGTTGCTTCAGACAAATGGATAGACAGACAAATGGATACAAAGGATGTGTACACACACAGAATGGAATATCATTCAGCCATGAGAAAGCAGGAAACATTCCCATTTGTGATAACATGGATGGAACTTGGGGACATTACGCTGAGATAAGCCAAAGAAAGACAAACACTGCATGGTTTCCCTTAAAGGTAGAGTCTAAAAATAATGTCAAGTTCATATAACAGAGAGTAGGGAAGTGGTTGCCAGGGGCTTGGTGTGGGGAGAGGGGGTTGGAAAACAGACACTGCTAAGAGGGTACAAATTTCTAAAAGGGTACAAATTTCAGCTATAAGATGAATAAAGTCTGAGGATCGAGTATTTGATAGCACTGTATTATATACTTGACATTTGCAAAGAGATGAACTTTAATGTTCTCACCAAAAATAAATAAATATTGTGATAGATGTGTTAATCAACTGGATTGGAAGAATCCTCTCACTATATATATATATATCTCAAAACATCACTATGTACAGTCTAAATATTTTAAAATTTTGTCAATTACAGCATGATAAAGCTGAAAAATATTAAACAATAAAATGAAATTGTGGTTGATATTTACTTAAGCATAGTAATCTTGGTTATAACTTGGGTACGTTGTATGTTTCTAAGTAAAGAAAATTAAAAAAAAAACCTCTCTCTAGGAAGCAGTTGTGTTAATTTTCTTGAGAAAAAAAGCAATTCTTTCAAAGCATCAAAGTATCCAAGCAAGTCACCTCAGACCTAAAAATGTGGGCTGTTTGTAACAAAACTTGTACAGCAGATTTCTATAAGTGTTTTACTCATTTTCCTTTTAATAATTATATATATTTTGGGGAAATAGGGTATGCATTGTCAAATACAAGACTTCTTCCTATAAACTGGAGTTGGTGCTGATGGACACATGACCCATTTATTCATTTTCCCGATCAGTTTCTATAAAAACTTAAATAATTGATAATTCTGATCTGTTGTTGACATGGTATATATTTACATATACAACAGCTTCACACTTAAATTACTCATTTAAAACAAATTAAATATTTGCCACATTCATGCAGGAAAAAGCCAAACCAGTTGTCTGTATTATACGTTAATGTACCTAAGGAAACGTCAGTTGTACTGATTTTACAAGTAGACACCTTTAAAAAAAAAACCTGTTATTATACCAGTTTTAGAATGAAGGAAATAATTTTTACTGTTTGCAACTTCCCTCACAGTTTTCCTTGGGATGAAAGCCTAAGGATCAAAAATGTTCACTGATGCCGTTATTCTATAAACAAGGCTCCCAGTCACCCTCCTACCACTTCTCTTTGCCAGAAGAAACAAATGCCGGTTGCTTTCGTGCAGCCAGCACTGAATTTTGACAAGGAGGCGAAATGATACAAAGCCAACAAATACCAGAAGAATAACGCAAGGAATCTCACCTCAAACTGAGAGCACACAGTCAAGCAGTGGCAATTGGAAAACTGACTCTACTTTTGATTTTGATAATCTACCTCAAGTTTCAAAGCCTAACTAAAATATATATATATATATATATATATATATATATATATATATATATATATATATTTGTTCTTTTCCATAAACTCACATCATGAACAAGTTACACAGATAACTATCAACCATAATATGTATTTTGAGATTTAACACTTCTCCTTCTTGTTTTTCTTTATTCGTATAGTTTTTCTAGTGTCCTGAACTGTTGAATTCTGCTTTGGGAACTATTGGCAAGCCACTTATCCATTACTGCACAAAGTTAAACAACCATGGTATTAGTCATAAATATTAAAATATAACAGCAAAGTCTTCTTATGGAACTTGTTAAATTTCAGGTATTGTGCTAAGTGCTTCACATTTATTAGCCCTTGTCATTTCCATAACCACCTTATGAAGTAATGAGATGACCTCTATTGAACAGATGAGGAGATTAAGTGGCCAAAGTAAAATAAGTTGTCTGTAATTCAAAACCAATAAATGGAAGAGTTTTTCCCTAAACCCAGACACATCTGATGATGAAGGCAGTTCTTTACCATTATGCACTTGTGTCTCATAATAGAAAAAATGGCCGTTTTATCACCCGAGGGCTCTAAGGAAGGTCTATTTTCACACTAAATATTAGAGAACAAAAAAATTCTGTTTTACCTTAAATGTTCTATTGAGTGCTTCATATAAGTGATATGAATGATGTTGTCTACAAACTATTAGCTGATTACTGCAAAGAGTTTCTACTGGGTAAAAAATAAAAATCTTTGGGCCCCAAAGTAGTTTTCTTCTCAGTTAGAAGAATCTGATCTCCCACCAGCTGTCCACAACACTTCATTCCGCTAAACACCCACTGCTGGTACTCTTATTCAGAAAAGTCTCTGAGCTGACTTGTACTGCTTTAGATTACCAATTTGTGGCAAAACAATTTATTTTTTCCGGGGGATGTGAGATGTGGTATCTCCATGAAGCTAAACAAAACCACAGTACAGGGAAACAATGAATGAGCTAGCTTGTCCTGTGGAACATTCACTATCTGCTTATTAATTTCAGACATGAAGGTGTTAGCCCTTTTGAACACAAAATTAGAGATTCTTCAGTCTTTTCAGAAGGAAGAACGTGTACATGAGCAAAGGTTGAAAAATAAAATCTATAAGAAAAAGTTACAAAGAAAGCTGTTAATTCCAAGACCTTAGCTTACAAATAATTATTACCAGGTAAATAGAACAAGAGATTTATATAGCAACACTATAAAAAGAATGTAGATATTTTACAAAAGAAAAAAAACTCCTCAATTTTAAAGGGATTTGGGCTTTGAAAGGAGTTTAAATTTTCAATACAGAGATTTTAAAAAATTAAAAAGTTACAGAATCCTCTCTGCTGAATGGTTTAGTTGCTTCTGGCAATGAAATAGCCCCTATCATTTGAGGTTGCAGAATTTATGCTTTGAGATCTGATTATTCATAATTGTAAAACAGCCATATTAATGGTATACCATTGATGTAGTAAGATCAGCATTATTCTTATAAAGCATTTCACTACTGATTACAGTAAATTCAGACATAAATTTAGACATACTTTCCTGAGAACCACTTACGAAAGTAGAATATTTTTGTTTTCTTAATAAATATTACCCTATTGAAGAAAGTGCTTTTAAAAATATTTTCCAGCCAAGTCAAATAAATGACAACATTCCCTTTTCCATTTTTCAAAGGTATTTGAAATTTGGGGGAATGTGTTCAGAATTTAGAATATTCCAGCCTACATTCCAGGAAATTCCTTGGCAGTGTTAACCACGGGCCTCAGGCATGAAATACCTCAGTAAAAATGCTGTGCTCTGCTTGTCATGTAGACATGTGAAAGTTTTTGAACTGTATTCACTTTCTTAGATCCCAAATACTTTGAAATGGTCATAAATGATAACCAAGGCAAGTATATTGAAAGCCATTAATTTTTAGGGGAGATTAGAAGGATAGATTATATATATAAAATATATAGGTAGAATGAAAGAATATATAGGTAGGATGAATATATATGTATATATATGTATGTATATGTATATATACATATGTATGAATATATATAATATATGTATTGTATGTGTATATATGTATATATATGTATATATATACACATATATATTCAATCATATGTGTATATATACTATATATATTTTTAATCATAATTCTGGCAGGTGCTCCTGTACAAAAAAGATATTCTTTTTTTGTGAAGACATCTGAAGTCAAGAATAGATAGAAGTAATTTTATAAATTTGGAAATGACCTTACATTTTTGCTAGTAATTTTTGACATTTGTAACAATATGGAGATTGGAAAGTCATCATATACGAGAATTAGAAATGGTTAAAGAGGGGCACCTGGGTGGCTCAGTGGGTTAGGCCTCTGCCTTCGGCTCGGGTCATGATCCCAGGGTCCTGGGATCGAGCCCCACATTGGGCTTTCTGCTCTGTAGGGACCCAGCTTCCTCCTCTCTCTCTGCCTGCCTCTCTGCCTACTTGTGATCTCTGTCAGATAAATAAAGAAAAAAATCTTTAAAAAAAAAAAAAGAAATGGTTAAAGAATACTAAAACTATTATTTGAGGGTTGGAGAATTTGACATTTCTTTACACTTCCCCAACAAAAAAAACAAAAAAGAAAATTGAGAATTGAGACTATCAGAAATTAAGTCCTTGTTCTCAACTAATTCTGTATCATTGAGGAAGCCATTAAATCGCTTAGAACTCAATCTGAATACCAAGGGAAATGGACCTTGTAAATCATATGGCCCTTCACCACTTACATCTGTGTCATTCTTTGGCTCTGTTTCTTTTCTGGACTTTGATCTTTCTCCATAAAGAGGGTATTCCTGCAAGTTTGGTTGTTCCAGTTGTACAAGATTCATTAATGGAAAATCATGATCAAGAAGATTTAGAAATGCTTTTGTCACATGTGATACTGATTATTTGGACAGAGATTTCACACTCTACGAATTGTTATAACAGCTCTTATATCACAAAAAGATATCCCTTGTTCGTTAGGGGTAGAATTAAGCACAATGACTAAAGGAAAGTTTGGTGTTTGGCTCTTACTGGATGATGTTTATAACTTTAGGAAGTGAGGAGTGGCTATGTAATAGGTATTGGTATAGTGATGGTGGTATACCTATTTGAGGCTTTCAGGAGAAGGATTACTATGTAAATTTCCCAGTGAATACCAGGGATTGAGATACCAGTAATTATACCTAGCTTTTATTGTGGAAGAAGATTATTTTCATCAAAAATGTGAAAGCTTTATACATGTCTTAAACAGAATACTTGGATCAAAGTAAATGGTTTTGTGATTTTTACCTTGTGTGGAAGGAAGAGTGATCATCTAGTTTTGGATAGTCAAGATTTGAAGATCTAGAGCTATTATCATATCTCTGGAATGGGAATTGATAGTAAGGTAAGAACTTCCCAATATAATGTGGCAGAAAATTCTTAAAATCTAGCAATATGATATAATGGGATGGGAAATTTGAACCAGAACCGATGTTCTGTCATCTGCATTTTTATTCATCTTCTTCTTTCTTCCCTGACAGATCAAATTGTTTGAATGCATACATATCTATAAGGGCATTGGAGAAAGGTGGATTGGAAAGAGAAAGAAGAAAAGCAATTGACATGTGTTTAGAAAAGAAGGGGGTGCAGAAGGGACAGAGTGGTTCTTTCACTGGAATGACTACATGGTTGTATCAATGCAAACAACCAAACCCAGACATTTTTGTAGGATCCAAGAATTAGATCAAAACAACTGTACAATGGAAAAATCACTGAAAAGTCTCCTCTGAAACTTGTTATTCATCAGTATCTATTACCCTTCATTCTTTACCTGATTTTGCTTACACTTTCATTTTCAATGCCTCCTACCTTTAAATTAATTTCCAGACATTTCTGGTTTCCTCTTCCTGTTCCACTGCAAATTTTTAAATATCATGTACATAATTCCTTGTTCTTTTAAAATTTTTTGACACTATCTGATCAACTATCATGAGTTAATATGGTAATAGGATAAAGAACAATGTCTGGCTCATGTAACTGTTAAATAATTTTGGATGAATAACTAGGGCAGTCTGCCAACTTAATATATAAACATTTCATGTTCATTTATTTTCCCTTGGACACAGTAGCTTAAATTGAGATATTTAAGTGAATGAGAGGAAGATATTCTGGACAGTAGGGATTTTAGAATATGTGAAATCAACATGAGGTCAGTCACTTACACATAAGTTCCTCTTGTGCGTATTTCCAAGACATCTATATATTCTCATTTACCCCAGGAATGGAGATGTAAAATACAAAAGGATTTTTGTTTCATTGAAAGAAAAAATGATGGGGTGCCTGGGTGGTTTAGTTGTTAAGCTTCCGCCTTCAGCTCAGATCATGATCCCAAGGTCCTGGGTTTGAGCACCACATCAGGCTCCCTGCTTGGTGGGGAGCCTTCTTCTCCCTCTCCCTCTTCCTCTGCCCCTGCTTGTGTTCCCTCTCTAGCTGTCTCTCTCTCTGTCCATAAATAAATAAATAAATAAATAAATAAATAGAAAAAAAGAAAGAAAAAATGAAAGTCTGTTTATAAGTTTTGCTAAATATTCAGGCTCCTAAGGAAAGATGTTTCCTTTCTAATGATCTTCCTCCTAATTTACTCGTTTCCGTTTTTATGCAAACTTCCTTACAGACAAAGCAAGCAAAAGAAGTGAGGGATCTAGAATTTTACATATTTCAGTAGTACGGTTCATTTAGTAAAGCTACTTTTAGAGTTTTCTTGTGGCAATGTGCTTTTATAGTTAATGTGAGTTTAAATGTTGAATATTTGTGTTTTGGTTTGTTTAATGTACTGTCAGACCATAAATTAAAAAATTATCAATGTTTTGAAAAGGAAAATTTGACACAGCTTAATCTAAAGTGAGGTTTTACTTTGTAAATGTTAAAAATTGCAGCAAGGAAAGTGAGGAAATTGTACTCTATATATAGTATGAAATTTAAGGACTAAATTAAAAACAGATATGAAAAATCTCACAAAAACTGAGATAATATTCCTGTCTGAGTGCCTTGAAATTTTATATCCTGGGAAGTAAATTTGCTTGAATTACAGTTTAGGTTATCATCACACAAGGCACATTGAATAGTCTTCCCCTCTCAAATACTCCAAAATCCTCAATATAGAGAATATTTAATTTCCAAACAAGGAAAATAACATATAAATGATTCACTAGTTGTTTCAAACCTGGAAAGCAAAAAGGCATTTCATGCTATCTGTCTGCATCAATTTAGTATAAATTATGAAAAGAGCAGAGAGTGCCTGCCTTGCTATTCTGTCCTGCAAATTGCTGAGCAGTTCTCACAGTATTGTGCTCAACAAAGAGCTGGAGACAAACACCCATAAACTGTCTGATGTTGGAATTTGATTGGATCTCACCAGCATGCTTCAGTTTCAGATGTCCATTTTTCCAGTGGGGAGAGGCTTTTTCCTCAGCATTGTTGTGCCTTGTTTTCTTGCTCAAGCCCTTTTTTTTTTTTTTTTTTTTTTTTAAAAGAATTTGAGAGAGAATGTGCAGTGGGGAAGGAAAGAGGAAGAGAAAGAGAAACAGACTCCCTAGTGAGTAGGAAGCCCAACATGGGGCTCCATCCAAGACCCGGAGATCATGACTTAGAGGAAAGTAGATGCTTAACCAACTGAGCCACCTAGGTGCCCCCTCCATGCCTGTTCTAACATATACAAAGCAACATGGTTTATTGATGCTGAGTAAGACACTAGTAGTTGGGGAGAAAGACTTAGGGAGAAAGGTGAGGAATAGAGAGGGAAGGAATTAATACTGCGTGTTCCATAGTCTAGATTGTCTCTCCTTAATCTATCACATTTAATGCCCAGCACTTAATAGGTGACTTGCAATTTTGGGGGGTCAACATTGGTTGAAACGTCAAAACATTTTTATATCATTGAAAACTGAGGTTGATTTTATTTTCAGGGATGGAAGAGCTGAGCTCAACAGCATAAATAACTCATATAAAGTTACACAAGTAGTGAATGGCAGGACCTGATTCAAGATCAGGTTTGTCTGATGCTCCAAACTCTCTTTCTCTGTCACTTTTAAGAAAGGCAAACTATTTCTATAAGACACATGGAGAAAATGCAGCCATTGAAAGATTAAAGATGTATCATAATGCAATTACTGAACTGGAAGTGTCTTTAACCATTATATAATTGAATCTCCTTATTTTAAGATAAGAGAATAAATCAAGAAACAGGTGAATGGGAATTGAGTCAAAAGTATAATAAGAGAACATGTTCATATTTTAAGTGTCCATAAATTTAAGGTTGCAATTCTGTGTTGAGTCCTATAATGACGTTTTAGAAAACAGGTTTTACGTTAGATGGGTAAATTGATACTCATCATCATCCTTAGCTTTGACATTTTGGTCCTCTAATCAGTAACTAAGATAGAAAGCTTTGGAAAAGTACTCTCTCATCACTATAAAAGGAAATGTGATTTTTTTAAAAAAAGATTTTTATTTATTAATTTGACAGACAGAGATCACAAGTAAGCAGAGAGGCAAGCAGAGAGAGAGAGAAGGAAGCAGGCTCCGGGCTTGAGCAGAGAGCCCGATGCGGGGCTCGATCCCAGGACTCTTCCTGAGCTGAAGGCAGAGGCTTTAACCCACTGAGCCACCCAGGCGCCCTGGAAATGTGATTTTTAAGATACAATTCTTCAAAATGTCTTTTTTTTTCTCATCTATGTGTAGTTAATTTTTGTTAAGGTTCCATACATGCTTTAAAAAATTGAACATTGTATATTTGTGGATTTCAAGTTTCTATATTTATATTAATCATATGTTGTTTATGTCTTTTTAATATTACTCTTATTATCTGAGATAGAGATATTGATACATCCCCATTTTTACTTTTAATTCCTCCTGAGTTTTAAAAACATTCATTGATGGTTTTAAGTACATTCAAGTTCAAAATTGTTATATGTTCTCAGTGGCTTCTTTATCTTGTCATGTAATGGCCCTTCTTTTCCTTTCTAGGGTTTTCTTATTTAAATTTAATATCAATGTGCAAATTTATTTTTTATATTAGTTAGCACTAGATATCTACTTTTAATCTAAAATCTCACATCATTCTTTACATCTGAAAAGTCCTCATTCTCACTACATATTTTTTTCCTACCATTCCATTTTTTTCTTCCCTGTTAAAATTATTGCATTAGGTTCTCATCTGTTTTCTGTGTTTAATATTTTTTCATTTAAAAATGACATTAAAAATTTAGAAATAATATTTTTTTTATTGAAAAACCTTTGGTTTTTCCTATCTGAATTACTCATTTACCGTTTTCCTTGTGACTGATTTAAGAAAAATTCAATTGTATGTCTGATTTCGTTTTTACTTAATTTTTAAAAATCTCATGTCCATTTCCTTCTGGTTCATATGTGCCTCTTTTTCTTTCATAATTTATCATTCTTTTATACTATTATTAATTACATACTCTTGGATCATAAATTTTTTAAAATTATCATTTTTTTCCATTTTGACAGTGACTTCATTCTTCAACTGGTGATTTTGTTGGTCGTTTGTCTTTTAGTTTTTCTTCTGCCACTGGGAGTGTTCATTTTGGTAACTTATCTTCCCCATGCTTCAAGTCTGATGATAATAGGCTTTAACTTGTTCACTGAGGGCTCCTTCCCTTGCATGAAGTTGGTAGAAGATAAATTTGGACAAATCTCAGTCCAGGTGGCTTTTTATATTTTCTTCAGGTATGTATTCAGGTATATGTTCTCACCTGTGTATAAGCTGGTGTACCAGTCTGCGGGGCAGTTGTCTTCTGGCTTCTTCCAGGGAACAGGAAGGTCCTTTGGCTGCCTCTGTATCTCAGAGCAGTCCTTCCCTATGCATGTGGTCCTTGCTGTCCTCTTCACTCCACCAGTACCATTTCTTGCTTTTGCATATAGATACTAGTGGGGTGGACTTTAATGCCTCAGTTCTCACCACTCCAGGTTTTTGTTCCTTTTCTGTTCTATAGAGTACATCTGGCATTATTTACCTGATTTTATACTTTTTGTACTGTGTTTGTGGTAGGTATGGAAGTTCAAGGCATGAATTCAAAGCACTATTTTACCAGAATAGTTCACCAAAAGTTTCTTGGACATTCTCTATACAACTGGCAATATTTTATTTCTCACAGTCAGATTCAATTATATATCCCTTCTGTTTAAACACTTATCACTGGCTTTCTCATCTCAAGATGTGTCAGTTTCCTTAGTTTTCTTAGTGAGAATTTAAGATTTCTAACATTCTCAATCAATACCTAATCTGTTTGTCCAATCATCTACTATTATATATCCCTAACCATCTATCTATCTATCATCTATCATCATTTATATTATATATCTGGTGAATTAGTCACAACAAAGCCCTTTATCCAGCTATGTCCACCTGTCAAAATCATATATATCTTTCTATTTTCAGTCCAAATATCTCATCTAAATAATAATTAAAAACCTTGCAAGGCCACCAAAATTAAATTATACCCATGCCTTTATTGAACACACTCTATATCCTGCATTTTATTAAAATTCACTATATTTCTTTTCACCATGACATTATAAATTCCATCATGGAAAACTTCATGGCTTATTTGTATAAACACTCTGTATAATCATTATAGTTAGATTCACCAAATGAATTGACTTTTGGAATTAACTCTATCATTTTCCAATCCATATCTCAATTCAGTATTAGAACAACCACCACTGGGGACCATTTACTGTCCATGTTCTAAGGAGGGTTGACTTTTGAGTAATAGAGTCCTACAAAGTACATATAATAATAGCAGTGGAAGCTCACACTTACACAGAATTTCTCCTGTGCCAGACTCTGTATAACTTCTTAACATATGGTCACTCATTTAATCCATACAACAACACTGTCAGGAAGGTACTATTAGTATTCTTATTTTACAGATGAAGAAACTGAATCACAGAGTGGTACCTAGTGAGTTGCGGGCTGGGTTTTACACAAAGGCAGGCTATCTCCTGCATCCATGCTCTTAACCACCATATTTTACCACCTCTCAATACACATATTTCACCCCTTAATGAACTAAACAAGTGAATGATGGAAAGATAACTTCACATAGCTTTCAACAAATCAAACTGCTACATAATGGATTCCTAGATTAATTATATATTCCAAGGAGAACCACAGTGAATGGTTTTATCCTGCCATGATTTCAACTCCATAGATGTAACATGAACTCATTTCTTTCTCTTATAAATGCTTGTGGTCTCCAGACTATAGAAGATGAGGTTAAAAAAAAAAAAAAGAGAGAGAGAGAAGATGAGGTTTTTTTAGCTACCATCTCTTATAGAGATGAAATGTTTAATGATGGGAAATATGGAAACTGAGTTAATGGTTCCCATTGCTCCATACCTGATTGTCTAACTATATACGAATAAGGAAAACAAAGTTTTATTTTGTGGACATCCACTTCACATGTTTTCAGACTGAAAGAGGAGAGAATGAGGTATCAAATAAATGATTATAATAGTTTGTTACAAATTAGACATTTAGGTAATAATTGGAGCTTATTGCTGGCAAGAACATATGCTCCTAGAGAGTGAGCAACTCTTACAACACCAAAGGTTACCTGATTCATTTTGAAAGAACATGTTTTTCATGTTTGTCTTGACTTGTAAAACCATCATTGTCTGTTGTTGCATTGCTGAAGGAAAATAAAAATAACACAGAGCTTCCTTCTATATTGAGTAGCTAGAAGAATTACAATGGCTTGGCATTTGCTAAATGTTTTCAAAGCAAAACACACAAGAATATGGCATTTACCTTTGTCTTAATATTGATGGAAAGATTACAAAAAGAATGTCACAGATGAAGTGACCTTTTAGATAGACTGATACTATCAACCCATTCATTAATATTGGGGGAAAAATGAAATTTACGAATGCAGTGTTAGTTTAATAATTAGTCACACACTCTTTGGCAGTTTTCATCATGGCTAAATTTACCACTCTATAATAACTTTCTTCATAAACTTTAGCCAAACCATTATATAACAGATGATCATTAAGAATCTGGGTCATTAAATCACCTTGACTCCCCCTTTTGGTACCTAGCCACATAGAGGTTTAGATCTTGGAGCTTAAACAATCAAATCTAGGCTCTTTAAAAGTCCCATTATTTACGGGCACCTGGGTGGCTCAGTTGGTTAAGTGTCTGCCTTCAGCTCAGGTCAGGATCCCAGGGTCCTGGGATGGAGTCTTGCATTGTGCTCCCTGCTTGGCGTGGAACATGCTTCTCCCTCTCCCTCTGCAGCAACCTCTGCTGTTCCCCGTGCTTGCGTATGCCTGTTCTCTCTCAAATCAATACAATCATTTTTCAAAAAGTCCCTTTATATAAAGTGTTTCAAAATAGGAGATTTTCAAACTAGTGAATCTCCTGTCACTATGACAATCCCCAGATTAGCATAGGGAAGGTTGCTGATAGGACACCCCCTCCCCACAACATCAACAAACATTTCATCAGATCGATATATGTGAAGCTTATAAACAATTAAATGCTAAGCAGTCTAGTATGGGGAAACAGATAATACCATATGATCAGTTGATAATGGTATCTACCAGGTCCACAGAGAAGCATAAGAGGAGAGAGCAGGGGAGTAGAAATCTGCCTGGAACAGGTAATAGCTGAAGCATGCTCTGCAGGTTACCAGTTGGCAAATGAGAGAATGGCTAATCTTTGCAGAAGGATTAGGGAGATCTAAAATAGCGTGAGCTCTTTGAAATTATAAAAATTCAACAATAAAAATATTTGATAGCTAATATTTGAAATGCCAATATCAGAAATAAGTAGGAGAGTACAATGCTGAGATCCATTGATAATTTGATTTTGTAAAAGTATTCTGTTAGTATTGGGTTACTCTCTAAGCAAATGTCTTGACCAGGCAATTTTTTATTCTTAACCAGAAAATGAAACGAAACCATAGCGATACTAAAATCACAAGATATGAATCATAGAGAAGAAAGTCTATATACAAAATTAAGTCAGCATCTTAGGTCTAATATAAAGTGAAATCAATGGTACCTTTAATATCTTAGATTTTAGATATAATCATGAGAAACATACCAGTGTTTAGGCACAGACAGCTGAGTTAATAGGATCCTGATTATCTTCAAGAACAGTGAAATGAAAAATTTAGTTTATTATCTAGTATTTCACTGTGATAAATGTTTGGTTGTTTTAGGTCTTTGAACATGATGTTTTCTCAACTCACAATGATGTTTGTGAAAAAGCCTTCCTTCTATCATGTCTTCAGGACTCAGTTCGAATCTCACCTACTCAGAGAGGTGGTCTCCCAGTGCTGTGTCCCTATTCTCATTCTCATCACATCCCTACACTTAACAGAACTTGTTCTGATCTATCTGCAATTAACTTGTTTGCTTATGTGTATCCTTACATTGGAGTAAAAGCCCCACAGGGACATTTGCTATTCTCCTTGGCACATTATATACCAATACTATATATCTGGGTATATACTATACCCAAAATAAAAGGCAACAATTCAATAAGGAACTGTTGAAAGAAGGGGGAATGAAAAATTTATTCAAAATCATAGTAGGGAAATTCATGGTAATGTTATATTTGTGATTTCCTCCCTTCCTTCCCTTCCATTCCCTCCCTTCTCCTCCTTTATTTATTCATAGGTCAATGGGCCAGAATACCTTTCACACTATATTACATACATAATATTATTACCTCTGAAAATTGTGTGGAAATTAATTTTTATATGCATTATTTATAATTATTTTGGCAATTAACTTGCTCTGTAGCTTCACAGCTGCTCAATCTCGATTTCTAGTTGATCCTTGGCTGGCAGCAGCTACTAAAGCTGTAGCTTTACTATCTTTGCCTATCAGTCACAGTTAACAATCTGTTTGCAAATATTTTTAAATGCCCAGGGGAGTTTGCCATTTAAATAAACATTTGCATAAAGTTTTTTTTAATAATGTAAGCTTTAGCTTATTTTACATTCTCATTTGTATTCATTGATAATATTCAACATGGTGCCTGAGAAATAGGAATAGGAAGAAAAATTCACTTCTCCATTTTAATTTTACAAATGGTTTAGTCAACCACTCTGATAGTTTTTCTTATTTACATATAAAAACTAGAAACAAGTATTTAGTAATAGCTGTCCTATACCATCTAGAGTCTATGAAACAAACCTGTACATAGAAATAAGTAAAAATTATACTCTTCCGAGTGTCCACTATATTTTTGCATATAACATTCAGATTTCTGGATAAGTTTGATAACACAAAGTATTCACATTTAAATTTCTTCATGATAACAAAGTATTTAGGTAAAGGTATCAGACACGCAAAAAGCAATTTTTTAAATTTACCATGCTATCATTTATATCATATGATTCTAAATGAAAAGAAATAATATATAGAATAAAATTGTTTAGCACTAAGTGTTAATTTTAGAAATGGAAGGGAGATATGTATAGAGATATAGATATTCTTATGTTCACAATATATATGTATGTATATATGAGTATATATGTATATATAGTCTGAAGATACTAAAATATTTAATAAAACATCACTATTTGTTACTGTAGTATCTAGTGTGTGAATTTCCAGGAATTCATTATGTTTATGTAATTTCTTTATTGGTTTCTAGAATTTTGATTAGCCAAAAAAATTTGAAATGGCTATATTTTTTTCTGAGTTCTTTTCTTGGTTCAATAACTCATCTATAATGAATATGTAGCTTTGTTCAACATAGCTATATAGTTAAAGAAACCCTTATCTCTATTGTCATAATATTTTGATGTAAAGAAGGTTGGAAGATGGTGGTGGACTAGGAAGACTCTAGGTTCACCTCATCCCATGAATACAGCTAGATAACTACCAAATCATTCTAAATATATTCCAGAAATTGACCTGAAGACTGACAGAACAAACTCCAGAACTAAAGGGAGAGAAGAGGTCACATTGAAGGAACAAGGCAAGCAGATACATGGTTTAGGAGGAAATGGATCATGGATGCTATGGTGGGGAGGGAGGCATAGAGAAGAGTGAGAGACATGAATTTACAGGGGAGCTCACAGAGCAAAATGAATCCTGATACCAATTTGCATGTAGCAACTGCCTTGGAAAGTAAGAGGCCAAATTTCAGGAGCTCTTGCAACCAATGGGTCTTAAAAGTGAGTTTTAAAGGTCAGTAGCTTGGCTGGGATAGAGCCTGCAGGGCATTGCACTGCTCTTGGGGAGAAGACAGACAAATAGCCCCAGGACATACAGTATGGAAATAGCTATCAAAGAGTGCCTGGTACACAGAGTGGGGAGGTGATTCACTCATCTCAGACCATGTTCCAGAGAGATGGCATTCACAGAGAGACTCCTCCAGGAACAAAAGATTCAGAAGGTGTCATTTCTTTCCCCTGTTCCTCAGAGGACAAGCACAGGGCCACTGGTGGGAGCCAGCAGAGTGTTGATACTCCCTAACTAACCTGCTTATACAAGCCCTGTCCCTTATGCTGTGATGAAACAACCCCTCCTAGTCACACTTGCTTCAGTCCCAGCACAGGGAGCCCCTCCGCTGGAATGATGGCCCAAACCCCTGCCAACACCACATATCTTGACTCAGGAATTTTTCAGATCCTCAGTTCTGCTGGTGGTAGTGACAGGTCTCATTTCACAAACAGATCAGAGCACACCTAATTAAAATGCACAACTTTCAGGCCAGGGACAAAATAATGCACACAATAGAGAGAGCCTCTGCAGATGACTGAAGGATAAAGAAGCCAGGAAAAAACAGCTGAGCATACAGCACACATTGGAGCACCAGGTCCTGGGAAACAGGTAACACTATATGGCAGGGCACTACAGAACCTCTTCTTCATCAGGCCATAGTCCTCAAGAATAGCAGATATAGCTGACTTTCCTAACACAGAGAAACAGGTACAGAGACTTAGATAAAAGAGAAGAGAGAGAAATTTATCTTAGAGAAGACAGATAAATTTATCCCAAATGAAAGAACAGGACAAGGCTATGGCCAGAGATAAATAATATTCCCTAAAAAAAAAAAAAAAAAAAAGATTCATTTATTTGACAGAGATCACAACTAGGCAGAAAGACAGGCAGAGAGAGAGAGGAAGGGAACCAGACTCCCTGCTGAGCAGAGAGCCTGATGAGGGGCTGGATCCCAGGACTCTGGAATCATGACCTGAGCTGAAGGCAGAGGCTTTAACTGACTGAGCCACCTAGGTGCCCCAATAAATAATACTCCTGATGGAGAATTCAAAGTAATGATCATAAGGATAGTCACTGGATTTGAGAAAAAAGTAGAGGACAGGAGTGAGATCCTTAACACAGAGAGATAAAAAGGACTTAATAAATGAAATGAGAAACATACCTGATGCAATGGACAACAGGCTAGAAGAAGAGGAAAGAATTAATGACCTAGGAGTGCAAAGTAATCAAGGTAGAACAAAAGAGGGAGAAAAAAAAAACACTATGAAAAATGAGAATATACTTAAGGAACACAGTAAGTCCATCAAACATAGTATTCATATTATGGGAGTCCCAGAAGAATAGATATAAAAGGAGGCAGAGAATTTACTAGAAGAAATAAGAGCTGAAAACATCCCTAATCTGGGAGAAGGAAACCCATATTCAGATCCAACAGGCACAGAGAACTCTTAACAAAAGCAGATACATACCAAGTCATATTGCAACTAAACTGGTAAAATATGGTAATAAAAAATGTTAAAAACATTAAGACAAGAAAAGGCAATAACTTATAAGGCAAAACCCATATGGCTAAGAGGGATTTTTCGGCAGAAACTCGGCAAGCTGAAATAGAGCAGCATGATATATTCAAAGTGCTGAGTAGGAAAATTCTTCAGCCAGAATACTCTCCAGCAAGGCTATCCTTAAGAATAGAAGGAGAGGGACACCTGGGTGGCTCAGTTGTTAAATGACTGCCTTCAGCTCAGGTCATGATCCCAGGGTTCTGGGATTGAGTTCTGCATCAAGCCCCTTCCTCAGCAGGGAGCATCCTTCTCCCTCTTCCTGCTCTGCCTGTTGCTCCTGTGTTTGTGGTTTCTCTAACAAATAAATAAATAAAATCTTAAGAAAAAAAAAAAAAGAATAGAAGGAGAGATAGAGTTTCCCAAACAAATGAAAACTAAAGGAGTTCATAGCCACTATATCAGCCCTGCAAGAAATATTGAAGGAGACAATTTCAGTGGAAAGGAGAGCCCCAAAGTTACATTATAAAGGTAGGAGACACAAGATCAGTAAAAATGAATATTTCTGTAAAAAATCAGTCAAGGAACTCACAAATTAAACGGATGTAAAATAAGACATGCCTGGGTGACTCAGTCAGTTAAGCATCTGACTTTTGATTTCAGCTCAGATCATGCAGGATCGTGAGACTGAGTCCCATGTCAGACTCTACACTGGGCATGGAGCCTGCTTAAGATTCTCTTTCTTTCTCCCTTTGTCCCTCCCTCTGCTTCCTCTTTCTAAAAAAAAAATTAAAGAGTACATAAAACAATGTAAAATATAATAATGTATACCTAAAACATGGGGAGAAAATGAGTAAAGAATGGGTTCAAACTTAATGACCATTAATTTAATATAGACTGCTATATGCAAAAGGGTTATATACAAATAAAATGACAAAAAATACGTATCTATAAATAATACATATAATGAATTAAGTGATTCACTCAAAAGACAGGGTGACTGAATGGATTAAAAACAGGACCCATTTATATGCTGGCTATAAGAAAGACTCATTTTAGGCCTAAAGACATCTGCAGATTGAAAGTGAAGGGATGAAGAAACATCAATCATGCACACAAATGTCAAAAGAGAGATTTAGTATAAATACTTATGTTGGTCAAAATAGAGGTTAAGATAAAGACTGCAACACGAGACAAAGAAGAAAACTATATGCCTTTAAAGGGACAAACCAACAAGAATATAGAGCAATTGTAAATGTTTATGTACCCACCATAGGAGCACCCAAATCCATAAAACAGTTAATAACAAACCAAAAGGAGCTAATAAATAATAATACAATAATAGTAAGGGACTTTAACATCCCACTTACATGAATGAACAGAGCACCTCAACAGAAAACCAACAAGGAAACAATGCTTTTGCATGACACACTGGAACAGATGGATTTCACAGATATATTTAGAACATCTCATCCTAAAACACCAATGTACACATTGTTTTTATTATTTATTTATTTATTTTTAAGTGATTTTATTTATTTATTTGACAGACAGAGATCACAAGAAGGCAGAGAGGCAGGCATAGAGAAAGAGGGGGAAGTAAGCTCCCCACTGAGCAGAGAACCCCATGTGGGGCTCGATCCCAGGATCCTGAGATCATGACCTCAGTTGAAGGCAGAGGCTTAACCCATTGAGCTGCCCAGGTACCCCTACACATCAATTTTAAATGCAAATGGAACTTTATCTAGAATCACATATTAGGCCAGAAAGTAAGCCTCACTAAACTCAAGAAGCTCAGAGTAATACCATGAATCTTTTATAACAATGCTATGAAGAAAATGAATGAATTTCTTCTAGCTATGAATGCTAGAAGCCAATCACAAGAAAAAATCTGGAAATACCACAAATACATGGAGATTAAACAACATGCTATTAAATAATGAATGGGTCAACCAATATATTATTTTAAAAACATTAAGGAAGTACAATGTTACAAAACCTTTGGGATGCAACAAAAGTGGTCTTAAGAGGGAAGTTTATAGTAATACAGGCCTACCTCAGAAAGAAAAGTCTCTAACAACCTAACTTTATATATAAAGGCACTTGTAAAAGAACAAAAAGTGCTGCTAAAAGCAGTAGAAGGAAGGTAACAATATAGACTAGAGCAGAAATTGTGTAGAAACTAAAACAAACAAACAAACAAAAAATAGAGCAGATCAATGAAACCAGGAACTGGTTCTTTGAAAAATATCAGTAAAATTGATAAACTGTAGCCAGGGTTATCAAGAAAAAAAAAAGAGAAAAATGAAAATAAATGAATGTGAAAGGAGAAATAACCAACACCACAGAAATACAAACAATTACAAGGAATGATATGAGAAACAATATGCCAAAAAATTGTACAACCTAGAAGAAATGGATCAATTCCGAGAAACATATAAACTACCAAAACTGAAGTAGGAAGATGTAGAAAATTTAAACAGCCCAGTAACCAGCTAAGAAATTGAATCAATTGAATGAGTAATCTGAAAACTCCCAACAAGCAAAAGTCCAGGACAAGACGGCTTCATAAACAATTCCACCAAAAATTTTAAAAAGAGTTAATACCTATCCTCAAACTATTACAAAAAATAGAAGAGGAAGGAAAATTTCCAAATTCATTCTATGAGGTCAGCATTATCATGAAACCAAAACCAAAAAAAGACACTATGAAAAAAGAAAGCTACATGCTATATCCCTGATGAACATAGATGTAAAAATCCTCAGCAAAATACTAGTAAACTGAATCCAACAATACATTAAAAAAATGGTTCATTACAGTCAAGTGGGATATATTCCTGGACTGCAAGGATGGTTCAATATTCATAAATCAATTTGATACGTCATATTACTAAAAGAAAGGATAAGAACCATATGATCATTTCAATAGACACAAAAAAAGCATTTGAAAAAGTATAAGATCCAATAATGACAAAGTAGGCCAAGAGGGAACATACCTCAACATAACAAAGGGCATTTATGAAAAACCCACAGTTAACATCAACCTTAATGGGGAAAAACAGAAATTTCTTCTGTCAGGAATAAGACAAGGAGGTCTACCCTCACCACTTTTATTCAACATAGTACTGGAAGTCCTGGCCATATCAATCAGACAACAAAAAAATAAAAAGCATCCAAAAATGTTCATTATTTGCAGAAGACATGATACTATACATTAAAAAAAAAAACTCCAAAGACTCAACCAAAACCTGTTAGAACTCATAAGTGAAATAGCAAGGTCACATGATTCAGAATCAATATACAGAAATCTGTTGTATTTCTATACCCTCATAATGAAGCAGCAGAAAGAGAAAGATAGCAATCTCATTTACAACTGTATTTAAAAAATAAGATACTGCAGAATAAATCTAATCAAAGAGGTGAAAGATATGTACTCTGAAAACTATAAAACACTGATGAAGGACATTGAAGATGATACAAAGAAGTGGAAAGACATTCAATGCTCAAGGATTGAAAGAACAAATATTATTAAAATGTTTATGCTACCCAAAGTAATCTATACATTTCATGCCATCCCTGTCAAATACCAACAATATTTTTCACAGTGCTAGAGCAAAGAATCCCAAAATTTGTATGGAATCACAGAAGATCCCAAATAACCAAAGCAATCTTGAAAATTACAGAATAGAAAAAAGACTCTATACTAACTGGAATTAAAATAAACCTTAAAAAAAGAGAAGAGTATGAATGTGCATTTATTTTAAATAGCCATAGGGTTTCTAATGTGCCAATTTCCTTTATTTATGTAAGTTTTCTGTAAGAATGAAGATATTGACTCATATAATATGGATAAACATGTAAAATAAGAGTTTTTTAAAAAAATTATGGTTTGATTCAAAAGTTTTAAAATTTCCTTTAAAAAGCAATCAATATGGAAAAAACAATTACATTGTTAATTTGATTAAATATCTGACATTTGTAGATTGAATATATTTCCATAGCATTTTCTGTATATTAGGATCTTTCTGGTGATGCATTGCTGTTCTTTAAATCACAATCAATATTCTAACAAAGTGCTCTACCTTGAGGGGATGTGAATCTTCCAAGTTGGTATAAACAGGGATCTAGAGTCTAGAGCCTGGATTAAAAATCAACATGGAGATATTTTCAGAAAATATTCCACTTTACCTTGAAGCTCATAAGCATTATTGTTGACACTGAGTTTATTTATGGACTCAAAATCAACATGGTGATGTTTTCAGAAAATATACCACTTTCCCTTGAAACTCATAAGCATTATTGTTGACACTGGGTTTATTCACTCTGGATAGGTAAAATCTCTGAAATAAACTGGAAATGATCACTAAGATCACTTTGATGAGATTAAGTACTAGAATGCAATGACATTAAATGAAATATAAGTTAAAGGACAATCTAAGATATTGTAGTAATGACTAATAGAAGTTTCCCTGATCAGAGCTTTGAATCATAAGGGATTTTGGATAGATGTGAAGAATAATATTTAGAAGCTGTGTTTTTAAAAATGTAAAGCTAAAGGAAATTATACTGTAAACAAACTGGAATGTAATAGTCCACTTAGTAGACACACCACTATGCTAATTAATCTACCTTTAATAAGAATAAATAGCTTGGGGATATAAAAAGATTGCCTAATTTTGTTCGCTGACTTAACTTTTAACTGGCAACTTCTTGGTTTTATTTTTTCTATTATTGTTTTTTTTAAAGATTTTATTTATTTATTTGACAGAGGGAGAGAGATCACAAGTAGGCAGTGAGCAGAGAGCCCAATATGGAGCTTGATCCCAGGACCCTGAAATCATGACCTGAACCGAAGGCAGAGGCTTAACCCACTGAGGCACCCAGGTGCCCCAACTTCCTGGTTTTAAAGTCAGTATGAAAGCATTATCTTTTGTAAAGAAAATAGCTTACTAATATTTGGGAGTATTTTGAAACGCTTGGCATTAATATTTTTAAATATGACTAAATTAGCTATCTGGTTAATTAATTTACCATTACAAATTTAGTTTGCATCATCTGTTACAGAGCAATGATATCTGGGTCAATTGTTACATTAACGTTTGAACTTGTATACTTTATACAATGTTTTAGATCCGTGGTGATTCCATAAGACTTCACAAAGGAATAGCTATCATCCACACAGGATGGGTTTAAAAAATAAATTGAGCATTAAACCCCAAAGTTGTTGCTATTCCAGGAGGGAAGGATGATTTCTAGCATAACCTGGGAAAAATATATAGAGTCATCATTTTATTTTTCCACAGATGATATTCATGTTAGAAGTTAGATTCTTCCAAGTAAATTATCAGGCTAGTCCATGTTACCCCTCCCAGCTATAAAGCACAGTTGAGAATGAGGGAAGAGGAAGAAGGTAAATAATATATATATATATATATATATATATATATATATATATATATATACATACACAGGCAGCAACAAGTATTATACAGAATAATGAGAGGAGAATTACACTCCTATGTTTTAGTACTTCATTATTGCAAACAAAGGCAAATGAGTAAGGGTTGAAGGGCTTTTTAAATGACTGATCAAATTTTATACTGTAATTTTGAGTGAATACAGATAAAGAAGTAGCTACACTCAGTCTGAAAATACAAGTGTAATACCGTTAACCTTGTTTAAACTGGCTGATGTGGGGTACAGAGAATGATTAGTACTAAAACTCAAAATAATAAAACTAGACGATGTGAATGAGACCAGAGTAGACATAATTCCCTCACTAGATATTTGATATTGAGTTTTATGAATTACTGATGGGCAAAATCCGAGAAATAAACTGGAAATGATCACTGGATGAGATCACTTTAATGTGATTTAGTATTGGAACAAATATCAGGGAAATATGTTTTTGGAGTTAATGTCACCTGCATTAAGTACATGCTATCTGTTTCATAAATAATATGTTATTTAGTCCATAATGCAGGCCAGTTGATTTAATAATTTACTCTTAGTAGCGATCCAAATTGAAATAACTTTAAGTGTTTTTATCCTGAATCTGGTGGATGATAACAGGAAGAACCTTGTGAAAAGCCCAAGTAATAACACTTCTTAAAAACAGTACCTAAAAAACTTTGATTCTTGTCTAGAATTCTATGCATTACAAACCCAAAATAGTCAAGAAGTCAAAACATTCCTTATAAAATACATGTAATATATAAATATCATAAAATTGTCAGTAAAAATTATCACATTATTTAAAAAATCAGGTGGGTTGTTTCTGATTTTTTTTTGGCTTGTTTTTGTACACATTCACCTGTGAAATATGACAGGAAGTCTGTACTTGCAGAGTTCTGTTATGACCCTCAGGCATTGCTTCATTCCCATGAAAATAATTTAAACATCCTAATAGTTCAGTAAATTTTCTGCCTTCTGGAGCCTCAAGGATACCTTAGGAGACATATTTTGGGGTATACTATTTCCAGTGAATATTGTTTAATTTAGTTACTCAAACTTTAAATTTCTGTTCAGTGCTGGTGCTAAGCACTACAAGTATTGGGTATAGAGAAAATCAAAGAACATATTCTCTGTGCTGGAGGCTGGGGAAGTAATCAGAGGTAGGGCATAAATAATGATGTAAAGTTCTAGAAAAGGGGATTCTGGTCTCTGCAGAGACAAAGGAAACTGAAAAGTGACCATACCCCAGAATTCAGGGAAGAGCCAGCAAAAGAGTGTTTGAGTAAGGCAGTTTTCAGATTGAAAGGTTGGGGTAAAACTTTCCCAGTTTTTATGCAAGAGACAGAGCCTTATAAGCAAGGAGTTATTAAGGGAACAGTGAATGTCCTTCTGTGACATAAGTCTAGCCTGTACAAGGGAGAGTAGCAGGACTTGAGCCAAGAAGACAATTTGTCAACAATCAGGATGGCTAAGGTGTGCTTTATCATGATAAAGACTTTGTATTTCATCTGATAAATGGATAGGGGTTTTACAGTTAAAACTTTTCTGTAACTAGAAAAGTACTATATATTAGTATGATAAAATTTGGAAAATATAGAACAGTAAAAAATTGTTTAAGTTTCCCCAATTATCCACCTACTCTGTTAGACAAGTATGGTACATAAAACAATGCCCCTACCTCCAAAGGAGATCTCTGTCCTAATCCACAGAACTTGTGAATATGTTACTTTACATGGTAAATGGGACTTCACTTTTGGATTGTCTGAAAAGGCCCCATGTTATTACCATGTTCTTATGGGGTTTAGAGTCAGAAGGGAAGTGACTACTGAAGGCAACATGTATATGAGAGATTGAGATTGAAAGATGCTGCACTGCTTGTTTTAAAGGTGGGAAAAGGAACAAGAAACAAGGATGCAGTTGGTTCTAGAAGCTAGAAAAGACAAGGGAATGGACTGTCCCCTAGAGCCTCCAGAAGAAAGGAAGTCCTTCCAAAATGTTGACTTTAGGACTTTTGGACCTCCAGAACTGTAAGATAATGATCCATTGTGTTGTGTTAAGCCACAAAGGTTTTGATAATTTGTTACAGCTGCAATAGGTCACTAATGCACCCATGAAGTTCCAAGAGAGCAGAGATTGCATCTCTCTAACATAGTGATGACAGTCCCTCTTCTGCTTGCCATCATGCTTAAAATGCTTAAAAGTCATTTTGTGATGAATGAATTTTTCATCAAGAACACTAAAACTTACAGATGGCAAACAACAGCCTGTGTGATTTATTAGGAAATGATTTAAGACTGATGTCAGTGAAGGTTTTTAAAGCAGCAGCATAATACAATTAGATTTGTGCTTTAGAACTGGAACTCATTGTGGGTGTGAGCTAAATAGGTGGGGGCGGGAGGAAGAGAACATAGTGAAGTGACTGAAAAAGTTCGGTTAAGAAATCTTAAGATCTGGGACGCCTGGGTGGCTCAGTTGGTTGGACGACTGCCTTCGGCTCAGGTCATGATCCTGGAGTCCCGGGATCGAGTCCGGCATCGGACTCCCAGCTCCATGGGGAGTCTGCTTCTCTCTCTGACCTTCTCCTCGTTCATGCTCTCTCTCAAGTAAATAAATAAAATCTTAAAAAAAAAAAAAAAAAAAAAAAGAAAGAAATCTTAAGATCTGTGCAGACAGAAGGCAAGGAAAAGGAAAAAGAAACATATACAGGAAGTTGTGATTGAGCATTAGCTGGACAATGGAATCCAGCCTGAATTTGGTTTACAGCCTCTGGTGTAACTTTTAAGAACATATTAAGCTATAAGCAACTCTATTTTAAGTCAGAAAAGAGAGAGAGAATGAGAGAGAGACAAGGTTTTGTTGAGAAAATATACTACAATTGATTCACAATTGGCTTATTCGAAGCAAAAACTAAACTGTGGACAATTGTGCTACGATGACATTTCTTAGATGACAACAAGGACTTATTGTTGATCACCATGTTAATATCTATGCTTTTTTTTTGCCATTCACTGCTTTGTTATTTGAGGAAAATTATGTTTTATGTTTTTTATTCTCTTATGTGAAATGCCATTATTTCCTAAAATGCCTTAGTTGCACTTAATAGTGAAGCTTATTAAAGAACGCTGTTTTCTTTGTTTCAAATTGTCTTATACAAAACACAGCAGCTGCAGGACAAGACCATAAATGAATGATATTATTCAGTTCATAACCTTCAAATACTGTGACTCATTAAAAACTCTGATGGGTAAATTGCCTGTTATCTCACTTTCAATATAAAAAATACTCCAAAAACGGACAGAGGGAATATGTGGCTGGTGTCCTTCCTTCCTAGAGAAAACTGCAAATTCACAATAATTCCACATCAAAAAAGCTAGTTTTGAGAACTGTACCCCTGAAACAAATAATACATTATATATTAAGATAATATTAAAAAAGATAAAGAGATTTTTAAAAAAGATCATTTGCCTCTATTCGTTAATGTTGAACAAGAGCCAACCTAATTTAAAACAATTTTTAGTATATTTCAACATCCCACATCAATAAAAATTCTAAAGAGTAAGGATTCTCTTTTAAAAGAAAGTATTAAGTGATATTCTTCACATCAAATTAAATTTTAGACATCTTTTACCTTATGAAGAAAAATACTCAGATGGTTAATTGACTCTTTCAACCTTGCACTGTATTCATTTTCTTAATCCCAAACCTGCAATCATTGAGTTTGTACCTAAATTGGGCTCAATTCAGGATTAAAATGGATGACTATGGGTGAAAGGTACATAGTCTAGAGATGGACTTAGATATGATATGATAGAGTTAGGGAACTTAATCTGATTGGGAAGGGAATCATAGGGGAGTAGGTAGAGAAGTTTGCTATAATAGAGTTTGGGAACTAATCTAATTCTGATTGGGAGTGGAATCAAAGGTGCGTAGGTAGAGGTGTCTTCATAGTTTCTGAGCTCTAGAAAGTTAGGATCTATGTATTTTTCAACTATGGATATTTCACACCTAAGAATGTCAGAAAACTGGAAAATATTCCATTATTCTCCCTTAATACAGAGAGTGATATTTAATTCAGCCTTGAAAAATATACAGAACACTACCAGTCAGGCAAGAGGGAAATGTGCTTTAAGTAAAGGTATGACCTATTTGCGATGTGTGGATTTTTACAAACCTACAAGGCTGTACCTGTAAAGCAGAGATGATATGGCTGGAAAAACTTGATCAGGATTAACCTGTGAAAGGCTTTGTTTGGAAAATGAAAGTTGTGGAATTTTTTTTCTTCAGTTATTGAAAGACCGTTGTGGCCTTTGGAAGTTCGGGATCAAAGAACACCCTTCTAAAGAGAGAAGAGGAGATGGCTTGGTAGGCCATTCAATAGCCTGGGGGCAAGAAAACTAGTTAGTGGATCATTGTTTTTTCTCAAGAGGATTTGAGGCCTAGTAAGATATAAATGTCTCTGACTATGTAGGAAAGGAGAAGTTTATTATTCTGCAAAATAATATTTGTGATTTTATTTTGATCATTTGACAAATTTTCTTCTAACAATCAAATATACAAGAAAGTCATTGGATGCATCTGAAAATCTTAGTAGAGAAAATCCTCTTTGCAGATGTCCAGTTATATCTTAGAATTCATCATTAAAAGAGTGAACTCTATTTTCAGAAATAGATTGTCATGTCAACAAGGAGAAATTCCCATAAAGTTTGTAATCAGTCTGGAGAAGAATGTTATACATACTGGTTACTCAATTCTAGCGGACTCCACAGTAATATTTCCACCCACCATTATGAGCTTATAAATTCGCAAGGAAATGGAAGTGGGCATAAGAAGTAAATCCTACCATTAAAACACATAAGCTGATAATAAGCATTAAAGAAAATGTATATTTTATTCCAAAGTAATATATTATTCTAAATTCTGGAAACCTGTTGGTTTTTCCTATTTTCTATAACATCAGAAAGGGTATTACAATAGAGGATTTCTATTTCTAGCAATTTATTTAAAGATGATGGTAATTCTAATTTGAAGTCATTTAAATTTCTAAGTTTTAAATGTACATTTTTAAAAAGATTTTTACTTATTTGATACAGAGAGAGTACGAGTAGACAGAGTAGTAGGCAAAGGGAGAGTGAGAAACAGGCTCTCTGCTAAGCAGGGAGCCTGATGTGGGGCTCGATCCCAGGACCCTGGGATCATGACCTGAGCCAAAGACAGCGGCTTAACCAACTGAGCCACCCAGGTGTCCCAAACATACATATTTTTAATCAAAATGATTACTTTTTTTTATAGTTTGGAATTAATTTAAATACATTTTCTTTAGAAGAAGAAAATATACAAAGTAAAAGATGCTATATGTCAGAAACATATTTTGATTTACTCTCACCTATAGTAAGGAGTATTTCAGAATTAATCATCAAATATTTATTGAATACCACAATGTTCCCTTACATTTTCTAGGCACTGGAAATACAGCAGAGAATAAAAGAAAACTCCCAACTGCATGGAGCTTACCTCCCATGGAGAAAATCAGAAATCAATGAATGAACAAACTACAATATGTCAGGTGATAGAAACTACAAAGAAAAATAGAACAGGGTAATGAGGTAAGGTAGGTGATCAGAGAAGCCCTTTCAGATAAAGTGACTTTTGAGCAGAGATATAAACGTAAAATAACAAAGATATCTGGGAAAAGAACTTTCTACATTTAAGAAACAACAAGTGTGGTTAGAGTGGCCTGGTCACTGATCTACAGAGAACCTAATGTGGAGGAATAGTGTGGGTATAATACATTGTGTTAGAAGTTGAGGCAGAATTTTGTATACTAATGTGAATATAATGAGTTGATGTTGAAAAATTCTTGGGTAGAGAATTAATATTATGTTACTTGCATCTGGGGGAAAAAAAAAAAGGCACCTGGGTGGCTCAGTTTGTTGAGTAACTGCGTTTGGCTCAAGTCAGGATACTGGAGTCCTGGGATCAAATCCCACATTGGGCTCCCATCTCCACAGGGAGTCTGCTTCTCCCTCTGACCTTCTCCCCTCTCATACTTTCTCTGTTTCTCTCTCTCTCAAATTAATAAATAAAATCTTAAAATAAAAATCCCTCTGGACACCTGGATGGCTCAGTCAGTTAAGCATCTGTCTTCAGCTCAGGTCATGATCCCAAGGTCCTGGGATTTAGCCCTACATCAAACTCCCTGCTGAGTAGAGAGCCTGTTTCTTCCTCTCCCTCTGCTTGTGTTCTCTTTTTCCAATAAATAAAATCTTTAAAAAGAATCACTCTGTGGGACTTCTGGGGAAGATGGCGTAGTAAGAGAACCCTAAGTATCCCTCATTCAACAGACAAAATTAAATAACACCTCCATCAATGTAAATAACCTCCCAAAAAAACCTGACCTAAGAAGTGAAAAAAAAAAAAAAACCCTCTGTCACTAAATGTAGAGATCAGGCTACATAAAAGGGGGAGCCAAATAGACCCAAGGGCTGTCCTCAGAATGGAGGGACTTGGCAAGCAGAGAAATGAGAGAAGAACAGAACCTCACACCAGGCATGAGATACCTACATGGGGAAGATGAATTCCCCATAACATTTGGTTGAAAACCAGAGAGGCTTAACAATTAGTGGGGCTTATTACCTGGAACATTAAAAATTAGCAGTCTTGTCCTTGGGAAAGCTGAGAGGATGGAGACCCTGCCCTTAAAGAGACACCAAAACAGACAGCCCTACTGTTAGATACAGCGTAGAAGAAGCATTTTGAAAAACACCTGATGAATGGATAAAGAAGAAGTGGTGCATATACACAACAGAATATTATATAGCCATCAAAAAGAAATCTTGTCATTTGCAACAATGTGGATAGAACTAGAGGGTATTGTGCTAAATGAAATAAGTTAATCAGAGAAAGAAAATTATCACATGATCTCACTGACACATAGAATTTAAGAAACTAGGCAGGGGATCATAGAGGAAGAGAGGAAAAAATGAAACAAGATGAAACCAGAGAGGAAGACAAATCATAAGAGACTCTTAATCTTAGGACACAAACTGAGGGAGGTGGAGGGGAAGGAGTTAGGGGATAGGGTAACTGAGTGATAGACATTGGGAAGGGTATGTGTTCTAATGAGCACCTGATATTACATAAAACTGTGAACCACAGACCTGCACCTCAGAAATAAATAATACATTATATGTTAATTAACTGAATTTAATTTTAAAAAGTGTTGGGGGAAAAAAAAAAAAAAGAAAGAAGAAAAAGAAAAACACCTGAGGTATAGAGGAAAGATTTATTTAGGGTCTCAGTGTGTGTGCTTTGGGGGCAGGGATCTTTAGGAGACTTCTCCAAGAACAAAAGAGCTGCCAGGCTCCATCTCCCTTCCCCACCACTAGTTTAGATACATGGACACTTGTGGAAACCAACTCAGTGCCAATACTCTCAACCTAGCCTGTCAACAGCATACCCACCCCCAAGTGCTTCTGTGAATCCACCTCCTACCACCTAGTTGCCTTGACAGTTTCCTCAGATAGCTGCAGGACCCTACAGCAACGGACTTGCCTGGACCTTACTGGCACCATGCACCCTGCTCTTGCATTCTTCTGCACACACACCCTTTAATAAGCCTTTGGCTAGAGTCCATCCAAATGCTGCCACAAGACTGGCAGTGCGCAAGCATCCCCAACAGGGACCAGCACCACTCCAAAGTGACTTCTACCCTGGGGAGAGGGGAAAATTACCACACACATCAGTCCAACGGCAGCCATAGCAGTGGGTTGGGGGCAGACATCTGATTTGACTGCGGGCCCAAGCTACGAGTTAAAGCTTTGTAGGGGCAACACAAGGGAGAGTGCCATGCAGTTCAGTGCTACTGCATCTCTGGCAAACATTTGATCTGACCCAACTTAAGCCCACAGTTACCTCAGACTGACCCATTAACAACACAGGGACCAAACCCTGCCCACAACAGGAAATAAATGAAACAGACAAACAAACAAAAACAATAAAACAGAGCAACAAAACCCAAGAACTGTTTCTCTGAAAGGATAAACAAAATTGATAAAATTTTAGCCAGATTCATAAAAAGGGAGGAGGGGGTACTCAAACAAAATTAGAAATGAAAGAGGGTAATAACAACTAACACCACATAAAGGTTATTAGAGATTATGAAGTTAAAGGCCAATGAACTGGACAGCCTAGAAGAAATGGATAACTGCTAGAAACATAGAACCTCCCAAAACTAAATCAGAGAAAGGTAGAAAATTTCAACAGACCAATTACCAGCAAAGAAATTGAATCAATAGCCAAAAAACTCCCAGCAAACAAAATTTTCCAGACCAGATGGCCAACAAGTGAATTCTACCAAACAATTAAAGAGTTAATAACTACTCTCAAACTACTCCAAAGAATAGAAGAGGAAGGAAAACTTTAAAATTCATTCTGAGACTAGCATTACCCTGATTCCAAAATCAGATAAAGACACTAACAACGACAGCAAAAAACACTTCAGGCCTATATCTCTGATGAACATAAATGCAAGAAATCCCCCCCAAAATATTAAAAAACCAAGTCTATTGATACATTAAAAAATCATACACCATGATCAAGTGGGATTTATACCAGGGATGCAAGAGTGGTTCAATATTTGCAGCTCAATCAATGTGATACATTCCATCAGCAAGAGGAAGAATAAAGACCATATGATCATTTCAATAGGGTCAGAAAAACATTTGACAAACTACAAAATTCATTCATGATTAAAAAACTTCAGCAAAGTCAATTTAGGGAGGCATATCTCAACATAACACAGGCCATATATGAAAAAACCACAGCTAACATCTATTCAATTGTGATAAATGGGGAAATTTTCCTCTCCATTCAGGAATAAGACAAGGATGTCCACTCTCACCACTTCTTTTCAACATAGTACTAGAAGACCTAGCCACAGCAATCAGATAATAACAATAAATAATAGGCATCCAAATCAATAAGGAAGAAGTAAAACTTTGAGTTTTTATAAATGCCATGATACTATATTAAAAAAAAAAAAACACTAACGAGTCCATCAAAAAAAATACCAGAATTAACAAATGAATTCAGTAAGGTTGTGAGAGAAAAAAATCAATATATATAAATCCATTGTACTTCCATACAATAATAATGACATAGCAGAAAGTGAAATTGAGAAAAAAAATCCCATTTATAATCACACCAAGAATAATAAAATACTTAGTAATAAACTTAACCAAAGATGTGAAAGACTTGTACTCTATAACTCTAGAACATTGATGAAAGAAATTGAAGATGACACAAACAAATAGAAAGATATTCCCATTAGATTAGGAAAACAAATATTGTTAAAATGTTCAAACTGTCCAAAGCAATCTAAGGATTTAATTCAATCTCTATCGAAATACATAACAGCATTTTCCACAGAACCAGAACAAATGATCTTAACACTTGTTAAAGAACCACAAAAGACCCTGAGTAGGCAAAGATTCTTGAAAAATAACAAAACTGGAGGTATCATAATCCCAGATATCAAGAGATACTACAAACCTGTAATAACCATAACAGTATGATACTGACACAAAAATAGACACATAGGTCAATAGAACAGAATAGAAAGCCAGAAACAAATCCATGATTACACAGTCCATTAATCTTTGAGAGAGCAAGAAAATGTAATGAGCAAAATATAGCTTCTTTAACACATGGTGCTAGAAAAACTGAACAGACATTTGCAAAAGAATAAATTGGATCACTTTCTCACAGCATATATGAAAATAAAATCAAATGGATTAAATACCTAAATGTGAGACATGAAAACACGACCACAGGCAGTAATTTTTCTAACATTGGCCATAGGAACACAGGCAGTAATTTCTCTGACTTTGGCCATAGGAACATTTTTCTAGATATATCTCCTGAGGCAAAAGAAACAAAAGCAAAAATAAATGATTGGGAATACATCAAAATAATAAGTTTCTACACAGTAAAGGAAACAAACAACAGATCTAAAAGACAACCTACTGAATTGGAAAAGATTTGCAAATGACAAACCTGATAAAGGGTTAGTATCCAAAACATATAAAGAACTTGTGCAACTCAACACCATGTAAAACAAATAATCAAATTAAAAATGGGCAGAAGGGGCACCTGGGTGGCTCAGTCAGTTAAGCATCGGCCTTCAGCTCAGGTCATGATCCCAGGGTCCTAGGATTCAGTCCCACATTGGCCTCTCTGCTCAGCAGGGAGCTTGCTTCTTCTCCCTCTGCCTGTCACCCCTGCCTCCTCCCGCGCCCTGCTACTTGTTTTCTCTCTTTCTCACTGTCATATTAAAAAAAAAAAAAAGGGCAGAAGACATGGACAGACATTTCTCCAAAGAAGACATAAGAATGGCCAATGGACACATGAAAAGATTCATTAATCATCAAGGAGTTAGAAATCAAAAGCACAATGAGATATCACCTCACACTTGTCAAAATGGCTTAAATAAAAAAACACAGAAACAGTAGGTGTTAGCAAGGATGCGAAGAAAAAGGAACCCTCTTGCAGTTTTGGTGGGAATGCAAACTGGTGCAGCCATTGTGGGAAAGAATATGGAGATTCTTCAAAAAAATAAAAATATAATTATCATGTGATCTAATATCTTCTTCAGTATTGGGTATTTACCCAAAGAATATGAAAACATTGATTTGAAAAGATGTATACACCCTTGTGTTTATTGTAGCATTATTTATGATAAGCCAAATTATGGAAGCAGCCCAAGTGGCCATTAATAGATGAATGGATAGAGATGAGGCATATATATATATGTGTGTGTGCATATATATGTATATATATGTATATATATATACACACATATGTGTATATGTATATGAGATATATATATATATATATATATATCAGTCATAAACAAAGAATGAAATCTTGCCATTTGCAACAACATGGAAAGATATGGATGGTATAATGCTAAGTAAAATAAGTCAGAGGAAGACAAAGACCATAGGAATTCAATCATATGTGGAATTTAAGAAGCAAAACAGAGAATATGGAGACAAACCTAAAAACAGACTATAGAGAATAAACTGATGGTTACCAGAGTTGAGGTGGGTGGGGGCATGGGTGAAATAGCTGAATGGAATTAAGAATACAGTTATCATGCCAAGTACTGAGTAACGTGTATAATTATTGAATCAGTATATTGTGCAGCTGAAGTTAATATAACTCTGTATATTAACCATACTGGACCCCAAGAGTAGATATTTTTTTTCTGAGATGGGCAGCATGGGGAATGCCACAAAGCCAAGTGGTAGGTCTGGAGTCCACCCCTGAGAAGCTGTAAGGAAGAACCTCAAATACACACCAGGGTGGTGTCAAACAAGGCTAAAGAGAGAGGCTTTTATCCCTGCCAGGCTATAATGGCATCCCACTCTGTTATGTCAGTGAGGCCCACGGAGGGAGACTGGACTTCCATAGTTTCCTGCAGTACTGAGCTGCTCCTCCACCTCCCCACTAGAGTAGTGCCATAGAAGGCTTGCAGAGAGTGAGAACTAGCACCACCACCCCTGTGGTTCTGGGGACACCTCCCAAACCCATCAGAAGTAACAAGGAGGGTTGACCCTCCTTGAGCGTCAACCATTAGGCAACCCAAACTTTTGCCCACACTTAGCAGTATTGAGGTGGTACTCTGCCCTGAAAGGGTAGTGCTAGTGAAAACAGAGGAGGAAGTAAGGTATAGAGTCTCCTAACATACAAAACCTAAGATGGCTGAGTTTCAGGTGAAAAACACTGATGAAGTCAAGAACCAGGAAGATATCAAACCTAATAATAATAATAACAACAACAATAGCAACAATAAAGACCATCCGTAGATACAAGATAACAAAGATGTTATAATTATCTTGCAAAGATTTTAGAGCAGCCAGCCATCACAAAAATGCTTCAACCAGCAAGACCCTCCTAGAGACATGAAAAAAAATATAGTCACCACAAAGGAATAGGAGATATACAGAAAGCTAAAAAAATATAAGATGTAGTAATACAGTGTGCAGAGAAGTGATTTTAAATGAAAGAAAATCATGAACAAAGTTATGGATGTGAGACTATTTAAGGTACAGAAGTTTTGGGGTAAGGAAGAGTGAGCTAGCAGGGGAATCATGCTGAGTGCAGAAGGCTGAAAACAGTGGAAGCTGTTCTTTAAGTGAATAAATAACTGATGAGAACTTTTAGTGATGATCAATAGGTACAAGTCTTGAACTAGGGTGTGAAAGCACATAGGGATTGAAGCTATGCCTCTGCCCTTAAGGAAATTAAAATCTAGTTAATGAAACATTACACCTATACAAATGCATTTTAAAGAGAATGAATTGAGTATCTGGGTGGCTCAATGGGTTAAGCCTCTGCCTTCAGATCAGGTCATGATCTCAGGGTCCTGGGATTGAGCCCTGCATTGGGCGCTCTGCTCAGCAGGGAGCCCGCTTTCCCCTCTCTCTCTGCCTGCTTCTCTGCCTACTTGTGATCTCCCTCTCTCAAATAAATAAATAAATAATCTTTAAGAGAACCAAGTTTACTTCATTATTTGGGTGTGAACATATAGATAGTAGAGCATCATTTAACTAAATGCATTTAAACTCAGGTCCTCTGAAATATTTTTTGATACATTATACTTGGGGTTTTCATTTAAATAATAGTTTATAAAATAATGTAAGCATATTCTGTGCCATCTGGATGCCAGCCTCCTATCTACAGACTGCAAGACTATTTCATTTGTGTGTGTTTATCATCCATTGCATGGTAATCAGGTAACATTGCTTTAATTTTAGTGAACTAATGAGAAGAGAATCCAGGTGGACTTAAGGAGTAAATGATGCATTTGAAACCAGTGGAGGTAAATGACATTGCAGTGCATGAAGGCATGAATGTTTTAGAATATTTCGAATGAAGAAAAATGTTGGGAGGATTGCATCATCTCACATGGCAGGTGTTATTTATAGTCCTGCCATAATACTTCTTCCATGAGATGATGCAATCCTCCAACACTCATTTTTGGCTTGGCAGTGTCCAAAAAGTAGCAATTAGTACTATGCTCACTTAATGGATGGGGATTTATTTTCATTTATTAGAATCATTTGAAGTATGTTAGTTTCATAATTTCATTAGTGTTAGTTGATAATTTATTTGATTTTATATTAACATAGGATCTATAAAAGAAGGATTTTATGCATAGGTCTATGTTATATTATACTATAATGAAAATTATTTAAGTCAATGTTGGTGATTTATAGCATATTTTTTTCTTTTAAATGGACCCACACAATCTTGTGGTTGGAGAAATACTGACTGAAGTTGTTCAGCAGAGGACTTGCCTAATTCCATCAGAGGTTTAGGGAGCATATAGTAGATAGATTGCAGCTGGGAAAGGGTGGACCAGGCAGGCGTGTTAGATCATCAGTGCAATCAGGACTCCAGTGATGAGAATATGAATTATGAGTGGCAGTGGGAAGACAGTGGAAAGGGAGTTGAAGGACTCCCACTGGCCAGCTTAGAGAACTGGTAAATAACAGAAATAAAGGAGTAGCTGGGCAAAAATTGATTAAGGGGGAATATTCCTATTTTTTTAGAAAAAGATAAATCAAGCAAGGAAAACAATAATATTGTGCATAGAAAATGGTTCAAAAATGGAATAACTTTAATAGAACAAAAAATTGCAAAAGAGCACAGTATAGATTAGAGGGCAAAAATGACATGAATGAAATCCAAACAATATATCACCAGAGAAAAATGAATTAATGATCCTTGAAAAATTAGGCTCATAAAGTGTAGAGTAAAGTAGATGAAAATTATAAATTTTCTTAAAGTAAAGCCATTCATCATCATGGACTCCTAGGTAGGTTTAAAAATATACAGGGTATCAATAATCATGAAAACATACAAAACCTACCAATAATTTTTAAATTTGTATTGAAGATGAACAGTTATATCTGTTCTTGTAACTCTACATATGAGAAAATCACAATTATGTCAGATAACAGAAGAGAAAGAGCGTTTTATTATTTATATTTGTTTAATGTGTTTTATTAACATTCATTCATCTAGACCAGGTTTTTACATGTTTTCTAGGTAGATTAACCACCTGGGTTTATAAATTGTGGACCCCAAATTGTGGCTCTTTCTATACAAATGCCTAAGAACATACCTAGTCAGAGGCATAATTTTGAGCAAAAAGACCTACGCTGAAGACTAAATAATGAACGTTTGCATAAAATTTAAGAAACAGAAAAATCTATGGTTCTGTAAGTTAGAAGGGTGTTTACCTCTGGGTGGGAACTGATTGGAATGTGGAAATGTTCTCTCATGTGACCTGAAGGTGGCAACAATTCATTGAGATGTATACCTAAGATTAGTGTAATTTATGTATTCTACCCTGTGTATTTTTTACTTCATTATAAAACGAAAAAGAATAGAGAGGGGGCACCTGGGTGGCTCAGTGGGTTAAGCCTCTGCCTTCAGTTCATGATCTCAGGGTCCTGGGATCAAGCCCCACATCAGGCTCTCTGCTCAGCAGGGAGCCTGCTTCCCTCCCACCTCCCCCCCACTGCCGCCTGACTCTCTGCCTACTGGTTATCTCTCTCTCTCTGTCAAATAAATAAAAAAATCTAAAAAAACAACAACAACAACAACAACAAAAACAAAACTGAAAAGAACTAATTTTCCATCCAAGCAGAAGGGAAGATTTTTTGGATTTTACATTGTGAACAGAAACCAATGTGTCACCACCTCCCACCTTTCCCACGTAGCCAATTCTTGGCCTCATGCCAAGCACCTTGACTCAGTTCTTGATCAGATGATCAAGTGCTCAATACCCATGATAGATATGCTCAGTCTAGAGTGGGGGTAGTGAGTTGCATTATTCACACACTTTGGGGGAGAGCTCTGTGCTCTTCTTCCAGATAGCAGAAAGCATAGCAACTGGAGGCATTGCAGTGGCTCTGAGTCAGGGGATTAGAGAAAATGGAGCCCAACTGATGTTTAAAACTGAATAATCATATCCTCATCAATGCCCTAATGAATGTATAAAGAAATTAAATTAGTCAATTGAATTAATTGCAGGAGGCAACCTTCCGGCAAAAGCAAATGAATTGACTCAACTAATTTGTGCCCTCTCAATGTTTTTACTTAAGATGGAAACTTTGATTAAAAAATATATCTGTATCCAGTATTCCCACCTGAACGGATAAAAGAGAATCTGAATAATATGTCTTATTCGCAACCTGATAACAGGTAATTGCTTAGGATATTAAGTTCCTGCTTATATCTTATTTAGAAGAACACAGGACTTTGATGCATTTTATTTCAGCTAATCTCTGAAACACTGTTGACTTTTAACAGTCCTTTTCCCAACAGACGATAAAGAGCCATGAAGAATATTGCTGATGATTCTATAGGATATTTAAAGGCTATCTAGAAAATCATTATTACTATTTGCCTTTATTCTGGAAGAAATAAGTTGAGGAATATAAGGACTCCTTTTGGACTTTATAGCTTGTCTAGTCCTTTATTGTTTCATTTTCATGAAAGATCTGCAGGCAGTGGTGTGGTTGGAGGAGGTCAGATTGAGGATGGATTGCTAGGATTTCTAATTTGGGTCTTAATTTTACGTGAAGAGGGCAAAAAGCAGAAGTAACTAAGGAAATCCAACATCAATGCAGATAGACTTATAAAAGGGTGGAGATGAAAAGGACTTTAGAGGGCCTATATACTAGGGTTGGCAAACTCTGGCTTACAGGACAAATTCAGCCTGCCTTCACATTAGTAAGGCCCATGAACTAAGAATGACTTATACAGATGAGTATATGCAGTCAATTTGATAAGAAGGAAGATTAACTTTGAACTCCAATTCATTGAAATAGTATCCTTTCTAAAGAAGATTCCATTCTTTATATATGTCAGTAGACATATATAGCAATGCAACAAATGTTCTTATTATGATTGTCTTAAATTATGTCAAGAAAAATGTATTCTCTTTTTATATAAATGTCTACATAATAACCTTGATTGTGCTTTTTATTCCATATAGCCTAAAATATAGTAATTGCCCTGATCTATGATCAACTAAGGCCCCCATCCATGACCTAATGCTCTATCACAGTGTCCAGGTCTTCCACGTCATCTCAGCACGTAGGCATTTTATCATCTCACAACATCACAAGAAAAAGAGTGAGTACAATACAATAAGGTATCTGAAGAGAGTTAGATCGTACTCACATAACTTATTACACTAGATTATTATAATTGTTATGTTTTATTAGTAGTTATTGCTATTAATGTTTACTGTGCCTGGTTTGTAAAGTAAACTTTGTCATAGACATGTATCTATAGGAAAAAAAAAACATTTTATATAGAGGGTTTGGTACTATCCATGGTTTCAGGCATCCACTGGGGGTCTTGGAACATTCCCCATGGGTAAGGAGGAGGGGCTATTGTATTACTCTCTGGTGCTATAGAGAAAATATTTGCTGATTCTTAAAGTAGAGTAGTGGTTCTAAAACTATCATGAATCATATTCACGTGGAAGACTTGTTAATTCACAAATATTTTGGTCACATTTCTGGAGGGATCCAGTATGTCTGGTACAGAGGTTGAGAATTTGCATTTGTTGTAAGCTTTCAAGGGATACTGATGCTGCTGACTCTTGGTCACACACTGATAACCAGTGGTCTAGATCAATCTCTACACTGAAGGAAACTGAAGCCCAAGAAGTTAAGTTAGCATGCCCAGAGCACAGATATGAAGTTGTAGAACCATACTTAAATACAGTTTTTGGCTTCAGCCTTAGAATTCTTTTCAGCTGAACAAAAATTTTACTGGCATAATGAATTATATGCCAACTTGTAAGGAATTAAGAGAGAATATTCAAACTGAAATCCATTTGTCTGTAGAATGATATCTCAAGAGTGTAAACCTTATCATGCTATAGGCCTAATGAATTTTGAAGGCTGTTTTCCAGGCTACATTAAACAATCATTAGCACTGTTCTTAAATTCATCAGCCTGTGTGCAACGTGTGTATGGCCCAGAATCAATAAGAAAACCATAGGGAAAAATACCTATGCAGTGAGCCCTACATGGCAGTTTATTAATCTAATGAGATGGTCCCACACTGATGTCAACAAAGTCATCAGCTTGCATATGGCTTATCTTTCTCAAAGTGTCTTTTCTCATCTTCCAAATAAACCCTCTGAAGAAATCTAAAAATTGAAAAAAAAAATCTTTGAAAAATCTAAATAGGGAGCTTGTTAATTTTGCCAGGATTACAGAGCTATTTTTAAAATCAAATTCCACCCAAAGTGTGTGGCCCTGGTCTTGACATGCTAATTCAAATTTCCTCTTGCTTTTGCTTGGAGATGGAAGAGTGAATTACTTCATGCATTATCATAATATAAATTTAAGTCTCAAATCCTTTCCTCCGAAAATTAAACAATGTATCCCTATTTTAATTTCTGGCTTATTAGTCCTTACAGGTAAAGGGGAAATCCTTATCTAATACTATTGAAAAGAGAAAATGAATGGGACCCATATAATGAGTGTATGTGAGCTTGTTTGGAGATTCTAGCAGGGGAGCGCAGCTACTCGTATACCCTTGACCGAAGTACGGTCCTCTCCTCTATCGGGGAAGGTCATCCTCTTCGACCGAGCGCGCAGCTTCGGGAGGGACGCACATGGAGCGGTGAGGGAGGAAGGGGACACCCGCCTAGCCAGCCAGATCAGCCGAATCAACCCTGGCGATCAATGGGGTGACAGATGTCGCAGCCAGATCGCCCTCACATCCATGAGTGTAATAATAAGTATAAACACAGGTGATGTCAATCCATCTCCTGACCAAATGGTTGTTAATAGTCAAAAAATGCCCATTCTATGTTTAGAGCAATTGCCATTCATAATGTTCCACCTATGATATAATTCTGTATTTTCCTCACAAGTTGACTATGTACCGGACAATGTTCTGAGCACTTTAATATTTTAATATTTCCAAGAACTACATGAAATAAGTATAATTATTATTTGCATTGTCTCCATAAGAAGGAAAAAATAAAAAAAGGAATTGGGTTAGAATGACCCTATAGTGATAGTTCTCCATGGGTAGGGGTAAGTATTTGTCCCCCAGGAGATGTCTGTCAAGGTCTAAAGATAGTTTCGGTTGGCACTACTGTGGAAGCAGGAGTACAAGCGGCATCTGGTGGTAGAGGCCAGGGATGCTGATAAGCATCCTACAAGACATAAGACAGACCCCTCACAACAATTACTTGTCCCAAAATATCAATACTTAGATTGAGAAGTTCTGTTCTACAGGCTTTGCTTTTCACTTCTACAATATACTATTAGAAGGACCAAGAAAGACTCTTCACATGCCTGAAAGTTATTTTATGTACAAATTGAGCAGTTGCTAATTACCTTCCTAGTATCTCTTTTTAGCTGTAGAATTCGTCCTGTGTTCGTTAGATTGGCACACTCCAAGCCATCTTCTCCATAAATTAAAACTCACTTTTAATTCCAGATTCCATAGCTGGAGAAACTAAGAACAAAATAATAACACTTTATGACTTTGGAAGGTAAGCTTCTAACTTCCCTTTCTCTTTCATTTTTATTAAAAAACAATGAGGCTGTGGATGACCAAAGATTTTCTCCAAAACAGTTCTTATGTGAGTACCTTTTCAAGTATCTCCACACGGATACATTCATGAAACAGTTTGCTTTCTCTAGATTAGTTTCTGGAAAGTGTTGGCTCACAGTAGGGGGACAATGTTCTTAGTGTGCACTTCTAATGAAGGATGAATTGCATTATGGTTTAGCAAAAAGTATATAACACTTTTTCATAAACAGTACACTTTGTACTTCATTATACCTTAGAGGAGCTGTTTCCTACACCACAAGCATGCCTATTTTAAGCAACTTATGAAAAGAAAAATCCTAAAACAATATAAGTGATAAATATTTTCCTCATTCTTTTTTGTTTCTATAGAAATGCTTTTTGTGTGGGAGTGTTGTGGACATAGCATTGTTGAAGGTCAGAAACATACATATTATCCTTGACTATAAACAAGAGAGATGATGGGTTAGCTAATGGCTCAGATCTCAGAGAGGGAAAGTGCAATAACATGATACTCCATACAGACCCACAGCCTTTCCATTGTTTCAAAGTCTCTACTTAATTCAGAATGAGCTGACTTCAAGAATTAGCTCTCTTTGGGTCTGAGGGTCAAATTCTGAGTCTGAGTGATTACCATAAGTATAAAAAATTATTTAGATACCAGGAGTGGAACACTGATTTAATAGTTGAGAGCTCTAAGGAAGTACAGACAATACAGAATGAAGAAACACAATTTCCTCTCATGGACACTAGCTAGAAGCTGATAGTTGTACAATAATAGTATATGGTCTATATTGTTTCTTTCTTATTCCTTTTCTTGAAAACCAATATCCTTTTATTTTCTGCTTTCTCTGCCCTGCTTTTTATTTCATTTTTTTTTCTCTTGTGGCATTCTCCACCCCCCACAATACTGTACCAAGGAGATTTAACCCAAGAAAGAAAAACTGAGAATGATAGAATTCACTGGTATATAATCAGCTTTACATCAACTATTAAGAGAATAAGGTGAAAAAAATTTCATTTGTCTATAGAGTATCATCACAGTTGGGGAACTAGTCAGTTTTCACATGGTCTACAAAATGATTGAGAGAAAACATTTTTTCTAGTCTTAGGAATTAACGTTAATACATCTCTTCCTTTTATTACTTCTCACATTATGTAGAAAAAGAACGTTAAAACTTTTCTAAGTGTGATTTGGAAATTAAAGAAGTCATTCTGAAGATGCTCATTCAAATTCCTCACTTCTAGTTTAGCATACCTTTTGTGTTTGTGGATAAAACTGAAAAAGAAAAATTCAGTCCAGCTTTAATACTTGTGGTAATTATAAAGCTGCATAGCTCTGTGAACTCTACTCTGGCAGGGAGAGAAATAATCTGGCTCAGATACTCCTACTATAAAACTCCTACTGATTTTAGTGTACAGAGAATCTGGCCCTCAATTTTTTTCTCCAACAATCTTTCCTTTGTCATATAGCCAGAAAGGTGAGTTGAATTTCCTGAATATGTTTCTTTCTTTATTGAATTGTACAAACTAGTGGTTCTTTGAATGGTAGATATCATTCAGCTTAATTACATATTGCTATACTCTCTACTCATGCACATCCTGTATTTCATTGAAAAATTATAACAAATGTTAATTGAAGATTCTATTGGAAACCATGTAAAAGAGTAATTAGAAGCTTACTAATGTTAATATATGTCTATATACTTTAAAAGAATTAAAAATTTTAGTCAGAAGAAACCAATAACTTTTTGTCTAGAGTATTGTGCTTCATAGTCACAGTTAAAAGAAGTCTTCACTTAATTCCTTCTAAATCAAACAGGATAGTATCAGTAAAACTATTGATGTTACATGAAATAGCATGCCTTATTTTCTCAAAAAAAATGGAAGTATCTTACATACAATAACATTTAGGTAGTTACTAATATGACATAATTTGTAGCACTTCCACCTACATGAACGATATCTAGCAATGATGTAAGACTTATACACTATATATTCAAAGAATGGCTCAGTAGTTCATTACTTAATATCTAAAGTATGCCTTTTAGAGCACTAAGAAAACTTCTTTTATTTAGATTTTACTATTTCGGTGCAAAGAAGCTGTATTGTTGTTTGCAGTTTCATGGTGATATTTAATAATTCAAAGGACACACTGAAATCTCTTGGTATATAAGAGTGGTTTCATAGTGTATCAGTGTATCCTGCTTGGGTAGGGAACCTCAAAATGTGTCTGAAATAGTGCTTACAATGAATGGCGCAAGTTATCTGAAAAGCTGTGTTTTTCTTTTTTTCCTTTAAATTCTGAAAGGTAAATAAAGAACTGGAGTTTTATAGTTAAGGCAGAAACTGATACTCTTCTGACAAAGTCATATTCAGAATTTCACTAGAACTAGAGAGGTAAAATCAAGAGTTCTGTAACTTTCACTCATTCATCCATTCACTAAATCATCCAACAAACATTTAAATGCCTACTCTAAAGCATAGGAAAAAAAAAAATACTAGGTGTTTAATATAGTATCTCATTTGTAAATGTAATGGTCTGGGGAAAGAGTATTTCTATAAAAAAACAATAATAATAAAGACAGAAATACTCTCTTTAAATTAGAATGGTGCTCCAAAATCAACCCTTTATAATTTAAATAAAATAAAGATATTTGACTATTTTTTAATGTTCTAAAGGTTCCAAAAAATTACTTATAATAGAAAGATAGCCCCATTTTTTTTCAGCTTTTCAGTTCAGACTAATCCTTGTCTTATGTTGTTATAATTTTAATAATAATGGGGTATATCAAACTAGATTAAGTACTAAGTTCACAGTCCATGATTTGAACTCAGGGAGAAACTGCCAAAATGTCATTTTCCATTTACCACTTTTAGAACTGTCTTTTGTGGTCATATAAGATAGTTCAATAAGCATATCCTATTAAATCTCTTCAACAAAAAGAACTCTTTATTAAATATTCATACACTGCATAGACTAGCTCAGGCCTTCATTTTCCTGATTATTCAAATAAAATTGAATTTGCTAAATATATATATACATATATATTAATTGTGGAAACTAATTTGCAGTCAAAATGACTCTGAATGTTATGTATCAGATCACTAGCTTATTTGATGGTTGAGCTACAAGCCAAAAAAAAGGATTTATAACAGAAACGCTTACAACCTCTTAACTATGGCAGTGTGGACAGCAGTATAATAATATATTGTAGCAGTAACCACACAGTCAATAGCAGCTCATTAAAATCAGAAGCATCAATTTAATCAGGAGAATCTACATGTTCTCAATGATCAGTGGAAGGTCTTGTCCATCAACGTCCACTTCAATTCTTAAGTTGCATCTGACAAGTTACAATGGGTTTCATTAAGAGACTTGTGTGGAAGCCAATGTGAAGGCCATTTGTCATTTTAATATATGATCAATACAATCCATAACCAGTGTTCAGATTCATTTACTGAAGGACAAAGGAGGAGGTCAATGTACACCCCACTGACCTGCATATTATTTCCCACAGCTCTCTTTAAAACAAAAGTGACTTCTCCATCTGTTTCAACACAAAACTAAACATAACCACTCATAGGCTGAAGCAAACTATGATGTATTTTTTAACTTCTACTTTTTTTCTTATTAATTTCTCTTTTCTCTGGCTAAAAGGTATAATCCAAGAGAATACCACTGGTATTGTGTGAACACAATGCTTTAGGTTCTTTAACAGTTAAAAATGTTGGTTCCTCTACAAAAACCTCTTACACACAGAGCACAAATAACTGTTAGGCCAGCTTACCAAAATACTAAAAATGGATGTGTTGATGATGAATATTCATATATGTGCTAATGACTTAAGAAGCCAAATCTTATTATTTGTGAGATTTTGAGATATCATATTAATGAAGCTATGAGAGAAATATTTTTGTTTAAATGGAGATTCATCAAGATAATCAATGTTATCCTTAAAATCTACTGTAAGAATAATTATTTAGTAATTAAGCAATACTGTAGTAAACTCTGAATAAGTTCAAAATGTGACTTGAATCTTTGATAAACAACTTGGGTATTAAAACTATGCCACACAAACAGAAGGCAGATGGAAAAACCTGTGAATTCCTCTGTCTTCAGAGGTATCTGCAAATGGACTACTGGGAAGATGCATCCTATCCATGATTATTTGATGGGAGAACTACTTAGAATAAAATCCAGCCAAAAATTAAATGTAGGTGGCTATAAGAAATATTGTTCTCTAAGATTATTTAAAAAATCACTTGAAATTATAGTGAGCAAAACATTTATTTTGAAGTTAGTTGGTTTTGCAGAAAGACTAACTATAGTTAGTATTAAATATTTAAAATTTTAGATTAAAACTGATACATCCCTATTAAGTACCTCTTATACAGCTATTATATTTATCATGGTTCAATTTTCAGTACTATAAAGTTAGGTGTATGTGCTGAGTCAATACTCCATTTTGAAGAAACAATTGGATGACAGATTGGGGACCAATATTTGTGTTGTTGGATTAGTGACAGATGAAATAAGCATCCTAGAACAGAGAACTCAAAAAAAAAAAACACCCCAAAACCTGATTAAATATAACCAATAGATTAATAAGATGTATTTTTTCTAAAGCTTTATGTTCCTCAGAAATGCTGAATGCTTTTAGAATTCTTTAAATATATAAATGATCATCTTAAATTTATAAAAATATGTCAATTAGAGAGAAAAAGAGTCAGTCATATTTTTAAATAATTCAAAGAATGGATGAGAGTGTAAGCTGCTTAAAGGTAAACTTTATGTTTAAATTGACATTTTCAGAATCCATGTATATAAATAAATAACATGCCTTTGAAAATTTAACCATTAGTTTTTACTTGTTGATGATCAGCCTAGAGAGTTTTAAAAATACTTGCCACCAGTCAGGAATATAAAGAGTTAAGAGCTGTATATTCATGATCAATGAAGTGAATAATAGTGGTAGCAAGACTAGCCAAGGACTTAAAAATAAATGCTATTTTACCTTCATGACCAGAGGATTCAGCTTGTTCAGAAAGGCAATGCCATCTGGAGTGGCAAGCTGGCTGGAGAGAAGTTTTCGAGACCATGCCAAATCTCTATAAACCATATGAGTCCAAATTATGAGGAAAAGAAACACACAGTTATTTAAGACCAAAGCTTTACCAAGAGACCTTCTGCATCACTGATTCCAGAGGACTGGGATTCAAAATAATCATTCTAATGTGACTTAACATTTTCAAAGGTGCCAGGTATGGTGTGGAAATGCATCCAGTGTATGGAAGTGTCAAAGATGCTAAAATATGAAGAGTTTGTGGTTCTTGCTACTGGCATCTCAAAGCATAAATCACTACCCAGAAGACTTCAGTAAAAAGAACTGCATTGTGTCTGTGCTGGATTAATAGAGTTCTGTTTTGTTTTGGGCACTTTTCCCATATAAATAGGATCATTCTAATATGAGATGCTGATCAATATCATGCACCAAAATTTTAGACAGTATGTCAAGTGGCCAGAGAAATAAATTTGCTATTTTCATAAGTAAAGCATCCTAAGTATATCTGTATTATCAGTAATAGTTCCAGTATTTTACAGTTATGTCTTATTTTATTATACATCACAGGATACAAGAAGGAATGACAAAGCAAGATTCCTCAGCTAAACTGCAGTGCAGTAGGGAGAAGTGGTAAACACAGTTTCAAAACATGAACACATTTATACATTCTGTGGGATAGACATCTATCTGTGTGTATGTGTATGTGTATGTGTGTGTGTGTGTGTGTGTGTGTGTGTGTGTGTGTACAAATAAATTTCCACTTTTTTCCAGCCCAGAGAATTGCTGCAGACTGAATTTGTCTTATTCTCAAGACCCTCATTCCCTTAACCCTCTGCTAGCCTCTGCTATGGCTTTACTGACATTCTTTTTCATTCTGGATCTCTATTCTCCTCTCACCAGTTCCACCAAGGGCAGGGACATTTCTGAAGTACAAATTTTAGGTCATCCTTCTTCCCTGTTTAAAACTCTCTCATTACAGGACAGTATCCCCAACAGGGTAGACACAAACTTCCTTTACAGGGCCCCCAGTAGTCAATCTAGCTTCATCTCATGCCATAGTTACCTGTGCTAGATCTACACATTATGCTGGAAGTTCTATTAAATGTCAAGTTACATTGTGCTCCTCAGTTTTTGTTTACAGTGTTATGACATCTGGAAAACCTCTTCTCATGCTTTCTGTTGACATTATCTTCCATTCCTGGAGGGAACTAAAGAGTACCTATCCCTCTTCTAGACATCTCATTTAACATCTCCCTTCCAAATTCTCCCATTTATCTCCAGAAGCAGAATCAACCACTGTCTCACTGGTGCCCACATTGGAATTTACAGATATTTGTAACATCACAAGCAAAACATGAAATTGTACTTTCTCAGTTATATGTCTATGATTACTAGACTGAAAGCTCCTTAAAAGGTAAAAATTAGTTAAACTTTTTAATCTCAGCACTTGGCATAAAATATCTCAGTGAATCATGGCTGACAGGAATTAATTAGTTGATCAAACCATACAACAAATAAAAAGTGGAAATCTATAATAACCACAGATTACTACTGCCTTAGTAGTAGTAAGATCTTTTCTTTAAAATCATTATTTGAGAGGAGGAAGCAAGATGGTGGGGGAGTAGGAAACTGAAATAGCATCAGTTACCAGAAGTTCAGCTAGATAGTTATCAAACCATTCTGAACACCTACAAATTCAACAGGAGATAGACTAGAACAAGAGCAGCAATTCTAGGAACAGAAAATCAACGACTTTTGGGAAGGTAGGACGTGTGGAGAAATGAATCCAAAGCGATGGGAAGATAGATCACGGGGGGAAGGGCTGGCTCCTGGCAAGAGCAGCAGAGCACAAAATCAGAATGTTTAGAACTCTGCTCCATAGAGGGACATCACTCCAGGAGTCAAGCAGGGGGGAAGCCCTGGCAGGAGCAGTGTGATCTCAGGACCCATGGAGTCACAGAAAGACCAAAGTCTGAATGTGGCAGAGCTCCCAGGTATCAGAGCAGGGAAGCCAGCTAGAGAGATGAAGCCAAGGTGGGGGCTTTCAGCTCAGGGTTACCTTAAACCATAATCCAAGCACAGTCAGAGCACTGCTCTTTGAGCAGGGACCCCACAAGTGGCAGAACCAAAGAGATCCCCTCCTTCCTCTTCTGGGAGGAGAGATGTGGGACCCTGTGGCAGGAATTTGCTGGGTTTGGAGACTCCAAACAGGGCTGTACATCAGAGATAGGAATGCTCAGTCAGAGGCTGGGTGAGCACAGAGTACGGCCAGAGATGAGGGAGATGGGAGGGATTGACTGTTTTTCTCTGAGGGTGCACTGAGGAGTGGGTCCCTGAGCTCACAGATTCTTTGTTTCCATTTTCATTCCTGTCCTCCAGAGCTGTATGGAAAGCATTCAGGGAACAAAAGCTACCCAGAGCGAACCAGAGCAGATTACTCAGCCTGGCCCCTGGAAAGGGTAGTGCAATTCCACCTCAGGCAAAGACATTTGAGAATCACTGCAACAGGCCTCTCCCCCAGACCATCAGCAAGAACATCCAGCCAAGACCAAGTTTGCCAATCAATGAGAACTGTGGAACTCTAGAGCTAGGGGAAAGCAGCACATAGAATTCATGGTTTTTTCTCCATGATCATTTAGTCTTGCAAAGTTAATTTCTTTTAATTTTATTTTTTCTTATTCTATTTTTTTTACTTGTCCTCTTTCCTCTTTTAACATTTTTCAACTATTTTATCTTATCAATACTTATTTTTTTAAATTTTCATTGTTATATTCACATTTATCCCTTCATTGTATTTAACCGTATTCTTTTATACATATAGCTTTTCTTTACAACTTTGGTATATAATTTCTTCTAATATATCAAAATATACTCTAAATCTAGCTCCAGGTAATCACACTCTCTCTTTTTTTTTTCTCTTTTTCCAACCAACTTATCAATTCCTTTTTTAGAATCTTTTAAAATTTTCATCTTTACAGTCATATTTGATCCCTTCATCATGTTTACCCATATTTTTGAGTATATATAAGTTTCTCTTTCTTTAAAATTTTGGGAGGTAGTTTCTTCTAAGAAACAAGAATACACCCAAAATCAAGTGGGTGGCTCTGTTTTATTCACTAGTCCAATATATATGTATTTTTACTTTTTATCTTTTTATTTTTTCCCCTTTCTTCTAACCCTCATATTGGGTTAGCTTATATTTTCTGGGGTCTTTGCCACCCTTTTAGTACTTTACTCTCTCATTCATAAATTCTTACCTGGATAAAATGACTAGGCAGAAAAACTCACCACAAAAGAAAAAAAAAATAAAAGAATGAGAGGCAGTACTGATGGTTAGGAACCTAATCAATTTGTACCTTGGTAATATGTCAGAACTAGAGTTCAGAATGATGATTAACAAGGTGCTAGATAGGCTCAAAAAAGGCATGAAAGATATTAGAGAATCCCTTTCTGGAGAAATAAAATTTCTTTCTGGAGAAATAACTAAAAATGAACCAAGTGGGGAAAAAAAATGAATAAGGTACAATGAAAAATGGAGGCTCTTATTGCTAGATGAATGAAGCAGAAGAGAGAATTAGTGATATAGAAGCCCAAAGGACAGAGAATAAAGCAGCTGAGCAAAAGAGAGACAACTACTGGCAACGAGGGGAGATTCATGAGATAAGTGATACTATAAGGTGAAACAATATTAGAATATTTGTGATCCCAGAAGAAGAACAAAGAGAAAGGGGGACAGAAGACATATTGGAGCAAATTATAGTAGAGAATTTCCCTAATATGGCAAAGGGAACAAGCATCAGAATCCAGGAGGCACAGAGAATCCCCCTCGAAATCAATAAAAATAGGTTCACAACCCATCATCTAATAGTAAAACTTATAAGTCTTAGTGACAAAGTGAAAATTCTGGAGCAGCTCAGGACAAGAAGTCTGTAACATCCAATGGTAGAAATATTAGATTGACAACAGACTTATCCACAAAGACCTGGCAGGCCAGATAGGACTGGCATGATATATTCAGAGCACTAAATGAGAAAAATATGCAACCAAGAATACTATAAACAGCTAGGCTGGCATTGAAAATAGGACAGATAAAAGCCTTCCCAGACAAACAAAAATTAAAAGAATTTGCAAACACCAAACCAGCCCTACAGGAAATATTGAAAGAGGTCCTCTAAGCAAAGAGAGAGCATAGAAGTAATAGACTCAAAAGGAACAGATACAGTATACAGTAGCAGTTACCTTCCAGGCAACACAATGGCATTAAATTCATATCTTTCAATAGTTACCCTGAATGTAAATGGACTAAATGCCCCAATCAAAAGACACAGAGTATCAGAATGTATTAAAAAAAAAACAAAAAAAAAAAACCACCCATCAATATACTGTCTACAAGAAACTCATTTTAGACCCAAAGACACTTCCAAATTTAAAGTGAGGGCATGAGAAACCATTTACATTGCTAATGTACATCAAAGGAAAGCTGGGGTGACAATCTTTCTATTGGATAACTTAGATTTTAAGCCAAAGACTATAATAAGAGATGAGGAAGGACACTATATCATACTTAAGGATCTGTCCAATAAGAAGATCTAATTATTTTAAATATCTATGCCCCTAACATGGGAGCAACCAATTATATAAACCAATTAATAACAAAATCAAAGAAACACATCGACAATAATAAAATAATAGTAGGGGACATTAATACCCCTTTCACTGAAATGGACAGATCATCTAAGCAAAAGATTATCAAGGAAATAAAGGCTTTAAATGGCACACTGGACCAGATGGACATCACAGATATATTCAGAACATTCCAGAATACACAGCAACAGAATACACATTCTTCTCTACTGCACATGGAACATGTTCCAGAATAGATCACATCCTGTGTCACAAATCAGGTTTCAACTGGTACCAAAAGATTGGGATCATTTCCTGCATATCTTCAGATCACAATGCTCCTAAACTAGAATTCAATCATAGGAGGAAAGTTGGAAAGAACTCAAATACAAGGAGGCTAAAGAGCATCCTACTAAAGAATGAATAGGTTAACCAGGAAATTAAAGAATTGAAAAAATTCTTAAACAAATCAAAATTAAAACGCAACTCTTCAAAATCTGTGGGACATAGCAAAGGGAGTCCTGAGAGGATAGTATATTGTGATACAAGCCTTTCTCAAGAAACAAGAAAGGTCTCAAGTACACAACTTAACCCTACAACTAAAGGAGCTGGAGAAAGAACAGCTAAGAAAGCCTAAACCCAACAGGACAAGAGAAATCATAAAGATCAGAGCAGAAATCAATTAAATAGAAAGCAAAAGAACAGTAGAACAAATCAGTCTGGAAGAAATGGATGCATTCCTAGAGATATATAAACTACCAAAACTGAACCAGGAAGAAATAGAAAACCTGAAAAGATGATAACCATTAAGGAGATTGAAGCAATTACCAAAAATCTCCCAACAAACAAGAGTCCAGGGCCAGACTGCTTCCCAGGGGAATTGTACCAAACATTTAAAGAAAAAAATAGCACCTAGTCTCCTGAAACTGTTCCAAAAAATAGAAATGGCAGGAAAACTTCCAAACTCATTTTATGAGACCAGCATTACCTTGATCCCAAAACCAAAGAACCCATCAGAAAGGAGGATTGATATCATTGATTAACACAGATGTGAAAATTCTCACTGAAATACTAGCCAATAGGATCGAACAGTACATTAAAAGGATTATTCACTAAGACCAAGTGGGATTTATTTCTGGGCTGCAAGGATGGTTTAACATCTACAAATCAATCAATGTGATACAATACATTAATAAAAGAATGAGCAAGACTATATGATACTCTCAGTGGATGCTGAAAAAGCATTTGACAAAGTATAGTGTCCTTTCTTGATCAAAAATATTCAAAGTGGGGTTGCCTGGGTGCCTCAGTGGGTTAAGCCTCTGCCTTTGGCTCAGGTCATGATCTTGGGGTCCTGGGATCTAGCCCTACATTGGGCTTTCTGCTGGGAGGTGAGCCTGCTTCCTCTTCTCTCTCTCTGCCTGCCTCTCAGCCTACTTGTGATCTCTCTCTCTGTCAAATAAATAAATAAAATCTTAAAAAAAAAAAAAAAACCTCTTCAAAGTGTAGGGGCTATAGGGTACATACCTCAATAACATGAAAGCAATCTATGAAAAACACACAGTGAATATCATTCTCAGTAGGGAAAAACTGAGAGCTTTTCCCCTGAGGTCAGGAACACAGCAGGGAAGTCCACTATTACCACTGCTATTCAACATATACTAGAAGTCCTAGCCTCTGCAATCAGACAACAAAAAGAAATAAAAGGCATTTGAGTCAACAAAGAAGTCAAACTCTCACTTGTTGCAGATGATATAATACTTTATGTGGAAAACCCAAAAGACTCCACTCCAAAACTGCTAGAACTCATATAGGAATTCAGTAAGGTGTCAGGATATAAAATAAATGCACAGAAATCTGTTGCACTTCTATACACCAACAGCAAGACAAGAGAAAGGGAAATTATGGAGTCAATCTCATTTACAATTGCACCCAAAACCATAGGATACCTAGGAATAAACCTAACCAAAGAGGCAAAGAATCTGTACTCAGAAAACTACAAAGTACTCATGAAAGAAATTGAGGAAGACAAAAAGAAATGGAAAAATATTCCATGCTCATAAATTGGAAGAACAAATGTTGTGACAATGTCTATGCTACCTAAAGCAATCTACACATTTAATGTAATCCTTATCAAAATACCATCAGTTTTTCCAAAGAAAAGGAACAAATAATCCTAAAATTTCTATGGAACCAGAAAAGACCCTGAATATCCAAAGAAAACCAGAGTTGGTGGAATCACAATTCCAGACTTCAAGCTCTATTACAAAACTGTCATCATCAAGACAGTATGGTATTGGCTCAAAAACAGACACATAGATCAATGCAACAGAACAGAGAGCTCCGAAATAGACCCTCAACTCTATGGTCAACTAATCTTTGACAAAACAGGAAAGGATGTTCAATAGGAAAAAGACTATCTCCAACAAAGGGTGTTGGGAAAAATTGGACAGCCACATGCAAAAAAATGAAACTGGACAATTTCCTTACACCACACACAAAAATAGATCCAAATGAGTGAAAGACCTCAGTGGGAGATAGGAATCGATCAAAATCCCTGAGGAGGACAGAGTCAGCAACCTCTTCAACCTCAGCAGCAGCAATTTCTTCTTAGAAACATTGCCAAAGGCAAGGAAGCAAGGGCAAAAATGAATTATTAGGATATCATCAAGATCAAAAGCTTTTGCACAGCAAAGGAAACAGTCAAGAAAACCAAACACAACTGACAGAATGGCAGAAGATATTCATAAATGATATTTCAGATAAGGGCTAGTATACAAAATCTATAAAGAGCTTAGCAAACTCAACACCCAAAGAACAAATAATCCAATCAAGAAATGGCCAGAGGACGTGAACAGACATTTCTGCAAAGAAGAGATCCAGATGACCAACAGACATATGAAAAAGTGTTCCACATCATTTGGCATTAGGGAAATATAAATCAAAAACCACAGTGAGATACTACCTCACACCAGTCACAATGGCTAAAATTAACAAGTCAGGAAATGACAGATGCTGGCAAGGATGCAGCCAAAGGGGAACCCTCCTACTCTGTTGGTGGGAATGCATGCTGGAGCAGCCACTCTGGAAAACAGCATAGATGTTCCTCAAAGAGTTGAAAATAGAGCTACCCTATGACCTAGCAATTGCACTATTGGGTATTTACCCTAAAGATACAAGTGTAGTAATCTGAAGGGACACGTGCACCCAAATGTTTTTAGCAGCAATGTCCACAATAGTCAAACTGTGGAAAGAACCTAGATGTCCATCAATAGATGAATGGATGAAGATGTGGTGTATAGGGCGCCTGGGTGGCTCAGTGGGTTAAACCACTGCCTTCGGCTCAGGACATGATCTCAGAGTCCTGGGATCGAGTCCCGCATCGGGCTCTCTGCTCAGCAGGGAACCTGCTTCCTCCTCTCTCTCTCTCTGACTACTTGTGATCTCCCTCTGTCAAATAAATAAATAAAATCTTAAAAAAAAAAAGATGTGGTGTATATATATACAATGGAATCCTATGCAGCCATCAAAAGAAATGAAATCTTGCCATTTGCAAGATGTGGATGGAACTAGAGGTATTAAGCTGAGTGAAATAATCAGAGAAAGACAATTATATGATCTCTCTGATATGAGGAATTTGAGAGGCAGGGTGTGGGGTTTTGGGGGGTAGGGAGAGAAAAAATGAAACAAGATGGGATCAGAAGGGAGACAAACCGTAAGAGACTCTTAATCTCACAAAACAGACTGAGGGTTGCTGGGGTAGGGAAGTAGGGATAGCATGGTTGGGTTATGGACATTGGGGAGGGTATGTGCTATGGTGAGTGCTGTGGAATGTGTAAGTCTGATGTCTGATGATTCACAGACTTGTATCCCTGGGGCAAATAATATATTATATATTAATAAAAATAATTAAAAAATAAAATTATTATTTGAGTATATTTTCTACTTACAGTTTAACCCAATATATGCTAATTCTTTATTCACAGATTCACTTGACTCATTTTCTTCGTTTTTATTTTTATTTGTTATGGGTTTTCATTGACAAATTGTACCCGTTCTAATTCAAAAGACAGTTTGTTGTAATTTTTTTACTTCCTCACTCTAATTCATCTGAAGAACAATTAGAATAATCAAGGAGAACTTTAGTCATTAGCTCTTTGCAGGTATATCCAAAATCTGTATCTTTATCATTTATCTTTTCCCTTAAATCTAAATATAACTCTTTTTCCTAAATATCTCTAACTTGATGACCAACAGAACCCCACGTCAAGTGTCAAATACAAAATCATCCTTTTACCTAAAAACTTCACACTTCCCTCTTTATGATAACGTCTCCATAATTCTTTAAACACTCTATAACATTCACTAAAAAGATAAGCCCCTTAATATTATAGCTCACACCTTAACAAGTCTTTCCTTTTGTCCTCTCTTTTCCATCTTCATTTGTTCCACTTCACATCAGATACTCATTACCTCTTAACTAGTTGGAATTACCTATTGGAATTAACTCCCAGATTGCCTCCCTGTTCTGAAATCTCCCTGCTGTAATAAAGTCTATGATGCTAGATTAATGTCTCTAAAGTACAAGTTTGATTGTGACTTTCAAGTTCAAAAATCTTGTTTGGGTTTCCATTTCCTACCTATAGACTCAAACCAGCCAATATTAAAGAACCTCTAAAATCTTTCCTCAGTCTACTTTTTCAGTATTTTAGGTTAGCACTTTTTCCACCAAAGATGTCTCCATTTATTAATGCAATAAACTTTTATTGAATTCTTCCCAGGTAGAAGAAATGGTCTTAGGCAGAAATGAAAAACAAAACAAAACAAACAAACAAACAAAACTATGAATCAGGTGGCTTTTAACTTTGAGGATCTTATTCTAGAACAGGGGACATATGCATACACATTTTCACAAACATACATACATAAATAATTGTTATGCTAAAGTTAGTAAAACTAGTAAGGCCTATACAACTGATAGAGATTATGTAAAGACAAAATGTCTGTCTCTGAATTTTTTAAAAAATGAAATAGAAATACAAATATTTGAGAGGAGGAGGAAGGCTATTTTGGTATTTGGATATTCTTTTCCCCCAATGCATTTTACCTGCTTTACAACTCAAACAAAAAAACAAATAACCCAACTAACAAAATGGACAAAGTTTCTGAATATACACTTTTCCAAAGAAGACCTAAAGATGGCTAGCAGGCACAGGAAAAGATGTTTTAACACTATTTATTATCAGGGAAATATAAATCAAATCTATAATGAGTAGATTACCTTACACTTGTCAGAATGGCTATTATCACATGTGGTATTTAAGAAATAAAGCAGATGAACATAGGGAGGAAAAAGAGAGAGGCAAATCAAGAAACACATTCTTAACTATAGAGAAAAAACTGAGGGTTTCTCAAAGGGAGGTGTATGGGGGGATGGGCTAAAAGGGTGATGAGGATTAAGGAGGGCACTTGTAATCAGCACTGGGTGTTGTATGAAGTGATGAATCACTAAATTATACACCTGAAATTAATACAACACTGTATTTTAACTAACTGTAATTTAAACAAAAACTTAAAAAAAAAGACAAGATATACAAGTGTTAGTAAAGTTGTGGGATAAAAGAAAAAAGAACTCTTATGTACTGGTGGTAGCAATGTAAATTGGTACAACCACTATGGAACACAGTATGGAGTTTCTTCAAAAAATTAAAAATAAAACTACCAAATGATCTAGGAATCCCATTTCTGAGTATGTGTTCAAAGGAAGTAATATGATTCTGAAGAGATATCTGCTCTCTTATGTTCATTGTAGCATTATTCACAATAACTATGATATGTAAATAATCTAAATGTCTTTTGGAGCAGATGAATGCATAGAGTTATACACACACACACATATATACTTATACAAATGGAATATATTCCATATACAATGGAATATTACACATCCTTTATAAAGAAGGAAATCTTGCCATTTTTGTCACATGGATAAACCTCAAAAATATTATGCTAAGTGAAATAAGCCAAATACAGAAAGACAAATATTACATGATCTCACTTTTATGTGGATCCTTAAAAGAAAATAAGATCCTACAAAGTAGAGTAGTTGTTATAAGAGGCTGAGATGTAAAGGGAAAGTAAAGATTAAAGAAGGATGAATGGCAGTTGCCAGGGGCTGAGATGGAGGAGGTCATGAAAAGTTACTATTTAATGGGTACAGAGTTTTAATTCTGTACTAAGAGTTCTGAAAATGAATGATGACTGTACAATAATTTTAATGTACTTAATCCACTGGACTGTATACTTAAAATAGAAAATTTTATGTGCATTTTACCACAATAAAAATCAGAAAAAATATTCTACTAGCTTTTCATTCCCAATTACACAGTCCCTTGCTTTAGACAAACTACATTAGACAACTATTTACTTAACACTTTCCTACCTCTGTGTTCTGTTTATTATAGGCTTCCAGTTCCAAAGCACCTCCAAGTATAGGTAACCTACCAATATTTCAGGAGTAGTCCAAGGTCAAGCATGAAGTCTTCTTGGAGATCTCTGTCCATGTAGCTCTATTACAAAGATTGATAAACCTATACCTTCTTCATAACTGAGTTCTCCAATGCTAAATCTAATATCTTGGGCATATCAAGCACTTGATATATGCTTACATTTATTTATTCAGCAGATATTCAATGAATACTTATTGCATACTTGTCACTATTCCATAGCCAGGGAAACAGCTAAGAACACAGTAACAAAACATCTGTTATGTAGTGCTCACATTATAAAGTGAGTGAGATAGACAATGGCAAATGGACAAATGAATATTAAACACTTATTCTTTCGATTGTTAAATACTGGCAAAAAAACGAATTGGGGTACAAGATGACAGGAGGTGTTAGAGTATAGGGTACTTAATTTGTGTAAGTGGTCAGGGAAATTTCACAGTGGGGTGACATTTGATACAGAAATGTAAAGAAAGTGGGAGAATAAGCTCTGTGACTATCTGAGGCAAGAGAATTTCAGGGATACCAGGTGCAAAGCGGGTACTTGCACATTTGAAGAGCAGCAAAGGTCACTATGACTGGAGCAGAAGGGAAAAGGAAGAGATGCAGAAGACAAGGAACAAGGATTAGCAGAGGAGGCTCATGGGCCTTGTGGAATAAATAATATGGAAGTCATTGGTGACTTTGAAAATAGATAAAACAGGGGTTCTGGGGAAAGATGGCAGAGACGTAGGAGACCCAGTTGCAACCGGTCTCCTAAAGTGAGCTAATTATCTACAAGAACACTCTGAACACCCATGAAATCAGCCTGATGCATAGGATTATACACTTCTGGATCTCTATGGGGGCAGAAGATAGCAATGGAGAGGTAAAGCATACTGGGAACAATCGGACTGATATCGGAGGATAAACAGAAGGGGGAGGGGGCCACCAGAAGCAAGCCATTGGAAAGTAATACTCCAATATGAGAGTGCCCTGTGATTGAGGACCAGCATTACCTTGGAGTCTAGTTAAAAGCACTCAAAAGAGCAAAAGATATTAAGGGGCAACTGGTGGAATTTGGAGGTCACAGGCATGGGCCTAAGCCCACGGACCCAGAGACCACTGGCCACTGCCAGAGACCACCTGTGCCAGAGACAGTGCATTAAAGCCTCCAGGCCATGTCCCTGAGCCTCCTGCTTTCTAATGCTTGCACCAACACTTGGCTAGGTACACTCCTGCCAGTGCATGTGAGAGAATCTGGTGTGGATGCCAGCCAGCACACTCTAGAATCACAGACTTTTGCACTCTTCACACTCACTGCAAGACTGGAGTCTGAACCACACTCCCTACCTGTGCCTGAGAGAGCTCCATGTGGGCACTAGCTGGTGGTCTCTAGGACTGGGTGAGTGTCTGAACAATTCCAGCCCTGGCTTGAAAATCTCCATGTGCTGTCTCTGGTTGGGATCTTTCAGGCAACAGCAGTCCTGGCAAAAGCAGCCGCTAGAAGCGGGCTCTCTGGACCAATATCACAGTTTTAGTGACATGGGTTCAGACAACTGGGCGCTTTGGGCAACCCCTGAGATAGTGGCTGAGGATGTGCACTGCCTGTGGGAAGTAGCACAGCTTAGTGGAGTTTGCAGAGGGGGAGTCTGTGTTTCTGTGTTCTGGACCACCCAGAGGAGAGCAGAATGAGGTTTATCTCTGAGACAGAGGTCTGGGTGCAGTTTACTTTCCTCTAAAACCTCCAAAAAGCCAAAAAGCTGCAAAAAGCTGCCAAAGAACAAAAACTCCGAGAACAAAAAACCTGAAAAACCGGTTTCCACAGAGCCAAGACCCTTGATAGGGATCAGGAGGACTCAACCCAAGCAAGACTGACTGAAAAACAATGCTGCAGACATCTCCCCCAGAAAGCCAGCAACAAGAATGAGAGGACAACTGCCAGAGGGTCCCCATAAAAGTGTAAAACCCCAATATCAAAGGGGAAAAAATAAATTAAGCTCCCAGTATTGCCCTAAAACCTGTATATTTCATAGATACAACTTTTATTTTTAATTCTTTCTCACTATTCTTGTTCTTTTTAATTTTTTAAATGTATTTACCATTACAATGAGAGGTTCAATACAACAAATTCCATAATAACCTTTTAACTTGAAATTTTTTCATACATATACCTATGTTTTTCTTTTGCTTTTCTATTTTTTTAAATATACATACAGATACAAGCTTCCAGGTAATCTTCTTTCCCTAATCAATACTCCCCCTACATATAAACCACTTTTAATCTCCCTTTATCTCTGGAAAGTTGAGTCCTTTAACAAAGATATCAATATATACCCAAGAATAATCAAAATAATCTTCCTCGCCCACATTGAGGATTTATAACCACTCTCCCATCTTTTTCTTCTGTCAGTATTTCTGTGTATTCATTTTTGTTCTGGTATTATATAAGTCTTACACTTGGGGTTCATTTTGGCTGGTTTTTGTGTGTGTGTATGTGTCATTTACTTTGGTCAGTCTTTTTGTTTGTCCATTTTGTTTGTATAACTTATAAATCTTAACTTTGGGACCCATTCTGGCTGGGTCTTCTCATTTTTTCTCTCTTTTTTCTTTTTTCTTTCTTTTTGGTGGTGACATCTAATTGCTCAGAAGCATTCCAGGGTGCATCTTCCTTGGATCATGATTCATATATTCAGCTACACATCCTGTCAACCACCTCTCACCAAAATGACTAGGAGGAGGAAAGCCAAACAGAGGAAAAATTCAGAGACTGTGCCTTCTCCATCAGAGCTATTGGATATGGACATAAACAGTATGTTGTAAAAGGAATTTAGGGTAACAATTCAGGCAATGGCTAGGTTGGAGAAAACCATTTGTGATAACATGGAATCAATTAGGGTAGAAGTGAAAGCTACCCGGGAAGAAGTTAAAATGATATCAACGAGATCCAATCTAATCTAAATACTCTAACAGCTAGGGTAACCCAGAAGATAGAATTAGTGATCTAGAGGAAAAACTGATAGAGAAAAGAAATCAGGAGGATGCCTGGAATAAACATCTTAGAAGCCATGAAAACAGAATTAGGGAAATAAACGATCCCATGAAATGTTCCATCTTCAGAATTATTGGGATCCCTGAGAAGGAGGAGAAAGAAAGAAGACTAGAAAATACATTTGAACAAATTCTCCATGAAAATTTTCCCACTCTGGGGAATGAAACCAGCATTCATGTCCTAGAGGCAGAAAGGTCACCACCCAAGATCATAGAATCTAGAAAGACCTTGAGACACTTGATTGTGAAACTGGTGAATCATAATTTTAGACAGAGACTCTTGAGAGCAGCTAGGGGGAAGAGATTCCTTACGTACAGAAGAAGGTCCATCAGAATAACATCAGACCCATCCATAGAAACCTGGCAAGCCAGAAAGAGCTGGCAGGGCATATTCAGGGCACTAAATGAGAAGAACATGCAGCCAAGAATACTTTATCCAGCAAGGCTGACATTCAAAATGAATGGATAGATAAAGAGCTTCCAAGACTGGCAAGGTTTCAATGAATATGTGACCACCAAGCTGGCACTACAAGAAATATTGGGGGGGGGCGGTCTATAAAAGAAGAAAGAACCCAAGAGTGTCATAGAACAGAAATTTATAGAGACGATCTATAGAAACAAGTACTTCACAGGCAACATGATGTCAATAAAATTGTATCTTTCAATAATCACTCTCAATGTGAACAGCCTAAATGCTCCCATGAAACAGCACAAGGTTGCAGATTGGATAAAGCGACAGGGCTCATCTATATGTTGTCTACAAGAGACTCATTTGGAACCTAAGGATACATCCAGACTGAAAGTGAAGGGATAAAAAAGCATCTTTCATGCCAATGGGCCTCAAAAGAAAGTTGGGATGTGATTCTCCTATCAGTTAAATTAGATTTTAACTCAAGACTGTAGTCAGAGATAAAGACATTACATCATTTTTAAAAGGTCTATCCACCAAGAAGATCTAATAATTATTAATATTTATGTCCCCAATATGGGAGCAGCCAACTACATAAGACAACTGTTAATTAAGATAAAGAGTCATATTGATATGAATACATTAATAGTAGGGGACCTTAACATGCCACTCTCAGACAGATCCTCCAAGCAGAAAATCAATAAAGAAACTAGAGCATTGAATGACATATTGGACCAGATGGACCTCATAGATATATACAGAACATTCCACCTAAAACAACAGAATACTCATTTTTCATGGAAGCACATTGAACTTTCTCCAGAATAGACCACATACTGGGTCACAATTCAGGGCTCAACCAATACCAAGAGATTGAGATTATTCCCTGCATATTCTCAGACCACAGTGCTTTGAAACTGGAGCTCAACCACAAGGAAAAGTTTGGAAGGAATTCAAACACTTGGAAGCTAAAGACCATCCCACTCAAGAATGTTTGGATCAACCAGAAAATCAAAGAAGAACTTAAATAATTCATGGTAACCAATGAGAATGAAGACACATTGGTCCTAAATCTATGGGATATGGCAAAGGCAGTCCTAAAGGGGAAATACATAGCCATCCAAGCCTCCCTCAAAAAAATTGAAAAACCCAGAATACACCAGCTCTCTTTAAAACTTAAAGTACTGGAGAATCAACAAGAAATTAAGCCAACTCCACACACAAGAAGGGAAATAATCAAGATTAGAGTAAAGATGAATGAGATAGAAACTAGAGGTACAGTAGAACACATCAGCAAAACTAGAAGCTGGTTTTTTGAAAGAATCAATAAGTTCATTAAACCATTGGCAAAACTAATCCAAAAGAAAAGAGAGAAGACCAAAATTAACAAAATTATGAATAAAAAGGGAGAGATCATGACTAACACCAAGGGAATAGAAACAATCATGAGAAATTATTATCAACAGTTATATGCCAATAAGTTAAGCAACCTGGATGAAATGGTTGCATTCCTAGAAACATATAAACTTCCAAAACTGAATCAGGAAAAAATTGACAACCTGAATAGACCAGTATCTAGTAACAAGATTGAAGCAGTGATCAAAAACCTCCCAAAAAACAAAAGTGCAGGACCTGACAAATTCCTTAGAGAATTCTATGAAACATTCAAAGAAGAAATAATACCTATTCTCCTGAAGCTGTTTCAAAAAATAGAAACAGAAAGAAAACTTCCAGACTCTTTTTATGAAGCCAGCATTTCCCTGATGCCAAACCAGACAAATACCCCACCAAAAAGAAAAATTTAAGACCAATATCCCTGATGAATATGGATGCTAAGATTCTCAACAAGATCCTAGTTAATAGTATCCAAAAGTACATTAAAAATGACTCTCCACCATGACCAGGGGGATTTATCCATGGGATGCAAGTGTGGTTCAACATTTGCAAATCATTTAATGTGATAAAACAAATTAATAAGAGAAGAGAGAAGAACCACATGGTCCTCTCAATTGATGCAGAAAAAGCATTTGACAAGATATAACATACATTCAAAGTATAGGGATGGAGGAAACATTCCTCAGCTTCTTAAAATCTATCTATGAAAAACCCACCACAAATATCATCCTCAATGGGAAAAAGCTGACAGCCTTCCCTTTGAGACGAGGAACACAACAAGGATGCCCACTTTCACCACTGTTGTTCAACATAGTACTAGGAATCCTAGCAACAGCAATCACACAGCAAAAGGAAATAAAAGGTATTCAAATTATCAATGAAGAAGTCAACCTCTCTCTCTTCACAGATGACATGATACTTTATATGGAAACCCAAAAGACTCCACCCCCAAACAACTAGAAGTCATACAGCAATTCAGTAATGTGGCAGGATACAAAATCAATGTACAGAAATCAGTTGCTTTCTTATACACTAACAATGAAAATATAGAAAGGGAAATGAGAGAATGGATTCCATTACTATAGCACTAAGAACCATAAGATACCTGGGAATAAACCTAACCAAAGAGGTAAAGGACATATACTCAAGGAACTACAGAACACTCATGAAAGAAATTGAAGAAGTCACAAAAAGATGGAAGAGCATTCTATGCTCATGGATTGCAAGAATAAACATTGTTAAAATGTCTATACTGGCCATCCTGATCAAAATTCCATCGGCATTTTTCAAAGAGCTGGAACAAACAATTCTAAAATTTGTATGGAACCAGAAGAGACCCTGAATTGATAAGGAAATGTTGAAAAAGAAAAAAAAAATGGGGCATCATGTTGCCTGACTTCAAGTTTTACTACAAAGCTGTGGTCACCAAGACAACATGGTACTGCCATAGAAACAGACACCCAGACCAGTGGAACAGAGTAGAAAGCCTAGATATAGACCCTCAACTCTATGGTCAACTAATTTTTGACAAAGGAAATAATATAAATTCTCTTCAATAAATGGTTCTGGGAGAATTGGACAGCTATGTGTAGAAGAATGAAATTCAACCATTCTCTTGTACCATATACAAAGATAAACTGGAAATGGATAAAAGACCTCAATGTGAGGCAGGAATCTATCAAAATCCTAGAGGAGAACATAGGCAGTAACCTCTTCTACATTGGCCACAGCAACTTCTTTCAAGATATGTCTCCTAAGACAAAGGAAACCAAAGTGAAAATGAACTTTTGGGACTTCATCCATATCAAAAGTTTCTGCACAGCAAAGGAAGCAGTCAACAAAACCAAAGGGCAATCCATGGAATGGGAGAAGATACTTGCAAATGACACTAACAAAAAAGGGCTGATATCCAAGATCTATGAAGAACTCCTCAAACTCAACACACACAGAACAGATAACCACATCAAAAAATGGGCAGAAGACATGAACAGACACTTCTCCAAGGAAGACATACAAATAGCTAACAGACCCATGAAAAAATTTTCGCCATCATTAGCAGTCAAGGAAATTAAAATAAAAAACACATTGACATACCACCTTATCCCAGTTAGAATGGCCAAAATTAACAAGACAGTAAACAATATGTGTTGGAGAGGATGTGGAGATGTGGGGAAAGGGGAGCTGTTTTACACCTTTGGTGGGAATGCAGCTTGGTGCAGCTACTTTGGAAAACAGTGTGGAGATTCCTTAAGAAATTGAAAATAGAGCTTCTCTATGACCCTGCAATTTCATTGAATAATACTGAGTATGTACCCCAAAGATACTGATGTAGTGAAAAGAAGGGTCATCTGTACCCCAATGTTCATCGCAACAATGGCCACAGTCACCAAACTGTGAAAAGAACAAAGATGCCCTTTAACGGATGAATGGATAAAGAAGATATGGTTCATATATACAATGGAGATTATGCCTCCATCAGAAAGGATAAATACTGAACTTTTGTATCAACATGGACGGGACTGGAAGAGATTATGCTGAGTGAAATAAGTTAAGCAGAGAGAGTCAATTATCATATGGTTTTACTTACTTGTGGAGCATAAGGAATAACACAGAAGACAATGGAAAATGTAGAGAAGTGAGTTGGGGGAAATTGGAGGGGGAGACAAATCATGAAAGACTGTGGACTCTGAGAAACAAGACGATTTTGGAGGGGAGTAGGTGGGCGGTTGGGTGAGCCTGGTGGGTATTATTGAGGGTACATATTGCATGGAGCACTAGGTGTGGTACATAAACAATGAATTCTGGAACACTGAAAAAATAAAATAAAATGAAAAAAAGGAAATAGATAAAACATTGTGTGGATTTTGAGGAATTAGTGGAGAAAAAATGAAAAAAAAAAGAGAATAGAATCTTGTAACATTTTTGTTCTAAAGGAAGCAGAAAAGTGGAGCAAGAGGAATGTTGGATCAGGCTTTATTTTTTTTTTTCCTTAGGATTGAAGTAATAACAACAATCTTACAGGGATATTCCAGAAGAAAGGATAAATTGATGGTGTTGAAGAAAGATGATGTTCAAATAGTCTTGAAAAGGTTAGAGAAAATGGGATTCAGATCACAAATTTGCTAGTTCATTTCATTCAAAGAAACTAAGAAGAGTCAGACTACATGGTCCAGAGACAGAGAAATGAAAAGATGTGATATGGACTTGCAGAAAGTCTCATCTGATTGCTCCTCTTCATTGAATGATCTGAAAGTAGCCTTAAGGATGTTGTTACTGTTTTTTAAAATAAAAAAACAAAACCTGCCAGTGGCTACAATGTGCTGAATGCCAACTCAAAATTTCTCTTTATGCTTTTCAACTCTTAGGTCAATTATTGTTTAGCCTTATCTAATTAAACAGATTTCTAAATCCCAATTTAAATCTAGCTCTGTTCCAGGCACACTAATTTGTTAGATGATTGTTCACCTGGAAATCTTTAAATTTAAACTTGAGAGTGAACACTCTCAAGGATCTTAGTATTACTTTATACAGATGAATTTGTTAAAAAGAGAGAACAGAGACATATGTTTACATATAAATAAGGACATTGCATGTGTATTTAGAAGTCTGTAATGACCTGCCAAATTGACATTCCATGTGGCAGCAGTAAATCAATTTTTTTGAGACTAAATACTATGAAAGTGAATGATAGCCAGCAAAATTATAATTCATATAATGCAATCATCAGAGCTACTATGACAAGGCAAGGACCCCCTCAAAAATCTGTTCCTGTGGCTTTTAACAGACATCATGAAAAAAAAAAAAGTACAATGCCTAAATAAGATTGAAAAATTTTAAGTTAAACTGTGAACCTCACTCCTGGATTTCTGTGAGTCTTTAGTCTGCTATGTATGCAAATTCTCAGGAGGGGGATAGCTTCCCAAACCTGCTGGACCATGTAACCTCTTTTCCATGGAAGACCCTTCAGGATTACCTATCTACAGAATATACTTTGAGAAATGCTGGGTAATGTGATATTTGGTCTGAGAAGCAGAATAATATAAGCAAAACATAAAATATTCTCTTGAATTTTGAGCATAATAAATTGGTCTTATAAAAAAAACTTTCACATTTAAGTTGTCACTTTTTAATAGTTTGCTTTTCACTAAATATTACTCTCCCTTTATACTCAGCATATGTTTAACATTAATTACAACATGATCATTGCCTAAAAAAAAAAAAACCAGCATATCCACATATATGTGTGTTTTCTCAAACTTTTGATATTTGAAATAATTCATCAGTAGAGTATCTGAAGGAAAGTCAATGAAAATTTAAGTTTGAAAGGCATGCAACATATCAATGCTAATCTCGATATCTAGAAATACTATGATAAATGACAAGCTGTCATCCTTTATATGTTTCAAGAAGTGGTCTTTACTATTGAACAGTTGAAATTATTAAGAATGCTTACAATTATACTAATAATTATATAATTATGCTTAGCAGTTTCAAGTCTTTGGAAAAGGTGAAAAAAAAAAAACTTCTCTCAAAGAGCTGACATTGATTCATAGGGTGAAAGATATATTTCAGAATGGTTGTAGTCAGTGTCATTCCTCGAACTAATAGACTCTAGAGTCACATACTTGTATTTCCAAACTCCTGGAACTGCTACTTTTAGGAAAACATGTCATTTTTCATTCTAGTGTTAGATTCAAAGAGTGGTATTTATTGTTGAGTGTTACTAATATTCTAGATCCAAAGGTATCAGTAAAAAATACATTTTGCACTGTTCAAAGAGGAAAAAAATATATGAAGCAATACAAGTTGTAAGGTTTTTCTAAGTAAAAAGTAAACTTTTATTCAAACTTGCTACAGTGTTAGTTTTAATTTTATAAAGAACCCGATATCCTGTTTAAGGCATAACTGATACGATGGGATAAAGTGATTATCCAGGTATCTTCCAGTTTAGATTTTTCTTTTGTCAAACTTAGTGTGCAATTTCAAATAGGCCTGAGGGTGAAGCTGACTTACAAACACCACAGAAGTATGAGCTGCTCAATGATTGCGTCATCCTTATGCATTTTTTTTCTGAACTATTTTAGTTGTAGTTTTATATAGTCATGGAAGAAATTCAATTTAATTCAGTATATATTTGAGCATCCACTGGGCCCAAGTACTAGAGATAAAGACATGAAAATAAATATTTCCTGCATGTGAGTGGTCAGTAATCTAGCTAGATACTTCACAAAGTTGATATAGAATGATAAACTATTGTAGAATGTAAGGAGTGCTATGCTGTTGCTGTAGAAGTATAAGAGGAAGTGATTTTTCTCTCTAGTCAGTGAAATATTTATAGAGGTTCCATTTTAATAGGTGCTCTAAATGTTAGGTTTAGCCCAAACTCAGTATTCTAGCAAGAAGTGATTGCTTATTTTTTTATTTTTTTATTTTAATTTTTAAATTTTTTATAAACATATTTTTATCCCCAGGGGTACAGGTCTGTGAATCACCAGGTTTACACACTTCACAGCACTCACCAAAGCACATACCCTCCCCAATGTCCATAATCCCACCCCCTTCTCCCAAACCCCCTCCCCCCAGCAACCCTCAGTTTGTTTTGTGAGATTAAGAGTCACTTATGGTTTGTCTATGCTACCTAAAGCAATCTACACATTTAATGCAATTCCTATCAAAGTACCATCCATCTTTTTCAAAGAAATGGAACAAATAATTCTAAAATTTATATGGAACCAGAAAAGACCTTGAATAGCCAAAGGGATATTGAAAAAGAAAGCCAACGTTGGTGACATCACAATTCCGGACTTCAAGCTCTATTACAAAGCTGTCATCATCAAGACAGCATGGTACTGGCACAAAAACAGACACATAGATCAATGGAACAGAATAGAGAGCCCAGAAATAGACCCTCAACTCTACAGTCAACTAATCTTCGACAAAGCAGAAAGAATGTCCAATGGAAAAAAGACAGCCTCTTCAATAAATGGTGCTGGGAAAATTGGACAGCCACATGCAGAAAAATGAAATTGGACCATTTCCTTACACCACACACAAAAATAGACTCAAAATGGATGAAGGACCTCAATGTGCGAAAGGAATCCATCAAAATCCTTGAGGAGAACACAGGCAGCAACCTCTTCAACCTCAGCCGTAGAAACATCTTCCTAGGAACAACGCCAAAGGCAAGGGAAGCAAGGGCAAAAATGAACTATTGGGATTTCATCAAGATCAAAAGCTTTTGCACAGCAAAGGAAACAGTTCACAAAATCAAAAGACAACTGACAGAATGGGAGAAGATATTTGCAAATGACATATCAGATAAAGGACTAGTGTCCAGAATCTATAAAGAACTTAGCAAACTCAACACCCAAAGAACAAATAATCCAATCAAGAAATGGGCAGAGGACATGAACAGACATTTCTGCAAAGAAGACATCCAGATGGCGAACAGACACATGAAAAAGTGCTCCATATCACTCGGCATCAGGGAAATACAAATCAAAACCACAATGAGATATCACCTCACACCAGTCAGAATGGCTAAAATCAACAAGTCAGGAAATGACAGATGCTGGCGAGGATGCGGAGAAAGGGGAACCCTCCTACACTGTTGGTGGGAATGCAAGCTGGTGCAGCCACTCTGGAAAACAGCATGGAGGTTCCTCAAAATGTTGAAAATAGAACTGCCCTATGACCCAGCAATTGCACTATTGGGTATTTACCCTAAAGATACAAACGTAGTGATCCAAAGGGGCACGTGCACCCGAATGTTTATAGCAGCAATGTCCACAATAGCCAAACTATGGAAAGAAGTGATTGATTATTGATAGAAAAATACAGTCTAGGTAATTGTGGACTTCATCATTTAATCTTTTCCTTTATTCATTAATCTAGCCCATTAATCATTAAATCTATATTTAATGAACATATATTACATATTAGACAGATTTTAATAGGCTAGAGTCATAGGACCAAACAAGACAGATAAGGGTCATAATGCCAGGTAAATTATATTTTGGGGGTAAGGGAGATAGTGCAAAACCAGATGAGAAGTGTCTATATAGTTAAATACAAAGATAATTTTAGACCGAGATAAATTCAGTGGAGGATCTCAATAGGATTACATTAGAGAATTTTGGCAATACATTGAGAACAGCTTTCACTAGAGAACTTAAGAACAGCTTATTTGAGAAAGTGACACTGGTGTGGACCTTACAGAGTATGAGATGGAGCCAGTTAGCCATAGGTGGTGTGAGGAGATAGGGGAAAATGTTCAGAAAAATTGGAATATCAAGTTCAATGGCTCCCAGTGGCATATTGCAAGAACCTGATGCAGAAGGTGGTAGAGTAATAACTTGATATTGGAGATATAGGAAGGAGGTAGGATAGAATGCAGTCCAGACTACAACAGGGGATGTTAGCTTCATCCTACTTTCAATGTGGTACCAGGTATAGGAAGGACTACCTTATTTATATTTTATAAAAGTAACTCTGGCTGTTCTAAGGAGAATGCATTCAGATGGGGAATAAAAGGGTGAACAGGGCATCTAATTCTGAGGAGATATATAAATATAGATATAGATAGATAGATAGATGGTTCCTTTAGAGTGGTGGCAGTGGAAATAAAAGTATAAATACTGAAGACATAACTTGCTAAAGATCAGAAAGACTATCCAAATGGGTTAGAGAAGAGGAGAGGGTGTGGGAGAGTGTGAAAGAAAACTAGAATAAAATAATATACGGATATTTTTGTTTGAAGAACTAGGTAAAAGGTGATAGAGTTCTGAGGTGAGGAAGGCTGAATGAGCAGCCCTCGTATGTTCGTGGATTTCAGTATATTCATATTACAGAATTATCACTTAGCCATTTATAATGGAGGTCCCATTATTGCATACAGCAACCTTCTTCACATCCCAGCTCATACTCAGGGGTACTCCAAATGCCAAGTACTGAGACAGATGCATTATTTACATTTTCTCATTTAATCTTTACAATAAAAACCATGATAAAAACAATGCTTTAATCCCTGATGTATAGATAAGGAGGCTGATACATCGTGAAGCTCTCCAATTTGCTTTTGTTGACTCAAGGAAGGGTATCAGGAATTGAATCTTAACCCAGGCCTGGATCTAGTTCCAGACATGGGCTTGGACTTGTTTAGGAAATTATGATGTGGGTAACACTACTCTTTCAGTTTTCTCACTGAGAGAACTGACTCTTTGGGCAGCACTTTGTAGCTTGAGTATATCATAGTATTTTTTCATTCAATGGAGTTCTCACAAACTCTAAAGTATATATTAAATTTTTAAAAAGAGGTAATGGATACCAAAAAATTTAATGTAATTAACCAAAGTCACACTATGAAAAAAGAGAATCAGTATTTAAACAAAGCCCATTAGATGTGATAGTCTGTGCTCATTCCTCAGTACAGGGTATTTGGTTAAAATCTTAGGAAAATATAGTCAATATGCATTATTTGCTTGGTGTTACGGTGGTAAAAGCAAAGGAATCTATGAAATAAACAGAAATTTATTTTAACTAGATGGTTATATTTTAAAATATCTTTGTGCTATTTAAACAATGGGAAAATCAAAGCTCTTTGAGAGTTTGTAAAGACTACAAATGCTATAATACATGTGTATTTTGCTTGATTTTTAAGCAAATATTTTTCTGTGCATTTGTCAACAATAGGTAGTTAAAAGAGAATCTGATGAAAGAGCCTATTGCTGATTCTAAAGCACACTTAGAAAGATAAAACACTGTCATGCCTGTGTTTGTCCTTAATGTATTCCTATATAGTATAAATTATTAATAATAAAATAGCATATCTTTTTAAAATGTTGCTGTAGTGATTAGTTTTCTGTGAATGTTTATATGGATTTGCAATTGTATTTTATGTAGAATGGAGAAAAAAGCTAACAAAGTTAAGGTTTTTAGGAAGACTCCAAAATATTTGAGTTTGGATTAAATTGTCATGGATATTTTTCTGTGGAAGAATCTATGGAGAGAGGCACCTAAGCTACAGGTGCTTCATCAATTTGTTTTTCACTGGGAGGAAAAAAACAGAAAAGACAAAGCTTCAAGTACACTTGATCTTCTAATTTGAAAATAAAGCTATAGTTTGTAAACATCAGAAAAAGAGGGCTTTATATAGACAGTAAGAACAGGAGAATATGTAACTGGAAATGCTACAGATATTTTTTTAGAACATAATTCTACAAATTAAAAAAGTGTGTTTCTTTATCTTGTTTAATTTGGAATTGCTATTTTCATTTCATAAATCTTTACTCAACAAAAATATTTAAAAACTGAGTATACAGTGTTTTATATATATAAAGTATGGTTTAATCACACATAGTATTTCCTATGATCATGTTCTCCTCTTTGTTGTATTTAATCTGTATTATCTGACAGGAAGAGGGAGTGCAAACATGCAGCCGTAGATCAGCCAGGGCTAACCTGGGAATGCAAAGGGAGTCAATCAGTCTCAGAGTCTCAGAAATTTAGAACTAGAAGTTACTGTGGAGAACTGGCTCATATTCATCCTTTCTATATGAAAAGAAAGGATCAAAGAGGACAAACAATCTGCCTAAGCTATGACATGTTTGTGGCAGGGTGGTGTATGCTGACCATGGACCAATATCAATCACCAAGCAAAATCTGAATAAAGATGTAGATAGAAACATAAAGGAGAGAAATCAATTACCAGGACACATTTTCCCTGCTGCCTCAGCCATTCTCTGATAGTTGAAGAGCAGCTCAGACCTTTAACACTTTCCAATTCTAGTAGCTAACACTTAGCAAACCAATTTTCCACTGTTTTAGATTTCCCAAATTTATGCATGAAAGGTAAAAAATGAACAAAAATTTATTTTAAATAGAACTAATGGTCTGCTTTCACTTAACTAAATGTCCTGTTGTTATAGTAATTTTACTGTTAAGAAAAGAGTTGTCCATTATGATATAAAAAGGGGATTTTAAAAAAAAGATATATGTTTTGCTGTGTGAAGATGAAATAAGACCCAAACAATCATCTTCTTATTTTGGAACTGTATGGAGAGTACCTATTGTGCTGAAAGAATTCAATCTTCAGAGAAATAGGAACTTTGACTGTAACAGCAAAATAATCCTTACATTTGAAATTCTAAATGTTGCCAGTTTGTCACATTCCCTTGTCTATGTAAATACAGCTTGCATTTAATTTTCATACAACTTGTTTTAATCAATTCAGCTGAATAAGATGAAGTATGGAGTATCTAACCCAAGCAACTTAATGAGGGCAGCATTCACTAAGTCATGGATGAATGATTTTGAGTAACAGTAGAAGAAGTTTCAATTTCCTGTCTATTAGAACTAATGAATGAAAGACAAAATATTTTAAAACAAAGATGATGCATTTATGACAAAAAGCCCAACTCCCTCAAATACAAGGAGAAAAAAAAAAGATCAAATTCTAACATACTAAGGCATATATTGTGCCTCTGAGATGTTGAAGATAGGCACAACATTGAGTTTCAGTTGATCCTCTACATCTTCCCTTTGATATTGACAGAATCCACAAGAATTTTATGTATCTATTCTTGATACTATGAGTAGCTTCTACTGTGGTTCTTCAACTATTTCCACTTCCCTGAAACTATAAATTACACATGACACTATATTCTTTGTGTAAAATTTGTACTGGTTAATTGCTGAGAGCAAGATATCAACTGAAGAATCTTTCAGTTGTTTTTCTGTATTGACAAGGAAATTTCGGTAAAAATAAATCACAAACAAACAAACCAAAAAAACAGCACCAAGATTTTGAGTGCTGGATAATTTCAGAAACAGTGAAAATTTCTTAGTTCTCAGACAGGATCTTGGGTGGAGAAATAAGAAGCAAAGAGTTAATTTGGAGAGGGAAGAGTAGACTCTCAGGATAAGAAAGAACCAGGAAACAGAGAGTTATGTCAGAAAACCTCTAAATAAGGCACATGGCATTCAAAGCACAAACAAATAAGTCATCAGAACAAGATAATAGGGACAACTGGGTGAGTTCAGTGACAAATCAAACCACTTCTTCCATAAATAGTGGAATAGGCTTTGTAAGGAGGTGTTAAGGACTGATGGTTTTACTTTCTCCATACTTTAAGATGCAAATTATCTTCCAGGACTTGTCTAAATAGGTATTACTTTAAACCTCAAAATCTCTAAATCTTCTTTACTTTTTTTTCTTTCCTCATTCTGAGTTATACACATATATCTAGAATAGAATTTCCAGATTTGCTGAAGCTTAAAGAAGCTAAGAAGAAAAAGAATAAAATAAAATAAATAAATAAAATCTATTCTGATATATCTTATAAGAAAAAAAAGAAAACAATCAACAAATCAAAGTAACAATAAAATTAAATAAATAAACACAAATAACCGTACTTGATAAAATTTAGAGGCTACTCCTGATTTCTTTAAAAAATCACAGTACAACAGTAATAAGAGAAAAATATACAAGTATTATTTTAAAAGTTTAGTGTTTGAGGATAAAGAAAAGAGAAAACCTCAAAACAGTAATAAATTTATGAGTATGAAAGATTTTATGATGACATATTAAATTGTTTTTTGGATTTATTGGATTATAAGTGATATTTAAGTGTGGTCTTTTAATTTATAGTTTTTTAAAACTCTTAAATTAAACTTTTATTTGGAACCAAGTAGTATATTTTTAAAAATAAAGAGTGGAATAATTTTTCTCCTGATTTTTAATAGTCATAGACAATAGCATATATTTATATTAAATCAAAAGTTCAATAAATTGTGTACTCTCACCAACAACTTGAATTCTCCCTCTCTGTATAGGTTTTTAGGACTTCAGGGAAGATAGTAGAGTAGGAGTATTCTAAACTCACCTTGTCCTATGTATACAACTAGGTGGCGGCCACATCAGTGTAATAACCCAGAAAATGATTCAAAGACTGTAAGAACAGACTTTCTACAACTAAAAGCAGAGAAGAATCCACATAAAAATGTGTAGGAGGGCCAAAGCCATTGTTGGGAGCCAAATGACCTATTAGGTTGTCCACAGGAGGGAAGGACACCATAGTCATGGAGAAGGGTGAGGGGCAGACCCCATACCACACACGTCAGGCAAAGGGGACCCACATGGAAGACAAATATCCATCACATTTGGCTTTGATAACAGAGGAGATTAACTTCATGAATTCTTACAATCAGTGGGGCTCAATACCCAGAACTTTAAATATCACTGAGTTCAGGTCTGGGAGAAAGAGAGGGCCATAGGTAATTGAGTCTCTGCCCTCAAAGAAACAACATAACAAAGCCCCCTCTGAGATACAGCATGCAAGCAGCAGTTTCAAAAAAAAAAAAAAAAATGCCTGCAGTATGTGGGGATAAAATTTATTTACTGATCTTAGAACATGTTTTGTAAGGATTGGAATTTTTTATTTTATTTTTATTTATTTTTTAAACTTCTTTTCAATGTTCCAGAATTCATTGTTTATACACCACACCCAGTGCTCCATGCAATATTTGCCCTCTAGAATACCCACCACCAGGCTCATCCAACCTCCCACTACCCTCCTCTCCAAAACCCTCAGATTGTTTCTCAGAGCCCACAGTCTCTCATGGTTCATCTCCCCCCTCCAATTTCCCCCAACTCCCTTCTCCTCTCCATCTCCCCATGTCCTCCATGTTATTCCTTATGCTCCACAAATAAGTGAAACTGTATGATAACTGACTCTCTTTGCTTGGCTTATTTCACTCAGCATAATCTCGTCCAGTCCCATCCATGTTGATACAAAAGTTGGGTATTCATCCTTTCTGATGGAGGCATAATACTCCATAGAATATAAGGACCACATCTTCCTCATCTATTCAGGACAGGGATCTTTAAGAGACTTCTCCAAGAACAAAAGAGCTGGTAAGCACCATCCCCCCCAACCCCAACCCCTAGCCTACATACACAGGCACCTGTAAGAACCAACTTGATGTCAATCATCTCCATCAAGCTTGCTAATAGCACATCCTGACCTCAGCTCTTCTGCAGACCTACCCCCTCCAACCCACCCTCAGCAGTTCTCCAAACCAGCAATAGGGGTCCTCCTACAATAGATCAGCTCAAGCAAACCTTGCTAATACCACATGCCTGGCCACTGAATCTGTCACGTACTGTCCCTTATAACAAGGGACAATACAGGGACAGAATCCTGCAGTTTGGTGTAACCGTAGCTCTGGAAAATGCCTTGTCTGATCAACTCACGCACAAAGTAGCCCCAGACTGGCACACTAACAACACAGGGACCAAACCCTGCCCACAACAGGCAGAGAGCCATCAAAGATGCCTGAACTGAAGGCAAGTGCAACTCAGCCACAATGGCAAGGTGGACACAACACACACAGGAGATATCCCTGAAGTTCTAGTTCCTGGGGAAGAGGAATTACTGTACTGCAGTAGACTACAGGAATTATCTCCATAAGATTGCTTCTTTCAAGAGAAAGAGACATAGCTGACTTTCCTAACACATAGAAACACAGAGAGTTAGACAAAATGAGGAGACAGAAAAATATGTCCCAAATGAAAGAATAGGGCAAAAGCATACCAAGAGAGCAAAGTGAAACAGAGATAAGTAATATGACTGACAGGAAACATAAATGGTCATAAATATGCTCACTCGACTAGAGAAAAGAGTAGAGGACCTTGGTAAGAGCCTTGAGGAAATAGAAAACATAACAAAGAACCAATTAGAGATAACTCAGTGAATAAAATTATACTAGAAGGAATACATAGTAGACTAGAGAATGAATCAGAACAGAAGAATGAATCAACAACCTGGAGGACAGAGTAATGAAAAGCATTCAAGCTGAAATAATAAAAATGAGAATAGATTAAGGGAACTCAACACAATCAAGCATAAGAACTAGGGACCCAAGAAGGAGAATGGAGAGAAAAGAGGCCAGAAAATGTATTTGAAGAAATAATAGCTGAAAAATCCCCAAATCTGGGGAAGGAAACAGAAGTCCAGATCCAGAAGGGACAAAGAGACCCCAGAAAAATCAATGAGGTACACTCAAGACAGATTGTAATTCAAATAACAAAAAAGTAACGATGAAGATAGAATTTCAAAAGTAGCAAGAAAAAAGAAGAGTCACATATAATTGAAAACCTATAAGGCAATCAGTGGATTTTTCAGCAGAAACTTAGCAGTCCAGAGGGAGTGGCACAATATATTCAAAGTGGTGAAAGGATAAAGCTTGCAATCAAGAATACTCTATCCAGTATGGCTATCATTCATAATAGAAGGAGAGATAGAACTTCCCAGACAAACAAAAGGTAAAGAAATTCATCATCACTAAGCTAGGTTTACAAGAAATATTAAAGGGACTCTGACTGGAAAGGAAAGACACAAAGTAGGATTAAGAAAATTAGTAATTTTCTTAAATTACTTAAAAAATTAAATTTTCTTAAATTCTAATTTTACTAATTAGTAAGAAAATTAGAAAGCAGCAAAATTAAGAATATCTATAAAAATCTGTCAAGGGATTCACAAAATAAATAATGTAATATGACACCATATATCTAAAATGAGGGGAGGAGAAAAGTAAAAACTTAGTGCATTTAGAATGGGTTCAAACTTAAGTGACTATATGCTTAACATAGATGTTATATTCATGAAATGTTATATATAAAACTAAAGATAACCACATATCAAAAACAAGTAATAGATGTACAAAGAATAACAAGAAAGTACTCAACTAAAGAAAGCCAGTAAACCATGAAAGAACAGAACAATAAAGGGACAGAGAAGAACTACAAAAACAACCATAAAATATGTAATGAAATGACAATAAGTACATACTTATCAATAATTATTTCGAATGTAAATGAAGTAAGTGCTCTAATAAAAAAACATAAGGTGATGGAATGGATAAAATAGCAAAACCTATCTATATTTTATATACAAGACAGACTCATTTCAGACCTTTAGACACATGCAGATAGAAAGTGAAAGAATGGCCAAGTATTTGTCATGGATATGAAGTGAAAAAAAATTTGGAGTAGTAATACTCTTATTGGACAAAATAGACTTAAAAGCAAAGAGAAAAACAAGAGAAAAGCAGGACACTACATAATCATAAAAAGTTCAAAAGGAACTTATAACAATGTAAATATTTATAAACCCAACATAGGAACACGAAAATACTGGAAGCAGCTATTAACAAACATAAAAGAAGTAATCAACATTAATACAATAATAATAGAGGACTTTAATACCCTAGTTATATCAATGGGTAGATCATCTAAACTCAAAAGCAACAAGGAAACAATGGCTTTGAATGGCTCATAGGACCAGATGAATCTAACGGATAGATTCATAACATTTTAACTTAAAGTGGTGGAATACACATTCTTTACAAGTGCCCCTGGAACATTCTCCAAAATAGATGACTCACAAAACAAGTCTCAACAAATTAAATAGATTAAAGTAATAGTATACATCTTTTGTGGCCACACTGTGAAACTAGAAATCAACCACAAGAAAAAAAAATCTGGAAAGAACATAAATACATGGAGAGCAAATAACATGCTACTAAACAATGAATGGATCAACCAACAAACCAAAGAAGTAAAAAATTATATGGAAACAAAGGAAAATGAAAATACAATGATAAAAAATCTTTGGGATGCAACAAATGCTATTTTAACAGGAAAGTATAGCAAACAATACAAGTCAACCTCAAGAAGCAAGAAAAATCTCAAAGAATCTAACCTTACACTTAAAGGAGCTAGAAAAGAACAAAACCCAAAATCAGTAGAAGGAAGGAAATAATAAAGATTAAAACAAAAACAAACAAACATAGCAAAATAGATCAATGAAACCAGCAGCTGGTTCTTTGAAAAGATCAACAAAAGGAGAAGGAGGAGAAGGAGGAGGAGGAGGAGGAGGAGAACTAGAATGAGAACAAGAACAAGAACAAGGACAAGAACCAGAACAAGAAGAACAGGAAGAAGAGGAACAAGAATAAGAACAACAAGAACTAAAATAAACAAAATCAGAAATGAAAGAGGATAAATAACTGACATCGTAGAAATACAATGGACCCTAAGAGAATATAATGAACAATTATTTGTCAATGAATCGGACAACCTAAAAAGAATGGATAAATTCCTAGAAACACATAATATCCCAAAACTGAATCAGAAAAAAAAAATGGAAAATTCATAGGGTCCAATTACTAGTTATAAAATTGAATCAGTAATTTAAAATATCCCAACAAACAAAGGTTCAGAACCAGACAACTTCATTGGTTAGTTCTACCAAACATTTAAATAAGAGTTAGTTCCTATCCTTCTCAAACTATTCCAAAAACTATAAGTTTCCAAATTCATTCTATGAGACCAGCATGAACCTGATACCCAAACCAGATAAAGACACTACCAAAAAAGAGAATAGGTTAATAGTTGATGAACATAGATGCAAAATCCTCAAAAAAATATTAGAAAACTGATCCAACAAAACATTAAAAAAATGATTCAACATGATCTAGTGGGATTTATTCCAGGGATGAAAGTGTGGTCCAATACCCATAAGTCAATGAGATACATCACATCACATCAACAATGGAAAGGATAAAAACTACATGATCCTTTCAATAGGCGCAGAAAAAGCATTTGACAAAGTATGACATCCATTCATGATAAAAATCCTCAACAAAGTAGGTTTAGAGTGCACATATCTCAAAATAATAAATTCTATATATGAAAAACCCATAGCTGACATCATATTGAATGGTGAAAAACAGAACTTTTTTCCTAAGTTCAGAAACAACACAAGGATGTCCACTCTCACCACTTTTATTTAACATAGTACAGACATGAAAAAGAAACAAAAGTGATCCAAGTTGATAAGAAAGAGATAAAATTTTCATTTTATCAGATGACATGATACTATATATAGAGAAAATTCTATAGACTCAACCAAAAACTAGAAGTGATAAATGAATTCAATAGGTCATAATATACAAAATTAATATAAAGAAAATTTTGCAACCTTATACAAATAATAAAGTAACACAAAGAGAAATTAAGAAAATAATATCATTTACAATTACAGCAAAAATAATAGAAATAAACTTAACCCAGGAGGTGAGAGACATGTGTACTCTGAAAACTACAAAACATTAATGAAGACACGAATTCAAAGATATTCCATGTTTGTGGGTTAGGAAAATTAAAACTGGTAAAATGTCAATACTATCCAAAGCAATATACAGGTTTAATCCAGTCTGTACCAAAATACCAACAGCAGTTTTCATAGAAGAAGGACAAATAACCCTAAAATTTGAAAAGAACCACAAAATATCCTGAATAACCAAAGAAACCTCGGGGGGAAACAAGAACAATACTGAAGGTATCACATCTTGGATTTCAAGAAATGCCATGAAGCTGTAATAATCAAAACAATGTGGTACTGGCACAATAATAGATACATAGATCAATAGAACAGTATAGAGAGTCCGGAAATAAATCCATGATTTATGTGGTCAATAAATATATGACAGAGGAGTCAAGAATATTGACAGTCTCTTCAACAAATGGTACTGGGAAAACTGGACAGCTATAAGCAAAAGAATGAAACAGAATCACTTTCTTACACCTACACAAAAATAAATTCAAAATGGATTAAAGACCTAGGGGTGAGACCTGAAATCATAAAATTTTGTAAAGGATTTACTTATTTACTTGAGAAAGAGAGTGAGAAAGCCAGGGGTGGGGAGAGGAAAGGAAGAGAAAGAGTCACAAATAGACTCTGCACTGAGCATAGAGACCAACAATGTTGGTCATTCAATCCAATGACCCTGAGATCAGGGCCTGAGCCAAAACCATTAGTCAGACACTTAACTGACTGAGCCACTCAAGTGCCCCTGAAACTGTAACATTTCTAGAAAAGACCATGGGCAATAATTTTTCTGACATTGGCAACAGTCACTTTTTTCTTGATATGTCTCTTAAGACAAAGGAAACAAAAGCAAAAACAAACTATTGGGATTACATCAAACTAAAAAGTTTTTGCACAGCAAAGGAAATAATCAATAAAACAAAAAGACAACCTACTAAATGGGAAAGATATTTGTAAATGTTATGCCTAATATCAGATTAATGTCCAAAATACATAAAGAACTTATACAACTCAACACCAACCCCCCCACCCAGACAACCAATGAAAAAATAGGCAGAACACATGAAGAGACAGCATACACATGAAAAGATGCTCAACATCATTAATCATCAATAAATTGAAAATCAAAACCCCAATGAGATACCACCTCATACCAATAGGAATGGCTAAGATCAAAAACAAGAAACAAGTGTTAATGAGGATGAGGAGAAAAACAAACCCTTAAGCACTGTTAGGAAGGCAAGCTGGTCACTATGAAAAACAGTATGAAGGTTTCTCAAACACTTACAAGTAAAATTACCATTTAATCCAGTAATTCTATTACTGGGTATTTACCCAAAGAATATGAAAACACTAATTTGAAGTGTTATATGAACCCCCATGTTTATTTTAGCATTATTTACAATAACAACAAAAAAAAAGCCCATTAGAGAAGAAGTGTCCATTGATAAATGAATGGGTAGAGAAGATGTGGTTTATATCTATACACACACACACACACACACATATATGCACAATGGAATATTACACAAACATTAAAAAGAGAGAAAAAATATATATGTATATTTTGTAACATATATTTTGCAATTCCCCCTCTCCCTCCGGCAACAAAGACTTGAATTTTATTTTTATAAAAAACAATATTATTTTTATTTTTATAACAGCTCTGTGAAATACAATACATGGAAATAGAAAGAGACTACTGATTCCTCTACAAATAGATTACTTTGTAAGCCTGTCAGGACAGGTTGAGGCTATGCCTATACGAGCAACAACACATTTCAGTTGTTCAATGACAGTAAAAACTATGATTCTTTGCCTCACAGAGAACAGAGGCTAGGTTTCAAAAAGTGCTTAAAAAGAGCAAATATATTGGCATTTACAACAACATGGGTGGATCTAGACAGTACAACGCTAAGTGAAATTAAGTCCATCAGAGAAAGACAGGCCATAAGATTCCACTCATATGCAGAATTTAGGAAATAAAACATATGAATGAGGAAAAAAAAGAAAAAACTCTCTTAAATATCGAACAAACTGGTGATTACCAGAAAGGAAGTGATGGGAGGATGGGTGAAATAGGTGAAGGGGTTAGGCATACATTTATTGTGAGAAGCGCTGAGTAATGTTTAAAATTCGGGTATAGTATTTGTACATCTGTAACTCATGTCACACTATATTATTTATACTGGATATAAAAATAACAGATTTCTATTGTGTTTGTAACCTGTATCTATCCCCTACCATAGGTTGTCACAGAATCTTCCCATATCCACTTCCTCTGCTTATTACGTTGCCCTTTACAAGATAAATCTTCAAATTCAAGAAACCTTTTTTGATATGAATGTAGTTATAAATCACATTATCAACATTCATTTATATAAATAATTTGTTGTCTAACAGTATTTTATAACACATTTTCTTTCCCCATCTTGAGATTTTTTATTTATTTATTTATTTAATTTTTCTGATTTTTGTAAGGTTAAAATACCCCTCTGGAATTTTCTTTAGATAAGTTCTGATACTTTTTCCTTTCCAAATAACTTATTGTATTGTCTGGAAGCTTGTAAATTTTACTCCTAATTTAAATCATTTGCCTATGCTATGTCAAGGTGATTTTATTTTTCCTTAAATCTCATTAGGATCTCAATGACATCTTTGAATCTAAATACTCAAGCCTTTAAGCGATGTTTTCTTCTATTATTCTTTGGTTCTTAATCTTTCCCATCTGTTTGTTTATTTTTTCTGAAATTGTCTTTAATTTGCATGGAATTTACATATATTTATATATTCATCACCATGCATCTTCCATGTTTCTTTTCTCAATCTAATGTTATATGTTTTTCTCTACTTTCAAAATTAATTTTATAAAGCAACTGTATTTTTCAGTATTTTTCTACTAAATTCTTACATTTTAGAAAATTTGAACTTTTGACTCAATGTGAGGCAATGCAATTTGATTTCAAATAAACCCAAAACTCTCTAGGGTTTATTTGAACTCTAATTGCCTTGCCTTAACATTGAATTATTTTCTTCTTGGTTTTTAGTGTCTTCTTTTTCCTTTTCTATTTTATGCACTCTGTGGGGTTAATGTGTTCTAATTATTTTGATTTCTCTACCTCAAATTATTGAGCTCTCTTTCCCTCTTTTCTTTCTCTCTCTTTTTTCTTTTTTTTTCTTTATTTTTCTCTCTTTCTTTCTTTTATTTATATTTTCTGTTGTGTTGTGTTAGTTACCATACAGTGCATCATTAGTTCTTGATGTAGTGTTCCATCATTCATTGTGTATGACACCCAGTCCTCAATGGAATCCATGCCCTCCTTAATACCCATTACAAGGCTTACCTATACCCTCACCCCCTTCCCTTCTAAAACTCTTTATTTGTTTTCTGGAATCCATAGTCTCTCACAGTTCATCTCCCACTCTGAATTCTCCCCCTTCATTTTTCCCTTCTCCTAATGTCCTCCATGCTATTCCTTATGTCCACAAGTAAGTGAAATGATATGATAATTGAGTTTCCCTGTTTGAGTGGAAAATACTTTTCAGAGAATGGGATGACAAGCCAAAGACTGGGAGAAAATATTTGCAAGACACGTATGTGTTAAAAGACCGACTCTAAAATATACATGAAACTCTTCAAACACAACAATAACAACTCAATTAAAATATGGGCAAAAGACCTGGCCAGATACATCTTCAAAGAAGATACATAGATGGCAAATATACATGTAAAAAATACTCAACATCATTAGGGAATTGCAAGTTAAAGCAACAGTGAGATACCACTTCATATCTATTAAAATAGTTACAATCTCGAACATTGACAACACCAAATGCTGACTAGGATTTGGAACAACAGGGAGTCTCATTAATTGTTAGTGGGAATGTAAAACGGTACAGCCACTTTAGAAAATAATTTGGCAAATTGTTACAAAGCTAAATAAATATAGTCTTATCATATGACCCAACAATTTTTTTTGTATATGCCCAAATGAGTTGAAAACTATGTTCACACAAAAATATTCAGATGAATGTTTATAGCAGATTTATTCATAATTACCAAAGTTTGGAAGCAACCGACATGTCCTTCAACAAATGGATAAACTGTGGTATGTTCATATAATGGACTATCATTTATCAATAAAATGAAATGACCCTATTAAGCCATCACAGACATGGAAGAAACATAAATGTTCATTGCTAAGTGAAAAGAAGCCCATAAGAAAAAGCTACTTACTGTGTGATTCTAACTATATCATTCTGAAAAAGGTGAAACTTTGAGTAGAGTAAAGAGATCAGTGGTTGCTGGGGTATAGGATAAAGGGAAGGAAGGATGACTATCTGGAGAACAGATGTTTTAGGGCAATGAAACTATTCTGTAGGATACTTATCATTAAAAATGTGTTAAAACCCTTAGAAAGTACAAAGAATGAACCCTAATGTAACTGTGGACTTTATTTAATAATAATAATGTACTAATATCACTTCATCAAGTATAACAAAAGTACCTCTCTAAAGCAAGATAGATATTAAAAATAGGGAAACCAATGGGCGGAGGGTGGTGAAGGCAGACAAGGGGATCTTTTTGTTCAGCACATAATGTAGCACTCCTACCAGAAGTACTAAGAAATCATGTAATATATTCTCATCATCTATTCTATGAATAAGGAAGAAAACCAAAGTGGCTATAAATAGTGTATATTTTTATTTCTACGTCCTGGGACATACTTAATGAAAAATATTTCTAGCATGCTTAATATGTAGAATTTAGCTAAGATATACATAAATGGGAATTATTTTGAGTTTCAATAACTGGTTTGTTTTGAGATGGCCAACAATTTTTAAAAAATTTAAAGCAATTTAATATTTCAACATGTTTGCATATATAACTTATTAACACATATTAGAGTGCTATATACTATAATAAATTGATTTGTGAAAAAGTATTGGAGGATGAATCAGAAAATCTGGGTTCTAAGCTTATCTTTCATACTTCCCTTTCATGACAAGAACAATTCAAACAACATCTGAAACAGTATCAGTCAAAATCAACAGATAGTGGTTCATCAGCTAATTGTTAAAGTCCCAAGTGATGGTTATATAAAAATAAAAAGCCTTGGTCATTTCAAGAAACCATTGAAAAACTTAGGGTCCAAAGCAGTAATGTCCATTAAAAAGAATACAAACAATATATGTAGTTTAAAATTTTCTAATAGCTACATAAAATGATAGAAATAGATAAAATTAAGGAACAAATAAAATTAAGAAACATAAAATTAAGGATAAATTTAATTTAACAACATATTTGGATATTATAACATAATGTCACTACAACATATCATTACAACATAATATTGATATACTTTACATTTTTTACTAAATATTTGAAATCTGCATGTTTTGTACCCATAGAAAAATCTCAATTTATAATAATTATATTCCAAGTACTCCATAGACACATGTAGCTCGAGGCTACCACACTGAAAAAGTAAAGATCTAGAGTATAATAGATATGGGGAAAACATGATAATTTATGGGGTAGGTGCACAGAAGAGCAGAACACATTCTTACATCATCTCAGGGAATTTAGAGAAAGCTTCACAGAAGATCACAACTGAATAAAACTTTTAAAGGCTCGATGGAGACATGGCAGATATCTAAGGAAAAGCAGCCAGTGGAAGTACTCAAGGAGAGAGGCTCACTCCAAGTGAAGGAAACAAAGTTAACAAAAGGCATCTAGGTTCTGCAGGGAATGTTGTGTGGTGAATTGCCTGTGGAATGCAAGCAAAGCACCAAATGGGGATGAATTCTGGGACAGTATTACAGAAATAGCTTTTATGAAAGGGTTAATAAACTGATTCTTTGCCCTAGTTCTGCCTTTAACTAAATATGTGACCTGACATAGGTCACTTAAACTTATTATCCTCCAGTTCCTAGTTTCTACCACTGTAAAATCAAGGAATTGAACTAGATATGCTTTACCTTTTTTTTTTTTTCAATTAAAACTGCAGTGTGCAAAAATTGCAAGGCATGGATTAAAATGGTTTAAGATTTAAATAAATATACACAGAAATGTCAAAGTTGGTATTTAGAAGGTAGAACAGTATAATTATGTAACCTGGCTATTTAAGTTTATTCTGGGCAAACACTAAGTAGAGAATGAATTTTAAAATAGTAACAGCCAATGCTATATTCTATAAGTGTCAACAGTTAATTTTTTACTTCCCACTTTTCCTGGAAGAAGAAACTATTATAATTTTGTCAATTGTGAGATTTTCTCTGTTTTTCATGCGGAGTGGATTCTGAATTTTTAAACTCACAAAATCTTGAACTTTTTTTTAAGTACATTCTTCAGAAATAAACTTGGAAAAACAATATTCTGGTAACTCATAGCGAATCAGTGAAAAATCACAAATATGTCTATGTCTATGTCTGTACCTTCAAGATTAGTTATATCAATAAAACAAGAGAAATTTAAAAAAAAATAACCAAGGTAGAATCTAAGCAAATTAAAGCCATGTGTGGGCTGACACAGTTCATCAAGAAAGACATGCCTTCCAATCTTTCCTAGAGCCACCAGGAAGAGGAAGAAACTGCCCCTGGCTTTATAATGATAACAATAAAAACCATTTGTTTATACAAAAAATGTCTGCAACAAATAGGGGACTAAGAAATAAGCTATGTATGAGGCAAATAGTCCTAAAGAGTAACATACCAGAAATTATCTTGTCACTCTATTCTACTTTCTCAGGAAATTATAATCCAAAGTGTTAAATTAGACCATGAAAAAACTATCGTCATCAAAAAAGCCAAAAAAAAAAAAAAAGCCAAAAAATCCCCCCAAAAAGGAACAAAAACAAACAAACAAAAATAAAAACACACACAGAAGGTGAAAGTATAAAGCACTGACAAAAGTATGCATATTTTTATCTGAAGTATGAAAATACATTGCGTCAATGATTTGGAGACCGGAAAATGCCTTGTTAGAGAAGGTGGAGACACAGAGAAGTGCAGTGGTTAAAAGACCTAAATATGATATGGTAATGGCAGATAAAGGATGGATGAGGCAATTCTCAAGGATGCTGCTGTATAAAGAAGACCATCTCCAATGAAGTCTTGAAAATGAATGGAGAGTCAGCAGAATGCATTAAGAGCATGTTTCTTTTCACAAGTGAGTAGGTGGGTAGCAGAATTCTGCACAGTAAATGAAGCCTGAAGAAGTGTCTACTGAATTGAGAATCCATAAAGAAGACAGTTGATCATAAAGAGATGGATGGCTTGGGATATCAGCTAAGATTGAGTGGGGCCACTTGTGACATCATTATGGAGGTTGTGAGGCAGAAGAGGAATTCAGAGGTAGACACCCACACAGCAACTGCTTGGAAAGGAGGCTCTCAATTTCTGGGAGGTCTGTGATGAAGCAAAAGGAAAAGCATTGTGATCAATTGCAACATCTGGACTAAAAGGAGAAAGGGAGGAAGTAGAATTTTGTTTACATTAAGTGAGCCTCCTTTGTACAGAGACCAACATCTGGCTTTGGTTACATTTATCTGAATATAGGGAAAATGTTTGAATTACTCAAAAAAGATTAGACTAAATTTCATAACAGTGTTTACACAGCAGAATAAATGACAAAACAGATACATGGCAGAAGTGTCTGTTTATGCCACACATTTCAAAGAGCATGGAAAAAGCACCCTAAGCTACATTATCTTAGTGTGGTTGACATAAAACAGGGTTCCACATAAACTCCTAATGATGGCCATTACAAATTGTGTTAAGCCAAGGTGGTTTAAACATAGATATCCCATGTCCTTTGTTTATCACCATAATAAAAAGTTTGAATGCATTTCTACCACAATTAAGCGGAAACTTAGATTAGGAAGCATATTGATATTTTATTTTCCTACTATCAATAGCATTTCAAGTGACATTTTTATTCCCAGGAATTAGGTCTCACAATAATTCTCTGCCAACCTTCTTTCTGTAAATAAATGCATTTGGGGCTTTGATTTGCTAGCATATTCTGAGCTTAGAATTTATCTTTACAGAAGCAATCTCAATTTTCCTTGGCCATATTGATTGGGTCTTAGGAATCACATAGACCACTAATAAAATACATTGTTTATTGCTTTGACTTGTCTTGGAATCTGATCTTCTGCTCCTGTCACTGCAACACCTGATTTGAACCAGGAAACAAGGGCAAGTGGTAATGTGCTAGAGAACAAGCTGTGATTACATATCAAAAAAGTGCATTTGAGTACAAGAATAAACAGTGAAACTTTGAAAGGCATTATCATTTATTAAGAAATAGCTCAGAAGCCCTTGTTCTGACAAGAAACAGCTGGGATGAAGGGTGGCAAGAGCAAATGTAAACATTCTCTTTCAATTACTTAAACAGATCATCTGTTAATAGAAGGAGAAGCACAAGTGCATTGACCTCCACTGTGTTAAACAGGATCTAGTCAAATAGAGCAAAGGTGTTTTCAGTTCAGCCTAGATCATGTGTCCTTGTTTCAGGAAATCATGTTGGGAAGAGCGACCAGATTAAATGCACTTACTATCAAACCTGAAACGAGAGAAAGCAAGCAAATAAGAGCATCACCTTTGCTGGTACTCTACAGAACATCCACTCTCTCCTACGGCTCTGCCTCTAATCTTCAGTAAAGCAGCTGAAGTTCATGTCATGCAATAATGTGACTTTTGACAGAGACTAGGAGACTTGGCCTAGGGCAGCATTCAGGATGGCCCATCAGTTTGGGAAGGGATGTGTGATATAAGCCAGTCACTCCGGGAAATGTTCCTTACCTAGCATATGCCCTACCACTTGAAAATTTGGGGGAACAGTTAATTGGATGCATCACTATTTGAAAAAAGTTCAATACGAATTCATAAATTATGCTTTCAGGTTACATTATGATTAGTATTAATCACAAGTTATATTATGATTAGCTTATATTATGAGTAAATGATTAACAACAGTACAAAAGCCAGTAACAACTTCATTCTATGTAGAATCTAAACTTCTCTCAGACTATTTCATAATTCAGGTGAGGAGCCCCACTCTGATAATTTTTAAGATGTTTAGTTTGAAGTAATGCTCAATTTTTCTTAATATTTAATGTGAGAATTTGAACAATACACTATTTTTTTAAAGATTTTATTTATTCATTTAACAGAGAGGGAGAGTACAAGCAGGGAGAGTGGGAGGGAGAAGCAGGCTCCAGCCAGGAGCTGGATGTGGGACTTGATCCCACGACCCTGGGGTCACGACCTGAGCCAAAGGCGCCGTTTAATGAACTGAGCCATCCAGGCATCCCTATTTTTATTTTTTTAATATACTCCCAAAGCACACTGGATTATTAAAAATGAGATATGTTAAAATAGATCTAAACTCAGTGAGAGATAATCTGTAGAGATAAAGTGACCAGAAACATTCTAGTTAATTCCTAGAACGGAGTTCCTTATATACTCATAAATTGATTCTAGATTTGCAGTTGCCAGACTGATCTTGCTTATTTGCTTCAAAGATTTTTTTGGCAGGGGGAGGCCAAAACTTGGCTTAACCCTGCTCAGGTCTGAAAGTGCATTGTATGTTTCTAAGCATTTTGATGTAGAAGAAGGATAAAGAATGGGTATGTGTTTGGGCAGTGTATGTTAGGCAGCACAGTAAATTTACAGAAAAGTTGTAATTCTAGGAAATAAATAGGCACTAACATAACTGTCATAAATCATTGGATATAAAAAGAAAATTGTACTCTTATAGCTACAAGGGGAAGAGAGAGAGAGAAACAACTCAATATCTAAAAATTAACTTTAGGAAGATGATAAAACTATAGAAATGGTAGTTGAATTTATTAAGTAGACCTTTGTAGAACTGTTCAAGCTTTACACTCTTATAGAGTCTTATATAGAAGCTTTTTTAGTGTTGCATTTGTGAAGAGGTGGTCTGACAGGAGATACATTCCAACAGCTATTGACCACTAACTATGCATTCTAAACATTTAAGAGAGTACATTGCTCTAACATTATAAATAAGCTAGTGTTTTGTTTTATGAAGAAATTGGTGGACCTGATTTCTTTCCTAAGATGTTTTTGCTAGAATTTCCTGAAGTCCAATTAGAGAGTTTGCAAAAATAAAAAAAAAAAAAATAATAAAAACAGGGTATAACTTATTTTTGAGGGAAAAGATCTGATTCTGAACAAGCTATATTAATTTATTTTTGGCCTTGCATAATTTCGGAACTTAAACTTCTATAAAAGCAATAATGGTCATTTAACGTATTTTTTCCATAATATGATATTTTAGCATGCAATAAAATCAATAAAACAAAATAAACCATATTTGAAGTTTTTTTTTAACTTATTCTTTGTTGCCAACTCCATTTATGAAATACAGGGAAATTGTTAAATTAAGCCAGTGTTCTTACTTAAAATGAGAATAACAGGAAGGGGAAAAAAAGATTTTTCCAACATTGTTTGTTATTTTTTAATTATCCTACTTTAAAAAATTCTCACCATTTGATAGAATTTGATTTTCAACAAGATATACAGTGTTCTGACCTCACACTGAACATTTTTTTTTTTTTTTTTAGTCCTGGAAACAAATATGCCATAAGAGCGTGAAGAAACAAACTAAGGTAAAAAGAATTTTCACAAGGCATGCAAAGACATATTGCCTTTCACCTTCCACGTTAGCCACATCCTGACTGAGATGAAAGAAGGGGCAAACTAAGGTAGCAAAAGTTTTTTTATAAGAATATTTGTTGTAGAATCAAGAACAAGTTTCCTTTCCATATTAAAAACTAGAAAATAAGATTTACTTGGAGGCTTAGGGGTGGGTGGAGAAGGCCTGTGGTGAGTTTTCAGTGAATTTATGAAAGGGAAATACTGAGGTACACTTGACTGCTCACTGGGTTTGACTAGGGAGTATAGGATTAACTTATTTTTTTCTATCAGGTAAAGAAAATAAGGAACTACATTTTCCAATGGATTTTTTTTTTTTTAAGATTTTATTTATTTATCAGAGAGAGAGGGGGAGAGAGCGAGCACAGGCAGACAGAATGGCAGGCAGAGGCAGAGGGAGAAGCAGGCTCCCTGCTGAGCAAGGAGCCTGATGTGGGACTCGATCCCAGGACGCTGGGATCATGACCTGAGCCGAAAGCAGTTGCTTAACCAACTGAGCCACCCAGGAGTCCCTTCCAATGGATTTTAAGAAGAAATTTTTAGAGTTAAGAATCTCTGTTTGGTCTGATGAAATCAGGATAGATGTGTATTTTATTTCTTTGACTGTGATGTTAAATTAATATGAATCTTACCATAACTGCTTGAAGTATGAACAATTATAATCTTCAGGACCAGGATTGGATGTTTCATATAGTTGGTTTTCATCCTTGTCTAATAGTAGATATTATTATCTCATATTTTACAAAAGAGGAAATTAAGCTTCAGATATGTTCAAATTTACTTTATTAATAAGTAGCAGACCTGGGATTTGAACCCATTTCAAATTCATGCTGTTTCCATTCTGCCACTTATCACATAAGTGCATATTTTTTTGGCTATGCTCATTTATGTGAATTCAAAGTAAAATGGGAAATATGAGTCATTTACTGAGTAGAAATTTTTATAATTTTTGCTAAAGATCAACTTTGAAATTGGCAAGTAATCAAAACTTTGTATTTAAAATACAAAAGACATTCTTGAGTTCAGGCATTCCTAATCAAACTGGCTTTTCTTTGTATAATTAAATCACACTCTGAAATTCCAGTCTTTATTTCTATCAAAACAAATCAACACTTTTTTGTTGTTGTTGTTTTTATAGTAAAGGACCTGCCTATATCGTATTAACATTTTTCCCTTTCTTTTATAATACAAAAGAGAGGTTTGATGGATTGTTTTCCCTGTCATGTTGGGAAGACCTTTTAACTTGAGCCTGTGCATTTCTTAAATGCTCTGGAAATACATGCACCATTTTGTTTTCAGTGACTAAGTACATTTTTCTGGCAATGGGTCCCTTAGATTTCTTTGGATTACAAAGGAGTCTATGGCTGAAAAGAGAGATTAAAAACTACTTACTGCCCTAGCTTGTTTTTTTCTTGATAGTGTTTCTATACATAAATGGGATGGAAAATACAATAATATTTAGTCAAACCTTGTCAAACAGAGACAAAGCATTTTCTTTTTAAACCATACATGAACAGCATGCCTTTCTTTCAGGTCATTTGAAATAAGCTTTTATCTTCAAAATAAAAAACAAAATAAACTAAGGACAAGAATTTTAAAAAATTCTCTGGGATAACATAGTGGCTTTCCAAAACTGGAAGAAAAATAGAGGTGATGTCTATTCTATCCTGACAACCAAAGTTTGTCTTAAATAAATAATAAAATAAAAGAAATACAACTCAAAAAAATCAAAAGAAAGATAGTAGGTTGTCAGTTTAAGCATTTCTAATTAAAGATTCAGCTAGGTACCCATCTGTGTTATCTAACTAATCATTTCCTAAATTTACCCTTGAACTGGATATTTAATGATAGTTTTATAATGGAAATGACCCCTAAATAGGTCATTCAAGTTTTTTTCTTGCCTCATTAAGCATGGAAGAGGTGAATGTTATGAGCCTCCTTGATTTTTTTCCATAAGGCAGTGACTTAATAGCATGTGTGAATAAGGCATTTGCTTAATCCATCATCCTGAGTGTTTTTTCCCTAGATAATGATAATCCCAAATTATATACACCCCTTTTATTACAAGAGTCCAGTCTATCACTTCCACAAAAATCAGGTTTTTTCTAAGCTTTGCAACTCAAAGTGAGTGCAGACTAATCTTGTTCTGAACACTTCAGCAAAGTTTGCAATAAATAGAAAGGCACCAAGATGGTTCAAGGGTTGGGCTTTTGGTGAACCTTTGGATTTTTGAAATGAGCAATCATTTTTCTTCTTTGTATAGTTACCCTAAAATAGCAGTCATGTTTTATTTGGATAATAAATTGATTTTGATTCATATTTTTTAAAAAAATGAATAAAAATGAATAAAAAGTTTAAAAAAATATGAATAAAAAGTTAACCTTTTTTTTTTTTTTTTTCTCATTGTCTTACATTCTGTCCCGGGTCTAAATTCTGCTTTTACAGAGGATATTTATGGAGTGGCATTTGGAACCATTATTTTGCACTATTAGTGGCTGTCATCTATACAGGTTTTACACATCAAATAGGGAAAGGATAGGTTTCGGTTGTCTGTCGTGTGCACCAGGAAGAACTCATAGCATTACACTCAGTTCCCTACGCCATCTAGTACAGATGGAGTCATTCTGTTCCCATGGAGAAGAGGAAGCACTTTGGGAACATACATATCCATTGACCATTGTTGGATTCTTCATATGCCTTTACCAAAGTCCATCTCATTCATAGTTTGGAAGTAGTATACAGACAGCACTTCAAATATCCAGAAGGGACTGCTACACCAAGTATAGATAATCAGGTCCATTTTTATGAACAAATACACAGACTCAATCCCTCATTTTCCTTAAGCTTTGCCTTAACTTTGAGTATCCCCTGAGCAGTTCATCCTTGGATTCTACTGCAAGATAACTTTTGGTATAGGAAAATACTTGGCACAAGCTTGCAGTCCTCTGTAAATAGGAGCATAACTAAGTACATTATATCTTTCACACTTCAGAAATTCTCCCCATGTAATCTTGTCACGTTTTTCCTCTATGGTCATAGCCACATTTGTTAGGCAATAGCTAAGAATGAATAAATAATTATCCTCTATAAGAAAGGGAGTAATAGATTTGGTTTCCAAATGTATTTGAATTTTAGTACATTATATAACATGAAAATTTTCTTATTGTGTTCATCATTATTTATTTTTGATAATTACAAAGAAAAATGCTAAGATTAATTATAAAGTTTTTATTAATTATTTTAGCATAAGTTAACCCAAAGTGTTATTCCATAAGAAATCAAATATGGTGCCATAAAAAAATCAAATATTTTAAAGGCTCAACCCTTAAAGTAAAATCTATTATTGACCCTTTTCATAACATTTCCAAGTGCCTCTGGTTATGTTGTTTGCAAAAGCCTCTTCAAATCATTATTTTCTCAGCGTAGTTTATTTAATGCCATGGTTGCTGCCTATATGTATGATAAATAAATATAAAGTAAAGGGCAGGTCTCCAATGGCATCTCAGGGCACTGGGAAGAAGCATTTTTCTTTTACCCTTGACTTATGTTAAGTATTCAGCTCAGGTTAGAGAAGATGGTCCTCTGATTGCCTGCCCTATTTTTCTTTGCCAGAGCAGATAGAGTAGGCTTATCTATTAAAAGCACTCTACAGTAACATTAAGCCAGGACACCTGTGGAGCTTGTCAAAGCAGGTTCTCAAACAGGTCACTGGTTGCTGGGGCAGCTTCAAGAACAGAATAACAAGCACTCTTTGGTATGGGAAACAAGGATCTCAGTGTCTTCAAGTGGCCTGTGTAGAATAGAAACTTAACCAACGAGAGAGAGAAAGGAAAAGATCTTCCTTTGCCATCGTGACTTAATTGATCATTAATCCATAGTTTTATTCTAAATTCATGTCTTAGTGCCCAGTGCCAACAGCAAAATTATTATAAATATTTGAACAAATATTTGAACAGAAGGTGCATGGTGTTAAGAGACTTTACTTTTCTGAAGCCAGAAGACAATATGTGACATCAACTTACAGCAAACAGTGCTCTTGTACTCCTTTTCCTCTTGTAACAATAAAAATAAGTGACCTCGGCAAACTGGAGGGTATAATATCTTACTTTTTTATATCGTGAGGAGTATGGGATTGTTAGAATCATTTTGATGGGTCTTTTTAGCTGAGTAACATGTTTAAAAGCATTCTGATAATTTTAGAAAGTTACAAAGTAGCGATAATTTATGTTTAGATTTTTAATGTCAGTCCGTAGGCAGAAGGATGAAATAAATTCTAAAGACATAGAATAGTGTAACCAACTATTTAATGTCCAATTACAGAGTCATGTGCAATACTCTAGAAATAGAGTTAGGAGCAATATCACTTTTTTGTTAGAATTAAGGAATGCATTTGTTGTGATGAGCACCAGGTATCATATGGAAGGGTTGAATCACTATATTGTACACGTGAAAATAGTGTTACACCATATGTTAACTGGAATTTGAATAAGAACTTTAAAAAGTTTTAGCTTTAAAGTGAATAGCTTTATTACTTTAAGTAGCATATTTTTCCCCCTAAAAGACCGAAACTGCTTATTTTATCTAATGTGATATTTGTGAAAACTAAATGTAGATATTGAGAACTTATCTACGTATCGGATCACTTGAACTCATGTTTCATCTTCACTATATGAAATAATCATTTCAGGGACTATAGGTGTTAGCTATGTATTTTTAGTGTATTTCATAGCGATTAGAGCAACATTATTTCAAATGAAAAATCACATTCACTATCAAATAGCAATGAAAATGTCTCTAAGTTACCTGAAACCAACCCTCAAGGTTTGTACAAATTGAAGGGAGGAAAGAATAATGCTCTGCCCCAAGTTATTTCCTAAAGGTTTTTGCTTTTGGCTTTTTAATACACTTTGAATATCTGAAACAAAATAATTTATTATTTTGCCTAACAACTAAGTAATTATCTGTTAAATGAAATGATGACTGCTGAAGAGATACACATTTGGTGCATAGTGGGGTAAAATGAAAGTATAGAGGATTAAAATGTAACATCAGCTTCTTTGCAGAGTGAAAACCCCCCAGATAAATTCTGGATCTGATGATACTTTTATAAATTAGAATAAAATTGTTTCATTAAATATCTGAATATAATCCTGGGTCAAATTGATTTTTTTATAGGTCAGTCAGATAAAAGGTATTCAAATTAGTGAAGAAGAAGTCAAAATCTCTTTTGTCACAGATGACAAGATACTTTATGTGGAAAACCCAAAATACTCTACCCCCAAATTACTAGAACTCATACAGCAATTCAGTAACATGGCAGGATACAAACCCAATGCATAGGAACCAGTTGCTTTTCTATACACGAACAATGTAACTGTTAGAGAAATAAGGAAATCGATTCCATTTACAATAGCAGAAAAAACCATAAGATACCTAGGAATAAACCTAACCAAAGAGGTAAAAGATCTATATTCTAGAAACTACGGAACACTTATGAAAGAAATTGAAGAAGACACAAAAAGCTGAAAAAACATTCCATGCTCATGGATTGGAAGAATAAACTGTTAAAATGTCTATGCTGCCCAGCTTAATCTACACTTTCAATGCCATCCTTATTACAATACAATTGACATTTCTCAAAGAGCAGAAACAAACAATCTTAAAATTTGTATGGAAGCAGAAAAGACCCCAAATCGCCAAGGAAATGGTGAAAAAGAAAACAAAGCTGTGGGTGTCATGTTGCCTGATTTTGTGCTATATTACAAAGCTGTGATCACCAAGACAGCATGGTATTGGCACAAAAATAGACACATAGATCAATGGAACATAATAGAATCTCCAGAAATGGACCCTCAACACTATGATCAACTAATCAGGAAAAAATATCTAATGGAAAAAAGATAGTGTCTTTAATAAATGGTCTTGTTCCCAAGACATATATCAGACAGCTATATGCAGAAGAATGACACTTGGCCATCCTCTTACACCATACACGAAGATAAACTCTAAATGGATGCGAGACCTCAATGTGAGACAGGAATCCATCAACGTTCTAGAGGAGAACATAAGTAGTAACCTCTTCGACATTGGCCATAGAAACTTCTTTCATGACACATCTCCAAAGGCAAGGGAAACAAAAGCAAAAATGAACTTTTGGGACTTTATCAAGATAAAAAGTTTCTGCATAGCAAAAGAGACAGTCAACAAAACTAAGAGACAGCCCATGTAATGGGAGAAGATATTTGCAAATGATATTACAAATAAAGGGCTGGTATCCAAGATCTATAAAGAATTTCTCAAACTCAAACCCAAAAAGCAAATAATCAAGTCAAAAAATGGTCGGAAGACATGAACAGATACTTCTCCAATGAATACATACAAATGGCTAACAGACACATGAAAAAACGTTCATTATCATTAGCCAAATTCAAATCAAAACCACATTGAGATACCACCTTATACCATTTAGAATGGCAAAAATTAACAAGGCAGGAAACAACAAATGTTGGCGAGAACATTGAAAAAAGGGAACCCTATTACATTGTTGGTGGGAATGCAAGCTGGTACAGCCACTTTGGAAAACAGTATGGAACTTCCTCAAAAAGTTAAAAATAGAGATCATTATGACCCAGTAATTGCACTACTAGGAGCAGTATACAGATGTAGTGAAAAGAACATCACATACACCCCAATATTCATACCAGCGATGTCCACAATAGTCAGACTATGGAAGGAGCTGAGATGCTTTTCAACAGATGAATAGATAAAGAAGATACAGTCCATATATACAATGGAATATTACTCAGCCATCAAAAAGGATGAATATCCACCATTTGCACTGACATGAATAGACTAGAGGGGATTATGCTAAGTGAAATAAGTCAACAAGGGAAAGACAATTATCATATGGTTTCACTCATATGTGGAACATAAGGAATAGCATGGAAGACTTTAGGGGAAAGAAGGGAAAACTGAGGGGGAGGGAATCAGAGGGGAAGATGAACCATGAGAGATGATGGATTCCAGGAAACAATCTGAGGGTTTCAGAGGGGAGGGGGTAGGGGGATGGAGTAGCCCAATGATGGGTATTAAGGAGAACATGTGTTGTAATGAGAACTGGGTCTTATAGGCAAACAGTGAATCATGGAATATTACACCAAAAACTAAAAAATTTTAAAAAATATCTTTCAAAGGGAAAATTAAAATAAACACTATATTCATGTTATATATCTAGAAGCAAAGATACATATATTTGTAGTGTATATATATTTTTTGTAAACCAAGAATTTTTTTTTTTAAGAATAGCTTTGCTGTTACATAATGAGGCATATACTTGATAAGAAATTGTCAGACAGTCTTCCAAAGTGGTTACACCATTGTATTTTTTGCCAACAATGTATGATATAGTTCTAGTTATACCACATTTTGCTAGCTTTTGGTACTGATCAGTCTTTTAAATTTAAGCCATGTTAATAGATGCATAATGCTACCTCATTATGATTTTTTGATTTCTCATTTAAGTATAATAACACATTACATTAGTTTCTGTATAACAAAGTGATTCAACTTCTTTATAAGTTATGCTGTGCTCACAATAATGTGACTACCAACTGTCACTATACAACACTATTATACTATTGACTATACTCTCTATGATATACCTTTTATTTTCATGACTTATGCATTTGGGTTTTCCTGATAACTAATACTACTAAGCCATTTTTAATGTGCTGAATAGACATTTGTATATCTTATTTTTTGATATGTTTGTTCAAATTTTTCCTATTTTATTCAATTGTCTAATACTGAATTGAAATTCCTTACATAATGTGGTTATTAGTCACAAAGCGGTATGTTTTCTAGAGTCTTACCTTTAAGCAATTGTTGTATCTGATAATTTACATAATTAGGATCTAGATCCTGCTGGAACCCTGGATCTTTGTCAGTAATAGACAATATGTCAATTATATTTCATTGAATGTCTACTACTAAATTACCAAGTCATGAGTATGTGTAGAAATGGACCAACAGACACAAGGAATAAAATACTATTTTGGAGAAATAATCTTAGCCATAAAAAAGGATATGGTGGGCGCCTGGGTGGCTCAGTGAGTTAAGCCTCTGCTTTCAGCTCAGGTCATGATCTCAGGGTCCTGGGATTGAGTCCCACATGGGGCTCTCTGCTCAGCAGGGAGCCTGCTTCCCTCTTTCTCTTTCTCTGCTTGCCTCTCTGCCTACTTATGATCTCTGTCAAATAAATAAATAAAATCTTAAAAAAAAAGAATATGGTTTGAGAAGATGTATAATCTAGCATTTCTGCCTGTAGATTTGGAGTGAATCAGAGTTTCCCTTGATTTTTAGTCCCTCTGTTTGTTGTATATGTCACTCTGGGAAAGTCACATAAGCTCACCAAACTTCAATATTCTCTCTTGGAAAATAGGATAATGTTATATATGCTGTCCTCTGTAAAGTTATCATAAGGAGTAAATGAAAGGTTTAAATGTCTTGCCCCCAGCCCTGGATATGAGGTGGTACTAAAGAAAGCTTGTTTTGTTGTCGTGTGTTTTGTTTGCTTCAGTATGTAGAAGTAGTCCAGTTCTAACAGTACCTAGCCTGAGAAGTGCATCTCTTTGAAATCCAGTTTTTTTCACTTGCTCTATCTACTTCTCAAGATTATCTTGAAAGATCAACAAGATAACATACTAGTGAGTCTATAAATTATATTTTAAAATAAAAAATAATATTAGCTATGCATTAGTTTATAAAAAATCTTTGGCAGGTATATATTGTGCCAGATACTGTATTAGGCACAAAGATACAGCAATGCTGAAATCATAATTCTTTATTACAAGGAGATATCAGTCCAATAGAGCTACAGAAGAACATATATATATTATAATCTGGAATGAAAAAAGATTAATACAGGGATAACAGTAGTACCCTAGGACCTCTGAAAAAACATTGTCCAGCTGTGATCAACCTGGAGCTAAGTCTAAAAGATGATGGAGATGTAGCAAGGCAAAACAGGAGAAAGGCCATGCAGAGATCAAACTTAAGAAAACAATCACAGGTATGGGGTATTCAGAGAAATGTAGAAGACTCTATATTGATGGCATATATATCTGGAGGTAGGGGGTAGCAGGAGATGAAGATGAGTAGAAGGAGCTGACCTCATATGAATATGAAAAAATATTATTTTAACTACATTACTATTATTAATGTCTGATTTTGGTAGAATAAAGCCCTAGATGATAGGTTTCCATATAGAGATGGGATGACTGGCTCTTGGCACATCCACTGAATCCACTGGTGAGAGAAAAGGTCTGCAGTCCTTGCCGTCATACCTACAGTCCTCCATCTCTTACAGTGAGAACAAAGAAGGCAGAAATAATAATAATATTAATAATAAATATAATAATATTGATAATAAATATTATTTATTATTATAAATAATAATATACCTACAGTCCTACCTACAGTCATACCTACAGTCCTCCATCTCTTACAGTGAGAACAAAGAAGGCAGAAATAATAATAATATTAATAATAAATATAATAATAATAATAATAATTAATAAGCAGAAATGTGTAGTACATTTTAGAAAGGATTTGATAGGTAAGATACCTGTCAAAATAACGATGTTCTTCATATCATCTGTTGTTAAATCAGAACCTTCACTAATTAGAGTAATTAATTTTCTAAACTTTTTGTGTGCATACACACACACACACACACACAGATTTCAGCTCAGAAATTGACATATAGACAAATACATTTTTTTATAAATCCCTGTGACAAAACTTCCTGTAATTAGCCTTTATTTCTCTGCTTTTGCTTTTTCATGTAAACTCAGGGTCAGCTGTGGTTAAGGTTGTCTTTCTTTAAGTCTTCTACCCTTTTCAATGATTAACTCTTAGCATAGTACAATAAGAGTTAAATGAAGCTCTCCAGAGTCAAGAAAACACATGAGATAAAATTCCAAAGCAGATGTAAATAACCAAGTCAAGGACTTCATATAGTCCAGAGAGCATTATTACTGAAAATGAATAAGGTCACCATATTTTCTTGTTAATTGTTAATTTTCTGTATTGTTTGCTATCAGGAAACCAGGGACTACTGATCAAATTATCTTGCTTAGTTAATCATTTGAATTATTTTTCCCTTCCTAAGCCTCCTTTAAGTTCTCTGTTTCTTGAATTTTGATTTCAAGCTCAGAAAAAGAGAAGTAGCTCTGATTCAATAAATAGACTTAAAGTATTGGTTATTAAGAAATATTCAAGCGGCATCTGGGTGGCTCTGCCTTCAGCTCAGGTCATGATCTCAGGGTCCTGGGATCGAGCCCCATATCAGGCTCTCTGCTCGGCAGGGAGCCTGCTTCCCCCTCTCTCACTGTCTGCCTCTCTGCCTACTTGTGATCTCTGTCAAATAAATAAATAAAATCTTTAAAAAAAAGAAATGTTCAAAATATAAGAGTTTTCCAATCTTAAAAACTATAGTAAATACTTCCAGGTTCACACCTGAACAAGAAACATGAATATACTCTTATTGGAAAGACTTATCTTTTATTTTCTAGAAAACTCCCCTGGCAATTCTATTCAACTTTTTGAGAGTAATGCTTGATTTTATTTTTCATAACAGAATGTGTAGACATAATGTCTGAGCATTCAGTCACGGAAAAAATGAAGTTATTGTATTGCCTGACCAAGTCCTTTATTATGTTTGACCAACTTCCTTTTAGAGAAGCATTGCTATATGAGGTATGGAAAGAATATTCACATTTAAGAGCTGCCTCTGCCAATTACAACTGAAGTAACTTTGTATATATCACTTAATGTCCCCAAGGCCCAATTTCCTCATCTATGAAATGAGAATGACAGATGCCTAAGAAGGTTGATATCTTTTAAGTTGATAATGGAGGTAGAAGAGTTTTGTGGGCTGTGAAACTTTATATGAATTTAGGTGCCGTTTTCTATGATCCTTGGCAGTAGTATTTTTTTATCGGCCCGCTAAAGCAAACAAAACACAAAAGAAGACCAAAAAGAAAAAAAGTTAAGCTTAAGTGGGAGGTTTTCAGTTTAAGGTTCATAGTTTCTGGCAATAATTCTTTTGTTCATGTTTACATTACAAAGACCTTCTGATTATCTATCAACAGTTTTCATTGTTCTCCTGTACATTGTAACACCCTTTCAAAATCTCTGTATGTAGTTAATACAGGAAGGGCCATAACATTGTTTAACAGCAAATGTTTGAACAGCAGAGGGAAGGAAGATATGACATTCAACATAATGATCCAGGAAGTTCCTAGATTCAGTGATTTCTGTGAAATGCAGCTGGGAAGCTATTTTCTCCCCATCCAGAGCCAGGATGATGCAAACACCTGACTCCAAGGTACTATGTGGCAAATGACTACAAGAAATTCAGCTCACCAATGAGAAAATTGCAGATCAGAGAAGACTAAAGACAGAGATTATTCTTTAAGTAGGATCAGCTATTTTGAAGAACAAACTGAAATAGAATGAAGAATGATGAAGAAAAATGGAATTTCTTCATGAGCTATGAGAGCAAGACTTGTTATAGTTCCTATTCAGGAAACTTCTAAACTGCTTATCACTATTTTATTTCCACAACAGTAATGTGTGACTGACTGATTTTCTTCATATCTTCACTGATATTGGGTGTTGTCAACTTTTCTTATTTTAGCCATTCTAATAAGTATGTGGCATTAAGTCATTATAATTTTAATTTGCATTTTCCTAATGGCTACTAATGTTGAACATTTTTCACATACTTATTTGCCATCTGTGTATCCTGTGCAATGAAATATCTCTTCAGTCTTTTGTACACTACCTAATTTGGTTATTTTTTTACAGTTGAGTTTTTAGAGTTCTTTACATATTCTTGGCACTAGTCTTTTATTAGTACATGGTGCATTAGTTTGCTAGTGCTGCCACAACAAAGTATCCACAGTCTGGGTGGCTTAAACAACAAAACTTCATTTGCTCACAATATTGGAGACTAGAAATCCAAGATCAAGTCATCAGCAAGATTGGAAACTTCTCTGGTAGGCCTGCAAGAGGCCCTTTGTCTTCTATTGTTTTCACGTGGTCTTATATGTGTCTTAATCTTTGCGTAAAGAACATTTTGGATTAGATCCTGTCCTAATTACCTCATTGTAACTTAATTACCTCTTTAAAGACTTATCTCCATATAGCCACATTTTGAGACACTGGGGTAAGGACTTCAGCATATGAATTGAGGCTGAGGCAGCACATTTTAGTTTATAACATGTGGTTTGCAAATATTTTCTTCTAGTTTGTACCTTGTCTTTCTTTCCTGTTAGTAGGATCTTTCATAAAGCAAATATTTTTTATTTTGATGAACTCCAATTTATCAATTGTCCAGGTCCCAAAGATCTTATCTTCTGTTTCTTTTTTCCCTAAACAATTTATGACCTTACCGTTTACCATTTAAGTTTGTAACCATTTTGAGTTAACTTTTATATGGCATATGAAGTTTAGATTAAGGTTATATTTTTGTTTTGTTTGTTTGTTTTTTCTCCCTATGGCTATCTAGTTGGTTTTAGTAGTTTATTTTGGGGACAACTATTGTTCCATAAAGGAACTGATTTTGTACCTTTGTAAAAAGTCAGTTGGGTATATTCGTGACGATCTATAGCTGAGTTCTCCGTATTGGTTCCACTGATGTGTATGTCTACCCTTTCTCAAATATTACATATCTTGATTATTGTAACTATATAAGTTTTGAAATCAAATAAACTGATTCCTGTCATGTTCCTCTATAACAAAAACATTTAGGCATACATTTTAAAATAATCTTGCCTATATCTATAAGAATCTTGTTGGTATTTTATAAGAATTGTTTTAAATTTGTAAAATAATTAGGAGAAAATTGACATCTTTACTGTGTTGAGACATCCTATCCATATACACAGTATGTCTCTTATTTCAAACTTTGATTTCATTGGTTAATATTTTGTGTTTTTTTCAGCATATAAATCCTATATATGTGTTGTTACATTTATAACTTAGTAATTATATGACTGTAAAAAGTATTGTATTTTTTAATTTGGGGGTCTTCATCTCTATTTGCTAGTATATTTTTGTATCTGCTGTATTCACTTCTTGTTTCTAGGAGTTATGTAATGGAATCTTTTTGATGTTCTATGTAGACAATCATCCCTCTTCAGATAGGAACAGTTCTATTTTTTCTTTTTAACAGACTGTATGACTTTATTTCTTTTTCTTACTTATTTGCACTGGTTAGAATGCCCAGTCTGATATTGAATGGTAGTGGTTAGAGCAGACATACTTAACTTCTTCCTGATGCTAAGGAGAAATCCTTCAGTCTTTTACCACTATATTTAATGCTACCTGTAGTATTTTGTAGGCCTTCTTTATCAGGTTAGGTGATTTCTCTGTATTTTTAATGGGGAATTTATAAAGAATGGGTGTTAAATACTGTGAACTGCTTTTTGTGCACTGATTGATATGTCCATGGGATTTTTCTTCTCTATCCTATTAATATGGTAGAATGCATTGATTTTTAAGAACTGAAACAAACTGTCAGTTTTGGAATAAAACTTCTTGGTTCTGGTATATAATTATTTTTTGTATATTGCTAAAATCTATTTGAGAATATATATTCATGAAGGCTATTGAGCTGTAGTTTTCCCTTTTTTGTATTGTTTTAGTATCAGGGTAAGCTTTGTTTCATAAAATGAATTCAAAATTTTTATTCTTTTCCGTTTTCTGGAGTAAGTTGTGCAGAATTATGCTAGTTCTTCTTTAAATGTTTGGTAGAATTCTCCAGTGAACTAATTGGGCCTGGATTTGTTTGGGGAGGGGTGCTTAAATTACAAAAAAAAAAAATGTCCTTAATGGAGCTATTCAAATTACTTTTTTATTTTTCATTTTGGGTTCAGTGTTGTAGCTTTTGCTTTTAAAGAACTCTTTTCCACCTGAGTTTATGGATATATGAATTTATGGATATAGAGTTGTTCCTACTATTTTTTTATTATCATTTTGATGTCTGCAAGGCCTACAGCAATATACCATTTCATTATTGATACTGACCATTTGAGTTTATTTTCTTTTTTAAATTTGTAGTCTTGCTTGTGGTTTGTCAATTTTACAGATACTTCAAAAAACTAATTTTAAATTTATTTTTTCTATACCTTTTCTGTTTTAAATTTCATTGATTTCTGCTGTTTATTATTTCATTCATTCTGCTTGGTTTGTTTTGCTTTTCTTTTTATTCAGGTTTGTGGGATAGGAAATCAGATTATTGATTTCTTTTTCTCTTTGTAACACACATTTAGTGCTATAAAAATCTCTCACAGCTAAAGCATTGTGCCACAACTTTGATATGTTGTGTTTTCATTTTTGCTCAGTTTAATGTATTTTTAAAACTTTTTTTGAGAATTTTTCTTTAATAGCTTCTTGGCCTTTTGGCTAAGATCAAATGGAGAATTTTTCTCTAAATCATCAGTTAGAAGTGTGTTCTTTAGTTTAATTTTTTTTGGTTATTATTATAGATAATTTCAAGTCTAAATTTTGGAGGTTTGTTTATGGCTCAGGATATGACTAATCTATGCGTGTATTTGTGGATACTTAAAAAGAATATGTATTCTACTATTTTGGAGTGGAATATTCTCTAGTAAATATTGGTTAGAGCCTGTTAGTTAATGGTGATACTTTTATTGAACCTGTTGATTGAAGATGATATGCCTTACTGATTTTCTTTCTAGTTGTTCCATGAATTGTTGAGATAGAGTCTTAAAGTCTTCAGATTATGCATTTGTCTACTGCCATTAAACAAGAAGATTAAAATAAAATTGTGGAATGGGAATATATTTTTAAATAAAATTTTTTAACCTTAAATGTAATCTATTTTGTCATCTCCTCACTGGGGCAAGCATTTTGGTAAAATTTAAAATTCATTTCTATGAATTAGAAGCTCACTAGAATGTTATAACCATATGTGAGCTTATGTGGCAAAATGTGCATATAATGATAATATTAACAAAGGCACAAAGACATTTTGTCACTTGTGATTTGATATATATCTTTTTGATGTCAGAATATTTCATTAATTTTATATGTCCATTTTTCATATCACTCAATTGCACTGAACATCCAAATATAAAATTAATGTTAAGAAACTGTCCTACATGCATAATGCAAAATACCCAATTTATATTTTCAGTATATCACATACTTTTGACAAATAATAATTAGTAACTTTAATAATATAAACTTATTCAACAGATTTCAAAACAAATGAAGATAAGTTTATGCAAATTGAGTTATTATTTAGTCTTCATTAAATTTTTTTCATAATTATATATTTAAAGAACTCTTCCTGGGATATAATTAAGTGTTAATCTAAAGAATATTCAAGATCTGTTTTTTGGTTCTATATTTCACTATTTCTCAAAGCTTGCTTCTCTGACCACTTGTATCAGATCTCCCAAGTGTTATGAAGAACTAGATGACCAGTCCTACCCAGTTTGACCCAGTTTGCTGTATTAACATCTCTCGGCCACAGCCTAGGGAAATCTGGGGAGTAAGTGTTTTAAACAGCTCTCTGGGTGGTTTCTATGCATAATAAAGTTTGAAAATTCTGCCTTACTTGTTCAAAATCTAACATAGACCATCAGACCAAAAACTTGTAATTTAAAATGCCAATGGATAGATTTAATATTTAGACTCTTCTTTCTACTGTACTTTGCTTTTTACTATGTGTTACATTCAAAACTGCAATCAAGTGCTATCATACATATTTTTTATAATTTCAAGAATTTGGTGTGAGGGGCGCCTGGGTGGCTCAGTGGGTTAAGCCGCTGCCTTCGGCTCAGGTCATGATCTCAGGGTCCTGGGATCGAGTCCCGCATCGGGCTTTCTGCTCAGCAGGGAGCCTGCTTTCCTCTCTCTCTCTGCCTGCCTCTCTGTCTACTGTGATCTCTGTCAAATAAACAAATAAAATCTTTAAAAAAAAAAAATTAAAAAAAAAAAAAAGAATTTGGTGTGATTTTTCATGTTTTCCCTCACATTCTCTTCCTTATATATTGTTACCCTTCTGTAACACCTCAAGATGATAAATTGTCTGGAAGCAAGACCATTAATAAGCTCAATATCTGTTTTCCATCTTCCTTTGAATTAATAACACCATTTTGTTAGATTTTTACAGTATCTTTTCAAATACATTAAATATTTTTTTATCATTTAAAGAGATGATTCCTAGGTTTTGACAACTGTCAAGTGCCATATATCTGTGATGGAATTATGTAGATTATGTATAACTCTTGGCTACTGTGAACACTGAGTCTTGACTTGGTCTGGAATTTCATGTGAAAACTAGAAACTCTTGTTGCCCCAGTATCATTTTTCTCCACAGTAGTGTCTCTGTCAGTGTGTATAAGTCACTAAGAAGTCTTGATGTCCTTTGAGAGCCTTAGAAATATTTCCCTATAGGTTTTCTTAAGCTATAGGATTGACCTAACACAATAGAAGTTATGACTAGAACCAGACTGTTTGATGTTCATAATTCCTACATTTATTTATGTATACGGCATCGCTGTTTTCAAATGTTGGATCACTTTCTTACAAGAGAAGTATGTCTTTGTCCATTGTAATTTATCTTGAAGTGCTGCATTGAAAATAAATTATACATTTCCTCACTAGTTTTAGGCTTAGCAGTATAATGGGTATGAGCCAGAAGAGGTGAGAAGAACAATAATTTTAAGCAGAAGTTCTGAATGACATTCCATGCCTTTCCTCCCATCAACTTTTCCTCCTCTCAGTCTTTTCCTTCTGCCAATAAGAGTCCCAGGACGAGAAGACACAAAAGGCAGAGCAGCATCTGCTGACCTGCCAGCGTTAATATGTAACATGAGTAAAAAGGAAATGCTTGGCTTTAGCAAATGATACAGGAACATCTGTGCATTCGCATGAAAAACATAATCTACATATATACTCACTTATTAATTTCAAAAAACCAACTCAATGGATCATAGAAGTCAGCAAACATATGAAAAGATGCTCAACATAACTAATCATCAAGGAAACACAAATAAAAACCTCAATGGGATATCACCTTACACCAGTCCAAATGACCAAAATTAAAAAATAAAAACCACTAGAAACAACAAGTGTTGGCAAGAATATGGGGAAAGAAAACCCTTGTGCACCACTGGGGGGGAATGCAAACTGGTGCAGCCATGTGGAAAACAGTATGAAGGGTCCTTAAAAAATTAAAAAGAGAAACACCATAAGATCCAGTACTTCCAATACTGGATATTTACATAAAGAAAACAAAAACTCTAATTCAAAAAGATATATGCATCCTTATGTTTATTGCAGTTTTATTTACAATAGCCAAAATATGGAAGCAACCTGTGTTCATCAATAGAGGAATGGATAAAGAAGTGGTGTGTATAAACATAAACACACACACGTGCATGTGCATGCATGTGTGTACAATGAAATATTATTCAACCATAAAAAAGAATGAACTTTTGCCATTTGCAATAACATGGATAAATCTATAGTGTATGATGTTGAGTGACATAAGTAAGTTAGAAAAAGAAAAAAGTATATGATTTTACTCATATTTATAATTTAAGGGGGAAAAGAAACAAATGAACAAAGAAAAAAAGGAAAAACAAATTAAAAAAAAAAAGACTTTCAAATATAGAGAACTAGTGGTTACCAGAGGGGAGGTGGGTGAGGGGATGAGTGAAATAGGTAAAGGGGATTAACAGTGTACTTATCATGATGAGCACAGAGTATAGAATTGTTTAATTACTATATTGTACACTTGAAATTAATATAATACTGTATGTTAATTATACTGTAAATGAATTAATGCATAAAAAAGAAGTAAAGCAAATGGATCTCAGACCCAAATGTAAAATGCAAAACTTAAAACTTTTGGAAGATAACATAGGAAAAAACCTAAATGACTTTTTAGATGTAACACAGAATATAGACTCCAAAAAAAAACAAAAAATTGACAAGCTGGATTTCATTAAAATGAGAAAAATTTTGCTCTTTGGAAGACAAATTCAAAGGAATTAGGAAGACAAGCCATAGACTGGGAAAAAATATTTGCAAGAGACATATCCAATAAAGGATTGTTATCCAAAATATACAAATAACTCTTAAAAACCCAGAAATAAAGAAACCTAATTAAAAAATGGACCTTCACAGACATCTCATCCAAGATATAGCAGATGGCAAATAAGAATATGATAAGATGCTCCAACCATATCATATGTCATCAGAGAAATGCCAATTTTAAAAACAGTAAAATATAATTAATGCCTATTAGAATAGCCAAAATCCAAAATACTGACCACGTCGAATTCTGGTGAAGATGTAAAGCAATAGGAAATGTCATTCAAATAGTACAGCTACTTTGGAGGATTGTGATAGTTTTTTATAAAACTGAAAAGACTTTTACCATATGGTATAGAAACAGTGCTCCTTGGTAATTTCCAAACCAAAGGAGGTGAAAACTTGGTACTTTCCGCTCAAATGAGTTGAAAATTTATGTCCACACAAAAACTTGCACATAGATGCTTATAGCTTTTTTTTTAAATTCATAATTCCACAACTTGGGAGCATCACCCTAGTAGGTGATGGATAAACAAATTGTGGCATATTTTGGCAATGGACTATTAGTCAGTGCTTAAAGGAAATGAACTATCAAACCATGAAAGGACACAGTAATAAGCATCTTAGTTTCCTCTAAATCAAAGAAGCAAATCTGAAAATGATTTAAACTGTATGATTTAAGCCATATGACATTCTGGAAAAGGCAAAACTATGTAGACAGTAAAAAAAACAGTGCATACTAGTGGTTAGGTGGTGAAGGAGGTAGATAGGAGAAATGAGGGTTATTAGAGCAGTAAAAATCATCTTTGTCGTATTTTAATGATGGATCTAAGTCATTATACATTTGTTCAAATCCACAGGATAAGAGTGAACCTTAAGAGTAAACTATGGGTTTTGGGTGATTATGATGTGTCAGTACAGCTACATCCTTGGGAAAAAACAAGAGGTTGTACCACTATGGTCCGTGATGTTGATAAGAGAAGAGGCTATACCTGTGTGAGGGCAGAGGTATACTGGAAATCTATGTATCTTCCTTTCAATTTTGTTGTGAACCTAATACTTCTCTGGAAAATCTTATAAAAAAATTCTTGTTTTATATAAATCACTGGGATTTATGTGTTAATGCAATAAAATAAAAATTTAGATTTGTATGCATATTAAAGCCATGTTGATGTTACCCATTATCTTTTTATTTCTGTAAACAGCTAAGATGCTGCTGGTATCACAGGTGAATCATACTCATTGATAGCTCTGTGATTCTCACCTGCTTTACAGTGAGTTTTTAAGGATAGTTTGCACTTGCTGAACTTCCCAATAACATCTTTTGTCTCCAACTTTACTTATGTTTCCACAATTTTTTCCAGGCTCACTATCGAACTTTCACTCTTTTCCTCTACAAGAAATTTAGCTCTACCAATAAATTTGAGCTGTCTTTCTCAAAAACACCATCAGGAAAAGTCCAGCAAGGATTTTTGACCTTTCAACTGAAGTATGTCTTTTCCAATTTATGGTGTTTATATCTGTAGTAGAATGGAGAACCACTTCAAATGCCCAAGATTACAATCATAAAATATGTTTTAAGTGCCCAAGTGCACTTAGTACTCTATCTGAAGCAGTAGAGGGTACATTGTCCAGAAGAACCATATAAAGAGGATACCAATTTTGATTGTAATGGAAACTTTTGAGTACACTGCCATGTCAAAAAGATGAACACTGATAAATCCAAGTACCATAGGAAAAAAAAGTGTTCTATAACCTTGGAAAAGGCTACGAATTTCATCTGGTTTATTCTTATTTTGTCAAATTGGACAAAATTAGTTTTCTATCCTTTGTATTTGAAATTGGTTGGAAAATAATCCAACCATGTGAGTACGGTGTTTCTCAGGTTAATTTTACTTCTGTTAGAGGGTGAATCATGAGAAACTATGGACTTTGAAAAATAATCTGAGGGTTTTGAAGGGGCGGGAGGTGGGAGGTTGGGGGAACCAGGTGGTGGGTATTAGAGAGGGCACGGATTGCATGGAGCACTGGATGCGGAGCAAAAACAATGAATACTGTTACACTGAAAAGAAATAAAAAATTAAAACAATTTTTAAAAAAGAAGTTAGAAATAGATATTTTAAAAAATAAATATTGTTTTGATGTTGGTGGGAATGCAAGCTGGTGCAACCTCTCTGGAAAACAGCATGGAGGTTCCTCAAAATGTTGAAAATAGAACTGCCCTATGACCCAGCAATTGCACTATTGGGTATTTACCCTAAAGATACAAATGTAGTGATCCAAAGGGGCACGTGTACTCGAATGTTTATAGCAGCAATGTCCCACAATAGCCAAACTATGGAAAGAACCTACATGTCCATCAACAGATGAATGGATCAAGAAGATGTGGTATATATACACAATGGAATACTATGCAGCCATCAAAAGAAATGAAATCTTGCCATTTGCGACAACATGGATGGAACTAGAGCGTATCATGCTTAGCGAAATAAGTCAGGCGGAGAAAGACAACTATCCTATGATCTCCCTGATATGAGGAAGTGGTGATGCAACATGGGGGCTTAAGTGGGTACGAGAAGAATAAATGGAAGAAGATGGGATTGGGAGGGAGACAAACCATAAGTGACTCTTAATCTCACAAAACAAACTGAGGGTTGCTGGGGGGAGGGGGTTTGGGAGAAGGGGGTGGGATTATGGACATTGGGGAGGGTATGTGTTTTGGTGAGTGCTGCGAAGTGTGTAAACCTGGTGATTCACAGACCTGTACCCCTGGGGATAAAAATATATGTTTATAAAAAATAAAAAATTATATTAAAAAAATAAATAAATAAATACTCCACATGACAGGGCACATGACCTTATCCTCATCCCATCTTGAAAATACTGTATTCCTTGCATTTCTTACAAACTTCCGGAACTACTTATCCAGTGAACTGGTTTATCCCTGCAACACTTGATCATCTATACCCATGAGCTTGTGAAATCGGGAATCTGATTGTCATTTTTTGGCTCATTGCCTCTGCCAAAAATCGAGGTCAATGAATATTCAGGAAAAAGACCAGTGATCCAGCAAAGCAAAAGCCTTCTAATCATCTTACCGCTAATAGTGGGTCATAAATATTTTTATTCATTCCAAACATATATACTGTATATTGTGGAGAACTGTAGTCCATGTTTAGAATGACTAAAACTGTTCTCACTAGAATATGGGCCATCTTTCTTGAAAGAAAGGGGCAGTTCTTTGTTGTATGTATGCATGCATATACAAAAAAGAGAAGTTTTCTCACTACGATTACATGAAAAAATTAAGTGTGTTTCTCAATTAAACTTAGCTGTTTCTACTACCACATACAAATCTATGCTATTTGGCAGCCCCCTCTTGCATTATTTTCTCCTTAGGTTGTCCAAAAAAAGTCCAGGAAGCTGGGGAAAAAAAAAGTATCAGGGGAAACAGATTGTAGGAAACTAGCAAACATAAACTCACTGAGTTGAGTCTGCATTATATGAGAAGGGCAGGTGGACCGTCATTGTGCATTTTTCTCTGATAGGGTCGGCTTTCATGATCCACATCCAAAGGACATCTCTTTATGTTTTGACTTTGGTGAATGGAACTTACAAATATAAATAATTCAAGGTAGCAGAGTAGTAGAGTAAGGAGATGGAATGTGAAACACAAATTACTTCAAGTGTGTATAGTTTAATTTAGAATGTTTATGATATGTTGTACGTAAGTACTTCAATTCATCTTGGTAATTTAGAGGAAGATACTGGTGAGTACTTCATTACCAGGAGAGAGGCCAATATCAACATGGAGGGAGAGAATTTGTATTGGCAGTTAACTCCTTTGTCCAGAAAGCTCATGAGCAAGTAGCATAATGAACTATATAAAGGTCATTTGATGGTTGAGAGCAGTAAGGAGAGCCCACCAATATTAGTTCAGCTCCATACTTCCTTGGAACCTTTGTTTCACCAAACAGTTGATTTTTTTTATTGTTTTTTCCATTAGAAATCCTTCTGTTAGCATGTCAATAGTCTACTTTCAGTCAGATTATCAGACCAACATGTTTTAATATAACACTAGATATAATCACAATGTAGAACAAAAATAAGTTCATAATTATATTATATTTATATACAATTTGAATTATTCTATTCAAATTCTGGATTATATATCCTGATTATATATAAGGATATTTGTAAAATGCCTGTGCCCTAAATATATGGCAAATCAATCAGTTATACAATAAAGGAAAAAAAGACATGAAAGGAATTATTTTTCTATCCATTTAATTGAATATTAATAATGGAGTACTTCTGAACTGGGTATTTAAATAAATCAAGAGAACAATACCATATAAAAGAGACTTTTCTATTGTCTTTAAAATCCTGTAATACAATTATTTGATCTTATTTAATATGAGAGAAATGAAAGCTTAAAACAATACTTTCTATAGTGCTGTTCAGTACATATTCTGGGTAAATGTAAGCCACATATGTCATTGTAGTTTTTTAAACAGCAACATTGAAAAGAAAAAAGAATCAGATGAAATTACTAAATATATATTTATTTTGCCCAATGAATCTAAATATTATTATTTCAACAAATAATCAATATACAAATTATAAATGAGATACTTTACATTCTTTCTCTCTTTTTTTTTTTTACACTAAATTTCCAAATTCTGGTGTATACTTTATACTTACAACAAGTCTCAATTTGGAGTAGTCACTTTTCATGTCCTTTGTAGTCACATGTGGCTAGTGACTTTTGTATCAGACTGTGTCCATACTGGATACTGTCCTATAAAAACCTATTCAGAATGAAGTTTATATTTTATTTAGTATCTGTTAACTGCATAATAAGCTGCCTTGGAAAAAAAGCAGGAAAATGAGTTACCAAAATCTGCGAATAGAACATAACTGGAAATACACTATTTACCTTACTACACTACATTCAAATTACTACACTAAATTCAAAACTTATTTAGATGGATGACCAGATAAGATTCTTTGAAGTCAGTTTTAAAATGTTAGGTGGGCACTTGAAACTACTGTATCATTATGTGTCAACTATACTTCAATAAAAATAAATTTAAAAAATATTAATTGGGCTTTCCAGCAAGACAGAAAATGGTCACTAGAAATTATTTCACATCCTCTCAATTTAATCAGTGTAAAGCACACATTGGATTTTTAGGTAAAATATCAATTCTAGCACAATCCATAATTGCATATTTTATTAGCAGAGCAGTAGTGCTTTTGTTAATAAAGACCTAACATATCAAGACCTCTAAATGCTTACTTAGTACATAATACTTATGTATACATGCATATTTATGTACTTAAGTTTATATATGTATATATAAACTTCAATATTATAGATAAGTAGCATCTTAAACAAAATATATGAACATATGGAACTTCTATTATTTTAATATACATGATAATGCAAAACTGACTGCTCAAAATAAAGAATGTATAGGAATAGTCCTACCCTACTTGGAATTCCTCCTCTTTCTTTTTCAACCTATAACTCAATAATTAATAAGTCATTATTCATTCATCATCATTGATATTATTCAGTATTAGGATGATATTGGCCCCTCTCCCTTACAAAAAAAAAACAGTTTTATGAGTCTAAAAAAGGAACCATGCATAAAAATAAATCTAACTCAATGAATTCTGAAATTACAGATTCTTGAAGGGATTTTGCTTTTGGTAATTTTCCATTTGGGAAAACAATCCTCAAAAAGGTTTAGCTAATAACTCACAACTAAATTCCTATTTTAATTGTTTAGGTCAGAGAATCACAAAAGCCTATTCTACATTAGTTGTTGACATATAGCCATGGCAATTCTCTCATATTTTCATAAAACTTCAATGTTGCCATGGTCTAAGCAATAAGTCTTAATGCTTTCTAACTTTACTGTAACTATAATTCTTTATTAATTTTTGTTTGTTGCCTTAAAAAGGGTCATTTTGGAGCATAAAAACTAGAAGAGATTTTGCAAATTGGAATGTAACCAAAGTACTGTTTTCTTTACTCAACTGTTTTATTTACTCAAACAACTGCAATATAATTGAAAATGTAAACTTCCAACACCAGTGAGAGAAACTACTTAATGGGTCATCTAGTCTTGATTACTTGTATATTAACACAAAAAATACTCATTACATAGTCCATTTTTTACATATTTATTTCCCTTTAGAGAAATTATTAGAATATAATGTTATCAAAAGGATTATGCACCAAGCATACATTTTATTCCTTTTATAGGACAAATGATATGTAGTAGAATAAGAGGTAAACAACAACCTAAGAATGCCAAAGTTATAAAAAACTATTATGTGTTAAATCCTAAGGTACTTATAGTGTTTGTAGCATTTTAGGTGATTTACTTAGCCTCAAATATCTATTTTAATTTTTTTTAATTTGTAGATGAATATTTCCAGGACTACATTAAAAGTTACTAAACAGACATTAACTAAAATCAACCATTTAGTCTTCTGCATACCCTTCTCAATTTAATAGTAACATATCACCCAAAGCTCTAAGTAAAATATTTATAAATATATTCTTACAAAATAAAAAATTTATAAAGAATGTTTTATGTACATAAAATTGATCAGGTAATTTAAATAAATGATTTAAAGATTCAAAGAGCCCTATAAGAGAAACAGAGTAAATATCTATCCGCTCTAGAGGCAAACATAATACATATTTTTAGAGGTATTTATCTTTCTATTTCTAAATAAGCCATACAACTATTTCCTAATTTCTAACATTAGATATTATCTGTTTTCTTACCTAGAGTTGAGTGTGAGGACAGAGCTCTCATACTTCATAATCCAGCCCCCAATGGGTTTGTACATATTCCCTGTTATTCCCAATATTTATTAATTCATTCCTTCAATGAATTAATGTGAAGTCCCCATTACATGCCAGGTATTATCACAGTTCTGAGGTTACAGCATTACACAAAATTGACACAGTTACCTGTATTCATGGAACTTACAGACTTCTGCAGAAATGTAAAAATGAATATACACATGCTATGTTAGCAGATGATAATTACTATGGAAAACAGTGAAATGGAGGGATAGAGAAAGAACTGTAATTTAACATGGGAAGGCTTCATGGAATAACTGACATTTGAGGGAGGACTAAAAAAAGTAAGAAATTGAACCACATTGTTATCTGGCACATAGCACTAGAGGCAAGGGACCACCCAGTGTGAATAGCTGAAGTGGGATATGCCAAGTGTGGCCAAGGAGAGCCACTCCAATGCTGCAGTGGAGTGAACAAGGGGGAAGGCACAGAGATGGCATGTAGAGGTACATCTGCAGGATATTTGTGGGCTTTTTCTCCAAATGAAATGGATGCCTTTGGAGTTTTGATCAGAAGAGTGACATGGATTCATAAAAAATCATATTGGCTGCTGTGTTAGGAATATAATGTGATGGACAAAAGTGCAAGAAAAATGAACAATTAGGACAGTACTGTGATCATCCAGAAGGGAAGACGGACACTTGGGCCAGGGTGCTGAAAAGTGACAATTCTTGGCATGTTTTGAGATAAAACAAGGAGGATTTTCTCATGGTGTCCTATTGTCATAAGCTGATCATGGGGTCAGTCAAGATTGTGACCAAGATGTTCAGTCAGAAGCTTGAGAATGGTAGAATTACCACTAAATGAGATTGAGAAGAATATGAATGAAGAACTATTTGATGCCAAGAGGAAGGAAAAAGTCATTTTGCATATTTGAACCTGAGATGCTGGTTTGACATCCTGATGGAGAGGTCTGTGTAAAAACTTGGCAGAATGTAGAGACATGGAGTCAGGCCCTGTGAATTCCCAATGTTTAACCTTTAAAGTCAAGGAAACACTGGAGGAGCAGGCCCTGTGAGGCATGCTACAATGCCATGAGCCTCTTGATTCAGTCTCTCCACAGAGCACACATTCTGTCTCCCATCACATGGGAGAGGAACGGTTACCTATCTCTCTGAACTGAGAGGAATTTATAAGAATTAAAAGAAAAGTGTTTTCAAATAATCATATTTTCAGTCCTACAGCCATACTCTGACACTTGAAAGATATCAAAGTCTCTTTTTCTTGATCTTTTCTGAGTTATGAGCTTCGAATTAGTTTTTACTTTCATTAGTATGCATTGTCCCTATAAGCTCAGCTATTAGATGTCTCTGATACACCAAGTAATTCATCACTTTTTTACCCATTTCTTAAACTTTCTAAAATAGAGTCCCAGAATGTAGACTGTCACATAAAGGTGTCTAAAGGAGTATGAAGAAGTCTGAGATTCTTTAAATACATAAGAAATGACCTACGTAGATGCTACATGCTGTAGAGAATTTCCTCCTCCTTTCTTACAATCAACTGATTAATTTGTATTATTTAATACCCAGCTCTTCTGTCTAACTATATCAATGTGCTACTGGACCAAGATGTTGCTAAGAGTGAGCTAGGGGTGTGTTATCACCATTTATTTCCTCCCATCTGCAGCTGTTTCAACATTTAGAATCATTCTAGATCTGAAGAATTCCTGAAAACTGATTTCTAGAGGGTCAACATTTAAATCTAAATACCTGAATTTCTAAATTACCTGCCAATCAAAAAATGTTTCAGAACATGGGTAGATTAGGTTTGGTGATATTCACACAATGAAAGCCAATAGATGATATTTCAGAATTTTTCTGGAAGTGGAAGTATAACATTTGGTGGCTCATGAAGAAAAATATAACATAATAAATATTCTAGCTCTAATATAATTTCTATATATGATTTATTTCTTTTATGGCCATCAAAACATTTTTTGTAGTTTCTCTAGCATATTTAAGATACCATTGTGTGTTGTAAAATGACAAATTTATACATTCTTATTTCTCATCATACTTTGGGTCCTTTATTCACATTTTAATGACCAAAGCAAGTCAAATCGCTAAGCATTATGTCAAAGGCTTCAAGTGAAGCACTCTTTGGTGGAAACAGCAAATAATTATGTGCAATGATAGACTCTATTACAATGGATTTCAAAACCCCAGCCAAAAACTAGCACAAAATCTGGTAGAAGCCCTTGGGAAGATTCCTATGGACTAGAAAACAAGGTACTAAATTCCAAGTTAGAGACTAATCTGAAAGCAGTTTTCTAAGTACATTCTATCTTCCAAACAATACAGACCTGGGCAGAACAATACTTGATTCTCTCTTTATTTTCTATCATGGGGCAGGAAAACAGAACTACCAGATGTGGCAAGTTAACCTCAGAAAAAAGTTGGAGACAAGTTAAGTTAGGAAGTCTAAATAAACAGATGGTTAAACATTAGAAAATCTAACAGTTTAATTTAACACATTCATAGACTACAAAAGAATAATTGAGCAGACATGGCAATAGAATCAGAAACACATTTGAGAAAGGTTAGTGTTTCTTTTTTAGAAACACAATTTTTCATACAAAAGGAACTTCTCGAACTTCGTAAGTTCTATCTATAAAAAAACTCTATAGCATATGCCATACATAATAGAGGTATTCTAGATACATTCTCTTTAATCTGGGGGAAAATACATGATGGCCACCATTATCACTTCTGTTCAGCATAGTACTGGAGAAATTGGTCGATATCATAAGATGGAGAAAAAATGAAGTACAAATACTTGGGAAAAAAACATAAGGGTGTCATCATTTGCAAGTGCTATGATCATCCATAGGACAAACCAACCAAATGTTCTTTTATACTATAATAATTTAACTGAAGATGTAAAACTGTAATATAAACTTTGATATTACACAGTGCCTTGTAACTAACTACAAAAGAATACTAAAACCATCTATGTACAATAATCTACAGATAGATTTCCTCAACTTTTAAAACTTCTCTCAATAAATCTAATACTATGAGTGATTTTAATAAAAAATATTACATTTTAAAATTTTCAAAGTATTAAATTCTCAAAAATAATTTAGTTAGTATTAAAAGATGCAGGGCCTGGGGCTTGGTTTGCTGTATCATATACTGGAATTTATTACACCTGTACACAATGGGTGGGGGTAACTAGCACAGTTTCATTTTCTACCAAAAAATGCTGAATCTCACCGGCAATAGGAAGGAAAGTGGTGACAAAAGTGATGAATCAGTGATAACAAAATTATTGCTAATGGCAAATAAGCAAATGGAAAGATACTTCACATTATGTGTAATTAGGAAACTGCAAAATATATATATGTACTAGGTACTATGTACTATTAGAATGGCCAAGATCTAGAACACTGGCAACACCAAATGCTGGCAATATGAGCAAAAGGAACTCTTATTATTTATTGCTGATGAGAATGTAGAATAGCCCAGGCACTTTGGAAGAGTTTATACTTTCTTACAAAACTGAACACACTCTTAACATATAATCACAGTAATCATGCTCTCTGATATTTACCTAAGTGAGGTGAAAAGTTATATCCACACAAAAACCTGCACACAAATGTTTATAACATTTTGGTCATAATTGCCAGAACTTAAAAGCAAGATATCCTTCCACAGGTGAATGGATAAGAAACTATAGTATAGCCATACCACAGGATTTTATTTAGTGTTAGAAAGATGTGTGCTATCAAGCCACAAAAAGACATAGAAGACTCTTAAAGCGTATTGCTAAGTGAAAGAAAGAAATCTGAGAAGGCAATGTACTGAATGACTTCAACTCTACGACATTCTGGAGAAGGCAAAACTATGGAGACAATGAAAAGACTAGTCATTGTCAGCAGTTGCTGGGAAGAGATGGAAGAGGAGATAAACACTCTCGTGGTGGATACATGTTATTATACATTTCTTAAAACCCGTAACATATACAAAACAAAAGAGATAATCATAATGTGTCTATGGGCTTTAGTTAATAATAAGGTATCAATATTATTTCATCAGTTATGACAAATGTTACACTCAAATGTTAAAAATACCACAGGATATTAAAAATATGAGAAATGGAAGGAAAAGTGAGCATATGGGAACTCTCTATTTTTTATTTTTTCTATAAACCTAAAACAGCTAAAAAATAATGTCTCTTAATTTAAAAAAATATATAACTTCTACCATGTCTCATTGCGATGAATGAACCGTGATAGATTGTGTCCAAGAACTGATAGTCTTTCATTTGAATAGTAATGTTTAAGTACATTAATGAAATTAACTATAAAATATAAAAATAAATAAATTTCATTATTTATTTTCACAAGTAAATTTCATAAATTTCACTCTAAGAAAAGTCTTGTTCTCTTTTTCCATAACTGGCATCCTTGGTCATGGACATAGATAGATCTCTGGTCATGACCTGCCAAGTTTCTATGGAACCCACTTTCCCTAGGATTAGGGTATTTTGCAAATAGACTATTTTGGATCCTTTCAGGTTTTTCTACATTTTTTTCATATTTTTTTCACCAGTTTTCCCTGTTATTGTTGTCATTCTTTTTTCCCTAACACTACATTTCATTTATCTTGCTGGGAATGGCCCCGTCCTTAATGCTGGTCTTGTCCCCAAGTTTACCAACTTCATAATTGTTCTGGTATAGGCATCTCTCCCAATCGTAGTAAGAACTCCCAGAACCAAATTTCATTTCATACCTCAGGGTCATAACTCCGTCCACTACACTAAATTTTGTTTCAACTTCCTCATTCTCGGCCTTGTGGTCATTACCCTATTCTCAGAATGTAAAGGCTGGAGAAGAGCTTTCTCTTGTGTTTTAATGTTATCCCTAATTTCACATGCTTTATAAAAAGCTATGAAATATCAATCCAATGTTTTCCATTTGGTTTATGTTTCATCCATATTTAACTTTTGTGTTGAACATGAATAAAGTGAAAGCTTCCTGAAATACCATAAATAATTTGATAGAATTTTACAGGTAAAATTTATACAAGCTGTATTAAATAATTTACTGACATATAATTTATTGTAAATCTTTTTTGTTTCATCATGCCCTAGCTCAGTAATTCTATTGGAATAAAACTAACATTTTTAAATATAATTTGTGCCTTGTAAGTCTTTTCCTGTGTTCTGCTTATGATTCCATTATCTTCTACATAAGCACTTTTGTATATTTAATTTAGAAGTTTTACATTAAGAACAATAAAAGAAAATCCTTTCATATATATTTCCTCTTAAAATAAGATTATAATAATGTGTGCTCTGTCACATATAGATCTTCACAAAACATAAGTATGAATATTTTATCATATTTATTTATGAAGAAAAAGCAAGGCTCCTATTACATGTACTATAACAAATTAATCTACAAAATCATAAACTCACACTCTTTGTAAAGAAGTAATAGGTAAAAAGAGAGAGAAAAGAAGAGAGGACACATTGTTGTTCCCAAGAGACACTGATTTATTGCTGCCACAGAAGAAATTTTTGAAAGGAACAAAGCTTTTGCTACATATATAACAACAACAAAAAAACAGAACAATATTAACTGGAATTTTCAGTTGAGTCAACCTGTCTATAATATAATTTAAGAGCACAGAAAAGTATCAGTTCTAGATTTCTCATCATTCATTCATGTGTTTACTCGTTCATTCATTCACTTACTCAAAACCACAAATATAGGTGTACTATGCTAGATATTAGGAAAACAAAATGGTTACAACACTGCCCTCAAGTTTCTCAAAACTAGCAGGAGAAATAGGCACATAATGACAAATATCACAAACTGTTATACTGGACATTTGAAGAATACCTAATGGGCCATGAAACCACAAAAATAAAATATAGTCAATTTATCATAGGAAGGTCACTCACAGAGAAGACAGAATCGGTCATAAAGGAAGAGTAGAATCTTCCAGGCTACCAAGGAGGATGCTGTTTCAGATAGCAGGAACACTATTTACAAAGTTAAGGGATAATAAAACAATATGATTTGTTAAAAGGAGTCTAGTAGATCCAAGTTGTTCAAGGGGTGGAGTATCATGTGGAGTGACTTAGGAAAAAGAGGGGTGGAGTCAGATCATAAAATACGGTGGTCAGTCTAAAGCTAAGGAGATTATTTTTTATCAGGAAACAAGCGTGTGGCATTGAAGGCATAACGAAGTACAATAAGATAAAATTTGTGTTTTAGAAACATTGCCCTGAGTCCTGTGCACACTTGATTGTAGATGGGGTTGGAGAAGCTGAAGGGTGAAGTATATCATAAAAGGTGATAGACAGAGACACTTGAGTATTTATAGGTGAAAACAAGAGAGAGAAAACAGATCTGAAAGGAGGCAGGATTTATAGGGTTTTGTTCTTATCTGAATAAATAACGAGGGCAAATGTCAAACATGTTATCTTAATCTTTATTATATCAAAATATCAAACATGTTATCTTAATCTTTATTATAATTAATTCTGGAAAAATTATTTCCCTAAACTGATTTTCAGAGGAAGTAAGTAGCTTATTGAAGGTCACACAGATTCTAGATGCATGCGCACACACACAGAGCTACATTGATGGCATCATCTGACCCTCTAAATTAGACCAGAGACTACATTATCTGACCCTTTAAATTAGTGGGAAGGGACAGAGACTAGAACAGCTCAGAGTTCTCTGTTTTGGTTGCTGGTAACTCTTTGAAGAAAGATAATGAATTAAATGGAGGTACCTGAGGGATATCCAGGTAGAAATGAGAAATTGGCAGGTGGATGTAGGTATGAAGAAGTCTCTTGTTAATATTGTTTTGTAGATGCACCTAGACTAGGTGAGAGACATAGGCATATATAATTCTGTTGCTTTCTGTGTCTTACTGCTATATTGTATAGGTCAGATCAATATACATTTCCCTCCAGCTTATCAGGAGAGAATTTATGATACATGTCCATTAGTTACTTCCTGAAGGGTAAAAGTATATACTATATACTATATATATATATATATATATATATATATATATATATACTAGTGTTTCAGTCATCATATTATTCATTATTGCTACTATAACAGGGGAGAAACTCAGCATGTCTGACTCCATATTGCTTATATTTCCCTTGCTACTATGACCCATAGCTTAGAAACTTCTGCTTAGCCCTGAACTTAGGCATATTTTAGCTAAATTTGCAAAAACTGCTTTTTACCTGAACTCTACCTCACCTGAGGAGATAAGTACACACTGAAATGACTATGTTGTATTTAAGACTTAGAGGAGTGATATAACCAGATTCTTGTATGCAAAGATGCACTGAACAGGGACAAAGAAGTTAGAGTACCTTCCTCAGCTGTCAACAAACATCAGCTACCTTTTGATTCTAACCCTGTCCCACTTCCTCATCTTTCTAACATTGAAGATCAAATTTCATGCCAAAGGGAGATGATTCTTTGGGACAATAGTCCACCATTTCCTTAGTTTGATGGCTTTCTGAAAAAAGTTGCTTTGCCCCAACATCTTGCCTCTTGACTTACTGACCTGTTGTGCAGCAAGAAGAATGACCTTGGGACTCGGTTTTCCTATCCTCACAAATATGTGTCAAGTAACTATGGAGTGCATTATGCAAATTACACTATATAATCTGACCAGAAGAATGAGGTCTTTAAATACTTGTAGTCATTTATCATCAATATTTGGCTTTACTTTCTCTTTATGTCTATTTATTTTTCTATTTGTTATTGATCTTATCACAAGTTCTTTTTGCTTAGCTACTGAAATTCTATTTTGAATGAAGACTATCAAGGAAAACACTCAAGTAGAAAATTTACACTCTTTTAGCTGCCTGACAGTCATTGCAAAAGCAAAAGAATGACAATTTTTGCTCTTTTATACATACAGCTTTTGATTTGAAATGACACAAAAATTAAAAAAAAAAAGGAAATGGTGGGAAAATTAAATAACCAAAGAACTTTGATGTAAGAGTAACACAGTCTTGGGGCGCCTGGGTGGCTCAGTGGGTTAAGCCGCTGCCTTCGGCTCGGGTCATGATCTCGGGGTCCTGGGATCGAGTCCCGCATCGGGCTCTCTGCTCAGCAGGGAGCCTGCTTCCTCCTCTCTCTCTCTCTCTCTGCCTGCCTCTCTGCCTGCTTGTGATCTCTCTCTGTCTAATAAATAAATAAATAAATCTTAAAAAAAAAAAAAAAAGAGTAACACAGTCTTACCAGGGATAAAATACAGAACACATAGAGGATGGATAGAAATTATTTTTCAGACTATACAAGGGCAGTTCTTGGCACTTCCCTATAATATCTGGTTTACTGAAAAATATATGAGACTATTTCAAATTTCCTTAGACTTGGATTATAATATTCATTTTATTAGCCCTGGGACAGCAGAAACAGAAATTTTAGTGATTCTGTTACACTCTGTTCTTAAGGCTTGTTAAAAGTGCATTATTTTGTCTGTTCTAAAAGAGATTGTTGCTTAGTTCAGCCAGGTGACCAGAGGTCACAAAATTCCTTTTCCCTTAAAAAGAGAGAGAGGGAAAGACAGCTCTTTCTTCACGGAGTAATTCATGTTAATGCATGGACCAATGGTCCTGAGATCCATTAATTAAATTAATTAGACTTCATAGCATTCACTCATGAACCATGATGAAAAATTAGAAGGAAACAGGAAACACACACACTGTAGCATATGGTTTTGTCAGTGTTGGGCCCTTGAGAATTATTAAATGAAAGCTTGACATAATTCAGAATTAATAAAATCTGTCTGATCTCTGAAGGTATTTTCATAACTTAAGTAATTTATGCAAATTAACTTATATCAAAATGTGTGCTCTATTGCTGCCCACAAGTCAGGATGATTTCACAATTTATAATATAATAGTTGTATTGCTAATCCATGAAACTATATTACTGTTAAATTAAGTGAAAATAGTTCTATCTGATTGAGAGTATTTTAGTGGGAAAATACTGCTAATATATACAGGGGCTTTCAAATATTTTGAAGTTCATAGAAAATTAATTATAATGAAATAATACATTCTACTAGAACCATTTGATAACAACAGGTAAATCAAATCCTCATTGTTGTGGAGTTTACCAAAGATTATTTTATGACTAAAAAAGTTGAAGTATCTAGCATGGTGCCTGAAATATAGTGTGTAAAAATACACCACTCTAAAATGACCTCATCTAGTTTTAGGTTTCAAATGGCAGCTACGTGGTAGTGATCCAAATTTTTATACATTCATAATTTCTGAACTGAAATTTAGATAACCAATATATCAACTTTTTTCCTCTACCTTAACATGTCTAAACCAAATTCTTATTTTTCTCTTCCTAAATCTATTCCTTTTCTCCCATCTTTTCTATCTTATTATAGCTTGTTAAATTGGAACTTTACTGCCTTTTGGCTAAGGTAAAAAATTTGAATCACATTCCATATTAAAGCCATTAGCAAATCTCTTTACTTTAAAAATATCAAAAATATCTCAATACACCAAGAAGATCTAACAATTGTAAATATTTATGCCCCAATTATGGGGGCAGCCAATTACATAAAAGAACTGTTAATCAAGATAAAGAGTCATATGATATGAATACATTGATAGTAGGAGATCTTACTACACCACTCTCAGTAATAGACAGATCATCCAAGCAGGAAATCAATAAAGAAACAAGAGCATTGAATGACACATTGGACCAGATGGACCTCATAGATATTTACAGAGTATTCCACCCGAAAACAATAGAATACTCATTCTTCTCGAGTGCACATGGAACCTTCTCCAGAATAGACCACATACTGGGTCACAAATCAGGGCTCAACTGATACCAAAAGATTGAGATTATTCCTGGCATATTCTCAGATCACAATGCTTTGAAACTGGAGCTCAACCACAAGGAAAAGTTTGGAAGGAATTTAAACACTTGGAAGCTAAAGACCACTTTGCTTAAGAATGCTTGGATCAACCAGGAAATCAAAGAAGAACTTAAATAATTCATGGAAACCAATGAGAATGAAGACACTTTGGTCCAAAAACCTATGGGATAAAGCAAAGGTAATCATAAGGGGGAAATACATAGCCACCCAAGCCTCCCTCAAAAAAACCTGAAAAATCCAGAATACACCAGCTTTATAACTTAAAGTACTGGATAATCAACAACAAATTAAGCCAACTTCACACACAAGAATGGAAATAATAAAGATTAGAACAGAGATCAAAGAGATAGAAATGAAAGATACAGTAGAATGCATCAATGAAACTAGAAGCTGGTTTTTTAAAAGAATCAATAAGATCAATAAACCATTGGCAAAACTAATCCAAAAGAAAAGAGAGAAGACCCAAATTAATAAAATTATGAATAAAAAGGTAGAGATCATGACTAACACCAAGGGAATAGAAACAATAATCAGAAATTATTATCAACAGTTATATGCCAATAAGTTAAGCAACATAGATGAAATGGATGCATTCCTGGAAAACTATAAACTTCCAAAACTGAACCAGGAAGAAATTGACAACCTGAATAGACTGATATCTAGTAATGAAACTGAAACAGTGATTAAAACCTCCCCAAAAATAAGAGCACAGGACCTGACAGATTCCCTGGAGAATTCTACCAAATTTTCAAAAAAGAAATAATACCTATTCTCATGAATCTGTTTCAAAAAATGGAAGCTGAAGGAAAACTTCCAGACTTTCTTAGGAAGTTAGTATTTCCCTGATCCCAAACCAGGCAAAGACCCCACCAAAAAAGGAAAATTTCAGACCAATATCCCTGTTGAATATGGATGCCAAGATTCTCAACAAGATCCTAGCTAATTGGATCCAACAGCACATTAAAAAGATTATCCACCATGAACAGGTGGAATTCATCCCTGGGTTGCAATGCTGGTTCAACATTCACAAATCAATCAATGTGATAGAACAAATTAATAAAAGATAGAAGAACCACATGGTCCTCTCAATTGATGTAGAAAAGGCATTTGAGAGAATCCAGCATCCATTCCTGACTAATACGCTTCAAAGTATAGGGATAGAGGAAACATTCCTCAACTTCATAAAATCTATCTATGAAAGACCCACAGCAAATATCATCCTCAAGGGAAAACGCTGACAGCCTTCCCTTTGAGGTCAGGAACATGACAAGGATGCCCATTCTCACCACACTTGTTCAACATAGTATTAGAAGTCCTAGAAACAGCAATCAGACAATGAGAAATAAAATGTGTTCAAATTGGCAATGAAGAAGTCAAACTCTCTCTCTTCGCAGATGACATGATACTTTATATGAAAAACACAAAAGACTCTACCCCCAAACTCCTAGAACTCATACAAGAATTCAGTAATGTGGCAGGATACAAAAATCAATGTACAGAAATCAGTCGCTTTCTTATACACTAACATTGAAAACATAGAAGGGGAAATTAGAGAATTGATTCCATTTGCTATAGCACCAAGAACCATAAGATACCTGGAAATAAACCTAACCAAAGAGGTAAAAGATGTATACTTGAGGAAATACAGAACACTAAGGAAAGAAATTGAAAAAGAAACAAAACAATGGAAGAGCATTCTATGTTCATGGATTGGAAGAATAAACATTGTTAAAATGTCTATACTGCCTAGAGCCATCTACACTTTCAATGCCATCCTGATCAAAATTACATTGGTATTTTTCAAAGAGCTGGAACAAACAATTCTAAAATTTGTATGGAACCAGAAGAGACCCCAAATTGCTAAGGAAATGTTGAAAAAGAAAAACAAAACTGGGGGTGTCACATTGCCTGATTTCAAGCTTTACTACAAAGCTGTGATAACCAAGACAGCATAGTACTAGCATAAAAACAGACACATAGACTAATGGAACAGAATAGAGCCCAAATATGGACCCTCAACTCTATGGTCAAATAATCTTCGACAAAGCAGGAAAAAATATACAGTGGAAAAAAGTCAGTCTCTTCAATAAATGGTGCTGGTAAAATTGGACAGCTATGTGTAGAAGAATGGAACTCGACCATTCTCTTACACCATACAGAAAGATAAGCTTGAAATGGATAAAAGACCTCAATGTGAGGCAGAAATCCATTAGAATCCTAGAGGAGAACATAGGCAGTAACCTCTTCGACATTGGCCACAGAAACTTCTTTCAAGATATGTCTCCAAAGGCAAAGGAAGCAAAAGAAAAATGAATTTTTGGGACTTCATCAAGAAGTCCCAAAGGAAATAGTCAACAAAACAAAGAGGCAACCTATGGAATGGGATAAGATATTTGCAAATGACAACACAGACAAAGGGCTGATATCCAGGATCTATAAAGAACTCCTCAAACTCAACACACACAAAGCAGATAATCATGTCAAAAAATGGGCAGAAGACATGAACAGACACTTCTCCAGTGAAGATATACAAATGGCTAATAGACCCATGAAAAAATGTTCATCATCACTAGCCATCAGGGAGATTCAAATCAAAACCACATTAAGATACCACCTTACACCAGTTAGAATGTCCAAAATTAACAAGACAGTAAACAACATGTGTTGGAGAGATGTGGATAAAGGAGAACCCTCTTACACTGTTGGTGGGAATGCAAGTTGATGCATCCACTTTGGAAAAACAGTGTGGAGATTCCTTAAGAAATTTAAAACAGAGCTTCCCTATGACCCTGCAATTGCACTACTGGGTAGCAGCAATGGCCACAGTCGCCAAACTGTGAAAAGAACAAAGATGCCCTTCAATGGATGAGTGGATAAGGAAGATGTGGTCCATACACACTATGGAGTATTATGCCTCCATCAGAAAGGATGAATACCCAACTTTTGTATCAAACGTGGACGGGACTGGAAGAGATTATGCTGAGTGAAATAAGTCAAGCAGAGAAAGTGAATTATCATAAGGTTTTACTTATTTGTGGAGCATAAGAAATAACACGGAGGGCATGGATAGATGGAGAGAAGTGAGTTGGGGGAAACTGGAGGGGGAGATGAACTATGAGAGCTATGCACTCTGAAAAACAATCTGAGGGTTTTGGAGGGGTAGGGGGGTGGGATGTTGTGTGAGCCTGGTGGTGGATATTATGCAGAGCATGTACTGCATGTAACAGTGAGTGTGGCACATAAACAATGATTTCTGGAATACTGAAAAATATATAAAAATTTTTAAAAAATCAAAATAAATAAAAATTTTAAAAACAGAAAAAAATATCAAAAATATGGCCACCTCTTCACATTACAGCTCTACTACAAATAATCTTCTATCTTTTCTGGGCAACAGCAAAAGCATCTTGACCATCTAGCCTTGCTCCTTATAACCAGTTCCTATCTCAGCAATCAGGAAGTCATTTAAATTGTGTATTCTATCATTCTCTTTTCAAAATTTCCATTTCATTCTCAGTAAAATCCAAATCTCTACAGTGGCACGTAAAGCCCTCCATAGTTGGGCCACCCGTTTGCCTTACATTCATGAACTCTTCTACTTATTTCCCACCTCAGTCACTATGATAACCTAGAGACCTCCTTGCTATTTCCTGAACATAACCATCTTCCAGCTCTTTGCATTTGTTGGTCCTGTCACTTGGGATAGTCTTCCTTCCTACATCTACTTTACGACCTCTTTCATCATCTTCAATTTCTTGATGGAATGTCAATCCTTTATTCAATGAAGACTTACTTGAAAACCATAATTAAAATTGAAGCCTTAGTCTCATGCTCAGTGTTTTCATACCACTTCCCTGTTTTGGTTTTCTCCATAACATTTAATATCATTTGATATAATTAAGATATAGTAAAATCTATTTCTTAATTATTTTATTTCATGTATATGTTTACTCCCTCCCACAATTAGGTGTTTAGTGGGATCTATTGTGTATTTTATTTAAAGTATTCCTAATGACTAAAAAGTATATAATATTTATATAAGCATTCACTGAATGCAAGAATTAAATGTAAAAGTATAGTCATATGTGTAAAAAAATTATTTTTTAAGCAGATTTTGAAATCTGGCAAGTTATAATTTGGGAAATATACTTCCTCTCATCTCAGTTAAGGGAAATATTGGCAGACATGCCCTGATCCTTCTGTAAAGTTTCCCATTCAAAGCCTACACTATAATTTCTAAATCTGAAATCTCTGTGGGACCAATGGAGATGAGGATTAGCTGGGGTACCCAGTGTCCTATTCTCAGTGTGAGGTGTCAGATTTGCTCAGCAGACATGTAGGTAAGGAATATGGATTTCCAATTTTAATGTGGTCTGGTGTAAGGTTACAATGATCAGCCATTCTAACCTTTGCTCAGCAATATATACTCTCTTTCTGAGGAAAACCAGGTTCCATGTATACTCCTGTCTGTTTCTCTGATTTAATTTATTTCTTTACCTAGAATAGCCTCTCTGTATTTCTCAACTTTTTGAATCCTTCCATCTCCATGGAGGAAAGGCTAATTGCAAATTTGACTTAATAATGAACCTTCCCAAATATCTTCCTTCTTGGAACATTTATTGCCTTATAAGCCCAGGGAGGAAAAACATAATTTAAAATTTATTATATCTATCATTTTAATTGAGTTTCATTTAACTAACAATAAATTAACTGATGTTGTACATTCTTCCTGTAAAGTAATAGCATGCTTTCTGCTGTGTCTATGTGGGTTGAATGTCCCAACTTAGCTTTATGTTAACCAGAATTCAAATTTGTTTGCTCACCTAGCTGTTTATTTCAGTTACATAAAACGTAACCACACTATTATATGAATAAAATCAATGATATGGTTTTTTAAAAGATGGGTTTTGTTTCTGCAAAACTATATTGTGCTTTGAAAATATTAAAAAATATTAAGTTAAATTATAATGAGGATTAAACAGCAGTAAAGTTGAAGAAATTACAAAATAATAATAAGATCTTTTTAAAAGATTTTATTTACTTATTTGACAGAGAGAGACACGGCAAGAGAGGGAACACAAGGAGCTAGAGTAGGAGAGGAAGAATCAGGCTTCCCACCAAGCAAAGAGCCCGATCTGGGGCTTGATCCCAGGACCCCCGGAATAGGACCTCACCCAGGCATCCCAATAATGAAATAAGATTTAAAAGATTTAGCAATAATTATTTTCATTTTCTTTTAATACATTAAAATTAGGAATTATAATTAATTATGATTCATATGAGGAAGATAATATATAAAAATTCCAGTCAATAGAGATGATCAGAGGGTACTGACTTACATCAAAGTATTGGTCAGTTAATGCATATTTGTATTTTTAAAAAATCCACACTTAGGTGATTTTTTAGACTAAACATCAAACATCAAACAACTGATCCCAATTACATTTGTTTCTATACTTACTGTTATCTAACTTTCCCATGTATCTGATGTCTCCAACTAGATTGTATAATTCATTAGGATAGAGTCATTATAGTAGATCTTGTGTTTCCTTCCCACTTTATTATATAGGAACTATTCAATAAAAGCAAATTAAATAGTCTTGGGCTAAGCCAATGTTGTTCTGTAGAATACTAATGGTCTGTATGTGTTCAAAAATCCCAGGGAAGGGAAAAAAGTAAACACTGGAAACCTTAAAAAGATTATCTAGTTAATGGTAGAACAGTGAATGAACCCAAGATATGCATGATTCCATAATCACTGGTCTTATCCACAGCAATACAGTAAAATTCCTTTAATTCATTTGAATAAATCTTAAAAAAAAACCCTATTTGATTTTCTACTTGACTAATGATTTAATCTGAACTCATAATATATTTATGTAATGGCAATTGTATCTACTGAAATCTTCACAGTGGGAATAGATTTAAAATAAACACTGAATAGTACATTTTATGACCTATATCTGTAAGCTTAAAAATAATTGGCATTTGGTACAGAAACAATAAAACAAAATCTATTCCAATATACTCATTGCTTTGTACCTTAAGTTCAGTTTTGACCAATTATCAGTTCATCTGTGTTTATATATTTATGTGATGGTACAGTTATTTCAAAAGTCTTGGCCAAAAAAATTTACTAGATTTCTGATTTTCTCACAACCATAGCAAGCCTTTGGAAATAATACAGTACTTGTTATTTAATACAAAAAAAAATCTTATTAGGATTCCAAAGTATAAATGTTGAATAAAATAGTGACATTTCTTTTCAAGACAAGGACAACATTTTAGTAGAAGATACATGGGTTATTCCCCCTAAACAAGAAAACTTTAGGCCACATATATATATGGCCTAATATTTTTATATATCTCACACACACACATGCACACAGATATATATATGGTAAATATATGGTATATATGTTAAATGTTTACACATGGCAGTATATGAGTACGATGATGGTCATTCCTTGTAAATAATTTGTGAAAATCGATAGGATGGTTACAGAAAACAACTCATCCTCTTTCATTATGTAAAATTAAAGTCCTGCTATACGGATATTATGTTTTTGAAAAAACACCAGTCTTACACCAGACACAGGTTTCTAGTTTCTTGAAAATAGAACTTCATTAATGTAGAGTATGGAATAAGTAAATTGTAAGATTCATAAAAGAAACTATAGTCTTGGAGCTGTTTTATTTATTTTGGGGTGAAAAATGGAACTGTTGTACTTATTTTGAAAGTTTAAAAATAAGGTTGAGGGGTGCCTGGGTGGCTCAGTGAGTTAAAGCCTCTGCCTTCAGCGCAGGTCATGATCCCAGGGTCCTGGGATTGAGCCCCGCATTGGGCTCTCTTCTCAGCAGGGAGCCTGCTTCCCTTCCTCTCTCTCTGCTTGTGATCTCTGTCTGTCAAATAAATAAATACATAATTTTTAAAAAATGAGGTTGAAAGATAGCATTGTAGGAAGATCCTAAGCTCACCTTCTCCTACAGATACAACTAGATAACACCTAAATCAGTGTAAAAATAACCCAGAAAATGAACCAAAGTCTGGCAGACCAGATTTTTCACAGCTAACTATATAGAAAAGAAGTCACACTGAAGAGGGTAGGAAGGGCAGAGACGCTGTCTGAAAATGAATAAACCAGCTGAATGTCCACTGTAGGGAAGAAAACGTAGGCTTGAAGAGGGAACAAGAACAGAACCCCACACCAGGCAACCCAGCCACAGGAAACTTGCATGGGAAAGACAAATAACCTTAACAACTGGCTTGGAAAACCAGAAGGTCTAAATTTTGTGAGTTCTTAAATCAATGAAACTTCAAAAAAATTAGAAAATTTGGCTCTGGAAGAGCCTGAGGGCATTAAGAAAATCATCCCCCCACCCCTTAAAGACAAAGCACAAAAAACAGCAACCCCCCCCCCAAGAAATACCGTAGAAAAAGCAGTTTTAAAAATATCTGGGATATAAGAAAGGCTATTTATTTATTAATATCAGAGCATATGCCAAAGGGGAAGGATCTTTGGGAGACTTCTCTTAAGAAAAGAGGACTGGTAGTCACCATTTTCCTCCCCCAACCTCCAGATGAGATATGTGAATCCCTACAGGAAGCGGCACAATGAAAACACTCTCCACTTAGCTTGCTAACAGAACACCTCACCACTGTGTGCTTCTGAAAATTAGCCCCCTCTAATCCAGCCAAGTTTCCTTCTGTGGCAGTCCAACACAGACCTTGCTCACACCACACACTTCACTCTATGTTCTCCTGTGGAGCTTGTCCCCTCAAATATGCCCTTGCCCAGAGGCCATCCAAAACAGTGCCAAAAGCCAGGCAGTATGCAAGCAGTCCCAGTAGGGACCAGCACTGCTCCAAAGTGACTCATGCTCTGGAAAGAGGGGAAGATAAACACACACACTAGTTCCATGGGCCCTAGCTCTGGGGTTAGACATCTAATCTGATTATAGACCCACCCATCAAAAAAAAAAAAAAAAAAAAAAAAAAAAAAAAGCTTCTCAAGGGACAACATGGAGAAAATGCCATGCAGTTTGATGCCATCAAGGCTTTAGCACACATCTGGTCTGATCAAGCTCAAGCCCCACACTGCCCCAGACTGGCCTCCTAACAACACAGAGACAAAACCCTTCCCACAACAGGCAAAAACAGCCACTCCAGAGGACTAGAATGAAGGCAAATGTATCCCCACTACAAGAGTAGGGCACATACAACATGCATAGGAGACATCCTGAAGCACCAGGTCCTGGTAAACAGGGGACACTGCATGGGAGGGGAACCACAGTACCTCTTTCTCATAAGGTCACCACTTTTAGAAGCAAGAAAGGTAAGCCCAGTGATGGGTATTAATGAGGTCAGTATAGCCTGGAGCACTGGGCATAATACGCAAACAATGAATCATGGAACACTACCTCAAAAACTAATCATGTAGTGTATGATGACTAACATAAATTTAACCAACTGAGCCACCCAGGCGTCCTGACTAACATAAATTTAAAAAAGAAAGAAAGATAAGAAAGAAAGAAAGAAAGAAAGAAAGAACGAAAGAAAGAAAGAAAGAAATGTAGAGTTAGACAAAATGAGGAGACAGAGGAATATGTCCCAAATGAAAGAATAGGACAGAGTCCCAGGAAAAGAGCAGGATGAAAGAAAGACAATAGGTCCCACAAAGAATTCAAAGTAATTTTCATAAAGGTACTCACTGAACTTGAGAAAATAGTGGAAGATCTCAGTGAGACCCTCAACAAAGAGCTAGAAAACATATAAAAAACCCTGTCAGTGATGAAGAACTCAATAACCAAAATTAAAAATAATCAACTGCAGATTATAGGAGTCATAAGAATGGATCAGTGAACTGGAAGACCGTAATATTAACCAATCTCATCAGAAAAAAAAATAGGTTAAGGGAAGTCAATGACATCATCAGTCATAACATTCACATTATGGGGATCTCAGAAAGAGAAGAGAGAGAGAAGTTGGGGAGAAAACTTATTTGAAGAAATAATAGCTTAAAACTTCCTGATCTGGGGAAGGAAACAGACATCCAGATCCAGAAAGCACCCAACAAAATTAAACCAAGTAGGTCCACATCAAGACACATAATAATTAAAATGGCAAAGAGTACTGATAAGGTGAGAATTTTAAAAGCTTCAAGAGAAAAGAAAACAGTTACATACAAGGCTATTAACTGATTTTTCAGCAGAAACTTGCAAGGTAGAAGAGAGTGGCATGACATAATTAAAGTGCTGAAAGGAAAAAGCCTACAATCCAAAATACTCTTCCCAGCAAGGTTATCATTCAGAACAGGAGAGATAGTTTCCCAGACAAACAAAACTTGAGGAGCTCATCAACATGAAGTGAGCCTTATAAGAAAAATTAAATGAAATTTTTGGAGTGAAAAGAAATGGCTATAATCAGGAATAAGAAAATTATGAAAGGAAAAAAAATCTACAGGTTAATGTAAATATATAATAAAAGTACTAGATCAATCACTTATAAAACCAGTATGTAAATTAAAGTACAAAAGCAATAAAATCAACTATAGCTTTAAAAATCAGTCAAGAAATTCACAAAATAAAAGGAAGTATGACATCACTTAAATGATATGGGGGGGCGGTAAAAATTTTGTGCCTTTTGTTTTTTTAAAGATTTTACTTATTTATTTGACAGAGAGAGATCACAGGTAGGCAGAGAGAGAGAGAGAGAAGGAAGCAGGCTCCCCGCGGGGCAGAGAGCCAGATGCGGGGCTTGATCCCAGGACCCTGGGATCATGACCTGAGCCGAAGGCAGAGTCTTTAACCCACTAAGCCACCCAGGTGCCCCAAAATTTTGTGCTTTTAAAATGGTTCAAACTTAAGTGACCACCAACTTAATATATGCTACTATATGCATAAGATGTTATATATGAATCTAATGGTTAGCACAAGTCAAAAACCTATGATAGCTATACAAAAAAGAAAGAAAGGAGCCCAAAATTAACACTAGAGAAAGCCATCAAATCACATATGAAGAGGGCAAAAGAAGAAGAAGGGAACAGGAAGAAGCTATAAGAATAACCACAAAACAAGTCAAAATGGCAATAAGTACATACATATCAATAATTTCTTTGAATGTAAATAGACTAAATGTTCCAATCAAAACACATAGGATAATTAAATGGATAATTAAATGGATATGCTTCCTATAAGAGACTCTCTTCAGAACTTAAGACACATGCAGATTGAAAGAGAAAGGATGGAAAAATATTTAGCATCCAAATGGAAGTGAAAAGAAAACCAGGGTAGCAATACTCATACTGGATAAAATAGACTTTAAAACAAAGACTAATAGGAAACACACAGGGACACTATATAATCATAAAGGGAAAAACCCAACAAGAGGATATAACAATTATGCACAAACATGGGAGCCTCTACATATATAAAGCCACTCTTGACATAAAGGAAGAAATCAATAGTAATACAATAATAGTGGGGGATATTAACACATCATTTGCCTCAATAGAGAGACCATCCAGACAGAAAGTCAAAGAGTAAAGAGTGGCTTTGAATGACACATTAGACCAGATGAAACAATTGGATATATTCAGAACATTCCATTTAAAAAACTGTAGAACATATATTCTTTTTGAATGTGCATGGAAAATTCTACAAAGCAGATCATGTTAGACCACAAAACAAATATCAACAAATTCAAAAAGATTGAAAGCACATTGCTTCTTTTCTGACAACAATATGAAACAGGAAATCAATCAGAAGAAAAATTTGGAAAGAAAACAAATACATGAAAGTTAAATAACATGCTGTTAAATGAATGGATGCATGTGTCAACAAAGAAATCAAAGAAGAAAGTAAAAAAAAGGGGGATAAATGAAAATGAAAACATAATGGTCTAAAATCTTTGGGAGGCAGCAAAGACCATTCTAAGAAGGAAGTTTATAGCAATATAGGCCTACCTTAAAAAACAAGAAATGTCTCAGATAAGCAACTCAGTATTTATACTTCAAGGATCTAGAAGAAGAAGAACAAACAAAAGACAGATCCAGTCGAAGGGAGGATATATTAAAGATTAGAGAAGAAATAAACAACATAAAAACTAAAACAGCAAACAAACAAAAAAACAATTGAAAAGATTACTGAAACCAGGAGTTGGTTCATTTGGAAGATCAATAAAACTGATAAGTATTTAGCAATACTCATTGAATAAAAAAAAAAGACTGAAATAAATAAAATTAAAATTGAAGGAGAAGAAATAACAACCAACACCTCAAAAACACAAAGGGTTATGAGAGAATACTGTGAAAAATTATATACCTAAAATTAAACAACTACCCCAATGAATAATTTCCTAGAAATATATAACCTTCAAAAGCTGAATTAAGAAGCAACAGAAAATTTGAATAGACTGATTATCAGCAAAGAAATTGAAACTTTTTTTAATTAATCAAAAAAACTTGCAGCAAACTATAAAGTCTAGAATACATGACTTCATAGATGAATTTTACCAAAATTTAAAGAAGAGTTATTATATATTCTTCTCAAACTATTTCAATAAATAGAAGAGTAAGGTTCTAAATTCTTTCTATGAGGTCAGCATAACTCTGATGCCAGAAGTACATAAAGACACTACCAAACAAACAAACAAACAAACAAAAATTACAGGTCAATATCTCTGATGAATGTAGATGCAAAAATCCATAACAAAATATTAGCAAACCAAATCCACAACACATTAAAAAAAAATCATTCACAACAACCAAGTTGGATCTATTTCAGGAAAGCAAGCATGGCTCAATGTTCACACATCAATTGACATATCACATTAACAAGAGAGGGGATAAAAACTGTATGATCATCTCAAGAGATGCAGAAAAAACATTTGCAAAATACAACATCCATTCATGATAAGAAGATTTAGAGGGTTGTGCTTTGGTGAGTGCTGTGAAGTGTGTAAACCTGGTGATTCACAGACCTGTACCACTGGGGATAAAAATATATGTTTATAAAAAATAAAAAATTATATTAAAAAAAAAAAGTAGGTTTAGAGTGAACAGACCTCAACATAATACAGGCTACAGGCCATATATGAAAAACCCACAGCTAACATCAGATTTAGTGGTGAAAAATTGGTAACTTTTCCTCTCAGAATCAGAAAGAAAACAAAGATGTTCACTCTCACCACTTTTAGTCAACTCGTTACTAGAAGTTCTAGCCATAGCAATCAGACAAGAGAAAGAAATGAAAGGCACTGAAATTAGTAAGGAAGAAATAAGTTTCACTATTTGCAGATGACATGATAATTACATATAGAAAACTCTAAAATTCTATCAGAAACTACTATCACTAACAAATGAATTCAGTAAAGACTTGGATAGAAATCAATTGTATAGATGTCTGTTGCATTTCTACATGTTAGTAATGAAGTAGCAGAAAGAGCTAAAAAAAAAAAAGCATTTAAAATTGCACCAAAAATAATAAAATAACTAGGAAAAAACTTAACCAAGGAATGAAATAACTATACTCTGAAACCTATAAAAAATGATGAAAGCAAATGAAGATGATACAAATAGATATTTCATGCTCATGGATTAGAAGAATCCAATATTGTTAAAATGTCTATATTACCTAAAGTAGTCCACAGATTTAATACAATCGCTATCAAAATACCAACATTTTTCAAAAAACTAAACAAATAATCCTAGACTGTATTTGGAATTCTAAAAGACTATGAATAACCAAAGCAATCCTAAGAAAGAAGAAAAAAGCTGGAGGTATCACAATCCCAAATTTCAAGATATGCTACAAAACTGTAGTCCTTTAAATAGTATGGTACTGGCACAAAAATAGACACAGAGATCAATAGAACAAATTAGAGACCCCAGAAATAATCTAATGAGTATATGGTCAAGTCATCTATTACAACAGAGACAAGAATATACAATGGAGGAAAAGAAAATTTCTTCAACAAATGGTGCTGGGAAAACTAGGTAGCAAAGAGCCACAAAAGTGTTATATGGAATTTCTGTTATTTTCTCTCTAAAGTGTAGTGCTAAAAGAAATGAATTATTTTAAGCTGTGAAGAAGCCCTTTTTGTTAGTGCTAATTTCTTTCCTTTGTATAACCTGAAGTAGAGATACATTTAAAACACCAACAAAGGGGAAAAGAAGATAAAACCATGATGACATAAGACCCATTGGAAATTAATAATGTTCTTGATTGACTCATGGTGTGATGATCTAACATTCTATTTGATTATTACCCAGCAACATGGAAAGATCACATTTGCTCTTTGTTCCAACTTAACACAGTAACTACACTTTTATCACAGGAATGTTATAATTTTACCTGTTTTGTCATAAAGCAGTTTCTGTGTAAACTCCTCAGAGAGTAGCCAGATAACTTTCAAGCATGTTTGATAACCCAAAGTCCACTTGGTCAAGTGCCCCAGGAAAAAAATTCACACTGTGATAAAGGCACTTCTTTGACCCATAATTCTAAAGCCACTACCTACATAGACTTCTTAAGCATTAGATAAGCCAGTGAGAGGAACTGTCAAAGCTTGAATGTGAGGCCTCAAGTTTGAATATCTACTCTTTTCCAATGGATTTCCTGAAACAAGGAGAACAATTGTTTTGCATAAAAAGTCATGCCACCAGCCTAGTGAAGCTACATATTTAGTTCTCTGATCCAAGTATTTGTCATCTCCTTCAATAAGTCTTTGCACAAGTTACCTAAATAGTTTATGCTCCACTAATCCAGAGTGAACATGAAAATATCTGAAATTAATGATTATTTTACGACATTTAAACATTGTTATTTAAAAAAATAAAAATGCCAACATTATTATTTCCCTCATTCTCTTGTTTAGTTTGGTTTGTTCAGAAAAGTATTTAAAATAATTTTTTCTGAAGTTACTCTAATATCCATTCTCAAAGAGTTCCATGCTATGGAAGTACCTTCACATGAAGTCAGTTGTGTGTCTAAGTTTAGAGAAAGATATTTTCTAATTACTTAGTATTTTATTTTTTCTACTGTGGAACATTAACTGAATTTGTTAAAATAAATCTTTTCAAGCTGTCATGGTATTCTATCATGTATATTAGTTCCTCATGATGAAAGAGCAAGAAACACTAAAATGTAGAAAGAGTACAAATAAGAGAATTCATTGTATCACCAGCCTACAAAGCAACAGAAATGCCTTGACATGTTAAAACAGCTTATTTCATTTCAAATGTAACACTGTCTTTCAAAACTCTGCTAAAATTTTGTGCATTTATAAAGAAAAATGAATATATATTTTTCTAAACTGGTTTAGATCTGGGGCAAGATTGTAGAAATTAACAAAATGAGGTTGGAAAAGAATAACCTAAATTCAGGGCCAAATTAAGTTATCCTGGAAGTAAAAAAGCTGCAGTTCTAATCCTACTTACTTTATTAAAAAAAAAAAAGTTAAAATATACTTAGCATACAAAGTTGTATTTGTTTCAGATTTACAAGATAGTGATTTGGCAATTCTATATGTTACTCAATGCTCATCACAGTAGGTATAGTCACCATTATCATATAACATTATAACAATATTATTGACTGCATTTCTTATGCTGTATTTTTTATCTCCATGACTTATTTATTTTATAACTAGAAGTTTATACCACTTAATCTCCTTCATCTATTCTGTCCATCTCCCATCCTCTCTCTGGCAGCCATCAGTTTTCTGAATTTATGCGTCTGCTTCTGTTTTTGTTTGTTCATTTGTTTTTCAGATTCCACATATAAGTGATGCCAGATAGCATCTGTTTTTACTTAATCTTGTTAATAAATAATCCTGAGTTCACAGTCTCTGAGAAACAAACTGAAGGTTTGGGGGTTAGGGGGTTGGGTGAGCCTGGTGGTGGGTATTAAGGAGGGCATGTATTGCATGGAGCACTGGGTGTTGGAGGTAAACAATTAATCCTGGAACACTGGATCAAAAACTAATGATGTATTTTATGGTGACTAACATAACACAATACAAAAATAACTAATCCTGACATCCTTCTCTCTGCTAAATTGTCAGATTTTCTCACTGAGTCCTCCTCACCCACTTCTAGCATCTTCCAATAAATGACTCTGCCCTGTGTTCCACAGCAATGACTTTACAATGTATTTACTTCAGCCTCTTAACACTTCAAGACCATTTCAACATCTTCCTTAACTTCTCTCAGACACCAGTATTTTCTATTTCTGATCTATCCTGCACAGAGAATCATTTATTTCTACTGAAATACTACTTACTTATGTTAACTCTCAATTGCTCACAGGATAAAGCACTGCTTTTTTAAACCTTACTCTGGTTTGGAAAAACTTTTCTCCCCCACATGTGTTGACTCATTGATGCTAGAATATATTTATTTCTAGCATGTCTACCTACTTTTTCCATGCCAATTAGCCCACTTCCAAGGAATCTTTCCAATCTCTTTTTGTTATCTACATGAATTATGCACATTCAATTGACCACAATAGCTAATCATAACAACTTCTGTTTAAGAAATTCTGGAGTCTGACTGTTGTGTTTCTTTTTTTTTTTTTTGTTTGTTTTTTTAAAGATTTTATTTATTTATCAGAGAGGGGGGGTGGAGAGAGAGCACAGGCAGACAGAATACAGGCAGAGGCAGAGGGAGAAGCAGGCTCCCTGCCAAGAAGGGGCCCTACGTGGGACTCGATCCCAGGACGCTGGGATCATGACCTGAGCCGAAGGCAGCTGCTTAACCAACGGAGCCACCCAGGCGTCCCGAGTTGTTGTGTTTCTTTTTGTAGAATTATCCTTATGTGCATAATTTATTTATACACTATGAGGACTACACCACACATAAAAAAAACACACACTGACCTATATAAAAGTACGCTTTCTGTCTTCTTTATAATTGTTAATATGACATATTATATATTCACATATATATCATATATTCACCAACATTCATTTGAATTTTCAAACTTTTTCAAGTTTTTATTTACTAGAGTTTCTTTTACATGTGAATCACAGTGCTAAGTGAGAATATAACATGTCTTCAAGAAAAATAATAACAGTTGTAAATATGCAAGTGAAAAATTTAAGTAAGAATGATATCAACTTACAAATCATTTGTATAAGGTACCTGAGTTGTGCCGATGAAAAGTGACTGACTAGGGCAAGTATTTTTTTTTAATAAATTGGATTGAGGCTACTTAACAGTTATCAATTGAGCAATTTATGTATCTTTTGATAATCTTACTCCATCTTCAAAACCAGCCTTTGAAGTAAAGCACATCATTATCTCCATCTTACAGATGGGATAGCAGATGCTCATAATGGCTAAGTCACTTGTCCTAAATCATTCCCTCAGAGGTACTAGGGATAAAGAAGTTCAGAGAAGTCTTTAAAACATCATTTGCTGGTATGATGAGACATAACATACTTGCTAGGTAAAAAACATAGAGTTAAACACAAAGACTTTTACCTGTATAACTACAAATTTTACCTGTATATATATATATATTTTTTTTTTTCCCAAAGTGCTTCAAGATTTCAAGATGCTGTGTTATTAAGTATGCCCCTTGTAGCTACAGTCTACCACCCTATACTCTGCTGTATTCTTCTGGGCCTGTAGACATTTCCACAACTCCCTTGCCAGCTGGCTTTCTCTTAGTGGAAACTACAAGAGGGAGACTGGGAGGAGGAGGGTATAGGGTTGAGTTTTCTGTTTACAATTCATGTCAGCATCTTAAAACAACAGAGGACAATGACAGTTTCAGCCTTTTGCCTCTTTTGACACACTGAGCACCAGCCTTTTTGCCTCCACAGAAGTACCTGTGCCAACTTATATTGCACCCTGGGTGGTCTGAGCACCAGCTTCAGGGCATCACCCTAAGTCTTCTAGTACCATTTGTGAGGAGCCCTTTCTTACATTATATTCTGGTAACTCCAAAGCTTCTCTTTCGTTCCCCAGCTCTGATGTAAAAGCTACTTCCTAAAATGATGAATTTTTAAACTATTTTAGCATCCTTTCTTTGCTATTTCAGACTTTTGACATCTGGTGGCCAATTCTCTGTTTAAAACACGTAGTATAGTTTCAGTTTTTCTGACTGTATCCTTTTTTTTTTTAATTTAAATGCTATTAGTCAACTTACAGTACATCATTAGTCTCAGATATAGTGTTCAATAATTCATCAGTTGCGTATAATACCCAGTGTTCATCACATCATGTGCCTTCCTTAATGCCTGTCACCTAATTACCCAACCCCCCCCCCCACCTCCCCATCAGCATCCCTCAGAGTTAAGGGTCTCTCATGGTTTGTCTTCCTTTCTGATTTATCCCCATTCAGTTTTCTCTTCCTTCCCTAATGATCATTTGCATTATTTCTTATATTCTACATATGAATGAAACCATATGATAATTGTCTTTCTCTGGTTCAATTATTTCACTTAGCATAATACCCTCCAGTTCCATCCATGTCAATGTAAAGGGTGGGTATTCATTCTTTCTGATGACTAAGTAATATTCTATTGTATATATAAACCACATCTTCTTTATCCATTCATCTGTTGAAGGACATCTCATCTTCTTCCATGGTTTGGTTATTGTGGACATTGCTGCTATGAACATTGGGGTGCAGGTGTCCCTTCATTTCTCTATCTTTGAGGTATCTCTATCGTTTTGTATCTTTGAGGTAAATACCCAGTAGTTCTGAGTGATAGGGTCATTCTATTTTTAACTTCTTGAGGAACCCTCACTGTTTTCCAGAGTGACTGTACCAGTCTGCATCCCCACCAACAGTGTAAAAGGGTTCCCCTTTCTCTGCATCCTCACCAACAATTGCTGCTTTCTGTCTTGTTAATTTTAGCCATTCTGACTGGGTGAGATGATATCTCATTGTGGTTTTGATTTGTATTTCCCTGAAGCCAGGTGATATGGAGCAATTTTCATGTGTTTGTTGGTCATTTGTATGTCTTCTTTGGAGAAATGTCTGTTCATGTATTCTGCCCATTTCTTGATTGGATTATTTCTTTTTGGCTGTTCGGTTTCATAAGTTCTTTATAGATCTTGGGTACCAACCCTTTATCTGATATGTAATTTGCAAATATCTTCACCCATTTCAGAGGTTGACCTTTAGCTTTGTTGACTGTTTCCTTTGCTGTGCAGAAGTCTTTAACTTCATATAGTCCTAATAGTTAATTTTTGCTTTTGTTTCCCTTGCCTTTAGAGACGTGTCTTGCAAGAAGTGGCTGAAGTTGAAGAGGATGCTGCCTATATTTTGCTCTAGAATTTTGATGGATTCCTGTCTCACATTGAGGTCTTTCATTCCTTTTGAGTTTATCTTTGTGTATGGTATAAGAGAAAGGTAGTGTCTCATTCTTCTACATGTGGCTGTCCAATTTTCCCAGCACCATTTATTAAAGAGATTCATCTTTTTTACATTGGTTATTCTTTCCTGCTCTGTCAAAGATTAGTTGACCATAGAGGTGAAGGTCCATTTCTGGTCTCCCTATTCTGTTTCGTTGATCTATGTGTCTGTTTTTGTGCCAGCACAATGTTGTCTTGATAATCAGAGCTTTGTAATATAGCTTGAAGTCAGGCATTGTGATACCCCCAGCTTTCTTTTTCAACATTCCCTTGGCAATTCAGGGTCTTTTGTGGTTCCATATGAATTTTAGGATTGTTTGTTTCATCTTTGTGAAAAATGTCTATATTATTTTGATAAGAATTTCACTGAATGTGTAGATTGCTTTAGGTAATATAGACATTTTAACAATATTTATTCTTCCAATCCATAAGCATGGGATATTTTCCCATCTCTTTGTGTCTTTCTCAATTTCTTTCATAAGTGTTCTTTAGTTTCTAGGGTACAGATCCCTTACTTCTTTGGTTAGACTTATTCCTAGCTATCTTATAGTTTAGGGTACAATTGCAAATGAGATTGGATTCCTTAATTTTTCTTTCTTCAGTCTTGCTGTTAGTTAGTAGAAATGCAACTGATTTCAGTACTTTGATTTTATATCCTGCCATGTTGCTGAATTGTTGTATAAGTTCTAGCAATTTTGAGGTGGTGTCTTTTGGGTTTCCACATAAAGTATCATGTCATCTGCGAAGAGTCAGAGTTTGATTCTTCTTTGCCAGTTGGAATGGCTTTTATGTATTTTTGTTGTCTGATTGCTAAGGCTAGGACTTCTAGTTCTTTTTTGAACCACAGCGGTGAGAGTGGGCATCCCAATCATGTTCCTGACCTTAGGTGAAAAGCTCTCAGTTTTTCCCCATTGAGAACAATATTCACTGTGGAATTTTCATAGATGACTTTTATGATATTGAGGTATGTTCCCTCTATCCCTAAGCCTTAAAATTTTTAATCAAAAAAGGATGCTATTTTTTGTCAAATGTTTTTTGTGCATCAATTGAGAGGCTCATATGTTTCTTTTTTTTTTTTTATTAATGTGACTTATCATATTGATTGATTTGCAAATGTTGAATCACCCTTGCATCCCAAGGATAAATCCTGCTTCGTCATGGAAAATAATTCTTTTAATGTACTGTTGAGTCCTATTGGCTTGTATCTTGGTGACTGTACCCAATTGATACAAGGCCCATTATTTCAGTTTGTTACAATTTTATAAGCCTTCCTTAATAATCCTTGAAATAAATGTCACAACCTCTTTATTCCTTCCTACAAGCTTCTCTTTCCCCTCTTCCATGAACAGAAGGCTACTTTTTTTTTGTATCAGATATCCATGGGATAGAGAGGAGGCTGAGGTCCCCCACAGATTCATGGTGGAATCATAAATTCTCCAAGATAATCCTGCTATGTAGTGTAACTTTAATGTTAGGAAGCATAAGATGGGAACATTTGAAGCTGTTTATGTTACTCTTAACACCAAAAAGAACATCTTCTCTTCTAGCTGTTTAGATGTTTTTTTGGTGAAACTATGAAGCCTAGAACTGAGATGTCATTCTTAGCTGATGAAAAAAGAAGCTGAAATTTTGAAGATGATTGAAAGAGCCTAGGAATTAGATAGCACCACTGGGCCACTGAATCAATGATCCCTAAAAGTTTGTCAGCTTGGGTTTTTCTAACATATAATATAAGTAGTTTTCATTGGGGTTAAGACACTTTCAGTAGAGTTGTCTGTTCCTTGCTACAACAATCCTAAATTATAGAGCAGGCTGTCTTTCTCTCTAGATATATAGATGGATAGATAAGTAGGTCTACGTAACTATGTATCTCTATATATCTGTATCTATGTATGTATACAGACATTATATATACACATCTACATAAAAAAACATATGCTTTGCCTTTATCCATTTTAGTAGCTAAGACAAATGGTGAGACTTAGTAACTTTAACCAATGGTTGGAGGAGTATGTTTTCACACTGTGAATGCACAAATGAGTCTTCCTTCCAACATAAGGAAGGGTGGAGATATAGGTTCAATCAGAGGAGGTAGAACAAAGTGATTAAATATGGAAAATAAAACCTGGGAAGATGGAAAGGTACTCACAAATTCCAAAGTAGTCGTTAATTGGTTTCATTGCCATTGAAAGTGACTCCAAAGAGAATGATGAGACTTTCTTTGAATTATATATATTTTTAAATAATTATTTTAGTGAGCTCCTTTATTAAGTACCTTCTCAGATGTTCACACAAAATCAGATGATTATAGGAGAAGAAGGAAAGCATGGGTTACAAGGCCTTCCCCTTGAGGCTGGTATTGCTTATTTCTGAATGTTCTCACTGAGGACTCAGTTTTGCTTTCATGGAGAGTTTTATATTATGTGTACAGGACAGAACACAGTGACTAGGTGAGATCTGAGATTTCTGGCAAGTCTGTTAAATAAATAATACTACTTTTTCAACTTCCTTCCTGCTTTCATCTCAGGATCTGCAGCACTCTAAAATACTAGTCAAACTTCAGAACACCCCTGCACTATGCTTATGGGTGTTCTTTTTCAGAGATTTACTGAGGGGCAAACTGATGGATCATAGGCTGCCTCTAAAGTTACCTGAAAAATGTAGATCAGACCAAGAAGCAGCTGTTTTGCCTTAACAGGCAGTCATGTTGCTGCTTCAGGACTGCACAATGGAGAAGATGAAAGTGTGTTCTTATAGTAGAGTGGCTGAGTGTCAAGAGTATTTGAAAAAGTGAGATCTTTTCCTTAGGAGGAACAAAAGAAAAAGGTAAGGACTGGTAGACAGTAGAGACAGCTCTAGATACTTAGGAAGACAGGCTAATATTTTTGCCTTGATTCTGGGTAGACTTTTTTTTTTTTTTAACTTGTTATAGTCCATGTTTGTCAACTAGTCCTATGTAATCTTAGTGACATACCTACAAAGGAAATGACCATCCTTACATTGTTCGTTCAATTTTAGAGAAAAAGAAGGAGAAATCGATCTAGAGACACAGAATCGATCTAGAGTAAACAGCACAGAGATAATCTTAAATTCTAGAATTATGCAAGTTGGTGATTTAGAGAAAACACATTAGTAAACAGACCATGAGTAAAAACAAAGTTTAGGGATAACCAATCATCCCTGTAATCAAGTTCAGAGTTCCATTGGACCCCTCTAACCTTTGGCTTCCTCAGGCTGATCATTGCTTTCTCTCCAGTGTTTACCCAGACTCATCACCTTGACATCCATATGGATTAGCTTTCTGGCTCCCAATTTAACTTCATTTCCTTAAATGTGACAACTTTCTGTTTTGGTATATTACCTCCAAAAGAATGATAATGACCTCCACTTATATTGCACATGGCTGTCTACACATGTGTACAGCACCCATGAATTCATTTCCTTGTAAAACCTAAATTCACTTAGTACCAACCATGTGCCAAGGATTATATTGGGTGCTGGAAATAAATAGTGAGCAAGGCATGCTAAGGAGAAAAGGGTTAAAGCATTTAAAATTATTTTAGCAAAAATTATTAGTATAGGGATGCCTGGGTGGCTAAGTCATTAAGTGTCTGCCTTTGGCTCAGGTCATGATCCCAGCATCCTGGGATCGAGCCCCACATCAGGCTCCCTGCTTGGTGGGAAGACCTGCTTCTCCTTCTCCCATTTTCCTTGCTTATATTCCCTCTCTCACTGTCTTTCTATAAAATAATAACTATTATTTTATATATATACTAATATATAGACATATATATGTCTATATATATATAAAGACACCATATATGTGTCTATATATGAATATATATTAGTATATATATTAGTATAAATATGTAGAAAAAAAACACAGGACATGTTATGGCAAATAGAAAGCCTCCTTGTCTGTAGATTCAGGAACATTATCTTAAAGGAAGGGGCTTCTAGACTATTTGCATGACTTAAATATGAGCAGATATGAAGTGGAGTGGAATAGAGATGACTCCTGGACAGAACACCTTGTACAAAATTCTGAATGAGAAAGGACATTTCTTTCTGAGGAAAATTCTTTCTGAGAAAGGACATTTCCACTGATACTGGATCATGATACAGGAAGGCTGGAGAGGTTAATAGATGAAGGCGTGGGTGGCAAAAGGAAAAACAAAGAGGGGGCAAGGGTTCAATTGGCATTTATAACTTAGAGAAAAGATCTTGCAAGTCAGCCTCATATGCTCCAAACCTGCGATAAACAGCAAGCAGGTATCCAAACTAATCTGGCAAGAGTAATGAATATGGAGCAACATAGTTTCCCTTATCCTGTCTATGAAAAATCTCTGTGTGTGTGTGTGTTCATCCAGGGATGCATGCCTGTGGGCCTGTTGTATGTGTTTAAGGTATGGAAAGTTAAGGGATGGTGACATATCATGGCAAGATGTTGTCATGTCTAGGTAGTCTTTGGAGAGAGGAGAGGGTAGTCTTGGGAAATCAAATGTGAATGAGATGCATCATTTCAAAAAAAAAAAAAAAAAAAGGAAACAGTAACTGACCATGAATTAGATTCTTACAGCAGAGATGTCTTGGGAAGGGCAAAGGATAAGCAGCTTAGCTGAGTTCTTAGCTACAAAAGTGATACCCTCATAAATACACAGACTTACATTACTATAAGTAACGTAGTATCATAAATACTATAAGTCTTTGGTGTAATTAAAGTCAGGACATTTAATACTGGGCATTATATGTGTACTCATCATTTGATATTTTTATCTATTCTGATTATAGTGGTTTATTGGTTTATGAAAATAAAGATGTATTTTCACGTGTGTTATCTGGAAATTAAAATCAAATGTGCTCCAAATGTTCTAAGAGGAATGAATTGATTTATATACAGTATAAACAGTTACTGATTTATAAACACTTTTATAAACATGTTTTCATGTTTTAAACATTTATAAACATATTTTCATGTGTTTTCTGATCATATCCATTTCACACAAAATTCATTAGAATATTTTAATTCATTCAAAATTAATTTCTATAATTATATTTTGGGTAAGGATTATGTAATCATTATTTTTATGGGAACAAAATGTTTAAAATCCAATTATATAATGTTAAACTTTTATTGCAGGCCCAAAATTTATTCAACCTCATTTCTGTTTTGTCAAAAATGGTATTTTCCCCTTAACATCAAATAAAGCATTGCCGAGGTAAATATTGCTTTTCTGTGAAAAGAAACAACAAAAACTGAAATCAAGACTTAAGCCAAGAAAGAACTGAAAACCTTAAGGCAATTTTAGCATTAAAAATGCAATCTCTTAAAGTTACATGCAGCTGTGAAAAGATTGAAACATGCACTTGCTGAATGTGATATTCCAGTTCTAATGGGATGCTGATAATGTTTGGTTTCTAAACAACTTAGACTTAGACTGGATGTAGACTGTTGGTATTCTCTGTGCCCTCCAAAGTTTTAATACTTGGATCTCTTGACCTCACCATTCCTGTTATACATAAGTATGATGAAACAGGAACAAGAAAACGTGTTTTCACTGCCTTAGGATAACTTATTTTAAGTCAAAATTCTCAGCTAATTTTCATTGTATCAGAACTTCTGCAATGAGAACAGCTAATACTGAGAGCAAAAGAAATTCTGAATTTTCTCATAATGAAATGTACTAAAAAAGATTTTGAAATGTTTATTTCATTAAAAATTATGTGCAATCATGTCCGTATAGATGTTCCCAAATGTCAAAAAAAAAAAAATGAAAACAAAGTTTAAAGACAACAGTTTAAATTATAGCAAAGACTATTTATAGTTTTAAATGAAATTTTAAAAACCTCTTCAGCGGGTCTATCTCTCATAGTAACACAGAAATTACTGCTAATCAATTTCCTTTCCTGATACTTTTTGCTCATCTGAAATTCCTATGAAACATGCCCATGAGGCTAACAAAAATTCTATACTAACATGAATTTCTCCACTTTAAAGTTTCTCAATAATTAGTTGTTGTTAGACTATATCCTAATTCACACATAAATCATGGTTCAGAATTATCTCAAAAACTATGTATTCATTTTGAATGCTATCAAAAGTCAAACATGTCCCACAATAAAACAAATGCCTGTTCACCTCATCAGCAATGGGCAGGTGTCTTAAAGCATTTCCTCAAGGCATCAGTGACAGGCGCTCTTTCTGAGTCTGGATACCTTGTAACTCTCTAACAGAGCAAGTATGTCCTTCGCTATGGGCTGTCTCTCTTGATTATGTGGAACTCCTCTGTTTTATAATATTCATAACCCATGAAGGAAAAAGGGAAAACTCATTCTTTTGCTTCCTAGACTTTTATCTTTATGACTTGAGTTTTCTGGGTCTTTGTGTCCCTATCTCTTATTTTTAGTGCAAAACTAAGTGTTTCTGCTTCCAACCATAGCCTTTTTTGTTTTCCAAGAGCTCTGCATTATCAACACCGTCTTCCCAACTCCCCCTCCTCTCTAGAATGTATTCTCTCTTTCTAAATAGCATCAGTTTAGAAATATTAACTGGTATTTTTATGAGCTCAGTACTTTGGTGCATACACAGACACATTTATATAGCTCTGTTCAAGATCCTGAATCCTAAAAAACTGAAGAAATAGACCTGCAATGTATTTCCTTTCAACTAATCTCAGGGAATTTTTGGACCAAAGTACCATTTTTATGACTATTTTGTAAAGTTCTGTCATCATCCATCAAAAATTAAGCATAATGCTGCCAATGATGTTAAATGTGTATAGTACAGGGCAACAAGTTTTCCATTAAAGAACTCCAGGGACTCCAGTGCTAAGGAATGATGAATGAGATCTTTTCTTGAGGGAAAGAGGCAAGAAATATATGGTCTACAATATAGCTCCTCTGTTAAATATTTGTGATTAACCATGAATTTCACTAATCTCCTTGTAAAATCCTACATTCCCATAGCATTTATGGTATTGGGAACTTAAGGAACAGATGTACTTCTTCTTCTTTTTTTTCTTCTTCTTTTTTTTTTTAAGCATTTTATTTATTTATTTCACAGACAATCACAAGTAGGCAGAGAGAGAGAGGGAAGCAGGCTCCCTGATGAGCAGAGAGCCCAACTCAGGACTCAATCCCAGGACCCTGAGATCATGACCTTAGCCAAAGGCAGCGGCTTAACCCACTGAGCCACCCAGGTGCCCTCAGATGTGCCTCTTCTATATACTTAGAGATTTTAGTTCAAACACCTAATGATAAATTTGAAGGGCTGGAACACTAATATCTACACTTCAAATTGCATTAAAAGTGTTGTGTATGCTTCGTGAGTCTCAAGAGTCCCAAACTCTAGCTTCCCTTAGGATAAGCCTAATGCCATCAAGTAAACAAATAAGAGAAATAAATAAATTACATGTGTGTAAAAAGTGCTCTCCAGCACAGGAAATAGAAATGTCAATTTACTACTCTACTTGCAATTTCAAGTTAATCTTCTAAGATTATCTCTCCTGCAAAATATATTTACATATCAATTTACTAAACTGAAATGAGAATGTTTGTAGGAATTGACATATGTATAAAAATGCTGATTATATGTAATATGTAATTTTAATTATTGTCAGCATGATTTTAAATTAGAATAAATTATATTTAATGATAAAAGCAGAGGGGAACGTTGACATACTATTAAATTTTATCTTTAAATATTCACCATTTTTTTCTTTTCATTTTATTTCTCTCAGTTTATTAAGTTAGTAACATTGAATTTGGCAAACCTACATGTAATGCTGTATGTATAAATTTCAATACATAATAAAAAGTCCATGACAATTTGAATGAAGCCTTGGAAGAAGTATCTTGAACAGACTATTGTTACTACATTGAAAACCACAAAAGAAAATCTATCCTTATTATCCTAGAATAATGAAATCTATTTGTAATTTCCCAGAAGTAGTTGGGTAAGGTAATTAAATAATTTTTTTGTTAGTGACTCATTAATACCTTCAATAAAAAGCAATTCTAATAAAGGGAAATACATAATAGTATTTTCACTCACATTCTTAATGATTAACCTCTCATTTTCCATAGGATGATACTTCAAATTTTATATGATTGGGCATTTATACTTCATAGCAACAAATGAATCAGTTGGCACTTCTCCAGATAATATGTGCTAATATTTCACTTATACTGTGCTTAAGAGGAAAAAAGGACATGTCAGTTTATGTGTGAAATATGTAAGATATTTGGTACATTCTTCCTTACAATGTTTAGATGCTATTACATAGTTTATTTGCTTCTAATTCCCCAGTATCTCTTCTTTTAAGTTAGGCATGTAAGTTGATCCATATTTCTCAGTGCTTTTGAAAGCACCCTTTTTGAGCAACAGTATTGAATTGAGATATTCTGATTCAGTATACACTAAAACTTTAGTGTCTCACAGCCAACCCTCCAAAACTTTAAAATCTACTTATGAGCTTAAAATCAATTCTATATATTCAGAGAAGCTAAAAATAATGGCTGAGAGCCTTTGCATCATAGTAGATTTGATTTTCTTGTTGTAGATATACTATTGCTTAAAATAATGGAGAGAACACTCAGCAAGGGCTCAGGAAATTTAAATTCTAGGCCTCCATTAGATACTTATGAAGTGTGCAATTAGCCTGTATTTCCCTATCTGTAAATGACCTTCCCACTATCCTAAGGTATTCCCATGAGGATTTTATTTTATTTTATTTCAAGAAAATTAAAATTTCCACCTCTCATCTGCTCTGTTCAGACACATTAAAAAAAAAAAATAAGCTGCTTCCCAGCATTATCTAGTTTTTGTCCCTTTCTTTTTATTCATTTTAAAGCCAAGCTACTATTTGTCATGGGAAAAAAATATATATACGACAATACCAGAGACACATCATTTGCAAGCCCCAGTTGTACACTTTCAGGTGCATCTTTTCAGAAATTTTTAATGCATGTATACTCTCATTATGTGGTGATGAGATTATGTTCCACAAACCCATTTCCACCATTTTTTGCAAGCAGGTATTTATTGACCATTTTCACCTCAAGGTTTTCTATATAACAATTGAATAACATTCTATGGAATGGTCATTTTATAATGCATTTGATTCATTCCTATTAATAGACTCCTAAATAATTTTCATTGCTCTTTTTTTTTGCTATTACAAATATAATATAATAAGCATCTTCATATATTTATCTAAACTGCTTTTTATTTCAAATTATTAGCAGTACCATTGCTGGATCAAAACAATGAGCATCTTAATTGTCCAGAGACTATTCAACTCTCCAGAAATTTTACCTATTATATTCACCAATAGTGCATAAGCATATTGCTTTCTTCCATGTTTTCCCAAATTGGATATTTTATAGTTAAAATTTTTGCCAATCTGATATTGGTTTAATTAATACTTCTTTAGTTATGTGTTAGCTTGGACATATACATTTTTCCATATATATATATTATTTAAAATCCTTTTATATGATTATCCTAACAATTTTTTAAATTTTTTATTTCTTTTCAGTGTAATAGTATTCATTGTTTCTGCACCACGCCCAGTGCTCCATGCAATCTGTGTTCTCCCTAATACCCACCACCTGGTTCCCCCAACCCCCCTCGCCCCTTCAATAGCCTAACAATTCTTTAGTAAGAAATCTATTGGTTATGATTCCATTTTACTGTCTACTCCATTTAAAAAGTGTATATATAATAGATTGTCAATGTAGAGAATTGGAAAATACAGAAATCTAGCAAAAACAATTGAACAAGAATATGCAGAAGAAAAGGAAATGCTGCATTAGGTTAAGATAAAGACTAAAAAATGTCCATTGGATTTGGTTACTAGGAGGGGTCCAAAGCCTACGATTGTCTATATCTATCCCCAGACTTAATGAATTATTAAGCACTGCCAATCCTTCCTTCTATTATCTCTCATTATCATCTGTCCTCAGCATTTCTTATTCACCATGTTACATAATTTCTCTGGGCTAGCCCTACATACAAGTTTCAAATCTCCACTCTTCTAGTCCCTTATAATGCTGCCAGAGCAATAGTTAAAACTATAAATCCGATGGCATCACTTTCCTGATTTCTTCATTTCTTTACCATCTTTTTTTTTTTTTATAAAAATATATTTTTATCCCCAGGGGTACAGGTCTGTGAATCACCAGGTTTACACACTTCACAGCACTCACCAAAACACATACCCTCCCCAATGTCCATAATCCCACCCCCTTCTCCCAAACCCCCTCCCCCCAGCAACCCTCAGTTTGTTTTGTGAGATTAAGAGTCACTTATGGTTTGTCTCCCTCCCAATCCCATCTTCTTTCATTTATTCTTCTCCTACCCACTTAAGCCCCCATGTTGCATCACCACTTCCTCATATCAGGGAGATCATATGATAGTTGTCTTTCTCCGCTTGACTTATTTTGCTAAGCATGATATGCTCTAGTTCCATCCATGTTGTCGCAAATGGCAAGATTTCATTTCTTTTGATGGCTGCATAGTATTCCATTGTGTATATATACCACCTCTTCTTGATCCATTCATCTGTTGATGGACATCTCGATTCTTTCCATAGTTTGGCTATTGTGGACATTGCTGCTATAAACATTCGAGTACACGTGCCCCTTTGGATCACTACCTTTGTATCTTTAGGGTAAATACCCAATAGTGCAATTGCTGGGTCATAGGGCAGTTCTATTTTCAACATTTTGAGGAACCTCCATGCTGTTTTCCAGAGTGGCTGCACCAGCTTGCATTCCCACCAACAGTGTAGGAGGGTTCCCCTTTCTCCGCATCCTCGCCAGCATCTGTCATTTCCTGACTTGTTGATTTTAGCCATTCTGACTGGTGTGAGGTGATATCGCATTGTGGTTTTGATTTGTATTTCCCTGATGCCGAGTGATATGGAGCATTTTTTCATGTGTCTGTTGGCCATCTGGATGTCTTCTTTGCAGAAATGTCTGTTCATGTCCTCTGCCCATTTCTCTATTGGATTATTTGTTCTTTGGGTGTTGAGTTTGCTAAGTTCTTTATAGATTCTGGACACTAGTCCTTTATCTGATATGTCGTTTGCAAATATCTTCTCCCATTCTGTCAGTTGTCTTTTGATTTTGTTAACTGTTTCCTTTGCTGTGCAAAAGCTTTTGATCTTGATGAAATCCCAATAGTTCATTTTTGCCCTTGCTTCCCTTGCCTTTTGCGTTGTTCCTAGGAAGATGTTGCTGCAGCTGAGGTCGAAGAGGTTGCTGCCTATGTTCTCCTCAAGGATTTTGATGGATTCCTTTCGCACATTGAGGTCCTTCATCCATTTTGAGTCTATTTTCGTGTGTGGTGTAAGGAAATGATCCAATTTCATTTTTCTGCATGTGGCTGTCCAATTTTCCCAGCACCATTTATTGAAGAGGCTGTCTTTTTTCCATTGGACATTCTTTCCTGCTTTGTTGAAGATTAGTTGACCATAGAGTTGAGAGTCTATATCTGGGCTCTCTATTCTGTTCCATTGATCTATGGGTCTGTTTTTGTGCCAGTACCATGCTGTCTTGATGATGACAGCTTTGTAATAGAGCTTGAAGTCCGGGATTGTGATGCCACCAACGTTGGCTTTCTTTTTCAATATCCCTTTAGCTATTCGAGGTCTTTTCTGGTTCCATATAAATTTTAGAATTATTTGTTCCATTTCTTTGAAAAAGATGGATGGTACTTTGATAGGAATTGCATTAAATGTGTAGATTGCTTTAGGTAGCATAGACATTTTCACAATATTTATTCTTCCAATCCAGGAGCATGGAACATTTTTCCATTTCTTTGTGTCTTCCTCAATTTCTTTCATGAGTACTTTATAGTTTTCTGAGTATAGATTCTGTGTCTCTTTGAGTGGGGTTTTTAAGTCCCTTGCTATTAATGTATTATTATCAAAGTGTTTCTTTAATTTTGTTATTAATTGGTTTATATAATCGGCTGCTCCCAAGTTAGGAGCAGAAGTATTTATAATTGTTAGATGTGCTTGTCAGATAGACCCTTTAAGTATGATATAGTGTCTCTTTTCATCCCTACTACAGTCTGGTTTAACACTTATTTGTCTGATATGGGGATTGTTACCCCACCTTTCTTTTGGTGTCCATTAACTGAATAAATGATTGTCCATCCCCTCACTTTCAATCTGGAGGTGGCTTTAGATCCAAAATAAGTCTCTTGTAGACAGCAAATGGATGGGGCTTGTTTTTTTCTTTTTTTGTTTTGTTTTGTTTATTTGATAGACAGAGATTGCAAGTGGGCAGAGAAGCAGGCAGAGACAGAGGAGGAAGCAGGCTTGCCACCGAGCAGAGAGCCCGATGCGGGGCTCGATCCCAGGACCCCGGGATCATGACCTGAGCCAAAGGCAGAGGCCTTAACCCACTGAACCACCCAGACACCCAGAGGCTTTTTTTTTATCCAATCTGATGACCTGTGTTTTTTGATTGGAGCAGTTAGCCCATTTACATTCAGATTAACTACTGAAAGGCATTAATTTAGTGTCATTGTATTACTTGTAAAGTCCCTGTTTCTATAGAAAGTGTCTGTTTCTTTCTGTTCTGTTACTTTTGGGCTCCATCTTTACTTATAGGATCCCCTTTAATATTTCTTACAAAGTTGGTTTAGTGATCACAAATGCCTTTAATTTCTGTTTGAAAAATTGGAAGAATTTTAATTTGACCTTCCATTTCCCAGAATGTTTTGGAAGCACTAGGAAGGAACATAGCCCAGGTTGGTAAGGCTCTGGGCAGGAATCAGAGGACCTATTCATTGCTCTGTCTCTACCCAGCTAAGAGACCTTGGAGCAGTCATTTAATCCTCTTTGTCCTCAATTTACTTGTCTATAAAACAAGAGGATTGGATTAAGATCATTTGTTCTCCTCAGAGACAGCATTATCCCCAAAAGAGACATTTCGGCCATGCGTGGGAGAAATTCTGGTTGTCACAGGACTTGACAGAGCTACTGGCGTTTAGCAACTATGGACAATAATCATACAGCTTCACTCATATGTGGAATATAAGAAATAGCTTAGAGGATTATAGGGGAAGGGAGGGAAAACTGAATGGGAAATCATGAGAGAGGGAGATAAACTGTGAGAGATTCTTAACTATAGAAAACAAACTGAGGATTTCTGGGGGCGGGGGTTGGGGTGGGATGGGGTAACTGGGTGATGGGCATTAAGATGGTCACATGATGCAAAGAGCACTGGTGTTATATGCAACCAACAGGCTGTTGAATACTACATCTGAAACTAATGATGTACTATATGTTGGCTAATTGAATTTAAATTAAAAAGAGAGAGAGAGAGAAGCACTGTGAAGAACAGATTAATGAAAGAAAGTTTAAAAGCAGAAACCACCATTTAGGAGAAAATTGCCATGGTGATAAGGTCCTGTTTTAGCCTGGAAATAGCAGTAACAGAAGTAAGACATGCTTTTGATTGATATTGTAAATAAAGTCTAGGTCATTCTTGATGTCTTGAATGGATATGTGAGACAGAGGAAGAGAGGGAAAAGAGCTTTTTGAACCCAGTAAGACTGAGGTTACTTAGGGAAGGGGAAAATCAGAAAATATTGGGAGTTGGGTTAAGTTGGGCTGGGCAATATGAATAATATTAAAATTCAGACCTAGACATGATAGGTGTCAGTAGGAACAAGCAACCAAATATTCAGAAGGCATATTAGAAAAGTAAGATTTGATCTTGGAAGACATGATAGGCTGGAAATATAGATATGAGATCCAGGTTTGAAGATAGGAGAGCTGAATGAAACAGGAAAGGGAATTTAAGAAAGATATTATGGAACAAAGATAATAAAGAAGACCAGAACTACATCAAATATCACATGTAGAGAAAGGAAAGAAAGATGACAAGGAAAGAGGAGAAATAAAAGAACAAAAACACAGTAATGCGGTTTCAAGAAGATGAAGGCAAGAAGAAGGTTCAAAGTGGACAGGATGGTTTTAGTCTTCAGCCCTCAAAGAGTTCAAATAAAATAGAAAAGAGAAAATTATTAGGTGACAGATAGAAGATCTCTAGTACATACTAAGTTACACTTGGTGGTGAAAACTCACATCAAACAACAAAATATACATCAATAAAAAGAACGTGTATCCTTATGTTCCTCTAATAGAAATGTAAATTTGTACAACTTCTCAGGGAAGCAATTTGGCAACATATGATATAAATGTTTTAATATTTGGATAATTTATTCTAGCAATTTCATCTTTTTTTTCTTTTTTGGTGCACCTCAGTGACATTTATTCATGCCACACAGGACACAACATGTCTGTAAGTGTGCTCAGGGCTCCATGATCCTCACTAACAGCATGCTGAGACACACACCAGACAGATGCTCCATGCCACGTGCACTCCTAGCAATTTCATCTTATCTTTGTAATCCTAAGAAATGAACTAGATTTAAAGTCTGTAATTTATATCCACAGATGATTCATAATCACGTTAGTAATAGTAGCAAAATACTGTAAACAGTCTAAATGTTCAGGAGGAAAATGTTAAAATTATGACAGAAACAAAAAATGAAATCTTACATAATCATCATAGACTATGATTTATGTAGTCATATGACTACATAAGTCTACATATGACTACATAAGTCACTTGACTTATGTAGAGATTATGCAGTGACAACATTCTTTGATAAATATTATGTAAAAAGGGAAGGCTATAAAAGTACATATTACAACATTGAAAAGGTTTATTTTCTTTATACTGTGTGTATATGTATGTATAAATACATATAGAACTTCAAGCACAAGTATACATACATATGTATACATATAATTATACCAAAATATGAATGTTGATGAGTGAATCTTACTTAACTGATTATAGCTCTCTATTTTTTCCATTTTTTTTCAGATGGAGCAATAGTAAAATATTACTATTTTTTTAAGTATAACTGGATTTTAAAAATACACATTCACGAGATAATCATAACATATAGACCATTGCTGTCCAATATGGAAGTTATTAAAGACATGTGGCTGGCTATTTCACCTTAAATTTTAAATAATTTGCATTATATAAAAGTAAAAATTTAATTCTTCAGTTTTGTTAGCCACATTTCAATATCTTTTTTTGAACATTTCAACTACTTAATAGTTATATGTAACTGTGCATTACTGATTTATAAAATGTCTCCATCATAGCAAACAATTTTATTAGACAAATATAGAGTACTCATTTAAGAAATGTGTTGGGTAGATTTTTTTTTTTAATTAAAAAAAAAAAGAGTCTAGGGGAGCTTGGGTGGCTCAGTCAATTAAACATCTGCCTTAGGCTCAGGTCATGATCTCAGGGTCTTGGGATCAAGCCCTTGATCAGGCTCCTTGATCAGGAGGGAATCTGCTTTTCCCTTGTCCTCTGCCTGCCACTCTCCCTGCTTGTGCTCTCTCTCTATCTCTTTCTCTGTCAAATAAGTAAATGAAGTCTGTAAAAAATGAAAGAAAAAAGATAGAAAGTAAGAAAGTTAGTAGAATTTCTGGAACTAAAACAATGCAATAACCAAAACAATAGCCTAAATTAAGAACTCAATAGATAACATGCAGAAGAGATAATTAACTGAAAGGTAGAGGAGGAATAATCTAGAATGAATAATCTCTAATGAAAATGAAAACAGAATATAGGAAAAAGTATATACAAATATATGTTTAATTATTTTTACATTATTCACATTTACATTAAATAATATAAATTACATATAATTATTATATTTTATATTATATATATTATATTTATATGTAATATATTATTATATATTATATAAATAATTACACATAATTATTTATATTATATATTATATATCATATAAATGTAAATAATGTAAAAATAATATAAATATATATTTGTATATACATTTTTCTTTATTCTGTTTTCATTTCATTTATATAACTTATTTCATTTTATATAACTTCATTTCATTTATATAACATATAAATATACATTTCTATAATTTATAGTTAAATATATAATATTTAATATATAATTATATACTAGTATATGATATAAATTATATTTATTGTTATAATTTTATATTTTTACATTATTATTACATTTATGTTGGTTTAATGTATAAACTAATATAGTATATATAGAAGTATAATGTTTAATGTATAAATTAATATAGTATATACATAGAAGTATAATGTATAATACCAAGTATAATGTATACTTCTTGGTGTTTTTTCTAGGAAAATTATATGCCAGTATGTGCCAAGATATTCAAGAATGTTCTGAATGGCATGACTTATAATCATTACAAAAACAGTATCTATCATCCAGATAACAGGTAAATAAATTGTCCCCTAAATGGATGAAATATATTTAGTCATAACAAATGAACAAACTGGAAAAAGAATATGCATAGTGAAGTCATATACAGACTGTATGCTTTACAATTCCAAGTATAAAAAGGGAAACTATGCTATAAGGTTTAGGGATGCATATTTAAGTGGCAAATTATACAAATAATAAAGAAATGCTTGTAATAAAATTTGGGCAGTGTAGTTCCTATCCTTTCAGTGGAAGAAAGGGATGTAGTATACTGACATTATTTGATTTCATGATATTGAGGAATTTTTGGTGTTCACTTTATATAATTTTTTTTAAAAAGATTTTATTTATTTATTTGACAGAGAGAGATCACAAGTAGGCAGAGAGGCAGAGAGAGAGAGAGAGAGAGGAGGAAGCAGGCTCCCTGCTGAGCAGAGAGCCCGATGCGGGACTCGATCCCAGGACCCTGAGATCATGACCCGAGCTGAAGGCAGCGGCTTAATCCACTGAGCCACCCAGGCGCCCCTCACTTTATATAAATTTGTTATGTTGCACATTCAGGTTTTATGAACATTTAAATGTGTGTTCTTTAGTAAAGTTTAAAATAACTAAGAGCTAACTAGGGAATAAATGATGCTTAAGTTCATATATAGCCAACTTTAATGCAATTTAGGAGAAGGTCAACACACACACACACACACACACACACGCACACACACACACACACACACACACTGATAATGACAAAATCCTTTCCCTGCTCAAATGATAAAGACTCGAGTCTTTAAAGCAGCTCACAAGGTCCTGTGTGGTCGTTCTCATCTGGTCTCTTCCTCTCTTCATTTTACTCTGTACTCTATCAATATTGCTTTTAATATTTCTAGTGTTTACCACCCTCTGTCTTGACTCAGGGACATTGCACTGCTTCTCCTCAACTGCCACAGCCTTCCTTTCCTCTTCAACCTCATAACTCATCTCAGAGATCATTTTCTCAGAGAACATCAACCCCGCCAAAAGAAGAGTGGACTTCTTCTTGCACACCCTCTCAGGAGGGCATTCTTTCTTTCCTTCAAATCATCCTTAATTTGTAATTTTACTTCCTGGGTGCAATTATCTGAATAGTATCTGCTTCCCCATGAGGCTATAAGCACTGTCAGGGATACAACTTTTACCAAGGAACCTCATTGGACATTGGCTAATAAATAATTTTTTAATTAATGATGAATAAGGTTTGGATAAATCAAATTTAAGACATCTTTGGAATACACAGGTGCATAGATATAGTAAACAGCTGGAATGTATCATTTATTATTGTATGGAATTATCATTTATTATTAGGAATAGTCTAAAGTTGGAAATTTGAGAAAGAAGAGGCAGGGGTAGGAGGACCCTGAGTGTTCCCTGTCTCAGAGAAACAACTAAATAACACTCACATTACCATGAATCATTTGAAAAGTGACCCAAAGACTAGGAGAACAAACACCTCAGTGTAAGGCAGAGAAAAGGCCACACATAAGAAATTATGAAGAGTGAGATGTGGTTTAGGAGGAAAATGGATCTTAGCTGTCTGGGGTCAGGAGGTAGCCAGGGTTGAGGAGTAAGGTAAGAAGGAGATAATAGCATCAGGGATCCTGCATGGGAAAGATGAATCCCCATAATTGGCTTTGAGAGCAAGAGGGGCCGAATTTCATGAGTTTTTACAACCAGCAGGACTTAAAGCCTGGAATTTTAAAAATCAGTGGGTTTGACCTAGGAAAACCTGGAGGGCACTAGGAACTGAGTCCCTGCACTTAAACAAAGATCACCAAAAACACCCTATGCAGATATGGCACAGAACCAGCAGTTTGTAAAATGCCTGGGGCATAGAAAGTGAGAGTTAATTACTTATCTCAGAGTGTGGCTGAAAGGCAGGATCACATTAAGACCCCTCCAGGAAGAAAGAAACTGGCATGTGCTATTTCCCTCCCCCACTCCCCAACATAAACATGTGGCCACCTGTAGGAACCAGTAGAGCACATATACCCACTACCTAACTCATTACAGGAAGCCCTGTTCCCTCATGCTTAGCAGATGGCCCCTTCCAAATCACATTTTCCTCTGTCCCTGTACTGCAGGCCCCTTACGACAGATGACTTACACAAACCCACCAACATCTCTTCTCCTGACCCATATGTTTTGTGAGGCCTAAGTTATGGGGGCAGCCAATCTCATTTGTAAGCAGGCCAGCACACACCTTGTTAAAACATATCCCACAGAGTGGGGATGAAACAAGAGCCACAACAGGCAAAGAGAGCCTCTCCAAACAACTGTACTGAAGGGGAAAGACACCAGGACTCCATAGCAGAGGATACACAACACAAATAGTAGACACTCTCTGAAGCATCAGGTCCTAGGAAATAGACACTATACTTCAGGGAAGTACAGGATCTTTGCTTCATTAGGCCATTATCTTCAAGAGCAGGAGACATAGTTGACTTTTTAACAGAGAGAAAGAGACACAGAGAGTTAGACAAAATGAAGAGACAGAGGAATATGTCCCAAATGAAAGAATAGGACCAAACCACAGCAAGAGACCTAAGAGAAATAGATATAAGTAATATGTCCAAGAGAAAACTTGAAGTAATGATCATAATGATACTCACTGAATTTGAGAAAAGAGTGGAGGACATTAGTGAGACCCTTAATGAAGAGGTAAAAAAGAAATAATCAAAGATGAAAAGCACACACACAAATATGAAAGTAAAATACACTTATTGGAATAAATTGCAGGCTAGAGGAAGTAGAGGAATGAATTAATGACCTGGAAGACAGACTAATGAGAAGTAATCAAGCTGAGCAAATCTGAGAAAAATAACTATGCAAATTGGGAATATTTTTGTACAACTCAGTGACTCCATCAAGCATAGTAACTTTGGTATTACAGAGATCCCAGAAGAAGAGAGAAAAAAGGGGAGAGAAAATTTGGAGAAATAATAGCTGAAAAATTCCTTAATCTGGTGAGAGGAAATAGGTATCCAGATTCCAAAGGTAAGAGGTCCCCTATACAAATCATCCCAAGGGAGTCCACACCAAAACACATAATTAAAATGGAAAAAAGTAGTGATAAAGAAAAAAAAATTAAAGAAGCAGAGTTTTATGCAAAAGAAACCAAAAAGTCTATCAGTGGATTTTTCAGCACAAATTTATAAGCCAGATAAGAGTAGTATGATAAATTCAAAGTGCTGAAAGGGAAAAATCTGCAGCCAAGAATACTCTATCCAGCAAAGATATCATTCAGAATAGAAGGGGAGACAAGGTACTTCTCAGATAAACATAAATTAAAGGAGTTCATGACTACTGAACCAGCCCTACAAGATATATAAATGGAGACTCCTTGAGCAGAAAAGAAAGACCATAAGTGAGAGTATGAAAAGTAGAAAACATGAAAGCAGTAAAAATAAACATTTCTATAAAAATCAGTCAAGGGATTAATAAAAAATAAGGATGTAATATATCATACCATATACCTAAAACATGGGGGAGGAGGAGAGGAGTAAAGAATGGTTTCAGATTTAAGTGACCATCAATGTAATATACACTGTTATATGTAAAGATGTTATTTACAAACCAGATGTTAACCATCAATCATAATGCAGTAATAGACAAAGAATAAACAGAAAGATACCCAATTGTATCACTAAAGAAGGCCATCAAACCATAAAAAAGCAAGAAGTGGATCAGAGAAAAACTACAAAACAACCACAAAACAAGTAAAAAAACTCAGTAAGTACATACCTATCAGTAGTTGCTTTAAATGTAAATAGACTAAATGCTCCAATCAAAAGGCATAGGATGACAGAGTAAAAAACAAAACAAAACAAACAAACAAAATATGTATTGCAGCCTATAGAGACTCATTTCAGACCTAAGGACACCTGCAGACTGAAAGTGAAGGGATGGCAAAACATTTATCATGCAAACAGATGCTAAAAGAAAATCATAGCAATACTGATACCAGACAAAATAGACTTTAAAACAAAGAGTGTAACTATAATAAAGGGGGCATTCAAAAAGAAGATGTAACAGCTGTAAATATTTATGCATCCAATATGGAGACAGCCAAGTAAATAAAAATAGTTAATAACAAGCAAATAAGAAGTAACCAGTAGTAATACATTAAGAGTAGGGGACTTTAACACCCCACTTTTATTAGTGGACAGAGTTTCAAAACAGAAAATCAACAAGGAAACAGTGGCTTTGAATGATGCACTGGTCCAGTTGGATATAACAGATATATTCAAAACATCCTATCCTAAAATAGCAGAATACACATTCTTTTCATGTGTATATAAAACATTCTTCAGAATAGATCACATATTAGACTACAAAACAAATCTCAACAAATTAAAAAAAGATTGAAGTATGCATCTTTTGTGACCACACTGTGAAACAAGAAATCAATCACAAGAAAAAAATCTGGAAAGAGCAAAAATACATGGATGCTAAAAAAACATGCTAATAGAGAATGAATGGGTCAACTAAGAAAACAAAGAAGAAATTAAAAAAATATATACATAGAAACAGAGGAAAATGCAAATACAATGGCCCAAATTTTGGGTATGCAGCAAATGCTGTACTTCTGAAGCTACTCCAAAAAATAGAAGAAGAAGAAAAACTTGCCAATTCCTTCTATAGGGCCAGTATTGCCCTGATACCAAAATCAGATAAGGACATCATAAAGAAGAGCACTACAGGCCAATATATATGAACATAGATGCAAATTCCTCAAGAAAATACTAAAATAAGACATATAGATGGCCAACAGACACATGAAAAAGTGCCCAATCTCACTCATCATCAGGGAAATGCAAGTTATGTCTATAATGATATATCACATCACATATGTCAGAATTGCTGAAATCAAAAATAAGAAAAAAACAAATTTGACAAGGATATGGAAGAAAAGAAACCCTCATGCACTATTGGTAGGAATGTAAATTGTTTCAGCTAGTATGAAAAACAGCTTGGAGTTTCCTCAAAAACTTAAAAACAGAACTACCCTACAATTCAGTAATTGCACTACTGGGTATATAACACCAAGATACAAAAACACTGGTTCAAAGGGATATATGCACTACTATGTTTATAGCAGCATTATTTACAATAGTCAAATTAGGAAAATAGTGCAAATGTGGATCAATAGATGAATGGATAAAGAAGAGGTAGTAAATATATACCATAGAATATTACTCAGCCATAACAAAGAATGGAATCTTGCCATTAGCAACAACATGGATAGAGAAACAGATAGTTAATTATAGCCAATAAACTGATGGTTACTGGGGGAGGGGATAGGTGGAGCAATGGGTTAAAGAGGTGATGGAGATTAAAGAGGACACTTATCATGATGAGCATGGAGAGAAGTATGGAAGTGTTGGTTCACTATAATGTACACCCAAAACTAATAAAACACTGTATGTTAACTCTACTGGAATTAAAATAAAAATTTAATAAAATTTAAAAAATAAAGTTAGTAATTTGGGAAACATCAATAATTCTAACATAACTGGTAGTGATCTTGGAAGAGGTGTTTGAAAACTAAAAAGAGAGAGAGGACAAAACACAGTCTTCTATAATCATACATGAACATATTTATCATCTCTTGAACCCTTCCCAAGTCCTCTGGGCCAAAATACTTGGAAGTATTTTTCTCACTTCTCTATATCTTTATGCTTTTCTCCTTTGCAATGCGTGTCCCTTCCCTTTATCATTATTTAGTGAAATCTCGTCATAACTTCCACAATAGATATTGATTCTACTCTTTCTCCATTGTTTGTTTAATATACGACCCTAGCTCAATGTGAAACATCTCCTTCTTCCTGTTAAAGATTTGTTTTACTTCTCAGATAAGATTTTAAACCCATTTTAAAAAGTCCTAGGGGGACGCCTGGGTGGCTCAGTTGGTTAAGCAGCTGCCTTCAGCTCAGGTCATGATCCCAGCGTCCTGGAATTGAGTCCCACATCGGGCTCCTTGCTTGGCAGGGAGCCTGCTTCTCTCTCTGCCTGCCATTCTGTCTGCCTGTGCTCACTCTCTCTCCCTCTCTCTCTGACAAATAAATAAATAAAATCTTAAAAAAAAAAAAAAAAGTCCTAGGGGTGCCTGTGTGGCTCAGTCAGTTAAGCCACCAACTCTTGATTTTTGGCTCAGGTCATGGTTTCAGGGTCCTGGGATTGAGCCCCATGTCAGGCTCTGTGCTCAGCATGGAATCTGTTTGAGATTCTCTTTCTCCTTCTCCCTCTACCCCTCACTTTGCTCACATACACTTTCTCCCCCTTTCTCAATCAACCAAATCTTTAAAAAATTCCTATCCCCCATTGTCTCACAATATGTTCCACAGTCCATAATTCTGAGGTTAAAAAAACAAAACAAAACAAAACTAAACTAACTTTTAAAATCAGATTTTTAAAATAATTGTATTTTATTTGGCACCAAAACTTGACATGATCTGAACTCATTTAGTGGCAAAGCCCAAGTTTGGCTGATGTGAGTTCAAAGTTGGTGCTATCTAGAGCTTAACAATGTGACCTGAAAAAAAAAAAAAAATGTGACCTGAATATGTCCTGAGCATGACATATCATTCTAAAATCCACGCATCCAAATTAAAAACTCTAAATTCCAAATACATACATTCACAGACACTTCATATAGGATTACACATTTTTACATTTTATTGTATCCTGCATTTGTAGTTTTGACAAATTTTAAATATTGTCAAATGAGTGCATAGTTGTATGGTTTCTGAGACCCTGTCAATTTCACACAACATATAGAATACTTACCTCTTGTGGGATGCTGGAAGCTAGCTGATATATTTATGAATAATGTATTTACTTCCCGGACGAAGGTCCCCATCTAGTGACTAATCCCTATGCAGACAAGAAGGACTGTGACAGTCTAGTGAAGGACACATGCAAGATAAACATGTCAAGATGGAGAAATGCAAAGAGCTAAACATACACATTGCAGTAAGTTGCTTTGCATTTCTTAAGGAAAACATTCTATTAATGAGCATGTTTATAGCAATATGATTCATACCAGTGTGCAAAAAACCCCAGAAAGATAGGGAAAGCAAGTTAGATGATCCAGACTTTATTAATTTTCTAGTAAGCAGGTTGTGCAGTTAGATTCTAATAAGAGTTTGAAGAGTTGAAAGAATGTAACATTAGAGATTTAAAAAATGAAGAGTGAAGAATCCATTTTCTGTTTTCTACAGATTTATCTTGGAAAATATGAAGTATTCAAAGAACAGAATGTATGATTATATTGAAGTTACCAATCCTGATACTACAGAAAAGGATTGAATTTGAAATAGCCATGTGACCTCAGAGTCCACTCATGCTTTCCTTCACTTTTTTGAATTTCAAAAAAAGAAAACTGATGGAAAATGAGGCATTTTACTTCTACTTACTACTCCTAGTTGCTTCTCTAATTTACTTCTAGATGTTGGTATTTTCCCCTTTATTATATGCTGTGTATCATACTTTCATGCCCTAGGACCTGGACATATGGTAAATCTTAGCCCAAGATCCAGGGTTAGAGCACACACATAGAATGAAGAGATTTCAGAACAGAGGGCGGGGGTGAGAGCACTAAGAGAGCATAGTTACATTTCTGGAACAATAATTCTACTACTTATTTAGTACTTCCATGAAATAAATTCATTTTCCTTTGCATTTAAATACATTTATCATATGTTTTGAGTTTTAATCTATCACAAAATAAATAATTGAACTTCCATTTTATATCATTATGTTAATTATTGACCTGGTTCTTGTAGAGTTTCTAAAATCATCTGATAAGTTAAGGGAAAAGAAATATAATAATGGGATGTGATGGAGGTGTTTGCTAAGGCTATGATGGTAATTGTCCTGCAATATATACATATATAAATTTAACATATTGCATATCTTAAACTTACACAATTTTATATGTCAATTATTTCTTAATAAAACTGGAAAAATTCACACTTTCATGGAGCTTAAATTGTACTTATATATACTAGATAGTGTCCAACCACTCCTCTAGATCCACATCTAATTATCCTACTGTGCTTTCAGCTCTGGCCACTGATCTCAAGTGGGGCTTGACTCCCTTGTTTTCTGGCTTCTTGTTGGTTTGACCAATGAAAAGTAAAGGCAGAAGACTGGAAGACAGAGGGAAGAGAGAGCAACTGGGTATTATTTCTCAGGGTTATTCTCTAGGATGTGTCTTTGGAGTGACATATTTTCTCCACTTACAAAGTAAGCTGTAGATCTTGTAATTTCAATTATCCGTTCCCAGCCTGGCTCCTTCAGACACTGGAAAAAAGATTAGTCCACCTAGAATTCTCATACTTGTGGGTTTGTTTTGTTTTGTTTGCTTTTTAATTTGCCCATATACTTTCAAGTAGTCTTCTTGTTAAACTTTTTCCATTTGACCCCTTTGAGTGTGCCATCTATTTCCTGAAAGTTTCTGATTAATCGACGGAGTTAGGAAGGAAATAAAATTTATAAAACAATTAAGAAAAGAACTTCAGCAGATGCTGTCAGTCATCCACCCATATCCCCTTGTTCCTCCCCAACGACACCATTCCTGGGTATGCTTCCTTTCTATGCATTGACCTGAGTGCTTTTCTTAGCTGCTGGCTTGCTGGGCTAAAGAGCAGAGCAGGTGAGGCATGCTGGGAGGTTATATGTTCCTTTCACCATCTTTTCCAGCAGTCCTGAACCAAAAACTGATAGGATAATACTGACAAAATCCTCAACTCCTTAAATCCTGGTTGGAACTACTTTGAGACATTGTTCACACTACCTCTCAGCATTCACCAGAAGGATTAACCCCAGGTGCCCACAGCAGTAATCTGCTTTAATGATGCACCCTTTATTGGTTTTGAGAGAGTGGGGATGGTGGGTTGGGGGACATGCTGGAGGAGGCAGGGAGGAGCAGGAGAACAAGAATCTTAAGCAGGCTCTACACCCAGTGCAGAGCCCAACACAGGGCTCCATCTCAGGACCTGAGATCATGACCTGAGCTGAAATCAAGAGTCAGTGCTTAACCAACTGAGCCATCAGTTTGTTAAAGAGCCTCGTCTTAACCTGACGTATTTTCTCATCCCATTGCTGATGATACATAAACAAACACTCACACTGTATTAAACTCACATTCTTACACAATGGTAAAGTCTGCAAGATTTTGAGAAGAAAGACGTGCTCTTATTGAGGTTTTATGTGGCTCCTTTCTGGACTTTTTGTCAAGAGAGATTTGAAGGGATGTGAGGGCCAGAAGCAGTGAGACCTGTTAGGGAGGTTAGTTGGTCTAGTGCACTAGTAGGCAAGGTGCTAATCCAGGAGAAAGATGATGAGGGCTTGCTTGAGAGCAGTAGTAGTGAAAAAAAGAACAAATTCTAGGTATTGTTTCTAGATCTACTGGTCAATATTTATTGAAATATATTGTTTATTGGACCGACCAAGATGTATATAGTCCTAATCATCCTTTTAGAGCTTTGGCAAGCAAGTTCAGAGAAGAGAAGTCTGGTATGTAAGGTCCCAGCTGCAGAGCCCAGAGCTCTTGCCTTCCAGCCATAGCACTTCCATCAAGGAAGCTGTCATAACATTAGAATGAGTAGAGGTAACAGCAGGCAGTGAACTGACAGTGAGAAAAATAGGGAGGACAGTAGAAAATAACAAGGGTGGAAACACTTTCAAGAATCTTGGCAGTAAAAGAAAAAAATATATGGTGTAACTGACAGACAAAAGGTACACTTCTTGTTTTGTTTTCCTATTTTTCTTTTTAACCTGGGAAAAACTTATTCTCCTTTACATGCTCAGCAGAGGACACACTGAAAAAAATACTTTATATTATGGAGTGAAAGGGAATAATTGATCAAGTTAGGGTTGGTGGCAGATAGATGTTAAAGTATATACAAGGGGTTTAACTCATAAGTAATTTACAAATAACTACAAATACATGAGTCTGTTATATTATTCTTAATATTTCAATTAGGACATCAGCTACATAATGATACTACTTTAAATATCAGCCAAAATTAAAATTTATTTTTATTTTTATTAAAAAATATTATGTTAGTCACTATACAGTTTATCATTAGTTTTTGAGATAGTGTTCCGTGATTCATTGCTTGTGTATAACACCCAGTGCTCTGTGCAATCCATGCCCTTCTTAATACCAGACTAACCCATCCTCCTACCCCTACTCCCTTCTAAAACCCTTGGTTTGTTTCCCAGAGTCCAGTCTCCCATGGTTTGTCTCCCATTCTGATTTCTCCTTCATTTTTCCCTTTCTTCTCCTAATGTCCTCCATGCTAATTCTTATGTTCCACAAATAAGTGAAACCATATGATAATTGACTTTCTCTGCTTGACTTATTTCACTTAGCATAATTAATATTTACTTGTAGAATAGTTTCAGATTTACAGAAAAAATTGTGATGGTAGTACAGAGTTTTCCACATATATCATACCCTGCTTCTATTTGTAACATCTTTCATTCATAAGGTATACTTGTTCCAATTAATGAATAAGTCAAAATACTATTAATAACTAAATTTCCTATTTAATTATATTCTATTGGATTTCCCTTTATGTGTTTTTCCTGTCCAGGATCTCATCACAAATATCATATTACATTTAGTTGCCATATCTCCTTAGGCTGTTCTTGGCTGTGAGAATTTTATGAATCTTTACATTTTGATGACCTTGACAGTTCTGATGCATGCTGGTAAGGTGTTTTGTAGAATGTTTCTCAATTAGGATTTGAATAAGGTTTTTCTCATGGTTCTGGGAAGAAGACTACAGAAGAAAATGACATTCTCATAGCAAGGGCATGTGTTATTGCTTATCACTACTGATATTAACCTTGATCACCTGGCTAAAGTACTCTTTTTTTCCCCCAAAATTTTCACTATCTTTGGAAAGTGTTCACTATGCATAGTTTATACTTAAAGAATAGGAAATTATACATGTTCACCCTCATGGAAGGCAGAGTACCTATGTAAGTTATTTGGACTTCTTCTGCACAGCACATTTGTCTATTCCCATATTTATACAATTAGTTTTAAAATCAGTATAAATTCATATATACTTTATACTTTGAGCTGTAATATAGTACTACTGTATTTATTCTGTTGCTCAAACTGTTACAGCTTCAGCTGTTGAGAGCTCTTTCAGTTAGCTCTTGTCCCTTTGACATATCCGTGTGTGAGAATGTGTGTGAGTGTGTGTGTGTGTGTGTGCACGTGTGTATTTCTCACCCCTTTACTTTCTGGCACTACAAGATGCTTAAAACTCATTTGTACATTTTCTGCTCCATTCCTAGAATCAAGCATTTCTCCATGGAATCCTTATTTCTTTTATTGGAAAATAATATTAAAAATCAAGAGATAAACACTAGTTTTCCCATGGCTTTTGGTATGTGATTGTTCCTTGCCTCTCAGTGGGCAAATCAAAGAAAGGAGTATTTACTAACCTGTGCATAAATACAGGTCTAAAATATTTGTACATGTAACCACCTTTATTAAGATATTAATTTCAGATAACTAGATATGTATTACTGTAGGCCTTTTTCTCAATCTGAAACTTTTGGTTTTACTACAGATATTAATTTACTTATATATGGAGATATGATCAAAAAAGAACCCATACAAAATAACAAAGGAACTGCAGTTTAAAAGAAATAGAAATAGACAGTAAGGTAAGAGTATCAATTTTACAATGAAACAGAAAAATAAAGGAAGTTGACATAAAGTAATCCCCAGATAGTAAATACTATTGTTGAAGAGATTGGAATTACTCTGATTTGCTAGGACCATAGAAAGTTGGGGGAGTCAGTCACAACAAATCATAAAATTAAAAATGAACTAAATATTGAAAGGGGTATTACACATATGAAAAATAACTCTTGGGGCACCTGGGTGGCTCAGTGGATTAAAGCCTCTACCTTTGCCTCAGGTCATAGTCCCAGAGTCCTGGGATCGAGCCCCACATCGGGCTCTCTGCTCAACAGGGACCCTGTTTCCTCCTCTCTCTGCCTGCCTCTTTGTCAACTTGTGATCTCTGTCAAATAAATAAATAAAATCTTTACAAAAAAGAAAAAAGAAAAATAACTCTTAATATACATATAATCTTCACTAAAGCAAGCATATCATCATAACACTGGTTGGGAGGCACCTGGGTGGCTCAATCATTGAACGTCTGCCTTCAGCTCAGGTCATGATCCTGGGGTCCTGGGACTGAGCCCCGCATCCAGCTCCCTGCTCAGCAGGAAGCCTGCTTCTCCCTCTCCCACTCCTCCTGCTTGTGTCCCCCACCCCCACCTCCATCAAATAAATAAATAAAATCTTTAAAAAAAAAAAACAACCACTGGGTGGTAATCTTGAAAAGTTTCTGTAAATTAAGGAACTATAAGTGGAAATATGTAATACCCATTATTGTGAATGCAAATGTATGTGGTCTTTTCTTTTTAATTCATTAAAATTAAAACTTGTAAGAGCTTTCATAAATTCACCCGAATTTCAGTTAATTGAGTCTATTTTTCCCAGAAGATCCTAAACTCCTCAATGAATTCTACTATGTGGTTATTTTCAGGAACATATGGCCACTTTCTATTTCCTGAGTTTCTACTTTAGAACCTAATGCTGATTCATAATAGATATTTTGGTGCCAGATAATCACAACACAATTATTAAAATATTAAATTCATACAAAAAATAAGTATTTTGTCTAAGACACTTAGAAGTCTCTTTTTTATTAGATTATATTTTCCATTTGCTGGCATATGCTTTAGAAATCACTGAACAAGATACATCTCTGACAGCAAAATCCGATGGGGGGGATAACAGATAGTTCTTAATAAAATTATAGCTATAAGGTATCAAATGGAAGATCAGTCCCTTTGCTTTCAAATTTGTTATTTCAAATGCCTACAGCATTAACTTCAAAACAAAAAAAATTCCCAAATCCTGAACGGTCAGCATGCTTACCTAATATATAAAAAATAAGAATACTGAAGAATTAGAGAAATTCTACACTCAATAAAGAATGAAAAGACTAGATGTAAATGAGATAAAGGATAACAAACTACATGAAAAATAAAATCTTACAGATGAACTAATTATGAGAAACAGCAACAAAAACTCTCAAGTCAATGAATTTTCATACTTAGAGCTCTGCACATTTTTTTAAATGATAAGACTGACCCATTGATTGTGAAGTTTTTGAAGCATAAAATTGGGCAAATGGGATGAATTTAGCATATATTCAAGTGTTTAGTGTACTGTCATAAGTTTAAGACAATAATCATAAATTATTGTCATAGAGTTTCAGGGCTCAAAGAAAATGGGCAATGAGAATAACTTATTAATTTATTTTACTGACAAAGAGACAGAGAATGGTAAGCCGCTGAGCAGGTGATGATCTTTGGGATCGAGCCCCAAATCGGGCTCTTTACAGCGGAAGCTTCTCTCTCTCTCTCTCTGCCTGACTCTCCACCGACTTGTGTGGCTTAAAAAAAAAAAAAAAAAAAAAAAAGAGACAGAGAATGTAAGAGCAAGTGAATTTTTCAAATTTACAAAAGAAGGAGTGGCTTGACCAGGAAGATAATCTGAATCTCTTCATGAACATCAAAGTTTGATTTTTTTTTTCCCCCACTACTGAGTTTACTTCAGAAACATTTGTTTAATTCCCTATAATTTTACTGGACCTGAGTCCATTTAACAGAAAAGCAAATAATGCTACTTACGGCTTACAAATAAAATATGATTGTCATATTAACAGTTTACTCAGTAGGATTTGAAGCTCAATGTCAGTTTTAAAACACATCTTAATAAACAATATAAAATTACCAAGGACTTCAGTGGGGCTATGCAAGTAGGATTTTGTCTTGAATAAATACAAATTAAGATAAATAAAAAGAGCACCACTTGCTATGATGGACAGATTTATCATTGTAAAGAACTAAATTATTGAAGAGAGAGAATAAGGAGAGTCTATATGTATCCAAGTTTCCTCTAAAACTCTACAGCAGTTAAAAAACAACGGATGGAAGAATAAATGGACTAAATGTTTACATGAATACTAATATCAACAACAAGGTTATAGAAATAAATGCTGTGGTCCTCAGTTTTCTTATTTAGAAATATGCCATGGGCTGCTTAAGATTGGAGAGAAACATAGTGCATTTTCTGGATAGTACTGCAATATATTAATAGCATTTGCTGAAAGCTCCAACTGTAAAGACCACTGTGACACATGAAGGCAGAAGGAAGGCCATTGAAGTTCTAACTGGTAAGGATGCATACCCAATTCCTCTTGACTGATGAAAACTATCATCTGTGAGAAGGGTAGAGAATAGTGACTAATCAGTTAAGGTACACAAAAAGAAGATTCACTTTGGCCATTCCATAGAAGCATCTGATAATCCTAATAGTCTCCATCAGTAATTAGCTTTCATGTATTTTTGTGAAAAGTTTAGTATAATGTTATAAACTGAAAATTTTATTTTACAATAACTCAAAAAGAAAAAAATTCATTAAAAAACTGAACACAATACTATTTATCAATATAAAGAAGGCTGAGTAATGTGTTGACTGATTTTATCAGCAGCAATTTTGCATAGTCATTTCTAATAAGAGATTATATAGCTGGGAGATGATAAGCAGATGTAGAAAATAGCACAAGCCAAATAACTTCATATATCTGTATATATATGTATATATATATGTATTTATATGTATATGCATATTTATATATGTATTTATATATGTGTGTGTATACAGATATGAAATCATTTAGAAAAGGTTTGTATATTTGCCACATAAAAGCAGTTCATGTCCCAAGAGAGACTGTCATGTTATAGTCAATCAATATATACCACAATAAGGCTAAATATATATGGTATGGATATATATATATCAATAATAATAATCTATAGGACAGATGTGAATCATCATGTTTCCTTGTAATCATATTAGAGCCTGAAAAAATGTTTATCCTCTTAAAGACACATTTAGTAAATATTTGTTGAAAAAATGAATAAGTATACTCTATCATATATTCTAATTAAATTTCAATGAAATAAGAAGAGTTTAAAAGAGTTAGCTTTCGTATTCTCAATTAAACTTAATGTAACCTCTATGGTGGAAGTGGTTTTTTAGAATATTTGATTTCTGTTTCTCTTATGGATTCAAAAAATATTTTTATTCTAATTTCTGAACTTGAGAATGCTTTCATTATATTTCAAATTGAAGTGCCAACATGCTTGAGGTTGTCTTGATGTTTGGCTGTCTCATGAGATTTTCTTCGCTCCCAGGGGCAGAGCTGTAATTGAGATTCTTTGTCCTCTATCTGACTGGGGAGGAGTTTTATAGTCCCTCTCAAGTAAAAGAGCTGCATTTAATTCTGAGTCTTTGCAGGTAGCTTAGATTCAGCTTCCTCCTTTAAACACAAAAACCTCACCTGGCCCTATGAGAGAGAGTATCTTGATTATTCCAATGGATACAGAAAATGCATTTGAAAAATTCCAACATTCTTTTATTATGAAGATTCTTGGCAAATTAGGACATGGAACTCAAAGCTTACAGTGAATATCATACCAAATTTTGAAAGACCAATGGGTTTCCTCCTAGATCTAGCACAAGGTAAGGATGTCAGATGCCACTGTTCCCATTCAACATTCTACTAGAGATCTAAGTAAATACTATAAAGGAAGGAAGAAATACAAGGCATGCAGATGGGAAAATAAGATACAAAATGGTCTTTATTCACAGATATGATTACCTATTCCGAAGACCCTAAAGAATCTTTAGAAAAGTTAAAATAATTAACACATGAATTTTCCAAGATCCCAGAATGCTGAGTCAATATACAAAAATAAATGATATTTGGGATGCCTGGGTGGCTCAGTTGGTTGGACGACTGCCTTCGGCTCAGGTAATGATCCCGGGGTCCCGAGATCGAGTCCCGTATCGGGCTCCCAGCTCCACAGGGAGTCTACTTCTCTCTCTGACCTTCTCCTCACTCATCCTCTCTCACTGTCTCTCTCTCAAATAAATAAATAAAATCTTAAAAAAAAACAAATGATATTTATGTATATGAGCACAAAAGATTTGGAAATTGAAATTAGAAACACAATACCTTTTAAAATATATCAAAGCTGTGAAATGATTGAGATGCAATAGATTTAGATGCAAGATTTGTATGGTGGAAATTAGAAATGATTAATAAGAAAAAAATAACAGACTAAAGCAATGGAAAGGTATCTAAATTTATGGATTAAGAGACTAAAAATTTTTTTAAAAGACTAAAAATTGTTAAGATGCCAAATATTCCAAAATTGGTCTATAAATTCAATAAAAATTCTATAAATTCAATACAATCTGAAATAAAATCTCATCAGTCTTTTTTTTAAGAAATTGACAAGATAATTCTAAATTTTATATGGATAATTCAAAGTTCAGAGAACAACCAAACCAATTTTTAAAAGAACAAAAGTAAAGATGTTATTCCAGTACTTGATGTAAAGATTACCAAGCTTACTATACAATATATATTATAACGCTCCTATAATCAAGAGAGGATGGTATTGCTAGAAAGAGACACAAGTCAATAAAATAGAAGGAATGTCCAAACATAGATACATACATATATAGTAAACTTATTCTACAGTAATTAATTTCCAGTGGTGAAATAAGAGTCTTCTCAATACATGATGTGGTAATAATTGAGCATCCATAAACAAACAAAAAAAAAAGTTTTGAACTTTACCTTTCAACTTATACAAATACCAATTTGAAATAGATCACAGACCTAAATGTAATGCATAAGATACTAGAACTCATAGAAAAAAATTTTGAGAAAATTTTTATGAACCGATTAGGCAAAAATGTCTTTGATGAAGCAAAAAAAAAATGGAGAAAAAGAAAAAATTTTAAAAATTGAACTTAATAAAAATCAAGAACTTTTGCTCTTCAGAAAGAAAATTTCATTAAGAAAACCCGCAATGAAATGCTACTTTAATAAGAGAAAGAATGAGCTACTATTACACATAACAACAAGAATGAACCTCAAAAGCATTATGGTAAGTGAAAACAGATTTAAAAAGCTAATGTATTATTCAATTTATATGAAATTCTAGAAAACACAAAACTTTAAGGACAGAAACCAGATTAGTGGTTCCCAGAGCTGAGTGTGGTAGAAGGGTACTGACTACAATGGGGCACCAGAAATGTTTCTACCATGATGAGATTTTTCTATACTTTGATTATGGTGGTAGTTGTTTAATATGCACCTATCAAAACTCATTGAATTCTACAAGTAAAATCAGTATCACCTTATGAAATTATGTTTGCAATGAAGCTGAATAAAGAAAGAATATCAAAGATCTATTTGTCATGGCCTATTTCTAAGTCTAGGGACATATGCATAGCAAACAAAGGTTCATCATACATAGTTCTCATTTGCCATGTACTCTTACCTCTCCCTTTTTATTGGGGATAACTGTGGGTTATCAGTTTCAACTCTTTTCTAATGAATTCACCATTATGCAAATATGCATATAAATATACACACATATAATTTTTACATTTATTAAGTGTTTTAATTGCAACAGAAAGCATTTGTATTCACTCATTTAGCCATGTTTCAAACACAAAAGTTCTAGTTTCTAGTGTGCATGTACAGTAAATTATATATTAACATATATTATATTAAAGTTACATGTATATATGTAACTTACATATCTATCTATCTATCTACATCTCTCTCTATATCTATATCTATATATCAGGAGACCATTCAAAGAAGCTTCACTAGTTGTATTGCTTTCAACAATAAGTTACTAGTGAATGCAGGTGAGCTCTAGCATTTATAACATCTGCACATTATTTGGGTACATTAAAACAACAGGAAAAGCAAAAATAAATACAGCTGTCATGATATGACTTTTATATAATTCCTAGTTTTCATTTTAGATTTTTTTTTCTGTCATTTACAGCCGTGAAAATAAGACCATGCATATAATTTAAACATGTTTTAAAGGACTAAGAGTCTAGATGTTTTGAGGATTCTAGTAGATGAAATAATAAAGGACATTCTGGTTTTGAAAACTAATGTCAGTTGCCTATTTGATCTGGGGTCATAGCAGTGAAAGGGGAAAAATAGTAAGAGGGTAAAACTAAGAAAGATGTAGAAATGAAAGGGAAGCAGGACATGAAAACCACTACCCTTTGTCCTACTAACATCTTGCAATAAAGAAACTGCACTTCACCATACTGTTAGAAAAGGATGCATTTGAACTGTGGACTATGAACTATGTCCAAAAAATACCTGAAAATAAGAAAAAAAAAGAACTTAGAAAACTATAACCAAAAAGCTACTATATTAGAAAATAGATGCAATTAATAAAAAATCTCGGCTGAATAAATTGACCCAAACCAATCATGAAGTAGAATAGTGGTTTCTAAACTTAAATATTTTCAAATTAGCATTTGATGATGATTCAAATTTAGGAAATTTCACATTGAGGTTATATTTTCATCACATCTATAGTTCATATTCCAAGTCTGGAGTCACATATTGTGTTTATAATTTTCATTTCTCTTTTCCGTCCTTCAATCTGTAAAAGTTTCTCAGCCTGTCTTTGTCATGACAGTGACATTTTTGAAAACTTCACGCTAGTAATTTTTAGAAAGTTTCTTAATTTGAGTTTAACTAATATTTCTCCTCATTAGATTCAAGTTGTGCATTCTAGCTGGAATAATGCAGAAGTGATAAGGTATCCTTCTCAGGGTGTCATATCCCAAAGTCCATGAGGTCCACATGCCACTTTCTAATGAAGTTAATTTGGATCATCAGGTCAAGATGGTGTCTACTTTCTCCAGTGTTCAGTTGCTATTGTTCCCTTCATTTTTCTCCTCTGTTTAGTAACTATTTTCTTACTACTCGGCAGTCCGTGGTGAGATGCCTTGAGAACAAGCAAATCCCCTGCTCCCCATTCAGTTTTTTCTGCAGCTGTATTATCCCCTAGAGTCCTGCCTGAGGCCATTTTTACCAACCTGCTGCCAATGATTGTTTTTCTACTCGATCATTTCTTCCACATTTATCAGGAGGTATGCTAATTTAAGAAAACATCATCCTCATTTTTCTTCTATTTGTGTTTATTTACTTATTATCATAATAGACTCAAATGATTTCCTACTTCATTTGATGGATTGCAGTCTATTGCGGTCCCCATTTATTTTGATGTTCGAATTACCCCAGAAATGGCCAATCAAGCTGTCTCTAATGTCCTTTTGGCATGTCATTATTTTTAAACACTTTCTTACTCTCTGGTGCAACAAGATGTTCCAGTTTCATCCTCCTCCTCCTCTTTGACCCAGCCCTGGAATCAGGTATTTTTCTAAGTTCTTATTCCTTTTGGTAGGGCTGGGTGCTTAAAAGCTAACATCTGAGCACAAGATTTGCCTATGACTACCGGAGTATCAGTGCCTTTTTTCTGTAGATAGAGGAAGGGGAAAATTTGGGTTTGCCTCAGACTCCAGGCTGTTCCCTTAGCTACATAGTTGATTTCAGGTTCCTATTTCAGCCTGAGAGTGATAGTGTGAGACAAAGTAAGAGTGAGAGAAAGACTGAAAAGATGGAGAATTCTCAGGATGTCTTATAGAGTCATTTCTGGAAGTGATGAGTAGGAGAAGAAAATCTAAATTGCACTTTAATCTAGACCCGCAACATAAACTTGGCCCACTTGTATTTTCAGTGATGTTTTCTGTCCAAATGCTTACCTTTAGCTGGCCTTAGATATGGTGAAAAAAGAACCCTCAATGCATCTTTTTTTTATATATAATTTTTTATTTTTTATAAACATATATTTTTATCCCCAGGGGTACAGGTCTGTGAATCACCAGGTTTACACACTTCACAGCACTCACCAAAGCACATACCCTCCCCAATGTCCATAATCCCACCCCCTTCTCCCAAACCCCCTCCCCCCAGCAACCCTCAGTTTGTTTTGTGAGATTAAGAGTCACTTATGGTTTGTCTCCCTCCCAATCCCATTTTCTTTCATTTATTCTTCTCGTACCCACTTAAGCCCCCATGTGGCATCACCACTTCCTCATATCAGGGAGATCATATGATAGTTGTCTTTCTCCGCCTGACTTATTTCGCTAAGCATGATACGCTCTAGTTCCATCCATGTTGTCGCAAATGGCAAGATTTCATTTCTTTTGATGGCTGCATAGTATTCCATTGTGTATATATACCACATCTTCTTGATCCATTCATCTGTTGATGGACATCTAGGTTCTTTCCATAGTTTGGCTACTGTGGACATTGCTGCTATAAACATTCAGGTACACGTGCCCCTTTGGATCACTACGTTTGTATCTATTGCACTATTGGGTATTTGCCCCTCAATGCATCTTACCCATTTGATTTGCAATATCTCTTGTTTTTTACTAGATCCTAGAGATCAGTGTGTAATAGATATTAAGATAGTAAGATAGGATTCCCCCCTGATTTCAAACTTTATTACAAAGCCATAATAACTAAACAGTATGGTGTTGGCAGACAGCTGCATAGACCAATGGAGAAAAATAGAGATCCCCAAAATAAGCCCAAACATATACAAGGAATTAATTTATGACAACCAGGCAAAGAATATACAATGGGAAAAACACAACCTCTTCAATAAATGGTTTCAGGAAAATTGAACATCTTCATACAAAAAATGAAACTGGACCACTGTTTTATACAATGTACAAAAATAACTCAAAATTAATTAAAGTCTTGACTATAAGCTCTGAAACCATAAGACTTCTAGAAAAAAAAAATAGGTAAAAAGCTCTTGACAGAGGTCCTGGTGATATTCTTTTTGAATCTGACACCATAAGCAAAAATGACAAAAGCAAAAATAAACAAATAGGATTGTATCAAATAAAATGTTTCTGTACAACAATGAAAACCATCAGCAAAAAGACAAGGCAACCAACTGAAGGGAAGGGAATCTTTGCAAGTCATATATCTGATAAAGGGGTAATATTCAAAATACACAAAGAACTCATACAACTCCACAAAAAAAAAAAAAAAAAAAAAAAAAAAAATCTCGGGCTCCTGGGTGGCTCAGTGGGTTAAGCCACTGCCTTCCACTCAGGTCATGATCGCAGGGTCCTGGGATTGAGCCCTGCCTCGGGCTCTCTGCTCAGCGGGGAGCCTGCTTCCTTCTCTCTCTCTCTCTGCCTGCCTCTCTGCCTGCTTGTGATCTCTCTCTGTCAAATAAATAAATAAAATCTTTAAAAAAAATCTGATTTAAAAATGGGCAGAAGATCTGGATTTCAGCTCTCAGCTCAGGTCCTGATCTCAGGGTTGTGAGACAGAGCCTGGCATGGACTTTGTGCTCAGCGTGGAGTCTGCTTGATGCTTTCTCCCTCTCCCTCTGCCCCTCTGCACACACATGTGCACATGCTTTCTCTCTCCCTTTCTTTTTCTCCCTTTCCCTCTCTTTCTAAAATAAATAAATAAATAAAATCTTTAAAAAAAAAAAAAAAAACCTGAAGCTCATAGATACAGAGAAGAGGGTGATAGTTTTCAGAGGTAAGGGGTTTAGTGTGAAAAAACAAAATGGATGAATATATATATATATATATTTTTTAGTTTAAGTGAATAGAATAAAAAAATATATAAGGTAGGATTGAAGGGATAATCTTTGAGTAACTGGCTTAAAAATGTCCAACCACCCCAGAGAAAACTAAACACTGTATATAGATTATGTTATCATGCCCACAGATCATTGTGATAAATGAGCCTCCATGGACAAGCTTGAATAGTGTGCACTGTTCTGTGAGCAATGCATTGCCATCTCAAGAGAGCCAGGTACTTACAGGACTTAAATCAGGCAGGATTTCACAGGAACTGTGATATAGCCCTTTTAAAAACCACTTCAGATAGTCATTTGATTTTTCATTTTATTTTTAGCAAATACAGAAAAAGGTGGGAAACATGGCTTAGCTTAAACAAGACAAAGGACGATTTGATACCTTTTTTTTTGATACTTTAGAGTCTATTCTTTAATGAATAGCTTTATGAAAGAAATAAGATTATATTACAATATAAAGTTATTTAATATGCTTCACTGAATTTAGGGGCTGGTGAGTTATAATGAGATTATTTTTAATATATTTTGGAGTAAATGCTAGATACACTTCTTTATGCTGTGACTGGAGTTACTCTGTAATATTTTCTGTGCCCTTTACCTAAAATGTTTCACTGAACATACCAAAGCATGTTATGAAATTAAAAAAAAAAAACAATAATCTATGGCACAAGATGTTATAGAACATGTAGCCCAATTTTTTGGCCACTTGTTCATCTATTTAAACTCAGAGCTCATGTGGTTAAAAACAGATGGCCACATACCATAATTATTACAAAATTATTTTGTAAAAATCCTTATCAGTATTTAGTAAGATTAACAGAGAACTATGTCAAACTAGAAAGTCAGAATTTCTCAAATCAAGAAATGGCGGAGATACAGACTTCTTTTTTTCCATGAATATTTTCCCTATTACTTCCTCTTTCAATTAAGTTAACAAATAGTCATGATTATGTGTTCTGTTTTAGACACAGACCAGAGTGACTGGCGGTTGTCACTAAGAAACAAATAGCTTGCGGTAGTATTGGCTCCTGTGTTATGAAAGATTTAACCCCCAGGGGAACAGTAATTCACAGGTAGATGAAAAACATATGAGGGGACAATGAAGGAGAAACTTTCATAGACATTAGAGAGCAAGGAGATCTGGGAAGAGAGGTATATAGAAGAACTCAAGATGCAGACTAGTTCATCACGAGAAGAGTCTTAGAGATGTGTGTGAATACCAGGAATTGGTGCCTTCTTGATGGGACCTTCTCCTTATAGCATTCTCACTCTGGAACTAGGTGATTACTCACACTATCACTGCTTTTGGTGGGTTTGGTGGGAATTTGGAATTCTTTCCAGTCATGGTGGTTGATCAACAGCAGCTTTCCTTTGTCTCAGTCTAACTTATTCTATATGAAGTTGTCTCAGCAATGTTCAATTCAGTATCAAATTCAAGAAAAGGAAATGAGACTCTGGACATTCACTAGGATGAAGAGAGCTCTATTTACCAAATTTAGAAAAATTTCAGCAATTATTCCTTCAAATATTTTCTGCAACACTTTTCTTCTTTCCTTTAAGGAATTCAATTATCCATTTTTTAAATTTTTTTATTTATTTATTTTTTATTTTTTTTATTTTTTATTTTTTATAAAAACATATATTATTAGCCTCAGTGGTACAGGTCTGTGAATCACCAAGTTTATACACTTCACAGCACTCACCATAGCACATCCCCTCCACAGTGTCCATAACCCAAACACCCTCTTCCTACCCACTTCTCCCCAGCAACCCTCAGTTTGTTTTGTGAGATTAAGAGCCTTTTATGGTTTGTCTCCCTCCTGATCCCATCTTGTTTCATTTTTTTCCTTCCTTACCCCCCAAGCCCCCCATGTTGCCTCTCAAATTCTTCATATCGGGGAGATCATATGATAATTGTCTTTCTCTCATTGACTTATTTCGCTCAGCATAATACCCTCTAGTTCCACCCACATTGTTACAAAAGGCAAAATTCCATTTCTTTTGATAGCTGCATAGTATTCCATTGTGTATACATACCACATCTTCTTTATCCATTCATCTGTTGATGGGCATCTAGGTTCCTCCCATAGTTTGGCTATTGTGGACATTGCTGCTATAAACATTCAGGTGCACGTCCCCCTTCAGATCACTACATTTGTGTCTTTAGGGTAAATACCCAATAGTGCAATTGCTGGGTCATAAGGTAGCTCTATTTTCAACTTCTTGAGGAACCTCCATGATGTTTTCAAGGGTGGTTGCACCAGCTTCAATTATCTATTTTTAAGTAACTTAAAGGCCTATAGACCACTGATACTCTATTTTTTTTTTTGTCTTTTCCCTCATCTTTATCATTTTGAGTTGTTTCTATTATTATGTGATTAAAGTCACTATATTTTTTTTCTGCAATGACTAATCTGCTCTTAATTGTATCCAGTATATTTTTCATCTTAGACATTTGTTTTAATCTAGGAGAAGTTGATTTAGGACTTTTTCCCCCTTTCATGTTTTCATTTGCCTTCTGAAATATAGGTTATAACTGTTTTTAAGTCATTAAATAGTAATATTCTTAACTGTGTTATTTCTGCTGGGTCTATTTCTGTCTATTGTTTATTGTTTTTAATCTTCCTTTGGATATTTTCCATCTTTTTAGATGCCTGGTAAGTTTTGTTTTTTTTTTTTTTTAAGATTTTATTGATTTATTTGACAGACAGAGATCACAAGTAGGCAGAGAGGCAGGCAGAGAGAGAGGAAGGGAAGCAGGCTCCCTGCTGAGCAGAGAGCCCAATGCAGGACTCGATCCAAGGACCCTGAGATCATTACCTGAGCCGAATGCAGCGGCTTTACCCACTGAGCCACCCAGGTGCACCCATGGTAGGTTTTTATAGTATGTTAGATATTGTGAGTTTTATAGGATGCTAGACCTTGTTTTACGCTATATTTTTCTAAATATTTGGTTTTTTCCCCCCTCAAATGCAATGAAGTTATTTGGGAAAATTTTACTTCTTTTAAAGCTAACTTTAAGGTTTTTTTTTTTTTTAGTGGAGCCAAAACAACATTTTCTCTAGGTAGAATTTTTCTACACAAATGGAACATTATCCATATTAGTATCCTACCTGACTCCCAGGTTTTCAATCTAGCTAGTAGGAACATAACTAATTATGTCCCTGAATGAGTTCTAGAAGTTGTTCTGCCTTTGCATTATCAGTAGCTCTTTCTCTGGCCGTTGGTGTTTCCTCACACACATGTGTTGATCAATATTCTGGTAAAGATTCAAGATTCTGGTAAAGACTTCAAATCTCTGAAGTTCTCCCTCTATATGGTCCTTATTTCTCTGTTACTCTGTCCTGCGAATTCTTGATGCTTTGACCTCTCTGAATTCTCATCTCTGTTAACGAAAGCTAAATTTAATGTTCAGATTTCTATTTTTTAAAAATGTTTTTTGATAGAGTTCTGAAAAAGGAATTTAGAAGGACAGGACTATTAGGGAACATTAAATTACAAAATTGTGAGGGTCTTAACAAAGGCAGGACAGTGAGGGTAAAGAGGAGGTCATGGATTTAAGATATATTTAGAAGGGAAAATAGAGAAGACTCGGTTATCAATTAACCAGGGGGAAGGAGGGAAAAGAGTCACACAGTTGGCTACTAGGTTTCTAGCCTATGTGAGTGGGTAAGGGTTGGGCACCTCAACAAAATAGAAAACACAGAAGGGGAAAGACCAAACAAGTAGGGGACAAAGATGATGAGTTCAGTTTTCCACATACTAAGTTTCCTGAGACCTGTGCCTACTGGAGGGATATGCAACCAGTATCTCTGTTTGGTTCAATTTAACATTCACTGAATAACTACCATATGCTAGGAATTTTGCTAGGAACTGGAAAGAGAAGGCAGAGTAAGATGCAGTAGTTTCCATTGGTGTAGAACACAAGAGATCTGGGGCACATATATAAGTTTCTTCTATAATAATGTCTTATTTACCTGACCACCAAACCTGAAAATTTGAAACAACAGTTTCAAGTGTGAAAGTTAGGAAGAGAAGATCAATGAAATAAAGGTTTTTATCTTTTCTTCCATAAATAAAGCCCCCAGTCCATTTTCTGAGACTTTTGACCCCAGTGTAATACAACATCCAGGCTAGCTCTGACTCTCAGCCAAACTAATTTTCTGCTTCTGCTTCAAAGCAGGAGATTAGAAGCAGGGAGGGGACTGCTAAAGGCAGTTATATTTTCAGGAGTGTGAACTGATTACTGACAGCTTGTCAAGAAAAGCAGGAAAACAAAATAGGGAAAACACATCTAAGTCTAGGAATCTAGTTCCTACAACATATCAGTAGCACTATGTTTACCTCTGTATTACAGTAATGATGGTTTATTGTGATGAATGTTTACAGTTATGTTTTAATCATCATGAACAATATTGATTATGCCAATTTATTTTCTGCAACATCTACCTGTTGCAAAATAAACATCTAATAGATTTGTATTATATGATTTTTTACAAAAGTTAGTGGTCTCATTAAAACGGAGATATTTTTTCTACAATATTAGAAATTAGGAACACTGGTTAACATTGTCCAGACTCCTTTATAAAGACCAATTAATAAAATGTCAAATTAGATGCTCAAGTAGGACAGTAGAGTCTTTGGGGGTGGGGGAAGAGTAGATGACATTTTCATTAAACCGTTGTGTTTTACAATCCATCTCCAGATCTCTTGGCCATTAGTAAGCACGACCAATGGGGCAACAACTGGCTTAAAAAGTGGCCATGATCACTTTATTCTTTCAAATTTACCATTATTTCTTTTCTTTTCTTTTCTTTTCTTTTCTTTTCTTTTCTTTTCTTTTCTACATCTATTCTTGTTCTAGTACTCTAAGAAGTTCAACACAGGTAGAAAGTACAAGTAAACGAAGAGAGGTTTCACTAGAAAAGTAAACCTGGCTTAAGAAGAGAAGTAAGCTTGATAAAAAGTGTACATCACTTCTAAATGTGTAAAACTGATTAAGGGTTGGGTTTTTTGGAGTCTGCACCTGGAGATCTGTTGAGAATTTTACCAATAATCAGATCAACAGAGGAGGAACCAAAAGAAGTTTACAAGCACTGTTTATGGGCAGTCTGGAGAATGTGTAGATGTTGCCTTATTTAAATATTGTATATATACGTTTACAGACTATAACATAGAAATTTTTTAAATGTTTAACAATGTAATGGACAAAAAAGTAGCAGAAAAAGGGTTTATTTTTGACCAAAATATTTATGAAATACAAATGTTCATTTCAGAAAAAAATTATTGTGTTAAAATATTTAAACATGGGGGGGCGCCTGGGTGGCTCAGTGAGTTACACCGCTGCCTTCGGCTCAGGTCATGATCTCGGGGTCCTGGGATCGAGTCCCGCATGGGGCTCTCTGCTCAGCGGGGAGCCTGCTTCCTCCTCTCTCTCTCTGCCTGCCTCTCTGCCTACTTGTGGTCTCTCTCTGTCAAATAAATAAATAAAATCTTTAAAAAATATATTTAAACATGGGAAAACACTAGATAAAACATGATAAATACTATTTTTCTAATGACTAGACCAGGAGAGTGAGCTGAGTTAAGGCAACATTGTAAGAAAACTTGAAGTACAAAGGAGATTAAACCCGCATTAGAAGCAACAAAGAGAAGAATTAAAGCTGTCGAATACTCAGTTATAACAAATGCTGACTTGGGAATTTTAACTCAAATTCCAAAGGAAGTGGGCAAAGAGATTACAGTGATTATAAAGTGATATACATGACGGAATGACAATATACATGGTAGGTATATAAAAGTATTTCAGAAAAAAATATTGAGGTAGAATCTAATATTAAAAATAATTACTTATGGTCTAAAGAAATACCAGGTTACCATTGAGGTGGCCATTGAATACAGGCAAAGTAAATAGAGAACAATATCTAGAGTTCAAAGGTGTCACTCCTTACCTCATTACTTCCTCTACTCCACAAAAAGGCACAAGGACTCACAGGTGTCTTGCATTAAATCTACCCACACTTTGAAGATAGTTAAAATGTTTCAGAACACATATAAAGAGAAGCCAAAACTGGGATTCTGTCAGAGAAGTAAGCTTAAGTCTGCTGGTAAAACCTGAGGAAGAAACTTGAAACTGATGCTGAGGACACTCAATAAAATGCCAGCAAATTGAATTGAGAAATACAGTAAAAAATAATATACAATGACCAAGTGAGATTCATAGTAACAATGTGAGACAGATAATTCTAGAAATAGGAGTATATTTTACACTATTAATAAATGAAAAATCAGTATTATCTCCAAAGATGCCAAAATGCATTTGAAAATATTAACATTTATTCTTGAACTTAAAATAAGTTTAATAAACTAGGGATAGTGGTATTTCTTAACATGATAACTACACACACACACACACACATACACGTAAGTACAAAACAAACACAAAGAGATATAAAACATGTGGATGGATATGGGCAGACACACATTGCCCTTAATGGAGAAAAACCTGATGCATTCCCATTAACAAGGAAACAAGTTGAACTGTCTCCTATTACAGTCATTAACAATCCTCAGAAGTACTAGTTAATAAAACAAAAAACACAATAGGTAAACTCTTTAAGAAGAAAGCGAAATCATCAAATGGTAAATTTAAATAACATGAAAACTTTGTAAATGTAAAACTCAATTGAAAACTATTATAATAAACTATTTAGCAATATTTTGGGGCACATAGTACTTCTTATATTCAAGAAGATATAAATATACCAACATGTCCACTGATGGATGAGTAGATGAAGGTGATATGTACATAGAATAGAATCTTATTTAGTCTTAAAAAGAAGGAAATCCAGCATATTGCAAGAACATAGATGAACCTCGAAGTTATTATGCTAAGTGAAATAAGCCATGCACACAACAAATCCTGCATGATTCCAATTCTATGAGGTTTTAAAATAGTCAAACTCACAGAATCAAAAAGTAGAATGATGGTTGCAGGGGTACAAGGAGATGGGGGAGGGAAACATTCCCTTATTAATCAAAGAGTATAAAATCTCAGTTATATAAGACTAAGTTGTAGCAAGCTGCATTGCAACATTGACCTTATAGTTAACAATACTGTATTGTGCACTTTTAAAATTTAAGTGGCTGGATCACATGTTACATGTTCTTACCACAGTAAGATTTTTAAAAATAGATAAGTTTAAAAATGGACAAATAACTAACCAAGTAGAAAATTCAACATTTAACTTTTTTTTTAAAAGATTTTATTTATTTATATGACAGAGAGAGATCACAAGTAGGCAGAGAGGCAGGCAGAGTGAGATGGGAATAGCAGGCATGCTGCTGAGCAGAGAGCCCGATGTGGGGCTTGATCCCAGGACCCTAGGATCATGATCTGAGCTGAAGGCAGAGGCTTTAATCCACTGAGCCACCCAGGTGCCCCTCAACATTTAACTTTTAATACCAGACTATAAATAGCATATCTTTTTATAAATATAAAAACAAAATATTATTAAAAATGTCAGTTTCTTCGCTCTCTCCCCGTCTCTCTCTCTGATAAATAAATAAAATCTTTAAAAAAAAAAAAGCTTAAAAAAATGTCAGTTTCCTGAATTTATACATTTATTACAGTCTAAACAGAAATGAAAGCTTATATTTTTGTTACTTTGACTCAGAAAATATGATTCTTAACATTTTATCAGAGATTAAAAATAGAGTAAAAGGATATATCTGAAAAATAAAATAATATGACTTATTTACCTGCTTTCCCTGATATTAAAACAATTATAGAGTCTTAGTAAATAAAGCATTTTTCTTAATGCATGTACTTATAGATCAATGAAACAGAGTTGGAGTAGATATAATATAAGGAATACATATATGATACACGAATTTACATTTTCTTCTCCAAAAGGAGAGTAAAATTACTGGTGACGTCACAGTCGATTTGTACTTCTGGGTTATGTACTAGATTTAAAAGAAAAAACCCTGGGGAAGTACTTATAGAATAAAAAATTAAAATATTTTGAGGATGTTTTGGTTATTAAAAAATTTAAATACCTAATACTGCTTCTGGAATTTACCTCTTCAAGCCTATCTGAGCTTAGTTAGCAATTATAGAATTAGAATTCACCCACTGGTGCTTTGTACTTAGCCTACATATTTGCTAATGGGCTACACAGTTAAGAAGGAGGGCATGATTTTATTTCTTTACAATAAAAAAGTTTGTATAATCTTCTTATGCCCTCATTTTTGCTTGTAAATATTTGCTCTTTCTCAAGCTCAGCAACAGATAACTCTTCTCTGTTATGCCAGCTTAGTTTATCTAGAGGGAAGATTGTTGTTTGTATTCAATCAGGTATCAGAATCTTAAGGAAACCAAACCATACTTTTCCTTTGCAAGGTTTCTATTCTCTCTCTTTTTTGACATTCAAATGTGTCAACCAACAGCTTGGAATGTTATTGCAGATAAACAGAGTAGGATGTTTTGTATTTGTGATATCATCTTCCATGTGCACCAAATACTTAGGGATCTCATGATCCTTTGCTGTCAAAGAAATGCATGTGTGGCTTTTACAGTTACTACATCCCTAGGATGATCTCCTGGCTATAAGGTCACCTTTTAAATGATATTTCATCCAATTTTGGATTGAGTTGGGAAAGAAAAATTAAACCTCAACTGTCTGGATATGCAAAGGGTATACTTGAAGCAACATCACTATATTACATTAGTTGTAGAAACATGTAAAAATTTAATTTTAAAAATAGAATTTTACTGTTATTATTTAGAATAACAGAAAAAGCAAAAATGGTAATTTCTTTCTTTGGATAAATAATATACCCTTATTTTAAATTTTGGATATTTTTGGATTTTTTTTATTATTTGGATAAATAATATACCCTTATTTTATTTTATTTTTTTATTTTTTATTTTTTTTAAAGATTTTATTTATTTATTTGACAGAGAGAGATCACAAGTAGATGGAGAGAGAGGCAGGCAGAGAGAGAGAGAGGGAAGCAGGCTCCCTGCTGAGCAGAGAGCCCAACATGGGACTCGATCCCAGGACCCTGAGATCGTGACCTGAGCGGAAGGCAGCGGCTTAACCCACTGAGCCACCCAGGCGCCCAATATACCCTTATTTTAAATAACAGTTGGCAAACAGGTTCTCATTTAAGGCAATGATATTTTAATGTAAAGTATTATATTATACATAAAGAGAAAAATATGAAGAATCAAATGAATTTATGGAAGTCTCATAGTGCTTGAGATAGTTTATGTTTTATATTCCAAATCCAGTGGTTTTCACATTAAAAAATGATGCTCAATCAGCAATATGGAATAACCCTAGATAGCAATGAATAATCATCACAGCTCTACCCTGCTAACTGGACTTTTGTTATAATAAGAAATAGGGGACCAAAGGGGACCAAAGAAAATATACAAGGCCTGTCTTTTGACATCAGAGGATAGGTATATTGACATATAATATTGCTCTGTAGCAGTTTGGCCAGGAAAAATTGAGACTCCAGAGGCCAACCTTATGGGTCACAGCTGGACGGTTCAAATTATTCCCACTAGAAGAATCATGTTTCTATGATGTTTTAATATCTCTGCTTTGATTACAAGAAATTTTATCGTGTCTTGTTTTTATTTATTATAATTAGAAAGTATTTCCTTCATTTTAAAATGGTATTAATACATCTGGCTAATGAATACAAGGTTTTGTCAAAAAAATCCATTTTGATTAAACTGAGAATAAAATATGATAAAACACCAATTGAAATTCTCACATGAATGTTTTGTTTTTCTAGCATAAGCTTAGATGATCATTTTGAAGAGAGTATGGAAAACCACTTGCTATATATTCTTTAGCTGTTTTTATTATATTGTCGATTATTTCTGTTCAATTTCTGTCTCGGTATTACCACATCTGCTATTTTAAAGTACTTTCATATTGAATACATTAATATGTTTAAGTTGACTTAGAACAGTGCATTGCACATAGTAATTGCTCACTAAATGTTATCTGTGCTAGTAATATTTACTATTTTTTATTTTTCCAATACTTTCCTATTCTGTAGTCATCTTACAAAATCTGTTTTCTACTTTAAATAGATAAATCCATGCCCTATCTGGTCTCCCTTTCTTCAAATGTCAAATAAAAAATGTTTCTCAAGGTACGCCACTGGAATATTAACATTTCTTGTTCCTACTGCTCCCATATTACACATTTTTGTTGTTGTTGTTTTTGTTGTTTCTCTTGAAGATTTGCTTTAGGAAATGTCTTCAAGTATTTGAAGATAATCAGAATCAATTCAATTACAGGAAAATCACTAATCCCTGCATTATATTGTCAATATTTGCCATGAATGCAGTCCTATTGATTTTTTTTTTTTTACTCAAGACTTTTGGATTTTCAAAATTTTCAAATTTCAAAATTTCAAATTTCAAAAATTTCAAAATTTTCAAATTTCCCCAAACATCTATCACAGGTGGTATTTGTCTAATAGCTCAGCAATAGCTTGATGTTGGGAAAGAATGGAATCATTGCTGATGCTTCTATGCTTTATTATTTTAAGATACTCTATACTTTATTGTTTGCATTTTCTTTGTAAGCCTCATGATTGTGTATTCAAAAATGTTTCTATACCGTCTTTATCTGTTATCATAGGAAACTTTTTTGTTTTCTAAGTCTATTTGTCACATTATAAGTGAAACCACTATTTTTTATATGTAGCAGGTAGAAGTTAGGCACACAAATTAAGGGGCCAGCATGAGCTAAGTACAGCTGAAAAAGTCTCCCAGCATTACATACTGAATGAACACTGGTTACCACCAGTGGGGACCTGGAATCTCCTACTTAAGTCTTACTAGGAGGAGGCCAAATTGCCCTATGCTCTAAACCAATCCACATACCCTTCTTTTCCTCTAGTCAGTTTAAGAATAACACAGGGTAATGAGAAAGATGTGGTCCATAAACACTATGAAGTATTACACCTCCATCAGAAAGGATAAATACCCAACTTTTGTAGCAACATGGACAGGACTGGAAGAGATTATGCTGTGAAATAAGCCAAGCAGAGATAGTCAATTATCATATGGTTTCACTTATTTGTGGAGCATAACAAATAGCATGGAGGACAAGGGTAGTTAGAGAGGAGAAGGGAGTTGAGGGAAATTGGAAGGGGAGGTGAACCACGAGAGACTATAGACTCTGAAAAACAATCTGAGGGGTTTGAAGGGGCGGGGGGTGGGAGGGTGGGGGAACCAGGTGGTGGGTATTAGAGAGGGTACGATTGCAAGGAGCACTGGGTGTGGTGCAAAAACAATGAATACTGTTAAGCTGAAGAAAAAAAAAAAAAGAATAACACTGGGCTGGCTTAATGGAATGAAGCATCCATTCTACCATATGTTGTTTTGGTTTAATATAAATGGATGTAAGTAACTTCTAAATCTAGGTGAGGGGAGCTCCAAGAGATATTTGATAAAAAATTCTGGGTGCCTACAGAGGAGAATCCTGACATCTCATTTTTTCCTCCTTGTGTTGAATGTCAATAGACCTATTCTGGGATCTCAGTTGAAGCAGAAGTCTTCCTAGAGTTTACCGAAATTAGAAATTTTGTGTGAATAAGGAGACAGCTTGAGGTTCCCAGGAACAGTATGTAACAAAGAATTTGGTGTAGCATCACTAAAAAGAAGATGGAAAACTATTAATTCTTTAAAGTCTTCTGGGGACAAGGAGGCATCCCAAGAAGTTCTCCTAATTCCATGAAGAGTATGGAAATTAGAAGAAATGACAGGAGCTGTGGGTGTCTGCCAGGACAATAAAAATCTCAACTTAGAGAAGTAGCTGGAGGTTTGAAAATGTGGACAAGGTAGATGGAAGGTCCAGCTTCCTTTCAAAGCTATCTTCAGTAGTGAAGAGGGCCTAAACCATCTGCATCACTTCAGAGAAAACCAGTTTGAGTTACCATGATGCTGGGGACACATTACCACCAGAAGAAGCAGCCCATCAAACTAAGATTCTGCTGGCTTTCCTCTCCCCCCTTTATAGTCCTGGACACTGGAGGGCTAAGGGTGGGTCTGGAAGAAGCAAAAGTCTCAGAACCCCCCAAACTGCTGTTCTCCAATGACGACTAGATCATAGCTCTAGCCTGAAGGAAGAGAAGTATGAATCTTTTTTTTTTTTTTAAAAGAAGTATGAATCTTGAATAGTGACATTTTAAAGAAAAATTGGCTTGATTTTTAAGAACAGAAAATAAGACCTACTAAGTAGCTTCTATGGGACTTTTAGGTCATGAAGGAAGTGTAGCTATGGCACTTTTTCCCTCTCAGTGTTGGATAAGTAAGAGGAATGTCAGGCTGGAGCTGAAGGCTTATGATAGACTCAAGTGCAGGAGTCATTTAACAACTTTAGTCTAAGTACTTAAGTCTACCTGAAGTAGTAGGGAATTTCAGTAAAGAACAATATACTGTCCAAGAGGGGAATATATACTACTGACTGGAATTCATCTGTGATATTTCAGGAATTCTGGACACTTTGGACAGGCAGCAAGAAGGAGAACATATACTAAAGGAAAATCAGAGATAGATAGGAAAACAGATATTTTGTAAAGTTCATTTTGGTAATAAAATATATTTTAAAGCCAAGTAATGATATCTCATGTGAAATGATTCTAATTACTACTTTGTAACTGGCCCTTGACTGAAGATAATTTGTTGAGACTGAAAACAAGAAGGGACCTTCTTATGTATTTCAAAACCAATAAATATGTGACATCATGACCTATTCATGGAGGTTTTATTGCTAACGCATGCAGAAATACCATACTTTATTTAATAAGTTTTAATAAATAGGATTGCAGCACATAACAGCATCTATCAGTGTATATTTTAGAAGTACTAATGTCCTTTAACATAATGATAAGAAAGAGGTTCTTTGCACCTATATGATTTTGCCTGACCACTGATTACCACAGGAGCTCAGTGGCTAAGGGATGAAACTTGATGATGGAAAGCTGTGGAAAGTGCAACCAATAAACAAACCCAAGCTGCAGCTTGGTTCTATAAACCATGGCTGCCATGCTGGGTGAGTAATTATGCTATTGCAGAAATGATAAATAATGCTGTGCTATCTTCACTGGGAAAATGAAGTATTTCTTGCCCCTCAAATTGCTAAAGGTGAAACCTGCTTTCTGGGTCCAATCTGTTAGAAGGAAATAATCTGACAAGATAATTCTTCTTAAAGGGCTACATGTTTGCTTCTATAGCATGAAAATATTTAGTTTATAAATTTTACCTGCCCTTCTTGTCATGTTGTGAGGAGGAAGATTAAGGCCTAATTAAGATTCAAAGGAACAGATTTTAAAAATTGGAATTTCAGAATAATCTTGATTATGATTGGGGTTCTTATTTAGTTTCATTTAATAATTATTTTACTTTAAATATTTAAACAGGCAAAGAATGAAGAATGATTATTATTTAATCATATTGTGAGAGGCTAAATATAAAATAGTACAAAATTAGGGTACGAATGGTGTCTGTGAGTATATCTCACTGGATACTGAAAAGTCATTAGATTAAGTCTAAACTCTCAATGTCCCATTGATATTATATTTATTAGAATTCTTGTTAAATATTATAAGAGAATTTTATTTCCATCTTCTTTCCATATGTGATTAAAATTATATATGAAATTCATCTAAGCTGGGCCACCTCTAGTCCCAACCCAGCAGCAAGTCAGCTTCCCATCCAAAAAAGCATCAAGTTCTAAAGAAAGACTCAAAATGAATATTGACCTTTACTAAGGATCTTTTGAGGAAGCAATAATGAGGCAATTCATAACACAGCACACAGCACAACATGCCTACAATCCTCTTTCAAGATCTCTTTCTACCCTCAAAGTTTCATCACATATAACCACAGTTCATATTTTCTCCTCCTTCTCATTTAAAACTCCCTCATGCCAAGTGGCTTCTTTCTCGTCCTTCCTGCTCTGAGTTGTGGCTGCTGGTCTCCAGATATTTAAAATTTCATGCTATTAACCCGGAGACTCCCCATGGCACACAGTTTGGGGCAGTAGGGTCCATCCCCTTTGACTGCTCTGCTGGGATCCTGAGGAATGAGCTTCCCCATTCAATCCAGACATTTTCAGTGTATTTTGTTACTTTGAGTGGGCTGGGGGAAAGGGAGGGCAGAGATTGTCTTCAAATGCTACAGTTTGTACAGTACATTTGTACCGTTTAACCTCTTTTTAACTTTGTCAAATTATTACTATATAACCTGAGTCAATATTACAATTATAGAAAATAACTAATATGGTTATATAATTATAAAACATAACTTGAGATACGTTTTTCCTACAATTTACTTCAATTGATGAAGTTTGTATGGTGATGATTAAAGCAGAATACATTTTCACAGCAAGGAGAAGGAAAGATATTTAGCAGGGATCTGGAACTCCAGAGCCTTTGATGTGATTCCTGTGGTGAACACAAGCTCATGAAAGAGCTACAAAGTAGGAACACAAAAGAAAAAGGATTATACTTTGAACTATTAAAGCTTTGGCCTTTAGGACTAGCTAGCCAACCTCCATAGTGACACCACCTGTGAGTTTCAAGGACTATTCCTGCCCCTTGGACCAAAGGCCTAGATACTGTGCTTTATGCCTACACTTAATCTTTACTTTTTGCTTTTAACCACTCCAGTGAAGAGAAAAGGCAAGTAACTATAACTTTAAGGAAAAGGTCACTGAGGAAAATTTCATATATATATACATATTTACATATGTGTGTATATATAATATATATTATATATATAATATATATTTTATATTTATATATATTTATACATTATATATATTTATATATATATATTTATATATTATATATTTGTATTTATATATAATATATTATATATAATGTATATATTATATACATATATACATGTATACATATATAATGCATATATTATATATACACACACATATGTAAATATGTATATATATATATTTTTTTCCCCTAAAGCTGAGAACACCTGAATTATGCCCACTAGGAAAATCTTCCCCCTATATATATATATAATATAATATATAATATAATATATAATATATTATATATACACACACATATATGTAAATATGTATATATATGTATTTTTTTCCCCTAAAGCTGAGAACACCTGAATTATGTCCACTAGGAAAATCTTCCCCATCTTCTAAGGTCTCATTTAGTGTTAGTGCGTGTGTGGGGTAGGGGGAGTTGGCAGCATGACAGCCTAAATTTTTGTCTTTGACCTATATCGTCTACCTTCTCCTATTTTCAGAGTTAGAATACTAAATTCACACTATACATTAAAACATGTGAGTTATAATTAAGGTTACTCCTAAAAAACCCATTGTTAGTTAATTTCTACTCAGATGTTATATAGCCAAAAACAATTTCCCAGTGATACTCTGTAACTTTCTGTAAGTGACTAAGAATAGTCATGAAGCCCAACTGAAATAAATTATATAGTGTTATGTATTCTTTTTTGGAAACGAAAATTTACAATCTGAGTTACTAAAAATAAAAGGAAAAAAAGTAATTTAATATGGGAATTCATATCATTGATGCCTTTTTAATACCTTATATTTGTAAACCTGTATTTAAGATAATATCAGAGATTATATGCCCAAATTAATCTAGATTCTCAGTAGACAACACCATACTGTCAAAATCACACTGATACAAGGTCCCAAAGAAAGAGAAGCTTGATGTCAGAAGGTTAATAATTTTTTGGATGTATCAATGTGGTAATAAAATCAAGCTGTGAATTAGACACAGAAACAGAGATTTGAATACTAGGGACTGTAAATCTAAATTTGCCACATATAAGTATATCCCTTTGGAAGACAGCTCTTCATGCAGTCCTCACATTTCTGTCTATCTTACAAGCAGAGATACTGAGCATCCTTTGAACTATCTCATCAAGAACACTTGTGTGGAGACCAATCTAGGAAAACAGGGAGAATGTCTACCTCCAGAACAAAGGCCCCGCTTGCTTAGAACCTTGAAGATCCTGATGGTGTCTTCTTGCTGAACAAAAGCAGGTGTTCTTCTACTTTCCGTTATAAAAGATGTGGGTTCCCGAAACTCAGTGTTTCTTTCCTGCAATGCAGCCCATTCTGTGAGCATGTCACCAGCCTTCTTCATATTGATTTTTGTGAACCGGGGTTTAGAAACCCAATGCAAAACTGCTGGCACTCTGGCTACTGTTATTATGTAAAAACCTCTCGGTTTCTGCTATCATTCATGAGGATATGGTTAGATGAATTCCTAGTAGGACAAAATCTCCCATCCTTCATAGTTATAGACATATCTCACACTCAAATGGACATGACAGATGTAAAAAGCTGGTAAATATTTCCACTAAAGAGCTTTCCTAAATAATAATAATAATAATAATAATAAATGAAAAATTTAAAAAGAGTTTTCCTAGACCAAAGGATCTTTTCCACAGAATTTAAATTTGAATAGTAACAATAAAGTTCTAAGGGAATTTGCCTGGAAAAAACTCGCAATTCTGAATAGTTTTATCATACTCAGAAATAAGTGATTTGTGCAGTTTTTTTAAAAATACAAATTGTTTCTATGCACAAGCCATAAAAAATCGCTTAAGTTACACTTGCAGTAACAATTTTATCTCACATTTGGAAACAGAATCTGGTCCTTACTGTAGGAAACCTACTAGAAGATATGTCATAACAATTAATCCACTACAATGGATTATATACCTGAAGATAAAAGAAGCTTCACTTCAAGAATTCTCTTCTAAGAGGGAAATTACATGTTTCATAAAAGTCACTTCATTTTACAACGTACTGTATAAGAGAAGGTTGTTAGGAGTACATGCTGCTTTTGGAAGCCTTTATTCTGTACCAAGGAGCTTCTGTAGCCCTCACAGTTTGTTCAGCAATTCCTCCATTCACCACGAGTTGGCATCCTAGTAGCCTTGGCAGAAAATGTTCTAAATAGTCCTAACTACCCCAAGTCTTCATTACTCGTCCCTCTCATTCTAAGCAGGTCAGTCCTTCAACTACATTTCTCCTTAGCTAATTTTTTTTTTCCATGTGTCCATCCACATAACTTTTTTGTTTCACTATTTCTTCAGAAGTAAGAAATATTCCCCTAATTTACATGCCTGAAACTTTCATTCTTTTCTCTTCCCCCAACCTCAATCCATTAAAAAGTGTTACAGGATATTGAAAAGTCACTATTTTCTCTCTTTTGCCACGTTCTTATTGAGATGCTAATTCTCTTCTGCAGTATATTTTAAGAATTATGAAGCTCGTTCGTCTAACGTTAGCCCATCATCCACTTCCAGATTAAATAAGAGCATATTAGCATGGAATAATACAGAATAGTATTAAGCAACACGGAAGGAATCAGGTGCTTCTCCTCACTTCAATCTTAGTATAACATTCAAAGTTCCAATACAAAAAAAAAAAAAAAAAACCAGAAAACAGAAAACCTACCTAAAGTTTTAACTAAAAACATTTGAATAAGGGAACAATTTACAGAGCTGTGGAGAAGCTTCTAAGAACCAAAAATGGAACATGAAATAGTCTGTGGAACAAACAACAAAGAGGAACTATTTTGATTCCTAGGCCTAGAACTATTGTGATTTCCTAGGGAGGAAAACAGAATTAGTGGTTCTCGGCCCCAGGATAGTAGCAGCTATATAGCTAACGGAGAGGGCTTCCAGGAGGGATTATACCTTCAGGAGAGGAACAGAGTCACTGCCATCCTGCAGGCTCGCAGGGATGGGGTCAGGAGAACAAATACCACAGCTTTTATTTCTCCCAACATTTTCTTTTTCCTTATGGTGCTAGACTAACCAGAAGCCAGAGGACTCAAAGTTAGGGCAAACCAGCCCAGGATAAATAGAACAGACTGCCTTTAAACGTCTGAAGATTAGAGACTGCTTGATCCGCGGAAGTTAGGTGTGAGGTGCTTCAATGTTGCCAAGAGTCAGGGCAAAAATTTATTTATGTTTTCTGTGTGCTCTGTGTTGGACTTCACAGAGGAAGCCTAATTAAAATCTATCTTTAGTAAAATTGTTGTTACCCAAAGCGATTATCAGAGATGACTCTAACAAGAGGACCAGACTTCTGGCAGCTAAGGCTTGGGACAGAAGTCCTAAGGGTTCTGCCAGATACGGGAGCTGAAAATAGGCATGGAGGTTGGGGATGGAAAACTACCAGCAGTGATTTCCCAAGGAACCCGAGTGGCCCATAGTAGAGTCCGCTTCGGACATTCGCCTTAACCAAGAGCCATTGTCTGACAACGCTTTGGAGGTGGTTATTCAAAACTTTATCTTTTCCCTTTTTTCCAACTTCACTCCCTTAATCCAAATAATAACTAGTGGGGGGGGGGCGTAAAAAGCACGAGACAGTGAAGCTGACCTTGCATCATTTTCCCTTGGAACATTTCCAGCCTTAAGGAAGAATGGCTGGTGAAATAGGAATTTTACATTAGTGGAGTTGACATGCACAAGGCCTGATTGGAATATTTAATCTTTCAAATGTGAGATGATAAATTAAGGCCTGAGTGTGGTAAGAAAAGTTGTGCTATCTGAGACTTCATCCAGGGGTGTGAGGAACAAATCCACAGGTATTCAAATGTAGTGGTCCAGAAAGAGAAAGCCAGTTTGTAATTTCCCCCATTGCAAATCCAATTCCTGCAAAGAATTATGACATTCACTACATTGTTTCTCGACCTCCGACATTCTGCCTACAAACAGGTTTAGATGTCCCACATTCTAAAAGTCTCCCCAACTCCTGACAGTACTAATGCATTGAGTCCTGGATTTCAGCTTTTTCCTTTTCTTTTTTTTTTTTTTTTTGCCAAATACTTTAAATGGTAGCTTTTGGTGGTATTCCCTCTCACAGTTTTATCTTAACTATTTTGATTTAATTGTCTTGGCATTTTAATCTCTAACTTTTGGAATTAATTTTGTACGAATACCACCAGTGATTTTATACTAAAAAAAAAAAAAAAAAAAAAAAAAAAAACCAGGATCTGGTAGATTACCTGAAAATTCCCTTCCTGGGAAAGCCTTACCTGCTTTGTTCAAAATAGTTCTTCCTATGCCTGCTCTATTAGTTATTTGACAACTGTGGAATTCAGCTTTATTAAATGTTAGGTATTCTAGATTGATTCTGAAAATCTATTTTTTTTTTTGCCTCTTCATTTGTTTTTAATCCTTAATTTATTATTGGATATTTTTCAGGGATTTTTTCCCCCTTATACTTCTGGTTCTTTAAGCCATTTCCGTCTCTAGATTATCCCTTCAATTATTTTTCTTCATTTTAAAATATCTCTATAAGATTTTATGTGCATTTTAAAAATAAAAATCAAGTAGTAATAAATATTAATAATAAATATGGTCAATTTCCATCCTTTAGTCCACTTATGTTCTCCAAAGGTAATAATACTAATTCTCATAGCTATTATTCTGGTATTTATTTTCATCTTTCTAAATAAAATGGGTTGTTGTGACACATAGTTTTTCATTACATACTGTAATCATGGTAGATAATAATATGGCTATTTAATATTTAACCTCTGCAGATTCGTAATATGGTTAAATAATATAATATTCAAGTGAATCAATATTAATATGCTTTTTTTTTCAAAGATTTTATTTATTTATTTGACAGATCACAAGTAGGCAGAGAGGCAGGCAGAGAGAGGGGAGGAAGCATGCTCCCCACTGAGCAGAGACCCTGATGTGGGGCTCAAACCCAGGACTCTGGGATCATGACCCAAGCTGAAGGCAGAGGCTTAACCCACTGAGCCACTCAGGCGCCCCGGTATTAATATGCTTTTGACTAGCAAATATTATTCAATTCAGGTATTAGAAAATTATTTTCTTTATACTTGATGCAACTTTTGCTTTTCCAGTGGTAGAAATTTCCTACTCTGTTTTGTTCTTCACTTTTAAATCTTTTTTTTTTTTTTAAAGATTTTATTTATTTGACAGAGAGAGAGAGATCACATGTAGGCAGAGAGAGGGGGGAAGCAAGTTCCCTACTGAGCAGATAGCCCAATGTGGGGCTTGATCCCAGGACCCTGAGATCATGACCTGAGCCAAAGGCAGAGGCTTTAACCCACTGAGCCACCCAGGTGCCCCTGTTTTTGGCTTTTAACATACTTTTCTAATTACTGGCCACGGCCTGTCATACTTCAAATGATTGATCAATGGTTTGTCGATGACTTCTCCTACATTTGATGTGCTACATTTTTATCTGTAATAAAAACTATTTTCTTTCATTTTAAAATCAATTTCATATACCTTTCATTTTAGAATTTGTGTATATGATCCATCTATACTATGAAATCAAAATTATTTAGGGAGAAGAATCTTAACTTAATCATCTTTGTACTCTTCATCGTATTTATGAAATCCATGTTATTTGAATTTAAATGAACTGACTTGAATATGTATATGCTATCTTTGCAAAGAATGTGTCAACCTAAAGATAATTGGTGATTCATTTCATAAAGCTGCTGTATAACACATATTTTAAAATTTGCTGTTCCATTTCAAATAATAAATGTACTTTAGTGCATGCATATCTGAAGGTATTCATAATAAAAAGCAGTTATTAGGGTTATAAGGAAATTCAATATGGTATAACATGAAATATGCCATTTTAAACAAACAACTACCAATTCTCAGCATATTATCTCTGTGCATAAGTAATTTGTTTACTGACATAGAAAGCATTATTTCCAACTGCTTGACAAGAAGTCTCATAGTTTTTTATTTTTTTAATATAAATTGAGTGATTTAGTTTTGAGAAAATTAATGATCATTTATTCCACAATTACTTTTGTAATTCCTATTATAAAAGGACAGTTGTGATTTAACAAAAAAATTTTTTAATATAGATGTGACAATTTATTCTTGGATACTGAATATGTGAGCCAATAAAGACAGAAAGTTAAATTTAGTAAATTCTTAATCTGTTTTACTTCAATATCTTAACACCATTAATAGTCTGAAGGAGGTCATTAAGATAAAAAACAAAGTTAATATTTTTTTAGTGACCCATTACCTAACAATATCGATCTGTATTTTAACTTAATTGGAGTGACTCAGTTTGTCAGCAGCATCTGTATTAATACACAAGTTGAAACCAGCAAATACTTCTTCTAAAAATCTATTTAAAATTGAGGAAGGAAGAATTAAAATGACCTGTTTTTTCATTGCTGGCATATCTAATTACCCATATCTAATTACCCATGTTATCCATGTTCCCCATAATTAATATTAAGGTTAGCTATTTACTCTTAAATCTTCTATGGTTCCTCAGATCATAAAGAGTGACTAACATGAGAGAATGGGGGGGGGAGTGTCAAAAGAACCTAAATGTTTATCTTTTTTATTTAATCTTTCCTTGCAATAATGTATCTTTAGTTTGTCAGTGTTCAGATTATAATGACAATCACTTGTGAGGAAAAGAATCACTTCAGTTTGCCTGAAGGGAGCATGTTAATAAAAACCTGGGCAAGGATGGTCATTTGTGCAAAAAGCAACTATAATATAGATATCCATCAAAATGTACCTTAAGTTTTAGAGGTTCCTTAGTATGAATCAGAGAGGGAAGGAAGGGAAGGAAGGAAAAGAAGGGAGAAGGATGGAAAGACAGAGGAAGGAAGGAAGGCAGGGAAAGAGAGAAAATTGTAAAAAAGATGCAGAGAATGGGAAGAGCTGGAAGAACTCATAGTTGGGTTATCAATTGCTATTTAAAATGAAATGACTGCTTCTATGTAGAGAATACATTCTAGAAGGCAACCCTGCTATGGGAAGATAAGATGAAGAAATTGCAGCCAGCCAGGAGTGAAATGATAGTCTTTAAGGAGTGAGATAAGAAGGAAAACAAGAAGGAGAGGAGTTTGTGATGTGCTTGGGAGGGAGAGTAATTTAATTCAATGTACTGAAGGATTACTTATAGAAGGAAAGAGTGTCATCGATGACTACTCTTACATTACTGGGTTGGACAACCAGAAAAGAATGGATTATCATTGGATGGAGAAGATTTTGATGGACGAGGAATCAAAATTAATAGTATGATTATCTTAAGTTAGATAAAGAGAGAGGTTAAGCCTTTATTTTAAATTATTCTCTAATTTTTTCCTATTATCTTGTGATATATTATGTGTCTTTTTCCTTTCCTGTTCCCTAATTCCTACTCCCTTCCCTAATATTAAGTTACTTTGTAGCTTAAGTATTGAAAACATCGTTGATTTGAAATATCAGTTTCTGGATTTATTTATTGGCACTATTTTTTCTTTTTTTTTTAATTTAGTAATGTGTATTTCTTCTCTCTGGTTAACCTTGTCCTTTTAGCACTTTTAAAATTAAATGTTTAATTCATTTTTATTATACTTTCCTTTTTAAGCAACATAAATATTTAAAGCTATTTTCTATTTTTTTTTTCAGAACAGTTTTTCTATAATCCAGTCTTGATATGAAATACCTTCACAACCATTATTATAAAGATATTCTACAAATTCAGTTTTTGTTTTTTACTTGGGTTAGAGGTATTTAGTAAAGGGTTTAAAAATTAAACAAAAAAAACTAAATAATTAAGAGTTTTCTCAGTATTTATAATTTCATAATTAAAGTCTTATAACAACATGTGTGTTCTTTTCCATTGTTGAATTTATTATCTGACTTATTTCAATATTCTATAACACTTGACATTAGGGTATCCTACTTTTTATATAATTGAATATATGAACATATATATTTATATTTGTGTATTATGTTATTTTATTTATATTTTCCCAATTTTTACTAATACTTTGCCTACTTTCATTTTCATGGTCTTAAAGAGGGATATTAAAGTCTTTTAACATTAGTGTCCTTTTTCTTTGTAGCTCTCACAGTTAATATAGTTATGGTTTTATGTGTTTTGAAGCTATACTATTTGGTACATAAGGATTCATGAAAGAGAGTCTTATACAGTTATTCTTTTATGTCATGTTGTTATTAAAATTTCCATATTTAAAGCTCATTATTTAAGTTATAAAATCCTAAAATTTTTTGTTTAAATAAATCCAATATCATCAACAGTATGATAGATTTAGATCATGGTAGTTTAAAAATGCATGTCCTAGTACCTAGGAAGAAAAAAGAAAAAGAAAGAAAAAATGCATGCCTTAAATTTTAGTAAAATAAAACGGGTTGGAGGAAGCAAGATGGCAGAGGAATAGGAGACTGAAATATCATTAGGAGTTCAGCTAGATAGTTATCAAATCATTCTGAACACCTACAAACTCAACAGGAGATAGAAGAGGAGAAGAGAAGCAATTCTAGGAAAGAAAATTGACCATTTTCTGAAAGGTAGGATGTGTGGAGAAGTGAATCTGAAGTGACAGGAGGATAGACCATGAGGGGAAGGGGGCAGCTCCCAGCAAGTGAGAGAGAAGCAGAGCACAAAATTGGAACTTTTAGCTAGAAGTCTGCTCCACTGAGGGACATTGCTCCAGAGGCTAAAGCGGGAAGTGGAGCCCTCACAGGCACAGTATGGTCTCAGGTCCCATGGGGTCACAGAAAGACCAGGCAAGCTTCAAGGTATTGGAGCAGGGAAGCCGGCTGCAGAGACAGAGCCAAGGAGTATGCTTTCAGCTCAGGGTTACCTTAAACTATGATCCAAGGCACAGTCAGGTTTCTGCTCTTAGAGCAGGGACCCCACAAATTGCAGATCCAGAGAAACCTCCCCTCCTTCCTCTTCCAGGAAGAGTGGCACGGGAGCATACGACAGGAATCTACTGGGTTTGGAGATCCCAAAAAGGGCTGTGTGACAGATAGAAACACTCGATCATAGGCTGGGTGAGCACAGAGTGCAGTCGCAGACCAGGGAGATGGGAGGGACTGACTGCTTTTCTCTGAGGGCGCACTATGGAGTGGGGCCCTGAGTTCTCAGCTCCTCCAGGCTAGAGATTGGGAGGCCACCATTTTAATCCCCATCCCCCAAAGCTCTATAGAAAGCATTCAGGGAACAAAAGCTCCTGAAAGTGAACCACAAACCTGAGCAGATTACTTAACCTGGCCCCTGGCAGGGTGGTACAGTTTCACCTTGGACAAAGACATTTGAGAATTACTGCAACAGGTCCCTCCACCAGAAGATCAGCAAGAACATCCAACCACAACCAAGTTCACTGATAAATGAGAACTATCAAACTCCAGAGCTAGGGGAAAGCAAAACATAGAATTCATGGCTTTTCCCCCATGATCCTTTAGTCTTTCAAAGTTAAATTTTTAAAATTTTATTTTTTTTCTTATTCTATTTTTTAACTTTATTTCTTTCCTATTTTAATGTTTTTAATTATTTTATCTTATCAATACCTTTTTAAAAAATCTTGTCAAATTTACATTGTTATAGTCACATTATCCCTTCATTGTATTTATTTAACCTTATCTTTTGTATACACATAGGTTTTTTTTTTCTTTAAAATTTTAGGATACAATTTCTTCTAATAGATCAAAATATACCCTAACTCTAGTGCATGGCTTTGTTCTAGTCTCCAGCCTGATAACATTCTCTCCTTTTTTTTTTCCTTTTTCCAACCAACTTATCAATTCCTTTTTTAGAATATTTTCTTTAATTTTATCTTTACAATAATATTCCATCCCTTCATTGTGTTTACCCCTAATATAAGGTTTTTTTAATATATATGTAAGTTTTTCTTTCTTTAAAATTTTGGGAGGTAGTTTCTTCTAAGAGACCAGAATACACCCAAAATCAAATGGGTTGCTCTGTTCTATTCACCAGTCTAATATATATATATACATATATATATATATATTAGTCTATACCAGTCTAATACACACACACACACACACACACACACACACAGAGTTTTTTTTTTCTCTTTCTCACTCTGCCCCAGTTTTGGGTCTCTTCTGAGTTGGTTAGCCTATATTTTTCTGAGGTCTTTGTCACCAAACTAAATGTTTTAGTATTTTGTTCTCTCATTCATCTATACTTACCTGGATAAAATGACAAGACAGAAAAACTCACCAAAAAAAAAAAAAAAAGAGGGAGTACCAACAACAGCTAGGGACCTAATCAATATGGACATTAGTAACATGTCAGCTCTAGAGTTCAGAATGATGATTATAAAGGTGTTAGCTGGGCTCCAAAAAAGCATGGTAGATATTAAATAATCCCTTTCTGGAGAAATAAAAGAACTAAAATCTAACCAAATTGAAATAAAAAAAGTTATTAATGAGGTACAATAAAAAATGGAGACTCTTACTGTTAAAATAAATGAGGCAAAAGCGAGAATTAGTGATATAGAAGACCAAATGATGGAAAATAAGAAGCTGAGCAAAAGAGAGACAAAAAAACTAGACAATGAGGAGAGAGCCAAGAGATAAGTGATACTGTAAGTTGAAACAATATTAGGATAATTGGGATCCCAGAAGAAGAACAAAGAGAAAGGGGGGCAGAAGGCATATTGCAGCAAATTATAGTAGAGAATTTCCCTAATATGGCATAGGGAACATGCATCAGAATCCAGGAGGCACAGAGAATACCCCTCAAAATCAATAATAACAGGCCCACAACTCATCATCTGATAGTATAACTTACAAGTCTTAGTGACAAAGACAAAATCCTGAAAGCAGCTTGGGACAAGAGGTCTATAACACACAATGGTAGAAATATTAGATTGGCAGAATACCTATCCAAGAGACCTCGCAGGACAGAAAGGGCTGGAATGAAATATTCAGAGCACTAAATGAGAGAAATATGCAGCCAAGAATATTGTACCCAGGGAGGCTGTCATTGAAAATAGAAAGAGAGATAAAAAGCTTCCAGGACAAACAAAAATGAAAAGAATTTGCAAACACCAAAACAGCCCTATAGAATATATTGAAAGTGATTCTCTAAGCAAAAGGAGGCTAAAGAATATCCTACTAAAGAATGAATAGGTTAACCAGGAAATTAAAGAAGAATTGAAGAAAAATTCATGGAAACAAACGAAAATTAAAACACAGCTCATCAAAATCTGTAGGACACAGCAAATGTGGTCCTGAGAGAATAGTATATTGCAATACAAGCCTTTTTCAAGAAACAGGAAAGGTCTCAAGTACACAACCAACTCTTACACTTAAAGGAGCTGGATAAAGAACAGTAAAGAAAGCCTAAACCCAGCAGGAGAAGAGAAATCATAAAAATCAGAGCCAAAATCAATGAAATAGAAACCAAAAGAACAGTAGAAGAAATCAATAAAACTAGAAGCTGGTTCTTTAAAAAAATTAATAAGATTGATAAACCACTAGCCAGACTTAGCAAAGAAGCAGAAGCAGAAGAAGAAGAAGAAGAAGAAGAAGAAAAAGAAAAATTAATAAATAAATTTTAATAAATTAAAAATTAATAAAATCATGAATGAAAGAGGAGAAACAACAACCAACACCAAAGAAATACAAACAATTATAAAAATATATTATGAGCAACTATACAGCAGAAAATTTGACAATCTGGAAGAAATGGATACTTTCCTAGAGATGAACAAACTACCAAAACTGAACCAGGAAGAAAAGAAAACCTGAACATACTGATAACCATTAAGGAGATTGAAGCAGTCATCAAAAATCTCCCAATAAACAAACAAGATCCCAGGGCCAGACAGCTTCCCAGGGGAATTCTATCAGATAATTAAGGAAGAATTAATTACTATTCTCCTGAAATTGTCTCAAAAAATAGAAATGGAAGGAAAACTTCCGAACTCATTTATGAGACCAGCATTACCTTGATCCCCAAACCAAACACCTCATCACACATCACCTGTAATTGGAGAATTACAGACCAATATGCCTGAAGAATACAGATGCAAAAATTACCACCAAAATACTAGCCAATAGTATTATTGGATTATTCGCCATGACCAAGTGGGATTTATTTCTGGGTTGCAAGGATGGTTCAACATCCACAAATCAATGTGATACATTAATAAAAGAAAGAACAAGAACCATATGATACTCTCAGTGGATGCTGAAAAAGCATTTGACAAACTATAGCATCCTTTCTTGATCAAAACTCTCCAAAGTGTAGGAGATACATACCTCAATACAATGAAAGCAATCTATGAAAAACCCACAGCGAATATCATTCTCAGTGGGGAAAAACTGAGAGCTTTCCCCCTAAGGTCAGGAACATGGCAGGGATGTCCACTATTACCACCGCTATTCAATATAGTACTAGAAGTCCTAGCTATCAGGAATCAGACAACAAAAAGAAATTAAAGGCATCTGAATCAGCAAAGAAGTCCAACTCTCACTCTCTGCAGAAATTATGAAACTTTATGTGGAAAACCCAAAAGACTCCACTCCAAAACTGCTAAAACTCATATGGGAATTCAGTAAAGTGGCAGGATACAAAACCAATGCACCAAAATCAGTTGTAATTCTATACACCAACAGCAAGACAGAAGAAAGGGAAATTATGGAGTTGATCGCATTTACAATTGCGCCCAAAACCATAAGATACCTAGGAATAAATCGAACAAAAAGGCAACAAATCTATACTCAGAAAACTATAAAGTACTCCTGAAAGAAATTGAGGAAGACCCAAAGAAATGGAAAAATATTCCATGCTCATGGATTGGAAGAACAAATATTGTAACAATGTCTATGCTACCTAAAGCAATGCACACATTTCATGCAATCCCTATCAACATACCATCAGTTTAAAAAAAATGGAACAAATAATCTTAAAATTTACATGGAACTATAAAAGACCTTAAATAGCCAGAGGAAAGTTGAAAAAGAAAGCCAAAGTCAGTGGCATCATAATTCCAGACTTCAAGCTCTATTACAAAGCTGTAATCATCAAGATAGTATGGTACTGGCACAAAAACAGACACATAGATCAATGCAACAGAATAGAGAGCCCAGAAATAGATCCTCAACTCTATGGTCAATTAATTTCTGATAAAGCAGGAAAAAATGTCCAATGGAAAAAAAAGACAGTCTCTTCAAAAAATGGTATTGGGAAAATTGGATGGCCACATGCAGAAGAATGAAACCGGACCATTTCGTTACACCACACACAAAAATAAACTCAAAATGGATGAAAGACCTCAATGTGAGGCAGGAATCCACCAAAATCTTTGAGGAGAACACAAGCAGCAACCTCTTCCACCTCAGCCACAGCAACTTCTTCCTAGAAACATCGTCAAAGGCAAAGAAGCAAGGGCAAAAATGAACTATTGGGATGGGACTTCATGAAGATCAAAAGCTTTTGCACAGCAAAGGAAACAGTTAACAAAATCAAAAGACAACTGACAGAATGGGAGAAGATATTCATAAATGACATCTCAGATAGAAATGGAAGGAAAAAGATAAAGGGCTAGTATCCAAAAATCTATAAAGAACGTATCAAACTCAACTCCCAAAGAACAAATTATCCCATCAAGAAATGGGCAGAGGACAGACAGTTTTGCAAAGAAGGAACAGACAGTTCTGCAAAAAAAGACATCCAAATGGCCAATAGACACATGAAAAAGTGCTCTACTTCACTTGGCACCAGGGAAATACAAATCAAAACCACAAAGAGATACCATCTCACACCAGTCATAATGGCTAAAATTAACAAGTCAGGAAATGACAGATGCTGGCGAGGATGCGGAGAAAGGGGAACCCTCCTACACTGTTGGTGGGAATGCAAGCTGGTACAGCCACTCTGAAAGACAGTATAGAGGTTCCACAGAAAGTTGAAAATAGAGCTACCCTATGACCCAGCAATCACATTACTGGGTGTTTACCCTAAAGATACAAATATAATGATCCGAAGGGGCATATGCACCCAAAAGTTTACAGCAGCAATATCCACAATAGTCAAACTATGGGAAGAACCTAGATGCCCATCAACGAATGAATGGATAAAGAAGATGTGGTTTATATATGCAATGGAATACTATGCAGCCCTCAAAAGAAATGAAATCTTGCCATTTACAATGCTGTGGATGGAACTAGAGGATATTATGCTGAGAGAAATAAGTCAATCAGAGAAAGACAATTATCATATGATCTCTCTGATATGAGGAATTCGAGAGGCAGGGTGGGGGTTTTAGGGTAGGGTAGGAAAAAATGAAAAAAGATGGGATCAGGAGGGAGACAAACCATACAAGACTCTTAATCTCAAACTGAGGGTTGTTGGGTGGTGGGTAGAGATAGGGTGGCTGGGTTATGGACATTGTGGAGGGTATGTGCTATGGTGAGTGCTGTGAAATGTGTAAGCCTGATGATTCACAGAACTGAACCCCTGGGGCAAATAATACATTATATGTTAATTAAAAAAATAGGAAAGAGAGAGAGAGAAAGAAAGAAAGAAAGAAAGAAAGGAAGGAAGGAAGGGTGGGTGGGAAGGACAGAAAGAAAGAGAAAGAATGAAAGAAGAAAAAAGAAAAAAATAGTTCAACAATATTAAATATTTCTTGCAAATTCACTGATATTTCACTATCAAAAGTATATTATTAATAATACAATCAATTGTAATAGCTTTGTATGGTGACAGATAATAACTACACTTAGCGTGGTGAGTATTTAGCAATGTATAGAACCATCAAATCACCATGTTGTACACATGAAAGCATACTATATGTATTACATTTCAATGAAAAAAAGAGAACATTAGTGTTAGTAAATCACTGCAGACAAAGTCTGTTTTGCGGCTACAAGTTATGTCCCACAGAGCATATCTAGATTTTTTTTCACCTATCATTGCCTGCACGCAAATTATGTTATGGTCTTGTTAAGCAAACATATTTGATTTAAAGAGGTAAATTCTGATTGCTATGCATTAGCAGGAGGCTAAAGACACTGACATTCACTTTCTCTGTATTTCCACAGCAGAAGTTTAAAGAAAGAAGAAGCATAAATTTTTATCATACCCTAAGGTATCACCATATATTTCTTCAGAAAACTTAGCTTTTTGTCATTATTCTTTAAGGTTCTTCAATTTTATTGAGGAAAAAGCAAATCCTTATTTGTATCAGCTTTTTCATCTGCTTTACATACTTTTTGGGTATATATGTGGTTGGTGGGGAAAATTTTCTTGGTTAGAGTAGTTAGGGAAATGTGGCATTTGTTACACATTTATAAGCCTTCTCAGAAACTTAAATTAGGCTACTTAGCATACATAACACTAAACGAAGTCTCTTTTACTGCCTTTGTAATATTTAACACAAATCATTTTTTTCAAAATATGTTTTTTTTTCTTTGTTTTTAATATCCCAGAGAACATGCTTTGGTAATGTTACTCTTGATACATGTGGTTTTGTTTCATTGTTGTTGTTGTTCTTAGGATTTTATTTATTTGACAGAGAGAGGTCCTAAGTAGGCAGAGAGGCAAGAAGGGGGTAGGGGAAGCAGGCTTCCCACCAAGCAGAGAGCCTGACATGGGGCTTAATCCCAGGACCCTGAGACCATGACCCGAGCCAAAGGCAGAGATTTAACCCACTGAGCCACCCAGATACCCCAATACATGTGTTTTTAAAGCATGCTCAAGAAGGGTATACAGATTCTGAAAGCCAATAGATCATTCCTGATCACAAAATCAAATAAATAGAAATATCCAGAGGTCAGCCTCCTTCTCTGATTGCTGTGGTGGGCTCCCCTAGTGCTGCTGCTTTACCACAGGTACCACAGAAATGTGGGCACATTGGCAGGTCTGCATAGCCTACCTTACACTTCCCACACTGCTGGAAATGCAAGCTTCTCTTTTTTGTGGTTCAAGTGATCAATATATTTGATGTTATGCCTATTACCTTTCTAGCACCATTTGAGATAGAATATCCCTATTATTTATGAAATTGTCTATACCACTAAGTCTTAACTGTCAACATAAATAAAAGGTTGTGATAAAGTGACCAGTGGACTTGGAATCAGAAGACAGGCTTAGCCTCCATCTATGTGATGTCTGGAAGTCTTAAAAAGTCTAGAGTGTCTTACTTAAATGACCAGATTCTTCTTCCTTAAATACGAAATGGAGGTAATCATATGTATAGAGAATGATGTTTACAGACTGAATTATATGACCCTTTTAATAAGGAAAGTATTACCATTATGTCATTTTCGTGTCCACATTTAAAGAAATGTTTCCTATTGGATGTGTGTAGGTTGTAAAATATTTCGGGCACTTTCATCAACATTTGCCCTTTGATAGAGTTAGCTTTATTTTGCAAAAGGTAATTCTAAAAGAAACTTGGATCTGTGATCAGAATTGTCTATCATGTGGGACTCAGATCAGTATCCTGGAATAAAGATATAAGAACTTGAAAAGGTATTTAAAATTATCTTGTCTCTCAGCGCTCCTCCCCTCCTTCTACTCTTGAAAGAATGTGAGGCTGGTGAGACTAAAGAGTTCCCTGAGGTTTTACAAGTGAGTGACAGACCTGGGAATGGAACCCACTACCTCTAACTCGCTCTTCTACCACACTCACTTGTAACCAACCATCTTAATTATTTACAGGAGCAGGAAAATGGTTTCTCTGCCCAAAAGTATCTCATCCTTCTGCCAACTGGCTTGAAATTGTAATATTAGAAAATTCAAAGGATGTGTAGTCTTCAAAATGTTTAATAAATTGCAAATATCTGTGGAGAATAATAACTGACTGGTACTCATTGATATCGAACCTTTCTACCTGTGTTAGTCAGGCAAGGATCACAAGACAGTTAAAAAAAAAAAAGAAAAAAGGGAACAATACATTACATTTGATAAGTGAGAGCTAATAAGATTAAAAGATTCTTTCCTTTACTGAAAATCCCAGGATAAAATAAAACCCCTTAACACAGTGCACACCTCCATAAATGGAACCTTCTCTGGCCCCTATCCTCTGCACATTTCCATTCTAAGTCACATTCTAAGTGTATTGGATACTCACTTGATCTATCTTCTCACATCTCTGTGACTTTTTCACATCCTGTAAATACAGCTCCTGTCTGATTATTTTTTCTCATCATTCCCCTCCCTATCATTTTTAAATATAACACAGCGTGTTTTTGAAGTCTTTCTTAATCTTTGAACCCTGCAGATAAAGGGAGACCTCCTCGTCCTTTGCAATCGTCCTCTTGCACTTACCTACACCGCATCCAAGTATGATACGGGAATATTGATAACATTTACATGTGGTGTTGTAAGAAGCAATACATATGTAAAGCATTTAGAAGAGGCCCTGGCAATTAAACATTTGTTATTTTTGCTTTTGTTATAGCATACATTAATATTGGTCTATCTTTTCCACTAGACCATGAACTACTTTAGGGCAAAGCATGTCGGAAGCACTGTATCCCAATAATTATTATTTTTATATACACCTTGTGCTTATCATAATGTCTGGCATAGAGCTGGCAATAATAAAATTTTTTCCGTGATTACATGGCTGAATTTTGTTGGGAGAATAAATGTATTTTCTGCCTAAAGAGATCTCTGTGCAAGGCTGGGCACTATAAGATCCAAAGGCAGTAGCTTAAAGCTCTGTAGGAAGAAGTACAAGTTTTCCTTTGATGTAAGAGTGGTCAGGAAATAAAAGTAAATCGGGAAATATGATGGCATCAGACCAAAGTTTATGCAACCTTATAATTTACTCAGAAACATCCCTCTCTATGAAATTTGTTTTATTAGACTCATTGAATAATTTATTCTCTTATTTGGATCAACCTTATGAAGGATACAATACATAGAAAAATCTTGTGATGGAAGATTAATCATTTTCCATAGGTATTCAAATCTCCAGAAAGTTAATAATAAATTATTCTAATGATAATCACTGAAATTCAGTATTTTTGGAAAATTTACACAAATGTAGATAATGGCACAATTCTTGATATGCTTTGATTGCTCTGAAATGGCAGTTTTCAATAAATATTGAAATTAGGTGATAATCGCTAGCATTATGTATTATTTATCAGCATTCAGATTGCCATGAATAAGGATGCCCTTTTACACATTTACCTCCCTTCAAAGACCTCAGAGAAAAGAGATAATTCCAAATGCAGTATTATTCTTTATACCTTTTCATTCTTCATTATTTATTGTAGAAATGCATGTATATTTTTGGGGTAGTAGGGGAGTTCATTTTACCCAGCGATGCCTAAAATAGCTCTGAGCTAAAAATATTCTCCCAGGGACCCAATGCAAATAAGCCTCCCATGCAACTTTAATGGCTGATTCTTTGAAACTTTTGTAAAACTAAAGCTCTTATATTTTGGGATCTGACAACAGTAGAAATAGTAAGAACATCCTGTTTTATATATACTGACACAAAATATACACCAAAAACATGACTTCCTTGCCCTTATAAACACTTATTTAGTTATACTGCCCAAGAGAAAGACAAATGGTTTTGAAAGAGGGCATAGAATGCCTTCAGTGATTTAATAATAAATTAGAATTTTCTCTTTAAAATTTATTAGAGCAATATTTGGAATAAGTCTTATTTATAGAATTTTTTAGGCTCTAAAAAGTTTTAAAACTTTTAAAAAAGTTATTTAAAAATAACTGGGTTATTTAATAACTGGTAGAACCTTGGCCTGCTAACTATTACAGTAAGAAACTTGAGAACTGCTGATTCTATTTTATAGATATTTAATAGCTATATAGATACTATATTGTATATTTAATATCTATATAGATATTAATATAGATCTTTGAAGGTGGATTTTTTGACAAAAATATTTTGAATGAGTTACTTTATTGAAACTTAAGTATTGTTTACTTCCTTGCCATGAACATCTGTTTCCTAAAATATTGGTTGTAAGCTCTAGTCTTAGAAGTTGTTTCCAGACAAAAGGAAAGACCAAGGATGGGAGATGCTTGATTCTCAGTGAGTGAAGCAGTCATGGCACCACAGCCTACACCGATGGGGTACAGGAAGAGAAACTTCTCTATTTCATGACCCGTACTGGGATGATCTCCCCACGATTAATTCTATTCCTTACTTGGGAGCCACCGGTTGGAACTATATTTTTAAGGTACATGGTTATCAGAATTTAGTCCCTTTGCCATTTATCCTAGCTCCTTTTCCTGATTTTATTAGGGACATAAAACTGTGTTAGACTTCCAGATATCTCATAGAAATATTTGGACGGCCTAGGGACTTATGAGATTTTTTTTAAAGATTTTTATTTATTCTTTTGCCAGAGAGAGAGAGAGAGAGATAGCACAGACAGGGAGAGCAGCAGGCAGAGTGAGAAGGAGAAGCAGGACCTCCGCTGAGCAGGGAGCCCCACATGGGACTCCATCTCAGGACCCTAGGATCATGACGTAAGCCAAAGGCAGCCGCTTAACCGACTTAACAACCCAGGTGTCCTAACTTAGAAGATTTTGGTGTATCCTGCAGAATGTATTGAGGATTTCTCCGGGCAGAGAAATCCTCTCAGATTAAGGAAAATATATTGCTGTGGATCCTCTTCTTTCCCTTCAAAAGGTCTGAATGTTGTTTCTAGATTAGCAATAGCAAAATGTGTCTAAGCTGCCTCAGTGTGACACAGCGAAAGTGATACTTTTCTCTAAAGTGAGACAAATAATTGAGGTATTGTATATAATCTCAGAATTGTCATGATATAGTTTTAAAGGAAGATAAGAGTGCATTTTTTGATTTTTTTTCTAGCTGAAATAAGAAGCCATTTATAGCCCATTATCAAGATTTCACTGGGAAAATTTTGAATTATATGATAAACTAGCTGCTACAACTGTGTGAAATTGTTCACAAACAATTCATGAGCTCTCTGGGTTAACTGCAGTAATGTGAAATACAATAATCCTATTTATTTTCTTTCATGAAATAGTTTTTCTTTAAATGACAAAATATCTGTAACAATTACAAACCCAGAGAGTGTTTATTTTACCTGGCATGAATTCTAGTTTAGCTCAAAGTTTAATAGATACCTTACTTTTTTTGGTTTTTGAACAGAAAATTCAACTTTACCCAAGGAAATGTTAAGATTGTCTTTATATTGAACTTTAATGTTAATACCACTCAAATCTTGATATACTTTAACTATGTGAATCTTATGTTTTCCTCACTTAAAGGCATTAATAAAACGCACTCTAAGATTAGATGCCTGTGCCTGTTTTTCATGCGTGAAAACTGGTCAACACAGCAGGAGCATAAACCTCATTATTGGGACCAGTTCAGGTCCATTACTTTAACCAGTCTCATCACAAAGCACTCTATTTTTTGCTTACATACTGAATAGTAAATGGAGGTTAGATAAAGTTTTATCTAGTGAAGCAAAAGAACTGGTTCCTTCTAATGTATTTCTTATAACTTTCCTTTGAATCTTGGGACAAACCTGTCAGATGGGTATTATTTTCCCCTTTAAAAAGCTGAACAAAAAGGAAGTAAGGATTTGTTTAAATAGTGTCAGAATCTATATCCCCTTCAGCCACACCTCACCATGCCACCTTTCTTTCCTCCCATCGTTTTCTCCTCTTGATACGTTTACTAGCACACCTACTATGTGCTATAAGATTCTTCCTTATTTCTGGGGTTTTTTAAATTTGTGAGGCTTTTTTGTTTGTTTTGTTTTGTTTTTTACACTCGAGTTGCTGAAAGAGTAACAGGAAATTCATAGTCAAACACAAACAATAAACTAGAATGTAGTAGGCCAGTCAACATAGAATAATGCACAGAATTCTCTGCACAGAGAAGGAAATAGTTAACCTTTGGTCTGGAGAGAATGGTGTACAAAAGCCAATTTGACCCACAAAGAAAGCAGTAGTGTTTTTCAAGGTGAGGAAGAAGAATTCAAGGTGAGGACAAAGAGATTGCAGGTACAAACTTAAAGAGGCATGGGATAGGTTATATAGAGAGAGTAGCACAACTCATGCTGATGCAGTGTGATCGGAGAACAGGAAAAAACAGAATGAAGTAGTTGAGACAGTGGGGACATAGCTAAATTATCAGGATAATGATGATTGTGTGTAACGAATGAGTATTGGGATTACAACTCTATACTCTGTATCATAGGGTAGAATTCTGGGATCACATTCAACACACACACACACACGTAAGTTTGGGTGACAATTTTCTACTTCACTTATTTATTTATATTTGATAATTTTCTACTTGAACTTGAACTTGAATGTCATTAATTAAAGCAAGTGATCCAAGTTTCTTTAAAACTCTACAATGCAGGAGGAACTCTACTAATTCAACTATCTACAAGGAAAACTCATATAGAACATGACTACGCTATATATCAGTATAGTCAGATTTACTTCCAGGTAACAACACTGAAGCTTTTAATTTCCTGCTATAGAGAATAGCATTTAAAACCTTATTTAGTAATTTTTAAAAACACTTTCAGAAATAGATCATTAAGTTAACATCTGTAAATAAGGCAGAAGGCGTAGTTTGGAGAGTCATTTCAACTAGTTTTCAATCAAATAGAAATATGATTTGTTTACACTCTGTAGTAATGCTTACAATGACCCCTAATTAGGTTTTATTATAATTATTTCACTTATCAATATACATCTATGTACATATATATATATATATATATATATATATTTCAGAATACTTAATTCTTTAGCCATACATCCGGTCATAACTACCATTAGGTAGAAGGAGAAGAACTACCCAACAATGATAAGCAAACTATCCACTCACTACTGCACTGTCTGTGCAGGTGCTCCTCCCCAACCCATGCCGGAAGACAAAGAAGAACTATGTGGGGAGCTAGTAGGACCCATGTGATAAACTCCCTCTTACAAAAATAATAACTATCAGGAAAAATACTCCAAAATGAAAATAATGCAAAAGAGAGTAAGCACATCTTTTCAGCATCATACATGGGTACTTTCTAAAACCCCCACCCACTAATTATTTCATTTTTTAAGAGAATACGCCTCTGCTTGCCTTGTCTATTTACTATTTAGTGATAGCCCACATACTGCAAAATTAAATATTAACCATTAAGTTTCTGGCTAGTGGAGAAATAATTCTGCACAATGTTAGCCAGTTATGTATCCATATCTTTAGGAGACTTTGTATTTTTTTTGAATTTGTATTGTATTTTTAGCATAGACAGAGACTGGGGGGAGGGTAGAGAGAGAAGGAGTCAGAGAATCTTCAATAGGCTCCAAGCCCAGGGCAGTGCCTTACAGGGGGCTTGATCTCACAAGCCTGAAATGATGACCTGAGCCATAATCAAGAGTGGGATGCTTAACTGACGGAGCCACCCAAGAGCCCCAGTGATTTTTATTTTAAAAATTTCAATAAATACCCAGTTATTGTAGTGTTCTTAAAGCCAGATTTGAAATCTTGCTAATTTCCATTAATGAATTAAATAAATCTTTGACATGTATTTACTTTATATTTTTAGGAGAGTCATGCATTTGACTTAACATTGACACTAACATTTATTCTGTACTTGTTATGTGCACTGTTTTAAGAACTTTAGAATTGTTATCTACATTAAACTTCACAAGTCCGTAAGGCCAAGTATGATTAAAATAATTTTCTCAGATAAGAGAGTATGTGAGGGGTGAATTAAGTATTCTAATATCAATAATAATACACTTATTCCCTTATTTATACATGTTTACTGAGCAATTACTATGTGCCAATTACTTTTATAGGCACTTGGAACACAAATGACCCAAATAGATAATAAACTTACTCTTCTAGAGCTTACATTCTAGTCCATGTAGAAAAGAAAGAAAGAAAGGAAAAAGAAATACAGTAAATAACATACAAAATAAATAAATCTCATACTTTATGTACTTGATTTCACATTTATTTCTGCCTGTTTTCAAACAGCATACTCTTAATCACTTCACTTTATGATCAAAAGTGTTAAAAATAAAGGGAAATTCATATTAAAAATCTAGGTTACTATAGTTATTGATTCTCTTATACCCACTAGACAGCTCACTTTGACCTACAAAAGTGAGACCTTTTCAAGGAAAATTATCAGATCACTTCTTCTCAAAGCTGAAAACAACTCTAATGTTCTCAACCCAGGTCAAAAAACACACACGCACTTTTGCAAAGGACCGTGTGCAATTGCAGAAACAACACGAGACTCTATGTAGTGGGCTGAAAAAGGAAACTTGCCTGCATAGCATTACCTTCTGCTAGAAGGGAAATAATAAAATTATGTCTGATACTCCCAATTTTCTTTTTTGTACCCTCCCATTCTCCTGGAGGGACCAGAGTACAGGCAGCATGTTAAAACAAAAATCCTCTTAAATAATTGTTATTTCTCTAATGTGAACTAGACTATTTAATCCAACCTAAATAGAATTGTAGGTACCACTAGCAGATAATTGTCCTGTGTCGCTCTCCTCCAGAACATAACCATTAAAAGTAATTGTGTAGATCTTGGAGAAGAGTAGGGCAAAATGAGACAGAGAGTTTTATATTTCTTCTTACAGGACATCATTGTCAAAAGACAAGAATAAAAAATCTTCACCTAATCTTATTATGTTACAGTCTCAAAGCATTTTTATCCAGATACATTTACCAAATAAATAGTTATTGTCATTAAAACATTTGGAAACTTTGGAACATTAAGCCTGTTTACAAAATATAAGTATCGGTCAACCATTGAGGTAATTAAAAAAAATTGTCCTTTTGATTTGACAGAAATACCAAAGAAGGTATAGCAATTTTTTTTAAGGGAATTCAGTTTCACCTGAACCAAACCAAGTCATTACTTTGAATGGGACAAAATACCTGGGATGTAATAGCTTATGAAATATTTATAAAATGAAATTCACATTGTACATTGTTGAATTTAAGATTTCTTCAAGAGGACACTCATGTTATTTTAGAGAAAAGGGAAAAAAATTCAATGCAAGGGAAAAAAAGCAAAATAAGAGAGCTCCCTTAGACTACCACCTTACAATTAAAGAAACAAACAGTAAAAACAGTGCTAAATATCTAGAACTCGCATTCCTGACCCTTGAGGTTAATATAATCATATTCTCTGAACACTAAAGAAGTAAATCTAGACATGAGCCCTTGCAGGAGAAACCACCAGGCTTGATTTCAATTGATTTCAATTTATAAACAATCTACAAGTCTAAAAGTAAAAGGGTTTAAAAGTGAAACGAAGAAGCACCAGTTTCATCCACCTTAGACTTCCTGACCAAACTACTAAAAAGTTTAATTCCTTCATAACTGCTTTATAAAAAATACAATTTTAAAAATTTCAACATATATGAATTAAAAATCTCTATACCCATCACCTTACATTCACATTAATATAAAATACTTAGATAGCATTTCCTGATTTTCTAGCACTTTTAAATTATAGATTAAAGAGCTAATACTATATTTCTCTTTTTTTCCCCAGTCTTTTCATGCTGCCTTAACAAAAACCCAAGCAAACCATTTTCCCTTGGTAACCTAACAGTATATTTTGCAAAACCAGTAAAATGGCTGCTCATTTATTTTTCAGGTCTCTCTGATGCAGAAATGTTTCAAAGGGATAAATTACAGACAGAATTCTAATTTAACTATTTGCAAAATACTACTCTTTGCCAAAACTGATTGAACTTCAAAGCCTCCCTAAAACATCATACATAATTTATTTTAGGGAGGAAAACAATAAAATCCAGGACTAGACCTGGAACAATGGTATTTTAAAGAAGCCATAGTGACAAGCGAAGTTTTTGCTTGGAAATGAATTTACTTTATATCAGCCTAAGTATTTTTTTAAAAAATTATAAATCTGATAATATTGTAGGATTAATGTCACTAAGAGCACTTCTTATAGAGTACAGAAAAGAATGATTTAGCACATTAGTCTCTTCTTCTCCCCCTACTTCTTTAAAACTGTGCATTTCATGGTTCCTTAATCATATATTCCAGTCACAGATTTTTAATTGGTTTTTGACCTACATACTGGCATAGGTTGATTAACAATTCTTTAATCAAGGTTGCACAGCATTCATGTGTGTTCAATAATTCAGCGATCTGTCTGGGAAATGTAATGGGTCCCACTGTTTGGGTGAACATTCAGTGACTACTGAAAGTGCCCAAACACTTAATGCCCAAACTGCACTCAAATTCCTTAATGAAGAATCAGCAAGAATCACTAAGCCACTTACTGCTATACTTTCTGGATAAATAGAAAACCATCTATGCTGATGAGAAGAGAGAGCTGTTTTTACCATGAAGAAAAGTCTGTATATGAAATATTGAAGAATAACTATAAAATGGAAACACACAGTAATCAATAGCTTCTTCTTTGTAGACCCCTAAAAACAACAACACTGAAATAAAATTCCTTAAAAGTGCTAGACTTCAAATACATACTGTAAATTCTCATTAAAGAGTAATTTTCTGATTAAAATAGAATAGGTTATTTTTACTCAAATTTTCACTCAATTTGGCAAAATTAGCGGAAGAGTACAAGTGAGCATGAAATTAATCTATACAAGGCACAATTACAATGTGCTGGCTTCAGTCTCTCCCACTAAGTGGTTACTTTGAAGGAAAAAATTTAGAAAGATCTAGATGCTCAGGAAAAGCAAGGTATGAGTGTTCAGGTTTTAAAAGACACATGGCTGACCTTTTAGTCAACACATTTATTTACTTGCAGAAAAAAAAAATAATAATTCACATGTAGTGAGGACTGCTGGTTGACCATCAAAATCTATTCTTCTCCTCCTTTTGAGCACATGGGCAAACTATATTTCCCAGCCCCTTCAGAGTTAAATATGTTCATAGAACTAAATTTTCGCCAGTAAAGGGATTTAAAAGGGATGCTTTCTAGTTGTAGACTTGATCCTTAAGACAGTGAGGTACCTCCCTAACTTCTCTTTCCTCTTCTTCTTTTCTCAAACACATAGTGATTTAGCCTTCACTGTGCAAATGATGATGATTCTCTGGATGAGAATCAGAGTAGAGTGGAAGAAAGCTTCATGACTAAGGGATTATATATAGCAGAGACCTAAGGAGACCTAACTTCACACGTCAGATTGTAACACAAGAGACTTAGTTTTCTTCTTTAGGCCAGTGAATTAATGTTGAGTTTCCTTGTTGAACAGTCTAGGTTTACTTTAAATAATATGGCTGTGAAAGAGGTACGTTCAGCCCTTGATACACCTGGAGCTCTCCTAAGTGGGTGTGTTATGCCTCTTGTGTGCAATCTGTTAAGACATTTCCTTCTATTTTTGATACCTCAGCTATAAAATAACCCAGATGTTCGCTATGGAATATTTTTTTCTAATTTGTATAACCTAGTTTAGTAAGTTTCCTTGAAAGGAAAACAAAGCGAGATAAAACTGAACCCAAACTCTCAGAGTCCCTTGAGAAGTCTCAATGGACAGGAAAGGATTTCTAGGGTTTGGGGGAAGAGGTTGCTTCTAAGAAGAAAGAAATTCTTTTAGACTTTAGAATAAGGAAAAGCTGCTGTGTAGGTAAGGGTTAGCTCCGCATACCTGAGTTGTGCAAATCCTGCACATTCCTAAGGAGGGCTGGTTTTCAATACTGGCCCTAGGCCAGCTCTTGAGAATCGACCTCTTAGAATTTGAGACCTCAAACTATGTTAGACCAGTTTGTCTAGATGCTTTAAGCAAACAGTAGTATTTATGGAATGATTGCTTTCCTTCTGGGAATTTAGAGCTTTAGTGATGGAAGTCAGCCCTACAGTCACTATGTATATGACTCAAGAGAGCCTCCTTCACTGTACATATGTTGTCACACCTGTTGGAGGAATTAGGTATGTCCTGTGTCAGTCTACTGTGAGAAGACACTTGGAAGCTTGCACCAGATTTTCTCTATGTTCCGTGTGTCTTTTCCCAGTGCTGATTCTGCTTTATATCCTCTTGCTGAAAAAAAAAAAAAAAATCCTGAAACCACGGGTATCAAGATATCGAAGTCTTTTGAGTATTTCTAGTGAATCACCAAGCCCGAGTATTGGGGACCCTTGACACAGATATTCTCCTAATAATTTTTTTGAAAGTGACCTAGGTCACTGATCCAATTTCTCTGTTTGAATTGGTGCTAGCCTGCTAAATTTCAAAAGTATATTTTGCCTCAAGGAAGGATCCCTGACTGGCTTCACTTTCTGCTCTAGCCTATTTTCAGAGAGCTGGAGTATTCAAGAAGTTAGTGTTTTATAGTCCTTAGAAGTGGGAGGTTACTCCGGTATAGATAAAACGAATGAATAAAATAAATAAAAAACTGGCTCAGCAGCCCTTAAAGGTGACCATGAGGAATTGGAAGAGCTAGTTCAGTCAACAATCTAAAAGGCAGGTTTATGTTTACAACTACTCTTTAACTCCAATCAGTAGAGCCCTAGCCAAACAAAGCCCAACAAACTGGAGAGCAAGTCAGAGGAAATTTATATTAAGTTTACTGAATATTTGTTGGTGATTTCGTCTTTTGAAAGTCACAGGGGGCTCAGAAATTTTCCACTATAGTGCAACCAAAAACTATTTGTGTGTATGTATATTTCCTTTTATAAATGATAATTTAAGTAATTATAATAAATAAAGTAAAATAAATACAAACCAACAATTATTTTCAAAGCATTGTGCTCTGGGGATATAGTCTATATAAATACTACGATTTCTGCCACCATAGAATGGAAGTGAGGTATGTATAAAACTGATTTATAACATAGGTCTGAATATAATAAGTGGCAATAAAAAGAAAACATTAAAAATATAATCTTTAATAAAGCTTATTTAAGTTATAGAAAATGCTATAAAATAAATTTCAGTGAGCCTGCCCCTTTCACCATGATCCACAAGTTTCTGAATTTCTTACCCACAAATTTAGCTTCTGAAAATTAGCTAAATCTTTCTTTTGTTGGCTTACTTATAAGATCTAAAAACACTAAGCCACAGCAAATTAATACATTCCTGTAAAACATCTTGTTACCTTGGAATTATCAAATATTTATTTATTTAAAACACATATCTTGAAATCTTATTATGTTCCCAGAACTACATAATGCCTGTGGAAGATGTAATAATAAACAAATCTTGGTCCTTCTCCCTCATAAGGTTGCTCTTAGGAGGTACAAATAACTGTATTACAATGAAACAAACTTAGTGTTAGAAATGAAGTAAGGAGAGAAATTAAATTCTAGACATGTTAGAAATATTTCAAAATGCTATAGGGTAAAGAAGACAGGTTGTAATGTTGAGTCTGTAACTTACAACTGAATTATTCACCTCTAAGTTATTTTAATGGAGTGGTTGGTATAGAAGTTCTACTGCAAGAGAGTTGAGTGCAAGACTGGGGGAGGATGAAGCATATAAAACATGTCAAGAAATTTAGTGGATGAGAGGTATAGCAATGAGTTAGTTGCTTTTAGGGGAATTTAAGGTCAAGGGATAGTTATTTTCATATTTGGATAAATTTGAGTATATGCATATAAGCAGAAAATGTGCCAATGGACAGCAAAAGATGAAAATAGAAAGAAACATGGGGCACCTAGGTTGCTCAGTCAGTTAAGCATCTGCCTTAGGCTTGGGTCATGATCCTGGGGTCCTGGAACTGAGCCATGTATCTGACTCCCTGCTCAGAGGGAAGCCTGCTTCTCTCTCTCTCCCCCTGTTTGTGTGCTCTCTCTCATAAATAAAGTCTTTTAACAGATAAAATAAAATATAAAATAAAAAATAATAAAAATAAAAGGAAACAGAAATACTTCCTTTACTGACAGAATGATGCTAGATATACTCTGAAGAATGTCCTCTTAAAAAGCAATTAAATTAATTTTAAAAAAAGCAATTAACAGTAAGAAATAAAATGAAGAAACATTTTAAAATAAATTACTGGGCTGATTCCATCAGAAAGGATGAATATGCAACTTTTGTAGCAACATGGATGGGACTGGAAGAGATTATGCTGAATGAAATAAGTCAAGCAGAGAGAGTCAATTATCATATGGTTCCACTTATTTGTGGAGCATAACAAATAGCATGGAGGACAAGGGGAGTTAGAAAGGAGAAGGGAGTTGGGGGAAATTGGAAGGGGAGGTGAACCATGAGAGACTATGGACTCTGAAAAACAATCTGAGGGTTTTAAAGGGGTGGGGGGTGGGAGGTTGGGGGAACCAGGTGGTGGGTATTGGAGAGGGCACGGATTGCATGGAGCAGTGGGTGTGGTGCAAAAACAATGAATACTGTTATGCTGAAAAGAAATAAAAAATTAAAAAAAAATACTGGGCTGATAAGAGAGCAAACAACAACAACAGAACAAAAACAAAAACCCAGAAGCCACAATAAGACCAAAACATATATAAGATGAAGGAATATATTCAGATATATCAGTAACCCCCAGGGTTATTGTGTTGGGAAAAGAGTAAAGTCATCTACAGGTGATTACAAAACGACTTAAGAAGTGTATGGATTTGATAGGTCATAAATTACAGGATAGAAAATTCAAGAAAATGTTAAATGAAAAAACTGACAGCTATGATCGTAGGAGTAATAATGGGCAACATCTGAACTTTTTGAATGAATTGGACATCCCACCTTCCAATTCTCTAAGCCAGAATCTCTCTACTACTTCTACTCTACATCCGATAAACCACCAAGTGCTGATGTTAAATATCTCCAATATTTTATAATTCAACCTTCCTCTTAGTCCCTAAAACTTCTCCAATAGTTGAGACCCTTTAAAAGATAACTGCAGTTACTTCCTAACTGGCCTCCTTGCTCTCAGTATTATGACCTTCAAATTGTTACCTTTCATAAAGCCAGAATGATCCTGTCACAACCCCGTGTACCCCTCACCAATCCCCCTCCAGCCACCACTAATGGTTCCACTTTGCCAGCAAGTTACATTCCAAACTCATTAACATATCTTACCAACTCCTTCATTTTCACACCCCATTTATCTTTGTAGACTCATCCCTTGATATATCCTCCTCCACATCTAAGGTTTGGACTACGTTCCATTCCTCAAATGCATCATGCTCCCTTTGAAATCAAGGTTTCGCAAGGCTTTTCCTTCCATCTAGAACATTCTTTCCTTTCCCTTCTCTATCATCAACTCTTCTCATCTCACAATTGCCTTTCCTCTAGGTAACCCCTCCTTAATTATTAGGTTTTAGCATAGGTATCCTTCCCCCTGAATCCTTTCTAGTGAGTCTAAATACAGTTTAGGTGCATATTCACCTTATAATTTGCACTTAGTGCAGTATTCTAATCATTTGCCTTAAAGTTTATTATTTCCCACTATATAGTAAACAATAAAGCCAAGCAATGTGTCTGTCATGTGGAAGACTTAATCTCTGGATCAAACACCATGCTAAATAATTATTGGTCAAAGAACTTCCAATGAAAATGTTATTTATAATTTTCTAAAGACCAATGCAAAAAAAAAATCGCTGGAATGATAATAGTAATTGTATTGATCACTAAATAGCACTAAATAAATACAGTGTTATAACCTTGGACTTGTCTACATTTGGGGTTAAAAGTTGACTCAAAATCTTTCCTGATACTGACCAAAAGGCAGAAAGGGAATAATACTAACTGGTTTTCCCCTAACTTGGTCTAAATTATTAGGTCTGTGTTTATTTAGTGATAGTATCAAAAAAAAAGTATGCCTTTACACTTTTTCTACTGGAGGCTGTTAGCCAGAAACAAACACTAAACTCACATTAAACTGGCACTAGTTTTTATCATTTTTACAATGATCTAACATAGATTAAAAATAGTGAAATAGCAGGAGGTCAGAATTATAAAAATCATCTTCAAGAAGCAATAATTTCCCATGAAAGACAAGTTTAATGAAACAAGAGCAACAAAGACATCCACCTCAGAAAAGACATAAAAAAAAAAAAAAAAGTTGATCTGTCATTCCAAACACATGAGCGATGGTGGGAGGAAATTAAAAATTAAAACAACAAAACACACTTTGCTATAGTCTAACCTCCCTAGCAAATATTTGCATCCATATGTATTTTATATTCCATAGCATGACTGTGAAATTTAATTAAAAACAATTATAAATATAGCTCCTTGAGGCTACTGAGGATTTCACAGTTTGAATCTTTATTTTTGAAGCATTTTATTCCTTAAAAAAAAAAAAATGCATTACCAATGGTCGTGTCATCAGTGTTTGGTTGGAGAGGAATTTAACTGTTAAGTTGAAATATATCCAGACAAGCGAAATTTGGATGGAATGACCTAGCATCTTGACCCAGGGTTCAGTTAGTATACCAAATGAATAAACTGAACATTGTCCCTGCAGTTCCAAATTTGGTTTTGATGTCAATTTATTTAACATGAACCTTCAAAGGGAATGGAGCAACAGAGCCGTCTTCAGCACTGCTGGGGCATCATTCTGGGAGAAGACAACTGGATGAACAGAACATAAAATAAAATATAAAAAGTCCAGATTCTACAGTACAAAAATTTTAGGGCTAGAGCAGAACTCATATAAAGATGAATCCACTTATACTATTCCATTTGCACTCCTTTTTTTCTTTGTTTTCCTCTGACACCAAAGTAAACCCCCAAACAAACGTACCAATGAATAAAATGGAAGCCAGAAAAGAAAATGGGATTGAGTTTGTTTCGACAGCATTATTTGGAAAAATTGCGCTGCTTTGCTTCTGACATTTTCTAAGATTTTTCTGTGAAGAAAGTAAAAAGCCTGATTCTGATTCCTCTGCTCACCATCCAGACACACTCAGTGATGTCTGTGGAAACATAATTGATTTCTTTTTGTTTATTTGATACGCTCAACACTTTCGCTGGGAGGATGTCAGACTTAAATGCAGTTTTATGGTCTCTTCTGAGGATGCAGTTAGTCAAATATCATGTAGATAAAGTATCCGTCTGGCTCCTAAATGTCTTCAGAACATGGAAGTAAGTGCCCCAGTTACAACATGTTTCTCCAAATGAGCATTAGGACTATTTCCTTTTCCCTAGCTCCGTGTTGAAAGCATATTTCTCCCCCTGGCGTTATATGCTGAACTCCAGGACAATGTGGAAGGTGGTAAGGTGCTCCTGGAACTTGGAAATCATAAAAGCAAATGCTCATTTTCTGAAAGTATAAAAAATATGTAAGACTTGACTCCCAATTAAATCACGGTAAGCGGGATTTTAACAGAGAATTTGTGATTAACATTATAGATATAAAGTGTTCTGAATTCCCCCAGTCACATGACCATGCAAAGGCGGAGATGAAAAACAAACAGAGGAAGCATGTGCCTTTCCGTGCTGTAACCAGAGAGTCGTCTAGAATCCTTGGAGGTGATGTTCATGCCAAAAAAGTTCTCTGCTCTGTGTGCCTTCTGATGTCCTTTCAATGATTAAATTTCCTTTTCATTTATCACTAGAGAAATATGCAAAAGACTCACAGGTCAGGAACCAGTTTTTTAGAATGAAATTTCTCATCAGTATTATGACGTTAGAGTTATTGTGAATATACGTTTCTATGACACCTTGAATAAAAGTATATATAGGACCGTATCTTTTAAGAGCTTTCTAATCTTTACTTGGGACGTATTATGTGTCATCTTGACCATCACACACAATCTCAGCTCATATTGCATTTACCTCTTAATAACATTCTTAATGCTTTCAATACTAAGGGTTTTTTTTTAAATTTTGTATTTATTTATTTATTTATAGAAATGTATATGGATCTTAATAAACAGGAGAATGGGAGGCCTCAGTTTTAGTCCTGAGTCTACCCCCAGTTATAGGCGTGGCCCTGGTTGTCATTTACATTTGATGGGTGAACATTTGTTCACCTGAAAAATTAAGGAAGTTAGATTATGTGACTGAAGGTACTCAAAATACAAAACACATCTATTTGAATGAATGAAATGTGTATACTTAGAAACAAGTAATGGACTTTTTTGTAAGAACATCAGATGAGAGCAGGGATAAATAGATAAACTAGGTGGCAGGGAAAAAACATAAAAGTATATATATTTTTGTCATTGTTGTCTTTGATTTTGTGAGTCATTTGAGAGCTCCCAGGGGCAGAATTCCATTTTATAGTAAGTGAGGATGAGGCTTAACCAAAGATGTATGATTTTCTCAAAATTACCAAAAAAGTTATTCGCTAAAAGCAGAGCAAAGGTGATGTTCTGACTTCCAGACCAGGTCTATGCACTGCTCATAACCACAAGTACATATAAGATACTCAACTCCTACTAAAACTATTATTTATAACAATATAAGACTTTCATTATAAGCTAATATAATTGTGCATATATTCTATATAGAAATATTTGAATGAACATTGTCTGATTTTACTGATCTACGTATGCATTGGTCTGGAGAGTCCAGACATTTGGTTTGCTTTGTTTTTAGAACTCCACTGAAAGCTTTGTAAAGGTGACATAAAGGTTATAACCATATCATGTGGTTGATTCTGAAGGTCTTCTATGACAATTTATATAAAAAGAACAGTTAATATGTGAATTTAATAATGATGTGCAAAAAATGTGGTAAAGCAGCTGGGTCTCTGCCTCCTTGGATCTAAGTAATGATTTGGAAAGCTGAGATTTTTTTTTTTTAAATTTATGACATGGAATATCATTAAACACCTAGATGCATGTGTTGTGCCAGATCTTCTATCCATCACACTGGACCATATGTTTTCACACCAGAAATACTGACTTGGCTAAATTACAACAGTACCTGCACATTTTAATCACATCCCACTTATGTAAAAGCATAAACAGTAATATGAGCTGGAAATGAAAATCAATAATTAGTGATACATATGTTGCTCTTAAGAGTCTCTTGGTTGATATAATATTCTATTTAACATCAGGAGTAGATGGAAATGGGGACATTTATTTCAAATGATTTTTTCATTCATTCATTCATTCATTCATTCACAATAAATGAAGACAAAATCCTCTGGGTGAATTTGAAAATGGACTTTTCCAAATATAGGGAATGGTCTCAGAGAAATTTCATTCTAGGTAGCAGAAAATTGGATGGTGTCAGTGAAGAGAAGTCTAGCAAATTTGCCTACCAGAGGATCACATGCTCACAACTGAAGGTGAGCTTTTTGGATTGATTCAAGGTAGGAAGGCATTGGTATAGGCCTGGCAGCAATCTTTGTGAAGGTGAAGCAAAAAACAGGTAAGGAGCTGGGGTATACAGTGTTTTACTATTGTTTAAAGAATTTTACTTAAAATCCATGTTTTTAGTAAGTCATTGCAATCCTACCCTGAATTATGTCTGGTATCATCATCTCCAGAGCTCTTTCACCTCCTGTCAGACTTTTTCTGAGAGTGCCTTGTTAGTTATCTGCTGAATCCAGGTGATAGATACCTGGCATAGCTCACAGGTCTGCAGAGAGGAACCTGGTGTCCAAGAGCTACATGGGCTTTCAGTCAGTCTTCTTTTCAACATCATCTCACAATTCTGTCATGCGATTCTTGAATTTCTGAGTTTTCTTGGAATTTACCAGTAAACAGACTTGCATCTTCCTGGCATCCTGAACATGGGTTAAGTTTTAGTTTCTCTGGTCTGCTTAGTTACTGCTATTTCATCTGTCTCCAGATGATAAAATTTCGTTGACATCAGTTTTCTGCTGTTGTCTTCTTTTTTAGTACTCTGTCCTTGTAGTTTATGTCTACTTAAAAAAAAAAAACAAAAACAGGTTCCATTACATACACTTTAGTAGTGTTTTGGGAGGATGTGGCGATAAATGTACTTAATTAGAAGTTCTCCCCACTCTCTCTTTAGCTCTCTCTAGTAGGATTTGCATACCCACAGATTCAGTGAAATATTCCTATCAAGGTCATTGTCTATATGCCCCTTCAGGACACATGATGCAGTTCATTACCTCCTTCTTGAAATACTTTCTGTGCTTGACTAGACACACTTTCTTCTAGACACACTTTCTAGGTGCTCTTCATCTGACTGGCTGCTTTTTCTCAATCTCCTTTCATTGTGTCCTTTTCCTCAAGGTCAGGTTGGTCAGGATTCCCCATTCTTAACTTACTCTGTGGTTGATCTTATCCAGTCCACCAATACTATGTATTTTCTTCTTGCCTGATCTCTTTTCTTAGTTCCTGATTGTTTATCCAGTTGCTTACTGGTTAAATGGCCCCCTAAATGCCTAATGAGCATTCAAAAGTTCTTTCCAAAAAAAACCCAAAAACAACAACAACAAAACCTTTTGATCCTTATCCCCTTCATCAAATGCCTCAAACTCCCGTCTTCCTTATTTCAGTGAATGGTATCAACATTCACTCAACAATTACACATTCATTCCAGGAGCAGCCACCTGTAAACTCCACGAGAGTATAGAATGTGTCTATGTTATTTGGTACTCTATCTCTAGTTCTTAGGACAGGAAGGAAACATTTGATAAATAAAAGAAAAAAGGAAAGAAAGGATATATTCTTTAAAGATTAATGGGGGGGGTATTTTCTCCATCCACTTAAGGAAAACACATATTCCTCCTGTGTTTCTCTTCTACTCACATCGTCACAATATTTCTGAAACTAGCTGTATGGGTTTTCCAAACTTTAAGCAATTCTCTGTGATAGCAGGAGGGTGTCCTACAATTTAAGTTAATTCTGACACTATCTATCTGGAGATAGCATCAGATCCTACAGGTTAAGGGCTCAGTCCTACATGCCCGTCTTCCCCCAAACTGGATGCTAATTACAAGTCCCAGTTTGTTATCAGTACTTCTGACAGACCAGATATACAACAGAGTTCCTAGGACTCCCTCCTTGGATTCCACAATTTGCTATAATGGCTTACAAAACTCAGGGCAATACTTAAAGTTACTAGTTTATTATAAAAATATAATAAAGGATATGAATGAAAAGCCAGATGAAGAGACACATGGAACTAAGTCTGGAACTGTCCTGAGCACAAGAGATGATATCACCATGGAATTTGGGTGCAGTTCACCCCCTAGCATGTAGACATGTTCAGTAAACCAGCAGCTTATCAAACCATGTACTACTACTATTTTTAATGGAGGTGTCATCAAGAAGACATAATGAATCAGAAACTCCATTTATACCCTCCTTCCCTCTGTAGAGAATGGGGATTGGAACTGAAAGTTGCAAGGTTCTAATCATGGCTTGGTCTTAGGGTGACCACCATTTATCCTGAAGCTACCCAGGAGCCCACTAAGAGTTGACAAACAAAGGTATTCCTATCACCCAAATACATTCCAAGGGATTTAGAAGCTCAGTGTTAGAAACTGGGATCAAAGAAGAAATGTTAGAACAAAAGACATTCTGAGTGCTCTTATCACTTAGGACGTTGTAAGAATTTTAGGATCCATGTACTAGTAATCATGAGCATATCTGTATATATTTTGTTTTCTATTATTTCACAGGCCAATTGGGATATTCATCATACATTTATATAAAGGACAGCTAAGCTGAGACTTTGCTTGTATAGCCTGTCATCCATCCTTGCATGATGTAGATCATTCCGAAAGCCTAACATGGCATCAGTCACAAACTGACCCTCAGCAGGCATTAGGGATTGCCCCCTCAGTCAATGAGTTGGAAGAAGGACTTGACAGAGACTCATATTTACTGAAAAATAAAGCTCATTCGAGTTTGACTCCATTCTCCCCTCTATCACTGCCAAAGATAACAAAGAGGCAAACCAACAGTGGACAATGCACCTGAGGAGAAAAAACATTCCCCTGGACATGCTCAGACACCAGCCATAACCTATACTGGACACAACAGAAACTCAAGGTCCATGACCACCACTGTGACTGATGTTAGGCTCTCTGGTCATTACATCTAAATATCATCTTAGGGAGAAAATCTTCAGAACAGTTGAGAAAAGGCATTTTCCAAATAAGAGAGAATACTGTACACTGTTGGTGGGAATGTAAATTGGCACAGCTATTATGAAAAACAATATGGACACTCTTCAAAAAAATAAAAATAAGCTATATATAATACATGAATGGGTATATACCTGTGTGTGTATATAAAATAATATATATGGTTATATAAGTCCAAAGGACATGAAATCAGTGTCTGAAGGAGATATCTGTGCTCCTACATTTGTTACCGTGTTATTCACAATAACCAAGATATGGAAACAAACTAAGTACTTATCAACAGATGAATGGATTTAAAAAATTGGTATATACATACAATATCATATTATTTAGCCATAAAAAAGAAGGAAATTCTGCCAGGATGAATGAAAGCATTACACTAAATGAAATAAGCCATCCAGAAAAGGTCAATACTGTATGATACCACTCATGTGTGAGATCTTTTTTTAAAAAATATTTTATTTATTTGAGAAAGAGAGAGAGAGTGCCTGAGTGAGAGCATGAGTGAGAGCATGAGTGGGGGGAGGGGGAAGAAAGAGAGAGAAACAGACTCCCTGCTCAACAAGGACCCTGATGTGAGTCTCAATTCCAGGACCTTGGGATCATGACCTAAGCCAAAGCAGATGCTTAACCAACAGAACCAACCAGGTGCCCCTCATATGTAGGATCTTAAAAATGTCAAACTCTTAGAAATGGGGAGATGTTGGTCAAAATACACAAACTTTTAGTTATAAATAAATTCGGAGGATCTAGTTTATAGCATGATGGATATAGTTAATAACACTATTTGGTATACTTGAAATTTGCTAATAGAGTAGATCTTAGGCATTCTCACCACAACACAAAAAGGTAACTAGGTAATGTGGTAAAAGTGCTAACTTGATTGTGATAGTCATGGTATAATGCATATGTATTTCATATCATCCTGTATGTTTTAAATATATAGGCAATTTTATCAACTATACAACAATAAAGCTGGAAAAGATATTTGAATCAACGAAGTTAAACAACAACATTTAAACAATTTTCTCCCAGTCAACATAAAAGGGCTTATGAAAGAGTTCTGAAGAGTCAATTAATAACTTGTATTTATTTTTCATGCTCTGATATATTAGCATGACTTGACTTCTAGGAATTTTCTATATAATTCTATATTTTGGTGTGACCTGTGTTGTTTTGATTCAAGACATTCAAGACATGTGGAAACCTTAGCACTAAGAAGAGAAGAGCAGCGTTAGAAGAAACATTAGCAATAAAAATAGCCACTGAACAACAAGAGCATGGCCAAATAGATAATAGAATCTATTTTAAAGGAGTCATCTAATACAGACCTTGACAAACATAAGTGTTGAAACAATAAGCTCAGTGAAGAAATAAAATGGTAGGTAGGTGACAATCATCTGTTTGAGTACAACATTCATATTCTTGAATCTGCAGTAAGATCATGGTTGAGACCTTTACTGTGAATGCTAAATTGGGGGAGGAGACTCACTTGTAGATGTTGTGTGAACAGAAAAGGGAGAAAGTGAATTCAGGACCAAAGTATGGGTGACTCGTGGAATGCCATGTCTGCAGTTCTGATAGACACTCAGGACACAGGCAATGGAATGGAACCAAGGAAGAGAGCGAGGACATCTAGTCAAAGGTTTTGTTCAGAAAAGTTAAACTGGTCCCTAGCTTATGTACCAACTATAATACCAGTGTTCATAAATTCTTTGATTTCTAAGTAGATTCTTCACACGTCAAATGCATGGGATAATGATGAATGAGGGTTTTTCCTAGCACATGAAAATTACCTTCTAGCTATATATGGCCTCCTCCCGGTTTAACTAATTTTGCAGAAGTGGAAGAATTTCACTGAATCATGACTTAATTACCTTGTACTATAGTTATTTTATTTTTGTAAGAATGAAATCGATTATGGGATATGGCAAACAGGTTTTAGAAAATTAACTATTTATTTGAATTGGAGAATAACACAGTTGCTATAATAGAAAATCTCATGAATTATTTCTTTACTCACTAACAATGTCATGATATCTAAGAAGAAAACAAAAGTCTTGTGCTTTCAAAATAAAAAGAATCAAGATTTGATGTGAAATGTGGGGCATAAAGGTGCAGAAATGAAATTTAATTTTACAGAATGCTGAAAAAAATGGACCTTTGTGAATAAAAGAATATTGCTTCCATCTTTGGGAATAAAAAAAACAACAGGAGAAAATTGTAGCACAATGTGTAAATGTCAAAATGCTTTCTTGCTGCTCTTAACTAATGATTCTCAAGATTTCAACTAAATCATCTCCTTTGAAAGGGCAAAAGAAAAGGAGAAGGAATATTCCTTCATTCTCTTCTAAGTGTTGGTACAGATGGCAGAAAAAAATCTCTCCAGTGCTACTGAAGGCTGACAACATCTTTACAATAACAGAGCATCATTAGAGCTAACTAGGACCTATAAGAAATTTCATAACCAGATTCACACACAACATTTACTCAGCTAACTTGGAGAGAGAAAAGTTCAAAGTCCTGGCTTTGATATTTACTTGTAAACTTTGAGTCATATACTTCATGAATCTCCAGTTCTTCATACTGACACAAAAGGATATTAATTCCATGTACCTCCAAAGTTTTGTAAGGATGAACTGTAATGCCTTATATATTATTATTTATAATTTCATAAGTATAAAAATGTAATTGTTAACTTTCTGTAAGTATCAGTCCCCTATGTGACATGACAATGCACATTATTGAAGGAGAACCTATAAAAATGTGTGATATTCTTTTTCTTTCATTTCTAAAGCAAGGTAGGAAATTCAGTATTTTACTTCAGAGCAGAAAAACAGTCATCTTCCCAAATCGTGCCTGTTTCTTAGTTTTCAGATGATCAGGAGAGGCTGATGAAGGACTCAGTGGCTAAGGAAGGAAAGAGAGGAAGAGCTGAATACATATAAGCATGTCCTCATGTGTAGGTTCCTGTGTGTGTGCCTGTCTGTGGGGTTGTGGGATCTCAGAGTAAGTAGCATGTTGTGTTAAGGACTTAGGGCAGAAATACTGAAAGCTCTGGGGAACCCTGTAAACCCCAAGAGTTGGTCGTCACTGTGCTGACAATGAATAGTCTTGCTTGACTCTCTCACCCTTGTTCCTGGTTCTTCCCTCTTTCTCTGCTCCCAGAACATTTGGGGTTCAGGCGGATGTGTGTCATATTCATGGCTGCCTATTTGATGTCTAGTCTGGTGTCCACACGTATCAGCCATCCTTAAATGGGAAAGTTAACTGAGTTGAGCTGAACTCGCCCATGTTTCTGAGTCTTTTTTTGTTGGCCTTGCTTCCTTTACTCATTTTTCCAATTCACTCTGTACAATGACACTAAAGTAGCTGCTTAAAGTGCAAAAATTCATCATGACAACACATGGCTAAAAATCCAACTTCACATCGTAGGCTTCTAGGCTTTTCACTATCTATCTACAGCCTGCTTTTCTGAACATATTTCTCACAGTCTTCTCATAAGCTATGCTCTTTGTTCATCCTGGGGTTACTTGCAATTTTAAGAACTCTGCATGGCCTTTCATTCCTCTGGACATTTGGACGTGATATGCCTTCTACAAGAGTATCCTACCCCCTCATCTATGAGAATCAGCTCTTCATTTTAGATTTTCTTCAGGCATCTCCCTATAATTTCTTGCACTTTACTATTTTCATGACACGTGCTAGAGTGCTAGCCACCATTCCCCCCTCCCATGTTAATGGCAGACACTGATAATTCCTCACAGCGTCTTCGTGGGGTGCAGTCTCAGAATAGGTTTTAGCACCCATTACCAGTTAATGAGCATCGGCGTGTACACTATGTTTGCCAGAAGGCCCACAATTCTGCACACCCAGAGACACAAATTGTATTATATTCTGTATAAATGGTGGTCCCCGGCATTGTGCAACACCAGCACATTTTTTTCTAACTCTGTCCTTTCACTTGGCTGTAATTCATCCCACGCCATTGTAAATACCTGTATCCTGGCTTGTCTTCCCATCTAGATTGTGAGCTTCTTGAAGGCAAGCATGTTTGTACTCTCAGCACTAAGAATAGTGAATAACACACGGAGGAAAAACACATATATATTGATGGAACGAATAAATGCAAACAATTTAAGTGTAATGTCTATGTTGCTATGCTTGGATCCAAAGAGGCTAATGGAAAAATAAAAGAAACTATGCAAAGTTCATTCCAGGCTTACTCTTTTAAAGTCTGTGTAAGACAAAAGCAAAAAGTAAGAGCTTTACTATATAAAACAGTGCCCCCACACACCCTAGTATCTGAACAAGGGTCTCTGTGAGGCAGTGAGAGATGATTCACTAATATTTCTCAGGGCAAGTTAAGTACATCCATAAACTAGAAATAAGAAGTAAGAATACTTGTGTTGAAAGAGAAGGCCTTCTTGGTGTAGAAGAAACCATGTGCTTTTCTGGTGGGTAGGAATCTCTCAAGGAATTCCTAAGGAGACAGAGATCTAAGACACCACAATGGAAGAGCAAAGATTTCCACTTGCAGGATATGTTTTAAAAAGTAAGAAAAGGATGAGAATCATATGGTTATAAGATATTCTTCTTTTAAAATTGGGTGGATAAAAATGATTGACTTTCTGAATATAAATGCAATTTTTATTAAGTTTTACAAATATAAAGGTGCTGGCATCATTTGGACCTAGCAAGTGATTATTATGTTCACATGACTGATGTGCTAACATATCTGTATTGAAATAAAGGACACAATGATGTCCAAGCCCTCTCCTCTCACATGTGGACTATGCGGGAGCCTCCCAGCGGGGCTCCTTCCTTCCTTCTTTGACCCAGCAGGTTAGAGGCAGCTCAGATAGTTGTCAGAATAAACCTTTTACAACCTAAACTAGAACCTGCCATTTCTCTGCTCAGAGCCTCCCATCAGCCCCTCTTCCTTGAGAGTCAGAACAGACCGTGGCCTACAAGGCTGTGGACCTACAGGTCTCTGCCCCCTTCTCACCTTCGTTCTCTTGGTCTCACTGCTCTCTGCTGGCCTTCTTGCTCTTTTGCAAACTTGGCAAGCATAACTCCCCAACTGAGGTGTGTGCCTGCCCTTTTCTTTGTTTCAAAGGCTCTTCTCTTAGCTGTCAACCTGATGCATTCCCTCACTTCAATCGCCACTTCTCATGGAGGCCTTTCCTGACTGAGCACCTACCTCCTACACCTCGTGTTCCCATTTTCTTCTTAGTATTTATTGCATGAGATATATTACACATGCATCTGCTTCTGTGTTTACTGTCTCCCCACAGAAGAATAGATCTTCCATATGAGCAGAAACTTACTATGATACCCTTTGATAGTATGTCCTGTACCTAGAACAACGTCTGGTGTGTGGTCCCTGCTCAATAAATATTTGCTGAAGTTCACAAAATATGTGTAATTGATGATGCTGATAGTTGCACAACTGTGAATATATTGAACAGCATTAAATAATAATCTTTAAGTGAATGACTTCTATGCCAGGGATATGAATTGTACCCCAATAAAGCAATTACCAAAAAAAAAAAATAATAAGTAAAGCAAAAACTGAAGCAGGATTACATACTTCATTATTTATCCAATTAACTTCAAGATTTTCATAGTAATAAGGGAGCTGTTATTTATAAATGATATATCTTTAAAGTAAATTGTTTATCAGTTTGTGTTCATCAGCTCAATTCCTTCAGGCTACAATTTAAAATTCAACCATGGAAGTTGATTTGCATGTGACATTTGAAAATTATCATTTGAAATATCTGTACATTTGTTAAAGACCGGTAAAGGAACTTTAAAAGGTAAATTACATTTTTAAGATATTTTAATGTTATGGAGCTTGGTTTACAGTGAGAGGCAGTGGGGAGAATTATATCCCAAACTGTTTATATTCAGAAAAACCTAATTGTCATACATTTACAGCTAGCTGGAAATGTAATTGTAAAACCAATTTAACAACATCATTATTTACCAGATGTGATATTTGTTATAGCTAATTTTCCATAGTAAACATCACTGTATCATTTTGGAGATGAAATAATTGTTTGGCTTTTATTCAACCACACACAGACACAAGGAAGTGGGCGCCATAGCTTCATGGTTGAAATGTTCATTCTTCTAGGCTCCATCTTGAGGGGAGCTGAGCTACATAAAATATCCTCATGAGCATTAAGTACTGGACCTCCCAAGACTAATTATCTCTTCTATGCTCACATTTCATACACAGAGAAACAAGTTTCTGAATTTCATACCTCAAAATGAGACTATATTGTTAAGGGACAAAACTATGTAAAAGGCTTTATAACCTATAATCATTTTTTGTATTGTCTTTCCTATGAAATACTTAACAGATGTGGTATTATTAATTCCCACAGCTAACCTGGAGAGAGAAAAGTTCAAAGTCCTGGCTCTGATACTTACTCATAAACTTTGAGTCATATAACTCCATGAATCCCCACTTCTTCATGTTTATATAAAAGAATGTTAATTCCATGTACATCTCAACATGAAACTGATTTTAAATCCTGCATGTTGTCACCTCAGGCCACATTTGTTACAGTAATTATATATATATATATATATATATATATATATATATGAAATATATATTATATAATTTTCTATTTCTTTTGCTTTACACATGGCATTTCCTCCTTGAACATATTGCCCTTAACAAGGGCTTCATGTAACAGTCACTTTTTGAATGTAATATTAATTTACATATTTATCTACTTATTTACATGGCTATCTCCCTGTGGACTATGAGCTCCTGAGGTCTGGACTCTGCCTTAATCATCATATGTCCCAAGGATTTATTATAGTTGTGCTGAGTAGAAAACCTGCTGGAGAAAATAATCTCCATCCTTTATCCCTGTGTTTCTTTGCTTGTTGTAAAAGGAGTCCATTGAACAAATGATCTTATATTTATACCTATGATGTGGGTGTTAGGACCGCTAACTAACTTACCCTCCTTGTCCCACTCCACTTTTATTAACCCTGCTCTCATCTCCAAAAATCCAATCCAGGTAAATGACACCAATAGGCTCCCTTGTGTCTAGCTTCTAGTTGGGTTTGGACATAGGGACCCCCTGGCCAGGTTTCAGAAATGGAAGGAAATAAGTCCAGCACAATTTCATCTGAATCCATTCCTGTCTTATAACCTCAAGCTGAATGTGCCCTTCAAGCAAAGGTGACAACTCCTCTCAAGATGGCTCTTCCCTTAGAACTGTCTCATTCTAGGTTCCAGTGACCCCTCTTCTAGCCTATTCAGGCCTACATATTATAATGGCTCTGCAATCACCAGCATGGGATACTGCAATAATCCTTGTGTTTTTCCTACACCCTACACTTACCTTTGTAAATATGTCTGTAATAAATTTTCTCCAGTTACCCTCATTTATATATGACTTCTTTTTCCTGCTGGTACCCTAACTAACATAGGTGTTATGGAGTTGCCACTCATAATATCAAGATAGATTTGGTTATTTCTGTAAATATGTGTAAGTGTATTTTACATGTTATATGTGTGTGTGTAAAGTGTCCAGTTTCATTGCTTATACCTATTCAATGCACATTTATTAAAATATAAAATATTATTTCTGGTGACACAAATACTACTTAAGTACGTAACTTGAAGAGATTAACACCCATAGTTCCTACAATGGATAATGACTCTTTAAAGACATTTGTCGGTCTCTGAAAAATATCGCTATGTTTTACACTTGTACTTAGCCTGAAATTTTGCTCAAAATGGGCCATTCTCTTTTTTCAGTCTAATTTACATATAAAAAGCTATAGTTTCAGGTGTACATCATAGTGATTTGATGTTTTTATACATTATGAGGTGATCCCCACAATGTCTAGTCATCTTGAAAAATCATTACAATAGCACTTACTGTATTACCTAGTGCTATACATTACCTCCCTATGACTTATTGATTTTATAAGTGGAAGTTTGTATCTCTTAATCTCCTTTACCCATTTTTTCCTGTCCCTCCCCATCTCTGTCCTTTGGTAGCCAACAATTTGTTTCCTATAACTATGAGTTGGTTTCTGTTTTGAGTTTTTGATTCTGCATATAAGTGAAATTATATGGTATTTGACTTTCTTTGTATGACTTATTTTACTTAGCATAAGTAAAATGGAGCTTCTAGGACCATCCCATGTTACCACACATGGCAAGATTTTATAAGTATGTATGTATGTGTGTGTATACCTAATACATATACACACATACCACATCTCCCTTATCCATTCATCTGTTAGTGGACACTTAGGTTGCCGGGCCATTCCAATCTGAGATATACTCTTTCATGCTTTAGTGTTTAAGTTGTCTAGCTTCCTTCAATTTAAATTTCTCTGACATGCTCATAGCATATTCTCCTTGAACATATTATCCTTAAAAAGGGTTGCACACAGCAGTTACATTCCACTTAAAAATGTATAAAGTTATCCGAAGCAAATAATGAAAGTGACAGATGTCTCTTTCACCTCTATAATAAATTCCTGTCCTTCAAATATGGAGAAAGTTATTGGAATGTGTGCCTGATTTATTATTTGAAAGTATTCAATTCTGTTATTAAAAAAAAATAAACAGGAGCAACAAAGCTTGTAAGAATGTTAAACACAGATAGTGAGAAAGGTAGTAGTATATCAGAGAGGGACAAATCCCATAGTATGTGTTAACTAGAGGTATGAATAAACAAGTAGCTTATGACATAGAATTCAAAAAAAGGTGTTAGAGAAAGTAAGATTATGATTTATAAGATGTGTTAACAAAACAAATGTGATACACAATAAGAATGTTTCCTCTAGAAAGCAGGGATAGAAAGACTAAGTGATAAGGTATGATTCTCTCAGCTCAGTTATTTTCACCCTAAACTGAGAGTCATTTTGTAGCACACGTAATAATCTCATTTTGGCCCCACATATGCTCTAAGAAATGCAGATACAACCATGCCTGTTCAGCAGGCTGCCTGGTGATCTGTGGCCAGGAATGCTTGCCTGATTCTCTCAAACACAGCAAGTGTTTTCTGTTGCCCCAGATTATCATGTATTAGCCATTTTTATACACACATCAACTCTAGTATTGTAAACGACACCATCTGTGGGTAAACGTGGTGAGACAGAGCCAGGGACACAGAAAGGGAGATCTGGTAAATGTTCTTAAACCAAAATCGAGAATTCAGATAGCATGGTTCTTCTACCTGCTTTTATGTTATCCTACCTCAGTTTTTTCCTTTTACCTCTCACCATGCATTTAAAATGGATTTGATATCTGTGTGATGGGAGAATTTTGACTATATGACTTTCTGTTTCACGACCTCTAAGATCACTTTCCTGCAAGTGTTCTGGGAAGCTACTATTGCAGCAAGGTAACTTTTCACAAACAGTTGCACTTACTCTGAATAAAGGTTGTGTGCTATTAGTTTTATTCAGGATTGCCACAGAATTTTAGTCCTTATGTATGAATTTGGGGAGGTTATCACCTACTATGACTATATGATGTATTTTCAGGATGACTGGCTAATGACATTTACCCATGGGTTCTCAAGCCCCTAACTTGGACCTATGTTCCTTTGTAAACCAAGTCTCTGTGCTGACACCTTATTTAATTAAAACAGTTGTCGAATTTAGTTTCCCATCAGGATTAAATCTAGAGTTTGAAAGAATAAAGATGTTAAGGTTATACCCCACAGATTCTAATATAATTGATCTGAGGTGTGACCTCTGTGCCAAGATTTTAAAAGTTCCTCAAATAATTCTAACACAGAAGGTTTGGGGACCAGTGCATCTAACCAACTGATGTAACAACATTTAGGTTTTTTTGGGGGGGGGGGCGGTGTTTTTAAATACAGCAAAGAAAAAAAAAATGATACATGAGACCCAAAAAGTTCACTTTCCTAAAATGTATTTGAGTTGTTGAGTGGTTAACAAAATGACCCCGGGGAAGAATGCACACCTACCCAGTCTAGAGTTCAGGCTCTGGGGTTCAAAATTCATTTAGGTGGAGCCTAAAGCAGGTTTGGCACCAGCGTGTGGAAGTTGTTTTCTCCTTTTTAAATATTTAGGGTTCTGTAGAGATTCTGGCTAAAAGGGCTAACAGGGCTTTTAGGAGAGCAACAATTTCACCAATTTCCTGCTCAGATTCCATTTTGTTGACTTGATCCAACATCTTGGGTTGAGAGAATACCAGGAACAAGAAACTCTTTCTCTGATTCTTCTTTTCCAGACAGAGAGTTATCTGTTTTTAATATTCTCTGTGGCTAACACATATGAGGATTGCCTGCTATTATCTTGTTACCCTTACCTTCTCTCCATAGTATCTACAACAGAAGATAAAAAGGTGTTCAACTGTACTTAAAAGGACAGACGGATCCAAGAGGCCATGGGTAATCTTATCATAAGTCAATTCATGGTTTTTCACAGTGTTACTATATTTGTAATTACCAGCACTTTCACAAGTAACTTTTGTTGCTACAGCATTATCTGTCTTTTATGAGCCAATGGCACATTATTTATAAAATCTTCCCCAAAATTCAAGCTATATATGTAGATGACATCATTTTGAATGAAAAATGACTCACAAAGCTATTTTCTTTCTACTCAAGGCATTGGTGTACTTTGTTTCCTTTTTCTTATACCTAGACCAAAATCTTGTGTTGTTCCTTTCCCTGTTTCTTAAGCTATTTTTTTTTTTTTTCTGTCAACTTGCTCTGACATTCTTCTAGGTAATGTTCATTCACTGCTTCTTACAATAAGATTTTATAGTTTGTGACTCATAGAATATTAATTAATAAAAGCAAAATCTTTAACATCAGGAATTCAAAGAACATTCAGTCTTTAAAGTTTTATCTTTTTATCATTTGTAATGGGAATCTTTGTTAGCTAGGCAGGGTAACTTAATAAAAGCCACATGGATTTTGGAGGCAAATTCTAAATTAGGGCTATTCCTTGCTTAGTTAGTCTATGACCTTGAAGAAGTTCTTTATATATCTGCAGAATAAAACTAATAATACCAATCTTTCAAGGCTGCTGGCATGTATATAAACATATATGAAAACACATGCATACATCTATATCTGTATGAATATACACACATACATCTATATCTATATTTATCTATTTATTTATCTATCTATCTAGTACTTGGAACACATTAGTGCTCCAAAATGGTAGTTACTAATAGGTTGCCAACTCTGGGAGGAAGCAAGATTGATGACCTGGGTGACAGGATGGTAGAGACACAGGTCCTATCAATTGTTTTCCAGACATACCTTCACAGTTATTCTAAGGGAAGGGCATCAAAATCTCACAAGAGCAGCATTCAAAAGAGAAGTGTGGCAGGTAGAACATAATGTAGCCATGTGACTCTCCCCATGGCTGATGATAAAGAGTAGATGATTCTTACGACTTTTAATATTGTAGATGAAATAAAAGTCTACAATATTGGAATCTTGCTAGTTAAAATCTACTGTGCCTGATCCATTTTATTTTGAGGTTTTACCTCCCCTTAGTTTTTTTTTTTTTTTTAAAAGATTTTATTTATTTATTTGACAGAGAGAGATTACAAGTAGGCAGAGAGGCAGGCAGAGAGAGAGAGGAGGAAGCAGGCTCCCTGCTGAGCAGAGAGCCCGATGCGGGACTCGATCCCAGGACCCTGTGATCATGACCTGAGCCGAAGGCAGCGGCTTAACCCACTGAGCCACCCAGGCGCCCCTCCCCTTAGTTTTTAAAAGTGCTTATTGCAGTGAAGGGTACAAAAGGAAATTAAGATATGGTTCTTGGCCTGATTGAATTTGTAATCTCAGTAGGAAGATAGATATGTATAGTTGAAGGAGTTTAGATATTGCTACAAGATGGTTATGATTACAAGTTGATGATTGATAAAGATACAGATAAGATCTTTGAAGAAAGAGATCAATATGGATTGGAATTATTCAAGAAGTTTTACTAGAAGACATGAGGATTGAACTGGCTTTAATATATTTAGGGGTTAAGGGATGGGGGATATTTTCTGATATCAAGCGATATCACACAGGGATTTCCTATCACATAGGGATTCATTAAATTATATTTTACTTGCTCTAATTTTTCTTAGAGTTTCAGGGTTATTCATTTTTAATGCCCAATTTTCAAGCTCTGACATCAAAGGGAGATAGTTAAGGAGTGTTCTGTTGCCTTAGTGTTGAGCACCTTGCTTGGCGGAAGTGCCACACAGCTTCTCATTTGTAAAACTTCATGCATTTACAGGGAACTTATTGCAGTAGCAAGGTACAAAAATTCTCTCAATTTAAATTATCTTCAAACTGAGAACTAAACTTTAAAATGTCTTAATGAAGAAAAACCCATGTGACCACCCAGTCTATTCCTAGGTGTTGTATGCCTTCCAATGCCCTCTTGCCATTTACATATCTAATTCTTCACTGGCAGAAACAGATCACTGCATGATTTTTGCTGGAGGAAAGAAATGATAGGAGATTTTTGTAAAGCACACTTACGTCTCTGAAGGTTAAAAATTAAAATTATAAGGGGAACTGATTTTATACTTATTCTGACTGAAATTAAAATGAATATTGGATATTTCTAAGGGGATCTTTGAAACAATACTGGTGGAAAAATTAAGAGCTTAGTATATACACACATATACACACCTTGATGGCTGAAATGGCATGGGGAACTATGAAGCTGGATAACGAAGCTGTCAAACTCATCAGTCTTGATTGGCTTTCATTTTAAATGCTTTTGGTTCTACTCCATTGTATCTGGGGAATGCATGCATATTCTGTGCCATGAAATTGAAATTAAATTTCCTTTCTTATAGTTGAATGCTTTTTTTGTAATCTAGCCGGAATCTGGATGCCAGGGCAAGATTGAAGATAGACTGGAGTTTAATATTAAATACTACTTTAAAATTTTCAATGTAGATTGAGAATAGTTAGCTTCTGTTCCAGTCAAAAGAAACAAAATGAGATAAATACAGACTAGTACAGAGAAAAGGCTGGGGCCAGAGGTTATACCAGCAGCTCAGAGATTTTTGGAGGACTTCTGAAAGACAGGAAGTTAATGGGATTCTATTTTTGTTAATTTCCTAGGGCTGCCATAACAAATTACCACACACTTGGTGATTTAAAGCCCCTGAAATATTTTCTCTCACTGTTCCGGAGGCCAGATGTCCAAAATCAAGGTGTTGGCAGGACCATGTTTACTCTAAAGGCTCTAGGGGAGAATCCTTCTCTGCCTCTTCCAGTTTCTGGTGACTAAAGGCAATCCTTGATTTGTGGCTGCTCAATCCCAGTCTCTGCCTCCATCTCCACATGCCCTTCTTCACAAGTGTCTGTGTTGCAAATATCCCTCTTTCTCTTATTAATAAAAAAGGAAGAAAGAAAGAAAGAAAGAAAAAAAGAAAGAAAGAAAGAAAAGGAAAAGCAACTAGATTTAGGGACTAAGGTACATCTGTGATAGTCTTATGTTGAGATCCTAAAATTAATTACATCTGCAAAGACTCATATTCAAAAAAGTCACATTCATAATTACTGGGAGGTTAGATCTGAACATATCCCTTTTTTGGCAGGATAGGGGTCAGTATTCAATGCATTACACTATTACAGAATAAAATAGAATAGAGGAACCAACTCTCCAAAACTTGCAAAAGAGGAATAAGTAGTAGTAATGAAGGTGGGTACCATGTTTCAGGACCAAACTTCACGGGGTTCAAAGCTTCATTGAACAAATCAATAAAGCAAGAATGGGAATGTTAGAGAAATTGTGGAAATTATGAAAGTTCCATCAATGCCTCGCTAGATCCTTCTTTCCAGCTCCCTACCTCTTCCCTTCTTTCTGCCCATTCTAAAAAACAAAACAAAACAAACAAAAACTGGCATCAATGACTTTCACTTTTTGTCTTCCTGCCAGTAAAAAACAGAAAATTACACTATCAGGTAATAAGCGTTCTTTCTGAGGAGGGTTAGTCTTTTGGGTCATAGTCACACTGGTATTTTGGGGGAATTCGCTGCTCCTCGTCTGCCTGACTTCAAGTGGTCTTGACGCACCTGTTCATATGCAGTCATATACAGAGTTCAGAGACTAACTTCCCGCTCAGAAGAAAGTCCTACAATCATCTACAACTGAAACAAAATCTCACATAAGCTTTATACACATGACTATATATACACACTTCATACACATGAATAAGAACAGAGAACCACAGACTATCAGACACATGAAGAAAAGCCAATACCATGGAAGAGAAAGAACAAGATTTGTCTGATAATTCATATTAATTATGGTAACTTGCAATACATAAATAGATCCTTATCTTCTCCTCCCTCATTTTTGGAAACGGATGAAACTGCCCCCTCCAAAATGAAGGCCCCCTCCAAAATGACGTACACAGCTATATACTGCCTAATTTGAGAAAATTCTCAAGGGAATGTTGAGGGTTGGAGATGTCTCCCAAACTTGGTTGACATAAGATTAAACATAGATGGTGAGAGATCCTGAGATTTAATATCAAAAGAAGGGGAAAAAAGAGGAAGTGCTCCAATTATCACCAACTATGTGGCTCTTGGCATTTGCTTACTGCTCGGAACTTCATTCTCCACGTTGGTAAAAGTGAGAGAATATTGGAACTCAGCACTTGGTGTGGCTGTTGTAAAGATCAGCTTCCACAATGTAAGTGAATGTGCTTTACAAATCATCTAAATAGACATGCTAGTAAAACAATATTAGGAGACACAATTGCAGATTATAAATTTTAATTGAGACATTCTTTTTAAATATTAAGTGTAAACATTAATATTTAAATAATAATTAATAATGAATATTGATATTAAATAGTAAGTATAAATATTTGCTTGAGGGGAAGTGGGTGGGGGGATGGGGTAACTGGGGGATGGACATTAAGGAGGACACGTGATGTCATGAGCGCTGGGTATTATATGCAACCAATGAATCACTAAATTTTACATCGCTAATAATACAGTACATGTTAACTAAATTGAATTTAAATAAAGAATTTTTTTAAAAATCTGCTATGTCCTATGATGTTGATTTTATATGGGTTTTCTCCTGTATTCATTGTTGGGGATTAATTTTACTTTTTTCCATATCCAAACATATCAGGGGATGTCTATGCATTAGTCAACTGAAAATTATATTGAGTAAGGAAAACAAAGCTTTATATAGAAATAAGACAATTTTTAAATAGATTATAATATTTGCTAAAAATGTTGAGTTGAATATTCTTTAACATATGTTATAAAAAGATTTTAGTACAAGCAAGTGGATTTCTGCATGCCCAAGGAAATCATTAATTTTTAAAGATTTAATTTTAAGTAATCTCTACACCCAACATGGGGCTCAACTCACAACCCCAAAAGCAAGAGTTGCATACTTTCCCAACGGAACCAACCAGGAGCCCCCTAAGAAAATAATAATAACAATTATTATTTTATTCGAGAGAGAGAGAGAGCATGAGCAGGGAGTGGGGTAAATGGAGAGGGATAAGCAGATTCCCCACTGAACAGGAAGCTTCATGCTTCGCTTGATCCCAGAACCCTGAGATTATGACCTGAGCTAAACTCACACTTAACTGACTGAGCCACCAGGGCATCCCCCAAGCAAATTATTTCTAAAGAGAACTCAGTACAACAAAAAGGAAACCAAACAAACAAACAAACAAACTTTCAAATCACAATGGGCTTGGTCAGAATAAATTTCAAGATGTTAATTTCTAATGATAGTCATCTACACTGAATTATTTTTTTCTAGTTTGGGAACTATTTTCAAATTGTACCTGAATTTCCTTTAAAAGGCTAGAAACTGTGCTCTAAACTACACTAACTCTTGAGATTTAAAATATGGGTTTTATCATTCCAGTTTTTGCTTGCAATTTTATAGTTTACTTTGATTTTGCTCTTCTTTTATGATCTTCAGATATTACCTACATCAAGCTTGTATAAAACATTGTCTTTCTTTAAACACATATGGTGAAAATCTCCAAGCAGATGGCAATCCAGTCATTGGTAACAGAGGATCAAGTGTCGGCTCCGTGGCTGCTGAAATGGAGTCCAATTTAATAGCTCAAATGAGGACAAGAATTAAATTGGAAATTGCAGGCTGAAATATTCAGCATTTGATCATAAAGAGATTATAGGAGGGAAAGAACACAGTGTAACAGACTGTATTTTAAAAGGAGCCAGACTTCTGATAGTTCCGTGTTTTATCAGTTCATAATCAAAGTGAGCGATACAGGTCCATTTTTTTAAAACCACTAATATATTTGTGATTTATTTTTTAGAAGAGGACAATTTTTTACAGATTTCAACACGACATTAAAATTCTGTTTCCTGACATTTAGAACCATGGGGTATTCAACTTGCAAAACAAAATTTAGTTTTGCTTTTTTTGATGTTGGAGGGGTGTTGGGTGATGTTTCTAGCCTGTCCTCTGCACGCTCTAGCTAAGCATTCAGATGTTTATGATACTTCCCCTGTTATTCCCAAGCTCCCAAGCACAGTGGCAGGCAATTTTAGCACAAATAAGCTTTTTAGGATGAGGCAAGATTGAGGTTGGTTAGGGGTTTTTATTTGAATGACCCTATTATGCACTAACTATCATAACTAGTTAAATTAGGTCCCGTTATTTCATCAAAGTGGGCACCATGAGACAAGAGGACTCATTTGATGAATTTTCAAATATCCTGGAGTCTCTCAGTCTCTTTAAGCCTCAATTTCCTCCCTTGCAAATGGGGTTAATAATAGTACTTACAGAAAGACATTATAAGGAATCACTGAGACAAGGCATTTGAGATGCATAGTTTATGTCTAACCTAGAGAGAGCTGAACTTAATAAGAGCACACCTTTTATTTAGTCCTGTTTTGTTTTAAAGATTTATTTATTTCACAGGGACAGAGACAGAGAGCCAGAGAGCACGAGAGGGAAACAGCAGCAGGAAAAGGAGAAGCAGACTCCCTGCTGAGCAGGGAGCCAATAAGAGACTTGATCCCAGGATCCTGGGATCATGACCTGAGCTGAAGGCAGTCACTTAACTGAGCCACCGGGGCTCCCCAGAGCACACCTTTTAAATTCCAATCCTGGCCCCCAGACTTGAGTGTTGTTGACCTCGGGCAAGTTACATAACATGTTTTTTGATTTCCTCAGTTACAACATGGGATTCATAATAACACCCTACTCAGACATGTTATAAGGACTAAATGAACTATTGTTTGTAAAGCACTCTCTACAGGGCCAACACTTAGTGTTTGCTAATTAAATAATACAGTCCTAAGCATACCAATGTGAGTTATTACTATATCATGTACTTATCCAAAACAAATGAAATATTGTTGGTAAAACTTAAAAATCATCATATTAATACATTTTGAAATTTGGGAACCTAAATAAAGATATAACTAACTGAACTAAATATTCTATTAACATAAATATATTCTAAACAAGTCAAGCTAGAGTGATCTTTGTCATAACTTGATACTGAAAACATGATTTTTCCATGCTGACCAATACGGCAACCAATTGTCCTTCTTTACTTGTTTTGATTTTGTTTGTTTGGTTTTGGGTAAAGAATATTTCATTCTAAGCATAATTTGAGAACTGTAAAACATAAATCCTTATAATTGTTTCATGATATTTTATCTTTTTTTAATGATTATTTGTTTATTTATTTGACAGAGAGCACAATCGGGGGGGGGGCAGCAGGCAGAAGGAGAAAGAAAAGCAGGGTCCCCACTGAGCAGGGAGTCCAAAGCAGGACTCTGTGATCATGACCTGAGCCAAAGGCAGATGCTTCACTGACTGAGACACCCAGGTGCCCTCTTCATGGTATTGTAAAATTACTCTCACAGGAACATAAGAAGATGTTCGCCATCATTCATCTTTAGAAAAATGCAAATTAAAAACACAGTGAGATATTTCCTCGCACCCACTTGAATGGCTTTTCTGTAAAAGACAAGAGATAAGATGCGGAGGATATAGAGAAGGGGGAAACCCTTTGCACTGTTGATAGGATTGCAAATTGGTGTAGCCACCATGGAAAACATTATGGGTGCCCCTCAGAAAATTAAAAATGGAACCACTATATAAACCAGCAATTCTGCTTTTGGCAATATATATGTGAAGGAATAAAAGTACTGTGTCAAAGAGTATTTAGAGCAGCATTATTTATAAGAGCCAAGACACGGTAATAACCTGTGTCCACCGATGGATGAAAGAATAAGGAAGTTGTGGTATATCTATATACAACAGAATACCATTCAGCCATAAAAAAGAAGAAACCCTGCCATGTTGACAGCACAGATAGACCTTGAGGGCAGCATGTTAAGTGAAGAAAGACAGAGAAAAGCAAATACCATATGATCTTTTACATAGAATCAAAGGCAAAACAAAACAAAACAAAACAAATAAACAAACAAAAAAACAACCTCCTAGAAAGAAGTCAGAGTTGTGTTTACCGAAAGTAGGAAGTGGAGGGAGAGAGAAATGGATAAAGTTGGTCAAAAGGTATAAACTTAAAAAAAAAAAGTATAAACTTCCCATCATATGATAGTTAAGTACTAGGTGATGTAATGGACAAATAAAGACTATGTTAACAATGATATATAGTATATTTGAAAGCTATTGGGAGAGTAAGTCCTAAGTGTTCTCTCTCTTTCTCTCTTGTTCTCTCTCTTTTTTATATCTATATATCAACTTACTGCAGTCATCATTTCACAAAATTTCCGATTTTGATTATAATAGATATATGTAAACTATTATTTGCATTGGTAGTAAATAGTAATAATAACTTGCATATATTTTTTAAACTTCTGTTTCTTTTGTGGTCATTTATATAAATTAGTTGGAGTTCTATAAAGCTACAAAAATATAAGTTGGACTGAATTATGAAATGCCAAGAAGCAAGTGCATTAGTTCTATATTGCTGTCCATAACAAACTATCAAAAAACGTTGTGGCTTAAAATGATAGCTAATATTTCAGAGTACTGTAAGTCACAAGTCCAGCTCGGGCCTCACTGGGCTAAAATCAAGACATCAATAGTGATATGTTCCTTCTGTAAGATCTAGGGAAAATTCATTTCCTTGCCTTTCTATCCTCTAGAGGCTTCCCCCATGCCTTGGCTCCAGGACCCTTTCTTCCAGCAGCTGGACACCTCATGGTATCACTATGACACCGACTCTTCTTCCTCCCTAAAACTACCAATGACCCTGTAGTTACACTGGACCCACCCAGTTAATCCAGAATAATCACCCTACTTGAGTGTCAGTGGACTCACAACATAAATTCTATCTGCAAAATTAATTCCTCTTTGTCACATAACCTAACACATTCAGAGTTTCTAGAATTGAGACATGGACATCTTTAGGGAGGAATCACTGTTCTGCCTATTACAGTCAGTAACCATAACCATCCTATGAAATTTTGCATCTAAGTGGGTCATTACAGTATCGAGTATGTGATCAAGATAAATTCCATTCACCTAAAAATGCTGAAGATTAGTGTAAAGATGATGGGTTTTCTGTCCAAGAGCTGAAACAGATAATGCAAAAAAATCTTTAAATATCATCAAATCTGGAGGAGATTTTGGCCTAGGGAAATTTTTAGCAATAGGAACAAGATTAAAAGGATTGATTTTCACATAGCCTTTAAGGCAATGACAGTGTCCATTATGTGTGAATATGTGATGTGGGCAAAGACCTCCTCATCCTTTCAAATAAAAGGCAGCTAAGTATCAAAGTTTTATAAACTTCTATGACAGCTCTCTTTGCAGATGGTATCAAAGACTTCCCAAAAGTTCTGCTAATATAGTAGATCTTAAAGATCAGTCATGGAGAATTTCAATGTGTCATCAAATATGTTATATATTATAGTCACTTGGTAGGCTAGAATTTACCACAATGATTTAAATAATAGTTAAAACAGAAAAGATACTCCTTTACAAATAAAGTCTGAGTTTAGGAGAATAAATTTGACAAATATGGTAATTTCTTTATGTTCTCTACATTTTTGTTTGTATCATGACAGTTTTTTTTTTCCCCCCTATTTGGCTTTTCTGATATACTTTGTCATCATCAACAAAACTGAAGAATAAATTCTTACTTTGTAGGGTCTTAGAAGCAGTATACATCGGGACATTTATGAATGTTTATGGTCTCTGTTACCACAGAAGACCAAACTGTAGCAAGTATATCATGAAAATTAAGGAAAAGTTGAGGGATGCCTAGCTGGCTCAGTTGGTTAAGCATCTGCCTTCAGCTCACATTGTGATCCTGGGGTCGTAGGTTCTAGTCCTGTACTGGGCTCCTTCTTAAGTGGGAACCTGCTTCTCCCTCTGCCCCCTCCCCCTGCTTGTGAGTTCTCCCTCCCTCTAACAAATAAATAAATGAAACCTTTAAAAAAATTAAGGAAAAGTTGAAATGTTTTTGAGTACAAGTCTATTTGTTTGCTAATGCTGCAAGACTGACTTTAAAATGCATTAGCCCTTTTAAGGGTTATGATCAATAGTTTTGAAACTTTCAACTCTCTCGGGTCCCTTAAAACCCAGGGGTCATGATGTAATCAACTGGCAGCATCAGCTTATTTTCAATATTCTTCTATTCAGTCTCCTAGTCTGTAGTCTGTATCCTTGACTCTTTTACTCCGAAGAAAATCAAAAGGGGATTTGAGAAATTAGAAGCGACATTCTTTTAAATTAAGTTATGTATGCCTCTAAACATTTTGATTTTAACTCATGAAAAGATGGATGCTGATTTCTAAGTTGATAACTACTCACTGATTCTGAACATAGGATCATCTTGCTGATCAATTGTTATTGACTTCTTCCTGGAAGATCAGTTTTTCTGTAGCAAATAGGCACCTTAGTTGTCTGAGGTGGAGTAAACCATTCCTAAGGCCCCTACTTATCCGTTAAACTAGGTTAAATGACCTGTCCCACACTCAAGTAAGATCTCCATTCCCATTAGATGGGATTTAGTTATTCCCTAACCAGTTTGTATGTTACTATAATTGTATAATTTAATTAAATTATTAAGTGTCTATAGAAATACATTTCACTTATTACAAAGAAAAATTATTGACTACTTTGGAATGTCTCTTAAGGCTTAGTCACTAAAAAACATATCAAAGTGGGGATGTAGAGATAAATTTAACAAAAGGTTTAAAATCTATGCTCAGTTTGCTTTAAAAGCAATCTTATAAAAATTTTTTAAAAACCTGAAAGAAAAGTTTTTGTTGTTTATGAAGAAAGATGAAGTGAAACTCCAATTAGCATACCCATTCTAAGAGAAGGGAGGGGAAAAAAAAGAGGAAATTGGTTTAATCAAATGTTTGGCAAATAAATGTGCATTTCTACAGACTTAATTGAAAAAAAAATCTTCTGACGAGTTTTTACAGCTCTTAGTTTGTGAGATAGGAAGACTTCATGGGAAATTATTAACCCTTTCTTTTAATTACTGTTATAACCACAAAGCATAGAGAACGAGGATTCACAACTCTTTGATTTTTGCTTTTATTTTTTGAGAAATAGAGAGCATAATAATGTGAGCAGCTGGAGGTGGTGAGGGGCAGAGGGTGAGAGAGAATCTTGAGCAGGATTCACGCTCGGCACATAGCCAGACCTCTGAGATCCTGACCTGAGCAGAAATCAAGAGTTGGATGCTTAACTAATGGAGCCATCCAGAAAGCCCCAATTCACCACTCTTTGTAGCACTGAAAACTATGTATTTGACAATATCATCCAGGGGAAGAACTATGGCGTTACAGTTAGCTTGTCTACTTTTTATTTGTATGACCCTAGACAAAGTTTTTAACCACCTAAATTCATTCCCTTTATTTTAAAAATAGAAAATGCAATGAAAAAAATAAAGAATTTGTAATACTAATCTTCAAGAGCCCAAATAAACAAATATATGGGAAAATGCCTGGCACACAGTAATCATTAAGTCAATGTTAGTTTTCCTTTCCGTAACTGGAATTATATATAAACTGTTTTAGATGACTTATTTAGAACTGTGTTGATTTTCTTTAAAATCCATTTTCCCTTAAACTTTTGTCCATAAAACTTAATATTGTAGCAAAAATCTAGTTAGTTTGTGAATATTCAGTATGTACGTATAGATTCCACAATGTTTTATGAATTGAAAAGAAGAGAAATAAGTGCATTTACACCTCACTGAAATATACTTTTTCTTGCTTAACTGCAAATTTAAGAATACTATAAGAGGTGGCATATCTTTTATAACCAGACATTTAATGCAAATCTACCCTCGACTTGCCTGGAATAAATTTTATCTGATTGTCTCCTGAAACTTTCTGATTAGGATGGGGAAAGAATAAAAACTTTAATTTGGATTTAGACCAATATGATTGGAAGTAAATTAGCCTCAAAATAATAGTGTTGTCTGCATTGTATTAAAACAAACACAACACACAGACAAATCTATTTAATATTTGAAATTTCACTAGGCCAGTGAATAAAGAAAGTAATAAAAGCTCTAATGTGGGGCACCTGGTTGGCTCAGTGGGTTAAGCCTCTGCCTTTGCCTCAGGTCATGACCTCAGGATCTTGTAATTGAGCCCTGCACAGGCTCTCAGCTCAGTGGGGAGCCTGTTTCCCCCTCTCTCTCTGCCTGCCTCTCTGCCCACTTAGGCTCGCTCTCTGTCAAATAAATAAATAAAATCTTTAAAAAATAAAGCTCTAATGTATAATTGCATTATCTATGATACTGATGACTGGGGCACTCTTATTCTGGTGATGAACACAAGCAAAGCCTATTAACACAAGGGAAGAATACGCTGCTCTGGGTTTTCATATACCTCCAAAAAATGCAGTTATTATCTCTCATGTGACCTCAAGAACACTAGCACCTGCAAGACACCTTTTTGCTCATAAGTTTAAAGCATATTTTATATGATAAATGCTTTTATTAAAAATATCTTGGGAGATTTTATTTATTTAATCTTTTTAAAAGATTTTATTTATCCATTTGACAGAGAGACAGAGAAAACACAAGCACGCAGAGCAGAGGGAGAAGCAGGCTCCCTGCTGAGCAGGGTGCCCAATGCGGGACTTGATCCCATGACTTGAGCCAAAGCAGCTCCTTAATGGACTGAGCCACCCAAACACCCCTGAGAATGATTTATTTATTATTTATCCCTTGATATTTAGCAACAACACAACAAAAATACAAGACTTTTCTATAGTTTGGGTGTATCTCAATCCCTGTTATTTTCACTTTTTATGGGTTTGAACTTTTTTAATAAAGATTTTTATTTATTTGACAGACAGAGATCACAAGTAGGCAGAGAGGTAGACAGAGAGAGGGGAAGCAGGCTCCCCACTGAGCAGAGAGCCCAATATGGGGCTCGATCCCAGGACCCTGAGATCATGACCTGAGCTGAAGGCAGAGGCTTGACTGACTGAGTCACCCAGTTGCCCCTTATTTTGACTTCACCATAATAAAGTGCACAGTAGTCAGGTGTGATGGAAAATTGATGGATAATTAATGAAAAGGGTCATCCAAAACTTCTCTTCTTGCAAGTAGATTTCTAATGGATGAAATGTTTTAGGTAGAGTAAGACTTTAAGAACACTAATTAAATAGCTTTAAAATAAAATGGCAGTATCAGAGAAAAACTTACCTCCTATGACCATAATCAAGAAGACACAGAAGTAAATAGCATCATCATTATAAGGAACTTTATCCTATTTACCATTTCAGACTGAATCATAATTTTGAACAAGAAAAAGTGACCTAAAATATGGTTATCCTGTATCTTCCTTTACCATTAGACAAATGCTCATTTTGCTACATTAGTTAATACAGGCTATTACTCGGCACTGGATTTTATAGAGTGGTTCATCTTCCTAAAGCAGAGAGTCATGCTTTCTTTGCACATGTCAAAGAGACAATGCATTAATCAAGCCTTTTTCAAAACATAAAATTATTCCATACCAGTTAAATTTAAGTAGAACACAGCATGTAAGTAAATGTGATAAATTCAAATAAAAGAAATTGATGTTTGCCAGATCTTTTTATGTTTAGTCATCTATTATTTCTCTTCTAAAAACCATTAGATAAAAAGCTTAGAGAAAAGAAGTCAAACTAAAAGAGACATTTTATGGGGAGGAGCTCTTTTGAAACTAATCCACACACTAAAATCCTTTTTTTTTTTTTTTTTTTTTAATTTTACATGAGACATTTACATGGACGTTACAATTCTAAAACCCTAAGAGATCTTACAGCCTCGGTAGATAAAATACAGAAACAGAAATTTAACTGCTCAAATATCATGTTAATCTTACTAGCTGTGGGTTAGGGTCTTATGGGTTCAAGGTTGCTATAGAAAATGACATTGATGGGCACTTGTCCATCAACAAACTGGGGTCAGGGTATTTGACATTTAGAGATCATTTCCTTTTCTCCTGGTGCATAACGCCATTTTTGAATTGGTCATCAGTAAACAGTCTCATAATCTGATACATCATTTGTATCCTTCTACTGTGCTGCAATGAATAATCTGATGGTGTAGCATTTAGCCACATCTTTTGTTGGCACACAGCAGGAATTCTGAGACTACCATTTAAGCTATCTGTCCTGATATCAATATTGTGATTTTTAAGTACAGTGCTACTTTCAACAGATGTAAAAACAAAAACAAACAAACAAACAAAAAAAAAAAAACAAAACAAAAACTAACAACAACAACAAAAAAAACACACAATCAGAAAAAAAAAAAAGCTGTTACTGCTTCTGAAAACTTCATCTACTTTTATATAATCTGAGAAGCATTATTTGAAACTACTTAATTATCTTGGACCTGAAGCTAGCACCTGTACCTATGACAAAGCCAAGATTATTTCCCCTATTGAAGAAATAACAAGACAAAACAGAAGAGGAGCTCACTTGGTGGGGGGGTGGGGGGAGGAGGGGGGTGTCTCTTCCTTCCGTCTGAGCAGGCCACGGCTTTCTAGTTGCTAAAGCATGAACAGAAAGTTTCAGAGTTTGAAGAAGCACGTAGAAACCACAGATCCATCTCCTACTGCTTACAGAAAATGATGGAAAAGATGATTCCTTGCTATCTGAGTGCCTATAGCTCCCACTTCAACCCCAGAACTGGACGTGGGTGAGCTGGAGGGTGTGGATGTGACATCTCACAAGAACCCAGAGCAATGTCAGTGGAGACAACATAGCAAAAGCAGGACCCAAACTTTCTGCCTAGATTCTGACCTCTTGAGGGAGTGCCACATGAAGGAAAGAAATGTGCCGGGGAGAGTTCGCTAGAGTGAATGGAAAATTCATTAGAAGAGGTTTTTTGTTTTTTTGGGGGGGTATTTGGGGAGTCACTGACAGCTGGAGTGCTGGTGAGAACATGAGAAGGAAGTTTGAGTATTTGTTAGGGTTTGGATCTTATTTTAAATGTTCTTTGAAGGCATGACTGAAGAATTAAATTTCTTCCTGAATTCCAATTAGAGGCTGATATTGCTTTTTTTTTTTTTACTATTTTTTATTTTTTAAAATGTACTTCTTTTAGAGAGTGTGAGAGAAAGCATGGGGTGGGAAGGCGCAGAGAGAGTCCCAAGCAGACTCTACACCGAGCGTGAGCTCAAGGATCCCGAGAGCATGAGATCATAGCCTGAGCCGAAACAGACTCAGCCTCTTAACCAACTGTGCCACCACAGTGCCCTCCTAAGACTGCTTTCTTTTTTTAAACCTTGCAACACATCAGGACCTATATCCAGTGGATCCCTAGGACTGAGAGCACACAGTCATAAGAAGAAAGAGGTATTAGGAAAGAAAAGATACCTGCTTAATGAGTTGGTCTCATTGGTCACTACAGACAATTAGGATAACGCATCTCATTGAGAGCACTTTTCCTTCCTTTCTTATCATCCCAATTCATCTCCTGTAAGGATTATGCTCAGCAGCAGAGGCTGACTCACTAACATGTATAAACACAGCTGCCCTCCTGCCGTAGGAATTCCAGACCTCCTCTTATAAACGTGTTCTCATAATGAAAGAACGCAAGGCAATGTTTCTAATACAAAAATAACTCTAATAAAATGCTTGAGGGGAAAAAGGAAAGGATGGCTGGCCGGAATTAGTGATAACCTGACACTGTTCCACATTTCAAAGAAATCTAGGGGACTTCTCTATTTATGACCGTGGAACATATACCGCAATTAATAGCCATCAGTTGCAGAGCACTAACTATGTGCCAAGTCTGTACCAATGACATCACACAGGTTACCTCAGCCACTCCCTAAATCAGGTAGTTTTTGGCAGGATCGTTCTCATTTGACATGTAAAGAAACTGAGGCACCGGGCGTTTAGGTGGCTAGTTCAAGTTCACACATTTGGTAAATGGCAGGGCCAGGATCCTGAGACCATATGCTGAGACCATATGCTCGACATATATTGCCTTTATTGACTTAAAGTAACAAAATGTCTGGCTAAAATTCCTGTTTGGGTGTTCTTCATATTTACATATCCTGGCAATTAATGTAACAATTGTTACGTAAATAAATGCTACAGAATTTGTTGAAAGATGTAATTTTTTTTTTTTTTTAAGATTTTTAAAGACAGCCAGAAAGAGGTAACACAAACAGAGGGAGTCAAAGAGGGAGAAGCAGGCTCCCTGCTGAGCAGAGAGCCCCATGCGGGGCTCAATCCCAGGCTCTGGGAACATGACCTGAGCTGAAGGCAGATGCTCAACGACTGAGCCATGCAAGCGCCCCTAAAGATTTAATTTTTTTAAGTAGGCTTTTATAAACATATATTTGGCTTATTAGATCGGATATATTGCTACAACCTTACCAGATAGTTCCATGAATAACTAGCCAAAGTCATGTCTTCAAAGCAATACTTTTTTTTCAGTATTATGACTGAATCACAAAGGATTTAATTGTATAAGTTAGACTGTTTTTTATCTGAAACATACTTAAGGAATTTGGAGTCAAACTTTGGTAGTTTAAACACTGTCTGCTCCCGCATTCTTTATGAAGTGGCCCTCCGGATGGGTCTATATATGGTTTATTTCTTCCTTTCTAACAGTTGTACCCACTGAAGAAGGCCAGCCTTTTCCTTTCTAAATGCTCACTACGAAATGGACACACCTGCCCTCTGCCTTTGTTAAGAATGGCATTTCCTAGGAGGTGGGGAAGTCAGTTATTTCCCTGAATCTGAGACAGAAAGCTTTCCTGGATAAAATAAAGAGAGGCTGTGCCTTATCAGGGATTCTCCTTCCTTCTGACTGGCACAGACGCTCATCCCTGAGCAGCGATTTCATATTCCAATACCAGTGATACAGGCCAGTTAGGCTCTAGGTCTCTGCTGCGTACACACCTCCTTCCCCCACTACTTCACCCCCCACATCATCCTGACAGCCAGTCCTAAAACTTAACCATTTCTGCTGCAGCCTAATCCCAGACTTTTCCAGTCCCTTTTCTTGTTAGAAATGGCAGAACTCAAATACATGAGGGGCAGAGGCCATTTTGACCAGGAGTATGGACACAGGCAAATATCAAGAGATGTTGGTTTCTAAGTTGGGGTCATAGTAGGACTTACGTATAGAATTTGGGGAGAGCATGAACTTCATAGGGAACCAGATACACTTCTATTTTCACTAACTTTTGCAGACATTAAGTATTTCCCTCAACCATCACTGTAGACCACAAATCCCAACTGTCTCAGGACCTGTGACTTTGTCACTAGTAGAACAGATATTTTCACTCCCTAAATCAGGTAGTTTTTGGCAGGATCATTCTGGGATCATGACCATGAAGGCATGACTGAAGAATTTTGTAAAGGTCTCAAAACACTGGACCACACATCATTATTTTGTCATCCAAGTAGCTCCTAGACCCATAGGTCTTGTTGCCTAATGTGTTAAAACATAAGCATAGGCTACATAACAATTTGTTTATATTTGAACAGCAATATTTAAAATTTATTTTATAATTATACTTATTTGATGCATTTAAAGTCATTATTCTGGGGAACAAATAAAAAGGCAAGGATCTCTGCTAGAAAGTGATATTTCGGAGGAAAGGGGAGTAGAAAAATAAGTGGAAGGCATTGCTTGCGTTTGGAAGTTCACGTGGGACTCCTAGTGCCTGCACAAGGTGCCAGAGAAAGGTTCTGAGCAAAGCCAGCAGCACTGTCCAGACTGACATACTGTTGCTAACATATACATTGTTAGCCTACTCTAACATCACTGCATTGCGCTCCTACCCGCAAAATCTAAGGAGTAGTGTTGGAGTCGTCACTGCCACCTCATCACTCATCAGGAGAAGGGTGCCCATGCCCTTCTGAGGAGAAATAAGCAAGAAACCAAGTGTAGACATTGATCTCTTCAAAACTGAGCAGGAGTGGAAAGAAGAGGTCCACAGTCTTTTAAAACAGAATGTCCAGTGGACTGGAACACCATTACTGCAAGTGTGTCTTTTGATGTTTGCTCCCTGCTGATCATGCCTGGAAAACACTTTCTAGAAATCACATGTGTCAGAAGGGGACTCTACCATGCTGACTTCACAGCACTGGGATCACACGGAGCCCTCAGACACCCGGGAGGTGCAGTACACTCCTGCCTGCAGGTGGTAGAAAAGTGTTTCTATTCAGATATTTGTTTTATCTTTTTTTTTCTATTACTATATGTGTTAAATAATATTATCCTAGACTATGTTCAAAGAGTTAGCAACAGATTTCTTTTTTGTTTTATGTATTATATCTGTGATTTTAAGAAGTAGACAGAATTACCTGTAGCCCTTAAAACAATATATATACATTCCTTGTTCGTTCCAATGATCTTTTGATTTCGTAGACATTGAAAGGTTTTCAATATAACCCTAGTTGAGAAAACTGTCTTACTATGTCCAGGAATAATGAAAACCCTTAAATATTTTGATTATGATAATGAGTATTAACAGATATAATACTAAGGTGGTGTTAGTTTCTATTTCTGAGAGTTATTTGCATTTTGGAACACCTTTCTGGAAAATGTTACACAATAATTTCTACTTTGTTTCTCCTAATTTTTTTGTATTATAAAGTACATTAATTAACCATATAAAAGGAAGAGCACAGAGGCAATCATTATACCTAATGAATTTGCAGTCTTCATATAAAAGGTTCCCAAAAAAGCTGTAAAAGCAAAGCTTTTCTTTTTTCTTAATTGAAAGAATTATCCTCACCAGTTTTACTGAAGTCCTATGTGCTTGACCTACTACAAATCATGATGATGTCAATCTCTTAAGTAATAGATATTATCTATTTAATATTTTAATATTTCTATTGTTTTTGTTACCCCACCTTGATTTTCCAGTTACCTCCCTTTAGTAACCTGGATGCTATCTTTTCACTATCGTTAATTCTAAACTCTATAAAATACAATTTTATCTGCATAGAGAATACAGTTTCATCCCTCAAGCACAGTTTTCTTCTGTTGTCCCACTGTTTAAATATCAAGGGATATTTTCTGATGTTATAAGTACTGTGCCAGATGCCAGAGATATGGAGATATTTACCCATAGTCCTTGGAGAACAAAGAAGCCATTATAATACCATGTGATAAACGCTATCACCTAGGTAAACCTAAGGTACTAATTTTGGGTGACTTTGCACATGCTTGCCAGAGAAAATGATTCCTGAAATGACTTAAAATCATTAGTGGAAATTCGCCATTTAAGGACTGTGATTTATTCATCTATTTATCACCAGCACGTTACATTCTCTAAAATATAGAAGGTGCTCAATAAATGTGCAACTGATTGCAGAATACAGAAAACATGGAATTTCTGGCAGCTGAAAATTACCTGGATTTCAGGATAGATTGTAATTGATGAAAAAGTTCAGAAATGGGTTTAAAAATGCACGAGGGTCTATAAGATTATATTCTCTGCCATACAAAGGCATTATATTTTATTTATTTTTTACAACAGTGAGATTTCAAACAGGGGGAACATATCTGACTTACTTTTTGTACAGTCTAGTTGGACTTTTCACTTAAGTTTGATCTTGCTAATAAGCCTGATAGTCCTTCTCCCAACTTCTTATTAGAACAGCTACATAGATCTAAACAAACAAACAAACTTGACCACATGCTAAGACAGAACACCTATTTCTCAGAATCTGCAAAAAAATTCTACCCACATGACCGATGCAGCTGGACTGAGAAAAGTGACTGGTGGCCTACCTATAACTTCAGTGATAAAACAATGAAGACTCATTTTTCCTATCATAGGATAGGAAAGAACTATATTTCTCATATGTTATCTCCTTTCTTACTCAGAGATCCAAAGAATATGCCGAGAATAAATCAAACAAATATCTAGGGTAGCCATCCCTATATTCTTTCTCTGACAATTGAGGTAGAGATTAAAAATATTATCCCTATGCCTCTCCTTTTCTTTGCTACCCATTGTCCCATATTGTTTCAGAGACGACAATATCAAACTCTTTACCCCTACTGTTTATAGAATGCTTAAAAAAATTACTTATAGGGCACCTGGGTGGCTCAGTGGGTTAAGCCTCTGCCTTTGGCTCGGGTCATGATCCCAGGGTACTGGGATCAAGTCCCAAATCAGGCTCTCTGCTCAGTGGGGAGCCTGCTTCCTCTTCTCTCTGCCTACTTGTGATCTCTCTCTGTCAAATAAATAAATAAAATCTTAAAAAAAATTACTTATAGAGGTGCCTGGGTGGCTCAGTGGGTTAAGCCTCTGCCCCTTCGGCTCTGGTCATGATCTCAGGGTCCTGGGATCGAGCCCCACATCAGGCTCTCTGCTCAGCAGGGAGCCTGCTTCCTGCTGTCTCTGCCTGCCTCTCTGCCTACTTGAGATCTCTCTCTCTCTTTCTGTCAAATAAATAAATAAAATCTTTAAAAAAAATTACTTATAAACTAAACTACATTACAATCTCAGCATCTTCAAAACACTATATATGGTACAGGTGATATTTCAGACCATAGTGCAATCCAACTAAACATTACCACAATTTTAAGGAAACATAGGATCTGGGACAAAATATAGGTGCATATTTAATTGCTTTTTACATGGGCAATGATTTTCTAAGAATTTAAATCTATGAGGAAAGGTAATTACATATCATATACATTGGCTGGACGCTTCTCTTTGCTCCCTAGATGCATTTGCTTGCAGTTCAAAGCACTTATCACGTTAATATTGACACTAGATATGTCCAGGATTATATTCCCTACCATTCTGTAAGCTTCTGAAGGATCACAAACTATGTATCTATGGTCTTCATCCTCTGTCTGTCCCCTATTGGATATCAATAAGTATTTCATAAATAACTTTTTCTACTATCACTAAAATTAAAAAAAAAGAACATTGGCAAACCAACAAGAAAACATCATTTCTCTAGTAGAAACATGTTTAAGTGTCTAAAATGTTAAGATGTATGAATTGTTAATAAAATATTTCTAAACGTTTAGTCTCATTTCAAATAAAAATTAACTAAATACAAATTTCGCCTACCAAATTGGCAAATTGCTACACATACTCTTGCACAGAACAATGGTGTGAATATAGATTTATTACAGCCTTCCTAGAATAATTATAAAAAGCAAAGAAGATATATTACAATGATTTCAAAACAAACAAAAATCTCCCCAATAAAACCTAATCATGTTCCTTATAGCTCTGTAAATTACTATGAATTCCAAATATACAACACACAGGAAATAAGGGAAAATACAAACATATGTATTCATGAATGAAATCAAATGAGATTACTGAAAATAATCAATCCAACCACAGACCAAAACCATATATTAATATCTATGTCCTCAATTGTAGGAAACATTTGTATATAAAATATATCTCTTATACTTGGTGATATTACAGACTTAATACTCTCCTTATTCTTAAATAGGATGTCATGTATTATTCTGAAAGCTTTCTCTAAGGTCAGTGATGCAATACAGGCAGCAGATGTATTCTGTTAATATATGGACTATGGATATTCATATATTGTATTCATATATAAACTCATATATATTCATATATCACACTTGTGGTTCACTCCATATGTGCTTTTATTACAAAAATATGTATTCATATACCTTTATTTTTAATCAACAATGTTTAAACTAAAATATTTACTTTTTATATATTCATATAATTGTAATCTATTATCTAATTATACGTGTAAAAGCAGAGTTTTCAATAATCCTGGAAAATCTGTTCTTCATTGACCTTATTGAAAATCTCTTCATTTGAGTAGGTTTCTCCTGCATAAGATTATTACTTTTCATTATAAAATTTGCTGAAATTTTCATCAAAAATAAGAAATAGATGCTTGACTCAATACTTTGACATCTTTTAAGATTATCTCTTGATTATTAGTTTTAATATGTTTGAATGAGGTTTTTTTTTTTTTTAAATGTTCTCTAATGCTAATCATTTCCTGCTTTCCTGGAGTAAATCTGACCTGATGAGGATGTTTTACTTTTTCAAAAAATTGCTGATTTTGACTTGGTAGTATTTTATCCAGTATTTTACACATATGTTCATGACTGAGAGTTTGACAGACAGGAGCAGATTAGACAGATGCAAATAGACAATGTTTGCACACCTCCTTGTCTGGGCTTCTTTTGCTAGTTTCACAGCCTTATAGAATATTTTTGGAAACTGCATCTTTTTCCAATGTTCTGTCACTGTTTAAAATAACAGAAATGGGGGGGGGGGCGCCTGGGTGGCTCCGTGGGTTAAAGCCTCTGCCTTTGGGTACTGGGGTACTGGGATCCCAAGGTACTTGGATCAAGCCCTGAATCAGGCTCTCTGCTCAGTGGGGAGCCTGCTTCCCCCTCTCTCTGCCTACTTGTGATCTCTCTCTCTGTCAAATAAATAAATAAAATATTTTAAAAAATAAAAATAAAATAAAATAACAGAAGTGAGTGACAGGATCTACTGCTAATGGGTACAATGTTTCTTTTAAGTAGGATGAAAATATTGTAAAATTAGCTTATGGAGATATTTGCACAACTGTGTAAATATAAAATCATGGGATTATATACTTTGAACATGAACTTTATGGTATGTAAATTTTATTTCAGTAAGGTTGTTTTAAAAGGTACTATTTCTCATAAATTTAATCATCTCATCCACACAAATGTCTTTTCCTAGAAATTTTATCAAACTTTCAATTTGTATAAAATTTTACCGATTTGATATATTTTGTTCATCTATAGTTGTGTCTTTTTTCGCTTTCCTAATATCAATATTGCCTTTCTGTCTTTGTTTATATTTAAAAAGATTTCTTTAGTAACCTTTTCAAGTACACTATTTTCCAAATCTACCACAGATGAGTTTCTATTTTACCGTTTTTTTTCCTAATTACTTCCTAATTTTTATTTATGTTGGATTATCCTGTTCTTTCTCTAGCTTCTGGCTTAAATTTGCATGTGTAGAAAAAACAATGAAAAGAAATGGATTAAATTAAAACTATGGTGTAGTGGGGTTATTGGTGACTCTAATTTTACCATGAGCTTTTCTATATTTCAGATGTTATCTAGAATCAGCATGCGTCACTGTTATAAATTAAAAAGAACCACTATATTTAGAAAATCGTTTATATGAAAATAGAGTGAGTAGGTAGAAGAATTCACAGGAGGGCATTTGATTCATAGGTAACTTTCAAAATATTTGTGATATGGCAGTTTAAGTGAATCTGTGTTAAAATGCAAATCCACTATTTTTCATTATCAAGTAATGTGTGCATAATGTGTCCTCTTACTCTGTCCTTAATTCAAACATGATTATAGGAAAACTTTATTTTTAACTTCTCTTTTATATTCCTTAGATATATATGCATAAACATATAAATATCTTGTCTTTTATAATTAGAATAAGATCCTCAAAAAGGTTTTTAAAATTCCGTTTAGAAGTGCATTTGCCTCTGAGAAGGAATCAATTGTGTTTTCAAATGCTATTCCTTCAAAAGGTTGACCTCATTAAATATAAAGTCTGAAGGTTTTATGTAAGGGAGAACTGTTAAAATTTTAACTGAGGAATTCCTGTGAAGTCCAGAAAGGAGAGTATGACTCATACTGGGGCCCAAATAGATTCCTCCATATTTTTATTGAGTTGAAGAAATCAGAATATATGAAAGGCAGACCATTCAAGATTCTGAGAAGTTGTCAGGAATAGCGATTTTTCTTGGGAAGATTAATAGACCTCCTGGTTTGAATGAGTGATTTTTCTTCCAGATGGCTCCTCGTCGGTTCCTCTAGCTGGCACCCATTTCCCATATCTGCCTTTGATAGTCCCATATGGTTCCACACTCACATGTTGAGTATGGATTGAGGATGGAGATATTTGGGGACGTTACTATGTAATTTTACTGAAAGCCACTATTTTACATAGATTTGTATCATAATGTCCATGTATCAAAAGGGCTGCTTTCAAGTAGTCACCTCAAACACAGACGGGTCTGCCATTACAATACCAATATCAAATTAAGAACTTAGGTGACTGCTGCAATCTTCTAGGTGAGAAATGAGGAGGGCTGATCTAATGCCACAGTGACACAAGTGTCAGAGCAGAAATTAGTGTTGAGAACAAGGGGAACCTGATAGGTATGGTGATGTTTTAGAGGTCATAATGCCTATGATGGGCTAGATATCAAAGTGATGCCTAACAGGTTTCTGTCTTAGCAGAGAGGTTCTCTGAAAATTGTACTTGTATCAAAGATGATAAATGCAGGAATAAACAGTCGACAAAATAGTAAGACCAGTTACAGGATGTTCGAGTTTACACTTCAACAAGTGACTGGTAGTTATGTAGATACGTAGTCGGGAGATCAGGAGAGTATTACAGAGTGGAAAGATGAACACAGTGTTTCATCAAAACACTGTCATAAGTGAAATTGTCAGGATAGACTAGCTCAGCTATGGAGAATGAATAGAGTGAAAAGAAAAATTCCAAGGGGAAATCTTGGGAAATACAAAAGAGGACTTTGAAGCAGATGCAGAGATCGCAGAGTAGAAAAAGGCATGTTTTCTCTCATTCTTTACTTTTTCTCCTATCAATCCTTCTTTTGTGACATCTCTAGGAGACCACATGTATGTTCTTAAGAACGAGGACTCTATCTTACTTTCCTTGATTTCACAACACTGAGCTAAATGCCTCCATTTCAATATGGGTATGTTGAAACTGCTGACAGATATTAATCTCTTCCTCTAAATTTCAAGTTAATTCCACTCAAGATTTTTAAGAGGGTTTTGTGGAACCCTCTCAAGTGTGGAACCCTGCTCATATTCTTAAAATTAAATAAAGATTCTAGTTAAAGTATTTTGGGAAATATTGTATATTATTTTACTTTGGGGAGAATTCTTAATATACATTAGCATAGAAAAGTCTCAGAGCAACTCCAAATCATTTAAGATTTTGAAGTAATGCATAGTAGTATCTTATAGTACAAGTTAGAAAATTATAAACTTTTTGAACACCTAAAAAATTATTTTTAGTTTGTCCTTCATGGAAAGTCTCGAGACATTTACTTGACTTTCTTCCACTAACTGATCTACATTTTGATTAATTTTGTATTCCCATGGAGAACTTCCTAAGTTTCATTTTTTTTGTTGTTTGTTCTTCTCACATTAATCTTGCACAGGCAGTATATATTCTTACACCTCCTACCTCCTACTGTTTCTCAATATCAAATGAGTTTAACATCTAGACTTCATCTCAAGATCCCTTATGTTTCACCCCAGCGAAGAAATTTTCATGCTCTGCCATGCCAAATCTAAATCAAAATCAAAACAGATTGCTTTCTTCTTCTCTTCACACTAAGCTTTTGTCTTAGTCTTCGTAGCCCTGTGGTTGAAGTTGTGTTTCTATGTGATAGTAAATATGGCAGATCTCTGTTCTTGCAAAGAAAAGGACTTTGAAAAAAATGTCTTGGTGCCTAATCACCTCAAGTTTTGTCTTGATTCAAGAGGGTCTTGTCTTTTCTTTGAGGTTTCTATGTAATCTAATTCTGACTTTTAAGAAAATAGAAGGCTTTTAAGAGCTCAATTTTACTTATTTATTATTATTATTTTTTTACTTTTACTGTGTTTATATTAACAGTATTTTGGTACCTTAGTTTGGATGAGAAAAGGACACACAACTCTTAATCTATTATATATGGGGCCATTGTGTATATGTCATTCCTTTAACTCTGATTCAGAATCCAGTTTTATCAGTTTTAGAATGCAATCAGTGTACATTTTTTTTTCCTTTATTTGTTGAGTGCCTGGTCCTGGGAACATGAAGATGAATGTAATAGTAATAGCACAAAATGTAAAATGCAATGTTAGTATCATTTTTTGGACATACTGTGTTCAACTTAGAGCTAAAGCACTATTTGATCATTTTCCAAGGGTAGATCTGTAACTTCTGTAAGGACATTAATTGCCTGGCTTTATTTAGCTGGTCTCAAAAAATAAAACAAAATAAAAGAAAAAAAAAAAAAAACCAGAAGTGAAGATGTGTGCTTTTCCTCTCTCACTGACTGAAATATTTCCAGGATAATGATTATGCTGTTTATGCTGCTGCTGCTGATTATGATATATACTTATTGATATTTTCTTTTTTAAGTGCCAGAAAGCAGGTTGTTTTTACATAAAATGAAATGCATCAATCTTAAGTGTACATTTACTGAGTTTTGACAAATTCATACACTGTGTAACCTAAACCTCAATCAAGATAGATATCCCAAACAAGTTTTTAACAACCCATTTTGCAAGTCCCTATAAGCAGTACTGCATCTGCCCTTGGAACATGCTACTTGACATACACTTCTTTACTTTTGGTCTCTCCATCCTAACAAAAGGGGATGGTTTTGACATCCAGTTATTGCTGTAATTTGGCATACTTAATTTATAGTACAGTTCTGGCTCTATATATGTCCAAAATTTTATAGATATTTCTACTTTTAAGAATGACAGAAGTATTATCAGAGACATATATACCAAACAGAGATAATATATTTCTTAGGGGTTGAAGAATAGTTGGAATAGTTTAATAAGGAGTAACTGGCTAAATATTTGGATAATAATGGTTTCTACTTCTTACTTAGAATGTACTAGTAATGTACATTGTAAGATTTTTATGTTTATTTTTCAAACAATATTTCTATTATTGGAATAAAATAACATATACATAGATATATACACATATTCAAATCATGTGTAAAATGACTGGAAACTAGTTACAGGTAAAGATAAGAACTATCACAACCTCTAGATTTAAATGGCTCAAAATCAAAACACTAAAAGCAAAAACTCTTTCCTTTTTTCCTTAAAAAAAAGATATTTCTGGCTTAAAGAACAAGGAGAATATTTAGTTTAATTGCATTGTAGCTGTCAGTGATACTTGATGTTACAGAAAAATAGCTATATCAACCCTCAAGACCAAAGCATATTTAAAAAATTACTTTCTAGAAAATGAACAAGCAAAAACAAAACAAACAAACAAAAAACACTTGCCCTTTCTCACCCCCTACCATGTTGCCAAAAGAACTTATTCAGCAAAGAACTATTTTATCACTTTTAATCAGAAAATCAAAATGAGCAAAAAGCAACTACTTGAGAATATAAAATGGAAAATATTGTGTTCTGTAACAGATTTAATTTTATCCTTGACTGCTAATGGGCAATAAGTTCTAGCTAAGAGTTGTTCCTTGGGAGGGGGCATTGTTCACATGTAGTCATCACTCCAGATCCATATACACTAATGCATGATGGCGGTCCATACAAACATAAAGTCATTTCAATTCCAGAAAGTGGCATGAGATGTAGTGAACAATACAGATAAACTCTAAATTGATTTGGCTTCGGTTCAAGGTCTCTGAACAGAACTGAACTCTGCCTTCAAACCCATAGAGAGAACAGCTTGCGAAGAGGTGGACTCCGATTAGCTTTTCCTGAATGAGAATTATTAATTTCAGTCAGAGAGAATTTTTTTTAAGCAGCGCTTCCTCAAGAAATAAAGATCATGCATAACCTACATTGTCAGAAAAATAAAGAAAATTTTCTGACTCTGTTAGGGTGATAAGTAACTAGGCCACATAGAAATGAGATACAGTACAGTAGCTCTAGTTTTATGCACTATTTTTACTGATATGATATGTTGAGTGGGAAACAAGCATAGTGTTCACATCTTGTAGTATAGGCCTTACTCAATAAAGCTCATAATTTAGAGAAGTCCCATTAATGAACCATTTCATTTATTTTACCACCTGGTAAATAAAATAAATAAAATAAAATAAATAAAATCTTTTAAAAATCAATTATATAATAATAATAATTATTCTATTATATATGATAGAATATATATTATATATATATAATTCTAGTTATACTGTTGGGATTTTTTTGTTCCATTTTGAAAATGACATTTTTTTTTCATTATCATTTGAGATGCAGTAAGAAAAATAGTGGGCATGAGTATAAGACTGCTCTTTGGATGCATATTTTATTATCTACTTATTTATTTTTTTTATTTTATGAGTTTTAATTTAAATTCCAGTTAGTGAACATAGAGTGTAATATTAGCTTCAGGTATCAATGATTCACACTTCCATACACCGCCTGGCACTCACTAGGACAAGTGCCCTCTCTCTAATCCCCATCATCGATTTCACCCACCCCCCTACCTCCCCTCCCTTGTCGTAAACATGCCTTTGTTCTCTATGGTTAAGAGTCTGGTTTTTTTGTTGCTGTTGCTTTTCTTTTTGTTTGTTTGTTTTTTGTTTTTTGGCTTGCCTCTTTCTTGTTTTTTCCCCCTTGTCTGTTTTGTTTCTTAAATTCCATGAGTGAAATCATGTGGTTTTTGTTTTCTAAACAACTTATTTTGCTTAGCACCCTACTCTCTAGTTCTATCCATACAGTTGCAAATGGCAAGATTTCATTCCTTTTTATGTCTGAGTAATATTTCTGTGTGTGTGCATGTGAGTACATATCAACTACATTGTCTGTATTCATTTATCAGATAACGGACATGGGTTATTTTTGAAATTTGGTTGCTATTATAATAGTGCTATAAACATTGGGGTGCATGTACCCCTTTGAATTAGTATTTTTGTATTCTTTGGGTGAATACAATTATTCAATTATCTACTGTAAATGCTTACTTCTAAATTTCATTTATTATGTTGGGACTGCCCTCATTTTCAGCACTTTGTAATTAGAAAATGCATAGAATTTATCAGTTCTATATTGATAAAACATGCAAAGAAATAAAACTGAGAGATGATAATTCCTAGAAAAATCATGGAAATATTATAAGGTATAGAGATCATGCCATGTCAAAAGGAAAACTGAGGTTCTTTTGTACTTTTTTTAAAGAAAGCTTGACTGGTCACCTCTTTCCACAGGTAAGTTTGTGTATATTTGCCTGAAAACATGATAAATCTTATACATTATAAGAATTTCTGAAGATTATAATTACAGTTAATTTTAAGAACCTTTGTGGATGAAATTTGACAAATATAAAAGAGGAAGGCTTGGAGATTTTCTTTCAATATAATACACAATATTACTTGGCAGAGCTTAAAATGAATATTTCACACATTTATATATAACCTTTGTAAATATATATGTGAGATATAGATATAGATACGTTATATATATATCTATATCATTTATATATTTTAATTATAGCAGGATGGTCCAGTATATGAAATCATTCAAGTCACTTTGATAGCTCTGATTCTATAGTTTTGCTTGGTATATCTGCTTTTAGTATTTGATTTAAAAAATAACACTGTTAGGGTGCCTGGGTATTTCTGTGGGTTAGGGCCTCTGTCTTCTGCTCAGGTCATGATTTCAAGGTCCTGGGATCGAGCACCGCATGGGGCTCTCTGCTCAGCAGGGAGTCTGCTTCCGCCTCTCTCTCTGCCTACCGCTCTGCCTACTTGTGATCTCTCTGTCAAAGCAATAAATAAAATCTTTTTAAAAATTTAAAAATTTAAAAAATGACATTGTCATTTTAATAATTATGAATTATTATTTAAGTGGACTACAGTCAATTTTTTATGTTCAGTATGAAGAAAATAACAGCAATAACAATAATTTGTTTTTCCTTTTAGATTTTTTTAACAAAAAATCATTTCACATTATCAACAAAGAATTATAAATGGAATACAAGGATTTTCACAATGATTTTTATGCCCTGTAGCCTGGAGGCAGGTTTAAATGCTAAATTGCTATATTGATTATAGAAAAGAATAGATGCTCAAAGGTTGACTGTCTGAGGCTGCCCTATCAGAACATGATTAATTTATCCAGTCGGGGACTTGGCAAGTTCACCGTGTATAAAAACAGAATTCCTTTAAAACCCTGCTATTTTATTCCCAGCAGCTTGTTTTAGAGTTAGTTTAGTGATATCAGTGAGTCACTGAAGGAGACTAGTCTTCCTTCGACATCTGCCTCTAGTGACTAAGATTACAGCTGAGAATAAACAGGTAAAAATTTCCCAAGTGTCATCATTGACCTGCAGGACTTATCATCAGGTCATTTTCCAAACAGCACACAATTTTGAGTAATGCCATTCAAACAAACAAAAAATCTTTCCTTAGAGTTAAGTTTCCCTTCACAGCACTTAGAACTAGTACTTTCTTTGACAGATTCCATTTTATGCTTATTATTATTTTAGGCCATCTACCTCTCTTCTTTTTTCCATGAGAAATCACAACTCATTTTTATTCACATTAACATTTTCCTCTCAATCTAAATGCTTTCGTATTTTCTCATTAAAAAAAAAATCAATTTATGTCTCCCTGGATGTAAATATACCTAGGATCATCAAGCTAGATTATCTTTGAAATGAGAAATTTCTAGATTCTCAATGAGAAATTACATTGTTTCCCCTCTCCATTTACATAAAAAAATTTCATAATCAGATAATCTTAAAACAATTTTAAAAAATGTATGAATGATGAGGAAGTGAAATTTCCTTCAAGTTAGTGATTTCAGCTCACACAATATATGCAACCTTCCTCCTAAAAGTTCATTAACTGATTTTAAAAAAGGATTAAAAAAGTAAAATCTGCTTCAGTACTCAGAAAACTTAAAATTTGTGAGGAACTTCTTCAATAGAACCAAAGAGAAGGAAGAACCAAAAAACTTATTCATTACTCAAAACATGGGTCACAAAACAAACAAACAAACAAACAAACAAACACCTTTAGATGTGAGATGGATATATACTGAGGGAAAAAAAAAAAACAAAAAAAGACAAAAAAGAAGAAAAAAAATCAACAACAATAAAGCCCAAATTCTATCACTTAAGAAATTGTCATATAGAGGGCGCCTGGGTGGCTCAGTGGGTTAAGCCACTGCCTTCAGCTCAGGTCATGATCTCAGGGTCCTGGGATCGAGTCCCGCATCGGGCACTCTGCTCAGCAGGGAGCCTGCTTCCCTCTCTCTCTCTCTGCCTGCCTCTCCATCTACTTGTAATTTCTCTCTGTCAAATAAATAAATAAAATCTTAAAAAAAAAAAAAGAAATTGTCATATAGATATTTCCTGCTGTTCTGTTTGGTAAGTGGCTAAGAGGGTAAATTCAAATGTTTCTTGAGCACTGAGAAGCTCTTTATGAGACAATCCCAGAAATGGGTCTTTAGTTAAAAAATGTTAAGGAAACACTCTTTTATGAAATGTCAGTGTGTTTCCCAAGAGTCCCTGTGACTGTAGAAACTGAGTCTGTTCCCAGGTTGTAGTTCCTTGCAAACACCTGTTTACTCTTTGACACCACAACTGGACATGTGGTTATGGGAATACTAACCAAGGCTACCAAGGGAACCCAGCTTTATGACATACTGAGGTAAACCTAGCATACCTTTCTTCCAGTCCAGCTTGGGTGTAACTGATTGTTGGCATTAGTCAGTATGGCCAAGTAACTTGCTCATCTCTACTTTAAAACATGTTCACTCCATCAAAAGTACTTCTGTCTGACATTTTGAAATTTAAGTTTGACAATCTAGGTTAAAAAAAAAAAAAGCAAACCAAAACACTCAGCAATCTAAGAATAGCTCCTATTTTCAAATGGATATAGGGACTAATTACATCTAGAGCTTTAAATACACATGTGAGTTGCATTTTTATGCTGTAAAGTAAATTATAGTTTGTTTGAAAGGGAATACTAGAGTGAAGTGCCTGATGACACAGTCCTTTAGGCATTCTATTCCTACTTTCATTTGGGTCAGAATCTCAGGGTTTTCAGATTAGGCTGCAAGCCCCACCTCCCCCCAGCCTCCAGGCCAATGTCCTGCGTGGAGCTCCTGGCTTAGCCCTGAGTCTTCCTTCTTCCTCCCTTACCCCTCCCCCACTCATGCTCACAGTCCTGCTTGCTCTCACACACTGTCTCTCCAAAATAAATAAATAAAATCTTAAAAAAAAAAAAAACTGGAGTGTTAAGTCAATTAAAAAATATATGGAAGCAATCCTAGCATCTCTTTGGAGGTTGTTCAAGTAAAATACAATGAAAAAGACAAATTTTTTTTTTTTTTTTTTTTTTTTTTTTAAAGATTTTATTTATTAATTTGACAGAGAGAAATCACAAGTAGACAGAGAGGCAGCCAGAGAGAGAGAGAGAGGGAAGCAGGCTCTCTGCCGAGCAGAGAGCCCGATGCGGGACTCGATCCCAGGACTCTGAGATCATGACCTGAGCCGAAGGCAGCGGCTTAACCCACTGAGCCACCCAGGCGCCCCTGAAAAAGACAAATTTAAATAAATTTTAGTTTAGTCAAAAAAATGAAAAGGCAAACTATCACCTGATACTAAGGTGTCCATATAAATTTTTTACCCTTTTCCTGATGAGAGTTATAGGAGGTTCTTTAAATCATTATACTGGGGAAATAAGAATTAACTTGGACTGTCAAACGCAAACCCAGATATATGGTCTACCGATTTAATGGAAACATAAAGTTAGCAAAATTTTTTTTTTCTCCTATAAAATTAGTAAGAATAAATTGTTGGAAGAGGTACTGAATCTGGGGAAAAAATCATTTTATATACTCTGAATATATTTGTAACGTATATTAAACAAATCAGCTTTCAAAGTAATAATGTATCTTCTAAAAAGCTATTAGAGAATTTTCACTTTAAACATATAATTTAATAGTCTCAATAGTTGCTGATGAAAGTAGCTTAAGAATTATTATTCCCATGCTACACACAAAGAACGTAGGAAGAAAAAATTATGTAAGTTCAAATGTTCATTCAGATATTTGGTAACTGAACAAGGCAGGGCTAGAACACTTCATATGTAAATTGACATTCCCTGCCACATCATACTCTAAAAACATTTTTACCTGAAAGCTTATTGAGTTTTATAAATGGAATTGGCCATAAACACAAGGAATATAAATCTACAAATCCATCCATTATTGTAGTGCACATTATAAAAGCACAGATGTTGAATCTATTGGAAACTATGGTGTAGGTTTTAAGACTATGAACTTAGGTAAGTCTGGATTTGGTCTTGTTACTATCAATCCAGCTGTGTAATCTATACCCATAAATCATACAATTTACCCAAGCTCAGACTGAAGTCAGTTTCATGGAAATAATCAAAACATTTACTCTTAAGATTATGGTAACAATGAAATGATGAACTCAAAGTGAACAAAAACACAGGGACAGACACACTGCAAATGTCAATAACCATTTATGCTTATTAGCTGATATTATGTAATAAGTACATATTATGCCATTTATTTATTTTTCTCCTTTTGAGTGAAATGTAACATTCAAAGTATGGAAATATAAAACATTCTCAGAGTAATAAAGGAGAACCTAAGGAATTGGAGGGATGCTTTGTTCATGAATTGGGACACTCATTAAAATGCAAAGAACTAAGGACTGTGAAGATCATCTTTACTAAATATAATAAAGTTAGAGAACTTATACGTCTGATATAAAGATATACAAACAGAATACAGTACAGAGCCTGACCCACAAATATTTAATCATTTGATTAGAAGTAAATATGCCACTGAAATAAAATGAGAAAATAATGTATATATGGTAAATGAGATTGGACCAATTGGATGAGGTTAAAAATATAAAATAAACTTTGATCTCTAATTTATAGGAAACAGAAATGAATTATATATGGATTTACAGGCAAATATGTGTAACACAGAGAAACCTAAAAAAGAATATAGAATATATTCGTGATCTTAGGATGGGCAAGGACATTCTGCAAAAACACTATCCTTAAAGGAAAAGTATGATGAATTAGACTTCATTAAAATTAAGAAGTTCTGTTCATGAAAAGGCACCATTAGGAAATATTAATAATATAATTCATATCTAAAATAAGAAAAAATAGAAACTCCAATAAAGTTGAGCAAAATGAACTTAACAGGCATACTACCAAAAAAGAATATTCAAATAACCAATGTATTAACTTTATATTCATGTAATACATCGATGAGTTTGTTTCTTGAATTGCATTTTTTATTACATCTAAATTTAGGCTTTTAAATTATTAGTTTCTCCATAGAGATAATATATTTGCGGGGCTCCTGGATGGCTCAGTGGGTTAAAGATTCTGCCTTAGTCTCAGGGTCTCAGGGTCCTGGGATCCCGCCCTGCATCAGGCTCTCTGCTCAGCAAGGAGCCTGCTTCTCCCCACCCCCCACCCCACCTGCCTCTCTGCCTACTTGTGATCTCTGTCTGTCAAATAAATAAATAAAATCTTTAAAAAAATAAAAGATAATATATTTGCTACATACTATTTTAAAAACCACTGGAGGGGCACCTGGGTGGCTCAGTGGGTTAAGCCGCTGCCTTCGGCTCAGGTCATGATCTCAGGGTCCTGGGATCGAGTCCTGCATCGGGCTCTCTGCTCGGCAGGGAGCCTGCTTCCCTCTCTCTCTCTCTCTGCCTGCCTCTCCATCTACTCGTGATTTCTCTCTGTCAAATAAATAAATAAAATCTTTTAAAAAAAATAAAAAAATAAAAAAAATAAAAACCACTGGAAAGTAATACGAAGATTCAAAACCATCCATCATGCCCTACCCTGTCCAACACCATGGTAATTCACTAAGGATTCAACATCTACGTTTTTCTATACCACTTTCTAGGCATTGAAGAAACATTTAAAATATATACTTGTAGTCTTTAACAATTTTTTATCATGTTTTATTTTTTATTCAATGTTATGACCTCAGGATTTCTCTGTAGTATCCTATAATCCTCATAAATATTATTTTAGTAACGCCATAATGTACCATGAGTGTATGTCCTTATATATTTGAATCTTCATCTACTATTTTTTTTTTTTAATTTGAGAGAAAGGGAGGGCGGGAAAGAGAAAGAGAGAGAGAGAAAGGTAGCACAAGGAGTGTGCAGGGGGGAGGTGCAGAGTGAGGAGAGGACCTCAAGCAGACTCTGCTGAGCAGAACCCCCCCACCCCCGCCATGGGGCTTGGTTTCAGGACCCTGAGATTGTAACTTGAGCCCAAATCAAGAGTCAGACACTTAACCAACTGAGCCATCCAGGTGTCTCTCTTCATCTATTTCTAAAATAGGATCCAGAAGTTTCCATGAGTGTTTTTGCAAGTCTCCACCTTTATATTTTAAAACCATCTTATCTGCTCTAATGATGTCTGAAGAGAGTTTCACGAGCTGGAATTCCCCACAGGCTACCTACTGTGCTTCCTCTAACTGTACACAAGTAATCACTCCATCATAGTCTTTTAAATAAAAGCTCTTTTCTTCCACCAAATATACCTCCTTTTTTCCTCCCATAATCAATCAAATCTACTATTTTGAACTGGCTGAATTGCAAATGGTCTGGCCATACCCAAAACAGACTAAAAAAAATCAACTAAATAGAGTATCCTACATATTTGCAAAGGTGTCAAATTTCATAGATATAAATTACATCAACTTTAAATGCAGTTTTTAAAAAAGATTTTGTTTATTTGATACAGAGAGAGAGGCCACAAGTAGGCAGAGCAGAAGGCAGAGATAGAGGGGGAAGCAGGCTCCCAGCTGAGCAGAGAGCCTGATGTGGGGCTCGATCCCATGACCTGAGCCAAAGGCAGAGGCTTAACCTACTGAGCCACCCAGGTGCCCCTAATTGCAGTTTTATATAGAATTACTAAATGCCGATGATAAGAAAGTAACTTGTATTTTCACAGCCTCATCACCAAACAATTTTTCTTTTATAAAACAAGTTACACTTTCTCTAATTCACAAATTCCTGATTATATATATTTACAGGACCATGCTTATCTTATTCATTTTGGTGTTCATCCTACATCGTAACACATACCTCATACAGTTAAGGAGATACTTAACAATTGTTTTTGTTTTTGTGTTAAAAAAAGAAGAGAAAATAGCCACCTAGCACTTTTGCCTAAAATGGTTTTCAACTAAGCTGTCATATTATTAGTGATGCTTTCCGTATTTGTATTGATTAATAGATATCAGCATGCTGGAGAGTTTATTTTGTTTAATACATGCCAACATAACATTATTCTATAGTTTCTAGAGTGTGACAAGGCCCCAGTAATCCATAAACTATTACATAAGGAATATGAACATCAAAGCTATGTAATCTAAAATAGATGTTGTTACATCTTTAAAAATACACTCTGGGAGAAAAGATGTTTCTTCTATAATCTAGAAAATTCACTAAAGAGTATTACTATTAGTCCTCTTTCAAAAACATTTTAATTTTGACTTTTTTGCTCCTTTGATGAAAGACTAAGTTTATACAGATGAATTAAAGGACAATAAACATTAACCAGCTTTGACCTACATCCTCCCAAATATAGAAAGAGAAAACAATACAGAATATGCCATACAAATGTCATATGGAAAGTAAGGAGCGTAAGGAGAAGTGAGTAACAATGTTGCTTAGATATAAGAGTAAAAGAGGCTACACAAGAGGAAACCAAGGGAGGGAGGAAAGGTGGAAGGAAGGAAGATAGATGAGACAAAGAAGGAAGAGAGGGAGGAATGGATGAAAGGAAAGAAGGGAGGAAGGAAAATGAAGAAAAAGAAGCAATGGAAGGACATAGGAAGGGGAGTGGGGAGCTGGGCAGGGGGAAGGGAAAAGCTGGAGAGAAGAGTAGATAATCTGTTTTAAAATATAATGAAATGTGGTTGCTCTAAATAGACTCATTTGGGAAATAAGTTATTTGGTTAGTTAGCTTGGTATAATGGAATTAGCATCAGATTGGGAGTCGAAATATTTTATTCTGCTTCTAAATACATCACCAGCTGCCAGTGTAATTTCAGACAAATATCAGAAGTCCCTTCATTTGAAAATTTAAGCGTTCAGACTAGCATTTTCAAGGTCCCTTCCAGCTTCAACATCCTATGCTTTCAAATATCTCCACAGTAGGGGACAAATTACGGAAAACAAAAAACAACTGAGACAACATTGTCTTAAATCCAGAGACATTTTGTCTTCATAATCGTCTGGACTTCTCAAATGCCTTTCTCGTGCCACATGTGCAAACTTTGTGTATTAGGGTTTGTTTAACTGTAGAGTTTAGGATGAGCTCCTCACTCGGTGTGTCCGCAGTGAAGCATGGAGATGGATAATATACTCCTAGGCTGGCATGATTCTGACATTCATTACCAAAGATGTCGCTGTTTATGATATCTATGGAGAGCTGTAATGCACTAGTACACCTAAGATACTGGCTGTAAACTTATATTAGGCAATCAGGGAGATGATGATAAACACTACTCGAAAGAAGCTAGTGACATGAACATATTTTACTAGATGCCTGGAATACAAGAATTCAGATAAGCCTGTGCATATGTTTAGCTCTGGCGGTAGAATTTATACTCTGTGAGTTGATCAGATCGCATAAAAATCAAGACTCCTTGAAGAAGTCAGTTGTCTACTTTTACCGATCACTTGAGCTATGTGGTGCAGTTAGAGCTGCCTTTGAAATGAAAAGTATTTACTTAAGCCACAGATAAAAAGGTTGTTTTCAGGAACCTTTCTACCACAATTTCAATTATTTCCTGGCATGATAAATTTTCTTCCACAGATACTTTGCCAACACACTCCTGTAAATCAGTCCTTGAAAAATGGCTTAATTTTTTAACTTTGAAATATGCATTCAGCTATTTGCATTTAAAAGATTGCACACAAGTTGCTAAAACACAATGTAAATGAATACCTTTCTTCTTACTGCTTTGGAGATGGAACTTTAAATGTGCTAGATCTTGGAACACCCTTAATTGTAAGTCAAAAACAGGAAGACCTAAATCTTTTCAAATCTAACAACTGTAACATAGCTTGGTACATGTTTTCTCTGATAAATATGCACAAAATAGATTTGGAAAATGTCAAGAGATAAGAACTTAAAAAGAATTATATACACATACACATGCACACACAAATAAGCATGCATAAAAAGGTAAAATTATTAAAATATGGTATGTATGTTTGCAGGTGGTTTTCTATGATTAATATATACCAAATTTTGAAATAATATGCATGTATATATTCACACATACACATATACACACACATGCTTTTTTTTAATTAACTTTATAGTAAGAGACTTTCATTAAATATTTTTCCAAAGCAGGATATTAGGGATTATATCATGTTGCACTTGTAGATATGCTATAATTTAATAATTTCCATGCCTGAGAGCACTTATTTCAAAGTTTTGTCATTATAAGTAATGCTAACATGAAAATCTTTGCTCAGAAACTTTCTTTTATTCTCTGGCTCTTCCCTCAAGTGAGACACCTAGCATATAATTACAAGTTCAAATGGTATGCCCTCTCTCAGTATTATTGGTATGAATTACTAGATTGCTTTCAGATCCAATAGGTCTATGAGAGGTCTCTAAATATTCTGTCTTCTAAATATTAGCATAAAAAGTATGTTAATTTGGTAAAAAAAAAAAAACTGTGTTGTTCCCATTTTTTAAAATTTAGTAGTGGGGTTAACGTTTGGTTTTTATTGTTACATAATGTTTAGTTCATATCTTTATATATCTGTGTATGTTTGACATTTATGAAAACTATCGGAGATGTATCTGACATAAAAAGCTGGGTACTATGGTCAAATTATTCAAAAATGCTATATTGTCCTACCTTCCTAGAGAATAACAAACACTGGTATATAAAAGATTCAGAGGTAACACACAGTAAATCAACTTACTGAACCTCATTTGGTATAAAGATAACCCAGGACACTTTAATGTTAGTCCCTTTTCCATATAGTAATTATAAATAGCTGGTAGTAATGCCAAGAAAATCAGTCAGAGAAAACCAAATACGATAGGTCACTCATATGTGGAATTTCAGAAACAAAACAAAAGAGAAAAAGAAAAACAAAAAACAGACTCCACTATTGAGAACAAACTGGTGTTTACCAGAAGGGAGGTTGGGGGGTGAGGGGTGGGATGGGTGAAATCCGGTGATGGGGATTAAGAAGTACACTTGTCCTGCTGAGCACTGGATGATGTACACAATTGTTGAATCACTATATTGTACTCAGGAGTACAATAATTAGTACAACTAATGTAACACTGTACGTTAACTACACAGGAATTAAAATTTTTTTCTAAGATTTTATTTATTTATTTGACAGAGAGAGAGGTCATAAGCAGGCAGACAGGCAAGCAGAGAGAGTGAAGGAAGCAGGCTCCCCACTGAGCAGAGAGACTGATGTGGGGCTTGATCCCAGGACCCTGAGCCGAAGGCAGAGGCTTAACCCACTGAGCCACCCAGGTGCCCCATACACAGGAATTAAAATTTTTTTTTTTAATTTTATTTATTTGACAGACAGAGATCACAAGTAGGCAAAGAGGCAGAGAGAGAGGGGGAAACAAGCTCCCTGCTGAGCAGAGAGCCTGATGTGGGGCTCGATCCCAGGACCCTGGGATCATGACCTGAGCCAAAGGCAGAGGCTTTAACCCACTGAGCCACCCAGGTGCCCTAATTTTTTTTTTAAAAGACATAAAAATATCCTGGCAAGCTAATGTCCATAAAAACTTTCTGGAAATTCCCCATTAAGTATATCAGCTCCTTGTCCTATTTCTGCAAATTTTTTCTCCCATACTTGCCTCTTAATACATATTTTGTCTAAAATCCTCATGATTATCAATACTCCACTCTACTGACTATCCACTAGTCAGCCCTTATACTGTCCTCACTCTTGCTGTGTTAATTCCAAATTTCATACCTTTGCTCACTGGTTCTATGTCTAAATACACAAGTGCAAGGAAATGTGGTGTTTAAAGGTGAAATTTGGAAAGGACACAGTTATTTCTTTTTTATGATCATGTTCTCAAAAGAAATTACCATTTGTCTTCATGTGTTCACTCCCACTTTTCTTCAAGGCTTTTGTTGTTGTTCTCTGGGATAAGAGATTTTGTGTGTGTGTGTGTGTGTGTGTGTGTGTGTGTGATTAATAAAGGATATACAGGGAGGAAGTATGGGTTGACTGAAATTTTCTCCTGTTGTGTTCTCACTTTCTAACATCATTTAGCACAATACGTATCACATGATAACTTCATTGTGCTTGACAAATTATTTTCATCTCTGCATTTCTCTCTCACATGTCTGTAAACAACTTAAAGACAGAGACAGGCTTCCTTTCCTTCTCTTCATTTCTTTCTGCAGAACCTGTTCTCTCTAAAGCATCACATGCCAGAGGATCCTCCCCACCCATGTGTGCCTGGCTGGAGAAGTGACCTCCTCACTCTGATTCAGACAATCCATTTGACAGTGAATAAAAATTCAATTTCTTGTTCTTAAGACACTGAAAAACTTAGAAACAGAGTCAGTTATGAGTAGGAATTTGAAAAGACATATAAAAATGCAGGCCTGAGACCATGTCTTGGCAAACCAAACGAGTATACAGAGTTAAGTTATTCGCAAAGAGGACATAGATGAATTGAAGAGAGTGATCGGTTTGGAAAAAGAACAATTCAGACATGAAAAACATGAAGATCCAAGAAGGAATGATGGGGAGAGTAGCCACTAGTCCTCATTATCTTCCCATTCCTCTCCTGGAGACACTGTGAGGCCCATCTATGTTCCTGGCCATAGGAGTTCATGTGATTTCCCATAAGTATTCAATAGCAACCTTTTGAAACTACTCTAATTGCTCATCTCTGCAATGTAATGTGTTTTGACTAGAACTCTACCAATATCTTACCTCACTTTGTAGCCTTCTTTGTAGCAAAGAAGGATTCAGTCAAAGACTGAGAACATGACTGAACGCATAGGTAGGTTCGGAGGTTCAGTTGAAAAACCACCATCTCTGGACATGTATGTCTTTTCCTATTCTCTCCTCCTCTAAAAATTATTTGTTGTACAGTATATTTTTAGGCTTATTTTCTGTTTTGTACTGTTTATGACTTATTTCACAACTGGAATGTACAACTCATTTTGAAATGTAATAATATACTGCTTTAAATCTATTCATATTCTGTTTCCTCCAATATTTGTAACTTCTGGGTGCAGGGAATACACCCTATTCTTATATTTTCCATATGTTAAATGGCGCTAAAAGCTAATTGAATCCACAGTTCTGTGGTAGAGAGGGTCTGGAATTCTCTCACCTTACTAACTCTTCCCTTTTTCTATCCATACAATTTGGTAATGATCCCATCTCCCAGTGAAGAATATTGTGAAATATACATAGAGTTATGCATGAAAAATGCAACGTCAGTCGGGAGTTGGTTGTTAGGAGGCAGAATGAACATTAAAGAAGTGGTCGCAGGTTACCATTCTTCCTCTCCCAACTTTTTTTGTTGCTATTCTCAGTCTCTGTTACTCCAGGCTTGAGAAAGAAGGAAAATGACATAAGACAAAACTGCATTACAGGGAAGCCAGACGTAGTGTCAGCACTCAAGCACTCAAGGAACAGTGTTCGTTACAAAGAACATTAACAACCCTGGTTTTGTTGATAAGATAAGCAAATTCAATCATATATGCTCTCCAAACACCATGAAAAACAGGTGGGGGGGTAGAGGAGGAGAGGGGGAGGGGAAAGAAGAGGAGAAGGAAGGGGGAAAAGGAAAAAAGAAGAGGGAGGAGAAGGAAGAAGAAGGAGGAGGAAGCGGAAGAAAAAAGAACAGACTCTTTCCTATCATAATTTACCATTAATTCTGTTTTGCCCTATTTGGTATGTTTACTCTTATAAGGCAATGGCTTCAACACCAGAGTATATTTTCTTCTGATGGAAGTCTACTGAGAAGATCTTTTGAAATAAATATCTATCCCCTGGAATTGGTGTTTCCACTGAACGTATGTTAAGACAAGACTTGAAATTGAGAAGACAGTTATTTAAAGTTACTACTCAGAGACTTTTCATATCTCACAAATGTTTATTATAATACTCAAAGCCATCGATGATGGCTGGTTCCATCATAACAGGATAGTTTCTTTCTTTCCACGTGGAGATGTAACAATGTAAGTAAATTTTCTCATAATAAATAACTCAAGTAGTGTAAAGAAATATGTTTTGATGGAAAGTCTAATAAAGACAGAATGAGAAGATACAGAAAAAAAGCAAAGTGTTAAAACAATATTTGAGAACATTGAGATAAAATCACTACTTATTTTATTTTAGACAAGTTAACTTCTGATATTAACACAATGGTATTAAACAGATGCCTATGGTATTAGAGCATATATTAAGGTAAGTAAGAGTGACAGTCAAATTTAAATTTTGTACATAATTTCAGCATATATATTTATTTATTTGACAGACAGAGATCAAAGGTAAGCAGAGAGATAGGGGGAAGCAGGCTCCCTGTTTAGCAGAGAGCCCGATGCGGGGCTCGATCCCAGGACTCTGAGATCATGACCTGAGCGGGAGGCAGAGGCTTAACCCACTGAGCCACCCAGGCGCCCCCTCAGCATATATATTTTATAAGAAAGTTATCTTTAAAACAAAATCATGCATATTAAAATCCTGTTTTTATCTACTGGATTTTGCAGTGAAATTTAAAATAAATTCTTAGGCTCCAAAAAGTATTAATAAAGAATGCACAAAAATTTTATTTAAAGTGAAGAAGATTCTTTTCTGATACAGTAGTAATAATTATTTTTAATTTTGTCATAAAATGTGAATAACATGTAGAAGGGGTTATGCTAGTACTTCCCAGAATAACTTAGTCCTAAAGAGGAGAGTGTCAGGTTAACTAACTTGCACCTTAGCATCTACCTAAACCCCACATTGTTCTGATAATTTATAACTTTATCATATGTTCTTTCATTGTATGAAGGTTGTGGTATTTTAAACATAAATTGGTTTATTGGGGTGCAGAGGAAAATTAAACTAGACTATTAAATAACCTGTCTTGAAAATGTAATAATCAGTGACTAATGAAGGGGTCTGGGTCTGAATCCCCCCTACCCCGTGAAAGTAACTGTGAGTTTTCACGTAGTTATATCATTTCCACAATTTTACAAATCCCTGGTTAATCCAGATTCAGAGAACAGAAGACGAAGAAAGGAGAGATTAGACTTTTTTTTTTTTTTTTAATCCTCTGATAGGTGATGGAAGGAATTGGAGCAAGCCTGTAACAACTCTGTTTGGAGTCCACACATGCAGAGTTTTTCTTCCTTTGGGACTCGGTATCCTAGATTTAGATATTGTACTCTTTGACACTAGTGACTGTTTCATTAATCATGAAGCATTTATCCTGTGTCATATTCCCTCTTGTCAATACCCAGATGTGTTACATCAAATATTTTTATTAAATGTCATCTCCTACCTCTAGACAATCAGTTCAATAAAAGCAGAGATTTGTTTTCTTCATTTAGATTATTACCAGTACCTGGTTTATAGCTGGTGCATAATACATATTGATTGAATAAATGAATGTTAGATGAATGCATGAATTGTGTGTGTGAATGTCTTAATAAGGCCAAGGGCTAACCCACAACACTGTGGATAAGAGTTTCCTCCAAAAGAAATCTCCATTTGCAGTATCATGTTGGGAACTATGTCATTTCTGAGGCGCTAGATGAGGAAGGAGGAAACTGGACACAAGGAATGTTCTCCTGGAGAAGTCAGGGATGTGGTTTTATATAGAGGCTAGAGTCAATGGTTATAGAGGATGAGCCATCTGCCTTTAATATAGTCAGTCCCAGAGTGAGAGAAAGAAGGAGCCACATAAAAATTTCTAAAGTGGATCTAGGAAGTTGGAAGAGTTGACAGGTAATTTAGTGTCACTGTACTATCCAATGTCCCAAATTTCATTACATTCAAATGAAAAATGTCAAACTCATCCCATTTGGGCTGGGAGATGATAAACATTGTTTCTACCTATCCTTGGAGCCACATAATACATGAAAAATCTGTGTATCCTCCCTGCCATGAGACTAGAGTGGTGGCACCTGCCCTGATCACTAGGAATGGACACCAATACTAGCAGAAGGGCAGCCTTTGTTAATTACAGTGACAATCAAATCCTGCAGTGGAAAAGGAGCAGAGGAAACTGGGAGATGGCTCTTTAATTCAAGCGAGTGAGAGGACACACAGGGGGCATTAATTTCAGGAAAGATCTGAATTGAGTGATCACAGTATCTGATCTGTATATACACATACATATAAAAATGTTAAAATATACTAATAAATTCTTTTATTGTATGTAATCCAGTATAGAGTATTTTAAAAATAGTATTAATTTAATATCCAAGCACCCATTTTTTATTTATTATTACTTTTTTTTTCCTTAAATAGACTCCATGCTCACACAAAGCCCAACATGGGGCTTAAACTCAAGACCCTGGATCAAGAGTTGGTTGCTTAACTGACCGAGCCACCCAGGCTCCCCAAAGCACTTGTTATTTACCTTCAAATATCTAAATCCTCTGTTTCAACAATATCATTACTGAAGTTAATTTTTTATCAAATAGGTATGATTCTTTGAAGTTAAAACCCAACATGACTGTGGATTATTCACATGAATTTATAATTTGTGAGAGCAGAATAAGAGTATAACTTTTGGCTTTAGAAAAACCTGTCAAGTTCCAACATCTAGGACATGGTACAACCAGAATGAAGAATTTTCTGCAATCATAATGGCAGCACTCTGTCAGAATATGCTCAGTATTTAGGTATTTATAATTTCTGCAAAGCAGTTTGTACTTCTGCCATAGGAAAAGGTAAGAATTCAAGAATTTCGTCAAGAAGTGATAGAATCCCTTGTGCCTTTCAAAAGATCACTCAGGAATCTATGTGGAGATCCTGGAAGGCATTCAGAGGAAGATCATCAGTTGTGTGGATGATCTGTCAGTCTTGATTAGAAAGATCTCATAAGGGTATAAATTAAGATATTAATAGGAAAGACACAAAAAAGTGTGTCCATGTGTGAATCCTAAGAATGAATGAATGGGTAGCATTTATTCACACATAAAAGACTGTGATGATAGCGCCTGCTTAAGTAGGAGAAAAATCATGACACATGTAGTTGTCCCAACTATAAATCTTCAACAGCAGAATTGATGCCTTTGGTCTAACAAACCCTTTTCCTCATGGGTACACAGACGGTCTACATTTTCCAGGTTTCTGTTGGTTGTCTAAGGCCATGGGAATGAATACTACCCAGTAGAACTGGATGGGAATATGTACTCCATTTGTACACCTGGTTGCCTCCAGAAAATTCAGTGAACTGAACCCTTTAAAGGATGGAAAGAAGAGTCACTAGTTGGGTTCTTGAATAAATGCAGAGAACTAAGCCCTCTCCCCCATGCTGCCTTCACTCCACATGACTAAACTGGACTCAAGTTGGGGGAGGGTGATGCACTTTTTTGTGTTGAAGCCTCTAAAATTTCATTCTGTGTTTTATTATACTTAATCTACTTCTCTAAAGTTGCTAAGTCTTCTTCTAGTTCCCTCATGATTAGAGACTAGATACAAATTTTAGAACACTGATACACATTATTCATTAATATGTTATCAATTTTTAATGCTTAGTGTGACCATCTAGCTTTTACTACATAGTATGGATTTACTTTTTAATTACTTTTTTGTTGTCTTTATAAAATTCTGAGTTTAAAAAATCCTTTATACCACCTATGAGGAATATTTAAATAAGGTGAAATCCAGCTGAGAACTGTGATCAGAATTCTAGAGGCTGAAGTAGGCAGAGCAGCTAAATGGCAGGTTACTTATCCGCTAGTTATATTCCTGTGCTATATTAAGTCACCTAGAGAGAGTTACTATACTTTTTCAGGTATTTTTGTAACTTGATTATATTTGTTGCTGGTTTTAATAAAATTCTTCCATTTTCTGTAATCTTGATGTTTATAAATTATTTTATTGTAAGACCCTGAACAATATACCATAATAACTCTTTTTCTGTATATGTTCATGTTTGAGGTCATTGTTTGCTGCAGACAATTTACAATCTTTGATTAACCTTAACATGAAGGCTATTTTAATAGATCCAGTTCAGGATCCAACCTAATTGCTATCCCGATTCCTTGCAAATTATTGGTTAAAGTAAGACTCCTTGAACCAAGAATTTTAAACAATGACTCACAAAGACAAAATTTCAACTATTAAAGAGCCCAATCTGCATCACACATATTTTCAATTAGTAATACAATGTTTTGAACTCTTGTTCTTTTGTTAAATATTCTAAAGATCAAGTATCATTTCATCTTAAATTTCTTATTTTCAAGAATATGCAACTATAATTGGCAGAGAATAATTTGCAGAATTAACAGTGGTATGGTAATAATTCAATATATATCACTTAAACTAAAATTTACTTCATTAGGTTTTTACCTTCTATCATTCAAAAGGTACAACTTGTAAGCATCATAATTACTAACAAGTACATATATTAAGGAAATAGTCTAGCCCTGTTTCATAAAAATTTTATAAAATATGTGTACCCTATTAAGGGGAATTATTTTAATGACATATTTGAAATACCACTAAAAAAAGAGGTCAGTCTTTCAACTGTGGTTGTTTAAAGAACACTTACCATATACATCATCTTATTAAATTAAATTTAAAAGGACACCCAGGTGGCTTAGTCAGTTAAACATCAGATTTTTGATTTTGGCTCAGGTCATGATCTCAGGGTTGTGAGATCAAGAGCCTGCTTAAGATTCTCACTCCGCTCCTACTCGCCTCTATCTCTAAAATGAATAAATAAATAAATAAAATTCATGCTACGGTTTTAAAAGTTCTTTTCCTTAGCATACACATTAAGCACTTACTAAAGATGGGAAGTCAATTCAGTATTTTGTTACATCACTTCAAGAAATATGGACTGCAATATATTCTTTAAATTTTGATAGGTCCAAAAGTGCTTATTTAATTCCAATAGTTACTTTATCATTTAGAGACAAAGATACTAGTAATTAATGGATTTTATACCACAGGAGGGAAAAATTAAATCTGTAATTGAAATTCTGGATTATCATAAAAAGGGACTTAGTATAGTGTTCTACAAGGTTTCTTTCATCAAGTAATTATGTAAGCTAAGCCAATTTTTATTCCCGTTGGCGATGACGTACATCAGTCAATAGGAACTGACTGGCCAAAATTATCTCTTCCAAAGTTTATAAAAATGTGGCCAAATGCTAAAAATTCCTGGAAATACTAAGAAATTAGAAAAAGTAAGAATAAATGGCAGATCTCGTGTAGCACTCCCAACTAAAATGTACAATTTTTATAGTTTTTACAAAATCTTAAAATTGAGCATAGAACCCGCCTTCACTGATCGTCATTTAGGTGTTTAACTCTCTATTGGTTAAGATTCTTGGAATTCACAGACATTTCAAGTTACCTCAATGTTTTTCCTAAGTTTCAAATTAAAGTGGCAATCAATAAGAATTTAATCTTTATACTCAAAATTACCAGTGAATCAATTGATTCTGAAATAGCAGTGGTTACCCTCTTCTGGCAGTTTACCTTTACCATTAAATTTAGAGAGCAAATGACTTACTGCACAGCTAAATCATATTGAAATACATTCTTGGGCCAGGTTCCCCCCCCCCCCCAGTTTGTGGCTTGAAATTAGTAATTTTCTTCATATTCAAGCTAAACCAGGCCTTACGAATCAAATTTGAGAAAAATCTAGTAATTTAGCCTTATTGAAGTAATGTATTTGAAGACTTGAAGATCTTAGCAGGAGCCATTTGCTCTGGTGGAAGTGACTGCAACAAGTTATGTTGAAGATAACAGTATTGAGATAACCAGTTTATAAACTGAGCGGTTTTCTCCCCCTCAAGCAAAATCACAGAAGAGCTGTGATTAATTGCTGTCTCTACCTCCTTCCCCACTACCCATTTTCTTTGTATCTAGCTTACCACTCAAATAATTTTGCTCTTTCCAAGCTCTCCAGCGACCTCCATGTTCCCAATCATCAGTCCTTAGTCCCCATTTTAATTGCCCCCTCTACAGCATTCAACATGACTGACTCTTTCCTCCTTGAATCATACTTTACTATTGACTTCTATATCGTATCTCCTGACTTTGTCTCATTTTGCTGACTTTCCCTCTTCCAGTGGACCTGTAAATGTGATAGTTCCCTGTCTTAACCTGCCAAGCTCTCTAACAAAAGCATAAACAGAGTGGCTTAAACAACAATCATTCATTTCTCATAATTCTGGATCTGGAAGGTCCCAGATAAGAGTGCCAGTGTGGCGGAGTTCTGGTGAGAGCCCTCTTCCTAGTTTTCCTCACATGAGAGAGACAGAGCCCTCTTCCTAGTTTTCCTCACATAGTAGAGAGAGGGAAAGAGGTGAGAGAGAGGGCTCTTCTTTCTTATAAAGGCACTCATTTCATCATGAAGGCTCTGCCCTCATGACATAATTACCTCCCCAAGGATCCACTTTCAAATGCCATCAGGTTAATTACTCAAAATGTGAATTTAGGGAGGGTGGAGTTTACAAACATTAAGTCCATACATGTCATGCTCTGGGGTCTCTTTATTTTCTCTGCTAGCATTGTCTTTTCACACAATTTCCAGGGATCTTTATGTTTAAAAGTTTACTCTAAACTTTTAAGTCTAGTCCTGACCATTTACTTAACTCCAGAAATATATACCTAATTAACTTAAATGTAACAAAGCCAAACAGATCTCTGGGTATGTTCATTCCACTGTCCCTTACACATACTTTTGCATCTCATTCACAAGTACATTCATATATCCAGGTACTCAAGCCAAAAGCATAATAATTACACTTACTAAAAATAGAAATGCCATATGATATGGTAATTCCACCACTAGATACTTACCCAAAGAAAACAATAGTTCAAAAAGATATATGCACACCTAGGCTTACTGCAACATTATTTAAAATAGCTTAGATATGGGAACAACTCAAATATCCATTAATAGATAAATGGATAAAGGAGATATAATATTACTTAGTCATAAAAGAAAGGATGAGATCTTGCCTTTTGCAACAATGTAGATGCATCTAGAGGGTTACTCTACTAAGTGAAATTAGTCAGAGAAAGACCCCGTATGTTTTCAGTCATATGTGGAATTTAAAAAACAAATGGATAAACAAAGAAACAAATAGACCCTTAAATATAAAGAACAAACTGATCATCTTCAAGAGAGAGGAGATATGTGAGGGGTAGGGCAAAAGATGGTGACCACCGTTATTGCTGGTGAGCATTAATAGGTAGGATCGTTTAATCAATATGTTGTACACCTGAAACTCTATCACATTGCAGGATAATTTACCTCAATTTATAATTTTTTAAAATTTTATTTATTTGAGAGAGAGAGAGAGACAGAGTGAGAGAGCATGAGAGGAAAGGTCAGAGGGAGAAGCAGACTCCCCTTGGAGCAGGGAGCCCAATGTGGAACTCGATCCCCGGACTCCAGGATCATGACCTGAGCCAAAGGCAGTTGCTTAACCAACTGAGCCACCCAGGCGCCCCTATACCTCCATTTAAAAAGTTACCTTTAATTCCTAGATTGCCATGATGTTTCATATGCAGCGTATCAAGTTGTCTTAGCAATTCTAAATCCAAATACATTCCAAATCTCTACGTCTGCAGTTACTTCCTTCCCTTCTGACCTCCAGTCTCCCAACAGCTGTAGTCTCCTGACTGGTCTGACTGATCTTTCCTAGTGTCCATCTTCAAATATCTAAAAAGTAATGGCTAATATCCAAAATATCTACAGTTATGTCTAAAAGGCCTAATTAGATCATTTGAGTCCCCTCTTTGACACCCTCCTTTGTCTTCCTATTTACACTTTAAATAAAAGCTGATACTTTACTCTGGCCAGTAAGGCTCATGTGATCAAGCCCCTGCTCTTTCTTATATTTCCCATTGGACACAGCTTTTGCTCACATGGGACTTATTTCTGTTCTTCAAATATATCAAATCACATTCTTGTTTTGGGGTCTTCACACCAGCTATAGAGCTAACCAGTGCCTGGAACACTCTGACCCCAGATTAGGACATAGCATAATTTTCATAGCACTCAATTCTCAGAATATCATTCTTTTTGAGGGTGTCTTCACTGACTGCTAAGTCTAAAAATGGCCTTTGGTCAACACCTATATATATTTTTTAATCTTTCATTATCTTCCTTATGCTATTAATCATCTGTCATTTTTTTATACATTTGGTGTGTTTGTTGTACCAATTTCTATAATCCCAGTCTTGGAACATGGCCTGGACCATGATAGATACACACACACAAAAATGCTGACTATAGAAACAAATGAACATATATTATATTTTTACTGGAAAATAGAAAGTGAAATTTTGTGCGTGTTTTTACAGTGACACTTAAGCGGGAGAACAAACTGATCATCTTCAGAGAGGAGATATGTGAGGGGTAGGGCAAAAGATGGTGACCACCGTTATTGCTGGTGAGCATTAATAGGTAGGATCGTCTAATCAATATGTTGTACACCTGAAACTCTATCACATTGCATGATAATTATACCTCGATTTATAATTTTTTAAATTTTATTTATTTGAGAGAGAGACAGAGTGAGAGAGCATGAGAGGGAAGGTCAGAGGGATGTTTGTTTATGTAATAAACATTGGGATGTTTATATAATAAAGGAAATGTGGGAAATGAGATGGTAAAGTTTGGGTAAGGGTAATGATGAGCGATAGAGCGTGCAATTAGTAAAGAAGCACTCAGTAATTGAATTGGAAAGAACAATGTACATTTCTTCATGGGACTAAGAAAGAGGTATATAAGGAAGAGTTTCAATACAAAGGAGTATATTTCTCAACTTGTGGGATCAGAGCAAATTCCTAGCAGGAGAATCTAGAGCCAGAAGTTCTCCCTACTCTCTTGCCATGCCCCCTGTTAGAGAGCTAACAGTCCAGCCTCAAAGAGGGAACAAGGAAGAGAGAAAACAATCAACTCTCTGCTCCGGAGAAACACCAACCTTATGTTTTACAGAAGTCTGTCTGGAAATTTAATGAAATCTGCTGGCTGAAGTCTGTTACGATTCCCACCAGGCAGATGTTTAGAAACATTCCCATTCTGCCCTTGTACCTATATGAGAGTTTGCTTGTTATCATACAATTAACAACTGTCATCCAAAGTATCTTTAATGCTTTTATTTCCAATTCTGATTATTCTTTATCAAATGTATACACACTTTTCAAACTGTCTACTTCTGATTCATTTTGTTGCTCCCTGTTTCCTCCCTGTATTAAATGCAATCTTCAAGAAGCAATCCATAAACTCACTTGATTCACTAAGAATTTGACATTTTTCTTTGAAGCCCTAGTGTATCGTTCAGAGTACTGTGGTAAATCAAAACCCCTTCCACTTTGTAGTTTCCATTGAAAAGATACTAGTGATTAAAAAAAGAATTGGGGCACCAGTGGTACAGGTAAGCAATGGACTCGTCGTTTCCACTCAGGTCATCATCTCAGGGATCAGAGATCATGACCGTGTCTAACTGCACACTGGGCATGGAGCCTGCTTAAGATTCTCTTCCCCTCTGCCCCTCCCCTGACACACACTCTCTCTCTCTCTCACACTCTCTTTCTTCAAATACATAAAAACTTTACTAAAAAAGAAAAAAAAAAGGAGAACTCACCAATAATTAGCAAGTAATAGGTCAAACAGAAGGCTTCTACTGAAATGTTTGAAAAAAATAGATGGAAGGCTTTTGAAAGTGTACAGAATTAATCACAGTAATGCATCATCAGATGGAACAGTCTCCCAGTCATAACTGCCTTAACAGCATTTGCATTTAAAGATAGCATAAAATTGAATGTACAAACTTGTTTCTCTTAGTTGGCAAGCCCCATTAAACCTTCCTTCATTTTTCAATATGCTTAGAAAATCAGCATAGATAATTATTTGCAGAAAAGAAGGGACTTAAAAAGTTTTCAGTGTTACTCATTCCCATTCTTCTTGTGTTGAGATAACTCTTGCCCCTTATCTGCTTTGGAACCTTGTATTTAGCTCACAAAACTTTATATATAAAAATGAAAATGGCCATCACTGATATCTGCCTGGAGACTCTGATCAAGAAGTCCAAAGCAAATACAGTTTTGCCTCCATAGCTGCTTTTAGCTCCAGATGAATGAACAGTCAAACTACAATAACCAATCTATCACTTTCCTTCTCTTTGCTCTTCTGATGAGCTCTCAGTGGAAAGAACTGATATAACTACAGACTAGAAGTGGCAGAGGAAAGTTTAGTCTGACTTCAGAGAAATGGCTAAAAAACTTCTTACTCTTTGGGTTATATATGGGGGTATGAGATGTGTATAAACGCATATACAATATTAAATTTCATTTCTAAAATAGTCAGTGTCTTAATACTAGATATGTTCAAAGGAAATTACTAGGATACTGCTTCACCTTGTGAAATTCTGAACAAGAGGTTCCAGAATCATCTAAGGATACATATTTCTCCCTACAGAAACTGCATTGTCTATATATATATTTTTTAAGATTTTATTTATTTGAAAGAGACAGAGGCAGCACAAGTGGGGTGAGGGGCAGAGGTAGAGGTGTGCAGCTCGATTCCAGGACCCCAATATCAAGACCCAAGCTGAAGTCAGATACTTAACTGACTAAGCCACCAAGGGACTTCTGTCTGTAAGTTTTTATAGGTTTATTATAACTACTACTTATCAAGTAATTTAAAAACCTACCATTTATCAAGTAATGTTTTACATAGGTCATCACATTCAATTTCCCATAATACCTCAGAAAGATAGATATCATTATGAAGATTTTATAGATGTGGAAACTAATGGTCATAAAAATAAGATAAATGGCCTACGTTTTCATGTCAAGTTAGTCTCTTTTTTTTTTAAAGATTTTATTTATTTATTTGACAGAGAAAGACACAGCGAGAGAGGGAACACAAGCAGGGAGAGTGGGAGAGGGAGAAGTAGGTTCCCCATTGAGCAGATAGCCTGATATGGGGTTCAATCCCAGGAACCTGAATTGATGACCTGAGCTGAGGGTAGACGCTTAATGCCTGAGCCATCCAGGCACCCCCATGTCAAGTTAGTCTTAAATCCAATCTGACTGATGCTAATATTTATTTATTTTTATTATTATTATTTATTTTATTTTATTTATTATTTTATTATTTTATTTTTTAGATTCACTAACCCTACTACTCTGGTTTCCTGAAGATTGTATTGCTACCTATATGTATCACCTTCTAGTGTTTTTGTTTGTTTGTTTGTTTAATGACACTAATTTGTTTTTTTTAAATTAACATATAATGTATTACTTACCCCAGGGGTACAGGTCTTGAATCATCAGGCTTACACATCTCACAGCACTCACCATAGCACAAATCCTCCCCAATGTCCATAAACCAGTCACCCTATATTTATTATTTTAATTACAACACTGTACTGATAAGGCTTTGATTGTCAACTATTCTCCACTGTCACCTAATATTTAATTTCTTCACAAGGTTGTGGGCAGTTTAACAGTTTTAAGTGATCTAATTGGCATATGGAAGGCTCATACCCCAAAATGATATAATATTTTCATTATGCTTAGATCTCCAATTTTGTTAAAAATAGACCCTTTTGTTCTAACAAATATGCACTTATATATCTAAAAATTACATGAAACATGTTACTGTAATGACATCTTACCTACATTTCAAAATTTACACAAAGCAGAAAATTAAACAAGATAATATAAACTATATTACTATATTACCATATAACTATATTATATATATTATATATTACTATATAAACTATATTACTTTAAAAAATAAATTTTATTTCCTTTGGTACATTACCATTTTGTTTTATTGAGAGAAAAATATTCCTAAATACTTTTAAGGTTTTGGCTTCTTTTTTATAAGATTTAATTTGAGAAAGAGAATGAGAACAAGGGGGAGGGGCAGAGGGAGAGGGAAGAAGAAAATGCTCAGACTTCCCACTAAGCTTGGAGCCTAATGTGGGGTTTGAGTCCAAGACCCTGAGATCATGACCTGAGCCAAGTTAGATGCTTAACTGACTGAGTCACCCAGGTGCCCTTGGTTTATTTTTTAATAGCACACAATGATTTAGAAGTCTGGTTCTAAGGTTAGTTTATTTTGCTTTTCAGCTTTAATAACCATCATAACTGAAAGTGGTACCTTACAAAAGTTTTAATTCCAACAAAAAATTGACTTGTAGATTATACTGAATAAATACTGATACAAAGGATTTAGAGATATAGCTGGTTGATTTCCATCTTCCCTGATAATAGTTTTTCTTAGAAACTAATGATTTAGTATTTATTTGGGAAATCAAGAAATTTGTGATTCTCAAACAGTTGAGAAAAGTTTTCTTCCATGTATTTGAACTGTGGAAATCCAATAATTTTTGTTTTGACAAGAACAGTTTTTGTCAAAAAATTTCCAGATATTTTCTACTTAATAAGAGTTACATACTGAAGAAGATCTTTGTCAAATATCAATAAAATGGGGCTTCTGCTATAAAGCAATAAATAAAGCAAGTGTATTTTCTGATATTCTAAGCTAGGTGAGTATCACTATGATTGTCTTTAAAATACCAGCTTATTTGAAACACTGGTCGTGTTTTCATTTTTTATTTTATTTTTTATTTGTCATGTTTATTTTAAAAAGGTGTTACTTATTTTTTAAGTTAACAACTCTCTAGAGTTTATTGCCAGAAAGCAACTGATATTTAGCTACAAAAGATTTTATTGAAAACTGAGATTTATTATAAACTATTATTAAATTTTTCTTATACATTTTGAAGAAGGCCTTGTTTTAATAAAATTAACTGCATGAATGACATCTTGTAATACTTAATGCACTTGTGGTTTTGAGTCCTCATCACAATCATGTGCCAATGAATGGTGTAATAGATGAGATTCACTCTTGTGTTGCTCCTCTAATTTTCATCAGTGATTACATTTGCATTGTTTTCCCATAAAACACTGTTTTTATGAAAGAAACCATTTATTTTTTGAGAAACTTATTCTATCTATTATGCTTTCTTCATGCCTCTGGGGGAAAAAAAAAGTGCATATATTACCACACTGAGAAACAGAATTTAGTAAATATTGTAAGTTGAGATGTGTTAGAAACATCTGTTCTTTTACCAGCTTTAGCGAATTCCTCCCACACTAAATACCTTTGTCCTAATAGTCCTTCAAAATTGCAACAGCATTAAGAAAAGAAGATGGTGGCATAGTAGGAGGACACTAAGCTTGTCTTGTCCTATAAACACAACTAGGTAATTATCAAATCATCCTAAATATGCCATAAATCAGCCTAAAGACTGACAAAAAACAAACTCTACAACTGAAGGGAAAGAAGAGGCCACATTGAAGAAGGTACAAAGAAGGCAGCAAGTGCAGAGAAGTGGTTTAGCGGAGAAAATAAATTGCAGGCACTGAGGGGTCAGGAGGGCTATCACTGTGGAGAAGGGCAAAAGAAGAGTTTACAGGAGAATGCACATGAAGAATGTTTCGCCAAAACCATTGGCTTGGAAAACAAGAGGAGCTGAATTTCATGAGTTCTCGCCATCAGCAATAACTGAAGCCTTGAGTTTTAAATGTCAGCAGGCTTGGCTAGGATAGAGTCATGAAGGCACTGCCCTGCTCTGGAAAGAGGGCAGACAAAAAAACAACCTGGGGGTAGAGAGCATAGAAACAGTGATCTGATGAATTCCTGGAACACACAGTGGGGAGATTATTCACTCTTTTCTGAGCACATCCATGGAGAGCCAGTGTCCACAGAGATACCTCTCTGGGAACAAAGTTGCTAGCTGGCAACATTTTTGTCCCTTGCCCCTCAGCATAAACACAGAGCCACCTTTAGGAAGCAGTTCAGTGCAATCACTGGCTCCCTAATTGTGACACAAAGTCCCACTGCCTCTGCTCTGGCAGAACTTCCACTCTCAGCCAAGCTTGCCTCAAACCTAGCATGGCAGGCTCCTGCCCCAAAAGACCAGCACAAACCACTGCCCAAACCACATCTCCCAAACAGGGAGTTCTACAGGGTCTCAGTTCTGGTGGAGTTGGTGTAAGGTCTCATTTTACAAGCAGACCAGAGCACACTTAGTTAAAACTCACCACATTCACACCAAGGATGAAATACTGTCCACAGCAGGCAAGGAGAGCTTCTGCAGACAACTAGCCTGAAGGACAATGTGGCCAAAACACAGCAGCAGAGTGTCTGCAACATATACCAGAGACAATCCTACAAGTATTACTTAGTTATTTAATTACTTCAGGGCACTACATGCCCTTCTTCATAAGGCTATTACGTCAGGAGCAGGAGACATAACTGGCTTTTCTAACACACAGGAGAGGACAAGAGACTTAGAGAAAATGCCAAGGCAGAAGAATTTATCCCAATGAAAGAATAAAATAAAGCCACAGCCAGAAATCAATGTGAAACAGATATAAGTAACATGCTTGATGGAGAATTTAAAGCAACAATCATAAGGATATTCACTGGGCTTGAGAAAAGAAGACATCAGTGAGACCCTTACCACAGAGACAAAAGAGTTAAAAAAAGAATCACAGATGAAGAACGCCATAAACAAGATTGGAAACAGGCTTGATAGAATGAATAGCAGGCTGGAAGAAGCAGAGAAATGGATTAGTAATATAGATGACAAAATAATGGAAAGTAATGAAGAAAACAACAGAGAAAAAGAAGAAATATGGAACACAAGAATAGACTTAGGGAACTCTGACTCCATCAAACATATTGACATTTATTATGTTACAGGAGTCCCAGCAGAAGAGGAGCGAGAAAAGGGAGCTGAAAATTTATTTCAAGAAATAATAGCAAAAACTTCTCTAATCTGTAGAAGGAAACATATCCAGATCCAGGAGGTACAGAGGACCCCCATAAAAATCAACTAAAGCAGGTCAACATCAAGACATATTGTAATTAAATTTGCAAAATAGAGTGATATAGGGAAAATCTTAAAAGCAAGACAGTAGAAGTCCTTAACTTGCAAGGGGAAACCCATAAAGCTAGCTGGAGATTTCTCAACAGAAATTTGGCAAGCCAGAAGCAAGTGGCATGATATATTCAAAGTGCTGAGTGGGACAAACCTGCAGCCAAGAGAACTCTATCCACCAAGGCTATCATTCAGAATAGATAGAGAGATAAACAGTCTCTCAGACAAGCAAAACTAAAGAAATTCATGACCAATATACCAGCCCTGCACAAAATACTAGAAGGGACACTTTGAGTGGAGAGACCAAAAGTGACAAAGATAAGAAAGGATCAGAGAAAATCTCCAGCAACAATGACAAACCAAGTAACAAAATGGCAATAAATATATATCTATCAATAAGTATTCTGAATGTAGGTGGATTAAACACTCCAATCAAAAGACAGGGTGGTAGAATGGATTTAAAAACAAAACAAAACAACAACGATATGCTGCTTACAAGAGACTCATTTTAGACCTGAAGACACCTGCAGATTGAAAGTGAGGGGTGTAGAATCATTTATCATATGAACAAATGTCAAAAGAAAGTTGAAATAGCAGTACTTAACAACAGAAAAACCAGACTTTGTTGTTCTTTTTTTGCATTTATCCTTCCTTGGTAATCAGGGTAATATTATCCACATAGAATGACTTTAAATGTGCCCCCTCTATTCCATTATTTGTAAGACTTTGATAAAGATTGTCTTTGTTTGTTTGTTTGTTTGATAGAATTCACCAATGAAATCATTTATTCTTGGACTTTTCTATGCTGGTAGATTTGATTCCTAATTCAACTTTCTTCTTTTTATTGGTCTAAGATTTCCTATTTCTTGGATTCAAGATTCATGATTCAATCTCAGCAACTTGTGCATTTTTAGGAATTATCTTGTTTTCCTAGGTTATCTGATTTGTTATTATATAAATATTTATGGTAATGCTATCCACACTATATATTTCTATGGTGTCTGTTGTATTCCATTTACTGTTTTGGTTTTTGAGTTTTCTCTCTTTTTTCTTTAGTTAAGGTAATTAAAGCATTGCCAATTTTTTTTTTTTTTTTGGAAAAATTGGTCATTACCTTCAATGTTGTCTTATTTATTCTGGTCTTTATTTCTGATTTTTCTTTGTTATTCCCATTCTCTGCTAAATTTCATCTGTTTCTTCTTTTACTAGTTCCTTGTAATATCATTTATTTGAAATTATTTTCTTAATATAAGAATTTATAGCATAAATTTCACTCTAAGATCTGCTATCCATTGGTTTTTAGAATATTGTATTTTATTTTGTTTTTATTTTGAGACACATTTTGATTTTCCATTTGATTTGTCCATTGTGCAGTATTATGCAGTATTATTTAGTTTAATATTTACATATTAATTATTTAATATTTATATTGTAGATTTCCCACCTTTGTTTTATTGTTGATCTTTAGATTTGTACCATTCTGGTTAGAAAACATATTTAGTCAGATTTCAGTCTTCCAGAATATGACATATTTATTATGTCCCTTTTTACGTGATTTAACCAGGGGATTCTTCTGTGTGTACTTGAGGAAAATGACACAATGACATTCTTCTTGGATTGAATGTTTTATATAAATCTTTTAGAACCATGTATTCTGAAGCATGTATCAGTTTAAAAAAATGCTCTTATTGATTTTTGCTGGATAATGAAATTTGTTGATAATGAAAAAAATAAAAGAAGTAAAATTTAAAATTATTTTCCATCCACGAGACAGAAATCACAAATTCAAATAAGTGTACACTACAAAGATAGAAACCACATGGGATAGAAATAAAAATTCTGTATGTGGCACAATAAATAAATAAATAAATAAATAGCTTTAAAGTGAAAAAAAAAATTCCAGTAGCATAATCTGTATCTTTTAAGAATATTCACTGACAAAAAAAAAATCATTTCAGCCATTTTTATTCTAGAAGGAAGGAGGTGTTTACTCTTGAGGTTCCAAGTGCTTCATTGGGTCTACAAACTTGAATTTTTTCAGTTTCATTTAAAAATTTGACCGTTAAAAAATACTTCCTGGGCAACTGGGTGGCTCAGTGGGTTAAAGCCTCTGCCTTTGGCTCAGGTCATGATCCCAGGGTCCTGGGATCGAGGCCCGTAGGCTCTCTGCTCAGCTGGGAGCCTGCTTCCTCCTCTCTCTCTGCCTGCTTCTCTGCTTACTTGTGATCTCCATCTGTCAAATAAATAAATAAAATCTTTAAAAAAAAATACTTCCTAAAGTCTAATAAATACCTACAATATAGACTCAAGTGTATTTTATCCATAATTAATTTTAGAACAATAACATAGTAATTACTGCTACTGTTAGAACAGTAACATAGTTTTGTATAGATCTCAGTATAATCTTTCCTAACAATGCATATTTTAAAAAATATATAATTCATGTATCTTTTGGCGGAAAACTTTTAGTTTTTAGTTTTTTTTTTAAGATTTTATTTATTTATTTGAGAGAGAGAGAAAGAGCATGAGAGGAGAGAGGTCAACTGGAGAAGCAGACTCCCTGCCAAGCAGGGAGCCCAATGTGGGACTCAATCCTAGGACTCCAGGATCATGACCTGAGCCGAAAGCAGTTGCTCAACCTGCTGAGCCACCTAGGCACACAGTTTAGTTTTTTATTAAAGATTTATTTAGTTTAGAGAGAGTGAAGGGATGAGGGGTGTGAGGCACATAGGGAAGAGAACTTCCAGCAGGCTCCTGCATGATTTTGGAGCCCAATTCAGGGCTTGATCTTAGGACCCTGAGAGCATGACCACAGCTAAAATCAAGGGTCAGATGCTTAAGTGACTGCGCCACCCAGGTGCCTTTATTTTTTAGTTTAAAAACAAACAAACAAAAAAATGGTACTAAAAGATGAGTTTTAGTAGCCCATGTGTGACACACACAATTAAATACCAGGCAAAGCTCACAGGGATCCTTCAGCTAAGAGCTAGGTCTTGACGCAAAGTTAATAGTTGTATGAGAACATATAATATATGGTTTTCCTAATAATATCACAGTACAAAGAACCTGAAGCTTCTTTTAGGCTTTAAGTGCTTCTTTTTATATTCACAAAAAGGAGTATGAAGAATTGTGTTACTATTACTATTTTAAGTTAAAAACATAATTGAAAAATTCCTGGTGACTTTACTTTCAGATTTTTAGAACCATTGAATTATAGTGTATTGGGATTGCAAGATGATTTTTCCTGGTTTTGTCATTATTGTACAGACAAAACGCAATACTTAGTGCTTATGCTATCATCCATAAACCAGAATTTCAACCTTTTATGGCTAATACATGTTAAAAATTGCCTAGTTAATAGGGTTTATGGTATATAGTATATTTTATGGCATATAATATGTTATATTTTAAATAAATTACTAAATTTTACCTTCCTTAGAGTTTTATGTTCATATACAAAAGTATTCAAAAAAGAGCTTGGGCTTAAAAAGAGACACTATATTGTACCATTGGATACATGTACATGGATCTAACAAAAATACTACCTTTTCAAACATCTTATTCAGTCTGAAACTTCATGTCAACTTCATTGGTGCTAAGCTTCCTGTTTTGTCCTGGACAAAGAACAAAAATCTTAAAATTAGATGGGGAAAAATTGCGTTCAGATCTATAATATCTTTCAAATGTTATTAATACCTAAAATACCTCCTTGGACTGTCAAAAATCTTTTCTCCTGTTTGGTAAACTAAGTTACATTTTTGCCTATTAACTGTTAGGTTATGAATTCTTTAAGGTTAAGTATTATGTATTCATTCATTCATTGCCAGGACTAAGCTTGGTAGTGTCTGGGGCGCGCGCGCGCGCGCGCACACACACACACACACACAAACAAACAAAAACAAAAACAAAAACCCACTGTTTTCTTCTTAAGTATGTAAATGTTTGGGGTTGAGTAGGTTAAAATAAATTCTTGTCATGTTTTATAATGACATTATCTCATCTTGTTTTCTTCACTGATTTTATCTTGGCTTTTTTTCTAACTTATTTTGCACTTTTATCCCCCAGATTTTTCTGCTTACTATAACCTTTTTCATTTCTATTACTAATTTTTCAGTATATATATTTTATATATATAATATATACTGATATATATACTCACTATATATTTATATAAACATAAATTATATATAAATATATTTATATATAATATGTGAAATAGATTTATATTTATATATTTATATTTATATAAATATATGTAAAATTATATATAATATATAAATATATATTTATATATTCAGCATATTTTTAGTGTGTGTGTATGTACACACATATATACACATATACATATATATACATATATACACACATATATATATACATATATATGTACATATATATATACACACATATACTAAATGACCTTTGCAAAGCTTTAAACATTCTTCCCGCCAAAAACATGTGACTCCTTTCTCCCACATAGCACCATGATACCATAGTAATATGCAGATCATGGAGGGGGCAGCTGGACACCCATATCCCAGGGCATGTGACTCAGGACATGTTATTTGTCTTTCCATATATTAACATAGCACCCACTCCACAAATTTGTGGAGATTGAGATAAGGTGTCAAATACATACAGCAATGCATCGAACTAAGGTAAGCAGAAAATAAAGTGATATTACTTTCTACTCTTCTCTTTGTGTCAAATTACCTCAAGATTGTTTATCTGGGCTTGAATGGGAAACTGGAGAGCAAGTCTCCTGAGCTAAGTTTCTCTAGGCTCTTTTTTGGAAATTTCAATCTTCTCTAGAATAGTATACTTGGTAATTTTGCAGGTGACATCTGCACAGCCTGTCTATCCTACTTCCTGGTTTTCCGTTCTGGGAAATATATTCCAAACATAGTCACAGAAAGAATATATTTGATAGGATAATATATTATCCTATTTTTATGTAAAAGAATACATTTATAGGTGAGAAACCAATCCGCCCTAGGAGAAATAATGAGATGAGGTAGATTCTTATGAAATCCTCTGGCCTTGCTCACTTTTCATTTAGCTAATTATCTAATTTTAAGTAAATTACTATTAATACCTAGTTAACATATGTTCAAAGGACATTCATTAAAATACGATCTTTTTTCAAAACCCTCTTAGCCTGAATTAACGAAAAAAAATTTTTTATATACCTTAATAAAAAAAGACAAAAATGCTTTAGATTTTAACTAAGGCACTGGATGGTATTTATTTTGTCTAATAAATATGATAGCAGCCCATGTAAACTAACTCACCATAAACACTTTCGATTTTATTAGAAATTTACTTTTTCACCCATATTTAGACAAGAAAGGATTCCATGTTCTTCTTTGTTCAATCAAGCTCTAATCACAATGTTACCCAAAGGGTTAATTCTAGAAGTTTGAACATGAACTAAATTCCTGTTGATTTCTACAATAGGAAATCAAGACCTGCTGATTCCTTTACTCGTATCCCAGCACACAGATTCAAGTGCAGACTCTCTCTGTCCCTCTGAGTCCAACATGGTCTTCTTCCCAATGACCCTTACAATACACCAGCACTGTGACCCTGCTGTTCAGGTGTTTATCCCAACATCTGTGTGGAGAACAGCTGCCAGGATTGAGCAATATGGCTTTTGGCCAGGAGCTTGGTCATAGCCATCCCACTGTCTAGTGGCCCTGTTCAATTTATGAAAAACAAAAAACTTTAATAACAGGAATGAGGGCTGTTTCTCACCATACTGCCAGTGATCAGAAGCAAAATGCATCTTTCAGAGCCAGAAGCTGTAAAGCCAATTGGCTAAACTCCACAGAAAACTGATTTTAAGTGTGTTAATTGAGCATAAATTACCGCGAATGCAGTAATGATCCATGTGAATTTTAGATGATTGACTATATCGTTAATCTCCAAAGCATGAAGAATGTGAACCAACCCCCTTCTCTTCTAGATGATTATTGAAAATACAGAAGAGTTCACTGGATATTTGCATAGTGGAAATGAGGAAGCAGCAGTACGGGAGAGAGTAAACACTCCACATCTGGATTACTACAATTCAGAAGAGCATTCTATTGATAACTTTCTCAAAAAGCGTATCTGCTTAATGGAGCATTTATAACATAATTATTGATCAGAGATATTTTTGTCTTCATTACAAGATATATTTTACTTATTGAAATTATCAGAGAAAACCATCTTTGAAAAATTATTTGTGGCTTTGTGGGTTTCATTTAAAAATTGTGTTTGAACTCTGCAGGTCTTCCTGCAGTTTCTCTCAATTTGCCCCTGAAATATTTAAGGTAATTTGGAAGTAGAAAAACATACATTTTCACAAAACAAAACAGGAAGAAAACGACAACAACAATAGCTAGGATCTAAGGGTAAGCTATTCCCAGGGTAGAGCCTGCGAGACATTTCAATTAAATACAAGATAAGTGTGGGGGGGGGGGATGGAGAAATATTTGAGAGTTGAGAAAAATTATCAGTAGCTCATAGTACACGTTTTGCCACTGAAAGTAGAAAAAACTTGCTTGTCCTGAAGAAGGTCAGGAGCTACTTTATTTCTTCCCACAAACTTGTTCTAACCTAGACACTCACAGCACAAACCAACCGGAGATCAGGGTACCCAGAACTTTACCTCAAGGAGACTATATCATGAGAATGTTCACTGCCCACTTCTTTTTCATTATATAACAAGCAGAACCTGGCAAGATGTAAAATGAACACAGATGAGATGCTGCAGGAGATGAGGCAGTTAGGGAAACCATACAGGTTGTGGATTAGACTTTCTCCCTTACTCCTTTGGGGGGCGATGTCAAAGAACTAAGCATCAGAGGTGGGAGGAAATTATCTCAGGCCAAAAAGATGACATCATAGAGAACCCGCATTTCTTAGGTTAGAAGGAAAAGGAAACAATTACATTCCTTAGTACCTTAGTGTTTGTTTTTTTCTTCTTCGGAACCCCTGTCACTACCCAACATACATTACATATTTTTCAGTTTATATTCTTTGAAATGCTATCTCCATGAGGACAGGGTTTTCTCCGTCTTACTCACTACTCTATCCCCAGCACTTATAGCAGAGATTTGCATAGAGTGGATACCCAGTCATTGATGGAGGAATGTAAAATTGAATAAACCGTGTGCTGAAGACTTATGCTTCCAAGTCTCCCAGGCTCTAATTTTTATTTCCTTTTCTAGTTTTTAGCGCAACCTGTATTACTGTCAAATATTCACCACTTTTATTCATATTTTTCCCTTAAATTGTTGTTTCATTTCTAGGGCTTGACTATTTTATTGCTTTTATATAGGACATCTCTTGAGTTGGCTCACTTAACATGCTAATTATCTGCAAAGTTATAAAATTTTAAGACAGAATTAATCACCTATTTGGCACAGTGTTTAAGAACTTAAACTTCAGGGTTGTACTTCTGATTCTATCTTCTCTATTTACTGTGTGTCCTTGGCCAAGTTACCATCTCTCTGTATATGTGTTTCTTCATATGAGAAAGGATGTTACCCACTTCACCAACTTCTTTGAAGATTTCATTGTATAAAGAAAGGAAAATTAAAATCTTAAACCAAACCATTAAAAGTTTAAGGTTTTCTTTGACTTAGTTATGAAGTTTTCATTTGCACATGGTATATTTTATTTCTATAAACCCACAAAGCTATCTCAATTTAATTCTAAATAAAGATAACAACATTTTTTTTCCTTTCAAAACAGTGTATGTTATAACATTTTCAATTCTCAATGGTATAACTTGTAAATAACTTTGCTTTTAGACATTCTATGAACATCACAGCAGAGATGCTATAGGTAGAGTGGGTGTGAGTTTATTCAGTGTTGTCAGAACTGGTTATGAAAACAATTGTATGCTCTTATGTGAGAAAGGATTTCATCTATTCTGCCAGCTTTTATCAATAACACATTTTCAAATAGTTTGCATGCTATAGAATGAAAAAACTGTTTTATGGAGAATATTTTGTAGATATTTTAGAATGAAAGGACTGAAGCCAAGAAATACTGAATCCATTCATTCACACATTCATTTATACATTTATCCAAACATTTGTTGAAATTCTCTAACAATATTGCTGCAAAATGGAACAAAATTTAAAAAAAAAGTGAGTTGATGAAAGGAAATAGCTTCACGGTGTCATTTAGTTTGATAAGTCGACAAAATTAAAATATACTGTTTAAGTAATAACAAAGGGGCAAACTCCGTGAACTTCAAAGACAACCTTGAATGGAGCAATTGAGGAAGTAGTCAGTCCTCCATGTAAGGAATAGAGAATAATTAGCTCAGACGGACCCAAACAAGTACTTCCTGAATAACCATTAGAAGAAAGGGCAGAAATTATTAGGGTGAATAATGAGGCAAGAATATTCTAGACAGAGAAGACCACATGTGTAAAGCACAAAGACATGAAGATGTTTAGTGGCTTTGGGGAACACATTTTTTGGAGCGTGGCCAGGGAAGTGAGGAGAAACCAGACTGCAGATATGGGAAGGTCAGAAAGTTAACAATGATCTATATGTGAACATTTCTAGGTCCCAAATGAGATTTATTTCCTTTCAGAAATTTCAATTGATCCTGATATAGCTGTAGTGATAGAGTGAGGGAACACATTATTTTTAAACTGCAAGTAGAAGTATGAACCAAAAGTAGAGGATTCCAAATGAATCACCCAGAAGTTTTGACACAAAGAAGCGATTTCTAAGTTCCTCCGAGGTATATTATACATTTGAAGAAACACACACACACACACACGCACACACAGAAAAATGAGACACTTGGAATTGCACTTTCTTAAGTGTACTTACGACCGCCAAAAAGGAGTTGCAGATGGTAGGTTAGGTTAATTGAGTCATGTTTAAACTATATTTTGGTTACCCTCAATAGTTTAGATGGGGAAAGAATGACTGAAAAAATCTAGAACTTTCTTAGTATTATCTTGTAATCAAAAACTAGTTTATAATATGTATTTTATATGCTCATTTTTTCATCTAAACTAGTTTAGTTTATCTTATTTCTAATGAACATTTTATTTTGAAACTTTAATTTCTGAAAACCACTTAATATTGTTCCTAAGAGCTTTTTGTTTCTTCACATGATTTTTTGGAAAATTTGTGTATGTCTACAATGGCTCTACTCTTCTTAAAGTCTCAGAGACAACCTTCACTTTGCATTTCATGCGACTTTTCTGCCAAGCATTTTGCCACTACAAACAAGGTCTGATATTTAAAATTGTATTTTTAAAGTAACATACGGTAAAACTGACCTTTACTTGTGGTCTACAGTTCTATGAATTTTCTTCCATGCATATATTAATGTAACCACCAACAGAGAAAAGAACACAGAATAGTTACATCACCACCCACCAAATCTCTCACATTTTATCCCACCATTTTCCACCCTTACTCCCTGGCAACCACTGATCTCTGTTCCATAACTAAAGTTTTATCTTTTTAGAGAATATAATATACAAGAAAACGTGGAATTTGCAACTTTTTATACTGGCTTCATTCACTTCAGTAAGGCCTCAAGATCATCTAAGATGTTGTGTATACACAAAATATGTTCCTTTTCATTTCTTGGTAGTATTGTATAGTATGGACATACAATTTGCTTACTCATTCCATCACTAAAGGATATCTGGGTTGTTTACAAGTCTGGCAGTTATGAAGAGAGCTGTCATAGGCATTCTTGTATAGATTTTTATATGAACATAACTTTTTATATTTCTGGGGTAAATACCAATGAGTTGGGTTGCTGAGTCACATGATAAGGGACTGTTAAATTTAACAAAAAAACTACAAAATTACCTTGGAAAATTACTACCATCTGGCATTCTCTCAAGCAATTTATGAATATTTCTGTTGGTCTGTATGCTCACCAGCACTTGGTATTGTTAGAAATTTTTTAAATTTTATTTGTTCTAATAGATGTGTAGCAATATTTTATAGTTTTAATTTACATTTTCCTAATGGTTTTGATTTTGAACATCTTTTCATATGTCTGATTGTCATGTCTTCTTGGATAAAATATTTGTGTAAGTCTTTTGCCCTTTATAATTTGATTTTTAGTGTTAAATTTTGAGATGTCTTGCTACATTCTGGATAGAAGTCTTGAATCAGATACGTGTTTTGAACATATTTTTTATCTTTCTTTGGCCTATCTTTTCATGTTCCTAAAATCATCTTTGAGAGAACAAGGTTTTTAATTTGATGATGTTTGATTTATCTTTTTTTTCTTTGATGGGCATGGTTAGGTATAAAATCTAAGAAGTCCAACCCTAGGTCATGAAGATTTCCTTTTATGTTTTATCTGAAAGTGTTACAGTTTTCTATTTTACATGTAGATGTATAATCGATCGAGTTCATTTTTATATATAGTAGGAAGTTCAATAGTGATAATTTTTTTTAATGTGGATGCCCACATATTCCAAAATCATTTGTTGAAAAGCTTATCCTTTCTTCATGGAATTGGCCTCTTATCTTTGTCAAAATATTGGCCATATTAGTGCAGCTCTACGCAGACTATCCTGTTTCTTCTATTGCTCTAAGAGCCCATCCCTTTGACAATACTGTACTGTCTTGATTACTGTAGCTTTATCACAGTTTTTGAAGTAAGAAAAATTCTCTGTTCTTTTTAAAAAATATTTTGGTTATACATGGATCTTTCTCCCTTCTATATACATTTTATTTATTTATTTTTTAAGATTTATTTATTTGAAAGAAAGCATGAGTGGGGGGCAGAGGGAGTGGAAGAGGGAATCTGAAGCAGATTTGGTGCTGAGCATGGAGCTCAATGGCAGGCTCAATCTCATGACCTTGAGATCACGACCTGAGCCAAAAGCAAGAGTCAGCTGCCTAAACAACTACTACCCAGGCACCCCCTTCCTATATACATTTTTAAAATCAACTTGTCTGTATGAGCAAAAACAAACCAAAAAACCTGTTGAGATTTCTACTGGATTTACAATAAATCTATTAGTCATTTGAGTTGAAGAAACATTTTGTTGAGTATTCAAATACATGAACATGTTTTATCTCTTCATTGATTTAAGTCTTCTTTGATTTGAAAATGTTTTATATTTCTTAGCATTCAGTTTTTACATCTGTTGTATTTAGAACTATTTTTTTTTCTAAAGATTTACTTATTTGAGAAAGAGAAAGAGCAGGGAGAGAGGCAGAGAGAGAAAGAATCCTCAAGTGGACTCCCCACTGAGTGCAGAGACCAATACAGGACTCACTTTCAGGACCCTGAGATCATGACCTGACCTGAAATCAAGAGTTGACCGCTTAACTGACAGAGCCACCCAGGTGCCCCTAAATATCTTTCTTTTTTAGCTATTGCATGGTTTCCAATTATTCATTGCTACTATATAGAAATGCAATTCATCATGTGGGAATCCTCTGTTCTTGCAACTAAAATCTCTTAGTAGTTATGGGAGGTTTGTGTTTTGTTTTTGTTTTCGTTTTTGGAGATCCTCCAGGGTTTTCTATACAGGACACATTTTGTGTGCACATTTTGTGCCCACATGTGTGGGCAATTTTATTTCTTCCTTTTCAATTAGTATGCATTTATAGTGCACTTAAGTAAAAATAACTCTCATTTAAATATTTCCTCAAATTTATCAAAATCAGCCGAGATTTGTTATATGACTACGCTGGTTACCTAATTTATCTTTGGTACATATTTGTGATTCTTGGTTTTGAGGAATTAATATATTTCATGTAATTTGTCAAAATTTTGCATGTTTTTGAGGTATTTTCATATTACCTTTTTAATATATCTTGTGACTGTAGTGATATCCTGTCTTTCATTCTTGATACTGATAATTGGTCTTCTATCTTTTCTAGTTTCACTCAACATTTATCAATTTTTTTGACTTTTTCAAACAATAGCTCTTGTTTTTATACTTTCCTTTTTTTCTACATTTTCATTTTTACAAGATTTCTGCTTTTAATTCTCATATTTTCTTACTTCTACTCTCTGCGAGGCTATGTTGATCTTTTTTTTCCCTAGTTTCTTAAGATTCTTAATTATGTGAAGCTTTTTTTCCCTTTCTAATATAAGCATTTAATTCTATGAGTTTCTACCTAAGAACTGCTTTAGCTGCATCTCACACACTTTGATATGCTGTATTTTTATTTTCACTGTTTAAAATATATTCTAATTTCTTCTGAAACGTCTTTGAATGTTAAATTATTAAGTATATTGTTAAATTTCTAAATATTTGGTCATCTTCCTGTTACCTTTGTTATGGAATTTTATTTTAATACATTATGATTGGAGACTATACTGTATGATTTCAATTTATTTCTATTTGCTGAAGCTTTTTTAGGATACACAGTATGAGCTATCCCAGTAAAAGTTCTACGTGTCTGTGGAGAGAAGGTATGTAGTGCTGTAGGGGACCATCAGAATCAATTAGTTGATGCTGCAGTTTAGTTCTCTTATATTCTTGTCCTTTTTCTATATTAGTTCTATCAATTATGGAGAGAGGCATGCCAAAGTCTGTATTTGTAGACTCGTCTATTTATCTTGTCAGTTTTGTCAGTATTTGATTTATGTATTTTGAAGCTCTATGGTTAGGTACATACACATTTGGGATGGTTTTATCTTCTCATGTAATGTTCCCTTTTATCTTTGGTAATTTTTCTTGCTCTGAAGTCTGCATTGTCTAAATAATGTCACCATCTTAGGTTTCTTTTGATTTATGTGTGCCTGTATGTTCCCCATCATTTACATACAATCTACATATTTCATTATATTGAAGTGAACAAATGTTTTGTAGACTTATCTTTCATGTTTTTAAAACCATTTTGATAATCTTTGTATTTAATCAGTATGTGTAAACTGTTTGTATTCATTATAATAATTGATACAGTTAGATTTAGGTCTACCATTTAATATTTTTTTCTGATTATTCCCTGTTTTTCATCTTTTTTTCTTCTGCTACATTTTGTTTTATTTGAACACCTATTTGACTTCTATTTGAATTTACTGATCGTGCTTTAGACTAGATCTCATTGTAAACCTCTATGGGTTGCTGCAGATTCGGATAACAATACAAATACTTGCTCTACTTTCATTTCAGATAGAAACCTTATTACTGTATGGTTTTCTAGACCTCCCCACTTTATGATATAGTTATCCTAAATAATGCATTGAGAACATCAAATGATGTTGTAATTTTTTTCTCAAGTGTCTAATGTATTTTAAAGAATCGAGGGGATACTATTCTATTCTCTTTTTTCCCCAAATATTTGCCATTTCTATACTTTTTCCTTCATTTCTGATGTTTCAAGTTTCCTTCTGGTATCATTCGCTTTTTTATCTGACAATTTTCCTTAAGCAGTTCTTTTAGGGCAGTTCTTACATCACAGAGTTCTGTTAGTTTTCCATTATGTGTGAATGCCTTTATTTCATGTTTATTTTTGGAGGTTATTATTACTAGATTTGGAATTCTGAGAAAACAGTTTTTATGTCATCACTTTGAAAACACTTTTCTACTTTCCCTGGTCTCCATGATTTCTGTTGACAAATATATAGAAATTCAAACAATTGCTTTTCTTGAATGCTTTCAAAAGTTTTTGTGTCTTTCTGCTTTATTTTTAGTTTCTGGCATTTTGATTTCACTGTGTTTAGAAATGAATTTCATCGAATTTATCTGTTTACTGGTTTGCCAAGCTTCTCAAATATTTATGTTTATATCCTTCACTGTGTTTGGGAGTTCAAACATTTTTTTCTGCTCTCTATATTTTTTTAAACATTTATTATCAGGGAAAGGAACAATCAGACTCTGTGCTAAGCTTGGAGCCCTGTGTGGCTCAACCTGAGAACCCTGAGATCATGACCTGAGCAGAAATCAAAAGTCAGATGTTCAACTGATTGAACCATCCAGGTGCCCCTGCTCTACTTTTATTTTTATTTATTTATTTTTTTAACCTCACTTTCTGGGACAGTGATGACAAATGGTAGACCTTAGAAATTATTCCAAAGTTCCCTTAACATCTTTTTTTTTTCCCTGTCTTTGTTCAATTGTTCATTTTGCACACTCAATCTCTGAAGTTTACTATTTCCTCTGTCATTTCCCTTCTGTTATTGAACCCATCCAATACTTTTTTCAAGACTAAATTTATTAGTTTCTTCCTTATAACTTTTGTTTATTTGCTGAAATTATCTTTCTATTCCTTACATCAACATTCACCTTTGATAGAATTTTCATATTAGCTTTTTTTTTACAGATTCTATTTATTTGTCAGAGAGAGAGAGAGAGAAAGAGAGAGTGTGCCCACTAGTTGGGGGAGGAGCAGAGAGAGAAGCAGGCTCCCCACTGAGCAAGGAACCCCATGTAGACACTCAATCCCAGGACCATAGAATCATAACCTGAGCTGAAGGCAGATGCTTAACCCACTGAGCCACCCAGACATCACTTCATATTAGCTTTTTAAACTGCCTAAATCCTAAATATTGGGTCTTCTAAGTGTGGGCATCTTTTGACTGAATGTTCACAAGTGAATTGACATTTTCCTATCTGCTGCTGGTTACCTATCTGCTGAATAGATTTCAATTATATCCAGGACATTTTGATTATTAAGTTTTGAGAATCTGGGTTACATATATATCTTACAGAGAATATTTAGTTTTGTAGCAGGAAGTCAATTCAGTTGGTTTGAGGTCACAAAATTCGACCAGTCTTCTGTGACTTGTGGATTTGAAGCCAATTCCATTTTCAGTCTTTGCAATGCTACTCAAACCTGTCATATGTGTGCCCCACTCAGTTATGAATCCGGAAACTAGGCAGTTACCTTTAATTAAATTCAATTCTTAATGTCGTCAGTGTGTTTTTTAGCAGCAGATCAACTCATCTGTTAGAGACCCCAGGCATTCATTAAAAGAAAGTGTGTGTTAGCTTTCCTGAGCTCCTTCCATCTGGGATCCTCCCAGTATTTTCCAATCCCTTGTGGTCCCTTTTTTTCTTTTGGTTTTCTAGCCAAAAAGCTGGGGATTTATTTATTCAACTGTGGATCTTTAGGAGTTGCACCCATGCCAGGGCATTTGGTAGGAGCAGAGAGAGAAAAAGGCAAAGGGAGTTAGCCTTCCCCTTTTATGGCAACAGATACTTCAATTCAAGGGCAAGTTGGCCCATTAGAGTTTAGGTGGCTACAGACATGCCTTTGATGTTGCCTCTGTGCCTACTAGCAAACCATTTTCTTCCTCCTCAAGCCTAAACTAGAGGGCTTCCCTGGGTGTTCCCTGTGTCTATGCTGATGCCCACTTCCTTCTTGCAGTTTGTTCTGAATGTGGGCCAGGGGACCCTGAAGGATAAAATAAAGGGTCAACATCTCTAGTTTGGTGGCGCAATGTATTATGGTCTTCTTCTCTTATCTACCTGCCACCATTTACTGCATAGAGTTCTCAAAGAACTGCTCCATGAGTGTTGTTCAGGTTTCATAGATTATTGCACCTTACAGAACACCAGAAATCCTAGGTTGATGATTTTTTGATTCATGATTACATGTAGGTAAAAGTAGAGTCAAACCTGGGTTTCTATTCCCAGCAAAGGAATAGGGTAGCCGCATAATTATGTAACAAGAAGATTCACATCATCAAACCAAAATATCTTTTCACTAAATTAGACAACTGGGATATTAATCTGAATGGTATTATATGAAAATGATATAACTTTTATTTTTTACTTTAATTTAATTTAATTTAATGTTGGTTCCAGGATTTTATATTCTTTCAAGTTCATTATGGTCTGACTCCTATTACTAAGAGTTATAAATTAGTGCACTTTTGGATTCTTTTTCTTTTTTTTTTTTTAAGATTTTATTTATTTGACAGACAGAGATCACAAATAGACAGAGAGGCAGGCACGATTGGGGGGGAAGCACTCTCCCCACCAAGCAGAGAGACCAATGCAGGGCTCAATCCCAGGACCCTGAGATCATGACCCAAGCCAAAGGCAGAGTCTTAATCCACTGAGCCACCCAGGTGTCCCAAGATTATTTTTCTTAAATACAGTCCTCTTCATGTCTATCTTTTCATGTGTTACATTGACTAGATATTCAATATCATTTATGAAAATATTTCCATTATTCCTTGTCAACTGATTCTGTTTACCCAATCCCAGAAGAATCATTTGTTTATTGAGCAGGCAAAAATTGATTTTTCACAGCAATTTTCATATTTCTTTTTTCTGAGATTATTCATCAGTACAAACTGTTTTGCTCAAAAAATATGTGCTATTTCCAATAACATTTGGGAAAAGTTCTATCCTGTCAGAAAGATTCCTGTTATGTTGCCTTCTATCAACTCAGTTTTCTTATTGTTTGAACCCTGGAGCTGCCTTACAGAACTACTTTTGAGCACTGTTGTTCTCTACTGAAGAAAGGATGTTGGTGTGCACTTCTCCATGTATCCTATCCTCACATCTGAACATTTCCTTTCTCTGTCAAAGATATTCCAGTAAACCCGCTATTTTGTTTTACTGTATCCACACATAAAGCTGCATTTTTTTAGGATGGAGTGGCAAGAAGCGTTCTCAGTAAATTTCAGCATTCTCTCTGACAGGTAATCTTTCATTGCTTTATCTTAGGGCAGAGAAAGGGTTAATTAACATCTAGCCTCAGGGAAGCCTGAATATTTATTTGTCTCTTGCTTCTTAGTTCCTCTCCTTGAGACAATAACCCAAAGAACTGTTAGGAATGGGTGAATCTGTCCCAGAACGGAAACAAATTCCCTAACTTCATTGTTGAAATTGTTATGGAGTAATGAGTAACCTTTACAGATGAGACAGGACAAATGATGGGTCTGACTAGCTAGGTATAAAAGGTGAAAGATTGGTCAGACTCACATAGCCACCTTTGAATGCAGAAGAAAGACTGCATCATCCTGACTGACTAGGGAGACTCATGAAACCTCTACTCTGTTGTGCATGCTGTGTGTTTCCTGTCTTGCATCTTTTCTTAAAACTTAGTAAACTTGGTGCAAGCTAACCTACGAAGTACTGTCAGCTTGATGTCAATATCAAACCAAATCCAAGAGTATTACTGCTAGTAACACAGAGCTGCTATCACAGCATATCAGTTATCTTTTGTTTTCACAGCTAAGTTCTCCTCATTTTGCATTTTTAAAAAAGTCATGGAGGTAATCAGGACAAGTGGATGAGGTATTTAATTTTTAGTTCCTATTCACCTGGAAATTATGTTTGATTTTGAGAAAAACCTGATAAACATTGTATATGTGTCAGTACTTCCTCAGTATTTTCTTCTGAACTTGGAAAAACTGAGCAAATTGTTATTGAAATAACTTTTGTCTGAAACTTTGTAGCCTTAGTAATTGGTGGGTATTGTGGTCTGATTTCACAAGTATTTTGCCATTTCTTTGTATCTGAATAATATTTTCTAAAAACACTTAAAATGCTACCTAAGGAGTTAAAATATCATAGAAGAATTCATCGTTTTACATTTGTAACATATGAACTGATTCTCCTACATCTCATTGCCATCATAAATTATTAGTTTTGATCTCAGGATAGGATGCATGATCAAATTTAATGTTTCAAACATGAAAAATCAATAATTAAACTTAAATTATAAAATAATTGTACAATTTAAAAAAATAACTTGTAGCACTACGACCTGCAACGTGGAGAATTTGGAATTGCGATATATTCTCCAAGGACAGAAAACACTCAGATGTAGGAAAACACCAACAAGATATATGGTAATTCACTACAGAGTTCAACAGAATACGTGAAGTATCAAAGTACACAGAAAATTAAGATAAGCTACAACTTAAACATGAAACTTAAAAAGTAAGCTTTGGTGCCAACATAACTCTAAAGTCAAGCTAGTACATGGGATCCAGAACATTCCAGATTAAAAGACCCCAAGAGAAACAGTAAACAAGGGCTTGTGCTAGAACAAAACATTGACTCTGAACTACAAACACATGCACAAGGCCAGGACACTTTAACTGTTTTAATTTCAATGAAGGTATAAATAAGGGAGAAAAACTCTCCGTCATAAAAGGAATTGATGAAGACAATTCAGTTTCTGGTCTTCCTCTTTGTGGTACAAAATAGTCTTTTTAAAATTTGTGACCATAGGCCTGTTGTTTCATGTTTCTGGATTTTGAATTTACGTTCTCACCTAAATCTGAGCTACCTGCTAGGAGAAATCAAAATATTTCCAGGCTGGTGGCATACCCCGATATCACTCAGAAGAAATTAAATATTCTTTTCTGAGGAAAAAAAAATCCAATTCATTCAAGATTCCCCAGTGGTATTCTGTTAAATATGAATTCACAATAAAATACGGGAGGAAATTTAAAAAACCTATTATAACTAAAGGTCCTAGCAGAAAGAAAAAAAAATCAAGAAATTTCCAGGAGATTTACCTCTTTCACATACATACATATGTTAATCCAACCTAGTGAAACTCAGGGTAATCAAAGACAAAGGGAGTATCTAAAATAAGCCAGAGATAAAAATCAGATAATATGAAGGAAGTAGAAATTAAACAACAGATTTTTTTTTTTTAAGATTTTGTTTATTTGACAGAGAGAAAATGTGAGAGAGGGAACACAAGCAGTGGGAGAGGGAGAGAGAGAAGAAGTCTCCCCACCCAGCAGAGAGCCCTATGTGGGACTCCATCCTGGGACCCCAGAATCATGACCTGAGCGGAAGGCAGATGCTTATATGACTGAGCCACCCAGGCCACCCAACAACAGATGTTTCTAATGTCCATAATGATACAGACATTATTATTTTTGATGTGTTTAGAAGTAACTCTTTTTCTAGATTTATGAACTCAAGACAAATGAGGAAAAGATGTCTTCATACAACAACTAAAGATTTTACAGCCAAAAAACTAGTAGAAAACTTTTTAAAAAGGAAATCATCCCAGATATATAAGGTGCAAGAATAAAAAAGGCAGAATTTTAGGTATTTTGTAGAGAGCAAAATGGAATCTCTCACGTCAAGGAGACTGTGTCAACCAATGATGCAAGCAGGTAAAGTACTGAAGCCAGGAGACATGGTGGGGACCAGGGTCAGCTGACACCCCAGAACATATAAGGAGCAGAACCAGAGGAGGTCTGTGGAGACCCAACACTGATTAAATCTCTTTAAAAAGGGAAGGATTTTGGCAGTGAACAGTCAGACTTTTCAGATCGGACCCCTCTATGCCTGACCACTTAAAAAGGCAATTGCCGGGGAAGGCTGTGCCTAATTAATCTCTGGACAGAACGGAGATTCTTCCCTGCTTGCACATCAGAAGCAGTAAGTGCCCAGAGCTGACCTGGACAGGACCCAAGCCTTATCTCAAGTACCCTCCCACAGACTGACTTTGCCTTGGTTCCTTTACTTCCTGCAACCTTCTGTTATGCCGTTTGTCGTGTGGCTTGTCTTCTGCACTGCTTTGTATGCTGTGTAAGAAGTCAAATTTAATCACAAGTTGAACTGTCACTGAGTTTGGGAATCCTGAACCTGCTTTATCCTTGTGATTAACTTTGCTTTATGATTGAATAAAGCCGACATTGTGGAAAGACACAACTCGTGTGTGCAACGTTACAGTGTGCTCATGATATATTTAATTCAAATTAAAGAAATAACATCTATATAATACGAGAATAATAATTTGTACGGTTAGCGACAATAGTTTAAGAAAGTTCTAGGGCAGTGAATAACAATACTTTATAATCAGGGTTTCTGATATTAATTAGAACACTTCAAGCTCATTGTTTGATTCAAGAGAATGACAAAGAAATGGTTGGTTTAAATTCTGATATTGTTTAGATAGGCTTGGTAAGTTTGGATGTAAAATTTCAAGACCAGCACTACTCACACAAAGACACACAGGCAAAGAACAGAATGTCTCGTTCTCAAACCGACAGAAGAAAACCAGGCTGAAGACTGCAAACCAAACTTAGGTCTCGGGAAAGAAACTTCAAAAAGGGAGCACAGAGACTTCTGATTGCTGGCAAGAGAGAGGAAAAGCAAACACACAAAACAGAGCAAGACTGAACCGAATGCCAGCATAAAAAATTAAAATCCTAAAAGATGTTTCATGTAAGTTAGTAAGTAGAGTTTGTACACTCATCCTAGGATCATAGTGATGAGGAAGCAGAGGGAAACTGAGGACAAAGTGCAAACTGACACCCTGTAATACCCCCTACACACACACACTGCACCCCTCACTCTTAGGTGGGAGATGTGACATCCCTCTAGGAAGCTCCCAGCTGCCTTAATGTTCATGACCTACTAGAGGGAAAAACCACCTTAACTTGACAATGGCAAAGGCCTCCAGTACCTTGCAGGTCCTCTTTAGCGTATGAAAGTTATTTTGAAAACCTCCCATTTTCCCTGCCTCCAACTCCCAAGTATATAATCACCCACCCCTCACAACTCTAGCACATCAGGCCTTTCTGCCCACAGGTCCTGTCTTTGTTAACAAAGCCACCATTTTGCACCAAACACACCTCAAGAATTCTTTCTTTGTCATCAGCTCTAGATCTCACCCCACCGATCCTCACCTATATTCCAAAACTACCTCAATAGGAAGGTATTATTTTATCATTTCCATGTATGATTAAGGGGAAAATAAAAACAGTTGAGGAGCTCAAAGAGTAAAGGGGTAGAGTGAAAATGGATTATTCTGAAGATGGAAATCCAGTGTTCTGCAAATTCATGTTCCACATTAGTATTTCTTTTTTTTTTTAAAGGTTTTATTTATTTATTTATTTGACAGAGAGAGAGAGAGAGACAGAGATCACAAGCAGGCAGAGAGGCAGGCAGAGGCAGAGAGAGAAGCAGGCTCCCCGCTGAGCAAGGAGCCCGATGCAGGGCTTGATCCCAGGACCCTGATCATGACCTGAGCTGAAGGCAGCGGCTTAACCCACTGAGCCACCCAGGCGCCCCATATTAGTACTTCTATACCCGAACCATGTATGCATTATATTTTGGGGTCCTCTAAAGATACAGAAGGAAAAAAAGAACATTTACTGAATTCACAGTATATACAAGACAATGTCCCAAACTCACATCAGTCATGCTGTTTCATCTCTATATGAACAGTCTGAATTATTATTTTCAGTTTGCAAATCATTCAGAGTAGAAGTAACTTTTCAAACTGTTGAAGCCAGTATTCAGTACAAGAGATCATTCTGAATCCAAAACCTTAATTAACTACAACTTACTATCTAAATAAGAGCAGTTGAATGTACAAATAACTGCTCAATGTTAACATAAATATGGAATAACAAATTCCCTTATTTCATTAAATTCTATTAATGGAATTTTTAATGAAGAGGAAAATGTTTCCCTAAACCATTTCTCCTTATCTATTAGAATTTTATCCATACAAATGATAATATATCTTCTTATTTCTCCAGTTATGATTGTCCCGGCCAACATATAGAAGTCTAATACAAGTAATGTCTAGCAATTTTTATTGCTAACAAAGAGTTTTTATTTTAAATTAATGTGTGCATTTCAATATATGTGTTGCAAACATGCCTCATATGGATGAGAATTTTAAGAACATAACTTCTGTAGAAACTATTAAAAAATAATACTGTGAACTTGTTACAGAGTCTGTGTTAAGAAAGAACAGCTGCACTTTCAGGGTCCTGGAAGGGGGCCCATTAAGTGTGAATTCAAAAGGCCACCAACGGGTCTATTGTCATTTATTTGTGAGAGAACAGTCATTGGTTTGACATGCTGAAGTCAGCCTCAGGGGGAGGCGACTTTGTTCAACAACTGTCAGACCGGAAAAATTATTCCCCACTCTCTTGATAGAGAGTCAAGGAGAGCTTTGAGATAACCGCTTGTGGGTATAAATGATGTGCTGACAACAGTGTGGGGGTTACCAGGTACTGGTAAAAAGAAGCAGATTCTTTTATTACTGCAACACTAAAAATTGTGCTTCAAAATTTAACAAATGTATGACTACTCACTTTTCCCAATGGAAGAGAAGCATTTTACCCCAGCACCGAGCTTGCTTACGTTTTGCTTTGTGGTCTATAATATCATCTCTTTAACCAAATATTTAGCCACTTTCAAAAGTTAGTTTATTACTTTCTGAAGGAAATAAATGTGTTACTCTATTAAAAAACAAAACAAAGCAACACTGACTATAACAGTAAGCATTAAAACCTTACATACAATAACAGTAAGCATTTTAAAACCTTACACACAATATTTTTCTTGGGTGAAATATCACATCCATACTTCTTTCTTTTTTTTTTTTAAGATTTTATTTATTTATTTGACAGGGAGAGATCACAAGTAGGTAGAGAGGCAGGCAGAGAGAAGGGGGAAGCAGCTCCCCACTGAATAGAGAGCCCAATGCAGGGCTCGATCCCAGGACTCTGAGATCATGACCTGAGCCGAAGGCAGAGGCTTAACCCATTGAGCCACCCAGGTACCCTATACCTATTTCTTATATATGATGTTGTTGTACTTCAAGAAAGATAAAATGAAAGCCTTTTAGATCCTGATCACAGCATGTAAAAACAAACAAGCAAGAGAAAAACATAAAAAGGACAGGCATTTGTCTTTTGAGAATAGACTTAAATGATGGACACTGCAGACTGAAATGCTAAAAGCTATGACGTTGATGATGAAGTGAGTTTGCAATTAGTAGAATTAAAGATATATTTTAACTGAATTCAGTTAAAAAGAAACTCCTTTAAACCAAAAGAGGAGAAAAATTGAGGGCAAATAAAAGGAACATATTATTCAACATAGTATAATTTTATGAAATTTAGTTTTCTAGTCAGAATTGATATAGTTTGAATTCATTACATATTAACAAGATTTAGGGAATGCCTTGAATAGAAGTGACAATGGCGTAGTCTCAAAAAATGGATGGTTTGAGACCGCACTGCTTAATTTTTAGGATAATGTTCAGGAAAACAATACATTTTTACTATGTCTTCGTGCCTATTAAAAGAAAAATGTTGAGTTGAATAACCCACACAGTTGGCCAAGAACACTAATTCTAATATTCCATTATTGTGTTTTCATGGAAGCCTATTTATCTAGAAATGGTCATAAGAAACATGCTTTCCTTGTACGTTGAAAAATGTTTTTACACGATCATATTAACCAAAAAGACTTCAGCATAAAAATCACTTAATAACATGTATAAAACATTAAAATATGTATTAATTATAGATTTTAAAAATACAATTAAGTTTAGAAGTATGCTCAGTTGCTGTTTCTTTATCAGGCCATATTTTTGTGAGTTTGAAGTCTAAAAATCATATCTCGTTTCTGAATAGCTTGTCTGTAGGACCTTTCAGACTGACTTAGAATAGCACTTCATCTATCAAGGACATCTCAAATATTTTTCACGTTAACATTTTAATTAATATGGATCTCATAATAAACCATTAGCATAAGTTTACTCCTAAAATAATCTGTAGTTGAATAGACTTCTCCTGACAAGAAAACATAATAATTTCTGATTTATCATGAAGTAGAAATGTAGTTCCACGAACGAATGAGACTGAATCATTTGTTCAACCTCCTTCTATAGCCTTACCATGCAATAATGGTTCCCAGTATAGCTTTTAAATGCTCCTTTCATGCTAATAAGAACAAAGATTTCCAATAAATTTTATATCAACCAAAAGCAGGATGGCCATTACATTTGTGAGAATTTATTGGACTACTATTTATACTATTATGGATTCAACCTAAAACTCTTCCTGGTCAATCATTCTTTTATTTTTTTTTAATATTTATTTATTTATTTATTTGACACAGAGAGAGAGAGAGAGAGATCACAAGCAGGCAGACAGGCAAGCAGAGAGAAAGGCGGAAGCAGGCTCCCCACCGAGCAGAGAGCCTGAAGCGGGGCTCAATCCCAGGACCCTGAGATCACAAGCTGGGCCGAAGGCAGAGGCTTAACCCACTGAGCCACCCAGGCGCCCCGGGTCAACCATTCTTAAATCATTTTTTATTTTATCTACAATATGGTTAATTCTTTCTTATGGCTGTATTTTAACTAAATATATATAACTTAGAACTGATCATAGAAATGAACGGATGAAAGGTGCTTCATAATTTACAAAGCACTTTTATGTGTGAGCTACTGTGACCCTAAAAAGCCCACAGGGACAGGAATTATTTACATGTTTATTTGGGAGCTAAGGAAACTAGGGTTACAAAGGTATTTAAAAGGACATAGCAAGTGGCTGAACTAGTCTTCTACATATGAACCCTGTGGAAATACTTTATGTTCCTCTATAAAGTGTACATAGATGCAAGGGAAATCCTTCTTGTGAGGTCCTATTTTGGGGACTGTAAATTAATCCTCTGCTCATTTATTTGAAAAAAAAAATCCAAAAATGTGCAAGGCAATGATTTGGAGGTTAAAGAAGCTAAAAAGAGGGGCACCGGGGTGGCTGAGTGGGTAAAACCTCTGCCTTCAGCTCTGGTCATGATCCCAGGGTCCTGGGATCGAGCCCCACATCAGGCACTCTGCTCTGCAGGAAGCCTGCTTTCTCCTCTCTCTCTCTGCCTGCCTCTCAGCCTACTTGTGATCTCTATCTGTCATATAAATAAATAAAATCTTTAAAAAAAAGAAGCTAAAAACATATTTTTCATATATATTCATATTTATATATTTCATATATATTCATATATATATGAATTCATATATATATATATATATAAATCCAATGGAAAAAGTCAGAGTCTAGAGGTTAACTGGAGATCGCTATAGGAATTCAGAAAAAAATTATTAACAATTCAGCCTGGAAAGTTCAGAAAATAATGCACTAAAAAGTTGAAATGGCCATTAAAGATAAATAAGAATGCACCAGAAGAATGTAAAAAAAGAGAAGAGAGAGAGAGAGAGCGCAACAACATTCAGGAAAAAGGATCAGCATGCTGAAAAATATAAACTTACTTATACTACTTAGGAACTAACTCATCGTAAAGAAATTTAAAAAATAATTTACAAGCTGGCCAAGAAACTTACCCTACATTATACCCCTTTTAGGAGCTGATATTTGTTTTTTGTTTGTTTGTTTGTTTTTCTGAATTTGAAATATCATCTTCCTTTCTAGTTTGCATGTTCAGCTAGACTTCCTGCTTTGTCAATGAGTAAATCAGACTTTCCTCTCAGCCCTATATACCCTTCAGGTATTGTCAATATTTTGTGTTTCCAGACAAACAAACAAACAAAATTCAATTTAATATTTACTCATCCATACTGTAGGGAATGTAGAGAGAGCAAATTAATATCCAAGTTCTTCTGAAGGAAGTTATTGCAAGCTCTGGATGATTTTTCTAGAATACCCACGCTTCAGGTATACATGCAGACGGCTCCCTTGCTTCCTTTAGATATCTGCCCTAGTGTCCCCTTTTGGTGACACTGTCCCTGTCTCTCAGATAAAACAACACCAACACCCCATCTCACACCACACTCTCTAGCCACATTACCTTGCCTAATTCTTTCCCGTAGTACATCACTAAGATCTGACACATTATACTAAACCATTTACTTGTTTGTGTTCTACCACCTCCCTACTAGAACAGAAACCCTGAGGCGAGAGAATCAGTCAGTTGCATCATCTATATAATACCCCAAATATATGTAGAATAATTAGGTAAGTGAAAGGACCTAAGTACATGGAATTCACAAGGAAATGAAAGGTATTTAAAATAATAATAACTATTATTACTACTATTCAGTGGTCAAATCATTTTTTTGTGTGTCATTTCAGACAGAGTTCAGTAGTAGACTAGGCACTTTGAATTTCACTTGATTATATAAACTGTCAAACAGGAAAAAAGAAGAAGCTGATTAAATTGTAAGTGTGCTGACTTGTTTACAAATAACAAAAGTATATCAATATTAATGTGGATGTCTGGGAAATTGTCTATAACTGTGACTAAACTTTAAATGGCCCCCTCAAAATGTACTTGTTAAAAAAGTCATCCTTAATCTTTCATCTGTTAATAGCTGCATTTTTCTCCAGCCTTTCGATGCTATTCCTACCTCGGTGCATTTATCCACAACAGCATGGAAAGTGTTCTAGAGGGCAGTTTCACAAGCAGAATTAATTTCAGCTGATTTTGCTTTCAAAGCCCCAATCATCATGAATCAGGCGAGATGGAATGCCTCCAGGAGCCCACAACCTATGACACAGTCTCACTGTGAATTTTGAGCATATGCACTGTAAACACTAGATTTTATAACATTGTATCTCCTGTCTGGCTTTGAATGTGTTCTGCCCTGCAGGACTATTAGCAAACAACAAAAATGTTTGCACTTCACAAGCCAAGGGATAACTCACCTACTTAAATAGACCTTCCCGTTGGACATTAAAAAAAAAAAAAAAAAAATGTCAGCAGTCAAGCAGGTAAAGTATCAGCATGCAATGCAAGGAAGTGATTTCCGCAAGAATATACACTTACAACCAATACTACTTTTCACATCACTGCCTGCAATGTATGTAATTGAATTAACTTTGGTGGCATTTTAGAAAGTGGTTCTGAGGGGAGCACTGGATAGGATCTACTTACATTCCATCATGGAAAAGTGGACATAAATCTAAGTCTATCAATAAAATTATACTTTAATACCAATTAGTTTAAAAAGTTGGGGGCTGTTTAAGAAGTTTGCTATCTTTAAATAACAGCGATTGATAGTTACACAGGGGAAAAGAGTGGGGTTTTCACATGAGGCTTGATATTGGGTTGAATTCACAGCAGACATAAGCAGACACACCTGTTTATATATTCCTATATAAACATATATGCACATGTATTTCAGTGTGCAAGATGCATGTGTATGGTTTTTTTTTTTAGGTAAAATAGGTGGGTAGAACCTTTTATTTAGGTCTAATATATAGATAGAAAAGTGCAAATATTACAGGTGTATACTTTGATGTGTTTTCACAAACTGTATACCTCTTAACATGAACCACATCAAAAAACGCAAGTTTATACATCCTCAAAATTTCTTTCATATTCCTTTCCAGGTAGCAATCCTTACCTTCTCCCCAACAAAGGTATCCATTTTCCTGACCTCAGCAGGATAGGTCATTTTTTTTGTTGTTTTGTTTTTCTTTTTTTGTATAAAGTCCATTTTTGAAATCATGATTTTCTGTACAAGAAAGCAGCACAGTATGACCAAAAGCTGTTTACAATTCTACACAAGCTATTTTGGCCCTGAGATACAGTTATAATCACTGTGATTAGTCTAAGAATTAATTTAATGTATGTCAAAGCACAACAAAATTGTATGCACAATCAAATGCAGACTTTATTATGATTCATGTTCCTTTTAATAGTCTCTCCAGTGAAGCTAAATTACTAGTGGATCTATTTTTCTTAAAATTTTGTTTATGGCCAATAAGCAAATATGTAATAAAAGATAATATTCATGCAAAAACATGCACACTCTGAGGTCAGGGACTGTGTCTTATTCATCTCTGTATTTTCTAGTGATAAGAGGTAAGCATTTACAATAAAATAAAAGGCACTAAAACAAAACATCCAAATGGATGAGCAAGTGATACTAGAATAACATTGAGGAGACAATGTCAATTTTACCACATCATGGATGAGAAAGGGCAATAGCTTTTCATGTTCAGTGAATACTTTGTGCCCAGAATTTACTCTAAGTATAATTTATGGTTAGCAATATAGATAAATTTATGTAATCATCAGGATAAATCCATAAAATGGGCATTATTATTACCACCCCCATTTTAGACATGTGTGCATAGGTCAAAGAATTACTAAGAAAACATAGCTAGTAAGAGCGGACCTAGAATTCTGTCCCTACAGACTGCCTCTCAAGCTTGAAGTCAACAACTATCCTCTACAAACATCTTTGTTGGATACCTTCGAAAGAGAGGAAGATAAAATTGATGATGTTGGTATGGATAAATAAAAAGAAGACATTACATTCTTTTATTTTTTTAAAGATTTTATTTATTTATTTATTTATTTGAGAAAGAGAGAGCATGAAGAGGCAGGAGAAGCAGAGGGACAGGGAGAGAAAATCTCAAGCAGACCCCATGCTGAGTGCAGAGCCCCACCTACGACTTGATCCCATGACTGTGAGATCATGACCTGAGCCAAAATCAAGAGTGAGACACTCAACCAACGGAGCCACCTTGGGAGTCCCATTATCATGCTCTTTTAGAGTAAAAATTACACTTCAGATCACATTCGTATCACATTAACATTTTCCTCCTAACTACATTATGTTAGGTACGAATAATGTTGTCTCAAGGGCCATTGTGCGTTATTAGAAACAAATAAAAATATAAAAAACAGAAACATAAACATTTTAAGTAACTGTAAAGATTAAGCAACTAAAGAGAAAAAGGAGCACAGCTCTGGCAACAAAACCTTTAGCATAAATAATCTGTAGTTCCCAGTGCTGGGCTTAGATGCTTGCATAGAACCTGGTTTTGAGGTCAGATTCTGCCCCCCCAAAATGCCTCATCCACTGTTGGATGATGAGAATCATGGCTCTCTAAAAGTTTTTCACTCATCAAAATATATGGAGGCTCATTTTTGAAAGAAGTAGCCAATTCTATAATCACACCATCTTATCTGTAATTTATTATCCAATTTTAAAGTGGTGCATCATGACATGTCTTGGTGAATTATGATAAAGCAATTTCAGAAACAACTAAGTATATAAACAGTCTTCTGACTGCAAAATCCCTTCAGACTGGTAATCCCTATTACAAGTGGCCCTATTGCTTTCATTCTCCAGCAATCACTAGATTCTCAGCAGTGCCAGTGGTCTCTTGGAAAAAAAAAAGACTAGTTTCTGGGGCACCTGGGTGGCTCAGTGGGTTAAATCCTCTGCCTTTGGCTCAGGTCATGATCTCAGGGTCCTGGGCTCAAGCCCACATCAGGTTCTCTGCTCAGTGGGGAGCCTGTTCCTCCTCTCTCTCTCTCTCTCTCTCTCTCTGCCTGCCTCTCTGCTTACTTGTGATCTCTGTCTGTCAAATAAATAAATAAAATCTTAAAAGAAAAGAAAAGAAAAAACCTAGTTTCTCACCTTGGGAAATTCTTCCTCATCTGCCAAGCATTCTGCTAAGTACCCAGAGATGATGAATAAAAATGCCAATGCATAAAAGCAGTGATGTTCAGTGATACTTTTTTTTTTCAAGATTTTTTTATTTATTTGACAGAGAGAAAGAGAGAGAGAGATCACAAGTAGGCAGAAGGGCAGGCAGAGAGGGGTTAGGGCTCCCTGCTAAGCAGAGAGTCCGATGCGGGACTAGATCCTAGGACCCTGAGATCATGACCTGAGCCAAAGGCAGAGGCTTAACCAATGAGCCACTCAGGTGCCCCAGTGAGACTTTTTAAAATGATACAAATATCCTATAACTGTGCTAATAGAATAGCCACTCACCATATGGTGACTATAGAGCACTTGCTGTATGGTTGATGTCACTGAATTTTTATTTTTATTTTAATTAAGTTTAAATTTAAATAGTCACAAGTGACTAGTGATCAGCACAGCACTAACCATATTATGAATTAAGCATTAATTGGTATCTCCCCATGCTTACTATTTCTCCTTCTTTTTTTTTTTTTTTTTTCCCACCTGTAAGTAACCAAACACTTCTAAATTGTCAAAAAGACAAATCTAAAGTTAAGATGGATTTTGGAGGTTTGGAACTAAAACTCTATTACTTTCCAATTTGATTCCCACTTTCCAGTTCCTCATGTCAACAAAGCAAACATGAATATTTTATTTTTGAGAAAGAGCCAGAAATTTATGTTTTTTTTTCTTTACTTGAAACTTGCCACCTTTTTTTTAAAGCATGCCCAATGCAGTTTATGTTTTATAAAGTTTAAGTCCTGATTACTCTTTAATGTATATAATTATAATTAAAGTATAGTGATATGAATTTAAAAAGCCTCATCTAAAGATAGGACAGAAATATCTTTCCACAGTGCACTCTCTCATGGGAGGTAGTCCAGAATAAGCTTTGTTCTCATTGAGATCTATCCATCAGTGTTGCCTGACAGCCTTTATAATTTAATCAGGGACTGTCATGTTAATCAGCATTAAGTGTTTTGATTATACTGATACATTCCAACATAGATAAGACATTCAAGTTGTAGTGAGACAGTACAAAATGTGATAGAGCATTTGGCAGTTAACTTTTATTTACCATCAACCTGAGGAATCTAGATCATTCAGAACTCCAAATGAATTTTTCATCTTGAATGATCCATAATTGCTCTCTTACATTAGTCAATCTAAATACATAGGTTTTAAAGATTTTATTTATTTATTTGAGAAAGAGACATTGAGAGAGAGCATGAGAGAGCAGAAGTTCAGAGGGAAAAGCAGACTCTCTGTGGAGCTAGGAGCCCGAAGTGGGACTCAATCCTGGTACTCCAGGATCATGACCTGGGCTGAAGGCAATTGCTTAACCAACTGAGCCCCCCAGGCACCCTAACTACATAGGTTTTAAATAACCTTTTTTTCACTTTACCCATTTGTTATAAGTCTATTACAGTTCAAAATGGTATCATGGTATTCCATCAATTTTTACCAACTAGAAATATATTTATTAACCAGTTAATAAATCTACTTAGGGTTATGCCTCAATTAGTTTGCCTAATTCTATAGTTAACCATGACTGACACAGGAGAAATATAGGAAGTGATTTCTTTTACTCCTAATAAACTTGTGATGTGGTCTTGGAGAGAACTTTGAAAATAACAACCTTAAAGAAATAAATAAAAAACAACTTTAAAAATGAGAGGAAAAGAACTTTTTTATGAGACTAAGGACCATACTTTTCTTTCTCTCTCACCTTATTTCCAGGGCTTCTTTTGGACTCTGGTAACTAAGCACTGAAAACATCTGTTGAATAGATGTTAAATGAAGAATTTTAACTTCCTATAATACCATTAACATTAGATCACCCATATATTGAGAAACAACAAACACACACAATCAAAAATTACAAACTATTTACACTAGTTTACAGTGTTAGAAACTTTCTTGGCTTAGCTTTTGCCAAAATTCCAGAACTCATTTTCCATTTCATCCCTCTGTTCTCTATAACATTTCAGGTTGTGAACCTAGGTTTATAAATCTGACTTTGTCTTCCATATCAATCTGCTTTAATTCCTATTGTTCAATGCACCTGATTCATCCTCCAACATCCCCTTACCTGCATCTCCACATTCATACTGAAGGCACATCTGACCTATAATGTCTAAATTCAATGTCTCCTGTCCTTCTAATGTAGGTTTTATCTTTTGTATTATTCATTTCATTCTTTCTTTCTCATTGAATTAAAAGTTCTTGGGGATGAAACTGTTATTTTTTAATTGTTTTATTAATTTATGATTCACTCAGTCAACAGTTACAGATTAAATACAATATAACAATGGGTAGAATTAGACCGGGTTTCCACTATAGTGGAGCTTGTAACTTAGAATAAAGGTATTAATCAAATAATCATAGAAATGAACATATAATTACAAACCAAAATTAAATTATATGAAAAAAAGTACTTAAAAACAACAGCAACAACAACAACCGGCCAAAACTGGAAGGAAGAATGTTGTTGAATCTTTCTCTGTAAGTAATGCTTGAAAAAAGATAAAGATTTTTATCTTAATTCTAATTTTTAAAAGATTTTACTTATTTGTTTGAAAGAGAGAGAGTATAAGCAGGGGGAGGGGCAAAGGGAGAAGGAGAACTAGGCTCCCTGTTGATCAGGGAGTCTGACATGTGCTCAATTCCAGAACCCTGGGGTCATGACCTGAGAAAAGGTAGACACTTAACACACTAAGTCAGTCTCCCCAGTTCTAATTTCATGACAAGTTTTTCCTCAAAACAAACAAACAAACAAACAAACAAAAACCCAAGGAGTTAATGTAACACATTCTTAAGATTAGTCTGGGTACATAATGATGAAAAAAATAATAGAGGTGAATATGAAGCAAAATGGTTGTTAGGAGAAATATCTGATTATTTTGATAATTGAAAAGAAAATGATATTAGATTAAAAAAGAATGGTGGTTGTGGACATGAACCTAAGACAAAGTCGGAATGCATTTTAAAAGAAACAATGAAGCTTGCCGATAGATGGGATATGGGGGGCATTGTGGCAGATGCCATCTTGAGAGTGGCTCCACGTTCAACTTCCTAGCGACTTCTTATATCCAAAATTTGTTACATAACATATGTCTCAACATTAATTACACCTCTAGTGCGCCTCAATGTCTGCTGTATACTCAACATTTCAATATCAACTGCATATTCAAAATTCATTCCTTTTCAACCCACTTCTTTCAAAAGAATTTGTTTTTTTATTGTTTGTTTGTTTGTTTTTGTTTTTTTTGCTAATGACAGATAAATAGATCTTAGAAAGAAAAGGAACCCTTGCCTCAGAGTCAGTGTATAGACTGTATAAAAGTCTGAAATGAGACTAAAATCATCTGAAAGTTCTAAGGGGAAATCTGTTTCTTTGTTTTCCCTCATGGTGAGGCCACCCGCATCCCCTGGCTCTTGGCCTCTTTCCATCTTAAAAGCCCGCAATTGCCAGCTGTGTCTCTCTCCCTCTGCATCATTCCCACTCCGTTTTGATCATCAAGTATCTTTCTTTGAATCTCCTCACTCCCAAAAGCACTCTTTTGATTATATTGGGCCCAACAAGGTAATACAGGATAATCTCTATACCTCACATTCCTTAACTTAATCACATCTGCAGTGTCCTGTTTGCTATGTTAGACAACATGTTCACAGGTTCTGTGCATGAGGACATGAGTATCTTTGGGGAATGGGCATTTTTATGCCTACCACAGTGTCCTTCATTCTTAGAATGGGAACATAAGGCTGAGAATAAATTGTCAACTTGGGACCACGAGGCAATAAGCACAAGAAAAAGACAGCCTCCAAATGCAAGTTGCAACACTATCTGGTCACTGAAGTATTATTAGTAGATGGGTAACTCAGTGACATAATGAACTCTCAATTGGTTAAGCCTGCTTATTTGCATTTTTTTTTCTTGGAGTCATTCATGGTAAGAAATGCATTTTATGTCATGACCCAGTAATGGGCCACAACCTTTATTTTGAAAAACATTGCCCTAAGAATAAAGGTTATATTAAGCTTTTTAATTTTAGTTTTCTGTCTTCTCTAGATTATAATGAACATCATTTCAACTGTGTAAACAAAGTAATGTTCTCATTGAAATTGCTTGTTAAAAAGATAATCTCTGAGCACTGAACTCTATAAAAGTTCTTAGAAGCTCCTGAAAATGTCATCAGCTTCTACCTCTAGAAGTCCCCCAACCTTTGCATTGAAGACATTGTTTTTATCTTACTTTCCCCCTTTGTATTCTTTCTTATGTTTATCCTTCAGCCATCTGACCTCTTATTTTAGTTACACAAAGCATCTTACTTATGAAATCTTTGACTAGGAGCTAGAACAAGAATGCTATTTTACATCACAACCTACTACACACATGGTAAGATCTTTGCTTCTCAACTATACTTTCTCAATGAATTTTCTTTATAAGTGTAAATAATTGTCACATGGATGAAGACACTCCATTCCCATAATATGCCAACACCATCTGGTGCAAACCCACAGCATTGTATCTTCTGCGGGTTTACTTATCTTGGATAGTTATCCATTTTCTTTCCTGCATCATTCATTTTTTTTTCTTTCTATTTTATTACCTCCTAAAGCTTTGTTTCTTTATACCTATCAAAAGAAGAAGACCAAGGATGAGGAGGAGGAGGAGGCAGAGGAGGAGAGATTAATTACACATGGCTCTCCAGCTCTGCTCCAGTTCTCTGCTATCCTTAAGAGTTAAAAGTTCTAGAAAAAGCTATCTATACCCACAGTCTCCACTTCATCACCTCCTTTCTCTTTCCACTACTCTGGTTGGATTCTCATTGTCACTCTTGATTGGTTCATTATCATGAGCCAACCATTGTGAAGCCACACGCATCCAAGTCCAATGGTAACTCTTCTGCTTTTGGCATCCATGAGGATTTAGATGCATTCAACAGTTTATCACTCCCTTCTATGCTCAATTTTTCTCATGGCTTCAGAAACCCTATCCTCCCCTTCCTTTTCTCCTAGTCATTGATACTCTCTTATTAATCTCACTTGCTGGCTCTTCAACCCAATCTTGGCAAGGTTCTATACTCTTTCCTAGATCCCTTATCCTTTTCTATGCACAAATGTAGCCTCTTGAACCCATCTAATCTCTGAGCTTTAACCAACATTTATAGGAACAGGACTTTCGAGTCTAAATCTCCTTTCTTGAATGTTCTCTGGAACGATAACTTGTTTAAACTACAGACGACATCTCCACATAATATGGAATTGTAGAGGTGTGTACAATCAAATCTTCTGAGTTACATTTCCTAAGTGGTAAAACTAAAATTGAGAGAAAATGAGGAATTTGCCCAACTTCACACTGCATGTCAAGAGGAGAGTAGAGATGCCTCCAATCCTTACCATCAGCTACATGTGATTAGGAGGAAAAAAAAAAAAAGAGAGAAAGAGAAAAAAGAAAGAAAGAAGAAAGAAAGGAAGGAAGGAAAGCATATGATGCATATATCAAGAACTCAGAACTAAAAGTTTAAGATTCCTTTTTGTTTGTTGGAAAGGTCCAATGTTGGACAAGTCCCACTGAGTAGACTTCTGGAAATCCAAGCCCTGTGGTGAAGTTCATTTTGCTCATGCTGAGTATCACAGCTGAGGCAAAACTACAGTTCTTTTAAGCTCTCCCAAAGAATTCAGTCTGATTTTTACAGTTCTTTTTTCCCCTTGCTTACTGTTTTCACTGGACTGGTGTAGGTTTACATGTTTCCCAACCTGTATATTTCAGTTTATTGATTAAAAACTATCAATGGATATTAAGTTATGACACAGTTAGGCATAATCACTTAGTAAATAATCACTTTTATAGATAATCGTCATGCCAGTGGCAAGCTCTCTTTAAATTATCCCATCAAATAGTTGCAGTGCATTCAGAGCTTGCTGAGATGCAGATCATTTATGTAAATTTCCCAATCCTCAGGACTCAAAGCAGATTTCTAAAAAAAAAAAAAATTGGATTTTCATTATAGCTTCTCAACTGAACTGTCTTCATTGACAAGTCTTTTAAGGATCAAAGAGCCACGGCAGCCCTGACACTCAACATTTGGAGGCTTCTATTAACTATTAAAGATTGAATTTTCCACATAACAATTTTTCTCTACTGAGTCTTCATGCACTAATGTTAATCATCAGGATAAACAATTCAAAATGAGATTACAGCTAAAAATTGCAATGGCTAAACAAATTCTCTGTGATCATGGGGATGACTCAATTAAAGCAAATTACAGCTAAATTCAGGACAGCAATAAAGGAAACAGGGAAATAACAAGAGAAATTATCTGTATAAAAAACAAAGTTCCAAAGCCAAAATATTTAAGAGTAGTACAAAATGGTTTGGCTGAAGAATATAAAACAAATGCCAACAGTTTACAATTACAATGATCACAAATGCCAGGTACTTCAAATACTTAGCATTCTGCATGCCAGATAGTTTACTAGGGAACACCAATTACGTGAATGCAGGCTGTAGAGTGAATGACTACTAGTTTTATTTTCCCCATAGCAATACCCGCTATAACTCTGCATGCTCTTTCATTCTGGTCACCTCTAGAGAGCCTTTATTATAAGGTTTCAGAGGACTGAAAGAACAGATTTTGTGGACTTAAACTTCATTAATTTTGCAGGACAGATGTGTAAGTATTTTTTGTGATATTTGTCTTAATGGATATTCTTTGACAATGCACAGAATTTGGTTATAGAGTTATTTTTATTATAAAAGTAGGATTTTCAGTGAAGAAACCTAATGCCTTCATTTTATGTTACCAAATTAGACAGAAATGACCATTAGTCTTAGTCAGATTCCTTCTAAAGAGGTAGAGGGAAAAAAGCATGGTCCTCAGCCTCCTATTCTAGTTGATGACAGACAAAGGAGGGAGGAGAGAATGGTGCAAGGTAGAGAGCTTGCTAAGGTCCTGCAGGTACCTGCCTGGGTTCTTCTGGCAAATACATTCATTTACTCTAAGATATTGAGCTTAGGACAGGACAGAAGGGAGACAGCATTCTAAGCAATTTTGGCTTGAAATGAAACTAGGGTATGTAGAAGTGTCAGAGGAAAAAAAAGACAGAACCTAAAGTGGCTAAGGGGGTAAAAATTGTTAGAGAACACCAGAGCTGGGCAGTCAAGTGATAAAAATCTTTATTCAGAAATGTTCACAGTAAGAGAAAAGAGTCCTCAATAATGAACTGCATTCAATTCAGAATATTGCATGGACAAGCAGAGATTTGTAGCCCAGGAGCATGATGAAGGGTCAGTGGGAAGAAAATCACTCAGAGGAAACATCAGGAGGTAAAAGGATATTCTGGTTAAATAGACTTGAAGGGAATGCTGAAGAAGGCCAGAAGATCACATACTACTTGGGGACAGTGGGCCATCCATGTAATCCGCACACTAAGGGGAATGAGATATTAAGGGTGGGAGGTCCTAGCCACAATGACTCAGCAGGATTCTTGCTACAAGTGGATATTTTACACATAACAGAAGCAGATGCCAACGTTGAGGCCCAGAGCTCTTAGAGAAGCCTGACTAGAGTAGTCAAGGAGTGTGGTCATCAGAATTGTTTTCAACAAGGGAGGCAACGAAGTTACCCTACACCTTCACTTCCAAACATTTTCCTTCCATTTTCTCTAAGATATAAAACAATGATTTTCCCACATGATTAAGTATTTTCATCTTTGTGCCAGATAATGAGGATCAAAAAAGGAATTTTTTCATTATTCAACATGTCAGATAAATTTTACCTTCAACTGTTCGTTTTCAGCAATACATTGTTGTGTTCTTAGTCTCCATAGTCTGTGGTTATAATTCATAGTCATGATTGACGACTTAAAGTTGTAGGAAGCACAGTTTCCTACTTCCAGTATGACTAGAACGACATTGCACTGATTTCTTTCATACTCAAAAACAAAGTTACTTTCATGATTTTGTGGTAAGGCTTGAACTATGGGCATAATATAGCTTTCCCCTAATCACTGTATATTAGGCTTTTAAACTCAACAATGGAGAGCTTTGCCTGAATATATTTGAATAAATTCACACATTCTTCAAGTCTTCTTCACTTTGTTAAAACAGATCAACCCAAGTGTCTTTGGGATGTCTACCATTACAATAGAAAACCTTGGCTTCAGATTAGGTTACTCTGAATTATTTTCTAAAGTAACTTAATTTTATGAGATCAGAGTGCACTTATAGTTCGCTTTATAGCTATGGAGAATATGTATTTCTAATTTCTACTTGACAGTTTTTTCCCCCATAATAGCAGAGAATTTTAATTCTTTGCCTGAAAAATTATACTATACAAATTTCCCTCAAAGCCATTTGGTATGAAGTACTGCCCATTAGATGCAAGCTGAGCATTTTGAATATATATTATTCATCTCTCAAGGGACAGTCTTTCTCAGTAGATCATAATTTAAACATCTATTACTACTATGATTAATTTGGCTCCTCCCAACCAGTATCTAAAAAAAAAAGAAATGCAAATAGCCAACCTAATAAAATTATTTGAAGTTTGTATTTTAGAACTTTCTCACTACAAAACCAAATATACAGTAAAGGTTACAGGGCTCTGGCTGACAGACCCTCAGATGGATGGACCTATTACAGTCTATCCAAACAGGAAGGCCAGGTCACTGATTAAACTATGGTCAATAAAAATGGTGAAATGGGTTTTGTCCCAAGGACTGATGGCTGGATAATTTGACAAAAGGACAAAGAAGAATTGTGAAAAACCAGAAGATCAATGGCTATTAATTTAAAAGCAACACATATCCTAGAATGAAACAGTTTATGTTGTTATGTAGGATAATTACCATTTTCAATTAGCTGACATTTCACATAGCTCTGGGACTATAGCAAGACAATAACCCGTGGCATCTAATCTCAGCTCTGCCTTTTGTCAATGATCTGGTATTTCTTCAAAGGCAAACCCAATACTTTGTGAGCAATGGTTTTGTCATAAATAGCAAGAAGTGCATAGAGTTCAAAGGAAGTTCAAGTGATATACACACTTAGGCAAAAATACCTCACATATTAATACTTTCCTCAATGAGTGAATATTTTTTCCTGGTCATTTCACTAATAAGCATGTGCTTTTAATGCAATAGAGAAGTAATTTTTTGCATTATAGTGATACTATAGAAAAACCAAAGGGGATTAGAAATTCCAATATGCAGATTTCTATCCCATCAGTGTATATATAATTTACATAATTGTTTTCCCTTGCTCTATTGTAAAACTTAAATATTCACTTCCATTTGCCTAATTTGCTTGCAATTTGAAAGTATAATAAAATATGTGTAGTTTAAAATACATCAGCCATTTCCTATTTGAAAAAAAAATCTCTAATTTGTCAAGAGAACATGTAGTAATATTGAAGGTCATTTGTTTTAAAAAGATCTTTCAGGCGCCTAAGTGGCTCAGTGGGTTAAAGCCTCTGCCTTGGGCTCAGGTCATGATCTCAGGGTCCTGGAATGGAGCCCCACATCGGGCTTTCTGTTCAGCAGGGAGCCTGCTTCCTCCTACTCTCTCTGCCTGTCTCTCTGCCTACTTGTGATCTGTGCCTGTCAAATAAATAAATAAAATCTTAAAAAAAGAAAGAAAGAAAGAAAGAAAAGAAAAAGAAAAAGATCTTCAGCCAGAGAACCAGGCCATTGGTGCAGAGACCAGGCCATAAGTCATAGGTCTGATTCTAGTCTGTTCTAGGACCCAAGTGATATGTTCTTAGTTACTAAGGCCCCTACCAAACACAAGACATAGATTACAAAGACAGACCTGGGGAGAAACAAGTAAGAGAATGCAAATTAACATGTCAGCCAATCACTCCTGAAACACAAAACTCAAAGTCCATATCTCACTTATGGTCATTGATCAGTGACATCATCTCTGTATGTGAGAGGTACTGAGACATTATCAATAACTGAAAATAGAGGCTTTCAAATATATCTTAAACATTTTAGATGTCCCAAAGATCTAGACGATGGAAGAAACCACATGGTATATTCTTTTCAGAGCACAATCCTGAGAATCTAGATCTACTGCTCTACTCTACATTGTATTTTTTAGAAACATCATGGATATCTATTTTTTATAGCTTTTTTATTAATTAGTCAAATGATCATTAATGTTTTATATTAGCTTTTCTACTTGGTGCTATGGTCTAAATGTTTATGTCCCTATAAAATTCATATGTTGAAGTTCTAACTCCAGAATGATGGTGTCAGGATGTAGGGTTTCAGGGAGGTGATGAGGTCATGAGGGTGGAATTCTCAGGAATGGAATTAATCCTTTTATGAAAGAGATCCCACGGAGCAACCTAACTTGTCCTGCCATGGGGACTCAGAGTGAAAAGACAATTGCCGAGGAAAAAGGCCTCACAAGATATCAAATATACCACTGCCTTGGATCTTGGACTTTCAGCCTTCAGAACGGTGAGAAATACATTTCTATTGTGTATAAACCACTGAGTGAATGCTATATTTTATAGCAGCCTGAATGGACTAAGACAGATACCGAGTGGAATTGTCTAGGAATGAAAAGCCGGTCATAAATAAGATGCTTTCCAACTGCATCGCTTTATTCACACAAAACTTCTGAATTGCCCTATTATTTTATATGCTTCTTAAGATTTTAATTTCACACCCTTCCGAGTCATGATTGTATTGTCAATTAAGTATGCCATTAACAAAATTGGAGACTCCTCACACATAACACTGTGGTACAAGTTAAATTAATACCATCTTGATGATGTCTGAAATGCTTCCACTTACAAGACCTGTCATACCACAGCCTGGGGAGCTGATGCTTATTTGCCCCTTTGGACTCATCTACAAAATGGCAACAAAGTAAAATCATGTGAAGTCAAAGAACTAAATGTCTGTTAAACCTTTTGTGTGTTGGGGGAGGCGCCTGGTGGCTCAGTGGGTTAAAGCCTCTGCATTCGGTTTGGGCCATGATCTCGGGGTCCTGGGATCAAGCCCTACATTGGGCTCTCTGCTTGGCGGGGAGCCTGCTTCCCCCTCTCTCTGCCTGCCTCTCTGCCTCCTTGTGATCTCTGTCAAATAAATAAATAAAATCTTAAAAAAAAAAAAACCTTTTGTGTGTTGAAAAGTATTAATGTATTATACTACTCCCTGAAGTTCTGAACAAGTTGCATGATTGGACAACTGGCAAGAAGGAAGGACCCCAATGAGGACTGAGAATCTTCAAATGCACCAACTGACATACACTATCTCAGTTTTTCTTCCCCACAATCCCATTAGGCTGAGACCTCCAAGCCAAGACAGCGTCAGACTTGCTCAACATTCTATCTTTAAGCAGCCAGCAAAGTGCTTGGAAAGAGAACAGACTTTCAATAAATATTCTTGCAAAGAGAGGGGGAGGAGAGTGAAAAAAAAGTGAAATCGATATGATGATACTCAAGGATGAAAAAGCTGAAATAAAGAGAGAATAAATAATTTTCCCAAGATCACATGGTGAGGAAGCGATGGGCCTAGAATTGAAACCCTGATCTGTCCAGAGTAATACGCTAAAGCATTCTTCCATTTATATATGGATTTTGCTCCTTTTCTTTTGCAAAAATTGCCATGATTTCATTCATGCTAGCTATGCACTAAGAGTATCATAATTACCTGGACTCTAAGTCAGAAGAGAAAAATTCTTGAACAGATATGCTGTCAAAATATGTCTGCTTCTTTCACTTTCTGTAGTAACAGAACCTCCTATGGTGGAGAGACTGGAAGAGGTGAGCACCTGGTTCATTCTTCAGCTTCACATTCAGAGTCTCCTGATGGATCAAACCTATGAATACCTGAGCCGCTTTACTGTGATCTAACACATAGACATTCTCACAAATCTTCACGGAAGTCATTTTTTAGATTATCAAATACTTGTAAAATTGTTTTAACATCTTAGCAAAAGAACTCATTAGCACCTGCAAGTCCTTGAAATTCCAATTACTCAGTATATATATATATGTATATATATATATATATATATATATATATATGTATATGTATATCATAAACACACGCACATCTACCATTCAGTTAACTAGGTTTTCCTGTTCTGACTGAATACAGTGTTCATCCCTTATTGTCAATACAATCAAAGGTCTCCAAGGTTCCAGCTCTGGATGGTGATAAATGGGGAGGGAAGAGTAACCGAATGACTTCAAAGTATTCCCTGGAGCACATCTTTCAATTCTGTTGCTCAGCAAGTAACGACCACTTCCACCTAAATGTTGTTCCTCACAGGTGCATGTTCCACCTTAAATTTCATCTCCGGATTGGACCAAAAAGGCCTTCAATAGTTCTTATGAGTAGAGTTCCGAGTCTGGTATTTTAAAAAAATATGTTAAAAAATACCATTGAAGAATATAAAATACAAATAGGGGAATGCAGACAAACTAATACATAAGTTTTTAGTTTACAAAGCACATGTTACTGACCCTCCTTTTATAACTTACCCCACGATCTCTTTTCCATATCCCTCCGTACACTCTGGCTCAGACTGGTATCTAACCATTCACCCCAACAGGGTTTGGCCCCCCAAGAGCACCATGTGAGCCCCGCTGCAGGGAAGGGGGCTCCCTGAGCTTTTCCTCATGCAAGTGTCTCCCTTCCTTACTCCTTCAGAGGCAACATCAGGAGAAAAGGCTCTTGTTTGCCAACCTATCTCCCTTCCTTTTAGTCTCTCATCAAAGAAACTTGCCTCTTCTCTCACATGACTGGTAGATCTATATAGTTGATAAAAATAGATGTTCTCGGCCAAAGTTATAACATCCAGACAGCCAGAGTAAGTCCTCTTAAGCCTCTTAAATACCTCAGAACTCTGATATTTACACACATGTGCCAATAGGATGTCCTATGTCACTGTGAAGGCTGAAGCCGCATAATCAGATTGGCTTTTAGGCCTGCAATAATCAGAATGATTTTTTTCTTTTATTAATGTGGTATAAGAATGATTGAAATGAGAAAGCTAGTGCTCAGCATTGGTGAGGGAGAAAGGTGCTGAACAGAGAAGTCAGTGGGAGGCCAAGTGCATAATGCTCCCATCTTACCCTCCTTGTGGTATTATTTGCTTCCTTTTTCTTAGAAGCTTTCTCTCTCCCTCTTCCCAGATGTTTTAGGGCTGTCGTCAGTCACATTCAGGAAAAAAGCAAATGGATAGAAAAGACAGCTAAAAGTCAGCTATTTCATAGAAGATGAGTTTGAATCCCACACCGTCTTCTGCGAAATACAAACTGATTTAACTATAGCCAGATAAGACAAGTATAAATATTAGTTCTTTCTTGTACAATAGCCTCCTTTTACAGAACCGTATTGTGTATATTTATCTCTATTCCCTATAATTAAAATGAATCCTTTAATATGTCCTGTGGTTGAGACAAAAATGAGCAGGCTCAATGATTTAATTGAAGCTCAGGGAAAATGACCATTTAAAAACCACTATGAGCTCAAAGCTCTTTCAGTTCTACAATGTTAGCCTTTTTCTATTTACTACATCAACTCATTTCTGATACTTCTCAAATACGGATTACACTCCAGATTCAGTCTGAATATCTTAAGACACTTTGTCATGATATACAAGAAATAGAATTTTGATCGTTAAGTATGAGTTGTGAGTTGAAACATCTACCTTACTGTTCTTGTTGATATGATTATAAGGAGACAATGATAAAATTTGTATTTTGGAATTGTTACTCTTAGTATTATATACATAACACCTATAAGAAATTCTCTTCCCCTTTGCTATTGATTAAAAATTCAAAGCTTTCCAAGAGATGCAGGAACTATGCTCTTAAACATGGAAGTTAGGAGCAATTTAACTCAACAAATATTTACTTGGCGTCTACCATTTATTACAGTGCTTCACAAAAATCACGATTATACAGACATAATTTAAGCTCTGAAGTGACTTAAAATTCTGTTCTCTAAGTCCAAAATTATATAATGTTGAACAGGTAGAAAAAGCCCCATAAAGGTAATTAGGAGATAAAGATTCCAGTCTTAGTCATAATGTTCACATTCTGAGAGGACTTGGATAAATGATTTCACCTTCCTCGCTCTTTGCTTTCTCATCTGTAAAATAAATGTTTGAACTCATTCATCTCTCCTTTCAACTTTCATATCCTGTGATCAGGTAATGCTGTGGTAGTAACTTTAAAGATGGTATGGAAATTTAGGGAAGAAGAAAATCTTTTTTTTTTTTTTTTTAAAGATGTTATTTATTTATTTGACAGAGAGAAATTACAAGTACACTGAGAGGCAGGCAGAGAGAGAGAGAGAGAGGAGGAAGCAGGCTCCCTGCTGAGCAGAGAGCCCGATGCGGGACTCGATCCCAGGACCCTGAGATCATGACCTGAGCCGAAGGCAGCGGCTTAACCCACTGAGCTACCCAGGCGCCCCGGGAAGAAGAAAATCTTATGGTAAATGATTTGAATGTCTAAAAATAATGGAAGAATTCCTGTAACAAAAGCAGCAACAGATATTTATCCATATAAGCTATAAATATATGTTGCTAAGTTCTGTACACCTTGTCTTGTGTCAGATACTGGAAAATCAAAACTGAGTAAGACTTTGGGCTCCTGGATGGTTCAGTGGGTTAAAGCCTCTGCCTTCGGCTCAGGTCATGATCCTTGGATCCTGGGACCCCGGGGTCCTGGGATCAAGCTCCGCATTGGGCTCTCTGCTCAGCAGGGAGCCTGCTTCCTCCTCTCTCCCTGCCTACTTGTGATCTCTGTCAAATAAATAAATAAAATCTTAAAAAAAAAAAAAAACTGAGTAAGACTTCAAGCAACAGTTTACTAGACAGTTTCAAGTCAGAATGTTAATTTGTGTAATAGAGACAGAAGCTATAAGCACATTCCTAAACCACACAGTGAGGTCATGAGGGAGGCTTTCTCGAGGAAGTGATGCCTTAAACAAATACTGACGGAACAGCAAGGGGAAGGTAGAAGATGGTTTTTCTAGATGGGGAGGGCATGAAACCAGAATGACTCAGAGCTTTGCATGGAAATATGAGGAGTTCTGAGTAACTGGAGTATGAATACAAAAATGCAAAAAAGTGAAGGTACTCAGCCAGTTCTGCCATGTCCTTCCAACAAATGACCAACAAGCAGTGTGTGAGTGCGTACATGCATGTCATTAATTCTACACATGCGAAAACATGACATAAGAAATTTTGCTAAGCACTCTTGTTAAAGTATAAAGGATTTCAGTTCTGTAAACGTAATTTCTGTGCATATTTTTCTAAATAATTCTGTACCACAAATTCCCATTTGTTTATATCACTGTCCCCTCTCAGAATCTAGAAAATCCCTAGCTCATGTCTATCTGCTTTGTTTCAGGTCAGACATTGTTGCTTACCCAGTTCAGATTCGCAGAAATGGACTTAACACTTTCTCTAGACCTGCATTCTTAACAACCAAGGATGCTCTCTTGGAGACAGACTTTTTCTATATCCCCAGCCCACTTCCCATATATCTCTACCTGAACATTTCTCCCGTGAAGTTGTAATTTGTTGTTTGTATGTTTGTTTCCTTTGAAGGCAAGCAATAGCTTTGTGTTCTCTAGTTTGCAGGACCTGGAATTGTGTGGATAAATCCTTGACTCCATAAGTGAACTGGCCAACGGATTGGCTCCCCCTCCCCTGGCTAGTGTGCTATTTTTGCCTTTAGGAGTTGGATGGTGATATTGCTATCATATAAACAGACCCTTTTTATTTTAAGGATATATATAGGGGAAAAAAGTGGGTGAGTTAACCTAGAAACAATAATTCTAACTTGTGACAAAGGAATAAATGCTGAGCACTCTGGCCCAGCAGCTTCTTTCTTTTTATTTGTATTGAACTCGGCTTTGAGTTGAATGTCTCCTTATCCTAACATATGCGTGCATCTCTCAAAAGCACATCAAGGCTATTTAAAGCTCTTGCCCCTGACAACTGTTTAAGCTGCACAAACTTTCATCATTGTACAAATGGCATTGCTTTGGGAAGGGAGACTTAATATCCAGAATTTTCTTCTGTGTTTTCAAAACTAAGACTGCTTATAGGGAAAATGAAGTAGCAGTGTCACCCAGCAGTTGAAGATAGGGCAATGGGGCCAAGGGCCTGCCTCTTCTACCTGTTTTTACAGCTTTGGGATGCTGAATGAGTTATGTTACATCTCTGGGGTTGTCTCCTCAACTGTGAAATGGGGATTAAATAATAGAACTGATACCATATATTTTGTGTATTTATGTCTAAGAATAAAAGAATGCACAAAATGTGCATGAAACAATAACTGATGCCTATTAAACGCTCACCTTATGCATCTATTGGGATATTCTTTTCTCCACACTCTTATACTTTTGAATAAGCATATGCAACTAAAGGGAAAATCTAGCCAGATTTATCTATAAGCACAAACCTATATTTCTGTAGGCCAGCGTACTAAGATTTTCAATTTGATTATTCAGTAGTCATTCCTTGCTTATTGTCATTCGTAAGGTGGATATGAATTTCTGTCCACGATTCCTTCCCTTGCTTTGTCTTCAAACGACACCAGTAATGTCTGAAAAGCTCAGCAGATAAAGGTGAAATGATTCAAGGTCTTTATTAGCTCTCTATGCAGTCTTACAATGTTCAAGCAACTTCTAAGAGTTTCTTCAAAAGCCACTTAAGAAAGGCTGGCTCACATATCACATCACAAAGCATTATTGACAGATGAAAACTGGAAATGCTGTCCTACCGTAGGGAAATGAAGGCCTCTTTCCTCCAGCTTTTACTAGAAAGGACAGCCAGAACAGTTTGAAGCCTGTTTAGCATGGTGGGCACAAAACCTTTAATTAACACCTCATATTCAGAACCCTCTCAATCGAATCAAAGTGTCACCTGTCTCATTTTCAGAAGGGACAATACTCTACTTACTGAGAATCTGGAATTTACTCAATGGTGTTTATGCCACCTAAATTTTTTTTTTAACTTTAATCTGATATCTTACACCAGGGGCTGCAAAATTTCCAGGTACTACCATTCTACTGCTGTCCACCTTTTAAACCTTCATGGACAGATTGACCAAGTTGCAGCAACATAGAATTTTATCATTTTTTTTATTACTCTATCATTGGCTTTTGATTAGAAAGAAATCAGCTATGATCAAAAGTCCTGGCTATTACCGCTTCCATAAATTACACATTTTGAAGGCACTGTAAGAATTATATTTACCATAAATAGGATACTGAAAGATAAGATCAAAATCTCAAGTGATATATTATAAACCAGGGTTTTAATCCTATATTCTTTAATGTACACCATAATGGTCTGAGACTACTTAGAGATTAACTGAATGCACAATTTTCTTTGCAAATAAACAGGGAGATGAGTGCTTACTGCTTGCTGGGGTGATTTTATATGTAAAAACTAGGAGTGATTCATAGTTCTGTTATCAATCTAAAGCTCATTTTTTGTATCATTAAAACCAGTTTTCTAAAGCATATTCTGAGTCAGTTTGTCCAGCTATGCAAGGCTATTTCACCACTAAAATTATCTTAGTGGCCACACAGGGAGAGCTATTTAAGATGAAATGTTTTTTTAAGGATCATCATTGGGCTAAACTCTTATAATAAAATCCCCTTTGATATAGGTTTAAAACTCTGGGATTTTATTCAGCTCTTGTGCAAATGCTGAAATAAAATCAAAATGACTCTTGGAGGAAATAAAACAACAACAATAGGGTTTTGCCTCAAGGAGCCTCAGTGTTTCAGCTCATGTGGAAATGATGCGGCCATCCACCCATCCGCCTTGGAAAAACAAAAAGAGAACAAAAGGCAAACAAAAAATATGGTTGGATTTTCAAGTTTTAAAGCAAAGTGTTGACTTTATAGGAGCTTATCTAAAGTGTAAGTAGAATGTCTCTTCCTGAGTATAACAGACTAGAAACTATCTAGGTCAAGTCAAAGCATACCATCAAATTGCTATCCAGCTTCGTCTCTTTTTCTAAATAATCTCTATTCCATGCACATGTGAGATTATTTTTATCCAAAGCCACATTAACAGAATTGTTTGAATGTTAGAGCAAGTAACTACATAAGATTCATTCTATATTTGTTATAAAATTGTAACTATTCAATAACATATGCATTTGTACGTGTGTTCCATATCTTGAATTAAGGTTCATGTGAGCCATTTATTTTAGGATTGATTGCATAGTGAATTGTGTTTTCCCTTTAAAAATCTGATAGTATTTTCCTCCAAAAAGTAGAAAGACTGCACATGCTGACTTCCCTCATGTTGGTTGTTGGGAAGTCCAAGAATGAATATGGTATCTGTCAGTCACTTTACTAGTCATTGTTATTAGTATATTTGCTTCTTCCCACTGTGTTTAACAAAGAATATCTAAATATATATAATGTTTACATATACAAAGGTTGTATTTATATACATAAACATATACATAAATGCATCTCTATCCACATAATTATAATCTTCATCGAATAATTTTGGGCAAGAGATAAGGCATCAACAAATATATATTGGGTGTAACTCTAATTCTGTCCTGATATACTATGCAATTAAATGTTTTAATGTGATTTTCAACAGTTTCTGTTACTATTATGAATGACATATTCAGTATATTACTCAAACTTCTCCATGTTTTTAAATGGAGTTATGAAGGTTGTATACTGCAAAACTCCAGAAGTGCCACTAATTTCATAGTCTAAGTAAATAGCATCACTTGGGGTTGTCCCATGCATGAACAATGTGACAGACAGTTGGCCTTGTTATATGTAAGTGCATATTTCTCCAAAGAAATGCAATGAGGTTGCAATGTATTAAGGTGTTCATGACTACAAATCCATCACTAAACTGTGTTAATCATGGTGAAATTGATGGGAAATAAATGCAGTCAATTTCCATGTATTAAAACTTCTCTTTCTTTTGGATTGATGGATAAAGGAGCGCCTAAGAAGGCAGATTCTTACTAAAAATTTATAGATTTTGTGATTTATTTATCCATAAATTTATTTCTGACTCTATAAATGTGTTTCTGCAAAATCTATCTACAATCATTTGGTGTAAAAATATGGAAAGTTTCATGACGGACATAAAAGACGGACTCATTAATAAAAATTTAAGAAGGTATTATTTGATATGACTGATTCACATGGATGAAGTGGGCCATAATCAATGTATAAAACTCAGGATTTAAGGTAAGATATGTAAAGATTTGAAATAAGATATGGTGGTGTATGAAGGGTAACGCAAATATCTGGGTCTCTCCAGTCAGAGCCAAGTGATGAATTATACAACTTTGAACAAGTTAACCTCCTTGAGTCTCTTTTGCCTCCTTAGAACACTGGCAACACCAAGACTTCTCTCACTCTGCAACTGTTAGTTAGAATGATACCTGGCCAGGAGTCAGCTCTCTTTAGCATATAATAGCTATTCCCAAACCTCCTTTGAACATAAAATGTAACAAATAATAATAATAATATAGACAAGAAACAGAATGACAACTGCGCATGCAAAAAGCAGACATCTCTTCTTCCTGAGATACTTCTTAATCTAATGCATTGAATTGCAAAATAATTTGAAACTTTATTTTGAAACTACATCTTGAAATACTGGAAACTTAGGAATAAAAATATGAGATTACATAGATAAAAAAAACAACCTTTATTTTTTAATCAGCAAATATAATTTGTGGAAAATTATCCTTAAAGATATTAAATATAAATTAGGAGAAAAGCAAATAAAGGTAATGAAATACTATTTTGTATATTTATGTTAAAAGGATGAACATCACAGTACTTGGTAATTGAGTTCTTCTAAAATTAAAAAAAATTTTCCTCCAAACCAAGATTATTTAACATGCAAATATAGTTTAAAGATTGCAAAAGCTTTGTCCTAAAGCAATAGAATTCTACCCAAGGTGTAGTTCAAGCTGATGCTAATAAGTGATGAAGTAAGAGTAAAAGACTCAGAGATGAGAGACGTGCCAAACCTTCCTTCATTCTGAGGGGAATGAGGCTGGAGGAGGTTAAGCACCTTCTCTGAGAAGAGAGAGAGAGGTCTTGACAGACCAGGCAGCTCATCTACCTTTATATGTCAGGAGTAACCTAGGAAGCTGATTGTCATTGCCTGTGCTACAGGGAACTGCATCAGATTCTGTTTGAAGAAAAATAAATGAACACCTTCTATTAAAAATCCAATGTCCGCTTTATGATCATATGCCTTATAAGCCTTAACAAAGGGTGATCCAAATATTGGGATAATTTTGATGCTTCCTCATGCAAATCTGGCTCATTTGAAATTCCCAGTAAATCTGTTACCTTGAGCCTTTATTCTCTGAACCATAACTGGTTCTGGATGGCTCTGGCGCGGTGCTCTGGTACCATAAAATAGAAAAACAGATGTACTGCACAGTATGACATTCATCTTCACCATGCTTTTTGAAAGATGCCTTGTACTACTTTATTTAAAACAGAAACAGAAACCACATACACACAAACTCAAACATACACACACATTCTTTTGAGGACCTCACCCAATCTTGTGGCTTAAAATAGCATCTATACTAGAACAACTCTCAGAACTACTTATCCAGTTCAGATCTCTCCCTGGAACTCCAGATTCCTAGATCCAATGTTCTACTGTATATCTCTACAGGAACATTCAGTAGGCATCTCAAACTTAACCATTTCCAAAATCAAATTACTGCTCTTTTCTCCAAAAATTGCATCATCAGTCTGTCCAGACGAAGTTAATTTCTACTCCATCCTTCCAATCACTCAGGCCAAAGACCTGGGACTCATCTTCCACACTCCCCATCTCATCCATTACCAAATCTCTTAGCTTCACCATGAATCTGATTCTAACCACATTTCACCACCCTTACTGACATCATCCTGGCCCACTTGCTCATCATCTCCCATGCCGTGGGCCACAAAGCCTCATCATTGGTTCCTCTGCCTCCACCAGGTACACTGTCTCTATTCTCAAGAAGGAAGCCCAACCAAATGATCCTGTAACAATGCAAATCATATCACAACCAACATCAGGCTCAAAACCCTCCAACGGCTTCCTAGGTCACTCTGATGAAATGGCCAGGTTCCCTCGCACTTTTGAGGCACCATACAACTTGCCATCCCAGTATTGCTCTCACTGCATTCCCTGATGGTTTCCTGGTCCTTCTTTCAGTTCCGGCAACACTGCTGGATGTCCCTGGCCTCCAGACCATTCCACTTGCTTTTCCTCTACCTCCCCCATTCCCCTCAGGTCTGTGTTCAAGTATCATCTATGTAGCGCCTCCTTCTGTCTTATGCTATTTGGGCTAGCAGAAATTGGCATTAACTGTGTGACTTAAATAGCAAACATTTCTTCATAGTTCTAGAGGCTAAGAAGTCCAAGATCAAGACACCAGCTGGTGTGGGTCTGAGAACCTTCTTCCTAGTGTACAGCTGGTTATCTTTTCACTGTTTCCTCACACGGTGGTGAAGAAAGGATGAAACAAGGTCTCTTATCCCTCTTCTTATAGGGACATTAGTTCTATCAAGAGGGCCCCCGTTCTCGAGCTCTAAGTACCTTCCAAAGCCTCAATCCCCAAGTACCATCACAGTGGAGATGAAGGTTTCAACATATGAATTTTGGGAAGTCACAAATGTTCACTGGCAAGTCTATTTATAATTTAACTTTCCCATTACCCACACCATCCCCTTGTCCTGCTTCATCTTTCCCTATATGCCCACAATCACACTGTACAACAGTACATTAAAAGGATTATTCACCACGACCAAGTGGGATTTATTCCAGGGCTGCAAGGTTGGTTCAACATCCACAAATCAGTCAATGTGATACAACACATCAATAAAAGAAAGAGCAAGAACCATATGATACTCTCAATAGATGCTGAAAAAGCATTTGACAAAGTACAGCATCCCTTCCTGATCAAAACTCTTCAAAGTGTAGGGATACAGGGCACATACCTCAATATCATCAAAGCCATCTATGAAAAACCCACCGCAAATATCATTCTCAATGGAGAAAAACTGAAAGCTTTTCCACTAAGGTCAGGAACACAGCAGGGATGTCCATTATCACCACTGCTATTCAACATAGTACTACAGGTCCTAGCCTCAGCAATCAGACAACAAAAGGAAATTAAAGGCATCCAAATCGGCAAAGAAGAAGTCAAATTATCACTCTTCGCAGATGATATGATACTATATGTGGAAAACCCAAAAGACTCCACTCCAAAACTGCTAGAACTTATACAGGAATTTAGTAAAGTGTCAGGATATAAAATCAATGCACAGAAATCAGTTGCATTTCTCTACACCAACAGCAAGACAGAAGAAAGAGAAATTAAGGAGTCAATCCCATTTACAATTGCACCCAAAACAATTTTGTTATTGTCAGTCTCTCTCAACATACCATCAGCTCTATGAGGGCAGGAAATTTGTTCATTTTTTTAAAAAATTATTTATTTATTTGAGAGAGTGTGTAAGAGAGAGTGAGATCACCAGCAGCAGGGGGAGAAGTAGAGGGAAAAGCAGACTCCCCACTAAGCAGGGAGCCTGATGTAGGACTCCTAGGACCCTGGGTTTTGGACCTGAGCTAAAGACAGATCTTAACTGACTGAACCACCCAGGTGCCCACTTTTGTTCATTTTAATAACCATTTCCCCTCCCACAATCCTAAAGCAGGGCCTAACCCACCAGGAGAAGTTCAATGAATATTTGTTAAATTGATTAATATACTCACTTTCACCCAATATAAGGTTTACAGGACTCATTTTTTATTCTCCTTGATGTTTTTGATTGATTTTTATGAAAAGAAGAAAATACTGACTTCTACAGCCACGTGCATGGAGAAAATCTTACCAGTCTGCGTGTGAGATAACTTGTATCTTCCTTTGCTGCCCTGTCTCTAAATTTCACTTGTAATTCAAAGCCTCCTGGTCAGTTCCCCGAGCTCTAGTACCTTCCTACAATGCATCTTACACCTCCTACAGGAAAACACAACATTTACTTCTGCTACCCTCAGATCTAGAATTCCCATTGATCTCTAGAACTTTCTATCTAGAAGCCAGGGTTCCTGAGGTGTATATATACATATATATATATACATAAAATATAAAATAGGTCTGACCCCTTTTTTATTTTACTTACACATATCCTCCGGTATCCCTTTCCTACCTCAATTCAGGCTTTCTACCTTCCTGCCCCACTTCCCCAAACACTCGCCAGTCTTCAAGACCTAGTTCAACCGGTCCCTCTCCTCATAGCAATTTCCAATCATTCCAGGCAACATTGGTCATTTCCTTACTGGAGTAACGACACAGATTTAGTGTGAGACATCATTGAGCATTTAGTTGTTTTTTACTTTATAAGCTCCTTGAGCACTATATAAAAACTCAAATTTCTTCAATATTGTCTGGGACATGGAATCATAAAACCTCATGATCATTTTTTATTTGTCTGACATGTAATAAGGTGCCTAGCTCCCATTGGCCACTTTGGGTTTTTTTGCAGAAAATGAAAAAGGAAGGGGGGGAAGGAAGGAAGGATAAGAATGAGGGGAAAAAGAATGGGGCCAAATTTTTGAATTCTATGCTTCAGGGAATAAATATATTGCCTTTGTATTCCATGATTTATTTGCTTTTTGAAACTAATTGGCTTTAGTGAAGGAGCAGAACATTTAAAAAATAATATATTAACTTTTAAGGATGTTGCAATAAAAACATGATACCAATCACATTCTTTAAGTGTGCAAAGTAAAAACAAAGTTATTGGTAATTGGTATTGTATAAATGTAACTGAGAAGCAAGAGTTTTACTGTGCTATTGTGTTATTATGAAATGTTCAGATGGAGATTGTATGATAAACCAAATTAAGATTTTTATACTCAAAAGCTTTATTCATAATAAATGCTTATATTCCACGACTTTTCTTAAAACTACTTCAAATGTTTTTCAGATACTTGTTATGGAAATTCTGCCAGTTGCTCTGCAATTTGGTAGGCATGTAAAGGTATATTTTAAAGGTGGCCTTCAACTTCAAGGAAATCACAATCAAATGGGATAGAACTATTTCTTTCTTATTTCTACACTAAGTTTTCTCTTTAAATAAAAAAAAGCTAGCGTTCACTAGACATTTTAGACTAGAGAGCAAAAGGGAGAAAAGAAGAGGAGTTTCAGTTTTCAAATAATAGAAGAAGCTTGTGACACAGGTTATATATCAAAAGTAGAGATAAGATGTATGTATTTCATAGGACTAACAGAGCATAAGGGTAGAAAATTATTAAATAAAGCAAAGGCAAATTTGAGAAATAATATATGCATTCAAAAGAACATTTTAAAATGGTAAAATATTTGGTGCATCCAGCCTGTCTATTCCCGGCAACAGATTTCTCATTTGGCCACACTGAACAATCGTCCAGCTGTCAGGGGAAAATTTGTCATATCTGGACCAACTTCCTCTGTGCCAAGAACAAGGTCAGACATAAAGAAAAGGAATATCCTGTCACTTACTGGATTTGACAGTAAATTACTATTTGATGAACAGATGGACTTCAAGTGATTTAAATTCATAATCAAAGTGTAATCATGAGGAACAGTGATTGGGAATCTTCTGTCAACCCATCAGTGAAGGACATATCTTGAACACAAGTCACTGAATCCTGTCTTGCTCCCTAACCAGAGCGTGTCCACCATCATGTGAGGCGTATCTATGTGCTACTAAAATTCTAAAAATTATGCAGTTATGCAAGTGTGTGAATCACATTTGTAGCATTTCTTCTGTATAAGCTGAAAATCTTTTTTAATAGGATGCGAGGACTAAAAAGCCAAGCTGGAACATTTTTTGGAAATTTTACTATTTTTAAGGACAAAATGCATGTTGGTACATGCACACGTATCTGAATGAGCTAAACTACAAGCCTCTACAGGATGACATCAGGATGAGTGGATTAATAACAGCAGCAGCACTCAAATCTCCTAAAGTAAGCAACCACGATATGTGTGGGTCTTTCAAAGGCAATATTTATAAGCGCCTTGGAAGCACTCAGCATATGTTCTCACCATTGTGTTTATTAATGTGGTGGTGATGAAGACACTAATGAGGATGATGAAAAGTTTGGTATAAATATGCCGACATGGAAGAAAAGATGGTCTAAGTGTAGACCTGCTACGCATTTATTGAGAGACGCAGAACTCTTCATTACAATACTGGTTTGTGTTTCTTCTTCCAGGCACCCTCCCCTTTTCCCTCCTCTCCTCCTGCCCTTTCCCTTTTCCCTGAGAAGTAAATGCCTACTATGTGTTAAATAATATGCTATATGGTAGAGAGATAACTATGCATAAAAATGTTTCCTAGCTTACTGGAATATGTAGACCATTATATTGAATTTGGCATGTAGAAAACCAAACATAATAACAATTGATGAGTGGCATACAGATATAACAGATGTTTTTCTATAGAAAATTTCCCTATATGAACATATGCTCCAAAGTAAATTGGATTGCCTCAATGAGATATTTCTGAAGATGGACTCATTCTTTTAATTTGTGCAAGTGCTTTGAAGGGCTGAAAACAGAAACTTCTCTTTTTTTAAATTTTTATTTATTTTTTAAATTTCTTTTCAGTGCTCCAGAATTAATCATTTATGCACCACACCCAGTGCTCCATGCAATACGTGCCCTTCTTAATACCCACCACCAGGCTCACCCAACCTCCCAACCCCACTCCCAAACCCTCAGTTTGTTTCTCAGAGTCCACAGTCTCTCATGCTTTGTCTCCCCCTCCGATTTCCCCCAGCTCACTTCTCCTCTCCATCTCCCCATGTCCTCCATGTTCTCTTAATTACACTAGCTTTAGAGACAGCAAGTCGGTACAACATACTTAAAGGCAAAATACAGGGCAGAAGAAAATAATAGTTCTGTGTGGGACAGTGTCAAAATAGGCTAAACTTTGTTAAGAGAAGAGGCTATTGTTGAATCTTAAAGATAATAAAAGTAGAAATTTGGGGTGAGAAGAGAGATGAATGGCAGGAACACATAATTAGAGATTTAGAGTAAGCACAATTATACAAATAATAAAAAGCATGTGAATAAAGTTCTAATCCATTTGGCAAGGATGGAGTCTAGAGCTCATGGGAGATAGGCTAAGATTGAGTGTGAGATGCAGAGATACACGAGGCCAAGTTATGATAGATCTTAAATAGGTTTCAACTTTATCCTATAGATCTGAGAGAATTCTTCAAATATTTTAAGGTCAGGGGTAGCATCTCCATATTTTATAAAAGCATTCTGATGATGTAGAAGAGTGGTTCTCAACAGGGGACAATGTTGCCCTTTAGAGGATATACGAAATTTTATGAAGATATTTGTGATTATCACAATTTAAGATAGGGAAGGGTGCTGCTGGTATCTAATGGGTAAAGAACACGGACAATGGTCAATATTTTTAAATGCACAGGACAGCTCCTCCAGAAGGAACAGTATAATCCAATAAGTCAAGGTACTGAAGTTGAAAACCCTCATGTAGATGATTAATTATTGGTGTGGAGTGGGAACATGGAGAATGAATACAAAGAGAAGAGTTCCAAGATTGGAGGATAACAGCCCCCAGTCATCAAAGATTTTACCTAAGAGGGGATGGAAGTGCTGGTGGGTCAGCAGTCCCACAAAGCCCGGGGCTCAGTTACTCCTGCTTTTGGTTTAACATTCTGCTTTCTCGATAGAGAGATTCATAGTATTTTTGGAAAAGAAGTTCACATTTCCATATTGCATCAGGCTTTGCCAATTATGGAACCAGTCCTAGATGTCAGATTTTGGAGTTGTTAAGGGAAATGAATGATAGTTACAGGCAGGAGGGACTGAAGAAAATGAAGGAAACTGAGTTAATGGTAAGGCTTGAGTCGTACTGTTATTAGTTAGGAGAAACAGGGAGTTCAGGTCCTAGGGAAAAGATGAGCATAGTTTGATATATATTGATTTAGAGTCTTCTGTTGTATATTCAAGTAAAATTAGGCAGAAGACAGTATCCTAAAGGTATGAGGATTTTAGGAGCAAGGGCACCTCCAAGCCACAGTCATTAATGACAAGAAGCTAAATTCTACAGTAGAGAAAAAAGGATATGACAGTATCTGGAAAAAATCAACTTTTGGCTAACATAAGCACATTCATGATATGAAAGTGGTTATATACTTAGTTCAAAATGCACAATGATTATTTCATCCTTTTTAAAGATTAAAATATGGTGAAATTTTTACAAATCGAAATGCATTTGTATTTGAATGCCTGTGTTTTCTCTATTTGAGGACAAGTTCTTTGAAGTAATTTTTTTTTTAAGTATTTTTAAGCACTTAGAAGTCTGCATTTCAATAAAAGGACCCAAAAGAAATGTACTCATTTTCAAAGAAGCATAGTTTTGGTAACCAATGAATAGCAGCCAAACAAGTAGTAATATGTTATTTTTTTTTCTTGGTCGGCCTTGAGACATGTAAACTACAGTCGCTAAAATTTATAGCTAAGATTTCAATAGCTGTTAGTCCAGAAACTGACTTTAAAATACATTTTAACAAAAATATACACAATTTCCAAAGTGACAATGTTTTAAAACTTAGATTTTTTTTTCTTATCTCAGAATCTGGGGAGAAATTAGAGTCTTTAATTTTTTTTTTCATATCTCTGGTCAGTCATGTGCTAACTTTTCTAAGTCATGATCCGCCAAAATCTATTTGTACTATACAATATTTATCACAATGTCAGTATGTTACTGTGTTCAGTGGATGCTCTGTATGTAAGAGTTGTTTGGAAAATGTATTCCTAAGATGTTATAGTCTCATGACACTTGAACCTTATCGATTTTTCTGGTATTAATTGTATTTTCCCAAATCCTAAAATGCTTCAGAAATCATACATAAAATATGGATAGTGCATTTCTTTGGGGAAAGTTGATTTTTTCAACCTTTGCATATTTCTATTCTGTCCCCTCAGAATAGAATGCAGAGATAAGCTGATGTCTCATAATTACATTTATGAATAATCATTTATGAATGGTCATAATTACATTTATGAGGGAAATAGAATTCTTTCTAGTCATGCAATGCCCAAGTCATGCTTATAAAAGAATTGCATGAACTTTGTAAAAGGAAAGAAGATGTCTTTAAGGATAAATAACTTGTTAGAGACATGGAGCTAAAATTACCAAAATCATCCTTGTTTTCTTTTGAGCCGGAGGAGGGAGGTTTAAACTGACAGACATGTTTAACCATAGAGATGTGCTTAACCTTGGTCTGAGCTGGGTATCCTGGGATGTGGTTAGAGTCCTTCTAACCCTGACCCTGAAAATGTCGTTGAATGACTGTGGGAGCCAGATGGATCAAATCAGACAGATTGCAGGCGATTTATATGACAATGGAGAGTTCTATCATAACATTAATAAGGATGTTCCTTGCCCTTGCTGAAGCAAGAAACAGGTAATCTTAAATGAAAGAAATGTAGTGTCAAATTTTCTAACTTTTATACACAAATGACAGCCCAGACTAACAGAGAAAAAATACAGTGTTATGGGTTCACTTTGCCACCCTTTATGAGGTCATGCTCCCACTTCCCTCAAAGACAGACATGCATTATCTTTTAAGAAATGTTAGAAAGAAAAGACAGTCTGATTCATTTCTACCGCATTTTTGCCATTTTCGTCAAAGTAGTTTAGCATCTTCAAAACTCTTCCATGCCTTTACAGAAATTCTGTTTTTGTAAAATTACAGAAATGTAAACTCAGTTGGTATGATTTCACTTATTCTCTTCCATGTATTTTCTCAGCTTCCAGTCAGGTAGAGGGCTCATGCCCTTCTGCGAACCAATGCAGTTTGGTCCACTGCTCACCTTCAAGTTCAATGTATTTTTCATGTTTACATTCACACCACAACCTACAAGTCCCCTACCTGCTGATTTGGATCAAAAACTCCATAAAAATCAAGCCTATGTTCGTCGAAAACAAAATTTGTGGGTGATTTTCTATTAGAAGGAACTTGCTTTTAATTGTTTTAAACAATTTTAACTGTAAAGTTATGACAAGGAATGTTCTTACTTACAAGACACTTCTCATTTTAGAAGGTGTGCTTTCCTTCATATATTGTTCTAGAAAGGAAGGGACGAATGATGAAAAATAATCCTACTCATCTTAATGAAGCAGGGAAGGCCATTGAGAGGATGCTGTTGCCATTGTAGTCATACTCCATGTTGTTGCAATGATGCATGACAGCGTGGCTGAGAGTTTGAGGAAGGACAAAGGCTCTGGAGCTTAGTTTTGCCTCCTTTGAAATACAGCCCTGGGGCTTCCTCTATATGTGTGTGCGCCCTTGAGTAATAGCGCTGGGATTTAAGTACTGTGTCACCGTTCCCTAATTCATCACGTGGGATTAATACCTAATTCTTCCTCATAGGCTTACCCTAAGTATTAAATATTATTGTAAAGAACGAAACTGGATACCTATTGTGATGTCAAATATTAGTTCTTACATTCCTTTCCAAATTTTAAATTTGTGTTTATTAAGTCTTACTTATTAAGGAGTTTTTATTCTACTCCTTCTAAGAACTTTAGCTAGTTTTGGTGCTGTCATTAGCTTAATACACACTTTTCTGCATGTAGATTATGTTAAAAGGTGACTTGATCAAAAAAAAAAATAAATAAATAAATAAAAGGTGACTTGATCAACGAGTTTTCTTTGGTCATGAGGGCCTGATAAAAATAATCACGGTTATTCTATATTTGTACCTAGAGAAGAAAGCTCCTACCCCTTTTATACACTCATTTGCCTTTGTTTCCGTCAGTCAGAAGTCTCTGACCCCTTCACACCTCCCTCCTCCAAGCTGGTTCCTCTGCCTTTCTTAAAAGACAAATTCCTATAGTAACTGCAATATTTACCTACTAATGAGAGATTTGCTATTTTTAGCTGGACTACTATTTTTTATGAGGATTGTGCAAATGTGTTTGTCTACGGTGACAAAACAGCAGAAGTTAGAGCATTAGCCCTGTTCTTTTAGGAGCACAACGTTACAGAGGAGGATTTAGTGTTGTTTGTTTTGAACACATTTATCACCCCATTGGACAAAACATATGATTTATAAAAATTAACTACCACGTCTCCATTTGCATTTGTAGAAGTTGAATCCATTCTTTCTTTTCCTGTTACCTGAACATTTGCCAATTCCACAGCAACTCCAAAGTGCTGATAATTCCATGGTGAGCATAACATTTCTGAAACTGAAATCAGTCTTTACTGACACTTACTAAGGAATCTATAAACAACAAGTGGAGGTTTGTATTATTGACTGCATTTGTATATATTTAAATGTCTTATGCTGATTGTGGCAAATGTAGTACATATTATGCTACATATTCTTTCTGATGATAGAACTCTTGATTGCCATATAAATACTAATCCATCTGATTTTTCATCCTGCATGGCACCAGAATTATTTTGGTGATCATTTCTCTGTTGTAGTGTTGAGTTAATATCCCACTTTTACATGCATTATCCTAATAAAAATTTTAAGAGGGGTGACATGGAGGAAATAGACCAAGTTTCCATAGAGAGCTAGATACCTACACAGATGTCCTGAGCAGACCTGGACCAGATTGTTAATCTGATTTCACCAAGGGAATGAGTCAGCTAACTGATTTGTAATGCACTGCTGAACCCAAAGAAATCTATCAGGTTTGTGGTGCTTTGGCACTCACAAGGAGAGTGGTAGAAAGTTATTTTGAGTCCTTCCTGCCCCTGAAGGAACAGTCCCAGTCTGTTTCAGGTGGGACCAAGAAAAGGATGGATACTGACTTGGGTCAGCAAGATGAATATTAATATGGCATATACCAGCACATATACACATTTCTATAGAAATCATAATTCATTAGCACTTCTATTTGTAAACTTGGAGTAAAAAAAAAAAATAGTTACCCAAGACTCAATATTTTTCATGATAAAGATAACCAATAATCATTCTGGAGGACTTCTCTTTGCCAAGAACCCACTAAAAGTTTTACCTTCCTCATCTCATTTTATTTTCCCACAATAACTTACTATTCCACTGTAAGTACAAAAGCAAAGATTTAGAGAAGAGAAGAAGCCCACTGACTGCTACAATAGCTCCTAAAGTTACAGAGCTTCTTCTGGAACGGAACGTCAGCGCAGGGATTAACCACTTCAGTGTAGCACTTGGTGGTCACAGAGCTCTGCTACATTGTATAACCCTCATGCTGGCCTGGTTTCTGTACTCCAGTTGTCATTTTTACACCTTCTGTCACCTCATGGATTAGAACATCGACCAGCATTTGCGGCTTCCAACAGAAGTTTACCTTTACTTCATGAGTATGCCTAAATAAAACTGAAATACTCCAACTCTGCTTTTGTTACTGGGATAGGGTGGGAGACAGGAGCCCAGCGAATATGCAAACCCTCCTCATAGCTCTTCTTCAAAGTTCCCCATCTTTCAAGATCCACTGTTGATGTAAATTAAGGGAAAATAGGTTGACTTCCAAAATTCTCTGAACAACTCCCAAGTCCTGCTTCGTCATACTTTCCTTCTATTTAAGGTTTGACATACACATCCTTCGGCTCTAGGCTTTAATGTATTAGACTATGATTAATGTATAATGACATTGAAGTACACATATGATTTTGCAGTATTGATTTAACAGTTTGGTTATAAACACATTTGCTAACTAGTTGCTTTTGTTTTACTCAATGGCCCTGTATGAAGTTTTATCTTCAAGATGTCGTACTCAAGTCAGAATTCCAATGCTTGGTTGATTACTCTTCTTGATTTTCAGTAGTCATGGAATATTAGACACTGATTTTATTATGCCCTACTTCACTGGACTCTGGTTTTAGTACTCTTTTTTATATATAATTGTTCTATTTCACCTCTATCTTTAGCTAATCTATTCGCTGCATTATACGATGCTTATTGTCTAAGAAGAAAAACCAAAGCTGTAGATTTCAAGTTTCATTCTAATAAAAACACTACACATAATGTCTCATATTCTTATATAACATACATTAATATTTGTATTCACATTTAAACATAGGTGTAAATAACATGGATTTTCCATACTCAATATCTGACAGTGAGACTACCAAGAAGAGTGGGTTTAATGATCCACATCACTCAATGACACAAAAGGACTGCATCTGAGAACAGAAACAAAGAAGAAAACCAAAGTACAGTGTCTGTGGCCTCAAGGAGCAAGGAACACTTATGGCACCATTGAGACTGCACCTGATAACCACTACTATTGTTATTTATTATGTCTTTTGAGATGTGCCTGCTTTTTTCACTTTAAGAAGTCTTGAACATCACATTTTTTTGAATATCTTTGGGCTGAAGAAAATCTTTGGTAGATTTATCAGTAGAAAAATGGAGCTCCCATAAAATTGGCTGGAAAGAGTCCAGAGCCTGCATTTTACCTGAGGATTATAAGAACTGTCTCAAAATATCTGGATGAAGTAAGTTACCCAACACTTCATCTGACTTTGCGACTCTTGATTCTTACAGGTTACAGCCATCCCAGTGGGCAATCGCAGTATCTAATAGCATTAGCCTTACTGGGGGTATAACTCTATTGGCTCCATCACTAAAAGATGCTTCTCTTTCGTACCATCAAGTAGCAATCTGCCAAAGTTCTTTCATCAGGATAAATGGAATTTTAATACAGATTAATTCTATATGCTGACTTACCCATTTAAAAACCAACATCTAAAGGCATTTTGAATAAGTGTTTCTCATACCAAAGTAAAAAAATAAATCTATAAATAAATCAGCAAAATCTAATGGTAATTTTCTTTAGGCTCATCTTACCAATTACGCTGAGTCAAACTCTACTCCTGTCAGAATCACATCACTTTTTTTTTCCTGAAAAATCATCTATTAAGTTTTAAAATAGAGATAATATTGATATATATCACTGCAGTATTTACTAAGCATTTCCAAAACATATTAAGAGTTTGAAATTATTTGAACATTAAGTTATTGCATTTATTACTTCAGATGGCTTTTATTTAATATTTCATGTATCAAATACCTAACCAGCTTCTAGAATCACATATGGCTGGCTGATTTTTTTTTTTAAGGTTTTGTTTATTTATTTGACAGACAGAGATCACAAGTAGGCAGTGAGGCAGGCAGAGAGAGGGGGAAGCAGGGTCCCTGCTGAGCAGAGAGCCCGATGTCGGGTTGAATCCCAGGACCCTGAGATCATGACCTGAGCAGAAGACAGAGGCTTTAACCTACTGAGCCACCCAGGTGCCCTAGGTGGCTGATTTTAAAATCAAGTTGGATTTACTGCATATTTTAGAAGCACATTCTCTTTTGGGGAATAATCCCCAAGTGAGTCATATATTTATTATTCTCTAATTTCCAAATACCCTTCAACAAAAACTTCAAAGAAAATACATATATATATTCTCCTTTCTTTAAAATAGCAAAATAGATAAAACTGAAGTCAATCAAAAATGAAGCTGTTGCAGAAGATGTATTTACTTTTTAAAATCTTAAAGTATTTTTGAAGTTCTGTTCATTTTTCCTTTCTTTAAAATTGAACTGAAAGAAACTATATGCCTAACTGCTCAAATGCGTCCTTTTGGGAAAAAAAAATTAAGTAAAGTTGCATGATCTATAATCACCTTTCCTAATTGCTGTTCGATATATGCTGCATCAGGCAAACAGAGTTTAATTTACTCAAAATGAAATTTATCCATAAATAATTATCAGATTGACAGAAAAGAATGATTATGAGAAAACTGACAGAAAATAATTGAAACAGCAATACTCTTAGATAAATCATAGTTAATTGTACATGGAAATCCATTAGCTTCATTTGGAAACACAGTTAGACAACTAATTATGTTGAAAATGCAGTGGCACTCTAAAGCATATGTTCCTTTCCCCAAGCCCTGGAGAGTGGCCTTTCATCTGGGAATCAGGAGTCATTTTTTAAATTCAAAAAATCTTTACATTCCATAACATCCTTAAAATTTGAAGGCAATGATATGTGGAATTACTTGTCCATGTCAGAAAAATCTATTACTTTATTTTCAAAAGTAAACCATTTTACTCCTTAAGGACTCATATATCATTTTGAGGTTTGTCAAGAATTGGACTTAGCTTTAAATATTAAGAATTTTTCATTATCCTATGATGAAACTAATATTTTTTTAGCTTTCCTTATTCCCATGGGTAATACATATGTACCAAAAACAAAATAAAATAAAAATAAAAAAAGCTTTTCTTCTCATTACATTCCAGGTTCTCTGTTTAGTTTTAATTTTGTGTACATCTTAGGTATACCCTGCAATCACGACTTTCTCTAGTAAATGTACATCTTCCTTTCCACCTATAAAACCGATGATATAACCTCAATTTTAGAAGCATTAGGCAGTCCTGGGAGTTGTTGATTGTCATTGGTGGTGCAGATTGCTTAAGTCTCCTCCAGGTTCCTCCACCCACAGGAATGTATGCCATCTCAGCCTCCTGGCATTGTACCTGCTAAGATTATTGATGCTTGTCCATTTGCCACATCTATTCAAGCAAATGGGTCTCGTCTGGATCTCTGACTTACTAGACAATATGGACCATTTTCCTTCTGGAATCCTCTTCTTCATTTTTCTCAGAAGGAAATTTCCTGGTCTTGTTTCCTGGTCTTTAATGCTCCCTTCTTATTCCACCTACCCTCCAATTCTAGAGTTTCTTAGAGTACAGAATGCACTCCCCTCTCTCCATGCTCTCTAGGGGCTGTCCTATGATACTGCCCTCTGTCCCTTTTATTCAACATGGACTTCTCTTCACAATTAGAGATGCAATCTATCTAGTTTGTCTGGTTAATACTGCCATTTTAGTTTGTTATATCGTTACTCGTGTTAAAAGAGTACCACTGCAATTTTTGGTACAGCATTTTAAAATTGCTACACTCTCCACCACATTGTTTCTCAACCTAAAAACGTGAAAAATCAATCATCCTGGTAAATTGTTCTGAGAACAAGCACTGAAACTTATTCATATCTACATTTCTAGCAGTGCCAGATGGTACAATGTATGAAACATAGAAGTTGCACAGGATTTTGAAAAACTTTTTCCTTCCCCTGCTTCTGAAATCCAACTCCTCTATTGATTTCTAGTTCATCTTGAATGTAAGAATTGTGTTGTATCAAAAATCTACATATCTGAATAATATTTCTCTTCCAGATAATACCTACTATATATTCATTCCTGCTATACCTGTGTAGAGATTTCAGAATTCATAATGCCAATCTCATTATTCCTCCAATTTTCCCAATATGCCAGACCTTTGTACCTGATTTTCTTGCTTACAGAGCTGGAAACACAAAGTCGATCACCTGGACTCCATTAGTACCCTCAAGGCCTTTTTTTTTTTTTTTTTTTTTTTTTTTTTAATTCACTTGGTCCTGCACGTAGATCAGCAGTGCTTTCCCTTGCAATTGGTTATCTCTCCATTTTCCTCAGAGACTGTTCAGAGCTGCTACTTTTCTCCATACTCCTCCCTTCTTCTTTTACCCAGAGATGATCACCTATATTCATTATTTTAGAAGTTTGAAGCCACTGTGCATGAAAGCCACCAACAACTCCCAACTCCACCACCCACAAGATGCTACCTGTGGGTATTTCAATGTTGCTTTCCCTCCAGTATTTGAGGGTAAGGTCCAGTCAGTGTCACCCTGCCTGTAATAATTTTAATCCTGGTCACTTTTGAATCTTCCTGCACTTAGCTTTTCAGTGATTTGTCTCTCCTGAGTCTTTGTCTCTTTTTCTACGGATTCTTTCCCCTTGGAGCAATTTATACTCTATATCCTTGATCTCTGCCTCCATCCCTCCATCATTAAATCTTCTTTTTCACTTGGCCCTTGGATGCCAGATGTTTCTACAGTTCTGTTCTTCTCTAACTTTAATGTTTTAATTAGGTGATGTCATCTCCAACCTATAAATAAACAACTTTGAAATCTCTATCTCTAGCTGTGACAAAACTCATGAATTGTAGGTGTATATGTCCAAGGGCTAATTGGCTAAAGCCATCTAAAGTATGTAAAATACCTGAAAATGAAATTATTTCTGCCTTTTTTTTTCATTCCATCAAAAAATTACTCATTCTCTTTGTTCTTTCTCTTAAGGACCATCTCCATTTACAAGCCAATGCCTAAAGCAAGAAATTCTAGGACAGTGATTGACTACTATCTTTTCCTTTAAAGACTTCAGGAAGATTTTAACATAATTTCTTTTCTTAGCTTCATTTTTAACTATCATTTTTCAAGAATCCTATATTCAGGTGTTACTGTTGATAAAACACATTTTTTACATAGGCGAGGAAAATACTGATACCTAGAGACAAATGATTTGGTTTTTTCGTTTTTTTGTTTTTTTTTTTTTGATATCCTGGGGACCTTCTGAACACTATAGGCTTTGGGACAGAGAGACTGTATCTTAGAGCCAACTGTGTTCCTTGGTAAAACTTAATGAAGTTTGTCTTCAAGTACCTTGTGTAATGAGTCTACATTCTAGTCTTACTTTACTCTCAAGGTTGCCATTTCCTGAATCCCTGTATCACCCTAAATCTGCTACATAGAAAGAGCGAGATAACCCAAGGGGGAGAATTGGACATTATCTTATAAATGTGTGCTTTTAAAAAGGGTCATCAGGGCACCTGGGTGGCTCGGTGGGTTAAGCCGCTGCCTTCAGCTCAGGTCATGATCTCGGGGTCCTGGGATCGAGTCCCGCATCGGGCTCTCTGCTCAGCAGGGAGCCTGCTTCCTCCTCTCTCTCTCTCTCTGCCTACTTGTAATCTCTCTCTGTCAAATAAATAAATAAAATCTTTAAAAAAAATAAAAAAAAATAAAAAGGGTCATCATTAACCTTTCAGTACATAGCTAGTGTTTTGCATGCATCAGGACTACTCGAGTATACTCCTTTGATTCTAGCAACCACTTGAAGCTGATATGTTTTCCTAAGTCTTCTTCAGTTTGGAGTACACCCACACTATACCACCGAATCATACTTTGTCAAAATGACCAGTGAGTCCTTTGTTGCTACATCCATTCCACTTAGTCTTCTTTTGCTCAACTTCCCTGTAGAATTTGAAAAGGTTGGCTACTCCCTCCAAATTTGGAAACTTTTGAAATTCTCATTTCCTTGTCTTGCTTAATTGCGAGTGTCCTAGTTCTTCTTTGTCTAGTGTCTGTTCTGTGTTCTCTTTCTTGAGCCACTTCTGAAGTGGAGATGTTAGTGGACCTGGGGATGATGTCTTAGATCTTCTCTTCTCATGCTACATACCCTCCCTAGGAGACAGCTTTCAATTCCAGTGACTCTAATTAACCTTAGGTACTAAGCGTTGTCAGTTATCTCCAGCCTAGATCTCTCATCTGAACTCTAACACACCCAACTGCATAATAAACACCTACATTTTTCTGTTTTAAAATGATTTCAATTTTTTCATATCTAATATAAAGCTACTCATTTCTTCCCCATGCTGGTATTTCTTCCCCATCCTTATTATAGAAATAGCTTTTCATCTCCCAGTGGCTCAAGCCAGAAACCTAGGCATCATTCCTGACTTCATACCAGTATCTAGTTAACTACCAACCTGAAAATTCCCTCAGTATATCCATTTATAGACATAGCTTCATGTCACAACCATGTAACACAGTAACAATCATCTCCCACCCAGAGTTATATCTCCTGATTTTGTAACTGGTCCCATTTCCTCAAATGTTATGCCTCTCAGCTGTTTTGAATACTGCAGCCAGGGTAACTTTTAAATACACATTTGATCAGGTAATACCTTTGATTAAAAAACTTAAATGTTTTCCCATTGTTCTCCCTTTCTCCTGATGCTAGCCATCTGTGACTACTCTCTCCTCTGCAAATATTGAAAACTATGTTATCCATGCTTAAGTTGAACTTATAAGGAAAGCATTCCTTATCATCTTACTCCTACTTTGAACACCACTCCACCCTTTTACCCTACAATGGTCTTCATTGACTGACTAAATCCTAGTATTTCCTCCAAGACACAACTTATAAAATGGGGTTGGGAGTTCCACTGACATGCTCGTATGTACATTATGGCTCCTTATATAGTTCATCCTTTATTGTATATCCCCTTCATTGAAGTGAGGATTTGTAGGAGTAGGAGCTGAGTTCGTTTTACTTATTTCATTCCCAGCACCTGGCACCTGCAGGAGGCAAAATTCTAAGAATGACTCCCATGACACATAACCCTTGATGATCTCTACCCCTCGAGGGTGGGTGGAATCTAACATCATTCCAGCATCATTCCCAACATCATTCCCTGCTTATATTACATTATAAGGTAAAAGAATTAAGGTTGGTAATCAGTTGATTTCAGGTTAATCGAAAGGAAGATTATTTCTATAGGTCCACTCTAATCACATGAACCTCTAAAAGCAGAGGTGTTTAATATTGTCATAGAAGAGTTTATAGTAGAAGAGAGAATCAGAAGAGCATTCCAGCCAATACTGCTGACAGCTTGAAGGAACTTGGATGTGCATTTTTTTGGTATGACCTACCAGTAAGAGCTAGCCTAGCTAATACCTTGATTTTATTCTATGAGACTTTAGCAGAGAACCCAATTAAGACTACTTGGACTTTTGACCTAAAGAACTATGAGATAATACATGGGTATTGTTTGATGCCACAAAGTTTGTGCTAATTTGCTATGGCAGCAATAGAAAACTAACACAGCATGCTTCCTGAAACAGTTGGGACTCGATAAATTATGGAATAATGGAATGCAACTTTAATGCAGCTTTAAGAGTATAATAAAAGAGTTCTAAACTATTCTGTTCTTTGAAGTACAACTGTATTTTTGAAGGTATAATATGTACATTGTTTTTAAGTTAATAATGGATTCATTTTTAAGGTGATTCGTTTGATGTTGTCCGTGTATTTTAAGCCATGTCTCTAGGCCGAGAGCTTCTCAATAGTAAACTACATTTAACAGGTCTATTATAAGAGATATATAATACATCCATCAAAAATAAAGACTCCAATATCAGCACTGTTATTAGTAATTCAATGAAAGATCTAGTATTCAAAGCTTGCCATTTGTTTCAAAAGGGTTGATTCTATTGATGTCTTTGTCTCCCACAAACATCCCTGGGTGACAGCCTTAGTGTTTGTGTTTTGGCTTGCCATTCTTCCCAGAGGCAACTCTTAAATCTTTGTCAGAGCAATGTAGAATGTCTGCTTATTCAAACCAAGTGTTCAAACCACCTGCTGTTCTTGGATTGTTGTTTGATTGCTGGCATTTATTTCTCTTTGAGTTTTCATCTACTAAGAAAATATTTCCTACAATAAGAAGGAAAATAAAGCTATAAATTCCTGCCCTGTTTTTTATCATATTTTCCCTTTAACTAATTAAGGTTATTTAGAGAAGCCTTTCAAAGAAAACCTAGATGAACCTTTGAAATACTCATTGTGTTGATTCATTTAGATTTTTGTTGAAAACTTCCGGTCAGGCACAGTGTTGGACCTTGGAATAAAAGGATAAATTAGTCACAGTGAACATCGTGTATTGAATAATCTCATACAAAATTGATCTCAATGCAAAATCAAGTAGCAGATATGCATTCATCTAGCCAACATAAACTAAATACTAGAAGATAAAAGCTCTGCCTTATGAGTGGTTTGAGTAGATTATTAGTTCAAAAAGAATGTGGATAGAATATTGCTAAGTTGAAACCTGAGGAAGAGCAGTCTATAAATTAGAATAAAGATTTGTGAGTTATAACTGGGATGAGGAAGTAATGCCCCTTAAGTGTCCTGTAGACTGGAATATAGGAAGGAGAAACTGGGAAAGTCCTGTCAAGAACAGTGAAGAAGGGCTCCCTGGGTGGCTCAGTGGGTTAAGCCTCTGCCTTCAGCACAGGTCATGATCTCAGGGTCCTGGGATCGAACCCTGCATCAGGCTCTACTCAGCAAGGAGACTGTTTCCCCCTCTCTCTCTGCCTGCCTCTCTGCCTACTTGTTATCTCTGTCTGTCAAAAAAATAAATAAAATCTTTAAAAACAAAACAACAACAACAACAACAAAACAAACAAATAAATAACAGAAAAAAAAACAAATGTGAAGAAATGGAGCCTGTCTATTGAGAGCTACAAAATTAGCCTGCCAGAGTTTCATGGATCCTACAAGACTGCTGATGAGCTAGATGCAGTGAGAAAAGGGATTTTTTCTTTTCACAAATGCCATATGAATGAGCCAATCCTGTTACAGCTCTAAAGGCATACATATTTATTTGTACACACAAAACACTCATTCAAATACTGGATTGTGTAATACTGGAGATAGGTTTTTCCAAATAGCCCCAGAAGCTTTAGCTATAGGGAATACATTATGTCAGTGGTACCACAAGCAAAATAAGTTTTTACACAAAGTAAAATCCCAGGGACACCTGGGTGGCTCCATCGGTGAAGTATCTGCCTTCAGCTCAGGTCATGATGCCAGGGTTCTGGGACTAAGTCCCTCGTCAGGCTCCCTGCTCAGTGGGGAGTCTTCTTTTCCCTCTCCCTCTCCCTGCCACTCTGCCTGCTTTTGCAGTCTCTCTCTCTCTCAAATAAAAAAATAAAATGTAAAAATAATAAATAAATTAATCTCAGGCCACATTTCCAGCAATGTTGAGAGATGATATAGTGATTAGAATCTTATTTGACCCAGGGCCAAAAGGAATCACTGTAATACCAGCATAATGACAGAATATTCTAGACTCAATTTAAATAAACTGATATCTTCATAAGATAAAATATTCATTTAAGCATGTGAATATTTAGTTAAATAGATCACTTAAATTTAGGATGCTGATGGTTCCAACATTACATTTAGAAAATTAAGTGCTATATCTATTTTTTTTTAATATTTGTATTTGACAGAGAAAGAAAGAAAGGATGAGTCTAGGAAGAGAAGCAAGCTCTGAGCTGGGCTCAGAGCCCGACATGGGGCTTGATCCCAGCACCCGGGAGATCATGACCTGAGCTGAAATTGGACTTAACTGATTGAGCCATCCTGGTATCCCATGAAGTGCTGTATTTTAAAGGTACCAAATGTGAATCCCGAGTTACTTTTTTGTTAAGTGCCTTAAATGCCCTGGATATGTTCTTCCAAGTTTAGCCTATTTCTAAACTTCCTGTTCAGACAATATTTTGATTAAATATGCACGATCTTCTCTGATGTACCTGTGTTCACAAGCCCAAACTCTCATATATATAGTCACCAAGAAGATTGATTGACCAAACTAATGATATTTGGGTCTTTTGTTCTTTTTCCATTCCTTAATAATTAGTGCCCAGTGGTGACTTTTGTCCCTCCCCCCAGTTTGCCCATGACTCAGTTCTCCTTTCAGACATTTCTAACATTGTCTCTATGAAGCCTTTCTTCTTACCATATTTCTGAAAGGATGCCAGTCCCTTTTAAAATTCTCCAATGAGTAAAAAATAAATAAATACATACATAAAATAAAATAAAAATATTCTCCATTAAGTCCATTTTCTTACTCTTCAGAACAGTCATCTTTTTTCTTTGACAAAAAGTTTCTTTCTGGGACGCCTGGGTGGCTCAGTTGGTTAAGCAGCTGCCTTCAGCTCAGGTCATGATCCCAGCGTCCTGGGATCGAGTCCCACATCGGGCTCCTTGCTTGGCAGGGAGCCTGCTTCTCCCTCTGCCTCTGCCTGCCACTCTGTCTGCCTGTGCTTGCTCTCACTTCTCTATGACAAATAAATAAATAAAATCTTTAAAAAAAAAAAAAGTTTCTTTCTGCTATTTTCAATCTCTTTTTAATATTTTTCATTGTTTTTGAGAAACTTTCCAAAGTAGTTATGTTTTTAATCCTCTATCCTTCTTAGATTGCCAAAATACAATTACTTATGTGTTTAGAACAGTTATTCCCTTTTTGTCTTGATTCATAGCCTATATTCACTATCAAAATAAATCACAATAAAAATATGGGAGATTATAATGTATATTCTTTAATTTTTCCCAGATTTGAATTGGATAAATTTAGTTTAATGGTAACACCAATACTCAAAACTCTTTGTATCTGTTTGTATATAGTTAATAGGATCTCTTGGAAAGATAATTCAGTAGCTCCCTCCCCATGGAGACCCATCATCCTAACTCAGATTAACAAAAAGTGACCTTAGTAAAGTATTTAATATCTCTATGCCATGGTTTTATCATTTCCCAATGAAGGACTTAATATCTTTAGAGATCTAACTTTAATTTTTTATCATACTATAAAAGTACTTTATCTCTAAGGTATTTACTTTGAATGTTTTCAACCACTACAGGAGCAAATTTAGGCTAAAATAGGAATATTTAAAGTACCATTCTGGGGTGCGTAGGTGGGTCAGTTGGTTAAGCATCTGCCTTCAGCTCTGGTTGTGATCCCAGGACACTGGGACTGAGCTCTGCATTGGGTTACCTACTCCGAGGGGAGTCCACCCCTCCTTCTCCCTCTGCCCCTCTCCCCTGCTCATGCTCTCTCTTTCTCTCTCATGCTCTCTCAAATAAATAAATAAAATATTTAAAAAAAATAAAGTACCATTCTGTCCTCATATTATGAGATGTATAGTACATTAATAAGATCTGGGGGAAAAAATCATCCTGATTATAAGCCATTTTCCCAACATTTTTTTCTGTTACAGATCTGAAAATGTATTTTTCTCTTAACCAAGGGAGATGACTCTTTCTTTTTCCAGTGTGGAGGGCCAAAACTAACTGATAAAAACCTTTCCTAAAGATAGTTAACTTCCACTTCAACGGAACTGGGAAGTTGTTTATCAATCCTCTGTTCTATATGTAAAGAAGAGTCATTTCTTACAGGTAGTCATGGTGGTCTAAATCCCCATTATCAGCCATTACTAACTTTATGTTTATATATTAGAAATGTGTTGTCCAATGTGAATCACCTAGTTGTAATTATTCTACATTTAAAGTAAAAAACTGCGGCGCCTGGGTGGCTCAGTGGGTTAAAGCCTCTCCATTGGGCTCAAGTCATGATCCCAGGGTCCTGGGATCGAGCCCCACATTGGGCTCTCTGCTTGGTGGGGAGCCTGCTTCCTCCTTTCTCTCTGCCTGCCTCTCTGCCTACTTGTTATCTCTGTCTGTCAAATAAATAAATAAAATCTTAAAAAAATATATAAAGTAAAAAATTCTGTGGTAGTGTACTGAATTCCACTGAAAGCTCACTTAACACAAGTTTTAACCTGTATACCCATGATCAATTATAAAATTGTTAGCATTATTATTATTATTATTATTATTATTATTTACGTCTTCATGTGAGAAGAGTCTGGGGAAGATGAAGGAGTTGGAGGATCATGAGCTCACCTCCAAGGACACGCTGAGACAACAGCTACATATAATGTGACTTAATCTGAAAATAACCTGAATACTCATAAAATAGATCTTCCACAGCTAAAAACAAAGAAAAGGCCAGATAGAGAATGGTAGGAGAGCAGAAATGCAGTAGAAAACCCAACTCCCATCAGTGGTAATCCAAAAGTAGAAGGAGTATCATAGGCATGGAGGTCCTCCCTGAGAATTGAGGGGATCAACAACAAAGGATCTCAACAGAAAGTTGAGTCTGGCTTTGAAATCAGTGGGGCTTAAGTCTGGGAGAGCCAAGGAGCTTTAGTAAACCTAGACTCTGCTCTTAGTGACACTGTTGTATGACATTCAGTTCAAGATACAGGACAGAGACGACAGTCTTAAAAGCACCTGGATTATATAAAAAGGACATTTATTGATTAAATTAGAGCATGTGCTGGAGGAGCAGGACCTCTAGGAGCCTTCTCCAGGAACAAAAAACCTGGTGGGTTCCATTTTTCTAATCTTCCTTTAGCCTAGCTGGTTGGATCTTTGTGGTCTTTGTGGGAGCCAGCTCTGACACTTTCCATGTTGGTAGCACGTCTCTACCTTGCTAGTACAGCTTGCCTTCCTCTGCTGACCCACACCACTTAATATAGTTACCCAGCAGGCTACCCTCTAAAACAAGACCTGCCCTGGGTAGGGGGTCATCAGTCCCATCAATCAGTGTGCCTGCAACAGCTATACTCTGAAAACTGCAAGACACTGATGAAGAAATTTAAGATCACACAAAGAAATAGAAAGACATCCCCTGGTCAAAGATTGGAAGGACAGATATTGTTAAAATGTCTCTACTACCAGAAAGCAATCTATAGATTCAATACAAGACACCTATGAAAATATCAACAGTGTTTTTCACAGAACTGGAAAAAATATCCTAAAATTTATATGAAACCACAAAAGATCTGAAATAGCTAAAACAATCTTGAGAAAGAACAAAGCTGAAGGTATCACAGTCCCAGATTTCAAACTATATTACAAAGCTATAGTAATCAAACAGTATGTTGTTGGCACAAAAATAGACCTGGAGATCAATGGAATAGTATAGAAATCCCAGAAATAAACCTATGCCTATATGGGCAATTAACCTATGACAAAACAGGCAGGGAAATACAATGGGAAAAAAATCTTCAATAAATAATATTGGGAAAACTGGACAGCTACCCACAAAAGAATGAAATGGGAGTACTTTCTCATACCATACACAAAAATAAACTCAAAATGAATTAAAGACCTAAATGTAAGATCTGAAACAAAAACAAACAAACAAACAAACAAAATCTAAAAGAAAACACAGGCAATAAATTCTTGGATATTGGTCTTAGCAATATTTTTCTGGGGCCTCTCTTCAGGCAAGAGAAACAAAACTAAAATAACCAGTTAGAACTACATCAAACTAAAAAGCTTTGCATAGCTGAAAAAAAAATCAACAAAATTAAAAGGCAACCACAGAATGAGAGAGATATTGCAAATGATATATCCACGAAGAGATTACTATCTAAAATACATGAAGAACTGGAACTCAAAACAGAACAAAATAACCACCAACAACAAATAGTCTAATTAAAAAAATCAACATAGGAACTAAAAAGACATTTTTTTTTTCAAAGTAGACATAGAGGTGGTCAACAGAAACATGAAAAAATACTCAACAATACTCAACATCATTCATCAGGGGAATATAGATCAAAATCACAATGAAATACCATCTCACAGCCAACAGAATGGGTAGTATCAAAAAGACAAAAATAGTAAGTTTGACAAGGATGTGGAGGAAAGGGAACTCTCTTAAACTGATGATGGGAAGGCAAAGTGGTGCAGTCACTATGAAAAGCAGTATTGAGGTTACTCAAAAAATTGAAAATAGAACTCCCATATCAGAGGCATCTGGGTGACTCAGTTGGTTAAGTGCATGACTCTTGATTTTGGCTTGGATCATGATCTCAGAGTCATGAGATCGAGTCCCATTAATGGTTCTACACTCAGTGTGGAGTCTACTTCTCTCTCCCCCTTCCTGTGCCCCTCCCTTGCTCGTGCTCTCTCTCTCAAAATAAATAAATAAATGAAATCTTACCAAAAAAAAAAAATCGAACTCCCATATGATCTAGGAATACTACTTCTGGGTATTTACCTGGAAAAAAAAATTAAAAAACACAAACAAAAAACCAAAGCACTGTTTTTAATAAATAAATGTGCCCCTGTGTTTACTGCAGTATTATTTACAATAGCCAAACTATGGAAGCTGCCCAAGTTTCCATCAGTAAGTAAATGGATAAAAATCTGGTACACACACACACACACACACACACACACACACACACGGGAATATCACTTGGCTATTAAAAAAAATAATAATATCTTGCTATCTGTAACAACAGGGATGGACCTAAAAGGTATTACGGCTAAATGCAGCAAGTTAAACAGAGAAAGACAATACCTTATGACTTCATTTATATGTGAAATCTCAAAAACAAAGCAAATGAACAAACCACCCCAGAAATGGACTAAAATACAGAGAACAAACCGGTGGCTGCCAGAGGGGTGGCAGGCTGGTGGCAGGGGATTGGGAGGGGTAAGTGAAGGAGATTAAGAGGTACAGACTTCCAGTTATAAAACAAATAAGTCGCAGAGATAAAAAGTACAGCATAGGGAACACAGTCAATAATATTTTAATGACTTTGTATGAAAACAGATGGTAACTACACTTACTGGGGTGAGCATTTTGTAACTGCTGAATCACTGTGCTATATACCTGAAACTGATATTGTATGTCAGCTCTACCTCAATTAAAAAAAAAAAAATCTTCATGTGATGACAGCATTATTCAACTGATTTTCAAAAATGGAAAGCTAAATGCTACTGGTTTCAATTAACATGGAACTAAATAAAACTTTATAAATATAAAAACCTGCATGTTTAAAGAAATATCTTAAAGGCATGTTAATTACACCATTTAATCAGGAATTTGGGTATGAAAAACTATTATATACATTATGCAAAACATATGCCACTTTCTTACTATCATTTTATCGAAACTTGAGAAAAAAAATAAGATCAAAGATGCATAAGAGATAATTAGTAAAAATTTCTGGTAGTTGGGGTGCCTGGGTGGCTCAGTGGGTTAAAGCCTCTGCCTTCAGCTCAGGTCATGATCCCAGGGTCCTGGGATCGAGCCCCACATAGGGCTCTTTGCTCAGCAGGGAGCCTGCTTTCCCCCTCTCTCTGCCTGCCTCTCTGCCTACTTGTGATCTCTGCCTGTGAAATAAATAAATAAAATCTTAAAAAAAAAAGATTTCTGGTAGTTTAGCTGCAAGCATAATCATTTGCAACATAAATATGATACAAATACTAAACCACTTGTTGACTGGAAATAGAAATTAGAAGACCTGGATCCCCACCTTGCCTTTGCTGTTAAATCACGGTGTGACCCTTGCATTAATTTGCACCCTTAAGGACAAGTGTTTTGGTTTTTGTTTTTTGTTTTCCTCACCAATAAGATAGGCAGGATCTCTAGAGCTGTTTCCAAACTTAGACTCGGGTTTCAGTTAAAAGTTTTAGATTAGAAATCCAGCATGTCCTTAAATTATTATCTGATTTAATTCCATCTTCATTTCCCCACAAACTACTGACTAATCTTGGTCATCTTAGCAGAGTGAGAAAATTACTCTGTCTTACAAAATCTAATTGAAACCCAGTATGCCCTAAAATATTTCTTACAGTTTCCTTTGTGACGCATTTATACTGGAACAGCCCTCACCTTATAAAGCACAGGAACATCCTCAGGAACGTTGTCTGTTCCCCACCTAAAGACTATCCGGAAAACAAAAACAAACAAACAAACAAAAAACCCCTTTCTCTTACCTTTTATATTAAGAGTTAGCCTTAACTAGTATAACCAAAATATTAAAATCTGTAATACAGAACAAAACATATAAAATATCAAGAAGGAGACAAAAGTCAGGACTAGATCCCAGAGACAGTTGCTCAGCAAAACTGATAGTCCCTGTCCCCATATTTAACAGAGTATATTTCAAAAAAACAGCCACATGCTCTTTTTAGAATTGGGTATCAACGTTCCTCCCAGGAGAACAAGGTTGAATTTGGCCCACCCTGAGAGTACAGAGTGAATGATAAGGTTGTGATTTTCAAGGCAAGGTTATAACAAGAGATTCAGCTTCAGCCTGGAGCTCTAGGGCTTTGATCTTGGAAGCCAGGCACCAAGCTGTGAAGAAGCAATGGGCCACAGGACAAGAGCACATGGCCGTGTGTGTGCTGACAACCACAACGAAGGCTAGTCACCAGTCTCCAGATCTGAATGAGCAGGCCTTCAAATGTCTAGGCTGCGGCCACCAACTCACTTTCAGCCTTCGAGTCTTCCCAGCTGAGGTTCCACACATCATGAAACATACTGTTTTCTACAGCCTGTCCAAACTTTAAGTCACAGAATCTATAAGCAGAATAAAATATTCATTATTTCATACCAGTACACTTGGGGTGTTATGGTATGCGGCAAAAGATAACTCAAGCACACTGCATTACTCAATTGATGTTTTTTGTTTGTTTGTTTGTTTTTCTCATTTCTACCAAATGGGATATGGATTTGTGGTCATTCTACTATGGGGGATTCATAACACACAGTTTTATTTCTCATGTTATAAAGGAAGTTCAAGTAATACTACTGACTTTACCACGTGATTGTCTTTATGCCTGTTCATTAAAGTACAATGATATTCATTAAAGCATCATTTTATGTAAATTATTAATTACTCATCAAAGCTCATTAATATGTTAATAGTATATTGATTTGTTTTCTCAAACTTAATCCTGTTGCCTGCCAAAGGCTCTATCAATAATAACCAATCAAGGGGCGCCTGGGTGTCTCAGTGGGTTAAAGCCTCTGCCTTCGGCTCAGGTCATGATCTCAGGGTCCTGGGATCGAGCTCCACATTGGGCTCTCTGCTCTGTGGGGAGCCTGCTTCCCCCGCCCCCTCTGCCTGCATCTCTGCCTACTTGTGACCTCTGTCTCTTAAATTAAAAAAAATATAAAAATAAAAATTAAAAAATAATAACCAATCAAGATTTCTTCATTCTGGCTTTAGTTTCTCAACTTATGAAAGTGGATTTTTTCTCCTTATGGAAGTGGACTCTCCAATCCATTTAAATATCAACTGCCCCTCAAAATTCACAAGGAAATACTCTCTTCTAGGTTCCTATGTCAGGGCCCTCGTACTTTTCTCTCTGCTTCATCTTGAAATTTCACTCCCTAACTTCTCCCATGTCTATCTGATCCCATGTGGAACCAAATCCCTCTTCACGATTGTGTTTGACCAAGTAAATCTCCTGTCTGTCCATCTCACTGTTCTATTCCTCCATTCAGGAGTTCTTCCTTCTCCCCTTTGAGCTGAGGACTCATTGTTCATTGAGAAGAAGCTTCTACATCTTCATGAACATCAAAATATTTATAAGGGGCTGATATTGAAATACAGAGATGAATCAACACTATACAAATCCAGGGTTTTTTTCTCAGTTGAAATATTAAAAAATAATGTGTAGATGAAAGTGACTTAAGAGTTTAAGAATTTATTTTACTTTTTTTAAAGATTTTATTTATTTGACAGACAGAGATCACAAGTAGGCAGAGAGGCAGGCAGAGAGAGAGAGAGGAGGAAGCAGGCTCCCTGCAGAGCAGAGAGCCCAATGTGGGGCTCGATCCCAGGACCCTGAGATCATGACCCGAGCCAAAGGCAGAGGCTTTAACCCACTGAGACACCCAGGTGCCCCAAGAATTTATTTTAAAAGTGGAATCCAATCTGCTAATATCATTAAGATAGTTCAAACAACAAAAAACAGCCTTTTCACTGATGAATGAATAAAGAGATTTTAGCTTTGGCATTTATATTTATTTATGTAACTTCAGCCTGTATCAGAAAGATGGCAGAGTGCCATCAGCAACTATTAATTATTTAGAGCTTTCTATATTTTAGACATTTGATTAGGTATTATGTCTTCAATACTTTTAATGCTTATAACAATGCTACAATGTAGATCTCAAAATGCTGTTCTTCCAGATAAGAAAACTGAGACCTAAAAACATTAAGTAGCAATCTAAGATCAAAAGACTATTATATTCATTTATAGTTAACTCAGAGTTACTGTTTCTTTCACTTCAACAGATTTCTTCCTCCCCAGCTAAGTACAGCCACAAAAACAATCCCATTTCTTTTTAAGATCATAGCATTTTTAACATGTAAAGACACTGTTCTTCCAGTTTGTCAAGATACAATTTCTAAAAGGCTTATTGAGAAGTATTATATATTTAACCAAACATTAACAATAATATCAGTCTGATGTTATTTTTATTAATAATATAGAATGATATGGTATGGTATGATTCTTACTACATTTTTAAAAAGATTTTTATTTATTATTTATTTGAAAAAGAGAAGAGAGAGAATACCAGCACAGGGAGAGGGAAAGGGAGGGGGAGACCCCCTGCTGAGTAGAAAGCAGAGATGTGAGGCTCAATCCCAGGACCCTGAGAGCATGACCAGAGCCGAGGGCAGATGAGCCAAGGGCAGATGCTCAACCAACCGAGCCATCCAGGTGCCCCTGTAGTTCATTATTTATTTAAGCATACGTGTGTGTGTGTATGTGTGTGTGTGTTTAGTGCCTGGTATACATTTAGTCACTCACCTACAGAGCCTTTTACTTAATTCTATATTTAGACAATATGTTGTCAATAAAAAGTAATTCTAAGCTACATTTTAAAATACCTTATTTAATATCTATATCTCAGTTTTTAAAGATCCTCAGAAAAAAATTTTATAGCCCTAGGACACATTATTCAATCACATTTTTCAACAATGACCTCAATATTGCTAGACAGAATGTCTACACATCACTTTTACTTTCACACTTTGGTTTTCCAGGATGTCATTTCATAATTTTACCTCTCTCCCCAAATCTTTATCTGACTAATCCTTGAGAACCTCATTCATGTGTAACTTGTTTTTGGAGACACGTCTCGGGTTCATTACTGCCTGGAGATAGGTGTCATTCTTTGCTGTTTCTAAACCATTTCTTTCCCCTTACTCTTCCCAAACCTCCTCCTCCCTTAAGAATACAAGGCATCGGGCAGCTCTTCTTTGGTGATAAAATATATTAACCTCCCATTCACTTATTTATAATTCACTTAGTAATTGTGTCTAGTTTTCCTATTTTATTCAACTTTATGCCTGTGTTAACTATTGAAGACCTCAGTATTCATATAGAGAATTGTCTGGCATCTTGATCTCTCAGCTCTTGATACCCTCACCTTCAACGACCTTTCCTTCCACTTCTCATCACTCATGAACTGTCATCCCCCAAAATGCTACTAGCTCTGTCATCATGATCTCAAACATCACTGTGGGGTCAACATTTCCTATTTTACATCTTATGTACTATGCAATATTCCCATTCACTAGGTCTCTTATCTCATCAAAACCTTCAATCTATTAATGCTAGCATTTCTTCTATTATCAGATGATAACCTTACCTCCCAATAGATGTGATCATATAGGACAGCCTCTTCTTTTTCCAACTAATTCCTTAGTTTAGTTGTCTATGTGTCCACATGTCCTACCTTCCCCTGAGGTTCTAATGGAAAATTTGTCCTGATTTTCATCTCTGTCCCGAATCCCATAACTTTTCACCTTCTCAGTGCCTTTGCTTTGGTGAATATCCTAGTTTTTTTTTTCTTCCATCATACGTTCCCCTCATTCTGTGGTTCATTACCATCAGCACATAAACATGTCTTAGTATTAATCATCTTAAAACATTCTTTGACTTATTTTCCCCTGGCTATACCTGATTTGACTATGAAAACAAATTACCCAAAGCAAAGGTTCTTGACAATTTCCCTATCCATCACTGCTTTCTTTAATAATCTTACCTAGTCTAAAATTTTACATCTTATCTTTCTAATAATAACTACCAAATATTTTTGTTTATCCAGAATATCCTATGCGCTAGACTAAAACAAACAACAACAACAACAAAAACCCTCTCTATTTAATAACTTAGAGGTTGACATCTTATTTTTAATCAAACTCTTTGTTTCTTGATACTAAACCCTGTCCTTTCCAAATCTTCTCTAACTTTGTAGAAGATACCACAAGCTTTCTCAGGCTAAAAAACTAATGTATAAGTCAGCTCAGGCTACCATAGACAACATCCATATATTCAGTGGCTTAAACAACAGACATTATTTTTCTTACAGTTCTGAAGGCTGGAAGTTCAAGTTCCTTGGGTTTGTAGACATCCACTTTCTGACTATGTGCTAGAGAAAGAGAACTATGTGATGTCTCTTCTTATAGGGTACTAATCACATCATGAGAACTGTAAGTTAATTATCTCATCTAAACCCAATTATTTCTCAGAGGACCATCACCATATACTCTCACATTGGACATTAGGGCTTCAACATGTGAATTTGGGAGGATGCAATTTCAGTCCAGAGCACCGAAGTATATACCCTCACTTCCTCCTTTGCAGATTCTTTCTACAGTCAATTTACCTACAGATCCAATCACTTGTCACCATCTATTGCTTAGAGACCAGTTCAAGACACATAATTCATCTATAACATGGCAAAAGCCTTCTAAATAGTCTCCTTTCTGCTCCTTTCTGTCTTCTCATTTGACTATAAGTAACTTTGTAACTTCAGAGGTCAGTGTCCTAGTTTGGGTTGCTATAAGAAACCACCACAGATAGGGTGGCTTATTTCTCATAGTTCTGAGGCTGGAAGTCCAACATCAGGGTTCCAGCATGGCCAGATTCTGCTGAGAGCCTTTCTCCAAGTAGCAGACTACTAACTTCTTCTTGTATCCCCATAGAACAGAGAGATCCTGGGGTTCCTTTTATAAGGACACTGATTCATTCATGAGGACTGTATCCTGAAGACTTAATTACCTCCCACAGGTTCCATACCTCCTAATAGTAGAGCCTAGGATTTCTTCTTCTTCTTTTTTTTTTTTTCTTATTGTGTTATGTTAGTCACCATACAGTGCATCATTAGTTTTTGAGGTAGTATTCCATGATACATTGTTTGCACATAACACCCAGTGCTCCATGTAATCCATGCCCTCCTTAATACCCATCACCAGGCTTAGGATTTCAATATATGAATTTGGGTGTGGGGGGACACAAACATCATGCTATTTCTGCCAGAGCAATCTTTTTAGATCCAGGCATGTTTTTCCTCTGCTAAAATCCTCCAACAGCTTCCCTGGCAACTTTCCTTCCCATGGCCTCACTTGTCTTTGCCGACAATCTATTTTACCTTATTTCCATTTTCTCTACACTGGCTTTTTCCAAAACTTGGTTATATTAATTTCTTCATATTTTAGCACTTCTTCATTTGTTACTCTTCTAGAAGTGGTTCTCCTGCAGACCCTTGTAAGGCTGTCTTGTGATGTAGGCCAAGTGTCTTCTCCTCCTCACAGAAGCTTCTCTGATGGACACCTTAAGCTAATGAAGCTGCTCTTCTAATGGCTCATGATAGATTGATCATGTTCTATTTATCCACTGCAGTCGTTATCTCAAATTTTGTTTGGTGTGTGCCTATGTGTTGTAAACAGAGCCTTCTTGAGAGTAGGAATGTGGTCTTTCTCAACATTTCATAATTAACACTTAGAACTGTGCCTGCACAAAGGAAGCCATTAATAAATATATTTGCTGACTGGTTGATTCTTTGTGATATATATATATATATATATATATATATATATATATATATATATATATATATATATTAGGATCCTCTAAACTACAGTCTCAGAGTATCTGAGTTTAATTGGTTTGGGAGAGAGAGAGGAAAAAATCAAAATTATACATTTATCAGACACCTGTTGCAAAGTAGTAGTCAACAAACACCACTAATTTCAAAATATTTTATATAATATCTTTGATGTTTTGCTTCCCATGTTAGGAAAGGTCACCATTTACTGTGAGAACTAATTTTTGCATTCATAGGCTTGAAAAAACAAATCCTAGGCCATAGAGTATTTCTAAAATGTTTTTTCTTTATAAAAAGATTTTCTACATATACTTAGTGCAAATTGCTCACGACTCCTTTAAGTCTTACGAATTGAGACTGTCTCATGAAATTTGTTACCCACCAATTAACCTGCCACTTTCAGCAGGCTTTACAGAAACTCCTCTAAAAAGGTGCCATTCTTACTATTTGGATTTTTCTGAATTTTTACTATCTTTCTAATTCAGTGATTCTCTTGTTTTCATGTGGATAAGAACCATCTGGGTACTCAAGAGAGAGGACACAAAAACAGGATATAAATAAACATTCTGCCTCATCCCCACGTTTGCTCAGAAATCTACATTTTAAGTGAACATACCAGATGATTCCAATGCAGGTAATGCTGCATTTAATTCTCAAATAAAATCAATGAGATTGATTCTTTGAAGAGTTATCCTTTCTTAGTGGATGGCTGAATGGCAACAATTTGTTGGTAGCTGGTATCTTAAAAAGCATCCTATGCTGAGCGAAGTAAGTCAATCAGAGAAAGATAATTACCATATGATCTCTCTGATATGAGGAACTTGAGAGGCAGGGCGGGGGGTTTTGGAGGGTAGGGAAGGAAAAAAATGAAACAAGATGGGGTCTGGAGAGAAACAAACCATAAAAGACTCTTAATCTCATGAAACAAACTTAGGGCTGCTGGAGGGGAGAGGAGTGGGAGGGAGGGGTGGCTGGGTTATGAACACTGGGGAGGGTATGTGCTATGGTGAGTGCTGTGAAATGTGTAAGCCTGATGATTCACAGACCTGTACCCCCAGGGCAAATAATACATTATATGTTAAATACATACATACATACATACATACATACATAAAACATTCTTTTCCCAATATAAGGAATACATATTGTTTTAGAAAATTTGGAAAGTACTGAATAATATGCAGATGGTGACTATCACTGATAATCTTATGGCTACAGGTAACCACTGCTAACTTGGTAACACATTCCTTAATATAAATGCTTATCTATATTTTTATAAGCACATACAATATGCTAGGCACTGAATTAGGATACATATGTAAAAAAGATGAAAATGTATATGTTCTTGGGGCACCTGGGTGGCTCAGTGGGTTAAAGCCTCTGCCTTCAGCTCAGGTCATGATCCCAGGGTCCTGAGATGGAGCCCTATATCTAGCTCTCTGCTCAGCAGGGAGCCTGCTTCCCCCTCTCTCTCTGCCTGCTTCTCTGCCTACTTGTGAACTCTGTCTGTCAAATAAATAAATAAATAAAAATCTTAAAAAAAAAAAGGTATATGTTCTCATACACACAGACATATATGTGTGTGTTATATAATTTCAATTGATGCTATGTCATCAACAATTCTTAATGGTTACAAAATATTTCATTGCATAGAGGACTACAACTTTTAAAACTATTCTAGTGTTCAATATTTAGGATGCATAAAAAACACCTTTCTGGATAATAATTCTGGATTACCTTTATATAGATATTTCTTAAAAGTGCAGTTTACAGAACAATGGATAGACAACACACAGCAAATGGTTTGTAAAAAAAGTGCTGACAGTCTTCGCTTGCAGAGGCAATAATCTTTCAGGTTTCATATCCCTCTGGAGAAAAATATTGTAATTTTACAAAATTATTATAAAATTTAGATCTTAAAAGATCTCATTTATTAACAAGAATTTTACAGCCTTTTTAAAAGTTATTTTTAATTAATAATTTAAACATTAATATTTAATATTTTATATACTATTATTGCACTTGGTCAGTGGTACCACATGGAGTTGTAGCACATGGCAGCTCTGATGCACCCATTTTTCATTTGTAGGAAATCTTAATGATTTTCTTAGTAACACGAAGGTATTTTCACACTTAACTATTTTAATTTTGAATGGCTTCATGGCAGATCTGCATATGAATTATTCTTTTAATCTTTCTTTTCATTTTAATATTATCCCACTGATATTATAGACAGAAAGTGCTTTATTTTATAGACTGTATGCTTCTGTTCTTTTTGGTCTTTAGGTTTTCAACTCTTAGCTTTTAATTCGTGAAGAATGTATTTATTTTAATGTATGAAGTTAGGACCTAAATTAGTTTATCCCCCAAAGCTAACCAATATTCTTTAAACCATTAATTGGCAATCCTAAATTATTCTTTCCTCATCTATGTAGATTATAGTAATCTTAGCACGTGCCGGGACGTTTTTTTAGCTAAAGATATATATTTGTTTGTTTAGAATTGTAATTTCACTAGAGAAAGCATGGATCAATAGGACCAATTACTACTGAGTAGCTACACAGGAACATTCCTAAATTCTACACTGAGGGTTGGAATGACTGAAGTCAATGTCAAGCCTTGTGTATGATATTTCCTACAGAAAAATGTCAAGTCATTAGGTAAACTGAGTAGAAAATATAATGTGACCAGAGATAACTCTAGGCTGTCACTATCAACTGATCATTGGAATATTTTGATGTTTCTTTTTATTTAAACTCATAGTTTCTGTGGTATATTTGAGCCAATGGTGATTAGACAGATATCTACTCCCTTAACTGAATATTTACAGGAAGTAAACCAGTGAGATAATTCACCCTTATTGTAATTTATCTGGGAAATAAAACCAGTCAGAAGCAAGGTGGTATCAGGAGAGCCAGGAGTTGTGGGTGAATTCTGTAAAAGGACCAAGGCCCTGAGAGGAAGTAAGGATGGTTCAGGATATATCTTCCTTGTTCAAATAATGCTCTGAGAGTTGGTTGAGTTAGAATTATTTTCCCTAACAACACAAACAAATCAAAACGTGGCTCAACTCAGCCAAGATATGGTCGGAAACAGGAGATCCTTATAATTAGAACAGCAATAGTCATATCTGTTCTAAAAGTGACTATGAGACTCTCATTAAATGGGGCCAAGAATAAGAAAAAGAGGAGATGACATTGGGAAGCAAGACTACAAATTCTTATTCTTATTCTTTTGTATTAGTTTACATTGGCAGTAACAAACTCTGTGTTTTTTGTTGACTAATAACACCTATTGTTGACAATACTCAATAAAACATGGAGGTGGGAAAAAATTGACACAGACTATTTGTAAACTCGTCAATTGTTCTATCTTGGTAATTGGTTTAAATTTTTTAACCATCTTTTTCTGAGACAATGCTATTATATTCTAGATATCTTTTGGCAAATACACCCTCTTTACTTAATTTTTCATAAGCAGTATTTGTTAGCAACCCAGGAGCTGGAGCAAAGAGAATTTTTATCGCTAATTGAGATCTTTGGTTCTATTTTTCACAAGATTTTAAAAGTAGGTGGGCTAGGCTTGCATTTCCAGGTTAATCAACTTCAAAGGTACGTGTTACAAGATGACTTGACCCCCATGGAATTCTTTTTAAAAAATACTCTTAGTGACAACCAGCATTGATTTCCTTAATGAATGCCTCCCTCCTGAGGATTCTCTGGGCTTACTTCCAGTATACTACTGTTGTTAGCCATTTTCTTCCTATCACTGTCAGAGTTACCTGGTAGGTGTTTATTCATAATACTGTCAAACACCTTGTTCATGCTTTCACTCACTGTTCACTCACTGCAGAGCCATTCGCTAGTCTATGTCAGAGCTAAGATCCAAATAGTTTGCTCCCCCAGAGAAATTTGTACATTTGCCTTTATTACATGATAAGAATCATAATGAATCATGTATTAATTCATGTATCAAACCTAGTTCAGTTATCTGGAGCAACTCATGTGTTGTTTATCAGTCAACTTCAAAGCCGTAGAGACCTCTCTGGTACAGATATTAAGTTTTTAAGTTAGTACATCTGACAAAATATTATATAGTCAAATTCATCCTTAAAAATCTCCTTTCTAGGTTCTACCCTGGAAACTGACCTACCATGTTTCAAAACTCAGACCCAATCCAACCAGTCTTTTCTCCAATGGTGAAAATGATTGTTATTTTATAAATAATTGTCAAGTATTTTTCATATACCTTCAGACTCCAAATCCACACTCTGCAGTAAGACGCTCTCACTATGAGAAGCAACCAGAAGTGAGTGGGCCCAGGTGCTGACCAGGATAGCAGTCTCACATCTTTCAACCAAACTCATTAGGAGGATTAGTAATCCAATTTCCTACATGGTTCAACTAGTTCTGTCCTGTGTTCTTCATTTTCATGGCTCTCCTATAGTTTAATTCACTACAACAAGATAGAGATTTGAATCAATAGCATTATAACCTTTGTATAACTATGGTCTGTATGTATATCCATATTCCAGTTTTCTTATCTTTGATCTCCATCCGGGATTTACAGTTCCTGAATTTTTGATTTCTATTCATTTTCTAAATTGTATATATCATATGTGATCAATGCCGGGGCGAAAGTAGGTAAAGTATACAGAGTATACTGTTTTGTATGCAGCTATTCTATATATGTTCATTGGATTACATTAATTATCTTTGCTTGAAGGTAATATATCGCTCAAAAAATTATGCATGTTAATTATAAGCAATTGAAAAACATACAGAAAATTAGAAGGAAAAATAAATCATTGGTTTAACTATAACACTTTGATGACTTAGAGTTTCTAGAGTTGTTACATTGCATTGATTTTTGAAGATGCTATTATGGTAAAGGAATTTTCATACTATCAAAGGCATTTTACTGATTAAATGCATGATCATATCTAGGTTATATTAAGAAATATTTACATATTTCTTTTGGAGCAGAGGCATTCTGTATATTTCGGTTTTCATCTCTCAAATAATCTGGACCTTACACAAATTTTTTAAAAAGATTTTATTTATCTATTTGACAGACAGAGATCACAAGTAGACAGAGAGGCAGGCAGAGAGAGAGGAGGAAGAAGGCTCCCCACTGAGCAGAGAGCCCAATGCAGGGCTTGATGCCAGGACCCTGAGATCATGACCTTAGCTGAAGGCAGAGGCTTAACCCACTGAACCACCAGGTGCCCCTGCACAAAACTTTTAATTGACATGCCTATTCATTATCCAAGAATGCATAGATATTAATTTGATATTTTGCAGCATACTGCATGTGGGAATGATTCCTTTAATATTCTGACTTTATGGTGGATAAATTTTTATGCTTTTAATGTGGCTTTGTTATAAGTTCATGTGCAGTAAATGGTCACTGTCTGAATAGTCTCATGGTAGCCCGTGATAGGTCTTCAGGACATATCATTAACTCTTCTCTGGCTATGCAATAAAACATGTAATTTTACTACTAATGGTGCTCCTTAGGCTATAGGGATGTGCAATGGGTATTTTCAAAGTGAAGTTGCTAAGTAACATTAAGAAAATTGCTATGAAAGCAAAGTTAATGATCTCAGCTGGTACCATTTAGTGAGGCATTTTAAGCTAATGGCAGCATCAGACTGAATTTACTGCGAATCGGCAGCTCCTTTTCTGTTTTGTTGGAGACATCTTCATTCTCCAAACAACAGTTAGTGTTTTTGGTCCTTAAATTGCTTAGCAAAATTAACAAATTAATATACCACACTCTTGTAAAGTGGTTATTATTCCCATCTCACTATTAGCAAAATAATATCCAAGTAATGTGATTAGATGGGAAAATAAGAAACTAGATAAATTAAGAGAAAAACTCAAAACACTAAAATTTGTTGATATTAGCAAGACAGTATCCTTAGTTCTTCCTTAAATATCGTAAACTTATTTGATACAAGTACCTAATACACAAGAAATTCTTAAAATATTTTTCTATTTTCTTAGATTTTACGTTTCATTTGGTGTTAACACAAAATTCACAAATAACAAGCGGATGGCTCAGGTTAGCTGACTAGATTAGCTAATGGATCTCTTGAACTGTTGCTATGTGAGAAATGTGGAAAAAAATAAAAGATTCGTAGATACATCCTTGAGTGACAGGATTGTAAAAAATGACCACATTCTTTGTCACAGGGTCTTCAGCAGCTGGGACCATCACCTGTCTACTCTGTTCACTATTGGTGAGAACCAACCTATGAACAATCCACCCTCTTCTGATGCAAAAAAAAAAAAGAGAGGAATCAGTGGGAAGATAAATGCAGAATGAGACTAGCCTCACTTCTCCAAAAGGGAGATATACTGGGAGGCTGTTTTCCTTTCCAAGAAGTATGGGTGTTGGGGTATTGGAGTTATAGAGGGTGTTTAAAGGAATATCTCGTGAAATTTGTGGGTCTAAGTCATGATGGAAAATTGACCTCTTGATTTGAGTTAGATGCTTACCAAGTCTTTGAACCACGGACATAGCCTGATGCAAAGTTCTTGGAAGATCATTCTGGGAACATCTGTCCATACTGTGTTATCCTTCTTCAGACCCTGTTTGCTATTAAGGTGGGGAACAGGGAGACACTTTACATGTATCCCCTGAAGTTTAAGAAGATCTTTTAAACAGAGATTAGAGCTCTCTTCAGTTCTAGAGAGTTTTGAGGGCAGGAGTCTTTGGAATTGTGTGTGGATGTAGGGCTTGAAAATATGGTGGCAAGCTTTTGTCAGGAAGCATATGGAACATGTCTCATTTCTTCACAGCATTTGAAAATGGCAGATAAGGGTTTCCTCATGTGGTTTTGCAGTTCTAGGGAATGATATGTTAAGAAGTTTTGGTCAGTAGAGGGGCAAGAGATGTGAGTCTTCTAGTACATCAAACCCTGAGAAGGGCCAAACGGAGACAGAGCCCCTTGCACTGGACAAAGGGAGGTATTCAGCAATGTTATACTTGCAGTGAAAGGGGTAATCACATCACCAATATAAACCACATCAGGAGAAACAGAAACCCACCAGGTGCAACAAAGAACTCCCACCACTGGCATAAGGAACTTTATTCTTCCTCTCTCCTGCCTGATTCAAACACAGGGGGAGCTAGCTGCTGAGGAAAATGGGACAGACAGACCACATTCCCCCTCCCCCACTCCAAGTTGTCAGCACCACCAGTCAGGAAGAACAAGACTTACTCTTTTAAATTAAGTTAGAAGTCTATAATGCTAAAGGGTGGTGCCTTCTATGTAGTAAAGAAATTGTGCTCTAAACCCAAAGCCAAAGGGAAAGCTATGGAACTTGGCAAAGATATCATTAAAGTACCTATTATGAAGAATGAAAGGGAGATATAAGAGTGTTCAGATGAAAAGAATGGTTGGAAGACTATCAAGCCATTTCATGTTTATACTCTAATATTTTGAGACTTCTCACAAAATTGGTTCCATTCTATTTGTGGCAAATATCATACTTTATCAAAAAGGAAATGAAAACTCATGTCTTTTACGAAAGGAAAATTTCCAACAAAATAACATTATGAGACTTTCTCTTAGAAGAATAATGGAAAGAATGCCATGTTGAGGTTAGTTGATGAGTATATTGTGCCTTGAAATGAATGAGAAATAATTTTGTCTTTACTAAAAAACAATATTTTGATTTGTACTGTCTTCTCTAGACTCTCTCTCTAGAAAAAGGTAGAAGTTTAGCCAATAGAGATTCTATATCTTTAACTGGACTGGAGGAATTATGTCAATAAAGGTTACACTTTGAGGATTAGGGATAAGTTGGAGACCAATCTCATACTGGTGATAAGGATCTATGTAGAGAAGGTGAACTGAAAAGAACTGTAAAATGGTTTGGGCTTTGCAGTAGATCAAAAGTAGGATTTGAACCTTATTCATATGTTCTGTTCAGACAATGATCAAAGGCCCAGAATGTATCAGAAGGAGCCATGTCCTTCTTGAAGAGGAGACTGTGCAGACCATGCCAAGAGTGCAATTGACTAGTGGGATCATTTAGTCTTATGTGAAGAAACACAATAAATTAAATGTTCCCTTTGAGTTCTTGATGTAAACAAAGAATGTAAGAACAGAATCTAACATTATATATCACCTGTGGATCAAAAAGCTAATATGTATGAAATTTCAAGACAAACGTGTGTTTTCCAGTATTAAATTCACTCTTCATTGAGGAAAGTGAAGTCCGGTGCTGGCATTTAATAATATTTTACACTAGCCATTTCACCTAGGTTATAAAATAGAATCAGGATTCTGAAATTCTTATTTTAGTAATTCACCTCTTTTAGTGTACAATGGATTTCAGCAAGGAAGCACCAATTGAGAGAGAGAAATGTGTTATGAAAGGAAGGAAAAGTGACTTCTTACAGCCAGAATAAGCAATCACAATGCTTAACAGTTTCTCAGCTTGGGGGAAAAAAAATACAACTTGGTCTTGGCTGCGGTCTCATGAAGGATGTGACTTCTGTCTCATTGTTATGAAAGCTCAGATTTGTTTTTCTGCAGTGATGATGGTTCCCCAATGACCCAGGTGGCAGTCTTATTGATTTTTATGACTAAATGAGTTGCCACAGCGTATATGCATAACTAGTCTTAAGTGTTTCCCTGAGTGAAATTGACAGTTCATTTTATTTGGTTTGCACAGAATTCTTGCCCTTTGCTTTACACATCTTAGAAGCAACGTGAGAAGAAGTTGATTTCCTACTATTTACATTAGGCAGGCGATGTTTATTCTCCAGGGCCGGGGATGGGCCCTGAAGAAGAGGTGGGGGAGTGGACTGATATTTTCTTAGCAGAAATCTTATGCCTTCTTAGGCGAGAGCCCCATAGATAAAATTTTCTCCCTCTCCTATATCTCCTATATGTCTGCCCATTTTTTTAAATATAACTTGCCTTTCACCCAGTTCAATACAGAAAGGTTGAACCTTGAAGCAAAATGATTGAAAGACACAAAATAGTAACCAAGAAAGTCAGACTAAAGTATATTGGCTGCTCTTACCTATAGTCTAGCATCATACCATCAGACAAGACTTTATTTATTTATTTATTTAAGATTTTATTTATTTATTTGACAGACAGAGATCACAAGTAGGCAGAAAGGCAGGCAGAGAGAGAGAGAGAGAGGAGGAAGCAGGCTCTCCGCGGAACCGACAGCCTGATGCGGGGCTGGATCCTAGGATCCTGGGATCATGACCTGAGCCGAAGGCAGAGGCTTTAACCCACTGAGCCACCCAGGCGCCCCTCAGACAAGACTTTAAAAGTGAAAAGTGCTCAGGGCACCTGGGTGACTCAGTGGGTTAAGCCTCTGTCTTAGGCTCAGGTCATGATCTCAGGGTCCTGGGATTGAGCCCTGCCTCAGGCTCTCTGCTCAACAAGGATCCTGCTTCCCTCTCTCTCTGCCTCCTGCTCTGCCTATTTGTGATCTCTCTCTGTCAAATAAATAAATAAAATCTTTAAAAAATTTTTTTCTTAAAAAAAAAATAATTTCTTTAAAAAAAAAAAAAAAGTGAAAAGTGCTCATTACACACTTTAAGCCTGGCCTTGCCAAGTGTGTATTTTACACTTTTAGGAACTTGAATACATTAGTGATCTCAGAACTTTGAGTCTTTGCCCCTTCACTCACTTTAAGCTCACTATTAACATTACTTCCCTCCCTTTCTCAAGTGGCTCCTTTAAAATCAACCCCTTCATTTCCCTAAACTATTTATTCCATATCTTCTCTCTACTCTTAAATCTTCTCACCTCCCTTACCTGCACTATCAGTAAATGAGCCTGTCTCAACGTGGTTATTGTTTTTAATACAGCAGCTTTACTGAGATGGTAATTCATATACCATATCATTCACCCATTTAAAATATCCAATTCAATAGTTCCTAGGGGACTCATAGAATTTTCAATTTCACCTTCACTTGGGACCTTCCATTCAGCATTGGACTCATACCTAATTAAATTGTTAAATCTTGACTTAGGTGTCACAAAGACACTTCGAACTCAGGGTCACACAACCCAACTCACGATGTTTTCCACCAAACCTGGTCTTGGATCAGTACTCTTTCTCAGCAAATAGTACATTTACTCTTCTGATCCTAGAAGCTAGATTCATTCCTAAACTCCTTTCTTACTTCCAGAGTCCAATTAATAACCAGATAGGTATATAATTCAATTTTCTAAATTTATTCCACATGTTTCTACCTTTTTCTGTCTCTACCACAGCTCCTCTTTTTTTTTTTAAAGATTTTATTTATTTATTTATTTGACAGAGAGAGATCACAAGTAGGCAGAGAGGCAGGCAGAGAGAGAGGGGGAAGCAGGCTCCCCGCTGAGCAGAGAGCCCGATGCGGGACTCGATCCCAGGACCCTGGGATCATGACCTGAGCAGAAGGCAGAGGCTTAACCCACTGAGCCACCCAAGTGCCCCCCCTCTTTCACATTCACTTGAGACTTCATTCAAATTCACTCCACCCTCCTTTAAAAACTCCTTCTGTTAGAAATCACTTCGTTCAAGTTGTCAGTGGGATAAAAATTTCAAAATCAGAACCATGTTTTTAAAGACTACATATGATGTCACCCTGGCCAAGTCCTCAGCTTCATCTTCCTCCTCAACCGCTTCTGGACGGCACAGATGCCTCCCTCTCACTGTTTCCTGTTCTTCCAATAGGCTCATTCCTTTCCCAACTTGAGGACTTGTTCAAATAGTCTTTCTTCTGCCATACTCTAGACTCATTTAGAGAGAAACACTACCTATCTTCCATTTCTTTCCTTTTTTTTTTTTAAAGATTTTAATTATTTCTTTGACACAGACAGAGATCACAAGTAGGCAGAGAGGCAGGCAGAGAGAGAGGGGGAAGCAGGCTCCCTGCCGAGCAGAAAGCCCAATGTGGGGGCTCAATCCCAGGACCGAGATCATGACCTGACCCGAAGGCAGAGGCTTTAACCCACTGAGCCACCCAGGCGCCCCTATCTTCCATTTCTTAACCTAAAATTCATCTTCATAAATCTAACCCTGACTATATCGATTCTATCTTATTGGCTTTTGACGTCCCCAGTACTATCCCCTTCATAACATTTAAGACTTTCCACAAGATAATATGTGGTTTACTATCTGTCTCTGCAGTAAAATGTGCCCTTCAAGAGGAAAGGCACCGTGGTGGGCTGGATTCCTGCATTCTCACGACCTGTATAGTATCTGAACCTGATGAAGGGAGCTCAAGAAATATTTCGGAGTTAATAAGTCAGTGAGCCTTCAGTCCTCTTCATTTATAGTTTGATTGGGCTTATAAATCCAAATTACATAATAGGGGCACATTAGAAAGAGTTTGGAACAGAGAAAGGTTAAAAGATGAAAACCTTAGTAGACGATGACTATGTGTTAAATACACAAGAGGAAACACATTTAATGTTTTCTAAGAAACAAGAAGCCCAAAGCCCTCCTCCTCCTATTTAAACTCTCAAAGAAAGCCTACTTCAGGCTCCCTTCTATTGGTACTCTTGCAGAGGTAAACTCTGATGGTTCTTGGTAGGTTCACTTCTTACCTTTCACCTTGGCACAGCCTGTTTATCTATATTCTATGTTTTCACCCAAGCCCACAGAGTGCTCGTGTCCATGGTTACCGCCGTGGATAATAGCAGTTCCATTCCTCTACCCTTGATCTTTACTCTTGATTTAATTTTACCTCTTATCTCATTTTCCTCATCCATGACACCAACTCATGCACGAATCTTGTTTTCAAAAATGAATACTAAATAACTATATCCCTAAGTAAACTTTTTTTTCTTTTTTTTTTTTCAGTGTTGCAGCATTCATTGTTTATGCACCACACCCAGTGCTCCATGCGATGCGATACGTGCCCTCCATAATACCCACCACCAGGCTCATCCATCCCCCGACCCTCCCCACCCTCTGAAACCCTCAGTTTGTTTCTCAGAGTTCACAGCCTCTCATGGTTTGTCTCCCCCTCCAATTTCCCCCAATAAACTTTTTAAAAAGCTAAGATGGGATTTGTGCTTTATCAATTGTATATATTGTTTCTGTAATAAAAGTGGAGTTGAAATCATTAAGTAGGAAGCATGCCTGTTTACAGTGTCTGGCCAATAAAATAAACTTGATTTACTCACTTTATTCTAGACTTAGATGGCGATCTGAACTATTTCAACCCAAATTGCTGATAATACTTAAATTGTAGTGTTTGCTTGATTGCTAAGAAGCGTTAAAGAGCTGTAAAGCCAGTACTTGGTATAATATAGGACTTTGAGCTAACTCTAGGTCATAGGGAACAACTAAATTTAGAGTCAAAAGATTAGGATTTAATCAAGGCTCAACCACCCACCAGGTCCAATCTGACTCCAGACAAGTCACTCAAATCTTCTGTGTCTGAGTTGTGTCTGTTTATAAGATGGGAAAAGAAATACCTATTTCATGTGGTAGCTTTGAGAACTTAATTTGATAATATAGCCAAAGCATTTGGGCCATTATAAGTTCTCCACAATTGTTAGTTTAATGCAAATCAGATTTTCAATTTTACATTTATCTGACAATAGTGTTTCCACTAATGGAGATAATCCATAGATGTAACAGACTTTCCTTATTCTTCTTTTTTTTTTAACCAACAAACACACCAATGTTTGAATTTTAATTTGGAGGAGGTTTTAGCTGAATAATGTATTAATAAGCTGAGATCTGTATATTGATATGTATTTATCTGTAGACATTTATCTATACACTGATGTGTATTTTATCTATATCCATTAACTATGAATTCTGGTAGGCAAGTGAAATATTACTAAGTTATTTAATGCAAGTGTCAGCAAACTTTTTCTGTAAAGGACCAGATAGTAAATATTTTAGGCTTTGCAGATCCTATGGTCTCTCTTTCTCAACTACTTAACTTTTATAGTGCAAAAGCGGCTATAAAAATACTTAAACCAATAAGCATGGCTGTGTTTCAGTAAAACTTTACTTATACCCAGGAATTTTAAATTCACATGTTGTGAAATCTTCTGAAGTTTTTCAACAACTTGAAAATGTTAAAAAACAAAAACAAAAAACTTTGCTCACAGGTCATCTAAACACAGGTGGCGGGACTGACACATCCCACAGGGGATGGTTGCCTACTGGGTACACCATATGGAATTATTATGTTCATTTTTCATTGATCCTCTAGTCTACAAAATACATAAATTGAATACATACAGGGTTGTTTTATCTTCTAATGTATTCCAAATGTCTGAACAGTGATTAGCATAAGTTAGATAATAAATATCTGTCAAATAAATGTAATGATCTTTTTCCTCCCAAACTCTCTATGGTAGAAATTTCTAACAATACAAATTTGTACACACTCTTTTTGACACACTCCTACAGACACAGAGGACTGAAGATTTTAAAAAGGTGAATTTTGACTTACTGACTGTTACTCTAAGGTAATATAATTTAACCATGGTGTCAAAAGAAGTATATGTTAAAGGCTAATAACGTTTTCAATATGTGTATAGTAAGTGTGTAGATATATACAGAAATTATATGTGTATACACACAACTATTTTCTGAACATATTCAAGTTCTATCTTGACACCAATAATTTACAGAGCTAACTTACATATGGGTTTATATAAATTGTTATACAAGTATAAATTATTCTTTGAGTATGGTACTTAAACAGATGTTTAATCAGGGCAGCTAAGTGGTAATGACACTAATTAATCACAAAATGAAAACACATTTACCTTAGAAAAACCAACACTATTAAATTCTAAGAGATTAATTGGCTTTAAAAAAAACATATTGTAACATAATTATTTTAGGACAAGTTCAAATGTTCGGTTGAATCTGTTTGTACTCAGTAAGCATGAAGACCAAACCATTCACCATAAATCATAATCCACATTGGTAATGAAAAGGAAAAGAAGCATGTTTTTACAAAATATTTACATAGCATAATTTCTCAGAAAAAAATTCTAAAATAAATCTGTGTAGTTAACCTTTAAGCTTTTACATATAAAACTGTCTGCAAACATTTTAGAATGGATATTCTATACTGTAGATAATTAGTCATATATAATTCTATAGAGAACATAGTAGTATCCCCATCTCAAGTAATTTTTTCAAGTAATATTTAGTAGGCCAAAGTAGACTATATTCTGTTATCAGATTTATATCACATCTTCAATAAAATGAGAGCTAGAAAAAATTAAAGTAGCTCTTAAAATTGTTATACAATGGAGTTACTGTTATGAGATTTAAATAGTATTAGCCAAAGTCATAATTTAGAAGTTGCAAATTTATTGTCATAGTTGAACGCTTGAGAAGAACAATTTAATCCACTTGTAAACTCAAGTTAATTAAAACAGTTTTTATGTTATTTTCAACAAAAGTCTCGCTAGCATGTTGGCACTTCTGCATCAAAACCATTCTCAATCACCGTCTTTGCACATTCCCATTATCACTGCCAGAAAGCTTAGAAAATTCAGTACTTGTTTCTCCTTTGAACTGGAAAAGGGCATTAAGCTTAATGTGTTAAATAACAAGGACCACTTTGTACAACACTTTGAGCATATTTAAACGTGCCATCTAGTTTCCACTCCAGTAGTGAATGTTATCACCAAAGGAGTGAACAGGCAGAAGCCAGAGCCATTACTGGCATAGTAAACAGCACCTGTGTAGCAGGTGAAGGACTAAAGTAATTAATAGATTATCATCTAGACCTCAGTGTAAGCATGTTAGGTGTCAAATGTATGCTACAAAAATCCTTCCACATTGTTACTCTGTAACTTTGACTCATTGGTGCTTAGTTTGGTCCCAGTGATATAATAAAAAAATTCTGTAAAAAATCATGAAAAAAATTGTATTTAATCAACTAATATATTAAAAAATATTTACTGTAACATGTTCAAATAATATAAAATATATTGAGTAAATTGGGATAAAGCTTCTCTAAAATTCCCTTTCATACAGACATCTTATTTCTATATGAATATGAGTGTAAGTTATAGTCTCTTATCTTTTTACCTCCTTGACTTCGTCTGTTGGAAAGTGATCTATACCACTATCTACATTTCTCTCTTCCATTCCTTTTTTTTTTAATTTATTTTTTATTTTCAGCATAACAGTATTCATTATTTTTGCACCACACCCAGTGCTCCATGCAATCCGTGCCCTCTATAATACCCACCACCTGGTACCACGACCTTCCACCCCCCGCACCTTCAAAACCCTCAGATTGTTTTTCAGAGTCCATAGTCTCTCATGGTTCACCTCCCCTTCCAATTTCCCCCAACTCCCTTCTCCTCTCCATCTCCCCTTGTCCTCCATGTTACTTGTTATGCTCCACAAATAAGTGAAACCATATGATAACTGACTCTCTCTGCTTGACTTATTTCACTCAGCATAATCTCTTCCAGTCCCGTCCATGTTGCTACAAAAGTTGGGTATTCGTCCTTTCTGATGGAGGCATAATACTCCATTCCTTTTAAAGGTTGAGCATACGTATATAATAATTGATTCAATTCCAATCTTATTTATGGAACTAAATTTTCCTTTTCCATTTCCAGAAAGATATAGAATTCTGCAGTGAACATTCTGGGCATATATCCTGCTAGTAATGTGTGACTATTACTCTAGGACAAATTTCTAGGGAAAAATCCTGGGTCAAGGAGGATACAGACATTAAATTTGAAAATAAAGCTAAATGCTCCTTCAAAATGGCTTCACCTATAGAGTCTATGATTGGTTCTGTGTTTTGTATCCTCAGGTATAACAAATATTGTCAGTCTTTCTGATGGTGGTCAAGTATACAGATTAAATGAACCATTATTGCTTAATTATATTTCCTAGATTGTGAGAACGAGCACCTTTTCTAACACTTTTTGGAAATAGTTGTAATTTTTGATATCTGATCTCTTATTCTTACTCTTTGTTCATTTGTTATGGGCTTTCTCTCATTGTCATATAAATAAGCAATGACCCTATGCCTATTATGTTTGTTAAAAATATTTTTTCTAATTGTCATTTGTCTCTTTAATGTCAAATTTTAGCCTTATATAATATTTAACTTTGGTTTGTCAAATATGTAAATTTTGCATTATGGTGTTTGGGTTTTGATTCTGACTTTGGAAGGTATTTCCCCAATATTATAATTTTTTTCATTATTTGTTATTTCTAAACATGTTAAATGTTAGCTCTTGGCTTCATCTAAAATGCGGATATGGGGGGATCGGTGAGTCTGGTCGTGGGTAATAAGGAGGGCATGTATTGTACAGAGCACAAGCTATGGTGCATAAACAATCAATCTTGGAACATTGAAAAAAATAAAATTAAAGAAAAACAAAAAACAAAAAACCAATAAAATGCAGATACGAGTGTACAGGGTATAACTATGTATGATATATGGAAGGTGTTTATTTACCAATGGATAGACTGTAATCAAAGCACGATTTTTTTAATAAATCTGTTTTAAAATGACAACTCTATCATAAACTATATCTCTGGAGGTTGATTTGGAATCTAATATGTATTCCATAGATCTATTTTTTTCTCTTTACATGTATATTATGCTATATCATTTATTATACATAATATAAAGTCTTGGGACATGCAACAACAACAACAAAAAACAGGTCCCTGGACTTCTTTTTAAAAACTGTCATGGTGGGCATCTGGATGGATTAGCAGGTTAAGCCTCTGCCTTCGGCTCAGGTCATGATCTCAGGATCCTGGGATCGAGTGCCGCATCCGGCTGTTTACATAGCAGGGAGCCTGCTTCCCCATCTCTCTCTCTGCCTGCCTCTCTGCCTACTTGTGATTTCTCTCTGTCAGATAAATAAATAAAAATCTTTAAAATAAATAAATAAATAGAATAAAAATTGTTATGGTTATAACTTCACATTTTCTTATCCATATATATTATGAAGTTGCTTTGTCATATTTCATAAAAAGTCATTTGAGAGGTTGATTAGCATTACATTTAAAATATATATGTATATTTATATATAATTTTTTTCCAGTGAGAAGATCTTACAGGGTATCTGCGATGTCTCAAATAAGTTGGGTAACTGAAGCTGAGACACCTACAAGACTCCAGAATTCTGCTCTCTAGGCCTGAGATGCTATCCTGTAATTGCGGTATGCACTGGACTAAGAGAGGCTTTTTATAGGCACCTCAAATAAAACATAATGCTAATATTTTAAACTTATAATGAAAAGGATAATTTGGTGAGTTAAGTCCTCATGTCTTCTACATATCATATTTTCTCAATGTAACAAACTACAGGGTAACACAAATTATAATCAAAAAGTTGATTGAGCATGAAATAAGAACAAAGAAGTCCATTATTTAATTCAAACATTTAATGATGCAATTGATCCAACCATTCAACAGGGATTCACAAACCACTTGCCTGGACAGATAAATTCCCTGTGCCAAGCTCTACTCTGTCATGGGCATTCTTGGAGGCCTGTTGACAAGATGGACCTTTTTTACTCTCACATGTCTATATTTCTCTTTTACAGCAACCCCCCTTTGATGGACACAGATTTTCTTATAGCTATTTTGAATCTGATTAGAATGTGGTTACCTGTGCTTAACTAAAATCCTGATAAACAGCATCTTACGTGACTCAATAATAGTAAATGCAGCCAAGGGGGGAATGGTTGGGAACAGATGCGGTGCTATCCATGTAGGGCCATCGTTCATCCAGGTCCTAGCAAAACACACTAGCTAGGTTACCATTTTGCTAAAAACACTCACTTAATCCTTTCTAGAGTATTAGATGTTATTTTTACAGTTTCAAGTGGTTATCTAATTCATATTGGTCCCAGGTTCCCGAGAAGCATTTTATTTATTCTTTCATGGTCTAGATGTACTTCTGTTTCTTCTTTCATATTTGAGTTCTTCAAAACAAACACTCTTAAAAATTTCTATAAAACCACAAAAACAATCCCAAATAGCCAAATCAATCTTGAGAAAGAAGAACAAAGCAGGAAGTATCATTCTTCCTGATTTCAAACCGTATTACCAAGTCGCAGTAATCAAAACAGTATGGTATTGGCTTCAAAACAAACACATAGATGTATAACAACATGTAGCCACCATTACAATACACACAGAATAATTTCATTGTCTTAAAAATTATCTGTGCTTCACATATTCAGAAAGTGAAACACAGAGTAAACCTTAATGTAAATTTAGACTGAGACTATAGTTAATGATAATATATCAATAGCAGCTCATAATTTTCTAAGAACTGTACTGCACTAATATGAGATATTATTAATAGGAGAAACCAGGGAGCGGAAGGTGTTGAGTGGGTGCATTGGAATTCTGTACTTTCTGTTCAATTTTTCTATAAACCTAAAACTCCTCCCCAAACTAAAGTCTATTAATTTTTTAAATGAGGCATATTTAATTATGGTCCTCTTGGAACATTTGCATTTTTTAGTGAAAGCAACAATGTAGTATTAATAAATGGAACATTAAAAAAAAGACACATAGATCAATATAACAGAATAGAAAGGCAAAAAATAAATCCAACTATATTCAGTCAATTAATTTACAATAAAGGTGCCAGGAATATACTATAGGGAAATAAGAGTCTCTTCAACAAATGTTGTGGAGAAAACTGGAAAGTCACATGTAAAAGAGTGAAACTAGACATCTATCTTACAGCATGCGCAACTATTAATTCAAAAGGAATTAAAAACTTAAAAGGTAAGACCAAAAAGAGTAAAACTCTTAAAAGAAAACATAGGTAGCAAGTTCCTTGACATCACTCTTGGTGATTTTGTGGGGGAGTGGTGCGGGATGGGGATTGACACCAGAAGCAAAGGCAAGAAAAGCAAAATAAACCAGTGGGAGACTACGTAGAACTAAAAAGCTTCTGCACAACAAAGGACACCTTCAATAAAATGAAAAGGCAACCTACAGAATGGGAGAAAATATTCGCAAACCATACATATAAAATAAGGGTTTAATATCCAAAATAACACAAGGAACTCATAAAACTCAACCCCCCCAAAAAATTTTTTTTCATTAAAAAATAGATTATCCAAAGAGACATTTTTCCAAAAGACATACAAGGGGCCAACAGATACACACAGAAAAGTTCAACACCACCAATTATGAGGGAAATGAAAATCCAAACCACAATGAGATATCACCTCACATTTGTCAGAACAGTTATTTTTTTAAAGATTTTATTTATTTTATTTTATTTATTTGACAGACAGAGATCACAAGTAGGCAGAGAGGCAGGCAGAAAAAGGGGGAACAGCCTCTCTGCTGAGCAGAGAGCCCGATGCGGGCTGTGTCGATCCCAGGATCCTGACATCATGACCTGAGCCGAAGGCAGAGGCTTTAACTAAACATTGAGCCACCCAGGCGCCCTGTCAAAATAATTATTAACAAAAAGAAAAGAAACAGAATGTTGTTGAAGATGCACTATTCAAAGAAATGTAAACTGGTGCAGCCACTATGGAAAAAATTATCGAGGTCCCTCAAAAAATTTAGAAATAGGACTAACAGTAATTCCATTTCTGGCTATTTATAGAAAAGAAAACATTAACTCAAAGATATATATGCACACTCATTGCAACATTATTTACAGTAGCCAAGACATGGAAAGCCTAAATGACCAATAAGTGAATAAAGGATATATATAGATGTAGATATACAAACACATACATACACACAACGGATTATTAATCAGTCATGAAAAAGAAGGAAATCCCACCATTTGTGACAACATAGACTGACCTTAAGGGCATTTATGAGAAAAGCAACAAGTCAGACAGAAAGATAAATGCCACATGATCTCATTCACATGTAGAATTTAAGGAAAAGAAGAAAACTAATTCATAGATACAGAGAACAAATCGGTGCTTTCCAGAGGCAGGAAGTGGGGGATGGGCAAAATGGGTAAGGGTGGTCAGGGGCACAAACTTTTATAAAGTAAATGTGTCACAAGGATGTTATGTACAACATGAGGACTATTGTTAGTGTTGCTATGTTATGTATTTGGAAGCTGCCAGAGAGTGAATCTTGAAAGTTCACATCACAAGAAAAAGAACTAGTGTGTGTTGATGGATGTTAACTAGACACTGTGATGAACATTTCCCAATACATGCATATGTGAAATCATTATGGCGTTCACCTAACACTAATATTATAAGTCCATTGTATCTCAAAAGAATTATAGTTCCTCAGCTAATTAAAAGTAGCTCGTCTTTCTCCAATGGTATGAATTTAATTTTTGTGTATTTATACATTTTTCAAATATTTTGCTACATGAGGATATCCAGATACCTCACCATCCTACTCACTGTTCTGTTTGAATTTTAAGTACTTAGTGTGTATTGAAAACATAGAGGCTGTAACTAGATACAATAGGACTGGTACTGGTTAACCAGCATTTGTTCTTAACCCCTTTTTTGTATTGTCATGTGTACTTTATTAAACAGCACCTGATCTACACATTTCTATTGCATACCCATTTTTTACCAATACAGATATATTTTACATAGAAACATTTTCCCAGTTATCCTGCCTTAATATTTAAAATTTTCACTAGTAGAGTCACAAGGACAAAAATGTCACAATCCTTGCAGGGATCCATGGCAGCACGGTGGTGCGCTACACCTCAGAAATACACCGCACGTCCCAGATTGTCCCCATTGCCCATTGCATGTCTGGCACATTCTCCTTTGTTGGAAATGTTTTCTCAACCAGAAGCTCTTCTGAAGGTTTGGGCCAAGATGGTCTTGTGGCTCCTAAAAAACCCCATTTGCTAGTCACAGCTGTGCGCACACATGCATATCTGGCTCAGGGCACTAACTTTAGGGGAATTCAATTCATTAGTCTAAGCTTATCCAAATATACTTTTCCTTTCATTAATTTTGAATTGTAAAACTGACAGACAAATCAGATCCATATCAGTAGAAATGAAGGATGTTATAAAACTAGGTCTAGACAATGTCACATAGAATTCAAAACTGTGAAATACAATGAAGCCAAAGGAGGAGAGAAAGGTGCTCTGCAGGGAAACTTTGGAAATCTGAGGTAAACAGACCTACACACCTCTGAGGGCTCATGAACTAAAGAGAGAGTAGCCTTGACTCACGACTTTCCATTTGGCTGTGAATCAAAAAAGTCTTTATGGCTTGGTTGAAAAATGTCTTTTTGTCCATGGAAAGCTACCAGATTCCCCTGCTTCTCATCAAGAATACCCTTTCATATTTGACGTGCTTTGATTGGACTTTTCTTCCTCATAAAAAAATTGTGAGTTTATAAGTCAGGCATCAGGGGACTAAAGATATGCAGTCACCAGTTTTGCTTTAGAATGTTAGGGAATGGTCCCTTGAATAAGTGGCCTATATGCGAGGTCTTGAGAAATGAACATGAATGGGCAAAGAAATGAACAGATGAATTCCACTCAGGGGTCAATGAGACACAATTTGCACTATCTGGAGATTTTAAGGAAATAACTGATTACATTCATTTCCTTAGAGAACTAAAACCAGTTGAATTTTTACTAGCATAGTGAATAGGCATGTGACTTTTGTCAAAAATGCAGGTGGATATCAGGGTAAGAACACTCCAGCCAGAGAGAAGAGTAAGAACAAGACCCCTAAAGTAGGACCTGTCTGATGTATCAGAGGGACTACCAGGGGAGTGTGACAAAGACTTAGTCACAGTGTGAATAAGAGATAATGTGGTGGGAAATGAGGTCAGACAGCGATTGGGACCACAGCATATGAGGTTCTGCAATCCAACCTAGGAATCTGAGCCTTTATGCTGATCAAGATGGGAAACCGTGGAACATTTCTGAGCAGAGAAATTATTTTAAAGAATCATCGTTAAGTATACTTCAATGAATCACAAATTCATGACTTTTGATTTACCAAAGTCAACTTCCACAATGTAATAATAATAATGAAATAATAGTAAAGATTAATAATTGGTTAATATATAAGCTACTGAAAATTAGATTAATGGACATACTTGATATTCTTAAAGGAATCCACAACCTCCTCTCTGTGTAAAATTTTAAATAATAATTTTATAGAAAATATGACACCATATTTTATAATGAAAACCTGGAACAAAGGAAGTTTGTTTTCTCAAATTAAGTGCAATCTAAAAAAACAAGTGAAACAAATATTCAAAGAGCACAACACAAACTGTACGGTATCCAAAATGCACTAAATAACTGCTAATTGTTACTATTATCAATTAAAAATAGAAATTTTTATAAACAACCTAGAGATAGAGGATAAGATTGATATTTCACTTTGAAAGAATGGACAACCTAATCACTACCTGTGGAACATTCAGTCTGAAGCAATGTAAATTTGAGATGAACACTCTCTTTATCAACTACCCAGAGTAATCTGTGGAATGGGTATATTAGTAAAAGCTAATTAAACATCAGATGATATCTACCAAAATCTTTATTTCTATTTCTGACTAATTGATCTTAAGCCATACTTTAAAATGACAATCTTAATGAGCAATTATATAGGCTGAATTAGACAGGCTTCAGGTAAAATTTTCAGTTAAGATATAAGAAAATTGTATCCACTCATTTTGAATAAAAAGTAAGAATTTCTGAACATAAGCTATTTCTCCTTCTATTTCACTCTCACATTTTATTACTCAGTAATTCTAAAGATTAAAAGTTCCCGGAACTTTAATTCCTCTTTGACTATAAGTGCTGTTGCCTCCACCTGGACAGGTCTTCCAACTTGTCTGCCTAGAGAATTTCATAGAGGGTCCTTCCATCTAAAGCTTTCCCTCAGCTGAGGCAGTTAACTCTTCTTCCTCCTATTTTTCTGAATTAGTTTTCTATTAAGGTTATAACTAGACATTACTCTCTGACTACAGTCTTGAAAAATTCTCCACTTTTCAGGACTCATGTGGTTAGGTTGTAGATACTCATATCTCCCTATGTCAAGGTCGCTAATTTAGTCACATCTACAAACTCCTTTTGCTATATAAAGTAACATATTCACAGATTCTAGGAATTAGGATATAGAAATGCTCAGAGGCCATTATTCAACTCACCACAGCACCTAAAAGCCTAAGTCATCCACTATAGTAACTACTAAACATAGAGTAATTATTGGTTTGCCGTCTCTCCATGACAGTGCACTCCTGGATGGTGAGATTTATATTTGTTCTACCCACCATGTTAAAGACAGTGCCCAATAAAATGCTAGGTAACACAAATAAATGAATAAATAAATAAAATAAATAAATTTATGAATCAATAAATACACATTTAAATCTATATGGTGCTATTAAAATAAAGGATAAGGAAAAATCAGAAGTAGTATTTATTTTAAAGAAGTTATTGTCCATAGGACTTCCATACTATAAAAATTTTATTCTTTAGTACATTTTATAAACAATTTTATAAAATTTAGAGATAAATTTTCTATTTGTTATATCAATATTTTTGATGATACGCACAATAACAATTTTATGGGTTTTCTCATGACTAAAATGAAGTACTGATGGCATTTTGTTTTTAGTTCATATTTGCTTATATTTTACTGTTGTGTGGAACAATGGCTAGTAAATATTTAAATTAAATCATTATTTGTCAATATATGAGATCATTACACACCAGGAACTGATATTCCCTCAGAAATTAGCCAGACAGGCAACGATTTTTATTTTTCTAAAAGAAATTTTAAGTAAAATTGCTTCACTATTTTGTAATGATTTTCTTTTTAGTTGGTCATGTGATTTAGTAATAGGAATTCCATATATAGCTTAAGATTTTGTTTGTTTTTCAGTAATTAAATAATCATTAAGCAAATTTTGAACACAGGTTTCTCTGAAAAGTCACATGCAAAATGGAACCAAAGACTGACGGATCTTTTAGCCTAATACAATTTCACTTATACACCAGGAATTGAAGACTTCTAGAATCAAAGGAACTGTGTAATTTTACAACAGAGAGGTTTCTGTGCATTTTCTAAATAGTATAGAAGTCAAGATGTCAAGAAAGATTTTTACATTTCAGACTGTCCATAAAGTTAGCATATTCACAATTTGTCCTTTGTCAGAATTTTGACAAGAATTTAAGTAACAGCATTTATTTTAAAAAAGCAGCTTTGAGGGGCACCTGGGTTGCTCAGGTCATGGTCCCAGGGTACTGGGATTGAGCCCCACATCAGGCTGTCAGTGGGGCTGAGTCTGCTCAGTGGGAAGTCTGCTTCTCCCTCTCTCTCTGCCTGCCTCTCTGCCTGTTTGTGATCTCTACTAAATAAATAAAAGTATCTTAAAAAAAAAAAAAAAAAGGCAGCTTTGAGCCTGTTCTTCACTGTGGTGTGGTGTTATTCAAATGCTTCATCTGGTTACCAAATAGGCAATAGTGCTAGTATTCAAGACAAGAATTACATTAAATTAATCACAAGGATGACCCAGTGCTTTGTTAAAAATCAATGCATATTACACTTGGACTTTCTCTTTATAGACCAATGTTTTACTTCCATAAAATCTGTTGACTGAAGTTATTTTTTCCCTAAACTTCTATGATTTTTCAGTATTATCTTTATCTTGTTTGTTCATAGATTTTTCTTTAAATTGATTATATAATAAAATAAAACTAATCACACAATAATTACCTTCTTTTATGTCTTAATATTTTACCAGACTTCTATTTTTATTTCCCCATAAGTTTTCAAAAGAACTTTGTCAATAATCTACATTTCCCAAATGCAAGGCAATGCTATGCATTAATTTGTGTAGCTATATTGGAGAAAATAACATTTATTTTTTGAACAATAATACAAGAAAAAGAATCATTGTAAAGATCTCAAAGGTCTCAAAAAGTAGTACCAAAAGGTTGTAGCAAGAGAATAAACTCAGTAATTCTTATTACAAACTTGATTTTAGTAGTAAAAAGGAATTAACATCTATATTTGGAAAATGTGGCCTCGATTTAATGAAGTACTTAGCTTAATATCTCAAACATAAAATTTCATTTAAAAAAAATAAACCATTTTATCAAGGTGGTTAAAAGCAACTTTCTTTTAAAGATGCATAGAACATTTCAATAATTACACCATTAAAATTTGGTTTTGGATAAATATTTCTCTTTTTACCCATAATTCAGATTGTGTATTCCTAGAAGTAATCTCTGGTTTTGCACATCAGTTTAGAAACAGATGAAAGAAATGTTGATAAACTCAGTTTTTTATGTCCTCCTGTTTAAAAGTAAATCAGTAAAATGTTAATTTCTTAATATCACATCCACAGAAAAATTTTTAATTCAGTTATCATTGGATATTTACCCATAAGCTAAAATTCTACCTAATGGATAATAGCGAGTTTATAATTTTGAGCTTCACATTCAAACCATATCTTTATGAGATGATCAGTTGTGGAGGTTAATACTGATTAAAAAAAAAAATCTGCGGGCCACCTGGGTGGCTCAGGTCACGATCCCAGGGCCCTGGAATCGAGCCCTGCATAAGGCTCTCTGCTCATCGGGTAGCCTGCTTCCCCCCCACCCCCGCCACCGCCTGCCTCTCTGCCTATTTGTGATCTCTGTCTGTCAAATAAATAAATAAAATCTTTTAAAAAATCTGCAAAACAATAAATACCATACCCCACAAATGGCCATCAGTGTCTAGTAATTTAGAGTGTGTTAAACTTTCCTTCTAGAATATTATCAGAAGACAGGAATACAAACTCTCCATCTCCAATGTGTGGTTAAATTTCAGATTTACTTAAATAGTTCATCATATTGAGTACTTTGTATTTTGTTGGCTTAACTTAGCAAGATCTCTGAGCAAATGAGATAAGAAAACACATTTGAGGGGGGAAATACGATCTTGGATTAGGGATATACTTGAGAGGAAATGTATGATTTGGGTTTACTTACACACTTCTATGCTCTGAAGGGGTCTCCACTTTTTGAATTTCCCATCAGAATCACCTGCTGATAAACACATTGGGCAACTGGTCACCCAGCTAATGGTAGGTACACATTTATAAACTCTAAGATTCCCTGTGCCTTGGTTTTCTTAACTGTACAATAGCCTTCCAATTCCTTCCTAGCTCCAAATCTATTATAGTAGAATAAAATCTTATTGTTTTAACAAATATAGAGAGTGTTAAAAATCATGAAGTCAGGGAATGAGAAGGTTATTAAGACACTGTTTTGAAACAAAGTAATAAGACTCCAGGTTGGGGTTTCATGGAAAATAATAGCACTATATACAATGAAAATTTAACTACAAGAGCATCTCTCTTGGTTGCCTGGGTTATAATGATCCTCCTCATCTTAATTATAAATAGTAGGAAAAGATGTTTATGTTAAATAAAATCAATGGCAGAATAATTCATGATTGAGTTAGCTCCCATTTGGGAAATCGAAGATGGATTTGGATGATACCAGTGCAGCACACAAAGAGTGAATGGGAGGTTAAATAGATATAATGAACCAGATGCTCAAAATTTCCTGGGTAAAGAGACCTGGTCTATTTCTTAGCCATACTTTGTATGAATCTATCTAGTATTAATATATTCTGTATGGATCCACTTTATTCGACCTGTTCTGACAGTTGGAAGAATTCCCTAGGTAGAATAGCAAAGGTGATCAACTCTAAAAACACCAGATAGAATCATCTATCTTCCTTGTAATTGTATCACACTTTCCATTAAATGTGAGATGACAGAGGACATGTCATGCAGACTTTAAGGTTGAATATACTGGACACTGGAGAGAGGAGAGTCTAGAGATTTTAAACAGTAGTTTCATATTCCTAATTTTCATTCATTGCCCTAATCATTCGTCATCAACAGGATATCATGTCAGTATTATGAACTTCCAATATTTACACAAGGACAAAGTCGCCTTGAAAATAATTCACTCTTACTTAAATTTCACTCAACTGACTTTGCAAACTCAGTGTTCTTTTTGAAAAAGAATCTTGAGATTTTTTAATATATAAAATATGTGTTGAATTGAATTTATAAAACAGATATAAAATTTTAAATAAGAATTTTGAAAAATCTAATTATTAAAAAGGGATCCTATCTTTACACTGAAACATACATGTAAAGAAAAGTAACAATATGTACCTTTAAAGTGACACCTGAATCAAAAGTTTGAGATCAACAAACTGGGGAGTTATTCATTTATTTCCATTAAGCATCTTCTGTGGAGCCATCTCAGAAAAATAGTGGCATAGTTAGGAGAACCTGGGAGCCTGGCAGAACACCAGGCTCACATTCTAGTACCACCATGATGACACTCTGGGAAGACGGAGTGTAAGTCTAGTTCCTTTCTGTAAATCAGGAATAATAAAGTCACCAATTTCCCAGCCTCTGTGAATGATTATTCATTGATTCAACACATATTTGTTTGAGGTCAAACTTTTTATTGGAATAAAATATCTGAGAAAATAATGAATAAAAGGAATATTAATCACCTGCTATTTGCCAGGCATTAATGGTGAATGCAAAAATATACAAGGCTTAAATTATTTTGCTTTACTTTAATCTTATATATAAAAATGGGCGTTGAATTATTGGGTAGTTTGTCCTAATTTTTTTCCCGTTGGTTATTTGTTCAACAACTATTAATTTAGCTTGTACGAAATACTTGGCACTATTTCTAGTATCTAATGACAGGTACTAGATGGTGAACAGGAGTAACAAGGGATGAACAGGAGTAACAATGCCCTTACTTTCTGAAATCCACTCACCTACTATGTTTTAAAATTAACAGCATAACAATAAAAAAACAGTACTATTCAGAAAGCAACAAAAATAATCAAAATAGGTAGAGAAAGGGAAAGTTAGCTATCCTGACAGCCTTTTCTTTTCACCTCCTTTCTTAGTAATTTTATAGAATTAAAATCACTCACATTTCAAACACAAAGCAATTCAGGGAGCATTATTAATATTTGACAATTTAATAACAGTTAAATGAATCAAAGTCTCTTTAGAAAAATCATATGTAAGAGAACACTGCTAATTTCAGTCTGAAAAACACTGCAAACTAATTTGTTTTTGTCTTTATTTTTTAAAAGAATGGTAGATCTTTTCTTCAAGAGAATAAGGTGCTAATATACTCATGTTATTTCTTTGCAGAAATTTTTAGTTCCATGAATGACTTCTTTACCATTTAGCAAAATAATGTAAAAACGCCAACAATGAAAAAGTTTGCAATTTCCCCATTAGCATGTGGATTATGACCTTGCATTTATTGACATGGATCTACATCCACTTTTCTAATCCCTCATTAAAAAGAAACTAATAAATATTGTATAATTACAAAACAGTATCTCCAGAATGCTACAACACGCCGGTTTGTTTCAACTTGCTTTGACAGTATCTAATGCATAATTTGGAAAACTATGTATTTTTTCATTGCTTTATGCTACTTTAGTTAGCCATTAAACTCTTAATTCTCACCCATTAATATTTCAGCAGGTCAATACAATTTTTTAGGCATCTTGCCTTCAAATTTGCGAAACCTAATGGAATACAAACATGCTGGCCAAAATTAAATATGAAAATATAGTATAGTAGTTCTATATTAAATTATGGATTTTGAGTTGTATCTCTATTATCTATTGTTTTGAGTATAATCAATTAAAATTAGACTAAGAAACATTCATATGTAATCATGAGGGAGGTTCTGGAGGAAGGCATGACTCCATTCTTCTACAGAAGAACAAGGATTGCTATGCTGCTGGACCATGGGGGTAAAAACCTCAAAAGTTGAGTTTAAAGTTGAGTAGAAGAGAAGCATGAAGAGAATTTCTGTTCCCTTTATGAATCTTCTGTGACACGAATAAAACCCTCCAAAGGAGCACAATTAACTCAAGGTTTGCGGGGACAGGGGTGGGCTTCTGATGAACTTCGAAATTTATAGAGATTTGTCAAGAGCTTCCAACTGACTTTCAAGAGCTTTTTGGCTCCCACTTTGATTCAACTCACTTATGAACAACATCAAGAAAAGAAGCTACAAACTTAACCAAATAATAAAAAATAAATCATACAAACATGTTCCATTTCAATATCCTTGAAAATGCTACTGTCAAACACAAGGTGCAATGGAAATCAAGACCATAAAGGAAAGAAAAAATCATTACCATGACGTTGTATAAAACTAATATGGGCCCCAAATATCTCAGAAACCTGCATATTATCAGTCTGAAGAAGCTGAGACTCAAATAATGACAGCTATGCTAAAAGGAAATTTACATGGAACTGCCTATTGACAACTTTGTTATTGTCACCAGTAAACAATCAAAATCAAGAGCATACACAAGAGCATACATATCAGTAAACAATCAAAATCAAGAGCATATTGCCCCAATGTCCTGGCATTAATCAAGTGACAGCTGATCTTACTACAGAAGAGGTTAAATGCTAAAAGAGATGGTATTACCTAATCTTGGTTAGTTCAAGCTCTAGTTAGAGTCTTACCTAGCACAACAATCATGCTCACCAATTTCTTTCCCACTCAACACATTACCATGGAGAATTCAGACTTCCTGAGAAAGAGAGATCAACGAATCAGCTGCTTTCAATAAGGGACATTTTTTATGGTCTAAACTCTAGACCATAAGAATTTGTACAAATTGGGTTATAAGGGTGTTGAATCAGTAGTTCATTAAACGTTATACATATATATACCCCTATATATTATTCTTTTTTCTTTCTACAGGCAATTAAATATGGTTAGGAACTACTTTTCAAGCAAACAGAGAGCTTTCAGACAATTCTTCCTTGCAACCAAGGAGGCCTACCACAGAAGACTTAGCAAGGTATCATTTTAAGCCATTTACTTCATGATAAATGAGAGGAGTATGCAATGAACCCTTAGGAACAAGAGCTCTGCGTTCTTTATTCAACATAATACAATGTATACAATGTAATGTCTCTTAATGTACATGCTTTCTTTTTCAATTTCTGTTCAGATAATTAAAGGCAAAATGTTGGTATCTCCAACAGAATTCATCATAGTAACTTTCACTTCAATTCTTTTGACTTTCTTTAAGAATATTCTAATGAAATAAGTTCCCAAAACCCTGCAAATTCAATATGGGTTATATGCAATTTTTTCCTTATGTATTTTTATCTTCTTGGCTTTGTCTTTTTAATTTTACTATTCAAAAATTGAATACGATCTTTGCAAGTCACCAGAATAGCTTCTTAAATTCCTCCACATTGTTTGAATTTAATCAATGAAAGGAAGTTTAAACATAGTATGGTGTTTGGGCTTCTAATATAATAGTATAGTCATTTTTATTGACTCATTATTTATTTAATCTCTCTCTATATATACATATATATATTCTCTCTCTCTCTCTCTATATATATATATATATCTATCTATCTATATATATATATATTCCCACCCCACCCCCCAACAGGATAAGTCATAATGCTATATACCCCTTACTCTGTACCTAGAGTATAGGAAGACTTCCATCCCATCCTTAAGGAGCTTACATATTGTAGAAGTTAAATATTCATCTCCCTTCAATTTTCCTCAAAGCAATACTTCTTTAGAAGATTAAGAAGAATTAAAAACCAAAACCAGTAGTGGCAAGCATATCAATTATTGACTAAGTGAAGAGTCTTGTGTAGAAGTCTGTCACTGGAAATTCCATTTTGGGAACAGAAATGCTTCATGATTTCCCATTTTATTTTATAAATCACATTATAACAGCACTTTGAAATCAAAGTCAACAACCTCTGTCTGCCCCTGAATATGTCCTAGGAAAAAAAATTAATCACCTTATGTCCTACCCCAAGAGCTGATATCCTTTTTATTTTATAAACCATATAAGAAGGGTGACTGGGTGGCTCAGTGGGTTAAGCCTCTGCCTTCGGTTCAGGTCATGATCCCAGGGTCCTGAGATTGAGCCCAGCATTGGGTTCTCTGCTCAGCAGGGAGCCTTCTTGCCCTCCCGCTCAGCCTGCCTCTGCCTACTTGAGATCTCTCTCTGTCAAATAAATAAATAAAATCTTAAATAAATAAAATAAAAAGAACCATATAAGAAAGTTCAGACAATATTTTATTTGTCAAGAATTCACAGGCCTGAAATGGAGAAAGGAAACATGATTCAGGCTTAATTTCTTTATTTTGAAAATTATTTAATTAACCAAATTGTATATTCTTGCTCCTAGAATAAAAAATATCTACTATAAAACAAAGTGATAACTACCACAGGAAATACAGACTTGAGTGCTTTGTGAAGTTCAAAAGGCAGAAGAGAGTAGTTCCCACTTCACGAAAAAATGAAGTTTCATAGCATTTAGCTTACATCTTAAAAACACTAAAATTTGGACATATCAAAAAGAGAAGGGGACAATGCAGGATCATGGAATAGCCTTAGCAAAATAGAGTTCAGAAAGAAAATAGATTTGCATAGTATGCCATGATCGGTGTTACATCGTGTGAATTTGTACAGACAGTGGGGCATAAGTTTGCTGGGTCAGTAGAACATTAAATACTATATATGTATATAGAACATTAAATACTATAATAGTAAAAAGAATTTTATATATATAAAATTAAATACTATATATAGTAAAAAGAATTATATATATATAAAACTATATATATATACACACACACACACATACACACTTCCTTCTTATTTAGACACATTAGAACTTCTTTTTTATTTTTAATCAAATATATCTTGGATATATGATAGTAACGTTTGTGCCACTTTATGTTTTATCTTATTCAGAGTTCAGAGTCTCACTGATCATCCAGGAAGATTGTTTTACCACTGATTTTCCCACCCCACTTTTTCTGCAAAATGGACTTTGTAGTGGGAGGCAATTCATGAAGAAAAATGGCAAGCTAAAGCATATCCCAGAGGCCAGGACTGACTGCAAATTTGAATTTTTTTTTTTCTAAACTCAACCAATACCTGACCACAAACTGAATTATAAAAGCCTAGAGTCCGTCAGCCACCAATAATTCTGCACTGTCTACTAGAGGTGAGCTGCTACATTAGATGCCCTTGCGGGGCGGGGGGAGTACACAATATGATTGTTGCCTTGAAATAACTTGGTTTCCTGGTTGAAGGGATGAGACCCAAGCACACAAAGTGAAATAATAATGAAAGATAAAGCATGCTTAGGCAAATATATGATAGATATGGATCTGTCTGAGGGGACAGTAGTTTCTATCCTAGGGCACCTTCATGCCTTAGGTCTCTATGAGTAATAACTTGCTTCTGATGAAACTATGTTCAGTATCACAAAAGTCCAAAGGAAAATGTACGTTTTTTTCCTTTAGCCCAGATTCACATGAACTCCATGTGACAACACTATTTATCACTAGGAGAAAAACAGGTTACTGCTGCAGGGTTCCAATTTGTATGTGTGTTGGAGGCTAAGCAGATGGGGGTGCTTACGCATGGTAGGAAAGGAAACAATGTACCGTAAAGAATGGTCTGGAATGAGTATGTAGTGTAAAAAGATAGACAAGGTCCCTGATTTTTCTGTGATAGGTCTAACAGAGGAAAACCTATTCAAGGTTATACATTTATAAGTATATATAGACCACTCTTCAATCATGCATAATAAGAATTTCTATTAATATACCTATCACAATTTTTAATTATTTTTAAGGATCTATATTTTATCTCACTAAATGATGTGATTTTTAGAGTAAGCATTCTAATTTATTCAACTCTGTAACCCAGCCTCTAAGCATAAAACTTGACATATGTATATATTATAACAAAAAATGTTTGTGAAGGAAATAAATAGAAATATGGAATCAAATCATGGAGAATATTTAATGTGAACTGGCAGGATCTTATCTCTAGAGAGGGTCTGAGTGGTTTGGCCTGAGCAGAACTCTAGGAAGATAAATCCAGTATAAACCACACAGCACTTAGTGTTACAACCCTGAGATCATGCCCTGAGCCAAAATCAAGAATCAGACACTTAACGGACTGAGATACAGGCATCCCCTGATAATGAATTTTAGATTGCTGCTTTTGGGTTTGTTAAATTTTCCTTCAGAGTCCTAAAAGGTGCTGTGATACAAAAATTATACCAAGTAATATTCTAGGAATGGTTTTCTAAAATAATTCCACTCAATTTGTTTTAAATGGAGTTATATGTGGCACTTTGAATATTTGCTCATTGCTTCTTTTTCTCTCAAACTTTTCCTCCTATTTCTACAGATGCTTAGAGTAAAACATCATATAGATAAAGAAAATAAATGACAATGGCATAAAAGCGAAAAGAGGGAACTAGTAATATTCTTTTATCTCTACAGTGCATGAAAAGTGGTATAGCATTATTTGAAGGCAGATTTAAATTCGTTAAAACATATATTAGAAACTCTAAGACAACAAGAAAAATAATTTTTTTAGCCACTAAAATAATTTTTAAAAGAAGTATAATTGACAAGCTAAGAGAGGAGATAAAGTATTCAGTGAAAACCAGAGAAAACATTAAAGGAAAGGGAAATGCAACAAACATAAAATAGGTATGAGCATGTTAGATAGTAATTCAACTATATCAATAATACCTTTAAATAAAGCACTAATTAAAAGACAGATTGTTGGGGTGACTGGATGGCTCAGTGGGTTAAAGCCTCTGCCTTCAGCTCAGGTCATGATCCCAGAGTCCTGGGATCGAGCCCCGCATCGGGCTCTCCACTTCTCGGGGAGCCTGCTTCCTCCTCTCTCTCTGCCTTCCTCTCTCTCTGCCTGCCTCTCTGCCTACTTGTGATCTCTGTCTGTCAAATAATAAATAAAATCTAAAAAAAAAAAAAAGGACAGATTGCCATGTGAATAAAAATACAAGACCCAATTATGTATTCTTGGCTATTTTTTCCTAATTTGGGGGCTTATTTCCTTTGAAATAGACAAGGCCACATAGCTCCTTTCTTACAGGAAAATTTCCCATGGATAAATACATTTGCTTTTTTATTAAAACGTACTTTTTTTTTTTTTTTTCCTTCAGAAGGTTGCAGTATGAATGGATTTTCCCTCTAGTTTTATCACATTAACTTTTGGGGGATTTTGCTTTAGCAACAACACTGATCTTATACAATTGCATATATCTTTAAATGGATGGGTATCTCAATTATTCATGTAATTCATTTTTCTTATCAAATCATTAACATGGGTGAGATGAAATCACCTACAATCTCTTTGTCTCCAAAATCCATCCCCTCCTCCCATCATCGTTTAGCAGTGAGGAATCTAATCTGACCTATATCTTGCTAGATGTGAGCTTTCCTAAAGTCATAACCAATATGTCCTTGGTTCAATACAACTGCCTAAAAGATTTAGTAGTGATCTCTCAAAGAAGGAAGCCAGAAGAATATTGGCCAATTTTAGAAGGGAAGAAAAGTCTTTACAAAAGATCATGAATAAATACAGTATCAGATATTAAGGTAAAAATTAGAATATATATTATTCATGTAAAGAGTAATAATCCAGAAGATGGATATCATAATTCTCGTAGAAATGAATGGATCTATCGTATAACATTTCAACCACAAAATAGAGCCTTTGGAACATTCTGTTATACTTGTGGAGGATCATAACAATGTATGATAAGCCTTAAATAATAATATAAAATCTTTAATAATGTATACAAAATCTTATTCTGCATTGAGATCCCAAGAAAATGAAATACACTGAGCTTCCAAATAAAAGATTGTAAATCCCCTGGCATTTTTAAACAAATTACCATGAGAAATTTACTACTGTAGCTTATTATGTGCAACTGTATACTTTGTGTTCACAGTTGGACTGCATCTTAATGGACAAAAAAATCTCCTCTCATTTCTGGTGAAAACTCAAAATTAACAGAAAAGAGATGCAGCCCTCCTACCCACAAAATTAGTATTCACAGTTGCAAAAGTAACAACTAAAAGTATGGATTGGAGAATTCATAGCTTTACTACAAAAAAAGTGATTTTTTTCTGTGTTAGTAACTACGTCAAGACCATTCAGATTTTTCTAAATAAAATTTGTTATGCCTCTCAAGCAATACAAGGTCATCAATCTTACTTATATAAATAAAAAAGCCAGAAAACTACTCTGAAGTTGACATTAATTTCTTGTATGATTTCATAATTATGTTTCTACATTTTAAAGCAAAACTATCATAATTTAAATCCAATTTTAACTCTAAGAGCTATAAATAATCTATACATTGATACCATGACTAGTTGAATCAAAGCCCTATATATTTGCTGAGATTTTGTTAAAATAAGTATCATTAATATACTAAATTTAAAATGGAAACTTCCTCGTTAAAAATAGATATACTTCATAAAACAGACTCCATTTCTGAAAAATTGCTTCTTTCCTCATACACAGACATAAAAGATAAAAGTGTGCATAAAATGTCAGTGAGGACAAGAGAAACGTATCAGTGAAGACAAAGAACCACAGACCCAGAAGGAAATTTAGGGAAACATCCTGAGTAGGATCATGTATACAAATGTCTGCGGGGACCCTGTGTCAGGTGTGTGACTCTCTTGACTATAATCCCATAAAAGGCAGCTGTTCCTTAGTTCCTACCAATTGTGTCATGCAGAAATGTGGGACACACAGATGTCTCCATCACACTCCTGCTGGCTCACTGTTTATCTTTGTAGAGATCAGCTTATATTTTTTCTTCAAAAAATTCCTGAGTAGATCAATACTCTTCAGACTTGTCTGTAAACTACATTTTTTCATCCACTGATGGCCTGTCACCTTTAATCTAGACCATTCAGTAACTTGTATAACTCACTTCCCAGATAAAAATATTTTGGATTAACATTATTTGTGTCATCTTCATTAGATATTTTAATATCTAACATAAAATATTTTTTAGTTTATACTAATTTTATCCTTAGAATAAACTATTCTGACATTTTTTGACATTAGATTTACATTGTAGATCATTATTCAACTTTCTTTCATGAGCATATATCATTTAAGCAAATCCCCTGAATGAAGATAAAATTCTAACTGCATTGTAAAAATGGTGATAAGATGATTATGTGTTTCCTATCTTTAATAACATTACCATAAAGCCAGTTTTATCTGACAAAGTGGTAAGAATTATACATAGTAAATTTTCTAGATTATACATTTTACCCATTTAGTAACCAATTTGTTGTATTTAATACTTTTTAATATACTTTCTTAAATGTATGGCCTCCATAAACTCAATAAAATGATTATTTTACATTTTTGTAAAATAGGACACACTTAGGATATTGTAATGACCAAAATAATACATAATGTTTTGTTATATACACACACTAATGGCATCACAGAGATGGATGGTACTATTTGTCTTTATATTTATAAGTCCCAAACTGAGATCATGTGTCTAGGGTTTTTTTATTCTCTACTAGTGTTAGTTAGTGTACAGAACGCCCCGCATTCTGTCTTGTGGTACATTACCTGAACATACAGGTGGTAAGTTAGAAAAACAGGTGGTAAGTTAGAAAAATGCCAAGAGTAAGATTCTACAGGAGAAGTAGAATGGTTCTGATAGGAGTCCTTGTTTCCATGATAGCAGAATCACCCGGGTTTTTTTTCTCCTTCTTTTATTTTTTAAGATTTTATTTATTCTTTTTAGGGGTAGCTGGGTAGCTCAGTCAGTTAAGCATCTGCCTTTGGCTCAGGTCATGATCCCAGGGCGCTGCCCCTCACCCCACTTGCACTCTCTCTCTCTCCCCCTCTCTTGCTGTCTCAAATAAATAAATCTTTAAAATAAAATAAAATTTTAAGATTTATTCTTTGTATTTTAGAGAGTGAGAGTGAGCAAGGGGAAGGGCAGGGGGAGGGGAGAATCACAAGGAGACTCCACACTGAGCACAGAGCCTGATCTGGGGCTCAATCCCATGACGCTGAGATCATGACCTGAGCTGAAACTAAGAGTCAGAGGCTTAACCAACTGAGCCACCCAGGTGCCCCTCACCCAAATTCCTTTGTATGAAAGTGTGGGCCCACCCCTCCTCTCCAGCATGCTAACTCAAACACTTGGAGGAAGTATGGCCTGGTAGAAAGGGAATGTGTTTTGGAAAGGGATCGTTTTGAGATTCAACCCTTAGTTTAGATGTGACCATAGATAAATCACTTCATATTTCTGAGTCTCTTTCCTAGGCTACAAATAACAACATTCTTTATACAATGAAGACTCTTGCGCAGTATAAATCTGGTTGTATATTTTAAGTATTGAACACAATCCTGGCATTTAGTTACCTTTAAATAAATATTGGTTTTATTTGCCAATAATGACTGACTGTGTATACTAGGAACATGGTGAGAAAGAGAAAAGAATGAAGTCCCTGGCCACTTTCTGGCATTTATACAGCTAGACTCTAATATTTTCTTGCTGAAATAAACAGCTTCACAGAATATCAATATCAGTCAAGGTCACTCTGTGACCAAGACGGATGGAGAGAAAAAGCAAGATTACTCCATGATGATTTCTGAACACAGGTGGAAACATAGTCTTTTTCCAAATCAACAAAAGTGACCTAAACAACTCATCCTGGCTAGTACCAAAAAAAACAAAAACAAAAAACAAAACAAAAACACCCCATCTACTTCTAGATAAAGCTTATTGAAATACCCAGTGATAAAATTACTTCTGCTTCCTGACAGTATCCAATTCAGAGCAAAGAGCTGCTTCCGTAGAGATTGCCCCCAAGTATCTAACATGAACCCAGATCTCAGAAGTCTTTGTAACACCCTTTTCCTGAGATATCCCATGGCTCTTTATGATGAGTGTCCTTTCATTAATGAGCAAAAACTCTAGCTTGTTCAATCACAAGTGTATTTCTGAGAGTCATTAGCTAGAGAGAATTCACAAAGGAATATTCGGAAAAGTTCCAAAATGGGTCACCCTTTTTGTCAGAAATGACATTTGTAGCCATGTTGTTCTAGCCACCATATAGGCCCAAAACTGCTTGCAAGTTAAATGTCAGACTTGGTTAAGAGAGGTTACGGTGAGTTAACAGCAAGCTTATTATTTTTCTTAAGCCAAAATATTGGAAATAGGTTTCCATCTCCATTCTTTCTTTATACATTAAAGATCAAGATTGTTGACTTCCTGTTTATTTTTCACTAACTCAAGCAAAGTGTTCATAGAAAGAAGACAGTTACTTCAGACTTTCAAAATGGGAATTTTACACTAAAAAATACAGTTTAGAAGGAGTTTCAAAGTCATAGTAAAGCTACATTTTAAAGCCTAACTTCAGAAGGAAAAGATACCTTAAGAAGGCAAGTGTTCAACGTTGATTTTGATTTTAGGAATATTGGATGCACTTCCATCTCCAAGCAACATGGAGAATCTTGAGCAATAACAACACATCAATTATAAAGTACAGGCTGTGTAAGGCAAGCAATTTAATCAGCGAAAGAGTAATAATGCCACATCAATTGCACACTGATCACCTACTAGGCACTATGCTATAGCCTTATATGTGCGATCCGAATTCATCTCCAAAACGACCATTTGAATTACAAATGACAATCATCTCTACTTTAGGGGTAAAGAAACTAGGGCTTCAACAGGATAGGAAACTTGTCTGAGCTTATATAGTTCGATGGTATAGATGGAATGCCAACCCATAAAAGCCACTTCCAGAAGCCATACCCTTAACCTCTAAGAATAGCTCCTGTACTGCACAAGGGTCAGATTTCTTCTAGGAACATCATATATTTCTACACACAGGGAACCCTGTGCATAATAACAGTTTAAAAACTTCAGAGAAATGTCCCTATTGAAGCAACCCTAGAACTTCTCCAGAAAAAGGAGTAACATTTTTTTGAAGTCTAATGACTCAAGAGCTGGTGGCCTCGCTTCTGCTTCCTTAACAACGTCATTAAAGATATTTGCGGTCAAGTCAGCCATAGACCATGAGTCACATTGTCAATTAAAAAAAAAAAAAAAAAATCCCTGGAATGAGGTATCAGGATCTGTGAGTTCTAATCCTGACTCCGGTAAAGGCAATGTTTAAGTAATACGTACCTTTTCAGAAATGAACAAATTAAAGGTTAATTCCAAAATCATGAGCCAAAACTTGAAGTTTAAATTTGAAGCTAAGAACTAATGTAATGCCCAATATCCTGAGACTTTATTACCCATAATGTCACTATAATGGGAAGTACCTGCTTATAATACAATGAGTCCCAGACCAGAACAACAAATTAGAAGTTAAAAAGGAAATTCACTAGAGAATAAGGAATATTTATTTTAAACATATGGAATCAATGGCTTTTGACATTGGGCCATGTTTATGGGAAGGGCTGCTTGTTCCCATAAGGTACTGCAGGTATAACTCTACAAATGTACCCTTCAAAAGCAGGTGGAAAATTATATTCTCATTTAGTGGGTGAAAACACATTTATTGAAGGCCTTTTAAGAGCTTAACACTGTGCAAGACACAATGAGTATATTAAAAACAATTCAGCTGGAAAATAGTTTACTATCCATTAGTTAGGGGTCATAGAAAGTGATTTGTAGAACCTTCCTTTTTAATATATACCTCATGGTGTGATCATGTCCTAGGGTCACTCAGAGTACACGAATCATGTCTGAGTATTATTATCTCTGACCTTATGGAACCACTAAAAGTGATATTGTTAGGATCCCATTGGTTCTCTACCTATAGCAAACAAGTTTAGTTTTGCAGAAGATTTGAGCCAAAATGGCAGAAAATAATACTGTGCTTAGGAACAGCAAATTGCCTGGAGCTCACATTAGCAAATTCTTCATCATGAGTTTAAAAATGTTTCCAGAATTCTACACCTTTACGGCTTTCCTAGATTTTTCACGGACCGTGGCTTTTCTCATATGTTGAACTAAGAATTTAAAAGAAACTATGTCTTCCTGGGTTTGTAAAGCTTCAAATAGGTTCTGTTTAATTTGATGAAGTAGGCAAAGATAGTTACATTGACAGATACTCTATGGTTCCTTACATCACCCAAGCTAGAAATAGGCCTGTTTTATGGGGTAGAGCCTTTCCATTGGAAGGCCATTGACTGCCTGGTAAAGAACAAGTGAGTCACTTGGGTATGATTTTCAGGTCCTTAAATGAAGTATTTTACATTTTATTTCTTTTCATCTGGAATTGATATATACATACAAACACACACACACACACACACACCCCTACAAATAGCACTATATTACATATTGTAAACAGTCCATGGGATACAGGACAGCTTTGTTCCCACAGTGATAGTTGGAAAATTAAAGGCCGTATTTGGGACGTGTTTTCCTATCTGCTTTTCAGATAAAATGTCTGTTCTCGGCGTTCTGTAACCCAGGCAGTCCCAGCAACCTGCAATCACGAAGGCCATGAGTAGCACTTTGACAATGCAGTTGGGTTGGATCTGACCTCCCACGAAGCTGGCCTTGGACATCCTTTCAGAGCAACGGGGTGAAGGGTGACTGTGTATCTAGCACCTTAGCAGACGTGTGTTATACTGAGTACCTTCCCCTCACAAACACCATTAGTTCACAATTCTGCTTGTATCTCTGTCACTGTAGACTAATGCCCAGGGGTGAAAGAAGACAAGAATTATTTGGGCTGGCATTGCTGCTCCCTGTCCAAACCCCTCACGCTTACCATGCTATTCAGTTGGCACTGACTGCACAGATTTTCTCTGCCAGAGAAAAATAATGCTGTTCATGCAGCTAACTTACTCGCCCTGCCAACCTTGAAGTTCACATGATAGAATTGTCTGCTTTTAAGATCACTCTGTAGAAATGTTTAAGGAAGAGAAATGATACACATTGCCTTGGTACCACTGAGATATTTATGTTTCAGAAATATATTATAGAACGATAAATTGATTACATAAATGATGGGATTGTAATTACATTTCCTTAAGTCATGCTGAGTCTTAATAGGGCTGACTAAAATAATGTGATTTTTTCAAAGCAAGTTTTTGCCCAACATACCAGGAAACAAAAATTAAAAAAAAAATAAAAGAAATGAGTTCTGTGGTTGTGATATCCCATCCTGCGTCTCCCACTGAACTTCAGAGCGCTATCGCAGGAAGACTGGATTGATTACAAACTGGGCACAAGTGCTATCTTTGTGTCCTCTTCTGTACATGCACAAACCTCTGCCCCATTTCCTCTGAGACAGCAAAGCTGCCCATTCTAGTTACTTACCAATCAGAAGGCAACTGAAAGAACCTGAAGTGAAAAGGTAAAACATAAAAACAGTACATAGATCTACTTAATATGGCATTCTGCAGCTATTTTTTAAACTTACACATTTATTTAGAGGGAAGTGGACCAAGGGCCAGGCAAAGGCAGAGGGAGAGAAAGAATCTCAAGCAGACTCCCCGCTGAGTGCAGAGTCCAACGGGGGCTCCAACTCACAACCCTGAGATCATGCCCGGAGCTGAAATCAAAAGTCTGCTGCTTTACCGACTGAGCCACCCAGGTACCCCTTGTGAATATATTTATGAACAGATTACTCTCTTTGCCATAACAAAACTTGTTTTTCTTTCTTTCTTTCTTTCTTTTTTTTTTTACTTCCAAGCTTTGGAGAAACCACTGAACAAATGGACTTCATTAATGAAATTGCCCTCCAGTATAGTAGGTAAATACTTAGCACTTGTAAATTTCAAATGCAAAGTATCTAGTTTTTCTCTCTAGTGACAGGATTAACATCCTAATCATTACTAATGGTTTTTCTGCAGAATTGTACTTGTGACTTAAAATTTTATTTCTTAACTTTTTAATAGGAAAAAAAAAACCCTTACTTATAGCCTGGCCTTGAGTTTTATTTGTTTGTTTGTTTGTTTTTAAGATTTTATTTATTTATTTCACAGGCAGAGATCACAAGTAGGCAGAGAGGCAGGCAGAGAGAGAGGGAGGAAGAAGGCTCCCCGCTGAGCAGAGAGCCTGATGCGGGGCTTGATCCCCGGACACTGAGATCATGACCTGAGCCAAAGACAGAGGCTTTAACCCCCTGAGCCACCCAGGCATCCCTTTAATTGATATATCTTTAATGTTCCTAAAGGGCAAGCTTTATTAAAGTAATTAAATAAAGGGAGTAGATGATGATGAGTAGAATAGGACCTGAAATGTTTTGTTGACTAAAAACTGACGATTAGCTTCCCTGTTTCCTCCACAAATATTATCTTCCTTTAATGATTCAATTTTCAAAGAATACAAAAATAATTAATATACCTATGCACTAAACCAAAACAATCTTGGTATAATCTTGGCCTTCTGATTTTTTTATTCTTGCAAGAATACAAAATTAAATAATATTATTGTGTTTCCTTTGCTTATAACATTATACAATTATGTGACAATCAATCCTGGAGGCAAAACGTAAGTATTGGAAACCATTTTTCTGTTGATTTTGAAGAGCTATTAGATATTATTCAATGACCAAAATCTCAGCTTCAATACAAGTAGTTATTTTATAAGCATGTGTGGGACCTTTGTGCTTTAACAAATGAATTTTACTTCTCCAATATGCCATGGTAGTGGTCTACATAAGATATTGGTTTAAATATGCTTTATATTGAAAAAAAGAAAGCTTTAATGTTTCCTCCGGGAAATAAAATGGCAGGTGACAAAGATGTGAGAGCAAAGGGGATGTACATATTAAGATGAGATTGTCCTTTTTATGACCAATGAACTGAATACTCTTTTCTACTCTCTTGCAATTATGGAAGTATTCTCTCCATGTTTCTTATAATTTGCATTATAATGTGCATGTTCCATTAACTGATATGAGCTAACCAGGGACAAGAATTTCTTATACAAGCACTTTGCCCAACATTTTGACTTAAGTTGAACTGGTGTCCGTATAACAGAGTCCAGTGTATACAACCTCAGCCAGAGAAATAAATTTATTCACACCTATCAGAAAATATGCTCTTCTCATTGTGTTCACTAGCACTATAATTAAAGTATAAAATGCAATATGCCTCGTAACCATTCTTCAGACTGGTGAGATAACCTAAATCCCCATTCAAATCATAGAACAGATGTGAAACCAGGCCTTCCTAATGTTCATCTATTCATTCAACATTATGGTAAGAAGGTAGGACAGATGTGATCAATGATAATGCAGGAAACAAAGGGCCAGAGAGTACAATTTACTTTGCAAAATGAGAAGCCACTCATTTTTTGGCAGGCCCCAGATGTTATGTAGTATTCTGTATATAATGAGTAAGAAAAGACAAGTTTAGGATATAATATTCAAATCAGTATGGTATTAGCATTTTGAATGTCTCCTTATCAGCCTACTTTGATTTACTGTTGATTCCATGTTTACCTTAAAATACCCAATTACTGCAATAAGAATGGACTAATAGAAGCTAATATTTTAATGAGGTCCTCATAGTAACAGAATGTCAAAAGGAAATTTTACTGTGGTCTTGGGGAAAGGACAAAATGTCAAAGGTGAATACCTTAGGTGTGCCCCTGCTCTTAAGAACCTTAAGGAGCTTCCAGACCCATCTCCACAAAGTCTGCTGAGTTGGTAAACCCTGCCCAGTTGCCATCAGCAGACCACACTGCTCCAGTCTCTGTAAGCAGCGCTATGAAAGGAAATTGGAAGCCATCTCAGGAGTGTAATGTTCTTGGTGAGAGATTACTTGGGGGATGGAGAGGGTTGCCTCTCTCCCAGAGGCTAAGCTAAGTGAGGAGGGCACATCCTCGTGAAAGAGGCGGCCACAGAAAGGGATACCAAAATCTCATTTGTGCACCAGAAGCTGACTTACGCTGTAGCCTCATCAAACTGCTCAAGTTACCCAGTTGAGAAGAGGAAATGAAGAGGCTGAGGCAGCGGGGAGGGAGGTTCAAGGAGCAAGCAGCCGCAGAACAGTCTGACATGGGAAGGGTGAGTCCACCTAACCTACAAACATTAGCAAAACCAGATTAAGCCAAACAGGCCGTTGGCTGTAAGAGATAAATGCCTAAGAAAGATATCCTTCTACATCTCCAAAACTTACATGTGTGACTCAAGAGAAAGCCAGCATTTGGTTACTCCCTACACAGAGGACACAGGCAAGAACAGACAGTGCTAATCAAACGAATGGCCTTTGCCCCTTTTCTCTAACCTATTTCTCTTGCCCCAACAACATATAAAGCAGAGGAGATGGGTAGGAGGAATAAAGAAAAGAGCGCGCTTGCTCCACATTTTGGGTTTCTCAGCTGGGGCCTGGGTAGCATTGGGAAGAGGAGAGAATGTGAGCTCTGATTTAGAAGAAACACTGAGTACACCAGACTGAACGTGAGTAGAAAGATGGAGGATAGACAGGATCTGCCCCAGGTCATGTCAGTGGATGAGAAAGGGAGTTTCAAAAGAATATGTTTGAAGCGAGTGATTACAGAAACTATTGAGTAATATCTGAATCCCATCAAAACAATAAACTAGTTTCATGGGTAATCTTTAGAGAGTTACTCAATATTGCTAAATATTACTTAATATTTCTGGGCTTCAATTACTTCATTTTTAAAAAGTGAGATGCTGGGGTGCCTGCCTGGGTGGCTCAGTGGGTTAAAGCCCCTGCCTTCGACTCAGGTCATGGTCCCAGGGTTCTGGGATTGAGCCCCGCATCGGGCTCTCTGCTCGGCCGGGAGCCTGCTTCCCTCTCTCTCTCTCTCTCTCTCTGACTGCCTCTCTGCCTGCTTGTGATCTCTGTGAAATAAATAAATAAAATCTTTTAAAAAATTTTTTAAAAAGTGAGATGCTAACCCCACCTTTTTACATTTATTCCACTAACATCGATTGACAATTTATTGTATACCTAATTCCTTTTTTTTTAAAGATTTTTCTTTATTTATTTGAGTGAGTGAGAGATAGAGAGAGGCACAAGTGGGGGAAGGGCAGAGGCTCCCACTGTGCAGGGAGCCTGACATGGGGCTCGATCCCAGACTCTGGGAATCACTACCTGGGCTGAAGGCAGACACTTAACAGACAGAGCCACCCAGGTGCCCCTCGCTAATTCTTTTCTTCAGGAAGAAGGCTAACATATATGATCAGAACCATGAGAGACTATGGACTCTGAAAAGCAATCTGAGGGTTTTGAAGGGGTGGGAGGTGGGAGGTTGGGGGAACCAGGTGGTGGGTATTAGAGAGGGCACGGATTGCATGGAGCACTGGGTGTGGCGCATAAACAATGAATTCTGTTATGCTGAAAATAAATAAATAAATAAGAAGACTGGAAGCTCTACGTGTCAGATGGCATTGCAGAAAATAAGACTTCTTAGTCAAGTAACAACCTTTAATGAGTCAAACAAGCTGAAGAATATCCATCATTTATTTCTCAGGTTCTCCATGTCAGACTATATAATAAACTTGGGCACACCCCCAGTGCATTATATAGGGAATCCCAGCTCTCAAGATGCTTACAGTCCAATAATAAAAACATACACAGAGAATAGCTTTTAATTGTAGTAAATGTGATGATGAATTTTTTTTCATTTCATATGTACAAAACTCCGTGATAGGTCTCATTAAACCCAGTTTTACAAATGAGAAAATGAAGTCTTGGTGCTAAGAAACAGTATATCATGGTTTTGAATAAAGGTTTTCCCAGCTCCCAAGTCTATTCTGTTTTCATATCGTTGAGCACAACCCCAAAGACAAAGCAGTGCTTCACATATCCAGTCTATAACCTCAAGTTTCACTAAAGACTGGAACTATGCTTAAAATGGTTTTGCATCAATATATAGTTATTAAGGGAAGCTCAGGAAATTTGAGAGAGGAATTCCAACCTTCTTTTAGTGATGAATTTGTGTACAGCCATGGTGTTCGTATCAAACATTTCTCTTGTCTTTGTTGGGCTGTCTGTCATCATCCCACTCCAGTTAGGAATAGGGCATGTTTACTTGGTTTTAATTTAGCCTCACCCCTTAATTCCACATATGTGACCAAGAATAATCCTAATCCTCTGGCATTTGCTCCAAGGCAGGACAGTCCAGATCTCCCAGGGACTAGGAGGAACATTTTGGTTGGGTCCCTAGATGGGAGGATGATTTCAACCAAAAGATCTTTATGGCAACCTGGTGGCCATACTTTCCACCTTTCTGGAGATATGCTTGAGAATAAAGGCATTAGAGAGAAAAGATATGGTAGGGAGGAAGGAGGGAAACAGAGCAGGAAAAAGAGGGAGAGGAAGGGGGAGCTTCCCTAGCCTACTTTAGCCTAAAGTGGATTCACAGACAAAATAAAAGGTACAGCTGCCCTAGCTTTACAATTCACGAAGCAAGCAATTATGAGTACCTACCATGTGTCACAATGATGAGAACCTACTCTGTGTCAAGCCTACACAAATCGCTAAAATGTTTTGGCTTAAGACAAAGAACACACTACAGTTTTATTCTAAGTTAATGATAAGGACTATATCCTGTGACTAATGACTCAAAGTTCCAAGAAAAAAATGTACTAAATGGCCCAAAAAGACCCAGGTTTTGAAAATTCCACCATTTTTTCCTCTAGGAATCATTATGCGTTTTTAAAAATTGGACCGGACTGCTATTCAAAGATCATTTTTTTAAAAGATTTTTTTTATTTGACAGAGAGTGATCACATGTAGGCAGAGAGGCAGGCAGAGAGAAAGGGGGAAGCAGGCTCCCCGCCGAGCAGAGAGCCCGATGTGGACTCAATCCCAGGACCCTGAGATCATGACCTGAGTCAAAGGCAGAGGCTTAACGCACTGAGCCACCCAGGCTTAAAGCCACCCAGCCACCTCAAAGATCATTTTAATGGGACTTTATTTTTCTGAATTCAATCTAATGTTTGCAACCACATATATGAGTATGTACATACACAGGTGTGTATATATATAAAACTTATCTGTGGAAATGAAGATTAGAATTCTTTTTGTTATCTTGAGTCTTCCAATCTTTTTACATTTTTTTATTTTTAATTTTTTTTAATATTTTTAAATTTTTATTTATTTTTTTAATTTCTTTTCAGTGTTCCAGAATTCATTGTTTTGAGTCTTCCATCCTTAATGATTTGGAGGTTCCATCTTGACAACACATTATTGATTCTTCAACACATTCTCTGCCCCCCCCCATCCAACCCACACCTCCCTCTTTCCTTAGCCTCATGAATTCTCAAACCAAGGAAGCTGAAAAGTTAAAAAATGAAATTCTTACTAATAAAGTTTTCCGGTATCAATTCCTATGTAATTGCTCCCACAATAGTGTTTCAACTATTTTGCCTGATACATACTGTGAATCCAGGCCTGGCAAATCGAGTGAGCAGTCCTTACAATACTATGTTAATTCAAATGTGATTCAAGAAACACTCATTGAACACTACTAATCTTGTCCTTGTCCTCAAGGAGTTTGCAGAATAGTGGGGAACACAGACATGCAGAATGTAATTAAACTTCATAGTGAGAACAGTGGCAGTGCAAGCGTGTGCCAAATTCAAGGCAACACGGAGGAGTGATTCATCCCATTTGAAGGCATTTATGAAGGCATCAGGGAGACAAGTGATTCAAGAAGTAAGATTGGAAGGATTTTTTTTTTTTAATTGCCCAATAGGGTATCAGGAATAGAAATCAAGAATAATTAGAGAATAGTTCTTTCTTGCCATTATTTCAGAACATATTGCTGAAGTAAAAAGTTACTTAATTACTAAAGAAAGTTCTGGTGAATTTTCTGTGAAGAGCCAAGTAGTAAATATTTTTGGTTTTGTAAGCTATGTTGTCTCTGTTACAACTACTTAACTCTTGAGTTGTAGCTTGAATGCAGGTATGAGGTAGCACTTAAATGAAGGGCTGTGGCTGTGTTCCCATAAAACTTGACTTAAAAAATAAGTGGTGCTTTGGACTTGATCCATGGACCTTATTTTGCAGTTCCTTGGTTTGCAGTATTTACAAATAGCACCAAGAAAATGATCTTTAATTTTAACCAGAGTTTTACAGACCAATGATAAAATGTTGGGGAGAAGGCATACTAAATTGTTGAAGACTCTTTATCCATGTCTTTATGTTTAAATAAATATCAGAATCCAAGTACATGGTTTATTTTCTTTCTAGTTCAATGTATTTTTTGAGAAGGGACAGAACACTGAAAAGATTCTTAATCAGCTTTCCAAAGGTGTTTTAGTCCCTTTCAAATGACATCAACTTTGGGAATTGAATAAACTTTGTTACAGAAATAAGCTAAAAGCATAAGATAATATTTAAACAACACTAGGGACAATTCTCTGAACAGACGACAAAAATCGTTACTACAAGTGTATTTCCTCTAAAAAAGAATATTCCCAAGCTTCTTTGAAATTATACTATTCCAAATAAATTGGACTGAGCAAATTCCTCCAATTACCACATCGAAGAATGAAACTAAAGAGGAGATATGAAAACAAAAATGAAGGAAGTAAAAAATATACTGTGTTACAAACAAGGGGAAAGAGACAAAGATTGAAACCTAAAACTATTGTTGGAAAAGGAGTATATTTTGTACACAAGTGTACACAAACACATTTTTCCTCAAGATAACATAAATTAAATGATTTATGAAACCTATTATTTTCATTCAGTAAACAATAAATCGTAATAATTCTATTTCAAAAGTTATTCTCCTGACTTATTTTTATTCTCCTGACTTATTTTAAGATTTTTTTTCCATGGAGTTCTTATAAATCAAGGTATATTTTTTAAGATTAGAGTTGTATTGTTACTTGTGTCTGTTTTTAGATGTGTAACTCTGTTAGTAATTATAAAATGAACAAACAAACAGACCTACTTATCCTGTGAAACCTGAAATACCTTTGGGGCCAGTCATCTTACTTTAAGCTTGAGGCTTTAAAAGCTTTAAAATTTGGTTCATTAAACGCTCCTACTGATGGGCCTTAGAAATGTAGTTTTTTGACAGCCTTCCCCCTAGATTTTTCTTTGCGAAAACCACACTTTGAAAGAAAATGCTTAAACTTTCTTAGGATACAAATGACTCTGAAAAAAACAAATCTTGCTCCTTCAGCTCTGCTTATAGAAGTACCTTTGGTTTCTACCTGGTTCTGATGCTCTAAGAACACTCCTTAGACATACTTCCAGTGAGAGCTTTCTCCCAAGGAACCTCATACATATTAGGCAATGATGAGCTTGGATTAAAATTAGTATTCTGCTTTCTTTTTTTTTTAAAAGTAAATTACTAATATTTTCATCCTAGATATTACAGTTCTATCATTAAACTTATATAGCTTTTGTCAATAAGTTATGTGGCTTAGAGTGAAAACATAACAAACAAATGTAGTTTATTATATATAAAAGCTAATAGGGGCACCTGGGTGGCTCACTGGGTTAAAGCCTCTGCCTTCGGCTCAGGTCATGATCCCAGGATCCTGGGATTGAGCCCCGCATCGGGCTCTCTGCTCAGCAGAGAGCCTGCTTCCTCCTCTCTCTTTGCCTGCTTCTTTGCCTACTTGTGATCTCTGTCTGTCAAGAAAATAAATAAAATCTTAAAAAAAATAAAAAGGCTAATACACACATATATACATACACACACACACACACATACAACCCTAAATGGTATATACCTATACATATATATATATATATGGTATATAGTTATATTTGCCATATATTATTAAAGAGGCATCCCCCACTCATTTATATTTTATCTGAAAAACCTTTTTTTTAAATTTCACTTTAATAATTTAGTGCATGATTAAATATACAATGGGTAATGGGTTGACAATATATGATAAATGAATTCTGACTCACAATCTGTACAGCAACCAGCTTGGGAAACAAACCACAACCCCTGCAGCAATCATCTTAGAATATTCATAACTTCATTAATGTTTTCCAGCTTTCCTATTTTTGGTCCTTGACTCCAACTTGGACCAATTAGCGGAAGCCCAATACTTACCTGAAACATTTTATTAGAATCTGGTACTCTTCATTCTCGCAACACCTAACTCTTGCTGCTCTTCTCTCCTTACCAGGAGAAGGGAAATAGAAGTCCTTACCTATCAATTATTAATAGAAATTTAAGTGGGACTAAATTCTCCACAAGACATAGAACTGAATGAGTTAAAAAAAAAAAAAAAAAAAAAGCAAGACCCAACGATATGCTGCACACCCAAGACTCACTTAAGTTTTAAGGACACATACAGATTGAAAATGAAGAAATGGAAAAAGATATTCCAGGAAAATGAAAAACAAAATAAAGTCTGGGTACATACACGCATATTAGACAAAATAGTCTTTAAGCCAAAGACTATAATAAGAGACATAGAAGGTCATTCATGAAAGAGGTAAATTTTTGAAAAGATAAACAAAATAGTTAACACCTTTAGCTAGACTTGCCAAGAAAAAAAAGAGAAGGCACAAAATTATAAATGAAAGAGGAGATAATACAACTGATACCACACAAATATAAAGGATCCTAAGACATAACTATGAACAAATCTATGCCAACAAATTGGGTAACTTAGAAAAAAATGGGTAAGTTCCTAGACACATTTAATCTACCTACACTGAATCATAAAAGGAAATATGAACAGAGGACTCAAATCAGTCATCAAAAATCTTCCAACAAAGAGCAGTTCAGGACCAGATGGATTCACTCATGAATTCTACCAAATATTTAAAGCAGAAAATATTCCAATCTTTCTCAAACTTTTCAATAAAGCAGAACAAAAACAAGATTTAAAAAGGCAAACAAATAAACAACAGAGGAGAACAGTTCACTTCCAAATTTATTTTATGAGGCCAGGATTACTCTGACACCGATCTAGACCAGGACACTACAGCAAAATATTATAGACAATATTTCTACACATGCAAAAATCCTTATAGTATTAGCAAACCAAATTCAGTAAATGCATTAGAATGATTGTACATCATGATTAAGGGGGATTTTTTTCCAGGGAAGGAAGGATGGTCCAACATCTGCAAAACAATTAAGCATCATACACCAGATTAACAGAATATAGGAAAAAATCACATGATCATGTCAGTGGATGCAAAGAAAGCATTTGACAAAATTTAGTAATTTTTCATGACACAAGCTCCCAACAAACTGAGTATAGAGAGAACATATCTCAACATAATAAAAATCATATGTGACAAATCCACAGAGCTAACATATACAATAGCAAAAAGCTGAATACTTTAAGACAAGGATGTTACCTCTCACCACTTTCATTCTACATACTACTAAGAATCTCAGCGAGAGAAATTAGGCAAGAAATAGAAAAGAGACTTCCGCATCAGAAAGAAAAAGTAAAATTGTCTTTATTTGCAGATGACATATTAAATATAGTAAACCCTAAAGACTTAAAACTGTTAAAAAGTAAATGAATTTAGTAAAGCTTGAGGATACAAAGTTAATATACAAAAATTCGTTTTATTTCTGTATACCAACAAACTCCCAGAAAGGGAAATTAATAAAACCCATTTTTTTTAAAAACATCAAAAGGTAATACTTAGGAATAAATTTCACCAAGGAACTAAAAGATGTGCATGACACAAATAAATAGAAAGATAGCACATGCTGAAGATCTAGAAGAATATTGCCAAAAGTTTCATAATACTCAAAGTGATCTATAGATCAATATAATTTCTTTAAAAGGTCCAATGATATTTTTTATAGTTATTGAAAAAGTGATCCTAAAGTTTTATGAAGCCACAAAAGACCCTAGATAGCAAAGAAAAAAAAAAAAAAAGTCTTAAGGAAGATCAAAACTGGAAGCATCACACTTCTGATTTCAAACTATACTACAGAGCTATCTAAACAGTATGGTATCAGCATAAGAATAGAAACATAGATGAATGGAACAGAATAGAGAACCCCAAAATAAACTCAGACATACATGGTGAATTATTTTATAATAAAGTTGAGAATATACAATGGGGAAAGCACCAGCTCATCAAGAATGATGTCAACCTGGAGAGCCATGTGTCAAAGGATGAAGCTGAACCCCTTCTTCCATCATATGCAAACATCAACTCAACACAGATTAAAGACGTGAATGTAAAAATGAAACTGTAGAACATCAACTCAACATGGATTAAAGACATGAATGTAAAAATGAAACTGTACCACGCCTAGAAGAAAACATAGAGTGCAAGTAAATTCCTTGGTATCCTTCTTAGCAATAATTTTTTTTATTTGATACCAAAAGCAAAAAATAAACAAGTAGGACTACATCAAACTAAAAAGCCTCTGCACAGCAAAGGAAACCATCAACAAAATGAAAAGGCAACTTAGGGAATGGAATAAAAGATTTGCAACCACATATCTGATAAAGGATTAATATCCCCAGCATATACGGAATTAACACAACTCAATAGCAAAAAACCAACAACCCAATTTAAAAATAACAAAGAATCTGAGTATTTTTTCCAAGAGCTACAAATGACCCATAGGACACGAAAATGTGCTCAACATGACAAATCATTAAAAAAATGCAAATCAAAACCACAGTAAGAGAACACTTCAGACCTATCAGAACAACTATTACCAAAAAAATTACAGATAACAAAGGCTGGCAAGGATATGGTAAACAGGAAATCCTTGCACACTGCTGGTGGGAAGCCACTATAGCCATCAGTATGGAGCTTTTTCAATAAATTAAAAATGAAACTACATATAACCCAGCAGTCCCACTTTCGCCCTGTTTGACTCTGCATCTCTGATGGTGACGGATTCCCCTGCTCTGAATGAATAGCTTGTTTGTTCTCATCAGGGTGATCTTCAGGCATTTCCACATTAGTCATGTCCTCCTTTTACTAAGAAGAAGATCTGATACTTATACAATGAACAATTTTGGTAGCTCTTAACATTAACTTAGCCTAGAATAAGGTCTCATAATGCCTATCTTTTTCTCATCAAACAATATGCCTGCCATGGGTCTTTATGAACTTAATGCAAAGGCATCTTTTGAAAAGTCTTCAAATTGCTAATGATGACGCCCCCACCCCCCACCCCCACTCCCAGTTCTAAGCTGCTATCCTCACTGAAAATTTCTCCAACAACTTTTGTGTCTTTCCTCTGGGACTCAATGTGATGCCCTGTATTTTCCACGTCATGTTATTAGACATGTCTGGCTGATTTGAACCATATCTCCAGGTAACATAAATCAACACCTTTCTTTGTACGTAATCCTCACATCATCACTCTGCCGTGTGGATAAAGTTCATTATGCATCCAATATTGCTGTCATTTTGTTTCTGGCTAGTACCTCATTATAAATTGCCAAATCCCAAAGGCAAGGACAATTATTATTATTATTATTATTATTATTATTATTATTTTATTCCACTGTAGCTCACCATAGAACATAACATAAGGCTCTAAACCCATGGATAGTCATTTCATGTTGGCAATGGAATGATGAGATAAAAGAAAGAACCAACAGATCTGAAACTCGTAATTTGAATGTTTTTTTTTCTCTTTCTACATACTCCTGAAGTGAAGACAAAATTCTTCAGTGTTCTGATAGCTCTCTGGACCCGTAGTGGCTCTCAATTTTGGACCTAAGCCAGCAGTGTCACCTTGGAGTTTGCCAGAAATGCAAATTATTACCCAATCTCCTTCCTGCCACATATATACCGAATCAGAAACTCTGGGACCAAGCAAATTTGTTTTAACACTGTCACATGGTGATTCTCATCAACACTTGAAGTGTTGGAACTAGTGTTGTATACTCTTAAAATTCCATGTTCAGCCCAAAAAAGCAGAAGCTTTGGTCACATCTGAGGACTTGTTAAAAAAGCAGAATCTTGGGCCCTATCCCCTGCTGAATAAGATTCTCTGTTTTAAATAAGAAGCTACTTGGGTGATTTGTTTGCATATTAAAGTTTGAGAAACATTGGTCTAGAGAATTCCATCAGGCAGAACCTATAGAATTTTAACCAGAAAATCAATAATCCGTTTTATTTATTTTTTGTCCAGGAGGAGGCTCTTGTTGGCTCCACTCATAAGAATCAATTGTGCATATCTCCTATTAACTAAAAGTTCAGTGCCATCATGCTGAGAGTTTAAAATCAGCTATTATGGAAACATTTGCACCACAGAAATCAGGAAATATTACAAACCAGAGTCTCCTACCCCTGTCACTCAGCTGGTTTACCTGCATACCAAGGGTAAGAGGACTCATTTTATTAAATTTCACCCCATCTAAGGTGTGATGTAGTCAGTTCATAAGGAATCAAAAGGTGTTATTCTGTTTTTGACATCTTCTACTGACTTACAACAGTGTGATTTTTAACTAAGGTTTGAATTTATACCATGGTTTCCATTCGTTAAATTTTACCCAAGTTGATTCTATAGTTATTGAGAGAGTTAATAAAACACCAGAGCTTGGGGTTTTGATTCATTTGTAGGAAAACTGCAACCCAAGGTCAAAGCAGTATGCTATGATATTAATGGAATTATTGAATAATTTCAAGAAAATATGAATGGCATTTTAGTAACTACATTCAGCAACATTACACCAATCATATTGTTATGAATTATTTATCAGTTCCATGAAACTAACCATTCTCCTTCCTTCATTGTTAATCAGATGAAGGAATATTTTTGTGACCTTGGTTAGTTGTGACAGGATTTGTCACTTTCAGAAAGAGTAAAATGAAACTAACTCGAGTTGATTACTATTTTTCTATATTGAAAATTCCATTGGAATGGACTCAATGATGTATACAATTTCACCTTCATAACCTTCCTGCTATGCTTTAAAAGAATATTTTTTCATGAGAGATGTTCAATAGCAGAATATCATCAAGAATATGAAAGGCTGAGTTAGACAGAAAGAGATTTATAATCACAGGATACAAAGTACCTATGAGAAAAGAGAATATTATGAACTCATAAAGTATATGTTGTGAAAAAGTTAAATGATTTGGGGAAAACAGTGACAGTGCATTGAGTTTATGTAGTATGTATAGCAGTTGCATTCTAAAAAGGTAGAATACAAGTCCTAAATATTCCAGTGCTAAGTGGACAATGTTTTTTGTTTTTTGTCTTTTTTTTTTTTACCTCAGTTAATTTTCCATCTTTTTTTTTTTTTTCCATTTAACAGAATGTTAGAGGTGAGTAACATGCTGACTTTTCTGTTTCTTTTTATCTTCACATTTTAAAAGCAAACCACTGACTTCTGGGTTTTAAATAAATTAAGTAGGTAGAGTATCCATCCCATCCTAAGAAAACATCAATTTTGATGATATAATAGGTTTCCTTTTCCATCTGACAATTATTTTAAGTAATGACTCCCTGTGCAGTTTATAATTCAGAAATTACCCATCTATTGACAATTTAGTGGAAAATAAATAAAGCAGGTGCCTTCCAATCTCGGTAGGTAAGCAATGTAGTCCTTCCTGCTAAACTTCATGAGCCTTAGAAAGAATCAGACATTGTCATAATTGACCAGAAGAAAGCTGTTTTAACAGCCTCCCTTCAACATATACTCATGATGCATTGGTCTTACAGAAATTCTTATATATTTCACCAAACTATTTCATACCCACTTCCATATGAATTCTTAGGTTTGTTTTAATCAAACTATTTTTTTTAAGATTTTTACTTATTTATTTGACACACAGAGACAGAGAGAGCACAAGAGCAGGAACACAAGCAGGGGGAGTGGGAGAAGGAGAAGCAGGCTTCCCACGGAGCAGGGAGCCTGATGCGGGGCTCGATCCCAGGACACTGGGATCATGATCTCAGCTGAAGGCAGTCTCTTAACAACTAAGCCATCCAGGTGCCCAATCACACTAATTTTCTAGTGCTCAGCTCAATTTTCTGTATTCAGGTCTGACACGTATCATTCCATAGATATATTTTGCATTTTAAACAGCAATAGGTGACAGCAGGAATTTTATGTTCTAAGGAAAATTTATCAGGCTCAAGTTGGAAATAACACTTTAATGATTCAGGAGAAGTAGAAAAATCATCTGGAGACAGCACATACTAAAGTTGTCTTAAAAAAGAACCTGTCCATAAGCACTGATAGAATACATAGATGAGCACAGTACTACACGGGCTTATTAAATATTTGTTGATTTTCTTTAATAGAATTGTAGAGTTAACATTTGAAAGAATATCATCAATCTTTTTCTGGCCTTTAGCAGAGTACTTATTTTGGTATCTTGTGAAATTATACTATAAAAATCAATTCTAATTACTACCTATAATACAACACAGGCAAAAGATAAGGAAATGAAATGTTAATGGTAAGTGATTATGCATTAAATTCCAAGGATTTTTATGATGGGAAGGTCTGAGATTTGGTGTTATCACTGCTCTTAATTCATTTTTATTGAGGTTCATTGAGTGAATAGCTTAAGACTCATAAAGTAGTTTTCCTGGAATGGTTTGTAGTATTCATATCCACAGTTTTATTCATTAGGCTTTGCTTATTGAATGCACATTTGATTCAATAAACTATTTTGGGTACCAAAGGAAATACAGCAACCATGAAAGCGTTAGAAACATTTCTAAAGACACACTGATGAATGACGGTTCCTATATTAGAGTCTAATATTTAGCTGTCTCACCCTTTTACTTATTGCAATCCTTGTGAAGGCAAAGACCATACCTTGTTTATTATTTAATCACCCAGGGCCTATCCCAGTACCTTGCAGATATTAAGTGTTCAGTAAATACGATCTTAATGACTTTGTTTTGCCTATGAATTTCCCCGCATTATACCTGGACAGATACCAGTGTGCAAGTTGAGAAGAGATAATACAGTAAGTACATGCTTGACCACAGCACTTAAAAACGGGTTTTTTTTCTCATACAAATAGATCATTAACCCAAAGCCAATAATTACTCTTCTCCCTAGAAAACCAAAAGAAATCCTTAATTCAAAAGTGTGTATGCCTAGCTTTGGTTAATTTAATTCGTCAGATTCCAGTCTTTTTAACAAACATAAAATGAATACCAATGCTTTCAATGGTTTGAATTGTAACTTATTTGTAAGTTAATCAATATTTTCACAAATTTCATATTTCAGTCCAAAATTTTAAAATGACACTTCCAAAGTTTAACTTAAGGATTCTATTTCATTTTTGGAGGTCTCTGAAGTTAAGCTTTAAGCTGTTTATCCATGACAATAAAAGGTTTACCTTAGTAACTTGAATAATTCTGCATGCTTTTCTACTAATCACTTCCCCAAGTAAAACTGATTTATCAGCTCCTGAAGAAGGGTCTTGGAACTCCTTTCCAATACCCTGCCTTCATTTCCAGCACTGGGGAATACCCAACATTTGTTGACTCTTCCTATCAAGACCCTAAAGAAATTGTATTTTCATAAAATTACTTTGCAAGATAAGGGGAAATGGAAAAATAGGTTTTAAATCTTCTTCTGACTTCCATGTCAAATCATTATATTTACTCAATTACATAAAAATATGTATTTAAAGTTTGGTGATCTTAAGGTGAAGTAAAAAAATGGAAAAAATCACTTTCAAAATAGAAAAAATGGTATTATCGCTAACTTTATAACATAATGAATATAAAACATCCATTATCAGCCTCAGACTTACATCACGAAATCATGAAAAAGGCTAAAAGTAACAAGAGTTGGGACAAACAAAAGGTAAAACAACAAATAACAAGTGCTTTAACTGTTGTAGATACTGTTAAGAATATCCATTGGATGCAAATTCTTTGGAGTTTTGTGGCAAAAGAGTTCCTATGTCAATGACTCCGTGATCTTCTAGAATGTCATTCTTGATGAATGACTCATGGTGATTAAAATTAAATCAGGATTGCATGTGAAACTGACAAAAATCATTGACAAAGTCAGTTAGAATATGGAAGTCCTGGCCATGAAAATACTGTGTTGCTCTAACTATGTCACAAACTCTCTGCTTGAGAGTTTTCTGATTAATGTGGGCTTCCTTTTTTCCTTTTGTATCTGATTGTTTCTTTGTGTGCATTACTTTTGTAGACTTTGACGTTTGGCAACAAACTGAATGCATTATTATAACTGTCCTGTCTGAAATGGGTGTAAAATGATGAATCAATATAGAGAAGTACAAACTACGCTTTGAAGTAAAATAAATCTAGGCAACAATAATGCTGTAAGTACACCAACTAAGCTGCAAATTAAATATTTTTGCAATATGTCAATTTCCAAATCCTCTATCCTACTCTACAAATAATAAAATTGTACTTATTTCTATGATACGTGCACTAGTCTTGAAGTGCTAATGCCAATGTCTGAATAATAATGCTATCAGAGTTTCAATCAAAAAATGAAATTTGTGTTGATGTCTAGGTGACTTTTTCTCTTAGGTGTAGTGCTGAAAGTACTAGGTTTATGAAAAGAAGTAATAATCCTCTGTCTTTCTGACAAATATTTAATAGAACAGCAATAGCTATAAATGCTGGTGGCCCTAACTTTGAATTGAAATGTCAGATACAGCATTCAAACCTGAATATGTCTTTCCAGACACTACATTTAAAAACAAATGAAACCTGACTTACCCTTATAAAAAGATGCTTTACCATCTGTTAGTACACTCAAAATATGAAGAATTTCAGAAAAATATTCTAATGGTGCAGTAATGCTAGTTTTATTGTAGCTTGCTATTACTCATGTTTACCTAGGTCAATGAAAGTTATTCATGATAAATCCAATCCTGAAAAGTAATGAGTCAATCAAATAAAAGATCAATTAATAAAAGCTTTTAAATGGAAAATTTCTTTAACTACACGGAAAAGATAAAGGAAAGAACCAACAAGACCAGAACCAGAAAACAGAGAATCTTGCTCCTACATATATTATTTTGAAGTAACAATTACACAGCTTTGCTTGTTGTATATTTATGTATTTATTTACATAGTATACTTTGTATCATTATTACTGTGGAGATACATGACTCAATTGCTTATTCCATATTCCCACTAATTTAACTGGAGAAAAGCAAAGGGAGGGATTAAATTTATATGAAGACTGCTAGAAAAAAATGAAAATGAAAATGCATTTCCAAAATCAATGTTAAGTCTCAAAAGTAGAAATGGGTCAAAATCTCAACACCTGGACTTGATGTTATCTACAAATTATTAAAATTAGAAAAATATTTGAAAACCAAAGTCACACACTTGGTTTTCATCAAAAATAACCCAAGGCTAGTTTTAGGTCTACAGCATTTCTTCAGGAAACATTGAGTACTTAGTCATATGCTTAGCAAGGTACTCCCCACTAGAGAGCAAAAGATGAATGAGTCTATATCCTAGTAAGCCCTGTAGGATATCTGTTGTAGAATATTACCCATGCATTCATCTGAATTTCTGTTTTCACAAGCTAGATTTTCCAATTTTCAAATTTATATGCTTAATAAAATACTTCTCAGGCCCCCCCTTTTTTAATATGTTCCATTTCTTTCCTAGTCATGCCCACCTTTCTTTTATTCCCTTGAACATATGGAGAATCATTACAAGCACTATTTTGCCATCCTTGCCTACTAATTATATCACCTGCTTCAGTTGATTCCTTTTTTATTTATCTCCTCTTTACGGATGACATTTTTGTACTTCTTTTTTAGCTGGGTATTTATGATCGAATGTCAGACACTGTGTAATTTGACATTGTTAGTTGCTGGATTTTTGATGTGTCTCTTAGGAGTGTTGTCTTTTGTTCTGGTATGCAATTAAGTTACTTGGAATTAGATGAATGCTTTAAGGCTTGCTTTAAGTATCATAAAGCAAGTACAGAACAGTTTTAGTCTAGGGCTAACTTAATCTCATTGATAATAAACATCTGACAATTTTACCAAATAACCCATGTGTTACAAGATTTACACTCCAGTTTATAATCTCAACACCTGGACTGGAACAGAAACTGATTCCATTGTTTCACCCTTTGCTTTGGGTAGTTACCTCTCATGCATATGTGACAAGTCCTGAGTCCAAGTGCTGTTCGAGGAGACTGAGGAGAAACCCCCTTCAGTTCTGTCTTTGTCTCTAACTCTTTCCTCTGGTATTTTCTCCCCATATTCTGGCAATCTTGGCCTCTATGAATTCTGGTCTGTTTCGTCAACTCACCAAGACCACCAGGCCCGGCTTGGGGTCCCTATTCTATACAATGGCCTGGGAACTGCAGACAGTAAGCCGAGGCACCTGCCGATCTTGATCTATTTCCCCTCCCTCCACCTTTTCCGAGAAAACCATTGTGTGATGTAATCTGCCTTTCTAGTTTTTTAAGCCAGAATGCTAAACCTGGCCCCTACATGGTCCCCCTACCTGGACCCCACATGGTCCCTATTTCCTCATCTTGGGTAGAAGTAAAACAATTTCCCAAATCTTAATAAAAAATCTGCATTGAAGAAATATTGGTCAGAAACTAAGGGAACAGTCTGCCACTTCTAGTAAACACTAAAGCTTTTTTTTTTTTTTAAACCAAAAGAAAAATATAAGAATGAATTTTCAAGGCATTGAAAATGTTTTCTGTGAGTTCTCAGTGTCTTATAGGACTTGTACTTAAGTTCCTGGTGATGAGAGAAATCAAAGGACCATCAAAACCCATCTCTCAGCTGGGGTAAATTGTGTACTTGAATTCTCAACAGCAGGAAAGAATTGCTAGTGACAGTGTTCAGGAAAGAAGTACATATAACCCTCTTTTTTTTCCTTTTCTTTTCTTTTTTAAATTTCTTTTCAGCATAACAGAATTCATTTTTTATGCACTACACCCAGTGCTCCATGCCATAGGTGCCCTCCATAATATCCACCACCTGACTCCCCCCACCTCCCACCCCCCCGCCCCTTCAAAACCCTCAGATTGTTTTTCAGAGTCCACAGTCTCTCATGGTTTATCTCCCCTTCCAATTTCCCTCAACCCCCTTCTCCTCTCCATCGCCCCTTGTCCTCCATGCTATTTGTTATGCTCCACAAATAAGTGAAACCATATGATAATTGACTCTCTCTGCTTATTTCACTTAGCATAATATATAACCCTCTTTTATAACTGCAACTGGTGACTAAAACAGTCTTGGTCAGTTTCTCTCTTAACAGAACTAAATCTCCTTGCTCTAGTTAGGCAAACACCTGTCTCCCTTGAGAGAGGCTGAGAACAGCTAGTAATAGTCTCTTTGTGGTCACATTTTAACAGAAGTCCTTACAGGCTCATAAAAGGAAAGAACAGTGACAATTGTTTATGCAAATGTACAGATACATCGGTTACAACAATTTGAGTTACAAAAAAGTATAAAACTCTCACTGGGTAAGTGGAGAAGATGAAAAAGTAGGAAATTGTTTCATTTTTCATTACTTCTCCTAATGGAAAGAGTTAGTAGTGGCATAACAATTATTTCTTTTATTATTTCAGTATCATGGTTAAGGAATTTACCTCCACAAGATTTAAAAAGTGCCCAAGGTCTATAGCAAATAATGAATAAACTGAATTTAAATCTGAGTATTCTATATTTATATAATGCAAGCTTATCCATATTGATCATCGACTTTTTATTCTATCCAAGTCAAAAATGGAAAGGTCAAGCATAACTCTGAGAAAAAACACTTTTTTGCCAGGTAATCTGATAATGAATGGATCATTATAGATAATTCTATAATCTATTGAGGTTTTTATGGAGCCAAATATTTGTCTTCAGCTCATTTACAAATGATTAGCACCCACTTTCTCCCCAGGCACTCTCTCTGCTCCTAGAAGGAAAGAATTTTATTCTACTCTTTGGCTATCCACATTTCACTACTCAGGTGTTCTGTTGTGGTTGTTTATCTGAATCCATCCACTGAGCCCCACGTTTCACTCCCCATCAGACATCAGTATATTAATTGGAAGCCTTTAGAGAGCAAAAAACATTCTCACCTTCTCTCAGCTCATATACTATCACACATGTGACAGTTTTCCTCATCCACAGGGTGGTTATCTGTCAAAATCTTGATCCATAATATTAAGGAAACTTAGAGTACAGCCTCTATTTATTTTTATTTTGTTTTCTAGAGTAAGAAAAGAGCCTGAAACTCAGAGACAAGTTAGATGACAGGCCTAAGATAAGCCAGCAGGGTAAGCTGCCATGATGGGATTCAAGTTTGAGTCTTCTGAATCCCAGGGTTTCATTAAAGGTGTCCTACCATCCCTAGATGTTCCAAGTTATGGCACATAGACTTTTGTGACCTGGGGCTTTGTTTTTGTTGTCTTTTCTTTTTTGTGCATTTTTTTTCATTCATTTGAAGTAGCATATGTTTTATAAAATTAGGATATTTGACACACAAACTTAGATTTCCTGCTTCTCTGGACTAAGTGGCAGATTCAGTGGCTATGCCTGCACTCTTACATAGCAACTATTTGCTAGAACTGAAAGAAGGTGAACCTCTCCATTCCTTCCATTTTCTGTTGTTTCTGCAGTACTGAGACAAAGTTTGAATTTTCATTTGTTCATTTCTGCCAAGCTCACATCAGCCATTTATTCAATTGGTGTCCCAAGCATTTATGCAGAGACCTTTGTAATCCACACTATTTACTTGCTTCTGCAACAGTGCTAATGGTATACCAGATTAGACTATGAAGTTTCTCCATTCTCAGTCTTCTTCTTTTCTACAAATGGTATTTCCATTCTTCCTATTTTGTAGGCTGAACATGGTGGAGCCATGGTTGTTCACTCACTTCCATATCCAACCCATTAACAAATCTGTTCAGTTCTCCCTTTAAAATATATCAAATATCCAACAACTTCCCACCACCTCCACCAAGAAGGTGGATACCATATTCCCTGACCTGGAATATTTAAATATCTTCCGAACTAGTCCTCCTGTTTCCACTTTTATTCCCTGGAACTAGACACTGTAACAACACTGCTCAAAACCCACCAGAGCTCCCATCTCTTTCTAAATGCAAAGGAATTTACCTGGGCTACTTGCTCTTAGCCCCTCCTTCCATCATCTCTTCACATCTGACCTAATCCTCAAGCTCTATTTCTGTGCCTCATTCTTCTCCAGTCACCCGGGACTCCTTGCTGCTTGGGTCATATTATATCATAAGATATAGATCCATTCAATAAATATGTGCATAATAAATGGTTAGAGAATGAACTAAACACACAAGAACTATGTTGGATTCTCTGGTCAGCCAGGACCTTCAAATTTTATCAGATAAGAGAAACAGAAGTACCAGTGAGTAGAGAGAGCAGACTGAAATAGGGCTGAAGTCTTCCCTAACAGGAATGATGTTGGAAAAGGGGATCAAAGGAGTGGGGTATTCTGGGTAATGACAGAAAAGATACAATGTGGTCTATGAGGGAATTGAGGGTCTAAAGAAAGCTATTTATGGTGAAAATTGGGAGAAACCCAGTAAAATTGTTGCAATGAAGCTATAAGAGGTAACGATGACTGACTATCGAATGGGTGTTTTAAGCTGCATTTTCTGGTATGGGCTCTTACTGGCCATGACAAGGTCTATTATACGTACGTGCAGTAGGTAGCTGATGTAAGTGTAGGAGAGGAAAGAACTCAAGACACTGAATTATCATTTAGTGGGAATGGAAATAACAGTGTAAGGGACAAAAATATTTGTGAGAAAGAATACAGTAAGAAAGGTGTTAAAGTCTTCAAGTGAAGGAGACAAATCAAGAGGACAGACAGTATGACTAAAAATGGAAAGAGTGTAAGATAAAATCTCATGCCAAGTAACTCAGAGGGGCTCAATGGTCTGGAAGCAGCAAGGAGAGTCCAGACGTACTCCTTCTCTGTGGTAAGGAGTGGTAAGGAAGGCAAGGGCCAGAAAACATGAAGAGGCTCCAGGCTGTTTCATTTCACTATCATGGATTCAAGGAAGTTTCCTTATATTACTTTAAATATAACAAGGTGTAGAGTTCTTACTGCTTTAGCTTCATAAAAATAAAGTATTTCCTTCATTGAGTATTATATTTTGATTTCTCAGTCTTGAAAATCCATTTTATGTTGAAAACAAACCACAAAACGTCCAAGAGCACATAAGTTTCCAAGGTGAACAATTTGTCCTCAAATAGATTACATATACACATGTATATAGGTGCATATCTATATGCTAATGTTATTAATAGCATATCACTTTTTAACATTAAATTATAGAGAACTACAGATTATTTGAGCTAGAGTTCTCAAAACATTTACTTCAATCTCTTAACTACTTCTCAAAGAGGTAACTCAAATATAGGCATGTAATACCAGCTTCATTATCAGTCAATTCCACTACCTTTTTCCTTGCCAACTGAATATCACTTTCTCTTCTCTACACAATATTCTCCAGCCTCCCAAGGTTATTTTAAGTCCAGCAGTTTGCTCAAGAATTATTTATGCCTGGAATTCTCTTCCCTTGATTTCCATATGAGTAACTCCTACTGACTCAGATCTCAACTTAAATGCCATCTCCTCAAATATGATTCTCTGGCTACAGAGAATATAATGGCAATCCATTCAATCGTTATCATACACTCTTTTAAATCTTAATAGCTTCTAAGTTTTATATTGGTTTCTTTATTGTATTACCCACTAAAAATATAACAGTATTACTGCTGAAAATAATGTCTAGTACATCACCAGTTCTCTGTAAGAATTGATGAATTAAAAATAAATTATGGATAATGTTAGTCTCAAATTGTACAAAATGAGTTCTTGTCCCATATCGCTCTTGCTTAGCCAAATTTATTATCTAAATCACATCTCTATTTGACTGGCAATTGACTGATAAAAGGGAAAAGGATAAAATTGATAAAAGCGGCAAAATAAATTTCATGATAAATTGCTTTAAGCTATTTTTTTAAAAGAGGTTATATACACTTAGCTATATTATCATGGTTGTATCAATAGAGAACAGCAAGTCAGAGAACCCAGAATTTACTATAAAATAGCTTGATTCCTTAGTGGAAATCCTATCAAATTTGTGACCAGAATTACTTGTCAGAGTATACAACAAAAGCTTTACAGGCTACAAGTTCAGAGCATGTGTAACTTTCTAATCATCACATTGAGAATTGTGTTTTGACAAGGCCAAACATAAAAATGTTAAAACATGGTAAAAGGTTACTAACAAAATGCATGGGAAACAGAGACAAATATGTTTATGAACTTTTTTTAACATTAAGCATACAATGGGTTCTAAAAATATTACTCTTCCAAGTAAGAGTTGAGCATTTCTTTTCAAAACAGCTGAACACTCTCAGTTGTGCATGCTATAAGCTTGTTAATACATTTTGAGATTACTTGAACTTTACTTCCACTGAGTGCGAAGGGATTAATAAAAATGTATACAACTCTACAACTCAGAACAGTATTTACAGCAAACCAGTGGTTCCTCCTCAATCTCATTCCTCTGCCTTCTAATCAGAGACAATCAGAATCTTTCCATTCCCCTGCTTGTCCCTCCCTTTTTATTCAGCTTTATATGCATATGTACTCTGTATAGGTCTTAAATTGTATTTCCTTGTATTTGTGATATTTCTAATTTTATTAGAAAGACTTTATACTACATGCAATCTTTAAGGAACATTTTTTTATTTAATATCATATTGTCAAGAAAAATCCATACTGCTATGTATCATTTTACTTCATTTGTTTACACTGTAATATTCATCATAGAAGTATTTAGAAGTTACTTCATTCACTCTTACTGATAGACACTTTCACTGATTCTAGACTTTTGTTATTATGAGCAGCTCTACTATGAATGTTATTGTCCAAATCTGAATATATGTGCACAAACATTGCTCTTGGAGATACTCCAAAGGGTTTTAGAGTACATAAACAATTTCTTGAATTTCTGTTTTATTTTATTTTAAAGATTTATTTATTTGAGAGAGTGAGATAGTGTGTGTGAGTGGGGGGCAGGGAGTAAAGGCAGAGAATCTTCAAGCAGACTCCATGCTGAGTGGGAACACCTTCACAGGGCTCGATCACATGACCCATGAGATTACGATTTAAGGCTAAACCAAGAGTCAGTCGCTTAACTGACTGAGCCATCCAGGTGCCCCAAGTTTTTGAATTTTTAAAAGATAATACTATAATTCTGTTTTTCAAAGTTGTTACACAAATGTGTGCTCCCATTAGAAATACATTAAGATACTATACCTGTATCTTCTTTAGAACTGTTTTCCAGACTTTCTATTCCTGACAATACATAGAAAATGGCATCATAATGCTATCTTGATTAGTATATTAATGACCAGTAATGTTGAGTATCACGTTTACTGATCATCTGGGCTTTCATTTCTATGAGATGTCTAGTTATGTCTTTTTCCAAATTTCTATTAAATTTTGAAATTTTCATGTTCATTTTTAGGAATTCCTTATGCATTCTTGATACTAATACATTGCAGTTATATACAATTATCTTATCCCCATTTGTAATCTATTCCTTTTCTTACTTTAAAGTTCTTTTTAAGTATCCATGATCTTCTTTTAATATGACTAAATGTAATATTTTCTGTTGTACTCAATTAGGAAACTAAAAATATGAATTAAATATTTTACTACCTCAATATAAAGGTTTGCCTATATTTTTAATCAAGCATTTTAAAATTATATTTTTGACATATGATGACTAACTGGATTAAGTTTCAATATCTTTTATGAGGTAGGAATACATTTTCTCCATATGTATAATTATTTTTCAGGTTTGTTTATGATATAACCTTTCCATATCCCACTGAAATGGCAGTGTTGTCATATAATAAAGTCCTACACAACAATGAACTGATTTCTCATCAAATGGACTGCCTCAGCATCTTTGCCATACTGTCTTAGTAACTATGGTTTATAGTAACTCTTATTTAGCAAGTATTTTCTTGCTGCACTTCTGATTTCTCTGTATTCTTTGTTTACCCATCAACATAAATTTCAACATTGCATTATGGAGTTTCATAAATAATTTGGGGGGCTTTTGATTGGAATAACACTGATTTAAGGAGATTTAAGATTTCACACCATTGCTTTCATGTCCATGAACAGGACAGATCTCAGTTAATTTAGTTCTTTAATTTTTATAATTTTCTCTGTATTTTTACATTATAAATTTATTCTTCAATTAGCAATAATCGCGCCTCGGATAAACCTCATTGGCTACGATACTGCCACTGCGCAAAGCTGCATTATAAATTTATTCTTAAACACGTGATGTTATCCTATACAATTTTAAATGATGTTTTCTATTGAATCTTTCCAGCTTGCTGCCTTTCATAGAAAATATGGATTTTCCGATATTAATTATTATTTATATATCAACATTTATCTGCCACCTATCAATTTCTTGCATTATAGCAAATAATTTGCAGGTGAGTTATTTTGTATGCCTACATATATGATCACATTGTAGGGGAAAATTGCTTTTATTCCAAATTTACAGTCTTTATCCTCTAATTATCTTTTTTTTCCTTTTTGCTTGGGCTAGAGCCTCTAAAATAATATTGAATACAAATGGTGATAGTGATCTTAATTACCTTATCCCTGCTATTAAAGGGATTTCTTCTAATGTTTCAACATTTAATATGTTTATTCTAATGTTTAATAGATATTCTTTAAGAGAATAAGTACAAATCCGTTCTGGTAAATTATGTACTTTAAAAGATGTATCCATTTCACCTACTTTTTAAAAATCTTGCTATATAGTTGTTACTTTTCTCATGCTATTATTAAAATCTACTTTTCCTTAATACCACTGTTAGTTTTTGTCTCTTCTTCATCATCTGGATAGACCTAGGTCTTATTTTGCTAGATTTTATAAGAATTATCAAGTAAAGAAATTAAGAAAATCCCACTTCAGATTGCATCAAAAAAAATAAAGTGCCTAGGAATAAATGGATTGAAAGAATATTGTTTAAATATCTATATTACCAAAAACAATCTATAGATTCCATGCAACTCTTATCAAAATTCCAATTGCATTTTTAATGGAAAAAGAACAAACAATCCTAAAATTTGTTGGAATCACAAAAGACCCCAAATATCTAAAGTAATAAGAAGGAGAACATAGCTGGAGACATCATGCCTTCTAACTTCAAACTATATTATAAAATATAGTAATCAAAAAGTATGCTGCTGGGGCATGGGTGGCTCAGTTGGTTAAGCCTCTGACTCTCCATCTCAGCTCAGGTGTTGATATCAGGGTCATTAGTTCAAGCCCCATGCTAGGTATGGACCTTCATAAATAAATAAATAAATAAAATTCGAAAAGTATGGTGTTAGTATAAAAGCAGACACAGATCAATGGAACTACATAGCCCACATAAAAACCCATGAATACATGGACAATTAATTTATGGCAAAGCAGATAAGAATATATAATGGGGGAAAGGCAGCATCTTTAATAAATGATGCTGGGAAAACTGGATAGCCATGTGCAAAAGAATGAAACTGTACCACTATTTTATACCATACATAAACATCAATTCACAATAGATTAAAGACTTGAACCAAAGACCTGCAGGCATATAAATCCTGGAATTAAACTTTGGGGATAACCTCCTTGATCATGGTCAGGGTGAGGATTTTTCTGTGATTCCAAAAGCAAAAATAAACCAATGAAACTATATCAAACTAAAATGCCTCTGCACAGCAAAAGAAACCATCAACAGAATAAAAAGAAAATCTACAGAATGGGAGAAAATATTTGAGAACCACCTATCTAATAAAGGGTTAATATCTGAAGTATGTAAAGAACTCATACAACTCAGTACCAAAAAAATCTGAAAATCTGAAAACTGAAAACTGCACAAAATAGATGAAGTGGGTCTAAACTACAAACTTTGGGTTATAAAATAAATCATGGAGATATAACATGCATGGTGACCTAGTTAACAATACTGTATTATGTATTTAAAAGTTGCTAAGAGTAGATTTTAAGAATTTTTATCACAAGAAATGAAAATTTGAAAATCTGTGTGGTAATGAATGTGTACTAAATATTTTGTGATCATTTTGCAGTATATGTATTTATCAAGATTATTATACATCTGAAATTAATGTAATGTTATATCAATTATGTCTCAAAAAAAAGGAGCAAAGAGGTCATTACATTTTAAAAAAAATGGACCAAAGGACAATAATCTCGAGAATATTTTCAAAACCCATACTGAATTCCTGTACCCATACTGTAATAGCATTCTTACATTAATATATCGTTAACACAAATAGGCTCCAGGAATATGGTTTAGGTGACATTTTTTAAAATTTAAGTCACATCTAAAGAATTATGGGTCAATGGTATTACCACTGTATGGAGTCCTTTTTCCTAGAGAAGTAGACTTATCTTTTAAAAATGACTTTCATTCTTTGTCATATAAATATCATACGTATTTGGTCATTTCAGGACACTACACACTTACACATCCTCATCTTTTAGAATGCAGTTTCTTGCCTTTTCACCATGAGATTCGGCTTGTCATTGTTAGTTTCCATTACTTTCCTAGTACAGGTTTCTCCCACCATGCAGAAGTACAGTGTTATGCAAATTTCCTACACCAAAATGGTTGAAAGTGAGATGCATCCCACACTTTCTCAGGAAGTTTACATAATGACACTTTGCTTTTGGGAAAGACCAGCAATAGTATCTGTTTCACTAACCAGAAATCCTAGGAGAATTTTAACATTAAAAAAACAACAAAAAACAGTTATCATACTATAGCAGATCTTTCATAAAAGTGAAGTGGGGTAAAACAAACTTTTGGAAATTAGGGGATACTCAGCTAAGACTGGATAATAGATTAGCAAAAGCACATGGATAATAACACATGTTCAATAAACTTATGTGGAAATGAATCAAACATTGATTTTATATCAAACAGGTTTTGGCAGAATACAAAACTCTGGTGCATTTCATTTAGATAATTTAGTGATGAATGTTTTATTGGTGAGTTTAAATTTTAAAACTGATTTTACAATTGCTACCAATGTTTGATTGAAATGTGGTCAGTGTTAGGAGGAAGCTACTGAAATGTTAATTTCATAAAAATTACGCTAAGATGGGTTCATTTTAAAAACAGAAAGCATCAATATAAATCAAGACAACGCTATTACTGTGTTTCAATACATGTCTGACATATCAAAATAGCCTAGTTTGTTGAAAGTCGAATTGGGAACTCATGAAATGAAATACAGTAAAAGAAAAATCAGACAGTAATATACCATCATTTCAGAGGAAAGAAAAATAAAAGAGGTAGTTTAAGGACAAGAATATCAACAGAACCACAAAATCAAACTGAAAGCCCTGTACTCTATCTTATAATATAGGGCAATTTGAACTTCACTTTGTCTTCCAAACTCTGTCAGTAATTAGCAATTTCCTGCTCTCCCTGGCTCCTGGGATGTAGGCACAGACATATTGATCTACATGCTGGTGAAGTATCACTTTGCAGTAAGTGTCTAAGTGGTGTTGTAACACCCGGTACTTCAATAGCCTAAAAGGACACCTCCAGACCTACCTCATTAGGAAGAAGTAAGACAAATGTTGGTCCCTTGATAAATAAAACAGAAAGCCAATGGTTGTTGTGAACTTCCCATCTCACCAGGTTACTCTTTCATGTATTATCTATTTAAATTTTTTTCATTAAAAATTAAATATAAAAATATTGAGTTCTAGATAGACAAAATGATCTATTAAATAATGTTGTAATATATGAAAGTGAAGTACATGGAAATGTATATAAAGCAATATGATAAAATTCTGATTTAAATAAATTTAAAATTAAATATTTTAATATTTTATAATAAATATACATGTATTAAATAAATATATATTTATACAAGTATGCATTTATTATATAAATATGTATTTCTATAATGCATACAGATTCATTATATATTTTATATATAATTATATGTTGTGCATAAATTTTATATATATTTGTATATTTATTATATATTTATATAATTTATATATTTATAGTTATGTATTTATATATTTATATACTTTAAATAAATCCCCTGAAGATAAAGTTTGAATGCCCAAGGCTGGAGTAAAGAAAGTGGTGAGAGAAAAAAAGAAGAAGAAGAAAGAAAGTGATAGATTGCTTTTGGTTTTTTAAGACTTAGAATATTACCTTAAAAGCAATGAGAAGTAATGGAAGGGTTTTCAGCAGGAGAGTGACATGAAAACACTCATATTTTTAAAGTATAATGTGGCATCACTGTGAACAATAGCAACCAAGAATAGGGGCACAAGAACTAATTAGGAGACTCTCATAATATTCCAGAGGAGAAATGACTCCTTAATGAACAATGGATAAGAATTGATAATTGACTAGAAATGGATAAAAATATCTAGTTAAGGAATAAAAATAAAAAAGTTAGAGCTCAGTGCAATGGACACCAGGTCCCAAAGAAGACAGTTGCAGATAGATATATAGAGATATATCTATCTATATATATATATATTACTATATAATGAGTTGAGTGAGAAAGTTCAAGGTCAAAGGTTGTGGCCTGATAAAGAAGTCAAACAATCAGAAGACATGAGAGTTTCCAGAAAATAGGACAACAACTGGTGAGAGACGTTAGGGATGCAGAACTCAAGATATCAGACTCATGATCAAGGTTAAGAATATAAACTGTCTTGCTATTGTCCTACAATTTCAAACATGATATGCCCCACATAACAATGATTTCTGACTCAGAAACAAGCTACCCCAATCTGCCTCCCCTTTACAAACATCATAACTTGTAGGATCTTTTTCAGTTGTGTTGGTAGTTTTCTCCCTCAGTAAATACTATGCTCTAAGTTTTAATCATCTTTTATTGATTACACACATTAAGACTTCTTTAGTATTTAAAAAACAACAAATAACTTTAATAGGGGATTTACTTTGACAAAAATTTCATGTTTGTAATCATTCACTTTTTTTTTTTTTTAAACATGTAATGTTATTCATTCATTCATTTAGACAGTGCATGAGTGAGGCGGAGGGAGAGAGAATCTTGAGTAGGTTCCATGCCCAGCTTGGGACGTGATGTAGTGCTCCATCTCCCAACCCTGGGATTATGACTGGAGCCAAAATAGTCAGAGGCTTATGGGACTGAGACACCCAAGTGTCCTATTCAGTTTACTTTCACACAAAGTTGTATTAAATCAGCACCTCAATTCTTAATTATGGGATCAAGGTATTTTTGAGGTCAGGCGCCTGGGTGGGATAGTCAGTTGAACATGTGACTCTTGGTTTTGGCTCAGGTCTGATCTCCAGGTAGTGGTGTGGAGCTGGGTTCCATGGTCAGCATGGAGTGTGCTTGAGTTTCTTGCTCCCTCTCTCTGGTCTCCTCCTCACACTCTCTCTAAAATAAATCTCTGAAGGAAGAAAAGATATTTCTGAAGAAAATCTGAAAAGATGTTTCTCTGTTGTTAAACAAGTTTCTATAATATTTACAGAATTATTTTTACATTGATCAATACAAAGTTTCTTCTAATCTTATAACTTAATCCATGTTTCTTCTCCAATCTTCATTTAAAAAAAAGGACAGAGCAACTATGTCTTATAGAAATCTCTAATCAAAACTTTAGAGGCTGATCCCAGTATAGGATTCAGCAATATGTCTTTAGAATTTAGGTCCCATATAAATGGAACTGAAACTCAAATTTATTTCCTCCTTAAATGTTTGCTATGATAAAAATCCATTGTGAAATGTCTAAGGAAAGCCCTTGGAACTTTTTACTAGGAAAGAAATCAGAGCACAGTAATGGTCCATGTAATTTGTTGTTTTTTTAACTAAGTATTTCACCATCTAATCTCTTCTTTGCTTGAGAATATGGACATTTTTACTTTTATCCAAACTCTCCCGAAACTAGAATAAGTAAATTATCATTTCCATTATTTTGTCAAAGATTTCTCAAAATACATCTTTTCTTAAAAACATTTAGGGGCACCTAGGTGGCTCAGTAGGTTAAAGCCTCTCCTTCGGCTCAAGTATGGTCTCAGGGTCCTGGGATCAAGCCCCGCATTGGGCTCTCTGCTCAGTGGGGAACCTGTTTCTCCTCTCTCTCTGCCTGCCTTTCTGCCTACTTGTGATCTCTGTCAAATAAATAAATAACATCTTAAAAAAAAAAATGCAAACTTTTAGAAACTAAGAAGTACCAGAGCAAATCAATGCAATTCTGCAAAGCATGAACAAAAAAATGCTTGTTGTTTTAGTGCTTCTTGACAGAATGATGTCCATTACACAATATTTGCATGTTTTACAACCCAGTAGCCTATATGATGGCATATATGCTATACAAGGAAGCATAAGGAGTAAAATTGTTTATTATTTTTGCTCATTAAAATCAAACTGAGTGTTTATATCTGGTGGGAGTAGAAGTCAAACATTTAGACTTTCATAAAATCCAAACTATTTTTTATCATCAGTACAGCATGTGACCAATTTTATATTTTACCCCTTAATAGTTTCAAATCCCACCCTTTCAGAAAGTAAAGAACTATTAAAATTACACTGCTTAAAATATTCATGTTTTAATATAAAATGTTTTTAAACTCTGAAAACCTAAGATTATTTTTATATTTGATAAAACACTTTAGTTTTATAACTACTCTCAAATAGTGAAGAATTTAGATGCGGTCATATTTCAGAAACCGGGTGAATAGACTAAAAGTTATTATATCTACTTGTTTCACATTCAGTTTTGGCTTGGATTTGGAGCATGGTCAGTGATGGAAGTCTCATTTTCCAAATTCCACCTATTTTCATCATTATATACCCTTATTGTTTCTCTGAAAGTAAACAACATAGTTATCACTTGCATATAATTTTATTATGGAAATGTGTAATATGTAAATATTTTCTGATAATGCATGAATCAATAAGCCAAAATTTCACCTCATCTTAAACATTAATACTAAAGTAGTGCTAATTTTCCTGTAATTTTTGTCATTTAACTTTTGAGTGTATTTTTAGTAAAGTTAAGCAGAGATGATAAAGTGAATATGTGCCACCAAAAGTAAAAACCTGACAAATGTACTCATCCTCATATATTTTTTTCACAGGGAAAAATGTTCTACGTACTTAGGGTCTCACACAAATTTAAAAACATTTTTGTAGATCTATGTCTGTGCACATTTGGCATCATAAATACATTTAATTCATTGTAAATACAGACCTATTAAGCTAAAAAAATAAGCTACTTAATCAGCAATTAGAAATTATATGTTTGAGGGATGCCTGGGTGGCTCAGTCAGTTAAGCATCTGCCTTTGGCACAGGTCATGCTCCTGGGGTCCTGGGGTCCTGGGATTAAGCACCACATGGGGCTCCCTGCTCAGTAGAGAGTCTGTTTCTCCCTCTCCCTCTGCTGCATCTCCTGCTTGTACTCTCTGTAATTTTAAGAATTAATAAGTAAATTATCAAAAAAATAAATTATATGTTTGTTTAAGATTTTATTTATTTGAGAGAGAGAGAGATGAGCAGTGGGGAAGGGCAGAAGGAAAAAGAGAGAGAAGCAGACTCCTCATGCAGCAGGAGCCTGATTCAACATGGGCTCCATCCCAGGACCCAGAGATCATGACCTGAGCCCAAGGTAGACAATTCACCAACTAAGCCGCCTAGGCATCCCTGTATATTTGTTTTAAATAAAATTTCTGTAATTATGAGAATACCTTGCTTTAACTATCTTTAACGCCTTTTTGGAAATGTCTAGGTCAGTAAAAACAAGTTCCTGAGCTTACTAAAATTAATTTTTAAATTGCACATTTGTAGTAGCTTTGGCAATTCTCAAACTCAAATTATAATCCCGTTTTCATATATACCCAATCAACATTTTCCTGTGTGTCTGAGATCAAATATCCTTAAAAATACTTTCAAGTGCACATTGCTAGCTAATTGGATAGTTATAATACCATTTAATTCACACTAAATGGGAAATAAATGTGGCAAAAGTCTAGCTAATGTCATAAAACACGAGGCTCTGAATAGGTCTCCCATTTTCATGAAATACAACAAATAAATAATACATAATGCACTTAATGACTCCTTGAAAACTTCCATTTTAATGCCATTGATTCCTCAAACACCTATGGCCTTCTCATTTGAAGTCTAGGAAGCAAATATTTATAAATAGAAAATTGTTCCCCAATCTTACTTTACAGGCATAATAGGACATCACATTTTGAAGAATATCATTAGGAAAGAAAGACATGAGGAAATAACGGAAATAGAAAACACTATAGACAATAATGTCATTTATATGTGTGTGCGTGTGTGTGTGTGTGTGTGTGGTCTATAATGCTACTAAGATATCTTCATTGTCTTTTCCTGTAATTTTTGTCATTTAACTTTCATTTTGAGTGTATTTTTGATAAAGTAAATAGAGGTGATAAAGTAAATAAATACATATATTCATATATATATGGCATACACGTGTGTATATATAAGCTGTATGGTATATACATGTGTGTATATATATGCAGATATATAGCATCTGTTCTTTGAACAGAAATAATAATTTGAAGTGGTCTATCTGGTGTCAAGCAAGTACTTTCATTTAATGAATGTTTCAGGAAAATAAGATATCTTCATTGTCTTATTCTTTTGTCTTTTGTCTTTTGATTAGGGCTAAGTCTACCTAAGGGATCAAATTCAACCTATGAGGAGGACTGTAGAGAGCGACTTACTTGGACAAGGAAACTTTCTCTATTTTCTAAAATAAAATTTGTGATGTTTCCAAATTAAAGTGCAATGATTGCCATGTGTCGATTGCTCACTCTACACTGTGTTGTTACTTCCCACAACATTCCTGTGAAGTACTCCCATAGTTCTCATTTTAAAATCGAGAAAACTAAGGATAGAGGCAGTTACATAAGGGAATTATCTTGAGCCATTTCAGCAGTAAATCATGAAGCTGGGATGGGGCTCAGACCCCTAGGACTTCAGAGCTCACACTCCTAACACTCTATTTATTGTCCGTCAAGCATCTTTACTCCTCACTGCTAAAAGCCACTTAAAAGGTGAAGCACAGAGAACAGAGAAACAAGGCCGAAGTAATCAAACCCCTATTCCCAGCTTGTTTATTCTCATTCCATTAAAAAGGATTATCTTTGAAAGGCTTAAGCAACTCTGAGACACATCCTGCCTCTGCTAAAGTGTACAGTTTAGTATTATATATTCAGTCAAAACTTCTGAAAATGGATTATTGAGAAACTGGAAGGACTGCAAAGTCATTACAAAAAGCACTTGAGAAAGTTCAGAGTGGGATAGTGGCAGGATGGAGGAGAGAAGGAGACGCGTGGTGTCAGCAGGGGACCTTGCCAGGGATATTTCAAAGAGTTTTAGGGCTAAGAAATGAGGATCTTGCACATATGCCTTAATTACATAGTTTATATACCCAGTTGCTGTTGTTTTGTTGCAAACTGTAATTACTTCTTACTTTGCTTACTAATCAAAACTGTACTGAGTGCTCCAGTTTTTCTTATTTTTGCTACAGAATTTAAATTACAATAAAGAATCCTCTACAGGGTGTGTGTTCGTTAGCATGTAAAGCACTCATCTGTAATATCAACTACAATGGTCTGGTAAAGATCTGAAGACAATGGTTTAAATAAGATGTTTTTTGGTCAGCCAAGTTTTGGTTGCACAGACACACAATATGAAATGTAGTCAGATGTACATTTCAGCTGGTATTGAGACAAAAAAATAAATTTTATTAGCCATTTTTGTGAATGAATTTATTTCAAGTTGCAAAAATATTTATAGTTGGACGACTGGAGGACGATAGAAGGGAGGCCATTTGAAATCCTGTCAGTCATCAACCCAGCCATGGTGCCTCCATTTCAACCAGATACCACAAACCACCGCCATTTTGCTTTCTAATTAATGTTACTGTGAATATAAAGACTGAGTAGACTTTTTCAATTTAGGCTTCTTTTTAATGAAATTTCAAAATTTCACCATTCATCATTCATAATGAGTTCTTCATTATGTGGTAAAATATCCAAAGACAAAGAGAGGAACTGAATGGAAGTAGCTGAAACTCCCAGACTTCAGTTATTCTGAGAAAATATAAGCTAGAGGCAGTTTGTAATAACTGTGTTTTAAAATATATTCCTACTTTGGGGGCGCCTGGGTGGTTCAGTGGGTTAAGCCGCTGCCTTCGGCTCAGGTCATGATCTCAGGGTCTTGGGATCGAGTCCCGCATTGGGCTCTCTGCTCAGAGGGAGCCTGCTTCCTCCTCTCTCTCTGCCTGCCTCTCTGTCTACTTGTGATTTCTCTCTGTCAAATGGATAAATAAAATCTTACAAAAAAAATTTTTTTAAATATATTCCTACTTTGATTTTTGCCTCACTGAATTTAGGGTGTTCTCATGTGCATTAAAAGATCGAGGAAGAAAGGAAGAGGGAAAGACTGCATCACTGAAGAAATTATTCAGTCTTCATCCAAGAATGAGCAGAGAGAATACACAAGCAATTAAAATGTTAAAAAAGAAAAAAAAAATCAACAAGTTAAAAAAAAGAAAAAAATCATCAAGTAACATCTTATTCTGATATTTTTAAAAATTTAGATTTTGGGGCTGCCTGGGTGGCTGTCGTGTAGGCTCTGACCTTGGCTCAGATCATGATATTGGGGTTCTGAGATCAAGCCCCATATCAGACTCCCTACTCAGCAAGGACTCTGCTTGTCCCTTTCCCTCTGCCCCTTCCTGTTTGTGCACTCTCTCTCTCTCACATAATCAAAATCTTTAAAAAGAAATTTAAAAACAAACCTTTTTAAATTGCCTAAGATGAATTTAAAATGCTGAGCAATAAAATGTATCATAATTTAAGAGATCTTAAACTATAAGCAAATAAACTATATGCTATTTTTATTTAGAATCAATGAACTTTGAAAATAAAAACAATAGATTACTGTTTTGGAAGCAGGAAGAGAGGAAGAATTAAGACCACTCAGGATCTCTTGGAGTTTGCCTGTTGGTCAGTGTGGACCATCATGTCTAACCGTAAGTTATACTTCCCTAAAGGCTCAGCCATGCCTCATACCTGTATTAGCTGCTTTGTGTTCTGCACAAACGTGGCCTAGGACACATGTTCTCTCTAGCTCCAGATTCTTCTCTGGGAAAACATTGAGTTCTTTTAAGAAATATAATTACTTTTTAAATATATATACATACACATGTGTGTGTCTGCATAGGTGTGTCTGAATATGTGTTGTTCATGAAATCAAATACTTTAGAGGGGGTTTAAGTGAAAAACTCCCATAACTTTCCCCCAACTTCTGATGCTACTACTGCCAGACCAGAAAAACAATGTTATGAATGTTTTGAATATTTTGATAATTTTTGCATAATGAACCTACGTGCATATCATTTTAAAAATTTACACACATGGGATTACAATCTATAGGAAAATGCTTGTTTGATGGATGGATGAATTAAAGAAATAGTGAATAAGAGTTCCTGGTGGCTCAATTGGATAAATGTCTGACTCGATTTTGGCTCAGGTCATTATCTCAGGGTTGTGGGATCCAGCATCTAGTCACTCTCCACACTCAGCAGGGAGTATGCTGGAGACTGTCTCTCCCCCCCTTTACACTTTCGAGCCCTCTCTCTAAATAAATAAAACCTTAAAAAATTAAAAAAACAAAATAAACAAACAGAAAAAACAGTGAATAAAGAACCAACCTCTTCAGGAAATTGTATCTCCTCTATGATATGCTCAGAGCTGGTCCTAACACATCCCACAAAGAAGGGATGTTAAGGGACTTGAATAGGCACATTAAGGCAATTATAGTCCCCCACCATGGCAGCCTCCCTTAGCCAATGAGGAGAGACAACTGGGGTTAGAATCAGAGGATTCTGGGCAACTTCCCTTAGGGCCAGGACTTGAATGCTTGCTCTCAGTATACCAACCCATTGCATTGCTAAGTAGAGTCTCTCATCTCCAAATAGTGATTGATGTTTTTCTGGGGATGCAAATTACTTAATCAGCCTTCCAACAACTCCATTAGTTTTCCATCTGACTAATTAGGAAAAGCTGGCTTGAAGCAAAGATGGTGTGAGGAAGAAGATGGAGAGTGGGGGGAGGTTTTGTTTCCATAACTTAGTCTCATAACTGGTTCTCTTTCATAGAAGAGGAAGTTGATAACATCAAAGCCTCTTCTAACTCCAGAACAATTATGTAGAATGCAGTTCACCTAGTTGAAGTAAAGCACCTTTATTGAGTGATCTCCACTTTTTACAACTTCCTTTGATGACAGTTTACCAAGCCAGAAGACTGTGACTGCCTTACTTGTCTTCTTGCCTTATGCTGTTGATAGACCAGCTATGGTTTTGTCTTTTCTAAGCCCAACATTTTTTACTTCAAAAGATTCCTCAAGTTAAAATGAATGAACAAATACAGCTGAAATAATAGCAACCCCTCTTCTATAATACTTGAGTTTTGTTTTTAGAGTGAAATCAGAAACATGACTAGAGGAAGCCAAGATAAGCCATGGAATTCTTCATACATATTTGAAGGAAGAATTATAATTTGCTTGACTTCCCAGGATGTTCCACACCCTCAGTTTCTCAGAAACTTAGGATTGCAGGTCCTGACATAGGTCAGGGCACAAAATTCTAACAGGTTGAACCAAGGAAGGCATAAATCAGAAGTTGCCTGATACCAGAGCACATAAATTCAAGGAGAAGGACATGAAAAGCAGCATCAAAGGAAAAAAAAAAATACCAGGTCATTGATCTAAAGCCACTAAACACAGAATTCAATATGGATTAAATAACAAGCACCACCACAAAATGATGAATAAGAAACTGGGCTAGGACCAAAGCAGTGGAAATAGGTAGGGGATGCAGAATCCAAAGAGACTCATTGAAGGCGGAAATAAAATGGCGGGTCTCTTCATGAACCCTCTTTTCCTTTCCTGGGATATGGAGAGGTATGAATGAATCTGACTTGACCTAGACACACTAAGTGAAATTTTTTTCTGTCTGTGGGGAGTTTGAGGAGTACCGTATCATTGGTATCTTCCTGTGTATTTGCTCTGGTTCTTTTCAAATCAATAACTCTTAGGTTACAGCCTAGTTCCAGAATATGTTCAGACTCATTCTCCTGGGATAAAGGCCTTGATTTAACACTTTTCCTCAATACCCCCATTTACTTGGGAATGAAAGCCCTACTTCTTTTATTTGGTCTCTTATGAATAATAATCTGTCTGATAACCCCATTCCCCCCATGCTCTATCTTGATCTCTTTATTTGTACTTGTAGTTTCCCTTTGGGGAACTTCCTACCAAGCCATATGCCTGTATCTTACACCCCCTAGGCATTTGTATGCCATGCTCCTTAAGCCTATCCAGCAGGACCAGTTACATGCATGTGCACCGTCCCAGGAGTAAAAAGAGAAAAAGACATCTTTCCTATCCTCAAGGGGCTCTCATTTTAGTAAGGATAACTTGTTAGTGACCAAATGAACCACAGAGCCTTAAGTACCATAGAGTAACAGAAAGCTCCTTCTGGCCCCAGGCAACGTAGCAACAGCTCCACAAAGCATCTTGCAAGGAATCTAGGCTCGCTAGGAAAAGCCTCAGAGAAGGTTGTGTCGGGCTTTGGATTTGAGCTAAGACTTCATCTGATGAAGATAGGTCAAAAGCATCCTCCAGACCTAGGGAACTTCATTGCTGGCATGGAGAAATGAGGACTTGCCGGTTTGGGAAGTGAGGGGTTTGCTGGTAAAGAAGCAAGAGTAGGAAATGAGTCAAGAAATGTGGTTTCAGGACAAAACAAAGGGTTCTTGGGTATCAGAGTCAAGGGTTTTGATTTTGTTCTGTAAGAAATCAAGGAGTCATCTACGGCTTTTAAAATTAGAGCATCATTATGTCTGTAGTTCACAAAAGTGATGTTGATAATAGTGTTAAAGATGACTAAGCACTTAGACCTCCACCCTTCTTATTACTGGAAGCTGTACGGATCATTCTCTCTGCTCTAGCAGCTAGACACTTTTCCTGATCCTGTTCTCTGACCTACAACCAAGATAGCCCTTATTTTGGTGGGTTGAGCGTTAATTATCAGGGGAATCTTAACTTTCAAAATATCTAAGAAAACATGCTAATTTTCTAGACCAAATGTGAATTTTCCCCAATACATGAAGTCATAACACAAGCAGGTATAACACACAGAGGACAGGAAAGAGGTGAGTGTTTTGAGGGGGCAAGGTGAGCTTTTCAGATGGTATAGGAGAAACTTTGAATGAAGCAACAACATTGTCAATTAAACTGCTTCCACGGTTCTTTGTTATCAGCTGGGAACAAATGACAATGATTTAAAGAAGGCAAAGACAAAAACCATCATGAAATGGGTCTAGGTTGGTACAGCAAATGATTGTTAATAGGACTTTGTAAGAAAAATATTTCTTCCTTCTAGAAATCACCAAACAAGGATAAACATTAATTCTCAGAATGTCAGAAATGAAGGAAACACTGAACCAGATTAGCCCAAGGTAAAACAGGTAGACAGGATGAAAAGAATGAGGGTAGAACGTAAAGTGAGATCACAGGGAGCCTGCATAGCTCAGTCGGTTAAGCAACCAACTCCTCGTTTTGGCTCAAGTCATGATCCCAGGGTTGGAAGACAGAGTCTCACACCCAGCTCCAGGCCCAGCATGGAATCAGCTTATCCTACCCCTCTGCCCCTCTCTGCCACTCACATGCTGTCTTTCTCAAATGAATACAATCTTTCTTTATTATTATTATTTTATTTATTTATTTGACAGAGAGAGACACAGTGAGAGAGAGTGAGAGAGGGAGAAGCAGGCTTCCCACTAAGCAGGGGACCCGATGCAAGGCAAGGATGGATCCCAGGACCCTGAGATCATGACCTGAGCCTAAGGCAGATGCTTCCCTACTGAGCCATCCAGGCATCCCAATAAATAAAATCTTATTTTTTAAAAAAAGTGAGGTTGCAATGATTATTGTGGCCAAGTAAGGCAAGTGAGAACTGTTTACAACTAGAGAGGTCATTCTTCCCTGGCCATAGAGCTAGATGTTGACAGCTGAAGCCTCTGATATCCTGAAACCTGTCCTTTGATAAATAGAAAAATAAAATTGCATAACGAAATCAGTTGAAGTAGAAGTAAATATTTGAAAAGTGAGTCAGAATAAATTAATGTCATTTGTTCCAACAGTTAGTATCATAAAAGAAAGCCAGACTTTAGTCTTAGAGAACAGAATCAGATCCTGGTTCCACCACTTACTAAATGCCACGCATATATCAAGATCCTGACCCTTCCTTTGTTTTCATTTGTATTATTTAAAAAATATATTGATTCATTCAATAACCTGACAAGGTACAATGGATAAAATGGGATAATATAAAATGGCACTTGGTACATACTCATTGAATGCTGAAAGACATTCTTCCACCAGATCAAGAAAGGGGGTCTTGTTGCCACCTGCATAATGCAACCTCATATACGATGGCATTAAAAAAGTCAATAACTAATGACGAATCTTAATGGCAGTGTCTGTTAAGGTATAAATCTTGTCTATTAGAATCAGCTTCAACCAGCAGTGAGAATAGTAACAAGAGAAGATCAGACTTATAAGGACAAGTGTGAAAGCTGGAGGAAGGAAAGATAGCCAATGTCATGGGGGGAAAAATGACCTCAAATTTGGAAACAGGCACAAGGATCCAAGGTTTCTTTGCAGAGTAGAGGGCGTTGTAGTAGTTCAATCTGCTTGAGGAATTATCTGACCTTCGAGGTATATGTACATTTGTCTTCTTATTTAAGTACATTTGATAACTCTTAAGTGTTGATGTTAGCATGCAGAAAAGCAATAAGTAAATGGCTGCTGAGTGCAATGATGATACTTTTACACGATAGCAATGTAAGTATCTTCTGTCCAGGATAGAAGGGATTCCAGGTGTTACAGTTTATTGCCCTGAGCTTTTTATCTATTGGCACATTCATTGCCCTACTCCTCTGACTGACCAATCTCTAAGCTTCTGTTCCTTTTTTTTTTTGTTTTTGAACTAGTCTTACACATCCAGTGGGTCCTCTCAGTAACTGATATATTAAAGGAAATCTTTGGCCTATGCTCAAACTTAATATTTCTATCAAGTCATTTCTAAGATTTTGAACATACTTTACCACAAACTTCTTTCCAATGATAGTACAAAACACTTAGAAGTCTTGATTACTATGTGCATTTGTTAATGTCCCATTATAAATATGCCTTAGTGAATGATTTGCATGTGCCTCACTGCCGATGTTACTTTGGTCCCTTATCCTTAATTCCACCATTTCTAAATCCTAAAGATTTCTTTTCGGGTGTTTTGAGAAAAGAATAACTTTGAATCCATGGGGACTGACCCCATTCCAGGTGGGAATGCACCTCCCTTGAGTCTGCCAAGTTGGCCAACCATTTACACATTAACTTTGCCCACACAGCTTTGGTCAAAAACAGATGGTGCCAAGTGACCCCGTCTTTCCCCAAAGCAGGGGAAAGTGTACAACCTGGCCGCGCTACCACTTCACATTCAATATAAGTGAAGGAGAGAACGCATGGAGAACAGGTTTATCCATCACCTCAGGTTTTGACTTCACAACAGACCCCATGCCCACTTTTCTTCTTTTGCGCCCTCCCCAACCATGCACACACACCTCACATGCTCCCCACCGAGACTGACTGGAGACACCCTAGTAATGCAGCCTTCTCTGATAGCTAGGCACACAATCTTTCTTGGGTAACGGATATATTCTTCTCATTTGCAAGTATGTTTGCTACCTTACATTACAAATAAGTTATGTAATAACTTACAAAGGACTTACACATAAGTATTTAATAAGCCCTTACTATGCACAAAGCATTCTATAGGTTTTGTGCCTGTGTGTGTACTAATAAGAATGGAGAAGACATAATTCCTGTTCTGGACTGAATGTCTGTGTACCTCTAAAATTCAAGTATTAAAACCGAATGCCTGGTGAATAACAAGGTAGGGCCATGGAGAGGTCCTTAGATCATAAGGGTAGATCCCTCTTGAATGGGATTATCGCCCTTATAAAAATGGTCTGAGAGAGAGCCCTTGTCCCATCACGCAGAGTTATCATCAGAAAACCATGGTCTAGGAAGCAGTCTTGCCTCAGACACCAAATCTGCTACTGCTGTGAGCTTGAATTTTCACCTTTCAGGACCATGAGAAATGTTTGTTATTTATAAGCCACCTGTGATTATAGTAGTCCAAACAGAATAAAACAATTCATTGAATGAAGGTGCTCACCATTTATAACAATTTTTAATATTAATAGTAACTAGGTTGCGCTGAAAATGTTTATTTTTAAAGACCCAATTTATAATTGAGAAATCCTTAAATTATCTTTGGTAAAGATGTTGGCTTTATTTGATTTCCCCAAGTATTAATCATGGATCTCACAGTGTGATCACTGAAATCGTTATGTGAACAATTGGATCAGCTGCGGCCGGAGAAAGCAGTGGAAAAAGAGAGCACAGCCTCCTGGTCAAGCACCTACATTTCATCCTCTAGGGAAAACACTTTTCCAAAGTATTGATGTTCATAATATTATTTTTCATGGACACTTAAATGTTCTATCACTATTACAAATTAATATGAAGTGAAGTAGACTTATATTAAAAATCAATAAACTATCAAAACTAAAGAAATAGATGAAAATGTACATACACCCTGATGTTTCTATAAAAATATGATTAACAAGTTCAAGGTTACAATTTTTATTCACTCCCAGACATGTAAGCTTTTTCCTTAAAGTTTTAGGAAGAAGGGGGAAGAAAGGAAATATAATAATATATTTTTCCTTTTTGTGTATGATTTTTTTTTTTAAATCCTAGATATGTAAGTTACTTACTGGTAGGAGGCACTGCGCTTGAACAAGAATATCAAATCTTTTTCTCGTTAATAACTCTATCTCTCACTCAGAACTGCAACACAACAGTAATTAATGTTTCAGATGATTTTAAAAAATCTCAGAATCATGAGTTCGGATTTATTTTCATTTGGAATCTTCCTTTGCCTCTTCTAGATATATGACAACATATTTTGTAAAATCATTTTTTTTCCTTTTTGCAAATTGAACTATGTAACTGTGCTCTTAGTCTACACAGTTTTTCTGATTTGTGATGTATGGAGTCTTTTCGGGATGCCTCGTTAAAGAAGGTATTTCAAAAATGGCTCCAAACCCCTTCTTGATCAAAGTTTGTCTACTCTCAAATACAGAAGTTCACAATAACTTGTTTAGACCTATAAAATCTCTACAGCAAAAAACAGTGAGAAAAACCAAAAGTCACACACACAGTAATATGGAGAATGCTTTCCAGCAATAGTCTTTCTTGCCAGATAATGCTGACTAGCGATCATACTACAACAAACCTTAACAAGGTATCACCTCCTTGTTATTATTTTAAAGTCCTATTTCTATGCTCATGTCTCATCATTTGGATCTTGCTCTCCAGTCTGTGCTAATCTATAATAAAGACCTGAGAACTGCCACTTATTTAACTGTATTTTATTTTCAGTCATTTATTATGCCAACCAGGCATGTAAAATATTTTTATCTTTATTGTGGGATGAAAACCTCTGTTTCCTGTCAGGATAATATTAGGCATTAATATTCAGGTATGGAGAATTTTGTTTTAAATTGGCTTACAGCAAACATGTTTGCATCTAATCATAAGGTAGGATGTAGATGCATTTCTAAAATAGTGCATTTTATAGCTCATCATCCACACCTTTATGTGCTGTGTGTGGGCAAATTACCACCATCATTTTGAATCTAGCACCGGAGATCTCAAGTATAACCAACAGGTTTTCTGTATTTATTTTATTTTAAATTACTATCTTGCATATATGCAAACATGCTTTCAGGTGTGTCCATTGTGGTATTTAAAGTATGCATAAAAAAAGTATGCATGAAAATAATTTTTTGCCTTTGACTTATTCACAGACTATTAAGTACAGAAATATTTAGGCTACACACAACACTACTGAACCTCTTCCCAGATAAGGATTGCCATTTTAGGTCTCATGAATGGAAACCAGTTATAGTATATAAAATACAAGAGGCAATGGGACTTTACTATATAAAATAGTCATTTTTATGCAATTTTTTGTAAAGCACTACTTTTTAAGCAGGAAAGCATGAACCATCAGCTTGAAATCACACAAACTAATGGATTTTTGTTTCCCCAAACTCTGACAAAACCATCTATACTTATCTTTAAAGTAAATTGAATTGTATGTTTCATAAACAGAACATAGCTATTAACAAAACAAAGGACTCATTTATTTATGGACTTGAAAACTCTTAACACCAGGAATCATGCATAAGAAATCATTTGACTTTTTAAAACTTTTCAATCTTTCCTAACAGTTTAAAAATGGATTTTAAAGACACAGTTTTTATTATTAGATATTTAATACATAATTGAACTTTTTGGAAAATTGTTCTTTGGAAGATATAGGATATATACTTTAATATAGAAAATAGTCTAACATCTAATATGTGCCAACTCCTTTAAATATTTTTTTATTTTCTAGTCAGTTCAAACCAATATTTTTGCTCTATTTTACCAAAAATACACCTCATATGAAAAATACTAAGAACCTTGTTTTTGTGCCCAGAAATAATAATTAATGAAGTTGATATTGGAGCTCTGATGTATTTGATTTCATAGGCTTTTCCTTTCATTACAGAGCTTCCTTCAGAGCATGTTAAATTTATTAAGAAAGACAAAGCAATGGAGATCTTAGGAACTATAAAAGCCCACCACTTCTTTTTTTTTTTTCCCCCTAGGGAGAGTCCTGAACAAGATCAAAACTCTACTTCTCTGTAATTCTTAAATTTCTTGGTATTTTGCCACCTTCCCTGACAGACACAGTGCTGATCCAAACATTAATGCGCTCCCTCTTTCCTGGCGTGAGGTATATATATCCTTCTTCGTTAAGAACATGAATATTTCCTGTTTAGAGAATATTTGTGGTAGCATATTAAATACTTCCCTGATGTGGAGAAATTTATTAGAGAGTAAATGGAGTCCTCAATTCATTTTGTCCATGATGGAAATTGAGCATGAAACCCTATTTCTTCAGTGATGAAAGTCATGTTGGTGTTGAGGTCATGAAATTTGTTTCTACTTAGATATATCATTATACACTGAGATTTTAATAAATTCACAAGTACTTATTGAATGCCCACTATGTACACAGCACTAAATTTAGTCTATGGAGAATTACATAGTGTACAGTCTAGCTAGTGAAACTGTATTAACCACTAACAAAACATACGTGCCTGTATGTGTATTACATGGAGTTTAGAAGGCCAGTATTTCTGTGGTTCCTAAAGAAATTGATTTCAAAGTCATGCTTTATATTTAAAACTTCATAAAAATACTGTCTTTATTTTTGATGCAATTTATAGATGCTCCATAAGATTTCTTTTTTCTTTTTATTTTCTATCCTAAATTAGGCCAGATCTAGTGTTTGCTCACATTTTGTGAGCTCCTCTTATCTTTCCCATCTATTTGGTAACTTGATTACTCATCTCTCTTCTAAGGTCATAACTCAAGCTCTACCACTAACTATATGAGTGAAATTGTACAAGTTATTTAATCTCTGTATGCCTCAGTTGCCCCACTTGAGTTAACCGAGGCTATGTATTATTCTTTTATTCCTAAGATGAGCTGATGTGTCATGCATTAAATATATACTTCCTGCAAGAATAAATTCATTAATTATTGCTTGGTTATAAAAATAAAATTAGATTAACTATGATCACAGAGACTATTTTGGCTATTATCTGTATTTACTATTGATTTTGAATAGAAAGTATCATGGCAGCTAAAACTAGTTCAAAGAAAATTAAAAATACAGATTTTTCCAACCATACTAAAATGTCTGAAAGAGGGGCGGCTGGGTGGCTCAGTGGGTTAAAGCCTTTGCCTTCGGCTTGGGTCATGATCTCCGGGTCCTGGGATCAAGCCCCACATCGGGCGCTCTGCTCGGCATGGAGCCTGCTTCCTCTTCTTTCTCTGCCTGCATCTCTGCCTACTTGTGATCACTGTCTGTCAAATAAATAAATAAAATCTTTTAAAAAATAAAAATAAAATATATATATATATATACAAAATGTCTGAAAGAAATAAATAGGACCATGTATGTTAAGTTATAAGAGAAAGTATAATGAAGAAATTTAGTAGCCAAATCCGTATACTACAATTAAAAAAGCATAAAGAAGCATAAAGTATTCCTAATTTCCCCATCAATAATTTGATTTGCCTAATAATTCCATTTTAGATACTAGTCTTTCATCTTAGCTCTTTTTCAGCTTATGCATTTGAAAGTCTTTATGTTTAACTTACTTTATACTGAATGTAATTTACTTAGAAATGCATTGATGTAAAAAGATGACAGCATGTAAATCAAAGATACATGTATCTATAAAGACTTTGACATTAGCATGCTGTTGAGCCATTTTCATTTGTTAAAAGGTGGGCTGAATAACTTACTCCAGAGATATCTTCCACAGATATTTTTTTAGTAAGGTGATTTCTAACAATATTATTCTACCCTGCACAAAAAAGAAAATCAGCAGTAATTTGCTATCAAGATAACTCATTCAAATTTAATTAGATACCAGGATTTATTATCAGTGGGTCAAGGATTCAAGAAGAATGTTGGTTTATCTGTTTTTGTGGATCACTGATTTTAAAAATCCACATTTGAGAAGATCTTCAAAACAGTCTTGTTTTCATAAATCATGTTATGCTTCAAAATATTTAAAACAATTCCATGAAGTTCAGGCATTTTGGGGCCTTAATTAATTTTCTGTCTATGGTCTTTCTAGTTGTTAATCAGATTTGGCATTTGCCTTATGTTTGATGAGAAGGTTGCAGTTTTGATTAGAAGGAGGTTTTAGATAAAAGTGTATTTTCCCTTATCAAGGGTCATTAAGAAATAAGGCATCCAGCAAAAGACAAGCTGGAACTCATTAGTTAGCTTAATAAAATGCTTATGAGGAACATCACATACTAAAAGAATGACTATATTTATATGGCCTTTAAAATAAACAAAGCAAAGCCAAAAATTACAAGCAAAAATGACATAAAATAGATTTATTAAAAGGTAAATGTTGAACAACTAGAAAAACCACCTGCATGTTATTATTTTATACATGGTGGAAATCAGTTTTTCTTCAAAAGAGTAAAGTAGGGTGTTTAAACAATTCATTTAATCCTATAGAATGCTTTACTTAAGACAATGGTTGGGATTTCAAGAATTGAACTTTCCCTCAAGTATAATATTTGGTAGTAAGTTTAAGTTTCTTAGGTTACTCACCATAAGAATGCATGAAACTCCACACACTAACATGACTTGGCATTCCTTATCTTGGAAGAAATTATAGAGCCAAAGCAAAAGAAAGTGGTACTAAGTTTAATTTATAAGTTATATCCTATGCTCATTTTTTCTTCTAATTTAAACTATGGGAGACTATGTTGAAAAATAATAGGCAAATTACCTTGAAATAAAACTGTGTATTAATAGTGGTAATCACTACTTAGAAAAACATATGGAGATTCAACGAGTAAATGGAATCACAGACGGTAATTGTGATTACAGACACAAAACAATGATAAATAACATGAGTAATATGTATAATGTTTGAAATGCTAAAGCACTAGTTTTCATAGTCTGCTAAACTATAAATTGTGTTTTACATGATGCAGGAATTTTTAAGTTTTTTGAAAATTCTCACTGAAAAATGGTGGTGACAATGTTGATGCATTGCACTGCATTGTCCATGAGACCTAAATGTATGGAAATACCTAAAACCAGGCAGGTAAATCTCAGAAAGGGCCAGCTACTTTTCACATATTAAGAAAGTAGATTCTTGGGGTACCTGAGTGGCTCAGTCATTAAGCATCTGACTTAGGCTCAGGTCATGATCCCAGGGTCCTGTGATCCAGCCCCACATCCGGATCCCTGCTCAGTGGGGAGTCTGCTTCTCCCTCTCCCACTTCCCTGACTGTGTTCCCTCTCACTGTGTTTCCCTCTGTCAAATAAATAAATAAAATCTTTTTTTTTTTTTAAAGTAGCTTCTTTTCCTTAAATCAATGATTACTGAAGTAGTCATAAAAATGTTAGCTCCTGGACATTCAGTTTTGTGGGGAATATATTAAGGATATGCTGATATGCCAGACACCGTGCACATAACACAGATGGACCACACTTTAGAGATTCAATGGATTTCATGACGAAGATTGAGGTAGACAACCTTTATAAAGTATGTATTGTCATCTTAGTTCCTATTTTTCTAAATAAAGTCCTCTTTTAACTTGAGAGATAGAGTCTCATGAGGGAAAAGTACTTTGGCCCCAATTTGTACTAAAAATCACAGTTAAGATTCCTAATGTTTTTTTTTCCTCCAAAACTATTCTACCTTAGTGTAAAATATATGTAATTCATTAATAACAATTCTGAGAGAATGAGAAAATAACCCTGATAAACTGCATAAACATTCTGTCAGTTCCTCAAATGCAAAAGAGGATTTCCACCTTATTGATAGTCTTAATCTATTGAAAGGAACTCCAATGTTCATATCACTGCTCTCAGTCTCCACCCACTTCTCAGCCAATCGAAAGAGCAAATGGAGGTGACTTTGCAAATAATGTTTCCCTTTAAATATATGGTTCTTGAATACATGAGATCTTCTTAAGTAAGTTCCTGCATCTTTTATTCATTCACCCAACCAAAAAGCAACATTCACTGAAAATAACCTTTAAACCAGTAGCTGTAATTGTTCTTGGGGATGTGGAATGTAACAATGACATATACAAAATAGAAAAAAAGATTTCTAAAGTATATCTACCCTCCTTTCAAAGATGTCAAGGATTAGTGGGGACCCACAAAGAATTACAGTACTTTGTGAAAATTTCCACAATAAAAATATATCTGCAATTCTATGGCAAAACATGAAAGGCAATGGCTAACTTTATAACATTAATTGATAGAAAACCTAACTGATTTACACCTGTTAATAGGGTATGGAGTCACGTATCTTGAACTAAATTGAGACCATATTTCTGTTATAAAGATTATCTCTGGGCCCCTGTGTTGCTCAATCAGTTAAGTGTCTGACTTAATTTCACCTTAGGTCATCATCTCAGCCAGCTTCATTCTCCCTGCTTTTCTCTCTCCCTCTGCCCCTCCCCCAACTGCCTCTCTCTAAAATAAATAAATCTTTAAAAAAAAAAAAAAAAAAAGATTATCTCTTTTAAGACAAGTCCTGGCAGTTGTCAGGAATTTGGGGAGCAAGTGGTTCAAGACACATTTTAAAAATTTTAAATTTTAAAATTATTTTAATTTATAACTAAGTAACTTACATTAAAACCAAAAAGCAGGGCACCTGGGTGGCTCAGTGGGTTAAGCCTTTCCCTTTGGCTCAGGTCATGATCCCAGGATCCTGGGATTGAACCCCTGCATTGGGCTTTCTGCATAGCAGGGGGCCTGCTTCCCTCTCCCCGCCCCCGCCCCACCTATCTGTGATCTCTGTCTCTCTGTCAAATAAATAAATAAAATCTTAAAAAAAAAAAAAAAGATAATAAACACTCAAAACCCACAACTTCCTGTTTTACTATTACCTATGCTCTTGAGGTTATTTAAGTCTATATGATAGAATTACTATAAAAATTAAAAATTTCCACATTTAGTGAGGTCATGTCAGATACTAGAAAGAAGCCCTGTTGGTATTTACAACACAGAAGTTGGAAAACAGTGCCATTCAGGTTTTGTGTGTGTGGGCATGAGAGTGAAGCCAGGCAATTATTAAACATTTTCTAGCATACCACAGAAGGTACCAAAGCAAGTCATCTGTAGTCAAGTCATATCTGTAGCAAAATATAAACAGAAAATGCACAATGTAAGTTGAATTTTATACTTTAAGATGCCTTATACATTAAAAAAAAAAAAAAGTCAGCACAATGACACTTAAATGCTTCCAAGATAGGTATGGTTATGTCATCAAATGTGAAAAAGCTTCTGTCAGGGAGATTAGGAGTTGATACAAAGATTTTCTTCATTTAACCTTCAGATGGTGATTAATGTAGGTTTGATGGTCTCTTAACTTCTGGAATATATTTTATCTAATAAACTCCATTATCCAAAATTGAAATTGATTACACTGAAAATATTTCAAAGTCTTATACCAACATGATCTTCAGAATGCTGTAGTTATTCAGAGGAGCAAGGTCCAACTAAAATGTTAACCAGCACCTTTGTATAAAGGGTAAATGCAATAATACAGAAAGAGTAAATTCTATTTTCTAGCACCCTGAAACTTAAAAATCCATCACTTCCCCTGAAGACCTCTTTCTTGCCCATTATGTTGGATCCTTTTCTCTATTCCTCCACCTCCTACCCTTCTAAAATAATTCCTTTAGATAGATGACACATACTGTCCCTTGCTGCTTACAGTCCGTGGACACCCAGTTCTTTTGCCCCAGACACACTAGTACTATAATGGCTTTTATCTCAAGAATCCTGCCCCTGCTCCCTTGGTCATTGGAGAAAGCTCTGGACAATTGTACATTAACTATTTTTGACAACCTAAACTTTGATATATTTAACATGTTGAAGTAGGAGAGCTTATGAATATAATTTCTTAAACTATGATTTGATATGTAATTTTCTGTAGCTTACCTATAATATAGAATAAACAGTATCAACCACAACCAAAAGATTTCAATTTATTACCACAGTAAGGAGAATATGGTATATCATTTAACATTTAGAAATGTGAATAATTATGAGGGATTAAGAGAAAACCATCTTATATGAAAGTTGAGGTAATTATTAGTAACCTTTATCAAAATTTATGAAAGAACTTAGTACAATACCAATACCAACATTTGATCATAAACCCCTTTCCTTATCCAGAATTTTTCCAAATATATATAGTTATATATATGTTATATATATAGTTATATATAACTATATATATACTATATAACTATATTATATAGTATATTTATATATAACTATATTATATAGTTATATATATATATACTATATAATATAGTTATATAGTATATATATAGTTATATATAACTATATATATAACATATATATATACATTTTCTACTAGAAGTATAAGTACTCTATCAAATGCAATACTATTCTTGGAAAAAAATTCCTCATGCTTTTGAGATAATAACATTAATTTGACTCTGTTAAATAGAGCTTCAGTACTCATGCATTAGATTGATATGCAAAACTCATACTATGTGTTTAGTTTTATTATATATACATACTTTTTACAGAAAGCTATTTACGTAAGAAATAGCTTATATAAATACTTAGGAAGCTATCATTCCATGCCAAAAATGTCATTTTAAATGAAAGATAAATAAATTGATGCACAAAATAGGACTTTGATTAATGCTAAAAGCTAAAGGAAATGCTACATTAAGGAAAACATAATTATCTGCATATACCCCATTCTTGTGTATTACCTTTCTTCCTACTTTATAAGAAAATCAATGGTTTCTTTTCTTTATATACGTAGCCTGCAGATATTTGAAAATAAAACACAGCCATTAACTGGATGAAAAGCTGGTGGTATGGTGGTATGGTTCATTTTTCTGTGGTTATATAGTTACCATTCTCATTTTTACTTTCCATGGTTTCATCTTAAAATATCTTACTGATCATTGTCTTCTTAGTATTATACACAGATTCAAATGTGATAAAAGAAGTGTAATCACCAGAAATATTTTAGGTACAACAAAAATCTTCTAAACTAATGCTATCTGAACCTACCCTTAAAGTTAATTGAAATGTCAAAGTAGGGAATTATGTAAGTATCATACACAAATAACTTGTTCTTTTCAGTTTTACTGTAAACACTTAAGAGTATGTTTATTAGTCCCTTAAAATAAGGTCAAGGCTTTCTCTTTGGGAGTATTTTCACTGAATTCTCTTCACATAAACCTCATCCACAATCATCTACTTTTTCTAATTTTATTTTCTTTCAAGTACAGCACAAATTAAAACACTTAAAATTAATATAAGTGGGATTCTTTTTAGATGTTTACTAATTTTTTTTCCAACTCATATCCCCTTCAACAAAATTATTTTAGTAGTTTACTTTTTCTGAACTGATCCAAAACTTGAGTTTTAGTTTTAAGGGAAAAACTACTCTTCAATCTTCTTCCACCTTTAAGTTTACACATCCCACAAACCTAGTCACTTGTACTATCAGTACCCATGACCAGCAAGGTCAGGGCAGCATTCAAGAGGAGGGTAGGAAGAAACAGAGAGGGACTCTTCCAACTCAGACATTCAAGTCACTATGGACAGGAGTCTGAACATTTCCAGACTGAATGTGGAGATCTGGTAAATCCATTGTTTCAGTAAAGTGAAAATCCAGTTAAAGATTAAAAAAAAAAAAAAAAAAAAAGAGAGATTCCAAGAGGTTAAAATTGAAACCTGGGAGTAAATCATCCAATTACCCACACCTGGAAAGAGATTACTCAGGAGTCTATCCAATTTATCTTATCTGGATCTCCTCAAAACCTCACTAGTCTGTTCATTCTTTTCTACTATATTTCTGATTATCTAGTCAAGTTAACCACTGTCTTATTCCTGAACTTTTCCAGAACATTCTAAAAAGAATTTGTTCCTCCATTTGTTCCTTTTGCAACATATCCTAACCCAGAAGCTAATGTCCCTTGACTATATTTCATCTGATTACATCACCCTTGAATTTAAAACCTAAATTAATGTTCTACTGACTTCTGGCTAAAACCCAAAGTCCTTGATACAAAATACAAAACATTTCATCATTTCCCCCTTCCCTCAATGTCTCTCTCATTGGCTTTCTATGTGGCCGTCTCATTACTATTAAGTATTCCTCTACGGCCATGTGTTTTGAGGATAGTTTCCCTTTATCACCATGTTTCCAAACAATTTCTCTCACTTTGCAATACTCTTCTGAACACTTGCTCAATTTCTGTCTGGTCCTCATCTGGATAATTTTTGCTTATTTACCAAGTGTCAGCTTATAGTTCTTTCCCTTACCTCCTAGAGTTGGTTGAGTATTTTCTGTGTTCATATAGAAACCTGTTCTGCCTCACTAGTCCTCTAGAATTGCAATTTTCCCAAATGTTGCTCACTATGATACACATAGAATGCCTAAAAATGTGTGTTTAATAGAAGAAAATAGATAAGTGGGGAATGAATAGATGTTTGTTTAAAATTCATAGTTACTATTCAGTAAGTGCCATATGTAAATTTACTTTACACAGTATCTCTCATCCAGCAGACTACTAGTCACTCGGATTGTTCCTGTTCTAACTCTGGGGAGTGTGTCTAATGGCAAAAAATTACTCTGCTGCAGTAATTCCAGTAGGTCTGGGCTTTCCTCTGCAGCCCTGGGGTACAAACCTTGAGGCGATCTTGGAAGTCTGAAAGGTGCAAGAAACGGACACAGAAGCTGTGACGGAAGGGAGTAAGAGAGAGACAGGAGAGCTACAAGGCACCTGACAACCATCCGGCTACGCTTGCTTCCAGAAAATTCAGACCAAAGCAATTACCATTGGAAAGAAATTTTAGCAAGTATTGAATGTGGCATGTGATAGAATCCTCCTCTCCATTTGCCTCAAAAAACTTCACTAGGGAAAAAAAAAAGTCCTTTAAACTCTGATATCAGAGTTAATATGCATCCTTTTTATAAATGTAATTAGTGTTCTGAGCTATATATTTCAAATTGATGGAAGGGCTCATTTTAAGATTGGTTTGAAGGTGGCTCAGACAAGAAGTTCAAGTTTATCCAGGTTAGTGTTACAAATGGATATGGGAAAGTCTTTCTCTTTTTCTTCTCTTTGATTGCAAAAACCATTTTCCTATGAAGAATAAAGTTGAAGTAAGGGTTGGGGATTATAAGAATAGGGAAAGTTGTCTCAAAAGAGCTCTGTCTGGTTCCAGATTGGACCCTTAAACATTAAGAAAAATGGGTAAAGTCTGGGGCAGGGGTAGTCTTTGATCTCACGTAGTTCAAGGTGATAAGAATGGATCAGGGATTTGGGCAGAACCAATCCAACAATTTGACAAACTCTCTATATCACATTGCTCAGGTAAAGTAGAAACTGGCTGAGGTCTTCTTTAGGCAAAGGTAAGAGAAACCTTAACCTCTGGGAAAATTAGCAAAAAAGAGAACTTCAACTTCTGGAAACAGTACACTTGAAAAACAAAATCAATATGATGCCTCTTTTCATTTTCCTCTCATTTTTCCTGTGCTGCTTTGTCACAAATTATTTGCAATTGTATGAATTGCAGAAGGACTTTTCTTTGGGTAAAATTTTGAGACTATATAACTTTCAGGTGTAAATGGTACCAGGTAGATTAATATTTTTAAAAAATCTGTTACTCTTTTCAGCTTGGTTTCCAGGAAATGATATTGCTGTATTATTCCTTGCGGAGTGGAGAACCAGCATGAACTTTTACTTCAGTAACCTCAGAGGCTAGAAAAAAGTGCTTGTATCAGAGCTTTGTCACAATTCTGTTTTCTGGCTCTCTCTTGTTCCCCTCCCCCACGCCCAGTCAGGTTTCTTTGGTCAAAAACATTTAGAATTCCCATTCTAAGTGGAATGACGGTAACTTTTTTTTTTTTTTTTTTTTTTTTAGAAAACTTAGTTTATATGTACAAGCATATGGTCCACATCGTTAACTCAACATCAAGATAATTTCTGGAGTTACAACAGGAAGCCTGTTTCCTTAAAAACTAAGCATTTTGAAATTAATGGTTGATATTGGGTTTGTTACGCATTTGAATTAGAATAATAAATTGCTTCACCACACATACACTTTAGCAACAACCTAGGTACTGGATATTACAATCAAGAGCTGAAAGAATTTTTCAAAACTTAACTTGAGATTAAAATCATTGAAAAGAAATGTTATATTTTAACAGAAATTAAAGACAAAATTATGTTTACAGAACAGTTCTATTTTTCTAATGTGACATAAAGATTATCTTGTCACTTTACAATAATGTCAATAAATGGTAATTTTATGATTAAAATACAAAGGAATTTTAAAGATGAGCAAGTCAATGAATTTTATTCTATTAATGAATATTCAGTACAAAGTATCAAGCAATTACTTAAATTATGAAAATAATACATTGATAGAGTTGGCAAGGATGTGGAGAAAAAGGAGCAACTGTACGCTGCTGGTGGGAATATAAATTGGTGCCTCCTGCATGAAAAACCGTATACTTCGACATTACCTCATAGAAACAAAAATAGATTTAACACCACTACTTCTGGGTACGTATCCAAAAGGAATGAACTCAGTATCTCCAAGGGATATCTACAGCCCATGTTATTGCAGCATTATTTACAATAGCGAGGTTATGAAAACAAACTAAACACCTAATTACAGGTTAGGAAATCTTGTATATATACATACATACAGTGGTATATTATTCAGCCATAAAAGGGAAAGAAATTCTTCCATTTGCAACAACACGGATGAACCTGGAAGACATTGATAACTCCAATAAGCTAGATACAGAAAGACAAATACCATAGGATAGCACTTGCATGGGGAATTTTAGGAACACTAATCAAACCAGAGAGTAATAAAAGAGTGGTTGCCAGGGATTGAGAGATTGGGGACAGATAAGGGAAAATATTGGTCAAAGGGTACAAACTATCAGTTCTAAGATGAGTAAATTCTGAGTTCAGAGGATCTAGTGCACAGCATAGCAACTATTGTTAGTAATACAGTATTGTAAACTTGAAAATAGCTAAGGGGGTAAATTTGTATTATTTCTTTGCAGTAGGTACTGTTACAAGTTTGTTTAGCTTTTAAAACATGTAATACATATAGGGCCTTAGTTGTGCATAAACTGCTTAATTTTGATACACTCCTGGAACTTTGTTCTTTATCTTCTCAACAGTATGTTTTGTATATTAGTGTTTTCTTACAGCACATATATCTTCAACATTTCTTTAAATGGAAAATGAAGAGACTGGAGATATGCTAGAAAGAGGATACAAGAAAGGCTTTGAAATTTCATCCTTTGAAGATTCACAATATTTTAAACCTAATCTAGTCCTACAGAGGTGCAAATCATCTTTTCAAAAGGCATATCTGAGGGGCGCCTGGCTGGCTCAGTGAATTAAGCCTTTGGTTCAGGTCATGATCTCAGGGTCCTGGGATCGAGCATCGGGCCTCTCTGTATCTGCCTCTCTGCCTACCTGTGATCTCTCTCTCTCTCTCTCTTTCTGTCAAATAAATCTTAAAAAAAAAAAAAAAAGCAAATCTGATCTTGCCACTGTGGTGGTTAAAATTCTTTAATGAGTTCCCATTGCTCCTGGAATAAAGACCAAAGTCCTTCATAGAGTCACAGTGGTGTGACTGGTTGTCCCTTATATCACCGACTTACTCTTCTCTCCCACTTGTTCTCCCCACCTACCCCCCCATACACCGTTTCTACCCATCAGATCTCATCCAAAGGGTACTTCCTCAGGAACAAATCACCAGCACTAAAACTGAATCAAAGTCTCCTCTTACTTTGCTTTCTCCTTTATACCATGTGTCATAAGTCATTAAATGATGTGTTTATTTTTAAAATGCCTAAATCCTCCAATAGAGGGTAAATCCAGTAAAGACAGAGCCATTTTTGGCTTACTCACTGAGCTATTCTCAGTGGCTAAGATAGTTCCAAGTACATGCTAGCTGCCCTACAAATATCTTGAATAATGAGTATTTTTTGCTACAAAGTGACTTCTTTATTTTAGAATTACTCTCAATTACTGTTACATGGATTCCCATATGTCTACCTTGAATTTATGAATTTGCAACTATTGCTGTTCTTTAGTTAATTTCATTAAAAAATATATCAAGTAGCCTTTTTCATGTGAATCAATTTTTTCCCCTCTCTTTTAATTTTCTATTTAAATTTCAGGCTAGTTTAACATTTGAAGCCTGAAAATTAATTTCTATTAAACACAAAAGATATTCATGGAATAATGACATGATGCATTCAACTAGGATAATTAACCAAGAATTTATTCATTCAAACTTTCCTTCAAAATATTCATTATCAATGCTATCTTTATAAATTAACAGATAGCCTTTCACCAGCCCTTCCCTATAACATTGTTATTTGTAGACAAAGAGCAAATTCCATGGTTTTTATATCTTCCTATTTATTTTCAACCTATATTATTGTAATTGGGGGAAAAAATGAGATTAAAGTCTTAGAAAAAAGCCAGTAAGGAAGATAGAAAAATATCTTAGAAGTTTTAAAAATAGAAAATGAAAGAAGGTAAATAGCCATTAAGCACCTGGAAAATCGATCCCTTTCTGCGACATAACTAATCCACAGATAAAGTATAGATCTGAATTTCCTACTGGTCTGCTTTCACAGGACTCCACACAAATGGGAGGTAATGCTAGTCCTGGAGCCATGCTTCTGCTTTCCAGGAAGGTAGCACCATAGCTCTAGACTAAATTTTTGGTAAAAGTAGACGTTTCTTTCTGATGGACCATAGATGAATATCAATGAACATAGAATGAGGAATATGGAGGTAAATTCAATACAAAAGCATGAGGCAATTTTGTTCTCAAGACCCCAGTCTATTAGTATATAACATAGCAGAAAATCTGCCTCATTCAAATATGCGAAAGTCAAGGGAAAAAATAGAGAAATAACAACCACTGCTATTTATAGGGGATTGAAGAGGTCATGTTTTAAGAATATTTTTTAAACTGTGTTTCTTAATTACTAGCCAATAAGATAAATGAATTAAACAGTATCTGTTCTGTGGCCTTAATTGACAATAGTGCTATAAAAATAACAGATTAAACATGTTTACATGTAAACACATTTAAACTGTTCTATTCTTACAATATACCTAAGAATCCAATTATTTAATTAAATATATGCAAGTCATGAATTCTTAGGTGTCTGAAATAAGCCTTGAGAGGTCATATAATTATGTTCTATTCAGGATTGAGTTATTAATCTTGTGCCTGTAGATTCCTAGTGAAAGGGAATATATATATTTTGTTTCCTCAATCATTGCAGTGTACTGCAGCTCCTGCAATCAGAAAATTGCACGTTTTACCTTCAATTACCTTTTCCTATTATCTAAAGAAAATATACTAATACAATGTGTACAATAGAGTCTATATGCACTCCATTCTGCTGTGGATGCTATCTTGTTTTCAACAGCTATTAAAAAGCTAGTGTTCTGTTTTGTTTTTCATTGCATGAATGTATTCAATATTTGCATAATGATCCCTCTCAAAAGATGAGAGAATGAATGAGGAATAAATAAATTGCAACCTCCCTGAATAATGACTCTACCTTTAAAGATGGATCACGCATGGCCATGCTCGAATGCATCCAATATATCAATATTCATTAAGTAGACAGAAAGTCAATTGAATCATAACTTGCTTTGTGCTAAGAAAGAAGAAACACTGAAAAGGATACGGGAGGATTATTGAAAAGAAATGTAAGAACCCTCCCTCAAGTCAATATCAAAGCTCCTACTGAATCTCTTTTTCCAAATCTTTATGGAATTGAATAAACCATCTACACAGGGAATTTAAAAAGATAACTAAATATGAAATGGTCATGCCCTGTCAGAAAACCTTATTGAGTTCTTAAAACAAAGATCTTCAATCTCTATTTGCAAAGATGCTCTGTACCAATCTTATACATTGTGCAATAATTTTTAGTATTATACATTCATTTCCCCAACTGGAACATATTCCTTGAGGACATGGTCCCTGCTCTCATGTATTTTGAGTTCCATAGAAAAGTGTTTAATAAATGTAAACTAGCAGATGGTGAAAAACTGCGGGTAGTATATTAGAAAAATAGCAATCACACCTGAAAACCAAAACAAAATGCCACTCCTAAACACGGTCTTATCCTTCTACTACAGAAACACTTGTTGAACATTCTGTCTACCACCACACTGCGAGCACTTTCCTTATGTTATTTAATGCTGACAAACTCTGAATTTCATAATTTCCACTGCATAAAGGAAACAAAGTTTGAAATAATTATTTCCTTCTAGATCAAATAGAGAATAATTAGAAACCCAAGGCCCTGAACACTTTTTTTTCTGATTCCACAAACCATGCATTTAGCCACCTTACTATGCTATTTGGAGCACTTGGTGATTACCTTGAAAAAGATCTATATGAACGGGGCACCTGGGTGGCTCAATGGGTTAAGCTGCTGCTCTCAGGGTCCTGGGATGGAGACCCGCATGGGGCTCTCTGCTCAGCAGAGAGCCTGCTTCCTCTCTCTCTCTCTGCCTGCCTCTCTGCCTACTTGTGATATCTGTCTGTCAAATAAATAAATAAAATCTTTAAAAGAAAGAAAGAAAGAAAGAAAGAAAGATGGAATTTATTTCCAAAAACAAAAAAAAGGTCTATATGAACAATACGTCTGATTGAAAAAAAAAGAGACTTAATTTAAAGTAAATCCTCTGCTGTCACTCTCTGCCGACAATTAAAACTGTACTCCCACACAGATGGTCAACACAGGCTTCTTAAATATATTTATTCCTCCCTAGATGATAAAAAAGAGGAGACCAGATATTTAACCCCATTCTGCCTTATTATCCAGTCTGTAATGTGGATAGACTGGAGATCTTATTTTTGGTTCTCTGTATGTGTAGATTTCCCTTTCTGTGTTTTCTATTTTCACCTCCCCTCATCCCAATACCTGTCTAGCTCAGTTTTAGGGGAGGATTTGCTTTTATACAAGTTTCGACACCAGGAAAGGAAAATTTCCTTGACCATGACCAAAATAGATAATGACAATCTGTTAGATTGTGTGTGTGTGTGTGTGTGTGTGTGTGTATAAATACATGGATAACCTACAATTTTGAGTATAAGCATAAAAAAAGGATATGTGTTTAAAAAAGAAAACATAATTTCATGAACTATGTTTACTCTTCAGCATGTAGGTCCTAATAGGAACAGTCTAAGGGTCTGAGGTAATATATAAAATTTCATCTTCCTATAAAAAGTTAAATTGGAAGAGGAGGTGAACCATGAGAGACTATGGACTCTGAAAAACAATCTGAGGGGTTTGAAGCATCGGGGGGTAGGAGGTTGGGGGAACCAGGTGGTGGGTATTTGAGAGGGCACGGATTGCATGGAGCACTGGGTGTGGTGCAACAACAAGGAATACTGTTATGCTGAAAATAAAAAAAAAAAAAGTTAAATTTTAAAATGAAGCAAAGTAGCTAAGTAGCAGGCACTTTCAATAACCTGTGATTTTTCTTCCACTGACTTTGACTTCTGCTCTCTACCATAAGATCTTTGTCAAAACAATCAGAAAACCAAAAATTTATGTTCTGCTCCTCTAAATTAATTGGTCGGAGAGACTGAACAATTGAGCTCAACTGCACAATAATAATGCAGCAGATTAAAGATGAGATAACAAATGATTTTATGCCAAGGGTAAGGCCCTCTGGGGCCACCATTCCTTATGGGTTTTCTGTTTAGATCAAGAATGAGAGTAGAGTTTGGGCAGGATTAGCTTTAAGAGAAGTAGGCAGGAAACACCTGGCTGGAGTAGAGTGTCCATGCAGCTACCTCCCACATGATGCCTTCTCTTGACTGAAGTTATCTCTGAGGATCCTTCGAGTTCTTCCACTCCTTCCAGTTCACTGTGCTTCTCCTCTGGGCTTCTTTTCCTCATATTTTTTCCTCTCTTACCTTTTTAAACATCTCAAAGATATGCTCTGCCTCTAGTTTGCAAATTATGTTCTATACATCCTAAGTCTGAGAACTAGAAAGAGGAGGGGAGGAATACGAGTTTTACTTCTTACCATTTTCAGGGTTTCTCTCTCTCTTTCTCTCTCTCTCTCTCTCTCTCTCTCTCACACACACACACACACACACACACTCTTCCACCTTTGTAATCAATCAATCAATCAAACCCAAAGTTTGGAAAACACTGGTCTATTTATACCAAATTTCTTATTGTTCATTTACTCTATAGCATCTTAAAATCCAGTTTCAATTTCACTATTCAATTGAAACAATCTTTTAAAAGTCACAGCTGGACTTAATGGAGAAGCCAGTCCATTTGCTAAGAAAAAAATATCTAAGAAAAAAAACAAACGCTCCAATTATGCAGAGTTACAGCACAAATTTGCAATCTTTTAAAGAACGTATTTAAGGGAAAATTATCAAAAAGTTTGAAGAATTATACATTTAAATGTGGATTTGTAATATATATTTGAAAGATTTAAATTATCTCTGGCTACTCAAAGATAGAATGTGCAGGGGCCTTTTCTCTTCAAAATATACAATAACAAGGATTATAATAAAGACAATGAGATGGTCTACCTACTTATTACCTTCCAAAAATTGGGTTCCAAGAAATATTAAATTTAAAAGCACATGGTCACATTAACCCTTTGCTTTAAAATCTTGGAAAGCCCAATACCTATAGTGAAGCTTGTAAGTCCATGAGGTTCAAGTTCTACAGATATCATGAAGTTAGACAAGTTACTTAGTTGATGTGTATTCACCATAACTCAAGAGTAAATAGAATAGAACTTACATAAAAGCTTAAGAGGTACATCATATATATCATATATAGAAGAATATATATATATGTATATATTTATATATATATATATATTTTTTTTACAGTCTTCTATTAGCAGTTGCTTTTTTTTTTCCCCACTGCTTTGAAGTTCTGTATCTGTGGGCCCCCTGCTTCTAATGTGTGTGTAGCCAAGGCTGAGGAACCAGCTCACTCACTGCTGTGACCTCAAAAGTACCACAGGGCCTGCTGCAATGTGGCAACCATCTGTTGATTGGATGAATGCAGTAATTTATCAAACACTAAGTGGGCATCTATCATTTCTAACCATCTGCTCTCTGGTCTCTGATTCTTGGTGCATAAAGACCTGGTATGGCTTCAGATCCTGCTTGACCAGCTGTTCTTGGTTTCTGTTTGAACAGTGTTTCCTGATTTGGACTGAATCCTTGATAGCCAGTATCTGGCCTTTCATTACCAGTGACCTCAATCAATAACTTTTGGCCAATATCCTTGTCAATTGCCTCTGATGGTCTATCTCCCTGCTTCTAATGGTCTATCTCCTATCTACTTGATCATCTAGACTCAAGTTTCTTAAATTTTTAATATTAACCCCAACATTCTTCAAGGGCCTCTCCAATTGGAATCCTAACATCTGCTCATTCCATCCTGCATGCTTGAATTCTTAGACTTTGAGTTTGGACTATTTCAGAATAAGATATTCTGCACCTGCCCTTAACTTATGAACATAAAACTTTATTGGCTACAGTGACTCACTTAACTTTTCTAACAAATGTAACACTCAGGCATCCTTTACACTCTCACTGAGACTCTGGCAGGGATTGATTTATTGATTGATTGATTGATTTTTGCCTCTCCTGTAAAGAAGTATCAAGCACAATCAAGCTCCCATAACTGTCTGCAGGACTATTCCCTCCCATCTCTCTAAGTATCCATATGCTTCCCAACAGTAGGAAAGAAACCAGAGAAAATAATAAAACTACTAGAAGGTAAAAATAGAGAAAATAGAGGCATTGGTTATAAGTGAAAATGAAAATAAATTCTAGATCATAACTGGAAAGATAATTTGGAATAATAAGAATTATGGGATTTGAAATGGAAAAAGTAGAATTACAGAGATCGCAATAAAGAGGAGCTTCCTCTTTACTACTTGGATCCTTCTATAATGGTAATAAGAGGGTGGGTTTTACTGAAAGAGAGGAGACAGACTTTAAGGAACTAGTAAGTGTCTCTGGACAATGTCTCTGCTGTAATTCCCAAAGGAATCAAAAGACTTTGCATTAAAATAAATAGAGCCAATAGTCCAGGTGATGTTATGTAGCATAAATATGCGGTTGGTCCAATCTTATCATAAAACACTGATAAGATAATGTGCTTGCTAACTAACCTTACTCACCAAAAAAAAAAAAAAAGACAGACGTTATTATAATCATAAAACTTACTACATCCTCATATATTGAATTTAACAATTCCTAAAAAAAAAAAGTCCAACAAAAAATTTAGTAATACAAAAAGTAGAGTAAAAATAAATTCAATACTCAGTTTAAAATGTAATTCTTTGATTCTTGGTTTGCTAACTTCTTTCCTTTAAAGCAAACTACTATAACTAAATGAGGTTTGCGTTTGGGTTATATCCAAGGGCACCATTCAATTTCACAATTTCCACTATAGCAATTATACTGAGCTCATTTCATTCATGTGCATAGAAGCACTCAAAAAAATCCATGCCAACAATTGTGGTACTTTATTCTTTTCCCTATGGGCACTATCTTGCTCAACTGTCCTCAAACAACATAACAGAAAAAATAAATATTATGTGCAACATTAATTAAAGTGCAGAAAATTAGTGCCAACATCATACTCACAATGTTTTAAATGGAAGATTAATGTATGGAGTACTATTTATTGTGAGGGACTGAAATTCATACCTATTCATATATATCTATACACATATGAAAATTTATATATTCTACATATACAGATGTATACTATATTACAAGATCTAGACAAGCATATTAAATATATCTATATTATATAAATATGAAACTATGTATCTATAAATATATTGACATTCAGAATTTATACATATCTGTACATAATAGATCTGCTCCACTTGACAAGTTAAAATTTAAATTACTATAGTCACATCAATAAAAATAACATCTTAGGTTTACATATAACTTTATAATTTAGAGTTGTGACTAGTGTATATATATAATCCCTAAACCTGATGGAATAGAAAATGCATTATGCTTACCATGGAAGTGAATAAGTTATGGATAGTACATGTACTAGGTCAGAAAGTTATTGAAGAATCCGAATTTTATAAGAGTCCAAGATTCTCCAAGTCTTTTCTTACTACCCTATTTTAATATACTTTAGGCTGATCAACATATTCCTATCACCTACAAGTTTATCTAGACTCTCAAGTACCTTTCTACACGTCTTGGCACTGGCCCTGCTCCCATTTCCAACAACAGAGATTCCAAAGCCTCCATCTTTCCAAGCTCTTTTTTTTTTTCTTTTTAACTCACTGTTGAACGCTATCTAGAAGATGATTACATGATCTACCACTTTGAAAGAACAGAATTCATTAGGAATGAAGACTCCTTTGGTGTTTCAAAGGAGCCCAAATTTTTCTGGGTTTCAATATTTCCTTTAGGCTAACAGAGAGGTTTTATTTCCAGACAAGTTGTTTCTTTTCAGGGACATGTGTAAGTCTCTCCCTTTTCTTATATCATGTGCTACTCGGCTACTCCGAAGCTTCAAGAGGAAAATAATAGACTTCATTGCTGTTGAAATCAAAATAACAACCGTAGATAGCCAAGAATCCAGCTTTTTACCAGTTCCAGTAAAGAGGGCTAGGATCTTTCTATCAGGGTATAACCCTAATCCAGACTTAAGCCAGCAAAACTCATCTGACTTCTCTTAGATTTTCTTGGTGATTCTACCGTAGCTCAATTTTGAGCACCAGTGACTTATGTATTCAACAGTAAGGCAGAATAAAAAGGAGAGAATCCAGATTCTCAGGAGGAATTAAAAATAAGAGAAATTGGTGCAACAAGTTTGGGGACCCACACTGTCTTTGTATGCAGGCTAACAGGCCCACTATTGTGCTGTATTCCTTCAAAACACTTTAGGATGATACCCTTTGCTTTACAGTCCTCTACACATGAAAAGCATGCTTCCAGAATACCTGTCTTCAGAAAACAATAAGGAATATCTGCTTTATGCAGTTTGAAACTCAAATAAATACAGTTTCATTTTTTTGTGAGTGATTGATCAGTTGTTTTCAGGATTTAAAATACAATCCTTCCAGGTATTGTTACAAATACGTTATCACACTTTAAAATTTGGTTCCAGGGTGGGCAAATTCAGTGAGGAACACTCCTTACAAAATGTCAGTTTCACAGACCTGCTTTTTTATAAGCCTTAGGCTGACTATATAATTTGCATATCATAAAAATGATAAACATAATCATGCTAACAGCTTAAAAGTCTCTACTATGTATGCAATACTTAGATAAAAGACCCCTATTCTTCAATAAAACCCACTTTAAAGCAGTCATTACTAATGATTTCTTTTTTTTTTTTTAAGATTTTATTTATTTATTTGACAGAGAGATCACAAGTCGGCGGAGAGTCAGGCAAAGAGAGAGAGAAGCAGGCTCCCACTGAGCAAAGAGCCCGATGTGGGGCTCGATCCCAGGACACTGAGATCATGACCTGAGCTGAAGGCAGCGGCTTAATCCACTGAGCCACCCAGGCGCCCCATTACTAATGATTTCTTAGTGAGTTAAATGTGCACATAATTTCAGATACAAAAGATGAAAACAGTTACTTGGATTTTTAAACTAGAAGAGTAATCCTTTCACTGTATCTTAGGCTTCAGAAATAATCATTTATGGTTATGGATGATCTTCTGGGAGAAAAAGACAAAATCTCTAAGTTTATGCTATACTTATTAAATATTTTATTGTTTTTACCCTACCTTTATAAAAAGTAATTTTTTTAAAGTAGGAGTGTGATATAATCATTAAGATTTTTCTTAGAGATGTTAGTACTTACATTTAAAAGGGATTCTTAATATTGGAAATGGACATTTATAAATCTGAATATTAATTATAGCCATATTTATAGTCATTACACTTTTGAAGGTATGGATATCACCTTAGTGTTGCACTTTTTTATTTTTATTTTTTTTTTAATTTTTATTTTATATTTATTTCCTAAACATATCAGCTTTTGTCAAAAGATTTTCATTACTACAGAAATTATTTAAGATAACCATGGTCTATCATGTGGAATGCTCTAAAGTGCTGAACTATGGCCTTTAAAATAGATATGTGTAAAGATTTTTGTGATTATAGGATGAAATAAGAAATACAGGGCATTTTAAGTATCAGAATCCTAGCACTTATTTTTCAAACTTACATATTTATTAGAAGTCTTTACAATTCCATAACTTAAAGTACTAGAAAACAAAATCCTAAAATTCTAACTATGTTTAATTAAACGATTTCCAAATTCAGAGTCACAGCTTATTTGTATCTGTATTTAAAATTTTTGCTAATATTTAGTTTTAATCAGCAAGTATGCAAAATAGAGGGGTTTCTTACAGTAATTATGGTTTATATTCCTGGAAAGTGCTATAAAACAAAATAATGTAAGGAAATCCATTTTCTCATATTAATTGGTTACAGTAGAGGTTTAGACTCTCAGCAAGAGTCTCTTGACTACATAGCAATAGGCAAAGATATGTTGTGTAATCAACTGCCGACTTTATATACTTGTAGCCTTGACTTTATGAAAGTTCTAGATAAATCAATTAAACAACTCAAAATTAATATTATTTTAAAATTGTCTAGCACATTTTACAGTACTATCAGAACGTATCCCAACTGCCACCTTAAAAAATATTTAATATTTGGGCGCCTGGGTGGCTCAGTGGGTTAAGCCGCTGCCTTCGGCTCAGGTCATGATCTCAGAGTCCTGGGATCGAGTCCCACATCAGGCTCCCTGTTCAGCAGAGAGCCTGCTTCCCTCTCTCTCTCTCTGCCTGCCTCTCCATCTACTTGTGATTTCTCTCTGTCAAATAAATAAATAAAATCTTTAAATATATATATATATTTAACATTATTCTACACCATCAAATCAGTGTGTATGAGGATGTATGTGAGTACTTTTTTAACTAGTTACCAATTTCTACTAAATTTCTCCTGCAACAATTTTAAAAGAAACATAGGTTTATGATTATAAAATTCAAAATAATTTTTTTAGGGAGCTTTGAGAACTCTTTTAGGGAATCTTTAGGCAGCTCATGGGTATTCTGAAAAATATATTCCTGAGAGCATATTTCACTGCTTTTCCTTCTATTCGTATGGGAAATAGGACAGTGATACTTTTTATTTTGGCATATCTAGCTTATTATTAAGTTGATAAAATTTAAGATTTTATTTATTTATTTGACAGAGGTCACAAGTAGGCAGAGAGGCAGGCAGAGAGAGAGAGAGGAAGAAACAGGCTCCCTGCTAAGCAGAGAGCCTGATGTGGGGCTCAATCCCAGGACCCTGGGATCATGAACTGAGCCAAAAATAGAGGCTTTAGCCCACTAGGCCACCCAGGCACCCCAAGTTGATAAAATTTATAAGAAAAGCTAAGGATTAAATATACTAACCTCATAGATGTACCATAATTATTTTGGAGTTTATCTATAAAATTCATTTAACAGTTTTTGGCATATAATAAAGAAATTGTTAGTTGATAGAATTAACAACAAACATTGTGACATATGTGATATAAAAGTAAAATGTTTTTGTAGGATTAATTTATATCCTTGTGATCTTTATTTCTATGTTATCCAATATGTATATACATGAAGGAATAATGGTTGAAAACTCTCCAAATGTTAGAGAAGACAAAGTAATATGAAAAAGTTTAATGTGCAACAAGCAGGGTAGATTCAAAGATCCACACTGAAACACCTTTTAATCAAACCATTAAAAGCCAAATACAAAAAAGAAATCTTCAAAAACACCAAGAAACCATACTCACCATATACAAAGGAACTTTAATAACATTAACAGCCCGTGTCTCATCAAAAACTATGAAGGCCAGAAGATACTGGGATGCTTATTTAAAGTACTGATTCATCAAGAAACTAATACAATAATAGACATATATATTTATATATATGTCTGCTTATATATGTTGACTATATCTATCTCACATATATATCTCAAAAGCAGAGCCTCAATATACAGGAGGCACACATTAACAAAATTTAAAAAAACACGGGCAGTTCTATAGTAGGAGACTACAATATCCCACTTTCAATAATGGACAGAACTAGACAGAGAGGCACTGAAACAGACAACTCTAAACAGCAGAATACATGTTCTTCTCAAGTGTACCTGGAGCATTCTCCAGGATAGACTACATGTTAGTCCATAAAACAAGTCTTAAATTTAAACAAAACTGAAATTATACAAAGTATATTTCCTAATCACAATGAACTTAAGCAATTACTACAAGAAAACTAGAAAATTCACAAATACATGGAAATTAACATACTCTTAAACATCTGTATTAGGTCCTTACAGATGTCATAACAAAGTACCACAGACTGAGTGATTCAACAGAAATTTACTTTCCCACATTTCTGGAGAGTGTAAGTCCAAGATCACAAAGACAATGTTTTGGTTTTTTCTGAGGACCTTTCTCTGCCTTGTTGGTGGCCACTTTTGTTTTCATATGATCTTCCCTTTGTCTATTGATACCCTTTTCTCCTCTTATAAGAACACCAGGCATCTGAGAGGCTACCCAAATTACCTTATTTTACTTTAATTACCTCTTTAAAGTCCCTGTCTCCAATTACAGTAATATTTTAAGGTACTGAGGTTTAAGACTTCAGCATATGATGAAGCAGGGGGCAGTAGGGGAGTGGGGAACAACACAATTCAGCCCCTAACAGGCTCAGAGAAGAATGATCTAGGAAAATTTGTAAATACTCTGAGATGAATAAAAACAGAAACACAGCATACCAAAACTTATAAGATGCTGCAAAACCATTGCTCAAAAGGAAATTTATAGCTGTTAAGGCCTACATTAGCAAAGAAGACCGGGCTCTCTGCTCAGCAGGGAGCCTGCTTCCCTTCCTCTCTCTGCCTGCCTCTCTCTGCCTACTTGTGATCTCTGTCTGTCAAATAAATAAAATCTTAAAAAAAAAAAAAGAAAAAGAAAAGAGGACTTGCGATAAACAACCTAACTTTATATTGTAAAGAGCTAGAAAAAAAAATAGCAAACTAAGTAGAGTGAACTAAATAAATAAGATTACAAGAGAGAAAACTAAAATAGAAAAATAGAGAATATATACAAAACCAATGTTGTTTCCTTGAAAGCATCAAAAAATGGAGCAACCTTTAGTTAGACTGAGAAAAGAGAAGACACAACTAACTAAAACCAGAAATGAAAGTGGGGACATTTACTCTCAAACTTATAGAAATTACAAGGATTATGAGAATACTATAAACAATTATATTGCCAATAAATTAGGTAAGCTAGGCAAATAGGGTAAATTCTTAGAAACATACCAGTCAATTCTATCTCTGGGAAAAAAAAAATCTCAAAACACTTATAATAGAGAGATTGAATCAATAATCAGTACTAGATCAGGACTAGGTGGTTTCTCTGGTGAACTGTAACAAACTTTTAAATAATTAAAACAAACTCTACTCAAGCTCTTTCCAAAAAAAATTTCCTACATTATAGGAAGCCAGAATTACACCGACACCAAAGTCCAACAAAGATACCACAACAAAACAACAGAATATTCCTTACAAATATAGACACTAAAATGTTCAACCAAATCCATTGAACAGAACATTAAATGGATTATACACTGTGACTGAGTGGGGTTTATCTCAAGAATGCAAAGTTATTTCAATCCAAAGAAATGTAGAAATCAATGTAATACACCATATTTGTAGGACAAAGAGGAAAAAAACAGAAGGCACTGATAAAATTCAGTACTTTTAAAATAGAAACACCACATATTCAAGGAAGGACTGAAAGTTCTGCTTTTAAGATCAAGACAAATATTTTCACTTTCACCATAGATATTCACAATTGTAGGGGGATGTCCTATCTAGAATCATTTTACAAGAAAAATAAATGAAAGTTATTTCAATTGGGAAAGAAGTAAAACCATCTTTATTTGTAGGTGACATGATTCTCTACATAGAAAACTTCAATCTATAAAATAGTAGTATTTTTTAATTTAAGAATTAAAGGTCATTTTTCTTCTTCATCTTTTTTTTTTTTTTGGAGAGTACTAGGATCTTTGGCTAATGCTGGATAGATATATCCTGAAATTCCTGTTTCTTTCTCAAATACAAATTTATCACTTTCATTCAGCATCCATTTGTTTATAATATAGTTTTAATGAAACAGTATATAGAGACCATACTAAAATAAGAGTATTTTAGTGCCTAAATACTATCAAGCCATAGATCATATCTTATATTCTATATACATTCCTGTACTTAACAGCTATTCAGATGTTCATAGACTACCTATTAAATACTTCTTCACATATTGCAAAATTTAGAAAAAAAATTCCATGATACAGTTTTTGTGATCAAAACTTTGAACCTGATAGTTTTTGGACATAAACGTTTTTGACTATTTAATTATATAATAGTCACCATCGACTGCAAAAAAAAAAAAATGCCATTAATTTTTAATGTATTCTCAATATGTTCTATGGGAGTTTTATTAGCAATGGGAGAGAATAAATCATTTACATGTGTTCTGAAATTTGAAGGAGTGTTTTCATCAACTGGGCAAAATAAGTGATGTCTAATCTCTTCCTTTCACTGATTAAATGCCGCCCTCATCTTTGACCATCCTTGAACATAGCCCATAGCTATAATTATGCAACTAATAGAAATACAAGTGTATTTCTTTGAAAGTAATGTTATTGTTACTTTAAGATATAGAAGTGATTGATTTGGCCTGTGACATAGTTTGAAATTCGTTTCTGTATTTCCCACAATGAAATCTCAGTGCAATCATTAACTTTGTCTTCCTCTCCATCGCCCAAGGACACTCAAGCTGTTAAGTGTTTCCAGACCCGTGGTCCATGTCCAATCTCTACATTTTTGAATTAAAAAAAAAAAATCTATAGAATTGTGAAAAAATATGAAACAAAATTATGAAATTGTTTCTATTTAAAGAGAGGAGGCAAGGGTTGAAATGTTGAATCAACCAGCATAACTGGGACCAATTCCAATGTTGTAAGTAAGCACCAGAATGCTGCTTTAGCATTTACAATAGATTTGGTGTAAAGCAGAAAAAAGAAGACTAAAAGTAATATTCACTTTTCCTATTTTTCAGTGTACTGAAGTAACACTGCAAATGTGTATCTAATCAGGATGAGTAAAATTCTACTTCACATTTACAATTCTTTTCTGTGAACTTTAAAATTTTATCACGTAATGCTTTCAACTCTACTGAGACAAGATGTTAATTTATGGCAACGTTAATAAATATAATCTATAGCAAGTCATTATAAGCCTATTGGAGCATCGCATCTTAGGATATTTTCTAGTAATGTAAAGCCATTAATTCTGATGAAATAATTCATAGAGCAAAATGTAGTACAAATGTTCCCTGGAATGTGTTCTGAAAACTCGAAAAGTAGTTGAAATAATAAGTAACATGGACAGAGAACTAGAATCCATGAGTCACTTTTTTTTTTTTTTCCAGAAGCACAAGGAAATGAAATGGTCAGCTTAATCCTGAGTTATTTTTGGTTCTGATTTTGAATAGGAATAAATATTATTCTTTTGAATCTTAACGAACAATAATATAATGGCCCCCAAAAAGAATGTTCTTGTCAAAAAATACATTAGCTTACACTGCAAAAAACTGAGATAGACTATGAAAAAGTAGAATTTTAGTTGGTAGAAGTAGAATAGCATAACAAAACATTCTGAAAAATCAGAATGATTAGATGTACTGTGGATTACAAATTATTGCACTTTAATTTTTAAATGAGTTTAGACATCTGTGAAATTTAAACCCCAGGGCCAAAGATTTGTGTGGCAATAGCTCACAAAAGGAACAAAGCTTTGACATGTAAATTTCAGCTTTATGTTGCATCAGCTCAGGTAACCTTGCAAACCACCTTCACACAAACACAGGAAGCTGAGTGATGCCTCCCATATGGATCCATTCTTCCCTTCCCCTTCCCAATCAAGTTGACAGCAATTCTCAGTTCATTTTCTAAACACACTGATAAAAGCTGTACTATGTCTTTACTTGTTATTAACCTCCCTGTACTATTATTACTCATATTTTTTTTTTCCTTTGAGAGAAGCAGCTAAATGCAGAAGCTGATCTTTGCATATGGTGGGCCATTACCCCCCAGAAAGAATTGCAAATGTCAACCTATTATTGGGTCATTAATGTCAGGTCATGATATTTCAGAATTTGATGTTTTTAACCTTTGCAGACATCAACCCATATACAATACACTTTTGAAAAGAGTTTATTTATCCTTAGAAACAGTGGATGCATGCTGCAGGAATGCTGTCCTATAATGTTAGGTGTAGTGTATGTGGCAAGGATCATTAAGTACATTTATGTAACTATCTCTTCCGCTGAGTTTGGCCCTTCCTCTATTACTTTAGAATAATCCCAAATCACAGATGTCTGATGGAGAAAATGAAGGAAATAGAATTTAATAGTGTTTCTCTTTGTTTGTAGAATTATTCAATTATGACTTAATGTTTAGACAAAATCTGCAATTTTCTTCTTCATCTGAAGTCAAAGTTGTTTTGTTATAAAATTCAATGGAGTCAATTTCACCACATGAGGTAGTTTTAGTGTGTAACATTAAAGTCATAATTTAAGAGGATAAGGAAAATCTATGATGAAATAATTTAAAGAGGAGAGTCTGTACACAGCTGTGCCCATGTTTACACTGCTTTGGATACAGGCATTTGCGACGTGGCTTGAAAATATTAGAAAATAACACAGGATGCCTGAGTATTTTACCAAAGCCTGAGTATTTTAAAATTATTTGAAGTTGCTTTATTGATTTTTAATCGTTCTGTCTTTTTCATACGTCCCTACTTATAGGTTAACTGGATATACCTAAAAAATATTTTGAGAACAAGTAATGGAGAATAAAAAGGAATCTAGTCAGAAGGAAAAGGATAGAGTTAAACAAATTTATCTATTATCTTATGCTAAAAGGAAGGGATTTTCTGCATGTTTCTGTAAAGTAGCCTGCATATAAATCATCCTTCCATTGAATAAAGTATTCATTGGGCAGCTATTACCTCAGTACCTACCATGTGTTGGCACAGGACTGGTGATGAAGAATAGATATGTCCTGAAATTCCTGTTTCTTTCTCAAGTACAAATTCAGGAAAGAAGGAAGGAAGGCAGGGACAAGGAGTCCCCACCGCCCCAACAGAAAAACACCCTTAAAAGGATTTTATACCACCCTGAAAGGAGCCCTCCACCCTTTCCCGCGTGATAGATAGATGACAAAAACCCCACTGGATGACAGGCACATGGAGGGTTAATCAGATTAAAGCAGTCTGCCAGCAAGCCCATAAAAACCCCCAGACTTAGAAACTCTCTTGGCAACCCTCTTGGGTCCCCCACTCTCTTCAGGAGCTTTATATTCTGTCACTCAATAAACTTTATTATCACTCAGTAAATTTTATTTGGCTGCCCACCACTCTGTCTGGTCTACCTCTACATTCTTCGAAGAGGTGTGACCAAGAATTGTGGGCACCGAAGGAGAAGAAATCTTGGAACGCCAGGCCCTACTGTGGTAGGCAGACTCTCATAATCCCTGCCTTGTGTCATTTCTCCCCTGGAGTGGGAATAGACCTACGATTTGCTCCTAACAGAATATGGCAACGATGATGAGATGTCACTCCCTAGGATTATGTTATGTAAGACTGTCATTTCCATCTTGCTAATTAACTCTGCTGCCTTCTCAATTTGCATACTTTCAAGAAGAGCAGCCATCTTGGTGAAGCTGACATGGTCAGAACCTGAAGGCAGAAACTCCGGGGCAGTAGGGAGGGAGGATCTAAACTCCACCCACCAGTTACGTGAGCTCGGAAGCTGATCTTGCCCTGTTTTACCTTTTAGTGAGACTCCAGCCCTGCCTGCCACCTTGTTTGTACCCTTGTGAGGGACCTTGAAGTAGAGCAAACAGCTAAGCTGTGCTCAGACTCCTGACCCACAGAAACAAATAATGTGGGGTTTAAGTTCCTAAATGTGTGGTAATTTGTTATGCAACAATGGAGAACTAATGAACCTAGGGATGCCATAATAAATAAAACCATTAGTAGCTGCTGCAGCTTAGGGAGCTTATATAGTTCATGGGGAAGGAGCACACAGTTCTAATACAGCATGGTAGATGTGACCAAGGGAAAGGTGACTAAGGCTACTGGACAGACACAAATTCAGAGAACCAAATGGGGCCTGGGGAATAAGGAAAGTCTCCCAGAAAGTAGCAGCTGAAACTCGAGGGAGAAGTATGAGTTACTCAGGAGAAGAGGAGGTATGGTGTGTGTGTCATTGGAAGGGTGGATGGTCTTGGTCTAAAAGACATGGCATGAAGTGAGAGGGTGAGTGAAAGTTGTGCCTGATCAACATGTCTGGGATATTAAAAACCCCTTGCCCTTAGGGATAGTAAGAGATGAAGAATTAAGCCAAGACCAGATCATGTAAAGCCATAGGACTCACATCTACCATGAAAACCATGCTTACAATAAAATACTGGGCAATAAAATTATAAGAATCTTGTAGAATTATTTGCAAGAAGGCTTTACTACACAGTATTTTATGATTGTTTTGATCAATCTAATTTTGAAAAATTTTTAAATGGGACTTTAGTACAAATATAAAATAAATGGTCAAAGATTAAATGATAAGGGAATACATACTAAAGGCTATTTATTAAGAGAACCCAGTAAAATATTAAGATTGGTTTAAGTGAGAATTTGAGTTAGAGGTTTACGTCATCAGCTGAACAAGATTTTTTGCTTTGGTGCAAATAGGAATTTCTTGCTGTTCTGTTGGTTTTCTACAAATTGATGCATACAGATTTGTGAAAGAAGACAGTCAAATATTCACTCTCATATAACCCTTTATAAATCAGGTAATTCCAGGAGGACCCACTAGATGATCTTCAGCAATCTACCGAAAAGTCATGTAGTAGTTAATCATTTTGCAAGTGTTTCATATTTTTTCTTATTAAATTGCATATCACAGAACATCTCTGACTTTCATTTGATTGCCTATTTTCTGAGGGATTAAATGCTTGGGTCACAACTGTTTACCCCTGAAATTTGATTTTCTTTTTTTTGTTTTTAAACCTTTTCCTCCTGGCATTTAAATTCACAGAGAAGATTGAACTTCTCTCACAAATTATTGTATCCTCATTGAAAACTGTTTTTTGACCCCACTTTTTGTTGCTTTGATGTTCTTAATCCATGTAACTAAATATCTTACTAGAGTCTGTCTATGGAGGTAAGATAACTTTTATTATTTTCATTACAACATCAAATCATCTTTACTTCTACACTGAATGTCTTTTGTTATTTGAGTGTGACAAAAGCTAACGTTTATTCTGTACTTACCTGAACTAGGCATTAGTATATATACTATGCATGCCCTATCCACGGAAAGCCTAACATACTTAGGAATTAGAACAATATCCATCTATTTCACGAATGAGAGAACTGCACAAAAAGGTCATTTGTTCAAAATCAAATAGCTAAGAAGTATTGGGATTAGAGTTGGACTGAGGATGACCAGTCCCACTTTGATTAGATCCCCACATACTAATTCAACAAATGGTTATGAGGTGCCTAGAATATCTAAGCCTGGTACAGGGCAAAGAGACTGGTGTGCTAAACAAAGATATCCAGTAGTGGGGACTTTTTAATGTTGTTTTTGAATGTTTTAAATGAAAATGATAGAAAACATTGATTAAAATGAAATCTAAGCAATCAGACAAAATTGTGTTGCTGAGTGAACATCCGAGTCACAGGAAAGTCCCAGGAAGCGGTGCCCCCTGTCCCAGGATCCCCACAAGTTCAGCTCTTTAATTCCTGCTATCACAATGTGCACCTTGCTTTACTGGCTCATCTTTTGTTTCCTATCTGTATTTTTGCCACAGTGTGGCTTTCTCCTCCTCTCAATTTGGGGCCATGTGGTCTCCAGTCTCCCATCAAGAATGTCAAATTGCTTTCTAAAATGTTCTATGGGTTCCGTGGAAAAGAAGTGTGTTTCCCTCCAAGTCTCCCAGATTCTATTCTCTCCAATTTTCTCTGCAATATATTCTTTTAAGCCCCCGTGGTGTTGAATTTTATTACATTTCTCATCCTCAACGAGGAGGGAACTAAGCAACATTGGCATGTGCCCTTGGCTTCGATCGGTGGCTGTGCAGGTTCCAGACAACAGGCTAATTCCGTTCTCATTGCACAGTGGAGCAGCAGACAGCACTTGCCAATGCCAGCCCTCCAGGGAGCTTCACTTGTGCAAGGATGAGAAATAACTCCTTCTGCCCCTCTCTGCTCTTCTGACAGGTGCACAGGACGCCCAGGGGCTAGGAGGATAGCGAATCTCAATCTTTCTGTTATGTTTCAAATAGGCAAATCAGTTCTACTTCCTAAATCCAAACATTGTTAGGTATGTAGGTCTTAGGCAGTGCTTGCACTGTAGGCCCTAGTACATCACAGCTACCAGACATTCCCCTCAGAAATGGACAGTAGCCTGGCTTTCAAGATTTGTGCTCAACGGGTGCCCCAGGGTGTTGTGAGTTCCCCTTCCTTCCTTCCTGTGTTCCTATCACCCTTCATCCCTTCCTTTCTTGGATTCTTATAAATATTTTGGGAAAACATTTGGGAAGAGTATATTAGGACCATATAGTCTAATGGCATTTCACCCAGGAAGTCAGTCCCTTATTCCAATGTTAACCCTGACTGGTCTTTAAACTTTATGACTTTGGTGATTCTGGTGCATTTAAAGACCTACAATCCATGTGCCCACCCCTACCTTCACCGGCCAAAAGGTGCAGAGAATCTGCAACGAGAACAGAGAGAAAGTAGGTTTGCCAAATAAGACCTGTGAACCCCTGTTCAATCAGATGATTGTCTCCTGCCACACCATCAGGCCGAGCGTTGGCTCATTTGACGGCATATTTATTTTTAGTTTATTTATGGTGATTGTATTTCTACCAAAGAAACATTACCCAGACCACTGGGTCTGTAGTGGCAAAGAAGAAACCAACCCTTCACTGTCCTTTGTTTCTTTACTTACCTAGTCACATATGGTAGACTTACTGAACTCTGCTCAGTGTTGGCATTTATCTCTAGACCTCTATCTTCTGCCTCTCTGCCCTCCTCTCCGGCTCCTTCACACCCCAGATCTCCTCATCTCTAGAGAAGGTCACTACATTTTATATTCTTACTGAATGTTCTTAGGGGATTAGGACACTGAATGCTCTTTTTTATTTCATTTAGGAAGTGTTGCATAATATTCCTATAGCGTTCTTTGTCCAATGGTTTCTTTCTTTCTCAAAAATGCGGTTTCAGCCACTAACCTTATAAAAACAATGTGTATCAGCAAACTTTGTACTATTGAGGATTATTTCCTCTGATTCATGGAAAACATATGTTCAAAGAGAGTCAACAAGTAAGGTACAAGTCATAAAAAGGTAAGGTTAGAAACAGATGCCTCGTTGATCATAATTCCTGGGAAAATATTTTGACTGGAAGTGACAAGTTGCTCTTGTTCTCAACTTAGTTTAAATGTGAAGCCAAACATGCCTATACAACATGTTTTATTTCTCCCTAGGATGTCACCTTCGGTAAAGCACAGTAGATGCACTCGCCCTGGCATTGCTCTGTACAGAAAGACATTTCCACATTGTTCAGAGACCAAGCATAGGTGACACATTTGTCTCACAGCACGGGGGCTCCAGAGAATTGGGTCTAAGTTTTTTCTATGAGTGCAATGCAAACTACTGTGTATATCAAATAATAGGTCAGTTGCCAAGTTCCCAGGGAAGAACTCAGAGACTAGGTTTGCCTTTTGAAGGCAAAAAATACATTATTTTTAAAACATGCAGCAGTGATACATAGAAACCAATGGAGCTAAAACCACTCATAATCAAATACAAAGATTACAAATTATATATGCTTCATCTAGATCCAAGGTTAAGTTAGCTTTCCAACATTTTAGGGGAAAAGTGTTTATTTTTTTTTTAAAGGAGTTTGGTTTTATGATCTGTTCAGAACAGGTTTTAAACAGAGTTCAGAATTCCCATACAATATTTTCTATTAGGATAAATCAGTACATGAGATATTTTCACAACATCTTTTTATGTAAAATGTACATGATCTGTTACTATCTGGTGAGAAGTAGTTGACACATGGCTGTGTTTCCTAGATATATAATGACAAGATCTGGACATTTCATCAAGTATTAAAACCTCTTTTACACTATGCCCAACATACTCATTTAACTGTACTGGCAGGTTTCACATTCCAATCATGGTCATCATGTTTGCTATTGCTATGACCTATAACTGAAAACATGACCAAGCTTCCTACCCTCTCCCCAACTCTTACCAGAACAACTGTTAACCACAAGGGCTTGCATAAAAATACAAAGATCTCCAAATGGTGAACAGAATCATTCAGAGGATGTGAACATAGGTTACTTGAGTTAAACTAGGTTTTGGTAGAAACACTTGGTAATTAGCAAGATAGATGAGAAACGCTAGCTAGAATCACCCATCCAAACCACAAACTCTTTTGGAAAGAAAAATACCAGGAAAAACAAAATCCAAAATTCTGCCTTCACCGGGTGGACTCTTGTGCACCACAACACACAAGGACTCAGACATTCTGGAGGGATTAGGGTTTTCATCGAAAGAATTCTTCACAGAGGGTACATCCACATTACTTCATTTTCTATCCACTTACATAGCTGGTCAGTCAGGATGGCAACAAACTATTTATAGCTTATAATAAGAACCTTTTTTCAGTGATTGAAAGAAACAGTAACCTTACTATTATTTCTCCCTTTGGACAAATGTTATTCTACTCTCAAATCACTTTTCATATCGTCTTATATTACATTTACTGCTCTTGCTTGCATGGATTTATGCTCATAATGACAGCATAGATGCTCTTTAATAAAGGACCGATTCTTTTTTTTTTTTTTTTTTTAATTGTCCACTGTTCTCAATATAAAGTCTGTATGTTCACTCAACAGCTATGGTGTTGCATATAGTCTTGAAGTGTTTGGCCAACATGGAACAAAAGTTTCACCAAATAACACATTTTGAAATCAATATAGGTGGACAGGAATTCAGTAAAACTATTTGTCAGCACTATGGTAAGCTAGGACAAAAGCGGTAAGTCAAATGAGTCTTCCCTTTAAGAATTTAAATCTCATGGGAATGTTAATCTATATCCACTAGGAACTGCAATCTAAAAACAGATGTGTAAATAAATAAAGCTACTGTAATTAAAATGGTTTGATACAGGGGCACAACTCACAAATGAGAACTACAAATGAATGAATTACAAAGTATTGGAATTCCAAGATGAAAGAATAAGTTATTTCATGAATGCAGTTGGATAATTTCTGTATAGTTTGAAAAAAAGATTCCTACAACTTAGTGTACACAAAAACAAATAAGGGATCAAAGCATTAATAAAAATTTATTTCAGAAAATTAGAATAATTGCTTTCATCTTTGAATAGACACTTTGAAAAAGCAATCAGGTAATATAGCATCCCCAAAGAAAATAATTGGTAGGTTTGATTACATAAAAGCCAATAGAAATCATAACCATTTAACAATAGACTTGGGGCAATAAATAAATAAATAAATAAATATATATATATATATATATATATATATATATATATACAGACCAAATGATAATTTCTCTGCTAAATCAAGTATCCCACAGAAATGAACAGGACTTAAAAACAAAAAATGGAAAATACAAACTTACATTTAATGGAAATAGGTAAACAAATGTCTTTTAAATACACCAAAAAAATGTGACAACATGAGGAATACAAGGACTGACTTTGAAAAGTTAGCTGTGCCCACTGTCAACAATGGTATATAAGAAATAGGTACTCAGAAACACGCATTTTACTCTGGACTGAAAGCTACCCTGATGCTGTTCAGACACAAAGCAGAGGGGTCACATATTTGTCTCCCAGAACTGAAGCTACATGACAAGTATAAGAGAATAAATCTTATAGAATCATTTTGGAGTTTCACTTTAAAAAATGCTGCTACCAAGATACTAGCAGAAACGGATAGAGATAAATGAACAAGGTTGTTTATGATACTGCGTAACAGTCAAAAAGGAAAAAAGAAAGATACTATCCAAAGGTCCATCATGTGGAACAGATCAAATAATTTCTAGTATACATCCATACCAGGAAATACAAAGTAGCTGTTTTACCATTTTACCAAGGAGGTAGATCCACACCTGTTAAGGTTGAGAGCAGTGAATAAAGAGTAGATCTTTTTTAACTTGCCAGAGAAAAATGTCATTCTATTTTGTTATAGATCTGTTTTTATCTACATTTTCTTTTTCCATGAGCATGAACACATTGAAAGAGATGCACATGAAACTAATAGCAGTGGTAATGTCTGGAGGGAGGAATGGGACACAACTGAAGAGCTGGAAGGGAAGATCAATTTGTACTTCACATATTTCAGAGTGAAAATGGCAATATATGGGAAACTTGTACTTGCTTTTTTATCCTTTTATTTCAAACCAAAAGCGAATGAAACCAAGTAGCTAAGAGAGTGTGATATACTAGCAAGTAGCTAAGATAGTGTGATTATACATGATAATAAAAGAGTATTCTGGATAGCACCCACACAAAAATGGAATAATTATTTGTGAGATTTAGGACTTGAGAGAGGACTAGACACAAGGTTTTTTTGTTTTGCTTTGTTTTGGGTTTTTTGTTTGTTTTTGTCTCCTCCTATATAACTTGGGGAAAAAAAGATTAAAGCTCGCATTAGAAGACTCTACAGGCAAGGTAGAGAAGATCATGTGGCCTTGAGGATGGGGCCCAAGTTCCTTGTTGCTCTCCTATATATCTTGTCTGGGTCTCTAGGTGAACCCAGATCCTGGCACCCTGAGTGAGCAGAGTAGTCAGATAAAGCTCAAAAGTGGAAAGCACTCCTTGCCAGAGAAATCAGGAGGGTCTTCCCACAGGACAGAAGTTTTTGAGAATTCTACCACTCACTCGTACAATGCTGGCAGGAAGCAGCAGCTCTTCCCCCTTCTCACTAACCGCCCCCTCCCCCACCAACGGAGGAGGGGGCAGCCACCATGTTTAGGATCAGCAGCAGCGGTATTTACAGACAAGAGACACTTGACATTCCCATCTGTCTTACACAAGTTGAGCCTCCGCCATCCACTGGCTCCTTTTCCCTCTTCATTAACAGGGTTGAGTCCCGTTTTAACTGCCCCTACCCTACAACTGAGACACAATATTGATACCACATCCCTGATGCAGCCTCAGCAATGGTGGGCATGGCTACAGCAGCCCTGCAGGCTCATTCCTGTCATCCCATTTCCACACGCTGAGCCAACCTGTGGGCCGTGCAGTCGTATGGGGAGGCTCGTGCCCCACTCTTACCACTGAACATGAGGAATAAAAATAGTGGGGGACCAGAGACTGAGGATAAGATTGTAGAGAGGAAGAAGAGAAGGTGCCCTTCACATTTGTGTATGAAGTCTTGATTCACTCTTAATTCAAAGGATGAAATCAACTGAAATCAGAGAGCAAATACTTGCAGAACAAGTAGAGGCTGAGGCTAAAGACTAGACTATAGTGGCCTATGCATAGACCAGACAAGGACAGGTCCAGGGGAGGATCTTAAATTATTAGAAATACAAAGAAACAAAGAAACAGACAATCATCAGGGGAAGGACGATCGACAGGAACCAACCTGGAGATGACACAGTGTTAAAGAATTTTTTTAAACAGCTATTATAAAAATGACCCGTGAAGAAAAGGTCTGTCTTGAAATGGAAAGATGGACGTCTCAAAGAAATAAAAACTTATGAAAACAAAACAAAGCAAAACAAAAATTGACGAAAGTTTTACTGGGGTGTCTCAAAAGTGAAATTGAGAGGTCAAAGGAAACAAAGCACATTAAGATTGGCCAAAAGCAATCTAAAGAGAAAAATCATGTAGGAGAATCAACAGAGTCTCAGGAAAAAATAATAAAAGGTCTAATGTCTGTGCATAAAAGACCCAGTAGGAGAGGAAAAAGATCAGAACAACAACAACAACAACAACAACAAAAATTTAAGAAATAATGCTGAAATCTTTCCAATTTTGGTGAAAGACATAAATTAAAAGTTCTACAAAACAAAGTAAACCACTATCAGGATACATATGATCATCCCCAAGCACGTTAGTATCAGACTACTGAAAGCCAAAAAATAAAACATTTTTAAGGAAGGCAGAATAAAATCAAGTATCATGTATAAGAGAAAATAAGAAGTCCAATGCCTATAGGTTTCTTGTGAGAAACCAAGAATGGCAAAAAATAGTGGAACAATGTTCTCAAAGTGCTGGGAAAAATGACCTACCAATCTGGAATCCTCGATCTAGGGAAAATAGTCTACAGAGAGGAAGGCAAAATAAAGAATTTCAGCAGGAATAAAACTAAGGAATTCGTCAATACCAGATCTGCTTTAAAATACATGCGAAGGCAAGTTCTTCAGTGGAAGGGAAAGGTAACGAAAGGATACTTGGAATGCCAGGCATGAAGGAGGAAAACATTTCAATAAATAAAAGACAGTTTTGTCGTATAAATTTATCAAATGATGCATCACAGGTGAAAGAGCATGTATAACATGAATGGGATTTTCAGTGCAGTTAGATATAATCCTTTGGACAACTACATCATAGAGGAAGTATTGGTAATGAAAGATATACCATAGCAAGATCATTACATTTTACTTGAAATGGTAAAATATTAATTCTAAGTGGATTGCATATTTTATTTTTGTATAAGGTTTTTAATATAATCCTTAGAAGCCACTAAATAAAACTAGAACCTATTGATGTGTGGATATTTCCCCTTTTTTCTCTACTTGTTTAATAGAAGTTATTGATGTATGTAGTTATTAATCATTTACATGCTTCTGATATTTTCTTCCAATGGGATTTTTTTTTAATTTAATGAAATATTTTTCTAAGTTTTTATCTTTATATAATCTAGTATTTAGTCTATTCTGCCTCTCTATATTTATCTTTATACTTTAATTATATTCTTTTTAGATCTTATCTTCTAAAAGTACAAATTATCCCAAACATTTACCAAGTGTTATAATTATATTTTCTAACCTCTTTATAAATTACATTATTGGCATACACTGGCTCTTTTACTGTAATCATTTATGTAATTATTTGTTCTCTCAAAGTCTGGCCACTGTACATTTTCACTGTGATTCTGGTTTAGTTTCCTTTTATTTCTTAATTTTGTTTGCTATTTATTTCAGTTTTACATTTTGGGGTTCATTACACCTTCCTGCTTGCTTTATTTTTTAATAGTACATCCATTGTTGTTACAAAACAATATCTTTCCCATTTAATATTAGCTTAAAAGTGGTAATTTTCCAGCTGTTCATGTTCTCCAACATTTCACTGTTAGGTCTGCTTTCAACCTCTTTGTGCCCTTTGTATTTCAATGACCTAAGAACACTAGATCTAATATTATTCTTTAGCTCATTTTAAGACTCTTTATATTTTAATGAATTAGTTAAATCCAGTCAATGGATTTATATAATTAATATATTTGGTCTTGTTAGCACATCTTCATATTTTCTTATTTATAATCTATTACTCTCCTTTTGTTGGCTTTCCAATTTTGCTTTTCCTCGCCATACTGATCAAGTTTACACTAAAATTGCCTTATTTTCCTCTCATAATTAAGTTCCTATGTATTTCTATCCTACTACCTATTTTCAAACTGTAAAACACTTTAATGCATTTAAAAATAATCAATATATGTAAGATCCTAGATGTTCTTTACTGCACAATTCTCCTCAGCTCTTATCCTACACTTCTAGGTTTTCAGGTAACTTGAAATTTTAGATACATTTTTTTATCCAGAGAATAAAATTCTTTATCCAGAGCTTATTACTAATAGCAAAATGTAGCATGCATGCAATTTTATTCTATTATGAATAAATAGAACAAGAGAATCTAATACTTTGCTTCTTTAGCTTCAAAAGAAGTGACAAAGCAACTTTATATATTAAGGTAAAGGGAACAGTTGAGCTGATAACAGATCCAGAAGAAATGAATGGAGGAAAACTTGCACTGAGTCTACAGCCTCTTTTTTCCACCCACTTCCCAATTCTGGTTCTAAATCAGGCAACATGAGAGCCAATATTCACACCTTACAGGCGTTTTTTTTTCCCCTCCATCACTATATATATATATATATATATATATATATATATATATATATATAATATCAATAATAATATTAATAATATATCAATATTAATATTAATAACTCTACCAAGTTAAAAATTAAAAAGCCTACAAAGGGGTGTCTCAAAAGTCTTGTTAAAATTTTGAACTTGGTCCTAAGGGCAATGTTATTAATTCTAAGTCTGATGTAAATTAGAGCTTTAATCTAACATTACTCTAAATAGCAGTCAAAATTTCCCTATTTTCACTAGGCACATAAAATCTATGCATATATTTTATTGACAGGACAGGTTTGAGTCATGCATCAGCCATCCCAGTGAAAGCGAACATGCAACTCAACAGAACAGAGAGATAACCTAACTTTCAGGGAGCAGGTCATTTGAATGCAAGAGCGCAGTAAATTGCAGTACATTGTAATTCATTATTACTACACTTCATAATGAGGGTAATCATTTATTATACAGATACCAACAACAAAAAGATTTTGTTGAATTAACTGCTTTTAAGAAAATAAATTGTTTCGTGAGGGTGTTGTTTTCTTATATATTTCTAAAAGTTGACAAAGAGTCAAGTGTATAGTTCCAGCTGAGCCAAAGAAAACATAGCCATTATTCAGTTTCTTTCTTGGTGAACAACAGAAAATTACATCTTTAATTTTGAAATGGAACTAAAGTTAATATTTAATGGCTATATGGTCATATTCAGAGTAAATTATGGGTGAATACAGAATTTATGAGTTTGTTTTTAACCACCAGGGCACTATGTTCCCATGAAGCCATTTGACAAAAAATATTTTATCTCGACCATAAAAAATAGTTCACAAAATCATAGATAAGTTTTTATTATCACAATTATGCATGTGTTCTTAAAATAGAGGTACTTGGGTATACAAAGCAATTTCTATTGTACTGAAGTATTAGAAACCTAATTCTTTAGGCACTACCTTGAACATAACGTCGTCATGGTGTAGATCTTAACCCACAGATCCTAAAGGGAGTTTTTAGTTGCCTTGTCTGAAAATGATCCAATTTTAAGTGATTTTTTTCATGTTATTATTATAGGAGGACATGAGTTCTTCTATTATTCTATTTTATTAATTTATATTAATAATATATCTTATTCTATTATTCTATTATATTAATCTTTGCTAGACACTACCTGAAAGAATGAAGATAATGCAGCCAGTGGGATCCCTTCTTTCTCTGCTGGATCCTTGGTCATTGGAACAATGGCTGGCGCTTGGTAAGTTCTTCCTAACTCTTTGTTCAACACTTGAATGAACATAAGGAAAAATATTCTTCAGATGTATTAGTATACAGTTGATTCTTGTTACTCACAATACTTGTGCTCTATAAAGTTACAGCCTACCCTGAACCACTGTTCTTAAGGAAGATACAAAATGAGATTCCTACTAGATTCTGATCAAAACATTTTCATCAAATACTCAATGTACAGCCTCGTTTATATGTGCTTTGGATTCCAAATACTGTATTTAGTATCTATTATTGATTAACACTGAGCTCCTAACCAACAGCACTGCAACTCAAGTTCGAAAAAACTTATCTAATACATACATTTGTCTCCATGAGGCATACTTGAGTCTTCCTGTACCTAAGGACACAAGGCAGCACCTAAGCATCACCCTTGGGGCCATTTTAAATGACAAAATTGTGAACAAAAGTCCTGAAAGTGCTATATGGGAATACTTTCTTTTATTGCATTTGGCTTTATTGCACTTGGCAGATAATGTATTTCTTTAAAAACGTTGAAGATTTCCGGCAACTCTGCCTCCAGGTGTCTATCAGCATCATATTTCCAATGGCATTTACATACCTCTCATGTTTGTGCCACAGTTTTCTAATTCTTGCAATATTTCAAGCTTTTCTTTGTTAATGTATTTGTTATGGTGATCTGTCTCTAATCTTTCATATTATTCTTGCAGTTGTTTGGGGGCAACACAAACCATGACCATATAAGGTAGCAAAATTCATAAATACTGTGTATATTCTGACTACTCCATGGACCAACTATTCTCCCACTTTTCTCTTCAGACCTCGCTGTTCCTGGAGACACAGCAATATTGACATTAAGCCAATTACCTTGTAGGTTACAGTTACATTGTAGGTTATTGCCCTATAATGATTTTAAGTGTTCCAATGAAGAGTTGCACATCTCTTACTTTAAAACCAAAAGGTAAAAATGATAAAGCTTAGTGAACAAAACATGTCAAAAGCTGAGGAAGGCCCAAAGCGAAATCTTGCACCAAAGCTAGCCACTTTTAATTGCAAAGGAAAAGTTTTGGAATGAAACTGAAAGTGCTATTCCAGTGGAACATGCAAGTTATAAGAAAGAAACAGCCTTATTGCTGATAAGGAGAAAGTTTTAATGAAAGATGAAACCAGCCACAAGAGTCCCTTAAGCCAAAGCCTAATACAGATCAGGGCCCCGACACTTTTCAATTCTATGAAGACAGAGGTGAAAAAGCTGCTGGAGAAAAGTCTGAAACTAGTGGAGACTGGTCCCTGAGGTTAAGGTTAAGGAAAGAAGCCATCTCCACAACGTCAAAGTACAAAGTGAAAGCAACAAGTGCTGATGTAGAAGCTGCAATAGTGATCCAGAAGATCTAAAATAATTAATGAAAGTGGTTACACTAAACAACAGATTTTCAGTGTAGACAAAACAGCCTTCTACTAGAAGAAAACACCATAGCTAGAGAGGAAAAGTCAATGCCTGGCTTCAAAGCTTCAAAGGACAAACTGAGTCTCTTGTTAGGAGCCAATGCAGCTGGTGACTACGTTGAAGCTAGTGTTCAATGACCAGTTTGAAAATGTGAGGGCCCTTATGAATCGGGCTTTATCTGCTCTGCTTGTGCTCTCTATACATGGAAAAACAAAGTCTAGATGACAATGTATCTGTTCATAACATGGTTTACTGGAACTTCTAAGCCCACTGTAGAGATCAAATACTGAGAAAAATGTTGCTTTTAAAATATTAGAGCTCACTGATAACCACCTGGTTACTCAAGGACTCAGATATACAATGAGATTAATATTGTTTTTATGCCTGCTACCACAACATCTATTCTGTAGCTCATGGATAAAAGTTACTTGGCCTTTCAAGAATCATTTAAATACTTTCATAAGGCTAGAGCTGCCATAGATAGTGATCCCTTTGATGGATGTCAATTGAGAATCTTCTGGAAAGAATTTATCATTCTAGATACCATAAGAACATCTATGATTCACTGGAAGGGGTTAAAATATCAATGTTCATAGGAGTTTGGAAGAAGTTGATTCTAGCCCCATGGATGACTTAGAGGGACTTGAGACTTCACTGAAGGAAGTCCCTGCAGATGAGGTAGAAATAACAAGAGAGCTAGAATTAAAAGTGGAACCTGAAGAGTAGAGTCAGTTGCTGCAATCTCCTTCTAATACTAATGGATGAGGAGTAGCTTACAGATGAGGAAAGAAAGTAGTTTCTTGAGATGTAATCTACTCCTGGTGATGACGCTGTGAAGATTGCTGAAATGATAACAAAGGATTTTGAATAGTACACAAACTTAGTTGATAAATAACAGCAGGGTTTGAGGGGATTGACTTCAATTCCTAAAGAAAATGGACTATGGATAAAATACTATCTAACAGCATCTCATGCTGCAGAGAAATCATTCATTAAGGAGACAACCAGTCAATATAGCATACTTCATTGTTGTATTTTAAGAAATTGCCACACCCACCCCAACCTTCAGCAACCACTGCCTGTATGAGTGTGCAGCCACCAATACGGAAGCATGACTCTCCACCAGCAAAAAGATTAGGACTTGCTGAAAGCTCAGATAGTTAACATATTTCAGCAATAAGATAACTAAGGTATGTACATTGTTTTTATTTTAGATATAATGCTATTGCACACTCAGCAGACAACAGTGTAGTATAAATACAACTTTTGTATGCACTAAGAAGTAAATTAATTTGACTTGCTTTATCATAGTATTTGCTTTATTATAGTGGTCTGGAATCAAAATGGCACTATCTCTGAGGTATGCCAATAAACTGAAAACTATAAAAAACTGAAAAATTTGAAATAAGCAAAAGAGAGACAATACAAAATGATAATAATATTTTAAGAAGAGTTACCAAGTTCATGGAATATAAGATTCAATGTTAAGTTTTCTATTGTCCCAAAATTGGCCTTTAGAGTTAACGTAAGCCATATCCCTACAAGTTTGTTTGTTTACATTGAGATTATTTTAAGATTTATATGAAAACTACATTAATCAGGAGTAGGGTAATCATGAAAGGATATGTAAGTCAATGTAGGAAATTCATATGTGAACAGTTGTTTTTTGGTAAAGAAGATTAACAAAAGAATGTCATTTTGGAAGTAAAAAAGGAAATACATAGGTTTCTGTAATATAAGATATTGAAGGAATTAATCTTTAAGTTGCAAATAGGCAGTATCAGTTTTCAGTTATAGTTGAACAACTGTACAAGTGCACTGTTTCTTATAATTTTAGTTGTCTGATTTATCATAACCATATATAATGTATTTATAAAATATGTTTCAAGATTGTTTTCTTTTGCCTTAATGGTACTTTTGGTAAAGTGTGACTCTTAATACCACTCTTAAATAGTGCTAATACCTAGATTGAATTTGGAGATGTGAAAAACAAGAATGTTCTCCTCAAATTGCTGTTCATTAACATATATTGATTACTGAAAACAATTTAAAAAGTGATCAAATAAATATATATCAAGGTTTTCTAGTATTTCTTTTTAGTGTTGGAAGCCTATTTCCTCACAGTTTTTAGACTCAATTTCTCTTACTTTTGTTCTTTATCTGAAAGCAATGTATAAAGAATGGCTGATTCCTAAATGGATAGGTGAGGGGAAGTGTAATGTTAATACCTACTAGCAAAATATTCAATGGTCTATTAAAATATAGCCCTAAATAAGAGAAACAAATCCCCTATTAAAGTATAATTGCTTCAAAATAATCATCCCAATAATTTCTCTGGAATCAGGTGTTTCTGGTCCCCATTTGTTTGTATATATAAGCATATTATCAGAATATATGGGAGGTTTTTGAAACTAAGAAATAATATCAAAGAAGTGAACAAAAAATATTCAGTAACTGCTGAAAAACAAATATATCTGAGTTAAGTGAAAATGTTGGCTCTGGATTTAAGGAATTATAATAAGTATAAAAGGCATTGAATTTTTCATATTTTCTGAGGAATTAGAAGAAATATAAATAGATTGGTTTAAGGCCAAAGAGACAAGAAAAGTCATTTGCTAGAAATAGAAATTTAATTACCATTCAAACATCCATCATAAAGAGTATACTGAGTAAGTTTTTCCCATAGATTGTCTAAAGATGGAATTATCTTATGAGGTAGAACTGAGGCAACATCAATTTAATCAAAATATTCCTTGTTCTCAACTCAACTCAACCCAACTCCCACCAAAACCTTATCGTTTAAGAGAAATTAGGTTAGCCATAAGATCATGCAAATTGTATTGTCAGAGGAATCTAAGACCTCTTCAGTGGCCTGAAAAGCAATGAATGACAAAGTCAGTATGTTTGTGCCATTATTATCAACAGCAGATATATTCTCATGAGCCAGAAGTATAGCTTTTAGAGAAAAATAATTTTATGACTATCTTCTCACATGTTTTTAATGCTCATAGAGTGATGCTCAAAGCATTTTGCTTTCTATGAGAAAGACTGGAAAAAGATGCATTCCCAAATATATTTGGTACTTGGTAGTCCCCAAGACCTTTGTGGGAAGTAACCCTTTATTAATCTGTAGAACACCAATTACCTATAAGAGTTAAAGCAGCTTAAATGTCGTGCCCAAAATATAACGTAAAAAGAGCCAAAGCATTTGACTTTCTCTTGCATCTATGTAATTTGTTTCTAATTTAGTCTTAAGGGTAGGGATTTAGCTACAACATAGACTACAAAAAGTAATATGAGTTTTATTTTTAGCTTTTAAAATTGAAGTATAATGCACATTCAAGAAAATGAATGAATTTTGAAACACTGGGTCACTGACACAAACATCCAGCACAACATGGCACAGTACTTTGGTTTGTTGCAGATTATAGTAGGATGCTTTCAGGATTTTAGCCATTATAGAAGATGTTAACTATTAGTGTCAAGTTTATTCTGGCTTCCTTTTTTTTAAAGAATTTGTAAGTTTTCTTTTTTCTTCCAATTTTTTAATTTAATTTTTAAATTTTGAGTCTTTTATAGTTTGTCTCCCTCCCAATCCCATCTTCTTTCATTTTTTCTTTTCCTTTCCCCTAAACCCCCCACATTTCATCTCCACTTCCTCATATCAGGGAAATCATATGGTGGATGTCTTTCTCTGGTTGACTTATTTCGCTAAGCATAATACCCTCTAGTTCCATCCATGTCCTCGCAAATGGCAAGATTTCATTTCTTTTGATGGCTTCATAGTATTCCATTGTATATATATACACCACATCTTCTTTATCCATTCATCTGTTGATGGACATCTAGGTTCTTTCCATAGTTTGGCTATTATGGACATTGCTGCTATAAACATTCAGGTGCACGTGCCCCTTCAGAGCACCATGTTTAGTATCTTTAGGATATACACCCAGTAGTGCAATCGCTGGGTCATATGGTAGCTCTATTTTCAGCTTTTTGAGGAACCTCCATGCTGTTTTCCAGAGTGGTTGCACCATGTCCATCCTACCTAAAGCAATCTACACATTTAATGCAATCCCTATCAAAATCCCATCCATTTTGTTGTTGTTGTTGTTGTTCTATCGCCTTGAAGAACTTGTCTTAGGTTGGTGTTTGTTGTTCTTTACGTATTTGCAAGAATTCTCAATACGCAAACAAGGAATCATGGAACAATACAACAGAAGCTAATGATGTATGTGGCTAACATACATACTAACATATGTGACTAACATACATACATACATACATAGCATACATACTAACTCTACATAACATAATAACTAACTAACATAACATAACATAACATAACTAACATAACATAATAAAAACTAAAATAATAATGGAATGATACTTAGCAATAAAAAAAAAAAGCCATAGCAAATCATTAAAAAAAAAAAAAAAAAGAATTCTTGATTGAAGCCACTGAGCCTCAAGTCTCCTCTGTGGAAAGTTGTTGTTGTTGTTGTTGTTTTAATTTCATTTATTTATTTGACAGAGAGTGAGAGAGAACACAAGCAGGCAGAGCAGCAGGCAGAGGGAGAGGGAGAAACAGGCACCTCGCCAAGCAAGGAGCCCGACATGGGGTTTGATCCCAGGACCCTGGGATCATGACCTGAGCCGAAGGCAGTTGCCCAACCAACTGAGCCACCCAGGCACCCCAGAAAGTTGTTTTTAATTAAAGATTCAATTTTAACAACAGAATATGCACTATTCACATGTAGTATTCTAAATTTTCACTCTTGAGTTTTTCTGAGAGTTTGTTCATCAAAATTTTTAAGTTTATTGTCCAAAAAATCAGGTTATATATTCTGTAATGAGCAACTTATCACTTTTATATAATCACGTCTCCTTTCTTGTTCGTGATATAAGTAATTTGTGTCTCTTCTCACTTCCTCACTGGTTTTTCTCAGGGGTTAATCAGTTTTGTCTACTCTTCCCACAAAGAATTATTTCTTTCAATTGGATATGTTTTTAAGTTTCTGTCCTCAATCTTTATTTGCTTGCTTCTTTCAATTTAATTTGCAGCTACTTTTACATTTTTTTTTTTTTAGCTACAGATGGGTTTTTAGCCTTTTCTGTGTTAGTGTATGCATCTAAAACCACTCATTTTCACCTTAGCACAGCTATGGACACAATCCCATAAATTTGAACCATGTTACCATTGTCCTTAAATTCCAAATACTGAGAAATTTTTTCTAATTTCTTGACCTACAAGGTATTTAGAAACACTAGGTTACTTGGTTACTTTCAAATGATACTGACCTTTCCTATTCAGTTTTTGTTACTAATTTTAGTTTAATTACACTCTGCTCATATAATATGTTCTATCGTTTAGAATTTATTGAAATGGTTATATGGTCTTGTATGTTTGGGTACAGAGTGAGTATGCAGCACCTCAATTTCAAACCCAAACAACCATGAAAACATTTACAATTAAATTAGTATGAAGGTATTTTCCCCAAAAAACAAACTAGAAGTGGGGTAGGGAGAAACAACAAGTGATCACAGAACCGTGAATTATCTTTATCTGTGAGAGAAAACAAAGGAAACAATAGGGCACCTGAAGGACCTCAGCCTTTAGGCTACTTGCAGTTCCTAGCCAACATGGTCACTCCCTTCGTCAAGCCAGCAAAGAAATTCCAGAACATACCTAATATCCCCTAAAATGCACAGCTAGGACATGAAGTATTATCCAACTCCAAAAATCAATTCCTTACTCTCCATCCCTTAAATGTTATATTTCATGGAAGACAGGAAACAAATGACTAAAGAAGGGAATAACCTGTGGAAAGCAAAACCATTTTTCTCAAAAAAAAAAAAAAAGTAGAAGAAAGATACAAAGAAATATGGTCATTGAGAGGAGGAAGGAAAGAAAACATATGTCCAATGATTTTGAGTAGGGCTTTGCAGCTAAATGGGAAACATGACTACCCTGTGAGTATTTAGTATGTTGGTGCACCTTGAGACCACATTCTCTATGCTGCAAATAGCCTGTATCACTACTTCAGCATGTAAATATTTTAAACAATATCCAAGGGATAACTTGTTTACAGAACTTACACTATAAGTACCTTCTTATTATTTTATCTGTCTAATATTATCTCTGGTTTTCATGTTTCTCTGTAACAGAGAGAGACCAGGAACTCCTCCATAGTAAGTGAAAGTAACTCTTCTCTCAGACATAAAAATTGAAACCAAGGTACTCTAGCTATATGGTAGAGTAGAAAATACTGGTTCCCCACTGATAGTTGAATAGCATGGCAAGGGAGGGACAGAGAGGAATATAGAGGTAAGAATAGATTTATTCAGGGTTAGGATATTCAGTAGGATATACTAATGAAGTACACAATGAGAAAGTGATAATGAGAACTAATTCCCAATTGTTTTAATGCATTTTTCCTTTCAAGCTCTATAGGAAGAATATTTACATACAAGTTTACATCATTCTGTAAACTTGAAATTATATGCTGTGGGAAAGGAGTGAATGAAACAGTATGTTTTATGATCACTTGTAAGGCACTTGATTCCAGTTCCTTCCACTAGCATGCTTTTATCTGAATCCATGACTTGCTACTACTGCTTTAACCTTAGTTGATTGGTATCTGCCAATCATCCTGTTCAAGTGAGAATATTAAGTATGCTCTGAAAATAGGCTAAACCACATGGCAATGATGCTACATACAGGGCTCCTTTTTGACTTTGCTGGCTGCCTGACCCAAACTCCTTCACTCTGAAAGACAGAAAATGACACATCTATTTTCTTTATTGTATCAGGTCTTAACCCAACATTAATATCAATTGAATAAAATCAATTTTAAAACTTCCCCCAAATGCCACATTATTCAAATAGACCATGTTGTCACACAATGTACTATCTATTAAAGCAATGAAAGTAAAACACAAATGCCCCGTGTTGACATTTCACTGCACAGCATCTCCACTAATAAGATTCTGGCTCCATTTCTGGTTATAATGCACTTGTGAAACAGTAGGAACCAAGTATAAATCAGATGCTATAAACCAGCCCCAAGATCCATGACAGCCCAAGAGCTTGCAAAGAAAGAAGCCCTGGAAGAAAAGGGCAGACCAGTTGGCTTCTCTTTGTCTCCAAGATAGGCAAGCATTTTTCTTCCTTTTCTCCTTTTTATGTTTGCTGTATGTGTTGTTTAACAATAAAGGTCACTAGAGAGTGCACACACATATATAATTGTATTTAAGATGCATAAACCCTTTTATGTCTTACTAAGTACTTGATCACCTGCAGTTAGTTTTTTTTTTTATGTTTTCCATTTTTTTAAAAGTTTTTATTTATTTATTTGACAGACAGAGATCACAAGTAGGCAGAGAGGCAGGCAGAGAGAGGGAGGGAAGCAGGCTCCCCACTGGGCAGAGAACCCGGTGTGGGATTCGATCCCAGGACCCCAAGATCATGACCTGAGCCTAAGGCAGTGGCTTAACCCACTGAACCACCCAGGCACCCCTAAGTCTTCCATTTTTAATGTAGCTTTTGTCATTCCACTGAATGGTCTAGAGAAATTCTCCACTTATAACCATTATTATTTTCCTTCCAAATTCCCTCTCAGAATCAGTAATAGTAACTTTATTATGGCCTAACAAAGGGGTGAGGAAAAGGATCTGTCTTTGCTTTGCCTCATCCCTTTGATCTTCCATTTCCAATGAATGCATTTTCTTTTAATTAAGTTTTCTCCTTTGATTAGAAGTAGATATATAAAAAATATGGTAAAGTATTAGAACCACTTCTCAAAAATCTATGTTTCCTTATCAGCAATCATTTCAATATTGGTTCATCAATTCTTTCATTTAAAATTCTTTCTCTTCCATATTTTCATATTTCCCAGGTATTTAAAATTGGCCATTTTGTCTTATTTTTTATTTTTTTTAAAGATTTTATTTATTTATTTGACAGAGATCACAAGTAGGCAGAGAGGCAGGCAGAGAGAGAGAGGAGGAAGCAGGCACCCTGCTGAGCAGAAAGCACAATGCAGGACTCCATCCCAAGACCCTGAGACCATGACCTGAGCCGAAGGCAGAGGCTTAACCCACTGAGCCACCCAGGCACCCCTAAAATTGGTCATTTTATATTTTCATTAAACTGCCTTACATGTTCCCTTTTCTCTTTTACAGAAATTTGTTCAGAAGATAGTAAGTTAAATAGCTTCAGAAAGAAGCCAATATTCGAACAACTTATACACTGAAATATGCTGCATTTAAACAGTTTGAGGTTTTTCTGTCTAAAAATCAGGTTAGTCTTCATCAGTATGGGTGTGTGAACCTCCAAAGCTTCGTTCTGCACAGGGATTTTATGCATAGAAATATTAGACATTAATATTCACCAATGGGAAGCCAGAGGACTCAGCTTTATGTTCAAATAATGTTATTTTACTTGCCAAATAGAATGAATAGCCAAATTCTATTTTTCAAAGGAACATATGATAACTTTTCCAAGGAACTCTGGGGAATTCTTTATCTGATGAATCATTTTTCATTAATTCTGGGGAATGAAGTCCTGCAAAGGGGTGAAATTTAAACATGAGCTCCCTTCCATTGTCCAAGCTTTTATTAAAACTTAAAAAATGAGGCTTTTTTCAATATTTACATAAAGCACTTTATTATCAAATGTTTCATGTGTCATGAGTTAATGTCTTTTTAATATGAAAGTAGTGGAGTTTTCCTATTGACCTGTACATCATTCTGCTCACTGGTATAATTAGTGGTAATAAAACATTATCTCTCTTAATCAACTCTTTAAAGCTGGCAGGAATCATCAATTCTACATCCTTCCCATTTAGATGAGTAATGTACACTCTTCAGAGATTTTGTCCCATTTAGGTGAAAATACATTCTTTTTAGAGAATGCTCCATTCGCTTTACTAATGGCTAACCAATGACAATAATTACCATACAACACTAAACTCCTTATTACAAGGTAGAAATTTTTTTTGCCATGACTCACCTCTAAAGCATTACTAAGCTTTCAATTTACCTATGTAGTGTGGAAGATACTGATCGGAAGATTGTGATTCTAAGTTATTTTTTATTTTCTTATTTCATAAAGTTATATTAGCAAAATTGGAAAACAAGGCTAGTCGAGAAAAATAAAACAGTTCTTTCACAAAGAGATAACTAGTACTTCCTCTTTCTCTTTCACCTACTATATCATAGAATTGTTTTCCTATTATTTTAATAAATTTAGGGATTTTTTTTTATAGATTTCATTTATTTATTTGACAGACACAGGAAGAGTGGAACACAAGCAGGGGGAGTGGGAAAGAGAGAAGCAGACTTCCCGCCAAGCAGGGAGCCTGAGGTGGGCCTCGAACCCAGGACCCTGGGATCATGACCTGAGCCGAAGGCAGATGCTTAATGACTGAGCCACACAGGTGTCCTAAATTTAGGGATTTTTAAATTTTAAATATGAAGGCACTTGTAAAGTTGATGTAATGTTCTGATGGTCATTCTGGTACATGAATGTTATTGTTTAAGAACTGAATTAAAGGTTTTGGACAAGTTATGATACATAGTTCCATTTAATTTGTTATTTCAACTACACTAAGAGCTGAAATTTGAGGTCCTAGGGATTAAATATTTAGCTTTTAATTCCAACAAACAGAAATGTCTTTAAGCAGAGAATACTAATCTCAAGAGGCTGGTTTTGAATTCTCATGTTAACTAAATCAAGTAATAAAATAGAAATAAAGGTGATGTTATATAATAGATTTTCTGCCAAGAAAATTTCAGAACGGTATGTACACATGCAAAGAGAAAGAGGAATACTGGTTTACTACAGTGGCCAAACCCATCCTACTAATTTTCCTATGGCCAGTGTATAGATTTTTGCAATTTCTAGAAGTTAGCAGGGAGTTGCAAACACGGCAAGAAGAAGGGAAGCAGCGGAGGCTGTGGTTCCAGGTATAGTGGAAGGAAAGGATGGAGTATGTAAGGCAGGGAGCACAGACAGAGCATAAGCTTCCTCGAAAGGGCAGGGTCTGTGGGACCTTACAAAACAGCAGAGGAAAGAACACAGTTTTGTTGTTATGATAGGACGCTAGCAACAGAGTGTTGAAACAGATCTTTCTGCTCTCATTTTCAACCAAGGAATATAAACTATAGACACAATATTCTGAACAGTTAGGGAAGCCAAATGGCACAGTTCCCAAGAAGGGGCTTAAAATTATTTAGGAAACTCTTCTGCATTGATTATTGGAGATTTGAGAGAACCCCTGAGTGGAGTTTCTGGGGAGGGCTGGTGTGTTTTTAGCACTCTGTCTACACCCAAGGTAGAGGAATGGCCAAGACCCCCATCTCTGAACCCCAATTCCTAGTTCAACTTTAGCTGGATAATACAAAAAACAAAAAAGCACCACTTGACGTGAACCCCAGTACACAGAACAGACCGACTCACGTATAGAATCTAAAAGAAGAGGAACAAGCAGTTTAGTTGCTCTGTCTGAATCCTAGAAGGGAGTTCCTGTTGCACTGGGTTTGACCTGTTTTCCAGAGTTTGTTGAGTCAAGGATACATGACATACACTGAAATAAATAAAGAAAGAAAGAAAGTTACCAAAGAAAGCAAGAAAGAAAGAAAAAACTGAAAACAAACAACCGAAAAAGAATATGTAAAAATGACTATCCCCCATTCAAAAGATAAGGGTTCCCCTCAACCCCTCAAAGAAAATTATATATGTACATATATGGGTCCCAGTTATGAAAGAGCTAGCATGAGGCTTACCGTGGACCCTTCCCAAGGTCACTGAAAGGGGCGACAGAACCGAAGAAACTGGAAGCTACAGGTGCTTTTCTGACCTGGAGAGCTGCTGAAAATACACTGTGAAAATATACTGTGAAATATACACAGTATATTGTGAAACATACTGTATATACTGTGAAAATACACCGTATAACAATAGTTTGGAAATGAGTAAAAAAGATGAGAGAAAAACAGTGCTCTGAAGTAAACGGTGGAAATGCATTTCACCCAAAGCTCCAGCAAGACCACAGAGTCAGTCTCAAATATTGTTAACTCTAGATAACCTCTGACAATATTCTGGATTTAAAAGTATTTGAACCATTGTGGGATTTGGCTATGTAACTTAATCCATTTCATTTGCTTCTTTTCCATATGTTTATTCTGCAGAGAATTTATGAATACTTGAGATAATGTGGTGTATATAATAATTTGTTTACTCATATGTACGGACATACATGTTCAATAGGACACACCATCTCTAACTGATGACAAGATACCGGCAGTGGTACCAAAACATATATATATTCCAAATCAACAGGTTCTACAAATAAGCCTTTTCCACAAATACAGAGAGAATTATAAGTATGGAAATCATGACATCTTAGAAAATATTGAATAGGTTTTTGTTTCATCAATGTTGCTTGATTTGCCTAAGAAAATTGATTCAGAATACTAGGTCCTTGTGATTCTCCCCCTGAATGATTTTAAAGTGGCCCGATAAGAGTATGCAAAGGAAATTCTATAGAATTGTCCCCTTCTTTCTGAACGCTGCATACCCATACTTTCTTTTGAGGTTAACAAAGCTATGAAAATCCTTGGAACAGAAGTAGAGACAACATAAATGAAGATAATAAATGGATAAGAAAAATAACGACAATACTGAAAGAAACCAAACATGCTGCTTGTTCCAAGTACCTGGAAGCCAAGAGACCCAGCTGTGTTACTGCTGAAATTTATCCCTATGCAAATATTCTAAAATCTACTAAGAGATCTAGCAGAGAAATCTAGACTAGTAGTGATTACATAAAGAAAACATCTGTCCAAGCAACTGGTTTTGTTCCTTAAGTAACCTTAAGTATCATAGTATTTTAGGTTCATATAATCTTATTAAAAGTTTAAGTTTCTATTTTTTTAATATTGAATGGTATAAGACATATTAAAATAACATTCATTTTATTTTTAAAGCTTACATGTCTAGATGCATAAGATTTCCATCTAGAACCTAAAAGAATTTCCCTGTTTTTAGGTTAGATGCCCTTCGATGAAAGTTCACATTCAAACGAGCATGACTTTTAAATGAAGAATCACAGCTTTATTGTCTGATGTTCAGTCAGAAAGTATGCTTACCTTTTTGATGTCCTCATCTAATTAGGTATAGAACTCTGTTTTCTCTACGTTCACAGCTGTATGCCAATATGTTCTTTTCCTCAAGAGGTACTCCAAAGTGTAATATATAAAAATCAGATTTTGTCCCCATTTCGTCTAGTACAAGTTGTTCTATTTTCTCGTCAAATGAGTAAGAGTGAGGAGCTAGTGCCAAGTTCACTTTAATGGGCATTTATATAAATTTCATTTAGTGCAGAGTATCCGTCATTACCCCAAGTTTCTTTAAAGAAGTTTCCATTGTTTTTTGAGCGTGCCTGAGGTATTAACTAGACAACAGGGTCTCATTCAATCGTTGGTGCTACCAACACTTAGAAATCCTTCAGTTCTGGCTGAAGACTTATTTCTCGCTATCTGTTCATCTCCCTATTGGGGTCCATACCAGTTATCTTCCTTTGTCCAGATGCACTCTCCATCCTGCTCTCAGTCCCAAGAGGCTGACAGGTGTGGATTACCTTAATCGGTGCCCATGCTCTTTGGCTTCCAAGATATTCTGCCATTGGGGAATCACAATGAATATCCAAGGAAGGAAAAGGTGTCATCTCGTTTACACGCCCCATCCCCAACCCGCCCACCCAACCCCTGGTTCACTCCCTGTGATATTGCTTAGGTCTGTCTTAAGGGTGGAATCCATTGGGCTACTACTACTTGCTATTTCTATGGTATCTTGAAGTAGTTTTCTTTCATCCTGCTAATATCCTTAGAGTTAATCATTTTGTAAGCAAAACCTCTTTGAACCATCCTAATTTTTTTTTTTTTTCCCTGTTGGGAGCCTGAAAGAGTATCTTTATCTTCCTAAACTTAAGTTCATACATTCGCCCCTAATTATTTGATTTCTATAATTGTTAAATTACCATTTTTCTAGGCATGTCATCTTGAGATTTCATAATAAAACCAATACTAATCTTCATTTGCTTGGAGCATAATTAACAAGTTAATTTCATGTACAGCCTTTCACTTACTTTTAATTTATGCATCGTTGCTTCTACTACACACATGAAGCAATCTGCTTTGCAACATCATGCACACGGTCATCCAAAAATGCCATCTTAGCTCTATGCATTTCGTCTCCAGTAAGCAGGTTACTTTTTTCTGCCCTACATTACTATTAATTATTCCCATTCCATCTAGCTCTATTTCTTGTATCCCATTACTTCTGCTGCTCACTAACCAGAGCCCTAAATAGATTTCTTTCCTCCCTCCAGTCTACCAGCAGTAGAGTAGAGCTCGCATGTTATATGCAAGCTCTAAACCCTTCAGTGGCTTTTCACGGACATAAAATTTCCATAGTCCCTGATTTTCTAGCCTTTAACAACCTCTTGAGACCAGTCTCTGATATTCCTCTCATTAATTCCTGAGTTTCAATCCAAACAAATGAGTACAATTGAACCTGTTTTTCCCTGTTTCTCTGCCTGTGTACATATTCTCTTATAATGGCAAATTTTTCCTTTTAGCAATAAAATATTTCCTATCTTAAAAGGTCCAAGGAAGATACCACTGTAAGTTTCCTCTGCCAGCAGAAAATCGTTTTGATCTCTAAACTTCCAAGTCCTGTCACATTCTTCCATTTTTATCACAATACACTTCTACATTAGCTTTTACGTGTATGTTTTATATGATGCCCCCTCTCTCTTTTGGACCCGTTAGCTGAAGGAATGGGTCTTGCTCATGTTTACAGTACTTAGGAAGTCACTGAAACTTGGCTGACAAAGAATTAAGATGATAGCACTTGTATTTTTAATGTCAACTCAGTAGTGTATTTACAGTAATACTTAAAATTTTTGATCACTGGTATTAACTGTACTACCAAAAATTCTACTTTTTAGCTTTTAATAAAATCTTAGGTAGATTGCCTAACTTTACGGTAACCTCTAGCAATGAAAATACGATCCAGAAAAACTTGTTATACAATGGTAATTTTCATCTATGAGATTGTGGCGATATACATACATACATTTTTATAAGTCTATATATGCAAATATAGGATCATGTGTATTTTTTCTTTATTATATTCTAATACCTAGAATGGACCTATCATTTTACAGTCTCAAACGAATTTTAAGTAAAAAGGCAGGAAAAACAAGACTAAAGGTTTTATGTAGTTTTATATTAGTGTTGCAATACTTGCACAGATACATAATAAAACTCTCATTACAACCACACAGGGAGCTTCTTTCTTACATGTATTTGCATTTATTACAACATAATGATTACTCCCATTTAATAAGAAATAGCAGTACCTTATCCAAATGTCAGCTTTCCTTGCCTTACAAATAACAATGTCATCTTTGAAAACACAGGTCATCTTATCCCCTTTCTATTCTCCTTCAAAAAATTTATAAACTTATCAGAGTCCAGTCATATCACTAATGCTTTTCTAGACCTGAGTGCTACCTCAATTCAATGGTTGTAATGTTCTAAGTTACTTAAATTCCATCCTTTCTCAGGTAACTTGTCTCTTCAGATAAGACATAACATTAAAAGGACAGAACCACATGGGGGAGATTATTTTACCTTTTGGCTGTATAAACTCAGTTTGAGATCATTATAATAGAGTGTTTGATGTCCTTTTTGCTTCTAACTACACTTACCCTTGCCCTGCCTTACTGAATAACGCTATGCTATAGATGGGAAACAGCTTCCTTTGGATCACATGTGATTAGAAATTGAACTAGAATAAATACACCTAATTGGAGCTACAAATGGTCACTTAACACGATGTAGTTAAGCACAGTTTGCTGAAGTCTTACAGAGGATCTTTATGCAAGTCTGACTTTCTTCTGTCTCTACTGGCACTCAACCATTTAAAACGAAAGAGATATTGGCTTTCAGGGTCTTATATGTGCCAGGCACTGTACTAGGATACTATACACATTACTTCTTCTACTCCCTCCACAAAAGTACATTTTATAAATGAGGTCCAGGGAAGCTACCTTGTTCCAGCAAGCATGTAAGGAGAAATCAATGGGATGAGATTCTGAAATCTATCATCGTTTCCATGCCCCATTCCAAGAATAGTCCAGAAGGACTGAGAGTAAAGCAGCCATCATGAAACACAGCATCTCCTCTGATATATACAGAAGCAACCGAGTAAATAAGACCAAATAAACTCTGACTTGTAGCATTTGGAGAATCATAGTTTATTCCCACCATGACTAATTTTGTGGAGGCCGAGAAAATTAAGGTCATCCCACCTCAAGTTTAGCTGATGTGGGAAACAGAAGCAGAATAAAATCATTAAAATTCCTTACCTACTGACAAGCCCTTGAAACAGACAGAGTGGATCACCCCTGGGGACTTAACTGCCCTCAATTTGAGATTTTGCTAAGGACAATCCTAGCCTGACAAACCTCCTACCCCAACAGGTCCAACCAGGTTCCTGTAAGTCTACTTTAACAATTCCTTTATCTCTAAACCTCCAAGATAGTGTTGAGAATCATTCCCAAGTGTATGGCCCACTGATATTCATCTAAAGGGTCTCATGAGAAGATTTTTATTATTGGTAATAAATAACCTTTCTCCAAAAAACAGCTAGCCCCTCAAGGTCCTGGAGACCTTGATTCCTTAGAGACTTACATCATCCATAATCCCTTTTGTCCTCACCCACCACAGAGTCCACCCCTACTCTGCCTTTAAAAACTCTGACTGTAATCTGGTTCGGGGTCCAAGTCCCTACTCTACTGCATCGGGTATACTTGGGCCCAAGCTGAAGCATGTCACCTCAGGGTCCAAGTCCTACTCCACTGTGTCAGGTATACTTGGGCCCAAGCTTAAGCTTGTCAAATAAACCCTTGTGTGATTGCATCGGTGCTTAGCTCCTTGGTGGTCTCTTGGACGCGAAAACTCAGGCATAACAATTTCAGACTACCACCATCGTAGTCACTGAAAACAGACTAAGGCAAAAAGATGCATAGTTGGTTCTAGTCACTTGTAAGAGCTAGCTCCTACACACCATTGGATATTCCAAAGGAAAAGAAAATATGTGGCAATTGAGGAAATCTGAATGCAAATGTTGTCTACCATCTAATCAATAAGTGTTGAAAGGTAGGTATGAAGCAGACATGGCAACTTCTGCCCAGACACTATCTGGCCACTAAGTCAAACATGGACATTTTTTACAAAGCAATTACAGACTTTAAAACAGAACCATTTGAGAGAAGAATGCTCCATTCTTATTATAAAATTGTTTGTTCACCAGAAAACTGGATTAACTGTCAGATTTCATCAAGGAGGGAAAGATACTTGATACAAGAAGAGGATTAGATACTGATGGAAGACAGAGCATGTGTTTAGATAGGTTAAAAAAAAAAGCATTAGAAAATGTTCTCTGGGGGTGAGGCTCCTCGGTGGCTCAATCAGTTAAGAATCTGCCTTTAGCTCAGACCATGATTCCAGGGTTCTGGGATTCAGCCCTGCATCAGGCTCCCTGCTCCACAAGGACTCTTTGAGCTACCTCTGTTCATGCTCGCTCTCTGTCAAATAAATAAAACTGTTTAAAAAAAAAAAGAATATTTTTTGGGGTTTTCTTCCAATTTTGGTCTTGTATATAAATTGGAATTCATAGGTGTACATATTCACAGCGTATTTTCTTCATTGAATAAGCTCAACTTATTTGCTCAACTTCCATGTAACCACATTGCTCTAGATTCCAAAGACTTATCACTAACATAGATTACATTTCCTGTCACAATAGGCTTACATTCTGTTTCAGAGAGAGAAATTAAGTACATAAGAAAATATATTTCATTACGGTTTTAAAAATAAATTTTATAAAGTCCAAGCTAATATTTTAAAGGGCACAGATGCTGGAAATCTACTTTATCTATTACCTCAATATATTTTCTATGTTATATTATGGAAACTTAGAAGAAAAGTCACTTGATGCACCAAAAATTATTTCGGGCATGCCTGCTATAGGCAAGCGATATTGTAGGAAATAAGGAAACTGTTTTTTTCATGTCAGTTATTGTCCCTTAATTTAAGCAATTTTCTAGTGGAGGAGGAAGATAACATGAATTAAAACATGAGATAACTTCAGTTACTGATGTCTACTATTAAAACAATGAAAAAAGGTAGTATGAAAGTGATTAAGTGAAAACTTGAATCGAAGTGGTCAGCAAAATAGTCCTAATGATGTGGAATGGAAGAGATCTCTGAAACCCGTCCGTCTGCTAACACCAGTAACTCCTCCTCTTTCTGCTTCAAATTTCCAGGGACTTGAAGCTCCTTCCTTTTACTACCATGGAAGGATTACGAACAAAACATTAATATCTGAAGAAAAAAGCAAATGAAAGTGCCCTGAGCTAAGAATGAACATGATGCAGTCTAGAAACAGAAAATGGTTCACATAGCCTAATAGAAAAGATAATGAATTTCAGTACCAGATAAAGTCAAACTTTTCCAGAAATTCAAACAGCTTTACAGGCATTGGTAAGTAATTTTGCAGTTTTTATAATTCTAAGATGGAGTCACAGAAGGGGCGCCTGAGTGGCTCAGTTGGTTTAGTGTCCAACTCCACTGTGGCTCAGGTCATGATCTCAGTGTCCTGGGATCAAGCCCCGTGCTCAGCAGGAAGTCTGCATGAGATTCTCTCCCTCTTCTTCTGCCCTCACCCTCAATGGGCAAATCTTCAAAATGGAGTCATAGGAGAGAAGGGACACCATGTGCTGTATATTTGGGTTTTTTTGTTTTGTTTGTTTTTTTAAAGATCTTCTTGAGAGCTATTGCAGCCCTTGTGACAGATGTTGGAGACATGGACTAGGTGTAGAAAAAGACAAAGGTAAGTAGAAAGATGATGAGCATGCTTTAGAGAGAAAAAGGACACATTCTGGCTCAGCCAATGTGTCATGGTGTCAGACTTCTCTGATGACTTGGTGGCAGCTCACTTCTCTACCAGGTACACCCTCCCATAGGCTTGCCTTATTTTTCTCATAGTGTTACCTGAGATTTTCTGTTTACTTGCTTGGTGTCTGTCTACTTTCACTAGAACACAAGGACCAGGAGTGCTAGGAACATAGCTTATTCACAGTTATGTCTACGATACACAAAATACTGTCTGAAACATAGTAGGTACTCATTAAGAAAGGAGAGAAAATTCATGAGTAAAACTTCTACCTAATGGTTCTCATTCTGCACCTTGGACACATAGGATAATTTTATCTCAATTCTACTCGTAAAATAAATGAATGCAGGTAAGCTAGCTATGCCTCTTAATTTTCTCTTTTCCACGCTAGTTCTAGTTCCTTAAAATATTCCTCTTACATATAACTTCTTAGATTCTTAAATATCATAGGTTATTTTAAAACTTTGATTTCTAGAATTCAATTATGTAGACTTCTATGCATATATATATATAAAGGTGTATATGTTAGATATGATTAAATTATTAATAGCTTTGGGTTTTGCTTATGTTCCTTTTCTCTACTGTTCTTTATTAAGTTTAATTTCCTGATTTTAGTATTGCCCATCTTATACCATGATTTTTTTTTAAGTTTTATTTATTTGATAGAGATCACAAGTAGTTAGAGAGGCAGCAGAGAGAGAGGGAGAGGGAAGCAGGTTCCCCGCTGAGCTGAGAGCCCAATGTGGGACTCCATCCCAGGACCCTGAGATCATGACCTGAGCCGAAGGCAGCGGCTTAACGCACTGAGCCACCCAGGAGCCCCTTTTACCATAATTTTAAAGTTTCAACAGAGTTATGAAAGACCATAAATACAAGATAAACGATTCTCAGTCCTTTGGACTTGGTTGAACTACGTTCTCCCATGCAAAGGAATTAATCTAGTTATCTATAATAGGAATAGAACTTAGTGGTAGAGACTACTAGTTACCACCCATGACATTTTATTCCTTGGTAATAGAAGAAAGTTCATTTCCTCTGAGTCTATACTGCGTAGCTATCCATACAACCAGGTTTGGTTATGTGACTGTTCTTCAGGTCCATTAGATAGGAATAGAAGTGGTGTGCGGGAGCTCTAAGTCTGCTTAAGGAAAACATTCTGTGTTCGGAGTGACCATGTTCACTTACCTTCCCTCACCTTCCACCTTCTTACTACTTGGGATAGGGAAGGGATATCCTGCAAGGAGCTCCTGAAGGCATCTTGGAACCCGCAAATTTAGCCATATGCTAGGAAAGATAGAGGGACACCTGGATGACTCAGTTAATGAAGTGTCTGCTTTCCACGCAGGTCCTGATCTCAGGGTCCTGGGATGGAGCCGCACGCCAGGCTCTGTGCACGGGAGGACGTCCGCGTCTCCCTCTGCCCGCTGCTCTCCCTGTTTGCTCTCTCTCTCTCAAAAACGATAGAAAAGAAATATTCAAGTCACCGAGGTCTTTAATGACCACAAGTTTACATTTTATTTCTTTTATGTGAGAGAGAAAAAAATGGTCTTATTGACTCTTCTGTAATCTATAAATGACTGCTGTATGCACATGAACCTAATCTTAATTGACAGAGAATTCAGTTTAGTTCTAAATTTCTGATTTACTTAGTCATTCCTGGAGACTTATGAGTATGATACTATTTTACCAGAAAAACAACAACAACTAAAGTAGGAAAATGTCAGTAGGATGAGCCTCAAAACCAATTCAACTGCTTTAAAAATTGATGATGAAAGACAGATCACATATACTCAACTCCAGCTCTGGCTTGGTGGCCTTTTTCTAGTTTTTGTTTTTTGTTTTTGTTTTTATTTTTTTCTTTTGTGATTTCTTAAACACTTCAATTCTAGATTGGAGTTACTGGTATTATTTGCTTATTGGAAAACTAGATACAATTATTGGTGTATTTTTATAAAGGAAGAATTAAAGTTCCTAACCATGCTTAGATTTTTCCCAGCTTTCCTAACTGCTATCTAGGGTAATGGTCACTGACATGATTAAGAGTATGTATTTTAAAATTATAACTAAATTGGTCATTGAGCAATTGAATATATTCCACATGAAAACATAAAAGGAAACATTTGGTTCATTTCTGTTAAATATCCATGAACTCGATCTACCTTAGTCCATCATCTTCCTAATTTCATTTGAATTTACAGGTATTATAGAAATACTGAATTCATTAGATTATGTTAAGTATCACTAATATCCACAGTATATCCATATGTATGTTTTAAACATTTCCTACATTAAAAGTGACTACTACACTGAAATCCAGGAGTATAAACACAGTATCCCAAGTACTTATTGTACCCTCTGCTGTGTCATTGTATATTATAGAAGTTTCCCTTCATCAGGAGAGAGGAAGATCGAGAACACTCATAGTCTACTGTGAGGGCTAGCATAGAGACAGCTACGACGACATAGAAAAAGGAGATGAATCTGTCTTGACTTTGGGGAAAGAGGAAGTAATATTTTAGCTATGTGCTCAAGGGTAAGGAAAAATCAGCTGGTAGAAAAGTTAAAGGGGAATTCAACTAGAAGGAACCCCCCTGAACACAAGCATGAGAACAAATACAACCCACCTCTCTCCTGTTGTTACTTTCCCTGTAGCAAGCCTCACCGAACACCCTGATACTTCCATACCAATAATCTAACTTGAAAAATTCCATTTTGAACAGCTGGTTCGATTCACCATCTCCTATATATCAAGCTATTGCCTTTGGTATTGCCAGTTCGTCAATACCACCTTTAACTGTCTTCCCAGATTCGCTGACCATGTGCTAGGTTTTCCTGGGGCTTTCTGAGGAATTGTAATTTAATTTATGCTGGGTGACATTATCACAGTATTTAAGCAGAAAACACATGAATTATGAAGGAAGTAAGGTACTAAGAAAGAACCTAAATATAGTTTATATACTTTAAAACATTACCATATTTATGGATTTAAAGTATTTTAACTTGGGTTTCTAACTCAAAATCCTTTTTCTGGAACAGATTTATTTTCATAGATGCCATAAAAATCTTCTCCCCACCACCATCCCCCCACCAAACAATGAAAATGACCTGCCAGATGCCGTCATAAAGCTGGTCAGGCTTTATTTTTTTTTTTATTAGTTTACATTGCATCCTGACTTAGAAGGATCTGGAGAAGTCTGAAAATCCAATTTTATCCATCAGCCAAATCTCATTTTAACATGCATTATTTTACATCTTTCATCTACAGTTATTTTCCGGCAACGGTAAGTTGTACTCTTTTTTTATTTGTCAAAAGCGATAATCTTAAAGGAGAGAAAACAACAGCAGTGAAGGTCACCCAAGCTATTTCAGAGGAACTGTTCCACAGCATCAGCCTACAACCTGCAAGCGTTCTCCTCTGCCAATATCTTTAAATACTCAGCCTCTTTATGGACATAAGGAAGGGTGAGGTGGATAGGAGTTCTGCTCAAGACACATGGTCTCAGGGCCATTGTTCTCCGGAGGACCTTTATACCCATTCAGTGACAGCTGTCAGCTGTGAGCACAATTCTAAGTTTCATTAATGGGAGTTCCTTTCAAACTAATCTTCATTTATTTGAAGGCTAATATTAAAATGGGCATATGGTAGTTGCTCATCTTATGAGTAAGACTCTGTCTAAAATCATTCCCATAAACACAAGCACACAGACCTATACATAAAGCCATATATCTGCTGTATGACACACATGCACTTTAAAGGGTTATCTTTAGCTCTCAATTTTGTTGGCTGACCTGTATCAGTGAATTCCTATAAATCGTTTATGAGGCTACCCTACAATTTATGATCAAATGACCATTTGTCAGAAGGAAAAATATAGGATTTATTCATATGAATGCAGAAGTAGTTGTTATCCATTGACCTTTAGTATTATGTATTTGTTATTGATTTCTTGTTTAAAATATGCAATTATATGAAATATGATTTTGTTAACTAAACTGTATTTATCACGTTTGACAGATACCAGAAGGGTTATTGTATTAGAACCTCAGGGAGATAAATGGATAACATTTCGACTAGGCAAGTTTCCAGTATGCATGCATTTAACTTCTATCATTCTTAGATAATATTTTGTTCAAGTCGAATAAGATGCTGCCAGAACAGACCTAATTAAAATAACCAACAGATTCCTGAATGACATGCTTTGTTCTGCACTCCGTACATACCACTATTTCTTCATTCTGCCATTACCTGAAATACTTTAGAAACACTGCATTTGTCCCATCACTACCCACTCCAAAAAATTTTAATTTTCTCCCATGTATTCAGACAGGTTCCCTCTGGCCACCCTCAATAGGAATAGGAAAAGGAATGTAACAACAGGAAAACAGCAGGATAAACATACATAAAGGGATCCTTAGCCTGAACTCTCTTTGTATGGACCAAACACAAGAACCACCACACAGAAGAAATTATGGAGTGAGTCATTGAATTGTGGCTTAAGAGATGCTACGTGAAGGCAACATTCAGTTACTCATACCCCTTTGTATTGGCATCTGTAACATCAGTTTAAAGTAAGCATCATTTATCAGGTTTTACCATCTGGTAAAAAATTAAAAACTTGAGCAACTCTGGCATAATTCTCCAATGAGGGGTAAAGTTAGATCAGGCAGTCTTCCACTGGAATGACAACATCTTGAGCAGCAGGAAAACCTGAGTTTTCCTGACAGAATTCCTATCTCAGCATCCTGTGCTCAGCCACTGCTTTGTGTCCTTTGCCAATTGGAGTTCTCGTCTTCTCTCTTAACCTCCTGGTGAATTCTGAAATAACTTAGTATTGAGTTTCACTGAACTCTTTACATAGATTTATCTAATCCTACCACAACCCTAGGTAGGAGGTAGTACAGATGAGAAAACTGACTGGGGAAGTGAAGGAATTTGCTCAAGGTCAGGCTCTTAAAAAATGTGGTGAAAACAGATTGGGAAAGCGGCCTATGGGACTCCAACGTCCCAAGGTTTAACGCTAATAACTCTTAGAACTAGGTTCTTGCTGCCAGATTATTCTTTCTCCAGATTTTTATTTAAATTCCAGTTAGTTAACATATAGCACAGTATTGGCTTTAGGAGTAGAGTTTAGTGATTCTCACTTAACCTATAATGCCCAATGCTCATCACAAGGACCTTCCTTAACACTCATCACCTATATAACCCGCCCACCTCCCCTCTAGTAACCCTCAGTGTGTTCTCTATAATTCAGAGTCTGTTTTCCTCCCTGCCATGTTCGTTTGTTTTGTTTCTTAAATTCTACCCATGAGTGAAATCATACAGTAGATCTTTGACTTATTTTGCTTAGCATCATACTTTCTAGGTCCATCCATGTCACTGCAAGTGGCAAGATCTCATTCTTTTTCATGGCCGAGTAATATTCCACTACATATTCATACTGTGTTTCTTTATCCATTGCTATCTGATTTTTTTTATGTGTCTCAGCTTTCACACAATGGCTGTTGTCAGACTGTCAAAATAATGAACTTAACTTGCTGGCATACTATCCTGCTTTTCCAAAATTCTCCCAGCCTGCCCTCCCAAATCTCCTAGTCTATGGGCCTAAAAAAAATCCAATGTTTATTTTCCCACTGCAATTCCCCTATTCCATGTCCCATGGACCTCTCAAGTCATCCTACAGCATTTACACATAGGTTCCCTCTCTGCCCTTAACCCCCACCTCCTCCTTCATGGTCATGCCATAGGGACTTGCTTAGATTATCTACAAGACAGGACTTCTGGTAGTTTATCTATTATCTGAGTCCCAAATGTCCTCATGAAATGTCTTCTCTTAAAGAGCTATTTAACATGTTTATGTGTCCCACTGTCCATTTGGATTGTAAATGTGTTATTACTACATATCTTATAGTACCTATAATCATTGCTACATATCTTATAGTACCTATAAGCATTCTTATAGTACCTATCAAAGGTTAATGCATATACCAAACAATGCCAGTGAAAAAAAATGCACAGGCATGATACATGGATAAATGCTGCTTTCCAATTATTTGGGGGAGAAACCAGAGCATTTTTAAATAGTAATTGTTCAAACATGTGAAAGACCTTCTATTCTATTACATTGTAATTACATGTGAAAGGGTAAAACACATGACTTTGCCAGTAAGAATAGTATATTCCACAAATAATCATTCACTCCAGCTTATTTAATGTACATGCTTACATTACTTTATGTATTTATAATTGCCCTCTATGTATTATATATATTACAGTATACCTGTAAGGGGTGGCAAATGTTTCATAGACTATGTTATACTAATTACTATTAAAGTATTTCTATTTCTTATGAAATAGTCAATACTTGCTTAAAATATGTAAAAGAAACAACAGTAATAAACAAATAAAGAACAAATTACATATTAGTGTCATCAAATGTAGTACATGGTAATTATGTATGATTCACAGTTCAACTGTTAAATATACCAGTATCTTAGACTGAGTCGTGACTTAAACTATCTAAATCTTAATTTACTTATCATATCCAAATAATACCTTCTTTATGGGTTTTCACGAGGAACAAATAACATTTTACACACACACACACACACACACACACACTCCTGCAAATGGTTTGCAAGCTGCAAATATTCGACATGTTAATAATTAACAACTCTGAAAAAGAGTGGTCTTCATTTTTAGAAGTATTGGGTTTTACCACAAAGTCAAATTAAGTCACAGTATAGGACATAGATGATACATTGTAATCATGTAGTTTAGCAGGATACCATGCAAGAGTGTAAGCACACTGATGGTCTTTAATAATCCCACACAAAGCAGACACCATCCTTGTGGGAGAATCATGATCCAACATGACAATTCCTACCACATCAGCATCACTGAGTACGTACCACAGACATTTAGAGATTGTTATCCAAGTTGTTAACAAAAATTATGAACCCATTTAAGAATCGTGTAATTATAAAAAGTTGAAAAACATAATACTATGTCTGTAACATAATAAACTCTAACAGGAAAGTTAATATACTTAAAAGAAAAACATATTTGCATTCCCAGAGAACAGAAACAAGAGTCTACCTTGGTTCTAGGTTTATCTCTGGATTTTTAGTCAAATAGTTATTTTTAAAAGAAGAGGTAATCCTCCAACTCTAGCATAAGTTTTAGTTGGTTTTCCAGAGAGTATTAAAAACAAAACTGTGAGGCATTGCCCCACCTCCCTCCAAGTCTCCAAGGTGGCAGTTATGCAGGCAGGAAGGTTGGTCAACACTGGTGATTTGGTTTATAAAACAAAAATGCAGCAATCTACCTTTATACCTGACTTTCCAACAAGGCGCAGACAAGAACAAGCAACTGAGGTTCTCCCTCTTACCACCACATATTGAGACAATTTCTCACTGACATAAGCAGACACATTATCCTAATGAATGAATTCAGTAAATTTATCTTTGTTATTGATGATGCTATAGATCACAGTATTTCAGAGCTCTCTAACCAGCAAGGCATTGGAGATACAAATCAGACACAGAGGCCTCAAGTTTAAATAATAACCTTTTAAACCTAACTTTTCCTAGTATTTAGGATATGTAAAGTAACACACAGTACAAAATAGTCATTGCATGTCAAAAGTAAAAGTTATTTTCATTATTAATGATTACCTTTATACCCATCTTAGTATTACAGAATCAGTGAGGTGATCATGGATGATTCAATTATACTAATTTACTATACTTTATTATAAATGAGACCCACCTTTGTTCTAAATAAAAGTAAATAAATTGTATAATAGAGGGCCTATTATTTTTATAAGGATGTTTGAACACAAATGCCCAATTAAAACATTCACCAAAAATATATTCGAACCCAAGCAAAAAAGGAATATACTCCACCCACATGTTAAATAATAATAAAAGTGAGAAAGAAATCCAGACTCCATACCTCCAAATCAACTTTGGCTTTGTGGATTTGATATGTGGTATTAACAAATTATTTTTATAGCAAATGAGTAATAGTCAAATACGTTTTTGACTATATGTATCCCACATTAAGATACTAGATGTGGATCTATCAAACTCTACAGTAACTGAAGCAGGCATGTCACAATACATCATTTACATCACTTGGCTAAAAATATTCATGGGCCTTAAGTAAGCATGTATCTCCACCTTATGAATAAACAGATTCAGACCTGTTTATTCATTCCTTCATTCATTCTATGGCCACTATTACTTAGTATGTACCATAGATTGGGTCACACCTGGGCATTTAGAATTTATTAGTGAATAGAACAAATAAGTTTCTACTCTTAGCTTATTCTTGATAGAGTTTGGGAGTAGAGAGACAAATAAGAAAATATGTCAAGTGGGGATAAACACTACAAATAAAAAGAAACCTGGATAAAGAAGTAATTCAAAAGGGGTGGTCATGGGCAACCTCATTTGACAGACACCTCAGTGAAAAGAAGGTGAACCATGCTTTAATCTGGAGAGATTACATTCTGGGAAGAGGTCAGTAACTTCAAAGACTGTCAGGTGTTAGTAGCTCAGTTCTTTAAGGTTGACTTTTTTTTTTTTTTTTTTTTTTTTTTAAGAAAGATGACATGTCCAAGAAGCACACAGGAGAAAAGCTGAGCAAACTTAACCAGAATGAGAATATGCAATATATATTGCTTTTACAATGTTATACAGTGACATTCCAGCTTTATAGGAAAATATTTTAGATGTCTGATGTGAGTGCTTTACGAATGCAAAACATGAAAACCAGCTAAAAGCTGAATTCTATCCTTCCCTATTTTGGTAAAACTCTAATGAATGTGAGATGCAAACAAATAAGAAAAAGGTTTTGGAACTGGACAAGACCATTAAATGTTTAACTCTTTGAGAACTTGTTGCAATCTTAAAAAATGCACCAAGTTCCCAGAACGTAGAATATGGACTCTAGTCTATTTTATCTAAATATCAAATAGCTTGTCTGTGTCAACCGATAATTGAGTAACACTTGTTACATTTCATTGAGCTTTTCTCCGAATATTTACTAAAGCAGGCCATATGTCACAATATCAAACTGCAATTTAGCAAAATTCTGGAAATCACTTCAGTCTTACCTTCTGACAGACTGATTAAAAAGGAAAACCGTACTGGGGTACTAAAAAGAAAAAATGCACCATGCATACACTGGATGGGTATCTTCACAAATTGTTCCCCTTACCAATTTTTTGGTCAATAATGAGTGACAGTGAGCTTAAAGTTATGGTGGATCCTAAAATTCCAATAAGGAACTCTAACGGTGAACCCTTATGAATGTTAACTCCTACCAAGCATTCCTATCTGCCCAACATTGACAGCTCCATGGCTTTTCTTAGCTGTCCCAACATTTCTCACCTCCCTTTACTGGATTCTTCTCATCGATCTACCCCGAACTCTAGGGGGTAGATCTAAAGTAAGAACTGGGCGCCATCTCTTTGTTCTCCTTTTCTAAGCACACAGATTTCCTCTCAAGGTTTTGAAACCATTTACAGATTATCCAGTTTATACCTGTAGTCCTGACTTCCATTATCCCCACTCTTGAATCTTTGCATTCTATCAGGATGACTAAACTTCTTAGTCAAAAGTAGTGTGATTGGGGTTGGAGGGAGCAGATCACAGACCTATCTGTTCATCTACCAGGCTTCTCCACACCTCAATGAACCCAATTATCATCCATAATACTAAGACTAAAACTGTGGAGTCAACATTGATCCCTCTTGCCCTCCCAGCTGTATCTATCTTATTAAATCTATGGTAGCCACCTCTAAGGTAGATGTTAGATCCATTCATTTTTACCCATTTCCATGAGAACAACCTAGCCCAAGTGACCCTCATCTCTTTCCTAGGCTATTTCAATAAGTGATCTGTTTTTACTTTGGCTTCTCTTCAATCCACAAATTGGAAGTAAAAGATTTTCTACAGTTGACTTATATTTCAGTGCAAAGATTTAACTCTCAAAGGTGAATTTAAAAAAAAAAAAGTGAATTCACAGCTAGTGAAGTGGATCATCTTTATCTTTAATATAAGGCAAAGATAAGGCAAGTGTTAAGTTTGATGTAACTGTAAAAAACATTTTGAGGAAAAACTACACTGAAAACAAGACTCTAAAGACACTGATCAAGTTAAACATTTGATCAAATTTGTGGTAAACATTGAATAAAAATAGAAATTAAGTTAAACACATAGAATCCTAAAGACTTTAGAGATCTTATACAGTTTTGAATATAAAAAAAGAAGTTAGGTTACATGCAAAGACAATTTTAATAAACACTCAGTGTTTGGGTCACTCTCTCTGTAATCTTTGTGCATGCTGCATGGCTTGTCTCATAGGTATGAGAGTAAGTACAATGAATTTTCTGAATAGTTTGCTATGCCCCTTAAAGAGATCAATAACAGTTTAAATAATACTAGATATAGATTTTGGATGACTTTTTCTCTAATGTAAAAATAACTCTGAAGTTTACTTCTAACCTGAGATCATTTTTTAAAGAGTGGCTCAGGAGAAAAAAAAAAATAAGGAAAAGATGTTTATGGGTATTAGGAAAGGAGTATTAAAAAGTTAGAATGGGGGGGCCTGGGTGGCTCAGTTGGTTAAGCAACTGCCTTCAGCTCAGGTCATGATCCTGGAGTCCCGGGATCAAGTCCCACATCGGGCTCCCTTCTCAGCAGGGAGTCTGCTAACCCTCTCACCTCTCATGCTCTCTCTCTTTCTCTGTCTCAAGTAAATAAATAAAATATTAAAAAAAAAAAAAAGTTAGAATGGGAGTGCCTGGGTGGCTCAGTGGGTTAAGCCTCTGCCTTCAGCTCAGGTCATGATCTCAGGGTCCTGGGGTCGAGCCCCACATCGGGCTCTCTGCTCAGCAGTGAGCCTGCTTCCCCCTCTCTCTGCCTCCTTGTGATCTCTGTGTCAAATAAATAAATAAATAAATCTTAAAAAAGAAAGAAAGGAAAGGAAAGGAAAAGAAAAAGAAAGATAAAAGGACAGAACAGGACAGAAACACTTAAGTCCATGAAATTGAGAGAAAAATTCTGAGCATGTCCCTTCAAAAAGGGATACAAGTTAGAGATTGTCTATAAGGTAAGGTTGTTAAGGCTAATGCTAGCACTATTTTCAAACACTGTTTCAAAGAGCTGAGGTATTCTTTTACCTCTGTTACATTTCAACCATTTATTCTCCCATTCCCAGAACTACCATTGTCATCGACTACTAAACTCTGAAATCTGAGACTAAATGTCTAATTTCTGATGAAGAAATCCTATTCTCCTAAGCTTTTCACACCAAGAACATCGTATCTCAGTTTTGTTGAAACCTCCATTTCCCTCTTCTACACTTCCTTATTGTTTCTTTCCCTAATCACTTTTTACAGAAAACCTATGCTTCAGCAACTTACCTCTTATCAGGCACAAATTTTTTATCTCCAAAACTTGTGTTCATCTCCTTTTATTGGTTCTTATACCAATCATTCTGGAGTGGAATCAAATTTGGCAGAAGAACTCTTAAAGATGATTACTCATACGAAATACTTCTTATACTTGGGGTTACGCTTGAATGATAGGGAGTGAATATTTATCCAAAGAGTAATGCAATCCTCTTGGTTCTTGGCAAAGATCTAATAACTTTAGGTATTTAAGAATATATTTAATTTAAATAAGTTCAGATAACAATTAGTTTCTCCCTCAAGCTATAGGTATTCCATCTTATCCCCATGCCTGATTAATATTCATCAACACTAGCTTTTTGAAGCCTTTTAAATTTATAGAGTTCACATTTTATGGTTTTAAGGACTCTGAAATACTCTTCCAGGATTACCTTGGTTACAAACGACAGGAGTCACATTACTAGCTAATGTAAAAAGATAAGTTGTTAACTCAGGCAGCTGAGAAGTCCAGGACTAGCTGGGGTTCCGGTTTGGCTGAACCCAGATGCTCAGATACTATCATCAGGAGTCTTCTTACATTAGAATACAGCTATTTTCTTTGATCACCTTATTCTAGGCAGGTTCATCCCATACAAGGGCAACATAGTTAACAACAGTTCCAGGCTTACAAACCATAAGCCTAACAAAATGGACAGATAAAGACTCCTCTTTCCTTTAGTCTAACCACAATCCCAAGAAATTTGTCTGACTTGGGCCATTAACCTGCCCCAAAAACAATCACTTCAGTTAGCCCTCTAGCTAGATGTTTGAATGTGTCCTGTTTCCATCCTATGAGCCTGGATTAAGAGGATTCACATCTGTAATACAGGAGTGGAGAGAAAAAGAGAGAAGGTGGTTCCTAAACCAAAATTAAAGGCTGTTGTCCGATAAAAGAAGAAAATTTTCTGGACAGTGGCAAAACATTAGCTGCCCAATATATCCTGGGTTATGGACTGAACCATGTTCCTCCAAATTATACTTCCAAAAGGAGTATATTTGGCAACACGGCCTTTAAAGAGATACTAGGGTTAAGTGAGGTCATAGGTCTTTATGACTGGTGTTTTTACAGGAAGAGACACAGCAGGGAAGTGTGTGCACAGAGAAAAGGCCATGTGAGAAAACCATGAGAAAGCTGTAATCTTCAAGCCAGAGAAGCCCTAGAAGTATCCACCTTTGTTGGGGGTGGATACCTTGATCTTGGACTTCTAGCCTTCACAACTGTGAGAAAATCTATTTGTTTTTTTAAGCTGCTCACTATGGGGTATTTTCTTACAGTGGCCCTAGAATACAAATATGCTATGATAAGTAGAACTGATGAATATTGGTATTTGGAAAATGGGGAGAAAAAAAATCAGGACATATTAGAATATGATAAGATAATTTCAGGAATTCGAGCTCCTTTTAATTCTGTTGAGGAGGAATGAATTGTGGATTGTATTCCCAAGGTCAATACTGCACTTAAAGTTTGGCTCCTGGCTTCTGGGTCAATGTATATAAAACCAGGGACAATTACACATACACAAAAGAATGTATTTGTATGGTAACTGGGAATAGTTTTTAAAGGAAAAAAAAGGGGGGACACTATTTAGTGATGTCCAAAGATCTTTTATTTCCAAAGCTGAGATGAAGAGTTCTTTTTAAATCTTGTCTTATAAATTTGCTATCAACTCCTTTCCATCTACACTATCACTATCACTATCACAGTATTACCAGACATTTTCATAGGCAGATTTTCACTTTGTCAGAGCCACTATGTCAAGCAAGTGCCTTAACATTGCTAGGATAATGATTTTTAAATATAGAAGAGTTAAAATAAAGGAAATTTGTTAACACACATTTTTAAAAATACTGGGATATACAAAAAAATAGTTAAGATCTTTATCTTACATTAAATATTAGAATATGGAAATGTTAACTTTAGAAGATCCAATAAAATAAAGTTTAAAAAGATATTAATCAAATACATACTGAAATAATCAACATTAAAATGTATGAAAGCAAATCTTTGGGGTGTAGAAATCCAGACTGGACTTTCACTGAAATATAATGAAACTTATATTACAATATAATTCCCTATATTATAACTAAGGTAAGAGAGATTATATCTAATATTTCTCCAGATATATATATATACACACATATATATGTTATATATATATATATATATATATGGTATATATATATATAAAATTAAGCAGAGGAGCAAATATCTGGAGAAATGTATATACATATATACATATGTGTGTGTGTGTATATATATATATATATATATATATATGGATTTTATTTATTTAAGAAAGAACAGAAGAGAGAAAGAGAGCACAACTAGGGGGAGGGGCAAAGGGAGAAGTGGTCTCCCTGCTGAGCAGGGAGCCCAATTTGCAGCTCCGTCACAGGACACTGGACATAAGACAGACCCTTAACTACTGGGCCACCAGGAACCCCTGATTATATTTTTTTAAATTAATGTACATTTTGTAATAGCATATTTTGAAATTAATCTCAAGAACCCATTCCTCTTTTTTGCAAATAGGTATACATAATAACAGTTGTGCGGTTTTACATTGTGTGTTGTGACACCAGAAGACCTTCAATGCTATAGACTGTTTGTTATATAGGACTAGATTTTAAGAATGGTGTGGATATTCACTGAACTATCTTATGTCAAGAAGTTTGTTTCACTATGAAGATGGAATGAAATTACAGACCTAAATAAATGGAAAGACATTCACATTCATGAATCCAAACACAATACTGTTAAGATGGCAATACTCCCCTATTGATCTATAGATTCAACAAATCCCCATCCAAGTGTCAGCTAGTTTTTTCTTTTTTCTTTTCTTTTTTTTTTTTTTTGCAAAAATTGAGAAGGTAATCCTAAAAAAATATTAAATATTTAAAGGACCAAGAAAATCCAAAATAATCTGTAAGAAAAGATAAAAGTTAGAGAACCCATACTTCTCATTTTCAAGATTTACTAAAGCTGCAGTAATCAAGACAGTGTGATACAAGACACAAAAGATTAATAGAATAAAATGGAGTCTCTACCTAAAATCTCATGCTTATGATCATTTGCTAGCAATTCAAGAATTTGCTAGCAATTCAAGAATCTTCTCAATAAATGGTGCTGTGACAACTGAAAATCCATATGCAAAATGATAAAACTGGATTCCTACTTCATGCCCTACACAAGAATTAGAACACTTGGATATAAATCTCAATTGTTTCCTTAGTAGGATATCGCAAATGCAAGCAACAGAACCAAAGATGGATAAATGACACCTCAAAATTTGAATCCTATGCTTCAAAGAACACCATTAAGAAAATGAGAAAAACCTATACAATGGGAGAAAACTTAAACCTCTGATGAGACTTATACTTAGAAAATATAAGAACTCTTACAACTCATTAAGAAGCAGATGGTTGAACTTAAAATGGGTAAAGAACCCGAGGAGACCTTTCTTCATAGATATACAAATGGCCAGTAAGTGAAAAGGTGTTCAACAATTTTAGCTTCAGGATAATGCAAATCAAAACCACCATGAGTTATTCCTTCGCACTCACAAAAGTAGCTACAATCAAAAAGACAAAAAAATAGATCACATTCAGTTAGAGGCCAATCACGAAGACCACATACATGATTCCATTTATAGAAACGTTTGGAATAGGCAAATCTATACAGACAGAAAAGTAGCAATGGTTGTCTAGGACTAGGTAGAGTCTGTAGGGGTGTGAGTGTGGGTGTGTGTGTGTGGGTGTGTGGTGTGTGTGTGTGTTTTTGTGGGGGATGGAGATGACAATGTCCTAAAATTAACAGGTATGCGATTTTGTGATTACACTCAAAACCACTGAATGTTATACTTCAAGTATATTGTATAGGATGCAAGCTACACCTCAATAAAGTTGTTATAAAAATTAGTTGTGTTTTAAAATACACACCAGAATGCAGGTATGTGAAAGGTGCACATATTTGGAAGAGACAGTCATAGAGTCATGATTTATGGACACCAATCAAGTTGAAGAAACAAGGTCCTTCATTTGCTTAGAATTGTTAACAGAAAGACAAGGCATCAACCTAAGTGTGCTGATCATTAAAATCTCATGATGACAGTCTTTAGTACACATGTTCCATCCCTCAAGATCTTAGGTATGAAATGTTTTCATGAATATGATGAACCATCAAAGCAGGAAACATATTGAAATTTTACAAAAATCAAAGATAGCTACTTATTTAACTATGAGGATTTAAGATGCATGAGGGGACAACCACACAGAGTGTATAAAGTCAGCAATTTGAGACATTACGGAGGTGAAGACAGTGATATATTTCCATGTGAGAAACATTAAGATTTGCTGAATACCCTGCGTATTTTGCTTTGTAAGAGTGGGGACTTTGTGTTCTATCATCATAAACACTTGATTTCACTAACTTAAACTTGAAGCAAGATACATATCTATAGTTAACTATAATTATATACACTTAGTTAAAACTTACTAGAAAATGTCTAATCCTCAAAGAACATTAAAACAATGATTTAAAAAATATAAGTAGGAACAATTCATTAAAAATCCATGAAAATAAGTATTCACATTAAAACAACATTAATTATTCCAACAATATTGAAACATTTTATTCAGTACAGTGAATTCAATTTCAGTTCTACAGTTGCATCTCTGTACAGCACACATTCCTGATACATTTCTAGTGACACATAGAATACCTACTTCGTATTGTCTTACATAGAGAGTATATACAGATTACATAGATTTAGGTCATTTGTTAAGAAAAGATACTGTATTAGTATAAAAGTATTCTTTAATACTTCCTCTCTTTATCCAATTTTAAGATTGGATTTATAGAGGCACTTTCAACAGAGAGAGTCTGATTTTTTTTAATTATCTAAAAAATATAAAGTTGATTATATTTAAAGCATTTGTACAGTTATTAATACTCATTAAGTTTCCAGTTTCAAAAGTTGAATATATGTAAGAATTTTAAGTAGATTCTATTATATTAACGCTTTTTATAATACAGAACTTCAATCAACATTGCCTTATTTCAGAAGAGGTCAGACAGGGGTCAGACTTCTACAGAGGAAAAAAAGCTATTCCATTTGAATCATTAGGAAAGAGAAGGTCTAACATATTTTGTAAACAAATTTTCAAAACAAAGGTTTTCATTTTGTAAAGCAACATCAGCAATATGCTTAGTTTTGAGTACAACTAAAAATGCCAGTTGGGTATCCCTGTTATATCATTATAATAAATAGAGAAAAAAGGGAGAGAGCACCTATGATAAATTCAAGAAAAAATTTAATAAAACAATGAGAAAAGTGAGAAAAAAAAACAGTAAATTTTGAATAGCCCCAACATGGGAAAAGTCACTGATAATAATTAAGAGGACATTGGGGCACCTGGGTGGCTCAGTGGGTTAAGCCTCTGCCTTCAGCTCAGGTCATGATCTCAGGGTCCTGGGATCGAGCCCCACATCAACTCTCTGCTCAGCAGGAAGCCTGCCTCCCCCCACCCTCTGCCAGCCCCTCTACCTACTTGTGATCTCTGTCAAATAAATAAATAAACAAATAAAAAAAAATTAAAAGGACATCATCCTATTTGGATTGACTTTAGGATTTCTTTTAAAACTGCTAATAAAGAATATTTTCTTCCTTAATTGTTTAAGATGTTCCTCTCCGTTTGCTAAGTTAATTGGCCCATCATGTTTTTTTGAGTGTGTGTGTATGTGTATACGTGTGTGTATGTGCTTGTATGTGTGTACGTGCGTGTGCATAGGGCCAAGGAAGAAGCAAAGAGAATCTCAAGCAGACTCCTCACCCAGTACAGAACCTGAGATCATGACATGAGCTGAAATCAAGAGTCGGATGCTGAACCGACAGAGCTACCCTGGCATTCCCAGCCTATCATATTTTTACCAGAAAAATAGGAATGTGTGACATTGCCTGGGGCCAAACAGCATTGTTTTCAAATGTAAAAATATTCAACTTAGCTAGAAACTAAAGAAGGACTGGGTAGAAAAACTGCACGTACATGTGGAATGTGGGTATGAAAAATTGAGTAAGATAATGTACAATTTTCACAAACTCACTCAAATGATATTTAATACTTAAGTAACTAAAAATTTTGTGTTTAGAAGATAGTCCTAAAAATAAGGAGTCTCTTACAAATATATACTAGTAAGTAATATATACTACAAATATATACTAGTAAGGTAACAGACTATAGTCAAGCCACAGGTGCGTGGGCAAAAGAAGTAAATTTTTCTATTATTAGTTCCAGTAATTATCAAAAGACAAGATTTCCTGGCCAAGAGTCTACCAGAAATATTGACATGGGATAAATAAAATGGTGACCTTTATTAAGGGTATGAGACCTAAAAAGAAAACCACAAAGTGTACATACTCAAAGTACATTTAAAATCTTCCCTAAGTATTTGTTAATATTCACCTGACTTCATTCCTTAATTTTCATGGATTTTTCTTTCTACCGTACGTCCTTAAATTGTTGACATTTTTTTCCTACATTAGTCCCCATTGAAAAATGCAGACTAGATTCTCTGCCAACCTCAGTCCCATCAGATGAGGGAGTATTTACACAGTTAGGTCTCAACAAACCAATGATTCAACTGCTTACTCTAAGCGTGAATTGCTGAAAACTAATAAAACAGCAATGCCTTTTTAATCGCTACAAACTCTGCTTTGCATAAAGTATTTGGTGACAGAAATGACTCTCCTGTCCCCTTCTTCTTAGGTCATACTTCAGTTGGCTGCTGGAAGGCAGATTTGCCATTTAAAAATCCCTTTCTGATGCGGTGCCATAGGCATTGTTCTTCCATTAACCTGAAATGAGATGATGACCAAGTATAAAAGTATTTTGTAGCCATAGTGGCAATAAAGCAATGATCTAAAGATAGACAGCCCCAAAGATTACATGGCAGCTACAAAGAATGGCTGACATTTAGATATGATCGAAATGCTCAATTTAGTTCAAGCAATTTCTGAAAGAGCGCCATTCATATATACTAAGAAGTTCTTTGGGTCAAGTTGAAGATTCTCTTGAAAACAGCTTCAATACTTTTGCGTGAATGGTTGAAAAAATGCGGAAGTTTTGACAACTGCTTCAATTACAGATTTATTGTGGTTTCTTTAGTTTAGAGAAGGAACATCGGACAGTATTGTTATTTGTGATAGGAGGGACTCTTCGATTAAAGCCACTGTGAGAAACCTCAAAATTTCTTTTTCCTGCTCCCGGATTTCACACTATATATTCGCAATAAATTTCTATAAATTTGGTATCTTCCTAGCCATTTTAAGGTCTTCTTCTGGAGATGGAAATTATAGCATTTACAAGAACTTTTGTCAAGTAAGAGTGGAATGTGGGTTTGCTATATCCATGAATTTCCATTAGTGAATGGTGATCACGTGTATCTGCCAGGCCCATAAATATTGCTCACCCTAGCGCAGCTTTAGATGGACAGTTACAACATTCCTTTACTCCAACTTTAAGGATGTAGAGATGCTGTGTAATTTTAGAAGAAATGGGCAATGAAAATAACCTTGCAATATTGCTGGTAGCCTGTCTTTAAGATGAAATTATTTGAGTTTGACTTACAGCATACAACTTGACCACCGCCCCTCCCCCAGCCACGTATCCACCACCTGCTACCTTCATAGATGTATTTCTGGATAATTTGACTACATGAACATGCCAATATAACCACTGAAACAAATCCGGCTGTATGACAAAGATCGTTTTGTTTTCCTTCTACAATTTAGAAAATTAAAGGTGAACCAAAACTAACTGCCACATCAGATTCGATCAGAAGAGTTTAGGATCATGAAATACACACACCATCATTTACATCCCATCAAGAACAACACATGTGCCAGGAGTTCACTTAAGGAATCTCTATTTAGCGTTTGGTTTTCGGATTAGGCACCTCTGGAAGAATAGATGTCTGGATCTATATATTTCTACAGGTAGTTAAAATGGAAGATTAAGGCTAGTTTAATTCTAAACCTTTTTGCCTCTTAATGATAGAGTTAAATTCATCTCGAGGGGAATTAAAATATCCTATTTTCTGAGGGAGGCTTTAGGGATTTCTGTATCTATTAATGGACCGACAGGTGTTCTCTAAACAATTAGGACTAATTAGCATTTTTGTTGACTAGATTGAATAGGGAGCACTGGAAGAAACACTTAATGGCCATATAAGTGATTATTTCACCCTTGGAATTTTCTTTGCCAGCAAAGAGATAAAATGTACTATGAAGAATCATGGGAAAGGGAAAGTTGCTTTACTCCATGATTATTATCATGAGTTAGCTTCATTTAAAGGGGGGGGGGTGTTAAATTATCTGTAAGTCTAACTAGATTCCTAGCTACAACAGCTACCATATATTATGTTGAATCCTTTACATAATTTACCTCTTAGCCTAAGAAAACTTAAAAGTACTGTTATCTATTTTTTCTAAAAGTAAATATGGTGATATTTCAAGAGGATATTTAACTTCTCCATAACCCTAGAAATAGCCAATGCTAACTTCTGGCAATCCCATTATAAAGGACCTTTGCTTTTCCAAAACACCTTGCCACCTCTTCATCCTGTTCCTCCCCAACCCAAGGACATCTTATTTATTAAGATTTTTACTTTAAAAGTGGAATAGCAGGGGTGTCTGGGTGGGTCAGTACAGTAAGCCTATGCCTCTGGTTAAGGTCATGGTCTCAGGGTCCTGGGATCAAGCCCCACATCCGGCTCTCTGCTCAGCAGGGAGCCTGCTTCCTCCTCCCTCGCCTTTCTGCCTACTTGTGATCTCTCTCTTTCTCTCTGTCAAATAAATAAAATCTTTGAAAAAAATACAGTGGAATAGCAGGATGAATTATGTAGTCACTAACTAGGTTTTTCTAATTTCTATTTTCACAGAAAATTCTCTTCATATTTCTTTTAATTCATCAGTATAATTTTGACAATCTGTGTGCCAATCATTATACCACCCAGGGAAAAAACAAGGTTATTGAAACAATCCCTGCTCTAAAGGGATAAGGGTCAGCATGTTTTAATACAGTTTTAAGTCTATTCTGATCATTATTTATACCCATTATCAAGTTCTATCTCGAGTTTGCTACAGTAATGGAAAGGTAATTGACTTTGTGTATCAGTAATAAGCACAATGGTTATTTGAGTTACTTCTGGCTTTAATATATTGGGAATGAGAGAGCCAGAGAGCAGCAATCTCAAAATTAAAACTTAGCTAGAATGGACAATAAATGTGCTGATATCAAAAAGGATTACATTAAATAACTAAAATTGTGTCATAGTTATTAAAGATTTAAATTCATATTCGCACACAGTATATTACACTGATATTCTCTAAAAATATTGATGATGAGTTATTTACAATTTTACAATTTTTTTTAAATCCCAAATTGCAATGATAGCTCCATAATCAGCCCGAAAATAGGTTACTTAGGTTATAATATTTTAAAAAGTCAATTATATGAGGACATATTCTATGTTTTTTGCTTTGTAGATAGGTATTAACTTAATATTTGCCTAATGCCTATCATTTGCAAAGCTGTCTACTTTTTGGTCTAGATCTCTCACATGAGACCATATCTGTTCTAGATCTCATGTACAGTGTAGCAATGGATTTCTATTTTTCCTTTCTTCCTTAGGATAATATTAAGAATAATTTACTTCAGAAAAACTTTTAATAATTCTCAATCATAAGACATAGTAGTATATGAAAAGCTAACAAATAAGGTTAACTATTAAATCCTCTCTTAATACAATTTTATACTTCAAACACTTCGAGGGGGTATTGGGGGAGGTGAAGAAAGGAGAGATAGACACTATGAAACAATGCCAAATTGCACCTATACCAACCTGCCATTGCAACCTACAAAAGTTTAATGCTACCAACATAATTCCTTGCAACATATAATACTTATGGTCAATACTTTTGTCATACTGACTAAAAGTTTCTGAAGAGTTAAAAGTAACTTTCTGAAGTCCAAGGAGGTAGAGGAAGCTCAAGAAGGTAAAATGGAGTATGGCTGCTGCTGAATTACGCATAAAAAGCCAAATATAGGACCAAACCCAAAGCAGACTGACATCACAACAAACCTATAAATGATGGTAACCAATAACGTCTTGAAGGATTTAAGATTGGCCAACCAGATTTCACCATCATGCCAATATCTCTTCAACAATGACCTGAATTTTAGATTTTCATTTTCAAATGTTCAACTTCAGAAAATCTCTACTGTGAATAAAGTATATATGAAGAATAAGAAATATAAATACTGACAGCACAAATCTAAATTCAGTCATAGAAAATAATTTAGGTAAGAGAGTAATAAGTTTTGGTCCATTTCCCAATTCATAACGCAATTAAAAATAAATCTGTATACTTTTCTAGAATAAAAAGTAAATATCACCTTCCATCATCAATATGAAATTTCAACTTTAACATTATGATTCTGATTTATATAGTGTAAAGAATCACCAATAACGTAGAATTTTGTAAAAAAGCAATTCCCATTTCCATTCTTTATTATCACACTTCCCACAGCAGCTTTCCAACATCAAATGTTTCTTCAGGAATTCCTTTCCATACCCAAATAGAGTTACAATGATGTTATTTGAATTATCAGGGTCAGATATTGACCCATGACTTCCTGCTGGGGCAGAAACCAATTTAATTTCTTGGGTGCTCATCTTTAACATTTCCACTTCTTCCAAAACCACGCACAGGGTTATTACAGGTGTTGGTTAAATCAATGGTCTGAGTTTATATTTTCATGACTACATAAATGCCACTCACCACTGAGCCAGCGTATTTTATTACTTTTGTCTTCTTGTACGAGTTTTGCTATATTCTTACTTTGCTTTATATAGCATTCTTGGGACACTCATCACTATTTTTTTCCAAACGTTTAAGCAAATCTTCCAGACCTATCAATCTCTTCCAAATAATCTAAGTGTGTAGGTAAACTTTGCTGGTCTCCCACGCTAGCTACCACCTGGTAATGTCTGAGCTTGTTCCTCCATCCACACTGCCACCTCAAGAATGCCACACCTGCCAGCACCTGCCCCTCTGCCTGGCTGTTTTCCAATAATGGATCCTCACCCATTCTCTCTCTTCACTTCGTTAATTATCCCATGAAAATCCTAAGTTTCAAAGAAGTGGTACATAAAAGATAACTTTGATGTTCAGGTTTACATCATGAATCTTGTTCCTTTCCTTATTGGTAAAAATCAAGGGGTATAGATATCTAGTTCATCATTTTTCTTCAGACTTTTGAAGGTATTTATTGAGTAGATACAAAACAGGCTCTTCAAAATAAATTCTTAAATACTTTATTTCTTGAGCTTTTTAACATTTTCTAGCTCATTTCTCTGTCATTTCTTTTTAGAACACCTATGGAATGTATATAGGACACCTTTAATATATCCTATAAGAGCTACATTTTCTCAATTTTTCTATGATTTTAACTCATCCTTCCATTGACTAGTCTTTAGATACAATATTTTTCAAATCTACTTTATATTTTATTTTGTATTATGTAGGTCTCTTTGGAAACATGCTTCTAGATTTAACTGGCCAATGTTCAGGGCCTTCCTGCAGTCCTCCAGTTGAAAGTGTAGCTCTCCATGTAGTAGGCAGTTCTTTTTATGGCTTAATCACCACAGTGCTTTATGTGCTCTTTTTTCCCATTATCTGGAAGAAAATTTCTCTTGATTGACACTTCTTTTTTGAAAGCATATAAAGGTGATAACAAAGAGACGGTTTTAAATCATTTGCTATAGTTACTCAGAAGTGTTAAAATAATCTCAAAGGTACAAGTTTATATTCAGTTCAAATAAACAGATCTAGAATATTAATTGCTGTTTTCTTAACCCTTCCTGACAATTATGTCAAAAATTTAAATGTGCTTAAGATGGGCTTACAAATTTCTGTTTTCAAAATTCTTTCCAGTAGATTCATAGCTTTCAGCTGTTGCCTCATACTTAGCATTTTGGAAAGAAGGAAAGAAAGAAAGAAAGAAAGAAAGAAAGAAAGAAAGAAGAAAGAAGAAAGAAAGAGAGAGAGAGAGAGAGAGAGAAAGAAAGAAAGAAAAGAGGAAAGAGGAAAGAAGGAAAACAACAACAAAAAAAACACCCTAATAGGAGAAAAAGACATAGAACCTTTGGGAAAGGGTTCATGAAGGCATTTGGGAGAAGAATTTAAGATCAGCATTAGGTTTTGTTGTCCCCCCCACACACACTTGCTCTAACTTATGACTAGCTGATGTTACTTTACATGTGTATACATATACATTTCAAAAATAAATTCTCTTGAGTAATTTTTGTTCCCTTTTATACGTATCCAGAAATCTGCTGGCAAAAGTTCACACATTTTTATTTCAGGTCAATTAATCAAAGTTATTAGACCCCACTGATTATTTACAGAACACTAAATTGCTTAAAATTCAACAACAGCTGCCTTATACTTTAAGACTGTCCCTCAGAAACCCTCAGTCCCAGTTTTAGTAAAGATCCTGAGATCTGATGCTGTGCTGTTTAATTCCATGACATTCTTTTATCAAAAAAGGGGGGGGCGGGGGATGACGAAGAACTTAAATATGGTACAAATACTTTCACTGAAGTCACACAGAGGGCAAGCCACTAAGGGTGGCACAATAAGCACGAAAAAGAAAGTCTCCACAACGAAATAACTTAAAATCAGGTAGGAGAAGATACATAAATATATCAGATCAATGATAGATCAATAGATCAATGCCATGACAGAATGAAAGTAATATGGATAGTTACAAGATGTCCTAGAGTCCTTTCTACTTGGGAAACAGTGAGAGAGTCAAGAATCAGCTCACAATGGGATGTTGTCACCCAAGCCCAGCACCAATAAGCCACTCAGTCGTTGAGAGTGTAAGAGGTGGTCTAGGGCAAAAGAAAAGTTACACAAGTTGGAAAGCACAGTCAGCAAAAAATGGTTTCAAGACTATTCTAACGTCAAGGGTCCCAAGACCACACCTAGGTTTGGTGATTTGCTTGAACAACTCAAAGGACTCAGCATATAGCTCAGGCTAGGACTCAGCTAAGCCATAAAAAGCACTATCAGCAGAGGGAAAAGACACGTGTGGCAAAATGCACAAAAACAAACGCCTTATTCAAAGGTCCTCTCTTAACAGAGCCATACATACAGAGTATACACAGACCCTCTAGCAACCGAACTGTGACATGTTTGACAATTGACAGAGGAAATTCACCTGAGCTTAGGAGTCTAAGGTTTTCGTGGGAGGTCATCTAGGCACCTTCCACTTAATACCCAAATTCCAGACCTCCAAAAGGAATGCAAGCACTCATCATAAAAGAGTGTTTGTACCAATTTTAAATAAGTGAGCCACTTTTCTCAGTTCTGGGAATAATTGGAACCCTCTTGAAACCAAGTTACCATAAGCCAACCAAGGGCTGAACTTGTAAGCCGGCCTTTCTAACAAGAGAAGTCTTGGACCTGCTAAGTTAATAATCATGCAAAGAGAACTAACTGGAGAATATAGATTATGAAAGGTCTTGAGGGGGAAAAAACCAAAAAACAAACAAACAAAAAAAACAGCTTCATGAAGCATTTAATCTTATTATTTTGGTAATACTTTGTCAAATTGATAAGAAAACTTGCTACTCTGCCACAGTGGGACTTCATAAAGGTTACTCTTCATGATTAGGAGAAAACAGACAAGAAAGCTTTTGGTCAGCACTTAGATTACTGATAGTACTATTCTGATGCATAACTAGTACATTATATCAAGTTTCTTTTGCTTTTCCTATCAGGATGTGGACAGTTCTTTTAGAGTTTTGATTCTTTTTAAAGGTTTTATTTGACAGAAGGAGCACAAGCAGGCAGAGTGGCAGGTAGAGGGAAAAGCAGGCTCCCCGCTGAGCAGGAAGCCTGATGTGGGGCTTGATCCCAGGACCCTGGGATCATGACCTGAGCTGAAAGCCGACGCTTAACCAAGTAATCCATGCAGGCACCCCAAGTTTAGATTATCTTTAAATAATTGCAAGTTATCACAACCTATTTAATGCATGATTCTAAGTTTCAAGTATGAAAACCATTATGTTATGAAAACATTTTGATAAAAAAGCAGATGTTTGTACAAGATGCTTATTTTTTCACAGCAGTAACACCAGGTTGAAGCTGAAATGCCTTCAAACATTCCATTGACCAGTGGAAGAAAAAAATTAAAAAAGCAAGCTTTATTGCACTTTTAAATTTTGATCTTTCATGAATTACAAGTGTACTATTCACAAAGCTAGCCTTTGTTAAACATAAGAAAACTAGGTTTCCAAACTCTTTCAACCCAATTTTTATCACCATCCAGACTCACAGTTACATAAAATATCAAAAGGTTATAGAAAAAAATGAATTTTTTATGTCATATTTACTACTTACAATTTCTATCATTGTGACTGAAGAAATAAGATTTCAACCCACAAAAATATGACTTTTTTTACAAATGGCAAATAAAAGCAACTTCAATACTGTACAAAAGCAGATTTCCCAAGTAGCTAATTCTAAATTGTTGAAGACCCCTGACACTCTTACAGTTCTGCTGTTATTAAAAAAAACAAAAACAAACAAACAAAAAAAACCCTGAAGGAAAAGTTGCCCCCTGATGTTAAGTAAGATTTATTTTATCTCCAGAATAGGGTGGGAATAAGTTTGGCTAAAATCACTAGGGTATACAGAACAGGATGATTATTTCCATGTGTCAAATACCAGAGGAAGAAGCCTTTCAAGTTTACGGAGTCCAACTTGCTTAGAACAAAAAGGCTTTGAGGTCAGGTATGAACTCTCTTTTGTGCTATTAATCTTCATCAAAATGTAAAATTGTTTTTTCTTTTAATTTAGCAACAGGCTCTAATTGTCACTTTTCCTGTAAAAGTAAGTTACAAAAACAAGGAGAGAACGTGGATGAAGTTATTTTCAAGATTTACAGTCATTGTAGCAATCTGTAAACACTAGGTCAAATGTTTTCCAGTCTACCTAAAACAATTTTGCATAAAATACGAAAATGGGTCTATAGTCCACCTGGCCCATGCTGAGATTTGGTAGAAGGTTATCATTTGTTTTTATTGAATGAACACTTGCTAATTTTGTCCTCAATACACCAAGATTGTAATATTTGAGAAACAGTTTGAAACTATTAGCTCTCAATACTATTAACCTTTTTGAAATTTTAATAATTGGCAAACTCCTACTATGAATATCCTTAGTTGGAAATACCCTCCGAATGAAATTAGACCGTGTAAGGTAATCAAGGGAGGACCTTAAACATTTTTTTAAAGATTAAAAAGGAAGGGCCAAGAAAACATCCCTGACACATCTTAAGGATGTCAAAAACAAAAACAAGAACAAACAAACAAACAAAAAGTGGAAGACATGGTTTTGTGTCTGGGAAAACCAGTTTCATTTCTTAGTTTCCCCTTAATGTTTCTAATAGTTCTGAATTAGCATTTTCTTCTTTGACCATCTGTTGTTTCTGCTTCAGTGTTTAATTCTCTTCATTTACTGTAATTAAACTACTTCAATTATTTCTATCAAGTCTCAGTTCATGGGCATCTGTATTTAAATAATTTCAAATGCATCAAATAAATAGTACCATCGCTCAATTGTGAGAAGTATTTGAAGGCAGACGTTATAACCAGTGATGTGGTGCGGCTTTTCCCTCCCATCTTTTTCTACTAACCAGGAGAGCTCCGTGAGGACAATAGCTCACTCCTCCTGCGTTCTGAGGCTTTTTCTCATTCTTACTCAGCAGCCCTCAGTGCCTAGAGATTACTGAATTGATCGCAGATACCACAGGAAGATAACCACTTTGTTACAACACAAAGAAAGGACAGCTTCATGGCACAGATTAGCCTGGGGAAAACAAAAGATAAGAAAGTACCCACAAGCTAAACAAAGTACCCACAAGCTAAAGGTCAAGAATCACACTCATTTACTGGCAACACTCAAATAGCACAGGATTCATAAAATGCTTCTGCTTGACTACTATTTAAGATGGAACTGGATGATGCTAACCAAAGAACCGAGAGTCTACTACAATTGTTCCAGAGCTATAATTTAAAGGTCTAGTATTTTCAGCATGGTACTGGCACAAAAACAGAAACACAGGACAGTGGAACAGAGTAGAGAGCCCAGATATGGACCCTCAACTCTATGGTCAAATAATCTTCAACAAAGCAGGAAAAAAATATGCAGTGGAAAAGACAGTCTCTTCAATAAATGGTGCTGGGAAACCTGGGCAGCTATATGTAGAAGAATGAAACTTGACCATTCTCTTATACTATACACAAAGATAAACTCAAAATGGATAAAAGAGGGTGCCTGGGTGGCTCAGTGGGTTAAGCCGCTGCCTTCGGCTCAGGTCATGATATCAGAGTCCTGGGATCGAGTCCCGCATCAGGCTCTCTGCTCAGCAGAGAGCCTGCTTCCCTCTCTCTCTCTCTCTCTGCCTGCCTCTCCATCTACTTGTGATCTCTGTCAAATAAATAAATAAAATCTTTAAAAAAAAATGGATAAAAGACCTCAATGTGAGGCAGGAATCCATCAGAATCCTAGAAGAGAACATAGGCAGTAACCTCTTCGACATCAGCCACAGCATCTTCTTTCAAGACATGTCTCCAAAGGCAAAGGAAACAAAAGTAAAAATGAACTTTTGGGACTTCATCAAGATCAAAAAGTGTCTGCACAGCAAAGGAAACAGTCAAAAAAACAAAGAGGCAACCCACGGAATGGCAGAAGATATTCACAAATGACACTACAAAGGGCTAATATCCAAGATCTATAAAGAACTCCTCAAACTCAACACACACAAAACAGATAATCACATCAAAAAATGGGCGGAAGGCATGAACAGACACTTCTCCAAAGAAGACATACAAATGGCTAACAGACACATGAAAAAATGTTCATCATCATTAGCCATCAGGAAGATTCAAATCAAAACCACATTGATATACCACCTTATACCAGTTAGAATGGCCAAAATCAACAAGACAGTAAACAACATGTGTTGGAGAGGATATAGAGAAAGGTGAACCCTCTCACACTGTTGGTGGGAATGCAAGCTGGTGCAGCCACTTTGGAAAACAGTGTGGAGATTCCTTAAGAAATTAAAAATAGAGCTTCCCTATAACCCTGCAATTGCACTACTGGGTATTTACCCCAAAGATGCAGTAGTGAAAATGAAGGCCATTTGTACCCCAGTGTTCATAGTGGCAATGGCTACAGTCATGAAACTGTGGAAAGAACTAAGACGCCCTTCAACAGATGAATGGATAAAGAAGATATGGTCCATCTATGCAATGGAGTATTATGCCTCCATCAGAAAAGATGCATACCCAACTTTTGTATCCACATGGATGGGACTAGAGGAGATTATGCTGAGTGAAATAAGTCAAGCAGAGAAAGGCAATTATCATATGGTTTCACTTACTTGTGGAACATAAGGAATAATACAGAGGACATTGGGAGATGGAGTGGAGAAGTGAGCTGGGGGAAATTGGAGGGGAGACAAACCAGGTGAGACTGTGGACTCTGAGAAACAAACTGAGGGTTTTGGAGGGGAGGGTGTTTGAGGGCTTGGGTGAGCCTGGTGGTAGGGATTAACAAGGGCACGTATTACATGGAGCACTGGGTATGGTGCATAAACAATGAATGCTGGAACACTGAAAAGAAATAAAATAAAATAAATGAAAAAAAAATCTAGTATTTTCTAATAAACTTCAAGAGCTTTATCTTAAAAGCAGGAATACAAGTGTTCCTGAGGGGTATCAAGATATGGAGAGGGAGATGGAACCGGGTTCTAGCTGAGTCCGTTTACAATGGAAGGCAAGTCTCCTCATACTTAATGGAAAGGGTTAGAACTAATATAGGGACTGGACAGTGACAAGAAAGGGTTAGAACTAATATAGGGACTGGACAGTGACAATCAAGGGTAGCAAAGCACAGGTACTCCACTGTTCATAGTCATCCATACCCTCATTCACTGAGGGTATCACATGCAGGCGTAACTATGGATTCCACAGGCCCCAAGACCATTGCCAAATGTTGACTTCAGTTGTAAAGACTTGGAGGTCACAGGAAATCGGAGAGTAGATTGTCACCAAGTAGACTGAAATCAGAGAGCAAAGAGGGCGCTGGACAGACACAGGATCATATCGGATAAATTTCTGCCTTTCATCTCTTATTCCATGGGTCTACTTTAGGGCATCTATATGAGCCAAAACCAGTGAATCTCCATACTATGATTTTTTTTTTTTTTAAGATTTTATTTGTGGGGCACCTGGGTGGCTCAGTGGGTTAAGCCTCTGCCTTCGGCTCAGATTATGATCCGGGAGTCCTGGGATCAAGCCCCACATCAGGCTCCCTCATCAGCAGGGAGCCTGCTTCCCCCCCTCTCTGCCTGCTGCTCTGCCTACTAGTCATCTCTCGCTCTCTGTGTCAAATAAATAAATAAAATCTTAAAAAAAAATTTTTTTAAAAAGGTTTTATTTATTATTTGACAGAGACCCAGAGAGATCACAAGCAGGTAGAGAAGCAGGCAGAGAGAGAAGGGGAAGCAGGCTCCTCACTGAGCAGAAAGCCTGATGTGAGGCTTGATCCCAGGACCCCAAGATCATGACCTGAGCCAGAGGCAGAGGCTTAACCCACTGAACCACCCAGGCGACCCAGATTTTTTTTTAAGGATTTTATTTGTCAGAGACAGAGAGAGAGAGATAACACACACAAGCAGGGGGAGCAGCAGAGGGAGAAGCAGACTCCCCACTGACCAAGGAACACAATGTGGGACTTGACCCCAGGACCCTGGGATCATGACCTGAACCAATGGCAGATGGCCAACCAACTGAGCCACCCAGGTCCCTAAATACTAGGATTTCTGACAAGGGAGTCCTCTTGCTTTATTGATCTTTCACAAAATGCGCCTCAGCATGGATTCATTATACATGGGATAAAATAAGGTGCACGGAAGTACAGCATATTCTCAGAAACAGCTCAGTTGTAATCAGCCTAAATAGAATAGCCCTGAGAAGTTAGTTAGCATTCTACCCTGGACAGTCATAAAGCTCTTTCTCAGCTAATAGAGAGTAGTTGTTTCTTAATCAGCAAGCCCTCCAAGACAGAACGCCAGGGTTGAAACCCCTGCTTTGCCATATACGCCTGACAACCACTCACCAGTATTTTTTAACTATGGCACCTGTGCTCTTGCTGCCTTGGTTTTCACATGGGGAAACAGACGCTGATACTCAGATCAATACCACGGGCTTGTTTTCAGAATGAACTAACCTATGAAGCATAGAATATACTCTCTAACTTACAGGTAAGTACTTCTCTGGGTTGTTAGCCATCATTCCTGCTGCATTACTGGAGTGGGGCTGGCAACCTAGACTCCAAGCCGAGTCGTGGATGCTGAAGACGGTGCAGCATTTATGTTCCGTAAGTCCCAGAAACCCAGAGCTCGTGTAATCATTTGTCATGGAACCACAGTTCTGATTCTTTATGTTTCTGAAACTCAGTTCCCACTTCTAAACTGAAAAGTAAAAGATCAAGCCAGGTGATTTACACTGCAGAATCTCACAGAGGTTCAAACATGGGCTTTACTAGGAGGTCTCTTTAGGGAAGGGGGCAGATTAGATCTGAGAAAAAGAGGGGATATATTCAGTTAGCACTTATTTTGTATTTAAATGGCTCAGTCCCCGCCCTCAAGCTATTAGCCAGGTGGCCAGTCTTTCCACTTCAGCAGAAGCTGGACCTTTCCTACACAGATCGTAGCATCAGAAAGTTTCCAAAGTGAGGCACATCCCTTGTCAACCAGAAGCAAGGGGAGTATTTCTCTCCAGCGAAGTTCTGAGGAACCCCTAGAAAGGCCTACAAAAGTGACATGAAAGATTTTCCAACAAGTGTCAGCATATCAACAACCAAGCCCTACCCTGGAGACGAATTCTAGCCTGATTTGTAGCGCCCCCTTATTAAACAGGGATGAAATGCGTGATCAGACGTGCAAGGGAATCACTAACATTGTAGACAAATCCATACAGTGTTTTTAAGGAATCAGTGAAGAAAGAAATCAGGTGAGAACTGAACAGGGAATGGAATAAATCCCCCGCAAAGGAAGATATGTATGGATATGAAAGTTTGAATATATTAGTGGTAGAGACAAATGTACTTTCTGGCCTATTTAAAATCTCCGGCTCCAAATGTGCCTTTCTTATCCCTATAATGGTTTGATTCTCCCCACCATAGCACCCAGACATCCATTACAAAAAATTTTATATGTACCCTTTGCCTGTCCACAGGCACATTTTTAGTATTTATTATAACTCTAGAAGTAGGTTTCCTTCAACTTAGACAAAGGAAACTAAGTCACAGAGAAGCCGGTAACACTTGAGGGTCACAGCTTTGCTACATGTCAAACAAACAGTATGTTAGCCCAGGTAAGCAGCTTTCGTGTTCCCTGAAGTACATTGCTAGGGCTGCCTCCTTTGTATTGTACAGGTAGAGACAGCCCCACCTGAACCATTAGATCCCCAGTACTTAGAGGAATGGCTACACAAGAAGGTGGGTACTGGTTACATAGGTGTTGAATTGAGGAAAACAAACCAACAGCCAGTATTTACAAAGAACTCTACTTATATTGAACGGAATAGTATTTATATAGTCATAAAGTAGAAACATGAATTTGACTGCAAGCATTCTATAATTACAGGGTGGTGATGTGGGTGGAGAAAAAGCAGTATGCGCGTGTTAATCAGGTAAAAGACCTAAATCTTTATAGTAGGAAGGCAATGGAAAATGCCTACCTAATTTGAAATATCCAGAAATAGTGGCATTTTAAGGCAGGTTTAAAAAAAAAATACAGAGGTGAACGCCGGAAGAAACGAAGTCTTTAAAAACAGAATCCTTGCCTTAGGTCTATGGTCTGTCATGTCAGGGAGAGGGGTAGGAGGAGCTGGCAAAAATAGTGCAACTTTTTCTTCTGGATGGTTCCTTGAGAGTGTCAAAACCCACCCTCAAGGTCACATGAGAAAACAAGAGACACATGCACAGAAATCAACAGCCCGCTTCTAACGGAACCATTAAGCTGAACAAATGATCACGTATGTTCAAAGACCCTATGTTTATTATGAGCATACATCCTTTAAAGCCTAAGAAGGCTATAATTTCATTGCGGACTGAGAAACGGATTCTGACTTTGCAAACCTATTTCCAGTGTCTGCCCCCAAACCTTTTACAAACAAAATCGACAAACTGCTTTAGTATTCCTGAGAGGCTTTTTGCCTAAGGACTGCCTTTCTAATTAAGCCCTCCAACTCTTTAACATGCTAATTTTATCCATTAACTTGTAGATGAAGTGGTTTCAGCTGTTATCTGTGCATCACACACAACAGGGCTTGATCTACAATTTCGGGGAAGCTGGTTTGAAAATTCTTGCCAGTTTTCATTAAAGAAACTTGAGTTTTATAGCACCAAATTATGTTTTTAGCATAGCTAAGGGAGACCTTGGACTGGCCAAAGGAGAGGGTAAAAAGAAATCAGCAGCGAGGCTGGGGGAGGGAGCAACGCGGGTGATGACGTCAAAAGTCCTCTGGAGCACATCTGTGGATCTCCACTGTAGAGTGCAAGGAAAATAACCTAAAATTTAATGTAATGGAGACTTCTGGAAATGTAACCTATGCTATTATCACCGACGATATTCGTGATAGGACCTGAACCCATATGGAAGTAGGAAAATAAATTGGTGATAGGCATGCCAATCTGAAAATAAGAGTTCCATCTGAGGCCATGAGATGCACCTCTGCACAGCTTTTCCAGCTCGGGATTCCTAACCTCGGGACTCCTCGGTTCGTCTGCTCAGGGTAAACATATCACCCATGTCATGCAACTGTTGGGAGATAAAGCACTGTATGAGTTTTACATGTTGTATTAGATTTCACCTCCGTGATTAGGAGAAGAATGGAGTTTTCTGGCATGCTGAGTGCCATATGCAAGCTAGTCTCTAACCTACCTCAAGGGAAATTCATAAAAGGTTGTAATCAGACCATTAGAAACATGCTTTCTTTTAAATCTAAGTGGCACAACCCAGGATATGGAATGTGAACATGCTTCATGCCCGAAAGAGGGAAAAATCAAGAATAACTTAAGTCAAAGGAAATTGCACCTAACAGTTAAACAGGCAAAGACTTTATTCAAGACCATCCCAATAAGGGTTGAGACTTCCCGTGGAGTGGAGTGGAGTGGAGTGGAGTGATCGGTCCTTTATTGTAACAAAAGACCAGACCGGAAAGTTGAAGTTGAGGTGAGCTCAAGGCAAAGAACTGGCTGATGGAGTGACAAAGAACAAGGATAATCAATAAGAACAGATCTCCAGTGTTTGCTAATTAGCAACTTTAACTTAAACTGGGCTCCTCCTCTCCCAGGACACTGGAAGACAAAGGTCCTCTGTTTCTTCACGACTACTTTTCAAAGGTATGGCCCCTAGGTCCTTAAAAAGGATGGTCCTGAATTGTCAAAACATCAAAAGGCTGGAAAACTTTTAGATCTTGAAGGGGCAGAGAAAATTTGCAATAGCAAGTTTCCTCAAGTGAACTCTCTAGCTGTAAGAAAAACATTTCAGAGAAGTCTACCGTCAGAAAGAAATCAGGCTGAAAGGTAGTCTGGCCCAGGAGACTGTGAAGGTGTTCTCCATTACCTGAGGCCACAAACCCTCATCCTCTTCAGGAAAGGTACTACGGTACGTGCTGTGGTGTTGACCCCAGACGGCATGACTATATCCCAGCACCCCCCTTACCAGCTGGGCGACTCTGGCCAAGTCCTACAGCCAGAGCTGCACCCTCCTTCCTTGTCAGACAGCAAGAGTACCAGGGCCTTGTATGGAATAGCTGCTTGGTAAGTATTAGCCACCACGATTGTTCTTTTCACCATCATTACTTATGATATTACCCTACCATTACCAGTACTTGTTTGGCACTCGAGTACTTTCCATGTTTCAGATGGTGAGAGGGGTCATAACTGTAGGAAACTAGGCCATAGGCCCCAGGTCTTGCCTCTCTCTGTAAAGATATTACCCCCAGAGGTTACCTAAAGCTACAATCACCTTAGGACTTGAGTTTAGGAGATTTGAGCCTAGTTTTCTGTTGTTCCTCCCTGGAGAGCCGAAATGCTGGCATTGCACCATGCCCTGGCCCTCTGAGCCCACCAGATCCTGGAGGGCCTCACACCAAAGCCTGGACTGAGGTGGGATGACCGAAGTTCCCTTAAACTGAGTTCACTGTTACCCTCGCAAACCAGGGTGCCCAAGAGAAGACACGCAAGGCTACAACGCAGGAGATCCCACAGGGAGCGAGGCCATCCTGCCCTTACACAACTTTATACACTATCACACTGGAACGATATCTGTCAATGCCCTTGAGCCCCAGAACCACAAACCAACAGTGAGGGGCTGAGGCCGCCTTGATGGAAGGCTTCTAAATGGCTCAAAAAGCCCTTTGCCTCTAGGCACTTGCTTCCCCAAACAACCGTGACCATTCCGTTTGGGGAGCACAAGCTGCTCCACCAAGGGACACAGAACTTTTGCAAAGTCACCAGTTCATCATGCTTTCTGGAATTTTTGATAGGAAAAAAAAAAAAAAACCAAACTCATGAAAGAGAAACCACATGAATTATTTTCCTTTCTCCCTGATTCCTTTGCCAAACAGTAAATGTTGATGTATTAAAATTGCTTTAATTATTCCATTGAGTTGTTCCAGCAATTACATTCTCTCAAATTAATTAAAAAAGCGTTGTAAGGCTTTTAATGGAAATAAACTTGTTCAAGCTGTAAAAAGACAGATTAAAAAGTTTGAAACCTTGATAGGAAGAGTCCTGCTAAGCATGCTTAAATCACAATGCTCCTTCACAAGAAGTTTATATTTTATATATATATATATATATATATATATATATATGTCGCAGAATCCCAAGTCTTTTTTTTTTTCACATGGATATAATCATTTCTGCTAAAATGGTATTTTATTGTTCAGTTAAGCAAATCCCCTTCTAAGGTTTAAACAGCACAACAAAACAATATAATTTCTTACCTTGTAGTTCTAGAGGTCAGAAGCCTGAAGGGGTCTTGAAGCGGAAGGCAAGCAGAGAACAAAGCACAAGCTAACACCCCACAACCCCAGTGCAACTCTTTCTGCCCATGCGTACTGTCCTACTGCTAGGCTACAACCACCTTTTTGCACCAAAAACCTATCAAGCATTCTTTCTTGGCTGTTGGCTCCCCAACTCCACCTCAAAACACATTATTCTTACTTTTAGTCCGAGGAGATGAAGGCGTAGTCAGGACTTTGTTCCTTCTGGAAGCTCTGGAGGAGAATTCATCGCTTTTCATTTTCCAGCTTCTAGAGGCTTCCAGTATGTTTTGGTTTATGGCTCCATCTTCCAAGCCAGCAATAGCAGACCTAGGCCTTAATCACCTACTCCTGTCAAGTCTCCTTCCCGGTCTCTCTCATTTCATAAAGACACTCGTGATTCCATTTGGCGCACCTGAGCAATCCAGGCTACGGTCCCCACTCCAGGTCAGCTAATTTATAATATTACTTTCACCAGCAACCTTAAAGCCTCTTTGCTGTGGACCCTAGCGTTTTCACGGGTTCCAGGGATGAAGACGTGAAACATCTGTGGAGAGCCATTATTCTGCTTACCACGGGGCGGTTGAGAAAGAAATATGGCAGAGGAATACGAGCTCCCAGTCTTGCCCTCCAGTAGAACTACTGTGTTGCATGAATTCTAAGTGGCATTATTATCAGGATGATAGACAACATAGAGGACTGAGGCAGGATGAAGGCTTGAAAGAGTTAATAACTCACCACCAGCCTAAACCAAAGCTAGCAGTAGGGGCTGAGAGTCTAGAGCTCAGAAGGGTGAAATTGGCTATTTAACAGAATACGTCTCTTAAATGGATACTTCAGTGATGTTTATAAAGATGAGTGAATTAATGCTTTAAAAAAGTACTATTGATTTTCTATAGCAGTATGCAAAAAATATGGATGAGTCCCGCGTACATTTTTGACTTTAAAGTAATTTGTAACAAACCACCAAAATTGAATAAACCAGAAATATTGAATAAGTCCTAAAAACAGAAAGCAAGGCAGTATAAAAAGAATTAATGCCTGAACAGCCCTTGATTTTTACATGATAGAAAGCAGCTGAGAAGACTATCACTCAGAAGTACGGTGACCAATAAAATAGTTACACTCTAGGGGCACCTGGGTGGCTCAGTGGGTTAAGCCGCTGCCTTTGGCTTGGGTCATGATCTCAGGGTCCTGGGATCAAGTCCCGCATTCGGGCTCTCTGCTCAGCAGGGAGCCTGCTTCCTCCTCTCTCTCTCTGCCTGCCTCTCTGCCTACTTGTGATCTCTCTCTGTCAAAAAAAAAAAAAAGTTACACTCTAATCATGTATGATTTTTTTAATCTGTGATTCTAACAATATAGAACCCATTATAGGCCTTTATAAAGAAGCAAGCAAGCAGCAGATTACAATCAGGCATATCAATAAAATGTTCCATGTCATGGAAACAGGATTTTTTTTTATGTCTGTCGGAGAAAGCTCCAACCACCGTGTAGGGTTAGAAAGCTGTGTACATGATCGTCTTACAGCAGTTTCCTTTATAAAGCACTTGAACCTTCCAGCTTTAACTCTTCAGATACGCTGCCTAATGGAAGCAGACCTACAGAAAAAAGACTATCAGGTAGAGTTCACCTACCCTGAACTGTTTGGGAGTTTGCCACTTTTATTCTGAGGACTATAAAGGAGTTCTTTATTATCAATAATGGAAAAACCGACAAAACATTTCTGGTGTGATTTTGGGATGCCACAGTTTATTAACTTGTTGATGGAAGGAGTTCTAACACCCTCTGCTTTTTAAATGTTGGTTTACATATTGGCTCTGCCAGATTATAGAGTTATTTCAGGGAGAACAGCTTAAGTTTTAAATTCCTCAAAAGGAATTATTCACTAGATGATGATCTTTGTCAAGCAAGATAAGGCCTCATTTTCTGACAGATTCTCAGAGGTAAGTGTTCCATAGATCGCAAACATAAAAATTTTCTGTTCCGAGGCATTCTTTTTCTCTCCCTATTGCCGGGCTGTCTTTCTATTCACTGAAAATTATTATATGAAATAAAATCTGTCTTCCCAAGTTTTCCATTAAAAAACTGATTTGTGTGCTCCAGGAGGATGGGAAGTTTGTCATATATACGTTTGATACAAAGGAAAACACATTGAAAATGTACAATTTATAATTAGCAACTGCAGGGCACATCTGTTAACAAAGGGACACATCTATTATTCAAGGCCATCATCAACATAACTATCCCATCATTTGTCTGAGAAACCTGAGCTTGGAGTTCAGAGAGAAATCTCCCCCTCTCCTTTGGGCTGGTGCGGAGGACAGCAGGATTGTGGTTTGTATCAATCGGATTCTTGTCAAGATGATTCCCCTCGGTGGTGGCTTGACCACAGCTGAGAGAAACCTCTCTCATACCCTCCCTTCCATCATCAATTCCATTCGTTGGATACATTGCCAAGTGACTTTGGGGATAGAGCCTAGGAGGGCTGTCATACAAGGGTGATATACTAAATATTTAGTATATTTAGGCTCGTGATGGTAATGGCCAGTGAGGATGGTCCTGACAATAGCACGGGGTCCTGGGTTCCTTGCTGACCCTTAGGTCCAGGACCAGAATAAGGTCCCAAGGGAGATGCTAGAGTTGCTGGCACACCCTAAGGACATTAGTGGAACTTACGACAGCAGCTCTTTATTGATCTGAAGTATTCCAATGTTCTAATAACGGGTCCCAACAAACTGAACATAAGCTCTAGTATAAGCAAAAAATTTCATTACTGCATTGGGTTTGACCCCCCACAAATAGTAAACCCACGTGGCAGGCACTTCCATCACAACATGGTAAGGTGTCAAGTTCTCCCTCTTTAAGATAGTGTGCATGTTAAAGACCTGTTTGAAGGAAAGAAAGGGTCCCAGAGAAACTCAGTCAAACTACCCAAGGATTTTGGTTCATTCGCTGATTTTTACTCATAAGAGATTGTTTTTTGAGCATTTAATGTATCTCTACAGGGAATATAGTGTAGCAGAAAATGCTCACACTTCAGGGCTCACAGCTCTCCTCCATCAAGATCACAGTCCTACCATTTGTCACCTCTGCCATCCTGGGCAAGTTGCTTGACCCCCTGTGCTTTGGCTGGCAAAGCTACAGGTTAGGCCAAGGGTATCTTCTGACAGCTGTTCCCACTTCTGGATTGAGCACTTCTTGTCGCGGCCAGCACAACGAATCGACCGGGGTAACCGTGGAGGCTAAGAGGATGATGAAAAAAAGTTAAGAGACAAAGAGATGGGGGCAGGAGGGACACTGAAGAGGATGACCAACAGTGCCAAATTTATTCCATGTCTTACAAGCATTTATAAGGCAAACCAGAATAGGAGGAGCATTACATCAGTACCTAGTCAGACGACCACAAGTTCCTATAACAAGCTTACATTAACTACAAGCAAACCTCGTGAGCCCAGGTAGTTTCAGCTAAAACCATTAGCAAGACAATCAGCCAGGGAGTGGATCATGGGAGGTACAGAACAACAAGGATTAACTAAGAACTCAGGGCTCTGGCCGCATTGTTCCCTACTGCAGGGAGAGTGTGTGGGAAGTCATGTAGGTGAGCGCACGACACATAGCACAGACCCTTTCTCAGTGCACTCAACTTTCCCCTCCTTAACCTTGTCAAGGTGTCTGGACTTTGAAGGAGACACAAGTCAGGGCCTGGTTTGGTCCTCGACTCCCACCGTGCCGTGGCCTCCAACAACTTCTGTAGCATCTGTAGCATTTGCCACTTGCTAACCATGCCAAACTTTCTTACCTTTTGACTGTTTCCCCCAACTAGAATGTTAAGTTCCATAAAATTTGTTTTTCTTTTTAAAACACTATTCACATTATGTCTCCAATGCCTAGAGCTCTGATGGGCGCCTAGTAGTTGATCTACATGTATCTGCTGAAAAAATTAATATTGTAACCTTTATCTCTTGAACAAGTTAATATTGTAATGTATTCTGGTTCTTTAGTATCCCTTAGAATGTTCTCTGCTGCAGTAACAGAAAATCTGAGTTAAACTGGTTTAAATAATAAAGAAATGTGGAGTTCTTACTAGACTGGAAATCCTGCACTACCCAAATTGAAGCTCTGTTTTCAAGTGCTTTATTGTGTTTCCTCTTCACTCTCCCCTCAACAGGCTGAAATTTCTCATGCTGTCCAAGAGTCTGCCAGTGGCCGATGGGGGGGTTCAGCTTTTCTATTTAAATCAAAGAGAGGTAGAGAAAATCACTCTCAGGTCCATGGGGGTGAAAGTCCTTTCAGTGGATCTGATTGAACGTATCTAACTCATGAGCTCATCCTTAACCCATTTGTTTCCAAACTTGAGCATGTATCTGACTCATCTGGAGGGTTTGTTCACCACACATTGCTGGGGTCCCCTCTTCTAGTTTTTGATCCAGGAGGTCTCAGTGGGAGCCCAAGATGTTGCATTTCTGACACGTCCCTAGGGGCTGCCTCTGCTGAGCCATACTTGGAGAACATCTGCCTTAACCACTATCCATCTGTAGGGATAAGCCACACACTGCCTGGCTAAAGCCTGGATCCTTGAATCAATCAGTGATAAGAGGGATGGGAGGACCAAGGTTGGCTTGGATTTCAGGGGCCACCCTTATTGCTGAGGGCAGGGTCAACTTCCTCTGACCTACACAGGTTGCACAGAGAATGTGTCAGGAACAAGGAGGAGCAGAATGGATAAATTCTGGATAGGAAACTGGCAGCCAAATAACCCCTATAAGGTAACTGGCTTAGGAAACATGCATGATATACACTGTTTCTTTGTTTCCCATGAAGAATTCTCGTGACCAAGATTCAATGACCAGAGTTCAGTAGATTTCTTTTCTTTCTAAAGCCCTCCTACCCTGCATATGCCAAGAATCAGCTGCTTTTCCACTATCATTTATTTTATCCATTTATTTATTACTCGTCTGAGGGCCTGCTTCTCCAAGGCACAAAACACTATTCTGGGATAATTAATAGAAAATTTAAAAACCCCACTTTTAAGGAGTGGTCATTTAAAACTCGGCTGTTGGTGAGACAGTAGACCCAATGTCTTGGAGTACTTTTAAAATAGGAAAGTCTATAAAATAAGATAGAAGGGTTTGAAATCTACAAGAAAGTCTTAATTCATATGAGGTTGGTCTGGTTTCTTTACTTCTTGGCCTCTTCTCCAAGCCATGCCAATGTGACACGTACCTTTAGTTTTTTTCCTCATTTTTGACTCGGAAAACTACAGTTGCTTTATGGGGGGGAACAATTCAACCTTGTTTTAAGGTGACTTGGATGCTGTTCCCATCCGTTTGCCTTATTTTGGGGACTAAGAACCCAACCTGCAGCAAGAATAATCTCTTTTTTTGTATTATATATTGTTCTAACAGATCTTAGGTTTTATAAACACCATATTAACTTTTTATGTCTTGGTCTAAATAGTTTTAATAGTTTTAAAAGATTCCCCCTTCCCCTCTGCCTGCCTCTCTGCCTACCTGTGATCTCTGTCAAATAAATAAATAAAATAAAATAAAATAAAATAAAAGATTATGGCTGAGTTTGTTGGTGATTATCATGACCATTATTTGAAACCAGAGAAGCTCCTTAATTCCCTGGAAAGAACAGACAGCTATAGATAAAAAGAAGTCTAGTGATAACTTTGTTCAATCAGTTTTTAGTTATGAGGAAGAAGCAACTCTTTTTAACAAAGCTAAGAAGAAAAAAAAGGGAACTGAGCCCCTAACGTCAATGGAGAATTGGCAAAAATTTCCTAAAATACTTTTTAAATGCCTACTGAGGAACCTAAATATGTTGAGTTATTTAGTAGGAATTCAGAATCCGCTATGAAAAAAAAGAAACAAATCGCAATAGTTACCATGATGCATACTGAAACTTTCAATCTTTATGGTACATATAGAAAAAAATATGTTCTCATCACTTTGATATTGATAGCATGTTAAAAATCTAACATATGGTACATAAAAATGCACACCTACTTTTGTTCGCATGAGATAATAACTAGGCATTAATTTTTACAGTTAATGCAGAATTCTCACATGCATTTTATTTATCTACCTACTGTGTCAAAGGGTTGTTAGGAGTATTAACTGATATTAAACACTCACAGATTCAGGATCAAGCTTATTACCAGTAGTTATTAGGTCCTCACCAGATGTTAGTTCCAATTCCTTATTTTCTTGCACAGTCAATAGGCAAGAATTAATTACAACTATTATACAGAAGACTGAAGTTCATCCTATTTAAATCTTTCACCTAATATCACAGAGCAGAGACAAAACTCGAACTTTACCCCCATTGTTTCAATGACTATTCTCTTCTTTCAGTGAGATCATACTATCTTCCTACTCATAATTTGGCCTGAAAGTTCTTTCCAGGTCTAAAATCTTTGTGCTTTATTGTGGACATTCTTATTAGTCTAAGAACAATTCATAAAATTAAGGTCTTACCATGACTGGATATGCCCCCACACTGTTCCAAACATTTGTTTGAATTCAAGGCATTAAGAAGTAAGTGACAGTTAAAAGGTTCAACCAGCGGGCGCCTGGGTGGCTCAGTGGGTTAAGCCCCTGCCTTTGGCTCAGGTCATGATCTCAGGGTCCTGGAATCGAGTCCCGCATCGGGCTCTCTGCTCGGCAGGGAGCCTGTTTCCTCCTCCTCTCTCTCTCTGCCTGCCTCTCTACCTACTTGTGATCTCTCTCTGTCAAATAAATAAATAAAATCTTTAAAAAAAAAAAAAAGGTTCAACCAGCATATCTCTTCATTTCTTGCATTGGATTCACTGGGACTTGTGATATGATTTATATGGAATATGTAAGAGAAATGGGTTCATAATAAAGTACATATCTATTGTTTCTCTGTGTTTTAACCTAGATTTCAGGATCTCGGTGCAGATGCTAACATTATTCTGTACCAATTCTGTGATTTCAGCTGATTTTTGGCTGGTTTCCACAGGGATAAGAGAATATACTCTGAGTGATTTTTTTTATGGCCCAACATAGTACTAATGTGTTAAATATCTTATGTGTGCTTGAAAAGAACATGGTTTCTGGCATTATTGGGCTCAATTTTCTTTTACTGGATGCAATGCTCACTATATTAATTAAAGTAGGTCTGTGATTTACGTTGTTAATGTCTTCTATACCCTTACCACTTTCTACTTGCTTTTTTTTTCAGTTATTGAAAAAAGTATGTGAAGATCTCCCACCAGGACTGTGAATTTGTCCCTTATTTCAATGATCTGATACTAATATAACAATCTTACTAGTCCATAACTCTACCAAAATGACTTCCATGAAGTAATATCAATTATAGTATTTTATTGACATCAAAGATATCAATTATAAGATGTATGATTATTTTAAGTACTATAAAGAAGGAAAACCCTTGCTAAATAACACCTGTCATGATACCACAAAGACAATTCTACATAATTTTGTCATTCAAGACTCATGTTCTTAAATTCCTTTCATTTCTTTCAAGGCATCTAGCAATCTCCCCTAACTTTAGCTGCATTGCACCTGATTCAGTAATAAAGCAAAGTATAGTTTCATCCACTTTGGGGAATGCTCCTTTTGTAGGTCCTAAAGTACTTGATTTTTGCTCTAAAGAATAGAAAATTAAATTGAGCTCATGCTTCTACTTCTGAATACTCGCTTCAAAAATACCAAATGTATGCCCACTGCTCTGTTAACATGACTCTCCACAAAAGACAATATATTTGTTTTAATGCTGAGTTATTGTGTAATTGATATACTGACAATATCTTTTATGACCATTGAAATCAACACATGCAGTATCAACCAAGCAGATCATTCAATTAAGGTGGCAATGTGCCATGGACACCACCTGGTCAACAGCAACTTAAGATTTCCACCAATTTGGGACACCTGGGTGTCTCAGTCACCAAGTGTCTGCCTGAGGCTCAGGTCATGATTCCAGGGTCCTGGGATCAAGGTCTGCATGGAGCTTCCTGTTCAGTGGGAAGCCTGCTTCTCCCTCTCCATTCCCTCCGCTTGTATCCTCTCTCTCTGTACTCTCTCGGTCAAATAAATAAATAAAAATCTTAAAAAATAAAACAAAACAAAAACTCCCATCAATTCTAAGATTTAACTGGGTATCAGAAATATGATTTAAAACTGATGAAATACCATTCTTAAACATCTGATTCGTCCTTTTATATTGCAAAATTTTACACTTTATAATGTCTTCCTCTCTTTCACTGTAAAATAATATGTAAAATAAATAATGGCAACTCAAATTTCTGAAGAACTAAGATCATGAATAACCCAAAGCATGCCAGTCTGTTAGCACTAGCTTTCACTGGAATCCACAGATAATGTTCAATGTGTGCTTGATGACAGGGGAGATGAAAGAATAGGAAAGGAGAGAGTGCTTAACCGTGTGTGTGTGTGTGTGTGTGTGTGTGTGTGTCCCGCTCCCTCCATTCCTCTCATTTTTTTTTTTCCCCCTGGAAAAGATATTTGTTTTGGAGACACTTCTTTTGCTCAAATCATGAGATCAGAACAGGAACCAGCAACTTCTTACATGATCCCCAACTCCATAATTACAGGTATTGGTTTCAAGATGCCACCTGACATAGTAACACGTTCCTGGGCCCATAATTTGTCTAGTTGTAGGCATGTGACCCTATATAGGCCAATTAGAAACTCCCCCCCAGGGCTTGTCAAAACAAAGCTGAAAAATAACAGTATTTTTTTTTTCCTCTTTGGAAAGCTCTGAGAATACAGGCGCTGATGATGTCAGAAATCATGAGTTTAGCCTTGAAGAAACTCAGTCTGAGGTAATTTGGTTGGCATAAAGCCAAAAATGAGAGGTACAAAGAGAAGCCCAACTGTTTCAATTCTCTAGTTCCTCTTATGGGAGTCTTCTACAATTTACATGAGTCAAATAATCCTCCATTTTGTTTAAGTACATTTGTCTTGGATTTCTTACATTTGCACCCAAAACTGCATTAGCTCTGGCTAATAAATTATGTAAAGAAATACGTACTTAGTACGTGTTTACGATGAAGGATAATAAAAATTACAATTATTTTGTATGACAGCAAATGTCACTTCATCACAGAAAGTAAAAGCACAATATTTTGGGGTGTATAGAAGTGAATAAAAATTTCACTGAAGTCTTTTTTTCCCCCCTTTATTTTTCTTTTGAGGTCATGTTTTAAGAAGGAATGTGTGAGCAAAGTACTATTTGGAACTTGGGGAACGTTTTAATATAAAAGGAAAAAAAATAAAAGGGATTCAAAGTAACATACTCATCCCTCAGCATATTGAAAAGTGCAGCCATTCATTCCTTTTTGAATGTTATTATATAATTAAAATAAAGTTTGGCCCTGATTATAATTACAATGACTATGCTTCATATTCTCAATGAAAATACTTTGAACGAAGACTTAGACAGGAACAGGTGTTTTCAGTTTGACTTACTGACAGGATCCAAGTAATTCTCAGCTTGCTATGAAATTTAGTAATATGCAGGCTTTCGCACATGCCTATTATTCTTAAAGGATTCCTAAGACACAAAACTATACACACTAGTCTAGAGGGACTATCATAGCTTTTTTAAAATAAAAACCTGTTTGAATTGATGCAGTCAGTATTAACACTTCTGCCTGAATTTTACACTTGATCTCAGCCAAAAGGCCGAGAGACCATCTGCCTGAATTTTAAAATAAAACTTCAACGGTCCTGTAACCGATGTAATCTGTCCGTTTAGTACAAATGGGCAAATCTTTGACTGCAGGAAGACTCCCAAGACAGATTCAACAATAGTATTTCCTTAGTAGCATTGGAATGGTGAGCCTTTACTTTGACTCTTAAAATATCCAAACATCTGAATTAGAAAAGTAATAATCATCAATGTTCTCTTCTGAAATTAGTCTTCTAATTGGAAATAGACAATATTTCCTCTCAAACCATATGAAGCCAACTGTACATTTTGATGAAAGAAAGTTTTTTTTTTCACTATTAAATGTTATTTCAAATAGAATTAACCACTTTCTGACACTGGGGACATTTATATTCTGAAATCAAATGAGAAGTCTTTTGATTTAGTATGTTCCTTTTGCTTTCAAATGAAAGGAAAGGTGCTATTAGAATTAACAAATTAAGTTCTCAGATACTTTATATAACTTTTATGTTAAGTGGACCATAGGCTAGATGTTGCTGGTTTTGGAGACTGGAATACACAGATCTCTACAGTGAAAAAACAATGAGCTTTTCAAATACTATTTCAAATACTATTCAAATACTTTTCTTGCTACTTGACTAAGTGATGTTCATGTACTGATTTTGTTACAGAGAATCTAATTCTAGAAAAACCTTACTTCCTATCTTTAAACTATCTGGCAGTTTTGAGCTCTCTTTAATTTCCTTTGCTGTAACATTGATATGACAGTTGACAGCAAGTTATTTTATCCTGGAAGAGAGTCAGACCATTATTTGTTAACTTCCCTTTAGATGTTAAACATTTTTCTAAAGGAAATCAAAAGTGTATATTGCCGGGGCTTCTGGGTGGCTCAGTTGGCTAAGCATCTGCCTTTAGCTCGGGTCATGATCCTGGGGTCCTGGGATCGAGCCCAGTGCTGGGCTCTCTGCTCAGAGGGAAGCCTGCTTCTCCCTCTCCCTCTGCGGGCCCCTCTTGCTTGTGCCCTCTCTCTGTTAAATAAGTAAAATCTTAAAACAAAACAAAAACAAAAACAGGTATTGCCTACCAAACTTACTTACCATCTGTAAGTCACGTACCTCTGTGAAGTCTCAATTTTAGTACTGAGTTAAAGAAGTAAGACTTCGGTTGTACTCACTGTTTTCCATCTCATTTTGAGTATGTAAACATTTCTCTATTTTTAAAATAGAGATGTGAATGCAATTTATCAGAAATAACTTACTTGGATCCTTTTACAACTGTAATTTGCTAGTAAAGATTATATAAACAGCCATCCTGGATCAAAAATTAAAATTTATCAGGCCACTCAGTATCTCTGCCATTGGCTTTAAGGGCTACACAGGTGGTGGACTTCTTTCTTGACATCGTTGAAAGGTGCAATTATCTTCCTAAGGTTCTGACTTTACTCATTGTTTTATTAATTTATTAATTCATTTCCTCATTTACTCATCCATCCACATCTGCATTTCACTCCTGATGGAAGCAAGAATAATACCTGAGCTAATTAGATCATACAGATTTTTGAACTGCAGGTTATAAATTTGGACCTCAGAATCCTGTGGAGAAATCATTACCTACCAATAAGGAAGTGTTACTAATTAATAAGGAGCATATCAATGACCCATAAACAAACCTGTCAGTGAGAAACATTTTTTAAAGATTTTATTTATTTGCCTGACAGAGACAGAGATCACAAGTAGACAGAATGGCAGGCAGAGGCGGAGAGAGAAGCAGGCTCCCCGCTGAGCAAGGAGCCTAATGCGGGACCCCATTCCAGGACCCTGGGATCATGACCTGAGCCGAAGGCAGCAGCTTAACTAACTGAGTCACCTAGATGTCCAGTGAGAAACATTTTTAATAGGACACAGTGAGTAACATAATCAGTTCTAGGTGCCAGAATATAATGGAATAGAGCAGTAAGCCTTTTAGTAAAGAGAGGCACACATTGGGCGCCTGGGTGGCTCAGTGGGTTAAGCCGCTGCCTTCGGCTCAGGTCATGATCTCAGGGTCCTGGGATCGAGTCCCGCATCGGGCTCTCTGCTCAGCAGGGAGCCTGCTTCCTTCTCTCTCTCTCTCTGCCTGCCTCTCAGTGTACTTGTAATTTCTCTCTGTCAAATAAATAAATAAAATCTTTAAAAAAAAAAAAAAAAGAGAGAGAGAGGCACACATTACCTAAATACATAATATATAAACAAATACAAAATGAGAGATCTTTGGATAAGTTCTGTAGTATAGAAGAGTTGAGTGTTATTATATGGAAGGAGGGGTGGACCTCTTCAGATAAATCAGAAATGATTTATTTATTATTTATTTATTTCTAACCTTAAGTTAGAAAAGCCAGGACTCGAACGCCAAGAAAAGGAAACTGGCAAGTGCAAGGATTTTGAGGCGAGAATTAGTTGGCATGTGGAGGCCCATGTAGCCATGTGGCTATCATGTAGTGTCTTAGTGTGCAATGGAATATATATACATGTATATATATGTCATAAATATCATATATAATATATAATGTATTATTTACATATCTTTATATGTACATATACACATATTTTCCAGAGAATAATTTTTTTTTTCTGAGAAAAAACTTTTACTATGACATTCAAAACAGGCAGCAAATGCAACCTATTCTGCATTTTCCTAAAGAATATCGGGGGCGATATCGGGGTGGGGGGTGGGGGGGGATGCAGCCCCACAAGAATGCAGTGGAATTACAGAAACCAAGGCACACAAAAGTACTACAGCACGTTATGATTTCACACAGGATTTTCAATGGCTAATGCAGACGATACAATTTACCATGAACGTGCAGCAGCAGCCCAGAGCTCTGAAACCAAACATACCGGCTGTGAAAAGCGACGCCCGAGGTCAGAGTCGACCATGTCAGCCCCTGGGCTGATGAGGACAGGCAGCCTCGCGGCCGGTGGCCACGCCGCATGACGCGCTAAGTATGTGTCATATCATGTGCATGACCCTTCCTTCTCTGGATGCTACAATATTTCCAGTGTAGTCTATCCTTGGTGCTTCCCGATTTCAAGGGAACAAGTATGAAGTCGATAAGAAAATGGCAGGCTGGGCGGGGGGGGGGGGGCTTATTTTACCACCCTTTTGTCTCTTTGGAACTCCAGAGAAGGGAATTTTGAGTGAAAAAAGATGCTTATAAGCATATGAGGAATCTGCGAGTGCAGATTCGCCGCCGTCACCTGCGTCCTGGCCATCATCCTCAGCATCACTCACATCCGCAGGTGCCCCTCACCTTTACTTGTACAATCCGTGTTGTTTCCGCGGCACAGTTTTCAGGATCTCAACATTTCCTGTAGGGCAGGCTCACCCAAATAAATATTATTTTCACTTAGGACCCAGTGATGCGGGAGAGCGCACTTTCTCCGGTCTGAGGCTGGAGCGGAGAACATCCCACGTTCACCCACTGCTTTCTGGGTCTGGCAACTGCGTGCCTCTGTCTCCGCGCTTTGTTTATGGGTAAGACGAGCTGCTGTTGATGTTGAAAGTTCTCCCAGTTACCCGGGGTCTGACGTGGATAAGGAGAGGAGAGGGCAAAGTTACAGCTTTGATGTTGGCATGTTGGAAAGTAGAAAACAGAAGAGCTTAGCAGCTAGAGAAATGTTGCCTTTGGATCATGAACAGAAGGGCCAAAGCAAAAGTTTTATAAATAAAAGTGAAATTTCCCTAAGACTTCATGACTAAAATCTTTAGGGAGGTCACTTAGTTTTCAATAAAGTTTTCAGTGGGGGACTAATTCTCTTGTAGGGTTGTAATTATATTTGAGAGCTGATTAAATATTGAACAATAAAAAACTAATCAAACCTCTACTTCTCCCTCTTAAAAATCAGTTAAATTAAATTTTAAAATACATATTAAGTGTATATATTTATATATTAAGTGCTTTGTATATAAAAATCTTCATTTCTATTCTTATTATTATGCGAAAGTCAGTATATGCCTTTAAAATAAAACATTTCCTCTCTAATTAAGCCTTATAAAAATATCAGGAGCTATCAGCATAAGTCGCTATAAAATTGATATTAATATTTCAAAAACTTTAGACAAACTATTTAATAATATTTAATACTTTATTGATTGTATATTATGTAGTATTACTTTTATGAGATGGAATACATCTTTATTTCTAATAAATTCTGTAAGAGAAATAAATTTGGAAGATATTATTAATGAAAAGCAAAATTAATTCTTCTCTAATTAAGTAATTCATTATGCTTTCCTTGCTCCCTTGGCTCCTGCCCTACTGACTCTCTCCGTCTCTAGAAGACCAGCGACTGTCCTCCTCATCAAATGCTCACACTCTCCTTAAATGCGATTGTTGAATCACATTGAATCTCCTTCTGAGTCCAGGCCGGCTGTGATTACATAACAACTCTATGCCGAATGAATGAATCAATGAATCAATGAAATTCTGAGATAAACTTAAGGGCCAGGAAAACTTCTCAAAGACAAATAAACATTATTTTTATTGGCAGTGGTTCAAGATGGCGACAGAAGAAGATCCTGAACTTACCTCCTCCCACAGACACAAAGACACCTGTCTCCCACAGACACAGACAGGTATGCAACAATTCTCTCTGAAAAATTAGCTGAACAGCTTCTCCACAATAAAGGATAAAAGGACCACACTGAGACCAGGAGGAGTAACAGAGACACGGTCTCACCAAAAACCCAACATTTGGTGTGGTGACCCAAAATTGGGAAGATCTCACAAATACAGAGCTTCTCTTCAAAACTGAAGGGTTTGTGCCCCACATCAGGCACCCCAACTTTTGGGATGTGCCTGGGAGTGATGAACGTCCAAAACATTTGGCTTTATGATACCTGGTTGGCTCAGTGGGTAGAGCATGTCACCCTTTATCTTAGCGTTGTGATTTCAAGCCCTACAGTAAGTATAGGTGATTACTTAAAAATAATAAAATCTCTAAATAAACAAAACCAAACATTTGGCTTTGAAAACCAAGGGGAATATATCTAGGAGAACCAGAGAACTGTAGAGAATAAGGAGTCAGCTTTTACTGGCTGGTGCACAGACTTACGTGTCCCAGCTCATGGCAAAAAGGAGCAGCTTGAAAAGCACCTGGAGTATAGGAGAAGGAGATTCATTTGCTAATCTTTTTTTTTTTTTAAGATTTTATTTATTTATTTCACAGAGAGAGATCACAAGTAGGCAGAGCAGCAGGCAGAGAGAGAGAGGAGGAAGTAGGCTCCCTGCCGAGCAGAGAGCCCGATGCAAGGCTCGGTCCCAGGACCTTGAGATCATGACTAGAGCGGAAGGCAGCCGCTTAACCCACTGAGCCACGCAGGCACCTCTATTTGATGATCCTAAACCACCTGCCAGAACCTGTCAGAACTCACTCCAGAGCCTGAGGCACTAGTAGACGACATTTTTGCACTTGCTAGCATCATGGGCATACCCCACCCCATGCAACTCCCAATATCCTGCTATAGCCACGGTTGAGCACTTCACCCCTCCTCCTATAGTCCCACCAAAGCTGATAACCAAATGCACTGCTGAAGCCAGCAGTCTTGCATACCACTACTGCATTGCTCCTGTACCCCACCAAAACCAGGCATGTACCCACACAGGAGTCCACCGGAACACCTAGTTCTGGTGGCCAGGGACCCCCCAGATCTGGATCAGAGGGACAGTTCTTGGCAGGCTATCATGCCCAGCGCACTACACAGACAACACACTGAAACACAACCCCAGTCTCCCTCGGGGAAGGCTATAGGCTTATCACACTTCTGGAAGCTACCAGAGTGTTCTCAAGGAACATAGGCCAGAGGATGCCATTTTTGTGCTATATATATAGTTTGCCAATACTTGCACAAAAGAGCTCATCTATTCATCTGAGGCCCCAATATTGGGAACTGTCCCCATGGGACAGTTCCAGATCACCTGGTCTGAAGGCCAGCAGAGTTTACAGTTGTTGTTAGACAGGACTGCATGTGTCTGTGTACTTTAAAATCTGCTGCCTCAGGGTCTAGCTCCCAAACAGCCTGAAACTAGTTGCTGACATTTGTCCACAGAAGACATTCACATGACCAAGAGGCCCATGAAAAGATGCTCAGTATCATTGATAATCAGAAAAAAGCAAATCAAAACCACAAGGAGCTCTCGCCTTCCATGTATCAGAATGACTATTATCAAAAGGAAGGAACTTGCCAGTGTTGGCGAGAATGTGGAGAAAAGAGAACCCTTGTGCACCGTTGGTGGGAATGTAAGTTGGTGCAGCTGCTGTGGAAAATAGTACGGAGGTCTTAAATTTTAAAAAGAAAAATTAAGGATAGAAATGCCATATGATCTAGCAATCCCATTTCTAGGTACTTATCCAAAGAAAATGAAAATACTAAGTCAACAAGGTAAATGCACCCAGATGCCCGTCGCAGCATTATTTACGACAACTACAATGTGGAAGCAACCCAACTGTTTGTGGTTGAAAAAATGGTCCATATACACTATGGAGTATTGTGCCTCCAACAGAAAAGATGAATACCCAACTTTTGTACCAACATGGACGGGACTGGAAGAGATGATGCTGAGTGAAATAAGTCAAGCAGAGAGAGTCAATTATCAAATGGTTTCACTTATTTGTGGAGCATAACAAATAGCATGGAGGACATGGGGAGTTAGAAAGGAGAAGGGAGTTGGGGGAAATTAAAAGGGGAGGTGAACCATGAGAGACTATGGACTCTGAAAAACAATCTGAGGGGTTTTAAGTATTGGGGGTTGGAGGAGGTTGGGGGAACCAGGTGGTGGGTATTAGAGAGGGCACAGACTGCACGGAGCACTGGGTGTGGTGCAAAAACAATGAATACTGTTATGCTGAAAATAAATAAAAAATAAATTAAAAAAAAGAAAAAAAGGCATATTTATTCAATGCAATACTATTCAGCCACAAAAAAGGAATAAAAATTTGGTATTTTGAGCCTGATAGCTCAGAGGGTTAAGCCTCTGCCTTCAGCTCAGGTCATGATCCCAGGGTCCTGGGATGGAGCCCCACATCAGGCTCTCTGCTTGGCAGGGAGTCTGCTTCCTCCTCTCTCTCTCTCTCTGCCTGCCTCTCTGCCTACTTGAGATCTCTCTCTCTGTCAGATAAATAAATAAAATCTTTAAAGAATTAAAAAAAAAAAAACAAGAAAGAAAATTTGCTATTTGCAATGACAGGCATGGACCTATATAGGGCATTATGCTAAGTGAAACGTCAGACACAGAAAGACCAAAAGCATATGATTTCGCTTTTACATGGAATCTAAAAAACAAAACATAACTTATAGATACCGAGAACAAATTGGTGGTTGCCAGAAGAAAGGGGGTTGGAGGCATTGCCAAATGGGCGAAGGGGATCAAGAGATACCTACTTCTAGTTATAAAATAAATAAGTCATAGAGACCTAATAGACAGTGGTGTGACTATAGTCAATAATAGTGTATTGTGCATTTGAAAGTTGCTAAGAGAGTAAATCTTAAAATTCTCATCATAAGAGGCAAATATTGTAAATTTTGCAGGGCAACAGACGTTAGTTAACTAGACTTAATGTGGTGATTATTCAGCAATACAAACAAATTTCAAATCAATGCGGTATACCTGAAACGAATAATTTTATCTATCAATTATACTTCAAAAAAAGCTTCAGAACATAAAACAAATTGATTTTTAATGAAACAATTATTTTTATTAAATATAACATACTTTATTCAGATGAAGTACAATTGGTAGTTTTTTTTCCTCTGAGTTGTTCATTGAAACTTACTTGCCCAAGTTACAGCATTTTCTGTTTGCTTTATGTCCTATCATATTAACTGGTAATTCTTACATGCTTCCGTTTTTCACCATGATCACTGACACACACAGATAGCGGCAGAGAGAACACAGAAGTAGGAATACAGTGTGGTTTTTAAAAGCAGTCGATTTGTCCTCAAACAGATTTGGATTGAAATACCACATTTGAACACTTGTCTGGCAAGAGGAGCAAATTAATGTTAGTTTTTCATAAACATGTTAGTTTTTTTAAAAACATGATTATTTTAAAGATTGTATTAAATAATGAGTATAAACCCAATAAATATGGTACACTTTTCATAATTTCTCACTTAATTTTTTTGTTTACTATTCTTTTGTAAGTTTCTAATTCTAGATATTGTTTAGGTCCTGCCTTGTAATTTAATTTCAGGTGCTGAGCATGCCCAACAGTAAATTTAGAAACCACAAATTTTATGTCAGTATGTAGATTATAGTTCAAAAATATTTACTATATGAGAAAATGCATACAGAGATCTTAACATCAAATTATATTATAATATTCATTTACATTGAAGGGCGGTGCACTCTTAGGACTCGATTTTCAGATGCATTTTCAATTATTCCTCTTGTCTTTAATTTGTGCTTTCCTCAATTATCCTTGGTGCAATACTGTGTCCACACGTCTATAGCAGAGAGCTTTACTGGACCGCTAATGCTTCTCTGATTTAAGCTTTAGAATTTGCAACGATAATTATCCCAAGATAAGCTTATTTTTCCCTGATAATAGATGTCTTTGAATCGGTGCCCTGTTTGCTTTTCAGTGGTGACCCTAAAATCACTTTCTTTCTCAATCCACCTTGGATTTTGAGGAAATGGCCCTAAAAGACCGCATAGTCGGAGAAACACTATTAGAGGTAAGATGTAACAGGGAAGCTAATAGTAGGTCAGAAGGAGCCTAGTGTCTGCCCTCTGCTAATCCCTCTTACACTTGGGTTTCCTCTTTCCTTTTCTCCTCCCTAATGAATAATTGCATTACCAGGTCATCATGTGCGGCTTCAGGCTACAGCAAAGTGAACCTGATTTCTAAATTCCTAAGACACATACGCCACGAGGACCACTGTGCAATTTCTGAATGAGGATACCGATTTTCTGTAAGGAAATGTACAAAAGCGTCATCAGGCAGGTTCGAAGCAGTGCAATGAGCCTTGGACTTGGAACCGTGGGGTTCTTGGTATCCTGACCCGTTTAACTTGTTCAGGGACTTTGGAGACTTGTTTCAACTCTATTTCCTTACTTGCAGATAATGACTCATCATACCTAGAGCACTACGGTGACAGTCTCAGGATTCAGTAAATTTCTATATGGCAGGGGTGCTTGGGTGGTTTAGTGGGTTAAGCCTCTGCCTTTGGCTCAGGTCGAGATCTCAGGGTTCTGGGATCGAGGCCCACATTGGGCTCTCTGTTCAGATGGGGAGCCGGTCCACCCCCCGCCCCCGCCCGCCTCTCTGCCTACTTGTGATCTCTGTCAAATAAATAAATAAAATCTTAAAAAAAAATTCTATATGGCAACACCTACCATGCATGCTGCATACATCGCCTGAACCCTGTGTGCTGAGTGCAAGTCTCAAGTCAGACAGACGTGTGAGTTCCATCTCAACCACCTGTGATGAGCTGGGGGAGTCAGGCGAGTTGCTTCAACTCTCTGAGCATCAGAGTTGGTGGTATTTTTTTTTTTCTTTTTAGTTGTAAAATGAAGATAATTATCTCTCCTTTATAGGGTTTATGAAAATAGATCGCCATAAAGAAGTAATGGTACTCAGATGGACTCCATTAACTAGAGTTACGTACAGCGAAATCTGGAATGCAAAGTTGGACAAACAGGTTGAAGGTAAGCAACTTCTAGCTGGAATGTTTTCAGCCCAATTAAACCTTGATACTAAAAACCATTATGCAAATAGCCATGTTTTTAAATTATATTCAGCTTATAATTTACCCATTCTGGAGTATATCTTGCTGAATATGATTTTTTTAATTTGAAGAATTAATACCTTAATAAAACTACAGAGTCATAAATACTAAAATGCTTCACATGTTTTTCCTAGCCTAAGCAAATATTTATAATTAGATTAGACATAATGTGCCTGCATGACTGCTTCCTGAAGTACTATGTCTTCGTTAAAGAGCAGGGATCATGGTGCTACCAGACAGGATGTGAGTCTTCCTATCCCTGACAGCCACTGACGTGTTGGAAGACAGCAAGTCAGTGAGGACCAGAGCTGTTACAGACAGGACGATAGGGCTATATGTTCCTAGGATTCCCCCCCAAAAAGCAGGTGGTCAGCACCCACGAGAGCATTAAACAAAGGCTATCTAAAGCTTATACTGTTAAAAAATGTACATTTTTGCTAATGCCAAGACTAAAACCTTTGTTACGAAAGTACTAACGCCAGAAATTTGGCTTTTCCTCCTTTCATTTCTCTGTTCTTCCTTCCTTTTATTCACCCAGCAGAGTCATAATAAGTTTCCAGTGAGTTTCTCTGTAGACCAGGCACTGAGTTCACATTGGTGCTAAACATTGAAAATTCAAACGGAATGGTGTTTCTCTTACTCTTAAAATGCATGCAGTCTGGTAAGAAGAAAGAGACAAGTAAAAGTAGAGCAATATATGGTTACCTGTGTCATAAAAAGCTGTACAGGCTTGAAGGGGAGTGCAAAGAATGGAGTGGCTAATCACCCCAGCCAGTAAAAGCTCTCAAAACAGAAGGGAGTGGAGGTACCAGAAATACTCGAAAGAGGGAGGGGCCTCTGGGGCAAAGCTGACCAAGGAGAGATACCCAGACTGGCTTAAAGAGAGCGTAGCCAGCTTCTCAAGACTCAGAGAGCGATGTCTAGAGCAGATGTGTTCTTTTATATAGAATGATAACAAAATAGTGTAAAATCCCATTTCAGAGTTTAAATACAACCCTTCTCAAAGCGGATTTTATCCTATCAATCAAATTCACAGTTGAAGAACTGTCTCTTATCTATAATTCAATACAGGAAACTGTATCCAATATAGGTTTCAACCTTTACCATTAATTATATATCTGCAATAAAATGAATACTAGTTATTGTTTTATGGTACTCTAGATAATTGAGCTCAGAATTTGTATTTTATTAATATAAATGTAAATATGCTACTTTGATTCCATCTTAAATTATGAAACAGTAAATTTTAGTTTTAATAGAAAAAGGACCCTATTTCAATGTACAAATAAGTAGGTAGATATCAAATTAATAATATTTTTAAAATTTCTGTAGTATAATGTTTATTTTTAATAAGCTCTCAGTTAAATTTGATGATTATGTGTCAGATTAACTTATTTCAGAGTTAGAATGTAATAATGACACATGTGTATATGTGTCATGCAAACATAAGGTTACCTGTTGAAAGGTATGGTCTACATTTTAATAATCTGTAATCCCATGCCATGACATAGAAATAAAATTAACATGAAATTTTTTTTATTATTCCCAGACCAACTAAAATTAACGAATCCTATTCTCATCTATAGACATCTGATTTCATAATTACCAAGTGCTTCAATTACAAAACACTTTTTTCTTCCACATTCAGAACTAAAAGTACACTAACCTCATATTACTGATCATTACACTATTTTAAGATCATTCGGAAAAAAGAAATGTGAAAAAAGAATGACCCCTTACTATGCACAGTTACATTTACTTATAAAATCCCCTTCATGAAATAGTGAATGATTCCTCTAAACAATGAGTTACATGTGTCTTTTTAGGTTGTTTTGCTTTGTCTTATTTTGATTTTATTTTATATCCTCATTTACGGTCAGGCACTTACTGAATATGAATGAAACAGCTTAGTGAAAATCAAAGGTACCAAAGAAATAACACACAGGAAATAAAAGCTTCTTTTCTCTTTCTCCTCCTTCCCCTTTAGTGTTTCTCTGGTAGGTGCCATTTTTACTCTCAATTCTGACAATTAATTAATAGAGGGCTTGTTCAAAGCTGTGCTTTTAGCAAAGTAACTTCCTCCTATTGTATTTCTTTAAAGATAATCAATTGGAGCCTCTTTGAGCTGTCAATAAGGCTTCACTGCCTCCTTTTTTTCCTCCTGTCATCAGCAAGTGATACATTTAGAGCTACATGGGAGCCCATCTAAATGCTCCCCAGGAAAAAAAATGAGCTTTTTGTTATTATATATGCTACTAGTAATTTTTAAGAGCCCTGTTCTCTCAAAATAGAGATTTCAGCAGTAGCAACTGACTCATATATCTATTTGCATCAGACTGAAATGGGAGAAAGGAGAAAAATATGCCAAAGTAGGCACCGTCTTACTTACCACAATAGGATTAAATGGGTTTTAGAACACAGCTAGTTACCCTAGTGGAAGGTTCATGTTAAAAAGTAAATAAATAAAAAGTCAGCCACACAATCTGTGGTTAGAAGAAGAAAAAAATCTTGAGGGGAGTAAAGAAGACTTTATTTTGCATTCAGTCATAATGTTCTCTATATGAGTAATTAAGTCTGAGAATATTGTACTGAACAATGATGATAGAAATTAATAGATTCTAAATGAAGCATTTTCCTTTTATTCTCAACAGCTGTTCATTTTTACTTAGTGTGCACATCTTTCCCCCAAAAAGACAAAAGTAAAATTATTCTTTAGGAAATTAATCACATGTGTCTCATTATTTCAAATAAAATGTTCTAAAACCTAGCTTCTTCCTAAATGGAGAATAATCTCTTCACTGCACCCGCCTCTGAACCTCGTCAATGAGGAGTGCAGTGCCACCTTCTGGTAGAGAGGGGGATCGCTTTTCTCTGTCTAGAGAGTTTCTTGGAACTTTGGAATCCAATTGTGGAAATGCATGTAATAAGAAAAAGAAACAGTATTCTTAAGCATTTATACTTCTTTATTATAATGGCACAATGGGTTGAAATTTAGCCTACTCTGAACATGGCTTGATGTAACTTACAGTATTTTAACTTACAGTATTTAACTTACAGTATTTTTTTTTCAGTAGGAAGGAATCACTACCTCAAACTCAACAAGCCGCAGCAATTTCTTATGTTAAAAGATAGCAAATGAGTAATTTGTTTTTAAAAACGTATGAGACAAAGGAATATAACTTTCAAGATGTAACGAGCCTTAGCGTCTATTGCATTACATTTATAAGTTGCATGGGTTGCTTAAAATGGGGGTAGTGATTTCTTCACGTAAATACAGATTACATGGAGAATTCACATACATACTGAGTGAACAGTTTTGAAAGTTCATCTTTATATAATATGTACATGAGGATTTTCTACTGAAATATGCTTAATGTATGCATCACTTCATTTAATTTTCATAACAACCAATGAAGCATTTTATTCTAGACGAGGGAATTGAGATTCAAACCAGACAAGTTTCCTGTCCTAGATGATTCAGTGAGTGGTGGTGAGTCAGAATTCAAACTGACGACAATTCAAATTTTAATGAGTTTTCTACAAGCACTTTCCTCAATTCACTGAATATCCAAAAAGTGTTTTACTAAAAGCCCAAAGGTTTAATTTGCTTAAGTTTTCCCAGCATTCATGTTTACTTCCTCATGCCAGAAATATTAAATCAGTTAACTCTTAGCAAATATATTGTATGGGATTATAGAAAACTGTATATTGTATAACATATATTTTCATAAAATTTATTTGTTTTGCATATATACTTTTTTTTAAAGATTTTATTTGACAGAGAGAGAGAACTCACAAGTAGGCAGAGAGGCAGGCAGAGAGAGAGAGAGGGAAGCAGGCTCCCTGCTGAGCAGAGAGCCCGATTCGGGGCTCTATCCCAGGACCCTGGGATCATGACCTGAGCTGAAGGCAAAGGCTTTAACCCACTGAGCCACCCAGGTGCCCCACATATATACATTTTATATAGGACATATGATGGCTACTAAAAGGTCTAAATAGATTGATGGAGTTTTCACATGAATTTAACTCAGATTTTCCTCAGAAATCTCAGGATATTATACTACATCAATGGTAATGACAATATTTCCTTGAATTGGTTCTCCACCAAATTTCACAGCTTCAATGCCAAAAATATCAAAATATTTACTAGGGATCCACACTTACAATGTCTTGATTTAAAATGACTAGAAACTATAAACTATCTATAAAAATTTTAGAAGATAATTGCTACCAAAATGATTTTCCTTAAAAGGTCAATTTTCTGGCTATATTATCTTCAAAAACAACTCTGTTAGGATCTGGGTTTTTGAAATATAGCTTCCATTGAGCCCCTCTATTTTATATTAATTTATATTAATTTTTAAGTAGTATCTGATTATACTGGTTGCATTTAACCTTAAGTTAATATTTTATTACTGCTCAAAGCTCTGTTATTATATTTTCTCTCTGAATATTTCTCATTAATTGAATCACCACTAGCGTTCAGTATTCATATATTTGGAGCTGAAAAATATCTTCATAAAATAAAAATTAGGCAATGCTTGCTTTATTTATTCCTTTCCACAGTTCATTGAGAACCTAATAATATTTGCAACTTATCATTTGTATTAAACTATTTACATGGGTAATTGATCAACATATCCTAATTTGGTTACAACACAGTAGTATAAGCTAATTGGCAATAACATAGAACAACTTGTCAACCTTAAAATGTCAGTTTAACATGGAGTTATACTATTTTGTGTATTGTTTCATTTCTTTTCAACTGGAGTTAAATTTACTTTACTAAACGAAAATCAGCAGATCATTTGCCATTTTGATAAGCACACCTAGGTCTAAACTTCTGTGAAGCTGAAAAATAATACACATATTATTGTGGTGAAAACTGGCATCTACTTTTCAAAACTCTCTAAACACACTTTTTATCATTTATCAACATGATGGCCATTTTCTTTCTTTCTTGGAGAACTGAAGCATCACCCTTAGTAGTTCACAAGACTGTAAAAATATATCCTACTAAGTTGAAGAGGATAGTAATTATTTTGAGTTAGAGGTCAGGTGGGTGATACCTATTCCTTTGCAAACTTGGGTATCAAAATCATTGTGTTCGCTTTTATCATCCTACCAATGTAAAAGGAAAAATTTCCACACGCTTACTATGAGGATGACAAAATCAAATATTGTGTTTTAGCCCTCTGGCCAACTGAAGCTGATAAAGTTTCCTGAACATTGAGTGAATCTATCCTTTCAGATACTTGTTATATCAAACGAAAGACTATTTTCCAACCAATGAACAATGGGACCTGATAAAACCAACAGTGTACAGACCTATGAACCCACAGATCCTACTGCAAGTCTCCAATACTTAATTTACAAAATTACCATGAACTCCTTTTTTCTGACCTTTAAAAATCCCTGATTTTTTTTCCCCCATCAACAAATTACTCAGTGGATTTCTTCATTGGTATATTCCCTTGCCTGGCACATTAAGAGACTTGGCTTTGTAAATTTTTTGTTTAGCTCTGATGATCTTTGTCTCGTTGTATTAAGATTGTTGTATGTTAAGCTTCTCATTAATTATCAGGAAAAGAATAAATGAAGACATTAACTTCTAGAATTGGAAGGCACTTTAGAAACCACAGACATCCTCTTGTAATAGTACAATAGACTAAGGTGATGTGAACTCTCCTACAATATACACCTAAATATGTTGAATAAAAATAAAACAAACATTCTTTTAAATGCATAGCTGAGTCTTCAACAACAACAACAAAAAAGAATTCTTAGTTTTCCTAAAAGAAGAAGGAATTTAAATCGGGGATGACAACTGTTTAGTCTATCACTGGGGCTGCCTTGGGTGGTGAAGATAAGGGTGGTGGATTGCTCTTAGTTATTTAAAGGCTCAATTTTAATGCAAAGGCAGATGCTAAAGCTTCTGATCTGAGGATAAAGCAAAATGGGGAAAATGAGAGCATTCCACAGAGTTAGGACCTTCAGTGGGCTGTGTTTGCAAAGACTGGTCTTTAAAAAATCTACCCAGTGGCTCAAGTAAAAATTTCAAAAATGTTGTATTCTCCTAGGCTCTGGAAAAAGTAATTTTTCCCCAACACTTTGAAGGAGCTTAATTATTCAACGAATGCAGTTTTTTGATGTTCAAATTTATACCACATCTTTCTATCTATCTCTATACTGAAATGACCATTTCCCATGGAGTCCTGAAATGAGCTAACATAATCATTAGACACGGTCTCATACTAAAGGCATTCCCAATAAAACAAAACAAAACAAAGATAAGTTTGCAATAAAAATAATACACCACAAATACAAACAGCATGCAAAATAAAAATCAAGATGAGAGCCACACAAATTTGAGATAATAGAGTAGAAATGTGATAGAAAGTATAAATAGTTTTGTTTACAATGATTAAGATTGAACTTTCATAAATACTTTACAAAATATAATTTAATATTGTCAGTGGTTTTGATGAAAACATCATATTAGAAAGGGTCAAAGAAAAAATTAGTAAACTGAGTGATAAATATGAAGAAATTAACCAGACTGAATCACGTTAGTTTTTAAAAATGACACTTATCATAGTGACCAAAATCAAAAGGGATTTACAAACAAATAGCACAGTATGTCCTTGATATTTATAAAGAATATCATAAACTTCATTGAAAAGCACAAAATTAGACCTAAGTGGGGAAATATATCATACTTCTGTTGAATGAATATTATAAGGAGTGTGTCATTCCTCAATGAATCAACAAATTTGTTGTAATACAAATAATGTTTCTGAGAGTGTTTTCACAGATTTTAATCTTAAAATTCATATATGCTATCCAAAATTTCCAATATTAAAAAAATAAGAATAGACTATAAACCCTATTACATATAATAATTTTTAAAGCACTATAATAATTGAATCGGTCTGAGATTGGTACAAGGTTAAATGATTAGACTAAAGAGAAACATTCACTTATATGAGACTAATATATAACAAATGAAACACTGTAAGTCTGAAAGAGAATAACAGATTAATTTATGAAGGGTGTTGAGACTGTAAATATCTATATGGAGAAAAAAAATGGAGCTCTAATAATAGCCAAATACATTAATTCTGATTAGTAGAAAGATTGTGAGAAGCAATTTTTTGGAAAAAACTAATATAGAAAAACATTTTATGACAAAAAATAAGAAATATTTCTAAAGTATATATATGTGTATATATATATATATATATATATATATATATATATGTATACTTTAATTACATGCCATGGAAGAAATGATTAATAAATTTAAACTCACACTAAAAATTTCTGCTTAAAAAAAACCACTTTTCTCTAAAAAATATAAAGAGATACGCCTCTGATGGGGAGTAAATACAGTCAAACCATATAAGTCACAAAGAAATAGTATCCATACTATACAGTGAGTTATGAAGATTAATAGAAAAAATGAAAAAGACGGACAACCGACAGATGACATGAATAAACTAATGAGAAGATGCTCAAGTTCAATATTTCTTTGAAAGATGCAAATTAAAATAAAAATGAGATTTCTTAAATCCGTTTTAATCCATTTTGGCAACAGTTAATTATGATGATATCACATAAGGGCAAAGATATGCAAAGACCTCTTCCTGGTAGAAGTATGAATCAGCACAAACACTCTGGAGGGTAATTAAGAAATAGGTGGTAAAGAGAATTATACTTTCTGTCGTTTACCTTAAATTTACTATGACGTACCTTCAAAAAGGAATGGGTTCAAAGAAGCTCAATGAGTTATTTATAAAAAGAAAAATATGGGAGGAAAGGAAAAAATGGTTTATTTGAACACTTTAATACTACAGAGGAGCTGAAATAAATGATCCTATATATATTGACATCAATAACAAACAAAAAATAGTGCTACAAAAATATAAACAATGATAACAATATGTAAATGTTGAAACAAAATTAAGTTCCTATATTTGTCATGGTTTATTCATATTTTTGTTTTATGTACAGCCCCTCAAGACTGGAGGCTACTTCTATAAGAATTAAGGACACAAGTGATAAGAAGTAGAGCTTTAGTTGCTATGTGGCAATTTTACTTCTTAGAAAGCCAGAAAGAAAGAAAGCAACATTGGAAGGAAAAGAAAAAAAAAAAAAAACCTTTATTTACCTCAGTTCTGGGTATTAAATTATTTTCTGTGCTTTTTGTGTGTGTTTGAAATATTACATAGCTTACATTTTAAACATTAAAAAATAAAAGAAAGAAGAATATTCTAAAATCAAACTTCTCATTTTATAAAGAAGTAAATGATGTCTAGAGAAAGAAAAAGATACATCTAATTTTACAGAAACATAGAGGAGAGGTTAGATGGGACTCCAATCCAGGAAAAATGACCCAAATGTTTTCAAAGGATAGAATGTTATCTTTGGTGCTGTGTAATTTCTGCCTTTAGGTTTCAAATTGCAAACAGAGAACAGTCAGTCTCCCTATGTTCTTCAAGGGGTCTTATGATTGTTTGATCTCAATTTTATTTAAAACTATTTAAAACCAAAAACCAATTTACCCTTATAAAAGTAGATCCTTACCCTGACCCTTATAAAAGTAGATCCTATGTTGGGTTTTTGGTATAGGCCTTAGAGCCAAGAACAGTGAAGTCAAATTCTCTCGTTTTCTTCCTTGAATTGCTTAACCTCCTGCAAGATGTAATAAGTGACTATAAATCTGAGTCCACATCAAGCAAAATCAAAGAGGCTAAGAGGAAAAAAGTTTTAGGGAGTGTTGCTATGTGTGTGCTCTTAACAACCTAATAGGAGATAAGCCAAACATATGGCAACAGGTCTGTTTATAAAGGGCAGAGCTTGAGGAACCTAGAAGTAAGTATTTTATTGACTCCTGAGAAGTCTAAACTGTAGAGGGCTGTACAATAGAAATATAATGCAAACCATTATGTAATTTAAAATTTTCTGTAGTCAAATGTAGTCAATTAAAAAAAAATTAAAAACAGGTGAAATGTTTTAAAATGTGCTTTTATTTATCCAATATAATAAAAACATTGCCATTTTAACATGTAATAATTATTAATGTGGTATTTTACAGTATTTTTCCATTGGAAATTGATACAATCTGATGTGTATTTTACACCTGGAGATGTTCTCCCTTTAGAATAGCTACATTTGAGGTGTTCAGTAGGATGTGCCATAGCAGACAACAGAGGGTCAGAGTAAATAGAAGCTTCTTCAGTCTGCCTAGAGAAGGTAAAATGGACTGAATGGAAACTGACTGCCCTTCCAACGCTGATGAACAAAAACAGGTGTTTTTCAAAATTAGATGCGGACCCTACAGAAAGGAGGTTTTGAGTCTTCCTACAAAGGGATCCCACGCAAGAGATCTTGCTTATACTTGGAGAGAGTAGGATAAGACAGTCATATGCCAAGACAAAAGCCAAGACAGCCGTATGTAGTCTGCAGAAAGGAAGCCCTGCTTACGTCAAGGGAGAAGGAAAGCTCCTTTTGGGAATGTCTGGGAATTTCCAGGGAGGGCAAAGGTCTCTATGCAAAGGAATTCTGTTGTACCAGAAGACACTGTCTCCAGCTGATAACCTAACCACTGACCTACTTTCTGCTCCAAGTCTGGGAAAGAGCCAGAATGGGTGGCAAGGGAGTGGAAGAGAAGGTGGATGGATCTAAGCAAAAAGAGAAGTTGACTTCACTCTCTTATCACCACCCCAGGCTTCCCAGTCTGGGTCAGGTTCATGTAGGGTGGGGAGATGCTTACATGGGTTGAGGGTTAAAATTCTGATTACCAAACCGGCCAGGAGTGACGGATTATTAGGCTGGACTAGAATTTAACATCAAAATAAAACACTACTTGCTTATTTTCTAAATGTGTCCAGAAAGGTCATGGCGGAAAACACATTCACAAAGTGAGTTTAATAAGTGGTAAGAACGAAGTTGATGTTTGCTTTCACTCTGCCAATGCTGCTCTGTCCAATAAACCAATTTTACCTACATTAAAATTGTAATAAAAGCAAAATATACTTATATCTAACATAAAACAAACATTAACACATTAACTACTTTTCCCAGGAATGTATGCTTTAACTTGAAATTATATTTTCTTCTGCCCTCTTTGCTTCAATGATGAGTACCCTGAGGACACAAAAGTAAATGTTAAAATGTTTACCATTTGCAATTATGCATGGTAATCACGATTTTCCTAATACTAGGAACCCCCTCAAATTTTTATGACTATTTTATTAAAAACATACATTAAGTAGAACATTGGCATTACATATAATCTTAAATTTTGTGTTCACTTAAATCAATTCATTATGCTCATAAGATGACTTTGTAAGTAAATACTAACATTTTGAATTTAGTAATTCATTTTATATCAATAACACATTGCTTTATCAGTTTAAAAATGGGGTTACTCTTACATTGTTTGAAAACAATGGACTCTATTTTGAACATTCTTTTGAAAATCACTGACCTAATTTTTAGACTAAGACAGTAAGTTTTTCAATTTGGCTGCATCTGAGCAAGACATATGTTCCTGGATGAGTTACATTCTCCATTGCCCTCAAAAGAATGGATAAAACCATTACAATATAGATATAAGGAAGTTATACGTAAAGAGGTAAACCTCTTTCCAAATTAATTATATAGCATACTTCAAAATGATTATTTTTGAATGTCTCTATCCTTTTGGATTATTCATCCCCTGACCCTTTCTGCAGGGAAATGCCTAAAAGTTAGGTGATTATCTACTATCTTTAAGAAAAAAGCCTATTCCTCAACCCAGTTCTCAACACTGATTCTTCACAAGCACAAACTTCTCTTCATAACTGTAATTCTACCCCTTGGTTCTCAGTACAAATCTACCCCAAATACTCACTATTCCTCCAAGTATTCTATCCAAGCTCACTGCACATCATGCTTAAGGTAGGATAACAACTTTCTATTTTAATTTAATCCCTTGACTCAGTATGACCCAGCTCAAGTTCACTTTCACCATTTTGCCTTCCTCTATACTCCCATAACACAATTCCACATTTTGGAGAAACAATGGGATACAAATATTCAAGCATCAAGCTTTGCAATGAATCAGGGAATCTGACCTCCTACCTCTACCAAGTCATTTATTTGTTGTATTTTCCAGGATAAGTAATTCTTAGGGCTTCATTAAAAAAAAAAAAAAAAAAAGTCTACCTTTAAAATCCTGATAATATACATTTCCTCATCACTTACATAATCTACACAGATACATTTTACACATTAATACTTTAAAAAATTACTCCAGCAAAACTGCACTATCAAAAGAAAAAAATCTTGTAGCACTCAACATAGTACATAGCAGTGATCCATGTACTCAAAAACATTAATTATCTAACACATCAAGAGGGAAATTGTATTTCTTTATTGTTTGCTTGATTGAATTCATTCATTAGCCAGACTTTCCCCAAACACGAAGTACTTTCTAAGAATAAATTAAAAGCTGCGGTACTTGGTCTAAGTTTAGTTTAATCCAGTAACAAGAAATTATGGGCTGTAGATCTTATTATTAGCACTTTTTCTTTTTAAAGTTCATCTCAGTCGTATCTGGTAACTACATTTAATTTTTTTTCCTTCTAATCAGGATTTACTTAGGAAAATTTTAAAAGCTAATGAGTTATTGAAAACTATTAGCCCAGAGTAAAAGCACATAGCCATGCTATATCCTGTGGCAAACTCAGGTCTTGAGTTTAAGAAAATAATTCATATATAGTTTTAGTAGCTGAAGGAAGATAGTATTTTACATATACTTTTTTTCTCATTATAAAAGAAATACCTGTTCATTGTGAACAATTAGAAAGTAGAGATAAGAAAATTGAAATCATTTGTAATCATAATACCTAAAAGATAACCGCTGGTAATGTTTAGTGAATTTACTTCTGCTCTTTGTTTGTGTAAGTACTCACACATACACAAAGAGAAAATCAGACTCAAATTATTGATGCACTAGCTTTAGTTTTTTCTTTAGTTTTACTAATTATTATTTTCCGAGGTCTTAGAATATAATTTTAGAGGTTAGATAATTTCCTGTGCTACGACTTAACAATTGAAGATGAGACCAAAAAACAGCCAATTTAGATGTTAGTATTACTCAAAAGAGATTTAACCTTGTGGCAAAGATCAGGTTTACTGGGGGCTCTCTCAACCAAACCTCTTGTTTTCAGGCATAAGCAGAGTGCCCAGCCACCACATGGAGAAAACCCAACTGCTAATTATGAAGATCTGCCTTGGACACTGAAAAGTAAAACTCTAAGACAGGATATACATTTGGGCATCCTGGTTAGAGCTGTTCGGATCACCTCAACTGAAAGGCTACAGAATCAGGAAAAACCTGGCTTATGATTCAAATCTAAGGCTATACTTAACATTTGTTTGTCCACAGTAAAAGCTGTCATAAAATATATGGATAGAATTTTGTTTAAATTTAGTCTTGTATTATCTTTTCCCATGTAAAGTTAAGCCAATTCACGCATACTTTTTCATTTTCCCTTTAAAGTTTTAACATTAAATAAATTTTAACATTTATTTGTTTAATCTATACACATACTAATTTGCTATAAAAATTCAATCTTCCCAAAGGCCAGAATAAAAAGTACTATGATCACATAAATCATCAGAGTCAAATCTTTAAGAGCATATAATCAATCTGAAGAAAAAAATTCTAGGCTCTGAATAGTTTTTCTCTTCGATATGAGATTTGTCAACATTATATTATCGTAGGAAAAAATCTGTTCTTTAGCTCGTAATAAATATTCTACAAAAACTATGAGCATATACTATAATAAAAGAGAATTAATAGATATTTTTAGGAGCTTTCCTAATGTAGAAGGACAGATCATGATGGTTCGGTCAGGCTAGAAATTAGCTTCCAGACCCAAGATTATGACACATTCAATGGGTAAGCTCACACCATTCTGAAAAGGCAAAATCATGAGAAAACCCTTCTCTTCGGGCATCTGCATTTAGCTATGTCCTTTGGAAAAGAGAGAAGATGAGCCAGTCATTTGGAAACAGTTTCAGTTGTACGGTATTCTAGAAAACCAAGGTATTATCCTTTTTTCTTTTCTTTTCTTTTTTTATTATTTTTTTTAAATGATGGGAAATACGTAGATGCTTCTCTTTTCTCCAGAGGTACATTAGAAACCTTGGCTCCAAAATGTCAAATTTATCTTATTTTGCTTCTAGAGGAACTATTAATGACTCACTCTGTAAGGATAAAAAGACGTTAACCAACAAGCGTAGGCATTTAACTAGAATATGTTTGGGTTTAATGTAAAGTTCAAGTAGTCTGTGGTAGAACACTTTCTTTAAGACAGAATAAATTAGTTTAAAGAAAACTTGAAATTCTTACGCTAGTAGCTGTGTTGATCCAAAATATAAATTAGCTCATATTAGTTCAGGAATTAGTAACTGTTGATATGCAATATTAACACATTTCAAAGACTACTTGACATATATACAATGCACATATATATATAAAACAGATTACTATGTATTCACTATAAATTACCAATAGTATATATCACAAACAATTATATTACTAGTATACATGGATATACATGTTATGTATATTTATGTATGTGTCTGTTTATGTGGTGTGTGTGTATATATAAAGAATATATATTATATAATGTATATAATTAGATAATGTACTGAACTTGTCCACAATTTCTATATATAATAAATACACAAATACAGGTAATAAACTGTAGGCCACAAATTCAACCACTAATAGGTAAATTAAAGTGGCAAACACCTCCGGTTCAATATGCAATCTCAATGGAAGGTTATGAACAACTTTTTAAATAGAGAAAACTCTCCCCACAACTGCTGACATGCTTTTCAGGATTTTTGTTTGACTCCTGCCAATGTGAGTCCCTAGACCGGAATAAATGCGCAGCCATCTGTTCTGACGGGCTTGTTGCGACAGTTTTAGGCTCACTGAAGCAATTGTTTCTATTACCCTTAGTACTCATGATAGGCTTCACTTTGCAGCGTTCCTACTGAAAAAAAAATTGAGCTGCACTTGGATTGCAGATATAATTAGGTTATGATCTTGGTAAAAATTCTAGGTGCCGGAATAGCTTAACCCTCTCAGCTCCAAGCCTTCAAAAAATGTTCATCAATGGTTTGAACTTCTGTGGGCCATTCCCAACACTTCCCCCCTCATGAGCAAATAGCTTTGGCAGGTAGAATAACAGCGTGTCCTTCATTATGTTAACTATTATGTAAATATAATGTTTATATTGAGAGAAAAATTAGGGGGGCGGATTACGGTGTATTGAGGCAAAGGTTTGTTGTAATTCACGGAAGCTGATGGTGCTGTGGATCTGGTTGTTATGATGAGTATTTGCAAGGCAGTAGATTATAAACCAGGAGGCTGAGTTCAGGCCTGTGTTCAGAGCTGCCATGCAGAGATCATGAAAATAGCAAACAGAGAGTGTGAAGTCAAAGTGATTTTGCTGGCAAGTGTGGAAGCTTCTGCCCTGCAAGAGATCACTTTGATCAAAGACTGTGTATATCTGATCTAAATAAATGGTAATTTGAGTAAGTTTCCATAAAATGTGATAGTAGAGACCAGAACATGCTAGCAGCTCATTCTGTTATTAGCACGAGGGGAGGGATTTTAGAGGATGACAATATAAAAAGGGTAGAATGAAATAGCGTTAATAAGCTAAGATGTAAGGAATTAATGAAATTAGAAGAATATAAACAAGATCTATAACGTGTTTGAAGTTTGGTTTTCCAATAAGGTTAAGGTTTATTTGAAATGATAAAACCCAATGATATGGGGTATGTTAAAATACCACTGAAGATACAAACCTCGTATTTTAAGGCATGATCATGATGAGCACCAAAGCTCAACAGGGAGGACGCAATTTGGTTAGAAGACGGTACTGCAGGGTTGGGGGTGGGAGGTGGGGGGGTGCCTGGGTGGCTCAGGGGGTTAAGCGTCTGCCTTCGGCTCAAGTCATGATCTCAGGGTCTCTGTTCAGCAGGGACCCTGCTTCCTTCCTCTCTGCCTGCCTCTCTGCCTACTTGTGATCTCTGTCAAATAAATAAATAAAATATTTAAAAAAATAAAGTCTGCTTTTTAAAAAAAAGAAGATGGTACTTGGGTTGGCAGAGGCAATGCTGACCTAAAAGTCTAGAAACAAGTAAAGATAGAAGCTTGAGATGCCAGACAAAAGCCAGGAGTCTGTAAGCCAAGGCATTAACCGAGATGGAAAACAAGCTGGTCACATGAGGTATTCAAAATCCAAGACAGAGCAATTCAAACAGTGGTAGAGGTTTCAAAAGATGGAGGCTGCACCTTACTAGCTTACCACGGTACCAAAATGGCTGGATGAAGCAGAGTCTGGAGTCATAGGCAGTGAGTAACTGATGAAGGGATGGATAATCAGGAATAAATGGGTGTAGATTTGAGCAACCTGCTTCTAGATATAAGACATAAAGAACTAGTGTCTATCTAGGTCTCCAGGGAATGTAAGGTGGAGATATAATCCTGCCTGGTAGGTAGTATGTGGGGGATCAGTATACTCAAGGCAGAGATGAGGCGGTGGAGAGAGGGGCTCTGGTCGTTTGCGAGGGAGGTTGGGAAGATGGGGGCTGGCATGGGGGACCCTGGGGAGGGGGAGTTAAGACAGAGAAAAATGCAAAGGGAAGACTCAGAAATCCAAAACTCAGTGAGCCAAGGGAAAATCAGAATCCCCAGCCCAAGTGTCTTAGGTAAAACTTCTCAGTAAAAAAAAAAAAAAAGAGAGAGAGAGAGAGAGAATTAGTTATTGGCTGCCAAGAGCCATAGAGGAGTACATCCTCGGTTGGTGATGAAGTTGAGTCTTACCTAAGGTAGGGAATTGGCTGCCTGGAGCTTAGAGCATAAATACAATGAAAAGAATACCCTTTATTTCTCACCTTTATCTACATCTCAGTGTCTGGAGAGATGAATGTTACACAGGGATAAATACTGCAGGGTGACACGAAGCTGTCTTGGAATTGGACGGCCAGATCATGAACGTTGTATACTTTACCCATAGAGAGTGTCTGCGGGGAAATGGAGTTTCTTAGTGTGCTCCCCAGAACAACAGCATTAGCGTATCTGGGCACTGACTGAAAACACAGACTCATTGTTCCTACCCCAGACTTACTGATTCAGAAATTCTGGGATTGTAGCCCAGCAATCTGAATTGTAACAAGACCTCCAGGGGATGCTGGCACATGCTGAATTCTGAGAACCACTGTCTTTCTGGAAACTAATCTTAGTGGTAGATAAGGGAGTAAACTCTGTAATTAATGGTAAAGCCAGTGTCTGGCCAGAAAAAGTAGGAACTCGTGCTTCCAAGGTACAATATCAGAGATTCTACAACATGAAGAGACACAGTTTTGAGAGGAACTGTTAGATGGAAGCTACAGAGATAAGAGGTTTAAGGAGCCTCTAAACAGATCAACGTGCCTGGCTGCAGAGACTTGTTTGCTTTGCTTTGAGGAATATTACATGTTTGCAAGTGCATAGTTATGTTGCATGCTTGCTAATATAAAAAGATTTATAATAAGAATTCTTTACAGCGTTACAGTTAATAAAAAATAGGATAGGTTAAAGAGTGTCTCTGAATTAAAAAACAAAAACAAAAACAAAAACAAAAAAACCTAGAAGTATATTTTGCCAAAGTACTAAGCACACAAGCCCCATCTAGTGGCCTCTTTGCCAAGAGTTCAGAGAAGGTTTCCAAGAGGGTGCTCTCAGATACCAGAACTACAGCATGTAATAAGCACCATAGTTCTGTCCTATCCTCTTATGCAAACATTCCTCAAGTTTTTAGAACCATTCCTAAACTTCAAAGCTATCTAGAATCAGAAAAGGAGGAAACATTTATTTTCTTTTATGTGTCAAGCCTTCTGTTAGCAGGACATGGTACAGATACAGAAGACAGATAAATTGATGGATATAGACATAGACATATAGGGCAGCTATTAAATGTAGAAACAAAGGGAAATACATGTTTTATTAATATTACAACATATAATAAAATAAAATGGTCTATGCTTCCAGAACACTTCAATTTAAAAAAAAAAAAAAAACTCAGAGGGAGACCTTTTTTTTTTTTTAAAGATTTTATTTATTTATTTTACAGACAGAGATCACAAGTAGGCAGAGAGTCAGCAGAGAGAGATAGGATTTCTCAGGCTCCCCACAGAGCAGAGCTAGCCCCATGCGGGTTTCGATCCCAGGACCCTAAGATCTTTGGAATGAGCCAAAGGCTTTGTTTCTTTAAGTACGGAGTTTTTTATTCGCCCCAGAGGGAAGCTTTTTTAAATCAATCGGCATCTATTTCTATAACGCTGTTGCTTAAGTCAAATGCAGTATTTCTCATGGGGCATTGCTATGAATTGTAACAGTTTTTACCTAGCCATTTATTTCTTTGATTTATAGAATTTTTTTTTTTAAGTATGCTGTTTTTTATTCTTGACACCAAGCATAGTGATCAATCAGGTCATTAATAATTGTTAAATAAAAAAATGTATGAATGGGGAAATGTATGAATTAAGTAACAGATGAGTTATTTAAATCTTGCTTTTATATTTCAGATTTTATTTTTTTAAAGATTTATTTATTTATTTATTTGAGGGGAGAGGGACAGAAAGAGAGAGAATCCTGAAGCAGACTTCCCACCTAGCTTGGAGCCCAATGTGGAGCTTGATCCCAGGACCCCTAGAACACAAACTAAGTCAAAATCAAGAGCTGGCTGCCTAACTGACTGAGACACCCAGATGCCCCCTGTAGTTCCTATTTTATACAAATACACATAAATATATATTTCTTTCTTTTTTTTTTTTTTAAGATTTTATTTCTTTATTTGACACAGAGAGAGAGAGAGATCACAAGTAGGCAGAGAGGCAGGCAGAGGGAGTGGGAAGCAGGCTCCCGGCTGAGCAGAGAGCCTGATGCGGGGCTTGATCCCAGGACCCCGAGATCATGACCTGAGATGAAGGCAGAGGCTTAACCCAGTGAGCCACCCAGGTGCCCCAATATATATTACTTTCTTAACAGTATCAGCAAGTATGAGAGTACCCAAAGATACTGTGTTCTCCATTCTCCAAATACTGATTGATTCAAAAATAAAAGTGATTATTGATTCATTAAGGATCTTAGTAAAGATTATTTGTACAACTAATTATGATGTAATATAGAGTGTGAGGAGAGGCACACAAGACAGGACTGTTTGCTCCTTGCATTTTAGTGGAAGAAATGACTTGTAGGCAACAAGGAAGACTTCCTTAAACAGATGCCTGAAACACTTCAGTACAAATCTGTTAGAGATCAGCGTGGGGGCGTATTTGGTAAGAGGAAGAGCTTATGGAAAGGATTTGTTTGGACATTAGCCAGCACTTCCCAGTGCTCTCCTGGCACATTACATGTGAACAAAAGCAACATGGCAGCACAGCCTGGAAAGGATGGGAGGGGTCAAAACAATGTGGAAACTGGAGCTTCTGCGCCTGACTCCAGCCTGAAGGGCTTCACTTCCTACAAAGGCCCGCAGTCGATGGATCTAAGCAAAAACAAAAGTAGCTGGGGCACCTGGGTGGCTCAGTGGGTTAAAGCTTCTGCCTTCAGCTCAGGTCATGATCCCAGAGTCCTGGGATCGAGCCCCTCATCAGGCTTTCTGCTCTGCAGGGAGCCTGCTTCCCCTGCCCCCACTCCTGCCTGTCTCTCTGCCTACTTATGATCTCTGTCTGTCAAATAAATAAATAAAACCTTAAAAAAAAAAAGTAGCCAACAAAACAAGTATAATAACAACCCTGGTGAGAGAGGCAGAACTATATTTCTAACATGAATTATCCTGTTTTGAAAATATTTACTAATTCTAGAATTAAGGAGGGGTTTAACGGAGCTCCCATTCAGTTCACAGATTGCAGCATTCAGACAGAGGATTTTCCTTTTGGATCAGCTTTACATACCGGTTCTGTCAATAACCAAGAATTAATCTTAACCCAAATAAGCCCTGCTGGTGAAACAGATTACACATAAATAGAACCAAAGTAATGCTGTTTCAACCACTAATGTGTTTCCATATTCATGAATACATACAGTTAAATGTAAATAATTGCTTAAATTCCCCTACTCAAAAAAAGAAAACCCTAGAACTATAGTTTATTTGGTTTTGTTTCATTTTTTATAAGGTATAGAGATAAAAGGGCGAAAATGGATCTTAATTGCTTTGGTGTTATTTAATAACAGCATTACACTCTTGAAAGTGGAAAAATTAGTTTCAGATATCATGTTGCACATTTTAGGTTTCAATGGAACTAAAATAGCATGGAGCAAACCTTTTCAAACAACATACAGGATAATATCCCTTTTAAGTAATGAAAAGAGCCATCTTTTTATAAAAGTCTCCTCCTTTTCAGAAAATATTTTCAAGGTGACATGTCAGTTAAATGAAAGAAGTGTTAGACGAACAGGGGAGACATAAAATTTATTATGACTATAAAGTGTATGAAAAATTTCACATCTACGAAGAGACATCCTCCCTTATTTTTTACCATATTATTTTTCCCCCCTAGTCAAAATTGATTCTACTTCTCAGATCTCCCAAAACTGAATTTAAAGTTTCAGCTAAGAGTCAATTCAAAGGTTATGTTTTGTTTGCTATTTTCAATCCTGTGAACCATCCCTTGGTTTTACAAACCTATGTAAGTTCTTCATTTCAGAACTCATACCCTAATGATTCCTATATGGCTGTGATTTTCATATTCTCCTTTAGGGTCATTTTCTCCACGTACATTAGTATGATGGCACAACTTGACTGGATCCCACTATTTTAAATTGGAAATTCACTTCTTCCAAATTTACACACAAGCTCCTTTCTTCCTTCCTTCCATCCATGCATCTCCCCATCTATCTGTTCTTCCATTCACTGAGGAATATTTTTAAAATTGCCATGTATCTAAGAGCTGGCAATACTACATATTAACTAGAAATACACAGATTTTATTATCTATTACAGGTACAAATAAGTGAACTGACATTTTGAATCTTATTAATTGGTCCTACAGTGATGGGAAGCTTTGGGAGTAGATGGGACAAGAAACCCAAAACTGGAGGCTCAAGACAACTCCCTTGTAAAACTGAGTTAATGATGGTAATAGCCATTAAGATAGAGGGCAGGTTTCAGGGTGGAAGTCATACAGAAAAAGCTCAGTGAAGGATGTGGTGAATTATCTATGTTTGAATTTCAGAAGAACTCGTAGGGTTGGAAATGTATAGGTGTCAATTACCCACCCATCAAAGAGGAAGATATCACTCAGGAAAAACACAAAGTGAAAAAGTTAGAAGATCTAATAGGAACCCCAAACAGTAACTGAAGTAAATGGCCAAAAGAAAACATAATGCAAAAAAGAGAAGACTGACCTTGACAATTCGAAGTGGACAAATTAAACAAAATTGAGCAGAGACTATCAGAGGATCGTGACTTCAGTAGATTTACCTCTTTAGATTGAGAGGTAAACTGTTTAGGAACAGTAATCTCTGAATATAGACCACTATTTCAAGAAGTTTGGGGGTGACAGGAAGAGAGCTATAAAGGGCAGTTGAGGGGATTATGGGTTTAGGAAGGTGAATGTGGGTACATATGTCTATCTATCTATAGATCTATATGTATGTAAGAAAAGCATTTACCATTTTTTAATAGAAGAAGCTTGAAAACCACCAACTTTTTTTTAAAGGTGGGACCTATCAGAAGGGAAGTTTGAATGAAGCTTGAATGAAGATAGATAGATCTATAAAGCAAGGTCTCTGAGAAGCAGCTGGAGGGAGAATACACTACACGGAAGGGGTCCTAGCCTGGAGATAGGGCACGTCTATTGTCTAGCAATAGGGAAAGAGGAAGAGAAAGAGTAGGAATGGAGTCAGGTAAAAATATTTTGTGGAAGAAATCTGAGGAAGTTCCCATCTGATGGGATAATAAAGAATTAGCATCATGGTAAAAGATTTGAGAAGAATGACATGTGTGCAGTAGCTTCTATATACTTACTGCGTGAGGGGCAACTGACTTGGGAAGCAATCATAAAAGCAATTTGCCGTATTATTATAAGGCTCCAAAATTAAGATGAGGTGAGGGGTGCCTGGGTGGCTTAGTTGTTTAAGCATCCAACTCTTGATTTCTGCTCTAGTGATCTCAGGGTCCTGAGATGGAGTCCTGTCTTGGGCTTCATGTTCAGCAGGGAGTCTGCTTCTCTCCTCCCTCTCCCTCTGCCCCTCCAGAGGTGGACACAGAGTGCTTATGTACTGTGTCTCTTAAATAAATAAATAAGTACATCTTTTTTTTTTTAATTAAGGTTAAATGACTTAAAAATATTTCTTAAGTTTTAAGATTTGAAAGTTTTCACTGTTGTCTCTCCTGCTACATGTGTATCCCATTTTCTCTCATCTGACATCTAAGGAAAATAGAGCAATACAATTCACCAGTAGACAGTGCTAACTCTGGTTTTGGAAAACAACTGCTTCTGACAGAAACTGACATGTAAACTTATGGAAAAGTTGGTAGTTAAATATTCTGTATTAATAGAAAAATCTTGTTTTGTGGATATAGGAAGTCTTAAAAGAAATGTAATTACCATCATCAGAATACAAATCTTTGATAACATCCTGAAATTAATACTCAGCCCCACCATTTATGCATGAATTTTTTGTATGGCATTAGAAATTCAAAACAGAAGAACTTTCACAGATACCTTTAAATATAAGTAGTCACTCAATCATTTTCCTGGAAATAGTCCGATGGTAGAAGATTTATTTGAAAAATTTCTCTTGATGTTATCTCCATTGTAATATTTCATGATGTTGACTATGACATAAGAATAAATGCCAGAGAAACATATTACTAAAACTTACATTTAAAAAGGACTATCTTATATTAAGGGAAAATGCCTCCAATCGTGTTTGTAAGACAACAAAAATGTTGAAAAATAAACACTCAGGTAGCAGATTGCCATATGTCCATAGCCTAAACTAAGTAAGTAAATATAATGTACTTCTTAATAAGAAGCTTTTAATTTTTCCACTAATGACAAGTATGTTATTTCAAATTATGAAATGAATCTGCTCCTTTTCTTTGTAACTATCACCAGATGACTTGATCTAAGTTTTATATATAACTGCTTCCTGGGCAAAAATACCCTTAGAAGGCAGACTGAATTCTATATGTCTCTTGAACATCCCACAAAAAAAAAAAAAAAAAGGATACAGACAAAAACTTCAGCTTAATACAGAATAAAAGGTAAGAAATTCAAAGTTTATTCTATATTTAAGGGTGTATACTTTTCATCTTCAAAGTACCAGTGTTTGATCTTAATGATTTCCCTTTTTGCTCTCTTTTAGTAATTTCTTCGAATACTATTTTTGACATAAAAGTCTATACCTAAATGAAAGATTTCCTATATAAAGGAAATGCATCATGGAAGAATGTGAATTTTTGAACTTCAAAGATATTTAAACATTATTGAGGTGAAATAGATTCTTTAAAAATAGATACTGAAGACACCTAAGAGGGAAGGTCATTTGGAAATTCTTCTAGGGAACTTGACTATTTCTCACCCTTGACCCAGGAGAAAGTCCCCATCTAGAAATGCAGTCTCCCTTGTTGGAAATAGCAGTTCCTTCTCAGGACCATGCCTGGAGAGAAGAAAATATAGCCACCCTGCAAATGCAAATCCATTCCATCAGATTTCACCAGAACCAGCTGACAACTACCCTACTGTTTGCCCTCGTCACACATTGGGAGATTAGAGAATCACCCCGGGTTTGACCTCTTTCTTGGATCTACCTAATGACGTGCCACTTTCAAGTACAAGCCTTCCTGTTTGAGACCGGAAGTGTGTCTTTTTTTTTTTTTTTTTTTTTTTTTTTCCTGTTGGCTGTTATCCTAATTGACAGTAAAAGCTGAAGTTGAACTAAAATGAATAATATTAAATTGAGCTAAGAAGTCAATTTAAAACAGTTGACCTTTTCCAAAATGCTTGGGGCTCTGGTAATCCACATGATTCAGATGGCAGCGGTATGCGATCTGGAAGCCCTTGTGTCCACAGGCAGGGCTGAGTCCATCAAATACAGGTTACACAGCTGTCTGGTTTAGTCCTCCCCACTCAACCCAAGGAAAGAAATGCTTCATCTGCCCTCCAAATCTATTTCCGTAGGTCAAAGTCTTTAAAGTCAAAATTTATTTTCCTCTGTTCTTAGCCCTAATTCCTATTGCTCTTAAACCCATTTAGTTTATCCAAAGGAAGGGAAAAACAGCAAATATCATTTGCATAACCTATCTTCATACATTGTTACTACTGTTCCCCTTTCTCCATCTCTTTCTCTCAAGGCTATTTCTTGCTTTTAGTCATTTGCATTGCTCTTACTCATCGCATTTGAGAGCACTATGGTATTTGAATTTTTATATCATTTGTAATTTGGGTCCTTTTTCTCCTTAATGTTAACAACCATATAGAAAATTGTGTTACCAGAGAAACTTCTCTCTCTCCATGTCAATGCCAGGACAATGACGAACATTTAAGTAATGTAATACTGATCACAGAATATCCCCTGTTAGCATCTACCGGGTTACAATGAATTATTACTATTTCTCAGTGGTATACCTTGAATTAAATTCACCTCTTTAATAGATTAGTCAATGCTGTATGGTCCTGGATATAAGATGTTTTCACAGAACACAAACCGTATATTTTACTATGGGAAAAAAAAATAACTGTATACACATTACTTTCCCATCAAGAATTCTGATAATCACTATAGAAGGAATGCCATTATTCAGGTCTGTGTGTATGTGTATCTCAGCTACCTTGTTTTATTTGCACCATTTTGGGTCAAGAGTAGACTGTGATGGTCCTAACAGAACTTAAACAATGTTTCTAATGGAAAATGGCCAAGATCACACAAGAGAGTCTTGCTTTTTTTTTTAACCAGTGATTTCCCAAGTTTGATTTCTCTCACCTCCTGCCCCCAAACAACTGTGATACCTCGTGTTAAAAAGCCCTCCCCTCATGACCAAAGCCAATCTAGGGCTGATCTCTTCTTTCAAGTTCCTCCTCAGAAAAACCTGTGTGAAGCTATAAATGGCCCATCACAATCACAAAGCTATAAATAGTCCATCACAATGCTCTCTTGTTGAGCCGTCTCGCAGTCCTTTCGGTGCACTGTCTAGCTGAAGCTGCAAATTAATAAACCTAACTCTGCTTGACAATGAGAGCTTCTCTGAAGGTCCTTATCTGGGGCGTTTTATCCTAGTAAGAAGGACTTTCAACAAAATCAATTATACCTAAGACATTTCTAAGTAATGACCAATAATTTAAAATATGCCCTTCTCTGAGACATAGAATTTGAAAGATAATATGGAATTCGGGAACATCTTGTCCAAATCCTTTGTTTTTATATGGTAAGCAAATGAGATCCAAGATTGATTCAAGGTCCCTGGACATCAGTGAAAGAACCATAATTAAAACTAATGTTAGTTCCTATATTGTCCAGCGTACCTTCTCCATAAAGCCTGTCACTAACTGTAAAGTCCCATGCATTTGTGGTCCTTTCAAAAGTACCACAGAATAAATCCTTGCTGTATAGGAAGCATATAAATGAACACTGGTTCTTAATTTGTTTCTTCAGGCATTTGGACCAACATTTAGAAATGTCCTTTCCAAAGATACTTCTCTTCTTTTTGGTGATTTTCAATTTCACCCATATAAACAAAAAGATTCTGAAAATATTTAAAAAGATGGCATGGAGTTTCTCATACACAATATGCTGAGGCTGTTCTGTTATTCTTGTTGAAGTGCTGTTGCCTGGCTCTGACCTTGGCTCCGCAGCAGCATGTTAGCTGCATGCTAACCTGAAACGACTGTGACCCTGGCCAAACAACTCCAGTACTGCTGCCAAACCGAAAAAAACAACAATACCTATCACATAAAGAGTTTTAAGTTTAAATAAGTTAATACATAGAAAATACCCAGAATAGAGCTGGGCTCTTTCATTGAGTATCACTAAATAAATATTACCTATTGTTTTTATGATGTCAGTTATCTATGAAGAATTATTATTGTCACTATCGAAATTCTAAAATATCCATTTTCATATTTTATATTTGCATTTTGTAAACAACAAAGGTGACCTTTTTATAACTAACAGACTTTTTTTTTTAAAGATTTTATTTATTTATTTGAACAGACGAAGATCACAAGTAGGCAGAGAGGCAGGCAGAAGAGAGGAGGAAGCAGGCTCCCCACTGAGCAGAGAGCTTGATGTGGGGCTCGATCCCAGGACCCTGAGATCATGACCTGAGCTGAAGGCAGAGGCTTTAACCCACTGAGCCACCCAGTCACCCCCAGACGTTATTCTTTTGAGCAGTTTTACTTCCACAGCAATATTGGGCAGAAAATATAAGAATTGTGCACAAGCTCTGCCCCTCCTCGACAAACTCCCCCATTATGAACATCCCCCACGAGATGGGCACACTTGAGATGACTGATGAACCTACATGGACTGACACAGTATTATCACCCCAAATCCATAGTTTCCACCAGCGTTCACTCTTGGTATTATACATTCTGTTGTTGAGACAAATGTATAATGACACGTTTCCATCCTTTTGGTATCATGCACAGTATTTTCACTGATCTAAAACCCCTCTGTGCCCCATCAGATTTTCCCTCCCTCTGTCTAAACCCTGACCTTTCTACTGTCTCTATAATTTTGCTTATTGTACATCCCACATAGTTGGAGTCATGGAGTACGCAGCCTTTTCAGATTAGCTTCTTTCACTCGGTAATATGAACGTAATGTGTCTCCATGTCTTTTCACTGCTTAATAGCTCTTTTCTTTTTAGCATTGAATAATATTCCATTTCCCAGATGAACCACAGTTTATGCATTTGCCTACTGAAGGATATCTTGGCTGCTTCCCAGTTTTGGCTGTTATTAATAAAGCTTTTAAGAACATACAATTACAGGTTTTTGTGTGGCTGCAGATCTTCAATTCTTTTGAGTAACTATACTACCATATAGTAAGAATACATTTATTTGTGTAAGTAAACTTCACCTTTGAAATAGAACATTTTTACTCTTCTCACTATCCTTGCCATTGTTCACTGATTTTTGAGCATGCTTTGTGGAGCTTACATTTAGGAACATTGTGCAGTGACAAGTCATCTTCAAAGACACTGACAGCTCCTGAAATATAATAACCCCTACAAAGTGTAGGATAGTACCCTGGATGATCTCCATCTTGAGGAAATGAAATAGGAAAAATATTCAGTAGGAAAACTCAGTTAATTTTGATCACCTACAATGTAACTTTCCCATTTCTTTCCATAACTCTTGTTATTTCTCCTCCCGTTTTATTCTTGTATGGCTTTATATGACTATACTCCCCATGATGACTTCAAAATACTTTTCATACTCACATACTCCTACATTAATTCTACAAAGATTTTCTGAACATCTTTACTCATGCACTATATGTAATTCCAAGGATATAAAGATGGACATGGGTACCATTTTTAGAAACTTTTGGTCTAAGAAGAAATAAAACATAAAAGAGTAAACCAATGTAACAATATAAATACATATGAAGCATTACATTAGCAGATAAAGTAGTGACCAAGTTCACCTGAAGCAGTGGATAAATCATCACAAGAAAAAAAATATTTGACTTTCATTTATGTCATCAACATATCATGCCTCTATTACTGCATTAACATCTCTCTCCAGATACATTTTTAACACTGTAATTACAGAGCTCTTGCTAGAGTGCAAACTGATCAATGAACTGATTTTTGGCATAGCATATTATGGGTAAGTGATTCATGAGTTAGTTTATGCCAATCCCCAGGCTACATTGTACATTGCAGCATTCTGGGACTCCACGCAGTTTTCTAACGAAGCTCAGCTTTTCCCTGTTATCACATTTCGGCTCCTGCTTCCTCATCCTGTAGAATTATTAATTATTCTCCTGGCTATTTATAACCCTATTAATAACTGTTTCTTCAACATTAGATTATATTCCAATTCCTTTGAGAAAACTTTCAGTAATCCCTAAAACGGCGAAAGACATTTTTTCTTTATGCTCTTGTAAGATCTGTTTTACCACAAATAAAATTCTTCATACTGCAAGTAATTTCATGATTACTCATCTGTATTCCCCAGGGGCAGAAATTTGCATAGTGACTAGCACAGAATAAGTCCCAAGTAAGTATTCGTTGAATGAATAAGTGAGTGGACAGACGGATTGAGAGCTAAGGGGTTAACATTTAGTTTTATGGGTTGGGAGTATAAAGAAGAAACAATTAGTGATACAAATTTAATTTGGAGTTCAAAATTTGAATTAAATTAGTGTCATGTTATTCCACTATGAGTTCCATCATGTAACAAGATTCCATCAAATGTAGTTTCATCATAAAGGTAAAACTAACAATAATTTCTCTGAGAAATGTTATGATACAAAATCTATATTATTTTGCAAAATTATATCAAGAACTAGAAATAATTATATATTTATTACTTAATAAATAAAAATAAATATTACTTAATAAATAAACATTTACTATTTATATTTTTAAAAATTAGCGTAAGATATTAGCATTATAAGGAAATTAGAGGAAGCTGACCATAATAAACCAAAAAAAAATACCCCAAGCAATACTGTATTAATGCATTTCTTCCAAAACTGAGACATTACACATTAATCTAGAAAATTACACTCTTAAGTTCGGTGTTTTACACTCTAATTCAACAATTAGCACTCAAATAATTACTTTTGACTTATTAATTTTCCATCAAAATACCACACTAAACTAATGCAAAAACTCCTCAGTCAGGTCTCTACTGTGTGAAGAAAGTTATTCATATAATTCACAAATACTGATACTCATCAAAGAAAACTATGCTTACCAAATGTATTCTATATTTAACAGCTATGATCCTTTGAGTGTGAACATATTTATATTCATTTTGGTATCCAGTTAATATTCTTGACTAAAATTAATGTCAATATTTTCAATTCATTTAAAAAAACCTGGGTTTTAATGTTAATTAAGATGTGTCTCAGAGACACCTAGATTATACTCATATCCATTCATGCAATTCAGAACACATTCATTAAATGTCGCATGTTTGGAGGCATTGTTGTAAGGACTGTGAGGCAGTTGTTCTCAAGCTTTATTGGGAATAATTATTATTTATTATGCCTGCTAAATATAAATTTCGGGCTTTACCCATGGAACTGCTGATTCAATATTTTGGGGTAGAATTCTACAGTCTGCATTTTAAACCAGCATGGGGATAATTCTGATAGAAATTGTATACTCCATGATCAAAGATAGTGCTGTGATATGTGGAATGATACCTATAAAAAACACCTTTTTATAAGTTTTGCCTGCTTTGCCCTCAAGATCTTACAACCTATTAGAGTTAATGTGACTCATATACAAAACTATATTCTTGGGGAGGGGGCATAGGAGCTAATAAAAGTTTTGGTGCAACAGGGCTTCTGGGTGGCTCAGTCAGTTGATTGTGCCTCATTTCAGCTCAGGTCATGATTTCAGGGTTGGGAGGGTCTGGCCACGTGGGGCTCAGTGCTCAGCATGATGTCTGCTTATTCCCTCCACCTCTGCTCCTCTCTCCACTTGTTCTTTCTCTAAAATAAATCATTAAATTTTTAAAAAGAAATATGTATCTGCTAAATATCCAGGGTGTTGAAGAAGTCCTTGACTGTATCTTAGAGAGTTAATTCAAATACTCCAAATCTAGGAAGACCTGAAATTAATAATAGTAAAAGAAAGAGAATTGGAATTTGTTTTTAAGAACCAACATTTGGTACCTTGGAATTGTCAGTCCCATTTGCTAATGTTTATGCATGTATATCTTAATTGCCCCGCCTCAATTTTCCAAGCCCTATACAGTTGGCTCCAATGGAAGATCCAAACCCAATAGTCCCAGAAGTCATCCTCAGAGACAGTTTTACAAGGTGGTTTCACCAGCGCTTAGATTTTCAAATCAACTCAGGCTGATCAAGCACAACGCCACATTTAAACAAAGGCTCATGATTCCAGGGCTGATTTCCCCCAGGGTTTTCTCACCCAGAAGACATCTACTTCCTCTTATTCTCTTTTCAACATGTCCAAGCATGAATGGATTATTTCTTCCCATTTTCTACATGATTGTTTTCCTCTGGGACTTGAGAGGAAATGTAAAACAGGTGTTAGCCCGCACAGTACACAGTGATGGTCTTATCCCCTTGAACACAACAGGGAAGTCTAACTGGTTCTCAGATAATAATTCTATTATCCTGATTCTAACTCTATACAATTAATACCAGCTGTATCAGACATGGTCCAGTCCAAAAAAACAAACAAAAAAACCCCCCAGGGATTATTCTAGCTATTTTAGAGTTAATACAACACAAGAAATTGAAGTATAGATATTTAAAGATTAGTAGAACAAAGCAAGATGTTGAAGACCATAGATATTAGTAATTATAAAGAGTAGCTCTCACTCGTAGGGTTGAAGGAAAGAAAGAGATAGGATATCCAGAATTGAGAGACTTGAAAGACGAGTTTACTTCTCAGGATGGACAAGGGAAGTCTAACGCTTCCTTAATCACATTCAAACCTCTACTGGGGCACCACAATGCTGGGATCAGATTCTCAGTAGCAGCAAAGGCGGCTGGCACAGGTAGCTTCAAAGGCTAAAACACAGCTGCCTCCATAAGTACTAAAAGTGTCTGGAGGCCCGAGAATGACACTCTGGTGTGGACTAAATGCTGACAAGAACTGGAAATAGCAAGGAAGTTTTCTTCCCCTTCCCCCTTCTTAAGAGCCCCTTTTAGTATCTCCCATTGGCAGAAAAGTAACAGGACACTGGCTGGCAAGATAATTTGGGAAACATAATTTATAGACCTCATGTAACTTGGGAATTTAGTTGAGAGTTTAGAAAATGTAGTTGGCATAATCACAGAACAATTTTTAGAAGGGTGGTCTGGAGCAGAGATACAACAGGTAAAAGACCAGCACAATAGCCAAAACAGTCTTTTTATATTTGTGAAGTCTGGGTCTTAGGAAAGACAGAACAATTGTGCACCACCACTCATTTCACTGGGAAATGGGAGACAATAAAAGTGTTTAATCTGGTGGAAAGCAACAGGGACAGGGTATCCTAAGAAAAAATGAAATTGGCTGTCTGAAACGACAAATAATTAAAAGCTATTGTTTGTTCATAAGCTTCCAATACTGAAAAAGCTTCTTCTTCTTAGAAGACCAATTCTCTGCCTAATATGACTTCATGGTGGCTTGGGGTACCGTATCTCAGCAAAGCACCAGACTGTCAGTTTAAAAATATTACTTTAACAGCAGGGCAGACATGGGAAAAATAGAAGCAAAGAGACCATTATGCATTATAAAAAGAGTTCAGGCAAGAGATGGGGAGGACCCAAGTTAAGAAAGTAGCAATAGGATTAGGAAAAAGACTATATTTAAGAGAAATTGAGCAGGTAAAGACAACAGGACTTTCTAACTGTGGGGCGTGAAGGAAGCAGAGGAATCTTGGCCAACTCCTGCATCTCGGACTTGATAGGATATAAGTGGTAGTGTGTCCACCAAATGTGGAAGATTAAAACACAGATTTGGGTGAAAATTTGACATGTTTAGTTTGGGGCTCACTGACTGCGCAATCTAGGTCTAACTGTTGCATGAATATCACTGGAATTTATGACATTGTTTGGACACTGGGCCTTCAATATATGGATTTTCCCTTGCAATTCTTTGCGGTTGAGTAAAATCACTATTTCTTAGAGAAATAAAAACAAAAAAAAAAAAGAAGGCATTTTATATTGTCCTACATTATAGAGACTGCTGATTATTTTGCTAGCCTCTTATCTTCTTATCCTTCCTCAAAAACAGTCTTTCAGGAAGATCAAGCACATCATGAACACATTCTGATATTTGACACATTTGTGCTTTTGTAAACACTCTGTCTGGAATGAATTTCATCCCCTCTGACCATTTTGATCCTCAATGGACATTAGGACAGATGTAACTTTTAGGATGTTATTCCTGGCTAAATAAATAAATGTGAAATTTATTTTTCTCTCTATTACATGCCCTCTTTGTCTGATATTTTTCCATTTTTTCTTATATTTTTACAATTCAGCTTATTTCCCTACATATCTGTCTCCCTTCTAGACTTTGAGCACCTTAAGTGTATAAAGGTAATATACATATATTTTAAAATCATACACACTAGAAAGAGCAAGGCAATTTCTTATGACTCGTACTGGTAAAATATTAGGTAAATCATGAGATACCTCAAATTGACCTAGTAATAAAATAGGAAAAGGAAGAAAGGCAATTTGCAAAAAAGCAATAACCAATAATAATAATAATAATAATAATAATAAAAGTGATGTTCCACTTCAGCAGTCAGTAAAATGCACATAGACACAGCCAAGAAAGATCCCCTCAGCTTAGGTAAACTGAACAGGCTTCCTCCTGACTCAAAATCTCCAACCTCCTTTTTCTTAGAGCATTTATTTAAAAAAAAAAATTGCTATTATAAATAGACTACTGGTGATACATAAATTTGAAAAATGCAGTTGTTTTTCACATACGTGAAAAACCTATGTATGTCTGTATGCACACGCATGTATTATGTCAAGGTCCACAATTGAAGATAAACGAGATCATTACCACTTCCTTTAAAACTCGAAATGATCTGGGAGATTCAGGGAAGATACCTTTGCAGCACTGCTGCAGCATTGTCTTTGGAAACTCCTAGATCCACACAAAACAATTAGAGAGCAAAGTCAAAATCATACACAATTTGACAACCCAACTCATGAAATTACCCTCATGAAGTTCAACGTGCAAATGCATGAGGATATACTAGCAATAGTCACGAAACCTATTGCTGTCAGCATGTCTGCAGAAGAAAGCAGTGGGAAGCAACACAACATGTTACAGACCAGAAAACAAAAGAATGCAAAATAGCCAACTGTTATGCACTGGGAATCAGTTTGAAAGACAGCAGAGAATTGGGAGCCGGTTTCCCCACTCTAATAGTGAAAGATAATATAAGGCTGCCGAGCTGGAGGCTCTGACTCCAATATCATCTGGCAACTCTTTCCTACTATTTGGGGGTCCACAAAGAAGAGAAACTGCTGGAAGTGGAATCAGGAATTACTGAGACAAGATCAATAAAGAGTTAGGAAAGAGAGGATATGAGTATATGTAGGGGAAGGGACAGAGCCAGAGTTTCCCAGAAAAGAAGTCACCATATTTTTTTTAACACTGCGTGAAAACAATAGGATTGGGAACTCGGTTAATTTAGTAAATCTACCTGAAACATGCCTCCTTTAAAAAATTTAGAAAATTTAAATTCCTATAAAGATAAGCATCAGAAAAGGATTAAGGTCAAATCCTATAGAGTTATTATAACAAAAATAGTATTCTGCTATTATCTCTACAGTGAAAGCACACCAGAAGGACATGCTCAGAAATCAGACCAAAAATTTAACACATCATTTTCAAAACAAGCTAAAAGACATTAAGGAAAGAATATAAAACACCAAATAAGAACATAAACCAGGGGGCACCTGGGTGGCTCATTGGGTTAAGCCTCTGCCTTCGGGTCAGGTCGTGATAGGGTGCTGGGATCGAGCCCCACATCGGGCTCTCTGCTCAGCGGGGAGCCTGCTTCCCTTCCTCTCCTTCCCTGCCTGCTTCTCTGCCTACTTGTGATCTCTGTCTGTCAAAATTCAGAAATGAGGTTAGAGATTTTGAAAAAAAGAAAAAAAGAAAGAAAAATATCATTTAAAATAGAATCTAGGAATGTAAGAGCGAAGAACACCACTAGTAATACCTTAATGGAAATAGGAAGTGAAAAAGGCAGATATTTAAAATGAAAGATACATTTAAAAACAGACCAAAAGTATTGAAGAATGAACCTACTGATAAGCAAATACAATTCAACGAAAGTCTAATAGGTCTTCTTAAAGAAAAGAAAATCAGAACAATGGAACAGAACAATTACTTAAAACTATAACTTAAAATTATCTGCTCAAATATTTGATATTACTTATTTAAAAGATATGTTATGTCACCGAGAATGTCAACTCAGAACTACCAACACAAAGCTATATTCTAGCAAAATTACTGTGCCTTAATGAAAACAAGGCATTGGGCACTGAGAGGGTAAAAATATAATATGTGGTTTATCAAGGGTAGAAAATTAGATTGTCAAGATATTTGCCAGCAATGCTTTTTTTTCAGAATAGCAATCAGTGCATATTGAAGAAACGCAAGGAAAGAAAATGTAATCCAACATTGTTCTATCTAGAAAAATTGACTTTCATGTAAAAGGGTCAGAAACTCTTATCACCAAGTAAGAATTTGTGAAATAGTCTTTAGAAGTCCTGCTTAAGAAATGTATTAGAGAGACTTTGACAGAAGAACTCGTAGTGAGCATTACAAATGTAATTACTGGAAGAATAAATTAAGTGTGCAGATATAGTAGGTGACCTAATGATATCTCTGTCTATCTATCCATCGCTCTATCTAATCTATTTATCTATTTTATATTCTTGCTAAGGAATAATCTATATACCTCTATATACAATCTATATAACAATCTATATACCAATATAACAATCTATATACCTCTATATACAATCTATATAACAATGTATATACCAATATAACAATCTATATACCTCTGCTTTGGGTTGTTTGAAATATATATATATATTTCATATATATATTATGTATAATATATATATATTATATATAATAACCATAAAATGGGATTAGAATATGAATAAAATGGGCAAAATTATAACTCAGTTTAGTAATCATAATTAGTAGGGGCAGTTTTAGTATTTTTATGATAATGTGATACATCTAATGCAGAGTAAAACAAATGAGTATGAGGGTTTTTGTTTTTGTTTTTGTTTTTCCTATTATCACCTGTGTCTTTAAGATTCTTGTCTTGTTTACTGGAGCCCACAGTCTTTCATGGTTCGTTTCCTTCTCCGATTTCCCTACCTTCATTTTTCCCTTCCTTCTCTTAATGTCCTCCATGCTATTCCTTATGTTCCACAAATAAGTGAAACCATATGATAATTCTCTGTTTGACTTATTTCATTCAGTATAATCTCCTCCAGTCCCATCTCATCCATGTTGATGAGAAAGTTAGGTATTCATTCTTTCTGATGGCTGAGTAATATTCCATTGTATGTATGGGCCATGTCTCATTATCCACTCATTCATGAAGAGCATTTCAGCTCTTTCCACAGGAAGCAAACTGAGGGTTTTAGAAGGGAGCAGGATGGGAGGCTGGGTGAGTCTAGTGATGGGTATTAAGGAGGGCATGGATTGCATGGAGCACGGGGTATTCTACGCAAACAATGTATCATGGAGCACAGCATCAAAAACTAATGAGGTACTGTATGGTGACTAACATAACTTAATAAAAAAAAGTATCATTAAAAAAAAAAAGAATCATGTCTTGTGCCTAGATTGTGGACTTAAAAATACTGATTCTTATGAAAACAAACCAAGGGTCATGTAAAAATGGCTGATTCCATGTTGTGACAGATAATGAATAAACTACATTTGGACTATTTTCTTACGCCATACAGTGAAACTGGCAAAGACTTTAAGGATCACGTCAAAAGAACTCAAGAGCCAAATCAGAGAAGGGCCAGTTGGCAAAATGTGGGGCAATCTGGACTTCAATAAGAATCACAAATGTTTTTAAATCTGATTTTGCAATGTTCTTAAAAATAGTTGGTCACCTTCTGAGAAAGACAGGGAGGGTACAAATTAAATAAAAAGAAATACTCAAGAACCTATCCTGCCTTTCCTGAAGATCATAATTAAAATAGATAATTAGATCACTGAAGTTGACCTTTGTCCTGAGAGTACCTGCGAACAAAGATAAAGAACACTAAAGAATAGGGAAAACAATAGACAAGAAATTTCAGATGAGTAAGTATATAAGGAATTTTATATACCTATGAATAAAAGTACAATTCAATGAATTATCATGGTGATAGACATTAATATAGGATAACATACTGTTCTACTTCCATTCTTTGGACCAATATACAAAGTAGTAAAAATAGGGGAAAAAAGTGTTTGTAAAAATGGGGATCAATAAATAATAACGAACTCTGATTTATTGCCAGTAAGAATATAAATTTGACACAATCACCCTGTAAAGCAGTGTGACATTTCCTAGTAACGCTTAACATATGCATGCTTTGCTTTGAGACATTGTCACGATACTTCCAGGTATATACTGCAGAGGCTCTTGTACATGTGTATGGAGAGAGGTGTTCAAGATGGTTTTATAGGAATAAAATTCACAATATCCAAACACTGAAATCAACTCCAATATCCACAAACTATAGAATAAACAAATGGGTGTATGTATCCATAACTTAGAATACTATACCTTGGCAAACTAAATGGATACATTGAAACCCATCAATATGGATAAACTTCAAAACTGTAACATTTAAGAGAAAGAAGCTCACCACATAACAACAAAAACTACATGATTCCATTTGTATAAAGTGCAAAACCCAGCAATATATTGTTTCTGAATGCATACCTTGATGCTTACAACTCTAAAAAGAGGAAAAGGCAATGATTTTTACATAATTTATGATCATGGTAAACTCTCAGAGTGGAATGTGTTCAGAAAGAGGAACACAAAGATATGGAAATATTCTAACTATTAGACTGATAGAACAAATTCATTTTATTATTTTCCTTAAACTGTGCATGTATGAGTATATGTGTAAAATTACAGATTTTCTTCTACATCTATATATCTACAGTTATCTCTATATTATGGTTATGACTTCATTGGGTTGTATGGAATATTCTTTTCTTTCTTGCTGTTCATGGAAACATTTAAGAAAATCTTTGGACATATTTTACTCAACAACTCTTTTTTTTAGGTGGGCGGGGATGGATTGGTGACTCTTGTAATGCTCTATATGGATTAGGTAATTTAATTTTCACAGGGATGTTTCTTGCAGAGTACTAGCATTATCCCCATCTTAAGGAAGTTTAGGCATAGAACAATTTCCTGTGTAAGCTAAGTCGCAAATTACTTGTGTAATACACACTTTGTTTACACTTTATTTTTTTAATCAGTTCACTGTTTTACTAGTAAAAGTAACTGTACACTCAAGACGCCTGGGAAGCTCAGTGGGTTAAGTGTCTGCCTTTGGCTCAGGTCATGATCTCAGGATCCTGGGATCAAGCCCCGCATCAGGCTGCACGCTCAGTGGGGAGTTTGCTGGTCTCCCTCTCCCTCTGGCCTCCCCCCCCCACTTGTGTGCTCTCTCTGAAATAAATAAAATCTTTATAATAAATGACCACACAGAAAAACCTGTCATCATTCCTCTTTGCCCAGCAAATTAAATACAAAGTATTTACTCTTGAATTCAGAATCCACTGTAACATTTTCAATCCACATTTTTCCACTTCCAACAATTTTTTCAAGCCATTTGAATAATGTCATTCCTCCTGAGCATGCTCCTTATTTCCCTTCTCCTCACAAACCCCCAATCCTTGTTCACCACACATGCTCTTCAGAAGATACCATCTTCCTCCCTGTTGTCAAGAGCCGGAACTAAATCATGCACCCAACCTCCCAAATGCCATTTTCTCATAAACATCGCCATCAATTTCTTTTTTCAGATAGCTCTTTTCCTGTCTCCTCTATGCAGTATTTTCTGATTGCCCCATTTAGATAGTCTCTCTCCTTTCTCTTAGTTCACATAAAACGTTGATTTATCTCCGTTGGAATTTAACATGATTCAGGGGATTGTACAAGATATTTCTTCAGTGCTCGTCACAAACTGGTAGAGTTAAAATTGCAACATTTCTGCTGATAAACCAGAGGCACTGTTCCAAAATGGAAGGCTTCAGACCCTGAGAAAAGACAGAGGTGGTTCTCCTTTGGTGTAGGAAGTAAACCCATGGCTAAAAGTAATAAGACAGGCTGATAACCAAAAACCACATAGAATAAGCCATTTTACGTCTAATTGTGATAGTCCCTAATGCCTCCATGTATGATGCTGCCTTGGTATGCTAATATAGAAATGTAGATGGTATATTGTAAGAGTTCATGCTACTTTAATAGAGACTTAGAGATACTAATAAATAAGGTATGTAATAAACAAGGCATGCATTGTTGTTCCTTAGAGAAGGAATGGTCCTTAGACAAGCAGGAACAGCATCAAGTAGAAGCATGTAAGTACTGAACACCCTTCAGAATCCCTGTATCATATAAAATTTCTGGGCTCAGGTCACATGCTCTGTTCTTTATATTCATTAGGTAAGCCATGGTAAAATGTATCCAGGATTATTTTCTTAAATGCTCATTCTGTACTTTCTCTATTGGTCACACAGTCCTATTCCGCATTGTGCTAGTTCAAAGAGACCACAACTTCTTTGTTTAATGTCCTCTGGCACGGCAGAGATTTGGTTACAAGATTTGCAGGATAGGGTTGATCTGGGATGCGCGCTAGGAGGCTTCACAAGCTGTAATTAATAAGTCTTCCCATTTGCCCTCAGCGGTTTAACATCAGTTCTGTGTCTAAGCTAAAGCAATGGAAATCATTCCATGGGTATTCAAGGATGAGCCTCTTACTTCAATTCTATTATTTAGATCCATGAAGGCAATATATAACTTTTCAAGAGAATGAACGATGAATTTAAATGATTCATTAGGTATCCAGATTCCATTACCAAATCTTGTTAACAAAATAGCAAGCAGCCAGGATGAGGCCCAATTTATTTAGAAGCCAAAATGAAAGTGTATAATCAGAATAATATTCGTAGTGATCACCGTTTAATTAAAATATATTTATCTTAGATACCTATTTCATTTCTTTTTAGTATAATTTTCATCAGCAGTGTAGAAACTGTAGTAGGTGACAATTTCAAAGTGTTTATAATTTTGAACATTGGACAGAATCAGGAAGGGTTTCTTTGTAAATTTTTTTTATGAAGTTATCATGATCCTTCAGTATTAAGCACTGCTAAAATATACATTAGAGTGTACAGTCATTTTTCAAGATTATTTTCACTGTGTCACAAACATTTGAATCTAAGTAACCTTATAAAGAAGATTAATTTTTAGCATCACGGAATAAAGTAAACACATAAGCTCTTTAGTTATTTTCAGTAAACTTTCTTAGGTGGAGGATAATTTATTAAAGGGCTATTTATCTCACTTTGCAAAATAAACCAAGTACATTTTATTTTAACTGAATTTGGTGACACATTAATGTTAGAAAGAATATACATACTTTTAATATGCTTATTTGGAACTATTATTCTTTTGGAAGTACTTATTTTAAAGATCATTTATTTATTTGGGAGAAAAATAGAAGGGGAGGGGGCAGAAGGAATCTCAAGCAGAATCTCAAGCAGAATATTAAGTTGACTTTGTGCTGAGCATGGAGTCCCATGCGGGGCTCGATTCCCATGAACCTGAGATCATGACCTGTGCAGAAATCATGAGTTGGACACTTAACTGACTGAGCCATCCATGTGCCCCCTTTGGAACTATTATTAATGTAGACAAATACATGCTTGCATTATCTGTTTGACACATTTTATATTGGAAAGAAAAATCATCAGCAGATAATATAAAATAATTTCTACAAAATGAATAATTACATAGTGTTAGTAATTCTGGAAAGAAAAATAAAGATTGCATTTTCTAAGAAAAATGCCACTTGTAATTTTTTTTTTTTTTAATTCTCCCTGACCTCTATGCCCGAGATTTTGAAATAAAGGTGATTTACGGTGAAAATAAGTTTGAGGAAGCCAACAATTTTCACTCACTCTATAATCCTGCATTACTAAATAAATCAGCAACCTTTAGTCTTCAGTGGTTAACAACATATTATTTTCATTTTACCATGCACATGGAATACAGTATTCTCTTCCAAGGTCACTGTTAGTACCATGCTGTAGATGCATTTGTTAGAAGTTGCTCTAAGGTTAATTACTAAGTGACAAGTCCAAAGCCAATACAAACTATTTACTTTTGGCAACAGAAGGTGAACCGAAATTTCTTTCCAGATCTAGTAACTTTATATTTCAGTGTATTACTCTTCTGCTTCCAAATTAATCTCCATTATGTTGAATACTTCTAGTATTCATAAGCTTACCTCCTGAGATAATACAGAGGGGAAAGCTTCATAAACTGGAGGGTACTGTCAATGGCTGGTAACACACCCCTACTCTTCTTAGGGCGTGGTTGGCAATTTGTGGAACATGGAATCATTGAGAACAGAGATGACAAAAGGTTTGAGAACTGAGTCCTGGATTCTTCAAATTCTTAGCATTTGGATTGACAATGAAAACCCACAAAAGAGAAGAGGAAGAGACACTCATGAAATAAGAAACTAACAGCTGGCCGTCCTGAAGGAGCCACACAATGAACCTTCTGCGGAGGCATTCTGATAGCACCACAGGACAAAAGACATCTGAATACACATTTAGCGATCTTTGTTGTCACAGCTACTCAGTTAAAATTATCTTTAAGACTGCTAAACACACACACACACACACACAAACACACAATACTGCTAAACACACGATATAATGTTATAGGAGCAATGGTGACTACGACAATAGAAGTTATCTCAGGCCATCGGAAGACTGAAAATCACCCTACTATTCCTGAATGTATTGTATCTGAATCAACTTGTGGTCAAATTCATTTTGTCTGAGTTACCAGAGTAAACCACTGTATCAACATGAATTTGGTCACAGGTTGCATAGTCTTTGTTTTTGAAAATGGAAACTCAAATTATATTATCACATGAGAATTGCAAGCAGTGCTATTATTCTAAAACTATACATGAAATGGTTTTTTGACAGCTGTGTTTTAGTGGCATTCTGGGTTGTTTTTCATTTGAAACTATCAGAATTTGGGGATATTAGAAGAATAGTCAAGTAGTTGAAAAAGTATTGATGATAGTGTCAGTAGGTTTGCTCTGCCTGACTAAAAGAACAGAACTTCTTTTTCTCCACTGGCGTCAAGAACCTGCGATCAATTAGCAACCTTGAAAGGAGGGTGAGTGTCAGAGGTGAGGCAAAATGAAGATTCAAAGCCATCTATATCCTGTAATTCCAGGTTACTAGTGAAATAATCACACATCTACACAAATGAGCCAAATTCAATGCAAATAAAAAAAAAAAAGTTTCTAGAAGATTGGGATTTTTAAATCATCTTACTGAAATAAGGAAGTGTTTTCAGTTTCCCAAGAGTAAACACTGCATAGTATACGTGGCTGCTTTTTATAAGAAACACATCAGCTATCATTTGAAAACTGACAGCCATCAGTTTTAAGAGCTAAACATTTGTTAAATTATTTGATACCCTCGGTGATGAAAACTAAGTCATACCTAAAAAGTATATAAATATTTTGATGATAAAACTTTGCACTTTTTTCTGAAATCAACACAAACAAAGGCAGACAGAATATCAGGTCAAGTGGTAATTAGTAAAATATTCATCAACTTTGAAAATTCTCATAAATGGAGGAAAATAAAATTTGCAGAACACAATATTAGTATCATTCCATATATATATATATTCATATATACATACATACATGTATGTGTAACTATTTTTAATAAGACATTTTTGAGGTGACAAATGAAATGTATTCTACTTACAATTTTTTTAATAAGGAATCATATCAATGTACAGAAGAAATAATAGTGCATTTCAAGTCCCTTATACAAATGACACCAGGTTAACTTGCTAGAGCACATGAGTTTTAAGTCATTAAGACCACCCAAAACTATGTCTTAGCTTGCTTTAGCAATATATCAAATGAGTCAAACACAAGGAAAATATGATAGTGTTTTATAAAAATAGAAATGTGACCTCTGCTTTGCTACTTTCTCTGTCCCTGTTTATTTCAGCCTACTATCCACAGTGGTTTCCTAACCACTTATTAAAAATTGAAAGGCAACAGCTATAAACTCTGAGAAACATGAGAAGCAGCCCACTTACAGCAGACGTGGATTTTTTTTAATGTTTGCCTGGAGTTGCTGAAAACCATCTATCTCTTAAATCTCTCCAATTCTGATGGATAGTTGCTCGTACCACACCTGTCCCCATCAGTAATAACTGAAAACAGGATTTTGAAGTAAAAATGCATTCGTGCCACCTTGACAAGTATGGTTTTGTGTGAAAGATTATTAGTAGTTAAATATCCTCTACTGTCTCTACTTCTCTTACGAAACAAACAAAACAACAGTTATCTATTAATACATAAGGAGTTCTTGAGCTTATAAATAACTCCAAGAATGAAAAAATCCCTATAAAAATGCTAATTCTATACTTACACACACACATAATTTATAGATGAAATTTCAACCTAGACTTTTTATAATAATGTTTATCTTTAAAACCCTAATATTCAAATGACAATGAAACTACAAGACACAAAAATACTCAAAAAAAAAAAAAGAAAAAAAAGAAAGATTAACTAATATTAACCTAATAGGTAAGTATCAATATATACAATGGAGGACATATTAACTCTTAATAAGAATTTTTTTTTCTAGAAAACACTTTTATTTGCTTTTTCTATTTCTTCCCTTTTCATTGTTTTGGTCTAAACAACAAAATATAGAAAAGAGAAGAATCAATCTGATAAACTATATTAATACCAATAACAAAAGCACATATCCTTACCTGCTCCTACACAAGTAGAAGATATTTAATTTTCACTAGGAAAGCAATTTCCTAATATATCAAGAAATTTTTGTGGTCCTTCGTTCCATTGCTGTGCTCCACTAAACTCCATCTATTTACTTTCCGTGTCTAACAGGAAAACATATTTCTTTATATTAATTGCCCTTTGGATTTTGCACCTCTGAGGCTTCCATTCCTTTAACCAATATATTTGCCTTATAAAACAGGATCCTAGGAAGAATGGAGTATTGATGTTTGAAGCATGTGTAGTGTTCTAAATTTACTACAAGAAGTGAAAAGTAAATGAATTCTTCTCCCACCAAAGTCATGAAAGGACATGTCTAATAGTTCCAAAGCAGCCCTTTGTGATTTACAGGGAGACTATCTGACCAGCCTCCAGATAGGGCTGCACAGGTCCACCAAATTACTTTATAAAGTGATCACCTTTGGTATGACCTCAGATAAATGAAGAGCTGAAAGGTAGCTCCCTTGGACCCATGAACTTGCACACTGCTTTCTCAGGTAACCGCTTCGGTTATCTTGCCCATCTGATCATCTGCATGTATATAACAAGGAAGAGCCAACATTCTTCATTTTTTAAAATGAAGAAAAGAAAGCCAAACTCATCTGGTGACTTCTTGTTGTTGTCATTTGGAAGTTCCACTTTCGTGGGGGTGACCAGTCCAGCAATACTGGAAATGGGTTTCAAACCCAGACAATTGGAACGAGGTGAATGATTGGTGAGAGTTTTTGGAGAAGAACAAATTCATAAGGTTATATCCAAGTACTTTTTCATTATAAATAGCCCTACATTTAACCAGTTTCTTTGTAATTCAACTATGATGAAAACCTAGTAAGATGATTTCTTATAGAATGATGAAATATAATGAAGTTGCAGAGTTTGATTATTTAGAAGAGTTTACCCATCCTGATTCCACATTATTTACCAATAGACACTTAATAGTCCCCCAGGTCGTTATTTCAAGCCTTGAGAATTATCCGACTTTAAGAACTTCAATTCTCAGAACTGGTCATTCACAAATCCTTCACAGAAAAAAAAAAAAAAAAAAAACAAACAAACAAACAAACAAAACCCGCTATTTCCATTAAAAGCCATTAGTTAAAAATAAATGACACTCCCATGAATACAGGTCCTGAATAACTAAAAATGGGTTCACTGTCATTTCCAAATTCCTTTTGCATGCTTCTGAATTCACTGTCTTTATTCATTTGCATTCATACTAATAATTATCCTCAAAATTAGACTTCAAAATTCATTCTTTAGAAGTGGTGATGGAACCACACACTTACAGTCTGTGATTTTTAGGGTCCTCTTGACTTCTCCACTTCCTGATCCCCCACAACCGTCTTCATCATCACAGTCCCCGCTGACCTGTTCAACCATGCCACCGCCACTGCCGGTCTGATGCTGCCACTTGTCGGGTTTGGGTGACCTACCCTGTAACAGCTAAACATGGATACCAAAAACACGTATTAACAGCAAACTCAAATCACCGAAGAAAGCTACTCAGAAATATATGTGGGAATTAGAATCATTTTCTGATGTGGATCTACTATTTTGATGAGAACACCTGGCCAAATCAAGTCTGTAATAAAAATTAAAACTACCAAAATAATTGTAAATAATGGGCAAGTTCTTACAGCTATGAAGATCTACAATCTGCGTATGAAATCAGTGATCAAGCTTGGGCTGAGGTTTTGGAAAGCAAATAAACCAGTCTTCTTGCTCCTGGAGAGTTTGCCTGGAGACTCCTTTTGCTCTGAATTAACATTTTAAGCACGGTAAATCAAACGTCAGTACAACACAACTCCCTTCGCAGTATATTGGCTGATACTGTTGTGCTGTGTTGTAAACCAAGAATCCAAAATTTCTCAAAACAGAGTAAAATTCTTCAGGAAAAGTTTCCATTAAAAGAATGCAGAATTTTGGGCATTTACATTTATAGCTTTAAACTTTTTTGGATCAAATGCATTGTCCACTGCCTATGGCACAGAATTGAACCTAAGAGCAAAAGACATAGATCCTACTTCCATTTCTACAAATCACTTATGAAATTTAACCAACTTCTTGGTTCTTGGCTCTCAAGCATTTCATTTACTTATATGAGCAAAATAGATGGAATAGTCATTTTCCCCTACAGCACAAGAGCGCTGGTAATATTTTTGAATAATATTGGAAATGCCTGAACCCCTTTTCAAGAAGGTGATGTTATGAATAATAGAATACTTTACTTTAAGCTAAATCTGAGTAAAATTATTCAATAGATGACATATACCCCTATAAGGCAGTTTTGGAGAACACATGACCGAGCACGAGCACTAGAAGGTTCTGCTATATTATGAATGAAATGTACCCCTGCCAAATATGTAATGGACATTTAAATTTTCAGGGTGCTTTATGAAATATCAGGATTGTTACTTCTAAGAGATTTTCTAGACAGTAATATTATTTAGCAGATAATAATGAAACACACAGCCCAAGGTTAATATTTCAAATTGAAAAACATAGGTTGAAATATCCTCAGGACATCTAAGATGAACATGTTTAGCATTTAAAGAACAGTTATATCAAAGCAACCGGACTTTGACAATTTATAAGCTTTCAAAATAAAAACTAACATTATGTCAAAAATAGTGAAATATTAAATTCTTTTTTTAATTTAAAAAATTTAAAGATTTTATTTTATTATTTTTTTTAATTTGAGAGAGAGAACACATGTGGGGAGAGGGGCAGAAGGAGAGAGAGAAGCAGACTGTTCACTCAGCAGGGAGCCTGGTGTGGGGCTCGATCCCAGGATCTGGATATCCTAACCTGAGCAAAAGACAGATGCTGAACCAACTGAGCCACCCAGTGCCCCCAAAATATTACAATTCTTCAAGATTAATTTTCTAACAAAAATGAAATGGTGAAACAATTGGACAATAATTTTAAAATTCTGGTCAGAACTTATTTCTATTTACTGTCATTTCCTAAATGTGTTACTAGGTATCGCATTTAAAAAGAGGTCTCCCCTGATTTTCTAGCATATTCCTCCAAACAAGAGTTTAATGTTCCATAAGACACCACCTCACTGAAAAGACCATACCCCTGGGAAACAAGCTATCAGATTTTACCTTTTTTTTTACTTTTCATTTTCTCTGGCTTTTTATAGTACCTCTCACTGTTTTTCAAGCCCATGAACATGTGATGTAATCATCATTTCTTATATCAACTCATCAAAAGTATTCAAAATTCCATCTGACCCATACTTCCGGGTTCCCAATAATCCTGTCTTCCTCTAATAGGGTTAGTGTCTGTGTCCTCTTCATGAGAGTTCTGCCTTACAATATTCATTTCCTTACTTCTCAATCATCACACTTCCACAAATGTTCATTATCATTCTCACAATTATTATAAAATTTATCTTGCAAAAATCCCCAATACATTTCTAAACAACAAAAACCAGCTTCTCACAGCAAGATCCTTACTCAAATCCCACTTTTTTGGACTAAACTATTCTTATTCCGTCTTACCTTGATCATCTTTGTCCTCACACTTCCAAGAAAATAAAGATAAATGTTTCCATGAAGAGTGGAAACCTCTGTTCTTTCTTTGTAGTCTCTTTCTGGGAACCCGTCCTAACAGACTGTACTCTCACCTGGACACAAATCACACCCAAGTCTTATCTCCAGCTTCTGCTATAATACTTCATCTCTAAGCAGTGATTGGATCTAAAAATGTACTCTACTGCTTTGTATCTTAAAATAAACTTTCATCTCCACTCTCCATGTATCATTACAGCTTCTCAACCCTTTGTTGCAGGGGACATCGGTCTCTCCACCTACCACCACCATATTATATTCCCCATATCAGTGCTTTCACCACAACCCTTCATTTCCTCAATGCTCCCTGTTATCCTTAACTGTCAAAAACTGTTCATTCCCAACATGTGTCCAGAGGAGAAATAGGACTACAGATGGACAAATCACAGAAAGTGATCCTAGAGTAAAATATCTGTGAAATTCCTACGGCGGTCCCTTCTTGATATCCACAAACTGGAGGCTCCTGAGAAACCTCACAGCAAGCCATCCTGTTGAAGAGTTGAGCATTGCCTCACATTTTCTAAATTTACATGAGCAAATTACCTCCTCCCCTCACTCAACACCTACTGACATACATTTGGATATGAGGTCTAGAAAATGAAGTTCAAATTTTTGCTGCAAAATTTTGTTTTTGTTTCTGTTAATTAGGTCTATATAAATAACATAATTAATATCATTAACATGTCTATAGTCCCCTGATACCCAAGTCCTGCCCCACTGCGGTCAGTTTGCTTTCCATAGGGAAATTGTGTGAATTTGTAGGTCTTCAATTTTGTATGTGCTTGTTTTATACTCTTCTCACTTCCAACTCTTATTTTCCCTCCACATAGAATCCCTCTTTCCTCTATTTCAACTCATCATATTATACCTAACCCTCAAGTTCAAACTCAAATAACTCTTCTCCCACTCCATACCTATTTCTTGGATCTTTTACATACATCTATGTGTCCCATTCATGGGCACTTAATTAAGTTTCCTGAGCATATGCCATGCCTTCCTGATTAAGGGTTAATCTCCAAAAGATGAGACCCTGATTTAATCATTTTTATACTCCCAATCATGAACTAAAGGGATTTCTATATTACAGATGTTAAATAAATAAGTTTTGATTCATTTGAAATTTGAAAATAATTTATAAATTACTGTCTTCCATATCCTTTAGATCTAACTTAGTAAAGTGCCTTCACTTTTACTCTAGTTTCTTCAGAGGCTATGATATTCTAGAACAGTTTTTGGATTCATGCTTATTGACTGGTGGATGAATTTACTTATTTATTCAATGACATGAATTGGGTACATATTATACAACACATATATATTTTGAAGGCTATAATTCACATCAAGGAGAAGACATAGCCTTAGTTCTTAAAAAGTACTCAATATGTAGTTCTTATTTCAGTCAGTCTTCATGAATATGCAGTAAGGCAAAATTAATATAAAGGAAGTAATGTGAAAATTAGGAAAAGAAAAACAGACTAAAGGTTTCATATTGTGATCTTCCTAACTTATTTTTCCTTTTAATCTTAAAAAGAAGTTAATCTCATTTGTGGGCTCCTGGAAGCATCTAAAATGTTGTTTAATAAAAAATTAACATTGAAGGATTATGCCAAGAAATACTTCCCCAAGATATTTAGTTTTGCCATCAGCAAACATAAGGGTATTCCAATTACCTTTCTAAATGAATATCTAAGAATAGGAATCTAGTGTCAAAAATTATGTATATAAAATATTCATTTTTTTCTAGAGTAGGCAGGGAACTTTAACTTCACGATTTGGGTCACCACGCAATAAAATCATCCCAGTTCTTTCCCCGGGAATCAGCTCTTTACAACCCTCTCCTCCAGTGCCTGGGAGGCAGCATGCAAATCACTCCCCCAGTGCTCTGTTGGCCCTACCTCCACAGCCAAGTGTTGTTTCTGATGCTATTCTTAAGTCAGTTTTGAGAAATATACATAGGCTTCTCTTCTGTCAAAGAGGAGCCTTCCCCCACAGGTCTTTAAGTAAAACAAAATAATTTCCACATGTGCCCATTTAAGGCAACACCCACAAATAAGATGACCGTGCAGAATGGTCATGAAGCCACTTTTTATAAATAGCATATGAAAATCAGTCATGTTATAGTAGACACACTCATGCCGCATACTGCATCAAATCTCTCTTCTTCTCCTCACATCCACGGATAGTCGTCCCATTTACTCATAAAATATAGAACGTTTTATAAGCATTTTTCAAAATTTACAACATTGAAAAACTTAACATTACTTCTCTGGGTCTACATTCTTTGCATCTTTAAAAGAAGATCAATATGGAAGGCTTTGAGACTATTATTTGGACTTAATAAAGTGCTAACATATTGTGAGTGCTCAAGTAATGGTTAGTTATTTAGATCATTATTACCATTATAACCAGTAGGAGCTGATACCAGTACCCTGATTCTGTCTTTGAAAAAGTGAACCCATGCAGGGGTAAAACGTATTTCCCTTCATCCTCATTCTGTCTTGGCTCTGAGTCTGCCCAATTGTAAAGATGTGGCATTGGAACCCCTGAACCTATTCCCTAATCATGAAAGGTAGAAAGTCGATCGATACATACATATTTATAGAATACTTACAACAGAGGAAAGGGCATGATTTTGAGTCCCACACATACATTAATTGTGTGCCTTTAAGCAAATCACTTAAGCCCATTAAAACTTATTTTATTCTACTGAATGCAAGGGAAAGCACTTCATATAGCATAAGGCACTCTACTCATTTACAGTGCCCCCTGCAAAATGCTGCATCCATAAAACTGAGAAATAAAGTCAGGACAGTGAAAAAACCCACAACTTTTAGGGTGTTCCCCTTACCTCAATGCCATGTGGTTTGTGGAGTCAGCTGATTAGCTGAAAATAGTCAGTGCTGATGACTGATGCTTCCTGCTTCTGTTTAATTGGTTTAGGAAGCTCATTAGGTATGCTATCTTGGAGGATGAGTTTGGTGGGTAGAATATCTGATGACTCTAAGGCAAATGTATTTCTTTCAGCTGGCGAATTAATCTCTCAATAGACTCAATTTGCTTTTTACTAACAGTCTGGCAATATCCCACAGTTGCAATATCCTTTCAAACACTTACAATAAAATCTGGCTAGAGATGGCTCACATACACAACATGTTTGCTGTGAAAGAGAAACGTCTTCGTCAAAAATTTCCAAATGTGAAAGCAACTGAATGTGCCTCAAAACCCTACAGGCAGTGATGCATCTCTCAAATATTTCCCCCATCCCCTTACAACCATTTACACAGATATACAAGAAATACATATGTATTTAGAAAGTATTAGTCATCAGATACGTGCCTCTAGTCATCTATTCAAATGCAGACGGAGTAGAATCTGCTGTTTTATGATGGAGAATATTCAGGGTGAAAAATAAATGTTGACAGAAAAATTTCAAGCCAGAGAACTGAAGATACAGAAAAAAAAATACAATTATACTTCCACTTCATCATTAATAAGACATCTCTAAAGATCCGTTTTCAGTACAGACTGAAAAAATCTCTTTGAATATATACATGCAAATATATACATATATATGAATTTAATTTTATTATAAAGCAGTTGGTGTCTGCACTTTCATGCAGTTTAAGTGAAACTTACAGAGAAATGTATGGGAAATAGGAAAACAACGGAAGCTCATAACATTTTAAAATTGGAAATCTGATTCAAAATTCCTCATGATGTATTTTTAAAGTTATCTCTGTTGCATATTTCAAATGAGAACTTAAAAAAAATGCATTATATAACACCCTCTCTTTTCTACAACTTAATTTCCCTTGCCCCAAACTTCCAATTTCACTCCCATCTAGACCCTCACCCTTCCCATTCTTTATCACCTCCTTTACTAACACTATTACAGTCGTATTGTATAAATCTTTTTATACCAAAATTTCCCACTCTTCTCTTTCAAATATATAAAAAAAAAATATTTTAGGTTCAGGTAACGTAACCGCAAATCTCCAGATTCATATTTTCAAAACCATCGAAACCGTAACAGACTATTCTACCCCAAAAGCCAAACACATTTTACAAGATGTCATGTTATGTTACGTTGACCAGACACAGAAGTCATTTCTGTAGGGTTTCTTGTCAGTGTTTGCTTTAAGTTTGAGCTTTCTGATCTCGGCTTCTGTTGCACCAGTAATTTGAAAGGTCACTGTTCTGTTGGCATTTAGTTTATGCAAGGCAGTCTGGCAATTTATAAAAGTCTTGTGATTTTGTAAATAGAATACTGAACTTAGAAAAGGCCCACTACATTCACTATCTGGCTTCTAATGCTGCAAAAAAAAAAAAATCATTTTTTCTTTGTTTCTGTATGAAAATTCTGTATGTCTCTTTTCCACTGCGCTTACCTTCAATTCAGAAAACGGCTGGTTCCACTTTAGAGCTGTTGTACCAAAGTGACCAGGTATGTTTAAAATTAATGTGTGTTGCACTCCAAACTCTACGTTTGACCTCACAGGAGAGTTTAAACTAAAAATTAATGAGTAAGTGCAGGAATAAAATGGAAGTAGGGGTATAAACACAGCCTCAAAAACAACTCAAAAAATTGGGGGACACTTTTTTCCCCAAAACAGGAAGTGTGCACGCCAAACGTTATTCTTAAGTGCCTTTTGTGAAACACCTGTGTGAAAACACTCTGTCCAGGATCTGGAAAGAACTGGTGAAAAAGCAAAACACTTTTCTTCCAAGACAACGTCAGAGTTCACAGTTGGAGTCTTCCATCAAAACACCAGAGCCTCCTACCAAAACCACCATGCTGAGTTAGCTGGACAAATACAGATCACAGCCGCAATAGGAAAGAAACAAGGACACTTTGGGACAGGCAGTGAGTGTGTAAGGACCCTGTAGCAGGAGAACGGGAGAAGGGGAGGAGGAGATTGGGAACCTGTAGGTAAACCGAAAACATGCTAGATGTTCAATGAAATGAGTAGATGTGTAATGCAAGTTTCTTGAAGTCAGACATTTCATGATGCATAACATTTATATTTCCCCCCAAAGCCCCAAAAAAGGTGAGAATTATTTTCTTGATGTTACTATCCAACGTCCCACCTAATTTATGAATGTTCTAAATCATTATTGAGTAGCCACTTATATAGAAAAAATGACACCCCATGTTGTCACTCACACATGTTATAGGACAGAAATCATCGATATTTCTAGCTGTTCCAGGTGAGTCTATAATTAAAATTAAAGGGCATCCTAAACCAGAAGAATCAGATATTAAATAATCTCATTCTCTCACTTTTCTTCGGTGAAGAGTAAATTTGTATCATTCATGATGTGGCGTATTATTGGGAAGCAATCTGTTAACATGCCGAAACCCTGTTTCTCTGTAACTAGGTCTTCATATGGGTGAGAAATATTTAAATTCTCAGGTAACACAGGTAACAAAGAATTTCATGTATATTTGCCCTATATGTACAGTCATTTGAGCCCAGCTGGCCTCAGGAAACTGCCTCTGCCCACTTCGGGTGTCACAGCAAGTGAAGGTACTAGGCACTTACTGCTCAGAACGTGTACCAATTGCCTCGTTATCCCAAACCAGCTTCCACGACACTACAGGGCATAACCACCAAATTTCCAAAATCAAAGACAGAACAAAACTGAACATCTGCTCCTCCTGTGCAAACAAGGGAAAGTATCCCAAAACCTGATGGATGAATGGTTGGAAGAGGAATTCTAGATAACGGACAGCTCGAGAATCAATCACACTCTCTAGAAGGGAAGCAGGACCCAGACTACGAAGGCAGTTTTAACTTTACATGCATGTGCTAGTTAATGATATACTATTAATTTTACATGTGCTCCTGAGTGGTTTTCTTTCCTCAAGTCGTCTGCTAAATTTTGCTTTTTTTCTCAGTTGAGTCATAAAGACAAGGATTGATGGTGTCAGCAACTCAGTTCTCTCTGCTGACAGAAGGACCCTGTCCTTTCTGCATAGAACATGGGAATTAGCCTTTTCCACTTATTTAGATTTTCCCTTGCCATTTCGTTTCATTATCTTAGTATATTTCCAACAGGATTATAGAACTTATGCCATTCCACTGATACGGGCCATGGTCCCTGTCTTTAATGACTGATCTTTCTAAGACTGATGCCGTGAGAAACAGCAAAGGGAAAAAAAATTAAAAGGAAGGAAGGAAAGGAGGAGAACTTTAATTGGGAAGCATGGTCAAGACTAAAAGCTCCAGATCAGAAAAGATTTTTATTTGTTAATTCGTCAAAACGTCCATTGCTTTTTCGAAAGAACTATGACGGATGGCAAATTCATTTAAAACCTGGTTTTGGCAACGAATCTAGACTGCCTTCACCGGCCAGCTGTGCAGATCTCATCCTCAAATGCTCTATTAAAACATTCTAGGGAAGATTCCTCTGAAGTTCCCCAGTCTATTAAAGGTTTACTTCCAAGGAGCTCATTCTGATCTCATTTAGTATGACACCCTTGTGTATGCCAGATGGTAACAAGAGTTAGAGCTTCACAAATGTCATTCTGATTTTCACCTTTGCAGTGAAATTCCCTTCATCTAGCTCTCTTTACATAAACTATAAAAATACGGACAAAGATATGCCACATGAGGATTAAAGGAAATGTGGATTTTGCAAATATTCTAGAAATAATTTGAGAAAATTAGTAAAATTTAAGGTTGTGGTTGTCTTGGGGAGAAGAAAGGCAGGTGTTTGGGATTCTAGGCTAAATTCTCCTGTTAATAATTTAAATGTGTGTCTTAAACAAACAAAAAAAAATTGGATTTTTTTAAAAAGTAGAGAATAAAAAAGTATATGTATAAGAAAGTACGGAGTAGAGTATGAAAAAGTATATTTTAAAAAGTATATGTTTGGGGCGCCTGGGTGGCTCAGTGGTTTAAGCCTCTGCCTTCGGCTCAGGTCATGATCTCAGGGTCCTGGGATCGAGCCCCACATCGGGCTCTTCTAGGCTGATTTCTGTTTCTACAAAAACGTATTTTGAAGTCCTAAACCCAGTAACCTCTGCACATGACTTTATTTGAAAAGTTTCTTTACAGAGGCAATGACATTAGAATGAGATCATGAGGGTGAGCCCTAATCCAGTATGATCCGTGTCCTTATAAAAAGGGGACATTTGGACCCAGGGCCAGATATGAACAGGACCCTCCGTTATACCTCATTTTCTTCTCTCCACTGTCACACAGTTCTAACTTCCTCCACCACAGACTCCTTTTTTCAGGAACTTTATATGAATGTAAGCATGTCTGTGATATTCCAGATGTAGCAGAAATTAATTCTTTTTAATTACTCAATTTTATTCTGTCGTTACCTGTGAGCCGTAACTTCATTTCCCATTCTGTTGGTGGACAATCGTACTATTTTGAGTGTCTAGATGTAAAAATACAGTTGCTGTGTAAATCTGGTAAATGTCTTTATGTCTTTTAGTGTTTAAAAAAAGAAAAAAAAGCAGTTCAACTGTTGGGTATAAGCCTAAAGGTGGAATCGTTAGATTGTACAGGTGGGTATCAATGTTCAACGAAACTATCTTTATTTTTTTACTTATTTCCTTTTTCTCAATATTACTGTACAACTTATTAAAATAGTATAGAGATCTTGAATATACAGGTCAGTGAGTTTTTGCATAGGTATGCACACAAAAATACAATTCAAATGAGAATATATTTCATTATAAGCACCCCAGAAATCCACCATCTCAGCCTGCAGCCACAATCAAAAGGTAACTCCTATTCTGACCCCCTACTTACATAGATTCATTTGTCTGTTAATGAATTTCATAAAAGGAGTATCATGCATATATATGCTTTCACATATGACTTCATATTTAACATTATGTTTTAAACACTTATTTTATTATTGTGCATGTGAATAGTTCATTCTTTATTACTGTGTAGGGGTGAAAAAGTATCCTTTCTTTCTACCCTTTTAAGTCCTCAACTACAACCCCTGTAACAGAAGACAGATTAAAAAGAGAGAAGCATACAGATTAATTTAATAGAAGTTTTACATGACCCAGGAGCCTTCATTAGGAAAAAGCAGTTAAACCTGAGTATTTTAGTGCTAGGTTTGATGAAGAACAGAAAATCATGGGAAAATGGTATAGGACAAAAGAGGATATGAGCCAAGTGGGGGAAAAGCAAGGCTAGTTCATTCAGGTTTCCCTGGGTGGTATGCCTAGTCTTTGGAGATAAGGTTACTCCTTACTCCTGGTATAGGAAAAGCAGCTCTTATGTGCGACCTGCTTCAAAGGAAGTAGGAAAACCCTTCCTGCACCTGCCCTTTCTCAAATTTCTTCAGCTCAAATAGTCACTATGCCATGACACCATATTTTGGGGTTGTACTTCCTGAACCCTATTATGACAATATACAGGGTTAACTACAATATAGGTACTGTTAACTACAATATAGGTAACTCCATTTTATGAATATACAGCAATTTATTTAGCATTGGACAATTCATCTGTTTTCAATTTGGGGCTATGATAAATAATGTACATTGAGTATTAACATGTTTGTTGAATGGTTTAAGCATTCATTGACCCTGACTATATACTTAGGAGTGGAATTGTAATGACTTAGGGCATATTAATATTTACTTTTTTAAAAAAGATTTTATTGATTTATTTGACAGAGCGAGACACAGCAAGGAGGGAACACAAACAGGGGGAGTGGGAGAAGGAGAAGCAGGCTTCCCACGGAGCAGGGAGCCTGATGCAGGGTTAAGTCCCAGGACCCTGGAATCATGACCTGAGCCAAAGGCAGATGCTTGATGATGGAGACACCCAGGTGCCCCAATATTTATCTTTAATAAACATTGCCAAAACAAATTTTCAATATGGTTGTTAAGGTTGAAATTTCCACCAGCAATAGATGAGAATGGCAATTATTCCATACTTTCTGCAACACTTGATAGTATTTACCATTTTAATTTTAGTTTTTTTGGGGGTGTGTAATACTATTAGAGTGCTGTTTTAAAAAGTTATCTTTATCTGACTTTGGGTTTTTTGCATCCTCTAACATAAGGTGAGTTTTCAAGTCATTTACCCATAAAAAAGGGATTATTTACATTTTCTAATGGATTTCTAAGAGCTTTTTATGAATTCTAGATATGACACTTATTTTTATATTTATATGATATATTTATTTTTATCTCTTCTTTCTTGCCATTTTTAGATGAATCAGTTATTCTTTCCTTAGCTTCCTGTTATTATTCTGGACTTATTATACTTTCAATAATACCTTTACCATTTCTGCAACAATATACAAACCATAAAAAAGTTAACTATTTAGTCACTCCCATTCATATCACATTTCAACATATATTATAAATTCCAGAAAACAATCCTTATATTTATTCTTCCTTCTCATGTCTAGTTCCTGGTAATATTGATGATAAGTTCCTTTTAATATCCTTGTCAGATTCTGGTGTCAATATATGCTTCTCACAGCAAATTTGGAAGCATTTTCTCTTTTGTGTATATTTCCTGAAAGTGCTTGTATAAGATTAATCTTATTCATTCCTTAAATTTTTAGAAGAATTTACTGGATAATTCCTCTGTGCTTGAAATGTGTGTGTGTGTGTGTGTGTGTGTACGCGCGCACACACACATGTACACACAAAATGTAATTATGAATATGGTTTCTCTAATAGATACAGAGCTCATTCCAATTCTCAAATTTTCTTCTCATGCCAATATTTTAAGGTTTGTTTTCAATGAACTTCATTTCTTCCTACAGTTTCATACTTCTATCAAGACCATTTTTCCTTAGCCTGAAGAAATGAAGTATTTCTTGTAGTTCAGGTCTGCTAGTTAAACATTCGCTCAATGTTTATTTGAAGAAATATATTTTATTCTGCCTCATTTACATGTATATTTTCACTGGCTATAGAATTTTAGATTGGCACAATTTTCCCCTCAGCATGTTAAAGACGCCATTCCACTGTCTTTAGTTTCTGTTGAAAATCTTATTTTGGCTCTTTCACTTGCTTGTAAGACTTTCATTTTGTCTTGGTTCAAGAATTTGACAATTATCTTCCCAGTTACGGTTGTCTTTGTATTATGTTGCTTAGGTTTTGTTGAGCTTCTTAGAAGTGGATGTATTTCCTTTATCAGTTTTACAAAATTCTTAACCAATTACTCTTCAAAGATTGCTTCTTTCCTCCCCTCTCTCACCTTTCTTGGTCTCTAGTTACAGGTATATTAGACATTTTGACTGTGGCCCAGGTCTCCTAGGCTCTGTTCTGCTTTACCTAATTTATGTGCTTCAGTTTAGATTAATTCTGTGGATCTCTCTTCAGGCTCACTTATTTGGGTTTTATTTTATTTACTCTGATTTAAGTCCATTAGTGACTTAAGGGGCACCTGGGTGGCTCAGTGGGTTAGGTATCTGACTCTTGCTTTTGGCTCAGGTCATGCTCTCAGGGTGGTGGGATTGAGCCCCATGCTGGGCTCTGCGCTAAGCATCGAGCCTGCTTAAGATTCTCTCTCTCCTCCTACCCCCAACCCTACTCGTGAGCATATGGGTACACACGCATACTCTCTCTCCTAAAAACAAAAACAAAAACAACCCATTCAGTGCTCTGAGTTCAATTATTGGGTTTTTTTGGTTTTAAAATGTCTACCTGATTTTTAAAAAAGATTTTATTTATTTATTTATTTGACAGAGAGAGATAGATCATAAGTAAGCAGAGCAGCAGGCAGAGAGAGTGGGGGAAGCAGTCTCCAAGCTGAGCAGAGAGCCCAATGTGGGGCTCCATCCCAGGACCCTGGGATCATGACCTAAGCCGAAGGCAGAGGTTTAATCCCCTGAGCCACCCAGGTGCCCCTGACTTTTTATATACATTCAAATTCTTTGCTAAAATTTCCAACTTTTCATTCTGTTTGCATTTATTTTATTACCATGTTAGCAACAACCAGCTTTCAGGAATATTGAGCTTAGCTCTTTTCACCTTGCTCTGCTGCAACATCAAGATCTGAGAGATGTCTGGGGTGAGGTAATGGGGGTTGGCCATGCATTTGTGGCAAACCCTTCCCTTTCAATAATTTTATCTCTTGACCACTGTGAGATCCTGGAAGATTTCACTGTGCCTTTTAAAATGCCCTATGATAATCCCTCAGCCTCACATACAGCCCAAGAAATCAGCAGATAGGTTACAGGGAAAATAAATCACAGGTGCCACTGCTTACATTACCCCAAGATTCATCTGGGCAGGAGCAGTCCTCAGCATCTACCTACAGTCAGAAAAGGTATCCAGAGAAGTAACCATTGGCAATCCTCTGTTCATGCAGGAAGGTTTCTACAGTCAAAAAATTTTAGTTCTTCTAGTCCTTTTTGTTGTCTTTAAAATTATAATTTTATAAGTTATCTGCCTTCTAATTATTGCAACAGTTCTTTTGGTCTAGTCTGACCTATATGCCATACTTGCATTCACTTTCTTTTTAGTACTTTATTTGTTATCACACAGTCTTTTAACTTTTTTCCCCAAAGCATCTTAATATTCATAAAAAAGTCATGAAATTTTTGCAGAAATGAATATTCTGAAAATAAAAATAAACTTCCAAGTCATGTTATGTTTTTTACATGCTCACCTTGGGAATCAATGACCTACCCAAAACTGCTTCTCAAATTAAAAATGAATCTGGGATTTGCCCAAAAAGGATTTAAGATGGCTTCTCTAGAGAGAGGTCTTGTTAGTGGGACTCTGAACTCTGACAGAAATAAAAATAGAAATGTCTTATTGTTATAATGACCATTCAGGTGTATTTTATTGACATACCTACTCTCCATCTTGAGGGGCTGAACATTGGGTACATAGAAATACACCCAGAGCCGCCATGGAGAGGAAGTAGATTTCAACCAACATGTTCTGAGGACATAGATTAGAATGTGACAATAGTATCTTGCATTTAGGTTAGTTGGCCAAATGTGACTCAAAGGTGTGATACATAAATCCTCTCTGTCCCTAGAGAGAACTCTGTGATGACTTAGGTGTCACTGGAGAAATTATCAGGAATACTACCATGAACTATCCTCTTTCTGTGGTGCTAAGTACTTTACTTCAGCCCAGAGGGCTCAGGTTAAAGGAGGAAGAAACAATAAACAAATAAACCCTGAGAACCATTTTGGAATAATGACAGATAGGGAAGTCAGCGTCTATTATCAAAAGACCTGGAGGAAATCGGGAAGATGAGGGTAGAACTGAGTGAGTCAATATTCCATAAATTTTTAAAGAAGGTAAATATTGGAGAAGAGGAAGATTGATTCAAGAAACTTCCCTTCACCTGCTCTAGTAAAGCATCCATCAGGTGGAGCACGGACAAATGAAAACCCGAGTACCTCCAAATTCAGTTACATTCCATCATAGAGTAAAAATTTTGTTGGACCTTCAGATTAGCCCAAAAAACTTTCTGGCCTGATGAATTTTCCAAAGAGAACATTCTGCAGAGTTCTTGGGGGGGGGCAGTCTTTGTTCCCCGCTTTAAAATTACAAAAATAGCTTGTGATATAAATAATTCATTCTCATTATAAACTTTTAGGCAATACAGAAAACCTACAGTTCAGTAAAACTTTTATACATTTAAATTTTAAGTATCCAATCAGTATTTTTACCAGTGTCTATCTGGCATTTTACCCACGTACCTATATGGGGTGAGTGTTCTTAAACAGCTAAAACCTACTTTGAGGTCTGGTGTTTGGATGCTTAGTTCTGCTCTGCTGACTCAAGAATATTAATCTGTGACTTACTGAACCCTGAGCAACATTATGTCCACTTCTAGTTTTTGAACATCATTTCATAGAACCTTATTTAGTTGTATTAGTAGATAATTTAAACATCAAAAAAGTCTGGCCAAAAAAATATGATATAAAATATATATAATATAAATATTACATATATAATCTATATATAATGTATATCATATATATTATGAATATATAAACATAATAATAAATACATAATATATATTATTACATATAATATATAAATATGTATTTTATATATATATTGCTTTTTTACCCCATGTAATATTTAATACTAGAAAAGCTAATATTTTCACTTAAAAATTAAATATTCGTTTCTTTTATGCCAGAGGTAGCATGAGAATTGTTTCTGGCACAAACAGGACATGGGAGCAGTACCAAAAGCAAGCCAAAGTGTTCCTCCCTCCTCCATGTATTCAGTGTCCCATCATTTTTTAGCTCTTCAAACAAGTGTTCCTGGAAGATGTAATTTCCCCTTCCTTGGATCATAATAACTTTCTCCAATCATATTGCTATTCCCTCTGCAATTGATTTGATGTAAACATCCGGGGAAAGGGGGAAGACCAGTGATTAAAGCATGCTTAAGAGCTAGGTGGAAAGAAGATTTATTCCTCCAAAACTGCACTGAAATATAAAGGTAGGAGAGCACCCATTCAAAGCTCTGTGGGCACCATCACCGACTCCTATAACATACTGTCAGTTATAGCTCTATGCCAGTAGGGTAGCAACAATAGAAATGGAAAGGATGGGTGTGTGTGTGTGTGTGTGTGTGTGTGTGTGTGTGTGTGTGTGTGTTTGGGCAGCAGATGCAGTCATCTGAGTGCCCAACAGGGAGGGATTCATTTCCAATCACACTCACAGGCTAGCTGGCAGAATTTCGTTCCTTGACACTTGTTGGACTGAAGACTCCCTTGATTTTGCACAACACAGGCCTCTCCATAAAGCATCTTACAACATGGCAGCACCCTTTATCACAGCAAGCAAGAGGGCAGGAGAAAGTGCCAGCCAGAGGGGGAGAGGACCAGTTAGACGTAAGTCTGAATGTTTTGTGACCAAATCCTGGAAGTAACAGCCCACTACTTTTGCTATATTCTATTCATTAGATGCAAGACATGAGGTCTGACCTACACTCAAGAAGAGGAGTCACTCATAGACAGGAGTACTGGGAGATGGGATCACTGAGAGCCGGATCAGAGACTGCCTATGATGCCATCCGGATAATTACCACTTTTCTGCCACTATGCTATTTTTCTCCAGAAAAATAAAGTTCTAGAATAATGGTCTAGAATTAAATTAAATTAAAATAATGGTCTCTACAGCTCTGTATGCTGCTCCACACCCACAGAGTTATATATAAATGTAGCAGTTTTTCCTCTTTCTTACCACCAGACTCCAGCGTGCTTCACCCACGCAGCAGAGACCCTCTGTGTGTCTGCCCAAGCCAGACTCTTCAGAATCTGTACATTATTGACATGATGGTGACGATTTTTACCCATTCTGGAAAGCCAGTCAATTTTCCTACATTCCCCATTCTCAACTCTCAAGAGTGTTGATTGCTTTCCACATCTAATCTTTTCTTCTCCTTGTCAACTGCACTTCTGCAGCAACATTACCCCTGCCTACACTTTCTTTCTACTTTTTGCAAAGTCTTTTTCTCCATCCTCATGCAATTTTAAGCAAAAAATATTCTAGGAATGCATGTTCCTGAACAGTGTGACCTGACTGCTTACATCAGATGTTAACATCCAACTCTTTTTAGTTCTTTTCTTTTTCTTGGTTGAGCTCAAGAATGATTCTACTCCATCTCATCTCATTAAGAGAAATGAGATGGAAGGGCAGATAATTCTGGAAGACCATTCTAAGAATCGCTAAGACTTTATTAAATAGTTTCTATCATCCTTTGGATGTTTACTTATATTGTTTATATTTTCCCTTAAGATTTCAATTTTGATAAGTAAATGGTATTTATTAGGACACTATGTTCTAGGAACTGGAGAAACAATACTTAATAAAAACAAAAACCTATACCATGAGGATTTTCTAGTATTATTATCTTAATAATATGCAAACATAATGCCATTCATTTCTAAAAATAATAATTTGAAAGATGTTCAGTGAAGGTAGAGAAGCTTTCTTGGAAAAGATACACACAAACAAGATTATTTAAAACAAAATTAAGAAAATAATATTTCATAGTTTATGTTTTGAATTAATTTTTTAAAAATTTCTTTCTTAAATATATGTTTAGAAGGCAAATATATAAATTTTAATCATTTTTATTCATTGGAAAAGTGTAGGGTTTCATAAATTTTGCCACTAAACCTCCCTGACCTTTATAAATTCCCCTTTTTTCCCTTGTTTACAATCTTACTGAGCTATAAAGGTGTAACCATTAACCAATCAAAACGAATACTAAAAGGTCAGTGCATTGCATATAATATAGTTGCTTTTCAAAACATGTGTAAGGCATTCAAATTCTGGCACATTTTTGCAAGTCCAACCTTGTAAAGTAAATCCATGATGACATAAATGAGACCCTGGCTCCTGGTAAAACCTGTAATAAATATAAGAAAAAAGTCTAGCTTCCTGTCTTTCCTTTCTTATTTTCATAAATTTTGTCTCCAAAATTCTAGTAAGGTAGGTACAGAAAGGACATGAAATAATGTTATGGAGGTCATAAACAGTAACAATCTTGCAAATATTTTCAAGGCTGCAAATTGCAATTTAAGAAATTCCCTAGATGTAAAAATTAGCACAAGCACGTATTTTGGAACTATGTGTGGGTTTCATAATTTCCTAATGGCAATATGAATTTTATCAGTTATTCATAAACAAGTGATAATTATAAGAGGGCATATTGATTTCAGAAATTACCCCAACGTGTGATCTAAAGAAGGCCAGTCTCAAAGGTAAATATTTCTTTTCTACATGATTGATCTGACTTTTCTTCAATTTCTTTACAGTATACATATTGTATAATTTCTTTAAAGTTTGTATTTTCAGTGTGTCCAGCAGAACAAGGAAATGATTTGTGAATTTTTAACACCTTTGTTAAATTTTTTTTTCTTATTGCCAACATATTTTGACCATTCTGAAGAGGGAAAATAAAAGAGAAGGTTTTGTCTCTTTAGGAACATTTGCAAGCAATAAAATAAAAAATAGACTGACCTATTGAGTATGAGAAGACCAAAACCAAAGTCTACCAGGAACATTAAAGCTACTGAACCCTCATAGAAGCAACCAATGCTGTTTCTGTTCTGAATGAAAGGTGAGGTCATGGAGAGACTGCCTACACGGCCTCATTTATGGAAAAGTTTTGAGAAGTTGGAAAAACTATGAGACAAGCAGGTATGATGGTTTGGAAATGAAACCATATACAGAAAGTATGTTATAAGGTGTTAGGATAAGCACCTAATTAAGAGCCTACGTGCTGGAGCAAGAGGACACAGACTGGGAACTGGATTTTCACACCTCTGTGGCTCTAAGAAGAAACTGAAGGCAGCGTCTTTCAGATGTTTTAGGCTTTGGGGCCCCTTAGAGGCCCAGAAGACTGTGGTTGCTAAAAGCAAAAGACCCAGACCTTGATCAAGTAATGGGGCTGTTTTTTTTAAAACCCAATAGACTTCACTGTGAGCCCCAGGTAAACTGTCACCCTCAAGACAAACGGCTCCTCAGTTAGAGAATGAAAAAGTGATGGGGAGGGGCGCCTGGGTGGCTCAGTGGGTTAAAGCCTCTGACTTCAGCTTGGGTCATGATCTCAGGGTCCTAGGATCGAGCCCCACATCAGGCTCTCTGCATGGCAGGGAGTCTGCTTCCTCTTCTCTCTCTCTCTGCCTGCCTCTCTGCCTACTTGTAATCTCTTCCTGTCAAATAAATAAATAAAATCTTAAAAAAAAAAGTGATGGGGATAAAGGGTACAGCATAGGGAATATAGTAAATGATACTGCAATAGCAATGATACTGTAATAGCAATGATAATGTCATACATTACAAAGGTAACAAATTGCCATGATATCCTATGGTGTAGATGGAGCTATACCTGAATCACCATGGTTGAATCACCGTGTTGCACACCTGAAACTGAGGAAATCGTGTGTGTCAACTATACTGAAAAATAAATAAGTAAATAAAACTTTTCACTAGAATAAAAGAATAAAGGACACTTCAAAATGCTTAAGCCTCCAGTTTCTCCAAAGACTGTTACAATTTCCTTTTAAAACTACCGTGTCAGAGTAATTACTGCTTGATCTGCTTTGCATAACTACTTTAAAAGTTACTTTCCTGTAAATCCTGTGATATTTGGAATATTGTTGCTATCACTGGACCAATGTCACAAAATTTTTGTGACATGTTCTAACAAAGGCTGAAATGGGTTCACTTCTTCTCTGCTTTGATTGGATTCTAATTTTAGACCTGACTCTAATTAAAGACCTCAATTCTAATTCTAAAATTTTTCTATATTTACTTTTATTAGTAAATAGAGTTGACAACTTCCTCATATTTCAGCAAACTTTCCAGAAAAGCCTCACTCTATACTTAGCTAAAATCCCATTAAAAACACGGTTATAAATGTGTTAAGAATGGGAGAAATGGAGCTCAGCCACCAAGAAACTGTGAGGGCTTTCTGGAAGTCTGAGGATGAGTAGAACCCACCTGGTGACTTAGTTGGCAGAAAGAGACCCACAGCTCTGAGTACACACAATGCTAGCATGAGGCAGTTTATTAACTTAAAACACCTGTGGATATAAGAACAGAGTAGATGAGCAGAAATCAAGAAGACTGAAGAGTTACCTATGGAAACAGCGATGTGTGCCAACTTTCTACGTGCTTCTTTCATCCTTTCCCTCAACCATGGCCTTCACACACAGGATAAACCATAAAAATACACTTAAGATAATGACACACTTTTCTGAGACCCAGACTTGAGGCCAATTTAGTGACTATTTGTACAACTTCTTATCAAAGAGCAAAAAGGAGTTGGAACATAGCATGGATGCCAGTGAGGAGAGATATAGATCCAACCAGGAAACCTGCCACCTAGCAGCCCCAAACACGCTTCCCCATCATACTGCTCCTCATTGGCTCATGAGCAACCTTTAGGAAAATGTGAGTGGGATCACCAAATCCACACAGTTTAATAGAATAGGAGGTTCTTAGAGCAGTTATAATGGGAATTTATTCAATAATAGGGAGAAGGAGGCGATTTTACCTATGTTTTTAAAAGAAATGCTAGTATTACTTAGACTTATGTGGTTGAAGGAGAAAGGCTGGGGGGGCATCTAGCTTTTCCTCTTGCAGAGGAAGGAATAAGAAAACACGCTCAGTAGAAGAGCTTGGTGGCTTTTTCAAAAAGAAAAAAAGGTGACTGTTGAGTCTTAAAACAATTTTCTAGGACACAGAAAATAGTTAACTTAACCACCATAATTTCCAATGAATTGAAAAGTTGAATGTTAAAAATACAATTAAAACACGTTAAAATGTGAGTTGATGTTTATATCATCACGGATGAGGTAAAGACCTTGTTAAGGTGAACCCAGAGCTGGATGCCCTAAGGAAAAGATTCCAAGATTGGCTAGATAAAATTTCAAATCTCCACATTCCCATATGTTGTTTAATAAAATGATTTCAAATATAATTTTAACTCCATTATAAATAAATCAATGTGCACACACATAGAAACATGCACTACTTGCATTTTTAAGAAATGATATAGTATGTAAGACATAATAAGTTTGAATTGAAGCAATATGGCAGAGGAGTAGCAGACTGAAATGACATCAGGTCCCAGGAGTTCAGCTAGATAGTTATCAAACCATTGTGAATACCTATGAATTCAGGAGATAGAAGAGAAGAAGAACAGCAATTCTAGAAACAGAAAATCGACCACTTTCTGGAAGGTAGGACCTGTGGAGAAGTGAATCTGAGGCGATATATAGGAGGATAGACCACGGGAGAGGGGCCAGCTCCTGGCAAGCAGTGACACAGTGGAGCACAAAATTGGAACTTTAGGAAGTCTACCCAACTAAGGGACGTCGCTCCAGAGAATAAGTGGAGGTGGAGCCCATGCTGGGGACGGTGTGGTCTCAGGTCCCATGGGGTCACAGAAAGACCAGGGGTGTCTGAGTGTGGCAAAGCTGCCAGGTAACGAAGCAAGGAAGCCAGTTACAGAGGCAGAGCTGGGGTGGGGCTCTCAGCTCACGGTTACCGTAAACCATGACCCAAGGCACAGTAGGACCACTGCTCTTCAAGCGGGGACCCCACAAGTGGCAGATCCAGAAAGACCCACTCCTTCCTCCTCTGGGAGGAGCAGCACAGGAGCACATGACAGGAATCTGCTGGGTTTGGAGACTCCAAATGGGGCTGTACGCCAGAGATAGAAACACTCAGTCACAGGCTGGGTGAGCACAGAGTGCAGCTGGAGACCAGGGAGACTGGAAGGATTGACTGCTATTCTCTGAGGGTGCAGTGAGGAGTGGGGCCCTCAGCTCTCGGCTCCTCCAGCCAGAGATTGGGAGGCTGCCATTTTTATTCTTGTCCTCCAAAGCTCTAAAGAAAGCGTTCAGGAAACAAAAACTCCGGAGTGAACCTGAGCAGATTACTCAGCCTGGACCCTGGCAAAAGGTGGTTCAATTCTGCCTCAGGCAAAGACATTTGAGACTCACTGCTATAGGCCCCTATCACAGAAGATCAGCAAGAATATCAACCAAGACGAAGTTCACTGATCAATCAGAACTGTGGAACTCCAGAGGTAGGGGAAGGCAATGCATAGAATTCATGGCTTTTTCCCCATGATTCTCCAGTCTTGCAAAGTTAAATTTTTTCAGTTTTATTTTTTTCTTATTCTACTTTTTTTTAACTTTTTCTCTTTCATCTTTTAATGTTTTTTAACTAGTTTATTTTAACAATACCTTTTAAAAAAACCTTTTCAAATTTTCATTGTTATACTCTTATTTTATTCCTTCATTGTATTTAACCTTATCTTTTGTATACATATAAGTTTTTTTCCTTTAAAAGCTTGGCATACAATTTCTTCTAAAAGATCAAAATGACCCTAAATCTAGCACATGGCTTTGTGGTATTCTCCAGCCTGATCACATTCTCTCCTTTTTTCTCCTTTTCCCAACCAACTTATCGTATCAATTCCCTTTTTAGAATCTTTTTTCTTTAATTTTCATTGTTACAATCATACTCCATCCCTTCATCGTGTTTACCTTTATTTTTGTATGTATGTGTATGTGTGAGTGTATATATATATATATATATATATATATACATATACACATATTTCTCATTCTTTAAAATTTTGGGAGGTAGTTTTCTCTAAGACACCTGAATACACCCAAAATCAAGTGGGTGACTCTGTTCTCTTCACCAGTCTAATATATAGATATATATTTTTATTTATTATTAATTTTTATTTTTATTTCTTTATTCTCCTCTTTCTTCTCCCCTTTTTTGGGTCTCTTCTGATTTGGTTAGCATACATTTTTCTGTGGTCTTTGCCACCCTTTTAGTATTATATTCTCTCATCTATTCTTATCTGGATAAAATGACAAGGGAGGAAAACTCACAACAAAAAAAAAAAAAGAAGAAGAAGAAGAACAAGAACAAGACACAGTAATAATGGGTAGGGATCTAATCAATATGGACATTGGTAATATGTCAGAACTAGAGTTCAGAACAATGACTATCAAGGTTCTAGCTGGGCTCGAAAGAGGCATGGAAGATAATAGAGAATTACTTTCTGTAGAAATAAAATTCTTTTCTGGAGAAATAAAGAACGAAAATCTAACCAAGCTGAAATTAAAAAGTGATTAGTGAGGTTCAATAAAAAATAGAGGTTCTTCCTGCTAGGATAAATGAGGCAGAAGAGAGAATTAGTGATAGAGAAGACCAAATGATGGAAAATAAAGAAGCTGAGCAAAAGAGAGACAAACAACTACTGGACCATGAGGGGAGAACTCAAGAAATAAGTGATACCATAAAACAAAACAATATTAGAATAATTGGGATCCCAGAAGAAGAAGAAACAGAGAGAGGAGCAGAAGGTATATTGAAGTAAATTATAATAGAGAATTTCCCTAATATGGAAAAGGGAACATGCATCAAAATCCAGAAGGCACAGAGAACCCCCTCAAAATCAATAAAAATAGGTCCACAACCCATCATTTAATAGTAAAAACTGAAGAGAAAATCCTAAAAGCAGCTCTGAATAAGAGGTATGTAACATACAATGGGAGAAATATTAGATTGGCAGCAGACATATCCACGGAAATCTGGCAGGCCAGAAAGAACTGGCATGATATATTTAGAGCACTGAACAAGAAAAATATGCAGTCAAGAATACTATATTCAGCTAAGCTGTCACTGAAAATAGAAGGAGAGATAAAAAGCTTCTGAGACAAACAAAAACTAAAAGAATTTGCGAATACCAAACAAGCCCTACAGGAAATATTGAAAGGGGTCCTCCAAGAAAAGAGAGAGCCTAAAAGTAATAGACAAGAAAGGAACAGAGACAATATACAGTAACAGTGTCCTTACAGGCAATACAATGGCAATAAATTCATATCTTTCTATAGTTACCCTGAATGGAAATGGCTAAATGCTCCAATCAAAAGGCACAGGGTATCAGAATGGATTAAAAAAAAAAAAGACCTATTAATAGGCTATCTACAAAAAACTCATTTTAGACCCCAAAACACCTCCAGGTTTAAAGTGAAGGCATGGAAAACAATTTATCATGCTAATGGAAAGCAAAAGAAAGCTGGAGTGGCAACCCTTCTATCAAATCAATTAGATTTTAAGCCAAAGACTATATAAGAGATGAGGAAGGACACTATATCATACTTAAAAGATCTGTCCAGCAAGAAGAGCTAACAATTTTAAATATCTATGCCCCTAACATGGGAGCAGCTAATTACATAAACCAATCAATAACAAAATCAGAGAAACAAATCAACAATAATACAATAATATTAGTAGGGGACTTTATCAGCCCCCTCACTGAAATGGACAGATCATCTAAGCAAAAGATTAACAAGGAAATAAAGGCTTTAAATGACACGCTGGACCAGATGGACATCACAGATATATTCAGAACATTCCATTCCAGAAGAGAGAATACACATTCTTCTCTAGTGCTCATGAAACGTTCTCCAGAACAGATCACATCCTGGGTCACAAATCAGGTCTCAACCAGCACCAAAAGATTGGGATCATTCCCTGCATATTACCAGACCACAATGCTCTGAAGCTAGAACTCAATCATAGGAGGAAAGTTGGAAAGAACTCAAAGGCATGGAGGCTAAAGAGCATCCTACTAAAGAATGAATGGGTCAACCAGCCAATTAAAGAAGAATTGAAAAAATTCATGTAAATAAATGAAAATTAAAAACATAACTGTTCAAAATCTGCGAGACACAGCAAAGGTGGTTCTGAGAAGAAAGTATATAGTGACACAAGCCTTTCTCAAGAAACAAGAAAGGTCTAAAGTACATAACCTAACCCTACACCTAAAAGAGCTGGAGAAAGAACAACAAAGAAAGCCTAACAACAGCAGGAGAAGAGAAATCATAAAGATCAGACCAGAAATCAATGAAATAGTAACCAAAAGAACAACTGAACAAATCAACAAAACTAGGAGCTGGTTCTTTGAAAGCATTAATAAGATTGATAACCCCCTGGCCAGACTTATCACAAAGAAAAGGGAAAGGACCCAAATTAATAAAATCATGAACAAAAGAGGAAAGATCACAACCAACACCAAAGAAATACAAACAATTATAAGAACATATTATGAGCAACTATAGGCCAGCAAATTTGACAATCTGGAAGAAATGGATGCATTCCTAGAGATGCATAAACTACCAAAAGTGAACAAGGAAGAAACAGAAAGCCCAAATAGACCCATAACCAGTAAGGAGATTGAAGCAGAACTCCTCAAACTCAACACACACGAAACAGGCAAACATATCAAAAAAAGGGCAGAAGATATGAACAGACACTTCTCCAATCAAGACATACAAATGGCTATCAGACACATGAAAACATGTTCATCATCATTAGCCCTCAGGGAGATTCAAATTAAAACCACATTGATATATCACCTTACACAAGTTAGAATGGCCAAAATTAACAAAACAGGAAACAACATGTGTTGGAGAGGATGTGGAGAAAGGGGAACCCTCTTACACTGTTGGTGGGAATGCAAGTTGGTGCAGCCTCTTTGGAGAACAGTGTGCAGATTCCTCAAGAAATTAAAAATAGAACTTCCCTATGACCCTTCAATTGCACTCCTGGGTATTTACCCCAAAGATACAGATGTTGTGAAAAGAAGGGCCATCTGTACCCCAATGTTTATAGCAGCAATGGCCACGGTCGCCAAACTATGGAAAGAACCAAGATGCCCTTCAATGGACGAATGGATAAGGAAGATGTGGTCCATATACACTATGGAGTATTATGCCTCCATCAGAAAGGATGAATGCCCAACTTTTGTAGCAACATGGATGGGACTGGAAGAGATTATGCTGAGTGAAATAAGTCAAGCAGAGAGAGTCAATTATCACATGGTTTCACTTATTTGTGGAGCATAACAAATAGCATGGAGGACAAGGGGTGTTAGAGAGGAGAAGGGAGTTGGGGTAAATTGGAAGGGGAGGTGAATCACGAGAGACTATGGACTCTGAAAAACAATCTGAGGGGTTTGAAGTGGTGGGGGTGTGGGAGGTTGGGGTACCAGGTGGTGGGTATTATAGAGGTCACAGATTGCATGGAGCACTGGGTGTGGTGAAAAAATAATGAATACTGTTTTTCTGAAAATAAATAAATTAAAAAAAAAAAAACTTTCCCACAAAAAAAAAAAAAAAAAAAAAAAAAAAAAACTCCCAAAAAACAAAGCCCAGGACCAGACATCATCCCAGGGGAATTCTACCAAGCATTTAAAGAAGAATTAATTCCTGTTCTCCTGAAACTGCTTCAAAAAATAGAAATGGGAGGAAAACTTCCAAACTCATTTTATGAGGTTAGCATTACCTTGATCCTAAAACCTGACAAAGACCCCATCAAAAAGGGGAATTACAGACCGATACCCTTGATAAACACAGATGTGAAAATTCTCGCCAAAAATACTAATGAATAGGATCCAACAGTCCATTTAAAGGATTATTCACCACGACCAAGTGGGTTTATTCCTGGGCTGCAAGTTTGGTTCAACATCTGCAAATTAATCGATGTGATACAATACATTAGTAAGAGAAAGAACAAGAACCATACGATACTCTCAATAGATGCTGAAAAAACATTTGACAAAGTATGGGATCCTTTCTTGATCAAAACTCTTCAAGTGTAGGGATAGAGGGTGCATACCTCAATACCAACAAAGCCATCTATAGAAAACCCACAGTGAATATCATTCTCAATGGAGAAAAACTGAGAGCTTTTCCCCTAAGGTCAGGAACATGGCAGGGATGTCCACTAACACCACTGCTATTCAGCATAGTACTAGAAGTCCTAGTATCAGCAATCAGACCCCAAGAGAAATAAAAGGCAACCGAATCTGCAAAGAAGAAGTCAAACTTTCCCTCTTTGCTGATAATATTATACTTTATGTGGCAAACCCAATAGTCCACTCCAAATCTGCTATATCTCGTACAGGAATTCAGTAAAGTATCAGGATATAAAATCAATGCACAGAAATCAGTTACATTGCTATAGACCAACACCAAGACAGAAAAAAGAGAAATTAAGGAGTTGGCCCCTTTTATAATTGCACCCCAAACCATAAGTTTTCTAGGAATAAACCTAACCAAAGATGCAAAGAACCTGTACTCAAAAACTATGAAGTACTCATAAAAGAAATTGAGGAAGACACAAAGAAATGAAAAAACATTCCATGCCCATGGATTGGAAGAACAAATACTGTGAAAATGTTTATGCTACCTAAAGCAATCTACACATTTCATGCAATCCCTATCAAAATACCATCCATTTTTTTTGAAGAAATGGAACAAATAATCCTAAAATTTATAAGGAACCAGAAAAGACCCCAAATAGCCAGAGGAATGTTGAAAAAGAAAGCCAAAGTTGGTGGCATCACAATTCCAGATTTCAAGCTCTATTACAAAGCTGTCATCATGAAGACAGTATGGTACTGGAACAAAAAGACACTTAGATCAAGGCAACAGAATAGAGAGCCCATAAATAGGCCCTCAACTCTATGGTCAACAAATCTTCGACAAGGCAGGAAAGAATATCCAATGGAGAAAAGACAGTCTCTTCAACAAATGGTGCTGGGAAAATTGGACAGCCACATGCACAAGAATGAAAATGGACTATTTCCTTACACCACACACAAAAATAGACTCAAAATGGATGAAAGACCTCAGTGTGAGACACGAATCCATCCAAATCCTTGAGGAGACCACAGGCAGTAACCTCTTCGACCTCAGCCACAGAAATTCTTCCTAGAAACAGCATCAAAGGCAAGGGAAGCAAGGGCAAAAATAAACTATTGGGACTTCACCAAGATCAAAAGCTCTTGCACAGCAAAAGAAACAGTTAACAAAACCAAAAGACAACTGACAGAATGGGAGTTTGCAAATGACATATCAGATAAAGGATAGCATCCAAAATCTATAAAGAACTTATCAAACTCAACACCCAAAGAACAAATAATCCAATAAAGAAATGGGCAAAAGACCTGAATAGACACTTCTGCAAAAAAGACATCTAGATGGCTGACAGGACAAAGTACTCAACCTGGCATCAGGGAAATAGAAATCAAAACCACAATGAAATGCCACCTCACACCAGTCAGAATGGCTAAAATTAACAAGTCAGGAAACTACAGATGTTGACAAGGATGCAGAGAAAGGGGAACACTCCCAAACTGGTGGGAAGGCAAGCTGGTGCAGCCGCTCTGGAAAACAGCATGGTGTTTCCTCAAAATGTTGAAAATAGAGCTACCCTACGACCCAGCAGTGGCACTGCTGGTTTTTTACCCTAAAGATACAAATGTAGTGATCCGAAAGGTCACGTGCACCTGAATATTTATAGCAGCAATGTCCACAATCGCCAAACTATGGGAAGAATCTAGATGTCCAACAACAGACGAATGGATAAAGAAGAGGTGGTATATATGTACAATGGAATTCTGTGCAGCCATCAAAAGAAATGAAATCTCACCTTCTCCAATGAAATGGATGGAACTAGAGTGTATTATGTTCACTCTAGTAAGTCAATCAGAGAAAGACAATTATTGTATGATCTCTCTGATAAGAGGAATTTGAGAGGCAGGGCCAGGGGCTATGGGGGAAAGGGTAGGAAAAAATGAAACAAGACAGGATCTGGAGGGAGAGAAACCATAAGAGACTCTTAATCTCACAAAACAAACTGGGGTTTGGGGGAGGGGTAGGGATAGGGTGGCTGGGTTATGGACATTGGGGAGGGTATGTGCTATGGTGAGTGCTGTGAAATGTGTAAGCCTGATGATTCACAAACCTGACCCCTGAGGCAAATAATACATTATATGTTAATAAAAATAATTAATAAAAAAGACATAAGTTCAACATTATAAAATATTTTTGTATATAAAATAATGTACATAATGATTTTGGATGTAAAACGGTGTGGAGGTCTGAGCTGGAAAAAGAAAGAGAACATCCAGTGAAGACCTAGAGTTGTGCATATGTGTATGTGTGTGTTCACATGTATGCATGCTTACACAATTGCTGATAGCCTAGGCCTGGTGAATCTCATATTGGGGCAGGAAATTTGGGTCTTACACAGGGAGTTCCTCAGTCTCCCTGTGGATGTGTCTGAACAGGAAAAGGATTAAAAGGGAGAAAGCTCCATTGCTAGTCATTTAATTTTGAATTAGAAAACAATAACTACATCTTATCATTATTATTATTTCCAACCACTCATATTCTGGGTCAGTGACTACTTGGGGAGAATGCAGAGATTGATGATTTAATTGGCCAAAAACAAACAAACAAATAAACAAACATACCTCACAGGCTTATGACTTTCCCATAGGATCCATATAATTATAAACCACCATTCCAGAGCCAACATTTGAGAGAACCTCTCTTTTTTACATTATCATTAGTTTTCAATCCACTCATTAGAAAAGCGAAACAATTATTATACTAATGGTCCCCTTAAAAGCAACCCCTATATTGCTCTCTTGGTCATTTCATAGTTCTTTAGACTAGTGTTTTTCCTTAATACTGCCTTTTTCTGACCATTTATTAAAGCATGTTTACTGCACTTATCTTAACAATGACTTCTGTTTCTCTGGCCAAAACTAGTAATGAAAAGAACTGCATTTACCAACAGTGCAGAAATTTCATTTATGATTACTTTTACATGGTATTTCCAGATAATCTCATCACATTTCCCTAACATTTCCCACTGAGAGAATTGGGCTCAAAAGCATGCTCAGGTCATAAGATAAAAACAAGTTCTTTGCCCCATTCATAACTCCTTTGCCTGTATTAAATTGTATGTGTTGTATTAAGACAAATGGATTAACATACGGAAGATAAATCATACCAGTTGACTGAGAAAGCCACGTCTGAAACGCTCTTAGTAACAAAGAGACATTTTATTTAGTGTTACTTAGGAAAATATTTATTAACAAATAGATATATATCATTTAAGTAATACTGCCATAATAATTATAGGGAATATACATAGATTGATTTCTCCTTTAAATACAAATTCAAACTTTAACACTCCCCTCACTGAAATGGACAGATCATCCAAGCAAAAGATCAGCAAGGAAATAAAGGCCTTAAACGACACACTGGACCAGATGGACATCAAAGATATATTCAGAACATTTCATCCCAAAGCAACAGAATACACATTCTTCTCTAGTGCACATGGAACATTCTCCAGAATAGATCACATCCTCGGTCCTAAATCAGGACTCAATCGGTATCAAAAGATTGGGATCATTCCCTGCATATTTTCAGACCACAATGCTCTAAAGCTAGAACTCAACCACAAAAGGAAGTTTGGAAAGAACCCAAATACATGGAGACTAAACAGCATCCTTCTAAAGAATGAATGGGTCAACCGGGAAATTAAAGAAGAATTGAAAAAAATCATGGAAACAAATGATAATGAAAATACAACGGTTCAAAATCTGTGGGACACAACAAAGGCAGTCCTGAGAGGAAAATATATAGCGGTACAAGCCTTTCTCAAGAAACAAGAAAGGTCTCAGGTACACAATCTAACCCTACACCTAAAGGAGCTGGAGAAAGAACAAGAAAGAAACCCTAAGCCCAGCAGGAGAAGAGAAATCATAAAGATCAGAGCAGAAATCAATGAAATAGAAACCAAAAAAACAATAGAACAAATCAACGAAACTAGGAGCTGGTTCTTTGAAAGAATTAATAAAATTGATAAACCCCTGGCCCGACTTATCAAAAAGAAAAGAGAAAGGACCCAAATAAATAAAATCATGAATGAAAGAGGAGAGATCACAACTAACACCAAAGAAATACAAACTATTATAAGAACATACTATGAGCAACTCTACGGCAATAAATTTGACAATCTGGAAGAAATGGATGCATTCCTAGAAACATATAAACTACCACAACTGAGCCAGGAAGAAATAGAAAGCCTGAACAGACCCATAACCAGTAAGGAGATTGAAACAGTCATTAAAAATCTCCAAACAAACAAAAGCCCAGGGCCAGACGGCTTCCCGGGGGAATTCTACCAAACATTTAAAGAAGAACTAATTCCTATTCTCCTAAAACTGTTCCAAAAAATAGAAATGGAAGGAAAACTTCCAAACTCATTTTATGAGGCCAGCATCACCTTGATTCCCAAACCAGACAAGGATCCCACCAAAAAAGAGAGCTATAGACCAATATCCTTGATGAACACAGATGCGAAAATACTCAACAAAATACTAGCCAATAGGATTCAACAGTACATTAAAAGGATTATTCACCACGACCAAGTGGGATTTATTCCAGGGCTGCAAGGTTGGTTCAACATCCGCAAATCAGTCAATGTGATACAACACATCAATAAAAGTAAGAACAAGAACCATATGATACTCTCAATAGATGCTGAAAAAGCATTTGACAAAGTACAGCATCCCTTCCTGATCAAAACTCTTCAAAGTGTAGGGATAGAGGGCACATACCTCAATATCATCAAAGCCATCTATGAAAAACCCACCGCAAATATCATTCTCAATGGAGAAAAACTGAAAGCTTTTCCACTAAGGTCAGGAACACGGCAGGGATGTCCATTATCACCACTGCTATTCAACATAGTACTAGAGGTCCTAGCCTCAGCAATCAGACAACAAAAGGAAATTAAAGGCATCCAAATCGGCAAAGAAGAAGTCAAATTATCACTCTTCGCAGATGATATGATACTATATGTGGAAAAACCAAAAGACTCCACTCCAAAACTGCTAGAACGTATACAGGAATTCAGTAAAGTGTCAGGATATAAAATCAATGCACAGAAATCAGTTGCATTTCTCTACACCAACAGCAAGACAGAAGAAAGGGAAATTAAGGAGTCAATCCCATTTACAATTGCACCCAAAACCATAAGATACCTAGGAATAAACCTAACCAAAGAAACACAGAATCTATACTCAGAAAACTATAAAGTACTCATGAAAGAAATTGAGGAAGACACAAAGAAATGGAAAAATGTTCCATGCTCCTGGATTGGAAGAATAAATATTGTGAAAATGTCTATGCTACCTAAAGCAATCTACACATTTAATGCAATTCCTATCAAAGTACCATCCATCTTTTTCAAAGAAATGGAACAAATAATTCTAAAATTTATATGGAACCAGAAAAGACCTCGAATAGCTAAAGGGATATTGAAAAAGAAAGCCAACGTTGGTGGCATCACAATCCCGGACTTCAAGCTCTATTACAAAGCTGTCATCATCAAGACAGCATGGTACTGGCACAAAAACAGACCCATAGATCAATGGAACAGAATAGAGAGCCCGAAATAGACTCTCAACTCTATGGTCAACTAATCTTCGACAAAGCAGGAAAGAATGTCCAATGGAAAAAAGACAGCCTCTTCAATAAATGGTGCTGGGAAAATTGGACAGCCACATGCAGAAAAATGAAATTGGACCATTTCCTTACACCACACACAAAAATAGACTCAAAATGGATGAAGGACCTCAATGTGCGAAAGGAATCCATCAAAATCCTTGAGGAGAACACAGGCAGCAACCTCTTCGACCTCAGCCGCAGCAACATCTTCCTAGGAACAATGCAAAAGGCAAGGGAAGCAAGGGCAAAAATGAACTATTGGGATTTCATCAAGATCAAAAGCTTTTGCACAGCAAAGGAAACAGTGAACAAAATCAAAAGACAACTGACAGAATGGGAGAAGATATTTGCAAACGACATATCAAATAAAGGACTAGTGTCCAGAATCTATAAAGAACTTAGCAAACTCAACACCCAAAGAACAAATAATCCAATCAAGAAATGGGCAGAGGACATGAACAGACATTTCTGCAAAGAAGACATCCAGATGGCCAACAGGCACATGAAAAAGTGCTCCATATCACTCGGCATCAGGGAAATACAAATCAAAACCACAATGCGATATCACCTCACACCAGTCAGAATGGCTAAAATCAACAAGTCAGGAAATGACAGATGCTGGCAAGGATGCGGAGAAAGGGGAACCCTCCTACACTGTTGGTTGGAATGCAAGCTGGTGCAAACTCTCTGGAAAACAGCATGGAGGTTCCTCAAAATGTTGAAAATAGAACTGCCCTATGACCCAACAATTGCACTATTGGGTATTTACCCTAAAGATACAAACGTAGTGATCCAAAGGGGCACGTGTACTCGAATGTTTATAGCAGCAATGTCCACAATAGCCAAACTATGGAAAGAACCTAGATGTCCATCAACAGATGAATGGATCAAGAAGATGTGGTATATATACACAATGGAATACTATGCAGCCATCAAAAGAAATGAAATCTTGCCATTTGCGACAACATGGATGGAACTAGAGGGTATCATGCTTAGCGAAATAAGTCAAGCGGAGAAAGACAACTATCATATGATCTCCCTGATATGAGGAAGTGGTGATGCAACATGGGGGCTTAAGTGGGTACGAGAAGAATAAATGAAAGAAGATGGGATTGGGAGGGAGACAAACCATAAGTGACTCTTAATCTCACAAAACAAACTGAGGGTTGCTGGGGGGAGGGGGTTTGGGAGAAGGGGGTGGTATTATGGACATTGGGGAGGGTATGTGTTTTGGTGAGTGCTGTGAAGTGTGTAAACCTGGTGATTCACAGACCTGTACCCCTGGGGATAAAAATATATGTTTATAAAAAATAAAAAATTATATTAAAAAATAAATAAATAAATACAAATTCAAAATAGAGATGCAAGTTAAAGTTTGAACAGACAATGCTGATAAAAATCAAACAGAACTTTGTTAGTACATCATGATATTCATATCCAAAATAAGCCAGAATATGGTAAAATAACCCACTGACACTTAAATGATTATCATTATTTAAAACTGAGATATACAATCTTCTTATCCTTCATGTATTTATCATTACTTCCTGGAGAGAGTAAAGATATCCATAAAGAAAATAAAATATCAATAAATTATTTGAGATAAAAATTAAAACTACCATGTTGCCATTTCACAATATAAAGTTTTGCTCATTATGCACTTTCCAAGTACACTATCCATTTAGTTATGGATATATGAAATGGGGGTTATGGACCAAATATTTTGCTAATAGGCAGTTGAAGTTAGCAAATTCGTAATCAGTGATTCCAAAATCATCTTTGTGATATCTATAATGAAAATATGCATGAAAGCTTATATATAAAAAACACCCCCTCCCACCTCATTAATTTTCAGGGATAGTCTTTCAATTACACCTGCCTTACCTAAATATACAACATTTTCTTTACTGGTAATATCCTCAACATATAATATCCTCAAATTTCTCACAATACTACCTATATGCATACATATATGTGCATAGGTACCATACACACACACACACACACAAATGACCCTGCTACAATCTTATGATCATCTACCTATCAACTCCGTTCTTCTTCCTCCAAATTGCTCCTTCCAAGTTTCTATAAAATGTATTATTCACTTTCTCATCTGTTCCTTTTGTACAACTCTTCCTCTTTGCCTGCCTTCTTTCTGCCTAGATTTACTGAATCAGTTCCCCCAAGACCAGTAATGATTATGTAATATTCAAAATATATGAACAGTTTCTTCTGAACAATGACCCAATGAACAAAGTCTTATTGGAATTAGCATTTGGTGTCTTGAACACACCCTTCTTGTTCTCAAAGAATTCAATTTTCAATTAACATGTAGAAGATGGTTTTATGTAGATTTCACCTGTTTCATTGACCATCATATCTTAATCCATTTTCTCCAATATTCCATCTCTTTAATATTACCTTCAAAAATCTGGCTTATCCATTTTCTATTTTCTCATTATTTGTTCCAAGTGACATTATCCATAACCATAACTCTATTATGTCTAATAGGCTTATGTCTCCACAATCAATATTCCTAGCTCAAATGACTTGTCATTTCTAAATTCTCTAGGCTATTGAACACATACACCTGGATACTGTTAGACAAAACAAATTCTGCTTATTTAAACATAATGACCATGTTTCACTCAAACTCTGTGTAGCACCTAGCTTTTTTCTCCCTTACAAACAACTTCTGTAGATCTATGACTATCGGACTACTAATTTCTCTTCTTGGATTGATGCCACAGTCGTGAGTCTTATTCTCTCCAACTGATCTAATCAGTCTGATCATGGATTGATCTTATCTTTGAGATAAGGCCCTCAAATATTTCCCACTATCTTTAAAGTAAATTGCACACATTTAGCATTGTATACATAGACACTTATGGTCTATCATCATCCCTTTGATTAACTTTTCCTTAAGACTATACCAATATTCTTGAATTTTGTTGATTGAATAAGGTTTTTACTTTCATTTATTTCTTCATATTGAATCTCCTTCATGGATTGATATTTCTCACTGCTGTATATCTGCAAAATTGCTAGCTGATCTAATTCACCACAATCTATTTGGAATCCTCGTTTGAGGTAATTGCCATCAATCTTTCTCTTTGAATTTCCAAAATTTGTGTACCATCTCTCTACGGCACCTATTTTATAGTATTGTATTGTTGCTGTCTTGGGGGTAAGTCTACCTGGTGGAAACAGCTGGTTGCCCACAGATATTCACTATATTTTTATTCCTAATTAACAGAATCTTTTTACATTTGCAGTAACAATGTGCTAAAAAATATATTGATTTCCCAGTCTTTCAGGTACCCAAAGAGTTTCATGTGACCTGATAGACCTTTGTCAATGAGATGTGACCAGAAGTCAGCGAGGCATGATTATACAGAAAGAGAAATCTCAGCTGTTGCATGCCTGGTGTGCTCTTTTTTCCCTTCTTCACTGGATCACAGAAAAAGTGTTGGTGGGTGAAACAACCATCCTGTAACTATCAGAAAGACAGACACATGTGGAAGAATGGAGAATGATAGGAAGAAAGTGCTTCTTTTGTGATGGTATCCTCAAGCCACTATAATATACTTGGGTTGCCAACCCTGACCCCTTCCTTACTGAAGCGACCATAGCTGGGTTTCTATTATAGGTTGCAGACACACAATTCTCAATGAAACATTTTGCCAGCTGGAAAGAGGGCCCTTTGAAGGCAGGGACTTTGTTCTACTCAGTCCTATATGTCAATGACTAGCACAGTACCTGACACAGTTTAGATAATACACACAAATTTTAACTAACTGAATAAATGAAAAAAAAAAAAAGACAACTCTATAAGACTCTTTCTTCTAACATAAAAGCACTGAAGGAAAATATCCAAATCTGAATATAAATAGACCTATAACAGCAAAAAGTCATCTACAGTCTCAGAAACTTCTTTCTCCTTAGGTGGGTAAAATACATTTTATAAATTGGAGAGTGTAATGAATTATTAGTTAGACTACTAAGGTCAAGTCTACAATTTTCTTATCCTCCAATTATCCTTTAGCCTGAGAAAAATAACATGACATTACTCTTGCTCAGTTCCAATTAACACAGCTAAATTGTTGACCCCTGTCAGTTGAATTACAAACTATTAAATGGCAAGCACCAATTTTCCTCTTTAAATTCTGACTGTTTGAAAGAGATATTTTTTTTTTCCTTCAGAGAAAGTTTTACCTATCTATTACTAGTAGAAAGGAAAGCCTGTCCAGCTACCAATGACTGATTATCCTTCAAATACAGTAGGAGAGACAGAACAACTCATAGAAGCTACAGAAGGGCCACTTAGAGTTTCAGCAAAACATGACAAATCTGATTTTTGAGTAGACCTTTCTTTTCATACAATTAATAAGAACTTGCATTCAAACTCAACAAGTCACACCATGGGTGAACAGAAATGCTTAGGACTAAGTGTTAAGTCTGGTGTTCAGTCTGTCATAATTTGCATGTTTGGGGGGTGGTCATAGTTTACATGCTTACAATGTAAGCCAGCATTAATCCTGCATTTTTTTCTCTTTTCTTCACACCTTATATTTGAAACTACTAAAAGCTGCCAGCCTATGGTTTTGCTAGTCCATATAACTGAAGTAGCCTCTTTTTTGCCAATCACCTTGTTATATGGTCTCTACATCCTAAATAAGTTACCTATGTGTATTTTCACTTTCTCAGTGGATTCTCTCTGTCAGGCACCTTGGTTTCCCAACTAGACTCTTCTAATAAGATTCTGGTTGGTATCCTGTACCCATGCTCAAACACAAATCCCAAGTCACTGCCTAAAAGTAACTTTGTCAAGTCAGTTTCCTCCCTGCAGCCAGTATCACCTGTTGCAAATTCATAATGCCAGTCATATGTTACAGCATGTAAATAACTCCCAACAGTCTATAAAGTTGAAAGTTATTAGTGTTCACAGTATCTGCAAGACTAAACCCCTCTTTCCTTCTTGCTCTCATTTCATGCCACTCTAAGTATTTGTACAACTTTTTTTTTTTTTTTTTTTTTTTGCTTCAGGTGTACCATAGTCTCATTTTGTCTTTTACTACTTTTATTTAACATTCTTCAAACGTACTTGTTTTCAATTCCAATATTACCTGATCAGTTGCCTTTCAGATCTCAGGATTTTCTCTCACAAAAAAAAAAATAGGTAATATACACATAAATATATAATATACATAAATAATACACATATACATATGTTGCATGCGTATGTATTTTTAGAGAGTCAAAGTCCAAAAGAAGGAATAGTTAACAAAAAGATTTAGACATAGGAACAATGGAAGGCCAGACCTTGGATAGAGTAAGAATAAGCAGGAGGTGCTTACAGCAGTGGTGTGAGGCTATGAACATCAGGTGATAGAAGAGTTCATGGTGATGGAGAGAAGGTTCTAGAAAAACACTGAAGAGGCAAAATCAAAAGAATTTGAGGACTGTGTGATTTTGAGCATCTGCTAGAGCAACCATGTGGAAATGATGAACTAAAAAGGATCTTTTAAATATCTATTTCATACTGGACATGTACTCCAGAAGCAATGTGCACAGAGATAGCTATCAGGCTTGTGATAATTAAAGTTGATCAAAGATTATTTGTATGGCTAGAAAATAAGTGATCTCGGGGTAAAGACTTGGGTAAAAATGATATTAAAAGACAACACAAAGATGGATGAGAGCAGATGAATGAGAGAAGGAAGTTCAAGAGGCAACAGAAGATCCAGAGGTTTGGACGGGAGAAAGAGGTTGCTGCAGATAGATTTAGTTAATTATCTGATACTACAGAAATTTTTCTAGACTAGGATTGAGAAGAGTCAACATGGCAATCTATGACCACATGTGAGGAACAAATTTCATTAGAATGCTGAAAATTAATACCATATTGTATAATGTATTAGGAAGGATTATCTGATCACAGAACAAAGATGTGATTATAGAATATGCTAAGTTTTTCATTGCACAAGAAAAGCAGACATGAGAAGAAGTGTCTGGAGCCCAAAAGCCCATCATCAACTTTGAGTACTACAGCTTTCTCTGTGCATAGAACTGAGCCTCTGGGTTTTGTTGTTGTTGTTGTTGTTTCATTTTTATTTTTATTTATTTTTGTTAATGTTCAATTAGCATCCTGATTTTGCTGAGCATTACTTTTTCCAGTGCCCAAGAACAATTAGAATACTGTTTTCTTTACAGTGCTATTGTCAGGATTAAATGACTATTGATACATGTAAAAAGCAAGGAGACGTATCTGGAAAATCATAAACCATCAATAAGGATTTATTATTATTACTGTTATGTTACTATAACCATATTATCCAGCATATGATGGATATTATAGGTAGTATTCTTTATTGGGAGGCTTAGAATGGAGGAATTTCAAGAAAGTAAGTAAAAGAGCAGCCAACAGAACATAAGAGGGGACAACTATCACCCAAAAGGGGTAACAAATGGACCAAAGTTGCTGCATTGGAATAAACAAGTCAGAAGCAGGGATTAGCTTTGGAAAGAGAAAAGTATTATCTTATCTGCAATTGGAGGGCCAAGTATAGAATAGGTTAAGAGGTTGCAACTTTCATATGGAAGGGAAAAAAATTTCAAAGAATTCGTATTGAATGGATTATGTCATTTCAGGGAAGAAATCTGCTCATGTAAAGTATAATGTGCCTTTGGTGACAACTGGGTTTGAGAAGAGAATAAATGGTTTAACCAGGATGCCAAGTAATAAAGGAGATATTGAGCCATGGAGGTGACTCAGCTATCTTATCTGTCTCATATCTTACTCTCTCTCTTGCTTTAACCTGTAAACTTCTATGTTCTACATGTGTACACTGTGGGTTCTGAAATTTATCTTTTGTCTTTTTTGTTTGTTTGTTTCCAATCTATAAAAGAATCTATAAAGAGAGTAACAGGAACTTTTTAAAGAAAGATAAAAGAGAAAAGAATATTCTATTTTTAATTCATGGCAATTATAATGACCAACTTTAAGATTAAAGAAACCCAGTATGTGGAATATTAACTTTTCAGAAAAATTGTCCTCATAGTATTTTCAAAGTAAGAACTTTCTGATATTGGGAGAATTTGGCTATTTTTTAAAAGTATGGTAAAACCACACATATCATGAGACACTATCCTAAGAAAATATAATTTAACACAGAAATAATTTGTCTCATGTATTTCCCAGGTGTATTGCCAATTTGGATAAAAAAATATCTTAGCTCTCTTTTGATGGAAATAATAAAAGAAGGGGTATGTCTTATTTCCAAACATGTCTAGGAATCAGTTTCCCTGAAAAGGGAAAAAGGGATCAGAGGTTGAGCTTGGAAAATAAACCAAATAAGCCGAGTTGATAGGACAAGGGGCACCCTTCTGTTTGTTTACCTATTTTTCACTTAACAACTTGAATTTATTTCTGAAACTGCCATTCAGTAAAAACTATTAAATGAAAAAATATTGGTTTCAAGGTTAGAACGGGAAGAATCATGTGTTCAATCTGAGTACAAAGTATCTAAACAGATTTCCCAGACAGAAGAATATATCATGATAACATAAACACATTAATGTAGATAATAACACTTAGAAAGAAAGTAAAGTTTGTCCATTGTCTTAATTATTAGGAGGGTTTATTGTAGTTCAAAAAGAGAGACTATCACCTCATCACTTTGTTGGAGGGTGATGGGCAATTTTAATGCAGGTATTTGAAAGTAAAATCAGAAGTGTTTAATGATAAATTTCTTTATCCAGAGAATTTGTGACTAGAAGAACCGAATTAGGACTGTTTTGGCATCTATAACAGGAGTGAAGTCTCTCCGTCAAAACTAATGTATTGCAAAGCATGAAAAATAGCAAACATACATGATTACCTAAAGACTTACAGATGCTATTACCTTCTCGTTTATGTTTGAAATGTTATTCATCTCTATAGCTTATCTCTGTTCACTATCATTTTCCCTTCATCTTCTAAAGTGCTTTAAACAATTTATTCAATAACCCTAGGACAATTTTTTTACAATTCTATCCACATATAAAATTATTGTACGCATTTGTTTGGAGTGAAAAAATTCTAACTTGGAATGTGTATCAAGTGAAGAGGCTCAGTTAAGCAGTTAAATACTCATCATACTCTAAATCTATTTTTTATCTGATGATGTGAAAGAAACATTTCTTTTCATACATATGGCTCAAATGAGATTCTTTCTTCCCTTTCTCAAAATTTAATTTAATCGTTAGTTTTCAAATCTTATATCTACTGTGAATGCCTGTTGAGATTTTTAATTTTTTTTAGTTTTCCGAATTGAGATTCCTTTTTTTTTTTTTTTAACTGATTGTTAGGATGTCTTCATATATTTGGACCTGGAAACTTAAATTGGCACAACCATTTTGGAAAAAATATTACCATTATTTGCTAACGTTAAATATATATAACTTGGGACCAACAACTCCAAAATAAACACCTGTATGTTTCAGCAATAGAATGAAATAAAATTTTCTATACTTATTCAATAGAATGCTACACAGTAGGCAAAAGAATAAATCATTGCTATATAAATATAGATGGATTATACAGACATAATTTTGAATGAAGAAAAGATAGTACCAAAACAGCAAATACTATACACTTTCCCACAAATAGGCAATATTTATCTACAGTAACAGAGCTTAGAATGATGGCTACTTTGGGCACCACTGATTGAGGGGGAATGAAAGAGATTCTTTTGGGACTCTGAAAGTCTGTTAAATCTTACAAATATATATTTGTGAATTTACTATGGTGAAACACTTAAGATTACTATATATAAATTATCCGTCAACACAATTTTATTCACTTTTGTTGACATCAGTAAACTATCACATATAATCTGCAGTTATTTTGGAATAGTTCTTGACTCAGGCATTTCATTGATTAGAAGCCAAGCAGAAGCAAACATCAATTCCAAAATATAAAAGAATATTTTTCAATGACAGATGAAAAATGTATGGCACTATAAAATGCACAGAAGATTAGAATGCTTGCTTTCAGTTACTTTCATATTTTAATGATAGTTGAACTAAATTACACACACTATTCCTAAAAATACTCAGTAAATATCAAATGAAGGTGTTAAAATTAAAGCAAGGTTACTCTTTGAACAGTTAATTTACAATGCTCCATTATTTTGCTTACTAAACAATTTTATCCTAGAAATAAGCAAGTTTCTGTATTCACATTATCTTTACCCAAGAGCATTTAAACAAATATCATTGATTACTTGCAAATTACAGATTGTGGATTCAGAGCTCAAAACTAAAGCTCTAAGGATATAATTCAATTAAAACGATCCATAATTGTGAATTCACCTCACCAGTGCCCCAAGACAAGAAGCTCTTTCTCACATCATTGTGAATTATATTAATGATCATGGCCTTCACAGAAAAAATTAAAAAGCCAAGAATATCCTAACCCCTTTGCAATTAAAACAAAGCTGGTCTCTGATGTTTCTTTATACCTTAATTTCTGCAAAAATAATTTCTGTAAAGTTATGCTCCACAATTTCTAGAAAAATATGAACATAAAAGCTTGGATCAGATCAATGACTGAACTAATTCAATATTTTCTGACAACTATGCATTTTATAGAATGGTGGAATTGTTGTCTACAAGGTCATTGCACAAAATGCGATAGGGTCCAAAATACTTCAAACATCACATAATCCATTTTACATCTGTCACCCCAAATTTACCAAACCATTTGGATTGAAAATTTCAGCTGGGACCTCCGTGAGTCACAGGCATCCATCTACAAGTGCCTAGTCATCTCTTGTCCTGTTCTTCAGGTACAATTCCTTCCATCTTTCTCTGTCAGCCTTCTACCCATCACTCTTTGCAAAAGGAAGGCTAAGACACTACATCCTCTTGCTATCTACCACAAAACAGGTTATAATTATTCCATCAAGATCTCTCAGGGTTCCTCTCTAATAAATGGGGAATGACTCTGACCTACTTCAAATGAATACCTGTGAGAATATAATTTGAAAACTTATATAAGGTTGTTCTGACTTCCAGAATGGTAAAGACCTCTAGAAATCTACTTTCCCATAAAACCAATGAAATCACTGAGAACTGTCAAAATATCAACTTCTTAGGAACTCTGGGAACTAAAGATTTCAACAATTTGATGCATGTTTAAGAAAGATGATGAATCTGGGGCGCCTGGGTGGCTCAGTGGGTTAAGCCGCTGCCTTCGGCTCAGGTCATGATCTCAGGGTCCAGGGATCGAGTCCCGCATCGGGCTCTCTGCTCGGCAGGGAGCCTGCTTCCCTCTCTCTCTCTGCCTGCCTATCCATTTACTTGTGATTTCTCTCTGTCAAATAAATAAATAAAATCTTTTAAAAAAAAAAAAGATGATGAATCTCAGTAAACTTCATGACATTTAATTTGCCCTATTCCCATCCCCCTCTGTGGTAGCCTTAAAAATGAACAGCCTAAAATTAGTGACAAATCAAGAGCAAAGTCTCATTGATAAGGCTCCATGGATGGGACACAACATGTTGGGAACTCCCTAAAAGCCCCAATCTCAGCATATTGCCATTTTTTAACCCGACCATTTCCTTGAAACCCCCAGCCACAGACCTTGTCATTATTTTACCTGAGGAAAAGAAGCCTTTTCCTATTGGTATTTGCGAGAAACAATCTGCAACAATGGTTTAACATTTCAGTTCTCTGCCGTGGTGATAATGGTTGGGGCAAACCATTAGCTGACCAACAGCCTTAAAAGAAATCCTGGGGAATGAGAGGAAGATATACATATGGGGCCTTGAAAAACTCTGACATACAACTGAGAATGTAGAACATACACCTGTACGGTGCTACGTGCATTCCCAAAGAGACCTGAGAAGGCTGGAAGCTCTCATTGCTGACTGACCTTGAAGCTCTGTGAAAGCAGGAAGTAAAGCTCTCTAGCACTCCCTTTAATCCCACTCTAAGAAGGTACACAAAGACTTGCTCATTATTAACAGGTAGGGTTATCTTATAGGCCATGGCTTTGACAGCCTCATAGCATTTAACAAGGTTTCTTGGGGCCCTGCTTAAAACTCTATGCCTTTGTTCTCCTGACTATATTTCCTACTAACTTTTAGATTATTTTTTTTTAAGATTTTATTTATTTATTTGACAGAGAGAGAGAGAGATCACAAGTAGGCAGAAGCAGGCAGCGGGCGGGGGTGGAGGGAGCAGGCTCCCCGCTGAGCAGAGATCCCGATGTGGGGCTCGATCCCAGGACCCTGTGATCATGACCTGAGCTGAAGGCAGCGGCTTAACTCACTGAGCCACCCAGGTGCCCCTAGATTATTTTTCTACCCATGTTACTTCTAGTATTTTCCTGTTCTTAAAAATTGAGAGGTCTCTGGGCTTGGTCCATTTCCTCCTCAGACTTGCATGGTGTTTACTTTTTTAGGGAAATCTCATTCATTTAACCAATACCATCACTGAATATATGTTTATGAATGAATGCTACCTGAATCTTCCTCCAGACCCTTCATTTTCAGTTTCTGAATTATGCCTCCTGGATGTCCCATAGGTACCACAAAATCACTGACTGTTGACAGTATCCAGAGAGTGCAAATGAATTTCAGTTTAGATTTAGAATATTACCTTGAACATTCTAAAGGTTTTGATTTAGGTTTATTTTTCCCTTTAAAATCATATATTCCTCTAACTTCATCATCACACACCAGAGGCACAACTAAAGCTATCCAGAATTTACTCTTGGGTATATAATTGTTATTAAATCCTGAAAGGAAAACTATTAAACAGACGGACTTTTCAAAATAGACCTTTTATTCCCTAGGAGGAAAGGCATAATCTGAGGCTGTAATTATTGATTTTAAATATTCCCATTAGAAATGACTTGAGGTAGTATGCATAAATTAATCTGATGTTATAAACCAGGAGTCACCGATGTTTAAACTCTTTCATCCTAATTGCAAAGAAATTCAAATTTAAATTAATTTCCTCTAGTTTGTTTGCATCCTAATTAAACGATAGCCAGGGAGAGCTCTGGAAATAGTGAACATATGCATAAAAATACATGGAGATTCTCAATGGACGCGCTAGTCCATGGTAACCAACATAATCTGTGTACAGACACTTTCAAGCTCAACAGGGTACGTGTAAACAAGCTAGCTAATTATATCCCCAAGGAGTGGGGCTGCTAAACCCTGTATCAGTCACCTTTCACTGAAGAATAAAACAAAGTATCTGTTTGAAGGTGAACCCTTTGCTGGTAAATTTGCACATCAAGTAGTAAAATCTTAAGTCCCTCCCCTCAGGCAAAATTTTTTAAAATCTAAAACGTAATGTAGTAAGATAATATCTCAATGCTTTCATTTTTCAGAATTGATTAACTCAATTCACGTGTTTCTCATTTGATGTTTTAACGAGGTGGTCAGTTTCCTTTCCCTTAGTGGGCTCCTACAGCATTCTGCTAGGTACTGCATACCACTACTAATGGCCATGGAAGTTTTTAATTCCCAAAGAACTACAATAAATATTTTGGTACCAGTTGTAGCTAGGAGATAAGTATATTAATATACATCAAGAGATTTCATTATTTCCCCATAGCCTACCTAACTTCTACTTTGGATTTTTGATGATGGGGTATGAAAAATTGGACTGTGATCAAAGGTTAGTCATTATTTAGATATACCCTCTATTTTTAGAGAATTCTCTTTTACAGTATAGTATAAACTGGCTTTCAATTACAGTCTCAGGTACTTGGGTCTTGGTCTTAGTTAATCCTCGTAGTCAACATTCTTCCAAAAAGATATCACAGTGGATTGTAACTCCTTTTGTAACTCAAATATAAACCAACAGATCAAATAGCAATCAGTGTAAGCCAAAAATATACACCACCTAAGACATGAGGATATGAGCAGTCAGTTCACAGAAAATTAAGCACAATGAATAGAATATGAAAAATCCTTACATTTGCTGATTGAGTCTTACAAGTTTTTCTGATTAGTTAGTACATACTTAACTTTGAATTTTAAAAGAGGTCAATGTAAGCACCAATGCAGAATCTCCTAAGTTTTCTTATTTCCATTTTAATAAAATAAAGAACACTGATCAGGAAGTAAAACCAAACTCATTAAAGCAGTAGTATTTTTTTCCAACACTTTATAAAATGACCTCCATTTAAATACAGTGTCTATGAATGTTTAAAGATATGAAACATTTTCCACTTCACCTTAATAAGTATTAAATGATATATTTTATATTATACAGCATATATTATACATAATAATATTTTTACTTCTGGGAGTCTAAAAATTTAAATTCAATTATAATATTTAATAGTTCCTATACTGTTCAGTCTTTATTTCTATTTGTGAGAAATAAGGAAATACATCACTCCTCTCAGGTACTGTTAAAATTAACATAATCCTTGTGAATCACCTTGTGCAATATTTGACTCTTCGTTTTTTTCCTCTGAATTTAACTTCCTTCCCTTTTTAATATATAAGGGGATATACGCTTGCTACTTATATTTTTTTTCTCTTTAGGGTCATCTTCTTGGTAGGAACAGAACACAGAGTGAAAGGGTAAAAAAGTAAAGCGTAAGAAGAAAATGATATGGTTTAAAAATATGTATGAAAATGCCAATTCCATCTTAAAGATCCACAGTGAAGCTGGAAACGACTGGTAGGCCATCCTAGTAATTGTTCTGTAGGCACAAGTTTTCTCTCTGTGGAATTCTAGAACAGAAGCATCCACTGGATTAAACCTGATGTCATGATTGCAGTTTTTCATCTAACTAATGCACAATCTCATATGACCATGGACAAACAACACTGTATTTTACAACATGACAGATCACACAGATTAATGAAATATCAAAAGAATTTTGCCATACAGAATCTTTCCTGGCAAAATGAATAAAGGGAACAGTTTACATGATAAACACCTCAGTCTGTGGGCTCTTAATTTTTTATGTTTCTTAAAGATTTATTTGAAAGAAAGAACATGCAAGTATGGGGGGGTGGGGAGGGGCAGAGGGAGCAAATCTCCAGCAAGCTCTGTGCTGGGTAAGGAGGCCCAGGACGTGGGACTCGACCCCATCATCCTACGCTGACCTGAGATGAAACCAGAAGTCAGACCCTTGCCCCACTGTACCACCCAGGTGCCCTGACTTGTTCCCTTTTTTAAAAAAAGTTTTACTTTGAAACAATTTTAGACAAATAGGTCTGCTGCAAAAATAGTACTTTCTATAAATAATACATGCATATAGTAAAATTATTCAAGAAAATTAACCTGGGTAAAATAATATTAACTTATCAACAAATCCTATAGAATTTCACATCCAGAAGCAACCAATCCCCTCTACAGCTCCCCCTCCCCCACCGCCTTGAACTGTGAGAGAATAGATTTCTTTTTTTTTTTTTTTAAGATTTTTATTTATTTATTTGACAGAGAGAGATCACAAGTAGACAGAGAGGCAGGCAGAGAGAGAGGAGGAAGCAGGCTCCCTGCTGAGCAGAGAGCCCGATGTGGGGGCTCGATCCCAGGACCCTGGGATCATGACCTGAGCCAAAAGCAGAGGCTTTAACCCACTGAGCCACCCAGGCACACAAGAGAATAGATTTCTAATGCTTATTTAAGCCATCCATTCTGTGGTAACTTGCCATAGAAATGTGATACAATTGTCACAGATTGTTGTACATAGGTATTTTCAGTGCATGCATGAGATTTTGCATGTAATGCTCACACTTGATATGCCTTACCAATATTTTCTGTGGAACTAATACACGGTCATTTATCTTTTGTGAAGGTTACCAGGGTGCTTGAGACAAAGGTGCCCTCTCTGTTATGTTTCAACATCTATTCATATATCTACATTTTTAAAAAGATTTTATTTATTTATTTAACACAGAGAGAGTGAGTAAGAGACAGAGAGCAAGCACAAGCAGGGGGACCAGCAGGCAGGGCAGAAGCATGCTCTCTGCTAAGCAGGGAGCCTGACCTGGGTCTTGATCCCAGGACACTGGGATCATGACCTGAGCCAAAGGCAGCCACTTAAGTGACTGAGCCACCCAGGCACCCCATAATATCTACATCATTGACTTCGGTCTTCCATCCCCCCCCACTTCTGTTTTGTCCATTTTATGTCTCGTACCATAAGTGTTATGTTAACATTTCCCACCATTGTGATTCTCCTCATACCTCCTTAAATTTGTTGATGGTTTTTGCTTGATAAAGTGACTGCTGTGTTACACGAGGCATAAATACTCATACAGGTTATTTTTTTCATTGTGAATTGTGGCCTTTACCATTAAAAACACACTTTTCTATCTTGTTTAATGCTTTTGCTCTTGAATTATACTTTATCTGCTATCAAGATTGCTACCCCTGCTTCCTTGTGATTTGTACTTTTTTTCCATCTGACTAGTCTATTTTTGCTTATCCTTTTTGTCCTTATTCTGAATCACTTGTTTTGTTTATCTTTTGTACAAAGTATATAGATATATCTTGCATTTTGAGTTGAGGTGAAAATCTTTTATCCTTTCACAGGAAAGTTAGGTGCACATTTATATCTACAAGGGCTATGTTTGGTCTCAGTTCTGCCATAATATTTTATGGTTATCTATATTCTGATATATTCACTATTTTTCTTTTTCTGGAAATTCATAACCATGGCCCTTGAACATATGCATGTATACACACACACACATATTTTTCAAAACATTATTTATTATTTTAGTGTTTACCTCTGTTCTTAAATCTTCTGAATGGCCAAGTCCCCTATATTTTATAGAACTTCTATAATCTGATTTAGTTGAAATTACTCTCAGCCGTGCATCTCTGAATACTTTGGTTCTGGTTTCTTGTTTCACAGTCCCCTATTTTCTTTTGTTTCTTTTTGTCAAGCAGTTGCTAACGGGCATATCTTACCTTTTTGCCCCTTTCTCATCCCCTGGAACTGTGCATTTTGAAGACTGCCCTTCACATAGCTTAAATTTGTAGGTCTCCGCCTGGGATTCCAAGTTCAGCTCTCTTTGTTCAAGCACTATTTATATATTTTCAAAATCATGAATTACAGTCTTTCTGGTGTGGGCTTCATATAAACCGTGGGCCCTATTTCTAGTTTCCTTCTTGTCTCCGTCCTGTAGCTATCATCCATTTGTCTCTACTTGTCACAACCTACCCGAGGAAGGATTGAGGCAAGAGAGTCAAACTCTCTGGCAGACAGTTGTTCCTTAGAGTTATTTTGGAGGTTAGCCATTCTTTGCCTTCAGGTTATGCTGAAGTGTGGTGTCTGCATTGCTTTCCTTTTCTTTTCTTACTATTCTGTATTATTTTCTAGGAACCTGTAGGAGATAGGTGCTATGAATTGAATTGTGTCCCTACCCAAATTCCTATGTTGAAGCCTTAGCCCACTACATGACTAAATGAAGATAATGTATTTAAGTTGATTCAAATAAAAATGAGATCATAAAAGAGGAGTTCTGATCCTCTGATAGAACTTAGAAAAATAGGAAGAGACACCAGAGCACACACACACTCAATCTCTCCCTCTCCTTCCCCTCTCCATCCTCCCACAGCAAGACAACAGCAAGAAGATAGGAGTCTACAAGCCACGGAAGAATATGTTACCAGAAATCAAATCTGCCAGCACCTTGAGCTAGGACTCCCCAGCCCCTAGAACTGAGAGGAAATAAATTTCTGTTGTTTAAGCCACTCAGTTTATGTTATTTTATTATGGCCACTCAAGGCAGAGTAGTGTAACGGGATATCTAGGCAACTCCACCATTTTTACCTACTAAAGTTTCAGCTAGTTAACTTTTGTAGTCTGCTTGTAATCAAACTGATAAATTTAGTAGATTTAACAAAAATTTCTACATGGTCCTGCAGGTAGAGTTGAGCAAGTTCTCCATCCCCTCTTCCTTCATTTTTTCAGCAAATAGAGTCTATATCTAGTCCCATGTATTTCCTCAGGGTCATTACTAATTTTCAAAATGCTTGCTACTAGACTTCAACCATAAATCCCAAATACATAGTCTTATAACTTCCCTTATAATTATTTAAATTCCAACATTATTTTAAGACACATGCAGTCTCCCCCCAAAATGGCTCCAGAAAGGAATTTCAGGTACACTGGAAGAGAGGAAATACTTCAGCATCTATCCCATTTTGAAGCTGTGCTACCTTATGGAAGTTTCTGGAAGATGAGAGACAAAGAGACAGACTCCAGAACTGAGTCTATAACCTTATATGTTGTTCTTGACTGGGAGAAATGTAAAGGAAGATCTGTTCCTTTACCAAAAACACACAACTAAAAGCCTTTTGAAACACAGTTAATGAAAACAAGATGCAGAACAATAAAAAAGTTAAATCATGAGTTACATGTAAGTCTTGTTTGAAATTTGATTGTATAGAACCCTGATCCTAGAGGTTCAATGGCAGAGGAACTGCTTAGGAAGAGCCCTGAAGGAGACTGTGGTTTTGGAGAAGCTGGGAGAAGTATTCAAGTCATGGGAAACAAGGACTATGTCACCATCCCACCTAGGTAGAGGGTTGCTTCTCCCTTATGCTTCATAGGGTGCTGCCAGATTACCAATAACCTTTAAGTGCTAAAATTTTCTATTATTTATCTTTGTATCCCTACTCTTAATGCCTTATATTTAAAAATATTAATGGAAGATTAATGCATGAACAAATGCTAGAGTGAGTAAATGAAAGAACTAATGTAATAGAAGCAAAGGTGATCGTTACCTGTAAAATAGTATCATGACTGCTTGATGATGTGAGTCAGTAGGAGTGCATCATATTCCATCACTGAGTAGCAAATCATCACAAACTTAAAAACCTAAAACAACATTTTTCTCACAGTGTCTGTAGATCAGGAGTTCAGGCACTAAGTATCTGGGTCCTTTGTTCTTGGTCTCTCAAGGCTGTGGTCAAGGTATTGAGCTGGCTGCTTTCTCACCTGGAGGCTTGACTGGAAATGAATCCACTTCTACATTCATGGACATTGTGCACAAAATTTATGTGTCCTTTTTATAAATTTTATAAATTTAGAGCTGTCCTTGCAGCAGTGTGGCTGAAAGACTTGGCTCTTTGCTAGTGGCTGGCTGGAGTCTACCCTCAGGTCTTAGAAGCTGCCACATGGCTCTCTGGCTCTCTCCACAGGCAGTGCACAATATGGTGGCTGACTTCTTTAAGGTCAGCACAAGTAGCTCTTTCTTCAGGAAGGATGCCTGTTCCTGTTTCAAGTATTTCATTTGCCTCATAGGGGGCATCCAAGTTAATCTCCCTTTTGATAAACTCCCTTGAGGTCTTTATTATCCCTACAAAATTCCTTTACCTAGATATAATGTATTAAGAAGTGCATCACAGGTTTTGTCCAAACTCAAGGGACGGGTATAATACAAAAGCATGACACTGTGGTGGAGAGGAGGAGTTCACCTTAGAAGTTCACCAATTTTAACTTAGTTTAATTAGGTGACTATTTATTGACTACCTACTATACTCCAGACACTCAGACTTCGACTAACCAACAAATAATCACAGTTTATTTTCTCAAATGTCCAGATAAAGATATGGTCAGGAAAATAAAAGGGCACAAAGAAAGAACACAAAGCCCCATCTGAAAATCAAAGCAGAGATTCCTGGAGATGAGACCTTAGGAATGTAAAGTATTTCAAAAGGTGTTGAGAGGGAGTAAGAACATTGCAGAAAAAGAACAGCCAGAGTGGAGGAGGAAGCAAGATGGTGGAGGAGTAGGAGACTGAAATAGCATTAGGGCCCAGGAGTTCACCTAGATAGTTATCAAACCATTCCGAACACCTACAAACTCAAAAGGAGATAGAAGAGAACAAGAGCAGCCACTCTAGAAATAGAGGATCAACCACTTTCTGGAAGGTAGGTCATGCAAAGAAGTGAATCCAAGGCAATAGGAAGATAGGCAACAGGGTGAGGGGCTAGCTCCTGAAAAGCAGTGGAGCAGCAAAGCACAAAATCGGAACTTTCAGAAGTCTGCTCCACTGAGGGATGTTGCTCCAGAGGTGAAGCACGGGTGGATCTCTGGCCGGACAGAGTGGTCTCAGGTCCCATAGGAACACAGAAAGACTGGGGGTGTCTGAGTGTGGCAGAGCTGCCAGGTATCAAAGCAGGGAAGCTGGCTACAGAGACAGAGCTGAGGTGGGGGCTCTCAGCTCCAGGTTGCCTTAAACCATGATCCAAGACAGTTGTCACTGCTCTTAAAGCAGGGACCCCACAAGTGGTAGATCTGGAGAGACCCCCCCCTTCCTCCTCCAGGAGAAGTGGCACAGGAGCACACAGTAGGAATCTGCTGGGATTGAAGACTCCAAATGGGGCTCTGCGCCAGAGATAGAAATGCTCAGTCACAGGCCGGGTGAGGTCAGAGTGAGGCTGGAGACCAGGGAGACTGGAGGGATTGACTGCTTTTCTCTGAGGGTGCACTGATCAGTGGGACCCCAAGCTCTCAGCTTCTCCGGGCCAGAGACTGGGGGCTGCCATTTTCATTCCTGTCCTCCAAAACTCTACAGAAAATGTTCAGGGAACAAAAGCTACCAAGAGCTGAGCACAAGCAGATTAATTAGTTTGGCCCCTGGCAAGCGCAGGGCAATTCAGCCTCAGGCAAAGATATTTGAGACTCACTGCAACAGTCCCCTCCCCCAGAAAATCAGCAAGAACATCCAGCCAAGACCAAATTCACCAATTAATGAGAACTATGGAAATCCAGAGCTAGGGGAAAGTAACACATAGAATTCGTGGCTTTTTCCCCATGATACTTTAGTCTTATAAAGTTAATTATTTTTTATTTCATTTTTTATTATTCTATTGTTCTTAACTTTTCCTCCTTTAAGGTTTTCTTTTAACTATTTTATCTTACCAATAACTTTTTTTAAAAAAATATTTTTAAATTTTCACTATAAAATTTTCAATTTTATAGTCATATTTTATCCCTTCATTGCATTTAACCTTATTTTCTGTATACATATAGGTTTTCTTTAAAATTTTGTGATACAAATTCTAATAGATAAAAATATACCCCAAGTCAAGCTCCAGCATGATCAATTTTTTTTCTTTTTCCAATGAATGTATCTCATCAATTCCTTTTTTAGAATCTTTTTAAATTTTTATCTTTACAGTCATATTCCATGCCTTCATCATGTTTACCCTTATTTTTGCATCTATATAAGTTTTTCTTTCTTTAAATTTTTGGGAGGTACTTTCGTCTAAGAGACCACAATACACCCAAAATCAAGTGGGTGGCTCTGTTCTATTCACAAGTCTAATATTTATATTTTTTATTTTTTCTTATTTTTATTTTTTCTTCCTCCTTTCTTCTCCTCCCAGTTTTGGGTTTCTTCTGATTTGGTGAGCATATATTTTTCTGGGGTATTTGTCACCCTTTTAGTATTTTATTCTCTCTTTCATATATTCTTATCCAGATAAAATGACAAGGCAGAAAAGCTCACCACAAAAAAACATAAAAAAGAGAAGAAGAAGAACAAGAACAAGAAGAGTCAGGACTGACAGCTAGAGACTTAATCAATAAGGACATTGGTAATATGTCAAAACTAGAGTTCAGAACAATGGCTATCAAGGTGCTATCTGGGCTTAAAAAAGCATAGAAGATATTAGAGAATCCCTTTTTGGAGAAATAAAATCCCTTTCTGGAGAAATAAAAGAAGTCAAGTCTAATCAAGGTAAAATTTAAAAAAGCTATAAATGAGATGAAATAAAATATAGAGGCTCTTACTGCCAGGATAAATGAGGCAGAAGAGAGAATTAGTGATACAGAAGACCAAATAACAGAGAATAAAGAAGCTGACCAAAAGAGAGACAAACAGCTATCCGACCATGAGGGGAGAATTCTAGAGATAAGAGATACCATAGATGAAACAATAGGAAAATAATTGGGATCCTGGGAGAAGAAAAAAGAAAGAGAAGGGCAGAAGGTATATTGGAGCGATTTACAGTAGAGAATTTCCCTAATATAGCAAAGGGAAGAAGCATCAAAGTCCAAGAGACACAGAGCACCACCCTCAAAAACCAATAAAAATAGGTCCACACCCCATCATCTAATAGTAAAACTTACAAGTCTTGGTGACAAAGAGAAAATCCTGAAAGCAGCTTGGGAAAAGAGGTCTGTAACATACAATGGAAGACATATTAGATAAACAGCCGATTTGTCCACAGAAAACAGCAGACCAGAAAGAACTGGCATGATATATTTGAGCACAAAATGAGAAAAATCTGCAGTCAGGAATACTATATTCAGGTAGGCAGTCACTGAAAATAGAAGGAGAAATAAAAAGCTTCCTGGACAAAAACAAAAACTAAAAGAATTTACAAACACCAAACCAGTCCTACAGGAAATATTGAAAGGGGTCCTCCAAGCAAAGAAAGAGCCTAAAAATAGTAGACCAGAAAGGAACAGAGACAATATACAGTAACAGTCACTTTACAGGCAATATAATAACAATAAATTCATATCTTTCAATAGTTACCCTGAATGAAATGGGCTAAATGCTCCAATCAAAAGACACAGGGTATCAGAATGGATAAAAAAACAAGACCCATTGATATGTTGTCTACAAGAAACTCATTTTAGACCCAAAGACACCTCCAGGTTTAAAGGGAAGGCATGGAAAACAATTTACCATGCTAATGGAAAGCAAAAGAAAGCTGGAGTGGCAACCCTTCTATCAGATCAATTAGATTTTAAGCCAAAGACTATATAAGAGATGAGGAAAGACACTATATCATACTTAAAGGGTCTTTCCAGCAAGAAGAGCTAACAATTTTAAATATATATGCCCCTAACATGGGAGCAGCCAATTACATAAACCAATCAATAACAAAATCAAAGAAACAAATCAACAATAATACAATAATATTAGTAGGGGACTTTATCAGCCCCCTCACTGAAATGGACAGATCATCTAAGCAAAAGATTAACAAGGAAATAAAGGCTTTAAATGACACACTGGACCACATGGGCATCATAGATAAATTCAGAACATTCCATTGCAAAAGAGAAAAAGCACATTCTTCTCTAGAGCACATGGAACATTCTCCAGAATAGATCACATCCTGGGTCACAAATCAGGTCTCAACCAGTACCAAAAGCCTGGAATCATTCCCTGTATATTTTCAGACCACAATGCTCTGACGCTAGAACTCAATCATAGGAGGAAAGTTGGAAAAAACTCAAAGACATGGAGGCTAAAGAGCATCCTACTAAAGAATGAATGGGTCAACCAACCAATTAAAGAAGAATTGAAAAAAATCATGGAAACAAATGAAAACATGATTGTTCAAAATCTGTGGGACACAGCAAAGGTGGTCCTGAGAGGAAAGTATATAGTGATATAAGCCTTCCTCAAGAGACAAGAAAGGTCTCAAGTACACAACCTAACCCCACACCTAAAAGAGCGGGAGAAAGAACAACAAAGAAAGCCTAAACACAGCAGGAGAAGAGAAATCATAAAGATCAGACCAGAAAACAATGAAATAGAAACCAAAAGAACAACTGAACAAATCAACAAAACTAGGAGCTGGTTCTTTGAAAGAATTAATAAGATTGATAAACCCCTGGCCAGACTTATCACAAAGAAAAGGGAAAGGACCCAAATTAAGAAAATCGTGAATGAAAGAGGAGAGATCACAACCAACACCAAAGAAATACAAACAATTATAAGAACATATTATGAGCAACTATATGCCATCAAATTTGACAATCTGGAAGAAATGGACACATTCCTAGAGATGTATAAATTACCAAAACCGAACCACCAGGAAGAAATAGAAAACCTAAACAGACCCATAACTAGTAAGGAGATGTAGAAGTCATCAAAAGTCTACCAACAAAGAGCCCAGGACCAGACATCATTCTAGAGGAATTCTACCAAACATTTAAAGAAGAATTAATACCTATACTCCTGAAACTGTTCCAAAAAATAGAAATAAAAGGAAAATTTCAAAACTCATTTTACGAGGCCAGCATTACCTTGATCATCAAAAAGGAGAATTACAGACCAATATCTTGATGAACACGGATTCAACAATTCTCAGCAAAATACTAGCCTATGTGTCCAACAGTACATTAGAAGGATTATTCACCACGACCAAGGGGGGTTTATTCCTGGGCTGCAAGGTTGGTTCAACATCTGCAAATCAATGTGATACAATACATTAATAAAAGAAAGAACAAGAAACATATGATACTCTCAATAGATGCTGAAAAAGTATTTGACAAAGTACAGCATCCTTTCTTGATAAAAACTCTTCAAAGTGTAGGGATAGAGGGTGCATACCTCAATATCATCAAAGCCATCTATGGAAAATCCAGTGAATATCATTCCCAATGGGGAAAAACAGAGCTTTTCTGCTAAGGTCAGAAACATGGCAGGGATGTCCACTATCACCACCGCTATTCAACATAGTACTAGAAGTCCTAGTCTCAGCAGTCAGACAACAAAAAGAAATAAAAGGAATGTGAATTGGGAAAGAAGATGTCAAACTCTCACTCTTTGCAGATGATATAATACTTTATGTGGAAAACCTAAAAGACTCCACTTCAAAACTGCTAGAACTCATACAGGAATTCAGTAAAGTGTCAGGATATAAAATCAATGCACAGAAATCAGTTGCATTTCTATACACCAATAGCAAGACAGAAGAAAGGGAAATTAAGCAGTTGACTCCTTTTACAATTGCACCCAAAACCATAAGATATCTAGGAATAAACCTAACCAAAGATGCAAAGAACTTGTACTCAAAAACTATAAAATACTCATAAAAGAAATTGAGGAAGACACAAAGAAATGGAAAAATGTTCCATCCCCATGGATTGGAAGAACAAATACTGTGAAAATGTTTATGCTACCTAAAGAAATCTACACATTTCATGCAATCCCTACCAAAATACCATCCATTTTTTTGAAGAAATGGAACAAATAATCTTAAAATTTATATGGAACCAGTAAAGACCCCAAATAGCCAGAGGAATGTTGAAAAAGAAAGCCAAAGTTGGTGGCATAACAATTCCAGACTTCAAGCTCTATTACAAAGCTGTCCTCATCAGGACAGTATGTACTGGAACAAAAACAGACACTTAGATCAAGGCAACAGAACCGAGAGCCCAGAAATAGGCCTACAACTCTATGGTTAACTAATCTTCGACAAAGCAGGAAAGAATGTCCAATGGAGAAAAGACAGTCTCTTCAAAAAATGGTGTTGGGAAAATTGGACAACCACATGCACAAGAATGAAAATGGACTATTTCCTTATACCACACAAAAATAGACTCAAAATGGATGAAGGACCTCAACAGGAATCCATCCAAATCCTTGCGGAGAACACAGGCAGCAACCTCTTCGACCTCAGCCACAGCAACTTCTTCCTAGAAACAGGGTCAAAGGCAAGGGAAGCAAGGGCAAAAATGAACTATTGGGACTTCATCAGGCTCAAAAGTTTTGCACACCAAAGTAAAGAGTCAAGAAAATCAAAAGACAACTAAGAGAATGGGTGAATATAGTCACAAATGACATATCAGATAAAGGGCTAGAATCCAAAATCAAATTTATCAAACTCAACACCTAAAGAACAAATAATCCAATTAAGAAATGGGCAGAGGACATGAACAGACAGTTCTGCAAAGAAGACATCCAAATGGCCAACAGACACATGAAAAAGTTCTCCACATCACTTGGTATCAGGGAAATACAAATCAAAACCACAATGATATACCACCTCATACCAGTCAGAACGGCTAAAATTAACAAGTCAGGAAATAACACATGTTGGCAAGGATGCAAAAAAAGGGGAACCCTCCCAAACTGTTGGTGGGAATGCAAGCTGGTACAGTCACTCTGGAAAACAGCATGGAGGTTCCTCAGAAAGTTGAAAATAGAGCTACCCTATGACCTAGCAATCACACTACTAGGTATTTACACTAAAGATACAAATGTAGTGATCCGAAGGGACATGTGCACCTGAATGTTCATAGCTGGAATGTGCACAACAGTGAAACTATAGAAAGAACCTAAATGTCCATCAACAGATGAATGGATCAAGAAGAGGTGGTATTTACACACAATGGAATACTATGCAGTCATCAAAATAAATGGCGTTTTGCCATTTGTAATGCCATGGATGGAACTAGGGGGTATTATGCTCATCAAAATAAGTCAATCAGGGAAAGACAATTCTCATATGATTTCTCTGATATGAGGAATTTGATAGGCAGGCCAGGGGGTTATGGGGGTTAGGGAAGGCAAAAATGAAACAAGATGGAATTGAGAAGGAGACAAACCATAAGGGATTCTTAATCTCATGAAACAAACTGAGGGTTTCTGGGGGGTAGAGGGTAGTTTTAATGTCACTGGGTTATGAACATCGGGAGAGCTATGTGCTTTGGAGTGTTGTGAAATGTGTAAGCCTGATGATTCACACTCCTGTAGCCCTGGGGCAAATGATAAATTATATGTTAATTTAAAAAAAAAAAAAGAACAGCCAGAGCTATGGCAGAAAAACACAAAAAGAGCATGGCATGGTAAGAGCACCAAGGGAAACTCAGTGTTGCTTTAGTGTTAACTGCAACGTACGGGATGCTGGAGTAGTTAAGCAGGAGACCCGAGGGAAGCTTTTGTGTGATTTTTAAGGAGTTGGCCATTATTCTCTAGGACAGGTGATGGGAAATCCTTGAAGGCACCAAAAAAGATTGTGGGTGGTGATATAGATGAAATTTTAAGCATATTGAGATAATGGTTAAAAATTATGAAACTTATCTGGGAAGAGACCATAGATATGGAGATAAAAGGACTTATTTCTGGAAAATTTGGGAGCTCAAACAATACCTCAGTAACTGGATACAGGTTCCAGCAGAGAGAAGGAAAGCAAGTGATATTCTGAATTTTAGGGAAGGGAATAGAAAAATGGTTAACACGATGAACTGGGATTATAAAAAAAAAAAAAAGAGGCAGAACAAAGTAGTTTTTTATCATTGTTGTAAACAAATTACCACAAACTTAAAATTAAGCTGAATATAAATGTGTTATCTCACACTTTTGAAGGTTAGAACTCATACATCTGTCTCATTGGGTTAAGACCAAGGTATAAACAGCACTGCCTTCCTTTTTGGGGCCCTAGGGAAGAGTCACCTATCCCTCCCTCTTCCATTTTTGACATTGGATCCATCTGGGTAGTCCTGGGTTATCTTACTACATAAAGCCCAGCTGGTTAGCAAGCTTACTCTCATCTACAACCTTAATTCTCCTTTGCCATATAATGGCATATCCATAAGTTCCAGGGGTTAGAACAAGGGTATCTTGTCCTAAGGAATATCATGCCACTAAAGAAGGGGCCATTATTCTGCCTTCCACCGTCTGGTCTCAGGACTCCACTGATACCCACATGTCCCACATATGAAATACCTGAGCTCTCCTCCATTTTCCTTAAGGTTCTCCTCACATTACAGCATGAACTCAAAGTACAAAATTTCATCTACATCCCATCAGCACAAAAGTCCCATGTTATTTCCCAAACACATTAGTGCAGGTATTAGATAATAGTTATGGATATTGTGGTCTAAGAGAGGTGAAAATATAAGGAGAAAAAAAAAAACAAAAAACCAAACAAACAAAAAGGAGCCACAGGTGGCAAGCAATTTCCCAATCCTGAGAAGCCCACTCCCTCAGGTGTCAAGGCCTGGGCACAATCCTCTGTGTGTTTTGGCTCCACGCTCTGAGCTTAAGGCTAGGTCCTCTGGATCATTCCTTTTTCATGAAGTACAGCAGGTATTTATAGCTGAGTAGTTTAAACAGCCTATTTCCTCTCTGTAAAGTTCTGGAATTCTGAAGACCCTTTTTGATTTTGCAGTCTGTTCCTTTCTGTCCAAGCTGGTTATATCTCTATTGGTGTAACATTCTCAAGAATTTTGTGTATGTTCTCTGTATTTCATACTATTCACTCCTGTAGACAAGAGGGATGTCCACAGATGTCTCCTAGATAATCCCATCTCTTTCAGCTTCTGCTAACTTCTAGGAGTCACTTCAGCTCATCAAGTAACCTTCTGTTATAATAAAATACTCTGATTTTTTGATCTTCCTGAGGTAGTAGCAAAAGATTATTCATACAGCCTCAGTTTTCTCAGGCTACATTTTCCTGACAGCAAATCTCTTAATTTTAGTGTCTTTTGTATTATGGGAATTTCCCAAATCATCAAGCCCTGGTTCTTCTTCTTCTTTTTTTTTCTTTTAAACAATTAATACCTTAATTTATCTCTTTTTCTTGCATTTTGCTAGAAGTATCAAGGAGAACCCAGGTTGACCCTTTAAACTTTGCTAGGACATCTCAACGAAATGTCCAATGGACATGGACATGAAGATTCATCCTTTCATAACTGCAGGTAATTCCAGTAAGCTTTCTGCTGCTATATAATGAAGATCATTTCCCTCCAGTTTCCAAAACCTTGCTCCTTATTTATTTCCTCACCAACAGATCCCTTACTATACAAACTAATAGTCTGTGACAATGTCGTATGCTCTATGGTGATGCAGTTTTTTCCCCATCAAGCTTTTCAAGCCCTAGTCCTCACTAGCACAGTGCTCCATATTTTTACTAAGTCTTTTCAAGACAATCTAAGCTTATTCTGTTATGCTCACCATTTCCCCAGCCTCTGCCCACCACCCAATTCCAAAGCATCTTTCACAAATTTCTATAACAGCATCCTACATCCAAATATCAAATCTATATTGGTCTTATAGTTGTCAGAGGATACCATCAACTCGAGGGCTTAAAACAACACGATTATTGCCTTACTTTTCTGTAGGTCAGAGCCCAACCTGGATAGCGCTGGGTGAAAACAAAGATGTTAGCAAAGAAGCATCCTTTCAGAAGATCTGGAGGGGGCAGAGTCAATTTCTTTTCCTTTTCCAGCTTCTAGAGGCCATACATGTTCTCTGGTTCATGGCCTTCTTCATATATCTTCATAGCCAGTAATTCTGACGACTGCTGAAGATCGTCCCATAGACACATCTCCCTCTGACTCTCTTCTTCTGCCTCTTCTTCCATCTTTAAAGACATTTATGATTACATTGGGTCCACCTGGATAACTCAAGCTAACATTTCTAAGATTAACCCATTAAGAATTCAAATTACACCTACAACTCTGATTCCCTTTTGCCTTGTTACATAATTTATTCACAGGCTCCAGAGATTAATGTGTGGACATTTGGGGAGTGGGGAGCAGAATTCTGCCTACCCTAAATAACTTGGGAGAAAATCTGTAAGTTTCCTTTAGGACATATTGAGCAACAGTTCCATCCAGACATCCAAACGCATAAGTCCAGGTGGCAGCTGAATAAACAAGTCTGAATATTTGGCAAGAAGGCATGCATACTATACGGGTTTTAGTATCCTTAATGCAGTGGTTTTCTGAGACCTTCTTGAAAATGTCTATTTTCAGACTCCACTGTAAGAGGTTCATTATGCAGGGGTAAGAGGGTACTATGTCCAAGAATATGCATTCAGCAAGCATGCCGGGTAGTCCCAATGTAGTTGATGATCTGATGATACTTCATGAAAGAGCGTGATTGTATTACCAGAGATTGGATATGTGTATGATAATGCTGGAGATAGTTTCCTGGAAGATAACTCTGGGGAAGAGTGAGGGACGTGGGCTGCTGACAGGGGGGAAAAAAAAAAGCTTCAAAGCTGTATGCCATAGATCAAGATGTAAGTAGATAAAAAAATGCTGCTTTAAAAATAAATAGATAGAAAGATAGATAAAAAGTCACTGCCCATCTGACATGCAGTGCCTGAGCCAAAGACCTTCAGAGATAGTGGGGTATCGAGATATGGGAATTAGAGGGAAAAATGCTACATTCCAGTCCTGATCCTGCCAACTACAAGCTGGTGACCTTGGGAAAGTCACTCTCTGTCAGCGATATCATTTTTCACATCAGTAAGATGTTTATGTTTAGCATATAGAGTTGTGAGAATCCAGTAATATAGTTTGTGGGAGATCTCTATAAGTCATGACTGAATGTATGGATTTACAAAAGAAAGATTTGGGAAAACTATTATAGAGGGGGAAAAAAAAAACCACTGGAGGCAATAAGAACTTTTATGAACTGAATGAAAGAAAGTATTGGTACCCAAACCCAAGTTTATTTTCCCCAAACTGATTCATGTCAGTCCCTCTGTGTTTCTTCTTGCTCTGTGAATGTGTATTATTGCCTCCATTTTATCCATTTCTTCTCTCTACTATTAATGCCTAGAGAGTTGTGACAAGTTCTGTTTTCAAATCGCATCAGGCAATAGATGGTCCTGATTGCCAACTCAGAAAAATCTCATTTTCAAAAAAATGTTTGAGCTTTGACTTTAATTGCATTCTGGAGATCTTAGTTCAAACATCTTGTTTTTGTATAAGTAAGAAAAGCTTCTTTGAAAACTATGTCTACAAATAAGAATCTGAAATAAAGAGGGCAAGCTAAAGGTTATAGAAAAAGCATTAATCCAGAGAAATGAAAACACAATATTACTGTATACAATAAACTAATATTTTTTAAAATACGAAAAACTAGCAAAAAAGGGATATGTAAGCCAATGGATCGGGATAAAATTATAGAATTTGAAACATCTGCTGAAAACATACTTAAGAAAATTTAGAATCATGTTCATAATATTAAAATATAAAATGTATCAAAAGAAAAGGTGATTTTGAGACATGTATGGAAGCCAGTGTATAGAGTTTGTTGCCTTATAAACTCAAGAAGAAATTGTTGGAGTTGGTCATGGAGAGGTTACCCCCCACCTTCTTTGGAATGTACATTCTTACCCACAAATCCCACGGGGGACCATTCCAAGGATGTAGTCTTGGGAGAGGAATGTGTTGTTGAGACTATCTGGACTGAACATGTGATTGAATCCGGTTAAGACCTTTACATAAACTTTTCTGATTCTGATGGGCAGGTGCAGAGGTTTACCACCCTAGAGAGCCTCATAAGTTCCTCTGCTTATTAAATCACCCTCACAAGCCAGAGCCACCTGCTTCTTGGTTCTGTCCCTCCTCGCCTTCTATGCACTTGGGTCAGTTTGCAAACCAATAGCAATTTAAATTTTATTCTTTGAAAATAATAGATTTTGAACACATTTTTCTTTTGTGGGAAAAGTTCCTAAATATTGACAATTTTAGGATACTTAATGTCAAATTATAGTTTTAAAAAAATTCCAATGATGCCAAAAATCAAAGGATTATGAAATACTAACTAGAAGCCCCAAAACAATATAAATGGTTTGTGTGAAAATCACTCACTAAGAGTGCCTAAAGAATACCAATAATTTATTGGCCGCAGTATTAATCAAAAATTAAGTAATAGTATTATCAGTTAAAGATTCATTTCCATGACACAGGATTCAACCCTTTTCTAATTTAATTTAATGTGTGTGTGTGTGTGTGTGTGTGTGTGTGTTCCAGGATTCATTGTTTATGTACCACACCCAGTTCTCCTTGCAATACGTGCCCTCCCTAATACCCACCACCAGGCTCACCCAACCCCGCCATCCTCCTCCCCGCAAAAACCCTCAGTTTGTTTCCCAGAGTCCACAGTCTCTCATGGTTTTAAGACATTCAACTTTAACATAATTCTCTAAAGTTGATTGCTTTATTTTCCTTATTACATATTTACCAGGATGAAGGGGGAAAAAATCTATTCATCTCTTTCTACATTCTTGGTAGTAAATTGCTGAAACAATTTCAAATGATTTTTTGTTATTCACTTCTTTTTAGCAATTTTTACTTTGACTTAGTAATGTTTTTGTGACTTATAGCTAAAGCCTAGATTTAATTAGTCTTCATATACCTTGGTGCCTTTTGTAGCCATAGACATTTGGTGGGTCTTAAAAAATTTGTGTTTAAGGAAAATTAATTAACAAAGTAGGATTGTGCTGATAAGTCTTATATGTCATGACCTCCAATAGAGTACATTGGATGTCAGCAATAAATAAATAAATAAATAGATAGATAGATAAAAATAAAAATAAATTCACACACACACACACACACACACACACACACAGTCTAAATGACTTATAGAGTTCTAGAGTTACCAAGAGTTAACAACTGCTTGGTAACATGGTTTCATAATAAAAAAGCAACATAATTTGCATTAGTAATTCTCTAGAATGGATAACTATGTAGATGTGTGTACACATAGATACCTATTCGTACATATATGCATACATATATATGTAATAGCAAGGTAGTGGACATTGGCTCTTTATTTTTGTCTACAGAGAAAAATATACTTAATAAAAATTACTTCTCAGTACGTTTTTGTAATACTACCCACTTAATAAGCTTAATGATTGCTTTATGTTCTTTCATAAATTTTCATATTAATTCAATAAAAAATTTCCTTTAATGTTCTCTAGAAATAATTTATGAACTTTTCTTTTTAGTGTAGAGAAAAGTTGAGATTGTTGAAATGGTCCCAAAAGATTACTAAATACTTTCAATGGAAAATTCAACCTTATTGGTTTATATGATTCTACAAAGCCTCTTTTCCTCATTGTTTTTTGCTTTTTTGTTTGAGCTTTTTCACAACTCTTTGAACTACAGCTAATTCTTGTCTGTAGAAATGAAAATTATCCAGTGGGGATCTATTTGACCCTGGTCCTACGGATAATGACCAATTTTGCATCTATTAAACATTCATTTCAGCATTCTTGACCACCTATATATGTGTCTGCTCTTTGGATTCTCCTTTGAAAGAGTCAATACAGCTTACCTGTTTCTTATTAATCAAGGAATTAAATGTAATCATAAACAGGTGTTCATTTTACATTTGTATAAGTCATAATATTTTTTTAAATTTTGTAATCATGCTTCAACATTGTGTGGACATTTTGTTAAGACATACCAGAAAAGTTGGTTGTCCAGTTTCTCAAAGTAATTTCTAGGAAAACCATTCCATATTATATAAAAAGTTAACTTTATGTTTTATAGTTTCCACTCCCACAGCAATGGCATTTGATACACATTGTAAACATGAATCTGAGGATGATTTAAGATCTGAAATACTTTATCAGTGATGTCAACTACTCAATTTCTTTCACTGGAGATTTTTCTCAAAATCTCCAGTTCAGTACAGTCCAAATAGAAATATGGAGTCAGGCAATTTTACAGTATAGCAGTAAAGTTTCTACACTTTCTCTTACCTTTATAGAACACAATAAGTTTATAAGTCGAAGTACAAACATCTGGTGGCATGATTTTAATTTCTAACAAATAAAATGTCTTCTCAAATTTATCTGGAAGTAATTCATGATTTATTTCAGGAGTATAGCCCCATGTAATAAACTAAGTACCTAAAAAGTATGCAAAGGGCAGATTACATCCTCTTCACTGCCCATTTCCCAGTGTTTTTTTTAGGAAAGAGAGTCAACTGATGTCCTTTGAGAGATAGATAGCAACAATATTGGCAAATTCTTGTAAAAGGGGGTCACTGATGTGTAAACAACAGCTACTGACATTGGATCATCATAGGTATATATTTATTTACATAGACAGTATAGTAGGAACTGGAGATATATGTATGGTGTATATATATATATAATCTGTTTAGATCCACTTAATAATGAGGACTATTAGGTACACACAGAAGTGAAAGAACCCATTAGCTAGTATTTTATAAGATTGAGAGTATAAAGCCATATCCTTCTGTATATATTTTGATGAGAAGAATGTAAATATATTTCTTTGGATGGGGTGGAATTGTGATTTATGGTGAAGAGAAGCCGACTGCCTTCACAATGTTTGTATTAACTGTGGTGTTTTTTTTTTTAATTTTTTATTTTTGATAAACATATATTTTTATCCCCAGGGGTACAGGTCTGTGAATCACCAGGTTTACACACTTCACAGCACTCACCAAATCACATACCCTCCCCAATGTCCATAATCCCACCCCCTTCTCCCAAACCCCCTCCCCCCGGCAACCCTCAGTTTGTTTTGTGAGATTAAGAGTCACTTATGGTATGTCTCCCTCCCAATCCCATCTTGTTTCATTTATTCTTCTTCTACCCACTTAAGCCTCCATGTTGTATCACCACTTCCTCATATCAGGGAGATCATATGATAGTTGTCTTTCTCTGCTTGACTTATTTCGCTAAGCATGATACACTCTAGTTCCATCCACGTTGTTGCAAATGGCAAGATTTCATTTCTTTTGATGGCTGCATAGTATTCCATTGTGTATATATACCACATCTTCTTGATCCATTCATCTGTTGATGGACATCTAGGTTCTTTCCATAGTTTGGCTATTGTGGACATTGCTGCTATAAACATTCGGGTGCATGTGCCCCTTTGGATCACTACGTTTGTATCTTTAGGGTAAATGCCCAATAGTGCAATTGCTGGGTCATAGGGCAGTTCTATTTTCAACATTTTGAGGAACCTCCATGCTGTTTTCCAGAGTGGCTGCACCAGCTTGCATTCCCACCAACAGTGTAGGAGGGTTCCCCTTTCTCCGCATCCTCGCCAGCATCTGTCATTTCCTGACTTGTTGATTTTAGCCATTCTGACTGGTGTGAGGTGATATCTCATTGTGGTTTTGATTTGTATTTCCCTGATGCCGAGTGATATGGAGCACTTTTTCATGTGTCTGTTGGCCATCTGGATGTCTTCTTTGCAGAAATGTCTGTTCATGTCCTCTGCCCATTTCTTGATTGGATTATTTGTTCTTTGGGTGTTGAGTTTGCTAAGTTCTTTATAGATTCTGGACACTAGTCCTTTATCTGATATGTCGTTTGCAAATATCTTCTCCCATTCTGTCAGTTGTCTTTTGATTTTGTTAATTGTTTCCTTTGCTGTGCAAAAGCTTTTGATCTTGATGAAATCCCAGTAGTTCATTTTTTCCCTTGCTTCCCTTGCCTTTTGCGTTGTTCCTAGGAAGATGTTGCTGCGGCAGAGGTCGAAGAGGTTGCTGCCCGTGTTCTCCTCAAGGATTTTGATGGATTCCTTTCGTACATTGAGGTCCTTCATCCATTTTGAGTCTATTTTTGTGTGTGGTGTAAGGAAATGGTCCAATTTCATTTTTCTGCATGTGGCTGTCCAATTTTCCCAGCACCATTTATTGAAAAGGCTGTCTTTTTTCCATTGGACATTCTTTTCTGCTTTGTCGAAGATTAGTTGACCATAGAGTTGAGGGTCTATTTCTGGGCTCTCTATTCTGTTCCATTGATCTATGTGTCTGTTTTTGTGCCAGTACCATGCTGTCTTGATGATGACAGCTTTGTAATAGAGCCTGAAGTCCGGAATTGTGATGCCACCAACGTTGGCTTTCTTTTTCAATATCCCTTTGGCTATTCGAGGTCTTTTCTGGTTCCATATAAATTTTAGCATTATTTGTTCCATTTCTTTGAAAAAGATGGATGGTACTTTGATAGGAATTGCATTAAATGTGTAGATTGCTTTAGGTAGCATAGACATTTTCACAATATTTATTCTTCCAATCCAGGAGCATGGAACATTTTTCCATTTCTTTGTGTCTTCCTCAATTTCTTTCATGAGTACTTTATAGTTTTCTGAGTATAGATTCTGTGTCTCTTTGGTTAGGTTTATTCCTAGGTATCTTATGGTTTTGGGTGCAATTGTAAATGGGATTGACTCCTTAATATCTCTTTCTTCTGTCTTGCTGTTGGTATAGAGAAATGCAACTGATTTCTGTGCATTGATTTTATATCCTGACACTTTACTGAATTCATGTATACGTTCTAGCAGTTTTGGAGTGGAGTCTTTTGGTTTTTCCACATATAGTATCATATCATCTGCGAAGAGTGATAATTTGACTTCTTCTTTGCCGATTTGGATGCCTTTAATTTCCTTTTGTTGTCTGATTGCTGAGGCTAGGACCTCTAGTACTATGTTGAATAGCAGTGGTGATAATGGACATCCCTGCCGTGTTCCTGACCTTAGCGGAAAAGCTTTCAGTTTTTCTCCATTGAGAATGATATTTGCGGTGGGTTTTTCATAGATGGCTTTGATGATATTGAGGTATGTGCCCTCTATCCCTACACTTTGAAGAGTTTTGATCAGGAAGGGATGTTGTACTTTGTCAAATGCTTTTTCAGCATCTATTGAGAGTATCATATGGTTCTTGTTCTTTCTTTTATTGATGTGTTGTATCACATTGACTGATTTGCGGATGTTGAACCAACCTTGCAGCCCTGGAATAAATCCCACTTGGTCGTGGTGAATAATCCTTTTAATGTACTGTTGAATCCTATTGGCTAGTATTTTGTTGAGTATTTTCGCATCTGTGTTCATCAAGGATATCGGTCTATAGCTCTCTTTTTTGGTGGGATCCTTGTCTGGTTTTGGGATCAAGGTGATGCTGGCCTCATAAAATGAGTTTGGAAGTTTTCCTTCCATTTCTATTTTTTGGAACAGTTTCAGGAGAATAGGAATTAGTTGTTCTTTAAATGTTTGGTAGAATTCCCCCGGGAAGCCGTCTGGCCCTGGGCTTTTGTTTGTTTGGAGATTTTTAATGACTGTTTCAATCTCCTTACTGGTTATGGGTCTGTTCAGGCTTTCTATTTCTTCCTGGCTCAGTTGTGGTAGTTTATATGTTTCTAGGAATGCATCCATTTCTTCCAGATTGTCAAATTTATTGCCGTAGAGTTGCTCATAGTATGTTCTTATAATAGTTTGTATTTCTTTGGTGTTAGTTGTGATCTCTCCTCTTTCATTCATGATTTTATTTATTTGGGTCCTTTCTCTTTTCTTTTTGATAAGTCGGGCCAGGGGTTTATCAATTTTATTAATTCTTTCAAAGAACCAGCTCCTAGTTTCGTTGATTTGTTCTATTGTTTTTTTGGTTTCTATTTCATTGATTTCTGCTCTGATCTTTATGATTTCTCTTCTCCTGCTGGGCTTAGGGTTTCTTTCTTGTTCTTTCTCCAGCTCCTTTAGGTGTAGGGTTAGGTTGTGTACCTGAGACCTTTCTTGTTTCTTGAGAAAGGCTTGTACCGCTATATATTTTCCTCTCAGGACTGCCTTTGTTGTGTCCCACAGATTTTGAACCGTTGTATTTTCATTATCATTTGTTTCCATGATTTTTTTCAATTCTTCTTTAATTTCCCGGTTGACCCATTCATTCTTTAGAAGGATACTGTTTAGTCTCCATGTATTTGGGTTCTTTCCAAACTTCCTTTTGTGTGGTTGAGTTCTAGCTTTAGAGCATTGTGGTCTGAAAATATGCAGGGAATGATCCCAATCTTTTGATACCGGTTGAGTCCTGATTTAGGACCGAGGATGTGATCTATTCTGGAGAATGTTCCATGTGCACTAGAGAAGAATGTGTATTCTGTTGCTTTGGGATGAAATATTCTGAATATATCTGTGATGTCCATCTGGTCCAGTGTGTCGTTTAAGGCCTTTATTTCCTTGCTGATCTTTTGCGTGGATGACCTGTCCATTTCAGTGAGGGGAGTGTTAAAGTCCCCTACTATTATTGTATTATTGTTGATGTGTTTCTTTGATTTTGTTATTAATTGGTTTATATAGTTGGCTGCTCCCACATTGGGGGCACAGATATTTAAAATTGTTAAATCTTCTTGTTGGACAGACCCTTTGAGTATGATATAGTGTCCTTCCTCATCTCTTATTATAGTCTTTGGCTTAAAATCTAATTGATCTGATATAAGGATTGCCACTCCTGCTTTCTTCTGATGTCCATTAGCATGGTAAATTCTTTTCCACCCCCTCACTTTAAATCTGGAGGTGTCTTCGGGCTTAAAATGTGTTTCTTGGAGGCAACATATAGATGGGTTTTGTTTTTTTATCCATTCTGATACCCTGTGTCTTTTGACAGGGGCATTTAGCCCATTCACATTCAGGGTAACTATTGAGAGATATGAATTTAGTGCCATTGTATTGCCTGTAAGGTGACTGTTTCTGTATATGGTCTCTGTTCCTTTCTGATCTACCACTTGTAGGCTCTCTCTTTGCTTAGAGGACCCCTTTCAATATTTCCTGTAGAGCTGGTTTGGTATTTGCAAATTCTTTCAGTTGTTGTTTGTCCTGGAAGCTTTTAATCTCTCCTTCTATTTTCAATGATAGCCTAGCTGGATATAGTATTCTTGGCTGCATGTTTTTCTCGTTTAGTGCTCTGAAAATATCATGCCAGCTCTTTCTGGCCTGCCAGGTCTCTCTGTGGATAAGTCAGCTGCCAATCTAATATTTTTTACCATTGTATGTTACAGACTTCTTTTCCCGGGCTGCTTTCAGGATTTTCTCTTTGTCATTGAGACTTGTAAATTTTACTATTAGGTGACGGGGTGTAGGCCTATTCTTATTGGTTTTGAGGGGCGTTCTCTGAACCTCCTGAATTTTGATGCTCGTTCCCTTTGCCATATTGGGGAAATTCTCCCCAATAATTCTCTCCAGTATACCTTCTGCTCCCCTCTCACTTTCTTCTTCTTCTGGAATCCCAATTATTCTAATGTTGTTTCGTCTTATGGTGTCACTTATCTCTCGAATTCTCCCCTCGTGGTCCAGTAGCTGTTTGTCCCTCTTTTGCTCAGCTTCTTTATTCTCTGTCATTTGGTCTTCTATATCACTAATTCTTTCTTCTGCCTCATTTATCCTAGCAGTTAGAGCCTCCATTTTTTATTGCACCTCATTAATAGCTTTTTTGATTTCACCTTGGTTAGATTTTAGTTCTTTTATTTCTCCAGAAAGGGCTTTTATATCTCTTGAGAGGGTTTCTCTAATATCTTCCATGCCTTTTTCAAGCCCAGCTAGAACCTTGAGAATTGTCATTCTGAACTCTAGATCTGACATATTACCGATGTCTGTATTGATTAGGTCCCTAGCCTTCGGTACTGCCTCTTGTTCTTTTTTTTGTGTTGAATTTTTACGTCTTGTCATTTTGTCCAGATAAGACTAAATGAAGGGGCAAATAAAATACTAAAAGGGTGGCAACAACCCCAGGAAAATATGCTTTAACCAAATTAGAAGAGATCCAAAATCGTGAGTGGGGAGAAAGGGGATAAAAAGAGGTTCAAAAAGGAAGAAAGAAAGAAAAAAAAAAACAAAACAAAAAGAAAAGAAAAAAAAAAAGAAAAGAAAAGAAAAGAATTTTTAAAAAAAGAATACACCTAAGAAAAATGTAAAAAAGAAAAAATATATATATTAGATAAACTAGTATAAAATCGTTAAAAAAGAAAAAGGTAACAGTTAAAAAAAATTTTACCCGAAGGCGAGAAAAAAAAATGAAAAAGAAAAAATTAAATTAACTGCAAGACTAAAAAAAAATCACAGGAAAAAAAGCCATGAGTTCCGTGCTTGGCTTTCTCTTCCTCTGGAATTCTGCTGCTCTCCTTGGTATTGAAACTGCACTCCTTGGTAGGTGAACTTGGTCTTGGCTGGATTTCTTGTTGATCTTCTGGGGGAGGGGCCTGTTGTAGTGATTCTCAAGTGTCTTTGCCCCAGGCGGAATTACACCGCCCTTACCTGGGGCCGGAGTGAGTAATCCGCTGGGGTTTGCTTTCAGGAGCTTTTGTTCCCTGAGCGCTTTCCGTAGAGTTCCGGAGGACGGGAATACAAATGGCGGCCTCCTGGTCTCCGGCCCGGAGGAGCCGAGAGCCCAGGGCCGCACTCCTCAGTGCGCGCTCAGAGAACCGCGCCCAGTTACTCCCGTCTGCCTGACCTCCCGCCGCGCTCCGAGCTCACGGAGCCTGCGACCGGTTCAAGGTAACACGGAGCTGCGAGCTTACTGTCGGCTCTGTCTCTGTAGCCGGCTTTCCCGTTCCAATACCCGCAAGCTCTGCGACACTCAGACACCCCCGATCCTTCTGTGACCCTGCGGGACCCGAGGCCACGCTGACCCCGCGTGGGCTTCGCCCCGGTTTAGCCTCTGGAGCGATGTCCCTCAGCGGAACAGACTTTTAAAAGTCCTGATTTTGTGCGCGGTTGCTCCGCCGCTTGCCGGGAGCCGGCCCCTCCCCCCCGGGGTCTATCTTCCCGTCGCTTTGGATTCACTTCTCCGCCGGTCCTACCTTTCAGAAAGTGGTTGTTTTTCTGTTTCCAGAATTGCTGTTCTTCTTCTCTTCGATCTGCCGATGGATTTTCAGGTGTTTGCAATCTTTAGATAAGCTATCTAGCTGATCTCCGGCTAGCTGAAGCAGTCTCAGCTTGCTACTTCTCCGCCATCTTGACCAACTGTGGGGGTTTGAGTTTTTGACTGATTCATGCGTTGGGAACTTTTGAATCAAGTAAGGAAATTGGCAAAACAGAGCATGACTGCTTGTGTGACATTACAGAAAAGAGTTTGTGTTACCCATGCACATCTGTCATTTTGCCTATCTGTTAGTGTTATTCAGCTGCTGTTCAACTTCTTAAAACTCCAAGTAATTTAGAGCCAGCAGGGACTAGTACATTATATTTAAACTTAGCAGCTATAAAAGCCAGTATAACTTAGTATCTATGAATTCTAGCCATCATTACTATCAACATGAAGAATGTAATAGATGGGATGTTTTACATGTCCAATATGAACTATAGAATTCCCTATATGATTTTTACAGTTTAATTTAAAAGTATACTAGTCAGATATTTCATCTATATCTTGTTATAGTAATATACATTCAGATAGTGCTTAAAGAGAAAGCACATTTCCAAAGCAACATTTAGATCTCAAAGTGAGTGCTTTATTTGAGAATTTTAATGCTTATTTGATCTTCTGATTAAAGTTGTTTATAGTGAGAAAATTTCAAAATAACTATTTGTATATTATTCCATCATATATAATCAAAATTAAAAAATCTCATTACTAAAGTAGAAAAGCGGGTCTGAAATATTTAGTGAGAAACAGCAAGTGGAAACTTTGTCGCTATTAAATATCATCTCCATCTGACAATACATTGTAACAATATGATACAATGTAACATTAGGGAGATATCATTATAATAATATAATACAATGTAACATTAGTATGATATCATTGATCTTTTGATAAATATGGTCATGAAAACATCAAGCTATACATCACATTTCAGAATCCCAAGTAATAAAAATCACTCTAAATCCTGCTCAAAAATAGTGAGGGGGGCCTGGCTGGCTCAGTCAGTAGAGCATGCAACTCTTGATCTTGGGGTTGTGAGTTAGAGCCCTATGAATTTAAATGGTATGATACATCTACTGTTAATATAAAATAAATATAACAATCATTGACTAGATCAAAGAAAATTAGAAACTGGTGAAATGAAGCTCTATAACCATTTATACAAATACATTTATGCCTGTATGTATGGCTACATGAAGAGATTTTTTTTTAAAGATATTATTTATTTATTTGACAGACAGAGATCACAAGTAGGCAGACAGGCAGGCAGAGAGAGAGAGGAGGAAGCAGGCTCCCCACTGAGCAGAGAGCCCAATGCAGGGCTCGATCCCAGGACCCCGGGATCATGACCTGAGCCGAAGGCAGAGATTTTAACCCACTGAGCCACCCAGGCGCCCCATGAAGAGATTTTTATCCTTGACATGATGGAAGTTTACAGAGAAATAAGAAAACTATTTTAGAATCAAGTTCATGACTTTTTAAATTATATTTATAATTGTATATATTATAAGATATACATTTTAAAATATATTATAAAATATATAATTATAAAAATAAATATTTCAGAGTAGCTAGCTGTATAAATAATGAGAAAGTTGTCACTTAAATATTCTAGATGTTTTCATTGTTATTTTTAAGTTGTAATGCCTTCACTTGGGCTGCCACATGGAATACCATAAGCCAGGTGGTTTAAATAACAGACATTTGTTTCTCAGAGTCCTGGAGGCTGGGAAGTCCAAGATCAAGGTGTTGACAGATTCAGTTCCTGATGAGAGCTCTCTTCCTGGCTTAAGGACCACTACCTTCTTGCTGCACCCTCACTTGACGGAGGCAGAGAGAAAGCTACCTCTGGTTTCTCTTCCTCTTCTTAAGAGTGGACTAATGCCATCACTGAACTGCATTTTCACGACCCCATCTAAACGGAATTCTCTTCCAAACGTACTACTTCCAAATGTTGTCACACTTGGGTCAGAGTTCAACATATGAATTTTGGGGGGCTGCAAACATTTAGTCCTTAACCCATAGTTTCCAACAATTACATTTTCTTATGTAACCATAAACCTAATAGGTTTTTTTTTTTTAATATATAATACGAATCTTTAATCAAACAGATTAAACTTTACGGTCATTATTTTTAAACTGCATTTTTTCTTTTCTGAAATTTGTGTTTATTACTTAATTTCATATTCAATAGTCCGACTTTTCCTTTAAGAAGTTTCATAGGTTTCATTCCTTCTCAAGAAGGATGTATACATGTTAGAGTCCTAGGGGGGGCTCCATAGCTCAGGGGTTAGAGCACTGGTCTCGTACATGTTAGAGTCCCTTATTGCAGCACTAGTAGAAATGTCTGCCTGAGACTTCCTGTGCAAGTGACAGCCTGGTTGGGTATAAAATCTCCCAGTTCCACTATCACCCTCCAGGGTTTACTGTGCCTGCGAGTAGTGATAAGCCTATATTGGATGCCTCCCTTCACCTTTTTTTTTTTTTTTAAGATTTGTTTATTTATTTGAGAGAGAGAGAGAAAAAAAAAAAAAAAGCAGCAGAGAGGGGCAGAGGGGGAGGGAGAAGCAGATCCCCTCACTAAGTGTATGCAATGTGGGACTGGATCCCTGAACCCCGAGACCATGACCTGAGCCAAAGACAGACGCTTAACCATCTAAGCGACCAGGTGCCCCTGATGTCCCGGTTTGAAAGGATTTACTCTTTCTGTCTTGATAATATATGATTTTTTTTCTTTTTCTACTGAAATTTAATCACGTTAGCAGTGTATGCTTCATTGTTGGCTTTTCCTTATGCCCCCTCTTTGCGCCCCCATATTCAGGAACTCTCTGTCACCTTTTGGTCTGTAATCCCCGTCTTTGCTTCACTTGATGTAACTGTGGCCATATCATAAGTCTGAAGAACTTTGTATTATTGTTGTTAATAACATTCTTTTTTTTTTTTTAATCTTCTTACTCATTTATCCTAACTGGGCTCATTTATTTTTTCCACATCCGTCATTTACCTAAAGATTCTAATTATATTGTGTGTTTGCTGTAAGTTTTCAAGTTTGCCCCTTCTAAAAGCAGTTTGAATACTACACATATTAAATTTATTGCCATTTATAATTTATTATTTTTCTAATAATGTTGAGATATTTAATTGGTTTTATTAGCTCTACTATCATAGTTTAAAAACAAAACTTATTCTATTGTTCGAGCACACTTTCCCTAAGCTTGTATTTTGCTTTTTCTTGAATTTATGAAGCTTTCCTACTAGATAAGGCACACATTTTTTTTAATTCTTTTCCTTCTCCAGGTTAAGCTCTTTATCTGAGTTTTATATCTTTTTCTCACTCTGTGTGTGTGTGTGTGTGTGTGTGTGTGTGTTGTAGTCAATTTGCAGAGATGAAAGCCACTCCATTTATTTTGCCAGCGCTTACGGCAAATTTCTTACATCCTTTTCTCTCCACCTCATACAGTACAGCATAGCAGTGTGGGCATTGCTTTGGTTATTTTTTTTTTATTGAAGTACAGTTGACATACAATGTTCCATTAGTTTCAGGCATACAGCTTAGTGATGCAACAATTCTGTATGTTACACTGTGCTCATGCCAAGCGTGGCTACCATCCGTTGCCATAAAAGGGCATTACCATACTACTGATTATAATCCCTATGCTGCACATTTTATCTTTATGACTTACTTATTCTGCAGCTGGAAAGCCTTCAGTGCAGGTGGTGGTCATAGAGGGGGTGTGCATGAGCATGGCCTGGGTGGCCTCTGTGGGAGGGATAGACCCCTGTTCAGCATCGTCTGTACCAGATACATCAATTTTACAGTGGAAGTTATACCCCTGACTTTGGAACATCTACCCTCACTCAACATAGGGTTCTAGAAAATGGGGAGATTTCTGTGCTTTTGCTGCGATCTTGTGTGAGTTTGGTGGCTTACCTTATCTTTTCTTTTGGATAGTTTATTACATACGACTTTAGTAAGGTACTCTACAAATGGTGAGTAATGAATGGGAATTCCCAGTGTGTGCAAGTGTATGTGCGTATGCACAGACTGGTGGTGGCAGGAGTAGTGATGATACTTCTGTGGTTAAAAACAGTACAAGTGGGGCACCTGGGTGGCTCAGTGGGTTAAGCCTCTGTCTTCAGCTCAGGTCATGATTTCAAGGTCCTGGGATCAAGCCCCGCATCAGGCTCTCTGCTCAGCAGTGATCCTGCTTCCTCCTCTCTCTGTCTGCCTCTCTCCCTACTTGTGATCTCTCTCTCTCTCTGTCAAATAAATAAAAAAATAAAAATAAATAAAATAAAAATAAATAAATAAATAAATAAATAAATAAATAAATAAAAACAGTACAGGTTGTGCCTAAATGTAAATCTCTTCCCCTTCCTGAATGCTACTTTCCCAAAACTGTCTTCTATTTTGTTTGGTGGTTGTTGATATTTTTTCCCTTTTTTCTATATTTAAATTTTTTTGTTCATTACATAGGAAATACAATTACAGTATCATATCCAGCCTAACTTCATATAATTTGAACATGAATTTTAGAGTGAAACATATAGAAGTCATAATCTTATTAAATATGCATCCCCGGGGCGCCTGGGTGGCTCAGTGGGTTAAGCCGCTGCCTTCGGCTCAGGTCATGATCTCAGAGTCCTGGGATCGAGTCCCGCATCGGGCTCTCTGCTCAGCAGGGAGCCTGCTTCCCTCTCTCTCTCTCTGCCTACCTCTCCATCTACTTGTGATTTCTCTCTGTCAAATAAATAAATAAAATCTTTAAAAAATAAATAAATAAATAAATAAATATGCATCCCCAACAAATTTTTTGGATATTCTTTTTATTATTATTATTATTTTAATTTATTTGACAGAGACCACAAGTAGTTAGAGAGGCAGGCAGAGAGAGAGAGGAGGAATCAGGCTCCTTGCCAGGCAGAGAACCTGATGCGGGACTCTATCCCAGGACCCAGAGATCATGACCTGAGCTGAAGGCAGAGGCTTAACCCACTGAGACACCTAAGCACCCTTTTTGGATATTCTGAAACAACAAAAGACTTCATCATATTGAATCAAATTTCAATTATTAAACTCATGCATAAAATTAACATGGTTCATTATTAATTAAAGCAGATAATTTAAAATCAAATGAGAGCTACACAAAAGCATGGTTTACTAATTATATGATATTATGAGTGGCTTGATGAAGAGAAATTCCGCCTCTGAATTATAATATCAATCTGATGTCTCTCCAGGAACTCTCTAATCTCTAATTTTAAAAATTGTCATATTGTTTACATTTTTAGATTTTCAACAAAAAATTGTCTGTGCCCAGCAACAATACTAAATTGAATTTTTGAAAAAAAATATAAATAAAATTTGAATTTTTAAACTTACTGTTTATATAGGCAAATCAAAAACCATATTTTAACATTTTGGAATAAACATAGTAGTTTCCTTATAAAAGCACAGATGGACACAAGGCCCTTGTCCCTTGGGTCATACCAATGTCTTGATCAGTGCCTGGGACATGGTGTGGATTCAGTAGCTATTTCCTGAATGACTGAATTAAACAAATTCATGCAGGAGATTGGTGAAACATTGAACCATATAGCATTTTATTTTTTTAAATGTTTTTATTATTATTATTATTATTTTTTACCATAAAGCATTTTTAAAAACTGAGTTGATTCAGAACCTATTCTGTAACATGATTAGGTCAGGTCAATTTTCTTACTGAAGAATTCAGAATTTTATAAGGAAGGACATAAGGCTTCAGAACTGAGTCATTAAAGGAAAATCTCTTGAGGAAATGTTCTTTACAAGTATAAGAAATATTAAATATTTAAAGGAATAATAAATAGGAAAAAATTCAGATTTCTGAAAGGAATGGTCAAATTGAATATCAAATGATCATCTTACTCTGAAACTGACCTTCTGCAGACCACATTCCTTTAACAATTAGTTGAATAAATATATCTCATGACTCCCAGATGAGGGACTGAAATATGCTCTCTTTAATTAAAATGTTTTATTAGTGGCCCCTGGGTGGCTCAGTGGGTTAAGCCACTGCCTTCGGCTCAGGTCATGATCACAGGGATCGAGTCCCACATTGGGCTCTTTGTTCAGCAGGGGGCCTGCTTCCCTTCCTCTCTCTCTGCCTCTCTCTCTCCCCCTGCCTGCTTCTCTGTCTACTTGTGATCTCTCTCTGTCAAATAAATAAATAAAAATCTTTAAAATAAAATAAAATAAAATGTTTTATTAGTGATTTTTAAATGTGTGAAACAATTCTGGGAAATACTAGAAATATTTTTTAAAACCAGTTTTTGGATTTTTTTCCCCCAAACCAAGAATAAAAATCCATGTTTCCTATTTTTCTTTGTTTCTTAGAACTTTAATTCTGATGTAAATCTTTCAGTACCTCTGCTGATGTTAGTTTCTTGGCCAATGATTGCTTTCTAGATAAAGTAAAAGGCTTAACTTAATTAGCCTAATTAACGTATTTATGAGGTTGACTGCTAGTTCTCTCTTTAAACCCTTTATTTTTTTTTTATGTTTTATGGCACCATTGCACTATGCCACTTAAAAAAAAATTTATCTCACCATGTTTAAAAAGCTATATATTCTCTGCTGAATCTTAAGTGTCATTTTGAAACCTAAAGATCATGACTGAAATATAGTGAAGAGTAAAGATGAAACAGAGAATAAAGGTAACATTATAAAACCTTCAGTACCATTACTCATGCATATAATAGACCCAGAGATGCATTACTCTATGCTCAGCAGCCAAGAGTTATGTCAGTAGACAGGATTTTGTTGTAGCTCCTTTGGCAATTGCCTCCACTCCATAGGGTCCCTCTGCCCAAGGTCATGCCCTCTCCAGGTGTGGGCCATATCCAGTGACTGACTGAAATGAGATTAGGGGGCAGATGAGAAGCGCAGAGAAGGGCCTGAGGGGTATAAAGGCCCAGTCATTTCAGTCCAGTGCGGGACAATTCCAATGAGTCATTTTACCTTCAGAGTTCCCATGAGGGGAAGTGCACCTGTAGTCTGGGGCATCTTTGCAACCCAGCTTTTCCCCCTACTCCTGATCCTGCTTCCACCTTCTCGCTTCCACAGATGGTATTCCAAGACTACTCTCCACTAAACATGCTACTATTTAAATTCTAGCTCTAAATCTGCTTCCGGGGGAACACTGTCTCATAGACCATACCGTTCTTCAGGAATACGGGAGCATAGAGTGAACAGGAGGAGAGTTGATGGTAGGAAAGAGCAGTTTGGGTGATGTGCTTAGAAGAGAAGCTACTGTACTTCAGACTGATGTATGAATGGGATGTTAGTAAAGCAGCAAAGAGCAAACTTCTTTCAAAAGAAGATGATTAGAAAGGGGACAGCAAGAGAATAGTTGGAAACCAGAGGTGACATGTAAAAGTGGGTGCTTTTAGAATGGGAAAGTGAATGATGTCTCTAAGTGAAATAGGAGATCAGAGAAATGAGAAAGTCTGAAAACAGAGACATGAGACACAATAACAAATGAGGAAAGATAGAAGACAATGTGAAAGGTGTGAGATCCATTCTAAAAGGGGAAAAAAATTCTGTTGGAAAGAGAGGAAGGACCATGTGTCACCCAGTTATAGATCAGCTTATGAGGGCGGGAGTGGTGGCATTAAACATAGGTAGGTAATGCCTTATGTCTTTATGTCCAGTAAAGAGAGTATGTCACTTGCTGAAAACAAGAGTTGGGTTTGAACGGAGGGTTGGCAGAAGTTACTGAGGGTAATTGATGAAATATGAGTTGTGTACCAGACACAGATCAACGGGAAGTTGATCATTTATTAGGCAAGCCCAATAAAGAACCAGCTGTAATACAGGAAGTAGACACAGGGATGGGAGGCTTGGAAGGTGCTTTGGGACACAGAGTTGGGACATCTAGCTCAGGTTTTAGGGCATCTGTGAAAGCATCACACTCTGGCTGAATCTTCCCATTCTATCTCCTGATCCCAAATTAACAAAGCATCAAGATGGCACTTAGCACTGAAAAAGAAGTGCTACTTGAAGGCATATGTTCGAATGGCTGCATTTATTTGAATATGATTCTCACTGGTTTGGAAGCAGGGATGGAAGATGGATTTGGTTTGGAATTGGTATACATCCAATTGGATTCCAACGATCCATGTTGGAAAAGATTTACGGTGCCTAAGAGATATTGGGTACTAACTGAGGCCAAGAAGGAACTGTGATGTTTATAAAAAAAACAAATAGATTTGAAAACATCACTGTGTGAGGTTATATATCAAGTGTAGAGAAAATATAAGTTTTAGAGAACTAAAAGGGCAAGGAATTAAAGACAAAACTGAGAGGAATACCAGAATGTAAAAATCTCGTATGACTTAGCTACAGAAGCTGTCATGGTTCCCAACAGGGCGATGAGTGTGGGTGGCTCAAATAGACTGGGGATGCGTGTTGTTGAAGATAAGGAGATTGATAAGCTGTAAAGCCAGGCTGTTGGATGTATTTTTCACAAAGACACTAAAGTCAGTCGCCGAGAAAGATAGCCGGAGGAACAAAACCTGATAGCTTCTTGCTAGAGCTTTCCTTAAAATGCAGATGTGCCTTCCTGGAAAATGGAGGAACTTAGGACGTCCTGACATGAATCTCACTGACGTGATCAAGTATTGACTCAGAAACAGCCAGGCAGAGTCAGGAGAATGTCAGCCACATCTGGCGCAGGCCCACAAAACTTCAGCTAATTTAGATGATTCTTTTAATGCACTTTCCTTAGAAAAGGTGGCACAGTATGAATTCCTGAAGGACTATTTACCTTTTATATTCCAGATGTTAGAAAAGAATAGCCTGCTCGCCTAGAAGGCTCAGTGGATGCCAGCTATCTCCCTTCACTACTAAGAGGCTTTCTTCTTCTTCTCCTGGTTTACAAGGATATAAATGGGTCAGACACTGCAAACAAGCAAATAGGCTTTTAATAAGCTTGAATTTTTGGTACGATTTCAAGAAAACTTTCATAATGTCCACCTTATATGTTACTTGCTTTAATGCGTTCAATGCCCCTCCCCATATTTTTTTTCTCTGAGTATATTCTCAAAACATCAGTGGTTTGGTGATTACACATTTTACCCTTTGCTGAATCATTTTCTCTTATTATGAAACATACCCACGCACGTGTAGGCAGCTACGCTCAGAACCCGGACATGACTCCCAGCCAAGACCTGCATCCCCCCAACCCCTCGACACTTCCACAGTACGTTCCGCCTAAGCAATTTACATATGTTCTCTCCTACCATCTTATTAAAATACATACACATACAAAGATGTGATCCACATGATATAGCACACTAGTTTAAAAAAATGTTGAAAATCATTTTTAAAGATTTTATTTATTTATTTGACAGGCAGAGATCACAAGTAGGCAGAGAGGCAGGCAGAAAGAGAGGAGGAAGCAGGCTCCCTGCTGAGCAGAGAGCCCGAGGATGCGGGGCTCGATCCTAGGACCCTGAGATTATGACCTGAGCCGAAGGCAGAGGTTTCAACCCACTGAGCCACCCAGGCACCCCTGAAAATAATTTTTAAAAGAGCTCACGTTTCTACTTGTATTTTGGGAACAGCTGAAGAGGAGTATAATGCAAAACACACATCTTTACATTCCTCGTTTTCATCCATTTTCCTTTTCTCTCAATCCCTTTAGTTCCTAACCTCCATTACCACCCGTGAACAGTGTGTACGTGTTCTTTGTCCCCAGACCTAACTTAAATGCATCCAGCAGTCCCTATCCCCTTCCTTCTTGCTTTTCAAGTCCTGATTCCCTCTTGTCATTCTGCAAATGTGGCAGCACTAAAGAGCAAATCACCTGTCACTTGGCCACCAGCAGGACCTCTTCAGAGAACAGAAATGAGGAGAGAACAATGAGCAGCCAAAGCTAGTAGCCCTATTAGCAAGCAGAGAGATGGAGCTCCTGGTAACCGCATACATTAATAATTTTTATCCCCCAGAGGAAAACTCTGTAAGATAAACTGTGTTGTACTTGTGTATGACAGTACTTAAAATATAACTCCAGAGGAAGTACCCTAAACTTACCCATGATATGAACCTACAGGAATGAACTTAATGAATCAATATTGAGAAGCTCCTTTCACCGATGTCTTGTGGTCTTAGCCAGTGATTTCAGAGTGCTGCCCCAAAACATACTTCTTCCTGATATTTGCTTTCATGAACCCAGGTAGACACAGCTCCATATTGGATCTCAATATAACAAAAGTTAAACATCTACTTTTAGCCAACTTTAATTTGAACAAGTTTAATCCAAACATTTACTAATATCAAATATGTGATGGGCACCTGGGTGGCTTGGTTGGTTGAGCAACTGTGGCTCGGTTGGTTGAGCAACTGCCTTCAGCTCAGGTCACGATCCTGGAGTCCCCGGATCAAGTCTTCACTGGACTCCCTCCTCGGCGGGGGATCTGTTCTTCCTCTGACCTCTTCACTCTCATGCTCTCTCTCTCTCTTATTCTCTCTCTCTCTCAAATAAATAAGATCTTTAAGATAACATGTGAAATAATCTGGCACTAGTGTGCACTATAAAGTGCATGATTGGCAGGTGTTGTTTCACTTTCCTCTTTTCTCATAATAAAACAATGACTCATTTATGAAATGTTGCGAGAAAAAAGAAAAACCTAAACTCTTGTTTATCAACTAACAATACTTTAGGGAAGATAACACCTCCTTCTTGTTAGTTTAATACTGAAGCATTAAAATCAATATGCCATATACTGGCATTAGGTAAACTACTCTTTGCTAAGAATTATTTTTAGAATGTTTCATCCTCAAAATAACTAGACAACCTTGAAGTGTCATCAAACAAAAGTGTACATTTAAGAAGAAGCCATGCTGTAACAGTTACAGAAAAATCACCTGAAGGCTGTCACTCCTCTGAATATTGTAAATGTTGGCCTTGGTCAAATTAGATCATCAGAAGTCTATAAACTTGTACTATATTGCCTTGTCTTTAACAGAAGTACTTTCTCTGGTGTCAATTTTGAGATCATGCCCTAATTTTTTATGAACCGACAAAAAAATAACCATATGAAATCAATTTTGTCACTTAATATAGAATATTGTTGAAGAATATCATCATTTAGAGGCCCATACACAACACCCCAACCGATGCCCAGGAAAGGCATTTATATCACAATGCAGCACTGGGAAAAGTTTTTCTTCTTCAGGAGAAGCTTCTCCTTTAATTAAAGTAAAAAATGTTTCAATGATGCTATCCTTACTTTAACATTGCTACTAGGAAACTAAACCTAAAACTATAATTACCATCCAGTTTCCTTTGGACCAAATACTTATATTTTTCTTTGCCTTAGTCTTGGCTTTCTATCTATTTATAAATTTTCTGTACTAGTATTTATATGTCTAATTTCATCCACTTTTGGTTTTGCACTGTGTTTACATTGTATTCTACTAGGTTTTATAAAACAATACAGATGTTGTATAACTGATGAAACATTTAAGCTTTGTGCAGTAAAACTAGTTTGATTAGAATTGTTTAATTTAGTCAGCAAATACATGGATGAGTGGATTCAACTTTCATAGGCTTTTTCTATATGCTTCACATTGAATTATGTTTTATTTATGCTTTGGTATAAAGTACAAAATTAATACCATAAAACATCAACATCTTACCTAGACAATAAGGGGATATTTAATTTTTAATCTCTCTCCTCTACACCTGAGAATATAGAAGTCTAGGTAGAAATCATTTGGACAGTTCTTCCTCTCTAGGGTCCTTAGGTACACCCAATTTCACGTATATTCACACATACACTTTTCATAGAAATAAAAAGACCTTCTCATATTCCTGATTGACTCAGTAAAAGCTACTAATTCATAATTATTCATCAGGTATTATGCTTACCATTTGTAATGCTGTATAAATCAGATGAAAGACACTATCCAGTGAGTGACACAGACTATTAAATAAACTAGAGAGGCATCCATAGGGTTCTATGAAAACAAGGAACAGAGCAATGCAGAAGAATGTTAAAATGAGTATTCGTCCTTCCACTCCAAAGTCAAGGGCAGAAAAGAGAGCTTCCTGCAAAGACACCCTGTGCACAGTTCTGTGGTGTAAGGTAACATGGGCCACAGGGCATCACAAGAAGTCTGACATCATTAGAAGAATGTGTGCACGTTGGGTACCATTTGACGCTTGAGCCTGGAGAGGTGCTCAGGACTTAGTTGTGTTTCATAGCAAACAGTCAGAATTTCTATTGAAGACAGAGGAAAACTAAACTATCTTTACCATGGGACTATCAATCATAATTGTATTTTAAGAACATTGCTGTATAAAGGTAAAGAGAGATTGAAATTGAATAGGGGTGGCACCAGGAAGATTATTAATGAACAGAATTAATGTCCTAATCACTGATTTGGCAGGAGGTATGAAAATCAAAGATTAGACCAGAGGAATAAAGAAAAAGAATGGTCCGAATTTGAATGAAAGATGTAGAAAGAATAATATGGGTTGGATTATGCAGGGATTCACTGAGATGAGGAATTTAAAAAGGGAGGAATTTTGGAAGAATAAAAGATTTCGTTTGGGGTTTGTTTGATTTTGAGGAATAAGTAATATACCCAAGGCAAGATTTTAACAAACAATGATATACATGGGTCTAAATGTGAGCAAATTGCTGCTCAAGGTACAGGCTTCCAAGTCATTCCTATTTAACTGTGATCAGTTGCCACAGATGTGAATGAGATCATCCAAAGGGAGTACACAGGGAGGAGAGAAAATGGAACTGAGAGCAGAATCCTGTGCACTAGAAGGGTACAGGTAGAAAGAGAAAATATCAGAAGAACCTGATGAACACCAATCTGAGAGCTAGAAAGAAGGTAAGGGGAGAATCATATCATAGAAACCTAGCTAGGAAAGGGTTTTCAAAAAGCTATTTTCTTGGGGCGCCTGGGTGGCTCAGTGGGTTAAGCCGCTGCCTTCGGCTCAGGTCATGATCTCAGGGTCCTGGGATCGAGTCCCGCATCGGGCTCTCTGCTCAGCAGGGAGCCTGCTTCCCTCTCTGCCTGCCTCTCCGACTACTTGTGATTTCTCTCTGTCAAATAAATAAATAAAATCTCTTAAAAAAAAAAAAAAAAGCTATTTTCTTTCTCTCTTTTTTAAAAGATTTATTTATTTATGTGCTTCTGGGGGGAGGGGCAAAGGGGGACAGAGAGCAGGAATCTCAAGTGGATGTCCTGCTGAGCAGGGAGCCTGACGTGGGGCTTGATCTCACAACCCTGAGATCATGACCTGAGCAGAAACCGCAAGTTGGACACTCAAATGACTGAGCCACCCAGGTGTCTCTCAGTAAAGGTTTGATGGATAGTGTCAAATCACACAGGAAAATACCCAATGGATTCAAAGACCCAGTGGTCTAGGAAACACAATCACAAGGAGTTGTAGAAGTGGAAGGATTCCAGGAAGTAAGTATAGCATGAAGAAGTGGATACAATCAACAGTAACCACCTCCTCAAGACAACCAGCTGTACAAAGGAGATCATATAAGAACAGAAAGATATGTAGAGCTGGCAGGAAGTGCTGGAGAATTTTCAACTTCTTAATATGATTAGGGAAGAAATTTATGGAAAGATCTTACAGGTCTAGACGAGAGTGGAAAGACTTAATAGAGCACATGAAGAGGTGACTTGATGTCTCTGAAGAACAGAAGCTTCTGCTGAAGTAGAAGGTAGGCAGGCAACCAATGCAGAAATGCTTTTATGTTTGGGGCTTGTAACAATGGTCACTGAACAATGGTCACTGAAAAGGGGTTAAAGACAAGACTCTTACAAATTTTTATACATGAGGGTCTAACTTGAAAAGGACTGAGTTGGAAAATAGCAAGCAGGGAGACGATTACCTGGGAGGGTTTATATGAGTCAAGATACTACAGTTGTAACTATGGGTAAGATTCAAGGACAGGTATCGTTGAATTAAGGAAGCAGCGAGTGTGGCATGATAAAGGCTGAGATGAATCATCTCTGAGCATTTAAGTCACAAGATGATAGCAGATGTATGCATTATTACAAATACTGTGAACCATGTTCCAAGATATTCAATAATGTGAAGAAATGCCAGCAAACTATAATTAAGGTTTTGTGCAGGAAAAAAAAAGACTTTAGAAGTGAAAGCTATAGCTTATGAGTGGGTGTGGGAGCTGACCCAAGAAGCAAGATCCCAAAGAGGAAGCAACAGTCACTAAATCACAGGAGGTAGGAAAAGGTAAGGCCAGGGAATTGGTAACAGCTACACAAGGCACTGAGGACCTAAGGTCTGTGATAGTGTTTGTGTGTTCACAAAGGTTATGAACCCGATGGCCAATTCTGATGACTACTGAAGAGTGATTAGGAGGCCCAACTGAGAAGAGGCTGACGTCAGTATCCCTCATGGCATTGTCCTTGATGTAAGGAGACTGAACTAGTGTGAGTAAGAGTGACAAAACAAAAACAGCTGAATGATAAACCCACCCCAGCATTATGGTAAATTGCATCTAGAGGATAATCATCCTAGGGGCTACAAATGGGCACTTTTGAAGGTGAGAGGCAGCCATTGAGTTTGGGTAGGGAGGTACAGGAAGCAGTGTAAGAGACAACAGAGATCTAAGGGAGAGAAAATATTACAGTGAGAGAAGCAAGTATGATTAAGGAAAGGGAAAGGACACAGCACTTTGGGGAAAAGAAGAGTGTGAGAAGATACACTTTTCTTTCTTTTTTTAAAAGATGATTGATTGATTGATTTTAAGATTTTATTTATGTATTTGTCAGAGAGAACACAAGCAGGGGGAGTAGCAGAGGCACATTGAGCAAAGAGCCCGATGCAGGACTCGATCCCAGGACCTTGGGATCATGACCTAAGCCAAAGGCAGACCCTTAACTTACTAAGCTACCCAGGCTTCTCAAAATTTATTTATTTTGGAGAGAGAGAGAGACCACGCCCTGCATGAGCAGGCATAAAGGGGCAAAAGGAGAGGGAGAGAAAGAATCCCAAGCAGACTCCCTGCTGAGCACAGCACCCAATACATGGCCCAATATCACCACCCAGAGATCATGACCTGAGCAGAAACCAAGAGTCTGGTGCTTAACCTACTGAGCCACCCAGATGCTCTGAGAAGATACATTTTGACTGATCAAATGATCTGACTGATGATGACTGCTACCTACCATTTCACAGAAAGTTGAAGAGATGTAACTGAGTTCACATTGCTAACGATTATGGAATCAGCCCCCAAGTTCAAACTTACAGTCTGAAATATTAACAAGTCTGCTAAATTGCTGCTCTGGTGACAGACTTGAGTCACAGTGGCATCCATTTGCTGAAAAGCTCACAAGAGAGCTCAGAATAAAGGTACTGTACTGTGTTCTAAGACTCCAGAGTAGGATGCCCCCAAATGTTTTTGACCTGAATCTCTGCTAGAGGGAAATTGGATGGATTGTTAAAGACTGTGCAATTAATGAACAACCCAAAACAATTTAGAAATGTCCCTTTGTGTAGGATATTGTAAATATTCTTTGGCTGATGATAATTTAATTCCTTTCATGTGTGTAGAATTCTACATCTGTATCTTTCATGTCTATTTCCGTACCATCCAGCTACCTACACTTCTATCAAGTTTGACACTGCTTTGCCTTCTGCTAATATCAGTGAGGATCTGGGGGAGTGGTCTTTTATGCAAAATCGGTGGTTCCATTTCTTTATCAAATCTCCTCCACTCTTCTGTTTTCCTCTTCCTTTTCATGCCACGAAACTACTCTCGACAGTTTCTTCTCAATTCTAGAACTTCCTCGTCTTACTGTCTTCCCCACACTTTCTTTGCAGGCTTCTTTTAATCTCATGAAGAATATCACTTTTTTGTGCACTGTACAACTTGTCAATGCAGCATTATAGCTGCTGCTTGATCATAGATAAAGGGGAGGGGGAGTGTGAATTTTGGGCTTCTTACCCTTTTGACTGAAACTTTCAATCCATCTTTCAGAAAATCTTTTCATTTTGAAGACATGCGCTCTGGGAATGTGTCCCCGTGAAACCATCCAAGCCTTCAGAACATGGTACTTCTTGATGCTCGATTCTAAAACATCTATTAGGAAGTAGGGCCATGATCCCAGGGGCATTTACTTTTAAGTACAAGACTGACAAAAAGTCTTTAACCTTACTGCTCTTTATGTTATGGTTATATTAATAAAAAGAAACCCTGTTTGTTCCCTGAAAGAGGTTACTGGAAAATAATGAGCTACCAATTTCTTTTTTTTTTTCCCCTTTAGTATTACTCAACAAGTGGATTAAAAAGTCATTTATTTAACGATTTGAATGTGAAAGAAGCATAATGTAATTCAGGCAAACATATAAGAAAATATAGAGAAATGAGGAACTATGAAAATCATAATTTCAAACCTTTCCCTCTCTAAGACACATGGTTTGTATGATCTCACACAGATATGTGATAAGCAATTTTCTTTCTAGAATCTAACGTTCTCATTTTGGGAAACTATTATCTTGAAATGAAGCATTTTCTGCTTTTCCCTTAAAGTATGATAAAGAAATATGATCATTAATTAGACTCAGCTACCTATATGATTTAAAGCTTAGTTTTATTGATTGGCTTAAAGAAATTTATTGGAATGTGACATATTTATAAATTAAGACAAAGACGATGCATATATTCTTTACTGATTTCAAAATACAAGACATCTCTTAATTTAATAAAATTAAAGAATGCAAGCTCTCAAACTTCCCCCATTAGATGTAGTATTAAATCAGTGAAATAAAAGAGATGGCAATAGAAAAAAAAAAAAAACTTTTGCTGCCATTTGAAATATGTTTCAATATATCACATGTAAGTTATCTTGTATCTATCTAGAATTTAATGATTAGGAACTTATTTATGTAGAATTTGGCTTGAAACTTGAAAGACACCTTAAAACATAATTGTTAATTATGTTCACTTTTAGAATCAAATGTCTCATACCCTCTGAAAGTTTAGTAAACTTCATAAAATGGTAGTAGAGACCAAGAAATAGAAAGTCTCCATTAAAATGTATCATGGAACTTGAAATATATTTGTGTTACTAATGTTAGCATGCCTCTCATCCTCTCAGTCAACTGTGACATTGTAGATAATGGAGTCCTTGACATTGCTGACAGTATTTCCAGGTAGAAACTTGCTTGAGATGAGAATTCTTCCCAAGGACTTTTTTTTGGGGGGGCAGGGGGTGGCCACAAAGGGCATGTCGCCTGATGGAATATTCCCACTCAAAATTAACAGCTAATAATATGAATGAAGGTCTCAGCAGAATATGTCAAGCAGATCTTCCTGGCATTAGGCCAAGGGAATCTTTCAAGGATTTTGCGGAGTTTCTCCAGAAAAAAAAAAAAATTAGAAAAATAAAAATAAAAAAAGAGACACAGGCACAAAATTTTTTTATAATCTAGCAGAATCATGATCTAGATTTTTTTTAAAAAGCAAACTGACAAACCAAAACATAATACAAAACAAAGCAAAAATGAAATATGAGTTATAAACTTTATTTTACATAATGCAGAAACTGTGCATACACTCAGATGTGAGCGTATGCCATCGGGAAAACATCAGCACCCCCACCCCCAGGCCACCATGTGCACCGAATCCATTTAAACAAAACTGAAGAGGTTTAGTGTTGGCTTAGGGAGGTGTCACTTAGGTTTTGGGCTCAGCTTCTACCACCCCATAAATTAGTGAGGTGTGGCTAGAGTTCCGAATTTCTGCCTAGATATATGCCTCCTATCTTTAGACGTTCTTAGGAAAGGCAACTGCCCCATGATGTTCAATAACTGGGGATCCAGAACTAGGGTTCAGACCAAACAGTGAATTACATGTTCCTCACCACAGTGTGAAACAAACTCACCTTTCCAGGTTCATTCTCAAGACTGGTCTGCTATGAGATCTAGTCAAAGCTGGCATATTTCCATTTCCCTTTGTGTTTTGTTTTAGTTCCCTAAGTATATGTTATAGCTTGCACTTGGAATACGCTTTCCCTGTCATCTCTGTCAATTTACATATTCTTCAAAGATCTCCTCAAATCTCTTCTATGCCTCTAAGCCATAGTATGTCCCCTGTCTTGGCCTGTCGCCCTGTGCCTACCCTCAAAAGTCTATAGCAGGTCACGTCACCTCTTTTTACTACCCCCTCATCGTTCTTGCCTCAACAGCAGTTTGGTTCAACTTTTTGAAAGCCTTCCATCCCAGCTGTCTCTGCTTCTCCAGCCATCTGGCCTCTCCCGACTGTTCCCACAGCTTCTCTCCTCAAGGCCTCCACTTGCTATGTTCTGGCCGTGGGCTGCACGCGCTCCCACTGTTCACACACTCTGAGGTGAACTGAGTGACACTGGAGGATATGGGAATAGGAGAAAAGGCACGACTACAACAAGTCTGGTGGGAAGGAGTTCCAGCAGTCATGGTCTCAGTCATCTTCCACAAGACGGTGTTAAGTTCTGTGATCTCTTCAGACATGGAGGATAAAAGGTTTTTTTTTTTTCTTTTTTTCTTTTATTATTTTTTTTAACTTTGAACCTGTTTGCAGAGCAGCATGTTATTTTTAGGTTAGAGGCTCTGGAGAGTCCGAAGGAAATTGTGACATCCTCCACACCTAGCACGGGGACCTATTTCTAGTGTCAGTGTGGGAACTGGAACCTGATGCAAGAATTTTTTTTTCTTGGATTTCCTGGATTGCTCTGCCATCCAGGACAACTTGACCAACTGTAATAACAGTGTTCTAAATAAAGCTCGAATGCCTGCACTAATTCTCCTGAATGCTCCTTGATTTATGTGGTGTTTACTAAGCAAAATGGATATAGCACTGCGCTAACATTTGTAAAGCTGGTATAAAGTAAATATGTATTTGAGATTAAAATTCAATTGAGGAGGAAAAGACAAATGCATTAAATGCTTTAGCAATTAAGATTTATTGATCAGTTGTGTGTAAAAAAACTCTATGGATAAAGATACAAATAAGGTATCATGCCCTACCTCCAAGATGCTCAGGGACCAGTAATAGGAGAGTCATATACTAACAAATTATGACACACTGTCATAAATAGTATAATGGAAAGTGTTCCACTGAATTCATTGTAAATGAGCTTACAATACATTACAACATATTATCTTAACCAAAACAGAAGACTGAGGCCTCAAGAACATTTAAAAGAGCTTTACAGTATGCCTTTAACACCAGAGTTAAGGCAGCTTCATTGAGGAAAATCATTACCCTGCAATAGGAAATTTTATAGAAGCCAGTTAGAGTCAAAGGTACAAATAAAAACTAGAGTAAAGGCATTGAATCTCTAGCATACAGTCTGGAGTGAAAACACAGATGGCCCTCCTCGACTAGTCCAATAAAGCCATGCTTGATTAATGCCCAGAGACTGGATTAGGGATCTGCCCATAAAATTGCCCCTCGGGAATACAGTTGAGAAGGGAACAGCTTATTAGGTCCACATAGAAACTCAAAGGGGCTAAGGGCCAACTGTGTGTCCTACTGGAGAAAGTATGGCTTAAATATCAATCTCTGTAGTTACAAATGAACCAGCTGATTTTGCACAGGCATCTGACATCAAAATATTCTGCATTCAAAAATAACAAACCCATGAAAAAGATTTAACACATAAAACAGAAGAAAACTAGGAAAAATCTCCTTTTTATCCACAAAAAAATATGAGCCATAGCTTTTAGGAAAATGGAAGAGCATGCCAAAGAGAGAAAGGTGGCTTTGAGAGACACTGGCATGGAAAGAGAGTAGACCTGAAATAAGACTAGAACACAGGAAATCCAAAATCCAAAGTAAAAGAGGATTTTTCCTTGACTTCTACTATATTTAAGACTGCAATTACTTTTCCTTTTCTCTTTTTGTGCCTGATGATTTTTGCCTATTATTTTATTTTACTTTTTAAAAAAGATTTTATTTATTTACTTGACAGAGAGAGAGAGAGAGATCACAAGTAGGCAGAGAGGCAGGCAGACAGAGAGAGAAGAGGAAGTAGGCTCCCTGCTGAGCAGAGAGCCCTGGGATCATGACCTGAGCCGAACACAGTGGCTTAACCCTCTGAGTCACCTAGGTGTCCCTTATTTTATTTATTTAAAAAATAACATTAGCTGTCTAAATTAAAAAATTACCAAAAATTCATCTTTAAAGAATTAGAAATAAATATAATAAATATATGTAAATAAATATATAGATATGAAGAAAATATCATTTTCCTTAGACATTTAAAAGAACTACATAAATACAAATTTATTATTTGTCAATTTTCTCCAAAAAAATACAAATTTGATGGAGCATTTTTTTTTAGCTTTTGATTTAAAATATTAAATTTAATCTGGAAGAATAAATATTGAAAACCATCTAAAAAAGGCTGCAGAAAGCTGAGGTAGGTTTTTAATGACAGTAATTAAACAGTGTTGTACAAATACAAGAATAGACAAATCGATGAATTTTTTCCAAGGCAGTTTTTGAGATTTCAAGTTAATAGAAGAAGAAAATCCTATGCAGCAGGTAATGCTGAAAGCAGGATAACTAGTTAACTAGCTGGAAAAATAAAGTAGTTTCACACTTCAGAATAATTTCATTTAGACCCAAAAGACTACCCAAAGAAAAACCTAAAAGAAACACCCAAAAGAAAATATAGGTAGATATTTATCTGACCTTGAGGTAGAAAATGCATTCAGACTAAAATCCAAGAAGAACCCAAAGAGGAAAATACTGACCACTTTGGTTTCATATAAATTGTAAAGCTCTATAATATCATTCACAATAAAATATAAAGATATGTTGCTAACCAGACAAAAATTTGCAATATATTTTATAAAACAAAAGATATACAGAAGAATTTGGGCTATCGGTAAGAAAATTTCTTTAAATGGATAAAATCCATGAATAGCAACAAAAGAATAAAATACTAGAGCAGAGGGATTTTATAGATTGAAAGACTAAAGTAGTTGTTTTAGGTAAAGTTATCTGAGATCATATCTTTCTTACTTCACTAGTTCATATACATTTATTTTTTTGATTTATATTTATTTAGATATAATTGACATACAACATTGTATAAATTTAAGGTGTACACATAAGTGTTAACTCAAACTACAGCAGTCATCACATATATATATATATATTTATATGTGTATATATATGTTTATGTATGTTATCATACATATATATATGATGACCTCTGTGGTGTGAGTTAACACTTATGTCATGTCACATAATTATCAGGGTTTTTTTTTTGTGTGTGTGTATATTTGTGTATGTGGTGGAAACAATTAAGATCTAGTCTTACAAGTTTATAATACAGTCTTGTTGTTTATAACCATTCTGTGCATTATATGTTCAGGACTTATTTATCTACTGTATCGTTAAACATCATCTCCCTAATTCTCCCAACCTCCAGCCCACAATAATTAAATTCCATACTCTGTTTTTACGAATTTGGTATTTTTCAATTTCATATATTAGAGAGATCATAAAACATTTGTCCTTCTCGGTCTGACTTATCTCACACAGCCTAATGCCCTCAAGGTCCATCTATGTTGTTCCAAATGACAGAATTTCCCTCTTTCTCAGGGTTGCATAATATTCCATTGTATGTAAATACATATCTCATCTTCTTTATCCATTCATCTGTCTATAGACACAGGTCAATTCTACATATTGGCTCTTGTAAATAATGTTGCAATGAACGTGAAAGGGCAGATATCTTTTTGATTTCCTGTTTTCATTTCTTTTGGAAATATACCCAGGAGTGAAACTGCTGAATCATAAGGTAGTTCTATTTTTTAAAGTTTTGAGAAACCTCCATACTATTTTTCACAGTGGCTGCACCATTCTGCCTTCCCATCAACAATGCACAAGGGTTCCCTTTTCTCCACATCCTTACCAACATTTGTTATCTCTTGTCTTCTTGATAATAGCCATTCTGATGTGGGAGGTAATACATACACTTCACAGAGTCTATATAAGCTCAACAATTGACAGGGACTAGAAAAATGAGCAAAAATGATGTTAACGGTTTAGTGGGGAGACTGACATGTGAATAAAAACATTCCCGTAAGAGGCGACTACGGTAATGCAAGTCCTTGTAAATTGACAGGTGAAAAGTGAAGTGGGACTAGATTCACTTGGGAGCATCGAGAAAGACGTTGTGCTCAATAGAGCATTTGAGTGGACACCCGAGAGGAAGACCAAGGAGGATAAATAACACTGAAGAGAGTTTTCAAGGTAGAGAAAATGACTTCTGTACAATGAGAAAAGTATGAGGTTTATGTGGTTTTAAAAAGTATGTTGTATTCAGATAATAATACAATTAACTCTAAGACTCCAGAGGTTCTGGAGAGACATCTGCTTCAAAGCTCATTCAGATACTTGGCCAAATTCAGTTCCCCATGTTATAGTAAGCACCTCCCCCACTTTATGGTCTGTCAGCTGGAGGCCATCTCTGCTCCTAGAGACTACCTACATTCCTTGTCATGGTTTCCATGCAGACTACCCAGCAACCACACTACCCATCTCTATGACTTTCCCATCTGCCCTATTTCTCAGATACGGACTAGAGAAAGCTCCCAGCTTTTAAGAGCTCATGTTACTACATTGGGCTAATCAAAATAATACAAGATAATGTCCTTATCTTAAGATTTTTAACATAATTATAACGGCAGAGTCTCTTTTGTCATGAAATGCAATGTATCCAAAGATTGTAAGCATGGAACACCTTTGGGGTCTTTATTCTACTACCAGATTAATCAAGAGTATAAATGGGGGGAGGCAGGGAAGGATTTTATGGGGGAAAATAATGAGTTCTATTTTGAACATGTTGAGTTTGAAGTGCCTGTGGGAATTCTGGGTGGATATGTTTTGAAAGCAGTTTTATATACAGATTTGGCAGTTCTGGATAAAAGTCAAGCTGATAGTATAATTTGGCAGTCATCATCTTATAAATTGTAAATGAAGCCATTATTATATATGAGAGGTTTAATATTTTGCCCAGGAGGAGATTTCAAGTCAGTTTATAAAGTTAATATACTGTGATGCTCTCAATAGTAGGATCATGTTTTATTCATTTAGGCATTAGCCTGGGATCAAACTCTTATATTTGTTGAATGAATAAATGAATGAGTGAATGAATGAATGAAAACTACAGAAACTTGTCCTCTAGGACTCCATCTTGTTTTATAGCTCTGTGTGTTGGTGTTCGCACGTGTGTGTATGTGCTTGATATAGCTCAGAGGTTTTCAAAACACTTACTATAGAAACAGAAAATATGTTCATTGGAGGAACACTTTAATTCAGACAAATTTAAGCATTTTTGATAATTAAAGAGATAGAAGGCACTCTTAGATTTAAAACAGTATTGTTTCATAGAAGACGTACTGCAACAATGAACTCATTATTTTATTCACTCTTAAGATAATAGTAAGTCAACTGTACATAATTTATTCAAAGCATGTTCTTCTAAACTTCTACATTTCTAAACTACCAGGATTGGTGAACAGGAGCACACACACACTTAAACACACATTTTAATGTTATTTTAATTTAGTTAATCCATTCAGACACCTGAATAAAAACTATATGTTTTTGATTAGAGAGACCATCCATCTATTTTCTTCTCTTCTTGAATCCATCAAGGAGAAAACACTTCACTAATGGTATTTTTTTTTTAAAAACTAGTGACAGCTTTCCTCTATGTTGATGTTTTACATGGTTTTTAGAAAATCGATGATGTCTAATCTTTTTTAAGATTTTTTTTGTTCCCAAAGACTATTTTTTGGGTAGTCTTAGGTTTGAAACAAACTTAACAGAATGGTACGGAGGTTTCACATAAACTTCTCCCCTCCCCAGCAACACACATACCCATGCCTAGCTTCCTCCCCTAGCCATGTCCCCCACCAGAGTGGGGGACAACTGATGAACCTATACTGACACATCATAACTACCCCAAGTCCAGAGTTTAGATTAGTGTTCACTCTTACTGTTGTATATTTTGAAAGTTTAGACAAATGTACAACATGTATCCATTAGTATAATAGAATACAGAGTATTTTCACTGCACTAAAAATCCTCCGTGTTCTGCCTATTCATCCCTCCCCTCTCCCCAACCCTTGCAACCAGTGATCTTTTTATTGTCTCCAGAGTTTTGCCTTTCCCAAAATGTCATATAGTTGAAATTACAGTATGCAGAATTTCCAGGTTGGCTTCTTTTACTTAACAATGTGAATTCAAGTTCTCTCCATGTCTTTTCTTGGTTTGATAGCTCATTCTTGACAGTGCAGAATAATAGTCTATTGTATTGATGTACCACAGTTTACTCATCCATTCTCCTATTGAAAGACACATTGGTTGCTTCCAAGATTCAGCCATTATGAATTGCCTAATTTTTTTAAAAGACATTAAAAAATAGTCTGAGGTAATTATATTTAAATAGGTCTATTCAACACAATGAGAAAGTATCTGCAAAATAATAATTACAAATAAGTAGAGCGATCCATTTACAGCACAAATAATTAATATAAGGAATGGAAAAAAAAGAAGGTTATTTGTCATTATAAATCTCACAGACACTAAGAATGGATAAGGGAATATTAATAACAAAAACAGCAGTACATTTCAACATAAAATATAACTCAAAAAAAGTAAAGTTTGAATAGTCTCATATGTATTAACTAAATCAAATCCACACTGAAAAACCTTCTCGTCAAGAAAATTGACTCATATGGTTTTACCACAATTATACCATCCACTTTAAGGATGATGCAACACCAATTTTATACAAATTCTTCCAGAGAATTACAAAAAATTACCCCCCCCCAAAAAAAAGAGAAAATAATAGCCTCAGGTCAACATCATCTCTGTATGGAAAAACCCAAGACATTACAAGAAAGATAGCTACAATCTTTATCAGAAATGTAGTTGTTAAGATTTTAGATAAAATATTAGAAAAGTGACTTCAATGGTACATCAAAAGTGTAATCAGTGGGAGTGACATCAGCAGATATAGTAGAATAAAGATTCATGAAAATTTTCTCTTCCATAAAAAAAATGGGAGCTTGGCAAAATTGTTAAAATCCAATTTTCAGTGCTTTGGAAATGGTTTATAACAATCTGAAAAGGTTTTTTTTTTTTTTCTTTTCTGAGAAGAACAACTGAATCTCAATAAGAACAGTGAGCTTTCTGGTGAGTTTTGTGATTGATGGATGCATGAAATTAAATGCCATGCTCATATTCAGGGCTCCATTTATATGCCCATGAAGACCTGAGGAGGACTCCTCTCTTACTTCTGGATGAATCTCAGGAACTACACAAGCAAGAAGTGAATGGAAACTAGTGGCCACTTATGACAATGAATACATTGTTTATAGAGTTATGGAATTCATTTCAGACAGTCATTAATAAACAGCAACACAACGACAAACATCAACAAGGAGAGAAAAACCCTATAGAAGGACAAATTTGATTTTGAGTTGCAACATTGTATACTTTAATAGGTCCAGTTTTCAATAAAACAATACAGCACATGCAAAGAAACATGAAATCACTGTCCATGCACACAACAGTGAACAGTTAATAGAACTATCCCAGAGGAGGCTGAGATGTTCAGTTTATTAGACAAAAAATTTAAAAATTCACAAGAAAGGCTCAACAGCCAATTTCAATGAACAAAAGAAAGAATCAGAAAACTTGAAAATGGGTCGCCTGGATGGCTCAGTGTGTTAAGCCTCTGCCTTCGGCTCAGGTCATGATCTCAGGGTCCTGTGATCAAGTCCCACATTGGGCTCTCTGCTCAGCAGGGAGCCTGCTTCCCCAACTCTCTCTGCCTGCCTCTCTGTCTATTTGTGATCTCTGTCTGTCAAATAAATAAAAACCTTTATAAAAAAAAAAAAGAAAGAAAGAAAAGAAAACTTGAAGATAACCCATCAAGATTATCCATTGTGAAGAACAGAAAATAAAAAGAATAGAAAAAGTCATAGAAATAGCTCAACTGTCCATTAAAAAGAAAGAAAGAAATACAAAGAGAACAAACTAAATCCAAAACAAGCAAAAGAAAGGAAATAATCATGATCATGGTTACAGTGGAAATAAAGGAATTAGTGAGTAGAAAAGCAAAAGAGAAGAATTAATGAAGCCAAAGTTCATTATTTGGAAACACAAACCAAGACCCCCCCCCCAAGCCTTTAGTTATATTGACCAAAAATAAAAGAAAGAAGACTCAAACGACTAAAGCAAGGAAAAACATGGGAGCATCACTATCCACCTCACAGATACAAGAAGAATGTAAGAAAATCTATGGGGGCACCTGGGTGACTCAGTTAGTCGAGCATCTGACTTCGGCTCAGGGCGTGATCCTAGGGTCCTGGGAACAAGTCCCACATGGGGAATCCTTGCTCAGCGGGTAGCCTGCTTCTCCCTCTCCCTCTGCCACTCCCTCTGCTTGTCTCTCTCTCTCTCTCTCTCTCTCCACACACACACACACACACACACATATATATATCTGTCAAATAAATAAAAACTCTTCAAAAAAATCTAGAAAATACTACAAACATTGATAAGCCAACAAATTAGATGACCTACATAAAATGAACAATGTCCTACGAAGTCACAAACTACCAAACTGATCCAAGGAGAAATGTAAAATCTGAATGGATCTATAATAAGTAAAGAGATTGAATTAGTAATCAACATGTTTTCTCTAAAGAAAAAGCCAAATGGCCCAAAAACTAGATGGCTACCCTGGTAAGTTCTACCAAATGTTAAAAGAAAAATCATCACTAATCATTCACAAACGCCTCCAAAAAATAGACAGGGAAAGAACACATTCCAGCTCATCCTATGGCAAAGATATTAAAAGAAAGAAAAACTATCCACTAAATATCTCTTATGACTAGAGAAACAAAAATCTGTAAAAACAAACAAACAAACAAAAAAACTATCAAATCAAATGTAGCAACATATAAAAAGGATTATGTATCATAAGTGTGAGTGATTTATTCCAGGAACTAAAATAAATAAAATATTTTCATTTGAAACCACACTTAAAAGAATGACAAAAGAATAAATTTAAACTAACAAAGTGTAAAATTTGTACAAATGAAAACTACAAAGCATCACTTAAAGAAATTAAATGGAAAGACATGTCATGTTCATGGGTCTGAGGGCTCAATATCGCTAAGATGGTAATATACCCCAAAGCATTCTTCAAATTCACTACCCATGATCAAAATTTTAGTTGACTCATTGCAGAAATTGACAAGCTGTTCCTAACATTCATATGAAAATGCAAGTGTGATAAGAGAATAATAGTTCCCAAAAAGATGTTCAGGTCCCAGAACCTGGGAAGAGTTCAGTTTACATGACTAAAGAAACTGAAATATGATTACATTGAGGAGTTTCAGTTCAAGTAAATTATCATGGATGACCTGAGTTGGCCCAGTGCAATCCTTATAAATGAAAGAGGAAGGCATGACTAGTAGAACCAGAGAAATAAATGGGATGATGGAAGATACTGGACTGATGCGAGGAAGATACTGGACTGACTGATGGTAAGTTGGATCACAAGCCAAGGAAGGGAGAGGCCCTCTAGAAACTACAAAATGCAAGGAAACCCATTCCTATCCAGACACTCCAGAAGGAATGCAGCCTTGCCGCTGACACCTTAACTTTAGGCCATTACCTTCAGCACTGTAAAATCATAAATTTATGGTGAGTTGATATATCAGCACTAGGAAACTAATATAGCCAAGGACCCAGAATAGCCCAAGTAATCTTGAAAAGCAGCAAAAAATTTGAAAGACTCATATTTCCAGATTTCCAACTTTCTACATAGTTAATATAATTTTATCAATGTGGTGCTGACTTAAAGATAGACATAAAGGTCAATGGAATAAAATTGAGTATTCAGAAATAAACCATTATATTTATAGCTAACTGATTCTTGACAAGGGGGGCAAGACAATTCAACAGGGAAATAATAGTGCTGAGAAAATTGTATACACACATGCAAAAGGATGAAGTTAGATTCTGACCTTATATCATATACAAAAAGTAAGGCAAAGTGGATTGAAACCTAAGTGTAAGAGCTAAAAGTATAAGAGTCTTAAAAGAAAAGATAAGTAAAAATCTTCACAACCTTGGATTAGACCAGGGCTTCTTAAAGTAACACCAAATTATAAGCAACAAAAAATGAAATGTTCTATGCATACAATAAACCAGCAAGAAAGTGAAAAGACAACTCATAGAATGGGAGGAAATGTTTACAAATCATATACCCCATAAAGGACTTGTATTCAGAATATGCATACAACTCTTAGAGCTAAGTCATGACAAATGAGAAAGGGATTTGAGGAGAGAGTTCTCCAAAGAAGATACACAAATGTGCAAAAAGCACATGGAAAGATGTTCAATATTGTTAGCCAGGAGGGAAAAGCAAACCAAAATTATAATGGGCCACCGTTTACCATTCACTAGGGTGGCAGCGTGGAGACAATCCCTCATGTATTTCTGGTGGGAATAGCACAGCTACTTTGGAAAACAGTTTTGCATTTCCTCCCCAAAGTTAAACTTAGAGTGACCAAATATCCCAGCGATTTCACTCCTAGGTATATACCCAAGAGAATGGAAGACATATGTCTACCGGAAACTTGCACACAAATGTCTGTAGCACCTTTATCCATAATAGCCTAAAACCAGAAACTGCCCAAACGTCCATCAACTGAATGGATAAACCAGTGGCATGCCCATGTTTTATCAACCATAATAAGGAATGAACAACGTGCTTCACCAGGAATGGAACTTGAAGACATTTTGAAGTGAATAAAACCAGACACAGAATGTATTGTGTGACTCTGCTTAAACAGGATGTTCAGAAACAGCAAATCCATAGAAACGGAAAGTAGACGAGTCACTCCCGGGGGCTGGGGAGAGGAGTTAATAGGACCTTACTCATAGGAGGTACAGAATTTGGTGTTTTTCAGTGATAAAACTGTTCTGGAATTTCTGGAGATTATTACATCATTTTATGAATATACTAATCACTGAATTGTAAATCTTAAATGGTGAACTTTATGGTATATGAATTATAGTTCAATAAAAAACTATAATAAATGGAAAACAACAGGTTTATTCCAATAATACAAGATTATTTTAACCTCATAAAATCAATGTAATTTATAGTATTAACTGTTTGGAAGAGATAATCTTATCTCAAAGGAAGCACAAAATTGTATTTTTTTAAATGTACAAATGAGGAATAGAACAGAATTTCTTTATCCTGATTAGAGATAGTCATAACACCTAAAACAAATGTCATAACTAATAAGGAGGTATTGAAAGCTTTCCTTCCAAGATCAAAACAAGACAAGATTTCCCAGCCAGTTCAATAAAAGAAAAATTAAAAAGTGCCTAAGTATTGGCAAAAAAAAGAAATATACTAGTCATTATTTGCAAATTGCATTGTATGCACAGAAAAAATTAAATGTTAGAATTGATAAGTACATGTAGCTAGCAAGATCACTGGTTGAGATATCTGCATATAAACATCTAAGGAAACATTTCATTAAACTAGCAATAACCAATTAGAAAATAAAATTCTATATATATGATCAATGTTTTGTTAACTTCAAAAAATTGATTAGAATTTTTTTATATGTTCTGGAAAGTTTGAATAATTTTTCAAATTATTTAAATAATGTTAAATGTACCTCTCCAATAATAACAACAACAACAAAATACTCAAGTTACTTGGGATTGTGGATGTCCGCAGAGGTATTAGGACTATCTCATTATTGAAGACTATTTTTAGATATAAATCATAGACTACTAAGAATGTCTTGATTCCCTAAGTATTCTTTTTTTATTTAGCAAAAATTGACAAATTTCTTATCTCTTACCTTTTTTTTTTTAAAGATTTATTTATTTATTTATTTATTTGACACAGAGAGAGAGAGATCACAAGTAGGCAGAGAGGCAGGGGGAAGCAGGCTCCCTGCTGAGCAGAGAGCCCGATGTGGGGCTCCATCCCAGGACCCTGAGATCATGACCCAGCCGAAGGCAGTGGCTTAACCCACTGAGCCACCCAAGTGCCCCTTATCTCTTACTTTTTAAAACGTAACACAAGCTTAGTTAAAAATTTGTAATTAATGCAGACTAGTAAAAGGTAGAAAATGAAGATAATCTACCAGTCTCATTTTAACAATACCCACTTATGACATTTGGGTATATAGCCTTAGGTACAGGTATGGATGTGCACACATGTGGCTATGTATATACATATGGATATATATATATATATATATATATATATCCCTGATATATTTCTCCTCTGATATATATATATATATATATATATCCTGTTTCTCCCCTGATACATATATCAGGGGAGAAATACATAGGCAAATAGAAACAGAGACTGATATCAAATACAGTAGGCATTATATTTTATAAACTCTTTTGCCTTTGAAGTTAGATAACTTACAGAACTTAATAGACATAGTAACCAGAAACCCTAGAGTTATTTCCATATTTTCACATTTCTGAGATGACACATTTGACCAGTAAACATTCATTATGATCAACTATACAATGTTGCTTGGAGTCCTTTTCTCCAGCTGCCATGTTAGGTTGCAATAATGATTGGCAAGTGTTTGCATACTACTTGGGAATTTAATAATCGTTATGTCAGATTTCTTCTGTTCTTAGGACATATGACTGGAAATTAAGATTTTGTTTTCCTGCAACTGGATGGGGCACATGTACCAGCATTAAAGCATTACAATTAGTAGATCCCCAGCCTGAATTCTTAAGCAATCCTTATAAATACTACCCTTTTTCTTAATACTGTCTTCTGTTCTCATTCAGTAACAACAGAGAACACTCAGGAATTTAAGCCACACTGCTTCCTCATTTAAATAGATAACTTGCCCCTCAAAAACTGACCTTCAAGTTTAATGTTAGAAATGGAGCTAATAGTTACAAATACTTTAAGTAAAAGACTATGGGATTTTTGCAATGTTTTAACAGGATGTTTAAATAGAAAGATTTGGTTCTTGCGATCTTCCCCAATGGTGATTACAAATAGTCTCCTCTTTCTTTACTATCTTTGAATGGCATATTTCATTTCACACATCCTTTTCTTGTTGCCAGAACCCTAATATTGCTAAGGGAGTAAGCTTACCTAGTGAAGTGTTTGTAAATGTCAACTAGCCAACAGATATTTGGAAGCCTATGAATGTTCAGCTTTCTAACATTTGATTAAAGTCATCTGGAATTAATGTTCTCCTCTTTCTCCTCTTCTTACTTCAAAAAAAAAAAATTGTACAGAAGTTGATACAAAATGTATTAAGTAAAGCTGGTATTTAACCCTCTTGCATTGATGTAAGAATTACATGCACATAAAAGGGGGGGCATTTTTACAGTACTCTGTGCACTTGCTGTCAAGTTACTCTTTGATATATCTGCAATTTTCCAGTGAAACACATCTTATTTATCTTGGATTAGAAGCAAGCTCATGCATGTCTAGCAGGATTCATTTTTCACTAAAGAAGCACTATCCTGAAACAAATCACATGTTCCTCAAACCAAGTCTGCTTGTTTTCATTTTATTTTCTCAGCCTGATTAGTCAACATTTGTGAAAATGAGTAATTTGAAAGATGATACTGAAAACTGTATAGCATTGGCCCACCCCTCTCTCGGAAGAGGGGCTAATTTTCCTCTGAGGCCCCAGGACTGTGACATAGGGAAATGGAGAACAGGGAAGGGGACATATTAACTCTGGAAACCTCTACTCTGGAAATCATAGGATAAGCTGCTGGTCCATGGAATAAGAAAGCCAATAGATGGGACTCCTGGGTGGCTCAGTGGGTTAAGCCTCTGCCTTCAGCTTGGGTCATGATCTCAGGGTCCCGGGATCGAGTCCCCAGTCGGGCTCTCTGCACAGCAGGGAGTCTGCTTCCCCCCACCCTGCCACCTGCCTCCATTTCTGCCTACTTGTGATCTCTCTGTCAAATAAATAAATAAAATCTTGAAAAAAAAAAAAAGGAGGAGGAAAAAAAGAAAGAAAGCCAATAGATACCCTGGGTGACCACCACTTTATAGGGTGCTTTGCTCTTCTCTGGGATCCATTTATCTTTTCTATTTTCTTTTGTTTCTCTTTCCAGGTTTGTTCTATCAAAACTGAATGTAAAAAATCTGGGTAATTCATCAACATCCTCTCACATTCAGTCATACACACCCCCCCAATCCCACCATCTAACATTCATTTAGCAGGTATTTACGAAACCCCTTCTTTTTTTTTTTTTTTTTTTTATTTTTTTTTTAAAGATTTTATTTATTTATTTGACAGAGAGAAATCACAAGTAGATGGAGAGGCAGGCAGAGAGAGAGAGAGAGGGAAGCAGGCCCCCTGCTGAGCAGAGAGCCCGATGCGGGACTCGATCCCAGGACCCTGAGATCATGACCTGAGCCGAAGGCAGCGGCCTAACCCACTGAGCCACCCAGGCGCCCCACGAAACCCCTTCTTGATACAAATCACTTCAGAGGGCCAACTGGACATAGAGCAATTAGCATAGCCCAGGACTACATTAGCATATGGCAGCCCTTAGCCTCTAACATTACAGAGTAACTTCTGTTTTCACGTCCTTGAGTACTCTATCCTTCCCAGGTCCAAAACTTTCCAGGTTTTCTACCATCTTTCCCCCTTAAGCTTCTGCCTCCATTTTTCAATTTCTATCTGTTCTATAAAAATTCCCCTTCAAAAGAAAAACTAATCTTCCACTAAAAGTGGAATATTTTTTTAATTTTATTGGCTAATTACTTAAAGTTCAAACTCTTTAGCCCATACTTAAAATCCTGTATTTTCAAACTCTTACATATTCAGTTACTGATATTCAAAATGATCATACAGCTACAGGCTTGCAGATTATTCACTACAATTGACAGGATGAATATGTAAAATTCCAAGCATCTTAAAAAATAACTAGCAATTAATAAAATGTATACTTTTAATAAATATTTCTGAATATCCATATATCAATAACCAAACTTGTTAGCTGGAAACATAGAAGAGATCAAAGATCTGGTCAACTGACCCAATGTATAATTTTGAAAATGTAAATTTAATTTGTTCCAGATAAATGACCTCTCAAAAAATAACCCATTAATAAAGGACGTTGTCAGGAAAGTAAAAGTTATTAGGGGACTTTAGGAGCCAAAACATATGTTTGATTTAAACCTAGGAGATACAGAATGATAAGAAGAAATCAGGTTGGAGCTAAATATCCATGAATATTAAGGTTATTCTCTATTGGTTTGGAGTGCTCATTTACACACCAATATGCAGCTTTAGGAATTTAGGGACTCATTAACTTTGCGAAACATGGAATTTAGCTTTTTTTTTCCCCTTAAAAAGCTTTTTCCTTCTTTTAAGAAAAAAAAAACTAATTATGTCTTTACTATTTTTATATCCAAGTACAGTCTTCTTATTACTCACTAAGGACAAATCTTTACCAATCACCCTTGCAGTCAAGGAAATAATTTCATTTAAACATCCCCCGAAAGCAATTATTTATGGGTTCCACAGAAACTGGGGTAAACTTTTTGTGGTCCCATTTATGTTGTGGATATTAGAGATCACTTATAAAATAATACAACTCATAGCTATTTGGTTACTACTTTAACAGAAAAATCAAGCAAAAGTAAGGCAATGATCCCAATCACATAACAGAAATACCTTGTTGTAATGTAACTGTAATTTTCAGTTGCTCTCAAAAGTGTTATTTTGATACTTAACAACATCACTGATTCGAGAGGTTCTACTTTCTCTGCATCATCAAAATTTTATGAACCAAAATTATCAACACAATTGGTTTTATTGAGAATTGCTTTGGTTGCTGTTCTCGTAAGATGTTCTCTGAACAGACTGTTTTAAATCTATGATAAATACTGTAATATATTGGAAGAAGTTCTTCTTGAGGCATTTTCTACTTGACACTGTGTGTCCTATCTTTCAGCAATGTACAGCAAGTTATTTTGCTGTAATTTCTGTAGCACAGTGGTCTCTGGGGTTTCCTTTAAAATCTCCAAGCTTCTCACATTTCACATTTCTCTAGAGCTGCGTTTCTCAACCTTTCTGGCAGTCCTGATGTCCAGCTGCATCTCAGACCAATTACATCAAAAACTCTAGGGGTGGAACCCTGACATCAGTAATTTTTAAAACTCCCGGGTGGTTCCAATGTGCAGTCATGGTTGAAAAAGACGATTTAGAGTGAGAAATGACCTCGGGCTATCCCACAACCTTTCTATTAATAGTCCAACATATTACAAGTGGCAAAATGGCATTGGTGAACGTTTATGGTGATATAATAGAGCCATTGGTTTTATTCCAATTCTGCTGAGGTATTTTTGTAAAACCTCTGTGTCTATGTTCCTGTAACTTGGAGTTTGAGCCATCAAATTCTGATAAGGAATCTGCTAAATTTAGACCAGAGCTGGAGCAAAATGGCAGCTCTTAGTAATATTCAGCCATTTAATTATTTCCCCCCAAAATCAATTTTGAACTAAAGTACCACTCTTAAATAATTAAAATTTTAGTAACTTTGAGGTAAGTAATAAGCTGCCAATGCCATTTATTTAGATCAATTTATTAATGCACAGAATTCCCAAGAACATCATTCCCATCAGTAGCTTCTTTATATGAATTTTTATATATTAAACTTTGTATGTTAAACTTATGGTATCTAAAACTCCTTCATGAAATATCATTAATGCTTTTAACTTTTTAGTCAGGAAAAACCTTTTTAATTGTTCATTCTAATGATTCAAAAGAAAATCATATTTTTGTTTTGAACGCACCTTAAAGTTCAGCTACAAGCTCTTTTAACTTATTTATTTTAAATTTGCTGCAGAGTTGATTTTTCAAACCTCTCGGTTCATTTTCAATAATCTCTCTCTCAGACCCAAACATGGTAGGAATAATAAGATACCTTTCATTCATCAATAATAAGGAAGGTTTTTTTTTTTTTATAAGGTTTCACTCTATGTTTTATCCTTCCCACAGCCCTTTCAATAGGCAACAAGTTTATTTGATTTGGACAACCATTTGGTCATTTTCTTTAATGGGACCTAACACACTGTGACATTTGAAATTAAAAAAAAAACACGAAACTTTCACTTGGAAATTTAAGTGACTATGGAATGCAATTTATAAGAATGTTATTATTAATGATGTAAACCCAACTGTTTTGGGGATTGCAGTGAATCTCATGACACTGAACAAGTACTATGACATTTACCCATTAATCAACTTAAGAAATTGATTTGAAGGGCACCTGGGTGGCTCAGTGGGTTAAGCCTCTGCTTTCAGCTCAGGTCATGATCTCAGGGTTCTGGGATCGGGTCCCACATCAGGCTCTCTGCTCAGCAGGGAGCCTGCTTCCCCCCCCCTCTCTGCCTGCCTCTCTGCCTACTTGTGATCGATCTCTCTGTGTCAAATAAATAAATAAAATCTTTAAAAAAAAAAGAAGAAATTGATTTGAAGAAAGAGCCTTTGGTCCCAGGTTGCTGGGAATTATAATGCAAATCTGGCATCTCCCACTTTGCCTGCCAATTCATGAAGTGGTAGCATGGAGGGCAAATCTCACCTCTGATAGGCAGTCTTTCTGAATCTGCTTGCCCAAATCAAAGTGATCCACTCTCTGGCTGTTTCTCCTTCCTGTAAATACTTACATAATAGAGGTTCTACCACTTAATGACACATTTTCTCGACTTCCTCCCCATATCTCTCCGTGATAATTTGACCTGATTCATAACTGTATCTCTAGCAACTAGGGGCTCTCACCTGGTGTTCAATAAATGTTTGCTAAATGAAGGGTGAGGAATGTGTATTACATAGATTTAGCATTTGTTAAAATCCACCAAATTGCCTGTTTAAGATCTGTGCATTTCACTGCATGTAAATTGTATTTCAACTATAAAGAATAAAAGAAATCTTTTCATTCTCCTTGGAACACGATTTCAGAGTCAGAAGGCAAACCATTATGGAACTGGAGAGTTCCTCCTTCATCACAAATAGGTTAATATGCATCTTGATAATCCACATTGTTTTCTGGACTCGAAAGTTTACTATTTTACAAAATCAACTCACCCACAAATTTGGATATTCAAATAATGTGCAAATACACACGTTAAATTCAAGAAAGATGTCTTAAATACTAACAGCTTCTTTGAAATAAATTGAAGTTTTTTATAGTAATCATTTTGTAGGATTACGCATATTTGGTTATTACTACACTAAAACATGACAACATCCTCTAATAGACAAACTTTACTGAAAAGAAACCCTGTCATATGCTTCTACAAATGTCTGAAAAATTTTAGAGTTATATATAAGTAACTGAATATAAAAATTGGATATGGACTAAACCAATGCAAATGAGCAGAGACATTATTTAGTCAGCTAGACCCACTAACAGGTCCTAAAAGTATATTATGTACAAATGAACACCTACTACTATATTATCAGTTATTTAGTCAACAGTTATTAATTCATAACAAAAATGCTCTACAGAATGACCAGAATATAAACCCCTATCAATAAACAAAAAAAAAAAAAAAAAAAAAAAAAGCAATTCTTCCTTTCCTAATCATTTTAGCCTTCTTTCTTTGACTTCATCGCTTGATCTTTAGGAGATAAGAAAGCATGTAAAGTGAAAAAAAATTAAAATATAAAAACAGAAGCATGGCTTCACCAACATCAAAACTTGAAAACATGTTAAGACATAATGATAAATTCTTGCTGTTCCTAGCAACATAGAATACATACTAGCAATAAAAAAAGACCATGGAGTCTAGCATATTGTTTGTTTGTTTAAGAGGAACTTTTCTCCTTAATGAAATATTACGCAACATGTCATATAAGCAAATTAAAAGAAGTAAATGACTAAAAGTCGCTTTTCACTTTTAGTAATAAATCCTGAGGATAGCTATAGAAAACTGAGACCAGAAAAAAATGTAGACCTTACTGACACAGCAAAACTGTCCCATTCTCCAAGAAGGTATGACTGTCCTTTGGTCACAGAATTAGTTTACAGGGGAGCATACTGAATGGTTTTGCTTAAGTCGTATGCTTTTATCTAATTATAAAGAAAAATACAATTTCTAGATTATATTAAAACTATAGGAGTGATTATTAGCTTTAAAAATTTAATTTTGTGAATTGATTTTATTCCTTTAAATACAAATAGTCCTATTTTGCATTGCAGTTTGAATTTTTTTCCAACAAGTGCATAAAATTGTTGCATATGCAAATGTGCTGTACCTTTTAGTATTGCTTATGTACTTTGCAAATGAAGTGTCTAAAGCAAATTCTATAACTCAATTTCTAGTTTTGTTGTAAACCAAACACTACTTAATAGCTTAGCACACCTGATTTGACTTGGCATTTTCAAAACTGATTTATTGCACACTCTGAAAAGCCTGTTAGTTCTAATCTTGCAAATGCAATAGGTTCCTCTTGCCATGATAATTATTATGCAGCTGATAGGTATGTTATGTCTTCCCCCAGTTTATATAATTGTGATTTATCAGTCATTTCCAGGAGAAATCACATCTCCAAAGCAATAGGTTCCGCCATGTCCTATGGACTAAAGTGCTATGCATTATCTGAAAAGTAGCCTGCTTACAAAGAAGGACCAATAAGAACTTAGCCTGTTCCAAGCCCTGGAGTAATTCCTGGGGAGAAACTGAGATATCCTTTATGCTTTGCAGTAGGTCTGGTCAATGTCTTAGAATTCAAACACAATTAACCTAGAGTTTGCAGTTTGCTTCTACTGCTTTCAAATCACTGCAAGCAATAGGCTATACAGGTTTGACTTCTAAATATTTTTAAAATATGCCAAATAATTAAGTAGGGTTGGTGACAAGTTAAGGTATACTAAATTAATGATATAGCACAATTTTTCTTCTTTCTTCAATAATTTCCATTCTCAAATTGTAACTCATTCTTTTAAAATTGGCAATGGCAACCATATAAGCATTGTTTGTAATTATGTATGGATTTTTTAAATCCAAAGTTCAGTGACTTCTGTTCCTTCGTGATAAAATTGTATCATTCTGACATCCTCAGTGGTTCCTTCATGACCATGTGAGAAAGTTATCCTTAGATAGAAGTCTCTTTTTCTGTATTATGAAGTAACAAAAAGAACTTTGAGAATTCTTTGTTATTGATGAGAAACCAAATTAAGATACAGTTAGAGAGGCTCTGAAAAACACATCAAGATATTTTTTTTTCTCTGAGTTTTCTCTCAAGTGACAAAAAGTAAACCAATGGAAAATCAAGTTAAAGAAAACCACAGTTCTTTATACTCCATGGTTAGGATGGCTAAAATTATTTTAATATTTACTTTAAATTTTAAAGATAGAATGACTTAGGTTTAACACAAAGGGCAACTACTATCACTACAACAACTACATTTCAATCAATAATTCATGTATTTATAAGTCCATAAATATCTATCAGTTCTTTCTTATTTTACTATTCGATTTTACTTTCTTATTTTACTATTCGATTTTTAATAAAGGGCAGTATATGATAGAATTGGAGAATATAAAATTGGAGAATTGAGACCTGAAAAATCATTCAAAAATTATTTTTTATGGGACCGCCTGGGTGGCTCAGTGGGTTAAGCCTCTGCCTTCAGCTCAGGTCATGGTCTCAGGGTCCTGCTCCGCATCGGGCTTTCTGCTCAGCAGGGACCCTGCTTCCCTTCCTCTCTCTCTCTCTCTCTCTGCCTGCCTCTCTGCCTACTTGTGATCTCTGTCTGTCAAATAAATAAATAAAATCTTTAAAAAAATTATTTTTTGTGGATTGATCCATCAATCTATTAATCTATCAATCTATCAACCTATTCATTATCTACCTACAGCAAATATATTTATAATATTAAAATGATGAAATTCCCCCAAAAATGAAATCTAAGATAAATGTGAGAAATTCCTATGTGTAAAAGTGGGCACTATATTTAAATAAATCTTTATATCCTTAGGCAAAAGAGGGTAATGTATTTTATATATACTTTAGTAGTAAACAAATTTATAGTTAAGAAGACATTCATCCAAATATTATTTGTAACAATGAAAATATGAAAAAATCTTAACAATCTGTCATGGCTGCATAAATGGATGTATACCTTTTTAAATGAAAACTACAGTTGTTATAAAAGATATTATATACAGACATGGGAAAATCTCAACCATATACTATTGTGTGAATAAAGTTTCAAGCAAAACCACATATGTGTATGTCCTTCTATATAAAATAATATTAGAGCATAGGCATTCAGAGAGATATGTCTATGCATATGCCTTTAACTTAAAAACAATAGTTTGTCTTTGGGGACCTTGATTTGTACTGATGTTTCTTTTTAGCCAAAGTGGTAAAAGCACTGATGATCTTTCTGCAATGACTTTGAATCTCCCTGTTTACCCTCCTAATGTACCTCATTATTGAGACTATTTTTTGTGTTCTTTCATCTGAGGCATTTTAAGACGATATAAATGCAAACATATTCTGAGAAGTTAGAGCCAAATAATAAGTAATCCTTGCATGATTACCCTTTACTTCTGAATAGTGAAAGAGTAGAATACAGTTTAGTAAAAAACACATGCACCAAAGGTCAAGTGTTCTTACATAATATATAAGGTTTTATGAGAAGGGAATAAAAAAAATTCATTTGTTCATGAACAAAAATGAAGAAGGGCTAGGTAATTAGAAAACATGATAGAGAACAAGACATTGCAAAGTCCCAGAGTCCAGAGTTTGCTAACTGGGATAACAGAAGCCCTGAACATTTGTTTCCATCCCTGAAGTGAAGAAAGAAAAAGAATCTAAAAACTCAACCTAGAATAAACTATGGACTTTTGGTGATAATGACATTTCAAAGTAAGCTCATTGATTGTAACATGTGTGCTATTTGGTGCTAGATGCTGATAGTGGAGAAGAGGGTATATGGAAACTCTCTGTATTTTCCACTCAATTTTTTTTTTTTCTGTGAACCTAAAACAGCTCTAAATAATGAAGTTTAAAAATTAAAACAAAAACAAAGAAACAAACAAAAACTAAAAGTCCTCTGCTAACTGCTGAAACCAATGTATTAAATGTCTTCTGGCCATCCCAAAGGACCCTAACCAAGATTTTCTTGTCACATGGAGGGATTGGTTCAAGAAGGGTGTAATGGAAACCATGAACTTCTTGACACCCAGACATGAAATCCCTTGGCATCATTTCTACTCCAATGGATTTGAAAAAGCCAGTCACAGAGCCAGCCCAGGTTCAGAGAAAGAAGCAATGAACTTCCCACCTCAGTGGGAAGTATGAGAAAGAACTGGTGGTCAACTTTAAATCAATCATGGGACAAGATCTCAATAAGGCACTTGGAAAAAGCATCATTTTATATTAGGTAATTGAGGTTAATCAAATTAGGAACTGTTTTATTAGATTGGATCTAGCATTATACCTCTTCATTTGTGTTGGAAAGGGTATGAACTCAAGAACATTGTCATCATTTTAGAACAATAAAGTAACTAAATGGCCATATTTTATGTCTTAAAAACTACGTAAATCATGGTAATGGAATAAAGAAACAAGCAAATGAAAATTAGCAACTCAAAATTCATGCATCATTCTAATTTAATTTGCATGGCATGGGACCACTAGCTTTTTTAAAAAATATTAAACATATTGTTATACATCGAGGCGCCTGGGTGGCTCAGTCGGTTAAGCATCTAACTCTTGATTTCAGCTCAGGTCATGATCTCAGGGTTGTGGGATGGAGAGACCTGCATCTGGGCTCTGTGCTCAGCAGGGAGCCTGCCTCGGATTCTCTTCCTCTCCCTCTGCCTCTCCACCCACCTATACACACTCTCTCTCTAAAATAAATAAATATTTAAAAATATTATTATATAGTTATATTAAAATATATTGCAGGAAACTTACAGATAAAGGATTGCAGAACAAATAATAAAGAGAGAAAGCAGAACACTACTGTAGTAAAGAGAATAATGCTTTCCCTCTCTCCACAGATTTCCATATTCGAATCCCCAAAACCCCAAGAGTATGTTACCTTACATGGCAAAAAGGGACTTTGCAGATGTGATTAAGAATTTTGAAGTGAGAACATGAACCTGGTTTATCTGCATGGGCCCAATGTAACCCTCCCCAAAACCCCGGCCATGGATCTTTATAAGTTGGGGGAGGAAAAAGGTAGGAGCCTAAGGGTCAGAGGAGTCGTGATGATGGAAGCAGAGTTGGCATTGTTGTGGTCAGGAACCAAGGAAAGTAGGCAGCTTCTAGAAGCTGGAAAAGGCTGCAACAGACAGCCTTGGTCCAGAGAGTCTGTAGTCCCTTGAGACAACAGAAGGAACACAACCTGGAATGGTAATCCCAAAAGACTTATTTCAGATTTCTGGCCTCCAGAATGGTCATACTACGTGAAGCTACTAGATTTGCCCTAATTTGGTGCAGCAGCAGTAGAAAGCTTGTAAAACTATCAAAAAATGTAAAACAGAAGTTATAATTGTTTCCCTTAAATGACAACTAACAACCAATAAGTCATTTAGAAAAATTTAAGAACTAATATTGATGGTACAGTGCTTAACTACGTTGGTGTTATCTGATGAAGTCATCTAGGATTTAGGAACTGATTTTTAAGTAATAAAGTTGGTTGAAGGCATGTAAAATATGCTTTAGAAAAGATGTGTCCAAAATACATAATTCCCTTCTGGAGCATTTTATTAAATCAACTTTCACATTTTGGAAACACACATACTCAATGGTAAATTAAATATAACCTGTGTCCAAGTATACCTATGTATAAATAAATACATTTAAATAAATCAAACCTGAATAAAATAAAATATGTATTCTAACCTATGCATTAAGACAAGGAAGAAATTTCCTTGTTTGTGAGTTTGTGAGTTCAGCGTTCTCTCCCATCTGATAGTTGGCAACTTCTAATTTGTGGGGGGTGTGTGTGTGTGCGCGCGCACGCGCATGCCTGTTAACACACTCTCTCTGTTCTCCTAAATAACTGGTATGCAGAAGAGAATTTAGGGAAGGAATGGGAAGGAAGAAAAGCATTTCTTTGTAGATCTATGGAATTAACTTACCATTAAAAAAAAAATGTGAGTGCTCACTTCCGCAGCACATATACTAAAATTGGAACGACACAGAGGTTAGCATGAACCCTGCACAAGAAATTTGACATGCAAATATGTGAGGCATTCCACAGTTTAGAAAAAAAAAGAAAGTAAAACGTGAATTGAACATGTCATAATTTTACCATCTTCATTTATGGGAAACCTAAATACATTTCATTTCATTACAATGAAATGGAGAAAGAACAAATATGCATAGCCAAGAAATGTGAGACCTAATCAGTTTCTATCATAAACTAACTGGCCATCACTGGGTCTATTTCTACACATGATAAAACAGAATGCCTCGTATGCCCAATGTCATCAGCCTGCCACTGTTCTGTTTCCCGTCTTAATTAGAATGGGAGCTCCAATATTAACGCATTTTCAATTTATGCTAATGAACAAGGTCACTTTCCTCCGGAAAGCCTGTTTAATTCTCTACAGTTTACAGAAGCAAATCAAACTTGTTAACTCATCTTTAGAAATTCCTTCCTGTCTTACCTTGTATTTCCAATTTTCCAAATATTTCTGTGAAGAGCAAAAAGGCACAGCCAGGAACCATGTTCATAGTATCCTCTACACCTCTTGGCCTGGCCCACCTCATCCACTTCGGCCCAAGCCTCTTTGGTAAAGGGTTCAGAGGATACAGGTATAAAATCTGGATGTTCCCCAGATCCCATAAACCTTAACTGCTGTTGGGGCATGTCTGAGGATGTAGATTAATTAGGGGGTTATGCCGCCTGGGCTCTGTTTGTAGATGTGTACCAGCCATGACTTCAGGGTTCAATGTATGAACCCTGGCGAGTCTTGCTTTCCTGATCTGTAAAGGTAGGAGAGTGTTGGCAGCATTTATCCCATGTGGACCCTGTGTAGACAGAGGAACACAGTGTTTGTAGGGTACTTGACACAGTCTTCAGACACGAGGGCACTTACATATCAGCAGGTCCCACAGTTATTTGAAAAAGAATGGTTTGTAAAAAGGGAGCTATAATCCCCAAGGAGATGTAAGAGGGTCTTTGTTCTTCTAACAGAAAAGAGGTATATTAGCAGGCCAAGTAAAAACTCTAGGAAAATACAGCTTACTTATGCCAAGTTACTTTAGCATAGGCCATAAAGAGTTTCTCTTTGGTTTTAGATGTACTTGCAGAACCACAAGAACTAGAGGTGAGAAGGATAAATTCTTTCTAGCCTTCCCAAGTTGGATGTACCTGTGTGCTACCTGAGCTCTCTCTGAGCCAGTTGTAACACCTACTGGTTGTCTCATTAACTAATGAGTTGATAGAATCTTTGACACACATTCATCTACAGGAAAAAAAAAAAGAGAGAGAGAGAGAGAGAGAGAGAGTGGGAACGGAAACAGAGACGCCTATTCTACCACAGCTCCAGGGTAGGACTTAAGCCTGCGTTAGGGAAGTCTGGCCATCCCAGTGATTTGTAGGAGAGACCAAGTGAGTGATAAAGGGAAGAGGGCATGATGCTCCTGTGGGTTGTGTCACAGAAGAAAGGAGATGTCCCCTGATTCTGCAAAGGGAGATGTAACCTGGGGGGAACTGTTCTTCATTTATGGCCATGGTGTCAGCACCTACTTGATGAAGCACAGCCTGGTGTCTTGCTCTGCTCCCTTGCCTCCCTTCTCAATACTCAGTCAGTCTCCGCCAGACCTGAGCCTTCTGGATGCCCAATTGTGAGCAAATGTTTTCTGGTTTTTTTTTTTTTTTTGAAGATTTTATTTATTTATTTGACAGACAGAGATCACAAGTAGGCAGAGAGGCAGGCAGAGAGAGAGGAGGAAGCAGGCTCCCCGCTGAGCAGAGAGTCTGATGCAGGGCTTGATCCCAGGACCCTGAGATCATGACCTGGGCCAAAGGCAGAGGCTTAATCCACTGAGCCACCCAGGTGCCCCTGTGAGCAGATGTTCTAACACACAAATAGAGTATTTATGAGTATACACGGGTAAGCTGAAAGCAAACAAACATTCACATTTTAGCAAAACACAATGCCTCCCTCCATCTCCTACGAGGGAGTGAGGACTTTATCACAAATGTGGACCATGACCCGGCGAGATCCCAATGATCTCCTATGGCCATCGGCTGCGCGTCCCCTTTCCAGCCACAGCGAGGTGCTTGCCATCATCAAGCTGGATGTGCTCCTGCCTCAGAACCTTTGCAATTCCTTCTGCTTGAGATGCTGGTCTCTTAGACAGTGTATGGCTAACTTCTTCAAATACCGCTATCTCAGGAAGGCTTCTCCTGAGCACCCCGTATAAAACTGGGACCTCTAGCTTCCTTGAGCCTCCATATTTTTTAGCCTGAAATACAGGCCATTTTTATATGCAATAGATAAGCTGCCTTTCTCTCTCCAAAGGCTGAGGCATGTGTTTTCTGTTGATTAAACCGAGAACACAGCATGGCACATTGTAGGTATACATAACGTCTTTGTGAAATGAGTATATGTTGAATGAGTTAGCGTTCGGGATGTTTTTTGGTCAACCAGAAAAAGTCTAAATAACATTCATTTCAAAATTGTTCAGTGCAACAGGGAAGCAAGAAGTAAATTTTGTTGTCCATATTAAACTACTTAAAATATTTAAATTTTTGGTGTCTCAAGGAATTTCCTTCGGCTTTATGGAAAATTCACAAATCCAGAATATTCTGTGACTTCACCAACCAAAATAAGGCTCATTCAATTCTGTCTACATATATTAATCTAGAGATAAAATTTGCATCTTTACTTTTGCTACAAATGTCTAAATGACTACTTTTGAACCTCAGGATTTTAAAAATATAAACCTTTTAATAATCAATTACCGCATCCAATTAGTTCTCAATCATTGAAATATACATTTGGGACTAGGGCTCATTTCAAATCTCAAAATATAAAGTCACTTAATTCAGAACTCCATCTGTGCCCCAGTCTCTGGAGTCTGACAAACAGTCTCCAAATTGTCTTCTGAGTTTTCATCAAAACAAGACACCAGTTTGGAATCTATTTTAACATGACTTGCACTATATGGGGACTCACATTGCATCTGCTTTGATTTTTCTCTAATGAAAGTTCCTAGTTGTTCTGTGTCAGAAAGGATGTAAGTATTCCCTAGAAACAGCGCTGTTATTTAGAATGCAACAATAGAGAAAATCGAAGCCCCGGATCTTATATTTCCTATTCATAAAATTGTAATTGGCCTTTTTATGTCTGTGCTACCCTTGAGACACAGGGAATTAATTTTATGTCCATGATCATATATAGGATACCCATAAAACTCAGAATAGTTCAAATTCTCATCTCCCAAAAAGAATTAGAAATAAAAGCAAAGCATATTTTCTTTAATCTTGGGGATTCTGTATAGTTTAATGTGAGCTCTTGAGATGATATTAAATTGCAGTTATTGTAAATAATGGGCAAAGGAAGAACTATGGTACAATGTTTGCAATAGCATTGTAAATAGAGAACAAATACCCCCCACCCAAATTTACATTTCACTTGCAGGATGAAGCAAACTCCTTGCAGATATGAAATGTTTATACTCTCCTTTGTCATAGTTGCTACAAGTACAAACTTTGTTAGCTCACTCCGTTCAAAGACTGGTTTCACTCCTCATATGACCTAGGTACAGCTTAAAATTGCTAATATACAGCAGACCTCATTTTGCCATATCAATAGAGATTAAAACCCCTACATTAAAACTTGGGGAAGGGTGAGCCCTAAGCTAATTAATATACATAAAATACCAGCATGATTTCTGATTCACAGTAAACGCTCAATAAATTGACTCCAAGCGAAGGCCAATCAGACAGAATAAACCCAATAGTATTAGCTCACAAAGAGGTGACAGTTCTAGGGGCAGAAAATTGCCTTATCATTTGTCAGAACAAAAAAAAAAAAAAAACAAGTTTTTCTTATTGATACAGATTAATGCAGAGTAATATAATTTGTATATATTTCCAGATATGCTGCATCAATTTTTTTTTTTTTAGAAATAAGATTACAACAATCCGAATAACATCTCAAAAAACAAAAAGGAAGAAAGAGGGGACAATAAAGAACCAAATAAGAAAGAAGAGAAAGAAAAGGAAAGAGAGAGAGAGAGAGAGGGCGGAGAAGAAAGGAGAGGGGGAGAGAGGGAGGGAGAGAGAAGGAATAGAACAGGTGCAGGAGCTCTGTTAAACCAGCCCTAGCAGGAATCTTCTCTTTGCACATCTCCCTTTTTATATGTGTGGTCTGGAGGAGAGCAGTCTTGGAGGTGTGGAACACACCTTCTTCAAGTGCTCTTTTTGTTAATTTCTATGCAACAGGGGCTTGCTCTATCCATCTGTCTATCTATCTCTATCTATCTTTTACCTTCACTCTGTAGTCCTGATGCTAACCAAGGCTGAAATGAAAAGATTCCATCCTAACGATTTGTTCCACGTCATTAGCCTAAGAGGCTGAAGTCACTAGCGCAAAAGTCGCTTTCCATCTTTCCATGTCTCAACAATCTCTATGGAGCTTAAGAACCATGGTGCAGGGGCGCCTGGGTGGCTCAGTGGGTTAAGCCACTGCCTTCGGCTCAGGTCATGATCTCAGGTCCCTGCTCAGCAGGGAGCCTGCTTCCTCCTCTCTCTCTGCCTGCCTCTCTGCCTACTTGTGATCTCTTTCTGTCAAATAAATAAATAAAATCTTTAAAAAAAAAAAAAAAAAGAACCATGGTGCAACGGAATGATGTTGTTCAAAGTGTGGCCTCCAGAAGGGCAGGCTGGGGATCACCAGGGACCTGGTTAGAAATGGGGACTCCCAGTCCAACCTCCAGCAAGTGCTGAAGCCGAATCTGCACTCTACTAAGTTTCCTAGGAGATTTATAGGCGTATTAAAGTTTGAGAAGAATGGTAATAAAGGATTATTAATAATGATGCCTTTAATTCCACAACTGTGCTCCTTAAAAAAATTAGTATCTTCCAAAATGTTCTCTACAAAAATGAGTTCTATAATCAAATGTATTTTAAAAATACGAAATTAAATCAAGTTAAGCTAATTTCCTTTCGGCGACTTCTTGGAGCCACTATTATCCTCTAACACGTGCAGTAAAAATGGCATGTGCGGGATTTCTTCAAGCTATTTGACCATGAAGCCATGTTTTCTTTGTGTGATCCTTTAAATATTTCTAAAAACACTGGGTTTTGAATAGCAAAGCTTGGAAAAAGATGTCCTAATTTTTGTAGAAGTGGTCAAGTCATATTTCACAAACTCCACTGCAAACATTAGGAAAAATATTTGTTTGAGATTTAAAATTAAATATTGGAAAAATTATTTGTGTAACATATCTAATTCTCTGAATGTTAAACTGGAAAACAGGCAATGTTTGCCTCTGCCTCCTCACTGCCATCACCATGCCTGTTACCCCCTTCTTCTGCCTTTTGGACTCAGGGGCGTGGCACTGACTCAACTGAATCTCAACAATTTTTGCTTTGTTCAGTCTCAAGAGTTCTCTCCCTCCTCTTGCCCCTTATCAAAATAAGAGTCTTCATCATGTTCCTCCTAAAGTAGACACCACCATAAAAGCAATCTGTTAAAGCCATCCTCTGATAACTAATACCTGAAATCGTCTAAATATGCTATTTCTTTTAGTTAGTTAGTTTGTTTTTTAACAGAGAAGATCTAGGCTTTAAATTACCTTTTCCCAATGCCAAAAAAATAAAAAATAAAAAAAGTTGTATTTGTTGCTATAATTCAAGTACACTATCTAAAATCCTCCCTGTGAATATCACACACATGGACTCTGATATCCAGACAGCTGGAATTAACAACAGTCAGGTACAAAGAACTCACCGAACTTGCAAACATAAACACATTAGCTCCTCATTTCCTATTATAATCTTACTTTCAACAGGGGCCCCATGTTTCTTTCTCACTTACTTTATTATTTAAAAGCTTTTGTAATGTTTTTCTATCATTTTCCATGTTCCAGGAAGACAGGTGTTATGACATAAAGTTTCATGGCCAGCTTTCTCTACTTTCCACTTAGAACTTATCAGAGATAATGCATACCAAAAAATGCAAGCTAATACTGAATTTCTTTTCAAATTCTTTCAGACTTAATATTTTCTGGATGAAAAAAAATACTTTTTAGACCCTCTTTTCTCTTCATTTCTATCATAAAAATGGAGGCTGGCTGCTCTTTTTATAGATTTTTTTGGTCATAATGAAATAAAGGTAATTAAGATTTCAATCTAGTTTTATCTAGCACCAGAAATTATCTCATTACATTCAATATTGCCTTTAGAGGCAATTCATGGTTAAAACACTACAGAATGTCATTTTATGTAATATCAGTAGTTTCACTCATTTTGGATTATGTCCCTACCCAGCATTTCATAAAGGAACCATTAATCATCATTACAGTTAATTCCCCCAAGAAAACAACTAAGCAGAATTGAGAATATGAAAAAAGCTCAATGGTACATAAACACCTATAATTCCTGCTTCCCTTGTGGCTTTTTATTTGGAGCTGAGATTTTAAAGCAAGGCTAGTTTACTCTTTTCCCATCCTTATTTATTCAACAAATATTCATTTAATGCATATTAAATGTTAGGCTCTATTCCAGACTGTGGGGATTTAGGAAAAATTTTTAAAAATAAACATATATTATAAGGTCAGGAAATGATAAACGCTAAAAGGAAAATTAAAGTCATTTAAACAAACAGAAAATGACTTGGGTATAGGAGCAGAGGGTTATCTTCCTGGACCATGAAAATTAATAGAAAATAAATAATATGTAGATCTATACAGATATAAATATATAGATATATACAGGTATATTTGGTCAGCTACATATTAAGTATATATTTTTGATCAGATTATTCCAGTTAGACTGTCAATTTAGGTAAAAATCATGGCTCTGTTTCAGCTGTTTTCAAATGTTTATCAGTGAGGTATGCTTCTATGAATTTTTTATATGGCCCCTATTTTTGAGGCTATACCAAAACTTCTCTTGAAATTTGCTAAAAATTTGCATAGCTATTTTCATTTGACATGATAAGAGAAGCAAAAAGAAACTTTATCTTAGTCATATAGAAAGAAATCTATTCCAACTGAACTGTATTTCAATTGAAAGTCTAGATTATGTTAACAATTATCATGATGTTATTTTGTGTTATCTTTTTAAGGAAAAAAAATTAAATGACCCTCAGAAATATATGGTGGGATTCTTTTTGTCATTTATTTTGTCAATATAGTCACCAAACCACTGATCAACTGAATAATGAAACTGAGAAAAAAACAAAACAAAACATTATGAGCTGCTTTATATCAGAGGAAAAATACTTGATTTAACTGCATGGAAAAAATTTTAATCACTTTTTCAGGCAAATATTATATTGCCAGATCAAGTTTTTTAAAGTCAACATGAGAAAGATCATGGATTATTGTTTTAAGAATCGGTAAAGTCATTGTATAAAACAGAAACCCTTCTAAGTAAAAAAACACTATGTGTTTTCAAAACTTACACCAAATGTACTAGCAATGGACGTGTTGGCCTTCTAGAGAGATACACATGTAGACAATTCGAGCATGTAAGGAGCCTTTTTGCCCTCTTGGCTGACTTTTAATACTGTCTTCTGGAACCATGACTTCCAACCTCTTTGTATTTTAACTCCTGTTTGATGGGATGTATCAAAAGATTTCTATAAACATCTAAGACTCTATCACAGTTTAGTCAAGCCTCAATTTTGAATATACAGTTAATATAATCAAATAGCACAGTTATAACAAAATATATCTTATTTATAATAATATGTGCATGATAAATAATAGTATATTATGACTATAATCAGAGTATATAAATATTATTATACAAATCATCCCATCTGATACTACACAGAGCAAAGGAGCCTTCCTTGCTGAACCCTGCTGAACCCTGCCCACACTGGAGACTTGGGGCACCCTGCCTGGATCCTGGTTGATATTTTTAGCTATACATCCCCTCAACCAATTTTCACCAAAACCACCAGGAGGAGGAACACCCAAAAGGGTAAAAATTCAGAGATTGTGGCTTCTGCCACAGAACTATTGGATATGGACATAAACAGAATGTTAGAAAGGGAATTCAGGGTAACAATTCTCCAGGCAATGGCTAGGTTGGAGAAGACTATTAGTGGCAACATAGAGTGTCTAAGGGTGGAAGTGAGGGCTGATCTGGCAGTACTAAAAAATGCTATCAATGAGACCCAATCTAAAATCTAATCTAAATACTCTAACAGCTAGGGTAACAGAGGCAGAAGATAGAATTAGTGATCCAGAAGACAAACTGATAGAAAACAAGGATCAGGAGTAGCCATGAAAACAGAATTAGGAAAATAAATGACACCATGAAATGTTCCAACATCAGAATTACTGGGCTCCCTGAGGATCCAGAGAGAAGACTAGAAGATATAGTTGAATAAATTCTGGATGAAAATTTCCCTAATCTGGGGAATGGAACAAGTGCTCATGTCCTAGAAGCAGAAAGGACAACCTCAAGATCAATGAGTCTAGAAAGATCTACAAACACACACACACACACACACACACACACACACACACAAATGACCTCCAGACACTTAATTGCAATATTTATGAATCATAATTTCAGACAGGAGGTCTTAAGGGTAGCTAGTGGGAAGAGATTCCTTATGTACAGAGGAAGGACCATCAGAGTAACATCAGACCTGTCCACAGAAACCTGGAAAACCAGAATGGACTGGCAACACATATTCAGGGCACTAAATGAGAAGATCATGAAACCAAGAATACCTTATCCATCAAGGCTGACATGCCAAATTGGATGGAGAGATAAAGAGCTTCCAAGACTGGCAAGGTTTAAAAAAGTATGTGACCACCAAGATGGCATTACAAGAAATATTAAAGGGGGTTCTATAAAAGAAGAAAGAACCCAAGAGTGACACAGAATAGAAATTTACAGACAATCTATAGAAATAAGGACTTTACAGGCAACATGATGTCAATAAAAGCTTATCTTTCAGTAATCACTCTCAACATGAAAGACCTAAATGCTCCCATAAAATGGCACAGGGTTGCAGACTGGATAAAATGACAGAACCCATCCATATCCTGTCTACAAGAGACACATTTGTAACCTAAAGATACATCCAGACTGAAAATGAAGGAATGGAAAACCATGTTTCATGCCAACAGGCCTCAAAAGAAAGGTCGGGTAACGATTCTTATATCAGATAAATTAGATTTTCAGCTAAAAGTGTCCATCCAGAAGATCTAATTCTTGTAAATATTTATGCTCCCAATATGGGAGCAGCCAAGTACATTAGCCAACTGTTAATCAAAATAAAGAGTCATATTGATATGAATACATTAATTGTAGGGGATCTTTACTTGCCACTCTCGTAATAGATCGTCTAAACAGAAAATCAACAAAGACACAATAGCTTTGAATGACACATTGGGCCAGATGGACCTCATAGATCTATACAGAACACTCCACCTTAAAACAACAGAACACTCATTCTTCTTGAGTGCACATGGAACTTTCTCCAGAATAGACCACATACTGGGTCACAAATCAGGACCCAAATGATACCAAAAGATTGAGATTATTCCTTGCATATTCTCAGACCACAAGGCTTTGACACTAGAACTCAACCACAAGAAAAAGTTTGGAAGGAATTCAAACACTTGGAAGCTATAGACCATCCTGCTCAAGAATGTTTGAGGGGCACCTGGGTGGCTCAGGGGGTTAGAGCTTCTGTCTTCAGCTCAGGTCATGATCTCAGGGTCCTAGGATGGAGTCCACATCGGGCTCCCTGCTCAGTAGGGGGCCTGCTTCCTGTTCTCTCCCTGCCTGCCTCTCTGCCTCCTTGTGATGGCAAAAGTGGTCCTAAGGGGGAATACATAACCATCCAAGCCTCACTCGAAAAAATTGAAAAATCCCAGGGGCACCTGGGTGGCTCAGTGGTTTAAAGCCTCTGTCTTCGGCTCAGGTCATGATCCCAGGGTCCTGGGATCGAGCCCAGCATTGGGCTCTCTGCTCAGTGGGGAGCCTGCTTCCTCCTCTCTCTCTGCCTGCCTCTCTGCCTACTTGTGATATCTGTCTGTCAAATAAATAAATAAAATCTTTAAAAAAAAATTGAAAAATCCCAAATATACCGGGTCTCTTTACACCTCACAGAACTGGAAAATCAACAACAAATTAAGCCAAGCCCATGCACAAGAAGATAAATAATCAAGATTAGAGCAGAGATCAATGAGTTAAAAACTAGAGATAAAGTAGAACACATCAACAAAACTAGAAGCTGGTTCTTTGAAAGAATCAATAAGATCGATAAACCACTGGCCAAAAGAAAAGAGAGAGGACCCAAATTCATAGAATTACGAATGAAAAGGGAGAGATCACAACTAACACCAAGGAAATAGAAACAATCATCAGAAATTATTATCAACAGTTATATGCCAATAAGTTAAGCAACCTAGAAGAAACGGATACATTCCTGGAAACCTATAAACTTCCAAGACTGAAACAGGAAGAAACTGGCAACCTGATTAGTAACAAGATTGAAGGAGTGATCAAAAACCTCCCAAAATACAAGAGCCCAGGACCTGACGGATTCCCTACGGAATTCTACCAAAAATTCAACCTGTTCTCCTGAAGCTGTTTCAAAAAATAGAAACAGAAGGAAAACTTCCAGACTCTTTCTATGAAGCCAGCATTACCTTGGTCCTCAAACCAATATCCCTGATGAATACAGATGCCAAGATTTTCAACAAGATCCTAGTTAATAGGATTCAACAGTACATTAAAAAGATTATCCACCATGATCTGGGGGATTTATCCCTGAGATGCAAGGGTGGCTCAACATTTGCAAATCAATCAATGTGATAGAACAAATCAGTAAGAGAAGAGAGAAGAACTAGATGGTCCTCTCGATTGATGCAGAAAAGTCATTTGACAAAATATAGCATCCGTTCCTGATTAAAACTCTTCAGAGTATAGGGGTAGAAAGAACATTCCTCAACTTCATAAAATCTATCCATGAAAAACCCATACCAAATATCTTCCTCAGTGGGGAAAAGCTGACAGACTTCCCATCGAGATCAGGAACAGGACAAGATCACTGCTCTTGTTCTACATAGTACTAGAAGTCCTAGCAACAGCAATCAGACAACAAAAAGAAATAAAATGTATTCAAATTGGCAATGAAGAAGTCAAACTCTCTCTCTTCACAGATGACATGATACTTTATATGGAAAACCCAAAAGACACCACCCCCAAACTACTAGAACTCATACAGAGATTCAGTAATGTGGCAGGATACAAAATCAGTGCACAGAAATCAGTTTGTTTTCTTATACACTAACAATGAAAATATAGAAAGGGAAATGAGAGAATCTATTCCATTTACTATAGCACCAAGAACCATAAGATAACCTGGGAATAAACCTAACCGAAGAGGTAAAGGATCTGTACTCAAGGAACTACAGAACATTCATGAAAGAAACTGAAAAGACACAAAAAGATGGAAAAACATTCCATGCTCATGGATCAGAAGAATAAACATTGTTAAAATGTCTATACTGCCCAGAGCAATCTATACTTTCAATGCCATCACAATCAAAATTCCACTGGCATTTTTCAAAGTGCTGGAACAATCTTTAAATTTGTATGGAACCAGAAAAACTCTGAATTGCTATCAAAATTTTGAAAAAGAAAAACAAAGCTGGGGGCATCACATAGCCTGATTTCAACCTTTACTACAAAGCTGTGATCACCAAGACAGCATGGTACTGGCACACACACACAAAAAAAACCCACATAGACCAGTGGAACAGAGTAGAGAGTCCAGATAGGGACCCTCAATTCTATGGTCAAATAATCTTTGACAAAGCAGGAAAAAATATACAGTGGAAAAAATACAGTCTTCAATAAATGGTGCTGGGAAAATTGGACAGCTGTGTACAGAAGAATATACATTCTTGATACAATTCTCTTACACCATACACAATGAAATGGATAAAAGACCTCAACGGGAGGCAGGAATTTATCAAAATCCTAGAGGACAACATAGGCAGTAACCTCTTTGACATCTGCCACAGCAAATTCTTTCAAGACACATCTCCAAAGGCAGAGGAAACAAAAGCAAAAATGAACTTTTAGGTCTTTATCAAGATAAAAGCTTCTTCACAGTGAAGGAAACAGTCAACGAAACAAAGAGGCAATCCTCTTCGGGTTTGGGAGAAGATATTCGCAAATGACACTACAGACAAAGGGATGATATCCAAGATCTATATATAAGATCTATAAATAACTCATCAAATTCAACACACACAAAAGAGATAATCATATCAAAAAAAGGGAAGAAGACATGAACAAATACTTCTCCAAAGAAAACATACAAATGGCTAACAGACACATGAAAAAATGTTCATCATTAGCCATCAGGGAGATTGAAATCAAAACCCACATCCGGATACCAACTTACACCAGTTAGAATGGCCCAAATTAACATGACAGGAAACAACAAGTGTGGAGAAAAAGGAACCCTCTTGCACTGTAAGTGGATGCAAGCTAGTGCAGCCACTTTGGAAAACAGTGTGGAGATTCCTTAAGAATTAAAAATAGAGCTACCCTATGACCCTGCAATTGCACTACTGGGTATTTACCCCAAAGATACAGATGTAGTGAAAAGAAGGGCCATCTGTACCCCAATGTTCATAGCAGCAATGGCCACAATCACCAAACTGTGGAAAGAACCAAGATGCCCTTCAACAGACGAATGGATGAAGAAGATATGGTCCATATATACAACGGAATATTACACCTCCATCAGAAAAGAGGAATACCCAAATTTTGGATCAACATGGACAGGACTGGAAGAGATTATGCTGAGTGAAATAAGTCAAGCAGAGGTTTCACTTACTTGTGGAGCATAAGGAATAACATGGAGGACATTACGAGAAGGAAAGGAAACGTGATTTGAGGAAATCGGAGGGAGAGACGAAACTGGAGAGACTGTGGACTCTGAGAAACAAACTGAGGGTTTTGGAAGGGAGCAGGGGGGGCGGGGGGTGCTGGGTGAGCCAGGTGGTGGGTATTAAGGAGGGCACATGTTGCATGGAGCTCTGAGTGTAGTGTATAAACAATGAATCTTGGAACACTGAAAAAATAAAATTAAACTTAAAAATATTATTAAATACTACAAATAAAATATTATATAGTATATATAATTCAGCAACAAAAACCCTGTCAGATGTGTTATGATTATTTCAATTTAACTTATGAGGAAAATAAGGCTGAATCTTGATCATTTGGCTCCATCTCCCCACTTTCGTGGTACAATGTTATCCATTAGCTAAGGTCTTTACTATATTCATCTGGGTTTCTGAGAAATAAATTGAGTTATAACTCAATTAATGTTCCTAAGGAAATATCATTCTATCACATTTTCTGTGAAAAATAAAAGCAGAAAGAAAAGCGCAGTACCATTTTAGACATTTGTTTTAAAATCCCTTTGTGAGCATACAGATAGATACAGATCTCTAGCTATGTAATATACATGACTCTACAGATCTAATTCTGTATCTTTTTCAACTGTAGTTCGGATTTATGTATCAGACTTCCTTCACGCCTTGCTTTGTTTCCAGTAGGATGCCATCACACTCTTCCTTCTATCATATCACTGCGTTTCAAACTTAAAGCTCACTGAGCGACTCAGAACATTTATCTGAACCCTTGACTTCTGGCCATGTCACTGATTACTCTTAATAACTGGCTTCAGGATCTTGGTCAAATCACTCAACCTCTTTATGTCTCAGTTTCCTGCCCACCGAAGAACTTAAATTAGCAAATTCTATTGTAGTTTCAAAATTCCATGATTCAAAAGTTGATCTTGATTATTTACTATGTACCACTAGCACACTGTGTTCAATATTGAGAGGAGTCTTTAAAAAAAAAAAAAAACCTCAATATCACAATACCCTATCCCTTAATGTTTACTGAACAAATGTTAACTAAAAACGAGAGCTACTGGTTAAAATATGGGTGAAAGGATTTAAAATACGACTACTGGAGAAAATATCTGTATATACAAACAAGCATTTTATTGACTCCGTGGCTTTATAAAAGTTGGAAGACACTGGAACAACAATAATAATACAAGTCATTGCATCATGTGTCACAAAATATATGGAAGATATAATACTCTCCTGACTATGGTAGCAAATAAGAGAAAACCATGTAAGAGGCAAAGAGAAAGTAAAAAAAAAAAAAAAAAAAAAGAAAGAAAGAAAAAGAAAAGAGAAAAAAGTACAATTGAAGAAGAAATCCATCATTATTTTAAGATTTAAGATTTCATGATCAGCAACCTGATGACGGCTGACAATGTTTTTATGCTCTCCTGAGGATTCAGATAGGACACAATTTAATTAATATTGTTTTTAGGGTATATTCTGCTATAAAAGAAGAAAATGATTCAGGATTATCTGAACTAATTTTGCTGTAACTGTGTAGTTGTTAGCATAGGTTTATTTTCCTTCTCTTCATTCTGGGTTCATGTCAAATCAAACTAAATGGAACCAAGAAAAGGAAAAAGAATCTATGGTATCACTGTGGGTTCTTATTTGGAAATTAAATCCTTTTTGCACTAAGGAGTTAAATGTAAAGTCACTTAACTCCATTGCTTTAATGAGGTAAGAACAGACCTCATAAGCACCTTTGAAAATTACTCCTCATTGTTTTATAAAAACATCAGTGATTTAAAAACATTAAGTGAGCATCTAACAGGCATTTCAGGAAATCAGTGCAAAAATATACACACAGAGTTATTAAAATGACAGCAGTCTTCTTGCTGTTATGGGCAGCTTAGAGGTAGTACCAAAGTGTATTTTTTTCTTACTTTGTAATGGTGAAAAATCCTATCTCCCTTAAATCTGTGGTGTTTTGTTTTTTGTTTTTTGGGTTTTTTTTGCAAGTATTTGGGACGCATAACATCTTTACATTTGAAGCATTTTTTATAAAATGCATAACTGTGTGACTAATCAGCAGAATTAACTGGAAGGACTCAAAAAACTTTTAGGGTGGGAGTTGTTGCCTCCTCCTTGGCACTCAGTAGCTTCGTCCTTTGGTAGGAGAGATCTGATCGGGGAAATGGGAGAAAGTCTGGTATCTGTTTCCTCAAGAGCTTGGATTGGGACGGTTAATAACCTAAACTTAGATGCTCATGTGTTGTTTCTCCTTCTTGGTCAATCTACCCCTCTAGAACCCTGGTTTTAGAAACTATCTGTCTGTGAGTCCTATGCATTCTGCTGGCCAATCTTGCATTTCCCATGCAGTAAACCAAAAAGAACAATCTATGCCTTCTGCAGTAAAGTTTTCAGTTATTCAGCTGCTCTCTTGGTAATATTTTTGTACAAATTCTATGGAGGGAAGAAGAAAAAGGAAAAAACGATTTGGTTGGAAGCCCAAGCTCTATTTTCTAAACCAGCTCTGCATCTATGATAAAGCAGACAATTTCCTCTTTCTAACTCCTGTTATTTATTTCCAGAAAGGTTCCAAATCATGAGGGAATGACATGGGGTGGTTAGTTAACCAAACCAAATACTGTGAGTGATGCTTGTGGTCATACTAAAATTGCTCTCATTCACCCCTTCAAGTTGAGAAAACCTAGAGCTTTCATTTCTGCTAGAAACAGATATCTTGAAAGGTTTTCTTTCTAAAACTCTCTTTGAAAGATGCTAGACCTCAACACAGCAAGATCTGGGTGAATTATGAGGATAAAGTCCTTATTATGATCCATTTGTTTAGTATACCTACTCCTCGTGCTGTATTTCAAAGTTCATTAAAGGCTGGAAATCATACATCTGGTTGATATTGGATGCTGGAGTTTAACACTCTTGGTAGCTATGCTAACAATGGTCCCACTTTCTGGGATGGGCAGCAAAAACTACAATTCCCAGGATCCCTTGCAGCTAGGGCTTCAGACATAATTTAGTTTCCATCAATTAGATATCCTTGTGGAAGACCTCCATTCAGAACTGAATCACTTGATAAGGAAAAACAAACTTTTTGGGCTGGAGAAGTTGCTATCAAGCATCCAGATTATGTGGTGTCCTGACCACTTTTTGAGATGACAGCTGTGGTTGCAGCTTCTGATTTTGTTAACTGCCAGTCACATAGAGGCAGTTGTACCCATGCAGACCAGTTGTACCCAGCCTGGGACTATGCCAGGAGCTTAGTGTACAGTCTCGTTTCTGTAACCCTATTAATTAATCTGTGAGATAGCTTTATCCCTTCAATAAACAGGTTATTCTTAAACAACATAAAGTATATTCCCTTGCATATAGTTAAGAACCTTGGCTAATGCATCAGTGAAAATGATTCAGGGTAGAGATAAGATTTAAGGTAAATCACAGATCATAAAATATAGAATAAGCTTGCACAGGAAATATTGTATAGGATAGAATTTTTTTAAAAATACACTAAGAATTATGGGGAAGTTGAAGTCAAAGGAACCAACCACATTATGTTATGCACTGAGAATTATCATTCCAGTTAAAGAAGTCACATTGTAAGCACACAGCCTGAAGAAAAAGGGAACATTAACGTTACCTGATTTAAATGACGCACCTACCCTATAGGACTCAATGGTCACCTGCTGGAAAAGAAATACATTATTGTCATCAGCTACTCAACTGCAGAATCATTCCTAGGTATTTCTCAAAAGTTTAATTCCTGGTTCACTCCTACTCTGTCCATTAGAATGCCTAACTTGTAATTTCTATAGATTTGCATGTAATCTTTTCCAATACCCTATATTCTTAGTTTCGTAAATTCTTCCATTCCAGGGATATCTATCTCAATCATTCCCTCCAGTGTCGACTCTTGGGCCTTGCCATTACAACTCACTGGAACATATGCCCGGAACCACGTGATATACACAATCACAATGTAATGTAATGAGTCCCTTTCACCAGTGGACACCTCTAATCTCTCTGGCACATGACCTCCAAGTCATTTGTGCCATCATCTTTCCCTGTCTCTTGATACACTGCCTTCTTTCTTTACTAGAGGCTTACACTACCCAGTGTAAATTCCACAGTCTGTCATAATCTCTCTTGCATACCAGCCTTCCCTTCCTTACCCCCCTCACTTTTTCCAGCTTGCTTGGCACCACTACAACTCGATCTTATCGCGCTCTTTCCCCATTCCATGACCAAACCACCTAACTGAATATGACTAATCCCACTTTAAATTCACAATTCTCAAAGGCCTTTATGGATCATTATCCTATACTCCCTCTTTTTTGGCCACTACCTCTTCTAATGTATTTTTTCATTTTCTCTCTACCCACTTCTGACATTCCCGTTATGTTGGTATACATAATGGTCTCCCACATTTATCTGATATTGTTCATTTTTCCTCCATACCTTTTTCCCTCTTTGTTTTCCAGACTGCATTATTGCAATTGATTTTCAAATTTGCAGATTATTTCTTCTAATAAAATTTGTGGCTAGATCTTTTTACCACATTTTTCATGTCTGTTATCATGTTTTTCAACTTGCTTTCCATTTTTTAAAAATAATTTTGTTCTCTATTTGTTATTTATTCAAATAATTTTTGTTTCTTTATTGATAATTGTGTATTCAATAAAACATTGTGATCATATATTCCTTTAATTTTTTTAAGGATTTTATTTATTTATTTGGCAGACAGAGAGCACAAGGAGGCAGAGAAGCAGGGAGAGAGATAGAGGGAAGCAGGCTCCCTGCTGAGCAGAGAACCAATGCAGGGCTTGATCCCAGGAATCTGGGATTATGACATGAGCGGAAGGTAGAGGCTTTAACCCACTGAGCCACCCAGGTGCCCCATGTTCTTTAATTTTTTAAGCATGGCTCTTCTATTTCTTTGAATGTATTTGTAATAGTTGCTTTGAACTCTCTGTTAAACCCAGCCAGCAGTCCCTCTCCATGGCGGTTTCTATCACTGATTTTCCCCTTGCATATGGGTCGCACTTTGCTGTTTCTTCACTTGTCTCATTTTTCTTGGAAAATTAGACATTTTAAATAATAGATTATGCAAATATGGTTAAACCTCCTCCTCACCACAGTGTTCCTTGTTGTTGTCTGTTTGGCCACTTGTTCTTCTGTCATTGTATTTTGGGAAGGGGGGTTGATTAATGATTTGGCTAAGTTAATCCTGCAAAATCGATTTCCCCAGCAGTATGCAGATTCTCAAATATGCTCCTGCTTATGTAGTTTTCTACTTGTTTTTACCTTTTAGCCTGGCTCTTTAGGGGGCCACTCCTGGATTAATTATTATCATTATTATTATTAAGTCACTCTTGGGTGAAAGGTGGTACTTAAGCCCCCTTAGCAAGTTAGGCCCCCTTAGCAAGTGCAGCCATCAAAAGAAATGAAATCTTGCCATTTGTGACAACGTGGATGGAATGAATGAATAATGAATGAATATAATGAGTGAATAAAGCTTTCATCATTATTGTCATTTGTCAGAATGGGCAGATGGACAGATGGATGGACGGATGGATGAATAGATGGATGTCTTGAAGTGGCTCTCACGGTTCAGAGCACTTACTTTTTTTTTTTGCTCTTCTTTCTGTAAAGGGTAGTAGATTGATAATTCCCTTGCTTGATAGCCAAGGAATCTGGCTCTGGTTAAAACCCTGTATGTGAAACTTAAGGCCAAGAATAAGCAATTAAAAGACTTTACCTGGCAAGTCTCATGGAGGTACATTGCCCTCTGCCCACCAAATCTGCAGGAGCCAAATTTAGGTCAAGCTGGAAGGGAAGTTGCTATCCCGGACTCAGGACCCCTGGCTGGCATCTTTTGTGCATAACTACATTCCTAGTCCAGCTGCCTCCATTCGGAGCACTCTTTATGGGGTGGCCTTCCCCAGTGTCCCTGCCCAGACCTCTTCACCGTGGGGAGGAGTGGAAACCTTCAAGACATTTTGTTCTACATTGACTCAATTCTCAGTACTTCTCCACTCCTATGCTTCTCCTCCCCCTGACCTCCTGCCCCAGGGTTCATAAAAGGGCAGGAACTTCTTGTTCAAACCTCCCTTGATAATGAGATGACACCACCCCCATTTGTGCAGATATGTCTGACTCTCGTCCAGGGCCATTCCATGGGAAAAAGATGAAACACCCTGGGAGCCAATACCTTCTTTCCGGCCTCTTGTTTTTGCTGCTATAATGAGTGAATAAAGCTTTAATCATTATTGTCATTTTGACTTGTCTTAACCAACTACTTCAAAACCCCGAAGCTCAGCTCATGACATCATTTCTGAGTGGATGCAGCACTAGGCTTCCAAACGGTTTTCCAGAATTTTCCAGAGTACATGCACCTGAATGTTTATAGCAGCAATGTCCACAGTAGCCAAACTATGGAAAGAACCTAGATATCCATCAACAGATGAATGGATAAAGAAGATGTGGTATACATACACAACAGAATACTATGCAGCCATCAAAAGAAATGAAATCTTGCCATTTGTGACAACGTGGATGGAACTAGAGCGTATCATGCTTAGCGAAATAAGTCAAACAGACAAAGACAACTATCATATGATCTCCCTGATATGAGGAAGTGGTGAATAAGTGACTTTCTTTTTAAGCCTGGCTTCTTAGGAGTCGCCCCTAGGCCAGTCGCTCATTGTTCAGTGTTTTGTCAGAAGTTGTGTTTAAACCTTGAGACTCCCGCCCTTTGTTGATGTGTCCGTGTGAGGCTTGGAAAAATGCTTCATGGTCTGCCTTCCTGCATGTTCAGCCTGTTCTGGTTTTCTGTCATTTGCCTTGTATAATGGTGCTAAAGGCCTCATCTTAACGCCTCTTGAGGAAACCAGTTTCTGTTGTTTAAAACACCCCAACTTAGCGAAATAAGTCAAGCAGAGAAAGACAACTATCATATGATCTCCCTGATATGAGGAAGTGGTGATGCAACATGGAGGCTTAAGTGGGTAGAAGAATAAATGAAACAAGATGGGATTGGGAGGGAGACAAACCATAAGTGACTCTTAATCTCACAAATCAAACTGAGGGTTGCTGGGGGGAGGGGGTTTGGGAGAAGGGGGTGGGATTATGGACATTGGGGAGGGTATGTGATTTGGTGAGTGCTGTGAAGTGTGTAAACCTGGTGATTCACAGACCTGTACCCCTGGGGATAAAAATATATGTTTATAAAATTATGCAGAAGGCAAAAAAAAAAAAAATAAATAAATAAAACACCCCAACTGTGGTAGTTGTTATGGCAGCTCTAGGATAGCAAACTATAATACAAGCATCAATTCTGACTGATTTTATTGAAGGTTGGTAGAATTTCTTGAATTAATATTTCTGGACTATTTGTGCTCTGCTGAGGGCCAAAGTCAGGCAGCCCCAAGACAGGCCACTTTGGCATGAAGATTATTTTGAGTTAAAAAGCAACCAAAACCCAACAGATTCAAGAAAAGCTCTTTACCTCCTCCACACCCTCCTAAAATAACTTAGGAAGAGGACCTGCTCCAGGAAGAGAACCGTCATCATAGACAACTCACTACACTAGACTGTGACCCAAGTAGTGTAGGGAAAGAGGAACCTGTTTGATCCAATCCTTTCTGTCCCATTGTTTCTGAGTGGCCCAGCAAATACGTGTTTACCAAACATTTATTCTTTTTCATTCTTCCTGTGAATTGCATTCCTTCCCTCTGTAGACCCAGACCTCTTACTGTCCTCTCCTTAGTTCAGAAAGGGGTATGAACCTCATTTTGCCTGACTATCTCTGGAATTTCCATGTTCATGAGGATTCCCCATACACATACTATTAAATTTGAGTTTTCTCCTCTTAATCTGTCTCATGTCAATCTGGTTCTTACGCTGTCGAGAAGGACCTTGAAGGAAGTAGCAATTCTTGCTCCCCGATCTCTATTAGAACACTCTATAGAGACTGTAAATGGTGGTTAGCTCTTTCACTATTATTTTATAGCTTTCAATAATTGTGTTGCTGATATACAGAGGAGAAGGAATTCTGAACTCACTTCAGGGATGGCTCTCTACTCTCTCTACCATCATCTGGTCCCCATTCTCTCCTGATAATTCCCACTGGCACATCAACTTGCTGTTACTTTCCCTTTCTGAAACACACACACACACAAATGAAGCAAAACAAAATATGTAAAGCAATAACAACAAAAAACTCGTCTTGATCCTCTTCCTCTATGAGCTTGCATCCCATTTCTTGATCCCTTTCGGCAAAAATTGTCCAAAAATTTGACCAGACTTAGAGTCTGCAATTCTTGTCTTTCTGCCCTAACCCCACTCCTGTCTGACTTCCCTCCCACCACACCTCCTGAACTGCTCTGATCAAGTTCCTCATTATTTCCTTGTGGTTAAATTAAATACTCAATTTCAGACATTTTCTTGAGTGAACTGCTAGCAAGATCTTACATAACTGATCATGTTTTCCTCAGATGCCCTTTCCTCATTTGACGTCAAGAAAAACACACTCACTGAGCTTTCCTCCTAACTCTTTACTTGTTCCTCCTCAGCTTAACATCCTTGCTTCTCTACTTTTCACATTCCTTTTCATGTTAGAGTCCCTAGCTATGCTGTCATGTTCTCCTCACTGCTCTAGGTACACTCTGGCCCTTGGGAACCTCTTCTTTTTCAAGAATTTCTCTTTAGATGTACTGTAAACACTGCAGTTTTATCATGAACCAATCTGCCAACCCACAACCTGTCCCACCATTGCATCCCATCTCTCTTGGTGCTAATTTCCCCAGTCCTGGTGCTCAAACCAAAAATTTGGACTGAACCTAAATTCTTTTTTTTTGTCTTGTGTCCTATAACCACTCCAAAAGAAGTGTCTCTTGCCACTATTTTTTCAGTATATCCAGAAGCCAATCACTTGTTCATGTACCTCCCGCCTCCTGCCATTGCCTTTCACCTGAGTAACAGCAATTATCTTTTTATATATATATATGTCTTTTCAGCATAACAGAATTCATTGTTTAGGCACCACACCCAGTGCTCCATTCAATCTGTGCCCTCCATAATACCCACCACCTGGCTCCCCCAACCTCCCACCCCCCCCATCCCTTCAAAACCATCAGATTGTTTTTCAGGGTCCATAATCTCTCAGGGTTCATCTCCCCTTCCGATTTACCCCAACTCCCTTCTCCTCTCTAATACCCCTTGTCCTCCATGCTATTTGTTATGCTCCACAAATAAGTGAAATCATATGATAATTGACTCTCTCTGCTTGACTTATTTCACTCAGCATAATCTCTTCCAGTCCCGTCCATGTTGCTACAAAAGTTGGGTATTCATCCTTTCTGATGGAGGCATAATATTCCATAGTGTATATGGGCCACATCTTCCTTATCCATTCGTCCATTGAAGGACATCTTGGTTCTTTCCACAGTTTGGTGACTGCAGCCGTTGCTGCTATAAACATTGGGGTACAGATGGCCCTTCTTTTCACTACATCTGTATTTTTGGGGTAAATAGCCAGTAGTGCAATTGCAGGGTCATGGGGAAGCTTTATTTTAATTTCTTAAGGAATCTCCACACTGTTCTCCAAAGTGGCTGCACCAACTTGCATTCCCACCAACAGTGCAAGAGGGTTCCCCTTTTTCCACATCCCCTCCAACACATATTGTTTCCTGTCTTGCTAATTTTGGCCATTCTAACTGGTGTAAGGTGGTATCTCAATGTGGTTTTAATTTGAATCTCCCTGGTGGCTAGTGATGATGAACATTTTTTCATCTGTCTGTTAGCCATTTGTATGTCTTCATTGGAGAACTGTCTGTTCATATTTTCTGCCCATTTTTTGACATGATTATCTGTTTTGTGTGTGTTGAGTTTGAGAAGCAATTATCTTTTAATCCCTTAATCCTCAACCCTCGCCACTCCCACTGGCAGACTGTTCATAGCAAAGCAGCCAGAGTAATCAGTAGAAAAGGTAAGGAGGTTCCTTCCTCTCCTAAAAATCTGCTCCACATGTTCTAGTGGCTGCCCATGTCACTCAGAGTAAAATTCCAGTCCTTCAAAGACCCATAAAGCCATAGAGGATCTGTTTCTTCACCACCCATCCCACCTATGAATTCTGACTTCTCTCCTAACCCTGCTTCAGCCACACGGTATCCCGACACTTTCTTAAACCTTCAAAACATATCGCAGCCTTTCCCACATTGCTGTAGATGTTCCCTCTTCTCCAGGTTCTCTTTCCCAAGTGTCAGCATGCTAGCCTCTCCATTTCTTTAAATATTGCTTGCATCTCACTTGCTCAATAAAGACTTTCCAATCATCCTATTTAATATTGCAACTTGCCACAATGTCTGCTCTGGACAATCTCAGTATCTTCTTTCTTTTTTCCATGTCTTGCAAATTCATAGTTCTTGTCATAGTTATTGTCACAGTTCAATTCATAGTTCTTATAAACAATATAGTTTATATATTCACTATGTTCACTGTACTGTCAAAGAATGCAATCTCCATGAGAGCAGAGATTTCTGTTTTGTTCACTGATGTAGCCCTCAAACACCTAAAAACTGCCTGATCTAACATAGGTGCTCAATAAATATTTGTTGAATAAAGGACAAGAAAATGAATTAATCGTATGTAGGACTGGGAAGCCGAACTTAAGTTCGGCTTCTATTTAGAAAATATTAATGCTATCCCACCAGAAATAGAAATGCCATTCAGCATCTTTATCATCATCTACCCTTTAGTTTGATTGTCTGCCTTATTTCAACAAGCAGGTATGAGATTAGAGATGGTTCATTTCAGATAACAAAATAGAATTTTCAGGTAGAAGAAGTGTTTATATAGCATTTAATCACATTTCATGGATAAAGCATAGGGACCCTAGATAAAGCTCACTTGGTCACACTTAGCAAAACAAGACTGTAAGTCTTGACTTGATTTGCTGTCTGCACTCCTACATAAGCAGAAAGAAAATCTTTAAGAATATCAGAATTCCAAATTGGCCCATTAGCAAATGCTTTTGCAAATCTTTCATTTCAGGAAAATATCAAAGTAAATATTATTTTTAATTGTTTTAGATCTTAATTTATACAACTCTGATTTGTGCAATTATGCTCCAAGTATATCACAAATAAGTACTCTGTCACATTATACGCTTTTAATACTGTCTAAGTATGTATGTACTCAAAATACCACTTGCCTCAAGTAGGGAAAATTATTGCTGACGTACGGTCTCATCTGTAAAGTTTATTCAAAAAACATTTGCCAGGAACTATTATGGCTTGACCAAGTACGAAATGCCATAGACAGATATACGAGTTATGGATGTTTCTTGCACTCTAGAATCTCATCATGAAATATAAAAAGACAGATATACAAAGAGAAAAAAAATCACAATAAAATGTAGTATGTCTTTTCTCAATTTGAGTCGCTCCTATCACACATACACATAAAAACAGAATCTGGAAAAACTATCTGGATGCCAATGCACTGAATTCTGTGTTACCCAGGAAGCAAACTCTGAGATGGAGATCAGCATGCAGCAGGTTTCTTAGGACAACGTTCCAGCATCATCCAGTGGCAGGGCAGGCGAGGAAGGACAGGGGGAAGTCAAGCTGCAATGGCATCTCAGTCGATGTCTCAACTAACCAACGGCCATTTCTGAAGCTTACATGACCGTTCAGAATCGTCCTGAACCCTTTATCACCAAGTAAATCCATCATTCCATGGGGGCTACCCTGGGAAGGGGCCTTCAGTGGGACAGCTGCCTTTAGCCAAGGCAATCCCTTCAGGAGCGGGGGGAGTGCCTGGCCCAGTTAGCTGTGACAAAGGTAATAGATAAAAGATGTCATACTACGCCTGGAAAGGAATCCCTAAGAAAGGGGAGGTAGGTATAAGAGGCCTAATGAGGCATCTCAAATAATGTCCATGACCCTGGCTGATTTCATCTGCTCAGGCTGCCATTACACAATACTGCACATAGGGCAACTTAAAAGACACAAGGTTCATTTTCCACCCTTAAGGCTCTGCTAGGAGGAACCCCGCCTCCAAGTCTTCAGCAGACAGAGCTATGACACCAAGGCAGTGGCCCTGATGATCTCTAAATTGCCTTCGAGGTTATTCTTCTCTTTTCAACAAGAGTAATACATTTACAGTGTAATAGTTTCATTGAGGTCCGTTTTGTAGAATCCAAGCAGTCCAACAACCTTCTCTCATTTCATCCCACTTTCTCTGACACCTTCAGTTCAAACCGGTAATGTCTCTGCTGGTGTAATCCCATCTCAATTCCCAGACTCTACTTAGATGTCTGATTAACACCATGGATAACCTCACAATGAAGTGATTCTCCAATCATAACCTTGATGTTCTCACCAGAAGAAGTTTCCTCACTTTCTGCAATATAGACAGGTTGACAATTTTCCAAATCTTCAAGTTCTGGTTCCCCTTAAGGACTCCTTCAATTCAACTCTCTTCTCTTGCATTTTACCACAAGCAGTCAGTAGGAACCAAGCCATTCCTCCCAATACTTGGCTTGTAAAAGTCTTCTCAGCTAGATAAGCAATTTTATCACTCCCAATTTCTATTTTCCATAAAACACCTGAATACAGTTTAGGCAAGTTCTTTGCTACTTGTAAGATCACCTTTCATCTTCCTAATAACATGTTCCTCATTTCCATCTGAGACCTCATCACAAAGACCTTTAACCTCCACATTTCTACTAACATTCTGTGCATGGTTATTTATGTATTTTCTAAGAGGATGGAGGCTTTCTCTCTAGCTCTCCTTTTTTTTGTCTGTGTACTTACCAGAACCAGTCTTAGTTTCATTATTTCTAACATGGACCTCAAAACTCCCCCAACCACTATCCAGTACCCGGTCAAAAATCTGCTTCTGTATTTTTAGATACTTGTTACAGTAGCAACCCAGTTCTTGGTACTAAAATCTATATTATTCTGCTCAGGCTTCCATGGCACAATACCAGAAAGTAGGCTTACACAACAGAAAGTTATTTTCTCACAGTTCTATGTGTTAAAAGTCTGAGAAATTGGGGTGATTAGCATGAATGGATCCTGGTGAGAGCTCTCTTTCTGGCTTGCGGATGGCTACCTCCTTGCTATGTCCTCACAAGACAGAGGGATAGGGAGAGAGAGAGTTCTGGTGTCTCTTCTGCCCTTTTAAGGCACCAGCCCTAGCAGAGTAGGGCCACACTATTATGACCTCATTTAACTGTTATCACCCCCTCACAGGTTTTCTCTTCAAAGACAGCCACTTTGGGGATTAGGCTTTGATGAGATGAATTTGTGGAGTCGGGGGCAAACCAAATTCAGCAAGAGCCTACCTCATAATTCAACCACATCATACTGATTGGATTTAAGATGACCCAGAAGAAGAGGATCGCTTGGGTAGTAAGAGGAGGAAATAGCAGACAGAAAGAAAGTGGAATGGAAGAACAAAACAGGCTACTGACTACTGGTGTTTCTCTTGGATGACTACGGCTGAGTCTTCTGGAGGAGGGTAGCCTGCAGGAAAACAAGACTGAACAGATGCTATACAGACATGGATAAATTTAAGGCAATCTTTTTCCAGATCGTCGATTTCTCTGTATGCATCCTTTCCAAAAATTCTCTTGGCTATGAATGTGTCTGTGTTTTCAGAATTCTCCTTTCTCCAACTCCTCTTTTAAAATATCCTTTTCCCTTCTTTACAAAAGAAAGGCAAATCTGTCACCATCTTCTACAATTCATTGCTCTGGATTGTAAAACTGCTAAGAGTGAGACCCACGGGAGCAAAACATCACAGAAACATCCACACTTTATCTAGGGATGCTTTGAACCATCTACCTTAGAATTAGAATTCAGAATACCTCGTGGCTAATACAAGGAGGTTCATTAACTTATTTATTTGTACAACAACAACAACAAAAAAAATGAAATGGGACCTTTCCTGATGTAAGATCATCTAATTGGCAGTTGAGTTTGACAATGAGGGTTGATTTGTACACTGAAAGAGCTAAACTGCAGTTCTAACGTTTTGATGTAAATCGTGGATACAACGGAAGTATCCAGACAGTAGCTTCTTTGCAAATATTTAAATTTGTAATAAATATTAAGGTGTCAATTTCAAATGAAAGGAGGGGATGCATAAAGTTTCAAAAATTATTTTAGGAGTTGCATGAGTGATAGTTAAACAAAGCCATGTACTCATGAACTATCTTTTAATCTCTGAAGGATGCTTGCATGGTTTCCTCATCTTATCTATTTCCTTATGAGCCATACATCCCTAACACTAGAGGTAATGCGACCTTTCTTTTCAATATGGTAGTGGGTAACACAGGTTTGTATGTTGCATGTATGTTTAATGGTGGCAGAAAAAGAGAGCCCAATAACCACATTCCCATCATAGGAATAACCTGACATCAGGGTCCTAGTACTCAGACGACTTTAGGTAGAACTTTCTGCTCCATGGACAGAGCTTGGGAGGATGATTATTCTCCTCGCACTTTAACTCCTTGTTCTTTGCCTTTTCTGAGGGCATCTCCTTCTTCCTCTGTCCTTCGTATAGATGTTTCTAGAAATCCGTCTTGAACTATTGCTCTTTATACTAAATAGGTCATTCCTAGGTCATTCCACTTAAACTCCATCTGGGCTAACGATTGCCAAATATGAGTTTGCAAAATAAACTTTGTCCCTAAATATCAGACATCCCTAAGTTGAATGCCCCTAAGCACGTGCAAAATCACTGTGCCTAAACTGAACTTATAACCTTCCTTCCTAAGGTTTTTCTTCTTCGTACTCTGTTATTTGCTTAGTATTTCTAATTTCTCCCCTTTTTCAAATGTGTGAATTTGAAATCTGGCAGTCTTTCTTGAATCCTCCCTCCTCATCACTGTATTCCATTTAATTAGGCATAAAATCCTGTCAATTTGCATATAATATAGTTTCCATATCCTTGCCCTCATGGTTTCCTAGTTAAGGTACTCCTGATCCCTCTGCTGAAATACGACAATAACTTCTGCCAGTGCTCTTGACATCATATTCACTCCAGGACAATCCATCTAAAACTTCAATATTCCTCTGGAGCGCTAATGCTCAAGACTGTATGTATCTCCATTTGGTACTTACATTTTTAAAATGTGCATCTATATCATTAAAAGTGTTTACATAAGTACCTCCCTAGTATATTGTATTCACATGTAACTCATACAAGAGATACCAAAAATAGAAACTTTTAAAGAACATTAGAAATTAAAATAAATGACATTTCTAATATTTTCTTCCCAGATTTAAAATGGTGCTGTCAGCGTAAATATCAACAATAATTCTAATCCTTCCTTTTCATCCTTTACTGAACCATGTTAAGCACCTGTTGCGATTTGCATCCTTCATTTTAAATACCACTACCTTCCAGTATAAAATCCAAACTTTGTTTTTAGCATAATATACAGGGTACTCCACGATTTGGGTCTTCACTAGATTTCTAGTCATAGTGAATTTATTGAGAATCCCTGCCGATGTGGCTGTTATCTTTACTACACGGGAATTCATCCATGGAAGTAAGTAAGGTATTTCCAAACACTAAAGCATAGTGGGTCTTTAAAGTGATGTTTGTTGGATGAATGTCAAATGCTTTCTCTGTATGCACCTTCCCTTTATAATTGTATTGTCTAACAATCTAACAATCCATTCTATTATTAAAATAAATATTTATAATTATATTGCTTCTAAAAAAAATCTTTAAAAAAAAAAGGTTGGGGGGGAACCGGGTGGCTCAGTGGGTTAAAGCCTCTGCCTTTGGCTCAGGTCATGATCCCAGGGTCCTGGGATCAAGCCCCGCATTGTGCTCTCCACTCAGTGGGTAGCCTGCTTCCCTTCTTCTCTCTCTGCCTGCCTCTCTGCCTACTTGTGATCTTTGTCTGTTAAATAAATTTTTAAAAAATCTTTATAATTATTTTGCTTCTGATGATGTAAACTCTGTTATTTTATTAAAATAAAATTGCAAGAAGTGAATTTAGGTCATCTATTCTGTTTAATCTGATCTGTTTAATAACAAAGGATGGTAGTTCCGAGGCTAATAAAGCTTCTGGCAACAAATAGCCAGTGACAGATAATGAGATTGTGGGTCTCACACTGTTTTGGGTAAAGTATTCTAGTTGATAAATAGTTTGATTCCTTTGGATACTGAGGAGGTAGACTTAGTGTTTAACCTTGTGGACACCAGAATCAGACTGCATTTGCTTAGCTCTTATTTTACCACTGACTGTGTCCCAGGCCAAATTTTTTAACACAACCATGCTTCAGTTTCTTCACACCAAAAATGGGGACAAGCAGAATACCAATCTCCTAGAATCTCTGGGAGAATTAAGTGACATTAGACAGGTTATTATTCGCAATAGTCCAATTTAACATATAAATACATACAAAGGATTTACAATAGGGACAGAAAATGCGAAGTGTTTAATCCACGTCAGCTAGTGATATACCTACAACATACAAGAAATAAAATAAGTTGGATTTTAAGCATCCAACTCTTTTTTTTTTTAAGATTTTTTTCATCTATTTATTTGACAGAGAGAGAGAGATCACAAGTAGGCAGAGAGGCAGGCAGAGAGAGAAGGGGAAGCAGGCTCCCCACTATGCATAGAGCCCAATGCAGGGTTTGATCCCAGGACACTGAGATCATGACCTGAGCCGAAGGCAGAGATTTAACCCACTGAGCCACCCAGGTGCCCCTTAAGTTGGATTTTAAATCAATTTCTCTTTTGAAAAACAAAATGTCAGAATGCACATACCGGGGATAAAAGACTTGCATTTTAATATACTGAATATTAGAAAATGAGAGATTTTACAACCACTATCACAAGAAGGATTTGTATTTTCCATTTAATTTTCATGTAAGGTCATGGTTCATGCTATGAGCTTTTTAATAATTGGCTTATAGATTACCAAGATTCAGGTAATCTTTGGTTGAATACACATTTATTAAGGACTCTTTCTGTGTTGAAAAGACACTGTTCTAAGTCCTAGCAATTCAGTAAAGAATCGAAGTTTCATACCTTATGGAGTTTACAGTAAGCAAATAAATATATACCATAATCCCAGGAAATAATACAGGCTTTGAAGAAATTAAATCAGCAATAATGTATGGAAATAATGAGGCGGGACCTGCATGGGGTCATTTTTAATAAAGAAGTCAGGAAAGACTTCCTAGAGAGACAACTTTAAAAAGAGCAACCACAATAAAACTTGGAATAAAGTGGGAATGCCTGTTTCATGAATGTCTGAGGGAAGCAGTTTTCCCAGCAGAGGGAGTAGCAAGTGCAAAGGCCCTCTGGTAGAAATACACTTGGTACATTGAAGGATTAGCAATAAATCCAGTGAGACTGTAATTAATCAAGATGTGTGTTCATGCATATGTATATACAACCATGTATGCGCACACACACACCATGAAGGGGGTAGAAGACGGGGTCAGAGAAGGAACAGCCAGAATATAAAAGTCCTTATAGAAAAGGGAGTTTGATTACATGTTGAGCATCATGGGAAGTCATTAGAACAACTGAGAAGAGAACATGAACTAGGCTATACTTCAGGATATACCATTATGACTGGGAAAAGGTCAAAAAGGAGGCAAGAAGGTAATTTGATAGGCTACCACAGTGTTCTGTGTGAGAGATGGCAGAGAAATAGATTAGAGCATCATCAGAAGAAATCTGGCTCGGGTTGCCATGACAATGGACCATAGATTGGATCTGTTGCAACAAAAGACATCTATTTCTTTGCAGTTCTATCCTAGAAGTCTAAGATCAGGGTGCCAGTATGGTCAGGTTCTAACGAACTCTTTTCCTGGCTTGCATCTGGATGGATGCCTTTTCACTTTGTCCTCACATGGAACAGGAAAGAAACAGCTCTTCTTCTAAAGACCATCATGAGGGCCCTGCCCTTATAACTCAACACAACCCTAATGACCTTCTAACAGCCTCCTCTCTCAAGAGCAGCACGGTAAGGGTTAGGGTTTCATCATATGAATTTGAGGTGGGGACATGCAAATATTCAATGCACAACAGAAAAGTTGGAGAGAACTGCTAAATATTGCAAATACACTGAAGGTACTTTTTGATGAACCAAAAAGAAGAAAGGAGCCTAACGGTGAGATGCCTAAATTATAACCATTACTGCTATTTCTGCTTCTGTACCTTCGCTTGCTAACCCATGAGGAGATGGAAAAATACCAGCAGACTTTCTATAGGTACTCTGTAACCACACAACCCCTGCCCAGAATCAAACCTAGCAGAGTGGCCGCTCCCGGACCCCCAATTAGCTCTGGGCGGAGAGATAACAGCCATCTGGCGCCAGAGAAACCCCCACCCAGAATTGGGCATGACAAAGTGACTGCTCCCGAACTCCCCCACCCAGCTTTGGGTAGGGAGATAATAACCATCTGGCACCCCGTGGCTTGACAGGGAGACCCCGGCCAATCCTGAGGGGGCACATACCCTAGCAGCGTCAAGTAAGCAGTTTGAAGAATGACAGCCCTTTGACCTAACCAATAATCTATTCCCAGCCTTTTCCCGCTCTGTAGCGTGCCAGTCATACTATAGAGTTGCCGTTTGATTTTCCCGTGGTATGTAGTGATTTGTTATGAGATACTATGATGTATGCTAAGTCCCTGCCTCCCCAAATAGTGTATAAAAAGTGCTGTGATCCTGAGCTCAGGACCTCTTAGCGTCACTGGCAATGAGTGCGTGGAGGCCCGGGTTCAAACTCGTAATAAACGACCCTTGCTGTTTGGCTTTGACTCTGGACTCTGGTGGTCGTCTTTGGGGGGGTCTCGAAATTTGGGCCCAACACTGGATCTTTGGCTAACAAAGCTTTGGTCTGAGCATCTGTAGAAATACTCATGCATAAATGGAGATGCTTAAGACTGACGTAGAAGGAGGTTTTGCAGAAAATCAAGAAGTGTGTTTGAGACATGGTAAATGTGAGTTTCCACTTGGACATCCAATTTGAAAGAGGAGTAGGCAGAAGCGAAAGAGCTGGTAAAAAGCGTGGAGAACAAATGAAGTTGAAAGCAACATCTACTGTACAGTAAGACTAAGAGTTATTTTTATTTTCTTTTCATACCTTGACACCTTGACTCAAATAGCATGAAATCAGCTTCTATTTTTATCATAGATGACCTTTCCAGTGTTCATAAGAGAAACCAAGAAAGCCTAGTCAATTCTAGAGTATTTGATAAAACCTGAACAAGAATGTGCTATTTATTTTGGCCGATAAGAAGACATCAAAGTACCTTTTGTAAATGCTGGATGGTTCCTGTGTCATGCTATCCCCTAACATAAGATCTGGGTCCATCCAAGTAAGTTTCACTTGTTTTGCACCAAATTTACAAGGAACATGAAACAAATAAATGCCAATTCTGTAAAACCATTAATATGTCAGATCCACAGCAACAGAATGTTTGATGTATAAGCAGTCAGAGATGAGAAGGCCTTCTTAATAAAAAACTTCCTGTTAATCAAGACTAATAGAGGACAGAGTAATAAATAATCTCTGACATAGCAAAGCAGTCACATTTAAATGGAAGATAGATTTTACATATGGTTGATGCGATAGAACTATCAGGCTAACAAGAGCCCTTGGGGCCAGTTTGAATATTCATTAATCAGCCCTACTTTGGATTTAACTTAGAATGAAACTGTCAATGAACAAATGGGCTTTTGTAGAAAAGGTGATAAACAAAATCCAATGAATTGGCAAATTGGAAAGTCTTGAAAGAGAATAAATGCTGTAAGATTAAGAACTGAATAGAAGACTTGAGCTCAGCTCTCTGCAGGGAACACAAAAGCTCCTCACTAAATCAGGTAGCTTTGGAGAACATTGTTTTTTAATGTTTTTTTCAGAAAGAAACATCTGCCATGGTAAGGATGTATTTTAAGAAAAAAATTTGAAGAAGGCTTAAAGTTTTTAATTCTCTTATTTTCCACAGCACATTGAAAAGACAGCCTTCTAAATAAATGGATTATTTTTCAGTTCAAGAATCACTAATCTCATTTCCTGGATGAGATGATTTATCCAAAATGTTTGAATAGGTGGTTTTTCTCCATAGGTAGAGCAGTAAGAACCACAATCAATGCAAAGGGGCGGGCTGGCACGATCAGAAGTTGGGGTGGTGATCCCAACTGAAATGTCTATGGGGACAGATTAAGTTATCAAATGATCAAACACCTGTCTACAAAAACAAAACAAAACAAAACAAAACAAAAAAACAAAATGCTATCTATACCAACATTCACCACAGTGTTGAATGGAAACTGACCCTCTTGGTGACAGGCCATGTTGGCCTGGAGGAAAAGCCTGGAGGAAAGCTCCAAGTCGCATTCCCTAGCTGAAGGGGAGCAGGTTCTTGTCCTCTGGGAAGAAGGGTCCACTTGGGACTCCTCTCTCAAATGTTGGACTACAAGAGCCTCCTGGATTTTTGAAAGGAGATTTCCCAACTCTGTGAATGTTCGTCACAAATTTAAAGTATTTAGACATGGGATGCCTGGGTGACTCAGTGGGTTAAGCCTCTGCCTTGAGCGCAGGTCATGATCCCAGGGTCCTGGGATGGAGCCCGTCAGGCGCCTTGCTCCGAGGGGAGCCTGCTTCTCCCTCTGCCTGCCTCCTCCCTTCTTGTACTCTCTCTTTCCCTGAAAAATAAAGAAGTTCTTAAAAAAAAAAAAAGTATTTAAATGCTGCATAAGCCTCTATTTTGTGTGCCAAACCGTAATTCTTAACTGAATTCAGCTGAGTGGGTTTCTAGGTTTGTTTTTTTTTAACACACAGATTTAGGGGATAAAATTTACCATAACGCAATATGAAAACTGTCATGTATGCATGTGTACTGAGATACAGTATACACAGGCTTTTGGTTGTATCATATGATCTGATATATAAAACTGACCGAAGCAAATAATAATTACCTAAGTACTTATAGATTCATAAAATGTTAGACTTTCAATAGATCTTCAGTTTAACAGAGCTTAAGGTTTACTATTATGTGAATTTTTCTTTAAAAAAAAGTATGTTTCTGGGGCACCTGGGTAGCTCAGTAGATAAGGGTCTGCCTTTGGCTCAGGTCAGGATCCCAGGCTCCCTGTTCAGTGCGCATCCTGCTTCTCTTTCTCCAACCCCAGTCTTGCTCTTTGTCGCTACATCCCTCCAATAAATAAATAAAATCTTTTTAAAAAGAATACAATAAAATCAGTGTTTTATCATAAAAAATGTGCAAATAGTGTTGGGGTTAATGTCGAACATAAAATCAGCCGTAATACCGGGCTTGCTAAAACGTAACATGGAGGCCTCTGGGTACCGTGGAAGGTTTGGGGCGGGACATGGGCCTTTGGAATGCTGAGACCTGCGTGACACTCTGCCTTAGGAATGTCACGGGGGGAGTTGCCTTCCCCCAAGCTTTTGTGGCCCACACAGCAGCGCTGAGGTTGAAGAGACTGTCCCTTAGGCTATATATAGCAGGACTCCAGGAACATACAGATTAGCATATCATATCTTTCCCATAAACAGATTCTCCTAGTTTTAGTAAGACCCTTGTCACACATCACCTGCTTGAGAAACAGTGATAAGGATTTGTGATTATCCTGAAGCACCAATAGAAGCAGGAGCAAGGAAGAGCAAAAGGGTATGGATCTCTGAGCATTGACTCTCTTGCCTTCTCTCTTTCACAGCAAAGTTTGGAGTAATCTTCCATCCATTGGTACAGGGGTTGCTAGCCATTCCCAGCAAAATAGGACATTCAATAAAAGTGAATAACTTAGCATAATAAGCATCAAGTGAACATAGCTCAGCCCAAGAAACAGAGTATTTATCTGTACTCCAAAAGCCTCCAGCTTAATCGATTCCCTATAAAATCCCCTGTTCTCAGACTGGTACATAAGAATTTTCTTAACATTATTATAATTTTGTAATTCCTTATTTGCTTCTTATTTTGCTGTATATGTATTCATCCTTAACACAGTTTAGTCTTATCATATAAAAATAATTTTTAAATGATGTACTGTGTATATTTTTTCCTTATTTTGTTAGCTTAGTATTAAATATACTAGAACTATTCATGCTCAGGGGTTGGTTTGTGGGGGTCTTTGGGGGACAGGATCATTTCTCTACCTTCTTTGCTGTATAATATTCCATTTAATGAATATTCCATGAATTATTTGTTCATTTATATGGTAATGGGCATTTGGGTGGTTTGAGATTTTTAGTTATTATAAAACAATCCTCTTCTTTTTCAAATGAAGAAATCAAGGCCAGTGGTCACAGCAGTTAGCAGCAGGTTGTGGTAAACGTCCCTTCAAGTTTTGTAAGTAAGTGATGTTTCCACCCCTCTGGAGTGTGTCCTAGGCATTTTCTGCTTGAACAAATGTGGACTCAGCCCCTCTTGCATCAAGCTCATCCTTCAGAGTGAGGTCGGGAATCCACTCCACGTCAAACGTCAGGAAGCTATTTCCGCTATACACTTATTAAATACACTATTCAAAATCTTGTTTTATTTATACTGCCCACTGAAAAATCTGGTGGGAAGGGGAGAGAAGCTAGCATGCCAAACATTTACAAGCTTTAAATACTGTTTTAAAATGAGATTGAATATATCATGTACCTACTTTTTCAACCTCCGGTTAAGAAAACCATAATATTCAACAGCTATCTTTCCTCTTCCGATGTTCTGGAGCACAAGGCAAAGTCCAAGTTTGAGTTAGGTCCTGAGGGATCAAAGACAAGCAGATGGTTGATTCCTCAGGGACAACATACCTGGTTAAAAGAGAAAAAGTTCTAGAAGCTAAGCCTGAGGAAGCACGACATGGAAGGGTTGAATAAGAAGTGGCCAGAGCAGTAAGAAGTAAAGCAGTAGACCACAGTGTCACAGATGCTAAGAGAGGAGAATGTGCCAAAAGTCAAGAAATGGGCCAAAAGCTGTTGAGAGGCCATGAAAATGGAATATCGAGAACATCTACTAGGCTTAGTCGAGAGGTCACTGGTGACACCTCCGTAGGAATGGTTTTGGTGGAATGATGGAGCAGAGAGCTGCGTGCAGAGGACTATGGAATCAGGACAAGGATGAGAGAAGTTGGAGATGGTTCTTACAGATGACAGTCTCAGGAATCTGGGGGAACAATGAGATGGTGGAAGCTGAATCTAGATGAGTGGGCAAGAGAGGTAAGAAGAGGGATATATTTATTTGTTGGTAATTTGGAAAAGAGTTTAAAGCTACCAAGAAAGGGGTAGAAGAGAAAACGAGTTGAGAAGGGACTGAGGAACAGTAAGGTCTCACCTCAACTATGGTAACCCAAGGGAAAAGAAGGGGCGCCTGGGTGGCTCAGTGGGTTAAGCCTCTGCCTTGGGCTCAGGTCATGATCCCAGGGTTTTGGGATCAAACTCCACATAGGGGGCTCCCTTCTCAGTGAGGAGTCTGGTTCTCCCCCTCTCTCTGCCTCTCCCCCTGCTTGTGCTTTCCCTTTGGTTTACTTCCTTTCTCAAATAAATAAATAAAATCTTATAAAAAAAGAGAGAGAGAGGATGGTGAAGGAAATGGATGGAGTCCCCACCAGATGGTTTCATTTACCTCTAGTCTTATGTTAAAACTCTATTTTTTATTCTGGTGAAATCTTGAAAAAATATCCTCAACTAATACACTTGTTTTCTTTCTGTTCAATATTTTTGCTGTTGTCCTGCCATTCAATTAGCAAAGGAAATTGTATACTTGCTATACGATGTGTAAATTGAATCTATTTCTAATTTTAGTTGAGTTTCTCAGAAGGTTTGGTGCATTTTCGGCTCTGTGATATGGTTTACAATCCCGACCTTCCAACCAATTTTCTAGCACTTTTGCGTTCAATTTCCTTCAGTAAACAATAAACTTGTGGTTAATTTTCTAAAGACTGTACAAGGGTGTTGGAAGCTGTCACATTTGATACTTAATGTGAGGGAGATTGGCATGCCTCATCTGTTTTACTATATCTCGGAGGAAATTTCAAGTTGATGTTTGAGATTGTATCAGTCAGGATCCGTCCAGAAATTACAGACTACAAAATACCCTAAGTGTCCAAAGTGAAGGGAATTTATTACAGAGAGCTGGTTACACAGGTGAGGAAAAACTGAGAAACGAAACAGCAGGCAGAGAGTCCCCCTCCAGATGAATGGCTTAAGTACCTGCTCTCTCCTGTACAATGGAGAAACAGACACAGGAGACAGCATTACCAAGGTTTGGGGGCTGGGTCACCCACCGAAAGCTGCAAACTCTGAGCCTCCAGAAGAAACAGGAGCCCTGGAGGGGATGAGATAACAGATACACGCAGGGCATTAGAAGTGAGAGAAAGAGCCTGACTTTTCCTTTCCTCCTTCCAACAGGAGCCTGGATTATGAAGCCTGCAAATGCCTGGCCCCTCCCCCCATGACACAGATTAGGGCAGAAGGTCAGAAATGAGCCAGACAGCATAGGGCAGAATATCTCTAACAGGTTCTTTGCATACTATAACGTGGTATAGGCCAGTTAATTTCAAAACATCGGTTTTGAGAACTAGGTGAATTGCTAAGGGAAAAAGTTCCATACCTAGAATATGCCTATTGTAGTTCAGAGGCCCAAGCCAGGGTATCTCTTCCCTTCTTCCTCCCTGACACCCCCAGTGCCTTCACTGCGTGATGATTTTCAAATGCCTAGGCAGATCTAAGCCAAAATTCCCTGGGGAAATCAGATAAATATGTAGATTTCTGGATCCCAGGAGGAAGTTTTCGGAGAAACTCAGAAGTCTGAATTGAAAGGAAACAGAACAACAAAAAAGGTAATTTCGATGAAGAGCTGTATTAGTGAATCCATGCGCAGAGAACAGATATAATCATGTTGGGACACATTCTACCATCTGTCAATTGCTCACCACCAACATCATGGCATGTGACTCTAGACTTCTCTCTGGCTCTGCTGAGAGCTTTCTTATATTCGAAATGCTGGGGCCCACGTCAGCTCTTACTGGAGAACTTAGCAGTGTTTTTACTCTAGCAGTTTGCAAACTGAATCATTTTGTTTACACTTTTCATCTCCCCCCACTCTCACCAGATAGTCACAGGGGTTACTGAAATGATGAGACTGTATTCTGTGTGAACAATGTTTTAAGGTAGAAATCTTGGGTATTACAAAACAAACAAACAAACCATATCAAGCAAATATTAGGCTGAAACCCAGAAGCAAATAAAGCACATAGTAAATGCTACAGGGAAATATCCCAGAATCGATACATTTTAGATTCAACTTCCAAGGAAACCCGCTCGATGTCACAAGTAAGTAGGCATTAGTTTGGGAGATACTCACCTGAAGTTAAAAGAATAGTACTGAGCCTAGCAGGAAATCAAGCACCAGTTTGTCCTTCCCCCATAGAAGTACAACACCGTAGCACAAGTGTAAATGATTTAGCAGATAACATTTGAGTCCAATTACCGAGCCCCATATGCTATATGATATTTAAACAGCTGGACCTGCTGTTTCTATATTAAACTATTTCCTTATAACAGCTTTATGATTTATAGTAGTGCTACTGATTTATTGTGACATAAGAAGTTCGTTTTTCTTTTTTTATTCGTACTGAGATTTTTTTTTCCTCCAAAAGACGAACAGGTATAAGATATTTTTAAAATGTTAATCATCATACGGTGTTTGGTTTTTAAACACAGCTTTTAAGAGCAGGCCAGCTAAGCATCTCTGGTTATCATTAAGTACCTGCCCCCAGTAAATAGCTGCTTTCCTCCCATATTGGCATCTATCATTATTGACATCGATTATTTTTTGCTAAAATCAGTATTTCAAAAGTAATTCAGAGAATGTCTTTAACTACAGTTTCAATTGTTCTAAGCTGGGTCCATTTTGATGCCAAATATTTTGAATACCGGTGTTTCAGGTGAGAGGGGGACCAGAGATATTGGTATTTTCAGGAGGAAGGAAAGCTAAGCATTTCTCTGAACAACAACCCTTGCTGCCTACGGGCTGGGTCTTCTTCAGCCCTTACTGGTGAGGTCCACAGGCCCAATCACCTCCAGGATTCATTCCTCAGTTTGTCAAATGGAATGGGTGGGTTTAGGGTCTGTGTCATGTGAAATTGTGGAAATTCCCTTGAGAAAAGTCTGTACAGTCATGGGCATGTTTAAAGATACAAGGAGCTACCTGTAATGAGATCACTCCTTTAAACTGTCAAATAGTTATAATCATCTATAATAACCACCAACCTTACAGAGACATTTTGAGAATGAAATTAAATAATCTGAAGAAATGTTTGTGAAATGATTGCACTTGAAAGCACTATACAAGGTGTGGGTTTAAGATGCCATGATTAATTTCTTTTCTTTCTTTTTTTTTTTTTTTTTAGATTTTATTTATTTATTTATTTGTGTGTGAGAGAGAGAGAGAGAGAGTACAAGTAGGAGGAGTAGCAGGCAGAGGGAGAAGCAGGCTCTGCTCTGAGCAGGGAGCTTGATGCAGAACTCCATCCCAGGACTCTGGGATCATGAACTGAGCCAAAAGCAGATGCTCAACCAACTGAGCCACATAGGCACCCGCCATGATCAATTTCTTTTTTTTTTTTTTAAGATTTTATTTATTTAATTAACAGACAGATCACAAGTAGGCAGAGAGGCAGGCAGAGAGAGAAGAGGAAGCAGGCTCCCTGCTGAGCAGAGAGCCCGATGTGGGGCTCGATCCCAGGACCCTGGGACATAATCAATTTCTAAAGGAATATGCGATTTGCCCTCTATGTTAAAAACAAAAAAAAGGCATAGAGAAATAAAAACCATCAGAAAGTTTTCTCTGTCATTTATAACTCTATAACTCTTTTTCCCCTACTTTTCACCTAAACGAAAATTTTATGTTTATTAACATTAAAGATAATAATCCTAGATATGACTCTCAATTCTCTTCACAAGAAACCTTCATGATTTCAACAAAGACCTATTCTATAACTTAATTCTCTTGATGATTTGCAAAATCCTAGCAATTCTGCTCGAGTTACTGAAATGCTAGGAGCCAGCTGTGAAGACTGGCAGGCTATATGCTGATAATCAATTAAATACATAAAAGATTTTAAATTCTTAGGGTGGTGTGTCAAAAGTGCTAACTTTAACAAAGTAAAAAACAGATCACTTCACCCCAGGCCATTTGAACCTTTCAGTCATAGAGTTCTGAAGCATGTTAGTAGAGGAAGTCGTTGTTATGGACAAAGATAGTTTTACTAATTTAGCTCTAAAAATACAGCAACTGAAAAATCTAGCCATCCATATGATATCTGCTATATGCATTGGTTTTCACCAAGAAAACTTTTTCATTAATCCTGATAAAAGTGAACAGTTTTTAAGACAGTATCTTCTCATTAGATCCTGAGATTGGCTTTGGCTATCCTCAGAGCAGACCTGCTTATAGAAAATGAAACATCAATGTAATTTAATTATAAAATAGAAAACGATTTTTGTGAGATAGTTGGATCTCATTATCTGTATGGCCCCATAACACTCAGAGCCTGTAGCATCTATGATTATTTAATCAACTGAATATCCACTCGGTTTGATGCTTGACTAAATAAAACACACACCACACACACACAACCTGAAAGAAAATAATTTCTCAAGATACTTTTAAGATAATGTCTCTGCTTAGCTTAGTAAAAACAGTGAGAACTCATTTTTTGCTTAGAGCCTACTCTCTTTTTTAAGTCAGTCTGGTTCTAGACAGGACATTACCATCTCTCATATATGTGTGTGTGTGTATATATATATATATAAATATATATATATATATATATATATAGCCACATGTACAAATAGAGAAAAATGTATGTAAAGAAAATGGAAACATTTTACATTATTAATAAATAACTTGCATATATATCATGAATAAAATATTTGCATGGGAATTTTGTTTCTAAAATAACATGTGCTACCTTTTTAGAAAAGCAAGGATTTAAAACACTTTAAGAGGGAAAGACAGGTGTATTGGGAAAATATTCTCCATTCCCTCTTGGTTCCTTGGGCCTCGTGCCTTTCTCTGAATGCAATAATTTCTGTTACGATTTTCCACCTCCTGCTCAAAAGTGCTGTGGGAATACTGTTTAAATTTGGGATCATCCAAACCTATCCAAGAACCAGGCGTTTCATTGCAGTATTTACTTTTTAATTTTGTGGCACCAATCTTGGTTCCTACTGTTACGGAACCTGAACTGGATCCTGGCCAAAGAACCAAGAGGCACTGGGAGGATTGGAGGTTTATTTATTTATTTTTTAAAGATTTATTTATTTATTTGACAGACAGAGATCACAAGTAGGCAGAGAGATAGACAGAGAGAGAGGAGGAAGCAGGCTCCCTGCTCTATCCCAGGACCCTGGGATCATGACCTGAGCCGAAAGCAGAGGCCTTAACCCACTGAGGTCTCAAAGGACAAAAGGCAGAGAACAGGCTTTTAAAGGTGATTTGGGGGGCTGTTTCCTTTCAAGTCAAAGGTGATTTGGGGAGCCCCCGGAGGTTTATTTAACGCCGGCGGACTCGGGCTCAGTGGAGAGTAATCTCCCAAGGTCTGAGCCCCCACGGAGGTAGTTTATACATTTTTGCTTCCATATCTGTGCCACTCTTGTGGCCTGGGGGGAGGGGGGACCTGGAATGGCCCTGGGCCCCGGGATTGGAATTCCCCGCTGGATTAGTCGGCCACCTTAGAATACAGATTTCCCTTATCACAACCAGCCCAAGAACCAACAAATTCACACTGACTTTGGTGCAGCTTTTTCCATGTTCCATGTACAAATGTATATAAGCACACATAATTTTGCATGTGTTTGTGTGTGTGTGTGTGCCAGTATACATACAGATAGATGGATAAAGACATAGACAGAAAGACTAGATAGATAAGGATAGCATTAGTTCACCTTATAAACTGCCTGAGGTAGTAGAAGAGAGTGGCTTAATATATGCATTAACACCACAAACAACTTCGGTTGTATATAAAGAGATTATCTGTAATAATAAATAAAAGTCAGACAATACCATAGGCAGACTTAACACTCCCCTAAGAAGGTGGGAAGTGGCTCATAGATACAAAACCACTCTCTCTGCGCACACACACTGGGCTAGTGCTGACACACTACCGGGTGTGTTAAGCTCCTGATTTCCACGTCGTAAGTGAGACTACATGACAGGAAGTCACCTGGCCCCGGGATGAGCTTCACTGACCACTTCCCATGTGGAGTTCTGAGGCAGTGCTTCCCTCCCTTGCTTATGAGCTCCAGACAACGGTCTGGACTTTTCTCCACCGGCGGGCCATGAGCAAGAGAAGGGAAGAAAACTGATAAAAACTTTTAAGCAGTTCTTTCCCCCCTCTTGAAGTTAGTCACCTTTGTGTAAATAAGTTTTCTTCTTTTCTTTTTTGGCGGTGGGGGTTAGGGGTGGAGGAAAAAAGAGCCCCCCAAATCACCTTTAAAAGCCTGTTCTCTGCCTTTTGTCCTTTGAGACCTATGTGATCTTGGGAAATTTTTTTCAAAAAATAAATAGTTAAGAATCTTAATTGGAATTCATTTTAAAATCAAATACTACACAAAGAGCAGCTAATACTGCAGTGCAGGCATCATATTCTGGCCACAAGGGGGCTTATGGAATAAAAGGACCCAAAAAAGGAGGCAAAATAGAGTGAGGACAAAGAAAAGACTAGAGATTAGCTCCTAAATACCTTTACTACTGAAGGTATCATTTTAGAAAGAATATTTGTGATGTATGATGACAGGGAACAGATCTGAGTAAGCATGATGACTTTCAACTCTACTCACAAATTTAATAAAATCCTAAGAGATCGTAAACTGGCAGCTGCTTTGTGAAAATGAAATGCTAATGTTCACAATTATAATTTTTATACCCACAGCCATAAAGCATATAAAGGTATTAGGTTCTTTTCTAATGCAATCGATGTATAATGTATGTATATTACAGCAGATTAAATCATTCCAGGTAAGATGGAAATACTCACTGATAAGTATGCATTTGACCATTTGAAATATGCCTAGAAGGTACTTAAATAGAAAAACACCTATTTGGAGGAGAGAATAAAAGGAATGTTTTACCTGAAGCAAGAATTTTAATAAATATTGCCTTTTAGGGCAGGAAGCGTCATGACACTATTATTGCATGTTATTGACGTTTTAAACAAATTTAAGGATGGAAACAGTTTCAGATGTTGAGCAAGTTTATTTAGCTCCTATTGGTGTTTGAAAAAGGATTTTGAAGATGTAAATGAGAAAGGAGAGAATCACCCTATTGTATTATCTTTTCATATAAAACCTTAATATGGGCAGGTGTTGTGAGATGGAGAGAGGTTTGGACATGTTGCAAGGAACCCTGAATTCTGCATTCCTGTTGGAGGCATATAATCACAGACAGAGAATCAGAAAGGATTAAGGTATATTTATAAATCCAGGCAGAACAGCAGTGACAATACTGGTGTTTAAAAACCAAAAACAGGGGGCAAATGGGTATCTCAGTTGGTTAAGCAACTGCCTTCAGCTGGGGTCATGATCCCAAAGTTCCAGGATCAAGTCTCAGGTCAGGCTTCTTCCCATTCTTCGGGAAGTCTGCCTCTCCCTCTGACCTTCTTGCTCTTGTGCTCTCTCTCTTTCTCTCAAATAATAAAAAAAAAAAAAAACCATGTTACAAAAATCAAAAACAGGTGGAATGAAATGAGATCCTATACTGTAGGCTACAGGGTTAATATGAGTAGAAGCGGGTGAGGTCATAGGATCCTGAAATCAAATCAAGAAAGAATAGAAAATGTGATCCTCTTTCTGAGATTAAAATTATTGATTCATTAATTTATCAGGTACTATAACGTGATGCCTATAAGTATGGGGTTTGTGCTCACACTTATAGAGACGTCACCATTATATGATCTTGGGTAAATCATTTCAATTTCTTAAGCCACTTTTTTTTTTTTTTTAAATCTGTGGAATGGGTATAATTAGGTCACCTCACAGAATGACTACGGGAATTAAATCAATTACATTTTTAAAACACTTCACAAAGTTCCTGGCAGTTTGTGCCAGTAAGTCATTCAACTTTATTTACTGGGCAAATACTATAAAGACACATCTTGGGAAAAATTTTCAAAGATTTTCTATCAAATGAATGTTATGAATCCAAGACAGTAAAATGGTTTGAGGATATGAGATAAATAGAGCCGTTTTTGAAGCAGTGAGTAGTAAGCTAGGTCTGCAACCACTGATCGATACATGACAATTTCAGAGTAAGTTACAAACTACTAATAGGACTGAGAAGCAGGAAGGGCAGACCGCAGCCTCCAGGTCGTAGGGCAGGCCACACTACTCTTACTTCAGTGTCATCAAAATAATGGGCTCCAAATAGCTACAACAGACAAATAACTCTGACAGAACTTCAGTAAAGGTGCATTGTTAGTATGCAGGGAAACTCAAGCATTTACTCTTCCTTTTACCGCAGATGAAGATGAGGTCTCACCCATGTTAAACTGAGTTCAAAAAGGAGGAGTGCTTAGTATCTGTAAACTTTGCAAACCTTCCCTTAAGTTGAGGCATTGAGTGCAGAGACCTTTTGCATAAATTATCCCTTAAGAGTAACATAAGGCGCAAGTGGAAAAGGATGTAACACACACTTCTGTTAAGACCCTAACTTGCCCATGCTTGGCTGTGCTAGCCTCTCGCACCTGGGAGAGATGCTGCTCCTAATCTGGATGGCCAACGTGCTTCTGTGAATTATGCATCCTTCTAACCTTGACTAAAATACATTTGTAATTTGTGTGTGTGTGTGTGTGTGTGTGTACACGCGTGAGCGCTCAAGGGAAAAAAAATCTATGATTTAATCAAGATATCACAGACACATCAAGCATGAAAGAAACCCCAATACTGGCTGAATAACCAAAAATCACATTAAAATACATGCAATTCTCATCTGCTGAAAATAAAAGCAAGGCAACTTTCTGGTACAAAATGTTCAAATCTGTATAATGCATCACATCTTTCTTTAAGTATTTTATGTACTTTTTTTTTTTTAAGATTTTATTTATTTATTTGACAGAGAGAGAAATCACAAGTAGGCGGAGAGTCAGGCGGAGAGAGCGAGAGAGAGAGAAGCAGGCTCCCGCTGAGCAAAGAGCCCGATGCGGGGCTCGATCCCAGGACACTGAGATCATGACCTGAGCCGAAGGCAGCGGCTTAATCCACTGAGCCACCCAGGCGCCCCTATTTTATGTACTCTTAGTGAACACATTCTACCACTGTTTTTCCTTATAATAATTTCCTTATAATAATTTTGTATGGGTTACATTATTTTTCCTAGACAGATGGAAAAATTTATATGTAAAATGAATGATATTTCTATTTGGAAAAATATTTTTAGGATCATTTTGCTTCTCTCCTATTTGTTTTATAGCTTCTTCTGATCATTCAGGATATAATTTGCTTTGAGACAATATCAAAAGGTGGCCTAAGATCCATACCAAAGGTCTCTAAGCAAACTGAGGAACTGAAAAAGGAAAGTAGACATGTAATTTTTCCCTCCACTGTTCAAGAACTTTGAAAATTTAACTCCAAAATTCCTTTGCTCACTCAGAAACAATTGTGAGACACTGTAGTTTGCCAGATGCTATATTAGGCACTGGGAAAGTCTAAGTAAAATAGAATACAAATTAAATTTTACTCAGCATCATATTAACATTCTATGTGAATTCTATGAATTCACAGGACAGTGTCTTATGAAAGTCTATTGTCATTCTTGGCAAAAATAGGCACTAAATTAAAAATTAATTTGAACAAATAGAAGAGCATTCCTCTTTCTTAATTTATTTTGTAATGCAACAAGCAGCGAGTGGTAGTTGAGCACTCACTATTATCATTCATTTATTTTTAAGACCTCATTTGCCCTTATTTATATAAAGGGCATATTCTACAACATTCAATAAATGAACACAAAGTAATAATTAAATGATTATCTTATACTCATAGGAATTCATTGACTTTTTACATTTTTTGTTTTATACTTGCACCTTTCTGATTTTGAAAATTCTAGTTAATTTTACAAATGGAAGAAATGAGGATATAAATTTACCACATTTTTTTTTTTTAGAAAAACCACAGGTCCTTACATGTTATTTTTTAATTATTGATTTCAAAGTATTTATTCAAATATTTTCATAGTGGTTTTTATTTATTAAACACACAATTAAGAATGCTTGGGTAGCTTTGTGGGTTAAGTATCTGCCTTCAGCTCAGGTCATGATCCCAGGGTCCTAGGACGGAGTCCTGCATCAGACTCCTCGCTCAGCAGAGAGCCTGCTTCTCCCTCTGCCTGCTGCTCCCCTGCTTGTGCTTGCTCACTCTCTTTCTCTTTCTCTCACTCTCTGACAAATAAATAAATACAATCTTTAAAATAAAAAAAATAATAACTGCCTTTAAAAACAAAACAAAACAAAACCAAAAAACACACAGTCACTAAGGTCCACAATGTGCCTGTGAATCCAGGTCTAGACAGAGGTGAATAAGTTGTGATGTAAAAACCTTGAATCACACCATCAACCTCCACAATCTAAACTCGTAGTTATTTATAGAACGTGCCCCCCAAGACAGCAGAATACATGTGATTTTCAGAAACACGTGGAGCATTCACTGAGATCAATCCTATACAAGGTCAGTGGCCACCTGAGGCATTGATATCAAACAATATGTGGTACGAGTCCAACAAATTGACATAAACTAATTCCAAAGAAAGTACTAGAAAATCCTCAAGTATTTGAAAACAGACAATACTTTTATAATAAAAATAAAGAGGAGTTATATGGAGAATAGAAAACATTCTGAAATGAGTTGATATGCAAAGGCAGCATCAAAATGTGCAGTGAAGCCAAAAGCATGCTTTGAAGGAAATTAATGGAATCACATTACTTTAATAGAAGAGAAGAAGGTAGAATGTGTGAGAGCTAATTTTTCATTGCCCAGTACAGAGCTAGTTGATATTCTAAAATGATTGCATCTAGGTAAAAAGTTTGCTAAAATTAATACCTATATTTTAGCTATTTAATATATGCATATGAAAAAATAGTTATATATATGAAAAACAGCTAAAATCAATGAAAATGAAAATGACTTTTTTATCAGCATGATGTATCATTTGAATTTTAAACCACATGTGTATATTATTTTGGAAAGACCAATGAAAATACTGATTGAAATAAATTAATTCCTTTCTTCCATAAAAAGTCAATGTTTCTATTATTATTAGTTAGAAGGGAGGTGATGACCTGTGCCAGGTACATGGTGTGATGTTAATGAAAATTTCCCTATTCCCCTTAAAATATATATTCTAGCCTGGCTATTATGTGGTGTGCAAACAAACAAAATCTATCATAGCCCGATGTGTAAAAGGACTATGAAATTGCTACAAATATTTTTTCTGGTGTGCAATGTACACATACTGCAGAATGAACATTTATGGTTTAAGTGTCATATATGCATTAAATTGCACATAGCATAAATAAAAATTTACTCTATCTCATTAAATTTGTCAGAAGAAAGTGCTTAAAAAGAAGAATTCACATTGGTTATGTAATATGATTATATTCATTTTATTAAAATATAATTCATAACATTCAAAACTATGTTTGCTACAATATAAAAATGTTGTGTGATGAAACAAAGTTAATTAAGAAATAAGCAGATCATGCAGTCAGCCACTTTAATCATTCTCCAAACCTATATGCTATGGCACTCATAAATTAATCAATGAACACAGCCCACTATGTGTGTGGGGTGTGTGTGTGTGTGTCTGTGTGTCTGTGACTCTCTCTTCATTTCCATAATGTGAAATGGTGAAAAGCCCACTGCAAAATGCAGGCATCTTTTATTTACCCTTCTAGATCAAGGAAGTTCTTTCTGGAAGTAACTTAGAGGATAATGCCTCCCACTACATTTGACACAAGATCAAGAGTTTACGTGGATATGGATCTGCAGTAGGAGAGACATCATAGCGCGGCGTAAGACAAAGGACCAGCAAGGCACTTTTGTGCTAGACACAAAGTTTCAAAACCTCTTCAAGCCAAATGGAAATCGATACCTATTTACTTTCTAAAAACACACAATTTCTTAACCTTAGAAAGTGCTAATTGCTTATCACAGAGGTATAACTTTTCCAGATAAACCCACTAAATTTTGCTTAGGAAACAATCTCACATTTCACAGCAACGGGTTTAGCCAAAGACTATTAAAAATGTACACAGGCACACCTCAGAGATACAGCAGCTTTGGTTCCAGATGACCAAAATAAAGCAAATATTGCAATCAAGAGGGTCAAATGAATTTTTTTAGTTTCCCGGTACATATAATTATGTTTACACTATACAACAGTAGTCTGTTCAGTACCCAGCAGTATCATGTCTAGGCAAACAATGTACATGACTTAAGCTTTCAGCCAGTTGTAATCTTTTTTGCTGGTGGGGGGTCTTGCCTCGCTGTTGATGGCGGCTGACGGATCAGGCTGGTAATTTCTTAAAATAAGACAACGAGGACGCTTGTCACATCTATTGATTCTTCCTTTCACAAGGAAGTTCTCTGTAGCATACAATGCTGGCTGACAGCATCTTACCATAGTACAACTTCTTTTCAAAATTGGAGTCAGTCCTTTCAAACCCTGCTGCTGCTTGATCAACTGGGTTTACATAATAGTCTAAATCCTTTGTTGTCATTTCAACAATCTTTCTAAGCATCCTCACCATGGGTAGATGCTGTGTTATGAAACCATTTTCTTTATTCATCCCCTAAAGGAGCGACTCCTCACCCACTAACGTTTTGTCATGAGATCGCAACAATTCAATCACATCTTCAGGCTTCACTTTCAATTCCGGTTCTCCTGCTAATTCCATCACACCTGCAGTTACCCCTCCACTAAAGTTTGTAAAACGTGTAAGATTTGTCAAAACCATAATATCTGTGAAGTGCAATCAAACAGAGCATGGTAAAACAAGGTATGCCTGTCTTCCCACCGTTCCTATGTATTTATTTTCTGTTTGTCCACTTGAGTTATCTTGGTGTATTTTTCCAATTTTAGTTCGGATAATTGTTTCAGACTATGTCCTAATTTTGGATACAAAGAAGACAGAATACTATTCTATATTTGCGCCTTTTTTCATGAAAGCCATAAACACTCATAGTTAGAATACAGAGCCTGGGGGCTACAATATGCCTTTTACAAGGGTGTAAACAGACTAGGCATTTCCCCAAGTGAAAATATTAGAAAGGAAAATGTCTTTCCTTCAGGTGTAATATAGGTGCTCATTATAGACTTTTGTGAGTGCTTCACAGTTATAAGTGTTTAATATTACCATTCCTAGTTTCTTTGAAAATATACAACGTGTTCATCATTTGAGAGTGATTTTGTTTTTCCATTACCTACAAGTAATTAATTTACTGACATTAAAAAAATCTTTCCTAAGAGTGATATAAACTCAGGAACTATTCTAATATCACTCATTCATTCAACAAATATTTGATTACAAATTAATAATCTAGGCACTATTCTAAGTGTAGGAGATACACAACAGTCAATATTCCTCTTTCCTTGGAACTTTTATTCTTGCTAGGAAATATAAATAATCAAATAAGTTACATATGTATAATTTATTTACAATGATAAAGTCACACACACACGCACACACACACACACTTACATATAAAGGGCGATATATATATACCAGAGATAAACATAAGGGTTAGGGGGTCCTGTTGTAAGGAACAACAACAGGAGGGAAGATAACATTTTTAAAAGTGTGGTGTTGTGAGACATCACTGAGGATCTGATGTGGGTATAAGGTCAGCAGAGCTTGAGGGTATAAGCCTAGGAAAACCAGAACCAAGAGCGTTCTTGATAGGACGGAGGAAGCAACCAAGGCAAAGACACTGTGGTGGGAGAAAATTGGGCAGGGCAGCAAGGTTCCAGTAAAAGTGAGTCCTTATCTTCTAGTTGAACAGATAAACACAAATTAAAGGCAAAGTTAGATGAGTCTAGAAGGTCTCAAGGTTGGTAGTGGTGCTAGTTTGTCACTGTTTTGTGAAGTACAAGAAATTTCTGGGGCTAACTCTTCATTCCTCCTGACAGAGGCATGAAAGCCAGTGAGGGGGAATCCCAGACTGCTGGAGGTTTGTTCCCCTCATAGGATTTTTACGTAAAGGAACTTAACACTACATGTGTGACTCTGTTCTTTCTGATGTAAACTTTGCTTTAAGCCATGACTCTATGATTGTATGAGTAGAGACAGACCTTCATAGATAAGCAATCATAGTTGCATGGTAGGCTAAACCGCCATTACCAAGTACATGAGAATATTCAAAGATTTGAGAAAAGAAAAGTCAAAACTGCTTTTGCACAGAGGAAATTCTGAGACGTGTTCTACAAGAACAAATAGGTTAGCTAAATTATCAGTTTGTTGTTCAAAATTCTAATGATGTTTATGGTGTATACTTCATTAAACTCCTAGTGAGGTGGTAGGAGAGCCTTTTAATTTTCTTTTTTTAATCCACTTCTGGCAGCAGTAAGCGATGATAGGAAGCTCGTTGTTAATCTTCTCATAGATCAGATTTAATGATTTTAATTTTCTTTCATTCTGTAGTTGTATTGCCTGAATTCTGAGGTGTAACATTTCATCAATATGGATCAAGACTGATCATGACATTGCTTTATTGTTCACAGTAAATGTGAAAGATAGCTGTTCTTTCTTTCTTTCTTTTTTCCTACTTGTGTAATAGTCAAGGAAGGGAAGAAATTATAGCAAAAATAGTCACAAAATACAAATTGGTGTGCACTACTGAAATCAAGATTAAATACTTAAACTGATCAAAACAAACTTTTTTTTTAATGCATCTATTTAATGTATGATTTAGCCTTATTGGATTTGAGATACTGACAACCTGTAATTTGTAAATGTTATGTTTGGATCCAGACTTCTGCATAAAGAGTTGGACTCTTCGTTTCATTGAAGGAAAGAAAAATCCTTACACTGAAAAAGAAAATCTGAATCATGTTCTGAGTGTCCAGTGTTCTATAGGCTGGAGCAAAATCTAGATGTTTACCTACAATGTCAGACTCAGCAACTTTCTTTGGCCACTTTAAAGGGTGTTAAGTACCTCAAAGATTCCCACTGTTCCATTTCAATGTTCTTAAATGCTCTACTCTTTGTTACTAAGCAACATAATAGCAGAAAACTTTGGTCTACCCAGTGACTAGATCCTCCCTTAGGAAGGTTCAGGCACAGGTACAAGGAGGAGCTCTGGGCTCACATTTAACCCATTAGGGAAAGGGCCCATGTTTGCTTTTGTAGAAATTGCAAGAAGCATCAGCCAGCAGAATTGTCTCTGTTTGGATCCTTTCTAGAAGTTTTTTGATCCTCTTTCTTATGTTCCATTTTGCCATCTCTTTTCTGGTTTACCTTAAATACAGCATTACTGATAGGGATTGGTACTTCTATTATTCTTTGAATATGTTTTTACGCTTTTTTTATGTGATTATTTAGTCTTTCTATTTCCAGTCTTTTTCAGATGCTACTGTGACAATTTTTCTCCCCCCTCCATAAGACTTAACAAAATGTTCCTGGTGTCTATTTTGCTTATCATCTCACCCTGGTGATCTTTTTCTCCTGGTGGGATAATGTGGCTTACTGAGTCCTGCGCTGTTCTGGTAACCTTGTGTTCTGATCTGAGCTTGGGTATAAAAAGCGGGTATTGTAATTCCTTTTGGTGATGAGTACAAAACTTCTGATTGGGAGTCAAGGTGAAGATGAATTACTTTCACAGAAGCAGAATCATGAAGGAAATGACAACAGCAGACCAGTTCACAGACCTCTTGAGTCTTGTGGTACAGAAACATTCCTTTTCAGCCCTTCTTGCCTAGGTAACTTAGGGGAAAACACAGGTGTCCCCTATCTGTAAGTCCCTCAGAACAGCACAGCAGTGTTTTGTCAGGTGCTCAAGAGTTTTTAGGAAGTATTTGCAAAGACAAAGGCAAGAAAGAAAGGAAGGAAGGAAGGAAGACCACCTTACCACCTCGATATGTGAACTGAGATTTTAGTGGGGAGGACAGATGCAGGAACAAAGAAAAGTTTATTCTTTTTTGTCCACTATTAATTTTGGAATGCTATGCAATGTTTTCAGCTATCCAAAAATTTAAGACCTACATTCCAAATGCCACAATAGTATAAAATAGATGTCAAAACTAGAAAGGCAAAGATAATTCAAATTGGTAGGTTAAGTGTTGGAAATGTTTTCACAGAATGGATATATGTATATATATTAGCTTGAGTATGTATATTTTCATATTTTTTTCATGTTTCGATCATGCAGTCCATGTGACTTTAAGGTCATTATAATCCAATGTAAATGATGAGCAACTTTGCTAAAATGCCTTCGGTAGGAAAGTATGTATCATTAGAATCCAATCCCTACATGTCTCCATAAATGAATTTTATTTTCAACTGCTCTTTATTTCAACTGCAATAAGTAAAAACTGATTGTTTTAAATGACCATAGACCTTCATCAAAATGTTTTTATTATGGGCATAAAAATAAAATATAATCACATCTAAATTAAGTGGATTTTTATAATACTTTTTGAATTTAATTTCATTATTATTTATATCAAGTATTAAAAGCTTTTCCTTTCAATTACCACATTGACCATTTATTTTCTAAAAATTTAGTGTAAATCAATCTCAGCATTTCATTATTAACATTAATATACTTCCTTTATTCATATTTCCTAGTGGATTCTGACATGTCTTTCAAAAAACTGGCCACACAGGAATTTAGAAAAAAATACGAGAATAATAATAGTGAAGGAAACTACTTAGCTAGTAATAGAATTCTGACATATTAACTGCAATCCCATATTGAATTATCACCATTGACCTTCAAATAACTCTTGGCACTAGATATTATTTAAGCGCAAAGCCATAGAACACAATAAACTTCACAGGGTAAAACAAAATCTTTTTCCTAGTAATACATGTATATAAGTAGTTGATTTTCTCAAGTCTACTGCTATTTCAAGTTATTCACGTGTGTAGGGTCAAGAAGTGCTTACAAGGAGGATGAGTGTGAATCAGATGATTGACACCCTCACTTTTAATGTCTAGGACTAAAATGAGCAAGCTAGGATGATATGCCTTTAATTCTGGAACTGCAAAGCTGAACATGACCAGACAGAAATCATATTTGGTATCCCAGAAGGACATGTGTGCTAAAAGCATGGTATGTCGAAGGCACTATTCTGGGAGTAGTAAACACTTAACAGAGCTAAAGTAGACCCTTCATAGATTTTGTCTTAACACTGTCAATTCTCACCCATGCCTCCCTGCACAGCTGTCTCAGAGGCCTTCAGACAATATGGGTGATCTGAGAACATTCCAGAATGGCATAGCATAACATTGCTTAGCATTGGATATATTGTTCTATATTGATTAAAAGTTGTAAAATATGTGGTTCCTCTAAGTTTCAGTGACATCCTAAATACCAGGAAATCATGCCCCTTAACATTCCTGCTACCTACCTATGCCTGAGACTGTGCTAAACATTTTGCTTTGGTTACAGTCGATGGACTTCCCAGAGGATCTGAATTACAGCTCATTCCAGTATGGAAATAATACATATTTGAGGTCATATAAGACCTAAGCAAGCACAATGCCACAAAAAACATTGGAAATTCTTATAATTTTTTCAAACAGTGACTGCAAATTTAAGTGTATCAAGCAGTAAAAGTATTATAATGACATTCCGATTCGGATAAGGCTTAAGAAAATGTGAGTCTCACCTAAAGGCTTAAAGAATAATATATTTCTTTTTGAAAATAGTTGAATCTCAAAAATGTAAAGCTGGTAGTTATATCTCTTGTGACTTTTCTCTCCAGATATAGTACTAGATTTTAAAAGCTCAAATATGCACATCAGTGACTGCACTTGGCGCCTCAGAAAAACCACACCTTTCATGTAAGCACATGCTTTTGAGAATTTTCTTTTGAGAGTAAGAGAGATGAAAATGACTACCCAGGAATAGTAACAGCATACCTAAGTGTGTTCCCACTAGAATGGAACAGATGGTAGTTATTATTGTCTCTAAAACTTTTTATTTATGGATTACATTCTTGAAAACGTTAGGTCTAATTTCATTTTCAAGAATATAAGCTCCTGGAGAATTAAATCCCTTTTATAAAGATCACTGGCCAGTTTTCAGTTCATTAAAAATAATTTACATTCGATACAGATTCATGGCCCTTATAAAATCATTTTGAATTTTCCTACTTTGCAGATACAGAAAGTGGGGCTTAAGAAAGATATAATTTGTCCAATGTTGCCCTAGTTGAATAAAAAGCAGGGCTTTAATCTACATTTTTTGGTTCTATAATCATGTCATTCATTTATACATAAACATAAAATATAATTAAAGTGTTAGGAGTAAAATATGGCAAACATGATGAGATTCGGAATCTAGGAACATCTCTTCCAGTTAACTAAACTGGGATGAGTTTTCATAGGAAATGGGTAAAATGGGAGCACGTAATTTATTGATTATGTTCTCTGGGTATTCATTTTTGTGTTCTTGGAAAAGGTTTCAGTCTACATCTAATCTATTTGAAATGGGAAAACACGACAGATCTCCAAATAAATTAACAACTTTGAACCCAAGGGAATGATGTAAGCTAACTAAGGAAAATATAATTGCGAAGTAACTTTTTGAAGAAATCAAGGCAGTGAATCCAGACAAGAACCTCTGAACAAAATGATCCTCTCTCTCTCTCCTTGAGGTGAAAGTTGATACTGCAATTGTGTTCACATTACTTAGTTAATATCTCCTTAAGAGATATTTTTATGTTCTTTGTGAATCTGAATGTGTATGTGTATAGACTATGTGATATCAGGCGCCATGAAATTAGACAGCAATTTCCTGAATTAAGCTTGACCAGTTGGATGTTTAATAGTACTTCCAAATAAAATATTATTTTGATGTGCTTGCGAAAAATGAGATTTTTCAGTGTACAAAATTAAATTTGTCTATGATCAAGATGATAACTATCTCAGGAGCAAATACAACTATAAACTGGTACAGAGATAAAGATATAAAGTCTAGGTTAAAGAGAAAGAATTAAATATCGCCAAAATTAGAATCTGCCATGCATAGTGGACTAAGGCTATATCTTTTATTGAAGTTCTTGCCAGCTCTAGTAGAAAAGATTCAGGAAAAAGTCTGGCTCTACTTGGGTCATGTGCCCATCCTTGAAATGATCCATGGGCTTCAGTGGGTGGGACCTTTTGAATGGGCAGCCCAGTCGTGTGTTCACCTTTGTGATGCTCGGAAGGGTAGTCTTCCCTTTTCTCAAGCCGGGCCAGCAAAAAGTAATATGCTTTCATATAGAATGAGACCTCCATTATTATCAATATTGCTGTTTTCATGAAAGTCCAGTAAAATAAACAACTGACACCCTCTCAATAATCAGTCTGTACACAACAAAAGAGAACCAAAAACCTGGGCTACCTGACCAATATATTCAAAAATTGTGGGACCACGTGTGAGACAATTTATATGAGCTACATATGTCACAGAATCCAACTGAAGCCTTCCCCATTCACAGGTGTATCCAATTAGGCTGCCCCATTGTTGACTGATACGTCTGGGTGGTTCCTTGGCTTTTACTAGGAATGCGAAACACAACAGAGGTACAGTGAAATTTTCATTCACAAAAACTACACTTTGTCTCACCATTTTTAACAACTATAGTTTTAATGAAAGGGAACATTGTAATTCTGGTGGACACGATCTGTATTAAATAAGCTTCACTGGGAAAAAAAAATCTTATTAATTCATGAGTGCAACTCAGTAAGTGGGAAATCTGAAATTTAAATCATGCATTCATTTGCAGCAGACTTATCCATTGCTATCTTTTTATTTTGTTGAACATTTGACCCTCCCGGAAACATCTGAGATGCTGATCAGTGAAGGGAAATGTCTCAGAGTGACAGCACCGTGAACCTGGGAGCCTTTCACATTCCCCTTCATCGTTGCTTGGTGTGGGGCACGATGCATTGTGCATCAGAGCTACCAGATAATGATCCTTTTCTGAAGCTCAGTATAAAACAAGAGGTAAAACATAGCAAAAAGTTATTAAATATATTAAGAGTTGGTTACAAGAAAATGCCTCTAGCAAAGTAAATTGGAAAGAGACATGAGAGCAGTCCATCCCCTACTGGACATACGCTGTCATGTTCTAGCCATTTACTCAGGATGTACTACGTGCCTGGCACTGCTCCGCAGTCTTCACATACGCTACCATTCTTCCCCTGTACAGCCACCCCTTCCGCCAGTGAGGAAACTGAGGTTCAGAAGATAAAACCAAATGGCCTGTCTTTGGAAATCTTAAGGCTGCGTTTCAAATCCACATCTCTGACATTTTAAAGACACAGTGCTATCCTCTGTTGGCATTCTGCTCACCTTTACTCAAGTTTAAGAATTGTGAATATTTTTGCAACCAATAGCGTAACCTGTAGCTCTCGAGTAGATACAATGGTTGCCCTCCATAGAGCTGTCCAGAAATGGGTTTATTTCTTTAGATCTGAAACACCAACCACACAACACCCAAGTATTATCATTTATGGACTCACATCAGAGATGGAGATTCATGTTATCTTCACAACTGTTTGAGAAAAGAGATGCTATTTAGATTTGAGGTATTTTTGATTACTACTACTGTAATTTTATATATATGTACATATATATAACTTATTTAAATTATATTAAAACTTCATGTGTTACACAAAGAAGCAGAGTAGAGTTATTTTTTTCCCTGTTTATCTTTGCATTTTCTCTGGCACCTGTCAACCCAATTCAATACCTAAGCTATTAAATTATATTGATAACACTTGTATATTTTAATATTAACTTTACATTAACAAAAATAATTTATAATCATACAGTGTTTATCATAATGATTGTACATTGGCAATAAAATAATTATTGGTGTCCTTTGCACAGTGATCATTGCATGCTATTATATATTAATATTTGCTAATAACATTTGCTTATGGAACCAGAGCAAGACCTTTAAACCTCTAAGAGAAAGATAGCATGCCTTTTATATTTAATAAACTAGTTCCACTACCTAGCATATACCACGCACTCAAAGGCTTGTAAAACTGTAAGTGATCTTTGAATGCAAGAATTTCCACAAAAGCAATAACATACATTTGTTAAAAATACATCTCAGTGTTTTAGCTTGTGATTCTGAGTTATTCTACAGGTTTCTTCACTTGGTTACAACATTGCATTAAAAGACAAAGGCAATCTTGTTCATTTTACATATGTAGAGTAGTGGGAATCATACATGAGATATAGAAACAGAAGTCTAAGAATACATAGGTTATATTTAAATTAACTTATAGAGTATTTCATTAAATCCTAAGTTCTTTACACATAATCCTGTAAGAACCCACTGAAAAACCTATTTTCTAAAACTTCTTGGATAGGAAGGGGCATGGCCTCTGTGGTTCCAATGTAACAAGTTCTCAGCGGAAATCACAGAGCCTTGAAGACTGGAGAGAAAAGCAATAAAGAGGAGACTTGACTTCATCTTTTGTATTGCTCTTAGTTTTGTGACATGAATAAGTCTCTGACTTTTCTGAACTTCAGAAGTCCTATTTATACAACGAGCATGATAACACTTGCCTTGTCTATTTCCTAGGATTACTGCAGATCTCAAATGAGATAATGCATGTGAGACTACTTCAAATACTGTCAACAATTCCAGCATCAAGGCTTGGACCAAACGCTGCTCAAGCAAGGAAACCCATCGTCAGTATTCCTCATGAATGGGTATTCCAGATAACAGAACTTAAACCTTTAATAGAAATGTGTCTCTGGGGGTGCCTGGGTGGCTCAGTCATTAAGTGTCTGCCTTTGGCTCAGGTCATGATTCCAGGTCCTGGCATCAAGCCCTGCATTGGGCTCCCTGCTCAGCCGGAAGCCTGCTTCTCCCTCTCCCACTCCCCCTGCTTCTGTTCCCTCTCTCGCTGTGTCTCTCTCTGTCAAAAAAATAAATAAAATATTAAAAAAAAAAAAGAAATGTGTCTCTGAAATCATCTACCATTTACTAGTTCACGTTCCTTATTTTGCTGGCATACCGAAGATATCTTAATTTTTCTGCCACAAATATCAAAGGCATGACCATCAGAAGTTGTGCTAGACATAATACAGGACCCTTGATTTGTCTTTCTAGATATCAGGACTTCAGATGGCTGGTGTGCTGTCTCCAGTCTGCCTTCTCCTAATTTGCTGCTTCTACTCAGATGTTGCTTGAGAATTCAGGCAACCTGGCTGTTTAGAACCTCGTACAGCCAAAAAGCTTAAAGAAAGTATCTGGAGACGTTTCTGAAAAGTCAAAACAAAAACAAAGATTTCAAGCTGAGGGTCTTCCTGACTTCCACAGGCAGCAAACTTTAGAAAAAGCCAAATTGTAATCTAGAATAAACACTGTTGCCAGATTAATACCAGTAATTCAGGGTCTTCTATCCATGTTTCTCTGACCTTCTGGCCATCTCATATACAAGAACATCCATAAGATTCCAAAATATTCAGCTTTGTGTGTAAGAAACCATGGTGCCTCTGAAATGTTTACTTTAGAAGAAAAAAAAGAATGTTTGATCTTGGGTCAAAATGTGAAGGCCTCCGCCTCTCTTTCAAATGTTACCGTAACAAAGGGATTGAAAATATGTACCTACGGGCGCCCGGTGGCTCAGTTGGTTAAGTGGCTGCCTTGGGCTCAAGTCGTGATTCCAGGGTCTTGGAAGCCCCACATCAGGCACCCTGCTTCGTGGGGAGCTTGCTTCTCTCTCTCCCTCTGCCTGTAGTGCCCCCTACTTGTGTGCTCGCTCGCTCTTGCTCTCTCTCTGTCAAATAAATAAATGAAATTTTTTATAAAAAATTAAAGAAAAATAATATATGTATCTAAAAGCCTTTTTCTAAAATCTGGTTTATAGTATTGTGAAGAACTAGAAAGTTGGTGATTTCTACTAATTACATAATGTAACGACTAACCATAATGAATGGACCAACAACCTCCTGAATTTCAGTCAACAGTGATTGGAACATTATACTCAATCTCTATTATTCCTCTTCATTTTTCATCAATATAAATTAATCATAGGTTTTAGTGAAAAAAAAAAAAAAAGCAAACCAAATGCAAATGGAAAAGCAACACTTCCCCAAGAAGTTATTTGAAAAGGAGCCCACGTTATCACTTTCAAATCATTCTTGAAGAAATGAGAATGCTGTCCGACCTGCCCGAGTTTTCTATCAGCAGTGAAATTCATAAAGGTCACCTCTGACAAACGAACACAATATTCTCCTCACAGCCCCTGTTACAGTAGCAGCCAAGCAGCATATTCATTTTCGTTTTAATTATGCTTGTAAATAGTGGGAGAGGCAGGCAAGAAGCCTGTGCGGACCGCCTGCGGAGCCTCTGTGGGTGTTGGGAGGGACTGCAGCAATCGCCCTGGTAGATTTCATTATTTTTCAGTGGATTTTTATTGGCCGGGGGTAATATCTTATTAAAATTCTGCTAGTTATAAAAGTTGTTTAAGGAAACCCATTCCTTTGTCATAACATCTTCCCACCTGATTATCAGTTCATTTATGCCTTCCCAGCGACCATTTATTCTTAAGACAGTGTAATTTTTGTGTAACCTTGATTGTTATCTAATTTATTTCCCAAGTGACAATTGATCCCTGATATATTGGCCCTAAACAAAACCCCCATTGCTTACTGATGCATTCAGCTACAGTCACCTTGTATCTACCAGAGAATCCATTGACAAAGCAGTCTGGAAAATTAGCTTTGGCTTAAAAATGCTGTAGCAACATCACTGGTTTTTCTAATGTATACCATGCAGGTAACATCAGCTGTATAATTGATCATTCTTTACTGTGTTTTCACTCTTATGTAAGGCAATGTGACAGATGATATTGAAAATATAGAAAGAAATCATATGCATAAATAACTATTAGCAAAGTAATGATTGCAAATAAAAATATAAGAGAGTTACTCTTAAACTTCATAAAAGGGGGAGATGCCCAGAGGAGGAGTCAAGTAAGCTTGCAAGAGGAAACAGAATAAGATTGGACACCTGAAGTGAGCATATGGTTCAAATATATGAAAATATAACACTGGGAAGAGAAAACAGCAAGAACAAAAGCAGTAAAACAGACAAGCTCGATGCATCTAAAAGGATAAGTACAGTTCAGCTTCCCTAAAATGTTTAAGGGTAAAAGAACAGAGAGTAGGTGAGAGCTTTAGGCTAAGAAAAAATTAGAAGAATATATTTATAAAGGTTTTGACTATTAGGGTAATAAATCTCAGCTTTTCAATTGTGACAATTACCAGATTCAGAGTTCTAGATGTCTAGGACTACACTGAAATGTAACACTGTGGGGGATTTTTTGTTGCTACTGTTTGTTTTTTTTCCCTTTCTTTTTGGCTGTGTCTCCTAAGAATTTTCAGAACGCAACTTTACTAATTTATCTTTAAGGAGGAATACAATGTGCTTGTTTTAGTCATTGCAAACGGTGCTTCCCTTCTAGGGTATAAAACATACGTAGAAATACAATGTATGACAAAATAGCACAACAGGATAAAAGGGATAAGGAAATAAAGTTAAACAGGAAGATTCTTGAATTGTTGGAGAAGTAGTAAATGGGCCGTTTTAAAATAGACTGTTTTAAAATAGGCTCTTTTAAAATCAAGAATGTATGTTGCTACCAAGTTTAACTATAAATAATGAAATAATTTTATATTAAATTAATAACTATAAATAATGAAACAATGAAATAAATGAAAATAATAATAAAATGAGTATCTAAAAAGTTAGTTGTTTTTCTCAACTATTCTAATTCTGAAACTACTCAGTTCAACAGAAGTCAGGAAATCATCAACAAAGAATGAAAAGAGAGGAACAAATAGAAAACAAATAGCAAGATAACAGACATAAACCCAAACAGTGATTTCTTTAAATGGAAGTGAACCAAATACTTAAGTGAAGAGTCAGATATGGTCACACCGGTTACCGAAAATATGCTGTTTATATTCTAGTAGATAAACGTCACCTATAAGAACATCAAAAGCATGAAAGTAAATGATGAAGAAATATATACTACGTAAACATTAAATGAATGAAAGCTGCTGTATCAACACTAACGTAGACTTTAAGGAAAGAATATTGCAAGAGATAAATTGGCTGTTTTAATGATAAAAGAGACAATTCAACATAAAGAAAAAGATTTTAAATGTGTATATAACAAATAAGCAAACACTGATCTAAGAAAATGGAAGAATAGACAAATACATAATTATAGCTAAAAATTCTAACACACCTTAATTTAAAAAATCAGACAAAAATCAGTAGTGAGAGGTAATTTATGAGATGTATAATTTGCCAATGTTGCTTAATTTGCCACATTTTAAACTGTACAAATGAGTGCACAGTACATATTATTTTAAGTGCACATTTGAACATTCTGCACTACAAAGTAAGTCTCAAAAACATTCAAATTATTAAGATCAGAGAATATGGTCTCTGAACACAAAAAAAATTAAACCTGACATCAAAGATAATTAGAAAATGGCCATTGTTAAATAATTTATAAACTTTTTAATGAGAAGCAAAGGTTAGAAAACTTTCAATCAGAACTTTACAAAGGAGGATATCCAAATGACGAATATGCACATTTGTTATCAGGGAAATGCTAATTAAAACCACAGCTGATATGACCACAAGGCAGAGGAAGAGCTAATACTACCAGGAAGCCCTTTCATAGGAACAGTGACATAATCACAGACTTGATCTTCAAGTTAGATGTTGTGGGAGCCGACGTGATCCTGCCTCTGTCGGCCTTAGGATTATGTGCTCCAAAGCCAAATTATCACCTGAAGTTCAACCCCGTGTCACTGGCTGTCAGCAAGTTACCATCATCTTCATGGATGGCTACAGAATTCTATCAGATTTACTGATGTTACCATCTTGTTCTTTTATTATTGATCCACGACTGAATTACAGTTAATGGAAATTGATAGAATAATTTTAGTCATAAACTCAATTTTTAAGTTGTCCATATACATGTCCGTATAGAGAAACAAAATCTAAAAATATATCTGGACTAAAAAAGCCAATCAAGCAAGTATAACAGTCATCTCTCTCCTATAGCTTCTTCAAAACAATGTTTAATTCACTTCACCATGGTATTACTACCAGAAAGGACCTAAAAATCGACCCAAGAGAAGTGATTTTGACAAACACCTTGCTCAGATGAAAGATAATTTTATCAACATGAATTTGGATAGTTACTTTCCCTCAGGTGCTACTTTGGCTACCCTCATGCAGTCACAGAGACTGATCATGATGACAGTGACAGACTTCCTAAGCATTATAGAGCTCACAAATCCAGATAAAGAGCGGAGTACCTGCCTGGCTCATTTTGAAAAAGGGATGAAAATTTTTGATTGATTGGGGAAGAATATATTTAACCCCAGGATGGGGTTGGGAATCAAAGAATAATTCCCTCTTCCTATTAAAGATATGGAACGGTAGCTCAATTACGTTCTTGAAATCATTTTCAAAACATGTATTAAAGCTGGGGAGTGCTTCTCATCAGATTCCAAAGTCAAGGGTTCAGTCCTATGACACTGCCATCCCCCCCCCACCCTTGAGAAACCAGTCACACACCCAGGCTATCACCTAACAGCTACAAACCAGAAGTTCCAGCGATCCCTTCCAACTCAGGATGCCAGTCATAAGTTCATGTTGTTTTGTGTACTTCTGAAAGACTGGCTATAAACCAGAGATTCCCAAGAACCCTTCCTTGGGTTTGATTAATTTGCTAGAGAGGCTCACAGAACTTGGGAAGCCCCTAGATTTACAGTTTGTTATGAAAGGATATAACCCAAGAAGAGTCAAATGGAGGAGATGGATAGGTAGGGTCATGGGGAAAGGGCTCAGAGGTTCCCTGGGCTCTCCAGGTATACCACAGTCCCTAATTGCTAGGAGCTTCCCAACCTGGAAGCTCTCCAAACCCAGCCCTTTGAGCTTTTATTATGAAAGTTTTATTACATGATCATGACTGATGAAGCCATTGACCACAGTGATTGGTTCAGCCTCCAGATCTCTCCCCTCCCCAGAGCTCTGGGGTGGGGAAGCAAGTATTGAAAGTCTATCCCTTTGATCACATGGTTGGTTCACCTGGCAACCAGCCCCTAAACTTAGATAGAGTTCAAAAGTCACCTCATTAATAGAACAAGAGATACTTTTGTTGCTCTCATCACTTAGGAAAATGCAAGAGTGTTAGGAGCTCTGTGCCAGCTACTAGACAAAATCCAACTTATATATCTCTTATAAATCACATATTATAGTACCCCCATGTAATATCCATAATGACCCGAGACAGAAGGGAATACTGTGACCTCTGCCCAAGATTAGATAAGCCACCCTCTTTTTGAGCTACAGATGGTTCACATATAGTATAATATTGGTTTTAGGAGTAGAACTTAGTGATTCATCACTTATATATAACACCCAATGCTCATCAAAGCAAGTGCCCTCCTTAATACATATCACTCATTTGGCTCATCCCCTGTCCACCTCCCCTCCAGCAACCCTCAGTTTGTTCTCTAGTTACCGGTTTGTTCTCTAGTTCTTTAGTAAACAGCCACTCATGATTTGCCTCCTCTTTTTTTTTCTTCTTTCTCCTATGTTCATCTGTTTTATTTCTAAAATCCCACAAATGAGTGAAATCATATGGTATTTGTCTTTTCTCTGACTGAATAATTTTATCTAACATAATACACTCGGGTTTCATCCACATCATTGTAAATGGCAAGATTTCATTCTTTTTGATGGTTGAGTAATATTCCTGTGTCTCTGTGTCACACACACACACACCCACAATACATATATATGTAAGGGCCTATTTAGCCAGAGCGGCCCCACCTCAGTTGAACAGCCATTTTGTTGTTTATGCAGTAAAAGTTAAACTGACCCTGCCCCCACCTCCCGCAGGAGAACTTATTTAAAAGCAAGTCCAGGAAACCAGTCCCAGGTAACAAAGCCCAAATACAAGGGTGGGTCAGGTCAGGTGGAGATAACAGCCCGAATGCAGGGATGAGTTGGGTCAGGTGGAGACATCCAATCAGTAAAGTGCACATACTGTCTCCCTAGCTAGGAAGGAGTGTGGGCCCCACCTTTTGGGCGTCAATTCTGACCAAGGTGATAGGCTAGTTCAAATAGCTACTATGGGGTGAATTGTAATTCAATTGGCCACCTGTGTGTGACCCAGCATGACTGTGCATCTTTCTCTGTGTGTTGCAATCTCATTGGCCACCTGTGTGTGGCCAGGCTCAACCACATGGCCTTTGCTCTATAAAAGTTAGTCTGTGAGGCAGGGATGGGTCGCCCTCTCTGTAAGAGGCGTGGCCCCGAACGGTCGGTTTGATTCTCGATGCTTGGCACAAAATACAGCTTTGCTTGACCTTCACATTGCATTAGTCTCGCCCCTTTAATCATGGACCCATCATTGGGGGACCCAACATATACACATATATGTATATATGTACCACATCTTTATCCATTCATCAACAGATGGACATTTGGGCTTTTTCCATAATTTGGCTATTTCAACTGGACCAACATGAGCATCGTGCTCTGTGGGATGAGAGCCCAGGGGATGATGTGCTTTATGCATGAACTTCCCTTAATAAAGCTTATTTTATATTCATACTGTATGGTGCTACAGGTATGTCTGTGCTTAAAGGAAATCTTTACCCGAAGCCTATCTCATCTTCAAGATGCTGAAAGAAGGAAAAAGCAGGAACTCCAGGCCTAAATTATTTGAACAATTATCAGAACTGCCTACAACTTTTTAGTAGATCTCATGAAACACTTTTTTGTCCTGACTAGCATCATGGTAGACTCTAAGATCACCTATCAGTTCTTCCATTCCAAAACACAATTTTATGTTTATTTCAAATGTCTTTTACCATTTTTCTATTTTTCTATTCACTTATTTTAAGTCTCCTCACCTAGATTTTCTTTCTTCGTATGCTGACACAAGGCAGCTAACTACATCTTCTCATTACAAATACCTTTGTTGCTGCTCCTTGCTTTATTCAACTGAACAGTATAGCTTCTTGTTTATTATATTTCAGTGTATATGCATCTGCAATATCCTTTTTCACCCCCAAATAGTACGTTTATTTAATTATTTGAATAACCAGCAGTGTAGCATTGCAAAACCCTTTGCTTTCATGATTTTCTCTTTCTAGTAGTCCTGAATCCCCTTAACACTCTTGAATATATTTGGGGGATCATACCCCGGAAATGGAAGCAACTGGTTTAAAAGAATGAGGATGTTCTGCCTCTATGGATATTGCAACATTGTCTTCCAAAGAAATGAGGTGAGTTGCCTTAGGGCAGTCTCCTGAATTACCTCTTTTCCTCCAGGACTGGCTTCTCTAATCCAGTATTCACAAAGCCACAGGGTGATTGTTCCTTGTGTAGATCTAACCTGCCATCCTCAGCTCCTCGTGGATTTTAGATTCAGTATCTACAACTTACCAAGGCAAGAAAGGGCCCTTCCTGGAAGGACTCCTACCTCTTTCTACTCTTTCCAATCTCAGCTCCCATCAGCTTACTTTTGTACTTACATCTTTTTCTGCCTGATACACCCTGTTCCAGTCTCTCATTACTTCTTCTTCACTAACTCTTACCTTTTCCAATCCTTCAATATTCACCTTTGCATTTTCGGCACCTGAATAGTTCTCAGAACATAAAAAAAGCCATTCGTAATATTTTTGAATGAATGAATGAGTCAAGATTATATCCACCCACAAATTATTATAGCATCTTGGTGCATATCTCTTCCAATGCACTGATAACATTTCATTTTAATCAGTCTGTCTTCTATACTAGTTTTATGGTGATGAGGACTGTACCTAGCACAAAATCAAGTGTCAGTGGGATAAATAAACGATGGAATGAAGTCCATTTCTTCTTCATTTACAGATGAAAAATTCTGAGGCCTGTGGATGTAATGTGTCTTTACCAGTGACATATACCTAATATAAGTGACAGAACCAGGCCTAGATGCCATATATACTAATTTTTATTTTCGAAACCTTTCTAGTAAGTATGCTACAGCTTTAAATAATTGCATTTACTTTCTGTTTCACAGTGCTTTATTTCAAATAGAATTTGTACTAAACTTTGGAGGCTGTTTTTCCCTCCCGTCATAGTTCTGCTCTTTAATAAATAGCAAAGCCAGTACCTACACTCTATTCATTTAGCTTCAGTTACCTCATCTATAATATCTCTGCTTCACCTACCTGACTATTTCACTGTGAAGGTTAAAAGAAACTGTAGGGGTGTGTCCTGAATGCAGGAAACCTTATATAAGTGATTTCTGATTATCGGTGCCTTGCATAATCATATTCACTAAGACCTTTATGCAAACACGTTCTGATCACATAAGCATGCATCCAGGCTCTGCTGATTCCAGAGACAACAAACACTGTTACTGCAATGATATTATGCATGTGCCTACAGGAATTTCTAGAAACATGAAGAACATGGGACAAAGAAACAGGGTCTTTGGGTTGATAAATATTTCAGTAAATTAAAACAAAGAACTAAAGAATTATGGTTGTGTCTGAATTTCTCCATGACTGAGATATGTCAGCTCATCATAGAGTTTGGGGAGGGTTATCACACATTTTGCAATACTAGTGAAGATTATACTCATAATACTCGCAGTAAAGAGACTTCATCAAAAATTGCTAAATTATCAACAGGGCATTTAAAAAGTGGGGAATAGCGCTTTCAAGTAAACCGAAAATATAAGTTGAATGTGAAACCTGAAATAAACCACAGAAACAGAAAACAGATTGGTGGTTGCCAGTGAAAGTGATCAGGTGGTGGGGTGGGTTTGGGGGAAAAGAGCTGAAGATGGTCAGACAGGATAAACTTCCGGTTATAAGATGAACCCACGGCATGGTGACGAGTTAACCATGCTGTATTGCATATCTGAAAGTTGCTAAGAGAATAAATTTTAAAAGTTCTTACCACAAAAGTCGATGGATGTGTTAATTAACATTGTAGCAATCATTTCACATTATATACATGTATCAAATCATTACATAACATAGGTCCATTATATCTCAATAAAGCTGGAAAAATATTCTATGGTAGTATACAAAAATAAAGTACTCTAATGTAATGTATCAAAGTGTGATTCCAGTCCCTATTTTCATAAAATGAAAGTCCCTTTCATGACCCGACAAGATTTGGTTGAACAGCAATAGTCTCCGCCTCTACTTTGGGGAAACCTGATGTCTCCCTAAAAGTCAAATGGTTACAAATCAAATATTACTTTCTAAAGCAGCTGTGCCCCAGGGACTTTATACATACCTGCCTATGTTATTTCTGTCCCATGCTCACTACAGTTAGTACTGATCTTAAACATGTATGTGTTACATGGGGCTGGTCCATCCCTACCTCACCACACCCCTACTCAAATACTGCCCAAGGAAAGCAGGGCCTGCATCCTAGGGGTCTTAGAGCCATTCAGTAAATATTTATACAACGAGTAGATAAAGGAATAACTAAATGAAAGTTCAGAGCACAGTTACTATCTGGTAATGTGATTTGGAAAAATTATCAGAACAAGCTAAGGCTCTGTTAGTGATTTTTTTTTAAACTAATGTATTTGACAGCTCAAAACAGAGGTTGAGCAAGAAAAAGGAGTATCTGTCCAAAAAGGGCATATCTCAATTGTTTAATTATAACAGACTATTATGTATCTTTCTTTTCAAGTTGAAAGAATATTTAATACTGTGTACAGTGCTCATGAAGTGAGTTACAAAAACAGTATAATATATGGGATGTTCTAAATAAATCTTCTAACTGCTTTTATCCTCTTTAGTCTCATGGTATGTCTACTTACACACACACACACACACACACACACACGTACATATACTTTTTTTAAGGAAATAATGCCAGTGCTGCTGGCCAGTTAATAAGTTTAAAACTATCAAACTAAAGTTAAAAACAAAGTAGAAAAAGAAAAAAGGAAAGAAGGGAAGGAAAGAAGAGGTAAAAAGAAACCAGAAGAGGAGGACAAAGAAAGTAAGGAAAGGGAAAAGGTGAAGCAGAGAGAGAGAGATAGGAAGAGGGAAAACGGGAGAAAGAAAGAGAAAAGAAACTTAAAATCAGGAAAAGAAGAGGTAGTGGTGAAGTAGTGTGAGAAGCCAGTGAAGTTGTCTCAACAGTATATTAATATGTTCTCCAAAGCATCAATTAGCACCACTGTAAAGTACTATTAGAACAGTTGAAAGATCATTTTAAAGTATAGTATATAAATACACCTATATTAACTTATTTTAAATTTCAAATATACTTTATTTGCTTTAAAATTTAAATCACTGGGTAAAAAAAATAGATACTAAAATTATATTTGGAGGGAAATCTTCGATGTTGTATCTCATACTATATACCACAATCATATCTAGAAAAAAACTAAGGGATTAAATATATATATACCTATATAGATAGTTAAATGTATACATATATGAACATTTTAAAATGAGGAAAAATAATAAGTGAATATAATTCTGATTTTGGAATGAGGGAAGATTTTATGTGCACAAGCAATCAAGACTAACTAAAAGATCATTTTATATAATTAAGCAAAAGACAAATTCATAAAAGTGAAAAACATTGTTATGATAAAAGGCAAAAAGATTAAAGACATGTATTCTACAAATGTAACAATCAAAAAGGTAACATCATTAATACAGGGAACTCTTTCAAATTAATTAGAATAAAATAGAAAGCCTTTGAAGAATAAAAAATCCAAAGCTATGATAAGAGAACATTTAGAAAAGGAACAATTATAACTAGTAAACATTTGATGAAAATATTGAATTTCAATAGGAATTACAGAAATACAAATGAAAACAATTAAAAAATTAAAATAACATTACAGGCATGTGTTCAAAGAGGCACTCAATATGGACTCGCAAACTTACAAACTGCTGGCAAAAGATGGAGCTAATAACATTAAGAAACTTAAAAAGGTATGCCCTTTACTCTAGAAGCTTCCATTCTGGAACTTTTCATATGCCAATGTTTATAAAATTAAAAACGATAACAATACGCATTGTTAATGGTTCAATTATGGAATACTCACACAATATGTTATTATGTTGTAGAAATAATATATTTTAAGACATTTATGCTTTTAGAAATCATTCATGATATATAATTCATAAGAAATAGTAAATGAGTTTATAGAATATAATTTTAACTTTAGTTTTAAAAATATAGAAAAAGGAGAGCAAAAAATGTAAAATCATTTTTTAATTTAGTGGGTTTATTTTTTAACTTTTTGAATTATTTATAATTTTTTAAATTAATGGGTTATTCTAGTATTTCCCTTGATAATTTTAACCATTGCATTTTTTTTCTAAATGAGACTATTTCATTCTTATAATATGAAGAATACAAACACTTTAAATACAAATATTGGTAAAAATAACCAAGTAAAAATGAAAAATGACTGTGTTATTTTAACATATGGGAAATAGACTTTTTTCCAAAGATTTAATTTCAAGCTCTTATAATATGTTACTTATAACAATGTTACTTATTTTGTATATAATCAGATTGTAATATTCTGTTCTTTTTTTTTTTTTTTGAAGATTTTCTTTATTTGACAGAGAGAGACACAGCAAGAGAGGAAACACAAGCAGGAGGAGTGGGAGAGAGAGAGAGAAGCAGGCTTCCCACTGAGCGGGGAGCCTAGTGCAGGGCTCAATCCCAGGACCCTGGGATCATGACCTGAGCCAAAGCCAGCTGCTTAATGACTAAGCCACCCAGACACCCTACCTTATATTGTTCTTATCTAAACTCTCATAGAAACCAGTTAATTTCTGCAGAGATGTATTGTTTGTTTTTTTTTTTATTTTATGTTTTTTAAATGCATTAAGGTTTCTATGACTTTCATAATAATTTGGGTAATGACTAATGTATGAGTATACTGTGTCAACTAAATTTTTGGCCACCAGGGCCAGTGAGATATTAGACTGCTGATGAATTTTGATTCATCAAACATTGTGAAAATTAATAAAAGGAAACCTCATTTAAAATGGAACCAGGAGGTTCCCAGGAGGAGTGCTCACACCCTATCACTCGTCAATTGCAGACCCTACAAGAAGAAAGTCACCTTTCATGAAGGTACTAATTTGGCTACTACTTTACTAGGCCAGAAGGTAGAAGACTGCTTTCCTTCTTCCCTAGCAACAAGAGCCCAGCCAATGACAGACTGTCAAAACTCACTCAATGAAAAGGAATTCTACTTCAAACTTCCAGTTTACTTTAATGAACTTTTTGTGTTGAACAGCCCTCTGAATGGCCCCCTCTCCCTCCTTCTCTGGATTTGCCTATGTTTTTGTCTTAGCTTGCTTGTTCCAGATTTTAATTCTATGCTGTTCCCAAATACATCATTTTTGCCTGTAAAATAACTGGCAGTTTTGTTTTGAAGGTTGACAGCACAGACCACAAATAATAAACATACCCAAGTTGCCAGGAAATATTTTGGAGCAAATACACTCTACAAATCGATATAATTCAAAAGTGAATATACTCATATCTATCTCAGTAACTGTCTACAAATCTTTTCTTCAGTATTCAGACTAAAAGACTTCACTAAGGAGCAATGTATTACAGTTTGTCTCCCTCTTAATTTACCGAAATAAAACAAACCATTTCCAAGTCTCTTGATGAAACTAGGTCCTGCGAAAACTGACAACAGATTTCTTTTCTGATCCTGTATTACTCCAAATATATGCTTTTGATTACATAATAGAAGTTTATTACTTTTTTCTCTGCTTTTCCTCACTGACTCTAAAGGGAAACGTTAAAGTAAGTTGTTCTTTATTAATAATTCAGTGAATTTTTCAGTTCACTGATGTCAGGTAGCTGAGTGACCCGAAAATGAACCTTTCTAGAAGCATACTGCTAGGCTTAAAAAAACAGTGGCTTTCACATATCTCTATAAGGAATGTACCTTGTAGTTGTCTCTTTCTGTTTAGTTGTTCAGGCAATTAGATGTTCTTTAGTAAGTACGTCCAATTCTACCCTGTACCAATAAACAGCAAAAACCCCCCCAAAAACTGAAAACAAACCAAAAAAAGCCCTGCATTCCCCCATAGGGAAATCTCCTTTACAAATTGAATTTATTTAATATTTAAGTAAAATATTTCAAGAATTATAACTCAGTAGACTTATTCAATTTAACTTCGTATTTCAGAGAAAACTTCACAATGATTATTTTAGAAAAAAACAGGCTAATTTATCAAGAAGGGTGAAAATCCCACACAATGGCAACAGCTCATGCTCAGAAGTACTGAATGGGACTCCATAACCACAGAGTGATTATTTTGACACATTCAGCTGTTTAATATCATGCCTGACTGCCCCTTTCTGGTTGATGATTTTCCTTTGTAGGATATGACAGGCCTAAATGAATTCGCACCCTTGTGAATTAAAACCCTCTGATTCACTGACGTTGGCTAAAATCCCTTATCCTCTAAGCAAATGTGTCTTTTTCTTCTTTCAATGCATCTGAAGATATATACAATTACATGTGAGTATCTGAAATTCTTCTAGCTGTAAGGAAAGAAGAACTGGTTAAATGAAGACGTAAGAAGAAATAGGAAAGTCATAAATATTTTATCATTAACTTTTTATTGATATCATGGTAAAACAGATAAACAAGCAATTTAAGGTTAAAATATGTTTCTCAATGAGCACTCTTTTATACCTGGCTTCACAGCTAAAATGCCTTTTGGAGCAAAGCAAGTTATGCACATGAGTAAATAGTGGACATTATTGAGTATTTCTGTGCCAGGGAATGTTGGAAGTGTGTTTTTAAATATTAACTCATTTAATTCTCATCACCTCTTTTGTGAGGAAAGCACTATATGATTCATATTCCATTAAATTTCACTTAATTTCCTTCCTCAGGTGTAATGCAATGAGCTCAGAATCATCAGATTATGGATATCCACATTATTCTCCGTGTTTTATTGATTTATTCCTATTTATCCTTATACTGTCCCATTCCGTCAGTCCTTTCTGTCTCCCCCAGTTAGAGTAAAGACTCTAATGTGCTTAATCTGTATCTTTTGGGGGGAAATTTGCAAAAGGTATATTTTTATACCTGTATTGTTCATTCTTATAACTGGTGGTATGCTCTAGAATTCATTCTAACTTTTCTCAATCAACATTAGACCTTTAAATTCTGCCCATGTTGCTATGGATGCACTGAATTTATTGTTTCTAATGGTTGCAGAGTGTGTCTTGATGTGTATCTGCTGAGTTTTGCCCATCCATTCCCCTAGCAACAGACATCTATGTTGCTTCCTATTTCTGCCTCCAAAAACAAATATTTCAATTTTTGTTCCATTTGTTTTCTTTATTGCAAATGTTCCAATAAATGTCCTGCTACATGTTCCCTTAAGTACCTGTGTGGAAATTTCTTTAGGATATATATGCACAGGAGCCTAATGAGTTCAAAGCATGTACATAATCTGCTGCCTTGTTTTCTAGAACGGCTTCATCTGAGTAGCAAGGAATCAGTGTTTCTAAATCTTCATATTGCTTCAATTCTTTTCTTTTTTTTAAAGATTCATTTATTTACATTAGAGAGAGAGAGACAGTGAGCTGGGGGAGGGGCAGGAGGAGAGGGACAAAAAGAAGAGCAGATTCCTGGCTAAGCACACCTGACACAGGGCTCAATCCCCCAACCCTGAGATCGTGACCTGAACAGAAATCAAGAGCCATCGCTTAACCAACTGAGCAACCCAGGCACCCCCAAATCCCTTCAATTTTAAGCACTAGCCAGTTCTATAATTTCTGGCTTTATACTTCCACCTAATAGGCACAAAACCATACTACATCCAGTTTGAAGACGTGAAACCAAAGGTGCAGAAGTATTAAGTAACTGCCAAGGTCAAACCCAGCTAGACTGCCCTCCAGAGCCTACACATGCAGTCACTATTCTGTACTTCCCCCCAGAAGGAAGAAATAATAAATCACCAGGGATTGTGGCAATCTAGAAAGCATAGGTGCTGCCTTATGACACTATGACATTTAAATATAATAGCCACAAACAATAACTAGCAGTGTGGCAAATGAAACTCATCAGGGTGCTGAATTGACCCACAGGCTATCATTATATAACATGTACTCTATATAATGATTTCATTATCAATAGAATCATTCCTAAACTGGCTTTCAGTAACTCTAGCCAATGGTTAATGACAGCTCCCATTGAGATGCAAGAGTCCACCTTATTTTTTCACAATGGGAAATGTCTATTAAGTATCAGTTGTAGCTACAGCTCCAGGGAGCACATTTTATTCGCCCTGGCTAAGTCATAAAGGAAATTTTCATATGTATGTGTCAAGTCATGGGTGTGAATAGATAGACTTTAAACTACTAAGACTATACAAAAACCCTCCCCAAAACTTTTTATAATGAAGTCTCTGTATACATGCCAAAAACATATAAGAGCATTCTATCGTGTCCTGCCCAGTCTACTCCAGAGCTCACACAGCCTGTACCAGATAGAAATAGTCACTTCTTCTGATTACATTTAAGTCAGGAAAAAGTTATCTTTTATCTCTAATGGCTAAACACAATGCTAGTTTTGCAAGAGAGCAAGGTATTTAGAAAAACTCTGGGATCTCTCCAATATAATTGGTTGTACCTTAAAGAAAGATTCTGAAGTTTCAAAAGAAGAAAACATTCCCTAACACTGCCATCTGATGAATCCACCCTTCAGAATATCACAAGCTGATTTCAAAGCCCACCATTCCATGGCAAATGCTCTTATGAAAATGCTCATATGAGTTCAGTATTCACCAATGGCCTTCTACATAATGAAATTTAATAACTGTTTCTTAATGCTCATCTAAATGTAATTCTCAACTGAATCTGACCATGTTAGTTACATTCTCTATACCTTGCTAAGGTCATCTCTTTTCTGATTCAACTTCCTACTTTATCATTGATGTAAAATTTTATTGACTTGTATACTTCCAGAAAGTTAGAGCTTAATAAATTTTTACAAAGTGAGTCTTGTGAAACTTTGATCAGATAAAAACAAAAACAAAAACAAAAACAAAAAAAACCCAGAATATCACCAGTAGATCTGAAACCCTTTTCAGAAAGCACTCTCTTCTTTACCATTAACACATTCCCTCCCTAAACATAAGCACTATCCTGACTTCTCTTAATTTCATTCTTTCAATTTTAAGGAACCACAAATAACACCTCTATTTGACCTTCTTTAGCTCAAAATTATACTGGTAAGATCCATCTATGATATGTGAAGTAATAGTTATCTTTGCTCATTGCCATCTATCTATGAATATGAATATTCTATAATTTATTTCCTATTACACTTTGATAGAGATAATGATCACAAAATGGTAGCTATTATTAAAACAGATAATCATAATAATAAAATTAGTTCCTATATTTGGTAATATCTAGTAGAGCACATATCATAGAGTAGACATTCAAAAGTGTAGATTTTTAATTACGTAATTGCCAAATTATACCTAAAGGTATTCAAATTAAATAATTCACTTAGCCTTAATTTTTAATGAGAAGAAGTGTTCTTCCTTAAGAAAAACTTTTCCTCCCTCATTTTCAATCACTCAGTTTCATAAACATTTTACTAGAATTCTGCCACCTGAGGAGCAGTGAACATGTTGAAAAGATTTCTAGTTATAAAAATGAAATGTAGCATTGATGAGATATGTTGCAATTCATTGAGCAAAATACTTTTTTATATCAAGCTAATTATTTTTCACCACTACCACTATTTTTAAGATTCTTCTTTACTTTGATCCTATGCTAGAGAATATTCCACAAAAACAGGAAAATTCCCGTTTGTTTATTGTGTTAGTGCAACCCTCATCATAGCAAACTATGAGAGAAGAAAACTGTGAGAAGAAGCTTAAAAAGTATAAGAGAAGAAGCTTAAAATCCATCCTCTAATTTCACCTCTTTTACCACAGTCGACCATATGGCAACCATATGAAAAATACCCTTAATGTTTGTAAACATGTGGTTAGTTGGCAGAAAATTAATACCTGAAAGAATCATCTGTTGTTTGTTATTAATGCTTTAAAAATATCACCAAAATCCCATTTACATAGTCAAGAGACTTGTTTCTTCTGACTCAACTTTCAGATATGCCAAAACCAAGTACACTGAGTGAGTTGCAAGGAATAAGACCATGAATATACTTTAACAGTACAGACTATTTGGTATTTCCTATTTAGAATTTACAGTCAAAAGAACAACCAGGTCTTCTCTTTTTCTCTCTCTCTTTCCATTTATACATCAATACATATATGCCTTTACATATATAATGTGTGTGTGTGTGTATATACACACACACACATTCACACACAACCAAAATTTGTCAATTTTAGTAATTCTTATCATTGATATATTCAAAATATATATCTGTAGAATAGTAGAGATCAGTTTGGAGTTTTCTAGCTCATTTATAATTCTTAAAATGTTCTGTTTATTGGTCTTTGTTAATTCACTCTTCACGAAATATTTAATGAGGGTTGTATTTGGGCCACGCATGCTAGATGGCCAGAAAAGATAAATAAATCACCCTCACGGGCTGTCAAACTACTTGGAGGGCCATCCATATAAAGTAATGTGAGAAGCAGGGAAGCCGTGTGTGAGTAGTCATATTAGTAGGAGAAGGAGTAATAATAGGGCAAGCAGCCGTCACGGTAGGAACAAAGGAAGTGTGAACTTTGGGGCCACATCCCTTGGGTCACATTCTATCTGTGCCATTTTTTGACATGGGACAGCGGGTAAGTTTTTAAGTCTCTCTGTGCTACAGCGTACATATTTTACAATAGAGGTGGTAACAGTAACTAATAAATGACTTGTTACACATAAAGGTCCCTGAGAAGAACACCTGGTATATAGCAGGCACCAAAATTATTCATTGGCATCAGTACCATAAAACACCGTATCACATTTTGTGGATTCAGATACTGTACTGGGTACTTGACAAATATCATCTCATTTTACCCTCCTCAAGCCCTGTGGGTTTGGTATTCTTATTCTAATTTGATACAATCGGAAATCCAGGCTCACATATATTAGTGACTTGTTCAAGGTCACACAATGAGTAATTTGGAGAACTGGAATCCAATCTGTTCTGCTGGTTACTCATATCCTGAACCAAGTGTTTTGACAGCACAGGGATGGAGCAACAGATGTTTTCCTTGCAATTTGCAAACTACTTATTGGAGGTGGGTCATTTGGTTTGGAAACTGAAACACAAATATGCATTGGCTGGCATAACTGAAGCTGAGAATTTCACTCCAGGCTCATGGAATGGCATGGTAAAGACACTAATCTATGGAAAAGCATGGCAGTTTCAGTAACAAGGGAGAAGTTCTAGGTCACTGGTGTGAGGGGAAATGGAGCATGAGAGTTGCAGGGGCAGATCATACAAGAGTTTTAGCGAAAATCTACAGAGCCAGCTAATCCCAACTTCTATGAAATTAAGGGGGTTCAACTCTGAATCTGTTGCGACCAACTCTGGAGCTTCTCTCTACATAGGTTGTTTATGTTGATATTGACAGATGAAGAATTTGCATATTTTCAGTTGAGATGACTCTACCTTGGATGTGATTTAAACAAAGGATCTTTCTCTAGCTCAATCCATTATCATATGGAATCAGATTCTCTGAAGGGTGAGCCAAAGGGTGTCTGTTATCTAAAGACAAAGTAAAATTTTGGTAGTGACTTGAGAATCTAGTATAGCAAAAAATGCATCTGTTCAACACAGAATAATGCAAGAATGTTTTTTCTTTCCTCCACAAAAAAGAACGTATACTGCCTGTGAAGCAGTTGCACTAATTTTACACTAACAATATCATTAGGTTGACCTCTGATTTGTCTGATTTCCACCTGCAGTTAGCCAGAAGGCATCTGGATTTTCCACATTCACAAATCTAACAGCTTAAGTGGTTATGCGAAACATTTTCTTGCTTTCTATTATTCTATGGCTGTCTACCATCACATAATGGAGGCATTATTGATTTTTATCTACATTAATTTCTCCTAACACACAATATGGCAGGCTACTAGCCTTGGTCTCTTTTTGCTTTATATGAAACTACCTCTTAAACCATACAGCATAACATACATTATTTTCTTATTTCTTTAACAACTTATTCACTGAACTTTCCTGTATGTAACTTCTTGATTGAGAGAGAAAAAGAGAGAGCATGAGAGTGACAGCAGAGTTGGGAGAAGGGCAGAGGGAGAGAGAATCATCAGGCTCCACACCCAGAGCAGAGTCCAATGGGGGACTCGAACTTAAAGCACTGAGGACATGACCTGAGCCAAAATCAAGAGTTGGATGCTTAATTGACTGAGCCACCCAGGTGCCCCATATGTAACCTCTTAAAGTAGACTTTGTATTTTTTTTTAAAGATTTTATTTATTTATTTGTCAGAGAGAGAGAGAGCGAGCACAGGCAGACAGAGTGGAAGGCAGAGTCAGAGGGAGAAGCAGGCTCCCTGCGGAGCAAGGAGCCTGATGTGGGACTCGATCCCAGGACGCTGGGATCATGACCTGAGCCGAAGGCAGCTGCTTAACCAACTGAGCCACCCAGGTGTCCCAGTAGACTTTGTATTTTATATTTTTTTTGCTTTACTCTTGTTCTTCTTCTTCTGTTGATTTTATACAGTTATGAATTACCATTTTTACAATAATAGTCAAGTATTTATAATATTCATTTTTGAATGCACACACATGAATGGGAGCCCTGGGAGGTGGCATCAGATTTCTGTTTAATTAGAATTCTGGAAACACATGGAGACAGATGCATTTTCTTCATACTTTAAATGGGTAGTTTTACAGTTGGAGATAATAGGAAGAGTCAGTTAACACCAAACAAATGTACAGTAATGTACAAAGAGCTCTTCAAAGATAAGATGTTGGTATTTTAAAAATGTTGTTTCCACAAATACTAGAAGTTATATATGAATATCAAGGACAGGAGAAAGTAGCAGCTACCTGGTAATCATCTGTGCTCTTATGGAGCTAAACACCATCTGGAGAACATTCTTAATATTTCCTCTTCAAACACCTTAATAAGCTATACTATTGACATACCATATGTCTCTCCTGGATGGTAATAACTATATAAAGAGGGAAAACCAAAACATAGCTGACGTGTATACTAACAAGGCACACTAAAATTGCATTTGTGCCATAGCATGGATAATTCACTTTGACTTCACAGCATTTCAGCTCGTTGGTGTTTACACGTTAGATAACCATTGTGATCCAGTCTGTGGCAATATGAGTCCACATATAATACCTATCACATCATGTCTGCCAAAATGCAACCATCAGAGAGAAATTATAAAATGAGTAAATGGTCGTATTATTAAAATCAGATTGATTTTGTCCCCTAAAATACATTTTAAGAATTTCTGGAGTATTTTTAAGATTACACAGGTGACCTATTTTGGAGAATTATTTTAGTTGATTGTTTTTTATATTTTCAAGACCAAAACCACATACATAGTCACCAGAGCCTTTCCCAAATTAAACTGTGAGAGTTCCACAAGGGAGGGATTCATTGATATATGCTACACCCTGAACAGTGCTCAGCAAATAGTAGGTGCCCAGTGAAAATTCACTCAATGCATGATTGAGTAAATCTGTACCCTAATATTTCAATTAATCACTATCTCTTTCATTTTCAAATTCTACTTTTGTTTATTTCATTATGAATAATGCAATACAAGTACTTAATGAAACCTCAATCATTCTTTCACTAGTTCAATAACTATTGACTTTCTACTCTTGGGCCATTAAAATATAAATATATTTATATAAATATAAAATATAAATATATGTATATAAATATAAAATATAAATATAATATAAAATATAAATATAAAATATAAAAGTGAATAGTGACAGAAATCCATTCAATAATTTCAATGGCATTGTTTCCTGAAGACAGACTGTGTCTCACATGGCACTTTTTTTTTTTTTTAAGATTTTATTTATTTATTTGACAGACAGAGATCACATGTAGTCAGAGAGGCAGGCAGAGAGAGAAGGGGAAGCAGGCTCCCTGCTGAGCAGAGAACCCCTGAGCTGAAGGCAGAGGCTTTAACCCACTGAGCCACCCAGGTGCCCCTCACATGACACTTTTTCTAGATCACTCTCTTAACCACTACACTGGAAAATTAGCCAGCAAGAATTAAAGTAAGTTTCACACTTAACTGACAAAATTAAGATGAAGATGTCATGCTACTTCAGTTGGTGTTTCGTCTATGATGGGATGGTGAAACAAAATGAAAATAGTCGAACAGGGAAACCAAAATTAATTAATTAGCAGTATCCTAGTTGGACCTAAGGTATAGCCCATAAGAATTTCTGACTGAGGGTGCACCAGGACTGCACCTGGGTGGCTCAGTGGGTTAAAGTCTCTGCCTTCCGCTCAGGTCGGGGTCCCAGGGCCCTAGGATTGTGCCCTGCATCGGGCTCTCTGCTCAGCAGGGAGCTTGCTTCCCCCTCTCTCTCTGCCTGACTCTCTGCCTACTTGTGATCTCTGTCTGTCAAATAAATAAATAAAATCCTTATAAAAAAAAAAAGAATTTCTGATTGAAAAAGTAAGGAATTACTCAAAAAGTTGGCAGGTGACCATAGCAAAAAAATATGTAAAGCACTTAAAATACCTTAGAAACATTCAAGAAATGCTGTTATTTTCTCTTTTCTTACAATGAATGAATGCTATTTGAAAAATGAAAGTATCCAGTTTGAATCTTCAGTATGAATAAGGATTGAAATATGGGCATCTGCAAAATATAATATTATACATTAAAAGGTACTAGGAGGAGAATTTCAGGAAACAAATACACTAAAATAAAATAATCTGACTTTGCTCAATTCTACATTCTAATACTAAATGGCTCTTTTTTTTTTTTAAGATTTTATTTATTTATTTGTCAGAGAGAGAGAGAGAAATCGAGAGATCACAAGTAGGCAGAGAGACAGGCAGAGACAGAGGGAGAAGCAGGTTCCCTGCCGAGCAAGGAGCCCGATGTGGGACTTGATCCCAGGACGCTGGGATCATGACCTGAACTGAAGGCAGCTGCTTAACCAACTGAGCCACCCAGGCGTCCCCTAAATGGCTCTTCTGTGTGCCACGATTCCCAATGTCACTTCAGTTTGAAAAGCACTGTGTGAACAGATGGAATGCCACTGGAGTTAAACCTGCAGGTATGTGTTGAAAAAAAAAAAAAAAAAAAAAAGGGAAACAATTGCACAAAGCAAGACACAAAAATTCAGAATTCGAATACCACAAATCGTTTTCCATCACGCAAGAGTAAATTCTGAAAAAGTGTGCTTTAATTTCAAATGAAGAAGTTCAGTTAATTGCAAAGCTGGCTTACATCCCATGCCCTCAGGTGTCAAGCCTAGTTAAAAAACTGACTCCGGGTTCTGAGTTTAATTTTAATTTTTTCCCCCCTTTATCAGTAAACCCCAGGATTTGGACCCTGAAAAGGTACTTCCAGAACAGAAAGGTTGGGATTAGTAGAATGAATGGCTCATTTCATTCAACAGTGACATCTGCTGTCCATTCACTAGACTTAAGCCTGCCATGTAACATGTAATATCTGAGGGACTAGGGATCATTTTGCACTTATGCAAGTAACGCAGTCAAGTATATAACACACGGAAATACTCAGAAATGAGGAATCCCCCCCAAAAAAAATCTTCTGAAGAGATCAGGCTTCAGTATTTAGCTGCAAAAGTGTAGATTATTTTTAATTTATTATATTTTGAAATGGAATTTCATATATAATCATGTAAAAGAATAAAACCTAAAGCAAACTATTTTTTTTTGAAAATATGTGGATGTAGATGTGTGTGGAGTAACAGTAAATTCAAATATTTCTATCATTTAAAGATGTGGAGAGGTTTGTATATTTCCACAGTAGCACCTTAGTTCTAAATCATCTTCTCCTAGAAATGGGAAAGAAAAAAACAGAAATAACAACTATCCACATTATTTTCAACAAGAGCATGAGACAAAGATCCCTCACACCAACAAATCAAGCAACATGCTGTCACTAACAATTCTGAACTGAGTAAGAAGCACCCTACGGAAGTCAGGCTTTGATAGAAGAAACAACCAAAAGGATGGGGGTCCTAGCGGTCAGTGGTAGATGACTAGAAATCCACAAGCAAATACATGAACCCAGAGGAGAAGGTCCCAATCAGTGTTAAAAACGCTGGAGCAGAGTTAAGAGCTAATAGGACAGGAGCCCTCAGGAAAGTAGAGAGAGAATACTGAGCAAAATGCTCAATGGAAAATCTCAGAAAACACATAAAAATGTAACTAACACTGAGTGAATCATTCTAGGGGAACAAAGGAAAAAAAAAAAGTTTGTACCACTCGTGGCAGGGCAGCAGGAAACAAGAAGATAAGCCTATAAATTGAAACCATTCTGAACCAGTGTGGGTTCCAGGAATTAGAACAGCAGTGGCTCTGTAACAGTACACCCCCCCCCCCACAAGGCAACAGTTCATCTGTAGAGCAAACAATGAGAGAACCCTTGGGCTACCAGGCTTGCACAAATTCTGTAACTTGTTTCCCAATTTCTGCAAGAAACTTCTGTTATTAACTATTCAAGGAAATTCAACATTCCTATATGAGGAACAATAAAGGAATCTGCTTCGCATCCATGAAAAATAATATAAGAACAAAGATTTTAAAGGAACATATCAGCTCTCTTAATCATCAGAAACAGGTTACTATAAAACAGATGAAAACTTCAAAGAACATTCATATGTGGTAACATAAGCTTAACAACGTAAAACATACAAAGAACCATGAAGGGAAATACAAGACTTGGAGGAAGAGATAGTGTGTGAAATGGAAACTAGTGGGGTTCGTGAAGGAAATAGAATTAAAGATGAAATCATTTTAGGAAACACTACATTACAAAGAAAACAAGAAAGATTGGGCCTGAAAGAAAGTAAAAAATTGTGGGGTGTCGGTGGCTCAGTTGGTTAAACCGCTGCCTTTGGCTCAGGTCATGATCTCAGGGTCCTGGGATCGAGCCTCGCATCAGGCTCTCTGCTTAGCAGAGACCCTGATTCTTTCTCTCCCTCTGCCTGCTGCTCTGCTTACTTGTACTTTCTATCTCTCTACCAAATAAATAAATAAAATCTTAAAGAAAAAACAAAAGAAAGTAAACATCATAAAGAAAAAGAGTGAGAGAAAAAAAACAAATGAATCCTCTTCATCCTTCCAATAAAGCAGAAATATAGAAGGTAAACCAATTAAAAATTGTCTATATTGGGCCAAGGTAGACCATATAGGTGTAAGGACCTATTTTATATTTTTATTTTAGCCAGAGGCCTCCATTGAGGTTAAACAATAACTTTGTTGTTTAGCCCTTAAACAGTCCCTGCTCCCCTTCCTCCAGAGGACTTAAAACAAGTCCCCGAAACCAGTCCCAGGAAACAAAGCCCAAGTACAAGGGTGGGTCAGGCCAGGTGGAGGTATTCAATCAGTGGGGGGCCCATACTGTCTCCTAGCTACCAAGGTGATGGGCTAGTTTCCATGGCTACTGTGGGGTTAAATTGTAATTCAATAGCCACCTGTGTGGGGCCAGGCCCAACCACATGGCCTTTGCTCTATAAAAGTTAGTCTGGCAAGCAGGGAGGGGTCGTCCTCTGAAAGGGGCAGCCTTGACTGGTCTGTTTGACGGTTGGTCTGATTCTTGATGTTGGTGCGAAATTCACCTTCGCTTTGTATCAGTCTCACTCCTTTAATCACGGACCCATGATTGGGGTACCCATTTTGGGGGGGACCTAACAATAGGCACATATATGTATATTATTAGAATGTTCAACTTCAAGATAAACCTCTGCATAGTAATTGGACTTTCATGAATAAGAAAGCATTATTTGGGAAGTTAAATACAAAGGTCAAGTCACTTATAAGAAAGGAGAATCAATGGGACATCAGTTTTCTACAGCAAAAGTTGATGCCAGAATATAGGAGGAACTGTTGCCAAGTTAATCAAGAAGAGAAGGAAACCAACAGCTTTATCTTTATCCTCCTAGGATAACCATTGATTAATAAAGTTTACAGTTACAACCACCCATAAATACAGGGAACACTGTTTATAGTAAGATCTTGTAGGGTAACAAAATTTGCTACCCCAAATTGTACCTCTTTGGCATGTAGATTATTTCAGGATGATTAATTTTAAGACACAGAAGACTCGAGTTTTTCTTTTTCTCCTCCCTGTTAGCTGCCAAAAAGTACTTCTATCACCATGCATAATTACAGTAAAATATGAATTAGATGTGGTAGACAGGAGGGAGTTTAGCAAGACCTGTTTCATCAAAGTCCTCTAAGTCCCATCATTTCTGCACTGCCAAGAAAATTCAGGTTTACTAAAGCTGTATTCTTTCATTCTTCAAGTGAGTTGCCTTTCTTCTCTTTGAAGCCAGATCCCTAACCCTTGCCCTTTAGTCCAGAATGACATCTATACCTCATTTTCCTCTCTTGGGAATCTCTTTGGTTTATGTGGATTCCCCATATACACATAATTAAATTTAATTTCCTCTGTTAATCTCATGTCTTGTGTCAATTTAATTCTTAGATCGGCCAGAAGACTACTGAAGGGTAGATAAAAATTTTCTACTCCCCAACAATCTTCTTGGGGAATTAGTTGGAGAAGAAACTTCAGTCAACCTAGTGCTGCTTAGGGGAAATAGGGTCATGAAGCCTGGGTGTGAAAGTGGAATGCATTCATCTGTAAATTTAAGGGCAAAATGGAGTGGGAAGCATAAAAACACATTTTACATGTTATTGTCAGTTCTGACAATGTACAAATGATCCAACTTCAAAAATTAGAGGGGGTGGGTGATGAAGAAACAGGGAGAGAAAGAGAGCATGCGTTCTCATGTAGCATGTAGACAGAATTAGCTCCCCGGTTGTCTCACATAGTACAGCTGAGAGTAACTCAGTATTTTTTTTTTAAGATTTTTTAAGATTTTGTTTATTTATTTGACACAGAGAAAGATCATAAGTAGGCAGAGAGGCAGGCAGTGTGGGGGTGGGGGGAAGAAGGTTCTCTACTGAGCACAGAGGACCTTGAGATCATGACCTGAGCTGAAGGCGGAGGCTTAACCCACTGAGCCACCCAGGCACCCTGTAACAGTATTCTAAACTCACAATTCACCCATAATAATATAAGCATATTAAATAGTATAAAACAAAGTTTTACTAAATGTCCAGTTATAAAAATTGAATAGTGTAAGAGTAGTAGAGAAATTAAGAATTACACCTAGACTAATTTTTATTTTCAAGAGCTATAGTGAAGAGCTATTAGATATTATCTTAAGAATAATGGGCGAAATTTAAAATACAGGTAAAACTGTAAAAATAATGACTAGAAAAATGTATCTGCCCTATCAACAAAAATAAATGATCATTTAATTTAAAAATATTTTCTAATAATATTAGAAAGCAATACTCAAATTAATAATATTCAGAAGAAATGTGCCAAAAAAGAGGTCCAAAAATTTTAAAAGAAGAGTCAGTAAGTACAAGCACAACAAATGCAAATAAATGAATTATGAAACTATTTTTATAGTATCTTTTTCCTTGCTTGTGTTTTTATTCCTTTCTAAAATTTGCTTATTTAAATTTTATTCTTTTTTATTCTTTTTCTGATAGTTTTTTTTTTTTAAGATTTTATTTATTTATTTGACAGAGAGAAATCACAAGTACACTGAGAGGCAGGCAGAGAGAGAGAGAGAAGGAAGCAGGCTCCCTGCTGAGCAGAGAGCCCGATGCGGGACTCGATCCCAGGACCCTGAGATCATGACCCGAGCCGAAGGCAGCGGCTTAACCCACTGAGCCACCCAGGCGCCCCTTTTCTGATAGTTTTAACCTGTTTTTATTGTTTTGCTGTTTCTCTCATAATATCTATTTTCTTAGAGTGTTTTGTTGTTGATTTTGTTTTGTTCTGCTTTGTGATTGAGAGAAAAACAGTAAGCAAGAACAGGATAGGCTACCTCTCCAAATTCTGACTGTATTTCATAACCCTTCCACTTTTGTGTTCTTTTAAGGGACCGTTAGTTATTTATTGTATTTTCAAGTTTTTTGTTGAAATCAATGTGAAGGATGACAATTGGGAGCTTACTCTGCCACAGAGAACCAGAAAACCACCTGATTTTTTTTTTTTTAAGTTATTTCCCACTTGCAACTTGTAGGAATAATGCAGATTTGGAGACATAAATTTTCCATGACACAGAAAAATCACTTAACAATATAAAGCTCTATTTCATCTAATTCAGAAGAGATATGGCTGAGAAAACAAGAAAGTTGACAGTAAAGAACTCACAAGGAAAGGCATCTCGACAGATAATATAATCCATCCTACTCCCAAGAGCAGAAATTTTGTATTAGGGAAACTTCAAACAGGTATCACTTTCACCTCAGTTAATCCACGAAAATTGAGTCAGCAACATCTTGTGATCAACCATATTAAAAGTAGCTGATAGATGGAATGCCATTAATAGAATGAGCAGTTATCCATCACTCAGTAAAACTTCATCCATCACCCATACACCAAATTCAATTCTACCTTATACTAAGCACACATACTACAGTGAAAACTGTCAACTTCTGATGATCTAAGAACTTTTCTTCCATGATGTGATCGAATTCAAAGAAAGACTATAGAAAGTTCATGAGATGGCCAATAATAAAGGTTATAGTATACAATAACAAATGTATCATATACCAGAATAATAAATTGCATTATGCAATTTAACACTCATTTTACTGGCATAATGTGATATTGAGGTATTCCGTTAAGCAAGAACTCTGTTTTATAAGTGATTAGATAATCTCATACCAGATTGCATATTTTCAAATGAAATAAATAACATGGGATAAAAGAATCTTATACATAAGTTGGCTTTAATTATGGTCTTTACTTTATTATAAACATACATAATTACTACAGATGGGTGATGATTGAAGCATATCAGAAAGTAGCTATTCCTAAATACAAATGTACTTTCCAACTAATCATTCTCAAATAGAAGCCACAGCTTCTATTTATTACTTACTAGCGAATGAGATGATTATTTATCCTTTTGCAGCTAGCTGTTTTTAATGTCCCGATGAAGACCTTCATACAATTTTTGTCAGCGGTATCTTTGGAGGGCTCATGTAATTTTTCAATACAGAATTAGCTATTGTAGCCAGCTCTACAGAAAATGCTGACTCATTCTGTGCTTATGATTCACATGCATAATATGTTAGCAACAATTCACCATAAAGCAACCCATTGTTTCTTTTAAATCATGTATCATGCACACACATAAATACATACAGTTAATAGTGATGAAAATCTTAAATGAAATGAAATACATAGTCTTTGATGAAGAAATACACACACACACACACACATACACATACAGCCAACAAGATTTCCTACAGCCATACATTTTTTTCATAAATTTCCACCTCAAGTAAATGGGAATTTTCACTTTTGTAATATATTACATATTAAAAATGAACTGTGTTTTTATTGATTTTGAAAGCAACACTTCCAAGTATGAAAGTAATAGCTTTGTGATTGATTCAGTCAGGATGAGTTAGACGTTGAGAAGAAAGGGAGAATTAATCAGAAAGGGTTGATATAGGACCGGTTCTTGGTATAGATTTCCATTTTTTTGTGTCATTGTTCTCTTGTTAGAAAGCTGATGGACTGTTTGCATCAGGTTAAATGATAAAATGACTATGACTAGAGAAGTAGCAAGTAAAGATACAGAAGAATTAGGTCTATTTTGGAAATTAAAGGTAGAGACCAAATTTTAGAAGAGCGACAGTACTCTGAGTAGAAAGTGTGCTTTAAAAAGTCAGGTACATAATGAAATCAATCCTCGTAGAAAAGAAGTTGAAAACAAACCTAAATAAGATTAAGAATATAACTTAGCCTTGCTTTACCAAGGAGATGTTCTGGAAAATATACATTCAGATCACATCTGTTGTCCATCAACTTGCAAATGAATATGACTCTTGGGCTTTAGCACTGAAATTTATTTGTTTTCTTTACTCAAGTGATTCAGAGTTCCCACTCTGAGCCAGGCACTGGACATTAGACAGAAACCTGGATAAAACACAATCCCTCCCCACACACTGACCTTGGAGCTAATGTGAGAATTCTACTGTAGCCACACTTGTACGTCTGAGGCACCAGTATGGACAGGTAAAGCTTTCCATCCCCCTGGGAGGCCACAGGGAGGAGAATGTTGTCCAGAAATGCCAAAAAGACTGAGAAGAGAGAGGACTTAGCACATAATCTTAAGAGAAAAGAGCATAACCAAGATGATTCAACAGCTTTGGCTGGAAGGGAAAGATAGAGACAGGCTCCTAACTGATGGGAAATAAAGAGCTGAGGGAAAATTGCATTAGGTCTTAAAGAGAATTTTAATATGTCCGAAAAGAAAATAGAAAAAGAAAAAAGAAAAAGTCCAGTATATAAAAATGTTGGTGGCAAAAAAAAAAAAAAAACAGTTAATGCATCAGGCCAGTGCATGTGGAGATGGAGGAACTGGCCTCAGAGAAGACGAGGGGCTCGCTTAAATGTTCTCACAGGAAGGAGAGAGAAAAAGATATGGGATGCAAACATTTGTATCTGCTCCAATGTGCCTGGCTTCATGGTTTTTTCCAAGACTTCCCAGCACCACAGGTTTAGAGAGCTGTGTTAATCCAGAAGCGTGTGTCAGGGAGAAGCCAACAGGATAGTGGAGTTGAGAATGTTGCCAACAATGACGAATGGCAGACAGTGGCATCTAGGCTGAATGGATAAAGAAATAAGATGAGGCCGTATAAGCCTTAAGAGATGGGAGGTTTAAATAGAGCCAAAAATCAGAGGTGGTAGAACAAGTGGGTGAAAGGTTATAAGGAGACAAGGGACGCCGAGTATTTGTGATTTCAGAGGTAAGCATTTCAGGCTTCCTTATCTCATATATCCCATAAATCACTAATGCTTGTCAGCTGTCTCTCTATTAAGTCCCATCTCAGCTCCAGTGATAGAACCCTGGTTGATATCCTCATACACCAGCGGTCTCTTCTGCTGGAGTCTTTGAAAGAACCTCCATCTTTAGTCTCGCTTCCCCTCAAACCATAGAACCTTTAAAATCCCAGAGCAAACTTTTAGAAATGGAAATCCAAAAAGGTGATTTATGGGCTTAAACCTGTGTTAAAAATAACTAACACAAACCACTCTATGACAGGCACAATGAAAAGTAGTTAACTCAAAAGTCTGTTTAGGGAATGAAAAGAGTTGATATCGGGAAGATAGGCATTGGTGTCTGACACACAGATCTGCTCCCGGGTGTTACCTATGACAGAAAGAATTCAACCCAGAGGTCTGAGCTTTGGCTTTGACCCTCTCATGAATCACCCAATAGTCTCAGAATAAGTGAAACTTCTCTGAGTCCTTGTTTCATTATATGTAGAGAGGATTTTTTTTTTAAGATTTTATTTATTCATTTGACAGAGAGAGAAATCACAAGTAGGCAGAGAGGCAGGCAGAGAGAGAGGAGGAAGCAGGATCCCCCCTGAGCAGAAAGCCCAATGCGGGCCTCGATCCAGGACCCCGAGATCACAACCTGAGCCCAAGGCAGAGGTTTAACCCACTAAGCCACTCAGGCGCTTGGTTTTGTTGTTGTTGTTGTTGTTTGTTTGTTTGTTTTTAATGTTATTTACTTATGAGAAAGAGAGGGTGGTGAGAAAGAAAGAGAGGGAGGAGTGGCAGAGGAAGAAGCAGACTCCCCCTGAGAAGGAATCCTGATATAGGGATCGATCGATCCCAGGACCCTGGAATCATGACCTGAGCTAAAGCAGATACTTAACTGACTGAGCCAACCAGGCATCCCATATGTAGAGTGTTAAAATAAGTTACTTCTGAGATAGCTGCAGTCCATAAATGCTGTCATCTCTTAATTCACTGTCAGAATCATGGCCAGTAATATGGAGATATAATCCTGTTGCAAGGTAGTCTGCATAAAAATGAACGTGGAAAAATTATTTCCGGTACAGGATAGCAGCATTCCTTAATAGAACTTCTCTCTCTCTCTCTCTTTTTAACTTTTTGTATCAGAATAATAATGATGTATAGAATTGTTGAATCACTCTATCATACACCTGAACTCTATCATACACACAACACTCTATGTTAACTACCTTGGAATTAAAATTAAAAACTTAATAAAAAGTTTGCAAAGATACAGAAGACCCCATACATCCCATATGTCAATGTTAATTTTTTATAACCACAGTACATTTGTTCAAACTAAGAATTTAATATTAGTACAATGCTACTAAATAAACTACAGACTTTACTTGAATTTCAAGTTTTGTTTTTTTTTTTCCCCCACAGAAGTCCTTTATTTATCTAGGATTTAATCCAAATCCAGGATAGCCCATTGCATTTAGTCTTTACATATTTTTGTTTAATAATTTTGACAGTTTTGATGAGTAATGGGAATGACCCAGATTTTGTAGAATTTCCCTCAGTTTGAATTTGTGTGATTGCTTTCATGATTAGGCTGGAAGTACAGGTTCAGGGTAAGAATACCACATAAAAACATCACTGCATCATATTAAGGGGTGTGTGACTTAACACAAAGGTTGCATTAGCCTTGGTCAATAAAGTGGTATCTACCAGGTTACTCCTGGTAACCTGGATTTAAATAAAATAAGATAATATTTTTCCATTTTTATTGCTTGAAGCAAGTTTCTAAGTGTCTATCATGAATAATTACTAGGAATATTTATTGATACATATTACCAGAAAGGCAAGGACAAAAATCAGTGGTTTTTCTAATAGTTGCATTTTTACTTAACTCCTAAAATGTTGTGACCTCTAAATAATGATGATAGTCATTTAAAAATTCAGAGTTCAACTGCTACAGGCACTATATGTTTTTGTGTATGTGCAATAAATTGAAGGCTGAGTACAGTAATATTCTTTTTCATTGTTATTAAGAACACTGGAGACTTTCATTGCAAAGGAACTTTATATAACTTTTTGGTCAATGTATAGAAATATTAAATTATTTAAATTTTATTTGAACATTTTACATGTTTACAAGAGTCAATTGTTTATAGCAAACTGAAAGAGGGAGAAGCAAGTATTATATAAATAGATAAACTATACTATGGAAGGATTAAGTGTCTTCCTTAAAAGAAGAATTAGGATGCTTACATTTTTATTTTCTATTCCTGTATCTTCTATATACACAATACTCCTTTACTACTGAGCACTCGGCAATGGCCATGACCCCTATTTTGTAAACTGATACCAATCACTACAAGTCTTAGCTAGAAGGCAGTTAGTACAGGTCCCTGAGCTCTGGGCTGCTGAAATTCCAGACTGAGCTTCCTCCAGATGTTACCAAAGATTCCCACTGTATTTTGAAGTGGTCTCAGGAATTCTTATTTCATAAAATAACCTCAAATAAGTATCAGATATCCAGCCAATATAATGGAGTTAGAGTATGGCTAAGTACTGCTGTGTCTTCGTGCCTTCATACTGTAGAAGACTGGAGGGGCTTAGACTCTGGGGTTACCTAGATATCACAGTGTCCAGGTCTTTTGAGTATTAGCTATCCACCCATGCTCCCAGATTTATCTTTCTAACTACCACTTACATGTGTTTCTCTTGCTCAGTCTAAGCAAACCTACATAAAATTTAGAAATAAAGTCAGGAACTGACCCTACTGTTTCTGTATCTCAAGTCTTGGGAAATATACTTTCTCTTTCCTAATGTATCTTTCAAACAAGTCCAGCTATATTTTTGTAAAACCTTGTATGGAGAAATACAATCTGGAAAAAGTATCTGTAATCTTCATCATAAACCACATAAGTCAATAGATCTTCATGACAGATCTTCAAACCCATATAAAAAATCAATAAGGAGGCATTTACCTGTGAGGATTTCAACATTGTGCCATAGATTTTAACTTGCTTGCCCCTTTCTGAACTTGCTCTTCTGTAGAAACAGAGCTAAATCTAGTAACAAATGTCATGTAAAAACTGATCTTTATTTTTCAAAATATTTTTAACATTTTGGAAAAAAAATAGCTGCAGTAATTTTTCTCTCCCATTATACAATGTGTGTTTATGTCAATCAAAGTAAAGATATTTGAACACAAAAAACTTAGAAGAAAGAGGGACTCTCAAACCAATGGAGTACCTTTACTCGATGTGGTTGTCACATGATTATTGACCCGACTGTCTGAATTTGCTAAGGGTCATAGCCATGGAGAAGTAGTGATACCAAAAATTTGTAATTTAGTTTAGGAAGATAAGATGTATTGTGTTGCTTCTGTTGTGGATACATCTGGGTAAAATGAATAAGCCAGCAATGAATGAACCAGAATGCATTCACATCTGCTTAATGAAACGCTGTGTGGTGCAGTTCTTCACCACTGTGCTTAGCAGATAAGTTATCAGCAGTATAGAAGATGTTCTTGCTTCTAGTTGCTGAATTTGCATAATTTTGAGAGTCCTGATGGTACCCAGGGTAGAATGGACTATTGGCTTGGAAAATGTCAAAGCTGCAATGGAATTCAACCCCAAGCTGCTGAGTAGATGGCTCCCCAGGCCCCATAAGGACAGCATGCAGAATTCCAAATAAATCGACTTCCATGACTTAAATGTGTTCCCTTCTGTCTCATTTCTTAAAAAAAAAAAAAAAAAAAAAAAACCTGAGCCAATTTCAGGAGAGACATCTATGGTATTCTATGGTATTATTTGAGGTCCTAGAGCAAAGAAATTCCTAAAGTAATGAGATAAATATTTGTTTTCTATTTTCTCTAGACAATGGAACGTGCTAGGTACATCCCCTTATGTGATAAACTGATTTCTGTAATAAGGCCGCATAATTTAAGAAAAATGAAAACAAAATAAACATACTTTTGTTACAAGGTTTTTTAACTTTGGTTAGATTTCTGTCACAATAGTAATAGACTGTGGTCATTAAAACCTATTTTTCCCCTCCTAAACACATAGTAAACCACCTTTCCCAGCCTTTCTTGCAGCTGACTGACCATGCTGTTGAGTTTTACTTAATGGGACATGGGAAGAATGGTTATAGGTGACTTCCAGGCTGATTCCATTAAAACCTCCTGTGTGATTAAGTTTGCCCATTCCCTGCCCACTAGCTGAATGGAGGGGACTCCGTTAACATAGAGATGGGTGGGGGGTGTCACATGATAGAAGAAACCTACATCCCTACAGGACTCTTCAAAGAAAATCCCTATAAGCTACCTTCATTGGATCTTATAGTGAGACATACACTTATTATGATAAGCCACAGAGATGTGGATATTGTTTATTATAGTAGTTTGCTTATCCTAGTTAATACAACTGCCATTATGTCTAAAATTTTTATACTTAGATGAGTAAAAGCTGTTGGAATATGAAAGTAGAGACAGGGGTAGGAATCAGGGGGAATGCTATTTCAAATTACGTGAGATAACACTAGTGAAGAATCTAGAACAGTACATGGAACATTGTAACCATGATATGAATATTTGTTTAGATCGACTGAAAACTAGACAGATAGATGAGACAGTTTTTTGGTTCCTGTGTTTTCCGACATTAAAAATCTAAATTCACCTGAATCTTTGGTTCATCTTTCTGCTTCCCTACAGAAGTTGAGCTTTCTCTAATTGACCATATTACATGTTGGGTATCTTCCTCAATGCTGAGTCCTACACCCAATTCTCGTCAGTTTATATTTTTTCTTCAGAAAATTTCATCCACAACTATAAAATCTATTCTTTCCACTGGTTGATAATGACACAGTTTGTATCTCTAACACAGACTTATCCTTTGAAGTTTAAGCAAGCAAAATTAATTTTCTACTTGATATCAACTCTGAAAACCAAGTAAACTAATGCCCCTTTTCATGTATTGGTTTTATACCGTTGATTTTTATTTTGGGAAACTCTACCATTATCAGTCTAGTGATGTAGGCTAAACACCTAGGAGCTACTCCTGTGATGCTGTCACACCTGGCTCAGGGCCAAATGATCATTTTGGACATGTCTGCATATTACATGGCTTTCACACCCACCTGTCTCCTTTTCACGATCCTAGTCCACGATCTGTGATGAATGGCTGCTAGAATCCACTAAATAGCTTCTGGGGTTTTCTCAGCTTCCATCCAATCTATTCTACCTCCTGACTCTCTATTGGATTATTTTTCAAATGCAAATCTATTTAACACATGCCTCAACTTAAAACCCTGTATGAATTTTTATTCTTCTTTGACAGATATAAAGCATTGATCATGTACTACCAGGCCCTGTGTGGTCCTACTCCCCTACTTCCAGCATCACCCTACCCATTCCCCACCATGGATGCTGTGCTCAGATCACACTGGTTTTCTCTCAGTCTTTATTGTTCCACATTTCCCACTGCACAATACGTACACTTGGGCTCTCTCTCTCCTTCTCTTCCTGTCCCTTTTTTTGTTTTTTGGTACTCTCATTCTATGCTACTTTCTTTTTTGCCTAATAAACCCCTAATTTTATCTTTCAGGCCAGGATGACTTTCTCAGTAAGTTACTTAGTCATATCGCACCATGTCCCCTTCCTTCATGATATATAATCTGGTGGCACTTATACATGTTAGCATTGATTCATATCCATCATTTCTCCTACACTGAATTTTCAAAGTCCTTGTCAAAGATGAGGAAATCAATATATTGTTTTCTTGAACAAATGAATGAACCTGATGGAGAGAGGTGACAATTTCTTTCTTTGGGAAAAAAACACACATCAATGAGACTTATGAAAGAAGAAGAGTAAATAACTATCCAATTCTAAAATAAAAAGGTTTGAGACAGGGAGGTGATAAGACTTTCTGGCTAACAACAGAAAAGGTAACTATTATTTTACTGCTCCAAATTACTTTTGTACAGGGTATTGTAGCTACAGAAGAGGATGATGTTAGATGGGAGTGATAGAAAATACTTCTATTCTTGGGAATGGGAATTGGAAGACATCATCTAAAGAATTCCCATGGATATAGTTAAATTCTCAATAAGACAATAACGATGTTAGAGCCTGAGTTAAATCTGCTCTGAGGAATGAAAAGAAAAGCCCATGTTTTCACTTGGGACAAAGTACACAGAATAACATTCTAAAAAAGTCGGATTTGTGAGGCAAAAGTTGACCAACAGATTGAAGCATTCTTGATTTGCCAAGATCCCTGTGACAACTCAAAAGAAGTAAGAAGAACAGAATTTAATTCACTGATATATTTCTCAAAATTTCCATAAATTGTTTGGAGACAAGAACCTGAGAACCTGTGATCAACAGTGGTGGGTTTTGGAATACTGTCCCATTAGCTTGAAGTGAGGTGTGATCCCTGAGATTTGTAGAAGTTGAGAACATCTGGGTTTCATTTGCCTCTACAGAGAATATGGGGGTTCTCAACATTCGATCTTTATTTTTCCTGATGAGTGGGTAGGATTGAACGCCCACTTAATGATCTAAATAATTTCTGGACACCCTTAGTGCTTATGGACAAAAACAGGGGGTAAAGCTTGTCCTAGAGCCAGCGTAGATTCTTCAGCTGCCATCTAGCCTGTTTTGAAATAAGACTTACATCCCAAGTTTGACCTTGGAAGACACCCAATTTTTAAGATAAAAATGCAGCACTCCTATTTTCAGTGACTATCAGGCAGCCAACATCAGTCACAGAAATAGTTACATTAAAATACGTATTTAAAAGCAAACATTATTCTCAAGATGATAATTTAGAGAGCAATTTGCAATGCATAACTGCTCAGGGTCATGCCTGAGCCTACAAAAGAAAAGAATTTTTGAAAATTTCTTGATACCTAACCCATTCTTTATGATACTTAACTTCTGCTCCCAGAGCAATGTACATGTAAAAATGCTTTCAATTAACTATTTTTAAAGTTCTGCCTCTGGATTACTGTTGACCTTTCTTACAACCTCTGTATGATTTTGTCCACTTGGTATAGACCTAGAAAGTCTCTTGCTTTTTGGTATACTGACATAGACTATGAGGTGTTTTTTGTTTTTTTTTTTTTTTTTAAGTAAATTCCTTCATAAACTTGAAATCCTAAAGCTTATCCAAGAGCAAGAGTGTCAAGAAGAAAGGCCATGGGAAGCCCAGCACAGGCATTTGGGAGGACATATATGTAACAGGTGATATAATGCAATCTTATTCCCAGAGATATTTTAACATGAAATTGAATAAAAATATATGGTACATCATACAGAAGCAAACAGAATATCATAAAGGCAGCTACTATAATCTAACTGATCAAATTCAAGTTAATATGTATTCAGCTATATAACATGCAATTACAGTTCTGCATAGAGATAGTGTCTGTCTTCTTATAGCTTGCATTATAATGGGAATGGTTTCTAGCTATGAATTACTTTGATACATGGTAGAACACATTAAAGCTACAAAAGAAATAAAAACAAAATGATATGGCATATAGTGTAAGCAACTCAAGGAAGTTTTGGAAGTATTTATGTCTTCCTAAAATTGCAGCTTCCCTAGCTAATAGTTGAGAAAAGCTAATGACATTAACTGTATTAGTATTTTTCAATCTATACTGAGGGTTGATTAATATTTCTTAATTGAATAGGTGAGACGATTAAATAAAAGAGCACATGTAAATATCTAGTTATTTTGGGGGTACTTAGTAAATATTCCACTGAAGGAGAATTCTTCCATCCTTACATGAAAACACTCTGTAGAGATTACTTCTGACTGAAATATGAAAGGACCAGGAAATTTCAGTAAATCTCAGCAGAGAAAAGGGGGATTGATTCATGATACATGAGTTTTAGATTTTCAAAAGAGACACTGTGAAGTGGTTTGCAAGAGATTTCACATAAAACCAACAGTAAGAACCCAGGCATGGAATAAAAGATTTACACATTGAGTAACACAAATGGGTCTATGGAAAAAGCACTGTGAAGAAATGATGCAAAAACAGACTAGAAAAGTTCTCAAAGCCTGCATGTGATTCCATCAACAATGAGGAATCCCTGAAAGTTTGGTCTATGATAATTCTGAAAGAATACTTCTTAGAAAAGATTCATTTGTTTAGTATGTTAGAGAAATTCTGCATATGCAAAGCATTTTTAGAAATTTCTAACATAATATCAACATAGCAATAGCAAAAAAATAGCAACATAGTATCAACATAGCAATAGCATATTCAACTTTACTTAACCTAGATTTTATGAAGTTATTTACTAAACACTCTTCTATATTTATTTTCCTGCACGTAGCATCTACTAAAAACCCTTATTTTGCATGTTATGGGAACATACTTAGAGAAATGTGGTCTAAAATCTGCTTTAAGAAGACACAATTCTGGCAGAACTATCAATTGGAAGAGGAGAATTTGGATGCCAAGAGGCCATTATAATTGCTCACTTGTGAGTTAATATGTGAATGACTTAGTTTGCAGAAATGAAAATGAGAGAAATGGAATCCAAGGCAACAATATTTGGCATATGGTGATATGAAAAACAAAAGAATATGCAAAAAACAGAAAGTCCAAAATACTACGTCCAAATGACTGTGGTATCTGTAATAAAAATTGGAAATGCTGAAGGGAGAACATGATTAGGAGGAAAAGGACAATTTGAACTTTCTACCAGGTAGCTGAAGATTTTGTTTCATGTCAACCAAACTTAATTTAAAACCCAGCAGATGTCAGATTCAGGACAGTATGTGACGGAGTAAAAGCTGAATAGGGTATTATCCATGCTCTTGAGGTCTTAACTTTTCTGGACACACTCCCTCAGTAGAGAAGACCCAGAAATCTGAGAGAACCAAATTAAAAAAAAAAAAAAATCCCTACCTCACACTAAGCAGTCTATCCAAAGCACACAACTGCCATTTTGTTGATACACAAAACCTTTGAATTCCAATCCCTTTCAGAAAATAAAATATTGGATTCTTTACAGTCTATTTTTTAATGGAAAGTTTGGTATCGGAGAATAATATTTCATGAAGGATTGCTTGAAGCACAGGCACATCATCCCCTGAGATCAGTGCTTTAATATCATGTTATGTAGAATATTAGGTGTTCGCATGGAGAAGAGTCAGGGGGCATCTGAGAAAACAGAAGAGAGTCTATGACAGACATTTCATGCTCAGCAAATACTCGTGAACTTCCAGATATTTCAGAGACTTCCACTTATGTTGGGATCAAGTGAAAATATCTAAGTGACATGAGTTGAAGTGACATGTTCCACATTGGGGCTTAGGCTGCAAAAATTCTCTGCCTCGTTCTTACGTTCTCTCTTCTTCTGCCTTGGTTACCTCAAGGTTTTGGGTTATGAAGGCCAGAGTTTACTGATAGAAGAGGGTAGCCTGACCAAGGCTGGACTTTATGTGTACAACAAATAAACTTTGATTCAGTTAAGCTGCTGATAATTCAGATTTAATGGGTTTTGTTTTGGTCTGGTTTTTTTGTTTATTTGTTTTTGGGGGGCTTTTGTTCAGTCAGGTCAACACAGTGGGATTAAAATAGAGCTCAAATGGAGAGAACAACTCCTTATAAGCTAGAGTTTTTTCATGTTGGACTTCCATAAAAAACTTGTTGATGGAAATGTTCACTAGATAAAAATTTTAGTAATCTAGTGCTCTACATTAGATCCATGTTATTTTTGTCTTCATAGAAATCATCAGAAAATTACATATTTAGATCATGGTGTGTAATAGAATTCCTTTTTTTACTGATTTGCTTTTTGAGGTTATACATGAGCCTATCAGAACCCCCCATTGTAATCATTGTACTGATAGTATCGAGTTTATTGCCCACTATGTCAAATAGGTTTGTGAGAGCCCTTTGAAAGGATGCCTCTCAGATGGCAGAAGTGGAAAGAACGAGGATTCTCCACAGAAAAGGTTATATTTTGAACCCCAAAAATAATGGGAGAGAATAGGTTAAAAAATAGAATATGGGACAGTATCAGAAGGATTCCTTAGTCAACATTTGGAACATTCTTTTCAATAAAGAATGTCAAACTGTAAGAGGAAAATTAATAAACCTAATTGTTAAAGTCAGTCAACCAACATGTTAAAGGGTTCGAAAATTTCTTATATGAATAATGATGAAGAGTCAAAGAATGATTAGTATGAGGAAGAGAGGACCTGTTAGAGTTTTTGGAAAGGGTATGTGTACAGGTTTGGTAATGGGACAGTATCTACATGGTCCCTGTCTTCACATATTTAATGAGCTGCTATGTTTTAGGTGGAAACACATAAAAACACCATTTTGTATAGGTCAAAAAAGGCTCAATGTTGACAATTCTGTATGGCTCCACCAAATAGAATAGAAAATATTGTTATCTGAATTGTTCATTAGGACAGAACTTGGGATAGTAGTTAGAATTCACAGAAGTTACATTTCAAGCTAAAATAAGATAGATATAAATAATAAATATAGATATATCTAGATAAAATAGATTTATAGATACAAAATAAATTTTTAAAAATGCTATCTAGGGTCATTCAAAAGTGGACCCATGGGTTTGATATAAGGTCCTAAAGGCAGGTTGTATCAGAAAATCATGTAAGAATTCCATGCTTTGCAGGAAAGAATTACTGAATGGAAAAAAGTCTCTTCAACAAATGGTGCTGGGAAAGCTGGATAGCAACATGCAAAAGAATGAAACTGGAGCACTTTCTTATGCCATATGAAAAAATTTCAAAATGAATGAAAGACTTAAAAGTGAGACTGGAAACCATCAAAGTCCTAGAGAAGAACACAGGCTGTTAGCAACCTCTTTGACCTCAGTCATAGCAACTTCTTACTGGATATGTTGCCAGAGACAAGGGAAACAAAAGCAAAAATGAACTATTGGGACCTCATCAAATAAAAGCTTCTGGACAGCAAAGGAAACTATCAACAAAACTAAAAGGCAGCTTACGGAATGGGAGAAGATACTTGCAAATGGCATATCTGATAAAGGGTTAGTATCTAAAATCTATAAAGAACTCATCAAACTCAACACCCAAAAAACAAAAAATCCAGTTAAGAAATGGGCAGAAGACACATACAGACACTTATGCAACAAAGACGTCCAGATGACTAAAAGAGGCATGAAAAGATGCTCAACATCCTTCTTCATCAGGGAAATACAAATAAAAACCTCAATGAGATACCACCCCTAAACTGGCTAAAATTAACAACACAGGAAACGACAGATTTGGCAAGGATATGGGGAAAGGATGAACCCTCTTGTACTGTTGATGAAAATGCAAACGGGAGCAGCCACTCTGGAAAACAGTGTGAAGGTTCCTAAAAGAGTTAAAAATAGAATGACCCTATGACTCAACAATTGCACTACTAGATATTTACCCAAAGGATAGCACAATACATATTCAGAGGGGTACATGAACCCTGGTGTTCACAGCAGTATTATCAACAATAGCCAAACTATGGACACAGCCCAAATACCCATTGACTGATGAATGGATAAAGAAGATATGGTACACACACACACACACACACACACACACACACACACACAATGGAGTATTACTGAGCTATCAAAAAGAATGAAATCTTGTCATTTGCAATAACATGGATGGAACTATAGTGTATTATGCTAAGTGAAATAAGTCAATAAGAGAAAGACAAATATCATCTGATTTCACTCCTTTGTGGAATTTAAGAAACAATACAGATGAACAAATGGGAGTAGAGAAAAGAAGAAAACAAACCATAAGAGACTCTTAAAGATAGAGAACAAACTGAGGGTTGATGGAGGGATGTGGGTGGGAGATGGACTAGATGGTGATCGGTATTAAGGGCACTTCTTTGAGCACTGGGTGTTGCATATAAGTGATGAATCACTGAATTTTATTCCTGAAACCAATATTACACTGTATGTTAACTAACTAGAATTTAAATAAAAATTTGAAGAAAAAAAGAAAAGAATTCCATTGTTTGAAATTAGGTTGGATATATGATCTTTCTTTGTATCTCATTTCTACAGTTCTAATATTATATAACTTCTAAAGCGTTTTGGTAAAAATGTTCTTCGGTGTTCTTTTGCTCAATTTTAAAATTTGCTTGCAAACTAAATGATGAGCCTAAAAAAATACACACAGGGCCAGCCACACAGGCATGTAACCTGCTTATTAAGGCCCACACACCTGCTACTAGGACCTCTTTGGAGCCCTTAGTAACTTTTGAATAGGTACATTTTCATTTTGCACCAGGGCTTGAAAATTATGTAAGTAATCGTGAATACAGTCTTCTTAAAATTTTATGAAGATTAAAATGATAAATGCACATTAATTCTAGGCCATTAAAGACTAGTTCATCACTTTTAAATTACATTTGGGAATTGTCCTTATATATCAAAATTTATTGCCCCAAAGATCATTTTGTAATAACTGTTAAATAACCTATGCTGGCGTGCATTTGGAAAACTGAAAAATTTCTAAAGGAGTTTTGATGTCTTATAGAAAATTAAATCATAAAATGTTCCCAAAAGTATAAATAAAAAATATTTAAGGAAGAAAATCTTAGAGAGGCATAAAGCAAATCTATGATAATATAGCAATTCCATTTCTTGAAAATAAATATACATGAAAAAAAATAAAGGAATAGGAAAGTAGGAAAATGCACAACTATTGTTGTCACAGCTTCTAGCAACTCATTAAAATAACAACCAAACACAGGTAACAACAGATGTATCTACCATCAAAAAAAGTTAGATTAAATCAAGCGAAAAATTTCAAATCAGGTAACTGTTCAATGAAAAGGAAAAAATAAAAGTCACATCTGCTTACACAGCGATGAAACATGAGAGATTCTGCTGAAGGCTTATGTTGAAAATTAAGATATAGATAAAGCAATCTATGTGCACTCATCCAATAAAGAGAAAAGAACGAATTGGTGGATCAATGCCAATTTTACTATTGAAATTCTTGGGGGCGAGAAAAAGAAAATGAAGAGTTGGTAGACTCTCTGCAGTATAGCTGATAATCCAGCCAAAACTCTAGAAGGGCACAAAGTATATTCATTCTATATATTTATTTATTTATTTAGATGTAGTGTTCCATGATTCATTGTTTGCATATAACACCCAGTGTTCCATGCAATATGTGCCCTCCTCAATACCCATCACTGGGCTAATCTATCGCCCAATCCCTCTCCCCTCTAAAACCCTTAGTTTGTTTCTCTGAGTCCATAATCTCTCAAGGTTTGCAAGTATATTAATTTAAAAGGCAAATGTTACATTTCTGTTCTTTAAAAAGACAAATACACAATAAGAATTTTTTTTCCCTACCTTAAAGACCATTTGACTTGTAATTTTTACATTCTTATAGATGTTTTAGGAAAGTTTATGAAATAAAATTCATAGTTATTTAAGAATAAAATTTGAAATGTTCACTGTATCATTATTATTAAAACAATAGCCCACGCCATTCACTAAAACTTAAAAACGTCCAGGTGAGTCAGAGTACTAAGGTTGGAGGCAATGAGATCTAAGTAGGGATTGCCAAAGCTTTCAGAAAAAAATCTGAAGCCGACTGAACTCCAGAAGGAGTCTGGACCCCTTGGGCTAGGACTGAGAGAATGGGGGTATTGGAAGGCTAATTCCAGCTCCTCTGTCCTCCTCTGGACTTCACTGTCATGGAAAAGGACCAAGAGGAAAAATTCAAATAGTTACATTTTTAAAATTGATGTTGAGAAGACAATCTATGAAATGTTACTATTTCTCTGCTGTGAAAATTTAAGAAATTAGTTAGCATTGTTAGTTCTCACAATTCTTCCTCTTTGCTCCACAGATCTCAAGCAGACTGTAGCTATAAAGTCCTTTCATCTAGCTTATGTTTACTGTCTTTCTAAATTCATTTTTGATATTGTTGTGACCGTGAATTATATTTTAGTAAAGGAGAACAGGGTGCAGGTTCCGGAAAGTTCAGGAGTGTGGGGGTTAGGAAGAGATTTTTGGACCCCCTGGGCGCCTGCTGCCACAGTTGTCTTCCCCATACTGCAAGAACTTCCTTCAACTGTAAGAACTTCTACTCTGAAGATTTTTACAGCCTGGACACAGTTAAGTGTCTCCTCCTGTCCTGCATTTACACCACCATGAGGATCCTTTGTAACTCTGAAACACCAACAAACACACAAGCAAACTTTTAGAACTTGTCACTCTTGGCTCTCTGTTATTGAAACATGATTCATGGCCACTTGGTTAAGAAAGTGGTCAACTTGATCACTTTCCAAACACAGCTTTTCTTTCTTTACTTTATGGAGTCATATAGAGATTCTTCATGTAATTCCTTCTGCTTGATCCCATGGGACTGTCATTTGAAAATTACATTAGGATGAAAGTATGTAGAATAAATGTTTATAAGAGTCATTTACAACAACAGAATCAACTAGTGTCTCCAAATGGAAAAGGTTTTTAGAGACAATTCAATGGAGGACATTAGGTGGGGAATGTCTGATGCATGATGGGAAGTATTAGGAATGAGCAAGATTTTTGTTACTTTTCTTATTAAGAAAATACTTATCAGGTTAACATGTTTCTTAAACACATGAGAACAATCATTCAGTTCAGCTTAACAGTTTAGTAATAAGAACTGACTGAGAACACATGCTTATGCAAGTGTACATATAACATACACACACTCTTGTATGCAAAATCTGTTACATGGACCTACTTATTGAGTTTTCTAGGGATAGCATATACTTAAATACCTTGAGGACATATCATGTCCTGCACACGTCCATATTCTTACCCACTGAGGAATCTTCTTAAGAGAAACAACTGTTAGGTAAGGATCTATATTCCCACTGGCTGCATTTCCATCTCGTCATTTCAGTGACAAATTTCATGGGTTGGAAGGAATGGTGAGATCTCTGAGATGTCTGTGTACCTACTAGTTTCTCTACACTCTTAGTTTATTCATTTTTAATATTTTTTATTGAAGCATAATTAACATACAGCATTATACTAGTTACAGTGTTATACTAGTTATACTATACTAGTTATACTAGTACAATATAAGAATTCCACAATTATATTGACTTAGTGCCCTATATTATTAATTTCATAGCCTGTTTGAACAAACTCTAAGTATGGAATATAAGAAACAAATATAATGCATTGTGTTTCAAAACACTGGTATCCTGTAAACATAGGCATAATATACAAGTACTTTCTCCTAGATTGAAACTGAAATGAGTGCATTTCCAAAATCATCTATATTTTATTAAAGAAAAAAAAAAAGAATTCTACTCATAACTGCAAAGGCAAACAGGTTGCAAATGCTCTGATTACCCTATATTTCTGTCTTGTTTCATGTTTTATAGATAAACATAATGCATCAACATCAGAATAGCATATTGTTATTAAAAGTTCAAAACAGAATTCTAAATTTTCAAGCATTTTTAGAAAAGCAAACTACTGATAATAAATTGTATTTACAGAGAACTCCTATCTACTTTAATGAATTGAGAAATCTAGCATATTAAGACATCAAGAAATGATTATTTAAATGATTTAATTATAGCACAGCATGTTTTTCTGCTGATAATGTTACTAATTATACTTTAATAAACCAATCCTAACAAAACAATTAGAGTCCAAATGTTTAACATGAAAATCCAATCTTATTTGGAGCTCAGACTAGTATTTCAAGAGTAAATTCTCTGTTAGTAATTTATTCTGATTTTTGTAGTTCATTAAAGAAATCAGTATCTAATTTAGAAATAATTCTATCAGTTCACGTTTTTTCCACAAAATATTAACAATAGTACAAAACATTAAAAATATTAAGAAACATTTTAAATGATTTAGTTGATATGCCCCTTCCTGATCAAATTTAACTACAAAGTTTTCAGATTGGTACACAAAGAAGGCTTATAAAAATATAATCAAAGTGGAAAATATGTAGCAATCTTCTGAATATAGAGGAAGAGTTCAAATAGTTCTTCTGTATTGCACTGTGTCTATGGAAAACCTAATGCAAATAAGTGAAAACAAGGCCATGGTATTATTTAGAAATCTTCAAGATTTTGGTAGATTAGATCATTTGGGGACAATTATTGACTTCCTCCCCATCTGCATGACTTTACTATTTGCTGTCTGACTTTGCTTTGGCCAAATGGGTATCGTACAGGAATAAACAAAGAAGAAGCTGGCATGTTTTTGCACAGGCAGGCTTGTGTTCCCGACTTCTACCATAACAATAACGTGCTTTGGGTTCTATGATCTGAGGAGAATGACCAACACATGGACCAGGTCTGGGCTTTAAGCAAACCCCAGCCAAGCATGGCATAGATCAAGCTGACTTATAGCTGACCACAGGTGCTGGAACAAGAAAAAAAATGCTTATTAATATATATCACTATATTTTGCATTTTTTAAAGACTTTATTTACTTATTTGACAGAGAGAGAAAGAGCACATCAGGCAGAGCAGCAGGCAGATGGACAGGGAGAAGCAGAATTCACGCAGAGCAGACAGCCCAGAAGTGGGGCTTGATCCCAGGACCCTGTGATCATGACTTGATGTGAAGGCAAACATTTAACCAACTGAGCCAATTGCATGGTTTTTTAATGCAAAAATATTGTGGCGTTAGCTTGACTGCTACAAAGGTGTTACTGTTGAACATTTCTGTTATTCAGTCATTACGTTTACTGTGTGCATGTTGCAATATCTTTAAAATAAATTATAACTATGTTCTAATTGAAGTAAATTATAGCACAGAATTTCATTAAATATCCTCTGGTAATTTGTTTTATATTCAATCTTAACTGAATGCCTTCTAGGTTCCTGAAAGTATGACTAATTCTCTGAAGCTAGATCAGAAATCTTAGTATAAAATCTGCAGAGTGCATCCCTTTATATTTTTATGATGGGAATCTTTTACTCTAAGCAGATGTGGTCTTACTCAGTTTTGTAAGCCTAGTACTTAGGAAATTTCGTGATCCATAAGACAAACTCGGTAATACTAGTTGAATAAAGTTAAGAGATATATTGTTAGCCTTCCTTCCCCCTACTTACTCAGAAGCATATCACATCCTAACTGTTACTGGTATTGTTTCCATAATATGTTCACTCTTATCAATGTCTTCCTTCAATCATATTTTGTACTCATCAACATACCTAGCACCTAATAGTACTAAATCAATGCTTATTCAGTGAATGAATGGATGGATGAGTGAATAAAACAGAACAAGAATTTTGAAACTGTAATCTAAGCTTGAAGGCATAGTATTTGTAATTAGATTGATTTTAAAGAGTTTCTCTTAGTATTTGATAATTGGAAAGACTCGTTTTCCTGTTTCATTTAAATTTTACATATAGTGATCAACTTAATGATAACTTTCATTTATTTCTTCGATAGATATATAGCGAACATTTCTTATCTTTCCATGACCTCTGCTAGTCACAATGAGGGTACACACGTATATCCCATGACATAACAGAGACTGAAGTGAAAAGGCAACACAGATGATATTCTGCATTGAGGCTTGTTTTAAATGGATAACACCTGGAATATTTTTCCTTGTTATAAATCCAAGAAATGCACTGATGGGTTGAGATGCAATACATTCTAAGGTGTCAGATAAGGAGGTTTTTTTTAAAGAATACTTAAAATATGATACTTCAATGAATTAGCATGGAAACAGGACAAATTTTCTAGTTATGAGCATATTTGTGAAACAGACATTGAAAATTAGTTTTCTAATAAGGCTACTGTGTTCTTGGATGAAATATAATAATTTTGCTATCAATTTTCATCAATGAGAAAACACAGTATGGTTACTTAAATCAGCATTTAATGGGGCACCTGGGTGGCTCAGTGGGTTAAGCCTCTGCCATTGGCTCAGGTCATGATCCCGGGGTCCTGGAATTGAGCCCTGCATCAGGCTCTCTGCTCAGCAGGGAGCCTGCTTCCTCTGCTCTCTCTCTGCCTGCCTTTCTGCCTACTTATGATCTCTGTCTGTCAAATAAACAAATAAAGTCTTTCTAAAAATAAATAAATAAATCAGCATTTAAGTACATAAGTAACTTGCTTTTATTTGCCGGTGACATGTTTCACATATTTTTAAAAGATTTTATTTATTTATTTGGCAGACAGAGATCACAAGTAGGCAGAGAGGCAGGTAGAGAGAGAGAGGGGAGGAAGCAGGCTCCCCTCTGAGCAGAGAGCCTGATGCAGGGCTCGATCCTAGGACCCCAGGAACATGACCTGAGCTGAAGACAGAGGCTTTAACCCATTGAGAAATCCAGGTGCCCCCACGTTTCACATTTTTTAGATGGGGAATTATGAAATGTAAACTCCATACATTTTAATGGGTACAAATCAAATACTAATTCTCAATCAAATAAATGGGTACAAATCACATACCTAATTCTTAAGAATTAGGTTTTCAGGGGTGCCTGGGTGGCTCAGTTGTAAAGCGTCTGCCTTGGGCTCAGGTCATGATCCCAGGGTCCTCTCCCACTCCCCCTGCTTGTGTTCCCTCTCTTTCTGTGTCTCTCTCTGTCAAATAAACAAATAAAATTAAACAAACAAACAAAAAAAGAATATGATTTTCATTCCAGGATCTGTTAAGGGCCTTAAGAACATATTTTCCAGAAATATAAACTTTTCTGATGTGATTCTTTCACAAAAGTCTTGAAAAGATTTTCTTATCATTCAATTAAAAATGAATGTATACAATAGAAAGTCCCTAGGATCAGGTAAATTTAGCAACTATCTTGTTTTGTTACATATCTAGTAAGTTCAAATAAGACTTTTATAATTAAGAGCTGACAAACCCATGTGCTTTTATAAGATAAAAGGAAAAGGAGTGTGAAAGGGAGTTAAATTACATTTCACCATCTGTTTAATGAGTTTTCAGCCTTGTTTGATAATAAATTTCCAGATAAAAAGTTTCAAAATGATCATTTTCAGAAATAGTAACTGACCTGCCTTGTAAAAGGTATATAAATGCCTATTCACACTCATTACTATAAAACTTATGATTTGTTTTATTCCTAATGAAACCGATTAACTTTCCATCATATCAGAGTCAAAACGTAATAAATGCAGAACTTATATTCATAAGACTGATCACATTTCTTAAGGTTATTATAATACATATTTTAATTTTAGCATAGAACTTTTACTTAGCTTAGTTTTTAATGAATCTCTGTAGAGTATTTCTTTCACTTCTTCAACATCGTGCACCTAAGAAACTTTCCCACTAATCCCCCATGACCATATTCCTCTACTGTCAGCCTACTTTCGAGATGCTTTTACTGTTCCAAAACTATAGGGGGCCATCTGGTTAAGTGCTCCTGAACTGCAAGAAATATATCCAGAAACTGCTCTGTTCTGACAAATTACATCTTCAAAGCACATTCATAAAATGGTATTTAAGTAATTACCGAATACATTTATTGAGTCTGCAAAGCATTACAGACTCTTAATATACCTGCAAGAAGTTGAGAAAAAGCATGAGCCAGTTAAAAATTATGTATGGCAAAGGAATGCTTCAGAAGATCTGGAGAATTACTTTCTGCCTGCCAAACTTTGGGGTGTTTGGAGTCAATTTCTGACCATTGCCAAGAGAGGACTGTATATGGTCCAGAAAATCATGAATAGCAAGAGAAAAGCTGAGCTGTTTGGAAAGCCTTCTGAACTACTATGACCCTAGGAACCCAGAGCTCAATGAAGGTGGTAGAACTATGAACTCGAATTAACATCCAGAAAAAAGGGGATACCTGCGTGGCTCAGTTGGTTAAGTGGTTAGTTAAGCTGGTGCCTTCAGCTCAGGTCATGATCACAGGGTCCTAGGATCTAGCCCACATCCTGGCTCCTGGCTCCGCAGGGAGTCTGTCTCCCTCTGCCTGCCTCTTCCCCTGCTTATTCTCTTTCTCTCTTTGTCTCTCTCTTGATCTCTGACAAATAAATAAATAAAATCTTTTTTTTTTAATCCAGAAAAAGCTAAAGAAGAGGTTTCTCTGGAGATTTTATCCAGCACAAAGAACAGCCACATTTAAGCCAAAAAAAATCAGCAAAGTTTGTGAGATATGGCTTAATAACTAGAGTCAGAATAGGAAAACAAATTTAGGGTCAGAATAATAAATAACAACAGACTAACCAAGATATCTGGGTAGAGGGAAAGAGGCCACTGTTGGTATTATCTAATATCCCAGTTTTTTAATTCCTTGATTTTTTTTTCCTCTAAAGAAGTGCTCTCATAAGTCAGTTACAGAGTGCCAAGGAGAATACAGGAGTACACATGTTCTTTGTCAGAAAAAAAAACTGAGACATAATGGATAAATGGATAACCAGGACTTTAAGAAAAAATATAAAATTGGGTTTTTTTTGCAAGTAAAAATAATAATAATTTGTTGTTGTTGTTTTTATTTAAATTCAATTAGCCAACCTATAGTACATCATTAGTTTCTGATAGAGTGTTCAATGATTCATTGGTTGCATACAAGTCCCAGTACTCCTCTGATCACATGCCCTCCTTAATGCATATTACTCAGTTACCCCATTCCCCATGCATCTACCTTTCCACAACCCTCAATTTATTTACCAGAGTCAAGAGTCTCTTATGGTTTGTCTCCCTCTCTGATTTCTTTCCATGCAATTTTTCCTCCCTTTCTCTATGTTCCTCTGCACTATTCCTTATATCCACATATGAGTGAAACCATATGTAAATTATCTTTCTCTGCTTAACTTACTTCACTTAGCATAATCCCCTCCAGTTCCAACCATTTTGACACAAATGGTATTTATCCTTCCTCATGGCTGAGTAAAGTTCCATTGTGTATATGGACCACATCTTCTTTATCCATTCATCTGTTGAAAGCTATCTCACCTCCTTCCGCAGTTTGGCTATTGAGGACATTGCTGCTATGAACAATGGGGTGCATGTGTCCCTTCTTTTAATCACATCTCTATCTTTGGGATAAATACCCAGTAATGCAATTCCTCGGTCATAGGGTAGCTCTATTTTTAACATCTTGAGGAACCTCCATACTGTTTTCCAGAGTGGCTATACCAGCTTGCATTCCCACCAACAGTGTAAAAGGGTTTCCTTTTCTCTACATCTTCACCAGCATTTGTTGTTCCCTGTCATGTTAATTTTAGCCATTTTAGCTGGTGTAAGGTGGTATTTCACTGTGGTTTGATTTGTATTTCCCTGATGGCAAGTGATATGGATAATTTTTTTTCATGTGTCTGTTAGCCATCTGTATGTCTTCTTTGGAGAAGTATCTGTTTCTATGAGGCTAGGATTACTTTGATCCCCAAACCAGACAAAGACCCCACCATAGAGGAGAATTACAGACCAATATCCCTGATGAACATGGATGCCAAAATACTCACCAAGATATTAGCAAATAGTATCCAACAGTACATTAAAAGGATTACTCACCATAACCAGGTGGGATTTATTCCTGGGATGCAAAGGTGATTCAATATTCACAAATCAACCTATGTGATAGATCACATTAGTAAAAGAAAAGACGACAACAACAATATGATCCTCTCAACTGAAGCAGAAAAAGCCTTTGACAAAATACAGCATTCTTGATTAAAACTCTTCAAAGTATAGGGATAGAGGGAACATACCTCAATATCATAAAAACCATCTATGAAAAGCCCATAGCGAGTATCAATCTCAATGGTGAAAAACTGAGATCTTTTCCCTTAAGGTCAGGAACATGGCAGGGATGCCCACTCTCACAACTATTACTCAACATAGTACTAGAAGTCCTAGCCTCAGCATTCAGACAACAAAAAGAAATAAAGGGAATTCAAATTGACAACAAAGAAGTCAAACTCTCTCTTCACAGATGCCATGATACTATGTGGAAAAAACCCCAAAGACTCCACCCCAAAATTGTTGTTGTTTTTAAAGAGAAAATGAAAGACCTAGAATTAACAGTTGGAAGAACTGAAACAATGAGGAGTATATCTGTGGGAAGAGTAGATGTCAGGTTTGTGTAGAAGAGGCGAGCAATTAATTAGCTAATGAGGCTGGAGATGTGGAAGACAAGATCATGCAGGTCCAGATAAGCCATGATGTAGGGTTTCTCTTTCGTTTTTACAATTATATTTATATTTATCAGAGTAACAAACACATCTAGTAGAAAACTGAGTAATACCAAAAGGCTTATGTTAAGAAAAGATAGCATTTCTCTGCCAAGCACTTTATATACCGGTTTCCTGCTCCTATAAACTGTAATAATCAACCTGATTAATTTTCCTAGCATTAGCCTTACACGCCTATGCAACTTTTAATAAATAGGCAGTTTTTCTGTTTCTTCATTGTCAATTCTTGATAATAGTTACTGATTTTCCATAACACCAAATTTCCATTCCTTTTTGTCATCCAAATAATAGAGCTTTAGCAAAGTTTTGATTACTGTAATGTTTACAAATACATTATTTACTTCAGAGCTAGTGTATCATGATTATATTTCTTTTCCAATAAAGCTTTTATTCCACCATAATCTATAATTGCCATGATATCTATTAGTTACATAGCATGCCTTGCATCTATCACATCTTTCTATGTATGTATCTTATTTTTTCCTTAAATGTTTTAGCAGATCTATCAAATGCTGAATTATTTCTTTTCCATACATTCCAAAATATCACTTTAAGCTGAATTCTTTTCCTTTTTAGCTTACAAATTTCCCTGCCATAGTCAACTTTTCCCTAAACTGATGTTTTCAATATAAGTTTCCTAAACCCCATTATCTTATTATTTCTTGATCACTCCCTTTGCCAACAGCTTTCTACAAAAGGTATAACAAAATATGTATTTGTGTACGCTTACTAATCTGAAAATCTTTTAAATTTATTCTTATACTTAATAGCTAGTTTAGCTGGGTATTGAATTTCAGGTCAGAAATGAGTTGTCTCATAATTTGAAGGTATGGCTTTTCCTTTTTTGTCTAGTATTCCTGTCAATAAGAAATTATAAGTCTAACAGCTATCTTTGCATGAATTTCTGTGTATTTTTTTTTTGGTTGTTTTCTTTCACTGGAAGATTTTAATATCTTCTTTTCAGTATTCAGAAATTTCACAATTATTGTGGATGGTGTATGTTTCATTCATTGTGATGGTCACTTGATAGGTTCCATTTGGAGTCTCGACTCCTTAATTCTGAAGAAAAATATTTGATAAATTTCTTCTATTAGTTTGATTCTCTTATGTGAAATTCTTATATTACTTGGATCTCCTGGAGTGAAATTCTAATGTCACATCACTTTATTATTTTCATTTACTATTTACAATTACTCTTTGGTGTGTGTGTTGTTATGTTTTAGGATACTTCCTTGGTTTTATCTTCAAAACCCTTCCAATGAGTTCAATTTAAAGATGTTAAGGAAAGACATGAAGATCCCATGGTGGAGTAATCAGAAACTTGGATGGGAAATCACAGAGGGAGCACAAAGAGATGATCAAAGGCATAGATAAGTAATATTAAATGCTCAAGAGAAATGACAACTGCTATAAGGCTATTAAGTTCTGAACAACAAGAAAAAGATAATTAGTGAAATTAGCAAGAGCATTTCAGTGGAATGATGGAGGCAACAATCAGATCATAGTGTGTTAGGGAAATAACAATAAATGGGTCAGCAAGTAAAAGGGGAAAGACTGATAAAACTTCAGAGACATTCAGATATTAAAAAAAATTATTTGGCACAGTATTAGCAAAACTATCAAGATCAGGCAGGATAAACCTTCAATATTCTAATAGTTATTGTCAGCATAAGAGACTATTCCATATACAAATGAATATTGATGTCCAAAAAATTAATGAAAAATATTTGTTAATATTTTTATGTAAATAGAGTCACACAATGTGTGATCTTTTGTGATGGTTTCTTTTACCTATCATGTTTTCAAGGTTCTTCTATGTTGTAGCATTTTATTCATATCCATATCCAAATGCTTTTCACTACTGAAAAAGGTTTCATTTTATGGATATATAATATTTTATTTATCCATTCATCAATTGATGAATGTTTGCATCGTTTCCATTTTTTGGATATTATGAATGATGCTGCTATCAAGATTCATGTACAGGTTTTTGTGTGGACACATATTTTCTTTTCTCTTGGGTATAAAGCTGAGAGTAAAATTTCTGGCTCATATGGTAACTCTATGTTTAGCCTTCCACAAATCTATCTAATAATCAAAGTAGTTGCATGAGTTTACTTTCCACCAGCAGTATTTGAGAGCTTCACTTTTGGGGTGCCTGAGTGGCTCAGATGTTAGGTGGCTGCCTCAGCTTAAGTCATGATCCCAGGATTCTGGAATCTAGCCCCACATCTGGCTCCCTGCTCAGTGGGAGGCTTGCTTCTCTCTCTTCCACTCCTCTAGCTTGTGTTCCCTCCCTCACTGTGTCTCTCTCTGCAGTCAAATGATCTACCACTGAGCTATACCCCCACTGTGTCTCTCTCTGGCAAATAAATAAAAATCTTTTTTTTTTTTTTTTTTTAAAGAGCTTCAGGGGCACCTGGGTGGCTCAGTGGTCTAAAGCCTCTGCCTTCGGTCAGGTCATGATCCCAGGGTCCTGGGATGGAGCCCCACATCAGGCTCTCTGCTCAGCAGGGAGCCTGTTTCTCCCTCTCTCTCTGCCTGCCTCTCTGCCTACTTGTGATCTCTGTCTGTCAAATAAATAAATAAAAATTTTTAAAAAATAAATAATAAAAAATTAAAAAAGAGCTTCACTTTCTCTACATGATACCACACGTGATTTTTTAATATTTTTGATTATATAACAAAAGATGTTAATTAAGGTGACTATAGACATACAACGAGTACCTACAGAAGATGGAATTTAGTGATATGCCTTGTCCTAACTCAAAACTCGCACTCTTTAGTATATTGCTGTATTGTGGCCAGTGTGTTTTACTGAAATAAAAGGGATTTGTTTTGTTTGGGGATTTTTTTCTCTTTCCTTTTCTTTTCTTTTTTTCTTTTTAGGTTCTTTGACATTACTGAATGGATAGATGTAACTGTCAAAGGCATCATTTTTTTCACCTTTTCTAGTTTCTGATAATATAATGCCATACACTTATCTTATAGATTTCACAATTCCTGAAAATATTTAAATCCCAGTAATTTCAATTTTTTATAATAAATCTGAATTTTTGTGGGAAGTGGCTATAATTCAGAATGTCATTTTTTTAAATAAACCACATTTCTTGGTTATATTTTAAACAGAAAGATCAAAAGTCTTAGCCTATAAATGGCTAATCACCAAAATATAAAGTGTAAAATTTCTAGTGTTCAAATTCCTTTGATGTATTTGACAAACAGAAAACCTGGTAGATAAATGGTACAAATCTTAATAGGTAATAATAATATGTAAGATCAGCAGCAGCCAAGTGAATATAAAGTAAAATATTATCCAACATAGAACAATCACATACACTCCAAAAAAAAAAAAAAAAAATCAATGGCCAATCCAAATCCTTTCATTTCCAGTTGATTGTACACTAATTGAAATGGTTGGTTTTATGCTGACAATTGATTTTTTTAATGAAATGGACAATAGTGAACTCAGTGCATTTTACTACACACTCCAGAAAGCAACCTTCCATTGAATTTACTCACACCAACTAATTGCTAAATTAGATGGTCATTCAATGTTATTGAGTACATTTCAAATACTTTCGTCTGAATCAGAAGATAACTAAATGTGTTTTGGTTACTACTGCACTGCTAATATAAAATCACAGGTGTCTTTCTTTCTGGAATTTTAATATGGTAATCCTGGGGACGTGACACTGCTGTGTCACGAGATGAGGACGAAGGAGTAAAGGTGCTGTGGTGAATTCCCTGAGCAAGAAAAGGAGTCTGTAGAAGTAAAGGAAATCCACAGAATCAGCTGACATCCCTGACTAATCAATTATGATTGACTGGTCCTGCATCTCTGCAATAAACTCTTACTAATAAGAAGTTTCTAAAATGTGAATTAGAATAAGTATTTTCATGAAAAAAGCTTAGATAATTTTCAGAATTCAGAAACTGACATACTAAAAATCTTGTTTATTTATTTTTTTTATTTATAGACACTAACCTTAAAACTATCCATTATGATTTAAATCAGAACCTCTGCTTTACTCTATCACAACTCTAAAGTTACTATTTATCATATCGGTATTCTAGGAATAAAATGGGAAAAAAGAAAAGAGGCAATTTACTACCGCCTTTTCCGACATGAAATAAGAGAGTTCTCATCTCTGCTTGAACCCAGTACGTTGTGATTATTGAAATACATATTATAAAATGTCTATATACTTTGTAGTTTTAAGCAAATGATTATGATTATTGCTTTTTCTCACATTTAAAAACCAAATTTATTTTATACATGAAGACATATTTCCAAAGAAGTTTTAGTCTCTATAAAAATGAATATTTAATAGAAACTGATAATATCCTCTTATGTATTGGAATTATTAGGTTTGAAGAAATAAAATGTTACTTAAATCTAGTACTTTTAACAACACTGTAGCGTTTATTGGTTTTGCAATAAAAGAATTATAGAAAATTGCTGTGATATTACTTTTTATGTTTCATATTGAAAGTAGGTAAAGTAATTTCTGAGCAGTGGGTCATTATCATTCATAACTAACCATACTCAGCAGTTAGGCTTTTAACTGCTGATATCATTTTGGTTTTTTGGGTTTTTTTTAGGAAAAATGATATATGTTATTTAATCTTTAAAGATAAGCTGCTGCAAAAATTATTTTTTGCTGACAACTTTGCCCTAAACAAACTTAGTCAATATCAATGAGAAGTTTTAAAATAAGTTTGCTAAGAGAAAAAGATCTGAATTAAATTTTTCAATCATATCCTCAGTCAATATACTAAGAAATCAAGTATTATTTCTAATCTATTATCAAAGGGCAATTCAGTCTAGGAAAGTTCATGTAAACTCTTTAAAAATTCTCCTTTTAGAAAATTCCTCACTAGCTCTTGACTGTGCCATACTCAACACGGGTAATCTTCAATGGTACAAGCACTGTCTCCCAATAGTGGGGGCTTTAAAATGTAGGAAATTTCTGGAATGTTGACACAATGGCTTCTCCAGAGAAAGGGGCTGAATGACAGCCCCTGTTCCTGTTCCTGTTTCCAACTCACAAGGATTTACAGAGCCAGTGAGGGGTCTTTGAAGTGCCTGAGATATTCCCTGAGGATGAAGCTATAATCCCTAAATCCCCATTTACATCAGATCTCCAGAGCAACTTTTTTTTTTTTTTTTTTTGGTAGGATTTAAAAATAGAACACTTTTCCTAAACAATGAAATAAAATTAAAGTTGTTTTTGCTAAGCCCTTTCTTTAGGAAGCCTTGAAACTAAAAACTATTTTCCAATTAAGATATATTTTCGCCATACTTGGGAGTACCCACAGGTACTATCAGCTCAAGCTAACATGCCTAAAGGACTATCTAAAGGAGTACTACCTTTGTCTTTAAAATTCCATGTGATTTTCCTACCACCAATGTGTGGTCACTGCCAAGTTCCCAACTACACCCTCCACATGCTGTGAAAGTGGACAGATATCCCGTGCTTCATGTGTAAATTCCTGCAACTTTTTTGGATTAAAATCTAGTAGTACTTATTAAAATACTTAAAATTATCAACTGGCCAATTCTTGGTTATAACATCTAAAAATAAAAGGGGAAAAAGTTGTAAAAAGATTCATCTTTGGGAATATTCCTATTAGCAGTATTTGTTATTATGAAAAATGGTAAGAACTTAAATATCAAAATTTAGTTTGGTATTACATAAAGTTATAGTCTTTCCATATGATAGAGCCAAATACATGCACTAGCAATGATATTGCAGAGTATTTTCTGCTATGGAAACAAACATGTTATATGTTGTTAAGGGAGTTCTTTGGGACACAAAACTAAATCACTCTTTGATCTCATTTTGTTTTATTTTAAAAAAGTCAAAATTTTTATCTAATTGTATGTATAATTAAGTACAGCAAAAGCCTACAAGACTTATTTCCTGAGACTGCTTGCTGTTTTAGATGTGTTTAGAACATTTATTTTTCACATTTTTTGTAAAGTTTTCTAAAATAATAAAATTCAATTTCTTAAAATGAACATTGATTATTCTTCAGCAAAAGAAAAGTTAATGTTATTAAATACATTGTCTGTCCTACACCAACTGTCTAAGTAGGTACATGGTATCACATACATTTAATAAATGTTTTCTCTGTTCCTACATTTTTGGAATGCACATCTTTTGTATGATTCTGCTTTTTTATATTCTCCCCTAAAATTTTTGCTGTGCATTAATTCTCCAACAAGAAGGCGAAAACCTCATAGTCCACAACTTAAGTACTATCTAACACTGATGCTCCCAAATACATTCCTTCTGCTCTGTGGCTGCCCCCGAGCTCTGGATGTTCCTCTCGGGAGTCTGAGGCATTTCAAATGTTGCAGAACCATAACTAATCAACCCCAATAACTTAAACCCCAGACTTGCTCCATTTCCAGAATTCCTTGTTTCATTTAATGACACTATCACCCCACCAAGAGTAGTTCTTACCCTTGTTCTCTCCCTCTCTATCCCATTTCCAATCCATCAACAAATCTTAATTAACTCTCCTTCCTGTATTTATGGAAATCTCCTGGCTTCTCATGGTGACCACTCTTCTTAGTCTAGTCCCAATCACCATGATCTTTTGCCTTTGTTGCTTACTTCCTCTATTTTTGCTCTTCTTCTACTTTGGTCCATTTTCCTAAGTGAAGACTAAATTATCTTTATGAAACACTAATTAAATTATATCACCTTCTCCTGGATAAAATCTAAACTCTCTGCTAGGGTCTACCAAATTCCCCTTAATTCAGAATATATCTCTCTTTCTCTCTCCTTCACTCACTCTACTGTGGCCACATGCCCTTCAGTTTTTCTGTGAATACAATAAACCTATTTCTACCACAGGTCCTTTGAACGTAGTATTCCTTGTGCCCCACACACAGTTCTCCCGGATTTTTCAGATTCCCTTCCTCTCTTTCTTCAGTATCAACCCAAACATCCCCCTTTTGGTGGCCTCCATGGGGACACTCTTCTTAAGTACATTTTCCTACCTCATACCATTTTGTTTTCTTTATATTTGTCAGCTACAGTTACTATACTTACATATTTTTTCCTAGAATGTAAATCTCATGTGAACAGAGTTGTATCAGCTTTGTTCACCGCTTTAACTTGAGTGCCTCATACAGATGAAGGTCCATAGTAGAAGCCCAATAAGTACTGATTGAATATTTGAATAAATTAATTATTAAGACTTTAAATTGTAGGGGGAGACAAACCATGAGAGACTATGGACTCTAAGAAACAAACTGAGGCTTTTGGAGGGGCAGGGGGTGAGGGTTGGGTGAGCCTGGTGGAGGGTATTATGAAGGGCATGTATTGCATGGAACACTGGGTGTGATGCATAAACAATGAATACTGGAACACTGAAAAGAAATAAAATAAAATGGGAAAAAAAGATATTTAAAAAGTACCATTTTTCAAAGCAAAGTTCCTACCCACTTGTTTAGTGACTGTAATTGCAGAGGTTACATGGTAGAAAATGAGGTGCCGCTCAATGACAGGCCAAAAAGAAAGGTGTTTGGAGGCTAATGAATGGAACCAATTTTTGCTAATAAATGTGGTTGGCTTCTTTCCATATATTTAACAGGGGAAAAGGACAAGAGGAACATTAGCTTATCCTTATGATGACAGATGTCATTTTCACTGTTAAATGCACTTAATACCCATCACAATAAGAAAGATGGAATTCTGTGGAAACATAAATAAGTGATCATCTAAATCTACAGATTAGATTCTGAAATATATTCCTACCTTTACTTCCTCCCTTTGTCTCACACTCCTCCCAAATTAAGAAGTTATCGCTTATAGAAGACAATTTTCTGAAACTTTTCAGACCTGACACTGTGCTAGGTCTTTATAATTCCTCCTTCATAGTGACAGTATAATAGCCATCCCCACAAGGGCACACATGTATGATTAGCAGTCAGAAGTCTAGCAAAATCAAAAACGTCTCTTCATCTTCGGGACAGCTGGTTTAGGAGAGAACATGTTCTAAGCCATTAAAGGTGAATATTTTCACGACACCTGTACAAAATGACTTTCTGCTATCTTCTCTACAGACCTAAATTTCAATCCTCATCCTATAGCCTTTAAGAGATAGACCTCAAAGGTAGCATTTTATATCATATCCTTTTATAGTACTGGAACAAAACTTGAGCATGAATAATTGGAGATCTGTACGCTCATAGAAAGATGAAAGAATTGGGTTCAATTTAACACAGGAGCTAAAGAAAAAAAGGGAAAAAAAAGTGGGATTATTTCCCTCTGCCATCTTGAAAAGGATATGGCTTTAAAACCAATGTAAGAAGAAGACAGTGATGTTCTCTTGGATGGGTCACATACCAGCAACCCTCTTCCTAAGAGTTTTTATAAACCTTTATATTTTGATTATCTACTTATTTCTTTGTGAATATGTTTTCTTGTATCTGTAGATACTTTCCTATATAGCAGCTCCAGCCTCATTACTTATAACAAGGTTTCCATCAGCTTTCATCATGTGTATGTTCCACAAAGTTTGAACACGCACCTACTGGACAAGTGTATTTACATATTTCTACATTACACACATGTGCCATCGCATTGTCATCTATTTTACACACTTTCTTACAAGCGAATAAATTAACATAATGAGATAGCATAAATGGACACTGAAGTTCATTTTTCCTTCCTGCCGTCCAGTGGACCGGTTTGTGCACTCTCTGGGGGAATGCTTAGCCCACTTTGGAGACCACTAAGATTTTATCCCAAAGAGAGGAACCAGTTCTCTTGATCTTATGAGCAAGGTGCACTAGAATTTCGAATAGTCTATATCTGCATACCTCATTATACCACGTTACAGTGCACGATGCCATGAGGTACCAGAGAGACCAGGCATTTGTTCCTCCAGCTGCAGGTAATGCTGTTGGCTGCTGGTAACTCAGAGCTAAGGTAACACTCCCCTGCCTTCACCCTAATAGCCCTCATCTAATTACTGGTCCAATAACCCACCTCCTTATTTCAATTCAGGTCAACTGGAAAGTGCTGTCCTAGCTTCAGAGTTCTTCTTCTGGATTCAGAAGAAGATTCCATTATTACTGCAAATATGGTTCAATTGCTTTCTCTCTCTCTACAGTGCTACTTCCTCCAGTCCTTTACTGACTGCAAAGGCACCCTGCCAGAAATCTCCTGCACACAGGTCTTTGTTCCAGAGTCTCTCATGTGTTGAGTTCCTAAAATATTGTTTATTGAGCAATTAGCAATTCATGTATTAATATAATATCCTAAATCTTCCTGAACCCCCATTAGGTTCTCACTGAGTCAAGATTAATTTCACCTAGAGGTCTTCTTTGTTCTTCTTACTATGGAAAATCAAGGCTCCAAAAATTGGACAGGAAGAGTGACCTCCTTCTTCTAAATGCCTAAGTGACATTTACTGATGGGCTTAATATCACAGCTTCTGAGGACAACAGTTCTCCATCCAGATCTTAGCCATTCTGCCCCCAGGCTGTGGTCTAGCTCATTCTGTTCACTCTGATGCTTCCATCAATGTCACTTCCGCTCCTGACACAATCCCAATACCTCTCAGGTTCAAGAAATGCTAGAGCACTTGGCCTACTAGCAGTATAAGGCAACTATCTACTTTACCTGAGAGGTATCTCTCTGAGAGAATTGGTTTAGCTCACTATGAGGTTTAACTCACTAGGAGTCATGACATCACTTTTCTCCTACACTTTCTCAATGGAACTTACTTTTAGTACTGCCATCGAGGGTGACAGCTGTGTTTTCCCAGCGCACCAGTCATAGAATAGCCAAAGTAATCACTATTGTCTCCTGGAAGGGGGAAATCTATGGTATTGGATATAGGACCTTTAATGCTTACATTTCTTCTGATCAAGACACAGACTTTCATAAAAATGGAATCCTAAGAAGTGGGCCTACCTAAACTCAAATTTTGCAGAGCATCTATGAAAAGCATAACAATGACTCTAGTTTGTTTTCTTTTGTTTTATTTTGTTTTAGAGAGAGAGAGAATGTGTGCCTGTGTGAGTCAGGGGGAGAGAAGGGTGGGCAGAGGGAGAGAGAGAATCCCAAGCAGGGTCTGTGCCCAGTGTAGAGGCCCACATTAGGCTCAATCTTATGATCTGAGATCATGACTTGAGCCAAAATCGATTTGGATGCTTAACCTACTGAGACACCCAGGCACCCCTAAAGTATTTTAGTATTCATAAAAACTCAGTACTGTTTAGGTATAGTTTCAGATATAGAATATCAGAAATAAGAATCAACTATCCATCCAAGACTTTACTTAGAAAAAATGAAAATATATGCATAGATAAATTGTTATAAAAAGATAAATACCTAGAAAATAGCCCTTCTTAGCCCAAACTCCAATAGATGAAGAGGGAGGGTTGCCATTACAACATGTAACATAATATTTGATTCTAATTAAAAGATTAGTTCAATAAATGCTCTTTTGATAGACATTTACATGCTTCATATGCTATATATTAAAAATAGTAGTACACACTTGATTACAGTTTATTAAGGATAAAACACAAGTATTTCATAAATAGTCATTAGGTAGATTGTAAGATAACATGTAAAAGGTGATACAGGAAATAAACACAAAAATGCGTTATTATTCATTTATGACTTACCTTTTATTAAAACTGGAGCAAAAACCCTCACAGCTCAGAGAGTTACCTGGAAAGTGACTCCAGTGTCTCCTATGGTCTGCGTTTTCTCTAATTGTCACGGCAGTCCCCACGTCTAACTTCATTCATTGGAAAAGAAGCTTCCAAACAAAGATTTTCACTATACTTTGAAATTGTGAGTCTGTGGCTCCTTTTCACAGATACAGACTGCTCTCCATTAAGATACAACTGTACATTGATTCTATACGAAAATTTCTCAACAAAATATTTCTAAAACTCTCGATATAATTTATTCAAATAATCATGCTTAGGTAGGACCATCAGATAGGATTAATAGATTTATCACATATAATGGAAAGCAACCACTTATTATTTACCATTGGTTATACCAATAAGTAGGATATCCACACTTACCTGAATAACATGCTTCAGTTTATCAATAATTTGATTTATCACGGGATCAGTTCCTCTGACTTTGACTTCAGGATTTCCAGATTGGGCTTTGATTCCATTGCCAACCACACGCTGAGTATAGCTAACAGAATGAAAAGTGGAAGATATAAGACTTAGTGATCTTCCAGAATATTACAACCACTTGAACATACCTGAGCTCAGAATCTTGCTCTTTTAAGAGTGTACAATATATTTTTTTTTTCTTGGAACAGACCCTGGTCCAGCTGCACCATTTTTTTTTTTTTTTTTTGGTAAAATGCTTACCATTCAAATATAAACTATTCTAATGTTTCTCTCTCAAAAGATGTAACCAAAAATTGATTGTGTTTTAATATTATTTATTAAAAATACTAAAGAAAGCTACTATCCATCCCACTTCATTACCAGATCTTGCTGAATTACACATATGTCTGAATCCATATTATCTGGGTCAATTTACTTTATTTATTTATTTATTTATTTATAAATGTTTTATTTATTTATTTGACAGAGATCACAAGTAGTCAGAGGCAGGCGGGGCGGGGAGGGGGGCACAGAGTTGGCCCCCCACCTGAGCAGAAAACCCAATGCAGGGCTCGATCCCAGGACCCTGGGATCATGACCTGAGCTGAAGGCAGAGGCTTAACCCACTGAGCCACCCAGGTGCCCTCAATTTACTTTATTTTATACAATATATAAATGAGTCCCAATGTTATTTTTTAAATATTGGACTATAAAAGTCAAAACTATGAACATCATAAATAACTAAAACTGGCAAAATATTTTGCAAGCAGAAAAAACACAATCTTTCATCAACATTTATCTGAACTAGTAAATCATGTTTTATGTAATAGGGGGTCTTCATAGGTGGTTAAAGTCATTGCAAATTACTATCTTCCTAAAATGATAAATTAGATTCATCAGTCACAATGCTAGGAATAAAGGAGATGTTCAGTATGCTATTGGAATAGGTAGAAGGAATGGTATCTGCCATGTGAGAGGTTAGGGATCAGGTGACATCCCAGCAGGAGAAATGGCAAAGGCCTAAGAATAACACACACAGGGAAGAATAGCTAGGGTTCTATTTACAAAGAGTACAAATAGGGAAAAGTAAGAGATAGGAGGCCATGCCCTAAACATTCCATACTCTTTCCATTTAAGACTCTCCTCTGAGTCATCTGTTTAAATAGCAGCCATGATAAAGTGGCCTCAGAGACTTTTCAGCAAGCATTTTCACATTGCGCTTAATGTAGTATTTCTTCCCTCTATTTGAGCAGAGTATCACAGCTATCCACATGAACCCTCTGGACTTTCCACAGCAATGGAAGCTCTTTGAAAAGGTGAAAAGAGGCTCCACTGTTGAGAATATGGCCATACAAAAGAAGTTTTAAGGAATATCCAATTCCTCCCCAAATTCTGCATGCCCAGTGATTAATTTCTACAAGTGGGTCAAACAATTACCAACTAGATCCTTCCAATTAAATGATGGAACCTTTTTAAATCGATAATATCAGTTGCACGTGACAAAAATAATGATATTAATATAACTTTTTTATTTTTAAAATAACCTTAATCCACTTTTTAAAGCAGAAATAGAGGGGTATAGAGTTAAGTATTCCAGTATGTATTAATGATTTGGCAATATATACCAATAACAATAGAAGAAAATCAATTACACAAATCTATTTTTGTGTAATAATATCATTTACTTAGAAGGAATTAAGTAAACTATAAATATTAAACTTTTCTTAACTCTTCTGTAGCATTATTATATTTTTCTTCCAAATATTTCAAGCAGATTGCACAAGTGGCTCCTTTATTGTATTTATTATTAATAATGATGAATAATATGAATACATAAGTGGACAAATGCATGTTTATGATCCAGGCATTGTTTTAAATACTTTCATTGGAGTTTGTCAGTTTATTCACATGATAATCATTTGCTGTGGGCATGAGAATGTGCCTATAGACCTCAAAGTACAGGAAATTTAATTGTACCCACAGCTTTTCTCTGAAATCTATTTCTGCACCTGCCCCCAACCTATCACTGTGTTCAGCAGGGATACTAATGCAGAACCATCAATGGAAGACAGAGGCTCCTCTGACACCCAAGTTTGTCTCAGGATTCCCTGAAACCTTTGCTAACCTTTCCTCGGGCTCTAGGTCATGCTTGAATGCTTCTGCTCAAATTTCTTACCCCTCCCCTTCACTCTGGGTCACAAATGCTTCTTGACTAACAGCTTTACCAGCCTTACTCATTTCCACCCCATTTGCTTGGATAGGCATTTCCCTTAATAAAACCCTCTTGTGTTTAATTCCTTTTTGTAATCTGCTTCTTGGAGAATCCAGACTAATACATCATACAATATTTATATTATAAGGATTCCCACTCTACAGATTGGGGATCTAGGATCTGACTATGTTCAGTATCTTTCCCAATGCAACACTTTGGTAAGTGCGCAGCAAGGGTAAAAATCCAGGGAACATGAGTTCTGAAATACAATCACTCAATAATTATTAATGAAAACTCTTGAAATCAACTAATATAATCCGGAAATACAATCAGTTTTGTGCAAAGCATATTTTTCTTTTTGTAATTTTTTTCCTGTAACTATAGCATTTTCAAATATTTTACTACTTATAATTAGAAAAGGATATACTATTTTCTTAAATAATCACAATGAACAGTTGTATACTGCCAGCTAAAGAGTGAAGTAATGCCTGATAGAGGGTTGAAATAATAGATGGCAAATTTTCTATAAGATTCCCCTATTTCTCTAGAAACACAGATATAATATGAGCAATGAAAACTTAGTCTCGTCTATCAATTTTAAATACAGTAAAACTTTACACAATAAAGGTTTGAGCTCTCTGGGTCCACTTATACGTAGATTTTTTTTTTCAATAAATACAGTACTATAAATGTATTTTCTCTTCCTAACTATTTTCTTAACAATATTTTATTTTCTCTAGCCTACTTTATTGTAAGAATAGAGTATATAATACATATACAAAGTATGTGCCAATTGACTGTTATTGGTAAGGCTTCTGGTCAGCTGTAAGCTATTTGTAGTTTCAGGAGAGTCAAAAGTCATACACTGATTTTTGACAATGCTCCTAACCCCCACATTCTTCATGGGTCAGTTGTAAACTACTTTGGTTGCATCTTGGTTTATGTACAGACCATGAACTTTCTTTCAAGATGCAGGAATGTCATGTCACAGTAATCTGAAGAACTCCACACTTTTTATTATTAACTGTCACAGTTGATAGCATAGATGAATTTTATCGCAATTACAAATGATCAAGAATCTCATTCCAAACTAGTGTATTATTCACTAGTTCAATATCACTATTCTTACATTATTACTTAAATAAGAAAAATACTACAACATTGCATTTAAGATACTTCAAGTGAAAAATCACCTTTAAAAACCAGTTTTTCTTTCCTTTTTTTTTTTTTAAATAAGATTAAGAAGAATACAATGCAATAGCAATACATACATATCAGAATAGTTTAAAGGAAAAAGACAGATGATACCAAGGGTTGGCATGGACGTGGACCAGTTAGAGCCCTCTCTCATTGTGAATGAGTGTGTAAACCAATGTAAGCCACTATTTGACATGTATACTAAAGCTAACAATCCCAAGGTCCTGGGGATATACTCAGCAATGTTTACTGAAAGGTATAAGAATGCTCAGGGAAGTATTACTCTAAATAGCCCCAACCGGGCACCTGGGTGGCTCAGTTGGTTAAGCAACTGCCTCCGGCTCAGATCCTGGAGTCCCAGGATCAAGCCCTGCATTGGGCTCTGTGCTCAGCAGGGAGTCTGCTTCTCCCACTGACCTCTCTCCTCTTATGCTTTCTCTCTCTAATAAATAAACAATTAAAATCTTTAAATAGTCCCAACCAATGTCCATAAGCATTAAGATGGGAAAATAAATGGTAGTATATTTATATAATGATATACTATATAGCAATGAGAATGAATGAATTATAACTATATACAATATCTTGTAGATTAATGCTGAATGAAAGAAGCAAGGTATAGAATATACTCTATGACCCCATCTATTAAAGTTTGACAATAAATCAATGTTCTAATTCACCATAAGTGCTACTCTAGGATTGAAGTGGATTTCTGGGGTTCTAGTAATATATTCCTTGATTTGGGTCCTGGTTACACAAGAATGCTCATTTTGTATGAAAAAAAAAAAACTGAATTGTACAGTTAAGATTTGAATATTTCATTGTTTGTCTGTAATTTCAACCCAAATCAAACAGTTACATTAAAAACTCTTCATGCTCTTTGTCTTAAAATGTATACAACAGACATATTTTCACTGAACTCTGTATAAATAAAAGATCCACACAGGTATTTTTAACATGGGCTAAATGCTTTTGTCATCACTAAATGAGTAATTTAGGATCTTAGTTTGATATAAAAACTTACTCCCTGCTGTCTTTACTTTGCATGCAAAATATATGGTTTCTTAATCAAATAAAATTTTTCTAACAAAGACTTTCTGAGTTTTTTATTATGAAATTTTAATAAATCATTAATCACATTTTCCTCCTAAATGTACCGGTAATGGATAAAACATTTCAAGGATCCCTACAGAGGTTTCTTGACTTGAAAAATTACTTGCATTTCAACTAGAAGAACGGAATAAAACACACATCCAAAAAAAAAAAAAAAAAAAGAGGTACTTTTTTTGTTAGAGAAGTAATAGACCCACCATCTGGGCTTATTTCTTCTAAGCAGGTTAGGTAATAGATGACAGCAGTTTAATAGGAATACTCACTCCCCAAGTACAACTTGCTTTTCATTAGTATGGAAAAAAGGCAAGCCCTGATATATTTACATTCTATAAAGATGTTTTAAAATGATGATTAACAAGATTCCAATTCTCTTTGTATTCAACATATGAAATATTAAAAAGAAGTGCTAATAAATCCACACAGTATGTCATTAGGAAGTCATTTCTCCTGACTCTACCAACATTTCTTATTGGAAACTCATGTCATGCCCTACTAGTTGATACTAATTTCACTTTATTTAGAATGCAGTTGAATTTGTTTCAGTTTCACATCAAAAGTATGGTATATTGACATGCACTTATACAATGTCAGGTGGAAAAAGTATTTGGGATCTGACCCTGGAATTCATTACAAAACCCTTAGAGTTGTCTGTCTTAGAAGTCTTTGATAATGTCACTGAGACAGGATATAAGAAGGATATAAGAACTTTAAAATTAAGACAAAATGAGTAAAACACCCAGACATCATCACCATCTCTGTTGGAGGTTAAAGAGTGAGAATGGGGGCCATGCTGGTGGTAATAGTTATAGTAGTACTAATGGACATTTAATTTCTTTGCCTAATGTTTTTTTGTATGACTTGGCTAGGTGATTATATATTAAAATTCCTTGAGTTTCCAGAGTTTTGAGTCTCCTAAATCTTAAGAAGGCATAACACTGGAATGTCTTTGGCTCTGGCAAATACTGTGCTATCTTGGGTAAAAAGGTCTGGGAAGAATATTCTATGTATTGTATTGATCAATGAACTTCTTCAACAACAAATTTTCCTTTCAAACCATTTCTGGTCCTTCCTTCCTTGTTCTGGCAGCAAACATGAAAGTTAAGTACCACAGGTATTTTTGTGTGTCAATCTGTCCCAAATATTTGGGTGATACTGGACACGAGTGTGGCTCTGTGTACATGCAGCTTCTATATAACATTTCTCTTCTACAGCAAAGGTCTTAATCTTTGAAATCTCAGAATTAAAAGAAGTCATATGATTGATTTTATGTGCCAGATTTATGGGAATTACCTTTCACGGTAGGTAAGAGGCTTACAGGGGATTTAGAGAATGGAGACATCTGTAGAATCGATTCAAAATGATTAAACTTTTTGTGATCGCACTAACTACTTCTGTTGTGGAGCCACAAACTATTTTTAAGTTAATCTCCACTATTTACTTGGCTTTATAATTACAGATAAATAGGGTCTTAATTTGAGATGTAGGTTTCTGAACTTAAATAATAAAGTCAAAATAAATAGAATTAATAGAGACCTTATTACAGTATTTATTATTATTTATAGACAATTTCCTACTGCAGATATTGTATTTGTGATATCTTATGGATAATACTCATTAACATTATTTTAATAAGGTAATGCCATGCTTTATTTAGTAGCCAACAGAGAATGTTTAGATCCCTACAATAAATAAAATATGAACATGTTTAGAAAGATTTAGAAAATAAGAACTCATTAAAGAATGGTTATTAATCAGTCTTCATCCTAACTCTTCGATTGGCAAGGCATGTATTTGTGCTTGTCAGTTCAGGCAGGGGAATCACAAGGAGGCTGTTTCAAGATACTTTATATGATGAGCGGCTGTGTGAACCTGAAAAATGATATTTCCTCATGAAAAGCCAGTTACTACAAAAATTAGTGGTGTTTAGGGGGCTCTCATTTCAACAAACATTGACTACCTAATAAAAATTCTATTAAAAGTAGATTTACCCCTAAGTAAAAAAGTAGTACATTCCTTATTTCCTTTCTCCTAACCCTTCCCTAATCTCACCAAGAAACGATAAATACCTTAGCTATACCAAAGATTCTGTTTTAATCGTTTTAAGTTTTTGAATTAAAAATTCAAAGCAGGGGCACCTAGGCAGCTCAGTGGGTAAGCCCCTGACTTTTTTTTTTTTTAAGATTTTACTTTTTTATTTGAGAAAGAGAGAGATTTGGGGAGGGGGGTGGTAAGGAAAAGCAGACTCCCCACTGAGCAGGGCGCCCAATGTGGGGCTGGACCCCAGGAACCTGGGATCATGACCCAAACAGAAGGCAGATGCTTAACAACTGAGCCAACCAGGCGCCCGAAGCATCTGACTTTTGATCTCAGCTCAGGTGTTGATCTCAGGATTGTGAGTGTAAGTCCTTCCACAGACTCCATACTGGACATGAAGACTACTTAAAAAATTAAAAAAAAAAAATTAAATTAATTAAAAATGAAAATTCAAAGCAAATAATAATAATGGTTTGTTTCATAATGAATTACTCTCATTTTCTTCTAAGGTAACTGTCAAATTTAAAATGATCAAAAATAACTTTCAAATTTAAAAGGGTACTTGGGTGGCTCATTCGGTTAAGTGTCTGCCTTCAGCTCAGATCATGATCTCAGGCTCCTGGAATTGAGGGGCTTCTTGCTCTGCAAGGAGTCTGCTTCTCCCTCTCCCTCTGCCCCTCCCCACCACTCAAGTTCTCATGCTTGCTCTCTCTCTCTCTCTCTCTCTCTCAAATGAATAACTAAAATATTTAAAATAAAATAAAATGATCAGTTCTAGCTATCATCAATTGCACATACTGTTACATGTGCTTACATATTTACTTATCAAATGCTTTCCAAGACACACATTTCAAAATTAAATTCTTCTTAGTAAGATATGGGCTTTCTTTCATGGATTTATGATAACTGATAGTTACCATTTTACACTGATTTTCCATCTCACTTCACTGTTTGATAACATTATATGAAAGTATAATATTATTTAAAGGATTGAATACTAACAAATACCATTTGGATCCAAAAAGCACTCAAAATTATTTGGGGTATAAATTTCATTTAATAACCTTTTATTAGACATTACTAAATTCTAAAAGTTCATAATATCTTATACAGTTTAAGGGTAATTGACACCAACATTAATTAAATTGCTAATATAAAATTACCAACTGCATCATAAATACTTTAAAATTAGGGGCAAGGTACAATTCTACCGGGGTGCCTGGGTGGCTTAACAGGTTAAGCTTCTGCCTTCTGCTCAGATCATGATCTCAGGGTCCTGGGATCGAGCCCTGCATCAGGCTCTCTTCTCAGCAGGTAGCCTGCTTCCTCCTCTCTTTCTGCCTGCCTCTCTGCCTACTTGTGATCTCTGTCTGTCAAATAAATAAATAAAATCTTTAAAAAAATAAAAATAATTCTAGGACTACCAACATACCATCCAAACAAAAGTGCTAGGTAGTTCTTACCAACAGGTGACATAATAAAATCAAAGAGAAAGAACCTCTGAATTTCAGAGTGTACTGGTTTCCCAGGGCCACCATATTCAATCCACTACACAGAGTAATGTAAAGAAACTGGAAGCTACCTCTGTGATGACAGATTTCCCCTCGAATGTCAATTAATCAGAGACTTTCCATATAAACTCTATCCTTGAAGTCATAACCTATTTTCTTCTAGGGAAATTTTATTTACTATAAAATAATATTTATATTTCACAAGCACATCTCTTAAATTACAGTTTGGGTTGTCCCCTTGTAACTCAGTCTCCCTAGAGGAAAAATATTTTAATCAGCTTTGGAAATTTTCAGTCCATAGTATCTAGCACTTCCTGTGTTTTAAATGACTTTTATTTTACTAGCAGAAGTAAACAATGCTATTGAGAATTTCCTGTGTTCTAAATTCATATAAATAGGAAATATATCTTAAAATATGATTTTTTCTCCTCTGAAGCAGTGGCCCAATCACCTGCTCTGAATGTTAAAGTTCCCTGAAAGCTAGGAAGGGCTAGTTTATTAGGAAGGTGTTGATGGTTGATGCTTTGGGGACCCATACAGGCACACAGAATAAATTTTAATCACGCTTAATGCTAATGTGGTAGCAAGACTGTGACAATATTCAAATGCAACTAATTTCATTAAATTAGCTATACTCATGAAGCTAAACATAGTTGTTTGAATCTATATAAATGCCTCAAAAGAAATATGTGAGCTCTTCTCTTTTCTCTTTACCTTTCGTTGATGCTTAAGAGTGAAAAGATTTTAACTGAGATCTTTTTTGTTTGTTTGTTTTTTGTTTTTATGTAACAACCAGCTCTCTTGTTTTATCACCATAAGACTGTAAGGGTCCTTAGCAGGTTACTGAATCTAGTACTCTGCTTTCAACAAGAAATACACCTATGCCAGGAACATAGTACTTGGCATTTATCTCTTGGCCTGTAGCCTAATAGATCTGTTGCCTGTCTTTAGTGACAGTAACATAAATCTAAAGCTGGAAAGGACCTTAGAGGTCATCTAGTCCAACTGAGCCATGTTTTAAAACAAATGAAGAGGTATGTTTATTTCACCGTTTCGCACCTATGTACTGTATGTTTCCAGAAAAGACTTTGAGGCAGCTTAAAATAATAAAAGGCACAGACACTATAAAGCAAGGGCACAACGGCAGAATAATGAAGCGAGACAGACGACAATGACAATGATAAAAGGAGACCTAGGAAAGAGACACTGCACTTCAACCTAAAACCCAACCCTAAGCCTCTGGATGATGAAGGCCAAAAGGAAGCTCACAATTCAAATAGCTCTCAATTAGCTAATGAAGGTCTGTCTGCAAATGTCAGCAGCTGGGTCTCTCTAAAAACTCTCAGACACAGCCCAAGAGTCTTTAGGTAATAGACAATGAGCAGTACAACCACAATTACCTTCAATAGCAATTTCAAAGGTTTCAAAGGTGTTAAGCACACATGATTCTTTTTTATGCGAATCTTTCTTAAGAGTTGCCTTTGTGATGTTAAATGTTAGTTCTGAGTAGGCATTTCTACTGGGACTTGGTTATCGGACTTGGTGAAAAATGCCGCCTTGGAGAACTTAGAAGAGCAGATGGTTAATATTTCCCTGAATTTATTTTTGTTTTTAATGGATATTTTATTTCACCACTCACAAAGAATGTATTCTCTGGATAATGTAATGAAGCACTATAGACAAAAGAATCTCAAGGTCAGAGTGACTTGAGATAAATCACAAAGCAGAGGTTTGGTTGGAAGGACTGCACTGCCTCCACTACCCTCCGCAGCAGAGAAGAACAGGACGGGCAAATTTACTAACAAAGGAACACCAGCGAGAGGGGAAAGGCAGGTGTAATGGTGAGCACATTTTAATCGATGGACAGTTAGCTGTTTTTTAATAGATGATTTCATCCTACGTTTAAGGAGATCGTTTTCTTTTTTCTCACCTCACTTTTGAAGAAATGGGTTTTGTCATTTTATAAAAGAAATTACTTAGTAGATTTAATTTCCAAAGTTTAAAGCAGACCCATCATCAATGTTCTAGAAATTAGATAGTCTTGATATGTGGTCTCTGTGTTTTTGGATTGGCGATGGGAGCCTGTCATGGCAGTCAAAACGGCAGTTTGTAACTCTTATTATGAACACTTGCCTGTCTGCTCTTATTTTAGGCATGATCAAACAAATCACATAGGAATTAGGAAAAGCCAGGCATAATAACAAGAACTGAAAAGATAAAAATGTTTATAGGCACTTCATTTATTTTTATTTGTAATAGCAAAAAACTGGGGTTCTGGGCCCATGGAAAAGACAGGAAGTTTTAAAGATTTGTAAATAGCCATTCTTAACAAAAATAATCCTGCGGTAATTAGTATTTAGAAAGCAATTAGAATTTGAGCGTAACGCATCAGTTTTTAATATCCAGTTTCCAACTCGTCTCCAATTCCAACTTGAAGTTCTGTCCAGAAATTCCATTTTGTGGCCTGATGAATCTCTAAATTTAAATTGATAGGTTTCAAATCATATTTATTATGAAGAGCAAGGTAGAGAGGAAAGTGGGGAAATAACAAAGCTTTTTACCCATACCTCATCTTAACTAGACCGTAACCAAATTCCTGCTACCACACAGTCCCGAGAAAATGATCCACTTGTCTAACAGAATTCAATGTGTCCGCTTGCATATAGGGGGGAATTTCTCCAGCTTTTTCTTGGCAAACTCGGTTGTGCTTGCAGAAAACAGCTGGACTTAGTTCCCTAGACAGAACCACATGTACCCAGGGATGCTTAGATTCCTAACAATTGTGTATACCACAGAAACATATTTGGCCGGTATTTGCAAAATACACAGAATGTAGACCATCTCTGATAGCTTCCGGAGTCCAAACTGCATGGATATTTCTGGCCCAGATGGCTGAGAGATTCCACACCTTTGGACAAAAGTGGCCACCCTTTCCCTCACTCTCTATACTTCCCCTCTTATCCTTTTTCACCTAAATTATTTCTGCCACACCTCACAGGATTTACACACTCCATCCTCCCTGCCTAGAAAGTTCTATCCTTTTAGACCCTTCCCTCAGTCAGCTGCACTAGACGTTAAAAATATTTTTGCAGAAATGACTGCATTAAGGATTTTGAGATTACCCTGGATTATCTGGGTGGGGCCCAAATGCAGTCACCTGTGTCTCTTCCTAAGTGGTAGCCAGAGGGAGATTTTGTTTTTACAGAAGGAAAAGAAGATTAATGACGGGATCGCAAGTCAGGGATCAGACTGATGCTGCCACGAGTCTAGAAACGCCAGAAGATGGAAGAGGCCAGGGAGGGATTCTCCCTAAAGCCGTTAGAGGGAGCTTGGCCTGACAATTCAATTTTGGCCCAGTGATAGGAATTCCAGACTTCTGACCTCCAGAACTATTAGGGAATACATTTTTGTATTTCAGTGTTAATCTGTTACAGTAGCCACAGGACACTAATACAACCAGCCAAGCAGGGTATTCCTCTCCCACTATTTGCTCTCCCTTCAACTATTGCTTGCTAACATGTAGTTTTCTGGGATGAATATATCATCACTGTAATTCAGTGATCGATTCACAATGAGGTGTTTCAAGTCTGTAGCTCCCTCCTCCACTGTAAATTCTTGGCTTCAAGGAGCCTGTCTGTCTTAACCACCCTCTAGTTCCCGGGCTTGGTCACAGGTTTGGAATATGAGAACTCAGTACATATTTGTTACCTGAGTGAATGCAGGACAGATACAAAAGTAAACTAAAACATCAATTTCAGGCAAGAGTTTGTCTTTTCCAGAATTGGTCCTTATAAAAGTTATGAGTCGTGTCTGTACATTCCTGAATTTGGTAACAAATGCCATGAATGTGTAAGTTCGTTTTAAGGCTGATTTTTCCGGTTTCTGGCAGTCTATCACAGAACCCCGTCCAAGTTCCCATTGGTGCAGAGAAAAGAAAGAAACTAGGAAAATAGAACAAACGAGTAAGCAACACCAACTGTGAAAACTCAGTATGTAGACTGCAAGAACAATTAAGTACGTTAACTCATCCTATCCATTTTTTATTTCATGAGACAGAAGAACTTCCTCCTTATAAAATTTATGTAAGATGGCATTTGGGTCCCCACAGCCTGTTTCCTGAATCACTCTTGAAGTACCCCAGGGAACGTTCCCCTACTGTCCCAGTCCTGCTTCTTGAGGGACCAGAAGAGACTGGCCACTCACATACAACTCATAATGTATAGCCCCCTTAGGACACTACAGCTACAATAAAAGGACAAGATGCATCAGAGGCCTGTGGGACTAGGAGTGGGGTTCCCTCAAGAAAAGCCTTGTTGGGGGTAGGGAGGCAGCAGTGCAACATGGGTGCTAGAAGCTGTTTATAACCTCAGTGACCAGAGTTCTATCACACAGGTTTCCCAGCATCCCTCTCTCCCTCTGCTGCTTCCCACCACCACCAACCCAACCATGAACCCAGCCTCTTTTTCTTTACCCTTCCCTTACACAAGTTTCAATTGGGTATTTATTAGTACAGCGGCATTTGAATGAAGTTGAGGGAACCATGGAGAGAGATGATAATGCAAAACGGGGAACTACCAATAAACAAGTGACCTGCACTGGATCAATAGGCTATTTCAATTTATTTATTTGACAGAGCGAGATCACAAGTAGGCAGAGAGGCAGGCAGAGAGAGAGGAAGGGAAGCAGGCTCCCTGCTGAGCAGAGAGCCCGATGCGGGACTCGATCCCAGGACCCTGAGATCATGACCTGAGCCGAAGGCAGCGGCTTAACCCACTGAGCCACCCAGGCGCCCTCTGGCTATTTCAATTTAAAGTTCAAACAAAAGACATCTGTCCTTAAGAATCCCTGCCCAGAAAGCAGTAACACATACAATCTATAAGTAGTACTCATTCTCTCGGCACACCTGTCCCCCACGATAGGTGCCTGCTGAGCATGACAACATATCTGGTATGTCTGGTACCTTGAACCAGTTCAGATAAAAGAGGTGTTCACCTTAGCCTAGTTACGTTATTCCAGTAAACGCGTGCTGGCCACGGAGAGGGGGTGTATCTATCAATCTGCTCTCCAGTTTAGATCAAAAAGGAGCTCAGCCCTCATCTTGAAGGTAAATAAATGAAAAAAAATGGTTATTACTTTTTGATATCAGACCCTGATTTTGGATAAACATCAGTACCTTCTAAATAAAGGGAGTTGGGTAAATAAAACAGAACAGACACACACATACACACATGCATACAAATAAAAACCATACTGTAAAAACGGAAAGGGAACATCATGTTCCTGTCATGAAGACTCAGGAGGAAAGAATATCTCTTAAAAAGATTTGACTATGGAACCAGAAGAAATATTTAGAAAACTGCTTTAGAGTACTTACACTATGAGGGATATGTAGAAAGGCAAGTCATTTACAAAACAGAATGTGGATGATATAATGATAAATTGGGAGATGCTTGAGATTAGGAGGTTTAGAGCAAAAGTAAGTGCAGTAGCAGAATCTCCAACCACAAAGGAATCCATGGACAAGCAAACCGAAACACCGAAAAGTTCAGGTGGTAATTGAATCAGAGCCCAGGGGGAAAAAGAGAGAGAGAAACCAATGACAGAAAAGAAGGTAGATGGGAATGCTAGAGGCTGGAGTTTCAGCTCAAAACTAATCTGTGTTCCTGAGAAAGAAACAAGATCCACTCGATCTAAAATAATCATCAAAACTATAACTGAACTATGAAGATTAAAAATAACTAATTAGATTGTAGGGGACAGTGGTGGGAAAACAGTGAAGTGTTATCCATATTTAGACAGAAACTAGTCAAACTCCAGAAATTTTAAAAAAATGTCCAACTTATATATAGGTAGTAAAACAACAGCAGCAACAGCAACAACAACCCACAGTCCTTTAAAAATAAACTATGCCAGGCTTGCTTTAGACCTTTTTTTGTCACATTAACATACCAGAAGACATGGAGCTTTTAAGAGTATAAGAATATGAGCAAGAATATTATACCCACCAGGTTGTCTTTCTCAAGGTTGAATGAGAAGTATTCTGTATATAAAAGCTGATTTGTTTTTCCAATAATAATTTACTCAAGGACATATGGGTACATATTGGGGAAAATAATAAAAACAAAAGCTTCAAAAATTAAGAAGTTGTAAATCCAAAATCCTGAGACAACTGATTTAAGTATAAAGTTAATTTTATATATTTTATAATTCTTAGCCACAGAATATTCTTAAAGCATAACTGAGAGAAAATAACACAATGAATTAATATAATTATATTACACATTCCAAGTTACACTACTAGATATTGAGAATTTTTAGAGGCAAAGAGAAGGAATAGCATTATACATCCCTTATCTAATACTGTGAGCTCAAGAAATAGCACCAGAAATTCTTTAGGCTCTATTCAAGGAATCCAGATTTAGACCACAGGTGACCTCTTCTGACATGATCATTCTAGTCTAGTCCACAGCTGTTCCCTCAACTGATTATCACAAAAACCTCCTGACTGCTCGTCCAACTTCTGCCACTGATCCCCTTTAGGTGTTCTTAGCACAAAACAGAGGGATGCTATTAAACATAACCCAAATCATGCTACTTCTTTGCTTAAAACTTTTCTATGGATGCCATACGTGTTAGAGGAAAAACCAAAGTCTTTACAATGGTCTACAAGGCTGTTTCTCTATCATCTGCCTCTTCTCCTTTATGTTTCTGGCATCATCTACTGATACTCTCTCCTCTCCTCATTTTGCTTCAGCCTCTCTGATTTCAACGATGGTATTCTCAGAATGAGTCCACATGCTTCTGATTCAGAGTTTTGGTACCAATTATGTTCTCTCTGGAATGTTCTTTCTCAGCAGAGCATGGTCCTCCTCATCTCTTTCAAGTCTCTCCTCAGATGCCTTGCCTCTGATATATAATTGCCACGTCTGGCAGTTTTAAATGCGGCCTCAAAATAGGTTGACATCAAATGATGGGTCAGTGTCCTCTTCCTTTGAACCTGAACATGCTTGTGACGGCTACAACCAATAGACTCTGCCAAGTCATTTTGTGTGACTTCTACTCCCTGATTCCCTCAGAATGACCAATCCATGGGAACCCAGCTCCCATAAGAGAAGTTCAACTACCGTGATACCACTGTGATGGCAAAGTCACATGTGTCCCTCCAATGAAGAGTGCCTCCCAGCTGAGCCATCCTGCTAGCCACCTCACTGATTTACAAGACATAGGAAAAAGCCCCATTGAACCCTCCAGACTGGGTTTTTGACAGTTGAGTAGCACTGAGTCACTCTCATCACATAAAAGAAGAAGAAATGCTCAGATGAATCCTGCCAGAATATTCCTGACCTGTAGTATCCCCGAGATATAATAAAATGATTGTTGTTTTAAGTGATTAAATTGTGGAGTAGTTTCTTAGCTGCAATAGCAACTGTAACAGTAGTTATACCTACTCTTTACTATTTCTACTGCCATCAATCTCTTTTCTTGATTTGTTTTCTGTAGTAACATTTTAAAACAGACCAAGTAATTAGCTTGTTTATTTTGTGATGACCTCTATTACAGAGAGATTTTTGTATGTTTTATTCACTGATACATAAAAGCCATAATGGCTATAAATAGCTATTAATATGTATTGAATGCTGAATGACTAATATTAAATGGTGATAAAGGTTACATATTTAAATTTTTAATGTAAAAAAATATAAAGTAAAAAAACATATTCCAAGAAGGAGAAAAAAACACACAATGCTGTTCACAAAGCATAAACAAGTTCACAGAAGTAAACTTAAAAAAAACGGGTATTGCAAACAGACATCAATTATACCCCTTTCTATTGAAAAAAGACTGTCTGACTGAATTTATAAAAATAAATGAATGATTTGTCTCCCTCCCAATCCCATCTTGTTTCATTTATTCTTCTCCTACCCACTTAAGCCCCCATGTTGCATCACCACTTCCTCATATCAGGGAGATCATATGATAGTTGTCTTTCTCTGCTTGACTTATTTCGCTAAGCATGATATGCTCTAGTTCCATCCATGTTGTCGCAAATGGCAAGATTTCATTTCTTTTGATGGCTGCATTGTATTCCATTGTGTATATATATACCACATCTTCTTGATTTGGGAGAAGGGGGTGGGATTATGGACATTGGGGAGGGTATGTGCTTTGGTGAGTGCTGTGAAGTGTGTAAACCTGGTGATTCACAGACCTGTACCCCTAGGGATAAAAATATATGTTTATAAAAAATAAAAAATTAATAAAAAAAATAAAATAAATGAATGAATAAAATTCTATTTTATTTCTGGGAAATGTAAAAATTGTCCCTGGAAGTTTAACAATATAAAATGCCTAGATTAATATATAGATTAATCTGGAAAATAAAAATAAAGCATTTGAGTAGCAATATTGATTTCAGACAAAGTAGAATTTAAGGGGAAATATTTTACATGGAAAATAATAAAAGTACATAATGGTATAAGGCAAAATAGTCAATGAATATGTAGCAACAATAATCTTTAATCAGTAAGTTGCATATCAAACATTTATAAAGCAAAATGTATTCATCATATATGAATACATAATTAAAGTTATAATTAGAAGAGATTTAATTATAGTAGAATTAGTATGGTTCTCAGTTATGACTGATTAAATAGAGAAAAGTTTAAAGCATATAATTTTAACATTATAATATATATTTTTAACACACATGTATATAAACTTGTGTACCATAAAAAATATTTTTCTTTCAAGTCTCCTTTGAAAATTAAAATGAGATTATATTTAAGATTACAAAGAAAGTTGCAATATATTTTTAAAAGTACAAATTACATAGTTTTCACTACCTATGTAAAAATAAAAAAAAACCTTAAAGTTAAGGGAAAGTTGTAACAAGACAACCACCACCACTGCTTTCATATTATATTTAAAAATAGGAATGTTGAGGTTAGTCCTTTGTTGAAAGAAAGAAACCCAGCCAATTACTCGAGAGATAATCTCGTATTTCATTCCAAATGCATAGCTATAAATACTCTCATTTGTATTAAAATTTTTTAAATGATTAAGTATTTAACTCAAAAATATAAAATAGTAAAATAAAACATATATAAGTCAATTATAAGGAACACTAAATTAAATGTTAAATAAAAGGCAATGAATTATACAGAACTGATAAAGATATATGAGTTCATTATTTACCAAGTATGTCATAATATAAAAAAATTGACAAAATGGACAAAAATATACAAAATTATAATAAAAATTGAAAAAAATTGAAATTTGAAGTAGAAAAACAAATATAGGAAATGCAGAAATTGTTTTAAACACAGTTACATGTTTCATTTAGGTCATCATGAACTGGGTATATGAATCTGACATTAACTTAAAAAATGGTAAATCTGGTAAATATATAAATGTTTTCGCAAGAAACTCAAAATATTATTCAAAATGAAATCTCTATTAAAGGCTCAATAACAAGACAGTTTTATTAGTGAGTATCTTTTAAAAAAAAATCTAAGTCCAAGCTATAAGATATATATAAAAACATAGAAAAATAAGGGGCTTCTTTTCTAGTAATTTTACAAAGAAAATATAACTCAGATACCAAGTCTTGAAAAAGTTAAAATAAAAAGAATGAAATATTTAAACACTATCTCCCATAGTTAAAATATGAACATAGTTAAAATATTCTTAACTAAAACAATCACAAAGTAAATTATATACTTACTACAAAATCATCCACCCTAATAATCTGGGATTCAAATTCAAACATACAAAGTTGGCTTAATACTAAGAAATGCATATTCATGCAATGCAACTTAATAAACCTCTTTATTTAGTTTATACTGTGCATTTACTTAATAAGTATAATGCCATGACTAATAACATTTAACTAAGTATTAAAGGATATTTCCTGGGTACATGGGTGGCTCAGTGGGTTAAGCCACTGCCTTTGGCTCAGGTCATGATCTCAGAGTCCTGGGATCAAGTCCCGCATCGGGCTCTCTGCTTGGCGGGGAGCCTGTTTCCCTCTCTCTCTCTCTTTTTGCCTGCCTCTCCGTCTACTTGTGATCTCTCTCTGTCAAATAAATAAATAAAATATTTACACACACAAAAAAAGGATATTTCCTTACCACGATTGAAATAACTATCTTAAACTAAAAGGTAACTTTATCGTTATTTAATTCTAACCAAAGCTATAAGATGAAGAAACAAGTAAATATGTATATTACAAAGAAGATAATTAATGATCAGTAATAGTTTTAATAACTAACCATGTAATCATGGTAAGTTCTATGTGATCACATATACCATATGAAAAACACAAAGGAGGTTTGTGCAAATCAACACAAAAGATAAACTTTTACCTTTATATGAGACAATACAATGGTATAGAAAAGTTTTAGACTTCCTCACAAAGATTGAATATAAGTCCTATGTTGGTCTCTCTCTCTCATATGGAGGAACAAATTTTGCTACCCTAAAATATGCCTCTATGGCATATTCACAAACTTAAACTGGTTCTTCTTAAAAAAAAAAAAAAAAAGATTTTATTTATTTATTTGAAAGAAAAAGAGAGTGCCCAAGAAGGGGTAGGGCCAGAAGGAGAAGCAGATTCCCCACTGAGCAGGAAGCCCAATTCAGGACTCACTCCTAGGATTCCACGATCGTGACCTGACCAGTAAAAGCATATTAAAATCTTCTGCCCTGGCATCTCAGACCTATAAAGTATTTAGCCATGCAAGTGAATAAAACCTCTGTGAAGACGATTAATGCACCCATCAACCTAGTTCGTTTCCAATTTGCCTTTACAAATGTTTTCAAACTCCTTCAAAAGAAATGAAATCCTTTCAGGAGTATAGACATGTCTTAAGTTAGTTAGATATTTGGCAGCACTTTATGTAAAAAGGCTTCAAAGAAAAAAAACAAAAACAAAACAAAACAAAAAAGCCACAAGAAACAGTCACCAAATGCCTTTTTAAAAAAATCCTTCACATAGTACTTGGTATAGGTCTTCAGAGTTTTCAACAATTTACATCTACTGAAAAACTAAATTTACTCAAATGCAAGACTTAACACTTGCAAAGACATACATTTATTTCTCTCAATTTCTATATTAATCATATACATACTGCCTTTCAACTGTGTGATTCTAAACTAAAGTGAGCTCAAGAATGGAAAAAAAAAAAATGGCCATAGGACCATCATAGGTCAATTCTCTATTCTTCCTCCATGCTGGAAGAGTGGCAGGTCACCTGGGCAAAGGATACAACATTTTAAGGCAAGACATTAATAGCTTTAAAGATGCCTGTGGCCTGTAACTTCTTTTGGCTTCCCCAAAAGAAGACTTCACCTACACGTCACACAGCTATGGTGTATGTATCATGTATACTCTTGATGTACAGTCATATACTTTCTTTTATTCCACAAAGGTTATACTAGTAAAGAGGCCCTTAACTGAAATAAAATAGAAGCAGCAGCTCACACTGCCTCCTAATGTTAAAAGAAAAATTTCATGAGATCAAAATGGTCCACAAATTGCAGTCGATTAACCAACGGAGCCACCCAGGTACCCTTCAACTGGTTATTCTTAAGAAACTATAAACACAAGAGAAAAATTGAAAACCAAGTAGAAGTTACCCTTTTGTTTTTGTTTGTTTTTTTAAAGATACAATTTTTTCAAAAAAATTATTTGACAGAGAGAGAGATCACATGTAGGCAGAGAGGCAGGCAGAGCAGGCTCCCCACTGAGCAGAAAGACCAAATGCAGGCTTGATCCCAGGACCCTGAGATCACGACCTGAGTTGAAGGCAGAGGCTTAACCCACTGAGCCACCCAGGCGCCCCAGAAGTTACCCTTTTGATAGAGACATTGATATGTATAAGGGAAATCTCCATTTGTATGGGAATCTCCTTTGTATCAAGAAGAGGCAGATAACACAATGTATAAAACTCTTAGCAATGAAGAAGGCATGGACTTAAATATGGGTAACAAGTACTTTTCTCAGGAACCTCCCACCTGATTCTTCACCCCCAACATCTTTTATGTTTAGCTGAAGATGGTATCCAGAGTGATGTCTTTTGCCATTTGGGGAAGTTACTCTGTTTTCCCAGGTCTCTCCCATGTATAAAGAAGGTATACATATTAAACTTCCATTTGATTTTCTTCTATGAATATGACTCATATCAATTTCATTCTCAGACCAGACAAAAGAACCTTAAAGGTTAGAGAAACATTCTTCCTCCCAACACTCACAATGTAGATTTGGTCACTCATTAATGATGTAGTAAAGATGTTAGGGTTTGAAGATGACAGTCAAAAAAGAATTCTTGAGATGTCTTTGGTGCAAAGTGGTAGTTTTATTAAATTGCAGGGACAGGACCCTAGACAGACAGAGCTGCACTGGGGTAGTGAAGAGTGGCCCATTATGAACTTTCAAGTTGGGAGGGGGTTAGGGATAGCATGTAAGTCTCCCAGGTATTTTGGAAACAAGGTTTCTAGGATCCTAAGGGGGCTAACTGCTGTTAGGAAAAGATCAGTTATTACCGTTTAGTAAAAACTCAGTCATCGGACTCTTTAGATGTATATTAGTGGGTCACATGCTTGGAGAATGACTGCCAACATGTATCTCGGAATTTTTATGTGTTATCAAGGGAATTTTATATGCTCAAGTAGACTTACAGAATTCCGGGGGGTCAGGCTAAGATAGCCTTTTGCCCTTAGCCAGGTGTCAACATAGAGGCTGCTGAGCTCCTCCAAGAATGTCACTCTGCCTGTTTCAAGGACTTGCCAACGAATAGGCTGCAAATAGTAGCGAAACTTAATAATTTTTCCTTTGTTTTTGTGAGAAGCCTAAATTATAACCATTACCACTATTTCTGCTTCTGTACCTTCGCTTGCTAACCCATGAGGAGATGGAAAAATACCAGCAGACTTTCTATGGACACTCTGTAACCACACATCCCCCGCCCAGAACTGAACCTGACAGAATGGCTGCCCCCAGACCCCTCCCCCGGCTCTGGGCCAAGAGATAACAGCCATCTGGCGCCAGAGAAACCCCCACCCGGAATTGGACGTGACAGAATGACTGCTTCCAGACCCCCCATCCGGCTCTGGGCCTGGAGATAACAACCATCTAGCGCCCCGTGGCTTGACAGGAAGACCCTGAGGTGACACATACCCTAGCGGCACCACCTCAGCAGTTTGAAGAATGACAGCCCTTTGACCTAACCAATAATCTGTTCCCAGCCCTTTCCCGCTCTGTAGCGCGCCAGTCATATTATAGAGTTCCTTTTAGATTTTCCCATGGTATGTGGCGATTTGTTACAAGATACTATGATGTATGCTAAGTCCCTGCCTCCCCAAAAATAGTGTATAAAAGGTGTTGTGATCCTGAGCTCAGGACCTCTTAGCATCATCGGCAACGAGTGCGCAGAGGTCCGGGTTCGAACTTGTAATAAGCGACCCTTGCTGTTTGGCTTTGACTCTGGACTCTGGTGGTCGTCTTTGGGGGGTCTCGAAATTTGGGCACAACATTTGTTTCTTGGATCAATTAACTTCCTGAGCCTCAATTATCTTATGTTTAAAATATCCGCGCTTTGTTCTAATTTTCAGGGTGGCTGTGAGTACTAAGTGTGCATCAAAATAGGTGACTGATACAAGCCTCTGTGACCTTCTCAAGTGTCTTCAAGGAGAAACCAGAAACAAGAAGAACTAGAAACCGACTTAAGCAGGAGCGTGCAGGCGTTATTTATGAACAGATATGATGAAAACATAATGAGTGAAGGTGACCTAAGGGTCTTCAATGTGTTATGTGGAAATCATTAAACCTTAATTCTTAAAACCAATCACATTACACCTGATGACATACAATTATACCTCAGAGAACTGCTTACCCCTTCTGCTTTTTTGCATATAATCTATAAACTAAAAAGCTCCACGACAGTCCTTTCAGAGCAATCTGAAATATTGTCTCCTATGCTATCCATCCTCAGTAAAACAAGGAAAAAGAGCACTTACTAACCTATTTTAAAGTTGGCTTTTTTTTTTCAGTTGACTTAAGTGAAATCATCCTTGTATATTGCCAGTAACAATGTATTTAACAAATATTAGTTACTATTGTTTTAATTTAAAGGAGGAATACTAAAGTATTCATTTTTCCAAACTTCATTTTTCTTCAATCATAGCTATTAAGGAGATAGACATAACTGAAGTTAAAAAATAAAAAAAACAACTATCGAGAATAATATACTTTTGAAATAAAATTCATTACTCCCTACAAGCACACTATCTGAAGAGCTCATATGATTATATAAATTGGTTTAAAATAATCCAAAACCCCAAGTAATTCACTAGGTTAGTTCATTGTATCATGTCAATATCAATTGCCTAGTTTTGATGGTGCAGGCAGTTAGAGAAAATATCATTGGGCGAGGCTGAGTAATGGATATGTGGGGTCTCTCTACATTTTGTTTGCAACTTCTTGTGAGTCTGTAAAGATTTCAAAATAAGAAGCTAAAGAAATCATGCAAACTGAACACGATTCAAGTTAAGAGTAAATTTAGAGGACAAATTAAAAAAGGGACTGTTTTAGAAATAGTGAATGTAATCCTTCAAAATGTAAGAATGGAAAACAAACAGAAACCCCATCTGATGGGAAAAAAAAATACACATGACAAATGAAATACAAAACTACTGAAGAAAAAACCATATTAAATTACACAATAGCAACCCCTGCAATTCCAAAATTCCACCTTTAGTTTTCCAAAATCTCAGCTCTTTTTAAAAATAAGGTATCCTCTTTTATAATCCCATGGAACAGTACTGTGAAGTATTAACATTATAAAAACCTTATTGTGTGCTAAAGCATCTACAAAAATAAAGGTTACTATTCTTGGAAAATGCAAACCAAGGAAAGATATGATATTGCCAAGGCTAATTAGAATCAAATACAGAGAAACGATTCTGAAAAGAGACTGAATATTTCCACTTCATGCAGACAAAAGGGCATCCAATAAAGGACACATACAATCTATTCCTCTAGAGACTAAACCTTGGAGACACGAGTCTGACATTTTCTATTTCCTTTAGAACAACACTGCAAATCTCTCGGAACCCACAGCAACACCCTTGGAGATTTGAGATTACCTGATAATTTCAGAACTGATGTTTGACATAACACTGACATGTTGAATATTTTCCTTTAGCCACAGGAGATCTCCAGCTCCAGAAATCATAAGTCAAAGAGCATACACTCAATTCGTTCTTTGTTATTGAGTGGTTTGTTTTCGCTAGATAATTTATGGAAAATTAGCACAAAATGACAGCTATGATATGGTGTAGGAATACCAAGCAGATGAGAAAGTTGAATATTATTACCAACACAAGATAAGAAGAGCAGTCAGCAAATAAAGGTCAGATGAAAGAACCAACCTAAGTTTCTCATAATGTCAACTCTGAAATGCAGTTTCCGCAAAAGTCTGGGCTGAGAGTTTGCCTTTTTTCTTGCCTAAGCTATACTTTGAAATTTTCTATGACTGAAGAAGATGTACACCAATATCAAAATCCTAACAAATATTCATTTCTTTTGATTCAGTAATTTAAATTTTACTATGGCAAGCAAAATAATAGAAGAGTAGCCAAAATTATGAGGGCAAAGAAATTGATCATAGTATTATTTTGGCAGGAAAAATTAAAAACAACAGAAACATACATGAGTGAACTATGGCACTTTCATTCTAGGGAATTACATCATATAGGGAAATGCTGGCTATACTCTGTTAGGGGACAAAAGCAATGTTAAAACTGTTTATATAATATCATTTCTACTCTATGAAAATTATGGATATTTTTAGAAGATTAATAATAACATATTTTCAAGCATATGGTGACCATAAATTTATTCTCCATACCAGGCAATTATTAAGAGTAAAAGGGAGTAATACTAAAATAGCCCAAATTGGGAATCTCCCGGAGACACAAAACATGTATCACCCTACCATGTTCCAGGCAGACAGGCCCTCAAGTAGTTTGTATACTTAAAATAATTTAATCCCCATCAGCACACTAGAATATGGACAACATTGGTATACACATTTTATGGATGAAGAAACTGAGATACACAGATAGCCAATAACTTCCCCAGTTTGGTGAGTTTGAATTCAAGGTGAAACTGTCTGGATAGAGTTCACACTTTTCATCACTATACAAAATGCTTGCTGGAAACCCTGGAAGGAAACACACTAAACTACCAAAGAGAAGAAACACTGGGAAGACATTTTTACACTTTTTTAAATGATTCAAAATTTTCATGTCTGTGTTAACTGAATGACACTTTCAAGAAGAAATTCATTGTAAATGAATCCGTAATTTATCAGTATAAAAGAAAATTACCACATCTCTTTGTTCCTCTTTTGGTATAAAATAAACTATAACAGTGATTGTGAATTAACAAATCAGTATCTTGAAAACCATTTGTCATTTTAGTTTCTTAATTATTTGTTGGTTTTACAAGTACAGCGATCATTCATTTTCTTCATGTCCCACTTTACAAGTGTGTGAACACTCTGGAATTAATTATAATATCAAGCTGGGCATGTTTTCTCACACACACATACACAAAAAAGCCTAAAGCAAAAATGAATTTCCAAAATCTTTCTTCCACGGGCCTTTTTTAGTTGGGGGCGGGGGTGAGGTTCAAACCATTTTTTTAAACCACTTTATCAAGTATTAATGGCATATAAACAAAGTTCATATTTAATGTATACAACTTGATAATGTATAAAACACACATAAATATATATACATATTTAATGTATACAAAGTTCATATTTAATGTATACAACTTGATTTAATGTATATAACACCTGCGAGACCATCACCACCATCAAGGACATAGACATATCCATGACCTCACCAAGTTTCCTCCTGCTCCCCTTATTGTAGTTATTACTGTGTACATAGTAAGAAAAATTAACATACAACCTACCTTCTTAGAAACTGTTAAGTATACAACACACTATTATTAGCCATAGGCACTATTCTATATAGTAGATCTCCATAACTTATTTGTATCGCATAACACCTTTTGAACATCACTGCCTCTCTCCCGAGCCCCTGGAAATCACCATCCAACTCTTTGCTTCTGTGAGTTTAACCATTTTAGATTCTGTATATAAAGGATATCATACAGTATTTGTTTTGTGTGATTGGCTATTTCACTTAGCATAATGGCCTCCAGGCCCACCATGTTGTTGCAAATGACAGGATTTTCTTCATTTTTTAAGACTGAATAATATTCCATTGTGTATATATAACATATTTTCCTTATACATTCATCTGTTGATGGGCATTCAGGTTGTTTCCATATCTTGGCTGATGTGAATAATGTTGCAATGAACATGAGGGTAGAGATAACTCTTTGAGATGCTGAATCCAATGTCTTTGGATAAATACCGACACATGGGGTTGCTGGACCATACAGTAGTTCTATTTTTAATTTTTTGAGGACACTCCACACTGTTTTCCATTATGGCTGAACTAATTCATTTTCCCACCAATAGCATATCAGCATTTTTGTTCTTCCACATCCTCAACCCTTATTTTTTTCTTTTTTTAATAATAGCCATCTTAACAGGTGTGAGGTGATATCCCATTGTGGGTTTAATTTGCATTTCTCTAATTGTTAGTGATGTTGAGCAACTTTTCAATATACTTGCTGGTCATTTGTATGTCTTATTTGGAAAAATGTCTCATCAGGTGCTTTCTTGCTCAGTATTTAATCAGGTTTTTTTTACTTTTGCTATTGAGTTCTAGGTACTTACAGCATATTTTGGATATTAGCCCCTTAACAGATATATGATTTACAATATCTTCCCCCCATTCTGAAGTTTGCCTTTTCTTCTTGTTGACAGTTTCCTTTACTGTGCAGAAGATTTTTAGTTTGAAGCAGTTCCACTTGTTGGTTTTTGCTTTTGTTGCCTGCATTTTGGGTGTCATATCCCCAAAAAACAAAACAAAACTATTGCCAAGACCAATGTCAAAGAGCTTTCCATATATTTTTTCCCAAGAATTTTATGGTTTTAGGCCTACATTTAAATCTTGCACCCATTTCAAGTTGACTTCTGTGTGTGGTATAAGGTATGGGTCCAATTTCTTCTTTTATATGTGCATATCCAGTTTCCCAGTATCATTTATCGAAGAAACTATCCTTTCCTCATTTCATACTCTTGTCAAAGATAAGTTGATCATACATGTATGGGTTTATTTCTGGGCTCTCTATTACATTCATTGAGCTATATATCTGTTTTAATGCCACTACCATTTGCCTTTGATTACTACAGAATTGTAACATATTTGGGGGTCAGAAAGTGAAAACCTTTAGCTAGAGACATCACACTTCTTAATTTCATGGGTCTTTTTTATGAAACACTACTGAAGTACTTATCAAATACTATTTGTCAGGTTTATTTTTTACCTTTTTTTTCATATTGAATATATGCTAACCATATCAACAAATCATAATTAGTATAAGCTATAGAATAGGTAGTCAACAGCTATATTCCTTTTCTATAACTTTTAATCAGTATGGACACTAAGGAAGCTAAAATACATATGCAATATGGTTGTTGTGAGAAATAAGTCAATGTTAATAAGGTAATACATATATATATATACAATATTATATATATGCATAGCTACCTGCCGATAGATTGATAGATATACACACATGTTCACATTCTCCTTCTCTTGGTCATGATATTCTGAAAAGAGAATTTTTCAGGTTCTATGCCCATATTTCTAAATACGTTTTTCGTGTTATTAAAAAAGAAAAGAAAAGAAAAAAGTGCTTACTTCTTATTTCTTATTTAGTGTGAATATCTTGCCAAATGTTTCCAAGGCTCTCATAAATTGTATTTGATTTTTTGAACTTTATTGATAACCCTGATTGTGGAAATCCTTACTAGTCCATTTACTTCAATGAGATGATTCCCCAGGCATTTTCTTCTCCCTGTACTTGTTATGTCGTCCGTGATGAAGCATCTTACATACACGTTGCCATTTTGTACCTAGCCAGCTATGCTTTGGAATCACAACTGAGGAATAAGAATAGAAATTTAGAACAAGGAGGCAGGCAGTTTAACCATCATCTAGTTTAATCCTGCCATTTCCACAGAAAGAAGAAATGATTCCCAATGAGATATCGTGATTCCATTAATACCGCGGCACTTTCTCTCCTTTAGTATTTTAAAAGTGCCTACATTTCCCAGGTAGATGGTCACAACCACAAATTCTCACTTTGTCTTTCTACCATTATCTTGCCTTCTCTGCCCTATTTATTTTCTTATATACGAAACCAGAACTTTAAAAATTCCTCCTTTACCCATTTATCCTTTCCAACAAACATATAGTAGGCTTTCTATTATTGACAAGGAAAAAAGTAGTTTTAGGTTCAGTAACTAACTGTAGAATCATAATATTGCATTTACCTCTGCCTCGTCCCATTGCTATATAAAGGAGAGTAGAGCTATTTCTAATAACAAATTGTTTAGACATGTAACATCTAAATGAAAGTGACTGAAGGAAAAAAAAACGAAATTGAGGACATGAGATCACACAAACACTGTTATAATGAATACATAAAAACTATTACAGACTTCAGAACTTTGGAATCCAATCTTGTAATTTGTGACTCTGTGCCAAAAAATAAGTTGGAAGCTATACATTCATCATATGCTCTAAGTTCAAAAGATAGTATCATGCTCTACTGCATGAGCAGTATTTAAAATACTGCTATTTTCAACAGTGTTTCATCATGCTTCATTTTTTGAAGAAAACCCCCAGGAGAGATAGATTAAGGCTCAGGACTTGAATTACTATCACTTACTTAAGTAGTATTATCTACCATTTTTCTAATGAGCCATTCTCTGTTCTTGAAGCATTTAATATGGAACATTGCATAATATAGTTAGTTCTTCAACTCTAGGAAGGTAGGAGTAATAATAATATGAAAAGGAGCAAACAGATATTCAATCTACCTCAGTAACTATGAGTATTTAATGTAGTGTTTTATACTATATAATTCTTTTTTTAAATTTTTTATTAATTATTTTTATTAACATATAATGTATTATTTGCCCCAGGGGTACACGTCTGTGAATCGCCAGGCTTACACACTTCACAGCATTCACCACAGCACAATTCACAGTTGTTATCAATGGGGACACCCAAGAAAATGAGAGGGGAAAAAACCACTCTCAGCAAGTCATGCTATACTAATATTATGAAAATCAAATGAATATTTCAGTTTCACCACCTAAATAAAAAAAGTATTAGAAGTACCAAAATTAAAATCTCAGGGATAGGGGTATCTGGGTGGCTCAGTCAGTTAAGTGTTAGACTCTTGATTTCAGCTCAGGTTATGATCTCAGGCTTGTGAGACTAAGCCCCATGTCCAGCTCTGCTCTGGACTATAGCCCTGCTTAAGATTCTCTCCCTCTCCTTCTGCCCCTCCCCCACCCTTTTCTTTCTCTCTCTAAAAAAATAAATACATAAGTAATCTTGATTGTAATATAGGAGCAAGTGTGCACATTTTTATTAAAATAGAAGTAATGACAAAGAAAGGCAAATATTGAATAATAAATCAAGAAATTAAAACTTAACTTATGAAACAGTGTTTTTCGCAAGCTGTTGGGGTAGTATGACACACCTTTCTTCTGGTGTGTTGGCTTTGTCCAAGCAAACTGTTTATAAAGAGTGTAGCATATGATGAACAAAACCACCATCCCGGGGTCATTTCACATATCTACCTGTAGCCAAATTGATCTTCTTTTTCTTTCCTCTTTTTAACAAAGGAAACGTTCCTTCCCTTCTCCAACCTCAATCTCTTTAGTCTTGTCAAGGAACTTGTTCCTTATGTTAGAGCCCCCTCTAGTTGGTGCCCTTCATCTCTTGGTCACAGACCACAGAAACCAATGTTAGTTATCTTTCACATAAAATAAAATGTAAAGAGTAAACAAACATAGATACCCCACAACCCCTGCAACCTCTACCTCATTTTGGGGTTCCTTTTCATCCATTTTTCTTATCTCTAATGTTTAACCTCATGTTATTCTCAGTTTCCTTTATAAAACCTCTACCACATAAGCCTTCCAAAATTGTTACTTTTCAGTCTCCAATGGTTTCCTTGTTGTCAAATCCTATGGTTACTTTCTGGCTTCACCCTTCTGATTATCTCAACTTACTCCTTTTGTTATGGTTGAACAGTCCCTCCTTCTTCATGCTTTTGCCTTTGGGACACAGCTTACTTTCCTTTGTCCTTTTTCAGTAGCTGCTCTTTCTTGGCTGCCTTTGCAGACTACCTTTCCCCATGGCCTCAAAAAGGTGCAGTTCCTTGAATAATATCACCCTGATTTCAGTACAGTAGTTTAAAAATGCTATTTTCCTGTGTCTATGGAACTGTAACTATTTCCCATACTGCTTTAAGTTAGTTCCTTTAAGAGCAGATGATCTGGGGTGCCTGGGTGGCTCAGTGGGTTAAAGCCTCTGCCTTCAGTTCAGGTCATGATCCCAGGGTCCTGGGATTGAGCCCCACGTCGGGCTCTCTGCTCTGCGGGAGCCTGCTTCTTCCTCTCTGCCTGCCTCTCTGCCTACTTGTGATCTCTGTCTTTCAAATAAATAAATAAAATCTTAAAAAAAAAAAAAGAGCAGATGATCCATCAACAATGCCATTTAGAGAATTTGCTATTTATCCAGTTGAAACATAAAAGTTTACTCCAAAGATGGCAGAAACATGAGTAATATTTATTAACCAGCATTTCTAATTTCCTTTGAAATGTTATGTAATTTTTTCTTTACAATAAAGTTCAGAATATTTAATCCAAAGTTTCTAAATTTTTGAACTAAGTTTTGAATTAACTCTCCTTATTTAAATAGCTTACTTGCATGTCTCAATAATCCACAATTTCTATGAATTTACATTGTTGAATCAGAAACAAAGCATTCTAGTTTAATTCTGAGAACTAACTTTTAAGTAGATTTGAAATTTAGTTAAATCATTCTAGGGACCAATGTCAGGCTGCTCCAAAATTGGTCACTTTGGCATGAAGACTGTTTTGAGTAAAAAAAAAGAATCAAAACCCAGCAGATTCAGGAAAAGCTCTTTCTCTCTTCCTCAACTGCCTAAAAAGAACTTAGATAGAAACCTGCTTAGGAAAAGAGCCACCACCATAGATAACTACATTACGATATGAAATAGGTACGGTAGATTCAGAGGAACACTGCAAGACCCCTTTGATAAAAGTCCTTTCTGAGTGGCCCTTATTCACTAGTTATTTACTCTTTTTCATTCTTCCTGAAGGCCAAATTCTTTCCCTTTGAAAATCCCTACCTCCTTCTCCTCAGTTCCGAAAGGCACATACACCTCATTTTGCCAGACTGTCTTGGAATTTCCGTGTGTGTGTATTCATCAAATATATGCAACTATTAAATTTGATTTTTTCCTGTTAATCTGTCTCATGTCAATGTGATCCTTGATCCTGCTAGAAGGACCCAAGAGGGGACAGGAATTCTTGCTCCCAGACATCACAGTAACACTGAAATTGGGGAGATGCAGAAGAATGATGAAAATGACACTTTAGATAACATTTGAGGACTCATGTGTCCTTAAATCTTTATTAGAATTAAAATATTACTTTTAATCTTTCTTTTTTAAACTTCACACTTTATTGATTTATTTGTATTGTGATACTGAGGGAAGTGCTGAACTGACATCCTGTTTACAGTTGGTAACCTACTCCGGACAGCCACTCCTTTTGCTTTTTCTGTAACAAGCCAAACAAACAGGTATTGCAAGGTGAGAACCCCCGATTTCCCCTGGGGCAACAGTAGACCTGAAAGCGAATCAGAGAACCACTACCCTGGCCAGAGTATTTCAATGATGACACATTTACCTCAAGAGTAGAAGCTGGCAGGTCCTAAAATTATAGCTAAAAAATAAATTTTTAAAGCACATTTAAAGTCAGATATAGAATTCATTATTAGTCAGGGGAAATGTAGAAGGCAACCTGCCCAAAATAGGTGAATTTAGAAATTACATTTTGATTTGAAAGATGTATACCATCAAAACGGACAGAAATTTATTTACATTTATGTTTAGTGCCTTGTCCTTTTTGAAAAGAGCACTCATTTTATCCTTCAATCAAGTTATTATTTGGGATACCTCAATATCTTAATTTCTTAAATGATTCTTATAAGTGAATTTAAGAGTACTGGCATAAAGTTGAGGTCAGTTAAAATTATGTGGTGTGGTGGTACAGAAATGAGATAGAAAGTCTCAGGAGACAGACAAGGAGAAGGGGGGAGGGTAAGGCGTGGGAGGGAAGGGAGAGGAGGGCAAGAAATGGAACTAGGGAAACTGAAGGACTCCATAAAGATCCGATGTTTTCCCTCTCCCTCCTTCTATTTTTAAAGATTTTTTATTTTATTTATTTGACAGATATAAATCACAAGTAGGCAGAGCAGCAGGCAGAGAGAGGGAAGCAGGCTCCCCGCTGAGCAGACAGCCTGATGTGGGGCTCGATCCCAGGACCCTGAGATCATGACCTGAGCCGAAGGCAGAGGCTTAACCCACTGAGCCACCCAGGCGCCCCCCCCCTTCTATTTTTGCTGGAAGCTTCACCCCCACTTTACAAATGCCTCAGAATGCAAATCATGTATGTCTTCCTGGTAAAAGATAAGGAGTTAATGAATTCTTTAGACTAGATAACGTCTAAGGAAGGACCAGGTGAGAATGACCAGAAGAAGCCATCGTATGTGTATTCTAGACCACCAGTGCTGGCCATCTCAATACCAAGATCCTCTGGCTCCAACAAATAACATCTGGGACCTCATCTTTGCTCCAATCAGTTCCTGGATGCCTGAAAGGACACATATACCAGAGCATGATCCTCAATAAGAACTCCCAGACCCCCCAAAAAGAAGAGACTCCCTCTTTTTTTCTGAGTCTTCCGGACACTCTGTCTGTACCTACACTCTCTCCATACCTTCGATGAATTTGCTTTCACCTCCTGCTGCCCTGCATTTGATTTCTATCCTATGTGTGGCCCCATGGTTGGTAGAACTCCATCTGGGTCTCTGGACCCAGCCTACTGCCATCAAAATGAGGTGAAATAAGAAGGAAAACAAAGAGGAAAGCAATAAATATTTGAATAAGTAGCAGATGTTATCTGATGCTTTTTGCCATGGGACCTTAAAATATTGGAAATTTTAGAAGATTCATAAGTTTTTAAGAAAATTTGATTTTGGTGGAGTGAGGTTACAACTTCTAAGAGAACAAGAGTCTTTCTAAGAGCACCTTCTTAAAGTTGTTTTCTTCTTTAGTTTCCTTTTCTGATTTTTAATCTTCTCTCCATTTCTCTCCTTTTACAGAATTTTGCACCAAATTGTTGAGGCATTAGCTAAAGCAACATCTGTGTGAAATCACCCTCACCAAAGAAAGTCTTCATTTCCTTGTTTAAATTCATAGTATCTATTTGTACAAGGGGCTGTACGCTCATTTAAGACAAAATAGAAAACAAAGATGAACAGAAAAAAACTAAAAAATTTGTTTGGATACTTTCCATGTTTGTCAAACAAAGTAATATCCAAACAATCCATTGACATTTTGCTTGCAAAGTAAGACAAAACAAACTGTAGAGATGTTCTTGTTGGACCTTGTGATGATAGCTTCAATTTCAGAATCCCAGAACAAAATGTTCAAATTAGTGGTCCTAAACATCCCTTCGAATATGCTTCCAAATTTTAATTTTTTATTTTTTATAAACATATATTTTTATCCCCAGGGGTACAGGTCTGTGAATCACCAGGTTTACACACTTCACAGCACTCACCAAAGCACATACCCTCCCCAATGTCCATAACCCTACTCCCTTCTCCCAAACCCCCTCCCCCCAGCAACCCTCAGTTTGTTTTGTGAGATTAAGAGTCACTTATGGTTTGTCTCCCTCCCAATCCCATCTTGAAAACTCTATATCTGCAACGTTTTATTTTTTAATCAAAGTTTTGAAGTGCTTAATTTAAGTACACTATCTTTTAACATTTAATGTCACTTAATATTACTTAAAAGTAAAATTTAGGGGCACCTGTGTTGCTCAGTCCGTTGAGTGTCTGACTCTTGGTTTTGGCTCAGGTCATTGTCTCAGGGTCGTGGGCTCAAGCTGGGCATCAGGCTGCAAGTTCAGCTGGGAATCTGCTTAAGATTCTCTCTCTACCCCCCGCCCCTGCCATTTGCACATGCTTGTGTGCTCTCTTTCTCTATATATAATAAATAATCTTTTTTTAAAGAAAATAAAAATTAGACAAATTTTTACTCATTTTTGTTTATAGCATAGAGTTCCTACATTTACTTCATTAAATATAACCTATATTGCTATTACTTATAAACAGTATGGCAAGAGTTGCTACATGAATTCTATCCAGTTATATACAAGGCATAACATGAGCCATTTACATTAAATACCTCACAAATTTCTATCACATGCATAAGGACACAAATAAATCTCCATCATGTAAACACAATAATGAATATTTTTTATAAAAACAAAGATAGAAAAAAAAAACTTCAGACTTGTTAGCCTGAATAAAAGTATGGTTTCCTTGAGCATATAGAGAAAGTTTACTTTCTCTATATATGAAATATCAATAACTAACTTATGAAATTCTACAAATCTTATAAAGAAAGGTAACATCTTAAATTCAAGTGTTAAGATCACAAATAAAATTATTTAAACCCAACCCTTCCCTTAATTTTCAAAACTTTGACATACAAGCATAACCACACACACACACACACACACACACACACACACTCCAGATCCTTGAACAAGACAAAATTCCCTTCTTTCTTTCATTCATTCTACCACCAACTTTATAAGAATTAGAATAAACTTATTAGGAATAAATTAGTATAATCCTTGATATAAGTCTGTGTTCAGACATAATCTTTAGACAGCTACATCAGTGTTGACATGAATAATATGCAATAACTTCTAGATGACAAATAGTAAGAGCAGTAAAACCTGACTGTTTTTAATCCATCATTTTGGTTATTTATTTTTGGTATTATAAATAATGCAGTGGTTGATATTCATATATCAAAATCTTTGTTCTCATCTCTTTTATTCCTTAGGAATTTAAATTGTTCATTTTTTATAAATTTATTTTATTTTATTTTATAATTGGGTGTGACTAGATACACGACTTCTATATTTTCCACTAACATTTATGCATTAAGTTCAATATGCAAGCATGTTTTACATATATCAGGGGGCACTCCTTGTTACAATATATGTCTGGAGAATATTAAGTTCACTTTTAATCAACACTGATCATTATTATATCATTTGGCTTCTTTGCCTCTATTTATATATTTGTCTTTCTAGCAAAGGAAAAACTGAGCAGTGCATTTTACAACTCTTATCACTATTTAAATGTTGTGCCCCTATACACTGTCTATTAACAGTTCTTTTTCTAAATGGTATATGAAATGCATTAAAGGACATAATATTTTGCACATAAAAGTGCTTGTGTGCAGTTATGATTTTACTGCCAGTGCCACACTTCATCAATAAAGGGTGACCCACTGTTTCTTAATGTTTTTAAGATTGCATTCTACTATTTAATTTAATATTCTGAACACTGCTTTCATTTTGCTTTGATTTACCTGGTGCATCTTTTTTCCCCATTTTCCTTCTTTAAAATTCTCTAAATCCCTTAATTTTATGTTTTCTCACGTTAACAGTATATAATCAGATTTAATTTTTTTACCCAATTGAGATTAATTATCCATTAAAATTACTCTCTGAAATGATATATTTAGCTTTAATTTTGTCATCTAATTTTTAATATTTTTGTTTTTCTATCTCTGCCATATTTTGCTGAAATAATTCTATGTCATTTCTCATTATAATAAAGAATGTACATGTCTTCACTGAAATACTTAAAAGATATACTTAAATGTATATTTCTCTGCACAATGGATAAACAAATATATCTTATATCTTCTATGTAAGAAGAAAGACTTTTTAAAAATTTAATTTAATTTAATTTAATTTAAAAATTTAAAACATTAATGTTTCCTCCTGCCAACTGCTGAATTTTGGAGTTTAATTATTATTTTTAGATCATACATCTTCTCGTATGACAATCACATCCTGATTCACATTTATAGTGTATGATTAGAGAAATAATTAGAATTAAGTCTTGATTTAGATTTGTGCTTTGTTGACAGAACATTTATATTTCTATTTCCCAAAAGTTTAGTTTTTGATTCATGTGTTTAATTGCCTAAAAAAATAACTTTATATAAATCTTTCAGGAATAGTAACAAAAGTAGCTTAATATCCACGGCTTTGCATATCTGAAAATTCTTCTCCTTCATTTGTCTTTTTAATGTTCCTTGCTCACTATGTTTTATTCTAAACATTTTATACTGTTATCATTTCATCCCATCTGTGTTTCGTATTTTTTTCTCAAAAAGAAAAAAAAAAGATAGCACAAAGTCACTTCATTTCTGCTTCCTGTAGTTATCTTTATAAAGCATGAGGTTTTCTCTTCTATGATAGCAAACTATAGATACTTCTCTTTTTTTAATATAATAGAAACTAACTCTATCCAAAGATGGAATTTTTCCATTCACTTATTAGAAGAAGGAGAGATGGAACCAGGCTGAGTCTGTGCCAAAAAAGTGTTTCCACTTTGATCCTTCACTGCTTGTCTCCTTGCTCTGAATCTTTCTCATATCCTAACCAGAAGAACTTGTTAGCCTTCTGTTATAGCCCTAGTTTACCAATATAATAGTCTATATAATAAGAGGGGATACAAGGGCTTCAGTTAGTCTCAGTGGGAAGCCTCAGCTTGAATAACCAGGGGGCTGGTGGTATCACTACAGGAAAAACAAAACAAAACAAAACAAAACGTAAAGGAAGACAACTTTGTATCCGAAGAACAGATTCAGTTGCAAACAATACATGTGTTTGGGTTTTGCACTAGGTACAATAACTATAACTATAAGTACTCAAGTACTGCTTGAGTTAATAGATAAAAAATATGTAGAGAAATAGATAAAATTCTATTTTCTTTGAAGATAACTGATGTAAGATAAAAGACCAGAGTGTGGTGATGGAGACTAATGGGTTGGAAAACTAGCAGATACCACTTGGATCAACCTGTCAAAATAAGCAGCATGACTAATGAGATAAACTGAAATCATGCACCATCTGATAGAATGCAATGGGATAATGTGGCATTGGTTCTGTAACACTCTTGTCGAAATGTATCACCCGACAGGATCTCAGGGTTCTGAGATCCAGGCCCTTAGGCTCTGTACTCAGTAGGGAGTCTACTTGAGATTCTTTCTCCCTCTCCTTCTGCCCCTCCCTGTCCTGCCCCCCAACATGTGCAATCAATCAATCAAATATTTGGGAAAAAAAATGTATCACCTGAATCTAAACACAAGAAAAGGTCAGAAAAACTAAAAGGTCAGAAAAATTAAATTGAGGTGGTCTCCAAAAGGGAAAAAAAAAATGAAAAGGAAGGAAAGAGAGAAGGAAGGAAGGAAAAGTAGGAGGAAAAGAGAAAAATGGAAGAGAAAGCACTGGCCAAACTCTGGCTAAGTTAAGGAAAGTGTGAAGATCTCTTCCTGACACAAGGACATAAAAACACTTGACAATTAAAGGCAATTCAGGATTCTGAACTTAATCTTTTGACTATTATTGGGACTATTGTTGAAATGTCAACGGAGGTCTAAGGATTAGACAGCAGGAACATATTAATGTTAATTTCCTGTTTTGGATGGTTGTATTATGCATGTATTTTGTATATATACATGTGGTTATTATATGACAGTATATGAATATATAATATGATAAATGTATGTGCTATTATATAATATAAATGCTAATTATAGTATTGTCTTATACATAAATAAGTAAAAATATGTAAAGCATATTATATATGCATATATTTGTAGAATATATAAACTAAAGCAGGGTTCTTCAACCTTGGCTCTATCATTGACATTTGGGGCCATGTAATTCCCTGTTGTGGGAGTTTCCTATAAATTGTAAGATACTGAGCAACCTGCCTGGTTCCTACTACTGAATGCCAGTAGCAACCTCCTCTTTTTTTCCTCCACCTCCAACTCCAGGTAAATAACCAAAAATGTTTTCATTTATTATTAAATGTTCTCTAGAGGACAAAATTGCTCCTGGGTTGAGAATCTCTCTACTCAAGTATTTGGGGATGATGGATCATCAAGTTGGCAGCTTAATATCTAATAGCTCAGTACCCAAGAATCTCAGCAAAGTTTAAGAAGAAAAAGTACAGAGAGAAACAAAACCTATAAACATCATCCTCAATCTGGTAAAAGCCAAACATACAGAGGAAACCTTATAAAAAGACATGGGAAATAAAGAAATATTATACAAAGAAGCCACAACATCAGTGAGAGCTTTTTTTCTAATTAAAAAAAAATGAGGCCAAAATACAGTGAAATGAGATGAAAGGGAAAAAAATGCAAACTCAGGTTTCTATATTCAGTTAAAATATATTTCAAAGAGAAAGGTGAAATTCAGACATTAAAAACAAAATAGGTTAATTTGTCACCAACAATCGTGCAATATAAGAAATGGTAGCAAAACTTTTACAAGCTGAAAGGAAATGAAACCAAACAAAAACTCAAATCTAGAAGATATGAAGAGCAGAGAAATAAGTATGAAGGCAAATGTAAGGCTAAGTTTTTTATCTCTTAATTTCTTTGAAAAGCAACAGACTGTTTATAATAAAAACAACATTTTAAGTTGAGGTTTAGGATGTGCATAATAAAATTATATCACAAAAAAATACCACCGAGGACAGGGAAGGAATAAAGGAAATGTAATTTTATCAGTTTTCTACCTTATACGTGAAACAGCAAAAACACTACCACTAAGCAAAATTTAAGTTAGTTAACGATACATTGAAGATTATTGTAATCAATAAAAAATAATTTAATAATAAATAATACAAAGATATGCAACTATCCAGGCAACAAAGAAATGAAAAATGAGTACTAAAAATTTAATAAAACAGAAATAAGCATAGGAAAGAAATAAAAATGAATAAAAAATCAGATTAGACAAGTAGAAGAAAATGCTAGCAGTATGATTTATTTAACCCAAATAGGTATAGATACAGATACAGATATCAATATAAATATATAGATATGCATATAAAGATAAAATGACCAAATAGACAATGCATATGTAAATTTATTAAATACAAATGAACTAATAATCCAATTAAAAGGCATGTTGTCACACTGAATAAAAATGTAAGACCTACTAAATGTTGTCTACCAAAAAAACATTTTCAATATAAAGACAGAGATATGTCGAAAGCATATAATTTGCTTACTGATAACCTGTATGTAAAGTCATATATATATATGTATAGTTAGAGAACATTTAAACCACATTATCAATTACCTTAACCTTACTGACATTCACAAACTACATCAAATGAACGCAAAATGCACAATGATTTTTGTGCAATATATTAACCAAGGAGAAAAGCTAGTTTCTTCAAAAATAGTACTAGGAAAACTGGACTTTCACATCCAAAAAATATCTCTTCAATGTAAAAAATAGATTAATCACTACATGATATTGTAAATCATTAATAAGAATAGCCAAAGAGTGAAATTCGATGCTTATCTTACATCATATACAAAAATCAATTCAAAATGGATTAAGACTTAAACATAAGACTGGAAACCATAAAACTCCTAGAGAACACATATAAGAAGTTACTTAGCATTGGTCTTAGCAATGACTTTTTTGAATAGGACACTAAAAGCACAGGTAATGAAAGCAATAACAAATGCTAAAACAAGTGGAACTATACTAAACTAAAAATCTTCTGTACGGTAAAGGAAACCATCAACAAAATTAAAGAGCAACCTACCAACTGGGAGAAAGTACATGCAAAACCATATATCTCATAAAAAGATATAACCAAGATAAATGAAGAAAACTTACAACTCAATACCCCTCCAAAAACAAACAAACACAAACACAATTAAAAAATGGGCAAAAGACTTGATAGATATATTTCCAAAGAAGACATAAAAATGGTCAATGGTGGTGGGTATTAAGGAGGTCACATACTGCATGGAGCACTGGGTATTATACATAAACCATGAATCTTGGAACACTACATCAAAAACTAACGATGTATTATTGTATGGTGACTAACATAACACAATAAAAAATAAATAAAAATCGCCAATGGATAAATGAAAAAGTGTTCAAACTTACTAATTATCAAAAAGAAACGTAAATCAAACCCATGATGAGATATCACCTCACACCTGTTAGAATTCCTTTAAGGAAAAAAACAAAAAAAAAAAGGAAGGAAGGAAGAAAGGAAAGGGAGAGAAGGAACTATTAGCAAGGACACAGAGGAAAATGAACTTATGCACTATTGCTGGGAATATAAATGGTTACAGCCATTTCAATAAAACAGAATGGACTTTCTTCAAAAAAAAATGTAAAACAGGACTACAGTGTGATCTAATAATCCCATGTCTAAGTATATAACCAAAGGAATTGAAATCAGGATGTTGAAGAGATTATCTGCACACCCATGTTCGCTGCAGCATTATTCACACTAGCCAATATGAAAACAGCCTAAATGTCTGTCGATGGATAAATGGTTAAAGAAATGCCATATAATCACACAATGGAATATTATCCTATTTTAAAAATATGAGGAAATCCTGACATTTGTGACAACATGAATGAATCAAGAGAACACTGTGAAGTGAAATAAGCCAGATAGAGAAAGACAAATAGCGCATGATCTCACTTACATAACACACACACACACACACACACACACACTGAACTCACAATAACAGAGAGCAGAATGGTGGTTACCAAAGGCTGGGGCATGGGGAGGAGAAAGGAAAAGTGAACAAGAAATTGGTGATTGCCAAAGGCTGCTTCGAGGGGGTGATAGAAAGTTATTGTTAAATGGTTACAAAGCTTCGGTTTTGTAAGGCAGAGTTGGAAGTGGATGGTGGTGACGGTTGCACGACCCTATGAATGTACTAAATACCACTGAACTACACACTTCAAAATGGTTGAGAGATTTAAGTTTCACGTTATGAGCATTTTACCACAATTTTTAAAATGTTAACCATTAGGCCATATGCTGGACCAAACACTAAGTTTCAATAAATCTCAGGTTTTAGATCTTACATAGTATATTCTTTGACCAGAGTAGAATTTAATTTGAAATCAATGCCAAAATAGATACCTAAAATAACCCCCCCAAAACACTTGTAAATTAGACAAAACTCTTTTTAGTAAGAGTCCAACGTTTATAAAAGACATAATAGGAAATTTTAAAAATAATACAAAATGATGAAAATACCATCACTTGTGGGGTGGAATTACATTTGAATTGAGAGAATAATTTGATCACTTTAAGAGCTTAGCTGACAAAACACACATAAGGTTTAAAAATCCACCAAAGAATAAAAGCATTATAAGCAAGTTAAGTTTAAAAAGTGGAAAAAATAAAGTAAAGCAGTACTGGAAGAAATAAATAAATGAAATTGAAAACAAACACTAGAAAACACAAAATGAAAAGCTGTTCTTTTAAAAAGATCCATAAAATTGTTAATCTTAGCAAGACTAAGAGAAATGTTCAAATACAGATAAAAAACTATTGAAAACTCAGTAGCTAAACTGATCATAAGGAAAGGAAAGCACATCTGAAAAGCAGCTCACACAAGTAACAGAGATTTAAAAGGAACAGAATTCACGTCTTCAGAGTTAAAGTATTTCAGAATACCACTAAATGTGAGATTTACGTAAGAACAATCATGCCTTCCTTTCCTATGTCTTAGTAATAACTGTTTTGGTTTCATTAATGAATGATTTGATTTACATGTTAAATTATTAGACATTATTGCCAATTTTGATTCTTATTCATTTATCTAATTTGGATATATGAATTGCTATTATTTCACAGTAGAAAGTACTGTGATTAGTACAAAGTAAGCAGTCCTTATTCCATTAGGACTAATTTTCCTTAACTCTATTATATCAGGAAAGAGTGACTGATTTTATATGCATGTTTGAATATAGATTGCCATGGTTATAATGGTTAGTGGAAAAAGTACACATTTTACAGATATTTTTAAGGAAGATTAAGCAAGATTTCATGGCTTAGATACAAGATATAATGCTAAGAACTGAAAAGTTAATGAAGTTTGACATTGCATCTTTTTTTTTTTTTTGGCTTTCTTCCATGGTTACTAGAAACCAGTTAGAAAAGCATGTTAAAATTCACCTTCCAGAAGATAAAGTCTGTCATACTTCTAGTATCAGTCTTCCTTATCAATTTTTACTGTCATATTTTCTGAAATTTAGACTTTCAAGTTTAAAGAGAAGATAATAAAATAAAATGGATTTTTAAGAATATCATATTAAATATTCCAATTTATTCTTTCAATGTGCAGTGTGACTCTAGTATGTAACACACCTATTCACATTTCTAGGCAATGTAAAATAGTTAACATTTCAGAGAGTAGAGAAGAATCAAGTGTGCCTTGGCAAGTACTGAATTCCAACTTTGACCATTATATGGTTTAGAAGCTAAACATTTTTCCCACAAATTTTAAAAGTATACATATCAATAGTACAGATATAAGGGTTAGATTTCATATATTTTTTTGACTTTCTTTAAGTATTTTAATTTATTTTTGTAAGGGTAGGGAGGAGAAGCAGAAAGAGAAGCTGTTTCCCTGATGAGCAGGGAGCCAGATGCGGGACTTGATCCCAGGACCCTGCGATCATGATCTGTCTGAGCCAAGGACAGATGCTTAACAAACTGAGCCACACAAGTGCCCACATTTCACATACATTTTTAAAAGTGAAAAGAAGTGGTTGAAACACTCCAGATCTTTATTGGAATAAATTTAACTCAGTATAAACTGATGCAAGAGTACTTGATCTTTTTGCCTTTGTTTGAAATTTACAGTGACTTTGTTCTTCAAAAGCAAAGGGTATTGTTCTGAGTAAACTCTTCGTGGTATAACTTAACTGTTGATAGAATAATTTCATTCATCATATTGCAACACCCCCCCAACACACGCACGCACACTACACAGAGAACACTGGTACCCACTCTTAGCTCAAACCATGAAGGAGGAGGAAAGCAGGAGGAGCTGCATAAATAAACCTTCCAACAGCAGAGATTTCAGAAATAAAATAACGATAGTGAAATTGGAAGACTTAAGGAAAGCTATTTATGTTACTCCAAGGAATACAAATCAATAAAAGTTCATGGCTGAAAGGTTCTCATTGATTGGAACATACTGGTAGGAAAGTAATTTTGAAACCCAATGTAGGGTTTGCCAACCACACCACATTTTCTGATTGTATCCAATAAAATGTTATGACCTCGAAACCACTATCTCTAGTATTAGTTTCTTGAATGACTTTATTTTTTTTTTATTCTAACATGACTAAGCTGAAATCAAGACATCTGAAATATGGTTCAAAGAATTGTAAGATATTTTTAAGCTAAATAGTTCAAAGTTGGCTTCATGAATGTTGTTGGAAAGCATGCATCACTTAGAGGTGTTATGAAAAATAATGCAGACAATTGCTTGATTGTATATCTAGAAATTCCTTAACTTTCCCATGAATACAGTTTTTTACAACACTACTAACTAATCCTTTGTCAAATTTTTTAGGCATCTCTAACCCAGTGGTAGCTGCTGTCAATCTCTCCATGCTTCATGGCCAGTGTAGGCCTCATGGGTCTTAGTGTGAGGGCAGGGAATCACTTTGCTAAAAAGTGCCTTAAATTCTTTGCAGCTTCAGAAAGCAATCCTTCTGTATGTGCTGTTGATAGACTGATCTGCCAAATCAACTATGATACTATATAATGGAAAAAGGAAGAAAACCTCTCCAAGGGGAAAAGTCTTCTCCACAACAAGTCTTATTACACCAGAGGAAAAGAAACCCCAAAGGATAGCTTGAGGATTGGGAACTGGATATCAAATTTTCTTGGATAAACTTCCAATGTTTCTCTCCATTATTTTCTATAATCTTATAAATATATTCCCTTAACTTTGCTCAATGCTTTGCTCAGTCTACTGATACACTCATTTTTGCATTCACCTCTTTGACTATATACAAAGGGAAAGCGTGGTAATAAAAAGTAACCTATATAAATAAATAATAGGACTAAGCCAATGCACTAGAATGAGAGCTACATGAAGTCAGAGATTTCAGTTGATTTATTCAGTGCTCTTTTTCTGATGCCTAGAACAGTGCCAGTCTCAAGGCAGTGTTTGTTATTGAATGAATATATATGAAATGAGCTCTTCCCAGCTTGACATTATGTCATAGAGGTACTTTAAATCCTGTGGGGCACTAACTGTGCCCCACATCTTAAGTGCTTAAACACATCATTCTTTCTGCAAAAACAGTACTCCCTCATCCCCCAACAATTCATTCATCAGATCTCAGCTCAAATATCAGTGCCCTGATCACTGAAGCCTGGATTTATGTGTATTATGTGCACTTATAACACCTGCTACATTCATTATCATATCATATTTTGTTTATAAGCTTATTTGTGTATAACCTCCAAAGCCTAGGCTCCAAAAGGGTAGGTAGGTATTTAACTAGTATTTCCTGGTCTCAAAAAATATCTCTTCAATGTAAAAAATAGATTAATCACTACATGATATTGTAAATCATTAATAAGAATAGCCAAATAAATACCACAAGATACAAAAAACCAGACAACACAACTTTCTTCTAAGGTAAGTCTTCGATGGAACACTGTCCGTCTAAAGTACAACATTCAGATTTTTCTATGTATCTAGAGATACAGCTGACTAATAGAACTCGAAAAGTCAAAATGATAAAACGTTGGTATTCTGGTGAGGTTAGACATAAATAAAAAAACCAACAACAAAACCCAAAACCAAAACCTTAGAACAGAAGGGAAGAGGATCAAATTCTATAAAATAAAGATGAAAACACTTGGAACTTTCCACCAAAATATGAAATACTATAATCTAGGGACACCCCTAAACTTTTAAATCCAAAAGGATAAAGAAGATCAGGCTTTTTGAAAACTTGTATAGGAAACCTGTCACTCGTTGCATTTACACAATACAGAGGGCAACATTAAATTTCCTACAGTGGGCTTATCAACCTTGACACTATTGACGTTTTTGGCCCAAATCCTTTTTTGTTATGACAACCAAAAACCAGACATTGAAGACTGTCACCTGAGGGGTAAAATTGTCCCTGGTTGTTATGTAGTGTTAAGGCAAATTCAACTAGGAACACAGATGTTAGAGATGCAGTGATGGTTTTATGGTTTAATGGTATTAATGATATTTGTATCATATGGTTCACCCGTACATATGATATCCAAACAAAATATTAGTGTTGTAACGTTCAAACAAACATTGATCTGAAAAACCTCTCTTGTAAGATACAAGTTCCAGGAATAATAATGTACAATTAAGTGACCAGTTTGGTAGACTGGAAGGGAGAATAAAGAAATCTAAATGGCTGTCTCACCTTTGCCCCTACTCTGTTGGACTCTAATTTGAATAATCCTTTTTAAATTGTGTTCCTTACTTTCCTCATCTTTAAACTGAAGGTATGAGTTATTTGATTTCTTGGCTCCTTTCTGCTCTACTATACCATGAACATATGAAACCATCCAGTGTATATTTCAGAAACAATTAAATAAAAACAATTGCTCTCTTCTTGATATATGCATCATCATGTACCCCAGCTGAAATTAAACATAAAAGATTTTTATTGATTGTGTGATTTTGGGAGTTCGCTTTCCATCAAAAGCTATCAGTTTCAATGGCCCATAGAAGATGCCTGAAATCCTACTAGAAAATGATATTTTGTTTCTTTGACTTAAGGCAATAATTTTCAAACTATGCTGTACCCAGGGGTATCTGTTAGAGGGCAGTGAGGCACGTAAGCAGGCAGTGCTTTAGATCCCCCTCCAAATGATTCAAACAGAATCCAGAAGCTTTCATCATTTTATTTATTAAGGCTCAAAAAATTGTTTGAACATAGAATTTGGCATGGATATGAAAACACCGGAAGGTATATCTGTGCCAAATCCTATCATATGCTATTTATCCTTTTATCTATATATGCATGTATATACAGCATTCATATATATTATATATGTTGATATCCTATGCAAGTGTCTCTAAGGCTATTAAACTACATGTTGGTCATTGACAATGCATTGTAAATTCATTCATTCCCCTGTTTAAAACAGTGTCATCAGGGGAGATGGTGCTTCCATAGGACGGTGTTTATAGTCAGGCACAAAAACACTGAGTGTAGGAATATACACCATGTCATCCTACCGAAAGGCCAGGTGGCACTGTGCGGGAAACAGCATGGTTGTGAAACAGGCGCGTACTTGGAAACCCAAAGGAGCAAAGTGTGCATCATCACACCGAGGCATGGAGCACACGGGTGGAAGGGGGAAATGCCAGAGTTTCCCAGTGAGCAGGATAAGCTAAAAGGGGCTGACTTCTTTGTTGTTTTAATAAAGCAGAGCTCATTTTTTTCACAGCGTCTTTAAAAACAGCATTCCATTCAAGCGTTATGAGATTTAAGACAATAAATAATATATCCACAGTGAATATGCTTTAGCTATGAAAAGAGTCATACTGCATAAAAACATATTTTTAGGAATATCTGGATTGATTTTCTTAAAGTGACGAATTACACAAGGCTATCATTAGTCTCTGGTAAGTTATTTGCATAACAATCTACTTGCAAGTACATGAACTCAATTACAAGAACTCTTAATGGATCAATCTTTGGAAATCTCTGTAGAAGTTACCTACTGGAAATCTTTACTACTATGGTTTAAGAGATTAGTTCAAGTATTGTATTTTCCTACTTTAGTCATCAGCAAATACACTTCACTTATGAGATAGGTGGGACTACTCCCATGCACCCTCTTCTCTACCCTCTTCCTTGTCCCCTTCTTTCTCTTTCTCCTTCATTCCCACTCCCTCTTTCCCATTCTTGTTAGACACAGCCTCTACCAGGAAGCCTTCCCAGTAGGCAAGTAACTTCTGGCATATCCCTAAATACATCTGTCCATCCCTCAATACATTTAGTTGAACGCCCCCTCCACCTTTTTATAGGCTTCTGAAGACAGTGGTAAGCCCACCCACAGTTTTCATGCCTAGTATCTACGTTGTTTGTGACATAGAACATCCCATAAATGTTCTTTCAACTAAAACATTAAATAACTTCTCACCAGTTTCATCCAGCAATCAGAGAAGGCTCACTGAAGTATCATGCTTCCTCCTTAATGAGATAAGACTAATTTCTTTCTCAAGGTGATAGTAAATGCAAGATAAAATTGACATTCAAGTAAAACCTGGAATTCAAGTAATTAGTATCAGAATTGTTTCAATAAATCATCATGATTTTTATAGGAAAAGTCTACAACTGCAAAGAGGCAGCCTATTCCTTCAATGGGAACTGATTTCTTCACTATCCACATATAATTCATGAAGTAATGATGAATTACTTCAACTGTTACTACACTACTACTACTACTACTACTTGCTATTATACTACATTACTACTATACTATAATACTACTACTAAGCTACACTACTACTGCTGTTACTACTACTACTAGAGAAAAGAATCCATCAAAATCCTTGAGGAGAACACAGGCAGCAACCTCTTTGACCTCAGCTGCAACAACATCTTCCTAGGAACATCACCAAAGGCAAGGGAAGCAAGGGCAAAAATGAACTATTGGGATTTTATCAAGATCAAAAGCTTTTGCACAGCAAAGGAAACAGTTAACAAAATCAAAAGACAACTGACAGAATGGGAGAAGCTATTTGCAAACGACATATCAGATAAAGGGCTAGTGTCCAAAATTTGTAAAGAACTTAGCAAATTCAACACCCAAAGAACAAATAATCCAATCAAGAAATGGGCAGAGGACATGAGCAGACATTTCTGCAAAGAAGACATCCAGCTGGCCAACAGACACATGAAAAAGTGCTCCATATCACTCGGCATCAGGGAAATACAAATCAAAACCACAATGAGATACCACCTCACACCAGTCAGAATGGCTAAAATTAACAATTCAGGAAATGACAGATGCTGGCGATGTGGAGAAAGGGGAACCCTCCTACACTGTTGGTGGGAGTGCAAGCTGGTGCAACCACTCTGGAAAATAGCATGGAGGTTCCTCAAAATGTTGAAAATAGAACTGCCCTATGACCAAGCAATTGCACTACTGGGTATTTACCCTAAAAATACAAACATAGTGATCTGAAGGGGCACGTGCACCCGAATGTTTATAGCAGCAATGTCCACAAGAGCCAAACTATGGAAAGAACCTAGATGTCCATCAACAGATGAATGGATAAAGAAGATGTGGTATATACACAATGGAATACTATGCAGCCATCAAAAGAAATGAAATCTTGCCATTTGCGACAATGTGAATGGAACTAGAGGGTATCATGCTTAGCGAAATAAGTCAATCGGAGAAAGACAACTATCATATGATCTCCCTGATATGAGGAAGTGGAGATGCAACATGGGGGGTTAAGGGGGTAGGAGAAGAATAAATGAAACAAGATGGGATTGGGAGGGAGACAAACCATAAGTGACTCTTAATCTCACAAAACAAACTGAGGGTTGCTGGGGGGAGGGGGGTTAGGAGAAGGGGGGTGGGGTTATGGACATTGGGGAGGGTATGTGCTATGGTGAGTGCTGTGAAGTGTGTAAACCTGGCGAGTCACAGACCTGTACCCCTAGGGATAAAAATATATTATATGTTTATTAAAAATTAATTAATTAATTAATTAATTTTTTAAAAGAGATCTACTTCAATACGTAAATATGAAAAGTATTTTGTTCAACTAGAATGTGATCTGCAATTCATAGAAAGGGTATCACACCAACGACTATATTTACTACTACCATGCTTACTCTATAAAAACTGATTTTATTAAAAAACAGACTTATGGTCCTTAAAAGAAATTTAATTTGAGAATAAAATGAACTAAATTTTTGGCCAACATGAAGTTTTAAAAAAATAAACTCAGAGATAACTAAACCAGGAGATCTAATTTTGCAATTATACTACCAATAAGATTAAGAGAAAAAATTTTTTTAAAGATTTTATTTATTTATTTGACAGAGAGAGATGACAAGTAGGCAGAGAGGCAGACAGAGAGAGTGAGAGGGAAGCAGGTTCTTCCTGAGCAGAGAGCCCAATGTGGGACTCGATTCCAGGACCCTGAGATCCTGACCCAAGCTGAAGACAGCGGCTTAACCCAGAGTCACCCAAGCACCCTGAGAAAATTTTTTAAAATATAAAACTATATCTAAACACTCCCTTATCTTCCTCCCATTATACTTCCTAAAATATTTATTCAACCAGGGATTCTTTTTTTTTTTTTCATTATTTTTTGACATTACTTTTTCTTCAGTTTGAAATTTGGAACCAAAGCAGAATTACTTCAGATCTCATGGAAAAATGATCACTTTTTTCTTCTGAATAGTAAACTAACAATTCCCAACAGCTGAAAGGAGATCCTGTCTATTTCTATGCAGTTTCCCTCTAAATAGAGCTTTCTTTTTCAATTGTACTATGACATACTTGTAGTAAAGGCAATAACCTGTTTTAATCTAAGCATGTGTGTATATACACATATTATATATATATATATATATATATATATGTATGTATGTATGTATAGTGAATGTATATGCAAAAACCTGTTTATATATATATAGTATACATACACATATGTATGCTATATATTGCATATATATGTATATATAGTAAATGTATATACAGAAACCTGTTTAACTAGCACCAGAAATGGAGTCTGTTTTTCAAGTTGCTACTTACAGTAACTGCATTTTTTTAAAGATTTATTTATTTATGTGCACAGACATGGGAGTGGGGGAGGATACAGGGAGAGGGAGAGAATCTCAAGCAGACCCCCCACCGAGCACTGATCATGGATCCAGACACGGGGCTTGATCTCACAACTCTGAGATCATGACCTAAGCCCCAGTCAAGAGTTGGACACTTAAGGTACTGAGCCACCCAGGCAACCCAGTAATTACATTTCTAATTGTCAATCATACTTTCTATCCATTTCAACAAAATTATAATGAAGCATATATCCTCTTCTTTGAACTTAGCCTTCCAACAATTTCTCAAATTTCAAGATATATACATTTTCTCAGTAACACTTGGAGAAAATTTATCTCACCTTTGACTACTTCCAAAACTTTGTTTAGAGCATTTGAGATGAGACTGACCAATCTCATGAAAGGAAATGGGATAGGGCTTGCAGAAGAAAGAAGAGCTGATTACACCTGCAGATGTATGCTCCTAATTTAGGAACTGTGCTTAGGGACCTCCTCCACTTTGCCTTTGGTAAAGAGCCACTCAAAGGTCAACGGACAGCGTACGAGTCCTCACTTCTCTCTGTGAATTTGCACTTCACAAAATATCTATGGGTCCTCAAGCTGCTTCACTTACTCCGGTTATTATGTGAACATTCTGTTTACATGTTTACACCTATTCCAATGAAATGCTAATTTACTAAACCCATGACCAATAAAAGAGTGAAATTTCAATAAAACTTTTATAGACAACTCAAAATTGTTACACTGAGAGAATGAGGTGAAACTAGCATTTAGTACATTACAAAGATGGTCTTAGAGTGTTTTATTCTTCAACATAGAACATGCAATTTGGGATTATAAATTATTTTGAGAGGTTGTGAAATTAATCTGATGATATAGTAGGATGTGGTTTGCTTAGATGATTCAGTGAATGACATGGACATGTCAGAGGCGAGGTAAAGGGATGTGAAGTTTCTTGCAGCCATATGTGTACTTCTCATGTAATGCAAATACACAGATCTTCCTGTGTAGAAGGAAGAAACTGTTTCCCACATGCTCATTTAATTGTGCATAGATTTTCCACTCCATTGTGCCACCTTCAGCCAATAGGGAAACATAATGGGGATGGGGATGAATGGTGACAATCAAAACTCCACTTAACGTATTGTTAAATGTGATCTGATTTTAACCACCATATAATAAACCCCTGTGAGGTGGGTTTTAGCTCCATTTTACTATTGAAAACAACAGAAGCTTAGAGAATTTAAACAACTCCTTTTAAATCATGCATCCAGGAAGTGAAAAATCTTGAATTTTAACCAAGTTTTCTCTCTTAACAGTGAACAATATACCCATAAAGCGTTGTTATAAAATTAAGTTAGAAAACACAGGAAAAGCACTCAGACATGTTAATATTACTATTTTTTACTAATGCTTTTAGTCTGTTGAAGGAACGATTCTGCTCTTCATAGTCTCGTGTGTAGAACAGGATTGCAGAAGAATAAGAAATGCTCCTTCCATTAAGGCAAACTTGTATTTGCTCATTAAGATTAAATGACTAAATTCAAACTCTTACCGATTTTCACAGTTTAAAAATATCTAAGACTTCTGTGTTGATATGTGATATTAGGACCTAATAAATCAATAAACTTCACTATATTTAAAACAAAGAAATAAACATAAAAATTTCTCAACAGCCCAACCTTAAAGATATTAATTGTTGTATCATAAAAATAGTATCCATGAATTTGTTACTGACACTCTTTTGTGTAGATGATCACTGTGTAGTAATCGTCAGAGCCACCGTGAAATAATAGCCTCACATCAGGTTTGACTTTATGAGCGAATCCTGTGTTCTTCAAATCTCCCCAGAGATGATGACAACCTTTTTTCAATATTAGAAGCAGGGGCTTCAAGAAACGTATCATCGATTCTTTCCTCACTAAGTTAATTTGAAAATTCACACAGCGATCAAAGGTCGCCCTCAAGCAGAGGTGATTGTTATACTTTCAGGACTTTCGCAAACCAGTTGAGGTCACTTTGGTAGCTTGAAATCAGCCATAGTGAGAGTATTCCTTTTCTTCCTACTTTACTCCAGGTCTCTCAAAAGTTACCAAATCTTAAATCTAAAAAACTTCCCCTTCTGCTATATCTCTTTGGTGTCACACCTCAGACCACTGCTGTCTAGTGTCTGTCCCCACAGTTCAAATGAGACAGCCCTCTTAAAGACTGTAGAGGACATTGTATACACCACACCAAACGCCACTGACAAGGCCAGTGAGCCAAGCCCCGCCCCCCGCCCCCCACCACCAGCTGCTAGGGTGTTGGCTACTAAGGGTTCATACAGACGCCCTCTACTGGGTGAATGACCTCGGCTGAAGGAAACCTCCTTCCTGGTGGTTTATGTTACAGTGACTGGCTGCTTTGCAGGTTGCTCCCATGGCCAATGACTGATTGATGTAGAGATAAAATAGCCTAGGCCATTCACCTCAAGACTTGGGTGCAATTCATATTCTAGAGTTCCTTCTAGACTCAGGCTGAAGCTAGACTCCATCTGAATTTGTGGCCCTCTCCTCCTCCCTGATTTCCTGATAACGTCAGAAGTAACTCTCTTCCTTTAATACGCTGGGCCAGCCACTTAGGATGTATGCAGCCACTACAGCTTTTTTTTTTTTTTTCCTAAAAATGTGTCAGGACTGTCACTGCCCTCTTTAAGAGCTTTGCAGAGCTTCACATTTTGTTTTTATAAGTAATTCCCCCATGCGCTTTGAAACAGTGTCCAAAAATCATTACAAGTTGAAGAAAAATATGGTTTTGTCCCATTTTCTGCCAACTTTCATCAGAAAAGCTATGTTCCTCCAATACTAATCTGTTTGCCATTCCAAAAACACATGAAACACCTGCATTATTTTAGTGAATGTTTTCATATTCCTCCCTCTTTCTGTAATGTCTGTGCTCCTTGACACACTGGCCTGTGACTCATTATATGGCTAACTTGAATACCTTTTGTGTATTATTTCAGCCAATGCATTCTCCCTCCCTCATGAGTCCATTATGAATTTTTATATACTATTACGGTTGGATATTTTGGCATATTTGCGGTTCTGTGTATATATTTATCCTTCCTAGCACATTGAGTATAAATACCCAGAAGGATAAGGATGACTGATAGTTACTCCTTGCGTTTCCTCTGGTGTAACACAGGGTTTTGCACAAAATAGTTGCTCAATAAATGTTGGAATTCAATATTAAAGCCATGAACTACACGGTCAATCAACAATCACGGCTATAGTGAATTTATGTTTATTATTCAAATAAAACCTTAAAAATATGAAATGAAAAAAGGACAAAATAAAACAGTCCCTGAAACACTTCTAAACAAAAAAATAACATAGCTAACAACATAAAAGCATTAATTGACACAAGATGATGCAATTCACATTATGGTAATCTATTTTCGAAAGTCATAGAAGGAGTCCCTCTATCCAGGTAATAAAATGAATCAAAATGTATCCTGAGCATAAGTACAATTTTAAAGCTCATCAATATATCATCAACCTTCATATTAACCTCAACTCAGATACTTTGAAAATTCTGAACAACATGAACGAAATTAAAATATAGGTTGTCACTGAGAATATAAAATAAATATCGTTCTTATGAGTCATAATTGCCTCATGAGTTTCATTTTATTTTATTTTAGAGAAGGAGAGAGAGGTAGGGAGGGGCAGAGAGAGAGTCACAAGCAGACTCCCCACCAGGCACAGAGCATCACGTAAGGCAGATCTCACAACCCTGAGATCACGACCTGAGCTGAAATCAAGCACTGGATGCTTAACGGACATAGCCACCCAGGTACCCCACTCTCATGAGTTTTCGTAAATGACAACAACAACAAACAAACACCATTCACTATTAGTAGTAATATATTGGAAATCATGGAATTTTTAAACATTTAAGGAAAAAACAGCATTTTGAAATAAAACGTTTCTATTCGTCTACCATTTACTTCCTCCTTAATTCCTTTATACCATCAACCAGGTAAATGTTAAATGAATTCCTTATTTCTAAATATGTTCATGTGTCTTTGCTCTAAGCCCAAACATTTCCAACCTACAGAAGAAAAGTCCCTTAACTATTAGAATGTGATCTGATTCTTGAAGGCTTAAAGATGTACAGTATATACAAAAATCAAAGTGTCAAAATTCTTACCAATAAAGGGCACATTCACCCAGAGTGAAAGGTTGGAATCAAAGTCCAAACTAGAGCTTCAAAATGGTCTCTCTTCCCTATCACAAACGGAAACTTCTATTGTGCTGTAAGGAATATGAATCACTCAGTCCGTGGACACTAGAATCCCCAAAAGAAAGTAAGTGTATCTTGACAAATCGAATAGAACCTGAGTTTGTCCATGGGTTCAAAAGGTTATTGAAATCAACGGTCCATTGTACTTATATTTGCTGCCCTTGAAAAAACCCCCTTCCTTCCTTCCTCTCTAGCATCTCCATCCATCCATTCATTCCTCCTCCATTGGCTTTTCTGAGCTATCCTAAATTACTAGTATAAATTCGATGCTTTTTACATTATTTCTGCAAAGAGTAAATACCATCAGTATTGGCCACCTGGTTGAAGCCGACTGCTTCTACAGTGATGGAATTTCCATCCATAATCTTTAAGTGGGGCAAAATAATTTAGGTGATATTCACAGCATTTAGCACAGTATATTACTTTGAAAAACAGATGAATTTTTTATGTAAAATGCTACTGAAGTACTCACTTATATGTAACCATTCAATTTTCTACCTCCAGTCCAAAAGCTCTCTCTGCTAGCATAAGGTATTTTTCTTTATCTAGCATGCCTGATGTTGCAGACTCCCTTCCCACTCCATATTCTGCAAGACATGCTCAGACTCTCTTCCCATTCAATTTATGACATGATTCATTGAATGCTACAGCCTACTTGAGGATTTTTTAATATTTTTCAGCCCTGCAGTAGAAATCCATTTTTCCGATAAGAAATGTAGTGATGACCCTGTCAGCTAAGTATCCTAATTCATCTATCTATGTGAAAAGGCTCTTCCCTCCAGGCTCCTTCAGTATTCATATATGGATTGTTCTATACGTATTAGCATCTGTGGAGAGACTAGCTTTCACACTTCTTTAAAAAATAAAAAATACATATATTTTACAATTCCAGAAGTAGTAGATAATAATCAATTCAAAATATTATGATCACATTTTTTTTCTGGTTCTCAGGGATTTATCTATAGTTATGACATGAAAGAATTTATAAAAGAGAACTGTACTACCAGAGCATTAAAAATGAGGCACATTTCTCTGGACTCACGTCAGGCTGTCACCAGTGGAAAATTTTTTCAACCAATGTAGTATTTACTCTTAATTCAGAAATATATGCCAGCTGTTGAAAATTAGTACTTTACAGTTAATTAACAATTAAATTGATATTTAATATTGGTCAACATTTAAATGCATCTAAATATGCTTTTAAAAGACACAAAGTAAGATTTTATTAAATTATTGTGTGACTAGCATTAGAGATTATAAAAATTAAGTAAAATCTGTTCACTTGCTTATATGGGATGTTGTAAGTAGAAAATGTATTTGAAATACGAAGTCACATGGTCAAACGTGATTAACTTTCAGAGGAGGAGAACCAACAAGGTTCTCACGTTGTGTTTCCACATTTTGTCTCACATTTTGTTTCTATCATCTACGGGTCTATTTTATTCTCAGAAGGTTTCTTGAAAGGGTGCTCTGACTCACTGCAAGCTTCATTCTATCTTGAAGCCCTTAATACAGTCTTCCCAGGATTTATAACCGCAGTGGACATTGATAGCTGCACCTCCCCTAACTTAGTTTCGCTAGTTGCTCCGACCTCCACACAGACTTCCACTCATTCCACTGTTACTGAGTATCTTCTATGTGCACGGCATTGAGTTAGATGTCAAATCATCCAAATGGGTGCTAAACAGAAAGATAGGTAAGACAAACTTTCTGATCTCAGAACTCCTAAAATCTAGTAAGGGAGGCAGTGATGGGTAACTATAGTGGTAATACAACATAGAGTATCTAATTGATAAAAGCTTGAGGAACACTTCAAGAAAGAGTTTCTGTTGAGTTCTGCCAGGTGAATATGACTTCCACAGAGATGGGAGAAAGGAATACTAATTCAATAAAATGGCTTGAGTTATTGCAGACAGACATGTATGGGCTTGAAAGACCTCAGGAACCGCTAATAATTCACTGTTGCTAACACATAAGGAAAGAAGTCTCTAGGAGGAAAGAAATTAGAAAACGAGTTCCAAGACCATGAAAGAGGGCCTTAGTAATTATCACTTCTAAACTGGGTTTCCATTATCACTGAGTTGTATATGACTTGATTCAGTAAATTCTGAGGGCTTCCTGATGATTTCTTATGACTTATAGAATCATTCTCTCTCTTAATACTGTAACAGGCAAGGTTAATAAACTGGAAGAATATTTAAGTCTCTAGGGAACGAAACAAAGGCAACGTTGGTACAGATTCCCAAACTATGGGTTGAAATACCTGTGTACCCATACATTTCCGAAGCTCTAATTTCAGCCCGACCAACACAATAGACTGGTGTATTTTCTAAACAGAAAAACAAGATTATCCTCCCAAAGCAGTACATGAAGGAAGAAGGATTGCTTGAACCAGCTTATTTTCTCTTCAGTTAGGAAACTCTTTAAAAAAAAAAAAAATCACTTGATAATATTTTTAAAAATTTCTATTAACCTTCAATCATATGTAAACAAAAAGGAAGTCATGTCCCCACATTTCTGCCTCCCCACCCCGAAGCAGCCAGAAAGTAATAATGTTTCCGTGGTGATATGGATGCAAAAAATGGGTTTTTGTGGATTGCCAGTGGGGGTGAAAACTGCTAGAACCCTTTGGAAAATAATGTATTAAAACATCAAAAGTCTAAGCAATATAAATGTAAATATAAAAATCGGAGCAATCTCTATAAAAACCCCAGTATATGTATACAAAGGTGTATATTGTTATTCATTGCACATTGTTTGTAGGGGCAAATATAATTAAGTTAAATTTATGTGCATTTAGGGGAAATGACTGTATTATTTGTTGAAAGCATATTATTGAATGCTATGCCATTACTAAAAAATACAAGTGGGATGTTTTTGCACATCGGCCACTGGAAAGATCACTACATGATGATGTGTGAGAAAAATTAGGGTTTCATATGGATAGTATGTAGAATAACTACATTTTCATAAATACCAACACACAACAATTTTATGAGTATACATGTATATAGAGGCTTGGGAAACATGGTAGAGTATTATATTTTTTTGCTATTAGTATGACTCCTTTTGAGATACATTTTTAATGGGAATAAAACACGTGCTAGCACACTTTATCCCTAGCTTGAAATCTATCCAATGACAGGAGGCCTTTGGAAAGAGCAGGTGGCCCACATTACCAATAGAAAATGTTTACCATACTCCTCAAGCTTCTCGACTCACAGTGATGACAATAACTCATTTACAGAAAAAAGAAAATGCAAGCCTGACTAGGAAATTCTTCATGTTCCTACCTACCAATGCAACGATTGTCCATATTCACGCCCAGTCTTTTCTTCTGCTCCAGAGAAATAACTCTCTCCTCCCCACCCAAAGCTGATGTCTACTTCTGTGTACCCCAGATTCTTTTCCCACCCTTCTTCTTCCTGATTTTAACATTTTCATTTCTACCCAATCCTCCCCTTCTATCTATAAATACACATAAATCTCTCTTTTCTTAAAAACAAAACCAAAAACAAACAAACAAACAAACAACCCACAGCCTCCGTTGGCCTAATTTAACCCTTCTGGCAAGTTATTAAAATGACTGACTTGGACAAGACCATCAAGAAGGCAGCAACTACAGGAGGCCCTGGGCAACGGGAGGCTCCCTACCGCCCTCCTCATTCTTGCAGTCTAGGTTATACTTACCTTCCCGACTCCCAGAAGCTGCTCCAAGGACACAGCCTTGATACAGAAATGTGTTGGCGAGACCATCTGAACTGAGTACGTGACTGAACCCAGTTATAAGGCTTCTCCATGAACATTTGCGACTCTAGTGCACGGATGTGGAAATCTCCCTGTGGGTACTCAAGACAAGGTTCCCAGTTAAGTCCACTGTTTATTAAACTGCCCCCTACCAATCTGGAGGGGTCTGCCTCTTTCTTCAGTCTCTATTCTCTGTGTACAGAGACCAGTTTCAATAACACCTGGGAAGCTCCCCAGGGAGGCTGCAAACCAACAGTATGCCATCAATCATACAAGATCCTAAATCAGGTCCTGAGGTCCCCATTGAACTAAGAGTTCCTTTTTGTTCTTGGATTCTGGACAGTCACTGAGTTCTTGTGGAGTGTTCAGGGCAGCTAGAATGGCAGGGGCCTTACGGAAAGCTTGGGCAGTAGCCAGCTACCATGTTTCCCATTGTTACCCATCTCCAAACTGTGGAAGTTAAAATTTTGACAAGGACAGGCAGTCCATTCTGTACAAAATGAATCTAGCCCTATTTACTCTTCCTTCTCTTTCTTTCACAGAAAAATTCTTAAAATAAAAATCCACCGGACTATAATTACTATTATTTGTTACACTCCTCTCCATCGCCACTACACACCTGTGAGAATGGCCCAGATCTGGCTGGGAGGCGGAGCCACGGGAACACTCACACATTGCTGCTGGGAATGCAAAATGGTACAAGCACGTTGGTAGACAGTTTGGCAGTTTCTTACAAAACTAAACATACTCTTATCATAGACGATCTAGCAACTGCCCTCCTTGGTATTCCCCCAAAGAAGCTGAAACCATGTCCACACAAAAACCTGTATGAGGGTGTGGAAAGCAACTTTATTCGTAACCACCAACACTTGGAAACAACCAAGATATCCTTCAGCAGGTGGAAGGATAAATAAACTGTGGTTCATACAAACAAGGGAACGTCATTCCATGCCACAGAGAAATGAATTGTCTAGCCATGAAAAGACATGAAGGAAATTAAAATGCATGCTCCTAAGTGAAAGAATCTGAAGATCACATACCATATGATTGCAGGTACAGGATATTTTGGGAAAGCTTTAAAAAAAAAAAAAGCATGAAAAGCATGGAGACAGTAAAACGATCAGTGGTTGCCAGAGGCTGGGGGGCTTGGGAGGAAAAGGGATGAGTAGGCAGAGCACGGAGAATTTTTAGGGCAGTGAAACTATTGTCTTTGATCCTCTAATGATGGACTGATGTCATTATACATTGTCTAAATCCAGAGAATGTACACCAAACCACCAAGGTGACCCGATCTATGGCCAACTGCTGGCTTTCAGTGATTCTGATACGTCAATGAAGGTTCATCCATGGTATAAATGTACCACCTCGGTGGGGCATGTTGATAACAGGGATGGCTATGCATGTGAAGAGTGGGGGAGATATGTGAAGTCTCTCCACCTCCTTTTTATTTTTCCCCCCAATTTAAGGTTATTTTATACAAGAATAGGATGATTAGTAACATCTGTCACGAGATATTTCAGAGCAAAGACTGTCTTCAGTGATTTAAGATTCCAAGGAGATACTTCTTTTTTTTTTAATTTAATTTTATTTTTTCAGTGTTCCAAGATTCATTTTTTATGCACCACACCCAGTGCTCCATGCGATACGTGCCCTCCATAATACCCACCACCAGGCTCACCCAAACCCCCCACCCACCACCTTCCTTTTAATTTTGTTGTGAACCTAAAACTGTTCTTTATAAATGTCCAAAAAAGAAAAAAAGGACTTATTTATCCATCAGTTCATGACAATCCAGTTTAATCCACAGTTCACTGAAATGTTTCTTTTTGGACGCATCCACTTATCTTCTAATTGCCAAGACTAAACGACCCTCTTAAATATGTCTGATAATCGGCCTCTCTGCCCCATTGTCCCTTCACTCCTGGACGTGTCCTCTATCCGTTTCAGCACATTATTCTCGCAGGTTCATCTCCTCCATCTCCTGCTGCTCTGCTCTGCTGATTCACAGGTTATAGCTTCAGCTCTCTGGATTTCTGATTCTAAATACTCCCCCAGGGTGACCTCATCCATGTCATTTTTTTCACCAACCATCATGACATCCAAATTCATGGTTTTGTCTCTCATTTCCCTCTTGAGATTCAGACTCATAAGTCCCGACTGCCTGTTCATCTTATTAGAGCCGGCTTCAAGCCCCTTTGCAGCAAAGGTGATTCTCCCTTCCAGGGCAATGAGTGTGGCATAATAATCGTCTAGCCACCCTGAAGTTATTAATATGGAATCCTGTTTAGCAGGCGTAGGTGCAAAAATTAAATGACAGCAGAAATTGTACAGAATTTGCCCAACACAACTCAATGCGGAATTCCACAGCTAAGGGATGCTGGACAGCCAACAGACTTTGTTGGCTAGGGTCTCACGGGGATCACAGACTTGAGATTTTGTTTCTTTCTTTCCTTTTTTGTTAATTTAATGTTTCCCCCGTGGCCCAAAAGGCTAATGAAGCTTTAAGAGTTCCTGCCGTGGTCCTAGACTGTAACTTGGGCAGGAGAAGCTGGTTCATTAAGCTAAAGGTCTCTGGATAAGCATCTTCTCTAACAAAGCATAAAGGTGATCTTGACCCATATTGTCATTTGGGGACTAACTTTCCTGATTCCCAGTAACAGAACCATAATTGAGTCTCACACAGGAAAGGCAACCAGATCAAAAGTTTTTGGTTAATTTTGTTTTCCTGTAGAATGGGATCTTGACAAGGTCCTCTTGATTAAGAGTTTCTAATAAATAGTAAGTTGCATATTAATTTCTGGAAGCTTGTGGCAGATTAATTTATAAAATTTTCAATTTGTCTCAGGAATAAGCGAAATACATGTATTTTATTTCAAGGGTCAAATTATCATATATTATTTTAATTTCTGATAAAAGATTTTTTTTAAAACTTCAATTATTCAAAACTTTGCAAACTATTCAATTTGGGGAAATATTTGCCAAATTGTTTCAGAAAACCACGCAAATATTGGCATGTATTATGAAGGCACATTCTTTTTTTTTTTTAAATAAAAACATTTTATTTTTATTTAAATAAAATAAGTTTTATTTAAATAAAATGGTTTGAATATGAATAGTTTGTTTCAGTAGGTAAAAATCTATCACTTGGTACCAAACTAAGGATTCTAAAGAATGTGAATGTATATTTTAGGTGATCGTAAACACAAAAGAGTCCTTTTTTAAACATAAACTTCGAGATACATCTTGGGTGATATATTTTTAGTAATTAGTATTTTCTTCCATCTGGCCTCCCCCCTCATCCCTGCTCCAGCACCAGGGCCAATGCATTTGTTTTAATCTTTTAAGAAACTACAAAGCTGTATAATCACAGTAGGTTAAGACATTAGAACATGGTGTGCTTGAGGCACTGGGAAGTTGTAGATCCAAAACATTAATGACCAAAGTCTTTCATTCCCTCTGTCATCATGCAGCTTAGCTAATTTCCTCCATTTAATTAATATAATTTTGATTTTCTAAATAGGAAAATTTACATATTTAAATTGGGGGATTAATAGGATTCTTCAGAGCAACAGAACCAGTAAGATGTAAATAGTAATAGAAAAAGTTAGGTGTGCATTTTTATTTTTAAACTATTTTTATATTATTTCAAATTTATAGAAAATTTGCAGAAAATCATTTGAAAACCTTGAAGATGATTTTAAGAAGATTCACCTAATTATTTACATTTTTTTTTTTTTTTTGCCACTCAATATCTCATTCTCACTCTCTCCCTCCCACACATATGCCCTTTGGTGTGTATTTCCTAACAACAAAGGAAATCTCTTCTTTAACCACACAACAATGATTAAAAAAAAAAATCAGAAAGTTTAACATTGATATAATTCTTCCCCAATAATGTCCTGTATATCTTTTTTTTTAATTTATTATTTTTTATAAACATATATTTTTATCCCCAGGGGTACAGGCTTGTGAATCGCCAGGTTTACACACTTCACAGCACTCACCATAGCACAAACCCTCCCCAATGTCCATAACCCCACCCCCTTCTCCCAACCCCCCTCCCCCCAGCAACCCTCAGTTTGTTTTGTGAGATTAAGAGTCCCTTATGGTTTGTCTCCCTCCCAGTACCATCTTGTTTCATTGATTCTTCTCCTACCCACTTAACCCCCCATGTTGTATCTCCTCCTGTATATCTTTTCTTTTTCCCCAGTCCAGGAACGAACCCAGAATCCTGAATTTATTTGTTGTATCTCTTTTGTCCACTTTAATCTGAAAACTGTTTCTCAGGTTTTCTTTGTTCTTCTTCCCGTTAATTTTTTTTTAAAACAGAGGTACAGCACAGGGACTACAGCCAATGTCGTAACAGCATTGCATGGTTGGGGTGAGCGTAGCATTACACACAGAGTTGTTCAATCACTGTGTTGTACAGCTGAAATGAATGTGTAGCATTGTGAGTCAACAACACTCAAAAGATTTTGAAGGGCATAGAGTCCATTTCTTTGGTAGAAGCCCCCTCAGGTTGAGATTAGCTGTCGTTTTCTCATGACTAGAGTAAATTTCTATCCTTTTGGTCAGAATAGCAAAGAAGTAATAATATGTGTTCTTCCAGGTATCCAATCAGGAAGCACAGGAAGTCAGTTTTATCCCAATACTGATGATAATAGCACTTAAGATTGGACTGAGGTGTTGTACACTACATTTACTCAATGTAAAATTTATACCTGTTCCTTTTGTTATTAATAGATGCTTTGATACTGTGCCAGTGTGAAGCTCCTCATCAAATTTAACTTGCTAGTTATAGCACAAATTGATAATTCTTGGCTGAGTCAGTCACTACTGTGGTAAGTACAACATGATGACTTTCTGATTTCTTCTGTATTTGTTTGTTGATATTCTATTGCAAAAAAAAAGAACTATTCTTTCCCTTCTATTTATGCATATATTTATTACTCATTTATTCATTTATATCAGTTTGGACTCACGGTTTTCCATTTTATCAAATGGAGTTGATCTTCTAATATTTGTTTCTGATAATCAAACTATACTAGATTTGTCCGTTTGGAGCCTCTTCCATCTAAATCCCGGATATGTTTCACATGTCTATCTCGATCATTCTTTGAGAAATTATTTACTTTCTAGCACAAGATATTCTAGACTCATCTTGTACTTCCCCTGCTCAGATCCTGGAACCCTCCATTTCCCCAAGGAACCCTGGTTACTTTTACTGGAGAATGATACTTAAAAACTAGAATCGGGGTAATAGGTATGGTAATTGTTATTGATGTGATGATGCTCCTAGATATTCTCAATAAACAGAGCAAGAAAATGTATCTTACTGTGTGTCTATCGATCATCATCTACATATCTGTATATTTATTTTGAAAAACCATGAATTACAGATTTTATGTTTTAAGTCTTATCCATCATGAACTGATGTTTATGTATGGTATGACACATGTCCATGCACACACAAAAAATGCATTCAGTTGAAAACTGTTTTAGAACTCTTTGTTGACCATACTTTCCATACTTTCCTCTTTGTTGACCAATTGACTTACTTTGGCAACTTTGCCAAAAATAAGTTGACCTTCCTCTTCTGTTTCAGCAACCTATTTATCCATTCTAATGTTAATTACATACTGTCATGAATACTGTAGCTTTAATTATAATTTGGATGTCAGGTAGTGAAAGTCCTTCAATCATGGACATCATTCTCAATATTGTTTTAGTTCTTCTATATCTATATCTTTTACATTTCCGTATAGATTTTTTTTTGAAGATTTTATTTGTTTGACAAAGAGGGACAGTGAGAGAGAGAGCACAAAAAGGGGGAGCAGCAGAGAGAGAGAGAGAAGCAGGCTCTCCACTGAGCAGGGAGCCCTCTGCAGGGCTCAGTCCCAGGACCCTGGGATCATGACCTGAGCCAAAGGCAGAAATTTAACAGACTGAGCCACCTAGATGCCCCTCCATACAGATTTTTGAATCAATTTCTCATTTTTATAAAACAAGCTGTTGAAATTTTGATTGATATTGCACTGAATCCATATACTAATTTGGGGGATAATTGACATCTTAACAATATTGACTATAATCCATAGACATGGTACTTTTCTCCAATTATTTGGATATATTTTACTGATTATAGAATTCTAAGCAGACAGGTATAATTTCTCTGACAATACTTGAAAAATATTTTTCTTTCATTTTTTTTTAATTGGCAATATATTTTTTAATAAACATATATTTTTATCCCCAGGGGTACAGGTCTGTGAATCGCCAGGTTTACACACTTCACAGCACTCACCAAAGCACATACCCTCCCCAATGTCCATAACCCCACCCCCCTTCTCCCAACACCCCTCCCCCCAGCTCTATTATCTTTTATCTTATATTATTTCTGAAGAAAAATAGTGATTGTTACCCAGTATATAATGCATCCTTTTTATCTAGTAACTTTGAAACTGTTTCTATTCACGGGGCACCTGGGTGGCTCAGTGGGTTAAGCCTCTGCCTTCAGCTCAGGTCATGATCCCAGGCTCCTGGATCGAGTCCCACATCCAGCTTTCTGCTCAGCAGGGAGCCTGCTTCTCTCTCTCTCTCTCTCTCTCTCTCTCTACCTGCCTCTCTGCCTACTTGTGATTTCTGTCTGTCAAATAAATACATAAAATCTTTTTAAAAAAATGTTTCTATTCACCTTTGGTTTCTGAAAGTTCTACTCAGATACAGTTAGGTCATTTACATTTCTTTATATCATGCTTTGGGATTACAGATCTACTTTTTTCTTTGTTTTCCATAAGACTCAAAAACCTTTTTTCTCCAAATATTTTCTGCACCATACTTTTTCCTCTTCTGCATCTCCAGTTATAGGTATGACAAGCTGAACCACATAAGCCTACAGTTTCTGAGCCTTTGAAACCCCATTCTCTTTTAATCAATTAGGACAGTTGCTATTCATTTGAATATGAATTTACTTATTCCTTCCAAGATTTTCTCCAATATTATCAAAATAATCCTAGTAAAATTTTACTTTTAGATATTTAATTTTTGAATTCTATAATTTCCATTAGGAACTCTTGATATGTACATAGGTACATATATACCTATTTCACATGTTCTCTCAATATAAACATATTTTCCTCTGAGTGCTTGAACATTATTTAATATGGTTATTTTAAAGTCCGTATCTGCCAACTGCAACATGTGGACATCTTGACTTTATGGTTTGTTTAATATTACCTGTCTTTTCTCTTAACTCTACATCTTATTTTTCAAGTATCTTCGCATGTATATTAATTTTTATTATTTTTAACTGAAATTTATGAATATATAATAAACTCCAGAATCTGTATCTTTCTCTGAAGAACATTTTTTTTTTTTCAGTTATGGCAAGCAGTTAACTTGGCTGGACTGATTTTAAGTTCTTTCCCCCTTGTGGCAGAGGGCAGCTAAGTTCAGTACTCAGTTCCTCTAGGCTTCTAGCTGCTATGTTGTGCTGGGACGTTTGGAGTCTCCCTCATCTAAGGACAGGTCAGGAGAGAGCCAAAAATTTGAGAAGAGTTTACATGCAAATTTGCAGTTTGTTCCCTCTGTGGTTCCCTCTCTTTATGGGGCTCCCCTCTCAGTTTCAATTCTGTCTTATAGGGGGGTAAAAATCATCATCTGGCTCTCCAAGTCAATAAGACCGGCTTTTGCTTGAGTTCGAGACCCCTAATATCATGTGAGCCAGGAGTGCCCTCTGAAAAAAGCCTTATATACAGCAATCTCAACCTGCACAGTTCTCTTCCTTTAAGGGGAAAATCCCTTCCAGTATCTGCTTTCTTTCTTTCTTTCTTTCTTTTTTAAGATTTTATTTATTTGACAGAGAGAGAGATCACAAGTAGGCAGAGAAGCAGGCAGAGAGAGAGGAGGAAGCAGGCTCCCCGCCAAGCAGAGAGCCCAATGCGGGGCTTGATCCCAGGACCCTGAGATCATGACCTGAGCCGAAGGCAGAGGTTTAACCCACTGAGCCACCCAGGCGCCCCCAGTATCTGCTTTCTTTTCATCAATTCCCTGTACCTTTAAATAGCTGTTTTTATATTTTCCCCAGAGTTCATAATTTTTAGTCTCAGCTTTGCTGCTATTACTGGAGTTGAAACCAAGTGCTCCATTTTTTATTTCAGTCATCATAAGGCATTATGATTCAAATATTTTCAATCTATAAAAACTAGCAGCTTTTCCTTACTCTTCTAGGAATAGTGATTTGCTATACACTGTCCATACACAAGTGCCTTGATACTATGCACAAAGACCTAATTTTATTTAATCCTAAAATAGCACTGGAGCTAAGCATATTTATCCCATTTTATATTGCAGAAAGTAAGATGGTAAGATATTGATTAGGCAAGTTCAAGAAGTTAGAAGCAGTGTAAAATCACTCACAGTCATGTCAGACCCTCTTGCTATTCCTTCTATCCTCCTACATCTATAATTCGAAAACGTTAATATCATTGATGAGTACCAATTAAACTATATGACTTAGTGGTTAAGATCATGGGCTTCAGAATCAGACAAACTTGATTTTTAGTCTCTCCTCATCACCAGCTCCCTATATGTAATGATCAAATCTACAAAAGCAGATGACATAAAATAAGAGAACATTAAATTACTGTGATAATCTAATGTGTCATGTAGAATATCTGGAATACATAGAAAAAGCTTAATAGATATTAGATTTTACAGTAACTATTAAATACACTTTTATTACAAGATACTAAGGAGCTAATGTTCTTGCAAAAGAATTTTTAAAACTGTCTCATGGTATACTTATACCAGACTTGATCTATCACCGCTGGATAAATGATCCCAATAATATAAAATGTAAAGGAAAAAGGAAATGAGCATTTATCGGAGATGGACTGTGTATCTAACACTGAGAAAGGCATTTTAAAATATATTTTTGCATTTTATTTTCACAACACTATGGAAAGTAAATAAGACTTCTTTTTTTATAGTTAATGAAACTAAAGTTTAGAAAACTTAGAATAATTTATCTATCAATATAAACCACTGAGTATCTTGGATACAGTTAGAACCCTAATCTAACCCATTCCACTCTTCCATGTTATAAAATTAGACTACTGTGGATCTATAGCAAGCACTGGATTTCTTAATACTCTTATAATTAAAACACTGTCTGGTGTTCAAATGCTTTCTGAAGCTCCTGTCAATCCTTTCTCCTTCTACCTCCCTCAATGTAATGTCCTAATTTTCTGCCTTCAAAATTTCATGACAATACAATTCAATTATAACTTGATTCTTCTTTCTTTGGATCCATTTATTTCATTTTTAACTGGATTGGTTCCAAAATGTAATTTTATGTTCCTCAGAAACCTTTCACATAGCACATAATGATGTATTTTACTGTTTTAGGCATTGGGAAGAGCATGAGACTTCTACAGTCTTATCCCTTCCCTGAAGGTTTTAACTGCACTGATTTTATTAAATCATACTTACTGTTTTGCCTAGCCAATGCACTCTGGACTAGCCCATGATTCCGGACGGTCTTCAAGAACATTCTCAAGTTACACAGTTAAGAACATAAACACCATATTGATATTTCAAAGTGGTTCAGCCATTAGGAAAATGGCTTTGGAAATAGAAGGATAAATGGGATATATCAGAGACTGTAAACATTAGTCCTGAAAATACTGAAACATTGATTAAACAGAAATGAAACAGTAGTCGAAGAAAGGGATGGTGAGAGCCACAGATAATGACAATGGCCAAGGAGTGATTAGGACACTGGATTCTACTCAGGAGAACTCTTTTATACCACAGAGTGGTTTTAGGAAACTTATGATACTTAGTACAGTATGGGTCCTAATTCCTAAGAGATTAAAAAAAAGAGTAGGGCCATCCATCTCAACTCAAAGAGAGAAAAAAAAATACAAAAAAATGATACATCATGGATCAGGAGTGAAAAGCAGCTAGTTTTGGTTCCAGCTCTGCCCCTAACACATAAGGATATTACTTAATTCTTTGACTAAGTTGAAACAGGGACATCCATTTAATTTCTTATTCTCTGTGATTCCTGTAAACTAATCTATAATTGCCTATGAGGGTCTGTTGAGTTGTAAATCATATCTATGAAACATTAAACAAAAAGGACACTTTAAAAAAAAAGATGTGATTTTTACACACAGGTACAGACTATGGTGAGCGAACACCTAGGTCTCTGGGATCACTACATGGTAGTGCGTTCTCAAGTATTGGTAATTGGAGGGTTAGTGGCATAAATAAAATTTCTCCCAACATACACTGTGAGGACTGAGTGGATGGACACATTTCCCTAGCTCTCACTTTTTCATACTTCAGCAGTTTAAAACCTATATTAAGTCCTACTCCTATTAACACATAGTTTGTCACTTTATCCCCTTTTTTCCCCATTATCTCCTTACAATTTGACTCTAGTCGCTATATGGGTTAAGTAGACCTCAGAAACTAAACATTTAAGGAATTTTATCCTTGTTCAATAAATAAGTCTGTGATGCTTATGATTGCTAATGACTCTAAGAAAACTTCAAGGACACAGAAAAATAAGATTAAGCTGAAAAATATGTTTCATTATATATATATAAGTGTATATATATATGTATATATAAAAATACTAAACTAAATATTTTAAAACTAAACTAATAATTATATATAAATATTATAATATTATTATATTTATATTTAATATTTATATTTTAATTATATATAAATATTATAATATTATTATATTTATATTTAATATTTATATTTTAATTATATATAAGTATATATATTATTAGTTTAGTTTTAGTATTTAGTTTTAGTATTTAGCATTTGTATTTAGTTTAGTATTTATATATAGTTTATATATAGTTTATATATATAGTTTAGTATTTAGTTATATATAGTTTAGTATATATATAAATATATATGATTATTAGTCTAATTTTAGTATTTAGTTTAGTTTTCTAAAACTAATAATAGAAAGAGCTATCAAGTCTTAAGGTCAGAATCAGCTGATTTTGATAGAGTGTGGGAACATTCTAGGTTTGCGGTATCTGTGGTTATCATTTTTATTCTCCCCCAAAGGCAAAATTCTCTTTTTCATCATCACCATAAAGCAGGAGTGTATCAGGAGAGCTCAGAGTACCAGGATTTCAATAGGTCCCTGGGATCAACTGTCATCCCTTAGCACTTGCCTGACCTTTGGCAAGTTTTCTTGAGATCTCCATTCCTCTTTTGGTCTGTTAGTGCGATTTTGCAGGGTTTCTCCAAAGATTAAATGAGATAATGTATGTAAAGGCTGGAACAGGACTGAGACAATAGCAGTCATTTGACGTGCTTCCTTTGAAGACTTAGAAAATTTACAATGAGAGAAGAACGGGGAATATTATATATACTATTCCCCCCCACTTCTACTGTCTTCTTTTATCTAGCTTCTCAAAGAAACCCAGCAAGTCCCAGTTCACATCCTACCACTTGTAACAAATCTCTCACTTCCCTGAACTCTAATATACTTGTTTGCTATCTTATCTGTTTTGGAAAGATAGCACATACTAATTTACATCATGTTAAAATGTTTCATATAGGTTATCATTTATCTTCAGTACATCTTTAATATTCTTAAGAGGAAAAGCTTCACCGTATTTCGCTTTTGTGCTTTTAGACTTTGAGAAAAATTAATTCTCTGTCAGAAATCTGTGCACACTGCAGAGGACAAGTGTAGCCAAATTGGTAGAACAGAGTGGGATTCCACATGTCTTTCACAAACCACAAGCGAAGAGCAAGTGTATAGTCTCAGACATCCCAGCATTAGAAGTCACTCATGTCAAAGTCAACTACAAGTCATTAATCCTCAATTTGAGCTGTTTTATAGCACTAGAGTCCCTGAGATTCATTCATCAGGAAATGATGGAAAGACAATAAAACTTGGATGTCAATGAATTTTACCTGAATCTTTGTTTTTGGAAGAGTAGGGGGAAATGGAATTTAATTGGCTTCACTGTCCTCTGAAGCCATACATACAGAAAACAGACAAGTTTTGTATAAGAAATAAAGCATTAAGCTTTACACTTTAACATGCTTTGTAAAAACTGTCAGTGGAAAATCATATAAGTCTTTAGAATTACAAGGTAGTATTAGGGCACCTGGGTGGCTCAATTAGTTAAGTGTCTGACTTTGGCTTGGGTCATAATCTCAGGGTCCTGGAATCAAGTCCCATGTTAGGTTCCCTGGTTAGTGGATGGTCTGCTTGTACCTTTCTCTGCCTTTCCTCTGCTTGTGAGGTCTCTCTTTCTCTCTCTCTAATAGGTAAATAAAATATTTTAAAAAATTAAATGAAATTTTAAAAAAGAATTATAAGCTAGTATTAAAATTCTATATAAAAGCTTTTTATTTACTATGAAAAAATAGGGAATTTAACAAATTAAAGAAACATAGTTCTATTTTGCATGTATATGACATATTAACCTTGATTTCTATTTTAATTCCATTTTTCTGGCATATTTAAAAACTTCAGGGCAGTCCCATTCATAGCTACAATGCAAAAATTCCATAAACATACTAATATATTGTTGTTAGCAATGTTTAAAAAGGATTATATGTAATGCCCAAGTTGGGGTTATTCTAGGAATGAAAAATAGTCACCATTAACCAATTGGTATTATTAATTATATTGACAGATTAGAAGAAATCACATGATTATAATACAATAAGAAAATCTACTTGAAGTTTTAGGTTACAAAATCAGTGCGCAGAAATCTGTTGCTTTTCTACACACTAATAACGAAGCAGCAAAAAGAGAAACTAAGAAAATAATCCCATTTACAATTGCACTAAACACAATAAGATACCTGGGAATAAACCTAACCCAAAGAAGTGAAAGACCTGTACTCACAAAACTATAAAACACTGATGAAAGAAACTGAAGATCACACAAAGAAATGGAGACATTCCATGTTCTTGGATTGGAAGAACAAATATTGTTAAAATATCTATACTACCCAAGGCAATCTACCCATTTAATGCAATCCCTATCAAAATACCAACACTATTTTTCACAGAACTAGAATGAACTATCTTAAAATTTGTATGGAACCACAGAAGACCTCAAACAGCCAAAGCAACCTTGAAAAATAAAAGCAGGAACACCTGGGTGGCTCAGTCAGTTAAGCATCTGCCTTCAGCTCAGGTCATGATCTCGGGCTCCTGGGAAACAACCCTGCATAAGGCTCCCTGATAAGCAAAAAGAAAAAAATTAAATAAATAAAATCTTAAAAAAAGAAAAGAAAAGCAGGAGACATCACATTCTAGACTTCAAGTTATATTACAAAGCTGTAATAATAAAAACCATATGGTACTGGCACAAAAACAGACACACAGATCAATAGAACAGAGTCAAAAACCCAGAAATGAACCAACAACTATGTGGTCAATTAATACTTGATAAAACAGGAAAGAATATTCAAAGGGGAAAAGATGGTCTCTTTGACAAATGGTATGGGGAAAACTGGACAGCAACATGAAAAAGAATAAAACTAGACCACTTTTTCACACCATACACAAAAATAAATCCAAAATGGATTAAAGACCTAAATTTGAGACCTGAAACCATAAAAACTCAGCAGAGAATACAGGCAGAATATTCTCTGAAACTGGTCATAAGAACTTCTTTCCAGTTAGGTCTGTCCCCTAAGGCAAGGGAAACAAAAGCAAAAACAAACTGTCCGGACTACAACAAAATAAAAAGTTTCTGCACAGTGAAGGAAACAACCAGAAAAATGAAAAGGCAACCAACAGAATGGGAGAAGATATTTGTAAACGGCACATATAATAAGGGGTTAGTATCCAAAATATATAAAGAACTTATACAATTCAACACTCAAAAAAACAAATAATTGAATTTGTAAAAATGGGCAGAAGATATGAACAGACATTTCTCCCAATGACCAACAGACATATGAAAAGATGCTCATCATCACTTATCATCAGGGAAATGCAAATCAAAACTATCATGCAATATCACCCCACACCCCGTCAGAATGGCAAAAATCAACAACACAAACAATAGGTATTGGCAAAGATGTGGAGAAAAAGGAACCCTCCTCATGCACTGTTGGTGGGCATGCAAACTGGTGCATCCAGTGGAAAACAGTATGGAGTTTCCTCAGAATGTTAAAAATAGAATTACCCTATGATTCAGCAATCACACTGCTGGGTATTCAAACAAAGAATACCAAAACACTAATTCAAAGAGGTATGTTCGCCTCTATGTTTACAGCTGCATTATTTACAAAAGCCAAAATATGGAAGCGTCCCAAGTGTCCACTGATCGGTGAATGAATAAAGAAGAGATTGCACCTATGGACACATACATGTGCACACACACACACACACACACACACAGAGGGGAATATTATTCAGTCACAAAAAAGAACGAAACTTTGCTGTTTGCAACCACATGGACCCACCTACAGAGTATATTAAGTGAAATAAGTCAGAGAGAGACAAATACCACAGAATTTCACTCTTTGTGGAATTTAAGAAACAAAACAAACAAAGGGGAAAAAAAAGAAAAAGAGAGATAAGCCAAGAAACAGACTCTTAACTAGAGAAAACACACTGATGGTTACCGGGGGTAGGTGGGTGGGGGATGGGTTAGTTGATGGGGAGGGATAATGGTTAGTTGATGGGTTACTTGTCGTGATGAGCACAGGGTACTGTACGGAATCGCTGAGTCACTATATTGTACACTGGAAACTAATATTACACTCTACGTTCACTCACTGGAATTAAAATTTAAGAAAGAGAAAAATCCTTTTATACAGAGAATAAACTGGTGTACTGGTGTTTGCCAGAGAGGAAGAGGGTTGAATGGATGGGCAAAACAGAAGAAGGAAATTAAGAGGTACAGACTTCTAGTTATAAAATAAGTAAGCCACAATAATGAAAAGTACGGCATGGGAAACATAGTCAATAATACTCTAATAGCATTTGTTTACAGATAACTACTCTTAATCTGGTGAGTATAACTTAATGTACAGAACTGTCAAATCCCTATGTTGTACATCTGAAACTAATTGTATGTCAAGTATGATTCTATTAAAAAAAGAAAAATCCATTTAATACGATTTAATATCTATTCCTTATAAAAATTCTTAGCAAAATAAGAATTAAAGGGAACTTTCCTCATGTGACTTAAGATTTACAAAAGTCTACAGAAAAGTTCCTTGGTGAATAACTAATCTATCACTTTAATTTTGGAATCAAAATAAGAAGGATTAACTCTACTTTTATTCAACATTGCATTACATTTTAGATAATGCAACAAGACAAGAACAATAAATAAAATATATGGGTTTGAAAGGAAGGGGAAAATTACCTTTTCCCAGGTAATATTATTACATGCAAAAGAACTTTAGATAAATTTCTAGAATTAATTAAGTAGTTCTGTAAAGTTGCTGGATATAAAATTGGCATACAGAATACATTCCTACTTACTAGCAATAGTAAGGAGAACAAAATTTCAAAAAATTATAATAACATCTATCAGTATCAACTCAGATATAACCTATATATCTATACTTAGAGTAACTATAAACACATATGTAAGACATCATCTAAGAAAATTATAGAGTACCTAGTACTAAGTATATAGAGTACTTATATATACTTAGAGTACTAAGTACTTTACTCTATATACTTAGAGTAACTATAAACACATATGTAAGATATCATCTAAGAAAATTATGAACATTTATTGAGAAATAGTAAAGAAATTAAAAGGGGTTAACTGAACAAGATATATACCATTACATTATTTAAGCTGAAATATTATAAAGAATTTAATGCAATGCAACCCCACCTAAAATCTCAATAAATTTGGCAGTATTTGATTAGCTTTTAAGATATACACAGAATTGGGAGCATCAAAACACTGTTGAAAAAGAAGTCTCATCAAGATATACAGACTTATAATATCTACTGATCAACAAACTATATTCCCACACCGACAGGCACTTGAACTAATAGAACAGAGTAAAAAAGCTCAGAAACACACCCATTTATTTATGGGTACCTGATAAATACTTAGCACCATAGAGTAATGGAGAAAACCAGGCTCTATAGAAAATGGTTTGAGTCAAGTGGTGAGTGGCGGAATACATCTAAGTAGAAAACAAAAAAATGGGACTTAGATGGCTTTCTGTATAAAATTTGGCTTGCTGTATATGGAAAATACACATCCCTTATGCTTTAAGAAAATTTCACAAGAGCATATCCTTATTTCCTGGAGTAAATTCTACTGTATGAACCAAGAACATCTGTGCATCAAAATTTACCATGAAGACAATGGTAAATACAAACCAAAGGATGGAAGAAAATATTTTTTAAAGTATAATTAAAGACTAGAAAAATAAAAACAACAACAGAACTCCTACAAGCATTAATAAAATGACGAGATCTTGAAAGATGGGCACTTTACAAAGAGCAAATAAGAGCCAGTCACCTTTAGTAATGAGGGAAAAGTAAATTAAAACAAGATATTACTAAAAAATCGGAGAGAGCGAAAATTTTAAGTCTGACAATACAATGTACTGGTGAAGATACAGAGAAGAAGAAGCCTCATTGCCTGCTGTTGTGAGTAGAAACTGGTATGGCATAATGAAATGCCATGTGGAAATACCTAGTAAATCCGAGAATGTGAAAAACTTAACGACACAGCAATTTCATTTCTCCGTGTACACTGTAGAGAAACATGCACACGTACAGCAGCATGTTTATACAAGATAGCTCCTCACAGCACTTGGCAGCACTGTTCTTAAGAGCCCCAAAGTGGAAACACCCAAATGTCCATCAGCAGTACAACACACCAATAAATTGTGTTACAGTCATAAAATACTCAGCAATCATAATGAATAAATTATAGCTACACATATTAAAACAGATGGATCTTACAAATATGGAGTGTCAGATGTCAGCCGCAGAATCACACACACAGCGTGACAGACACTCAGAAACAGGTAAAACTGTTGAGTGTATGTATGTATACATGATATATATTAAAATGCAAGGGAATAATTCTCAGTCAAGTTAGGGATAGTGGTTACATCTGGGCAAACAGAGGAATCTGCAATTTGGCGAGAGACCCTATTGCTGGCAAAACTATCTTCTGATTTGATGGTATTTACATGAGATTCACTTTACAAGCATTCATTAAATTGCACAACTGTGTTTTATGTGATGTGTTGTATTTATTGTTTTTTAAGATTTTATTTATTTATTTGACACAGAGAGAGATCACAATTAGGCAGAGAGGCAGGCAGAGAGAGAGGGAGAAGTAGGGCTCTGATGAGCAGGGCGCCCAATGTGGGGCTCTATCCCAGGATCCTGAGATCATGACCTGAGCCAAAGGCAGAGGTTTAACCCACTGAGCCACCCAGGTGCCCCTATGTGTTGCATTTAATGATAAATATAAATAATCTTAGAACTATAATATCTACGTAATTGTAGCTATGGTCATTTATGTAACAATTACTTTGGTAGGATCATTTTAATAATATCAGTTACAAAGAAGTCCCACTATCCATAACAGAAAGATGCAAAGTTGAGAGTTGTCTGAATTTGTATCAATGAGGTCTGATGCAGTATTTGTCCCAGGGCAATTTCCTAAAAGCAGATAGGCCCAGTAGTAGAGCTATGCAGACCACTGGACATTCTGATACATAATAATTTAAAAATAAAGAACTGACAGATATCATGAGTAAACAACAATAGTGTTTATCTCTAAATTTCTATCAATCAACTACAATTAAGAATAAAAAATAAACAACTTCCCCATGTTATATATCAATTGCATTTGGTTAATAGCATTCCTCAGATGCTGATTTCTACTACAAGACTGCACAATTTATCCCAATAATGTATCCTAATAACGAGTTTACAAAAGCACCCTTTTAGGTGAAATTTCCCTTAATGACACACGAACCACAAAAGTGTATGTAAAGATTGAAATGCTATTACCCTGACCAGGATTATAAACACATAAATCCAATCAGATGTTTCTTAGAAAGAAAAAAGTGAACATTTTGCATAAGCCAGAAAGAAAACTCATCATAAGAAAATGAAAAAAAGTGAATCAAAATGTCTTTATCACATAAAGTACCTTGGAAGAATGGGGAAGGTTGCCGAATTTTATTTTGAGTGGTTAAGGACTGACATTAATCACTGTAAGTCTAATTATTTGGGGTCCTCTACAGCTTAATTAAATGTTTCTAGAAAATAAAAGGGTGACCTTCCCAATCCAAGAAACAAACTCTTAATTACAGAGAACAAACTGATGGTTGTGGGCTAGGGGGTGTGGGGGAGCACGGGTGACAGGTGGTGGGGATTAAGGAGAACACTTGTCCTGATGAGCAGCAGGTCGTGTAAGGAAGTGTGGAACCACTACACTGTACACCTGAAACGAATATTGCACTGGATGTGAATTAAGTAGAATTTAAATAATCATTAAAAAAAAAAAAAAAAAAAAGGAAGCCTCCCATCTGGATCTTTCAACTGCCTTTTCTCCCCTAAAATACTTTTTTAAAAAATGGAAGTAATGACTACAGAACCCATCAGGTGGTCCTTGATTTTTCACATTTCTCCTCTCAAAAATGCGTACCTTCTTCCCAGACATCACGCTCCGATTGCAAAGACTGGTGTCGTGGATTCTGAAGCATACACTTGACACTAAACGGGTTGGCTGTTCTGGGAAAGATCTCACATACCTCAGTTTGGTTTTATTCCGTCTGGTGCAATGGCGCCATCTACAGACGTGATGGCGCATTTCCACAAGCTTCTTTGAAAGGACGCAAAAGAGATGAAGTAGTTCAAAAGATTGTATCGTTGACCCTTGAACAACACGGGTTTGTGCTGAGCAGCTTCACTTATACGCAGATTTTGTTTTTGATAAATGCAATGCAGAACTATAAACGTATGTTCTCTTCCTTATGATTTTCTTCAAACATTTTTACTAAACTGTAAGAATATTGTATATAATATATATAACACAAAATGTGTGTTAATAATCGAATGCTTATGTTATCAATAAGGCTTTCAGTCAACCATCAATTATTGGTAGTTAAGCATTTGGGGAATCAAAGTTATACATTGATTTTCAACTGTATGTGTGTGAGGGGGGAGTATTTCTAACCCCTATGTTGTTCAAGGGTCAACCCCTATGTTGTTTTACCCTGATTCTTTAAATTCTGTAATACTGGTTCTTTTTGGATTATAATACATTATAAAAAGAATTAATTTCAGTTAGATACTGTGAAAATGCTATGTAAAATCCATGCATTCATAATCCAAGGGTTTTCAATCCCTACGCCTAAAGACAGAAAAATATACCTAGAGATGGCATTATATTTTGGTATTTTGAGGTCTATTACAAAATAAAATGGAATAGGTGTATGATAGGGATCTTTCCAGAAAGTGCTTAAAAACAAGTTAAAATTCAGGGATGCCTGGGTGGCTCTGTTGGTTAAGCAGCCGCCTCCTTCTCAGGTCATGATACCAGCGTCCTGGGTTCGAGTCCCACATTGGGCTCCTTGCTCAGCAGGGAGCCTGCTTCTCCCTCTGCCTCTGCCTGCCATTCTGTCTGCCTGTGCTCGCTCTCTCTGACAAATAAATAAATAAAATCTTAAAAAAAAAAAAAGTTAAAATTCAAAACTAGCTCAGGTACAATAATCCTGATGGAATTAATTCCTAAATTGGGTGAGTGGGCTTTCAGAACAAGAAAAAATAGGGAAAGGAGAGAAGGAACTTGAGTACAAGGGCTTGATGTCTCTCTCCTCCCCTCGCTGCCCTAGAGGCAAGTGTTAACTGAGCCACACCCAGGTAAATCTAAGGAAGCCACACCACTCCAAAGGGGTAGAGGAAGGATTCAGAACTTCCTGGCTAACCTCCAGCTGAACCATCTTTCCACTCTACCACACCCCAAAACCCCGGGAGAAATCCTACAGGGCTTTAAAAAAGGAGCGAGAGGACCAGGCACCCTCACTTTTCTAGGGTAACTTACACAGTGTCTTCTGTGTGACTATAAAACATGCATTATTACACACCAACTGCTGAGCTCTGTTGCACCAAATGTTTTTCTTGCAAAGACACACTATAAATAAAAATTTTAATAAAATATGATCCAGCAAACAGCTGGTTCCAGGGACGAAAGCATGCAAATGAATAAGCGGTTCATTATCTTCCCCTTGATTTCAGCGCTGGGTGAATTCACCCTCTCTTAGACCAGAATGAATGGGAACCCACGGTGAGTAGCCCCACTGACAGCACCTCTGCCCTCTCAGAAACTAAATCCATCTTGACCTTCATTGTCCTCTAACTCCTGCTAATTGTCCAGACATAGCTTCCCTATCAAGGGAAGAAAGAAGAATCTCTCTGGGGGTGGGGAGTGGGGGCAGGGGAAAGCATCTCCTACAGTTCTTCTATAGACATTCATTTATCCATTCGCTGGATATACATGCATTCCTTCAACGAACAGTGTGTCATAAGCAGAGCACACACAAATTTGCACAAGACTAGCACAGTCCTTGCCCATGAAGAGCTTACAGCAGAAGGAGGATGCATATGGGAGGCAGGATAGTCACACACAAATAAATTACACCCTGTAAACCATAATTAAATATTTATTAAATGATGCCCTTTCTGGCTAACTTAGCCCTTACTGATCTCTCTGAGGACCAGAGCACTTAGACTGTGTAACATTATTTAGCTAGGTAAGCTTCTGGAAGACTGGGGCAATAAGTGATAGTTCTCTGACTCGCAGCGTTCAGCCAACAAGTAAAGAGATGGTGGAGCATCAGTAATCACCACATTCCAACAAGAAGCCCAGAATGAACTTCAGTATTATATTCGTAAAAATACAGAATATTATGCAGCAGGTTCCTCTGTCTCACATACCCTGTTAAAGTGAATTTATGAAGCCTATAAATGGGAGACAGATAGATAGGGACATGGATCTACATATACAGAGAGAGAGATAAAGAGAAATGGATATAAATATAGACGTTCATGTGAATTTCAAGAGTTCTTTAAAGTATTCCTGGAAGTTGCATAAAACCTTTCAGTTAAGATAATCTAAAGATCTTGGCCTAAATATTGATTATCTTATCAAAACCAGTATAAGAAAAACCAACAAAACAAAGCAAAAAACCAGTATATACGTTGACAGGATTTAACTCTTGGCAGAGGAGGCGTTTTAAATGCTATTATTACCTAAATTTCTAAGAAAAACAAAACAACTCTACTTTTTAAAAATTAATTTTCTAAATTGGTTATGTTACTTCTAATCCAAAATGTCTTGCTTGTAAGGAGGAGATACTGGAAAGAATTTGAATAAGGTCAGTGCTTGGCACCTTCTCTAAATATCTCCCCTTATGTTCAATATGTGGCGAACTTCATCGACCCCTTCCCCTCCTTTCCCACGCACGCCTCACCTGAAAAATGTGTGAGGTCACTTCTGACACGGAGCCTGCTGGCTTCCAGACTGCCCAGGACTAACTCTGTCTTTACACCAACCACCTAGTAAGGAGTAGGATTCTGTTCTGCAAATGTTCTTTACTTTAGTGGGGGCTAGAGAGGTTCTTGCCGTCCTGAGGGTGGGGGTTGGCGAGCCAACACACGGGCTCACCACAGCAGCCGAAATCTTGGCAGTCAGTCAAAAGCTCATGAAAATTTCAAAGGTACAAAACTCTTCTCAGAGCTCCAGAGAAGGAAGGCAGCTTTCAGCAGGATTCTAACAGGTGCATCAAAGTAATCCAAAAGGAGGGGGAAAAAAAAAAAGAAAGACTCTTGGATCCAGCAAAAATCAAAAATTGTAAAGATAAACATGCACATATAAACCCCATGTTATGTGTCAAAAAATTCCTTTCACCATTTAGCATATCACTGCAAGAGGCTCAAAATAGACCTGCACAAACTAGACGGGGTCATCAAAGTCTCAGGATTTTTTCAGGTTTTTTTTTTTTAAGATTTTATTTATTTATTTGAGGCAGAGAGCACATGAGACAAAACCTGTATGAGAGAGAGAGAGCACAAGCAGCGGGGGGTGTGGGGCCAGGGGGGCGGGTGGGCAAGGGCAGAGAGAGAATCAGTTTCACTGCCAAGCAGGAGCCCAATGGGAGACTCTATCCCAGGACCCCAGACCATGACTGGAGCCAAAGGCAGGTGCTTAACCAACTGAGCCATCTAGGCGCCCCTGGATTAAAACAAACATATGTATCTATAGATTGAAACGCCACACTTAGGAATTTCTGCTTCAGATTACAGCCATGGAGTAGCTGTCACACTTTGGTCTTCAAGGGCACAAAATATATTTTGTAACAAGCAAAATGCGCGAGACAATGAGTACAGACTTCATTTGAGCTCTGTATTTCTTGACAGCAATTCAAAGGGGTCAAGGTGTCTTTACCAAGATTCTCTTGGAAACCAGGACAGCAGGAATCAAAACAAAAGCATTCTTCCTTCTCGAGCCGGCCTTCATGTCTCCCACGTATTACATTATGCCAACAAGTTACGTATTACATTATGCCAACAAGGAAATGGTAACAACAGGAGGAAAAGAAACTGAGAAAGTTACCCTCCCCATCTGCTGGGGGACAGGGCAGGAGTGCTGAAAGTGGGGGAAGTAAGTGCGAAAAGAAACAAACATCATGGCAATTCTGGAAATGATGGACAATACACCAAACAAAAATGGAGGAAATTCTGGAATTAGGAGAGGACAAACGGGACCTTGATGTTGATTCTACTACTAGATTTAAATGTGCACAAAGTTTTAAAGTTTTCTGGGCCCTTTCCTCCCCATTTGGAGAACATGAGAAATAATACATGCTCAAGCCCTTTCACAAGTTTGCTTTACAGTACAAATTAGCTAGAATTAAAGTGCTTTAAAAATATTTTTCTCATTGGGCGCCTGGGTGGTTCAGTGGGTTAAGCTGCTGCCTTCGGCTCAGGTCATGATATCAGGTCCTGGGATCAAGTCCCACATCGGGCTCTCTACTCGGCAGGGAGCCTGCTTCCTCCTCTCTCTCTGCCTGCCTCTCTGCCTACTTGTGATCTCTCTCTGTCAAATAAATAAATAAAATCTTTAAAAAAAATATTTTTCTCATCAACTATATTTTGGGCTGTTCTATTTCTCATAATCCTAACAGTGTTCCTTTATCCAATACTTCCAAAGCAACAGGAATGCATACTTTTTTTTTTTTATCCTAAAGAAAATAAAAGACATCAGAATATAGAGGGGGCAGGATTTCATGGTTCTAGAATATAGGACAGGAAGATTTAATAGAAACTAAAAAGACGTTTTTTGTATTTATAACCTGGACTTGTACAAGCATTATCCTGAGTCTGTGCTAGTTAACTCCACCTCAGGTAATGCATTTATAAATATTTTCTTTATTGCAAGTACAGATCTTTCCGCTCAGCCCATAAAGCAAGCTCTCAGGTGCTGCGTTCCCGCTTTGCTCACGATGCGTCTGATTTGTTTCATTGTGCGGGACTCCTTGAACTGTCCAAGACCATCGACTGGGATTCATTGGCACAGCAGCGCCACGTTGTGGTTACACCGAGAAAATGTTCTAGCAGGTGTACTTAGACAATAGCTGTGATGATGCTGTCAGATCATTGAGGAAAGAAGGTGTCATCGATGTGTGACTTTCATATGCAGGTTCATATGCAGAGACCAACATTTTTGGGGGTTCCTATCTGGACTCTGATTATATAACACAATTTATACTGTACCAGTCACAAATTATGACTTCTTTTTGTCCTATAGCAGCATTTTATTCAAGGCAATTTGTACCAGAGTAATAAATGATTTCCTATCAGATTTTTTAAAAGAAGTAATCTCTCAGAAATACTGTAAATATAAAGTTGCTTTATGTTTATGGTATAGGTTAACAAAGGTCATAAAATTAAAATAGACAGCAACTGAACGATTACGGTAACTATACTATTTTAGAGTTTATAGAAATAGCACTGGCTTTATTAGATTTGGATTTAATTCCATGTGATCAGAGTCAGTTCAAAGGTGCAAACAGAGAGCTGAGTTCTCCATAGATCGGATGTGTCAGAACTCAGGATAATGACAGATAGGAAGCCACGAAATCAGAGCTGGCAGGCTATAATCAAGAACCAGTGAATCTGATGCACTCTTCTCTTCTATTGTATTTGGGTCCTCCTAGGCTATTTTGTCATGTCTGAAATCATGAAAAAGCAGGATTCATCCTTATGGCAAAAGAGATGGCTGTGTCTTTGGGATGAAGGAAGATGGGGAAGGTTTTAGAACTTTTACAAGAAGGTGTACTGAAACCATCCACAACCCATTTTCCCCCAGAAAGAACCATATTCAGTAAGTTAACAAGAACAGATTTTGTGGTCCCTCATGCTTATGTAATCTTAAATTTAGATCTTCTTAACTTTATTTCATACTACACTAAGCCCATGAGATACCTACGCAGACAATGTTTTGTTGCCAAATGCTTTCAAGAAACAGCAAATTGTACAACTGCCTCCCAAGAGTCCACTTACATTGGCCTATTAATTGCTTTTAAAAATCTTACAGTAGAAAAATGTGCTTAATATTTTTTAAAATATTTCATCTCTAAAATTAATTAAAATTTTAATTGTCCTTGGTGCTTCTCTGAATATCTCCCAAATCAAATGGTGGAAATATTTCTTTGTATGACTCATCTTCCACTTGATTGGTTTCCTTTCCATTTATGCCTATATTGTTTAGTTGATCAATTCACTTGACATGAGTGCATTTATAATTATTCACTAAAATGCCAACAGACTGTTATCCCTTAAAAAACACCATTATTACCACCAGTAATTAAATCTGTCAAATTTACACTAAAACATGTACACAGAAGTAAAATGGCTGGTTCTTAGGTCACTAAGGAATCAGAGGTAAAAATCAGAAGCGGAAAAAAAAATTATTGTTACTTCTCAAATTATTTTCTAAAGGATAATATTAATAATATTATAATATTATAATAATTTATTTATAAATATTTATAAATAAATAATTAACTAATTTTTATTGAGAGCATTCGTAACCTTTTACCTAGAAAAGGACACTTTCCATTGCAATGGGACTTCTCTATGTATGTGTGTGTGCCAATTTCCTTTATTTATGAGCTTAATTAACTTATTGATTTAATGTATTAATGTAAATTAATGTAATTTAATTATGTAATTTATTAATATAATTTAAAATGTTAATGTAAATTAATTTAATTTAATGTAATCTATTTTCATATGGAATAAAATTTATGTGATAATTTATGAAATCTAAAAAGGAAATTGAAGATTTTCATTACTCTGTTTAGATAACTTTTCTTTGTACCTATTTTCTTTGTATCTATTTCATTTGTATCAAAAAAAGTAAAATCTATTGCTTCTCAAAAGTTAGTGGCACAAAAAAAAAAAACTTAAACAAATTTTTAAAAATTAGTGGCAAAAAAAAAAGTTAGTGGCCAAATCTCAGATGCTTTTTGAAAATGAAAATAATGGATTAATTTTCAATGACTATAATTAATTAGGACTAGAGTAGGACTTAGAAGTCTGCATTCTTAATAAACTCTGGGTGAATCTGATATTTGTTGTTCTGAGAAGCAGACTTGGAGAAGCACTGATCTATTACAAAAATTACTCTTTTCTTACAACACCCCAAAAAGGAACACACATTGAATTCATTGGAACCTATTATAAATAAATCCACATAAATGGTGCAAATAAACATTTTGATGTAATGTAAAATTCTGATAATTTGGAGTACTACTTGTAATATTTTTAAATAAGTCAGTTTACTTGTTTGGTTTCTTTCTCTCCCTTTTTACTAAATAGCGCATATATGCCAGTTTAAAAAAATCTGTATTTCTATTTCCCACTTCCCCTAATTAATATACTTACAGCTTCTAGCTGTAATTTTTTAGTTTTTAGTTAAATTTTCTATTGAATTTTCTTGTGCCCAAGTAGAAAGAAAGAATGAAAAAAAATGCAGCAGCATTGTGGGTCTACTCTTACAATTTAATACTCATTCTTAGAGAACTTGTTTAAGCTTTGTTTCTTATTCTGTAAAAGGAAGACAGTATATCCCAGGGTTATTGTAAGGATCTAACAAGATAATTCATGTGAAAAGTCTTTAAAAAATAAAGAAGTGTAGTAAGAATATGAGACATGGTTGACTGTCATACACTCATTTGAATCATGCTAAGAAAGAATGGATATTTGGTTGTTTTAAAATCGAATTTAAAATAAAGATAAAATGACACTAAACAAAGTAAAAAATAAAATTAAATAAAAATTAAGAACAACAAACCCTGTTTCTGCCACTCTATACAGAAAAAAATGACTTCACTACGGAAAAAATTCATTGCGTTTGTTCGACATTTGATTCAACAAAACAAAACATGCTGCTTAAATTTCACTGAATACTTCCCCATTTAGGACAAGGAAGGAGAAACTTAGTCTACTGCTGAAAAACAAAACTTTAACAATGTTTTGTCTTTAGTTGCAAAGCTAAACAAAGCCCGGGCTCTTGCTACAGAGAGCTATTCCTGGAAACCGTCTGCCACCTAGTGTGCAAAAGTGAAAGTCATCCTAGGGACGCTTGCATGCTTACATTTAGTCATCAGAGAATTATCTGTGCGTCTATCCAGACCTGAAGTTATCATTTGCAGTGGGAATAAAACACACTGCATTTTCCAGAGAGCATCTGGCCTGAGAGCCAATATAGCATTTCATCTTCATTTTAGCAGCACTTTAAATTAAAATCTCATTTATAAATGTTTTACTATGGCAATAAGGGACTCCTGGGCATGTTTTAGTCTTTCATTAATATACACCTCTTGTGTGTTGCAAGATACATGCGCACTGAGTAAGTTCCTTCAAACATTCGAAGTGCTAACTAATGATCCAATAAACCAAAGCCTAGGGTATCTTAATGGCAGCAAAATACAACTCTTTAATTGGGAAAATAAAATATTAAATTCTCCCATCCCAATTGCTCTTAAACATATGCATGAAATAAGTATCAAGGGATTAAAAGGATTGCAAAGATTCTTTAACCATAGTTTTACATGCATGGTATCTCCCCACCTCCCATTTCAAGCTTTAGATTTAAATATTTTCAGCTCAGTTTTGCATGGAGGGTAGAACTCAGAGGTTGGCAGCGAAGGAGTATACAAAGCTGAATTATTAAAATACTTTTAAAGTGAAATGTCAAGTATACCATGCTATCTCTCTTAGCCCTATCAATTTTTTTTTCTTTAGCCACTTAGTTCTCTAGCAGTTTGCTAAGTGGTGGTGGCGGGGGGGGGGGGGGGGGGGGGGGGGGGGGGGGGGGGGGCAGGGGGGGGCGAGGGGGAGGGAGAAAGTAGGGAGGGGGAGGGAGGGAATGAAAGAAGGTGGGTAAAGGTTATACCCTGCTGAGTGGTTTGGAGAAGCAATGCTTCCTCTCACCTCTGCAACAGTCCACAGTGAAACAGAACTCAGCACAGTGCCTTCACTCTCTGCTCGCTCCTCTACCTGATGCTCTGAGAGGAATCCCACGGCCTGCATTTCAACCTGCCTGGCCAGGTCTGCTACTGACAACCCATCTCCCTTCCTTCAGCTGCCTCCACCTGAGTGACGCTTCCCACGCACACACATCCAGCAAAATTTCAGTCTAACAGGCAGGTCTTTCTTACGCTTTGGCTCTGCTAAAGCTCCCTGTCGGAGGAATTCAAGATGGCATAATGACTTGTTATCCTAATGTGTTATGCAATTATTGAACTGTCCTCCTAAGATAATTTAAGCACCCCAAATGCCATTAAAATTAGCTGGAATTATCAGGCAAAGTGCTAATAAGAAGAAGAATTCATCTTTTTTTTTTTTCAATTTACCCAGCTGCCTTTTTGATGGCTAACAGCAACTGATAGCAAAGAGCATGTATCAGTTAAATAAAACATTAGCCTTAAGCCAGAGGTGTCAAGAGAGTCTTCTAAATTACTTGGCACGATAGCTGGCTGGTGAGCGTGGAGATAAAAATCAATGTCATAAGTGTAAAGGATGAGCTGGCACCTTGGTGTGAAAATGGGGATTCAAGGAGAGAAAAAAAACCATGACTGAGTACAAGCACTATCAACAACCATTCAGCTTCACCCTTCTAATGAAAACAAGTACACAAATGTACTATGTGGGGATTAACTTGTCCATAAGACAGTGGCATTTTCAATGCTGAAACCCATGGTAAGAAGTAACATTTATATCACCAACTACTGTATACATATATATGACCAGGAAAAGGCAAAAAAATGTGTGCATGTGCACATGTGTATGTAAAACCTAAGGAAAAGTTTCACAACAATAATATTTAGGTTTACTAGGAGTGGTATACTCTGCTTTATTCTCTTTTCTCCTTTCTCTTAATTGAAAAAATAAAGATAAATTTTATATTGATTTTAATCCCCTTATGGATCAGATTCCAAAAATATTTTTAAAACTATCTTTATTTATTAAATGTTATGACAATGATAAATCATTTAACCTCACATCTTAACACTTGAATTATTGAAGTGATGATGTATCAACAATAATTCTTATAAACAAAGGTTCAAAGAATTGATAATTTATTTTTGGTTTCAGTGACGGTTGCCAAAAATGAAACAACTCACTGTTAAATACTTTGAGTCTCTGAATACTTTGAACAGATAATTTTAACTATTTTTAAACCAGTTCAGTTTTGGAAGAAGAAAAGCAAAGGTCATGGACACAGACATATATATTATTTCTTGCTACATTTCAGTTCATTTGCTCTTACTTTTGCATTCACTGGTTCATTTAATCTCCACAACAGTCTGGCCATGGAAAAGCATTATGACCTCTCTGTATAAACGAGGTGACAGAGACTCAACAAAGCTCACCTAATCTGCCCAAATCACCCATTTATCAAGAGGAAGACAGGAGTCCAGGTTGTCTGAGTCTAAGTCCAAGGCTCTTTTCTTAAAATCGGACATGGCAATACACATAATAAATAAGTCTGTGTTTGAATGTTTATATTTTTAGTTCACAGTGACCTGCTTCGTCCACTCTTGCAAAGTCAAGCAGAAAATTGATCCAAGGAGGAAAACTTGTTGAGGAATGTGGCCTGCTGAGTGCCCAAGCAGACAGACCCATGAGCTGCCTGTGGCCCAGGGGGTCTGCAGGGAACTGCAAGGCTGGCACAGGAGTGAGGGAAGCTGGTTGACTTCAAATCCCGGTACAACAAAGGACTGGGTAGGTGGTTGTGTATAGATCAAGCATTCAGTAACTGTTAGCTATTAGAAATAGCTCCTTTGCTGACGTGTAGTTGGGAGACACTACAAAATTATGACATGAAAATATATAACAACGGAGTCACTTTACTTCTGATTCTGTTGTCTTGTGAACCATCAATTTGATTTTACATCATTGTCTACATGGCACACCCATGCTTTCACAGATGTATTTTCTTGGGACTGCCAGAGAATTTGCTCAGAGGGGGAAAAACACAAAGAAGGAACAGATGAAAGATTTGTGTCAGGGAAAATTGTGAAAGCTGTGTAAGATTTAATCTAATTCAAGCCAACAAACTATTGTAAGCCCATAATATGTGCGCACAATATCAAATGGCTGAGGTTTCAAAAGTAAAAACCAAAGAAACAAACCCAATACTCCTATTTCTGAAGAAATAAAGCAAAACAACAAAACAAACAAAAACACAGGCCTGGATGTTACAGGCACTTCCTCCCACTCAACATCTGGTTTGGATTTAGATAAAACCATAAAGAATTACTTTCTTACTATAAATGACCCTGGCCTTTGTATTCAATGACAAGCCTATCAAAATCTTCCCACACTATTTCAACTTAAGGAAATTTCATAGATAAGAGAAAAATGGCTGAGCTTGGCTTCTAAACTAAAACCCAACAGGTAGTAGATAGTCCCAGATTTGAATAATAAACATATAATAATATAAAAAGCTAATGTGATTTTTTTTAATTAAAAGGGGAACACTGTATCATTATAGTTAAAAGCTGAAAAGTCTCTCAGTCCACTTTATGTTATAAAGACACTGTGGAAACAAATGAGGTAATAACTTTAAAGTGTCTAAATTGTATATATTATACATAAAGATAAAAAGATGTATGAATGAGTATAGCTCTAGATTTAGATACCTAAAACTCTGCTCAACTGCAACCAGACCAACAGAAACAAACAAGAATATATTTCAAAGTAGGTAGGGAAAAGAAATTTCATAATCTACTTTTAAAAATCCATCCTAGGGGGCCGGTGCCTCAGGTGTGTACCTCAGGTGATTAAACATCTGCCTTTGGCTCAGGTCATGATCCCAGGGTCCTGGGATCGTGCCCCGAATTGGGCTCTCTGCTCCGCGGGAAGCCTGCTTCTCTCTCCCGCTCCCTCTACTTGTGTTCCTCTCTTGCTGTCTCTCTCTCTGTCAAATAAATCAATAAAATCTTTAAAAACATAATAATAAAAATAAATAAATAAATAACTCTCTTGGCAGAATGTTTGCCATTTCTCATCCTTAAGTCGAGACACAATGTTTCTTATCCTTAAGTCGAGACACAATGGTTTCATTTTTATCTTTATTAACAAATGATATGGAGAATAATCTGAATCTGCACAAAAATGGCCACAATCATGATCAAATGTTAGGAAATAAAATCAAGAAAAACATCTTAAGAGGAAATCTGATTGCTATGAGCTAATGAAGAAGGTTGAAAGGGGATGATCTAGAAGGTTCCTCCAAATTCCTTGTTCACTGTCTCACTAGTGTATCATGAATCTGAGTGACATATATATTTACTATTTTAAACTTCTGACCCTTAAGATTTCAGTGCTTGTTTCTTATGCAGAGAGAGCACACAATGGCCAAGCAGAGTAGGTGAGTGAGACATTTCGGCAGCTACTTAAATGGGCTTCTCTATCATTCTCTTTTAGGTTCATAGATGAACAAATATTGTATCTTTAGTTTTCTGCAAATAATAGCCAGCTGTGTCTGAACGATTTCTCATTAAAACATTCCACTTTGTTTCTAGTGATTTTTTTAAAAAATGTGTAAGTCCATGATTTTTTTAATCAATGTAAAAATCATCAAGTTACTAGTATTGTCTCTAAGGCATTTATAAATTATAAATGAGAGTGTCAACTTCTTTCCATTTCAAAGACATGAGACTTTGTTATGTAATGGGTTAAGTTTAGAAAAGTGTAAAAGGACCTTAACTATTAAGGTATTGAAGAAATAAAATGTTAGGGTTGCTGCTTTCAGTTTATCATTAATAGAGAATGTGGGAAAATATTAACATTTTCTTCTATTTCTTTTCTTTGAAGTCTTAAAAATAAACCCTTAAATATCAATAGAAGATATCAAACATTTTGGTAGCAATGAGTTCATTTTTTAACTTGGTATTCAATAAAAGAACTATCTGAAACATAAGATAATTAAATTTGTTCTTAAATGGTAATTGTGTTGCCATTCTTGCAAAGAATCTATTATCTTCAGGGAATCTATTCAACAAATACCATAATACTGCGGGACCTACAATATTCAAATAACTACCATAAACCCCATGTTGTATACTGAATATAGAATGGATCATAATTAGGATCTGTAATATGCTCAGGCCTCAATTATTATAGATCCTGCCATAATACATTTTATAAGCTGCCTGGGGTTGCGGGGGGGGGGGGGGCATTCCCTCCAAACCCGAATGCATCAAGAGGTAAATAAATCTGGAAAATGTTCAAAGCAATGCACGGGTAAGTGAAATGTTATGATATTAAAGCAACATCTTTCCATTCCCGGGAAGATGTGTTCATTTTACTCTTCAGATTATCCCCCGCTTTTGAAATCACTCTGTGCACAAAAATCCTCCCCTCGCTATTTAGAAAAGCTAGATCATCTCCCTAACACAGCGCTTCCTATTTATCCTGCACCCCGGGACGAGTGTTTCTACTGCTCCCTGACGCCTAATGTCAATATTTGCAGAAGCTGTGGCTGCGCGTCGACCAAGCTGTCAATCCAGTGGCTCTCGCGGGTGCTCTTTGGATGTGAACGCAGCCAAGTAACAGGACCACGGGGCCAGCTGGGGTCTCACAAGCGCCTCAGCTGTCAGCACGCCACCTGCTTTCCTTGGGGTGGCAGTTTTCCTCGTGTTGTTGGCTGCTCACCTGGCAGAAAACGCACTCTGTCAGCATGAGCTGCTGATGAAGCCCATTCCTACCGCCGACTCTAATTTTAGGGGCTGGTGTAGAGCATCTAATTTTGCCTTTGAAGAATGTTTCTTTTTCTTTTCCTTCCTTCCTTCCCTCCCTCCCTTTCTTTTTCTTTCTTTCGTTCTTTCTTTCTTTCTCTAATAATTTGTTTTCTAACATACGTATAAGTTGGATGCTGACTATCTTTCTTCTAAACATCTTGACTGAGCCAATGTTATCTGCCTTGGGTGGGAATTAATTCCTAGAGAGCAAAATTATGTTCAGTGACCTGAGATGATGCACATAAATTAAAAACATGGAATGTTGATTTTATTTGTTTACTATTAAAGGGTATGGGGGAGAGAGTGTGTTCTTAATATTAATGCTTTCCTAGTTTTCTTCTTCTTTCTACTGATAAATATAAGTTATTCAATATCAATAAAAATTCTACCTTTTATATTATATTAGGTGAGCAAAGTACTTTTACAGTATCCTAAACTCTATGGTATGGACATAGCTGAAATATTCTTTAGTTCTTTATTTTTTACTTGCTATTGTTGAATGTAGTTTTGGTAGCAGTTAGTTTGAGTCAAGTGATAGCTCCAAGCTGGGCAGACTTTGGCCCCCATATACAGAGAAATATCCCAGAGGAAAGTAGGAAGATTCTTTGATCTTTGATCTCTGAGTCAATAATCTCAGATTAGACTACCACCCCGAAAAATGACACCATCTTTAATAGCAATAATGTCCATTTTAACTTTAAGACAGTATTAGACCCAACACTAGACTCAGACAAAGTGCTTTCTCAATGGCAGAATACATGAGAAAACACCAGGAAGAGGAAAGTAATTGAAAATTGAGGATTCAATGGGTTAATTATACTTCTACATCAAAGCTGAATTTTGCGGGGGTAAAGGGCACCTATGAATTTTTTCTTTAGACAAACATCAGAATGGTTTGTTTTGGTTTTTTTTTTTTAATTGAGGTAATTTATGTGATCCTGTGCTATGTTTTTATAATCATCTATTATATCAAGTTAAGAAATTATAGTTACTATTATAATATAGCTCAACTTATTAAAATAGAGCAATTCTATGATACATGAGATAAAACTGAAGTTTATTAAGCACACGTAATTCTCATTTTTTTTAAGGATTTCATTTATGTATTGGTCAGAGAGAGAGAGCACAAGTAGGGGGAGAGGCAGGCGGAAGGAGAAGCAGACTTCCCGCTGAGAAGGGAGCCCCATGCGGAACTCAATCCCAGGACTCTGGAATCATGACCTGGGCTGAAGCCTGACTGAACCACCCAGTTGCTCCAGTAATTTTAATTTTAAATACTAATTTAAAAACATGAGGAAAACGTTAACATTAACAGTTAAAGTTTCTCATCTTTGGAAGAAGATAAAAGTCAAGTCAAGGTGAACCATTGAAAAAAAACACAGAAGCAGCACAGACTAAAGAACAAAACCTAAAGTAAAACCAATAAAATGTTGAGTTTAAAAAAAAAAAAAAGAAAAGAAATAAGAGATGCTCTGGTTTAACAGAGTCTACTGAAGATATTTCTTCTCCTTTCTGATACCTGATTACAGTAGAAATAAAGATGTAATGGCTTAAGCCCACAAATAAGGAAATCAGGAATGCACCAACAGCAAAGACAAAATGTCAACACGCTTCTGAAAGACAGCATGTGCAAACGTCGTACCCAGGGAAGTGGGCAGAGAAAGGCTGGTCTGTGTGTAGAAGGGGCTGCTGCGAAGGAGAGGGTGAACACACAGGATGAAGACAGGAGGAAAGGGGGGGGCAGCGGCAGCCCCTCGTTTACCAGGCACACTCGAGAGATGTGGCCAGCCAGAAATGAGATCTGTGAGCATTTTGGCTAAAGAAGATTTTGTAAGAACAGAGCATGTCCATGTAATAGGAGTACAATGATGGCAAGAGGAAGTGGGGTTAAGTGTTTTTCATGGATGTCCATGGAAAGAGTAACCCATACATCATGCCTGGAATAGACATACCAGGAAGTAGCGATCAATTATCTATTTAGTGAGAGGATGATACAACAAAAAGATCCCCAAACAGAAAGCTATAGTTTGTTGTCGAAATGAGGGTAGTTCAGGGGAACTGCTGCCTTTCATGGAAATTTTTTTTTTTTTTTTTTGCTTTTTAGTGTATGGCTTCCTGAGAATAATAAAATTATGTACATTTTAGAAAGAAATAAAATCTGTTCCATAAATCTCAAGGTGCATCAACAGTTAATGCCTGAGCCAGACTGCCAATCGCTAAGTTCATTCTTGTAGGAGAGTATAAAAATACATATGGTAGCAGAACCATTATAAAATCATTCTCCCTCTAACTTAATCCAAGCAGACATCTGTGGTTCATGCATAAAGAGAGTGATTTCTTTTGTCCTTCTTTCCTTCATGCGTGTTGATGTGTATTCTCTGATTCATTAACTCTGGATTCTGTAGCTGCCCTCCAGACTGGATTCTAGAACACAAAGATGTACATAATGCAAATTAAAGCCCACAGTTATCTCCCTGGATAATGGCAAAATCATGCCTCTAAACTAGTAATTATAATAAATATGTTAAACAGTAAAATAGCATTATGTTTATGTACTGAGATGTCTGAACAGAACAAATTTAAAAACGTAAGTAACCAACTCCTCTGTTTGAGCAGACAGAGAAATTAACACCCCCCAAAGGGAGAATGCTTCCATTCCACTCCAAGATACACAGAAATTTTAATGAATTGGAAGTGGAGACTGTCCTTTGCTATTGTGTTGCTCCTGTGGTATTGGAATAGCATGCCTAGAAAACATGTGTTATGGTACTAGATGTGTGACTACTAGAGCTCACCGATCTCCACTATCAAGAATGACCGGGTTGCTGCTACGCACTGGGGTCAAAGAAGACTGTTTCTGTAACCAGGAGCTTCACTGGGACACCTCTTACTACTTTTTTATTCGGTAGTAATATTTTACAGAAGACTATAGTAATACAGTAAAAGCAGGAACGCTAGGATTCAGAACCTTTGAGAACAAAGGTTCAAGTCTTTCAAGCAGGCAAAACTCTTAAGCTCTGAGAACAAGAACACAAAGTGAGTGAGGAAAGGAGTTGATAGTTATCAACATGACCTCGTCACCACTCACAGAAACAAGGACTGGAGCCACCATGTTTGAGTTGAGAATGTAGCTGCCTATGCTAACCAAGTATGTATTTTTCCCTTTGACATTGGCCTAATTTATACTGAGTTTATATAAATCACCAGGAGTAACCACCTCCAGACCTGAGATAACCTCTGATCTGAAGATGCTAGATTTTGTGATTTATTGGTTGACTGAAGGGGCACTGGAGCCCTCCATTTATGTAGCAAGAGAGAGACAATGTTCAGTTGTGCAATGGAGAGTTACCTCATAAGGTTGGTGTTGGAAGGGCATTCATTGGAGTGGAAAGATACGGATTGAAGAGACTAAGTTACGATAGGTTTGGGTTGTACCCGCCATCTACTGCCTTATTCCCAGAAGCCATCCCCACTTTTGCCCAGTGCCAACTACAAGTCCCAGGCTTTCTTGCAAACTGGCTTTCCAGGCAGGTGTGCCTAATGAAAGATAGTGACTGGAGAGGTACAGCATATGAAACAGCCAGGACAGTTGTCATGCCCTCTCTTTCTGGAACATCAAGGCAGTGTCTGTGCCTTTCCCAAGCTTCAAGTTCAGGCAGCGTTCTTTCTTCTTCTGCATTCCTTCCTGATCTCCAACTGATGCCTCCACCATGAACCCAGCTTCCTCCAAAGGCCGTTGAGCTCTGCCTATCTTATCTGCCCTCTGTTCCTCTAGAACATGGAAGTGCCAGAATATAGAGGGAGCATCATCTCTGTGAGTCTCATTACTGTGGTTCTTACGGCTTTTAGATTAAGGTCACAAGTGAGCACTTTAGATGCTCTAAAGACCATAATAATCTAGTCTCTTCTAAGGTCTGCTTAAAAGATCATCACCATTTTCTAGAATTTGTCAAAGACACTTCACACAAAGTTTATGTGAGGTCATGTAAGTACCAAAACAATGGGGACAAACACTGGTACAAAGAATACAGAATTTCAAACAAATTTGTCTCAAATTTTGTCATTAGTACAACCATTCATTACCGGAAGTGTGTTCAGAACAAAGGAGCAGCTACTTAGAATCCATTAACATATATTTGTACATCAAGCATCCAGAAACTAGTCTGCCACCACAAAGAAGCCTCAATTATGTACTGCATCCACAATATTTATTAAATATTTAGAATAAAGTGAGGTAATTACAAGTTCTGTTTGTCACTCTGGGTTAGATGCTTCTCATTTGATTATTAAGGAAATACTAAGTGTTCTGAACACACCAGAGAAAAAGTTGATTCTCCCTTTTAAATAAATATACAATCTGTTAAAAAAAAATAAACTAAAATAATGTGGCACTTGCATGTCCCTCTTCCCCTTTTAAAGCCCTGGGTTTACATCAGAGAAATTATCACTAACATTGTATCACTAACATGAGCAAAATGCAGCTCATGAGTGTAGGAGCTTTGCTTGTTTTGTTCAAATCTACATCCTCAGCAACCAGGAGAGGACCCAGGCACATACTAGGAACATAAATGTATTTATGTGAATGGATATCTGTAAGTAAAAGTTAATGGGAAGAAAATGAATGAATAAGATAAATATACTAGAGAAGTTATCACTAAATTATATTTAAAATACTGCTCTGAGACAAAGATTTCTGCCCTTCCAAAATTTTCACAATGGAAACAATGATATTAAATGACTGTGTATTTTTAGTCCGACTTATCTGGAAAAGCTGTTTTCATTTTCTGCTTCATCATGATACATCATAAATACTTTTTAAGATCAGACAGATTCAACAACCCAACCAATATTATTTTTTATTGTATTGCCAAGAGACAGTTTAAGTTAATGCATGGTTCTATTCTGATAATTTAGGAAACATCAAAATGCTCCCAAACACATTAATTTTTCTTATTAACATTTTCTGAATTATCAATAAGCTCCAATAAAAGTAAGATTTCAACGGGTGCTATATTGTAGAATAAAACCTGCTAAAAATTATCACCCACCACATAACAAAGTATTTCCTTTTACTTTCCCCAAATCTACCGATGTGAATATTTAAGTGTTATTTCTGCTGCAGTATTCTGAAATTTAATAAGCAAGTCCATGCATTCTCTATCTATACACTTCCCAATATCTTGAACTTCAATAACATTTTCTCTGGAGTTTTTGCCTTCCAGGATATGAAAAATTTGAAAACCCAAGCAGGTCTCCAGAAACTATTTCTTTTTAACAATAGCAAATATACATTATTTGAACAAGTAGCACCATGGGATAAAATAAAGTTGAAACAATTCTGGATTCACCACCAAAGATTCTGTAAGAAGACAGCCACTAAAAATGTAGGCAAATTGTCCCAAATTGGTTACATGAGAAAAGAAATTTGTATTAAATTTATTTATCTGAGAGAGAGAAGGAGAGAATGCATGAACAGGGATGGGGCGGAGAGAGAGGGACAGAGAGAGTCTCAAGCAGATTCTCGCTGAGCACAGAACAGGACGCAGCACTGGATCTCACAACCCTGAGATCATGACCTGGGCTGAAATTGATCATCAGACAGTTAACCCACTGAGCCACCAAGGTGTCCTGGGAAAAAAAACACTTCCTATTTTTTTTTTCTATTATAAGAGATATGCTTTGTGTGGACTAAATGCTTGTGTCCTCCCCAGACTCTCACGTTGAAGAATTGATCTATGAAGTATGGTATTTGAAAGCAGGGCCTTTGGGAGGGAATTAAGTTAGATCAGATCCTAAGGTCTGGGCACTTGCAATGCAATTAATCCCCTCTAAAAAGAGGAAGAGACAGGAGATCTCTCTGTCCCTCTTTCTGCCATGTGAGGACACAGTAAGAAGATGATCAGCTGTGACCCAGGAAGGGAGCTTACATTAATCTGCTGGCGCATTAATCTTGGACTTCTCAGCTTCCAGAACTTTGAGAAATAAATGTTTGTGGTTTAAGCCACAGTTAGCATTGTACTATGGTATTTTGAAGATTGGATCAATGTGAAAAGACAGAGAAGGCAGAGGTGGCAGGTTTAGAAGGGAAGATCAGTGCAGTTCTGAACATCTTGGGTTCCAGATATCTACAGACATCAAACTGAAGAGGTCAAGTAGGCAGCTGGATGCACAAGCGTTGGGTTTGTAAAAGAAGACGGGGCCAACACATCAAGAACATTCAGCAGTCGCGTATTGATGTACTTGAAGGTGTGAGAATGTTGGCTGGGATGTTCTACTTTCTCAGATCCCTTTGCTCTATTGTTAGCTGCCCTCCACTGTAAAATACAGCATATTGGACCACAACAGCTACAGCTAAAATCTGCCTACTAATTGTTTAATGATTATGTACTCATTTCTTTTTGAGGTATAAACACACAATGTATTTCAACCCAAAACTTCTAAAGGAATACAGATTTTTTCCAATTTTTTCAAATTTGACCCATGCTCTTTTATGTAAAACTCTCCCATTTATAATGCTTTTTCTAATTTTTCCAAATTTGACCCATGCTCTTTTATGTAAAACTCTCCCATTTATAATGCTAACCATTACCATATATGAGAATAGTGATAAAATTATTGAAAAATTTCTTAGAAACAATGATTCAGTAAATCCAGATACATTACAATCTGCCTTTAGTTTTGATCCCAAGGTGCAAATTGTGCTAAACTAATTACTATGGTTGTTAAATAAGTTTTAGTGCTATGCTCCAACTAATAATTTACTAGACACATGACCAACACACTGATTAATATTCTTGGTATATCAATATTCCTCACTGTTTTAATGATATTGCTGCTTAATTAATTTTGGCAAAGCTGTATTCCAATAATAAATAGTGACAGGCAAATCACACAGGTAAAATACATTTTAAAAATAACAATTAAAAGCATCTCCTGCCCATTATCTTCCTGGGCAGAGGACCTGAATACACATTTTTCCAAAGCAGATGTACAGATGGCCAACAGACACATGAAAAGATGGTCAACGTCACTCATCATCAGGGAAGTACAAGTCAAAACCACAATGGAATATCACCTCACACCAGTCAGAAAAGTAAGATCAAAAAGACAAGAAATAACAAGTGTTAGCAGGGATGTGAAGAAAAGGGAATCCTCATGCACTACTGGTGGGAATGCAAATTGCTGCAAACACTGTGGGAAACAGTACGGAGGTTCCTCAAAAAATTAAAAATAGAAATACCACAAATCTAGTAATTCTACTACTGGGCATTTACACAAGGAGTACAGAAACATTAATTCAAAGAGATAGTACATCCCATGTTGACTGCAGCATTCTTTACAAGAGCCAAAATATGAAAACATCCCTAAAGAGTCCATCAATAGATGTACGGATAAAGAAATACAACATATATAAACAGTGGAATATTACTCAGCCATAAAAAGGATGAAATCTTGCTGTTCATAACAGGATGGATGGATCTAGAGGGCATTATGCTAAATGAAATAAATCAGACTGAAAAAGAAAAATGCCATATGATTTCACTTATATGTGGAATCTATATAAAAAAATTAAAAAAAAAAACCAGACCCACAAAGAGAGAACACTGGTGTTTGCCAGAGAGAAGTGTGGGGAGATGGGCAAATGGGTGAGGGGGAGTGGGAGATAGAGACTTCCGGTGATTGTATGAATAAGTCACAGAGATGAAAGGCACATAAGGAATATAGTCAATGGTAATATAACAGGGCATGGTAAGAGATGGTAGTTACACTTGTGTTGAATCTAGCACAACTTGTAGAGTTGTTGAATCACTATATATACATTTGAAACTAAGGAAACATGATGTACCAACTACACTTAGATTTAAGAAAGTAAAAATTAAGGCAAAAAAAGTCATCTCTCCCATATGTTATACAATATAAACTGACAATTCAGATGGCTCCATTGTAATATTCAGATGCCTTTCACTGCCCAAACTCCAAGTAACTTTGTAGCATTTACAATGTACTTCCCCCTCCACATTGGGAACTCCTGCACATTTTTTTCATGGTATATATTTCTCTCACTTTCATCATCACCAACATATCTTCTCTCTACTGAGAAACATTATATTATGGTTAAAAATAATTGGGGGAAACATTGTATTGCAATTGGATAGTTATGTAATTCGAAACTATCATTCTATAGACTACTTCTTAGTAACCGAGAAGAAAGTATCAGTAAAATGTAAAGACTTAACAGACACCAAATCTGTTTGTGTATCATGAATATCACACTGTGACAATGTGACAAATTGGCATGAAGGCGTATTGGAGTGATCAATGAGTAACACATATCGTCTCTGCAGGAGACGTCCACTTGTCCAGTGTGTTTAACCATGAATCTAATCATGAGGACGCAGTTGTGTAATCTACACTGGACCATATTCTATAAAGACAATTACACACAACTTAGAAATGTCTGCATTGAAAAAAAAAGTTAATATATGGGAGAATGTTCTGTGTAAAAGAAGACTAAGGTTAGATTGTAACCAAATGGAATGCATTATATGGTTATAAAAAATACTAGGTATTTGTATTGAAAAATCTATACAGGATATTTTTGATAAATGAGAAAAGCTGGGCTATGAACTGTGTATCAGATATTATTATAAACATTACATTTATTGTATAATATTCCGGTTATGTGTTAGATTTTTATTATTGTTCTTAGGTAATAAAATGTCCAGATAAGGTATTAAAAATTAACAATTTACTTTCAATGTTTCTGCAGAAAATTAAAAGGGTATGTGCACGTGTGGATATACAATTTTATATACACACATACACAAGGAGATAAGAGAGAGAAATATATGTATATTATATAGACATTTATAAAGAAAGAGAGCAAATATGAATGTAGCAAAATGATAGCAGTTGCATAAGCTAGACAAAGGAGATTTAGTATTTACTGTACTTCTGTAAATTTGAAATTTTTAAACAAAAAATATTCTAAGAAAACAATTGCATCATTGATACTTAGCTGGATATAGTTTCGGAGATTAAAGAAGTGATTTTAAATGGGATCACTTTTCTCTGCCTAACCCACCCCATTTTCCAATATACAACTTGTTAAAAGAATCAGAATAAAATTGTCTACCCAGAGACATACAACTCTTCACTCAGATGAAGATTTTTTTCTAATAACTATTTTGATATCCAATTCTCTCACCTTCAAACTAACCAAAAAAAAAAAAAAAAAGACAGACTCGAATAAAATTTCCCCATAGTTTGAACGGTTGAACAGATGAATGATGTATTTTTCAGCTACCAGGAGTGGCCATTTTATTTCCTTATTTTTAGTGACTTAAATAAATCCCATTTTATTTTATGGCAGGAAATGGTCTTCACCTCTGTTCACACAGTTTCTATGATATCTCTGGAAACTATTGCTTTAAAGTACTCTCTATAAATTATATCCATGCCATGGACTACAACTTGTCCATTGGTGAAGAAGGGATTGATATATATTATCTTAAATTCTTTATTCAGAGTAGGACACTAGTGCTGCCTCCCACTGGTGAAGATCAGATTTGAGGAAAATGTAAGGAAACCTAGACTTTGATTTGACTGCATTAATCGCCAACTATCAGTTTACTATTTATTGACCAAGAGGAATTTTAGTACAAATACCTCATTTCTAGTTATTTTCTGAAGCAAGAAATATTGGTTATAAATAAAAATATATATTTATTTTCTTACTGAGAACTAGTTGTTTTTGACAACATCTAAATATCCAGATAGATTTTTATCTTTGGTGGACTCAGTGGTGGCCGTGACTAATGCTGATAAGTTAGTCACATAAAATTAATATCTATCATCTGCTTTTGAATGATAAGGGAAATATGATTGGAAAATAGAAGGGTTTTCTTCTTTCTCTGTTACAAAACAGAAGTATGTGATTGCCGCCACTGGATGGCAACCAAAGATACAGAAACACCAAGAATGCTCCAGAAACAGAGCCTACAGAGCCTCAGCATTTCAAAAGGAATATAAGATCTTAATAAAAACAATTCATTCACCAACACACATTTAAAACAGATTTTATGACTGTGTAACCTAAAATATATTCTTTCAATAAATCATATTTAATATAGTTTGAAAAAATTAATGAAGTGATGATCTTATTCTTATTCATCTGGACTATCTCAGAGTAGAAGAAAGGTTGAAAAGTTCAGCTTCCAAGGTGTTCCTTCAATGGTACCTTCATTTAAGGGCCAGAGAAATAAAGAGCGGTAAAAACGTATTGTTTACCGCAAATAATTGAATGTGAGGTTGTCAAGGTGAGAAATCACAAGCTTTGGAAATTAGCAGAATAGTTTTTAACTCTCAGTCCTGAAACTCAATAATTACGTGAAATGGCAAGGATTCTTCTTCCTGTCTGTGCTACGGTTTCCTCACACTCAAAATGAGGAAAATATCCCTATTTCATAGGCTTAGTAAAAGGGGAAAAAATGAAGTAATTTTGACAGAAGTGTGAATTATTGTGCCTGGCATACAGCAGACACAAAACAAGTGATCCCAATGACTTATTCTATGATAAAAATGGATGGATGAGTTTTGTTTATATTTAACTCCATCACAAACAAACTGATCCACATAATACCTTTGACTCATTCTGTGTCATGCTCTCTTAAAGAATTCCTTAAAATCAGAACCTGGATTTGTTTAGTGAGATAAAACAAAACCAGAGCTCTGTCTTTTCTCCAGAATGGCCACAGCGCCGAACCGTCCTCAGAATAGGAGGTGCCTGGGCTTAGGTACCACGTGTGGCTTTGCTGACTTCTTCAGGCACAATTCCTTTGAGCGAGAAGACAGCGCTGGGTGAGCAAACCCAGCTTCCAAGTGACAAGAGCCAGGCTGTCGTGACAAGCATACTTTCAGAGAGAGCCAGTGACAAATCAGCCTGAACCACAACCAAGGTGATGCCAACAAATGACTATGGAAACTGAACCACCGCTCCACCTTCATTAAACCTGGGTGCAGGCACCCCAATTACAGGCCATAACAGAACAACGGGTAGGACAAAAGTAAAAAGATTTTATACCCTCACGTATTACAGAAAATTCTATCCCTTTAAAGTAAAGCCATGCTTTACTTTGTTTCCATACTCTTCACTTCTAATTAAAAACAATAATAATAAGTGATTCTTGTTCTCCAACCTAAGACTGATAGATTAGGAAGGTGAGGTGGGGAGGCAGCTGTATGTGGACCAGGAATAAGAAGGCTTGTAAGTTTCTTTCATCCAAAACAAAGCAAATCAAAAAGGATCTAATTTTTTTAACATTCATTCTATTTATGGCATTGATCTGGGGGAAAAAAAAGCAATGCTTAATTATAAACATTAAAATACAAAGAGAACATTAAACTAGGAAATTATTTGTAATTGATCAAATTAAAATTTCACAAGAAAAAAAAATACAATTGGATCTACTTACTGTTATTCAACTCCAGAGCTCAATTTTACTACAAACACCCCTGAACAGTAATTTCGATATTTTGGCAAATCTCTACAATATGCATGGACTTCAGGTCCCTGTACTAGCCCTGGGTAAACAAGTAAACAAGGATGTATCCTAGTCTCTGAAATAAGAAGCTTACAAAAGAGCAGAAGTAAGAAAAATGTAAAAAAAAAAAAAAAAGAAGAAGAAAAGTAATAAATTTCAAAATATAATAAAAAGTACAAAAATAGAATGTACAAGGTACAGAATCAATACAAGCCACAAAAAAGATCTAGGAAAGATTCACTGAGGAATCCTCTTTTAAGGAGAAATAGGATATTTTTAAGGTAGGCAAGGGGACAGGGGAGGAGCGTGCTCAAAGTCGTGAGGCATGAAACCAAATGGCATATATGGGAGATTATAATTAGTTATGCAGTTACTGAATATCAAGTACATGTGGTAGATGAAAAGAACAGGAAGTGAGGTTTGAGGCCAATATAAGTAAACATACTTGGAGAGCCTTTTGGTTATCTGAATTCCTGGAGATTTTGCTCTGTTTTGCCCTATAAGATGTCGTAGAAAGAGCAAACATACTAATTTGGTCACCTGGTAAAGCTTTTCACAGCCAAGGCACATTTTGTTTTTTAAGAAACCTCAAAATTGTCCAATAAAATCTTGTTCTGGACTGTGATGGAATGAGGTGGGTATTTGAGACGATGCTCTTACTGGTCCTCAGAACAGAAGACACCTGGATCATCCTTATGAGGTGAGCTTCCTGAAGCTCTTTAGGGGCAGAGTTTGTTACTAGACTTTCTGAGGAGCTCTGAGAAGGCTCCCCCTGTGGTGCAGATACAGGCAGAGGCCCCAAATACCTAATAACTGAATATAGACCACTGCAAGATGTGATTTTGAAGAGGACGTCACCTGACCTACTTCAAAAATGTCTTGAAGGAAATGGAATTTTAGGAAGTGCTTTTAGGGGGGCACCTGGGTGGTTCAGTAGGTTAAGCCTCTGCCTTCAGCTCAGGTCATGACCTCAGGATCCTGGGATCGAGCCCCACATTGGGCTCTCCGCTCAGCAGGAAGCCTGCTTCCCCCTCTCTCTCTGCCTGCCTCTCTGCCTGCTTGTGATCTCTCTCTCCCTGTCAAATAAATAAATAAAATCTTTAAAAAAAATAAAAAATAAAGTAGGAAGTGCTTTTAGGTAAGTGAAGCAGAATGAGGACAACTGAGGAAAACTAAAGAGCAAGAAGTATAAAGTATAGTTCCAGGAATAGAATAATAAGCAAATAGAATTTTCACGTTTCTTTCTAAGATCTTAATGTACTCAAAATCTGGATCCATCAAGGTAATTTCCAATTAATAAATATAAAATATAAAATAAATTCTGTATAAAGCCTGAAATTAAAGAAATAGAGCAATTTTACAAAGTCGTCAGAGAACTAACTGTCCTTATTCATTTTCTTAAGATTTTGTTTTATTTATTTGGGGTGGGGGAGGGAAGAGTAGGGGGAGGGGCAGAGGGGGAGGGAAAGAGAATTTCAAACAGATCCTGTATTGAGCACAGAACCCAACTCGGGCCTCAATCCCGGGACCAGAGATCATGACCAAGCCGAAACCAAAAGCCCAACACCCACCTGACTTAACCACCCAGGCGTCCCATCCCTATACATTTAAGTAGTGAGTTAAGAGAATTAGCTCTGGGATTGGCTGTTGATATTTTATGATCCTCTCTCATTTCCATATAGTATGGATTTACATATCTTTGTGACTTCATTTTATAGCTATTTATAGCTATATATATAGTCATATGGAGCTATTTATAGCTCCACTCTACCTATATACCAAGATGAATGAGTTAACTATATTTTGCTGCAGATCACAACATCCCCCAAACATAATAATAGCATAACTATGAACAGAAGTGGCAAATTTCTTTTTCTTACAATGGACACTAATTCAAAGAGGGAGAAATCAACAAAGGGTACAAGAAGAAAAAAAATACAAGAAACGATTTTGTTGTAGATCACATGCTCTCATTAAATGCTAATTAATAACAGGGAGCATACCTCTTAAATGAAAATGACAAATAATAAAAATGTCTTGATTCAATATTATCCAGTAAAGACACAATGTTGGTGGAGAAGAAAGAAAGGAAATCCCTCAAAAATGAGAAAGGAAGAGATTTGATTGTTTATAGGATAATAAATTATGCACAGTCCTCAGGGTTAAAGGTTAGCAGGAAGGGCTTTAAAGCTATTTTATTGGGCAGTTACACATTATAATGTTAAAGTAGGTGTGTATTGGCAGGAATTAAGGAGAGCTTTGAAGGAGTACTGAGAGAGATTTAATTATTTTCTGATGGTTGCATGAGTGTTATTTTTTGGACACTGTACCAAGATTTGACCAGTAAATCAGACTTCAACACTGCCTTCTTACTCATTGTCTTATTACCTACAAGCACTTGAAAAATATTCAGAATTGCAGTGTAGACAACCACTTTGCTGTTCCTTACATGAAAAAACACACTTGTTTATTCAGTTGCTCATCACAGACACATGCAATTTACGAGGAATTGGCACTAGAGTGTAACAGTGAAAATAACAGGAGGTCTGGTATCACTTCCAGCTTTGGCTCTGCTGCTTTACTGCTGATAGGTTCTTGTGTCTCTGACTCAGTGTCTCCAATCCCTACTTGGTCCTACTGAAAATAGAGATATTCCCTCAATAGGTAGTAACAGGAGATATACAAAGTGCTTAGTTGTAGCCTGGTTCCAGAACGTAGTAATGTTCTCTATCCTGATTAACTGGACGCAATTCTAACATTGATCTGTAAACTGTCTCCTCAGACCCTAGAAGACTGTATAAACACACAAGGTCACAGAAACTTATTTTCCACCCTAACGATCATTGCCCGCAGAAAGCAAAATCTGGGCTTCCTAAAAAGCTCTTAAAATTAAATGTTTCTGAGAATCCCCAAGAGGTGTCCCAGAAGACTGCCCCTATTCACACGGTCATGAAACACCAGCGCTCCTGCTGTATTCAGCATCCTGATCCCTACCAGGAAACAGAATCTCAGCTTCCTTGAGTCCACCACAGATCTCTGAGGCGCTATCACGGGTCTATGGATGCTCCGCAGTCCAAAACCCTCTGGTGGTCTGAGGCAGTGTCCAGGACCATCCCTCACTCCCATATTTCCATATCCAATGGGGAATAAGCTGGGAAATAAATTCGATGGGGCAGATACAAGGGTGCCCCTGAAACTGAACCACTTCTCTATCCACAGAGGTCACTGTTCCTTCTTAGATCTAGAAGATTCTTGAGGTGAGTAGAGTCCTAGTCACCCACGCTCACAGTTCCACTTTGCCACATTCCTGAATCTCACTTAGACGAAGCCTGGGACCCTCACCCATGGAACAGTCCAGTGAAAGAGGTAGACATCTCAGCAAGGGATTAATGCATGTCTCAGCCAAATGCTATCACAGGGCATGCAGCCAGTACAAGGAACCCCAGAGAAGAAAACGGTCAGTTGACCCAATCTTATAGAAACAGAATATTGCCTCTTTATTGTGAATGAATTCATGAATCAGCAATGCAATGCCTTGCCTAAAACCTCCTTCCAGGGTTTTTCTTGGAATTTTCTCTGTGCCTGTAGACTTATCACTTCTTACTCTCTCCATCACATCTCCAATCCAGACCTATCAAACTGCACTGATGTGAAAGAACTGCTGATTCATGAATTCATAAGGGAGGCGGCAGGTGGATGGATTAGGAGTCTCTTACACAAATCTGACAGGGGCATGGGGGTCCGAGTACAGTAAGAATGCCGGTAGAATGGAGACACTAATCCAAGAATTATAGGAGGAACACAAGCGCAAGTTAAACTCCCACTCAGTACTATACTTCTGCATATATTTTCAGATCAGCATATCTATGGAAAGTTACACGCTATGACAATTTCAAGTCCAAACAAAGAGAAATGTGACATGACTTACAACTCAAATACTAGAGAAGTGCTCAGTTTAAGAAAATAACCTTTAATTTAGTCCGATGTCTGGACGGGGTTCTTGATAAATCAAAAATAGAGATACTAGGGGCACCTGGGTGGCTCATGGGTTAAGCCTCTGCCTTCGACTCAGGTCATGATTTCAGAGTCCCGGGATTGAGCCCCACATCAGGCTCTCTGCTCAGCAGGGAGCCTGCTTCCCTTCCTCTCTCTCTGCCTGCCTCTCTGCCTACTTGTGATCTCTCTCTCTCTCTCTCTGTGTCAAAGAAATAAAATCTTTAAAAAACAAAAAGACACTGTATGATTCAATTATCCCACTACTAGATATTTACCTAGAGAAAACAAAAACACTAACTCAAAAAGATACATGTGCCCCTGTATTTATTGCACCAATCTGCATAACAGCCAAGACATGGTAGCAGCTGTAAAGTGCCCATCAATAAATGAATAGATAAGGAAAATATGAGATATATATGCGATGGGATATTACACAGCCATAAAAAAGGATGAAGTCATGGCATCTGAAACAACAGGGATGGACCCGAGTATCATGCTAAGTAAAATAAGTCAGACTGAGAAAGACAATTACCGTATGATTCTACTCATAAATAGAATCTAAAAAAAAGAAAAAAAAAACCAAAATTATCAATACAGACAACACATTCATGGTTGCCAGAGGGGAGAGGCGTGGAAGGCTGGGCAGAATGGGTGAAGGAGAGAAGGAGATACGGTCTCCAGTTGTGGAATGAGTAAGTTAAGGGAATAAAAAACAAGGCATAAGGAACACAGTCAATGATATTGTGATAGCCATGTAATGGGACAGATGGTATCCACACTTGTGGACAACACAGCAGAGTGTATAAACTTGTCAAATCACCAAGTTAGACACCGGAAACTAATGTAACACTGCATGTATACTCAAATTAAACAGAAAGAACGGGCAATTAAAGAAAATTATGTTTTATAGATTTATAGCATGTTCTTCACGTGGCATTTTTAATATTAAATATTTAATTTATTGGTTATCATCATCATATCATTATAATCTGGACTTTTCTTTGACATTTTATTTTTGCCCTCTGGCACCAAGAAATTATGGAACGTACGATGTTTTACTTACAATCTTCACATACTTTGTTATTTTGTTCTCAGAGAGTCACAGAGAAGTAAATTGCCAGGTTTTATAAACTATTTTGTAATATACTGGATTATACGAGCTACCTGTAGTACGCTGAGTAACGGCACCTTGCAAAACAACCACATCCTAATCCCCAGTGCTTATCCCAACACGCGCCTTCCTTAATACCCACAACCGGGTCATCTGATTTCCTTCAGTAACCCTCAGTTTGTTTGTAGTGCATTTTAGAGAACTTCCTTTGAAAAGCAGAATAAGTGAGAATTTCGGCAGGTTGGCAACACTGCCTACTGTCTGCTTGCTACATCCTTATAATTTTAGGCCCAGGATGGGGATTGAACCCGAAATTTAGGTGTAGTTCGTGAAAGCAGCCCTTTTAACCTGCAGAATAGTCCAAGCAATTAATCTTAGAACACTATTTTAAAATATTTCAAATTATCACATATGTTATGTAGACTAAAATAGAGGTGATAATCTGGATTTTTCACAGTTTTTGGCATTAATTAGGATCGACGTAATGTGGCTTACAAAGATGTTTAACTCTCCAGCTTCACCGCTCATTACCAACTCCTCTCTCCCAGCTCCTTCTCACCCTCTGATGCTTGCCCCAGACTCCCCGTGCTGCTCCCCCCCCCCCCCCCCCCCCCCCCCCCCCGTGAGACTTCACAGTTGGGATTTTCTCTGCATGAAATCCTCTTCTCTTACCCTTTCATCCAGCTGGCTTCTACCACCTCTGCAGGTCTCTGTGAAAATCACTCTGTTAAGTCAAGTTCCTCAGGAGTAGGTTCAAGAGATTGACTGGAGATGGTGCTGTCAGGCAGAGGAGACTGAGGAGGGCAGGGCTGAGCCAAGATAAAACCTCAGCAAGAAGGAGGTCTGGGGCAGGGGTGGGGGGTGGAGAGGTTAACTTCCTCTGAACTCACCAGGAAGAACGGAAGTGCAGATTGTGGCAGGAAGTTGAGTCCACCTGGAGGCAATGATGCTCCTCTGTGGACCTCAATCATTACCTCAAGACCGAGGCCTGGGGACTGGGTTTCAGGAGTAATGCCTGGACTCTGAGCCCAGGGGCAATTCTGTGGAGAAGGTGCTGGCTGTGTTGTTGACCAACACTTCTGGAGTAGATGAACGTAGGTCAAGAAGAGAGTGGGGTATGAAGGAACCAGCAGAATCCTCCAGGTCCCTCCCTGCCTGACTTCTGGGTGCTTGGTCAGTGTATCCCAAGGCACCAGATGCCCCAGTCTCCCAACATGCACTAAGGCTACCCCAGCTGCTGTCATTCCCGAGAAGCAAGGGTCGCTGCTATGCATTTTTAATGGGCACACTGTAGACACCACATAAATATTTGTTAAACATCGTTCAACAGAGCCTCCCACATAGTAGGCAGCACATGAATATTTGTCAGACAAGATTCGGCAGAGAGAAAACCAAAATCCCGCAAGAGAAATTTTTAAACAGGGAATTTCTTTTGACGCAGCTTACAGTGTTCAAGATGTCAAGTTACTCATGCTCATTTGTATGCAGTTAGAAATATCTGCCTCATCGAGTCAGACAAGAGACAGAAAGATGCTTGACTTCTACATCCTTGGAGAAGCCTCTGGACAGGTGGCAGGGCTCTCCATACTGTACCCCCCATAAGCTGCTGTGGAGTTTCTTTCGAATTAAAGCTAAATAGTTTGTTTAGTTGGTGAAATCTTTAAGAAGCTGAAACAATTTGTCATCTGGGCTGTTACAAAACTTCTAGAGAGGAAAGCAATACATTTGCAAGTAAAATGAACAGGAAACTGCTAATTAGGCATCCCAAAACAACCATGTGTTTTCCCAGGAATGGCATTAAATTTTTTTTTAAAGATAAGTAAATGATAAAAATAATAATAAAGTGTGTTGGTGAATAGTTCCCAAAAGACACACATTAAAAAAAAAGCATGATAAATTATGTCGATAGACGCACTAATGGATCAGGTTTGTGTATGCCTCTTGAGGCTTGCGATGTTGATTTGGAGAGAATTCCGAAGAGAAACTGACTTGCATCTTGCATGAAAAAATTCCTAATTAGCTGTCCAGTCCTGAAGCTTTTACATCCTGTAGGTGGTTTAATCTGAAGGTCTGGGCCAGGCATGGAAACTTTGACCAAAATATTCTTAAAAAAAAAAAAAAATTAAAAACTGTAGAACCAGATGATTTTGTTTTGTTTTGTTTTGTTTTTAAGATTTTATTTATTTATTTGACAGACAGAGATCACGAGTAGGCAGAGAGGCAGGCAAAGAGAGAGAGGGCGGAAGCAGGCTCTCTGCTGAGCAGGGAGCCTGATGCTGGGCTCGATCCTAGGACCCTGGGATCATGACCAGAGCCGAATGCAATGGCTTAACCCACTGAGCCACCCAGGTGCCCCGAACCAGATGATTTTGAAAACATCATGTTCCAAACAGAAATTTTCACCCAACATACATACACCAAAAATTATAAATATTCAGTCTTGTGTGTAGATGATCTGCTCTATTCCTAACACTTCTTTTAAATTAAGTAATACTATCATTAATAACTCATGAGTTTCCCTTCCAGTTTTGTTTTGTTTTGTTTTGTTTTTCTGGAGATATTATACTAAGAACGAATATGATTGATATCAATCTTACATTTATTGCAGTTACTCAGCAGTCTATTATGGTCAGTATTAGAAACCCCCAAAAACCTATTATTATGCAAAACTCTATATATTGTATTTTGTATATTTGCATGAAAGAGCAGTGATTTTCAAACGCCTTACCTCCAGAGCACTGCTACAGATCTAAATGTGGCTTAAATAATTAATTTGCATTGGTGATACTAAATATCCAAGAAGGACTCGATCAATGCTTTTCTTCCAGAATATGCAATACTTAAAATTCTGGCTGGGTAAAGGCTTCAGCCATCTGATATGCAAAATTCATTATGTAGAAGGTGCTCTGTATATCAAAATGGAATTCTATCAGATATCAAGTCTGCTCTAAAATCTTTATCCAAACAAGGATCACATCATTTCTACAATAAGATTTATCACATCATGAAATCTAAACTTCCTTAGAAGGGAAGTGGGTTCCTCCCTATTTTAAAAGTCTAAAATCATAGAAAAAATTATAATTATTAAAACAAAATTATGATGCCCTAAGGCAACAGTTCTCACACTTGACTGGTCATCAGAATCATCTGGAGAGCTCAGATTCCTGGTCCTACACCAGGGTTTCTGATTCAGTGAAGGCCTGGGGTGGGGGCCTGATACTCAGGGAACTAAAATCACTATGTAATCAGAACATAAAAAATATATGTATCTAAACAACTTAAGTTTGTCCATTGTTTCCTTTAGGGAATGTCACATCACATTTCCTTTTAACTCTATTTTCCCACATCATCTTCAAGGTGAAGTCCTCATGTAATAAAATTAGTATGTCTCTTAAATAAACATCTTTCTTCCTTACTAATGAGCTAGCTGAAATGAAAAAAGAAACACAACTTTTTTCTTGACTAATTAATTAGTTGAAATTAAAAAAAAAATTTCATAGGGGAAAGTATAGGGCTTAGATAAAATAATAAGGCAGATCAAAATATAAATTTCAGGAAATAAAAGCAAATGTATAGCTGGTGATGGATTGGAAAATAGCATTCCTGAATGTATGGTTTTGTATAAAGAAACTTAGATAAAAATGTAGAACACTATCCATTTGCCAAATGTCATCCCATGCCTTTTCCAGACTGGGATTAATTTAATTTTTTATCATACCCCTCACATGCTCCTTCTACATGAATTTCCAGGGTGAATATTATGCCATATCTCTCTTCCATTTTATTTTAAAACATAATAAACCATCCACTTGATAAACTGATTTGCTCTGGTATGATACTGCAAGAACTGTAATAAAGTCACCAAAGACGCAAGAAAAGCCTTTACTTCCAATCACCATGTTCTCTCCTAATCTCCATCTAACCTGTCTTCCTCCAACCAGTAGGGCTGCTGAAGAGAAAAAGTATTGATGGGGGGCTTATAAATAACACACATTTATTTCTCACAGCTCTGTTGGCTGGGAAGTCCAAGATCAAGGTGTGAGGAAATGCAGTGTCTACTGAGTCCAGTCCTGGTCCTAGATGGTCATCTTTTCACTGTGTCCTCATATGGGGGAAGGGGTGAGGGATCTCTCTAGGGTCTCTTTTACCAAAGCACTAACCTCATTCTTGAGGACAGAGCGTCATCACTTCTCCAAAGCCCTACTCCTAATACCATCACATTGGAGGTTAGGTTTCAACATGAATTTTGGGGAAGGAGCACATTCAGTCCATAGAACACCTCCTCATAAGGGGCATGACATGTGAGAACCAGGTTGGGTTTGGAGTCTATTTAGTTAGTCAGGAGAGCAGTGTCCAGGCAGTCCTAGTCTGCTCCCAACACTCTCTAATCTCTAAACCACTGGTTTGAGCTTCAGTGCTCAAGTTAGCATTTTCTGCTCCATGCAATTTGTTTCTCAAATAATTCTAAGCCTTACATTGAAACAATATTTAGGGAATTTTATTTGCTTTTATTTTATTGGCCAATTTACTTTTGTTTTATTTGATCCATGGGCTTTTCAAGATATTAATCTTAAGCAAGACATCTTTCTGAATTTCAGAAAGACATCATTTTCCTTTAACATTTACATGGGTAATTTTATTTTTTATGTTTTTTTGGAGGGGAACAGGACTGAAAGCACATGGTAAGTAAATTATAAAAGCACATGGAAATATAAGCCATCATTTTTTTCTTCCTATACATATCCTGCACTCCTCCTCTTCTCTAGCTATTTCCATATCACTACTGCTATGGTTACCTCTTTCTTTTTAAAAATCTGCCTTATATTCTGTTTTTGAATATACCATACCCATTAATTATTTCCCTATTAACAGGCATTTTGGGGTATCCATACGTTATGTTACCATAAACTATATGCAATGCATGCTCTTTTGTTTACATGTATTAGTAAATCTGAGGATAAATTCCTAAATGTTAAGCAATTGATTCAAAGGTCATGTGTATTTGAAATATTGACAGATGTTGTCCAAGTGCCCTTCAAAGATGTAGAAATAATTTCCTTTCCTGTTGGGGATGGAGATAACTTTTTCTCCACACCTTGGTCATTGCAGTGAATAATCAAATTTAACTATTTTAATTAGCATAAGTGAAAAATTTTTTTATTTTAATTTGCTTTTATTTAATCTGTGTTGAGAATTCTTTCATTTGTATGACTGAGGGTAATTTTTATATGTTTAAGAGACCCTAATAAGTTCTTATGATCTCTCTATTCATGTACTTTGTCCACTCTTCTATCAGATTTTAGTGTTTTTCTCATTCATTTGAGGAAGACTTTGTTGGAGCAGGTAACAGGAGTCCCTCCGTGATACACGTTGTGCCTGTTTTATCCTCCATGTGATTATATACTCGTAGTTTCCTTGTATTAAGTGTTGTTCTGCAAACAAGACTTATGTTTCCCAGATAACACAAATGTGAGAGATTTTTCATTCATTATGGATGACTTTTTATTCTTTAGAGGCACATGTGCTATTTCTTTCTCTTTTTTATTTTTCCTCTCTCACACACAACACACACAGATTGGCCAATATGCACCACTATGACTGTGTTTGTTTGTTTGTTTTCTCTCGACTTTATATTCAAAATTACTCTCCATGAAGCATCCAGCTTATATTAGTCTTGGCTTGATACCTGCGATGACTTCTCAAAGCATCTAGAATAAGATCCAAACTTCTCCTCTGGCCTCTGTGATTAAGGGCCCCTTCTACAATCTACAATCTCGTGATAGACAATTCCTCCATGTCCTTCATATCTTTCTGTTCCAAGCATGCTGGTTTTCCCTCTGTTCTTAGATACACAAGACAGGATACTCTCTCTACTTAGAAAAACAACATCTTACCACATTTTCAGCTTAAATATGATTCCTCCAGAGTTTTCTCTGGAGACTTAATGGAACACAGCCTCTTCCACACCCATCTCCAGAACATCAGCTCCAAAACAGCACTTACTTACCTTCTCATTCGTCACCTAGAATATTACTTGTGATGATTAATTTCATGTGTCAACTTGGCTAGATTATGGTACCTAACATTTCCCTCAAACACTAGTTTAGATGTTGCTGTGAAGGTATTTTTAGATGTGATTAACATTTATTTAATTCAATTCATTCATTCATTCATTCATTCATCATTCATTTCCTTTGAGAGAGAGAGAGAGAGAGAGCGAGTAAGCAGGGGAGGGGAGGAAGGAGCAGAGGTAGAGGGAGGATTCCAAGCAGGCTCCACAACCGGCACAGAGCCCAACACCAGGCTTAATCTCACAACCTTGAGATCATGACCTGTGCTGAAATCAAGAGTTTAAACAACTGAGCCACCCAGGTTTCCCTAGGTGTTTTAACATTTTTAAACACACTTTTCATAGAGAAGATTACCTTCATGGTGTGGGTGGGCCCTGTCCAATCAGTTGAAGACCTTAAAAGAAAAACTGAGGAATCCAGAAGAGGAAGGAATTCTACTTCCAGATAGCTTTTGGACTCAAGACTATCAACTTCTTCCAGAATCTGCCATCAGTCAGCCTGCCCTCCAAATCTATGACTTGCCAGCCTCCAAGACTACACAAGCCAATTCCTTAACATTTCTTTCTCTATACAGATGAGAGAAGATAGATAGATACAGAGAGAGATAGATACTTGATACCATTCATTCTATTTCTCTGGAGAACCCTAACTAATACTTCTAATACATTACTCTATGCCCATCACATAAAAATCCCACTCACTGTAGATTTCACTGATGCTATGGCTCTTACCCAGCAGAACATCAATTCTTACCTCTGAAGAACCACATATCTCATTGAGAATAGTGACTTCAATTTAGATGGCAGTGACTCATTCCTGAACCAACAGCACCAAATATTTTTTACTGCTTTGCTACTCCTTATATTTAAATATCCCATGCTAACTAAAAGATGATACTAATTTTGCTTGATAAAAAACAATTTAAATACATTATACAAAATACTGTGGATTTAATGATCCAATATACCTACCAAAGCCTAGATTCTATCTAGAAAATAATCCAAAAAGGGACATATATTTCATCTAATACACAACTGTCATTTCATATTTAATTCATGTAAAATTTATATGAATATGTTTACATCATCACACATCATGTATTACCAACATGTATTACCTGACAGCAGAGACTTCAATTTATAGGAAAGGAAGGCTTTTTTGTGTAGGAAGGAAATGTGTAGCAATTTACAGTTCAGGTTAAAGATTGGCTGATACTGATAGAAGAAATTCAAAAATTATATTGTATTTCTTATGATGGAAATACCATTTTTGCATTATAATAACATGGCATGTTATAAAAAAATGTAAGCACTACTTTGAAGTGTATAGAGTGCAAAATTTTCTTTCTTTCTTTCTTTTTAAGATTTTTATTTATTTGATGGAGAGAGATCACAAGTAGGCAGAGAGACGGGCAGAGAGAGAGAGGAAGCAGGCTCCCCACCGAGCAGAGAGCCCGATGCGGGACTCAATCCCAGGACCCTGAGATCATGACCTGAGCCAAATGCAGAGGCTTAACCCACTGAGCCACCCAGGCAACCCAAAGTGCAAACTTTTCTTATTGCATTTTCCCTTCTCCCAGCATAGTATGGACTGACTTTTAAGCTACTTTCCAAACATGAGATTCATTTCCTTCATGATTGTAAGACTCCTGGATTTCTTATTCAATATCTAAAAAATTTATATCCTGAACTCATTGTGACTGTCATTATATATAAAAATGATTAGAGATAGAACTTTGTAAGTAGGTTATACAAACACTCAAAAAATATGCAGTCATCTATTTCCCTAGGAAAACAACAAAAATCTTAAAATAATTCCTGATTTCAGTATAGTTATGAGAAATGAAATCTTAAGAACAATGAAAAAATAATTATATTAATCAGGCATGCCAAAACATAAAGGTCAATATTCTTTAAATGTTATACTCATTAATATGCAAGTGGGTTCAAATCAGATTTTGGAAACCCATTTCAACCACATCTAACAAAGCTTATATATTTGCCTTGAAGAATGCATCAGAAAATAAGGATTTTGTTGGTTGGGCAATAAAATGTGCTGATAACTGATGAGATGTTCTAATAAAATTTATGAGACTATGTTGGAGTCTATTTGAAGAGGAAAGTATTATGAATAAGTGGCAGTTCTTCTTCATCTCTCTTCTGGCATTTTATTTTAAAATATAATAAATTATCTACTGATGAATTTATAGGCTCTGCTGTGGATATATAGGACTAGACTAAGAAAAGCTATGTGTCTTCTTTATAGTTTAGCAAACTTACCTATTTTACTTAAAAAAGAAGAGTTTCTCGCGTGTAAGCTCAATAAGAAAATGTAGGATCAAAAAGGAACTACTCTGGTGAAAATAGGTGTAGGCATCCTGGAGGCCTTTTAGACGGCTGCTGTTTTGCAATAACACAGTCTGGGAGTCACACATCTACGGAACTGTGATGAAATCCGTAACCCCAAAGAGATAACAACTTCTGTGCCAAACAGATGGGAAAAGGTCCTTTAGGTTTCCACTTCAGTACACTTTTATCTCGCTATTTTTTTCTTTAATCTTCTTCTACACACAATCCTTGATGGAAACAAGTTAACAAGTTAAATACAGTTTGTGTGTACTGTGGAGGTCTGGCAAGAAACTGGGTAGAGACACAGTGATGGCTGACGTTCAATCAAATTTTGTTCTAGGGATTCTTCAGTGTGTATTTCCTTTGGGAATCTAATGGATGGAAAGAAATGGCTAGAAGGAGAGCAGCCTTAAAACTGTCATGGCACCAAAACAATCTGGTGTGTGAAATTTAGTATGGTCTCAGAGATTTATTTATTTCCAGTTAAGTGATAGATCATTAACGATCAACCCTAAGATGCTACAGCTAGTGACTGAATATTCCCAAACTACTGCTTAGGAGTAAAATATTTTTATCTTTATAGTGTTTTTTATTTGTACCTTAACTTTTTTTTTTTAAGATTTTATTTATTTATTTGACAGAGATCACAAGTAGGCAGAGGCAGGCAGAGAGAGAGGAGGGAGCAGGCTCCCTGCTGAGCAGAGAGCCCGATGTGGGGCTTGATCCCAGGACCCTGGGATCATGAACTGAGCTGAAGGCAGAGGCTTTGACCCACTGAGCCACCCAGGAGCCCTGTATCTTAACTTTTAATGATTCCTTAAGAAAACTGATTTTTTTAAAAAAATACTTTATTTGATAGAGAGAGAGCATAGGCCCGAGGGAGTGGCAGAAGCAGAGGGAGAAGGAGACTCCCCAGTGAGCAGGAGCCAGATATGGGGCTCAATCCCAGGACCCTGGGATCATGACTCGAGCCAAAGGAAGTCGCTTAACTGACTGAGCCACAAGGGGCCCCAGAAAACTGGTATATTGTGTGGGTACAAGTCGGGCAATAATTCTCCACAGTTGAGTATTTGATTAACTTCCTATTCAGAAATATATTCTTTACTTACAATCTCAATGAAATTATCATATAAAATATTAAATAATATCACTAAAATATTAACAAGGGACTATCTCCTACTCCCAAACCAAGATCCCTAATAATAGTTTTTACTGGCTTGTAAGCTAACCCCCATACTCATCTTTGTTTTCCAGATGAAAGTCTTTTCTTTTTAATTTTTAAATTTTTTTATTAACATAGGATATATTATTAGCCCCAGGGGTACAGGTCTGTGAATCACCAGGTTTACACTTCACAGCACGCACCATAGCACGTACCCTCCCCAGTGTCCATAACCCCACCACCCCCCTCCGTCGGGCAAACCTTAGTTTGTTTTGTGAGATTAAGTCTCTTATGGTTTGTCTCCCTCCCGATCCCATCTTGTCTCATTTATTCCTTTCCAACCCCCAAACCTCCCACGTTGCCTCTCAACTTCCCATATCAGGGAGCTCATATGATAATTGTCTTTAGACAATTCTGATTCATGGTAGAACTCATTTAAAGAGAGAAGTTCAATCCAAAACGGTTTCCTTTGCACTGAAGTAAATGAGTATACAGTGTTTAAAAGAAGATTTAATAGTTGATGAATGTTTACTATGTGATAGCTAGGACTCTAAACTGTTTCTGTAAATAACATTTAATTCTCAAATATGAGACAGGCATTATTGTCTGCCATATTTTAAAAATAGAGTAACTGATACAATTAGTGTTTAATGAATGTGCCTGAATTCACTTTACTAGTAAAAGGCTAATCTTTCCTGAGAACCTTGGTAGCCTGGCTCCTGAGCCTAACATTTGTAACCTCTGGGTTTTAAGGACTTTCTGAATGAATGGCTGCTATAATGAACAAAAGGGAGGCTTAATACTAAATAGTCAGGACATGCCCATTAAGCTCAAATGAAAGAGTATTGAGAAGGAGAAAAGATAATCTGAAAGGTTACCTACAAATGGAAATAATGCAATTAATAGGCCACCAAACTTGAGGCATTTCTTTTGAGACTGCACTCACTCTTTTCTTGCTTCCAAGACTGCTGATTAAAATTCCATCCAACCTTAAAGATTCTGCAAACTACTCACACTTGTAATTATTCATTCCATATTCATCTCCTCTATATCCTAATCTAACGAGAGATAGTTCATGTCTGTCTTGTCTATCACTGCGCCCACCATGTCTAGGATAATGTGACAGAGTACCTACTTGACAATGTAATTTTTTATGTCTTGTCATTTTTGTACCTCTGTGTTTTATTACAGAATTTTAAAACTTATACAAACAAAGGGAATAAACAAGCCCTGTACCCATAATACAGCTCCCACAATTATCCACACAGAGAAAATCTTGTTTTATGTATAGTATGGTTCTTTCTCCCCATTCACTGAATTATTATAAAACCCCAGACATCATCTAATCTCATCCATAAATATTTTAGAGAAGTTATTTTAAATGAATGAATGGGAAAAATGAATGGAGACCCATATCATATATTAAGTCTTTTATTAAATACTTTTTGAACCGCCTCGATCAAATGGAATTTCCACCCTTTATTTGAAATCCTGTGGGATATTTTTTTGGTCTCCATCACTTCACAGCATCTCTTCTGATGTATACATAGTGTGAACATGTCTTCTACTTTTTTTTAGATTCTAAGCCCCTCAGAGATAAGGACAATGTCTTACTTTTGCAAATCATTCAAAGTCTTTGTAGTGTTTTAAACATAGAATCTAGTTTTCTGTCTCCTACACACCAGTTCCAAATGCAGGCAAAAGGATGCTAAAATAACCCTCTTTCTATTTCCATTTCAGCCAAGAACAAGACAATAGATATGATTTCAAACTCGGGTCCTAGACAAGAAAAGCAGATGATTAGAAACTGCTTTCAGTTTCTCATCTTCATATCCACCTTAATCATATAGAAGGGTTGAGCCTGAAGAGACCGAAGCAAAGAATTTCTTTGAAGAAACTTGTTAGGTAGTTGTGACCTTCTCCCATTCATTCATCCTAAGTGAGAGAGGCTTTAGGGATCCTTGGAGTTTGAAAAGATTAAAAAGATCTATCCCTAAGAACGGCAGCCTGGGCCTGTGGAGGAAGTTCCCTGACTAGCAGTAGAGTAACGAGAGGCAGATACACAGGGCATAGGTTACACTCCCACCAAAAGCTAGAGAGACAAGCAAAGCGTCTATGGTCTAGAGAAGATCATCATGGAGAAAAAGACTCCACCAGAAGATCTCAGGAGCAAGAAGCCAGAGGTTTGCCATCAAAGGGAGAAAAATGGAGAGAAGGCATTGTCTTGAGCCCACAAAGCCTCAAAACATCAACTCTTCACACTTGCCAAGCTAGGACTGAGTAATAAGAAATACAAAATTATCAGTGAAAAAGAACATTCCCTTCTCTCACCACTTCTCTCTCACTTCTGTCCCATCAACTGTCAAGCTCCAAACATGGGGGAGTCAAAAACATTGTCTGAGGTCAAGGAAAACGTGAGGTCGGTATGTGGATGAGGAGAACACAAGATTGTCCTGTCCTCACCACAGGCACCTCCCAGACTGACTCAGCACCCAACTGAGAAATGGGGAGAAATGACCACTTTGGAGATTTGATGATTCAGTTAGACTAGACCTTTTTGTTACAGAAGTTGGACTTTTTACGGACTGAATTTAATTACTAAATTTACAATGGTTATGGGACTAATGACAATAAAACTGCCCTTAGACACTAATAGTGACCAAAGGCTTTTGAGAATTGGTCATGATTTCATTCTATGACAAGGTAGAAAGGAGCCTTCTGAGTGGGTTTAATGGAGCAGTTCCCACTCTCACCTGAGTCCAAATCCCTGAATATAAAGATTACACTTTTTTTTTAAAGATTTTATTTATTTATTTGACAGAGAGAAATCACAAGTAGATGGAAAGGCAGGCAGAGAGAGAGAGAGGGAAGCAGGCTCCCTTCCGAGCAGAGAGCCCGATGTGGGACTCGATCCCAGGACCCGGAGATCATGACCTGAGCTGAAGGCAGCAGCTTAACCCACTGAGCCACCCAGGCGCCCCCCCCCCTTTTTTTTTTTTTAAGGGAGGAACGGATGTCTCTTCCCTTACTATTTTTTTATTTATTTGACAGAGAGAGAGATCACAAGTAGACAGAGAAACAGGCAGAGATAGAGGGGGAAGCAGGCTCTCTGCTGCGCAGCCTGATGCGGGGCTCGATCCCACGACCCTGGGACCATGACCTGAGCCGAAGGCAGAGGCTTAACCCACTGAGCCCCCCAGGTGCCCCTAATGATTATAGTCTTAACAGGAGACATGAGGCTAAGTAAGTTACTTACTAAACCAGTGAAGAGAGATTCAGAAGAAACATCTCAGTTCAGAAGATGGGATAAAATGCAATTATTACCAAATAAATGGAGCATTTTTAGAAAAGACCAAATGTGTGTATTGACCTGAGAGAAATGGGTATTTTCCTAGGTTTCAACACTAGTGAGGAAGGTCAGGAGTCGGAGCAAATTGACAAAATGTGCATCCTCTTGCTACCATCTATGTCATTTTCTATAGAACCAAACTACTTCAGGCACCATTTAAAGAAAAATTATTTGCCAAGCGAGTGTACTAGAGTAAGGCAGAAAAAGACTGTACATGACCAAGAGTCTGCAAAGCCAACACACCAGCCATTCCTGCATTTGTCATGTTGGGCCTGAAACGTGTATCTACAATGGGATGAACTGGACAGCCCCTTAGATCTAAAGTCATACTTTTTTTTTTTTTTTATTTCTATCACAAAGGAGCAAAAGTATTTCAGTTTGTCCTTTACTGAGGATTATAAACTCAGGCGTTTGACCTTGGGCATGCCTTGGCACTTTATCCAACCCAACCCAGATGCCTCATCTGTGATAAAGACAATCACACCTCATATGTATATAACCCAGAACACATAAGCGTCTTAGAGTTTTTAGACTCTGGTTTCCCAAAAATAACTATGGAAATCTACACAATGAGACATGCATGATTTTAAGATTAAATCAGAAAACAAACCAACATCTAGAGTCAACCATAGGCAGAAACTCTTATGACTCATCTTTCTTCTCATCTTTCAGCACTCCGCTTTGCACCCACATACTAGCCACCAAAGTGTTATTACCAGCCCCCCTCCCCAGTCCCTGAATCTTTCAGTTCTCAAAAACACTTATAAAACTTCCTATTCCTCAGAGTCCTCTTATCTTTAAAAAATTACGGACAGGGGGCGCCTGGGTGGCTCAGGGAGTTAAGCCGCTGCCTTCGGCTCAGGTCATGATCTCAGGGTCCTGGGATGGAGTCTCATATCGGGCTCTCTGCTCAGCAGGGAGCCTGCTTCCTCCTTTCTCTCTCTGCTTGCCTCTCTGCCTACTTGTGATCTCTGTCTGTCAAATAAATAAATAAAATCTTAAAAAAAAAATTACGGACAGGTGTTCAAGGATACTAATCATTCTTAACCTGTCAGGTAATACAAGAGCTCTGTTATGAAAGAAATCACAGTAGATAAGAAGAGAGAAGATATATGACATATACATGCAAAAGGTATGAGAGGTGTCATGGTGGAGTTAGAGGTTTGGGGACATGTTCCGTGCGGACTCAAGATTAAAGTTGGAGTTTGGCCAAGCAGTATGTACAGTTGCATGGAGAGAATGATGTAGTTGAAAATCATTCCCATAGTGGGAAATAGAGCCCACAGAAGACGGCTGTGTTGGGGTCAGGGTGAGGATGTCTCCTAACCATGTCTTTTAAGCCTCTTTGAATTCTGAAGCACATCAGATGGGCCCTAGATATGATAATAATGATGACAATTATGAAGGTCTACTTTAACAACATTAGAAACCTGATTGAATAGATCAAAATTTCAAGGGGAAAAAAAAGAAATGCAAAACAGATTGTTGTTTAAGTCATGAAGACTTTCATGCTGCCTTTGCACAAGCAACATAGGAAAAGCGACTGATAGTTACATCAATGAAAACCGGAACAATCCTGAGACCTGACTGCTTTGTAGTCCCTAACATTTGTAAACGAGGCCAGGTGCTTAAAAAAAAAAAAAAAAAAAGATAAATAAAATATAGTTGAATGCAAGCAAGGTCAGGAAGAAGAAGAAAGAGGGAAGATGAGAAGCTTTTCAGATAGATAATGTAAAGGGAAAAAATGAGGTTACAAGATATTATATTTACACTTCAATAAAAAATAAAAATAAATTTTTAAGTCTTTAAAGAATTGTATGAACCAAGGAGGTGTATACAGAAATCAGCTAATAGCTTTGTATCACAAAATAAATACTAAATAAACAGATAGAGGGGGATCTATCTATCTATCTATCTCCAGGAAACATAATATTGTCTGAAAATCCGATACTAGATAGGTATAAAGCTTCAGAGACTTCTAAGGTTTTATATTTTTATCTGATTTTTAAAAAATTCAATTATATTCTGTTGGAAGGGGCACCTTATCATAAGAGTTTGAAAGCAAAACACTGAACTATGAAAGAAGCATTAAGGAAAAATAACTCAAGATGAAGTAGAAATCGTGCAGATTATTAATTGTACGAAGACACCTCACAGCTACTGGCTAGTCTGAGAGTTCTTGGGCAGGTCATAAATTCCCAGAGACTGAGGGACAGTAACTGAATTAAGCGTCTATTAATCAGAAAGGAAAAGGAAGCCCTGGTAATTAAGTAGCTGTCACCTGCCCATCAATAATCGGAAAGCCCAAGCGCAAACCATCAAACAATCAATTTGTAATCATGGAGAACTGAGAACAGAGCTCTGAGAACAGAAAGACGGACACAATACACCTTTTGGAAAACAATTTCATTTCACGATGAAGCGATAGGAGAGAGACAGAGAGATAGAGACTGTGTGGAATTCGGCAATACATTCTCACCTTAAACCATAAATTCTTAGAACCCTTGATCTCAATGTGGCCGCAGACTATAGGGGGCAGGCATCCGTCTTTAAAATCATTTGAACTGAAGTAGATATTTTGTTTCACAAATTAAACACTCCTTAGATACTGCAGATACTTGAGATATTTTCTGCTACAATCACAAAGGAATTCCGCCTCTTTTGATGAGCACAAAGGTGATTTCACCCAATTTTATAGGACTGTCATAATATTGAAACAATCAGTAGGGCTCTCCTATTCTTTGAGACAGCACGTCCGTGCACATAAATAATCTTATCAATCATCTCCTAAAAAATGCCTTCAGGAGAAGAAGTCTTGCCAAAGTAATCACTTTGCGCTTATCATGAATGATATACTCAGTCTTGGCCACCAATTTATCCTACTGATGTGTGTGGCATGATTTCTCTGGGATGAATCTGATGAGTCTTATGACCCACCATAAGAAAAGAAAAACCGCTATCATCCCCAAATGTAGTATACATTCACTTGGCACTCATTTCTTCCAAATGTGATAGCATTATTTATCTCAACTAAGTGCATATCTCTCAAATTTTATTTGAGGATCTTAGTGCTTTCACACAGTGATCACTGCTATGCTTCCTTTTTTCTTTAGGAGAAAGTAGCTAATAATTCAAGATTGCAACATTCATCAGGACTTGACTTTTCTCAAAGACTTCTTAGACAGAGTCACTAGTTCAGTATTTAACCATATCCATTACTGTTTTGACAAAACTAAATATATCAAAACTATATCAAAAAATTACTAGAAAAATCCAAGTTAGCTAGAAATTATATGTAAAAATAGTACTTTCACTTCAAAAAAGAATTATGAAAAGAAGAAAACAATAATAGTCCATAATTCTAATATCACTGCAACAGCTGTTCTCCTTAAACATAAATAAATACAATGTAAATTTAAAAAGGCCCCCAGTACTTCTTAAGTATATTAGCAGTTTCCATGTAACTGTTCAGAAATATTCTATGCAGAACCAATATTGCTATTTTTTACTTATTTAGATCTGCTGGTAAAACAGGCACTGTCCTAGCTTTAACTATTTTTAATTTAATAATCTTTTGAAATTATTCCACATTAGCAGATAAAAATATGCACAGGTTTTGACTAACACATAATATTCCATGGTGAAGATACCATAATTAACAAGATATGATGGATATTTCGCTTTTAGCACTGACTTTGCTTTGAAGGAAAAAAAAAAAAAAACTTGTTGCATAAGTACATCAAGAATTGGCTGAGCCACAAATAAAAATACAATTTAAGTGCTATGTTTTTTTAAAAAGTCAAGCACAGATAAGAGTTTTTCTCAAGCTCAAATAGAAAAGAGATACCACCCATTCAGCTTGCTTTGGAGCATTAGGGAGTCAAGTTTTGGGAGAACTAAATGGGAGAACTAAATGAGATAATGCTTGTAAAACCTTGGCTGACTGCCAGAAAATAATCAGGGCTGAAAAATGTTCATTTTGGAAGCCACCTGGAGATGGCGCTAGAGAGCCAGAGTGTGAGGCGGCTGGCTGGCCCCCAGGTGAGCCAAGAGGAGGGGACCTAGGTAGTGGACCCATGAGGTTGGGATGGAGCAGAAAAAATATTCCCAAAGATAGGAACATGGCAATCAAGGTAATGAGGCAGAGGAGCGTTTGAGAGAAGGTTAAGGCAAAGCGTAAACTGTTCTCATGAGAGTGGAGTCGAACAGGGCACTTGGAAGTGGCTGACAGAAGGCTGGGTGGCAGCGAAAGAGAGAATAAGCTGGAAGCAAATGAGAAGAATGAGAATCATTCGTTTTCTTTATCAGAATTGTGGCTACTTTGTACAGAGAATTCTTGCTAAAGATGAGCTTTAAAAAAAAAAAAAAATCTTTCCTAAACTGTGAATGAGGTCTTAAGAAATATATGCTATAGAATACATTCTTTGAATTGAAAATACTGTCCCTCTAAGTAAAGTTTTCCCAAATCACTGAGTTCCGCAACATTTTCTGTTATAGCAACTGCAGACCAGACAGTAGAGAGGAGGGGGACAAGCTGACATGAAGGTTCTTACAGCTCTAAAATGAGATGATACAATGTAATGCAATATATCACATGTTTTTATAAAATATACTAGACCTTCCATTAATCACCATGGGATTCTCATTAGCCTTTGTAGAAAAATCGTTAATACACAAGAAAGTTTATTTCCAGCTTGAACAAATGTAATAGGAAAAGGTAGAAGTCAAAGTATCTTTTAATTATTGGATTTAAGTGGCAGAACTTTCAGAGACATGAAGATTAAAAGAACTCAGAGTACCAGGCACCCTATGAGTGCTCTCAATAAAGGCAAGAAATGTAAATTTAGAAAATACATTCTTTTTTTTTTTTAAGATTTTATTTATTTATTTGACAGACAGAGATCACAAGTAGGCAGAGAGGCAGGCAGAGAGAGAGAGAGAGAGAGAGGGAAGCAGGCTTCCTGCGGAGCAGGGAGCCCGATGCGGGGCTCGATCCCAGGACCCTGAGATCATGACCCGAGCCGAAGGCAGCAGCCCAAACCACTGAGCCACCCAGGCACCCCTAGAAAATACATTCTAACATTCAAAGAACATAATGAAAAAAGAACACTAACCATGTCAGCCAAATATTTTATTTAAATTTAATTATGTTCCTGTAGTTAATCATTTTTTCTGCAAAATCTAAGAATCTCTATGAGATATTCAGATATAAACTACAAAATAATCATTTACTATATCAGGAAATAAGCTTTAACTATAGTAAATATGATCACACAGAAATACATAAACAGCTTTTATTATTTAAATTTATTTAATTGGAGTGTATGTTTGTATGGTAAGCTTAATTTGCTACTGATTTCTTTTTCTGTTGCTGTTAATAATATTTTAAATGAACTTAACACTCTAGTGGTAACGAAACCACCTATCTTCCTGTGGAGTAGGCATGCTTGTAAATCAGAAAGCTTAAGGCCCTCTCTTTCCGTAGATTTTGTAAAATAAAATACACGAAGACATTCAAGTCCAACTGCAACCCAAGCCTACATTCTATAACAATCACCAGCAGTGGAAAATCAAAAGACCAATTCCCAGCCAGTTACTATTGACCATTGTTATAGATTACGAAGGGGGAATTTAGGACTTTCTCAAGCTCAGGAGATTACTTCAGAGTACAATCAGTTATAGGAAGCAAAGGAAAAGAAAATGTCAAATAAATTCTAGACAATGAGGGGAAAAAACAGGAAAAAAATTTCACTCCTAATCTTGAGAACAATTGACAACATAGAAATAAACACTGCTTCAAACAGACACACAGGAACATAACCCCACTCTAACAAAAATACACACGTGCATGCGTGCACACACACACATACACGTACACACACATGCGCGCGCGCACACACACACACACACACACACAGAGACAATTGTAGGAGGGACATATTAACACCGCTGAGACTCAAATTCATATATCCATGAGTCTTTGCACAGGTATTCTCATTTCACTGAATTTCTTCAATCTCTAAAACTCATAAAGCTAAATGAAAAAGAAATAAGATACTTGATAAGCAAGACAGATTGGACAGAAGGTAACTAATACTTAGCGAAAAAGTGGATGGTCGGTAGGTCTGAAATAGGTAGGAAGGAAGACAGAAGGTTCAAATGCCGCAAAAATGCTATCGCATCTCCAAAATGCCAGAAAGGATCAAATTTATTTCTAACCAACTAAAGAGAAGAAATTGATGTAGAGTCTAACCTGTGGGGCAAAGTTAAAACTGAAGTGGTCCATTCAAGGCCTGGGAAAAGAAAGCAAGGATGAAAGGAACCGAGACGTTTTCGCCGACCACAACACATAAAATACCTTTTGACTATGTCTTCCCCATTCCAGCACGGCAGCCCATCAGCAGCGGCTAATTCGCTAACACAAAGCTCGTCAGCCAGGCCTCCGTAGAACGTCCTGTACAGTCGAAGGCTGTTGATAAATTCTCTGAATGGGAAAACAAAGAAAACCATTAAAACCAACAACCATAATAAATACCGGTATAAATGGCACAATTTGTTATGAATGATATATAGAATGAAACTTTTTAAATTTTACTGCTTATTTTTCAGATATTCTCAATGCTTTTCTAACAATCAAAACAAATACTATACTTTTTTAAGAAAGAAGGCTGGTGCTCAAGTTTACTCTTTGGAGTCCAAGTTTTCTCAGGGTATGAATGTTATATAATCAGGTCCAAGAAGTTGTGAAGAGTACACACACACATACACACACACACACACACACACAAACACACACCACTTTACGTAGTATCTGTAGTATCCCTAAATGTCTTTACTAGCTGTGCCATCTAAATCACAGTAATATTAACTACTCACTTTTCTGGACAGAAATGTCAGAGGCTTTTAACAACTAATCGATTGCTTACTGATTAAAAGTCTATTAAACTTGGGTGGTTTTCCTATTTGGGTCTTCTCTTTGGTGTAGAACAAGCTAAAGTAAAATGTCTCCACTGATGTGGGAAGCAGAAGCAGAAGAAAAATTATTAAATTTCCTCCTACCTACAGCCCACTGACAAGTCCTTGACAGAGGCAGAGTGACCTTCTAGGGACTCAGCTGCCTCGATGTTAATACTTTGCTAAGGGCAACAGACTATCTTAGCCCAACCCCAAGGATCCTGTAAGTCTCTTCTAACACATAAGGATTCCTTTGGAAGCTTCCTTTATCTCTACCCAACAAGATACATGTTCGCAATCATCCCCCAAACATATGATATACATCTGAAGGGTCTCATGACTCAGATTTTATTAGACAGCAATAAATGGCACTTTCCCAACAACAGCTAGTCCCCTCAAGGTCCTAAAACCCTTGCTTCCAAAACACCTGGGAGACTTACATGCTATCTCTAACCGCCTCCCAACTTGAAAACACATAATGGGCCACTCCTCATGACCCCAGTGCAGCTCTTTCTGCTCAAGGGTCCTGTTCCCATGCTTTAATAAAACCACCCTTCTGCACCAAAGACATCTCAAGAATTTTTTCTTGGCCATTAACTTCAAACCCTAATATCTTTCCTACATCATTCACTAAATATGAAAAAACTCAAATATGTAACATGTTTTAAAAAGCATGAATATAAAAGTTGTTGTAAGCAATATTATTTAATACATGGACTGTTTTTTTCCCCCTCTCCTCTCATACTACATTTCTTTCCCTCATTAATTATGGGAAGGGAAAATTCAACGAAAAAAGTAGTTTGCTTTTTACTTTAAAAAGCCAAAATTTCAAGTTTTAAAATCAAAGCTTTGAGGTCCTAAGCATCTGAATTCTAACATTTCAAAAAAACAAGTCTGAAAAACTATACTTCTGAACTTTTGTAACATAAACCAATGTTTTGGACAATGAAATGAAAAGCCACTACCTTAATACAGAAGAGACATCCTCTGGACTAGAACATAGGGACAGGAGAAGGAAAGCGAACCAGAACTCCATGGGTTGCAGAGCTAAAATGCAGCAATTATAAAACTGCATTCCCACTGATATTTTAAAAACAACTTCTTTAAAAATGAGATCAAAGAGGGGGGTGGCTCTAAATTATAGCTGAAATGAGCAAATTAAAAAAAAATTAATCTTACTTTGACAGCACTGATGCTCAACTTTATTAATTTTAAAATTCTCTCTCTTAGTGGTTTCCAAAGAAATCTTTGTGTACCCCTGGGGATAAAAATATATGTTTATAAAAAATAAAAAATTAATTAAAAAAAAAAGAAAAAAAGAAAAAGTAAAAAAAATAAAAGAAATCTTTGTGGAAATGGCTAGATTTTAAGTAACTACTAATCTATAGGAAGGATAAATGTCATTTTCAAATATGTAACATCTGAAATCAGAGAGATCAGAGGCTTCCACAGAAAATGTTTGGTAACTATTTCACCAAATTTTTAGCAAAGCTTGACCAGATGTGTAACAACAATATGACTGCTGGAAGTATAAGTCTGACTTCTAACTTATACTCAATCCCCCCCTCCAAAAAGTATACTGTAACCACTCATTTATACTTATTTATACCTTTTTTTTTAGGAGGAGGGACAGAGGGAGAGGGAGAGAAAGAATCTTAAGCAGGCTCCATGCCCAGCACAGTGCCCAATGCCAGGCTCGATCTTAAGTTCCTGAGATCATGACCTGAGCTGAAATCAGGAGTCAGACGCTTACCTGATGGGGCACCCAGGCGCCCCTATACTTATTTATACTTTAAGTTAGTTTCGATTAACTAGAAAAGAAGTCCCACGAGGGCCATATTCCTGCTAACTGAAATGCATGAATAAATACCAGTTCTCATGATGCAGCTACTAAAACATAATGGATGAAGCCAACTGATTCTTTCCTAGAGGGGTGAGGTTTAATAAGTGGAAAGATGTGTGACTCCTGTCCTGAATTCCGTTCACTCTAAAGGATCACCTGCTTGGAATCAAAGATCCTTCTAGAAATGAACAGCCCTGGCACAAATGACTGGAATGCTGAGATCGCCAAATTGCCGGGATAAAACTGAATTGGAATTGCTTATGGACCCCAAACCTCCTCTCCAATCTTGGTGAATGGTGCCTCCAAGGGGAACGTATTGGGGAAAAGCTTACATCTTTCTGGTGCCTCACAACCAACAGATCATATTGGGAAAAGCTTTACATCTTTCCTGGCCAGTCCTCTTTCCCAATGCTACTCTCACTGCCTTCACTGAGCCCTTATCATCTCTCTGGAATGACTGCAGACCTCTCATCTCTTCCTTAACAATCACCCCTCATCCTCCAAGAAATCCACCTCTTCAAATTCAAATCTGATATGCCCAGACCACGTCACTCACTTGCTTAAAGCCATCAATGGCTCTCTCTTCTCTACAGCATAAAATCCAAATTTCTTGGAAAGGCGTATAAGGCACCCTCTCACCTCCATTTTGGCAGCAACCCAAACCATACTTTGTGCTTCCACAAACGTGAGAGACTTGCAGTTCCCCAAACAGACCTTCAAGCTTTTGCATGAGCTCCATCTGAAAGCATCATATGCTTAAAGATTTCCACTCATTCTATAAGGCAACAGCTATCAGTTACTTGTCACAAACTACTAAACACTATTGAGTACCAACCTCTGGGTTGGCACTATAGCTCAACAAGACAGTCCCTACCTTCTAAGAATGCACTATCTTGTGAAAACCCACATTAACAACACAGTGTTAACAGTGCCACCTTTGAAGACAGAGAAGGAATCAGGAAATTGTATAAACAAGATACTACCTTCAGTGTTTCATGTAAAAAAAAAAGCAAACAGCAACAAACAAGAAACAATAAGCAAACTTAAAGAGGAAAGAGAATATGCAGTTTAGCAAGTGGGGAGTGAGCTTACGAGAGCTTTAGTTAAAAGGTAGGAAGAGGCCAGTTTGTAATCAGCCTTATTGATCATCAAAAAACTGTTTCAGTTTTATTCAGAAGGCAATGGAAGGCATTAAAAGTTTTCCAGCAAGTGAGTGATGGCCTCGTGACAGTGTTGTGGAAATACATAGAAAGTCAGTGAGGTCACTTAGCGGGTTATAACCAAGACTCAGGGGGGGAAAATATGAGGATGAGAAGAAAACACCTGTCAGTGAATATCATGAAAAGTGTTAGATTTGAAAGACATTAGGAATCTAGACTTGACAGTAAAAACAAAAGTTTTAATATAACTCCTAATTGTCTTTCCCAACCTCCCTGAGGTGACGGAGGGGATGATTATCTCAGTACTATTCACTGAGAGAAGAAATAAAGGAAGGGAAATAGAATGCTTTCAATGTCCCACACGATACTTAGGATTGCTCTTCTCCTGCTCAACATTTTCCTCTTCCCGTGGCACATATCACTGTCTAGTCTAGCATGTCACAGACTTACTTATTATGTTTTATTGTTTCTTATCTGTCTCCCAGTCTAGAATAAAAGACTCGGGCAGGCAGGGGCTTTTGTGTGTGTGTGTGTGTGTGTGTGTGTGTGTGTGCGTGTGTGTGATTTTGCTCATCAATATAGATCTAAAAACAGTTGTGAAGGCATATAGTAAGCTCAATAATCAGGAATTAAATTAATGAATGAGTTAACACTAATTAATAATTAAGTCTACTCTCAACATGTTCGGGGTTTGTGATTTCTTTGGAATGTACAGAAAGAGCAATCAAGTACAATGCTACTTTCAGATCAACTCTGTGTAACATCATCTGGATATCTTGTCAAAATGCCGATTCAATTCAATAGTTCTGGGGTGGAACCCAAGATTCTACATTTCAATGAAGCACTCAGACGATATCAAAGCTACTGGTACAAGAACCATGAATCCCATGGACCTTTGCTGTTGGATATGTAACCTTGGCATCAGGGGACTGGGGTGTGTGAATGTGAGAGTCATTATCTCCCGAGGGGGTGACCAAAGTCATGGAGGTAGATGAAATCTCCCAGGCAAATAACAGGCAGAAAGAAAAAGTCAAAGGAACTCAGAAGTACATTGAGCAAAGGAAGAAAATCTTCAATAATAAGAGCTGTGGACATTAAAGAATAAGGAAATTTGAACCTAGAGAGATTCCCCACTGTATAAAATGCCATTATGAGTTACTGAAAATAATGAAAATGTCCTTTATACCTGATCCATCCCTCAGATGGAACTCAAACCCTGGTTGAGACAATGCAAATTGTCTCAATTTGTATGTTGAGACAAGGTCTTTAAAAGGTAAATAAGTTCAAATGAAGTCATATGGATGGATCCTAATTCAATAGGACTGCTGTCCTAATAATAAGAAGAGAGGGTAGGGGTGCATGGACACAGAGGAGAGGCCATGTGAGGACATACTGGGGCAAAGGCAGCCATCTGCAAACCCAAGAGAGAAACCTCAGCAGAAACCAAACCTGCCAACATCTTGATCTTGGGCTTCCAGCTTCCAAACTCTGAGAAAATTGATGTCTGTTGTTTAAGCCACCTGGTCTGTGGTATTTTGTTATGGAAGCCCTAGCAAACTATACAATAATGAAAGCATTTGGAGTAGAGTACTGGCCTTCAGATTTGCAGTACGATCCATCCTAAAGAGAGAGTGAGAAACTAAGAGTCTCAAAGACAAACATTACAGCAGTTGTGTGTGTGTGTGTGTGTGTGTCTGTCTGTCTGTCTATGCGTCTGTCTGTCTGTCTGAATATGTAAGACACTTGAAAATACTTGTGTATGAAAGGGAAGGACAAAGCAAGGGTTTGCCAAAGCTCATTAACTTGTTCCTAAATATCCCAGTTCTCCATGTTCCAGGCAGAAATCCACTCTGAAGCTAGCTTTAGGACGTGACTTGCTCTGGGTTCTAAATATATGCAGACTGATATATGTTCCCTTCAAGCTAAAGCTTTAAGAACCAATGTGGATTTGCCAGCTTCTGTTTCTGTCTCCCCTGATGCCTGGCAACGTGTCACATGGAGGCTGTCTAGTCACTCTGAGGCTTAAATCCAAGGCCTCTTAAGCAGCGCCCCCCTGCTGGTCAAAATGTGAACAGACTAAAATGTGAAGGAAAACACTTTTATTTATTTTTTTAATTAAATTTATTTATTTTCAGCATAACAGTATTCATTGTTTTTGTACCACACCCAGTGCTCCATGCAATCCGTGCCCTCTCTAGTACCCACCACCTGGTACCCCAACCTCCCACCCCCCACCCCTTCAAAGCCCTCAGATTGTTTTTCAGAGTCCATAGTCTCTCATGGTTCACCTCCTCTTCCAATTTCCCCCAACTCCCTTCTCCTCTCTAACTCCCCATGTCCTCCATGCTATTTGTTATGCTCCACAAATAAGTGAAACCATATGATAGTTGACTCTCTCTGCTTGACTTATTTCACTCAGCATAATCTCTTCCAGTCCCGTCCATGTTGCTACAAAAGTTGGGTATTCATCCTTTCTGATGGAGGCATAATACTCCATAGTGTATATGGACCACATCTTCCTTATCCATTCGTCCGCTGAAGGGCATCTTGGTTCTTTCCATAGGAAAACGCTTTTAAACCAATTGTTAGATTGGGGTTGTTTGCTACCGTATCATAATTTAGTTTTTCTTAATTGATATAAAGATAGAAAAAGAAAACTAAAAATCAATATATCACACATTCTGAGGAGAGAGGAAGAATTGCTGAAAAGAGTGATTCGCTTTGGAGCAAGTTCTCTAAGACTAAACCGGACTGAAGACAGTTTGTGAAAGTTAAGATAAAGTTTTGGTTTGGGAAGACAGAAATATGAGGGGTGATCCTGCTTCAGAACTTTATATTCTGTGTTTGGAGGTTTTCAGGTCACAGGAATTAAGAGTAGTTTTTGTTGCAAGAAGTGGTTGCTCTGGAGGGCCAAGGGATCAACACTGGATATAGAAAAATTGAATTGGGAAAAGAAGGGGATAAAGAAAACGAGTAGCTATCATGAGGTAAAAAAAGATTTATCTCCTGCCATAGAGCCAATTAATGCTGGTCCTATTACAAGAATCCATACTTCAGTCCCTAGGCCAGTGCTTGGACTACTACGCACCATCATGCTTCCTTTCCAAGTTTTGCATGAAGAGTCTCAATGAATAAAATATAGTACTCTTTGGATGATTCAAAATTTAACTTGCTGGAAGGGTGACTGTATCCATGCAATTATTTTTCTACAGTTATGAGAGCCTTGCCTGTTAAAACTAGGAGCGTAATGAATGCACGGAGATGCAAAGTTCCAGCTAATTATCCTTGAGGGGCTATGTTACATAGGGCTAGTTGTTCACCTTAGTCTTCAGACATCTTTGTCTTGACAGTAACAGAAAATATTTTTTAAATATCTAAAATATATTTTTTTTAAAAAAACAGAGAAACATTCTTTGTCAGAATACTCACTCAAAGCCTATAGCTTCAGGCCAGGCACAAATTAATACTTTCTCATTTGGGCCTGCAAAAGTTGAACAAATGACCTCCCTGTTGCGTTTTGCCCTCCTGTCTTCCTTCCACTGCGTGTCCCCTGCTGTAACCAGAACTGGCTTTAGAAATTAGCCTAACAGGGGCACCTGGGTGGCTCAGTGGGTTAATGGCTCTGCCTTCGGCTCAGGTCATGATCCCAGGGTTCTGGGAGGGAGCCCTACATCGGGCTCTCTGCTCGGTAGGAGCCTGCTTCCCTTCCTCTCTCTCTCTGCCTGCCTCTCTGCCTACTTGTGATCTCTATCAAATAAATTTTTTTTAAAAAAAGTCTTAAAAAAATTAAAAAAAAAATCAGCCTAACACTTCACCATGTTAAAACCCTGGTGATTCAGATAAAATTTTTTACCATGGCACACAATATCTCCACTCTCCACCCCTTAGCATCCTTAAAGTCCCCTACCCTCCGCTCACCCATGCCAGCCAAAACCGCACCCTTAGCAGATGTCTCCATATTGACAGGATAAGATTCTGAGTTTAGCACACGCAGTTTCCTCTAATCTTAGATGGCCTTCCCCCCTCCCCCATCACTCTCCCAGGCTTCTGCCCGTCCTTCAAGGTCCAGCTTAAAGCTCACCTGCCCTCTGCGTCCTTGTCGGACCTGTGTGTGCAGTTTTATTTACCCATCCGTGTTTCTTACACAGCCCTTGCCCTCTGTGTTGCAGTCCTGGCTCTCTGATCCTGTAATCCTTGCGTCTGCAAGTCTGTCTCCCTGGTGAGAGCAGCCGTTCAATAAAGGCAGGAGCCATGTCTTCTTCATGTCCCCAGGCTGTGGGTCACAGTTTGGTACCCAACAGGCTCTCAACAAATTCTCCCTGAGCTAGTCGCAGCTGTGGTCTTCGTTTTTAATCGCACCAGAATTAGAAGTTTTTTAAGTTATGCATTTTTTTAAGTGACAACGATAATTTAAAGTCCTTAAAGGATACAGTTAACTTGGGAAACTTGGAATTAGAGGACTCATTCCTAGACTGCAGAAAGTAGACCTTCCTCATGTGTTGTGTTAGAAAAGGAAGAACTCAAAAGAGCAGGACCACATGCTATGTGGGTCTGAACAGGCTCCAGTCGGAGTCCATGTACATGCGCTACTGAAATTAACATGTGGGGACACAATACTATTTAGTCACAGTGTGCTGTAAGAAGGCTATCATAATTAATACCTCACAGATAAACTATGCTTCAAAAACAGAAAGAGCCTGAGACCATCTGTTCTAAATACATGTTATCATCACCAAGGAAAGATTTAAACTGTACATCTAGAACTCTCCCTCATTCAGATGGACTGGTCTGGAGTGGGACCAGGCATCTGGGTGCTTCTGAAAGTTTCCCGTGAGATCCACATGTGTGGCCAGGGCTGAGCACCCGTGATTTATTTTTTTATTTTGAAGCTAAGAAAAAAGCAAAAGTCAGAGAAGGTAATAAAAACATGTGAAAAGCAAGAAGTTATTTACTCGGGAATTTATTTGTAGCAGACCTCGACACCTTTGTTTCACTAATTAACTAACGAAATAATTCATTAATAAACGTGCCATCCTGTAGCCATGTCAGGCTGATATTGAATATCTGAGAAGCCAAAGCTGAACGAATCTTTATATCGAAGAATATTTCCTTCTGTTTTAAAAAATCTTACAGAAATTATCACCCTGTTCACGGAACACAATTAGTAGATTGTTAGACCAGAAAACAGAGAGAGATCACTTCTTTCTGCCGAAATCCACACTTCGAAGGCACTATGTTTCAACAGAATTTATCTGTATATTTCTACCAGTCTGAAAGGTCTGGTGCAGGACGCAGGGAGTAAGGCCACTTCTTCTCCTTGGCTAATGAGCAGGTTTGTCCACTGTGCCAGCACCATAAAGAGGAAAAAGCCTGGAGCACAATTGATCATTCATAGCTTGCAGCCTTGTTTGCCCTGAGCTTACTAAAGGCAAGGGAGAAACATGGACCAGCATAGTTACTGCTTCATTTCTTCCCATGCCCTTGAGGCCAGCAGTGCTGGAAAGGGCTCCTGAGGCATCACATGGTTTAAAATATGTGTGTGTGTGTGTGTGTGTGTGTGTGTGTGTGTGTATGTAAAGAAATGCAACTCACCCCAAAGTGTCATTTATAGTTTGGTTGATACAGGAAGGTCTCGTTACAACTATCAATTCAAGCAATGCTTCTAATCGGCTGGACCATTATAATTGACTTTAGTCTTTTTTAATGATAAAAGTAACATAGCTTTTCATAAACAGTGTAATAAATAAAAGGCACACGAAGAACAAATTAGTATCTGTGCCTCCACAGTGTGTCTATCTCTCCCTCCTGAGGTGTAACCCGCATTAGCAGCCTGGTACACTTTCTTCAGTTCCTCTATGTGCACGCTAACAAGTAACCAAAAGCAGACCTAAGGATAGAAAGAGGTAAAAAAGACAAAGTTACAGTTCGGTTTGACAAAACGGGGACCAAGTTATGTACATATAAACCAAACCCAATTGGCTTTTCTCACTTGACAATATATCATGAACCCATTTCAGATGAATAAGTCTTGGTCTTACTTTTTTTTGATATAGCTGTATAATATTCCATAATTTGAATATAGCAACTCTACCGTAATCTATCAAAAGATTCCACTAAGCTCATCTACATTTTAATTAATAAGGCTGATATGATCCTCCTAAGTCTGGCTTAAAGAGTGGCAACCGCTTAAAGAGTTTCAAATGTTGCCAATCTCCTAGGGAGCTGTTTTCACTTAAGCATATGGCCCTGATTTTACATTTGATTTCGCATTTCATTTCATTAGAAGTTGCTGAACACAGAGCTGTATTCAAAAGGCACGCCTCTAGATTTTATATCTTTATCTAGCAGGACTTTCTTTCAATTTTAAAACATTCATAAACTGTCACTTCCTCTCCTCTTGTTCCCATTGAACACAAAGTAAATGAGATTTCTAATTTTGACCAAAACTAGTTAGCTGGAAAAGTATTGGAGAAGAATCTTATTTTCAAATAGAACTTTTCTCTGCAGAAAGTTTCAGACTGCTCGTTCCTTTATTTAATCACACATATTGATTTTTTTTACCCCCTAAAGTCAGTCCACAAATAATACAGAACCCGAATTAAAAGCAGTGCCTCCCACACTGTTTGAAAATATCTGTCGAACAAAGGTCAAATGTGCAGTTTGCTAGTTAATGGCCTGAGGCAAAGTTAAGGTTAATGTGGCACTAATGAGCAGGCTCAACCCTGTAGAGATGTCTGACCACAGTTGTCAAACAGCAGACATTTAAAATGTCAGTCTCCTGTTCAGCAGAGGAAATCTATAATTACACATTTCCAGATAAGAACTATTTTCTCTTGCATTTCTGAATCGGTGTTTAGTAAGTTTATTTTATTCCCAACGAAGTCATTCTATTTGGCAAAATAGTTTTATAATCTTCAAAACAGAAAAATATTTAGATTACTGTTCTACAGCAACAGCGGTCCATGCTATAAATGCTTGAAAGTAATTAAATTTATACAGTCAGATTGGCTAGAGGGAGAACTGAAATCTAGTTTTCTGGCCCCTTTCCATAGACTTTGCAACACAGGAGAGAGATGGGTAGAAGGGGTGAATATAACACAGAGAGAGCAATGCAATGTGTGACACCACTTATCACAAATGGAAATTTGTAACAAATTTAAAATTATAATATAAAAATGTAACAAATGTGTTATAAGCACACTGCACTTGTATTTGCTCAAAAAGAAAAAAAAAAACTATTTTTCCTAAAAGAGGAACTCCTACAGTGTACTCTCTGAACCCCATTCGAACCCACTGGTCATTATGGAAGCTATAGCCGAAAGATCCATACCATTCTCAAAGAGAAGGATTTTTTTTTTTTTTCCTGACTAAAGGGTTCCAGGGTTTTTTTGTGTTTTTTTTCTTCCCTCCTCATAGGAAGTCTTCTTATTCACGTGACGTGTTTTCCCTTCCTTAGATGATTTACTGTGCTTTCTCAACAAAGCAGAAGGGGTTTAGATGGGCAGTAAATTGGGGAACACCAAGGGAAGGAATGGGAAGAAGAAATGCAAAAGGAGTCCTGGAGATACGTCAACAGGACTTATCTGTTGATATCTGTAAGGTGTTATCTTAGATACTAAGATACTCTTTACAGCAGATTCTTTTTGACGTGGGCTCTATGTTTAGCGCTCTGTGCTGGCGATTTTACACCAGTTCTGAGAGGGACATTCACAGTCATCGATACAATTAATAGAGACACCTCTATTCCTCACTTTTCTGTAACGCTCCGAACCCAACACATTGCCATTTAATGTCTCCGTAAAAAGCACCCTTTCTGAAAGCATCCTCCTTTAAAGAGTGATTTAAACCTGATGTCAAAACTAGGTCTTCAAAACTCTCATCTCCTTTTCCCATATTGTAAAAAGGTACTCAAAAAGCACTGACTGTTCTCCATTAAAAAGGACTTCAAACAAAGATCTTAACTCATTTATAAAAATAAACACAAGACCACATGTTCAATACTTAAACAAATTTGAGCACCCAGCCCAAAAGAGGTGAGACATAATTTCTCCTACCTCACAATTTTTGTTCATTTTAATAAAAATATGCAATTATTTGTTCAATTCTACTGGTTTCAGGAAGCATACTATTGCTTTTTCAACAGGAAAAAAAAATCTAGGACATGATTGGGTCAAAACCAGTAAGAAGATTAAACCAAAAGATATTTGCAAATCTCACAATTCTAGTATACTTCTTTAATACTAAGAATCATTATTGAGTACGTATATCTTGAGTTTCAGCATTTCAGGTCAAATCTTGAATGTTACTCTCTTTTGCAATAAAATTTTTTCTATGCTTAATAACATTTTAACTACAAGCTCCATGACTTAGAGGATATGAGAACATATTCTGTACAATATTTTCCTCTCTCAGCATGAACAGAAAACTAATAAAAAAGCCTTTCCCTTTAATAGTCTGCCAACAAATGGGCTTCTTCCTCATTCCTTCTTGTGTTATATATATATATATATATATATATATATATAATATTTTTTTCTTTTTGTGATTTCAATCCTCTATTCGTGGTCACTGTTATCTACCAATCTATCTGACTGATGACACTCTATGTCTGGTATAAATTTTTCTTGCTTGTATCCCCTGTTACTGTATGCATCCAGTGCAGATACTAGTGTTCCTGAGCTCTGGAATAAATATGGGCTTCAAGGTCAGAAAACCTGTAATTAAAAGGGTTCAGAGAAAATGAATTACTTCCATCTGCAATTTTATTCCTGTTATTCTGGTAATTCGCATTTTAGAAAGAAATTGCTCTTGAATGTTACATGTAACCCAGGTGTTAGTTTGGGTACCGCAGGATATTACTGATCAAAGCTGAGTAATGTAAAATTACCTTTGCTCAAGTATGACACTTAAAATGTTGTCCATGTGATGGGAATTATAATGATCCTGTCTTTCATCACGATCGTTCATACATCTGTTTATTTACACAAGGCTTAGCTTACATTGGAAAAAGGAGAAAAAATCAAATACAATGAATATAAATCCTTTGAGTTTACTCCATCTGTGGGACCCCCAAAGTCTCAGTGTGCATGTCTAACAGGATTCCTGCAGAAGGGAGTGAAACCAACACAGCCAAAGGGGCACCTTAAACCTGCTCATCTTCAAAGTCATCAAACAGAATGAAGCATATTTTTGAGAAGAAACGTTGATCTGAAAGTCTATAATATGGGCCTAAAGAAAGAAGAATCCTCCTGAAACTACCTTTGAACTTTCCTTCAGTTGCACTTCCAAGTAAAAGTTCCCACATACAATTCCGGAGATCATGATGTGCCCTGGAAACGGTTGATATACATTTGCGTCTGAGAGCGAAGATGGAAAGTGAACACAAAAACAAAACAAAATGAAGGAAAAACCAGTGCTTCCATCAAATGATATAATCTACTTTAAAAAGACATTTCTCTTATTTTGAGGACAATTGTGGAGGAATTGGCAGCTCTGTCATTTTCCTTAAACATACAATAGTATAAAAAATAAAAATATCCTATTTCCTGCTTTCCCATAGTATTATAGGCATCATTTAGACCCTTCCAAAGCCATTAACAGATTTAAATTGATGGAAATGCTTTTAGCTATGCAAAACCAAGTGGAAGAAAGTGCTTAGTACTCTTGCTATAGACTGAGCACTTATGGTGCTTCTACACACAATTAATTGTGGTACTTTAGTTAAAGAAATAAGCCTCACTCATCATCCTGATTCAGGCCCCATAGATTCTGCTAAAAATTCCTAAGTAGTTTTTATGCATTCCTACAAAAATCGTCAATTTCAGTATGACATAACTTTAAATCTTCCTTACCTCTCCAAAAATTGAGTGGGAAAAAAAAATGAGAAATTGAAATTTGTTTTCAACTTCGTATGTTTACTGACTTTCCAAATGAAAAAGGATAATGGATTCCCTTTTTGTAAGGAGGAAAAAAAGAAAGAAAACATATTCTCAAGTATATTAGACAGGAAGAATCTCACTCCAGTTTGATTTTTTTTTTTCGGTTGGGGGATATCTTGAACCATATAAATTGGATAACCCTACAGTCACAATTATAAACACTACTGAAAAGCTTCTAGCTCATTTGGCCAATCTGCTACCGGGAAATGGGTTTTTGGAGAATCCGTTTGAAAAAACTGTAGAATTTAAAGGTCATTCTTTCCATGGCTGAGAAAAAATATGCATATTTTCCATTCTTTTTGCAGTGAGAAATTTGAGGAGGGCTTATTTCTACTCACACTATCTTCAAGGCGAGAGCATATTACATATTACAGATGTTGCAAATTAACTGGAGGGCCAAAGGACTGTGAACCAACAATGTAACTTTAAAGATTTAAGAACAAATCTCAGCCTCCCTCATTAGAACACTACCTTCATCTGAGCAAACAACTAAGAGTTTGAATTGTAGCCAGGGATAACTATACAAATCTGCTTTGTATGATTTTCAATAATTGCTATCATCAGAAAAAAAAAAAAGAGTACCTGTTAGATACCAAACACGTTCACACAGCCACGTCTAAAACCAGTCACAATTGCAATTTCTCATCCATCCCTTTCGGAACAAATACTGCTCAGTGTAAGTTTAATCATTCACTGGTTGGATTTAGTTTCAGATTATGTCATGAAATGGTCACTAATTTTTCCATGAACATCTAGAAAGTAAGAGGAAACCTCATTTTCAAAGGTTTTATTTTTAATATTAGTTTTAGCTGGAGCAAACTGCTTTTCACTACAACAGAATTTTGCATGTATTTATTTATGAACTTTCTTTTTCGGGGAAGTTTTTATCAGATTCTCTGTGGGATACATGACCTGCAAAGGTTAAGCACCACTAGCCTAAACTTTTGCCATATGTTTATTCTGCCTTCTGGCCTTCCTTCTTCCTGTGTGCCTGGTTTTTGACCCCCTGGGGTCCTGCTTTTCATTATTCATTCAGGTCTTGATGCTGGCCTGCCTGGGAGCTCCTGTTCCCTCAGCCCTGCTCTGGCCTGGCCTTTTGCCCCCTACCCAAAGCCTTGCCTTGGCCTGTCCTGCCCTGGGTGCCCTCGCTCCCACCACTCACCACGCGCTGTTTTAAATTAACCAGAAATGTTCTCATTGAAAATAACATGACTTTTATTTTAGTAAATTAAACTTACAGGTAATAAATAATAATGGCACCTCAAAGAAGCACTAACTTCCTTTTAGGAAATAGATTGGAAATTGCTTTCTCCAGTCCTATAAGTAATATTAAATTTTTCTCTGTTGACTTTTTCCTGACCTATGGATATTTTCATCCACCGAGTTTGTATACACACAATTCATCATTAAGCTCGGTAAGTCAATATTGATTTAACCATATAAACACATACACCCAAACACACATTAAGAATTTTAAACATTAACTAATTTTGGTTTCACGAATAAAACATTGTGCTAAATAAAATTTGACTATGTAGATAGAAATTCATGTATTGTAAGCCAACTGATCCCATGTAATATGAAACTATTCCAGCTATCTGGGCAATAATCCTAAATAATATTAAGTGTCCTTCATCCAGATTATGTTTGAAAGTTTTGCCTATGCTTAATTAATTATTTCAGTCACTCCGCTGTGTTCTTTTCCAATGAACAGGGTAAAAATTAATTTGCTTTCATGGACAGACACATCCTGAAACAGAACATGGCCTGCCTGACTCATTCCTCTCTTTCAGTTAAGTAGTTTCAAATGTCCTTTTTAGCTCCGATTCTCAATAAATAAAATTGTTAATGTTCAGGTTATAAAATTCCTACTCCAATCAAGATTTAATAAACACATGAGAATTGCATGGAGCTGCCTGATGATATGATACTCCTTGAAGTTCTGAAGGGGTGATTTCAAAAAAAAAATTCATAAAACAATTATATTTTGTCTCAAACATTAAAAATCCAGTGTTTCCAAAAATGCTCTTTTCCCTACTTTCACATCAAAAACCTCTCCTAGGTCAAAAATATTTTAATTTTACTAACCATCTAGGACAGTCTCTATTACCCCAATGCACAGCCATGCATACAGCCAATCCTCTTAATTGGCGCATTCTTAAATGCGGGGTTTGGCTAATTGGAATGCTTGCTGGAGAACAGATGGGGCACTGGTGTTGAGACTCTGTCTTAATTTATTGTCCTGGGGTTTTCCTAATTACCCGCTTAATTGGCACAGCCACACCACTTTGAAATAATAATGTACCGCTAATTATCACCGATTTAAGCTTGCTAATAGCTTATTCTTACCAGCTAACTTCAAGAAATCAAGCAGAGAGCAGGAACCGCCACAGGGAAATCACTCTGCCTAGGCTGGTTTAGACAGACACAGGAGTGCAGAGTCCACTAGATCTGTGCCGCTTTGGTTTCTGCCCCAAAAGAAGACACAGTGATGCTTTTCTGGATGCTTAAAGAAACGGTCGCTCTTCCTTGATTTTTTTCAACTTTTGGAGACCTCTGTGACTGGTATGTACCCATAACTCAGAGTCTCAAATTAGCTTATTACTGGCATTCTACATAAATAGAAAAAAATGGGGCGGGGGTTTGAACAAGTACCATCATGTCAAAAGAATCCAGTGCTATCGTTTCGTTTCTCTCCTTCCACACCAAAACACTGACATACTCTAGACTTCAACTCTCAGATCCCAGGACAGATTCAGATGTCCTTCTTCAAGTGTTAGAAATAGAGCAAGGAAAAGACAAGGTATTAAACAGAAGGGTTCTCTTTAGAAATAAATACAAAGAGAGAAGGGGAATAAAGAAAACAAAGGGGCTGCGAACTTGGGAATTTATAGAGAAATATCTGTATTTAGGATAAGATACTACTCTTCTGCCTTAGTTTATACTTATTCTGCATCAATTTCAGGCACTTTTTCAGACATCTCCTGGTCAGACTCCCTAAAAGCCGTTCCTGGGACAGGAATTTGGATGCAGAAGATTGATGGAGGCAATGCTGTTGGGAGAGAGGCAGTGAGGCAAGTAGGATGGAGTGGGCAGGACAAAGGTACGTCGGGATGTGGTCTCAGGCACAGCCAGACTGCACACGTGGACCACATCACACATCTGGTCGCATCACACTGAGTCAGGGCAAAGCCTTTAATCCCCTGGTGTCCGTCAGGCACTGCTTATGAGCCTCTGCCAAGGGGTCGAAGCAGTGGGAAGTTAACCCCCTCTTCCAAGGGGAGGAGATGGCGTGTAGTCCTCCACATGGAAGAGAACTGACCCGTGTAACCCATAGGGTACTGCAGGAGTGACAGTGGGGACATCAAGGTTAGACTATGAAAACACTTCAGCATCTGCCTTTCTCTCTTGGATTATCTGCCCGAGGAAAGCCAGCTACAGAGTTGTGAGAAAACTCAAGAAGTCATCGTGATGAAAATGAGAGGCCTCCTGCCAACAGCCCTATGAGTGTGCCATCTTGGAAGATGGTATCCCGTCCCGCTCGAGCCTTCAGAGCCCTGCAGCCTCACCTGACCTTGAGAGCCACACCCTAAGAGACCACAGCCAGAAAGAAACCCTGAGCCAAAACCCTACAGCCAAGAAGCTCCCAAATTTCCGGCCCACAGAAAATTGTGTAATTAATGGTTGTTGTTGCTTTAAGCTACTACGTTTGGGAACAACTTGTTAAGTACCAATAGATAATGAATATAGATGGCTACAATTTGTTGAGTGCGACTCCCCAGAGAGGAGGGCGGCCATGCATTATCAGCAACCAGGAGAGAGAAGCCAGGAGGCAGATAAGATGGCCAGGTAAAGGGATGTGAGTAGGACACAAGCAGCTCCAACCACTGTAGTCGTCTCTCCTACTAAATGTTTCCATTAAGCCTCCCATACAACTGACTGTGTCATGTCATGAAGTTAATTATGGACAGTTATATATATATATATATATTTTTTTTTTTTTAAATGGTAGCTGGAAACTACCTAGCATTCTGGACCTGGCAACAATATTCTTCAAAAATGATGATGTGTTCAAATAAAAGCTGAGAAAATTCATTAACAGTAATAAGCAATGAAAAATATACTAAGGCTAAATAAAGCAAAATGATTCTAGATGGACACACAGAACTAAAAGAAAAGCACATGAAAGAATAAAACATGAGTTATTATAAGTAAATATTAACTATTTAAAAACAATAACTAATATCTCAGAAGTTGTTAAAATGTTGTTAGAAGCAACATCTTGGTTAGGAATAGGGTAACAGAAGATAGGAAAAGGGTAACTGACTAAAACTTTTAAAGTTCTTATATTGTTCAATGAAGTGGTAAAAGTTCTAATTCAAAGTAGATAGTAAAAATTAAAAAGGCACATTATGATCTCTATGGTAACCATTAGCATAATAAAGAAATGCAAATAAAAAGCCCTGAAGGGGCACCTGGTGGTTCAGTTGGTGAAGCATCTATCTGACTTCAGCTGGGCACGATCCCAGAGTCCTGAGCAGTGGGAGTCATCTTGTCCCTCTGCCCCTCCCCCAACTTGTGTGTCCACACACATACTCCCTCTCACTCTCAAATAAATAAATAAATCTTAAAAAAAAAATAGCCATGAAGATTTTTTTTAAAAAATTAAATACCTATTAAAGTCAAATGAAGGCAAGAAAAGAGAAATAAAGAAAGATTAAAGAACATGGGGCACCTGGGGGCTCAGTTGGTTAAGCACCTGACTCTTGATTTCCGCTGAGGTCATGATCTCAGGGTGGTCAGATCAAGCCCCAGGCCAAGCTTCCCACTCAGCAAGGAGTCGGCTTGAGATTTTGTCCATCTCCCGCTGCCCCTCCCCCTGCTTCCACACAGTACTCTCTTTTCTCTAAGTAAATAAATCTTAAAAAAAAAAAAAGAATGAAGAACATGGGGTAAAGAGAAAATAAAGAACAAGATGATAGCTTTAAACTACTTCAGGATATCATGTATCACTGGCTCAGTCAGTAGAACGTGGGGCTCTTGAACTTCGGGTTGTAAGTCTGAACCCCACGTTGGGTGTAGAGATTACTTAAAGAAATACAATCTTTATTTTTTTTTTTAAAAGGACACCATATATCACTGTAAAAAACTGACTCGGGCACCTGTGTGGCTCAGTCAGTTGAGCACCTGACTCTTGATTTCAATTCAGGTCATGATCTCTTGGGTCATGGGACTGAGCCCCTTGTCAGACTCCATGCTCAGTGGGGAGTCTGCTAGAGATGCTCTCCCCAAATCATATGTGCAAGTGTGAGCTGTCTCTATCTAAAATAAATGAATATTTTTTAAAATTGGCTAAACATCCCAACTGAAAAACAAAAATATAATTAATCACCACTTAATAAATAGTGTTGGATAACTTTCTAAAAAAAGTTAATTGGTCAAATTATTTATAATTCAAAATAGTTAGAGTAACACAACCTCAAAAGAACTGCTTGAATAATAGAAAACTTTATAAATTAAACTGTGATAAAACTGGAAAATGATTTTTTTAGGTCAAGGTGCCAGAAATTTAACATAATTTTAAACAGCAAATTTGTATATTTAAACAACAAATTTTGGGGCACCTGGCTGGCTCAGTCAGAAAGGCATGTGACTCTTGATCTTGGTGTTGTGAGTTTGAGCCCCACATTGGGTGTAGAGATTACTAAGATAAAAAAGATAAACTTTAAATAACTTTCTTTTTATTAGATATACCACTAAAGAAACGATGTCTAGAGATTTATTTATTTTTAAAAGGAGAGAAAGAGATAGTGCATGAGTGGGAGAGACAGAGGGAGAGGGAGAATCCCAAGCAGACACCCCACTGAGCATGGAGACTAATACAGACCTTGATCTCACAACCCTGAGATCATGACCTGAGCCAAACTCAAGAATCAGAGTCTTAATCAACTGTGCCACCCAGGTGCCTTATAAACTCTGCCAGTATAATATTAAAAGACTACAAACGATTTATATGCAAAAATGTATTTTAAATTGTTAAACATAGAACAGTGTTTATCTCCATTTATACCAGCAAAATAAATGATGCATTTTACAATTTCTATTTCAGCTACTAGAACAATTATATTTATTGAAACTGGTGTGGTTTTTGTTGTTGTTGATCCAAAGCCTTCTTTTAATAGTTTTAAAGTCCTTTAAATCTGTAAATAGTTCTTCTATCTATCTATTCTCACGGAAATTGTCCAAGGTAAATAAAGAAACTCAAAAAGCCTGCCATGATACAAAACTAATTTATAAAAACTAACTCAGAAGATGTTAAATTTTTTAACTTTACTTATTTATGAATTGCACAAAATAGTGATCAATGATTTTGTCAGTGATTTTTCCTTATCTGTTTTATTTTTTATAATAAACTTTCATTTTGTTCTAATTAATGAGTTATAGCAGGAAGTCCCCAGTCAAAACTCTTCAGCAAATTACATTTTATCTCTATCTGGATAATCTTTATATCTACTACACATCATAATAAAAAATTATGCATATGAAATGGCAAAAAAAGGTTATTTAAAAATTATCATTAGCTCTCATGAAAATTTTGACTAAAGGAGTTTTAACTATGTTTTTATTAGGAAAATAGGATTTTTAAAAAAGATTTTTTATTTACTTATTTAACAGACAGAGATCAAAAGTAGGCAGAGAGGTAGGCAGAGAGAGAGGAGGAAGCAGGCTCCCCACTGAGCAGAGAGCCCAATGTGGGGCTCGATCCCAGGACCCTGGGATCATAACCTGAGCCAAAGGCAAAGGTTTTAACCCACTGAGCTACCCAGGGGCCCCAGGAAAATAGGTTTAGGTTTAAAAAAAAAGAAAAGAAAAGAAAACATTCACTTAGAGTTTAAAATAACAAATAACAATGTATACATGTGTTTTTTTATATGCAGACACAGACAAACATACCCATATTTTTAGAGATACAGAGACCTAAGCATACTCCTCAACCCCTGGCAAACTATCATAACTTATTACTTGAATTAGTTTTCATACTCTTCTTACATATTTAATATAAGTACTTTGCCATATCCTTTCATTAAAAAATACATATTGATTTTATGTATTTGTTTTTAATTTATAAAATGGTATTGTACTATTTTCATTCTGTTTAACACCTTTTTTTCTTTAATCATGATATTTTTTGATGCAGGAAAATATATTCTTTCCTTCTGACTCTTAATGTTCCAAAGTAATACATTTTATTTTTACATTTTTCCTTGCATGGACATATAACTTGCCTCTAACTCTCAGCCACCACAGATACTCAAGAATTCTCCTTGTGAATATGAGCAAGAGTTTCTGGGGATATATCCTAAGAAAGTAGACAAGTGCATAAACTATAAGAATTTTACAAGGTACAGCAAGCCTCTTGCTAGAATGGCTCTACCAGTGAACCACATGATTGTACACATAGAAAATCCAATCCTATCAACAGACCGACCATTAGAACGCAGTTCAGAAAACTAGTCAGGAATAGTATTATAAAAAGATCTTTGACTAAATCTGTCTATTCAATGCTCACTCCTTTTGCTTGGCTGATCTGTGCACACAGAGGAAGGCTTAGAGAATGTTTGGATTATCATAACCTGAGTCAGAGGGTGAATCCAATTATATCCTCCTTTGTATGTGGTATCTGCTAGAGCAAATCAAAACATGTACTGCCACCTGCTATCTAGCTAGCAATTTGGCAAATGCTTTTATCTCTTTAGCAATTAGTAAGGATAATTAGGAATATTTCACTTTCAGCTGGTAAGAATGTCTTCACTGTTAGACCTCAGGGCAATTGTCTCACTCCATGACAGACAGGAACCTTGCTCATTTTGACACCCTACAGGACACCATGCTGAAAATAAAATATTGATCACATCACCCTAGTTGCCTTAGTAGACATGTGCATGCCTCTGGTGGGGAAAAATATTGACATTTCAAGGCCGTGACAATTCAGCAGGGCTCCTACATGTCCAGGGGTCTAGATCTTATTGGGATATTCTAATGTAAAAAACCAATTTCTGCCTCTATGATGACTTAGCACTCAGGAAGAGGCACAACGCTTTTTGGGTCCCTTGGCAAATTAGAGAAAACTTGACACACACTTGAGTGTATTGTTTCAACCCATTTATAAAGTAGCCCCAAGGAGCTTTTGCATGAGAAAGAAAAGTGGGTAGGTTGGCATTTTGCAAACTGTTCTGACATTCAGTCCAGAGGACGCAGCCTATCCACTCAAGCGTGCCTGAAGTACCAGTGGCAAATGAAGATGCTCCTCAGAGATTCTGGAAAGTCCCATTAGGAAAGGAGCAAGATGGTAGAGGAGTAGGAGACCTAAATATCACCAGGTCCCAGGGGTTCAGCTAGATAGTTATCAAACCATTCTGAACACCTACAAACTCAACAAGAGACTGAAGAGGAGAAAAGCAGCAATTCTAGGAACAGAAATCGACGACTTTCTGGAAGGTAGGGTATGCAGAGAAGTGAATCTGAGGAAACATGGGAAGATAGACCACAGGGGAAGGGCCAGCTCCTGGCAAGTGAGAGAGCAGCATAGCACAAAATCAGAGCATTTAGAAGTCTGCTCCACTGAGGGACATCGTTCCAGAGGCTCAGGAGGGGTGGAGCCCTCATGGGGAGAGTGTGGTCTCAGGCATCGTGGGATCACAAAAATACCAGGGGTGTCTCAGTGTGGCAGAGACTCCAGGTATCAGAGTGGGGAAGCTGGCTTCCAAGACAGCTCTCAGCTTGGGGTTACCTTAAACTGTGATCCGAGGCATAGTCAGGCCACTGCTCTTTGAGCAGAGACCCCACAAGTAGCAGATCCAGAGAGACCTCCTCCTTCCTCTTCCAGGAGGGGCAGTGCAGGAGCACACTGCAGGAATCTGGTGGGTTTGGAGACTCCAAACAGGGCATGCACTGGAGACAGGAATGCTCAGTCATAGGCCAGGTGAGCACGGACTGCAGCCTGAGACCAGGAAGACAGGAGGGATTGACTGCTTTGCTCTGAGGGTGCAATGAGAAGTGGGGCTTCTCGGCCAGAGATTGGGAGGCGGCCATTTTCATGAGCTCCAGAGCGAGGGAAAAGCAACACATAGAATGCATGGCTTTTTCCCCATGATCCTTTAGTCTTCCAAAGTTAAATGTTTAAAATTTCATTTTCTTCTTATTCTATTTTTTTAACTTTTCCTCTTTCCTATTTTAATGTTTTATAACTATTTTATCTTATCAATAACTTTTTAAAAAATCTTTTAAAATTTTCATTGTTACAGTCATATTTTATCCCTTCATTGTATTTAACCTTATTTTTTGTTTACATATAGGTTTCTTTTTACTTTAAAATTTGGGGATACAGTTTCTTCTATCAGATCAAAATATACCCTAAAATTAGTGCATGGCTTTGTTCTAGTCTCCAGACTGATCATATTCTACTGCCCCCTTTTTTTCTTTTTTCAACAAACATATTATCAATTCCCTTTCTAGAATGTTTTTTTTTTAAATTTTCATCTTTACAGTCACATTCCATTCCTTCATCATGTTTTCCTTATTTTGTGTGTGTGTGTATGTGTGTGTATACACTTATATGTGTGTGTATATATATATATATATATATATACACACACATATATATGAGTTTTTCTTTCTTTAAAATGTTGGAAGGTAGCTTCTTCTAACAGACCAGAATACACTCAATATCAAGTGGGTGACTATGTTCTATTCACCAGTCTAATACATATATATTTTTTTCTTAGTTTTTACTTTTTTAAATTTCTTTTTCCCTCTTTCTTCTCCCCATGGTTTTGGGTCTCTTCTAACTTGGTTAGTGTACATTAGTCTGGAGTCTTTGCCAAGCTTTTTGTATTTTATTCTCTCATTCATATATTCTTATCCAGATAAAATGACAGGCAGAAAAACTTATGATTAAAAAAAGAAGAAGAAGAACAAGAGTCACTACGAATGGCTAGGTATTTCATTCAGACATTGGTAATATGTCAGAACTAGAGTTCAGAATGATGATTATCAAAGTGTTAGCTGAGCTCAAAAAAGGCATGGGAGATATTAGAGAATCCCTTTGTGGAAAAATAAAAGCCCTTTCTGGAGAAATAAAAGAATTAAAATCTAACCAAGTTGAAATCAAAAAAGCTATTAATGAGGTACAATAAAAAATGGAGGCTCTTACTGCTAAGATGAATGAGGCAGAAGAGAAAAGTACTGATATAGAAGACCAAATGACAGAGAGCAAAGAAGCTGAGCAAAATAGAGACAAACAACTACTCGACCATGAGGGGAGAAATCAAGAGATAAGTGATACCATAAGATGAAACAGTAATAGAATAATTGGGATCCCAGAAGAAAAAGAAAGAGAGGGGCAGAAGGTATATTGGAGAAAATTATAGCAGATAATTTTTCTAATTTGGCAAAGGGAACAAGCATCAAAATCCAGAAGGCCCAAAATCAATAAAAATAGGTTTCACACCCCATCATCAAATACTAAAACTTACAAGTCTCAGTAACAAAGAGAAAATCCTAAAAACAGCTAGGGACAAGAAGTCTGTAACATACAATGATAGAAATATTAGATTGGCAGCAACCTATCCACAGAGACCTGGCAGTCCAGAAAGGACTGGCATGATATATTAAGAGCACTAAACAAGAAAAATATGCAGTCAAGAATGCTATATCCAGCTAGGCTGTCATTGAAAATAGAAGGAGAGAGAAAAAGCTTCCAGGAAAAGCAAAAACTAGAAGAACTTGCCAACACCAAACCAGCCCTACAGGTAATATTGAAAGGGGTCCTCTAAGCAAAGAGAGAGCCTAAAAGTAACAGACCAGAAAGGAACAGAGAATATATAGTAACAGTCATCTTACAAGCAATGCAATGGCACTAATTCATATCTTTCAATAGTTACCCTGAATGTAAATGGGCTAAATGCCCCAGTCAAAAGACACAGGTAACAAAATGGAGAAGAAAAAGAAGACCAACTGATATGTTGTCTACAAGAAACTCATTTTAGACCCGACGACACTTAGAGATTCAAAAGAGGAGGTGGACTCTTAATCTCACAAAACAAATTGAGGGTTACTGGAGGTTCATGGGGGAGGAATAGGGTGGTTGGGCTATGGACATTAGGGTAGGTATGGGCTATGGTGAGTGTTGTGAAATGTGTAAGCCTAAAGATTCACATACCTGTACCCCTGGGACAAATAATACATTATATGTTAATAAGATAAATAAATAAATAATAAAATAGAAAAAAGCTATGGGTTAAGATTAAAAAAAAAGGCAAGAAAGGAAAAGAAAAGGAAAGAAAGCCCCATTCAAAGAATAATAGTATAGACATCAAAGATTTTGGACTAAAGGCGTTCTTGCTTTTGCTAAACACTGTTTTTATTTGGTTGGTCAGTTGGTTTCCAACTCAAATCCGATAAAAACTATACACTTGACCATGAGTTAGCAAGTGACACAGGAACCTGAGATACCAATGATCTAACTGCTCTCTGATCTGCCACGCTATGAGATTAGGCCTGTATACAAGCAATATATCATCATGTGGAAGTGACCTATTGAAAATCAGACTCAAGTGGGTGGAAAAAGCACAAGATGCACAGAAAGTAGCTCAAACTCACTCAGCACCTACTCTGCTACGTTTCCCCAGCTCTTTCTTTTGAAATGTATAACCTCATGGGGAATTATGAGTGATGAAGAATAAATAAAATTCAGGAGTATCTCATGGATAGGTCTGCACAATATGTAAGTATTAAGCAGAAGTATACTGCCGTTGCAATTAAGTTCCATATAAGAGTGACAATAAAAAAAGTGTAGACATAAATAACATAAGTGGGCTCATGTGTAATACCTCTGGTTGTTCACTTTGTATGATGTGAGACAAGTCTATGATGTATCTACTCTGGTTCATGGGACATGGCTAATGGTGGCTGGCTGGTTAGGGACAGAAATACAGGAGTTTGCAAGATTGGTGACAACAAGGTCTATTCAGTGTCTGGATAGATACTTACAAAACTAGCTATTTATATGAGCCCCTCATTATTCCTTGGACATTTCACTTGTGTTCGGTTTTGTTTTGTCTTTCCAAACACTGAGTTGTTCTGGTGGTGAAACAGACATGACCTTTAAGGACTTAAGAGCTTCCTAGCTTCCTTCCCAAGCTATAAGAACCACTCTACACTATACCTAGCCACTATACGTGAGATAGCAAACTACGCACAATAATTTCTCAAATCCGAGAAAAGACTACTGATCATTGTAGATGTTTAGAAGGATAAAGGACAGCTACTTTGCATGCAAACAAAGTGCTAATTCTTTTGAGCTGCAGCAAATAGCCAGCAATAGCCCAGATCTTTATTCCAAATTAGAGTCCATCTGAAAAGAGAATGAGGCAATTGGGAGCACTGTCCCAAAAGGAAAGACAGATTCTGCATTATCGAGAGTAAAGCTATGTAATATACTGAGTTTGCCATAAGGTATTATTAGAGATAACTATTTGAATTAATAAATTAATATAGAATTCTGGATTTCAATTCAATTCAAAAATACTCACTGAGAATCTAGTATTTGCCAAGACATACTCCGGTCAACAGAATGCAAAAAGAAATAAATTAATAGTTTCCTTTAGCTCTAAGACTTTTTCAGTTTGACTGCCAATTATCAAGCAAGGAGATATTAATGAAGGCTTTAATTTAACATGTGAAATGATGATGGGAATAGCAGTAGAAATGCGAGTTATAGGGGTGCCTGTGTGGCTTAGTTGTTAAGCCTCTGCCTTCAGCTCAGGTCACAACCCCAGGGTTCCGGGATGGGGTCCCACATTGGGCCCTCTGCTTGGGGTAATCCCGCTTCTCCCTCTCCCGTACCCCCGGTTTGTGTTCCCTCTCTTGCTGTGTCTCTATCAAATAAATAAATAAAATCTTAAAAAAAAAAAAAAAGAAATGTGAGTTATAGAAGCAAGCCACTCAATGCTTATCATTTTGAATCAACAGCCATTTTCAGCATTCCAGATAAAAGGTTTAGAAACTTCTTCTTATCCAACTATTTTCTAACAGATGCTTAGCATGCAGTAACACTGATTTATCATATATGTGAAAGCTCTGTGTTCACCATCCAATACGGTAGCTATATGTAAAATTAAGACTAAAATTAATTAAAATTTAAAAATTTAATCCTCAGTCACACTAGCTGTGTTTTAAACTTTTTTTTTTAATTGTGGTAAGATCTACCCTCTTAAAATTTGAAGGGTACAATACAGTATTGTTGGTCACAGGGAGAAGGAAAGATATTAATTCACGGGCTTAAAGTTTCCATTAAGCAAGATGAGTAAGTCCTAGAGATCTGCTGTCTGACACTGAACACTAGCCATATTTTAAGTGCGTAACGAGCACATGTGCCTATTGCTTGCCATATTATATTATAGCAAGTGTGCCTTATTAGAAAGTTTTATTGGTCTCAAATTGAACTTATATTCCTAATTAATTGAACAGGAGCAACTGCTGAATTTTAAAATAATTAATGGTGATCTTTTTTCTTCAATAGTGTATTTTGTTCTACTTAATTGAATGCATTCTATTCTGTTGAAAATTAATGGCTTACTTTCTCTTCTCTTTCTGGTTGTAAAACAAATGTCTTACTTTCTTCTGTTGGCAAGTGTCTCTTCATCGTTTCTGGGAGAGATCTTCATCCCGTGCTTCTCTTTGCTTCCTTCAAAAGAACAACGGGGGCTTTGTGTAGGTGCTCTGATTGGACGGCCACAAATCTTATTGACCTTTCAAAGAGAAAATATGAAAAGATAGTCAGAAACCATCCTCCATCCTACCTGAGAATGTAATGTTTGCTAGAGTCCAAAACAATGGCATGTTCTTACTTATCCCTCAAAAGTAACCTTTAAGACATAAAGAAGGTTTAAAAAAAAAGATATAAAATGTTTGACAATTTTCTAGAGGGGGGATTAAATTATCTGTATAAAGTGGCAGCCATGATAAATCGATACCTTGCATACTGATATACTTTGCATGAATACATGTATAAAATACATGAAGAAAGTATAGACACAGAATGAGTCAGAGAACTACATTAATAAACTTGCTTGTAAGGGGGGTGGGGCTATGGACATTGGGGAGGGTATGTGCTATGGTCAGTGCTGTGAAGTGTGTAAACCTGGCGATTCACAGACCTGTACCCCGGGGATAAAAATATATTATATGTTTATAAAAAATTAAAAAATTTTAAAAATATAAATAAATAAATAAATTAATTAATTAAAAAAAATAAACTTGCTTGTTTGCATAAATAAGACTACTTAACCAAAGTATATACTATTTATGTTTTATATTCAATTTATGACAATCACATAATTGTGCTGATATTCTAAATGAAATAATTTGCTATTGAACATGCAGTCTGTTTCTAAATTAATTCTAAGAGTGGTTTTCTTAAGGTCCTTTCCTAGAATTAATAATGAATATGTTTGTGTAAATATCTCATTTTGTAATAGTTCTATATCTTCTTCCTGTATTATGAGTGTTAATATAGTTGTTCTTTAATAATTATCCAAGTAAAAAATTCATTAAAAAACTTATCCAGCAATGTATAACTTATATAATTATCATTGAAAAATAGCAATGAATTGGACATATTACCACATAAAGCATTAAAGAGACTCAGGTGATAGCTTATACACTTTAAGAGGTAGAGTAGTATAATTACAAATATATAAAAACACTGTCTAGGAATCTGGAGACTGATTCTTGCCCTGATTTTTTTCCATCTTAAGCACGGAGATCTTGATGACAGTAGCAGAACTTCTCTGAATTTGCCTCTCTTAGATGTAAGACGAAGACATTAGAGTAAATTTTCCCAAAGTTCCCTTAAAGTTATCAATTTCTTTGATTTTTCCATGCAATGAGCATTAAAGGAATTATGCACTAATTTGTTTAAACCCATATTTATTTTGCTTCTAATATTTGCAAAGAACATGTATTAAAGTTTAGAAAAGATAAAAGATGAGAAACTGGATTTCTCCTTCAAGGGCTGACAATTCAGGAAGAAGGAAAAAAATTCTTCCCAGGCATCAAAATGTGAGATGTGTGTGTTAAAAGAGAGGAACTACCACAGTGTTACAGACACGGGAAGAAGGGTGAGGGGTGACACCAGGGAAGGTCTCCACGGAAAAGATCACTCCACTGGGAGGAAACTTGGGGTATGTGTTGGGCCTGAATGTGTTGAGGTTGATTTCAAATCAACCAAATTATAAATATACAAATATTTACTGCACCCCATTCTTTCCAATGCTAAAGACGTAAACATAAATAAGGTGTGGCCCTTACACACAGTTACGATAAAAGTCAGACGTGTAAAATGGTAACCATAATAGAACAAGACACCAGCAACCACTAGAAGCAATACTGAAACACTGAGAAAATGGACAGCTTCGCTCTGCTTGGGGTATTCAAGGAAAAGCTTCAGGAGGTCATGTCTAAAGAACAACGTAAAGCATAAATTAAGAGTCTGTCAGGTGAACAAGGCAGGGAAAAATTTTAGGACAGTAGAAAAGCAAAGAGATATACAACTTCGCATGTTGTCATAGAACAAAATGTACATAAAGAAAGAAAGTGGTAGAACAAGAGGTGAGATGTAAAAATGCCACGATTTGACCTGAGAAAGAAGCCAAAGATCTTGCTCCAGGAAATGGAGAACAGGAAAAGCTTCCAAGCAGGAAAATGGTAGCTTAAGATTTCCACAAGAGAGGGGCCACTGGGTGGTTCAGTGGGTTAAAGCCTCTGCCTTCGACTCAGGTCATGATCCCAGGGTCCTGGGATTGAGCCCCGCATCCGACTCTCTGCTCAGTGGGGAGCCTGTTTCCTCCTCTCTCTCTCTCTCTCTCTCTGCCTGCCTCTCTGCCTACTTGTGATCTCTCTCTGTCAAATCAATAAATAAAATCTTGAAAAAAAAAGAGAGAGAGAGAGAGATTTCTACAAGAGAAAAATCACCATGACAGCAGTGTGGAGAGAGGGAGACCAAAGAAAGTCCTTTAGCAGAACAGTGAAGAAAAGTTAGAGCCCAACCTCACAGCAGAGGTGGCAAAAGAAGAATGCAGGTCTAAGAGGAGAGCGAGCCAGTAGCATGGAGACTCACTAGATGTATTATGTTGTTACAACAAAAAAACAATGATGAAAGGAAGAGGGAAAACCCTCAAGGAGATAGAAGCAAGAAAACATGAAGCTGACCCAGAAAAGGGGGAAGAAAAGGTAGTTTGACTTGCAAGACAGGATTATAGAGGATAATTATATTTGAAGGGTAGGCTAGAGAAATATCTTGGAGCATTTTCAATGCCAAGCTCTGTTTTATTTATTAGACAAAAGCCTCTGATGACTTTTGAATGGAAAAGTGAAATACTAGAGCTGATATTTACTCAATGAATCTGGTGGCACTACCTGATTTGGGCTGGGAGGTAGACCTGGTTAAGGCAGGTGAATTGTTCAGGGACTCCTGCAGTGGTCCTGAGGGGTGGGGGAACGATTCTGAATGTTAAGGGTGACAGCATTCATGAAGAAAAGATTCATGAATTACAGACACAAGAGAAGTGCAATCAACAAGGCTACATGCAGAACACTGACACCAAAGGGCATGGGAGATGTCAAGCAACAAGAAATATCATTCAAGGCTCGTGGGAACAAAGAATTGTACAGAGAGTTTGGAAGGCAGTTTGGTGGTTTCTCACAAAACCAAAACCATCCAAAGGAATCGAAAACTTATGTCCACATAAAAACCTCTGCATGGATGTTCCCAGCAGTTTTATTCAGAATTGCCAAAACTTGGTAGCAACCAAGATGTCCTTCAGGAGATGAATGGGTAAAACTGTGGTCCATCCAGACAGTGCCATATTATTCAACAATTAAAAGAAATAAGGGGTGCCTGGGTGGCTCAGTCAATTAAGTGTCTGACTCAGTTTTGGCTTAAGTCATGATCTCAGGGTTTTGGGATGGAGCCCCACATCAGGCACTATGCTCAGTCGGGGGTCTGCTTGCAATTCTCTCTCCCTCTTCCTCTGCCCCTCCTCCTTTCTGAAATAAATAAATCTTTAAAAAAAGAAAAAGAAAAAGAAATGAGCTATGATGCCATGCAAAGACATGGAGGGAACTTGAATGCATTTTACTAAGTAAAAGAAGCCAATTTGAAAAGGCTACAAGCTGTATGATTCCAACTATATGACATTCTAAAAAGGGCAAAACTGTGGATGTAGGAAAATGATTAGTGGTTGTCAGAGATCAGAGGAAATATAGGGATAGGAGGCAAAGTACAGAGGGATGTTTGGGGCAGTGGAAATACTGTGTATGATACTATAATGGTCGATATGTGTCGTTATAAATTCGTCCAAACCTCTGGAATATACAAAGTCAGGAGTGAATTCTGATGTAAGCTATAGACCTGGCTGGTAGTGATGTGATAGCTGAGGTTCACCAATTCCAACAAATGTCTGACTCTGATAGGGGAGGCTGAGAATGGGGTAGGCCGGGCATGAGCGAGGGTAGGGGATAGATGCGGAATCTTGCGTTCTGCTCAGTTTATATGTGAGCCTGAAACTGCTCTAAAAACTAAAGTCTATTAAAAAAAATCAACAGGGCTTGGCAAATGACTAGAAGTGAGAAGTTAAAGAAGTGTAAGGCCAAGGTGTTAAAAGGCTCAAAGCGAATTTCCAAGAAGCTGAAAAAATAGTGATAGTGGAGTGTAAGTAATTATTAGCACAAAGTGCTAAAATATCTTTTAATGGAAAAAAGTGTCTGTTGTCAATGACTCCTAGTAGTAACAAAAACCAAGGGAAGATGATAGAAGTTGGTGGCAAAAATACCGACTAAGATTTTTTGTGATACTGCAGAATATTTTAAATAAAGGAGCACAGTAAGAAACTGCTATCATAGCCATCAAGCTCTAGACAAGTCATGAAAGCTCTAGGAACCTCGGTTTTCTTGTCCTTGAAACTTGAGAAAATCAAAACCACTTTGTAGTACTATTTCACTCTGCCTCTCCCATGTTGGACTTAAGACCATATCTGCCCTTGAATATATTTCCTAGACAGTCAGATGGAGAGTTGAAAACACCAGCCTCACAAAGAGCCTTATTCCTATTACCATCTTTGTAATTATGTTTTTTACATATACGGAAGAAAATGTATAAGCCATAGACTTACAAGTCATCTTTGATGGTATCCAAAGGTACAGGCATATATAGCAAATTCCAACAAATAGAAATAAATTTCAAAGCCCTTCTATTTATTGACTCGCTATCCTGGGAGCTCGACTCCACACCTTATTGAAAGGGAATGGAAAGTGACCTGTCACTGGCACATTAGCCTGTCAGCTTACCTTCCCTGGGGCTGAACAGACTTGGGTAACCCATTTCAATACCTTCTTGCTATTGAAAAGTCCTTCACACTTACTCTGCTTTTCATCTTCGGCTTACACCATAGTCTCCTCCTGATTTTCTCCATTCTGCTCTCTACCATTCTCCCCTGCAATCAGTCTGAAGTGTCTCAGAAAAAAATGTTTCCCTCCTTAAGGCTGACCTACTCTTTCTTTTAACCCCCTTCTCTGGTTTCCCCATGGATCTTTAAGTTCCCATCTCACTTTGAAATGCCTTTTAGTCGCTAACCCACATCGCTTCTCCCACCAGGAGTGAGTACTTGTTTCAGCAACTCCAAGTCCCTGGCCAGCCCTCCCATTCCCACTGCAATCTTTTTTTTTTTTTAATTTTTATTTATTTATTTGACAGACAGAGATCACAAGTAGGCAGAGAGGCAGGCAGAGAGAGAGAGAGGAGGAAGCAGGCTCCCCGCAGGGCAGAGAGCCGATGTGGGGCTCGATCCCAGGACCCTGGGATCACGACCTGAGCCGAAGGCAGAGGCTTAACCCACTGAGCCACCCAGGCGCCCCATCCCACTGGGGATGCAATCTTGACTCTGCATGAAGAAGCACAAACTTCTCCTAGAGCCTCCCTCTGTTCGTTCAGTCTTTCTCGAATCATTAAATCATCATAACTTTTAGTTAATAATCTCAAAACGTTTGCTTATTTTTAGTTATTAATATTTTTTAAAATTTTTATTTATTTTTTAAATTTCATTTCAGTGTTCCAGAATTCATTGTTTATGCACCACACCCAGTACTCCATGCAACATGTGCCCTCCTTAATACCCACCACCAGGCTCACCCAACCTCCCACCCCCATAAAGCCCCTCCAAAACCCTCGGATTGTTTTTCAGAGATTTTATTTATTTATTTGAAAGAGTGAGTGAGAGAGAAAGCACAAGGAGGGGGGGGGCTGAGGGAGAGGGGGAAGCAGGCTCCCCACTGAGCAGGAAACTGAATGCTAGACTCGATCCCAGGACCCTGAGATCATGACCTCAGACAAAAGGCAGACACTTAACCCACTGAGCCACCCAGGTGTCCTCAAAAAGTTTTTTAAAGAACAGCTTACGTTGTTCATTTTAATTTGATTCCCATAAGCTGAGCCTCCGTTTCTTCTGCCATGGTCTTTTAAAATGGTATGAAAATAATAATAAGAAGAAGAATTGAAGATAAAAAATGTTTAGAATTGAAGAGAAAAAATATTACCAGTTGAAAAGCAACTGGTAATTGTGGAGGGCCTGTGAGTGTTTACTAAGCAATCTGGTTCAGAGGATGAAGAGAGATGGATGTTCCATCACTAAGAGGCAAAAAAGAGGGAGAATTAAAGCTGTTTGCAGTTTTGAATCTGTTAATCAAGGTGAAAAAAGAGGCAATCATCAATGCGTAGAAGTTAGAAGGTAGAATAAGTCTATCGTTTTGGTGTATGCATTCCTTAGAGCAGGAGATAAATTCTCATTTAAGCCTTTGCATTGGAGGTAATTCTCAAAGGTAGTTCTAAATGATGGGTTGGAGAGATGATGAAAGCTCATGAGTAGAGTCTCCTGCCTAGGGCCAAGAGTGAAGACCCTGAAAATGGTGAAAAGACAAAGTGGAGAGAGAATGCCCAGAAGGATAGAAAGAAAATCTTTTCTTTCAACAGGAGCAGAACAGTTCTGATAATACCCCAAGGGGGCGGGAAAGAGGAGAAGAAGGAAGAGGGATTAGAAAGTAGGAAGAGGAGAAGGAAGGGACAGAAGGATGAAAAGGAGGAGGCAAGGGAGGCTGGAAGGGAGGACTAGACCCCTAACAGAGCTGGCGGTCACTTAGAAGGTCTCCAGTCTTAGTCTACAGGTGAGAAAACTGAAGCCCAAAGCAGGAATTGCACTTTGCTAAGACTGCATCTAGTTCCTGGATGCGTCCATCTACTGCTATTGAATCAATGGTCCCTTCTTTATTTTTTTATTTTTTTTTAAAGATTTTATTTATTTATTTGACAGAGAGAGATTACAAGTAGGCAGAGAGAGAGAGGAGGAAGCAGGCTCCCTGCTGAGCAGAGAGCCCGATGCGGGACTCGATCCCAGGACCCTGAGATCATGACCTGAGCCGAAGGCAGTGGCTTAACCCACTGAGCCACCCAGGCGCCCAATGGTCCCTTCTTTATACTAACAGTCTTGTTACTCGCATCTTCTTACCTACTGTGAGGGATTCATATTCTATAAGACCTGGTTCCTGAAGGTCCTGTGTGAATGAAATAATTTGGATTGAAAATGATCTATGTCTACGAAGAGACCAGAGAGGGCCATTTTTCCTTTGCATGCGGAAATAGATGAGGGAAACGTGGCTGTTATTCCCTTTAAGATTCTGGCAAACTAATGGAAGTGGGGAGAGAGAAAGAATGGCAAGGATATTAGACTATTTCATTTCTGACCTGATTTTAGGATAATTGAATTCATGAAAAAGAAGTCCTCCCTTGATGCAACCCCCAAGTTCCAACTTTGTGATATAGACATGTAAGATTTTTCCTCTCTTGCACAAACGTCCAGATGACATTGTAAAGAAGAATGGTCAGTAGCTTCCTGAGTTAAAGACTCCACAGCAAAATAATTTTCATTTGATCAAATACATGATTAACAGAATTAGGAAAGCAAAGTTCCATCAGATTTCATTATAAATGTCACAACAGACAATGTATTAAATGTTCTTGGGTTTATGAATACTTAGTACTTTCTCTAAACAGAGATTTGTTTTCAATATAAAAAGGCTTTTCATATTGCTAGTGACCTGTGGTCACACTTAAAGACTGTGGTTGATACCAAAAACTTTCTAATCCACATACTTTTAAATTGCGAGTTAAAATACTTTAGTGAAAAAATGTTATTTTAGCATTGCAAATAACTTTTAAAAGTTATCAAAAATTTAATATCACCTTTCCATGTTGGATGCAACTGATCAAGCTTGGTTTTAATCATGATCTTATAACTGCATGTTGAAGGCTTGTGATGAGTAATTGTGTGTGTCACCTTGACTGCCCACAGGGCGTCAAGATTCCACATTATTTCTGGGTGTGTCTGTGACCATATTTCCAGATGAGATTAGCATCTGAGTCAGTGGATTTAGTAAAGGGGACTGCTTCCCCAGTGTGCGTGGGCATCATACAATCTACGGAGGACCTGGGTAGAACAAAAGGCAGAGGAAGAAGGAATTCCTCTCTTTTAACTTGCTTCATGGAGTGAACTGGGCTATGTCATCTCCTCTTCTCCTGCCCTCAGACTGGGATTCACACCATTAGAGTCCCTGGTTCTCAGGCCTTCAGACTCAGGCCAAATTAAATGCCACTGGCCTTCCTTGGTCTCCGCACTGCAGACAGCAGATCGTGGGATTCCTCAGCCTCCATAATCATATGTGCAATTTCTCATAATAAATCTCTCCATATAAATATTTCTCTGGAGAACAATTCAATGCCCAAATCGGCTTGACTAAATAACGTATCTTTTAATGACTTCACAAATTGTTGTGAATGTCAAAGAATTTATTGTTGCTTACATCTGCTTGGATGCCTGTAATGAAATGATTTTAATTACACGCAAGTAATAAAAGGAGGACACAGATAGGTAAAACTCTTAAAACATAAAAATCTTGTTGAATTTTCCTTATCAATCAATTTCCTTCATGTGTCATTGTATTCTGACAAAGGTATGTATCTAATCATCCTATCAATACCTATGATAGTATCCCCCTACATTCTAACATAATTACTGAATTCAGTCTTTGAATCAGGTAGATTCCACCCAAAACATGTTCCATATACCATATATTCTTCAATATAATCAGCATATACTTCAATGAACATATAAAAACATACTGAATTAATGTTGATAAACTTTTAAATAAATTTAATGAAACAAATAAGAATTAAACCATATTAATTAAGCAAGAGTAATAAAATAGTCAAATCATAAAATCAGAAATTAATTTCAAGAAAATTAAACTTAAAGGAGTTATTCATAAAATATATTCTATTATTCTGACAATTCCCATGAGTAAGTCAGATGTTTTTCCATTCAAAATTACTTTAGGTGAGAAATATCAGTGTTACAAGGATTAGAATTATGGCATGGTGATAGTATATTATCATAAAAGATTTTGCTAAGTTTGTATTAATCGAAGTGAAAAAATAAGTGATTATAGAATATCACACCCTATAACTATGGAATAATCACCATCTAAATAATACGCATGCTACTTTGAAGTCTAAAGTATAAGTAACTCCAGCAGTCAGCTGTGGAAAAGATATAAAAGTTATAGCCATAATACAATTTTTAAAACTCTAGTACATTCTAGTACTGCAACAAGGAATAATTATAGAAAGTTATAAATTATTAAGGCTCTATAAAGCAGTACTTTTAAATATAAGTTATCCATAAGGAGAATTCTAAGTTTGTACAAGGTGCCCAGGTCCTGGGAAAATGCAAATAAAACAATGTTAAAGCTGAATAAGGAAGAAAACATCTACAGTCTCCACTTTGTAAGAGGAGAGATATTTTTACTCTACAGCCAGCAAAGAGTGAAGAATGCCCTTTTCCCAAAGAATGTCTGGCCTTCTGAGGGGTTGGCTTCTCCTACCTTTCCTTCTAATTTTCTAGCAGTTGCTTCCCCATACAGATTTAGTAGATGTTATCACAAATGTTGCCACTCTGACTCATTTTATATTTAAAATTTAAAAGAGAAGAAGAGGAAGAGGAAGGGGAGGAGGACCAGGACAGGGGGAAAGAGAAGAACATTCCTAAGACCTTGTAAGTGGGATCTTTTTTTTTTTTTTTTTACACAGAGGGTTTCTTTTTTTTTTTTTTAATAAATTTTTTATTTTTTATAAACATATATTTTTAGTCCCCAGGGGTACAGGTCTGTGAATCACCAGGTTTACACACCTCACAGCACTCACCAAAGCACACACCCTCCCCAATGTCCATAATCCCACCCCCTTCTCCCAAACCCCCTCCCCCCAGCAACCCTCAGTTTGTTTTGTGAGATTAAGAGTCACTTATGGTTTGTCTCCCTCCCAATCCCATCTTGTTTCATCTATTCTTCTCCTACAAGTGGGATCTTTTTTAATGTATTTAAATTGAATCATCCAACATATAGTACATCATTAGTTTTTGATGGTGTGTTCAGTGATTCATCTGTTGTGTATAACATCCAGTGCTCATCACATCACATGCCCTCCATAATGGCCATCACCCAGTTACCCTATCACCAACCCACTTCCTCTTCTGCAACCCCCAGTTTGTTGAAAATGGCATCTTAATTCTTCATTGTTATTTTTAAACACCTGTAAATTAAACCACCAGAGGGAGCATCTCCATTTCAATCTGATTCATAATCACTAATTAAATTTACTGAATGGGCCCATTTAAAATCATTTGTTCAGGACTCTTAGGAAAAAAAATTCCAACTTTGGCCAAAGGGACAAATATTCAGATACACAAAATCTGCATGAAAGGCGAGTCATCCATGTAGAACCACCAGAGTGATGCTAAAGTACCAACATGATCAAATGAGAAAAGGAAAACCAATCAGAATTGTGGACTAATCCCCCAAACTGAGCGGTCTTGTCGTCGTCAGGAATGGAGAGAGACTGAAGACTATGAGCGGTCTTGTCGTCGTCAGGAATGGAGAGAGACTGAAGACTGACTATGAGCGGTCTTGTCGTCGTCAGGAATGGAGAGAGACTGAAGACTGACTATGAGCGGTCTTGTCGTCGTCAGGAATGGAGAGAGACTGAAGACTGACGAAGGCGACCAGTCATTCCCCCTCTTTACCCTTCCCTCCTTTCTTCCCTCGCCTTCTTTCTTTCCTTCTTTTTCTTCTTCCCGCCCTTCCTCCCTTTTGGTTTCCCTGCTTCCTTCCATTCGCTCTTCTTTTTTTCACTCCTCCTATCGTTCCTGCTCCTTTGCAGTTATAGGAACACATGAGTTGAGAAAGCAACTTCCAGGACTGGAAGTCAAACTTGTGCACTTCATTTTTTTGAAGATTTTATTTATTTGAGAGACAGAGAGAGCATGAGCAGGGAGCAGGCAGCGGGAGAAGCAGGCTCCCCACTGAGAAGGGAGCCCAATGCGGGGCTCGATCATGACCTGATCATGACCTGAACCAAAGACAGAAGCTTAATGGAATGGGCCACCCAGGCACCCCAAACTTATAAACTTCAGTCCTGGTTTAGCCACAGATTACAGTATTGGTCAATAAATTGAACATGTATTATTTGTAGGGCCTTATTTTAAGAGACAGAAATAGATTCTAAGAGATGATAAAACTTTCTCAAAATGCTTACATTATAACAGGGGAAACTGAAAATAGAACTTTCAATATATTACCTTTATGCTTTTATGAGTGTTATTCAGCCAAAAAGGGGTAAGTAATAGACTGATTAGTGATAGACTGAAGACAGAAAGGAGGGCTGAATGGATAAAGATGTGGTATATAAACACAATGCAAAATTACTCAGCCATTAAAAAAAGAATGAAATCTCACCACTTGTAATGATGCAGAGGGAGCTAGAGAGAATTATGCTAAGTGAAATAAGACAGTCAGAGAAAGAGAAATACCATATGATCCCACTCTTATGTGGAATTTAAGAAACAAAACAAATGAACAAAGGGGGAAAAAGAGAGAGAGAGGGAGAGACAGAGAGTGAGAAAGACAAACCAAGAAACAGGCTCTTAACTCTAGAGAATAGGAATTACAATAGCCCTGGGAAGAAGAAAAGAAAAGAGGTCGCTGCCACTGGAAAACACCACATAGACAGGGGCGGGTACTGAGGTGAATCATACGGTATTTCGCATTCTCTGGGGTGGTCGAGTTGGTTGAGTGTCCAGCTCTTGGTTTCAGCTCAGGTCATGATCTCAGGGTCATGGGATCAAGCCTCATGTCATTGGACTTCACATTCAGTGGGGAGTCTGCCTGGGATTCTCTCTCCCACTCCCTCTGCCCCTGCCCCTGCTGTCATTCTCTCCCATTCGCACACCCTCTCTTTCTAAAATAAATAAATAAAACCTTTAAAAAAATAAAAAGAAGAAATGATCAAATGTGTGTGCATGACTGACAGTTCTTGTAAAATGAGGATGAAAACTGACCATATATCTTCTGAGAAAAAGACCCCTGGTCACTTGTGACAAGTGTAGTTTCTGTGAAGTGTGGCAGAAAGTATAGTATTTGGGATACAGAAGGGGAAAGGAAATAAAGCAGAGACCGTGAAAAGCCCTCGATGTCCAGTAATAAGTAAATCATGGAGATATAATGCACAGTCTGTACTATAGTTACGAACACTGTATTTCATACTTGAAAGTTGCTGAAAGAGTAGATCTTAAAAGGTTCTCATTCCAAGAAATAAAAGTTTGTAATGGTGTGTGGTGACAGATGTTCATTAGAATTATTGTGGTGATCATTTCACAACATGCATAAATATCAATTCATTACATTGCACACCTGAGACTAATGCTATATGCCAATTAGTCAATTATACCTCAATTTTAAAAAGGGAAAGCAGATACTGAGAATACACAAATATTTTATGCAATTTCGTAGTCAAGGAGAACAGGCTGTATGGAGCAGAGCCTAAAGAAGACATGGAATCAACTCAGTTTCTGCTTCTGTTTTTGTTTTGTTTTATTTTGTTTTATTTTATTTTGCTGTTTTAGGACAGTAGCTATTACAACATGACTGCATGTTTAATGGTAGAGACCCTGCTTCAGACGACTTGATCCGAGATACTTTAATTAAAAAAACAAGTGGGACATTTCTCAAAGGGTGTGTGTACCAGGGAGGCATGTAGTATGAACAAATAAACTGATTTCGGAATGCATTTACTTCTGCACTCTGATTATCCAAGGCTTATTATAATTGTGTTCACATGTACTGGAGATGTTAGATCATGGGCTTTGGAGTGTGTAAGGAGAGATATAAGGGCTAATAACAACAACAACAACAACAAAAATGGTGCAGGTATTGCACCACGGATGAGTTTGGGAAAGTAGAGTGATTAGAAGTAAAGTTGGCAATTGCTGTTTCATAGGGTAGCTCTGTTTTCAACTTTTTGAGGAACCTCCATGTTCTTTTCCCGAGTGGTTGCACCAGCTTGCATTCCCACCAACAGGGTAGGAGGGTTCCCCTTTCTCCGCATCCTCACCAGCATCTGTCTTTTCCTGTCTCGTTAATTTTAGCCATTCTGACTGGTGTGAGGTGGTATCTCATTGTGGTTTTGATCTGTATTTCCCTGATGCTGAGTGAACATGAAAGAACATGAAAGATGTACTTTTTCATGTACATTCTAGCACTTAAATTCCTATATCTGAACACATTTTTGAGTTTCTTTTGTATCATATTCCATTTCAGGTGAGGTGTGTACAAATCTAGTTGTGTAAAACATAAGATACATATTTGCAATAATGTCTCTCCCTCTGTCTGCATCTCCTCCTGGTTCTCATTGTTCTCCCTCTATTTCCTTCACCCTTATTATCTCTAAAATGTATGTACATACTTACAGTCCGTTAAGTCCCATTAAGGTCAGAACATAAGACCTTTCATACTTATAACTGATGCCAACATGAAATCCATTATTTCATTTTTCCCATATTACGTATTAAAGATTTACTTTTTTGTGATAATGTGGAAGTAAATTGGTATAAGTTATATCAATTTCAATCATTTATTATAGTTACTTTTAGTATCCCATGGCCATGTCTTATAACATGAGAGATCCACCTCCCCTGGCACCAACTTTTTTTTTTTTTTGGAGGTTTCTTTTAAATTTTAAATTTAAATAGGTATTTACCCTAAAGATAGAAATGTAGTGATCCAAAGGGGCACGTACACCCAAATGCTTATAAAATCAATGTCCACCATAGCCAAACTATGGAAAGAACCTAGATGTCCATCAACAGATGAATGGATAAAGAAGATGAGGCATATAAATACAACAGAATACTATGCAGCCATCAAAAGAAATGAAATCTTGTCATTTGCAATGGTGTGAATGGAACTAGAGGGTATTATGCTGAGTGAAATAAGTCAGTCAGAGAAAGACAACTGTCATATGATCTCCCTGATATGAGGAAGTGGAGATGCAAAATGGGGGCTTTGGGGGGTAGGAGAAGAATAAATGCAACAAGATGGGATTGGGAGGGAGACAAACCATAAGTGACTCTTAATGTCACAAAACAAACTGAGGGAGGTCGGTGGAAGGGGGTTTGGGAGAGGGGGGTGGGTTATGGACATTGGGGAGGGTACATGCTATGGTGAGTGCTATGAAGTGTGTAAACCTGGCGATTCACAGACCTGTACCCCTGGGACTAATAATACATTATATGTTTATAAAAAAATGAAAAAATTAAAAAAAAAAAAAGAAGTAAAGTTGGTCTAATGATCTCAGCGAACCAGGTCTTGGACCCTTGGCAGTCACTGACATCAATAGGGGAGCAAAGCACAGTGAGACTGATCCAGGCAATCAGAAAACTGTTTGATGACATGGAGTATGTGGAATGCTGTCGCAGCTGACACCATCTGGAGAGGCGGGCCACATCACCGGTGGCAGTTGGCAGGATGCTGATTTACTAGAGCAATGGGCAATTGCAGGTTTTAGAAGAAAATGCATACTCTCACTTTAGGCAAATCACTCACTTATAAGCTCTGTCCATATTATGACATTGGCTAAACGGACACACTTAATTCAGCTAAGCTGAGCTTGGGGGGGAAAAAAATCTCTAAATGTGGGATATCTTTCTCTTACCTCTGAAGGATCATTAAGGCAAACAAAAACTAGAACTAGGATTAGAAAAGAGTCTGCCAAGTCTCTAAATTCTGACTTGAAGGAGTTTATAACTAGTTAGGAAAGTAGAATTTACCATGATGAAACAAACTGATAAATAAATAAAATTAACTTCAGTACAATATAAACAATGTCTCAAGAGGGTATAAATTTGTGTCAAAAGAATGTTATAAGCAATAAGTTGCATAGGAGCCCAGAGAAAAATTGCTGGAAAGCAGGGGCCCCAGGGAAGCTTTTAGACAGACCTTGAATCATTGGAGAGAAAAAAAATGAGAGGAATCCTACCTTGAGGATATAGGGATGGGATAGAAGTCTCCATGGGATATTAACTTGGGTTTCCTAAACAAAACCTGATTCAACTACCTTTTGAAATATGGTCTCTGGGGCTTTTATGATCATTGGGCTGTATGACATTTTAAATTCCTTGAGTTAGAGAGTCTGCTGGCCTACAAACTACAGGGCTCTGCCGCCCAAGAGGAGAGGGCCTGCCAGCCAGTGCAACCTCCATATTGGGGTGCTGAAAAACCACAAGGAAGGACAAAAATCAACCCGAAATCACGTTTAAGAAGAGGTGACACTGTCTACGGCCATACCACCCTGAACGCGCCCGATCTCGTCTGATCTCGGAAGAAGAGGTGACACTGAAAGTCCAAGTCATATCTCCAGAGCCATAAAATCAAAACTTGATTATCTCCTTTATCAAAGGGGTAGTAAAAATCCTAAGTCCTCAAAGTAAATATATTAAATGTAATAATTACATAAAAATAGAAAGAAACATAAAGCAATATGACTGTATATCCCTTCACTTTTTTAAAGCTGAAAATGTTTGAAGATGCTTTAGAAATGGCATCAACTAGACTTTGAAATGTTCAAATAAAGTCTATCTTGCTTTCATCATGTCTCCAACGTTTCATCTCTTCCTCAGCCCTGGGATTTCCATCACCCCACAATGGGCTTTCAATGAGCTTGGATGGATGCAGAAGGTCCCCGCCTCCTCCCAGATTAACCCTGCCCTCCCTGCTTTCAGGTTAATCTTCCTAAAGCACAGTTCCAATCAGACTCCTCTTGATAGAAAACCTTCTGTGCTCCCATCCATTTCTTACTGAAAACAAACGAAAGCACATCATGTGAATGTGCAGTGTGAACCTCAGCTTCTCTGGGCACCTCACTTTAAACACTACGTGCTTCAGCTGAACAGTATGACTCATGGTCCCCAGGTTACCCTGTACTTTTCCATCTGTAATTTCCTCCCATTTCAGCTTGTCTAAATGGTACCATCTTTCAAGGTTCACTGAAAATATCACCTGTGAAATTAAATCACCCTTGATCTCTCAATTTGAGGTTATTTGCCAACCTGGCAGACATGCTTTGTACATCTCAATAAGATGTGTCCTGCAGTGGTTTAGAGTAGAGCAGAGGAAGTATTTTGCTTTGCTGTGTTTTCCGTTGTTCCTAATAGAGGTCGATGCCTCCCTCTGTTCCCCAGAACAAAGCTAATATACTTTTATGCAAATGGCTTAATATGTTTCTTCTCAGCTATCTCATCTGTTGGAAACAGTCAAATGACAAACCCAGGGACAATTTAAATACCCCCTTTCACAGAGTACTCAAAGTATACCATTGGGTCTTCTTGTTTATTACGGTGAGATGTTGTGAGCTTTCTGTCTTTCTTAGGTTTCCTAACTATTGATATTCTTATACTATTTTTATAATTTCATAACTATGATCACAAACATTCTGTGAAACATTGATGCATCAGAAAATTCCATTGTCAGGAAATTGTTAGAAAGGTACTTAAAGGGTGCCCTGGGTGGCTCAGTTAGTTAAGTGGCTGCCTTCGGCTCAGGCCATGATCCCAGGGTCCTGGGACTGAACCCCACATCGGGCTCTCTGCTCAGCAGGAAGCCTGCTTCTCCCTCTCCCACCCCCCCTACTTGTGTTCCCTCTCTCACTGTGTGTCTCTCTGTCAAACTAATAAATAAAATCTTAAAAAAAAAAAAAAAAGGAAGGTACTTAAAAGAGGCACTGCCAATGGGGAATATAATTTCAACATATTTAATAGACAAATTCTTATTATTCAGAATAGCTGAAAAACGCAAACAACCCAACCAAAAAACATGAACGGACAAAGGATAAGAATACATAAGTCACACACACACACGCACACATGCACCCACACACGCACGCGCACACACACACGCACACACAGATACAAATGGCAAAAAAACCATCAAACTGCGTATTTACCTGTGAAATATATATATGATTTTCATCCACCAAAATGTCTTTGACATTTCCAAGACTGAGGGCCTCAAATATTGGCAAAGGTATGGGAAAGAAAGATGATCTCTTCCATTGCCAACGTGAGTTAAACATTCATATCTGCTATTGGCAGGGACGGTCTGGCTGTTTTTATTACGTTTTGAAGTGTCTGCTCTCTAACAGCAATTCTACCTAATTATATCTCACCCAAAGAAACAGCTACACACTGAAGAAGGTGGCATGCACAAGGAAGCTCAAAGGATCCCTTATTCTTAATAAAAGAAAAATTAGAAATTAAGGTCCAGGGGCACCTGGGTGGCTCAGTGGGTTAAGCCTCTGCCTTTGGCTTAGGTCATGATCTCAGGGTTCTGGGATCAAGCTTCACATGGGGCTCTCTGTTCAGCAGGGAACCTGCTTCCTCCTCTCTCTCTGCCTGCCTCTCTGCCTACTTGTGATCTCTGTCTGTCAAATAAATAAATAAATAAAATCTTAAAAAAAAAAAGAAATTAAGGTCCATCATTTTTTTATGACTGCATAATCACTATATATTTTAGTTTGAAATACTATGTCATATTTAAGAGGAAAAATATCCAGACACATTATGAGTAAAAAAAAAAAAGAAAAAAAATTGAAAAATGACAGAGTAAAATGGCATTTATGGTATTTAAATTAAAAGGCCACATATTTCTGGGGCTTCCAGATGGTGACGTTGGTTATGTGTCTGGCTCTTGCTTTTGGCTCAGATCTCAGAGTTCTGGGATCGAGCCTCACATGGGGCTCTCTGTTCAGCAGGGAACCTGCTTCCTCCTCTCTCTCTGCCTGCCTCTCTGCCTACTTGTGATCTCTGTCTGTCAAATAAATAAATAAATAAAATCTTAAAAAAAAAAAAGAAATTAAGGTCCATCATTTTTTATGACTGCATAATCACTATATATTTAATTTGAAATACTATGTAATATTTAAGAGGAAAATATGTAGACACATTATGAGTAAAAAAAAAAAAAAGAAAAAAAATTGAAAAATGACAGAGTAAAATGGCATTTATGGTATTTAAATTAAAAGGCCACATATTTCTGGGGCTTCCAGATGGTGAGGTATGGTTATGTGTCTGGTTCTTGCTTTTGGTTCAGGTCATGAGACTGAGCCCCACTTTGGGCTCTGCACTCAGTGGGGAGTCTTGCTTGAGATTCTCTTCCTCTGCCCCTCCCCCGCTTATGCATGCTCTCATCTTTTTCTCTCTCTGTAAAATAATAAAATAATAAATAACTTTTAAAGTAAAACACTATGTATTTCCACTGCCACATTTATTTATGCATATAAATGAATTTTAAAGGTCTGGAAGAACACATACCAATTCCTAATCGTGGGCACCTCCAGAGAAAGGAAGGCAAATTGACTGAGGCCTAACCTTCTATAACATTCTTCTCTACTTTACAAACATAGACAATCAGATATTCACACATTTCATTCTCTCTATATATATTTTTTTTTTCGTCTGATTTTACCAAGTTAGAACTGTACTGTATACAACTCTGTAAACTTTTGGTCACTGGAACGTCACCTATTTAATGAACATACCCAGCAGTCAACATCTATATACAAATGTCAGATTTATGCTTTCTAATTTATGTATGTGTGTATAGAGACACACACACATCCATACAAACTTATATAATATGTCACAATGGGCTCATATCACAATGCTGGGTTCTTTTTTTTTTTTTTTTTTTTTTTGTAATGCCTTAGTTTCTCTCCCATTATTTCACTTGCTTCTCTTTCACTTTCCCTAGCATGGCCACTCACATCTTTCCCTTCCTAGATAATCAAATGCAGCAATCATTAGGCCTCCATCTCTATTGTTTCTCCACATTCATGTACTCATGTACTTTGCAGAGAAACGCATTCACATTTATATGTATATGTGTCTATAAACATAAAGATAGCCTCCATAAAAAACACATACTTTATAAAAATAGAATTATATTATATATGCTTCTATTAATTTCACTTTCTCCATTGTATAATATCACGTGAAAACCCTTTCAGAGCAATGGATAGAACTCAAATTCACTATCTGTGATGCTTGCATTATCCTCTCTGGTGCATCTGTGTTCTAATTTATTCAACATTCCCTCATTGTTGGATATTTGTTTCCAGGGCTATGGTTTAAAGGCTGGTGCACATATGAACGTCTTTGTACAATGTCTTTGAATAGTACTATGGATTTTATTTCAATTTAATACAATCTCAAGAAATTAGACTATCAGTCAACATCTACAAAAGAACTCCAGGGGAGCTGAGGATGGAGGGAAATTGCTTGTGGGAGAAAAGAATTGAAAGATGCTTGGCAGTCGGACATACAGAACATAGTCTTGACAGTCATATTAAAGAAACTCATCAAGTCTACCAGTGAAGGGTTTTAAATCCTAAAAAAATGAGGTTTCAGTTGAATTTTTCAAATGTTATTCTGTTGGCCATCTAGACGGGATGGGCAGTGGGAGTAAACTGAGTAAGATCAGATTAATAAGGACACACCTCTGTGCAATTATTCAAGCAAGATAATGTCTGGTGCTATAAACAAGAGATTCAGACACATCTGAAGTGCTATTAGGATATGCAATCAACAAGAATCAGGACCAGAAATTGGTGGGGGCAAAGAGGATGTCAAAGATGTTTCCTAGGTATCGAGGTGAATGTCCCGAGCCAGAGGTTACCAAAGACCCATCAGCTTTGGACGATAACATCAATGATAAGTTCAGTTCTGGATTTGTAGGTTGTGAACAGTCTTTGAGACACTCTGAGAAACAGCACATGCAGAAAACTGCATATGGGTGTGTGGTGCTCAGAGATTGTCTTGGATATATATAAATTAAGTGGTAATTTAATCTGAGGAATCAATTTCTAGCAGGCTGATGCGATAGGAATCCCCCCCAAAGCAACTCTAGGGAAGCACATTTTATTTTCTCAGAAAACTGAATTCGTCAGTGGTAGAGCAGGTGAAATGAAAGGAAAAGATAAAAGCCATTACTGTTACCCACACTCATTTTTATTCTAGGATCTGTGGAAAACATGAAAAGAGGGAACGCTGAGAGGAAGACATAGGTACTACCATCACTGGGCCACTTCCAGTTATCAAGGTGTTAAAGGAGGGAGTGCTCCCTTCCTTATTTCAAGTTCATAAATACAAAACTACCTTCAGTTATTTTACTTCAAAAATGCCTTCTGCTGGTAGATTAAAATAAATGCATGTGTTTTATTTACTTGCACTTTTCCAGCTCTGAATCTAAATTCAATCTCTTCTTCTTACCAATCTTCATATTACCAAGGTGGCGGTTTAGTAAAGTTGAAAAAAAAAAAAAGAATATCTTTGCTATCTCTGAACAGGGAAAAAGTTGTTCTGCATAAAATACATCAGGAGGGGTGCCTGGTTGGCTCAGCTGGTTAAGCATCTGATTCTTGGTTTCAGTTCAGGTCATGATCTCAGGGTCATGATCTCAGGGTTGTGAGACTAAGCTTGACAGAGTGAAGCCTGCTTGAGATTCTCAGCCCCTCCCTGGCCTTCCCCACTCTACTCCTCCCTCTGCTCTCTCCAACACACTCTCTCTCAAATAAATAAATAAAATCTTAAAAAAAAATACATTAGGAAATTCCTGCTATCTCTTTGTTCTAAAGCTTGTTGGCTGATGGCCAGTGTGAGGAAAAACCAGCAGCAACATGGCGTAACATGATTCTACATATTATCTTCTGGGCTGGGAACCAACAGCAGAACTTGGTATTTCCCAGCATAGAAGTAAGCGTGGAAATAAGGACCCTCTATCAAGGACACTGATGACTGTGATGTGCATTTTAGTAAATCATATTTTTTGTTGATCAACAAGTGATGAAAATATCACATTCTAATCAGTGTTACATATTATGAACTTATAATACATTTATGAAGAATTTCTATCGTTATCCAAGTTACTGAGGGAACACCAATCTGCCCAAAAAACATACATTGTTAAGCAGGTGATTTTACATTGCTTTTGGTGTATGATCTGATCTAGATCTAGAATGGTCCTTGTGAATATTATAATTCTCAATTTATATAGCTAAGAAATTGAATACAAATAGTGTAAAGTTCGAAGAATAACACATGGGCAGAGCTATTTGTCTCTGATATGTTTTCTCTCATCTCTCTATGCACACAGACCACTTTTAGAAGGTCAAAGAGAATGTTTAACCTTCTCTTTTCACACTGCTAAACCTGGGAAAATACAATTCAATCAAGTTCGCATGGAGTTTTCAAAGGAATTCAGTTTCTGGGCTGTTTTCTCAGAGCCCATGGTAAATTTTCGGGTGACTGACCCTTTCGTGATGTGAGGTAATCCCTCCGAGGATGACGGCTGCCAACGGTACAACTTGAAACTTGAAACTTCCTGGCCAGATGCCAGGCTACATTGCCTTCAGCTTTCCCCAAAAGTAATGTGCTTGTGGTCGAAGCCCCAAATAAATCAGGAAACATATCTCTGAGCAGCATTTTCCAAAGTGTTTTTAGTAGGAGATCCATAACATATGCAGGCAAATATGGGGTCTTGGTAAAATAATATATTGAATATACTTTATTTAAAATAGTTAGTGGGTATTTTTAAGTAGCAGGATTTATCAGAGCCTTTGACACACTAATCTGCATAGAAATAACCTGCAATACTGTAGGAAATGAATATTGCATGCAGCTTTTCCCCCAAACTTAAGATCATGCAACATTTTATCAAAGAACACCCACTACTAACATCTAAAAAGAACACTAGTAAATGACAGAAAGCAATTTCTAAGACTTCCTTAGATGAATCATGAGGATTCTGCAAGCTAGAGGTAGAACCTACAGGGCATCTGGGCTGAAAGTCTACCTCGGTCCCAACCCAGGACCCCAAGCAGCTCTGGCTACCATCATACCACACTAGTATGAGATATAGGAAGCCCAAGTGCCTGATGTTTGACTTCCTGGATGAGAACTGGAAGGAGAAAGGCATGGTATAGGACTACTTCCAGAATTATGTAGAGTAGATCATATGCACTTCTATCAAGATTTGTTTTAAATGTTTATTATTTTTGCTTTGTCTTTACTTCCAGTAACCTAATTTGACAAATGGAATTTTTTGACTGGGCTTAAGATAAATGCAGATATAATATTGATAATGCCAGTCTATTTATCTACATAAAAATTTAAATGGAAGCATTTTGTGCACTCATTAAAAGAATCATAGATTATTGTAATTGTCTTGCTGCGCTCTCATGGGAGGTATGAAATGCTAGTAATCTAAGATTCAATGAAAAATTGTAAATGCCTAAAATTGAATCTAATTCGAGGCATTAATCAAGAAGTTTCTACTATGGAGCATGGAGGTCATTTCAGCTCAAAAAGTACTGCCAGACACTTTAATAGGCACAAGGGAGAAAGAGATGAAAAAGATCCAGGGAATTCTCTGGACAAGCTTCTGGGTTTGTCGGTAATTCATAGTAGAAGAATATGCAACTGCACATGGGACAACAGCATGCGTGTCGTTCTTTAATCTGGGATGCAAATATGAGCGAGGGCAGATGAGGAGAAGGGGAATGAGACCAATGAGTGAAACAGAGTAGTAGCCCTACGCAGAGGACCATCTACACTATGCTAAGGAGTTGGAATTTTTTTCATGGAAACACAAAGAAGGCAAAGGTGGCATAGAGAGATCAATATGGAAACGATTCCAAGAGTCCAGGCAATGCAGGAGAAAGGTGAGATCTACTGTTGACCAACAGGTATTCACTGAGGAATGCGTATGTCCATCAAGACCTAGACTCTAGAGATACAGTGATGAACACAGCAGCCAGTCTCTGCCCTCTTGGCACTTACAATCAATATAAAAGAAGAATTAAATAACAACATGCACCCAAAATGCTATAAAGGAAAAGTTATGGTGTCCCTAATACATTACAGAGTTGCTCAACTTTTTCTACAGAGGCCCAGGGAAGCTTCCCAGAGTTAGTAGCAAAGGTAAGACCAAAATAGACAACATATGATCTCCCTGATATGAGGAAGCAGAGACGCAATGTGGGGGGTTTGGGGTGTAGGAAAAGAATAAATAAAACAAGATGGGATCGGGAGGGAGACAAACCATAAAAGACTCTTAATCTCACAAAACAAACTGAGGGTTGCCAGGGGGCAGGGGGTAGGGAGAGGGTGGTGGGGTTATGGACATTGGGGAGGGTACGTGCTATGGTGAGTGCTGTGAAGTGTGTAAGCCTGGTGATTCATAGATCTGTACCCTTGGGGCTAATAATACATTATATGTATATAAAAAATTAAAAAAATATATTAAAAAAAAGTAAGAGCAAATTGAGGAGCAACATTAGCATTCGCTAGGTAAAGGTGTTAGGGTGGTGAGTGGGGCATGGTTGGCAGGAAAGAAGCCCACTTTCAGGAGAACATAAATGCCAAGTGTGTCAAGAGGATTGTATGCTATGGGAAACAAGAGAACTCTAGCCAAGCTAGAGCAAAGGATTCATAAGAGTGGTGGGAGATGAGGAGAAAGGGGGAGGCTCTAAGGGCAGACGAGCAAGGCACTGGAGACAGTACAAACCCTTTTGGATTTTATTCTAAGGTCAACAGGAAGCCACTAAAGGATTTTTTTTTTTTAATTTCTTTTCAGTGTAACAGTATTCATTGTTCTTGCACCACACCCAGTGCTCCATGCAATCCATGCCCTCTCCAATACCCACCACCTGGTTCCCCCAACCTTCCACCCCCCTCCCCTTCAAAACCCTCAGATTGTTGGGATTTTCAGCATAAATCTATTTTATAGTCTGTTCAGATTGTTTTGACTTTCTGTGCGAAGAATAGACTAGAATACCGCCACAGTGCTCTGGAAAAGTGAGTGAGTCTACTGTCAGCTCCAACAGAGCAGCTGGCTGTCCAGCTGGTGTACACAGCCCGTGTCCAGCAATGCCTGGTACACTGCGAACGCTCCACGTGTATTTGTTGGAGGTTTGGATAAATGAATGAGATTATCTGTCTCTTCATTTATACTCTGGCCCCAAAACTTCTCCAATGAGAAAAGCACTTTTTCAAGGTCAGAAAGTTTACTATCTGCAGAGAAAACATAACCTTTAATATATGGGGGAGAATTATTTCACTGAAAGACCTTGAAGCATTAAATGATAAAATGTCTCCAAAAACATTTTTAGTGTGCCATTTGGATGACAAATGAATAGACGCATTGTCCCTCTGAGTTCCCAAAGCCTCCAGAAGCATATGCCAACAAAAAGAACAAACCTATAAATGGAAATCATTCCCTGGAATATGCCGGTTTTCCTTTTGTAGGAGCCAATTTTCAAAATTATACATAACTTTTTTATAACAGCTTTATTGTTATACAATTGATGTACCATAAAAGTCACCCTTTTGAAATGTGCAGTTCAGTGAATTTCACTATGTTGACAGAGATATGCAACCATCATTGTTATATAATTTTCCAGTATTTTTATCACTTTCCCCTGCAAAAACAGTCCTATGCACATTAGCAGTAATTCTTCATTCCCCCCATCGCCCAAGCTCCCAGGAACCACTAATCTACTTTCTGTCTCAATGGATTTGCTATTCTAGACTTTTCATAAGATTAGAATCATGTGATATGTGGTCTTTTGTGACTAACTTCTTTCACATAAGATAATCTTTTCAAGGTTCAATCACATTGTAGTATGCAACAGTACTTCATTCTTATTTTATTGTAGAAAAATATTCCATTGTAATGTTATATGACATTTTACTTATCCATTCAGCAACTGATAAACATTTAGGTCATTTCCACTTTTTGGCTATTATAAACAAAGCTGCCACAGTTGTCTATATATGCTTTTAGAAACATCTGTATTCAGTTCTCTTGGGTACACCTTAGCCTAGAATGGCTCAGTCATGTGCTCACCCTACATTTAACTATATAAGGAGCTGCCAAACTTTTCCAAAGTTGCTGCACTAGTTTACAATCTCTCCAACAAAGCATGAGTGTCCAGATTTAATAACACTTGTTATTGTTTGATTTGTCTTTTTTTTTCAATTTTAATTCAAATTCTAATTAGTTTTCTTAATATTTTATTTATTTATTTGACAGAGATCACAAGTAGGCAGAGATGCAGACAGAGAGAGAGGAGGAAGCAGGATCTCTGCTGAGCAGGGAGCCCGATGAAGGACTCAATCCCAGGACCCTGGGATCATGACCTGAGCCGAAGGCAGAGGCTTTAACCCACTGAGCCACCCAGGCAACCTAAGTTCTAATTAGTTAACATATAGTATAGTATCGGCTTCAGGAACAGAAGATGGTGACTCATCACTTACATACAACACACAGGGCTCATCACAAGGGCCCTCCTTAATACCCACCCCCCATTTAACCCATTACCCCCACCCACCACCCCTCAAGAAACCCTCAGTGTGTTCTCTATCTTTATGAGTATCTTATGGTTTATTTCCCTCTCTTTTTATCACCCTCCCATATGTTCATCGGTTTTGTTTCTTAAATTCCACATGAGTGAAATCATATGGTATTTGTCTTTCTCTTACGTATTTTGCTTAGCATAATACACTCTAGCTCTATCCATGTAATGATTAGAGCATGAAATGGCACGAATTACCATGAAATGACAAGATTTAATTCTTCTTGATGGCTGAGTAATATTCCATTGTATATATACAGTATATCTTCTTTATCCATTCATCAGTTGATGGACATTGGGCCCTTTCCACAGTTTGGCTGTTGATGATAATGCTGCTATAAACATTGGGGGGCATGTACTCTTTCAAATCTGTATTTTTATATCCTTTGTGTAAATACCTAGTGGTGCAACTGATGGAAAATAGAGTGATTCTATTTCTCACTTTTGGAGGAACCTCCATACTCTTCTCCAGAATGGCTGTACCAGTCTGCATTCCTACCAACAGTGTAAGGCACTGTTGGCATCCTCACCAACATCTATCATTTCCTGTGTTGTTAATCAATACATGTTATTATTGACTGTTTATATTATAGCCACCCTAGGAGGGGCGCGAAGTGGTATCTCATTGTCTCATTGTGGTTTGATGTGAATGCTCTTAATGACTAGTGATGTAGAACATATTTTACGAGCCACATTTATTTTACTAGCCACATTTATACTTTCCTTGGAGAATGTCTAAACCCTTTGCCTATTTTTATCAGGTTATTTTTATTGATGCGTTGTCTTATTGTATTAATTAGTACCTTTATGTAAACATTAGCTTGGCGAGTATAATACATGATAGGGATGTCTTACTTGTGAATTTAAAGCACATGCTTCTGGTAATCCCATTCTGTTCTTGGAACACACAATAGTTCTAACATTTTTTCTATTTCTATTATGTTTTATTTTTAATTTGTGTATTTATTTATATTTTGCTCAGATCTTAATTTATTGTTATAGGTACATTGATGCTCTTGGGCACATTTCTAACAGATAGTGATCATGAATTATATCCTTCATTTATGTAATTTTCATTTCTCGCTTGTTTGATTTTTCTTTTTCGTTTTCTGTTTTCATTGCTGTCCTTTATTCCTCTTCTGGAAATACCATCTCCAACTCTGTCCTGACATGTTTCTGTGAGCTGATCCCATTTATGGCTCCACAATGGGAAAATGACCCAAAGGTGGCCAGTCAAGAAACCAGTAGATGCCTCAAGGAAAGGAAGAGCCCCAAAACCAGAGTGATAAGCAATAACATAGGAAATTCTGAGAAATAAGTCATTTTTTTTTTCTTGCTAAACTAGAAGGTGATGACCCTAGAAGTTTTATGGCTTACCTCATTACCATCTGGGGAAAGCCTGCCTGAGAAACAAACCAACACAGACAAGTTTCATTGAGAAGTAGACAAGAATCCCAATAGCGTTTATGAGGAACTAGATCAAATCAGACCCTCAGTTATCTGCAGCAATTGGCCTTTTTGGTTATACGGCCCTAATAGCCACCCCTTTCCTCTGCAAGTATTAAATGAATTTGAGTTTCTGGCACTTCCTACCTACCAAAAACAATGTTACCCATTATAAGAAATAATGTCTGTAGTGCCTTTTCTTTTTCTCAATGCATTAAAGTATCATTTTCAAAAAGATAAAATGTATGCCTCTAAAACGAATATATAAAGAGCTATTGTGAAAGACTTGTTCAATTCCTTAATGAGGAAATAAGAAGAGCAATAAAGCTGCTTGAAAGAGATTAGCATTATAGTCAGTGGGGAAAAAAAAAGAACACCGGGCTATTAGTCTAATGTTAGAATAATAACAAATAAGATTAATATTTTTCAGGTAAATAAAACAAAAACTTTGCAGGGTTTTTCTCACTCAGATAAAAATAACTTGTAATTCAACAGGACAAAAATTATTTTTAATGTATTAACCACATGCAAATTAACATGTAGCTTTACAGAGCACAGTATGGCCTTTACAGTGAGTAAAATAGTAACTAAAAACAAACAAACAAAAAAATACATATACCTTGTGATAACTCAGGTGCTCTCTCCTATTAAATCATCAAGAGTATTAGCATAATGTTGCCTTCTTCTCATTTTTTGGATAACTTCCAAAAATATTACTACTTCATTGAGAGAAATTATAACCACATAACATTTGGCAATACAGGAGATTATTATTAGAGCCCTTCTCTGTCTGCTTGGATAAAGATTTCCTATCCCTAGATCAGACCCAGAGGTAGGTCACTTTGATGTGCATTAGTCCTTGCCTAATTGCGAGAACCAGCATCAAACACCTACTGTTGATTGATGGACTAAAGTGGGATCCTCTTTAAATCAGACTGTCCATATCATACAGACAAACACAGCTCAAAGGTCAGTGAAGAATTTAGGACACATCTTAATACTGAACCTTTCATACCCACCACACACCGGCGCTGGCTTTCTACGTCTATCCCTTTTCCCACTGCCCTTGGGTGGTTTTGCAACAGTGGCAGCAGCAGCCACAACTAGAACATCTGCTTATTCTAGTCTCCAAACAAACACAGAGTGCCTGAAAATGGAAGAAGGAACCAGGAAGCTTCAGCTTCAAAGACTGGGAGGTTCTCCTTTTCTCAAAAGACAGCTGCTGAAGGGTCAGATATCAGCTCCCAGCTCCTCTGGTCCATAAAGGCCCTAAGGGCACAGTCCTAGGAGAAAAATGGGAGTGGAGCCAAAGACCCCATGGCTAGACTGCACATTTTTGAAACGTGAAAGCTTTGAAAAATCCTCTTAGGTCTTCCTTAGTTGTTAAATGTGAAAACAGAGAATTGAGTGGAGAGCCTACCCAGAGCCTATCAGACTGCATTTCTCATCCTTCCCCCATACACATTCATCGCCAGCGAGAAACACACCAAGGGGAGCACTGACAGACTCTTCCCTGATCATCATCAGTTGAAGTAGGTCTTCAAAGACACAAAATGAAAAGCTTACAGAAGAAGGGGCCAGGGTTGGGGACATGCAACCCTCCACTGTAGAGCTTCCTGAACAAGAATAATTGCTGATGTGGAAAGATATTTCCCTGTTAAGTTCTTGGCACAGTCCAGGAAGACTCCAGGTGGCCAGAGCGGCTGAGTATCTGTCTTGGCCTACAGAGCCTATTCCATATCCCCCGGCCGTGTGATATGACTGCTGACTTTGTGGGTGAAGAGGTGGCCAGGGGTGGCAGGCACTGTTTTCTTGTCAATTCTATCACCTCCACTGAGGTCTGCCCTGGTTTTTAGGCACCAGGGACATTCTGAGCAGAACTGTGTAGTCTACTGTGGCCATAGAGTCATGGCAACATGAGATGACCCATCAATGGCCTTGGGGTGCAGAGAAGTTCCACTGATGGTCATGATAGTCTGTGTAATGTTGCTCCATGACCAGCAGTGGGGGGCCCAACAGCCCAGAGAATACTGTGAGAAGTGGTAGTTTTACAGTCAGAATGGGATTTTTTCTGTGTCTAAAACCCTCTGTTACTATGCAAGGAGAAACAAAGAACTGACCACAAGAATGTCTGACCCTCTGGAGTAAAAATAACGAATGGTTTGAGAATTTGGGCCACTTAGTAAGAGAGTTTGGAGAATTTGAATTAACTATGCCAGAGGCAAGCTTTAAAACTTCCTTAAGACATAATAAACGTGAAGATGATGAATAAAGAGCTAGAAAGCCACCACTCTTTACTTGAGCTTAAACCAGGTACTTACAGGAAGCATGGAAAGGAGAAAAATCTCTACGTTTACAAGTTCAGATGATGGTTGACATTATAAACAAAGTTAACTCCTTAGAAGAAGCGTCAAAGCTGCAACTAAAACAGCCTTCAAAATCCAGCCAAACAATGAAGAAAAGCTTCAGACAGCATTAATGAGGACTTTGGAGGTAAATTCTAATCTTCAGAGAAGGATAAAGTTCCTTTCATAAGAACCTCAAAAATGGAAGCATAGAGTAGACAAATTTACTAAAAAGAAAAAATAATCTCATAAAACTCTGCCCACAGAGTGAGTTCTCAATAAGAAAGGGTCAGATCAACCCTCTAGGTGAACACTTACTACAGATGAATAGTTGGGCTGCTGTTCTTGGAGAAGAGAGCAGAGATTGTGCAAACATTAAATTGGATATAAGGAAGGCACTGGAAAATGGAGGCTTCTTCATTGGTGAAGCCAAAGGACTGCTGATTTATATGACTGAGTTAAGTACCACTTTACAAACTTTCAAAGAAGAAGAGAAAGTAAATGTACACCAAGTAACTGCAGAAGCTAGAATTCTCAATGCAAAAATCATTTAAAGTCATGTGAAAAATCTCCAACCAAGAAAGCTTTGTTGCATTCAGAAAACACACAAGTAGAAAGGGAGAGATGAAAATTGCAGCAGGAATATCATATGCTTCTTGAACTTGATCAAGAAAAGGAAACCAAGTTTCATGCATGAAGCTTCCGATTTAGAGAGAATTTACTCCATTTAAGGTAGAAAGGAATCACTCCAAACCAGCTAAAAATATCAGTGATGCATCTGAACAGCCACACACTTAGAAAATTCAATTAAAAATACTTCAGAAAAATTAAAAAGAATCCCTGGGTATTATTAAAACCTTCAGGCCCAGGACACAAAAGCTCGTGTTACTGAGATAAGAGCTCTGTTTGCTCAGAGAAACAACAATAACTTAACAAAGCAAATACATCACACAAAAATTGAATGAGGAAGAAATTAAAGGTTTTGAATACTGTCCTTCCATTGTTCATTAAAAAAAATGTGCATTTGGCAGAGGCCTAAGACCAAAGGGCAGGACTCTTCCAGATGGCAGATCCCTGAGGAAAGAGAAGCACTTGGCCGTGATAGGGAGGGAATGAAAAGATCCATGCCCAGTATCCACCAGTTGTCAACCCCCAGGCTTGCTCCAGTCTGGCCAACTCCATCCTGAGTCAGCAAGTTTTCCAGAAGAGCCAGACAGAGCTGTGAAGTTGAAACAGTGATCCTAACAAGAAAGCCTAAAAAGAAGAATTGAATAAAACAGGAGTGAATAGTCTGGAAAGATATCGGGAAAGCAGGCAAAATAACAGCCTTCAAATATCCAAAGTTTAAGATCTAATCTTAACTAAGGTCAAGACTAAGTCCCTGTCTTCAGAGCATTAGAGTCTAGAGTACAATGCATGGCAACTGAGGACATAACTATTCATTCACCATAAGGATGAATTTACAAACAACTAGAAATAATCTACAAACAAGACAGGCCATTGTTCCAGAAGATCTTTGTCCAGATTTTCCTTTATAGATCTCTAGATCTTCACAAGACATTTAATAATTATTCTTCTCTTAGGAAATTAAGTAGAAATAAACCATCATGGCTTTCAGTATTTATTCTCAAGTAATTCATATTATAATCTTTCTCAGAAAGATAACATCCCAAATTAATCATGCCACATTCTCAAAGGTTTAGGAAATATCTATCTTTAAATTATGCAAGTTTCTAATCTAATGTGTTCCTTAAAAAAAAAAAATAGGCTTACCTCATATGAGGTGTGTGGGTCGTGACTGGCCCTCACTACTGAAAATCATTTCAAGCTCTGGAGACATCCTCAAAGGACCAAACTGGACCTCCCTTTCCCCCATGACCTATAAGTGCACGGGGAAAATCTCCAATAGATGAAAGATTTAGATCTTATCATGCATGTGAGGAAAATTCTTAACAACAGAGGCTGACCACGTTACAGAAATATCTTGATATATTACATTTATTTGAGCATAAAATCACTGGACAATAGAACCTTTGATTTACCTCTAGTCAGAAAATTTTTGCCTCACTCCACAGTTGAAAAGAGCTCAATGATTCCAGCCCTGAGAGGAGAACCCACTAATTATGGCTACGTACTCCTGCCGCCATTCTGCAAAGCCCAGTTTCCTCTCACTACTAGTGTGCGGAACTAAGCAGGTGACAACATCCTGAAGTGACTTCTGTATGAGACCATGACTTGGACTGAATGGTCTCTCATAATCTAATGAATCTTCTTTTTATGAGTTTACAGGTTTTTCTACTTGGGTTGGCCCGCTTAGATTGGATTCGCTCTGAGATCTCCTTTACCCTAGAAACTTGTATCTTTCCCCTTCATTTCTGACTAGTTGACGTCTTCTGATTGTCCCTTGTCTCGTGTGGAGCTCGTTCTTTGTAAAAGAACATGTCCAGTGGAAGAATCTACTAATAACATCAACCCTCCACATAAATTAAATAAAAAATCAGGCAAAGGTTAAAATGATAGTTTAAGTATATTCTGAGTATGTTTTCAATGAAGTTTCACCTAGCTACCCAAAAAACTGATCCATAGGTTGTTAATTTACAACTTTTGGTCATGGTCTTTTATTCTGCGGCAGCCAAATACAAAAACGTACATGAATAAAAGCTTGTTTAAAAAAAAAAAAAAGTTTGCTTCAGACATAATTCCTTCTTGGCTTTTTGTTTCTTGTGGAACTGTTGAAGGTTGTGCCCGAGAGGATGTGACTGCCAGGTGACATGCAAGCTGGACAGAGGTAATTGGAGGCTCCAAACCTCCGCCTACCCATGTCCTTGGAAAGTACATTCCTCCTACCATTCCCACACTGGAAACCATTTCAGGGATGCACCTTTTGGAGAGTAATGTGTTGTCTCAACCTTATTTGTCCTATAATCTCTATTATACAAAATCGTATAACATAGTGATTTTTAGGAAATTGTATGCCACATTATAGAAAAAGAGAACAAAATTAGTGCCTTGCCAGAAATCATCCAGGTTACTATTTTAATTTTCCTTTTCAATTTATATAGAAGAATATCACTGAGATACTTAAAAACACATGATTAATTTATTACGGTTTCATTTTTAGATGCAGATAAATGTGAGTGTATAGACAGGAAGTGATGAGGTATAGTTATCTCAACAACAGAGTTTAATTAGAGTGCACTAGCATGTACAATTCACCTTAAACTCAATTTTGATAGGTATTAAAATTGAAGTGAATAGCTATTCTAAAGTAATTTGAATGCAACCAGCTGAATCTCTACTAATAGTGCATAGGTAAGAGATGTGAAAAACTGATTATCTATTTAAAATACAAATTAGGACTTTTACTGTTGGAAATTATGTTTCTCAACCCATTACAGACTTAAAAAAAAAAAAAAAAAAAAGCTTTTTGTGGTAGTAATTCCCAAGATAGCAACAGAGGAGGCTCCTGAATTTCCCTCCTGCCACAGAGGCACCAAATGGACAAACCATACAACTACACATAGAGAAATTTCCTCTGAAAGAAATCCAGAAACTAGCTGAACACATTGGGGACTGAGAAAACACCGATCCTGAAATGGGCAAGCAGGACTGAGACACACACACTTGCCATAAATCCCATCCTCGGCAAAGCACCATTCAGTCTGGAGAGCAACCCCCAATCCCAGTTGTGAAAACAGAGCAGATCAAAATTTATGAGATCCAGCAAAAGCAGTGCTGGCTGGGAAGTTTATAGTGATGAACATCTATGGTAAGGGGGAAAAACTCACAAATAAACAACGTAACTTTACATCCTTAGCTAGGGGAAAAATAGAACTGAGCCCAAAGTTGCCAGAAGAAAAGACATAACAAAGATCAAGGAAAAAAATGAAATTGGAAACTAGGAAAACAATAGAAAATATCAATGAAATTAAGAGCTGGTCTTTGAAAAGATAAAAAAGTAGCTAGACTCAGAAAAAAATCGGAAAGTCTCAAATAATAAAATTATAAGTGAAAGAGGAAATATTACAACTGACACCACAGAAATATAAAGAATCATAAGAGACAGCTAAGACCAACTTTATGCCAACACAGTGGATAATCCAGAATAAATGGATAAATTCCTGGAAGCATAGAACTTACCAAAACTAAATCATGAAAAGAAATAAAAATCTGAACAGACCAATAATGTGTAAGAAGATTAAATCAGTAATAAAAACAAAACAAAACAAAACAAACACCTCTCGACAAAGAAAAGCCCAGGACCAAGTTTCTCTGGTGAATTCTACCAAATATTTAAATAAAAATGTGATGTTGTCAATTGTATGCCAATAAAGCAGGAAAAATATTTTGCTTCTAAAATTGTATAGAATCAATGCTCTGCTGAATTTCTTAGTAACATCTGTTGCATTTAGAAGATGTTGAAATGCTGAAATTAATACAGGTCCTGGGTTCTTTGAGTAAGGTAAAATATTAAATTATATTAAGCAGGGAGCCTGCTTCCTCCTCTCTCTCTCTCTGCTTGCTTCTCTGCCTACTTGTGATCTCTGTCTGACAAATAAATAAATAAAATCTTTTTAAAAAATGCTAAATACAATGAATAGCTAAACAACCAAGTTTTTATTTACAAAATAAATAAATGATTTCCTAATAAGGAATCATTCAGTCATTAAATGATCAAATCATTTAATCATTAAATAATCTATTAATTATTAATTAATAGCCATTAATATTAAAACACATTATGGAGTTGCATAATTTTTTCTAAAAATTCCAGGGTTTTTTCTCAGTCAAGGAGAATCTTGACAATTATTTCCTTACATTAAATGATTAAAAAACTTTTTAACTCTACACCACATTAGGAAGGGCGTGTTTGCTTTGGGAGCATTTACAACATCAGAGAAACCAACAAAGTATCCATAAATAATGCAATGAGATGATAATTAGTAGGATTCAAACATTCACCATGAGAGGGTATAGCTCAGTGGTAGAGCATTTGACTGCAAACATTCACCATGTACAAGACGCTCATCTAAGTGTGAAAGCTCATTTTATTCTAACAAGAACTCCATGGTGTAGGTATTATTCTAGGTAGGTATTTCACCAAAGCAGAGAGAGATCAGTAATCAAACGCTCAAACTCACAGCTAGTAAGTGTACAGCAGATGTAAAATCCAGTCCGACAGTAGAGCCTGTGCTTTTAGTATCTACACTTTGCTGACTCTCTGTTAGTGTTTTATTAAATTAAGCATTGCCTTAAGCCTCAGAATAATTATAAAATGAAAATACTCTATTGTAAATTAGATTCTGTTTCTCTAATGGCTTATTAAATAGAAGATACTTACAATTTTCTCAGGAAACTGAGAACATTTTTCTTTCCAGTTGAAATTCATCCAACAGAAACATGATACAGCAGATACCTCTATGGATTTCTTAAAGTGAAAATATGTATTTACTGAGGACTTGACTTGGAAGTCCTAGATCTCAGAGATTGCTTTGGGAATGTGAGAAAGTCATTATGTTCTGGCTCTCCAGTAATTTATTTTGAGTTTGTTAAATTCGTTGATGTGTGAACTGGTTATCGAAGCTTGATAAACAGCTTATAAATCACTTTGAAGTTGGCAGAAATAAATATTAATGAGTCAATTTTCAAGGAATTTAAAGTCAGTATCTCCTTCTGCTGCTGCCATAAGTTTTAAAGAGAATCTCAGTTGTTTCATTTAGAAAAGAATCTACAACGTATTAGTAATGATGGGTATTTCTCAAAATAGTCATAGGACGACTGATTTAGCAAATCAAACGATTTGCCTAAAAGAAAAGAACGTTCTTTATAAACCCACCACAGAGTTTCCTATGACAGCAATCTTGTTTAAAACTTGTTTATAGGGGTGCCTGGGTGGCTCAGTGGGTTAAGCCTCCAACTTTTGGTTTGGGCGGGCTCAGGTCATGATCTCAGGATGGTGAGATCAAACCCCAGGTCGGGCTCCACACTCAGCCGGGAGTCTGCTGGAGATTCTCTCTCTCCCTCCCTCTCTCTGCCTCTCCCCACTGCTCACCCCCACTCTCTCTTTAAAATAAGTAAATAGAATATTTTAAAAATAAATAAAAACAAAACTTATGTATAAAACACAAGTACAATGGTGATTCTAATCCTTTAAGATACTAAAGCAACCTGCTTCCCTGAATTCGGCTCAGGGCCAGCCTTAGAATAGGGAAAGGAAAAAGCATTTCTAGGACCCGTGTCTACCCATGTCAGAGCCTTACTGACATTAGTCCACCTGAACCGTGTCTGCCTTCTCCACACAAGACCAAACAGATTCAAAGGGTGTTAGTAGCTTTCCCAGGCCACATGACAAATGACTAGCAAACGCAGGATTTGAAAAACATGTTTATCTAAGTATGAACCTCTATTAGTTTAGTGTTTGAAATAGGAAAAACACAATTTTCTATGTGATAGATTTTTAAGGATACAAACAGGCCCTGCAGTTCTTGAAAATACATAATAAAAGGCATTAAAACCTATGTACTTAGAGATATTAGAGAACTCCAGCCCTACATGTTTGCATAGCATGCCCTAAATTAATAATCAAATCTAGGCTTGATTTCAGAGCTCTGGGGCCTGTTCTCCTGTCTGCAGATACTCGATATCATAGTATTCATATTTACTTCTTGGATCTTATTTCTTGTAACTAATAAATACTTGAAGCCTTCAATGTCTTTTATACCTCATTTTGAGTTGGTGTATTACATTCCTCCCAAACGTTCTGGTGCTAATCTGATCTCCAGAAAGGAACGAGCTTGCAGAGAGATTCCAACCACTGCATATGGTTGGGAATCCCATTCACTGTCCAAGGACACCCAGCTGAATAAATTGGGAAGCAGGAGTTGATATCCAGCTCACTCTCTACCCACCAAGCCATACAAAAGTGTGGCATGCACCTAAAGAGGGCACCATGTCTAATCTGGTTAAGGGTACGTTATAGGCTCACATGGGCCCTGCAAAGACCCTGAAAGTTAGGAAAAAAGGTGAGGAGATGATTGCACATAAATATTTTCAGATTCAAAATCTATCAGAAATTTAAAAAACTGACTTATAAGGCTAATGATTAGGATGTTTATTAATTCAGTAAATTAGTACTGGCGGGCGGGAGATGTCTTCTCTCAGCACCAAGGACTATAATTTTGTTTCAGGAGAAATGATGGAGGGTCAACACCAGCAACAGGTCCTATTTCATTATATGGGATATGAGAATGTTACTCAGGAGCCTGTGAATATGTAAGAAAATGATTCTACAGAAGGTGGGAGAAACAGAAAACTCCTGCTCCCTTTTACTCCATGATTTTGTTTCCAACACTTTCTAAAGTCTTCTTGGAATAAAACACCATGTTGCATATGGCACATTTTGAAAAATCATTATACCATCACTGTGACAGATTCTGAAGAGTCTCTGAAGAAACACTTCCGAACATTAAGCTGTCAAGTCTTCATTTAATGAATATATCATTAGCATTTTCTATTTGAATGCTGAACACCTTGAAAATGCTAACAATAACGACCCGTTTTTTTGAGTAACAGGCACCATACTAGGTAGTTCACATACATATTGTCTATCTTCCCAAAAAAGAATACTCCAAAAGTCACGTGTTATTCTTTTTTTTTTTTTTTTTAATCAATGAGGAGACGGGCTCAAAGAATCTAAAGCATCTGGGAATTCCTGGCAGAGGGCAGATTCGAATCCTTGCTGGTTCTGATTTTAAACCAGAGTCCTCTCCCTCACTGAACTAACCCTAGTAGAAGGCTTCTACTTCAAGGAAAAAGTGGAACACAGCTAACCAAACTTCTACTGTAAGATATAGAAAATATACCTTGACTCAAATATGGCAATCCATGCATTCTCCCACTCTTTCCTGAGGCCCTAACTTGTTTAGCTGTCATCATTTTCAAGTTCATAAACGGTGTGCTTATAAAGCACGGAACTTTATGTATGGGGCTAATGTCTGAGTTCCAAGCCATGGGTCAGGAGATGTGGTGTGGCTGCTTACCTGTTCCGATAACTTCTGTCCATCGAGGTGAGCTTGCGTCACAGCATCATTAACAAGCACATGGAAGTTCAGGAGCACATGTTCAATGTCGTATGTTCCATGCATGGCATCTGAGAGCTCCTCCAGTGACCGGATGTAGGCATGCCAGTGCGGATTCAGCTCTGCCGTGTGTGCCAAGCAGCCTCTCACGACGTTGAGGCAGTACCCCATGCAAGGCTTGCTGAGAGTCAGGCCCTGGCAGAGAGGACAGTACTGCATCCTCAGCAGGGCCCTGCTGCACTCTTTGGAGACGTGCAGATGGTCTGTGGTATTGATGACTTCAATGCCCAGATTCAGCGCCTGCAGAAACGTGCGGCTCGGCAGCAGCGATCTCCCCATCTGCCCCATTACTCTTTGGGGAATATTACCAAAGGGACTAACATCCCGGCGGGCCATCCGGAGGCATTCCGAATATTCCAGGGAACTGTCCGACACGCCAGGGTTAATGAGGTGATTGTAGACGAGAGGGAAAAGACTGTCAAAGAATCGGTTTATGAACTCTTCGGGATTAACATCCGCACCAAATAAATAGAGCCCCACGTCAGTGAACAGCTCCTGAATGGAAGCTGCAGCCTCTAGGGCCATGTTCCTGTAGGTGTTGCAGAAGAGAATGCTGGTGTAGTTCTCTGCTTGCCTGATGAGAGTTTCCAGAGTTTCTGTGACAAAAGCAGAGATAAAACAGGAAAAGGCTTAGTCTGCATGTTGAAACTGTGCATCTGTCTGCTCCAGACAGTAAATGAGCTTAATGCATCCTACCCAATGCACTAAGGATCCAAATGGGAGTGCTCCACCTACTAAACCTACGTTAGCCCTCCCAGGATAATGGCTGGTCAACAGTAGGCATTACACATACCACATAAATATTTTAAGATGCATTTCCCAGAGTCATACATCTTTAGAAAGTATAGACATAAAAAAGAAGTTACGATATAGTGGTTGCCTACTTACTCTGTTCCACAGTCAACCGTAATCCACCAATGATGGAAGGAAAAGTGTCACTGAGGAGATAATTTCCAGCCGTGGGTTCATTGTTGATAAAAGACTGTCATTAGATGTTTGATTAACACCTACTGTATTTTACACTTTTTCTTGTTTTTTTCTTTTTTTTCCCCCCCAGAATGAAAGCTAGTAGATTATATACCAGTTATTGCACAGAGAAGCTCAATGCCCATAGGCAAGACTGATAATCCTCCGACACCCCTAGCATGGTCAAATTAAAAAGAAAGTAAAATAGTTCATGGTTAAACAATGCTTTGACTGGCAAACCCTGTTAAGTATTAGGAAAGTCATGAGTTGTATTAGTCAATGACAGTAACTCTGTGAGCGTCTTCTGAACTGTGTTCTGTTGTTCTTATTACCTTATCACCCCAAAACTACCAAACTACCATGCGACATTTTATTTTCTCATTTAGGAACGGATGCTTCCCAATCAATTTCTCCATAGAAATAACAGAGCATAATTTTTCTACAAATTACGGAAGGCTGTAGTAATCGGCAAGCAAAAGTTGTATTTCAAAATGATAGCTTTAGGCAGCAGTTGAATACCTTGGATATTCTAGTAATTACATTTTATAATTAGCCTAATTATAATAAATAATGATGCTGGACTGTTATCAATACATAATTAATTGTAAAATACACTCAATAAAATTATCTCCCATAACCCCGGTCTCATCGTTATTTTTAATTGGGTTGTAAAAGACCACACAATAATTCACTAATCAGACCACTGAATATATTATAAAAGGAGATGCAACAACAGTAGCATAAAATGAAATAATAAAAGGCAGAAGTGCAAGGCGAGCTACAAATAATGTGGAACTGTGTCAAGAATATGCCGTAGAATATGCTGTAGTGTACTACAAACGGATACATAGCAACAACACCAAACCAAACCAAACCCCTTTATGAAAAGCACAGACAGATGAAATACAGTATCGTGTATTCTGATTCTATGCTGAGACCATGAAATGTTGGGTTTCAAGCTTTAGTGTGATATATTAAGGTGCCTGCTCCAGACAGAATGATTGTTTCTCCCCTAAAATTAATCTGCTGAAATCTAATCTCCAATATGACGACGGCACTTGGGAGTGAGGCCTTGGGGAGGTAACTTGGTCATGAGGGTGAAGCCCTCGTGAATGGGATTAGTGCCTCCACAAAAGAGGCTCTGGAGAGCTCCTTTGTCCCTTCTGCTATGTGAGGACACAGTGACATGACCATCCGGGAACCAGGAAGGAGGTTCTTGCCAGACAAGGAATCTGCCAGAACAAGAATCTTGGACTTCCTGGCCTCCAGAACTATGAGAAATAAGTGTTCTGTCATTTATATAGGGCATCCCGTATTCTGTGACAGCAGTCTGAGCCAAAGAAGGGCATCTAACCTATTATCAAAGGCAACAGCTTTGATTATTATTTTTTTTTTTTTTAGTTTTTAAAAAATATTTTATTTACTTATTCATGAGAGGTAGAGGAGGAAGCAGGCTCATCCCAGAATAGGAAGCCTGATGTGGGACTTGATCCCAGGACCCTGGGATCACGATCTAAGCCAATGACAGATGCTTAACCCACTGAGCCATCCAGGCATCCCCAAAACGATGGCTTTTAAAGGTGGTTGTGACTCTGTTGCAACACAGAGCACTAAGGAAGCAGGACACCTGTTATGTCTGCATCTCCAGTGCCCACGTGAATGTAAGCTATCTACTATACGCTCAGTAAAAATGTGAGTAAAGGGAGGCGTCAAGTGAGATTAGCTGCTCTGCCAAGTGGGCTTACCTGATGGCCCAGGCAGGGTGAGGAAAATTCAGACTGCCAGGTATCTGCAGCGGCGTTTGCAACCCAGCTGTTTTGGTTCCCGAGTCTGCATATAACCATCTGCCTCCATGAGTCCTTCAACCTAGACAGGTTTTGAAAAACTGCACTTGCAGATAACCTATGACAGGTTCTGCCTGCGTTCATAGAGGAGCTCCACAAGCATTCCAGCCGACAGTCTGACCCCACAATTGCCGTCTTGACCACTGCACTCTGCTTTCAGAGACCCGCAAAAGTGAGTGTGAAAAATGAATTAAACCTGTGATCTGAACTAAAATAAAACTGCTAAGCTTATATTGTTCTCATTAATAGAGGCTCGTGTCTCTCCGCAAACTGTGTGTGGCCAAGAATTATGAGGTAGGTTGCAAATGAGATTATTTGCCAATGAAGGTTAAATAGCAATGTGTGCGATTTCTTTTAAGATCAAAAGAGGATAGATTTAAAGATACCAATACCAGAGGCATACTTACATACCTCCCACCATTTTTTCTAAGGTGCATGCTGTAGACGTGATTGTGACTGATATCCACCAAAGATTCTCAGTGCAATGAAGGGTGAATGCTACCCCAGGAATTACAGATGTTCCTCTGATTTCTGCCAACTCTAAGTGATGTTCAAACATCAAGGGGTAAGCAGACTCCCTGCCAAGCAAAGAGCCCAATGCGGGGCTGGATCCTAGAACCCTGGGATTATGACCTGAGCCAAATGCAGAGGCTTAACCCACCGAGCCACCAGGTGCCCCACAAAATGTCTTTTTAAAATGGACTCTTCTGCAGCAGTTTCTCAGTATGCTATCAACTCATCGCAATATAAAGATTTGTCTTTCAATCTGTGTTAAATCTGATATTGACACATTCCAGTTAATTAGATTAACCTAAACATATGTTAGTATTTCTGAATGTGTGTATTTGTGATCCCAAACATTTCTCAACTCCGATGATGAGAACAGCAAATAACTGTTCTATATACATTTAAATCTTTAATGATGAGGGATAAACATACTTTTGTGAATTTTTGATCCTAATATAAAATGTTAATATATAAACATTTACAACAGAAACTGAACGATCTAAAGGCCAATCCACTGGGTAATTTTATTTATTATTTTTTTTTTTTAAAGAAAAGATGGCGGGGCACCTGGGTGGTTCAGTGGGTTAAGCCTCTGCCTTCGGCTCCGGTCATGATCCTAGGGTCCTGGGATCGAGCCCTGGATCAGGCTCTCTACTCGGCAGGGAACCTGCTTCCTCTTATCTCTCTGCCTGTAATCTCTGCCTGTCAAATAAATAAATAAAATCTTAAAAAAAAAAAAGAAAAAGAAAATCATTTAAAAAAAAAAGAATTTATACTTATGAAAGAACTGTCATATAAACCAGTGATTTTGCTGTTGTGCAAAAGAATAATCCACATACAAAATCAATATGCATAAATCCAAGGTAGGGTAGATGCTAAATAACATATCACATCTACTTCATTATTAAAGAGAAACCATACTGTCCTTTCATTACAAAGTTTTAATAAGTTAAAAAAAATCTCACCTAAGCTATTCAAATAATAGTGTTCTGTTGGTTGACAAAAATTATAACACCTATTGAAAGTAAATAAACATTTGCTAGTCTTGCTAAAGAATTTAAGAAACAGACTAGGGAAAAAAAAAATCTGTCTGTTGTTTTTCACTGAGAATTTCAATAAGCTCTTCTTTCCAATGCTCTCAGACCAAGGCCGGAACCTTCCAACTCTCCTTTTAATGCCTAAGAGTGGTAGGTTGAGCAAGAAACTGTACTCTAATTACTAATTGAATAAAAACATAATTTCCCCCAGCTTTATGAAAGACTTAATTTATATATCATCTCATTAAGTAGAAAGTGAAGGCAGAATGCATGAAGTGATCTCCATCCACTTCCATTTTCAACATTAACATCTTGTGAAAATTTAATAAGAAAATTTCCATGACTAGAAACTCGTATCAGCCCACATTCCCTTTAGAGACATTTTAGAGTACATAAAAATGACAGGTAAACTACGGATTTAGCTTAAATACAACCGGTAGAGATAAAACAAGATGATAGTGATTTAAAATTAAATTTGACAAATTGCAAAATCAGTGAAGACTTATATGCAGGTAGCGTTTTACAATGGGAGAAACCATATTTATGGGGCTTTTATTGCTTTAAACATAAAGATGATTTCAAAATCTAATGATCATGAAATAACTGTTATAATAACCCTCCTCTGCATGACATGAATAGACATTTTATGATCCTTTTCATATTTTTATTTTTGATATATGAACATTTTAAGATACAAAGTTCGAAGTGTCTATTACAATTTAAGACTCCAGATAGTCTCAAACATAGCAATGAAAAAGATGAAGAAAGATTAAATCCTATCCACTGTGGATAATCAGATGATTTTCCAGTGGGTATCCGGGTTGAAGAAAAATTTTCAGAGGATATCTACATATTTGTGTCTCACAATTCTCAAGTCACAGATTTTGTTACTACCACAGGTAATTCCTTACTACCCGACTACTTTAGAGCTAGTTTGTGCCAGAAATTATCTTTTCCTCTGTACTGAATTATCAATACATGAGTAGATAGGTAGTGACAGACCATTTTAAGAGCAATTTCTCAACCAGTATTTATAGCATACATATTACAATGAACTGTAATTCCTTCTGCCTTTATCATTTAACAAAAATGCCTTCCAATAATTTTAATATAGTCACATTTAATAATTCCTTTAATTAGTAGAAGACCATCATAGCAACTCCAAAGTTATGCATATTTAAGTAAAAGAAGCAATTACCAATTTCTCCAGTCTGGAAGTTTTTATAGTGATCTCATCCCTTTGATATTTGCATATTTTCTGAACTTTTTCATAGAATATGCAAAAAATTTTTCTAGAATATTAATTTAATGACATATTTTTAAATGTTATAAAGGATGATTTATAGTATCATTCTTCAGAAATTAGTCATCTATACAAATAAATAGTAAGTGGATATTAATCTGTATCACCAAAAATTAACATACTGGTAATTAATCTGGTCTCCTTGGACACACTCTGCATGGAAAAATACTTTCTCAACTTTCTCCTTCCTCATTTCCCTCCCCACTGATTTGATTATCATGGTGCTTCACATTTATTATTAATACCATTTTATAATCATTTATGTTCTGAAAAGCAATTTATGGCATCAGCAAGGACTTAAATTCATGTAAGCATTTATGTAACAGATAAAATCCATGCTGAACAACTCACTGTACATTGTTTAAAGTTACTGTGAGATTAAGATTTTAAATCTAATAATTTTTAAAATAAACCCAGAAACAGGGGTGCCTGGGTCACTCAGTTAGTTAAGCATCAGACTCTTGACTTGGGCTCAAGTCATGATCTCAGGGCTGTGGGACTGAGCCCTGCATCTGGCTCCATGATCAGCACAGTGTGTCTGGGATTCTCTCTTACGCTCTCTCTGCCCCTCCCCCACTTGCTCACACTCTTTCCTCTAATAAATAAGTAAAATCTTTAAAAATAAATAAATAAACTCAGAAATACAATCTAGAAATACAGAACTGTCAAATAAAACTGTTTTTTCTTCACTGATTTATATCATCTTCTACCATTATAGAAAACTAAAAAAAAATCCATAACTTTATTGGTCGGGTTTTTCCCCCATTTTTTTTTATTATTATTTTATCTTTCATTTCATTCCATACTCCAACACACTGGTCTCCTTTATTTAAAGAAAAACCTTTACGTCACTTTACTTTATAATCTCATTTTCTCTTTTTGATAGCTCAGGAAAATAAGAATGTTCTATATTTTCAGCTTAGAGTGACACATTGCCCATTCCTTCTTCAATGGACAATCCAATTGTTTTTTTTTGTCACTCATTATTGCGCTCATTCATTAAACCATTATTTTTGAGTACCTGCTGTAGACCTCAATACTCAAGTTGAAAAAGCCATACAAGTTTCTGCCCTCGTGAGGCTTAAACTCTAAAGGATAGGAAGATATAAAAGCAGGCACAGAAGATATAAAAGCAGGCACAAAATACAATTTATCACCGTATTAAGTAAATACTATGGGAAAAATTATTAAAAGGCAGAAAGTGACAAGATCACTGTTTTGGAGGGCTCTAGGTCAATCTGTCCATAATCAACTCATCAAAAGTAAATTCCCTGTCGAATCTATTCCTAAAAGCAAACTTTCTGAATTTGCCAACTATATCCAAACTATATATAATATTTGGTTATTTGGCACATTAAAAAATTAATTTGGTAAACTGGTTTGGGCAAAACGATTTTCTATGGATTGACCATTTAAGATAATGTGAGGAGACAAGCCTCCACTGAGGAAACAAATTTGAGAAAAGATTTCAATAATGAGGGGCGCCTGGGTGGCTCAGTGGGTTAAGCCGCTGCCTTCGGCTCAGGTCATGATCCCAGGGTCCTGGGATCGAGGCCCGCATCGGGCTCTCTGCTCAGCAGGGAGCCTGCTTCCCTCTCTCTCTCTGCCTGCCTCTCTGCCTACTTGTGATCTCTCTCTGTCAAATAAATAAATAAAATCTTTAAAAAAAAAAAAAGATTTCAATAATGAAAAAAGCCACCCATGAGCAGATGAGGTGTCGTTGGTAGGTTCACTGGAAATAGAAGGCACGGTTCTGAGTTGTGAAGAAGCTTGCTGACTAAAAAAACTGAAGAAACTCAATGTGACTGAAGAACAGTGAAAGGAGGGTTTCATGAAAGATCAAAGAAATCAGAACGGCCTCAGAGACCATGGTAAGGAGCTTGTATTTTATACGCAGAATGAGGACCTACTGGAGAATTTCACACATGGAGAAACGTGATCTGGTTTGTATATTGAAGGATCGTGGTGGCTGCTGTGTGGAGAACAGATCATTGGGACAAGAGCAAGAGAGAGAAGACGGAGTTGAGTTCATAAGCTGTGATAACAGCAAGGGTGACAGACGTGGTGGGCTGGACGGGGGTGGTAGAGAAGTAAATTACAAAAATCATCACATTGACCGCATGTATTATGTGGTATCCAAAGAAACTCGCTGTTGCATGGAGGCAGATGTAGGAAAAATGGGTAAATGAAAGATACCTCTGAAGCCTGGGTCTCAGCAGCTGGATGCACAGTGGTGCCAACTGCCGAGATGGGCAAGTCTACGGAACCACCATGTTTGTGTGCGGTGGGAGCTGGAAAGTCAAAGTTCTATTTTGGACATGTTAAGATTGAGATGCCAATTAGAAATTGAAATAAAGCTTTTCAGTACAGAGTTAGAGAAAATAATTTGTGTCTCAGGGGAAAAGTGGAGCCCGGTGACACAGACCTGAGACTGATGGGCACAGAGGGTCAAACCTTGGTAGTGGATGAAATAACCTAAGGAGGGAAGACAGGGAATAGTGCCAAGATGCAGGAAAGTAGGAGTAGCCAGCAAGGAGAATGAGAATAAAAAGCCAGTGAAATAAAAAGAAAATCAGGAGAGTAGACTGTGCCAGAAACCAATGAAAGAAAATGATTCAGGTAGAAGGCAGTCATTCATCATGTCAAACACTATTAAGAGGTCAAGTGAAATGAGGAATAACAACTGACCATGGGCACAGACAAGAAGAGGCTCTTACTGACCTTGACCAGAGCTGCCTCAGCAGAATGTGAGCACAAAAGAGAACGGGAATTGAGGCAATATATAGAGAACTCTCTTGAATGTCCCAGCTATAATGGAAGTAGAGAACCAAGACAGGCACAGGAGGGAAATGTGAGGTCAAAGCTATTTGTTTTAGGAGGAGGGAGAATTTATTGGATGTTCATATGCTGATAGGAGCAGTTGGATCAACAAATAAATACTGATGGCTGAACAGGGGGCATAAGAACTGTTCGAGGACATTCTCTGAATAAACAAAAAAATGTAATGTAGGGCATGTGTGGATACAAGGATACTGGCTACACAGTGGGTGCTAAAGTTGCCAAGGATGGCAGCAAGAGAAGTGAAGAGAGAGAGAGAGAGAGAGAGAGAGAGAGAGAGAGAGCTGGGTAATAAAGTCTTGCTTTGATAAGGGAAGATAACCAGAGGTCTGATGAAGGACGGTCTGTACTGGTCAATACTCGTGTGTAATCTGCAAGGGGATTTTCTTGAGGAGAAGGAAGCAACAATCTGGGATCAAGGAACACACTCCCCCCAAGCATGGAAGATGCCTGTAGTAATTGCCTACTACTGTTACAGCAAATGACCACAAAATAAGCAGCTTAAAACCAGAGAAATTTACTCTCTGGATGCCAAAAGTAAAAATCAGAGCCACCAAGCTAAACTCACTGTACGCCAGGCTGAGCTCTCTCCAGAAGTTCTAGGAGAGAAACTATTCCTTGCCTCCTCCAGCTTTGTGTAGCTGCTAGCATGTTTTTGGCTTATGGTTGTGTAAATTCAGTCTCTGCCTCATATTCAGATTGTCTTTTCTATATGTATCTCAAGTCTCAGTCTCTCTTTTAAGGATATAATGTGATAGCTTTTAGGGTCTAGCCAAATAATGTCAGACAATCTTGCCATCATAGGATCCTTAACTTAATCACATCTGCAAAGATCTTTTTTTCAGATTTGTTGATGCAGAGTTCGGTCCCTGCTATCTCCAGACGCCATCATTCTACCTACTAGAATACTGATCATAGACGACAACAAGTGTCTACACTTGACTTGCAAACTCAGAGGACAAAGATGCTAGTCTAGGCTCTTCCACAAACAAATCATATGAGCCATTTAACTTCCCTAAATATCAATTTTTTCTTTAATAAAATATGTATCATAGTGTCAGTTCTAAGAATACGACAGCGTATCTGTGAAATTCAAATGAAAAAAAGTGCACGATGATGCTCGGTGATCTCTCCCCCTGTGCTTAGGTCCTGCTCTGGAAAGATGTTTTAAGAATGACTGTAACTGGGCGCCTGCATGGCTCAGTGGTTTAAAGCCTCTGCCTTTGGCTCAGGTCATGATCTCAGGGTCCTGGAATCAAGGCCTGCATCGGGCTTTCTGCTCAGTAGGGAGCCTGCTTCCCCCTCTCTCTCTATCTACCTCTCTGCCTACTTGTGATTTCTGTCTGTCAAATAAATAAATAAAATCTTAAAAAAAAAAAAAAAGAATGACTGTAACCTCCTCCCTTTCCTAAGGGATCAGAGGTCCTCTGAGACAGAAATCGTGTCCTGCTCATGTTTATGTCTCCCAACTCTTGGTTCATCAGAAGCCTCACCTACATTCTGATAGATGTATGTTCAAATCCACAGTAAATGTTAGTTATGTGACTATAAATTTTCTACATTCCCCACACCTCCTTTATTCTTATCACAAAGCAGGTAGAATGACACTTTCTACCTTACTTGGTGGCTGGGATGATTAAATGCATTTTTTTAAATTTTTTATTTTTTATAAACATATATTTTTATCCCCAGGGGTACAGGTCTGTGAATCACCAGGTTTACACACTTCACAGCACTCACCAAAGCACATACCCTCCCCAATGTCCATAATCCCACCCCCTTCTCCCTAACCCCCTCCCCCCAGCAACCCTCTGTTTGTTTTGTGAGATTAAGAGTCACTTATGGTTTGTCTCCCTCCCAATCCCATCTTGTTTCATTGATTCTTCTCCTACCCACTTAAGCCCACATGTTGCATCACCACTTCCTCATATCAGGGAGATCATATGATAGTTGTCTTTCTCTGCTTGACTTTTTTCACTAAGCATGATACGCTCTAGTTCCATCCATGTTGTCGCAAATGGCAAGATTTCATTTCTTTTGATGGCTGCATAGTATTCCATTGTGTATTTATACCACATCTTCTTGATCCATTCATCTGTTGATGGACATCTAGGTTCTTTCCATAGTTTGGCTATTGTAGACATTGCTGCTATAAACATTCAGGTGCATGTGCCCCTTTGGATCACTACATTTGTATCTTTAGGGTAAATACCCAATACTGCAATTGCTGGGTCATAGGGCAGTTCTATTTTCAACATTTTGAGGAACCTCCATGCTGTTTTCCAGAGTGGTTGCACCAGCTTGCATTCCCACCAACAGTGTAGGAGGGTTCCCCTTTCTCCGCATCCTCGCCAGCATCTGTCATTTCCTGACTTGTTGATTTTAGCCATTCTGACTGGTGTGAGGTGATATCTCATTGTGGTTTTGATTTGTATTTCCCTGATGCCGAGTGATATGGAGCACTTTTTCATGTGTCTGTTGGCCATCTGGATGTCTTCTTTGCAGAAATGTCTGTTCATGTCCTCTGCCCATTTCTTGATTGGATTATTTATTCTTTGGGAGTTGAGTTTGCTAAGTTCTTTATAGATTCTGGACACTAGTCCTTTATCTGATATGTAGTTTGCAAATATCTTCTCCCATTCTGTCAGTTGTCTTTTGATTTGTTAACTTTTGTTTCCTTTGCTGTGCAAAAGCTTTTAATCTTGATGAAATCCCAATAGTTCATTTTTTCCTTTGCTTCCCTTGCCTTTTGCATTGTTCCTCGGAAGATGTTGCTACGGCAGAGGTCGAAGAGGTTGCTGCCCGTGTTCTCCTCAAGGATTTTGATGGATTCCTTTCGCACATTGAGGTCCTTCATCCATTTGAGTCTATTTTTGTGTGTGGTGTAAGGAAATGGTCCAATTTCATTTTTCTGCATGTGCCTGTCCAATTTTCCCAGCACCATTTATTGAAGAGGCTGTCTTTTTTCCATTGGACATTCTTTCCTGCTTTGTCGAAGATTAGTTGACCATAGATTTGAGGGTCTATTTCTGGGCTCTCTATTCTGTTCCATTGATCTATGTGTCTGTTTTTGTGCCAGTACCATGCTGTCTTGATGATGACAGCTTTGTAATAGAGCTTGAAATCCGGAATTGTGATGCCACCAACGTTGGCTTTCTTTTTCAATATCCCTTTGGCTATTCGAGGTCTTTACTGGTTCCATATAAATTTTAGCATTATTTGTTCCATTTCTTTGAAAAAGATGGATAGGAATTGCATTAAATGTGTAGATTGCTTTAGGTAGCATAGACATTTTCACAATATTTATTCTTCCAATCCAGGAGCATGGAACATTTTTCCATTTCTTTGTGTCTTCCTCAATTTCTTTCATGAGTACTTTATAGTTTTCTGAGTATAGATTCTGTGCCTCTTTGGTTAGGTTTATTCCTAGGTATCTTATGGTTTTGGGTGCAATTGTAAATGGGATTGACTCCTTAATTTCTCTTTCTTCTGTCTTGCTGTTGGTGTAGAGAAATGCAACTGATTTCTGTGCATTGATTTTATATCCTGACACTTTACTGAATTCCTGTATAAGTTCTAGCAGTTTTGGAGTGGAGTCTTTTGGGTTTTCCACATATAGTATCATATCATCTGCAAAGAGTGATAATTTGACTTCTTCTTTGCCGATTTGGACGCCTTTAATTTCCTTTTGTTGTCTGATTGCTGAGGCTAGGACCTCTAGTACAATGTTGAATAGAAGTGGTGATAATGGACATCCCTGCTGTGTTCCTGACCTTAGCGGAAAAGCTTTCAATTTTTCTCTATTGAGAATGATATTTGCGGTGGGTTTTTCGTAGATGTCTTTGATGATATTGAGGTATGTGCCCTCTATCCCTACACTTTGAAGAGTTTTGATCAGGAAGGGATGTTGTACTTTGTCAAATGCTTTTTCAGCATCTATTGAGAGTATCATATGGTTCTTGTTCTTTCTTTTATTGATGTGTTGTATCACATTGACTGATTTGCGGATGTTGAACCAACCTTGCAGCCCTGGAATAAATCCCACTTGGTCGTGGTGAATGATCTTTTTAATGTACTGTTGAATCCTATTGGCTAGTATTTTGTTGAGTATTTTCGCATCTGTGTTCATCAAGGATATCGGTCTATAGCTCTCTTTTTTGGTGGGATCCTTGTCTGGTTTTGGGATCAAGGTGATGCTGGCCTCATGAAATGAGTTTGGAAGTTTTCCTTCCATTTCTATTTTTTGGAACAGTTTCAGGAGAATAGGAATTAGTTCTTCTTTAAATGTTTGGTAGAATTCCCCCGGGAAGCCATCTGGCCCTGGGCTTTTGTTTGTTTGGAGATTTTTAATGACTGTTTCAATCTCCTTACTGGTTATGGGTCTGTTCAGGCTTTCTATGTCTTCCTGGTTCAGTTGTGGTAGTTCATATGTTTCTAGGAATGCATCCATTTCTTCCAGATTGTCAAATTTATTGCCGTAGAGTTGCTCATAGTATGTTCTTATAATAGTTTGTATTTCTTTGGGGTTAGTTGTGATCTCTCCTCTTTCATTCATGATTTTATTTATTTGGGTCCTTTCTCTTTTCTTTTTGATAAGTCGGGCCAGGGGTTTATCAATTTTATTAATTCTTTCAAAGAACCAGCTCCTAGTTTCGTTGATTTGTTCTACTGTTTTTTTGGTTTCTATTTCATTGATTTCTGCTCTGATCTTTATGATTTCTCTTCTCCTGCTGGGCTTAGGGTTTCTTTCTTGTTCTTTCTCCAGCTCCTTTAGGTGTAGGGTTAGGTTGTGTACCTGAGACCTTTCTTGTTTCTTGAGAAAGGTTTGTACCGCTATATATTTTCCTCTCAGGACTGCCTTTGTTGTATCCCACAGATTTTGAACCGTTGTATTTTCATTATCATTTGTTTCCATGATTTTTTTCAATTCTTCTTTAATTTCCAGGTTGACCCATTCATTCTTTAGAAGGATGCTGTTTAGTCTCCATGTGTTTTGGTTCTTTTCAAACTTCCTTTTGTGGTTGAGTTCTAGCTTTAGAGCATTGTGGTCTGAAAATATGCAGGGAATGATCCCAATCTTTTGATACCGGTTGAGTCCTGATTTAGGACCGAGGATGTGATCTATTCTGGAGAATGTTCCATGTGCACTAGAGAAGAATGTGTATTCTGTTGCTTTGGGATGAAATATTCTGAATATATCCGTGATGTCCATCTGGTCCAGTGTGTCATTTAAGGCCTTTATTTCCTTGCTGATCTTTTGCTTGGATGACGTGTCCATTTCAGTGAGGGGAGTGTTAAAGTCCCCTACTATTATTGTATTATTGTTGATGTGTTTCTTTGATTTTGTTATTAATTGGTTTATATAGTTGGCTGATCCCACGTTGGGGGCATAGATATTTAAAATTGTTAAATCTTCTTGTTGAACAGACCCTTTGAGTATGATATAGTGTCCTTCCTCATCTCTTATTATAGTCTTTGGCTTAAAATCTAATTGATCTGATATAAGGATTGCCACTCCTCCTTTCTTCTGATGTCCATTAGCATGGTAAATTCTTTTCCACCCCTTCACTTTAAATCTGGAGGTGTCTTCGGGCTTAAAATGAGTTTCTTGGAGGCAACATATAGATGGGTTTTGTTTTTTTATCCATTCTGATACCCTGCGTCTTTTGACAGGGGCATTTAGCCCATTCACATTCAGGGTAACTATTGAGAGATATGAATTTAGTGCCATTGTATTGCCTGTAAGGTGACTGTTACTGTATATGGTCTCTGTTCCTTTCTGATCTACCACTTGTAGGCTCTCTCTTTGCTTAGAGGACCCCTTTCAATATTTCCTGTAGAGCTGGTTTGGTATTTGCAAATTCTTTCACTTGTTGTTTGTCCTGGAAGCTTTTAATCTCTCCTTCTATTTTCAATGATAGCCTAGCTGGATATAGTATTCTTGGCTGCATGTTTTTCTCGTTTAGTGCTCTGAAAATATCATGCCAGCTCTTTCTGGCCTGCCAGGTCTCTGTGGATAAGTCAGTTGCCAATCTAATATTTTTACCATTGTATGTTACAGACCTCTTTTCCCGGGCTGCTTTCAGGATTTTCTCTTTGTCACTGAGACTTGTAAATTTTACTATTAGGTGACGGGGTGTGGGCCTATTCTTATTGATTTTGAGGGGCGTTCTCTGAACCTCCTGAATTTTGATGCTCATTCCCTTTGCCATATTGGGGAAATTCTCCCCAATAATTCTCTCCAGTATACCTTCTGCTCCCCTCTCTCTTTCTTCTTCTTCTGGAATCCCAATTATTCTAATGTTGTTTCGTCTTATGGTGTCACTTATCTCTCGAATTCTCCCCTCGTGGTCCAGTAGCTGTTTGTCTCTCTTTTGCTCAGCTTCTTTATTCTCTGTCATTTGGTCTTCTATATCACTAATTCTTTCTTCTGCCTCATTTATCCTAGCAGTTAGAGCCTCCATTTTTGATTGCACCTCATTAATAGCTTATTTGATTTCAACTTGGTTAGATTTTAGTTCTTTTATTTCTCCAGAAAGGGCTTTTATATCTTCTACACACTGTCCTAGAGCCTACAGGTGAGAAGTGCTCAAAATACATTAAATAATCCTAGTACTGAAAGTGTCTCACTTCTCTCATGCACTTGTTGTAAACTAGGTGGTTTATTAAATTCCTTTGGTAGGGGCACTGGGTGGCTCAATCAATTAAGCATATGACTCTTGATATCCACTTAGATTATGATCTCAATGTTGTGAGCTCCGGCCCCACATCAGGCTCTGCACTAGTGTGGAGCTTGCTTAAGATTCTCTCTCTGCTCCTCCTCACTCCCTCTTTAAAATATATATATATTTTTTTAATTTTTTATTTTTTATAAACATATATTTTTATCCCCAGGGGTACAGGTCTGTGAATCACCAGGTTTACACACTTCACAGCACTCACCAAAGCACATACCCTCCCCAATGTCCATAATCCATCCCCTTCTCCCAAACCCCCTCCCCCCAGCAACCCTCAGTTTGTTTTGTGAGATTAAGAGTCACTTATGGTTTGTCTCCCTCCCAATCCCATCTTGTTTCATTGATTCTTCTCCTACCCACTTAAGCCCCCATGTTGCATCACCACTTCCTCATATCAGGGAGATCATATGATAGTTGTCTTTCTCTGCTTGACTTTTTTCACTAAGCATGATACGCTCTAGTTCCATCCATGTTGTCGCAAATGGCAAGATTTCATTTCTTTTGATGGCTGCATAGTATTCCATTGTGTATTTATACCACATCTTCTTGATCCATTCATCTGTTGATGGACATCTAGGTTCTTTCCATAGTTGGCTATTGTGGACATTGCTGCTATAAACATTTGGGTGCACGTGCCCCTTTGGATCACTACGTTTGTATCTTTAGGGTAAATACCCAATACTGCAATTGCTGGGTCATAGGGCAGTTCTATTTTCAACATTTTGAGGAACCTCCATGCTGTTTTCCAGAGTGGCTGCACCAGCTTGCATTCCCACCAACAGTGTAGGAGGGTTCCCCTTTCTCCGCATCCTCGCCAGCAACTGTCATTTCCTGACTTGTTGATTTTAGCCATTCTGACTGGTGTGAGGTGATATCTCATTGTGGTTTTGATTTGTATTTCCCTGATGCCGAGTGATATGGAGCACTTTTTCATGTGTCTGTTGGCCATCTGGATGTCTTCTTTGCAGAAATGTCTGTTCATGTCCTCTGCCCATTTCTTGATTGGATTATTTGTTCTTTGGGTGTTGAGTTTGCTAAGTTCTTTATAGATTCTGGACACTAGTCCTTTATCTGATATGTCGTTTGCAAATATCTTCTCCCATTCTGTCAGTTGTCTTTTGATTTTGTTAACTGTTTCCTTTGCTGTGCAAAAGCTTTTGATCTTGATGAAATCCCAATAGTTCATTTTTGCCCTTGCTTCCATTGCCTTTGGCGTTGTTCCTAGGAAGATGTTGCTGCGGCTGAGGTCGAAGAGGTTGCTGCCTGTGTTCTCCTCAAGGATTTTGATGGATTCCTTTCGCACATTGAGGTCCTTCATCCATTTTGAGTCTATTTTTGGGTGTGGTGTAAGGAAATGGTCCAATTTCATTTTTCTGCATGTGCCTGTCCAATTTTCCCAGCACCATTTATTGAAGAGGCTGTCTTTTTTCCACTGGACATTCTTTCCTGCTTTGTCGAAGATTAGTTGACTGTAGAGTTGATGGTCTATTTCTGGGCTCCCTATTCTGTTCCATTGATCTATGTGTCTGTTTTTGTGCCAGTACCATGCTGTCTTGATGATGACAGCTTTGTAATAGAGCTTGAAATCCGGAATTGTGATGCCACCAACGTTGGCTTTCTTTTTCAATATCCCTTTGGCTATTCGAGGTCTTTTCTGGTTCCATATAAATTTTAGCATTATTTGTTCCATTTCTTTGAAAAAGATGGATGGTACTTTGATAGGAATTGCATTAAATGTGTAGATTGCTTTAGGTAGCATAGACATTTTCACAATATTTATTCTTCCAATCCAAGAGCATGGAACATTTTTCCATTTCTTTGTGTCTTCCTCAATTTCTTTCATGAGTACTTTATAGTTTTCTGAGTATAGATTCTGTGCCTCTTTGGTTAGGTTTATTCCTAGGTATCTTATGGTTTTGGGTGCAATTGTAAATGGGATTGACTCCTTAATTTCTCTTTCTTCTGTCTTGCTGTTGGTGTAGAGAAATGCAACTGATTTCTGTGCATTGATTTTATATCCTGACACTTTACTGAATTCCTGTATAAGTTCTAGCAGTTTTGGAGTGGAGTCTTTTGGGTTTTCCACATATAGTATCATATCATCTGCAAAGAGTGATAATTTGACTTCTTCTTTGCCGATTTGGACGCCTTTAATTTCCTTTTGTTGTCTGATTGCTGAGGCTAGGACCTCTAGTACTATGTTGAATAGCAGTGGTGATAATGGACATCCCTGCCGTGTTCCTGACCTTAGCGGAAAAGCTTTCAGTTTTTCTCTATTGAGAATGATATTTGCGGTGGGTTTTTCGTAGATGTCTTTGATGATATTGAGGTATGTGCCCTCTATCCCTACACTTTGAAGAGTTTTGATCAGGAAGGGATGCTGTACTTTGTCAAATGCTTTTTCAGCATCTATTGAGAGTATCATATGGTTCTTGTTCTTTCTTTTATTGATGTGTTGTATCACATTGACTGATTTGTATATTTTTTTGATAAATTATTTCACGTGGTTCCCCAGCGCATGGTGTAGGCAATCTTACTATAATAACAATTAAATAATTCATAAATTACTAAGGTTATAATAAATATTAGAAGTCTGATAAATGATCATATAGAATGGTAGCAGGTAGTGAGTCTGGCCAACATAATTACAGTCTAAATGCAATCATAACAGTGATATTGAAAATAATTAATTGTTATTAGCATTCCCATTTTAAGATAATGAAACTTAAGAGGACTGAAAATGTAAGTGATTTCCTAAAGTTTGCTAAAGTAAGTGACTTTCCATATTCACATAGAAACGGGCACAGCCTGCATCTAAATCCAAGCTATCTGGTTCCAGAGTCTAGGTTCTATTAGGATATGGAGGGTCTTTAAAAAGGCTGAAGTTGGGATGCCTGGGTGCCTCAGTGGTTTGAGCCTCTGCCTTCGGCTCAGGTCATGATCTCAGGATCCTGGGCATTGAGTCCACATCTGGCTTTCTGCTCAGCGGGGAGCCTGCTTCCCTCCCTTTCTCTCTGCCTGCCTTGAGATCTCTGTCTGTCAAATAAATAAATAAAATCTTTAAAAATAAATAAATAAATAAATAATAAAAAGGCTGAAGGACTATTTAAATAAGCCTGAAAGGGATCATTTGGTAAATATTTAAACCAAAAATAAAATAACACTTTATATTTCTGATTAAATGCAGAGATTTCACTGTTAATTTAGTACCTGGTGCCATTACATGTGGTATATAATCCAAATCAGCCAATATAATTATTCCTTTTTTGGGGAAATTAATATTATTAACATAGCAAAAATAAATGAAGAGAAATGTGTGGTGCTGGAATCCAAACATCTGAGGATTTTCCAATATTTGTAATTATTAACCAGAAAATTCATCCTAACCTCTGGGGGAAAAAAGGATATTATGTAGGATTAGCAAGTTCATGTGGAGAGGGAAATAAACACTCTTGCTCTTGAGCTCCAACCCTCCAAGAAACAGCCTGTGTTTGAAGAGATGGTAAGGGAGGATGTACTAAGGTTCAGTTAGAACAAGAAGGTCAAGTTCTTCTCAGAGATCAAAGCTGAGGATACAGGGATTTTTGCTGGTGATGGACCATGAATTCCACCAGGGAATGGTGGAAAATTCAGGTGGGCAGAGAGAGATAACTGAATGGTTCAGATTGAAGGTTACACTGGGCCACTGAAATGACTCAAGGTCTCTACACACCTCGACCTAACCAAATGCAGTTGCTTTTTTCCAGGACTCCAAGTCTCCTGGGTACGTCAGCCCCTAAACTGATGGCATTGATTCCCTAAAATCCTCTACAGGGTCATTTTTTTTTTCTTTTACTCATTCCTCCAAAACCTAGGCCAACTGTTGTTGTTTCTTTTTTTCCCAAAGCCCCAGTATTTGTTCTACATGATCTCATTTAAAATATAACACCACTTCTATAATATCAAATGAAAATTCCAAGAAAATGACCCCTAAATGTACATATGCTACTCAGTGAGTCCCAAAGTTTTTGGTCTCAGAATCCTTTACATTCTTAAAAACTACTGAGAAATCTGTAAATTTTTTTTTGGAGGGTTACATTTATAGATATGTATTATTTTACAATAAAAATTGGTAACTATTTAAAAATATTTATTCAGTCCACTTAAAAAATAACTATCACAAACTTATTACATTAGAATAAATTACATATTTTGTGAAACCTACTATATTTTCCAAAACAAATAGTTTGAAGAGTAGTATGATTTTATATTATTTCAAATTATATTAATGCCTGTCTTAATCAAAGCAAGCTAGAGTCTATCTCCTCCTGTATTTAATTCATTTCAATATGTTGTCTCAGTCAAGGTATCTGGAGTGCCCATGTAGCTCAGTTGGCTAAGCGTCTGCCTTTGGCTCACGTAGTGATTCCAGGGTCCTGAGATTGAGGTCCACATCAGGCTCCCTACTCAGCAGGGAATCTGCTTCTCCTCTCCCTCTGCCCTCTCCCCTGCTCATGTTCTCTCACGCACGTACTCTCCTTCTTTCTCAAATAAAATCTAAAAAAAATATGTATATGTATATGTATACATATATATATATAAAGGAGGGCACGTATTGCATGGAGTACTGGATGTGGTACATAAACAATGAATCTTGGAACACTGAAAAAATAAAATAAAATAAAAATAAAAATATATATCTTCAAAAAAAATTAAAGGAAAAATATCCGCCCTCCCAAAGATATGCAGTTGGCAAATGAAGGTATATTTAACCATCTTTTCAGATAATTGCCAATATTCTTCTTTGCTATTACACCAAAACTTGACAAGTAATTTTTTTTTATTGGTCAGTTGCGATGTTGGTTTGCATTTTATTGTGAATGGTTCTGTTACCCATGCAAGATTTTATAACTCAGTCATTAACATTTGGAAATGTTGGCTCACACATTATGCATGTTTTCTCAATGCTGACAGAGTTGGTCATTCCTGTATGTAATCAGGAACTTTTCAAGTTTATGGATGTTTTCTATAACTCCAGTTTTCTCTTGAAATCTCAAATGTTATCACTGGCAACAAACACTGTGAGTTATTTTTCTTCAAGTGGCAGGTTCCTTTTAGTCCACTTTGAGAAAATGTCTACACAAATACCCACATCTGAATCACCATAATTTGTCAATCATGTTTTTCACTAAATAAAAGGGGGGGGTCAAGGAAAAGAGTGGATAGTTGAGCCTACATTTGAAACAATCACATAAGTGCTTTTCATCAAGAGAGCCATTATAATTTAGTATGCAGAAGATGCGCTTTATGCATTACATCATCACACAGAACGTGAGATATACATATATAATCTATATATGTACAGATATATATCTCATATATATATCTCTGTATATATCTCTGTATATATATAGGTATACATATATATCTATATATATATAGATATATATAAATAAAATTCAGGGCTGATGTATAACAAAATTAATAATTTTTACTGCTTCATCAGGACATTTTTAAATGAAACTGGACTTTTTTTTCCTTGTAAGTTGGTAGATATGAAGAATACAATGACTGTGAGTAGAAGTTGGTGCCACTAACTTAACTTGCTAAAACTCTAACGGTTTGGCTCACCACTGCATTTGCACTATCTAAGGAAATGCCAATGCAGAGAAAAAGAAAAATCATGTCTTAATAGTATTATGAAAATTGTTTTGATCTCTCACGCATTCCGAAAGGATCCTACGAACCCCAGATTACACTATGAGAACTGCTGAGGAAGCAAAATTTTCTTACCTGCAGATCTAATTATTTTTCAGTGCCTAACATCAAGCTGGATCTCTTTTGGTCTACTATGCTCTTCTGCTTTTCTCAGCATCTTCCTGACTTCCTTCTCATATATTAAAATCAGCCTTGTAAGCATACAGACTGAAGGTGCTAAGACTCATTTCCTATGCCTAGTTAGTCATCAGTAACTATTCTTTCTTTCTTTAAAAAAAAAAAAAAAAAAACTTCCCCATTACCATATGTTGCCCAAAAAACTATCTTAACCAACCTGGATTACTGAAAAAGTTCCCACAGTTTCCGTAGACTTTTCTTTCTATGCCCAATTGTGAACATTCTAAATGCTTTCACCCTGCCTTTTACCTATGCATTTAGATACAACGTTCACTCCAGGACCAAGTCCAAATCTCACAGACCTGAGCAAATTGACACAATTGTATTTATACTACAGAGTCTCCAAGGCATGCCTATAAGGATATCCAGGTGCCAGAAAAGCCATTTTATCAAGTAGCACATGGCATTCTAAATTAAAGAGTTAATTGGACCTACAGTCCCTTTAACTGCACAATTATACAAATTATAATGATACAAATTATATAAATTATACATCTTACCTTTTAAAGCTAGTTCTGTACAATCCATAAATGTACAAAAGCAAATGGTCTCCAGCTAAAATGGCTACTATCCTCTAAATAGCTATAGTGGTCCAATTTACCTTGTCATCATAGTTAATTATATTCATTTATTTCATTATGTCAAATCACTGCAGATCATTGACCCTGTTTATTAGTCTCAGAAATGCATTTAATCTAAACCCTCTTCTAGAAAATTTTGGTGGATATTTTTTCACCAAATAGTGAATACAAATGCTTATCTTAGCATCTTAAGTCTTCCCCCATTTCATAAGGAAGGGATATTTTCCAGAAGTATGGTGTTAAAAATACATTGGTTTCTTCTGTTAGCTTTATAGTAATGGCTAAGGAATTTCATTGGGCAATACATGAATCATCATTTTGCAAATTCATACTAAAGTAAAATAGTGGTGAGATCTAACCACTGGAAAAATGGTTTTAATTTCATTCTGGAATCCCTTAATTTTAGAACAGCCTAGCCATGGTCTACAGATCTGCTAGATCACATTGCCACGTGTCATGTTTGGGTGCTTCCTATAGTTACAAGCCAGCAAACAGAAAGAAATTTCAATATTCACTCCACAAAGGTAAAGGCGGTTTAGTAAATATACTGTTTCCACCTTGACAAGAAAGAAACTCCCTCAGAAGGTAGGCAATCTTTTGGACCATTACATTCTTTCCAAATAGCAGGAGGAAAAATTTAAATACTTTCTGATAACTGAAATGGATTATAAAGCACAAAATCAATCAGACAGAGAAGACTCCGTTTTACTACAACATCCATTCCTACTCTCCTAGATGTTATCAGAAAATATTCCAACAGTAACATAGTCAAAAGCAGAAAGCATAGGATATAGCAATTATGTGATTTCAGCTATAGGATGCTGGTAGCCCTCTATAAATTTGCTAGAAATCTAAACTTTAAACAAATGTGCTGCAAAGATGTATTTTAAAATTCTGCTTTAAGTTATAATTTCAAAGTTATGACTTTAGAGCTAATATAGATTTTCCTTGTGAAAATCTACCAAATCCCCACACCCCCTGTTTAAATATTTGCTGCCCTTATTCAGAATGGTTGTTAAATGAAGGTGGAAAAACTTATTAATAGAATTTTGCAGAGCAAGATTAAAGCATTTGCAGTATCAATGTATTAGAATTGTTAATAAATAAATAAATAAATTTTTAAAATGGTAAGTGTGCTAAAATTCATCTCCCAAATGCTCCAATCCCAGTTCATGGACTATAGGCTCTGTTCTATTAAAAATAAACAAATTTTAAAAGCCCTTTAGATAAAGAAGCTCTAGAACCTTTCTCATGCCTCACTGTCATGTTTAATTCAGTCAAAATATAGTGGCCTTATAGCTAATATACTGAATACCATAAAGCTGGCATTAAATCTATTTTTAATTGTTGTATAGGAAATTGATCTTAGTTTCTATGTGGAGCTGCAGCTGTACATTTGAAAATCATTACAAAGTAGAGGCCATCAGTTAAGAGGATTCTAATCAATGTCCAGCCTTGATAGAAAGATTGAGTCATATTTCCACCATATTGCACTTGCGCTTATGAATCCCCATATGTTTTGTTTCATTTTGCAACTATTATCCATGATGTTTCTTACATCTTTCCTAAAAGCACTCCCATACAGTCCTCAGCATTTTTATCTCAATAGGTTTCCCCACTTTGTGTTGTGGTCTACGCTGGTCATCACGATACTTGCTTTTACATTACTATTTTCAATTCTAATTCAGATGCCATTTTCACATATGCAAACTGTTCCCCTGTCCAGATAGAGTGCAGGGTTTTAGACAAACTGAATTCACACCACAGACTTACACGTAGCAGTGGTCCCTCAGTCCCTCCCTCCGGCTCACTTACTACTCTAGTCCAAATAACAGCTTCTTATCAAAACCATTCTCTGGATGAAAATGAAAGCTAGCTTGGAAGTCTAAATCAAGCCACATTCTCCCCCACATATAATTTGTGGCACAGTGTTTCCAAGAGCCTCATTATAGTTCAGAAACCCTTTAGTTATCCTTAAATCCCAAGATTGTTTTAATGTTCTAGAAGGAGTAAATTATTCAGACAGGATTTACTGTACAGGAGGGAGGGGATAAAAGAAAAAATAATAATAATACTTGGTAAAGTTCCACCAATGGTATTTTAGTAGACACTTCATATAATTTCATCTACTTAAACTATGCTAAGTTGCTACCCAGGGTACCATACACCATTCAAGCTATATAAAAACTCATTTTGTTCATTATGTTTCTGAGTATGTATACAATATACACTGCAGTATATTGGTCTGTAGTGCCAGATATGACCTCACATTATGAAAAATTTAAAAAGCCAAAGGCTCCCACTGCCTATAACAGAGTTTCCGAAACCTGAGTAAAAGTTACTTCAGGTTTCTGATTTAATCAAGACATTCAGATTTGCTAGGTCCAGCTGGGATCCTTCAAAGCTGGCCCTGGTGTTTCTAAAAGTCTAAGAAGATATAAGATGAACTTTCTTATGTGGAACCCAATCTGTTGTTCTGCTCTCATCTTGGCCAATCTTCCCTCTCTTCCTCTTCTCCGCTTCCCCCTTTCTGTTCTCAACACACAGACAATTGATGCTCAGAACACAGATGATGCTGTTTTGTTCTCCCAAGACTTCACACGTCCCCTTTCTTCTACTCTATTCTGCTTACTTACATCCATCCTTAATGCAAATGGCATCTTCTGTACAAGTTTCCCTGACCCCGTCAGGCTGCTAGTTATATATTCTTCTATTTAATACCGCTCTACGGGTCACTGTGTTCATACTGCACTATTTTCTAGTTATGTGCCCATGTTTTTCTATGACCCACTCAATCCACAGTTCGTGAGGTCAAGGACCGTAATTGATTCACCATGGAGTTCTCCTTCTAAGCACCAGGCCTGAAGCGTGATAGGTACATAATCATTGTATACTGAGCAAAAGAGGAAAAGTGACCATGGCAGTCCTTTTTCCAGTACATCCAAACACTCTAAACTCTTAGTTCCTATCAATAATACACATTTAATGTCAATATCTTAGGTCAGAATCATGGAGAGTTGTGAATTCAATCTGTCAAAATATATATTATGGCTTCTTTGTTAAATCACTGTATTTTCTGCAAATTTAATTACATTTAACTTTTTTTTTAAGACTTTTATTTATTTACTTGATAGAGATCACAAGTAGGCAGAGAGGCAGGCAGAGAGAGAGAGGGAAGCAGGCTCCCCACTGAGCAGAGAGCCCGACGTGGGGCTCGATCCCAGGACTCTGAGATCATGACCCGAGCTGAAGGTAGAGGCTTAAACCACTAAGCCACCCAGGTGCCCCACATTTAACTTTTTTAAAGAAACACCTTGTGTTTTAGTCTCTTATGGTCTCCCTGCTTGTTGACCCGTGTGGACCCAGGCTACTACTGCGAGCTCTCTACCTTCTCCTCTATCCTTGGAATGGACATTCCACTTGCCTTCCCCATGCTAGAAGCTGCCCCCAAAACACAGTCTTGAGGGAGCCCATCTGGATGGTATACATGACTAAACCTAGTTACGTCCACCTAGTTACGTCCACTCTATAACGTTTGAGGATTCTGGTGGGTGGGTGTGGAGATCAACTCTCTTTCAGCTGCACAAGACAAGTCTTTAAGTAAGTTCCCTGGCCCCGTATACCTGCCACCTATGGATCTGGAACGGTTGCGTCTTTCTTCAATCTCTCCTTGTCTTCCCTGTTAAAGGAAGGCAGTTTGCAAACCAATACTCCTCTATGCCTAATAGTTGCTCTACTCTACCTAGAATTTTTTTAATGAAATGAAAACAGTTCTGGGGTAGGAGGAAGGGGATAGTGAAGGGCTGTTGTGATCCACCACTCAGATGCTCAGAGCTCTTGGGTTAGTAAAAATGCCTTGATGGTCTTCATCATTACAAAGGGCAAGGTTTCCCAGACTAGTCTAGATAGGGAAAAAAAAAAAAAAAAGGAATGAAGATGAGAAAATTTTCTACACGAAGAGGGGCTAGGACTTTTGTGTGGCCCATGCCTACTCCAGTTTGAAAGAGTTTGTAGAAGAGAAGTAGCACTGGCAAACTGGCAGGAAACTGAAAGGGTTGTAAAAGGACTGGTAAGAAGCTTCCAAGAACAGGGATGACTTTCAAACATCGAGACACAGAAGCTTCTGCCCTGGGCCATTCTTTACCACACCCTCCCCACACTTTCAGTAAAGCCTCCTCATAGACAGCGATGGTGGGTTAATGATGTGCGGGGGAGTTGGTGAAGAAATCTCGACTTCTCTGCTCCAGAGGCATGGGGTGAAGAAGGGGCAGCATCTTCACAGGCAAGTGGCAAGATGCCAGGAGGACCTGGCCCCTGGAGCCAGAAGGGGAAACACGAAAACACGCTTTCGGGGAAAACCTGAAAATAGTGGCATGGGTTCTGCGTTTATTATAGGAAATTGTATAAGAGTTTGATACATTTTATTTGGATAGTAAAAGAAAATGTTAGCCCAGAAGACCGAAGAACGAGTAATATCAAATATACCTACTGGTAGATTTTATAATAGTGGTAGTACTACTACTGTTATAGTAGTAGTACTACTACTATAGTACTACTATAACAGTAGTAGTACTACTACTACTATAGTACTACTATAACAGTAGTAGTACTACTGGTAGTAATATCAAATACACCTCATTGCGTAGAACCTACAGTCAACACTGCATAGCCACTGCCTTGTTTCCAACTCTGGCTTTTCTCTCTACCACCCAGACTTTGGTATTTAAATTTTATGTGTCCCTGTTTCCCTCCCCATAAAATAGCAATAGGGACGTGCCTACTTCACAGAGTCAACATTAGGACATCAGTGAATGTCTTTGAAGGACCTTCAGCAGCACCTATCAGACAGTACATTAGTTTTTCTACAGTAAATAAAAGAAGAACTACAAAAAGAATAAAACTCTCATCTGCTATTAGATTTTCTTCCCTGTCTCACGTACATAAATCACATTTACACTTGTATAATAAAGTGATCACAGACTAATGAAGTTATTCTTTAGAGATTTACATATAAAAATCTGTGGAATAAAATGTTATGATTGGATTACTTAATATGAAGTGCTTTTATTTCTTCATAAAATAGTCCTAATACTCAATCTCATGGTTGGAAGGAAGAAAAATGTTAAAAATCAAGTCATAAACTCTGGTACAGGAAAGAGTCAAACCTGTCTCTTTGGGACGTGAAAAGGGAGATGCAGGAGAGCAGTGCCATCACTTGGCACAGAAGCTGTTCCCCACTAGGAATTGTGCACACGCAGGACCACACCCTGTGCAGGAGTCCCTCTCCCACTGCGCCATTAACCACCGCTCATTCCTCAGTTTCCCCCCTCCCCACCTCAGCTTCGAGCTTCATGGGAGTAGAAATGATGGCATCCCCAGCAAGTCCGAGGGGGCCCCACACAGGAGGTGCTCCACAAAAGCCCCATTTAGCCTATCAGCTCTGTCCTCGGATCTCCTTTCCCACAAACACCACTGCTAACTTACCAATGGGAAGTATGAGGACAGATTGAGTATATCCTGCTAAACAAAGGAACCACAAGGGAAGAAATGATTTTCGAAAGCTTTTGATAGGGGCGACTGGGTGTCTCAGTCAGTTAAACATCTGCCTTCAGCTCAGGTCATGGTCCCACGGTCCTGGGATGGCATCCATGTCCCCCATAAGGCTCTCTGATCAGCAGGGAGTCTGCCTCTCCCTCTGCCTCTCCCTCCTGGCTTGAGTTCTCTCTCTTGCTCACTCTTTCTCTCAAATAAATAAGTATAATCTTAAAAGAAAAGAAAGAAAGAAAGAAAGAAAGCTTTTAATATGCCATGTTCTCCCCTCTCCCCAATAAACACAACCCAAATAAAAGAAGAAAGAAAATAAAACAATTTAATCTCAGACTTATTTCAGTTTGGGACACTATTGCAAAGAAAATAAGAAAATGATTTCACCGCCTTAGACTTATTTCAGTTTAGTACATTATTGTTTTTTATTGCTTATGGGAAACTAATCATTCCATTGCTTAGAGTGTCTAAAAATCTAAATCCTTCTTAATTCCTTCCCTCTGTCTCTGGTAGACAAACACAACTTCCTTTCTATGTTGCTTTCCCTTTTGGTCCACCCCAGCCCTCCCTTCTCATATGTCTTCTCTCTGCTATTCCTTCAAGTACTACCTCTTCCAAAAGCCCTCTTGAGTCATGTCCTTCACCTCTGTGCTATCTTGATAATTCCTAGTACTTGATGGTAGAATTCTTCTTCTTACTTATTCCTCTCTCTCTCTTTCTCCCCCACCTCCAACCCCTAATCATGAGCACTTAGAAAACAAGTACTGAGTCTTACTTATCTGAAACATCCAAGAGTTCGACCCAAGAATATCCTTAGGGAAAAGATATGCTAACAATTAAAGCTAGTCAAGATTTTGTTGTTGTTGTTGTTGTTGTTGTTGTTTGAGATTTTATTTATTTATTTGAGATAGAGCAAGAGAGAGAGAGAGCACGAGGGGGCAGGGAGCGGCAGGCAGGGGGAGAAGCAGGCTCCCCACTGAGCAGGGACCCCAAGGCAGGACTCGATCCCAGGGCACTGGGATCATAACCGGAGCTGAAGGCAGATGCTTAACTGACTGAATTATCCAGGAGCCCTGTTGTTTCTGTTCTTTAAGGAAAACATAATCACTTCTTTTGCCATCTACCACTTTTTCAAGTAGTTGGCTGATCATATCCCTAGTTCAAATAAGCATTTACATATTTTTGGTAACTTCTTTGTAGGGAAAAATTGGGGCATATTTTAGAGGATTACTGACTCTTAAATACTATAGGACCATTTTCTATTGGTGACCATCACATTGTATTAAAAATAATATAGAAATACAAAAGAAAGGATGTGTTCTCATGTAAATGATATTATAGCTTATTATTTTCTATAGCTTGAAAAAATGAGTTATTCATATGTATGTGAACCACACAATTAAAATTGCCAGCAAAATATAAACCAAGAGTAAATATCCAGGAATTTCCATCATTTGCCTAATTTATTACTTTGTTTCAATTGAATGTTGAAAACTTTCAACTCATATGAGCAGTTTAAAACTGACAATACTAAAATATCTAGGTCAAATGGGACAAAAAAAAAAATTCCTGAGTTTAATTCTTCCAGTTGCTTTTGCTTTTGCAAATAATTTCAATTACCTGAAACTACACATGATGTTGGGATCTGCTTTTTATACAGATTAAGTTCAGTTATATTTATAATGGCTCAGTTGCAAAGTTGAAAGTACAATAGCTACTATAACTAATTTAAAATGTCATTCTCTGGCTTGTGCTGTAAGCAAAGAAATATTAGTCAGGGACACCTGTCTGGTAGATGAATGGATTTTATTTTGTTGTTTCCAAGTCAATGCAAGAAGGGAAAGACAAAAGTGCAAACAAATGCTATTACAAGGATGAGGCAAGAGCCTCTTTTGAAGCATTTCATGCTTTTTCTTTTTCTTTTTTTTTTTTTTTTAAATCACGAGAATATCAACACCACCTCTGTATTTACTCAAACAACAAATAGTAATCGAGTACCTACCATGAACAGGCGCTAAATCCTCTTAGTTCAAGAAGTCTATTAAAATATTAATCTTTTAAAAAACTATACACATCTAAGTGGCTAAAATTAAAAACATAAATATATATAAAACAAATAACAAATAAATATAAAACAACAGAAATATCTATATACTGAATGTGGGAACATTCAATGCTAAAACTGCTCTGGAAAAAAGTTTGGTAGTTTCTTAAAAAATTAAGCATACACCTACTATAGGACCTAATCATTCCATTCCTGGTATTTACCCAAGTTAAATTAAAACATATGTAAGTCCATAAAAATACACGTACATGAATGTTTGTAGTGGCATTATTTTTAATTATCCAAAATTGGAATTCAAATGTCCTACATGTCCAACTCCTGTAATATGAATAAAAAATTCTGGCATAGCTATAAGACAGCATACTACTTAGCAATTAAAATACATCGATGCATATAATAATAGGAGCAAACTTTAAAATAATTATACAAAATGAAAGAACCCAGGCAAAAAGGAGTTTATACTATATGACTCTACTTATGATAGCTTACAATAAATAAGAGTAGATCAATTGTTGCCTGAAGACAGGGACTATGAGAGGCATTGTCTGGAAATAAGGGATTACAAAAGGATATGAAGAAACTTTTAAGGGTAATACGTGTATTCATCACCCTGATTGTGGTAGTCTTATTGGTATAGAGATACACGAAATTTTATCAAATTGCACTTTTCAAATATGAGTTGTTAATCATATGCCAACTAGACCTCAATAAACTATTAAAATAAAATTAACTTAGAAATGTTATGGAGAGATAAGGTAATAATAAAAAAATTAAAAAGCAATAAAAACAAAAATCAAAAAGGAGTAACAAGGGTGCCTGGGTGGCTCAGTGGGTTAAGCCTCTGCCTTCGGCTCAGGTCATGATCCCAGGGTCCTGGGATTGAGTCCCGCAGAGCAGGGAGCCTGCTTCTCCCTATCCTTCTCCCTCTGCCTGCTGCTCTGCCTACCTGTGCTCTCTATCTCTCTGTCAAATAAATAAATAAAATCTTAAAAAAGAAAAAAAAGAAGTAACAATAACTCTTCTGTCCAGTGGAATTTCTTGTGCTCACTTGACAACAGAGGGGTGTCTTCTGCCATCAGGACCCTAAGCTTACAATCACCCCCAGAGGAAGCCATTTTCTCCATCTTTTCATGAAAATGGGTGAGTTCTTTCACTTCCTTTGGAGTTTGTTTTTCATATATCTTTCTTGTAAGGACCAGGCTACCAGGCTAGAATGAACAATGTGAGCAACTATAGTTGTTTGATCAATTTGGTTAGAGTAGAAGAACAGATCATCAGTCACAAAGTAATATTTACTCACTTGATCCACAAAAATTCTTTTACAAAATCCTTTAAATATTCTTTTTTTTATGCTTGGGGAGGTGAAATCTATAGACTCCCTTTTGTTTAAATATGCTGCATCTCTAAACACAGGACTATGCAAGTCTCAAGATAATTTCCATCACCTACTGTAACATATTACTTAAGTCGACTATGAACATGTAGATATGAAACTAGGAGATGTGAAAAATAAGCTAATTTGAAAAAAAAATACTTAAGCTTATGTTCATTCTATCAACCAGAGCAAATATTGCCCAAGTTAATCAATTTAATTAGGGTTAACTTGTGCTCAATGCACTAATTATGCCTACATATCAAAAGCAAAGCTCATTAAGATGCCTAAATTAAATCTAACTCTCTTTTGTGATCACCTCTTGGGATTTTCTTAATTGTTTACCAATGCCAAATCTGAAGAAGTAATACCAAATGGTACCGAACACTGGCTGCCTCACGCAGCGCCTCTGTGTGGGCTTTGGCTACACGAGAGGAACGGAGGGCTCCAGTTGGGTATTAATCCTATCAGTTTTTATCACAGAAGGAAATGTTTTGGCAATTTCATGTCAAGCTAGTTCATTTTTTCCGAACCGTCTGCAGTCTGGGAGAGATAATCAGGGTGAAACACTGCTCTCGGGGGCTGAAGAATAGTGTCAGAAATTACATCCTCTTGCACAGTTGAACACACATTCTCAAGTGAGCACCACCTCAGAAACCAACAAAACCTACTGCTCTGAGCGTTCCAACTTATGGACTGAAACTGATCAGAGGAGAAAACACCAAGATTCACAGTAGGCAGCTGGGGTCCTGCAGCCATCCACGATTCTAGTTGACCACCACTGATTTTTTTTTTTTAAGATTTTATGTATTTATTTGACAGATGGAGATCACAAGTAGGCAGAGAAGCAGGCAGAGAGAGAGGAGGAAGCAGACTGACCAGAGAGCCCAATGCAGGGCTCAATTCCAGGACCCTGGGATCATGACCTGAGCAGAAGGCAGAGGCTTTAACCCACTGAACCACCCAGGTACCCCTACCGATTTTTTGTTGTTGTTGTTATTATTATTAGATAGAACATATTGTACTCTTTTCTCAGTAAGATTTTGTTTTGCTTTCATCTTGGAAAATGAGCTCTCTGATTCTTATCTCCTCCTCACTATCTCACACTAACATTAGCAGCCTCTTTCGCCTACCTGCTTTATACAATTTCATCCAATTTTTTAAAATCTTTTGTATTAGTTAGGGCCACCAGCTTTGTAGAGACATCCATCTCCTCATGATCTTCACCACAGGCTCAGCACTGAACTCGCACCTCATTCCAATCCACAAAAAACACTAAGAGATCAATAATCACCAAACACTGTTATACACACTCACTCCTCAAAAAAATAGGATGTTTCTCTATTGTCAAAGAGCAAATTGAAGTGATTTCCTGGCACTGAAAGCTTTTTATCTCAGGTCGCCAGAGTACAGTCATCAGAGTGCCAACAGGTGATTCTACATCCACGGATGGATCTCCCATCGCAGTCCTTACAAACACTAGCTCATATCCCAATTCTTTTATTCTTCTTTTCTTTTCTTTTTTTCATGTGTTTGTGTTTTTCATTTTTTTATAATTTTTTTATGTTATGTTAACCACCGTACAGCACATCATTAGTTTTTGATGTGGTGTTCTATGATTCATTGATTCATATCCCAGTTCTTGCTGGAAATCCATTCTAGTACAACTTCCCTGCAGTGACCCTTCCTTTACTCTGGATTCACTCAGTGCCTCATAAAACCATGGGCGTATGTGATACCTGGGCCTCTCAGCAAGGTGGACTTAATACAAGCTACAGACAAAAACAGAATACAGATTTTTAAAAGATCTATTAGTCATCAAATTCCACGGGAGATTTTCACCTTCAAAGCCTTCCATGAGCAAATACATCTCTTCCTCTCAGTTCCAGGGTCACAGTGGACTGTTGATCCTTCAGTGACAATGGCTGGCCTTGAAAGGAGACTTTAGCCTAATTTTGATGGAAATGTTACTTCTGCAGACAATAGAGAATCCAGAGATGATGAATAACCCCCTTCTTTGACCTACCTTACACCCCTAGAAAAATCACCTCCGTTTCATTTTTGATGAACCTCTATCTTGCTTTTATTCTGCCACTTCACTTTCTCAGTGAAGTACTATTAATTCCTTCTCTAGCTCTTTCTGTAGTTATACAATGAGATTTTTTTAAGACCACCAGTGGAATGTACGTTAATTAACAAGCAGGGCCGTTAAAATCTTTATTCTGGAAAGTTCTTCGTTCAAATTAGTGTCTGTTCACTGTCATCCCACTGCATCTTAAACATTCATTCAGAGCTCTATCAGAGAATGCTTTCTCTAATTCGTCTAGGAATTGAAATCACAGTCTGACTCACTTAACATGATTCCCTGCAATCACTGTTACCATTCAGATGGTATCACGGTTCTGTGAAGGAACCGCATGAATCTGGCTGATGCTTGCAGTGTGGCTACAATGCGTGTTTTTTATACCACTAAAACAAGATGGTGAGTGAGTGCTGCGGGCCACAGGTACACAAGTCAGCTCCCCACCCCCTGTCAATTCACACACATTCTAATGATGATACCAGACCACACATCACAATCTCTCCTGGTGCATATTCCAAGCACAATTGCCAAGCTTCCTGATGCATTTGTAATTACTATGCAGGGTTGAGCAATACTTTTTTTTTTTTTTTTTAATTTAAGCACTATCATTTGAAAGTACTCCTCTGTTAGGCCTTGTAAAGCCAATGGTGTATTAAGTAGTTAGTCAATGTGTGCTATTTACCCTGAAGCTTATTTTCCCTTTATAAAAATGGATTGGTTGAATTCTCCTTGTTAGAAAATGCCACCACAATTACTGCCTTCATTTACAAAGATAGAGAACAATAATTAAGTTACATTTCTTAAGCATTTCCTATTTCAGTGCTTATATAAAAAGTTAGCCTGATTTCAAAGTTTTTTCATAAATAAGTTAATGATTAGCAAGAGGCACTTGTACTTTTAAATTTGTATTATGATCAGGAATTGGTTCTATTTTTGACAAGGATAATTCATTCCCTGGATATTCCAGTCTTTTTTATTTTTTTTTAAGAAAATATATCAACAGGGGCGCCTGGGTGGCTCAGTGGGTTAAAGCCTCTGCCTCCGGCTCAGGTCATGATCCCAGGGTCCTGTGATCGAGCCCTGCATCAGGATCTCTGCTCAGCCAGGAGTCTGCTTCCTCCTCTCTCTCTGCCTGCCTCTCTGCCTACTTGTGATCACTGTCTGTCAAATAAATAAATAAAATCTTAAAAAAAAAAAGAAAAGAATTCAAAAGAGGTTGAAATAACAAAAAATATTTGATATATTCTAAGATTCTTCTAAACTGTGGATAACAAAAAAATAAATTAAATGACAAATAAATTTAAAACTGTTAAATATTTCTGTAATTATTCCCAATGAATTTGAGAATTTGGAGTGAGAAGTAGACAGTACTAAACAATTCACGTAACAGAGAAAGGCTCGGGGAAATGAAACAGCTTGCATATTTACATTTAGCTCCTGCTCTGTGCTGCTGGCTGATACTGGAGCTTTGTGTGGAAACAGGGAAAAGTACATCTTGGTCCATACCAGAGCCATCATCTCAGAGAGCAAAGCCCCCACAGGCTGTAGTGCCCACTTGCCCCACAGGCCAGGCCCCTTTGTGAAATGCTCGGACTGCGCTGCTATGCACAATGAACTACATGATTTCCTCCTGGCAGACTCTGGGTTCAGACATGGTTCACATGGAAAAGAAAGAGGAAGAAAGGATCCAGAATCCGCTGACTTCACACAAGCTCCAGCTAAGACCTCCAGGGCCGATAGTTCTGTTCTTCCCTACAGTAAAAGGTAGATGCCTTCACAGTTCAGTTAATAAAGTCATCAAACAGTACTAACAAAGCCCTATAAAAACAGTGTTGCAGAAGAGAAAACGAGAACAAAGAAGAAAAAAAAAAACATTCTTAGTACTTAGGTCTTAGTTGTAGCAACCATTACGGCCACCCCTCCACCCCCGCCCCCATCCCGCAGAGAAAGGTGAGCTCTGCTGGGATCTCTGAGTTCTCTGAGCTTTGCTGCAACACATTACCGTGGGGAACAGATTCAGGCTTACCCCAGAACACACGTACCCCCAAAGCGTTCACTGCGCACGCGCCCCACTCTCCACAGTCCGAGACGTGCCCTTCCAACTGCGCACCTCCAGCTGGAGGAGTTGACCTAGCTTGTGCAGGCATGCTGTGTTCCTTGGCCCATATACAGTTTACCCTAAACAATGGCACAAAGTATGAGGCAGAAGATTTTGGTTGTGGACCCAGGTAGATCTAAAGAATCACCCCACACCACCCACCTACGCATCAGGCAGCGTCAGCTTTCAACCAAATCTCTGGTCACTGGTCAAGCCCAAGCTGGTTCTCCTCCTCCCATATAGCCCTGTTTCACAGACCTACTACTGTTTTAGTTTAAATTAAGAGGAATCATTATTATGGTGGGACATATGACAAACTGAAAGAGGAGACACATGTACTTATGTTCATAACCAGTTACTTGAAGTTAATGTAATTTTTTCAAAACTAGAATTAGCATAAGACAAAATACACAATACGTTAGGAGCAAACATTTATTCTGGGGGAAGGCAAGGACGGTTAAATGAAAATAAATTTAATATCATAATCACTGGTGTTATTAGCTAAAAAAGTCACATGATCACACCAATAGATGCACAAAAGGCATTGGATAAAATTCCGCCATTGTAAGTTATTAAAACTCTAGATCCATTAGGAATGGGATAGCTCTACTTAAAAATGACAGACTGGAGCTGGCGCTTGGGCAGGACTCCAGGGCACAGGGAGGGGGGAGCAGCTTCGCTTCCAGCCCTGAGTAACTCGGAGACCTGGGCTGGCGGGGGCGCAGGAGGCACCACACCTGCGCCAGAGGCTGTAGCAGAAGCTGCCCTTGTCCTGCCGCTGCCTCTCCAGTCCCTTTAGTAATTACCCCTCCAGCTGTTGGGAATGGGGGAGAAAGAGCAGGAGGTGAGAAACTCCCACCGACCCACAGAGGGAGCATGACTTCCCGGACTTCACCTATCATTTTAAAATGGGACCCCAAAAATTTAGAAATCCTGACACTAATGGTGGAAAGGCTTCTGGAGCCACTTGTTACACACTCTAGGTACATAAATTCTGTCAGGTAAAAGCAATGCATTAAAAACATTTATTAAGGGGAGGAGTTAAGATGGCAGAGAAGTAGCAGGCTGAGAGGACATCAGGTAGCAGGAGACAGGCCAGATACCTTATCAAACCATTGCGAACACCCACAAATCCAACAGGAGATCGAAGAGAAGAGCAACAATTCTAGAAACAGAAAATCGACCACTTTCTGAAAGGTAGGACCTGCACGGAAGTGAATCCAAAGTGAGGGGAAGATAGACCATGGTGGGAGGGGCCGGTTCCCAGCAAGGGGCAGAACAAGGGAGCAGAAAATCAGGACTTTTAAAAGTCTGCTCCACTGAGGGACATCGCTCCAGAGGCTAAACCAGGGTGAAGCCCACGTGGGGTCAGCGTGGCCCCAGGTCCCGTGGAGTCACAGAAGGATTGAGGGTGTCTGAGTATTGCAGAAGCCAGCTACAGAGACAGAGCCAAGGAGTGAGCTCTCAGCTTGGGTTACCTTGAGCCGTAACCTGTGGCACAGGGCAATGCTCTCTGAGTGGGGTCCCCATGAGATCCGGGGAGACACTCCCTGGAAGAGCTCAGGGGTACGGGGCTTGGAGGCTCCAGGTGGAGCTGTGTGCCAGAGACAGAGACGCTTGGTCACAGGCTGGGTGAGCTCAGAGCGCAGCCGGAGGCCAGGGAGATGGGAGTGATGGAGTGCTTTTTCCTGAGGCGCACTAAGGAGAGGGGCCCTGAGTTCTTGGCTCCTCTGGACCGGAGATTGGGAGGCTGCCATTTTCATTCCCGTCCTCCAGACTCTATGAAAAGCGTTCAGGGAACAAAAGCTCCTGAAAGAGAACCCAAGCAGATTACTCAGCCTGGCCCCTGGTCAGGGTGGTGCAATTCTGCCTCGGGCAAAGACACTTGAGAATCACTACAACAGGCCCCTCCCCCAGAAGATCAACAAGAAATCCACCGAAGACCAAGTTCACTTAAAAGGGAGAACAGTGGAATTCCAGAGGAGGAGAAAGCAAAGCATGGAATTCATGGCTTTCTCCCCATGATTCTTTAGTCTTGCAGTTAATTAATATTTTTTATTTTAATTTTTTTTTCTTCTGCTAAATCTTTTTTTAACTTTTACCCATTCCTCTTTTAACATTTTTAAACTAATTTATCTTAACAGTAACTTTCATTTAAAAAAAAATCTTTTTTGAACCTTCATTCCTATAGCCGTATTTTATCCTTCATTGTATCTAACTTTATTTTTTGTATACACATACGGTTTTTTCTTCTAAAAAATTTGGGATACAACTTCTAATAGATCAAAATATACCCTAAATCTAGCTCCAGGCTTGTTCTAGTCTCCAGCCCCAGCAAATTCTCTCCACTTTCGTTTTCTTTATTCTACCAACCAACTTATTTTATCAACTCCTTCTTTAGAAATCTAAAAAAATTTTTTTTTTACTTTATAGGCATATCCCATACCTTCATTGTGTTTACCCTTATATATGTTTTTCATTCTTTAAAATTTGGGGAGATAGCTTCTTCTAAGAGACCAAAATACTCCCAAAATTAAGTGGGTGACCCTGTTCTAGTCAACAGTCTATTATATATATGTATATATATACATATATATATACTTATTTATTTATTTCTATTTTATATTTTTTCTTTATTTGTTTATTTATTTTCTTTATTTTATTTTTTTCTTTATTTCTTTATTTGTTTTCTTTTTTTTTAATTTTTTTTCCTCTGAACTTCTTTTTATCCCCTTTCTCCTCCCCACGATTTGGGGTCTCTTCTGATTTGGTTAAAGTACATTTTCCTGGTGTCTTTGCCACCCTTTTAGTATTTTATCTGCTCCTTCATATATTCTTATCTGGACAAAATGATAAGGCAGAAAAACTCACCACCAAAAAAAAAAAAAAAAAAAAAAAACAAGGGGCAGTACCGAAGTCTAGGGACCTAATAAATATGGACATTGGTAATATGTCAGATCTAGAGTTCAGAATGACAATTCTCAAGGTTCCAGCTGGGCTCGAAAAAAGCATGGAAGATATTAAAGAAACTCTCTCCAGAGAAATAAAAGCCCTTTCTGGAGAAATAAAAGAACTAAAATCTAACCAAGTTGAAATCAAAAAAGCTATTAATGAGGTGCAATCAAAAATGGAGGCTCTCACTGCTAGGATAAACGAGGCAGAATAAACGAGGCAGAGAATAAAGAAGCTGAGCAAAAGAGAGACAAATACTGGACCACAAGAGGAGAATTCAAGAGATATGTGACAACATAAGACAAAACAACATTAGAATAATTGGGATGCCAGAAGAAGAAGAAAGAGAGAGGGGAACAGAAGGTATACTGGAGAGAATTATTGTAAAGAATTTCGCTAATATGGCAAAGGGAACAAGCATTAAAATCCAGGAGGTACAGAGAACCCCTCTCAAAATCAATAAGAATATGTCCACACCCTGTCACCTAATAGTAAAATTTACAAGTCTTAGTGACAAAGAGAAAATTCTGAAAGCAGCCAGCAACAAGAAGTCTGTAACATGCAAAGGTTGAAATACTAGATTGACAGCAGACTCATCCACAGAGACCTGGCAGGCCAGAAAGAACTGGCATGATATATTCGGAGCACTAAATGAGAAAAACATGTAGCCAAGAATACTATATCCAGCTAGGCTATCATTGAAAATAGAAGGAGGATAAAAAGCTTCCAGGACAAATAAAAACTGAAAGAATTTGCAAACACCAAACCAGCTCTACAGGAAATATCGAAAGGGGTCCTCTAAGCAAAGAGAGACCCTAAAAGTAGTAGATCAGAAAGGAACAGAGACAATATACAGTAACAGTCACCTTACAGACAATACAATGACACTAAATTCATATCTCTCAATAATTACCCTGAATGTAAATGGACTAAACGTCCCAATCAAAAGACACAGGGTATCAGAATGGATAAAAAAAACAAAACTCAACAATATGCTGCCTACAAGAAACTCATTTCAGACTCGAAGACACTTCCAGATTTAAAGTGATGGGGTGGAAAACAATTTACCATGCTAATGGATATCAGAAGAAGGCTGGGGTGGCAATCCTTATATCAGATCAATTAGATTTTAAGCCAAAGACTAAGAGATGAGGAAGGGCACTATATCATACTCAAAGGGTCTGTCCAACAAAAGGATCTAACAATTTTAAATATCTATGCCCCTAACATGGGAGCAGCCAAATATATAAACCAATTAATAACAAAACCAAAGAAATACATCAACAATAATGCAATAATAGTAGGGGACTTTAACACTCCCTCACTGAAATGGACAGATCATCTAAGCAAAAGATCCACAAGGAAATAAAGGCCTTAAATGACACACTGGACCCGAAGGACATCACAGATATGTTCACAACATTCCATCCATCAACAGATGAATAAATAAAGAAGATGTGGTGTATATATACAATGGAATACTATGCCATCAAAAGAAATGAAATCTTGCCATTTGTGGGACGTGGATGGAACTAGAGGGTATTAGGTTTAGTGAAATAAGTCAATCGGAGAAAGACAACTTTCATATGATCTCCCTGATATGAGGAAGTGGAGATGCAATATGGGGGGCTTGGGGGGGTAGGAAAAGAATAAATGAAACAAGATAGGATCAGGAGGGAGACAAACCATAAGAGACACTTAATCTCACAAAACAAACTGAGGGTTGCTGGGGGGAGGGGGGTTGGGAGAGGGTGGTGGGGTTATGGACATTGGGGAGGGTACGTGCTATGGTGAGTGCTGTGAAGTGTGTAAACCTGGCGATTCACAGATCTGTACCCCTGGGGCTAATGATATATTGTATGTTTATAAAAAAATTTTAAAATTATTTAAAAAAATGATAGACTGGTCCTCTAAAACAAACAGCAAATGTAGAACAGTGTCATGCTAAAGCCACTTCTTTTAAGTCAGGAACAAAACAATAATGCATATCATCACCATTTACATTCAAAATTTTTTTGACTAGTCTATTCAACTGAATTGGAAAATAAATAATAAAGTATTATGTGATTTTATACTTAAAAAAAAAAAAATCCCAAGATGGGCAGGCCAAAAAACTGAGGTAGGCTGGAAATGTGCTAGAGATATGTTAAAGAAGGAAACCCCAAGCATGCCCAGAACATAGCATTATCTATATAGATACTGAAAACAGAGAATATACATTTTTTCTCCTTGCCTCCATAGATAAAATGTTAGAATATTTAGAATAGAGTTAGTGATACAGGTAAAAAAAAAAAATATATGTTTAACTATACCTATCGAATGATATAAAACAGAATCCGAATAAATGGAAAAGCATACCATGGATATATTTAATACCATAACAATAATTATTCCTAAACCAATATATAAATTAAATAAAACTTCAATTAAAATTATATTTTTTAGCCGAATGTCTAAGAGCAGTCCCCCAAAAGATAAAAAAGACAAGACACTGGAAGGGGCTGACCTTACTAAATATTAAAATACTATACAAAAAGAAGGCACATGGTATTAGCATAAGATGAGACCAATAAACAGGAAAATAATGGAGGGCCCAGAAATAGGCTCTGACATTTATGGAATATAATAAATGATAAATCTCTCAGCTATTTCAAAAGTAATAATTATGTAATTGGCTACACATCTATAAGAAGTTTGGATATCTTCCCCACATCAAAATAATAATTTCTATTGGTATTAAAGATTCAATAATAAAAAAACAATAAAACAGATTTTCGAAGAAAGTTGAGACCACATATTCACTCTTTTTTTCTATTTTTTTTTATTTGTTTATTTGACAGATAGAAATAACAAGTAGACAGAGAGGCAGCCAAAGAGAGAGGAGGAAGCATGCTCCCCGTAGAGCAGAGAGCCAGACGTGGGGCTCGATCCCAGGACTCTCGGATCATGACCTGAGCTGAAGGCAGAGGCTCTAACCCACTGAGGCACCCAGGTACCCCAAGACACCACATATTCAATTAGAAATTGAGAGATCATTGTAGTCTATATGGAAGATCCAAAAATGTCAAAGAAAAGAAATATATATTTGCTTATAAAAAGTGTTAACTGCTTTTGCCTAACAGAATAGACCCAATTTAGTTAAATGGGAAATTGGGAAACACTATCTGTAGAGTAGAAGATAGAAATGGCAAATATTAAGGATATTAAGAGAAAATTTTCAGGGCACCTGGATGGCTCAGTGGGTTGAGCCTCTACCTTCGGCTTGAGTCATGATCTCAGGGTCCTGGGATCAAGCCCCACATCGGGCTCTCTGCTCAGCAGGGAGCCTGCTTCCCTCTCTCTCTGCCTGCCTCTCTGCCTACTTGTGATCTCTCTGTCAAATGAATGAAATCTTTAAAAAAAATTTTTTTTTCGAACTGTTAACAATAAAGACAATATAGACAAAGGCGGTAAAGCAAAAACTCACAGAATGCTACATTTAAATATCCACGGGAAAAAATCTGAGTTATGGAAAGACAAATGACAATGATGAGGTATCACTTTACATCCACTAGATTGACAAAAATTAAAGAATTATGACCTGTTGCTGTCAGTATTTCCAAAGAAATTGTACCCTTTCCTGCTGCTAGTGAAAACAGAACCCCTTTTATCCTTTTCGAAAAACAAACTAAAAACCATTGAAAAGCAAATAAACAAACAAAACCCACTACTTTTGAACAAGAAATAACAGTCCCAGGAACATACTTCATACAAATAGGTGCACCAATCCATAAAAATACAATACATGTATAACATTTTTTTTTTGGAATGAAAATATGGGTAATTAAAGGAACTGAGGAATTGAAGAATGGTGGTTTCATTCCACCATTCTAGACCAGGGACTTATAATGTCCTATCTCGATTTACTTCATGTAAATTCCTTTTTTTTTTTTATTTGTTTTTGGTATGGTCCAATTTATACAGAGACGTAAACCCCAAGCACTTCTTCAACTTTGTCTCAAGCTCAAGAACCTATACACCATGTTTCTTACCACATTAAATATAAAACCTGTACTTGATTTTCAAGTTCTTCTAGCCTCCTCTCCTTCTGCTCCCTAAGAGGCATCATAAATGTTTCATCAATCTCTTCACTGCCCCCAGTAATTTTCACGTCCCGGAATTGGCGACTAGTCAACAGTTGAGGAATAGTTGAGGAACAGACCTCCAGAGAATGATTCTGAACCTCCTCCTCACCTACCCGATCCCCACATTCTAAAGAAGTTTCTCAATTACACTTGTGGCTTTTCTATTTTCTGGCTTTCAATTACCTGTCTCTAATATATGCCAGTGCATGTGTACAAATCACCTTGGGCTGTTGCTAAATAAGTTTACGATTCAGTGAGTCTGAGGTAAGTTCTGAAATTCTGCTTGTCTGTTATGTTCCCTGTTAATGTCAATGCTGCCAGTCCATGGACCCCATTAGTGAAGATCTATGTCAATTCATTCATAGTTAATCATGTCCTCTATGCTTAAGCCTGTGTCTATTTAAAAAAAAAAATTACTAAGTGTGACTTTACTCCAGATATTTTAAATGCTTTTAGTATAAAGCATTTACACTTTTTAAAAATTTCCTAACTAAATTAGTAGAAATACTATCCACAATGAAAGATATTTTTTAAATTGTGTCCCACAGTTTATAAATACTGGAGTTCTAGCCATAGTATTTGATCTAAAACTCTTACTATTTCCATTTTTTCCAACACCTTCAGAGAGGTAATGGTATCACCATTTCTCTACCCTTAAGGTTTCTTAAGGGTATGTGCTATGCACATATCACTGCAAAAACATTTAGGGGATATGTGGAAATTGCCTTCAGAAACTTAAGGACCCTTAGAGAGCAGATGGGTTCAAAGAATTTTCTAGATCTGGAAGGAAATCATGGAAACAGGAGGTCTATCTTTAATAAAAGCTTTCAGAAAATGGAGCAGGCCTCCTTGAAAAGTAACAGGTGCCCTCCTACAGAAGTGATTTAAACAACTGATCTGGACAGGAGTCTAGAGGAAGCAATGACCTCTAAAATTCCTTCGAACATGAAGACCCATTGACAAGGGTAATTTTTTTTAAAGATTTTATTTATTTATTTGACAGAAAGAAATCACAAGTAGACAGAGAGGCAGGCAGAGAGAGAGGAGGAAGCAGGCTCCCCGCTGAGCAGAGAGCCTGATGCAGGGCTCAATCCCAGGATGCTGGGATCATGACCTGAGCTGAAGGCAGAGGCTTTAACCCATTGAGCCACGTAGGCACCCCAACAAGGGTAATTTTAATATTTCTCCAACACCATAAGAATTAACTCAACGGTGCTCAATACGAGGGTGACACATGGGTGGCGAGTGAACACAAGAGCCGAACAGTCTTTTTCTTGGTGTCCACTTCCACAGCTCATTTGTCCTAGTATTTGTGGTTCCCCCTTCCCACTTACTGAGATAGAAAACTGTGCAGGTGAATCCAGCAGGGAAAAACTTGCACATTACACAGACAGGTGTGACCTAATATTGAACAACTTAGCTATATTTCTAACCTTCGAGGGACTGTATCTTCTATACAGTATTCAAAATGTGATGCCTTTAAAGAAATACAAAGTAAAAAATGATCTAATTGGAGAACTGTACGACATAGATAAGTTGAAATGAAGAAAAATACCAGGAAGCCTTGAAAGCATTTTGTGACATGAAGCAACTTAATTCATCCCAAATGTTATGCTACAGCAAGTTATATGATTCTGCCAGATGCTTCTCTTTAGAAGAATTTTATTATACCAGAGAGAGCAATTTCTTTTAATGAGAATATTTTTGAATAATATTTGTTCTTGAAACCACTGCTTTCTTTGTTTCATATCTAATGAGAATAATTTCCTTTGATTCATAGGCATTTTTATACTTCTGCTGGTTCAATCAAAATACCAATTAACTACATGCATAATATGAGAATGAAGAGAGGACCATACAGCTCAGTTTCAGAAAATGTGCATCAGTCACAGAAAGCGTGGTTGGTATCTTAAAGGATCCACAGGTGAAGGATGATAAGCAAAGCTTGTGCTTAATGGACTGGTTTAGTATCACCTCTGGATAACTGGGTAATGCTAAGCTGAAACAGTGAAAAATTGACAAACACGAAAGAGGTTTGTCTCGGTCACCATAAAATCTAAGCAAAATATAGATACCAGTCTCAATGTAGAACACAGAATGTGAGGTCCCGATTTTTGCAAAAACTTGCATGAAATGTTTAGTGATGCCGGTCATGTATATATAAAACATGTGAATCTGTTTAGAGAAAAGGTATAAATTAGAAAATATCATCACTTAGAATTTGGAGAAGGAAAACTGGACAATAATTTTACCTCTGAGACTGGCAAGTAAACCAAACAGAACTTGAAACAGAAAAATAAAGCATTTTAAATACATAGTCATGGAGGTGACATGTGTAGCATGAAACACAAGGGAAATCTAATGCTAAAGGATAAACACTTCCACGGTACTGTTGCAATGTGAGAATGCTTAGCCATGGGTTCAAGGAAAACTAAACAAGTTGAAAAATGAGGCAATTATTAACTTTAGATAAAATAAAAAGTTGTATAAGAAAGAAAATATAATTACAGTACAATACTAGGGTTAGTGCTAAATAATTTTTAGAGTCACAATAAATATATGGATTTAACGAAAGAATAACAAACAGAATGACATAAGCAGAGATCCTTCACAGAGGTCAATGGCATGGTTTTACAGGAAGCTTCTGAGGAATTTCCCTCTGGCTGAAACAGGAGCTGAGCAATCAGCATGTGACCACAGACATCTGATCTTTCCTAGTATGATTAACCTGGCTGAGGTGTGCTACTATGACTTAAAATGTCACCAAATTTATAAAAAGCCATAGTCATACTACATTGCAGAACACTGTGTTTTAGAAGGTGTGATATTAGTGCATTAAGTCATCTCCCATCATAAAACATGAGATTCTTTACAAAAAATAAAATATACTTCTCATCAAACTGTACAATCAGTTCCTAATTCATAATAAGTGTACACAAATCTACCTGGAATCAGTTAACACCATTATTGCAGCAGCAAGATCCTGGTGTCAACAAATTCAGGGATTCTATATTATTTAAAACAATAAAAAATCAGTTTCAAAATCAGGAGAAAGAAAAAATGCTAAAAATAGGAGCATAATATTCACATTTATCTGTAGAGAAAAAATATAGATATATTCATAATATAGATGAACATACATTGGTACATGCATAGAAAGATAATAATGTCAGCTAATGCTTGGCCTGAAAGCCTTCCATCTGCATCCATGAGAAATGAACCCAGAATTTTAGGAATCTTACGTTCCCTCCAAATATGGGTCTTTAAAATCATTTGTTGTCCTAAACCAAACGTTCAGTAAACCAAGCTGAGCTACGTTAGGGACAGTAAGTTCTAAGTTTTCAATTGCTTGCCTACAAATTCAGGCCTCTGACATCTGGAAGATCCTGTCTGGGAGCTATGCCCTCTAAGACATCTTAGACATGGCACATCTTACAACAATAGCCCCATCTTGCAGGTGAGCCCTATCTAGTTCTAGTTTTCTCTCAGTCTGGTTTACCCATCTTTCTCTTTGTGATGCTAAAGTTCCAGCATCCTTACAACCATAGCTAAGCTGTGGGGGGTGGGGGGCATTTAAAGACTGGAACTAGCTAGAGTAATGACGACACAAATGGTATGTTTTAGAGACAGAGAGTCCCGGCAAGAGTAATGAAACGGGAAAATGGCACTGCAATAGTGGGATGGTGATATGGTAATAATGAACATAGTGAGATGCTAGGTCAGAGACTAGGAGAGACATAACATAGAACCTGATGAAAATCCCCAGGATGACTACAGTAGACATGGAGAAAAATCAGACTAAAAGTAAAAAAAAAAAAAAAAAAAAAAAAAAAAAAAAAGAAGAAGAAGAAGAAGAAGAAAAGAAGAAAATAGAACAAGGCACAAGACTTGATAATCAAATTCTCAATTCTCTGCAGGGTTTGAAAGAGAATTGCTACTTCGATATATACATTTTAAAATTCTTCTCACACCCATAGTTTTTACAGTCACCCGCTGCTCCAATTTTATCCAACCCTCAATCATAGCTACTGTGATAGTTCTCTTGTATTATTATTCAAGGGGTGCCTGGGTGGGTCATCATTAAGCGTCTGCCTTCCGCTCAGGTCATGATCCCATGGCCCTGGGATCAAGCCCTGCATTGGACTTCCTGCTCAGCAGGAATCCTGCTTCTCCCTCTCCCACTCTCCTTGCTTGTGTTCCCTCTCTCTCTGTTAAATAAATAAATAAGATCTTTTTTAAAAAAAATATTCAACATTTACACATTATTATTTTCTTTAATTTCCTTTTCCATTTCTCTGTACAACTCATTTCTGTAAGGCTTTGACCTCCACTATTCCACCAAAGTTGACTCTTGTAGGTGTGAGTAGTGATCTCCATCTAGTTGCCAAATCCACTGGTGAATTTCAGTCCCCATCACAGGTGCGATGGTGCAGCATTTGACAGCTGTGTCTTCCACCTTCCTGGATACGTTCTCTTTACTTGATTTTCCAGTACGTTGTAGTTTCTTGGGTTTTTCTCCTGCCTCCCCGGCCATTCTTTCCCAGGTTCCCTTGTTGCTTCCCCTCTCCCACCCCTCCTAACTTTAGAAGGCCTGCGCCCCTGTCCTCTTCTCTCTAGCTACACTCACTTTTGGGTGATGTCATCCAGTCTGTTGGCTTGAAATACTGTATGTGAGCCAAGGACTCCCAACTGCATACCTCTAGTCTAGACGTCTTTCCTGAACTCCAGACGTGTCTAGACCGTGCTCAAAACAACAGCACAGTGAAATTTCTACAACATAAGACTGTTTCAATTTATTGCTAACCAACCTTGGCTCCCCACTTCAAAGAAAACACAAGGCTCGTAAAAAGTGCCACAAGGACCTGTATGATCTGACACCCTTTACTTTCCTTACTTCCTCTTTCCTTAGTCTCCCCATCTTTCATTCTACATGATACGCTAGCCTCCTTCCCATTCTTTAAACACATCAAGTGCATTCTTCATGAGAGGCTTTCTCTTGACTGTTTCCTCTACTAGAAATTTTCTCCCCCAGGCGTCCTCATGGCCAACTTCTTCTTTCAGAGCTGAACAAATGTCACCTTCTCAATGAGGTTTTCTCCAGTAGTTCTCTTTAAAATAATCTACCCTGCAATCTATAGCCCTCCATATGTGCTCTTTTTCCATAGCATGTACCTCAGAATGTATTGTAAGAATGACTGACTTATCAGGGCACTGCAATAAGCAGAAATGTCCAAAAGTGATTGTAGGAGCTCTATAACAAAGGGTTGGAGAATTCCCTGATCCTAACCGGAGGGCTTCTGAACTCTGGTTCCACAGGCCCATTGGATTCCTCCCCTAGAATGAGAACCTGGGGCTCCCGGTTGCAGTTGGTTAGACTCTGACTCTTGGTATCTGCTGGGGATGTGGTCCTTGGGTCGTGAAATCAAACCCTGCATCAGGCTCCATGCTCAGCATGGAGTCTACTTGGGGTTCTCTCCCCTTCTCCCTCTGTCCTCTCCCCCACCCTAAATAGATAAATAAATCTAAAAAAAAAAAAAAAAAAAAAAAGCCTGAAACTTTCTAAATTTTCATGGACTGGGTAGCTGGATTTCCTAGAGAACAACTCTAAATGACTACCCAGATGATACGGGTACTCAAGTGGTCCCTCCAATAGCAAATAGTTGTTGACATGTTCTCACAGTAAGCAGAGAAAAAAAAAAAACAGGGGGTGACACCCATTCCTCAGAATATAGACCCATTTCACATCCAGCAGGAGTTCCTGCTGGATTATGGAAGAAGTAAGGGACCTTTGCTTAGCTTATAGGGTATCTCAACAAAGCATGTTCTGTATCCTATACTATGCGATGATGCATAATTTGCCCTTACTCCCCACACAAGAATTTCCCTCTTTTTCTCATTGGAATGTAAGCTTCCCAATGGCTGGTAACTCTGTTGAATTCTAAGTGACAGAACAGTACTTAGTAACTAGTAGATACTGAATAAATATTTGTCAAAAGAATCAAGGATAACTCAAGGTGCTTTTGCCTACTGAACAAAATGTCATTAATGGTGTCATTAAATAGGGTGTACAAGAGAAGAAGATGTAAAGAATAATGACTTAACTCTTTGTTTTTGTTTTAGAAATGGTGCCTTCTAAGAAATATTACAACTCCCTGTGCCTCCAAGAAAAAAAAACACTTGAAGTTCTTGAGCTACATTTCTCAGTGACCAGACTGACAAAAGACTATATCCTTCTCATCTGTAGTAGTTAGCTAGTGCTGCATAACAAAACACCCCATAATTTAGTGCCTGACACAACAAACATTTATTATTGCAAAGTATTTTTTGGTCAGGAATCAAACAGCAGCTTAGCCAGGTTATCTGAGGTGAGACTGTCCCTTCAGCTACAATCAAGGCATCTATCAGGACTGCAGTCATCTCACAGCTCCACTGCATGAAGATCTGCTTCCAAGGTCAATCACATAGGTAATGGTGGGCCTCTGAAAACCTGCATCCGGGCTCACTTATGCGGGCCTCTCCGCAGGACTGCTTCCCAAGAAGCTGGGTGTGCAAATCGGCAATGATCAGACCATCTATAAAAACACAACTCTGACAGACATCCAGCAGCAACCAGTCCAGAAAGCTAAATTGTTAACTTCTGCAGCAATCTTCCCAGGAGGTAGCAACTGGCCACGAAGGGCCAAAACTGTCAGCTTCCCTGTTTTGCCCCCTGCTTCCAACTTAAACCAACCAGAGAAAGACAATATACTCCCCTAACCAAAAGGATGCCTACTTCTAGGTAGTCTACCTTCAGCTCCCCCATACCAACAGCCTCCAACAAACCTGTATCTGAAGCCTTCCCTTTTTTATTTTGCCAAGCCTTCCCATGCCTCTGCCAGCCTTTGCATCTCTGCCAGCCTTAAGTAACAGTGACAGACTCTCTTGCCATAGCCAGTTTTAAATAAATAACCTTTGCTTGTTCTCACTGGGTGCTCTTCACCTGTTGCCACACTCCCAACATGGCAGCTGGCTTTCCAAAGAGGGGGTCATGTGAGAGACAACAAGAGAGAGAACCTAAGATCAAAGACACATTATTTTCATAACCAAATCTCTAAAGTGACATCCCACCTTTTCTGCCATATTCTTTCTATTAGAATTGAGTCAATAGGTCCAGCCTACACTCAAGTAGAGGGCATCACACAAGGGTGTGAATCCAGGGGGCAGGAATCACTGATGGCCATATTAGAGACGGCCTACATGTAGTCTCACTTAACTCTTTAACAAACATTTCTTGGCTGCTGGCTGAAAGTTTATTTTGGATCTCAAGTACGAACTTCTACTGAGATTCCTTGAACCAGACTATGCTTAGATTTGTTCTACATTCATACATATCTTAATATAACACTATTTAAGTGAATGGCACATGTTAGAAAGAGCAAAACTGAATGAATATTCTTGAAAATATGCAAAGGCACATTTCGGTCTTTGGCTTGGTGATATCTAAACAGAGCTCTGTTGTGTGACCATAAACCAACCATCTGCCTGACATTAGTGTTCCCAGACTGCCACTGCCCCAGCTATTTGAGAAAACAATGCTAGATGCAAGAGCTTAATTTATTATTCACTGGCATCCAGACTATTAAAAATATTGACTCTGACTGCCAATGGCACAGGTTATCCCCTCACAATTGTACTGAAGTCTCTCTTAAGCTCCCTATTGGCTTGTACTTGTCATTTCACTCGTGCCTTTTTTTCATCTCCTGATTTTTATTTACATTTGTGTTTTTTCAGTGACTGTGCTAATGTCAGCTTTAGAAACCCCTAGGTATAAAATATTGGCCATTAAAAACCTGTCATTTAATTTTTGTGGTGGATTGAGTCATCCATTCATTCATTCTTATTCATTTATTTATTTTTATTCAATAGATGCTATAGAGTATACAATCCTGAGCTACAAGTATAGCTTATGGCATAAAATCAAATAAACACATCACAAAACAACCACCGCCACAACTGTGGTACCTGGTATAAAGGAAAACTGTACAAAGACACACTAATGCTCATGAAAAAAGTATTCTGAAAACCAGAGAGGAAACTATTCTTCAGTCACTGTCATGGGCTGAGACCTAAAGACCAGAGCGAAAGTTAAGGGGGAATGGCAGCTGTGAAGCCTCAAGATAGGAAGCAACTTTATGTATTAGGGGAACTAAGAGAATGCCAGGGACTAGCCCGTAATATACAGGAGGAGCCCATAGAGCAAGATGAACCCAGAGATTCATCAGGCTGAAGACACGCCCCACAGAGCTTAGGTTGCTTAGCTGATAATGACAGAGATACTTAAAAGTATTTACATTAGTCAGAAACAGTAATTAAACATGGGAGCTCATTAAACATTACTCAGATATAATAATTAAACATAGTCAGATACTATAATTAAACATAAGCTGAGTATAGCAATTCAAATAGTATTACACCAGAAAGGTCAATTTAGGTGGAAAATTGACTCAAAATTTTCAACTATGGAATCAATTATCTGAATTAGTTGGCCTTACTAATTAAATCTTGGGAACCAACAAATTCATGAATAGACTGGGCTTCTTCCCCACCCCCCCAAAAAGGTGTTCCCAAAATATAAAACAAAGCCATTTGAAAGCAAGAAATGTGCTCTAGATAAATTAATCACACCAATATTAGGTTTCTATTTACTATTAGAATTCAACTGAAATTGGTCATGATTGCATAATGCATGATGTCCATTCTTTAGGAAGAGTTTAAGTAAAGTATGAGGTGCCTCCTTGTTTTAAGTAATGGCTGAAACAAGCATTGCTTTCAAATCAAATCTTTTCCTACCTATTTCAGCTTACTTTCTCTGGTCCAGCCCATCATCAACTTAAGTGTATTAACGACCTCTTAAACTACTCTTTTAAAAAGATTTTATTTATTTAATTTAGAGAGACAGAAATAGAGGAGGAGGAGCAAGACTCCACGCTGAGCACAGAGCCCTATGTGAGGCCTGATTCCACGGCCCTGAGATCCCGACCTGAGCCAAAATCAAGAGTCAGAAATTCAACTGACGGAACCAGCCAGGTACCCTGAACATTTAAATTTCTGAAATATTCTATAACAAGACACAGTTCTTGATGACAATATGCATCACATCCCATGTTGTTTCTTAAGACATGAAAACATCGTGCACTCCTGAATTCCATGAAACAGCTAAAGAATTTATGAAAATATCTGGAGAAGATATAGTCCACCTTGTTATTCTTTTTTATACAGACTGTATAAACACATACGTAGATAGTGTTCAAAAGTAACCATTTTGTCTGCACACACACATCACGGAATCTTTCTATATCTTTTATACATCATCTGTGCCGTGTGATTTTCGGCTACAACCAATTTTACAAGTTTATCCTACCAACCGCCACCCTGACTTTTGATAAGCCACGTAACTTAAGCAGAATGATCACCATGTTTGAAGATGCTTCAAATGTAAAATGTCTTAACCTGAGTTTAACATCTCCTTTCTCCACCAAAGTGCCCAAGCCCCACTCCTAATTCCCCAGGGTCAGGTTTCTCATCCTCAGTGATATGAGGGGGATAGGCTTTGTCATTCGGGCTGTCGTGTGCCTGGTAGGGTCCTGAGCAGCAGGCTTGGCCTCTAGCCAACAGAAGCCAACAGAATTCCCAGCCCAGTCCATGTTACGACAATCAAAAATATCTCTAGACAACAACACAAAATACCTCCAGGCATTGCCAAATGTCTCCTGAGAAGCAAAATCCCACCCCCCCCAAGTTGGGATCCATAGGGTTTACCCTTTTCTTTCAGGTTCATAACACCAGCATTCACCCGGTTTCCCAAAAAGTTTTGAATATCAGCATCCTGGACTCCCCCTGCCCTTCCTGCGCTCTTCTCTCTCCTGCAGAGGAGATGACCCTTCAGCCTAGCTATGCTCCTAGGGCAAGCCTTTATTGTCCTTTGTCAATTATATCAGCCAACTAGCTTGTCTCCCTACTTCTGATCTCACCTCTTTAATTTACCTTCTTTCTCCTGCCAGTGCAGTCTTTCAAAAATACAAATCTAAAACCAAGACAACTTTGCTTAAAATATTCAGTGGCTTCCCAACATTCATGGTATAGAGTATAGGAGCATTATATATAAGATATTATATATAAATATTTCTATTATTTCTATAATACATATATATTTATATATATTTTATATGTTCTTATAAAATATATATGTAATATATACAGACATATATATTTGGTATCTATGTACATATATATACACATAATGTGTTTATATACACATCCACACATATATGTGTACAATATGTGTATATGCAGCCATACAAATTCATTTATTTTTCACTCTAACCTTGTGAGGCATCTGATACTTTGTCCCCACTTTCTAGTGGAGAAACTTCCAGATGCAGAGAGGAAACCCCTTTTCCGTGCTTTACATTCTGTAAGCAACAGAGCCTGGATTTGTTCTCAGGTCTCCACTACCAACCTTGAGTTCTTTCTTGCTACACTGTGTCTGCCAGCCTCCATATTTAGATTTGTATCGCCAGTAACTCGCACTCTTCCTAGCATGTTACGGGTACTCCATAACATTTGTTGAATGCATAAGCACACTAAATGGGTATGGCAAGAAAGATACAGACGGTGATTTTTGGAGATTATCCAAAAATGAGTAAGTACAAAGAAGGGAGAGTTTCAACTGGCTTTGGACCAAGCCCGGATCAGTCAGGCGTGGGAGAGTCATGGATGTTTTAACAGAGGTTTGGAATCTCATGAAGGTCTTTACCAAACAACTAATATGATTTTATAATATAATAATATTATAATATATAATATATATTATTATATATATCACATATATTATATATAATATATATTATATATAAAATATATATATATTATAAGCTCTGTGGGGTCTTTCCTTGGCCTGATGAATCTCTGGGTTCATCTTGCTCTATGGGCTCCTCCTGTATATTATGGGCTAGTCCCTGGCATTCTCTTAGTTCCCCTAATGCGTAAAGTTGCTTCCTATCTTGAGGCTTTACAGCTGCCATTCCCCCTTAACTTTCGCTCTGGTCTTTAGGTCTCAGCCCATGACAGTGACTGAAGAATAGTTTCCTCTCTGGTTTTCAGAATACTTTTATCATGAGCACTTTTTTCGTGTGTCTTTGTACACTTTTCCTTTATACCAGGTACCACAGTTGTGGCGGTGGATGTTTTGTGATGATGATGATTATATAATATAATATAATTTTATAATATAATATAATATAAATATTATATTATTTATATATTATATATAATTTATATATTATATATAATTTATATATAATATTATTTATATATTTATATATTATATATAAATATTATTTATATTTATATATTATATATATTATATATAATATATTATATTATTATTTATATATTATATATATTATCTATATATAATATATTATATATTATATATAATATGTATTATATTATTATTTATATATTATATAAATAATATATCATTTATATACATGCAAATGTATGTATGCATCTATTTATCAGAGAAACTTTATAATAGAATATAATATAAAGTTTCTCTGATAAATAGATGCATACATACATTTGTGTTGTTTTTAAATATTTTTGCAAGACTTTATATTTATCCATCTTTATAATAACGTATTTGAATAAAATCTCATTCCTATCCAACACACACTTCTCCTAGTATATTTTATGACAGTAAAGCGAAAATTGGGCTATGGTATTTCACTATATCCCCACCCTATACTCAGTAATCTTTGTTTCCATCCCATGACTGATTATATCCTTCAAGAATATTTTTGGTGAATTGTTATTTGCCATTTAATGTTAGGTGATACTCACGCATGATGCCAATGGGGTATTTAAGAAAAAAATCACATGAGCATCTACAGAGAGCACACACAACTAAGACAGTAGGACATTTAAATTCAGCCATCAGTTTAAGTGTCTTAATTACTGCCCATTGCCCCTACTGCCACTCTTTCTGAAAAAAAGAATACAAAGACTGTATTACCTTTCAAACTGGTTAGTAAGTATAGTGAGAAGCACAGGGAATTTTGAAGGGGCAGAAAAATGCGTGGGGGCTGACTCTTCGGCATGCATTTCTCAACTGACATAATGATCTCGAAAAGGGTTTTCAGGTATGCAGAGATCGCCTCTGCAATGATCTGTATTTATTAGGGGAACTAGTAAATAATATGCTGCGTGCTGTGCAGTCAAGAGACTTCATAATTTCTTTCACCTCAAAAATAGAGATTCCTCTGGGAGTTGAATGCCAGACAATACCCTCTCTTGATACATAGCGGTTTTCACAATCAGGCAATTAACTCCATATATTTTTAAAATTTTATCTTTAGCTGACAGGCATTTTAAAAAGGTTTTTGGACATTGGGGAGGGTATGTGATTTGGTGAGTGCTGTGAAGTGTGTAAACCTGGTGATTCACAGACCTGTACCCCTGGGGATAAAAATATATGTTTATAAAAAATAAAAAATTAAAAAAAAAAATAAAAAAAATAAAAAGGTTTTTCTCTAAAGTCAAACAACTGGAATATTTATTTATTGTTGCTCTGGGACTCATATTTAATGATATTCTCATCAATATTTTGTATTCTATTTAGTGATAAAGAAGAAAACCAATAAATATTTTGTACTCTACTTGGAAAAGTACACATTGGGAAATCTGCCTGCTACAAAATATTTATTGTTTTCTCGTGTTTTTCAAAACTTCGAATGTCCTTCAGGATCTGTACCTTTTATTATACAGCTGTCTAACTCATTTTTGTTATAAAATGGATACATTAAATGGAAAACACCTTCCAAATGCATATTAGTGACATTATACATACAGTTTCACTAATCATGACTTTATATATGGTTCTATATGTTTCCAGAAGGTTCTAAATTGAAGGTCAAAATTATTTATAAATTTTAGAATGTGCTTATGTATGTTTAAGAAATGATTGAGGAAGAATCAGTTACTATATAAGCTATCTTGTTTTAAATTCTCAGAATCTTTTTTCAAGCTAAATTTGTGGTGATTGTAAAGTAAAAAAGAGAATGACTACAGGCTTCAACATCATGTAGTCTGAAATTATCAAACTCTCATAACACACTCTCATCTGCACCTGATGCATGGAGAAAGCCAGTCATTCAGTCTGTGAGTCTCTGAATAAGTACATATTAAGTACCCTGAAGCAAAGAAAACTCAACAAGACATATTTAGTGCCATCAACTGGATTTCAGCTCTACAATAGGGGAAAACAGTGTAAAGAAATCATTGCAATACTGTGCATCAGTTGCAACGATAGGCCTAAAAGCACTGCTTTGAGATCATTATAAAAGAAGCAGGTGATTCTCTCTGTGTAAGTATTTAGGAGGAGAAGCAAAGTCAAAACATAGGCTGATGGGGCGCCTGGGTGGCTCAGTGGGTTAAATAAAGCCTCTGCCTTCGGCTCAGGTCATGATCCCAGGGTCCTGGGATCAAGCCCTGCATCGGGTTCTCTGCTCAGCAGGGAGCCTGCTTCCTCCTCCCTCTCTCTCTGCCTGCCTCTCTGCCTACTTGTGATCTCTGTCAAATAAAATAAATAAAATCTTTAAAAAAAAAAATAGGCTGAGCTGCTGCTGGGTATAAGCCTTAATACTGAGATAAAAGCATACAATAAAAAACAAAGAACAGAGAAAATAGAAATTAACCTGAAACTGCAAAGGGCCAGGAAACTGTGCAAAGTTCAATATGTGAAATATAATTTTCACCAATATTTTGTTTCCATATTTCATGATATAAAAATTAGAAAATAGAAACAGATGAGGAAAAATATTAAAATACTCATAGTTTAACCAGAGATACATTGTTGATCTAAAGTAGATCCTTCCTGATATATATATTTCAATAATTCATATTACAAAATCTTAGGGTGCCCCTAAAATCTCATCAAGCTGGTAATGCCTTCTTAAGACATAATCAGAAAGAGATCCACTCAACATAGAAAGAGAACCATGGTTAAGATAGGGGAGGGAGGATGGGTGGAAGAGAGGAATAACAAAGGAACACAGGAAAACTTTTGGGTTTGGGTATTATTTGAACGGACATGTTCAGTACTTAGATGTAGATGATGGTTTCACCTGTTTATCCATATGTCAAATCAAATCATACATTTAAAATATATGGTTTATTGTAGATCAATGATGCCATTAAAGCTCTTTAAAAAGTAACATCTGAGGAGCACCTGGGTGGCTCAGTGGGTTAAAGCCTCTGCCTTTGGCTCAGGTCATAATCCCAGGGTCCTGAGATGGAGCCCCACATCAGGCTCTCTGCTCGGCAGGGAGCCTGATCCCCCCCCCCCGCCCCGTCTCTGTCTGCCTCTCTGCCTACTTGTGATCTCTGTCTGTCAAATAAATAAATAAAATCTTTAAAAAAAAAAAGTAACATCTGATACAAGATGTAATTTAATTAGTTGTGAACCGTCTATGATGTCTTAACTTAGGAACCTGATGAGATTTTTTAATAAAAATAATGGGAGAAGAAGGGAAAAGGAGAAAGAAGCAAACCGTTTTCAACTTGTCTTGTCCTGGACAAGAATCTTTGATTAACAGGAACAGCACTGTACAGAAACATCCTCTGAGCTGACCAGCAAGCTAGCACAGATTGCTGGACATATAATTGACAGAGGTGCTTCTCTCCTGAATGGTGTAGGAATAACCCCAGTACACTAATAGATATGGAAGGCCAGACCTCCTACATCAGAATCCCTGCTATAGGAGCAAGGAATCTATTGTCTTTCTCATTCCCAAGTTCTCAAATAAAACTCTGGGAACTAATATCAAGTAACATCCAAATCACTTTACTTTAATTCACTCTCCAACAAGCAAACTTCTCCATGACTTCATCTCCCGAGCAGACAACTTCCTACCAGTCACCAGAAGAGTGTGCCAAATAAAAACACATGTTTAGAATTCCATAATTAACATAATACATTTATTTTATAAATCAGTTTCTTTTAAACCTGACATCCAACTGATTGATTCTGGAGAAACTAATAAAGTTGTGTGCGTAAACATGCAAATTTAAAAAATCGAATCTTAGGCAATGAAACACCCAAATTTAATCATCATCTGAGACTCTGGCCGGCACCATCTGAATTACAATAATATTTACATAGACAAATTTTTTAAGTTGATAATTTAAAATATATGAATGGTTTCATAAGTTGACGGGCCCAGATACAGGTAGTTAAACTCAGGATATTAGTGGAGATTTCAGAGATACAGCAGGAAAAGGTAATGTTGATAAACCAAAGTGAATTTCAAAATTCTGTATTACAACAAAAAAATCTATTAGATATGTTTTCTTTCAGAATGTGAGAAAACTATATGCACCATTTAATGAGGAAAAAGTGTGTCCATAATTTGAGAACCTGAATCACTCTGACCATTTCTGCAGAAGTTTGAAAGCCACATGCATTTTTGGGAGGTATTTATATTTACCTGGTTGTATGCTAAAATTCCTAACAGTTGGATAAAATTCTTTATAACCTTTATATATTAAGGCAGTCAGCAAACTAATAATGCACTCTCATAAAACACTTGCCAATGTAAATCACTACTGAGAATTCAGCCTGACATTTGGATTACTTGAATTTATATCAATGACTTACTGAATATTCAGCAATGTTAGAAATATACTCAATATTAATAATAACTTTGAAGAGAAAGTCTTGGCTGAAAACTGCTGGATAGGTTTTGAAATGAAAACTTAACTGAAGGGCACTGGGTGGCTCGGTTGATTGAATGTCTGACTCTTAATTTAAGCTCAGGTCATGATCTCAGGATCGTAAGATCCAGCCCCGCATCAGGCTCCAAGCTCAGCACGGAGTCTGCTTGAGATTCTCTCTCTCCCTATGCCTCTCCCCCAACCCCCTCCACCCTCTCTGAGATAAATAAATCTCAAAAAAAAAAAAAAAAAAAACTTAAATGAAAGATTTTTTTCTACTTAATCATGACATTTTATAATTTCACAAAAACTAATAATATTTTTCCCAGGGTAGGACAAATGACTTTCGGACTTCTATGTTAAATGCTTATGAGAATTTTGTGCCATGAGCATTCTATTTACTTTCTCTGGAGTCTAATATGGAGTAGTCAGACATAACCAGTACCAATTATCTGTCTTTACTTTCAGGTTAAGAAAAAAATGGTTTTATTGGTGTTAATTGAGTGCATGTTGAAAACCAAGTACCCTCATTATATGTGACAGGCTCCCGGCAGGTTTATTTTTCTTTCAAAGTTTTGCTACCTTGTCTTGCATTGTTTTGTTTGCTTTATTCTGTTTTGTTTTCCTACATAAAAAATGAAACTAGAAAGTAAAGCATGTTTAATGGAAAGATGTTTGTGGTATATAGTCAAGAGAAAAGAGTACATTTTAAAAGAGTATATTTAGTGAAGAAAAAGTCATTTTCCAAAGGTTATATACTGCATGATTGCACTTTACATTCTTAAAAGGACAGGACTATAAAGATGGGGAACAGATTGCTGGGTAGGGACTGGAACTCAGGGCAAAGGATGAGTGAGCTACAAGGGGTAGCAACGGGAGTTCCTTGGGGTGATGGAACAGTTCTACCTTGACTGCTGTGATGGTTATGCCAACCTAATCATGTGGTCAAATTGCACAGAAACACACACACACGTGCACGCATGTGCGCATGTGCGCATGCACAAGTGTGTAGGAAAATTTACAAAAACTGAATAAGGTCGATAGCCCAGTTAACAGTATTATTCCAAAGCCAATTTTCTAGTTTTGCTATTGCACTATAGTATGTGTAATGGCACCTTTGGAAGAAGCTGGGCATAGGGTTGAAGAGAACCTACATACTATTTTTGCAACCTCTCATGAGTTTATAATTATTTCAAAATAAAGAGTTTCTTTATAAAAGCTATATATGAATTTTAGAAATCTGGCTATAGTAATCAACAGCAGTAAAATGAAGTTTTTGGTTATTTGTTACTGCCTGGAAAAACTCCACCAAATGCACATGATACGTTTGGGATAATTCTGAAAAACGAAAAAAAAAATTCCATGTAGAATACACTAAAATTCCTTTGAGAAAGCACTGGGGCCGGGGTGGGGCACACCAGGGGGGCCTACAACCTTGCTTCAAGCTGCCACAGCTCAGGTAAACAGAAGGTCTCCGGAGCCACAGATAAGCACAGATGTGCTCTACATGACATGCTATGGACAGAGCAACTCTGTGGCTCCAAGCGTAAGTCGACGACAATCACAGGGCAGTTTACAGTGTAATCCAGAGTGAATAGCACTGAGGATTGGTCAGTGAGAGTTGGTCAATGTTAGGGTAGTTCATGATCTCTTAGTAATACCAGGAAGGGGCAACCAGTAGTGTAATAATAGCAGCAGGTGGCTCACCACTTCCTACGGGCTCAACCCTGCTGCAGGTGAGCTCATTGTACGTTCACCAGGAGCTGTGTGGAACCACACAGAGCCAGTCTTAGCTACATAAGGTGGTGTGTACAATGAGAGACAGTAGAGAGACATCACTCAAGGAAAGACAGAGATGTCACTCCACAGACCCAAGAGACCACTGCAGAGATACTGCGAGTCAAGTTCCAAGATGTTGGCAGTGATTTTTTTTTTCCTCTGTCTCACAGTCCTTATGCAGTGCCTGGCACAGACTAGATTTAAGTAAATGTACAGAAAAATGAATGGTGGTGATATATCTGACTCTGTGTGTGTGTGTGTGTGTGTGTATGTGTGTGTGTGTGTGTGAATGAGCAAGTGTGTGTATATGTTTTATAGTAAGAAATCTGGATGGTACAGCACAAAGTTAACAGTATTTCTGGATGTAAGAATGATAGAGAATTTACCTATGTTTTTTTCTGTTATCTTGTCTGATTTTCTACTTTTCATAATAAACATTCTGTACTTTTAAAATAACTAAAGTGATCTGAACCTTGAGGCCTTCCCAATCACTACCTGTATCCAGAAAAACCAATTATTTGTATCAGGTAATATATCTGACTTTACCAATGTTTAATATATAAAAGAATGGCTATTTTACATTTTACTTTGATTTTTTTTATGGTACTTAACTTGCTTCATTACAAAAGCAAAAAACTATCTCAATGCAATGGAAGACAGTACTATTTTGCTTTTAATGGGAAGAAAAATAGTGCTACTCACGTAATAAATCTTCATGTCCAACACATAGCCCCAGGGTCTAGGTTCGTACCTGACATAAAATCAATTTGCAATAAATGCTGGATAAATGAATGAAAAGGCTAAAAGGAAGCATCCTAGAATTGAAATAACACTGTGTACACTAAGGAATTTTTCCATACTAGTATATAATCTTACCAAAAAGTTCAAATAGAAGAGAATCACCACTAAGTGAACAAAAATAGAAGGAAAGCTTCATAGAGAAGTTTCCTTGAGCTGGAAGGGTTCCAGCAATGGGTGAACACCTTTCAGATTTGACAATGACACTGTAGTCAGAGAACAAATGACATGCCCCCATTAATGGCCTCATGTTTGTTTGAGTATATGCCTCTTTGGCACATGGTTGCACTGTCACTGAAACAGTGTGTTGGTATCACCATTAGTTTTACATGTCAACTCAACCGGGTCAAGGAGTGCCCGGATATCTGGTTAGACATTATTTCTAGGTGTGAATATTTGTTTTTTTCTGAAATTGGTCAGCATTTAAATCAGTGGACTGGGTAAAAATGTGTCTCTCCCCAGTGTGGGTGGGCATCATCCCATCTGCTGAGGGCTTGAACAGAACAAAATGGTGGAGGAAGAGAGACTGTTCTCTCTCCCTGTTTGCTGAACTAAAACATCAGTCTTCTGTCTTTCAACTGGAAGTTCTACTATCAACCTTCACCATTTCAGACCTTTGGACTGGAACTAGAACTCTATCACCAGCTCTTCTGGGTCTCTCATTGACAGTCCCAAATCCAGATTCTGGGACTCAGTCTCCAAAATCACATGAACCAATTCCCCATTATAGACACATATCCTACTGGTTCTGTTTTGCTGGCTGAACTCTTAACTAATCCAGTCAGGCAGGGTCCTCTAAAACACAGATGCCAATACAGGATTACTTGTAAGGATCTTACCAGGGATATACCAGTAAGAAAAAATCAGGAGGGAATCAGGAAGTGCTGGGAGAGCTTTCAGACCGTGATGCAAGTCAGCCCCACAGTGAAGGAGAGAATGTCGTGGAGAAGTGTTGTCCTCTAAGGAAGATTCATTAAGGCTGTCATGGCAGCCAGGAGCCAAAGTCAAGAGCCATAGGAGTCCCTCTGGCATCTCCTAGAAACAAGCCTGACTTAACCTTCCTGCCACAGGCACTCATGGCTATCGGGGAGCAGCCCACGCAGGCGTAGCCTCAGTAGGAAGGGAGTAATAGACGTCCCAGCTCAGCGTCTGGGCCCTCCCCCATCAGGTGAGCCCCCTGCAACTGGAGATCTGTGAGGCCGACTCCTATGCAGACCTAAAGGTTTCTATCAAACAACACCTTCAGAGATAATCTTACTTTAATGAGATGGAACATAAAATTTTTTAAAAAAGATTTTATTTATTTGACAGACAAAGATCACAAGTAGGCAGAGAGGTAGGCAGAGAGAGGGAAGTAGGCTCCCTGCTGAGCAGAGAGCCCAATGTGGGGCTCCATCCCAGGACCCTAGGACCCTGGGACCATCACCTGAGCCAAGAGCAGAGGCTTTAACCCACTGAGTCACCCGGGCGCCCTGTGGAACATAAATTTCAATACAAGGTTCAAATGCAGAATATTATACTATCAGTGACATGGTTAACCTACAGGGTCGTACTTTCTCCATGAGGTAACAACCACTTTTCATGGATGATTTATATGGAGATTTAGATTATATTTATTCTTGTAATGTTCCCTAAAAGTATGTCCTGCACAAGAACAGAGTACACATTCATGTGAACGAATGTCAGAGGTAGATTTGAGATATACACACACATACACACACACGAGCATACACCATAACATATTATATGATGTTGCATAGTTTGCTCCTTCTCTTATAAATATTTTCATTCATTCCTTTGTTTTAATATCCCCTTACTTTAACAAATGATAATTTTATGGCTAAGTTACGAAAACTTAAACAGTATTTTCAGAATGTATGATGTGATCACTAGTTTGAATCACAAATGTCCCTAATTCTTTCCCCTTTACACACACTAACCCACTCACACTGACAGAAACATATACGTATTTTTATGAATTCTATACCCTCTTTTAGTCTCGTCTCAATTGACTGTTCTCTTTTCCAAACAACTGAGGCATATCGCTTTATAGAGTAGGGGTGGCAGTCTGCCTATGCTATACCATGAGCAGGGATTAAAAGTAGAGTCGATGCCTTTTACGACTTTTGTCTCAGGTTTCTTAACCGATTGCTGGGCTAATCCTCTGTACACAATAAATATTTCACTGATGGTGAAAAGTAAACCCATAAAATCACTTATAAAATGTTGGACTGAGAATTTTGAGTTCTTTATCTGCTTGTGCCCTTGAAAAAGTGTAATTTATACTTTGTATTATTTAAATAGTGGTTTTTAGATAACCATAATCTAAAGGTAGATAACCATATATAAATGTCATTATATTTATTTAGTTTTCTGACAGTAGAAATGACATCGATAGTTGAAATACAGAACATATCTCGATATAAATGTTACATATAACAACAAATGTAAAAGCACATTTCCCTAATGTTTTTTTAAAAAAAGTATTCTCATCCAACCATAAGGAGGACTCCTTTTCCATATCAGGAGTCTTTAAAGTAGTTTTAGGGTGCCTGGGTGGCTCAGTGGGTTAAGCCGCTGCCTTCCGCTCGGGTCATGATCTCAGGGTCCTGGGATCGAGTCCCGCATCGGGCTCTCTGCTCGGCAGGGAGCCTGCTTCCTCCTCTCTCTCTCTCTCTCTGCCTGCCTCTCTGCCTACTTGTGATCTCTGTCAAGTAAATAAATAAAATCTTAATAAATAAATAAATAAATAAAGTAGTTTTAAATCAGTATTAAAGTACATCTTTCGGCAAAGATCACTAGTTGTATAATTTGGGTAAAGATCATTTTCTCAGGTAGTTTGCTTTAAATATCCTGAGCCATCTTTTTCCCTAGTACAAGATTTCTGGACTGTATCTTTGCAAACCCTTTTACCAAAACCACTGCTGAGTTTAGCCACTCTTCTTTCATTATACATAGGTATACAACAACAAAAAAATTATCAATAATCTGATTTTTATTTTCCTTAGGTGAAAGAGGTTGATGTAATAGCTACTATCATCATGTTACCAAGTAACTTAGGATAAGTGATCACCTGGAGGTCTGGTCTCTATCACTGTTATCCAGAATGTGGTTCTCAGAAGGAAAGCATCAGTATCAACAGGGCTCTTGTTATAAGTGCAAATTTGTCGGTCCCACACAGATCAACTGAGTCGGAATCTCCTCTGGGGTACAGCCCACAAGTCTGTATTATAACAAGTTTTAAGAGTGACTTTTTGCTAAAATTAGAGAAATCCTGCTCTACATGGGTGTTTCACAGATAGAGAAACATAAATTTGGATGACTGATTAGACTTCACTTTTCATGTACAACTTCAGCAATATTGCAAAAACCATTGTAGAATAAGGAAATTCTTGATCATCAAGGCTTTATCCAATCTTATACAAGCTTCCAAAATCATTTTTGTCATAAATTCTCATGATGTAGCCATCAACAAGGGCTTGAATAGTACCACCACCAGGTAGAGGAGCAAGGTCTGCGTCTCCTTACTGATGTGCACTGGTAGGGTTAGTCAGAGCGCTGGGTATGTTTAAGCTGCAAGTTCATGGAGTCAGTGTATAAAATACTCACCAGGAAGAGCGCGATGAAAGTCAAGACCAAACTACTGTGCTCAAGTGGGAAATGCAGAGGTCAAAATCAAAGGGCAAAACTGGAAGCAGGAAAGGTGAAATAAAGCACAAGTTTCAAAGTCAAGGTAAAAATACTGAGGTCAAAGATGAAGCTCTAGAGAAGGAAGAAAAATAGGATATTGCGCTAACATCAGAGGAAAGAAGTTGAGTCCCTCAAGTACCAGTAGAAAGAGCTTTCTCTAGCCTCCTACACAATTTGTCTTGATTCCTTCCGTCTATCCTAGGGCAAGGTCATGTAACAAGTGATAAAGCCAAAAAAAGAAAATAAACTTCCCAAATCCTTCCATTCAGCCATCATTCAGCAGATACATGCAAAGCTTTGTGAGAATGAAACCTGATATTTCATTACATTTAAATCACTTAAATCCACCATTGCCCAGCAAATGTTTTTAAATGTCTTTCTCACTTTGAGGGAAAAGATGTTATGTTCTTATTCCCTTAAAAAACAGTGTATTTTGAATTTTGTCACAATTCACTCTATTGGTCTTTTTTTTTTTTTTTGCCATGACCTTTTCAAAGACTGTCTTTTTACAACCACAAACATAAAAGCTATTTTAAAGTATATGGTATATTATTCTTTTCTAAAGAGAACACAACAAATCCAGAAGATTTGTTTCTTAATAATAACTAAAGGTTTTAAAACAAAAGACAAGTTAAAGCAGCAAAAAATATATAGCTCTGCTATAAAAAATACATAGGTATATAAAGCACATAATAAAATATACATTGAGTAACAGAGAAAAAAAAAACAGGTATTGATTAGTAAAGGATTCTAGAGGTTAAAACCCATCAAGAAAAACTGAACATAGACCAACAAGAAGTGGAAATGGAAAGGGAAGATTAATAGAGATGTACCCAGTGTCCAGTAATATGAGAAACTGATATTGAGAAAATTCCAAAGACTGACCAAACATATTACTGCTCCTTAGAGACGTGTTTTTCTTTTTCTTTTTTTTTTTTTAAGATTTTATTTATTTATTTGACAGAGAGAAATCACAAGTAGATGGAGAGGCAGGCAGAGAGAGAGGGAGAGGAGGAAGCAGGCTCCCTGCTGAGCAGAGAGCCCGATGCGGGACTCGATCCCAGGACCCCGAGATCATGACCCGAGCGGAAGGCAGTGGCTTAACCCACTGAGCCACCCAGGTGCCCCAAGACGTGTTTTTCTAGAGCAGGTCAGAGTGCTGGTTTGGGAGATAGGGCACCCACGTTCACAGGCTGACTCTGCTGGCCACCATCTATGTGGCCTTGGGCAGACACCTTCAACCCTAAATAACAAGGGCAAAAAATAACACATACTAAGTAGGGCTATTTTAAGTGTTAAATTATTTAATATATGTAAGTGCCCTAGAACAGAGCCTACAGAAATCTGTTAGTATTACCTAGTATCATAAAGAAGCACTATACAATAGAAATAGAATGTATGCCAAATGCATAATGTCAATGTTTCTAGTAGCCACAACAAAAAAGCAGAAAGAAACAGATGAAATTAATTTTACTAATATTTTTTTAAAGATTTTATTTATTTATTTATTTGACAGAGAGAAATCACAAGTAGACGGAAAGGCAGGCAGAGAGAGAGGGAAGCAGGCTCCCCGCTGAGCAGAGAACCCGATGCGGGACTCGATCCCAGGACCCTGAGATCATGACCTGAGCCGAAGGCAGTGGCTTAACCCACTGAGCCACCCAGGCGCCCAATTTTACTAATATGTTTTATATGGCCCATCTTATGGGTTGGAAATGTATCCCCCCCAAATTCATCATATGTTTAATTACTAAACCTTCAATAATTCAGAACACGACTTTGTCTGGAAACAGGGTCATTGAAGATATAATTAGTTATGTTAGGATAAAGTTACATGACAGGAGTGGGCCCCTAATCCAAAATGAATGGTGCCTGTATAAGAAGGGGAATTTGGACACAGACATGGTAACAGGAAGAGCTCCATGTAAAGATGAAAGCAGAGGTGGGACAATACCTCTAAAAAGCAAGGAATGCCAAAGACTGCAGTCTCCTAGCTAGTCTCCCCTAGCTAGGGGAGAGACATGGTCAAATCCACTGACTCTGAGGAACCAACCCTACAGACACCTTGATCTCAGATGTCCAGCCGTCAGAAAAGTGAGAGAGTATATTTCTGTTGCTTAAGCTATTCAATTTGTGGTAGTGGGTGGTATTTTGTTAGAAGAGCCCTAGCAAAAGAACACAGCCCAATAGAATGCAAATATCATCATTTCACTGTGTTATCAACATGAAGTATTATAAATGAAATATTTGCATTCTTTTTGTCACACCACGTCTTCAAGTTCTGGTGTGTATTTTACACAAGAGCACATCTCAGTTTCTACTGCTCACATTTCAAGTGGTCAGTCACAATTTACGACCAGTGGTTTCCTGGTTGGATGGTAATGTCTTAAACTATGCCATGGGGGTGAGAACTTAAACTCCACTCTTTGCCCATGACTTATCAATACTAGAGTTGCACCATATACTAGAAATAGAAATGTTAGTTGGCGTTGGAATTACTATTCTCCTGATTGTCAATCTCCAGTCTGTTCACCCCATCTGTCCTTACCTCTTACTCTACCCAGAATATTCCGCACAACTCTCTTGCCACCTTGTTTTTATGTCACCCCTCTCCCATCACTGACTGAATCTATCCCATCACTGCTCTCTCCTCCATCCCCATGCTCAGGTCAGCTACACTGCCAGGGGAAAAAATCATACATCACAAGAACTCGAATGCTAAGCCACCTCTCTTTTACCTTGACACAGCCTTCAATAGCAAAGCCTCCAGTAATATGTGTGTCAACCCAGAACTTATCTTCATCTCTTTCCTGTGATGATTCCAACTGTCTTCCTGCCCCTGGAGAAATGGGAGTTGCTCAGTTTGCCGGGATTCAACAACGCACTCATGTGTGTACATCCGATCCCCGCCCCCCCACATCCCCATGACCCATGTTCAGTAATCACCTCTGCAGGGTTGTAATCTCCAATCAATGGTTTCCTTTCCAGTGCTTCTATGTCTTTAGAATAAAATGTGCTCAAGACTCTGTCACGGAAACAAAAACAGAAAAGCAAGGCTCTTCCTTTATCCTGCTGTCCCCTCTTAATCCTCTTCCCTTGCTCCTTTCTCACTCCCACCATCAGCCATCTTGTCTTCACTTCCATTCCCCTTCCTCGGGTATCACCAGCCACCTCCATGTCACTAATTTCCATGGATCCTTTTTGTGTTTGTCTTTATAGACCTTTTTGTTGTGGTTTCATTCCTGGAATGCTCCCTTCCTGAGCTTCTGTGTCACCACTCCTTCTCAGGCTTCTTCACCTCTCCAGCTATTCCTTCTTGGCCTCTTCATGGGTCACTTTTCTTCCATTGGATCCCTAAACGTGATGTATGTCAGGTTTTCCTTCCTCAGGCCTGTGGTCTCCTCACTGTATTTCCAGCCTCCCTTCCTTTCCCCCAGTGACTATCAGAACCGTAGCTTCAATCAACAACTCTCTCAGTGTTTCTCAAACTTTGAAACCACATATTCTGAGATTCAAATGAAAATTCAGGCACTCTTCCTTAAAAAAAAAAAAAAAGGTGGGGGGAGTATATACTCAAGAGCCTGTATTCCCTGAAGTTTAGGAAAGTCTAACCTGTACACGGATGACTCTCAAATCACTGGACCTATACAACTCTTGAGATCACCAGCTCAAATTTCTACCAACGATCTCCTCCTAGAGGAGCTAGATACCCCCCAAGATAATTTGATCCTCCTGTTAAACTGCCTACATTTGCAAGCAGCTGTACCACCAACCCAGTTAATCAAGCCATAAATCTGTAACTGGTCCCTTGGCATCTATCTGTTGTTTGTTTCCACAACGTGACTGTCTATAGTCACTCTCCACAATCTTTCAGCCTCAGTTCAGCCCTCGACATCTCTCAGCTAGCTCCCCCTCAGTGGGATTGACGTCCCTGGCTTCCCAAGTCCAATTCAAAATCCTAGAGATGGTCCTTATTGCTTCCAAGATGATGCCTTAGAAAAGCACCCAAGGTTCTTCCTGATTTGGAACTTGCCCTCTTACCTCTTTAACTTGTATGTATTTTTTAGCAAATTGAATGTGACACCATGTACAGCATGGAAAGTACTGGTGTCCTGTAATAAAACTGAATTTCCTATTAAATGTAAAATTCCAGAAGGTAATCTCTACCAATTTTTAATATACATATAATACTGCGTTAATACTTAGAAAAAACCTACCCGCCTATCAGACCTGCTTTAAGTGACAGAAAGCCAACTTTTATGGGTATTGTTTATTATAGTTTTTAACAAAAGACAAGGGAGAGCAAAGTATGAGAACCAAAATATGTCAATACAGGAAAAAGCTGACATAGGGAATGATGTACAGGTAGTGGAAAGGGACAAGCCTAGTTTTAATTCCTTGAATTTTACTTTGGTGTCAATCTCTCTAACACTCAGTTCCCCTACCTGTAAAATGAGGATTAGAAAACCCACTCTTTGGGTTTGTTTGTTTTGGTTTTTGGTTTTTTGTTTGTTTGTTTGGAGTTTTTTGGGGTATTGGGAACTAAATGGAATGGTGCTTGGGAAGACCACCAAAACAGTGTGTGAGCACTGAGTGTCTCAATAAATTCCTCAATAAAGAAATTTTTGGCAGTAGAGAACCTGTCTGCTGTTCCCTTGTACCCAGGACAGGGCCTGCCCCTCTGCCTTCCATTTCAGCACCTGCAGGACTTTGGGGGCAGCAGCAAAAGGTTGAGTACAACTGGAATTAGGATACCAATGGCCTCAATCAAAGTCAGTTCATAGACTCCAGGAGACACATGTAGAGCAGCAAACCAATGCCATTACTACCAACATCAATGACAATAAATTCATAAAGAAGCTAGATATGGTTGGCTTCTGAGGAGTGGCTTCTAACAGTAGAAACCACATGCAACATCATGTAAATTCCTTTAAGATAAAAAATGAGCCAAAAACTCCAGTTTATGGACATCCAAAAATTATATTCCTATAACATAAGTTAATCTTCTAGGATTTCTATTCTGTGGTACTTGGCCCCAGGTCCCAGGCTTTGTACCAAAGCTTCACACTGTTACTTTGATATGTTTGAGACAAAACTGTGAAACCACTTGCCAATCCAAAACATTTATATCTATATTAACTATAACAATTATTTCTTCTTCTTTTTTTTAAATCGTGTTTATTTATTTGACAGAGAGACAGAGACAGAGAGGAAGAGAGTAAACACAAGAAGAGGGAGTGAGAGTGAGAGAGGCAGGCTTCTTGCTGAGCAGGGAGCCCGATGTGGGGGCTTGATCCCAGAACCCTGAGATCATGACCTGAGTGGAAGGCAGATGCTTAACCACTGAGCCACCAGGTGCCTCAACAGTTATTTCTTCTGACAGATTTTATGATATTCCACACACTTGTGGTGAAGAGAAATCAAGACAGAGGGGCTGAAGAAATGATGATACAAACTTGTTTTAAACTTAAAAGACCTCCTACCGAAATAAATAAGGTAAAATGTGCAAAATATGTTCTTTATGCACTTACTGGTGGAAATCACATAGAAAATGTTCTTTGTATTCATCTTTGATAGAAAATGGACCCAAAGTTAGTATTTCCTCCACTTTTTTTTTTTAACCTTCTTTAAGGTAAAGAAGCAAACCCTGTCTCCCCTTTTTTTTTTTTCAACAAAGAAAAGGCTTCAAATTCAAGTCATTTTTTTTTCTTTTTGTTGAATCTCAGCCTTCATATAGACTAATTAATCCCAAATGTTAATACTTCACTTTTCAGAAAAATGAAGGGGAAATAGACCATTTAGATAGAAGACATTGATTTTTTTTTTCATTTTTAGAGCACTACGTACATTCAAAATAATAGTTTATATTTTTTTTAAAAAGTTTTAAACTCATTCAATCTAGAGTTCTACATTTAAGCAATAACAGATTTAGAACTGTCCATCGTAAATCAAATAAAAAGAGGACAAGACACTGGAAATAGGTCCTTAAGTTCCTTAAGGAAAAATCTAAAGCTTTAAAACAGGAAAGGAGAAGTGGCATCACAATCCACATATCCATATTAAGCCAGCCCTGAGGTGAGATATGCAAAGCTCCAGGAGTTGAGAGATACACCACTGTCCTCCTGGCCCCCAAGATGGCTCCCGTCCCTGTGCTTGTCCATCTCAGCGTTGCTTTTTACTGCTGGGTCTAAAGGAAATGACAGACTGCTTCTCTGAACCCTGGTATTTCCTACATTTTCCCTTTGTCATGAGGTATTCCTTTCTTCCTCCGCTACTGACTTAGTTAGAGGACTATGCCCTCCTAAGGGGAGAGGTGTTTCATTCGATCAACCCTCTTCAGCTCAGTTCCTCACAGAGGAGTTCCTAAAGAATGTGTGGAGCCCTTGTCCCAATCCGATGTATGTCACTCCTTCTTGGTCTCTAGGAAACAAAACCAATTTAGGGATTATGTCAAACTGGACTTTTTGAGTCAAAACAGTTTCCCCCACCAAAGCAGCAAAGGTCTTCTAAGTTCTCTTTCTTGGCCAGCACAGTTTCTCAACAGTTCTATTCTCTGTTCATCGCCGTTAACCTTCTGTCAGCCTTGGTGTTGCCGGACTCATGTCTGGCCTCCGTCCCCTGTGACAGCTTTTCTTAAACTCCTCTTCCTCTTTCCAGAATTATAGACTCATTTGGTTTCTGTGTCCTTCCATCCTGGCAGACTACGTATGCCTTGTCTACAGTCAACAGGTATAAGAAAAAGACAGTTCCACTGGTCCTTGAGAATTGCCTCTTCATAAAACACTTACTATTTTAAGGTCACCCACTCACACTTAATACATAAATCTCTAGACCTAATACGGATTTCTCCCTTACTTTTTCAGGAGAAGAGATATTTGAACATGCACCTAGATAAAAATGTAAATACACTTGAAGAAAAGTACAAGTTTCTTACTGCAAAATTCAATTTTGGCAAATTTTTCTTTACTTCCAATATTGTCCTTCCTTCCTAGGTTCCCAAAGAAGTAAAAGAATCTCTTATGTGACAACTGTCCCCATAACCTGACCATAGAGAACTCATCTGTCCACAACAAATTCAAGATGTGATTTTCTAATTTAAACTAAGGTGTCAAACCTAATTGAATAATACACCCCATTAATTTAAATTAATGAATGAGTCATTGATAAAGGGCACATTCATTAATGAAAAGAAGACATCGTCTCAGTCCGAATTTTAGCAGCAAAACATGACATTGGGAGATACGCTTGGTAGAGGAGGCAAGATTTTCTTACCACAACCCACAAATCATTCCTACTTATCCATGTGACACTGTGACAGTAATGCCGCTATGTGTTTGCTATAATCGCAGAACAGAAAGAACTACTTCATGGCGATTCAAATTTATTTTAAAAGGATATGTGTATGTGTATGCATATATGCATAGATATACAGTACATTTAGTATATGCACATGTGTACATATGTACATAAATACACATACATATTGTATATCATTGATGTTTAATAAAAATAGAACATCTACTTTATAAGAGTTACAATTCATACACCTAATCAAATATATGTTTGACACAGTCATCATGCTAAATTTTAAAACAAGAGTACCAACACTATTAAATCCAGAAAAAGGGTAAAAATTTCTTGTAAACAGTACTATAACTCACTTTGTAATGTCAGTGCTATACAATGTAATTTTAAAAAGAGAGTAAAGTAGAAGTATAAATATTTGCAAGATGGAAAAAAATTATTATTTTTAGATATGTCATTGTATAGTTTAAAAATCCCAAACGCTAACCAAAAAAAAAAAAGTACATAATTTCTAGCATTGTTAAATATAAATACAAGTGAATTGTACAGATCCAACAGTAACCACCAAAAAAGGAAATAAGTAGTAAGAATGTGCAGAAACTATAATGACGGAAACTATAAAGCTACTGAGGGAGATAAAGAAGACTCGCATAAACGTAGAGATATCATCTTCTTCTTGAATAGGAAGACTCTACACTGTAAAGACATCAGTTTCCTCCCTAAATGAAATCTATAAATTCAATGCAATCCCAAGGGGGTGGAAAATATGAAACCGACACGATAATTCTAAAGTTTATCTGTGAGGATAAACTTCTGCGTAACCGGCATCAAGACACCGGTGTGGGGAGAAAGAGAGAAGCAATTCCATAACGTGTGCTGGAAAACTAGTCAGCCTCCTGGAAAACCTCAGGCTGAGGCTCTACCCTTCAGCCTTCATTACAATACACTCCGGAGAAATACGATGCATAAGAAGTATAATACAGTTAAATAATAATATTAAGCAAATATTTAGCAATATTTATTTCCCAGGGGAAAAAACCAGATAACGTAAAGGAAAATGTGGATAGTGAAAACATGTCTATCGCCAGGTGGATGTTTAAATATAATATGGTGTCTCTGAAAAATGGACTCCCGTGTCCATACTTAAATGTTGGTGCATGAGTAGTTCCGTAACCATGGACAAATATGAGGGTGGTAGGTGTAAAAAGGCAGAGGAAGATGCTTGGAAAGATATACTGAAGGTTGCTGCAGGTTACCTCTGAATCGTGAAACCATATACAATCTGTGTTTTCATTTCCATATTCTTCTCTATTGCTGGAAATGTCTACATGGGCTTCTATAGGCATTTATGCCATGATAAAGGACTTTCTTCTGGAAAATGCATATATAACATGGTTGAACAGAATATTAAAACATGAATTAAGATTTCAGGACCCTGGTCTGGGTTCTCACATTAATGGGTGTGTGACTCTGGGTCAGCCCCCTTCCCTGGGTCTCAACATATTCATCTTTCATTTAATCCTGAAGTCTTTATTTTTTTTTTAAGATTTTATTTATTTATTTGACAGAGAGAGATCACAAGTAGGCAGAGGGGCAGGCGGAGAAAGAGGGGGAAGCAGGGGAGGGGCAGGCAGAGAAAGAGGGGGAAGCAGGGGAGGGGCAGGCAGAGAAAAAGGGGGAAGCAGGCTCCCCGTGGAGCACAGAGCCAATGCGGGGCTCGATCCGAGGACCCTGAGATCATGACCTGAGCCGAAGGCAGAGGCTTAACCCACTGAGCCACCCAAGTGCCCCTAACCCCAAAGTCTTAAGTTACCCAAAAATTCTCACTTTAGGGAATAACATTATACACACACGGGTGGGGGGTGGATCAATCAATGAACTATGCCTTTTGGAATAAAGACTCAATATAGACCCAAAGAGGGAGGATCAATAGTTAAAAAGCGTAAAATCATAAATAAATGAGAGAAATGTTGGCCACCCCAGACAGGAAAGTGGCAAGACTGCTGTTATAACCAAATCATTGTCTCTCCTGCCTAATCACACGCATGTCCTAAACGGCAAGGTCTGAACAGTGTAATCTACCCCGTGCTACTCTCCAACATTAGTTAAGCCCCGCAGTCATCATGAGGCTCGTGTAATTGGTAATACTGGTATCGAAAACTATATTCATTTCAAGCTCCGGTAGAAACACAGAAAAACATCAATATTTATCAAGGGAGGTAAAAAAGGTAGAGAAAAATTATGACTCTCAAAAGCGTAAAGAAGGTGCCATAAACCACAGAGTGTACTTGATTGGAAGAGTGAGCTAAATTAGGTGATTTGTTTTAAAAGCAGTTCCTAGATTTATAGGACTTCCGTATCCATTTATTTTTGTTCTAATTCAACTACAAGTACAAACGCGTCTCGTGTCAAGGTTATAGAAGAAAAGAAGAAATCGTTCTGCCACAAATCAGCTACGTGACCTAAGTTAGTAACTTTAGCCTCTCTCATTTCCATTCCTTAATGGAAATAACCATTATTTAAAAATATATATATATATATATATGAGTGGGTTGGGACAGACATCATCAGTGATCATTTGCATCCAAAACCCTGATTCTATGTTTCTTATTCATTTCAGACCAAAAACTCATTTATGCTTACTAAATCATCTTATCCCTAATCAACCTTAGAGATTTTAGAGATAGCTTAAGAGAATGATAAGAATTTTACTTTAATAATATAAACAAAATAACCGATACTATTAGGAAATGTCATGACTCTCCAAGGTGAGGTTTGAGGAACCCAACGAACAATGTTTTTATTCCCTATTCAGTGTGACACTAATTGAGAGACAGTCATGGGAGTCAAATGGAGAACCAAAAAAAAGCAATATTGACGTACACAGCGTCGGTGTTCAGCTGCAGGAACTTATTAGCATATATGCCTAATTCATGGCGAGTATATCCAACCAGTATATCCAACCTGTCTGTGGCTACTCTGTGGGGAGCTGCCTCAGAAAGTCCTTGTCTATGCTGGAGAAGTGCAGACTGTGTGCACTCTGTAGGCCACCAGACCCCACAAACAAGCAAAGGGGAAGAACCCGAGCTACGTCATGCTCAACTCTGTCTCCAAAACCACAATGGGGGTCACTCTCCTCCTCTGAGGGGAAGGGATAAGACAGAGAATGGAGAGACATTCAGAAACTCAAATTCTTACTCTATGGAATCTCCTTCTAGGTGGATACATGAATCGAAGAAAAAGAAAGTCCCTTCACTCTGAAAGTCCCCAGATTCCTTCATCTCCTCAATCATGAAGCATCGGGGATGTCATGTTCCCAAATTCATGGCCATGCTGCTCCCAGGCCAATAATTGAAGTATTTTTTTTTTTCTTTTTTAATTTTCTTCAGACCATTTGTGGCCACTGGAAATTTTGGCCCTCAATGGGTATGAATTTTCTCTCACACACATAGAAATAAAAAAAAATACAATACCATTCAATGTCATTCGAAAACTCACCCCCTGTTCTAAGCCCAATCCCAAATGATGTCCAGCCACATTGTTCAATGTATCTCAAAGGTTTCATGACAAAATTAACAACATAAAGATACCCCAAACTTGAAAATAGTCTCCATTACCAAATTTTCAGGAAAAAGAAAATTATCCAAAATATTTCAAGTTCAAAATCAAATCCCCTTGCTGTTCTGAGTTGATGCTGAAATCCTAAACTCAAGGTCAGCTGAAGTCCAAATATAAGTTAAATCCTCTGATTTCTTTTCTTCGCCTCAACCAGAGATGCTCTCCTGCCTGGGTTACCCTGAATTCCTTCAGGGACACCGACTGGAGTTATCTTCTACCGAAACATCTCAATTTTAATTAGTTCCATACGAAAATCACCTATGTGTTTCATTGCTGAAGAGCCTGAAGAGTTAATAGACCACACAAGACTATCAGACTAAAGTCTCCTACCCTGGGGGCTAAGTGAGGACAAGGCCTGACCCCCCAGAGGACCCTTACTGCCAGCGCTTTCCATTATTCTGACCTAAAGTAGCATCTTTTCTTTTCCTTGGCTACGTATTTCCTGCAGGCCGGACTATGCCTCTAGGCTGGACTTTCTGCTCCCTTCTCTCCCATACAAGAAGGCTCAGCTCTGTTTTAAATCACTTGCTTTGCTTTGAGGTTGGCCCCTTTGCCTTCTTGCCATTACATTTGTGTGTCCTGGCCCCGATAGGCTCTTTTCCAACAGGACCCTCTCGTGTTCGTCTCCCATAATGAGATGAGGTTAAAAAGCACTTACACGGGGAGAACTATTGCTTGAACAGCTAAACCAGGCTTGGACCCAAACTATCAGGATCTTGCTTGAATCCCTTCTGGAAGTCTGTGTTTCTTTCTCTCCTCCTCCCCCCCCCCCCCCCACTGCTGCTCCTTAGAATCTTTATCCCACAGATCTCTGGGTGTGTTCCCTAACGACACAAGCAACTCTGTACTAAGACTCACAGCACGCGCACAGCCATCAGCGAACAATTCTCTGATCTCTTCACAGCGATACCGTTCTCCACGCAATGTGTCTAGATGTTCTGTCCTTCCTTGTTCCCGCGGCCACGATCAGGAGTCTAACTAGGATCTTCCAGCTTTGCATTCTTTTTTTTTTTTTTCCACAGTAAAAATCTTTCATTTTCCATTTGTGTTCTCAGTTCTTTGGTGCTTTTGTGGTGAAGTCTTTAAAACCCCAACACACTAAAGTTAAATTAGAAAATTCTTAAGAAAAGAATCTGTTATGACAAAGTCTGGGGAGGGAGAGAATGATCACATGTAGCTTTCTTCATAAACAATCTAAATTGTGCTTCAAAGGACACATGTGATTTTTTTCCCCCAGCTTTACGGAGGTATAACTGACAAATTAAAAAAAAAAAAAAATGTATAGGGCGCCTGGGTGGCTCAGTGGGTTAAGCTGATGCCTTTGGCTCAGGTCATGATCTCAGGCTCCTGGGATCAAGTCCCGCATCGGGCTCTCTGCTCAGCAGGGAGTCTGCTTCCCTTCCTCTCTCTCTGTCTGCCTCTCTGCCTACTTGTGATCTCTCTGTCAAATAAATAAATAAAATCTTTTTAAAAAAATGTATATATTTAAGGTGTACAACCGAATGTACTGATACACATACACATTGTGAAATGATCGCCACGGTGAAGCTCATTAACATATCCATCACCTCACATAGTTAACATTTTCTTTCTTCTGTGCGCGCATGATGAGAGACTTAAACTGTTCTCTCTTCTGACAGCAAACAAACAGCAGGAACTGCAGCCCCACTGCTGTAATGGAGAGCTCTAGAATGCGTTCATCTTGCATAACTGAAACTTTGCGCTCCTTGCAAACATCTGCCCGTTTCTCTCTCCCGAGTCCCTGGTGGTCACATTCTCCCCTCTTTCAAGGTTCAGCTTTAAAAGACGACCTCTCTCGGAGCGCCTGGGTGGCTCAGCAGGTTAAGCCTCTGCCTTCGGTTCCGGTCCTCATCTCAGGGTCCTGGGATCGAGCCCCGCTTTGGGCTCCCTGCTAAGGCAGGGGGTCTGCTTCTCCTTCCCCTCTCTACCCCCACCTTGTTCTCTTTCTCATTAACTCTATCTCAAATAAATAAATAAAATCTTTAAAAAAAAAAAAAGCTACCTCTCAATAGTTTTCTTTATTTACTCCTTCAGAGGGATTGTTTCAGTTGGCTCTCAGAAATTTTACCTTTCTCAGGCTTTACCACATCTACGTATTGTTTGTGATCCTGCAAAACTTGGCAGGTGTTCATTTGCTGACCCCCACGGTGGAGTGTCCGAGGCACCGTCGCTCCTCCCTTGCCTCCTCCAGCAGCCCAACGCCCTTTCCCGCCTCCCCGGGTGGTTCTCTAAGTTCTCCTTAGTGACATCACTTTTTTCTTACTGCTCAATCGGACTGCCTTTCCCTCTTTCACTTCATGATTTTGCTGTTCCTGTCCTGATCCTAACACGGAAGGGTGTTTTCCAAACTCTCCAGTGCCTCCTTGAATCCTTGAACAATTCTTTTATCTAGAAACAGGTGTAAGAGTCTCTAATGACCAGTTCATTCCTGGCTTTGTCCTAATTTGGGGGAAAGGAACAGAAGCCTCCCTTTGAGCTCACATCCCCACGAGCAGTTCTAACCAACAACTCACAGTCGTGCTCACGTGTAGTTTTTGGCTACCTTCGGGGTCTGGGGGGTTTGCTTTGTTTGTTTCAACTGAAGCATTATTTGTCTTGGAGAACTAAAACACTTATCTTTTGGTGTTTGAACGCTGATTCTCTTCTTGACTGTAACACCAGGATCTAACTGTGCGGGTGTGTTAACGTTCACACTGTATTCTCCAGCTTCCTAACGGCTAGTGTGTTTCCAAGACAAATCCTGCTGACCCGCTCCTGTAAAAAGAGTCGCGTGTTTCTGGACCAAGACCAAAAAGGACAGTCTACTGTCTACAGGCAGTAGCTCGTGTTTACTAAGCCTGAAGCGTGAAGCTACCTGACCTGGTTCCACGTGTTAAAAATCAATTATACACATAGGGGCGCCTGGGTGGCTCAGTGGGTTAAGTCTCTGCCTTCGGCTCAGGTCATGATCTCAGGGTCCTGGGATTGATCCCTGCATCAGGCTCTCTGTCCAGCAGGGAGCCTGCTTCCCCCTCTCTCTTTGCCTGCCTCTCTGCCTACTTGTGATCTCTCTCTCTCTCTGTGTCAAGTAAATAAATAAAATCTTTTTTTAAAAAATCAATCACACACATTTTTTTAAAGTGCATAATATAAGTCAAAAAACCTCAAGTGAGCTTACTTTCTAATACCTAAAGCCTTAACTCACCTATCATATACCTCATAGAAATCTTTATTTCCAAACTCCAATCTGTGTCTTTCTCAAGTTTTCTGGCTAGAAGCAAAAAATGATGAACTCAAGCTATTCCGATAAACGGATCCCCTGTTCCCTGCCCAGGTCAGAAGCAGTTCAGATGGACGAATCAGGTGAGCAGAACCCAAAATACCTCTCCTTTGGAAAACAGCCTACGACCTATGGTTCAGCCACTGGATTAAGAGAACGAAGCTATGAAAATGTCAGGGAAGAGACACATCTCTTCCTTGTTGGGGGATGTCTTGACCCCCTTCTTCTCTTGTCTCAATTCTCCCTGAGAGCAGGATGTGAGGATTTTTGGGTTGGAAAATTTCAGTGCAGGTACTGGTCATGGGTAGCTCAAGCTCCCCTCTCTGTTTTGTCCGCCAGCCTGCCCACAGAAAGCGCGCTCTTCGTCTATAACTTATAGAGGGGCGCCCTCTGGTGGGGGCATCTGATATTGTCAGGAAACCCACCGGGCTAGAAGACCCAGAGTTCCTAAGTCCATTTTCAGTAACAAGACAAGAGTTTATATCTATGTCTATATATTTATGCCTCAATCCCATTATCTACCTGGCTTTCTCTCTACCTCTGGAATACTTCTAAACCTAGGCAGAATGAATAAATAAAGACAAGGCAGTATTATCCATTGAGCACTTCGGCCCTGATTCTGTTCTCCAATAACCGACAAATCACAAGCATGCCTACACTGCAGAAGGTGTAAGCCACCTATGAAATCTTATCTGAAAAATAACCCTTCAGAGGCGCCCTCCACTGTTGTTATGAAATCTTAATAGAAGCTGGTCTTCCAAGGAAGCAACACGGGCAGAGTTTCCATATTCTTTAACCAAGAAGGCCCTAAAAAATGAACATGATTGTATTTTCTCAGCTTTGAAGTGTGGTTGTTGTTGCTGTCTCGGTTTTGTTTATCATACAAATATAGCTACAAGGAGTCATTACCGGGTTCCTAAAGCTAGAATGGTCCTATCAGATGAGGGTCTCCCTGCAGAGGGAAAACCTAGAAGGCCAGAGAAAAGTCTGTCTCTCTGATATCGGTGACTACGAAGAGAGGTCATAGAAAGGTAAAACTGAGGTGCTGAAAACATACATCCCAACCTTTGCGGTTGGGCTCACTGGACAGTCCTAGCTTATCTGGTTCATGGCACAAAATTTTTCCTAATGCACATTACAGATGTCAAAGTCCTTTTGCACGAATGTGCCATTTTCCACCTTGAGTGCCAAGAAGACATTTTTTTTAACTCTGTGAGAATTTCTCTTAGTGTGGGTTAAATGGCTTCTAGTTTTAGCCCTGTCTGAAAAATTAAACTGAGATGGTTCCTCATTGTATCTTTTAGATCTCAAAAGCTCAAGTCAGCTTTTAGGACGAGGAAGGCACTATGATCGGATGGAAAGAAGGTTAAGTTCACAATTATGAGGTGTGGGTTTCTGTCCTCTGGAAATCTGCCTGCTAGGAATCTGAGTTTCCTTCTCTGCAAACTAAATGAGGCCTACAGTATTCCCGGCTGGGACCTGCTTTAGTGCCAGATATAAATGATTTCTTCACACACACACAGGTAATGCCTAAGGAAATGACCCGACTGAGAATGCTTCCTGAGTTCCTACCACGTAGCAGAAGCCAGGGTAGGCATTTTACATGTCTATCATCTCCAGCTGCATCCTCATCTCTGTTCAGATGGCAGAAGAGCACTTCACATCGTCAGACCCGCCTGCATCGCAATGTACGTTATGCTTTGCCCTTCATACTGTGCCAGATGGACCACCTGCTTATGAGAAATGCAGCCTCTCTGGCCCCACCGTGGACCCACCGACTCAGAACTGAATCTGAACGCGATCCCCCTGGATTCACAATGTTAACAACTGACAGGCACAGAGTAGACCGTGCTACACTCTGGAATGAAGAGAGATGGACTGAGCCATTGTGTTACCTTCTGACCAAGCCACCAAGACAGAGAAATTTAGCAACTTAAGTTATCCCCAAACTGGGAAGTGATAGGGCTGAAAGCTGTTCTTGTCTGAATTCAAAGCTGATGCTGTTTCCCCAGCCCATGTTCTTTCCCAGTTGGTGTCAGAGATCCTATCTGACTTCAAAAGATGGATGGAAAGGATAGAGAGAGAGCTCCATGATATCTACAAACTAATTGTAAAGAGATGTGAATTACGATGCTCTAGTCTACACGGCCCTTCACTGGAGACGCATTAAAACTACAGTTAGTGTCATCCTTTCATTTATTTGTATTAATAAGACAACGCTAATCATTGAAAACGATTGTTGATCTAATAGAAAAAAATTAAATCCACAATTAGGACCAAGCAATTAAATGAGCTAAAAAACACTTTAATACTTTACACGATAATGAGATCACATTATGGCAAAATTTGGAATGCTGGAAACCTAGCAGATAATATGAATACACAGAAACCATCAAAGGAAGCATTTACCTTTTTCATTAAGAGAAGATTATCCCTTTCTACGGCCTCTCACAGATGACAGAAAAAATACAAAAAATAAATTATTTTATTTGGACTTTTTAAAACTCTCTAAGTTGTGATGAAAGAAAGAATTTAAAGAGATAACGGGGTGCTGAGTGAAGGGAGTGTCCTTTATAATAGACTTTCTGTAGGACTGGTAAACATTGACTCGTAGTAATTACTTAGAATTACATAATATATTGAAGTTGAAGAATGCTGTGAGAAGGAACATAATATTTTATTACACCTTTACATCATCTCCTCCAGAAGGCTGAGCGGCATCCATGGAAATGCCCTTAGTCATTTTATGAAGTCACACTTTACAGAATTTAAATGATTCCAAGTAGATTAACTTTATTTTGCATTTTAAGAGCCTGTTTTGAGAGTCAACCCCATAGTAGATCTCTCTAATATGACACTTCTTTCATGCCAAGGATGAGAATAAAATAATCTTATTTGTTATTATTCACACATCATCTCTAGCCATTCCAACTTTGCACTACAGAGCACTCCTATCCTAGATGTACTGGAGAATGACAACTTCAGTCTAAGATCTAACAGAAAAAGTAAGAGGAAATCCTTCAAATAGAAACAACAATCAAAAAAAAAAAAAAAGGGGGGGGGACCCCTGGGTGGCTCAGTGGTTTAAAGCCTCTGCCTTCGGCTCGGGTCATGATCCCAGAGTCCTGGGATCGAGCCCCACATCGGGCTCTCTGCTTAGCAGGGAGCCTGCTTCCTCCTCTCTCTCTCTCTCTCTCTCTCTCTCTCTCTCTCTCTGCCTGCCTCTCTGCCTACTTGTGATCTCTGTCGAATAAATAAATAAAATCTTTAAAAAAAAAAAAACTACTTCATCACGCTGTTTTAAAACATTAATTTACAATGTACTTTCGGGCAGAGCTGACCAGTGGAAAGACTGGACGGAGAGCAAGGCCAACCCCAGGAGCTCACAGGGGTCTTGAAGGCAGGCAAGTGTTAGAGCAGGGACAGTAAGACTTCATGCATACCTGTAAGAGTGCTCGTTCACCCAGCCCTCTTACATAAAGTAATTATTCGATCTTCGGGACAAACTCTCTAGGTAGGTAGAAGAGGAGGATCCCGCCATGCAAACTGGGACTCAGAGAAATTCAGTAACATGTCCAAGACCCCGTGATCCATACATGCCTGAGCTTGGCCCAAGTCAGGTGTCCTGGGCTTCTACTAAGACGCAGTGCTTCTGTTTCAGAAATGTGCTATTGACTCTCTATGTCAAACTGATGTATGATGCTGATTTGTGTTCAGTTTAACAAAGGTCACTCCATACTGGTAACCTTGAAATACAAAATGTGAAAAGTATCCCTTCCCACAAAGACAAGTCAAGATTTCTTCTATTCCAATAATTTGAGTGAGAAAAGAAAATAGTCACAAAACTGAAATCTTTTCTTAGGAAACTGGTCATTATTTCACAGCAAAATACATTTACACTGACATGAGTAGGGCTCTTACGCAGTTGATGAGATCATTACCACTTCAAAAATACATCATGAGCAAGCTCGAAAGACCTGCTTAAAAACTGGTTAAGAGAATAGCTTCATGAAAGCAAAACTCAGGTTTGGAGGGAAGCAAAATTAATATTTATTAAGTGCACACTTGCACAAGGCACTTTTCGGTGAGCTGATCAATGCATCGTTATTTTCAGTGACAACTTGAGGTGTCACATATATTGTACAAAGGATATACAGTGCGATGCTATAAGGGTCTCCAAATCATTTTCCCTAAACCATGTGTCCGGTGGAGCAGTTTGGGTTAAGTGTCAGGTACTTTAGAAGTCATGTTCACACTTGTTCTCCCCAGTTTTGGTGACGATAAGGAACTTGCTCGATTCCAGGAATTTATTGAGTTTTTTAAAAGATTTTTTTATTTGAGAGAGAGCATGCAGGCAAGAGCGGAGGGTCAGAAGGATAGAGACAGAGAGAAGCCCACGATGACTCTGCCCTGAGCACGGAGCCTGACATGAAACTCAATCCCAGGACCTTGAGATCATGACAGGCTGCTTAAGGGAATGAGCCACCCAGGCACCCCAAGGACTTAATTGTTTGGAGTTCTAGGTTTTCAGTGATACCTACAGGCTGTATGTATTAAGTTTTTTCACTTTTTTACCTACCAGTCAACTTTCTCCCCTCCTCCACCCAAACTATGTGTAGTAGTAGCCTCGGGTGTAAATCCTACGATGTGCTCTTCCAAAGAGGGGTGGGGAGAGAAGGAAAGATCGAAGGAAGGGAGGGGGGAGGGGAGGAGGGAAAAAATTTACACAAATTCCAACTTTTCTTTTGTTTTCATTTACAATATTTTTTGCCACAAAAATTTTAAGCGTCTTACACCAAAATGTGTTTCTCTTTGCTTTACTATATTCCAAGTGCCCTGTCTTTGTTCACCAGGTCTTTCCAACCCTGAGGCTACCTATACATAGTAGACTTTGTTTCTTTTTAGGATTTTTATTGATTACTTTTTATGTTGAAATAGTGTTTCTTTATGTCATTAATCTCTTCAATCTGTGTAGATTTGTGACCTTCCTTATTTCTAAGTATGTAGTGTTGTTTTCTCTCTTTTTTCTCTAGTTCAACAGGATTTTATTGATTTTCTTGAAACTCGAATAAAAAATAGTTTTACTTTATCCTTTCTATTTCATTTTTATTACAGGACTTAAGGTTAGCATTTCCCTTTATCTATTTTTTGGTGTTGCTTTTCTTGTGATTTTAGGGGGGGGAAAGCATCAAGTTCCTTTTTTTTGGATCACCAACCGGAGTCGTTCCTTAAGGAGAGCTTTTGCTGAGGCTATTTGGGTTTATGAAGTATTTTCCTTTACAATGTTTTCAAAATCGTTCCTAAACTCTAAGTTTGGTTTTAATTTCTGCTTTGATCCATAATTAATTTGGGAGGGCGGCTCTTCTTCTCCAGTGGTTGAGGAGGTGGGGTCTCCTTATTTATTACTAATTTTATTTTATTCAAACACAAAATGTAACATGTAGCTGATAGGAGATCTGCCTCTTTTTACAAGTTTTCCTCATAGCCAAGTACATGGTTAATTATGAATATTTCATGGATATTAAAACTATATTTCTATTTGAAAGTGTACATTCCTCTCTCTCTCTCTCTCTCTATATATATATATATATATCTTTTACATGATGTTTATTGATACCATTCAAATTCTCTATGTCCCTATTTTATCTACTAGATCTGACTCCAGCAGGCTGGTACCATTAGCTCAAAAGTTTTACCAACACTGAACTCACTTGTTCACAGTTTTACATATGACCCCAATAGGGAGGTGTTTACCCACTTACAGTACGCATGTTGTGAGACCTCGGAAACTGCATCCAACATTCACCAGCCTTAGCGCAACCGCAGGGGCTGTGAAAGATGCCAGGACTGTTTTCCCTTTGGAAACTCTCCGACCCTTGAGTTCTCAGACTCCCTGCCATCATCCCAAGCCACGTCAGCTGCACCTGTAAGAGAGCGGACATGTCCTCTCTCCCTTTCCCTTTCCCCCTTCTGGGCAGTGCCCTGCACCCTGGTCTCTAGAGAGGTCTCCTGTTGCGAGGGGCAAGCCTAGCTTGTAAATCTATCAAACCTCCACCCGACTAAAGTTTGTCCTGTGCTCCTGCCACCTCCTCGTCTTATCACTTCCCTTGATCACACCCCGAATCCCTGAACTCACTACCCAACTCCCACGTTGGCTTTGGTAATACAGAAAAGTTAGTTCTAGATTAATAGCGTTCCTTTTCCAATATTCCATTTTTGGCATTTGAAGTATCCATATTCTTATCATCTATTTAGACAGACAGACAGAGAGAAAGGAGGGTAGGTATATAAAGTCATCACTTTGCCACTGAACGCCCTCATCTCCTTCTTGTTCGATCTTAAATTCTTTCCTCTGATACATTATTCCACGGGAGTACATTCTCAAACAACTGTCTCTCTTGAGGTCCATAAATGATACACTCTCCGCGAATCACTGGATACCCACAATACTCTATCCCTTCCACCGCTAACCAAACAGGTGAATTATGTCTTCACTGGGTATGGGACTCTGGTGGCACAGTGCTCTTCTGTCTGTAAACTCAAAACTGTCTTTCAAACTTCGATGTGACAGAGGAGAATCACACTCTCTGTAGAGCCTTCTTTATTTTGAAAGTAAATCATTCCGGCCTACAAGCTTGTAAAATTTCTCTTAATCTTTACAGTTCAGGTATGTTACCAGGACTTACTGAGGTATGTGTTTTTTCTCTTCAATCTTGCTTAGCACTAATCAGGATTGTTTTTCTAGTTTCACTGAGATATCATTGAGGAATATATTTAAGGTGTGTATCATGATGTTTTGATATACATATACACTGCGAAATAAATACCAAAATCAAGCAAGCTAACCTGTCCACCAGCTCACACAGTTAGTGTGTGTGTGTGTGTGTTGAGAACACTTAAGATCTACTCTCTTAGCAACTTTCAAGTATACAATACTGTATTATTAACAATGGTCACCATATTGTACATTAGCCTTCTAGAACTTATGCATCTTAAAACTGAAATTTTGTACCCTTTAACATCTATCCGTTTTCTCCACCCTACCCCCCACCCCCACTCCCTGGTCCCCAATAATCATGCTTTATGAGTCTGACTTTTTTAGATTCCACACACAAGTGAGATCATGCAACATGTTTCTCTCCCATGTCTGGCTTCCTTCACTTAGTATAATGTCCTCCAGGTTCATTTGCTGTCACAAATGGCAGGATTTTCTCCTTTTTTTAAGGCTGAATAACATTCTACTGTATGCATGTGCATATATTAAAATTTCTTTATTCATTCATCTGCCAATATACTTAGTTGGTCCATATCTTGGCTCTTGTCAATAATGCTGTAATCCACATGGGAGTGTAGATATCTCTTTGGAATAGTGATTTCATTTCCTTTAGATATACCTAGAAGTGGAGTTTTAAACTATGGACTCGGGAATTCAGCTCAGAGAAGTTCTCTTCTATATATGAACTCACAAATGTATATATATAATTTCACTCCTGTCTAAAACCTTTTCTTCTTTTATGACTCCTAATATTTACATGATGGGTCTTCTGAATGTACTCTCCATGTTTCTTTTCTTTATCTTCATAATTTTTGATGGTCTATATTTATGTTCACTGTTTTAAGTTATTCCTTCTGCCATGTAGAAGAAACATTAAAAAATATGAATCCAATTCGGCCATCTTCTCCTTTCATTCATCTACTAAATACTTTAATTTTTTGTTTTTTTTTTTTAATTTAGGGAAGTTTCCCCCCCCCCATCTGATTTACTTAAAATACTAATGCAGAGGAAGTAAGAGATAGAAATACAGAGGAAGAGAAGAGAGGTGAATCCCCCCAACTTTTCCATTTTGTTGGTGTTATCAAGTCAGGCTCTTCTATTGGCTCCTCTCTGAAGTCTCTTTTGCTCTGATCCCTGGTTTTTCCATTGCACGGTCATGGGCCTCAGAGCATATGACCAGCACCAGAAGCTGGAATGCTAGGACCACAGGGCTCTCTGACCACTTGGGTCAACTTCTAACATTTAGAAAATCAATATCAGGAGTAGGGATCTGGAAGAAGCCTCTTTCCTGCTGGTCTCCTTCATTGGAAAAGCTGACAAACGCTTGAAAAAGATGACAAAGACTTATGAAGTGTTAAGTAATTTAACAAAGATCACAGATAGCACATGGAACACCTATGGTGAGATCTAGGTTCCTTCTTTCCATTTTTGTTCTCTCAAAGCTGCAACACATCCTTCCACTATAAAATCCATTTTTACATTTTTTTGCAATTAGAAGGTGTCAATGACAGTGAACACATTTCCTGCACTCGGATACATAATCTGCATTATCGCTTTGATTAGAAGGAAAAAATACTGGTGCTGTTTGGCTTCGCAAGCGAGTTCTTCACAATGGGAGGAAATGAGAAGGAACACGCTTTGGAGAGGCAGGGGCTGTGAGCTCTGAAGAGGGGAGAGGGTGAACAGTGGAAAAGGGAGAGTCTCCAGAAGGCTTCCTTGAGATCTTGGTCAACACACTTAAACTTCACCGTTCAGTGGAACTGAAGATGACAGCAGGGAAGCCTAACTCCCATCATAACAGGATTGTGTCCCATGCTGTATAATCAATAGGAGGTGATGATATGTCCCTTGAGCTACTGATAACGCTGTCCACTCGTGGGGGGAATGGGATGCAGCAGCCAAGGGGGAGGCCCTAGACATGGCTAGCCAGCTCTCCTTCATTCTCCCACTTAAGGGCGCATAACTCATACCTGAGCACTCGAGCTCAGACTGTCCACTGCTTTGAGCGCTCTCTAAAAGCACAAAAGCACTTTACCCCAGACCGACCTGCTTGAAGATCTCACGTACCCTATTTGCTGCTGGGGATGCATCAGCTGTCTTGACTTGGTTTTGATACCATGATAAGAGAAGATTTGTTTCTTGCATTTCCAAGAAAAATGATTCAATCAATCTACACATAAACTTTTTCATAACAGTTAAATATTTTAACTGGGAAAATATAAGAGAATCTTAAACTAGAATGTCTTAGGAAAAAAAACCAATATATTAAATGTCTTGCATACCATATGAAAAGTCTTAAAAAAAAAAAGACCTTTACACACTTTTAATTAGCAGTGCCATTTCCATACTTTGGTACTTAAAGAAGTACCAAACACTTAGACATATGCTTGCTAATTCCAGACAAAATATTAAATAGCAATAATAGCAATATTCAATAGTAGGAGCTGATAAATTACAGCACTTCAGTATGGTAAGACACTTTGCCCCAATTAAAGGGAATGTTAGGGGTGCCTGGGTGGCTCAGTGGGTTAAAGCCTCTGCCTTCGGCTCAGGTCATGGTTCCAGGGTCCTGGGATCGAGCCCCGCATCGGGCTCTCTGCTCAGCAGGGAGCCTGCTTCCTCCTCTCTCTCTCTCTCTGCCTACTTGTGATCTCTATCTGTCAAATAAATAAATAAAATCTTAAAAAATAATAAAAAACATTAAAAAAATAAAGTGAATGTTAGACAGGACACTCGTAAAAACATGAGGAAATTCTAGGCATGGGAAGATCCACGGGCTCTCTTCTGTTCATGCCGTTCCTGAGAAAGCTCCTTCCTACTAATGGCAAAATGGCGACTACAGCCTTTCACTCTAGGTTAGCGGGCATAATTCTGGAAACAGACCTTCTCTATTTCAACAATTCTTGAAACGAAATCCTAATATTTTATGAGTGAACTTAAATGTACCTTCCTCTAGCTAAACCAAAGGGACGCAGGCTTCCTGGATTAGGCTTCATCACGTGCTCACACCCAGCATGAAGTTTAAGCCCATATGAACCACATGGGCCAAAATGAGCATGCTGTCAATCAGATGAAAGGGACAGAGGATTTCTGGATCATATGGTCAATCTTTTAATTTTTGAATAACCTCCATACCATTTTTCATAGAAACTGCATCATTTTACATTCCCACCACCAAAGAGCCAGGCTAACTTGAAGTCAAAATCTCAAAGAGACATTAGCACTTTCCTGTGCATTACAGCATTATTCACAATAGCCAAGATGTAGAAACAACTTACATGTCCATGAATGGATGCATTGAAAAAGAAAATGCAATACTGACCTACAGGGGAATATTATCCAGCCATGAAAAAGAAGGAAATCCTGCCATTTGCAGCAAACATGGATAACCCTGGAGGACACCACGCTGAGCGAAATGAGCCAGACACAGAAGGACCAATACTGCATGATTCGACTTAAATGAGGTTCTAAACTATTCAAATTCACAGTAGCAGAGAGCAGAATGATGGTTTCCAGGGATGGAGGGAAGGAAATATATATTTATTTATATTTATATATATATATATAGAGAGAGAGAGAGAGGGAGAGATTCCTTTTTTTTTTTTTAAGATTTGTTTATTTATTTATTTGACAGGCAGAGATCACAAGTAGGCAAAGAGGCAGGCAGAGAGAGAGAGAGAGGAGGAAGCAGGCTCCCTGCTGAGCAGAGAACCTGATGCGGGGCTTGATCCCAGGACCCTGGGACCATGACCTGAGCTGAAGACAGAGGCTTTAACTCACTAAGCCACCCAGGCGCCCCGAGAGAGATCCCTTCTTATAGCTCTTGTGGCAATGCTGGACACAGATCAGTCTGGCTGTGTACATCTCTGTTACGTTAAACTTTCAGTCCCAGACCTCCTATTGGCCTGGAGATTCTCCAGAAATATCCCAACTAAAATTTTCTTATTACAAATTTTTAAGCATATATTACCTGGCCTCTGGCAACTCAGCAGACCAAATTTGGGATCCAATATTGCAAAAGCCTCAAAACAAACTAGCTTGGCAGAGCAACATCCATGCCCAGTAGCCACGCCTCTGAGACCGATTTCAACCTTTAGACCCATTGCATCAGCATTAAACACTGTGACAGAACAGGCTCACTCGCAAAACGTCTTGCAAGACAAGGATAAATCTACAGGGCCTGGCAGTCAACAAAGTCAGAGACATCATAACAATAAAGGAGCATATTTTTGGAAGACAGAGGACCTGTGAGAGACTAAGACCATTTTTGTGTATGGGAGATGTCAGTGGCGATAAGTGAACGTGACAGCTTATCAGAGAGAAGCGGAACAGGAGGTCTCCCCCAGCACGGCGGTCATGGTGGGAAGTAAAATCTGTAGCCCATCTTCATAGCTGCCTGAGGAGAAAATAGTTTGAGGTTGTTTGCCATTTTATCAAATCTCTCACCTATCAGTAGGCATGAAATCAACATTATTATTTTCAATCATAAACACAATAAATGCCTAGAGACTCATGTAATTTCATAATTAGATTATTCTGTTTATGTTAATGCATATCTTTAGGGTATCTCATCATATTTACAACTGGAAAATCTCTGAAACAATATTATCATATTTAGGTTATTTGTCTGCTTTTGATTAAAAGTGGGAATAAATTACATGGTGATTTTAGAAATGAAAGAAGGGACTCCAATGGTAGCTAAAGCATGATGTGGTCCAGAAGGCAGAAGCAAAGCCACAGGAAAAATGGAAGGGGAAAAGTCAAGCAATTATGAAGCACTTACTGATTCAGACACTGAAGCTAGTCATTTTACACCTATTGTCTCAGCTCTTCTGATAATCCTTTTCAAGATATAAGCTTTATCTCACCCACGGGAAAATTGAGGCCAAGAGAAATAACTCACTCAAAGGTTTGTTGTAGATTTGATGGCCACGAATTAATTAGAATTTGAACAAAGAAATCCATTCCATGGACATAAAGTTCAAATTGTTAGACACACACACACACACGTGCATTTATCTTCATGTACATGTATGAATATATGCCATTGGCCATAAAGAAGATTGAGGAAGAACATGTACAGTGATCCACTTAGACTTTCTATCAATTGAAGAAAAACTCCAGAGCACAAAACATTCAAGAATTCGAATTTCACTCATTCTTACAGAGATCACCACAACCTTCTTTCCACTGTACAGTTTTTGTGCGTGACATTCTCAGATCCTATATTTCCTACAGTTAAATTACGGCATGACTTCTGCAGGTCTGAATCATCTGTCGAGAAATAAAGTGATACTTGACTAACAGCCACGGAACCAATTAAAATCCTTCCCCGCAACGGAAAGTAAATAAAAAGCCTTTTCCTGGTGTCAGACCAAGGCAAATTCGAATACAATGAGGAGATAGTTCAAAAGAGCACACTCTAATTTTAGCAACTGATGTGTCTGTGCTGACTCTTCATGTTAAGATGTATTAAAGTGGTTTGTACTCATTGTACAGATCTTTGGGAGTCCACTATCCACCATCTTAAATTGAACGAATATGTCCTGGGCATGTTTTCAAAAGGAAATAGTAATCCTTTGTTTAAAAATATAATTGACAGAGTAAAAGTAATTAACCTTTCTCAAATTAAATTTTTTAAAGATTTATTTATTTATTTATTTATCTATCTATCTATCTATCTATCAGTGAGACCATAAGCAGAGGGAGTGGCAGTGAGAGGGAGAAACATGCAGAGGAAGGAGCAGGCTCCCTGCTGAGCAAGGAGACGGATGCAGGATTTGATCCCAGGACCGTGGTATCATGATCTGAGCCAAAGGCAGAAACTTAACCAACTTAGCCACCGAGGCATCCTTCAAATTGAATTTTTAAAATGTTTCATAGTTGATGATGTTCTTTCAAAGTGATATAGCTTATTTAATTTCTCCTTATATTATCTATAACAGACCACATGATTCATAAGATTTTAAATTAAGTGTTTTTGGTTTTGTTTTTGTTTTCTAAGTTAATTCTCTCCTCTAACGCTCATCCAATCTTAAAACAGCTAAAGCCTGGGGTGACCAGGTGGCTCAGGCAGTTAAACATCTGACTTCAACTCATGATCTTAGGGTCCCGGGATCAAGCTCCACATTGGGCTCTCCACTCAGCGGGGAGTCTGCCTATCCCTCTCTCTCTCCCTCTGCCCTTCCCCTTTCTTGTGCTGTCTCTGTCTCTCTCTTTCTCAAACAAATTAAATCTTTTTTTAAAAAATAGCTAAAATCCCACAAGGAAAAGAGTGCTAAATTTCCTCTCTTATATATTTTCCCTAATCACAACGATAGTGATAATAGTCCATTTTTACTTATTTATTTTACTATTTACCATACACTATACTATGTGCTTGATGTGGATTATGAGGACTAGTCCATGTAGTTCATGTAGTACAGGAGACCAATAAGTTACGTATGACTACTATTCCCAGTAGACAGATGTGGAAACGAGCTGAAGGAGCCCCAGTGACTGCTCTAGTGTTACACAGCAGACCAGGGGCAGCGGGGGTGGGGGTTTGGGGGAGCGCCTGGGTCCCAAGCCATATGTCTTCAGAATTTCAACAACTCACTATCTCAACCCGATGAAAAGTGTTACTAAGATGTGTAGGCAAGGTCTTTTGGCTCATCTGAAGGCCTCATAGCTTACTCTCAGAAACATCTGCATGGCTAACACTCATTCTGACTCTTCATCCTCCTCTGAGGAAAGTACTGGAACCAAGCTGCGTTCACACGGGTGGGCTGACACGTGAATGGTGATCACACCAGAATGGACACCGTATATTGTATAATACCAAGATTCACAACAGGGACCTGGGGCAGAGAAGGTGATCTCAGGAGAGAGCCAGACTAGCTTAGGTACAGAAATGCCATGTGATACAAGTTTCAACATGGAAGGAAGCAACTGAATGTCCAGACGATCTGATGCAACCTTCATTCACTTAGACATTAACATCCAAGACCGTCCATGACCCAATAGCTTCACTTCCCTGCCTCTCCTGCAGAACTGATGAATCTCTCTGCTTTATAAGCTGGTTCCACTATTTGCTAAATCTTTTAAATATGTAAATTGGTTTTGATTCACTCAGCTAATGGCTGTGTCTAATGTCTCCATTAACCTGAACTTCTAGAACAGGTTTAGACCAACTACAGCCAGTGCGCCAAAGCTAGCTTCCTTGTTTTCACAAGGCCTGTGAGCTAAGAATGACCTTTATGTTTTGCAATGGTAGGAGAAAGAAACAGAAGAAAAGAAAAATATTTTATGACACACGAAATGTATATGGATTTCAAACTTCAGTTTGTAAACAAAATCTTACTGGAAACGAGACATTCACATTTGTTCACATATTGTCTATGGCTGCTTTGTCACTACAAGGACTGAAATGAGGGTTACAACAGAAGCTATATGGCTTTTAAAGCCTAAGATATTTATGATCTCCCCACTTACATGGTCTATATGAGCTCTGCTTCTAGAACAGAGCTCCATACTGATAAGACTTTTTTTTTTTTTTTGCTTTTTGCTTTTTTTTGCTTTTTTTCACTTTTTTATCCCCAGTGCCTAGAAAAGAACATTCATATAAATGTGCTCAGGAAAGGGAAGGGAGGGGGAAATGGAGGAGAGAATTTGCCAATGAACCCATCCTGCAAATGAAAATTAAAACAAAGGTCTTTGTCAAGAGCTCTTTAGACAATACCTTAGCATCCTACCGTACCCTTTGGCAACTGACTTTACTACTTCTTTACCTCTACCTCGTCCCAAAAGCTGTATACTCAGGAACACCTAACCACTCTCTGTTGCCTAGCCGGGCTATGCTATTTCTTGTTCATGCAGCGTTTTCTCCCTTCATATCCTTTTCCCCGTGAGATGCTAATTTTTGCCTCTCTGCCCAGTGCAACGCTACTCATCCCTTGAAGTCCAAATTCAGCAGCATCTTCTCCACACGGTCTTCCCCAGCCTACCCAGAATAAATTGTTTCCTCCTCTTCACTCATACATGGCCACATGGAGTCAAAAATTCCCACATATAAACAAATTGTTTAACTATTTTCTTTCTTGACAAAATCCTGAGCGCCTTAAAAGCAAAGGATTATGATACTTATTTCATCCAGTGCACATGACCCTGATGTATGACAAACACTTAATAACTTCTTGATAAACAAATCAATAAACAGTTAACACTCCGGGGGGATTAACCCTAAAAAAGATCCTACCCGTCAATCTGACCTGACTGCAATTTTCTGTCTTAATAAAACATCCTGTGAAATTCAATTGCGGTATTATTTTAAATGGGAATAGAACCGCTCCCCACTAAATGTTCTGTGCAAAGAAAACATCAGAAACAGGGGGAAAACTCCCCAGGTGGCCACTGCAAGGGGATTTTTACTCATGTCTTGAAAAAGTTTGGATCTGAAGTTGCCAAAATTAAATCACTCATAATCTTATGAGGGAGAGAAATAACGTGTCTGCCTTGGGCTGAGCTAAACCTGCATCTTAGTTAAAACACTCTGTGAGAACAAAAACTATCCCTGTGCTGGTTTTTTTTATATTCCCAGTGCCTTCTCCTGGTGAACCAATCAATAAATATTTGATTAATGGGAGAACGTCGGGACAAAGTTAGGAGGGAGAGACGGATGGACCCACGAACAGACCTACGGATGAGTCAACCTGTGTGTGACAGATGGAAAGACTGTGGTGAGAAAGGAATAGACAATGGAGGCGAAAGGAAATATGAGGCTCCGTTTCTTTGTTTTGTTTAAAGATTTTATTTATTTAACAGAGAGAGATCACAAGTAGGCAGAGAGGCAGGCAGAGAGAGAGGAGGAAGCAGGCTCCCCGCTGAGCAAAGAGCCTGATGCGGGGCTTGATCCCAGGACCCTGAGATCATGACCTGAGCTGAAGGCAGAGGCTTTAACCCACTGAGCCACCCAGGTGCCCCGAGGCTGCGTTTTAAAAACGTGCCTCAGACCCGCCCTCGGTAACACCAGGCTCTCGTGGAGAAGATTTAAAGATAGGAATGTCTTAAATTTTCATAATGCATCACTACAGACACTGGTGGAGGCTTCGCGATCAAGCACATGTACCAGTCGCTCCGTCCCACCTGTCAGCCGGCTTTCTACCGGCTTCCCCGTCCCCGGCACCGTTGACCATCACGTTTACTCCACACAGAAACGAGAAACTCGCCTACTACGTACTAACACGCTCTCTAGCTGACGTGTTTCAGCTCTCACCTTGTTTAAAATTTCACTGTTCGGTTCAGGTCACGATCCAGCAGTGGCCGGATTGAGCCCCACGTCAGGCTCTGTGCCTAGTGTGGAGTCTGCTTCGGATTCTTGCCCTCGCTCTCCGTCGGCCCACCCTCCCCCCACCTTGATCTCTCTCTCCTTCCAATAAATAAATAAATAACTTTAAAAACTTTTTATTGTCATGTGATCTTGGGGTGACAGAAGTATCATGGGGTGTAAGTGCCCGGGAAACTGGCAATATCAGTATATTATATATTTAGTAGAGTTTATTCATCTGGAATTTACATAATCCATATGACTCTAGGGCAGGTACAATTATTATTCCCATTTTATAGATGAAGAAACTGAGGTTGATAGAGAGTAAATCATTTGTCTAAAGCAACCCAGTTAGTATGGTGGCAGGGCAGGGATTTGAACCCAGGATTGTCTGAATCCAAAGCCCAATTTGTGCTATTATACTAGCCATTCTGAGTTAGAACTGCCTGACTCAGGGCACCTGGGTGTCTCAGTGGGTTTAAGTCTCTGCCTTCAGCTCAGGTCATGATCCCAGGGTCCTGGGATCGAGCCCCACATCAGGCTCTCTGCTCAGCAGGGAGCCTGCTTCCTCCTCTCTCTCTGTCTCTGCCTGCCTCTCTGCCTACTTGTGATCTCTGTATGTCAAATAAATAAATAAAATCTTAAAAAAAAAAAAAGAAAGAAAACACTGCCCGTCTCCTTGTCTGCATCACCCAACAGGCTCTATGCCGGTGGGACTGATAGACACGCCCCATTATCTTCGTTATATTCATCCCTAATATTAGGAAAAACCACCAGTACATGTTCATTCAAAATGCTTTTTGAAAATAATGAAAAGAGATTAGAACGAAATGTGATCATGTTAAGATATTGAAAATATCTCATTATATTGGGCTATGGGCGTCTCCCCCTTAACCCTGACAAGAAGGGTAGTTATGTTTATAATGATATCATTTGTTTTGTTTGTTTGTTTAATCCCTGGGTGTTACTGTCTATTAACACCCTTAGATTCCCTTTTGTATTTGGACATCTTGTTTTCTTTTTTGTTTTTTTTTTTTAAGGTTTTATTTATTTATTTGAGAGACACAGAGAGAAATAGAGTGTGTATGAGTGGGGAGAGACGGAGCAGGAGAAGCAGCCTCCCCACTGAGGAAGGAGCCCAGGGCAGGCTTGATCCCAGGACCCCAGGACCATGACCTGAGCGGAAGGCAGACGCTTAACCCACGAAGCCACCCGGGTGCCCCTGGACATTTCCTTTACACTTGTGTACTTTCCACATAGTTAGGGAGAGCCGTATACACAAGCCTTTCCTCATATTTGCTTTGCAGAATCTGTGCAACGGCGGTAATTGCCTTTTCTCCCGATGCTGAATGTTGGTGATACTGAGACGTGAGGAGAGGCTCAACCTCTGCCCGACTTAGCAAAGCTAAGAAGTTTGACCATCCTCCTGCACTTGAAATGTGATATTGCCTCCTCGCTGCTGATGGCAGGTTTTATAATGTACTATGCGCATTAATACCTGAGAAGTACTTAGAAAGAGTCGGGCACATGGTAAGAGCTACGTAAGTGTCATCAATTGTTCCTATTACCACAGTCACCTGGGGAAGTCCTTACCTCATAAGCAATGGAGCTGTCCTGGCCAAATAAGACTTAACCTCTTCTTCTTTAAGAATTCCTCACTTTTGTGTAAAATAGCAAGTTTCGACAGTTTGGAAAAAATGCAACTAAGAACATAAAGCTAGAGGCAAATGGCTAAATGCCCTATTGTGATCAATGTAGCGGTTGCCATTTAACAGGACTTCTGGGATGTGGCTACAGCTCAGAGAGCTTTAATCTGCAAGAGGCAAGCAGCCCGGGTTCCCCCCAAGGCACACGAGTCCAGCCAGCACGAGCCCAGCAGCCCAGCAGCAGCAGGAAGGAAGCACAGAGCGCCAGGGGAGCCGGCCGGAGACAGGAAGCAGTTAACCTGGCCAAGCTGGCAGGTGTCAGGGTGGTCAAGAAATATGAATCAGGAATATAGCCTCACAGTGTGCCGTCTCAGGTGGGAGTCAAGATCATGGTTCCCAAGGAACTGGTAAGGAACCAGGGCCCCAGTGTCGGCACATTAGAATAGTACAGGCGCCCACCAGTGGAAGGTGAAATATATACGGCAGCTTAGTCTTAATGAGTGATGAAAAGTCCTGATGGAAATTTAAGATTAAAGGAGAGTCAACAGTAGGTCAACCTCCTGACGATCTAATGACCAACATTTCTCTCAGGAGAGGTCAGACTGGGTCCAGACTCTGAAGGTCCAGACTTTGAAGGCACTGGGAGCCCAAGAAGAGAGCAGGCTACTCATTTTATCTTTATCATTTTAAATCATGACCTTGGGCAAAGAACACTTACTGTCATACACGCCTAATAGCCTTGACCGCTCGGAGAGTTGTTATAAGAAATTCATATAACAGACATGCTTTGAAATTGCTTAGCAAAGAATTTTTATATTCTTTTACTAGTTTTCATTCGTTGAATCTTGTAATCTACATATCTCTAAAAATCTTTAGGCTATCATTTAAAAACCCAATGTCATATGCCCTCATTAAGGAAGCAATTTCGTTAACTAATGTCAGTATATTACTGAACATTGTAACTAATCTGACAAATTTTTTGTAACCACCCAGTGGGATCTAGACTCCCTATTAGTTTCTAACAGACATGCTGATAGAGGAAAAAAACAAATCTTATCAACACTGTCACTTCAGAAATCTCATTTGCTGTAAAATGAATTAATTTTATTTCTTTTTATTTCTTTTCAGTGTTCCAAAATTCATTGTTTATGCAGCACACCCAGTGCTCCATGCAATACGTGCCCTCCTTAATACCCACCACCAGGCTCACCCAACCCCCCACTTCCCTCCCCTCCGAAACCCTCAGTTTGTTCCTCAGAGTCCACAGTCTCTCATGGTTTGTCTCCCCCTCCGATTTCCCCCAACTCACTACGTCTCCATCCTTTTACAAAAATCTTCCCTTCACCTTAAGGAAAAATCTTAGATGACTCCACATTTTAAGCCATCTCCCTAAATCCAAATGTAAAACTTTCTACTGGTAAGAATACTTCTAACAAAACAAGCCACGCCCCAACCCTTTTTGGACCATCAGACAAAAAAGGCAGAACTAAAGTGCCATTATTCCTCTAATTTAGAAATTAGGCATTAGCCATGCTTATTCCAGCTTCGGGATGCTATGAGTAAATAGCAGATTTTGCTTTTAATTCACCAAAGAATAAACTCCCTGAAGAACTGAATGAAATCAACACAACAGTAAAACTGTATCTACCACAAGATGATTTGGGAAATGAAAACAAGCAGGAGATGAGAGTTTCAGACTCAGAACCATACCCAGTAATGAACTTCCTGATGGGATGCTGAGAGAGATCTAGAAGCACAGTCACTCTTGAAGATTAAGCCTTTCTCTTTAGCAGGCTCTTCCCTTGTTTGTCACTACTCAAAATGAGAGTTATAAGGCTAAAATAAACTTGACATTTAAGGAATGTGATTAAAATGAATTATGGATGACAAATGTACAGAAATAAAGCAAAATAAATTCAGGGACAAAAAATAATAAAAATAAAAAACAAGCAAGCAAAAGAGAAATCCCTATGCTTATTGTCTTCCAGAATGGAAGAAAGTTAATAAAATTTGTATTCGCAGGATATAATAATAAATTTTGCATTCAGCAATTATTTCGGTAAAGATTTTATAATCAATTTGTAACCATCTTCATACTGTTCTAACACAAATAAAATGTACACACTGTCATTAGGCACTGAATAAAAAAATAAATACCTAGATAATTTTGCCAAACAATGCTTTTATAATAAATATTTGCTCATTTCACAATAATCTCCATCAGCTGGCACCATACATCTACATGGAAAGTACTCAATAAACAGCTACTGATTTACTGAATGAATTCCACAGAATGAATGCGTATGAATAGGCAGCTTGGAAGAAATTCTGAAAATGAGTAGATCTCTTCTAGGAAAACTATAAAAAGTTTCATGTTGCATTTTTCATAAAGAAAAAAGGATCCAGCATATAGTCTACACTCAATAAATGATTTTTATGTGATGCATTATTTTTAATAAGGAAAGTGGGGTAACAGATTGTTCTATATGAAAATGTGCAATTCGGAGTTCTGAGAAACGTATTTCAGCTCACTTCAACGTTGTGGTTTCTGAAATACGATGAGTTCTGAATGAGAACTATACAGAACTCGCAGATTCGATGTGAAGATGAGAAACGATGACTCTGGAAGACATGAAGCACGTATTTAAGGAAGGACATGTGTAGTTTCGCTCAATAAATATTGCTATTAATCAATATATGGCAGAGATTGAGATACTTACTTATAATATTGTACCCTAGTAGCTACTTATTTTTCCTCAGACAACATCAACAATAACAACACTGAGTGCACATGTGATGTTTTTACCTGACTACCACCCTTCACTTAGGAAACTCGCTTCCCCAGTTCCATCACCTCCCCTCCTCACAAGACAAGAAGAGGCACTGACCCAGGGTGGCTGATCCAGAGAACACCATTCCTTCTGTAATACAAATCATTCCAACTGTCAGCAACTACTTCACAGGAGATGAAGATATTGATGTATCTTAATACAACAGTTACTAAATATACTAGTGATTTTTCTACCAAGTGGTTTAACTGGAAGAATCTAAGAATGTGGCTGCCATTTTCCTGGACATGTAGTGAGATATACAGTGTATGGCCAAAAGCCACATAACATGGAGACAGAGAAGAATGAAGAAGACAGGGAGAAAGTGGTTGAGGGAGAGGTAGAGGGACAGAAGAAGAATGAGAATAAATGAATATATCCTGGAGAAAGCAAGTGCTAGTTCTACTTCCTAAGCCTTAGCTACCAGCTCCCCTGCCTTTGATTCAATGAACTGAACCAAATTAATTCCCGGGTCTATGACTTAATGCAATCTTTCTGTGCTTAAGCTAATTCGAGTGTCTTTCCTTTGCAACTAGGGAAGGGGAAAAATGAAACAAAAGTACTGCTCCTGCATTTCTTAATCTCGGGTTCACCACATCTACTCCTGTTTTGCTCTTCTAGCCTTCAACACCTGGGGAACCAATTTTTTATATTAAATTTCCCCTTTTTTAAATACTTAGCCCACTTTCTCTTCTCCTGGCTGGACCTCAACTGGTAGGGTATCTGAGACTGCAGCTGGGGAAAGAGGTCTTAGAAATAGACATTTTAGACTCATCAGCTTATAGATGGTAAATGGGGCTACTGACTTGGGTGACATTCCCCAGGAAGAACAGGGAGAATAAGCTGCAGAAGTGGGGGGTCATTTTAAAAATAGCAAAACTAATGGGGGTCAGCTGATGGAATACAGGTTTACTTTAATCTTGAATGCAAGTTGACCTTGGCCTATAGAACGTCCAAAACAGTAGGCAAAAAATCTTTGATGAAAGATTATACCGACGTGGCCATGGTCTATATGAAGGCCCTAAGGGGCACAGACCAGTAGACCAGGGAAGCTAAAACTTACTAAGACAAAAATTAAAGTAATTCTTCCAGTTCTAAGGCTGACCTCACTTCATCTGCCACACCTCCAATGGACCTGATTCCTCTTCTGTAAAAAGGGTTAAATAATAACATAATCCTCAGCTGGTTTGAATAATGCCTGTGCTACGATGTAGGAAAAGTGCCAGGTTCCTGATAAATGATCAACACAAAGCAACTGCTCTTGCTCTTGAAGACACTGTCACGTGGAAAACAACCGCACTGGACTATGTATCCTAACGTTCTTCCTACTTACACATAAAATATATGTATTCAAATTTTATTCTGGTAGATTAGTTTCTCATTAAGAACAAATGTTTGGCATCTGGGTGGCTCAGTGGGTTAAGCCTCTGCCTTCGGCTCCGGTCATGATCCCAGGGTCCTAGGATCGAGTCCTGCATTGGGCTTTCTGCTCAGCAGGGGGCCTGCTTCCCCCGCCCCCCGCCTGCTTGTGATCTCTCTCTCTCTGTGTCAAATAAATAAAAATAAAATCTTTTAAAAAAAAAAAAAAAGACAAATGTTACAAAATGATTATGAGGAGAGCTCTGAGTGACTAAAACCCCCAATCCTGCAGAGGAACTAAGTGTGCGGCCAAATGAGCTGCTGTATGTCCCGGCCCCTCGTGTGTTTGGCTATTGCACAGTTCTGTCCTGTTTGCTCTCTGTTTCGATTTATTCCAAGGTGCTGTCAGAAAGAAGCTAATTGATCATGTTAACATCCTCTCTGACTCCCGGCTCTCTAACGTCAGCAGCTGTAGCCTCCTGTGACTCAGTGCTTTGGATCTCATGAGACACAAAATGATATGGCCCGCTCATTACAGAGACCTGGCTCGAAGAGCTCACAGCATAGCAGTGGCTCTTCAACTAAATATTTACCGCCCTTAATACGCCTGCAAGATTGATCTTTCCTTGAGGAGGACACACTTCTGATTGGGGATTGCTGGTCAATTCTACATTTTATGTCTGGATGACACACACCTGCAAAGTTGTCACATTGAATTCAGTTTATTAATGGTCTGATTAAATCATTCTCCATAAGATCTTTTCTTAGACATAAACCCCAAATAAACAAATGGAACTGCCTGCGTCCCTATCTGTGATCAAAGAGGAAAGCAAATACATAGGACTGATGTTCAGTCATTAACACCAAATGCCACTGAAACCAGCCACAGCCCAGTCCAATTTGGAATTTTCTGAATCTTATTAAGCAAAACTAAATATGATTCAAATTAACAAATATTGGTTTTCCTTCACCCGCATCTGTTCCATTGCAATGTTTTCTCTTGGCTCACTACTCCAACCCCCTTGAAACGCCCCCAAGTAACTACAGGCATTTAAGATGGCCGAAGCTGCTTTGTGTGTCTGTGCACCCCTTGAAACTAGGTCTGTCCACTGCACGGCATTTCTGACTGCTGTGACTGCTGTCAGGAAACATCCACAGGCAGAAAGGAAGCACGTGGGTGTACATCACGGTTCTACATTCGACAACCTACACAGAATATGTGTGAGAAGCTAGGCATCACATCATAGCCTGAAGGCATATTAAATTGTATGAAGATTTAAGATACTGTAAAGAATTTTGCCCTCAGAAAACCCTCCTTTTTCCTGTCCTATAATGACAGGAACCAGTTACTCTCTTGTTCCTTATTGTATCCCAGTCCTAGTGCTCGTAAGAACATCATTTGGATGCTACAAAAGGGATTGTTGAGTAATCATTGAATTTCCTGGAAATTATCACACCCTTATTCCCTCTCCCCCTGCACAAGTCACTAGAGGAACACTGCTTTCTAATGACACAGAAATTCCTTGAAAAGAGTCATTTAAGAGGTCAGCTAAAACACTTCTATTTGTTTAATAATATTAGCAATATAAAAATTTCCCAAATAGTATCCCTAAAATAAATATATGATTTGGGTATAATGCCTGTTGAACTAAAAATGGCCTTCTTCAAAAGAACCTCGGAGGATCATCATTAAAGTTAGGGGGAAAAAAAAAGAAACCTCTAAAGCAATGGTACATATTATTTCCAACTCCACTTTCTTGTCCCTCTCGGCTTCTTCCACTGGGATTAAATGAAAGACCCATCCCTTAGTTGATTACATACTTTCAGGATAGAGATGACAGGAAACATGAAATGCAGATTTTCTCTGTGTAGTTGTCTTTGGGGGAAAACCTTTCACTGTCTAAAAGAGTGGCCATGAATACTAAACACCTTATATCAGCCAAGGGCTCTATCTTGGAATAAGTCAGGAAATGAAACTTTGTGTCCGCAATTATTCTGCCTTCTACTAAGAACCTCTGCTTAAATGTAGACATATAACAGAAATAAAAGGTGTTTATTCCATTTGTCCCTTAACCCAAAAGACTGTTTGGAGACTGTTATTATTATCCATGTACTGCCTGTGAGTCCTGCTGGATCTGAAGGCAGAGAGCAGTTTTCAGTCCTGTACACTTGGAAACATTAGTGAGACAGTAATTCACACTTGATATGTCTCAGAAAACAGGGGAACTTGCTAAAATACACCTGTTCTCGATAAGCCATAAAGAAACTATGACCCTCATGATTGCCAATTCCTAAGATCCTCACCCTCATATAGGTCTTCCCTTGAGTGTGGGCAAGACCTACAATCTGCTTTAACCAAAAGAATACGGTAAAAGTAATAGGATCCCACTTCAGGGGTTATGTTAAATTGTACAAGAATGTCTTTCCAGGAGACTCACTCTAAAAAGTCTTTTATTTTTTTTTTTTAAAGATTTTATTTCGGGGCGCCTGGGTGGCTCAGTGGGTTAAAGCCTCTGCCTTCAGCTCGGGTCATGATCTGAGGGTCCTGGGATCGAGCCCCGCATCGGGCTCTCTGCTCAGCGGGGAGCCACCTTCCTCCTCTCTCTCTGCCTGCCTCTCTGCCTACTTGTGATTTCTGTCTGTCAAATAAATAAATAAAATCTTAAAATTTAAAAAAAAAGATTTTATTTATTTATTTGACAGACAGAGATCACAAGTAAGCAGAAAGGCAAGCAGAGAGGCAGGCAGAGAGAGAGGAGGAAGAAGGCTCCCCAATGAGCAGAGAGCCCGATGTGGGGCTCAATCCCAGGACCCTAGGATCATGACCCGAGCCAAAGGCAGAGGCTTTAACCCACTGACCCACCCAGATGCCCCTCTAAAAAGTCTCTTGAATGGTTCCATGAAATAAGTGGCCAGGCTGGGGAAGTACAGGTGGCAGGAAATGAGGGCAAGCTCTAAGAGGAGAAGGTACCCTGCAGGAACAGAGGGCAGCCCCTGAGATCTGAGTGTGGCCTCTGCCTGAAAGCCAGCAAAAAGCTGTGGTCCTCAATCTGACAACCATGGGGCCTGAATTCTGTCAACAACCTGAGTGAGGTTAGAAGTGGATTCTTTCCCAGTTGAGCCTCCAGATAATACTGCAGCCCAGCCCATACCTAGACTGCAGTTTTCAGAGACCCTGAGCTGAGGACCCATTTAGGTCATGCCTGCACTCCTGACCTACAAAATTTCTGAGATGATAACTGTGTTTTTTAAGCTGTTCGATTTATGGTAATTTGTTACAAAGAAATATTAAGATTTCTAGAGTTTGGGGCAATATTCAATGTTAAGTTCTCTAAAATTCTGTTCTCAAATATCACATGTGAAAAAAAAATGTGATGCATATAAAAGTTTAATTGCAATCAGTAAGATTAACATTTTTAGTTCCGATACTTTTTAAATCTGAAAATGGCATAAAAATAGAAGATACTTTGCCAAAAGATGCTTCCTATTAATCTCAGTCTAGTCTAATTGTTCTTTTACTAAATGATAAAAACACAATATACATATTAATAAATGTACATTCATTCATTTTTATAATAGCTGATTATTTTTGCTTCATTAAAGAGACACTTCTAAAGTAAAATGATCTAATACTCAATCTCAAATCTGCCTGCTAAAATATGCCCTTCAAAGCGGCACATCAAAATAAAAAAGTCTACATGTGACCAGCCTGTGGTTAGTAGTTGGCTCCCACTAACTCTTACATACAAATTTTGGTAAACTCAGTAAGAACACCTGGCATCGTTTTGGCCTTCACAACCTTCAAAGGCACACCATGGGCCATAGTACCACTGCAAGTTCTAGCGGGAATTCTATAAGTATTCAGGATGGACCATGACTATGTCTGCCATCAGCTGTGGACTAGATCTCGATGTCCCATGTCAGAGATGTGTACTTCAGAACCACTAGTTAATAATGCCCAACCTTCGCTCAGCAAGCTGGTTACACTGTTGTCACTCACGACTAAAACAACTCTTCATTCTTAGGGAAGCCTCATAGCCAAGCTTCTTGAATCAGAGGCATGACCACATTTATCGACAGAACTCTTTAAAATTTTACACATACCCTTTCTTTCCTGCCAGACGGTATGGATGAGAACTGGTTCAAACAAGTTACTCTTGTTTGAACCAGGACTGCCCTCTGGCTCTCAGGATACGTAGCCAAGTCAACCTTTCTGTCACACATTTTTTCCCCTTGTAATGAATTCTCAGCTTTCTTTTGTACTTCCCACCTACTATTGCAGTCATGCCTAAATACTTCTACATCCATATTGTAGCAGTTACTTTTCAGGGAGAATCATTATCCCCCATGTAACCGGTAGACTCAAAGAATTATGGGTTGAGGGAGTTGAGGAAGCACAAAGGATTCCATATTCCAAGCCTATCTCAGTTCCAGCTAGGGGCAGAATAACCTATCCATCAATATCCTCTTTGACTATTCTAATTCAAAAAACATTCTTTAGAAGGATACTGTTTAGTCTCCATGTATTTGGGTTCTTTCCAAACTTCCTTTTGTGGTTGAGTTCTAGCTTTAGAGCATTGTGGTCTGAAAATATGCAGGGAATGATCCCAATCTTTTGATACCGGTTGAGTCCTGATTTAGGACCGAGGATGTGATCTATTCTGGAGAATGTTCCATGTGCACTAGAGAAGAATGTGTATTCTGTTGCTTTGGGATGAAATATTCTGAATATATCTGTGATGTCCATCTGGTCCAGTGTGTCGTTTAAGGCCTTTATTTCCTTGCTGATCTTTTGCTTGGATGACCTGTCCATTTCAGTGAGGGGAGTGTTAAAGTCCCCTACTATTATTGTATTATTGTTGATGTGTTTCTTTGATTTTGTTATTAATTGGTTTATATAGTTGGCTGCTCCCACATTGGGGGCATAGATATTTAAAATTGTTAAATCTTCTTGTTGGACAGACCCTTTGAGTATGATATAGTGTCCTTCCTCATCTCTTATTATAGTCTTTGGCTTAAAATCTAATTGATCTGATATAAGGATTGCCACTCCTGCTTTCTTCTGATGTCCATTAGCATGGTAAATTCTTTTCCACCCCCTCACTTTAAATCTGGAGGTGTCTTCGGGCTTAAAATGTGTTTCTTGGAGGCAACATATAGATGGGTTTTGTTTTTTTATCCATTCTGATACCCTGTGTCTTTTGACAGGGGCATTTAGCCCATTCACATTCAGGGTAACTATTGAGAGATATGAATTTAGTGCCATTGTATTGCCTGTAATTCAAAAAACAACGGAAGAAATAAGATGATTTCCTTTCATAATTAAAAAGAATGATTTCTTGAACAATGTTCTAGGAATGACGACCCTCGCTCAATTAAGAAATATCCAACCTCATACAAAATAGCCAATCTCGAAAATCTATCTGAAAGAATCAGAACAATGTGTTTAGGAACAGGAAAACAGTATCATCCATCACATCAGATTGTCAGTCTTTTTGTGATCTGCTTACTAATTATGATATCATAAGTGCGATAAATGCTAAAAAGCTATGACTTTTTAGATCATGGCATTTTAAACTGATATTAACTTCTGCATGGTTTCTGGTGCAGTGGGTAATGACAAAAATAGAGAAACTATTATATTATAAATTAATATCTGGGTGTGCAAATGAATCCTCACTAAAATATTTATTTGGAGTTAATTAAATCCCATTATTAGATCCATCATCACAAATTATATCCTGCATACTGATCATTGGTTAATTGCTTATTATCTTCCAAAGATGAATAAATACAAGTCAAATCACTGAGAAGATTGCAACATTTGATTTGGGTACAGATAATAATTTATTTTATCTGAAACAACTCCAGTAATAAATTGGCTAAACAAACTACTCTCTTGCAAATAGACTCAAATGGATCTAGGCCAGGTGGTTTCATAAACTAGACCAGTGATGGACACACCAGTAATTCCCAAGTAAATAGAGTATCCCCCATCCAAAATATTGTGAATGCATATGCTTCATCCTCCTACAGACAAATCTTGAAGAAAAAGATAAAGGAGACAGTAGGGCCAAGAGCCAAAATTACAAAGTGTTTCTCCCTCTTAACTACTAACATAAAGCTGTGGCCTGAACAACGAAGAGGGGTTGGTTGAGATTTTATTTCCCATTCACCTTAATCAACAATGACCTTTGTTTTCCATCTTTATCTATTTTTACATCCCCAACTTCATGTTTACTGATAAAAGGTATTTTAAACCTCCACATCTGTACTTAGCAAGAAAAACATAGGTATAGGATTAGGCAAGTATGTCATTAAGTAATATTTCTTCAGACAATCAGTGCATCAAAGAGTCGTGTATTTTTGGTACCCGGTAGTACCAAGCAGAGGTACTATAAACGTCTATAGTTGTTGATTGGTTCTTTTCTTTTCTTTTTTTTTTTTTTTTTCAATAATGCCTGTCGAATTACATACTGGATACTCATTTTTGGTTCAAAGAACTTTGATAAATCTTGCTGATGTGCTTAGAATGAAATCCCATTAAGAACAGTCTTCTTGGGGCACCTGGGTGGCTCAGTGGGTTAAAGCCTCTGCCTTTGGCTCAGGTCATGATCCCAGGGTCCTGGGATCGAGCCCTGCATCAGGCTCTCTGCTCAGCAGGGAGCCTTCTACCCACATCACTCCTCTCTGCATACTTGTAATCTCTGTCAAATTAAAAAAAAAACAAAAGCAAAAACAGTCTTCTTAGTCAAGTTCACTTCTATTTGTTATTTTTGCAGGATCTAAGATGTCTGAAACATCTAGACATAGCTTAATTCAACATATATTAATACATGAATATCTTAATTACTATAGATAAAGACAGATAAGTGGATCTTCTTCTTTTATGTTTTCAGTATATTTCCCAATAAGTTGACTAAAGTTTAATTATAGTGCCTGCCAAAAGCATATACATCTTCCTATGATGAGACTTAAGTTAGAAATTAAGTCAATGGGGTGCCTGGGTGGCTCAATGGGTAAAAGCCTCTGCCTTCAGCTCCGGTCATGATCCCAGGGTCCTGGGATCGAGCCCTGCATCGGGCTCTCTGCTCGGCAGGGAGCCTGGTTCCTCCTCTCTCTCTCTCTCTGTCTCTGCCTGCCTCTCTGCCTACTTGTGATCTCTGTCTGTCAAATAAATAAATAAAATCTTTAAAAAAAAAGAAATTAAGTCAATGATATAATACTAAAATAGATAATGGACACCAAAATTTAAATTTATGTCCTAATATCTTGCATTACATTCATTATTTTAATATGTTAGTTATAAAAATTGTGGGCAAAAATCCAACATAAATTATGGTTAAATAATTTCATATATTTTGGCTAGGACAAACAGCTATACTGAATTATAAGAAGGAGTGTTTTAAACAAAAGTCCTTGAATTTCACTGTGCATATTGCTTATTTTTTCTGTGTAGATTTTTTGAACATTTCCACTAATTAGGTGAATCCCAGCACATTTTTAGTTCTAACAAACCACATCACCATTTTACTCTTTGGCTCTGGAAAGCCTCAAAATATTTAAATATGCCTTATCTAATTTATAAAGTGTTTTCAAAAATGAACACATAATTACCAATCCTCCACATTCCACCCCAAAATGGAAGGCTATATAATTGTGAATTAATGAGATGGATTTTGTTTCGTACCTTATGTAAGTGAATTTCATTACTTTATAAAAGTAAATGATTCCTATAATGACTGAATTTAATGTTTTTAGTTATTTGTTTTTCCTTATAATATTAGGTTTTCAATATGCACATTATTTTTGGCTAATAACTTCTGTGAAGAACTAGACTCTTATATGAATCAATTATTTCAATATGTATTTCTAATGTTGATTTAAGCCTACCCTGTGTCCAAACGCCCAATGATAATAATTATGCTAATCAATTATCAAGTTTGGTTTATGATAAGATAGAAATGTTCAGAAAATTTATAAAGGTAAGAACTTGAGTGTATTGAATATGCAAACTTAAGAACAGTCATATTTTTAGTAACTATATGAAACAGTTAAAGGTAGGGGTGCCTGGATTGTTCATCCAAATCTTAATTTCTGTTCAAGTGATGATCTCAGGGTCATGGGATCAAGCCCTGAGTGGGGTCAATGCCCTGCACAGTGTCTGTCTGTCCCTCACCCTGCCCTCAATTTCATGTGCTCGCTCTCTCTCTCAATCTCTCTTTCTCTCATATAAATAAATAAATAAAATCTTTTTTAAAAAAAGTAAGGCTATAACAAGATGAAAGACTTATATTTAGCAGAATGAGAAAACAAGATGAAATTCTGACTAATATCCCTGTGAGGAAAATTATACATATGTAACAATATTCCATAGGAAGGTTTTTTAAATTTTTTTGGTTTTTTATTTACATATAACATATTATTATCCCCAGGGGTACAGGTCTGTGAATCACCAAGTTTACACACTGCACAGCACTCACCATAGCACATACCTTCCCCAATGTCGAAAACCCAAGCTTCTCTCCCTATCCCTCTCCCCCATAGGGAAGTTTTTAATTATTAGTCATTTTTTTTAAATGGGTAAAACATGATATTAAGAATGACTTTTAGCAATTAGGAAACATTTTTTTAATTATTGAAAAATTCAACTAGTACATTACATTTAGGAAAGTATCTTTAATAGGAAAGTATTGCCTTTCTTTAAGACAGTGGACTACAATACACATCAAAGGAGAAATGGACCAAGGGATACAAGGGCTTTAGGCATTCTGTAGTACCAGTCTGACTGGCAAAGAAAGAGTGTTTAAAAACAAAGTCAGACATAAGCTGACTACAACCAGAATCTTTTTTTTCCCCCTTATTTTCAGATATTCTAACCAGATGCTCATTTCCTATATTCCGTAAGTGAAAGAGTTCTATCTGTAACATATTTATAAATATCTATATAATTTAAATTTTTTTCAATTTTACTAGATGATATATCTCATGTCCTACAATATTAAAAAGTGCACTATTACCAAATACCTTGTAAGCTAGTTTTTAATTTAAAAAAACACAAGAACTGCTATAGCCACAACCAAATATTTAATATTCCTCATGTATTAGCATTGGAATTTTCTAAAATTTTGAAGTGGAATCTTCGCCTAGATAAATACAAATACAAATACATGCATACATACATATATTTTTTTAGAAAAATTAAAGATATGTAAACTGATGAGAGTTTCAAATAATACAAAATTAGGGATTCCTCAAATCAGTTACCTCCCCCACGGTATCCACTTTCTGCCAATTCTTCAAAAAAATTTTTTCATTCTGTATGAAATAGTAGATTAGACATAAATGAAATTATCTCCCTTTTGTTCCAAAAATACAAACTGAATAGAAAACATTTCATGTTTGAAAGATACAAAAAAGAAAATTTCCATACAGTAGAAATTAATAGGGAACTCAGAGGAGTAGACAGGAGCTAAAATCAGTAGCTCAGAGGAAGACAGGACTGTGGGCATCCACGGTAAGGCCATGAGAAATATACCTTATTTTGAACCTCTGGGTAGGAACAGTGAATGAGGACTTAAACAATGCTCACTGCTCACCCATCTAATAAAAATAAACTGGTCAATGTGACCAGGATTTAGTGACAGCCTTAGCAAGTCTGACTTGAAATAGGCTTATAGTTCTTGGGAGTTTGAGCAGTGTCTCAGGGCATGTCCTATGAATAAATGTACTGATGGAAACTGAGTTTGTGCACCCAACAATGCAGGCTCAAAATGAGCTCACGGTAAGGCATATAAGGGAGTATCTCCTTCAGATGACGAGTTCACAAGATTTGCAAAGTATGCGTAAGTTCAATTCTGGAAAGGCAGTCAATCTATGCAACAAAGAAGATAAGTCATTCTGACAAAGCAGTCATACTAAAGAAAACTAAAAAAGGACTCTGAGTTTTGCTTCTGGCCATGAATGAGTAACAGGAACCAGAATTGCCATCTTATCAGAACCAAACAACAATAAAAACCAAATAGAGAAAATATATGAGCCAATGATTTTTAAGATGTTGGATGTCAGGCAATGAAGTACAGTGATCCTTGAAATCTGGGGATGGTTGTGGGGTGGAATAAAGTCCTACAATTGCCCCAGTTTACTGCTTTGAGATTTTCCAGGCCTTATGCTGGGAAGGGGATCACAGCACAGCCAGAAAGATTTGTCGAATTCAGGAGACACTGCTGAGAGTCTGGAGAAATAAAAGCACCTAGAATTTGCAAGAGAAAGTAACAGAAAGGAGAGAGATGCACAGAAAGCTCCAGAGATCTGCAGAGGGTTGCCCTGGAGTAGTCACGGAATATTGATCCATGCATGCAAGGTTGTCAACAAAAGCCAGGGAAAGAGTCACCCAAAGAATAGAGGCAATTCACAATATTCCCACAGGAAATGTATCTGTGCCTACCAGCAACACCGGGAAGCCTCATAATCACGAGTACCGGTAGAGTACACAGAAGGGTCTTGCCTCATGGTAAAGAATAATTAACCCTAGACTAAAGATCACTCTTGTTGCACCAATAAATCTGAAAAGGAAAATTTGGAAAGATCAACTTAAATTTATCCTAGAACAAACCTCAAGAAAATTTACAGGAATGTAAAAAGAGTCAGCATCCAAGAAAGTTAATGTCACAATGTCTGATATCAAATCAAGAATTACCAGTCATATAGAAAAGCAGGAACATATAGCCCATAATCAGAAAATTCAATAATGTGATACCAGTGCAGAACAGGAAAGACATTAAAACTAATAACAGATTTAAACCAAACCACATGTTTAATCACATGAAAAAGTAAATAATCTAAACATACAAATTTAAAGGCAGAGATTATCAAATTGGATAAAACAACAAGGCCCAATTATATGCTGCCTATAAGAAACACACTTTAAATACAAACACAACCAAGAAATTAAAAGCGTGAGCAGGGAGAAAGATACATCACACTAAAACTAAAAGAAAACTAGAATGCCTATATGAATATCAGACAAAGTGTAGATTTCAGAGCAAAGAATAGTATGAAATACAGAGAAGATCACAATTCCTCAGGAGGATACAACCACCAATAATGTGTGTACACACCATAAAAGAATTGAAAATACTGAAGCAGAAAAAGAAGGGCAAAAAATCACTGATGGATTTGGTAACACAGAGGTCGCTAAAGCAATTGCAGGAGAATGGTGATGACAACAGGGTGGCTAAAATAGGTTGAGAAGAAGGGACATGGCAGTGGAAACACCAACTCTAAGGGCTCCTTCAAAAATTGTTCCTGTAAAGGAACCCAACAAATGAGTTTACAAAAAGTAATGTGGGGTCAAAGGTGGGTTTTTTTTTTCATTTTTTGACATACAAAGCAAACTCTAACAAATGTGTATGCTTAAGGAAGTCCAGAGGGTACAGGAGAAAATTATGTACTGCACAGAAGAAAACAGAGATAATTACAGGAGGCTACTTTGTAGAGGAAGAGGGAAAACTTCATATACTTGAAATTTAAAACCCTATTTCTGAATCATTCAGAAGTTAGACAGTAAATCATAATAAAAATTAGAAAACACTTCAAACTGAACAAAAATCAAAGCAATACTAGAGATCAAAAACTTGTGATGAGGCAGCTAGAGTGCCATGAAGGGGGGGTGGTATTTAAGACATTTAAGTTTTGTATTAAAAAATTTAAAGGCTAACTTTTAATTAAAAAAAAATAAAAGGCCAACTGTAATAAATAAGGAGTTCACTTAAGAAGCAAGAAATAGAAAAAGAAGAGAGTTCCTCTGTAGGTTTGGAGTATCTGGACTATATGGACAACCTAAAATTTAAGACCTTCTACAGCTGAATTACTCAACAGACTTGACAGTCAGGCTTATCAATCCAATAGCAGATCAATGCTTAAAGTCCAAATCTGCAAAGCTCAAGGAGAGACATATTATCTCAGTATGTTTCCCCTTATATTGGCAATTCAGTCAGTTCTGTTTTCAATCAAAGACAAACAGAAATAGACAAGATCAATGGAACAATAAATTTCTTATATAGAATCACCAAACCATATGAACAGTATCTCAAAAAATGCATATACACAACTACTGAAAGCTTTTGAAGACATCTTCTTTAGCCGCAAACTATAGACATATATCCGGATACTGAGTCGCATAAATTAATCATAGCTTTAAAAACTTTTTTTTCTATAATAAGATGATATGCTTATTCTTTAATCTTTCACATCCAGCTATAAACTCTAATCTTCATTGACTTTAAGAGAAAATTACTTCTTAGAAGGAAAACAGCACAGGATAAGGTAAATTATTGGTCATTCAAAAACAGGAACATGAAACTCTCCTAAATAACAATTTGTTCAAAAATAAAGCTGTTATTATTTGGCCTGTCAAACAACACTCCTCGATTTTTAAAAATTCTTGGTGAGAGCACACTTTTTGGTTTAATCAGACTGGAAAGAGAATCTCTGCTTTTTTAAAAGGTCACACATTATTTTATTTAAATGGATTCATATGATAGTAAACTAGAAATAAGGTGCTTATCAAATTCACTCAGTTATCTACTGACTAAAAAACAAAACACAACAAAATGTATAACTTGGGCCAGTCATTCTTTTGGGTTCATGGGGTAGAAGAACACATTATCTCTCTCAAAGAACCCTCATTTTTGCTGGGGGCCTAGACAATAAAGCAACAGTTATAAGTGAGGAACTTGAAGGCTATGATGGGATGCATACTTAGAACTCTACAGCAGAGAAGGCTAAAGATATGATAAGAGTCAGAACATGTTTGAACAATAAATCAAATAAGGCCAGGCTCACAAGGTGGTGGGAAAACAGGTCTACACAAAAGGCTAATCATTTATAAAGATAAAAATCATCTATACAGATGTCATATTACAAATATTCCATATCACTGGACGACTGTGTCCAATCTGGTTTGAGAATTTGAAGAGTTATTCATTTCATAAAGCCAGGAAGGTCCCTGATAAGGGGAGGGGCACTGAGAATCCAAATTCAGTTTGAAGATTTAATCCCACAGAGAAAAAGAAACTTCGAAGGGATGGAGAAAAAGAAGGCAGCCGGGAAGAACCTGATCTTAGAACCTTTTTTTTTTTATTTTTTATTTATTTTCAGCGTAACAGTATTCATTATTTTTGCACCACACCCAGTGCTCCATGCAATCCGTGCCCTCTATAATACCCACCACCTGGCACCCCGACCCCCCACCCCCCACCCCTTCAAAACCCTCAGATTGTTTTTTCAGAGTCCATAGTCTCTCATGGTTCACCTCCCCTTCCAATTTCCCCCAACTCCCTTCTCCTTTCTAACTCCCCTTGTCCTCAATGCTATTTGTTATGCTCCACAAATAAGTGAAACCATATGATAATTGACTCTCTCTGCTTGACTTATTTCACTCAGCATAATCTCTTCCAGTCCCGTCCATGTTGCTACAAAAGTTGGGTATTCATCCTTTCTGATGGAGGCATAATACTCCATAGTGTATATGGACCACATCTTCCTTATCCATTCGTCCATTGAAGGGCATCTTGGTTCTTTCCACAGTTTGGTGACCGTGGCCATTGCTGCTATAAACATTGGGGTACAGATGGCCCTTCTTTTCACGACATCTGTATCTTTGGGGTAAATACCCAGGAGTGCAATGACATGGTCATAGGGAAGTTCTATTTTTAATTTCTTGAGGAATTTCCACACTGTTCTCCAAAGAGGCTGCACCAACTTGCATTCCTACCAACAGTGTAAGAGGGTTCCCCTTTCTCCACATCCTCTCAAACACATGTTGTTTCCTGTCTTGCTAATTTTGGCCATTCTAACCTCAATGTGAGACAGGAATCCATCAGAATCCTAGAGGAGAACATAGACAGTAATCTCTTCGATATCAGCCACAGCAACTTCTTTCAAGATATGTCTCGAAAGGCAAAGGAAACAAAAGCGAAAATGAACTTTTGGGACTTCATCAAAATCAAAAGCTGTGCACAGCAAAGGAAACAGTCAAGAAAACAAAGAGGCAACCCACGGAAGGGGAGAAGATATTTGCAAATGACAGTACAGACAAAAGGTTGATATCCAGGATCTATAAAGAACTCCTCAAACTCAACACACACAAAACAGACAATCATATCAAAAAATGGGCAGAAGACATGAACAGACATTTCTCCAATGAAGACATACAAATGGCTATCAGACACATGAAAAAAATGTTCATCATCACTAGCCATTAGGGAGATTCAAATTAAAACCACATTGAAATGATCTTAGAACTTTTGTCAGTATTTACAATGGAATGCTCATCACATCCGTCTAGGTGAGAAAGGAAGGCAGAGGGAGGTTTGGTAAATAATGCGAGTCATGTAACTAGGTAGGATTTGATTCCAAGCATTCTGGCTCCAGAGTTCATGCTTAAAACTCCAAGGAAGTTCTGAATCTCACTTTTGGGAGACTGAATCATAAAAATTAGTTTAACAGTTTAAATAGTTTGTAAAATAATGAAGAATTGCCTATCGGTGATTAATACAAGGGGTTGGAAGCAAAAGCAAAAGAAATAATGAACAGAAAGGGAATGAAGTTGCAATGTTCAACAATTCATTAGTTGCGTACTATATTCTGGCTAACTGAACATAATTTAAAAAAAACTATTTTATTAAGAAAAAAAATTTTTTAAAAAGAAAGGGAACGAAGTTTTTGAAGAGGAGAAAACAAAGGAACATGTAAAGTGAAATTCCTGGGAAAAGCAGTAGTGGTATATTTTATGTTTTCAGAACCCAAATTATGCTTTAAAATGTATTCGGTTATTGCCAGAATCTTGTCTCTTTCTATCCCAAGTATTTTTCAAAGACTTTTTTTAGTGCAGTTTTAGGTTCAGAGCAAAATGGAAAGTAAGGTACAGATATTTCCCATTGACCCACTGCCCCTCCCCCATGCATAGCTCCCCTGTCACCAATGTCCTCACCAGGCACTAAAAGTGATGAACTCACAATGACCATCACAATCACAATCATCACAATCCATCCCCAAGCTCACCCTTGTTATTATACATTCTACACACCTGGACATATGTATATTGATATGTATCCATCATTATGGGATTATCCACAGTATTTTCACTGCCCTAAAATTTCTCTGCACTCCACCCATTCGTCTCTCTCTTGCCCTCACACCTGGTAACCAGGAACCTTGATACGATCTCCATAGTTGTGCCTTTTCTGGAATATCATATAACTGGAATTATAAAGTCTGTAGCCTTTTTACTCTCACTTTCCTTCCATTTAGTAATATACATTTAAGATTTCTCCATGTCTTGTCATGGGTTGACCAGACCTTTCTTTTATTCCACTGTCTGAATGGACCACAGTTTATTTATCCACTTGCCTACAAAAGGACATATTGGTTGCTTCCAAGTTCTGGTGATTAAAATTAAGCTGCTGTAAATATCAGTGTGCAGGTTTTGTATGAACGTAAGTTTTTTTCAACTCCTTTAGGAAAATATCAAGGAGCATGACTGCTAAATCATATCACAAGAGTATATTTCATTTTACATAAAGCCACATGTCTTCCAAAGTAGTTGTACCATGTTGCGTTCCCACTGGCAATGCATGAGGGTCCTGTGGTCCCACATGCACATAAGCATTTGGTGTTGTCAGTAGTCCAGATTTTGATCATTCTAAAAGATGTGTAGTATTATCTTACTGTTTTTTTTTTTTATTTTGCACTTCTCTGATGACATATGATGGGGAGAATCTTTTCAAATACTTATTTGTGTACTTATTTGTGTACCTTCTCTGGTGAGGTCTCTGTTAAGGTCATTGGTCCATTTTTATTTTTTTAATAAAATGTCTTTGTTTTCTCATTGTTGAGTTGTAGGAGCTCCTTGTATATTTTGGGTAATAGTCCTTTATCAGATGTGTCTATGCAAACATTTTCTCCCAGTTTGTGGCTTCTTTGCGCATTCTCTTGACATTGTCTGCAGTATTAATGCTATCCAGCTTATCAATTATTTTCTTCATGGGCATTGTCTTTGGTGTTGCAGCTAATAAGTCATCAATCACCACATCCAAGATCATGTAGGTTTCCTCCTGTATTACCTTCCAGGAGGTTTTAGTTTTATATTTTCCATTTAGGTCTAAAATCCATTTCAAATTAACTTTTTGTGCAGGGTGTGATATCTATGTCTAGATTCACTGTCAAAAGAAGGAAAATCTATAGAACTGTACTTTTATTTTACTGTTCTGAAGATTTTATTACTAGTATAGGACAAAATGTATAAATATTTAGAGTGTTTCATTTCTAATGTAATCGAATTACACTACTTTGTAGATAAAAATGAAGGTTTTAGAGTACTAGTCATATTACTCCATAAACATATATATTTAAATTCCTTTAAAATAGAACTTGGAGATGCTTTTGAAATAAAGGAGATTCATTATTGCTTTCATTATAATAATGCTTACATTCCCAACACAATAATTATAATTACTTTATAAATGTATATTTTGTTACAAATAACACAGAAATGCTGACAGACAGCATTTTTGCTCTAAAATTTCACCATTATTGAGAAAACAATATTTTTTGTAGTTAATTTACTACAGAGGACTGCTACTAAATTTATGAACATACTATAGAGAGGACAGGATAATTCAGTACAATAAACTCTTGTTCTTAGAAATGGTAGGTGAATGGAACCCAAATAACCATGTGATACTGTCATTGCTGTGACATAGGGAACAAAACAAGGAAACAGCCATGAACCTTCATTTCCTTAAGATAAAAATACAGAAAAACATACCCTATATGTTCATTTTTCTTTCTTTTCTTTTTTTAAAGATTTTACTTATTTAAGAGTAAGAACAAGAGAGAGCATTAGCAGGGGGAGTGGCAGAGGGAGAGGGAGAAGCAGGCTCCCCGCTGAGCAGGGAGCCCCACGTGGGGGCTCGATTCCAGAACCCCAGGATCACAACCTGAGCTGAAGGCAGATACTTACCTGACTGAGCCACCCAGCTGTGCCTATATATTCATATTTCAAGTTAGATCCATAAATTGTTAATAAACAGTAGAGAAATCAAACGTTACTAAGAAAAATTACTATGGTCTGAATGTTCGGGTTTCTCCCAAAATTCATACGTTGACACCTAATCCCCCAATGTAATGATATTTGGAGGGGGAGCCTTTGTGAAGTGATTAGGGCATGAAGGCAGAGTCTTCTATGAATAAGATTAGGGCCCTTATAGAACAGGCCCCAGAGAAATCTCTAGCTACTTTCATCATGTGAGAACATAAGGCACCATCTACGACCAGAAGGTGATCCTACACAAGACAGAGTCTGCCAGTGCTTTGATCTAGGATTTGCCAACCTCAAGAACTGTGAGAAATGAATTCCTGTTGTTTATAAGCTTCTCAGTCTATGATGTTTTCTTATTGCAGCCCAAATGGACCAAGATAGGAAAGTTTGCACAATTCGAGAAATCACTTATAATAGGAAAAAAAGCTAAAAAACAATCTCAAATACTTTGGAAATATTACTTGATACTTAATATTTATTTGATATCCAGGTAATTTTATAATTCAAATTTCTAATCGGTGATTTTTCTTCTCCTTTTCTAAGTATATCCATGACTCATATAAATAAGTGGTAGTTGGAGATAGTAAGGATCAAATACATATGTTTATTAAACAAAATCCTGAAATTAGTAAGATATATAAATTACATAAATTCAAAAGCATATGATATAATACTTTTAAAGTGAGGTTTTAAAATTTTTTAATATAACTTATATTATAAAATAAATTATTAGACCCCAAGGTAACATGCTAAAGGACTGAAGAATATTTAATGTAATCTCTTCACAGAGGATGCTCATAAATTTTCATAAAATTTAGCATGGAAAACTATAAAAATATTTCTAATATTCACTGAAGAAATAATTTGGATCTTCACATCTTGAAACCTAATCATGAAATACTGGCTTACAGATTCAAATTATATAAATTATCTAATGTAGTATTCCTAGCCACAAGGTTTCTATATGCCTGGATCTCTGTAAAGCGGCTTACAAACTTGAATAAATCCAAGATAATGCAGATGACTCTAAGAGAAAGGGACTAAAAATTCCACTCTGGTCCCCTTGACAATTGGTACCAACCAGTAACTTTCTGCACGGTGGAGAAATTGTGAAGAAATTATCAGTCATGCCTTAACAAGCCTCTCCTTCCTAGCCCTTCTCATTCTGTGAAGTAGTGAGATTAATTCAGAGATGACTGCAGTGGTCCAAATGAGCAGGGATGAAGGCCTGGTGTAGAGCAGAAGAAGGGAGGAAAAGAGACAGGTCTGCCGTCTTGAGGATGCTCATTTGAGATACTTATGAGACATCCAGTGGCTGCTTTCACGTTGTGTTTGGAGTTGCAAATAGATGACCTGATCTAGAAATGCAGACTGTAAAGTCACTGGAACACTGGTAAGTGGCAGAAGGTTATAATCAAATGACACCGTTGAGAGAGAGGGTAAGAGAGAATATAAAGACAAAGAAAAAGGAGAGATAAAGATGAAACCCTGAAGATATACAACACAATTAAAGATGAGAAATAAGAGTCAAAAAAAACTTTTAAAAAGGTAGGAGGGGGGACACCTACGTGGCTCAGTGGGTTAAAGCCTCTGCCTTCAGCTCAGGTCACGATCCCAGGGTCCTGGGATAGAGCCCCGTGTCTGGCTCTCTACTCAGCAGGGAGCCTGCCTCTTCCTCTCTCTCTGCCTGCCTCTCTGCCTACTTGTGATCTCTGTCTGTCAAATGAATAAATAAAATCTTTTAAAAAAATAAAAATAATAAAATTAAAAAAAAATTTTTTTAAAGGTAGGAGGATTAGAAAAGTGCTATCATAAATATTACAATTGAAAAAGAAGCCCCTGAGGAGCTATCCACAGTAGGGAAAGATGGTCAAGGATCAAATACTGCACAGAAGTCAGCCAGTTGGAAAGTAGGATCCCCCGATGGTCACCAGTGATCTCCGACGGGGCCAATTCAGTAAAGAGGATGTACGAGTCAGACCCGGTGAGCTGAAGAGGTAATGAGAAAAATGTCTACTCTTCCCCCTTGTAACAAGTTGGCTATTAATATTAATATACTAATAAAACCCATACAGAGTGTAAAACTGTTCTAAGTTTGGTGGAAAAGGGAGGAAACAGTGAAACAGCTGTTCAAATGGCGGTCAGAGGCCAATGCAACCTCAAGCATATTTTGTAGGCTGAAAAGAGAGACAAACTGGAAGGGGAGAAACTGAAAATACAGGGAAGCAAGGGATGAAGGATACAGGAAGGTGATGCATGCCGAGAGCGAAGAGATCACGAGCACAGGCCTAGCTTCTGACTTGGGAAGGGAGAGACACCATCTTGTTCGGGGATGTAAGCCAGGCAGAAAGAATGGCTGAAGATCCGTATTACAAATTTCAATTTGTTGAGGGAGAATCTTTTTTTAAGATTTATTTTTTTATTTTGGAGGGAGAGAGAGAGAGAGAGTGAGCAGTAGGGAGGGGCAGGAGAGGAGAGAGAATCCCAAGCAGACTCCCTGCTGAGCCTGCAGCCCAAAGCGGGGCTCCATCCTAGGACCCCAAGATCATGATCGAGCTGAATGCTTGACCTATGGAGCTACCCAGGTGTTCCAAGTCAGAATTTTAAAAGTTAAAATGTTTTCACCTGGGAGCCTGGGGGCTCCACCGGTTAAGTGTCAGCCTTTGGCTCAGGTCATGATCCCAGGGTCTCAAGGGACTGAGTCCTACATCAGGCTCCCTGCTCAGGGGGATTCTGCTTCTTCCCCTTCTGCTCTTGCCCCGGCTCATGCATTCTCTCTCTCTTTCTCTCTCAAATAAGTAAAATCTTTTTAAAAACAACAAAAAATAAATAAATAAAGTGTTCTGACCTATTCTTTTTTTCCTGCTAGGTATGGGAGTACATTTCTACCTGTGGAGGGAGAAGGGAAGAAGGGAATTGTTTAAGGTTTGTGAAGGGAATTGTTAAGGTTTCTCCTCAGTTTGTCCCAACTCTCCTACTATAAAAGGCAACATCATTAATAGTCTCCACTTACAGATGGAACATGAGGCTCAGAGCATTTAAGAAACTTTCTCAAGGCCACACAGGCAGTACTGAGCAGCGTGACCCCAGAGACTTGGGGTCTTAACAAGTATGCCCTTCAGAACAACCCCATATTCCTACATATAGCCTGGCAGGCCCCCAAAAGTGGGAAAGTTAATCCTAGTGACCACAGGCAAATTTGAAGCTTTGGAATATTGACTATGGCTGTATGAGTGGATTTGGGGTGCATGATTAGCATTAAGCACTCTGGAAATGCAAGGTACTGCTGGATAAGACGATGTTTCTCCATCTCTCAGAAAAGGGAGGGTTACCCCAGTGTTGCCTGTATCCACCAGTGGGTTAGCCTTGCAAATACACTCTGCGAAAGGTACCAGAGTTGATCTGTGGTGGTTTGGCTGTGCAACCTATATTGAAGCTGATTTGAAGCTGTTCTTTGTAATTTCCCATTGTGAGGTTCCACATTGGGAGTACTGAATTCTAAATCTCATTACTTCAATAGCAATATGGCAAGAATAACACACAATGCAGGAGAAAGTATGTAAACAATAATCTCCCCCAAAGTGCCGGACTTGACTCATACAAGCTTCAATCTTTAACCATACAGCTCTCTTTGATGTGGTCTTGAGTACATTCTGTGTCCCTTGACATGTGAGGAAACAAGAAAAGGCAGTTCCTGCTTTCAGAAATTTATAACCTCATTAGGAAAATAGCCTTCGTTTAAAAAATAAAAAAAAGCAAATAATAAAATGATAACATTTCAAAAAAGTAAGTGATATCAGGATTATAGCAAGAAATATCAGTGAGTGCTATAAGAGTCTGTAAAGTGTTTCATAAAAGAAAGATAAGAAAGAAGCCACATGAAAACTATCTCCTGGATGACTGTCTAAACGTCAGAAGAAAGAAGGAAGGAAGCAGGGGAGATGGACTTGAATGAGAAGGACAGTTCCTCCAGCAAACTATCCTGATGAGTTGTTTATTTTCTTAAATAAGAAGACAATGCGGTTTTGCGATTTTTTTAGAGAGACAGAAGCTGAGTATGGAGTCTGATGGGGGGCTCGATCTCACAACCCTGAGATCATGACCTGGGCAGAAATCAAAAATCAGATGTTTAACCAACTGAGCCACCCCTGTACTCCTAGAAAGGCATATTATACAATGAGATCAATACGAACACACCTTATTATTACTGTTTCATTTTAATATTATTTTATGCACAAATGTGCACTTGAAAAAAATCCACAATTAGATATTTTAAGCAGATGCTAAGAAACTCTATTGCTTACAAGAAGATATTTTTTAAAAAATAACCCTCAGTTTAGTTGTATATTTATACGTTGTGTATTAAATGACCCTGAAGCAAGGGCTATCTGTAAATAACTCATTTCACTTTCAAATAACATTATAAGTGGCCTAAAATGTTAATTGCCAACCTTTTTACTGACGAACACATCAATAGACCAACCTAAAAATAGCAAGGAAGACAAAAAATTGAAATGAGTCGTTTAGTATAACAATGAGTTATCAGTAGGTATACATTATTGCAGCAGCTTGGAAAATTAAATTTCTTGTGCAAAATCTATTGAAACATATTAGAAATTTCTGGGACCTCTCTGATTTCAGCATGTTGCTATTACAGATGGTAAGTTTGAGTTTTGTTGCTATCAAAGTTTCTTCTTACATATCTAATATACCTAGACTGTTCCCCTAAATTCATTTGCATGTTTTTAAAGATTTTATTTATTTATTTGACAGACAGAGATCACAAGTAGGGAGAGCAGCAGACAGAGAGAGAGGGAGAAGCAGGCTCCCCACTGAGCAGAGAGCCCAATGCGGGGCTCGATCCCAGGACCCTGAGATCATGACCTGAGCTGAAGGCAGAGGCTTAACCCTCTGAGCCACCCAAACGCCCCATTCATCTCCATTTTTTTTTAAATATTATCTCCATTTTTTTAAAGATTGATTGATTGATTTATTTATTTATTTATTTATTTATTTATTTATTTATTTGAGAGAGAGTGAGAGAAAGCATGAGTATATATCTACCAAATATTTCCATTTAAAAACATCAAACTAAGGGCATCTGCGTGGCTTAGTCAGTTAAGTGTGTCCAACTCTTGATTTTAGCTCAGGTCATGACCTCGGGGTCCTGAGGTTAAGCCCCTCACCTCAGGCTCCCATGCTTAGTGTAGAGTCTACTTGAGATTCTCTGCCCCATACCTTGCTTGCATGTTCTCGCTCTCTCTAACAACAACAAAACAAAACAAAATCTTCAAAACATCATACTAATCAATACTCACATTATCTAAATAAAACTGATAAAACTGGACTCTACTATAAGCCAGGAAGTTATTTGTCCATCACATTTAAAACAGAGTCATCAATTAATTTAAGCTTGAAGGAAAGACAATAGAAGCAGACCATCTTGGATAAGATTTTTTTAAAGAAGACTATAACATCTTTTTTTTTTCTTCAAAATTTACTTCAGGTTTTCATGTCCTAACATATCAATATGACAAAGTAATCTTTAAATAAAAATAATAAATAGTAAAAATAATACTTAAAAAATGACCTCAAAATGTGGATAGAAAAATGACCTTTATAGAGCTTAACTCTGAATTCTGTATGTAGTCTCTTTAACTTTTAAAAACATAACACACATGCAAGGGCGCATGGTGGCTCAGTCGGTTAAGCATCCAACTGTTGGTTTCAGCTCAAGCTGTGATATCAGGGTCCTGAGATCGAGCCCCGCATCATGGAGCTCCATGCTGGGTGTGCAGCCTGCTGAAGATTCTCACTCCCTCTCCCTCTGCCCCTCCCCACCTCACTTGGGTGTGTAGGCTCCTCTCTCAAAAGAAATCCACATGTAACACATACACAAATAGTGAACAGCTCGCATAAGAACTCATGGAAAGAGTGTTACCACGTTCCAGAAGCTTTATTTGTAGCCCTTCTTATTATAACCCCTCTTTCTATCCCAAACATAACTATTATTCTAACTCAAACACCATACATTGATATTACTGCATATTTTTTAACTTCATATTGATAAAATCATACCATAGTCTTAAGTTTCTTCTACTCAACATGATAATTTTAAGATTCATCCATGTTTTCAGGGGTAACTTATTTATTCATACTCATTGCTACACGTGCTTCATGGTATGAGTAGACTACACTGTATCATTTGTTTTAGTACTGATGGGCATCTGACTGTCTCTATCTTCTGACTATCACAGACGTTGTTATGAACATTCATCTACATTGCTCTTGGTTTTCCTGTTTATGCGTTTCTGTTGGATATGTACTCAGAGGCAGAACCATGCTCAATACTAGTAAACTTGTTTCCAAAATGATTGTGCTAATCTACATTCCCACCAGTACAATATGAGCATTCACCATCTTTGCCAAAATTTATTATTGTCAATCTTGTGAAGGTGAACAACTTTTATAGGTTTATTAGCCATTTGGATATTCATCTTTGTAGACTGCCTGCTCAAGTTTCTTGCCTTTTTTTTTCTTTTTGGCCTTTTTTCAAATATATGTGTTGCAAACACACTTCCATCTGTAACTTACCTGTCATTCTCTATTGAAGTCTTTACTAACAGAAGTTCTTAGTCTTTACTAACAGAAATTTGTAGTCCAAATTTTTAGTTTTCTCTTTTTAGTTTTCTCTTAATGGCTTCTGTCTTGCTTAATCTATACTTATGAAAATATTCATAAATATTTTACCTTTTATATTTAAACTAATATTTTACATAGAATTTTTTATGTGGATAAGTGTCAAATTTCATTTTCTCCTCTGAATTGTCCAACTGAATCAGCAACTTTTATTAAGACAGAAAAGAATCTTTAGTTTTTCTGTGTTTATTGATATGTTTCTGCAGTCTGTTTTCCATCCCACTGGACACCAATGGTACCTTATGTTATGGCCTGTACCTTTATAAAAAGTCTTGGTATCAGAGAGTGTAAGTCTTCCCAAGTCGTTCTTCAAAAGAGTCTCAGCTATCCTCTTCCCTATTCTTGTCTGTTTTCATTTGCATATTAATTTTGGAATCAGCATTTCAATTTCTATCAAAAAAAAAAAGTACCTGACAAATTTTTGATTAAGATTGCTTTGAGTTTATAAATTTCTTTTTCTTCCATTATAGTTCACTATCCTGTTATAGCAGTTTTATCTATCTTAGGTATTTGATATTGTTGATGCTATTATGAATAGCATCTCTCTTTGGAATTTCTTTTTTTTTTTTTTAAAGATTTATTTATTTATTTATTTGACAGAGATAGATCACAAGTAGACAGAGAGGCAGGCAGAGAGAGAGGAAGGGAAACAGGCTCCCCGCCAAGCAGAGAGCCCGATGTGGGACTCGATCCCAGGACCCTGAGATCATGACCTGAGCCGAAGGCAGCGGCTTAACCCACTGAGCCACCCAGGCGCCCCATGGAATTTCATTTTATTAGTAGTATATTTCAATTTGAGTTCATATTGTTAGTAAACTTTATTGTTGGTATATCGAAATGATGTTTTAATATTGATTTTTATGTCCCCAGCTGTGGTGAAATTCACTTACTAATTGTTCAAATATGTAAATTATTATGAAATTTAAAGAATACTATCACTGAATAATAATTGTTTTGTTTCTTCCTTTCCATTTATATAGTTTTACTTCTTTTATTTGCCCTCTTGTACTAATCTATCCAATAACATTTGAAAAGAAGTGATGGTTGTGGGCATTACTGTAGCCGTTCCAATGTAAGAGAAACATTATCAACATTTTATTACTAAGTATGATGTTAACCATAAGGTTTTCTCTAGCTAACTTTATCAAATTCATTTCTATTTGTATATACTATTTTTGCCATAAACAGATGTCAAATATTATCAAATGCACCTCTGTGCATATAGAGATGATCCTGTGATTTTTTTTCCTTCTTCCTTCTCTTAAAGTGAAAAACTATATTACATGTGTTTCTGGTAGTAAATTAAACATAGTCCTGAAAAACAAAACCTAGTGTTTGTGTATTATGACCATATGTATATATATCCCCTGTTTCTCTCTTGAGTAAATTGTTTAATTTCTTGTCTCTGTGCTCAATCTAGCTAGGGAAGGGAAGGTGTTATTTTATTAGACTTTACAAACAACTAGCTCTTCACTTTGTACCTTCTATTTTGCTTTTTATTTTTTCTGTTGCTACCATTATTTCCTTTCTTCTACTTTATTTGAGGTGTACACCAAGATCACTGATTTTCCATTTCTCTTTACTTGTGTGGAACTCATTTATCACTCTAAATTTCCCTCTGCATCCCAAGTACTTATAACTCCTCTTTTTTCCTTCATTATTTCACTCAAAACATATTCTAATGCTTACTAGGATTTCCCTTATCTAAAAGTATGTTTTAATTTCCAAACATAAGGGACTTTTACATTATTATGGTATTATTTATTCTAACTTAATTCTTTATGAACAGAAAATAATCTCTTTAATTTTGTTCAAACTCATATTAGAGCCCAGAATACAGTCACATTTTAAAAATGCCTGTGTGCCATTTAAATGACCTCCATATTATAAAGTTTGAGCACTGTCTTATGTATGTCCTTCTAAATTGTTAATAACACCATTTAAGTTTACTGTAGTCTTACTCATTTACTTTTATCTTCCTCGTCCAATAGGTTATTTCAGGTTTTATTTTTAAAAACTATGCCAATGAATGTCTACAAATCCAACACTATTACTTCTTCATAGTAAATTGAAATTTAATCACTTTAATAAAATAGTGCTCCCTTTTGGTTTTAGTAATCCTTGATGCCTTAAAGACTTTTCAAATACTGTTTGAAATGTTGCCATAACCGTGATGGGTTGGTGTGCCTTATATTTACATTAGTTTTATTTTTAGATATTTGCATTATATACTTCTTTCTATTCTTTTTACTTGTCAATTTTTCTCAATTCTTGCATTTTGGGTTGTCTCTTACAAGCAGCATATAATTAGGGGCTTTTTCCAGTCTCACATTCTCGACTTTTATTTTGAGCACTCAACATATTTAACATTAACTCACTTATGAGGTTTGTGTATTTAGTCAATTTATTATGTGCTACCCCCTCCCCGCCTTTCTTATGTTCTCTTTCCTTTCATACTTGATATTTTTCTTGATTGACTAATTTTTTACCATGCCATTTGCTGTATGTTTTCTTGGTAGTTATTCATGCTTTTCTTATTCTTTTAGTGGTTGTCCTAGAGCTTCAAATAGGTATTCTTGACCTGGAAAAGTCTAATCTGAATTACAACCTCACCTTTTTCTAAATACTAGAAGGACCTCAAAATGCATGTATGTCATCTGACTCATTTCTTAGATACTCCTAGTGTATATTTTAACACTATATATGTTTTGAACCCCATAGGGTATTTTCACTATTATTATAAATGGATGGTAGTTGTGTCAGGAGTCCCTAGGACCACCCTTACATGCAGGGAATCATTAAAAGCTCTCATGGGACTCAGCACACAGTTGTACTCACAGCAATGAAGACCATAAGTACATGTAGAACTAGATTATAATAAAAAAGCAGGCGGACTCTGAAGGACTTCATGTGCACATTTCTTTAGACACTTCTCCCTTCCTTTAAGAGGGCAACAATAAAAACACAGCCACATGTGTACATTGTCTGCTCGGGGGAAGCCACCAGAGACTCCACGCCCAAGCCCAAGGTTTGTCCTGGGACTGTTTTGATAGGTTTATCAGGAGCTGGTCACATAGGCATCCTCTGCTGAACTTGTGCCAAAATTCCAATCTCACAGAAGGAAATGAGATACTCAGCATAAACTTGTGCTAGAAATAGTGGACTGCTATAGTTTCAGAAGGTTTACATCAGTGTAGGGAACTGTTGACCAGCCAAGTTCCCAGAGGCCAGTCTTGGAAGCAGAAGTCTCTAAGGGACTGCAGTATCAGGCCTGCTATATATGCATTTAAAGTTTATGCATATATTTGGGGCTTTTACAGCTTACTCAGTCCTTCCTACATTTCTTAGTTTCTATAGGTGATCATTTTTCTTTCTGCCTAAAGAACAGACCTATTTTTAGTGTTAGTATACTGAGGACAATGTCTCTTGTCTAAAAAAATATGTGATGTTTCATCTTGAAGACTATTTTTCTTTTTTTTTTTTAATGTAAGAGCTGAAGTATATTTTTTTTAAGATTTTATTTATTTGACAGGAAGAAATCACAAGTAGGCAGAGAGAGAGGGGGAAGCAGGTTCCCTGCTGAGCAGAGAGCCTGCTGTGGGGACTGATGACCCCAGGATCCCGAGATCATGGCCTGAGCCGAAGGCAGAGGTTTAACCCACTGAGCCACCCAGGCACCCCAAGAATATTTTTTATGTATATATAATTCTAGTTTTATTTTGCATTTTTATATAGTTCTAGTTATTTCCATTTATTCCATTAACATTTCATTGTCTACTGGCTTCTATGTTTTTCTGCTGACTGCTGGCTAGCTGCTGATCATATCACTGCCCCCTTAAAGGTTCTAAATATTTTTTCCGTCGACTGCTTTTAGAACTATTTTTTGTCTTTGGTTTTCACCATTTTCACTGTGATAGGATAGAGATGATTTTTTTTAAATTTATTCCTCTTGGGGTTCATTTGCAGTCTGATGTCTCTCACACTTTGTCAAAATTTCTCACTCTTGTTCTTCGGTGGATTGTTTCTGCCCCTTCTCTCTGCTTCCTCCTTCTGAGATTCCTACTAGACAAGCTAGTTTTTCTCACCACTCTTTATTTCCCATCTTTTTTTTTTTTTTAAGATTTTATTTATTTATTTAACAGAGAGAGAGGGATCACAAATAGGCAGAGAGGCAGACAGAGAGAGAGGGAGAAGCAGGCTCCCTCCTGAGCATGGAGCCCGATGTGGGGCTCGATCCCAGGACCCTGGGATCATGACCTGAGCCAAAGGCAGAGGCTTTAACCCACTGAGCCACCCAGGCGCCCCTATTTCCCATCCTTTCGTCTCTCTGAATATTTTGTTTTGACGGGTCTTACCGTTTACTAACCCGTTCAGCTTCATTATTAAATCTTCTGTGAAACTCATCCATTATACTCTTCATTTGGTTATTTTACTTTTCATTCCTCACTTCCCTATCTGAAAGTAAATAAATAAATAGAAATGAAATAATATCTCTCACGTGTGTCTTTTTTACATTTCTCGTGCCTCTGCCTAGAATCTGAAACTTACCTTTCCTTTCCCTGAAAATTATGACACATCATTTTTTTCATAAGTTTATGCCTGATATTTTCATTATCCGAAAGTTCTGTTGAGTTTCTTTCTTTGGTATTCCATCCTGTCTCTATACCTGTGTCTGTTTGTTTGAGTGCCAGATACTTCATGTAGAAAATTAAAGACATAATTTGCCGCCTCAGATAACATTATCTTTCTGCCAAGAATACCTTCTTTTGATTTCTGGTGTTTGCTAGGAATACTAGGAAGCCCATATCATCTTGATATAATCAGAAAGAGATTATCCAATACTTGGTTTGCAATCTTATGAGAGACAGGTTTTTTTTTTTTTTTTCCTACTATAAGCTTATTCCTAGATTATTTGGAGTCCAAATGCCTGCCTTGGCAAGTCCTAACTTCCAAGTTTTGTTCTCCTAGCACTGTGAATCTGTCAAAACCTCTGCCTTTCAATTGCCTCTTCCAGAATCTGGATGCACAGGGGAAAAGCCACTCTAAGCCAAGCTTATTATTATGGGTTTCATTTTTCTCTTGGACTTCGGCCCTATATAATTATTTACATGCTAATTCTCTGATGCCTTCAAGCAAATGTTTATGTAGGCTTTCGAGATTTGCTAATTCTTCTCAGTAAAGATTAATTTATCCTGTCCCTCGTGTATGTTTGTTGGGAATTGTGTGCGTGCACATGTGCGTGTGAGATTTTAAATTTTCTTTCCTATTAAGCTAGTTATTGAGAGGTTGTCACATTGAAATGGTCAATATTCTGCACTGATAATTTAATCATTTCTAGAGCACAATAGCTTCACAAGCTGTGCAGAACTGAAATCATAAACATTTTAAATAGAAGTGGATCAAGTCTGCAATAAATATGCAATTATAAAATACATGAGTGAATATATATCGAATATATATCCTCCTCAAAAATTAGTTATTAAATAATAGTTAAGCTGGAAGAGAGACCAGCACACCACCCCACCCACTATTAAGTAAAGTCAGGGAGACCCCAGTAAGATCGGAGATGAATCAAGATCTAAGAGAGAAGGGAGATGAGTCAGTCCTGGCAGAAAATCAGATTCAGAGTGAAAAATGAAATGTGGAATCCACAGTAACAATCCCAAGTTTCCAGAGTCAATACCGAGGGGGTCAAGATGGTGTTATATGTATTTCACTCTAGTTTCGTATCTACCTTCTACCTTCTCTAAAAATCTCCTTTTTTTAGAGCATACAGACTATTGCATATAAACATAGTAAAATCTGAACACACACCTCACACAAATAATAAATTAATGAATATAGGCGGAGTAATAAAGGACTTCACAAGCTTCTAGAAGAACAAGAATGACAGCATACTTGGCAGGGAGTAGGAACAGGGGCACGTGGGTGCGTACAGTGGAAGGGGGAGTCTGAGGTAACAGGAAAGACAGAATATCTGTGGCTAGATCTCCGCATAGAAAAGCTAAAGAAAAGTCTCTAAAGGCTAAGGAAGGCTGCAAAAATTCCCTTCAAGAAAAAGTAACTATTTTTACTCATATATAATATTTCCTGGAGGGGAACAGTCTTTAATCTACTTGGTTATAAACATGTTGCACTAAAATGCTTTAAAGAGTGACCCTTAAGTATTGAGATTAATTCTGTGAAAATGCATTCATTGGACTATCACGTCTCTTGTATGCTACACACTTATCATCCAAGATGTGCCTTGAAAGTATTATAAGGCTCTAATTCTGAGGCTCTTACAGATGAGCAAATAAAAGCACAGAACGGTATCGTGATGCAAATTCTGTGAGAGCCTCAGAAGGAAAAACACAAAAGAGCACAACTAAAATACATAAAGAAGCAGGAAGTCCTTGCCATGGGTCACGTGATACATGACAGAGCTGAGGCCAGAACCTGATCCCTTGTCCTGACGCACTGCTGAGAGGGGACAGAGGCAAATAAACATAATAAAATGTAACAGGCACTCTCGCGAAGTATGCATGGATAAAGCTGAGGTCCAGAAGACCGAGGAGATGGGAAACAACGTGATGAGTAGATAAAGATGACCCTTGAGCTGAGTTTTAAAAGAGCTGAGAGGACATTCCCGTCCAAAGAGGCACCTGGCGCAGGCGTAGAATGCCTCTGAGAGAAACATGTGGGTGTCTGTGGTTGAATCACAGGTAGGAGAGTGAATGGCAAAGGCCATAGACCTTCCCAAGATCTCAAATGACCTACAGAAGGAGAGAGGAACTTTTCATTTTATGTATTTACAGGAGTAAGACTTTAAAGTGCATGTTTATTAATTACTTCATTTAGGAAACATTTAGCATAGGACATAAAGAAGTGTAAGGCTCAAAAACCACAGACAACACATTTTTAGAAACAAATGGTTAAAAGAAAGGGAATTATAAAATTTTATCATCCTAAAATATAGGAACTGTTAAATCCACACTAGCAATTTTGAGGAATATGGTAAAATTTGAACCAAACTTCTTTTCCAGGAAGAAGATCCTGGGAAATGAGCAACAACTCTCTGCTGAGAGAGGGTAATGAAATGACCATGGGAGTAGTAAATTCTGGAAAAACAGAATAAACAACAACAACCACAAAAATATGCCATGTATTATTAATTGTCCCAGTTTTCTTAGTTTGAAACGATGAACATCTATTATCTTACAACTTTGGTGGGTCAAGAATTTGGGAGTAGTTTAGCTAAGTGGTTCTTTTTTTTTTTTTTTAAGATTTTAAGGAGAAGTGAGTTGGGGGAAAACAGAGGGGGAGACGAACTATGAGAGACTGTGGACTCTGAGAAACAAACTGAGGGTTTTGGGGGGGGTAGGCGAGCCTGGTGGTGGGTATTAAGGAGGGCACATATTGCGTGGAGCACTGGGTGTGGTGCATAAACGATGAAACTTGGAACACTGAAAAAATAAAATTATATTTTTTTTAAAACTCATACTCAAGGAGAACAGGACTAGGCTCCAGCTTTTGAAAGAAGGGTCAAAGAATTCGTGGACATATTTTGAACCATCAACTGTAGCCTCCGAGATGTTGATATAAGGGTTTAAGGTGTCAGGAGTTCATGAGTTCACTTCCTACAGCTCATTTTAGAGCTACTGTGAAACCAAGAGATTTTTTAAGAGCCCGTGGTAACAAGCATTTGGAAGAAGTTCCTAGTCCCACCAGTGCCATTTTCTCTTGGACAGAGTTTCATAAGAGAAGCTTATCACAGGAAAGAGTTTAAGAGGACAGACCATCTAAAGGCTTCCCACATAGTACACAGAGGACGAGAGGAAGAAAACCAGAGAATAGTCAGTGAGGAGTCAGCTGCCCAGGGAGGCATCAACAGCAGCCAGGGAAAGTAGAAAAATAGAACAGTAGCTCTCAAAGGACAAAGTCCATAAGCCCCAGGGGCTTTTCTCCAACGGGACTTCTTTCCAAAAGACCAAGGCACAGCAAAGCCTGTTGCACTGAAGGAGTAGGACAATTTCTGATTCCGATAGTTCTTTTCCTACGTTTAATTACCCAAGGATCCAACTACTTCTACAACCCTCCTCTGACAGCTAAGTGACTAAAAGGAAGATCACATCAACCAGCCTGTCAGTCAGCTTATAACAAGCAAAAGAATCCAGATAGTGCGGAGAAAGATAAGAACCAAGATTCCCATTTTCTGGGATACCCAAGCTTCAGCAGGAGAGCGCCAACTCCCCCCCCCACACACACACACCACCAGCCCCTGTAAGGAGGCAAGAAAGGGCATGGAATACAGAATCTAAGCAAAGATTCTGACCCAGGTAAAGTAGGGAAACATAAAGTAGGTTTTTTCACATGCAGATAGGAAAAAACAAAAAAGAAGAAGAAGAACATGGCTGATGGAACAGAGACTGAAAGCTGTAAGGGATCAGCTGTGAATCTGCGAAGTGTGACACTGAAAATTTTATGTAAATTCAAGACATTTAGAAGTTGAGTTGGTGGCTTGCAGCTGAGTTTGCCTGTGGAAGGCAATGACAGGATTCTGCTTGCTCTTTGCTTCCGCGGTACTCTGGCCGGGCTCTGTATCAGTATGGCGGTGGTTTCCAAAAGAAGGGGCTCCTTAACACCACCCCAGCTCTCAGCAGGCTCCGGTAAGACTTCCCTGTACTGTGAGCTCAGAAGTGTACCATGGACCTCCTGCTGCTAATCCCTGAGAGTCTCAGCAACCTGCGGGGTGCCCTGAATTTGGCACCCAACTTTGTAAACTGAAAAGTTTCCTCAAAAGTCTCCATACTCAAAGCTGTTACCTGCTGGGGACCTGACCCATACAATAAGCATATTTCCCCGATTTTGCTTATTTTAAGTAGTTTTAGTTTTTTCTGTTTCTTACCCTTTTCCCAACCTATTTTTAGCCTCCGACTTTGCCTCTCAGGACGTATCTACTTACTTCTTCATTGATCTTTTTTACATGATCAGTTCTTATACTGAATAAATGGGGCCTTAATCACTGAATTATCGACATTTAAATAATCTTATTTAATACTGTTTCAGTTGTTATTCCTTCTATCCTCTTAGAACGGCTTTGGGTACTGAAAGTAACATGGCAACTAGAAAGCATGAAAACCATAATGGATATGGTATAAAAATAGTTTTGCAAACGTGTAGCCACTTATAAGCATACCCTTAAAGAACATAGCTCCATTATTCAAAATATTAGTAATGGGAAAAGCCACTGCTTTCTCATTTTGTAGCCACCAAATTGGCATCATACATATTCTATTTCATCAAACCTGAAAAAAAAAAAAACTTTTTAAGGAATGACCAATTAACATATAGAGAGGAACAAAAAAGCTGCAGGCTATTGCATGAAGCATCGTACAGCCAGTCAATAGAACTTTTCCACCAGAGTATAGTTTTAACGTGCATATAAAATGTTGTGCTCTCCTAGGGGGAAAAAAAAAAATCTCAGCTCGCTCAAGAGTATTTTCTGGGTAGCTCTGTTATTCTCCAAGTCCCTGTTTTCCACTTGCAAATAGCTCTTCTAAAAATGCATTTTCAATGTGCTCTATCTTTAAATGGGTGGTACTAAGACTTTTCAAAGTGTCAATTAGCAGGAAGCTTCAAATCCATGAACAAACAAGAAACTGACTCATGGAAGGTTCATATTTCACTTATTTCAATAAATGTGATCACAGTCAGAAACTTAACTATTTTATACTATAATTCAGGAGAACCCCTTTTAAAAAGAAAAGAAAATGTAACGGGATTTTTTTTTCTTTCTGGATTTGAATACTCACCAACAAATTCAATGTAGTAAAATGGTTGGAGGAAGAAGAAGAGCTCTAGGGTTTGAGACAGAATATTCATAGAAAGTAAAACTTCAGAAAATGTGGTCACCTGAGTAATCACATATTTCAGACTACTGTATATCCTGCTACTGTTCCTCAGTCCTCATTCCAGCATGGACTTTGAACCACGATCTTCCTCAAACAAGGCTGGCAGCAAAGTTTTTTGGAGAACTTTCCAGCAAAACAAATTCCACAGCTGCATGCCAGAGTCTGGATGCCAACTGTCCAAGATGATGCCTGACAACCCTGTATTTTTAAACTGTGCTGAGGGAACTCCAGGGTCCAATAATGCCTGGCAGTAAGGGCTTTAAGTAATCAGTGGTTGTATGAGAACATGGCCAGGGTCCAAGTTATGATTTAAAGTGATACTGGACAAATTACTTAACCTTCACAATTCAGATAATTTATTCATGTTGCGGCAGAAATTCGTTTATATTCATGGCAAATGAGAGGCAAAAATAATATTAATGTTCGCTGCATAATAGGCATGAACATATGCATTCTTCCTCTGGAGATGGCATTTCTATGGCTTTCTAACATTTGTGCTCTGATTTCTGATAAACCGTTTTCTGATTGCATATTCATTCTTAACTTCTTGCTGAAAGAGACTTAATCTTAAGGCTTGAGTAACTGGTACCTTGCTGGCCCTATTGTTGACCTCCTAGACTCAAACTCCACAAAACCATCTTTGTCTCCTGCATTTCCATTAATGTGTCACCTGATTGTGACACTTGTCATTGCCGGAGTCATCTGGTTCTGGTTTACCTTTACCTTGTAGACAGTCGGAATTGCCAAGTATGTTAGCGCTCAATAATATCTTACTTTATATTTCGGAAACTAAAGACCAGACAGTTTAAGTGACTCATGATGCCGCCTCGCTCATGAGAGACCAGAAGCCAAATCTCCATATTTCCAATTTGCATTCTTGAACTACTTAGCTTCCAACGAATCCCAGAAAACAAAATCACAAATTAGAATTTAGTTGTGCCTCAAAATGCAGACAAATTTTTTAATGTTTCCTACGTTATATTTACAAATCTTAAAATTCTAAATTTAAAAAAGAATAAGGTAAATATTTAGCCACGAAGATAGTATATCTTTTTTTTTTTCTTTTTGCAATTTTTGAGACAACTTTCATGAGTTTCGTCAACTTGATCTATTTTACAAAGATGACAAAATAAGTGGCAGGATGTAGTGACAAAGTGGAAAAAAGATGTAGGTACCGGTACACATACATACATACACATACAGGCACGTGTGCACACCCCCCACACACACACACCAAAATCCTGAGGAAAGACAAAGTTTCATTTTTATTGTACTACTTACTTTCTCAATTGAGCCCATTTCAACTTAATCTTGACACATTTACCTATGTAGGATGTTATCTGTAACCAAGTCCTTCTTCCATCTTGACTAGTGGTCAAGAATATAAACTGATTTTAATGTGTTTTTCGAACATATAATTAGGAAATTTATTCTGATACTATTACTAGAAAAATTAAAATTAAAAAATTAAAATTAAAAATTATTCTGGTAATTTTGATAATTTTGATAAACATTAAAATTAAAAAATTATTCTGATACTGTTACTAGAAAACATTATCAATATATGATTTTACATGTTCAAATACCAGAGAGGAAATAATATCAAGTCTTTACTGACTATACATCTAAACTTTGGAGTTCTTAAAATTTTGTCATTTCATATAGTGATGAGTCATTAAATGTGGGGTTTTTTTTTAAGATTTTAATTTATTTATTTGACAGGGAAAGAGAAAGAGCACAAGTAAGCAGAGCCGCAGGCAGAGGGAGAGGGAGAAGCAGGCTCCCCACTGAGCAGAGAACCCAATGTAGGGCTCAATCCCAGGACCCCAGGATCATGACCTGAGCCAAAGGTAGATGCTTAACCAACTGAGCCACCCAGGGACCCCATTAAATATGTTTTTGAATGAAAATAGTAAATAGCCTTAAAGAGACTCACTTCATTACTTTTTACCATGCATGATTCCAGGAAATAACCTAAAAATATTCCCATTCTGGTAGCCATCTTCCCTGCATTGTTCTAATGATGAGACAAGAAATGATCTGTACTTGGCAAGTTGCATTATACAATATGCAATAATAAAGCACGTTATGAGTAGCTACCTTAAAAAGATTCAACACTGCCCAGGCAAATGTGCTTGCACCACTGTTTTCCAAGTGAGTGAACAAACAAGAACCAGCCCCTGAGTCTACCTTATCATTCTTAGATGAACCCTTGACAACTCTACTTTGCAAACCAGGAACGAAGTTGAGCATCCCTGGACCTAAGTTAAATACCATTCATCCACCTCTTTATAGTTAACCTGATTTGTCAGCACCCACTTTCTTCCCAGAATATTAGGGAAATTATAGGAAAATTAAAGAAGTGGTGGAGGCCATTTTTCTGCAACTTCTCTTGCTACTGCCAGAATGTCTCAGTTAAGTGAAGTTATACTGACTGTTGCTTCAGTTTACACCAACATACTTCTGTGACTCTGGATTTTTCATAATAATTGTAATAAAACAAAGGTTTGGGAGTGAATGTAGGTCCCCAGATTGACAAATGGATCAAAAAAAAAAAAAAAAAAAAGGCAGCACAATGTAAGAACTGAAATGAGTTGAATATTTAAACCTGATATTGCACAATATGGAGAAGTAAAATTTCTTTCTGCTGATGTAAGGTTATTAAGAATTTCTCATAGAAATTTCTTGAGAGAAATTTCCTTTAATCCAAGATGATTTCATTCTATTTTATGATGTAAAACATATATTTTTACACATAAAAATTTCATAATTGTTTTGTCAGTTGGCAAGATTAAAAGCTGACAATAAAAGAAAAACAAAAAGAATGCCAGACATTCTCTATTAATGGTGAAATGAAATCCCACACTGCTCCCCATTTCACTGCAAGTGGACAAAGCAGAAAAGCTCTAAATATTTTTTTCTCTCTGGGAGACAATTCAAGGAATTTACAGAGAGTTAAAATCAAAATGTCTCTCTCCAAATATGGAAAAAAGGGCATTAGTTGTGTTTGTATATAATCATTAATTAAAAGTTGACATTAACTCCATGTATGAAATAAATTCTGACTTCACTATCCAAGAATAACCACAGCCATTTTATAAAATAGTTGCTTGTGAGAAGTGCAAAGACCAGAAGTACTGACAATAAAGCTAAGTACAATAAGAATTTGAGATGTTTTATACAGACTTAAGTATTAGACAGACAAGGGAGATAAGATAGAGAATAATCAGTTAGAAAAACAAAAGCAAACACCAAGGCAATTGTGTTTTTTCTTAAATAGGTTATTGACTTTATAATAGAAACTAATTAGAGAGTAATATACTTTTCTAGTTAACACTTTATATGGCTAAGAGACTTAACACTTTCTAAATGTCAATTCTAGAGGGACCCAGAATTCTGAATGCCAACCTTATCAGTGTATACGTCCCTTCTAATGGTCGATCAAACCACAGCCACAATGGAAGTGAAACAATTTCAAAACTGTGATTGATGCATCTGGAAATCCCAGATGATAACTCTAAACTCTAAAAAGTAACTTAGAGTAAAACTTATCCATTATAGATATTTCAAACATTTCAAAGTTAGATATTACTGGGCTCAAATTCAAGCTCTAACATTTGCGAACTGAAAACATGGAGCTTGGATAACTGTTTCAAACCATATATTCTCAAATATCAAGTGGAAATTATAGAACGATCCCTGTGAGAGAGGTGAGTGGATTCAATAACGTGATCATGAGTATTTCATAAACAGCTATACATTTTAAATGTTTTCTGATTATGACAGAAATGCTCACTATATAAAACATGTGGATGAAAAATTTTAAATGAATAAACTCAGTAAGTAACCATAGTTAATTTTCTATTTGTCAAGCTGGATATAAACAGACATAATTTTAAGTTCTTGCTTATGATTATTTTTATACTTAGTTGATTGAATACATATTTTAATATGTCAATATGTCTTGTGCATTTTATTATTTTCCTTTGATAGGGAATTAATCACACTATTTATATTCACTTAAGTTCATATTTTATTCTTTTGTTATTTTGTTACATTTAAAACTTTCTTCTTTCTAGATTATTGAACATGCATTCTCATCAAGAGATATATAGATTGTGTCTGTTATCAAAATTTCAAGGTGGGGGGATAAATTAAAAAAAATATATATATGCATGTATCTTAAAAGGCTCTTTACAAGTGATAATAAAAGCAATGTTTAGGGGGCGCCTGGGTGGCTCAGTGGGTTAGAGCCTCTGCCTTCGGCTCAGGTCATGATCCCCAAGTCCTGAGATCAAGCCCCGCATCGGGCTGTCTGCTCTGCAGGGAGCCTGCTTCCTCCTCTCTCTCTGCCTGCCTCTCTACCTACTTGTGATTTCTGTCTGTCAGATAAATAAATAAAATCTTTAAAAAAAAAAACAATGTTTAGAAATACTGAATGATAATTATTTTAGGGTGTAATATGAGGTGTAGAAAATCTAGATTTTTTTGTAAATGTTTAGTCTACTAGCCTAATATTAATATCAATTACTAAAGAAAACATCTTTCCCCCAAAATTTAAAATGACACTTTTATGTCCTAAAGTTTAACTATTTTTTTTAGTTGCTCAACTCTCTTTGTATTCTGCCTCAGTTTTCACTTATGTTAATTTTTTTCACTATTATTTTTTTTTTTAATTTTTTATTTTTTATAAACATATATTTTTATCCCCAGGGGTACAGGTCTGTGAATCGCCAGGTTTACACACTTCACAGCACTCACCAAAGCACATACCCTCCCCAATGTCCATAACCCCACCCCCCTTCTCCCAACCCGCCTCCCCCCAGCAACCCTCAGTTTGTTTTTGTGAGATTAAGAGTCACTTGTGATTTGTCTCCCTCCCAATCCCATCTTGTTTCATTGATTCACTTATATTAATTTTTAACAGAGTTTACAGTGTATATTTTACATATTATAAAATTTCATAGATAGGGGTGCCTGGGTGGCTCAGTGGGTTAAAGCCTCTGCCTTTGGCTCGGGTCATGATCCCAGGGTCCTGGGATCGAGCCCTGCATTGGGGTCTCTGCTCAGTAGGGAGCCTGCTTCCTCCTCTCTCTCTCTCTGCCTGCCTCTCTGCTTACCTGTGATCTCTGTCAAATAAAATAAATAAAATCTTTTAAAAAATTTTCATAGACATACTTACATTAAAGAAGAAATAAAATACTGAATACATAACTTACTGTGTAAAACTGACTTTAAGATAAGCACTGGTGACCATTCTGGCTCATACTAATTTAACAAATACACATGATATTAAAGACAAAATATTTGGAAAATTCTAAAAAAAGAATCTATACTGTAGTAAAACACTACAGCTGCATTTTATCGCTCAATAATAGCTCTAATTTATTCCTAGCAATATGACATATGACTCAGGACTTCACATATATATATATAAATCTTGTTAGGCGACTAACTGCACACCACTAGAGATCATATCTTGGTATTTCAAGTACGTCCAAAACTGTAATGTATGTATTTTATGTATTTTATATTTTCATAAAATATAATTTTATCTCAGTTTTTATAGATTTCTTAAGACAAGATTAGTACAGAAGCCTTGAGCAACTTAACATTAGTTCAACAGTTTGAATTCTGGAAATCTCATGGGGAAGGTTACCTTAAGACAGTTACCAGGATTGTCTCCTACATTCAAAGAAACTGCTGATCTTTTTGAAGCATAATTTGTTCAGCTTCTCAAACTTTAATGAGCATAGGAATCACTTGGGAAAACTTGTTAAAATATAGATTCTGTGTGTTCAAATCTGGGTTCCAACAATTTAAAATAGACTCTTATATGCACAGGGTAACATGTGTGAACCTCATGGTAACTACAAAACAAAAACTTACCATAAATAAACAAAAGAAAGTAAGAAAGGAATCTAAACATAACACTAAGAAAATCATTAAGCCACAAGAGAAAAAGAGAAGAAATTGAGAACTTTATAAATAGCCAGAAAATAATTTTAAAAATTACAATAAGTACATACCTATCAGTAATGACTTTAAATGTAAATGGACTAAATTCTCCAACCAGAAGACACAGAGTGGCTAAATGAATTAAAAAACAAGATAAACTGGGATGCCTGGGTGACTAAGCCAGTTGACCACCTGACTCTTGATTGCAATTCAGGTCATGATCTCAGGGTCCTGAGATCAAGCCCTAGATCTGGCTCCACACTCAGCACTGTCTGATTGAGATTCTCTCCCCTTCCCAATTTCTCTGTTCCTGACCTTCACTTGACTGTGTGTGCAAGCTCAGTCTCTGTCTCTAAAATAAATAAATCTTTACATAAATATATAAATAAATAAAAATTAAAAATGAGATAAATCCGTATACTTTCTATAAGAAACTTGCTTCAGGTATAAGGACACACACAGACTGAAAGTAAAGGGATGGAAAAAGATATTCCATGCAAATGGGTACAAAAAGAAAGCTGGTATAGCTAAACTCATATCATACAAAATTAACTTTAAAACAAAGACTGTAATAAAAGACAAAGAGGAATACTGCATAATGATAAAAGACTCAATCCAATAAGATATAATATTTATAAATATGTATGGACTCAACATAAAATCACTAAAATTTATAAAGCAAGTATGTTATGTTAATACATAAAGGGAGAAACTGATAGCAATACAATGTAGTAGGGAATTTTCACACCCCACTTACTGGAATGGCTATATCATCCAGGAAGAAAATCAATATGGAAACACTGACCTTAAGTTAAATTAAATATATGGAACATTCCAGTTTTATGTATATGTAGAACATTCCACCCAAAAACAGAAGAATACACATTCTTCTCAAAAGTGCCACGGAACATTCTCCAGAAGAGGTCGCATTTTACACCATGAAAGAAATTCAAGATCAAAATCATATCAAGCATTTTTTCCAGTCACTACAACATGAAACTAGAAATCAAATACAAGAAGAAACTGGAACAACTACAACTACATGGACATTAAACAACATGTTACTGACTGAACAACTATTAGGTCACAGAAGAAATCAAAGAAGAAAAAACACTTACAAATAACCTCAAAATCTATGGGATACAGCAAAAATGACTTTAAGAGAAAAATTCAAAGCAATACAGGCCAAATTCAAGAAACAAGAGAAATCTCAAATCAACAATTTAACTTTACACCTAAAGGAACTAGAAAAAGAACATACAAAGCCCAAAGACAGAGAATTAAGGAAATAAAGATCAAGTGGAAATAAATAAATAGGGACTAAAAAGACAATAGAAAAGATCAATGAAACTGAGAGATGATTCTTTGAAAAAAATAAATGAAATTGACAAACTTTTAGTTAGATTCACCAAGACAACAAAGAGAGGGTTCAAATAAATAAAAACAGAAATTAAAGAGAACCTACAACTGATAACTCAGAAATACAAAGGATCATTAAAAGACTATTATGAATAATTATATGCCCCAAAATTAGAAAACCTAGAAGAAATGGATAAATTCCTAAAAATTTATAATCTTTTAAGACTTAATCATGAAGAAATGGAGAATCTGAACAGACCAATTACCGGTAAGAAGACTGAATCAGTAACTGAAAATCTTGGTCCAGGATCAAATGGCTTCACTGGTAAATTCTACCAAACACTCAAAGAAGATTTAGTACTTGCCCTTCTCAAACTGTTCCCAAAAAAATGAAGAGGAAGAAAAGCTTCCAAACACATTTTATGAGGCTAGCATTACTCTGATGCCAAAATCAGAAAAAGATATTGCAAAAAATTATAATTACAGGCCAATATCCCTAATGAATACAGATGTAAAAATCCTCCACAAAATGTCAGCAAAATGAATTCAATGATAGATTAAAAAGATCGTACAGCATGATCAATCAAGTGGGATTTATTCCAGGGATGCAAAGATGAAGCAATATCCACAAGCCAAATCAGTTTGATACACCACATTAATAAAATAAAAGATAAAAATCATATCAAAAATGCAGAAAAAGCATTTCACAAAATTCAACATTAATTTATGATAAGAATTCTCAACAAAGTGGGTATAAAACAAAAACAAAAACAAACAAAAAAAACAAAGTGGGTATAGAAAGAATGTACCTCAATATATTAAGGCTTTAAATGGCAAACCCATAGCTAACATAATACTTACAAAACATCAAACATACAAATGATTTCAGCTTTTCCCCTAAGATCAGGAACAAGGCAATGATGCCCACAATCCCCATTTTTATTCAAAATAGTATTGCAAGTCCTAGCTATAGCAATTAGGAAAGAAAAATAAATAAACATCCAGATTGGAAAGGAAGAAGTAACACTATCATTATCTGCAGATGACATGATATTATATATGGAAAGCCCTAAAAACTCCACCAAAACAAAAGAATAAATGAATTTAGTAAAGTTGCAAGATACAAAATTAATACACAAAAATGTGTTGTGTTTCTATACATGAATAATAAACTATCAAAAAAAGAGAAATCAAGAAAACAATCCCATTTACAATCACATCAAAAAGAATAAAATGCCTAAAGAATAAATTTAACCACATTTTACGTTTTAACCAAGGTAAAAGACCAAGGTAAAATTATAAGACATTGAGATAGGGATTGAAGATGACAATGGTAAATGGAAAAATATTCCATGTTCATGGATTAGAAGAATTAATATCGTTCAAAGTTCCATACTACCCAAAGCAGTATACAGATTCAATGCAATCCATGTCAAAATTCCAATGGCATTTTTTGTAGAAGTAAAGCAAATAATTCTAAAAACTGTAAGGACCCACTTAAGACCCCATATGGCCAAAACAATCTTGAAGAAGAAAAACAAAGCTGGAGGATTCATACGCCCTGATTTCAAACTACACTCAACAGTATGGTATTGCCATAAAAAAGATACAAAGATCAATGGAATAAAGAGCCCCAAATTAAAGCCACGTATATAAAGTCAATTAATTTATAACATAGGAGGCAAGAATATACAACGGGAAAGGACAATCTCAATAAATGGTGTTGGGAAAACTTTACTTAAAAAGAATGAAACTGGAACACTATCTTACAGTATACGTAAAAATCAATTCAAAATTAATTAAAGACTTGGGGCGTCTGGGTGGCTCAGTGGGTTAAAGCCTCTGCCTTCGGCTCAGGTCATGATCCCAGGGTCCTGGATGGAGACCCCCATGGGGCTCTCTGCTCCGCGGGGAGCCTGCTTCCCTTCCTCTCTCTCTCTGCCTGCCTCTCTGCCTACTCGTGATCTCTGTCTGTCAAATAAATCAACAAAATCTTCTAAAAAATTTAATTAAAGACTTGAATGTTAGATCTGAAACCATAAAACTCTAGAATAAAACAGGCAGTAAGCTCTTTGACATGGGTCTTAATGTTGTTTTTTTCTTTTTGTTTTTGGTTTTGGACCCAACTCCAAAGGCTAGGGAAACAAAAGCAAAAATAAACATCTGGGAGTACATCAAACTGAAAACCTGCACCATGAAGTAGACCATCAACAACAACAACAAAAAAAGCTGATCTACGAAATGGGAGAAGATATTCGCAAATAATATATCCAATAAGAGGTTAATATACAAAGTATATAAAGAAATTATACAACTCAATAACAAAAAACAAACAAACAAACTGATTAAAAGATGGATAAAGGCCAAAGACAGACATTTTCCCAAAAGAGACATACAGATGGCCAACAGGCACCCGAGAAAATGTTCAACATCACTAATCATCAGGGAAATAAAAATCAAAACCACAATGGATATCACTTTACACCTATTAGAAGGCTATTATCAAAAAGACAAGAAATAACAAGAGTTGACAAAGATTTGGGGAAAAAGGAACCCTTGTACACTGTTGGTGGGAATGCAAACTGATGTGGCCACCATGGGAATGAGAATAGGTGTTCCCTGAAAAAATAAAAAATAGAGCTATCATTTGATCCAGCAATTCCACTTCTGGATATCTATCTGAAGAAGACATAAACACTAATTCAGAGAGATACATGTATCCCTCTGCTCACTGCACCATTATTTCTAATAGCCAAGAACAGAAACAACCTAAGTGCCCATCCATAAATGAATGGATGAAGATGTGAGAGGTGTGTGTGTGTATGTGTATGTGTCTGTGTGTGTATCTATATATCTAGATAGATAGATAGATAGTCATAATATCTAGAGATATATATAATGAAATACTACTCAGCCATAAAAAAAGAATAAGATCTTGCCACTTTCAACAGCATGGATGGACTTTAAGGATATTATGTTAAGTGAAATAAGACAAAGACAAATACCCCATGATATCACTGACTTGTGGAATCAAAAAAGAAACAAACAAACTAAAACCAAACCCAGGGTCATAAAGAGAACAGTCTGGTGGCTACCAGAGGAGAGAGGTTTGGGGGAATGCAAACTGGGTAAAGGGAATTAAGTTGTACAAACTTCAAACCGAGTGATGGACAGTGGAGGAGGGCACAGGATAATGATGATCACTGGGTATCACATAAGAGTGATGAATCACTGACCTCTACCTCTGAAATTAATAATACAGTGTATTTTCATTAATTGAATTTAAATAAAAAATGAAAAAATAAAGAATAGTACATTTTACTTTTCAAAAGTGAAAAAAAGATGTATAAACTTCTAGTTATAAAATAAGTCAGTCACGTGGGTGTAGTGCACTGCACAAGGCATAGTGTCAATGACATCATATTGACTTTGTAAGGCAAGAGAGGGTAATTAGAGTTATTTTGGTGACCAATTCACAATGTATACAAATGCCAAATCACTATGTTATATACCTGAAACTAATATAACATTGTATGTCAATTTATACCTCAATAAAATTTTTTAATTTATTTAGAATTGATTTAGCATCTCTGGATGAGACCTGAGATTCTGCATTAGCAATAAGTTCCCAGGTCAGGGCCATGCTGCTGGTCACAGAGAGCATCATGGGAAACTTAGAAATACACTAGAGTAAAAGCATCTGAACAACAACAACAATAACAAAAAGTATTTACTTTTAAAACACATGACCACACATGCACACACACACACTCTCTCTCCCTCACACACACAATCCTGAACTACTGTGACCGAATACAGAAACACAGCATCTGAAACAGAACCATGAAGAAAGGAGCCGGTGGAGACAGTTCAAGTGGACACAGTCTCAAGTCTGTGCTCTAATGCATTTCCTCCTCAATTCCCAATTACAGCTACATGCTTTCAAGATTTATTCTGCTAGCTAAGAAGTGGGAGAAAAAAAATATTTCAACTGATTTTGTGTAATATCATCTCCCCAAACTGTTTATTTTGATGAATACTCACTTAAGGTTTTGGTTGACTAATTCGTTTTCAAAATTAAAAACATTTTAAATCCCTAACAAATTTGTATTAGAATAAATAATGTCAAATGGACCTGTAACATGCTTTCCTTTTTACCAAAGCCAAGTTTTAGGTTAATATTTTATTTCACTCCCCTAGAATTAGTCTTCTATTAATTACGTTTCGCTGAATGTACCCAGGGCTTACTTGCATCAGACACATCCTCTGTGCTTCCTGATCAGGCACCCAGGTGGTCCTACAGCTCCTCAATCAGACCTCTGGAAAATGGCTCAGAAACTTGGATTTTCAGTAAGTGATCCAAGTCATTTTTATCTACATACAAAGTTTAGGTCTCTTTTCCTAAGAAATTCAAAACTGACATGAACACATTTTTTGAGTCTATAATATGTTGAACAGTTGCCTTCCAAAAGATATGTCTACCCAGGACCTGTGAATGAGACTCTATTTGGGGGAAAAAGTCTTTGCAGATGTATTTAAGTTAAAGATCTTAATATGAGGTCATCTTGGATTACTGAGTGGACCTTATATTCAATAACAAAAACCCTTATAATAAGAAGAGAAGAAAAACACAGAGGAAAAGACAGCAAATATGGAGAAGGAAGCAGAGAAAGGAGTGATGGATCTACAAGCCAATGAACACCAAGAAATGCCAACAGCTACCAATAACCAGTAGAGAAGCATGGCAGAGCTCTACCCTCTGAGCTTCCAGAAGGAACCAACAGTCTTCACACATTGATTTGGACATCTGGCTTCCAGAGCTATGAGAAAGTAAGTTTCTATTATTTCAAAGTACCCAAAATGTGGTGATGTGTTACAGCAAATCTAGGAAACAAATCGAAGTGTAGATCTCTGCCATTAATGATATAAGGAATCATGGGTAATATTTGTTTATTTGTATGCCAGGCATGATGCCTAGGACAAATAATACAATCTGTAAGAAGATGTTAAATTAATCTTAACACTAACCTTCTCTTCCACATTAACATACCCTGGATCTTGCAAAAGATTCTTGCCAATAACCGATGACTTCCTCAACCACTTCCCTACTTACTGAGCGACTCTTTCTCTGGGATGGTAAGTTAAACAAATGTTATCTGATGTCTGCTGGAGAATTTTATGTGCCCAGCCCAAGTATATAAAGTAGAATTGAGCCAGTCGACTATCAAATGCATGTGTAGAGTTTAGAAGTCATTTGCAAAGTTGTATTCTGTTCTTAGAAATACAAAACACTATTAAAAGAAGTCTCTTAAATATCATACAGAATCATGTTTGGATTCCCAAATTACATATTCCTGGAACTTTCAATTGTAGTTTGAGAAAAGGAAATTTTGTTATAAGGTAGGTCAAAAGCTGACTTTCAAAAAATTCAGTGATATACATTGCTTAAAGTGCAAACTTGTAACAGGATTAATATTATAATTTCTAAACAGTAAAAGTAAAAAAATATACACAAAATCAAAGAATCATATTCTTGTTATATACAGAATATTTTTCCATTTCTCTTTAAATAACCAGTCAATCAGTAAAACTATAATAATTATGCAACGTCTGTGTCTACAAAACACTAGCGAAATTACTATGAGAAATAAGACACAATAAATCCAGAGAACAGGGACTCCGAATTTAGAATGACTGGAGACTGAATCCACGTTTATCACTTCTAACACATAAGAACACTGGAATGTTCTTCAATTTCCTCTTTTCATTAGTAAAAGCATAGAAATGGCTGCCATTAATTGAGCATGTGTTATTTTTAAACATCATGCTATTTGAATTAAATTAATCTTCATATCTCTATGAGTGAGATTTTATATAATACCCAGTTTTAGAGTTAAGAAAGCCAAAAATCAGAAAGGCTAAGTAAATATCCCAATAACACATAGCTAGTTAGTAACAATTGCAAATTGTAACTCAAGTTGATCTGAATTCAAAGCTTCCAGTTTTAAACATGACCCTATGTTTCCTTTCTTTACTGTTACTAGATTAAAATTAGGCAGCTAATTATAGTTTATATTTATAAAAATCTTTCTCTGATATATCAACCAAATTAGTTGTTCACACTCTAAGAAAGGGTTCCAAGAGCAAGTTTAATATCATTGTATCCAATGATTTCAAAACATAAATGGACACCATCAGTTTTTGGAAAATCAGCATTGTGAAATGTAAGGAGAAGCCTGCAGAAAGGCTTCATGGAAAGATGTCCCTTCCTGGTATAGAAGAAGTCCTCAGGAAGAAACCATTTGTCTTGCCTTTCACATGGGTAAAAACAGCACTTGCTGCGGCAGCCCCAATGTGACCATGTGGGGGCCAGCAAAGGCAGAAAGCCCACATGCTCAAGAATCCAGAGAGAAATGTGGAAGGCAGTGACCTCTCTGATAACTTCGGCACAACTTAACTGTATTCTAGTAATAACGAAAAAAGGTATCCCTATTGTTTATGCCACTAACAATTAGTTGGCTGGTTAACAACTCTGTTACCACTTGAACTTTGCCCAAAAGCACCCTAAATGATAAAAGCAACAGTTCAAAAAAAGGGGCACCTGTGCCCCAATATTCATAGCAGCCATGTCCACAACAGCCAGACTGTGGAAGGAGCCAAGATGCCCTCCAATAGATGAATGGATAAAGGACATATGGTTCACATACACAATGGAATATTACTCAGCCGTCAGAAAGGATGAACACCCACCATTTGCATCGACATGGAAGGGACTGGAGGGGATAATACTAAGTGAAAAGCAGAGAAAGACAAGCAGAGAAAAACAGTTGTCATATGGTTTCAGTCATATGTGGAACATAAGGACTAGCACCAAGAACCATAGGGGAAGGGAGGGAAAACTAAAGGAAGGGAAATCAGAGAGGGAGACAAACCATGAGACACTCTGGACTCCAGGAACCAAACTGAGGATTACAGAAGGGAGAGGGGTGGGGGGATGGGGTAACGGGGTAATGGATATTAAGGAGGGCATGTGATGTGATGAGCACTGGGTATTACATGCAACTGATGAATCGTTGAACACTACATCAAAAAATAATGATGTACTATATGGTGGCTAACTGAACAGAATTTTTTTAAAAAGAGTTTTACAAGCATAAGAAATAAAGTGTTATATTTACCTTTTTTTAATATTTTATTTGAGGTTTTAATTGTATGTTTCCCCTTCTTCATTTTTCCCTTCCTTCTCCTAATGTCCTCCATGCAATTCCTTATGTTCCACAAATAAGTGAAATCATGTGCTCGTTTATCTCTTCTAAGAAGCAAGAATAACACAAAGAATAAAGAGATACTTCATTAAGAAAGCGACTGTTCAAACTTTCTCTAACAACTGTGCATTATTTGAAAAGAATAAATTCCAATTTTTCATTAAATTATAGATATTTAAAAATCAAAAGTGTGACATAAGAAAAAAATCAGCATTGAGTTTTTCCCTTTAATTATTTCACTTAATTTAAAAAAGTGAATATTTGAATTTATTTACCTTATCCTGTAATTTGAAGGTAACATATTGGGAAGACCAATAAATCACTTAAAAACTAAACAAACATCAATATCATGCCTGACAATCTTAGAATGCAAAAGCCTATATCTGGTACCTGGAAAGAAATTTAAATATATAATTAATCTCCATTTACACCCATATCTCAGGGATACTTATAGGCAAACTTGCTATTCCATTAAGATGGCAGAGATTAAGAAACAGTCAGCAGATGATTTATTCTGCCACATGCTTTTCTGAGTTACGAGCTCATGAGATTGCTCTGCAAATACGTTAAAAGTCATCCATGTCTTCCAATTATTTTCTTAGGCCACTAAATCTCTATCTACATTATTCATATCTGTCCATATCCCAGGGATGCTACTTGAAATTGCAGAAAGTATAAGCCTCCTGAAGAATATAGTGCTAGGCTTTTAGACAGATTTAAAGTGATCAGGCTGTTTGTGTCCAGATGTGGTAACCCGCCTGCCAGTTGTACCCCGAGGGCTGAACTGATCAGTATGGTAACATACTTGCTAGCTCTGCATGACATAACAGTGGGTCAAGATCCACCAGTTACGGAGTTTCAGGATAGGTCATACTTGACATTTAATTAATACAATAGTGTGGCTTAAAGATGGAAACTTCTCCTAAGAGTTAAAAGTTAAAGTCACCACTAAGATGATGGTAAACAGGGGTGGGCAATGAGGGGAGGGGAGCAGAGAACTCACTCAAAGTAGAAAGCACACACAGCGAGCCCCTTGATCTAAGACAATATTATAGTTGGCAAGGAGTAAGTTGGAGCAAGGCACTGGATATGGTCATTTACACGCTTTTTCCAGATTCTCCGATGCGGTGGTACCAACAATAAGGTAATTTGTAGAAGCCCCTAAGAGGAGGTGGGTGGGGTTGCGAGTTGGGAGGGTGTGGAGAACCAGAGGTAAAATACCCACTTCCAACTCCAGTTACAGAGGCATTAAGTATTAGTCATGATGAGAACATCCAGCTGAAACTCTAGTGAGATCCAGAGGAGGCAAGCACCAATGCAGAAGAGGGAACCGGCCAGAAGGAAGGGGCAACCTGCTGAGGGCAGGGAGGCAAAGAGCTTTGCTGACACTGCCCAAAGAAATAAGAATTAGAGTTTGATCCTCCCCGATGATGCATGTGTCAGAGAGGGTGTGGGCCTATGCAAATACTCCTTCTAATGTCAATTTCACATAAGTATTTATGTGTCAAAATTGCAGAAAGGTATGGGAATTAATTTGTTCCATTTGTAAATTATAGTACTCCTTGAACTTCTATGAAGGTGTTAAGTTTCATTAAATTAATATGCAATCTTGATTACAGATATTAGGACTGAAAGATCTCTGAGATATGAAATACATGTCAGCTCAAAAACTTAAAATCTAAAATCATTTTCATTTTCTGATGTGCATGAGTATCTCTTTCTTAACATGTTATTTCAAAGAACAAACCATTAGTCATGCCATTGTTTTTTCCTTGATTAGACATGAGTTAGCACGTAATTTATGTCTGTGAGTGTGTATATATGTGCATGTTAGTCTGTTCATTAGGTGACTATCAGGTTGATCTACAATTTAATATAGAAATTATATAAACTGACCAGTTGCAAGTTATTCAGAATAGTCAGTTGCTATTTTTAGCACAGAGTAAAATCAGAAACGAGGATTCAATAAAACTTAACCCCTGAGTTACTGTTAGCTACTACTGTTTTGTGGCAATAAAAATTAAACCTAAACATAATTCATTATAGTGAATAATATTTTAAGATAAAGAGGTAATATGGAGTATTACTTCAAATGAAGAATCATCTTTTCCTCTTTGATAAATACGTGTTTCCTAGAAAATATTTCTAGCATGTGTTCTTTGTTTAAAATTAAAGATGTTTGAGAGACAAGTTTGAGTCTAGGAACAGAGATCTTATAATATGATCCTATCCACAGTAGGTTTTTAAAGTGTTTTTTTATTTATTTATTCATTTAAGAAAGACACACAAACACAGAGAGAGCACAAGCAGCGGGAAAGACAGAGGAAGAGGGAGAAGCAGACTCCCCACTGAGCTGGGAGCCCGACATAGGGCTTGATCCCACAACCTGGAGATGCAGGTCAAACCATCTAAGCCACCCAGGCGCCCCTACAGAAGCTTTTTAAGTTTCTGGGTCATTTCTAGGTGCATAACTGCTTACTTTTCCAGTCATCTTCTTCACTTAGGAACTACTAAGAAATGTAGGAGGCAACACAAACATAGGATGTATGTGAAATAGACAATCCATTTCTGCTCATGATTTCCTTTTCTAAATGTTTGGTAAAGCCTTTCCCTGTGTAATCATGAAGGTGAGTCTGTATGTATTATTGTATGGCTTGCATGTCAACTTACTCTTTTTTACATCATCACATATTTTGGGCTGGCTTCGATCTCTTTGAGCCTTATTACTCACAGTATAAATTCTCTATTATTTATTTACTACTATTCCTTTTCTCTTTTGATAATATATTTGGTTCTAGGAGTTAGACACTGAGATTTGGGGTCCATTCAGTAAATATTTGTTGAATCAACTCACGCAGGACTGTTTTGAAGGCTCTGTAATGGGTACAAAGTAGATCGCATTAAGCATTACAGTGATATATGTCCCTGGTGGTTTTACAAGCTAACAATGAAAGTGGCACTTGTTACCAAGTATGTTCATACCAAAGAACTCAACCTTATTTACTGTAACATTCTTCCCTCTTTGGCCTAATATCTTTCAGACCCATTCTTTTGTATGTTTCCCCCAGAGTTCCGAAGATATGTCATAGCAAAATCTAGCGCTTTTTTTTTTTTTTTTTTTGGTCTATAAACGATTTACCCCTGGGTCATAGTGTGCACCTATCTCCATGGAGCATGCTGGGATTTCCCCCTTGTGATGACTCTACAATCAGAATCAACGGTAATGAGTCTTAAAGAAAAAGAGCATTCATCCACTTTTAAAGCATCTACCCCAGATGACATTATCACAACATTTTCAAGCAAAAATAAGGTAGTCTCCTCAGACACCAGAAGACAAACTACTTTAGGGGTAAGGGAGGCTCACAGTGACTTGGGAGCTCAAGACTGTTTCATGTGGGTCACACCAGATGTCCCCATTCCAAGCACAGGACTCTCTTCTTTCCCAACTAATGCCTTCACTTTGAAACGAGAAGCATGGGAGGATTAATTGGCATTAAAATTCAACAACCCATATGGGAAATTTTATATTTAATTTTAGCAATATCAGCCCTGTTTTTATAATAAATAAGAGATTACTATGGCTGTCATGTAAGTTCTCTGGTTCTTAGGCCATCACTTTAGCTGGGAGTTCAAGGCCCTGAGCTCATCATTTTCTTTTCGTAAGCACTCTAGTGAGTTCAGTAGAATTCATCCCACACCCCTGTCCTGGTAGCCACCATTATTACCATTTGGTTCAAATGTGGCAGCTGGATGGGCCTCCAAGGTACCTGATTCAGTTGACTCTTCCTCACTATCAACCACCAGGGACAACCTCATTAATATTTCCCACGGCAAGCAACAGTCTGCCATCCCATTCTCCATTAGCAAAGGGCTTGACACTCTGCTCAAATCCTAGGGCAAGACCAAACCAATCCCAAATTCCACTTGTTGTGGGTGTATCTCCTGAGACCAATATGGTGGCAATGCTTTGTCAATCGGGGTCTGGGAAGAAAGCAAAAACCACATGCAACTTCACCAGAAACAGGTCAGTATAAAGGATGAACCAAGACTGACTAGGAAGAGGTAAACAGAATTCTCAAGGATAGAGAACTATCTTTTATGGGGCTGAGGCAGAGCACTCAAGAAAAGAACAAATCTCGGAAGAGCTCTCCACATTCTCCCGCGACTGGGATCCAGACCGCACTGGAGAGGGAACAGCTATGGCCTCCTGGATGATGATAAAATCCGCTGATGTACCAGAGGCTGGGGCTGGTGAGAAGAAAACCGCCTTTCGGGGGCCAGCAGAACTGCATGTGAGTGTGAACCTGCCTCCTGGTTCCAGAGAAGTTCTCCAGAAAGCTTCTGGCAATGCTGTTGTCCCTGGATGTCCTGCTGGCCAGCCAAGTGCCACAGGAGCGAGCACGGAGACTCCCACTGGAAACAGCAACAGTGTCCCTCCAGCACCTTCTACTAACAACGCTCCCTATCACGCCAGCAGGCCAAAGAGAAATGCTCACAGGATCCGGCTCCATCATCGCAAGCCAGGCAAGGATAGGAACTGAGAGGCAAAAAAAACAAAAACAAAAAACAAACAAAAAACCCAAAAGTGTAACTGGCACAGGTGCAGTTTACTTATGACGCACATTTATAGTGGGAACTGAAAGAATAGAATTCCCTCACACTATGACGGCAGTGCTGGGACCAGACACAGTTTCCCACTCCCAAGTTAACCAAGACGGAGACCAAGCAAGGTGGCCCAGTTGCTCCAGACATTCCCTGCTCCCAGGGACAGACTATGAGCAACCAAACGTGTTACCTACCAGGAGGAACAGCCCACTCACCGAGACGTATTCTGATAGCCTTAATGTTCAATACCCACCCATCCAAAAGTTACCACTAAGGGAAATCTCTGTCAATTCCAACCAGTTTCTTACTCTGCAAGGTACATCTTAAGCCCTATTAGTCCAGGCCCTAAAACCCTCAAAACATGCTCCCCTGATCACCCCCTTCTGAGATATCAGAATAGTGTTTCCCCCGATTGCAATGAACCTAATTAAATTACCTTGCCCAGATGCTAGGTTTTTTGGTGGTCTATTGGGGAGCTAGCTGAGTGTCAACAAAGAATCATAACCTCATCAGGGGAGTTGAGAATTTGCTTGGGCGTTGCTGTACAAGGCTGTACAGCTGAAGGCAGAAATGCTTCCTTGAATATGATACTTGCCTTTAAGAACATCTTTTTCTGCAGCCTGCTTATTCCTGGGATGATTACTTGTTCCCATGTTCTTGTTCTAGCAACTGAGGAGACCAAATGAAGAATCTGTTTAAATGAGAAGACTTTGTGCAATCCTGGTACAGACAGTGCCTTTTCACAACCTAAATGCAGCATTCAGCGGAGGCCGAGAGTCAGGAAAATCCTGCACTCTCTGTGTCAACAACGGACAGCTCCAACACCCAGCCACCCACAGCAGACAGCGCTCTGGGCTAGACCTCAGACCTCTCAGGGCGGGAACTCATCGTCCCCAGCGGCAACAGTGAGCCCGTTTATGCTTCTCAGGAAGCAGACGTAGACATGAAATAAATGCAGGCTGAATTATAAATTTGCTGATCAGGGTAATAGATGAAAAGGAGAGTAAGCAAAAAGGTAAATTAGTGTATATTAAAGAGGCAGAGAAATGAGCACATGAAAAAGATGTTCAACATCATTAGCCATAAAGGAAATGCAAATTGAAACCACCATGAGTTATCAGTACACACCTTTCAGAATAGCTAAAGTAAAAGGTAGTAATAACGCAAAATGCTGGCAAGGACACAGAGAAAGTGAATCACTCACACATGGCTGGTGGGAATTTACAATGGAACAGTCACTCTGAAAAACAATTTTGTAGTTTCTTGTACAACTAAACAGGCAATTACCGTGAGATCGAGCAATGGCACTCTCAGGTATTTATCTCAGAGTAATGATAACTGTGTTTATCCAAAACTCTGCACACAAATGTTCATGGCACTTTTATTCGTAATAGGGAAAAAAAAAAAAACTAGAAATAACCCAGATGTTCTTCAGTGACTCGGTGTCTACAAAAACTATGGTACATCCATAGCGCAGAATGCGAGTCAGCAGCAGCGATAAATAAATTATTGACACAGCAACTTGGACAAATCTCAAACGAATCATGCCAAATAAAAAAACAGCAATCCCTAAAGGTCATGTATGGTAGGATTCCATTTATCCATCATCCTGGGAATGACAAAATTACAGAAATGGAGAATAGACCAGTGATTGCCAGGGGTCGAGGACAGTGGAAGGGAGGTGGGTTTGGTTATAAAAAGGCAACATGAGGAACCCTTGGATGATAGATCGCTCTGTATCCCGGCTTTATCAATGTCAGTATCCTGCTTGCTATACTAGTACTCGAGTTTTGCAAAATGTCACCACTGCGGGAAACTGGGTAAAACTAGGATCTGGCTGCATGATTTCTTACAACTGCATGTCAGTCTACAATTATCTCAAAATAGGAAGTTTGACTAGAAAAAACAATAAAAGACAGGGAAATAGAAGAAAGATAGAGCCCAGTCCTTGGTCATCACTCCCTCAGATTTAAAGGAACCTACGTGGGCTACAGCTTTGCTGTTTGCCTCCTTCAGACATAGAAGAATGTGTTTGTTGTAAATTCAGCACTGTGGAGAGCTCAGGTAAAATGGTGGGTCCCAGCAAGCGGAAGCCGTAAAAAGACTCAGAAAGTGGAATAACCCAGATGTACCAAACCCTCACTAGACCTAAATTTTCTTTAAAAGATTTTATCTATTTATTTGACAGACAGAGATCACAAGCAGGCAGAGAGGCAGGCAGAGACGGAGGAGAAAGCAGACTCCCGGCTGAGCAGACAGCCTGATGCAGGGCTCCATCCCAGGACCCTGAGATCATGACCTGAGCCAAAGGCAGAGACTTAATCCACTCAGCCACCCAGGCACCCCTCACTAGACCCAAATTAAGACTTGTTCTTGACCACAGGACAAAAGGGTTTGTTTTAACCCACTAGGTACAGACCTGTGCATGCATTTTCCTATCTGGAGAACAAACTTTCAATCTTAAATTAACACAGCCACCATAAACTCTACATTTTACCATATAAAACCCCCTAACTTTGCCCCTTTAGCAAACTTTTTAATGAATTTCTTCACCAAAGAGGGTGTGTGTGTGTGTGTGTGTGTGTGTGTACGTGTGCGCGCGCGCTCATGTACATGTTTCCTTGCCTGGCAGGTAAATAAACTCAACTTGATAAAAAAAAAATTGAAAAGTTCTTCTCTTTTTTTATTCTTTGCTAAGTTTTAGGTCCAAACAATAGGCCCAGTTTTATAGTTAAATATTTATTTACTAGAAAAAAGGTAGGAGTAAAGAGACTGATAATCAGGAGTAAGAAATGGGTTGTATTAAATTTGAATTCAGAGGGAAATTTAATGAATATTTAAGAAATCCCAAATTCCAAATCCCACTTAAATCCGATTTCAAAATAGTAAAATCTCTACTATAATAAATGATAGCCTCATTGTAATTTATTATTTCATTCACTCCTAATTTCTTTGACTCTATTGAATAAGCACTCCTTAAATCGTTCTTCTTAAAAAACAAACTGGTCCCAGCTGCAGCTATTAAGAGAGTTTTTTAATTCCTCTTGCTGTTTGCATAAGAGTTTTATTTTAATGAGAATACATAATTACTCTAAACTGCATCATTACAAATTCATATCTTTCACTTAATGAAAGAAAATGTCAAAATATTTATTTCACTTTGAATCTTCTAAACTGATATTCAGGTCTTATATAAAATAATTCCATACAAAATAGGGTAAAGAATGCAAATACTCATCAATTGAGTTCATAGACAAATACCGTATCAGGAAAGTCACTGAAGATTTTGACAGCAATTACCTCACACACAACTTGAACTAGGTGACAGAAGATTCGTTTTTATTCCTAAATGCATTCTGAATTAGGTTTAGTTCTAGATGCATTTACTAAGCACTATGTTTTAAAAAGGGTGGGGATGGGTTAATAAATGTTATGCACTGATTCTGCCTGCAAAGGCTTTTTTTACATGTTAATTAAACTTTGGCAAAACTAACTAGGTCATATGCTTTATCTGTCTTCCAAGGAATCAAGGCATGCACCTGTCCTATTCATTATAGAAATGAAGCACACAGATAATGATGGCTGGACTGAAGTAAACCTTTCACTTGCTTCATAATCGCTGAAGAGTAAAAGGAAGTACGAAAGGAAAAAACGTTATCTATTTCAAAGTCATTTCCCCAGACCGACCCAGACTATCACGCTTCCCTTATATGTAATACCCAAATCGATAGATCTGCTCTCCAACATGCAAATGTGATGCTGTATTTCATCAAATGTAGAACTGTAGTATTCATCATTATTTTGTCTTCGATTTAGAAAGGGAAAACCCTGCCAGTTAAACTATGATGTACCATCTAATGCAATCTAACACATCAATTTTAAAACGCATTCTGATTTGCAAGATGGCAAAATATTTTAAGGAAAATGTGTATATTAGAATGGATGAAATAGTCCTTACAAGCTAGAACTGTAAAGAGCGACTTACCCCACAGAGCTGCATTCATCACCCACACAACTGTGCCATAAACTAAGCTTTTCAAACACTGTCCAATTTAGGAAAAAATACAGAATCAAGGACATGGGCAAAACCTCACCTAAGTTTCACTGAGGCAATGAATGACCTTCCTGAAAACATCTCTCTTCTCTAAGATGGGAATACTGATGGTTTCAACTAATAGCAAGATATTAAAATAGATTTAATCATATTCATAATGACTGTAACAGAACAATAATAACCAGTCACTTTTTGTGCTAAAATAAAATTAGATTCTTAAATTCACTTCACTTCCCAGGATTACTGTCTGTTAATATTTGTCTTAATTTTTTATGCTTAGTTTCTTATCCTAAAACATTCATCAGCATGTAAATAGATATTCTATATCTAGTCATGAGTGCTCAATTTTAAACTACTTTATGTTTAAAAATAACTACTTTATGTTTAACCTGTCTCAACGTAAAAGAGCTTTCATATCAAAATATACGTATCACTTAAAGTACCACACCTTGACCATATTTTTTTCATGAATGACATTTCTCACTATACCATTAAAAAGAACCAAATATATTTCCACCAAATCATTTAATTTAAATTCAAAATTTTTTCATATCTTTACAAAATGAGCAAAACTAAAGGAAGTTCTCTCTCGCTCCACCAAACATAAACCTAGAATTTTCAGGGCTACTCTTCACTATCCCCATCGTACAATCTATTGTTCCTTAATCTCCCCCCCAAAATTAATATTCCTGTGATTCATTTATCACATTGATCCCTAAAATACCACGGGACAAAACCCTCCCAAGTATTTTCATATATATTGTCTCTTTGGTGACATACGCTGTTTCACTTCTGTCATCCTATCTTAGGAATGCTCTGCGGAACTTTTCCTTGTCTTATCTACCTTCCTAACAGAGATGGTTGATATCTTCCCTGTTCTTTTTTAAATTCCTATAAAAATATAATGAGGATTAGATAATAACTATAGCAACAGTAATTTTTCAACTCTGAGCAATTTTCCATTTTACACTATTGCCTACACTAAATATTTTACCTTCTTCACTGGACCACCGCACTTTAGAGCCCCAAGGCACTAAGTACCAGTCCACTTATTCTACAGATCATTCTCACTTATCGAGATTTACCATTTCCCAATGATTTAGCATTCACCACGCACTCAATGAAATGCACAGCTTTAGGCATTTTGTTCATTTCTCACATGACCCAGGGCAATTACCAGCCCCGTTTCACAGAGGAGAAAGCTAGATCTCTGAGAACTGAAGAAACTGATCCAAAGTCAACCTACTCCCTCATGGCGGAACTGTAACTACGATGCTGGTGTGCCATTCCCAAGAGCATGTGTTCTTCCATCATACTCCCTAAAAATAACATCCACAATGAATGCTTAAGTGTATGCTCGACCCTTTCTCAATAGTTTTGTGGTTATGTATTCCTTTCTTTCCTTCCACTCCCTTCAGTTTCTTCTAAATTAAAAAAAAACAAATATTTTTTTAATGAGATAAAGAAAATCCTCTAATACCCCATAAATCACTAAAGTATTTTCTCCTATTTCCATTCCAGGATACCATCCTGAATTTCAGACCAAGATAAATAGCTCCTAAATACCTCTAACTAGATGCTGGATAATGTATCTAATTTTTTCCAATGTTGAACACATCATCTCTACTCCTCTCCCAAACTTCTCCAGGGTTTTCTCTTAGAAAAATTCATCCAGGGCTGCTTGGGTGGCTCAGTTACTGGTTAAGCATCTCTCTTAGGCTCAGCTCGTGATTCCAGGGTTCTGGAATTGATTGCCGCACGGGGCTCCCTGCTCCGCAAGGAGACTGCTTATTTCTCTGCCTCTCTGTCTCTCTTTCTCTCTTTCTGTCTCTCATAAATAAATGAAATCTTTAAAAAGAGAAAAAGAAAAATCCACCTTGCTCAAGGGAAGAAGCTGGGACTCATTCTTTCACCTCCTTTCCACACAACCAAAAGTTACCCATCTACCTCCTTATTATCACCAGAATTTGTCACCCTTCCATTCCTACTGCCTCACTCTTGTCCAAGCCATGATCACTGGCTGCCATGACTGTTAAAATAGCCTATACATTTGCTCTGCCAGAATCTACTCCATCCATTCCAATTCTTTCTTAATTCCAAGCAGGGTATTTTTTTTTTTTAAAGATATATTTATTTATTTATTTATTTACTTGACGCAGAGAAAAAGAGAGAGAGAGATCACAAGTAGGCAGAGAGGCATGCAGAGGGAGAGGGGGAAGCAGGCTCCCTGCTGAGCAGAGAGCCCAATGTAGGGCTTGATCGTGGGATCCTGAGACCATGACCTAAGCTGAAAGCAGAGGCTTAACCCACTGAGCCACCATGATCCCACGAAGCAGGGTAATCTTTTTAAATGCAAAGTGGATCACTTAACTAAAATCTTTCAGCAGTTTTCAACCACCTTCATGTCAACATCTAAAATACTTAATATGGCTTCCAAAGTCCTTGTTCACCTGGCACTTATCCCCTTTTCCAGTCTCTTTGCTGGACGTTTTCCCAACTGATCTAGACAAACTGCCTGACTTTGATTTGCTTAATTCAAGGGAAGCAAAAATTTCTAAAACACAAACATCTTGGCACACATAGTAAAGAACAGGATCTTTAAATGTCTCAACTATTTGCAAAAAATAGGTTGGCATTGGGGCACCTGGGTGGCTCCGTGGGTTAAAGCCTCTGCCTTCAGCTCAGGTCATGATCCCAGAGTCCTGGGATCGAGCCCCAAATCAAGCTCAACTCTCTGCTGAGGGAGCCTGCTTCCTCCTCTCTCTCTGCCTGCCTCTCTGCCTGCTTGTTATCTCTCTCTGTCAAATAAATAAAATCTTTACAAAAAAAAAAAAATAGGTTGGCATTGAAAAGAAAACTTTTACCAAAAAAAAATAACCCAATTACATAGCACATGACTAAAGTCAGCATATATTTTTTGGAATTTCTCAATCTTTACAAAATTGTTAATTATACGATTATTAAGTTTCATAATAGAAATTGAGTTAGGGTCTGCCTTATTATTTGTAAGTCTTTATTGCAAACATCATACCTAATGTTAATTTGAATCTAGATTTCTGTTTATTCAATAAGGCATAATTATATTGGTTTCTGACATTCAATTAGATATAAATTTGACTTAGAGCCATTTGAGGGCATCAAAATTTCAGTTTCTATAATTATCTTATATGATATATCATTTCTGTTGGACCATTTATTTACATAGTGCTTTCAAAAGTAAACACAGAACAGCTATTTTCTTCTACTATAGATTTGTAGCTAGAAAGATATAATAGATATATTAGTTTTCAGTTTACTGAGATCATGACATTAACCTAAATGACCTGCAAGAAAAATGTTTGCATTATTCATCAAAAAATTGATTGTTTCATTGCTGTCGCCATTTTAATATGTCCTCCTAGATGATAGAGATGTATGTGAAACCAAAGGGTATCAGGAGACAACAATCCAGAGTTATATTATCCAAATACTTGCAATCAAGCTATAGCAAAGTAAGCTAAGCAACAAAACTTTTGAGTGTGCTAACCCAAAATATTATACAAATAATAATTGAACACATAGAATAAGTATATCTAAGAATATGATTCATATTTTTTAAAGCAAAAAAGAACAAAAATGTAACTATAAAACAGCTCTATGAATTTGGGCATCCATAGGATTGATGGAATTCATTAAAACATTTATTTTAAACTGACTTAACTTAAGGTAATTACTGATTGTAAAAAAAAGAATAGCCTTATATATTTTCAATTAAAAGAAGAAGAAAAAAATGTTAGAACTGGTATTTTATATCCAGAAAGACAGGGAAGGGACAGGAAAGTTAAAAAAAAAAAAAAGTTTAAAGTAGTGATAAATGAAGGACATTAATACAAATATTTATGAAAATACATAAAAATAAATGAAATTCTTCCTACTCAAATTTAGGCATAGATTCACCAATTGAAATTAATTTTAATTCTATCTTCAATGTATTAATTTAGAAAAAATTAATAAGATTCATAAATATATACAAATCAAATGAAATAAAACAATTATCAGCAGGATTTAGAGTCCAACTCCAAAAGGATTAAACTGAATCGAGATGTTCATTTCACAATCATAAATTTTAGAGTGATAAAAGTTAAATCTATAATCAAGAGATGTATAGACATGAATCTTTACCTGCTTGTGGCAGTTTTAAAGTATGTTCATAAATTTTGAAATATCCCTCCCTTCAAAAGGCAGAACCTAATTAGTTCTCCTTTGAATGTGTTCTGAACTCAGTGACTCACTTCTTATGAACAGTGATGGTGTCCAACAATTTTGGAACCTCGGTCATGAAAGACACTAATATGTCCTTACAGCTCACTCTGGGGTGAGTTAGCACCATGTTGTGATTAGCCCTACTGGGAGGCCCAGGAGAGGAATGCCGGCCCCCTGTATGCTGAGCCAACCAGAATCTGAGGCGGGCCGCCAACAACCCCATGAGTGAACCATTTTAGAAGCAGACTCTCCAGCTCAGTCCATTGAGATACACTCAACCAGAAACACCCCAAAAATCCATTCCCATATTCCTGACTTGCAGAAATCATGAGAAATTGTAAACACTTTTTTTTCTTCTAAGTTTTAGGATACTATGTGTTGCTGTAGTAGATTACTAGTATGGTGCTGAAAAAAAAAAAAAAATCCAAATATCTAAAACAAAGAATATTGAAATCTGACCAGACTACTAAAAGTATAAAATTACCAACAATAACAGAAATCCTAAAAGAATCAATTAAACGATGATTTTATAAGTGAATTTTTCAATGTGTAAAGAACCTGAAAACCTATTGTATTTATTATATCAACCTATTTCAATTTTACTAGAGACTTTTTTTTTTTAAGATTTTATTTATTTATTTGACAGGCAGAAATCACAAGTAGGCAGAGAGAGAGAAAGGAGGAAGCAGGCTCCCTGCAGAGCAGAGAGCCCGATGTGGGGCTCGATCCCAGGACCCTGGGATCATGACCTGAGCCGAAGGCAGAGACTTTAACCCACTGAGCCACCCAGGCGCCCCCCAGAGAATTTTTTAACCACTATAAAGTATAGGTAATACATCAGACTGATGATTTATTTTTTTAATATTTTATTTATTATTTGAGAGATAGAGAGTGAGTGAGAGAGAGCACGAGCCAGGAAGGAGAGGCAGAGGGAGAGGGAAAAATAGAAGCAGATCCCCCACTGAGCAGAGAAACGGATGCAGTGCTTGATCCCTGGACCCTGGAATCATGACCTGAGCCAAAGGCAGATGCTTAACCAACTAAGCCACCCAGATGCCCCCAGACTGATGTTTTAGATGCCAGGAATTACACTGAGGCTACAATGTTTGAGAACAAATATCCAGCAACTTCATTATCAGGGATGAACAGTACAGATTATGGACCCTCACTTTGTTCCATGTTTGCTGTTTCATAACTTAACACCATCACCTAAAACATGTTTCAAAAACTTTCATCTCTATGGCAACACAGAAGTTTGCATTTAAGATGGCAAGTACAGGACCTGTCATAAAATACTCTGAAAAGAATCTTTCCCTCTTTACAATTAATTAAACAGCAACAAAGGAGATAATCCTCACTTCCTGCAGAGAACAAAGCATGATTAAATTTAAACTTTTTCAGACCTCCACCTCAATCAGAATAATTAACAAAGTCCATGTTAGTTCATAAGTTTATGCATTCAACACCTTTGTCAAGACACAAAAGAGATTTGTGATACTGTATATAAGTATCCAAAGCATAGGCTTTTTTACTATAACCTAACAATAAACCTTATTCTCTGCAAAACCATGTACTGAGTTTAAGAAAGATTGTGAGGAAAAATACGCAATTGGTAACAAGAGGGAAAAAACAATTATAAACCATACAAAACACAAACAGCTAAAATGATGTTACATTCCTAAGAAACAAATGTTTCATTAAATATAGGAATGTATCAGAGTGAAGGGAGCTTGGTGTAAGGTTGGGTAACTAATGAAGACAGAGGAAAAGTACAAAATCAGGGATGACTATGCCGTCAGTGCTTCTGAGACAGAGCCCACGAGGAAGGATCTGGGGACTACAAACACGGGTTCAGTCCCATGTCCCTTCGTCACCCACCATATAGATTTTGTTGAAGTCCTGTGAATAGACTAGCTGTGGTGCAAAAACAGTAACATATTAGAGCAATGTGTTCTTGACATCATACTGACACACAATAGCTAATTATTTCAGAAATACCTATTGTAGCAGAACAACCTGAAGACACAAGAAATTTGCCTTACAGTTTCTCTTTAATAAAAAGCTAACTCTTTCCTTCAACAGAGCCTCTTTTTTGTGATTTCACATTTTCTTTGTTCTTCCTGGGACAGGGGAAGCCTGGATTATTTTGTTTCAATAATGTGAGAGAAACTGTCACTAGAACCTAATGCATTTTTAACTCTGATACGTAAAGTGGACAAAGATAGCATTAAAAAGGAGAATAAAACCCAATGTCATGCAAGAATATAGATGGAAAATGATTCGGCAGTATACAAAATGGATACACCATGGTGAAACAAATTCAATCCTAGAAAATTAAGATGGACTTAATGTGAAGATATTCAATAGTGTTAATGCATTCTATTAAAAATCAAAGAAAAAAATCACAATATTTGATAATAGTTAGCACCTATTCCTGATGAAATCTCATAGTAAACTAAAGTTAGAATGAAGAAAATCTATTTCAAACTGACAGCATTTACTTTTTGAGTAAAACCCTGGAATCTTATCTATTAAAATCAGAAATAAGAGAAGGGTGTTTATTATCATTACTTTTTTAAATATTGTATTTATTTACTTATTTGAGAGAGAGAGAGAGCACAAGCAGGGTAGAGGGGTAGAGGGAGAAGCAGACTCTCTTCTGAGCAGGGAGCCCAATGCAGGACTTGATCCCAGGACCCTGCCGATCATGACCTTAACTAAAGGCAGCCACTTAGCCAACAAAGGCAGCTATCCAGGAGCTCAACATTAATTTTTTTTAAAAGATTTTATTTATTTATTTGACAGAGATAGATCACAAGTAGACAGAGAGGCAGGCAGAGAGAGAGAGAGAGGGAATCAGGCTCCCTGCTGAGCAGAGAGCCCGATGTGGGACTCGATCCCAGGACCCTGAGATCATGACCTGAGCCGAAGGCAGCGGCTTAACCCACTGAGCCACTCAGACGCCCCTCAACATTAATTTTTATTACTAATTTAGAAGTTCTACTCAGCATATTAACACAAACAAGATAAGAATTGCAATATTTGGAAAGATGATATATAATTATAATTATTTGTCTTAATTGAAATTTGGGATTGTATTAATTCTACAAAATTCAATTCCTCTGTTAGGAATACATCAGTTTAACAAACTACCATGAAGGTTGTTCTTGTTTTTTCATTTGGAACTTGATTATACAATTCTAACATTTATGTTAAGGAATCAATAGGTGAAAATCACCTTGAAAAGGTAGGAAAGAAATGCAGCAATATTTTCCCACCAGATACTAAGGCATTATATAAATTAAAACAATGTGGTATTGGTATGTAATATACTGCTGATTAGGAATACAATCGGTGTATCAGTGTATAATATACTGATTAGGAATGTAATATATTGCTACGACAGGGAAGCTAGTATATCTAAGAGTGTAGTAATAAATGAAGATTTCAAGTCCATGCAAAAGAGAGAGATTATTTAAGAATATCAGAAAGAAACTAACCAAGGGAAACCTCTGGCCCAAAAAATAACCTAGTTTCAGTTTTCTTACCATCTAAACAGCAAATGAATAAGAAAACTGCATACATTAGAAATAAAATGGGTAGTTACATAAATAGACAACTTAGAGATAAAAGCATATAGCCAAAAACCCTAAAATATTCACATTTATTAATAGATAACTCATAACTTCAGTAATAAGTATATAAAATTTTCATCATTTGAATTAGCTTTAATAGCCAGGTGCTTTGATAGTAGTAACTCAACACTGATTTGATTATAAGCATTCACATACAAAAATTAATTTCCCATTATATATGAAGAATCTTTAAAAAATTGAACCTTGAGAAAATGTGGGCCAAGATTTATGCATGTATGTGTGAATATGTGTGTGCAAAATTTTTAAACATTTTTAAAATTGAGATATTCACATGCAATGTAAATCACCTTCTCAAAGTACATAATAATCTGAATCTTTATCCATCTATCTATGAAAAGATGCATTGACCAGAAATGCAATTATAAATTTTGATGCAATCAGCTTATGATTTTTAATCCATAATGTATAATATTGTGGTCATTGTTTTGATGGGGTTGCTTTTTACGTCCTGGACATCTTAACACTGACTCTGGAGGATGAATATCAGGTACACATAACCTGCTGACATCTGGACGTGCTTTTGTCTTGTACTTGGGCTCTTGATCACAGGAATTTCACTGCCCTGTTCATCCCTATACCCACAGAATCTAGAATAGTCCACAGAATGAACAGGCAACCATAAACAGTTGTTATAAAGTAAATAACAACAATTAATTTCCCAAATGTATAATGGTTTTTGCTCAGCTTTCCAATTCCATCTGTTTACATGTTTCTAATGTGTAACAACAGCTTTATTGACATGCCATACAGTTCATTCATTTATAATTCAATGGTTTTTATATCTTCACAGTACAAACAATTTGAGAAAAATTTCATTTGTCCCAAAGGAACCCCAGCAGCATCCATTAACATTATCAATCACTTCCCATTTCCCTCCAACCCTACTAGGCCTAGTCAAAGATTAAAATATTTCTATCACCATAAATTCACCTCTTCTCTAACATTCATGTAAATGGGTTCATACAGTATGTGGCCTTTCAAGAAAAGATATTTACAGGATCCTAGGGCCTGGGCTGGGTGATATTTTTAAGATTTTATTTATTTATTTGAAAGAGAGAAAGTGGGTACATGAGTGCAGGGGAGGGGCAGAGGGCCAGGGAGAAGCAGACTCCTTGCTGAACAACCCACCCCTCACACCCCACACCATGCCCTGAGTTGTAGTCAGATGCTTAACCAACTGAGCAACTCAGCTGCCCCTGGACTGGATGATTTTTAAGGTCATAAAACCTGGGAGTGAGCTGTGTTTATGCAGTCTGGTGAACCTAACAGGAAAAAGTTCTGAAGGGAGTCATCTGAAGTTCACTTAGTTCTGGTAAGTAAACCCTTTGGCTATTTCAGCCTTTCCTCCAGGAGCAGATATTCCTGAACATGCAACAAAGTTAATTCTTCTTAGACCTAGACTGGTTAACAAGGGACAGAGAATTATCTTGGCTTCAGTTAAATAGCTCATGTAACATTTTTTCCCAGCAAAAAATAAATCATGCATGTTTGAATTTTCATTATCTTAGTGTATGAATTAGGGTCTCCATGTAAACATGTAAACATTAATTTTGAGCATGTAATATATGACAGGAATGCCACATTTCTGAGTTTAAAGCAAATGCTTCCAGTAATTTCATTATGCTCTTGCAATTCCATGACCTTAGCAGTTTTCAATTTCTACTATGTTTTCTTATCTTTTTTTTCTAAGATTTTATTTATTTGTCAGAGAGAAGAGAATGCATAAGCATGGAGAGTGGCAGGCAGAGGAAGAAGAGGGTTCCCCGATGAGCAGGGAGCCCGATGCAGGACTTGATCCCACGATGCTGACTGAGCCTCCCAGGCATCCTTTATCTTTATTTTTTAATCTTTATTTCTATTATGTCTTAATTTATTACTAGCTGCATGCTGCTGCTATCTGACACACTCTGTATACCTGGATAGTCCTTATGGCTTGCATCTTTTAATTATTACAGAGTATAACTCCTCATGTCTTGGGTCTTTGGTTGTTATTTGTTGCTGTTGTTATTCTCCACCTGTGTTGTTGCTCTACATCCAACCTCTAGGAACGCCCTTCTCATCTCTTTGTTGACATATTTAGGCCAGCTGACCTCACACATGACCTCAGGATGGCCAGCCTGTCGGTGGGTGCTTGGAGGAAAAACTAGCCCAGAGTCACACGACTTAGGAGATTCAATGGGAAATAAGTTAATCAAGTTAAAATGAGGGTTTTTAGGGTAGGCCCTGTTCCTATTTGTCTGGTGTACTTCCAAGAAGCAAAATTTGGACACAGATTCCCCTAAAGAAAAAATGATGCAAAGAAACTAGGAGAGAGGAGAGTCGTATACAAGCCAAGCAGAGAGGCCTGGAACAGATATCTCCCTCACAGGGCTTAAAAGGAACCAACCCTGCTGGCACCTTGATTTTGGACTTCCACCCTCCATAACTGTGACAGTAAATTTCAAATGATGTCTTACAGGGAACTACCAAAAAGCCAAATGATGGCAACTCTTTGGGAATGAGACTTTGAAAGAGCTCTAGCTTGGTTCTGCAAACTTTTATTACTAGGAATATGGGTTGTTATTTGTCAGGCTACCAGTGAACTAGAGAGAAAGAGATGAGGCTAAGAAAGCTTTAATGCCACAAAGCTCACTATTCTCATCAATATTAAGTAACTTTCCTTGAATAAATGTTCCCCTGGTTACTGCAAACCCTTGGTTAACTTCAAGAATTGTGAACATTTTGATTCTGACGATTTTTGCTGGCTATTTTTCCTGCTTTTATGGAGGGGTATGTTTTCCAGTGCCCTTCCTGTAATATTTTGTTGACATTCCGTACAAAAAAACTTTAGTAAAGCATTCTTAAGAAGTACAAAAAAAGAGGAAATGTAAACAGAGAAAGTTTAAAAATAAATGGTAACCAACCTATCAAATGACACTATGAAGCCACTAAAATGTTTTAAAAGCAGCTAATCATACATAGAAATAGTCATGAAATTTGAATCATGATTCAAGATGCAAGAAAATAGTATCAGCAACTAACATTTACTGAACTTTCTACACCCTTCATCTATAATAGACGATTTACATGAATTACCTCATTTTATTTCCACAACAATGTCTTGAGGAAAATACCAAGCCTTCCATTTAATAGATGTGGATACTGAAGCTAAGAGATTAAGTTGTTTTCCACAGTCACATATCAGAGTAAATATCTACATTCTGACTCTAGCAACCTCGCTCTGAACAGCTTGTTCACTGAGCTCAGTGGGATCCTCTCACTACCTCATCATGCACCCCAGAGCCCCCATGCACTCCCCTGGTATTTTCAAGATGACAACTTATCACTGCTATTTGTTTTGCCGTCTGACTTCCCATTAAAATATGAGCTTCCCGAAGAGAGAGGCCACGTCTCCATCTTGATAAGAATATAATAATTATTTTCAGGTATCAATACAAAATATATGAATTTAAATATATCAATATAAAATATATATATTTTTTATCATATAAAATATATGAACAAATAAATGATTTAGTGTGCCTATAACATCCTCATTATTCTTGTAGTTTGACAAATAAGCAGAGCTGTATGAAATGTTCACCTACTCCACTGGTAGACAAGAGGAAAAGGCAACTGAACATTATTACTTGCACGAAATATCCCTTGATCTTCCTAATATAATACAAGATAGTAGGATCTGCTATAGCTTAAGTCTTAACAACAGAGTTTACTTGAGGCATCCATATATAGCTTATAAAAATTAAGGTTTGAGCTAAAAAATGCAGAGTGAACAAATCCTAGACTCCTCTAGAGCCTAGAGGCCATAGCAATGACCAAGCCAAGTAGTTACAGTGGCATGGACTGGGGCATGGAGAAATACAGGACCAGAGAGAAATTAAGGAAGTACAAAACCAGGAGTCAGTGGCTTACTGGATAGGGGCAGCATTGGTGGTTGGAGGAATCAAGGATGACACAGCCCTCCAGATTCCCCATGTTACCATAATCTGCAATGAGTTACATCATTTGCAAATCTCCTCAATAATTCTCTACCAATCCATTATTCCTCTACAGAGATCAACACCAACACAGAAAGTCCTTAATTTTGGCAATTTGATTTTCAACAAAATCCACTCTCTCTCTTTCATCATGACTGCCATAACAGCAACAGCTAACATGTGCTGAGTTCTAAATGTGTGTCAGCACTGCTCAAAGTACTGTACATTATTAAGTGATTTCATCCCCATTTTACAGATGTGAGAACTGAGGAATAAATTAACTAAATTAATTAAACATGCCAACAGGTAAGCAATGAGGGACAAAGATAAAAATGTGTTTTTAAAAAAGCAAATGTGCAATTGATTTATAAGATTATTGTGATTACACACATGTATGAAAGTGTATATACAGAAGTTTTCCATGAATAATGAGGGAAGGAGAGAAAAGAAAGAGAGAAAGAACATGTCCATTTTTGGATTTTCAACTTCAGTAAAAATTATTTTTTGTTCTTCTAAAGTTCATTTATACTTAAATCAAAATATACAATCATGAAGTAACGCAACATTAAGTGAACAAAATCTATAATCTACAATGGCCTGTCAGGACAAGCACTACTATGTCTTCTTAGCATGGCAGACTATTCATTTTCACAAAAAAATAATTATATTATTATGCTTCAATGCAAATTCTCAGAAAGGAGCATCTGAAAAGAAATGCTGCTTCTCATTTCATTAAAAATAATAAAGGACAGAATATTTCATCTGAAAGAACCCCCCAACCGCATTTTCATTAAATGCACTGTTCTAGATGTCAACTCTCTGATTCAAAATTGGAAAGAATAAGTTTTAGAAGGTTCTAAATCTTTGATTTCAGAATCACATACATGATTCAAGCCCCTAATTACCTCTAAATTCTTATCTACTGTACTGAGCAGGTGCTTCGAAAACGATTTATGGAGGTTACTCAATTGCATTCACAGACCTATCTAAGTTCTATTTAAGTTTTGCTTCCTTAGGGAGGTCTTTGCTGACCACAGTAGCTACCCTTTCACAGTGTTCCTATTCCCTCTGCAAGCCCTCTTTTGGAGAATTCTTCCTAACCATTCAGTATCTGTCTTCCTCATAACTGTCTGCTCCACAAGGTCAAAGGCTGAGACTGTTCTGTTTCCATGCATAGCCCCAAATCTTAGCTCACGGATGGAAACTACAGACATTTTTTTTTTTTTAAAGAAAGGGGAGAGCAATAAGGGTGGAGGGAGAGGGAAAAAGAGAAAATCTCAAGCAGGCTCCATGCCCAGCAAAGAATCTGCTATCACAACCCTGAGATCATCATGACCTGAGCCAAAATCAAGAGTTGATGTTTAACCAACTGAGCCACCAGGCACCCCATTAAAGGGATTTTTAATTACAAATTACTGTACAGAATCTTATTCAAGAATATAAGCAGACCAATGAGAAAATAAAAATAGAGCTATTAATGACAATTCCAGTCCTTCAACTAATTTTCTCCAGCCCAGTGATTAAAATGATTCTTTGTAAACTACTAGAAATAAATTGGAAAAGAACAAGAAGGATGTAGGAGGCAGTGTCTTAGAAAAATCACCTAGCTACTCTCGTCTGTCTGCAGTCAGTTCATGCGTAGCTTCTCTTTGCTTCTCTTTGGATCTGCTTACATGATTCTCTTTTCACTCCCAAGCCTCATATCATAGGTCCAAAATCCTTACTATCTAGACTACCTAGCAAACTCTGGATTCTCTCTTTTCACTCCCATATCATAGGTCCAAAATCATAGGTCCAAAATCCTTACTATCTAGACTACCTAGCAAACTCTGGATTCTCTAAATTTCTTGTCTTCCAAAATATATGAGTTATTCTAACCATCCATATTCTTTAATATCCTTTCTTCATTAGGAATGTCTTTATTTTATATATATAAAATTAGGAATTTCTTAATTCCTCCATTAAGAAATGGAAAAATTTCTTAATTTCTCCATTAGGAATTTCTTAATTATATATAACTATATATATGTGTATATATATATATATATAAAATTATTACATTCTGTTCTTCTTCCATATTACATCACACATCCTTTAATAAGGGGTACCATTCTATTGTTTCTTTCTTTTTTTTTTTTTAACCGTCTAACTTCACCAAAGTCACATTGGATTCATAAAGTATTCAAAAGAAAAGGCAAAAAAAAAAAAAAAGTAAATGAATACACCAAGCTCCATGGGAAATAGAAAATTTCAGAAGTTTCTGGTCATTAGAAATTTTTCTGACAAAAAAATCCAGATGTGGGGGCGCCTGGGTGGCTCAGTTGGTTAAGCGACTGCCTTCGGCTCAGGTCAAGATTCTGGAGTCCTGGGATCGAGTCCCACATCGGGCACCCAGTTCCACGGGGGGTCTGCTTCTCCCTCTGACCTTCTCCTTATTCATGCTCTCTCTCTCAAATAAATAAATAAAAATAAAAGATTAAAAAAAAAAAAAAAGAAACCACCAAAGTATTAAAAAAAAAAAAAAATCCAGGGGCGCCTGGGTGGCTCAGTGGGTTAAGCCGCTGACTTCGGCTCGGGTCATGATCTCAGGGTCTTGGGATCGAGTCCGGCATCGGGCTTTCTGCTCAGCAGGGAGCCTGCTTCCCTCTCTTTCTCTGCCTGCCTCTCTGTCTACTGTGATCTCTGTCTGTCAAATAAACAAATAAAATCTTTAAAAAAAAAAAATCCAGATGTGTATTTGAATAAATTAGATGGAAGCTGCAATTAGCCACATAGTTCAATTAGTTTGGACTTTAAGTCTGTTTGGTGCTTGTATCCATTTAGAATCATTTGGATGGTTGATCTTGAAGCATCTGCCTCCATTTGGATTATACAAGTGCCATATTATTAGCCTTTCACCATTTGCAATTTAATTGTTCTCAAGCAGAGCTTGAATAATAATGTGTATAAAGTAAATATGCAGGATTTTCTTGTCCAAATCATAGTAAACTCTTCACTCAAGTGTCAATTTCCTTAATCTGCCTCTCTTTACTTCTACCAGTAAGGAGTTAATTGAGCTTCTTGCAGTCTCGTCTCTGATTCCCATGCCAAATCATGAAACGCTCAATAACTGCTTGAATAGATTAGAAAACCACCATTAGCTGGATCCCCACAAAAATGTTTTTGTGACAAAAACCTGTTGCTGCAAGTAATACAGTTAGTCTTAGTGCAAAAGTCTTTCTAAGACACTCATGGAAAGAATGAAACAAAGTGTTTCAGCCATCACCCCCAATCTGAAAGTACAAGAAAGCATCAAGTTGAATGACAAAGTAGAGTGAAACTGAATAAAAAGGAAATGTCTGATCTAAAGCATTTACCCTCTAAAGTTTAATCACATGGCCCTGCTCCTGTTTCGAGTATGCTCTGCACAGTTTCCATTTAAGCCGCTCCCTTTGTATAAAGAACATGGAGAAAGAAAAGTACATAAACACAGCTATCCTTTGAATAAGGACTGAATATAAAGACATCTCTCTTCTAACATTTTGCAATTGTGCCTAATAATGACACACCTCCCTCTGTTTTTTTCCATATGAGTCAAGGATGAGTTCCTAAAGGAGCCTAGGGTAACAGCTTTCAACATTTTGTATTAACAAGTACCTTGCCTTTGTGAGTTTTAAAAGGAAAGAACTAGGATTTTTTTTTCTAATAGCCAGTTTCCCCCCAGTAGATCAGAGAAAGTCACTAGGTTAGCACTGAATTTTTGTAGGGGAAAAAGAAAAAACCCTTATTTTTTTAAGCTTTATTCAAAGTGACTTCTATATATAAAGTCATTTCAAGGTTTTAGACTCACTTGAATAACTGTCATTATTAGGTAAGTATCAAGCTTAGAGTAAAACAAGAGACCCCTATTTGTAAATCGTTTCTGTGCAAACTTCAATATGACAAAATGAGACCCGGAATATAATGTGCTGCATTAACATTGAAACTCCAAATCAAATCATCATGTCTCAAGGATATTGTGAAGCCTACCTCAATCAGACAATTCTTTTTCCAGAGGCATTCTCCAGAGATGGAACCAATAGTCATGGAAGAACAGAAGACAAATGTTCTAAAACCTCTCCCTACATGGGGACTAATTTGGGGAATTCAGCAGCAGCAGTGAGAGAAAGCACCAGTCACAATGAGAATCTACTAACTTGGAATCTTTGAGAGTCTGATCCATACCATGGCCCCAGAGAACTTTTGTTTAACATTGTGCTCAAAATAAGACTTTATGCTATAATAAATTAACAAAAATAGGCATATGGCCTACATTGCAGTTACATCCATTAGCTTTAAGGATTTTTTTTAAGGATTTTTTGTTTGTTTTCAAGATTTTATTTATTTATTTCACAGAGATCATAAGTAGGCAGAGAGGAAGGCAGAGAGAGAGAGAGGGAAGCAGGCTCCCCACTGAGCAGAGAGCCTGATGCAGGGCTCGATTCCAGGTCCCTGGGATCATGACCTGAGCTGAAAGCAGAGGCTTTAACCCACCGAGCCATCCAGGTGCCCCAGCTTTAAGGATTTTCATATAAATTAAATCAAATCTTTGCTACAAAGTTTACTTTTACTTAAGAAAAGTGACCTAAATATTCCAATATCTTCCTCCCTTGGTGCCTTACATCCTGTGGGGACTAAAATATACATGGTCTGCTTTGGGTTGTAGTGAGGTAAATATACTGGATTTCACAAATGCTAACAAACACTCAGTCTATTATACCTTGGGACATAAACAAAGATGGTGGCTCCTTGCCATGGGAGTAGCTGATAAGGCTGAAGCTGAGAATCAACAGAAAGAAAATTTAGGATTTTTATAGAATTTTTCTTTCTTAAAATGAGGAAGGTGGGGTACCTGGATGACTTAGTCAGTTGAGCACCCAGCTCCTGATTGCAGCTCAGTTCCTGATCTCTGGGTTGTGAGATCGAGCCCAGCATTGGGCTTGCACTTGTGGAGGCTGCTTACGATTCTCTCTCTCTCCTCTCTCCCTCTGCCCCTCCCCTGCTTTCGCTGACCCCAAACCCCACCTCACCCCACCCCCAGACGAGTTCTTCCTCTAAAAGTAAAAAAAAAGAAGGAAGGTAGGAAGGGAGGGAGGGAAATTAAGATGAGGAAGGCATTTTACGCATCTACTACTACCTCAGCCCCAAATGTGAGAATATCAGTATCAGAAGTCCTACACTAACCAGGAGGAAAGGAGCTGATTGTAGCCTTTATTGGTCCTCTGTAAATATACCTACTCTGGCCAATTTCAAGCTACCAAATGAGCTCAATCTGCTCACAAAATTCTTGATCACCTCAAGGAAGCCAGAATCTAAAGGTGACAGCACACTGTACTCATTATTTCTTTGAGCAGACAGCAGCAGTGATTTGAGTATTAGATTTTTCACAGAAGACCAAAGAAAAGGAAAAAAAAAATCTTCTGCATGTATGTTGAAGTTAGAAAAGATAATGCAGAAAGTCTGGCCAATAAAAAAAAAAAAAAGTACAACTATACAGTGATTCCTAAAATATTTTCTTGTCATACACAGAAGAGCAAAGACTATTCTCAGTGAAATGCTACTGTGAGGTTCAGGCTACCTGGGGATTGGAGGCCTTCGCATCCTATGATGGTCCCTATCAGTGCTCTGATCTGGAGCCAGGGAAAAGAGGGAGGCAGATTTAGCACTTAGAGTAGGACCTAGGTCAAGAATGCAGAACTGGAGCTGAAGTGACCCAGAAGGCAATAAAATAACCAGGATCTTATATTGTTCCACAGCCTAAATCCCCAAGGGAAAATCTCCAGGACACTTTTTAGCTACAGTGACTAACTACTATAGGGAAAAATCACAATAAAGGGAAAAACCAGAATAGAGTGTATATATATATATATATATATATATATATATATATATATATATATTTTAATCACAAGAGAAAACTACCCTCTGTATCTTTCAGATCTTCAAACACTATCATTTCTCTCTCTCTCTTTCTCTCCCTGTATCAATCTATCAAGCTCACAATGCTGGTACTATTGTGTTGTTATTAAAAACTAGTACTTACTACGTGATTATTTTTGATGGGCACAGCTACAAACTTTGCCTTAATTCTCTATTAACAGCCCATGGGGTATATACACTTTTAAAATTCCATGTTTAAAAAAATTGAAATAAGAGACATGATTTTTCTCAGCACAAAGCTAGGAATTAAGGGAGCTGCGGTTTAAATCTGGGTATCATTCCAAAACTCAGGCTTTAATGATTTTACTTCCTCTTATTTTCCCTTTGAGATAAATTTAACAAAACTGAGGAAAATTAAATAACATATAAACTCTTTCTGCTATTTTTTTAAGTAACACGAAACTCAATGTTTAAGAAAGCAGGAGAAGTATAAATAAAATAAATATACTAATGTCTAAGCTGTCTGGCGAGTTCATTATTGATAAGCAAACCAAACTGTCTTATTTCATAAAACAAAAAGTAGTTTTACCCCATGCACACTAATTACACTGACATTTTATACCTAAAGTATAAGGATAATAAAATCAAGCTTGGATGCATTATTCTCAAAACTCTTGAATCAAGCAAAGGAAAACAGCTATGAAAATGGCAAGTCAGTCCCTGACATAGAAACTTGTCTTCATTTGACACATTCCTCAGTCCCCTTTAGAAGGGCAAAACTCAATCACACAAAGCTAAGTTAAAGTCAAAAATCAAATCTTGCTTTCTGGGCTCTAATTCTTTGACGCTAACTTCCTCTAACCAGTTCCTGAGACAATATTACATTTCCAATTCCCATTTTTTTTCTTATCTTAAAAGAAAAAAAGCATTGCCTTCTCTATTTCAACAGACCAGTCAGGACTCATGCTGCCAGACAGTCATGCTAGATTGTGATTACCCCTTGTCTAGCCACTGTCCTCCCCTGCAAACAGCAAGCTCTTCAGCTCAGGGCAGATCAAATTCATCTTTTTCTTCCCAGTGTCTAGCAGACAGCATCCCATGAGAGGGTACTAGATGTTAGGACAACAAATGACTATTTTAAATACAGTTTTAAAGATGCAACATTATAGCTCACATATGTATAAAAATCTCTTCCTCTGGCCCCACCCAAAGCCTCCTCAAAATCCCTGAATTCGCATAGCATTTTGAATCGTCAAATGAAAATTTTAGAAGGGCCATACCTTTTTGTACTAACCGGGGAACACATTTTCTATTTCACCCTCAGATTTTATCATTTTCATCCCTCTTCTTGGCTAATTACCTCCCCTGCAGAAGACCCTATTGCTTGCTGGAAAGATTCAGCTTTTTGTATCTTGAGGAATAGAGGAAAAATGTTTCGTGTTCCCCTTCTCATCCCCAGGATAATTTAGGCCTCTTTTATACAATAAACATGTAAATCATATATTGATACTGTTTACTTTCCCTGCTCTAAGCTGCTGATTAAAGGCCCAGTTTTTTTAACCCCTAAGTGCAACATTATTATTGGAGAAATACTACAGGGATCGCAGCAAAGTGAAAAATGGACCTAGAGCTTTATTTATATTAAATCCAAAGTAGCTCATACATTGAGAAGAAATTGAGACAATATCAACTATAAACCTGAACTTCTAAGCACAAATGTGCCACTGGTCCTTTCCCTTAACCACTGCAGTATCCTTACCTTATCCTTTATCTCAGTAAAGATGCTACAGATGATTTTTAGAAAGAGGTAGTGCATAAAAAGTAAATAATAATGTTTTTTCTCAAGTTTGCAGTCCTTTAGTAACCACAGTTTCAAGAAGTAAGGCAGAAATCAAGCCTGTTTCAGAACTGTAGGTTTAGCTGGTACTAGCATTTAATACGGCCAATTATTATTTAACAAGCTCCCGAAGCTATATGTAACCTAAAAAAGGGTATACCCCATCAATGGATTTCAATATGCAGCACGAAAAAAATTTAGATTTCATTAAGAAATATAAAACAGTAAGATACAGACAACATTTTTTAACATTTCCTATTGATTGCTCAATTATGTTTACTAAACCCTTTAAGTTGCTCTGGAAAGAATGCGTACTGATAGAATATTAATATTTCTGCAGGAAAAAGTAGAGAGCCTCTCAATCTATGGGTTGTTTTAATTCCAAGTAAATGCCATACAGTTCCTCTGGATACAAAAACAAGTTGTACACATACAAGGAGAGGGAAACTAGGCTGCAAAATCAAGAGGACATTAATTATGTACATAAATATTAATAAACATGTTTCTGATACTCAATGTACTATGCCACAGGAATCTCAGTATCTCCATTTGCATACCTGAGTTTGACAGCTGTGGTAGAATAACATCTTTTCATCAGTAATACAAGAGTGAATTTTTTAACATAAATAAATATTGTGGGGGACTTGCATGTAGTTTCGACTGCTTTGACATTTTTTCTTAAGAAAATGGGAACAGATAGTTAACTAAACAAATACTCATGGATATACTCCATTCTGACAGAGTTTAATATACCACGGTAAGAAAAGACTGCAAGAAAGGATGAATATATGTTCTAAATTCTAACACCTGAAAGTAGCCCTCAGCCTCATTAGCCAGGGCAGTGGTTAGTTCCCAGATGTGTAGACACCCAAGAACTAACTCCTACCTGGTCTAGCCCAAGCTGAAGTAAAGCAGAAAGCAGGAAAAATAACCTAAAAAAAATTAGCCCTGGTGGGAGCAACATGGCAGAGGAGTAGTAGACAGAAATAGCATTAGGTCCCAGGAATACAGCTAGATAGTTATCAAACCATTCTGAACACCTACAGACTCAACAGAGGACAGAAGAGAAGAGGAGCAGCAATTCTAGGAACAGAAAACCGACCACCTTCTGGACGGTAGGATGTGTAGAGAAGTGAATCCCAAGCAATAGGAAGACAGACCGTGGGGAGGAGGGGGTGGCTCCCGGCAAGTGGTAGAGCAGTGAAGCACAAAATCAGAATGTTTAGAAGTCTGCTCCATTGAGGGGCGTCACTCCAGAGGATAAGTGGGAGTGGAGCCCTCATAGGGACAGTGTGGTCTCAGGACCCTCAGGGTCACAGAAAGACTGGGGGTGTGTGAGTGTGGCAGAGCTGCCAGGTATTGGAGTGGAGAAGCCAACTACAGAGACAGAGCCAAGGATGAGCTCTCAGCTCAGAGTTACCTTATACTGTGATCCAAGACTCAGTCGGACCACTGCTCTTCAAGCAGGGACCCCACAAATGGCAGATCCAGGGAGACGCACCTTCCTCCTCTAGGAGGAGCGGTGCTGGAGCAATGCAGGAATCTGCTGGGTTTGTAGACTCCGAAAGGGGCATGTGCCGGAGATAGAAATGCTAGTTAACAGGCCAGGCAAGAATGGAGTGCAGCCGAAGACCAAGGAGACAGGAGGGATTGACTGCTTTTTCTCTGAGGGTGCACTGAGGAGTGGGACCCTGAGCTCTCGGCTCCTCTGGGCCGGAGATTGGGATGCTGCAATTTTCACTCCTGTCCTCCAAAGCTCTACAGAAACTGTTTAGGAAACAAAAGTTCTTGAGAGAGAACCCACGAACTCCAGCAGAATACTTGGCCTGGCCCCTGGCAAGGGTAGTGCAATTCTACCTTGGGCAAATACACTTGAGACTCACTGCAACAGGCCCCTCCCCCAGAAGATAAGCAAGAACATCCAGCCAAGAACAAGTTCAATGATCAAGAGAACTGCAGAACTCAAGAGCTAGAGGAAAGCAACGCATAGAATTCATGGCATCTTCCCCATGATCCTTTAGTCTTATAAAGTTAATTTTTTTTATTTTATTTTTTTCTTATTCTATTTTTCTTAACTTTTCCTTTTCACTCATTTAAAGTTTTTTTTTTAAACTATTCTATCCTAACAACACCTTTTTATATAAAATCTTTTTTAAATCTTCATTGTTATAGTCATATTTTATCCTTCATTATAGTTAACCTTGTTTTTTTGTATACATATAGGTTTTTTTCTTTAAACCTATGGGATACAATTTCTTCTCATAGATAAAAATATACCCTAAATCTAACACATGGCTTTGTTCTAGACTCCAGTCTGATCACATTCTCTCTTTTTTTTCTTTTTCCAACCAACTTATCTTACCAACTCCTTTCTTAGACTCTTTTTTAAAAAATTTTCATCTTTACATTCATATTTCATCACTTCATTGTGTTTATCCTTATTTTTGTTTATATATTTTCCTTTTTTAAAATTTTGGGAGGTAGCTTCTTCAAACAGACCATAAATACCCAAAATCAAGTAGTTGGCTATGTGCTATTTACCAGTCTAATATATATATATATACACATATATGTGTATTTATATATATATACATATATGTGTATATATATGTGTGTATATATATATATTTTTTTAATATACATATATATTTAATATACATATATATTTCCCACCTTTCTTCCCCCTCACCCCCCTGGTTTCAGGTCTCTTCTGATTTGGTTAGCATACATTTTTCTGGGGTCTTTGCCAAGCTTTTAGTATTTCATTCTCTTGTTCATATATTCATAAATGGATAAAATGAAAAGGCGGGGAAAACTCACCACAAAAAAGAGAAAGAAAAAGAACAAAAGGCAGTATTGATGGTTAGGAAACTAATCAATACAGACATTGGTAATATGGCAGAACTAGAGTTCAGAATGACGACTATCAAGGTGCTAGCTGGGCTCAAAAAAGGCATGGAAGATATTAGAGAATCCCTTTCTGGAGAAATAAAATCCTTTTCTGGAGAAATAGAACAACTCAAATCTAACCAAGTTGAATGGAAAAAGAAGTATTAATGAGGTACAATAAAAAATGGAGGCTCTTACTGCTAGGACAAATGAGGCAGAAGAGAAAATTAGTGATATAGAAGACCAAATAACAGAGGATAAAGAAGCTGAGCAAAAGAGAGACAAACAACTACTGGACCACGAGTGGAGAATTTGAGAGATAAGTGATACCATAAGACAAAACAGTATTGGAATAATTCAGATTCCAGAAGAAGGGGGGGTGGTCAGAAGTTATATTGGAACAAATTATAGTAGAGAATTTCCCTAATATGGCAAAGGGAATAAGCATCAAAATCTAGGAGGCACAGAGAATCCACCCTCAAAATCAATAAAAATAGGTTCACATACCATCATCTAATAGTAAAACTTACAAATCTTAGTGACAAAGAAAAAATCATGAAAGTGGCTCGGGACAAGAGGTCTCTAACATATAATGGTAGAAATATTAGATTGACAGCAGACTTATCCACAGAGATCTGGCAAGCCAGAAAGAAGTGGCATGATACATTCAGAGCACTAAATGAGAAAAATATGCAGCCAAGAATACTATATCCAGCTAGGTTGTCATTAAAAATAGAAGGAGAGATAAAAAGCTTCCAGGACAAACAAAAAATAAAGAATTTGCAAACACCAAACCAGCCCTACAGGAAATACTAAACGGGGACCTCCAAGCAAAGAGTGTCTAAAAGTAGTAGACAAGAAAGGAACAGAGACAATATACAGTAACAGTCACCTTACAGCCAATACAATGGCACAAAATTCTTATCTCTTAATAGTTACCCTGAATAGTTACCCTAAATGCCTCAATCAAAAGACACAAGGTATCAGAATGGATACAAAAACAAGACCCACAGATATGCTGCCTACAAGAAATTCACTCAAGACCCAAAGACACCTCCAGATTTAAAGCGAGGGGGTGGAAAACAATTTACCATGCTAATGGACATGGAAAGAAGGGTGGGGTAGCAACCCTTATATCAGATAAAGTGTATTTTTAAGCCAAAGACTATAAAAAGAGATGAGGAGGGATACTGTGTCATACTTAAAGGGTCTTCCCAACAAGAAGATCTAACATTTTAAATATCTATGCCCCTAACATGGGAGCAGCCAATTATATAAACAAATTAATAACAAAATTAAAGAAACACATCAACAATAATACAATAATAGTAGAGTACTTTAACAGCCCCCCTCACTGAAATGGACAGATCATCCAAGCAAAAGACCCACAAGGAAATAAAGGCTTTAAATGATACACTGGACCAGATGGACATCATAGATATTCTCTTCTGCACATGGAACATGCTCCAGAACATATCACAACCTGGGTCATAAAGTAGGTCTCAACCAGTACCAAAAGACTGGGATCATTCCCTACATATTTCAGACCAGAATGCTCTGAAGCTAGAACTCAATCACAACAGGAAAGCTGGAAAGAGCTCAAATACATGGAGGCTAAAGAGCATCCTACTAAAGAATGAATAGTCAACTAGGATATTAAAGAAGAATTGAAAAAATCATGGAAACAAATGAAAATAAAAACACAACAGTTCAAAATCTGTGGGACACAGCAAAGGCGGTCCTGAGAGGAAAATATATAGTGATACAAGGCTATCTCAAGAAACGAGAAAGGTTTCAAGTACACGATCTAACCCTACACCTAAAGGAGCTGAAGAAAGAACAGCAAAGAAAGCCTAAACCCAGAAGGAGAAGGGAAACAATAAAGATCAGAGCAGAAATCAATGAAATAGAAACAAAGAGAACAGTAGGACAAATCAATGAAACAGTAGAACAAATCAATGAAACTAGGAGCTAGTTCTTTGAAAGAATTAATAAGATTGATAAACACCTGGCCAGACTTATCAAAAAGAAGAGAAAAGAACAAAATAAATAAAATCATGAATGAAAGAGGAGAGATCACAACCAACACCAAAGAAATACAAAGAATTATAAGAACATATTATGAGCAACTATACACTAGCAAATTTGACAATCTGGAGGACATGTCTGCCTTCCTAGAGACATATAGGAACCAGGAAGAAATAGAAAACCTGAACAGACCCATAACCAGTAAGGAGAGTGAAACAGTCATCAAAAACTTCCCAACAAACAAAGGCCCAGGGCCAGCCAGCTTCCCAGGGGAATTCTACCAAATATTTAAAGAAGACTTAATACCTAATCTCCTAAAACTGTTCAAAAAAATAGAAATGGAAGGAAAACTTCCAAACTCATTTTGTGAGGCCAGCATTACTTTGATCCCAAAACCATACAAAGACCCCACCAAAAAAGAGAATTACAGACTAATATATTTGATGAACACGGACACAAAAATTCTTACCAAAATACTAGCCAATATAGGATCCAACAGTACATTAAAAGGATCATTCACCACGACCAAGTGGGATTTATTCCTGGGCTGCAAGGTTGGTTCAACATCTGCAAATCAATCAGTGTGATACAATACATTAATAAAAGAAAGATCAAGAACCATACAATACTCTCGGTAGATGCTGAAAAAGCATTTGACAAAGTACAACATCCTTTCTTGATCAAAACTCTTCAAAGTGTAGGGATAGAGGGTACATGCCTCAATATCATCAAAACCATCTATGAAAAACCCACAGCAAATATCATTCTCAATGGGGAAAAATAGAGCTTTTCCCCTAAGATCAGGAACATGGCAGGGATGTCCACTATCATCACTGCTATTCAACATAGTACTAGAAGTCCTAGTCTCAGGAATCAGACAACAAAAGAAATAAAAAAGCATCTGAATCGGCAAAGTAGAAGTCAAACTTTCACTCTTTGCAGATGATAAGATACCTTATGTCAAAAACCCACAAGACTCCACTTCAAAACTGCTAGAACACGGGGCACCTGGGTGGCTCAGTGGGTGAAAGCCTCTGCCTTCGGCTCAGGTCATGATCCCAGAATCCTGGAATCGAGCCCCGCATCGGGCTCTCTGCTCAGCGGGGAGCCTGCTTCCTCCTCCCTCTCTCTGCCTGCCTGTCTACTTGTAATCTCTGTCTGTCAAATAAAATAAATAAAATCTTTAAAAAAAAAAAAAAACGAGGGACGCCTGGGTGGCTCAGTTGGCTAAGCAGCTGCCTTCGGCTCAGGTCATGATCCCAGCGTCCTGGGATCGAGTCCCACATCGGGCTCCTTGCTCCACAGGGAGCCTGCTTCTCCCTCTGACTCTGCCTTCCACTCTGTCTGCCTGTGCTCGCTCTCACTCTCTCTCTCTTACAAATAAATAAAATAAAATCTTTAAAAAAAAAAAAAAACGAAAACAGAAACAAAACTGCTAGAACGCATACAGGAATCCAGTAATGTTTCAGGATATAAAATAATGCACAGAAATCAGTTGCATTTCTATACACCAACAGCAAGACAGAAGAAAGAGAAATTAAAGAGTCAATCCCATTTACAATTGCACCCAAAACGAAAAGATACCTAGGAATAAACCTAACCAAAGAGGCAAAGATTCTGTACTCAGAAAACTGTAAAGTACTCATTAAAGAAATTGAAGAAGATGCAAAGAAATGGAAAAGATTCCATGCTCATGGATTGGAAGAACAAGTACTATGAAAATATCTATACTACCTAAAGCAATCTACACATTTAATGCAATCCCTATCAAAATACCATCAATTTTTTCAAAGAAATGGAATAAATAATCCTAAAATGTATATGGAACCAGAAAAGACCCAGAATAGCCAGATGAATGTTGAAAAAGAAAATCAAAGTTGGTACCATCACAATTCCAGACTTCAAGCTCTATTACAAAGCTGTAATCATCAAGACAGTATGGTACTGGCACAAAAACAGGCACACAGACCAATGGAACAGAATAAAGAGCCCAGAAATGGACCCTCAACTCTATGGTCAACTAATTTTCAGCAATGCAGGAAAGAATGTTCAATGGAAAAAAGAGAGTCTCTTCAACAAATGGTGTTGGGAAATTGGACAGACACATGCATAAGAATGAAACTGGACTATTTCCTTATACCACACACAAATATAGACTCAAAATAGATGAGAGACCTCAATGTGAAACAGGAATCCATCAAAATCCTTGAGGAGAACACAGGCAGCAACCACTTCGACCTCAGGTACAGCAACTCCTTCCTAGAAACATCACCAAAGGCAAGGGAAGCAAGGGCAAAAATGAACTATTGGGACTTCATCAAGATCAAAAGCTTTTGCACAGCAAAAGAAACAGTTAACCAAAAGACAACTGACAGAATGGGAGAAGATATTTGCAAATGACGTATCAGATAAAGGATAGTATCTAAAATCTATAAAGAACTTATCAAACTCAACACCCAAAGAACAAATAATACAATCAAGAAATGGGCAGAAGACATGAACAGACATTTCTGCAAAAAAGACATCCAAATAGCCAACAGACACAGGAAAAAGTGCGCAACATCACCCGGCATCAAGGAAATAGAAATCAAAACCACAATGAGATGCCACCTCACACCAGTCAGAATGGCTAAAATTAACAAGTCAGGAAACTACAGATGTTGACAAGGATGCAGAGAAAGGGGAACCCTCCCAAACTGTTGGTGGGAAGGCAAGCTGCTGCCACCACTCTGGAAAACAGCATGGAGGTTCCTCAAAAAGTTGAAAATAGAGCTACCCTATAACCCAGCAATCGTACTACTGAATATTTACCTTAAAGATACAAATGTAGGGATCCAAAGGGACATGTTCACCTGAATGTTTATAGCAGCAATGTCCACAATAGCCAAACTATGGAAAGAACCTAGACGTCCATCAACAGATGAATAAATAAAGAAGATGTGGTGTGTATATACAGTGAAATACTATGTAGTCATCAAAAGAAATGAAATCTTGCCATTTGCAATGACATGGATGGAACTATATGGTATTATGCTGAGCAAAATAAGTCAATCAGAGAAAGACAATTATCATATTATGTCTCTGATATGAGGAATTTGAGAGGCAGGGTGGGGGGGGGCTGGAGAGTAGAGAAGGGAAAAATGAAACAAGATGGGATCTGGAGGGAGACAAACCATAAGAGACACTTAATCTCACAAAACAAACTGAGGGTTGCTGGGTGGTGCAGGGGGTAGGAAGAGGGTGGTTGGGTTATGTACAATGGGGAGGGCATGTGCTATGGTGAATGCTCTGAAATGTTTAGGCCTGATGATGCACAGACCTGTACCCTGGGGAAAATAATGCATTATATGTTAATAAAAATAATTTTTTTAAAAGAAAATAAATGCTTAAGCCTTAGTGTATGAGCAGAAGATAATTAATGACATTTCTCTTTGAAGAATAGGTAGTCTCCATTTTCTAGAAACCTGGTTTGGTAGAGGGCAGTTTTTATTAAAAATCTGTCTGGAATTATCTAAATTTTTTTCATAGTTAAGGATCGTCATTTGTTGAAATGAAATTCTGCTATTTCATGTTAATTGTGACCACAATTGAGTAATCAGAAAAGGACATTGTGCTGAATTAAATGGTAACATAAAGAAACATACTCTGCCAGAACATTTTTAACGTATATCATCTTTGAGACATCAGAGAAAAGGTATTAAACTTTAGAGTCCAAAGATATGGAGGTTCTAATCTTAGCTCTGTGATTAACACAGTATAAAATGTCTGGGCCTTGGTTTTCTCACTGAAGAATGGTAGACATCACACAGGAGATGAGAATTTTAAAGACCTGAGAAATCATTCATTCCTTTTACACTCCATTTTACAGATTTTGTAATGTTCAAAGATCATGCCTATTTTTAAGTTTCCCTTGAATTTTTAAACCATGCGATCCCTATTTTATATTTATGTTATTCTATATCAAAAAGATCATATCTCATTAGCAAAAGAGCTATAGAGAAAACCTACATTTAATCATTAAAGGAACAGGCTCTACCTATAGAGAACACATTGATAGTTACCAGAGGGTAGCTGGGGGGCTGGGAATGGGTGAAATAGGGGATGGGATTAAGGAGTGCACTTGTTGTGATGAACACTGGGTGCTGTATGGAAATGTTGAATCACTAAGTTGTATACTTGAAACTAATATTACGTTGTATGTTAACTAACCAGAGTTTTAAATAAAAAGTTAAAAAGTAAAGTTTAACATTGGAGGTTGGAAGATGATGGTAGAGTAGGAGAACCCTAGGATCGCTTTGTCCCGTGACTACAACTAGATAACTATTCAATCATCCTAAATAGCCCAGAAATTGACATAAAGTCTGGTAGAACAAACTCCATAACTAAAGGTAGAGAAGCGACCATGGGGGAAAAGGTGGGAAGTGTGGTGACAGAGTTTGGGAGAGAAATGGATTGTGGCCACTGCTGTGGGAAGCAAGCCGTGGTCAAGGAGAAAATTAAGACACAGACTAATACACAGGGTAACATACTGAGAAAGTGAATCCCTATAGCAATGGCTTAGAAAGCTAGAGGGGTCAAGTTTCATGACTTCTGGCAACCAGTAGGGTTAAAGTCTGGAGTTTGGAAGAAGAGCTGGCTTGCCTGGTATAGAGCACAGAGGGCCTGCACTACACTTGGAGTGAAGGCAGGCAAACAGCCCTGGACATACAGCATGGAAACAGCAATCTGAAGAGTGCCTTGGACATACAGTGGAGAGGTTATTCACTCATCTTCGAGCATGTCTCAAAGAGACAGTGTTCCCAAAGGAACTCCTCTGGAAACAAAGGAAGTGACAACTGCCATTTCCCTCAAACATCCCTCAGCATACACACAGTCTCTCCTGTGGGTGGGGACATTCACTACCTAGCTTGCTGACACTAAGCCCTGCTCCACCATGTTTGGGTGAAACCACCCTTCCCACTCACAATTGCCTCAGTCTCAGTATAGCAGTTCCCCTCCCCCAGAAGTCCAATCCAAACACTTGCCAACATGGCAACTCCCAGCATGGGAGTTTTATGGGGCCTCAGTTCCTATAGGGGTAGCTACAGGTCTCATTTAACAAACAGACTAGAGCATACATGCTTAAAATGAGCCACATTCAGGCCAAGGGCCAAACACAGCCTACAACAAGCAAAGAGAGCCTCTGCAGATGACTGGCCTTGAAGGATACAACAGCCAGGACAAAGCAACAGAGTGTTTGCAGTCCACACTGTAACACTCCCCGAAGCATCAGGTCCTGGGGACTATAGGACACCATACAACTACAAGACTTTCTTCTTCACAAGGCCATTACCCTCAAGAACAGGAGATGCATCTGACTTTCCTAACACAGAGAAATAGGTAGAGACTTAAACAGAATGAGAAGATAGAGAAATGTGTCACAAAAGAAAGAAGATAAAGACAAAGCTAGAGATCTAAGTATTAGAAATCTAAGTAACATGTCTGATGGAGAATTTAAAGTAATGATCATAAGGATACTCACTGGACTTGAGAAAAGAGTGGATGACATCAGTGAGAACCTTAACACAGGGATGAGGAATAATATAGCAGAGATAAAGGGCTCAATAAACAAAGTGAGAAACACCCTTGATGGAACAAAGAGCAGACTGGGAAAAGCAGAGGAATAAATTAATGACTTAGAAGACAGTGTAATGGAAAGTAATCAAACTGAACAAAAGATTAAAAAAATGCAGATGATCATAGATTTAAGGAACTCGGTGACTCAGTCAAATGCAATAATATTCATATTAGAAGAGTCCCAGAAGAAGAGAGAAAAAAGGGACAGAAATTTTATTTGACGAAATAATAGCTGAAAACTTTCCTACATCTGAGAAAGGAAACTGATATCCAGAGCTGAGAAGAACAGAAAACCCCTAGCAAAACCAACAAAAGAATATCCACACCAAGACACATTTAATTAAATTGGCAAAATATAGTGATAAAGAAAAAGCTTTAAAAGCAGCAAGGCAAAAGATGATGATAATATAGAAGGGAAAACCTGTAAGGCTGGCCAAGGATTTTTTTTCAGGAGGAATTTCCCAAACCATACAGAAACATGAAAAAATGTTCAATATCACTAGCCACCAGGGAAATACAAATCAAAACCATAATGAGATACCACATTACACCAGTCAGAATGGCAAAAATTAACAAGACAGGAACCAACAAATGTTAGTGAGTATGTGGAGAAAAGGGAATCCTCTTACACAGTTGGTGAGAATGCAAGCTGGTACAGCCACTCTGGAAAACTATATGGAGGATCCTTAAGACATCAAAAATAGAGCTATCCTAACCCAGCAACTGCACTACTGGGTATTTACCCCAAAGACACAGGTGTAGTGAAAAGAAGGGTCACATGCACCCCAATGTCCATAGCAGCAATGTCCACTATATCCAAACTGTGGAAGGAACTGAGATGCTCTCCAACAGATGAATGGATAAAGATGTGGTTTATATATAAAATGGAATATTACTCAGCCATCAGAAAGGATGAATACCCACCACTGGCATCAACGTGGATGGAAATGGAGGAGCTTATGCTAAGTGAAATAAGTCAAGCAGAGAAAGACAATTATCATATGGTTTCACTCATAGGTGGAACATAAGGAATAGCACAGAAGACCACAGAGAAAGGGAGGGAAAACCGAATGGGAAGAAATCGGAGAGGGAGACAAACCATGAGAGACTTTGGACTCTGGGAACAAAACTGAGGGTTACAGAAAGGAAGGTGTGGGGGGAGGGGTAGGTGGGTGATGGGTATTAAGGAGGGCATATGTTGTGATGATCACTGGGTGTTATACACAACTAATGAATCTTTGAACACTACATCAGAAACTAATGTACTATACGTTGGCTAACTGAACATAATAAAAATGAATAAAATAAAATGAAATAAAAATAAGAAAAAAAAGTAAAGAAAGAAATTTTCCAAGCCAGAAGGGAGTGGCTTCACCTATTCAAAATGCTGGATGAGAAAAATCTGTGGCTAAGAATATTCTAACCAGCAGGTTAACTAACATTCAGAATAGAAGGACAGAAAAAGACTTTCTCAGACAAACAAAACTAAAGGAGTTAATGATCCTAAACCAGCCCTGTAAAAAATAATAAAAGGGACTCTGAGAAGAAAGGAGAGACCAAAAGTGACAGTATTACGGTGGGAAACACAAATGCAGTAAAAATTTTTATCTCTGTAAAAATCATGCAAGGAACTCACAAAATAAAAGGAGGTAAAATATGACAACATATACCTAAAATGTTGGGAGGGGAGGAGTAAAGAATAGGTTCAGGGGTGCCTGGGTGGCTCAGTGGGTTAAGCCTCTGCCTTCAGCTCAGGTCATGATCCCAGGGTCCTGGGATCGAGCCTGCTTCCCCCTCTCTCTCTGCCTACTTGTGATCTCTCCCTCTCTCTCTGTCAAATAAATGAAATAAAATCTTTAAAAAAAAAAAAAGTAAATGACCATCAACTTAATATAGACTGTTAAATGCAGAAGAAGTTAGACATAGACCTAATGGTCGCCACAGATCAAAAACTACTAATAAATAGCCAAACAATAAAGAGAAAGAAATCCAAATATATCACTAATGAAAATCAGCAAACTATGAAAAAGAGAAAGATAAGAAAGGACCAGAGAAAGTCTTGAGAAGCAACCCTATAATAAACAATAAAATAACAATAAACATAACTATCGATAAGCTAACATTTCCCAGATTCACTCAAGAGCTGGCTTCCTGTAGGTTCGTCCAAGAAGAGACACTAGATCCTCCTTACGCATTCTGTGCGGTAGCCCCACTTTGACAACTGGCTGGGGGATACTGACAGGGTTCTTCCACCCAAGGGACAGTCCTTAACACCACTTCTTAGTTGTTCCACCAGTCCTAAGGGCGGTAGCTGCTTCCAGCAATTCATAATCTCTTCACAACCTATTGTTCTTTCATCCTTCAACCATTTTATATTTATTAATTTGTATTATTTAAAGTACCTAGTATGGTATTTGAATGTTAATGGATTAAACACTCAATTAAAAAAACATAGAAAGACAGAAGGGATAAAAAACAAGACCTAGATGCTGCCTACAGGAGACTCATTTTAGACCTAAAGACACCTGCAGATTGAAAGTGAGAGGATGGAGAAACAACTGTCACACAAATTGAAGTCCAAAGAAAGCCAGAGCAGCAATACTTATATTGAACAAAATAGACTTTAAAAACAAAGACTATAACAAGAGACAAAGACACTATATTATAATAATGGGGACAATCCAACAAGAAGATATAACAATTATAAATATTTATGCACCCAACTTAGGAGCACCCAAACACATAAATAGTCAATAACAAACATAAAGAAATTATTCTATATAATAATAGTTGGGGACTTTAACACTCCACTTACATCAGCAGACATATCATCTAAATAGCAAATCAGCAAAGAAACAATGGCTTTGAAGGACATACTAGAACAGATGGATTTAACAGATATATTCAGAACATTCCATCCTAAAACATCAGAATACACATTCTTCTCAAGTGCACACAGAACATATTCCAGAACAGATCACGTGTTAGGCCACAAAACAAATTTCAACAAATTCAAGAAGAGGCAAGTTGGGGTGCCTGTGTGGTTCAGTTGGTTAAGCATCTGCCTTCAGCTCAGGTCATGATCTCAGGTTCTTGGGATCGAACCCCATGTCAGGCTCCCCACTCAGCGGAGAGTCTACTTGTCCTTCCCCCTGCTCATGTATGTGTTTTCTCTCTCTCTCTCTCTCTCTTTCCCTCTCAAATAAATAAAATCTTTTAAAAAAAAGAAAAAGATCTAAGTCATACCACAACATCTTTTCTGATCATGACAATATGAAACTTGAAGTCAACAACACCAAAAATCCTAGAAAGACCACAAATACATGGATGTTAAATGATATACTACTAAACAGTTAATAGGTCAACCAAGAAATAAACGAAGAAATTAAAAAGTACATGGAAACAAGTGAAAATGAAAACACAACAGTCCACAATCTTTTTTTTTTTAATTTTTAATTTAAAGATTTTTATTTATTTATCAGAGATAGAGGGAGAAAGCGAGCACAGGCAGACAGAATGGCAGGCAGAGGCAGAGGGAGAAGCAGGCTCCCTGCTGAGCAAGGAGCCCGATGTGGGACTCGATCCCAGGATGCTGGGATCATGACCTGAGCCGAAAGCAGCTGCCTAACCAACCGAGCCATCCAGGCGTCCCAACAGTCCATAATCTTAAACAATCAACAAACTAAAGGGCAATATATGAAATGGGAAAAGATATTGGCAAATGACATATCCAAAAAAGAGTTGGTAGCCAAAATATATAAAGAACTTAGAAAACTCAACACCCCCAGAAACACCAAATAATCCAATTAAAAATGGATGGAAGAACTGAGCAGACATTTCTCCAAAGAAGACATACAGATGTGAAAATGAAAACACAAGAAAAAACTCAAGAAAAGATGTTCATCACTTACCATTAGGAAATACCAATCAAAACAAAATGAGGTATCACCGCATACCTGTCAGAATGGCTACTACCAACAACGTAAGAAACAAGTGTTGGCAAGGATATAGATAAAAAGGAACCCTCAGGCACTGCAAATAAGAATGCAAACTGGTATGGAAACAGTATGGAGATTCCTCAAAAAGTTAAAAATAGATCTACCCTACAATCCAGCAACCACAATACTGGGTACTTACCCAAAGAGTACAGAAACGCTAATTCAAAGGGACACAAGCTTGGGTGGCTCAGTCGGTTAAGCATCCGCCTTTGGCTCAGGTCATGATCCCAGGGTCCTGGGACCAAGTGTCACATTGGGCTCCCTACTTGGTGGGAAGTCTGCTACTTTCTCTGACCCTCTGTCCTCCTTGTGCTCACCATCTCCCTCCCTCTCTCTCTCCCAGTCACCGTCCTGAAAAAAAAAATAAAATCTTTTAAAAAAGGGACACATGCACCCTTATGTTTATGGCAGCATTGTTAACAACAATGTTTATAGCCAAATTTTGGAAGCAGCCAAGTGTCCATCAATTAATGAATGAATAAAGAATATGTGAGATATATATTACATATATTTATATTATAATAAATTATAGGTATAGTAATTATAATAAATTATAATATATAAATATATTTTATATTTATTTTATTTGTATTATATTTATATATATATAATAGAATATTACTCAGCCATAAAAAGAAATGAAATCTTGTCATTTGCAATAACGTGGATGGAGCTAGAGAGGAGAATATTATGCTCAGTGAAGTAAGTCAGTCGGAGGAAGACAAACACCATATGATTTCACTCACATGTGGAATTTAAGAAACAAAACAAATCAGTAAAGGGGGAAAAAAAAGAGAGAGAGAGAGACAAATCAAGAAACAGATTCTTAGTTACAAAGAACAAACTGATAGTTACCAGAACTAAGGGCAGCTGGGGGGGTGGGCTAACTAGATGGCAGGGAGTAAAGGAGTGTCCTCTTGTGATGAGCAGAGGATGATGTACAGAACTGCTGAATCATGATATTGTATATCTGAAGCTAATAAAGCACTGATAAGGAAGGAAGGAAGGAAGGAAGGAAATAAGTTAGTTAAATGTCATTGTTATAGATAAAAATATGTAAGAAGCACTCCAATGTTGACAAGGGAAGAACATTTTCACAAAGGAAGAAGGGAGGGAAACAATATTCCCATCCATCACTATGTCGTCTCTCATAATTAACCAAGCTATCTTATAAGAAGGCACTGGCAGTATTCTTTGGCGTGTGTTCCTATTTCTTTCTCAAACATTCCAGAAGTTGCTTCAGTTCCAATTCCTAGGACAACCAGGAATATTGTGGAGCTTAAAGGAAAAGCAGAGGAACCCCACAAAGATCTGCACTGTGTGAAGACTGTGTTTTACATTAATTTCTCTGACCTGGTTTCACTTCTTATGAACCCTTCCAGCCTGACAACTCTAGAAACTCAACATTTTCTGCAGATGACAAATGTAAACGAGCAGTTTGGCCTTGTTCCATGCGACAAAAGATAATCGAACCATCATTATCATTCAGTTTGGGGGCTTATTGTAAATCTTCACAAGAACATCAGTTAAAGAGTTATAATACATTACATACAGATTTAACTACCAGAATTTAAAATTGACTCTGAAAGCTAGCTCAAATGCCCAAATCCTCAATCATTAAAATTTAATGATCTCTGCTTATAACTTTGTTACCAAAAACCCCAAATCATTTCTATAGAAAGTCACTAATTTGTTGCATATCCGTTAAACTACCTCATGTAGGAGGCAGTGATGACTACTTTATTATTGTTTGAAAATAAGTTATCTACATTATATTCTCTAGAGAAACAACCAATACACTGTATATAGACAAAGAGATTTATTTTAAGGAATTGGCCCATACCATTGTGGAGGTTGGTAATTCCAAAATCTTAAGGGTGAGCCTGCAGGCTAGACACCCAGCAAAGAGCTGATGCCACACACATGATCCTCAGGCTTTCTGGGGGCAGAATTCCCTCTTCCTCAGGAAACTTCAGTGTTTCTCTCTTAAGGCCTTCCACTGATTGCGTGAGGTACACTCACATTGTGGAGGCCATCTGCTTTACTCAAAGGCTACTGATACAAATGCTAATCACATCTAAAAAAATATTTTCAGAGCAACCTCTAGAGTGTTGTTGAACCAAACACTAGAGACTACTCAAGTTTAACCATCACACACACAACATTTTCTTATTAAATTATCTGCGAATGCAATCTATCTACGGCATACTCTAACCTACCACTGTGAGTCTTCTCACTTTTCATTAATTTATTTCACATTTTTTAAGATCAGCTTATATTTTATTCTGTTGACAAGTTATGAACGTAAAGATTTTCATTATGTTGAGAAACCATTACACAAACTGTATTTTTTCACTGAATTATTATTTTTTTTATTAACATATAGTGTATTATTAGCCCCAGGGGTACAGATCTGAGAATCACCAGGTTTTCACACTTCACAGCACTCACCATAGCACATACACTCCCCAACGTCCATAACCCCACAACCCTCTCCCAACCCCCCTTGCCCCAGCAACCCTCAGTTTGTTTTGTGAATTAAGAGTCTCTTGTGGTTTGTCTCCCTCCTGATCCCATCTTGTTTCATTTATTCTTTTCCTACCCTCAAACTCCCTTGTTGCTTCTCGACTTCCTCATATCAGAGAGATCATATGATAGTAGTGTTTCTCTGATTGACTTATTTCGCTAAGCATAATACCCTCTAGTTCCATCCACATTGTTGCTAATGGCAAGATTTCATTTCTTTTGATGGCTGCATAGTATTCCATTGTGTATATATACCACATCTTCTTTATCTGTTCATCTGTTGATGGACATCTAGGTTCTTTCTGTAGTTCGGCTATTGTGGACATTGCTGCTATAAACATTTGGATACACGTGCCCCTTCGGAAAACTGTATTCTTTTCATTGGTTCCACTCTTTCCAGGATGTCTGGATTTCATGATCGCAATCTCTAGCTTACTCCTACCCATCCATAGCCAGTCAACACATATTGTCCATCCTTTGCTGGCAATTTCTATTTTGTGCTTCTGGACTCCCAAATATTCCTAACCTTACCTCATTAAATTTTGATACATTCTTTGTATTTTTCTTTGATTTGTTGATTCTTTTTTGTAAGTTCTCTTTTTCTTGGAACTAATTTTCTCTGTTCAACCAAAAGTGTTCTAGAACTTCATCCAAACCCAGTTCGTAATTATAAATAATTACCTTCCTATGGAGATCACTGAGGATTTAGTCACCCAGCTAAACATCTAAACACTAACCTGCCCCATCTAGAAACCTACCATCCTATCTTTGATGAGTATGTAATTGCTGTATCATAAAAGTGTAAATGGCTAAGGTAAAAATGTACAAATGCATAAAGGAAGAGAGGGGCCATGAGGCAGCTTTTCTCTACTTCCTAGTCATGCAAGAACAAGGAACAGATGGAAATACAGGGTACAATGACTGATCATAACTTACTGGTTACAAGACATAAGATATTGGAACCTAAGTCACTAAGATATTTTCAACAAGTCAATCCCTTCCAGAAAAAAATAAAATAAAATATTCCATTTTAACTACTTTACTGAAAAAGTTATGAAAGTCAATGAACTCCTTTAAAGGATCCCATACTGAAAATTAAATAATTAAATCTCCAGACGCAGCGTGCTTGTAAGTGTGAGAACATGGCAGTGTGAAAAGTACACTCAGAAGGAGTGAGCACCGGTTACACGTTTGCAACCTAATCATGTGGCCTAAGGCGCCACTGTCCTTAGAAATCTGAAACTCTCTATTTATTAAAATGCGGTGCTATAAAATTTCACCTAAATCAATGTGCAACTGTAAAGTGTGCATTATTTTAGTTTTTTTATTTCAAGACATAAACTTTTAAAAAAATTATATGTAAGGAGCACCTGGTGGTTCAGTTGGTTAAGCGACCGCCCTGGGCTCATGTCATGATTCCAGAGTCCTGGGATCAAGTCTCACATCAGGATCGCAGATCCATGGAGAGTCTGCTTCTCTCTCTGACCTTCTCCCCTCTCATGCTCTCACTCAGTCTGTCTCTTTCTCTCTCAAATAAATAAATAAATAAAATCTTTTGAAATTTAAAAAAAAATAAAAATATTTAAATGCATGTTTTTTATATAATTTAAATTACTTTTATTGAAATCTGATTGGCACATAAAACCTGTAAATATTTAGTGTATGAAACTTGATATGTTTGGCAATATGTTATATTCATGAAACTAACATTATCAATGTCATAAACTTACCTTCAAAGTTCCTTTCTGGCACCTGAATTCATTCCTTTTATAGTAAGAGCGCTTAACATATGATTTACTCTCTCAGCATATTTTTAAATATACAATTCTTTTTTTTTTTTAATTTTTTTTTAATCTTTTATTTATTTATTTATTTGATAGACAGAGAGAGATCACAAGTAGGCAGAGAGGCAGGCAGAGAGAGAGGGAGAAGCAGGCCCCTGCTGAGCAGAGAGCCCGATGCGGGGCTCGATCCCAGGACCCTGAGATCATGACCTGAGCCGAAGGCAGAGGCTTAAACCACTGAGCCACCCAGGCTCCCCTTAAATATACAATTCTTAAGCACAGGCCCTTGGGTTTATAGCAAATCTTCAAAACATATTTATTTTGCATAGCTGAATGTTTGTCTCCTTTGACCAACATCTCCCTATTTCTCCTTCTCTCCAGCTCTTGGGGACCATTATTTTATTCTCTGTTTCTATGTGTTTGATTATTTTAGATTCTGCACATACATGAAATCATACAGTACTTACCTTTGTGTGTTTCAATTACTTCACTTAGCATAATGTCTTCCAGCTTCCTCTACGTTGACACACATGGCAAGTTTGCCTTCTTTTCTGAAGCTGAGTGACATTCCACTGTGTGGGCATGTGTGTGTGTGCATGTTTATGTAAATACAAGTGTGTATGTGTGTGTGTGTATATGTGTGTATCTCACATTTTTCATTTACTTCTGGTAGTCCTGCTCTTAAAAAAAATCTGCACCCACTCACCAGCTCTTTCTCAGAGACTTCCACTGGTACTCATGAGAAAAACTGCGGCAAGAAAAAAAGTTACCCACAGTCCAGACATAAAGTAGGTAACAACCCTGAAACTAGAGATGGTCCTAAAGATGCTGGAATTATCAGACAGGGATTTTAAAAGAACTGTGACTAGGGGTCCTGGGTGGTTCAGTGGGTTGAGCCTCTGCCTTCGGCTAAGGTCATGATCTCAGGGTCCTAGGAGCAAGCCCCGTGTTGGGAATCTCTGCTCAGCGGGGAGCCTGCTTCCCCCACCCCCCACCCCCCCGCCTACTTGTGATCTCTCTCTGTCAAAAAAAAAAAAAAATCTAAAGAACTATGACTAGCATGTCAAAGGATCCAGGGGAAAAGGTAAATAAAAGTCATGAGCAGCTGATGAATTTTTGAACACTACATCTGAAACTAGTGATGTACTATGTGTTGAGTAAATGAATTAAAAAAAAAAAAAAAAAAGCTTTCCATAAGGGGAAAAAAAGTCATGAAAAAAATAGAGAATTTTAGCAGAGGAATGGCAACTATAAAAAAGAGTCAAACAGAAATCCTTAAATGTACACAGATAATATGAAGGTGAAAATTCCTATGATGGGCTTCAGTGAAGAGGGCATAGGACAGGAAATATCAGTAAACTTCAAGGGTGATCAAGACCAATCAAGGAAAAAAGAGAAAACAGAAACAGAAAAATTGCTAATATCAAAGATAAAAGAAATGGTATTACTACAGGTCCCAGACACCTTAAAGATAATAAAGTGATGTTACAAATAATTTTATGGGAAAAATACAACAACTTAGATAAAATGCCAAATTTCTTAGAAAGCACAATCAAAACTTATAAAGAAATAAATATAAAATATTAAAGAAACTGAAATGGCTTTTTGATTAAAAGCCACCATACAAGGACAGCTGAGTGGCTCAGCTGGTTGGGCAACCAACTCTTGGTTTCAGCTCAGACCATGATCTCAGGGTCCTGGGACCGAGCTCTGAATGGAGCTCAGTGCCCAGGAAGGAGTCTGCTTGAGATTCTCTTCCGCTACCCTTCCCCACCCCAAATAAATCTTTTAAAAAATAAATAAATAGGAGCGCCTGGGTGGCTCAGAGGGTTAAGCCTCTTCCTTCAGCTCAGGTCATGGTCTCACGGTCCTGGGATTGAGCCTCACATCAGGCTCCCTGCTGAACCTGCTTCCCCCTTTCTCTCTCTCCCTGCCTCTCTGCCTACTTGTGATCTGTCAAATAAATAAAATCTTTTAAAAAATATAAATAAATAAAAGCCATGTCTCTCTCTCTCTCTCTCTCTCTCACACACACACACACACACAGAAAGAAAGAGAGAAATGCATGCCCAGACAGTTTTACTGGTAAATTATATCAGGACATCATCAAAAATCTAAGGAAAAAAGTAACTGTCATCAGCAAAATTTTACAAATTTCAGCATAATGAATAACTAGAACTTCTATACCATGTAGTAGGTGCTAGTCACTATTCTTTTGTTTTTTGGTTTTTTTAAGATTTTATTTCTAAGTAATCTCTACACCCAACATGTGGCTTAAACCCATAGCTCTGAGACCACCAGTCACACACTCTATCCCCTAAGCCAGCCACAGGCCTGTGTGCTAGTCACTATTCTAAGTGCTTGCCACACACCAATTTATTAATCTTCACAAGACTCTTTGGTAAGACACTATTATTATCCCCACTTAATAAATACAGAAACCCTGGAAGTATAGTACAGCTAAGTGAGGGTTGGGTGTGGACTCGAACTCAGGCAGTCCGGCTCCAGTGACCTTTTCTGTTTCACTCTGTTATACTGAATTCCTAGCAAACGAGATAGCAAAGAAATGACCATGAGTGTGAATGAGTATCTGTGTGGTTTTTGTATGTATTTCCTTTATTAGAAAACTAACATCATAAAAGAAAGGAGAAAGGAAATTTTTTGAGACAAGAGGTTAAGTACAAACTCTAATATAAGCTAAATGGATAAACGTACTATGTGCGTGTGTTTTTAAAATCAATATAAATAGCTTAAGAAGAACTATACTGAAATAAATAACTGAGCTAGGGTACACAAAGTCTGTGTATAAAAGCAGTGCGTTATAAGATATCTCAGAAGTAAAATGAATGCCATCTAGTCACAGAATACAGAATACATAAAGGATTGAGATAAACCTTTTTAATCCTTACCACCCAATTAGGAAAAAAGACAAAAAATTAACTCATAAAAAATATAATTAGCTAATAAAAACAGCACTAAATGAAAATTAACAGTCTTTTCAGTAAAATTAATTAAAAATATTTTTAAATGTACCCATTATTGAAGGGACTACAGGAAAAAGGAGTCTGAGACATAATACCGATGGGGCATAAGTTAATGCAACCTTTCTAGAAAACAATTTGATAGTATGTGCTAAGATCTTTATAAATGTTTAAATCTTTTCAGAAAGAAAAACTAAGATACAGACAGAAATTGTACATCCCTAGAGGCGTGGTGTGTTTCATCCTTCCAGAGTTTGCCTGGCATTCTGATTACCAGTAACGACTCTGGATCCAGACATTCTGCTTTCAAAATCAAACTCTGCTACTTCCCAGCTGCAAGACTCTGCTGAAATCATATAACTTCCCCGTGCCTTGGTTTTCACATCTCTATAATGGGGATAATAACAGCACCTACTTTTGAGGTTGTTCTGCAGATTATACAAGATGGTATCTCTAAAGACTTAGGGCAACTCCTGACACAAAATTAACACAATACAGATGACAGCAGTAATCATTAGGTTTCCAATTCAACATTGGAAAGAATATGACTTTATAATAAAACAATGTAGGTATATAATATTCTATAGCTATCAAATACCATTCTTCAAAAAATATATAATAATAGGGAGAAGTAACAATAAAAAATATCATATATAGCAAACTTTCTGCATAAAGTAGTATATAAATAGAGGATAATGATAAGACACTCCTTAGAAGCCACATGGGAATGCTGATGACACAAGCAGTAACAATGAACATAATCTTGGCTTCCTCAGATATCGATCACCAGCTGGCATCAGAAACACTGCAACCAAATTATTAATTTATTTTACTTCCAAAGAGTTCATCTTGTGTACTCAAGCCTCCTTAGATATAGCTGATATAAGAACTAGAAATTCCGGGGAGCCTGGGTGGCTCAGTGGGTTAAGCCGCTGCCTTCGGCTCAGGTCATGATCTCAGGGTCCTGGGATCGAGTCCCGCATCGGGCTCTCTGCTCAGCAGGGAGCCTGCTTCCTTCTCTCTCTCTCTGCCTGCCTCTCAATGTACTTGTAATTTCTCTCTGTCAAATAAATAAATAAAATCTTTAAAAAAAAAAGAACTAGAAATTTCTATAAACTATATATTAATTATTAAATAAATATTACTTGGCTATATGCCCAATATAAGGCAACTACATGAATACTCTAAAACAGATCATGATTAATTTTAAACGATTCCCATGTCATTACGTATGGCTTTGGATTAAAATGTTACTTTAGAAAGCTAAGCTGGAAATATTTTAACACAAAGCTTTTTTTTTTTTTTAACATTTAGTGTTATATTAATGTTATTCTCATGTAACATGAAAAACAAGGTCTCAAAATGAAATATTGCTTTCCTGGAATTCTAGAATGAGGTTATTAATCATATCTACCATTCATGAATATATATTGTAGCATAATTTGTAAAGCAGTGAAACTTTTCAAAAGAACGCCTGTGAAAATATGAATTTCTCACTATTTGATCTCTTAAAATATGGATGTTTAAGCTTTCTTTTTGAGCACTTTTAAAGAGCTAGTTGAAGAAACTTGGTACAACATACTGGGATAGTCATTGCCTTGAACTCAAATTTGTTTGCATGTGAGCTCCAGTTAGGGAGTGATTTGACCTGTGATGTGCATTTTGCTTAATAGGTCTGGGCGTTGAGTGCTTTTGAGTTTTACCTTAATAATAAAATACTTAAGAAGTTCTCCTTTTTATACCCTTATTCATTTGGACTCCGAAATAATAAGACTTACAGGGAACATCAATCATCCACCCATACAACCGCCTACTTCCTATGGACTCATTTCAACAATTTAGATGGTACTCCACACTTTGTTTCAATCCACAAGCCTCAGAAAACTCTTACACCATTTTGTCTGGCAACTTACAACACCTTTGTATTTGACCGATGACCGTGTTACAGATCACAGTACATAAGTTGGAACATGGGCTTTGGGGTCTGAGCAGGGCTAACCTTCCCTCTCATGTTTTCTAACCTTAATCATTAGGTTTTCTTTGGGCAGATTACCCTGGGCTCCTGGATCCTCAGATGCCTCATCTTTGAAATGGGCTAAACTGACAGAATAGCAATGACTCTGTATAACTGTATATTTACATAGAATTGTTTGACATTTAACTCCTTAATATTTTAATTTTTTTTATTTCTTTTGCAGTGAGATGTGAAGTAATGAGTTATTTTTTCCAATGAGTTATCTGAAGTCTATTTGGTGATTAATCCATCCTTTTGAAAACTTGTTCAAAATTCCACCTTGAGCAAATGTGCATAGCATTTCTCTTAACAATTCCTGACCCAGGGTTGGCACTTAATAAGATCTTAATAAGATCTTCTCGTCTTCCTTCTACTGAGCCTAAAACTTGCTTTCTTATCAATTCTACTGTTCCTATTTTGCCTGAAGCCATACTAACAAAACTTATTTAACAAAGTAAAATACCTTCAATTCCTTCGGTCAGTCTTCATATAGCACAGTTTTCCACTAAATGTCATCATGCCTCCCCTCTTTTTAATAAGCCCTAATTGCCAATGTTCATCTAACAAGGTGGCTTCTTGGACAGACCATTTTCTATCAGACATGTTTTCCCAATTGCAAATGATGGAAACAGCATCCTCCCTGTTCCCAACATTTTACTTCTAGAAATACAATCTAATTTTGCCTTAGCATTTTTCACATTCAATTCATACCATGTTGAACTAAAAAGTTTTGTCATGACTAAAAGCCATGATTCTTTTTTAGTATGGACTATTTTTAAGCCCAATTTTCTCCCTTTTGAAAATGTAAAAGTATCCTGATTATCTGATGATAATCTTTAAAAATAACAAAAATCTAATAATGAGAAAGGTCACTTATCACTTATATTTTTACTTACTCTTTCACTCAAATTCAAGACATTTTCTAAACATTTTTTTTTCTTTTTAGTTTAGTTGTATGTTAGTTTAAGGTATACAACACAGTGATTCAACATCTCTATATGTCATGCTATGCTCCCCACAAGTACAGCTACCATTTGTCACCATACAACACTAGTACATCATTGACTATGTTCCCTATACTGTATCTTTCATTCACATGACTTATTCATCCCATAACTAGAAGGCTGTGTCTCTCACTCTCCTTCACCCATTTTGCCCATTCCCCTACCCCTTTTCCCTCTGGTAACCATCAAGATGTTCTCTTTATAGGTCTAAATCTGCTTTTTGTTTTTTTACTCATTTCTTTCACCTTTTAGATTCCATATACGTATGAAATTATATGGTATTTGTCTTTCACCCTGACTTATTTGATTTAGCATAATAACTCCGAGGTCCATTCCTGTTGTTGTAAATGGCAAGATCTCATCTTTCTTATGGCTGTGCAATATCCCAGTCTGTGTGTGTGTGTGTGTGTGTGTGTGTGTCTTTTTTTTTTCAATTTCTTTTCAGTATACCAGAATTCATTGTTTATGCACCACACCCAGTGTTCAATGCAATATATGCCCTCCATAATACCTACCACCAGGCTCACCCAACCTCCCACCCCCCGCCCCTTCAAAACCCTCAGATTGTTTTTCAGAGTCCATAGTCTCTCATGGTTCATCTCCCCTCCAATTTCCCTCAACTCTCTTCTCCTCTCCATCTCCCCATGTCCTCCATGTTATTCCTTATGCTCCACAAGTAAGTGAAACCGTTTGATAATTGACTCTCTCTGCTTGACTTATTTCACTCAGAATAATCTCTTCCAGTCCCATCCATGTTGATACAGAAGTTGGGTAGTCATCCTTTCTGATGGAGGCATAATACTCCATAGTGTATACGGACCACATCTTCCTTATCCATTCATCTGTTGAAGGGCATCTTGGTTCTTTACACAGTTTGGCAACCGTGGCCATTGCTGCTATGAACACTGGGGCACAGATGGCCCTTCTTTTCACTACATCTGTATCTTTGGGGTAAATACCCAGTAGTGTAACTGCAGAGGCATAGGAAAGCTCTATTTTTAATTTCTTAAGGAATCTCCACACTGTTTTCCAAAGTGGATGCACTAACTTGCATTCTCACCAACGGTGTAATAGGGCTCCCCTTTCTCCACATCTGGACTCTCCAACACCAGTTGTTTACTGTCTTGCCAATTTTGGCCATTCTAACTGGTGTAAGGTGGTATCTCAATATGGTTTTGATTTGAATCTCCCTGATAGCTAGTGATAATGAACATTTTTTCACGTGTCTGATAGCCATTTGTGTGTCTTCATTGGTTAAGTGTCTGTTCATGTCTTCTGCCCATTTTTTGACATGATTATCTGCTTGGTGTGTGTTGAGTTTGAGAAGTTCTTCATAAATCCTGGATACCAGCTTTTGTCTGTACTGTCATTTGCAAATATCTTCTCCCGTTCTGTGGGTTGCCTCTCTGCTTTGTTGACTGTTTCCTTTGCTGTGCAGAAGCTTCTGATATTGATGAAGTCCCAAAAATTCATTTTGCTTTTGTTTCCTTTGCCTTTGGAGACATATCTTGAAAGAAGTCGTTATAGCTGATATTGATGAGGTTACTGCCTATGTTCTCCTCTATGATTCTGATGGATTCCTGCCTCATGTTGAGGTCTTTTATCCATTTCGAGTTTATCTTTGTGTATAGTGTAAGAGAATGGTTGAGTTTCATTCTTCTACATACCTACATACAGCTGTCCAATTTTCCCAGCACCATTTATTGAAGAGACTGTCTTTTTTCCATGTATATTTCTTCTTATCTTCTTTATCCATTTATCTATTGATGGGCCCTTAGCTTACTTCCATACCTTAGGTATTATAAATAATGCTACTAAATATAGATGTGCATTTATCTTTTGAAATTTACTTTCTTTAAATACACATTGTTCTAGAGTTATAAGCTTTAAGACTAAAAATATTTTAAAGAGAGTTACATTCTTTTTCAATTAAGTATACTCTGTTTTCAATATTCATGTCAATTTAAACATTTTTCATATGCTACAAAAGAAAAGTTTCAGAAAATCACATTCAGTATAATTTCATTTTGACATATGGGTACTTACTAACAATCATATACATACTTGAAAATGGAGAATATGCATATTTGATATATATAAAAAGGAGTATAACAAAATACTCTGTTTAGCTTGGGACTAGGGAGTGGGAATTGAGAAACAATGGGACTTGACATCCATTTTTTTCATTTTTTTTCTTATAGTGGGCATGCTTTTCTTTTATAATGGCATTTAAACTTTTACTTAGGTAACAGCTATAATAAGCAAATATCAGTCAAATTAATAAGCAGGAAAAACTCAGAACATCATATTTTATGATCTAAGTTACTAATAAAAGTCACCCAAGGATAATCCATTAAATTTTTTAAATTTAGATTGACATTAATGTGCTTTTACTTTAAATATGTTTTAAAATGTTTTATTCAAAGCCATTTTGTGATTTAAATCTTTTGCATTACTCTAACACTCTGGTTTGAGAATGTTTTCCGCTTCGCCGTATGGAAGTAAATTTGACTTATCCTTTGTTAACTACTTTGCTTCTATATTATCCATAAACCCAAAGAGCTTATTGGCATATAGCTCTTTCATGCTTTCAGAATTTTATGCAATTTTGTGATATCTCGCAGTATCCTGTTAATAGGATGAGCAAGAGACAATCAAAATAAAATATTGGGAAATGAGAATACACTGCAGTAGAACAGAGAAACTCATTACGGAACCCCATAGAAACAAGAGAGCAAGATTAACAGTCTTACACATTAAATAAAGAGGGTGAAACAGAAAGGATAACGATTTTTCATTTTTTCCTTTTTAAATACATCTATTCTGTTTAGAATAACTTTTATGAATCTCTATTTGAATTGATAAAATAATTACTCACCTTTAAAGAGTAACAAGTTTATTCCTAAGAAAAAATGGAATGTAAGGAAAGAGTGTGGACTTGGGAATCTGAAGACCTTGACTTAAATAGGGTACTTATTTACTCTCCAATCTCAGGCAAAGAACTCCTCTTCTCGGACCCTCAATTTTCTGTTCTATAAAATAGGGACTTATAGGACATATGCCTAATGGAGTTGCTTTTAACTGTTAAATGAGGGAAACTATGCACAAAAATATTAGCATTCTTCCCTCTTTCATAATAAATCCTATTCTACAAAGAGAAAACTAAATAAAATAATATATCAGCACTCTTAAACTGCTTAAAACCTTCATATTATCTCAGTTATTCAAAAGTCTGTATTTGAGGGGCACCTGGGTGGCTCAGTGAGTTAAGGCCTCTGCCTTCGGCTCAGGTCATGATCTCAGTGTCCTGGGATCAAGCCCCACATTGGGCTCTCTGCTCACTGGGGAGCCTGCTTCTTCCTCTCTCTTTCTCCCTGCCTCTGTCTCTGCCTACTTGTGAACTCCGTCAAATAAATTTAAAAAATTTTTTTTAATTTAAAAAAAAAGTCTGTATTTGAGAAGATAAGAGTATCTGGAAAATCACTACCTCTTTTAAAAAGAAGTTAGAGATAAAAGAACTTTCCAATTAAAATGGCATCCTAAATGCATACACTTACGTATTTCCCCAACCAACACACCACTGAAATGACACTGAGGGAAACAATAAAGTGCAAAGGACAAAGAATAAGAAAAGAGATGACAGCAGAGAAGAACAGTTAACCAAATGTTGGGAGAGGGAGACAGCAAGGAGGAGTGGTAACTGACTTAGAGAAGGGTTAATCAGTTTGTTTATTTTCATTTTATTTTGTGAAACTTGAAGAGTTGAGTTTTATATCTGGATTGATGTGCTACGGCACAGAACTGGTACACAAGTCTAGGAGGTAGTGGGAACATAAGGGACCCTAAGGACCCCACCAGGCTGTATTTAGAGAAATTTGAAGAAGGGCTATGAACTTCCATGGATGATGAAACTGGGTTCAAATCGATTGCATTTGAGTATCTCAGTGGCAAGAATAGACATCTAATTATAATACCATATATTTTTAGGTCTGTTTCTCTATTTTCTTAGATCTTGTTCTTTGATGGGAATCCTCCCCAATACCCATCTCACGTGTGTCCAATGTACCCAAAATAGATCACAAGTAAAAGAAGGATGCGTCAGCAGGAAGAATCAGATGCCAAACTGGCTGAACAACAGTCTCACTCTACTGTCTGGCAAGAGACGTCTCTATTCCTATACATTCTGTCATGCAGTCATCAAATATTAATTGGGTAAATTCTACGTGCCAAGAACCATTCTAAATTTCAAAGGCATGGTAGCAAAGGAAACAGAGTCTACCTTTAAGGATTTGCAGATGTTGAGAGACAGACAGCAAACATAGTAAAACATGGGTCACTGCTGTTAAGAAGAAAAGGAGTGTAAATGGCGATCAGAATGGCAGTGGGGTCTGTTTGATAGAGAAGAGACAGATAACACTTGCCTGATAAGCTGGCATGTGAGCAAATAACTAACATGAAAACACAGCATGATCCAAGAGGTATCTAAGGGGAAAGGGAAAACATTAAAGCCCAAGTGAAACACAAAAAGAAGTTCCGAACACAAAACCAGTAAGTGACTGCTCTCCCAGAGCTCACGTCCCATAGATGGACACAATGAACAAACATAGACAAAATGTGTTGGACAGTGGTAATTTTTATATAGAAAATTAATGCAGGGGCGCCTGGGTGGCTCAGTGGGTTGGGGCCTCTGCCTTCGGCTCAGGTCATGTTCCCAGGGTCCTGGGATCGAGCCCCGCATTGGGCTCTCTGCTCAGCAAGGAGCCTGCTTCTGCCTCTCTCTCTGCTTGCTTCTCTGCCTACTTGTGATCTCTGTCTGTCAAATAAATAAATAAAAATCTTAAAAAAAAAAAAGAAAATTAATGCAGCCTATTATAATGGAAAGCAACTCGAGGTGCCTATTTTGGATTAAGGTACTAAAAATGACTGGTCTAAAATGCTGAATTAGACAGTGCTGGCAATGGCTGCCTCTATGAGGTGGGGAAAGAGTCGCCTCCAGACAAGCCTGAGAGCAGAAAGAGGTAACCAAACAGAGAGGGCTAAGTGGAAAGCAAATTAATTTGATGTTGCAATTTACATGGTTCAGCAGAAGTGAGGCAGGAGTTATTAAGAAAAAAAAAATCAAAACAACTGTGAGCCATATGCAAAAAGAAGTGACGAGGAAACCGCTGAATCAAAATGTTAAGGAAAGCTGAATTTTCAAAACACACCGGATGAGGAAGATATAGCAAAATGACTCAGAAGAATACGTAGAGAGTTACTAGGAAAAACCACGGTGTTCTTTCTGTCTCTCACCTAAGTTTTCCCCTTGGCTTTCTTCTCCTTTTAGGTTCCCACCCTCTCTTGTTTCAGTTCACTTCCTTGCTCAGGAACCAGATTTTCGTCTCCAAATACACAAACACATGTTATTTTTTTTTAACATCTCTCCTTGCAACAGTACACGGATCCATCAAATTTCACCAGAGCCAACCGGAACTCATTAAACCTCATCCTTCTCTTCCACCCTTGGATAATAACAAGCATCCAGTCACCTGAAGGAAGATCCCAACACCATCTTGGACTTTCTCTCCCTCCCTTGTGGACTATAACTTAACACGTCTACCAACTCCAGGTCCAGAAGATCACCCCGGGTCCCACTTCTCTTCATTTCCTCTGGAACACCCGGAGTTCTACGGCTTGACATCAACCACCTGGGTTACTGAAGCAGCTTCCTACTTGGCTCCCCTATTACTACACTGCCCACCAATCACTCGCCATCCACCCTCCAAGGAGTTACCTTTTGTAACATAGATATAATTATTTTAATACCATGTGTAAAATCACGTTCCCCAGATTCCTCAACCTACCCTTCTGCCCTTTCATTTCCCATGTACTAGGCTGCCCTACGCTCAGCTCACAGGGGAGTCATGCTGGAGTCCCTGCCTCCTGCTTCTTTGACAAACCATCACATCATGGTCCATCACACTCTTCAACCTCTGTGCATCCACTGCCTTCCGCCTACACGCAGGTTGCTCTTTTTTCTCCTTCATTTGTTCAATCAGTCAGTCAGGCAGTCAACAAGACAAGCAACCCACAATTCCTGGGGGCAACAGGAAAAAAAGCAAAACAATAAATAAGCAATAATTTTTTTTTAAAAAGTGATAAGCACAAATAAAAAAGAGGGGGCCTTCAATGGGTGTCTCTGAAAGCCAAGACCTCAACAGTGAAAAAAAGTAGCTAAGATAGAACTTGGGGGTAGGGAGCTGGAGTGAGGGAACATCAAGCAAAAAAACCGTCCAGAGATGAAAAAGAGTCTAGAAAACAGAATGAGGAGTTTGAATACTGGTTTATGTGTAATGAGAAATCACTGGAGGGGCATCTGGGTGGCTCAGTGGGTTAAGCCTCTGCCTTTGGCTCAGGTCATGATCTCAGGGTCCTGGGATCAAGCCCTACATCTGGCTCTCTGCTCAGCCAGGAACCTGCTTCCCCCTCTATCCCTGCCTGCCTCTCTGCATACTTGTAATCTCTCTGTCAAATAAATAAACAAAATCTTAAAAAAAAAAAGAAAAAGAAAAGAAAAGAAAGAAGAACTCACTGGAGAATATCAGGCAGTAGAATAAACCTTCATATAAAAATGAAAATTGGGGGAAATGGCAGAAATAATATATTTTTCTGTTTACTCTGAATACATTAAAATCATCTCTTTATGAATACAAACATTGATACCATCAAATATGATCCCAAAACTGCGGTCCTGCCTTCCTCACAGAGTAACAGTTCCAGTTTTTTACCTTCAATTCCTTCACACTGTGCCTCAGTATATGTGGCTTAATGGAGAATGGCCATTGATTTTCATGGACTAATTCGTGCAGATTAATTTGTACATGGTTAGGAAGGTGTAAATATACTGCAATTATAAAATGAAGCTAAATGCGATCCATGAATCTAGAGCATGAAGGGGAGAAAAGGATACCTAAAACAATACTGTATCATCCCTTCTAAAAGATTCTTGAACAAGTAGAGAAATAATGAGCCATCATACAGAGAACATTAGAGAAACTAACACGTTTGCCAGGGCAGATTAATTTGGTGACTTTTTTTTTTCTTTATGGCAGAGAATTGACTGGTTGAAAAAAAAAAGGAGCAGAAACTATAGCTGACTTCAGTAAAGTATGTGATGAAGAATAGCATACAGAAAGATTTTAAATAAAGTTTGTTTGGACAGAAATATGATTACAATGACTCAAAGTTAGATCTATGTATAAAACTATAACTATAATTTTAAATGACCATACATCTTTCTTAGTAGTTATAACAAGCTTATTCCATTGTCAGTTCTGTCTCTTAAAAACAACCTAGAGGACAGAAAAATACATATGAATTGTTTATTCACATACATATAAAAGGAAAAAATAAACAAAGAAGCAGTAAGTATATGAGAAAAGAGAAAGGGAAGGAAAGATACTGGTTGTTAAGGGCATTTAGAATAAGAAGACCCAACTCCACATCAAGAACATGGCACTCACCAAGTATTCCTGCAATATATTTGCTGCCAAAGTTCTCAATTTTGGTTTCAAGTTTTTATTTTTATTCTTTTACAGGACACAATGTTGCTTTAAAAATTTTTTCTTAACACCACCTTCCCCATGATATTATTGTTCTTTGTTTAGATTTAGCTATAAAAGATTACAAGATGAATTCTTTACCAGCGTTTCTTGGCTTCTGTCTTTTGGAAGGGAGTGTTCGGGACACAATTTTAAATAGAGTCGTCGGAGAAGACATCACAACCAAATGCCAAGCTTTACCAGCTATCCTGGAGAAAAGTGCTCCAGGTAGAAGAAGGAGCAAATGTCAAAGCCCTGAAGAAGTAGAGTGCTAATGTGCTGGAGGAAAAACAAGGAAACCTTTGTTGCTAGAAGACTGAGAACATAGGAGAGAAGTTACAGATGACATCAGAGATGGCTGGATTGAGTGCAAACCATAACAGGGCTCTGTTACCCTGAAAGAAATGGGCGTCATTGGAGGGATTTTGGCATTTGAGCATTAGGAGCCAGCAGCTCCCCTACCTCCACTCTGACTCTGGTTGGTATATTGAAAATAGACTGCAGGGGTCAAGGACAGAAACTGGAAGAACTGTTAGCATAGTGTAAGAATCTAGATATAAAAAGAACAGTGGCTTGGACAAGTCAAGTTTTGGAAAGGGTGAGATATAGTCCAATTATGGATCTATTTGGAAAAGAGAAAATAATATATGTTCATATCGGGCAGAGGTGTAAGAGAAAGATCAGAAACAAGGATGACCCCAGAATAGAATATCTATTAATTTTCAAAGGGTAGATTTTCAGTGAAGCAAGTTTGGGGAATAAAATCATGAGCTGAGTTTCAAGTTTGAGATACCCATTAGAAATTCAAAACTGTGGAAAGAACCAAGATGCCCTTCAACGGACAAATGGATAAGGAAGATGTGGTCCCTATACACTATGGAATATGATGCCTCCATCAGAAAGGATGAATACCCAACTTTTGTAGCAACACGGACGGGCCTGGAAGAGATTATGCTGAGTGAAATAAGTCAAGCAGAGAGAGTCAATTATCATATGGTTTCACTTATTTGGGGAGCATAACAAATAGCATGGAAGACAAGGGGAGATGGAGAGGAGAAGGGAGTTGGGGGAAATTGGAAGGGGAGGTGAACCATGAGAGACTATGGACTCTGAAAAACAATCTGAGGGTTTTGAAGGGGCTGGGGGTGGGAGGTGGGGGGAGCCAGGTGGTGGGTATTATGGAGGGCACATATTGCATGGAGCACTAGGTATGATGCATAAATAATAAATTCTGTTATGCTGAAAAGAAATTTAAAAAAAAGAAAAAAAGAAAGAAATTCAAGTGGAACCCACAACTATGTGGTCACTAGTCTTCGACAAAGCAGGAAAGAATATCCAATGGGAAAAAGATAGTCTCTGCAACAAATGGTGCTGGGAAACTGGACAGCCACATGCAGAGGAATGAAACTGGACCATTTTCTCACAACAGACACAAAATTGAACTCAAAATGGATGAAAGACCTCAATATGAGACAGGAAACCATCAAAATCCTGTAAAAGAATGAACACCAGCAACAACAACTTGATCTCAGTCACAGCAACTTTTACTAGACATGTCTCCAGAGGCACGGGAAACAAAAGCAAAAATGAACTATTAGAACTCCATCAAGATAAAAACCTTCTGCACAGCCATGGAAACAATCAACAAAACTAAAAGGCAGCCTATGGAATAGGAGAAGATATTTGAAAATGGCATATCTAATAAAAGGTTACTATTCAAATTCTGTATAGAATTTATCTAACCCAACACCCAAGAAAACAAACAAACCAGTTAAGAAATGGGCAGAAGACATGAATGGACACTCTTCCTAAAAAAGTGATGCTCAACATCACTCATCATGAGGGATATCAAATCAAAATCACGATGAGATACCACCTCCCACCTGTCAGAATGGTTAAAATGAACAACACAAGAAACAGCAGGTATTGGTGAGGGTGTAGAGAAAGGGGAACCCTCTTGTACAAATGGTAAAAAATGCAAACTGCTACAGCCACTCTAGAGAATAGTATGGAGGTCCCAGACTCAACTCAGCTTCAACTCAAAAAGTTAAAAATAGAACTCCCCTATGTTCCAGCAATCGTACTATTTTGTATTTGCCCAAAGGACACAAAAATGCAGATTCGTGCACCTTGATGTTTACAGCAACATTATCAACAATAGCCAAACTAGGGAGAGAGCCCAAACGTCCATCAACTGATGAATGGATAAAGAAGATGTGGATGTGGATGTGTGTGTGTGTGTGCGTGTGTGTGTGTGTATAATGCAGTATTACTCAGGCATCCGAAAGAAAGAAAGAAAGAAAGAAAGAAAGAAGCAGGCAAAGAAGTCTTGCCCTTTGCAACAATGTTCTTAGAGCTAAAGTGTATTTTACTAAATGAAATAAGTCCGAGAAAGACAAGTACCACATAATCTCACTTATATGTAGAATTTAAGAAAGAAAACAGATGAACATATGGGAAGGGGGAGAAGAGAAAAAGGAGAGGGGGACACAAACCATAAGAGACTTTTAAAGACAGAGAACAGACAGGGTTGACAGATGGGGGTGGGTGGCCGATGGATAGATAGGTGATGGGTATTAAAGAGGGCACTCATTATGATAAGCACTAAGTGTTGTATGTAATTAACAATCTACTCCAGAAACCAATACTGCACTGTATGTTAACTAAGTAAAATTAAAATTTAAAAAAAAAGAAAGCAGGAAGAAAGAAATTCAAGCAGAGATGTCAAATATTCCGTTGGATATATTAGTCAACAGTTCAGGACAGAGGTCCAGGATGAAAATAGAAATTTTGATATTTAAAGCCAGAAAAGTTGGCGAGATCATTTTTAAAAGTGAGTACAGATGAAAATAAGAGGAGAATTAAAGAATTGAACCCTGGTGTGGTTTCAAGATAACACTGGAGGTGATTAAAAAATCAACAAAAGAAACTAAGGAAGGGCAGTCAGTAAGTAAGAAAGGAGAAAAACCAAGAAAATGAGACACTGGGAGTCAAGCAAAAGAAAAAAAAAATGAAGACAAGGGAGGGAGCCTGCTGTCAGTGCTGCTTACAAGTCAGTTAAGATGAACACAGAAACCTGGACTGAACAATAGATTTCACAGTGTGGAGATCTTTGGGGAGGTTGATAAGAAGTGTTTCTTTGAAGTGGCATAGGTGAAAGTCTGTTGCATTGGATTCAAAAGAGAATAGGATAAGAGAAACTGTAGATAGCAAGCTAGACAACCCTTTGAAAGACGTTCTGTAACAGGGGAAAAAAAAAGTGGAGCAGCAAAAGGGGAGGAAATCTCCTCAAAAGATACTTTGTTTTGATGAGAGAAATAAGAGCTCATTATTATGTTGACGGAAAAAGGAAAAGAAAAAATAATGGTGCAAAAAAGAAAGGGATTATGACAAAGCAAAAGAAGAGGATAGGAGAGAAAGGTTGTGATGATTGGCAGTAAACGTGCTTAGATAAGGAGAAACACAAGTACATGAGGGCTGAGAACAGTGGAAAGGGGGTGGGACCAAGGATGTCAAGGAATCATTAAGAAGTTCTTAAGAGAAGCATCTGGAAAAAATGGTAGGTGGTGATCTGCTTGGAATGGATATTCTGGAGGAGCTGGTTATTGGTAACCAGCTATTGGAGCTGGTTATTGGTAATGATAAGAAGCAGGGTATGTCCCTTGACCGAATGCTTGGGAGAACACAGAAGAACACAGAAGATGAGAAGAAAGGTCCAGTTATTGGAGCTGGTTATTGGTAATGATAAGAAGCAGGGTATGTCCCTTGACTGAATGCTTGGGAGAACACAGAAGATGAGATCATTGGAAGAAAGGTCATTAAGTAGCCAAAGAGTTAGTGTACTGGAAAGATTCCCCTTAGCTGTTATTTAAACCACCGAAAATTATGATCACCAAGAAGTAGTGTTTGGAGAGAATGACAATGAGTCAGAGGTTTCCATTTTGAAGGAATGAGAAAAGATAAATCAAAGGTTGTCCATCAAGCAACTTCCTAACCTAATGGGGCAGAAGTAAATATGTAATTGTAATGTAATGGACTGAGTGCTAAAATACAGACAGGAACTAAGCCCCGCAGAATATTCCAAGAGGAATTGACTGTTAGCTGCTCAACAGACATTAAATGGATGAATGAATGAACTGTGGGTTAGGTGAGGGTAGTGGGTTGAAGAGTGGTCCCCCCAAAATAGGTCCACCCAAAACCAGCGATATATAGGTATATAAACAGCATGAACTCATTTGAAAAAAAGGGGTCCTTGAAGGTGAAATTAAGGATCTTGAAATGAGAACATCCTCAATTGCTTTGATGGGCCCTAACGATGTATGAGAGCCAGAAGAGGTGAAGACACCACCACAGACGAACTGTGGAAGTGCAGACTGGGATAGGAGCTACTCAGCCCCAAGCCAGGAGATGGATGGAAGCCCAGGAGCTGGAAGACTCAAGGAGCGGAGTGTCTCCAGACCTGCTGCAGGGAGCATGGCCCCATGGATGCTTGGATTTTGGACTTCTGGCCTCCACGATTAGGAGAAAATTAATTTTCCCATTTTAAGTCACCGGGTCTGTGGTCATTTGTTACAGAAATGAATACAATGAAATGAATACAGGGAGGAAAATTCTCATGGGGGCATTTGCACTGAATTATGCAAGAAGAGCAGAAGTTTGATAAGGCAAAGAGTTAAAGTGCGCAGTACAATCTTTGTTCAGACCCTGGGTGCAAAGGAGGGAGTGAGGAAGGGACACGGCATGTTTTGGGAAAAGGGAAAAGTTCAGGGCAGACGGACATGGGGTTCTAGAATGTAAAACGAGGTGACAAGACCCCTACTGCACACTTTGTATGGCAAAGAAGAAGGAAAAAAGAAAGTTTTAAATATGCAATTTGCGGAGTTAGTGATTCCTCTCTGGACTGGACCTAGATAGACTGTGCAATAAGTTAAACACATATCTCATCTTTTCTTCAAACATGCATATTTACTGCCTTCGTGCTAAAAAGTGAAGCCCTGATTTCAAACACAAGTTGAACGATAACACCAACAGTCAACGACTATTTATAACTAGTTTACAGTTACTCGTACCAACCCAGGCTAAATAATTCAATCTGAGGGCTAAAAAGTCTTCATAAGAAATGGAAATTAAATCAAAAACAACAAATGAAACCCTGAAGGAGTGCTACCTAAATGTCCTAGTGCATCACCTGCCTCTCTTATTTAAAAACCCCAAATCATTATCTTTCCCCTGGAACAAACTCTTGAAAGATCTTCTCAGCAGCGGTCTCAATTTCCCCAGTGACTAGGCCTGAAAGTTTGAAGCTTCTTCTCTCCACCATCACTAGGAGTAACTGGTGACTTGCCTGGCACATATCTCTCCAGCTCACATATCTTGCTCTTTCCATCCATCGTCCAAGCGGAACATCCCAGCCACCCCTTCTCCCCAAACATATCTCCCCTCCAATTCGTCCAACAATGCAGAAACAATGTATATACATGCCATCTCTTACCGTAAGAGTAACAGTCCTTTCCCAAAGAATCAGTCTATCTGTTCTATTCACTGGGCACCTAACTAAACATATAACACAGATAGGTATATAAACAGTATTATAACCAACTTCAGTGACAATCCCTTTTCTTTAATAATCTATATGTGCATGTGGTACAAACTTCCAGACATACTTATGAATGTACATGGAAAGGTCAATCTCCTTCCCACCCCTGCTCTTGATTTTCCTATGTCTCTCTACTCAGAGGTATTAAGTTGGCAACAGTTATCACAAGTGTTTTGAATCAGTAACTACACTCTGTTTATCCAGAGCAATTGGGTTTTGCTAAAATGTTCCTAACACAAACACTTATCTTACTAAAAGGGAAAGGGAGAGGGAGGACTTAGCTCCCTTAGACTATAGGAAGCCCTATATGATGGCAATTAAAACACCATCAAACTGTACACATTTGGAATAAACAAAAAAGTAGAGGTGGCATGGAAAATTATTTAAATGGCTTTTGTGAGCCCTCCTTATTCAAATTGAAACAAATTTTAAAAGCAGAGAGAATTCAACATTGAGTCTAACTTAGCTACATATATTAGCTCACTTACTCATGCATTTTATTCATTCAACACACTCAGGGTTTACCTTGTGCCATTTATGTCTAGCTTCCCTTTAAGACACAACTCAAATTGCTCCAACTTCCCTGAGGGAACTACTTCACCTTCCTCTCTCTCTTTTTTGTTTTTTTCAAAGACTTTATTTATTTGACAGACAGAGAGCACAAGCAGGGGGAAGCACTAGGCAGAGGGAGAGGGAGACGCAGGTTCCCCACTGATGCAGGGCTCCATCCCAGGAGCTGGGACCATAACCTGAACTGAAGGCAGACACTTAACCGACTGAGTAGTGCCCCTACTTTACCTTTCTAATCTCCCCTAACAAATGACACATTTTGGCATTAGGAAAGAGTATGTACAAGACTATTAAGGTATAAAGTGACAACCAAGTATTGTATTATCTAAACAATCCTTAAGACCCTCTTAAATCACCCATAAAAGAATCTCAGTTCTACATCAAACTCAGCTCGAAAAGACACTTCATACTAAGAAAACCATCATGACCATAGATATCATAACAGGAATATGGAAACTTAGAACACCAGGTCCATTTCTCCCACCTTATGTATTCACTGAGTCATATTCTTCCCATGAATAGAACAATTTAATTTGTTATATGTATTTCTCTCTTAATCTCTCACCCCTGACTCAAATACTTATAGTGGAATTAAATATGTATATAATGCAATTTCTCCAAGTACGCTATCTTGTACATTACTTTATAGAACTATCTCTCTCTTTTTTTTTTTTTTAAGATTTTATTTGAGAGATGGAGATCACAAGTAGGCAGAGAGGCAGACAGAAAGAGAGGAGGAAGCAGGCTCCCTGCTGAGCAGAGAGCCCAATGTGGGACTTGATCCCGGGACCCTGGGATCATGACCTGAGCTGGAGGCAGAGGTTTTAACCCATTGAACCACCCAGGCACCCCCATAGAACTATTTATCTATAGTGTAAATATCACCAACGAAACCGCTTCTGTTACTCATGGCAATGTTACTCATGACAATTGCCTGGCAAATCCTTTCTGATGACATCATTTGATTGGAAAATATTAACACACAGTGTTCATGCAACAGGGACAAAATTAAGGATAAGAAATAGACCCAGAAGGGATACAAAGTTTCATCTAATATACTGTCTGATGTTTAAAGGAGAAATAGAGGTAAGATCTAACAATGACATGGTTAACAATGACATGGCTAAAGATCTAACAATGACATGCTTCAAAAATAAACCATTTCATGAAACTGTGCTATGAATAAGGATATTAAGCCTGTATCAAAGCTCAATTTGCTTATACTTATTTCTTAGATACTCCTTACACAGTTTTCAATTCCTAAGACCCTAAATCAGGCACAGATTTTGTTCTGCAATAATATAGTCTTAACATAGAGAAGCAGGCCAGGCAGCATGTGAAGAGAACCATGAGCCATTCTTCAACCCAACGCAACCCAACGCAACCCAACCCAACCCAACACTTCCTTGCTTCTTTGTTCACTACAGTCAACAGAATTACCTTTGCTTTACCTGTCCCATATAAACACTCTTAAGTCCAGAGCTTGATGTCACATTCCAATTTGCTCACCCTCTTTCTCACATTCATAACTAAGTGAGAGGTAAGCCCATCCTTCCTTTTAAGGTTCATCTTAAAGCCACCATTCTGGGGTTTTGTTTGTTTGTTAATCACTTTTCTCAAAGATAGCCTTAACTGAGCAGAGTTCATCTGGCTCAGTCTTGTGTTTGGTCCAACACGTCAAGATCAGAAGATAGCTAGTCTTAGAAATTTTCTAATTATTTCTTAATCTTTTCCCCTCCTTAGCCCTGGCAAGCTGATATCAAAGTTAATAAAACAAATAACCAAACTGGAAGCTGACTATTTAGTATTATTTGAGGGTTTCTGGAAAAGCCTCTAAAAGAAACCCAATGGGTTTAACATAACTAAAACTATTTTGCTACATTAAGTTTCATTCAAATATATTTAAAAGGTTCAGTGAGGGGGAAAAGAAGGTTGGTGTCTATTTGAGAAGCAGTTTGGCTTGAATAGAGAGGGAAATTGTAAATCGCAAGGCTCTGTTAAAGAAAGTGATTCATTGGTAAAGACCAATTAATCATGAAGGAGCAATGTAGGGGTGGGAATTGGAATGAGCCCAGTGGTTAGTCTAGTAAGAAGAGAAAAGAGAAATTACTAATGCTAGAATCTCGGTTACCCAGGTAACTATGAACAGATAGGAAAATGAACATTTTAGGATCTTAGTTGGAAGAAGAAAAAGAAAAAGAAAAAAAAAAAAAAAGACCAGAGTATGTTGGTATTCGTATTACTAGTTCACTCGTTTTTAATCTCTTCTGTTTTGAGATGGGAGGTTGAAAAAATAATATATATTTAAAAAAAAAAAAAAGGAGAGTAGGTAGTTTTTGCAGGAAAAGCAACAAACATGACAAATAACTTGGAAAAATCTCAAATCTGAACCCAACATTAAATTATGTGATCCAGAGCAGAGCTTCTCAAACTTTAATGTTTATAAGAATCTCCTGGTCATATTGTTAGGAAAATGAGGATTCTAAATCAGTAGGTCTGGGGTAGGGCCTGAGAGTCTGCATTTTTGCAAGCTCTAAGGTGATGCCCACCTGGCTGGTCTATAAACCACACACTGAGTTGCAAGCATAGAAGATAGCAGTGTTCACCCACTGTAGAGAAACTTTCTGAAGAGTTTGGTGGCAGGGCGGAGGGGGGCAGGGAAAGTACAAATATGTCACTGTGTCCACAAAGTATCCAGTAATACTTTCCGACACGTTCATTCAATCAGTGGTCTCTCAAAGCACCCTATTTTCCATTTTTGGAGATGTTCTCCATCCCTAAAGACATCTCCGCTATTTTAAGCTAAAATTCATTAATTTCCTGAGAAAACATGCAAAAAATGAAGAGAAGAAAAAATGCTTCTTGTTTGCCACAGCTTCTCCAACTCCTCTCCCGAGTCAAAATAGGAATGTACACGACGACACAACCAGGTATACACATATGGTAACTGTATTCAAAATAATTTTGTTCCTTAGATTTTTGCCAAATGCAATTAAGCTTTCTCAGAATTTAGAGCCCTAATGAAAAGCTTATTGTAAATTGACACATGTGCATTTTGAGTGACTGGAACAGAGCTTGGTTCACAGGGTACACCTGATAAAGATTTCCTGGCGTATATAAAATTTAAATTTATGTTTATATTTTCTTAAGTATTCAAAGCAAAATTCCTATCAGGTAAAGAGGACATTTTCCTCATTTTTTTGTGAAAAGGAATTAAGGCACAAAGAAAGTGACAATCCTTCCAAGCTCACTGAGCTAGTGAGAGAAAGAGTCAAGATCTTCTGTTTTGTGCTTGACCCTATGCTTTTCCTTCTATCACATCATTTCCCAATATGTCACGGTGCTCTCTTCAATGCATCAAAAATTAACCTAAGAAGCAAATGAGATATCATAGGGTGAAACACCAACCAATAATAATAATAATAATAATAATGTCAAAACATTTTAGAGAAGAGAGCTCATTTAGAGAAAAAATATATATTCTATAAAAATAATGTATTACAAAAGCAAATAAACTGCCACTTTTTTAAAGTAAAACTTGGCCTTAATTTGACAATGCTGCTTCTAAAAATAAACATGACAGCCATATTAATGATGAAAAGTACATTCAGGGAAGGTATGATATAATTTAATATTAATTTATAATGTTCTCCACTCCTCCTTGAAATGAGAAGGATAGTGTCAAGACAAGTTAAGACAACCAAATTTTCAATTGTGCCTGACCAGCTATTACCTCTAGGGCAGGAATGTTAATGGGTAGGATTTATGTGAGTCTCAATCCCACTGCAAATCACAAGAGCCCAGGATGGCCAAGTTCAGACGATAGCATTTAATTACCAGAAACAAAGTGGGCATGTGCATCATAACAAGCAAAATGTCTGAAACAGTCAGGAGGGTACACAATGTAGTTCGACATACAGATTCCTGGATACAATTACTTAATCAAGAGATCTCCAGAAATAAAATCATTTGACAATTCCTAAAGTCTTAATGTTGTAAAACAAAATAATTTCAGTGTTAACTTACATATAGGCCTTACATGAGCAATGAGCCTAGAGGATAGACAGAGCCTCTAGCCTAACTCCCAGGTCACACACACAGACCCTCTTGCATCAAAAGGGGACCAGATGTTACTGGGGAAGGACTCGGCTTTACCTTCACAGACAGTACTATGAACCCATTTTAAGCCTTACCAGAAGTGACTTTGAATTAGAAGGCTGTACTTTGCAAAAAGAGGAAAGCCCGAACTTTGGGGTTAGACTGGATAATAGATCTCATTGAAACTAGTTCCCATGGACTTTGGATCACCATGCCCCGATTCAGTAATTAAGCTACAGTAACATACTAACAGGATTTTAATCTAAATAAACAGTATTACTATGATTATAACAAAAAATCATAGGGTGACTTCAATTCCACTACAATCCTAGATGTGCTCTTCTAACAGAAGCAAATTTACATATTCTGAATATTTTTTTTTTTTTTTTTAGATTTTATTTATTTATTTGACAGAGAGGGATCACAAGTAGGCAGAGAGGCAGGCAGAGAGAGAGGGAAGCAGGCTCCCTGCTGAGCAGAGAGCCAGATGTGGGACTTGATCCCAGGACCCTGAGATCATGACCTGAGCTGAAGGCAGAGGCTTTAACCCACTGAGCCACCCAGGCGCCCTTTTTTTCTTTTTTAAGAGAGATCACAAGTAGACAGAGAGGCAGGCAGAGAGAGAGAGAGGAAGAAGCCGGCTTCCCGCTATGCAGAGAGCCCAATGCTAGCCTCGATCCCAGGACTCTGAGATCATGACCTGAGCGGAAGGCAGAGGCTTAACCCACTGAGCCACCTAGGCACCCATCTCGGAATATTTTTATTCTCATACACTGGAATCACAAAAAGCAACTGTCAATTACCTGAAGAAGAGCAGTGTTTGTCCAACCTTCCCACAACGTACCATGCAACTGGCTCATGCCTTTGGGGGCTCTCTCAGGCTTGATCACATAAACCAATTCTACTAAATAACAGGAAGCCGCTAAGTAGTCCTGACTTTACAGCTAGCTTTATGTGTAGCACCTAGTGTATGACGGCAGCCTGGATTAAATGGTCACCTAATGTCCCATTAACAGTGGAGCCAAGTATCAAACCAATAGATGTTACGTTCTGAAGGACACGTGGCCTTAATCCTATTCCCCAAGTGTCTCTTCCAGATTTTTCCATCAAAGCTTACCATAAATTTCAAACTTCATGCAGGACTGAATGACAGAACAATTTCTACTGGACCTTGGGCCAGCCAGAGACCCTTCTTTAGCTTATACCTGACTTAAATTTAGCAGTCTGTTAAAAGACATAGTAAGTTGGTCCTAAAAGCCTGCCTAAATAAATAAATAGCTGTAAGCAGACTATCCAAACTCCCACGATCTCATCGATCACTGTACCTTTCTGGCAAGAATAATTCATTTTGGAGGAAATATCCCAACAGATCAGTTGTATGTCTTAAAGCGTAAGTTAGGAACCAGCAACATATCACTTAAAACTTGTTAGAAATGCAGACAACTCTCAGACTTACTGAACCGGAAGTTGTGTTTTAATAACGTGCTCAGATGATCTGCGTACACACTGCCGTAGGAGAAGCGGTCTTAGATGACTTCGCCAATAGAGACCTCACTGAAGTAGACTCCTTGTTTCCCAGGGATCTATCCCCACCCCTTGCCACACTCCTTCCGGTTCCAGAGCTCTTGTCATCATGGCATTATTAATGTACTGGATCTGTAAGGTGCCCCATGGGAAGGTGAGAGAAAATCTGCTCTCTTTCAGGTAATTGACAGTTGCTTTTCATGATTCCTGTGTATGAGAATAGAGAAAATTTTTGCCACATAAAATATTGGGAGCTCTATAAATGTGCATTAAGACCACATCTAGGATTGATCGCAGCCAAACTGAAATGCCCTCTGATTATGTTTATTATAACCATAGTGCTAATTTTTGTTTAGATAAAAATACTATTAGTACGACACTGTAGCTTAATTACAGACTTGGAGCACAGTGATCCAAGGTCCACAAGGATTAGTTTGAACATAGACCTATTATTCCATATAACCCCAAAGTTTGGGCATCCCTCTTTTTGCAAAGTACAGCCTTATAATCCAAAGTCTTTTTTTGGTAAGGCTTAAAAAGGGCTCATAGTACCACCTGGTAGAGGTAAAACTGAGTTCTTCCCCAATAGGATCTAGTCTCCTTGATGCAAAAGGCTCTGAGTCTGTGAGCTGAGAGTTGGGGGAGAAGTTCCCTATTTGCAGCCATTCAAGACAAGAGCATAACACAATTAGCAAAGAAAAGTCGCTAAGAGATCCTGGACTCAGAGAACAGTGGTCCCATGATGCTCTCGATGCAGTAGCTGAACAAGGGGGAAGGAATGGTATGAACACACATGGTTTGGGAAATCAAGAGTTAGAGCACACTGGGCACAAAATATGTGGCTGTCCCGTCCCTTTAGTGGTCATGTGTGTACAATGTGACTGTGGTCGCTGGCTACAGCTGATTGATCCACTGGAACAGATACCGTGCTCCAACTAACCCAACCTGATTCTCTCTCCCAGAATTTGAAATCTTAGTAGAAAAACAAAAAGCCTGGGAACAATTGGTGTTGTCATGCTTAGGACAAGGTTCTAAAGAAAATGTCCTCAAATTGGCTAAATGTTCTTTCTTGTAGCCCTGTTCTTTTCTTTCTTAAGGTTCAGTTCAACATTTCCTTTTAAACTGAGAGCACCTCAGGGCGCCTGGGTAGCTCAGGGGGTGAAAGCCTCTGCCTTCAGCTCAGGTCATGACCCCAGGGTCCTGGGATCAAACCCCAAATTGGGCTCCCTGCTCAGCAGGGAACCTGCTTCCCCCTCTCTCTCTGCCTGCTGCTCTGCCTACTAGTGATCTCTCTCTTTGTCAAATAAATAAATATTTTTTTTAAAAAAGCTTTTAAACTGAGAGCACCTCAAAATATTTCCAACTAATCCTCTTTAGTTTAAGCATGACAGAATCAAATATAGTTGCTTACAACCCATAGAGACTATAGATCTGAAAACTAAGATGATAATATTGGTCTATAATATACTAAAAGTACTAAACAGGATTCCAAAAGCTTAAAAATGAGTAATAATAATGGCTAGGTGATCTATATCTATCATAGATAGATAGATAGATAGATAGATAGATAGATAGATATAGTCTTTGCAAGTTATTCCTCAGTTCTGAAATACTCTGTTTCGCATCCTCAGCCTGTCTTTTCAGGAAACAGCCTAACAGAATTCCTATCCAATATGTCTTGGTAGAAATCTAACTGCAATATTTACTGAAGTTCTAGTGAATTATTTAGAAAGTTTTACAAAAGAGCCTTTTAGGAGTAAGTAATGGATAGTCATGCTGAATTTGCAATGGTTTATAAAAGTGGGGGTTTTCCTATGCAGCCAAGTAATGGCAGCTCAACTATCTCTTACCATGCATCGTTCTTTATAGAAAGACGTGTACATGTGGTGAAGGACTTAACACTGAAGTGAAACCTGCAGCAGGGGAAATTTAGAAAATCAATTGATTAGTGTTCTATTTCTCTCTCCATACTGTAAAAGGGTCATCCATTCTAAGATGTCCATAGTACGGCTGTCTGTGGTTCCACAAATGAAGATATGTTTATAGTTCACACAATACACATTTCACAGCAAGAGTCTGAAATACGTCAAATGTGTAAAGTCTGCCACACGGAAATATATAAAACCTCTTTCTTCCTCAAAAACTTTCTCTTTTTTTCCCTCAAAAACTTTCTAATTATTCTTCCTATTCAGAATATCTTCAGCTTTGATATATCTACACCCAGCACATACAGAAAAAATTCAGTTCCACAGAAGAAAGTATTAGGGCTACAGTCTCCATGTTAACCGTACTTAAAGCATAAAACCTGTATTGATTTCTGATTCTGCAAATGTATACAGTGAAATGAATTCCTTTTTTTATCACACACAATTCAGCAGGTTTCTGTTTTTTAATTTCAGCAGGTTTCTTCCTTTAAGTTTTATTCTCTGAGAATTTTACCCTCTGAGAATGGAAAACTCACAGAAAAACTGAAATTCACTTCCACTTTCTGACATTATACAATTTAAGTCTATCGACATCATTATAATAAAATATACTATAAAACTAACTTCTCTAACTTTTAAAAATGTTTTCATTTGAGTATGATTGACACATTATTAAATAGTATTGGTAGGTATGCTGAATTTAGAAAATGAAGCCCCATTCAATTTAATCCAACCACTTGGTTGATTTCCTATTAATCCTAAAAATTTGTACTGGGAATTTGTTAATTTCCTACTGCAAAACCAACAATGCAATTTCATTTGAATGGCATGGTTTAATGTCCTATGTGTAGCTACCCATAACAAAACTTTCAAGTAGACTATATTAGTGAATTTCTAAGCTTTAATAACCTTCCAACTCTTTTCCTATTATCTGTTACCAGATCCTATTTCTCTTTACTTTTACCCCAAGAAGCCCAAGAATCTTCATAATAGCTGTCCAAGGTTACTGACTGATTGCCCCTCTGCCCCAGAAACACTGTACAATTTGACCTCACTCATTTATATTATTTCATTTTCCACAACAATGTACCTCTCCTCCCATTTTAAAATGCCCCCCTTTAACGAAAGCTTAGGTGCTCTCATGACAATGGATTTATTTCATTTATTTCTTTTTCATATGTAAATGGGTAATGAAACTAAAATGCCAAGAATTTCCTTTTTTAAATTTAATCTATTAAATTATTAAAATTTTTTAAAAATAAATTATTAAAATTTAATCTAACTTAATTAATTAAAATTTATTAAATTATTAAATTTAATTAAATTTAATTTTGCTTTTTCAGTGTTCCAAGATTCATTGTTTATGCACCACACCCAGTGCTCCATGCAATTCTTTTTTTTTTAAGATTTTGTTTTATTTATTTATTTGACAGACATCACAAGTAGGCAGAGAGGCAGACAGAGAGAGGGGTGGGGAAGCCAGCTCTCCGCCAAGCAGAGAGCCCGATGCGGGGCTCAATCCCAGGACCTGAGATCATGACCTGAGCTGAAGGCAGAGGCTTAACCCATTGAGCCACCCAGGTGCCCCTCCATGCAATTCTAATAAATGAAACTTACTATTTCAAGTGAAGGATAAATGATTTGACCAAAGTCACATTAGTGAGCAAACCCAGTAATTTAGGCACAAGCCTCTTGATTCAGAGCTAATATCTACTTTTCTGTTTCTTTCATCATATATACACCAACTACATTAAGAAAAGAAAAAGGATATAGTTTAATAAAAGTATATTTCTCAAAGCATTCAAAATCTAAGTAGTGTTTTCAATAAGAAACTTTAAAATAAAGGTTTTGAAATACGGCAATCAAAAAATAGTACTTACAATTTAAAATAATGGATGATAAAACTTCAACAAAAAACATTAATAACTGACAGTATAAAATGCCCTAATTTTTATCTTACATAATAATAGTCACATTTATTTCTCCTTTTATAGCATTAAAAAACTTTAAAGACAGGAAGGAAAAAATGACTCAAAAAAGAAAAAGCAAAATAAAATAGGTAGGAAATCATTCATTTTAATAACATTTTTAAGTGACTCTTTGGAGATAAAAAATAAATTTTTAAATGCGCATACCACTCAAAAGGCAAACCCTTCAAAAGGGTACCTTTCTCATTTTAGTGGATTGATTCCCTTCTTCAATAAAAAGAGTAATGCTAAGTCTCTGGTACAAAGATTTTATCTTTTTTCCTCAAGTTTTAGTGAATTTTATAAACATAGATGGGGCTTCATCAGTTAAACATCCCAATTCTTGATTTTGGCTCAGGGCATGATATCAGGGTTAAGGGATCGAGCCCTATGATGGGTTCCGCCGTGGGCATGCACCCTGCTTAAGACTCTCTCTCTCCTTCTTCCTCTGCTCCTCCCCCGCTAAAAAAAATTAAATAAAAAATAATAAATAAAACATAGATAAATTTAACAGTAAAGCAAAATGAAAAAAAAACTCACAAAACACAATATTCATATTAAAATTTCCCTTAACATGGAATAATATCATCTAAATACAAATCAATTTTTTCCTCTAAGTCCTGTCAGGAAATTTTTCTGTATGAAAGAAATACGAATAACATGGTGAGTTTTCTGCTGCATCAAGAGGTCATCTGCTGGGACACCTGGGTGGCTCTGCCTTTGGCTCAGGTCATGATCCCAGTGTCCTGGGATCCAGTCCCACATTGGGCTCTCTGCTCAGCGGGAGCCTGCTTCTCTCTCTGCCTCTGCCTGCTTGTGCACTTGTGCGCGCTCGCTCTCTCTCTCTCTCTCTCTCTCTGACAAATAAATAAATAAAATATTAAAAAAAAAAAAAAGGTCATCTACTCCCCTACTTTCTTTTTGAAGCAAACGTCTCAAAGGAATGGTTTCCTCTCAGGGCCTTGATTTTGTTACCACAACCCACTGCTATTTAACCTCTAACTATAACCACCAATCCCTTTGAAATGGCTTTTGCCCTGGTACTGAAGACCTAAATGCTCAACATAAAAGAATGTGTGGCATCACATTTGGCCTCTTTATCTTTCCAGAGTTTCCTACCCTGTCTTCTGAGAATATTCACTCTTGCTTCCCGACACTGCCCTGGCTAGACACCTTTCATGCCCTTTGCGCGCCTCATTTTTACCACCAAAATTCCACCAGCAACACTTTTCTTTTCCCCATGTGTGCATTCTTCCAAATAATTTTACCCAAAAAAGATAACTCTAATTTTAGTTATTCCAAAATTATAGCTACACCAAAAGCTCTCCTGAGCTACGCTAATGAATGATTTGGTGCCTCCTCCACATAGATGCTCCAGAAGCACCACTCAACACGGAACGCATTCCTTCCCCAAAACTGTCACCCCACCTGCTTAGATCCCCTTTTCTATGAACTGCCCAAGCCTGAAACTCAAGGAGCCTCCTAGACCCTTCCCTTTCCTTCCCCTCAAACATGCATCTCCAAGCCCTACAAGCTCCCCTCCTCCATCATTCTCAGCAAATCACTCCTTCTCCAGCCCTTCTGCCACTTTCCTGCCTGATTGGCTACAATGTCCTATTTTATCTTGTAAAACATATTACCTATCATGAAAACAGGATTTTTTCACGGTAGAAAAATCCAAAATAAATAAAAAGGAAAATTAAAACCATAACCTTCATCCGAGGATACTCTTCATACTCTGGTGTATATCCCCCCACATCATTTTCTTGCTTCTGTAGCACACTTTCCTGTCATCTTTAATCCCCCTTCTCATTCATCCTTCACAGGGGAACAGTGGTGTTCTAAAATTCAAATATGATTCTGTAGTTTTCCTGTTTAAAATCCCTGTGTGTGTCCAACACTGCCCTCAGGATTAAAGTTCAGAACCCCTAGAATGGCATCAATCACTGCTGACTTTGCCTCTGTCTTCAATTCCAGCCATTTCCTCCATGATATGCTTTGCTCCAACTGTCTCCATGTTCCTGTTTTCTTTATACATGAGACTCTCTGTATATTGGGGTCTCTATTCAGGGCAACCCATGCTGTCTTCCTTCATCTGGTTAATTACCATTTGCCGGTTAGTAGTTCATCTAATCCCGCAGCTGTTGGCCTCAGTGAGTGTGTTCAGAGGGTCCTGCTCTGTTCTCACCTCCTCTCAGAATTCCCCAAGCATCCCTTTTAAAGACCTGACTTTCTGCATATTGTGACTGCCCTTCCTACCCCCACTCTTGAAGGAAAACCCAATTCAGAGGCATCTTCTGTATTAGCCATTTTCAATAGGGTCTAAGACAACATACTTTGGAATTAGAGGGTTCTAGATTTTAATTCCAACTCTGTTATTTATCTCAACGTAACCCTGCGAGAAGTAGCTTTTGTGCACCTCAGTTTCTCCATCTGTAAAATGAAGTGACCCCTATATCAAAGATTACCAGTGTAAGTTAAGTCAGTGGTTCTCAACTGAGGGTGACTTTGCTCCCCAGGGGACATATGGCCATCTTGGAGATATTTCTGGCTGTTATGGCTGGGAAATGAACAGATGCTACAGACCTCTAGTGGGTAGAAGCCAGGTATAGTGCTAAACATCCTACAGTGCACTGTAAAACTCCCCACAGTAAAGAGGACCCCCGACTCTACACGTCAGTAGTGCCATGATTGAGAGAGACATAAGGGAATGCAGGCCCATTCTTACCGTCATGCACACCCATGTTAGCACGGGGAAATGGTAGTAACTATTACCATCAAGAGATCCTTTTATTTCCAGCCTCCTGTAGAATTTGAATTTGTGCCACTTCCTGTATTACATTCTGTACTGGAAATCAGCTCATTGTTTAGCAAGAACTGAGTCCTTGCATCCTCCAAATTCATGGGAGAAACGTGCTCTGTCATCCACTGATGGGCTTTGACCAATGGACAACAGACAAAGTGACAGTGGGCCAGCTCTGAACCTCATCTTTAAGAGGCACTGCATGTTTTCACTTGCTTTCTTATACTCCTGCCAACAACCAAGAGAACAGATTTCTCCTGAGTGGTTATTTTTCCTTCATCGCAGCCCCGAAATGAGCACACAGGAAACAGATCTAAGCACATCCTCGCAAGCCAAAGCCTGCAACAGACCTGCTTGGACCCAGCCCAGAGTTCGGAGTCAAGCCAAGCTAAACCAAGCCTTGGTCAGCCAAACCCTAACTGATCTGAGGAAGAACTAAACTCTATGGTTGAATGCCTTTGTGGTTGCTTGTTAAACAGCAATAATGGGCTGATAAGCCATATGCTTTTCGATCCTTATTTTTACACAATTTTTCCCACACTAAGAGAAAAGAGGAAGAAAACTTAACACTAAGACATATTTGTCATCAAAATGCTATCTTAATAGAGGAACACATAATAACAGCACTAACATCACCTCCTAAATGCTTTTTATTTTTCAGTTATGTTCAAGCTTATAAATATATATGAAAGGATTTATTTCCAGTGGAAAAGGATCCAAAAGGTGACCAAAATTTGCCTATTTACTAAGAAAATTATTCAGAAACAGCACAAGAGAGGGATAGAATAAGAAACAGTGAAAGATGATGTATATTAAGATCAACTTCTTGGGGATGGCTCGGTCAGTTAAACATGTGTTTGGCTCAGGTCATGAGCTCAGGGTCCTGGGACTGAGCCCCATTTCTGGCTCTCCGCTCAGTGAGGAGTCTGCTTCTTCCCCTCCCTTTCTCTCTCTCTCTCTCTCTCTCTCTCTCTCATTCTTGCTCTTGCTTTTGCTCTCTTTCAAATAAATAAATAAAATCTAAAAAGAAAAATCAACTTCTCTGGAAGGAAAAAAAATCAAGTAATTCAACTCAGAATATTTTAAGTTATGATGGTACTCTTTAATTTAAATTTAATTTGATTTAAATTTTAAAATGCATTTGTTCTATTTCCCATTGCTTTGACCTTTGGTTTCTTGTTTATTACGTGTTGGGAATTAGGAACATTAACAAGAGGATCAGTATATAATCCTTTCTATGGCTTTTTATAGTGGTGTCCTCCTAGTGTTCTTAAGATTTTATTTATTTCTTTGTTTATGTATTTACTTACTTGAGAGAGAGAGAGAGAGAGAGAGCACACACAAGTGGGAGGAGGGGCAGAGGGAAAGGGAGAGCGAGGATCCCAAGCAGACTCCCTGATGAGTGCAGAGCACGAGGCAGGGCTCAATCTGGACCTATGAGATCATGACCTGAGCTAAAATCACCAGTAGGATGCTTAACCGAATGAGCCATCCAGGTGTCACCCCCCCCCATAGTGATGTAATAGTGAAAAAATACCTTGTCAATCAATTTATACTGTCTTTAGTTCCTACTACAGTATTATCAAGAGTTTTCTTATTTAATAAGAAAATTAGCAACTATATCTGTGGGATGCTCTGAAAACTGTGGCCCTACTAATAAAACAATTCTTAGCACTTGTTCTTTCTCACTGTCTTTTCCTTTAGGACCTACAAAATATTAGAGTTATTAGAAATGACCATCCTAATTGGCTATAGACAAATTTTGCCTGTAAGTTGGAGACTAGGGCATCTTCTTTCTTATGGTATTTCCATTGTTTACATGAACATAATCATATGTGTCAGGCTCTCAAAGGCAGATGTGGAGAAAAACTGAGAAACTGACAGATTACAGCTCAGCTATTAAGGAAAATTTACTCATATAATGACATGCAAAATCTATATCTCCTATCTTTACATAAGTAGAAGAGAGTGAAAAATTGCAAAATTGCATGTTACTATTCTGGTTTTTTCTTCAAATAGCTATTGATAAACCAAGCTAATAGTTTAGTGAATATCCTATAAAGACAATAAATTGATCTGAGTTTCAAGGACATGAGTAATTTGGGTACTTTATTCTTTCAAGATCTTCTAAATGTACGCATTGACCAAGGGCTCTTGCAAAGAAAATGGATTTATAAAGTACAAGATATGTAATCTCCATCACAAATGACTTGTTGTATAAATTTTTCTGTTGAGCAATCTAACTCAGTTTTACTGAAAAATCACAATGGCATTTATAGTACCACAAAATCAAGACTTTCACATGCCTGCTCTCGCCACAGCCCACCCTGCACATCTCAACTTCCAACTTCCCCAAATGCGTTTCATTTTAATATAAACAACATGATTTTTGGAATGAGAAAAAAACTGTAATATTCTTTCATGCAGAGTGAAGATCCAGTTAACGAGCAATAATTAATCATAACAGCTTGCTTCAAACTACATTCTTGTCGAGAATTATGCAGAGTCTATAAAATTGATAGCCTAGAGTGCTCTAGGGAAAAAAAAAAAAAAAAAACTATTTCTCCACGGTATCCTTGCTCAACTAACACTGCTAAAAGATGAAGCATCTTTGCCTAAAAGGAGAGAAATAGCTGTCATAAACAGGTTCCTTACTACTCCTGGAGTATAAATAAAATTTTGAACTGCCTGTTTAAGCTCCTTTTCTTTGCTAGTAATAGTCTGTTTTGAAGCTTTGTTGATGGATGCCAAAGTCTAAATATCACCTGTGAAGGAGATAAAACCCAAGTTTACAGTGAGGTATATGACTGTCATGGCTAAGAAGACTTGGTACGACAATTTTATAGCAGCCAGAAAAAATAAAAAATATTCTTGCTTAGTATCAAACACATGAAAATAAAAAGAAATATATCAACCAAATTGCAATTAAATTTAAAAAAAAGGCAAATATTGAATGCATGCACCCCTCCTGGGAAGCATTCCCCAACCAGCTCTGTTTATGTTTCTTCTTCTAATAAAGGTAATCCTTCCACTGTCTGATCCATACTTCTTCTTTTTTTTTTTTTTAAAGATTTTATTTATTTGACAGAGAGAGAGAGCCCAAGCATGCAGAAAGAGAGGGGGAAGCAGGCTCCCCACTGAGCAGAGAGCCCGATGCGGGGTTCGATCCCAGGACCCTGAGACCATGACCTGAGCCAAAGGCAGAGGCTTAACCCATTGAGGCACCCAGGCGCCCCCTGATCCACACTTCTATTGCTGTCTTGACCTCTCCCTACTGGAATCATTCATCATATTCCTTGTTAGAATACAAGAGTCACAGAGGAAGGACGTAAGTCTCAGTGTTCCCTGGACTTTCAGCATCTTGCAGAATCTCACGTCCAGAAAAGTATTAAATATGTCTTCATTCAATTGAACTTAACAGCGAAATTATATTCAACATTCTCCCAACTCTTCAAGGTCAACTCTGATGAGATCAATCACCAAGGTGAAAAGTCACCCTGCACAAAACTTCCTATTCTGTTAAAAGCAGCAAAACTCAAATTCTTCTCCTCATGAAGGAGTGATGTTTTCCAGCAGAGCTCCAAATATTTTAAAAGACATTACAAGATTGCAGAAAAAGCCACTTAAAATTTGAATTATTTTGAATATTTTATTTCATATATTAGAGGTGATGGAAGAATAAAATCCAGAGCTGTAAAGAATAACTCCAATCAAATTCTACACTTAATAGACAACAACAGTTGAGATAATGGTGGAGAGGAAAATAGAGAAAGCTTTAGAAGTATGGATAACATGTAAAATGGGCAATGTTCCCACCAGATAATTTTTAAAGGGTAATTTTAATTATTACTTGACATGTATATACTTTTGTGGTAATAATTTATCTGTACATATCTAGTAATAAAATTTTACTTAGTATTTAGTGGATCAATTATGGTTTACTAATAAAACTGAAATGACAAGTGATCAGTGTTCAATAAATGATTGTAGTGATGGTGGTAGTAGGAGTAGTCAAACAGCATTGATATATATTATTATTAATCCTACAAACATAGTAAATTCAGTATTCCTATGGCTATCAGCACTTTCATCAATATTTTCAGGTACCAGTTTGATTCAACAAGACAAAAATTATGATGTATGTATAAATAGCCTTACTATAAAAAAAAATACATGTATTGACAATGACAAGGAATAAAATCTTTTTAAAATGAGGTCCCCAATAAGACTTTTCTCTCTACATAATTTGCCAAGTAACTGGAAATGCTTAGTAACATCAAACTAGAAAGCTACATTCTATGGGCAAAATGTCACTGAGAACTTACTATGTATTGGTTACCCCTTTAAAACCCTGTAGCTATATTTTCTTATTTAGTCCTCATAAGAAGTCTCTTACATTAGTATAGCTATTATCTCCATTTCACAGATGAGGAACGAAGATGGAGAAACATTAAGTAAATTGTTAAAAGTCACAAAACAAGGGTTATAGCTACACCCATGATATGACCCCAGAGATCATGGTCTTAAAGTCTAAAAGGCAAAATGAAAGATAAATTACCATCCCAACCATCTATAGATGACCCTGACTGACACTGAAAATCAACAACAAAAAATCATGTTACTTGAACATCTACCATAGATCAGACACTGTGCCAAGAAAGTGATATACACATGAGTCTCAGTCCCCTCTTCTGCTCTAACATAAGACCACGGACTAGGTGGCTAATGAACCGTAGGAATTTATTTCTCACAGTTCTAGAGTCTGAGAAACCCAAGATCAAGGTATCGGTAGACTGGCCATTTGGTGAGGACTCACTTCCTTGTTCATGGGAAACCATCTTTATGCTGCATCCTCGCGTGGCAGAGGGGCAAGGGAGTCTCTTTTATATGGACCCAAATTCCATTCATCAGGCCTCCATCCTCGGGATCTAATCATTTCCCATAAGCTCACATTCTCATGTCATCACACTAGGGATTAGGTTTCAACATATGAATTTCCAATTTCAGGGGGAAACAAACATTCAGTCTATGGCAAGATGATTACAAATACGAGATATACCTTCTGTTCTTAAGAAAGTAATAATATTGAAAGAACAGAGAATTCTGGGAGCATGACCTGCTGGTGGAGAGAAGATGTTGTGAAATGAATAAGAACTAATTTTGAATAGATATAACAGAGATTATAGCAGACATTTTAAGCTATGAATATTAGATAGCATTTTAAACAGCAAAAAACTGCAAAGCACTGAAGAATTTTAAATTGGAAAATGATACATGAATATTATAATTTAAAATCTTAATCTGTTAGGTTTCTTGGGAACAGCAGAGGATAAAAACTAAAGTTGTTAGTCCAGTCAAGAGGTTGTTACAGTAATAAAAGTGTCCAGAGAAAGAGGAAGAAAAGAGTAAATGAGAAAAAGCTTCATCTTTGACACACAGAAGGTGTACAAGAGATTTCAGTCACTGATGGCACTGAAATTAAGCTAAGATCCAGGGGGGAAAATGGTGATACCAAGCACAAAGATGGAGAAGTTACAATGAAAACTTGTTTTTGAGAAAAGGATGAAAAATTTACATTCAAAGATAACATTTAATGTGTTAACAGGAAATCCAGGTAGGAAAATATATATATATATGGCATCTGAGAGACAGGGGCTACATTAAGAATGAAATATTCAAAGAAACAAAACCAAAAAGAAGAAAGATAAGAGAGTCAGGAAGAAATGATCTGAGAGTCAGCATGAGGGGTCAAAACAAGATATCAGACACAAGGTGATGTCAGAACGGTTCTGAAGATAAAGACGAGAATATCAAGCTGCATATGGAATGAGTAAGTACTATTTATTTTTTCCTAAGAGGGCTCTTCATCAAACCATGGGCAGCATGAGAAAATGAAATGCCTTGCATTACCATCTGATATCATCTCTCTTAACTTCTGGACATGTTCTGAAAAAGCATACCCCAGTAAGACAGCAACAGAGTTAAATAAACCAGACTGAACTCAATTAATGTTCCTCAGTTCTATACCAAAGATCCATTAATCTGTTTCACAGTAAGGATTAAATGTATTAAATGCATGAAAAGACTATATTTAAAGCTGAAATTCTAATCAATACTCAGAGACACATTTTCTCCAAACGAAAAAACAGCAGGTGGTCCATGAGCATCACGAAAAGAGGCAACTCAAAACAACAGTAAACATAAAGCTGTAATATTAAATGCAAAACCAGGTCCTGCCCCAGGGGAATGACTGTCATAGAATTTTCTTGTGCACGACACCCAAACATCGTCCAAATATAAAGTCTCACACTACACCTATAACTCGTCCCTTTCACAAAAAGGTAATCTATAAATATCGCTATCTTCTCATTCTTGTTTTATTTTTGTTTCTGTTTTTTTAATGTAAGGTCATGGTTATCGGTGCCTCATGGGAGTGATCACAATTGGATTTGCAGACTTCTACAGTATGTTGACGATCACTTACAATAAAATCAGAATGAGAAAGGGAAATTGTCTAAGAGGACCATTGAGCCAGGTAATAGATTCAGTCTAATATATCCACACAGCAGGGACCAAATTAAAATGTAGATGGAATTCTAATATAGTCCAACTGCAAAGACTTGCTCTAGTTTCTCACAGAGCTTGTTTGTTGTTTGCAAACAGCTAATCTTGAAGACACAAAATTGGTTATATTAATTATTTTAGACACTTTTACATGTATAAACATGTGAGTTAAAATAGCATCAAGATCACAGTGTTTGGGATAGCAAAGGGCAAAACACGCATAAGTCAGAACCATTCTCTTACCTGATTCAGGATCGGGTCATAAAATAATATTTGCATAATTCAGAATAACACAGATGATTTCAGTGGATCATAAATCACGTACTTAAATCCAATATGCCGTCTAATGGCATCTAATTTTTTCCTGAGAACAATGCCGCATGTCATCTATTACCTTCCATCTTCCTTCTCCTGCCCAATTCTTTTTCCTCATTTCCTTTCCCAGCTGAGCTACAATATTGCTCTCGGGCTCAGCCTTGTGTGTATGGAAAGGAAGATTTCCGTAGTAATGAGCACTTTTTTATAACTTCTAAGGGACTGCTTGACAGAAATGGGGGGATCTCAGAGACAGGCCTTGCCGATCGCTGTCTGAAGGAAATATTGAGCTGCTTCAGTAAAAAATAAAATAAAAAAGAGAAAAGGAAAGAAGGACTGAGAGAAAAAAGAAGGCGTGATCATGGGTCACTAAAAGACAGCATTTACAATGCCCTGATCAACCTAGTCTACTTTCAGGCATTCTTTTACTGCAACCTAATCATCAAACAACTGGAAAATGAACATAAACATACACTTCTAAATCAAGGGGTTTTATTCATTTTTTTAAGAAAGATGAATCTGATTTTTTTTTTTATAATTAAGGTACAAAAGCCTGAACACAGTAAATTAGAAGACAGTGACATGATTATTTAAACTTCTAAACAGTAAAGAACACCCCTATGACAACCTTTGAAATCTGAATGAAATTTTCAAGTAGAGGATTTGCTACTTGAAACAAATCTGTAAAACTGATCATGGTTCTAACCAGGGAAAACATTTCACTGTTGAAAGATAGAGATGTTATTGGCTACATTTTCTAATTAAAATATAGTAATAGTATTTATTTCTAATATTAGATTCTAATAATAAGAATCTGACCAAGCATTTCTTGGAAATTTTGAAACATATTTGTATTGGTTTTCTGGTGCTGCTGTACCAAACCACTACAAAATGGGTGACTGACATGAAATTTATTGTCTCACAGTCTGAAGAGTGAAAAATCTGAGATCAAGATGTCAGCAGGTTTGGTTCCTTCTCTTGGGCTAAGAGCGAGAATCTTCCATGCACCTTCTCTAGTTTCCAGTAGGGTCGGGAATGCCCATGCCTTTAAATGCTGTTCTCTCATGTACATGTGTATCTCTTTGTCCCAATCTGCCTTTTTTTTTTTTTAAAGGAAATCAGTGTATGGGATTAAGACCCACCCTAATGACCTCACTTGAACTTGACAACCTCCCTAAAGGCTTTTCAAATAAAGTCTCATTTGAGCTTGGGATTCCAGCATATGTTTTGGAGAGAACGCAATTCAACCCCCATCAACATTTTTTAGGGTTGGTTAAATTTTCATACAAAATATGGTCTGCTCTCCCTGCGGGAACATTAACAAGCATTATGTCTTGATCTCAGGCCTGGCCACAAGACTTATTCTGGCAGATGAAATGCGAGTGGAAGCAACATGTACCCCTTCCAAGCAGACACATTTGGCACTGAAATCATCTTTCCCTCTGCCACTAGAGCAACATCATCTCAGTCATAGCTGCTCCTTCAGACTGAGCCAGAAAAAGCCACCAACAATATATTTAAACACATCACCAACACCTTTAAAGGACATGTAGCCTCTGTGGATATGAGCTACTGATATCTGGGGGTGGGGTGGGGTGCGAGAGTCACTGAAACCACAATATACCTACTCAGTCCTAAGCAAAAACTGCCCAGATAACCTCAAAAAACAAACTCAAAAATAAAAGTTCAGACTCTAAAACAAAGTGAAAGGATGACTTCATAGTAAAATCTAGACAATAAAGTAAAGCTATCAACAAAGGAAAATTTATTCCCTAAAATACTTTCATTACCAAAAGAAATTCTAATATTAAAAATATATATATCTTGGGGCACCTGGGAGGCTCAGTGAGTTAAAGCCTCCGCCTTCAGCTCCGGTCATGATCTCAGGGTCCTGGGATCGAGTCCCGCATCGGGCTCTCTGCTCGGCAGGGAGCCTGCTTCCTCCTCTCTCTCTCTGCCTGCCTCTCTGCCTACTTGTGATCTCTGTCTGTCAGGTAAATAAATAAAAATCTTAAAAAAAATTTTTTAACAAATATATATATATATATATATATATATATATATATTAAGAAATCAGAAACATATGCAATTTTTAAAAAGTCATGAGAATTTAAAAAGATTACAACAGCCCTTATTAAAAACAAAAAGATAAAGGATAACTAAATCTAAAAGAACGTTCTTGAAAAAAAAATAGCATACACATAGACAAAACCCTGATTATGACACAGATGATGAGACAAAGAGGAAACTAAAGAAAAGAGAAAGTGGGAGAGAAATGAGAGCATAAGAGGAAGGAAAAGATAAGAAAGGAGAGTAGGAAAAGAGAAGCAAAATTAGGAATAAGAGAAGACACAACACAGATCGATGGAAAATTAGAATAACTGGAAGGGATTACACAACATCACGTTGATTTCCCACCATGTCCTACCTACTGCACTTGGCTATGACCTTAGGGGAGACTCATGGCCCCTTTAGCTCAGACTTTCCCTGCCTTTCTCAAGACAGGAATCCCTGACCCTTAATCTTCACATGAACCCACTGTTTCAGGACTGTTTTCCCAGCCTCCCTCCCCAGCAATCCCATCAGCTGTCTTTTCTACATGAGATCTTACCCTAACTCCACCAACTCCACACTCATAGGTCATCGTTTATCTATATTCCACAATAGATTTAAAGCTTCTGGAAAGCAAACATAATGATCGTCCTATCTATACTATAGGTCTATCTCTCTGCAAATACTACATCCTCAATTCTGTAACTATGCTGTAAGCTTCATTATCAATTCATGAACATGGTATATCTCTTCATTTATTTAGGTTGTTTGATTTCTTTCACCAGCATTTTCAGCATACAGATCCTGTACATTTGGGAGTAGATTTAAACCTAGATACTTCATTTTCTTTCACTTTCTTTTTTCCTAGCTATTCTTCACATACCCCACGTCTCTTAATATTTATGCAGTTAGATGGTAAGTTACACAATTATATACCCTTAAACAATCATTCTAATGTGCTAAAATGTAAACTCTTTGATTTCCCCATGTTTCAGTAAAACATCTAAAATTGTTTGGTACATGTATTTTTAAGATACGTACATGGAATTGTGCTATATACAACATTCTCTTTTTTCCTTTCTTCATTTTACCTTGCTCTTAAAGTCTATCTGTGTCACCATGTATGTATCTAGTTAATTATTCTTACTGAAGCATAATGCTTTTTCCTAACCTTTCCCTCAATCACCTAGGATGTCTCAATTCCCAGCTAATACAACAAACACTTTAATTAGCATGCTTCTACATGTCCCTAAACAGCCTCTAAAAAATTTTCCAGTATATACAACCTTTAGAAGATGAGAAAGATGATAGAAAGAACATGTATCTTAACTATTGTCAAACTGCTTTCTAGAATAGTTGTGTAGACTAGTAATTGTTAAATATATTCTTAATTTGCATTCAAAACATATGATCTTATTAAAATAACAAATATACTAAATATATTGAGTAAGAGTTGCCAAATATATAGATAACTTATTTTAAACCTACTTTGAAGATGTGCAATAAAAATAAATTAAGCAGCTGGTCTAGATGATCCTAAAGTATTGTCCTGGGACTACAGCTAGAAAGTAAGCATACTAAAAACCAGATTTCTAAAATTAGAACATAAACACAGCACGTATAATTCCTTCTTGAACCAGTAGACACCTCTATCCCTCTCCTGTGACCCTTTTCCCAAACCATACTTTCCAGAGGCTATAAGTGCTCATCATTCTCCACTCTCTTCCCTCAGAGAAGAAACTCTCTAAGATGTTTGTAGATTAAAAAATAAAGAATAATAATATTATTATTTCATATTTTCAGCAGAGGAAATACAACTGTCAGACAGTTACATAATTTTATGCAACAGTGGTTAGCAACATTTAAACCAAAATAAAATGTATCTTAATGAACAGAGGCCTTTCAAGTAGTGCAATTAGATATTAGGCTAAGTTTTTATCATATTCTATCAACCACAAAAGCTTTCACATCACTCTGCAGGCTATGCATTTATTTATTTTCCCATGCTGTCATGAAAGGACCAATTTAAAGTTAGTGGTTCTATGTAATATCTCACAAATACATAATCTAAATCTTTGACTGTGTTAACATATGCCAATCCACCCGGCTGGCACAGCTCGCAGAGTGGCAGGGTGTGCTACTCTGGATCTCAGGGTTGTAAATTCAACCCTCACACTGGGTAGAGAAATTACTTAAAAAAAAAATAAAATCTTAAAAAAAAAAAAAAAAGATATGCTAACATAAACTACAAACATCCCTGAAGGTGACCAGAATGAATCAGTGATATCAGAAATGGAAAGCCTTTTGTATGTGAAGATAGTCTCATTTGGAGGACACTTCAAAGATTAAGGCTTTCGGGGACCCCTGGGTGGCTCAGTGGGTTGAAGCCTCTGCCTTCGGCTCAGGTCATGATCCCAGGGTCCTGGGATTGAGCCCCGCATTGGGCTCTCTGCTCAGCAGGGAACCTGCTTCCCTTTCTCTCTCTGCCTGCCTCTCTGCCTACTTGTTATCTCTGTCTTTCAAATAAATAAATAAAATCTTAAAAAAAAAAAAAAAAGATTAAGGCTTTCTTAAAGCCACTGAATAATTTGCCATGGATTCTGTCCCTTTGCATCACTCTTCTAGTCAAATCTTAGATTTCAGGGCTCACACTAGTTGCTACTGCAGTGAAAGTCAAAACATTTCAGTTTAATATGATTTAATGAAATTTGAAAATTTATTTGACTACCAGCTGAGCAGCAGGAAATCTTACTTTTAAAATGTACTATTACTATTTACCAAATAATTGTTCTCATTGCTTGTCTTTACCAATACAGAGAGCACGCTTGGCCACTACCACCAGCCCTTGCCACATGACTCTTGGCAACCCCAACAAGTGTAAGAACCTGAAGAATGATCTAGAAGTTTGGACCATTAGGCTCTTCTGCTGCCTGGCCAGTATAATAGCACTTTTGATAATGTGACAATTAACTTTAGGGTATCCCCCAATCAGACTCATCCAGAAACACTGTTAGATGATTTTTGCCCTGAAATATTTTGTTGCTCATCAAATATTAGAGAAAACGTGCAGTATGAATAAAGGAAGAAGGAAAAATTAGCATACAATGAGTGTTTATTATATACCAACCACCATGATAGGTAATTTACAGGGATTGCCTCAATCAATCCCCATGAAATGCCGTCTAGAAGGTTCTATTCTCATCCCATCCGACAAGCCAAGAAATTGAGGCCCCACTAGCAGATCTTAAGACAGAATTCAAACCTAGACTCTCCAAATTTAAAACCCTTGTTTTGAAACTCTTAAGCCTATTGCCTTTCCAATCACAACAAATGTTTTCCCCCACGACCAACGTTTGTTTTATTATAGAGTATCTTCAATTTATTCCTACTTAGAAAAAAAAAATGAATATGTTTCCTAAATTAACATTCAAGTCAACTTTATACCCGGAGGAGGTGAAGTCAGACAAATAGTACAAGATAACAATATCCTTTAAGGTGCAAAAGTTCAATTATCTTTGTTTATACAAAAGTTAGCCCACAGGCAGAATTACCTTGGAATAAAAGGAACACAGCATAGCTATCCAACAATTACCCTTTATTTACTATTATGACTCTCTGGATCTTGAGCTGCCATTTCAAGCCCTTTGCCTTCTGCATAAAAGCTATAGCATATATATTCCATTTATTGCTAGATATATTTTATGCTAAAAGCATGGAGATATGCATGGATAATTTCCCATCATGAACAGCTACATTGAGAAATGGCTATAAAAGTTAAGTCCTCTATTTGTCTGAGGAAAGAAAGGTATCTTATTTTCTATTATATTTTACCACTTCACCAATTAAAATATTATGGATGATGGTTTAATATTTTTCATCTTAATATTCCCTTCTCCCAAGGCTATAGGAAAAAAAAACTCACTATTAAAAATGCTTTCATATTTCTAATAAACTATGTTTCATAATTTACAATGAATTATCACATCATTTAAAAATTTTAAATTCGGCAGTGATGCCAGTTACATAAACTGCAAACATTTCTAATTAAATAAGAAATGATATAATAAGAAACTAGAATTGAAATGATTGATAACTATTGATAGTGTTTGGTAAACAGAACTTAGTTCATTTTTGATTTATATAAAAGCGGTAAACGGCAACAACGCTATTGAAGTTATGAGAATCACTACCAGGATTTCAAAATTCAGTCCCAAGAGCCTTAAATTCATCATAGTTATTGACTAATAAAGAACTTCAGTTTCAGTTGTATGTAACCAATATCGCTGATAATTAAAACAAGCTTAAAACAAATTTCTCACATACCAACTCATGATTTTGACTATAATTACTATTCCGCAACTTTATTAAACATTGTCTTACTACATGCTTCTCCCGTCAATGCTCAAAGTTCATTTACAAATTTTAAGCAACTCAGTTTTATTTGTGTGTTATTTCTTTACAATGCCCTTTACTTTTAAATTATGCTAAATATTTATAATATGTTGTTACATAGAATCATGAGCTATTCTAGCAAAATTAATGTTATTTCCATATTTACACATATGGTATTACAGCAACAAGCTCTGCCCCTTCACAGAGCCAATTCATAGGAAGCAGTTGGAAATCCCCTGGCTCTTCCAGGCCATTGGTATTTTAACCCTGTGTCACAGAGCAGCCTCCTCCAAAATGTTTATGGCATAAATTGCGGTGATGGTTTCACAAATGTAGACTTATATCCAAACTCATCAAGTTTTACACATTAAATATGTACAGATTTTTTTTGGTCGATCTTACCTCCATAAAGTGGCTTTAAAAAAACAAAACAGAAAGATGACCCTCCATCAGATAACCAATGAATGTCCAGCCATGACCACCAAAGTCCCTCTTCTACTGAGAACTATGGAAACAGATGACAGTTTCTCTCACTCCCCCTCTTCCCAGCAGACTCAGAGATTCCAAAATCCCTGTGGAAAGCATCCTCCGGCCTCAGCATCTTTCACTCACCTCCGCGACACACCAGGCACATACCCCACAGACACACCCTTGTGCAGTTTACTACAGTCAACCCCGTCCCGACCTCAGTCCCTTTCCCATCATGTCCAGGGCCCCGTGGTGAGCACACTATACCCAGAATCTGACCATTTCTCACCACCTGCACTGCCAGCACTGGGTCTAAGTCACCACCATGCCTCTTCTGGATTATTTTAATAACCTCTTCACTGGCTTCCTAGGTCCACTCTTGCCCTGGGCATATGGTCACCCACTCTGGGCTTATGTGTCCCTCAGCACCTAGACAGAAAAGTGGTTTTCAAATCAAGCCACACCTACAGCAAAGAATTCCATTTCAGAATAAAAGCCCTACATGATCTGCACCTGTGGCCCCTATGACAGGCTTTCCAACCACTTCCCCAACCCCCCAAAGCCACTGCTATTCCTCTGACATTTGAGCCCCATTCCTATAGGTTACTCCCTCTTGCTAGAATGCTTTTCTCCCAGACATCTACATATCCAACCTGTTGACTTTCCTCAAACCTTGGCTCCAATATCCACGTTTCCCTGACTATCAAAGTTGAAGACGGCAGTCCTCCAGCACTGTCCCTCCCCTGTCCTCTGCTCTTATGCTGCATTTTCCCAAGCACTTAATTCATCCCAACATATTTCTACCTCTATTATATTTGTTTATTTTATACTTTCTCTGACTGAAATGCTCACAGTGAGGATAGGGACTTCTGTTTCGATCCCTGAAGGACAGTAGACACTTAAAACCACACTGGTACGTGGAGGTGGCCCCATGAGTGTTTGCAGGATGGATGAATAAATCCCCTGCGGCCTGTGCTCAACCATGGATCCCCACTACTCATGCCTTTTCCAGGCGAGGCAAAAATCAAGACAGGGCTAGAAATGCAAACAGCGGTACCCACACGCAATCTGGCTTCACTATTAATTAGTTGTCTCCACTGTCCCCCCTCTAAGGGGACTTCAGCTCCTTTCCTTCCCCATTCCCCAGCACACCTCCTTCGGAGCTGCTCCACCACCCGCACGCTCCCCACCCCAGCTGCCCTCAGCCCTACAGCCGACCCTGAGCACTTTTCTATTGAGGGCGATCATCCCCCCAGAATTGGGTCTCTAACAATGAGGCAGACGGAGAACAATTACATCTCAATACAGTTGAGAAAAAAAGGAATTTTTAGGGGCAACCTGGGTAGCCCAGTCAGTTAAGCGTCTGCCTTTGGTTTGGGTCATGATCCTGGGGTGTTGGGATCAAGTCCCCCGTTTGGCTCTCTGCTCAGCAGGGCGTCTGCTCCTCCCTCTGCCCCTGCCCCTCCCCCTCACTGCTGCTTGCTCTCTCTCTCTCTCAAAATAAATAAAATCTTAAAAAGAAAAGATTTTTTAAATAGAAAAGTTTTTTTTTTTAATTAAAAAAAAAGTCCTCAGTTTAAATTCACCCTCAGACCCATGTGACGGTTATTTAATATTTTCATGCTCATATAATGAAGAAAAGGAACTAAAAGATACATTATGTTACTGCTCAAGAGGAGAGAGTCAAGGACATGGGAGGTACAAGGGCCAGAGATGGTGGGAGGATGGTAGCTTCCGACTGATGACGGAGACAAAGCTGAAAGAAACACCTGAATCCACAGAAATCAATGTTCAATTTGTTATTATTTATAATTTTTAGATTTTATCTTCTTCGCTACCATCTCATAAAATTGATATTATAAAAGACCGTAAGTTAATATGTCCACAGGTATGTGTGTAAGTATGGAGGTGGTAATTAAAATTTTTTTCTTCATATTGAATTAATATGATATGAATGAACCAGAAGCAAATGAAAAGATTAGGAGAACAGAGGCAGGAGCAAGCCTGTGACCGCAAGCCATGCAAATGTGCAGAAAACTTGTGGAGAGCTTGAACGTCAAGAGAATATGGAAAAACATTTGAATTATTTTAGCTAGAACTTGAAGATGTGGTCATCAAAATTGCAATCTGTAAGTTTAAAAAAAAAAAAAAAACTTTTTTAAACACCTAAAAAGAAACGTCTCTGGGGTGCCTGGGAGGCTCAGTGGATTAAGCACTGACTTTGCCTCGGGGTATGATTCTGGGGTCCTGGGACAGAACCCCATGTTGGGCTTTGCGCTCAGCGGGGAGTTCGCTTCTCGCTCTCCCTCTGCCCCTCCCCACCCCTGCTTGTGCTCTCTCTCTCTCTCTCTCTCTCTCAAATAAGTAAAATTCTTTTTTGTACCTAAAAACAAAACCTCTTAAATACATAAAAAAACCACTGACAATGGGGTATATAACATATACCCTCAAAGTGTGTATACAGGTCCATGGGACACAGTCATAAGGCAAAATAAAGAATGTAAAAAAATTTAAAAAGCAAAAAGACATTCAAATGCCTTAATGAGTTCAGCAAATCTTCCAAAATTCTGACAATATTAATTGTTGGGAAGGACGTAGCACAACAACAAAGTACAGCAAGGGGATGCGGGTGTTTGAAAGGGTTCAGCACCTTAGAAGAGCAATTCTGCAGCATGCCGTGAAGCCGGCAGTGCGCATGCCCGGGAAGCCCCAGTCTTGCTGTCTGCATATGAACCCCAGGGGAGCACGCTCCCACAGAGGCTTGAAGACATATGATCACTAAAGCATGAGAAGTACAAAAATACTGTGGAAATGACTGAGATGAACACCAAAAGGAGAATACACAAATGTCCTAGAAATGTACCTATAAAAAGGAATTTTATAAATCACTTTACCTGGACAAGTAAGAGAGAGGGAGAAGGACACATTCCAAAAACATCGCTGGTTGTAACTTCCCACACGTCCTGTCCTTTACTCAACACGGAGGTAGCTTTTAAGAAACCAACCTTGTGATCCCTTATGCAAAAGTAAGATTGAACAAATATGAAGATAACAAAATGATAAAGAATCTGACAAAATGTTAACTCACCTTCAAGAAAATAAATGTGCATTTCTCACATTGAAAAGATTTAACTGAAAATGTGTTTAATATAAAATCAAGAAAGAATTGTTTCACCTACTATGAACAGGTTACTCTACTTTCTAGGTGAGATCACCATGGCAATAGGTGATATCATCATAACCTACTGTCAGAATTGAAACAACTGGAAGTTTACTTCTTAAAGTTTAGAAAATAAATTGTGCAAAGTAAACCTGATCTTAGATCTATTCTTAATATTATTTCCACTATCGATAATGTTGCATGCCAAGCAAGTGTATTTCCAGCTGAGAAGTAACTTAAGCTCTTGCAACTTTTATCGAGAATATAGGGAAATTACCCATTTTCAGAATTAACAGCAGCCTGCTGACACAGATTCAAAGGAAATAATTTTTTTAACATTTCAGAGATAAAGGACAGTTGGATAAAGACCAGTTGCCTCGATAGCTGCTTTATTAGATAACGCGCTAAACTACGCACGGCCTGAAACTGATGGGGGAAAACAGCGCAATCACGTTCCTGATGCCATTGACAGAGACACCATCATGTGCCCCTTGCTAATTCATAAAAGCAACAACCAGATGTTGGCATATGAGAAGTCAGAAGGAATCGATGCAAATAAAACAGGTTGAAGGTCTGGACACTTACGACCCAAGCACCTGGCAGCGCGAGCACCTAGTAGGTGTTCCACAGCGAGAGTAAATCATCAAGAAGGGAATACAGGAGAGAAAGGAATAAGGGAGGGAGTCTGTGATTTTTACCTCAGAACCATCTTTCTGCGAAGCACTGTTCATTCATTCATTCATGCACTTCAGTTCAGATGCTAGAAAAGGAGAAATACAAGCCTTCTCCACGTTGCCGGCCCACGGCTACCTGTCCTCTTGCACCTGAACTTTTGATCAGGTAATTCTCAGTGCTAAAAACAGTATTTATTCCTCCTTTATCCTTCCACATAATGCTCTTCTAAGGAATAATTTTAAACATTATCCAGCTTTGTCAGAGCATAGCTGAAATGACTAAGATTCATGGATTTCATGCTTAATAACATTTATGTAAATCTCTTTACTCTCCTAATGTTCCTATGTATTCCAATATTCACTATATCTTTGTGCCTTTGACTATAGATATAGGAGCCTTTGACTTTATGTTAGGTTTACAGAAGCTATGCACTAGCTACACACTTCACAGTAGATAGCATCTGTTAGTGTAAGGAGGAAAATCCATTAATTACATTCTCATTCTGAATTCACCTACTTTTTAAAATAAGATATTTAATTTTGAACATATGCCTATATTTCATTAAAAATAGGAATGCATTTTTTATTAAATTCCTAAATCTCACATCTCAACCCATGAGGACAAGCTTGCCAATCTTTCAAGTACTTACAATTGAGAAATGAAAATTTAATCAGCCAAGAGAATGAAATCAGAAATAAAAATGCTAAATCTTTCTTGTTCTACCATTGATCACTCAGTTTTTGTAATAATGTACACTTCTTAAATGCCATATATAAAACTGGAAACCTCCAGAATAAAGACTTAGTATCTACCATATATTTCAGAAATACATAAGATAATGGAAGATAAGAGAAATACAGAAAGTTACGTCTCAAAGCAAAGAGGTAGCTTTTTAATCTTACCTTCCCGAAGTTTCAACAAAACCCAAATTTCCAACAGAGTTCTCCCAAATATCCCATCTTTTTTAAATTTTTTCTTTCCTTTTAATTTTTGAAAATGATGCTGAAAATTGTGTTTAGGAGTTTTCAATTTAAAAAAATTAACCTGCATCATCTTATTTGAATGGAGATTAAAAAACCAACAAATTTGAAAACTGCGTAAGGGTTGCTTTTTTACACTAATGACAAATTCTCTGTCATCTACCTCTGTTTCTTCATGAGTCACACCATACTTTAGTATATAAATAAATAAAACATTATGAAACATATTTCCAAAATATGTTTAAAGTCAGCAAGCCCACACTCACAGTGAAAGAGCTGAAGGGAAGCAAACTCTTTTGTATTATTATCTCAGGCTGTTCTGCTTTATTCATGAGCATTATTAAGCCCCGACAATAAAGAACGGTTATTGTCTGCACTGTGACAAAGCCAGCGTTCCTCTTTGCAAACAGTACCGTGTATTTATGAAGAGTAACAGGCACAAAGATATCAGCTTGTGTCTTTTAGCTTATAAAATGTTCTATCCGGTATAAATGACTACACTTGGGATATAGTGAAGCCCCTGGTCATAATTATGGACCCCTCCAAAAACAGACTTTTGTTTTGGTGTATGTTTATTTTAAGGAAATCTGACTGAGACAAACACTAATAAATTCCATAAAAGGAAAATAGAAGAGTTGTCCGTCTAGGCTGATTTCGACTCTCCTGGTATATACCTGCCAGGGCTGAATTCCAGAGCTGAATGTGGACTGTATATGAGATAACCTTACGTCTTCCAGGACCAGTTACCAGCACTGTTTCCTCCCTGCCTTTAACAGTTCCTGCATCTCACAGTGATATGGGTGCCCACTAAATCCACAGACCCAAGTGATCATTCCCATCGGCCACTTCCAAGGGGTTGCTTCAAAAACATGCTTTCATGGGATTCTATGAAAGCCACGAGAGAAGGAATCATACTACATCTAGACAGCTACCTGGTCTAAAGTCTTTTATAACCCAGAATACCAGTTAAAGAATACAGGTTAACACTGTTGGAGCAGAGGACATAAGTGAAATATTTAAAAGTCAAAATATCCAAACGTAGCAAATCTACTTACATCATGTGAGAAATGAACTGATTTCCCCATTAAATATTTCTCAAACAGGCAGTTTCCCAATGAAACATGTTGTCTTCTTTCTTAGAAAAATAAAGACTTTGAATTGTTTTCAGATATTCTGATGGCAAAGAAACTAGATGGTAGGCATTTTAATTATTGATGAAGTTGCCTGCTCAATTAAGTTAAAGTAAATGTGATTTCTAAAATTGCTTTCACCATATATATTTAAGCTTGTTTTTATGCACATAAGCCTAAAGCTTCTTACCCTATTTATTAAATTAAAAGTAGGTATTCTTGGGGTGCCTGGGTGGCTCAGTGGGTTAAGCCGCTGCCTTCAGCTCAGGTGGTGATCTCAGGGTCCTGGGATCAAGCCCCGCATCGGACTCTGCTCAGCAGGGAGCCTGCTTCCTCCTCTCTCTCTGCCTGCCTCTCTGCCTGCTTGTGATCTCTCTGTGTCAAATAAATAAATAAAATCTTTTTTTAAAAAAAAAAGTAGGTATTCTTCTTATAAGAGAATGTGTTCCAGTAAAGTTAGCCTTTAGGCAAATTTATTTTAAATTTATATTGTCATGATTCTTAAATATAATTTGACACTTCATAAAGGGACAAAACAACAATCTATTATAAGTCATATTTAAGAAAATTCCTAGCATTTTCATTTCTTATGATTAATATTTAAGTAAACAGCAAAACTCAACCTACTGAATTAACACAATGTATAAAAGAGAAAAATTTTTAATGTATATAAAATTACCTGACACTCTGGCAGCTAGAGACAATGCCACATATTTCTACCACTTAGTTGTCGCCATACTTTTAGCAATATCACCAAAATTTTTCAGCAGTCTGAACCCATCTTAAAAATCTAAATACTAAAAAAAATAAAAAATAAAAAAAAAATCTAAATACTTCAGGTTTTGTATTTTCCCAATCATTTGAACTTAATGTATATGTATTCTTATTCTCTTTCTCTCTCTCTCTCCTTCCCTCTCTCTATATATATGTATATACATACGTACACACACATATATATGTATTTTTTCTTTTTTTTTTTTTTTAAGTAGGCTCCACACCCACCAACCCACCATGGGACTTGAATTCACAACCCTAAGATCAAGAGTTGCATGCTCTACAAACTAAGCCAGGCAAGCACTCCATAATATACTCTATGTCTCTACCTTTATCAAGTTATCCAGCAAAGCATGAAAGGTTACAGTATCTTTGAAGACAGTGGAAAATGTTCAGCTAACATTCACTGAATGCCCATACATTAGCAACTGATGACACTTTCTTTCACTTACGTGGTTAATACTGCGATCCGAAAAAGTTGGCTTCTTTGATCATGATCTTCTTCAGCCATATATTCTTACTTAAAGGGATTTCATTTTGACAAAGTTGAGAAATTATAAGGAAGCTTTCCTATTCAAAAATCTTTAATGAATCTCAAACTCCAGTTGATGCTTTAAAAGTCTCCTTCTGTGTTTAAGTCCAGCTCACCTTTTCAAGCATATGAATCTCCACCATACTCCCCATCCCTGTTCTAGCCAAACTGGTTTATTCACACTCCCTTATCTTTACAATATATTATCCATATTGTGCATGTTGTCATTTTCAAGAGACAAAATCATCATATCGCTGTGTGTGTGTAGTTAAAGTCTTCTGGTTCTGGTTCAGCCAGTTGAAATCATAATTTTTTCCTTAAAAAGTCTTATCAACAATTTAATATGAATATATCCCGTAACAGAAATAAGATTGTTTCTAAGACAGTTAAAAAAAAATCACTAAAATAATATTTTAAACTCTGACAAGTCAGTTTCCACAAAAAAATCAATTCATCATGAACTACATTTCATCTCAACTTAAATTTTATCCTGATTTATTGTATTTATTTTATTTAATGAGCATAGTTTTAAAAATTAATCAGCTTTGTGCTTTAGTTATGCATGTAAACAAAGCACAAATTATTTAAATAGATTGACATTAATACACTTAAGGAAAAGGAATACTAACAGAAGTTATATTTTGCTTTGAACAAAAGCAATAAATTTGCCTAAAAAATAGTGTATTCTAGATATTTTCATTCTAATCATATACAGAAAAGCTAATCTTTTATAAAAGGAAAAATAAATTAAGCTATTTTATTGTAGTAATAAAGAATTTTATAGAGATGATGACTAAAATAAGAAAAAATCATCTATTTTCCAATATGCCTCATAATTTTTTAACCCATTAATATTATTTCTGAACATACTATTTAAGTCTGAGTTCTGGTCTTAGCTGATCCTTAAATATCCAATTAATATTTCCTATTTTACTATTTATCAGACTTATCTGCACTTTGAAATATCATACTGGTGTTCGTATGAAAACCACATGAGGTAGCAGGGGGAAAATTAGAAAAATATTTCTTCAGATCATCTTTTTAAAAACAAATCTATAATTACCCAGCTAAAAACAATGAGATTTTATGTTATAGAATACTTTACTAAAATCTAATAATTATGTCCATCCTTATTGTAGTAAAACCATAGATCAGAATACTGGGGGCCCTGGAAGGACCCTATAAGGGCATATATTTTCAAGAACCATTTCACTAACATAATGGTTTCCTAAGTCCAACTCAGTATTTATGCCCCACGATGACCTCGGAAACAAGTTCTGAGGGTTAGAAGAAGCTAAAACTTCATTTTACACCAGAATAATGGCATCCAAAGACAAGTAAATGCAGCCAAGTTTCCCAGTATAATAAGAGGAAAACTGCATAACAAGTCTTCTTACTTTCAAAAATAAAGATACATTTACCTTGAAAAGCCGCAGCATTTCGCGATATTAGAAACTTCAATGTCGAGCTGGATGTTTGAAGCACTTGCTGCATATCTTGGCGAGCTGCAATCTGGTATCTCTCCTCCATCTTCCTAGTGCAACACGTGGGTTTTTTGGATATGCAAACCTGAAGATCTGGTCCTGAAACAGATACAGTATTTTTCAAAATAATTACTTATTCATTTAAAAATGATTACATGCTACATGTCAGGCATTAATAATCAGTACTGTATATAAGGGGTTCACATTCTATGTGAGAAACTTATTTACCAGAGCACTTTCTATTAAAAATACATATATGAAAAAATATATATATATGTATTGTCCATTAACACATTTACATTTTATTTACATGAAACAAAATATCCTAAACCACTAACCCTTTGCTCAACTATTTTATTAACATATTGATCAAATATTAAGTATGTCTACCCAATTAACTAATTACTATTAACTAACAAATAGACTAGTAATAGAAAACAAATTATTATATAAATAGAGCTAAATCAGGAAACTTTTATTTTTGCTTATTTTGTTAATTCAGCCAAAAGTATTCGATCTACATATGTTACACAAAAGTATATTGGCTAAAACAATTATATTTCCTGAGGGGGGAAAAAAAATCAAATCTTGTACATCAAAGAAAGATGAAGACCCTTCACCTGATTTCTCAGCTCCGCATAACGCTCATGCTCCTTGTGGAGTAAGCGATTTTCCGCACTAACAATGTGATGGGGAAATCCCGATCCTCATGGGCCAAACCCACCATTGCAATTCTACTCATTACCTAGCTTGCTAGAGACAATTCCTACCATTTAAAGTACTTTTTTTTTTTTAAGATTTTATTTCTTTATTTCAGTGAGAGAGAGAGGGAGAGCACATGAGCAGGAAGAAGGGCAAAAGGAGAGGGGGAAGCAGGCTCCCTGCTGAGGAGCCTGACGCGGGACTTGATCCCAAGACCCTGGAATCGTGACCTGAGCCACAGGCAGCCACTTAACTGACTGAGCCACCCAGGCACCCCTTAAAAGTACTTTTTAGTTTTACAACCATATTCAGAAAAGTTCTGGGGAGAGGCATATTACATGAAATGTGAGGTGTTGTAGTTAGAAAAAAATGCTAATATGATCAACAACTCTCATCCTAGATGAGCTAAAACCTCATTTTATACCAGAATAATATACAAATAGAAAAAAAGTAAACCCAGCCAAGTTTATCATCCAATGATAAAAGGTAAATTACACAGTAAGACAGCGCAGGCACCTTTATACACAGTGGGGTTGCTAGAGAATGGAGAATTCAAGGGGCACGGCGTGGACGGTGCCCGTCAAGGATAACATCATGGCATGAGCCCCAGGACACCCCAAGGCTACTCAGCTTTTTTGAAAAGGTCAGGACAATTTTATTTACATGTCCTAATTGCATACATTATTTCCTTGTTGTAGGGTAGGAAACGGAGTTGTGCCCTTATTGATGTCTGGGGAGTTTCACAGCATGACTGTTAGCTCTTCACTGACCAAGAGGAGATCAGCAAACACAGAATATCCATGTATGTGTGCACATACACGTGCACGTACACACACACTGTCAAACTCCCCCCGTGTCACGCAGAGTCGACCTCGGGCCTCAATTTCCAAAAGTTTGTTCTGGGTGAGATCAAAACACGTGAAATCAGTGAGTTTCCTGCCAACATAGGACACCAAAATTTCTAATGAGTTTGGCTTTGGCTTAAGTTAGACAAGTAACAAATGACAGCATTTGAGCATTTCACAAAGGCGATGAGGCATAAAATATTTATGTGTGTCACAGTAGGTAATATTTTGGCAATTGTTTTTCATTTATCTTGCCTAAAGTTATACAAAAGCAAATTCTGCTTCAAATAGTAAAGCTGATTGAAAGAAAACAAAGCTATCTTCTCAGCCTTATTCCTAAGTGGAAAAAATGAGGAATTAAGCATTCAGAGAAGAACAATAATAGAGATTGGAAGAAAGAATCAACAAATAAACATTAATGTATATAACATATTTAGTCTGCAAAGGACTGCTAAGGAACAAAACTAATAATAGAAGAACAACAACCGGGGCACCTGGGTGGCTCAGCCCAGTAATGGCTGACTCTTGATCTCGGCTCAGGTCATAATCTCAGGGTGGCGAGATGGAGCCCACTGGTGGGTTCCATGCTCAGCAGGGAGTCTGCTTGAGATTCTCTCCCTCCTTCTGCCCCTCCCCACCTCAAGTAAATAAATAAATCTTTTTTTAGAAACCCAAGACAACAATAATAGATTTTTGCAAATGTCTCTCCAGAATTCAAACACCTAACATGGTTTGCTAGACCACATTCCTAAACATAGCCTAGAAAGGCACCCAAGTTGTGACCATTCCTTCCCTCCTGCCTCCTCCAGGCTCACCCCGGGTAGCACCACCCGTTGCACCCTTCCCTTCGCACACTGGCCTCTCAGTTCCTCGTAGTCACCAACGACCCACTTGCCTCAGAGTCACTCTCCATGCTAACCTCCCTGACTGGGACACTCTCATCCTACTTGTGCTCATCCACACATGTGACAAACACACACCTTCTCCTAATTCATTCCCATCTACGTTTCTTTACATTTGACCTTGGTCTTCTGGTGGGAACTTTCCTTAACCTCCCACACAGCTCTTGTCCCTATTATGTGCCCCTGAAGTGTCTCATGCCTCTCTATTGCATTTATTGTGGTGACAATGTTATATTCTTTCCTGTGATTGCTAATTAATTAGTCTCCTCATCTAACCGTAAAGCTCCAAGTGGAGGAATTTTGCGTATTTATTTTAAGATTTATTTATTTATTATAGAGACAGAGTGCATAAGCAGGGGGAGGGACAAAGGGAGAGGGAGACAAGCAGACTCCCTGCTGAACATGGAGCCCAACCTGGGGCTCAATCCCAGGACCCTCAGATCATGAGCAGAGCCAAAACCAAAGGTTGGACACTTAACTGACTGAGCCACCCAGACATCCCAATTTTTGTTCATTTTTATATCCCAGTTGGCCAGTACAGTGCTTTAAAAAGCCCCGACACTCCATCTTTTACCCATCAAACCAAGAGTTGAGGATCTACTATGTACATACATTATCTCATTTAATTATCACATTAATCCTATGATGTAGGGAACATTACTACCACATTCTACATATGAGGAAATGGAGACAGAATGAAAACTGTCCGATGTCACATACTTATGCACTGCAAAATAATGGAGGAGGTATCTGAAAATTGGCAATGATTCCAGAGCTATCTTCTTCACCATCACTCTACTGAGAAGAACGCTGTAGTCTTAAATCTATAGTTTACCTACAAACACAACTGGCCATTTTTTATTCTTGCTTGGGAGTTTTCTTCTCCTTGAAAGAAGTCATCTGTTTGGTCACTTGAAAGATACTAAATTTTTGGTTAAGAACCATCCAAGTTTAACTCAAAAACAAAATGGTGAGAAGCACAATTAGAAAGATACTACAAGTTATCTTGACTGCTATCTTAAACATAATGTGGGAGAGAACCCATCACGTCTCACAACTCTGAGTAATCAATGGACAGCAGTGTAGACCAATGTAGACCACTCAGAGCAAATACATCCCTCGCATTGATGCGGATCTGCACTGATTAATCCAGACTTTCATTTAGAATCTTGGAAGCTGATAATGACAGTGTAACACTAACTCCAAACCAAATTGGGCCTGTAATTCAAAGACCTAGTTACGTTTAATTGGCACAGTATTATTATCAGCATTCAGAGTGGGGATAGCAGGGGAGGGGAGGAACCCACAAGACACTGGTTTCCTGGCTTCCTGTATCCAAAAGACAGACGAGAAGAACCAAATGCCCTCAGGGAAAGGACCATATCTTACATTTTGCTCACAGTATAAGCACAAAGGACACAATAAGCTGCTTGTTGATAAAATGCCCAACGTGGGAAGCTACAGTTCCCCCATAGAACAAGCATCCTAAGAAAGCAAAGCCAGATGCAGCCCGAATAAATACCAGGGAGGTAATAAGACTCATTTTTAAAAAATCTCAAAGCCTGGCTTCAAAGAACATGGCATGACTAGGCTATCGAACAGCAAGTGGACGTGGCCCAGGCTCATGTTCCCGGATGAAAAAATCAAGCTCTGTAAGAATTCAATTACTAAAAATGAATGAAATTAAAAATAAAACAGCAGGCTCCTTGCGGAAGGGAACTTCAACCAGAATTGTGGGGGTTTTCCTCTTCTCTCCTCCTCTTCTCTCATCCAGAAGGAGCAGAATCGGTGAACATGTCTCCTTGTCTGTTCTCCAACATGAGAAACTATTACAGCCATCTCCCTGCTTGTGTATTTTTTTTTTTTTAAGTGTTAAAATAGGAGCACTGGGAGGCATTCTGGAAATGGCAGCCATGACGGCATGGTTTTCATTATCTCTGATTCCCCACATGAACCAGATAGAACAACTAGAAAATAAATCCAAGAAATATAACAAAACTAGATGATAGAGTACTCCTATAATTTCAGAATATAAACAGGGTTGGCGGAAATCAGCAACAGGCATAGATTTTCACGGTATCAGTCTGGACAGCAGGCAGTAGAGTGAATCAGTGGGATAATGTCTGAAGAACCTGAGTACAGGAGAACCCCCAAAATAGCCAAAAGAATTCATAGGAAAGGACAGCGGGCCAATTTGAGAATTGCAGCTGAAACAGGCTGCAATTGGCCCTCTCAATTTTGGGGTATGTGCAAAGGACCCACTATAGAGAGAACTGAATAGTCAGGAGCAATCTGGACCTCTATGAACTCTCAAAACTTTCAAGCAGGCTCTTTTCCAGGACAGAACTCCACACAGAAGAGAAACTTCTGGAAATGGGATCAGAATTCAACAGAATAGGGATCCAAGAAGCACAGATAAAGAAGGTGGAGACCAATGTGAGAAGGGAAATAAAGCCAAGAAAGTTCAGAAAATAAGCACCCATATTTTTAAATGTTACAGCAAACAGAACTAGTTCTGTAAAGTTAGAAAAGCTTTCATGAAACCTGTCTCAATCTAAATGTCCAGAAACAATACTCACTTCATATAAAATGAACAACAAAAAAATACTGAGGTCAAATCTCAAACAGAGTTATTACAATAAAAAAGACAATAAGGAACAGAATATCCCCACTGACAAAGAAAGCATGCAGGAAGATACACACCTAAAAAAAAAAAAAAGGTAATGAAAGAAAACATGAAGGAATAACACAAATCAGAATCAGAAAACCTCAGCTCTGAGGCGACTATACTCAGGAAAGAAGTAAAGATGAAAGACAGAACTCTGAGATCAAAACTGCAAACGAAGGAACACAGGAGCCAGTCACACAAAGAAAATGCCTTAGGACAGGAAAAAGTAGGAAAAAAATAAGAAATTTTTGAAAAATCAAAAAACAAAAGGATTTAAAAGGCAGTAACAATAAACACTGCCAGTAATATTAGCCATGGAAGAAGAAAACAGAAAAAGTACTAAAATTATATTTTATGTTATGCTACAATTGTTAGGAGTTTACTATGGGATAAGACAAATAATTACAGAGTATTCAAATTCTACTCTCTAATTCTATCCTGTATCTTTGAAAATCGGGATTTTTTTAATGTGGAAGAAAGGAGAGACATAAAGAAAAAGTAAAGTAAAATTCTTTAATCTTGAATTTGAATTGAAGTATCAATATGAAAGTATGAAAAATTTTACCTTTAAATACACATATTCTCTAGCTTCTCTGAAAAGGCCTAGAAACAAATGGCCAACTGAGGGGCAAAGGGCATCCTTGTGCCCAGATTATCATCTTGCAGCATCATTTCTCTCAAGAAGAAATGGGTGCTTCTTAACGAAATGCCTCATTCTAGGTCTGGAGCAGGAAATATATAAGATGCTACATTAGCTAAAGCCTCTTGTCCACAAGGTAGCAAAGAAGCTATCAAAGAACTAGTAGGGACAAATGAAAAGGATTCAGGAGCTATGCCAGTCTGCTAGGGCTGTCACAAAATACCACAGACTGGATAGTTAACAACAGAAATTTATTTTCTCACAGTTCTGGACATTGGAAGTCCAAGATCAAGTCCAAGCTGGTTGGCAAGCTAGGAATCTCTTGAGAACTCTCTCCTTGTCTTGCAGACAGCCACTTTCTCTGTGTCCTTCCATGGCCTTTTCTTTGCACATGTGTCCTCCTGCTATCTCCTCTCTCTTTATATAGGATCACCAGCCATGGAGCATCCTCATGACTATCTTTAACCTTCCCTCCTTCCTTAAAGGCCCTATCTCTAAATAGAGCAGTATTGGGTGCTGGGGCTTCAACTTATGAATTCAGAGGTTGGGGGGTGGTTAGGAGGGACACAATTTGGTCTAACCCAGCAGTCAATTTCAATCGATTTCTACTCCCTAAACCTAGGACAATCTGGGCTTCAATAACAATGATTGTAATGAGTTGTGATTAATCAAATAGATTTAAATTCAAGGATATTATATTTCTGTGCCTTATTTCATAATAAAGAAGAGCTTTACACTAGAACAGCTAGTTGATACTATACATTCTCCTTTTGTTTCGACCATTTCCTCTCCCCCAGTCAACTTACCGGATTTTTATATTTGTATCTCAAACCAGCTTTATTGATGGCTGACATAGAAAAGAGCCCTTGGTACCAAGACACCAAGATCAAGATATATGTCAGGAACACCAGAGTAGATGTTACAAGTCATAAAATACCAAATGCTCAACAGACGAAAACAAGACCTTGGAATTAAAAGTAGGAAGGTTATACAGGTAAACTTGCTCCTCCTATCTTTTCTGAGATTGTCTTCTTGCCATAAATTCTGACAGTGATAGGAGTTTGTAAAATGTTATATGGTGAAAAGGTTCTGACTGAGTCAAATGTATTCCTTCACCTAGCTAGAATAAAAAGTACTGAGGTCCATGAATCCAGCAGGAATCATGACAATGGCATTGGATCTGCTGGGAACTGGTGGGCATCTGTTCCCCCGGGAATTTCCTTCAGTTTCAACCTGTCCCTCATTCACATACATGCAATTCAAATGAGACCAATACGCATACACAATTTATACATATATATATATATATATATATATAATGATGAGTCTACACTGGTTAAAACATAGCAGTCACTCTGCTGGCAGGGTGACTGATTCAAAAATAGGCAGCCAGTTGCAAGAAAGAAATGCAAAAAGATATTTGCTGGGGCCTCTGGGAAAGCAAAGCTTTCTCTCTCCTGCTGGAACCAAATTTAATGACGCAAGAACACAGGACTTGTGGATGCCACCATCATTCCCCAGCTCAGAGTAAAGCCTGGATCTACCACAGCCCAGGTCCCCTGCCATGGAAAGAGATCCAGCCCCTACAACTGTACTAATAGAGCCCAGGTTACAGCAAGCTAAATCATGCCACTCTCTTTTATGCTTCATTTATTTTATGCAAAAGGACTTGATATTAAGTGGAGGTCTCATAGCACTGGCTCAGTGTCCTCTCTGGTTTCTTGCCCTGAAGTGGTAATAACCTTCTATGTCCAAGAGACAGGGAGAAGGGCCCCACTCGGAGTATGATGGTGCCACCAACAGAGCACAACCATTAACTCTGGACAAAATGTGACATGCGATGACCTGAAAGCTGTAGAGGGTGGACCAAAGAGAAAAGAGTCTGGAAGGGAGTCACTATTTGGAAGGGAAAAGCCATAGGGTTCTTTTCCCATCTCTGTGGCTTTTAGTCTGAGGGCAGCCCATCTATAAAGTGACGAAATTCCCATATAAAAAACGAACAAAACAAAACAAAAATCTCAATCTTCTTAGGACCAAAGCACTAGAAGATAGAAATCCAAGCAATCACAGTGGCTGGAAAGTGAGGGAGGGACACCAACCAAGACAGGGCCAGAGAGAGGGAACCCCAACTGCTGTATGTACACTCTGCCCAAATCTCTGGCTAAGCCCTGAACTACCTCTCACACGGCCAGGGCTGACTCTAAGTTGTCCCGCCATTTGCAAGCTAAGGAAAAAGGATGTGATTAAAACTGCAGTAGCTTCCCAAGAGGCACAATTGACAGTTTGAGTCCAACCAGAGTAGTACTCTCCGAAGACAAACAGATTAACACTCTTTGGAGGAATATAATCAAATCCAGAGATACCAATAACATAACATTCAAGGTGTTCAGGGGGCAATTTAAAATAACTGGACATATGAAGAATCTGTATAATGCGACCCATTTTCAAGAGATAAGGCAATAATTCAGACCAACATGAGATGATCCAGATGTTAGAATAAACAGGGAAGGACTCCAAAGAGCTATTAGGACTCTGTTCAATGAAGTAAAAGGAATGTGTGCTCTGAAAATTATAGAGTAAGAAATCTCAGGAGGAAAAAGGAAACTACTAAGAAATACAAAATGGAAATTCAGTAACTGAGAAATATAATATGCAAAATAAAAACTTTACTGGGTGGGCTTGATAGCTAAATAGAAATGACAGAAGAAAGAGTCAGAGAACTTTAGGAGAGACCAATACAAAGTATCCAATCTAAAAATTATAAGTACAAACAGACAGACAGACATAAATAATGCCTCAGGGAGCTGTGGGAGAATTCAGAAAATCTAACCTATCAGAGTCCCAGAAGACAAAAAGAGAAAATACGGCAGACAAAGTACTCCATGAAATAAAAACTATAAATTCCCAAATCTGCTAAGAACCACAAACTGGCAGATTTCAAAAGCTCACTGAACCCCAACCACAATAAATACACAAGAAAATCATGCCTAAATACATTACAGTCAAACTACTGAAAACCAAATAAAAAGAAAAGGAAATAAGTCCTGTATGTGAACCAAGGGGAGAAAAACTGGAGATAAGGTAGGTTCACACAACACCTCGTAGGTCACACTTAGGAGGGACTCTCACAATAAAGAAAGGGCAGTAGGGGAGTAACATGATTTGATTTGTTCTCACAAGTTCACCAAATGGCTATTTTGAGAATCAGTATTTCTGTACTGCAAATGAGAGTGAGGATTTGAGTAAAAGCGAAGAGAAGTGGTTAGATTAGACATCCATGGAAGGTGGGAGATAACTTGGCTGTCTTGGATGGGATTCAGCAGATAAGAAAGAAAGAGAATTAAAGACAACACTCGATCTCAGCTGGAGAAACTGGATACACACAGGGTACCAGGATCAGAAACGGAGAAAGCACAGAATGCAGGAGGAGGAACGGCTTTGCAAGGAGGCTAGGAAAGAGATCCAAATTGAAGCTGTGACTCTGGGAGTTTGAAACACAAAACAGTACTAAATACTGAGAGTTTCAGGGAGACCATCTATGGGAAGAATTTAGTTTATGAAATTTAGAGGGTTTCTCACCCTTAGGCTACACAATTTTTTTTTTTTGGTTTGGGGGGGTTTTAGTGTTGTTTTTGGTTTGGGTTTTGGTTTGGGGTTTTTTTTCTTTCGGTTTGGTTTTGGGTTTTTGCAGGAGAGCTGTCCTACATGTGGCAGAATATTTTAGCAGCATTCTTGAACTCCGCCCCCTGGATGCCAGTAGCAACCCCTCCCCATTGTGTCTTCAAACCTTGTTCAATGTCCCCCTTGCAAATACTCAGTCGCTGCTGGGTGAGAAGCACCAACCAAAGACAAAGCTTAGAGATAGGAAATGAGCAGAGGAGAAGCTCTTCAAAAGAACCTGAGAAGGAGCCATCCCTGAGCTAGAAGCACAAAAGGTGGGGGAGGGGCGAAAAGAAAAGCGGAAGACCTGCTCTCAAGAAGAGGGAGATTCGTTCTGCCTGGGAAAGGAGCCACATTCAAGAAAGCCTGTACTTTCCGAAGATCTGTAATCATCTGGACTACCATTTTGGATGTTTTCTTGACTCTAACTAGACTGTGACTACAGGAATAATCACATTGCATTTGGGATCCTATTAACAATAAGAAATAATTACAAGGTCGTTTCAACTCAGTGAAAGCTGTTGTGCTACAACTTGTGTAACAGGGTCATGTCTACTCCTTTCTAACTTCTGCCAACCCTGAAGGAATCCCTAACAGTCCCTGATATTGCCCTGCATCCTGGTGCTTACCTGAACATTTGCTTCTGTGCATTTAATTGATTCTATTTAATTTTATTTTTTTCTGAGATTGCAAGCTCCAACAGGGTAAGGATCACCTTCGCCTTGTTTCCCAGTGTGTTGTACACAACTAACATAGTGCGTGAAGCAAAGATCTTTAATAAAGCATTCATCTCCTCCCTTTTCTTCCTATTTGTACATAAATATTTTGTAAGAAAACTAAGAAGATACTTTCATGGCTTAAAATTAATGAGGTAGGTTTTAAGATATATTTATTTGAAGAGAGAGCATGTACACATGTGGGGAGAGGGAGAGAGAGAATCTCAAGCAGACTCCCCATTGAGCACAGAGCCCCACATGGGGCTTGACCTTACAACCCTGAGATCATGCTCTGAGCCAAAACCAAAAGTCAGACTCTTAATGGGCTGAGCCACTCAACGCTCAGAGATAGCTTCAAATATAGATCTAGGATAAGCATATCACTGAGGACATTCAAAACTGTTCCAATAAATCTTTTAAAATAGTATTAGTGATTATTATACATTTTTATAAATATTCCTCATAATAATGTATTGCTGGAAGTTATAGATTCATCCACTTTTATTAAATACAAGCATTATCCTGTAAAAGTATATATTGATATTATTCATTGAAATAAAAAAAAATTTCAGAAGAGTATTTATTAAGTGTTTCAGCTATAATATATTCTTTTGGTTCTGGATTCAATAAAAAATAAGTAGCATTCGGCAATCTACAAATTAGACATAATAGTCACAGGTAGAACAGTAATGCTATGTCTCATGTATATAAATGGCATCATTGATCCTTCAATAGGTAATATACTCATAGTTGTCTTTCCAGCCATGATTGATCAACATTTATACATCTCATACTTAAATCTTTATATATAACCAATAACAAGCATTTCTTTAAAAAAAAAAAAAAAAAGATTTTCTTTATTTATTTGGTAGAGAGAGAGATCACAAGTAGGCAGAGAGTCAGGCAGAGAGGGGGAAGCAGGCTCCCTCCTGAGCAGAGAATCCAATGCGGGGCTCAACCCCAGGACCCCAAGATCATGACCTGAGCTGAAAGTAGAGGCTTAACCCACTGAGCCACCCAGGCACCCCAACAAGCATTTCTGATATGAATGTATATGTTCTATGTCTATAAAGCAGAGAAAGGTCTGCTAAACAGAATGCTTTCCCCAACTTACAGTCATGAATTAGGAGTCAAAATGCTCTGCAACACATTAACCAGCTCAGGAGACAAAAGGCCTACATACTTTAGATAGATAAATAGATAGATAGTTGGATAGATAGATGATAGGTAGGGAGAGAGAGAGGTAGATAGGTGATAGGCACATAGGTAGATAGGTAAGTAATTGATAAATTAATAGGTAAGTAGATAGGCAATAGGTAGATAGGTAGATAGATGATAGGTAGGTAGGTAGGTAGATGACAGATGATAGATGGATGGATGTGTAGATATACACACTTACACATACATCTATATATGTTAATATATAGATATATAACATGCTACTCAACTACCAAAAAAAAAAAAATTGCAATCTCATCCCCTCAGTTCCTTTTTTTAAAGATTTTATTTCTTTATTTGACAGAAAGAGCAAGACAGAGAGCCCAAGCTGGGGGAATGGCGGAGGGAGAAGGAGAAGCAGGCTCCCGGCAGCAGGGAGTCCAAGGCAGGCTTGATCCCAGGACACTGGGACCATGACCTGAGCCAAAGGCAGGTCATGCAACTTAAGCAACTAAGCCACCAGGCGCCCCTCATCCCCTCAGCTCTAAACGAGCCCCAGAATTACTCATTGGTCTTTCACTGACTCTCCTAAAAAAGATCACCGGCACTATTTCTCTAAAGGAAACCAGGCCCATGCATTACAGCTCCTCCAAGCCAGGCGGAAGCTGAGATTCTGAACCACCTGGCCAAAAAATTAGGGATTATTTATCTATTTGTAACCGCTCATGGATGTGGGCTTAAGACCTTGCGGGGGGGGGGGGGGGGCTTTAGGGGCAGGGAGAGAGAAGAAATTCTCATTCATCAATGGAGCTCAGGCCAAAATGACTTCTCAGGCTACGATTCCTGTGGGATCAGCCCACCTCATACGAACTTCGCTTTCCTCTGAGAACTGCTCTATCAACAGCTCCACGAGAGAGGCCCCTGTAGCACATGTGTGTCATGGGACGTCACATCTGATTAGAGTTTGTTCCACTGAATGTGAACATGCAGTGCAAACAGAACCAACTAGATTGTTGCATCTGAGAATGAGAAATGGAACACAGAAAAAATCAAGTCTCTCACCACCAGAGTTGCCTTATACATAATTTAGGAGTGAGGTGCCCTGGAGACAAAAGGCAGAATGTACAGAGTAGAAAAATGAAGGAAAACTGTCCGGGCTCCCCAGAGATCCTGCTTTAGTTCTTTTCTGGAGCCCAATGATTATTGATAATTTGAGGGTTTTGTGAGACATATCTAAAGGCTTCTAATAATAAAAATAATAATAAAATAAAAAATAAACGCTTCTAATAAATTATTTTTGTATTAAACAGACCAAATTAGTTTGTGTTTCTTGCAGCCGAAGTACTTCAGCTCATGTTTTAATTCTGAAGGGGGTAGCAAGAAAGGATGGTTTGATCAACAAGTTATACACAAGGGTCTCAGGAATTCTGATTACGTGACCATGGAAAAGCCCAGCCAATGAAGCCAGCCTTTGAAACTGTGGGTGAACAGGCAGAGTGGTTTTGGGTACAGAAGGGTGACTGATGCTCACAACTCACAAAAAATCTCCAGGACTTTTTTATGTACCTAGAAACAATGTATTAAACATCAACACTATGACTTGACATGTCACCAGCTCTGCTATGGGAACTCCCACCGCCACCATGTTTGTTTAACGCACACACTAAAAGAAACTGGAGCTTCTTTTAGTCACCCAGATATCTGTGGGGGGAAAAAAAAAATCATAACCTAACTCTAATGGGCAAAAACCCTCAAGGGATTTAACTGGTACAAAAGACAGAAAGTATAAAATAAATAACAATTTTAAGCAACCTTTGACACTGCTGCTTGAACAGTTTCACAGAAGACTTGCTTCCTCTCTCTCTGCCCAGTCTGTCTTCTATAGGTTTTGCTCCATCCCCAGCTTCCCCATGGTGAGCACCCCTGGAAATTTTAGCCTCAGGTAAAAAAACGCCTGCTGTGATTCAGTCCACACCACTCAGGAGAAGAGGAAAACATAACTTCAAGTAGTCCTTCTAGAAGAAAGCCCAAACATCACATTTTATGGTCCCTGGCTGGCTTAAGCATCCTTATCTGAACAATCATTATGGCCAAAATGAATTGTGTTGATTGGTTTAAGATCATCAGAAACTGGGGACATGAGGGTGGCTCAGCCAGTTAAGGATCCAGCTCTTGGTTTCAGCTCAGGTCATCATCTCAAGGTCACGAGATTGAGCCCCACATTGGGCTCTGCACTCAGCTCAGAATCTGCTTAAGCCTCTCTCTGCCTCTTCCACTACCCCTCCTCCCAGCCCTCTCTCAATCTTTCTCTCAAATAAAATAATTAAATCTTTAAAAAATAATAATAATAACCAGAAGTTCAAGACTGGATCAAGCCCATTCCAATTGCATGTCTGAGATCTCGGTAGTTTGGTTTCAAAAAACAAACAAACAAACAAACAAACAAAACTAGGGTACAGTTATGGTGACCCAAAAAATGGCACATGACCACCATAGGACCAACCGACTTCTCAGGCCACACAGGAGGGCCAACGTCTATAGCCCTGCTCAAGTCCAAACTAGCTGTGGACACACAAAACATGTCTTGGGCTCTTGGAGATACTGACTGGGGATGGGAAAAAAACAATCAGGGATGGAGTTTCTACATTGTCAGGTAGATGCTTCTTAGCACTGAAATATGGGCTTATTTGTCCATGTAATATCCCGTATTCCCTTAAGATGATACAACCAGAAGATCTGAGGTGTGCAGCTCCTGTTGTTTCATTTCTGTCTTATACTGCGAGTTCTAAAACAGCAGGATGTAGGAGAATGCGAGAGCCCAACGTACGTTCCAACATCTTCGGAAGGCACAGGAATCAGGTCATGAAATGGCTGGTTAGTAGAACTTAACAGGGAAGAGGAGCATTCTACAAAGGAGATGCTTCGTGAGCTGTTCCTAGTTTACAGAACACATGTAATTATATGAAGAGCACCTGCCTATGTAGAAAGGCAGGTAAAAAGGAGGGCACAGAAACTCTTTGGAGCAGAAGTGAGCAAACACCTTCTGTGAAGTGCCAGATAGTAAATATATACGCTCAACTCTTCAGGAGAGATGGTCTCTGCTGTAAGGATTCGTGTCTGCCCCATCAACAATGCACAAATAAATGAATCAGAATGGCCAGATTTGGCCCAAGGGCTGCAGTTTTCCCTGATCTAGAGGACTAAGATGTGCAGAATGATACACTGGCATGTTCTGAAGCTCAAGAAAGACCCTGTGCTTATATTCTAAGAGAATGGCACATAGAATAATAAAATCTCACTAGTAAGAACGACAGAAACCCAGCTTCTGCTAAAATTTCAAATACTCAAAATCTCTTAATTGGAAGAGATTTGAAGATGGATTTGCCCGACCACCTCCAGAGAGTGACGACCACCTGGCTGACCAGCATGTCTCAGGGCCACACAGAGTCCTGGCCCATCGCGGCAGCACCGAGGCCCACTGAGCCCACGCTGCCTCCCCACCCCACCCCACCCCACCCCACAATGATGGAACCCCTACTCCAGGCCACGGCTGGATTCCAGGCTGAAACCTACTGCCATTGTTCTGAGGCACCGCCGGACTAAAACTCCTTTGTCTCACAATCTAGCTTTTGTCGGCCACTTCTTAGACTACAAAACCCTCTGGCATTCTGTCTGATAATTTCGCTCTCACGTTGTTCACCTCCTCTGACAAGCTACACAACCCCTACCCTCTCTCCTGGATCCAGGCTGTCCCGTGTGTCCCACCCCTTCTCCAAATCTCCCTTCCCCAACCAGAATCTGGTTCTCCCCTACAAACCATCACACCCAAGTTTATTCTCCAGCCTGGCAGCACAGGTCGGAGTTCTCTCCTCCCTGCTCCCCGGTGGGGATTTCAGTCCATTTCTCCTCTGATCTCTTCTATAAAACTTTCTCCTTTAAGACTTTCGCCGACAGCCCCACCGTCTCCCGCCTGCTCACTGCAGTCAGCCTCCCCTCCTACAACCCAGAAGTTCATTCACACCCCCATTTTACACACTCTTCGGGGGGCCCCCACATTCCTGAGTCCCCAGGATCCCCCCGATGACGCTCACTGAGTTGCTGCCTCTACGGATTTCTTGCCACATCCTGCATTTCAGCTCCAGAGGCTGGCCCGTTCTCCTTCGTCTCTCTCTCTATGCCCCCCTCTCTCCCCTGCCAAACCATAATAACTCGATCCCATCAATTTTTTCTCCTTCATTTCTACTCCCCTAGCTCCTCACCACCACAGAAATGCACACATACACAGAGAGGGAGAAAGTATTTGTATCTGTGTGACAGAAAGTAGTAAAGACTTAGGGAGTTTTCAGAGCAGAAGCACAATGATGAAATACACAATATTAGACATTCCTATTCCTATATCCCTCAGCCACGCTGACATGGGTTCTGGCTACTTAGTCTTCCTTCTTTATAATCTTCCAACAAACTAAAATAGTTCCTCCATTTTTATTAGGCAAAGGAGTTGAGTTTTGGGTGTTTCTATGTCTCTGACAGTTTTGAAACAGGGCTCCAAAATTCTTTATCACTCTCCCCGTCAAGAGGTGACATCTAGGTCCCCCCACGGATTCTGGGATTGCTTGACCAAAAAATATGACAGAAGTGATATGTGCTAGTTTCTAGGCCCAGAACTTAAGAAACTGGCAATTTCCAAGCCCTGTTTCCTGAGACACTTGCTCTTATAACCCAGTTAGCATGCTGTGAAGACCCCACAAGTTACCCCATTTGTAGATATCACCTGCAGTGGCCATGTGTAGATATTTCAGAGCAATGCCCAGCTGAGGTCAACATTCAACTGGCATTACCACCAGACATGTGAGCAAGGTCCCCTGTGGATGATTCCAGTCCCACTGAGTCACCCCCAGGATTCTTTCAGGTCTCCACAGGTAAGGTCCCAGATATCATGGAGCAGAAACATGCCATACTTTGCTTGAGTCCCTGACCCAAAGAATTTGTGAGCACAACAGTTTTAAACCAATGACTTTTGGGGCATTTTATTACACAACAATGTAAGGTAATTGGTGTGATATGGAAGCTGAGAAGTCCAACAGTCTGCTCTCTGCAAGCTGGAGACCTAGGAAAGCCAGGGGTGTAAATTCAAGTCAGAGTCCAATGGCCTGTAAACCAGGAGTAGCAATGGTGTAAGCCCCAGAGCAAGTCCTGCTCTTGCAGTCAGAGAGAGAGAATCCAAACTCTCTCCACCTCTTTGTTGTGTGAGGTCCCTCAACAGATCAAATGATGCCTACCCACACTTGGGGGTGGGGAGGAGGAGCTGGCATCTGCTCTACTCTGATCCTTCTGTTCAGATGCTAATCTCTTCTGGAAACACCATCCCAGACATACCTACCAATGATGCTTGACCAGCTGTCTGGGCATCCTGTGGTCCGGTGGAACTGATACATAAAATCAACTACGATACCTTTCCTAGCTTTCAGCTCTCCATTTATTTCATTATTTCCTCTTGCTCCTTCAGTTTCACTTTCTGGCTTTCTCCCAGCTACTTTCTAATGGACAGTTAGATTCAGGCAAGGGTGTGAGCCTCTACAGGGTTCATCTGGATGTGCCCAAGAGCTATGACCTTGAATTCACCATTCAGACAGCTCTAATTAGACTTGCAAGGCCTGTGCAGGCCTGGAGCCTAGTCTGTCTTCCCAAGGGCACACCTGACCATCAGTGTGGCTACTCCAGGGCCTGCGGTATGACCATGTGACTATATTCAGACCAAAAGTATATAAATCTTATCTCAGAGAAGCTCTTTAAAAATATTTATGCTAGGGCGCCTGGGTGGCTCAGTGGGTTAAGCCGCTGCCTTCGGCTCAGGTCATGATCTCAGGGTCCTGGGATTGAGTCCCGCATCGGGCTCTCTGCTCAGCAGGGAGCCTGCTTCCTCCTCTCTCTCTGCCTGCCTCTCTGCCTACTTGTGATCTCTGTCAAATAAATTTTTTTAAAAAATAAATATTTATGCTAGACTTTCTCTCGTTCCCACGGCCCTTCTTTCCCACTGACAATTCCTAGAGGAGCCTTAAGAGCCACCTGTCTCGGATGACAGCCACCTGCTGTCCTGGGCTATTCAACTACAGAAAGTTACATTAAAAAAATCATCATAATCATCATAGTATTATCTTTATTTTTTGCATATATCGTGATCCCTGTTGCAGCATTTTAGCCTGTTCCCTAAAGAATTTAGTGCTTCGTATCACACTCCATCCCACTGCCAGGGTGAAAAATCCAACACAATACAACAGCGCCATCCTAGTTTAAAAATTCCTCCGCGTGTCCCTGCTCCTCAAAATGGTGTTTCCCAAAGGACAAAACAAAACGAAAACCAAAAGGTCTACAGATCTTCGCATTCAGATCGTTAATGAGAAGAAAGCAGATTACTAAGGGACAGTACAAGTTCTGGTTGGCTGACTAAAACTTGAGAGCTGTTGACCTTTGCCCCATTTCCCACTCGGCTCCATCTCACACCATCAACTCCAGTCACACTGAATTACTCGGAATCCTCTAAAACACATAATGCTTTTCCATCACGTCCATTGTCTCCCTCAGGCGAAGGTGCCCTTGACCCTTCTCCTTCTGTATCCTTTCTACCCAAAACTTTCGTATCTTGCAATAGTCAACTCACGCTTTTCTGAGAGTTCCTGATAGGACTGGCCAATCCCTACTTTGAGCTCTATTCAACCCTGTCCAATTCACTATCATATGATGTAAAATATTCTATCATAATTTTATTCCGTATCTTCTTCCTCTGAAGTGTCAGCTTTTTGAGGACAAGTACATTGTAATTTCTCCTTTATCCAGCTACTAAATAGTGTTTGTCCAAGACAGACAAGAAAAAAAAAAAAAAAGAATGGGAAAAAAGGAAAGATCATTCTGTTTTAGTTTGTCTTGAAGAGTAACTAAGATATTTTTATTAAGATAGATGTTCACAACTTAGGTGATTATTGAATATACTATAGGTAGGAATTTTTCTAAAACAAAGTCAGAATTGGTCAGGTACATAAAACATGTCTTAAAAAGCTTTATGTTCAAGTAAGCATTTGTTTTTTCAGAACTCCTTAAAATTTACTATTAACAATTAAGAAAAAGCTTCTGAATTTTTTGAATATAGAGAGAATAAAAGTGAATGACAGGAAGTTCTTCCTAGTGGTTAAATACTGCAGCAGATAAACATCTGAATTTTGCCCAGGAAATGGGGAAATTCTGGATTTGTAGGCATTACATCTGCAACAGTACAAACTCAAAACTGAAATCAGAGGAAAAAGATAGATAAATGGTATTTTGAAAACTGGTTACATTTCTCAGAGGGAAGTTGTGCTCTTATATCCAGATCCATTAAAATTAATCAAATGATGGATTAAAAACCCTAGCAAGTACCTGGTGTACAGCAGGCTATCAATAAATGATATTCGTGTTTCTCTTCACACATACCCATGATAACAAAACATCCCATTTAAGTGATAAATACTTCATTTTAAAATTGGCAACCTACTTAGATGACTGCTCTTGATTGAACCGAGACACCCTATTTCTACCCACAGGTTCTGTCTTACCCCACATTCTCGTATCAACTGAATCATAGTCAAGGGTTCAATTAAGTCCCTTAAACCCATCCCACAGCAGTTCAACATTTTTGATACCTTTCCCTGTCTTGACTTACTCTCATACTCGAATCCCAGGACCTAAATCTTACTCCTAGTGTTTATTCCATTTCCAACGGGTCAATTCTGTCTCCCCAGTACTTATCAGACTGTAGCTCCCACCATAGGTCCAGCATCTCCTAAGCCCTTGGGGTGTCAGTCCTGGCCACGGTATTGGGCAGGGGTAAGTAAACATTTGTTCCATGTCTTTAGAAAACACCATATTCTAAAGTCTTCACCCGCTGTTTTTTTTTTTTAAGACTTTTATTTATTTATTTGACAGACAGAGATCACAAGTAGACAGAGAAGCAGGCAGAGAGAGAGGAGGAAGCAGGCTCCCTACTGAGAAGAGAGCAGGGCTCGATCCCAGGACCCTGGGATCAGGACCTGAGCCAAAGGCAGAGGTTTTAACCCACTGCGCCACCCAGGCACCTCCCGCTGTGCTTTTTTAACTATTCCTGCCATCAATCTCACCAAAAGAAGTCCTTCTCGTCCATAATTACATAGCTGTCAGTGGTATTTATTTGGAGGCCATGCCCTATAAATTCATAAATTCCAGGTTTGTTTACATAAGCACCCTAGACAGACTTGCTATAGCTGTTAAAAGCATTCCATACGTAATGATCATCAGGAGAATCTGTTAGCATCTTTAAAAATTTGACCTGATCATTTCTTCTGTTCTAATAATTTCTTAATCTCAATCCAACACTTTATTGTCAGGCACCATTAGAGTTCTCACTAAAGGGAGAACTCTAAAGTTCTCTAAAGTTCTCTAAAGTTCTCTAAACTCTAAAGAGAAGAACATCTCCTCTGCACAGTCTCTTCCTGACCAGAGAGACCACAATCCAAATATTCCGCATAGGTTTTGCCCATCAGTTAAAAACATCTTGCTTCCTTTCTTAAATTACTTACATCATTACGTAATCTATTCTAGAAGGGCTTCTGGAAAACATCTAATCCATGACTTGTTCTTTCTCTCCAATAACTGCTCTAAGCCATGCAACTAACTGTATCATTCTTCACCGTGGCCAACAGGAAACCCAGAGCCAAAGTGTCCAGCCCAGTTCATGACTGTTGATGCCCCATCCTGTTAAAATGTTATGTATCTCATGTCTTAAACACCTGATTCCCTGTTATTTTTCCTACTCTTATTTCTTGTTTCTAGACTCAGATTCATGATGCTTTCCCTACTGTTACTTTCAGACCATACAGACTTCTGTGCATGGATTTAAACTAGTATTGGGAGATGATACAAACACATAAGATAGAAATCTATAGGCAACTGGAAACAATTAAGACACTGAATGGCTTGACTTCTCACTCAAATTATTAGCTCCCCTACGAGTAGTATAACTCAATCAGATAAATAGCTAAAGGGGCCTACAGCACACGCATACATTAACAATCCAGTGAGAAGCATATGTCATATGAATTGCCACACACGACACACAGTATAATTAAGGCTATCCACACAGCAATGAATTCAAGGTCAATATGGTCCTCTTGTCTATATGGACTGATTTCAGCTAGATGTACAACCTAAAAAATACATGGGAAGTACCTTAATAGATTCCAGTCACAAAAGAAACAGAACAAAGAAATCCAAATCATATTGATTCTACCTCTAAAATAAGTTTTAAATTGACTTCCTTCCATCTGTACTACCATCACTTTAAGTGGATACTCTACAGACAAGAAGGGTCTCTTAAAAATGCAAATTGTGGCCTCTAGGCTGAAAAACTTCCCATGGCTTTCTACCGCTCTTGGGATGAAGTTCAAAATCCTTAACATCCAAAAAGGCTCCTGTGACTAACCCCTGCCTCCCTGGGTCACCTCTTCTGCACTCAGCCTTCACTTTCTTAAGCGGGGACATGTTTGCAAAGCGTGGACCCTGCAAAACAAACACACGCAAGAATGACCAATTACACTTGAGCCTTTCCTCTTCCTCTCCAGAGAAGTAAGGGTGGTCTGGATTGACTGTTTCCACTTCATTCTCCCACCAAACCCGCAATCTCAATTCTGACCCCACCCCTACCCCGTAAAGGAGAACATCTGGATAACTGGTGAACTCCCCTAGTTGTCAAATTCAAGACACACTCACCATTTCTTCTCACTCTTAACTTCTTCGTGGGCTCCAACACAATTTGCTCCCCAGTTTTCAAAACCCTTCCCTTGCCTTGCCTTCTGGAACACCGGAGTTATCTTCTTTCTCCTTGTTTTTAATTATTTGTGTTGCCCAGGTTCCGCCTCTCGGATCTGGCCCTGAGTGATGTTCTACCCCCGGGAGAGTCATCTACAAGCCTAGTGATCTACAAACCTTCATCTGTGCCACTGTCTCAAGGGATACTTGGGCCCACGTTCCCAGCTATCTATTGTGTGGTACACCACAACAAACCAGGGTAGCCTCAGAACGGACATGCCCGGTGTTGCACCTTCCCCCCTATAGAGTGTCTTCTACTCTGAAAGCCACTTAAGAAACTGGGTTGGCTCAGTCACTTAAGCGGCTCCTTTGGCTCAGGTCATGATCTTGGGTGCTGGGACTGAGCTCCGGTGCTGGGCTCCCTGCTCGGTGGGAAGCCTCCTTCTCCCTCTGCCCCTCCCCCAACTCGTGTGCTCCCTCACTCGCTCTCTCTCGCAAATAAATAAAATCTTAAAAAACAAAAGAAAGAAGAGAAAAAGAAAAAAACTGTGTATCTGATAACTCTGCCTTCTCCATCTGCTCACTTTTCAAGAAGTGTTTCTCTAAACGGGGTTAAGTAAAAAATGTCTCAGAGGAATGATAAAAATGAACTCACTCAAAAACACCCTTCCCCTATGCAAAGACAATAAATTTATTTTCTTAAAAATCAAATAAATCCATTCTCTCAAGGGTAGTACTTCTCGGAAGCTTGAATCTGCTACTATTTATCATGCCCCTTGAAGACACATGCTTAGGGGGCAGCCTTCCTCCCGAGTTAAGTTTTTGCTGAGAACACTAATTTAACAGCTACTAGAAATAATATGCTGCAGAACAGAGTGCGGGCTTGCCAGTTACTCTCCTTGAGGTCACCTTAACCAGAGCTCATAAAAACAGCATCCCAAACTGACACAGGTTTAAGTTTCGGTGTTGTGTGCAGCAAGACACAGCCCTGTAGCGTAAATGGGCTCCAAGTACTGCTTCTCAGAGGGCTGTTTAGGGGATACTGAGTCTTCCCTCCACCCCTGCTAAATTACAGAGTAATTTCCTGTTCTTTATTTTGATTAGTAAGTCAAATGAATTCATCAAATATTGATTAAACACCTGTTCCGTACAAGACACTGTGATAATTATTAAGGATACCAAGAAGGGTTGAATGTCGTTTTGTCCCTTCAGGGCTCAGTCTAAGGGGAAACACATTTGTAAAAAATTTAATTAATGTGACAAAGTGCTATGAAGGAAGTACGTACTCCGTTCTGCAGGACCACAGGGAAAGAAATAATTTCCTTTTCTTGGGGAGATAAGTGGGGGAGCGGGGGGGTGGTCAGACGATATTTTAACTAGGTGCTTGGTTTACAGGCTCCTTACCAACAACAACAACAACAAAAATACAAGATAGAATATATTTCAAGTTTATAAATAAAAAGCTGGGGTTTTTAGGGTAAAATTTATCTGAATTCACAAAGTTGATGAGTAACAAAACAAACCTGGACTCAGATTATCCAGATGAGACAGAAGGAAGAGCAGGTAGGAAGTATGAAAAGGTCTATTTCATTGGGGAAAGCCAAAGCAGGGAGGTGTGGCTGAGCTGAGAACCGCTTAGCTGTGGGCTGGGGAGGAGGCTGGGGAGCTGGGAAGGGCCTGAGAGGTTTTCCTGCTTGCAAATTAACAAGCTGGCGTGTTCCTGTTTCACTGTGGCTGACAGAAGCCAAGAGACTCCCCCAACAGCAAGCAAGCGCATCAGCGTGGAGCTGGTTACCCTGCTCCTCACTGGGGATGCTCTCCAGGGGGCCTGCACCCGTTGCACTCTGGGGGGTGGGGGTGGGGACATTTGAGGGGCGAGGAAGGGGTTGCCACTTCTGTAGCAAGCCAAGACAATCCTGTTTTTGCCCTGAGAGAAACTCTCCTTCAGGGCTGCTTGTTGGGAACATGAACACAACTGAACAAATGGCCCAAGTAAAGGGTAGTCAGGGCCTTGCATTTTGGGCATCCCGAGTAAACGCATAGAAACAGGACACTGGGGAAGGTGGATGACCTCTTGCAATGGGGAGGGAAGAGATGGGAAAGAGTGGAGCCAAGGAGAGGAGTCTGGAAAAGAAGGCAGGAACCATATAACTGAGAAATTTTAATGCAATCCATGGGAGTTTGAACTTTTTCTGCAAGCACTGGGAAGCCGTGAAAGATGTCCTAAGATATGTATCAAACACCACTGGAATGGTTTGTAGGATGAGCTGAACGTTTCTGCTCCGACCTCCGCCTTTTCCTTTCCCAACCTGGCTCTTCTTCATAGTTACTGAAAACACTGCCAATCTAGAAGGTGGTCCTCTTTCTAGAATTTTTTAACTTGCAACCAGGAGACTTGGGTCAGTTTCTCCCCTTGGGGGTAAGATACCTCGCAGTCATATTTTCTGCTATAGGAAGAAGCCTACTTGCAGCGGGGAAAAAAGAAAAAAAATCCTAAGAGATCTGTAAGCATTCTGGTCTGCATTTTCTTATTTTATTTTTTTTCCAGTCCATCTGCATCTCTTCCCCTCCCTTGTCTTCAGTGTCCCTCAGGAGACCTCCATGGACTCCAAGCATTCCTATTTCAGCTTAGCACAGTTTTAGTTATGTTCCCATCACTTGAACCTGAAGTTCTGAACTAGTTTAGAAGGGCAGTGTTCCCAGCTTCATCTCTAGGACATTACGTTGGAAGCCATATGGAAAATGGCTTCCAATGAAGACAAAAGTGGAAACATGACCAAAAGAGTGTCACAACAGTCCAAGAGAGAAATGACGTTTCCATATGTCCTTATAGACATGACCATCTCTGACTCAGAGATGACTTTAAGAAGTAGTTCCTGGCTCTGAAGGTAGTTTAGGGCACCTCAGTAGTTCCCAGGATAAGCTGTGAGGGAGGACTCATTTCATACATGATAGTTCAAGATCAAAAACCGACCCTTCCAAATGGGGAGAAAAACATATGATGCCAAAGAAGAAGGGGCCAGATCATGAAGGGTCTACAGGAAAGTTGGAATCATTAAGATAAAGAACAACAAGATTGCCTGTCTTTGTTGCTGCCGGAACCAAGCCCAAGAGCCCTGAAAAATTATCACACAGAAAAGCCCAGAAGAGTACAATCACAAGGGCTTCACCTCAGTGTTTCTAAATCATATATAATCACATACTTATCACAAAGTAAATAAAAAATTCTAATTCATTTTTTAAAAAATCATCTTTGCCAAGAATTCAAAAGACACAGGAATTTGTGAAGTATATTTTGACTTCTAACCTCTCTCCCATCCCCCCCCCCCCGGTTGTGAGAGGTCATCCACCTTCCCCAATGTCCTGTTTCTATGTGTTTACTCGGGATGCCCAAAACGCAAGCCTTGACTACCCTTTACTTGGGCCATTTGTCCAGCTGCGTTCATGCTCCCAACAAGCAACCCTGAAGGAGAGTTTCTCCCAGGACAAAGAGTAGGTTTGTCTTGGCTTGCTACAGAGAGGCAACCCCTTCCCGCCACCCTGAAACGTGCCCCACCCCCAGAGTGCAACAGGTGCAGGCCCCCTGGAGACCACCCCCTGTGAGGAGCAGGGTAACCAGCTCCACCCTCATGCCGCTTGCTTGCTGTTGGGGGAGTCTCTTGGCTTCTGTCAGCCACAGTGAAACAGGAACACGCCAGCTTGTTAATTTGCAAGCAGGAAAACCTCTCAGGCCCTGCCCAGCTCCCCAGCCTCCTCCCCAGCCCACAGCTAAGTGGTTCTGGCCCTCCAGCTCAGCCACACCTCCCTGCTTTGGCTTTCCTCCTCCTAATTTTACTCAAGCTTATCTACTATTAATGGCACTCTATGCACTTTGTTTTGGGGTATATTCATATATAAACTGGTGTGTTTGTGTGTGTGTGTGTATGTGTGTGTTTTTTGCTTAGGCTACAATTTGTTTTTTCCTTTAATAAATGCTGTAGGTCATTTGTCCTAATTTGGTTAGATAGCTTTCCCCTCCTGGTTTAATGTCCACTTGTGATTATCCATAATTTATCATTCAATAGATATTAATAGATGTTTACATTAGCTGCAATTCTTTTCTGTGCAATGAATATGTATGTACATTATACATAGACACACACACACACACACGTTGGGATACTCTCCTAAAAGCTGGAATCACCAAGAAAAGGGTATACAAAATTTAAATTTTGAGTGAAAATTGCCAAATTCCCCCAAACGCACATAGTCAGTTGTTCTGCTCAGTATCTGTAGGTGAGCGCTCTCTTTCCTACAATCACAGGAACATTAGATATCACTATTTTTAATCCTCCACAATGTGATATTCATAAGGAATTAGTTTTCTTCTGTTAATGGTGAGCTCAAGCATCTTCCATATCCTCATTAGTCATTTATATCATTTGAATTTCCTCATTAAGTTCTTTTTTTCATTTCCCTTTGAATATTAGTGTCTTTGTTACCAATTTATAAGAGCTCACTTGTGACTAAGGATGCTAACCTTTTTTTTTCTTTTTTTTAGATTTTTTTTTTAATTTATTTGACAGACAGAGATCACAAGTAGACAGAGACGCAGGCAGAGAGAGAGGAGGAAGCAGGCTCCCTGCTGAGCAAAGAGCCCGACGCAGGACTCGATCCCACGACACTGGGATCATGACCTGAGCCTAAGGCAAAAGCTTTAACCTACTGAGCCACCCAGGTGACCCAAGAATGCTAACCTTTTGACAACTGTGCACTACAGATGAGACACCATAGGTTTTTTTCTCCTATGTATCTCACTACAATATTTATTATTTTTAAGATTTTATTTATTTATTTGACACAGAGAGAAAGATCACGAGTAGGCAGAGAGGCAGGCAGCGAGAGGAGGAAGCAGGCTCCCTGCTGAGCAGAGAACCTGATGCGGGGCTCGATCCCAGGACCCTGAGATCATGACCTGAGCCGAAGGCAGAGACTTAACCCACTCAGCCACCCAGGTGCCTCTACAATGTTTATTTTTTTGATCACACACAAGTTATATATTCAAATATAATATTTGGTTTTTTTGTTTTAAGAAAGGCAAAGGAAAATCACTGAAGGATTTAACACAATAAATAAAGAGGAGCTTTGACTTTTCCTGGGAAATCAGTTGGGAAGCAATTGGGAAGTGGACTGATGAGAACCGAAAGCAGATGTTGGTCGATGGGATCATCCAGACATGCAAGGGCACCAGATGAACGCACAGTGGTAGTGACGGGAGTGGGAACAGAACTTTCAGGGCATTTGTGAAACAGAAACCATAGAAGGCGCCAAGTGGATGAATTGGTAGAGTGGGTTGAATTAAACTTCTGTGTTATTAGGGGGTGTTATCAATTTAGTCACATTTCTAACTGAACCCAAAAGAGCAAGGCACCGCCAGTGTTCTCCATAAAATGGGTGAAGGGAAAAGGGAGGGAAAGGAACAATTAATAAAAGCGTAATCATCATTGATCGGAACTTCTAAAAAGTATATGAGTTAACTATAGAACAGATTTATGTTCTGCTTATTTATTGACATATTTTAATTACAAATCAAATATTCTCTGAAAGCTCTGGGTCTAAATACTTAAAGTATATAAAGTTTTGTCATATAGGATACTGGAATGAAACACATTGGTCCTGTTAAATAGGGCTATTTAATAGAATATTTATAAAGGGAAGGATATAGGAAGACTGTAAGAGGTACTACAGTACTTCTCAGCTAGGAACTGTGGAGAAGAAGCGATTACTACCTCTAAGGGGGCAGGAAAATAAAGTATTGACCAGAATTCAGAGAGAGCTGCAGGGTCACCTGCCAAGAGCTGCAGGACTCTGTAGGCTGAAGAACCCATTGAAATGTTTCAATGCTTTGTCATACCTATTTTTCCTTGTTTTGCATGTAGGATATCTCCGAAGGTGAGTAGATATTAATATTTAATAACCTGAAGCTTATTTGTACCCCTGAACTTATAAAAGTAAAAAGTGAAATTTAGTTTTGTAACTAAAGCTCTTAACTCTACAAACATAGATGCTCAGACCTTGCCCTGACGAACAGGGCCCTGAAGGATCCCTGGGTTCTTCAGCCTTTTCCCTTTTTCCATATCATTCCTATTTCCTTCACCTTTTAAGTTGATAAAAAAAAAAAAACTTTGTTAAAAATGACTTTTTTTTTCCCCCCAGAGTGAAATGTATTCCGAGGCTGGTGAGAACAGACTGTTAATCTCTTCATTTTATTGACCTACTTCAGTTTCAGCTCATTAAACACAGACATTTTCAATGATCAAAAGAAAATGAACCAAATGTAACTTGCTACAACCTTACTAAATAAGAGAGTTGCTCAAAAGGCAAATAAATCTGAACAGGTAATTTAATATTGACAATCTTCCATTTAAAGAATATATCTGTAATGAACAAGGACATCCAGAAATAATGTTTACATTCCTTTGATCAATGAAGGCACAGTCTTGGCTTATTATCAGACTCCTCGGTTCTTACCCCTCTCCCAAAAAAAATCTTGAAGAAATCATGAACTAAAGTCCCTTGAAATTGTAAGAAAAAGAAAAGCAAAAGACTATGAGCTCTAAAAAGATAGCTGCAAAGATAACTTAATTATATTGTCTATATACAATTACAAAAGCTAAAATAAATTTGATTATCATAGCACAGAGGAGAGAAAAAAAATAGTCATTCAAACTCATTACCCTAATAAGAGTAATACACAATTTATAAAAGAAGAAAATGTTTACTGCCTTCTAAATATAATTGCATTTGAAACATAAATTTGAGTTCATTGTTGAACCATATCAAAATATCTGTGTCTCATTAGCACTGACTTAAATAATCCTTCTATTTAGGTAGAATTTCCTAATACCTCTTCTCAGATATCCTAAATAAATAACCAACTACACTTCATACAGAAAAAAAAAATTTTTCAAAGTATTATTGAAAGATATTCTAAAGACTAAGTAAATATTTCTAAAATTGGAATTGTTGGAAATAGTTTAGACAGTTTACCTGTTACCATATATCATGTTTTGTGATTTAGCAGGAATTATATTTTTGCTTATCCTGGAAGGCCTGGTCTCTCTACTTAGTCTGCACGGAGTCTGGACCCCAATCTGATATCTTTTAACAATCTTCCTAGCTCAGGAATGACTCCATAAATAAGGGATAGGTGCTTTACTCCCAACATGGAATTAACAAGGGTGGGAGATGAGAAAACAGAATCATTTTCTAGTTCCTTAAATTTCCTCACAGAAAGAAACCACTTTGAAAGAAAAAAAAGGGGGGGGTAGAAAAAATCAAATAAAACACAAACCCATCAATCCAGAGCCAAATATAAATTATATTTGGTCACCTTATCTTTCTCCATCCTCCCAACAAGAGACGAATTAATGCTCGAAGTCAGATCAGTCACTGTCTACATGAAGATAAAAACTGTGTAAATGAATCCCTTAAACATCAAATAATCTTCCTTTACTTCCAGGACATTTGAGGAAACTTTCTTCCAGACATTTGTTCGGCAACTCTTTTTTTCCATTTCAAAAATATTTGATAACGTAAATTAAAATTCCTTTAAGTTTAAACTTAAAAAAATTGGGTCACTTTATAGAATTTGTGGCAGAGGTACATAAGAAAACACTGACTCCTGGAAAATAATTCACTCAACAACACAACTGAGCCCAGATCAGAAGGTTTTTTTTAAAACCTCACCTCCTACATTTCCCATTGTTAATAGTAAGCATAGGAAACTATGTAAAGACCGTAGACAGAGTATGTTAGGTAAGTACACATCTAAGATTAATTCTACAAATCAAAATGTATTTCTTGATTTTGGCCTAACCACAGAACATTAAGATATGCCGATCACGGACTTTACTCTCAAATAGCCTACAGTCAAGCAGAGGGAAAGAAATATATTCAAAATCAGCATTACTGCTTTGAGTCTCTACCTACATGAGAAATAAATATTGGTCCCTATGTGGTAGATTTGAGGATTCCAAGGATGATCAAGGCCCAGAAAGGACCTCGAGATGGTGGCAGGAGACGGTGACCTTTATGGGGCTGTCCCTCACAGTAGGAGACCACCCCCCCCCAGGCCCCATAACACAGGGGCACCACCTAGAAGAGGAAGACGACAGGGAGACTCCCAGGAGAGAGGGGAGCAGTGGAAGGCGCTCACGTATCCCCTAGCTCGGAGAAATGGCTCAGTAGCAAGATGAGAAGTTTCTGAATCTGAGAACTTCCAAAGGCAGCAGTGGCTTGGGTGTTTCATAGCCCCCAAGTGTGTTTTAAGCATGGTGGGCCAATGATGGGAGCAGTATGCGAAGCAAGCAGGCTCTAAGCGACTAAAAATATGCTGATTTGAGTTATATTTAAAGCAACTGGATGTGTAAAAATTTGAATTTGGCCCTCGAGGGCTCTGGGCTAATCATCTTGACCTGATGTGAAGAAGTAAAAATCACAGGGCACAGGGCCATCTTGAACCCATTTACACAACACCGGAAAACTTGAGAAATATCATGATGTAGAGATAGCAGAATCTTAGATAGACGGGCTATCCATCTGTGGACTGACTCCTAGAGTTTAATGTAAGAATCAGAGAGGTTCAGAGGATGTAGCAAAGTCTTCAACAAATATTTCAAGGGGCGCCTGGGTGGCTCAGTGGATTAAAGCCTCTGCCTTCGGCTCAGGTCATAATCCTAGGGTCCTGGGATCGAGCCCCACATCGGGCTCTCTGCTCAGCAGGGAGCCTGCTTCCCTCTCTCTCTCTCTCTGCCTGCCTCTCAGCCTACTTGTGATCTCTGTCTGTCAAATAAATAAATAAAATCTTAAAAAAACAAAATTTCAAGTCTTAGTCCACATCAGACACTCCTGTAGGCAGCCAAAGAGAACCTTCCATGAATAAGGCAGCCAGCAGCACCGGCAACATAACAGACAGGGCCCATGCCAACTGCGAATGCAGAATTCGGTTTGCACTGCAAGATGGCAAGCACAGAACATTAAACCATTAAACCTTCTGAGGGTGGGACCCTGTGTGAGTGCCCAGGTGACACGTCCACGAACCTGGCCTTGGCAGATGTGTTCTCTGTTCTCATCATGCACACCGTCTAGTGGTGACAGAGCAATAATAAAAACAAAGAAAAAACATATGGCACCATGAAAGAAAGATGGGGATTATACAGTAATAACTGGGGGAACAGAGTCCAATGAACTTTGAGAAAAGCCTCTCCAAAGAGCTGACATTGCAACCGAGACCTGAGCCAGGCAGCTACATAATGTGCGTGTGTGAAAGAGCTATAGGTTGGACAGTTTATGCCAATGGTTCTCAACCAGGTAATGCAAAGAGTTACTGGTGGTTATTTCTGGATGGTAAATTTTGCTTTCTTTGTACTTTTCAGTACTTTGAATATTCAAGAGAATGAGTATTCTTTCATAAAAACATGAAAGTACAAAATCTCATTTTCTTTCTATGAAAGTGCATTATGCATTCAACTTATGTAGCAGCCATATGTGAACTTGATATGGCTAATCAAAGACCTAGAGGGGATTATGCTAAGTGAAATAAGTCAGACAGAGAAAGACAAATACTGGATGTACTGGGTGATTTTACTTATATGTGAAATTTTTTTAAAAAATGAAAAGACAAAACAAAGAGAAGCAGACTCATACATGCAAGAAACAAACTGTTGGTTACCAGAGTGGGGAGGGACTGGGGGATGGACGAAACAGATAAAGGGAATTAAGATGCTACAGTTTTGAGGCGCCTGGGTGGCTCAGTCAGTTAAGCGCTGCTTTCTGCTCAGGTCATGATCCCAGAGTCCTGGGATGGAGCCCACCTCAGTATCCCTGCTCCATGGGGAGCTTGCTTCTCCCTCTGTTTGCTCTGCCTGCTGCTCCCCCTGCTTGTGCTCTTTCTCTCTGTCAAATAAATAAAATCTATTAGAAGATTTAAAAAATTAATAATACAATTTTTAAAATATTCTACAGTTTTAAAATATGTAAGTCATGGGGATATAATGTACAACACAGGGAATATAGTCAATAATACCATAATAATTTTTTATGGCCACAGATGATAACTAGCCTTATGGTGGGAATCATTTTATAATCTATAAAAATACCAAATCACTATGATTTACACCTGAAACTAACAGGATATTGCATGTCAATTATACTTCAATAAAAAATTAAAAATTAATTTAAAAATGTAAAATCTTACAAATAGTTTTTAAAAGAAACAGTAAGTGTTGGCAAGGATGTGAAGTAAAAGGAACCCTGGGGCACTGCTGGTGGGAATGCAAACTGGTACAGCCACTGTGGGAGACAGCATGGAGGTTCCCCCCAAAATTAAAAACAGAACTGCCCTATGATCCAATAATTGCACTACTGGGTATTTATCCAAAGAACAAGAAAACACCGTTCAAAATGATACATGCACCCCTGTTTTTACTGTAGCATTATTTATAATAGCCAGACTATGGAAGCAGTCCAAGTGTCCATCAAAGACGAGGTGATGTAAATACTGATGGAATATTATTTAGCCAGGAAAAAAAGAATGAAATCTTGCCATTTGCAACAACATGGATAGATCCAAAGAGTATGCTGTTAAGTGAAATAAGCCAGTTACAGAAAGACAAGCACCATATGATCTCACTCATCTGTGGAATTTAAGAAATAAAACAAACAAAGGAAAAAGAAAAGAAAAAGGCAAACCAAAAAACAAACTCTTAACTAGAGAGAACAAAGAGACGGTTACCAGATTTGGGGGGGGGTATGGACAAAACAGGTGAAGGAGATTAAGAGTAAACATATCTTGCTGAGCACTGAGTAATATGGAATTGCTGAATCACTATATTGTACACGTGAAACTAATACAACACTATCTTAACTACACTGAAATTAAAATAAGTAATTTTTAAAATAATAGAATAATAACATTTTAAAAAAAGTTTTCCTATATACTGTGACTCATAGAAGAATGACTAATCATGTTAAGGTGATTTCTAACAGGAGCATTAGTGAAATTTGAAATTTCTAAAGCTGAAAAGAGGAAGAATTGAGGACATAGTTGGTGTTGTCTTTTCTTCTGGACGAAGGTCAAGCTTTTGTAAAAGAAAGGTAATTAATGGAAAATGGCTATTCTCTATTAAAAGTAAAGCTATTGTTACTTACCGAACCAGAATAGGCACCACAGTCACAACCTATTCCAACAAAGCATATCACTGAAGTCTTTCATGACCCCATTTTAAGGTTTATGGTTTCTTCAACAGTTATACCAAGAGACCACTGATTTATAAATCATTTCTGTTTAAGAGAGGCCTCTGTTTGTTGGAATGCTGCTGTTGGTATTACACCAGTTAATGACAAAATAAATATCACAGACTCAGAGGGCCTTCTTATCAGACCTGGAAAGTAAGTTATACACACGCACATGTGTGCACGCACGTGATAAAAATCATATTTCAGAAAGCCCTGGGCAAGTTGGAAACTGGAGAAGAATGATAAAATGTTATTCTTAAGTTCTCCAAACTGCACCTCTCCTAAAGCCAATTATACAAATACAAGATGTTGGACACTTGGAAGACAGGAACCTACATTGTGGGAAGGAGGGAGAAAGGGGACACACACAGCATTTATACTTGCTAGTGAGCTGAGTGTGAGGAACTGGGGTGTGATTAGTGCACTTCAGGCCCCTGACAGACAGTCATACTCCATGGCCTTAAAGTAGAAAACCACACTCTCTGTGTGACCAGTAAGCTTCACTAAAGGCCTGGATAAAAATGGCACACCTGATTGTCACAGCCACCAACGCACACACTCAGTTTTGCAGAGGAGAAAGTGACAAGCTGCTCTGACAATGGAACCAAGCCGATGTTTACAAGTCAACCAGACAACATGCACAGACTCAGAGAGCAACCATGGGACAAGGCCACCAGGGACCTGTGAGAGGCAGGAAGGCCACCAGGACACTCTGCAACCTCAAAAATGACTCAACAGCCCCCTCTTCTGACCAAAAAGAGAGCTGCCACTTCTTCCATAATGACAACTATCCCCACCTTAACCCTGCTAGCCCCTAAACAAATTGTAAAAATCCCCAGTTCCTGAATTGCCCTGCTTCATTCAACAGTCCTTGATACCAATCAACACAAGCCCAAGTCTTCGAAAAAGCCCCTCCCTGGGGGCCCTTCAGCAAGACACCAAGAGTTCCTGTGCTGAGTGATGGCCCTTGCTGCAGAAACCAAATGGAGCCTACTTTGTTTGATTATAGGGCTGTTTCTGGTGGGTTGGGGTGGACGGGCTTCAACACAGACCAATCCTGATGTTAATATTCTGCCCCGGCATCAGACCATGGGTCCCTTTTATGACTCAGGAAATGTGATCACCACAACTATGTTCCTTAAGTAGCAGAAAGGGCTAAATTCATGAGAAACAAGAGTTCCAGTTTGAGATTACAATCAATGAATGACTATGGCCACCAGCCAGTTAACTGTATAAATCCCTAAACCATCCTATAGGTGCTACTTTGCCTCCCTGAATCCAGACAGCAGAGCTAAGACGGTGGTAGTAGTAGTAGCTATGGGCACTGCAGCTAGCTACAACACAGCTGTTCCTCAGTGTCCATTAGTTCATGGAAATACATATATAATCATATTTTTTTTACCATATCCTAATAAAAACCATTTAGATAGGTTTCTTTCTTAGAGTTTCCATTAGCTCATGAACAGAAACAAAATATTCACTATAACCTAATAAATTCCATTTTGAATAGAAAATTACTTCCCAATTTTAAAAACAATCATTTATGACCAAAACAAACAAACAAACAAACAAACCTATTTGGGGGGTATAGCTCAGAGGTAGAGCATTTGACTGCAAAAAAAACCTATTTATCATAAAAACATCGTCTGATGTCTAGAGATCTAAAACTAAAATTTCACCCTTAAAGGCCACATCTAATTAAAACTTTAAGACACTAAATAAAAAAACTAGAATGACCACAGCACATTTAGTGAGCACTTACTGTGTGCATTTGTGCTCTTCTGCACACACACACATTATTTCATGTCATCTAAGAACTAATATTCTCATCTCACAGCTGACAAAACAGAGGTTCGAAGGTCATAACCAATTAACCGAGGTCCCAAGCTACAAGGGGGCAGAATCAAGTTTTGAAACCCAAGGCCTGTAATTCCAGATTCCAAGGTTACCAAGTAGATTGTTTCTACTGGGTGTGAAAATGAATCAACAACGTCCTTGAAACAATTATAAGACTGGATCTTAAGGAAACCAGTTTAAAAACTACAGCTACACAGCACTAAAGTGTCCTTTACAATTAGAATTTCATTTTGCCACATCCAGTTTATTTTTATTATCCCATTTATGGGCCAAAGCTCCCAAGAAAAAGTTATTTTTCACAAACTACTCCTTGTACCAATGAACTTCCGTTTTAAAACCAGTTGGCATATAAATTACCTGAATATAGTCCTGGATTTTTTTTATGAGCTTCTCCGCTCTGAATTACCTTCTTGAAAAAGGGAAAGAATGCAAGTGTGAACAATGAATGTGTGAAGAGAATTTCAATGGGAAGGCATTATCCCTCCTCCCCAATAAATAAAATAAAAATAAAAGGACTTTTAAAAGACACACTAAGCTTTGTTGTTTTTTTCTCTCGAATAAAATAAACAAGAGCAAAGGGCACCTTGACTACTACTTAGGAAATAAAATCAGAATGCAGGGAAATCTGTAATGCTAATCACATTTACACCTTCTCTCCTTTTTTACATTTCTCATCCAACATCCTTAGAAGCTCAATAGGCTTAAAAGAATTGGAGCAGGGTAGAGAACAAAGGTGAGGAGAATCTGAGAAATGACTTCAATGGCTGTTCTCACCGTTTTTAATAATTCCAAATTGAGTAACATAGTGCTCAAAAGATACAAAAGTCACAAATGTAGGAAGAAACTATAGAAAGTTGTTCTACCTGCTTATATTATAAAATGGGATTCTGACTAGACCTCTCAGGAATTAACCACTTGTAGACAGTAAATAAAAAAAAACACACACACACACACACACACACACACACACACACTCTTTTCAAGGAAACAAGTAACAGATTTAAATGTATTAGTTTTGGGGTTTTTTTGGGGGGGGGGTACCTCAGGACCTTGAGATCATGACCTGAGCTAAAATCAAGAATCCGACGCTTAACTGACTGAGCCACCCAGGCACCCCCTAAATGTATTAGCTTCTGTCAGTGAAAGCCCATACGCCAAATAAATACATTTATTACAAGGAATAACAATATCTGTATTTTTACATGGAAATGACCAGGTATATTAACTATTGTTCTCTCTTGAGATTGAGGATGACGTTAGACAGTAAGATACCCAACTGCTATCCTCAATCAAGCTAATGTTATAGATCATATACAAATACAAAAATAGAGCAAAGCAGTTACAAAGCACATCGTCTATGTGTGGTTTGCTCAGTTTGGGAATGAGATTGTTACAGTGGGAAGAAGAGAAGTATCAATGTCAAAAGAAATAGTTTAATATTTTATTTAATTATTCAAATAAAGCAATCACTAACAATACGGAGCCAAGAATGATTCTAATCAAGGGGATTCTAATTCAGAATAATACTTTCATGTGACTTTTTCTTAATGCAAATATCAAAAGAATTTAACCCTTCTTCCATCAGCTCCACTGATGTCCCTAAGTGCAACCCCACAGAGCCCCTTTCCTTGGTACTGCTATGATTCCCCCATCATGATAAGCCACAGATAAAGGAAGGTCTAGCAACAGGGAAGCAAGCCAGAATGTCATAGAAAAGAAGGTGCATCCCATCCTGGCTCTTTGTTAGGGGTCATGGGTATCAAATGCAAATAAGGACACTACCTCCTTCTCTAGAGGGCAGAGCTTCAGTTTCCTCTCACATCCTGGTAAAAAGGTCCCTCAGTGATTGATACTCTGGAAAGTTCCTCTACAAAAAACATGAAATACACACAAGGTTCTAGAAATGTAACACCTAATCGGTATGTTACATTCAGCAGGTACCAGAAATACTAAGATATGAGAAAGGCAAGGAAATCATGGCCTTACTGGGGAGCAGTCCTGAACATAGCAGCCTGAACATATGTTTCCTGAACATAGCAGCCAAAATTATGGCATTTCTGGGATAAAGTCTAATAATGCAGCTCAATGTCTTCACCCTGTCCACCTCCCCAACACAACTCCCATTTTAGTAGTATTAGCTACTGATAAGTGAGTTTTAGTTTTGTTTTTTTAATAAAAAGAATGTACTGATATACACCAATGTGCCCAAACTATTGAGGAGAAAACTGCCCTAAGCTGAGAATACCAACTGTCTTCTCTCAAATAGTATAGAAGCAGCACATAGTACTAAATAGACATTCAAATAAATACTTGAAATATTTCAAAAATTAAAGACTGGTCATGTAAACTAAAATGGATTCAGTGTTCCCAAATTCTCAGATTGTCCTTGTAAAATGACTGGGGAACTAGGTTCACCACCAGCAAAGCAATTAAGCAAGGCAGCTACAGCTCCATAGTGCTAAAAGCAAGTCTCTTCGCCCTAAAAACTCGGGCAGAGGATGTAAATTTTAGACCCAAGCATCCTCTACAAATAATTTTTTTCAACCAATAAGATCACAGCATTCGTCTGTGCACTGACTTCACAGTCAGGGTGCACCGCATAGTACGGTCTTAGCTTCAGACACCGCTTACTGCGTTTGACAACTAAGACCTCATCTCCCAGACCAAAGGTAAACTGGAAATCCCGCCAGCAGAAGGGAATTTGCGCGGCAGCGGTGGGAAGCAGGGGGTAAAGGTGCAGGCAAACTGCGTTGCAAGAAGCAGAATCTACACCCGCTACGCTCGCCGTGTTCTCTCCCCTTCAGTCTCTGCCATACGTCTCATCCATGCTTAGTGAGTGGCTTCCCCATACGTTCAATCTGATCGCCTGTTGCCGTCACACCTTGCAGGCGGTAAAACTACCCAGTTGGTCTGAGAGACGCACTGGGTAGTTCAGGTTCCCGCAAGGAGGGCGGCGTGCCAGGGCGCAGAGAGGCGGCTAAGGGTCATACCAGTGCGGGTGCACCGGTCCGCGTCCGAATTAAAAAGGAGACCGGCTGCCCATTCTCCAGCAAAGGAGAAGAACACGGGTTTGTATTTTTAGCATCAAACTTGGAGCGACCAACCCAACTCTGTCCACTGCACGAGAAAGCAGCAAACCGAGGCCCCCCGGCGGGGCAGTGGTGAAATTTCCACTCGCAACAGAAACGCAGTCAGGCTGCGCTGTCCCCAGCTGTCAGCTTTGCGGGCCTCTTCCAACATCAGCAGAGACTGCCGGAGCCAGCGGGGGCGGCCAATGCCCAGAGCCCAGCTCAGCCTCGGGCGGAGTCAGGGAGTCCCCGCACACCGAGCTGCCCCCCGAGGCCTCCCTAGGGTTCACGATGCCCGGCCGGAGTGCCTGAAAGGTCATCTGGCCACGAACAGCCACCCCGAGGGCCTGGGGAGCGCGGAGTCCCCGCTCAGGACGGCCCCGGCCCGCGCCCAGGCGCAGCGCTCTGCGCCGGCCCGACGCGCCTCACCTGCCCGCGGCGAATCCGGCAGCCCCTTGACACCTCCCACCAGGCGCCACTGGAAAAGTTTCCGAACTTCTTCGCAGCTGGGCATGTCCTCGCTCCGAGCAGACCCAACGAGAGCCAAGAGGAGGAGACAGCAACAGCCCGCGCGCCAGGCCGGTGAGTCCATCATCGGTGTCCTCGTCGCCCCTTCCCACGCAGTGGACCCCACTGCCCCCGCGCGCCCTGCGTTGCAGGCGCTGGAAAACGCTCGGCGGTCGCGGTTCCCAGAAGGTGCAAGCTGGCGGCGGGCGCTCCGGGGCCGTTCCGGGACGCCGGCTTCACCTGGGGGCACTTGGCTTTCTCCCGGGGAGCCCCGAGGCTGGAACAGCAGAGTTCTCCAGCAGAGCGCCGCGAGGTCTCCGTCTCCGGCAGGCGCGAGTTGGCGCAGCCCGGGGGAGGAAAACGGCTGGAGCCGCACGGAGCCCGCGAGCATCCGGCTCTGGCCACCGCCGCGGTAGCCGCGGGCTCAGCCAGCAGCGGCCAACCTGGGACGCGCCCGCCCGCCGCGCTCCGCGGGCAAGCCCCGCCCCTCCACGTTCCGCCCCGCGCCCAGGCTCCGCCCTCCCCACGCCACGCCCCCGGCGCGCCTCCCGCGGCTGCTCCCGCCTTCCCGCTGTCAACGCGGCCCCACGCAGGACGGACCTCGGGAGCCCGCTGCCTGGATCGAGGAAACGAAGGAATAAAACGAAAGCCCGGCCGCGCTCTCGCAGTCCTTCCCGAGGAACGACCGTCTGATGAAAAGACGAGCGAGCGTAGGAAGAGGCTCCGAGAAGATCAGGGATGAGAAACACCAGCTGGAAGGAGGATGAAGTTCTTGGCTGGAAGTCGAGGTCTTCAGGGCACGGGCATTCCTGTCGAAATTGTGTGAAATAGGATCTGGGCACACACCAAGGGCAAAACCTACACAGGGGAAGATCCCAACCGAGAAGCTTGATCGCATTCACGAGGTTTTAAGACGATCCATGAGAAGTTAACTTTTTTAAAAATTGGTTTGTGTTACTGCCTTGGAACATTTTTCTGTAACATTAACTGACTCCGAGAGAATTTAGAGATCATAAGAATTACATTCAAACATCATCAGGCTCTTCTTATCACAGTAGAGTCCGGTTTGGTCTCTCGTCAAACTTCAGCATTGTATTTTACTTCAGTACTTCGTATCTATCTGGGCCCTTCTGAGATGTATCACCCCTGGAATCTGTAAAAAAAAAAAAAAAAAAAAAAAAAACCATTTCTCAAAGAACTTAGAGTGCTCAGGGGAGTTTCTAAAAAGGAAGATAGAAAAATGAAGACTTTAGGCAATTTAAAAATGACAAAGGAACTTTGTCAATTTACAATTTACAAAAAGAATACATTAGAAACCATACATCAGTGGGTCATGCACATTTTCTAAACGTGACTAACTCAACAGCCTGCGAGGGACAAGGGTCTCTTCGTCCACAGGCACCTGAAGGTACTACTCCTCCAGTCAAACAAAACTGCTTGAAAGCATCAGGCAGGGTGGACTATAAATGCCTCAACCACTTAAAAGAAATTTAATCTCAAATTTGAACCCTTGCCAAGAGATAGAAATAAATAATTTTAAGTCTCAGTTAAGTGTCATGGGACTTTTAATGACCATTTGATATCAATGGCAGCACTCTCAGCCGTAGATTGCTTGCTTTAAAACCATTCCAGGAAAATGGCTGAGATACTTCTTCAGTGAAATAGTGCTCACTTGCCTTTTGACATCAATTCCATGAATACTAGGTTTCTGGTGGATTTTTTTTTTTTTTTTTTTTTTTTTTGAGACGCTCTCTCAGTAAATGAGAATGGGGGGAGGGGAAACTGCTGCTTTTAAATTCAAGGACTTCAAGCAAAGCTGTGTATACATACCCCTGCACCCCTGCACCCCTGCGGGAGCTGGGAAGAACTTCCCCCATAAACTTCTTCTCTAGCCACCAAGCATGCAGAGATTGCTTGGAAGTCAGCAATATGTATCTATGAGAAGAATGACGGGGAGGATGTATATAGCACCTAGATGACAGACAGCACTCTAAGTGGTTTTTATGGATACTAATTCATTCATTTAATCTTAGAACAACCCTATAAAGTAGTTATCACTATTATTGTTTTACAGATGAGGAAACAGGCACAGAGAGGTGAACTGGCTTGTCCTAGGCCAACATAGCTGTTAAAGGGTGCAGCCAAGAATCAAACCCAGGCATTAGAATACAGAACACAAGCTATTAACCTCAGACTCCCAGCCACCCCATGCCATACCAGAGAACATATTGGGCTACATTGAGCAACACCAAAGGTGGTCTATTAATTTATCAGATTTTTTTACTAGTAATTATATATAATTTTTATCTATGGAATTTTATTCTACTAGAATTCCTTCTGTGTCCATATAAGGCTAGTAAATCCCCAGGTTTTTCCAAAACTTTTTTTCTTTATCTAGATCTTTCCTTGTTAGATTTGATCATCATAGGGTATTAGCATTAAAAGAATCCTTAGAGATTACCTGGTCCAATTCATTCACTTGGAATTTCTAAAACAATTTGTCTTACAAGGGTAAAATAACAGACACTACTGAGAACTACTGATGGTTCAGTAAAAACTAATAACAAACAAATAGTGATTGAACACATACTAAATGTAAAACAACAAACCACCATGCTAGGCATAATAGGGATTATAGAGACATATAAGCAAATTCTAATCTTTGTTTTTACAATTTATTTCAACAAAACAATTAGGTGGGAAGCTATCGAGAAATAGAGTAGGGACTAATGAGAAATTAGTCCATATAAAATGTCCCCCCAATCACAAAAAAAAAAAATATTTGTTTCTACTTTTTATTCCTTATTGCTACCACAGTAATTGTGTTGGAAGGGCTTGTTTTCCTAGAAGTATCCTTATGCCAGGCACCCAAACAAAACGTATGTGCTGGCTTATGCTGTGAAGCTTCAAGACAAGTTTCCTTCTTCCAACCAGAATGCAATACCAATGTGTCTTTTGTGTGAACATTCTAGAACAACCTCTACATATTATACTAAAACTGATCATTTGTTCAATTTACCTCTAAATACTACAGATGAAGCTAGGGAGAAATTTCCTTATTTTGATAGTGATAATGGCTCAGTTTTCAAAGGTTATTCAATAAACATTTATCGAATGCCTTTTATCTAATAGGCATGTGTTCTGCTTTTGAAACACCATTAGATAGGAAAACCTTTAAATGGTCATAATTTAAAATACACCTTTGGATCTTCTAAATGCAAAGCTTATAAGTAACCACGTAAAATGTGTCAACTTGGGGTGCCTGGGTGGCTCAGTCAGTTAAGTGTCTGTCTTTGGTTCAAGTCATGGTTCCAGGGTCCTGAGATGGAGTCCTGGGTCAGGCTCCCTGTTCACTGAGGAGCCTGTTCTCCCTCTACCCCTCCCCTTCCTCATGGTCCCTCTCTCAAATAAATAGGATCTTTCCAAAAAAATAAGTAAATAAAATGTGTCAACTCAAGACCTTGTAAAGAGAAATGAAGAAGTTAGGGGAGGACTTAGGTGAACTTAATGATATCACGTTGCCCTCAAACCCGACTACTGCTTTGGGGTAAGACTGGCTACTGGTTAGCTGGACCTCAGAAGCTGATTGGAGTAATTTATGTACCCAGTCACTAATAACAGCTAATATTTATTAGATGCTTACAAGTATTATCTCATTTAACATTTCAACCACCCCATGAGGCAATGACAATTCTATTACTAATGAGAAAACAGAAGTATAAAGAGATTAAGTAAACTTCCAGAAGCCATAGATCTGGTAAGGGCCCAAAAGTAAGCCGGGCATTCCAACTCATGTACTCCCTTAGCCACTACACTCTATTGCCTCTGACAAAAGTTACCTATTTTGAGCTCATTGACTCAACCTAGTATATATGGGTAGAACCCTGGTACATTCTGCTAGTTCCTGCGTACAGCCCTCTTGACCTCATCTTTATAGGGGTTCAGAGACCTGCAGTGGCTCTACCCTGGCCCATAAAGTGCCTTTCCCAGCTTTGGATGAGTTACTACTTGCTTCTCCCTAGTTCCTCCACTAAACTTTCAGTTGTGAGAACTGCATTGTCAGGACTAAAATTCCATGTGCTGCCTGGACACCTTTGAGCCCTATAGGGTTGGAAGAGGTTAGCTATGAGTTCTGCTCTTGCCAGATATGATGCCCCAACCCCACCCTACCCCCACCCAGCAGGAAATGCGCTCTCCTTAGTTAACTCCAGTATCAGTCAGACCAGCTCCAGCCCCCCTTATCTTCAACCTAATCTGTCTCCCCTCATCCTTCCTTGGGAGCCAAGGGTCACCTCGCCTTCCTGTCTCTACAAAGCCTGCCTCCCCCAGCCCCTGCTGGTCCACTCTGCTCCTAAGTACAACCCGCAGGGCCCTGTGTGGTGTGTGGTGTCCTCCTCCACTGGACTGTGAGTATATAAGACTAATAAACTGTTGTGAATCTGATCTGTCCGTTGTCATGTGTGTGGTCATCTCAAAGTACAGGGTGAATAGGAGGTGGTTAGAACAAGAATATCTTCAGTACATGTGCTTCCACTTAGCTATTGCCAAAAAACTCCTGACTTTTGCATTGCCCTACCTTCTACAACTTCCAAATTCCAAATGCAGTCTCTATTCCCCTCGCTGCCTGGCTCACGGAAGCCAAATTGTAGGTCAGTAAGGAATGTCTGCTGCCAACGAACCAGAAAGAAATTGAAGGATCCTCTCCTCATGTCTCCTCAGGTTCAGACACTGGTTGAGAAAAAGCTGCCTGCAAGAAAAAAACCCCCAGCAAAGTACAACATTCCAGAAAATACTCAAAACCAGACACCACGTTGAAATTTACATGGAAATCAGAAACACATTTTCCAACAGAGTCTTTCTAAAAATATGTATTTACTGCTAATGTATATTTCCAATTTGAAAATTCTCATCTTCTAATCATCAATACTCATTTGTCCATGATTTTGAAATACATTAAATGCATTTATGTCTTTTTCTCAGAGTAATTGTGCTCTAAGGCAAAAACAATGCAACTTTTTTTTTAAAGACTTTCCTTTTTTAAAGATTTTATTTATTTGTTTGACAGAGAGAGACACAGTGAGAGAAGGAACACAAGCAAAGGGAGTGAGTTGGAGAGAGAGAAGCAGGCTTCCCGCGTAGCTGGGAGTCCAACTGGGGGCTGGATCCCAAGACCTTGTGATCATGACCTGAGCCAAAAGCAGACGCTTAACGACTGAGCTGCCCAGGTGCCCCAAGACAACACAACTATTTCACCAAAAGCATTATAAGAACAAACAGTTCCTGTTCAGAAATTTTTAAAGTATTTTAAACTATATTTAATTTTACAGTTTTTGTATTTTAATTTCTAATGAAAGACATTTTATTTATTGCAAAGAATTTACTGAGAAATAAAAATATTTGCTACCTCCTAAACGAGAAAGAATTAGCGAAGACACTAAGAAAAGAAACTGGGAACACTCAATGAGTTTATTAAAATAAATTTCTTTAACTTTCTTCTCAGGGCACCTGGGTGGCTCCGTCATTAAGCATCTGTCTTCAGCTCAGTTCATGATTCCAGGGATCCTCCCAGTGACAGAGCCCCGCATGGCATCCGTGGCATCCGCATCCGTGGCATCCGTCTCCCTGCTCAGCAGGAAACCTGCTTCTCCCTCTCCTGTTTCCCCTGCTTGTGTTACCTCTCTGCTGTAGCTCTCTCTGTCAAAAACATAAAATAGAATAGAATAAAATAAAATAAAATAAAATAAAAAATAAAAATAACCTCCTTCTAGTTTATATGTAAGAATATAAAAATTATGTCATTCAAAGTTGTGACAGATAGTATATGTGCAAATTACAGTATTTATAATGAAAATAAAACAGTACACGTTTCTCTCATTTTCAAATGTCTTTTTCACACAAATTAATAAAACCCCAACTATTTTTTGGTTTCCAAATAGAGCGAAACTTGCATTCATCCACCATTAATTAAGGAAAGGCAATTGCATGAACAAATAAATTCAATTGTAACCTGTATGGAATATGTAATATTCCTACTTAAATAATATTTCCAGGAATTGCAAAAACAAACTTTATACCCACTTATTACTGTTGTTTAATGTGAGAACTAAGTGGCCATAAGAGTTATCTGCCGGACTATAATAAGCCTCGTGAGTTCAAAGGAGCCTGCCCTCCCCCGCTTTGCCCGGTGACTGCATATAATGCACATGCCATAACTTTACTGAATGAATCTACCCCCATCAAATTTGACGTTCTCCTATGTCCTGCATCAATTTGATCAGAAATCTTTGATTATTTTTGTTTTGTTTTTAATTTTTTTTTAAGATTTTATTTATTTAATTGACAGAGAGAGATCACAAGTGGACAAAGAGGCAGGCAGAGAGGAGGAAGCAGGCTCCCTGCTGAGCAGAGAGCCCAATGCAGGGCTCAATCCCAGGACCCTGGGATCATGACCTGAGCTGAAAGCAGAGGCTTTAACCCACTGAGCCACCCAGGTGCCCCTCTTTGATTATTTTTTAAGTAGCAGTCAACCTTTTAACTTCAACTTAATTGCTAGATTTTTATATTATTTTCAAAGTGGAAAATATAGCTATCTGACAGTAGTATTAACAAACACCTTTAAAACCAGATTATAACTTCCCAACTAAAATTATATATGGATCATTGTATCATGTAGCATTTGACTTTCAATATATTTCCGATGTCTGTTTCACTTCTTTTCATTCTCTTTACTGTGATAAAAATGTGAGCTGGATATCTTTAAAGTTTAATGTTACCACCAAATTAATTATTTAATCAAGAGCTAAATAATTATTTTCCTAATTGTTTTCCTGCAACTTCTAGTAGTACAATATCTTAAATATTAACCTCTTCAGATTAGGTGACTTTTAATACTACATATAAAATATTCTCCGGAATGAACATTCATCATTTGTGTCATCTTGGACAAGTTGTTAAATCGCTCTGACACTTTCTTTACTTATTATGTAAAATGGAGGGAAGTATAATGATTATGTTATAATGTTATTGATAGGGTTAACCGAGATAACATAGGTGAAGTGTTCTGCACGATTCTTAGTCCATATAATCACTCAATAAATAGACGTTATCATTCTTCTCCATTGGAAAAATAGCCGTCATTAATTCCTGACCTATTAGTTACATCTTCAGTGTAATAAGGGTAATAAATCTGCTCCTCTGAATTCCACACCTATTCAGAGTAAAATCTTTTGCCCTCTCTGTATTCAGAGTATGGTTTCTTCGCAGGATTTAGCATTTATGCAACTATCAATTTTTATTGAGTAATGGAAAAACTGAGCATTATCTCAAGTCAGTGTAGGGACAGGAGAGTCTAAGTTGCCCAAGGTCATGAGCTAAAAGTCATTTTTTTAAAAGGAAAGAGTCACTCCTCTCTGAACATAATGAGCACTTAGAGCAAGAACTAGAGACTAATTATCATCAGCTTTTTAAGATGCGAAGTGTAGACACTCTACTAATGATAAAGCCTCATAATTGATAATTATCTTTGATTAACGAGTAGGAAGTTCTTCCAGAGGGTTTCAGGGCTGTGTACATCGTCATAATTGATCTTTAATTCTTCCATCTAAAGATTCCTTTTATCATATGTTTAATCTTTGCTATTTATAAATAAGGTCCATGCATAGTCCTTATTAACTATCCGTAGATGTATTAGTTTACAAATGTCTTTGCAATTTAATTAGCATTCAGCCTGATTCTTTATATTTGCATATGAAAAGGTACAAGCAGTTCATGCTCTGAGGCAGAGGAGAAATCCCTTGCTCTGACCACTTTTTGTGAAAAGAGAGAACAGTCCTCCCTCTGGATGTGTCTGGGGACACTTTACATAATTGCTGACATTCTCCTGGAGGAGAATGGTATTCGGATCCTCTCCATCTTGGGGGGAAAAACACTCCATCTGCTCTGTTTCCTGTCTATCATCCTAGTTTTTCCTCACTCTCCTTGTTCTGCGCATGCTCGCCAATGGTCTTGTAACCAACCGCTCTCCTGATGTTCGTAAGTCACCCTCATCCAACACACAGTGGCCAACTGTATGCAAATACTTGCCAAACCTGACGTTGCCAGACTCTGTGTCCCTGAGGACTCGAAGCTCCTTAGCTTTCCTGCCAGTGCACTGTCCTCCTCCTAGCTCTCCAGTATGTCTCTGCTCTTTTTCCTGTTTCTACCCATTTCTTCTACCTCCTAAATCACCCATAGCTTCCACCTTAAGACTTTCTCTTCTTTTCCTGCATATTCCTAGCAGGATATACTGCACTGAACAAGGTCCTCCAAAATTCCATGCAGAACCTCAGGATGAGACTTGATTTGAAAATAGGGTCTCTGCAGATGACATTAATTAAAGCTCTTGAGATGAAATTGTCTTGGATTTAGGTAAACCCTCTACCCAATGAATGGTGTTCTTGTAAGACAGGCAAGGTCACAGAGACAGAGAAAAGGGCCATGTGAGCAGGGGAGCCGGAACTGGAGTGACAGCTAACTAAGACCCAAGGAAGGACCAGCACTAGAAGAAAGGAGAGAGGCATGGTGTGGTTTCTCCTTGGGACCCTCCACAAGAAACCGGCTTGCTGATGTCATGATGGCAGACTTCTGGCCTCTTATACTGTGAGAGAAAGGAAAAACAAAAGAAATCTGCCATGTGAGTCCCAAAGTCTATGTCAATTGTGGTGGCCAGTTAAGGCAGGACCCGGGCAATGAGTCCCAAGAGTCTACTGGTACTCAGACCAATGGGAGTGATTCTGGTCGGCATGCTAAGTGCTCTCGTCTCCCGCCTCTGCTTTTAAATTTGGGTACCCTGCCATTATTTCAAGTTTTCTTTTTGCCAGAGGACTTCATCTTCTTCTCCCCAGCTCACACTCTCCTTCATCCACTGATTTCCCTATTAAACTAACAACCTCAAGACCCTGAGGTCTGTTTTTTTCATTAATAAAAATCATCTTGCTAACCCAGAATGTTTTGTATCCTCTTTTTCCCCTAATGCCTCTATGTAATATAAATTATTTGATTTGCCAGTGTTTCTATCTCTCACATTCATCTTTTTTTCATTCCCACTGCCCTATCTTTTCTCATTAAATTACCAATTGATTGCATTATTTCCCAGAGAGGACTCATCACCTACAGCCTCTTCCTGATCTAAATCATCTTCCGTCCTGGGCCCACTCAGGCAGTTTGTGGCAAACCTGCACTCTATTCAAGAAAATTACTAATTGATGGCAAAGCAGAAAAAAAAAGAAAAAACAGAAAAAAAGAGAGAACAGTCTGCATCTGCCCAAGTACAGTTCAGGGGATGTTCAGCTCAGTTCATCACGTTACCTTGCAGTATTGGAATACAGATTTCTGGACCTTACCCAAAAACGGACTCTTGGTTGGGGATCCGGAGTAATTTCCATAAAACATTTACGCAAGCTATTTGTTCTAAATCCACTCTCTTTCCTCCATGAAGCCTCAGTTTCTGCCAGAGGGAGAGAAATCCATCACTCCTCCTCACCAAATATAACTTATTTCTATTCATAAGCATTACTTAAACCTAAAATCACTTTTTTCCTCTGCTCTTTCTTTAAAAGTTCAAGTTTCTTATTCATTAGGGAGACTTTTCCAGCCACATCACTCAAATTAATCTTTGCCACCTCTGGATTTCTATAGCATGTCATGGTGGCAATGATTATTTGCTGATCACTGACATGTCACTATTTAGTCTATCCCGTGGTTATGCTTTGTTTCCCTAAGAACATCTGAAGCTGCTCCACGCTGTTACAGGATCTAGGAACTCAGTAAATGTGTGCTGGATCAAGGCCTGCAAGGCTAGGTGTCACATCTCAAGTCGAACCAATTGTTATAGCAGACTTGGACATAGCCTGTCTCATTAGAAAAACTAATGGGAGTGGATGCTTATATTCCTATTCATTTCACTCAAGTAGGATCATGAAGCCTGACTGGTGATCATTTAATAATGATAACACATCTGATATTTCCTCTTCATAAATTTGAGAGTAGATCGCTAGAATGAAACCGCCAACTTTAAGTCACATTGTCTACTGGTCTAATAGCCATCGAATTAATCTTAATACCACAAAATTTGATTAGAAATCTAGGAAAATAATTATGTTTATAAAAATATAATTAAAAAATATATATATATCTATAGAATTTTAAAACTGCAACTATACCAGTGTTCATTACTCACTTTCAAATGTAAATCATTCCATTCGCTCTGACAAGTATCTCTTGAGCATAACATGTACTATGCAAATCAAAATACTGATTACTTGGTCCATGCATACTAACCATGGAAACTGAACATAGAATGCTCTCTGTCGCTCTTTATGAGGAGGAAAACATAAACATTGGCCAGAAAAATACCTCTACTACCCAGGTTCTATCAGCCTGCTTTATCTCCTTTAATCCAAATAAATGTAAATAACCACAAGTAATATTTCAAAGAAGCTTTGTCTAGAATTGTAAAATAACATGTTTTTAAACCCTGCCTTGGCTTTCACTAATTAGCTTATGCCTCTCTCAGGAGAAAAAAAAGTTTACATTACAAATTTCAGAATTCAAAACACATTCCCTGCTTTCTTCTTTCCTTATTCTCACTTTTCAGATGTTACATAAAGGAAAACTGGAGAAACAATCATACTAGATTTCCAGTACTCCCCTGCCCACACATCTGACACAGTGAATGTTCATTCCCTCAAAATCCAAACGGCATTACCTAAACCCCTCACTTGGACCGAACCCACCAGCTTCTTTATCAACACTCCGTGGGCCCTGAATCATCCCACTGATGCGTTCAAACAAAGCACCTCTATGCCATATTCTGTTCCGAGCATAAAGCCAGGGATGAAGAGCCGAAGCACATGCAGTCCTCACCTTCAAGACATGTACATTTCCGAAGGGTAGACATGCACAGTACCCTAAGGACCGAAAGAAGTTGTGGGTGCCCTGCTCCAGGTTCACAAAGGCTCCTGCAGCTGCACAAAGCACAAGGCACAAGAAGCAAGTTTTCATTGTGTCATTGCTTAACGAATATCCGGAATATTCCAAAGTGTGATTTAACCAACTAGAAATTTTAAAATAATGTACAAGTATCTTCTCATGGGAATCTTGAGACTCAGAGGACTTGGGCAGCACAGACTCACTGTTATTTTCATTCACTCACAGCAGTAATGCAAACAGTGTATCTGTCACTTCATCAATGTGATGGCATATCAGCTAGTCAATAAAAGTTGTACTCTAAAGGTTTCACATAACTTCAGGAATGTTGGATGAAAAAGTTAAGACTGAAAATGTATGAAGAATATGTTTGCAGCTGTAGTAAAAATTGCCCAGAAGAAAGGGATGATAGCATACACTAACTGTTTAATTCTGGTTTATTACTTTCTTCTTTAGCGTATCAAGTGTATTCTAAATTTACAGTTGTAAGGTAAAAATAAGTATTTTATATAAATAAAATTCCACACTGTCCTAAAAAAGAAATCTGTATTTCCCAACATTTGCAGAAGGAAAGGAAGAACACTAACAGGCTAGTGGGAAGAAAAGGTGTTGAAAGGAAAGCGAATACTAACATTCTCCTCACAAGAGATGGTCAGATATTTAATGGGAGCTGATGACTGCTCATTTTGCAACTCAGTAAATTTTTATGAAATGTAAATCTTTATATCTGAATTAATTAATATGCATTACTGCCATTTCAGGAGCCCATATGCATTGGGGCAATAGTTAAATAGAAGCACCAGCACACCAAACCTTCCATATCCTCATCCTCCTCCTCATCATCATCATCATTAATCACCCAGCTTAGAGCCCAGTTCAAGGCTTGAACCCAGGACCCTGAGATTAAGACCTGAGCTGCTATCAAGAGTCAGATGTTTGGGCGCCTGGGTGGCTCAGTGGGTTAAAGCCTCTGCCTTCGGCTCAGGTCACGATCCCAGGGTCCTGGGATCGAGCCCCACAGAGGGCTCTCTGCTCAGCAGGGAGCCTGCTTCCTCCTCTCTCTCTCTCTGCCTGCCTGTCTACTTGTGATCTCTGTCAAATAAATAAATAAAATCTTAAAAAAAAAAAAAGTCAGATGCTTAACCGACTAAGCCACACCCCAGCCCTTCACCTTGTTAAAACTGTCCTCAACCCTCCTGTCTGCCTGTCTCCCAGGTGGCTTCCCCTGCAGCCATGCCCCTGGCTCCTCTCCTGGTGGCCTCAGTGCTCCCCTCCCCACCAACAGTTTGTGGGACTCAGAGGGGTGGCAGAGTGCAAACCCAAATCACTCTGAAGAGTCAGAGGTCCAAGGATAAGCAGTGACTTTCAACAACTACTTTAAGAGGGCCAAAGGGACGAAAGAATGTGTTACTGATATTTTTGAGCTGTTCATATGTGAATTTGGATAATGCTTTAAATAAAATAAAAAGTTGCCATATTATTTTATTGTTATTTGGCCAGAAAATGCTGAGAAGGATTTCTTTGCAGTATTTTGTGTTAAGTTTCTTAGAAAATAGCTTTTAGTCGCATTTAAAAAAAAAAAAAAAAAAAAAAACCAAAGCCAGATAATGAGGAGGGAGAATCATCTGCCCTTAGATCTGATCAAAATCCCCCTTCATCTTTAGTATTGTTACCTTGAAACAGTCACCAAGGCTCTCAGAGCTTCCAGTTTCTCTAGAGGGGCTAAGCTAAATGAACTGTTATGTCTCTTCCAGCTATGAAATTCTATATATTTTTTAAAATGTTTCTGGGTTTAAACAAGCCCTCTGGAAAACTTCAATAAAAAAATTTTAAACTGGAAACAATTGTAATTGCTCAAATGAACTAAGACACTTACTCCCACTATGTAGATTTGATAAAAGTATACACATGGTTTTTTAGCTTTCATATTTTACAAGTGTATAAACACAGCACCAAAATACATATAGATCAAAACAAAACTGGCAATCTTAGTAATAAAATAGAAAATAAGCCTAGCTCTGAAATAGAATGGCAGTGAGTGGTTTTGCCTCTGACTGGGGTAATTCAGGAATTAAAATATTTCACATAATGCAAAAGCCAAGACTATCTTCCTAATATAGTTAACAGCATTACTATTAGCAGTAACATTTCTTTTTACCACCTACTATATGTCAAGGGCTAGGTGTTCCATCTCATTTTAAATTTAATTCACCTTATAGCCTACAGGTATAATTATAATTCCAGATGCAAATAATCAAAGTTCAGAGAGGTTAAGTAACTTGATGAGGTGACCAAGCCAGGGAGCGGCAGGACCAGATTGAGAACACAGGTCTGTCTGAGCTCCTATGCTCTTGACCATGGCCATAACACTCACTCTGCTCATTCAATGCCTCAGTGACACAACATTGCGCCTAACCTAACCTCCAGACCTTCTTGAGCTGACCCCCAAACTGCCTCTTCAGAGCTGTTTCCCACTGTTCTGTTGTGTAGGCACTTCGTTCATCACTTCCTTTCCCCACCTTTGTGTCTTGGATGAAGTTCTTGGTTTCCAGACCTGTACTCCCAGCCCCTAAACATGTCTCAGATCATACTCATTGGTAATGAAACCAGTCTGCCTTGTCTGGAAGCAGTGAGCCCTGGCCCGATTCTCATGTCAACTTATAGGCTCTTGTGTAGCACGTATCGCCTCGTTTTTGGCGATGTTGGGATTCATCACGGAAACTAGATTTACCACTTCCTCCAGAGAGGAGTCCTTACCTGCAGAATCAATGAAGATTTCACTTTTGCATCCTTAAAGCATTTAGCACAGGGGAACGTGACTCATTTAGAAGATTAGTCAGAAAGTTTAAACATAAGTATTTTGTTTTAAGTCCTGGTAACACGTCTTGGAAACCCAAGGTGCTCTAGCTGAGGATCACATGAGAGTGAAACATTTGACAGGGAAACACACACATACTTATACAACACACACACACACTGTCTCAAAGAAATTAAGGAAAATAGAAGTAGAAATATGGAAAGCTGAGATTATTTGTTGGTTTTAGCTCATTTTCACTGAAGGATAAATAATGAGAATCAACTTGGGCCCTGGAAGTCTAGGGCTTCCTTTATTTTACATTTTACATTCTCAAAACAACTACAGATGCCTTGGATAAAAGAGTGTATCTCGTAGTTTCTTAAAATTCCATCAAAGAAAACTCTCTTTAATAGTTTTGCCCTCATTTACCTCTCTGGTTAATCTGCAAAACTCAAAGTAAAAATTGCAGCAGTCTCTGCACAGTAAAGACATCCAGACATTTACAGTTGAAGTTCAAACTTTTTTTCTTTCTTACCATCAGATTTTAATTAGAAGCAGAAAACATGGATCAAATAAACTTTCAGTGTGCACACAGAATTTGTCTGCCCTCACAGGCTGCGGAGTTCTGTCGTGGGGAGCTCTGCGGTCAACTATTTTTGGCTCATAACAAAATGTTTGCCATCAAACAATATCTCGGCTCTGTTTTCTGCCTACAATATGTCTGTTCATCCTAACTGCCGCCCTGCTTCACTTCCCTAGAAACCTCTACAAGAACTGAATCCATTAGCTTTCCACTCCTCCAGATAATAATCTGTCATCATTAGGAAAAAGAAAACCATCTTATCCAAGTGCCCCGGTTTCACTAGCTTTCATCACAGCATTTCAGACTGAATCACTATCATCTTGTGGGATTATGTCATTGAGATTCCTTTCTCTTTTAACATCCACATGCGTGCATGTAATCAATCATTGTATCATCAATTCTCCCCTCCGAAATTTTCTGGGATTTACTCGTCATTATTCTTACCACCTTCAGCCTAATCCAAGCTGTGGCTTTCCATGGCACATCCATTCTGTAGAGACCTCTGTCAGCAACAATGTGAAAGACGGTCCCTTCAAAGAACATGGTAGTTCACCATAAAAGAGATTCAAATGTAAAATAAGAAAACAAAGTTAGTTAAAAGATCTACACATCGGGCACATAGTAAGTAAGTATTTACTGAATGTGGGGATATAATCTATTCATGAATATTTTAACAGAGAATTAAAAAATACAAATCCCAGCATATTCTTACTGTACAATTTCATCTTAAATTATTCCACGTGATACCTTTTGTATTTCTAGTTCCTGACTTACTCCACATTTTTACTGTCCAGAAATAGATCTAACAGTTGTGGCCACAGATGGTAAATACTTATCAATTGGAAAATCCAAGATACTAACCATTTCACGAATATTTTTCTAGTAGGTATTTTTGGAATTGTTACCAATTTACTGGCTTTTGTTTCCTATTCCTCCCTAGTTCATTATTCCCAGATTAGAGTATAGCAGATGGTAGAGATGACTTTTTTTTTTCAGATGTTCTAAACTTTTTTTAAAACTTCAATTTACAGTTGAGGAAATAATAAACACTCTTGACTACCTTGAAAAGTGTGTTTCATTTCTGTGTATTAAAGTGGCAAGTCAAGTTTATTCACTAAGATCTGGAACCAATTTACTGTTCTTGAGCTTTTTAAATGCTTCTTTTTCTCTAAGTAATACCAGTGTAACAACCGTGTACCTAGCATGCCATAATTCCACAGTAGCTATGCTGTGTGGATGTACAGAACTACTGCTCTTGAAAAGATGAATTTTTGCCTTCTTTAGCAACTGAATTGATCCTACATAATACAGAATAAACACCACAGGGGAGAAATAAGAAAATCTTGTAATTTGTTTGAAGCCCTATTTTCCAAAATGCCATCCAGAACCATGAACCTCAGTCACTGTGTTTGCTCGGCCCTTCCTTTGTGAAATATTAAGAAGATCCTATTTGATGATCTGACTGAGGAAGACTAACCTAGACCTTTAATTTATTGACTTATCGGTATCAACAGGAGGCAGCCTCCAACAAAATTCCCCACTCTACAGTAAAAAATAAATAAAGGTGTAGGGTCAACTTATTTTATGTTGTCAAATGGTCAAGGATTGCTAAGAGAACACCAATATGTTTTACAGGATTGAAATACTGGGCTAAGACATATGCAAGTTGATGTTTATTGTATGTTAGATGTCTAATATTAATGTATCTTGTCAATCTTCCTTGGAACTCATGAGGCAGGTATTATAATTTTCTGCAGTTTTTAAGATGTTAACTGAAGCACAGAGGGTATTTAATTGGCCCAAGATCACCTGACCAGTTAGCAGTGAAGCCAGGACTCAGAGAGCGGGTTTGGCCCGAGAGGCCACGCTCTTCACAAGCCAGGTAGTAACAGCAGCCTGTGAAGGGAGACACAACGGAATTGAAGCAGACTTGTAGATGCCAGGTAACAGAATGTGGCAAGCTAAATTCTGGAAATATGGAAGGGGAGAACCAGATCACAGTGGGGCAAGGGGGAAAAGTTATAATCTGTCTAAAAGGCTAAGGAACCAATGGCTCTGGAGAAATAAAAAAAAATCCTGTGGTAATGCTGTCTCTAAAAGTGTCAGCACCACATACTCATATACAGCTAGCTAAGCTACGTGCTTCATTCCTTTCTCAGCAAAACTGTAAGCTAGTAGGTTTCCTGGGTGATTTCCTGTAGGAAGAAAGCTCCAATTTTAGGACCAAATGTAATGCAAAATTGAGATTTTCTTTACAGACTTTCATTTATAAAAATTAATTTCTACCTGATATTACTAGATTGTTTTGAATCTGAATAGAAGGGTTACCCTTAGTTATGTTAAACCTGAACTCACCAGAACAATGGCCACTAGCCATGAGCGGCTATGGTCTTGAAATGCGGCTAGTCCAAATTGAGATGTGTTCCAAGTGTAAAATAGACATTGTGTGTTGAAGGGGAAAAAAGGCATGCAAAACATATCATTAGTAATGTTTATATTAATTACATGTTGAAACAATAATATTCTGGATATAGGGGATTAAATTATTATTAATATTAATTTCACCCATTTCTCTTTATTCTTTTTTTTTTAAAGCTTTTATTTATTAATTTGACAGAGAGAAATCACAAGTAGACGGAGAGGCAGCCAGAGAGAGAGAGAGAGATAGGGAAGCAGGCTCCCTGCTGAGCAGAGCCCGATGCGGGACTCGATCCCAGGACCCTGAGATCATGACCTGAGCCGAAGGCAGCGGCTTAACCCACTGAGCCACCCAGGCGCCCCTCTTTATTCTTTTTAAAAATGAAGAAATGCTAGAAAACTTAAAATTACATATATAGCTTACATTACATTTCTAGTAGAATGCTTTTGATTCTTTAAGTGTACTTAGTGAATACACTAATATGTCTTCACATTGTATTACATAATCTGAATCATATGCTGGGATTAAAACATTTCTTCTGAATTCATATCAGATACAACTTTTGGTTTCTGATTAATGCAGCACATTTACTCAAATGCACTTTTGTTTTCATATTCTGCATTGAGCCATGAAAAAGGAACGATCTCATTTTGGTGCCACACTTACAAGACAGTTGCAAAGCATTGGAGCCACCAACTGTTCAAAAGTGGCAACACCCAGCATACTCAAACCTTCACGGATCTAGAACTAAACATCCGTGAGAAACACATATCTACGAAGGAAAAAGTGTTTTAAATAATACATACACAATATGTATGAATTCTATTTTAAGCTGATGTAGTTTGTTCATCCAGCAAAAATATAGCGGCACACATTTCAGTAAATTCTATTGGGAAAAAATACGGAATTTGCTCAAGAAAAAAATACTGAAAGTATGTAGAAAACTATATGCAGATTAAAAGATTTCAAATAAGCATTAATGAGTCACATAATTATGCTGTTTGAAAATCTTAATTGGCAGGAATTGGAAAATAATATTTCTTGTAGGAAATAAAGCAAATTATATGTATTTTTAAAAAATGCTTCTGAGTTTGAGAATATTTTTATGATTTTGAAGTTACCTGTAACAATGGAATAGTACGAATATTATAGTTCTGCATGGCCTTTTTGCATGCAGGAGTGTTGCTAATGAAAGTTATGAGTATTCTCAGTTTCCCAAGTGCTGGTGGGTGCTTCATTCTAGACCAGATGGCCTCACTCTACAACCACTGAGGCCTGATGTACCCTCTTGGCTCCCACCAGAGATTTCCAGAGTTCCCTGGTTGGTTTGATGGAAAATTTTCCAGGCTTGCTTGGCCTGATGAATAAGGAGGTCCATGTCTTCTGCCTGAGGCTAAATAACAGAGGCAAAACAGTCAATTCAGCAAATACCCAACCATAGGTCCAACCATGGAATCTCAGTCCCTCCGTTTGTCTTTGTGGGATGTTTAACAAGCCCAGCAAGGATGTCATCACAGAGCCAGGGCGGTGGAGGTGGGGGGGTCTTCTATGAAGAAGGGCAGGCCATGGCTCTCACCTGTGATGCCTGTAGCCAAAGAAAACCCTGAAAATCTCCGGGGTCATCCACATATGAATATAATAACTGCCAACCATTTATCTTATTTTCTACTAGCAAAATGAACCTCAGAAATTTGGTGGCATCTGAAAAAAAGAAGACACCAGTCACTGTGTTTGGAGAACATCAAAATGAAACATGGCGTATTTGTACTTGTGATTCCTTTAGAGGGTACATTACAAAAAACATGAAGCCTGGTTTCACAGGCCATTCGAGGAGAGAAACATGAAAACTGTTTGGAAACTTAAGCTCTCCTCATTTTGACGCATATATGTCTTTGGGCAAACTGAATAATTTTGATATTTAAGGGGATTTTCTGTGACTTTAAGAATAGTGTGGGGTGTCTAGGTGGTTCAGTGGGTTAAGGCCTCTGCCTTCAGCCTGGGCTATGATCCCAGGGTCCTAGGATTGAGCCCCACATCGGGCTTTCTGCTCAGCAGGGAGCCTGCCTCCTCCTGTCTCTCTGCCTGCCTCTCTGCCTACTTGTGATCGCCATCTGCCAAATAAATAAATAAAATCTTAAAAAAAAAAGTGTGTAATCTTCTCTTTTCCTTTGTGGAGTCGGTCAACCTTCTTAGCAATTTAATGTTTTCGGTTTTCTAATTCTGACCTGAATTTTATGATAAATAAATCTTCGTTCATAAAGTTTCTTAGAACTACCAGTTTCTTAGTGAAGGCCTATTTTCAAATGCATTTAGTATGTTTAAAACTAGACTCAATCTCAAAGCTTTATTCTGATTATCTTTTAAATGCATACATTTGAAGCTGTCTCATTTGAAAATGTGTTGTTTGTGGTGTAATTTTACATTAAAAATTATTCTTGGGGCGCCTGGGTGGCTCAGTGGGTTAAGCCGCTGCCTTCGGCTCAGGTCATGATCTCGGGGTCCTGGGATCGAGTCCCACATCGGGCTCTCTGCTCAGCGGGGAGCCTGCTTCCTCCTCTCTCTCTGCCTGCCTCTCTGCCTGCTTGTGATCTCTGTCTGTCTGTCTGTCAAATAAATAAATAAAATCTTAAAAAAAAATTATTCTTAGAAAAATAACTCTATGTTTATGGGTAACTAACATGTATGAAAGCTTTGTAACATAACATTTGCCATCAGCATACTTTCAAACAGAAAAACGATTAAGTATTAAAGTGAATGTTGCAGGTAGAGTAGGTAACCACTCTGTTCAGTGTTCTAGAAGTGGTAGTGATGTGATTTTTACCCTAATGGAAACTATACACTAATTGTGTAGCAAAGACTGACATGTAATATGGAATGAAAATTACAGAGTAAGAGTGGGTGTTAAGCCTTGTAATGAATGCCAGTGGACTCAAAGAAGTTTTGATCAGCAAGTAAGTTACCATGAAGAGAAGGGAACTGTGAGAGCTTTAAATAATAAATACAACTTGAACAAATAGAAGAGGGAGAGAAAATGTTCCAGGAAATGGAAACAAAAAGAAAGAAGATAGAAAAATAGTAATTTGATTTGCCTGTGAAATAATGACAAGAAGTTAAAAGAAAAAATATATATATACACATATGTATGTGTATATATATAAATTGTCATTTACCTTTCAAAATACCTGATTAAAACCATCATCCTCTTAAGACCAGTTATTAGATAATGTTATTAAAATGGCTTAGCCAAATTTAGTCATCATTTTGTGTGTATATATTTAAGCATAATCAAAACAAGTCCTAACACCAATATTTATTTGGATAAACTTAAATTTTATTAATGTTAGTTATTGTTATTTTGCCTTCAACTTAAAATTGAATGAAACCAGGCAGCTCCTGGTTTTTGAACATGGCATTCAAAAATATCATCAAAAAAGAATTACTGGGCGCCTGGGTGGCTCAGTGGGTTAAGCCACTGCCTTCGGCTCAGGTCATGATCTCGGGGTCCTGGGATCGAGTCCTGCATCGGGCTCTCTGCTCAGCAGGGAGCCTGCTTCCCTCTCTCTCTCTCTCTCTGCCTGCCTCTCCATCTACTTGTGATTTCTCTCTGTCAATAAATAAATAAAAATCTTAAAAAAAAAAAGAATTACTAACTTGGTATCATCTTCAAGATTACAATTTTGCCAAAGACAATTCAACTAGAAGAAACATCCTGCTACTCCAAGTGGAGATAAAAATTTGTAGTTGGAACTCATCTGATTTTGTGGGTGAGTGAAAAAGTGCCACACATCACCAGGCTACAAGAGCATAGCTTTCTACATTGGCATGTTTGAGATCAGTTGACAACTAAAATGGCGCCTTGAACTGCTACCTTTCAAGAGGTTTTGTCATAACAAGGCATGTAATATGTGATTGCTGATTTTCCAGAAGAAAAGTCTTCACATACTTAAATGAACCTTTTATAGAAGCTTTACTATTAGGAGGATATAACCAAACGACATTCCAGTTCAGTTTGACAGAGAAGGGTTGACTCATGAACTGGGTCATTTGACAGATATTTTCAGCCACATGAATAAGGTAAATTCTTTGACTGGAGGCCTTGACATGACATTTGTAGATACTGATGGGGGGAAAAAACCCATCAAAAACAAAACAAAACAAACAAGAACACTTACGTTAGGTAAAAGCTGCCACTCTGGAAAGAGATACTGAAAGCAGACAACCTTGTCGATGGTCTAGTGCTGGAAAAAATTCTTCAGGCTATGGATGAAAATGACAGAGTCCTGAAATTTTCAATCTAAACAGAAATCTATGTCTTCTGCATGTTCATAGGTAGAGAGTAGCAAGTATTCCCAACTTGCCAAGGAAGAATGAATCAAAAACCACTCCACTGGGCCAAGGGTGCTTTCCAGGCAAGCAGTGCATCCTTCTCCTTGAATATACTTTTTACCTTCTTTGATAATTTTTTATTTATCTTCAATATTTGAAAAAATGGGAGGAAGATATAATTCTTTATAAATATTGCTCTGTCATCTATAAGAAAAAAATCAAATTCTACTATAGTTTATTGTGCTAATCTGTAAAAATGGAAAGTCCTTTGATTTCACTAGATTTCAAAGGACTCAAGACCCATAAATCTAAGAAGCATTGTTTTATGGACATACTATAGACAATGAGGCATATATATTGGTTCCTCTTCAAATATAGTAGAGGTGTTAGTCAAAACTATGTTGCGAGAGACAACTCTAACTAGCTTAAGTAAAAAGTGAAGTTTAGTTAATTTAATAAGCGAGATTTTTTCATGGTATAGCTGGGTCTGGGATCAAAATGATATAATGAAGTAGGCTCGTGCTCATTTATTTGCTCTCTCTCTCCCTCTCTCTCTCTTCACATTGTGGAAAAAATGGCCACTACAGACTGGTAATACCAACAGAGAGCTGTAGCCCTTACCCTGAAGTTATGAAATTATTGAGTCAAATACTTTTCCTGCTACTCATCATTCTCACTGAGGCTGGGACAGGTGTCCACTTTTATGATTACAGATAGGTGGAATGGTTCCCATTTAACTCAATCCCCATAAGGAAATGGAATTCTCTTACAAATAACAGAGTATTAGAAGTGGAGATCTCTCCATTGTCTACCTAAGAAAAACATGCCCTTTACCCACCCTTGGTGTTAACTGGGTATGTTGAACAAACATGACATAAAGGATTGTGATCACAGTGACACTTGTTTTGTCCTTTACCTTGGCATCAAAACTTACTCAGTTCAGGTAACCTTTCCCTACCTTTAAAGACTGTTTGGACAGGTCCATAATTTTCATGGTCTCTTACTTAGAAAAAGTAAAAGTTCTTCAGTTACTGTTAGTAGTAAACACAATTTCAATTTAAAAATTAGATGCCTGGTGCAAAATATGAAACCAAATCTTAAACTTGATTTAGTACTGAACATTCTTTTTTCCCAAGCTTGGATCTGCTCTCTCTGGAGGCATGCCATGGGGAAGGGAGGAGGGAGGTAGAAGGAAAAAGGGTGCATCCTTCTGTTCTCCCAACCTCTCTTTTCTCTCTTCAGAGATTCCTTAACACACTCTCTCTCTCTTGCACTGCCTGATCCAGTCAGGCAGACGACTCTTCCAGATGATCTTCTACCATTTTGGTCCATACCCTTAGCCCTATGTATGTTCACCTTCATTCTTTATCTGCAGAGATTTTCTGGCCCTCACTGGACACGACTCATGACATCCTACACATATCCCACTTCTGGATATGCACCATCCATGCGTATTCATTATCATAATTTAACCTCTCCTAATTAACACACATGCCAACAACTCTCTCCAGTAAAATCTCTTGACCAAATTCCTCTTTACAACACCCTGACTCCTTTTCATATTTCTGAAGGAGCAGGTTTTTAGAAACAGTTCTTTTCTAATTCTGCATATGTAAGCTTCATATCTTCATGGGCAGAAGATTTTAACTGCTTTGTTGACCACTTCATTCCCCAGCACCCAGAATAATGAGTGGCACGTAACAGGCATTCCATGTTGACTAAATCAATATGAAGTCGGAGACTGTCATTTAGGTAATCTGATGTTGATCACTGGTGCCTCTGTCAAAATGGAAACTGGAAAGATCTAGTTATAACGTCATATTAGACATGCACAAACAATTCCCACATTTCCTCTGCCTCATATAATAAATACAATTACCCTGCTTACAACTGAAAATGCACTTACGCTTTCCCAGAGCAGAGAACACAAAATCAAATCCAGCTACTGTGTAAAGTGGTATGTCCAGGAGCTCTGAAGCAGCATACTCTTCTTAGTCCAAGGTGCTTTGTCATGTCTGGCAACACTGGACTAACTTGTAAGCTTAATCACCCTGTGTTCTGGTTATCTATTGTTGAGTTACAAAGCACTCCAAAATGTCATGGTTTAAAAGAATCATACTTATTTTGTTCATAAGCCTGCAGTTTGAGAAGGGCTTGGTGGGGGCATGTCATCTCTGCTCCTTTCAAGCTCTGAAGGCTTGAAGGCTGATGGCTGGCAACTTCTGAAGACTCAGTTACTAACGTTTGGTTGATATGGCCTCTCAGCTGAGATGGTGGCCAGGTTACGGACACATAGTTTCTCATAAAGGTACTTAGCTTCCTCAGAGTATTATTATTTGGTTCAAAGGGTAAGTAGCAAGTGGTCCAGGCAGCATTGTATCCTTTTTTATGTGTAGCCTCAAAAGCCACAGTGTCACCTTTTCCAGGGTTACAGGCTCTCCCAGATTCAAAGAGAGAAAACATCCCTCCTTCAACACATATCTCAATGAACATGTGTCAACACTGCACCATAAGAAAAGCTTGAAGGATGGGATACATATTATTGTGATCATCTTCGGAAAACACACTCCTCCATACCCCAAAATACCAATTTGCGACAACAAAGACAGGCAGAACTCCCACATTTGGAAGAAGAACAAAAGTGAAACTAACGGTCCCATGCCTTACACCATGTCTGAGGCCAGGAAGAGCAAGATCCACCCTCCTGAGTATCGTCAGTCTCACAGCCACTGGCTGCGCCCCACCACAGTCTTACCGGAAATGGGTTTAGGGAATAGGTCTCTATATTTAACAGCTCTCTTTTTGTTAGCAGTGTTTCTGAAGCTCTGCAAAAACACAATTAAGAGAATTAATCATCATGGTATTTTCAGGATCCAGGCTTCTCTTGAATCACCTAAAACCTGAGTTGCCGGTCAATTACATTTCTCTTAACTTTCGCCAGTTAGAATGCTAGCTCATGGTCTGCTTGTCCTCAGACACACCCATTGCTTTCTTGATCTTCTCAAACTCCGTAGGCTCTTTCCCATGTTCCCATGTGATCTGCCTTTTGTTAAAAGGAAGAAACCAGGGTATTTCTCTCTGTGCCTTGTGTGGCATCTCTCGCTGTGTTTCCTTCATAATCCCCTTCCCCAGGTTTCAGGGACATTGCGTTCTTTCTTTGATCTCCTAGTGTAGGGAGATGGTATGACCTGCTTTTGCTTATCTCTGAGTTGACATATCACCCATTTGACATCTCTCAACAATGCCATCATCTAACTAATTCCATTATTAACTACCCTTTGTTTCAAATTCTTAAAAGTACTTAAGTATGAATTAAGCTACTGTTATTCTATTTGTTATAGCAACCGAATCTACTAATTTTTACAAATTGAATTAAGTCTGTGGAGTGTTCTCTATCTAAATTGTGACTTTTCTCATTTTAAAGTTTATTAAAACAAGCTGACTTATTAATTAGCTTATTCATGTTCGGAGAAAGAAGTGCTTATTTAACATTTATTACCAATGATAGATTTCATAAATCTTTCAATTCTCACAATTCAGTAAAGTTGGAGCATCACCTGCTCTTATAGTGAAAAACCTGAAACTAAGATAAGTTAATTAAGTAGCTTATCCAGTATCTTATTCACTATTCTTTCCATGACACCATACTATGCATTGCCCATTTTATTATTATTGGTCTTTATCTTGCTTTGAAAATTGCCATTTGATATTTAGTAATGAACGTTAATGTTTTAGTGAACACCACCAAATCAGATTTGTGTTCTTCATAAGTACGTTTTCATCTATACTTTGACAAATCAAAGCTTTTTGTTGAGAATTATTTACTGTAGGAATCCAATTTATAATCAAACATGGATGGGGAGTTAAGGCATTTCAGGATGAGTGGATACAACCAAATCACCAATAATTACTTAAAATTTTCACTATTTGCATACTAATCTCATAGAGCCTAAAAAATACATATTAAATGTATTTTGTAGAAAAAAAACCATCATGAATAAATTAGTATTAGTACTGAAATAAACCTGTTATTTGCTTATACAGTAGGTTGACATTAGTTACAAAGAAATCATATTGAATTAATATAATGTCCTCATGAGTGTATAACACATTGTCAGCTACTTTAGTGGCACAAACATGCTTCCCATAAAGTGATGGTTCAACTGCAGCGACATTTGCACTGAGAATGATGGATGGCATCCAAGCTTGTTTGGTGTCACCTTGAAACATGTTTGAAAGCGCAGGAATACACATCTTTCATGTATATTTTATTTCATGTAGACCAATTTAGTGACAATTTCAGTTTTTCTAAGTTCCTTTTGGGGAAAGAAAGAAAAAGGCTTGAGTGTGAGGAGACAAGCCAAAGAAATGCGTCAAGCTGAAAGTAACAAAAGCCTCTGTGGTAGGCAGGATTCTAGGATGTTCCCCAATATTCTGTTTCTGGGGTACAGACCCTGCATAATCCCCAAGACCACAGATTTAATGTGTTTTAATCCTGTGATTACACTATGACATATGAGACCATTAACCTTGAAATGGGGAATTATCTGGGAAGGCCTGTCCCAATTATGAGAGCCCTTTAAAGGTAGAGAATTCTCTACAGCTGCTCACAGAAGAGCAGGTGGAGAGATTGGAATGGCAGTTCTCAGTTGCTGAGATGGGGAGCAACTCACACTTGGGATCTGGGAGCAGCCTATGGGAGTTTAGAACTGTTCCCAACTGATAGCAAGCAAGGAAACAGGGATATTAGTCCTACAACCGCAAAGTGACCCATTCTGCCAATAACAAGGATGAGCTAGGAAAAGCACCTGAACCCCACATGACAACAGGGCTAGCTAAAGCCCTGATGTTAGCCTGAGCAGAACCAGCCCTGCTGGGCCTGGACTTCTGACCTATAGGAAGCTGAGCTAGTAAGATGTTGTTATAAACACATTTTGATGCATGGTTTGCATGAGGTTGAAGCTTTACTCCAGCAAGCATTTTGTAACCATACATACGTTGGATGATAGAAAAACCCTATTTACAAATACCTGGTCTCCAAATCTGAATCCACTGTTCTATAATAAGATGTGTCACAGTCATTGAAAAGGGTGAATTGTGTTTTGTAAGATAATCTGCCTTTCTATTGCTTTATTACCCAATAAATAGAATTTGAATTTTTGAGAGTTCTTGCTTACAAATTGGCAATTTACAGATACGCAAAAACATAACCCCCCCAAACCCAAAATACTGTTCAGTATTATGCTGACAATTACTTTCTTACCACAAAGATAGTTGTAAAGTATATTATTCAATTGTCTTGAACAAACTGAAGCATTCCTGAAAAGTTGGACATAAAGAATGTTTTTTTAAAGAACACATTTGCTACATAGATTGAACATAGTCAATCTCAGAGACGCAATTCATTGTCAGCCTTTGCCATTTGCCTTTATCTCTTTTAACTCTGATGAATGCGAAGCCCGAGCAGGTTATTTAGACAGTGAAGTTAACCTCATTAATACTGGTACATGCCTCACAGTGTTCCGTGTCATACTTCTGTATAAAATGTGTTCAAAGTTTTATTGGCTTGCTCAATAGCTGGAAAAAGAGACATACTTAGTATTACCCTAACACTATGTGATCAGAGCGTGGACATACTTCTGTTCACAATGAAAATTTTAAGTATAGGAGACTTCTGTATTTTACCTAGGCCCCAAATACTAGAAGAATTTTATATATTGCAATGCTACATCAATTATTAACCAACATGTGGTATGTGGGTTATGTGAGAGGACTTTAGAGAGCAAACCTAAGAATATTTTTTACTTAAGTAGATAGTTCGAAAATAATAATACATGTTGAGTGTAATAGTTATGGCAGGTAAAACCATTATGCTGGCTTTTAAAAATTAAACATTTAAGTAGGAATGAAATGGAATAAAATGATTAGGTAAATACATATTTTAAGTGTTATACAGACATACCAAAAATTGGGAGAGTGTTTAAAAAAATGATTAAAATTTGGGCAACACTGTACTTTTTCTAAACATTTTACCTCTATTTGATTTCCAGTTCTATTAATAATTGTATTCCTTTACTTTTCCAACATTTATTTTCAAAGACATCAAGTTAATATCAGCAATTAAATTTAAGAAATTGAAAGCATTTATTTTTGATTACTTGAATATTTTACTAAATGATTCACAAACTACATTCTCCTACATAAAGGTTCTAGATCTGAACTTCTCTGAGTGCTATGATGTGTTTAAAATCCAATCAGAATAATCTGTTTATTTATGAAGTAAATAAATTACAAAATTATTTATGTATGAAACTCTGCTTCACATAAGAGTTAGTTTTGAAATAAGTATTTTAATTTAGTTAGTAAAATAGTTGACCATCGGGGCGCCTGGGTGGCTCAGTGGGTTAAGCCTCTGCCTTCAGCTCGGGTCATGATCCCAGGGGCCTGGGATCGAGTCCTGCATGGGGCTCTCTGCTCAGCGGGGAGCCTGCTTCTCCTCATCTCTCTCTCTGTCTCTCTGCCTATTTGTGATCTCTCTCTCTGTCAAATAAATAAATAAAATCTTAAAAAAAAAATAGTTGACCATCAATAATTATCACTTACTTATATTGCTTATATTGTATGCTTTTGTATATATAAATATGTATTTTAAAAACACATTTTAGTGTATTTATGTATATTAAAGGATTTTCATGTGTTTATATATTTAGTTGTTATAGATTACATAGCAACTGAAATTAATACCTACAGTTTGATCAGTATTTGTGATTTGATAATAGAACATACTGATAGGTTTTATTAACCAACATTTGTGTCCAGTGTAAAACGGAAATAAGTCACTAAGTACTTTGAGCAGAAATGCTATTTGATTATGAGATATTTTGCATACCTACAAAATTAGAATTATCCCATTCCATGCTTAGGGCCCTCCATATTTTCTGAGTCTTCCCCACTCCCAAATTATCAGCAATGAAAATGCATAATGTTTTCCATTGTGGTCTTCCTCATTTAGTGTTAGTTACTACAGTGACTTCCTCTGTCTACATCTCACTGTGTGATTGACACCAAAAGCCATCTAGGGTTGGAGAAACAGATTCTTCTTATTTAGGTGCACTCTGGAATGCATTATAATTACATACTCAAGGGAACTTGTGCTGAACACAATTTTACATTTGCATTATGGACTCTGCCTGCAGGCAGTGACAATAAAGAATAATGAGATGAAGCCAAAGATTTCTGTAAACTCTTCTCTGGGAAAAAGAAAAAAAAAATGGGGGGAGGGTAGACTCAATGGAAAGAAATAGTGTCAAAGTTCATGTCAGATAGAAGAAAAATAACATATTTAATTTGAAAGGAATGTGAGAAGACTGTGTTAGGGAACAGACTAAGCTGATATAATACAGAGACCAACAATGCATTAGCTCAAAAAACAAAACAAGAAAAATAATTTTGTTTTTCCTCCAAGTATCAATCCAGAGTGAGCAGGCAATGCAGGGCAAGCAGGAGACACCCTTCAACTACATTTTCAAAACTAGATCAGTAGACTGCATCTTTAGTCAAGACCTAGGGAGGGAAAAAAAAGGGAGAGAGAGAGAGAGATCTGAGAATGAGCACTTAATTATGTCAAGGGCAAGTCTGGGAAGTCACATGTACCTCTTCCCTTTACATGCCATTGTTAGAACCTACCCTTATTTATCCACAAGGGAGACTGGAAAAATAGTCTTTGGTCAAGTACTCAACAAAGACTCAAGGAGTTTTATCATTAAAAGAAAAATGGGCAAATAATATTCAGGAAACAGAAGTCTTGCCTTTGGCCTCTAGTGCCCAAGTATCCAATGCACCAATCTTTCCAAACAGAAAGTATAGGCCTCCCCAAGGAATGTAGCTGAAAATTCATCTAATTATTGTTCCCAGTACAAAATCTAGGATCTCCTAATGATGTTCATTTCTGTTCACCTGATCTGGAAGTAGATTTCAAGGACTAGCAATTTACTATCTTGCACTCCCATACGTCCCAATATAAGATGATCAAGTACTGCACTACTAGATATTTACCCAAAGGTACAAAAATACAGATTCAAAAGGGCACATGCACCCTGATGTTTATAGCAGCATTATCAACAATAGCAAACTATGGAAAGAGCACAAATGTCCATCAACTGATGAATGGACAAAGAAGTGTGTGTGCGCACACACGCACGTGTATGTGTGTGTACACAATGGAGTAATACTCAGCCATCAGAAAGAATGAAATCTTCCCATTTCCAGAAACATGGATGAAGCTGGAGAGGATTATGCTAAGCAATATAGTCAGTCAGAGAAAGTCAAATAATATATGATTTCACTCATATGTGTAATTTAGAAAACAAAACAGATGGAAGTATAGGAAGGAAAAAAGAGAGGGAAGCAAACCATAAGAAACTGTTAACTATAGAACACAGAGGGTAGATGGGGGATGGGCTAAATAGGTGGTGGGTATTAAGGAAGGCCCTTGTTGTATTGAGCTCTGGGTGTTATCTGTAAGTGATGAATCAATAAGTTTTTCTCCTGAAACCAATATTATACTATATATTAACTAGAATTTAAGTAAAAATTTGAAAGAACAAATGGGTTGAAGGATGAAGAGCTGCAATCAAAACTACCAGGCAGGTTGGGCTCTGGTTCTGGTCTCTGAAAGGAACACCTGTCCACTGCTCCCTATGGCCACTGACCTTACCCCTAGGAGATTCATTCTTTTCATGATCTCCTATGGTATCTGCTTAAATAAATCTGGGTCCAATCAGGACAAAGAAAACATGCAGTAATTTGAACAAGAGTTTAATATCAAGAATCACTGCGGTGCCTGGCTAGCTCAGTTGGTAGAGCACGTGACTCTACATATCGAGGTTGTGCATTCAAGCCCTGTGTTAAGTGTAGAGTTTAAAATAAAGTCTTAAAAAATATCAAGAATCACTAACTAAACAGTGGTTTAGAAGAATGAGGAATTGGCTAGTAAGAAGAGAACCCCACAGAATATAGGAATAGCAGAAGGAATAGCTACCACTCCTATGGCTGAGATAAAACCCTAAGGAATCTAAGGAATAACCCCCCACCCCAAGACTGAGATCCAGACCTTGTTAAAAGTGTCAGCATGGCTCACTGAATGGCAGAGAAGTCACTGTGGGATTGAGTCAGTATAGTTCACCAGAAGCTCACCCCCTGGGTGTTAGGGATAGCAATTCATGGGAAGGGTCTTGCCCTAGGCATTCCATTATGAAATTGCCCACTGGAACTATTACTTCTTATATGCTGAAGGAGATGGATAATAGAGAAGAACCTGCCAGGTGAGCACCAGAATGAGGAAAGAATACCTCTTTCTAGCCTTGGTAACTTTGGCTCTTAATGCAAGGGACAAGTTTAGGGAAAAAATGGTATTAAATGGTGAATGTAATTTATTCTGAGCACTCTGAGCTAGAGTGCAAAATGAGGGGAGTTTGGAATGTATACTGGGCCCAGGGAATACACAAAAGTATTTGTGGCTTTTATGCCTGTTGATTATGATGAATGGGCAGTTACAGCCACTACAGTCCAAATACGATAACTAAGGGTTCACTCTTTAGGAGTGAAGGACTGGATAATCCCACCAAGCAAGTGATGAAGGTCAGGTGAAAAGCAAGCTGAAAGACAAGATTGAGAAATCTAGAAAATGTGGTGGAAGAAGTAAATGAAACAAAAACAGAGGCAGGACTAGCCACAATAATAGGACTGCAACTTATTTCAGTAATCCCGCCATGTTGAGTATGCTGAGATTGTGGCCAGTCATAATTTCACAGAAGTCTATAATGGATTGAGATTAATGCAGGACACAAGCAGATCTGAGTGGTGCAAAGGGTGTGCTGTTGGACATCTCTCGTGCACCGTTTTAAATCTCCTTGATGACACTTCATATTCCAACCACTTGTGAGGCAAAGAGATCTACACAAACTGACGAGCTTTAGAGAGCACAAAGACAATGTCTCATCTTGGCTCTATGTTACGTATCTCCCACTTTCTGCCCAAGGGGAATGCAATGGATATCAGTATATATGTGCTTTTTTCTTCCAAGGTTTTATTTAAATTCTAGTTAGTTAGGGACACCTGAGTGGCTCAGTTGGTTAAGTGGCTGCCTTCAGCTCAGGTTATGATCCCAGCATCCTGGGATCGAGTCCCACACCGGGCTCCTTGCTAAGCGGGGAGCCTGCTCTCCCTCTGCCTCTGCCTGCCACTCTGTCTGCCTGTGCTCACTCTAAGAAATAAATAAAATCTTTAAAAAAAAATTCGTTAGTTAACATAGTGTAATAGTTTCACATGTAGGATTTAGTCATTCATCACTTACAGTAGCACCCAGTGTTCATCACAAGTGCCCTCATGAATACCCATCACCCATTTAACCCGTTCCTCACCCAACTTCCTTCCAGCAACATCAGTTAAGAGTCTGCTTTATGGTTTGCCTCTCTTTCTCTCAGCCATTTTGACAGGTTTAAGATAGCTCATTGTAGTTTTGATTTGTATTTCCCTCATGATGAGTGATGGTGAGTATCTTTCCATGTGTCTGTTGGCCATCTATATGTCTTGTCTGGAGAAATGTCTGTTCGTGTCTTCTGCCCATTTCTTAACTGGATTCTTAGTTTTCATTTTTTTAAAGATTTATTCATTTTGGAAAAAGAGAGGGAGTGCAAGCAGGCAGGGACAGGAACAGCGGGGGAAGGACGGGGAGAGGGAATCTGAAGCTGACTCCACACCATGCCCGACACTGGCTCTCCGAGACCCTGGGATCATGACCTGAGCTGAAACCAATAGTCAATCCGATGCTTAACTGACTGCGCCACCCAGGTGCTCCAGGATTATCTGGTTTGGGGGTGTTGAGTTTGGTAAGTTCTTTACAGATTTGGGGCATTAACCTTTATCAGCTGTCATCCGCAAATTTCTTCATTCCATAGGTTGCCTTTTAATTTTGTTGACTGTTTTCTTCACCGTGCAGAAGCAAAAGTTTATCTTGATGAAGTCCCAATAGCTCATTTTTGTTTCCTTTGCCTCAGGAGACAAATCTAGTAAGAAGTTGCTATGGCTGAGGTTGAAGAGGTTGCTGCCTTTGTTCTTCTCTAGGATTTTGATTGTGTCCTGTCTCACGTTTAGGTCTTTCGTCCATTTTGAAGTTCTTTTTGTGTTTTATGTGAGAAAGTGAGCCAGTTTCATCTGCATGTTGCTGTCCAGTTTACTCAATACCATTTGTTGCAGAGATTGTCTTTTTTCCATTGGATAGTCTTTCCTGCTTTGTAGAGTATTAGTTGACCATACAGTTGTGGGTCCATTTCTGGCTTTTTTTTTTTTTTAAGATTTTATTTGTCAGAGAGAGAGAGAGAAAGAGAACGAACTCAAGCACAAGCAAGGGGAGGAGCAGGCAGAGGGAGAAGCAGGCTCCCTGCTGAACAAGGAGTTCAATGAGGAATTCAATCCCGTGACCCTGGGATCATGACTTGAACCAAAGACAGACACTTAACCTGCTGAGCCAGCCAGGCACCTCTGGCTTTTCTATTCTGTTCCACCACTCTATGTATCTGTTTTCAGCCAATACCTATATATATGTGCTACCCAGGAAAGTATGGTGGTTAACATCCTAGAGTGATTTCAGTAGGACAACCTATAAGGACAACCAATAAGAAAAACAAGTCCCCCTTCTCCTCTTAAGGCAGACAGTTTTGGAATGCCTTTCAATAAGGGTATCCTGAAGGTTTCATAGGATGGAACACTGTGCAATTTTAATAACGACCAACTTTCATTTCATTCCCTTCCCCCTCATTCCTGCTCTGGGAGTCATTTCTAAGATAAAACTACTTGCTTGTAGGCCTTTGTCTCAGATGTGAACATCAGTGCAACCCTATTTAAGGTAGAAGACTTCTCTTCAAAAAATTGTCTAGAAACCAGGTTCTCTTCACTCTGTTGCTCTCTCAACCCTATTTCACTCTGCTTCTCTGCACAGTCAAAGCTAACTCACCAGCACCAGCTCCATATTTCATCCCAAAAGTTGTGAAAAGAGATAGAGGAAGATAAGCACCTTGCTTTAAAGGAAGTGACCTAGAAGCTGCACATATCACCTGTGTTTACTTATCATTGGTTAGAACTTTGTTACTTGGCCACTCCTACTGCACATGCACAGGGCAGCCATGTTCCAGATAAACCTTTGCTGATCTTGTTCTTAGATGGGGGATGGGAAAACAGATTTGGGGGTGAAATAAAATCTGTCACAAAATTAAATACAAAATGTAGCAATTTATATGAAGAATTTTTTGAAAATATTCCCTTCACCACCAAGTAAAATGTCTGCGTACTGCAGCATAGAAGGAAGCACCAGTATTGTTCATGCCGGACACCAATTCTGCCATTTCTAATAGCATACACTATATTCATTTGCCACTTGTTTTTGATTTTCCCTGAATTATCAATGCCCATCTTTCACCTGTTAATTTCTTAGAGAATTTTATGATCTTTTATCGTGATTACTTTTTATAATAAGAATAGTAACGCTATTTCATTTTTTAATTTCATTTCCCTTTTTTTGTTTCAAACACTTTTTGGTATAGGGTTTGTTATTTTAATTTTGGTTCTGGCATTTTCTTAACTATATTATTTTGGGCTTCTTATATATATAATGGCTGTCGGAATCCTTATTTATTTTGTTACACTGGTCTGTCTTGATTATTGCCAGTGTCTCTCATTAGTCCACCTTCATAAAACATTTATTGCCTTGTGTATTTCCCATGCTGTTCCCCTTCTTCCCATCTTCACACCTGTTTATTCTTCCAGATGGATACTGGAATTTTTGCCAGGTCCAAAAGTAAATTCCATTGAGTTTTTATTGGAGCAGTGTCGGCTCAATAACACAGTTCGGAAGACTGCTGTATTGCTGTTTTTCTCATACAGAAATGTGACCAGCAGTGTTTATACAACTGTTTATGAATCACAGTGAAGTTTAAATTTTCCTACCTTTAACTCTCCAGATCTCAATACTTTTTTCTAGATATTTTATACTGTTTATACTATTTTGCAGCCTTTAACAATTTATTGTAACATGAATCTGCTAGTACTTACGGAAAACTATTGGCTTTTTAATTTTAGGTTAAATTACCTCACTGAAGCCTCTTTTTTAGTCCTATTAAATTTTTCTACTGATTTTCTTTGGGTTTCTATGGAACACAATCATTTTGAAGCTGATAATGATAGTTTTGCCTCCACTTTTCCAACAGTTAAGCCAATTACTTCTGGGTTCTACTTCATTGAGTTTATCAAATTCTATCAAAGCAAAGCTGAGTCATAGTGGTGATGCAACTATTTTAATACACTATTAAGTTTGTTACAATGTTATTTGCATTATTTTTATGTAATTATTTGCATGTCATAAGATAATGACATAATCCTCTATTACAATTAGTATTTTTCTGAGATTTTAGTGCTAGCTTGAAGAAATGCATTAGGAAGCCTATTTTTCCTCTGTTCTTTCAAGATTTGGAGTAGCATTGGAACTGGCTTATCCTCAGAAATTTAAAATAACTCAATAAATACCACAAATTCTGTAGGCTTAAAGTTTGCTGATGGGAGTTTATTTACATTTTAAAGTGTTTCTTGGCTATTGATCTATTAACAATATCTCTGCTTTTTAAATCACTTTTGGTAATATATTTTCTCTAGAAAATCACTATCAAGATGATCAATTTTAGCATAAAATTCACGTGATTTTTTAAATTTTCTTTTAAACTTGGGCTTTAAAATCCAAACCAAAAAATAAAAGTGCGGTAAATTAAAAAAAAAAAAATTACTGAAAAAAAAAATCTCATCACTCAGAAAACATTGCAATGGACATTTTAGCATATAGTTAGTCTATCTGGTGGGAGTACGTTATACAACTTTTTGCATAGTTTTCATAGAAATTGTTTTTTTTTTTCTGATTATAAGAGAAATGTGGTTATTCTACAAAATTCAGGAAAGGTGTAAACTCAGGATGTTTAAAAAGTCTTAAATTTTTCAGTTCAGCAATAGGCAATGTTGATATTTTGCTATTTCTTTAAATTTTGTTAGCATAATTTGTCATAATGTATAAACTCGTCTGAAAGGCAGTACAGCACTTAAAGAGAACTGGTTCTAGAACCAGACTGCCTAGATTTAAGTGCTGACTCCTCCATTCAACCAGCTTTGTGAATGGAGTCAGCTATACAGCTTCCCTGCCTCAGTTTCCTCATCTGTAAAATGAGAACACTAATATAGCAATTATTTCATAGTGTAATTGTTAGGATTAAAGAAATACCCAGTGCCTGACAATAATTGTTGGCTACTACCATCTTTAACTAGACATAAGGACATTCCAAGTCCTTTCTGAAGGATGAAAAGCTAAATAGTTTCTAGCAAAATTACTCAAGCCACTCCACATACATTAAGGTTATAAAAAGTAATTCTTCGAGTTTCACACCATTAAATGAGGCAGGTGGTGTTGCCCTTTGCAGTTCAGCAAAGAAACTAAATGAGTAGGGGGGAACAGAGCGGCAGTAATTCCCTTGCCTTGGAGGCAAGGTTCAGAGAATAAGGAGGCATAAAGGTTCTTCTGGTCTGTCTTCGGCAGGATCAACTCTGTTCCCTTTGTTCCCAGCATGGGCAATTACCTCCCCCCCACACTGTATCCGGGGTTCATAGGTCAGAGAGTCTTTGGTGGCCACAACTCCCATCTCACTCCACCCATCACCACCACCTCCTTTTCTTCTAATCCACCTGCTCGATTAAATGATTCTAGACCGAATTGTTCCAAGAATGCTTTCTTAGTATCTTGTCTCTAATCCCATGTACACACGTAGCAAGAACGCATTTCAGCTACAAATTCAGACTAGGGGGAGGCTTTTTCCATCCTGATTTCTGGAGATGAGGCCATGTCTGCCACTGCCTGGTTGTCTTTTTTTCATGACTGAAGACCTTTTCAAGCAGGACACTCATTCAGGTGAGCAGGATCCCTCGGACACTCTCCTGCTTCCTTAAATGCACAGGAATCAATCTGTCCCTCTGTCATGCCACAGTGAGTGGCAAGAAATCTGGTGAGACTTTCTCAAGCCTGTCACCTGAGTGAGGTGGCAAGCCTGGCTGCCACATTCCCAATACAACTGGCATTTCTGTTACCTCCTACCTGTGCTCAGTGCCTGTGCAAACCAGGAGCGAGCCATGGTGTTTCTGCACTCCTTGCTCTGTTCAACCCCAGCTAGCCACATTCCAGGGATCTTCTCTGGCCTTGACATACAAGCTTTTCTTTGACATTGTTAGGCAACCTCTTAAGTTCACTGTTCTTGGGCATGGGTTCATGAGATTAAAAAAAACCTTTCAAGACTTTTATTTAATCTCAGATAAAGATGGTGTCCTGAAAGATTAGACACCATGCAAACTTCAGGAATTTGGAAGTTGAAATGGTTAGGAAATAAGAGATGGTTCAACAAATAGGCAGTTAATTCATGTGAAGGAAGTTAAAAAATCTGGTAGAAAATAATCCTGGTCTTTGTTATCTGTTTCAAAACATACTTTGTTTTAACTACTACTTTTGCCGCGGAGTTTCCCATACAAATGTAAAATATCCAACTGAAACTAAAAATGTATTGTTTGCCTCCACAGTACACACAGTTCCTTAAGATTTTGTAAGGATGGGTTAATGATTACTAGACAAAACCCTTAACCATGTGTGTATCACTGATGACTGATACTAAGTAGATGAAAAGGGAGGGAAGGAAGTAAAAAGGTAAGGGGAAGGAGAGAGAGAAAAGAGGAGGAGAGAAAAAGAAAGGGAGGAAGAGAAGGCTGGAAGGGAAGGAAGGAGAAAGAAGAGAAAATGTAGAACTATTCCTGAAAAAACTCCTAAAGATCTAGGAGAGTGAAGGTCTGTGGTAATTAAGTAAATTTTCTAAAAATTCAGTTCATTCATTTTATTATGGTCAGCTCAGTGACCAAATTTGCCAGGCAATTGCTTAACTCCACTTAGGTTTACCTTTGCAAACAGATACTGGGTCAACATAAAAAACTCAAACAGTTTCAAAAGTGGGACATTTTGAAAGCATTTTGTTTGCTAACACAAATATACCTTATGGTTAACTATTTAGTAGAAATTGATTTCCTCAAATTTGGCCCAATTATTTGAAGAGTTTAAGACAAAACAGCATCAGCAGCCCTTAATAAAATATGGGTAAAGTGTAAAAATCCATCATTGATCTCAAAATTTTCTTCAGTCTTAGTAGCACATGCTGTCTTTAGCGTTGTGTTTTTCTTTTAAGTGGGCAAAGGTCAAGACTACATCATTTTCTGCTACTATTTAATTTCTGCAATGTAGCCTCACTAAATTGTCTAACTATGACTTTAACGTTTTCCTGTTAACTTTTAAGGTTCATTAGTGCTTATTTCAGGTCCATCATCATCCAGACCTGGAAATGTGTAAGGAACGTCAAATTTAAAGTTGAATTACATGACTGTATAAATATACTGCTGTCCCTTAATTTCTTTTCAAATAGATCAAATAAATACAAAGAACCTTATATGAACAAATGAAAATTACTTTCAGATGGCATCCTTATATGGAGACAGACCTAAGATTAAAACATTACAGAAGGCTTTAAAATGATCAGCAGGGCTGGATGAATCTTTAAAATGAATAGAATGTGTTTTGGGTCTTTGATATTTTAATATTCCATCACCATTTTAAGAGGGCAAAGCACTTCTACAGTGGTGAGAGGCCTCGAATTCTGTGTAAGCTAAGAAAATCAGAAATTTATTCTGTGACAGCAGTATCAATCAATTATGACTAAATGGTTTCACTTGGTACTAAACTGCACATTCTATCATTGGCTAGGGAAATCTGTAAAATACTAGATTCTTCATATTAAACAGGGAGCAACATCCCATGACCGAATCAAACACTTGATTACCGTATTTATGTCTGCTAAATTAGATCTGCCCTCTAATTACCCATGTGTTAGAATGTGTGCCAAATGCACATACGGTATCAGTCACTGCCTCTCTTGAGCTCAGGTAGCACTTACTTTCTCAGCCTTTTATTTAGGATCAGTTATCTCTTCATTTTACTAATCCTAATGTACACATGTGAGATTTATCTCAGAATCACTGACAATCTTAAAGACACATAGCCTTTAGTATAGGGTTATGAATATGTACTTTCACAAATACATGTCAGTTCAAAGCAGCTTACTTCCCCAGGACTACAGCAATCTGGTGGAGAACAGCGGTAGCTCAAAAAAAAGAGTGGTCCTGGCACCGTGGACCATTTTTCCCATTTCCTCAATGACAAGCAGGAAAACCGGTTTTGAGTTACTTCTGCGTTGAAATCTGCTCTGAACCCAGTCACATTATGACCCACTAGTAAAGCTCCCAGAAGCCACCGGCTCACAACTGCACTCATTTCAGCCACCGGTCAGCTCACACCTCACACATATATGCACACAAATAACTTTTCCTTTATGTACAATTCCCTCCCTGCTGCCATGCAGACTTTTTCTACTCTTTACATCAAAGTAAGCACAATCTCAGACTGGACAAAATTTGACATCATACGTTCAAATGGCTTGGAAACCTACTATGGTGAAGCAGAAAATACCGTGATTGTAAAATATATGGAAGTGATCTTCAGTTCTTTCAACAGATATTTACAGAATGCCTATGCACACACATAATAGATGTCATTGCTGGGCCAGGGAGCACTAAAGGGCCAGGACTTAACTTTGAACATGGCCCAACAATACCTGCCTTATTTTCAATGGCTACAAGTAAAGCCTGCAAGTTATAAAACTGAAGTATGACTGTCTGAACCAAAACACAAACTATTTACAAATACCTTCTGTGTTCAACTTCTGTTAAAATCCTCTTGCTTTTGTTTCCTCCTTTCTTGTCTTTTGCTCTGTGGGTTTACTTAGCACTTTTTCTAATATTTTCAAAGTTTAGTATTTTAATGTTAGTAGATGCTTTGAAATGAAAATACTAAACCTTTTCTGTGCTCTAACAAAGTATAAATTTCTTATTTACCTTCTACCTGTCTCCAATGGCGGATTTCCCAGTTTTTACTAACTTTGTTTTAAATACTGTACCTGCAATTCTTAAAGCAGTAATATTTATAGTTTTATTGGCTAACAAATATTGATTTCATGGCTTCCCCATTCTGGAGGTCCTTCTTTAAATGTTAGTAGACTGACATTGTCCAATTTTTTTTTTTTTCTAGAACACATTTGAGAAATACAATATGAGCCCTTTTCATTTGACAAAATTGGTTTCAGAGAATGACAACAAAGTAGTTAATTTATGAATAATCACTTTCTCATTGAACCTCTATAAAACTCACATTTAAATACCATAGAAGAAAATTCGTACATCAGTCTGAGTTCTATTTTTTTTCCTCACCTTAATTCAATGATTTTACTTAAGCTGTATGAATAAAACCTTAAAGTTACGCAGGCCTGGGACTGTAATAATGTCTAAAAGTGGCATAATTTCATGAGGGGACACATAATAGGCAAAGTGACCCCCCAAAACATCCCTGCTCTAATCCCTGGAACCTGCCAAAACCATTTACACGGTAAAGGAGTTAAGGCTGCTAATCAGCTAACCTTACAGTAAGATTGAGAATAGCTGGCGGTGGGGGTGTCAATGTCCGTAACTCACCAGAGTCCTTAAAAAGTGTAAGAGGGAGGCCTCAGGAGGCCCTAGACTTGATGACAGAGATCAGAATAATGTGACATGTAGTCTCAGCCCACAGCTGCTGGATCTGAGATGCAGAAAGGGTCTGTGGACTGAGGAATGCGAGGTAGGTTCTAGAAGATGGCGAAGGCAATGATCCTCTCCTATAGCCTCCAGAAATACAGCCCTGCTAACATCTTAATTTTAACCTAGTGGGACCTGTGCAGAGACCCCAGACTTACAGAATATTAAGAAAACAAATTCGTGGTGTACTTTGAATGGAACAAGTGGTAGAAGAGACCCAAGTAGGGTAATGAAGGCCTCTTCAGATGACGTTTAAAAGACTAAGCAGCAGCTCAGCCAGGACACAAGCACGTGAAAGGCATCTTGGGCCTGGTAACGTTGGCCTATCCGACATGTGCTCCAATTGTCACCTTACCGGAAAGCTCTCCACTGGTCTTCTCCCATCCCTCCCTTCACTGAAAACATACCGTCTGGTGGCAACAGGAGATATTCATCCACCCTCAGTGCTTGCTCACCCGGCCTTTTCCCTAATCCACTCACCCCCCACCCCAAGGAATTCTGTGTGCTTGTGGGAGGTAAAGCTGTCATCGCTGATAAAGATGTCACAAAAGGACCAGGCCTGAACATGATTTTCTCATATTATTTCAGGTGGGTCTGACACCTAAACTTGTCCCAGCCAAGCAAAGCTTTAAGTTGTTTTTTTTTTTTAAACCATTTTGAAGTTGGGGCAAATGCAGATTTGTTTTCAGCTGGATATAAACCCCTACCCCTATGACAGCTGTTTTATCTCCCTGACAAGGTGGGAAAGCTAAAGATGAATTTGCCTAAGTTACTAACGGAAGCTGGTCCTTGAACCAGGAAGTTTCCCTCTTAAACACTTCTCTAAGACTCTGTAAGTAGTTCCTTAAATTTCTTAACCAGTCTGCAGTACCACGTGGTGACTTCCAACAGTCTTCAAATTGGGAGTCTGCACATTCCTGGGGCCCAGACTACATGAACTACAGACATGTGTGGTTTAGAAAAAACAAAAATGGGTCATAGCAATTTCTGCATGTTCCCTAAAATTAACCCGAGAAAGTACCTGCTTTTCCTTCCTCAACTTCTTTACTCTGAACCTTTCCTTACACCACAAAGAATATTCCTGAGGCATATTGGCTGTACTGATTTGTCCCAGGGGGTCAAAGAGAATTCCGAATTTCATCAAGGCTCAGTATAGCAGTGTAAGCCTTCTTTGTATTCCTAACCCCTTGTGCTAGTGGTGAAACTTAAGTTAGAACACCATATGGTTATTTTGGTACGCACTGTGACATTTTAACAATGCTAAAAAGTGGGGCTGGGCGGGGTGAAATTGAATAGAGAACAGTGATACAAGAAAATACGAGAGAGAGCCTCACTTCATTCAGGCAACAAAATCATGTCCAGAACTAACCTGCCACTAAGCACAGCCTCACATCAAGCTTACCTTCCTCAGTACCAGTTTGGCAGGTGCACTCCTTTACCCTGGTACTCTGAATGTCAGTTGCTCATTTTGTGGGACTGGGTCAAGTTCAACATTTACTTCCAACATCACCAGAACACTGCCACACAAATGAACTTTAAAGGAAGGTTTCCTATTTTCCTGAAGCTTTGGACATTTGTATTTTCATTCCTGCTGAATGATTACTAGGTACTGTAAATTATTTAGTTCCATCTCCTGCTCACAAACACTACTTGAATCCCTTCTACCAAGTGTTTTATTATCACTAATATACTTCACAATGATTCCACCTTTCCTAAGTCCAATATGTACTAAAAGACCAAGGTGTTTGGCTTTCTGTTAATGCCCACTGAGCCAGTCTCATTTAAGCACTCATTCACCTGTGGGCACTTCTACTTATTTATGCAAAACTTACTAAGTACCTTCTAGTGCTGAGTACTGTTTCAGGTGTTGAATATGCATCAATGAATCACTTTCAAATCTCTACATTCACAGAAGATCCTAGAAGGGAACAGGGGCCTATGATTACAAAGAGAGAAGATGCCAATTCAGGTTTGGGAAAGGGCCTCAGATCCTGCATTTCTAACAAGATCCCAAGTGAAACCACTAGGAAACTCTATTAGGAAAAGTGACCTAGAGAAGGAAAATAGAGCATGTAGTTAAGAGAACTAGTTTGATCTGGTACTTGTGCAGACTAGAAACAGGATTAAATCACACAGCTGAGGGGATAGTTTTTCCAAGCTAAGGGAAGAGCAAGTGCAAAGTCCATGAAGAAAAAGTCACCCTGGAGAGCGAGCGGAGTGGAGGCAGAGCAGTTAAATCTTGTACAGAGGATTAAAGAGTGGGGGTGGGGGGGCTACTTACAGTTCAGATGTTAAAGTAAGGGGTCTATACTATTAACAGTACAGGTAAGGGCAGAATCAGTTCGGAAATATTCATAAAATGGCACAGAAACTACACCCTTTCTATTAAAAATGAGATGGTGCAAATCTGACAATTCTTTGGAAGACTAGAAAATCATTTGTCCAGAATAAGCTACACATCAGTGTGACCACAGAATTCAACCAAGCAGATCCATGTCCAGAAAAGACAATTACACAGTTGGCCTATCAATGGGTTACTATTTACTACATAAAATTGGGAGAAAGGAAAAGCCTGTGGATTCAGAAGCAAATTTAAGGCTGGCACCAGCTAAAAGGTTAATGCCAACCAAAACAGTCATAAAACAAAGTATATAAAACAACAAACATGTATTCTCTATTCCTATTCGGCATTCCACCTCCACAAATTCCAAGGTACTGCTTTGACGTGCTGCATTCATAAGGATCATCATCTTGGACAATTCAGAGTAGCTATATTCTTTAACAGTTCAAAATCATCCAATTTCTCAAAATGCTGGTCTTCCTAGCATCCAGCCCTACTCACTTTCTGGATTCATTCTTATGCGCCCAAATTAAAGTTCTAGGACTTTGTGTTTCTAAAAGTATGTCTGGGTAACTATAACGCCCAACTATGGTTAAGAACCTTATCTTGTAAATGTATAACCCACTCTAGATTCCAGCAGTGGTAGTCCCTGAACATGGCCTTTGCATTCTCGACTTTGTTGAGGAATTTAACTGAATTTTTAAGGTACCTAGTGGTTTAAGCAGCATGTATCCTCAGCCTGAATAGAGATAATTTTCATCTAGTCTTGCCAACATTAAGTCCCAGTTTACCCTGTTGGTATTCCCACACAGATTACACCTCAACCAGGTCTAAGGTCTAGGAGGATCACTCCTTTAAAGTTTATCGAAGTGAAACTTAAGAACCTTCAATGTTTTTTAGTCTGACTGAAGTCAACACATTATCTATAGCAATTTCATACTGTATACAATTCTTAGAAATAAACAAGCATGTAAACAGATACATAACTCATTTTCCATTAAGCATATATTCTTAAACTTACACATGCAATTATTAATAATGGAGACACTTCACCAAACATTTGGTTTGGCATCACTTGCTACCAACCTCAGGCTTGTTTTTTACCTCTATACCATAAATACTTGCCCTACTAATAACTAAGCCCATATTTGTATTGGCATTAAATTATTTTTCAAAGTACTCAAAACTGCACAAGGCTAGGATTGTTGCTTTTAAAACTGCTTTACTGCCCACAAGCAAAGTATCTTAAATATCCTAATTTTCATCTTATTCTAAAAAATACTTTTAGTTGTACAAACTGAACATCAATGTTTTAAATACAGTACAAATCCATTAGAAAACATTCAACCCTATAGCCAAATATTTAGATCTTTACTAAAAGCAGTTCTTTAGGACTTCACACGCTGGTTTCCCCTCTTAACTTAAATATAGCAATACGTTAAAAAAAAACCACACAAAAAAAAACCAAAAAAACCCTCCAAGAACAGAAGAAAATAAACTATTTATATCTGGACAAATCCCAGTAAGATGAAAATGAAAACGTTTCATACTTGAATTAACAATATCTTAACTGGCTGGATTTTAAGTCTCTATATTAAAAAACAAAAAAACAAACAAAAAACCCCACCAAACACAAAAAACTTAATACTTGGAGCCCTAATCACATTGTAAGTTACTATACACCACAAGAGTCCAAATTAAGTAAATTCAAATGTCATATAAACATTTGTCAGATTCAAAATAAGAGTATAATCTTTTTTATAAACTAATTATTGACATGCGTTTTAATCAAGAGTCCATTTATGTTTTACATCTTCCCAAGTAAATACTCCTAATCTAACTTCATCTGTAAAATTGCAAATGCTGATGCCACAGATACTGAAGTAAGATAATTCATGTAATAAATCACTTCAGTATCTGTCCCCATTTCCCACATACCTCAAATTGATAAGCAAAGATGTTTGGATCATTTTAAGTAACAGGGGAAAAAAAAAAAAAAACAAAAACTGCCACAACTAAGAATAACCTTAAAAATTTTATTTCAATATTCTTATTATTCCGGACAATTTCTTAACAAACAGTCTTAAAGTATGTAAAATTTTATTTATTTACATTAAATGCACCAAAACAACTCAAACAACATGACTATATTGCAAATACAGAAGTGGGCCTGTCTGAATGCTGTGCCTATTTAAATTACCAGAAAAAGAAAACTAAGCCTTCTTTAACAATTTTCCTATGGTCTTAAAAAAAATCATGGGATACATCCATCTTAGTTATCCTTCAAAACTCATGAGGACTATTACATCAGGAGCTGAACTTATCAAAAGAAAGCTACATTTAATTCAGACTTCTAAACAGTGTAAGCTAAACAACAAGGCAAAAAATAACCCTCAAAGACTCAAGTAGACATAGTAATCTTATTTTTACTCAAGACACCAAATACTGGCCTTGTATACTTGTGCTCTCCTTACCTTTACTACTCAGCTAAGAGGCTAATTTTCTAATGATAGACAACTACACCGCAGCTGTCAATTACTAACAGAACAGTATTTTATTAAATATATAATAAACTTGAATGTAACACTGAATTGTTCTCCAGGCAATTGTAGGTTGCATTTTGTCAGGAATCATTCTGTAGGGCTCTTCAAACTACAGGGGAAAACCCAAGTCTGGCTTGTTCTGTTTAGACAGGTTTGCCTGTAAAATGAAGATCTCAAAGTTTTTAGTAAAATCACTACTTTGCAAGCAGTTTTGAAAAATAATTTGTAGAGCTGGTAAGTGCTTTCCTTCTAATCACAGACTAAGATCCACACATGCAGAACATGCAAGAAAACAACAACAAAAACAACCACTTATTTTTTACTGAAAACAGTCTTAAGGCTATTAAACCAGGAGCAAAGTACTCTAAGTCTTAAACACAAAGGTTAAAACACAAAATAGGTTAGAGCTTTCTTCCCCAGGTCGATTAGAGAAGAGGCAGACAATTAAGAGCTACAAAGAATGCATTCAATTTATTTTTTTTTCATTCAATTTATTTTTATCTCAAAATGGCTAATTATATTGCATGGCCTTTTCTTAGTGCTACTCAAAAATTAAGTTGTCTTGCCTAAGAAAATCTTAACAGAATCAAGAACATAAAGTTTGCCACACATTTTAAAACCAGAAACAAAATTGAATTCCTAGTGAATTCTTGACAACCTTGGCCCTACTGCCAACGCCGTAAGAAAACATCAATTAACTTGTTTACTAGATGTGAAGTCTAGTTAAAGTCCAATTGAGTTCTGAACACAAGTACTACAAAGGCCCAGCATCTAGGCATAAAGAGTTAACCATTTAGGATTTTATTAAAATCTGACAGTTTAGCTTATAAAGAAATCCTGTGCAAGAGCGTCCTATCACTGTTCTACTTTGAACAGTAATGCTAGTATATTTCTCCCCAAAAGCTTTAAAATGAAATTATATGGTTTGGTAGATGTAAACATCACTGTATTTCACTAATTATCACCATACCCCAATCCTGCAGCCATAACGTTATGGGACTCTGAAACATTTAGTTCAAAACAGTATGTCATTAAATAATCACAACAAAACCATTTTAATATTTTCTTCAAAAGATTTAAGAACCCAAACTAAAAGATAATTACATTTCCATTGTATAAATCATGTACAATTCTTAGCACTTTCTCTCTGAAAAATTACCTTTTAATAATCAATTCTAGAACTATGGAACTCTTACCTTTCTATTCAGGGATCCATGATTAAACTTTCATGTTACACTTTATGTGATCGATTTTAATAAGGTGTCCTCTAAATTTACCAGATGGTTTAATAAGTAAATACAGAAAATTTACTCCACATTACTAAGATAACAGCTTTCCTCCAAAATTCAGCTTGGATCTAAATCTAAAACCAGATCCTTTAAAATCTGATTATTCTCAAATTAACCCACATTTTTCTACACAAGTGAGACACAAGCTAGACACAGAACACACGAAAGCAGAAATAATGGATAAAATACCGTGTAACTGCCATTGCTTAGGTTCCACTCCAGTGACAAAGTCACAGAAGTCTAGACAAACCATCACTATGGCAAAGTCTGGTTTATGAAGGGAGAAGGGAAAAGGAATGGTAATAGTAGTACAGAGAGAAAAACCAATTTCACTCTCCAAACCAACTATATTCTTGGCATCAGAGACATGTACACATACATATACTTGTCACTCCATTTAGCACCAGTGCGTCTTTTCTTTTTTCTTTTTAAAACTCCTGTATTTAAATCCCAGAAAGCTAAGGACAGTCCAAGGATCACTAAGTTTATACAGCATAAATTACTAAGCAAACTAGTACATAACCAGTCAACAGTTTTACATATTAAGAACACTAGTACTCGTAAAACAGTTATTTACTGGAAACAAAAGACAACCTCCCCTCCCAAATAGAAGTTAACATGCTTAAAAACCACCAACCAAACCCCACAACTTTCTTTGTATGTTGCATTAAACAGAATACTTTCACCAACTTTAAATAAACAATGTACAAATAACAGTTTATTAACTTTAAGACATTGCGAAGACCAGCTCCAAAAAAGCAAAAATATCCTAACTTTACAAATCATAGTATTAAATTTTCTTCACAATTATAATTGAATACTTAATAAATAAGTAAATCTAATTAGACAAAGAATATAGTAAAAACTTATAGTCAAATCGGACAAGCAACTTCAGAGGTGGAATGTTTTAGCACAAAATTATGACAAAACTTCATTTTAAAGAACAAAAAGTTACATATATGAATTTCACACTGACAAAATAATTAAAAATTACAAAGCTTACTTTAATACTTTATATTTCTGGAACATTTAAAAGTGGAAGTCGAATCTTCAGTAATATTTAATTTTCAAAATCTTCTGGTCACAATCCCCACCAAACTCAACAGGCCGGGACAAGTGCAATACCATACAGAAACACAGCATTGCAACCGATCCCAACCTGTGTAGAAAGGGGTTTGATTTTCCCTTACTTTTCTACAGACTTTTCACTACCACAGTCAGTTTTGCATGGATTTGCACAGCAGAATATCACACAGCTGGATGCAAACCTGCAAAACTAACCATAGAACAGTGTTCAGTAACTGGACAGTTTGACAGGGTGACAGGCCGGAACTGGAGTTCTACAGCTCGCAGTACTTTAAGTGCTCATAATGCAGTAGATAACTAAACACTACCTGCACTATAAGCACTTTAGTGCTACAGAAGCTGTCACATCACATACACCAGGCAGATTCTACATCGACACAATAAAAGTACAGAAAATTAGTAAAAAATCACTTGAAGGAAATAGCAGGCCACCATCAGTTTTGCATAGATTTGCACAACTACATTCTTCTTGTAGTGCAACTATGCAAAACTAACAGAGGACTGCAAACAAAAAGTATCAAAACACCTATATACTTGCTTGGCTTGGATTATTGGATGATAACATAACTTCTTATGCCAGAAGGAGCACTTAGGGCAGTAGATGCTAATCTACTTCACTATCTGCACTAGATGCACCTTAGAACAAAAAGCACGCAACACCAGCAGGCCCTGCACTTTCAAGCCCACCTTGGCTTCCCGAGGCAGCTGTCACCATAATGCTACAAGTGCCTTCACTGCAGTAGATGCACATATCACTACCTGCACTGTAAGCACTTTGACATTATTCTGACTGGTCACAATCTTCAGTCTTATAAGGTGATGGTCTCTTTATTCCTGCTAAATTCGAAATAAATAATTAGAGAGAGTAACACTTCCAACTCTTAAGAGCTATAAAACATAAAAATTCAGCAGTCCCTAATGGGGAAGAGAAAGTGAATTTAATTATCTCAAACCTGTAAAGTTTCATTCACAAGCACATTTAGACCTTAAAAGCAGAAGAAAAATGTTTTTCACAAGACAATCTTAAGCATCAATCTAATACTGTCAGAGAAACTGATGGCTCTTCTTTTACCTGGAGGTTCCCAGACATACTCAGGAAAAAAAAAAAAAATTCAATCAATCAAGATTAGACTGCACGTGAATGAGAATTAATAGATCAACAGGGCAATTTGATTCGTGTACCTTTTAGAGGGAATCTTCACATCCACGTGGCAAAACATTTTTCTTTTCTTCTGACTTCCAATTATAATTGCAAATACTTAGCAAACTGATTAACAAAATTACTGTTCAGACTACATTTCCAGTGTATTAGCTAGCTGTAGAACTTAAAACACCCCATTTAAATTTCTTTGAATCTTGAAAACTTACACCAGATGAGATTATATCACTCAAAGCCTTTCTAAAATTACATTTTTAAAACTATGCATCGGTTTCCAAAAACTTATATGGTATTTGCATTGTACTTTTACTACCTTAAAAATTAGCTGACCCACACGGAGCTTATTTTCTAGAAAAGGTAAATGGACAAAGTACAGGATATCTATTTCACGCTCTGAAAACCCAATCCCATCTATGTACTGAAATAAAAGATTGAAGTAAATGAAATTATTTTAAAGAAAAGTTAACAAAAAAAATTAGAATACACTTACCCACTAGGGAAAACTTTCTTCTCAGCAAGTATCCTTAAGAAAAGCTTTTGGTGCAGTTAGGTCCACGTGTATGACTGGGATGGGGGGTGGGGAAACGGAAAAAAGACAAACATATCTGCTGAAAATTATTATCACCCTCCAAACTCATATTTAAATATAAATGTGCTCATTTCTAGCACCCTTACATCAATTAGTTATATCCACTTGCTAAACCGACGATAAGGCAACCAAGCAACATTGGCAATGTTGAAAAGACCAACAATGTATATGGGTGAAAACGTGTTAAGAGAATAAAGTTGAAAACCCCACAGGTATTAGATTCACATCTTATTTAAAAAGATTCTGAAATACTCCAGGATAATCCACAACAGTCGTTAACTGTACTGTACAGCTCTGAGGAGAGGGAAAAGCAGCAGCAAAGGGACTATTCTTTACCACCCCTCCCCCAATCAAGACCTCGTGGCTGCAAGCCGGGATAAAGAGTTGTTTCCCCAACTGATGTGGTCGGGATGGCAGGTTAATAATTTTTTCTTTTAATGGTATTGCAAGAACGAGCCTGCCTTCTCCAGTTCCTATCCCCTTTGCTCCGGCTTAGGTGTAGAGAAGGGAGCAGGAACACTCGAGACTGCAAAGTGCTCGCCTCGCTCATGGAGCCCGGGCCGGCAGCACATGTCGCACAAGGGGGTGCGCGGCCCTGCGGTTCCCCGAGCGGCCGCCAGGGGGCGGTGGGTCAGAGTCGGGCCCTGCCGGACGCGGCAACCCACCCCCCCCACCCCGTTTCCCGGCGGCAGCCGCGCGGCGACCGGCGGCGCCGAGGCCCGAGCACGGCGGGGACGCGGGCGCGCCGCCCCTCCTTTGTGTCCCCCGCCCCCCCCCAGCCCGGCCCAGAGGGGCGGGGGCTCCGCGGCTGCGGTGCCCGTCGCACGCGGCCCGAGGCCTAAGCCGGGAACAATCGGCGGCGGCGCGCAGTCGCCGCCATGTCCCCCGCCCTCACCCCCGCGCAGCCCGCCCCGCAGGAACATGGCGGCACGGCCGCCGCTCCCGCCGAGCCGGCCCGGCCCTCCCGCGCCGCGCTCCCCGCCGGCGGGCGGGCGAAAGCGGCTCCGAGCCGCCACCGAGGTCGGCTCGGGCCTGCTCCGCGGGCCACGGCCCGGGAAGTTGCGAGCCCCACCCGGGGACTGCCCACGCGGGTTAACAAAGCCCACGCGGAGTGGGGGTGGCGTCCAGGCCGCGCCGCCCCGAGCTCCCGCGCCCTCCGCCCACCCTCGCGCGCACAAAGTTTGGGGGCCCGCGGGCTCCCGCCCACGCCACGCCGCCCGCCAGCGCGCAGGTACCTCGTGGGCGCGCCCCCTCCCGGCCCGCGGCCTGCCCCATGTGCCGCTGCCGCCGCCGCTTTGTTCTGGAGGCGCTTTAACTCTCGCCCCCGGGAGAAACTTTCCCTTCCCGGGGACCCCGCGCCCCGCGTGCACCCCAAGCCCTGGAAGGGGCGCGAGCCTCGCGCATCCCCTCCCCGAGGGGCCATTGTGTGCGCCGCGCGCCCACCCGCCCGCCGGGGCCGGCCCAGGCAAGGTCCGCGCGGGTCCCGGGCGCGGCCGCCGCGCGCACGCCGCCCCCTCCCACCCTCCCTTCCCCGGCCCTGCCCTGCCCCTCCGCCAGCCCGCGAGCGAGCGAGCGGGCGGGCAGCGAGTCGCGGCTGCCACACGCCGGGGCGGCCAACGGCCCGAGACCCGCCCCGGCCCCCGGCCACGCTGCCCCGGGCCATTCCGCCCCACCCGCCCGCCCGCCCTCCCTCCGGACTGGGGCCGCACACAACAGGTTTCACTCACTCGGCGGAGGGGCGGGCAGACTCACCAGGAGGAGTAGCCGCCACCATCTTCGCCTCGCCCGCCGCGGGCTCACGCTCCCGCCTCCCCACCCGCCTCCGCTTTACTACGACCGGAGGCCCCAGGCCGGGGGTGCGGCCGGCCGGCCGGCCCGCCCCGCGAAGGGGCTTCGCGAGAGGCGCGAGCCGCGGCTACGCGGCGGGGGTCGTCCCCACCCCCTCGGCCTCGCCCGAGGGCGCGAAGTGGCGCGAAGGTGCAGGTCGGGCGGCGACGGCAGCACCTCCAAGGGCCATGTGGGTGAATGAAGGGCGGCGGCTCCCGCCTCAACGTAAATACGGACAAGCCCCACTCCCTCATTAGCATAAAAAACAAAGTACTTCCGACCTCCCCGCCCGCCCGCCAATCACCGCAAGCCCCGCCCACGGCGGCTCGGGCAAGGCGGCCGGGAGAGCGGGAGCTGGGAGCCGCTCGCCGCGCAGCGCTGCCTTTCCCCGGGCCGCGCTTCCCCGCCGCCCGCCCACCGCCGCCCGCCTCGCGGAGCGCCTCGCCCGGACACCTCGCGCCACGCCTCCGGCACGCCCTCCGTTAACAAGCTCTGCGCGCGTGCAGACCCCCGCGCGCTGCACACCCTCCTGGAAGCACACGCTTCCTGCGGCTTGCCGCGAGCCCTGCTCTCGCTGGGACTCGACGTGGACGCGGCGTGATTACTGTGTATTACTTTCCTTGCCCGCGACGGGTCTCGGCGGTAATTAGGGGCCTGCTGCATGCCCACAGGAGCCGAAGATAAATAAGACCTAGTGACTGATTCTCGCACTGAAACCGGATTACTCCGTGCACGCAGACCGTCTCAGAACAGAGATCAACGCTTTACCCCCGAGACTTAGGAATGCACCCATCGCTGAAATGGGTTTCCCTACCCCGGCCGTGTGTAAACCAAAACGCATGCCCGAGCAGAGGTTTCGCAGCTGCAGTACCTGATCCTCCTCCCATACCCCGCTGCACTTAGAGCACTTGGCTCTCCTGGGCAAACAGCAGGGCTCGAGAAGAGCCTCATAAACCACCAAAAAGCTGAGAGCAGGAGCCCACTCCGGAGCACCTTCTTCTACATGTTGTGGTTTAGGAAATTCCAGAATTCTCGGAAGCGTAATTGTCGAAAGAAGTGAGGGTTCGTAACGTTTCCTCCAAGCACAGTAATTTTAAATTGGTTTTAAATAATCCAGTAACTATTTAGTGGAAAGCACACACCACTGTTTCGTGATTTTACAAGTCAACTGTAAAAACCCTATTACCAGAAGATGTCTGTCTATAAATGTTCAAATGTTAAAATCCTCGGCACTCCAGTCTGGATGAGACTGCTAATATTTACTATCTTTCTGACTCATTTTGTCATGGTTTGCTTAAATTCAGTCGTCAAGCTAGAGATATAAAAAGAAGAGGATTAACTTTTCTTTTTGCCACTCTTTTATCAGAAAGACATATTTTCTAGATATCTTTGCTTTACAAATCAAAATAGATGGCCAAATCTGAAATTTTACAATATTTACAATATCAGTCTTTCTATAATAGTCATTTATGAGACATTCAAAGGGGAAAACATTGCTAATTTTCTTTCAGGTCTGTATTTACGTTACTTTTGACCAGCACTGACTGATATGTCAATTCCTTTTACTTTAAAACTTCATCTTCCGCTTTAAATTAGAATGGCTAGGAGGAGGGGTGCTGTTGAGTGTTCACTACACTCTGAATCATGGGAAATCCCACCTATACACAGGTTTCTTAGCAGGAGAGAGTTATTTATCTCATAGTTTCTTTCCAATTAAAGTCAACACTGCAATCCTGCTATTTTTAAAAAGCTGTTTTTAGACATCTAACATTATTTCTGTGGAAGGCTAACAGACAAGTAACTATTTTCTGTGATTACAGTTTGAGAGATTTAATTCTTAAGGCATACATTTTTACGGTAATCAGAATTCTGGAAGATGTAAATTCATTTAAACTAACTTACTTGGAAATCCCAGAAAGTTTCACAATTAGTAGACTGCACTTTATTTTTAAGGGGTTCACTTACACTTCCTTTCAAAATTAAGACACAAATTATGAATATAATTAGAATAATTGAAAACTTTTGAATCCCAATGAATTTAAAGATTACCCAACTATTTTTTTTTTAAGTCACTACTAACTAGAAACTCATCCTTCTCAATTTTAGGGGCCACACCTAGGGCCACAGCTACATATACCCTACCACCAAAGTAAAGATTTTGTGGTTATGATTTTGAAGATCAGAAAAAATTTCTGAACCACTAACAAATGCCTTCTGCAACCAAGGAATGTAAAAACAAAGCTATCTGAAATGCCGAAGTAGGCACACAGCCTTCTCAAGTTAGCTAAAACACACCGTACTGTTTTACACAGTCCAGAACTTCTTAGATGAAATGAAGAGCTCAATTCAACATGAGAACATTTGCATTAACTATTTACATTATATATAACAAGTAGTAGAGAGATTTTTGTATTTTTCACTCAGGTGCTTCAAGATATGATTTGAGAACATGTAAGAAGTTCTGATCTTATTAATAACATTCTGAATTTTATTCCCTGTCTTTTGCTGACTATGTCAGTATCAATTGACTTAGTCATATAAATTTTCAAAAGATAAATTCAGTTTAAATATTCTTATTTTGTAGCATAATTACAGGATTTTAAGAAAGTAATGAATCAATAATTTCATTCACATTAGAGATGTGAAAACTTAAGAATGATGCAGAAATCGAAGACAAATACAACTACCTGTTATTTTAAAACTGTAGATCTATATAATTTGAATATAATTTAGAGATTGTAAGTTGGCTCTTGCAATTAAGTATATTTCGTATTTTGGCAATTTGGCATTTAATATAGATTCCTATAGTAATTTATTATTTTCTTACAGTATTTGAATTTTAAGGGAAAAGGAGAAATATTTTAACATCACACTGACCTTGAAAAATTAACAGGTTATAAATCAAGAACATGTTGAACTCATCTTTTATCGTTTAGCAAACAGTGATCAATGACACAAGTTCAATGACGACATTAGGGATGTTTTACGATATATATTTGTAAACGTCTGAAAATACATCATCTAGTCTTATCATACTATGTTTTATATTTAGGATTTTAAGACATTCAATCCAAGTTAACAATCATCTGTTAAGTACTTCCTATTCTCTGGTACTGATCATGGTTTTAATAAGGAATAAGAGCCTTTCTTATGAAAAGTTCAAGAATTATAGCATATTACTGATTATCATGATTATTTCAAAAATAAGCTAAAAGATTCAGGTCTTCAGGCTTTGATTTGTTCCTTCCAATGTCTAATAAAATAATCCCATTGATGTCAGGGTATTTTATTTCCTTAGTTAAAAATTTAGAATATTTACACTTCATATATGTTATTTGATAATCACACATAATATGAATATGTAGATTATTTAACATATGGCATTCTAGGTGCCATAATGACAATCAATTTATAGTGAACACAAAGACAATGACCATAGAACCTGATGGTTCCATCTATAGTTTTGAAATTAAGAAAATACAAATTACAGAGGGAAGGATGAATGTGTGTAGTTTTAAATAAAGAAGCAATTTGAAGAAAGTTCTTTCTTTTGTATCCTTGAAAATTGTCACTGTGGTACTCTGTAGAACCAGATGGAATAACTGATTATTTAATTAAGAAAACTTAAATATACTAGATACTCTTTGTCACAATAAAGAGATAGTCTGTACTCTTAAAGAAATTTGGTATGTGATGATATTTATCAATATATGTAAAATTGTATGGCTTTAGAAAACAAATTGAATATATTTCAATTAAACATTTAAAACTGATGTATCATAGAAAATCATGGTAAAGTATTTCACTCACTTTTCACTTATTTCACTCATTTGTTCAACATCAAAATTAGAAGTATCCTATTTTTAGTTTCTTGTTTTGAACTTAATTCAGTAGTTCTTTATCTGGTTGTACTTTACAATCACCCGTAGAGCCTTTAAAACATACAAATGCCTGGCCCTTACTTACAAGCATTCCAATTCAATTGGTCAAAAGGGAGACCTGAACATCGTTTTTTTAAGAAAAATTCCCAGGTCAGGCTTATGCTAAATCAGAGCTGAAAAGCTCTGGTACTTAGTTCTTGCATTAGATAAAAGCATTTGACTCATCAGTACCTTTAGCAGGTTAATCTGGATGGGCGCGTGTGCACCTGCCCGTCCATATTACATATGGCATTGCTAATTCACTCAGAGAAACTGTGAGAAACCCAGCCAGGGTATTTCAAATCCTTCACCAAAGAGTTATGGGTGTAAAAATTTTTATAATGACAAAAACTTCAGAAATAATGTTGAAAAAACTATATACCTTAACTGTAGCAACCTTAGTTTATAAGGCACACTAGAAACTGGTGAGCTATGGTATATTTGCTATCTGGGGTTGCAGTTTATTTTTAAGAAATCTACTTAGCAATGAAAGATCATTCCAAATATAGATTGTGTTGTATTTGAAAAATTCTCTGTAGAGGACATGTTTAGCTATATGTTCAATTTTTTTGGTTTTCAATCATTTAGCTGTAAGAAGGGGATACACAAAGATCATCTGGGTCATCTCTAATATTTTGAAAATACTAAAAGATAGACAACAGACAGATTCCTGGTAGGATTAATTACCAAATGCTAATGCTTTCAATCAATTTTATTTAATTTCCTAAAAGCTTCTAAAGGTTTTTTTTTTTTTTCCCCCTTACTTTCAAATATAGGCTTTAACCTCAATTTATACCAGAGGAAACAAGTTGATTCAGTCAATCATGTAGGTCTGCTTTGGTAGTTCATAGTTCCAGATTCAACTTACAATATTGATTGTATAAGTACCTCTTTAAGATTGGTTAGAATAACATGGATTTCACAACTGGCTTATTATTTTACATAACTATACATGAGTACTTAACATTCAGGCCTAATACTTTCTGTGTATATCAAGGTGTTGAAGAATTATTTCAATGCTATGGAAATTATAATTGGTTATGTTAATTATAATTATATAAACATAATTTGCTTTCTGGAGTTACTTTAATGTGAATAGACAAGAATCTGCTCAGATTGAAGATTTCTGATGGTTCAATTGCTATATTTTGGTAAGTACCTAACCAATAAAGAAATTGATACTGTTAAAAAAAAACGTAAGTATTATTTGAATGAGACTTCCTATAGGGAATACATTTTTGGAAAATCTTGCAAACCAGAGCACTTTTGTTCCCCTAAATGCCAGTTAATTAATCCATTTCCATATGCAGACAATAAATGTCAACGTATTAGTTTATTTTTCATATAACAATGTTCATAACAAGGGAGTATATTACAAAGGTTTGACCAGGTATAACCAAAACTGACTTGGAACAAAAGATGACATTTCTGTCTGAAATGATAACAGTGTAAGGGCTGATTAAAAACATTACAGAGAGTGAGTATGGGCTGTATACTACAATTGTCCAAAGAGAAATCAGTACCCACCCGAGCCTCAGAAATCCTCCTTGAGAATGTGAATGATTTTCTTTGTTTTCTGAGACTATGTGCATGATGGCATTGTTGGTGGTAGGAAGACCAGCTATGTCTGATACATTTATTTGTAAAAATTTCCCAAAATGATGTGGGTATAAATTTAAAAGCAAATGATATTAGATCAGCCATACACACTTAGATGTGCCCAGTGTTAAAATTTGCTTGCAAAATATTTTAAAGCAAATTGTTCTTCTCTGGCTGGGACGTTATGGTAGCTGTTTTTGGGAACAGCAAATTCAACTGATTGGTGAGAAGTGAGCATTTAAAGCCAAGTCAAGATAGGAAGGGATGAAGGAAGCTGACGTTTAGACATTTTTTTTTAAAGATTTTATTTATTTATTTGACAGAGAGAGATCACAAGTAGGCACAGAGGCAGGCAGAGAGAGAGAGAGGCAGGCAGAGAGAGAGAAAGGGGAGGAAGCAGGCTCCCTGCTGAGCAGAGAGCCCGATGCGGAACTCGATCCCAGGACCCTGAGATCATGACCTGAGCCGAAGGCAGTGGCTTAACCCACTGAGCCACCCAGGTGCCCCGGAAGCTGACGTTTAGGAACCATAAAAGTCCATGCAGGATATCAAACTAAGGAGGAGGAAAGATTTCAGAGGATAGGAATGGGGGATGGAAAATAACCCAAAAATGCTGATGCTGGAAATGTTCTCTTTTTGGTTATTTGGGTGTAAAAAAAGTCCTTGTTACCCACCTATGATTAGCATATTTCATGCTTTTGCTCTATGTAGATTATCTCTCAATTTCAAAACAACGATACAGACAGCAATGACAACAACAAGGAGGAAGGAACCCAAGGCAAACAGAAAAGCAGGGATTAATGAGACCCATAGAATAATGGTATGGTTAAATACCTGCATATTGTCTCTTGCTGGCTTCGTGTTTTCTCTAAATGATTACACATGGACGAGCCAGTCGTAGTTAAGGAGTCATGGACAGAATGGATAAATCACTCGTACACAATATTTAAGAAACTATTAATGCCTAACATTAGCCAGAAGAGTTGGCTCTTACAATATTAAATATTCAAGAAAATACTAACCTCTAGCATTAGCTAAGAGAATTCCCTTTTTCAGTATTAGATATTTAAGAGATGACTAACATCTTACATTACATAGTGAGCTGACTGTTTTAATGAGCATTTAGATGTTTATTTAGATCCACAAATCTAATATTAACAGTAGTAGCTGGTTATGCCAATACCCAGTGTTCAAGAAAGATTAATACCTAGTATTCGCAAAAAGAATGAGCTATTTTGAAGTCTAACGTATGTTCATCTAAAATAATTACCATAGAGTATGTGCTCAAAAATTGTTGAATTAATCAATGGATGTCAGAGTCCTTTCTGCAGAATCATGAATGTGATTTCCGTTTTATGAATGTATCCTTAGAGATATATTTAATAAATAAGCCTTATAATTCTATCTGAAAAGGGAGACAGACTTATTTTGATTTTCTTTACACTTATGTAGTATTATACAAGAGACTTAGTCAAAGCCTTGGTAAGAACCAATGAAATGCTGTAGATGGGAAGAGACCAGCATTAAGAAACATGGAGGAGGGGTGCCTGTATAGCTCAGTGGGTTAAAGCCTCTGCCTTCAGCTCAGGTCATGATGTCAGGGTCCTGGGATCGAGCCCCACATCAGACTCTCTCCTCGGCAGGGAGCCTGCCTCCCCTCATCTCCCTCTGCCTGCCTCTGCCTACTTGTGATCTCTGTCTGTCAAATAAATAAATTAAATCTTAAAAAAAGAAAAGAAAAACAAACAAGAAACCATGAAGGGGTGTGTGGGCGGCTCAGTCAGTAAGTGTTAAGTGGCTGCCTTTGGCTCAGGTCATGATCCCAGGGTCCTGGGATACAGGCCTGCACTGGACTCCCTGATCAGCAGGAAGCCTGCTTCTCCCTCTCTCAAGCCCCCTGCTTGTGTTTCCTTTCTCGCTCTCTCTGTGTCAAATAAATAAATAAAGTCTTGAAAATAAAAAAAGAAAAGAAACAATGGAGACACTGATACTAGATATTAGAATCTGTCAAGACTGTCAGGCTTTTGAGTCATGAAATCCAGAACTGAGTTGGGACAAGGGATGAAACATTGATAATGGTGGGTGTGAGGGGACTGTAATCAAAATGGTGGGCAGACAGCTAGAGATTAAGAGGAGAGGGTAACCAGGATTAACCAGTTGAATCAGGATCAGAGAAACAAAGGGGAGGCACTGATTCAGCCACTGGAATCATGAATGGATCTTGGGAAGATATATTTCTTTCTGAGATAATCCAGGGATTTCCAGAGAACTTGTGGCCCTCCAGGCAAAAGTTCTCTGCTTGAAAGGTCATCAGATACTGCTTTCTTCTGCCATCAAGGAGTCATTAGATACCATTTGATATTCTCTGGTATCAAAGTTAATTCTTTACAAGTGGGCAAGAGGGGGAATTCAGCAGTGGACTACATAGGTTGATAGATCCAATTTCCTGGAGACTCCATACTGTATCATATATCCTGGACATAAAGCTAAAGTAGAGGTAGAAAAGAAAGAAGTTTCTAGCAGACCAACTTTTGACTGGAACCCTGAATGAGCTTTAGCAGGTTATAGTATACTGTATTTGAGTATTAGCCAACTGGAGAGACGATTAATATAATGATTCGTTCACATGTATGGGCTAGTGAGGGTTTATGATCACTCTCTCTAACTTGGGGAGCTGATACAACTAGTGGTACTACTGCATTTGGAGTTATTTTCATCAGAATATTCAAATGAGGGGCACCTGGGTGGCTCAGCTGATTAAGCGGTTGAGCGTCTGACTCTTGGTTTCAGCTCAGGTCATAATTTCATGGGTTGTGAGATGGAGCCCCAAGCTGAGCTCCACAATCAGAGTTGAGTCTGCTTGAAGATTCTCTCCCTCTGCTCCACCCCTTGCTTGCTTGCGCGCTCTCTTTCTCTCTCAAATAAATAAATAAATAAATCTTTTTTGTTTTTAAGAACATTCAAATGATCACTAATAATTATTTGTGAATACGCTATTTAGTTCATCAAACTGGGGTCATGGAAGTTCAAATAAGATTAGTAGACACTCCCCACCCACCTCCTCTACTCCCCCCCACCCCCCCAAAAGAAACCCTGGGTTCCTTGTGGAACTTTGGAAAGCAGTGGGAACTACAGAGAGATAAAAGCCAACACAAAGCACTAGTAATCATCCTACAGTCTGGTAAAACTGGATGTTTCTTCAATATTTCCTTCGTAGAGAGTAGACTAACCAGTGGCAGTCCTGAATCAACAGGAGTGAGCAGGTAGATAAAGGTCAGAGTGACAGAGCCATAAGAAATGGAAAGTGGGTGGATTCTAAGACAAGCCACAGAGGTCCATCTCTCACAGAGCTCCCTTGGGTATGCACAGTCCTTTCTGATCCTGGGGCTGGCACCTTCGCTAGTGTCTTCTTATCTTCCCAGGAAGGATGAACTGCTGCATGTCAGCGGAACTTCATAGGTGTATTGTCATATTTGATGTATTTTAGAGTACATTCAAACAATACCAGCTAAACTAGATTCAGAGATTTAAAACACTCCTTATTTTAGCCACTTTCATTTTGACTTGTTAGGAATATCTTATATTTTGTTACCTAAAAACTGCCCAACTAGGTTGAAGAGTATTGCTAATTTTATATGGGATTACTAGTCATTTGGAATTAGTCAACATGAATGTATTGAAAAAAATTAAATAATTTAAATCTAAACATGTCCAAGGTACCAAATTCTCCTTTGGAAATCTTTAGAAGAAATAATAACAAATGTAATAATAAATCATCAAAAATGTACTTTTAAACAATCTTACTTCTTTAGTTGCATCAGATTCAATGAATGCAAAGTTGCTATTTTTATGATTGTAGAAAAATAAATGAAAAACAAGAATTATTCTCATATTGCCAATTCTAGACAATGGAAAATTGAGAGTACAATATAGATTAAGTAGCTCCTTCTGACTTCTCCTGAAGTCTCAAAGGCATCTCATGACCATTCCAGGTGTCCCATTAAATATCTGGCATCTGCATAGCTATTTATTAAAGTAGAAACAACATAAACCAATATTTAAAGAATGGAATTTAGAGTAATAAAAACCCATCTGGGGGTCCCAACTGCTCTATTTACTACCCTGAAATCATGGGCACCATTCTACCTACCAATTTCCTCATCTTTAAGAGAAAAATATTAATGATATCTATTTTACCAGGCTGTTTTTAAGAATTAAATGAGCTAATACATGTACATGATTGAAGATCATAAATAATACACAAGGACTCAATAAATATTAACTGTTGTTATTACTAACAATAATATAAAGTTAAAATACCTTCGTGATAAGATTATTTGCCAACATCTAGATTCTTCTTATTGTGATAAAGATATTTAATTATATTATTATGTCTATTGAGCCAGCTTCTCAACACATTCTATTTATTTTAAGATTTTATTTATTTGACAGACAGACAGACAGCGAGAGAGGGAATACAAACAGGGAGAGGGAGAGGGAGAAGCAGGCTTCTCGAGGAGCAAGGAGCCTGATGAGGGGCTCCATTCCAGGATCCTGGAATCATGACCTGAGCCAAAGGTAGATGCTTAATGACTGAGCCACCCAGACACCTAACACTTTTTAGTTTATAAGAGTAAATTATAATTAAAGAAATTATAGTATTTTTTTTCACCATAAAAGTGTCCATTTTACTACCAAAGCACATAAAATTCTCTCTACATAGAGTCTTCTACATATGTACACACACACTCCTAAGTGTAGGATATACAAAACCAGATAGGTTGTGTGCTCATAGACCAAGCTGAAGAATACATTTGAACATAGTCAAAGTAAGTAAGTAATTTGTACAAAGGGGAAGAGAGACTTTTTTCCAAAATCTTTTTTCTTTGGTTTAAGATTCACGAGAATGAAAAATAACTAAATTTCTGCTAAACTGATCTATTTACTCTGAATTAAACTTGACATTGTCTCCTTTGGATCACGATAGAAAAAGTTGTTTTTTGTTTTTTATTTTATTTATTTTTTTAATTTCATGGGCCAAATCCCATGTTCAATAATGAATGAATGAATGAATGAATGAATTCATTTATTCAGTCAACAAGTAATTCTTGAGTAAGATACAGAAATGTATTAACACAGAGAGCTTGTTTTCAAGACCTATCCTCAGAATGGACATGTGTACAAGTATTGTGTGGGAAAATAGCCAGCACAATGCCTTGCAGTGAGAAGATGCTGGATACAGGGTTTCTTTGTATGTGTCCATACGTTTTTAAAATAAGTATACAAAAAATGGATCTTCACTGATATGCCTGTACCATTTCAGTATTATTTGTATAGAGAAATGAGGTTAAAAGAGTTGCCACTGTTTGCTGAATGGATGAAGAGAAAGCAGGAAAAGGGCAGGGAATGGTTCTTTCTTTCCTTATTTACTTGGAACAAGGGTTCACCAAAAATTCTCTTAAGAATTTTTTGAAAATTCTTAAGAATTTTCTCTTTTGCCAAGACTTGTCTCCCAACCCCTTTCCTCCACCCCAAGAATTGGAGTTAAGTGTTGTTTTACCTTGTTCTTTGTAGAATGCATTTAAAACTGCAAATACCCCCAATCTTCTCCTTGTTTACTTTTTAAAATTAACATATAATGTATTATTAGCCCCAGGGGTACAGGTCTGTGAACTGCCAGGTTCACACACGTCACAGCACTCTCTATAGCACATACCCTCCCTCCTTGTTTCCTTTTTGTAAGCACTCATCATCTTAAAATGTCCACTTTAGTTTCTTATTATGTTTATTGTTTATGTCCTGGTCTTCCTACTTGAACAGAAGGTCTACAAAGGCAGCCATCTTTTTTCAGTTTCCTCATAACCCAAAGATTATGATTCTTTTTTTTTTTTTTAAGATTTTATTTATTTATTTATTTGACAGAGAGAGATCACAAGCAGGCAGAGAGTCAGGCAGAGAGAGAGAGGGGGAAGCAGGCTCCCCACCAAGCAGAGAGCCTAATGTGGGGATCGATCCCAGGACCTGAGCTGAAGGCAGAGGCTTAACCCACTGAGCCACCCAGGTGCCCAAAGATTATCATTCTTTGATCCACCTTTTCCTTAATTCCAGTTTTGTTTTACTCAAAGTCTCCTCAGCATCCTTTGTACCTCACACCCCTTGCTCTGTCAGACTGGCAGGGCACACAGGAGAAAAACAATAACAGGAAACAAAATTCTAAATGTTATTTAGGTTAAATCTTCTTCAATTCATTTTAATGGTGTAGTGTATGCATGAAAGAAAAAGACTACCATCTAAGATTTTAGCCTCACTCTGGGAGATAGTAATTTATTATTATTCATGGTAAGTACAGAAAAATGGCAACCCTTCAGTTAACTGACATCATGTTATCCACTATTGTCCCTTTGGCTGTGATTCTCTAATTTTCCAAGCATTAATTTATTTACTCAATGAAACAGTCAGAGGCAGACTGACCCTGATAGAGTAAGAAATCTGGATCAATGGAATGCTTTAACTTGCCTCTTTGTATTGGTAATCCTGTAATCCTGTAATTAAATATTTTTAGAAATATACAATTTTTGGAGTGCCCGGGTGGCTCAGTTGGTTAAGCATCTGAGTCTTGGTTTCGGCTCAGGTCATGACCTCATGGCATCAAACCCCACAATGGCGCACACACTCAGTGAGGAGTCTGCTTGAGATTCGCTCCCTCTGCCTGTCCCCCACACTCCGCTACCATGCATGTATGTGCGTGCATACACTCTCTCTCTGAAATAAATAAAAATAAATAAACATCTAAAAAAAGAAATATACTATTTTTGTCATTCAAAAACCTTTAAGTAGTCTTCAAAAATGAACTGTGTATATAATCAGCTATCTTTACAAACCTTGCTCACAAACCATTAGTAACACAGGCCATCAACCACAGTGTCAATACATTTTGAAAGAGGCCTTAGAAAATGTCAATTTTGTAGTTTTCTTAGTAACTTACACTGACAGAAACATATAATCTTTCTCTAAGAGTTCAAAACTGTAGAGACCAAATTCAGAAGCATCCTTTGGAAAGCACCTCATTATTAGGGCTGACTCCTAATTCCTTGCATAGAAGATATACCACACAGCCATCTCGCTGAAGAAGCAGGGCAAAGTCAGGCATTACACTCAAAAGTAGGGAAAAAAAACCCTTTTATTTTATTTTGATCCAGAAAGCCGGTAAAAATAGACACCTGGATAGTTTGGGCATGTTTGTTAAATTAGAACTTTCTGACAGAAAAAGACAAATGACAAATATTTAAAAAACAAAATTGATGAAGTAAAAAGCTGTAATAAATAATTTTATTAAAAGTAACTGCGTGATTGAGAAGAACTTTAAAAAATAATTCTACTTTAAAAGGGTAATGATAAACTTGCAAAAGTGACATTGCCTCCGTCAATGTTGTTTTTTTCTTAGGTTTAAAAAAAGTACAGTTCATGAAATTTGAGAGCCAAAGGAAGAAAATAGAAAGCACAGAAATGCTTGAGAATTGAATAAGTTGAATGACAAATATTTAACGGGGCGGGGGGTGAGGCGCAGCTCTGCCATGTTACGGTGAAGCTCTCAGGGTGCACAGACAGGGTGCACATGAACTGGCATGGCCTGAAGCTGAAGGCTTCTTACCCTCGATTTATGGGAAAGAGGGAAGGGGAAGGGGAAGGAAGAGTTCCAGTCAAACTGTATGGGAGTGGAGAGTTTTACAGTTTTGGGGTCTTGTTTGTTTCAATATTTACTTCTAATTTTGGGGGGGAAACATGGTGCCCAGTGGCTTGTGGATTAGGGTTGACTCGGTGCCCGTTAATATGGGTGTGGTTCCAACTGTCCTAATAAGAGTAACCTCTTTGGCTGGACCTAAAATGAGATCAGTACTCCTCTAGAAATTATGTACAGCCCGTTTCTTTTCCATTGAAAACATACTTTAATAAGTATGCCAAAAATACACATACACACACCACACACACACACACACACACACACACACAGACACACACACAGACTGACTTTCTGGGTCAAAATAAAATAAAGGTGCTTTTTGACAAGTTTTAGATGCAACTCGTGAATTCACCTTGCTTCTTTGGTAGAGGTAATTTTACACGAATCTTTGGTGCAAGGAATTAAGTCAGTCCTAATGGTAAGAATGATTAGGTGTTTGGGGGCCTGGTGGGTGGCTCAGTCAGTTGAGTGGCTGCCTTTGGCTCAGGTCATGATCTCAGGGTCCTAAGATCGAGCCCTACTTCGGGCTCTCTGCTCAGCAGAGAACATGTTTCTCCCTTTTGCTCCCCCTGCTAATACTTAATCTCTCTCTGTCAAATAAATAAAATCTTAAAAAAAAGAAAGTATTCTTCTGGTAGGTGCTTCTAACAACAACAACAAAAAATGATTAGGAGGCTTCCATACTAATAATTTTTAAAGAGAGCAAAACAGTATATTCACTAAAAATTCTCTCCAAGTTCCTAAGTCTTCCCTAGCAGCTATTAAAAGCCATACCATCAATCACACCTTTTTGGGCAAGAGATTATCTCCATAAGATTCCTATTAAAATCCATATGCTATCTTCATAGAGTAGCACACTGATTCACAGCGTGTTGTTAGATCTTCTAGTTATTAACTACATTAATATATTCATGTTGATATAACTTATTAACTATTAACCTAGCCAAGACAGAAGCTGAAGAACTGAGACAAGGAATAGCTAAATTTTGATGTGGGAGAACTTTTTTAAAAGATGAATTTATATATTTGAGACAGAGTGTGTGTGCAGAGCAGGGGAGGGGCGGGGGTAGCTGGAGAGGAAGAGAATTTCAAGCAGACTGACTCCCCGTGGAGTGTGGACCCCCAGTGGGGTCTTGATCTCATAAACCCAAGATCATGACCTGAGTCAAACCAAGAGTCCAAAGCTCAAAACAGTCCCAACTCACTTCTGATTTCAGGACTTGAGCGGCTAAGCCACCCAGGCACCCCTGATGTGAGAGTACTTTGAGGAAGAAAATTTTGGGTGTAAAAATTAGGGGCATTTCACCAGCTAGGAAGCATTTTAAAATATTTATTAGGGGATTGAAAGAAGTAGTAAATGAGAGGGGTAATTTAAAAAAATGGCTCTTCAAAGAGAACATATGGAGGGTAAAACAGACGAAAATTTGTCTATATCATGGTTTATCTATGGTCACTCTGCAAATTTGGGTAGAAGACAAGGTAGATCTAATATTGCTATCTCGGAGTCTAGAGTCTCTCTCTTTCTCTTTTGTATTTTTAAAAAGATTTTATTCATTTATTTGTCAGAGAGAGAGAGAGAGAGGGCACAAGCAGGGGGAGTGGCAGGCTCCCTGATGAGCAAGGAGTCTGACTGGGGGCTCGATCCCAGGACCCAGGGATCATGATCTGAGTGGAAGGCAGATACTTAATTGACTGAGCCACCAAGACATCCTGAGTCTCTTTAAGCCAAGATATTATAATATAATTTTGTTTTAAAAATTATATTTGTGGGTGGACGCCTGGGTGGCTCAGTGGGTTAAGGCCTCTGCTTTTGGCTCGGGTCGTGATCCCAGAGTCCTGGGATCGAGTCCCGAATTGGACTCTCTGCTCAGCAGGGAGCCTGCTTCCCTTCCTCTCTCTCTGCCTGCCTCTCTGCCTACTTGTGATCTCTGTCAAATAAATAAATAAAATCTTTACCAAAAAATTTATATTTGTGGGGTTCCTGGGTGGCTCAGTCAGTGAAGTGTTGGGCCCATGATTTCAGCTCAGGTCATGAAGTCAGGGTTGTGAGGTCAGTCCCCAGGAAGGCTCCACACTCAACTGGGAGTCTGCTTGCAATTCTCTCCCTCTCACTGTGCCCATGCCCCTGCTAGTGTGTACATGCTGTCTCTCAAATAAATAAATAAATCTTTAAAAATTATATTTTTAAAGAATATCATCGTTACAATTTTCTCTGTGTCACTTCATGATGCAGCAATGCCTAAACATTAGTTTTCTGTGATTAACTTTTCTAGTAGTTAATGAAGGTAAATGAAAAAACAGATAATTTGAATGTATGTTTTCTTATTTCAATATGTTAATCAAAACTTTGTCCTTCCCCTGTAAAACATACCGACCCAAAGCCACGGAGTAGCCACTAGAGCTAACTGACTTCCTTCCACTTTAAGTTCCATGTTTCTGCTCCCACCAGTCAGTGCTGGGAGCTTGCCAAAAATCAGTTGTGTTTGCTTCTAAACTAATTTATTCTAGTTGTTATTGTAATTACGTAATGGCATTAATGTTACATAAACTAATGAAATAAGAAATGGAAGAGAAAATGGTTGTCTCTAGGAAAACTAAGTTGAATGTTTTAGAAAGATTCCCTGCAGACAATATGATTTAAAATAAAAAAAAACACTGTTAACTCAGATGTGAGTGAAAATCCCGTAAAAGATTATGAAGAAAATAAGCCCCAAATCTATAAAGATTCTCATAATATTTTGCTAATGTTTTATGATCTTTTCCCTTTTTACCGAAATCAGTTTTAGAAATCTCAGAAGATACACTGGGATATCGTTCAGGTAGGAGGACTTGATTTAATCAATAAAATTCTGGTCAGTGAAACCATATTTGAAGAAAAGGTCTTGACACCGCAGGGAGATTTCAGTGTAAAATGCACGCTGAGGTGTTTAATGTTGATGTGTTTTAAGCATGCAATATTAATACGATTAGAATGCCAGTTACGCAGGTTGCATGTTTTGTATATAAAAGCACACTATTGGTATCAAGTTGCTAATTTACATGCCACAATTTTCCTGAAGCCTAATTCCAAGTGTGCAATGCAAAACACTGATTACTGGAGCATTTAGCAAGTTTGTTTGTGATATGTGATGTCTTAAAAGGGAGTTAGATTGACTTGGGCTTATAAAATAGTGACTAAGTCCTTAACAATATTTCCTGAAATTGAGATCACTTTGTAAGACCTGGTACATCTCAGGTTGAAGGGATGCAAATGGAGTGCTCAGGGCATACGGAACTTGTATTCAAACTGTTGTCCTGGACTGAAGGTGTCCCCCTGAACTCATATGTTGAAACCCTAAACCCCAGTGAGATACTATTAGGGGGCGGGCCTGTGGGAGATGATTCAGTCCCGTGGAGTCCTCATGAGTGGAACAGTGCCCTGATAAACAGAGACTTCAGAGAGCTCCCTCGTCTTCCCACCATGTGAGGACACAGGGAGAAGTTGGCCATCTATGAACCAGGAAGAGGGCTCGCACTACATAGCGAATCTGCTGGTACCTTGACCTTGGACTTCCCAGACTCCAGAATGGTGAGAAATAAATGTTTGTTGTTTAAGCCACCCGGCTGAGGGTATTGTTGTGTAACAGCCTGAATGGACTAAGACAACTATACTCACAGATAACTTGATCGACAGTAATGTCTCCTACACTAGTTTCTCAAGAGAGAATGCAAAATTCACTAACTCATGATGCAAACAGGAAAATAAGGACAATACAGGTATCTTAAAATTCTAAATGCATCCCATATGAAGGACTATTTACTCTTAAATATGTTCATTTTATTTTGTGTTAAAATGGACTTTTTAAAAAAAATTAAGATGATGGAAAATTTTTTTCTTAACGTTTTTAATCGTCAAAATAAAATTAGGGATACTCTGGATATGCTCTGTTAGAGCTTTCCTTTTTTAATTTTAATTTTTATTTATTTATTTATTTTTGCACTGGTACTCAGTATTAGAGAGAAGGGAAGCAGAGCTATCAGCTTGCTTGAAATTATACATGACCTGCTTTACCTAAGTTATTTACACTGAATTCTATTTAAAACAACATGGAAATCGGTTCATGGAAATGATCCAAGCAGGTGGACCCTTTCATGTTTATCTCGACAAAGTTTGATTAAGCATTGTTCTGCAATCTACAGAAATAGAAACATGAAAGGGATTTTGAACAGCTTTGGATGCTCATGGAGGAAGGAAAATGTTTTTAAGAAAAGGCAGAGTATACTGATGGTCAATAGATGTATGTTTTTTTTTTTTAAAGATTTTATTTATTTATCAGAGAGAGAGGGGGGAGAGAGCAAGCACAGGCAGACAGAATGGCAGGCAGAGGCAGAGGGAGAAGCAGGCTCCCTGCCGAGCAAGGAGCCCAATATGGGACTCGATCCCAGGACGCCGGGATCATGACCTGAGCCGAAGGCAGCTGCTTAACCAACTGAGCCACTCAGGCGTCCCAACAGATGTATGTTTTTAAATCATTCCCAACTTTGTCGGCCTACTTCGAGTCAGGAGGAGGGGGAGAATCAAACTGTTAGCAGGTGCATCAGTAAGCCTTGGGGGTGACAGGGCATGGCTCTGGAGTCACCCACAGCCACCCCTGTTGGTCGTGGGCACTGTTGATAGAGTGTATGCACCATTCGTATGTAAAACAACTGTACTCAAACATAACACTTACCAGTGATTTCTATTTTGAGATAAGAATCTCATTAGAAATCAATGGAAAAATCAGACTGAATGAAGGCTAGATGAATAATTGAGGCTTGCTCCTGGTTCAATCAGTATTTAAGATTGTTTATAGTTCTCCTGGGAATTAAAAAAAAAAGAACTAACCCTAATACTAATACCAAAACAAAAGAAAACCAAACAAAAACAACCTTGGCAATTAGGTAACAGAGTCTTAAACATTTCATTCCATTGCTACACAGCCTTTCTTGAAGGAATCGCAACCAACTATTCATATACTACTTACATTTTTTTAAAAAAGATTTTATTTATTTATTTGACAGAGATCACAAGTAGGCAGAGAGGCAGGCAGAAAGAGAGGGGGAAGCAGGCTCCCCGCCAAGCAGAGAGCCTGACTTGGGTTCTCTGCTTGGTGTAGGACCCTGAGATCATGACCTGAGCGGAAGGCAGAGGCTTTAACCCAGTGAGCCACCCAGGCGCCCCATACCACTTACATTTTTATAGGTGGTTCACAAATATGAACTCATTTAATCCTCATGAAAATTCTTTAAGGCAGTTTCTAGTATCGTTATGGTTTCCATGTTATAGATGAGGAACCTGAGGCACAGAGAGGTTAACTAGCTTCTCTGAAGTCACACAGTAAGCTGTTGAGTCAGAATTCACACTCCAGCTCCTCGGCTATGAAGTCAGTGCTCCAAACCCTCCACTTTTCTGCCTCTCTAGTAAAGGACATACTGGTCTTGGCTGTTGTGGAGACTCACCCTTCTGTGTTGTCATCTCCATCTTGGCTCCATCAAGACCACAGGAAGTCCCGGTAATGCTTAGCAAGTGCGATTGTGTCTGACAGGCGTGAAGTCAGGACCTCTTCCGTCTTCCCTGTAGTGTTCACCTCAGTAGGTAGGTCAGGGGAAGCCAGAGGAAATGCAAGAGAAATGTAACATTCAGTAGACGTATGCATTTGGCCGCATGCTTGGATTGGATATTCTGGTGTTAAAGGGACAACCAGCAGCCCTCCTTTCTTGTTTTTCCTCCTAAAATACAATGGGAAGCCAGGAGCTATTGTAGCTTACTCAGCGCGCGTTCAGAGTCCATGGGGCCACACATTTGCTTGCATATCTGACAGTGTCTCTTCCTCTGGTCTGTATCATCTGTGGTCTCATGCCAGAGAAGGACGCGGAACCCAGCTTATTTATTTATTTATTTATTTATTTATTTATTAGAGAGAGAGAGAGAGAACACAAGCAGGGGAGCGGCAGGCAGAGGGAAAAGCAGTCTCCCTACTGAGCAGGGAGCCTCATGTGGGACTTGATCCCAGGGCCCTGGGATCATAATGTGAGCCGAAGGCAGACACTTAATCCAACTGAGTCAACCAGGTGCCCACGGAATCCAATTCTTGCACTAAGGCTGGGATAAGAGAGTTTGTTTCCCAAGGCTCATGTGTCCGCCCAGTCCAAATATGAGCTCCTCTCACGTGCAGGGGGAGGACAGGGCTGCATCCTTCCTGCTGTTTGTAAGTGATAGCTTATACTTACGTCTAATTCATTGTGTAAATACTTGGAAGGCTACACTGGATAGCTAAAGATTTGTGGATGTCTATGTATATGTATCAACCTCAAGTATTTTAATTTAATGCAAATAAAGGTGTTTTTCCATTAACAGACCAAATCACAGTATATTAAGGCTCTCAGATCAGTGGTTTCTGCTTTATGCAGATGTTTTTGAATTTGGGTTTTTTTTTTTTTTCATTTTGTTCACTGCTTTATTGAGAACGTTGGTGCCTGGTACATTGTATTACATTATTAGCATTAGGTGCTTGGTAAATAGTTACTCAAGGTGTGAATAAATGTGATGATTGGGTGCTTCAGCTTGAAAGAAAAAAAAATAAATGTGTATATTGTATGCCATTATAGAGGTTTTAAGGGGGAGACTGGTGGGGGTGAAGGAGAGGAGGAGGAAGAGAACCTGGCTCTTTATGTATTATTTTAATTTTTTAAAAGATTTATACATTTATTTTAGAGAGAGAGAGAATGAGTGCATGTGGGAGAGAGAGAATCTCGAGTAGACTCCCCACTGAGTGCAGAGTCCGAGATGGGGATCGATCTCATGACCTTGAAATCATGACCTGAGCCAAAAACTAGAGGTGGACATTAACCGACTGAGCCACCCACCCCAAAGAGCAAGATTCTCTCCTTCTGCCCATCCCCCCAAGTAAGTACTCTATGGGCTTGCTCTCTCTCAAATAAATAAATCTTTAAAAAAAAAATAAATAAATAAATAAATAAATAAAGGAAATAACATAACTGAGGGAAGGGCTTCTTCAAATTCTACGCTGCCACCGCCTGCATACTTATCCTTAGTGAGGATCATCGGTTCTCAGCTTCTTCCTTCCTTGTCTTGGCAGAGATCCCTAGTGATTTTGTTGAGAACTACTGCCCTAAAGTCTCATCTGTATCCTAACTTAGAACTGACAAATTTGGATATAATTCCCTGTACGTAGGATTAATATGTCTCTTGGTGTACTCTGTACTCGAACATACTTTTTTTGCATGTTTGCTTGTTTATTGGTTGAGGAAAGACAAAAGTTAGTCAACAAGGCTTTGAAATCGATCAGAAAGTCTGCAGCAATTTGCTAACCAGTTATGTGACTATATTAAAGTTCTTTTCCCCTTATTTTGTTTTATTGTGAAATATGGTACATATGTAAATCTCAAAAACCGAGTGTAGTTATGAAAACCAAAAACCAGAAACCAAAAAACCCCCCGAAACAAAATGAGCCTTTGTGTACCCACTACACACTGAGAAACAAAACATTGCAGGCACCTTAGAAGTCACCTGAATGCACATTATCTCACACACTGAGAAACAAAACATTGCAGGCACCTTAGAAGTCACCTGAATGCACATTATCTCACGTTGCATCACTTGCCCTCATTCCTAGATACGGTCTATACCCTGAATTTGGAGCTACTCATTGTCTTGCTTTTCTTTATAATTTTACCAAATTCGAATGTGTTCCTAAACAATGTGTGCTTAGTTTGCCTGTTTTTGAAATTAAAGTCAATGAAGAGCTCCTCAGTGGGTCAGTGGGTTAAGCGTCTGCCTCTGGCTCAGGTCATGATCCCAGGGCAGGGTCCTGGGATCGGAGCTCCTAGGGTTGGTTCCCCCAATCCCCACTCCCCCCCACCCCCCTCACTCCCCCATCCCGTCGCCGCCCCGCCCATCTGGCCCCTCGCCCTGGTTGTGTTCTCTGATTCTCTTTGTCAAATAAATAAACTGTCTTTAAAAAAAAGAAATTAAAATCAGTGGGATCATATTGTCTTCTGTTACTTAAATTTTCATTTAATAATTGTTTATTTAAAAAAAACCTTTCTTGTTGATGACCCTAATGGTAGTTCATTGACTTTCCATTCCATAAAATGTTCCAGTGTAGGAGTATGCCACCACTTACCTATTTTATTCACTATCATTGGACTTTTGAATTATTTACAAGGTTTTTTTTTTTTTTCTTCTCTTGTGAAACATATAGCTATGAACTTGGACATGCCTCCCAGCGCACAGGAGGAGGAATTTCTCCAGATCATATTATTATACACAGGAATGGTCATACGGTATGCATATATTCAACTTTACCAAGTAAAATAAAATTATTTTTCCCTGTTGGATTTAGCAGTTTACACTCCCACCAGCTGTGTGTGGATGTTTAAATTCAACTTTTCAAAACAAGACAGGCATGTGTAGATTTATCTATCTCCTGAATGGCTGTAGAATAGCTGCAATTAGACGAAAAAAAGCAGCTTGGAGTTCTTTTTCTTTAAATCTTACATTCTCCATAGGAAGAGGAGAGCCAGAGAATACAAGCAACTGTGTTTATGCTAATCTAAGAGGTGTTAATTAATTGAAAAGAAATTAAGTAGTAGAAAAAGAAAAAAGTAAAGAATACATTTTCCTGATCCTCTTAATTAAATCTTTGACCTTGATTGCTTAGTGTGAAGGTTTACCAGAATATATAGTATAGTACTTATGTACTATAACGAATCTCAGAGTCGATTGTCCCTATTTTTTTTTTTTAAGACTTTCTTTATTTATTTGACAGACAGAGATCACAAGTAGGCGGAGAGGCAGGCAGAGAGGAAGGGAAGCAGGCTCCCTGCTGAGCAGACAGCCTGATATGGGGCTCAATCCCAGGACCCTGGGATCATGACCGGAGCCAAAGGCAGAGGCTTTAACCCACTGAGCTACCCAGGCGCCCCATCCCTATTTTATAAGAATTGTCATAGCTTAAATGTGATAGTTGACCACAGATTTTGGAAGAAATCATTTTGTTAATTCTGTTAGTATTTTTCTTTGATGTTTATAAGACTGTCAAACGTTTCCTAATTTAAAAATTTCTTGAAATATCATTCCTTCGATTCTTTGAATTACTTTTGATATTTTGTGCTTCGCAAAATGAAAATACATGCAAGTTTTGCATTTTAAGCAATAAATGACTTTTGTTTCATTCTTCCAAATTACGTTAATGAAATATTTAGTAAAGGTTTGGGACAAAGTTACTTACTTGCCAAATGTAAAAAAAATCTTCAGAAGAGTCTGGATTTAATTGTTCTATCAAATGCTTCTCAGTTCAAGTTTCCGCTATATTTTAGGTTTATGACTTTTTGATCTCAATTTCCAAATTAGCAAAAATGAATGATTCCAAGAACTACAGAACCTACAAGAAAATGACAAAAGAAAGTATTTTATGCGACCAAGTTGAAATCAGCAAAATATATCCTGTTATAAACATCATAATTGTTCATTTCTGTCAAACATAATTAAATGATGCTATTTCTACAATAAAAATACTGTAAAAAATACATTTTTGGAAAAAATATTTAGTAAATATTTCGTTTGAAAACAATTATTATTAGGTATGAAGGGAGTATTTAGCCAACACAACAATTTCCCCCAAATATTTCATGTGTAGATAAATCTAAAATTCAACATGAATTTATGTTTTTATTGCAGCATTTCACAAAGAATGTAGGATTTATTTTTTGCAGAACTTTGCTGACAATAAAAGGGAAATTGTTACTGTACTTTAATATTTAAAATTTATACCTAAACAGCCAATCAGTGTTATTTTAGTAACAGTTTTTTGCTCTTTACTAACATTTTTAATGGTATAAAGAAAATATGTTCGGCTTGACAAATATTTGTGAAATTAGTTTCTTTGTAGAGCCAAGGCTCACATTGTGACAATGAATCAAGACACAAGATCCTACTTAACAATTGTCCTTCAAAGGGAAATCATGCATTTCCTACTAGTTTTCTTTTACTTGTGCATTCTGTCCTTAGCTACAGCATGCACAACTTGACTATTTTAAGTAATTGAACAGCTGCTAATTAGTAGTTTTAATAGTCAAGAAAAGGGTGAAGCATGTGGTGCATATTAACTGAACCTAAATGTTTTTTTTTTCTGAATAGAGTTGCATAAGAAAAAGCCTTGAAAACTGCATTTGTCTTCATAATCTGAAGTATCACAACTATTCATATTTTAACTGCCCTATGCTTCCTAATTTCTTTCACAATGACTGACCATATACATCCTTTGAAATAATTATTTAAAATTTTCAGACTTTAAAATAATTAGTGGTAGACACATACAAAAGAAGGTGAGAATTAGACTATCCTCCAGGAAAGCATGCTAACTTTTTTTTTTTTTTTAAAGCATACATCTCTACACACGGGAATTAAATCCCAATGATTTCTCATTAAAAATCCTGCCAAAATTCCTCAAGTAGTGTTAATGAAAACAAATGATGGTTGGAAAGTTTTTTACCGAGAACAATCAGAATGGACCTATTCAGAATTCAGAATTAATAATAATTCTGAAGTCTAGATAACTCAAAAGATAGAAAAAATATGTTTTAGTTTTGAGATGTGGCTTACAATAGGCGTAAGTCATGAAACTGAATACATTAGCTTTAAAATTCTAAGTGCCTTAAAAAACATATATAATACAAATAGTTGAGTATTTGACTATTGAGTTGACTATTGAGTATTTGCTGTCATTTTGTGTCAGTTGCAAACATTGGGGTTTACCTAAACATAGAAAAAAAACGTTAGGTAAAATCCTACATATTCAGTTGTTTAAGACGGGAAAATTACCTTAACTCTTTCAACAAAATCAAAATTTGCAATAGCGAAAGTCTACAAAATTTATAAATGGTTAAAGAAGAAAAGGCAAGATCATCCAACATTAACAAATACATGAACACTTTCTTTACCTGAAAATCTGTGTGGTTCTGTAGGTAGGCGGGGACAGGGGTGGGGTGGGGTAAAATCCCCCCTCCCCCACCACTTGTCAGGCTGGGATGAGAAGCATCTGCAGGACTCAGAGCCGGGAATGGTTGAACAGCTCACTCTCTTTACAAAATCCACCTGTGTCCTGAGACTACTCTTGTTAACTTTTTCTTTTCAAATGTCTAAATGCCCTTTGATTTTAGCGTGAGCACGTGGAGTTATTTTCTCTCGCTCAGGAGTAATAAAATTTGTTCTATTAAATGTATGTTTTAAAAAAAATATTCCATATTCTCTGACAGAGGACTTTTGGTTCATCATTTATCCAGTACTACTCTTTGCATGGAGCTTGGTCTGGGTCTCCCCAGCGGTTCTGACATGGAATTTGCAGCCCTGCGTGGACGCCACGGGAAATTGTCCTTGAACAGCATGATTGAAAAAAAGATCAAAATGTTCATTTAGAAAAAAATCCTGTCAAAGAAAGAAAGAAAGAATCCTGTCAAGAAAATCTGTTAAATACCTCCTGTATTGAGATTCCCAGAATTTTTAAAAAGCTATTTTGTTTCAAATAATTTAGAAAACTCAAGTCTTGTATAAAATTTGGCTATTTTTAAAATAGATTTTATTTCTTTATTTGAAAGAGAGAGAAACAGAGAGGGAGTGAGAGAGGGAAAAGCAGGCTCCCCCCCTGATATGGGGCTCGATCCCAAAATCCTGGGATCACAACCTGAGCCAAAGGCAGATGCTTAACAACTGAGCCACCCCGGCACCCTGTAAATTTGGCTATTCTTGTAAATGGCTGCAAATATGAGATTTATCCAGATGTCAAAGAACTTATACAGAAGGAAAGAAGGGGGGGCGACAGAAAACAGGCTCTCCGTCCTCCTCAGTATATGTAAAGGAAGATTCTGTAGAGTACACATTTTAAAATTATTTCTGATGTTTTCTAGACAAAGAGTAATTATAGTCAGTGGTTTCAGCTTCTTTTTAAAATTTTGCCACAGCCTCTCCAGTAGCGATTTTTAGTTTCACTGATGCACCCTTATCCTGCCTCTCTGTGGGAGTGGTATTTTGTTATAATGAAATGTCTATGTAGGGAGCCGAAGAGAGGGAAAGCATAGGATGTACATCATGCCCAGACTGGACAATGAGCGCCGTAACAATGAAAATTTAGTTGTACCATTAATACTCAAAGAAGGATATAAGAAAGATCCCACAGTTGATGGTGATTGTTTAGAAAACATCTAAAATGGCTTGGAAGGGAGAGGCCGTTACCTGTATTATTCAAACAAAACAGTATTCCTTTCTATTATCTGGATATTTTAGGCAGAAATAGATTTTGTGGGGTGTTTTGTTTTGTTTTGTTTTGCATCTGGCACAATTTAAATACTTAGAATAAGGTGTTGTCAGCAAACTAAAGGTTTAAGTAAGTTTGAAAGGCTATATGCATTGAGTCTGAGATTTATTACATGAGGTTAAAGATTATTTAAAGAAGGAAAGGACTCATTGAATCAGGGAGTATAGTAGGTATATGAATACCTAGCAACTCTAATTAGCATTTGTGAGTCATTGAATTTTACTTTTGTGTAGTCTGTTAATTCTTCCTACTATGGATGCACAGTAGACATCTAAACAGAGGTTATTTTTATAAGGTTTAAAGTTTCCACAATGGGCACCACCTTTGTGCCCAGGCAGTTTGTGGAGAGTGTGTGTGTGTGTGTGTGTGTATTGCGAGTCCTGAAAGAAACCAGGGATTATCAAGAACACCTGCAGAAGAGAAAAGGAGCCGCAGTCCCAGGACATTACAAAGATCTCTAGATTTGCAGAGCAAACTCTTAAATGTTTGCTGATAGGCTCTTTATAATTTGCAACATTTTTCTGGGTAATGGAACCCTGAGACCGCTCTAGTCTAATTTCATTGTCAAAGCCACATGAAGTGCCACAGTCCTAGAGAGTCATTTCTAAAAACTTAACATCAAACCCTCTGATACTCACTAGCTTTGAGACTCTGCTAAGTGCCTTCATGTCTCTGGTTCACAGTGTCCTCATTTATAAATTAGTGGCAATAATAATGACTCAACTAATCTCACAGGATAATTGTGAACATCAAAGTGAGGTAATATATAGCAATGTCTAAAGTTCTTGAATACGATACAAATGAAAGTTGTCTTCCCCAGCTATCGGGGACTCTGGGTTTCTAAGCATATTCTTCACGAACATAATTTCCTTCCTCTGTTTCTGTCCTTTTCACCCTACACCACACATCTTCCTAGTGATAGCGTTCTTCCTAGCATCTCACCCATGATTTACAATCCCTTACTTTTCGCAGACACTTCAAACATGTCTTTAATTGCTTGCCATGCCAGTTATCAACTTATTATCTCTCAGCTCCAAATCCACCCTTCAGTACCTGTTCGGAGAGTCCACAGTAAACGATAAGCCTTTTTCTTTCCGGGGGGCATGATGTAAATTCAGCCAGTGAAGTGGGAGAAACGTTGTGCAGGAGGAAGGTGGTCACTTTTCATGGTTCCTGTGTGTGTGATTTTCCATTTTCTGGCCTCTGCTGCGGGGCTGGCCAGGGTGGGAACGTGTGCAGACCTGTGGTGCCGCTCTGCCAAGCCCTGCAGTGGACAGAATTCCCGGAGAATCTTGCATGCCTGGCCATGGTGAGCATCTTCCTGCCGTCCGTCTAATGTGGACACTGCACACTCCAGGCTTCTTTCGGCAGCCAAGTTCCTACCCTTGTGTATGCTCTCTGCTGGCTGTGGCTGACCTCACCCTGTGGGGTTACTTCCTGCTCTCCTAGTGATGTGGACCATCTCCGGTCCAGCAGGGCAGCAAATTGCCTGCCATCTGATGGACTCCAATCACGCCTTCTCCTTTTTATGAGGTCTGAACCTCAGTCTTGGAAGGGGGATCGTCTTCCAAGTTTGTCTTTCCTTAAGGACTCTCCTCAACCTGAGGGTGTCCCTTAGTATTCTCTTTACATCTTACAGCTACTCTCCTATCATAATTAATAATTCTTTGTATTAAACATCCCCGTTTAGATTACTGTGTGACTTTTGTCTCTTGACGGGGCCCAGATTAATCCATTGGCTGCTAAAGTATCAAATAATCACATAAAAAATTCTAGGATAGTCAGAACAGTACCCTAAGTTATAATTCTATTTTTAACATATTAATGAACTTAAATTATCATGCTTTATGTTTACTGGCATCAGAGAGAGAATTCCTATAATGGCAGGAGGCACTTCTGATGTAAATAGTTTTAGTGTACTGTGGATTTTGTTTCCACTTTTATTCAAATCTCTACTTTGCCCAGGACTTCCATAAGACCAATATTTATAAAACAACCAATACATCCTAATTATAAATGTTACTATGTTAGCTTTTCTAGTCTTAAAATTTAGGAAACACTCAAAAGTACAATTCAAATAATTCAGGAAATGCTCAGAAGTACAAGTCAAGTGAACAGATATTTTCCTGGACAGTGTTACATAACTAGGAAGTGGTTTTTACCTCCAATAGTAATTGTTTATCATTTCTACTGTCTCTGAGTCCAGGCAGTATCGAATTTCATCATACCAGTCAAACATCTTTATTTTGACCAGAAAATAATGACATCTTCATGGGTAAAACATGTGGTGGGCCATTGTGCAGATAATAGGAGAACACTCTATGTCGTCATAGCTGAGGTGCCATTGATTTTTGTGGCAAATAATTTAATTATTTACCTCGTGTATGTACCGGCAGAGGAAAAATGCTGAAAGCGTTTGTAAGACACTGTAAAATGTAAGAAACATGCTGATGGAGAGACGTTAAAATGTGAAAAAAAAAAAATAATGCCTCTCAGAATTAACGAAATACAGTAGAACTCCAGATAATTCTTAGGGCGGAAGGGCCTTGATATTGCTCCCTGGCCATAACTAGCAATATCTCAGTTAAAAGCAATTTTCTTTGTATGGTTATAATACTGTACTTCTAAAATTAAGAAAGAGTTTTGTAGGATAGTTGACCAGTCTATAGACAACATCAGACCACCAAACCCCCGCACTGATGCGTGAATTGGGTCTGGCAGAAATCCCACATGGCTCCTGGCTTCCATTTTCACGTGGACTGGCCCCCGTTTCCGGTGAATGCTCCAGGGCACTTGGATGTTTAGTATTTCTGGGGCCATCAAGCCTCTTCCCCTCCCCTCCACTTGCTGTCCTTCGGATGCTGATTCCACCTGGGTCTTGTAGGTCCTCATGGAGGACCTCATTGCGAGGTTTGCGAAGTTTTGTTGTAGATGTTGCTGGAAGGTTTTGGTCTTGCTCTTCTTGTTTGCCTGTCTGGTCTGTTTTTACGGATGCATTGAGGAAGATTCCAACACTGTGCTACTACCTACCGCCAGAACCTTACCAGAACCCTTTTGCTTTTATAAATTGCCGGTTCCAGACCAATAAATTAATTTATGCATATCGGATGGGTAGGGATCTGCAATTTGAAAAGCAATAGTCAATGCAGTCCATGTTGTGCATCACAGAATTTATTAAAAGGCTGTATCTATACGCCAAAGATTCTGTTTGTGTGCATTTCTCTTTGGAGATGTTCCATTCAACTCCCCACCCCATTCTTATCAGTATCTGATTTCTGAAAAAAACTGGAAAAACTGTTTGAAATGTAGGTTAAATCCACGTTAAATCAGACCAACAGAAATGTATATCTGAATTGCATTGTTTTATACATCGTCTAGAGAAACTCTTTCATGGAACATTTTTTGTTTTCATTGTATAACCAACCGTTGCTTTACGTGGAGGGATATTAAAAGAAATAGCTGTATTTATCCTAAGGGTTTTCTTAAGGGCATACATTTATTATTATGTCCTCCTAACAAGTATCCATAGGGAAGATCTCTCTCAGGTCTCAGTCTCAGGAATTATCAAGTATCTTCATTATTATTTGAAACAAATAAGAGTATTTTCAGGGTATAAATAATTCTATAAAATACATGGCTGGTACTTTTGAAATTCAATCAAAGTCAGAATTATTTTAGTATTATAGTATTAACATGAATACTTCTGTAAATTTGCCTGCTCACATAGTACCATCCACCAATATTTCTTCATTTATTCTTTTTCTTGTCTACTTGAGAGACTCGTCTGCCTAATGTTGATAGTATAAACCTTGCTATGAAATACTAGAATACAGAGATAAGGTATTAGTTTCTTGATGTGGTGAAATGCCTTTATATTTTCAATTATGAAAAATCTTGGCTCTCCATCAGGTCAAACAATAGGACATACTTTCACTTTTATGAGTTGCATTCTTTCCCAGAAATAGGAATATTTCTTAAAGATATTTGAATATTTCTTCACATCCTTTATTAGGCAATGTTTCTATTTTACTGTTTTTAAGATGCTTTAGGTTTCAAAATGTTTGGTTTCAAATGCTTTTGCATTGGATTTAACTTGAGGTAGTGAAAGTATGATCTCAATAAATAGAAACAAAGTTGAAACTTTACATCTATTTTTCAGAATATCATAACAATTTTCCTTTCTGATTATATCCTTTGAAGAACAAACACTTTGACATTAAAGAAACATATTTCATTAGGAATTTGATGATGAAAGTAAAAAATTCATGAGGTGTTTTGATTTTATAATGTACCATTATAAGTCAAATAATGCAATATTTCCAGAAAGCAAGCACTGGTAATAAAGCTAATTTTAGAAGTACAATGTTGAAATCCTACAATTTTCCAGATTTTTCCTGAGCCCTCTGAATGCCTGCCTAAATGTATTACTATTCTATACTCTGTAGGCAGGAATAATCTGAACAGTGACCAAAAAAAAATTAAGGAGTTTCATATGCTAGGACAGGGATTAGCAAGAGTTTAGGAAGGCTTCAGTTCTAGGGTGGACTGAAATTAAGGCAGAACTAGAACTCAAAATCAGAGGCAATGGCAGGTCCCCATTTATCTGACCTAGGGTGCTATTTGGCACTGGACTAGGGCCCATAACGATGAGTCTCAGAGAGTGTGGCTGGGGCCAAATAAACATCCACTGTCACAGATGTCTACTGAAGCTCAGAATCCAGGTCTGGGGTATGAACTAGAGGTAGAGATCAAATGAATTAAATTATGGACAAAGGATGCATAAGTTAGGAAATGGGCGAGTTGGGTAACTGGGTTATTAGTACATTTGAACTAGTACACTGCTACTACATTTCCACAAAATGAATTATTAAAAGAGAAAAAATGAAATTATCCTGGAAAACACACGTAGCATTAAAATAAGCACGATCCAGGAATACAAGAAAGAAGGACAGGTGTGTTGACTCCCCCACCCTCCCAATTTCTCTCCTCCCTCTAAAAACTTGCTTATTCCTTACTTAAATGGCCTCTCCCTGACTTTATAGCTTTGGCTCCAGGAGTTGGCCTAGCGACACGTTTTGTTTAGTTCCTGGGAGAAGAACAAAAGGTCCTTCTTTTTGAAAATTCAGACCATCCAACTTCAGTACTGGCCTTAGTATTCTCCTTGTGTGAGAGCCTAGGCTGAGGAGTTTGGCCGATGTTCAGGGCACTGGAACTAGAATGAATCTCAAATCTGGGATTAGGTATGGTATAAGATTATTCACGAGAGTCAAGTGCATATAACGTCAAACAGATTAATTGTGAAAGCAAATCTAAAATACTTTGGTGAAGTCTCCTAAAAGAAAAAACTGAGGGCACTTCTGCTGCGAACAAAACCTCTGTTAGCCATGCCCCAAAGAGCAGAACAAGCCATAACTGATGGTAGCATTTTTGCCTCTCTGAAGCGAATACTCTTTGACGGTGAAAATACACTTGCTGCTTACTTAAAAGAAAAGATATGTATCTGTATTCATGGAAATACAGTTACGTTCTGCTGGCAAGCTGTCTCCGAGTGTAAAAGGAGTATCCTTGGAATTCAGGCATTTATAGGAAATAACAGGCTGAATAGGTTAATCTTCCACCTTACAAAAGACTTGATTAATAAGAATTTTCTCAAAAGTGATATTGCAGGTCTCCTACAGTTCAAATGAAACCATAAAACTTACAGAGCGTTTCCTTTCTCTCAGCAAATGATCATTTGGAGTCACACTACAGAGAAGGCCCCAGAAATTTTTGCTCGTATACCGCCTTTTCTTTGCGGGTGCAATGATGGCATAGCGTTCCGTTGTTTTTCCTGTTGCATTTCAACTTTGCATTAGAATTATGAAGCAAATAATGATACTGCTTTATTTTTATTAAAGCATTTTTTCAAATGTTGCATTACATTGCATATTTTTCCACACATGTCTTGTCTTTATAATTGCATCGAATTGTTAGTCCTGTAAGGGCGGGGATGTTGTCTCTTTTGTCACTGGATTCCTTGTGTCTGAAGAAGTACGTGGCCCATGGCAGGTGATGAATAAAGGAATGCATGGATACATGAATGGATGAGTGAATGTTCTAAGGAGCTCTTGGGTGTTTCTTCTACAATCCTCTGAAGGAAAATATATGATATAGTGGTGAGGAGAAGAAAGAAAAAGAAACTGGTGGTCTTTCTTTCCCCAGTAGGTTCATATACTATAAAACAAGAAAGAGAATCCTAACGATCTCTGTCCCCTTTTTGGCTAATAACTGGCTAGTTATTTATGCAGAATGTGTGTTAAGGGATGATATTAGAAAGGCAGTGCTTTTTAGTAGATAGGGTATAGATATAAAGAGTTTTAAACAGAAATACCCATTTTATTCAGTAGTTCATAAACTGGACATTTCCCCAATACTTATGAAACCACAACAGAAAGCTACTTAACTTCCCCATGGAAAAGTACGGTAAGAAGGGAATAGTGAATCATATGGGACTCTAGAAAATTTGTTTATATCATTTCTCATTTTTGGCTTAGGTTATTTAATTAGTGAAATGGAGTTAATGACATAAAAACATTTCTGAATCTATATTGATAACATGATATATGTACACACATTTTTAATATTGAAATATATATTTACTATGGATAATGGTGAAGTTTGGCTAATGGTGTGTACCTAACGTGTATTAGGACAGTGCTTGATACATTGTAAGCACTATTTAAATCTTAGCTTTTATTATTATTTCATTTTTATTATTTTGAAGATACCACTTCGTTGCTTGAGTAAATGTTCAATAAAGAATTGATTAGGGGCGCCTGGGTGGCTCAGTGGGTTAAAGCCTCTGCCTTCAGCTCAGGTCATGATCCCAGGGTCCTGGGATCGAGCCTTGCATCGGGCTTTCTGCTCAGCGGGGAGCCTGCTTCCTCCTCTTTCTCTCTGCCTGCTTTTCTGACTACTTGTGATCTCTGTCAAATAAATACATAAAATCTTTAAAAAAAATTGATTAGAAAAAAATAGTCAGTGTTTGATGCAGAGAATATAACCTGGGAGGAAATCTCAATTTTACAAATATAAGTTGTAAATTTCTTACGTAACTTGAACCTACATTATTGATTGTGAAGATTTCATTGCTTTTGGAGTAGCAAGTTTAAATTTGATTCCTTCACTCACTGCCTTTCTTAATTTTACTTAGCCTCAGTACCCTCCTATATAACATGGGACAGTTATTATCTACTCTTCTAGATCATTATAAAAATATATTTTGAAAGACTTATTTAAATAACATATATATGTGTATATACCATTGTGTATGTGATATGTGATATGTGCTAAAATATTATAATATCATACATTTTTAATACTGGTATCCAACTATACCATTCATCATGGATTTGGTATATATATGTATATGTACATATGGTATATATATATATGTATATATATATATATCAAGCATCTCATATTCTTGGTTTCTATATTATCTAGTTTCTGAAAAGAAAGAAAAAAATAAGCCCTCATCATTTCCTTAACACAATAATGTTGATTATCAGAAAGTTTTCCTTTACAATATTCTGTTGCTGATTTTTCTTTCACTTCTATTCATTAGTCCTGATTCTGCCACTTTGGTTCCTGCTTCAATTCTCTCTTTAAACAATAATTAGAAAATATAACATGCTGCTTAAAACCAAAACTTCATAGTCAATCTATACAGTGTCTTCTAAAATCTAAGAAAGAGGTATCTGAATTTAAAATAGCATTTCTAGTAGGAAGATACTAATTCCATTAAGAAAGGCAAAGCATCTTTCTAATGCCAGGCTATGTCATTGTCTAATAATTTTTTGAAGTGCATTACTAGCTTGGATTTCAACACATTTACATCTATTTTTGATCTACCTTCACCTCCAGTTCTTTATTACATTCATTCCATAAGTGGTTGTGGGTGTGGTGAGACCTATGCTTTGTTTGGATTAGTCACTGTCTACAAATTATGAGCGGAGGGGACTCTAGCACAAGGATGAATATTTGAGTAAACCAAAAACATCACCAGCCAAACTAGTGGAAATCCATGAAGTAATGAAGCACTGAACTGCAATAACTTCTAATTTACCCCCTCAAAATTTTCTTTAATTTCCCTCAAGTCCTCCAATGAAACAACAGTATGGTCTTCATTTTGTAGATGACATGTACACCTCTGAAGGTGCATAATGATGCTGTTTACGTGTTCCATGTTGGATCTTGTTTCTTTTGGCCAGTTAAAAATCTTTCCTTCAGTTCTTTCCTCGAGTTCTACTACGTAATGAGCCCTAGGGACCTGGTGACCTCTGCACTCAGAGCTTCCACCCAAACATGGAAGATAGTCATCACTCACAATTACACAATAGGAAGGGAAGACAATGTCATGTCACAATTAGAAAAATAGTGAGTATCACAACAGAGCAGGACTTGAGCACAAAAATAAGGAGCTCCAGTAATTATAAAGCACTGAAAAAACAATAGAATTCATGAGTGCATCCTGATAATCAGAGGTAGATGAACGAGTGAATAAATGCTGGAAAAGGGAGGTTCTGACAGTAGAACCCTGAGGGTTGGCTTATCAACATGAAGGGAATGCCGAAGTGGGAAAATCAGCAATTGCAACCATCATAGGAAAGCTCTGTGAGGAAGAATCTTCAGTGACTATCTAGAGGATATTTGCATGGTCTTAAAGAGACTGCCCACAAACTCTTCATTAGTTACACGGAAAAAATAGCAATTACACAGTAGAGAAATCAGTGACCAAAATTAGTATTACTGACTGAGAGGCGAACGGACATTGTACGTCATTCTGTGAGGACACAACCACAACCAATGCAGTATTCTGACTGAGTCTAATCATGAAGAAATATCAGACAAATCCTGAGTGAAAAACGGTCTATTGAAAAAAATGCAGGATTCTAGTCTTCAAAGTGTCAATGTCATGAGAGATGAAGAAAAGCTAAAGAAACGTTCCATTTCTAGTCTTCCTAAAGAAAGACTAATGAAGCTTAATTAAACATATCCAAACAAGAGTCAGAAATGTCACTTAGTTGTTAAACCTCAACTGACAAGACTGGAAGAATGATGGTTGGTTCAATAATAGTTAGCTATTTTGATTATTGAAGTTAATAATTGCACTGTACTTAAGTAAGACATCTACTTAATGTAGAAAACACACAGTGAGATATTTAGGGGAAAGTGTCATTAAGTGTATTACTTTCAAATGTTCTAGAAAACACACACGCATAACAAACAGAGATTTATTATAAAGTAAATGAGATATGATTTTAATAATATGTGGAAGGGTGAATTTTTTTTTACTGTTCTAATTTTTGCAACTTGTAAGTTTGCAACTATTTCCAAATAAAAAAATTAAAAAATATAAAAAATGCATACCTTAGAACTATTTTAAAAATGTAGTCCTGCTACAAGTATTTTGATGAAATAAAGGTTGAGACAGAAATGAAGCTTACTGGGTGGGGCGGGGGATGGGTTAAATAAGCAACAGGTATTCGGGAGGGCACTAGTCATATGAGCACCAGGTGATGTATGTAAGTGTTGAGTCACTAAATTATACCTGAAACCAATGTTACACTATATATTAGCTAAATGGAATTTAAAGATTTTATTTATTTGACAGAGAGAGATCACAAGTAGGCAGAGAGGCAGGCAGAGAGAGAGGAGGAAGCAGGCTCCCTGCTGAGCAGAGAGCCCGATGTGGGACTCAATCCCAGGACCCTGAGATCATGACCTGAGCAGAAAGAAGGCAGAGGCTTAACCCACTGAGCCACCCAGGCGCCCCAACTAAATGGAATTTAAATAAAAACTGAAAAAAAGAAACTTACTATGAAACTAATATAACACTACATGTTAATTATACTTTGGTAGAAAAATGTCAAAAGTGAAGCTTATAATATAACTCAAACTTTTTAAAAAATCAGCATGTAACATTCTACTCATAAAACATTACATTCTATTGCTTTTAAAATGTTATTTTTAGATGATTATGCATTGTTAAAATTTTTATGTATTGTCTGAAAAACAGTGATTTAAGGAAAAATAGGATCAGTAGAATAATTGATATTTAACAGCTTCAGAAAATTCACAGAAAGATATTTAATTATAATTTCACCAGGAGATCTAGTAATAAGGTGGTTTTTTCAAGGATTTTATTTATTTATTTGACAGAAATCACAAGTAGGCAGAGAGGCAGGCAGAGAGAGAGGAAGGGAAGCAGGCTCCCCGCTGAGCAGAGAGCCTAATGCGGGGCTCTATCCAGGACCCTGGGATCATGACCTGAGCTGAAGGCAGAGGCTTTAACCCACTGAGCTACCCAGGCGCCAATAAGATGATTTTTTAAAGACAATTTTTAACATCAATAAAAACTTCATTTCTTCACAGTATTTATTTCACTTTTATTTCAGTTTTTCACTCTTTATTGCACTTCTTCAAATTATTTACTATTGCCTCTGATGAATGTAGTTGATATAACAGCTCTTATTTTAACCAAACACAGGGATGATGTTTGCAAAGACCCTGAAACACAACCTTTTTCTCCCATAGACACAAGATTCCCTTATCAGTTGTAACAAATACTCTTCTGTTCATTGATACTCAGTTAATAAGTAAATGTTTCTGTTCCATAATTTTCGTAAGATTTCAGTTGACTTCGCTAAACATCACATTGTGCTGACCCAAAGATGAAAGACTTGATGTTATTCTTGCTTGGAGAATATGAAAAATAATGCGCAATTCTGAAATATTCCCATTTAATTTTCAACAAGACAGCTGAAGTATTTTCAGCGGTGAAATTTGTGAAACCTGTATCAATAGTGGATAAGTCCTTTACATTCTTAGCCCACGTCCCTAACATTAACGTTCTAAGGGACAGCCAGCTGACAGCACAACTGGTGGGCAAAATAATGGATTCATAACACTGGGTTATTTACGTTCAGTTGTCATCACTCTGAGGGCTGTTAAGAAAAGCAAATAGCACACGTTCGTAATAACCAAAACCATTTTTAATTTATGCAATTATATTATGAAAAGGCTCTAACGCTCTACACACATATAATAAACTTTGCACAAAACTGATAATTAAATTTAATTAAATTATTACACAAAATTAGTAATGGTTGAAATTGTTTAATAACCAGTTCCTTGAATTTATCTTGAAACCAAATCTGCCTTGTATTGCTATAATTTGAAGCTGTTTCTTTCTTTTTTTTTTTTAAGGTTTACTTTATTTATTTTAGAGGGAGAGAGAGAGAGAGTGCAGTGGGGAGAAGCAGAGGGAGAGGGAAGAGAAACACAATCAGACTCTGCTAAGCACAGAACCGAATTCGGGGCTTGATCTCATGACCCTGAGACCAGACCTAAGCAGAAAACCAAGAGCCTGACACACAACCAACTGTATCACTCAGTCACCCCTGAATCTATTTCTATGTAATCCAAACAAATTCAAAAAAAGCCTCTCAGGTTTCACTTATTTGTGGAGCATAACAAATAGCATGGAGGACATGGGGAGTTAGAGAGGAGAAGGGAGTTGGGGGAAATTGGAAGGGGAGGTGAATCATGAGAGACTATGGACTCTGAAAAACAATCTGAGGGGTATGAAGTGGTGGGGGTGTGGGAAGTTGGGGTACCAGGTGGTGGGTATTATAGAGGGCACGGATTGCATGGAGCACTGGGTGTGGTGAAAAAATAATGAATACTGTTTTTCTGAAAATAAATAAATTGAAAAAATTTTTTTAAAAAGCCTCTCAAATAAATAAATAAATTTGAATCTGCTTGGTTCTCAACAACCAGATTCAGTATTTATAAATATTCAGATAATTGACAACCATTTTAAATTTCATTCTGTACATTAGCTTCCTGGGACTCACACATCTTATAATTCAAAGTTTGCACCCTTTGGCCAACAAATACCTATTTTCTTTGCCTCTAGTCCCCGGCAACCACCATGCTACTCTCTGTTTCCAGGCATCTGCCTTCGGCTCGGGTCATGATACCAGGGTCCTGGGATCGAGTCCCACCTTGGGCTCCCTGGTCAGCCGGGAGCCTGCTTCCCCCTCTGCCTGCTCTGCTTGCTGCGCCCCCTGCTCTCTGACAAATAAATAAATAAAATCTTAAAAAAGAGATTGTTTCCTTGTCATTGTCTTGTGAAAAATGCAACAATGAACCTGGGAGTGCAGCTATTTTGTTGATACACTAATTTCATTTCCTTCAGATGTATACCCAGAAGTGGGATCGCGAGATCATATGGTGGTTCTATTTTTAATTTTTGAGGAATCTCCATACTGTTTTCCATATTGGCTGCACCAATTTACATTCCCACCAACCATGTACTAGGCTCCCTTTTCCTTACCTCCTCACTCACATTTGTTCTGTTGACTTTTTGGTAACAGCCATCTTAATAGAGGAAGTGATATCTCTTTGTGATTTTAATTCACAGTTCCTTAATGATTAATGATCTTTAGCATCTTTCATGTACCTGTTAGCCATATCTTCTCCGGAAAAATGTCGATTCAAGTCCTCTGCCCATTTTTAGTCAGGTTTTTTTTTCTGCTGAGTTGTATGAATTCCTTATAAATTTTAGATACTAACCCCTTATAACATAGATGGTTTGCAAATATTTTATTCTATTCTACAGATTATCTTTTCATTGTGTTTATCGTTTCTTTCGTTGTCCAGAAACTTTCTAGTTTGCTGTAGTTCCAGTTGTTGATTTTTCATTTTGTTGCTTGTGTTTTTGGTATCATAACCAAAAAATCCTTTTAAGAGCAGTGTCAACAAGCTTTTCCCCCACGTTTCCTTCTAGGAGTTTTACGGGTTCAAGTCTTAAATGTAGTCTTTAGTTTAAGTTACTCTTCGTGAGTGGTGTAAGACAGGGTCCAGTTTCATTCTTTTGCCTGTGGATGTCCAGTTTTCCCAGCACCGGATTGAAGAGACCATCCTTCCCCACCGCGTGTTCTTGCGTCCTTCTTAATGTTAGTTGACCACATACATGTGAGTTTATTTCTGAGCTCTCTATTCTGTTCCTTTGGTCTCTATGTCTGTTTTCATGCCAATACCATACCATTTTGGTTATTCTAACTTTGTAGTATAGTTTGGAATCGGGAAGTGTGATGCCTACAGTTCTGTTCTTCTTTCTCAGAATTGCTTTGGCTATTCAGATCCATCTTCCCAGTGATCCTTTCTTTATAGTTATTCTCCATTTTTTTTGGCCCCACTAGTAGGTCCTTATCTGGACTCTTGAGCCCTCCCAGGGCTATTTTTCTTCAGGCATAGATTTCCAATTTTTGTTTTTGTGTAGAGAATGAAGGCTAGTATATCCTATTCCAACATCTTGTTGATGTCATTCTTAGTAATGTGATAAGGACGTGGATATGTGCTAAAAGTTCCAGAAGTAGATAGATGAATATTTTTATTACAGTGTCTAGTTTATCATAATTTTTGTATCCATGGAAAACACTGATACATTATATGTATATCTACAGCTATAGTTATAGTTATGTGATGTCTTCACACATTCATTTAATGAATATTAATTAAACACCTACTATGTGACACCACAGTGTTAAAAACTGTGAAGAAAATAGGAAGGAAAAGCTAACAGGTAAATTCTGGAGCACTTATAAGAGCTTCTCTATGGCAGATTTCTTGACACCGTGATTTCTGGAAACATTTTGCAGTTGACAGCTGACAGATGGAGACTGGTCCCAAATAAGCTGAAAAATGCCCTCTACTGGAGGATGTTGGTTTACCACGTCTGGATCAAGGCCAGCCTGTTTCCATGGGACACTGAAAGGGTCTAGATTGATTTTAGGAAGGACACAGTTCAGGGGTAGGAGTTGAGCGCGGATATGAAGAAAGCAGCAACTCTTTTGAGGAACCATTCACACTGTTTTCCCTTCGTAACTTTATCCCAGAATTGCATTTACATTTGGGAAATCTTTCTTCCTTTGTTTTCACTTTTTGGAAGTAGAGTATCATGAGAAATTTCAAACCGGAAGGGAGAATGTGAACCTTTGACTTACTCTACAAGCTTCTGTTGGCGCTAAAGTTATACATATTCTATTTTTGCCACTTATAAATTATTTAGGCATAGAAAATACTTTAAGATTCACAAAAAATCAGATTGTTTTCCTTACTTCCTCTTTTAGTCATTCACTTATTCATTCATTCAATATTTAGAAAGCAAAAGAATTGCAATAAGCATGGTTAATCAGTTTCCTTGTCGGTCTCTATTTCTGAAGAAAATCCGTAAGTACATTATTTTTCATCTTTTCTTATTTTTTATTTTATTTCATAAGTGTTTCTTGAGCACCTACTATGTGCTCTTGGAGTAGAGGATAGAGAAAGGAGTCTATGTAAAGTCTATGTATATAAGAGCCCATGATTCCTGAATATAGCAGCCAGACTCAATCTGTACAATAACACTATAAAAACTATGTATGGTTCTTATATTGGAAATCAGCACTGCCTTTAATAGTTTACAATCAATATTATATAAGTAAAGCTGTCACGTTAATGAAACTCTACATTAACATAATTCAACTCACTGCTGCTCAAACTTCAGAATCCCACGGAGGGTTTGTTATAACGCAGATTTCGACCTCACTCCTGGAGATTCTGAGTTCGTGCATGTGGGTGGGATCCAAGAATCTGCGATTCTAACAAGCTCCCAAAGGATGATGATGCTGCTGGTACCAGAAACACTGATTTGAATCAGGCCTCCACAGACTAAAGCTGTGGGCTCAACCCAGTCACCGCTTGGAGTTATTTTGTAAAGGAAGCTTTACTGGCACACGGCCACACCTACTTCTATTGTTTTTGTGCTCCGGTGACAAAATTACATAGTTGTGACAGAAAAGACCTTATGATCCCTGAAGTCTAAAATGTTTATTATCTGGTATCTCTCTCTTTCTCTCTCTCTCTTTACTCGGACACACACACACACACACACATCTGATTTAATGATTTAAATGATCATTGTGTTCTCATCTGAAATTCTCATCTGAAAGTATTTTTGAGATTTCTAGTTAAACATAATCTTGATAATCACAAATCCAAAAGCAGTAAGTATTTGCTTAAAGCTTTCTGGAGTACTTAATATGCAGCTTTTAAAGATTTAACAAACAGGTTCCTGAAAGTGTCGACTGAAAAGTAAAATAGAAATTCCTTTTCACACCTCCACAGTCTGCTTCTACCAGTAAGAAAAAGAACAAATAACACAGTTTAAAGGGTAAGTTTGTTTGATGGCATTCCTAATTGTGTTATTAGACATACGAACTTAAAAACTCTAGATGGTTAATATTAGCCAGTATCCCCTGGCAAGAACATACAGAGGCTATTTTCACAGAATTTTTTTTTTGAAAAAATAACGGTAAATTTCATTTTTCTCAAAATAAGGGTTTTTAGAGAATGACTATTGAGATAGAATCAGAGTTGAAATTTGTTCTTTTTAAATTAATCAAAGACTTCAGAAATAACATAATTCAACATGCAGGTTACAAATAATTTACAGAAAATGTGAATTAATATTTTTCATTCCTTTGATGTGCTTCTTCTAATAAGCATCTGTGGCAGATAATTTGGTTTGATTTGCTCATTGTACCTTCCAACCCTCTTCAAGGGTACCGAGAACAAAAAACTAAAACTACCTTTGCCATTTGCAACGACATGGACGGAACTAGAGGGTATCTTCCGGTTAGGATGCCTGATGTGATTTAGGTTCCACTCATTGGATGTTCTCTGTGAGACTTTGATTGAGAACTGCATCATTTGGGCATGGAGGCCAGATCAGAGCCTCCAGGATGGGTTGGTGCAGAGCCTGGAAGAGATGGTGACATTCCTGACGCTGCAACTGATTGCCTTTCCCAACTGCAACAGGAGTAGGGACTAAGAGTTGTGCTGAGAAGCTTAATCTAGAATAGAGCTTTCTCAAGCTTAACACTAATGACCTTTTAAATAGGGAGGAGGGGGAGGAATTATCCTTAAAAATAGAAACAACAGTTTTAATTTTGTGATTTCCTAAATATCATTGGCTTTTTTACCTAGTTTTTAAAAACAAAGAGATTTTACAGTATATTTTCTCTAGGACTATGAATTGAATACAAATGTGAAAGCAATACAATTATAAAAGATCAGAAGACACCACCAGTCTTTAAATCACTGAGGATTGAAAGAGGAGTAACACTGTCTCAGCAGGTCTCCCTAAGGAACAACCAACAACCAATGTAACCATAGGAAACAAAATCAAACTCACTGTAAGTGAGCACAACATACACATGGCTATTTTAAGCACAACTCTAATGATCTGATATGCAAATAAGGCTAGATATTATTGTTTTGTTATGGACTGAACTGTGTATCCCCTCAAAATTCATATGTTGACGTCTGAACCCCACATGTAGCGACTGTTGGAGATAGGGCCTTAAAGGAGATAATTAAGGTTAAAGGAGGTCATAAGGTTGGGGCCCTAATCTGATAGAAGTGGTGTCCTTATAAGCAGAGTGAGAGACACAAGGGTCTCTCTCTGTGTGCTTGTGCGCAGAGAAAAAGCCAGATGAGGACGCAGTAAAGAAGGTGGTCGTTTCCAAGCCAGGAAGAGAGGTCTCACCGGAAACCAAATACACCTCCATCCGGGACTTGTAGCCTTCAGAACTGTAAGATAATATGTAGCTGTTGTTTAAAGATTTTATTCATTTATTTGTTAGGTGGCGGGGGCGGGGAGCGGGGAGACTGGGGCAGAAGAAGGCACCCTGCTGAGCCAGGAGCAAGATGGGATCATGACCTAAACCAAAGGCAGACGCTTAACCAACTGAACCACCCAGGTGTCCCTGTCGCTGTTGTTTAAATCACCCAGTCTCTGGTATTTTGTTATGGTAGACTGGGCAGACTAATAATGTCTCTTGTGCAAAAGGCCTTAGCAGTAATCAAATACCATTGTTCCTGCAAATGTATTTGAACCATTGTTCTTACAAAGGTATTTGAAAACAGATGGTGAATATTTTAAAGGAAAGGCACTAGAATTTCTATATCAAAGTAGAAAAACATATTGACAAAAAGCTTTAGTTTGGAGGAGTAAAGGAAATAGACAAGAAAATAGCAGCATGACAAAGACACCCTCCTTGCCCTAAGGATGGGAATTCAGCAGAGGAGACGGAGATATAGAGAGATAATTGTGATGCAGTAAGGTACTGAATTTGCATTCTGTTGTCGCGGTAACAAGTTACCACAAACTTAGCTTAGAAGAAAGTTTATCATCTCACAGTTTGGTGGGCCAGAGGTCTAATGTGGAACTCACCTAACATTAAGGTGTTGGGAAGCTGTGTTCCTTACTGGAGCCTCTGGGGAAGAATTTGCTCCCAAGTTCACTCAGCTTTTGGGGGAATATTCAGTTGCAGGTGGCCAGAGGGCTGAGATTCTTTTTCCTTGCCGGTTGCAACGTGAGTGATTCTTAGCTCCTAGAGACCACCTGTATCCTCTGGCTCATGGACCTTTTCATCGTTAAAGGCAGCAAAGGCAGACCAGGTCCTTCTCATGCCATGAATCTCTCTGTCTTCTCTGTTTCATCTCTCCTATCTTACTCTTCTATCATTCTCTTTGGTTTTTAAGATTTCGTGTTGGGTCCACCTTCTCTTAAAATCAGCTAATTACTAATCTTAATTCCATCTGTAGAATCTCTACACAGCAGAACCTAGATTAGTGTGGAATAACCTGGTGATATGAATCTTGGGTGGGTTGCGGTGGCGGCGGTGGGGGGGGCACCTTTAGAATTCTGCCTACCACAAATAGTATCTTAATGTTATGTGTAGGGTACATTCAGAGCTCTGCACCAGAATGTCTCATGGCTGCACTTGAGAGCACTGAAATTGTCATTACAATGCCTGTCCCTTACACCAATATTTTCACCACCACTGCAGTGATTATCTTCAGGACCATTATGCCTGTCACAGGAGGGTATTTGGAGAAAGCTCATTTTAGCTTTACTCTTTCCTTTTGCAGGCTCCTTGTCCTAGGACTCAGGCAGAAGTCCTTGGGCATTTGGCCAGAGAGCAATCTAATATAAAAATACTGTGCATAATATTTCCCCTGTGATGACAATCTTTTATCCTTGAAACAATCTCCTACATATCTATGTTTTGTCCCCCTAAGAATGAGTTCTTCTCCAGAAGTTTCCTTGGATTCTCATGTGAATAGGCTTCTGACATTCCTACCTCCAAAGACCTACAGATTTGCCCAGGTATGCCCAAGTCTTAGGATAGATATAGATTCAGTTTAAACTGAAGTCCCTGGGATGCCATGCTGCAGAGAGGTATACTGGAACCGCCATTTTTCTCAGATTTGGGGTATAATTTTTTGGACTCCCCAATTCATGGTCTCTGGAAATTCAAAGCCCTCCTCATGATTTTCACAAATTCCTCTCCCACTTATTTCCTCATGGTCCTGTGTCTCTCCTCTCCTACGTGTGTGTTTATCAGTTGGACCTACTTTTCGCATTGTGTAACAGAAATGCAACAGCAGTGGCTCAGTCAAATACGGGGCTATTTTCAGCCTTGCTCTCTATGTCATCATTGCCTCACACTCTTTCCTTCTTTCTGCTTCTGCACCCTCTCTGCATGGCTTTTACTCTCTTGGTTGCAAGATGGTTTCTTCATGGGGCACTTGGGTGGCTCAGTTGGTTAAGCAACTGCCTTTGGCTCAGGTCGTGATCCCAGGGTCCTGCGATAGAGCTCCATGTCAGGTTCTCGCTGCTTTTCCCTCTCCCTCTACCTGCTACTCCACCTGCTTGTGCTCTCTCTCTGTCAAATAAATGAAAATTAATTAATTAATTAATTAAATGGTTCCTTCACCTTTCATCTCCTGACCACACTTCCAGTAGGAAAAAGGAGGAGTTGTCAGAGAGTTGCCTACATGAGGAAACCCGTATCCCCAGCACTCCTCCAGTTACACTTCAAGTTGCATACTTGAACACATTATACCCTGAAAAAAAAAAAAAAAGGAGAGAGACCCTGTTAATTAAGAAGAAGGGGATTAAGAGGACAATTATTATGATGGGCACTGATACATAGAATTGTTGAATCAGCATATTGTACACCTGAAACTACTGTAACATTGTATGTTAATTATACTGGAATTAAAATAAATAAAATATAGAAAAAAAGCGTATATGGTTATTGGACAGGTATTAGTGATAGCTGCCACACAAATGCTTTCTTACTTTTCTAATGTAAACCAATTTGGGCAAACAGTTTTGTCATTCATCAGTTCCCACCAAAGATCACTCCACACCAAACATTTCAAATCTTTAATAAGTTTACTGAAAGCTGAGATGTCTTCAGGTATAACTAGCTCTGCCAGCTACTCTGTTATTCCTCATTTCCCATGACCTGGGCCAGCCAATTTAATGCAACATTCCCAAGATGAATGCCAATGCTGGCCATTAATACAGCAACTTCCCACTCTGCCACACACATGATGCTCGGATATAAAAATAACATCGCTTCGCACAGTCACATCATTGCAATCTCCAGGAAGCTAATATCATAGTCCATATTGAGAAATACTGTTGTCCTGCTATGAGAAACCAGTGCTTTAAAATTATTCTTCTGGGCTTTCATAGATTTTTAAGATTCATCTGGGTTGTAGCAGCTTGACAATACAGATTCTGAAGCTATGTATTACATTAGAAGTTAGGAGACTCAAAATGATGGCTCTAAGTTAGAAAGTTGTATCTGTTTTTTTATCCCCGTGTTCCTTTTATGTAAAATGGGGCTGGGCAGGGTGATCTTTAAGGTTCCAAAAGGTTCTGAACTGTGAGGGGGAAAAACACTTGTAATCAGCCATTGTTTTAAGAGAAAGGAGGGATATTAAGAAAAGGAAGATGAGGGGGAAGAAGGGAGCCATGGAGAGGCAGGTAAGGCGAACCAGGGAGGGAAGGAAAGAGATGAAGAGAACATCTGACCTAATCAGGCAGACAGTTATAACCTAATAGTAGTTAGGACCAAAGGGAAAATGTGACTACCTCATGCTCCTTTTGGCCGTGGGTGGGCCCTTAGTTCTATCTTGTTTTTAAAGCAGCAACCAAAGGTCAAATCCCCAAGGAGCTTTGGAGACACTCATGTTCACGTCTGTGCCATGTCACATGATGTCCTCTCTGCAAGAAGACACTAGTTCATGTCAAAGCTTTCCCCGCTCCTCACCCTGCTTGGCTTATCCCTTCCAAGGCTGGCCCTAGGAATACCACCTCTCTGGGGTGGGTGGGTGGGGTTTCAACCCTTTGCCCACTTCCCAAATTGACAGATGTTTTGAGATATGTGTTTTTCTTTTCTCTTATTCTGTGTTTTTTTTTTTCTATTAGATATATCTCTGTATAGTTATGTATTTATTTTGCACATCATTAACAAAATACATTGAGTGGATACTATGAAAGAAAAGCACTGTGATATTTAACAAGGTCAAAGGTAAATAAAATAGTGTTGCTTTCAAAGAAGAGTAATCCAAAAGGGGAAATAACTTAAAAAGAAATATGAATACCATAAAATACGCACACAAATCCATAGGGTCAAAGAGGAGCAGTATCTAATTAAAACTAAAGGAAACTAAAACTAGAAATGGCTTTCTAGAGGATTCAGTTGAGACCTGAAGGATAAGAATTATCTAGAAAAAGAGGAAGTACAATCAGGCATGCCAAACAGAGGACACAACATAGGTAAGGGAAGAGAGAGACAGATGGCAGAGTTTGGGTGTTAGAAGTCATTGTGGCTAAAGGAGAGCGCTGTCCTGGCAACGTGGAGCAAGGGATGCTCACGATGGTCCTAACAGGTTCAAGTTCACTTCAAACCCACAGAAGCCACAGAGAGGTTTTAAGTAGAGGTCTGACATGAGCATTTACACATGGATGTTACAAAAATGCATTTGTTTTTCTTCTGAACTCTTGATTTAAAAACAATTCTGAATAACAACCATACATTTCCTTCTCTATCTTGCCTATTGGATCAGGAATTTCTTTGAAGGCAGAGAAGATGTTTTACCTTGGCAAAGCTTCTGCACATAGTAGGTAGGTATTTAATAAATGTCTGTTGAATGAATGAAGGAATGAATGAATGAAAAATGAATCTTAAGGGAGGAAGAGTAAGTGTGTTAAAAGTATTCAGAGATGCTGTTAAACTGCAGGCAGAATGGAAAAGGCTGTGATACTTCAACATCTCTAAAACCTAAACTGATGTCTTCTAACCCTGGAGCAGCACTGGCTTAAAACATTTTTCCATGTCTTAGGTTTTGAAAAGTCAAAATACCTTTACAATATTTTGAATAGAATTATTAACAAATTTAGAGAAGAGGCAGACAGGAGTTGATAAAAGGCATTTTCTTCCTAAAGCTAGGAATACTAGTTATACCTTCCTAAATACTAATATTAATCAGTATTTAATTGGCAAACTGTAATGCTGATAGCATGATTTTCAATTAAGAAAAAAAGCATCTTTGGCTAGGTGAGAAGTATTTCTTGAGGTACCTGCTTTTTATTTAACAATTTAGATTTCTAAATTTTAAACTGATAAGAACAAATACTATACTTGATCTTAGCTACGACCCATCCGTGCTACTTCTAGGATGGTGTCTAGGAACAAGTAGTAACTAGCTTCCATATTTATAATTTCATTCATATTTCAGGAAGTGTAAATGCATGCAGAAATGGTAAGTGGAAAATTGCTATCATCTCTCTTAATTAACTGTGTCAATGGGAAGCCTAGTTATTCAAGACCATGAATCCCTAACTACCATTGAGCCGCATATTTGGTGTCATAGAATCTTAGACTGCAGGCCTAATTCTCGTGGAATAAACACTTTCAAGGTAACTGGTCTTGCAAACTCACACCTATAAAATACAACAAATTTTATATATGGTTTTAATCTTTATTGCAAGGACCTTCAAATGCTTTATGGACAGATTAATCCTCATAACCTCTATTTGGGAGATGGCAAGTATTGTCTTCATCTTATAGAGTGAAAAATTGAGTCATCTAAAGGTCTTGGCTTGTATCCAGTTAGCAAACTGGAACGTGAAGGGGAAGAAAAAAGCACCTTAAATCTACTGCTTCTTGGTTTAGAGCCTCAATCACTAAAGTTTGGCAGCCATCTAGATGATAAATTATAAAATTTATTCCCTCCTGAAATTCATTCTTGGCAGATGCTTTTCTATTGGTAGATTTCACAATGCATATTGCCTAATTTTAAATTAAGTGAATATATCATTTAGTAAAGCTTGCACTTTAAAACCCCATTTTTTTGTGCTTCAAGCTAATATTTTTGTTTCTAAAAAATTAGCTGCTTTTATTAAAATGTCTAAGAAATATATCATACATTTATAGAAGGCTATAAATGTGATTTACGTATGATGTAAAGATATATGTATGATATAAAAAAGTAGTAAAACTAACACCCATGTACCCGCAACCTGACTTATGAAATGTATTACCAACAACTTTGAAGCCCTTTCTCTTCATCCTAGGGATAACCACTGAATGCTGTGTTTATGGTTTCTCTGATTTTCTTTATAGTCTTACCACATGTGAGCATATCCCCTAAACAAAAATAACATGTTACTGAGTTTTGTCCATTTTTGAACTCTATATGAATGGAATTATACTGTATATCCTTTGTAACTTACCTCTTATGTCATTTCAACTCCAGGATTAATTCCATTATGTATGTACCACAGTTTTCCATTCATGTGCCAAATGATGTTTCTGTTGTTTGTATATGTATTTTTTTTCCATTACAAACAACGTTGCTACGGAAATTCCTGGAAGTAATGCTTGTCTTAGCATGAGTTCCCCTAAGAACAGAACTTGATTTACTTGTTTACGGATAGGTTTATTTGGGAAGCAATCTCAGGAAACACAAGGAATGAGGCAGGTGAAACAAAAAGAGAGCAATTCAATAGAGAATGTTGTCTAATAGACTGAATGGTTGTGTCACTTCCCAAGTCCGTGTCAAAGCCCAGTCTACAGGGTAGCTGTATTTGGAGATGGGGCCTGTAAGGAAGTAACTAAGGTTAAAGGAGCTCCTAAGAAGGGAGTCCTGATTAGGATTGGTGTCCTATGTCCACAACATAGGAATGTAGTCGATGATGTTTTAATAGTGATCTATGGTGAGAGATGGTTGTAGCTACACTTGTGGTGAACATAGCATAAAGTATAAACTTGTCTAATCACTAAGGTGTATACCTGAAAGTAATGTAATACTGTGTGTCAAGTATACTAAAAAAAAAAAAAAAAAAAAGGAGGAGGAAGAGGAGGAAGAGGAGGAAGAGGAGGCAGAGGAGGAGGAGGAAAGAAAGAAACAAAGAAGAAAGAAAAGAAGAAAGAAAGACAGACAGACAGACAAGACCAGAAAGCTTGCTTTCCTTTTCCAGGCATCGTGTGGGGACTCAGCAAGAAGGCAGCCGTCTACATGTCAGGAAACGAGCTCTCACTGGGAATTGTGTCTGCTGGCACATTGATCTCAGGCTTCTAAGCCTCCAGAATTATAAGAACATAAATATCTGTTTCTTAAGTCACCCTGTCTGTGATATTTTGTTATAGCAGTTCAAGCAGAGTCAGACATTGTCCACTGCAGTGGGCGAAGGGTGGTTTTCGTCATTGATTTTTATATTTTTAGCTCTTACCTTTGGATCTTCAATCCATTCTGAGTTAATGTTTGTACACGTTGTAAGGTAGGGGGTCCAACTTCATTCTTTCGCATGTGGATATCCAGCACCATTTGCTGAAAACACTATTCGTTCACTATTGAGTTATCTTGGCAACCTTGCTGAAACTCAACTGCCCAAACATGTGAGGATTTATCTATGGACTCTCAATTTCTATTACATTGATCTACAGGCCTATCCTTTTGCCAGTACCACATTGTCTGGATTACTGTATCTTTGTAGTAAGTTTAGGAATTGGTTAGTCTGCATCCTTTAACATTGTCCTTTTTCAAAATTGTTTTGGCTATTCTGGGTCTTTTGAACTTCCATGGATTTTAGGATCAGCTTCCCAAATTTCTACAAGAAAGCTAGTTGGGATTTTGATAGGGACTGCATTGAATGTTTAGATCAATTTGAGGGAGTGTTGCAATTTAACAATAGTAAGTTTTCCAATCCTCAAATATGGTACATTCATACATTTGTTCAGGTCTTCTTGTCTTCCTTCCTATAATGTAAGCTGTTTTCACTGCATAAGTTTCACACTTATTTTCTTAAATTTATTTCTAAGTATTTCATTTTTTTGACAATATTTTAAATGGATTTTTTTCTTAATTTCATTTTAGGATTGTTCATTGCTAATTTATAGAAATAAAACTGATTATTTGTATATTGATCCTGTACCTAAAACCTTGCTGATCTTGCTTATTATTACTCATAATTTATAATGGTTGTATTTTAGAATTTTCCATATATATGATCAAGTCACCTATGAATAGATAATCTTATTTTTCCTCTCCTTTTTGGATGGCTCCGTTTCTTGCCTAATTATCATAACTAGAACTTCTGCACAATACTGAACAGAAATGGCAAATACAGACATACTTCTCTTAATTTTAGTTTCTTATTTTAAATTTATTTATTTATGTTCATTTAGCCAGCATATAGTACATCATTACTTTTTGATGTAGTGTTCAACGATACATTAGTTGTGTATAACACCCTGTGTTAATCACAACATGTGCCCTCCTTAATGCTCATCCTCCAGCTCCATAACCCTGATAATCTCCATAACACTGAGTTTGTTTTCCAGAGTCCCAGAGTCTCTCAAGGTTTGTTTCCCTCTCTGATTTCTTCCCATTCAGTTTTCCCTCCCTTCCCCAATGGTCCTCTTTATGTTCCACATAGGAATGAAACCATATGTCTCTGCTGGACTTACTTCATTTCACATAATCCCCTCCAGTTCCGTCCATGTTGATGCAAATGGTAAGTATTCATCTTTTCTGATGGCTGAGTAATATTCTATTGTACATATGAACCTCATCTTTATCCATTCATGTTGAAGAGCATCTTGGCTCCTTCCACAGTTGGCTATTGAGGACATTACTGCTATGGTCCTTGGGGTGCATGTGCCTCTTCTTTTCACTGTACCTGTATCTTTGGGGTAAATACCTAGTAGTGCAATTGCTGGGTCATAGGGTATCTCTATTTTTAACATCTTAAGGAACCTCCGTATTGTTTTCCACAGTGGCTGTACCAGTTTGCATTCTCACCAACAGTGTAAGAGGGTTCCCCTTTCTCCACATCCTTGCCAACAATTTGTTCCTTCCGGCCTTCTTAATTTTTGCCATTCTAACTGGTGTAAGGTGGTATCTCATTGTGGCTTTGATTGGTATTTTCCTGATGGCTGGGATGTTGAATATTTTTCATGTGTCCATTAGCCATTTGTATGTCTTCTTTGGAGAAGTGTCTTTTCAAGTCTTCTGCCCATTTTTTGACTCGATTGTTTGTTTTATGGGTGTTGAGTTTGAGAAGTTCTTTAAAGATCTTGGATACCAGACCATTATCTGTGATGTCATTTGCAAATATCTTCTCCCATTCAGTGAGTTGCCTCTTAGTTTTGTTGACTGGTTCTTTTGCTGTGCAGAAGTTATTGTTCTTGATGAAGTCCCAAAAGTTCATTTTTGATTTTGTTTCCCTTGCCTTTGGAAACGTGTCTTCAAAGAAGTTGTTGTGACTAATGCCAAAGAGGTTATTGCCTATGTTCATCTCTAGGACTTTGATGGATTCCTGTCTCACATTGAGTTCGTTCATCCATTTTGAGTTTATTTTTGTGTATGGTATAAGAGAATGGTCCAGTTTTATTCTTCTGCATGTGGCTGTCCAACTTTCCCAGCACTATTTACTGAAGAGACTGTCTTTTTTCCACTGGCTTTTTTCCCGATTTGTCGAAGATTAGTTGCCAAAGAGTTGAGGGTCCACTTCTGCAGTCTCTCTTCTGTTCCACTGATCTGCATATCTGTTTTTGTGTCAATACCATGCTGTCTTGATTATCACAGCTTTGTAATATAGCTTGAAGTCAGGCTCATGATGCCCCCAGGTTTCGTTTTCTTTTACAGTGTTCCCCTGGTAATCCATACACTGTCTACAAGAGACTCATTTTGAACCTAAAGAATCTCCAGATTGAAAGTGAGGTGACAGAGAACCATTTATCATGCTAATGGACATCAAAAGAAAGCTGGGGTAGCAATCCTCATTTCAGACAAATTAGATTTTAAACCAAAGACCATAATAAGAGATCTAGAGGGACACTATATTATACTTAAAGGGTCCATCCAACAAGAAGACCTAATAATTATAAATATCTATGCTCCCAATATGGGAGCAGCCAATTATATAAACTGATTAATAACCAAAATAAAGAAACATATTGGTAATAATACATTAATAATAGGAGACCTCTACACTCCACTCACAGCAATGGACGGATCATCTAAGCAGAAGATTAACAAAGAAATAAGAGCTTTGAATGACACATTGGACCAGATGGTCTTTGTAGATATATATAGAACATTCCATCTTAAAACAACAGAATACTTATTTTTCTGAAGTGCATAGAACTTTCTCCAGAGTTGACCACATACCTCCTAAATCAGGTCTCAACAGATACCAAAAGACTGAGATTAAGCTCTGAATATTTTCAGACCACAGTGCTTTGAAACTGTAACTCAATCACGAGAAGAAATTTGGAAGTAATTCAAACACTAGGAAGTGAAAGACCATCTTGCTAAAGAATGATTGGGTCAACCAGGAAATTAAAGAAGAACTTAAACAATTCATGGAAACTGATGAGAATGAAAACACATCAGTCTAAAACCTATGGGATATTTCAAAGGTGGTCCTAAGGGGGAAATACATAGCCATCCAAGCCTCTCTCAAAAAGTTAGAAAAATCCCAAAAGCACAAGTTAACCTTACACCTAAAAGAGCTGGAGAAAGAATAGCAAATAAAGCCTAAACAAGCAGGAGAAGAGAAATACTAAAAAATAGAGCAGAAATCAATGAAATAGAAACCAGAAAAACAGTAGAACAGATCAACAAAACTAGAGGCTCTGGTTCTTTGAAAGAATTAATAAGATTGATTAACCTCTGGCCAGACTTATCCAGAAAAGGGAAAAAATCCAAATCAACAAAATAAGAAAGAAAGGGAAGAGCTCAAGACTAACATGACTAATTCTAGGAACTAGAAACAATTATTAGAAGTTATTACCAGAAACTATATGCCAAACAAATTAAGAAATCTAAAGAAATGGATGCTTTCCTGGAAACTTACAAACTCCCAAGACTGAAACAGTAAGCCATAAACAATCTGAATAGACCAATAGCCAGTAATGAAATTGAAGCAGTAATCAAAAACCTCCCAAAAAACAAGAGTCCAGGGCCAGCCAGATGGCTTCCCAGGGCAATTCTACCAAACATTTAAAGAAGAAATCATACCTGTTCTACTGAAGCTGTTTCAAAAAATAGAAATAGAAGGAAAACTCCCAGCTCTTTCTATGAGGCCAGCATTACCCTGATCTCAAAACCAGGCAAAGACCACATCAAAAAGGAGAATTACAGACCAATATCTCTGATGAACATGGATGCCAAAATACTCAACAAGATCCTAGCCAAGAGGATCCAACAGTACAGTAAAAGGATTATCCATCACAACAAAGCGGGATTTATTCCTGGGATGCAAGAGTAGTTCAACATTCGCAATCAATCAACGTGATAAAGCACATTAATAAAAGACAAGAACCATATGATTCTCTCAGCTGACTAAGAAAAAACATTTGACAAAATACTTTTCCCAATTTTAGTGAGAAAGCTTTCAATCTTTCACCATAAAGTATGATGTTAACTGTGGGTCTCTTGTAGAAAGCATGTACCAAATTTAAACCCATTGTCTTCTATTCCTAATTGGTTAGTGTTTTTATCATGAAATTTATAAAACACTTTTGCTGTGTCTATTGAGATGATTGTATGGCATTTGTCCTTAATCCCATAAGTATGATGTATTACACTGATTTATTTTCATATGCTGAAAAACCTTGCATTCTCGTGTTATATCCCACCTGGTAATGCTGTAAAATCCTTGCTGGATTAGGTTGATAGTATTATGTTGAGGATTTTTGTGTGTTCATTCATAAGGTATTATCAAGATACAACTTTTTTACGGTGTCTTCATCCGGGTTTGGTTCTCAGGGTTTTGAGTTTATCCTACTTTGAGTTTGTTGAGATTTTTGTATTTGTAAATAAACATTTTTCAAATTTGGATGTTTCAGCCATTATTTCATCAAATATTCATCTGGTTTTGGCCTCACAGAATGAGTTGTGAAATGTACCCATCTATTCTATTTTTTGGAATGAGCTGATAAGGATTGTCACTAATTATTAACATTTGGTGAAGTGTGAATAAATCTTGTCTCTCGGTGTTCTACCTGTTAGGAAAGTGGGGCATTGTAGTCCACATATATTATTGTTGAATCGTCTATCTATCCCTTCAGTTCTATTTACTTCACCTTTTCTAATTTAAATATTTTCTAACCTGCCATTTTAGTTACTGTTATTTCTTTCATATATACGAAATCCTGCAGATTATAATTATCACCTTAATTTGTAACAATTTAGTTCATATTAATACCAATTTGATATGAATATTATGTAAAATCTTCCTCCAAGACAGCTCCATTTCTTCTTCCCTCCTTTGTATTGTTATTGCTATTATAATTACATCTATACACATTATAAATTTATCAACACAGTTTCATCATTATTGCTTTATGTAGTTGTTTTCCAGTAGGGTAAGAGAAAAAAACCCCAAATGCATTTATATTGTCTTTTATATTAGCTTATGTTATTAGTTTTATCAGTGCTCCTTCTTTCTTCATGTGGATTAGAGTTAGTTTAAAGTCCTTTTGTGTTAGGACTCTAATTTTTCTTGTAGGGATAGTCTGCCAGCAACAAATAATTTTAGGTTTTGCTTATCTGGAAATGCATTAATTTCTCCTTTGGCAATTGAAGATTTGTTTTGCTAGATATAAAATTCTCATTTGACAGATTCTTCATTCAATACATTACCTTATGGCTTCATGACCTCTCAGGAGAAATCAGCTGTTATTTTTTTTTTTTAAGATTATTTGTTTGTTTATTTATTTGAAAGAGAGAGAGCATAAGCATGCACGAGGTGGGGACAGACAGGGGTAGGGCTAGAGGGAGAGGGAAAGCAGACTCCCTGATGAGCAGGGACCTTGACATGGGGCTCAATCTCAGGACCCTGAGATCATGACCTGTGCTGAAGGCAGACATTTAACTGACTGAGTCACCTGGGCACTCCAGATGTTAATCTTATTTTTTAAAAATTATTTTATATTTTTTAAGAAGTGGGAGAGGCAGAGGGAGAGAGAGAATCCCATTCAGGGCCCATGCCCAGCATGGAGTCCACTGGGATGGGGGAGCTCAATCCCACAACCCAGAGATCACGACCTCAGCTGAAATTAAGAGCAAGACGCTAAAACTATTTGGCTACTCAGGTGCCCCTCAGCTGTAAATCTTAATAAGCTACCCTGTCTATGATATGTTGCTACTCTGTTGCTGCTTTTAGGATCTTCTCTTTGTCTTTTGATAGTTTGATCATGGTGTGTCTAGATGTGGATCTCTGAGTTTATCCTACTTAGAGTTTATTGAGATTCCCTTATTTATAAATTAGTGTTTTTCAAATTTAGAATATTTTCAGCCACCATTTCTTCAAATATTCTTTCTGCTCATTTAAGTCACTCTTCTCCTTCTGGGATTTCCATTATGCATATGCTTGATGGTGTCCATCACTTATCTGAGGCTGTGTTCATTTTAAAAATTCTTTTTACTTTCTGTTCCTCAGACAGGATAATCTCAATGGGGTTCTATTCAAGTTTGCCGATTCTCTTTTCTGCCTGTTCTACTGTCGAGTAACTCCAGTACATTTTTCATTCCAGATATTTTAATGTACCTGTTTACAATCTTATGTTCCCATCAGAATGTGAGATATTAAGAGGAAGAATGTTGTCATATCATTTCTTTAGCTCTGGAACTTGGTGTCTAGACTATAATAGATATGGTGTGGATAAATGCGACTTAATTAATGTGAAAGTTCATGTCTAAATATTGTGTAACATTCAAACACAGCTAGCCACATTAGGTTCTCCAGGAGATTTCTACACCATTTAAAGAAACTGAGATTTTTCATTATATGGAATTAGTTCTAGAATAAATAGGAAGATCATAAAGTTCTTGACATATTCTATAATAAATCTTATTACATAAGACAGAATAAAATAGTGGTGGGAGTGCCAGTTTGTAAATGAGCCAGACTGAGTTCACATTCTTGCTCTGCCACTTACTACTTTGTAGCTTTGGGCAAGTAGCCACCTGTAGGCTTAAATTTCATCTCCTGTAAAGTAAAAAGGGCTTACTATAGGCATGAAATGACACACAAATGGATGGAAAACAACTGACATAGTCCTAGACACATGGAATCACTCAATAAATTATATAATTAATAAAATTATTATTAATTTTATAATTAATAATTACTAGGATTCCACTATCAAGAAAAACTTTTATCAACCTCATCTATGTGTATAGACATAAAATTCTTATATCAAATGCTATTTCATATAATTTAATAAGTGAAAAATATTTCCTCATGACCAAATAAATTTTTCTCAGAACTCAGGAATGCTTCAACATATGGGGTTCTAATAATAGAATAAATTTCTTCACTTCTGATCTTCCCTATATATTTGGTATGATATTGATAGCATGGCCAGATCACTTCTGCTAAAATATTGCTACCCACTGCTTCATTAATCTATAAAGTTTTTTCCAACTGGAGTTGCATTATCTATAGTACAAAATATTTAACTTGTATTTGAGCTCCACATCTATATTCTAATCCTTAGTATTTATTTTAAGTTTTTCTTCCGATATTTTCCCTGGTCACTTGGGATGAGAAACCAAGTGGATCCACCCCCCCCCCAAACATCTTATGCTTTTCTGGCTCTTTAATTCATTTCTTACCATCCACCCCCACAATTGTAACTCAAACTCCTTTGGATCATTTTTCTAAATCTGTATACAGTCATATAACAATTATTTTTTTGGTGAATTTCCCTGACTTTTGTTGTTGTCAGCTTAATTCTGTTATTATTACCTGAAGGACCTTTGACATCCTTTTGTTCAACTAGGCTGCAGTCTTCTATAGGGTCTAGTTACTTTTGTAGATCATGTGCAATACTTACAGTCACAGAGGAAATCTTTGTTGATTTTAAAACCATCTTTATAAATTATACTTTGTAGAAGTTCAGTCTTAGCTAGTGATCTTTTTCTAATTATGGAGAAACCACTGCATGTCACTTTTTAGGAAACTTGATGTGCTCTGATCAAATGCATCTGTTTAAAGTTCTGTTATAATATAAGCCTAACATTTTAAGCTACAGTATTTCCCTCCACCCCCATGACGCCGTCTGTGGTCTCGCTCTCCCCAGTTTCGGTTACCCACAGTCAACCATGATCTGGAAGCATGTGATCCTTCTGACACAGTATCAGAGGTCAGAAATAGCCTAATGCTACATCACAGTGCCCATGTCACTTACTTCATCTCATCATGTAGGTATTTTCTCATCTCCCCTCATCACAAGAAGATGGGTGAGTATAGTACAGTAAGATATTTTGAGAGGGGAAGAGATCACATTCATGTAACTTTTCTTACAGTATATTATTATAATCATTCTATTTTATTATTGTTTTTAGTCTCCTATTGTACTTAATTTATAAATTAAACTTTATCATAGTGTGTATGTATATGAAAAACAGTATATATAGGCCTTAGTACTATCCATGGTTTCAGGTATCTACTCAGCTTCTTGAAATGTATCCCCCATGAATAAGGAGGGGCTTACCGTATATGCTCCTTCACTAGGTGAGTTTATCAATGAGCAGATGTGTCTGTTCCACTGTGTTGATCCAGAAACGAATGGGGCTAGGCTATTGAGTTGGCGATTTTAGGGCAGAGGGGGAAGAAGTTTAGAGTGATACAGTCTATGTAATGAAACCACAGAATAGCAGTTGCATGAGAGAAAACTCAGTTAGGGGGTCCATGGTTGCTGGGGGTTTATGATCTATGGTCTCTCTTCCTTGCTTATGCAGGAAGGCTGGAAAGAGATGCTAATGAGATGCTGTTCTTTGATATCCACCCATCATTCTCCTAGGGTACCTTGTTTTGTTTGTATTATATGAGACTGGTTGGAGGGGGGGGAAGGAAATGAGAAACATTGGCTATTTCTTTCTAGAGAAGAAGAAGAAGAAGAAGAAGAAGAAGAAGAAGAAGAAGAAGAAGAAGAAGAAAAAAAACCCAATGGTTTTGTAGCCACATAACACTAGAATTCTATAAGTAACCTGACAAAGAGAGAGTAGAAAAAACTGTTCTGGTCTTAGCAAACAGTTGAACAAGGATTTAGTAAAGCATCAATAATAGTTGAGGATAAGTAAAATGGATGGCTAGTGTTACTTTATTTTCTTTTAACATTTACTCCTTTAAAATAGACTTCACCCAGTAATGGTTCTATTTCTCTGATATTACAGAGAATTATTTAACATACACGTGTATCACTCTGAGCCTCTCTCAGTTAACTTATGTTACAGAAATGTGGATATTAGATCATGAAGATTTTAGAAGGTACCACTTACCTTGCGGCAGTATATTTTAAACAAAGGAAAAGAACTACAAAGGAATTTAAACAGCTTCTTGAATACTGAACTTGTGAGTCTGTATCTAGTAAGTCATGTCAACATTCCCTAACTGTGTCAGGAAATCTGTCATACATTTAATGAGAATCCTTCTATTTCAGTCTTTATTACTTGGTGTGTCAGGGAAGAATGCATCTTTTGTCAGAGATGGGTTTACCAGGATACTCATGGAATCTAGCTTCATAGCTCCTCATTTGCATAGATACTTTCCAAGGCCCTGGGAGGGATCTTAGCATTATATCACATGGTCATATGTTTTTGTAAAATTTGAAAAAGTAAGTTTCAAAAGTAAAATTTTGAAGTAAAATTTGAAAAAGTAAGTTATTTTAGTTATTTTAGTTAAACTATCATTTTGTGCTCGTGTGCATACTCTGTCATGCCTTCCCTTGGTGGCAGCAGGAGACCCACCATGAGCATTTCTGGGATTCAGGTGAGCTGAGTGTTGGATATACTTAGTTTGAGTGTAGTGGAACATACTTTTCTATGGTTCATAGTCACCTCTATATGTAGTTCAGTTGTTGCTAGCTGGAATCCTTTCCAGGAATATTCCTATTTACTGCCCGTTGGTGACTTATCTGGTGTCATGAAATGATGATTTAGGGCCAAGTACTATAAAATTATGTGAGTTCAACCTATGGACCTTGCCATTGGACTTACGTGGGAAGAAGAGACAAGTAAAGGTTGAAAAGTGTATGGAGATGGAAGTTAATCCATGGCAAATTTTAAAGTTTTTCAGACTTGTAAATTATAAGCAAGAAATGGTTCTCATAATACCTAATCAAAATAAAAATCCTTCTCTATGTGGAATACTTGAAAATGTAGCATATAAAATTATTAATGCATCACATATACTTTTCCTTTTTGTTGGAGAATTTATCACAATATGTTTGTAGGACACAAATCTACAAATATTAAAAAAAAGTGTATGGCTGTGCATCCCAACTTCAGTAATAAAAAAACAAATTTTAATTGACCATGCTTGAAGGTAAAATCAAATGTCTCTCTATTCTCTCCTATAAAATCATATGAGAAGATTATTATATGAAGAGGCAAGATGTAGGCAATATAAGAGTGTTAGGAAGTCAACAAAAATGCTGCTTCTTGAATTTTTTTGTTTGTGATATTTGTCAGTTTTTAAAAAAATTTTTATTTTCATTTTTATTTTATTATTATTATTTTAAAAATATTTAATTTATTTATTTGTCAGAGAGAGAGAGAGAGAGAGCAAGAGCAAGCACATGCAGACAGAGTGGCAGGCAGAGACAGAGGGAGAAGCAGGCTCCCTGCCGAGCAAGGAGCCCGATGTGGTATTCCATCCCAGGACGAATCATGACCTGAGCTGAAGGCAGACGTTTAATCAACTGAGCCACCCAGGTGCCCTATTTGTCAGTTTTTTGAAATTTATAATTTGTTGTGTTTATCATTCTATAAAAATGTTCTCATATGACTAATTTTATTACTCCTTCCCTTAAAAGTGCCCCCCAAATTACATAAGCTTGAGGTCCCATAAAATCTTGTTTTGCCCCTTTGTACTATCTAATGATAGTTAAAACTTCTAATCAACGTAGTTTAAAAAAATCAGATGTGTCACTCAAATGTTTAAATGTATAGAAATGGCATAAAACTTCTTCATATGTTGTCAAGTCACTCCTTCCTTTTTTTTTTCTACGAGCAATAATCCTAGTTCCTTTCATTTTTCTTTATCTTTTAGATTTTGTATACCCTCTTTGTCCAGTAGGACTTCCTGAGATGATAGAACTGTTCTACAGCTGTGCTATGTACTGTGATAGCCACTTTCTAAACATGGCTGTTGAGCCCCCGAAATGTGGCTGATGGGACTGAGGAATTGAAATACTAATTTTGTGTCATTTTAATTAATTTGAATTTATGCTAACATAGTAGCTCCTGTACTGAACAACACAGTTTACAGCTTTAATCAGCTTTGGAATGGACACCTCATGTCTTGCCTACACCTTTATTCTAGTTATCGAATAGAGATTTCTATGTCTTCGTGCAGTAAACTCCTAAATCATGATGAACATACATTATTCTGAAGATTGTGTTCAATTTTTAAATTTCTCAAATTAAATATTCTTAAATTCTTATGATGTTGTGGGTATTTTTATAGGCAGGTTTTCATTATTATGATTAATGTTAGCAGACTCTGGAAAGCTTAAAAAGAGATTTATGGAAATTTCCTTGTCGAACATGCTTTTCAATATGGTAAAACAATCAAAGGATGCTTTATTGGGGGCAAAAGATGCATAGAATCCAATCAATAATGCATTTTGCTTGCCTAAAACTTGTGCTTACCAGAATGAGCTTGACACACGTGTGATGCATTCCACAAATGGAGACTTTCTGCTCTACCAGAAGTAATTTAACAGCAATGGTCAGATATTTCACATGCTCGGCAAGTTTTGAGTGATACCCAAGACAGATGCAGCCATGGCCTGTCCCCTGGAAGATGATTGTTTATACCCAAGAGCAATTCCTGGAATGTAACAGGAAGCGGCACGTGACCACACAGTGAAGCTGGGTATTTCTCCAGGCTTCCTGTTGGAGGAATAAGTGCTTTTCGTTCTCCTCCAGGCACAGAAGGAAATCATTCTGAAGCCATACGGAAGAAAATACTTATTTAAGACAAATTTGACTTTTCCACATACACGATTCTTCACAGGATGATCTCCAGGTAACTAGGACAACAGGAGGTGGAAACCCAGACAAAACTTCAGAATGATCAAGAGCAGTCCAGATGTTGTGGTCCAGTCTACTGGAATATTACACTGAAATTCAGTATTAGTTCAATTTTTAGGCTCACAAACATGTATGGAACCCTCTAAATTTAATTCAACACATTTTTCACTGTTATTTTCTGTTTTCATGATATCCTTTTGTTTTCGTCTACTGTTTTCGTGCCACTGGATTGAAAGAGGACAATGGTTTTTTTGTTAGAAAAACCAGGACTCTGTATTTGTAATCATGTAATGCTAGATATAGGGATAAAACGGAGTTAGGCTACCATCAAGATGTTTTCTATTTAGTTCATTATGTCCTTAAGGCAAATGGGTGATATGTTTTTTTCAGGTTTCTTTTAAAATGAACCCTAGGATACATAAATTTAGTTTACTTAAAAAACAGAAAAGTCATAAAAATAGAAAGTAATAAAAGTTTTTTCAGAAGCCCAATTTCATTTAATCTTATCTTTTAATTTTGAGATTCTCAGAGTATGAGCATCTGCTAATTTTTATGGCAGGATTAGGAGTTTATGTAGAAATATAATCACTCTCATCAAACTTATGTATCTAGATAAAAAAAAAAATCCTGGAAACAACCCCGATGTCCATGTGGGAAGGGGGACTGACTAAAAGCCAACAGGAAACTTTGGGTAGTCTCGCATATGTTAATTGTCTCGCTTGTAGTGATGGTTTCACACAGATGCATATGTCAAAACTTGTCACATTGTACAATTCAAATAAATGCAGTCTATTTTATGCAATTTCACTTCAATAGAGCTGTTTAAAACTTTAAAGAAAAAAAACCCATTTTCTTTAAATTATGCTCTAAAACTTTTGACGACTCAAAAATAAAGCCTTTTATCCAAATAATTTTCACAGTCTCACAAGGGAGACTAGGTGAGGTCCTAGTGAATGCTGAATAAAATACAAGAGCCAATTCAAGGAAGCAAAGGATCAAACTTCCAAATGAATGATTATAGAAACCAGGCAAAAATCACAAATCAGATTGGTAACACCTCTCTGTGTGGGAATGGCATCAACTTCAATCTTCATTGATTTGCTAAAGCAGAGTGCTTGGACATCCTCCTGGATCCTGGACGAATTCTCTCCCTTGCTCTTTCATTCAATTACAATTATTTTGTCTCCTGTAGAGATATATCCTAAATGCATCTTATTTCTATTATGTTTTCCTCCGACTCGTTTTCCACTGCTTTGGTCAGATACTCATTATTTCCTGTCTACAAGTAATTCTAAAGACTCTCTCTGTATTCTTCTTCCCTTTCAATTTATCCTCCAAGCAACAAAGGAGAGCCGTTACCTGTAGCAGCCAGGGACCGAAGCACCTTCCCAAACAGAAGAGAGAGTTCTAAACATGACAAATCTGTGGTCTTTGGTAAAGTAACAGAGTATTGCTGATCCATGGCCTGGAGGGAAACAGGGAAATAGATACTGACCTTTATTCCTAAAGGGGAAGCCCTTTAGGCTCCTGCCATGACCTTTTAATGGTCAAACTGAAAAGGAAAGCCAGGGAGCTCCATAGATTTAGTCCCTAAAGTTTTGCCTTCCAGGGCACAGAGCAGAGTAGAAAAGAAAACGGGTGCATCTGGAGGGGCAATTAGAAAATATAATATCACATCCTTCTAAAACACAAGATTGGTCATATTATTCCCTTAAAAATATAGCTTTCTGTGCGTTTTAGAGCATGGGAAGACCTTTGCCCCATCTTCAAAATTGAAAAGTAATACTTTGTTAAACTTAATAACATTTATTTGTAGAAAAATCATTTGTTGCACTGTCCTAAGTACTATATTACTAGATGACATAAAATTTAGTCTTCTCAAAAAGTTCTGAGAAAGATATTATTTTCATTAACTATTAATAAGGAAGCTTATCTATCTTTATAATCAAATTATACATGTGCAATCTTATGAATTCACTAATGCTTGTAGGGAAGAAGACAGGAAGCAAGATAACTCTAAATTTTGATGATATCACCAGTTATTCCATTCTTAACACTTCTGAGACTCTAGAATTAACTTTTTTTGTACAATGTGAACTTGAAACACACACTGACTAATTTATCTGGTACTTAGCAAAAGAAACAAGGCACAAAGAAAACTGATGATTATGATTTATTAAGAAATGGTATATTGTTTTCCAGTGTGGTTCAATTCCCAAAAAGATTTCAAGGGTAATTTTTGTGTACCTTATTTTCATCTCAATCAGTGACTTTAAAAACCTAAGGCTTTGAAAAGATGTCTGTACTCCTGAGAATTAGAGCCTAGATTAAAATACAGTCTGGTTATAAAACTCTGTTTGATTATAAATTTCTTTTTTTAAAAAAGTATTTATTTGAGAGAGGTAACACAGGTGTGCACACAGGAGTGGGAGAGGGGGCGGAGGGAGAGGGAGAGAGAGCATCTTAAGAAGCTCCACACTCAGCACGGAGGCGGACACTGGGCTTGATCTCAGGATGTGGAGATCATGGTCTGAGCTGAAATCTAGAGTCAGATGCTTTAACTGACTGAGCCTCCTAGACAGCCCTGATTATAAACATCTTGCTTTTTAGTATTATTATATATGGCCTCACTAAATAAAAGGATAAAAGCTATCAACTTTTTAAAAATTCTTGCTGTAGAATTAGGAGTCAGAGATTATTTCCTTTCTTTCTCAGTTTGCTGTTACTTAATGTTTTTGAGTGCATGTGATTTGAAAGGCAATAGAAGATTTATATAGCCTGCCATTGTCTTTATTAGCATGATTTTTATGAAAGGGTTTGCTTATAAAGTAGCATTCACATTTTAGTGTGAAGGAAATGTCAGATTTTCTATTGGATATAGAAAGTTTATTTCCATAACTTACACAATGTATGTCAGAATTTTTTAAATGTTTTCAAGACGAGCGGTGATTGCTTTCTCCTGCTTTAAGTGTTATTTGTCTAAACATAATGCATAAATTTAGTGCTCATAATCTAACACGGTTGGAGACCCAAATACATCCATTTTCGGTTTTCATTTTTTAAAGATTTATTTATTAATTATTTGAGGCAAGGGAGAAGGGGTCGAGGGAGAGGGTCAAAGGAAATCTCTAGCAGACTCTCCACTGGGTGCAGAGCCTGATGCAGGGCTTGATCTCATGACCCCTGAGATCATGACCCGAACCACAAACACGAGTCAGTTGCCCAACCGACTGAGCCACCCAGGCACCCCCAAACACATGTTTTTTAAAAGCAGAAATTACTTTTTTCCCCAAAGAATCTTTTAGTGAATAATGCATTCTACTTGGGATAATCATATACTTCTCTTTGAGTCTATACTCCAGCTTTAAAAAATTTCCTAATTCAAAAGGCTCATAAATTTGTATCATTGTTACTTATTTGCAAATTTCATTTTCATATGAAATTGGAAGTCCATGTATTTTTCTTGTTTGTATCCTGAGGATAGCTAGGATGTACCTGCAAATAATAAACATTCACTAAATGTATGCTGTATGAATGAATGAATTTTCTAAATGACAACTACAAAAATTTATTCTGCATTGTCATGAATTTCATTTGTAATTGATCTAGTAAAAAGACTGTACAGTTTATATCAGAGGTGATATAAACTTTTTTAAAAAAAGATTTTATGTATGTATATATTTAAAGAGAGGGTGTGCAATTAGGGGAGGGAGAAAATCTCCAGCAGTTTCCCTGCCAAGCAGAGTCCAAGGTGGAGCTTGATCTCACAACCCTGAGATCCTGACCTGAGCCGAAATCAAGAGTCAGATGCTTCACCAACTGAGTCACCCAGGTGCCCCTATACACTTTTGTTATATGGAGTTATAATCATTGTATCTTTTAAAAATTTATTTTTTATTTTTTATTAACATATAATGTATTATTGGCCCCAGGGGTACAGGTCTGTGAATCACCAGGTTTACACACTTCACAGCACTCACCATAGCACATACCTTCCCCAATGTGCATAACCCAATCACCCTCTATCTACCCCCCCCCCCCCCCGCAACCCTCAGTTTGTTTTGTGAGATTAAGAGTCTCTTATGGTTTGTCTCTCTCCCGATCCCATCTTGTTTCATTTTTATCTTCTCTACCCTCCAAGCCCCCCACATTGTCTCTCAACTTTCTCATATCAGGGAGATCATAGGATAATCATTATATCTTATACCTTGAAATAAAGAATGTATTTTGAGTACAACAATATAATCAACAATGGGAAGCACAAACTGGGCCAAATCATTAGCTGTACTGATCTGTGTGGTATGTCCTGTATGTTTTGTAAAGGTTTTTGTGTTAATATTTTAAAGTCAGGTTACTTGACATTAGGATTGTGAGATTTTCTTAAATTTAAAGATAAGCCAACACTGCCTCCACTCCCAAAGGCAACCATCGTCTTAGTTTTCCTCAGAGCTGGCCTTTGGTGGGTCTAGCTCTAGCTGAGTTCCCGTCCTCATGCAGTGTGGGCAGCTCCACTTACGATTCACCCGATTTATCATTTATGCCAGTTTCTGTGAGCCTGGGAGGGCATGAAGGGAGTACCCACCCTGAGTGATTTTAACGGAATCACTTTTCACATTTTTAAGTTTGGGTATTGGTTCATGAAATTAGTCTGCCCAAGAACGTGCCCGAGTTCACAACAGCCCTTCTTTCACTCTACAGAAGAAAAGGATGTCTTCTCCCATCCTAAACCTAACTGTGGAGTATAGCTCGGAAGCAAAAAATCCAGAGGGCTTCAGACAAAATGGAAGCCTCCGGGAATAATGAACCAAAACACCGCGAGACCTCAAGAGTCAGTTGTCTTTCCAGGCTTGTACATATTTTGGCTCCCAGTGAAGCCTGGCATTAGAAATGGGGTCCATCTGTGATGACTAAAATTCAGATAAACTTTTCAAAAGGGTGGTGAGATCGATGACATTTTTTACTGCACTTTTTAAATTAAATTATTGGACAAATGCATGGCTCTTGAGGGAAATTGTCTTTAGTATGTAATTAAAGGACATTTATAAGAAACACTGCTCCCTTTTTTTAAAAAAAAAAAACTTTTTATTTAGTTAGTTTTTGAGGGGAGGGAGATCTAAATGTAAAGTTATTTTCAGTCCATCTTAATTCTCATCTTATTTTATATTGCTATCTGGGTCAGATTTTAACAACATATGTATTTTTTCTTTCACAAATAAACACAGTAAATTTAATTAGAAGCTTGAACAAAATAATGGCTTTAGCTCTGATTTTGATAGTTGATTCTTCTTAAAAAATTGTTCTCCAAACCAGAACACCGGAATTCAGTGTGTATGTACTCACTTATTGACTAGTATTGACTATTAAAACTGAAGTATAACTGATATATAATATTCTATTAGTTTCAGGCATGTATCATACTGATTCAATATTTTTATGCATTACAAAGTGGTCCCCATGATATGTCTAGTTACCATCTGCCACGATACAAAATTTTTAAATATAACCTGGTTCAGCCACAATGAAAATATGGACTTACCCCCCCAAATTAAAAATAGTTGGGGCTCCTGGGTGGTTCAGTTGGTTGTGTCTGACTCTTGATTTTGGCTCAGCTCGTAATCTCAGGGTTGTAAGATCAAGCCCCCTATCGGGCTCTGGGCTGGGTGTGGTGCCTACTTGGGATTTTCTCTCCCGCCCACTCTTCCCTCCCCAAAAAATAAAAATGAAAAAAATTAAAAATAAAACTACCATACCATTCAGCAATTTCACTCTGTATATTTATCCAAAGAAAATGAAAACACCAGTGTGAAGAGATATGTGCCTCCCTGTGTTCACTGCAGCATTATTTACGATAGTCAAGATACGGAATGAACCTAAATGTCTATATAGAGGAAGGATAAAGAAGATGTGTTAGAAATATACAATGAAATATTACTCAGCCATAAAAAGAATGTAATGTTGCCATTTGGTGACAACACAGATGGACCAAGTTATGATTTTAAAACTACTTCTAAACAGATAAGACAAACAGATAAGATAATTAAGTAATCTCCTATATAGAAGAAAATCTCCATTTTTTTAAAGCAGATTTGGAGTTTGAATTGCCTGTGTTCTCCATTTACTAATTCCTAAACTAGTGATCATTTTTAAAAATGTATTTATTTTTTTAATTATGATGTTCTGCTCTCAAAAAAATACATATGGTAACTGAAAACATTAAAATGCTTATAAAGGATGATAATCTAAAAATTAAAAAATAGAAAATGAAAAAATAAAATAAATATACAGTTATTTTTATAAGTCTTCAGTAATCAGATTGCATAAACTATTGGCAAAAATGAAAAAAAAATCCAGTTGTTCAATGAATTAAAAATTTTTCTCTTTTATAGATGCTTTTTCCTCAAACTTGTTTTTCATGTTAAAATAATTGTTGATTTGAACTTTTCTGTGTCCTGAACATCAACATATCCAGAGGAAAGGGTGGCTGGCATGTTAGAGTGTGAATGATGCAGCAATCTGGAATTGCCTATCCTTTTAGTCTGAGAGTCATTGAGGAAAAACAGAACTCATGATTTTGAACTCTAACTGCTAGAAGTCTTTGCAAAAATAAATTTCTTTTTTTTTCAGGGGTCCAAAAGATCTAGAGAATTTCTAAGGAAATTAATATCTAGTAAGGAATTCTTAAAATTGATCACGAATTATCTCAGATTTATTTAACTCCATTCTCCACTATAGTTACTTTTTTTCGAAGATTACCTAAAGCCTAAAAACAATCTGTCCTGCGTCTCAGTGAACAGCTGTTCTTGGATGTGCATCTTTTTTTGTTTTTTTTAAGGATTTTATTTATTTATTTGACAGAGATCACAAAGTAGGCAGAGAGGCAGGCATAGAGAGAGAGAGGAGGAAACAGGGTCCCTGCTGAGCAGAGAGCCTAATGCAGGGCTCGATCCCAGGACTCGATCTCAGGACTCGATCCCAGGACTCTAGGATCATGACCTGAGCTGAAGGCAGAGGCTTTAACCCACTGAGCCACCCAGGCGCCCCAGGATGTGCATCTTCATCTCATGCTCTTCATCTGTCTCCCCCTCTCTACTTCCCTATTTTCCTCAAGTGAGCAAAACCTATTGTCTTAGTTGCTCTGACTTGAACGTTTTCCTTTATGCCTTTTTCTCCAACTTATCCAAATATAATAATAAGAAAATGTGACCATTATTTTTTTCCCGTCATCAATACCTCAGTTTAATTCCCACTGTCATTATCTTGGTCCCCAAAGTCATTACTTCATAGCAAAACTATTCGAATCATTTCTTAGCTTGATCTTCTATCTGGCCTCTCCAATATTGTTTTTACATGCCCCTGCTTTCTATATTCAGTTTATCTTTCCTACTCGCAACCCTTCAAGATTTCCCCATAACCAAGAAAACAAATGTGAGATTGCCTAGTTTATCATCAAAGACCCTCCACTTCTGATTGCGATCTATTAATTTAACATCATTGACTTCATTGACGTAACAGACGTTTTTGAGAGTTGCTTTATGCCAGGAGCTGTGCTAGGAACTGCACATAAAGATGAGTGTGGTAAGGCCTTTAGTCTTAACAAGCTCACAGTGCCTCTTAGTAAGAGTACCTTAGCCAGTAATGTTTTCCACATCTCCTTCACAATTCCAAGTGCTATTTTTTATCCAGTGAATAGTTCACTTTTCATTTCTTCCATGAAATCTTCTTTAATAATCCAGTCTGTTTTGATTTCTTCCTCCTCTAAATTTCAGCTCATAGTGTTTGTAATAATCATCTGGACAACTTGTTCCTGCCCACTTTTAGCTATATGAGCTATATACTGACATATACCATTAGGTAGGCTTAAGGCATACAACATGATGATTTGATACATGTATGTATTACAAAATGAGTCAGTAAGGTTGATAACCATAAGGTTAATTAATGAAGATATCCATATTTTTATATAATTACAATTTTGTATATGTGTGGGGGGAGAATATTTAAGATCTACTCTCTCAGCAATTTTTAAGTAAATAATACATTACTGTTCACGACTGTAAGGTTACAGAATATTAATTAGATCCCCAGAAATTACTCATCCTATGAATGAATGGGCATGCCCTTTGTACTCTTTGACCAACATTTCTCCATTTCCCCCTATGCCTACCCGTGGCAACTGCCATTTTATTCTCTGTTTCTGCGAGTTTGGCTATTTTTTTTTTAATATTTCAAATGTGACATTATACAGATTTATCTTTCTCTGTCTGACTTAATTCACTCAGCGTAATGCTTTCAGGGTCCATCCATGTTCTTGCAAATGGCAGAATTTCATTTTTCTCATGGCTGAATAACATTCCATTCTCTCTCTATAGTATCACATTTTCTTTATTTATGCATCCACTGATGGACACTGAGATTGTTTCTGTACCTTGGCTACTGTGAATACTGCTGTAAAACATGGGCATACAAGTATCTCTTCCAGATCGTAATTTATAATCAGTGCCTTTGCATACATTCCTAGACTGTTATATCTTCTCTGGAAAAAATACCTACTCATGTCCTCTGCCTATTTTTAACTGGATGATGATGATGATTTGCTACAGAGTTGTGAATTCCTCAACGTATTTTGGATATTTGCCCCTTATCTGATACTTTGCAAGTGCTTCTCCCATTCCATAGGTTTCTGCTTCATTCTGTTAACTTTTCCTTTGGTTGTACAGAAGCTTTTTCGTTTGATGTAGACTCACTTTATAATTTTTTGCTCTTATTGCCTGTGCTTTTGGTGTCATATGCAAAAAACAGAATGTGACATTGTGACACATTGTCTACTTCTGCGAAAAGAATTAACAACAACAACGAAAACAATGAACAAAACTGACATCTGCAGATCTAGCTCTGGAGACATGAATGGGAGTCTTTTGCCAGGTCCGTGGATGGATTGGACTAGACTGCAGCTGGAGAGGCTACAGCTGAGGATAGGGTCCTTTTAAGATTTCTGGGAATGCAGACAAGAATGTCTTCTATTGGGTGTCTGGGCTGGCAGGCCTGCTAGTAAACTGTGTGACTGTGATGGGTTTGGATGGTCCTTCAGGATCTCTGGGGGTGCAGATGGAAATGTGTCCCACTGGGACCATGGATGCTCAAGATTACTGGCAGACCGTGACTGGGAGAAGGCTTGAGCCATGTATAAATGGCCCTTTTAGCTTCTCCAGGGGCAGAGAGAAGAACGTCTCCTGCACCATTTCTGTGCAAGTAAGACCATTCACATACTGTGGCTGGGATAAGAGCCCAGTTACAGGTCCTTTCAGAGAGACCTCTAGTCTCTCCAAATTTTCCAGGTTTACCTTCAGGGGCTCTCAGACCATGGCTGACAGGGCATGGAGCTAGTTCATGTGCCAGTTGAGGGTCCACAGCTGGGACCAGGTTCTGAATTCCTATTACCCGATGCATGGGTGGGCCTGACTGTTCCCAGGTCCCTTGGTGTATGATGGTAGCAACAGGATCAAGCCAAAGGGGGCTATGGCTCAGTCCTCAGTGGTACAGAGCTGTTTCCAGGGTTGTAGCTGGGATCAAGAATATGTGAGCATCTCCTGCATGGTCCCTGGACCAGCAAGACTGTAGACGGATTCTGGCTGTGATGGGCTAGAGCCAGCTTACTGGGCCCTTCCAGAATCTGCAGTCTGATTCAGCAGGCTCTAAGTCACAGTTAAGAGGCAGATGCCACTGACGTAGAGGTCAGGGATATTCTAAATTGCTTTGGACATCTCTCACAATAAGGAATTATTTGGCCCAAATGTCATTATCTATGTTGAGAAACTCTGATCTGGATAATTTTCGATCTGTGCATATGGGCCGCTTCCTCAATTATGAAGTGATGAGGTCATAGCTAGACACAGAGAGGAGGTGATGGGAAGATCAAGATAGAAATTGGAGCGATGTGGCCACAAGCCAAGGAATTCGAGGAATGCCAATATCCACAAGAAATATGGGAGCAAGGAGAGTCTCCCCTAGAGTCCCTAGAGGGAGTGCAGCCCCCCTACACCTAGACTTCAGACTTATAGGTTGCAGAACTATGACAGAATAAACTTTGTTTATTTTCAGCCACGAAATGTACGGTGACGAAATGTACGGTGATTCGTTATAGCAGCCCTCAGGAAACTTACACACAGGCTCTTAATAGGTAGGCACTTAAAACATACGTCATATTTATGACAATAACTGTCTTGCTTCATCATGGACATTTGGTTAAGCTTCTTTAGCAAATCTAATCAACTATACATTCTTATGCCTCCATCTCACTTCCCTCAAGACTGTGGTGTGTCACTAAACTACTAGACATATTAGCACAGGAATGAATAGAATACTTCCCAAAGGAGAAGCCACACAATGTGATGATCAGATGTTGATATATTAGATGTAAATTCACTCATGTATGTGCTCGTTAATTTATTTCAAGTGTACTTCATATAGATATCCCCTACTACAGTTCCTCCCACTGGACTTATTAGTCATAAAATATGATGTTATAATTTGGAAGCTAAGTTGTAGTTAATGTAGTTTGTAGCAACATCAGCTTTAATCTCTAGATGGCACTATGTTATAAGGAATCAAGCAAAGAACTGCTACTATAATTTTCATATAACTGTTACTGGAAATAAAGAATATTTTCCTGCTAAAATCTTCCAAGAAATTATATGCAGCACTACGAAAGTTCTATTTTACTAAATATGGATAGGCTTCTAATTCTCATATTACTGTGATAAGGAAAGATAATAGAGGAATTGCGTTCTAAAACATGCTTGCCAATGGTAAGGAATCTATCAGGGAAATTTATTTTCCTTCAAGTTTTTTGATTATTCTGAATATATTTTGTTGTGGAATATATAAACTACAAATGGGAGAGCTCTGGATCTTATGTGAGAATGTCCACATAACCTGGGATAATCCTTTGATAGTTATAGGTGAAGATTAATAATTCACTCTTCATTTTAGCTTAAAATATAAACAAGATGATATTTTTTATACTCATTATTGAAAATTCACCTTCAATTTCAGATGAGATGAGACAAAGCTTCTTGTCTGATCTTTTCCTTAATTCTTTTTTACATTCTTAAACTTTCTTTTGGGGAAAAACAACAACAACAACAACAACTATCTATATGAATATATACTTTTTTTTTTTTTTTGCTGTGAGTCACTAATGACTTCTAGATATTTAAAAAATTCTTTTATTCTGAAGGCTTTAGGAATTAGATTTTTCTTTATTTGCATATGTGGTAAACTCATTTAGCCAAGCAAATAATGTTATTTCTTGTCTTCTCTACTTTCAAAGGATTTTGAATCACTCCTAAAGTATTTTTTTCATTGCTCATTTTGCATTTTAATTAGGTGCATATAGACTCACATTCTGTAAAAAATTATACATTCCTGGGGGAATGGTATACTTACTTACTTACCTTTATGCAAATGATATATCCTTGGTAACTATCTATCGCATTATTTGGATTTGGTAGTGCATGATGTTATAATTCAAAGGAAAAAATAGCTCATATGGGAGTTGTTTCTTTTTTGATATTTTTTCTTTAAAAAAATCCAAATGTCTTTGATTTGAAGTAGCAACTGAGATTACCAAATAAAAACATATACTTATCTTGATTGGGGCAATAATTTGGGGATTAAATTAGTTATTAAGTAAAATTTGAGGCCATTAAAAACCAGTCTGTTTGAATGTTTCCATTTTGTCCACACAAGTGGAAAACCAATCTTTATCATCACCCCAACCTAATTCCAACCCTTAACTTTAACAGTTCCCTCAGATCTCAATTTTTCTGGTAATTCTTTGTTCTTTAAAGAGATTTGGCCCTTTTGTGTTCCTAAAACATACTGTGTTGGCTCTTTGTGCCATTTTTTGTTTGTTTGTCTATGTCTTTTATCATTCTTTAAGTTTTTTAAAAAAGACTTTATTTACCCATTCATGGGACAGAGAGAGAAGAAGAGGGAAAAGCAAGCTCCATGCTGAGCAGGGAGCCCAATGCCGGGCTCAAGCCCAGGACCCCAGGATCATGACCTGGGCTGATGGCAGATGCTTAACCAACTGAGCCACCCAGACTCCCCACTCCTTAAATTTCAAAAGGGCAAGAACCACATGTATTGTATTTACTCTTATATACCCAGCGTCTGGCACAGAGACTGTTGCATCATGATCACATGGTGTTTACTGCGCAAATGAGAGCTTATTCGAATAAATGATTGAAGGATGAAAGAGAAACACTTACATCATTTACCTTGCAAATATATTGGGATACTTATTAGGCGTCAAAAAACTATGCTAAACACAAGAGAGGGAACATAACAGACAAATCCCCCTGCCTTCATGGAGTTTCTATTTCACTGGAATGAAGACAGGCAAGTCAACAAATAAATACATAAGTAAACAAGTGAATACAAAATTAAAGATATGTTAAAAACAGAGTCAAAGATACTAATAAATAAATACATAACTGATAAAAATGAAGCAGACAAAAGTGATGAAGAGTGCTCAAGGTGGTTCCAGGAAGGCCCTTCAGAGGAGATACAACTGAGGTGATGTGGGGGAAGTTTCTGTGTAGTTTGTTTTTGTTTTGTTTTTGAGGCAGAACATTTCCTTCAGAGGACCGTTAATGCAAGAAGCATGAATCAGAAGTTTGTTTGCATGTTCCAGGAACACAAATGGAGTGAGTGAATGGGAGAAGCAGAATGTGATTCGAAGTGTGGCTCGAAGGGAAACCTGGTGTCAGAAAATAAAGGACCTTACAAAACCCAACAAGGACTTCTGATTTCATTTGAGAAGCTAATCACATGAGCCATCTGAATCTGGGTCCAAGGGTCAGAAAGAAAGTCAGAACCAAGTGGAAGAGAGATTGGATATGAGGGAGATTCTCCATGCCCGGCTTTGAAGATGGAAGAAGCCGCATGGCTTGAAATGTGTGTAGCCTCTGGGAGCAGAGAGTGCCCCTAGGTGGCCTTGAGGAGCTGAGAGTGATCCTTGGCTGACAGCCAGCATGGAAATGTGGGCCTCGGTCCTGTAATCACAAGGACTTGAATTCTCCAAGAATCCCGAATGAGTGTGGAAAAGGGTATTCAGGTGGTCAAAGTCTTGATTCGAGATTTGTGAGACCATGAGCATAGACCTCAGCCATGCTTTGGCCAAACTTAAGACCTACAGAATTGTGAGTGAATACCTGGGCACTATTTTTTGGGTTTGTGGTAGTTTGTCACACAGAGCAAGAGAAAATGAATACCTCCAAAGTTGTTGTGATGATCAAGTACCCAGTATGCCTTTTTGATTATAGAGCGGTAAATATTAAGGGTCCTGAGCAAGTTCAGACTCTAGGAATTGATGTAGACCCTAAGGATGAAACTAAAGGGCAGTTCTTGCAGTGGAGGGAAGGAATTTAGGGTGGATAAAGCCAAAAGAAGATTTTTTTTCTTTTTTTTTTAGAGAAAGCGAGAGCATGTGTGCATATGGGGGCTGGAGGTGGGGTTGGGGGTGAGAAAGAGGGAGGGAGAGAGAATCTTAAGCAGACTCCATGCCCAGTGTGGAGCCTGACATGGGGCTTGATCTCACGACCTGAGCTGAAATCGAGAGCATGCCCCTTAACTGATAGTCACCCAGGCACCCCCTAACATAGGCTTTTATTTGGTTTTTGTCTCACACTGGCTTTATCCTTAATATAGTTTTATTCTAATTCGACTCTTATCCAATCACTTAAGTTCAAAATAATGGCATTACATGTGAGTCAATACTTCTTCAAGTCTCTAAGTCTGATTGCTAATACCTTCTAAATTTCCCCTATCTTCCCATTTCCTTTGGCAGTCCCTTACTCCAACAGTACATCCTCCAGTAACTGGTTGGTACTGCACACGTTTACTTGGCTACCTCCAAGCCTACTTCTGTGCATTACTTCCAGACCCATCTTGCCCAAACTCTTCTTCCTTCATGCTATTCCCTCACTCATAGTTTCTCTCCACAGGATCCTGTCTTGCCAAGACCTTGGAGCTGTCATGGTCTTTTGGCATCTCTCACTTCATGCACAAGGAAACTGAAGCCAGAGAGGTACACTAACTTACTCAATGACAGAGCAAGCAAGAGGCAAAGTTAGGCCTAGGACAAGATCTCCTGATTTAGTTTTAGTGCTTTCTAAGACATGTTTCCATGACATGTTTCAGACTTCTCAGAATGGCTTCTGGGATTTTTATTTCCAACCTTACCTCCATACCCTTCCCCTTTTTCTCCCCATCATGAATCATCCACTCCAGACAGACCCATTTCCCAACTGTGCTGTGAACATATTACTCACCGTCTTCTACCTACTAGATGTTCTCCCTCTCTTTCCCCTTTCCTTTCCTTATGATGGTGTTTGTGCTTGCTGGTCACTCTGCCTTATGAAGATGCCTCTGTTCTCTGATCTCTGTCAGCACCTTCTATGAGAACCAGTCATTAACACATGCAGCTTATAAAGCACCTTATTGGGGGGTAGATGTTTCATGGATGGCTGTCTTATCTTTCCAAGAAGATTATACATTCCCAGATGATACTTAGGGTTTCTCTTTCATTTGTAGCCAGCTCTGTGTTCAGCATAAATAAATAATATAGTGAATTAAATTAGTCTTAGTCTTCTTCACTCTTTGCAATTTAAATCAACTAACATCTATTGAGGGCTTATCAGGGATTAGATGAGGGGATGAAAGGTGAGGTAGGCTAACTGTCCTCAAATGAGCTCACACTCTAATGGGGAATTTGTGCAAGTAAACTACTCTGAAGTGATATGATAAACACATCGTGCAGCAAGTTTGGGGGTTTTTACTACTCCTACGACCAATCCAATGATTAGAGGAGATGAAGTCTCTTGGTTGGTTTTGGCCTTGGCATGCTTTTTCTCATATGAGGCTGTTGGTTCATACAGGGATTTTACGATACATGTTACAATAGTTCTCTGCTGTAGACAGTTGAACATACTGAAATATCTGAAAAACACTGAAACAAAGCCACATTTTAAAGGACTTTGCTATAGCATGGATCCAATTATTCTGGGTAAATAACTTATCTGATTAGATGCCTTATTGTATTTTCATTTGAAAAGTGCTCTGATCCAGAGCCAGTTAATTAAAAATCTATTTTCAACCTGTTTTTTAAAAAAAATTATTTTAAATAAATATGCCCTTACCTTATTGTGAACATTTTAAATTTAGAATATTGGCCCTCCCAAAACATGTTGTAACTTAATTATAATAAATTCTGTGGCTTGACAATAGCTACCAATGAAAACAAATCTTCTCCACATAATGCTTTCTAAAAAGGCAAAAAAGAGAAAGACTGAAAAGTCCGGTTGACAAATTGCAATTGGTCTGCATTCGGGTACTTCAGTACATCATTCAGTATCACTGAAATGTAAAGGGGCTTTGTTAGGATTTAAAAATTGAGGACTTGGATTCCTACCCAGTTGCAATAACACAGTGTAGCATTGTTAGTTCTGATTCAAGTGCAACTGATCAAAAGGTTATTGACTATTCCTTGTCTCGCTGCCAACCCTGAATGTCTTCTCCCTGACTGGAATATTTGGATCGTGTTGTTGTTCATTAACGCTTATCTTACATTCCATTCACTATCATTATCTACCTTTCTCAGTAATTAGCTAATTATATTTCAAGATAATTAGTTTAATGAAAGTGTGGGAAGTACGCAGGAAGAATCTAAGTATATTGTCATGACATCTATATGCAGATTAAGTAAAAAATAAGGAACACAAGAAAATTAAAAAGAGGGAGCACTTAAAATACTATGTATGTGCATTTTCCTGAAATCCTTCAAGTAAGTGCTAGTCTTCTTTTGGGTTCCATTGCTCCTTAAGGATATATCATGGTATGCTGGGTACATATATCATGGTATGCTGGGTCGTAGAGGGAATAATTCTTTCAAGCCACCATACCTTTTTGGCCAGTACAGATGTAATGCTTGTTGCTGCTTGTTTTGTTTGTGGATTTCTCAAAGACAAAGAAATACGGAAAAATTTAGAGAAACAAAATGAATTAATATTAGATTAGTCAAGTAGCTTTATTAATAGAGGGAGTATAACCATACTGCTATATTTTTCCATTTTAAGACATGAGCACACAATTGAGTTGGACCTAAACCTACACGCTTATATGGTCTATTACCTAGGGATCTCATGTATGTATGTAGGTATGAATTTATGGTAATGTATGTACATATGTATGTTTTTATTGAACAAGGCGCTTTGTTAATTGCTGTAGGAGAAAAAATAAATATGTTAAAAAGACTTTCTCCCTTTGAAGAGGTTATTCTACATTTAAGGGCAGCCATGAGAATGTGCATCTTGGTTTGCAAATTCAGGGAGCATAGTCAACCAAGGACCTCTGGGGCTGGGCTCGGAAGTTCATCACTGCCATGTTTGCCTGAGTCCATGTTTCCTAGAGGCTGTTCCCACCCAACGGCTGAGTATGGCGGAGATACTGAAGTAGGTCTATCCTAGGGACTCCCATGCTCCACTCTGCCCTTGAGAATCACAGGACTTCCTTTGACAACAAGGTAATCTAGGATGCTCCCACCCAACCTTTCTTCCTGTTCTCCTTAAGATTTCCTTTGCATTTGGATGGTTCTCCCGACCTTCTCCAGCTAGCTCCCTGTTTTCTTTCATAGGTACTTCCCCCAGTAAAAATCTTTGCACATTTAATCTCATCTTGACATCTTATTCTGGAGCACTAGCCTAACACACTGATGACAAAATCAAATATACTCAAGGAAAATTAAAAACATTATCAAGAAAGGCAAAATATGAGGCAACAAACAATATAGTTGAAAAGGTCACACAAGAAAAGATGTAACTACTGACTCAGGTAAAGGGAGGCTGATACAGAAATTAGGATGTATAATATATTTGAGTATAATAAGCATTCCAGTAGAGTGGAGTATAGAAGAATTGAATGAAGATAGGCTTGAAAGTTTGTTAAAATTAAATTATAGAAGAGCTTGTATATCATGCTAAAGGATTTGGCTTGCCTTTTTCATCTAAAGTCCTTCCCCTAAAAATGTGAGAGCAGAGGGGGTTCACAGATTTGGAAATGCTGAGCACCAGCTTGTGCTTTCTCCTTCAGGCTCTCAGTAAAAAGGCATGACTAGTACCGGATGGAGTCCAGCTGCCCAAGCCCAAGAGCAAAGCTATGAAGAGGACTAGGACTGGACCAGGATTTAGGATTCTAACACCTGGGTTGTTTCCTGGTGAGCTGAAGTATTCCACACATACACACAACAGAGACTGCTTTTGAGACTCGGGTCTTAATTCTGTACCAACGACAAGCTGACCGGCTTCTTTGATTTCTTCCAGAAACTGGATTACAATGAGCAGTGTTTGGGCCAGAGTTGAGAGGTTTTGTTTGGCAATGATGGTGATCAAAAGGAACCAGAAATTTAACGTCAAATCCAAATTTATGACTGCTTTTGAATAATCAGTTTTGGGGGCTCAATTATTTTTCCTGTATGACTACAAAGCTGAAGTTAAGTAGGGCCAGAGTTCTTCAGTGTGCTACAATTCCCACTCTACCCTACAGTGCAACATTGGGTCCATGCTGTTCATCTATAGTCCCAACCACGTCAGAGCCTTACTGTCTTTGCCACACTGGTGTTCGAACTCAGACCAGTCCAGCCACAAGGGCAGCATGTTTTTGCTTTTGGGCAATAGCTCTGTGCTTATAAATTAAAAACAGCTGAAGTGAATTGGATCCCAGGAACTCTGTGGTGAGATTCTTCTTGTTTGACCAAGACATACAAATGGCACCGTTTTCTTTCTTTCTTTCTTTCTTTTTTTTTAAAGATTTTTATTTATTTATTTGAAAGAGAGACAGTGAGAGAGAACATGAGTGAGGAGAAGGTCAGAGGCAGAAGCAGACTTCCCATGGAGCTGGGAGCCTGATGTGGGACTCGATCCTGGGACTCCAGGATCATGACCTGAGCCGAAGGCAGTCGTCCAACCAACTGAGCCACCCAGGCACCCTGGCACCGTTTTCTACCAAGTGCCAAGAGGATTACATTGCTAATAGTGACAACTGAACTTCTGTGCAGTTAGCATTGAGACCAATGGTTGCACAGTCTTATTCCAAGGAATAGCCCAAGCCCTGTTTTCCTCCACAGGCGATGAGAAAGATCAGGGCTTTTTTGAGGAAATGTGTAATGGAAAGTTCTCGACAATAGAGCATCATGTTATATGAGCTTTCGTCTAGGGCATGTGATTACTTGCATAATCTTTCTTAGTCCATTTATTGAAAGGCCACAGGAAGCACTTCATCTATGTCTTAGGTGATAAGGTTTACACTTGATTTCCCTGGTCATTGTTCCTACTTTATAGTACCATAGATTAGGTGTCAGTAAACTTTTTCTGTTAAGGGCCAAATAATAAATATTTCTAGCTTTGTGGGCTACGTGGTTTTTGTCACAACTATTCAACTTGGCTGTTGTAGTGTGAAAGCAGCCATTGGTAATATTTAAACAAAGGGGCATGACTGTATTCCATTAGAACTTGATTTACAAAAATAAGTGGTGGGTAGGATATGGCCAGCAAGTATAGTTTGCTGATCCTGCCATAAGGTATAAGGAAAAGGATACACTTACCACAGCCCTCCATGGCAGAGCTAAGGTCTCCAGGGATTCAGGTAAGTGTCAGAACTCCTGCCACCACTCTTCATATTCTAGATTTCCTTCCTTCGTTTAACATGGAAGCTTCTCCCTATTTCTACATTAAGCTTGCAAGAAAACTCACCTTTTTCTCCCTACCTCACAGGCCAAACTCTCCACCAATTTTGTCCTTCTCAAGTCTCCACTGGTTTTTAGTCTTAACAGGAAAGCCTGGTTCTCCTGAGCACAGCAACTTTGATAGCCCACGCAAGTGGGCGGAATGTGCAGAGCATGGTCCCTCTGTTCAACGACCTTTCCGTGTCCAAAGAACTCAACTTCCCTTCAGCTACTCACCCCTCTTGCTACTCCTTATTGCCTCCTCTCACATTTCTGTGCCGATGATTTCCAAATTTGTATCTGCGGTCCTGACAAGAATGTCAACTTGTTTGTTCTGCTCCAAACGGATATTCATTTAGAGACCTAACAACTCAAACTTAATATTGTCAACTGAATTTATTACTTCTGTCCTTAAACCTGTTGCTACTTGATCTTTCATCCGTAGAAAAGGACCCCACTTTTCCTTCAGTTACCTCAGTTCCAGGTTTGTATCCTCTTTTTCTTGTTCCCCACAACCAAACCATCAAAACATACCCTAAGTCTCACCTTTTCATTATTAGCTTTCAGACTATGCTAGCTCCTGGAATGTGAGCTTCTCTCTGGATCTGTGGAGATGACAACCACCTTATCTCCCCCTCCCCAGCTCTTCTTGTTCAGTCTACACAGAGCAACAATAATCAACCTTTAAAGCACAAAGCAGACCACTCCTGTCCCTTAGTCCTTTGAATTAAAAGGAAGAGCAAACTCCTTGTCTTTTTCTGTTAAGCTGTACACAATGTGGCTTATGTTGCTTGGAATTCACGCACCATAGTGTTATGGGCTTCTTACCATTCCAAGTTCATTCCCACCTTAGTACAGCTGGGTTTGCTCTCATCTTTCTGGATTGCTCTTTCCTTCCACATATTAAAACTGAATGTTTCCTATCCAGGTTTCAACTTAAATGGGGTCTCCTGAGACACCCTATCTAGTATGGAAGAGCCACCCTGGCACTCTAACATTTCACCACATTTTAATTATCATGGCTTCCTTGTTTATTTGTTTGCTTTATGGCTCCCCCTGGCCGAGGAGAGCTTATTTCTAGGGAGTAAGAATTGTTTGTTTATTCAATTACGCTAGTTCTTCAGTCAGTTGATAGTTTTGCATACGCCCTGTCCATCAGCCCCTTCTAGCTGTTTCTCCTTGGGTTTGATGGTAAATTATCTTGACCATTATTTCAACAAGTCTCCGGCCTGTAGCTCTCTCTGGCCTTTTTCATCACATTATCCGGCCAGCCATCATTCCTGAATGAATCAACTTTTACCCTAAGTCATTATTCTGCTTGATAAGACTTGTTGGAGAAAATTACATAACTGAGAAGACGGATACCATTATAAACTCACAGTCATCACTTCACCTGGGCCCTCAACCCGGCCTGGTAAGCTTAATGTATTTCCTAATCACATTTCAAATCTCCGCCCCCTTCTTGCAGCAAATGAACTCACTCCCTGCTTCACAGAAAAAAGTAAGTCCTCCGAGAGGCGCTCCCTGAGCTTTCTACCACCAAAGCCACAAACGGTCCTTTCTTCCTTCCCTTCTGTCACAGTGGCAAAGGCGTTCCTCTCCTGGATAAGCCCATGCTCTCTATTGTTGTTCCGGAGACTACTCTTTGCTCGTTAGCAGGACCTCGCACGATTAGTTATTTTGCTCTGCCCTTGACACTTCTTGCTCCTTACTCCCTCACTCACTATTCTTGCTGGGTTGAACTTCTTCAGTTCTTGACATCCATCAGCCTTTGCTTTTTCCCTTCCCTTCTTTTCTTCTCCCTCTTTTGGAATTTTCCGCATATTCCTCTGCTTCAACATTCCGTCTCCCCCTTGCTCCGCACTCCTACCAAATCCTCTCGTTAATCTTTCTTTCAGATTTCAGCTGAGAAATCAGTTCTTCCAAGGGGCCTTTCCTTCCTACAGACTCCAGAAGGGCCTTTGTCATTGCTCCCATCACATTCTGCTCTCCCTCCTTCCTTACACCATCACAGTTTAAATGATTTTTAAAAAAAGATTTTATTTATTTATTTGACAGAGAGAGCCAGCCAGAGAGAGAACACAAGCAGGGGGAGTGGGAGAGGGAGAAGCAGGCTTCCCGCTGAGCAAAGAGCCTGATGTGGGGCTCCATCCCAGTACCAAGGGACCATGAACTGAGCTGAGAGCAGATGCGGAACAAGGGAGCCACCTGCGCCCCAAATGATTTGTTTAATATCTACATTGCTTGATCCACCAAAAGCTCCACGAGAGAAGTGACCACAAGTGTCTTGTGAACCACCTTATATTTGTTCCTAAACACTGCCTGGCACAGCACTGGCATTCACTATGGATATTTGTTGAATAATGAATAAATGGATGAACGAGCAAAAGAAGGAAAAGGAGGGAGAGGAAGAGAAGAGGAAGTAGAGTAGGCGGAGGGAGGAAGAAGAAAGGTAGACAAAGGAAGAAGGACATCCCAAAGAAAAGCACACTTTAAAGCCTGGAGGGATTTCACTGGAGTTGTCCCACAGCTCCCAATAGATGGGACGCCCCTTCCCAATAGGAAGGTGCTCTCGACCCTTATCTCTCCGGGGAATAAGCACTCTGACAAAGCTCGTCAGAGAGAGGGTGGCCCCACACTGCCTCCAGACCACTGACCTCTTCCAGCCTGCGTTATGTCACATTTCATCTCTGTTATTGTCCAAGGAGTCTGAGGTTGACTCAGATCCCCCTGAGAGAGGACTTGTGGGGAGGGACAGAGAATGTTGTGCTCCTCCTAGTGGTCAAAATATACACCTTACAAAAAGTCTCGGGTGAACTTGGGCTTGGATTGGAGTCGGAGGGTTGTAGTCTGGGACAGCAGTTAGGAAGGTGCTACAGTGGATGAACAAGGTGGTAAGAACGTAAGTTAGCGTGGTGAGAACTCTGACTTCCTATTGTTAGATCATGTGTATGCTGCTGAACACTAACACACAATTTAAAAATAACTAAATATAGAGGGCTAATTCAAACAAATGTGTTCTTAGGTATTTCCACAGAGTGATAGGCAGAGATCTGTTAAGAAAAAACTAATTTGAACATATCAAATTGAGTTGGTGAATAACAAAAATATTGTTTTGAGTAAAGAACATATTAAAAATATCAGTTTACTATTTTAATTAGTTGCTAGAGTTAAAAGAAAAAAATTAAATTCCTTATTAAGGATGCAGTTATAGAAGCCTCTTAGATAAATGCTATGTGAATTTGATTTTCCTTTTATAATCTTCACCATGTCACAAAAAGAGTAGCAGATGACATAAGCAGATGGACTTGTGTTATCTGCTACCGCTTAAAATCTTCTCTAAGCATTTTTTTTGGCCATATTCACAAACATAGGATATGGTAGAACTAACTTGCATCTGTTTAAAATCCTTGGTAACTTCTGTTAAAATTTATTTTAGTAAGTTATAATATGGCAATGCTTTTTAAATTATGGACAGTATTCTATCCACTTTAGAAATAAGGTCTGAGGTATATTTCAATACTTCTGGATAACTCTAAGTTTGAAAAATAAAATGTGCCTTTACTTGGGTTTTTGTATTAGTCAATATTCCTGAGAAAATCATTGTTTGTAGATGATAGTTTCAATTCATGGAAGACATGGAGACAGACATGGAAAAATTCATATTCTAATTAATTTCTGTAGCTTTTTACAAATTTCAAAGCATTTTAGTACTATTCTTTACCTAGGCTTCCCTGTTTTGATAACGAGCATTTTTTCTACTGAACAAAAAGCAAGATACTCTGTCTCCACTAACTTTGTTAACCCTGAGAAAAGAATGTAACCATGTCCCTCTTTACTTGGGAAGAATTTGCCTGATTTTAGTTTTAAAGTAACCACAGGGAGGGACATCTCGGTGGCTCAGTCAGGTAGGGCTCCTGGGCTTAATATTCTCTCTCTCTTCCTTCAGCCACTCCCCTACCACTTGACTGTGCGCTCTCTAGAAATAAATAAATAAATAAATAAATAAATAAATAAATAAATATAAAAAAAAAAAAAAGTAACCACAGGGAAATGCCTTGAACATTATTCCCACACCTGTAAACTGACAGGAAATATCACACAGACTCTCAAGGAATTCTTAAATAATTATGTTTAATTAAAAGTATAGGCAAATATTTGTATAGTAATGGTTTAGGCTGTTGTAGAAAAAACCCAAACCTAACGAAATTCATTTGTGCAGTTAATTTTTATAGAAAATTATTGTCATTATGCATTTAATAGATTTATTTTACTATATAACAGGAAGAAATATGCTTTCTGAAATAAATGTAACTTTTAAATTCTGATTATTTGCTTACTACTTTATTATTTTGGAACAAATTTCATGACTTTTTTTTTTTTTAAGCTGGATTTAAAAGCTAGAACCTGTAAGTCTCAAAGCTGCAGATGGGTTAGTTATATACAGAAAAATGCTAGTGAGGTATTCATTTACTTTTCAGGCAAGTATCCCTAAAGGACTATCTTTTAGAAGGAATCATTGAGCAAAAAACCCCTCCAAGTTATGGTCTATTCCTTAAGATGATTAGGCCTGATTTCAGAAAGACTTTGTGGAGTCCTGATGTTTCCAGAGAGGTCCATGAGAACCTCCACAGAGAACAACCAGAGTGGCTGGGCTAAGACTTCTTCCCCAAACATCCTACTTCTACAGATTAACTCTGCTGTTACATATTTAATTTATTGAGGTTTCACCAAGATTTTTTTTTTTATTTTTGAAATAATGCTTTTTCTACTAAACACAACTAATAACCACAATACAAAGTAAAATGATCATTTCTTAATTAAGGACGTTAAAATGATGAACTGGGTCAAATCTCAATCATCAAAGTCTAACGTTATTTTCTGAGCATTCAGACAGCTATTTCCATTTTAGTTCTACCCAGAAATTACAGTATAGTCTCAATATCTTTTATAGGTTATTTTGGTATAAGATGTTGGCATTAGAATATTTATAACATGCCTCTCTCCTTAACTTTTTTCTTTAAACATCTTCATTGTAGAATTCAACAATTTGGTAACAGAAAATTTGTTAGTCACGGCAGTTTCAGACAAAGCAAAATAATTATTCAGCATATAAATGCATTACGATCGTGTGAAGTCAATCTTACACGAACAGGGACTAACAGCAGGAAAGGCTTAGCTCGTAGCAAACATGGATCCTAAAATATACACCTCTTTGCCATTACTATAGTCAACAGCTGTTGATTGTCGGATGTTCAGAACCAGGTCTGAGAGGAAAAAGTTCAAGTTGATGAGTCAAATGAAGGATGATAATTTACAAGTTAAGATGTCAGGATTTTCCAACCAAGACCAGAAAAGCTAGGTTGAGACATGAAGAGCAATACTTTTGTGTGTGTTAAATATTTTCAGTTTCTCGTAGCTGTGGGTAGCGGAGTACCTGTGATACTTATGGGCACACGTGCTTAAATCCGACACTGTTTACTTCCAGCTCTTAATGATGGGGCTGAAGTCCTACAATTCAGTAGTGCCATTACCTTAACGATGTCACTCAGGGAATTCATTAATGTCAACTTCTATTCCTATGCAGAGAAACCTCCTCATTCTGAATTCCTGCAAAGCACCTTACCTCTTTTCAGGGTGCACGGTTCTGAAATATTCAGTTTGCAATGGAAGAAGATAAAAATTTCAATGCTTATCCATTTTTTCAGGCCTAAGAGAAATAAACCTCAGTGTCTCTCAAGCTGGTGATCAGTGACCTTTGTTGTCTGACAGGAAAATGAAAAACCACCCATTTTTATATTTGGCTTAATAAGGTACGTGAGGTAGCAACGCTCCATAGCCAAAACTGACTGGTGATTTCCTTTCTAGATGACCCATTAAAATTGGCTGAAGATAATGAATTCATCCATCACTCATGACTAAGTATACTGTCCCCTGCATGCACTCAGGATAATAGCATTTTAGAATGAAGGGTATTAAAATCATCAGATAAATCTAACATTACTGGGGAAAGTCATTTCGCAGTGATCATTCAGAGGTCATCATTACACACATTCATACCAGTTTCCAAGTGGTTGAAGCCCAAAATTGGAGAAGAAGCAAGCAGGACAAGATGCAATTTCTTTCAAGTGACATCGGTATTTTGCAGCTACTAGGTTGTCTAGTCTTTCTAAGGGGGGAGAAAATAAAGGAAGAGATAGAGACAGGAGCATTTCTCAGTTCCAGTTTTGTAGACATTTTTTCTGCCTTTCACAAAGTAGAAACTTTATCTATTTGATTAATACAAAGCCACACGAATGCATAATGTTCACACAGAATAGGACTGATAGACGCTGAAGAGGAGCAGGGTGTCCACAGCTCCGGGAGCAGCTGCCTGGTCTTAAGAGTGTGGGCTTCTGCCTCCACCATTGGCTGCCTGGATAAACTTCCCACAAGGTATTTAACCCATTTCTCTCTGTCTTGGTCTTCTCAACCATAAATCGGGATGATAATAATAGTAGTTACCTAGTGAGGCTGAGGTGGAAATTAAATGTATTTACAGACATAAAATATTTATCATACTGACTGGCACAGAGTAGGCCCTCAAAAAAAGGCTATTTGTGGTATTACCATTATCTTCATGACTGATTTTGTTATTATTATTTTGTTCTGAGCAGGAATCTGAACAAACAAAAAGGTACCGAGTAAACTTGTTCTGTAGGAAGACTTTTCTTGATTTTCTTGTTTTTCAGCTAATTGCTCCAAAATACTGTTGAGGCCAGCTTGCATTTTTCTCTTATCAACTGAGTTTTATAGCCCTCTTGATCAGAAACCATTTTGTTTAACCCGACTAACACATACACTTTGGGAAATCTGGGATCTTCAAAGCACAGTACTGGGCTTAGTTTATGGTGGGGGTAGAAGCGAGGATCTGAAATGGTCAGAAACCTCCGGAATATAAGAATGGCTTGGTCTATGCTTCTTCCATTACGGTAGGTCATAAAAAAGACAGAATCCAGAGTGTCACCCAACTGAAAACTTCTGTCTCCTGTTCATTAAGGATGACTACTGTTATGGTAAAGGAACATGATGGAACAGAGTGGATGTTTGAGATGATATTTCAACCGGTTTATCTATAAAACAGAATGTCTCTCTCTCTGGAGTGGATTTTGGGTAGGAGATATGGTTCAATTTTGGTTAAAGAATACTAAGCAAATCAACCAAACTGGCATTTATGGAGGCTGAAAAGCTATCACAAAGTCCATAAAATGTATGGAATTCCCCTAATCGGTCATTTCTTTATTACCCTGGGACTCTTTAGGAGCTCAGATAGGATCTGTTTTTATGATACATCCGTAGGGAATATACTCATTTTTCTTATCATCAGGTTTAGATACCGTAAGAAACTAAACACTGTGGCCATGGTAGACTTGCTGATTCAAGTTTTGCTTATTTGAAGCCTGTCTTTCTTAAGAAACAATTATTAATGCCAACTGACTCTGAAGTCAGATCCTGGGATGACAAGCATAAGTAAGACATCGTCCCTGACTTCAGCGACCTCATGAGTCTAATGAGGGAGGAAGCCCCAATGACATCATGACTCTATTCCGTCATTTAAGCACCAAAATTGTTCTAGACAATGAAAGGAGGAAGAAGCTAGTTGACCAAAGAATCAGTTGCTGCTGACCAATTTTTATAGCTTCAGCTTAAATTCATTCATTTGAATAAAACTCATTCAAAGAGACAGATGGTCTCAAAAACTAAAATATCCCAAGACTGCTTCTCTGAGTTAAGATCTCTCCATAGGAAGGGGGCTTCTTTAGACTGTAATGTTTCTTATATTGTAGCACTGAAGATGATCCTAATTCAGCAAGGACTTCTTACTTCTAGGCATTCTCAGTCCCCATGTTTGCATTTTGATTCTATTAATATTTATAGGATAGCCACAGGGTTCTTAGCACAGTCTCCAGTTACGTAATTCATTGAGTTTTGCTCTTAAAAAGCAAGGTTGGAGCATCCAACAGGGATAAATATTTATTGGTGGAAACACATATCAGAAGAAATCATTTAAATTGATTATTTACTATGTCCCTGGGCTACAATCCTATTGTATAGTAGGCTATACTAAGAATGGACTCCTAAATGCCATAACTTGGCTTTAGAATTCAAGACAATGGATACACTTATGTAAATTCTATCTTTCAAAGAGATTATTATTCTTTACCAGGGTAAACTGACATGTAAAAGGTAGGGAAATGGCTAGCCAGTGTCTTGATCTGATGGCTAATTTAATTATGTGCTGCAAGTCCTGAGGACCCTGTCTACTGAACCACATATGTTTGGATATATATATATGTATTTTTAATACTGAAATCTTGGTTGCACAGCAACACGTAAACGTCTAATGGAAATTTGATTTCATTTAATCTAGGTTCCCACTCCCTGTTTCTTCTAGATACTCTTAGATGTATACTCCCTTCTTGCCTCACCATTTATTATTTTTTCCCACACTATCCCTGAAATGGGTTTGGTGTCTTCAACTTAAAAATAATTCATTCTCAGTTCCATGGATAATATTTTTTTAAATAACTGTAGTAAAAACAACAACGACAACAAAACCTATGTAACATGAAATTCACCATTTTAGGCATTTTAAAGTGTACAATGCAGTGGCATTAGATCCAGAACTTGTTCATCACAACAAAAGGAAACCTCATACTCACTGGCAGTTATGCCCCATTCCTTTTCTCCTCCTTTTAGACCTTAGCAACCACTCATAAGCTTTCTGTCTCTGTGCATTTTTCTGTTCTGGACTGTGTGGCTAACCCTAACGACTAGCACTGTCTGAGAAACAAACTTTTTTTTTTTTTGTCTAGAATGCTGACTTCATTCTTATTTTGGAAAACTTTGTCGAAATTTCCTTTCTTTTCAAATTTGGTAGGCATGTCCCAGCACTTATCATTATCCTGATGTCAGATACTGATGGTTTAACTTTTAATGCTGTTTTGCCTTTTTGTGAATATTTTGCTTATACTGGATTTCTAACATGTTAGGAATGTCATCTGTAGCTATCGATGGATGAATGTGAAGGGGAACAGGATGATATAATTAGTAATTAATTCAGGGGCTGAGAGCTATTGGGGTTTACGCCCAATAGTGATCTTGAAACTCATCAAATGTTTATTGACTACTTCCTACTTGCAGAGTAGGAAGTACTGGAAATGTACTCAAGTAAAGTGTTTAGAGATTATGTGGATGAATTCACAGAATCCGTAATCCCTCCAGCAGTCAAGGAAAAACTATGTCTCTTCATGCTTCTGAAAAGGAGGCCAAGTAACTCAGTGGACTCTCTGGGGATTGGAGACAGTACAGTGCCTCACTTGGGTATTCTACTTGGCCCTTTCTACCAGTTACCTGTAGATCAGGTGATTCCCGGTATAAAGAGGGAAATTAGGGTTCAAGAAAAGACAATACTTCGTGGTACATAATACAGAGAATGACAAAAAACTGAAGACTACCTCTGCAGAAGCTAGATAGTTTAAACTTACCCTGTCTAACTCTTGCTGGAAGGGAACTGGTGTTTGGCTGAATCTGGAGGTATGGTGACTTAGAGCCAGGGGGCGGTGTGTATTTAGCAAGCAGTGGGGCCTGGGGAATTCCTGCGTAAGTCACAAGATGGGAGAGGAGGCAGGCCCCCACAGAGGTTACTGCCAATGAGAACACTACACATTTAGGAGCTGAGAAGTGAGAAATGGAAGATTGTGCTTTGGAAGCAGGCAAGATTTACCTAAAAAGGAACCAAGAAAGTGCCATCAGCATACTTAATTTGACTTTGTAATTTTTTTCCTAGAGCTTCCATCATGTGTAGCTGGAGACTTATCTCTACATTCAAAGGACACTTACTACCATTATTATTGTTACCATTATTATTACATGAATATTTATGACTGTGTCATACTAAAATATGTCTTTGAAGCAGAAATTAATGAAATGTTCTTGTTTTATTACTTGAGTTGAAAGTCACATAAATTAGTTTTATTTCTATTTTGCTCTGAAGAATAAATTTGGATGCTTTCCTTCAGTGGCAATATTACTTTCAGAAATTTTCTATCAAAAAATGAGAGAAAAGATAAATTTGGAAGTGGAGGTTTGACTAAATACATCGTCTTATTTATAAAGTCTACAATATACATTTACATTATCAAATATGAGTGTGTCTAAGACATAGTTGTAACTCTGATTTCCTGAGTAACACCAACCTAGGGTAAACACAGGAGGATGAAACGTGAGTAACATTCCCAGTGGAATTCCTCAACCCAAATATTCAGTTTTATAACTTCGCTTATTTTATTTACAAAGATTGCAAGTCTTATCTATTCCTCTTACGTTGGAGGTGTGAGAGAACCCAGATTGTTAAGGGAAGTGTGGGGTGACAAGTATGGAATCAAGCTCAAACTGAAAGCTGGTAAGAGAAGGCAAGAATTAAGGAATTCTGTCATCCGAATGAGGGCCCAAGTGGGCCTTGGGTCCTTCCCACTTCCATTTCTCTGCGATTCACACCTTCCATGTACTTTGTGCATCTGACAATTAATACATCTTAAATGCAATGCATTAATTTCCAGATGAGGTATCATCCTTTCAAACTTTCAGATGAAATGCATCTCAGTCATTGAACGGGTGATTTCCTTCCCTCCCTTGAGGTGTTTCTATCATAATACTGTCAAGATACAAAGCTACTTATTCAGCACAGTCAGTTCTGATTCCTCCTACAAATGAGCAGAGAGAGCTGGAAAACTGCTCAGTCACCCAACATCAATGTCAAAGAATCCTTTTTAAAATTTTGCTATCATTGACGTATTTGCTGAGCAATCTTACTGCGCCTCTCACAGTGCGCGGAAGGCAGTGTGGGTGACTAGAGCGGGGTGAGTAAGCACCACCAGGAGGCAGAGCTCTGGGCCCCCAGCCTGGTGAGGGGAAAAGGAGGTCAGAGGTTGTCTGTACAACATCCCTTTAGATTTGACATCGAGCTTCCTCTCCTTGAATTTTGAACTTTGTTTTCTCTTTTACAGACTCTAGGTGAAGGTGTAAGTATACCTTCAGGGTCATACTTAGCAATGAGAGGATGAAGTAACAAGCTCAAGGCGCTGTGGCCCTTAGAGGGCAAAGGGGACATTATATCTGTGGTCAGGGGGACATTTGTCTTCAGCACACGTACTGCCTTATGTGCTGGGGTTGGATACTCTGGACTCCCTAGGTAATTATTAGCTATTACCTTAATAAGGATCACTAAGAGGAGCACTGAATAATTAAAGGGGGTAGAGATGAGGTTCAGAACAAACCTGGTCTCCTCAGTGTTGCCCAAATTTAGGTCAGATCCAAAGACAGAGAGGGTCTTGGTGCCCTCTTACCTCTACTTCTCTGTTAGTCACATCTTAGGTGTACTTTTGCATCCAGCAATGATACACCTCAGGCAACATGCTCTATTTCTCAGTTCTCCTACATAACTTATTTTTATCATGCCAAGTACTTTCTGCTTTCTATGAAAGTAGTTCTTTTAGTTAGCACCTTGAATATTTCTTTTTCTAAATTCTTGCTCTCAATGAAGAATTGTTTTAACATCATTACAGAAAATCTACATAGAGAACAGAGCTGGGAGAAGAACAGAGACAGGAGCCATCTGCTGCTTTGGCTATCCTTATGCAAATCAGAAAAGCTTTTTTTTTTTTTTTTTTTTTTAAAGATTTAATTTTGAGGGGCGCCTGGGTGGCTCAGTGGGTTAAAGCCTCTGCCTTCGGCTCAGGTCATGATCCCAGGGGTCCTGGGATCGAGCCCCGCATCTGGCTCTTTGCTCTGTAGGAAGCCTGCTTCCTCCTCTCTCTCTCTCTGCCTGCCATTCTGCCTACTTGTGGTCTCTGTCTGTCAAATAAATAAATAAAATCTTTAAAAAAAAAGATTTAATTTTGAAATCATATAAATATTTAAAGTAGTTTAAAGGTCTAATGTTAAACTAATAAATTCTATCCTAAAGTTTATGAAGTATGACTATAAAGTTACATGACTGACTTTATTTACCTTCTAGCACATAAACTGCCAAATAAATATATTAGAATACATCCTAGGAATCTTCATTATTATTCAAATGATAGTATCATTTTGTAAAACCTATGTCTGTTTTAGGTTTTAGATCTTTTAGATCTAAATTTAAACTACACCAAAAATTATTTTTACTATATAATTGTACTTTCTTGCCCTTTCTTTCAACTTTTTGTCAGAGTGAGAGCCATGTCTCTTCAGGCTGTTTTCAAAATTCTTTTTTTTTTCTTTTTTTGTTTTCAAAATGCAAATCTGTTATCAACACAGTTTGTCACCTTTGCATTTTTTACATCATTGTCTTTTACTTTCAAAAGAGGTTTAGGATCTTAGATCATAATAGCAGCAATGGAAAATGTCTAAAGCGTCTGATGAAAATGAATTTTATAAGGGGACAACATTTATTTGGGTTTATGATATGTGACAGATGGTTTTTAAACCATCATTTTACTGAATGTCACACCCCATATATCTGTTTTCAAATCCAATGTGATTGATGGGAGTTAACGTTGAATGTTGGAAGAACTCCCTCTCTGAGTTTTTGTTTGTGTTCTTGTTTGTGGTTGTGAGATTATCACTTGTGTTCAACCATCTCCCTCTTCTATGAAGATGCCAGTACCAGCAGCTCAATAGAAAAGCAGTCTGTGGTTGTTCAGAGATCCTTTACTGAAAGAAATAGACTCATCTTCTTTCTCTAACATCTGTGCAGTGATTTTTAAAACTGAATTTCTAGGTTATTTTTATAAGTGGATGGTGTACAACTCTCATAATCATAGTAGTTAAGGATTTAGAATCTATAGTAAGAAGCTTAAGAATTTGAAAAGAAAAAAGGAAAAACAAGAATTTGAAAACAAAATCAGAAGTAGACATCCTTATTGAACTTGATACTCATAGTTAATATATACTGTAAGCTCTCCAACTGCAGAAATACCACGCTGAAGTAAAAAGAATACTATTAATACATTTTAAAAAGGCAGTTGTAATTGCTTTAATAATAGAAGTATGTTGTTTGCTGCTTTAATATTTAAATCCTATCAAGATAATCACAGTTGTTGAATGTAGTGGGTCCAAATGCCAGTCCATGGATAAGCTACATCAGAATGACCTGGGGAGTTTTAAAATTACTATTATTACTATTATTATTATTATTATTATTATTATTATTTTAATGTTCTGACAGCATCCCTAGTGCTTTAATCTAGAACTCTGGGGTCAAAATTGCAAAGACCAAGGAATCTTTACATTGAAAACAGATTCCAGTAGATCCTGATGTAGTTTGGTTATGCAGTGCATTTGAGACCCCTGATGCAAAGGAGGGTATCCTTAGCAATGATCTCAGAGGAACGACAGAGTAGAATAGAGAAGAGATGAGCAACATATGATCCTTGTTTTAAGGAGCTCTGTGTAAAGGGATAGGGGTTGTGGTTGGGGGTTACCAAGAATGAGTGTTATGCAGGCACCAGAGAGGAGCCCAAACAATTCTGGAAAATCCAGAATGGACTTTCAGAAGTGATGCTTGGACTGAGTATGACAGTATGTTAGATTAAGCATGAATGGAACATGGCAAACTGCAAGTAGCTCATAGGATGGGAGGGAGGAAGGTAGAGCTGAGAACGTTGAGAGGGCAGATGCTGGATTTGAAGGGTGTCGTGTATTATCCTAAGGGGCTTCTACTTTACTCTTCATGAAGTAGGTGCCACTGAATGATCTCATACATGAAAACGGCAAGATTAGGTTAATGTTTTGCACAAGCCACTCTTGAGGTCAGTGTGCATGTGGATGTGATTTGGAGCTGAATGACTCTCCAGCCAGACCACTGTGGAGGTTGTCCCAGTAGCCCAGTAGGAAATGAGAAGTCATGTGCCACACTGAAAGATAGGAAGGAAGGTCTTGGTCAAGTCAGGAGCAATCCTTAAGGTCACAAGAATTACTATGAGTAATCCTTCTAAAATATTTCAGCCAAAGTACTCCAGTAACATAGAGAACTAACTGTGTAAGCTTTGGGGTTATAACAAATGAGCCTTAAGCGTCCTATTATAACCCCTATATTTCTTTGAATTGTTGACACACCATTTTAAAAATACATGCTCATTTTGAATTCCTCATAACGTATACACTTATTTTTATGAAATGTGATATTCAAAATTACTTATTAACATGAAGATGACAAGGGGTGGGGGAGGGCATTATAGGAAGATTAATTGTTTTCATTCTGTGCATTCTTATATTACCTATTATGACATCACTGTCCATAGATGTCATATTCCAACTTGAAAAGCACAGAATTGGACAGGCATTAAAATGGCAAAACTAGTTAATTTGGTGTGAGACCTATGGAGGATGGGGAGTGTAGGATAATCCTCAAGTTTCTGACTTGGGCACCTGGTTGAATGGCAATGTCAGTAATCCCTGTGGGATGTTCAGAGGCATGGGAGGATTTCCCGTTCTTTAGGAGAAAGGGAGACAAGTAGCAGTTGTTTTTCTGGAGGGGTAAAGGAATGATGGGTTCCATTTTGGCCTGTCAACTCTGAGTACAGGTATAGACAGGTAGATCTGTGATTCTGGGCTTTGGAGAGATACCTGGCCCAGAGGTACACAGATGTTAGTTGAAGGTATGTTTTGAAATAAATCTTTACTGATGGCTAAAGATGGATTTAATATTTGCTTTATGGATAATTCTAGTCAGTTAACCTCTCTAGTTTTCTAACTTAGTATTTGAAAACTAAGTAGTTCTGTTTTGAGATATTAAAGGTGAAAGGTGGTGACTGCAGGACTAATTGTAAGGGAAAAGGCCTAGTTTCCTTGGTCAAGTTATGAGCAATTCTGAAGGATATAATCCTCAGCTTTGTGCTTGCCATATGCAATAAAAATACAAAATGAAAAATAAAACAAATGGTGACAGGGAACTGAATGGCAAAGAAAACAAACAAACAAACAAGAGGAAACAAAAAAAAAAAAAATCCAGGGAGAAAGTAGTAAGAAAAGTAAGCAAAATCAACAACTTAAGAGAACATACAAGTTGAAATAAACAAAAACAGAATAAAAAACTGAAACAATTAAGATGAATCAAATCACTTAATAGATGTAAAAAATAAATTAAAATAGGCTGAATTAATGCAAGCAATATATTTTAACCAAAAAATTTTATTGTGATTTTTCTCATTCTAAAAGAAATAAAGAAACACTTGAAAAATAGAGATAAACAGAAAATAAGAAAATTTAAAAAAATAGTTTCACCTTCCAGGAGGAAGCATTGCTAACATTTTGGTACATATTCTTCCAGGTTGGTTTTTTTCTTCTGTATATGCTACAGAATATACAGAATATATACATCTTATATACCACACATGTCTATGGTATACATGCACACTTATCATAAATGTATATACTGTAAAAATATACATGTATATATACATGAGCAAAGAATATAAAGTATAGGTCTTCACATATATGCATTAAATATAACCTCTAAAATTCTAATAGAGGATAAAAACTAAATTAGAAGTGATGGTATAAGTAAAGTAAGTTTAATTCCCAAGCCAACATACTCAAGGATCTTCCGGCCATTGGAATTAGGACTCCTTGAAACATTCCCTGGGCCTCCCTTCTCGGAGTTAGATTTCCCTGCAGGGGATCTTTAGCAGATGTCCTTTGAGCTGAGAGCAAAAAGGGCAAAGGGCATGACCCTTGCCCTCTAGCTGGGTCCCTCTATTCTCTTAAGCAGCTGTTGGAGATACTTATCAGCCTTCAAAGGCTGCCAGAAGGGAATCCCTGCTGGGTGCCCCCAGGCACGTAGGAGTCCCCTTTCTTTGGGGAGTGTCTCTCTTCTACAAGCCAATCTACCCAACACGTGCTGAGCCCCAGGACAGTATATAAAACTCTTTCATATGCACCATCTCATCTGATCTTCACAACAACCCTATGAATCTGCTGAGGCAGGTATTATTCCTAGATCTTTCTTTTTCTTTCTTTCTTTTCTTTTCTTTTTTTTTTTTTTTTTTTTTTTTTTTTAAGGGATTAAGTCACTTGCTTAAGAATACAAACAGCTACTAAGAGGTGCAGCCAGAACTCAAACCTGCATCTTTGACTTCAAGTCCTGTGATCTTTGCTCTACATGTTCAGGGCCCCCATGCCCTCTGCTTCTGAGTAAACGGATAAAAGTGGGATTCTGAGTTTCTCAGGCTGAAAGCCACACCTGCACCAGTTCCTCCTCCATCCTGAGATTTTGAGTCTTCTTGGAATGTTTTTTTAAAGGCCTAGGTGGATCTCAGTAACAGCACAATAAACATTGGTTGGAAAATAAACAGATATATTTTGCACTTGGACAGTCTTTGTGAAATATATCAGAGTTGATCTTCTTTAGAAGTTGGATTCCAAGATATTTTATCTCTTTCAGATCTCAAAATGATATTCCTATGCCTTTAATTAATAGGACAATGCATTATAAATCAGGCTTTAGCAGTATAAAAACAACTTACTAACTTAAATTGAAATAAAATAAGCTATTGGGATAAGGATGCAAAGGTAGACACAAAAAGGGAAAATGTCCGATACTGGGCCTCAAGAGGCCTGTGAGTAGAAGGGTAACAGGTTTACAAAGGTGGGAATGAGGACATTTCTTTAATAATTACTCCTGGAGTTTTCCCAATCTACACTGGCTCTTTTTGCACTTTCTTTTTTTTTTTTTTTTCTTTTTAAAGATTTTATTTATTTATTTGACAGAGATCACAAGGAGGCAGAGGCACAGGCAGAGAGAGAGAGAGGGAGAAGCAGGCTCCCTGCTGAGCAGAGAGCCCAATGCGGGGCTCGATGCGGGGCTCGATCCCAGGACCCTGAGATCATGACCTGAGCTGAAGGCAGAGGCTTAACCCACTGAGCCACCCAGGCGCCCCTCTTTTTGCACTTTCTTAATGAAATACTTGGAGTTACGTAACATAGATTGATCAGATTCCCTTACTTTGTCTTTTGCCTTATATTGCTGACCTATCTTTTCCTTAATATATTAACAGAGAAAGAAATAAGGCATCTGACCACATGAGTTTAAATGCAGAGCTCAAACTCTCTAGAACAGTGGTTCTTAAATCTATGATACAGGTGAACTCATTCTTTAAACAGGTATCCACAGGGAAGTCCGAGAAATAAAATAAAAGCAGAGCTGGTGTCTCGGAAGTTGGGGGAGAGAAAATTGCCACCTCCCGAGATCCTCACATCTTTGCTGAAGATGGGTCTAAACCCTAGGATCTGAAGCCAGTGGAATCTTTCAGTTTCATTTTCTATGATATAGTACAACAATGAGATACAGAATACATTCTATGTTTGTTACTGGCTTTGCTAAAATGTAGAGCTTGGGGCAGTAAGGGACCTCAGTGGCACATAAACAAAGCAGCACAGAAGTGGTAAGTGGGAAAACCAACCTGTTTCTATTTTTCTTCTAAATTTTTCATTATGAACATAATTCCATGAAAAAATAAATGTTCTGTCATTTTCAGAATTTAAAGAATGGGATGAGAAACTTTTAAAAACATTGTAAATTGCATTATATCTCTTTGATTTGTGGTTTAGCTCTGCCATCCATCACAATGGTTGGAGATAGAAAGAGACTTTTGATCATCAATCTGTCCTCCTGCTCTTGTCAGTGCTTGTGTTCTGAGATAAACATAATCTGTTTCTATTATTTATTTTTCTGAAAAGGTCTGAATAACTTGAAATATAGATGCTTACGTTTTATGCATATACTCTGTAGAACTGAATGGCTTTGGAACTGCTCCTTGTGGCTAAAATCTGGCCAATCAGAAATTGAAAGAATAAATTTTACATATACATGTATTATATTGTGAAGTAACCTTTAGGGTGTTTGCTTTCTATTGTACTAGAGGATTTTGAATTTTTTGTACCTTGACAAATCACATGGTAAGACTACAAAGCTTTTGTGAAAATTACATTATTTCTAAAGTGCTCCTTTTATTAGGAACACAGGCTTTTTTTTTGGGGGGGGGGGTAATGTATGATACTCAGCATTCCTCTGCCTGTGTGTAAAAGCTAGATATCTTGGAGGGAGTTTTAGTTGAGCTTGAACATGGTTTTTTTTTTTTTTTTTTTTTCTCATTTGTAAATAATTTTTAGCTTTACCCTCATACGGTATATAGTTTCTTTCTACATTCAACCACATTCTCCATTTACCTTCTGCATTTTCCCAGTATTGACAATTTTACACATCCAAGTTTTCCAGAACTTGACTCCAGTTAAACATCTCTTGAAATCTCCCATAGATTTCAAGAGATATCTTTATAGCCAAGAGAAATTTAGGGAACACTTACCTCATTCTCAATTTAATAATTACTTCGTTGAGAATCAAAAGTCCTCTAAAGTTATTTTCATTCTACATAAATACTGACTTTGTATATGCAAGAAAAGTTAGAAATATAGGCATATAATATGAAATGTTTTGTCTTTGAGTATTTTCGGAAAATTTTATGAGAGTAACTTGTTTGGAGAGCATATGGGGTGTGAACACCTAAGGAAGAGGGCATGATTCAGGGGCAAACAATTCCTGTAAAGCAAGTAACTGAAGGAATTTATCATATAGAGAATACACAGAACTTGAGTTGACCATATAAGAAAGAGCTTCCATGTTTTTATATAGACGGAATCGAAGTTACTTTTACCATGAATTTTTATTCTCCAACATACTCCTTTGGCATTAGATGGCCTATGTGATCTTATCGCTAACCCTCCTCTTTTTGGTCCTTACAGTGGAGAAAGTAATTCCTAATATGGCTATATTAAGGGAGTCTTGTTAAAATAAATTTAAAAATGGATATGAAAGTAAAAAAAAAAAAAATAAAAAGAACACAGATAATGAGTTTATCCCATGAAAATGACTCAAACAGGGTTTCTAGTCCTTTCTAAGTACAGATAAGTGTTACATCACCATGAACGTTCTGAAATCCTCAAATAACCTGATATTCCAGGAAAAATTCTGGCTTCTCAGATCAAGATTAAAGACAGGAAATGACTCAACATCATCGAAAGAAGGTATAGATCAAACTTGAACACAAATTCTATTTTCAGTTGAGGAGGTCTTATTGCTAAAGCATGCTTCTGTTCGCAAGCTGGACACACCAGGAAAGCCTACATATTGTAACCTCTTGCTCTCAGGAGAGAACGTGTGTATATGATCACATGGGATCCATTATAATGCTTCTGTTTTGCATGCAATCAGATGGTTATGGGTTTTTGTACAAGAATTTCCGTTTGAGGCTAGCCTTTGTTCCTGGTGTCATATGCAGTTCCTCTTAAAATATTTATTGCAGTTACTTATGATTCCTTAATGTGAGGTTCTGTTGAGCAGTAACCGCCATCTCTCATTTTGTCACTTACACAGCTTCCAACTATACTTTTAACACAGACTTCCTTTTTCAGAGTAGATTTAGGTCTTCAGCAAGATTGAGGTGAAAGGACAGAGATTCCCCATAAATCCTTGCCCCGCCCCCCGCCATGGAGAGCCTCCCTCACTGTCAACATCCCACACCAGAGTGGACCATTTGTTACAACTGATGGTCTATACTGACACATCATTATCCCCCGAAGTCCATAATTTACATTAGAGTCCACACCATAGAAGGTTGCACATTCTATGGGTTTTGACAGATGTATAATGACATGAACTTACCATTAAAATATATAGTACTTGCCTAAAAATCCTCTGAGCTCCACCTGTTCATCCCTCCACTTCCCTAGTCCCTGATAACCACTGATAACCCTGATCTTTTTACTCTGTCTCTAGTTTTGCCTTGTCCAGAATGACATATAGTTAGAACCATGGCTTTTCAGGACAACTATACTCAATTAAAATGGAAAATATTTATTTTCAAATCATATACTAATTTTTAAATCGATGACTACTTTAAATATTAAACATTAGTAACAACTGTATATTTTATACTCAGTATATAAGACATAGAACTACATTTTTTTTTTTTCCAAAAAAAAAAAAAAAAGATTATGTTCTTTACCTGGTAGCTGCATCCAATTTCAGGGGCCACTTTTATTTTTCAAAAAAAAAAAAAAAGAGGGCCGCCTGGGTGGCTCAGTGGGTTAAGCCGCTGCCTTCGGCTCAGGTCATGATCCTGGGGACCTGGGATCGAGCCCTGCATCAGGCTCTCTGCTCAGCAGGGAGCCTGCTTCCCTCTCTCTGCCTGCCTCTCTGCCTGTTTGTGATCTCTCTCTGTCAAATAAATAAATAAAATCTTAAAAAAAAAAAAAAAAAAGATTATGTTCTTTACCTGGTAGCTGCATCCAATTTCAGGGGCCACTTTCAGGTCCTGGAAGAGGCAATTTATTGTCTTGACTCTGCATACATAGTTTCCCTGCTTTCTGCTTCTCTATTCCTGGATGAGATACCTGCTGAGAAAAAAGACAAGTAAAGCTAAAATACTTGAAACACTTTAAGATTCACTTTTCGATTTTCATCTCCTTTTCTGTCAAGATAGGAAAACTTGAATTGTACCAGGGGCCTAACCCCTTAACAATTTCCTGCTTCACTGGAATTTAGAAGACTTGAAATTTAAAATGGGTTGCTTCGGGCTGAATTTTTAATTACTTATTTTAGGTAAGCCTTCCTGTTCTTCCAGACCAAACTCTGAATGATTTGTGGTCACGACTACTCTGGCTGCTGTGAAATAAGGTGACAGGCAGGCCTTGTTTTTTTTTTTTTTTTTTTTTTGTCAGAAGTAACCATTACAGACCCTGTTAGGTTGTGGTCATTTCTCCTCTCCTACATAGATGGTGTTCCAGTCCCAGAATGTGAAGTCTTAAAATGTCATAATAAGAAATCCATTTTCCTTTGAGCAGCTAATCAAGTTTCCCTGTCACAATTTGTAAACATCATTATAGTGACAAACTGCTTGGGAGAAGTCCTAAGGAAGTGTGGAAACAGTTCTATGTGTGAGCTATGCTAACTGTCAATTCCCAAGTGGTAAGTGTAGATGCCTGAGGCAAGACAGTGAAAACACTGAAAGACAGGTGGAGTAGTAAAGGAACAAAAACACTAATTTTAACATCACTGTTTACACCAAAAGCAGTTCCACTGTAATAACAGAAGTCCCTTAAATTTTGTTTCAAGTATTTATAATGCAAATACAACTTGTGAATTTTGGTTAGAAATTTGTCATTTAGTTTTTCTTTTTATCAATGGAATGTCATTTGGTTCTGAGAATAATTTTAAGTGCTGTGTGAAATGAGGAAGTCAGAAAACCAAGGGGCATTATTACCTGGGGAGGAAGTGGTTTAGGAAACTTGTCAATCACAGTCGTGACTAAGGAACCACTTTGGCCACCATTTCCGATCTTTACCAGCCGTTATCTGGGGAAGGGCAGATGGTGGTGTCCAAGTTAGATACCACAGCAATGAAAACTGCTTGGGATTGGAGATGAGAGAGCAGGATCAAAGTCGTGTGTCTATACAGTGTTTTAATTTTTAAAAAAATTAACTTTAAAAAATACTTGCAATATTTAGTAATCAGTCAGTCCTAAAATGCAGATGTTCTATGATAGAAAAAAGTATACTTTATAGAAAACACATAAAAATAAATAATGTTAAGCTATGTTCAAAAGGAACATAAAATAATCTAAAATAATCTAAAATAAGTCAGCTAGTCGGGCACCTGAGGCTCACTCAGTTGTGTCTGCCTTCAGCTCAAGTCGTGATCCCAGTGGGATCTAGCCCCACAGGAAGCCTACTGCTCCCTCTCCCTCTCCTCCTAACTTGTGCTCTCTCTTTTCTCTCAAATAAATAAATAAAATCTTAAAAATAAATAAAATGAAATAAGTCACCCAGAATTATACGGCAGACAGAACAGTAGATTGATAAAATAGACAGAAGGAATAGATAGAACATTAAACGCATAAAAAAGAAATGTCTGGGCAAATAATAACTTGCCAGAATATAGTCAAAAGGTTAGAAGCATGTGGAGGTATGGTCTAATATAGCTCACTTTACAAATCAATTTCTAACAGATTGTGAGTGTTCTCAAAAATCTCAAAGTATAGGATATTTTTATAAGGATCATTACTTACTGCAGATCCTGGCACAAGTCCCGTTTCTTTCTTTTAAATACAACAGGGTGAAAATATGTTCTCTGAACAGTTGGCTCTAGAATTCCTTTTAGGGAAGCACTGCTCTTGTTTCTGCAATATTCTTTGGGGCAGGTGTGACCCTGGAGATAAGGGTATTGGCAGGAGTAACAGAAAAGAAAGAATTGTGGGGCTTCTGTGAACCTGTGGTGAAGAGAGGGAAGGAGCAGAAAAGGTGGTGGCAGTGGTGACATGCGGACTCAGAGAAGCCGGACAGGCTTGCGGCTGGGGACCTACTGGTGATGAATCTGCCAGTTATAGTCAGTTGGGGAACTGGCTGAAACAGCTCCTGGAGCCCCCCAAATCTCCAATCAAATTTTCCTATAGCTAACAGGCTTGACCTTGTTGCTGCTTTGAGAGAGGGATTAGAAGAGGCATGTTTGTTTGACATTTGAGATAATACCAGGACCAACATATAAAGACAGCAATGACAGAGCATACACCCCCCCCCCCCAAATTAACTTGAGTCAGAAAATCCCATTGGAAGAGATTGTAAGAATTTAAGGCACACCTCCACCTGCTTCATTCTCAGGAACTTGGATAGATTTAGGGAAGGTTTTGCATTTCCACAATCCATGGACTGGGAGTTTGAATCCATTTTATTTAGATTTTAAGGGACTAGGAGGACACTGTGGTTACATAATAAAGTGTGATCTCTTTGACAACTGAGTGTGAAACTTCAGAAGGGGCCTCTATGTCCATGTTTTGGTTGGATTTTCTTTTTCATATGGATATGTAGAAGATCTTCGCATATTACGAACACAAATCCTTGGTCAGTTATACACACAGCAAATGATTTCCTACCTTTTGGCTCTTCTTACTTTATTGTTTTTATAATATCTTTTAATGCACATAAGTTTGAAACTATCATGAAGTTGAGTTTTTTTTTTTTTAGATTTTGAGCTTGCAGGGTGTTAAGAACTCCTTCTCAACTTTGAAGTCATAGAGATATGATCCCATACTGCTTCAAAAACTAACACATTTTTTAGTCTTTAATCCTTCTAAAATTGATTTCTGTGTCTCATGTAAGGTATAGATGACATTTTACTTTTTTTTTTTTTTGGTAATAGATGTGATGGAAATGGTTATCTTTGTCATACAATTGCTTTTATCTTAAAGAGTATTCTTTCAATATTTCGCCAGTAAGTGTTTTAATTTTCTTTTTATCCTTTTTCAGGTTAAGAAGTTCCTCTCTCTGTTTTTCTTGTTTTGTCTGACATTTTCTTGTTTGTCTGTATTTCTCATGAAAGATACTGAATTTGGGGGCATCTGGGTGGCTCAGTTGGTTGAGTGTCTGACTTCTGATTTTGGCTCAGGCCATGATCTCAGGGTGGTGAGACAGAGCCCATGTGGGGCTCTGCCCTGAGCATAGGACCCTGCTTAAGATTCTTTCTCTCTGTCCCCTCTCCTTCTCCCCTGCTTGGATGCTCTTTTTCTCTCTCTCTTAAAAAAAAAAAAAAAAAAAAAAAAAAAAAAAAAAAAGATACTGTATTTTATCAAATCCCCTTTTTGTATTCATTGAGGTGATACCTTAATTTTCCTTTTTTTATTCTATTAGTATAGTGAATAATAGCAACAATTTTTCTATTATTAATTTCATCCTATGATTTTGGAGTGATTCCAGTTGGTTCATGATATATTATTTCTTTTAAACCATGCTGTGCTCAATTTTCTGACTTTATGCTTGTAAGTGAGATTGGTAATTTTTTTTCCTGGTTTTTCCTTGATATCACAGTTTGATAACTCCATAAAAGGTAACATGGAGGACACTTTTTTTTTCTATTCTCTGAAAGCTTGGGCACAATGAAAATTAACTGCTATAAAGTCATTTGGGCCTGATGTTCTCTTTGGGGAAAGATTTTTAACTATTGATTTAATTTCTTTAATGGTTATAGACTATTCAACATTTCACTTACTTCTTGTGTTAATTTTGAAATTTTCAGTTTTTAGGAATTCATTTATTTTGTCTTTATTTTCAAAACATTTGATGCTAATTTTGCTACTAATAACTCATCATTATGTGTTTAATTTCTGCAGCATTTATAGTTATGTCCCTTTTTATTACAAATATCTTTTTTATATTGTGTCTTTTGATTAACCAAGGCATAGGTTTTTATGTATTATCGATTTTCTCAGACCTTTTCAACTTTTGGCTTTGTTGATTATTTTTGTTGTTTTTTAAAATTTTCATTGTTATGATTTTATCTTTGATATTTCTTTCCTTTGATTTCCTTTGTGTTTGTTTTTCTATTCTTTTTCTAAATGTTTGAGCTGAACTCACTAATATTGGTGTTTTTACTTTTCTAATGTAAATGCTTCATGGTGTGTACTAAACTCTAAATTCCACTGTAACTGTATCAACCATTTTTTTGTTTTTGTTTTGTGTCTGCTTTGTCTTTTTTATCTTCTTTTAGACTGAATTCAGCCTTTTTTTTTTTTTTTTTAAGATTTCACTTATTTATTTGACAGACAGAGATCACAAGTGGACAGAGAGGCAGGCAGAGAGGGAGAGAGAAGCAGGCTCTCCGCTGAGCAGAGAGCCCGATGCGGGGCTCGATCCCAGGACCCTGAGATCCCAGGACCCATGATCTGAGCTGGAGGCAGAGGCTTAACCCACTGAGCCACCCAGGTGCCCCTGAATTTAGTCTTTTTAAAAATCATTTTACTTTTTCTTCTCAACTTATTTAGTGGGTCATGCTTTTTGTGCCTATTCTTCTAGAAGTTCTTCTAATTATTTTAACCTGCATATTTAACAAAGTTTTGAATTGTGAAAATATTTACTTCCCCTTGGAAAATAAAAAAAATAAAAAGAATCTGAGAATGCTTTAATTCTGATCATATCTCCTTTCCAATTTACATAGCATTGTTAGCTGTATTTTATTTCTATATATATATATATTTTTTTTTTGGTATGGCTAATAACTTTTTTTTTAATTGTACTTATTTATTTGACACACAGAGATCACAAGTAGGCAGAGAAGCAGGCAGAGGGAGAGAGGGGGAGGAAGCAGGCTCCCTGCTGAGCAGAGAGCCCGATGCGCAGCTCGATCTCAGGACCCTGAGATCATGACCTGAACTGAAGGCAGAGGCTTAACCTACTAAGCGACCCAGGCGCCCCTTTCTATATTTTTAATGCCAGAAATTAATATTATTATTATTTTATACATTGAATACTTGCTTAGATTTAATCACAAATCTAACAATATCTTTACTTATAGCTCCTTCTTGCTTCCACATCCGCCCTCCAGGATTATTTTCACTCTGCCTAAAATACAGTTAGACTTTCCAATAGAAAGGATTTTCGGAGATACACTTTCTGGTGATTTTGGGTGTTTTGTACATTGTCTTTCTCTGTTTTGTGCCTCTTCTTTCTTAAAGAGTTTCACTTTTATTTACTCAAAAAGAAGCCGGTAATCATTCAAAAGAGAACTTATAGGGCGAGAAAGGAGGAGGAATGAGGATTTTTTTTAAATCTAAAGAGTACAGAGGTTCTCTTCAGGATGACAAAGAAGTTGTGGAAGTGGATGGTGATAATGGCTGCACAATGTTGTGAACATACCTGATAACACTAATGTGCATGCTTGAAAATAGTCAAAATGACAAATTTTGCTATATATATTTTGAAACACACACACACAGACACAGTAGGCTCGAAAGATGGATGGCCCATATTCAAACTGTCTGTCTTTTCTAACAAAAGAACCACAGGCAAGGAAATTAACCTTGCTTTGCCTTTGTCTTCTCATCGGTCAAATGGAGAGATACAATTACATCCCTCAAAAGGCCTTAACGAGGACTGAATGAGTTAGTACATGTAAAAGGCTTTAAATATTTTGCCAGTTCCTAGTCACCATTAGGTATTACTATTTTTCTTTGTGTGCCATATAAATGTATCACTATCCTGTGATAGGAATGAGAACACAGGTCTATAGGGAAGTCATATACTCACCCAGAGGTTAAACACAATATTATAACCAAAAGTCTTCAGTTCTCCCCTGAAATCTTGGCTGTAGACCCATTGATTTTAACCAATTCAGTCCTAATTTCTACTTCTCTGCCATGTTAAGAGATATGAAACTACAACTGGACAACTATTATTTTTCTCCAACTATTTGCTTACTTAGCTTCTGTGACTTTAATGCCATTATTAAAAAACCGAGTTTCACACATTTTATAATTTTGTGTTTATGGTAGTTTTTGAAGTGAAAGTCTTCCTACTGATAGGGTAACTGTCATTCTACTTCCTGTTGGTTTAGTAGTTTTCAGAAAACAACACATCTTTGGCTACCTTTTGATTCTTGTAACAGCCTGACGGTGCTTGTGAGGATGCTAATTTTTGGCTATTTTATATATTTGTTTATAGTTCCAAACAAAGGAGTATATTTTTCCTAGACTGTAATGCCCAGTACATTTGTATTCTTTCAAAAAGACTTCATTTTCTTTGTTGTGGTAAGAGTAAAGAAAAAATAAAATTCAATATATCACTGTAGTTTATAAAAGATATAAACTTACCTAGCTTCTTAATCTACAGATCTTATTGGTTATATAGTATATTTTGAATATAGTTAGGTAATCTGTAAGTATTTATTCAATGTAAATAAATTAATGTTATCTCTCTGTTCTTTAAAAAAAAAAACCATTTAGCTGCACTTATTGAAATTGATAACTATTTCTCAGGCAGTTCAAGCATCTTTTAAAAGTATATAGAATGTTTAAAACACTTAGACATTATAAACTGAAAATATTCTATAATGTTCATGAAATTTACCTAACTGGCTGATTTGGAAAAAAAAAATGTTTTTAATTTCTCTAATCGCATTTTCAAAGTGGAAATTACAGTGAAATCAGAAAGTAATTTAATTGACTGGGTCAGAGCCTACCAACAGAAAACAACTAATCAAGTGTCCATGAAACATTTAAAAAATACACTTCATACAAGGCCACAAACAATGACATTTTCCTCCTTGACATCAAGGACTCCACAAAGACACACTTCAAATACTCCCTTTTTCTCAGCTAGCCATCCACTTCATGTTAAGTTCCTCTAGGAATATTTCATCAAGCTGGAATATAAAAATATCTTTTAGCATCAAGAACTTCATATTTTTTAATAATAAGATTTTTTAATTGGCTCTTCAGCTTTCATATTTAAAATAGGGCAACACTTTGTAACAACTCAAGAGCTGACATATCTTTTGGTGACCGAATATAAGAAATGCATGAAATCCAACCTTTTAAAGTTATAAATAGAGCAAAATCTAGTTGCTACTGATTTTCAAACCAATTAAAATTATGCCCTAAAAGACCTGATGATGTCTATTGCATACTGCTGGTTTTACTCATGTAATATTTTAAGGACAAATTAAGTATGATATTCATCCCTAGGAGAGATTTTGTACTGGTTGTTATAGTTTTTCCTGTTGTTGCTGTTGTTTGTTTTGAGACCTAAGAATCTGGATGACACCCCCATCACCCCACTGAGAACATATAGTATGTTAAAATAGAAGAACCATGGAAAAGTCAATTTTCCCAAGTTTGTCTGCTTCATCTTCAAGGTAGATTTAGATAAGGTAGATCACTAAAGTCTAAATCTAGGAAATTCCATGATTCTAAAATTCTGGACATGAGTTTTTATTTTTTCTACTGCAGTTTAATAAAACTGTAAAGTAACATTTTTCAGTGATGTGGTTGATTAACTAGCATAGTAAAGACAATTGGAGCGGGTCTTCATGGCACAAATCTGAATGTTATTATCACTGATATATTTTTCTTATTCTATTTTACTGTGACTTGGAAATCATACATTTTTACCTTAAAATGATAATGGTGTAAAAATAAATCCTGCTTTTGGTAGTTACTTCTCTTACTACTTTTACTGTTAGAAATGTAAGTGTTCTATGTAGTAGGTAGCATTAATATTCAGGTATGCATTTACACAATATGTTATGTCTGTCAGTTTGAGACTTTTAGTTTGAAGAATTAACATTGAAGACATTTCATGACAGCCATGTTATTTTAAATGTAGAGAGAAAATATGAATTTCCCCAATGAATGCTCCCTTGTTTTATGGGTAAAGAAACAGACTGAAACACATCAAAAGAACGCAGGCTTTGGAGAAGGTGCACTGTAGACTAATACCCATCTAGTTTCCTGGCCCACGTTTTTAGATTTGTTTCCTACCAAAAACCATGGCAGAGACAGAGTTTCCTTGCTAGCATGTTGAATTTGTGAGTACTTTCTTTCCTACTCGGCTTTTCACTGAGAGTGAGACATTTCGAGGTCTCAGATTTACAAAAATGGGAGTTCTAGTTCTAATTTTTTACTTTGCTTAGGCCCAGGACCTGATGTCTTGCCCCTCACAGACACTTAAACCAAAGTCCCAGGGTTTACTCTTTCACATCAATCACTCATGGACAAGAGTAGCTACCCGTCTGGTTCATTTACTGCATTCGTTTTCAACTCTCTTTTGTTTTGGACTCCTGTAAACTCTCCTTTCTCAGGCTTTCAACCATGCATTCAGGTGAATTTTATCTAGCATTTCTGGGTGTCTCATTCTGGATAATTTTTAGCTCATGATAGTCTACTATCTCATCATCTGATGTCATAGGGTTATTAATGGCTGTTTCCTTAAATGCTCCAAAAGCCAAACGAAGCTTTAGAATGACCTCTTTTTGGGAAAAATGTCACTTTCCTCCTTGGATTCTCCTTGAAAGCAAGTATAGTTGTAGTAACAATTTATTGAATTCTTACTATTCACAGTCAGTGCTTCAGTTATATTATTTTATGCAACCCTCACAACAAAACTGAAAGGTTGGGTTTATATACATTTTGTAGGGGACATAACTGAAACTAAGGTCACACAGCAGGCAAATGGTAAGTGAAAGCCTACTTGATGCAAGGGTCCTTCCTCTTAAACACTTATCTATATTGTCCACCAAAATAATTGCTTTCAAGAGACAACATTATTTGACGTGTATTATCTGCTGATTATTTTTCAAAATAGAAAGCCTTTTTATATTTGGCCTTAGAAACGCTATACATGTATATGTATGCCTACGTGTACATGTGTGTTTTCTTAATGATGATCTCTTCCCATTAATATTTTTTTAATACATTTGATGATTTTAAAAAAATGTTCTCCCTAATAATGTTTTCTAGAGAGATGTTAAAAGTCAATCGGTGCATGTTTAATTTTAACGATAATTTATTCTATACATTAGAAGTACGTTCTTTCGTGGCAATGCCAGCTATGCCTTAATGACTTACGGTTATCTGCAGCATAATCTCTGTGATTTTTAGTCTATCACTCAAAGCTTTCATCAACTAGTCCCACTCCTTAACAGCCCCTTTCCCAAACATTGTTCTATGCGTTTTGCAGTGAGAGAGGAGTCATGAAGAGCTGATTTTAATTTAGTAATTGAATGGATTAGGGCTAGATGCTGAGATAGAGAATGTATGAGGTGAGGACAGGACTGGGGACAGAAAGAAAACACAAATTCAGTATTGCACATTGTGTCAGCCATGGTGGGACATCCAAGTGGAGATGTCTGGTTCTAGAGAAAAGGAGAGAGAATGTTGGGTTATATCTTCCAAATAACAGTGAAGTTCCTGGGCATTAGCAACTGAGTATGTATTTGATAATGACCTAATTCAGTGACTTGCTCAGTATGTTCTCTCTGTCTAGCATTGGAATCCTATTTATAGGTTACTTCTGTGTATTTCCAGAACACTTCACTTACCCATGCCTTAGCTATGACATTGTATAACTTTGCTCTGATCACACTCTATTGACATCTCTTACTTAATTTTCTGCTCTCCCTGTCAGACTCTGTGTTCTTAGAGAGCAGGGAGACAAGACTGTCTATTGTTGTAAATGGCACCTGGTATTAAATACATACTTGCGGAATATATTAGTAGACACTTCCTAACTATATTTCTAGTTCAATATGGTATTATGAAAGTACATAAGATAAAGAATCCAGAAAATTGTTATGGGGAAATAAGTAGTAAAAAAAAATAAATAAATAAGGGTGTTCTTTATTGACTAGTTCAGGAGGAAAGTACCATGAAAGTATAAACGTCATGAAATGTACTTGTTTGGAATTATTTCTTACTATTTAGCCTGAAAATGAACTGGAATAAGCTCACTGATTTCTGCTCTTATTCTGCGTTAGTGCTTTACACACTCCAGGTCTTTATTCATTTTTCACAAGGTTAAAAGTGTTACTTGGAATTGTACAGAATGTTCTTCCACTGCTATGAAAGGAATGCATGTTGGTCACTCCCATTAGCATTTATCAAAGTTTATATGTACCTAACTCAATGTAAACAAAATGCCTCAAATTCCCGCTTCTTACAAACCTTGTTTAGTATTAATAGTTTCACTATTTAAATGATACAAAAATACACATGCTTTAAAACTATATGAGTTGTTTTAAAATGTCAAGAAAGGTAAAGTTTATGTAGTCTGCCACTTGCTTAATGCCTATAAAATCATTTCTGCTGGAGATATGGAGTTGTTTTCCATTATATTAATATTGCATGAATAAAAATCCAAGCTTTTTAAATCACAAGTTTTGTAAGGTGTTCATTGGCCTGGAGCAGGATAAATTCAGACAAATATTTATGGTGCCAAGAGTTGTGTATATAAATATTCTTCCTTGAAAATGTTTCCAGTGTACTGTTAAACTGCCAAGGTGATATAATTTAACAGGTAAAACAGTGAATAGAGAGCCAGGGGTCACTGAGTTTGAATTCTTTCTCCATTCCCACTCTAATATATGATCCTGAACCATTTGGAGCTTTCCAAAGTCAAATTCCCGCCTCGCAAAATGGCAAAAAATTAACCATATAGTCGTTGGGAGATGAGGCCAGGGTCCCTGGTTACAGAAACTTTTAAAATCTGGAATTATTAGAATGCAGAAATTCGTAACACTGCCATTTGTGGGGAAAGTGATTTGCATTTATTTTTAATCTTCACACTTGCAAACTCTAAATGTCGTAACACTGGTTACCATATCTATTGACTGCCTGATTGATTCAGACATTGTCCCTGGTGCTCTACGGTTTTCATGTACTTTCTGTAACAAAACTTTGAAGCAGGTATTATTATTATTCCCATATTAATGGGATTAATATTATATGATCTCATGTGCCCAAGATGTCCCAGTTGGAAGGTGGTAGAATCAAGAATGAAACCCATGTCATTCTGAAGCCAGAAGGCCCGGTTCTCACCCTCTATGGCACCTTGCTTCCATGTTTTGCAAATGAGGTATGTGAAGCTTAGAAAGGTCAAGCATTTCACTGAAGATCACAAGCTAACATGCCAGACTGCAATGAAAACCCGGCGTGTTTGACGAGGGAGCCCTAGCTATTTCTGTTACTGCTTCTCTAATAATATTAATGTGCTTGGTATCTTTGGTACCACCTTTCTTTATTGGATTACCAGGATAATTGGAGTCAGTGTTCTGCTGAATGCCCTGACCTCTCTAATCTCAAAAAATCCAATCTTGCTAATGAATTCTACTTTAGTGGATATGAAGGTGGATTATGCATCAAAGGTGAAACCGGTGGCATTCCAATCTTTTTTGGAATTTGGTCCCTTAATGCTTAAATGAGGGGTTGGGATGGTAGAGTTTCTAGATTTTCAGCCTTCATTATAGTGTAGCCCCTTTGAGTGCAGTGAACATACTGATTTCATCTACTGAGGTACTGGTGCCTAACCTGGTGTCTAAAACTTTGTAGGTATACCAAAACTATTTGCGAACTTTTAAAAAAGTTGTGTTAAATTCTTTGACTTTGAGACTAGACCAAATGGATTTTCCACATGATTTCAATGCTTATGAAAATGGCAAGTATATTATTCCTTTTATAAGATGAAGGAAATCCTTTATAAGATGAAGGAAATATAGTTAACAAATGATTTACTTGAATTGTTTATTTTATCTTTGTTCACGAGGCAGCAAATGTAAGCGAGAGGCATGATGGAACTACTGGTAGGTCCATTTAAGAGTCATCTGTTCACTTCATGCACCTGAAGCTACCTGAACCAGTCACCTTGCTAAGACTGCTCAGAAGAACATACAGTATGATATTCCCAGAAAGCATAAAATGGTTAAATATTAAAGGTCCAAGAGAGTTGCATCCAGAAGATATAATGATTATGATATATAGGTAGTTTCAGAAAGCCCAAGGATTTCAGCATAAATGGACTTATTTTAAATTCTGATTCCTCTTAAACAACATTCCCTTTTAGGTAGTCAGTGCTATGATTGCTTCTAAATTGATGGAATTTTCTCTAAGCACACTTTCACATAGATAAGACAAGAATTGAAACCTTCTTCAGGATTGGGTGACATACTGCTAGCAATGTTCAGAGCAAGCAGTAGTTACTTTTGAGTCCCTGCCCTTGGTGCCACAATATAGGCACCTTCCAGGTGGCCCCATGGTGCTGGCAGTAGGCAGAATAAGGGTTCCCTAAAGATCTTGCTCTAACCAGAACCATTGATCATGCTACATTATGTGGCAAAAGGGACTCTGCCGATGTAATTAGGATTACTGACCTTGAGATGGGGGAAAATTATCCTGGATTATCTGTGTGGGTCCAATTCAATCACGTGAGTCTTAGCAGTAGAGAACCTTTTCTGACTGTAGATGGAGAGAAGAATGTGAGGACTCAACTCACTATTACTTTCTTCGCCACAAGCCAAAGAAGGCAGGTGGCCTCTACAGGTTGGAAAAGGCAAGAAAACAGAATCTTTCCTGGAGTCTCCAGAAAGGAATGCAGTCCCTTTGATTTTAGCCTGCTGAGACCTGTGTTGGATTTATGATCTACAAAACTGTAAGATATAGATTTGTGTTAAATTGCTAAATTTGGGTGATTTGTTACTGTGGCGATAGGACACTGATACAGTATCTCTGTACATGATCTTTCCTAAGTCGCAGTGTACTGATATTTCATTACTGTCTTTTGAGTTGTATTTAGGATGTATTAAGTATCATGCTAAGGGGTGTGTGTGTGGGGGGGGTCTAATCATCATGCAACAATGACCTTAAAAAAAAAACCAAAAAAACCCATTATGCTATTTTTTTCTATTTTACGCATAAGAAAACCAAGGCTTGGAAAGTTTAAGTAACTGACATAAATCACATATCCAGTGAGTGGTGTAAGTATTTGAAACCATGAGGTCAATCTGTAGTCAAAACCCATACTATACCATGCATATGTTAAAGTTTTAAGATTAATTTTCTTCATCAGAAGGCATTCAAAGGTGATGAAGTTCAAGTAAACGCAGACTTTGTCATGCTGGAAATTTAGTTATCTTATATATCAAATGATTTTTCCAGAATAGTGCCTGGTATATTACAGGCATTTAATATATGATAATTAAATAAATGAATGATTATTGTTGTTTAATTAAAATAGTGGGATATAGGTATATAATATTACACTTAATGCATTCCACATATATATTATAATACTCTGGACATGTATACGTATAGGAATTGGCATTTTTTCCTTTATAAAAGCATTTAGATGTTACTTTTTGCCACAGAAATCAAAGATTCTAATATATTTCTTCTGCATTTATAACATTCGAAGTTTTAATTATATATTATTTTAAAATGTGATTTGTAGGTCATTTGTGGTTTATTTTTATATTTAACATAAGTAATGAGAGTATATTTAATAAAGTAAAGAGATTAAAGTGCAGGAAATATAAATGTTGACATGAATGTTCTCATTAAAATATTAAAAAGATTACTGAACAATGCAAAGGAAATTAAATGACCTTTGTTTTTCAGTTAAGGTGTTTCATTTTCTTTTAAAAATTGTCAATAAAATTAGAGAGATAACAGAATCCAATTAAACCATGCTCTTTTCATTTGAAAAGTGTCCACTAATATTTAAATACAAACTTCTGAATAGTGCAACCTTATTCATTAATTAAGCTTCAGTCCATATTATTCCATTTTTGAGTGATTACTAGATGTTCCAAGGGAGACTGTGGAGCCACTGAAACTGCAATTTCATAAGGACATCAGTTATAACTAAACTGGTCCAGAGGATAATTAAACAAGAAACAAATTCTTCAAATAACCACCTCCTTCCAAATCTTTTATACAAGTTTTGACAAAGACTCCCAAATGATAGTGATTCCTTTGTTAATGAGAAAAGTAGTTCTCGTTCTTTTATTTAAATGACAAAGGTCAATATTTGGCAACAAAATAATCATAGGAAATTGAGAATGTTTTCTTGCGTTGTTTTAAAGATTTATTCATTTGAGAGAGAGAGAGAGAGAGAGAGAGAGAGCAGGAGCACGGGTATAGGAAGCGGCAGAGATAGTGGCAGAGAGAAAGGGAGAGAACTGCAAGCTGACTCCCTGCTGAGTGCATAGCCTGACACCGGGCTTGACCTCAAGACCCGGAGATCAGGACCTGAATCGAAATCAAGAGTCTGATGCCCAACTGGGCCACCTATGTGCCCTATTATCTTGCATCTATTTTTTTTATTTTTTAAAGTTTTTAAAAAGATTTTATTTATTTATTTGACAGCCAGAGATCACAAGCAGGCAGAGAGACAGGCAGAGAGGAGGGGGGGGAAGCAGGCTCCCTGCTGAGCAGAGAGCCCGATTCGGGGCTCAATCCCAGGATCCTGAGATCATGACCTGAAATGAAGGCTTAACCCACTGAGGCTTAACCCACGGAGGCTTAACCCACTGAGCCACCCATGCGCCCCGTTATTTTGCAATTAATAGAAAGATTTTGAGTAGCTATGAGCAAGATACTCAACCAGGAAATAAAGTAATTTTAAAAATACTTAGTTTTGGTATTAATAACATGCTAATTTATTTTAAATCCCTAATACTGTTATTAATACAATTATCCATATATTTCTATTATATAATCATACATAATTAAGCATAACTAATATATATATATAAATAACGTATTGATACCAAATAGAAGTGCAAATAGTTCCTGCTGAACGTGAAGGGGATCAAATATCTTGATTAGACAATTCATTTCATGATGACCAAATAGTCACAACTGTGGGGATACAGATGGATAGTTTTAGGAGATGGAAAAACAGAGGACATTTCAGATGGGAATACCCATAGTAATTTGAGGAATGCAAGTCAGAAATCCATTACAGAACCCAATCCAATCTGTGAAGTACCAGTACCCAGAGGGCAGTTATCAAAATGGACACAGAGCACAGGGAAAAGCAGCTGAACTACCGCAGGTCAAGTACTTCCTTTTCCCTGCGGGTGGCCAAGAAGGAGTGGTTTAGAATCAGATAAAAAGATCAGAGTTGGAGTTCAAGAAAAAGCGAATGCCTTGGCAAATAATTACATTTACCTTCGTCTTCTCCCTTCCGGCTTATCTCTGGGGAACCTGGTTTCTCTGCATTTCCAGCAGGATTCCTCTCCATGTGAGTACAGGATTCTTGCTGCTTCTACTTCTGGGACTTGACTTCCTAAATATCTTTTCTCTTTTGCCATCTTTTTCCTCATTTTCCTTTTTATCGCCTTTCTCGTGATTATAACTAAGTCAATTCTATCCATAACAACAATTCCCTAAGTCTTTCTGCTAATTTTAAAGAGAATCTAGTTGTTTCTTTTTTCAATCTTGCATACTTTTTTCATTCTCTGTAAATATTCACACACGTTTAACTCAAAGTTATTATTTTTTGTAAGTCTTGGTTTGCATAAACACTAAAATGAAGTAATCTTTAGATTAATTATGCTTTGCCATATACTTATCTCTGGTTTCCGTGAAGGAAAATGCCATTATTTTTAGTTCCTGATCTTAAAATAACTCATTTTGAAATGCTGTAAAACCTTAATGAATATCTAAATTCATATAAATTATTTAAGCTATAATTTCCTATACTAAACAGTCATTAAATTAACATACATCCTTAGATCTCTTTCCAGCTGTACAAAATTAGCTTACTTGAGTACTTTAGTTTATGATTTTAGGGAATGCAGAAAGTATTGCTTTTCTAAGTTGTATTCTAAGGTTAAAAACAGCAATTTGACTTTAAAATGCCATTTAGAATGTTTCCTCTAGTTAGTATTCATGTAACAGAAACTCAGTTTTTTCCCCAAGAATTCTTAAATTTCAAAACATTTCCTGATCTTCTCATTTACAGATGAGGAAACTGAAACGTAGAAAATTTGGATGATGTACTCAGGGTTTCAAAAAGAAGTCTGTATTTTGAGATATTCTCCATGTTCTTTCTTTCTTCTTTCCTTTAAGAAAGCAAGTGTGACAGAACTCTTTTGTCTGGATAGTAATTATGATTAAGAAAAAAAATCAAGCAATTGCAGTGATGGCATTTTAATATGAAAATATTACTTTAAATTTTAATTTTTAAATGGTGCAATGTCCAAGAATGTATAAATTCCACTATATGCCTGTCAGGTTGTCCCTGATTTTATTCTCCACTACACTCTTTTTCTGAGTATTTCAATCTCCAGGAGACATAACAACATAGGAGAATCATCTTCATCTCTTCCACTAAATGTGGTTTCTTTTGTCATATATTCCCTTTCTAGCCTCTAGATTTAGGCTTTTCTTTCTGTTTCTATCTCACATCTCTTACAGATTCTTTCCACAAACTTCACTCCGCTAGTTATTAATGTTTCCTCCTTGACAATTCCGTATTTCTCTTCTCTTGAAAGGGAAACCCTGCTGCCATCATGACTTTTTCTTTAGATTTCCTTCAGATCTCTCTTTTCGCCAGCTACCCAGTTCCCAGTTTCGAGGGAAACTGCTGCTGGCAATATTTCTTTCCTTTACTCTCTTGCTCTTTTTTGTTTTACTCAAAATACTCAGAATGTTTTCTGCATAATAATGATAGTAGGTATATTGTATTTATAAAGTACCCTTCATCTGGTAATCTCAATGTAATTTATGTGCATAAATTCATTAATAGTCTTCATTTTCCCATGATGTAGCGGATTGGTTTGTTTTTCCCCTGTGTGAGTGAAAGGGAAGTGAATAGAGAAGACAGAATTTGGGACTGCTGTTATCTAGAAGCTGGGCACAATGTGGAATAGGACAGGTCTTGGGGGAACAATACACCTATATTAAAAATTTATTTGACTTCACTAATATTAATATATTTTTTAAAGATTTTATTTATTTGACAGACGGAGATCACAAGTAGATGGAGAGGCAGGCAGAGAGAGAGAGAGAGAGAGAGAGAGAGAGAGAAGCAGGCTCCCTGCCGAGCAGAGAGCCTGATGCGGGACCTTGAGATCATGACCTGAGCCGAAGGCAGCGGCTTAACCCACTGAGCCACCCAGGTGCCCCACTAATATTAATATTAATATCAAGTGGAGTAAAATTACCAGAATTAATTTTATTTCAAGAAATCCAACTTTGGGTTTCCCTTCCCTTACTTGCACTTCTAGATTCATACAAGGTGTTTGGGGACTAGTAGATCACTGCCTGTGATCTGCTTGCTTGTTTGTATGCAGTCCATGTCTGCTTTGTTAGTAACTTGGCAGTGTTGAATAGTTGTGACAAAGACTGTATGATCTCCATAGCCTAAAATATTTCCCATTGGTTCTTTACAGAAAATATTTGCTGACCCTGATCTATCAGGGTGGCTCAGTCTGGCTTGCAAGGTAGAGGAAGGGGTCTTTTTGCTACTTCTTAAAGTGGGTTCAAGTTTGTCTTTTTGGTTTATTCCATGACCCTAACCATTTGCATTTCAGTCTTTTGTCTCAGGTTGCCTTTTGATTATGCCTGATAACAAAGTGATTCTTGGGAGTTACCTTAGCCAGGCTTCCTAAAAGCAGAACGTGAGATGGTGATTCTTGTGTAAACGGTTTCTTGCAGGAGAAGGGGAGTAGGGGAAGCAACATAGGGCTTCAGCAAGCTAAGCAAGATTTCAGGTGGAAACTAGCTTCATCCTGTTCCCAGAAGGAGCCTGTGGAACCAGAATTGGAGCACGGAGTTGGCCCCACCGTGAAGCAGGAGGTTGGCTGTCCTTCCAGTCAGTTCTTTATTATGGACTGTCCCAGGCGTGGATGGAATCTCCCCAGGAAGGCAATTCTTGGGAGTCGGGGGCAGCTCTGAGCCCTCGGCAACCTCAAAGCAGCTGGAGAATGGGCACTCAAGACTGGTAAAGATTAAAATATATGCATCATTAAGTTATTGGGATGTGACAAACCACTTGCTGGCCCGACACTGCAGAGATCTGTGGCATTTCACATTTCTTTAGGTTGACCATTTGATGGGGGCTCAGTAGATGATCCTTTAGGTCTTAGGAGGTCCCAGCTGTTCTCACTCATCTGGGGTCTCAGCTTGGATGGCTAGGATAGTTGGGGTGACTTTGGCCTCTCTTCACAGAATTTCTTATTATCTACCACGTTGACCGCAAATCTAGTTTGCTGCCTGTTTTTGTAAATAAAGCTTTACTGGAGTACAGCTATGCTCATTTGTTTCTGTATCATCCATGTCTCCCTTCTTACTAAAATGGCAGAGTTGAGTGGTTTTGACAGACACTGTATGATCCGAAGTGTCTAAAATATTACCATTTGACTCTCAACAGAAAAAGTTTGCTGACCCTGATTTATCAAGCTAGCATAGGATGGCTTGTGTAGTGGAGGAAAGAGGTCTGAGTTTAAGAGTGGAAGCTGATGGCCTCTTGAGACCTGGGTTTGGGACATGCACAAAGAAATTCTGACAAATACTATTAGTCAAAGGAAATCACAAGGCCAGTCCATATTCAAGGAATTGAGGGAATAGATTCCACCTCTTGATGGAAGGAACTGAAAAAAAAAATTGTGACCATAGTTTTGCTATCTCCAATAGTGAGGCCCCAGTAGCGTCCACTATAGAGGTCAGCCCTATCCCTATTTTTGCAGATGAGGAGACTGAGACCCAGGCGGACAGTGTATGTCAAATAACACACAATTTGTTAGGAGAAAAACCTTAAACCAGAATCTAGATCTTCTGGTTAATGAATCTAGATCTGGTTAATAATCTACTACCATTTGAGCTCTGCCATGGTGCTTTTACTAGATAGTTACTACTGGAAGGAACTTTCATTGGCTATTAAATGGAAATCCTCAGGACTTTTAACATGTTTGGTATGAATTCTATTATATACCAAGGAAAGTTATAGTCAATTTTAACTATCCACTCAAATTCTGACGTTTCCATTTTAAAGCAATCATAATAGAAAAATACCAAGTTGAAAGCTTACTTCTTATATGTTATATTTAGTGCTATGACAAAAAAAAAAAAAAGAGCACGGTCTAATGAAAGACTCCTTAGTAGACAAACTAAAAACATAAAAATGAAAAATTAAACACTGAAGGACTTTATTGTCAGACCAACTACTTACTATCAACCTTACTAGGAAATGTCATTCAGACAAATATATGAAAATTAAAGTATGTCATATCCTGCATAATTCCTGAACATTATCTTTAAAACATTTTATGACTGAAGCTGCTACTCTAGGACATGGAGCATGGCATTTATAGAATCACAATAATTCATAGGTTAGTTGAGCATTTACTATACTACCCAGTTAGTAAGTGCTATTATTATGTCCATTTTATAGATGATGAAATTGGGATACAGAGAGTCACACACACACAGGCAGGATATGAGTCTGGGCAGCTGAAATCCATTACTGTACCTTTAAGTATTGAGTAAAAGTTCTGTTCCAACAACACTGCTTATCAGTTCTGTGATTCTGGTTAGTCCCATAAATTCCCTGAGTCACCGTTCCATTACCGAATGATGGCAATAATGGAACCTGCTTCTAGGAGCTGTTGGGACAAGTCAGGGGGATAAAGTATGTGAATGCCCTAGGCTTGAGTACATTGGGGATACAAAGGTAAGTAAGGCATGTTCCTACTCTCCTCTAAGAGCTTACAATTGACCTCAATTAGAGGTAAATACAATTGGGGATCATGAAACTGACACTTCTCTATAGTTCAGTAACAAGGGAATAGAAATTTTGACTATTGTACTAATTCCTATGAAGGCAATCGGCATAAAGCTCTAACCCTTCCTCTCCTCTCTTTAGATTTTTCTCACTAGCTCAGGACCTCATACATGAACCTACCTCCCAACACCCTGGATCTGTACACAGATAGTCTTTGTCTCATATTATTTTCAAAGTCAATAGCTTCATTGATATTGTTCAGGACAACTTATCTCTGCAGTTTTCTACTCCAATTTCCTGGAAAATTCTACTTCATTTTCTTTTTTAAAAAATATTTATTAGAGGGGCACCTGGGTGGCTCAGTTAAGCCTCTGCCTTCGGCTCGGATCATGATCTCAGGGTTCTGGGATGGAGCCCTGCATCGCATCTGGCTCTCTGCTCAGTCGGGAGCCTGCTTCCTCCTCTCTCTCTGCCTGCCTGTCTGCCTACTTGTGATCTCTGTCTGTCAAATAAATAAATAAAATCTTAAAAAAAAATTATTAGATAGCTAAGATAAACAAAACATTGTGGTAGGCCATGGAACCAAAAAGACATCAAAATGCAGTCTGAGGCCTCAAAGAGCTTTACAATAAAAATTAATGGTTTCCAACTTACTTATATTATAGACCCCAACCAGAGAAATACGAATTGCATTATCTGTAGATTGAATAACACGTTTTGCAAATTAAATGTATAATTTTTTAAAAAATGTAGTGAGATAATGCTTATGACTAACAAAATGAAAAATAAAAGTTCATGAATGTATACTTGTTTGTCCTGAGGTTTGTCACTCAGTATCATTAAGGACAGTCCATTACAGGTCCTGAATATTCCTGCGTACTGCTGAGTGTGTCAAACTGCGACTTATCCATCACCTAGTGCTGAGCTATTTCTGCAGCTAATTATACAGGTGACTAGTAGGTCAGGAGAATCACACTCTGACTTCCTTGTAATTTCATGCTCCCTGAATGAAGGAGGACTAGCTGTTTGCTACTTGCTACAATGTTTGTTGCTCCCTCAAAAATATTGCTGGGCCTTGTGCCTGGGATTCTCACTTGTGAAGCAAACCCAATGCGTGGGTAACATCTATGTGTGCCTGCAGTGTTGCCTTGGTGAGACTAGAGACAAGGGCTAAGAAAACACATATGCGGTGCTCATGTTTTTTCTTGTGCTACCAGGATTAAAACACCTTTTGTCTTTGGTCTAGGAGTCTCTGGACTTCCAACATAACCCAGAAGCACTCACAGGCTACCTTATTAGCTTGTAAGTAAGTGAAAATCTTAGATCCTTCACCAGTTCTGACAGAATTAGAGATCAACATTTTTAGTTGTTTAAACGTTAAAATGATTTCTAGTACTCAACAGGCTAAGAATTATCGGTCGTCGGTCTCAGATAAATCAAGACTTAGATGAGCTAAAAAAGGGAGAGGCACTGGAGAAGAGAATGACCCTGAACAAAGATGTCGTGGGCATTAAGAAGACAAAGGTATGGAGTAAAAGAAATGTGACAAGAGTATATGATGAATACAAAAAATGTTGAGAATGCTGAAAAAGTTAGCTGGGGCCTACCTTGGAATGTCAAGCAGTGGGGAACCACTGGATGTTTTCTAACAAGAAAATGACATGATTAGCTTTTCTCTAGGGAAATCAATTTTTCAGTAGGGAGAGAACAGAAGAGACCAAATATGGGAGACTAATTAGTAAGGTTTGAAAATAGTTTAGGTGCAAATTCTAAATTACTAGTGCAAAAAGAATAATAAGCGGTAGACGGATTTAGACATTCTGTGGAGAAAGATGGGTTGGGTTCCTAATTGCTAAATTTTACAAAGGGGTTGAGGAAGAAAGTGTAAAACAAGACTAAGTCTGGGAGTAGGCTTAGTCTTAGCTTTGAGCCTGGGAGTAGGAGACAGTGATAGCACTGAAAAAATACAGAGTACTACAAAGGGGATTGGGAGGTGGGAGAAGATATTGGGTTCACTTTTATCTAGGTGTGATCTGAAGTAGCCTATGCAACTAGCCTGCCTTCTTTGCTCCCTCTCTCTTTTATTCTCTCCTTTCCTTTTTTCTTTCCTTCCTCCTTTTCATTTATCTGTATCCATCTGTTGTCAAACATTTGATTTTTGCCAGTCTTTTCCTGGGAACAGACATAAATAAGTCACAATCTAAATAAAGAGGTGGATTTAAAATCTCAATATAATGTAATGAATTACATAATTGAGATTAAAAATGCTCTAAGGGCAGAAAAGGAATAGCTAACTAAGGGAATTGGGGAAACCATTTCAGTTGAAGAGATATTTGAGTTGGGTATGAAATACTGAGTAGGAGTTTATGAGGATAAAAAGGGCTGTGGGAAAATAGAGCATTCCAGGGAGAGGGAACAGGAAATATCATGTGCAAAGTACAACCAGGTAGAAGAAATATCCAAGAGGTTGGCTTGAAATGGCTTGAAATGTCCTTCTCTAAGATTTTCCTAGTTCCAACTTGAACATAATGATAACAGCTTAAATATATTATATGCTCACTATGTATCAGGCTCCTTTAAAAAAAAAAAGCATTTTATAGGTGTTAATCCTGCTAATACTCAAAAGTGATACAGGGTTTAAGATGAGCAAACTAAGGCTAACAAATTAACCAGTCATGGAGCTTATGAAACATGGTGTCAGGATTTGAACACCCTCAGAACCAGGACACCATTCACCTCATAATCTATATGGGGCTGTGCACAGTGGTCTCAAACCATCCAAGCCTTGTTCCAGAATTGCTTAGTCATTATGTTATATATCATCACCTTATAAACTGAAGAAAGCCAACGTGAATCATTGAAATATATAGAACTAAAGGGATGAGTATGTAGATTTTTGGGGGTGTACATCAGATTATCAAAGGGATATGTAACAACAACAACAAGAATTAAGATTAGGGACTGTTACTCAAATGGTCAACTTTAATTATTGGATGGATATTTCTGTTTTTCAGGGATGCAAATTCAGGGCAACAAGGGGAAATTTTCCCAAAACATGGACATTTTTTGCTCTCTTAAAACTTTAATGTTCATTTCAGTTTGCGATAGATGACCTATACTTTTCAAGTGACCTATATTTTGGTTTTTGTCTTTCATGAAATCTAGAGAGAGAATGGGTCTTCACAGTCCCTAACGCCAATAAAATTCACTAACCTGAACAGGTAGAAAATCAGCAGAAGTGGGTTCCCCCTCCCTTAAGTCTTTCTGATATTTCCACATTATTTTTGAAGTTGCTTTGAGGAATACAATGTGTGTATATATATATACATATATATATATATATGTATATATATATATATACATATATATATATGTGTGTGTGTGTGTATACATATATATGTGTATATAAGTATATATATATGTATTTTGAGTATCTATTTTCAATATTTCAACCACAAAGTGAGGAGAGCCTGAGATGCTAAAAACATTAGCTTGCAAGTCTTTTGTTGGTTTCTTTTTTGGTTTTTGGGTTTTTTGCACTCTTCACATTAAGCCTATGATAAAAGGCCCACTGGAGGGCTGTGCTCAGTGCCTAAAATGAATGCTTTAAATTTAATGATACAATCAAAATAATTTTTCCCTAGTAACTACTATTGTGCTCATTTGAGTGGATTCCAGCGCAGTTGTTTTTCCTTTTGCATTATGCTTTGTGTATAAATATAAGTGAGATGCTTTAGTTCATGTATAACAAGTATCCAGCTAATAATTTACTTTGCCTGTTATTTATCTCTGTCAGGATGAATGTCTGCTTCTCTCCTATTCTTGGTTCATAGGCATTATTCTAATAATGTTAGTTCTGCATTTTAAGAATTCCACATGGAGTTGCTAAAAATTGCTTAGAAGTACTTCATACCAGAAGGTTAAATCTCAAAGAATTTTGGTCTTGCATCTAGCAAGCTAAATTGCTCCTAGCAACATTATATTAATTAATATCAGGTCAGACTATTTCCTTTCCTTTGTGCTCAATTCCAAGTACCCCAGTAAGTGATTTTGGCAGACCAAACCACAAACTGATGTGACCAGTAGAGGTTGACTGTACTCAAACCACTTGCTATTCTGAAAATAGATACTTGGTTACAGATTGGACAATATTTTATTACTTTTCAGAATCACTTTTAACAGCAAATTACCTCTTTGTTAGGAAAGAAAAAACCAGTTGGAATTGCACAGATACCATGTTTTCTTATTTTTCCTAGATACTTGTGTAAATGTTGTAAAGTGGAACTGGTCTGCATCCAGAGAACATTCTAGCCCTGGAAGATTTTCCTTTGTAAACAATGACCATACTTTTCTTAGTAACCTTAGTAGAGTTTAAGGCAAAGGCAAAGGGAGAATGCTAGGTGATAAACCATGGCAAGCTCACAGCCCCCCTATGTATCCTTTCTTCTAGCCTAAAAATTCTGCCCAGTGTGCTGCTTAAACTGTCCTTCCATATGCCCATGGGCTCTTGGTGGAGCCATGTTTCAAGCCACTCAGTGGGGGATGGTCCATTATGAAACTGATCAACCAGGGTGCCTGCCTGGCTCAGTTGGTTAAGCGTCTACCTTCAGCTCAGGTCATGATCCAAACTGTTAGAACTGAGTCCCACATTGGCTCCCTGCTCAGCAGGAAACCTGCTTCTCTCTTTCCCTCTACTATTCCCCTACTTGTGCTCTCTCTATCTCAAATAAATAAAGAAAACCTTAAAAAATAAAAAATAAATGATCAACCAGTCTTATTAACAGAATATCATTAACAAAGATTTTGATGATAAAAATGCAATAATACCTAGACTATTTGAAATTTGGGTAAAGAAATGAACACATAAAAGGTAGAGGTGCTTTTAAGGATGGGTCAAATTTCTTTAAACTACAAATATAAAATTACAATGAATAATTTTTCCTTTTTATCTCGAACATTCTAACTAACATTTGTTCATCCTGGATCACCCAATACTTACATCCAGAAATAATTTTCAATCAAGTATTGGGAAATCATCTCGGGGAGTTAAAAATGGCAAAAAACAAAAACAACCCCAAAAAACAAAAAAAAAAAACCCCACACTTACATTAATATATATCTGTGGATGTGCAAACAGGCTGTGCCTCTCTTTATGCATTCAGCACCTTGTTTTTACCCTTCATACTTTTGGTTTTCCTTAACTTCTGCATTTTCTTTTGGTATATGTCTAAAGAAATGTTTTATCCAAGGGAAGAAATGTTTTACTGATATGCTTCTCAAGAAAAAGTGGGGAAAAACCTGAAAAACTAAAAAGATTTAAATTGAAACCAGAACAGATACTGAATATATCAACATGGTTTTACTGTTGCTACTTTGCCGTGTTTTGTCTTATCCACTGTGGGAAGCTATAATGAAATCAGTTTTATAATGAGTCTGAACACCAAAGGTGCCTTAAGCTGGACTGTGATTATAAAGAGACGGAACCCTCCTTGCTTTCTAGAATTTATCTCAAAATGATTGATAAAGTTAATGGGTCCTAGTTGATAATACAATTTGTGCTGACATTTCTGTTAGTAATTTTGGAGGACAGCACTAGGATATATTCAGTCTAAACTAAATTTGGATTTCTCCATTGGGCATTAGATGGCAGTATTAATCAAGACATTCAGAGTTGACTTATGTTGCAGCTACTTCTAAAGGTACACATAATTCTCCTAAGAATGTTTCATGAAATAGTTATTTATTCTGCATTTTTTCTTCAGCAAAGGGAATGCATAAAATGTAGTGCAGGTCTGGTTTTGTAATCTCTCTCGCCTCTTGTATTTACTTCTGTTTGCAGGAAGCTGCTAGAAGACAAGTGACTTTATTTCCAGATAGTTTATTTCTAATGTTAAGTATCCAAAATGCTTCTCTTGGGAATTTGAAGTAATTTTTCTCTTCTTGTGGATAAAACTGCATAAATGTCAATGATTAAAATTTCAGAATTATTGAATGGCCAATATTAAGTTTGATTTGTAACCGTCGTGTATAATCTCAAAAGATACTATCTGAAAGGGAATAGGGTGCTGTCTCTGATCAGAATCCTTGCTTAACTAGCAGTCTCCATGGGTACCTATTAACACTTCTGTGCCTTAAATTCTAGAACACTATCTCATAGTCTTGTTGAGGATTAAGTGGATGCTTATATGTACAATACTGAGAGTAATACATGGTGTATAGAAAGAACTATGCGTTTGCTGGTGAGGGACTTGGGAGATGCTTCTGTGTCTGTAATCATAACTTCCCTGGAGTATGTTTCTATAAAATTGGTCCCCCCCCCCCCATCTCGAATATTTTACAGTACACAAAGTTTCAGGAATGAAATTCGTAAAAAGCGAGCTTTCTCTGCTGCTGTTGCCAGGCAGGTTCATCGTGGTTTATATGCAACACAATGGGGAATTCTTTTCAGCAATGACCACACTAGAGTCGATTCTCCTCCCGGAAATGTCATGGAATCAGGTTCCCCCATCCCTGCGGCAGAACAGAGCAGGGGACACAGATCTGGCAGTGCAGGGAGGTGTCAGGCACGCAGCCCTCCGAGAGGAACAGGCAGCTGCTGGATGCATATAGCGAGAGAGAAACCATTTTCAGAGACATGAGTAATCCTTGGCAGGCACTCCGAGGGGGCACTTTGGAGGAGAGTTTGAAGATCATTTACCAGGGTAGACAAAGACGTGGATATTGAAATGTGAACTTTTGAGATATTGCAGATAACATCTGTGAGTTCTCTTTCCTGGGGCTGGGAGGCATGTACTCCCCCCCCCCCCACCTCCATGAAGGGCAGAGTAAGAACATTGTGAGAGGCTCTGAGGACGGTAAGCAGAGCCTAGAGATCAGTAGATTGGATGCTTAGTATTATATATAGCTAATGGTCCACCGATTCTCAGTGAGGAAGAAGAGTATTTTCCACGATATGCATGACAAAAAAAAAATAGCTAACATTTTTAAAAGCTAGGACGTGCCAAGCACTTTGTCCACATCTAATCCACAAGGATAGTAAAATATTCCTTCCTATTACTGTTCCTTGGGAGAAAACTGAAGCTAAGAAATGTTAAATAACTTGCCTCAGGTAATATGGTGTCAGTGTGAAAGTTAACTGATCAGTAAAACGGAAAACAAGTCTTTTACCACATCAGTTCGATTATTCTTCATTAAGTCTTTTATTATTTCATAAAGTTCTAAGTTAAAGAGGCCTTCTAGGTAATTTTTAAAATACCTTTGGACCTATACACCACAGATACAGCTGGAGTGAAAGGATTTTACCAAATGATCTCAGTAAGGGGACTGGATTCCATGATAGGCAAACAGAGTAAGTAGCCTTCTTTATTGAATATCACCTTACCAGCGCATACTGTCAGTCTGAGTGTATGTCTGTGTATACACACACACACACACACACGCACAAACAGATGCACAGATGTATATGTATACAATTTGTATTTATGTGTTTGTATGTAAATATCTACATTCATGGATATGGGTCTTGCTTTCTTAATGCTTGCTATGTCATCTAATCACAATTAAATATAGGATAATTTTCATCATTCCAAGGCTGGGATTTCAGGACCCCTAGTTATGACTTAGTATTTTATAGCTTTTAATTTTCTAAGATAAACCATTCACTTCAATGTTTAAATTTGACCTTTTCTGCCCTTCTTACTCTCATCCTTTTACATTACCAAATGGAACAACATCCAATTCTAATGTTAGTAATCTATTAATGCTGTCAGGTTTTTCACTCAAACATTCCCAAATTAACCTTTCTTTCTTTTTTTTTTTTTTTTTTTTTTATAAATTTAAGAGTACTTTTTTTTTTTTTTTTAAAGATTTTATTTGGGTGCCTGGGTGGCTCAGTGGGTTAAGCCGCTGCATTCGGCTCGGGTCATGATCTCAGGGTCCTGGGATCGAGACCCACATGGGGCTCTCTGCTCAGTAGGGAGCCTGCTTCCTCCTCTCTCTCTCTCTGCCTGCCTGTCTGCCTACTTGTGATCTCTGTCAAATTAAATAAATAAAATCTTAAAAAAAAAAAGATTTTATTTATTTATCAGAGAGAGAGAGGGGGAGAGAGCGAGCACAGGCAGACAGAATGGCAGGCAGAGGCAGAGAGAGAAGCAAGCTCCCTGCCGAGCAAGGAGCCCGATGTGGGACTCGATCCCAGGACGCTGGGGTCATGACCTGAGCTGAAAGCAGCTGCTTAACCTATTGAGCCACCCAGGCGTCCCCCAAATTAACCTTTCTAATAGAGAGTTAAGCACCTCATTTAGGAGAGATTTCTAAACTTTAAGTAGTCTGGATGAAAGTATCATTTTAAGTCTCCCTGACATCCATTTTTCTCTTATATTTCATAAAATTTATCATTAGCATAAAATGAAGCTGCCAGTGATATCTGACACACGCACTTGTATCTGACACCAAAGGAAAAAAAAAAAAAGAGTGTGACTCATCTGCCACAGTGGTAGATATAATGTCTGAAACCATTGTTTACAAGGTCCATTAGTGTTTACGGCTGTGCCACTTTCCTTCATGGTCTGCAAAGCATTTTAGTTCGGACTGACTTATTCTTTCATAGCAACCAATCTTCTACGGTGTGGATATCTCTTTGACTGAGAAAACTCCGAAGGGAGTTCTGGTGTCTTCTGTGTGAAGGCCACGTAATATATTTGTATCGCTCAGCGGCAGAGCCCAGTAGATGGTGATTTGTTTGTGGGACAAGGGGAGCTGTGCCTTCTGAATTCCAAAGTCAAAATGGTATCAGAGATAAAAATGTCTGCTCTTTTCTAAACAGTTCAAAAGCTTGTTTTATTTTTTTTCTATCACGTAATTCTAGTTCTCTTCAACAGTTCTTGGTATCATTGATAGTTCAGGCCCTCTAAACATGCAAACACTTCATGCATGTATATATACTGGAAAATGTGATTTGGATGGAGACAAAATTGGGGCTAAAAACATCTATAAATTTTATCTGTAAGATGTATAAGATGCCTATTTAAATACTTACTACACAAGATGTCCAGCAAGGCCAGGACTAGAATGAGTTAAGGAAGGTACCTGCAGATATAAGGCCCATTTGGAGATCCTGAGTGAATGCCTCCTTACATTTCATGTCCAAGGCATCTCTTTTAACTTGTCCTAGTTCCATCCCTAGTGTCAAGAAATGGGAAGGGTCTGAGATTTTTTTCCACTTGCAAGCTAACAAGTTAGCCTGCTGGAGTTTCGAGGATGTTGGTAGGAGATACAAGATTCTTGGGTCAAAGACTAAGGACTTATGGTGTATCATTACTTATGGTGTATCAAGAAGCCTGTTTTACATTCCTTGTTAGTCCCTCTTGCTCCTCAAGTCTGCTCAGTGATGCAAGCAGCCCAAGTGGATGCTGTCTACCAAGTGGTTTTGCAACACAGCTCAAGAATCCCAAGCTTAAAGAATCCAGATCCTTTATGGTGGTCTGTAAGCAAAGCTACCTGACCTTTGTCCCAGAGTGAGACTTTATTTCTATCATACTGGACATTCAAAAACAACAATAAATAGCAAGAAAAACAACAAAAAAACCAACCAACCAAAAACCAACCCTCCTCTCCTAAGGGGATATACCATCGCTCTTTCAAGGTTGTCTTCTATACAAAGATATCATGGATAAAAGCTGAGTGACTTCCCTCACAAAATATGCATATAATTTGTCTATTTCTATGTTCGTATGTGAATATCTATATTCATGTATGGATCTTGAGATACAGAGAATTGGCCCAGGGACATATTCTGTTCTGTGGGTTTTTTTTTTTTTTCTTTTTCTTATGTACGGCTTTCCTTCTGCCATGTCTTTTTAAAATTTACCTCTTGCTTGGGAAAATGGGGTGCCATACATGCTTCAAGGCAACATGGTTTTCACAGGCAAAAGTATCTAATCAAAGTTTGAGGCAAAAATTTTAAATGGTATTTGCATACCTCTGATAAAATTGTGGTCTTCTCTGTCTTTATTGGTGAATTCTGCTGTTTAGCAATGTTCAAAATATGGTATTTTCAGCATCTATGTGCACCTCAACTTCCTAGTCACCCTCAACCTACACTTTCATAATACATTCCATTTTCATGAAGGGATACTGTCATTCAGTATATTTTAAAAATTTACTTCTGCTGAAGATACAAATTACTGTTGTGTTTTTACAACTACATGCATAAATGAGAATTTTTATGATAGCTGCCTCCAACTGGATTTACCCAGGTCCTCTACACTTGACAATGCTGAATTTCTAGATTTAAAATACCAAGGTGTAACTGTAGTAGATTATGCTGGTGTTGCTACACCTGTTTTTAATTTAATGGCAAGTAAGATGTCCGGATGGCAGGAAGTGACCTTGAAACATGACCATTAATTCCAATAGGATTAAGCTTGAGGAAACAAACATTTGCTTGTGAATCAATGGCATTTTTTCCTCTCTTTTTCAAAAAAGGCTACCCACTCTCAAAGTGACTGCTTTTCCCCCAAATTTCAATATGGTTTTTTGGCCAAAAAAAATTAGCTTATTAAGAGGTACAAACTTCGGTTATAAATAAATCACAGGGAGTACAGCACAGGGAATATAGTCAACAATATTGTAATAACGTTATATGGTGACAGATGGTAACTCCACTTACCATGCTGAGCATTTTGTAATGTATGTAAATGTCAAATAATGTAGCGATTTTGCTATGATTCACTATGTTATACATCTGAATCTAATATAGTATTGTGCGTCAACTATAGTTCCATTAAAAGTAAATAAATTAATTTAAAAATACAGAATACAATGCTGAAATGCAATAATTTTATATTAATTCTGGATTAAAAAATCCAATATTTCAGAACAGATTGAATGCTAAATGGAGAGCAACTCGTGAACATATCTGTTATTTAGGATTTTTTCTTTTAATAGAATTCATTTTAGCCTCACCACAGCCAAGTAGTATTAGTAATGGCTGTCCGCCAGGACCTAGAAATAGCATCATTCAATAGAAATGGGCGCTGTAATGCTTATCTTTAAAACTGAAATCTAAGCATATACATTTATTTTGCTAACGTAATGAAGAATGGTGAACAGGGATGTGACCCTTATTAGGTTAAAAAAAAAAAAAAGAACAAAACACTGACAACAGAAACCAACAATAAATCTCTCCAATGAAATATTTATTTTGAATGGCTAATGATACACCCATTTTATGCAAGGATGTACCATTATATAAAAGACAATATATAATATATACAATATATTATTAAATATAATAAAATACAATATACTGTATATTATATATAATAGCATATTGTATATATTATAATAAAATACATATATATTTAATGTTCGCTATTTTGGAAGCCTTGGAGCCTTCATTTTATTTAGACTACGCCCTTTAAAACAGTTGGTACAGTCTCTCCAAACACTTAACCTAGCACGTATGTAGCCAGTTGTCACTATAACTTGGAACACCACAAGTAGGAATTAGATAAACAAGCATTTATTAAGTAGATACACATTAAGTTGTGTGCCTACCACAATGCTCAGGTGATAAAAACAAAGATAAATACTGCCTCTATTTTCTGTTCTCAAAGAGCTTAGGGAAAGCAAACATACACACAGACACCCTTGTGTAGACCCAGGGAAGCTGGGGGGGGGGTGCTGAATCTGGAATGAGCTCACTTAATATTCCACTTGGAAGGCTGCTGTAGCTCACATATGCCATGTAGAAGACCTAGCCTACATATCTCTTTGCTTGACGCCAATGATAACACACATCTACAAAAAAGGGAGGAAATCCTACTTTGACCTTCTGGCACATCTCTTAAGCAAAAGCTGGTCTTTCACATGAATAAAAATAAGATGCATTTCCTTCATTCTACTCTTGATAGCTTCCTGTTCTGTCTCTTCCCTGTAATCCCCAATACCTCACTCTTCCACAAAATTTGCCAGGGCCCTCCCGCTGCCAGTGCCCAGTGGGCTTACAGAGTTCCTCATCATGTGACTCTCCAATCTAGAATGGGGTGTTTTTCTGTAAGGGGCACTATATTAAATATTTCTGGCTTGGTGGACCATCTAGGTCTGTTGCATAGCCTTCTCTGTTTCTTTGCTTTATGGCCCTTTTAAAATATTTAAATCATTCTTAGCTTCCAGGGCAGTAGAGACGAGTCATCCCCTAATGGTTCACAGCCTTTGGCATGCATCCAAATAATCTGGAGTGTTTGCTGAAACATAGACAGCTTTGCCTCACCCCCAGGGTTTCTGATTCAGTGGATCTGGGGGGGACCTGAGAACTGGCATTTTTAACAAGTTCCAATGTGATGGTGATATTGCTGGAAGCCACACTTTGAGAACTGCTTTAATATCGTGGTTCTGATTCATGACAGCATCTCAGAATGAGCTAAGAAATTACAAAGTATCAAAACAAATAAACAAACCCCAAATTACGTCCAGGCTTGTCCTAGTGTTTAAAAATAGTTTTTGCATTTTAAAATGACTGATGTAAATCCAAGCCCCAGTCCTGGTACTTTGTGTACACACACACACACACACACACACACCCACCCCCTTCCATCACACTTCCTTGTCTCCTAGGTAATTATTACATACAGTCATGACTAAATGCGACTGTCCCCACCCTGGTGGATCCCCTTCCTCTTCCAAAAGACAGGCCAAGTATGCTTTCCCCAGCAAACCAGTGCTGTGCGCCAGAACACGCCTGATGAACGAAGACATACGTTCATGTTACAGAAAATACGTTTTCCCTTCACTACCCCAAAGTTTATCCTTATCCCCTTCAACACACAGTAAGACATCAGGTATTGGCTTAGTCCAAAGAGATAAAGTGATAATATTCCAGCAGCCTCGGGGAACCTGGGCAAATTGAGGATAGGACAGTCCCCACTTGAGGGAGAAAGCTACAAGGCACAGGATGCCACTTGTGGCAGCAACCGAGCGGCACAAGGGGGTCAGAACACAGAGGTCGTTGTGCCTGTGCCTGTTAGGGGTACGAGAGGGTGTGTGTGTGCGTTCTCTGAACAAGGATATTCACTTCATCCAGTTGATAATTTTGCCCAGCGCTGGATGCTCTTAGACTGTTTTCAGGCGTGAGTGTAGCAATCTGTGTGTGGCGGAGGCGGCAGATTGCTGAAATAACTTCCGTTGATCCTTTCCAGCAACAGGAGCCTTTGCTTTTTCTTTTTCAACCCTACTTGGAAGGTGCTTTCTGGAATGCACAAGGTCAAGAATCCAGCAGGGCAGCTGCTGCCTCCCACGATTAAAACTCAGTGTCTAGTTGGAGAGCTGCAGAAAGGTGCAGAAAAGGAACAAGCGAAGTGCAGAATCCGGACGAAGGGGGCGGGACGTGAGGCAACACAGGGAGGAGAGCCAGGACGCGCAGAGAGGGGCCCACAGTCCTGCGCCTCCGCCCTTCCCCGAGCTCCCGCAGCGGTCCCGGCGGCGGCCGCTGAGTGGAGCTGGAACGGGCGGACTTTCGCCGGCGGAGGCCGCCCGCACCCTGCTGCTGCGCCCCGGGAGGCTGGGCAGTCCACACTCCAGGCCCAGCTCTGAACGCTGCGTCTTTCTGGGCGGGGGCCGGTGCCCGCGTTCCCTGCCCTCACGGCTCCGGCCTGAGCCCTTGAGCCCTCCCTGAGGACGCACCGGGAGGCGGCGACATACCCCCACCCAGCGGGGGGGGGGGGGGGGGGGGGGAGGGACGAGGGAAGTGGCGCGGTCCTGGAAGCTTCCACGGAAAGCACCAGCGGACCCGCCCCTTTGCTTGTTTCTCGCTTGCTGCTTTCCTTCCTTCTGGTCTGCACGGGAGGAGCTGGGCTGTGCAGAGGAGTTCCTCGGAGCACGCGCGCGCACACACACACACACACACGAGCGAGTGTGTGGTGTGGTGTGTGGTGTGTGGTGTGTGTGTTCTGTCGGAATCTCGTTTCGGTTGGACTCTGATGACTTGCTCAGTGCTGAACCAGCACTTTGAAATTTCGCAAAACTTGACTGGTCAACTCCTGGGAAAGATGCTGGGAATCGGGGTTGAGCGGGATGAGATCTAGGGCTTCAGAACAGAAGAAAACGCAACTTGCCACTATTCCTCTTCAACTTGGGGGCACTCTATGTAACTTCGGTAGCTGATCTCTCATCAGAAGATGGAAAGTAAACAGAGTATTTGGGTTTAAAATTGCCAGTCTATGGTCTGATGGCTCATCTAACACAGCCTTAGTCATGGTCAAGGTCAAATCTTAGGGCCACTTATGATTTTAGAAGCTGCTGAAAAGGCTATGCGAAAGCCTTGCCACAAAAAGACTTCCTTTTTTTCAATAGTCTTTCATAGTATATTGTTAATCTTTCTTAATGATGCTTATCACACCAAATTAATTTTTTTTAACCTTCATTTTTTTTATGCCCAGCATCTGGACACAGTCACATTGCTACATGTCCTGATTCAGTGGTTCTCAAATTTGATGTGCACGCCCATCACCAGGAGGTATTGCTAACAGAGTCTGTGTCTCACCCTTGATGTTTGATTGTAGGTTTGGGGTGAAGCCTGCAAATCTGCATTTTCTAACAGGTTCCCAGGTGATCTTTCTGCTCTGAGCACCACAGCTTTGAGAACCACTGTCTTAGGAGTGGTTCTCGCTGCTCACTAAACGTCAGCATCCAAATCACCTCTGGAGCTTTAGAAGACAAAGAAAACATCAACAATGCGCCCCAGCCCCACTGACAAATATTCTGAGTAAACTGGTTTCGCATGGGAACTAGTCATCTGGATGTGTTTTCAAATCTGTTCTGGTGCCATTCTCAGGTTATTCCCATTTGCTGCCAGGGTGGAAACCCATGTCACAGTGCTGACAAGTACTTCCATTAGCACCACCTGTTCACAAGAAGACATTTTTCCCCCCCAAAAAGTTATAAGATGCATCTATTGCTTCATTAGTAGGAATCAGTTTGATTGATTTGCTTATCCTGACAAAGCAGGAAATGGCTCAGATGTACTCTCATATGGGGGGATACTCGGGAAAACGGGAGAGTCTGTCTTGTGGGCAGATGATCCAGAGACAGGATAGAGCAGGGGGAAGGACATTCAAGTGGAGGTGAGCTCATTCACAACGACGTTTTCATGGGGACATGAAACTCATCCTGCCTGTGCTGCTACTCCTCCAGGCTTCTTTTCCCCAATAAGCAAGACTCCTTCTTGACAGAGTTGCCTTTTCGTTCTAATAAAGAAGGAAATCATTATTTGATGATGGGTGATATTTTTATGTGCAGGATCATATTTAAAGATATGAGCACCAGAAAGGATCTTCTAGAATCTCAGACATAAAACAGAAAAGTCATCGGTAACTGTACATGTAAATAAAGGCACATCTATGAACTCCCTTAGGATCAGACACATGGGACAGTCAGAGAGCGTGTAAGTCTGTGGAATAGATGCCCCTGGCAGGGGCACAAATGCTTCAAGTAGGGGGAAGGTTTCATAAACCTTAATCGGATGCAGCTCCCAGTTTGCAAGTTCTCCTGTTGGGGGGATGTGCTCTCCACCAATCTGACAGTTGAAATGCAGCCTCTCATTTTTGTTTTGACTTGAAATTTTGAATTGCTAGAGAACCTGAATGTATTAATATGCTGACGGCCAATTTTAATAGATCATCCTATGACTTGATTATTCAAATCATGTATTCATTTTTCTGTTGGCATGTTTTTCTTAATAGTGTGTAAGAATTTTATGTGTTTTAAGGACATCAATATTCTTTGTATACATTTTCCTATTTTTCTCATTTTTCTTTGAATTAAATAAATTTTGGTATAGAAATTTAAAATTTTTATGCAATCAAATGTATTTTTTTTTCCTTTTGGAGATTCTGTTTGTCATTTTCAGAAATTCCTTTCCTATCTTATAGAAAATTTGGATAAATATTCACTATGAAATTTATGTATTTATTTTTCACTTAAAGTCTCTCATTGGTCTGGAAATAATTTTGCTTTACGAGTTGAGAAAAGGACTATTTTAGCTGCTTTTTCCAAATGGAGAGCTAGTCCTCATGCAATTTTTATTAATAGCTTGTTGATTAGAGGTGCCATCTCTACCTATAATTATACCGAAGTGTATATGCATCTGTCTCATGTATCCATCTCTCTCTTCCCAGGTCAGTACTTCCCTTTTGAAAACTACTGTAGTTTATAAACAGCATTTTCGTATTTCAGAGAGCTCCTTATTAAAAAAAAAAATCTGTGTATTCTAGCTGATTTATTCTCCCAAATGAAATAAGGATTTGCTTTGTCATATCCTCCTCCATTTTAAAAACTGTAATTATAACGATTTAGAATAGCTGAAGGTGTTTAAGAACCTCTCACCAAAACATAGCTCATGTAACGCGGCTCGTGTAAGCTTGTTTATAACAGGTACACAGGGATTTGCTTTCTTTGGGTTAGAAATAAGAAGATATTGAATATTCAAAGCTACCTCTTAAATAATACATTTGTTTAACATTAATTAACTGACAGTTATGACTGTATAGACTTTTGAATGTGATCGAAGGGGTATTAGGTGAGAGAAAGCTAAACTCCAAGGGATGAAGGTTTAAAGGTTTCTTTCTCAGGTTTATGATTTCTTTCTCAGGTAATATTTGTAGGTCAATAGGGAAACTTTACTTCTTGAAGTTATTTGCTACCCAGGTTTCTGCTAATTTCATGTTCCAGCACCTTGCAGAGCAATCAAGAAGCTGGACTGCTGCCCTGTCTGGGTTGCAGCAAAAAAAGTAGGGGAGAGAGGCCGTGGAACAGCCAGGTTCTTGGTTTTAAGGCACAGCCTTGTTTCACTGTGAGGCTGAAAAGGCATCCCTCACTTCTGCCTATAGTCCTTTGCCACAGGGTAGTCATAATCCACACCTAAGTGGAAGTAAACCTCGTGTACAGAGTCTGTAATTAGGTGAGGACAAGTTCAGGATAACTCTCCATACTGTGAAGGGAATGGTCAGATTTTGATGGTCAGCTTGCAGTCAGTTCAGGAAGAGGCCGGTGTAGCCTTTTATTCATCCCATTTGAACTTTCTAAAATAAAACCCATCTTCCCACACAAACCTGTTCTTGGATTTCACATAAATCGTTGATGAGTTCTGACTAGACTTGTATCCCCTTTGCCAGTTTTGTTTTCCTGGTACTTGGCCTTTGCCTTGTATTGTCCTTATATGGTGGCTACCACTCTCTATGTAGCTCCTTAGTCTGCCAAGATCTGCACTTGTTATTCTTAAAGAGCTCCGTGCCTCCTCCCCCACTGCCCACCTTATTAGTCATGACTTCCAGGTCTAACTCTGGTTTCACTTTCATGGGAGGAGGCAAGAATTACCCTTCACCTAGATCTTGTCCCCCCTCTGACTAGTTTATCTTTCTCCAACAATACCTTGACAGGAGAAAGGGGCCTGAATGCTAATATATTACTATTATTAGTAGTTAAGATTTATTTATTTGAGAGAAAGAGACAGAGAGAGAGAGAGAGAACAGAGAGAGGGAGAGAGAGTTCTAAGCAGACTCCTTACTGAGTGTGGAGCCCGACAGGGGGCTCAAACTCACAGCTCCAAGATCAAAAATTGGATGCCCAAAGGACTGCGTCTCCCAGGCACTCCCTGATGCATTATTTTATGATAATAAATGTAATATTCTGCAAGTTGCTATTTAAAAGTAAGATGGAGGAAAAAAACTGCAGTTCGAGCTTGGGATAATCAGATATTGGTAACACAACTAGAAATGATGGGAGAAACTGATAAGGAAGTTAAGTGAGGGTTTGGATAAGAAAATATAATAAACCGTAATGTTTGGTCTGCTCTACTAAAACTTTTGTTTCTGTATTGAGAACTAGCTTATACAAGGTGGATAGGCAAGAGGAAAGAAGCCATTACAATGCATCAATCACATACATTGTTCCATGCATGATTTGCCCCAGCATGTTAATGTTTTTCCCTAACACTGACACACATAAGGTATGTTTTACACATGTAATGACAGCAGCTGAATGGAAAGTACATGAATACAGCTGCTTTAGAGAATAAAGTCCTATACATGAAGTTTATTACCCTATATTCTTCCTCAGGACTCAGCATGGCCACATGTTTGGTCCTAGAGGTTACTATTTTGCAATTTTCCCCAACATTTGTACATTTTGATCTTGTTTCTACAACGCAGCAGCCTCAACTCCTTCTCACATCTCTTCCATCAATCTATTTCACATAGTATTTTTTTCTTTATTAGGAATGTCAATGTCTTTTTAACTGAACTAGCATTTTTAGCAAAATTGTTTTTCTTTTGTTAGCATTCTTGTTATGAATCGCATAGATTTTGAGTGGACTGCCCATAATCCCATTTTTTGGCATAATCTCTAGTTATTTTTCATGTATGATTTACAGGATGTGAGTTTCATGTTTTAGGAGTGTATGTATTGTCTTGTAGCACAAACTATATTTTGTAAATACACCATGACTTGAATAGAGGGAAGTGGAGTCCATTGGTGATCTTGCTGTTGCATTTGGTTTGCATTTTGCATAGATCTATTTGATTTTCTTCAATTAGGGGAAAAAAAATCCCTTAAATTTAGGTTATATTTTTCCTTATTATTCCAGATACAGCCCAGTTTAGGGCTGTGTATTATATGTCTTCTACTTCTTGTCCAACTGTTTTCTCGGTAGAGAGAACTGAGAGCCTCACCTTTAGCCCAAACCCCCTTTAACTGAGGACAATGGAATGTAAAACTTACTAAGTACTAGTAAGTGTGTGATCCAGGTAAAATGACATAGTAATTAGTGTGATCCAGGTAAAATGACTTGGTGCAAGACACTTGATGTGTATCTTTTCCTTTGTAGATTTAGTGTTATTTGTTCCATCAGATTAAGTCCAATCCATTAACACACCGAAGCAAATAAGCAGACAAATTGGGCATCCCTCATCATACATGGCTAGGTTGGCACACCCTTTCTGCCTCTGAAAGGACAGGGATGCTGTGTATTTCAGAATGAAGAGATACTAGCCAACATGTCCACACTAGAACCAGCATAAGGAGCATAAGAACCAGCATAAGGGTATAGCCTTGCTCTAAAGCATTCTACTGTATGATAATTTAAGCTCCCTGCTTCCCATGATTCCTACCAACATTGCAAAGAGCCAAAGCCAATCCCTTACTTCTCCAATCCACAGCTGACTTTTCTGATCCTTTCTTGTATGAACAATTGGAGAAGCAACTGCATAAGAAGCTTGGGATGACCAGTAAAATTGGACAACGGTTATTTAAAGTGATAGCTTCTATTTCTCAGAAACTGTCAAACTGAAGTAGTTAAACCATTGGAGGCATTGCATTGACCACAAGGGATTTGTCTAGCATTTCTGAGCTCTATTTCTTGGCTGAAATCCCCTGTCTGCTGTGGATCCTACTGATCCTTGTGCAGCGGCAGGAAAAGGCAGTGATCTCAGGGGCATCAACTACCTTGTGAAGTTTCTTTCAAGCTTCTGTCCACAGAAGCTCCCAGTTTACCCCAAGGCATGGTGAAGTTCAGACGAATACATCTCCTTTTGTTTAAGTTACTGGTGGTTGGGATGGCTGCTTTCATATTTGGTAAAGCCAAAATAGGAAGAGCAAACCTATACCATTTGGAGCTGACTGAGAAGGTCATTAACTAAGGTTTAGACCAAAACTGTTAGCAGCCAAACCAATACTGAATATAGATTTAAACTTCATTTTTATTCATTAGGAGTCCTGCATTTACTTTTATTTTTACAAGCAAAGATTTATATCTATTTAGGTATGTAATGTTTTCATGCAGCTTTAGTGAAATTATGTTTGCTGCTGTGTGACATTCTTCTTGGTATTCTAAAATTAAAACCATTCTTTGTCAATTTTCACATCTCCCCCCACTATATATATATATATAGTCATTTAATGAAATCAATTACAATTTAGGGCAGATTTATTCTAATTAAGTGGGGTGCCATGGATTCCTTAAAGAATGAGACTTTAGGTTTGACAGCAGGAAAAATAAGATTTGTCTCTGTGCCTTTTTAGTAGCTGTGAAGCACACGAAACTCTCTGAAATTCTTTTGTTTCATCAAAAGGATTTTGCTTTCACATCCCAATGCCTTATGTCTCTGGGGCCTAAAGTCTCCTCTATAACTAACCACATGGATTGCTGTGTGTGGACAAAACACTTCTTGATCATCTCTGTTTGCTGCTAATGGAAAAATCATACCTAGTTATGAATGATGAGGTTAGAATATGTTCTCCAGACGGGGCTAGACCAGGGCCATCTACATCTCAACTGGAAACCAGAGTTGAGTGTTACTGATTTGTTTCTGCCTTTGACTGTATCCATTGTCACATTCAGTATTATTTTTCTTGAAGACTTATCCTGGCCTTAGGGGTTTTGTAAGTAAGCAAACAACCTGTCTCTGTGTCTCTCTGAATATATATGAATGTATGGGTGTGGGCATGGGTGCATACGTATGTCTCCTTCGTTGGCACCAAGGAATCAGAGCATGGGTCCCCAAGTGAATTGTTCTCTAACGCCATTTTCACTGTACCTTCCTTTCTTTTCTTCAAGAGTTTACAACAGTCCCCACAGGGCATTCCATTTCTCTCTCTCACGGCATCCAGAATTTCCTCCCATTCTATTTCCTGACAACGCCCTCAAACTCTGTTCCATTAAGTAATAAGCTTCTTCCTTCTTCCCTGTACACATCATGCTGATTTCTTTTCCTACCAGATATCGGACACATATTGGGTTTACTCAGTTAGTGAATGAATAATTAAATGAATTCCTGATTTCAGTGCTTTGCTCAGGCTGATTCCCAAGAGACGGGTATCGAACGGAAAAGACATTCACTCTCTTTTCTCTATTTAGCTTCACGTCCTCAGCGCTCATGTCCTGCTCCTCTTCCCTCCTGGAGCCTTCCCGGATAATGACCCAACTCTTCCCTGGCCCTCAATTCATCCTGAAGGAATTTATTATGTATTTTGGTACTTGCTTTTATGTTTAGTTTAACACTTTAATGAACTGATCCTTATATTCTTTGATTCTCTATTTCACAGTGAGTTTTAACTACACCAAATCTGAATGCTGGGATTCTGCCATATTCTTCTTTCATATTTGCTAAGGATCTTAGCACTTAACTATCAAGCACATAATATACCCTTGATAATAACTACTTAGAGAACTGAAATGAATGATATTGATTAATCTCTTTGAATGTGATCAGTTTGTGTTATTGCTGTAATTCAGTTCATCACTTGCCTCTCTCTACTATTACGACTAAACCAATAAATCACATCTGTCTGCATACACATGCCCATGTATATGTCTGCACACATACACACACAACACAGAACCAGTAGTCTACTGGAATATTGATTTAAAGTGGTTTGTGGGGGTGCCTGGGTGGCTCAGTGGGTTAAAACCTCTACCTTCAGCTCAGGTCATGATCCCAGAGTCCTGGGATCGAGCCCCACATCGGGCTCTTTGCTCAGCAGGGAGCCTGCTTCCTCCTCTCTCTCTCTTTGCCTGCCTCTCTGCCTACTTGCCTACTACTGTCTTTCAAATAAATAAATAAAATCTTTGAAAAAAAATAAAGTGGTTTGTGATCCTATGCAAAATAAATGGAAGTAATTTATTGTAATTTCCATCAGCCTCCTTCTAATCATGGGAAACTACCACAAACCATTGCAAATATTCGGCCCTCTCAATCCTGGGCAAGGCTCTACTGTTAAAACATCGCCCTGTGTTTAAATGGCTGCTCTTCCATTTATGCACAGTGTAACCTTGGGCAAGTCATGGAACCTTTCTGAACCTTGATTTCATCCTTGTAAAAAGAGAATAATCACATCACCCTTTCACGGCCACTTTTGGGATCAGCAATAATGCCTCTACGAGTCACCATTTATTGAGGTTACTATGTTCCCGACAGTGTGCTCTGCCCATAAATTTCTCCTGTAATTGTTACAACATCTTTGGCATATACTAGATGCTCAGTAACAGTGACTATTATGTTTTATACCCTGGCTTAAATGTATACTGAGTCAGACTGAAGATTGCCAAACACTCATTTTTCATTTCCCAAGATTGGCAGAAAGGTGTGATGAAGTCAGGCTACTACCAGGTTCCTGTGGCCCCAAGCCAGTGTAATGGTTGCTCTGAGTGGAGGCCAAATGTTAGGGGCTGCCATTCCATTCCCATAATGGCCCTCGGGACAGGGAAGCTTGCTCCGACAACAAAATTTGGCTTAGGAAACAAGAAGGTACTGCCCTGAGTGGCTTGTGAGCTCATTCACAATAAACATCAGTAGAAATGGCAAATCTGTTGCATGAAGCACAAAAGAAACTCACTTACGTAAACTGAGGTGACACTTCAAGGATAGAAAAGGGTAAAATTTGAGTCTTGTGAGCAGTTCTTGTTTCCTTTGAGCTGAACACTAGAACAGAGCTTAGCTTTCAACAGGAGGGCTTTAGATTAAACTCTAGGAAAAGTTTCTTCATTGTAAAGGTCTTGAACTATTCAATACATGAACACCAGAACTAACAAGAACTTACCTAGGAGTTTCATTTTTCCTGCACAGATTTCAGGGCACTTCTAGGAAGCAGAGGAATGACTTGAATGTCTTTGAACAGTAACTTCCCAGGACAGTGATTCCTTTCTCTCCTCCTTTCTTTCTGAAACAAAATTATATTTTAAATGATCTCTCTCCCCCTTTCATCCAGTTACACGTTAGACTTTTGGGGATGAGGTTTGGAGACTAGTGTTTTTGAAATACTTTGCAAATCATTCCACCATCAACCACAGGGTTGGGACCAGCTACTTGGATAGAATAGTTTACGCAGAGACTGAGATTCTGCTATCCTGTGATGGAATCACAATCCTGCTGTGAGATTCAATACAGTAATGCCCTGTTTACTGCCGCCTTGTGGTTGCACCTTCCATTATGACCCAGAGAGTCCTGGTTGACATGACTGGAGGAAAGCTCTCTCCCCATCGGTCTTACGATGATTTTATAAAGTACCTAAATAGAGTGATCTTAATCTTAGTTTCTTAAAGAGTCTCTGTTATATATTCCCTTACTTTCTTTCTGCAACTTCTGAGAAAATCAGGGCCAGGGGTAGAGCCTTTTTTATTACAGTGTCCTGCTAGAAGCTTCTACCTACTCACAGTTTAAGAATAGTCACCAAGGTAATAATCAAAAGCATTTTTATGTGCATATTCATCACCCCCTCATTAAACAGGTAATGCCAATGAGGCCCAGGGAAGGTAAGTAACTTGCCTAAGATCACACACCTTATGAGTGATAGAGCTTGAATGAAAGTCAAGATCATCAGGCTTTTAAGCTCATGTTCATGGCTGTGAAATCCAGCCACAGGAGAACTAAAGATTTGTGGCAAGGAGGCTCTTGTCCTATAAAGGGCTCTGGAGGTACTTTTCTTTTTCAACCCAATATGGAACTCAAGAATACAGAAAAACACAGAATTCCTTTTTTTACAGGTTAGCAGCCTGAGATGGAGGCTCATGATAAAGGGAGATGATGAGACCACTCAGAAAAGCAGTCAAAAGCACTGGCTGCAGAAGGCTTACATCAGGGTTCTCCTCAGCATTAGGAGAAAGAGAAATCGAAATATCAAGAATTTGTTGAGAATGGCTGTGCCTGCAATGCAGACGTTGCCCCACTGTGTGGGGAGGGCTGCGGAGCTCCACGGTCTAAGCGGGAGGGGTTGCTTGCATTTTATGAGCACTTGTTCTCCCCTTGGGCAATGCAGTCAGCAACAAGTATGCATTTCACAATTTCATCCTCAGAGAAACTTGATGAGATGAATAGCATTCTCATTTCCATTTTAACTACCACCAATACGAAGCTGTATGTTACAAGTTTACCCAAGTTCAAAGATAGTAAATGTTATAATGGGACTTAAATCCTGGATTTAAGAGCCATCATGTTTTGCCTCGAACATGACTGCCCCCTTCCTCCACTGCCTCTGGGGCTCCCATCTCCCCACTTCTTTCTTTTTTTCTATTTTTTTTTTTTTTGGTGAGGGAAAGATCAATCAGGAAAACTGAATTCTAGCTATTACCATTTATTAATTCAATTAAATTAAAATCGATAGCACTGTCAGTATTTGTGGAGGCCATTTGGTGTGTCTGATTTGGTGGGAGGTTGGAGAAGAAGCTTCTGTTTTTGAAGAAAACCACTCCTGCCTAAGTCTGTGAGCTGTGCTAAGAGACCTGGTAAATTACTCTCTCTCCCTCTCCCTAGAAGTCATCATGTGACAGAGGCCCCGTCAGTAAATAAATGCTTGTGCCTGGGTTTTTGAACTGTTGAAACTTAAGGGGAAAAGCAACTGGTGAGAAATTTTCCACAGTAGCAGTGGAAGCATTAGAGAAGTTCATCTTGGACGCCTATTGGGATTGCTGTTAACAAGGGAATAGCTCATCAGAGTCTTCCTTGGTGGGACTTGGGTTACTTTCCCTTTCTGAGCTGCTGTCCATTCCTAAGATTCATTCTCCAGCTGCCTCCTTCTTCCAATGAAGCAGCCTCCACTTAAGTCTTTGAAATGCTGGCTATCCATCAGTAATTTCTTTCTTTCCTTCTTCTTCCTTTTCTTTCTTTTTTGTTTTTCTTTTCTTTTTTTTTTCTTGGTTAAATTTGAGTTGATTTCTCTTGCTTGCTACCAAGGACCCATATTAAGATTGACGGCTATACTTTAGCACAACTTATCAAAAGACTAATTACATCCAGGAAATAGACTCTTGGGTCCATTTGGCTGTTTCTCCTTAGATGTTGTTATCTTACATTCTAGGTCATTCAGGATTTTGGTCATATTATAGAAAACATTTTTTATTCTTTTCTTCTAATTCACTTACATTGATCTCACAGACTTTCTTTTTGATCTACTTTTCTGATTTATTCACTTGACTGCTTCTCCAGATTTCTTTCCCCGCCAGGTGGGCCACATATGGAGTCTTTAATACTTCCGTCAGATTTCTCTCTGGGTGTTCCGCACCTCAGCTTCCCTAATCATAACCATGATTGCCTTGTACTTTTACAAGGCACTTGCTTATTTAATTTATTTAGCGTACTGTTCAATTAATGACTTAGTCACAGTCAGTGTAAAGTTTCTGCATTGCTCCAGCTTGGAAATAGGAAAAGAGAAGCTTTTTTTTTTTTTTTTTTTTTTAACCCCCCATCTCTGAACTGGCTTATATCAAAATAGAAAATGAGTATCTTAATTCTTTCATCACTGTTGTATCTTCTATGACCTCGAGTTAGGTTATTATAAATCTTTTTTCTTGCAACAGCACTTCTAAAGCTTGCCGGTATTCACGGACTATCTTTGGTTATTATGACCCTGACATGAAGGACTGCATTAGCTGTTTTTGAATAAAACAAAGTAACAGAGAGGAAAACATACGCTAGTTAAAGTTACAAATAACATAACTGCTTTTGCCCCTAAGAAAGTGACATAATTTTTCTCTGGAGACTTTTGTTTAAGAAAATATTTAACAGTCTGACCTCGAGATCTAATGTTTCTATGATTTGGAAGGAGACAGCTAAACAGAAGACTGTCTGCAAATAAAATGAAGAGAAATCGAACGGTGGAAGCTGCCAGAAGTGAGAAACAGATGAGGCCTGGTAATATGGTAGAAGGTTGCCCGAGTCGAAGGGTAAACTTTCTCTAGAAAGGGGGATCACTGATGGACTTGAAGGGTGGAATGTTTAATTTTAAGTGGTTTGTTCAAAACCTCCAGTACAGAACAGCACATGTTCCCTTGATTTAAGGACTTTCTGGGTGTGAATGGGTGGGTAAGGCCAACTGAGAGAGTAGAGGTCTCAGATACGGTAAGGAAACAGGTGCCAAGGGGAAATGACTCAGTAATTGATGTGAAACAGCTTCACTTTCCCCAAATAGACCAGAGGGAAAATAATTCTGAAGGAGAAGCAGGCTTGGAAGCATTTGGGTTGTAACTGTTAGTATATCGTCAACATTTGAGGAAGAAGTTGGGCAACTGAGGAAGCAGAAATCGAGACACCAGATCAGCAATGGCAAAGAGCGGGATCGGCCTGATGAATAAAAGCAGAAAGAAGAACCGGAGCTTCTCCTAGACAGGGAACTCCCTGTCTTTTGTAATGCTGACATGTGGCTGGGTCTAGGACTCCTCAGTAAGCATAGATCTTCTGTGAGTAGCTAAGTGGCATTAACTCTGTTTAGCACTATCTAAAATGAAGTAGGCAGGCTCAAGGTATTTTTCTCTAAGAGCGTTAGTCAAAAGTAGGAAATACAACAGAATATTCAAACATTTCACAGAAATGTAACTAAGTATTTTTGGAACATAAATTTCTTAGTGGGTGTGTTTGTGAAACAGAAACTATTTCCTTATAGATGATGGATGGAGAGGCTGTAATCTGGTATTTTACATTCACGTTAATGCTTCCATATATATGGCTTACAAGACTGCAGCCATTCATTCCTAATATAACAGATCTTCTTCATCTCTTTATAAGTGAGAACAACTTCCAAATTAAAAAAAAATGTCATTAAACCCCATGGAAATGAACAATTCCCCAACTGGGATTTCTAATATCTGACTAAAGAGATATAATGGTTGGGAGGGAAGAGATTTAAGGGTCTCTTGGAGAATTAGGATAGATATTTAGAATAAAGGAAATTGAAGAGAAAGGTGGGGGTGGGGGAGAAGGAAAAAGAACTGAAAAAAAAAAAAAACCCAACCAAATTAAGAATTACTTTTTAAAGCACTTGGAATAATATATGATTTGCAGCTTCTGTCTTGGTTGAGATAATTCTCACCTTTAGGAGGTTTCTATAAATACATTTTCTACTTGGGAACTAGGAATGGCTATTTAATTCTAAGCCTACTCATTACATTATGTTGCAACTGATCTCAATTATAAACAGCTATTGCTGTAGTAATTGTGTATCCCAAAAAGTCAGCAACAGGTAGCTCACAGTAGTTTTGGAATAAATATTTTGGTTTAAAGTTGCTATGTTTGAATACTGTAAGTTTATAAAGTAATTCAGAATAAAGTATTCCTCACTCAGTTCAGGGGTAAAACTTAGAATGCAGAATTTTATCATGTTTTTAAGAACATGCAGTTTTCTATAGGCGAATGGTGGCTATTTAAATCCAGATCTCCCTACATCTTCTCTGAAAAACCATACATAAAAAAAATGACAGCAAATAAACCATCCACAATCCACATTTACAGCATATGAAGGGGACTGTGCTAATACCTAGCTTCAATTGCACATAAGTCAGGAAGTAAATAAACAAGAGTTAACACCATAAATACCATGGCCATAGCCAATGGCAGAGTGAGGTTTTAGAGACTGAATGAAAAAGATGTCAGAGGTTTGGATAAACTTTCCCAGAAGGAGTCACTTAGAGGTATCTTTCTAAAAGAAGGCATTTAGAAATTTTCAACCTAACCTTTCCCCCCTAATATATTGCCATGCTAAGGAGGCTTGGTGAAAAAAAAAAAAAAAAAAAACAACAAAAAAAACCCTTACACATAAAATGATTAATTTGTATGAACTGAAAGCTGTTCATCATATTCAACAACATTTTGCTCCTCATTCCTCATTTAAATGTAAAATATAAGAAACACACAAAAACAGTTCTCATTAATTAGAACATTAAAAGCAAGTCAATATAGTGAAAAGATAGAAATCTAATTGGATACAACCATCAAAATGGACCAGATAAAAATCCTTTTGTACATTCAACATTATTAAACAATACGGGAAGCAAATGTGAATCAGAGAATGGATTAGGACTTAAAAAAAAAAAATCTCAGCTTTATTGAAATACATCTGACAAGTGAATGTTGTATCTATTTGTGGGATGACTGAACTTACACAGACACTGTGAGATGACTATGATCAAGGGAACACATCCATCATCTCACACAGTTACCATGTTTTGTTTGCGTGGTAGAAACATTTAAGATCTACTTTCTTAGCAATTTCAGTTATAAATCCCAGTATTAACTACAGTCACTATGCTGTACATTAGATCCCCAGAACTTAATCCCCTTATAGCTGAAAGTCCGTATGCTGTGACTAACATTTCCTCATTTCCTCCAGGCCCAGTCTCTGGTAACCACTGGGCTACTCTCTGGTTCTGACATTGTTACATTCCCTGTATAAGTGAGATCCTATGGTATTTGTCTTTCTGCCCCGGCTTAGTTCACTTGGTACAATGTCCTCCAGGTTCATCCAGGATGTTGCAAATGGCAGAGGATCTCCTCACCCCCCACTTTTTAATGGCTGAATAATATCCCCTTGCAGGGAAGACTTTGTATGGGATGGTTAGAGGTGAGGGCTCCCCAACCTGGTGTCCAGCTCAGCACCCCTGCTGAGAGCCCAAGAGTAGACAGCTGTGAGGCCTGAAAATGGAGGACCATTTTTCTAGTTGACATAAATATAACTTCTGTCACTTGTAGGACAAAACCTGTTGGTTTTCAGGTAAAAGCAATAAAAACAGTCATTTCCTTCCCCCTTGGTAGCAAGCTCACAGATGTAGAAACATTCCTCTCACTATTTTTCAGGTGTCTTGAAAACAAACGCAGGTGTTTCTTCTCACAACCCTGCCCTTCTCAGTAGGTCTTGTCCCTCTGACTTCTTGTTCCCTGACTTTTTCTGAGGATGCATTTCTCAAGTCCAACATCATTCACACTCCCATCTCCACCCCAACCCCACGGGCCATCATCCCCATACATTTTAGGTGACTTCTCCCCTATCTGGTTTTGACTGAACTTACCCTCATCTTGACCCTTTAATTACATTATTATTCCCTGTTGTCTTATGGTTCACTAGATTATAAACTCAACTTGTTTACCTTTATGAAGTCTGCATCTATACACCGTGAATACTCAGTAAATATTTGCTAAGGGAATGCTTTTGTTCTTCTCGAAAAGAAATTGGGTATAAATACATGAAACTTTCAGAGACGTATACTAAAATGTGCCTACAGTCATGACTGCTTTTTCGAGAACTTGTGCACGTGAATGAATCCAATAACCTTTTATGCTGCTTCTCAGTGAGGGCTATGCCACTTGTATTCTTAGTCGATTTAGGCAACAGCATTCAATTACAAAAAAAAATAACTGGAACAATTTTTTTGCAAATTATAGTCCACTGTCCATGGATCAGACAAATTGGTTTGAAGATACGGTACCACTTCCTCAATATCTGACATCTAGTCTGGCATTGTTGTGGCCGCCAGCATAGTCTGGAATTTTATGGATTCCTCCTGTTACTTCATCCAATCTCTAGTACACGCTGTAGCTACTTCAGACTTCGGGCCCAGATGTGATCATGTCTCTCTTCCCCACATGCCCATCCTAATGGCAGTGAATAAAATGATCTGACTTACTTGACATTTTCCTTATCTTGCCCTCTTCCTAATACATTTTTCACTGAGGTGAAATTCACAGGACAGAAGATTAATGATTTTAAAGTGAACAATGTGGCGGCATCTGGTACACTCACGATGGTGTGCATGTGCCTCTCCTTTAGTTCCACAACATTTTTATTACTCCAAAAGGAAACTCCATACCAATTAAGCAGTTACTTCATAACCCCCACTCCTCCTAGCCGCTGGCAACCATCGATCTGTTTCTCGTCTCTACGGATTTAGACATTTCATATACATGGAATCATAGAGTAAGTGACCTTTTACATCTAGTTTCTCTCACTTAGCACAATGGTTTGGAGTTTCATCGGTGTGACAGCATGTATTACTCCTTGGTTTCTTTTCATGTCCAATTAATATTCTATTATATAGATGGGCTACGTCTTATTTATCCATTTACCTGTTGATGGACCTTTGGGTTCCTCTGGCTATTAAGCATAATGATGCTATTTTTTTTTTCTTAACCCCCCGTATCTTTTCTTCATTTCTTAGTTCACCCCAATTTTTTTTAAGTTTATTTATTTAAATATTTATTTGACACACACACACACACACAGAGAGAGAGAGAGAGGAAGCACAAGCAGGGGGACTGAGAGAGGGAGAAGCAGGCTCCATTCCACGACCCTGGGCCTGAGCCCAAGGCAGATGCTTAAGGACTGAACCAGCCAGGTGTCCCTTAGCTTACCCAAATTAACAGAACTCGTCTTTTCTCTGAACTTCCATAACCCCTCTATGGAGCAGATTCACAATTCACTTATTTATTAATCCAAATGATTATCCACACATGCAAACATCAAAATAAATAATTACCGAGCACCTACTCTGTGAACTACTAAAGCCTTTTCAAAGCCAGTCAGACATTATGTATTTGTGAAGTTGTCTTCTTTCTCTTACTGGTGTTAAGTTTTAAAACACTGGAACATCCTCTCACTTGATCTCTCCATCCCTCACGGGTCTCAGCTCAGCAAACTGAGTGAATTAACAAATGTACAAATGCAATTATTTTCTAAACAGTCTACCACTGTCGATGTAAACACCTGCCTTTAAATCCTAGACCCGCACACATCTTCCACTAACATAAAGGACTGACCCCAGCTGAGGTGGGAAGTTTAGAGCACTCCACTTTCCCCAAACTTACCAAATTTACCACATTGTCTCTATTTTAGCCCATGGCCCCCTACTCATCTTTTCTTTGTAAATTTGATTTTCAGTTTCTCCGGGGTGGGAACTGTTGGAGTCAGATAACCATCAACTATTTCCTGGCAGCAAAACCAATGAATACAGGAGTCCTCCAATTTACTTGCCTATAGATTGTATATAAACGATTTTGTGAGAACCATTTGAAGTTTTAGTAAACCCATTCAACAAAATGTCAATAAAAGAAGTTCATACACCTTTACTTTATACCCAAATATTCTTTATCCAAAGACGAGGAGTTATGATAGTTTTGCTAGTGTGTGTGTATATATATATGTGTGTGTGAGAGAGAGAGAGAGAGAGAGATGCTTCTTTTACCTTCTTCATGGTAAACAGTTTTTCAAAAAAAATTTTTCCAAGTGGTCTTGAAACAAGGTAAATGGCCATGGTGGATACAGGATTGATAGCTTCCAGTATAACATCTGACATTTTAATCACATCTCACATTGAGGAAAGACACATTGTTGGCTCTTTTCTAGCTTTTTTAATTTTTTAAATTGATAGGTTTTGATTATTTTCTCCAAGCCACAAAATAGTCCTTAGACAGAAACAGTCCTTAGATAGAAAATGTCTTAATTTAAATACTCTTTGCTACACAATACTGGTAAAACAAATAAACAACAAAATCTACTTTTTGGAAATGAGAAGAGATAGGGCTAGCTGGTTTTTGGAAAAATCAGTACTCTTTTTAGTGTGCTGAAAAATAAAGTACATGAGCTATGAGTTATTTAAATACAGGATTCAATTTAATGTAAAGTAAAATCCTGAGAACAGCATTTCTAATTAGGTGGGTATTTTCTGTTTCCCCTGCTTTCCAGCATAATTTCTGATGCACTTGCTGATTCTAAGCAACGCATTAGATGGCAGTATTCACATAGTTTACAGTGGCACCTACCGCAGTCATTTCATTGCACAGACCCAAATATACACCTTTATTTTGGATTTTATACTACTCTAGTCTCTAAAGCTGCTATTTTCCGGATTCCCTTTATACCTCTGATTCAACTCAGAAAAAAAAAAACAACAAAAAAAACCCTTATAGGAATGCTAGTAATTGTGGATATCCCATGACAGATATAAAAGCATGTGCTGGGTCTTTTTCAATCCTTATGTCTTACTTAAGCAAGAAGGAAATATGGTAGATCATACCCGTCTCTTACTCCTGGGTATTTAAAATTCACGGAAATACACACCGCTGTCATTTGCTACTACAAAGGCCACCACGCTCACTTAAAAGTAAGGATACGTCTTTGTTATTAAGAAATTTGTAAGGTTTGAACCACATTCTCTATTAAAAATTATTCCTAACTTAAAAGTCTTATTCAGTTTCACTGTTTTCTTCCTTATTCCTTTCTCGTTTGCCTTTTTGTTGACTTTGACCCTTTGGCTTTGGAAAATAAAACCCCTATTCTAACACTCCTTGTGCTTCTATTTATTTTTATCCTCAAATCCAATAAGGATAATTTGCCAGGTCCAAGCCTGATTAGCTCTCTTGGAGCAGAGTCCATTTGACACAGGTACCAGATGCCAAATAATTTAATATGTCTTAGATGCCATCAGGGAAATCTCTCAAAGGCCTAAATCAAGATGCCTTTTAGCATTAGGGCATAGCTTTCTTTTAGAAATTTAGCTTAAAAAAACAAATCTTCAAGTCACTGTTTTTCTCCAAATAGTTGAATGGTCTGCCTTCTCCAATTTCTACTGCCCAGCAAAATCTGTTTTCTAGTTTTCCAGAAACACTGGACCTCTTGACCCAGGGAAGGTATGATGCCATATGTTAAATCCACTTAGACTAAATTTAGAAGCATCTTTTTCCCTACCCCAAGTGAGATCAAGCAGTCTGCATGGAGAGGATAGGCAGGACTTCCAGAACTAAGGGCTTCGAGGTCAGAGGAATAAAGAGAGCTTTGTAATACCTGAGATTTAATCCTTCTTATTTTTTCCAGAAACATCAGAGATTTTGGCTACACCTAATGATAATAAATATTCACATGGAATAAATCCCTCTGGAAGGAGAAACTCTCAAAATATGTTTGTTAAATGAATACCACGTGACTGTGAATAATAATGCCTATCTGATGATAGCTGTGAAATCTTCCCATATAGAGACAGGCACAATAGATTCTTTTATCTGTTTTATAGATGAGGGAAGTGAGATTCAGAGAGGTACTGTCCACATTCACAGAACTAAGACTAACACAACTTTTGACTCCTGTCTAGTCTTCTTTTCATTAAACTGAAAGCTCAATCAAGCCCAATGCAATTTTTTTTTTTTTTTTTTTTTTTTTTTTTTTTTTTTTTTAGTATAACAATCTGGATTATGTATGTCCTCTGTAAACACTGGCTCAAATTTCTCCTGACTTATTAGCTCAGGGTAAAGCTAGAGGTAATTGTCTCCTTTGGTCAGGAAACCATTATGGAAAGGTCCACTAACTAACTTCTTAGTAAACTGCCATATTACTCCCAAGTTAATCTGAATACTTTTCGAAGTCATTTTACTCTGGATTAAGGACTTCTGAAGGGGTGTGCAGTGTTTTAGAGAATTCATTTCTTAAAAGAAGACTGAAGCAGAGAAATTCTTTTTAAGTGAGAGTTTCCATGAAAAAAAAAAAAAGAAAATTTATGAAGTTGCGATAGACTACATTCGCTTTTTAATACCCACCATATGTCTGGTTTTATTCAGGGACCAGAGGAGTGGGTTAGTGCTTATTTTCACAGATTATATAAATAACAGTACTGCTTTTACTTATTTCTTCTAGGTGGCAACATTTTGAATTGTATTAAATAAAATGCTAGGGAAAAATTATAACCATCCCTAATGATTAATAAAGAGTCCACTAACAGGTCTTTGGTTAGTGTCTATGATACTTTGGGCTGTGAGATTTTAGAGTGTGGATTGTTTTACAACCAGAGATAAACGTGATTGACTGTTTTCAGGGGTTTCAATATTAGTATCTCCATTTCCTGTTGTCCTTTTCCTCCCTTTGATTTTTTTCAGGGTTTGCTTAATGACCCATAAATCTAAAACTGAGTTTTGAAAGAAGGGTCCAGTCACATTCTCTGATATTTTTCTTTTTTTTCTGCATCTATCCCTGTTAGGACATCAGACACCAACTTCCCCATTCTCCTTTCCCTGCATCTCAGTGGTGGAAGTGCAAACAGACCTTGCCTCGTAGAGCGCCCAGAGGGAAGGAAGGCACTAACATTTGTGGCGTGCTCTCCTGTCCAGGCACTGTGCTAACCTGTTACATATGCGGTGGTGTAATATTTCAAAGTGCTAATTGTCCGGTATAACTGCCAATTCTCCCCAGCTTGGCAGCTAAATGGAAAAGCAACATGGCCGTGGGGACGATTTACAGTGGGGAACAAAGTTCTCTAGCTTTTAAGTTCAAAGGGCACCATCTGGGTATGAGAAAGGAATTTTTTTTAGAAGGAATGCAGTCAGGGAGAACAGGTTTTTCTTCCTCATTTGAGACGAAAGAGATAAAGGAGCCTGGAGCTGGCAACTGAGTCCTCTCCAAAGCTGTCCAGCTCCACAAACATTGGACTTGATGTTACTTTTCATTTCTCTTCCTTGAAATGAGGTGGCTGCGGCTTTGTTTCCGAGGCCACCCAGCACCCACAGCTTGGCAAAGGCTAACAGATTGAAGTTACCTCTTTGGGATTTGTAACAAAAAGGGAACTACTGGGTACAATGGACATTGAAGAAGTGATTAAACATTTTAGCTCGCGTGTTTACAGATATGCTGCTTGCTAGCGGACGTAAATCCTTCTATGTTTCCTCGTTTGCGAGTTAATCACAAACCGTACCTTTCTCGTTGGAAGGCTTACAGGCTTTTGCTGCAGTATCTTCATCTTCAAGGAGTGTTAATGTAAGGGCTTTGTTCTAGCTTTCCTCGCAATCTTTTTAAGATCCCCCTCTTTAAACGGCACTCTTTTCTTACCCAGCCCTGTGTCCTCACCATCGACCATCAGGCTCTGTGTCTCTCACTGTCCCTCATCGACCATCAGGCTCTGTCTCTCTCACTGTCCCTCATCTACCATCAGGCTCTGTGTCTCTCACTGTCCCTCATCTACCATCAGGCTCTGTGTCTCTCACTGTCCCTTTCCTTTCGACCCCCTGCCCTAGCCTGTCCTGTCCGCCGCATCCCGCCCTGGGCTGGAGTTCCTTTCCCACAGGGCTCTCTGGAAACGTGCAGCATGGAGGGGTTATTTATTTCCTTTAGAAAGCTGTCATTTTGGAATGAAAAATTTAGTATACTGCTAGGAGGAATCCTCGCTACTTCCGCCTACCCCAGAAAACAAGCCCAAGCCCTTTCTAGCTACTTCCTGACTTTCTAATTTTAAAGCCAGCCTGTGGCAGCCTTCTTTAGATTGGTAGTGACCACCAGCTGCCCAGAGCAGAGGCAGGCGTGAGCTTTTCTGTTACTCATGGCGTGTTGCCTCCTTCAGCGCTGTGACCACCCTGAGTGAGCTGCGCTGGATGTTAGGGTCTTGAGTTCACACACAGCCAGCCCCTTGTGCAGATGTCACTTTGGACAACAAATCATTTGTCTCTGTCTCAATTCTTCATCTGCAGGACGGATTTCTACTGCCTCTGGATTAGGATAAAATGAGATGGAAGATATGCAAACTTTTTCAAGATAAAGATTCTTTTAAAATGCAGAATAGTGGTATTATTCTGCGGAGACACTGTGATCAAAATATCTACTATCTTTTATTAAAAACGAATAGACTCAAAATATATGTACTACTTAGACTGGGTTGTCAAGTAAATCTATTTTCAAGTAGAATTTGAACTGTTTTTGACATCTTCATACTGTATAAATTATTGGAACCAAACTTTATTATTCATTAATGTTTTTGGTAAGACTGAGTAAATCATGTTGATTGTAAGTCAGATTCTTCCTCTTTTTAAAAGCAGCAATCAGGCAAATTAAAAGTCATTGTGCAAGGCAACTGAGTACAAAGAACAATGACTATTGGATTCTTGCTGCTTAATAGGAATTCTTGTTTAGGTCCAGCCTTTAGAAAAAGCTCTCACTTTTTATATTCGCTGGCGACAATCAAGTGCAAGAAAACACCATTTTTGGGGAAAAGCCTAAATAAATATTTTAGAGGATATGCAGATCTGTTTTCATTTTCACAGATGGAAATACTGCAAAGTTGGTTATGTTTATTTCATTCAGTACAATCCCAGTTGAATCCTTCCTGCTACACAAAAAAATCATAATTTCAATGGAAAGGTACGCTTTCATGTCACACTGATGTCCTATGTGGCCTTCATTTCTAAAATTGATAGATGATATACATAATCTTTTCTATTTTTCTGACAGGAATAATCAAATTTTAAGTGAGTTTCTTTGCCAATGTTGGGAAGAGGCAGAAAAATAGCAGAAGGCTTGGTCAGGGATGAAGGGTGAAGGGCTGATGTAGCTCAGATACCGCTGCAGCATGTGAAAGGGACAAGGGGACTGCGCAGCCCGAGCCACCACCCTGCATGTCCCTAAGAAAAGGATAGAAAGTGGAAGAAAACTAAATTGCCTCAGAAGCGCAAAGCTGGTACAAGACTCTATTAACTACATTCCGTGGAAGATCAGGAAGGAGCACCTCTTTCACTGCAATTGCAATGCAGACATTTGCACAACTGTGATGGAAATTTAGCGTTATATGTGGAGTCTGTAGTCAAAACTGCGATTTAGAATTTTAATCTGATTGAAGACACAGCGCTCCTTCCTTTGCAGTTGTTCCACGTGCCTGCATTTTTTGGTAATTATTTCTAACTTCTGTACAGGATTATGAATAACTTTGAGGTCAGGGAACCCTACCCCGCTTCACTGTTAACCGTATCTCTGGCAAGACTTAACCACAATACTTTGCTTATCATGAGGGATTGATAAATACTTTTAATTAAAACTTAAGAAACAAAATGTATGCAGTTTACATGGTGTTTGTTTACTGAACACAAACTATAAACAGAGGTTTATGTTGAACAGAAAAATACCGATCACAGACCTAGCCAAGCGGAAGTATACATACACAACTGAAAAAAAAATGTAGTGAAAATTTCAGAGAAATAAAGAAAAATCTGGCTCTGGGAAATACTAAAAGAAAGTATCCGCATATGGCAGAGATGGGCAGGTTTCTCTATTCTGCCTTGCTCTGCCCTCTAGGAATACACTTTCATATACATTCATATATTCGTATACAGGTTTCTGTGTGACCACAAGTCTTTTTTACCGGAAAAATGCCCAAGAGTACAACTGCTGGGTTGTATGTTAAGTGGGTTCTCCACATCGTAGGACGGCTCCATGTTAACCCTGCCCATAGCTCTTACCTCAGTAAATACTGCCTTCACAATCCTTTGAGTTGGCCATTTCTTTACTGGGGGGATGGATAAGCTAAATTTGGGGAAAAATGAAGTGCTGGAGAAAGAAGTCTCTAAGTTACGTAAAAATTGTTTAGACATATAAATATATAAAAACATATGCTACCATTTTTCTTTTAAACTCATCATTGTAAACATAGCACAAGAAAGATAAAGAATAAGGATTATCTTCCCCCACCCATCATAAGAAATCCAAGATAACAATATTTTCTGAAATATATCTACAAAAGCTTATTTTGGCTCTAGTGATCTCTACTAGCTATTGTCTTCCACAGGTCATGTGGATTCTACACACTAAAAAAGAAGAGCATCACAAAACTACAAACCTTGAACTACCAGTAAAAATGAGAATCATCTGCATATATCTGAACGCGCGGCATCAGGAGCACAGTGGTACTGCCTACCATAACTGCTTATGTTTTTAGAAAAGGCAGAGAAAATACCTCATATTCTAGGTAAGATTCTGAAGCAGCGGGATGCTCTGAGTCTCTCCTCTAATTAGTGACCCACAGCATTCATTCATTCACTCATTCATTCCTACAAATACCGCTGATCATCCGCTACGTAAAATGCATTGTGCAGGGAAGCAAGTTACAGGTCCATGCCCTAAGCTAATTCTCTGAGGACAGAATAATCAACAAAAGTAGCTTGGGGTATCACCCAAGCACTAGTAAATGTGTTAGCAACTTTAAAAGAGGAACTCTGCACTTGTAATACCTGCACAATTCCCCATGACAAAATAATGGCATCAGATAAATTCACCAAGAAATAAAAGCTTGATTTTATAAGGCATCAGAAACAATGGTGCAAGGAAAATATTGATTTTTATAATGCTCTTATTAACTTTATTGTGCATGGATGGCACAAACCTAGATACAAAATTGCTAGTTCTTCTAACATTAAAATTGTTGCCCTACAAATATTAAAAATTGTGTATTAGTTTAATATAAGATTGGAAGCTTGACATGCTATGTTGCACAACAGAGTAGTGTAGATAAGCAAACAGCTCAAAGATAAAAAGAGATACAGATACTATTATTACTCTTCAGAATGCACAAGACTGGGAAGTGGGCAGAACTAAGAAGACCCAGCGGAGTTCAGCCTCTAGCACTATCCCGCATATGTAGCCTTGCCTCATTGACTTCGGGGTCTCCTACCTCTGCTTCCACCTCTCCTCCAAGAAGGCGAAGGAAGAAACTTAAGATGATGGGATGAGAATACACCTGCCCTCACAAAATCGTTGCCCTTCCTTCACCAGATTGTTGAAATGGTCAAAAAGAGAAGCTGTCTTGGAAAACCAGATTAAGTACATGCAGTCATACCTATGTGAACAAATAGCACAATTGCCTACGTTACACTTATTCCTACCAGTTTTCTACTCATTACAATTTTTGGAAGTTGTGTTTTGAAATGATATTATGATCATTCATTTGCTCAGTCTCTTAAAAGAATCAATCTCGTTATATTATAATTGCATTTCCGTTTTGGTCAGACTACCCTTCCTTGGTTTCATTATTCATTAAACAGCTTCAAAATTACCTTTGATGGGAGAGGGAAGAAAAAAGAGAGTGAGGGGGAAAAAAACCCCCACAGGAGACTCTTAAACATAGAGAACAAACTGAGGGTTGATGATGGAGGTGTGTGGGGGATGGGCTAGATGGGTGATAGGCATTAAGGAGGGCCTTTGTTGTGCTGAGCCCTGGATGCTGTATATAAGTGATGAATCACTGAATTCTACTCCTGAAACCAATATTACACTGCATGTTAACTAGAATTTAAATAAAAATTTGAAGAAATTAAGATAAAATGTTTACACTACAAAAAAAAAATCACCCTTGATTTTGTCAAAAAATTGAGTAAAATTCTCAAAGAAGGGATCATTTGCCATTACTAAAGATATTTTAAATAATGTGCCTCATGTTTTCAAGTTAACAATATATATACTGAAAGCTGTGTAAATTCTGAGTAAAGCCTGATGAATTTTCACAAAATGAACACATTGGTTAATCACAACCCAGGTCAAGAAATAAAATGTTACTTGTACCCCAAAGGCCCCCTTTTGCCCTTCTCATAGTCATTCACGATTTCCTTCTTCCCCAAAGGGAACTACTATCCTGATATCCATCAACACAAATTATATAGAAAAACTTGATACAGGCAAGATCACAAGGGATGTATACTTTTGAATTATTTACTCAAAACTGATAATTATCCAAGTTGTTACAGATATCAACAGCTCATTCATCTTCACATGACAATATACTGAATTCATATTACAAATATGCCACTATTATCCATTATAATGGTTTGATGATCATTTGAGGGGAATGATCTAACTAGTGTTGGGCTATTTCAAATCGTGTTGCCATAAACATTTTTGAACATGCGTTTTGATGAACATATGTACGCATTTCTCTTGAGTACTTTCTTAGGAGTGGAACTGCTGTATCAATGGACATGTAAATTTTAGTTTCATTAGACCCTGTCTGTTCTCAAATATAATGGAACCAATCTGGACTCCCACCCGTAGGCTGTAAAAGCTCCTGTTTCTTTTTTTATGATCTATTACTTAATTTCCAAACATAAGGTGGTTTCATAGTGATTTGACTGTTACTGATTTCTACTTTTCTCAACCTTTTTATTTAGTAATTTTTTATTAACTTTTAATTCCATTATAGTTAACATACAGTGTTATATTGGCTTCAGGTGTACAATATAGTGATTCAACACTGCTATACATCACCCAGTTCTCATCACTTCATGTGCCCTCCTTAAGCCTCATCCCATATTTTACCTCTCCTCTCACCCATGTCGCCTCTGATAACCATCAATCTGTTCTATTTAAGAATCTGTTTCTTGGGGTGCCTGGGTGGCTCAGTGGGTTAAAGCCTCTGCTTTCGGCTCGGGTCATGATCCCAGGGTCCTGGGATCGAGCCCCACATCGGGCTCTCTGCTCGGCAGGGAGCCTGCTTCCTCCTCTCTCTCTGCCTGCCTCTCTGCCTACTTGTGATCTCTGTCTGTCAAATAAATAAATAAAAATCTTAAAAAAAAAAAAAAAGAATCTGTTTCTTGGGGTGCCTGGGTGGCTCAGTGGGTTAAAGCCTCTGCTTTTGGCTCAGGTCAGGATCCCGGGGTTCTGGGATTGAGCCCCACATCCGGCTCTCTGCTCAGCAGGGAGCCTGCTTCCTCCCCGCTCTCTGCCTGCCGCTGTGCCTACTTGTGATCTCTGTCATATAAATAAATAAAATCTTAAAAAAAAAAGAATCCCTTTCTTCGTTTTCTTGTTTCTCTCTCTCTTTTTCCTTTGCTTGTTTTGTTTCTTAAATACCACATAGAGTAAATCATATGGTATTTGTCTTTCTCTAACTGACTTATTTCACTTAGCATTATACTCTCTATCTGCATCCACGTCATTGCAATTGGCAAGATTTCATTCTTTTTGATTGCTGATTAATATTTCTCAGTAATATATTTCTCTCTCTCTCTATATATATATGAATGTATATATATATATATATATATATATATATATATATGCACACCACTTTCTTTATCCATTCATCTATCAATGGACACTTGGGCTGTTTCCATAAGCTGGCTATTATAAATAATGCGGCAATAAACACAGGGTTGCATGAGTCCTTTTGAACTACTGTTTCTGCATTTTGGGGGTAGTTCTATTTTTAACTCCTTGAGGAACCTCCATAATATTTTTCCTATTGACTACACCAGTAGGAAAGAATATATAATTGGGGGGAAAAAAAAACCAAAACCAGTCTCTTTAATAAATGGGGTTGGCAAAACTGGACAGCTACGTGCAAAAGAATGAAACTGGACCGCTTTTTAATACCACAGACACACACACACACACACATACACAGTTCAAAATGGATCAAAGACCTAAATATGAGGCCTGAAATCATAAAGATTTTTGAAGAGAGCACAGGCAGTGATCTCCCTGACACTGGCCCTAGCAATGTTTGTCTACATATGTCTCCTGAGGCAAGGGAAACAAAAGCAAAAATAAACCTTTGGGACTATATCAAAAGAAAATGCTTCTGCACAATGAAAGAAACAATCAATGAAACAAAAGACAACCTACAGAATGGGAGAAGATAGTTATAAATTATGTATTTGATGAAAGATTAATATCCAAAATATATAACTAATGCAACTCACACCAAAAAAGGAACCCCAAAAAATCCAATGAAAAAATGGGCAGAAGACATGAATAGACATTTCTCCAAACAAGACATACAGATGGTCAACAGACACAAAAGACGCTCAACGTCACTCATCGTCAGAGAAATGCAAACCAAAACTACAATGAGATATTATCTCACGACTTATTAGAATGGCTAAAATCAACAGCACTTGTTGTTTCTTTGAAAAAGAATGCATATTCTACAGTTGTTGCTTTGCTGCATATTAGGTAAATTAGGTCAAGTGTGTTAAAAGTATTGTTAAAAAATTTTATAGGGGCATCTGGGTGGCTCAGTGCGTTAAAGCGTCTGCCTTTGGCTCAGGTTGTGATCCCAGGGTCCTGGGATCGAGCCCCACACTGGGCTCTCTACTCGGTGGGGAGTCTGCTTCCTCCTCTCTTGCTGCCTGCCTCTCTGCCTACTTGTGATCTCTGTCAGTCAAAAAAATAAATAAAATCTTTAAAAAAATTCTTTTATAACCTTAATGAGCTTCTTGTTTTTTTTTTTCCATTGTTAAGTATTTAAAATTTCTCACTATAACATTTTAATTCTCTTTATATTATAACTAAAAAATAAGCTCTTATTTTAAATATGGTAGGGAATTGAACTATTTAAACCACCCTGTAATAAGTGCATAAGGAAAAAATAATTCCTTTGGGAAAGTCAACTCTTCATTTTTATTTATGTTTTCCAAATCTGAAATAACTATTATGAATTTTTAAAAAGTGAAACATAGCTATTTTAAAGCAGGTATAAATTACAAGGATTCCTGGTTCCCTATTCAAGAAAACCGAATCATATTTGAAGTAATATCACATACTTTGGAAACACAATTAGGGACTTTGATATTAATGAATGCATATTTATCTGAATTAATGTTCTGTACCTATAATCCTTTATGAGCTGGTTGTCAAAAAAGCTATCTCAACAGAGGGACCTGTCTTCCTATGGTTCTGAGAGGTAGTCCTTAATACTCAACATGCCCTTAAGTGTTGCAATAATATGAACTCATGTTTTAACCAGAAGGTTAAACACAGTCTTAACCTTAACCCAGTCTTAAGGGTTCTTCAACTTCTAATTCTCTTTATTCATTTTCCTTTGGTAGTTGTCTAAAGCCAGAACCCTGAAGGTTATTTTGCTCAGAAATGTTTAAGCCAGACTGTCGAAAACCTTTCCTACAGCTTTTGAAAAACCATTTCTCAAATGTATAGGAATTTTTATTTGTCAAAAATCTGCATGAGTCTAAAATTAAACACAACAACAGCAATTCATGTTGAGAAGAATTTATAAAGAAGGAAACCATGGCAACAGAATCATTTATTTTTATCTGCACCAACCCTTATCTCTACCTTCACCCCAAAACTAAGCACACTTAAGCCATTGCTTTTTCCATGCTTCCTTATTCCCACTGTACTTCTGCAATAGTCAAAAATAGCAACAGGAATTGTCATATTTATATTACTAAGTACTGTGCAAGCCATGCTTCTTTTCTATTTACTTGCTCACATTATCCTGCAAATGGCCTTTGAGGAACTTCTGTGGTTGCCAAGGGGAAGCTCAGGCAATGCATCCCTTAGGGTCAATGCCATGTTAACTGGGACAGGCTCTCTAGTGGGAAGTTTGATTCTGATTTAATTCCTCAAAGATTCCACATCTGATCAGAAGTGAGCTGACCATACAGAGCAGGAACAAATGTAACTGCAGCATATTTCAACCTAAGTTAAGCTTCACTTGGCTCCTCTCTGTGCACAGGATCCAGAAAGCTCTGTTTCTGCTGTGCTACTAGATCACTGCCTGATCCTACATCATCATGCCAGAAGAACTCACACAACGAGTGTGCTTTTTGGAAGCAAAGGATTATAAACTTCCGGCAAAGACAGTTTGGTTAAAATGTTCTAAAAGTACTCAACTGTAATTTTTACGTGGATGATAACACTAAAAACCAAAAGTACATTTTCCTATGAATATTTTCAAATAGAATTCACTTTCAAGACCAGTATTTACTTGAAAATCTAACAGCCTCTTCTGATAAATATCAACCAATAGGATAGGGTATTTGAAATGTGTCTTCCCTGATTCCTTTGTCTATTTTGATTTCTGTTAGCTCAGTTAGGGTGAAGAACTTAGGATGTGGAAAATAAAGGTCCATTCCTCACTAGTGTAGATCAGCTCTTCATCCCAAAAGAGCCCTAAGTGAAACGAAGACTTCAGTTTTGAAGATCAAGAGTAACAGAAAAAGGCACAAGAATATATTAAAAGGCACGAAGGGCATTAGCCCAGTAAGTCAATTGAATCGCATGGAAAATTGATCTTATATTTTCTGAAATAAATGGGAAATCTGACAATTAAAAGGGCTCTCTGGCTTGCTTCTCTGTTAGCCACACTCAGAGTTAAGTAAGAGACTGCAGGAAGGCTCCGTCTTAGACCGGTTACATCAAGAGAAGAGCAGAGGCATTAGTTCCCTATTGCCCCATTCTAACTTCTTCCTTATGTATATAAGGAAGTTTCTGTGGCCTGTTTCCCAGAATTCCCCCCATTAGGTTGGTCTGTAGGCCAATTTGACTAACCTTGTTTCACTGAAGGTTTTCTGGGATAGGAGCCAATAGACTACCTGGTATATTTGCAGCACAACGCTTTGGCAAATTTTCACATAGATGCTTACAAGAATGAATATTTAACAATGGCAGTAAGTGTCTGGGTTTCTCTGAAGAAAAGGAAAACAAGAAAAACACTGTGTAGATTATTTCTCTGAAACCAGACAAAGCCAAATGTATATTGGTTTTCAGCTTCAGTACAGAGAAACAAAATTTCTCTCTCTCTGGAAGAATGATGGGGAGAAAAGGAGGAATATCGTGCAGTTTCTTTATTTCCACAGCTGCAGTTACTTTATTTTCTGCGATTGCTTCTTTGTCTCCAACATTTCCCATTTTTGGTAGCGGCTCTGAGGATTTACTCAGCAAATATTTATTTTGTACTCTGGAGTCTGAGTTGTGGCCCATGATAAATGGTTAAATGTAGAAATCAGGCTACAGAAGCACAAAACCACAAGGGGATCCAGGTGTAAATAAGGTCTTGACTAGCCGTCTCTCACCATCCGTGGGAGACACACGAAAAGGAAGGTGCTTATTCGGCAAGAAGAAAAGTAGTAAGAGCACAAAAGCAAAGAAGAAGGACAGAGATTTTCTTTTCCTACATTTTGTGGAATACTGCTAAATGACCATCCTTGAAACAAAACAACTTGGGACACTGTGTTTCAATGAACAGATAAGAAGAAAGAAACTGTCTATCCTTTCTGAGTCTACCGTCAGCTTTGCGATAGTCAAGTTTTAGCAACTGGAATATCTTTGCTTTGAAAGACCTGCTAAGAAGTAGCTAAATCGAACAATTTTTATTCTTTGGATACGACACTGGAAGTTTATTAAACATATAAGTAGGTAAGCAAGTGGCAGGGGAGATTTTGAAATACGCGAATGAACGGCTTATGGGCACCTGGGTTGTGCCTGTTCTTGGGAGAAAGTATTTAAATTCTTTTACACATTGGCAAAACACTGTTAGAAAAAGAGTGCTGATGTTCACACAAGGAAAATTGAACACTTGTACTCCAATATTTTGTTTGCAGCCAACCTCTTTTTAAGGGGCGGTATCCCAGAGTCTGAAGAATGATAGGACAGCAATAATAAACACATGAGGCAAAGAAGGCAAATGGAAAAGCACAGGAGAAAACAACTGGATTAAGCCAGAGCAGGGGTGGGAATGCAAAATGTGTGACTCTTATGAGACACTGCCCCCTTAGGAGAGGGCCACTGATTTGTCGCCAAGCTTTTGGGCCACCATTCTAAATGGGAAACAAGACATCACATGATTCATACTGTCCATGAGCTAAATCCGGTCCGGTCACTCAGAAAAGACATACTTATTCCTGGTACTCAGATTTGAGAGAAATTCTCCCTCCCTGGGGTCCTCATAAAAAAGCCAGTGAGTCATCTGGTGAAGTTCCTGGAGAGTGTCCTCACAGGGAGCAGGGGCATTTCATGGAGGGGGCGCCTCCTCTCAGGTCCCTGGGGGCTGGCATCCACTCACTACTCAGTAAATGAAGTCACTTAACCTCTCAGTGACTGAGATGCTTCAGCTGGAAAGCAAGGGCATTAGTGACTTCTTGGGCTCCATCCAGCAGCATAAAACTCTGCTTCTTGGATTCTAGTCATTATAGCAGGTCCTTAAAAAGTTCTGCTTGCTACATTTTTCTTCCTGGAATAGCTTTGATTTAAGACTACACCTATGTGTTTGTGTGTCTGTATTCAAACTTTTTATTCGTTGGTCTACCGTAGTAGGCAAGGTCTAGGAAGGAAAGAGAATCCACACCAGTCATTTGAAGAGAGGATACTTAATGCAAAGAATTATTAACTGGTTATGAGGTGAGTAGCCAGCCATTAAGAGGCGACAAAAGAGAATTCAAAGACAAACCTCGGGCTGAGAAATTGTACCTACAGAAGGAACACACTTGGAGTGGGGCATTCTCTGCAATGCTGAGATTTAGACTTCATTGGAGAGAGTGTAGCTGGACCCGCTGGATGACAGAGAAGGTCATTATACTGTCTAGGCCAACTCCTGTCACAGCCAGTAGGCAGGGGATGGCATGTAGGAAATTCAAGCAGACTAGCATTCAGAAAACCTTGGAGGATGTGTGCTCTGTCCCCCATCTCCCTCCCCATCACCTTTGGTGTCTGAGCTCTAGGAGCAAGAAGAGAGGAAGCAACTAAATCAAAAGAAAAGTCTCTTCCTCTGGTACTCTCCCTGGACACCCTCAAATGACAAAGCTTAACATGGAGCCAGCAGGTAAAGGAGAAATCTGCACTGATTCCAACTCCAGTATCACAAAGCAGGGCAATAAAGGGTGAATTTAAAGAATGGAGGCAAGAAATTGATCATTGGCATACCGACCTTTGCCTAAGTCATTAAATCCTTAAATGTATGAAGTGTCTATACACATGTTCATTGTGCATTTTATGCTACAGTGCATAAAGTGATATTACAGTGCTCCAAGTACTGGGATAAAAAATGGTGGCAGTGGAATCTAGGGCATTAGTAATTTCTCCAGCAGTCCCATGGATAGCTGACAAAGGAAGTTTGTCAAGTAAGAATGCTGATTGCTATAATAACTTTCTAATATTCATGGCATACAAGTTTGTGATTTAGAGCATCACGATGTCAGTAAGCCAATAATCATCTGAAAAGGAAGGGCATATTTTGTGTAAATGCTAATTCGTTTATTCAATCAGTCAACAGAAATTTGACAAATATTTATTATATGTTAGATGCTCAGGATACAGAGCAAGATAAGAATTTAAAAAGCTCCAAAGGATTTATAGCAGTAAGTGCTGTGAAGAAGATGCCTAAGTGCTATGAGAGTAAGTTGCAGGGAGACTATACCCACTCAGGAAGATTGCACAGAATTCTCGGAAGAGTGACTGAGGGCGAGTAAGAGGAGCGGTGACTTCTCTAGGGTAAGGTTTGGATGGGGAAGGGAGGAAGCAGGGCCAGGCATATCATGTGCAAAGACCCTACAATGGGAAAGAACATAGATTCAAGGAACTGAAAGATCTGCATGTCTGAAGCCTAGGGATCGTGGGAAGCGATCACTGAGGGAGATGCATTTTCTAGCTAACTGTCTCTGACTTCATCTTCACTGTTGGCCTGTCTGGGTCTCCAGCCTATCAGTACATACTACAGGTTTGGACTTACTAGCCTCCATAATTATGTGAGCCAACTCCTTATAATTAGTGTCTTTTTTTTTTTTTTTTAAAGATTTTATTTCTTTAAGAGAGAAAGAGCATGATAGAGGAATGGGCAGAGCGAGAAGCAGACTCCTCACTGAGCAGGGAGCCTGATGTGGGGTTCGATCCCAGGACCCTGGGATCATGACCTGAGCTGAAGGCAGATACTTAACCGACTAAGCCACCCAGGCACCCCAATAAATATCTTTCTATATATATCACAGATCCTATTGGTTTTATTTCTTTGGAGAACTCTGACCAAGGTAGGTAGGAAAACACCACATGAACACTTCTCTTAAGGATTTAATCACTGTGTCAATGATTCTCAAATGGGGACAATTTAGGGGACATTTAGCAATGTCTGGAGCTATTTTTGGTTGCCAACACTTGGGGAAGGTGATACTGGCATCTAGGGAGTAGAGATCAGGTTAAGCCTTCTAAAATGAATAAACAGTTCCCCCGGAAGAACAAAAATTATCCAAAGAATTATAATCAATCCAACTGTAGCAAATGCTGAAAGATCCTACTCTATCTGAATGGATAGCCACAGAAATATTTTAAGCAGGACTAGGGTGGGGGGCTGGAGTGGGGTGGTTAGGAGGGAAGACCAGTGAGGCTGATCTTGCGCATTTCAAAATGTTGGTCTGGAGAAAGTCCATAGTAGATACACATTGTATCTACTATGTAAGATCAAAGGGGTCTTAAGAAATGCTGCTGTTATTGGTAGCCTTAAACAAACCTTAAGTAAAATTCATCTGTTCATAATCTTTCATAGTATTATTATTATTTTTAAATCATAGCTCTAAAAATTCTGGACCCCATTCCTCAGGAAAAAGGAGAAAGTGAGTGACAGCATTATTCGAATGGCTTAACATAGGGGGAAACAAAACATGGATAATGCTCTTCCTTTACTTGCCTTATTCAAGTAACATGGGTGACAGATTTCTGCGAAATTCACTAGTTGACTTATTTTCCATCAACTCAACTTTCAGACCCCAAAACATTTTCAGGTAAGTATGCAATAGCTACCCACATTTCCACATGGCTAAGTGTTACTGAAGACTAGCTGCACAGGAAATCATAAATAGTCCAGTGGAAAGATAATGAAGATTTAATTCTGAGATTTCTAATTTGCAGCCATAGGACACTTAGCTGAGAGCCCAGGGGAAGAGATCCTGATCACTGGAGGAACTTCTTGGTACTGCAGCGATAGATGTGAAAACTAGGAAAATGTAGATTCAGAAAGCATGCTATGTCACAATACATTGAGATAACGTACCAATGGACAGTGTGTAGCCCCTCCAATTTACTCTACCTTTAACTCAGAAAGGGTGATATTTTAACATTTGGACACCTTTTTGTCTAATCCCTTCTGTCTAGAGATCGTGAAAAGTCTAGATTGCAGATACACTTCTATAAACAGCTTTGTGCTAAGACTTTTAGGAGAGATTTTGATTTCAACTTCCATAAATCTTTAAAATATTATTTATTATTATTATTTTTTTACTTTAATTAGGTCCTACGACTCAGTGTGGGGCTTGAACTCATGACACTGAGGCTAAGAGTCACATGCTCTTACCAACTGAGCCAGCCAGGTGCCCTCAACTCTCTTTTAAATGAATTATGAATATTGAAAATCTTTGTTGTAAAGGTTTTAACTAGATTTTCTTGAGTATTTGGTAAACTTTTTTTTTTTTTTTTTTGGCAAACTTACTTTTCCTTCTAAATTCTGATTAAACTAGGTATATTGGTTCACCCAGACCTAACTTCATTAAAGTACTATTTCTCACTGTATTTTCAAATTATCAAACATCTCCTTTGATCCTTAGACAAAGAGAAACTGTCAGGACAAGCAAAAAGATGGATTATGGATGAAAGCTAAAAGCCAGTGAAAATAGCTAAAAATAAGACTGTGCCCCAAATAAATAGGAAAAAACTTCAATTTTAATATGAAAAGAAAAAATAAGAATCTCCATGTTACCTAGGAAATAAAATAACCATAAAAGTATTTCCTAAGTGCTAAATCCTAGAATATTATAATGCAAGAGATTCTATTTGTTTTCCTCTAGATGAAAAAAAAATACACATCACTTTTTGTTGTGTCGAGCCCTTTTGATGTTTTTATTAGTTTACGCCTTCAAGCTTTCCTACCCTATTATTTGCTTAAAACAAAAGCAACCAAACAAACAAGATAGAGGATTAGAAAGGAAGACTTCTGAAAACTGAAATCATTTGTTTGTTACCAATCAGGAGTGTGTATTAAATAATTATTATTTTTAAAGATTTTATTTATTTATTTGTCTGAGAGAGAAAGATCACAAGTAGGCAGAGAGGCAGTAGAGAGAGAGGGGGAAGCAGGCTCCCCACTGAGCAGAGAGCCCGATGTGGGGCTCGATCCCAGGACCCTGAGATCATGAACAGAGCTGAAGGCAGAAGCTTAACCCATTGAGCCACCCAGGCGCCGCTATGAATAGATTCTTAACAGTAGATATCACAAAGGCTAAGGTATATTTAGGATTCCGAACTGTCTATATTAAGTAATTGACTATTCAATCTAGATGGCTCCTACATACATTTTTAAAGCTGAACTGCCAGCATGTTTGGAACAAGAGGGTATTATGCTGAGGGAAATAAGTCAGAGAAAAACAAATACCATATGATCTCACTCACATGTGGAATTTAAGAAACAAAACAGATGAACATGGGGGAAGGGCAGGAAAAATAAAATAAGATAAAAACAGAGAGGGAGACAGACCACGAGAGACTCTTAACTATGGGAAGGAAACTGAGGATTACTAGAGAGGAGGGGGACAGGGGACGAGCATCAAGGAGGGCATGTGACGTGATGAGCCCTGGGTGTTCTGTGCAACCGATGAATCTCTTAAATTCTACCCCTGAAATGAGTAATACACGATATAATAACTCAATAGGCAACTGATGAATCATTGAAACTACATCTGAAACTAGATGTACTGTATGCGGGCTAATTGAATTTAAATCAATCAATAAATAAGGAAAAAATGAAAGCTACAGCAGCCTGCCTTCCTCATCTGTACCTGAACTGGCTCCGATACTAAATACTCCCAGTGTAGACGCACACTCACCTTTCACTCACACTCCGCACTCCTGATCACAGGAATTGCATTTCTTTGAGGATGGAAGCCATCTAGAGAGTGGCTAAAAGGAAGTGTTGATGAACAAGCAGCTGCAGGGGTGCGGTCCGCGGTATTTAACGACCGTCCTGCAAAATATCAGAATCACAATTTATAAAAGCACTGACCTCATCACATTTTCCATCAAAGAAAACAAAGATTCTGAAAGAGGAAACATGTGGCCAGCTGTTCGCATCACAGTCCCTGAAAATCAATCTACTCCACTGGAGGACACCTTAAATGTTAGAGCTTTTGCCTTCAAGCTTTGTGTTTTCTTTCTCTTTCTTTCTTTCTTTTTTTTTTTTTTTTTTTGGTTTTTGATACCTGTCTTTTCTTTGCCAGATTGTTGGCTGATAAAACTATTTTCAAACATTTGCATGGCTTCTGTTTCTGTATTGCAGAGGGGGGAAGACCTTTTGTGATAGGTAGTAAAAATCAAGCAAAACAGAGTGTCAGGGTGGCGATTTGCCAAAGGTCAAAGGTCACGACAAGTGACTGGCTCCAGAGGCTTTGAGGTCAAAGGGCAAATGGAATCCCATAACAGCCACTCTGGCTTTTTACATCACAAAGAGACCGATGCTTTCCTAACTTCTGTGAAGGAATCTACACCAGTGTTCACAGTTTTCCTTGAAAAATTATTCCAAAATGATTCTGCCCGTGATTATTTTCCCCCTTGAAACCAAGTGGCATGAAATAGGCTTTTATATAAACTGAATGTCTCCTTAGCTTTTTATTTGTATTCTATATTGGCAACCTAGAGGAGGAGGAACTAACAGAGATTAATACGTGTTTTTTAAAAGGAAAATAAGCACATTTTTTGAAAGTTCAAAACCCAAACCGAAAGGGTACATTTATCTTCTTGTTATTTTCTTTTTCAATCCCATGTGTACTTACTGAATGTACCTAAAAATTTGTTTTCCTTGAAAGAACAACTAAAAGCAATCATGATCTCTTGTGCTTTCTACTGGGGATATATCTTCAAAGCTAAGTTCTTAATACAGGTTCAGAATAAGGTTTTATAACAGGAACCATTCTGGAATTATCATAATGTGGTTTTTTATTTTTATTTTTTTCTAATTTGAAACAAATATAAAACATCAGTGATGCCAGGGCCACTGTTTAGGTCAGAATGTCTGGCAGATCTCAGGATGTATTAGTAGCTGCTGTTATATCTAAACCATGTGAACTGGAGGAAAAATGCAGAACTTTACTTTTCAACTCCATTGGTTTCTAACCTCTCATGAGCACTTAATTCCTCATAGAGAAGGAAATAGTCACGCTGTAGAATCCTGTGGCCCATGAAGGGTAATTGGATAACATCTTTTGAAAGATTTACAAGGCTGCCAAGGATTTTGCCAGCTTTAAACCTGATTGATTCAGTGTGAAAAGATCTGAACAATTCTGACCTAAAAGTTTAAAGACAGACCTTTCCTGTGAAAGTATAATTTAGAGCCTGTAATAAAATTGTATTGGAAAACACCACATTGAAGAACACAGCCATAAATTGCAAAACTTAGCATTATGTTAAAGGACATTTTTTTTTTTCTTCAAGTTCTCTGAAAGAACCCTAATTGTTCACCAGATACTTTAATAATGAGGTGTTTTTTGTTTTTGCTTTTTTTTTTTTTTTTTTTCCCCTGGGAGAAGTCCCTAAAGAAAGACAAAACTAGCCAACTACTTTGCCTCCCTAACCAAGAAGTCAAACTTCTTGGTTATCCATACAAGTGGAGTTTATACAACTTTTTTCTTATTAGGTAAAATAAAGAAAAGCAAAATTCTGTTTAACAAAGAGTAGACTAAACAGACTTGCTCCATATTTTAATTTTTCAAAGTGCTATTTCTCATCATATATTAATTTCCATTTGATAAAATATATACACTCATAATTAGTGCAATATTTTGTGGGTAGGCTCAAATGCCTGTGATGACTCAGACAGATTAATGATTAAATATCTTCCAGCTAATTACTCCAGGTCATTAATTATTTATCTAAGTCCATAATTCTATCATCTATTTTAGCCTCTCTTTTCTATTGCTCATCTTGGAAGAAGCAGGTTTGGGGAAATTAAAGCATAAAAATTTTAAGTAAGCAACATTAAGTAGAATATATACATCTTTTTTCCTTTTCTTTAGAATCAGGGAAAAATTGAGACGATGGTATTTAGACAATAGCCTATTTATCTTTAAACAAGACCTCCTTTGTGACATGTTCACTAAATTTGTGTTTCCTCCTCAAATTTCAGTTTGAAGGATTAGGGAAAAATGCCATGTGCCCACTTACCTGTGATGTGGGAGATATACCATTTGCTTTTTGATTCTTTGAATCCTATGAACCAGTCTTAGATGTGTAAAATGGGAATCTCAATTTACGGGTATTTTTGTCACTATATACATATTTACAAGTGACCAGAAATGACTGCTTTTTATATAAATTTGCGAGAACACTAACTTGTCAACAAATTGAAAGTCTACTTTCCCACATCCTTTCAAAAGACAAAATAAAAGCAGAACTGTAGCACTAAGAAAGAAGTTTCAGTTAAGAAATGTATAAAGGAGGCACCCACTTCCAGGTAAACCAGTTTATACTGAGAAAGGCATTCCGGAAGCGAGGAGGGGACCACGTGCTGGGCTCTCATATTTCTTTCCTGAAGAATTAGGTAGTAAGTTAGTGCAGGCTTTTACCTCTTTCCATTCTAACTATAGTTAAGTGTCTACGAGCTGATTCAAATGGCCACCTGAAAATCCTCCCTGTCTTGTGAATTAGAACAGTTCCACCCTTACTGAAGCCATCAAGAATTGAATAATTCCACTGTCTCAACTTCCAGCTGACTGTTAGCTATTTCTGCAGGACAACATTACCAGGTTGGTCTACAACAGTACTCTAAACTGGCATGGTCCCCAGAAACTCTTCCTCAGAACATTACAGCCAATTAAGCTGAAAATTATTAACTACTGGGAAAATACCCCAGGATGAATGAAGAGGCATATTAGGAACTGGCAAAAAAACAGTTTCTGATATGTTCACATCCCATCAAATATTTTTATACAAATCATCCATTCTACAATAAAGGCTTAGAATAGATAGCCTTTTCCAGGGGCCTGATTTTGAGTTCTGGTGCCACCTAGTGGAACGGAGGAGGAAAAGACGATGCAATAGAGGCTTGACTGAGTCACAGTAGATCAAGACTATCACCTGATTCATTTCCTTCAAATCACTTAGAATATAAAAAATACCTTTCACTTTCCTGATGAGGTACTTTTGAGGGCTCCCTATCAGTTAAAGGATTATCAAACCCCTACTTTCCCTCCAGCCTCTTCCTGGATATCCCTAGAGGCAATGAATTCAACCTGATCTGAGATGGCTTGCTGTATTTTCAACCACCTCTGGTAGAAAGTGTTTTCTCACTTTGGACCCACAGTTTCAGCTCAAGAGCAGTGTGAGTGGGACCTGGAGGTGCAGGTTCAGTGCACAAACCCAGAGAAAGTTGAGTTCACATTTCAGCTCTGCAACCTTCTAGCTGTGACACAGGACACATGACAAGCTCCCTAGGTCTCAGTTTTTTTCACCTATAAAGTTGGGAATAATGCCCATTATCATATCTGTGTTGTGAGTCAGCTGGTAGGTGTGAAAGTGCTTAAAATAGCATGTCATACAGTACACACTCTATAAGTGTTTGATTTATTATATTTATAGGTTGGGCAAGTCATCAAGATATGAGCCATGGCTACAGTAATGGGAAGAGATGAGAAGAGTATATTGAACAATAAATCTCAATGTGTATACCTGGAATATTTCACCTATAAGATGCTCCACTAGTTCCATGGGGACATAAATTCGAGAGATGCTGCATGATAGATAGCTATCTGGTGTATACGGCTATATAGATATATATTGATGGGTATAGAGATACGTATAAAGATATGTGGTAATTACCATAATCAAGGCTGTCAATTCCTGACATATTAACAACTCGCCTTACTTTGTCTAACTTGGCATTTCCTAAACCTATTTGACCCAAGAATCCTTTTTAATGTGACATCTTAACATCTTAATGCACATTTAGGGTTTGAAACTGAATTAGGGTAAATCGGAGGGGAAGACAAAGCATGAGAGACTGTGGGTTCTGAGAAACAGAGAGGAGGGCGTGGGGGTTGGGTGAGCCCAGTGGTGGGTATTAAGGAGGGCAAGTATTGCATGGAGCACTGGGTGCGGTGCATAAACAATGAATCTTGGAACACTGAAAAAATAAAATAAAAATAATAAAAGTGGGATCTTCAACTCAAAACCTTTAAAGACTAAGCAAATACTGTAACGCAGGGAAGTAGTTCAGGTGAAGTGCAGTATGGAACGGTGTGAGTTATGCAAAACCAGAGGACACACATGTCGCCGAAATACATTTCAATTCGGCTTGTGAAAAACACTGTGTAGACCAAAGAAACATATCTGCAAGCTGAATCTGGGCCATGCTCAGCAAATCTGAGTCCTGTGGAGTGAGAAAAGAGGGCTAACTGTGTTACTTGGAGAAGAATGAATTTTTAGAGATAATAAGGAGAACTTAACAAAAAAAGATTGGGAAGGAGAGGTAAAAGATATAAAACCAGGAAAGGGTACTGTCCTGGAAACAAAAAGACGCAAAAAAAAAGAAGGGTCTCTGGGCCAGAGAAAGGGTGTCTTCATTTCCACTGCTGCTATTATAAAATACTATAGTCTTTGTGCTTAATACAAAATTATTATTTTACAATTCTTTTGATGAATTTTGAAGAAGTTTGATGAGTCTCACTGGCTACAGCCAAGGTATTGGCAGGCTCTGGGGGAGAATTAGCTGCCTATCCTTTCTAGCTTCTAGAAGCTGCCTACAGTCCTTGGCTTGGGCCCCCTCCTCCAGCAAAGGCATGTCATGTAGTCCTTCTCACATCACATCAGTCTGATCTCCTCTCCTGCTTCCTTCTTCCACTTAAAAACAAAACAAACAAACAAACAAACAAACAAAAAAACAAACTTGTGATTACAGGGGATTCACCTGGACATCTCAGGATACTTTATTTTAAGGTCAGCCAATTAGCAACACTAATTCCATCTGCAACAGTAATTCCCCTCTGTCGTGTACCATCCCAAATTCAAAGGTTCCAGAAATTAGAAACGGGCATCTTGGGGGAGCCATTATTTTCTCGATGGCAGACTGTAAATAGGAAGACTGCAGAGAGGCACTGTGTCTCTGAGAGCAAGGACTAGAGCTTCTTTATGCCCCCAAACTATCCATCCTCTTACTTGATAATAATGGGAGAGAAAGTTCAGAAAGGGGAAGGAAATTGAAACCTATTTGGCAAGAAATTATGCTCATAATTCACAGTGTGTGGTTCTATGGTGTCTGTACAAGTTAGAATACAGATGCTCCTTCAGGAAGAAGGATTAGAAAAAGAAGCCTATTCAAAGAGTAGGGGACCTTTGCCAAGCAGACAAAGTCCCCAAAAGCTATCCATCCCCCAGCAGGGGGAAGATGGTGTCGCAAGCTGATGCCCTGAGAGACTGTGCAGAGGGCTCCTGCATCAGCCATCAGCTGCGTTCCTTTGCCTGGGGCACAGCCTCCTAAGGGTGGTGTGGCCGCAGGCAAGAGAGAGCCTGTATTCTGTGCTCTCTGGGAAACGTTCCTCAGCCACTGTCATGCTCAGAGACTTACTTCTTTCATGGCCTTTCTCAAACTTTGTAGGATTTTCTCAGAGCATTTTGAACAGAACTCCAGAATAGCCCATAGCACATGTTATCTTGGCTTCTTACATAAATACCCTTCTTCTTGACAGTGAATTCCCTAAATACAAAGGACACTTAAGGCACTTTTTTCCAACTCCAGCCTAGTGTCTGTTTATATTGTTACATTTGCTACTGGTGGGGGTACATGAGAGGATTTTACATGGCATAAAGATAAATTTTAAAACACTGCTAGTTAAGGATTCGAGAATATATTTGTGTGTGTATATATGTAGATTCTTGGTATTCAAAGTATGCTTCTTAGCCTCACCTGAGAGCTCATGAGAAAGGTGGGAATGGGCCGCACCCAGACTTACTGCCCTGGAATCTTCATTTTGGTTTTATCCCTGAGTGACTTGCACACATATCAAAGTTTGAGAAATACTGATGAAGAATCAAACCCATGATCTGACAGGTAACACTGTGTAGAATGGGGCACATTTGAAAAAAGCAAGGCCCTTTATGCTGCATTTAAAGAAAAATAACACACAGGTGTCGCCTAAATATGGTGAACACTAAAAGAGAAATAAAAAAAAAAAAAAAAAAAGGAGAAAAAGAGAGAGTGAGGGAGACTGAAATATAGAAAAGAGTGAACATGAAATATGACTAAAAAATGTGTGCTGAATTAGTTGCGTATTTAATTTTCTGTGTCTTTGGCATTATGTTGTTACACTTACGTAATAGGTTGCTACTTTTTTCCTCTCCACCTGTACCCTGAATCTTCTTTCCTTTTTCCTTCCTAAGTCAGTAACCTCAAAGCTTTGCCTTATTCATTAGATAAATACATATATGTATGGGTGTGTATATATATATATTTTTTGTCTTCTATACATACACGTATATGAATTATACATACACACACATACACACATATATAATAAGTATTAGTAAAATATCTTGTCTTATTCATTTCTTTACTCAGTGAGCAGATATTTACTGAGCATTTGTCTGTGCCACAGTCTAGGTTTTGGTAAACAAGAAAAAAAATATACACACACAAACACACATTATATATAATAGCTAACTATTAGTATAATATCTCTACTAGAGATATTATAGTAACCTCAAAGATATTATATTATCCCACCATACCTATGATATCTGAAATTCCTGTAGGTATCTAAAATAATTCCCCTATTACTGACAACTAACAAACCCAAGAACAAAGAACAAACCCAACTATCCTCAGGTTTGACTTAATCATGCAAAGCACTGGGCACACACGTTACAATACTTTAGTTGTAAAGCTACGTAATCCTATAACAAAGTACTAGCTGCACATAAAGCAAAACCAACTGAGTAATGCAAACCCCACCCACATTCCACAAGTCCTAGGAGTGGAAGATGCCACATCTTCATTCTTTGGTAGGTCCCACCATTAGCAGACAGGGGTCCTTTCAGGCAGTTAGAGGCCAGGGGTCATATACAAGGGGTCAAAAAGTCCTTTGCTCTGACTGACTAAATGCTAGCTGCTGCTCTGGGGCTGTTACCTGGGGGCAATGCAGTCTTACTCTTGGAATCCTGGGCATTAATTGTTCAACCATATTATGCTTAATCTAACCACCATGAAACCAGGAATCTCAGAGGTTAAATGCTGAGCCCACAGAGGTTATTATTCTTTTTGGACTTTCAAAACAGTTATACTTCAGGAAGATGCTTCTCAAGATTCTATTGTCTACCGAGTAAATCTTTTTTGATGTAACACTAGGGATATTGTTAGTCTCTGTTTTGCTGCTTTAACACTTCCAAATACCTAAATGAAGTGATGTATGAATGGTGTAGAGTGTGGTTTTAAGATCAAGAGACATGGGGCATTTGTACCTAGAGAGTATCTTTCAACCTTTAAGAAAATCTTATTATTTAAAGATGTAAGGCAATTGGCAGTCAATACTTTATTCACTAGAGAATTGATTCCATAATCCAATGAAGATCTAGTATGAATTACTGACCACTGAGGCAGTTTTATTATCGAAGACATTCAAGTGCTCACTTCTGTGCGTTATTTTGATGTAAAGTCTACAGTTTAATGTTTCTGATTCTTAAGTGCTTTATTTCTATCTTCTCATTTAATCCTCACAATTTCCATTTTACAGGAGAGAAAACTGAGGTACAGTTGATTTGCCTCCAACCAGTGTGAGGATAAAGTTCAAATTCTTAATCCTTTCATTCCTTCCTTGTCTTTAATTTAAACATTTTTTTAGTTCACGGTGTCTGTGAAGCATGAGTCTATAATATTAGGGGGAAAAAACTGGCTAGCTTATAGAAAAAATAAATTGAAACAGAAAGCAATTAATTTCTCTTAACATGAATGAAAGATGACCTAAATACTGTGGAGACGTGACTTCAAGTATGGAACTTTGTAGGAAAAAAAATCCTCTTTTTTGAATAATCAATTTAGCACTAATCTTCCTGTTCTTAATCTTTATGTTTACACTTTTTTACATTTGTTCTTAGAACTTGCTATTTTCTACCCAACCATGGGTATGTCATTATACATTTGTACATTCTCTCTCTTTTGCAGTGTGTATACTCACATGCACACATGCCATTATTTATTCATAAAATTGCTTTGTATCTCTTTACCTGTCTGTAAATCTCTCAGTTCTCCAGGGTTTGGAAGGGAGGTATGATCAGTAGAATGAACCCGCACCTACAACCAAAGAGATCTTTAGTTCAAACCCTTGTTCATGACTAACTGGCTGTTTGTGCCTGACTATCTTCTAAATGTAACATCAGAACCGTAGCAGAACCCAATAGACCAAGTTACTAGGAGGATTAAAGGCAACAAACAACAAACAAACAAAAAACAACAAACAAAGCTCCTCCCCTATGGAGGAGCTTTAGGACTTGAGTCTCCAAGCTTGTTTCTTGATGTGCTGGTAAAACACAGAGCCTAGTATAGGCTGTGCTGGTTAGATTTCAGCTCTCCCTGTCTCAATCCATGAGCTAGGACTCAAACCCCATGCAGGCTAGTCTGCATGTTCTGTACAGCCACAAAGTGGCCTCTTGCAAAGACAGCTTTCCCTTCAATGTGTGGTGGCTTTGTGATTGAGAAGTAGAGAAAGAAACAGGAAAGGGACCCCTGAGTAGCTCCGTTGGTTAAAGGTCTGCCTTCAGCTCAGGTCATGATCCCTGGGTCCTAGAATCGAGCCCTGCATTGGGAGCTGGGGAGAGAGGGTTCCTGTTCGGTGGGAGTCTGTTTCTTCCTCTGCCCCTTCTCCTACCCCCATCCTGTGCTTTTGTGTACATGCTCTCTCTCTCTCTCTCAAATAAATAAATAAAACCTTAAAAAAAAAGATTTAGTAAAATTAAGTTACTGAAAATCACTGAAGTAATATAGACTGGAAATGACAGCATCATTGTATATTACTACATTCAATAGAAAAATTTTCAAATCAATACTTTTTCTCTATGTTTATGGTTATTATGGATGCAATAATCTTTACAAGGCCATGGGACTTACACATGGATTATTTAGATTTCTTTCTTTTGCAGCTTTCAGAAAATTAACCTTTTTTTTTGCCATTATACTACTGTTTGAAGAAATATGAAAAGAGACTTTCAAATGTTTCAAATAACTACTCTGCAGACCTAATTTTTCTATATTTAGCATGTATGGGTACATTTATAATTAAAAGAACTTTTGTTTTAAAATCCTTTTTAATATTTTTGAAATAGCTTATTTTATAATACTTTTGGGGATGATTTTAGCCATTGGGTAAAGCCAGCAATTAAAAGAAGGATCTGACACTTCAAAAAATAAAATACTTTTGGCATGTGAAAAGTCACACTTCAAACTTTAGCTGTTAAGATTAGCAGGGATAGTTATAGCTCAAAGGGTCATTACATACTTATAAAGGAAGTTTCACTAAATATAGTCAGCATTAAGAGGTGTTGAAGGGAAGAGTTGAAAATAAAAGCTCAAGATAACTTTTTGATTTAAAATTCTATTTTTTTGTGTGTGTTAATGTCATTTTGAGGAAACTTCACACTTTATTGCAACATAATAAAGAAATGAGCAAAGGTATTTAGCCCAAAGTAGTGGCCAGTCATTAAAGAGCCCATGAGACAGTTTGAGTGTTTCATCTTGTTCACCTTGTTGAGCTATTCAAGAGACTTGACCAACACCAGTCTGGTTGCAATACGTTCTTTTCTCACAGTTTCAACTGAACTACATAAAAATTGTTTCGTCCTGATAAGTAATCCAGATTTTCTTCACTATAACAGGGTTAATATTCTTATAAATATTATACCAGGACATTTTCATTTCTTCCTGAAAACATGTCCCCTTCAGGCCAACAATATAGGGAAGAGACAGGTGGGAAGCTGGTAGAGGAGGACCCCAGGCTCACCCTGTCACACGGATACGACACGACAGTGTAGATACCCCAAAAAGTGGCGCAAAGACGGGCAGAACAAACTCCAAAGCTAAATGTAGAGAAAAGGCCACATGGAAGAGAGGAGGAAGGGCAGAGACCCTCAGGACTATCTGAAGGAGGGAGGAGGATCCTGCACTTGAAAACAGACTATGACACCTAGAAGCCCACCTGGGAAAGGCAAATCCCCATGATACTTGGCTTTGAAAACTAGAGGGCTTTGAAAATAGCAGGACTTAAAACCTGGAATTTTAAAAATCAGTGGTCTCAGCTCTGGGAGAGATGAGAGGACAAGAGAAAACTGAGCGCTGCCCCCCCCCCCCCCTTTAAAGAGACAGCACAACAAAGAGCCTCTTGGAGACACAGCAGAGAAGCAGCAGTTTGAAAAATGCCCGGGGCAGGGGCATGTGGGAGAGAGTTATTTGCTCAGGGAAGAGTATGTCCTGAAGGGATAGATATCCTTGGGAGACTCCTTTAAGAACAAGGGAGGAGGCAGGGACCATCTCCTTCCCCAGCTCCCAATATAAACTCATGACCACCTGCCCAAACCAGTATAGCAAATACTCACTATCTAACTTGCTAACAACCCTGCTTGCCCTACCTGCACTTCAGAGTACCCAACCCCTCCAGTCAGGCCTGCCCCAATCCAGTTGGGCAAATCCCCAGCAATCCCCCAGAGGGCTGACACAAAGCTTACAAAAAACACTGTGCCCCAACCTGCACTCATTGTGGATCCAGTCCCTCCTATATGCTCTTGGCCAGAGCCCATCCAAAGTTGCCGAAAGCCTGACAGTGTGCAAGCAGCCCCAAGAGGGGCCAGCACCACTCCAAAGGGATTTCTGCCCCAGAGAGAGGGAAAGGTAACCACACACACCAGTCAGACTGTGGCCCCAGCAGTGGGGCCACCAAAGAAATGTCAGAAGTCCACATAGGGAAAGAGCCCTATAGTTTGGTGTTACTGTATCTCGCAAATGCCTGGTCTGACTCAACTCAGGCCCAAGATGGCTCCAGACTGGCCAACTGACACCACAGGGACCAAACACTGCCCATAACAGGCAAAGAGAGTTTGGTGACTGCATCAGAACACATTCAATACCCCTAGGAGACAACTCTGAAGTGCCAGGTTCTGCTGAACAGAGAACATCACACTGCAAGGAACTATAGAACCTTCATAAAGTGACTGCTTTCAAGAGCAGGACATGTAGATGACTTTCCTAAAACACAGAAACAGATACAAAGGGACAAAATGAGGAGATGGAGGAATATATCCCCAATGAAAGTACAGGAAAAATCACAGCAACAGACCTAAGCAAAATTGAGATTAAATAATATGCCCAATAGAGAATTTAAAATTAATAATTATAAAGATACTCACTGGACTTAAGAAGAGTGGAGGGTATCAGTGTGACCCTAATGAAGAGACAAAAAGAACCAACAAAAATGAAAAAAAAAAAAAAAAGAAATTAAAAATAAACTAGATGGAATAAATAACAGGCTAGAGGAAGCAGAAGAACAAATCAGCAACCTGGAGGACAGAGTCATGAAAAGTAATCAAGCTGAACAGGTAAGAGGAAAAAAAATATGCAAAGGGAAAACAGACTTAGGCAATGCCGTGACTCCACCAAGCACAATAACATTCACATGATAGGATGCCAGAAAGAGAAGAGAGAGAAAAGGGAGGAGAAAATTTATCTGAAGAAATGATAGCTGAAAATCTCCAGAATCTGGGAAAGGAAACAGAAACCTAGACTCAGGAGACACAGAGAGCCTCCCCAAAAATTAATCCAAGGAGGTCCACACCAAGACACATAATAATTGAAATGTCAGAAAGTAGTGGCAGAGAATTTTAAAGGCAGCAAGACAAAAGAAAACAGTTATATACAAGGGAAATCCCATAATGCTATCAGTAGATTTTTTCAGCCCAAACTTTGCAGGCCAAAAAGGAGTAACATGATATAGTCAAAGTGCTGGGGGAAAAAAATCTGCAGTCAAGAATACTCTGTCCAGAAAGGTTCTCATTCAGAAAAAAGGAGAGGAAAAGTTTCCCAGACAAACAAAAGTTAAAGAAATTCCTGATCAGTAAATAAGTCCTATGAGAAATGTTAAAAGGGACTCTTTTAATGGAAAGGATAGACCATAAGTAAAAGCAAGGAGAATACGAAGCACAAAAGCAGTAAAAATAAGTATATATGTAAAAATCAGTCAAGGGACTCACAAAATAAAAGGGTATAAAGTATGATACTATATACCTAAAACATGGGGGAGAGAGGTATAAAGAATGTGTTCTAACTTCATGACCATCAACTTAATATAGACTGCTTTATGCAGAAGATGTTATATATAAACCTAATGGTAACCACAAATCAAAACGTAATAGATATGTAAAAAATAAGGGGGAAGAAATCCAAGTATATCAGTAAAGCAAGCCAGCTAATCATGAGAGAGGAGAGCAAAGAAGAAAGTAATAGGGAAGAACACAAAAACAACCACAAACAAGTAACAAAATGGCAATGCATGCACATGTATCAATAATTACTTGAATATAAATGGACTAAATGCTCCAATCAAAAGATACCGCAAAATGGGATGTATAAAAGAACAAGACTCATCTATATGCTGGGTCTACAAGAGACCCATCCATACGCTGCCTACAAGAGACTCATTTTAGACCTAAAGACACATGCAGAAAGAATTTGAAGGGATGGAGAAGTATTTATCATACAAACAGATGTGACAAGAAAGCTGGGGTAGCAATAGTTACATCAGACAAAATAGACTTTAAAACAAAGACTGTAACAAGAGACCAAGGACACCATATAATCATAAAGGGAACAATTCAACAAGAAGATATAACAACTGTAAATGTTTACCTACCCAACATGGGAGCACCTAAATACACAAAGCAGTTAATAACAAGCATAAAGGAAGTAATCAACAGTAATACAATAGAGTAGGGGACTTTAACACCTCATTTACATCAGTGGACAGGTCATTCAAACAGAAAATCAACATGGAAATAGTGGCTTTGAATGACACATTGGACCAGATGGATTTCACAGATATATTCAGAACATTCCATCCTAAAACAGCAGATTACACATTCTTTCCAAGTGCACATGCGACACGCTCCAGAATAGATCACACATTAGGTCACAAAACAAGCCTCAATAAATTCAAAAAGACTGAAGTCATACCATGCATATTTTCTGCCTACAACACTATAAAACTAGAAATTAGCCACAAGAAAAAAATCTGGAAAGGGCACAAATTCATGGGGATTAAATGATATGCTACTAAACAATAAATGAATCAAGCAAGAAATCAAAGAGGAAATTTAAAAAAATGGAGAAAAATGAAAATGAAAACACAATGGTCCAAAATCTTTGGGATCTGCAGCAAAAGCTGTTCTAAGAGAAAGTATATAGCTAAATACAGGTCTACTTCAAGAAGCAACAAAAATCTCAAACAACCTAACCTTACACCTAAAGGAGCTAAAAAGAAGAACAAACAAAACTCAAAACTAACAAATGAGAGAAAATGATAAAGTAGAGTGGAAATGAATGAAATAGAAACTAAACAAAGCCCAAGAAAACAGATTAATGAAACCAGATCATTCTTTGAAAAGATCAACAAAATTGATAAAACTTTAGGCAGACTCATCCAAAAAAAGAGAGAGAAAGAGAGAGAGGTAGAGGGAGAGAGGACTCAAAATCAGAAAGGAAAATAACCTACACCACAGCAATACAAAGAATTTTAAGAGAATATAATGAAAAAGTGTATGTCAACAAATTGGATAATAGAAGGAATAGATAAATTCTTAGAAACCCATAATCTCCCAAAACTGAATCAGAAAGAAATAGAAAATTTGAGTAGACAGATTACTAGCAATTGAACCAGCAATCAAAATAACTCCCAATAAACAAATGTCCAGGACCAAATGGCTTTATAGATGAATTCTACCAAATATTTAAAGAAAAGCTAACACCTATTCTTTTAAAACCACTCAAAAAAAAAAAAAAAAAAAAAAGAAGAGGAAGGAAAACTTCCAAATTCATTCCATGAGGCCAGCATTACCCTGATACCAAAACCAGATAAAGAAACCACAAAAAAGAAAGGAAGGAAGAAAAGAAAAAAGAACCATAGGCCAATATCTCTGATGAAGATAGATGCCAAAAACCTCAACAAAATCCTTGCAAACTGAATCCAGCAGTACTTGAAAAAAATCATTCGCCACAATCAATTGTGATTGATATTCACAAATCAATCAACATGATACATCACATCAATGAGAGAAAGGATAAAAAGCATTTCAAAGTACAACGTCTATTCATGATAGGAAAACAAACAAACAAACACCAACAGATTTAGAGGGAGCATACCTCAACAGAATAAAGACCATAAATGAAAAATCCACAGCTAATATCATCCTAAATAGGAAATACTGAGAACTTTTCTTCTACAGTCAGGAACAAGATAGTGATATCCACCCTCACTGCTGATATTCAACATAGATTAGAAGTCCAAGCCACAGCAATCAGACAACAAACAGAAACAAAAGGCATCCAAATCAGCAAGGAAGAAGAAAAACTTCCACCGTTTGCAGATGACATGATACCCTATATAGAAAACCTGAAAGACTCCACCAAAATACTGCTAGAAATGAATTCAGTAAAGTCACAGGATACAAAATCAAGGTACAGAAATCTGTTGCATTTGTATATACCAATAATGGAGCAGCAGAAAGAGAAATTAAAGAATCAACCCCAATTACAATTACAACAAAAATGATAAAATATTTAGGAATAAATGTAACTAAGAAGGTGAAACACCTATATTCTGAAAACTAAAATACTGACGAAAGAAACTAAAGATGACACAAACAAATGGAAAGATACTCTAAGCTCATGGTTTAGAAGAACAAATATTGTTAACATGTCCATACTACCAAAGCAATCTGCAGACTTAATGCAGTATCTATCAAAATATCAAAAGCATCTTTCATAGAATTAGAACAATCCTAAAATCTGTACAAAACCACAAAGGACCCCAGATAGCCAAAGCACTCTTGAAAAGGAAAAAACCCTGGGGGGAGCACAATTCGAGGTTTCAAGTTGGATGACACAGCTGCAGTGATCCAATCACTGCACTTTTTGTGCCAATACTGGCACAAAAAGAGACACATGGATCAATAAAACCTAGAGAACCCAGAAACAAACCTACGATTATATGGTAAATTAATCTTCGACAAAAAGGCAAGGATGCGCAATAGGAAAAAGACAGTCTCTTCAACAAAGGATGTTGGGAAAAGTGGAGAGCTACATGCAAAAGAGTGAAACTGGAGCACTTTCTAACACCACACACAAAAATTAACTCAAAATGGATTAAGGACCTAGATGGGTGGCCTGAAACCATAAAAGTTCTTAAAGAGAGCACATGCAGTAATTTCACTGACACTGGTCACAACAACATTTTTTCTAGCTATGTCTCCGGAAGCAAGGGAAACAAAAGCATAAATAAACTACTGAGACTACATCAAAACAAAAAGGTTCTGCACAGCAGAGGAAACTTTCAACCAAACTAAAAGACATCCTACTGAATGGGAGATATTTGCAAATGATATATCTGATAAAGGGTTAGTATCCAAAATCTATAAAGAACTTATCAAACTTAATAGCAAAAAAGAACCCCCAAATAATCTAATTTAAAAATGGGCAAAAGACACAAATAGACATTTTCCCAAAGAAGACATAGAGATGGCCAACAGACACATGAAAAGATGTTCAACAGCACTCATCAGCAGGGAAATGCAAACCAAAACTACAATGAGATATCATCTCACACCTGTCAGAATGGCTAAAATCAAAAACACAAGAAATAACAAGTGTTGAAGAGGATGTGGAGAAAAAGGAACCTTCATGCACTGCTGATGGGAATGCAAACTGGTGCAGCCACTCTGGAAAACCGTATGGAGGCTCCGTGTCCCCAGCTGGATCCCCAAGGAAGTAGCAAATGAAAAAGCTGTAAAGGAGAAAGAAACTTGCGAATTTGCAGAACAGAAAGCTGAGGGGGTAAATAAAGCACAGTAAGTGAAAGGAGACTGGGTGGAGGAGAGATCCATGTCATGGTAAGAGTTCTGGAGTTTTTGAACACGTGAAGATGACATCTGACTTGCAATTTAAGGATCACCATAGCTATTATGTGAGCAATGGCTGCTGGGAGAGGACAGTCAAAACAGGACATGAAATAGGAAGTTACTGCAATTCAGAAGACACGGTATGGGTTGAATTGAGGTGATTGCTGTGGAGATGGAAAGACTCAACGTCCTATCACATGTGCTCCAAAAGGGCATATTTAGAAGTAGAATTGGTAAGCCCTCTTGATACGATGAAAGACGAGAAAGGAATCATGGACAACTATAAGGTTTTTGGCTTGAGAAACTGGGTAGTTTGTGATGCCATTTACTTTACTGAGATGAGGAAATTTGAGGAGGAAGCAGTTTATGCAATGAGGCCAGGTTTAAGAGCCACATGGCCAACCTCGAGTGGACGTGTTCCATTTCTCTAAATGTAATGTGATTACTTGGAGAAAATCTGCCACTTCCCTCATCTTTCTAAAGTATGATTCACCTTCTAGCCCATACCTAAAACTCTATTCAAAAACTGGAATATTTATACTAAATCAATGTCTACAGCCCCTTATTTGCAATTCTGAGTTCCATCAGCTCGGAAAACTACTAAAGGATTTGTGTAACTCACTAGGTAGCAAAATTTACCTGCTCTTGTTTCACTTGGTGGTCAAATCCAGCCTAAATTTACACGAGGCCATTTATAGTCTTTATTCCTATTACACCGAATCCATCTTAGTGCAAAACCATTAACAAGTTTTGATTACAGGGTTCCATGCTAGATCCTATCGAGGTTACATAGGATATGGTACATGTTTGACATCTTTATAAAATTAAAAGAAAATAAAGATTTTTGAAACATTTCTGTCCCAAGATCTTGGAAAAGAGATTGTTTGTATTCTTCAACTTTAAAATGGACATTAATTTATTACGTGTTTTACTACTTAATTAAAAAAAATGTTATATCCCTTCCTGAAAGAAGGGCTTACAAAGTAGACTCTGTCCAAAGGAAGAGAAATTGGGAAAGCAAACTGTTGACATTATAATTTCTTAGACCCAAGCACAGAGGACAATGTAGGGACTTCAACACAGTGGGTTTGAGGGCAAGAAGGCTGGCATTTTTAAGAAAGGAAAAGACACATAGATAGGTTAAATCAATTAACAGTTGTTTAACTCTAAAGACCAAAAAAAAAAAAAAAAAAATCGTGTCAAAAATCCCAACTGCTCAGGAATTAGCAATATGCAACTGCTCAAAACCTTAGCTTCACTGATTCTGAGCTGCATATTTTCTACTGGTTAACTTTTTTGAAATGGGGATATATCTTAGAATTGATGGAATCTTAAAATGGACTCTGACGAGGTATAAGTGATGATGTGTTACTGCTTGAGCATATTTGACCTTGGCTGTTGTTTCTGCCTACATGATGGGAAAGCTAAAACCTTCCATATCTCAATCATAAACTACCTATAGACCTTGATAGGATAGTGTTATAGTCGACTTGGGATGCTATAACAAAAATACTACAGGCTGGGTGGCTTATACATAGCAGAAATTTATTTTTCACTGTTCTGGGAGCTGGGAAATCCAAAAACAAGCCAGAGGTAGATTTAGCGTCTGGCTCACAGAATGGCTATCTTGTAGCATGATGGAAAGGGCAAGGGGGATCTCCGACGTGTGTTTTAATAGGGGTACCAGTGCCCTCATGAACTTATAGTTTCCCAAAGGTCCCAACCCCAAATACCACCATCACAGTGGGGATTAGTTTTCAACATACGAATTTTGAGGATATGTGAATATTTAGTCTATAGAGTAGAAGGTCTTGATTGCTACCTGAAATTCTCCATTTTCAGCCTCAGTAAAGATCAAGAAACATCAGCATCGAAACTTACAGAATGTCAGAAGCTTGAAATAAGACAGCTAAGACAATATCGAGGCATATTTTAGGAGCACTATCAGTGTTCCCAATGGCATTAGAGGGCAATATGTATGGGAAAATACAAGTATCAAAGACTTCGTTGGAAGTTATCCCAAGAGGTAAGATCTTGTGAAGATCTGTAATTCCTTTACCGTTTTTGTTTTCCTTTATTATATACATATATATTTTTCCAACAAATATATATTTTCCAACAAATAATTCTAAATCATAAGAAAGCACTGTGCCATTTTAATTGGCTGATTTTTAAAAGCTATCTCTACATGAACTAATGGTGCATTTTATATAATTTCTTAGAGTTGATTGAAATACTGTTCCCCTTTGCAGAAAGAGGCTACCAGGACTTGGGGGGTGAAGAGAGTGACTGTAAAAGTGAAGATTCCAATCTCAGATTGTTCTTCTTCTTTTTTTCTGAGTCCAGGTTCATGTTTTACTTTCCCTCTAGCCTTTTTCTGGTACTTTGCTCCTAATGCTTACGTGGAGTGTCTATGTCATTAATTTACAGCATTTCCAGCACATAAACCTTTGAGTACAGGTCAAAGACTGGACTTTGGCCACAACCAACTTAAGTGGATGTTTTCCAAGGATAGCATATGCATAGAAATGTTAGGCTTTGATTTATTTTAACTTCTTGCCTAATGTAAAATAAACTTTGAATTTACATTCTTTGAGTCTTACCCAGCCTACAAGGTTTTCCTCTTATCACTTCACATTAAAAGAGGAATATGAGACCATATGTAAAGGTTTTTGATGTGCAAAACTGTATACTTATAAGTTGCAACAACTGCGCCTTGCAAAAGGAATTTTTTCATATTTTCACCTTTTAGCCACAGAACGTTAAGTATCACAACCCACTTTAAATTTATTTCTTTTGAATGTCACAGTAACTAGGACAATAGTTTTCAGATTCTTTTAATTTTACTTGTATAATCTGAATAAAACTGTACTCCATTAATGTCAGTTCAAATGTGCTAATATGATTAAAAGAAACATCTTCATTCAAAAAGTATTAGAAAATATCTTTGTTGATGTCTTCTGTAAATATTTTTTTGATATGGCTATAAGGTATATCCTGTAAGTAAACTATCTCCTAAATGAATGAGCTCAAGGCCAGATTGCTTGGGTGTTAATTACATCTCTGCCACTTTTTAGGTGATTAGCCTTGGACAAGCTACTTATTTTCAAAGTTCCAGAGTTTTCTCACTTATAAAGTAGAGGCTATTAAAGTTGTGTAACTATCTTACACAGCTGTCGTGAGGATCAAGTTGAAATCAGACATATAAGCCACTTAGAACAGTACCTGTTACAGAATTAATATGTCACTGTTAACTTTGAAAATCTCTTCTATATAATTCTCTCCCTAAAGTCATAGTGGTAGTTATTTCACACATTTCTGTCCCTGATATCTCTTGAAACTCTAGCCTACTATCTTACCATACTTTCTTCCAGATTGCTTCCTTTCTTATTTTTCCCCCCCAAATAAAGCTCTGTTCCTTCTGACAGAAACTAATTTAGATTTTTGTAGGCAAAATTCACCCATTATCTCAGCCCAATAAAAGTCTGGAATCTAGTAAAAGTCTTGAGCAGGTAAGTAAAGTATCTTTCTAAGAAACACATGTGATTGTGTAACATGACTGAGGTTGGGATGGGAGAGACTGTTATTTCCTATATTTAATTTTCTGCTCATTTCAGTATGTTCCTATGGGAATTTTCTCCATTCTGTTCATAAAGTTACATATATATATATATATATATATATATATATATATATATACCATGAAATCATTTAGTTTCTCATCCAACAACTGAAAATATATGCTGACAGTTATTTTTAACAATTAATGGAATGTAATTTAACAGGTCAAGTCTGGACTGGAGGCAGGGTGTTTTATAGATTTCTCATGGAGCCTGCCAAAGTACTTTTCTTTCTTCTTGAGTGTAGTGGAATAATACATTTAGAAATGACCGACAGGTACATTCTGAAGGTTCATGTTCCAAAAACTGTTTAATACTTTAAGAGCACGACAAAAGTAAGTGCGTACTGTACATTTTAGTAATATTTATGCTTAATAAACAATGATATGCTGGTAAATGTTTAATAGTTGTGCCTGGCACCAACCCCCCCCAACCCAAAAAAGCCATGACTTCATTTGCTGCATTAGCCAGTTTCCATGCTGTAAATACTTCCACCATGGCTGACTTCAAGGTACCAACATGAGATCGCTTGAGAAGAACTGGGAAGAGATATTCAGTAGGACACTGTTATAGGGTATTCCATAATAAATATGTAACAAATGAAAACAATCTTAAGAGCAGAGATAGTAGCACAATGCATTAAAGCAATTAGAAAGTAATGAGTTTGGAGTATTTGGTGCCTTTGTTTTTAATGTAATTTATTTAATCTTAAGTTTATATAATTAAATTTTTGATAATGGCCATGTTTAGTAAATGATTTCCAAAATTTCTGAAAATTTAAGAATGGACTCTGATGATCCTCTATGAGCTGGCTCTAGCATGTTACTTCTGTGTATCTGTTATTTGTTATTGCCCATTATGACACAGGTCAAAAATAGTGGTGCTTCAAGTCATGTGTTTTCCTTTCCTTCCTGTCTTCTTTCCTTCCTTTGGTTCTTGCAGATTTGCTGAATATGTCAAAGACATAAATAGACAGATATCAGTTTGGACAAATCATAAAGTTATTTATGGTACTGATATAAAGACAAATAAGGTTACATTTTATTAGGATTCTATAATATACACTATCTCATTATATATCATGACATATGTACCTATCTATCCATGTATCTAGATAGAGTAGAAGGTCTATTTTTTGTTTCTATGAAAACCATATAAGATGCTGTGAAAAAACATGGAAAAAAAGGGTCTCTAGGTATGGGGAAGAACTGGGAAAGACTGAGATAAGGAATATCAGATGACAGTTTCTATATTCTGATTATGTTGTTAGTATCTTTACATTCTTGGATCACTTTAAAGAAATAAAACTGGAAATTTTAGATAATGAATTTCTGGATGTGGAGAATAGTAATCTAGTAACTCATAATCAAAGTAAAGGAGTATATGTAAAGAAAGACAAATTAGTATGCATTTATGTGTAGAAAAGAACATTCAATGGGAAAAAATCTCTTCAACAAATGGTATTGAGAAAACTGGACAGCAACATGCAAAAGAATGAAACTTGGAACATTCTCATACACAAAAATAAACTCAGAATGGATTAAAAACCTGAGACGTGAAACCATAAAAGACCTTGAAGAAAGCACAGGCAGTAATTTCTATGACATCAGACAAAGCAACTTTTTCCTAGACAGGTCTCCTGAGGCAAGGGAAACAAAAGCAAAAATAAACTATTTGGGGAAAAAAAATAAAACTATTGGGACTATATCAAAATAGAAACCTTCTGCACAGTAAAGGAAATAATCAACAAAACTAAAAACAAAAACAAAAACAAAAACTGAATGGAAGAAAATATTTGCAAATGATATCTGGCAAAAGCTTCATATCCAGAATCTATAAGGAACTTACCAAACCCAACACCCCAAGACCCCCAAATAACCCATTTTAAAAACAGGCAGATGACATGACCAGACATTTGTCTAAAGAAAGAGACAATTTTCCAAAGAAGACATGAAAAGATGTTCAATATCACTCATCATCAGGGAAATGCAAATCAAAACTACATTGAGATATTACCTCAGACCTCTCAGAATGGCTAAAATAAAAAAAGAAACAAGTATTGGCGAAGTTGTGGAAAAAAAGGAATCCTTGTGCACTATTGGTGGGAATGCAAACGGGTGTAGCCACTCTGGAAAACAGTAGGGAGTTTCCTCAAAAAGTTAAAAATAGAATTATCCTACGATTCAGATTATTTACCCAAAGGATAAAAAAATATTAATTCAAAGCGATACATGCACCCTGAAGTTTGTAGCAGCATTATTTACAATAACCAAATTATGGAAACAGCCCAGTGTCCACTGATTGCTGGACACATAAAGAAGAAGTGGTATATAGACACACCATATAATTTCACTCATATGTGTAATTCAAGAAACGTATCAGATAAGCAAAGGAAGACAAAAGAGAGAAGGGCAAACCAAGAAACAGGCTCTTAAATAGAGATAACAAACCTGGTTACTAGAGAGGAGGCGGTGGGGGGAATGGCCATTAAGGAGGGTATCTGTGATGAGGACCAGATGATGTATGGAAGTGTTGAATCACTATATTGTACACATGAGACTAAAATTACATTGTGTTAACTAACTGGACTTAAATAAAAACTTTTAAAAAAGTACATAAAAAGAAATTTATTAAAGTTACACATTAAAACTTAGTTTTGTTAGACTTATAAATCAATTTTTTATTTTATTAATGTGATACTAAAGGGATTTAACACTACTTTAAGGAGATCTTTTATATTTAATAGTTGGTACTATTTAAAGCTTAAAGATTAGTAAATATTTTAAATTAAATTCTCATTTAATATATTCAAATATACTTTAAAAGTAATTTGATTTTCTGACTGAACAACTTTCTAGTACTCAAGTAATAATTTTACTTATTAAACTTACTGAAATGGCTATTTGTAAGTTCTACTCAAGTCCAATATTTTTCATTAGCATTTCACTTAATACTTTTCAACTTTAAATCACAAATTGAAATCAATTATGCAGTGACACATATTAAATTGAAATCACAAGGCTGTTCTAATAGGACAAATTTCTGTGAACGTGACACATCATAGAAACTAAATGCCCAGATATCCTAATACAAAAATATTAACACCATATGTTTGATTCTCTTAGGCTTTTCTGTACTTATACTTTTCCTAGGTTTAATGCATCTTATTCATTAAATAAACAACAGTATTATCCCAAGCAATTTGGAGGATATCTTTTCAGTTGATTATGATTGCAAAACGACCAGGGACATTTGACAGAATATTCTCTGGGCTCCTTTTCATGATGCTGTTGAGATTTCCCGAGTCCTATTCAGAGGGATAGACTCAGAAGTCTATTTTCCAGGTTTAATCATGGAAATCTGAAATTTCCACTGATGATGCAATAATATTTTATTAGTCTCTACATTTCTTTGGCTTTTAATATATAAATGGCCTCCTTTGCAAATTATAAAGATCTTCAAATTTGGGTGACTACTGCATTTATTTCATAATCTTTTTATCTCTTTGGGGCCATATAACTTTTGCATATATAATTATATCTGATTGAATTTTGAATATTTCCCATGGTTTTATCTATTTGGCCAAATCTTCAAAGATCTTTATACTGTCAAAAAATCACTCGAGGCTTCCCATTTGTTTAAACAAGATCAGAGTGGTGGTTCTACGACTTCACTGCCAGAAGAATGGAGTTCATGCATGCTGAATGAAATTAATCAGTGCAATTTGTTCAATCTTTTTTCTGATTATGTAAGTAAGTAAACAAAGTGTCTTCTCTATAAATAGTACTATGCCTATGAAGTGAGAATATGAAGAGCCCTTGTAAGTTTCTTAACTTCTGTTAAGTATAAATACTACCAGATTGGGAAGTAACTTCTCTTCTCAGCTCCCTGGATCCCTTTAGGAAAACTAGTATCATTGATTTATCCTAATAGTGTATGGAACAGAAGCACGATGGGTACACAGATCAGAGGTCTCAGAGCAGCAGGCTGTAGTAAAAGCACACTATGACAACAAGATGGGCTATGGACCAGGGGCAGGAGGGGATATGAGAAGTGATGGGAGGAGGTACAAGTCAGGGAACAGTACAGAATGTAGCATTATTTCAACACCACATCCCTATCTTTCAGTACTCTGATGGAAATGGATTTGAAAATAATATTTTTTGCTTTTGAGTACTTGTACCCTGCATATTACCAGAAAATTCTTTACACAAATGATAAATCTTTTCAAAAAATCGTTTCAAAAACTCTACCAAATTCAGTCCATTATTTCTTTTATTTTTTATCTTTGCTTTATCTAGATCTCAAGCAGTTATACTTTTGTCTGTGGCTATCCTCGCCAGATAGGCAAGTTGCCCTATATATTGTTCAACCTCTTGAAAATATTTTCCATTATAATGGTGCTATTCTCTTGGGGACAGTTATATACCTCAGTTCACACTTATACACAAAAATTAAAGTAGAAAATTGAACATTTTAATTCATATGCTTTTGACCTTTGCTTTCAGTAAATCAATGTTTGGGTCTGAATTATCACGGTTCCAATTATGCTTTGGTAAATGGTTTTGTTGGAACGGGCTTCCAGAATTCTCAAGTCAGGAACAATTGGCTTTGAGGGATATGCAACTTTTTTAGACAAGTATCTTCACTTTAGAGTTGCTTTTCTGACATTTAACATTTGTGTTAACAACATCCACTCATCTGATGGATAGGGCATAGCTGCAGGTATTAGCTTATGAAACAGGACATTGATGTAGACTAGAATATATGCTTCCTGTACAAAGAAAATAAAATGCTAAGTGAACATGAGTCCATTACTCTTTTTAGAAAACTAGAAAATTCATGCCACACAAAGATCTCATTGATGGACCTGAAAGAGATGTAGCTCTTAAGACAAAGGCACAGACAAAAGATAAATGGGTGAAGTTGTGTGTGCATGCATGCAAATTATGTTTTATGTTGAAAGTAACTAAAAGTCAGGTGAAACTCCTACATTATAATTAGATAATATTTTGAAAATCAAATCAGTTTCCATTAACTGGCAAACAAATTATTGCCTGGGTAATTTCTCCCTTTCTTCCTTTCCTGACACATTTTCCTCAGCCAGTATCGGTCTAAACTGCTACTGTCTGTTTATTTAACAGTTCAATCAGTGGTTGTACTAATACTTATTCATTACAAAGGCCACTGTTTTCAGGGAGCTCTCCTGATCTATATATTCAATGTTTTACATGAGCTTCCTAAGGATCACACAATTATTTGAGAAAATTTGATAACTGGAAAAAATCTGCATTGTCAAAGTGAAGAATTGAGCAAAACATAAAAATAATTATAACAATTAGGGATAGGAAAGGAAAGAGAGTAGAACACTTTTTACCCTTATTCAGATTCCAGGAAAGAGAAACAGTCCTTTATAGAATCATTTGGAAAATTACTTTTGTGCTTTAGTTTATTCAGATGGTATAAACTTTGGCCTCATTGCTGGTTCATATTATGTACATATAAATTATGATCAAAATGATCAAACCCAATAGATACATATTTTCGTAAAATGACGTTTTTGTGATAGAAAGTCTTGTATTCTAGTTTTCATCTTTTTTTTTTTTGAAGATTTTATTTATTTATTTGACAGAGAGAGATCATAAGCAGGCAGAGAGAGAGGAGGAAGCAGGCTCCCTGCTGAGCACAGAGCCCAATGTGGGGTTTGATCCTAGGACCCTGAGATCATGACCTGAGCTGAAGGCAGAGGCTTTAACCCACTGAGCCACCCAGGTGCCCCAGTTTTCATCTTTTTAAAAAATTCATCTTTCCTTTTTGGTTATCACTGAATCCAGTTGTCTGCTGTAGTTTGAATTCATGTGATGAAAGCTTAACTGTGTGGTTTTACTCAAATGTTAAATTCATAATGGAGCTGGGTTTGTTGTGTGGTCTCTGAATCACTTCCCACAACTTGAGGAAGTGTCAGAATTATGGCTTCTATTAACATTTCTTGGTGAGGGATTTGTGCGCCAATCAGATTTGCTCCAGCCTCAATCAGTAGAAGTATTTTTGGTTGTTCTTGACTTTAAAACCAAAAAGACACATTGGTCTCACCTTGCTGAATCAGTTCAAACCTCCCATGATTTTAATGTGTCCAGTTTGATGGCCCTGTGCAGTTGATGTGATTATTACTAAAGTGGTCATGAGCTTGGAAAACAAAATAGACCCACCAAAAGATACTTCATTAGGATGAAGTTCATATCCTCAACTTCCAAAGCAAATTTTTTCTGTTTCCCAAGAAGCACAAGATAATGTATTTACAACAACTCATTTACTGCAGTAGGATGCTTTCTAGTAGATTCAACCCTGAAGACAGGTCAGTGACATCGATAATAAATGCATTAGAGCAAACCATAAATACCCTTTTGTGTTAAAAACTAGAACCTTATTTGAATATTATATAAGAGGAGTCTAAAATCTCATGAAAAGTGTGTACAACAGCTAAATAAACCTGACACAACAGGAGTAAGGAATAACGTTATTCCTTAAAAAAAAAAAAAAAAAAAAGAATTGTCCACCTGACTTGTTTTACTTAAAAAAAAAAAAAAAAAAACTCTCCTTTTGTATCCTTTGAAGTAGAGAGATACAGCTCAACAAGCCTACTTACCACAATTATAGTGGGTTTTTATTGTTGTTGTTTTTGTTTTAGCCTATTTTCCCCCAGTGAGAGCTATTTCAGTAGGTTTTACTGTTCAATCAGTTCAATGCATAGCTCTTCCTTTACTGAGAAAGAAACATTTTGATTGAAGACCTCTTTCAACGTTGAAAGGGTCAGTTAAATTTTACCCCAGCCAATGGCTTTATTGTCTGTGTTGCCTTGAACTGTGTTTCAAATAATAGGGCCTCTGCTCTACTTTTAAATCTAGTACTTTCCAGTGTGTGTTTCTTCTGTTTCTTCTAAGAGGAAGGGTGCTGAAGGCAATTTTAAGTAATCTCAGATCTTCTATTGGAGTAAGAAAAATAAATGCATAAATACAAAACAAACCTGAGGCACATCATTTTTATTTTTAACCTTACGAGACACATACTTTTCACTTCTCGAAGAAAAAAAGTAATCAATTTTTAGGAAAAAGCTTGATACCTCATTTGTAGTTCTATACAGAATTCAGTTGAGTCAGAGTACCATGCTTTATAATCAATGAAGGGGATATCTAAGATATGCATTTTAGCTAAATCTGAGTTCTCTGCTTCCAAAGTATGTTTCATTGACTATATTAATGCTACCAACAGCAGCATAAAGATTCTTCTCCCTTGACCCCAGTTAATTTCTCCTGAATGCAATAATCTGAAATTCCACAATTACAGGCTTTAATCACACCTTTAATGTTTTCAATGTCACTGTAACTTTCCAAATTTTTGTTGAAAAAAAATTCCTCAGGGAAAGGTAATATTTATCAGTTATTTTCATTTACGTCAGAATTAAATTTGGATCCATTTCTGAGACTGATGCTGATCGACAGAGGAAGGCCTTGCCTACTGGGGAGTGGGCAAGATACAGTATGTGACTCAGCATGCAATAGACCAAAATTCCATTAGTAATGTTAACCAACTGCAGCCAGGAAACTCAAGGCTTATATAAGATTGAATGTTTACAGAGAGGAAAGATTTCCTCTAGCCCAGGTTGCAGACTAGGCTTTGGAATCAGAGTCAGATAGCCTGATGTTTCTTAATCAAAACTATGTTGGCAGCACTAAGATAGGAACTTCAAATTATTAATACCTGGTATTTTTTCCAGCCACATACATCCCCTAGTCCGTTAGCAACAAATCTCCTATATCCACTGAAAAACCCAACGATGACTATGCCCTGTTTCATGGAGCTGATCCTAGCTGGAAAGGTTTAAGGAGGTCTGCCTAGGATAGAAACACAACAACTCCGTGGTATATATATATATGTGTGTGTGTGTGTGTGTGTATGTATATGTATATATATATAGATGCCTATATGTGTGTGTGTGTACACACTCTGTGGTATATATATATGTGTGTGTGTGTGTATATGTGTATATATATAGATGCCTATATGTGTGTGTGTGTGTGTGTGTGTGTACACACTCTGTGGTGTGTGTGTGTGTGTGTGTGTGTGTGTAATGGAATATTATGCAGCCATCAAAAAATGAGATCTTGCCTTTTCCAACAATGTGGTTGGAACTAGATGGTATTATGCTAAGCGAAATAAGTCAATTAGAGAACGATAATTATCATATGATCTCACTGATATATGTGGAACTTGAGAAACAAGGCAGAGGATCATGGGGGAAAAAGAGAAAAAAATGAAATGGCATGAAACCAGAGAGGGAGATACACCATAAGAGACTCTTAATCTCAGGAAACACACTGAGGTTTGCTGGAGTGGAAGGGAGTGGGAGGGATGGGTGGTGGGTGATGGACACTGGGGAGGGTATGTACTATGGTGAGCACTGTGAATTATTTAAGACTGATGAATCACAGACTGGTACCCCTGAAACAAGTAACATTAATTAAAACAAAAAACAAAAACCACAGAAATGGAAAAAAAAAAAAGAAACACAACAACTTGTAGCAACAGTCATAACATTTCTGATTGCTGTTGGTACTTGGATCTTTTCTGTATTTTTGTCTCTTTTCTGTCCAGATTATTTCATATATTGCCATTCCTTTAAATACTTTATTGTGCTCATGATTTCCAAGTTAATATCTCAGCTAAGATACCCTCCTCTGATCTCCAAATTTACATGGACAAACGTGTCCATTTGGTACTCTAATAGGTATCTCCACATGAACATAAGTAGAAGTGGACTACCCAAACTTGGTTTTCCCTCCCTTTTTGTTTGGTTCCCCATCTAAGTAAATACATGAACTTTCACCAGCTTCTCAAGCCTGGAACCTAAAAGTCAGCTGTGGTTCATTAATTTTGACCACTCCCATCTCTGCCATCCAACTCTTCATCAGATGCTAGTCAATGGACTAAGCTCTACTTTTCATGGTTTCACTGTGATTGCCGCAGTTGAGGATGCCATAATCTCACATTAGAGATGCCTCGATAGCCTTCCAACTGGCTTTCTCACTTCCACTCTGGTTTCCCTTAAAATCTAATGTTCGCATGGTGAGAAATAACAAGTGTTGGCAAGGATGTGGTGAAAAGGAATCCTCTTGCACTGCTAGTGGAATGTAAATTGGTATAGCCACTGTGGGAAACAGTATGGTGGTTCCTCAAAAAAATTCGGGACGCCTGGGTGGCTCAGTTGGTTAGGCAGCTGCCTTCGGCTCAGGTCATGATCCCAGCGTCCTGGGATCGAGTCCCACATCAGGGTCCTTGCTCAGCAGGGAGCCTGCTTCTCCCTCTGCCTCTGCCTGCCATTCTGTCTGCCTGTGCCTGCTCTCTCCCTCTCTCTCTCTCTGATAAATAAATAAAATCTTAAAAAAAAATTACTTTAAAAAAATTAAAAAGAAATAGAAATACCATATGATCTGTAATTCCACTACTGGGTATTTAGCCAAAGGAAAAAAGTACACTAATTTGAAAAGATAAATGCACTCCTATGTTCACTGCAGCATTATTTGCCGAGATATGGAAGCAACCTGTCTACTGACAGACTAATGGATAAGGAAGATGTGGTATGTATATGTATACTTACACACACACACACACGCACACACACAACGAACGTTACGCAGCCACAAAAAAAAAAAAAGGATGACATCTTACCCTTTGCAACAACATGGATGGACCTAGAAGGTATAATGCTGTGAAATAAGGCATACAAAGAAAGAAAAATACTATATGATTTCACTTATATATAGAATCCAGAAAACAAAACAAATGAATAAACAAACAAAGAACAGAAACAGATCCATAAATACAGAGAAAAAACTGATGATTGCCAAAGGGGAGGGAGGTTGGGGGGGTGGGCAAAATGGGTGAAAGGAAATTTTTTTGTTTTTTTGTTTTTAACCTTAACTCTACCCCCAATGTGGAGCTTGAACCATGACCCTGAGATCAAGAGTCGCATACTCCACCAACTGAGTCAGCCAGGTGCCCCCCAGGTTTCTAGTTATGGAATGAATAAGAGAGATAAAAGGTACAGCATAGGGAATACAGCCGATTGTATTGTAATAGTGTATGTTGACAGACGACAGCCACATTTGTGGTGAACACAGCATAACGTACAAACTTGTCCAATCTCGATGTTGTACACCTGAAACTAATGTAATGTTTTGTGTGAACTATACTTTGAAAAAAGTATGTTCTTCATATGGCAACCAGAGAGGTGTTTTTATTTGTTTTGTTTCCCTCTTAAAGTTAAATTAGATAATGATCTCTGCTGTACATGAAATCAGTGTTAACACTCTCCCACTGCACCTAAAATCAGATCTTCACCTTCGTTTCTAAGATTTTGCATTATCTTGCTTCTGCCTCTTTCTCCAACTTCATCTTCTGCCAAATCTCTCTTACTTACTACTCTAGCCTGTTTCCAGTTCCTTGGACATTCCTTAGACATTCCAAGTTTTCTCTCACCTCAGGAACATGGGACATGCTTACTCTGTGTGGAATATATATCTTCCCATTTTTAAAATGGCTACTCTTTCTTTTTCTCACCTTTAGTTCTCAGAATAAATATCATCTACTCAGAGAGGTCCTGGATGACCACCCCACTCCTTGTCCATCCATTATCTGCCCAAGCATCAAGCTTGTTTCCTTCACCTTTCCACTAGTCAATTTTTCCCCTTTGGTTTCTGTACATTATTTTCATTTTGTTCTCCAGTTCTGAATCCATGGGTGTTCATCTGATCAATTCACTTAAACTGGTTTGTGAACAAAGCCTACTCTTATGCCATTGGCATATCTTTGGAAATAGGTATGAGGGAGAGAGAAAGGGAGGAAAGCTTAGGAAAACAAACAACAAATACATTTGAATAAAGTAAGGGACACGAGTGCATATAATGAATTACAGGGATTTCAAAATGCCTCAGGATGTTTCTTGTTGCTCATGTATTATATAATCTAAAGCCTGAATTTTCTGACTTCTAGGACCCAACTGCATGTTTGTTTGTTTGTTTGTTTTTATGCTCTGAAATTTGTCATGATACTAGAACTGAATAAAACAGCCTTTTCGGTTCCATGCATACATTTTTATATATTTATAAACTTACTCAGATATTTCAGCTCATTTGTTCAACTGGCAGTAACTCTGCTGAAAAAAAAAAAAAAAACAAAAGATCTGGAGTAGCTTGTGTTATAATTATAATAATGAAGAAGTCAATTGATGATAGCATACTATTAAATATGCCACAACCAGATTTACCATCTCAAAATGCTGGTATCACCCAGAAGGTAACCTTTGACCCTCATCCATAACAGCAGCAACAACATAATTTTTCATTAAAGCATTCCATCCACCTTTTTATAAGTGAAATTTCATTAAGGCTCTAGAATCCACCAGTGACATAACTGCTCGCTTGGAAAGTTGCTTTCTCGGATGTACAGAGAAGTTTAACTGAACTTTTAGAAATGTTTAGAAAAAGTTAAATCAAAACCATTTAGAATAGTTAATATAATGCTTTCTCTTTTCCCTTCTTTATAAGGAGAGTAGTTCAGTAATATAAAAATTCATCATCACTTTACACTGGTCTCTTTGCTTATTCAAATGTGAAACTGCAAAGGAATCAGCCAGAAAGTGTTCACGTCTAGCAAACCTTGGATCCAAATACAATGGGCCAGTGGTACTAAAAACTCATGGAAGCTTAACTGCATAGCAACCTCACGCCAGCAAAAACCAAAAATATGAAAACAAAACAAGGCAGAAAAAGCCCAAAGAATAAAATTCTAAGCATTTGAACTCTGCAGTATCAAATTCATTTTAATAGTAAAGGATGAATGCTTTATTTTAATCTATTCAAGTAGAAACCAACTTTTTCAACCACTAACAAGCAATTAATGGCTAGTGTTTTGTGTCTGGTCAATTAAATATTGGTAAGGTGAGTAAAGTTTATTTAGCCAGCTATCAAATGCATATAAAACACACAGAAGAGTTTCCAAGGTTGCAAGCTGCCGAAGAATGGTGTTTTTGAGATCAATTCTTTTTTTTTTTTTTTTAGATCAATTCTTAAAGTAATTTATCAGCTTAAATATATTGATATTTTAATTTTCAATTCACATGCTTGGTAGAACTAGCGCTCACTTGCTGAAGTGTATGGAATTCATAAGAGATGGTACTGACTTAGAGAGGCATGAAGAAGAAATTTTATACTTTATCAAAACAAAATGTTATGAACAAAACCTCACTGAATAAACCCAGTTTCTTGCCACTAAGGAATGTACACTCTTTTCAGGAAGTTGTGAATGAGTGACTCAAATCTACCCTTTTTTAAAAAGGGAACACCACAGACTGCCATCAATACAGTCACCTCTATTTTGATGCATTTTTTTCTTTCTGCTCTATGTTCTTCCACATTGTACAGAGGACATTTCAGGTGGTATTGCAGCAAACGAATTCATTTGAGAATAATCACAAAGAAATTTCTCCTTTCTTTCATTTTTTCCCCAAATGTCAGCATGAGTCCTAGACTGAACCAAATATAGTCTAGTCCTTATTCAGGAGAAACACTCATCAAATTTTACAGAATTACTTGAAATAGAGCTCATCACTCTACACTGAATACAATAGCATTTTGATAAAACTAAACTGCCGGAACAAAAGGGTGTTTGGAACTAGTGAACATCAAAGAGAACAAATTACTTTCAAAATCTGACCGTTTTGAATTGTTGGTATAACATACTGCGATTGTATTATTGTTGCCTAAAAATGTTATGGAGGTATTTCATTCATTTAATGACAAAAATTGAGAAATTTCATAAATAATAAAGCCAGTTTGCTGAGATTTTTAAAGGCATAAAGTTATGATAATTACCTGAGTTACAGTATTTTCTTATGTAAAATAGGTGTCAATGTCATTATTACTTCACTCTCCAGGATACTTTAGGAGTTCGTAGTAACATAATTTAGTGTAGAGTGCACAGCAAAACAAGTATTCCGTTACTACACAACTAATCTTCGTAACAGCTGCGCGTTTCCCATCCTCAGCTGCTCCACTTACAACAATCATCCGTTTAACAGCCTGACACCTGTCTCTTATTACATTTGCGAGCAATTGTTAATTTCCTTAAATTTTCCATCCCTTTTAGTGCCTTTGCCTTGCTTTATTTCTCTGATGCACATTAACATGGTCTATTATATTAATTCTCTCATTTAATCTTGAAAACCTCAAATTATTAGGAAGTTAATTGTGCAGGGATCAGAGGTTTTTCTCACTTAGAGCATAACTCTGTTAAATGACACAGTTTGTTCCAGCTTCTTGCTGACACTGCAAGGGATTGTCTAGAATGAAGAGTTCAATTACTTTCACAGTGCTAATCATATATCATTATGTAGAGGCATGGATCCTTAATTCCCAAGCCAGGGCCCGAAGCAGCACAGCAGCTATAAAGGACACATTCCAAATTCCTCTGTCCACTGCAGCATGCAGGTAACAGCCAAAGAATAAAATAATTGTGTCTACTTGGCTATGCTTTTTATTAATCTGAATATTTGATGCCCACAATGAATCATGTCCCATTAATTTTTATTAACCCACACAAGATTTGGGTCACAATTGATTTGAAAGGCATTGTACAAGGCCAAATACCTATTTACACTTTTTTTTTTTTTTCCCGAGAACTTTTCCTCCACAATTTAGGAACTGGAACTTTTCAAGGTGCAAATACAAGTTTGTAAATAACACTGAGCCAAGTCTTACAGGCAAGTAATTCTGCAGCTTTAACAAAGCCTGGTTCCTTCTCCCCATACAATCTTAGACACGTAGGTTAATGTGTAACCCACACCATTCTCTGGTTCAGTTTCCCCAAGGTCAACAAAGAAGTGGAATTGGAGAGAAGAGTATTTGTTTGTTTCATAGGCAGGAAAATGGCTCATGAAATCTCAGGGTGTAACCTCATTAAGATAAATGTAAAAATAACTCACCAATCACAGGTTATGGAAACAGGAAATCAATGCTTGTGTTTTATAACAAAGGCTTTCTTAACATGCCTGGCGTTAGAAAAAGCTTCTGTTACCATTTTCTTTAGTCTCCTTTCCTCTCCTCTCTGTTGGCCTGGCCGGAAACTCTGGCTCCGTCTGCTCATGTTTCCTGCTTCCAGTGCATTCTATTACCTGCTCAGCTGTGGCCAGAAGAGGCTGATAAGTTTCCTCCCTTTACTCAGATGAGTAAGTTCCAAATCTGCAGAGAGTTATAATCAAGACTGCCCTTTGGAAGAGAAACACGAAGAAGCACAGTGCTTACTGCTCAACTTTTTTCTCACTAAAGCTGTTCAGGGTCTTACTACCTGTGTTGTACTTCCTGTTTTCAGGTTACATGTCAATGAAAGAGTACTAGAAATGTTCTATAGTTGCAAACACAACTATTTATTTACAGAAAATAACTCCAAAAAGAGTTTTCCAATGTAATCACTTCAATCAAGTAGCAAGGTTGGCAAACAGTAAATTTCAAATGGTTTCATTGTTTTTACTTGCTTAAATTTTCTCCAAAATTGAAAGGAAAAAAAAATTTTCCTTTTTGTTCTCTCTTCTTCCCTCCCTCTCTCTCTCTCTTTTTTTTTTTTTCCCTTCCTTTCTTCCTTCTTTTGGTCAAAGGGTCAGTTTTGTGTCTTTTTGTATTTCATGTACCCAACTCCCAACCCTAGACTTTCATCAATATTCAGCTAATAATTTTTTCTGTGACTTTTATAAATCACCTGTAAATTTAATATTGATATCATATTATCTATATTTAACATGTATTCTATTTTCCAGAAGTTGAACCTATAACATTTAAGACCTCTGTTTTTCAGTCCCTTCCATAGCATAATGCTGGAACTATACAGGCAGTCTGCTTCATATCTTTGGAAACTAGCAGTTTTTGAAAAATCATTTCTATAGATATAGCACACAGTTTTGGGGATGAAGTAGTGATCTTCTGCCTTTATTTGTTACGTAATTGACTTAAACTACTGTGAGACACAGTTTACAAAAATATCACCGTACTACTTTGTCAACATTTAATAGCATGACAGTTTCTTCAGGGTTTTTTTTTTTTTTTTGAAGATTATATTTATTTATTCATGACAGAGAGAGAGGGAGAAGCAGGCAGAGCAGGGAGTCTGATGTGGGATGTGATCCCAGCACCAAAGGCAGACACTTAACCGAGTGATCCACGCAGGTGCCCACCAGGTTTGGATTACTAGACCACATGACCCAATCAGTTTGAATGCAATGAGACTGGGAATAGCCTGGGACTGGAGAGTTGCTAACTGTAATTAATCATTAATCAACTTACATGTGCTTGGAATAGGTCAAAGTTGTTATTATTTACCCTGGTTACACTTTAAAATGGCATTGAGATCTTTAAAAAAAAAAAATTACCCTATCAGACCAATGGAATCTGAGGTTGGCCTGGAAACCTGTATTTTAAAAGGCTTCCCAAGTGGTTCTCATGCAAGTGAAGGTGGGAATCCTTGAACTTGAGTCTCAGTAACATCAGTGACAGAAAATCAGCCTGGAACTACTCTAAGAACTTCAACTATTGATCCCTACATACTCCTGATCCTCTCACTGTTCTTTTTATTTGCTTTCACACTTGCATATTAATGAAAGTATGAAAAATCTGGGTTGGATGTGTACTCTAGCCAAATCAATATTTGCTCCTATATATTTGTTGGGGTCTGGCTTCTCTCTTGATATTTCAGTAGGTGTTTCAAAATTAGCCTACTTATATATTTTATCTCATCTGAAAAATTCCCATTCTGAAATTTACCATGAAAAAACTATCTACATATTTATATGCTTTATGGTCACTAAATTATATGGTTTTACCGTTTGAAATAATGATTACTTTTGTTTTCTGAAAAATCACCTCCTTCAAACTCAGACATCCCTTTAATTCTAATACAAGAGGATTTGTATATCCTCTTGTATTAGGATTTTATTTTATTTATTTTTTTAAAGATTTTATTTATTTATTTGACAGACAGAGATCACAAGTAGGCAGAGAGGCAGGCAGAGAGAGAGAGAGAGGAGGAAGCAGGCTCTCCGCGGAGCAGACAGCCCGATGCGGGGCTCAATCCCAGGACCCTGGGATCATGACCTGAGCCAAAGGCAGAGGCTTTAACCTACTGAGCCACCCAGGTGCCCCATGTATTAGGATTTTATAATAGACATCATGTTCAAGTTTATAATTTTAGAGACTAATTATTAATGGCCACTAATGTATATTATTGGACACTGTTCTAGTTTAACTTATATTTTTCTGCTTTTAAAATAATATCAATTCCTACATAAAAATGTTAATTTTTGTCACTATTTTTCATGTAAATATAGTCACGCATCAGAACAGTTCATGTATCTTGACTGTTTAAAAAGTGGTCATATAAATACGCTTATTCTTATTTTTTTTCTAATTCTCAAGAATCATTTCCCTTGTGTAACAGTTTCCCATCCTTTTTGTTTTCTAGATTATGTTTGTTTTGTTTTTTCATCCACTATACTTTATGAGAGGCCAGTGTCTGGCACATGTAGCACATACTGATTAATTCTTATTGCATAACATTTTGCCTAGAAATTCCATGGCTTAAAACAATAATCATTTGTAACTGTTCATGCCTCTTTAAAGGCTGGTGGAAGCTCAGCTGGTGCACACTGAGTTCAGTTTTGTGGTTTTGCCTTTCACTCTGTGCCGGTCCATCGGATGCCGGGGGCAGCTCTGTTCCAGGCTGTGGAGACCACGACGGTGGAGACCAGGATGGTCTTTTTCTTTTATCCTGTTCCTGGGACTAGAGTACCACCTGAGGTATGTTCTTCTCATAAGAATGGCAAAAATTTTAGAGAGCAAGTGGAAACACAGGAGGATATTATGTTCTTGGCTCAGAAATTACATACTTCTACCTACATGCCACTGGTCAAAATGGGTTCCAAGCGGACCCCAAGTCAAGCAATGGAGAAGTCCACTCCGTCTTCCTTCAGGCCACACAAAGGTATGGATGCAAAAAGAAGACTGGAGTTGGGATCGGTAAGTCAATATATGAAGCAGTACTCCTCATTCTTGTGCTCATAGTTGGTATCACCTACCTGTTAAGTCACTCTTTACTACTGAGCTAAGGTTGACCTGAGAATTCTTCTCAAGTCACTGTTTTATGAAGGCATGCCAAACTGATTCACTAATAAGTAAAATCCTTTTTCTCTTACTTATCCGGTGTTCATGTTCTTCACATTTAATTATTTTTCCTCCTTTAGATTATTTGAAAATTAAGACTTGGTCTAGAGGTGAAGGACGCCAGGTCAGAATTATACTATAGCCTATAAGTTTTAACATTCTTTTTATGACCAGCTTATGCTAACTGAGAAACTGTGGCCAGCTGACCATAGATAAGGGAGGCAGCAAGCAGCATAACAGGATAACGAATAGCGAAAATCTGTGTTTAACCCGGCTGTTTCTGGCTTCTGTATAATAATGCTTCTAATGCTTTGCTAAGAAATGAAAAATTGCTTAAACCCTCAACTCTAAGGAGCAAGAGGCTGGCTGAGGACAAAGCAAAAGCTGGCGCCTTGCACCCCCCCCCTCACCCGCTCCCCTCCATATGTGTAGCATTATAAATAGTTAACTTGCAGAAATCACAGTCCTGCAGGGTAGGAGTCTCCCTTGGTTTGAGATTTACAACAAAGAAGTTACCTTACGTTTGATAGCAGGAATGTAACATTTCACCAGGAGAGACTCCCAATTGTCTTTATGTTAGGACCTCATTAAAGGGAAAATGGCCTTGGCTTGATAGTAACCAGGCCTTCAATATCCTGATAGTGCTTTCATTCGCCTGCGTGGGCTAACCGGCCAGTTCTGCTTCTGTAAGATTGCTTTGTCTGCTTTCGCACGTGGGTCCCCTGATCCACTCCACTGACGCCAAGTATGCCTGTTCAAACTATCAATCAGTCAGCTCAGCCCCTCCCGAAACTTGTTTGTCCATAAAAATCCTGCACTACCCCAGCCTGGTGTGCTCGGTTAGCTGGAGCTGCCGACCACCCGCCGGTACCTGCGTAACAATAAAGAACCTCTTGCTGATTGCATCCAGTGGCAGTGTTGGATTCTTGGGTAAGGGGATCCGCGGGTCTTTCAGAGGATATGACTGCAACTTAAAGAAAAAATTATGTAAGCAATAATTAATATTCACCTTCTGTTTGGACAGGATTGCAGGGAGAGAGGACACTTTTAGAGATGACACTTTTCTGTCCTCTTAAGGTTACATGTAACCTTTGACCTACATTCCTAATGAAATATGAACAGAAATGATCCATGTCTTTTCCAGAATGAATCCTTTCATTTTGGGACTTTTCAGCTCTTTCACCCTTGCCAGTGGTCACGGAAGCAAATACTGATATGGAGGTGTGATGTTCAGCCATTGTACAGGAGACAGATTCCCTGAAGCATAGGCCAGGCTCACTGCCAACTTATTTTGAGGAATAAAACTTTCTTAAGCCTCTGAGATTTGGAGCTTTTCTGTTACTCCAGAACTCGACCTATCATGAACATACAGTGTTTTCCCAAAACTGAAGCTGAAGTTAAGTAATGAATGCAATTTTGGACAAATTCCACCTACCCCTGGTTTATTCTTTGCTTTTAACTCTATATTTCCAATATTTCCACTGAACAATTTTTCAGATTGTTCATTGGGATCACCATCCTTGGAGGATTTTCTGTCCTCGGCAATGAGCAAATGAAGAAAATTCCTTGACATCACTCATTAGCTTTCTTCTTCAGGCACCTTAAGAATTCAGCAAATGTCTTAAAGGAGAAACCCTCAAGTCTTCAATTTTGTCATATTTACCCTATGTGACCACTAAAGTCTCTGCTGATTTCTCTGAACCTCACTCCTTTGCCAGGTATAAGAATGGATTCTCATTCCCCTACTTTCCCCATTAGAAGGAAAAAACCAAAAACCAAAAAACAACAACAAAAAAAACCCCCAAACCCCAAAACGAAAATACAGCTGTGGATCAATAAAGCACCACTCCTTCCTACAGTGTCAACTGGAAAAAAATTACATTCACTGGAACCACTTCATCTGGACCGTCTTTTCCTTTCAGCATCACAGTACTATGGAACAGTCTGCTTTACTTTTCAGAAGTTTTTGGCTTAGCTATTTTGTTTCTTTCCTGTCTTAGAATTATCCCATGTGTCTTTGGAGAAAACAGACTATCTGAGGCTGCTCACCTCTACAATCTTGTTTATCCAGTGCTGTGCAACTACTGAACACTCCAGTGGTTTTGTTCTTCCAAAACAGCTCTCTGTCTATGCTAAGCCAGATTCTTCCTCTCTTCCTGGTGCTCCTGGAAAAAAAAAAAAAGAATTGCCCCCAAAATGGCTGCCAATCATCAGCTCACCTTTTTGTGGTCCTCCCATATTCAACTTATTAGCTGTTAGTTTTTATTGCTTCTACAGTAATATAATGCTTAAATGAAGGATTTTTGTATTTTGGCTGCCATTTTAAATTGTTCTTTGTGGAAGCTTTAATATGGCATGAATTAATCCTTCTCTTAGTTTAGATTTTCTAGATTTGATTTCTGTCTAAACAGTAGGTTTTCAGAGCATGGATATTAGCATAAATATGGTACGTGTTTAGCCATGAATGATAAACTGTTACTTATAAAATTACTTTCAGAAATAAAAATAACACTAAGAAATTCTCTGTACAATTCTGAATTCTGAAAATGTGTAAATGTTTTAATAATTTTTTCTCATTATTTATGATAAAATTCTATGTTGCCTTATAGAGCATTGTGTGTGTGTATTACAGCATGTTGATGCTATCTATGTATGTACTCTTTTAAGCACAAATAAATCTTGCTATATTGTAATACGAAGTGAGTTCATTAGGACCATAGATGCAAAAGAACAATTATTTTGTGGTTTCCTTAATGTTGTTTTGTAAACTTTCTCATTTAGTCATTTTAAACTTGCTCAATTTCTGCCAATGGCAACCTGTTCTTAAGCTTTGATACTTTGTCTTCATTACCCTCAGTTTTCTGCCTAGTAACAAAGTTTATTAGTTAAGCTAATAGCCATGAATTGTGGTTCATTAATTGAAACTTCAGATTCACTGGTTTTAATAAAAAAGCCCCACAGTCACTTCTTAAATCACTTTCAGATGTAGTTAATTTCTTCTAATCTTTTTCTTTTTTGTTGCTTTGTTTTTTTCTCTCTGTATGAAATTAATTAATAGAGATTGATTCATTAAAAATGATGGTTGATTCACGCCTCAGAGAAGGCACCAAAAACAAAACAAAACAAAACAAAAACAAACAAAAAAAATGATGGTTGAGTTTGTACCATTAGTAAACCAAAAATCATCAAATCTTGATATTTTCATGTGATACCACTTTTCAGTGCTTTTCTTATAACCAGGATTACAATTTTTGAAAAAGATTTTATAATCCTTTTTTCCTCAGTTTTTCAGATTAAATAGTAAAAGATATAAGGGACACCAAATTATTTAATTTTATTAAGACTTTAATGTGGCAACATTTCCTATTTTAATTTATTTCCTTAGTGTTACCACAGTGTTCTGTTTCCAGACAGAATGTAGTACTGAATATAAATCTCTTTTTACAAAATAATAATTAAAAATTCCAAATATGCAAGTGTTCTGTATATAACACAAATAATTTAATATGCATGTATATATACACAAACACATATATACAAACATATATATCAATTTATATGTACACTATACACACGCATGCACCCATTTAAAATACAAATTATTGCAATCCCTAATGGTAAAAATATAATTTCCAATTGCTCAATATCTTGTCACCTCTTTGAAAAAGAGTGCTCTTCATTATGTGATCAGTTTTCAAAGTTGAGTGAAAGTTTACTTGATAGTTACAGTGCTTGAACTCTTGTATAGTAAATTAGATTCTACAAAGCTCCCATGTATTTATTGGAGTTTAACAAAACTGCATGATTCTGTACTACTTGGGTACCAGCAGGAAGCAACCCCTGAGAGAGGAAATCACAGCTGGGAGCAATTAAGACTGATTAGTTTGTGGCTGAGAAAATCAAAATGGAAAGAAACTTCTCTTTGGGGGAATTAGGAGCTGCATTCCCAAGCATTTGAGAGTTGAGTACAATTCTCAGAGGAATTTAGGGCTGAGGAAAAATGTGAATTTCAAATATTTGGAGGTTTTCTCAGCTTATTTAATGTCTGTATAACCATGATGTGTTGACTCTATTGGATACTTGAAAGAAAAAGAAGTTCAAGTAAATTGACCAACTTTTCTTCGGATGGATTTCCCAACTTTTTCATAGGCTGCAAGGTTTCCCTAATATTTTCATTTGACCTTATAGATAGAATATAGATGCTTAATGTAACTTCTTACTATTTATTTATAGTGATTGAGATAGCTGTGAGAGATTGGCTAAGCATATAAAAATCAGTTCTTTTGAAAAAGTGCACATTATTGTGTATGGGATTGGTCTGAATTATCCTTTAGAAACTATAAAATAGTCCAGTTGAAATTTTAAGCAAGTAATATGCAGAAACTTTATACATAATTCCTGAAACTGCCATCCTGGTTAAAGAACTGGTTTCTAAAAAGCTAGATAAGTATGTGCTTAGTAAAGCAAAAGAAATTCAAAAAAATGGCAATAGATTGCATAGTTTATGTCAGATTCTTTTGCTTTATATTTGAATTATAAATACACATTAGAAAAATTTCTTGTGAATAGGGTGAAATGGGTCACTAACAAATTATAAATATAAATAAGTAGAAAGTTGTTTTTCTAGACTCTAAGTAATATATTAGAGATTCATTTATTCTCATTTCTATGTCAGTTGGTGCTGACTTTACTGTTTGATGTGGATAGGTTTGTTAGTACATTGAACCTTCTGTAGCAGAGCAATGATGACTTAATATAAGAATGTTATAAGCAATGATGATGATTCTTTTCTTTCTCTTAACAAGAAGAATGGATTATTTTTATATGTAATAAATTATTCAACATGATGTTCTTCTGTGTCCAGGTTTTCACAGTCATCCTGTTTTATTTTCCTCTCACCTTTCTGTCTCTTTTTCCTTCTTCCTTCTTTCACTGCTGGGTGTGCTGAAAATAGCCCACATGTGAAACAAAGTAAGGGCCAATTTTTGAAAGATGCTCCAAATCATTTCTTTGAAAGACTGATGGTTCAAAGAGCATAAAAAATGTAAGAGAGGGAAATCATAATTATTAACTATAAAAAATGTGGTTTGGTGGGACAATAGATTACTGAATCAAAGGTTGTCTTGGGTTTTATTTCTGGACGTACATCTCTGTGTAATCTCAGTTCTAATTCATTTTACTACTTTAACCACTTTACGGAGAGTGACAATACCAATTCTGCATGCTAGATGATTAGATAGCCTTATTATTACACAAGTAGTAAAAGCTTTATTAGAAATATATTAAGGATGGGGGCACTGGGGTGGCTCAGTTGGTTAAGTGTCTGCCTTTGGCTCAGGTCACAAACCCAGGTTCCTGGGATAGCGCCCCATGTCGGATTCCCTACTCAGTGGACAGCCTGCTTCTCTCCCTGCCCCTCCACCCCTGCTCATGCTCTGTCTACTCTCTCCCTATCAAACAAACAAAATCTTAAAAAAGATAAATATATCAAGGATAACACACTTCACTTTTAGTTTGAGACAATTATTAATTATAGGATGGTTCAAAATTCAACAATCACTGACCAGAGATTATGTGAAAGGGAACCTGGGGCTAGTCATCGCCTAGCTGATTTTCTATTTCTTGAACCAGTAATTCTCAACTTGCTATCTTTTTTATTCTTCTTTTTCAACTTGTTATCTTTTAAGTCCCATGGATTCTTCTATAAAAGAACATATGTTTCAACAAAAGAAACCAAAAATCTCACTTTTTTTCATTGACAGAAATGTTATTTGCATGCATTATAATGCTATTCACAATAAGATTTAAAATCAGATTGCTGCATTAATGTTGGGGGTATATATTTTTGCTACTAGAGATTTTATATCTGCTAACATTATGTCTCTTGGACAGTGTAAATCACATCACAGTCATCAGTAGGTCAACAGAACTGCTATGTAGGCTGATAAGACACAGTTAAAAATGGACAGCAAATTGAGGGTAAAGTGGTGTGGAATCCTACATAGAAACATAGAAACTATTAGAAAGAAGGCCCAGGAACTAGAGGTAAACAGAATCCTCAGCTTCTAAGTTTATCTTGTATTATCTACAGCAGATCTAGTCAGCAATATATTCCTACTTGCAACTGGAGTATTGGAGTTAAGTTAAAAAGAGTCTTTGGGATATTTAGGAAAGCACCTGTCACCAGTGGTCTTCAAACTGGGACACAAATAATCTGGGAATATGTGAAAACTTTCCAAAGGTTAAGAGAGCTCAGGTGTTTTTAATCGACATTTTTCAGATCCTATACTTTCATATGAACTTCTTCCTAAAATTAGTCTGTGATGCTTTCATAATAACCCTTCTTGCATTTTATCAAAATTAACCATCCCTTCATATCCCAAATCTAAATGGAACTTTAGACCTCTTTGGATCCCACTATGGAAGCTCTCCTAATGGACAAAGCACAAAAAACCCTTATGGATTTCCATCTTTCCCTCCTCATCTGCCTTCTCTTACTCATATAGCACAGCATCAGAAAGTAGGGTATTTGGGTCAGTATGGGAGCACAGTGGGATCTTCTGAACTTAGGTGGTTCGTAGAATTCCACTCTGGGACTAATGGCCACATTTATCCAAAGGTTTTTGTGTTTTGTTTGTTTGTTTGTTTGTTTGTTTTGGATTGGTTTGGTTTACCCCCTGTTCTATAATGAAAGATGTACTACTTCTAAAGGAGATGCTCATAAAAGCATACCTAAGTAAATATTAGTAAAAAAAATGATGAGCAAGAAAAATGTTTTTGCTATGTATATAAAAATAAGCCATTCCCTTTCCATTATCCTCAATATTCATCCTTGGAGAGTTTAAAAAAAATTACCTTCAAGGAGCCAAAGCAAAATAGATTATTGACACTGACTTTTAAACTCTGAGATATTTGCAAGAGCTACCAAAATTTTTATTATGAAGACTAAAAGTCTAAGGCTATAATTTTGTTGTGATTTCTCTGAGATAAAAAAGCCATGTTATGAAATAATTATTCCAATTATAGCTAACCCTTACTTTGTCTCACCTTATACAAATTTAGTATTCTTTGCCACCTACAGACAGTCTAAAATTATATACTAGCTCAAGGATGTATTAATTTTGATGGTATATGTCTTTATATTTCATTGATTATTTTTTTAAAAGTTTGATCATGATATACACAGTTAATTTAGTTTCTGGTTTTGTTACTTGCTATCTAACTACTACAAAGTTAAATGCGGGACTTTAATACCTACACATGATTTTTTTTAGTGTATTTTTTAAAATTGTAAGCAGACTCCATGCTCAATATGGAGCTTGAACTCATGGCGAGCGAACTCGTGAAAGGTGAAGAGTTGTGTGCTTAACTGACTGAGCCAGCCAGGCGCCCCTGCACATGAACATTTTTTAAAAAATTTTTTTAAAGATTTTATTTATCCATTTGACAGACAGAGATCACAAGTAGGCAGAGAGGCAGGCAGAGAGAGAGGAGGGGAAGCAGGCTCCCTGCTGAACAGAGAGCCCGACGTGGGGCTCGATCCCAGGACCCTGGGATCACGACCTTGGCTGAAGGCAGAGGCTTAACCCACTGAGCCACCCAGGTGCCCCTGCACATGAACATTTTTTAAAGAATACTCTGACTTATCTTCTCCATCTTATAAATAACTTCTTAACTTTAGTTATTTATAGCCTATTCATGTATATTTTATCTTATTACAAAATAAAGAGAAACTATATTATCTACTCATTTTCTAAAATTATAAGTGTGAGTAGAATGTATTTTGATCTTTATTACTTTAATATTTTTTTTTAAGTTTATTTATCTATTTACTTGAGAGAGAGAGAGAGAGAGAGAGAGCGCAAGTGAGCATGAGTGAGGGGAGAGGGAAGGACACAGGGAGAGGGAGAAACAGACACCCCGCTAAGCAGGGAGCCTGATCAAGGACCCAAGCAGAAGTCAGATGCTTAACCGACTGAGCCACCCAGAAGCCCCTCTTTCAGTTTAATCCTGATGAGACAAACCTTCAGGAGACAGACCTTCAGCAGTTGATATTATAAAGTGATTTATTTCTTAGAGAAGGCGAGTCAGATTTGGGCAGTTGGGTTATATTGTGAACATTTTCCATAGGTAATCACAATAGGCCAGGTTCAAGGTTTATGTGGAAATATACTTAACTGATAGAATGAAAATTATAAAAAATATATTAGAAAAAGTGTATTGAAATGAACAATTTTTAAAAATTTTTTCCATCCCTTTCTGAGTATGCCAAGTATATTAAGGGTCCCTAAGACCACCACTTGATTTGATGATGTAGTGGGAAGCTCACGGGACTCCACTAAAGGTTAAAAAAAAAAAAAAAGAAATATTTGTAGTCATAAGTTATAGTTCCTTGTTAAATTTGAGTAAAGCTTCTCTGGTATGCTTCAACATTGAAAAATTAAATTCTAATGTATAAACAACAAATCATTTTGAAGATCATGTGGTTTAAAATTTTCTGCTTCCAATGCAATCTGACAACAAAATATTTTAATTGTTAGCTGATATGTTACTAAAATAATTTTTGATGATATATCACATATAAAACTAATGTTCATCTGTCATTCATTTGTTCAAACATTTATTCAATGAATATTAATAGCCTATATCCTCCAATTCTGCTTGTGCTTTGGATAGAAATATTAAATGAGACACCACTCCTACGCCAGGGAGTTTAAAGTCTATAGGAGAAGCTATTACAATATAGTAAATAATGTGGCAGTAACATGTATGATAAGTCTGGGTTCACTGAATCAGAACAGCTTTCTGGAGGAGTTGGTAAAGAACAGTAGAAGAGGGGCACCAAGTTCATGTTTGGACCTAACTTTTATAAAAGGTATTGATTTTACCCGCAACCTCAACTTCTAAAGGTTAAAATTTCACACAAAATGCCCCTCCACTGTGGAATGGATAGGCAAACTGGCTCAACCACACAAAGGAATATTGCTAAAAACCCAAAAGGAACGGACCACTGGTATCCCCAGCAACATGAATGAATCTCACATGTGGTATGCTAAGTACAAGAGGACAGATTTGAAAATGTGCTTCCATCTATAGGACAGTCTGGAAAGGCAAATTATGGGAGCAGGGCACAGATTAGTAGCTGCTAGGGGCTTGGGGCAGGAGGGGTTGACTGCAAAAGGCAAGGAGGAATTTCTGGAGGTGATAACATTCTTCTATACCCTGGTGATGGTTAAGTCTCAGAACTGACCATTAGAGAGGATGGTGATTGCTGACTGTAATTTAAACCTTCATTAAGAAAAGAACCGTTCACATGAATTTAGCTACGGTCCCACAGGTGCAGATGTACGTGGGCATGCACATCTGCCTACTCACAAAGCTATGGTGACTAATTCTTGCTCCCTTTCCCTGCGGAAGCGTTCCCAGCAGAGAGTTTCAACAGGAGTGCTACTGGGTTTTAGGCAGGATAATTCACTGGCTGGCACTGCAGTGTGCTACACAGGAGGGCTAGCAACTCTGGCCCTCACCTGCTAAATGCCATGAGCATCCACATGCCTTTCCATAAGTCCCCTACGGCATATTTCTAGCTGAAAGCCACATGGACATGAGTTCCCTGAACTCTCACCATATGAAAAGGAGTGAGTTTAATTCACCACTGAAGAAGAAAGAACTGAAGTGCTTTTGCTTATCTTTTCTCATTTTCTGGGGGTGGACTGCCTACCCGTAGAGAAACTACATTCTAGTTGGCTCTATACCATGAATCGTGGAGTTACCTTTGCTTTTGGCCACATCTTGGGCTTGGGAGGTGTGAAAGGCAAATTCGCATGAGTGTTAGCAAGCAACTGTCGACACACCTGCCTTGTGTCCTCTTAGCTAGCTTTTAGAAGTAAGAGAGCTGGCACTTTAGTCTCCGTCAGTCTGACTCCTGTGTCTGTCTCATCGGATCTTGAGAAGGAAAGAGAGGAATGTTTTATATAGATCACTGCCCCAAATTTATATAATTGCTAATTAGTAGAGGTATCCATTGGTTACTATAAATCTGTAACTGTAACAGTTCCTGTTTTAACACACACTTGAGCATAGTAACCCAGACCATGAAACTCAAAGTAATACTATAGCACTGTGGACTTTCTGGAATTCATTCCTAAGTGTGTACGAAAAACCAGCATCATTTGCTTCTCATAGCACACCAGTGGTTCCTCAGTTCGTTCCCCACCTTTGAATGTAATAGGTCAAGGTTCATAGCAGCACTGTCTACCTGGTAACCCAGTGTCGGGCTCTCTAATTGTGTCACCGACTGAGCCACACTAACTCCTGAGCTGCAATTTATACTCTGCACATCGTACAAATGAAACCATCAGTGTTAGGTGGGGACAAGATTTTCCTTTGAAGCATGGAAACACCTTTTTTTTTTTTTAAAGCAAGAAAGTATTTTGTGGGATAATGGAAGTGTCATAACATGAAGCATTATCAGATCTTTTTGTCAGTGACTTCAAAGCTAGACGCACTACCACCTACATTCTGAGGTTGAACATTCTTGTTTTAAAATAGTATTGATGGCATTCGGAGATGACAGAGGTGTACTAGCCTCTGAACAAAACAATTAGTAGGCAATTTATTCCTCCTACCTTATCAGAGAGCCCATCCAGCACTCTCCGGTTAGCTTCTTTGCTCCTTCTCTGCTATAACCCCACAGAGTATTTCTAACTAGTTGCCTAATCTACTAAACTACGGCTACACTCTCAGTATGTTGTATTTTAATTCTCACTTTGTTCTAAGTGGTTAACTATGTTTTAACTAAATCACCTCTTAAACATTTATCTTTCTTTTTAAAAAAGATATCTATCTATCTATCTATCTATTGATTTATTTATTTCAGAGAGACAGAGAGAGCACAAGCTGCCGGGAGAAGAAGAGAGAATCTGAGGCCGACTCCGCTGCACTGAGTGCAGAGCCTGACGTGGGGGCTCAATCCCATCGCTGCGAGATCATAACCTCAACTGAAATCATCCAAGCACCCCAATATTTGTCTTTTAAAAAGGACTTTCAATGTTTTTTGCAGTCATATTGAGTGGGCTTTAAGCACTAAGGCAGGGTTTGTAGGAATGATTGTTCCTACAAATGTGGGGTTCTCAGATCCCCTCAGAAACTACTGCACAAACAACTTTGTGAACACCAGCCTCTGGAACAGTTTCTGAACTTACTGTCTTAGAATGTAATATTTATCAAATGTGAGAATATTTTGGGTAATATTATCTGATCAGGACTGCTACATATTATTTTATTGTGGAGGGGCATTTAATTCCAAAAATTTTTATTAATTACTTTGCCTGAGGTCATACTTCTGGTGAGCATCGGATTTGGGTTTGAACTCGCACACTAGCTCAGGCCTCCGTCATTGGGGTTAATGTTGGATGAGCCTAATAAAGGTTCGGTTTCAAAGATAATTTTGTGTCTGCGTATAACAAAAACAACAAACATATGAACTAAATTTCTGCAAAATGGCTTTAACTATGAGGTGATTACTTTCTAAGTGGTGTTATTTTGCTTACATGTAGAGGCTTTTTTTTTTTTCAAAGATAATTATTCCTCCATAATTTCCTCCGACAAACAATGTTAGGGTTGGGCATAGACAGAAGCAAGTTTTACAGAAATACAATGTGTAGGTTTATCACATGACAGTGTAACATTTTTGCATTTTAATTTGTAAATGAAAAAAAATCTCCTATTAACAATGGCCTCATATCTTGGAAAGGAAGCTTTATAAAATAATTAAAAACCTGTTTTTAGAATATGTACGCTATTCAAACTGATCAAAACCACAAACAAAATCTGATACCTTTAATAAAAGTATATTTGTAAGATATTTTAACTTTATCATTAAGATTTGTTTGTAAAGAGACCACCATTTACTATATATTCTTACTTTTAACTTATAGTCACTGATGTACATGTAAACTTAGAGAGGCTTTTATAAATATGTCAAAACTAGCCAGACATAATCCAAAACACAAACCAGAGCCAAACACAATATTCACCGTAATCAAAGCCAGTGCACAGGGAGAACTCGTTTGTAGATTGTATGTTTGCTTATTAGGTTTTGAAAAATACAGCAATGTCCTACCAACAGAAATAATTTAGGTACCTGGATATATCGGACTACATTTTTGAAAAAGATATTTATATCAGTACTGTCTTCTGGAGGTGTATTAAGAATGTAATTATTCTTTCAATTAATTCATTCTAACTAACAAACTGCTTAGAAATTAAAGCAGGGAAAATAATCTTTTTGCTGACTCTATAAATAGAAAAACTACCTCAATACTTTGTTTCTTTTGTTGACTTGAATATACGTTTTACATTTTGGTTATAAAACATGACTTTGAGTATTAAACATTCTCCTCAAAGTGGTTGGTTTGCAGGTGACACATGACTCTTTTTCCTGGAGCGGGGCTGATGGCGGTGCCAACCTTCTGGGAGGCAAGAGAGGGTAGCCCACACTCCTCTGTCCCTCACTTTTAAGTTAGGCTGATAATAAAAAGGGAAAACTTTCTAATGCCTTTATAAATAATTAACCTCAGCCAACTTTGGTAATTAAATTAAGGAAACCAATTAACTTCCTGACAATATTATAAAAAACCAATTGAAAAAAATCAAAAGGTGGTAAAATATAAAATCTGCATCTCTCTCAGAATCTTGAAGAATATTTATGTAATTTTTAAAAGTAGGCTATAGAGCCTAACATGGGGTTCGAAATCACAGCCCTGAGATTAAGACCTAAGCTGAGATCAAAAGTTGGGTGCTTAACCGACTGAGCCAAATATTGATGTAATTTAAAAAGTGGATAGATGGGGGTGCCTGGGTGGCTCAGTCAGTTAAGCATCTGGTTTCAGCTCAGGTCATGATCCCAGGGTCACGGGATTCAGCCCCTCTGGTGCTGGGCTCTCTGTTCATCACAGCGCCTGCTTCTCCCCTGCTTGTGTGCTCTCTGTCAAATAAATCTTACAAAAATTAAAAAAAAAATAAAAGTGGATATATGGTATCAGCAATGGACATGCACTTAGCTAGAGCTTTGGAGACATGGGTCTAGGTCCCTGCCCTCCCAGGAACCAGGTGAACAGTATCGTGTCAACCACTTTCACTGTTGGAACTTGGTGCTCTTATTTATCAAAGTAAAGGCTGAAATAAGAGAATTGTGAACTGTGTCTTGTTGGTCTCCTGTCCTTCCAATACTCTGATTTTACAAAGACGCCTGTTGTCCCTGGAGAGGATAAGGATGAGTCAGATCTGAAGGCCCTGGAGTATGGAAAAAAAGGACCAGGAGACCTTTCCAGGAGTAACTAGTTCACTGAGCACCTACAACTCTCTTCCCAGCCCTGTGGATCTCTGAAAAGCCAGCAAATGCTTTATCCTTATCCTTTATAGTGATACATACTCAGGTAAGGTATAACATCTCATCAAAGCTCATGCTTTCAGAATTTAATATCTCAACATCAAAAAGATGTCACAGAAAGTGAATCAATTCTCTCCTGTGCTCTTTAGAAAATTCTATCAATCCTAATAATTATTATTTTGTATTACTGTTGGTTAAAAAAATGTATGTGATATGGATTTCTTTCAAACACATGCTCATTGGCCTGTAATGGTTATAAAGGAATTCTTATTTTTTTCTATCATTTTATATTTTTGAAGTTTTATTTTCTGGTACATCTCCTGTGGTTGCTGACTGAGATTGGGTTGCCCTGCAGCAGACCCTGAGGTGAGGATTTATGTGAAAGTGATTTATTAGGAAATGTATCCAGCAAAAACACATAGATGAGTGGGAGCCTAGAACAAAGGAGGGAAGAGAAAGGAGGGGAAGGGAGGAATCCAGCAAATTTACGGTATCAAGATAAATTCCATGGCTCTGTGCAACAACAGGGTATACTGGGTATATAACCTGCAGGGTAGGTCACATTTCAGATTTGTCCCTTACGTAGGATGAAGGATCCGAAGTATTTAACCTACCATACCACTAATTAGTAGCTGCTGGGTAGAGGTGGAGGTATGTAAATTTCTAGGCACTTCCATCTGGCCACAAGAGGATGGTCCTCTAACAAAGAGAACAGGTATAGTTTTAGGGAATGAAAATGAGAGAAACCAGCAAAAAGAAGTAAGAGATAGGGACAGGGAGCTGACAAGGTCTGCTATAAGACCAGCTGCACTCCACAAGCAACTGTAAAGATGATGAAATATTATCAAATGAAGTAGTTTCCTATAAAGAGTAGAGGGATAGACCTTGCTAATCTGTTTGACAGAGAAGTGTTGGTATCTGGGTAGGTCCTGCAGGAAACAAATGGCACACTGCCTTCAGTAATTTGAGGTGTTTAGTAAGAGCACTACTTACAGAAGTGAGGGCAGTGAGCAGGGAACCTCTGGGAACGAATGCCGTACTGGTGGTGCGTCTCTTTCCATCCCAAGACTTGAAGGCATGAGGTGAGGGAGCACAGAGGTGGGGGGGGGGGCTCTGATCCCCCATAGATGGCTGGAAGGCCTGCCCCCAGACAGAACCTCTCCTGTGGTCTCACTGTCCACGCTCCTTTCCTGGGCTCCCGTCGGCCAAATGAAGAGCCAGAGCACCTGGGGTGCTCTTGCTTTGGTTCCATTTGGAACTTACAGAACTGAACACAGTTGAGATGGGGCAGAGGAAACAAAAGGGTCAAATGGAAGATTTGAGCAGTGAAAGATGAGTTGCTCAATTAACTTAAAGCAATTTAAAGTTAAATTGCCTAAACCCACATTACCAGCATTCTTATCACTTTCTATTCCAGCAAGATAATCTAAAAAATTTCTTTAGGATACTTAGGATAAAAATCTATTCATCAAGCTTGAACTTCTCTTTCTACCCCTTACCAGCCTGCCCTACTTTCCTTTCTGGAGTTACTGAAAGAGAAGTAACCTAAGCCTTAGGAGTTCTTTCACACTACCTGGAAATTCAGTCTTTTCTCAGGGCCTTAAGATTTGGTCTTTGACTCTATGTTTATTTTTTAATACTTAGGTTTCTCTGGTCTTTGTCTCAACTTAAAAATTTTCTCTGGTAATGTATATTTCTTCCCCCCCAATTGAATATTTCTTATAATTACATAATACATGTATTTACTATAAATAATGTAAACTACCAGTTAAAAATAGCAAAAATTTACCTTCAGCCTACAAACCAGGGATTAATAGTTATTAATACATTGCCATAAATCTACATATTTTTAGTTCACATACACACATATATGTACATGAAAACATGCACAGACTTATTTGTATAAGTGAGATTATTTACAAAATTATTTGGATTCTTTAAAAATCCACAGAAATTCTTCCATATTTAGATAGATCTAACTGTAATTTAGATCATAGTATACTTTTATCATAGTATAGATTTTTTTTAAAAGGTTTTGTTAATTTATTTGGGAGAGAGAGTCAGAAAGAATGAATGGGGGGGGGGGCAGAAGGAGAAGGAGAGGGACAACCAGACTCACAACTAAGTGGAGAGCTCAGCAAAGAGCTTGACTACAGGCCCCTAAGATCATGAGCAGAAGTCAGACGCTTAACTGACTGAGCCACTCAGGCATCCCTAGATATTTTTTATATGGATGTGAGGCAATTTATACTATTTAATGAATCCCACAATTTTGAACACATAATTTCAATTTTTTTGACATTCTTTGCTATTATGAATATTGTGATTGTGGTCTACCCATACGTATATGCTTTTTTGTTTATCCCTGACTTTCTGAGTCTAACTTTGTAGATTTAAATCTCTGGCTGGGAATTTTTAAAAAGATTTTATTTACTTATTTAGACAATGCATGTGAGTGTGAATTGAGGGGAGCAGTGGAGGGAAAGTGAGAGAATCTCAAATGGACTCTTCATTCAGCACGGAGCCCACTTGGGGATTGATCTCACAACCCTGAGATCAAGACCCTGAAATCACAACCTCAGCTGAAATCAAGAGTCAGACACTTAACCGACTGAGCCACCTACGTGTCCCTGGAAATTTTTATTAAAAGAATTTTTTTTCCATTTTCTACAAATGACGTTCTTTTGAGAATGCCAGTTCTAGGTGATATCTTCAATTGGGCCTAAATTTTATTTTACATACTCAACTACTCATTGCTACAACAGGAATACTTTCACTGTTTATTTGATGCTCTTTTCTGATAGAAATAAACAGAAACCTCTTGAAGCTAGTGTAATAAAAAAGGGGACAGGCATTTTGATGTTGCTGAGGTGTCTCATGCAACTCAAGGACAAAGTTATAGTCAGACCTTAGAACAGACTGAGTTGAGGGGTGCCTGGGTGACTCAAGTCTATTAGGTATCTGCCTTTGGCTCAGGTCATGATCTCAGGGTCCTGGCATTGAGCCCTGCATCAGGCTCCCTGCTCAGTGAGGAGTTTGCTTCTGCCTTTCCCTCTGTCTCTCCCTCCCAACCCCCCACTCATGCTCATGGTCTCGTGCTCTCTCAAATAAATAAAATCTTAAAAAAAAAAAAAAAAGACCATACTGAGTTGAATAAAGGGTGAAAAGATAAAGATACCAGGGCAATCTTTTGTGTACATGTGCTTATTCTTTCCTATGTCTATTTGTAAATACGATTAAAGCCAGTCTTCCTCATTCCTTATATAAGTTTCTGATTCCTTGTTTAAGTCATTATTTGTTCCATGGAAAATAACATGTACAAGTTCATGTCCAATTCCTAATTTCCTTAGGAAATGGGATAATTGATTGGATCAGTTTGGGTTTGGATGTGCACTCCTGACTTCTCTCAATCCCTGGGGTATGAGTGGGATCTAGGAACACTGTAGAAACATGGTCATTTGAAGTTCCACTGCTATAACTATGCGGGTTGTGGAAGTACAATAGACAGTTCCAAGGTAAAGATGGATGGGCAGCCATGCCAAAAATCAAAAGCAGTAATTGCAGACTTCAATAACCAACCTTAAATATTGAATAGAACCACCAGGGAGAAGCTCAACAAGAAAACAGAGGACTTGAACATTACTATGAACCAACTAGATCTAAGAAATGTATACAGAATGTTTCATCCAATTATGGTAGAAGCCACATTCTTCTTGAGTACACATGGAACAATGAATGTCCAGGATAGGACATATGGTAGGCCATATAATAAATGTTAATACAGTTAAAAGGATCAAAATCATACAAAGTATGTTCTTTGGCCACAATGAAATGAAATTACATTTAAACTGAAGAGACCTGGAAGATTCATAATGTGGAAATTAAACAACCCATTCCTAAATAACCTTCGGGTCAAAGAAGAAATCACAAGAGAAATTAGAAAAAACTTTGAAATAAGTAGAAATGAAGATACACACAAAAATGTGTGGCAGGTGGCTAAAGCAGTGCGTATAGGGAAATTTATAGCTGTAGATGTCTATATTAAAAATTCATGATCTATATGGAAGCGTATTACCTGTACCTAATACATAATCCAGAATTCTGGATAAGACATAGAGACTTGCAGAAATGTGAAAAAAAAAAGTGTTGCATATGATAAATTAAAGCTGAGCAAATATAGGTCACTCAAGGCAAAGTTTCTAACAACTGCATTCCTGGTGAGTTAAGATGGTTAAGATGCACATTACTGAAAAACAAAACTTCTATTCTGACATTTAAATCACAACAGGAGATAGAACCTGGGTAAGCATTTGGCTATTTTTAGTCACCAAATTTTATGACAGTACATAATATTAATCTTTTAGTCAGTCTTATAGTCAGTGGGTGACAGTCCATTACATAGAAATCAACCTTGAGTTTAAAATGTTTCCAATTTCATTATGATAAATGCTAATTTGTATTCTCTGCTTGACACAATGTCACTTTGGTTTTGTAGTTTTCCAACTGTATTATAAGAAAAAGGCCTTCATGTTTCATTTGGCTGGAAAAGGAATATATTTTAAAAAAAAAAGTTCTACTATGTGTCTGGAATTGCGTAAGCACTTCTGTTCACATTTGTCCTGTCTTTATTTCATTATTTTCCCTGAGACAGGCATTATCATCATCACTTCAGAGATTAAGAAATTGAGGCTCTGATAGATTAAATGATTCCCCCAAAGTCACGACCTGTAAATGAAGAAGTTAGATATAAATAGGTCTGACACATGCCTGAGCTTCTACTTTTCCCATTATTCCAGATTATCTGCAAGCTGCCATCTCCGCTGCTACATTTTGCTGGGAGAATTCTGTCTAGAGTTCTTTTAGCCGGTACTTTTCCTGCAAATTAGGTCAATGACAGCACATAAGAAAACCATTGACTTGCTCTTTTTATTACTTCAATTGCTATAGGAATTTTGTATCCTACTCTCACCTTACCAAATTGATCATTTAAGGATCAATTTGATTAAATTTGTGGAATAAAAGTGACGGTTCCTCATCTATTATTTTGTCTATTTATATGTGCCTGCTTGAACCTCAACAAGATTTGAGATACTTAACTCACATTTGTGAACTTTAAAGTACATCAGGTGATTTTATATTCATTGTGTTATCCTGAATTTGATTTGCCTTGATTATTCTAGTCTGAATTTATTCTCAACATGTAACCAACCATCCATACTTCTAACCTTATTAGCATCTTGTTTTTTCTTTTCCATTTTTAGATCATGTAATTTCTTTATTGTCACTACATGGGTCAAAGTCTAGCTCTGCAATTTTTTTTAACAAATTTTTAATTTTTTATAAACATATACTTTTATCCCCAGGGGTACAGGTCTGTGAATCGTCAAGGTTTACACACTTCACAGCACTCACCATAGCACATACCCTCCCCAATGTCCATCTAGCTCTGCAATTTGACTTCTAAATATGTCTATATAAAAAACAAACAAAACACATCTGTTTTGTATGTTTTCAGACAGCTGATGTTCCTCTGAGGACTGCCATATGTGATTACATGCTAGTGATTGACTGGTGAAACCAATACACTATTTCTATCCATTTTATAAATTTCAGGAATTTTACTGGTTTATGGTGAATGCCTTATTTGAGTGCATGGCCAAATTGTTTTGGTTACATGAGCTACTATTAAAAAACCCTATAAATTAAAAAAGATTCAAATGAGCCAGATATTAACACTGATTTAAGAGCAATCGTATCATTTTTCAGTCTTCAATATCAAATGGCATGTAGGAAACTGTCAGACCTTGTGACCTTTTCTTTCTCCTCTCTTCTCTGTCTCCTTTGGTTCAAGATAAATTTCAATTACATAAACCCTATTTCCTGTTGCTAATCACCTACTCCAGTCAATACTCTTTAAATAGTCATTAATGCTGGGATGAGATCTCTGTCATGTCTGAAACTAAGAGAAAATCTGGAGCAGCCCATTAACAGAACAGGAAATTCCCTAATATCCTCAGGATATGTATAGAAACCCATTACGATTAAATACATGAGGAACTAACATCCTGGGGATATTTATTAAACAAACTTGCCTAAATACATCTGAGAAATACATTATCTTTCCCAAAAAGTCTAATTACCAAGATCCATTTATCTAATTAAGTGACCCTCAAATACCTTAATTTTTCCTTTGAAACTTCTCTGTAATAATGAATTCACTAATAATGAAACCAGCGTGTTACAATGGATACCAAGATAATCAACTCATTTGTGCATCTTTGTATTTCTTACACTTAGATAAAAGCATTCTGAGAAAAAAGCCATAATTCTACCCTCCAACACTAAATAAAGTAACCTTTTCTAAATATTTTTTCAGGGAAAATGAAAAACATCATTTACTTCATTATTATTTGTGGCAGTGACAATAAATGAAGAAAATAAATATTAAACATGAATTATATTTGTAAAGAAAAAAAAATCAAATTTTCCTTAATGTAGCAAAAACAACACACCATTCTTCCAGAAAATCAAACAATAATTATCTCATAAAAGGAAGAGGGCAAGCATTAAAAAAACCTACCTGTAAAATAAAGGATTGTTCTAATACAACCTGCTCTGTATTGGAATTCAGCAACATGGAGGCCCATTAGTTATCAAGGAGCATTAGTTATCAAACTACTAACAAAACTACCTTTTGATGTCAGGGTATTCTCCCTTTAATATCTCATTAATATCTTTTCTATACAAAACCCCTCTTTCTCCCTAATCTAGCCTGATCTATAGACATAATTTTCTTCCAAACATTCTACTCTCTTTGACATCCCTGGCATATGACTTGTGTCTGTGCTTAGAATACTCTACCCTGGGTGCCTGGGTGGCTCAGTGGGTTAAAGCCTCTGCCTTCAGCTCAGGTCATGATCCCAGGGTCCTGGGATCAAGGCCTGCATCGGGCTCTCTGCTCAGTGGGGAGCCTACTTCCTTTCCTCTCTCTCTGCCTGCCTCTCTGCCTACTTGTGATCTCTGTCAAATAAATAAATAAAAAATCTTAAAAAAAAAAAAAAAGAATACCCAACTTCTTGGCTTGTCTAAATCATAAAAGAGAGTTCCAGAGAACAGGAAGACCACAAAGATTTTGAAATTTGGAAGAAGTGGGTTTGAATTCAATCTCTGCCTCTTACTAATAGTGCAACAATGAGAAACATTGAAAACAAGACAGTAGGCCCCAGATGGAGCTCCTTATGCTAAGCCCCATGAGACTGAGACTAAATAAGTTTCAGCTCTCCCCAAAATGGAATCTTAACCAGGAATCACCTGTTCAACACTAAGAGACCCCTGCCATCTCTTAAAGGAAATATCTAAGACACCCTGCCATCCCTTAAAGGAAAGTAACCTTGCAATAGCCAAACCACTTTTTTTGCTGAGTATAATTTCCTTATTCCTGCTCCTGTCTGCCTATAAAAGTCTTTCATTTTATAGACCTTCTTGGAGCTACTTTCTGTTAGACTGGATGCTGCCCAATTAATGAATCACTGGATAAGGCGAATAATAAAATTTACTGTTGACTTTTGTTTTTAAAAGAAGGAAGCTTTGAATTTCAGTTTTGTCATTTATAAACTAGTAATATATCATTTATCTCATGGAACTGATCTGAAGGTTTAATGATATAACTGACATTTAAAAAAGAAAAAAAGTCCATGACATGGAAAGTTCTCCATAAATCTTACTGCTTCCATTGGATTTTGTAGCAATCGCAGCCATAGTGTTCTCTCTTTCAGATATCCTACACCAAGTCTTCTATCAATCTGGTGCTTTTTATAGTTAGTTACCTTTTAAAGTTCACTGAAAGCCAGTTACTGAACACTTACTAAGAGTCACACTTCGTCTTAGATGCTAGTAAAGACAGAAAAAATATCCATTGTAACCTATGCTGAATTAGAGTCTAGTAATCTGGGCTCTGCGTTGTTGAAAACGACGACGACGACTACATCTTACCCCAAATCAATTAATTAAAGCAGTTGAAAAGGGCAGCTCCGAGGAGGCAGCTTTAACGGCAGATAAGAATTGTATCCCCAAGATTTTGTCCTCTTACATTACTGTCAGTGAGTAGTAAAGAGCAGGTTACAGAGACTACCTTATTCTGAAGCCTATTCTTTTTAGCTCTAAAAGAAGCCACAATTAAATTGAGAGAAGGAGACTGGAAGGGCAAGAGGCTAGTAGGTCAAAGTCTTTAGTTTTAAAACTTCTCAAAATATTGCAAATGGGACTAGAACAAGAAATTTACCATAAACAAAGACCCCGCCCCAATGACCCTCGAAAAACCTGTGACTAGTTCAGCTCCTCAGGGACCCAAACCTCAAGGAGCAGGAAACAGGTTGCAAAAGTGTAGCCCCTAGAAAGAGCAGAGTTCCCTTTCCTTCCCACTACTGATGTTACCCCCAAGAATAAGAACAAAAGAATCCTGGAAGTAATATTAGGGGCGAGGAATCAGGGGCTGCCAGATAGGCTTTCCCAAGTCAGAACTACACTCCCGTCAGAGTAGGTATGTTCCCAGGTTCTGTCTAGTAGGAGTAGATAATTCTAATGGACCAGAAATTACTGTGCATCTCCTCTCTTCCTCCCTGCCTCCCCTCCCCTTCCCTCCTCTCCTTTCCTTTTTCTCTTTGTTTTTCTGTGCATTTTCTAGTCTTACTCTATGGGAGAGAAGTCCTTATTTATTTTATTTTAAAACTACTTGCTCCTATGACATCACTGGTATTGAGTTTGTGAGCATGTGTGTGTATTAGCGATGGGGCACACATTACCTTCCTTTTACGCCACAGTTACTTGATCGGGAGAATGCTGAAGACTATTTCTTAGAGATCCTGGACTTTGATGTAAATGTAGTAACTGGCTGAAATTCTGTAGTTGTTTCTCTTGGGCAAGAAGTGAATGTGTGTGTCCGTCTTAAGTAAGATGCACATGAGGTATTTTGGTGGTCAAGGAACAAGTTGTGGCAAAAACTGGTAATTGTTCCCTGATATGCATTCTCCCCACTCCAGTTTTTTAATTTATTCTTTTATTTTTATTAATATTATTTTTGCAATGAAAACTAGATTTTTATGTTTCCCAGCTTCCTTTAAAGCTTGTAGAAGTGATGTGTGCTTTTAGGTCATACACTTATAAGGGAAAGACTCACTCACTTTTCTGAGTTTTTATTTTCTAGTTGGCTAGAATATGAACGGTGATGGCAAACCTCTTAGGCCATGCGGACAAGGGAAAAACGCTTATTCTGATGAAGCCAAAGAAGAAAACTGGGTTCCCAACAGTCTTGGACTTACACATCAACACAGAACGACTTGACCCTTGAACTGCTGTTAGAGAGGGAGTGAGGAAGGTTGGGGAAGGAGAGAGAGGACTGATGGATCTTTCAAAACTTTTGTCCCATTTGGTATATAAAATCACAGGCTGGGTTAGTTCACATAGGTCAATAATTCTCAATGGGAGATGATGTAGGCCCCCTGAGAACATTTGGCAAGATCTGGCGACATTTTTCATTGTCTAGGGGGTGGATGCTACTGCCACCAGGTGGGCAAACACCCTGAAATGCAGGGAGAGCCCCCACAGCTAAGAATGAGCTGATCCAAAATGTCAACAGCGCTGAGTGTGCGAGAACCTGACTTGGGAAAGGGGTGATACAGTCAAGCAGAGGTCCAAAGACTGAAATAAACAATTCCTTTGCCTAGAGCATAGAGCAATGGCAGAAAGGAAACTGTAAGATCAGGCAAATCCAAATTGTCAAGGTTCTTGTAAGCCACATGAAGAAGTTTAGACATTACACTAGGGGCAATTAGAAATCAGAACTGAAATAAGAACTTCTTTCACATTTTAATAAAGTAAGTTTGGCTGCCGTGTGGAGAGTGACCTGGAATGAGCTGGCCTGGAGGCCAGTTAGCTCACAAAGAGACAGTGTCCCTGGCAAGTGTAATGCAATGGCAAAGGAGAAAGCAGCAGACAGATTCAGGAGACTTTCAGAGACAGGAGCAAAGTATCTGACATGTTGAAGAGAGAGAGGGCTCAGGGCTTTCTGGCTTGGACCAGATGCACCGAGGTTGCACTCGTTGACAAAAGGGTCACTTTTTTTTTTTTTTTTTTTGCCTTGTGTATTATTTGCAGTGGGGAGGAAATGCCAGTTATGAGCTAAAGGACTTAATTAAATCACTGAAATTATCCCAAGATTTCCTTCAGGTATCTGGAATTGGAGAGAGAGGCATTGTTTTTCTCATTTAGTGGAACAAGCAAATGGAAGTCATTTCTGAAGAACAGTCAGGAACTAGAGCCCTGGTGAATAAGCCCTGGTATGCCTTTTTAGGGAAGGTGATAATTTTCTTCTGTAGTAAGTACACTCTGTCAGGTTGAGGGATAATATCAGACTAGAATATTTGATTACTTGCTCTGCCATCCCATCTTTGAAATTAAAATAGAACTAAGAAGTACTACCAGTGTTTGAAGCTGCTTGCACCTGACTATATGTTTATAATAAATAAATATATATATGTATTTACACAAAATTTCTATATTAGATAGAGTCCCGCTGACTCAAGAAGTCCAACATATCAAACCTAGATCCAGGATACATATTACAAATTTATAAATACTAAATTCATTAGGTCTACATAAAAAATCTTTTCTTTAAGAATGGAAATTTATATGTTTAGTCTGTAATACATTTTCAAGCCTTATTAGGCTCTCTCAGAATAGTCATTAATTCTTAAGACTACTAGTTTATTATTTCTGAGACTATGAAAGAAAAACTGTATAAAACAGGATTTTTAAAACTCATTAAAAATTTATATTGGGGCGCCTGGGTGGCTCAGTGGGTTAAGCCGCTGCCTTCGGCTCAGATCATGATCTCAGGGTCCTGGGATCCAGTACCGCATTGGGCTCTCTGCTCAGCAGGGAGCCTGCTTCCTCCCCTCTCTCTCTCTGCCTGCCTCTCTGCCTACTTGTGATGGCTCTCTGTAAAATAAATAAATAAAAATCTTTAAAAAAAAATTTATATTGTACTAAATCAAAATTTAAAGCCACTTAAAAATTATTTAAATGATTTTGTTCTAAACATAAGAGAAATCATAACCTAAATATTGTGATTTTGAAGACTAACTACTTAAACTATAAAATTTCAATGTGAATTTAATATTATACAATTAATTAATAAAAAGTTTATTCCAGGATATGTAACAGTATTTTTCTATTATTTATTTGACATGCTTCTATACTACTAGTTTCCTAAGAAGCAGGTAAAAAAAAAGTAAAACCAAAAAACTCTATAATGGAATATTGCTGAAAGTATACATATATATTTTAGCGTTTTAAGAGCTTGAAGTATTTTTTTCCTTTGCCTAATATTTTGAATTTTCACAAACATAGTGCTTCTAGAAAAATGAAAAGCTAGGTTCTACACATATGCATATTTTATCAGCATTTAATATCCGCTATTGAGTACTTGAACACATTTTTGTTGCAAATACATTTTTTTAATGTAGATTCTTACTTGAAATGGTTTATCCAATAGCACATTGGAATTCAGAGAAGTTCTTTTCTTCGGTAGAGATGAAAACACAGAAACTTATTTGCTCCCTCTGCTGGAGAGATGGTTGTTAATTTAAAGAGACAATATGATTCTGAACTCTGGAAAGCAATGCGTATGTTTTATTTCTTACCCTCAAGAAGTGGCTCAGTAAGTAAATGTAATGGCATCTTGAGAGGCAGAAATAAGGCATATTTAGTAAGGTACATTCTGTTTTAAAGACTAAAATAAGATGAGCTTTTTGAAAAATGTTAAGAATGAAGATTTAAATGTTTGTTTCTAAAGCTTATTTTAGTGTTTATTGTATGGGTTCACTTCCCAGAATTACCTGTCTATTTATATAGATGGAATGCCTGTTTTGTATTCCTCTCTAGATGATGTGGGCTTTTGAGTGTTATATTTTTATAACATCAATACCCAAGCAAATAAAACACCAGATCTCTCCTGATTTTTAGGCTTTAGAATTTTTTCACTGTGATTTTTCCCTTCTCCTTGTTCCTCAAGGAATCTTTGACCACACATTCTGGTGCAGTTATTACGAAAGTGTACTAGCAAGTCTGGTAGTATCAGCTTATAAATATAACAACTATGATTTTTAACATATTTTGCATTAGGAGGAGTTAGGAATTCTGCTAAATGCTTCATGTGAATAATCTTAGTGATTTCTTAAATATATGAAGCTTGATATTAAAACTAGCCTCATTCTACAGATAAAGAAACTGAGGCCTAATAAATAAGTAACTAGTTGAAGTTCAAATTCCTTAGTGCCTAACCCAGGACTTTAAACCAGGCTGGCTGTCTCCAGACTTAAGCCTGTTCAATTAATCATTGTGAGGTGGTCTGACTGATATCTATAGTAGAATGTCAAATGCAAATCGGATGACAGTTGTTTTTTTCTTTTAAAAAATTAATTAATTATTTATTTATTTTTATTTGAGGGGTGTGCAGAGGCAGAGACTCTCCAGCTGACTCTGCACTGAGCACAGAGCCTGACTCTGGGCTCAGCCTCATAATCCCAAGACCATGACCTGAGCTGAAGCAAAGAGTTGGACGCTTAACCCACTGTGCCACCCAGACACCCCATAGGACTGTTCTAAAACCAATAAAAACTTATACCTGTTCCTGCAAAGCTGCCATTTCTTCCTGCCAGACATTGTATTTATGCAAGTTGCCCATGAAATGTAAGTTTGAAGGCGACTTGGTGTTCTTTCAGACCGGTGCAGTGACGACAACCTGTTGAGGCTTTATGGGGAAACGCAGGATACACTGGACGCCCTGGTTGAAAAGTTTGCATTTATGCGCTCATCCGCTGGGTCAAAAGGTCACAGTTTTCACAGGTTCTTTTTTTTTTTTTAATCATTAAAATGGATATGCTTCTTGTAGGAGAGTCATAAGAATAAATTTGAAAAGATCTGCATGAGGCGCTGAGCCTTACAACGTGGAATAATGTGCTCTATAAATACTCAGTAAAAAAATCTATCAGCCCCAAAGCCGAGTTGATGTGTAGCTATACTCTTGTGCATCACATATGGTAATGAAATAGAAAATTACCTGGGAAAAAATCTTTTACACTGTTAGAAGATTCAATTCAATGCCCTGAAGCTGAAGACTTAGAATTAGAGCGTTAACACCTTATTTAATGGTTTGAATACTGACTTCTTACCAATTTAAAGGAAATGTAATAATGCATCTGCTACTTTTTCATGATATAGTCAAACTGTAATGCAGGACCATTGAATCAATTACTTCTTGAATGAGCCAATATTTAAGAAATATGTTTGTTGATGAGTACTGATTAATTGACTGACTTGAGAAATTATGTATATGATTATGAAAAAACCCGTGGTTATGCTAATATTGAATAAAAATACTGGTGTGGAAATTTTGCTTATAACCATACAACACATAGTTTAAGATACAGGAATTATGAGAATTAAATTGATTAGTTAGTTAAGCATAAACCACTCCAGATCTATAGTTTTAAAATTAGCTGGCTAACAAAAAGCTGTTCACTGAATTTGGTACTCTATAGACACATCCTTCAAAACAGAAAACCAACTCCTCAACCAGAAAATAGTAATTCTATTTCTAATACCAAAACAATCTCCAACACAGTGCACACAAACAAAAGCTCTTTAGGAGAAACTGTACTAGAGTTAGAGTTATTGAGAATCCTTCAAATGACTCAATGGACATCAGATATATCTGTCACATCACCTCAGAAACTAAAGCGAGAAAAGAAGAGAAAAATAGTTCCTGCCACATTTTTCACAAAGAGGGCTGTATTAGTAGACAGGAGAGGCATGCCCAGAGCTATTGAGAAAAATATATGTAGGGGAGGATTAAGAGTTTCATAATAGAGCTTGCTGTTAGAAGTAAAACAATCTGTATTGCTGTTAATATGATTCTATTTTTATTTGCTAAATAAGGCCTGAGAAAATACAAGTGTATTTGTACACATTACGTGGCATATGACAAATGAGGTCCAAGGAGGCTGTAACTTTTCCATAATATCACCACTTTTACTGGGAAAAATAAACTGTAAATACTATTTTAGAAAAAAAATCCTGATACAGTAAATATCACAGTTGAGAAAGGCATGGACAATGAATCTTGGAATACTGAAAAGATAAAGTCTAACAAATAAACAAATAAACTATGGTGGGAAAAATAAAAGGTATGGAGTTGCAGATGTTAGATCAATTCAAGAGTCTATGTTTGTGAACAAGGAATGGACTAAGAGCTGAGTAACTAAGTTATGGTGTATCCCATACAATGGAATTCCATAAAGCTGTTAAAAAGAGTGTGGCAGGGATGTTAAAAAAACACTATAAAGTGGAATTCTAGTATGTTCACATAAGCCTTAAGGTGGCAGGAAAAAGAGGCACACCTGGGTGGCACAGTTGGTTAAGTATACGACTCTTGGTTTCAGCTCAGGTTATGATCTCAGGGTTGTGAGATGGAGCCGTTCGTTCGGCTCTGTGCTCGGTATAGAGTCTGCTTAAGACTCTCTCTCTCTCTCCATCCTTCTATTCCTCCCTCTGGCTTGCGCTCTCTAAAATAAATAAATAAATCTTAAAAAAAAAAAAAGTTGAAGGCATGAAAAATAAAGCAAATAGAAAAACACAACAACAAAAAAGCAAACAAAATTTCAGACTTCAGCCCTAACAAATTGGTATTTTCGCTAACTACAAATGGTCTAGATACACTAATCAAAAAATTGTTTGATAGAGTGAATAAAAATTATTAAGCCATATTCGGTCTATAAGAAATTCATTCACATATAGTGATATAGGTAGAAAGTAAGATAATGAAAAATATGTGTCATGCAAACTTTAATCAAAAGAAATCGGAGGGGCACCTGAGTGGATCAGTGGGGTAAGCCTCTGCATTGGGCTCAAGTCATGATCACAGGGTCCTGAGATCAAGCCCCGTATTGGGCTTTCTGCTCAGCGGTGAGCCTGTTTCCCTTCCTCTCTCTGTCTGCTTCTCTGCCTACTTGTGATCTCTCTCTCTCTCTGAGTCAAATAAATAAATAAAATCTTAAAAAAAAAAAAAAGCAGGAGTGTCCTTGTTATTATCAGATAAAACAGACTGCAGGGCCAAGAAAATGACCAGACCAAAATAAACTTTGAATAATGATAAAAAGGTCAATCCACCAAGAAGGCATATGTGTTTATGTACCAAGTAACAAGCTTCACAGTCTAAAAACTTCCGTTTGATAGCAATGCTTTTTGTACAACTGAAGAGATTAGCTATTTAGAATACCTTAATGATCATTAGTTTTCTATAATATCAATTATATGTTTTCTTTGGATTTTTAATGTTTTCAATATGACATTTTCCCATTATAGAACAATTTTACCAATCTTCCTCTAGTATAGAGTCACTAGTTGGGCAGATAGAAAACTATCAGTAATAAAATTTTTAAGAGGTTTAAGTTATTAGCATACATAAGGGAAAGTACATAGTCTATCTTGAAAAGCTAAATGCAAGAGAGTAAGACATCTTTCTAACACCTTTGCTCAGTGTATACATAAGCTACATAACAATAACATTATGTAACAAAGTACCCCAACACTTGATGACTTAAAACAGCAGTTATTTGCAAGATCTGTGGTTCAGGAGACCTGGCTGATTTAGACTGGTTCAGGTAATCAGTTCTTCAAGCTGGGCCATCTTAAGCAATTTTGCTTTTAATTGCAGAGCTGTAGGTTGTCTGAGGTAGTAGCTCTCTTCCTATGTCTTTCATCCTCCTTGGACCAACTGGACAGTTAGTACATGTCCCTCACGTGGAAGTGACAGAGGTATAAGAGAACATAAAAAAGATGGGAGGTATCTTATGGTCTAATCGTGGGACTGGCACACTGCTCCACCTGCTTATACACAGATGTAGATGCAGATGTAGATTCAGACATATTTTTTAGGTAAGCTCCAATGTGAGGCCTGATCTCACAACAGCAGAATCAAGAGTTGAATGTTCTACTGATTAAGCCAGCCAGGCATACTATATTTTATTTGTAAGTTAAAATTATGAAGGATAATGGCATTGAACTCCTATACTATTTTTGTTTGCTGCATACCTGAGAGAGATAGGCATAACTGGGAAAGGGTGAGCAGAGGCAGAAGCTATGCCTATTGGTACTAAATGAAATTTTATACTATATGTCCAGAATTTCTCTTATCTATTTGATGAATGAGTGTGTATATCCCCTCCTTATTTTTGTCTTTTGAGGCTATTATAAAATATTCATGTTAAAAGAATCCAGATACTTTAAGAATGGTCCAATCCAAAAATATTCAATCTGTGCTCTTTATAACTCTAGGGTTAAAAAGTAGGAGGGCAAATGTTTGAGGAATCTTCCCCCTATTTAATAAGAAGAGATTTATTTTAGTTGTTTTTGTCTATTGGCCTCTCATGCAAAGTTTCATGACATAATGTTAGAGCATCTTTGATCTTCCTAAAATCATCCCCCCCTTTTTTTTTAACAGATGAGGAAACAGGCGCTGAGATGTGATGTGCCTTATTTCTACAAGGTATCATGACCTAAAACATTAAGGGGTAAAAAAAAAAAAAGAGCAGACTTGAGTTTCCTGACTTCAATGCTATATTGCTTTTGCTGCATAACAAATTGCCACAGACTTAGTGGCTTGAAGAAAACCCACTATAACTCAAAGTGTGTATGGGGCAGAAGTCCAGAAACGGTTTTGCTGGTCCTCTGCAAAGCTGCATTCTCCTCTGGAGGTTCAACTGGAGAAAGGCCTGCTCTAAACCTTGTTCAGGTTATGGCAAAATTAATTTTTTTATGGCAGTACGATTCAAATCAGCTTGCTTCTTCAAAGCCAGAACCAGACAGAGACCCTAGGAAGACAAATGCTACGCTTTTTTAATTAAAAAATTTTTTTTTATTAAGATATAATGTATTATTAGCCCTAGGGGTACAGGTCTGTGAATCGCCAGCTACACTTTTTTTTTTTTTTTTTTAAAAAAAGACTGATTTATTTATTTGAGAGAGAGAGAAAGAACAAGCATGAGTGGGAGGGGCAGAAGGGGAAGGAGAAAAAATCTTAAGCAGATTCTGCTCTGAGCCTGGAGTGGAGCTTGAAGTAACGACCTTGAGAACACAACTTAAGCTGAAACCAAGAGTCAGATGCTTAATCTACTATGCCACCCCAGCACCCCCAGGTGCTACACTCTTACATAATTGTGTATATCCCATCACTTTTCCCGCATTCCATTGGTTAGAAGCAAGTCCCAGTTTCTGCTCACACTCAGGGTAGATTACACAAAAAGTATAAAGATCTGATGGTGAGATCATGGAGGCCATCTTAAACTCTGTCCACCATGAGTACAATAGTATGCCACTTGTTAAAATATCAGTAAGTGAGAAGGACATTATAACAGTTTTTTAAATGTCTATAAAATTTCTGATATTCTTCCCTTCAACTCCACTCCCCCTGAAACTGAACTTGACTTAGTGATTCATTTCTGACTAACAGAATATGGTGGAAGTAACGGTGTATGACTTCTGAGACAAAAGGCATTATGATATGCTCTTTGCTCTCTTTCTTGGAATACTCACCCTGGGGAAGCCAGCTGCCATGTCAGGAGGACATTAGAGCAGTCCAGGTGGCAAAAGCCAGCAAGGGTTTCTGCCAACATTTGTGTGAGTGCTGACCTTCTGCTAATATTCTTGTAAGTCAGCCATCTTAGAAGTGGATTCTTGAGCTCCAGTCAAACCATTAGCTTTCCACAGTTCCAGCCAATATGACCTCATGAGAAAAGCTGAGCCTGATCATTCAGCTAAGCCCCACCCTAATTTGTGACCCACCAAGACTGTAAAAATTATGAATTTTATTACTTTTAAGTTATGAAGTTTGAGGGTAATTTGTTATTCAATAATAAGTAACTAATATAGACACAAAGTACTTTATTGTCTGCTTTAATATTCATCAAAGGACCTCCCACTCACCAAAGAAATCCCTACTGTAGGTTATAGGGAACTCTGTTTATAATAGATTGTCTTTTATATTTTTTAAAATCCTTTACAATTTTTGTTTTATTTCTCCCCCTAAAGTGACACCAATCCAAGTGAGAAATACCCACCTTTGTTGGTGGCTAAGAATTCTTTGTAGAAAAACATGTCCATGCCATGTTTTAAAACGTTGATTAGAGGGATGATGTCCCCTGTGCTTTACTGAACATTTAAATCTTTGTGCCGACTTGAACCTTTTCTACTCCATATTCTAAAGGGTATATACTACACATTTTCTGCAGAGAAATGTTCCAAAGATAAAGTAAGAAAGATGAAAACACTCGTTCTTGGACCTTTTCGGGTGAATAAAACCTCACTGCTGATGCAAATGAATTTGCTCGAAGATTTTACTCAGAGAAAACAGTCAAGATTAAATCTTCCTCGGGAACTATAACTCTAACAAACTACAAAGAAGTGAGGCTCCATTGACAAAGAACCTGTGGACTGTCCTTACCCCCAGCTGTGAGCACAGAAGCAAAGCAACAGAAAAGTTCAACAAATTGGACTGATTTTCTTAATAGGACTGAAATAGTCTGGTCTAAGTGAAAAACAAATAAACAAAAGCCAACTTTGTTAGGTCTGGGGCAAATCTTTGTGGTTATCAAAATAATGGCTCTACAATCGGATGTTAGCACCATGTAGCAATTATTCTTCACTTCTTTACTATTCTTATCCATTCTTGTGTTCATCTTTACATTCCATGCAATCCACTTTTATAGTTAAGAGCTGATTAAGCCATGATAGAATATTTTCACTTTTCCACTTCAAAAATTATCCTAGAATACTCTGTTTCCAAACACATTTATTTCACAAATAGCCTTATTATTTTTTCCTTTGGTACTACTATTTTAGTGGTCAAATTTAAGTCAACTAATGCATATTCCATGGCGGAAGAACCAAAAAGTCTATTAGCTTAATTTAATACATATTAGACTGTGATACTTGTGCCTCAAATGGGTAAAATTAACAAGGCCTGGATGTAATTTATCAAGTACACTGAAGCAGGTAAATATCAGCATGAAGCCCGATGCATCAGAGTTGGAAGTATAATGAGATCAGTAGGTAAGCCCTCCATAAAATTACTTGGGGCGTAGAAGAATCCAGACATAGCAATTATACTTCGCAAGAAGCAGCAGTTCTAGAATAGAAATAGTCTATAGCAATAGTCAGATTTACAATCTCAAAGGAGAGAAAGGAAAATTACTTAAGTTAAACTAAGAAGCATCCTAAATCATCATTACATTGTATTGATCTCAGCTGAATGTGACTGGCTAGAAAGCTTGGTTTATCTATACCGTTAAATATTTCTATAGTGTTTGACTAGCACCAAGAATATATAGTCTAGCATTTGAACTACAGTAAATTCTAAGCACACAGGCTTTTGCAATGTGTGCATGTCTTTTTGAAGAAGACTCTCAGAATATTTAGGGGAGTTGATGTTGATCTATCTGTTAGTTGTATTTTTTAACATTCCTGCCAATACATCAGAGTAAAGTGTAGGCAAATATATTTAAAGAGGATGAAGAAAGTGAACTTGGCAATAGTTTTAAGTGAAAAATAGGTAGCACTGTTTTAACTATTTAGTCTTTTATCAAAACATGTCATTGTTCATTTACTTATTGAATGGTCCTAAATTTTTCTGGCCCATTTATTTTTCAGAAAGATTTAATATCCCTAAAAAAATAAAATAGATTTTGAAATATGTATTGCCATGTTGAAATATCTATCACATAGGCAGTAGAACTAAGAAATATCTTCTACTAATTTCTATGAATATACTGGTAAAATGTTAAACTGTTCATATTGAAAGCGTCTGACCCACCCAATTTAAATTTTGGACTGGGGAGAGGAACATAAAATCATTCCTGTTTGCCAGTAAAATCTACCCTTCAATTTGTCTTAGCATTACCTAGAAAATTATGTACTCAAATGTCATCTGCATATTTTTAGCAGAGAGCTACAAATTAGAGATAGTCATTTTCTGCAAAGAGAGCAGCTGGCCAATCATTAACTCTACCAATTGTTTATTAAGCACATTTATTAGAGAGAAAAAAGAAAAAGAAGAAATGAGATGGTCTAATAATAGTATTATTGCTAGGCAGATGGGGTGGGGTGTGTGTGTGTGTGTGTGTGTTTGCTCACATGCGATTTTATTCTTTAAGATCTTAGTTATCAGAATTAGCCATATGTATGCACATACACAGAATGGCCAGAAAGACCAATGCTATAGACTATCTGAATTTCTCTTTCTAGAATTAACCGCTGAAATCTTTCTGTAAAAGAAAAAGGGAGGTACTCAGACTATATCAGAGTTTGTTATAGCTTTGTACATATCAATTAATTTAATCCTGAGCAACTCCTAAATTATAATGTTGAGCTATTTACTAGAACAATAAATCCTTCTAAAGCTGATGCTTTGGGAAAACTAGAGAGTAAAAGAAAGGGCTGCGTTTATCAGCCCTGACATGAGCCAAGGAACTACCTGCTCTAAAAGGTCTACAATACAATTATAGGAAGAAGGATTTAAAAACAAAGAGAAACATTTAAATAAAAAACAAACAAACAAACAGAAAAGCTCTGGTCCCTATAAAATCTCTTTCTTCCTTTACCATTTCCCTTAAAGCAATAGTTGGTGGGTAAGGGAAGTCTAGGTTTGAAAACTTCCAAGACTTGGTTCTTTGTATGGGTAAAGATGGACACTAGGATCTCCACCTTTTTTTGTCTGGTATCTTTTGTTTCATATTTGGGAAAGAATTTAATGAGTCCTTGTTTGTGTGCAATAGAAGGTATCAGGAACAATAAAAAGTGTTTAGAGCCATCTTTCTTATGCGTACTGATGTAAAAATCCTCAAATTTAACCAATAGCATCCACAGCACTTGAAAAAGTAATGCATCATTACTAAGTGAACTTTTTGGGAAATCTAAAAATAGTTCAATTTTAAGGAGCTTCTACCATAATATGAACATTACCAAATGTGAACTCAAAAGATTATTGCCCATGAATGTTTTCCAAGTAGCTTTACATAAATCTCAACACTCACTTTCCTTGTGTGCTAAATACATTGCATTTGCCCCTCTAGATCATTCTTAACCCTACTCTATTTCTCCAGGAAGCTGTCTTGTATGGACTCCATTAAAGGACTATTATCTCTGGGGTCTAGCTGGGCTCAGCCAGTGATGAATTGTGAAAACTGAATTTTCACAGAGCAGAACACTGGTTTTGGTGAATCTTACAAGTTCTGATATATTTTATACTTAACTATTTTTTCAAGTGCTTTGTTTTGGATTTTGATCTCTTCTTTGGTCTAAGAGTTAATACTTCTCTCTTAATTTCCAGGTGTTTTGGTTTTGCTTTTATTACTTTAAAAAAATATTGTAACTGTATCACATTTTGAACAGATAGCTTATTTGGTACTATACCTGCTTCTGGGAATTATTAAATTTTTCTTTTCAGATCAATATTTAGTTTTCTTTTATGAAATGTTCACAGATACAGGAAAATAAGATACAGCTTCTGATTTCCTGATGTTGAATGCATTGTATAGTTATCATCTTATTAATTTTGCTCTTAAGCCCTTAAGAGGTTTTTTATTTACTTGATTTATCTTGGCCTTTGAGAACTGAGAAAAAAATCTCCTATTAATATTGTGTTTCTATTACTTCTCATTGTACTTCCTGGAGTTTTGCATTATGAATACTGTTGATATGTTACTTGGTACATAGAAGTTGACTGAAGATTTATTACTGTATTTTGTATTTTTCATTATTATTAAACATTTTTCTTTGTCTTATGTAATGTTTTTGCCTTGATTAAATTTTCTCAATATTAACAGGGACTCTTGATGTTGGTTACTCTTTCAAAAATATATCTCCTTATTCTTTCCGTTTCTTTATAATTGCCTTCACTTCTTGGCTCATCATACTCTTGTACATTCAACTTTTTTGAATCACCCTTTTTACATGTACACTTTGTATATAGCACATTCTTGTATTTTTGGAATCTAATATGTAATTCTTCTGTTTTGTTTTTTTTTTCTCAAGTTTTTTTTTTTTTTTTTTGGCACGAGATCTATTTTCTTTATGTGTATGTGTTTACCTATATGTCTTTTTATTATGACAACGTGTAAGGTTTATGGTCATTGTTCTTCTCATAGTTAATTAACTTCATGACTTCTAATTTTATCTCTAGACCTTTCTTTAATGATACATCTTTTTAAATATAGAATTTATAACTTCATGAGAGAATAGAAATTAGACCACTTCCCTTCTGTATTTGTCATCCATTGCCATGATAATGCTGCATAACAAACCACTTCAAAATTCACTATTTCAAAACATTAAGTATGTCAGTGATTTAGGATGAGCTTGACTGAACAGTTATTTTGGTTTTGTTTAGATTCACTCAATTGAACAATTGGGCCACAGATGAGTTGGTCTAGAACAGTCTCTGTTGGGATGACTGAGGCAACTCAGCTCTGTTTCGCATATTTTGTTTTCCAGCAAGCTAGCCCAGACTTAACGTTTATTCAGAAAGTAGAGGAATCAAAGAGAGCAAGAAAAAACCTACAAGATTTCTTTCAGCGTAGATTTAGAATTAATATACTGTTGCTTCTGCTATACTATTGGCCAAAGTAAGGTATAGGCTAGTCCAGATTAAGGAGTGTGAAAATAGTTTCTATCTTTTTAGTGAGGCAATAATGAAAATCACTTGGTAAAGGATGTGAATACAGAGAGAATTGAAGAATTGGGCCAATTATTGTAATCAATTTAATAACAGTCCTAATAGCCATTTATTCATATTACTCACTTGTGCAAAGTATACTTTTCTTCATTTCAAGTTATGCACCTCTATTTACTCCAAATTCACTTTTAAATATGCATCCCCCCTGCCACCCTTGAGTTAATCTCTTCTTGTACTACTTTCTAGCATACAGCTAAATACAACCAGGTAAGTGCATTTAAACCAGCATTTCATTAATTAACTAAATGCAAACAGTATTTTACCTTGTGAACACTTCTGCCAAGTCCAACAGTTTCTTTCATTAAGTATATCTTCCATGTCGCCACATGAGACAGTATTACCAATTGCTTTGCAAGTACAGAATATGCCATTTCTCCAGCTTCCTAGAACAGTTTCTTCTCCATTTTTACACCTACTCTAATGGTTTCTACATCATTTTCCTAGCCTCAGCCTCCAACTTCATCTCACACGCCATATATTTTACATTTTTATTATGGAAGCTCCAACTAAAAAGTATGAGGTTTGTTATTTCTGGATAGTTTGAATCTTACCCTATGTCTGTTAATTTCCAATAAAGGCATCAAAAAATTGCTGAGCGAGTGTTCAACCTAAGTAATTTCTAACCATTAATTTAAATCTGACACTCAATATTGTTTCTTTTAAAATTAAATATATTTATCTTTACCTAGTACAATTTTTTTCTGGTAAAGATTTTTTTCAGGGCAATTTCAGGTCTACAAAAAAATTGAGAGGAAGATGCAAAAATTTCCTTGACCCCACTCTTACATAGCTCTTACATAGCCTCCCTCGTTATCAACATTTCCCACTGAATTGGTACATTTGTTATACCTGATGAACCTATATTGAAAAATGCAATTATCTAAAGTACTTAAATATATCTTAGGGTTCACTCTTGCTATTATGTATTTTATGGGTTGGGACAAATGTATGATGATATACATCTATAATTATACTATCATATAGGATGTTTTCATTGCACTAAAAATCCTCTGTGCTCTACCTATTCATCCTTCTCTCAGCCCCCAATCCTGGAAATCACTGACTTTTTTTTTTTTTTTTTTTTTTACTGTCTACTAGTTTTGCCTTTTCCAGAATGTTCATATAGTTGGAATTATAAAGTACACAGCCATTTCATATTGGCTTCTTCCACTTAGTAATATGCATTTAAACCTCCTTTATGTGTTTTCATGCTTGAGAGCTCACATATAAACTTTGGAATGAGTTTGTTGATATTCTCAAAGTAAATTGCTGAATTCTGTTTGGGACTGCATTGAATCTATAGATTAAATTGGGAAGAGATCTTGACAATATTGAGGCTTCCTACCATGAACATGGAACATCTCTTCACTTTAGTTGTTCCTTGATTTCATTCCTTAGAATTTTGTACTTTCACTTATATAGATCTTACACATATTTGTTAGACTTATTCTAAGTATTTCACTTTTGTCACCAGTCTGGCCAGAGGTTTGTCAATTTTATTGATATATTTCAGAGAATCAGGTTTTATTTCATTGATTTTTCTACTGATTTCCTGTTTTCAATTTTACTGATTTCTGTTCTAATTCTTATTATTTATTTTTTTCACTTAGTTAGGACTTAATTTGCCCCTACTTTTCTAATTTCTTAAGGTGTTCAATATAGATTTTAAAGCATCTAAATTTCCAATTTGGAGATGGACAGAAGTCCATATCCTAATCACATGAAGTTTTAGGACAGGGGCAGAAATGATGAAGGAAGTAATTGGGGAATGCTTAATCCTTTGGTTTTAGGAATCTGGTACTTCCTTCACTTGTTCAACTCAGACAGACGTTTTAGATAAACAGAAATTACTACATGTGTTCTAAGTACTGTTCTGGAGAGAAGATTCCTGGTACTGAGCTTGTTCTTGCCTGGAGGTTGCTCCTATGCAGTTATGGCAGCTGGAGATGTACGTTATCTGACCTGCTGGGGACTGCTGCTGAGTGTCTCATGTAATCAAAAGAGACTCAACAGGACTGAGAATAGCAAAGCGATTTTACAATTTTGTTGAATACTTCAAACCCTTTAAGTCGTGTGACTGCCATTTGTCAGAACTGTTAATCTTCTGTCAATGTGTTGTGTATTTGTGTATTTTGTATTATTGATTGCCTTGTTTTTGTTAATCCTATAAAAAGCCTCTGAAAACCTCAAGAAAGAGGTCTTGAATCTGTAGTAGACATGTCAAGCAGTTAAGCCTATTTAGTAATGAAGCATTGAGATGGCTACCTAGTCAAGATAATGCAGTCAATGAAGACCACAGACAGTGTTTTTAATGTGTAAATTCTAACACTATAAATTATTAGCTGTGTAGCATTTAATAAACTTTATAAACCTCAGTTTCCTCATCTTTAAAAGGAATTATTACAAATACTGCATAAACTCTTTTGTAGGGTGAAATGTAACATTTATAAAATCCAAAGCATTGAGCTAGCTCCATAGCAAATGCTCAAGAGATGTTAACTTCTTCCCTTTCCTTAATTTTCTACATTTATTCTAAGATCTGAGTTTTATTAGCAGATGTTTAAAGATTACTTTTTAATCTGGCATGCTTCATATATTTTTTGGTTCTTTTTTATATAAAGTCTCAATTATGAAAACTTACTTTTACTATGTTTAGCCTATATAACAAACTAAGAAATAATTTTCTTGATGTAAATATGGACAGAAATAAATGCACTTTTAAAATGCCCTTACTATAAATCAAAGTTATTCTCAAACAGTTATTAGTATTGTTTTTCAATTTGAGAAATATTGTAGGATTTCTACAATTATGGGATAAACAAACTGTTATGAATTCACTCAGATATAATGCTTCCCAAATTGTGGAATTTAGGCTTTTTTGTGATTGTTGTCAGTATCAAGTCTTTTTTTTTTTTTTGCTACTAGCAAAATGGTCTAGATAATTCTACCTAAAGATGTATAGTTACTGCTGGCAAGGCAAACAGTAGGGAGTACTTTTCAAGACTCTCATCCTCCAGATTTGATATGCCAATAACCAAGGCCCATCCTTGACAAAAAGGCAAAACTTGTCTCAGTTAGTTCCTTCATGGTTCATTTTGCACTTTATTTATTTTCAGTAGCACATCTTTCCTTTTTTTTCCCCCCCTAACGTCTTCATTTTGCTTTATTCTTACTTTCACTGTGAGGTAAATATGTTTATTCAAAACAACAAATCTACTAGGCAATGCATACAGGGAGATATGCCTTTCTTTCCCATGTAAATTTTTTTATTTTTTTTTTTTTGAAAAATATAACTCTTTCTGGCATTTCGGCCACATAGGCCAAGTAGAGCATTGTTCTCTCTTCTAGAAAGGAAATAGATGCCGTATTTCCTTTTCTTTTCTTTCTTTCTTTCTTCTTCTTCTTTTTTTTTTAAAGATGTTATTTATTTATTTGTCAGAGAGAGAGGAGTGAGAGCGAGCACAGGCAGGCAGAGTGGCAGCAGAGGCAGAGGGAGAAGCTGGCTCCCTGCCAAGCATGGAGCCCGATGTGGGACTCGATCCCAGGACGCTGGGATCATGACCTGAGCTACAGGCAGCTGCTTAACCAACTGAGCCACCCAGCCGTCCCGATGCCATATTTTTTATAGTAAATTTTTATACCGAGTTCATGGAAATAAACTGCTTTACATTTCTGTTTAGCACTTTGGAATTTCAAAACAGCTTATATATTGTATCACCTTAATAACTCTGTAAGATAGACAAGCTAGATAGCTTTGTTCCTATTGTATAGATAAAAAAACAGCAAATCAAAGATTCTAAATGATATATCAAGAATCTAGTAGCTGGAGAATTGGCTGGAAACCCAATCTTGATTTTCTGCTATCTCACCATGCCTCTCTATTTGTAACTCAAAGAAACATAAACTGATGGTTTATAACTTAAAATTCTTGCTTTTGTTATCACATAGTAATTGATAACTGTTAAACTAGATCCAGGTTCATCGGCTTAGAATGTACTCTGGTGAGTGAATTTGTTCTGGGTCATGTTGACCAGTGTTAGGCAATTCCAGATGATGAGACAGGAATGCAACAGAATTCTGTAATTAGAGTCTGTTATAAACAAACAAACAAAAAGAAGTTGATACGTTCCCTGACCTTTTGATAAATTATCAAGTCCTGAGAATCTAAGTCAGAATCCAGAAGAAATTTTTTTCTCAAATAAAAGCATGTGGATCCAAGTCATATCTTGACAACATATCAGCAAAAAAGGAATTGTAATTCATTGAACAACTAACTACATGTGCTTGCTCCTTTCAAGTCTGTTGAAGCTATAAAGTTGATATTATTGGCCCATTTTACAGATGAGAAAATTGAGGCTGAGAGACTAATTATTAGCTGCTAATAACGACGGAGCTCGAATTTGAATAAAGTGCTCCCAAACCAAAGTTCATATTTTTTCTTCTTTCCTACTAACTTCTCTCAAAAAACAAAGTTCTATACTTTCTGTAAACTCAAATATTTGTACAAATCTTATTTTAAACAGGCAATCAATTCTTACATAAATTAGGCAACATTTTTATTTATCTAACCAGAAGAGTTTAAGAAAATAGTGAGGCAGACTATAAAATTAAAATATGTTCATTGTATTAAAGTGTTGGGACTACATCAGAATAAGCTTTTGCACAGCAAAAGAAATCATCAACAAAATAAAAAGGCAAACTACTGATGGAAGAAAATATTTGCAATATTATGCCTAATAAGGGGTTAACATCCAAAATATATAAAGAACTTCTACAGCTCAAAATCCAAACCAAATAATCCAATTTAAAAATGGGCAGAGGACCTGTATAAACATTTTTCCAAAGAAGACATACAGATGGCCAACAGAAATATGAAAAGATGCTTAATATCACTAGTAATCAGGGAAGTGCAAATTAAAACCATAACAAGATACCACTTTACAACTATTAGGATGGCCAAAATCAGAAACACAAGAAACAAGTGTTGGTGAGAATGTGGAGAAAAGGAAACCTACTCTCATGCTCTGTTGGTAGGAATTCAAACTGGGGAAGCCATTGTGGAAATCTGTATGGAGGCTCTTCAAATAATTAGAAATAGAATTACCATATGATTCAGTGAATCCACTACCGGGTATTTACCAAAGAAAACAAAAACACTAATTTGAAAAGAGATATGCAGTCCCACGTTTACTGCAGCCTTATTTATAATAGCTCAGATAGGGAAGCAGCCCAAGTGTCCATCAATAGATGAATGGATAAAGAAGATGTGATATACATGTGTAAAATGAAATATTACTCGCCATAAGAATGAATGAAATCTTGCCATTTGTAACAACACAGTGAAGAGGCCAAGTACCCAGAGCAGGCCTAGGCCAGGAGGCCCCAGAAGATGGAAAGTTACTAACAATAAGCTAGAGATAATCAGAGCAAGAGATAAGCAGCCCTTTCTGCTTCTGTAAACAGGCTTCCCACCACAGACTCCCTGCACTATTCTTCCCGCCTAAAGCAGCCCTGCTCCCCCAGTTTAAACCACCAACCAGCAGTCAGCACAGCCCTTGGAACCTGACTGCCTGCAGTCCCCTATAAAAACCTTATAACCTCACTGCCCAGGAGCCCAGAATATCCAGCATGAGCTCCTCTGGGTCTGCTGGAGGAAAATAAATCCGAGTTCTTCTACATCTCTGAGTGTCCCTTGGTCTCTTGCCAGTCTGATTTTTATTTTTCTGCAACCATGGGAGGACCTAGAGGATGTAATGCTAAGTGAAATAAATCAGCCAGAGAAAGACAAATACCACACGATTTCATTCATATTTGGAGTTGAAGAAATAAAATAAATGAACAAAACCGGAAAAAAAGTGACAGACAAAAAAACCAAACTCTTAAATACAGAGAATAAACTGGTGGCTGCCAGAGGTGAGGCTGGTGGGGGGATGGGTGAAATAGAAAAACGAGATAAAGAGTGAACTTATCTTGAGGACCACTGAGACATGTATAGAATTGTGGAATCATTGTATTGTATACCCGAAACTAACCTAACACTGTATATTAACTATACTCGAATAAAAATACTGTCATTAAACCATTTTGATAATATTGGACTATATTAAATAATTACACATAATTTAAATCTCATACCTAATGTAAGTTTGATGTGGAGGTAAGACATGCCTCTGATATGCTGCAGAAGTTGTCCCTGGAGTACAAAAAATTATTCGTACAGAAAAGGGAGCTCAGCGTGGTTAGTGAAGATTTGCTGGCATAAAAATTTAGCAGGCATTGACCTGTGTAGCTACATGTGAAATAGACAGATTTAATATTCAAAAGATTTACGTGTTCTACTTACAAATTTAAAATTTTAATTACCATGGCTCACCATAAAAAGTTTCCTTAATACAATATTTTTTAAAACTACACATTTTTTTCCCAGAAAAAAAAATCTGTATGATTAATTACATGCAACACCCCTAAGAGATCCTCAGTATTTGCTTTAGCAAAGTTTCTGTTAAAAAACAACAACAATAATATATATGTAGTAACTCATTAAGGATTCACTTTGAATTTTGTTTTGCATTTTAAATACTGTATGGTAAATTCTATTTTTGACAGCAGTGAAATGATTTAGTTTGGAGTGGGCTTTTGGTCATGCTGAAGGACTGCAATAAATCAGTTCCATGAAAAAAAATTGAGTGTACGTCACTATATTAGCTCTAGGCCGTTCAAAAGCACCTAAGCCTTTGTTTTACCTCAAAAGGAATGTTTAATTCATTAAAACATGTAGAAAAAACATGATTATGCTTTTTCTTGGTATTTTACTTGAAGATTAATCTTTTATTCACCACTGGATCTGCACGAAACAAATTTATTTGAAAGGAATTAACTGTCACGCAGTGTGTGGGTCTTAGTTTTCTTAAAGTGAATAGGAAATGTCTGGGACCTAAACAATTATTTCAGTTTGAGGGTAATGTATTTTCTGGTTTCTACCCTGTCAGATTCTCACCCTAGTCTCCAGGGAGGTGAGAAGAGATTGCCTATTTGACATATATTGCCTAGAGCAAGTCCTGAAACTACGATTTATATTATTCATTTGACTGAATGCTGATTTCCATAGATTTGCCATGGGTGAGAATACAATCCATTTCCTTTAAAAACTCAACACCTTTCTTCTACAAATGAAGTTGTATTTTGTATGAAATACTGAAGGAAAAAAAGAATTAGGGAATGTTAAAAACAATTTTTTTGGTATGTTAAACTAGGTAAAAATCAGACTTTTAAAGTTTTTAGTTTTTTAAACTAATTTAAAAGGTACTGGAAAATTTAGAACTCTGAACATTTCCTTTTGGCCACAGATTTTAAAAAACATCACGTATAGAGAAAAGTAAGTTATAAATCCCAAGATCTTTTGTTTTTTCAATATCTGCATTATAACAGAAAAATATAAAGTATAAATAGTCTGATGAAGTAAGTGAAATATGACTTATCTCTTCTGCCCCCAGATTAGTCTTCACTAATAAAAATCATCTTAAGTTGCTGATTGTTCCTAAAGAGATGCATTATCCATGGACTCAGTTAATAAAGATTAATTATGATACTAAAATCTTCAGAGATTAATAAAAATTCATAATCACATTTTGCTATATGGGGAAGCTTTTAAAAATTGTGAAAATCCATAATTATATTCCAACATAAAATTATATTATTTATATATAATTATAGTCCAGACATAAAATTTTTGTTCTTCAAATCAAGGGATAAAATAGTAGAAAAGTTCTGAGATCAGGAAAAAGTTCTCACTCTAGAATTAGGTGACAAAGACAAAATAAGTATATCTGTGGTATTGATGAGAATTAACTTTACATCATTCATTCTCTAGTGCCTAATCACTATTTTAAAAATTTTCTATAATGATTACGACAACTTAATTAGTCTTTACAAGGAGAAAGGTCCCCATGGTAATCTCTCCAAACACCTCCCAAACCAGTGTCTTGATCTGAATTCCCTGTATCTGTTAATATCATTAATAGATGAGCCAGGCTTGCCATACTGGAATATCTCTTATACCAGCTCTTATGTTATATCTCCATCTTCCATAAAATGCCAATTTATAACTATTACACAATCATAATGCCTTCTTAATCCACCTTGTTTTTCCCAAATTCCATTGCCAGTGTCTATATGAAATCGGATAATTCAGACTTTTCTAATAGGGGAAATAAATTTCTTCCACCTTTCAGAATTTAATATCTCACTTCCACCATCTCCAAACACCCAAATATCAACACACTCAGAGCTTAAGAATTAAACCTTTCCTGATGTAGAGCAAAAATAAATAGCTACTTGCTGAATTTGTTTTAATGGGCCATCAGAGTCAACTGAGAAATAATTAGCGGAAAGGATTTTTGCACAGCACTGAGAGAGGAGGTAAAAAAAAAGTGTTTGAAGAAGCAAGAAGGAAGGAAAAAAACATTTGAGTGAGGAAGTCATGTCATGGTCTAAAAAGGAGTGTAGAGGATGAGGGAGAAGAAAGACAAGACTCGGAATTTTCAAGAAGGGAGAGGGCTAACATTTGCCTGTTGGTAGACTTGGAAAAGGACTATTCTGAGGGCTCTTGCGGACATGACCAGGTACAAGATCTGGCCTCCTGTACAGTGTCTCACTTGGCCTCATCCAGGTTATATGCTGGTGTTTTTACTGGATGGGATTCTCCTTTCATCCAGCCACTAGGTAACTATCCAGTAGGAGTGATGCTATGCTGTCATTGGACTTTGGTCTTCATTTCATAACACCCAGAACACCATTAAGATCAATAACCGGCTGGGTTTCCTGCCCAGTTCTAACTTCCTCATATGCTTGGGAAATAGCTGAACTTAATAAACTCTAGAGATACCCACAGCTCAATGGCACTTAATGATAGAGACTTGTAGTTCTGAGAGATAGCTTTGCTCATCTCTGATTTATCATCTTTTTCTTTTCCCATTGTTAAAGGATAAATTTATTTATATATATAAAATCATATATAAAGTATATTTATATGTAAAATATAAAAATAATAAATATATATATGCCAAACATTGACTCTCATAAAAAATATAAAATGAACATGTTAACGGTTTAACTCATGAATTTAGAAGTATCCAGTTAGATGTTACAACCATTTCAAAAGACGATTCAAAGAGCATAGACATATAGGCCATAAAATGATTTTAAAGACTGAAGTAAAACTGATGCTCTTTCACAGAGATGGGGGAGGTAGGGTTAGGGAGGAGAAATGAAACATCCCTCCATTAGACAGAATTTATTTGCATGCTAAAAGACAAGAGTTATTTGCAGTGCTATCAGTTATCTACAACTTGGAGTTGTCAAATAGCTCAAAAGACCATGAAAAATGCCAATCCCTTAGGTTCAGAAACTGGAAGGATGGATGTTCTTAAGATCAGAGGTTAGCAAACGTTTTCTATGAAGGACCAGATATTAGGCTTTATGGGCCACACACACTCTTTATCATTTATTCATCCCATTTTTTGTTTTGTGTTGTTTCATTTTATAACTTTTTAAAAAAATGCAAAAGTTATTCACAGCTCAAATGCTGTATAAAAATAGGCCATTGTCCCGATTTGTCCCATGGGTCCTAGTCATCCAGTAACTTTTTTGGGTCCATTTCAAAGTCTTTCACAATTTTTTTTTTTTTTGACAGCATTTGGACACATCTTTCATTTTGTTGGAAAATAATTCTTTTAAGATATTAATCTGGTCAAAGACTCCCTCTTCTCAAAGGATTTCAATAGGTCCTTGCAGAATTAATTAAATGCAAACTTCCCAGACTTGGCGTTCAGGTCTCCAATCACATATTTGACTACTGCAGATTTATTCCCCCAGCTCTTCCCACATACAAACCACTTTTTTTACTTAAATATGCCCCATTTTCTCACTTCTGTAAATTGTCTCATATTTAAGCTATTATACAAAATCCTTCCCCTTTCAAAATCCTAGTCTTCCTTAAAAGGTTGGTCCAGTAATGTCCTCCTCAACCTTTGGCCAGGGAGAATATTCTTGTTTGAGCCCTCCTAACATTAGCATCATTATTTATATCCTTCACACTAATTCTCCTAATATTAATTCATTTTACTTATATTACTTCCCTGTCTGTTTGCGCTGCTATAGCAGAACTATCTTAGAATATGTGTCTTATCAACTACACAAATGTATTTTTTACAGTTCTGAAGGCTAAAAAGTCCAAAATAAAGCACGCATGAGGCAGATTTGGTGTCTGGTAAGGTCCCACTTCAGTCCCACTTCCTCTCTCCTAAGAGAGCTGATTTTTCACTATGATGTCACATAGTGAAAGGAACTCTGTGTGGTCTCTTTTATAAGGGCACTAATCCCATTATGAGGGTTCTGCCCTCATGACCTCACGACCTCCCAAAGGCCCACCTCCAAATACTGTCACCCTGGGGATTAGGTTTCACCATATGAATTGTAGGGGGATATATTCAGTCTGTAGTACATCCCACTCAACAGTGTATTTCTTCTAGGCCTTTCAAAGATTTGGTACTCAATAAATTTTTGTTGTATTCCATCATTTGTTTCTTCTCTTGTTCTTGTGTAATTTTCAATTTGCTGAGATAAGACTTTTTATTGACTTACTGAAATAACAGTGTTTATTCCCTTTATACCATTAGCCAGTCTGGTATCTACGGGAAATACTTAACATTCTTATTTTAGTTATCTAATGCTGCATACCAAATTTTCCTAAAGCTTATTAGTTTAGAAATAAAAACACACTTATGATTGAAATGGTTTCCATGCATGAAACCTCTGTGTGTGACTTCGTTGAGTTCTTTGGGCCACAGTCCCTCATAGTATTTCAATCAAGATGATTCCAGAGCTGAGTCACCTCAAAGTTCAAATGGGGTAAGATCCCCTACAAAGTTTACTCACGTGTTTGGGCAGGATTGGGTTTCCCATGGATTGCTGGACTGGGGGCCTCATTTTTTCACTGGCTATTGGTTAGAGGCATCCTTCCATTCCTTGTGGCTCCTCCAAAGGCCAGCTCACAATATGGTGGCTGCTCCATCAGAGTGAGCCAGTAAGAAGAGCCAGGGGGAGAAAGAGAGGAGGAAAGAGAGAGAAAGAAGTCAAGTTTTTTTAATGACCTAATCTCAGAAGTGACATTCAACTATTTCCATTGTATGCGGAGAGAATTACCCAAGGGTATGAATATTAGGAGGTGGGATCACTCGGGGCCATTTGGAGTCAGCCTGCTACAGTTCTCTAAACTTCAATTTTCAAACCACTGATGATGGTTTGAAAGATGATGATGATGATAATGTCGAATCTACCAAATTTAGAACTCTAAGATTAAAAGGCTATTATAAATTTAAAATGCTGTGGAATGAGAACAGTGGTCTCTAAATATAAGAAGACCATGGGAAACCTTCTGTCAAACAAAGAAGAAATTGTCAGACTGATATATTTAAGGAAAAAACCAGAATTAATCTTCAGTAAAAATTACTGTTTACCGAAAGTGATTAAATCTGACTATACATTTCCCCCTCTATTATCTAGGCATCCAGATTTTGGGAATCCACATTCTTCTCATCTTATTATAGTGTTATACATTTAAAATAGACATACTTGCATTTTAAAGAGACTTCAGAAAGAGAAAGTAATCTTATGACAAAGGAAAGGTTCTCAGGCACTCATGAAAATCTCTAATTTGGGAAAATCTCTTTCCTAGAAATCTTGAAAGTGAATGTTTACTCTGCCTACATATATATTAGAGCCCTGTGAAGTTATCTTTAAAACGTCTGGTTAACCTGGTTTAATCACCATTGTTTTGACTCTTACTGCTGCAAAAATTATTGCAACTGCAGTATATCACTGTTCCAGTAGATGGCAAGAGCATACTATACACCAAACAGAAGTGAGTTTTAAAACGTGTATGTTGAAGGCGTGAACAAATGTGTCAACCTGTTTTAAAAATCTGCCTTTGTTGTGTTTGGGACACCATGAATGTAAAGGGAATTGTAGCATTCCATCACAGACACCTCTAATTCAGACAGGGTTTGCTGATACCCTACAGAATTAAGGAAAAAAAAAAAAAGTTCAATCGAGACAAGTGATCTCATGCAGAATTAAGTTATGCCTGTGTGTTAATCTTATAGTCAATTCAATTAGGCTTCTTTTTTTTTTCTTTTTGGTTTTATTTTAATAAAACAGAGTGGATATAATATGGAAATGATTTTAATTAAAAGAAAGGCATATGGCACTTTGTAATTATAAACCATGAAGACCAGTTGTTAAGATAGTGGTGTTCTGCAATGGAAGTTAAAAGACACAGAAAGACAGAAGACATTTATATTCAATTGCCATTTTTCAGTTATATGATACCAGCATTTCCCAAAGAATGTACATATTATTGCACATATTGTAATTTAGAAAGCATGTATGCTTAACGATTTCGCTACTCTTCTTGCCTATTTATGTTCTTGTTAATTTGACAATACTGTAATTTAAGCCAAGAATATTATGCAGTGATGTGATTGTAAGTGCTGAGAAATAAGGATGGTGACATTTATATTCATGCAGCATAAACATAAATTAGGCAAAGTTCAGCTTTTTTCCCCCTGGCATTGAAGCTATATAGAGAGGATGCACACAACAAATTTCAGCAAGGTAAATCTTTTCTTTGTGTTTTCATTACATAAAACGAAATGTATTCCCACTAAAAAAAAAATTCCCATTATACATGTTGATAATAATGCCCAGTGTTCCATTGCTTTGTCCTTCTGGCCTCAGCGGGACATTATGTCCAGCTTTTTCTATGAGGCGCCCTACTTGGTAGGGGGCTCCTATTGGGGAAAGGCCACATCTAGCTCCTGTAGGTATGAGAAAATCTGCCAGTGATGCTTTGCAGTGGGCAGATGGGTAGGATTTTGGTTGGCGCTGGCTCAGGCTGTCAAATCTGAGAGCTGAAGCAGTACCATAAAGGGAAATGAATACCAGGGTTCATGTCTGGAAAATTAACACAAGACTGGATGAGCTGAGAGATTGATTGGGCAGTTCAGGAATTAGTTTTTGAATAGAGGCTGTATGCCTGGGTACTTTTCCAGTGTAGTGTTTTAGAAGACTTTCAGTTTAAAGGCACTAACTAAAAGAGCATTATATCGATGCCTTTAAGGACTGACAATCTACAAAGTCCTCACTGACTGTTTCTTGAGTTTTGCTGATAACTGAGACCCAATTAGATTGTAAATGGGATCTAGATTACTTTTTGCTTAATAAATTATCTTACATATGCTTAGAGTAAGGCTTTGTTGGCATTTTTCTATCCACTGTAGACATTTTTCAGGACAACCCATTTGACTGGGCATTGTATTATATTAAAGTACTGGTTCTGAAATAATATTTTAGAGAATGTATTGGGTCTTCTGTATTAATTAAGACAAATCGATTTTAGCACTGTCCTTGTAGCACTCATTGTTCTCTTTTCTTTCTCCTGAAGAAGTTGGTTTCCCTTTATAGATCTTAGCCTTTAATTTTTATTTATCCAGTTTTTAATTCCATTGAGGTTTTTAAGTAGCCATGAAAATAGTTTTATCAAGGTTTTCTTAATAACATAAAGTATGAGTACTCATCCATTCCTTTTTTATATGCATATTTCCCTTTATTCCAGATACTATATTAAATCAATTTCCCAAATGCATAAGTGTGTATCACAACACAAATTAGCTTAAAATAATATATCTTGAGAATGAGAATCTTGAGAAATTCAACAAAAGGAAAAATCAGGTTTGAAGACCTAATGACCTGGTAGTGAAAATGGTATTAGAGAACTTACCTATATGGCTTTCACACCTGACATTATTAGAAAAGACAGCTGTATCATTAATTTTGGTTTACCAAATTTGATATGGAAGAAAGTGTTAAGGTCTATATTCACGTCAATTTCAATGAAATGGTTATAATTTGTTTTCTTTGTTGAAGACCGCATTTAGGCAGAGAAGCTCTTTAATGCTTGTTTCTGTGTCCTGGCCTCAATCTAACTGTGAATACTTTTTATCTTGTTTTTTTAGAGCTTCTGATTACCAAGTTCTGATACTGGTTCTTACCTCCATGTCCTTTTGTTCCTTTTTTTGTTTCTATAAGTGACATAATCACGTGGATATTTGATTTTTAAAAAGTTTTGGGTGACTTTTTTTTTTAAAACTTACATGATTTCTACTTTTTTCCAATTATCAGGGTTTTATGGTCTTGGCCCACCTTACTTATAATTTAGCTTCCTCCTATCTCAGAAATACAAGTACTACTGACACCTTCATTTTTTAAAAAAGATTTATTTCCTTATTATTTGAGGTGGGGCAGGAGGAGACAGAGAGACTCTCAAAAGCAGACTCCCCATTAAGTACAGAGCCTGACAAAGGGCTCAATCTCATGATCATGAGATCATGATCAGAGCTGAAATCAAGAGTCAGATGCTTAATCAACTGAACCAAACCAGGCACCCCTACCTTCATTTGTTTCTAAAGGATTTATTGAAAAACCATCCATTATTTCTCCGGCACTCATTTTAGCTTCTTTTTCAATTTCTGAATGCCAAGATCCTTTTTCTTTAATTATTTTATAGAATTTTATTCAATAATTTTATGAATATTTACTGAATATACTGAATATAGTTGTAAACAAAGTAGATAAAATCTGTATGTTCATCTACCTTCCAAGATAAAAAAGAAGACAGACATTAAAGACATAGTAAAAAGTAAGCTGAGATGTCTATGACAGCAGGACCTTGTATCAAGGAAGGACTCAAGTCTCAAGAGAGACATCTCTTCTAATTACTAGGGAAGTATAACAAATTAACTTCTCATTTAGTGCATCAAACAAGCACTATTATGCTCACAGATTCAGTGAATCAAGAACTCAAACAGGACACAATATGATGACTGGTTTTACCCCTTCAATATCTGAAGACTCCGCTGGAGAACTCAGAGTGTAGAAGCTGGAATTACCTGAAGAACATTCACTCCCATGTGTGGTGCTTGATGCAGACTGTCAGCTAAGATCTTAGTTGGTATAGCTGGCCAGAACACCTAAATATAGCCTCTACATGTGCTTGGGCTTCATCGGAACATTATAATGAGTTCCAAAGGCAAGTATTCCAAGAAAGAGCCAGGCGGAATCTGCATCTCTTTTATGATTTAGCCTCAGAAGTCATACAGCACCACTGCTGCCGTACCGGTAGGAAAAGTCACAAGCCAGCCAAGTTTGAAGAGGAGAGGAAATGGACTCCAGCTCTTGATGCACAAGAGACAAGCTCCTGGGAAAGCATACAAGATGATAATATTGCTGTACTATATGGTCATTTTTGGGGAAAAAACAAACAAACAATCAAACAAACACAACCTGAAACAGCATCTTTGAGAAAATGGTATTTAAGTGGAAGCTGACTGAAAGGGAACACATCTGCAAGGCCATATAGTCTGAGGAAGCAGTCTGAATTAAGATCAGAAGATGGAGCAACCTTTCGGCTTAACTGAGAAAATGTGAGCCAGTTTGGCCAGATCACGGAGAGTGCGGACCAGACTGGCGGGAGATAAAACTGGAGAGGTAAGGCCTTCTAGGCCTTAGTAAAGTGTTGAGACTTTAAGCAAGGCCTTATAGATCATGGTAAAAATTATGCAAACCTCATTGTAAAGCAATAGGACACCACGGGCAGGTTACAATTTGGGAGCGACATGACTGGATTTGTAGTTATAGATATCCCGGTCAGGTTGCCGGATTCAAGTGTGGGCAGCAGGGGCCATTTAAGTGATGACTGCAGAGATCCAGGTCAGAGACAAACATGGCTGACTTGAACTAGGATGGGGGTAGTGGAGGAGACCGAGTTAGCCAGAGAGATTTGAAATATAATTAGTTGGAAAGAGCAAGATTTGGGAAACGGTTTGGCTGTAAAGGGTCAGAGAGTAATCAGATTTTGGATTGAAAATTTTACGTGGAAACTTGAGTACTAGGAATGGGCTTTGGGATACATGATTATAAGTTAAGTTGTAGGGATACTGAAGTGTTTTGAAAGCCATGTTGAGATGTTCAGTGGTAAGTGGGTTATATGGGCCTGGATCTCATGAGGGATGAAGTAAATCATGACATCTAGATGGTACCACATCCATGGATGGGATCAGAAGGAGGTATTAATAAAATGGGAGGCAATTTCACAAAATAGGTTACTTAAAGAATAAGCAGAATTTCATCAGACGGAAAAGGAAAACTGGCTTGGAAAAAAGAATTTGACTTAATTTACTTTTTTCTTTTTCTTTTTTTACTTTTCTTACACTTTAAACTCATTCAGGGCAGGGGTTATTTCATTACAGGATGCACTGAGATATAATTAGCAGGAGCGTAGGTAGGATTTTGGAAATAGTTTAGCTGTAAAAGATCCCTTTGCTGGGACAATTTTCTTTCCTTCTTTTTTTTTTTTTTTAAAGATTTTATTTATTTGACAGATAGAGATCACAAGCAGGCAGAGAGGCAGTTAGAGAGAGAGGAGGAAGCAGGCTCCCCGCCTAGCAAAGAGCCCGACATGGTGCTCGATCCCAGGACCCTGGGATCATAAACTGAGCTGAAGGCAGAGGCTTCAACCCACTGAGCCACTCAGGCATTCCTGCTGTGACCATTTTCAACAGCACAAGAGAAATTCATAAACATGAGGCTGGAAAAAATTTGAAATCATCAATAATTAAGAATAATATTTGTAATTGGAAAAGAAAGACATTGTTTTCATAGGTTTTATTTTACATGTTGTGAAATAAGAAAGATGCTCTCTAGGTAGTAAAAAACTGAAATTGGTATTGAGTGAGAATGAAAAATCGGAATTAGTTATACAAATTTGTGAGGCTATATTCTGAAACTATGCTCAATAAAACTATAGATCGAAGAATTCTCTATGCTAGGGAATATTTTCTATATTCTGCACCATATAAGGGTGGTTTTGAGAAAAGTGCATTCGGGCCTTGAAAGCCCCTTTCTATCCCTTTGAGTATGAGTAGTTGGGAAGATAGGAAGAGTTAGAGCCTTGTGTCTTCCTATCTGTAGTGGCTGCTGTGCTTGCTGCACTTAATCAATGAGGGCGTGAAGCTAGTATGAACATCTTCACCTACATCTAAAATAAACAAATGGCTATCTAGGTGTCTCTACAAGTATCTGTCTTCTTAATGAGTTAGAAACATCACTAATAAAGTTAATACTTCTATTATTAGGTGTTGTTTTCTAACTCTTGGCTTACTGCTTTCAAGTAGCTAACTGCCTTAAAGAGAAGAGGCATGATTATGAATAAACTTGTTAGTAAAATGTTTGAATCCCCAGAATCCCAGAATGTTGTATTTTCTCAGCGATGAGTGACTGAACAGTTTGGTAATAAGCATTATCTAATGTGAATGGGTTTAATACTTCACAAACTGTATCAGAGTCGGGAAATTCTGAAGATGGAACTTTTTACTGAAGTGTTTATTGATAATAGTAGGCAACTGTAAATGGAAAGTTGACTTTCTATAGGGTTCATACACTCGTTCCTTCATTTGATATATAATAAGTATCCACTATAGGCTACTTATGGTTCTGGGCTCCTGCAGTCCAAGAAATAAGCATTGGAGCTTTTAAGGAGCACACAGAGAAAGAAAGGAGAAAGTCTGGAAAATGCCCTAATGCAGATTATGGTGTTATAGAGTAAAATAACTGTTATCTAAATCAGAAGAGGTGCCTGGGTGGCTCAGTGGGTTAAAGGCTCAGGTCATGATCCCAGGGTCCTGGGATTGAGCCCCTCATTGGGCTCTCTGCCCAGCAGGGAGCCTGCTTCCTCCTCTCTCTCTGCCTGTCTCTCTGTTTACTTGTGATCTCTGTCAAATAAATAAATAAATTCTTTAAAAAAATCAGAAGCTTTTTCTGATGTTCTTAATCTAAGAGGAAGTCGAATTGAATTCTGCACAAGACAATAGGTAGTACTATCTCTAGCATTCTTTTTAAGTATTGGAAATATCCCAGAAAGGATTAATATGGTTCCATACTGTAGACAGGTCAATACGTACTTTCCTCAATGGGGTACAGGGCAATGGGACATTGTACGTAATACCTGTACTGAAATTAGCACAAGATCAGTTTCCCCATAGACCTAATTTTCCCTGCTGGATTTTGCACTGTGCCACGTATTGTGCTTAGTGCCTGATTTATCAGGCAGTGGTTAGTGTATGAATCACCAGAAGGCCTCCCTCAAGCGGAGTCCTGGGTTCTGGACTGGGGCCTGAGAATTTGCATTTTGAACCATGTCCTAGCTAATGCTGGTGCTGATGCTACTGGAACGACACTTTGAAAACTACTGTTTTCGATTTATCCTTGTCCTCAGTGAGTCTACAGTTACAGGTGAGGGAGACAGTTGAGTAAGCAGATACTACAAATACAGTATAGTAAGTGCCAAGGGATACTTGAGCTGAGATTGCTTAGAATCATCAACAGTCAGATTCATGTCAAATGGTGACTTAATGATTTGTCATTAAGGCAAAGTGAAGTAAACATTTGATGTAATAATTAAGATACTGTGTCCCCAAAGCCCAACAGTGTAAAGCTTTTTCTTGAGGAAGAAAAAGTGACAATGCCTCCTTGATTGCTTGTCTGTGCTGATTGGTTTCACCAGTTAAGTGCTTCCCTTTACAATTCACCTTGTCTTTGTCGATTTAACCTCACATCATTTGGGAACAGTATTTTTCTCCAATGTCATCAGATAAATAGTGGCTGTGTTTGTGTTTCTCGATAGCCATATAAAAGTGCATTTCTAAGTTTGGGTTTCATCATTCATGTATAGTTGCAAATATCATGAATTATGTCAGAACTAAAACAAAAGATCTTTTTGGGGGGGCAAGGTTTATCTTCTGACTCAATTTAAGCACTATCAACTGAGAGATTATCTTATACAATGAAAAGAACAGAAAACCCCTACACTTTTGAAAACAGATTTTGTTAGTACAAAGTAACCGTGAATAGTCTCTAATCATTTTACTTGTGAATTGTCAGAAGGGAAAAAAGTTACTTCTTTCAAATTTCACTTTAGTGAGAGATTAAAGAGCAGCTTCAAGAAGTGGAGGGGTTTCCTTTGGATGTCAAATATTTACAATTGTCCCAAGGTAGAGAACAATGGTTGCTAAAAGAATACTCTGGTGACTAATGAATGCTGCTTCTGCTTCCTTTTCTGTCTTTTGAACTGCTTTAATGTAAGTTTCCTGTTCCCTCACCTCTTCTCCTCCTAGCTCCTGTCCCTTTGCCTTCTGCCCCTCTGTTCTCATGGGAAAAAGAGGAGTTTCCTACCAGTTAGTATCTCAGGACTATTTAGGAGGTCTAATCCTGTATCCTTCTCATTTCATTCTCCTCTTTAATACTCCATGTTTTGACCTACTTTTCCAGATAATATCACTTAATCTTCCCTGTGATTTTGTTCTCTTCTCTAAGACTCTGTGGGATAGAACCCAAGATTCCTAACTCTGACTGATTTCTTTTTGTAGAAAGCACTTAACTCCATTTTAATTTGTAAACAATTTACTTGTAACAATTATAAGAAACATGTGAATTAATGAATTTAATAAATGGTGAAGATGTTATAAAGTCACAAGAAGTCTTAGTGTCCTCTATAGCTATGGCAACTTTGTAGCTATTGCCAATTTTGTCATTTGAACTAGATTTGCTTTTTAAGTGTCTTTTACCTGACTCCTGGATCCATCTGACTCCCTGACTCCCTAAATCCCTGATTCTCCTGGGAATCTTGAACAGACATTTCCCCACAGGACAAAGTACCAAGCCTTCTCCCCCTATTGTGGAGTCACCCTCACACTTAGACCTTTCATCTCTCCTAATGACAATCCTGTGTGCTTTACACTACTGTGAGCACTTCGTTTTTCATTTTCTATACACTGCAGGGTCACCTTGGACGACACCAAGTCTCTTCCTTACTAAAACATTTATGGTCATAAGAAATACCTGCAATAACCTTATATTCTGCATCTCAGTACTCCAAAATTTTCGTTCAGTGGTTTTGACTTCAATCCCTTCAGGTTACAGTAAATAAGTTAATCGTAAATAAGTCCCCAGTGTACCCTATAGATAACATTCAAGCCGTTCCTGCCTTTCCCATCCCTGCTTTCTCAAAACATTAGGCAAAGTCACACCATTGAGAATATCTTGCTACTGTATCCTAGGTACCAATTTCTATTCCAGACAGGGATCATTGATTGCAAGGAACTGAAACCTGTTGAAGATCCCTTAAACAAAAAGAGAAGTGTATTACAAAGGCTTGGATAAATAGAGTCACACAGTCTTTTGGGGACTGTCATTGGAAACAAGGCTTCTGTCTGGAACCTGGTTTGTTCTTTCAATATCCTTTGGGCAAAATGGTCTCCTTTAGGCTTTTATCTGTAAGTGTGGTCTGTTTTGCTCCCCACAATTTTAACTTGGCTTTTGTTCTTTCATTTGGCTCCCCAGAGCTCACTGACTCCATAGCTCAGTATCTCCATCAAGAGATGAAGAGGAATTCCTGATCTATTTGTTGTCATTCATGGCTGCCCGAGAAAGTCTGTCACACTTCCACCTTTTAAAAAGATTTCTTCACATTTATATGTGTGTGTGTGTGTGCGTGTGTGTGTGTGCACGTGCGTGCATGTATAAATAAAGTTTATTTTTTGTCAGAGCCATTCCTACCAAACAGATTAGGTTAAGCCACTTTTAAAACAGATTAAACAAAAATGCTACACATAGGTATTATATGAAAATAAACTGTTCTAAAACTATCTCAGAAGAGGAACCACGAGGGGTGCCTGGGTGGCTGGAGGAGTTAGTTAAGCTACTGACTAGGTTTTATCTCGGGGTCATTAACTCAGGGTTGTGAGACAGAGCCCCGGGTCAGGCTCAGTGCTCCCCAGCAAAGTCTGCTTAAGTTTCTTTTTCCCTCTGCCCCTCACCCTGTGCGTGCACTCTCAAATAAAACAAAAAAAAGTAGAACCTTGATACGGTAAGTAAATAAAGTAAATATACATGCTTAAAACAGAGCAAAAAGGATTTTGACAACTGCAGTTTTTCTTTTTATATATATCTAGAATGAATTCAAATACTTAATTGAAGAACTCTATTAAAAAATGACAGAGATCTAAGTAAGTGCAGGGTGTCTGCCAACCAAAATAATAACCAATGACTATCAACAAACTTACAGAGGGGAGAAAACAGACTTGGTAGTAGCTGCTTTTTTTTTTTTTAAGATTTTATTTATTTATTTGACAATGAGAGAGAGGGGTGGGCACAAGTAGGGGAAGCAGGCAGAGGGAGAAGCAGGCTCCCCACTGAGCAGGGAGCCCCATGTGGAGCTCAATCCCAGGACCACCAGGATTGTGACCTGAGCCGCTCAGGCACTCCCAGTAGCTGCTTTGTAAAACACGCTTAGCTACAACTTGACTTGATTTGTGAAGAAGTCCTGCAAATGCTGTTTCCTGAGGTTGAGGAGGTGGAGGCCTCATGATGAGATTAATGCCTTCATAAAAAAGGATACCAGAGAGCCCACTGGTTCTCTCTTTCTCTGTGTGTGCACAAAGCAGCATTCATGTGAGAAGGCAGTGAAGATAGCCGTGTACAGGCCAAGAAGAGAGTTCTCGACAAGTCCTGGTTTGGCTAGCACTTCGCTTTGGACTTTCTAGACTCCAGGACTGTGAGAAATAAATTTCTGTCATTTAAGCCACACAGTTAATGGAATTTTGCTACGGCAGCCTGAGCTGATTAAGATACTATCCATTTTACCTTTGGCAGCTCTTTCCTTGCAGGGAAATGCTCAAGTTAACAGCATTTGTGTATTCAACTGAAATAATTTGCAGAACAACAATCCATCCCTTAATCCAAATAGATTTGAATAAAAAACAGCATAAAACGGGAAATACTTGATTTACTGTAGAGAGAAGAGCAAGGGAGTTTTCTGGTACCTGGTGGGGGAAGCTTGAAAATGAAGAAAGTGAAGTCAGCCAGGAATTCATTCCCTAAAGCCTAGTCACTTGGTTCTAAGGTCATGATCTATACATAGTAACCTTTGCTAAGGCTTGTCAGTTTAAAGGTTTCCAGATAGTCTTTCATATAAGTAGGTTTCACCCTTGTATTTGTTCTACTAACCTAGGGAGTGGTAAACATTTTCTGTAAAGGACCTTACAGACCACACAGACTTTGCCAATCAATTAAGAGCCCCAGCTGTGGCCACAGATAATATGCAAATGAATGGGTGTGGCCACATTCCAATTAAATTTAAAAAACAGTAGCAGTCCATAGGTACGGTTTAGCTAGCTGGCTATAGTTTGCTGAACTGCTGCCTCTTCTTTCCTTCCCCCTCAAGCCATCATGTACCATCTCAGGGTCTTAGGAAAGGGATGCATTCCTGGGTAAAAACTAAATTTTTTCATTGCTCTTTCCCAAGGAAATGTAATACTTGATCAATTACCCCCCCCCCCCCAACAGTTCCAGTCTCTCCTATCTGGCAGTAGGATGTGCTCTTCCTGTGGAAATGCTTGCTTCTTTCTTTCCAAATCCCTCAGAATACAGGATCTGTCTACTGGGATAATTTCCACTATACTATTCACAGTTTGAGTAGAGATGGTTCTGGCCACATATTGAAAGCTTATATTTAATTATGTTCTCCTGCAATTATTTGGATTGAACTAATATTCTTCCTCCAAATTCAGGAATCAATTGTACATTGGATTTTTACTTTGTGGTGAACATTGTGAGAATAATTATGATACTGCTCCTATTTTTTATAGATGCCTCATTATCTAGAATCTTCAGTAAAAGAGGTGTTCCTTTGGACTGATTTCCCAATGACAAAAGTTCATTGTTTTAAGCACCAAGAGTTCAGTTTATTAAAACCATTTTGAATTAAAGTCTGAAAAAAATTATACTTTCTTGCTATTTTAAACAGTCTACTGACCAGAACTGTGCCATTTTAATGCCTTAGAATTACCAGATGAATCAGGTATTTTCTTTTATACTAAATGACTCAAGAAAGCTATGCTTTTGAGCATGGCATGAGTTAAGCCACTCAAATCATTTGTCCCCCTGATTGGCTCCCCATGGCATTGTGCCCAACTTTGAATATACGGAAAGTTATTATGTGTGAAAAATAAACAAGCCCCCTGAATCTATATACATTAATGAATATGACCCATTCAAAATCTCTGTGAAATACTCAAGGAAGTAGTTTTATCATATTATTATCTGAGTGTGGTAAAAAGGTGAGTGAAAGTGAAAGATGTTTTCTTTCTTCAGAAAAAAATCTTTTGGCACAGTCATCCATATCTCTTTGGTGGGAGTCCACAATACCAACACCAGCTACAGTCAGAGTGTCTTTGAAGGCCTCTCTACTGATATGTATACTGGTGCCAGGACCAGCTCTACATTTCTGCATTTAGCGTCTTGGTAAGACACTTGCACCGTGTTTCTTCTTAAGCAAGAAGAATGTAATGTGACAAAAGTAGTAGCTGCAAATCCTATCATGAAGTTTCTGGGATTTGGAGGGCTTTGCAGAAGAAATTATCACAGGAAACTGAAACCACAGGAAGTGGGTAAACAGAATCACTGGTACAGCATGGTTGTAAAAGTACTGCACAGAGAGTACGTGTGAGTCAGATTTGGCTGAACTTTCTAGGAAAGTGTGCTAGAAGTCCCAGATCCCAGGTACCATAATGAGAGATATACTAGTAATACGTGAAATTGTGACTTATTTTTACTTCCTAATTGCTGTTTGACTTTTGTGTTATCCAGCATCAGTTTCCAAATCAGCAGAAAGGGATCAACAAATTTGCTCTATGTGTTTTTAACGAAGACTAAATGTGGATTCACAAACGACTCAATTGCGTGTATGTATAATTCTCAATGCATGTCGCGTGTAATCCAAGTACCTGCCTTCCATACTTGTTTCTTTCTTGCAGGTCCTTGTACTTCAGTTACAAAAGGGAACTGGAACTTCTTCCTCAGTGTATTTCCAGAGCTGCCCACTGGATTGTTAATTCTCAGTGTGGTGGGTTTTTCTCTCATTGTGGAGCTTCCAGCCTCTCTAAAGGCTGCTCTCACACTCAGTGCTCTAGACATAGGAAACTGCATTATCCCCGCAACAGGGCGAATCAGAGGCAGACAGGAGTAGGCCACGTTTCCCTTTTGCACCTTGTCCTTTTAGTCATCTTCCCACAATTACCACTAAGGTTAGACAGATGGACAGGATTTTTTTCCCTGTGGAGCTGGAGTTATTAAGGTGGGACTATAGCCATTAAAAAAATGAAAAAAAAAAAAAAAAAGATAAAACCATGTGAATGAAAGTAATTAAACAAAGAGACCATTAGACTGCTGTGCTGTACTACATGCCCAACCCATGTAAACAAACGAAAAATCTAAACCTGCAAATGCCTCAAACTTACAGAACCTTATAGAAACCTAAGAACAACCAATCACAAACAACTGGACTTGAAGCTATAGCCAATCAATAATTTCCTTGCTTTATTTCCACCTTTTGTCTATTAAGTCTCTGCCTTGCTGTTGGTGAAGAGTTCCTAAACACCTGTGGTATGGGACTGCCTGGTTTGCATTGATTCTTGATCAAATAAACTCTCAAAAATTTTAAAACATGCCTCAGTTTACCTTTTAACAACCACGATAATTATAAAAATATAAAAAGAATGCATGTCAAAATTTATTTTTTAATCCCATTCACTAATTAGACACTCCAGTACGATGTTATAATTATTTCAAAGGAAAATTTAAAGTGCCACAGATACTAATATTAATCATGAATAATGAGATGGATTTACAAATAGATACAAAACTTTTTTTTTTTGAATGGGAGGGTAGAAGTGGTAGTGGCCAGTAGAATAATCAGTTGTCCTTCCTCAAGACAAGTTATTTGCATATACATGGATAAGACTCATTTGCATTGGTATCAGTAATCTAGTTATCTACACTTTGCAGAGTTGTAAATTGCTTTTTCTTTCGCATTTTTATGAATTTGTATACATCTGACATACTATATATACATCCATGTACAAGAGACAGGTATCTTCTCGGAGAGGTGCAAGATTTACTCTTTTATGAATCCCTCTACGAAGAGTAAAACCAACAATTTGTATATGCATTCATGTATCTATGTGTATGTTCATATATATACATATACACACACACACACACACACACATATATATATACATATACACACACTTAAAAAAGCAAAGCATCATTTCTTTGTCCATTGTTAACTTAATAGGAAGAACTGGGAGCCACCACAGGGTGCCCAGGTGGCTCAGTCAGTTAAGTGGCTGCCTTCCACCCAGGTCATGATCCCAGGGTTCTGGGATCCAGCCCATAGCAGAATCCTTGCTCAGCGGGCAGCCTGCTTTCCCCCAGCCTGCCCTTCCCCCTGCTTCTGCCTCCCCGCTGCCTGCTGTTCCCCTGCTTGTGCTTGCTCCCTATCTCGCTCACTCTATGTTAAATAAATAAATAAAATCTTAAAAAAAACAAAAACAAAAAAAAAAAAACAAACAAACAACAGTGGGGGCCACCAGGCACCAGTGGAGCACCAGAAGATCCTGGAGGCACATGAAAAGTGTGACAGGGAATGGGATAGAGTTCTGGTGTGGAATATCAGTCTGCAGGGGCAGGATATGGTGCTGGTGAGCCCCAGACTCCTGGGGGAACCGTGCCCAGTGGAACAGGGGGTGCTGCCCCTGGTGTTTGCCGAGGAGGAGGGACAAGGTCTGGGCCTGAAGAGGAGTATGACCGGGTAGGGCCAGGGTCCTGTCCTCCCCGTGCCACCGTCCGGAAGACACCGCTCACCACAGGCCTAAAGGACGAGCTGCCGCTGGGTCTGCGGGTGTACCGCACGGGCTCAGCAATACTGGAAGGGGCACATTCGGGGCAGGTTGTGGCCCTGTGAGACAACACCGGCACAGCTGGCCCTGCATAAGGACCAGCAGCAGGTACATGGGCCCAGATTTTAAAAACTGCACACTCAGTGTGGTTCTCACCCATGCGGTGGCCGGAGCCGTGGGAGCCGCAGACGAGTCTTCGGCCACCCGGGGCAAGCTCCGGTCCTCCGTAGGGAACCCCTGACCAGGCATGGAGGGCGCCTGTGCTTCTGCAGACCCGTCTGTGACCTCGGGTTGAACCGCAGTAAACGTGGGAGCTAGGCCAGTCCATTCACCTTGAAATTCCTCCTAGGGACGCCTGGGTGGCTCAGTTGGTTAAGCAGCTGCCTTCGGCTCAGGTCCCGATCCCAGCGTCCTGGGATCGAGTCCCACATCGGGCTCCTTGCTCAGCAGGGAGCCTGCTTCTCCCTCTGCCTGCCATTCTGTCTGCCTGTGCTCGCTCTCTCCCCCTCTCTCCCTCTGATAAATAAATAAAATCTTAAAAAAAAAAAAAGAAAGAAAGAAAGAAATTCTTCCTCAGCCCTGGCGTTCTCAGCCGCCGGGGGCTTTGCCTTGCTGGTCTCGGAAATTTTTCAAGTCGAGATCACGTGGAGCTCGCGCGGGTGCTTCTGGGAGACCGTGCTGCGCAGGCGCAGGACTTCCCGGCGGCATCTACCACGGGCACCGCTGAGCAAGCTCCTTAGCCGCAGAGGCTAAGAATCCCCATTCCGCAGAGCAATGAAAAGCAGGTTAACAAAACCCGCCTCTGTTTTATGAAAAGCACATGTCATTTACGTCCAGCATCATACCATTAGGTAATACTGAAGGGACTGAAACCCTCTCTGCCATTGAAAACACCGGTAATCATTTTGTTGCATTTAAAAATTTCATAATTATAAAATAATTATAATAATCATAATTTCACAATTATAAAATATTATATCTAAATAGCATGGAAAAGAAATCGTGAAAACTGTGCATGAAATGTGATTTCTTTTTCAGATCAGAAATTAAAATGACCTAAGAAACCATAGGCAAATTCCTAATTTTTATGCTGACTCCTCTTTTTCCCCTTTCCTATTTCAGTCTATCAAAGTTCTTCCTACTTTTTAAATTTTTATTTATTCTTAGTTTTATGTAGATTCCTACCCATCCATCATGGTGTTCAAGCTTTGTCTGGTGCATTTACTGAAGGATACAGTCCCCTCCTTCCATTATATGTTTCTCCAGGCAGTCATTCAAACTGGATTAATTCCATGAGCCGTTAGCCAAATCGTTGATGCTGGCTGTAAACATCCCCAGGTCTACAGAGCAGACCAGGGAGAGGGGCCACAGTGACCTGTGCAGTCTAGTCAATGAGGTCGTTGTGGCTCTGAAATCACCTTCATCAACTTCAGCTTGTCGGTTTCTGTTCTCATTTCAAAGAGTAAAGATCAGAATCGTTGGACACATTCACACATGTGTGCCAAGAATAAAACTAATTAACATAGACAGTGGGCTACATCTATATTAAGGAGAAAAACAAATGTTTTCCAAACTGCTTCATAATTTTTCAAGGCACTAGCCTTTTCATGGAGTCAGTCAGCTACCTTATCCTGGGTGATGGTGTTTAGCACTTTCCCTAATTGCTGTGGGTACTCTTTGAAGCATCCTGAGAATTACTAAGGAAGCACATACTTCTTTAGGGCTGTCTTCTTCGTTTCAAAACTGAAAGTTTGAAGTAATTGTTCTAGTAAGGACTCAATTAAGTTCTTAGCCAAGGGCCATTATTATATTCAGTGTCGCTCAGGGAAGAGGGGAAGAAGAAAGGTTAATGCTTTCATTTACAAATGTTTGTTCATTTCCCTTTTACTGATTTAGTCTGGGAGAATAAGTAATACCTCTTGTAAAATAGAAGTATGTAGATGCCAAGAGAAGTTCCAAGATAGGGGTTGGCAATGTTTCTCTGTAAAGAGTCAGGTAGGGAATATTTTAGGTTCTGGAGTCATGTGTTCTCTCTTATAAGTACTCAACCCTACCACTCTAGGATGAAAACAGTCATAGACCATATGTAAATAAATAGCCAAGAAAATTTTATTTACAACAACAGGTGGTGGGCTATATTTGGCCCACGGGCAATAGTTTTCTAATTCTTGGGTAAGAGAGTTTTTTTGTTGTTTGTTTGGTTTTGGTCAATGAAGTGGCTGGTTTTAGTATTTGTAATGAAATATGTTTATCCATGTAGTCTATTCAGAGGAATTTTTTCCTTCTGTTTTAGGTAGGACATATTGGTATGTCAATATTATTTGGAAAAATGAGGATTTTTAATTCAAGAAAGACACAAAACAATTATGAAATAATATGACAACGTTGAATTAAACCTGTAAGTTGTTCACCAGGGAGTACTACAATATCAGCATCTTTGCCTTCAGTGGATTTTATCTCTATTGTATGGCTTTGCCTGTGTTCATTTTACTTCTTATGTATCACATTTTAATCTAGAGCTATTGGTGTTTTAGAAATAAAGCTTTCGCTGACAAGGTGTAGTCTAAAAGTTTTTTGTGACTGTTGGGCAAACATTGAGATAGGGGTGTGTGTGTGTGTGTGTGTGTGTGTGTGTGTGTAAATTTTTATTATTCTCAAATTCCCTGTCTTGGGCTCCATCAACACATGAGGCTTATTCTACCTGCTTCTCTCTTCCTGGTGCTAAAAACCTCAGAACCACTGTGTTCTGGGCTTAAAGGGAAGTCTGAGCCTGAAGTCTAGTATCAGATTAAAAGTTCTCTTTTAACCTGGCTCCAGAAGACTTTTAAAAGATTTCTTCAGACACCATGGCATAGGAGAAGATTAAAATGTAATGCAAAGGTATGAAATAAACAAGAGCACTTTCTTATCATCTTTGAGGAATCTGTTAGAAAATTCAAAGAAACTTCAGGTGAATCTGAACCTGTATAATGCCTACCCCAAAGAATTTTCTAAGTCTTGGTCACTCTTCAGATATACTTTAGATATCATGTAAGAAATGAAAATGAGTTCTCTATGGAGAATTAAAAGCTTCCACCAAACTGATCAATGAATTTGGGTTAACATCTGCACTTATGAATATCTGAGGCCAGAGTGATAGAAATTCCAAATTCCACCCACTGTTCAAGATTATCTTCTACAAAGAAGTCTTCTCTCACAAGTACAGTGCACATGAATATTTTCTTACTTTGGAATTTAAACATGTTTATTGTTTTTGTTTTTCACCTTGCTACTCATTTATATCCCATCATTTATAGGTATCTCCTCTTTCTGTCCCTTAAATATTGATGTATCTTCAGACTTAATCTTAAATTTTTTTCTTTTCTGTAAGTATATCTCTTGCTGATTCTTTTCAACCCCATGTTTTTAAATACCAACTGTAAACTGAACCTCCCCCCAATTTTTATCACTAGTCCCAATTCCTTAGTTGAACTTCAGACTTAATGTATATCTGTCTCTCTAAAATTTCCACTCTAATGTCTGGCATAGCTCCCTAATGTCTCAGCCTAATAAATTCAAAATAGAACTCTTGGTTCTACTCCCCCTAGTTTCTCCCCACTCAGTATTTTTCATCTTAAGTATCTGCCATTCACCTACCTACAAAAATCAAGATCTAGGAGTCATTCTGATCTTTTCCCCTTACTACTTACATTTAATCCATCACACATCCTACAAATTCTAACCTTAGACGAGATCTCAAGTATGGCCACTTCTCATAACCTCCACTTCTACCACCCTAATCTAAGCTACCATCACCCATCATGAGGACTTCAGTAGTGCCTTCCTCACTGATCCCTCAGCTTCCACGCATGCCCCTTTATAGATCAGTCTTGATACAGATGCAAGAGTGTTTTTTAAAAATGCACATCAGATCATATAAATCTCCTAATAAAAAGCATCCAAAGACCTCCCATTTTATGTAGGATAGTATCTTGGTTCTTTGCGTGGTCCAGAAGGCCATAAGCAACCTGGTCCTTGTTTACATCTTTGATGTTCCCGAACACTCTTCTCTTTATCTCATCAAATGCTTTATCTCATCGTTTTGCTTTTTGGTTATGCGACTCTTGTTCTTCCCTCCAAACCTTGATTGTTCCTGCTCCTTTGTCTACAATGGCCTATTGCAAGCATTTTTAGGGTTGGTCCATCATCATCATTCATGTCTTTGCTTCAGTGTTTTCTTCTTTCTTATTTAAGAGACACAACCTCATTGACTACTTTGCCTTTTAGCTGTTCTCTATTCCTTATTTTCTTCATAGCACTTAAAATTTTCCAAATTTGTATTATTCATTTACCTGTTTGTTATTTGTCTTCTGTTTTAGAATGTAGGATTTATGGGGGGGGGGAGGGACTTATATGATTTCTTACCACTTCTTCAGGGTACAGTGCCTAACATACAGTATGTACTCAATATATATTTACTGAATAAATAAATAAATGTTTCACACTTAATTGCCTGTTCCACTTAGATACGTTTAATTTCTTTAAAATGTTTTAAAAATTACATTGAAGGCAGTATTTCATTTTTTAAAACTTTTAAAAATTTTATTTATTTTTAAAAAATTTTCAGTGTTCCAGAATTCATTGTTTATGCACCACAACCAGTGCTCCATGCAATACGTGGCCTCCATAATACCCACCACCAGGCTCACCCAACCTCCCACCCTCACCCCTTCAAGACCCTCAGATTATTTTTCAGAGTCCACAGTCTCTCATGATTCGTCTCCCCCTCCAATTTCTCCCAACCCCCTTCTCCTCTCCATCTCCCCATGTCTTCAGTGTTATTTCTTAAGCTCCAGAAATAAGCAAAACCATATGATAGTTGACTCTCTCGAAAGCAGTATTTCATTTTAATTTGGATTCCTTTATTTGTGAGAATAAACATACACAATTTATGTTTATGACATAAATTGTTTATTGGCAATTTATATGTTTATTGACTATATTTATATTATACTTATATTTGTATGTATTCTGGGTAAAACTATTTATATTTATTCTTCTGGGAAAAACTTGTTCAAAATTATCTTATTTCCTCTCACAAAGGAAAGATTCTAGTAATCACGATAACATCAAGTAGTTTATTTAAATTAAATTAATAGTAGTTAATTTAAATAAACTTAGTACAGCCACTTTTTTTTTTTTTACCAATCTTTATTCATGGCTATAATGTCTTTTTAAAAATAATTCAATTTCTTTGTAACCTATGAAAGAAAGCTTATAGAAAGATAAAATGTCCTCCGAAGAATTAACTTTTTTTTTTAGCGATTTGCAAATCTTGTTACTTTCTTGAACACGTTATTTTCTTATCAACTTCTGAGTAGATGTTCACTTCACATGGTAATAATCTGTTCTTATATGATAACATAATTATTCATATAAGTTGAAGTAGTATAAATAGAAATATGACACTAAATCATTAGAACAAACTGGACTTTTCAAAAATAGACATGGCAAAATACAATTGAATATAGTGTATTTGATTTCAACTTTTTAAATGGTCATGAATGTTAATTCTAATACTGCAAATACATTTCTCAAATTCTTCATGCATTTTTCAATGGGCAGCTCCCATTATTAAAAGTAATGGAATCCTGCTGAACAGTATTTCTACAGTCCATACCTACTCCAGAAACCTCATCTCTTCAGTATATAGATTGTCTTTAAGGAAGCATTTATGCTTTACATATGGCAGAACTATGCTTTACTCTGTTTTACCTTGATATATTATTTTATTTTAGAAGTTAACCTCTCTGTGTAAGGTGCTGTCTTAGGCACACCACCTGTCTCCCTGGTCAGTGGTTTTCACCTCATTTCCTTGGTGTCCTTGGATTTGCCTCAAGCATATGGATTGAAGGTGAACAACAGGGTGGGGAGGTCACATAAAAACAGGCGGGAGTCTGTGTCCTGGAACATAATTGCAGTGTGGATTTCTGGTCTTTTCCATGATGATACAACATATCATTATCAATGTGCAGATCCAGCCAAAGATGGCCTCATTCACTGAAGGGCCAAGGAGGGATGTGAGCAGAATGTGAGCAGAATTCAGTCTTGAGAGTACTGCAGGATTCTGCTAGTCATTTAAACAAAACCCAGCCTCATCTGGAATACAGCAGGATGGCAGATTTGAGTGCATTTCCTTTTATCCATCTTGTGGCTTAGAGCTATCAGAACTCATTTCCACCAATCAAAAGTTCAGAATTGATATTTGTTGTTTTCGTATGGTGTTATAAAAAATAGAATTCACATTAATAGTATTTTTTTTTTTTTTGCACAATTTGGGTCTTCCTCTCTTCCTCCTTTTCTTGCTCGATCTCTATTTCTTTGCCTTTTTAAAAAGATTTTATTTATTTATTTGACAGAGAGAGACACAGTGAAAGAGAGAACACAGCAGTGGGGGTGGGAGAAGGAGAAGCAAGCTCCCGGCTGAGCAGGCAGCTTGTATGCAGGGCTAGATCCCAGGACCCTGGGGCCTGAGATCATGATCCGAGCTGAAGGCAGACAGACGCTTAACGACCGAGTCACCCAGGCACCCCTCTACTTATTTTCATAACTTATGTATATTACTTATTTTTATACAGAAAGCAAGATAGTCATTTAAAAAATAAATATATATTTTTATGTTCTAAGCAAGTAGATCAATTTCCTATGCAATGAAACGATTTTTTTTCACCATTTGAAATTTTTTTTTTTAAATTAGATTACTTACATGTAAATCAGGATTCTTCTTACTTTAAATGACTTAAAATCATTACTGCTAACAGGTAAAATAAAGAAACTGTTGACTGGTGATTATCTAAGAAGGACAATCTTAGACAAAGAGATGCTAGAAATTAGAGATCCAAATGCTACCAGGAGTCTGCCTCTTTCCATAGCTCATCTAGTGCCTGAAGAACTTACTCTTGTGGCTAAGTCACAGACACTTAACCAGCCTTTACAGTCTCATCATCAAAAGCCCCCCTCTACTAGCTTCCATTAGAGAAGTAATAGGAAAAACTACTTGTTTGAATGATGCTGGGCCACATGGTCTTCTCTGCATCACTGTGGCTTCTTGAGTCTGTGACTAGACATACTCCTCTGCCCTTACCAATGCTTCCTGGATGGAAGAAAGAAAAGCAGATCCCCCAAAGTGGGCCCTACTATCTGAAGTAGATTAAGCAATGATAGGGATCAGAAACGGTTTCGCTGAGGGTCTGTGCCCTAAGAACAACTATATCAAAAGCCGCCTTCATGTATCAGAAATAATGCAAATGTAGAATATCACAAATAAATCTGTCAAAATGGTATAGTGGCGAAAGGGGAGTCCTGGACCTTTCCACTTAAGAGCTCTGTTGCTTTCGGCAAGTCACTGAAATGCTTTGATCCTCTGTGTCTCTATCTGAAGTGAGCATAAATCACTGCATTAGGGTTTTGCTGTAAAGATTGGAAACTAGAAAACACGTCTGTATACGCCTCCAGGATTTAGGACTCAGTCAGCTCTCAGATGGTGGTCACCATTGTAGTTGTTTATTGTTGCTGCAGAATTTCGCAGTGGAAGCACTTTTCCTGAGCTGTCTTTTAGCAACACATACTCTATCTGAACCCCCCCATGAGGCTGCGAAAGTTTTTTTTCCACCTTATAGCACACACACAATGTGCAATTTGCAAAACACACATTTCTGCTGCTTCTTATGCTTTTATCTTCTACAATTTGCAAAACACACATTTTCTCCTGCTTCTTATGCTTTTATCTTCTTTCCCCCTTTAGAGCCTTATTTTCTGTTTTCTTCTTCCTATTCCCCTCATCTCTGTGCTAGTTTTTCCTTTTTCTATCTACCTTCCCTCTCTGCTCAGTGCTGACTCCCTGCCCACCCACAGACTTTGGTGCCCTTTCAAACTTGTGGGCATAATTCAGCAGAGAATTAAGCTTCCATAGCCATGACCAGATCACAAATACCAAAGGTTCAATCCTGACATATCTCACATCTGTGATGTGAGAGGAAAATGGTGGTTAATCATATGGAAAACAGTGGTCTACTGAATTTGACTGCTTCCTTTGGCAACCACACTGACAGGTTGCTGTAGATGGAGTTTAGAGCAAGTAGTTTCAGAGGAAAGGTGTAAGTGCATTTTGTGAGAGGAAGCCTTTGTGAAAGCGGAGTGGATTCAAGATCAAATTCTCCAGGGGTGTGCATGTGTGTGTGTGTGTGTGTGTGTGTGGTGACAAACCAAATGCTTTCTGTCTCTCATATTTGGAATGGCATTTGCATATGTCTAAAACATCTTTCTTTTTTTTTTATTTTTTTTTTTAAAGATTTTATTTATTTATTTAACAGACAGAGATCACAAGTAGGCAGAGAGGCAGGCAGAGAGAGAGAGGAGGAAGCAGGCTCTCTGCGGAGCAGACAGCCCGATGTGGGGCTCGATCCCAGGACACTGGGATCATGACCTGAGCTGAAGGCAGAGGCTTTAACCCACTGAGCCACCCAGGCGCCCTAAAACATCTTTCTTTTCAATAAACAATATGTGTCTGGAAATGCCAACTCATATTAAAATATAATTAGGAAAGCAATCCTCTCCTTGTAATAATAGTTTGTTTTATATATTTATATATATGTATATATATATATTTATATGTAAATATATATATTTATATAGAGAGAATTTTAAACACTATTATAAGTGTGTGTGTGTGTGTATATATATATATATATATATATATATATATATATAGTTGCACCGTGGTTCCAGTCATTAGAGTATATAAGCCATTCTGTATTCTGGGCATACACATTGGTGGACAGTCAGTATAGGACATGAACTCAATACACTAGCATTCACGTGAGATATCATACTCATATCTGTGGACTAAATATAGCTTTTCACTACCACTGAACTTCCCTACAATTTCACCTCATCAACAAAAGCGTGTCACTCTTAGTTTCAAAATACACTTACCTCTGATTTACTCTTGAACAGCCTCTTGATTTTGTACCTTATTTTATCCAGTTCTGAGGACTTTTCTTTGTATATTTGCAAGTGTGTTATTATTTTCAATATAGACACCCTCCTTACTGAAAGGCACTTCCGTAATTCTCTTAGAGTAACTTAAGTACTTTTTTGATGATGATGGTGTTAGAATAAAAATACCCTGTTATGTAATTGAGAGTATTTGACAGTGATTTATGCATTTGTAACACCTTAAGACTTTGCCATTAACCGGTGTCATCTGTGTCAAAACATAAAAAGATAATTACTTTATGGAAAGAGATGTTACCCAAGTAATTCCTTAGAAGTTTATGCTACTTCCAGTAGAACTGAAATTTCATGCCATTGCCAATGAGAACATCTCTTACAGTCATCAGTGCATAATCTTAATCTTAATGAGGTCCCAATCACATTTGGCTGTCATAGGTTTTTAAATACATCCTAAGTCTATTACTTAGTTCCATTAATTAGTATGTATATTTTCAGGATCCTAAAATAGATATCATAGAAGCAGAAGATTTAGAGATGTGATCTTGACTTCCTGTTTGGTTTTTACACTATATGTAGGATACAGAGACTTCATATTAGTGGAACAGACTTCTCTATTTACAGGCATTTAGTAGTTTTGCACAAAGGCCCTATTAACATCTTGTTTTTTTTCTTTAATGGCCTTAAAGAAAATAAAAAAAAAATTGTCTTAAAGACCTAACATACCCGTTTTGAATAAGGGCTGGTTAGGGGTAGAGAGACTGCTACAGCCATTAATGAATTCTACCAATTCTGGAGGTGATGTGTCACAATTGAGAATCAGCTTTGTTATGAACCGAATCGGATCACCCCTAAAATTCATGTGTTAAAGTTTTAACCCCAGATGTGTTGATATTTGGAGATGGGGCTTTGGGAAGTAATTAGGTCACGAGGGTGAGCTTTCTCAGTCTCTCTGACTCTGTCTCTCCACCATGAGAGGATAAAATAGTCAGGAAGAGGGACCTCACCAGGAATGGAATCAGCCAGCACCTTGATCTTGGACTTCCAGAACTGAGAAAGAACTCAGAACTGAGAAATAAACATCTGTTGTTTAAGCCACACTCTTTATGGTGTGTGTGTGTGTATTTTTACAGCAACCCAAGTAACTAATACAAGTTTAAAATCTGCATCAATAGTAATATGGTGATTCCATTAGAAGAGGTATTAGCTATTTGGTAGGCAGTGATAAAGAGAATTGTTTCTATTTGATTTTGTAGGGAAGATGCCCCAGAAAATAAAACCAGCTCACCTTGAATAGTTCAGAGTTTAAAAGTCTGACTCAGAGTCTTTATGCTCCAATGACATATTTCACTTTTAAATTTGGCTGATCATAAAGCATATGAGTGACAAATATGTGGTAGAGACATGTCACTACAGGTCATGTCTCCATGGTAGTTTTCAAGAGCTAGTAAGTGTAATAGAGCTTTGTACATTTTCTGAAGCGTCCAAGTGACTATATAATAACTTTTCTACAGTTCCATCTGAGTCATATAACATTGCAAATATTAAAATCAGCTTATCTTTATTTAAAACAAAAGTCAGTGTTTCTGTGATGTGCTTTCAAGTGGCTGTCAAATATTAACTTTGTACTGTATATTTTGACATTTATAAATAGCACTCTAAATAAATCGTGACTCTCAAATGATGCTTCATTAAGTCTCCTATCAAGGTTTTGTATAACTATTTCACTAATGAAGAAACAAAAAAATTGTTTTAACAATTTTAAAAGATATTATTTGATGATAGTGATAATTCTTCCTATAAAAACATTTTTGGTTAAAATTCTACATAATACACAACAAGGTTCTAGAAAGTACAATCTAAAAATAGCAATGGTTTCAGTCTCCTGGATATTCATTTCTATATATTGGGTAATCTTTATTTTACCCAAAATTGTATTTTCTACATCAATAGGATGAGGCAATGTGTCTGAGTATGACAAACAACAACAACAAGTAAAAACAAGCTCTCTGCATAGTGCAAATTTGTATACTTTTTAGAATCAGATATTTCATTATCCTGATTTACAGGTTTATGGCTTTAGAAACTGAAATAAAAAAGTTTTATAAATGTAGCTAAGTCTATTAGAGAGGATAAATTCAGAAATATATTTAATGAAATAAATTAAAGCACTTCACAATCTGTAAAATGCTCAATAAACCCTCCAAACAATAAACGGCTCAAATCTTTTCCCTCCAAGTTCAGAGATCCTTCTATCAGAACAAGCAAAATAAGGCAGAGCCTATAAAACATTTTTTCCTGTGCTGGAAACATAATTAAGAGGGCAGGTACCTGGGTTGATTCCTTTCCAGTCCAGGATGCTTCGTAATTTTAGCAGTCATTTGAGAATCCTAATAGAATTCCACCACGAACAATGCTCTACGAAACATTCCTAAATAACAAAATTTAGAATGTACCCTTAAGTTTAGAAGATTAAAGTTAAGATTTTGTGCTTCAATTCAAGAATTTAGTGGGACATAAGTCTCGCTTTTTAAGTGATTAAAGTTGGAATGATACTATAATAATGGTAATCTTAAATGCGATTGCTAATTACAGAAACTTGTTTTAAAGATACAAATACCTCTCATTCATGGGTATTATTTGACCTGAATAAAGGTGGTCCATGATACAGTGTTAATTCCTCTGGGAATAATCAATACTTTAATACATATTAAACCATTAAAAATGTGCAAGTGGCTCTTTGAGAGAAGTAAGTTAGCATAAACAAGTTTATTGCCGATTGCTGCTTCTGTCCTTGTGCTTCGAGTATTAAACAAAATGTTCTTTTACTGAGGAGAAATTAAACTGAGAATAAAGACAAAAGGCTTTAATATAAGCAGTATGCAATATAAACATAGGTTATTTAAGTTGGTTTACTGCAACTTGAAGACTGTTTTCTAATAAAAGTTATGCTCTGAAAATTAAGAAAATAAAGCCAGTTCACAAGCACACACACGTACACACACCTTACACAAAGTTTTCCCATCATAAAACTGAAAAATGGAGCACACACAGCAGGGAAACAGAAAAGAAAAGATTTATTTGCAACTTGAATTCTGGTGCCAAGTAATACCGGCTTATTTAAAAGAGGCAGTTTGGACAGTTTTGTGAGGAATGAGGGGGACGTTTCCAGTTCCTTGGAGAGCTTAAAGTAGACGCTATGGTTTTTCTTTTTCTTGAGTCAGGTTGTTAGTAATATTTTTACAGTGTTTTCTCAGCCATGCTGTTTTTGTTCTCAGATGGAAACTGGAGGGATTGAGAGATTGACAAGGAGGACTTCCTGAAGAGATCGATGGCTATGAAGAGACTTTTCATGAGGCAAGGCGGAAGCATAGGGAAAGCAAGAGGAAGGACGAAAAGAATTTACAGGACACATTTACTGTGTTGGAATTAACTGAATTATGCACAATATGTACCAAAAAAACAGACACAAAGTGAAGGAAGCCATGCGTGAGCACAGATTTCTGAGAGAAATTAAGAGAATCTGCAACCAACCAGCAGGTGGGGCCAAAGGCCTAGACCACTTAGGGTGAAAAAACCCTGAAGAGAGGGGAGGAAGTCAGTAATCATCGTTATTACCCTGAAAGAGGATGAGTTTTGAGTTTTCCTGCTCAAGAGTATGTATGAAGTTGATGGGCCAGTCCTTACTACTTTTTTTTTTTTTCATCAATTTGTTGTCTGTGGTCATGTTTTAAAACATTGGGTTCATGAAAATGGACATCGTTGTTAGTCTTATTATGAAGGATTAAAAATTGTAAAAGATACATAATACTTTATATCAGCATGAAGACCTCAAGGCCTTGAAACAGATAAAAACACGACTGCATCACTGCCTTTCCTATTTGAAATGGTTCTTTGCATTGACAGACCATGTCTCAGAAAAATGACCAGTCACCATGTTCTTGCAAAAAATTTCAGGTACACCCCATTGTCATTAAAAATGAACTATGGAAACTAGCTGTTCAAAGGTATAGCTAATGTATTTTTAAGCCATGCTTTAAAATATGTTGGGATGTACTAAAATAGCTCTTGATTAGATGAAAATAATTTTGTACTTTATCAATAAAATAATTATGTCCTTTTTCATATTTATAAGTAGTACAGAAAGTTAATGTCCAGCTCTTTTAGATTATTATTCAATGTTGCCATTTTTGACATTAAATACCATGATTAACCCCAAAATAGTTTTTAGAGGTGATCTGCTCAAATATGTTTTAACATTACCATATAAATGATGATAGTTAAATTTATTAGTAAATGGAAATCCTACTATTGCACACACTTACCACTTCTCTTGCAACCTGATCTCTTTTAAATGTATTCTTTAACATAACTATATAAAGACAAATTTAATCTTAATATGTCAGAAAGTATTATCATCTTGCAAGCAGTACTCCAAGGTTAATAATGTCTGGGAATATAAAGTGTTTTTGACTGTAAGATTAGTCTTATTTGAAAAAGGCTTTAAATTTCATTTCAAAGGAGATTTCACGCCCCATGAAATTTAAACTATGACATTTAGAAAACATTCGCTTTATTATAATGCACTGAAAAATTATAGTGCAAATGCTTCTTGTTCTTATCCATCAAAACTGTTGTTAGAAATGTAAAGGGAGTATTTTCTTAAGTAAAAATTATGTGATATGCTGAGGAAAAAAAAAGAATGCCTCCTACTGTTCATCCTGAAGTCAGGTAATTACTGCTTCAATTATGTTACAGAATGCTTTAAAATTAGGTCCTGAAGTTGTTTTCAGCAGAATTTATGTTTAGATAACCTTTTGTTCACTGAGTTTTCCATTTATCCAAAAGTTTATGAAGTGCTCCATACTCTTTAAAAAATAAGTTTTGAGAAAATCCTTCTATGTACTCTTAATAATATTTCTATGTCACAAACTAATACTGAGATTATAAGATGTGAAAGTGTTATCCTTTTAAATAGTAATGTGAGGATTTCATTTGTCATCACACGGTAATTTTAGATATCCTTGCTAGAGCTCAAGTTTGATTTAAGTGACTTTTAATATTTTTCTTTTCAAAATAATATTTTTGAATGATACCAAAAAAGCCTAAGAAACACATATTAGATTTCCTACAAAATTTTGGATCATAATACTTTTATTCCTTGTCTTACTTGATAATATATTTATTCTTGAGATTTAGAACATATTCACCATGACCTAAAATTACACTTTAATATCCATTTTGATTTAACAAATAATTGAAACTGTCCTAATCACTCAGTATTTCTAAGAAGTTCCTAAGTGATAAAAGTCACCTAGAGTATTTATTTATACAGTAAACAATCAACACCAAGTCCAATGAGCACATGGATGATGTTAATAAAAGGCAGAAATGATGGGGTGCCTGGGTGGCTCAGTGGGTTAAGCCACTGCCTTCGGCTCAGGTCATGATCTCAGAGTCCTAGGATCGAGTCCTGCATTGGGCTCTCTGCTCAGTGGGGAGCCTGCTTCCTCCTCTCCCTCTGCCTGCCTCTCTGCCTGCTTGTGATCTCTCTCTGTCAAATAAATAAATAAAATATTTAAAAAAAAAATATTTTTTTAAAAAAAGGCAGAGATGATGTGAATTATACCTATTTTAGTGTCAACTAATAATGACTAAAATCATATTCTCATAGAGATGTTTGCCCACATGTCACGTCTAAAATGCCATTCTCTTAAATAAGGACAGCTCATTTAAAAACAAAAAGAAACAAAGGACAGAAAAGAGGAAGTATATACCTTCTTTTCTGTTTAGAATGAGAACTAGGGGCACCTGGGTGGCTCAGTCTGTTAAGCGTCTGCCTCCAGCTCAGATCATGATATTGGAGTCCCAGGAACGAGCCCCGGGTTCCCTCCTCAGTAGGGAGCCTGCTTCTCTCTCTCCTCTGCCCCTGCTCCTTCTGTCTCTCTTTCTAACTCTCTTGCTTTCCCTCAAATAAATAAAATCTTTGAAAAAGATGAGAAATAACTCAGGAGAAAGCTAAGAGATCTAAATGTCATCTTTATTACCGCTGAAGTCAATTGGATGATGGCCAGAAGTGTTTGCTAATTTTTGACACTCCAGACTGATCTATCCAAAGGTTTTCAGAAAGAGCAGAACAACAGTTAAGACCTCTCACCCAACACCTATGAGCCTACAAAAATGTTGCCTTTGTGCTCAGCAGGTCTGGGGTGAAAACAAGTCCCTACGAACTAATCACAATTCGATGGTTCTTACTAGTTGTGCAGCATAAATTCACATCAGCTGGGTGGTTCAAAAACCCTGGAGTGGGGTCACGAAGTTATTTTGAAAAAGACCCAGACTTATAGTTTCCAGAAAGTTTTGCTAAAAAACAAATAGAAATTTTATCCGAAAAATAGCACTTTTGTTCTAGGTATCAAAGATACCTCACAAGTAATTTTTTGAAGCACATTAAGTTGCACAAGTCAAAAATAAACATACAAAAATAGAAAGATATAGAGGGAGAGAACTGGCAGAAAAAAAAAAGATAACTGAAATATAGCCCCAAACACTTAATATATTGGAAATGCATCAACCACGGATTAGGAAACTACTATTCTTTTTAGGTTCAAAGAAATAAAAGACAAACTTGTATATAGTGGAAGAGAGCACAGAAGTATTCAAAACTGACCAAGGAGATTTATAGAAGCATGAAATATAACTTCTAGAAATAAAAATTACAAAAACAAATATTGAAGACTCAGTAAATGGGCTTAACATCTGCTTACAGACAGCTGAAAGAGAATTAGGTAGAAGAAAGATCAGAAGAAATTACTCAGAGGGTACTTTGCGGAGAGAGAAGTTAAGTGGCTGAGAGGTTTTCTCGAATCACGAAGGAACAAGTTTCACAAAGATGTGAAGAAGAATAAAGGTGGGTGAATTAATATTTTCAGTCTTTCCATGTTTTCCCTCTAATAGTTTGAAAGTTATGTACTTCATTCCTTTTATCAGCTTACTTATAAATCATAACAGGTATATTTCATTTTTCTAATGTTAATCAACAAAATTTGTCTCCACCTGGATAATACAAGAACTTTACCCTTATTCTCATGCCAGTTACGCATTGGTGTTGTCATGTGTTTTAATTCTTACTGTTTTAATCCACTATGTTATCATTATTGACCTTCCTTCCAAAAGGAAAAAGGATAAGATGGAGAAAGGAACATTTAAGAAGGAGGGCCATTAGCTTAAAATAAGCTGGTAGACTCAAATACAAATAAATCAGTAATTATATTAAATTTCAATTGTCTAACTGACTCAATTTAGGCAACAAGATTAAGTAAAATCATTTGAATGAAAACCATTGTGGAAGGCACATCTACACCACAAGGCTATACAAAAATTAAAAGCGAAAGGGTGAAAAAGGCAACCATGCAAATACAACTAAAACAAAGCTAGAAAATCTATTTGAATGTCACACAAAATAGAATTTAAGATCCACAGCATTACCGGAGATAAAAATGGTCACTTTACAGTCCTAACAGTTTCAATTTCTTAGGAATATAAAATGTTTTTAAGTTTATATGTATGTATCTAAAAATAGAACTTATTTTAATGGGGGGTTGTATATACACATAGGCATGTATATTTTCATTGTAAAAAACCAATTTAGAAATTTTGCCTTTGTTTAATTGTTTAAGATGTTTGTAAAGCCAGTGAGGTTCTTTAAAGAAGTTGTTTCTACCAAAGAACAAAGACAAAGCCAGGTAATGACATTTAAATTCCAAGGATACATTTATTAGAGTTGTGTCTTTTCTACCACACTAGATTAAATAAATTTATCAAAAGTTAAAAAAATAAAAAATATATATTTTATAAATACACATGTATATATACCCACACACAGTATATATATGTTTTTGTGTGTGTATATATATATATATATATGTATATCTATATCTATCTATCTATCTATTCCTAAAAAACACAAAGAAAATACAGAAAGGAAGGGGACACTGAGAAATCCAAAATCATAGTAGTAGAATTTAACAATTATCTTCAGACATGGATAGAAAGTAAACAAAATCAGTTAAGAATATAGAAGATTTATAGGATGAGATGAACAAATCACAAATTCGATCATTAATGGATACGAATAGAATACCACAACACATAAGTATAAAATACACTTTTTCGGACACACGTAAGACATTAACCGAAGTTGACCAAATGGAACTTGATCATAATCCAAGTTTTCAAATGTTTGAAGGACTGCTATTGTGATCCTTATATGATTAACCTAGAATTCAATTAGCAATCAATAATGAAATTAAGTAGAATATTTCCATATCTTTGGAAATTAAGAGAGTAACTAAAAAAAAGTGATAAGAAATAAATCACTACAAGTACAGAAAATTAAAAAATAAATTTATAAGGAAATTAACACTATGTCTTAAACTATTAGAAAATAGCTAAGACATTAATAGAAAGGAGGTTGAAAAATTAAAGAGCGACACAAAGATTGCATTAAGTTATAAGAAGAAATCCAAAACAAATCCAAATAAAAGAGGAACCTAGTAATGTAGATAAAAGCAGAAGTTAATGTTGGAGCAATAAATGCTAAGAAGTTTGAATAAAGCCAAATGGTTGTTCTTTGAAAAATTAGTTAAAAAAAAAAAAAAGCAAAATTTGAGCAATGATACTGACCAATAAAGTATAAAGCACAAATGATACTGGAATGAAAAAGGAGGCCTAACTCCAGATGTTACAGAGGTTTTTAAAGGTAACATGAAGAAATTATGGGAATACTTAATTAAAACGCACGTCTTAGAAAAGATAGGACTTCACAAATCTAAGAAGAAGGGAGCCTGAGCTGGCTAGCCAAAGACCTTTCCACAAAGAAAATTCTGGACTCTCTAGACTTTCATGTGTTATTATGGAAAAAGATACTAATGACAAAATAGAATAAATATAATACACAGCAAATTAAGACACTTAAAACTAGTTCCTGTGTGTCCAGATGGTAGAGTCAGATTGCTATGGAGTTCCAGGGCCTTGGGCTGTAAGGAAGCAGACGCTTGCTGTTGTATTAACAACCATCTCACCGAAGTATGAACATCTCCAGTCTCTGCATCTTAATCCTCAATCGTTCTTCTTTGTCACGGTATTAAAGAACTAAATGTTAGGTCATATGCATATTGGCACGTTTGCCTCTCTTTGAACCTTTCTCAGATACAAAGGATGAAAAAAAACTATACTGATGGGTCATACTTAGTATTCAAGCTTGGCACCGTTTGGACATTTGGACTACAAAAAGAATAAAATCAGCAGATTAGAAGGAACGCTGCGTTTTTCTAATCTTTGAATTTTAAAACCATACGAATGATCATGGTGAATCAACTTTATTTTTAGTGTCTGTCTCAACAAGTTTGATCTTAGGAAAAGGGAACAGGGGTTCTTTGGAACTTAGAAGTAAGTATATGGGACACCTTTCTATAGATCTTATTTTAAGTTTTTATTTAAATTCCAGTTAGTTAATATACAGTGTAATAATATTAGTTTCAGGTGTACAATATAGGGATCCAGCACTTTCATACATCACCCTGTGCTCATAATGACAAGTGCACTCTTTCATCCCCATCAACTATTTAACTCATCCCCGCCAGCCTCTGCCCCTCTAGTAGCCATCAGTTTTTTCTCTTACAGTTAAGAGTCTGTGTCTTGGTTTTTCTCTCCTTCTCTTTTTTTCTCCATTTGCTCATTTGTTTTGTTTCTTAAATTCTATGGATCTTAACTTTTTAAAATGCACAAAAGTTAGAATATGTTCCATAAGCTTTCCCTTTCTATTTTCTTTACCTTGAACTTAAATGTAATCTAAGCATTGTATTGATCCTGTTTCACAATGACATGTAATAATAATAAAAAAAAGTGGTCCTCCATCCTAATATGTTTCAAGAATCAGCTGTAGAGCCTCCTAAAACACAAACTGATGGTCCCAACCTGACTGGAGTGGGATCTAAGAATCTGCTTTTATAAGAGGTTTTCAGCTGATGCTCTTGCTACTGGATAGGGACCATATTTAGAGAACCACCGGTACAGAAAGGGAGCTCTAAGCCACTATGCTGTATTTCCTCCTGCAGCATCTTATTTAACAGTCAGCAATCATAGATATATACTAGCGTTATCTCCTTTTCTAGATAGGAACATTGAGAATGAAAAAGAGTAAGTACATTTCTCTACTTCAAACTGTTAGAAGAGTGAGAATTTGAACCTATGTCTGTTTGCCTCCTTCCAATTCCTTTGGAATGTGTGTGTGTATTTTAAAAATAGTTTAATGTAGATTTAAAATTTTAATTAAAATTCAGCATTTTTGTTAAATCCATGGCTGACTGTGGAACACTATCCAGTGGTTTCTTAGAACATGATTTTCAAAGCATCGCAGAGTCCAAAATTTTAACCACTATTTCTAGAATAAGTTTAAAATAACTGTGACCAATTTATGAATTCCTAGCCATCACTTAAAGAAAAATCAACCATGAATTTTTATCTTTATTTCTGTTAATTTAGGATATTGGTATCTATATCCTTCGTATATACCTTTATTAAACTAAGTGTTTTTAACTGAAAATTAGTAATTGATTAGTGATGATGGAGGAAAATTTTCTCTCCAAATTATAATATAATATTCCCTAGTTTAATGACAGTTCCAAACAACTTACTAAACTAAAAGAATTACCAAGTTAATTAAGAAATTCGCTGTTGGGAAAAGGACATCACTCAGTTACTGAGTTTGAGGAGCCTATCAACCTGCATTCTTGCATATTTCTCTCTCACAGAGTACTTGGACCCTAGTTCCTATTTTTTGGATATCCAAAAGGGACGAATTCACAAGGATCAAAGGCTTCCACACTGACCATTGCTGTTGCCCATTCTTCAATTTTTTAAAGTACAGCATTACTTTTAGATCAAAGCTTTGAGGGTCTTTCTCTTGCTTAAGAAGTGGGAGAGAATTTTAAAATCCAAGCGATGTCCTAGTTGGACAAATGCGGCTCCTTTAGAGACCAGGAAAAGAAGGAAAAGCTGCATCTTTGAGTTCACAGTTGCAATGTTATCTTGGCATTTGAGGAGGTCAGAAAATAACTTGGGCATGAATAGTACATAGTTTGCTTAAATGTATTAATTCACATCCTGAGGAACTTCCTTTGTAAACCTTGCCAAAATGTTGCTGTCTTACCTTTACTATTTTAGCATAGAATTCTCCAGGTGTTAAGCCTTGGCTTAGCTTTGGGCTAGAACAATGTGCTTGCCTGGCTTCTTCCATTCTCTTTTGTCTTTGAAACATCTTTAAAATTGAGATTATTTCAGGGAGAAGCAAACATTACACTGTACTATTAATATGTGAGTGCCATTTAAAATATTTATTAGAATATTTTTCTTTCTTATGTGTGGTTTTCAAAGGCTTTTGGTTTTCTTAACTGATTTGATATACCTATTCCTACAGGTTCAATTTAAAATCATGTAATTAATTTTTTTATTGGGAATATTATAATTCATCTCAACAGTTCTTAATTCTAGGTGAATCCACTTTATTTGTTGAGGCTGGAAAGTGGATTGGGGCCTCCTTGGTGAAGTACTTCTTAGAACCCCATGGAAAAAACACAGCTTTGTCCCTTTCCCCACATCAACTGACCAGAAGACTGTTTTACAAGTTTACAAGACACAAAGGTTTCACTGTGCCATTTCTGGCACCATCATTAATAGGGTCCTGAGGCTTATTCTCACAGCAGAAAGGAAATATTTCATTCTTCCCTGAATTCTCTAAGAAAGAATTACAAGTCAGAACAGGAGTATACACTTGTTGGCTTTGAGAAGTTCTGGTCTAACTATGCTAAACCATTTTTTTCCTGATTTTTTTTTTTTTTTTGCAAGGTTTTTGCAAACCTTTTTGCAAGGTTAGAAAACCCTCCCGATGTCTCTACCATCATAAATGCTTCAAGTATTAATAACCATGAATGGATAAATTTTCCCCTGGTTACCTTGCTTTTAGTAACCAAAAAGACTGTCATTGGAAATTTTTTTCTCAATTTTGAGCTCATGCTTCATTTTAAAGACCTTTTCACTGCATCTCTAGTTTAAAAATAAAGCTGGTACTCACCTTCTATAATGTAGAAACAATTTCCTTACTTTTAACTCATTACTGAAATTTCTTTCTTCTTTAACCATTTTAAATTTTTTCTATTGCTATAGTCTCTATTCTGTTTTCTAACTGTATTCTGTATTTTCTCTTTTCTTTCAGTTTTTATATGGTCAAGCTATAAGCATTTGCTCTTCAATCTTTCTTCATAAATTGGTCCTTCCAGTTCTATTGGCTTTTTTTTTTTTAAAGATTTTATTTATTCATTTAACATAGAGGGACAGTACAAGCAGGGAGATTAGCAGGCAGAGTGAGAGGGAGAAGCAGGCTCCCTGCTGAGCCAGGAGCCGGATGTGGGACTCCATCCCAGGACTCTGGGACCGCGACCTGAGCCAAAGGCAGCCGCTTAATGAACTGAGCCACCCAGGCTATTGGCCTTTTTATTAGTCATTCTTGAATTGTCACATACATGCCAATTACAAAGTACATATCCTCAGTGCATTTCTTTTCTTCTCCTTCTCCTCCTTCCTCTTCTCCTTCTTGAGCAGGCTCCATGCCCACCATTGAGCCCAACATGGAGCTTGAGTTCACAACTATGAGATCAAGACCTGAGCAGGGATCAAGAGTGGGACATTCAACTGACTGAGCCACTGAGATGCCCCAACCGCAATGCATTTTGGAAGCATAGTATATTTCTGACAAGACTAAGTATATTTCTGTGCATTTTATTTAAAAAGGATCTTTTGTGGGACTCCTGAATAATGCTTGTTTTCAAGCATTAACCTGCTACCAGCGAATGTGGAATAATGTGCTTGGGTTACAAAATTTGCTTGAACCTCTGAGAACTGTGCCGTTGTTTGATTAACATCTACTTCTCACAAAACAGTAAACAACGTGAAGGAAGGAACTATGTCTATTTTCCTGTTCACACAGTAATACATACATTAAAATGGAAATTAATGATTGAGATTTTATTTGAAAACTCTCCAATGTTATGGCTTAAAGCAAAAAAAAAAATCAATATTTCTATAATTGTTATTCTAGAGTTATTTTAACAGTCAGCTAACAGAAGGCCTTGAGTCAAAATAATTGAATTACCCGCCCCAGTCCTGATATTACAATCCCGTTTTTCTATAGGGGGAGAAAAAAGTCAGTCTTTAGGCTAAAACAACGTAGCTGTTGACTAGAATGTGTTAGTATTTTTGAAATTTTGTCAGATCGTACTAGTCAACTGCCATTACAGACTACCATAGACTGAAACAAACAGAAGTTTCCCGCAGTTCTGGAGGCTGCAAAGTCTTAAATCAAGGTGGTGGCAAATTTGATTTGGTTTCTGGCAAGAGCTCTTTTCCTGCCTTGCAGACAGCAGATTTCTTGTTGTGTTCTCAGATGGCCTTTCTTCTGGGGGTGTGCAGAGAGGGAGAGACATTAAACATGTCTCTCCTTCCTGTAAGGATATCAGCCCTATTGGATTAGGATCCCACTTTTAGGGCCTCATTCAACGTTAAGTAGCTCCCTAAAGTCCCTATCTTCAAATACAATCACCTTGGAGGTTAGGGCTTCAACATTTGAATTTTTGGAAGGATACAATTCAGACCATAGCAAAAGTTAGTTCCCACCTCAGGTAATATTCATGCTTTATGGTGCTCATTTTATTGATGCTGAAACATACATGCTCGGGACAGGAATAGGGAAGGGGTGCAGGGGTAATACAGCAAAGAATGATGAAGGCCTTGCTTAGTTTAGACTTTCAAAATCACAATGTTCTAAGGTGGTTTTTTGACACCAACAACCAGTTTTTTGATTCTCCAGCTACCCACTGCTTTCCAGGCATTCAACACAATTCTGACAATAACAACCTGGAGTGAACACACACCTCACAGTTTCAAGAAGCAGGTTCACGACACTGCCTCCATGTCAGCGGCCAGTCACAAGTCCTGGGCCACCTTCTGACAACTGGCTAAACCTTAGGAGTTCCTACATACCCTTCCTCAGTTTCCACAATTTGGTAGAAAGGCTCACAGAACTCGGAAACAAACTTTGCTTACACAGACTGGTTTATTATAAAAGATACAATGCAAAAACAACCAAATTAAAGAGATGTGCTATCCAAGGGATGGGGAGAGTAGGTCTGTGGAGCTTCCCTCCTCTGGGGGAAACTTCCTCCCTCTTAGCAGCTTGATGTGTTTACCAACCTGGAAGCTCTCTGAAGAACCTCATGATTCAGCTTTTATAGGGGTCCATCTCCAGTCCCCTTTACCCCGCAGGAGTCAGGGGTGGAGCTAATCAAGGTTCCAACTTGCTAATCATATGACTGCTCCCCCATCCCAAGACCAAAGAGGGGGCCCTACCTAAGTCACCTCATTATTATAAAGTCAGATACGATCCAAGGGGGGCAGTTATGAATTAAAAAGACTTTCCTTTTTCTCAGGAGAGTTCAAAGGTTTTTGGAGGTCTATACCAGGAACTGAGGACAAAGACCAAATATATATTTGTATTATACTACACCATTTTTAAAGTGGGTAGCAGAGAGATGTGAAAGTCAGACTTTCACTTGTAAGGATCACACTCGAGAGAAAAAGACTCTCTGAACTTCAAAGTCCATTCTATAAATACCAAAATCCAGAATCTGGAGGACTCAAGAGCTTTAGGATGTATGCAGGAATCAATGTAAAAGCAGTTTTTCAGAATGGAATGAGGTAATGGTTTAACCAGTTGTCTCCAAGGGGGAGAAATGGAGAAAAGAGAATAACTTAAAAATAGATGAGTGTTTTTCAGAGGGCCCTGGCCTTGGACTTTCCTGAAATTGAATCCCTGGGGATCTGAGCCCTGTCAGTTCTCACAATAATTTTGAAGATCCATGAACAGAAAAGAATTTATTCTAATTTGTATCTAGACCCCTGGGAGTGATTATTATGAAATTTTATAAGCCTTGATAGAGATTTGGAAAATTATTTCTTCCCAATTCTATATGGCATTTCATGATTGCAGTTAAAATTAACTGTGCTTTTTCAATTTCTAAATAGATTAGTGTATTTCTTTATTAAATATATTAGAAAGGGCTTGGAATATTGTGCATCTTCTGGACTTTTGCAGTTTTCTTGTGCCTCCAGAAACACTATGTGGTAGTTGCCCTGATCCCCAGGTTTGCTTTCTGTGGTTTTAGTTACCCAAGATCAACTATGGTCTGGAGGGAGCTGATTCTCCTTCTGACATCATCAGGAGGTCAGTGGTAGCTTAAGGCTGTGTCACAAAGGCTACATCATTCACCTCACTTCATCTCATCAAGCAGGTGTTTTATCTTTCACATCATCATAGGAAGACGGATGAATATAGTACAACAAGGTATTTTGAGAGAGAGAGACCATATTCACATAAATTTATTACAGTAAAATAATTTTATATAAAATTAATCTCCTATATCTGTTAATCTCTTACTATAGCTAATTTATAAATTAAACTTTATTATAGGTATTTTTATATTGGAAAAAACATAGTATATAGGATTCTTTACTATCCATGGTTTCAGTCACCCACTGGGAGTCTGAGAAAGTATCTCTTATGGACAAAGGGAGACTACTATAATTTGGGCCATTTCTCTGAATAGTAGGCTGCTAATTTTCTGGTAATCATTACTAGAGATAAAAAGATAATGAACTGAGAAGAGCAGGCTGCTTCCTGGAATGGTTTGGGAAACCTCACACCTTTAGCCGTGACAGAATTATCACAGTGAATGTCTAATTCTAAATAAATTAAATGTCAGAAGGTATCTTACCATCCTCGGAGGAACTTCATAGATAGGAGGTGACTCAGTCACTTTTGCGAAGTGCAGTCAAACACATCACTTTTTGGAGCCATTATCTAACAAAATGGAAGCCACAGAAGATGTCCTCTGAATGGTTTTTAAAATATTGAATAAAAGAAGGAAGATCCATGACTCATGGAGTAGAGAATTATTTTTTTCTGGTATCTAGAATCATCCTCTCATAATATGCATAGTCCTTCTGTATGTATATGACCCATACTTTAATCTATAGTTCTACGTTTCCTGAAGTTTGAAAGACCAAGGAGAGCTTAGTACCATTACTCTAAATGGATTCTATGCAGAGGTACCCGGGGGGCTCAGGCGGTTAAATAGATTCTATAGAAATTTTGTGGTATCATGTAGGGGAATGCAAATTGGAAAATGTTTGAAAATGTTGATCAGAAGCAAATTAAGAAATCTTATTAACATTGTGCTTTCCTGATTACAAAAAGATGAGAATCTTCTCTCTCAAATACCAGAAAGAGATTTTACACTTTAAACTTTTTATCAAGTTGTTTGAAATGATATCAATTGGTGATTTCTGCTTCATTCTTTAATTAGAACAGAACAGTTGAATTTTAGATTTTAAAAGATATCTGTAGTGATAGAAAATGACAGTCTTTATTGAAGCTTCCAAAATGAGGCAAAATGACCATATCAGCATTGAATTCACATAGTAGAATTACTTTTTGGTAAAAATCACTCCTAACGAGATCATTATGGTAATGAAAACTGTCAGGAGGCCTGAGATGGAATTTCCATATTCAGAATTCCTTGACATTTAATAGTCGTAGAGTGACATTTTGGGGTACTTTTGCACGTATCAGGTATTTTCTGCATGGACTTTTCCTCTGCCCAGGCTTGTGATAAGCATGGAATAGAGCCAAAGCGTTTTCCTTTAAAGGGCAGTATCAGGAGTGGTTATTTGTTATAACATTGGTTCTGTCTTGCCAACTCTGCTGAGTGTGCCAACCAAGCTGATTACACAGCAATTTAGGTTTTTGGCAGATTTTTCTGCCATTTGAGTGTGGGTAAAGGTGACGTTGTCTGTAGAAAACACCTCACCTAATATGTCTGAAGAACTCGCAGGCAATCTCACAGCAGTCTGGATGCAGAGGCTGGGAGATGAAATCTTGGTTAGGACGTGTTCACGGTGAATACTAATTACCATCAGTATGGCTAACTGCCCCTGTGGTTCAATTTCTTTTCCCTTCTACATAATTAAGTGGAGGCCCTAAACTATCCTATAATAGGGAAAAAAATTACACGTGCCATAGATCTTTATATGTTATCAGGGTTTTATTGTCAGATATGAGTGAATACTAAAACATTCTCTCAGAAAGATGATGGTAATTACAGATGGGGAATATGAAATTAAATCTACTTCAATTTTCATGTTAGTAATGAGTGAAGGAAAGGAAGTTTGCAGGAACATACTTTTCAGGGAAGGGGCTAAATGATATAGCACACCCTCAACATTTTCTCTATATTAAGTAATATGCCTAAACTCTTAGAGTATACTTTTCAATTCGTCGGATTCTCTTTAAATGACAGAAAGAAGAATATTATAAACATTTTTATGCTGAATCACAATAAAAAGAAAGGTGTTCAAGAAGCAGTCACAATTGACGTGGATGGAACTAGAAGGTACTATGCTGAACGAAATAAGTCAATCGGAGAAAGACAACTATCATATGATCTCCCTGATACGAGGAAGTGGAGATGCAATATGGGGTGTTTGGGGAGTAGGAAAACAATAAATGAAACAAGATGGGATCGGAAGGGAGACAAACCATAAGAGGCTTTTAATCTCAGAAAACAAACTTAGGGTTGCTGGGGAGAAGGGGGTCGGGAGAGGGTGGTGGGGTTATGGACATTGGGGAGGGTATGTGCTATGGTGAGTGCTGTGAAGTGTGTAAACCTGGTGATTCACAGACCTGTACCCCTGAGGCTAAAAATACATTAGATGTTTATAAAAAATAAAAAATTTTTTAAAAAGCAGTCACAATTTATTCATCTTTTTGAATCAAAATGGAAGAGAAAATGAATTAACTTCCTTAATAAATCTAAATGCCACAGAATGATAGTGTTAATATCAGCAAAAACATAATACTTATTATGGGCCAGGTACTGGTCTAAGTATTAGACCTATATTAACTCATACAATCCTTCCAACAATGTGGTGAAGTCACTAGTGTTGTTATTCCCATTTTATAAAGATGAGAAACTAAGGCACTGAGGTGTTAGATGACCCAGGACACGGTCTGGGAAGTGGTTAACCTGGGGTTCCGATCCATAGAGCCCACCACTAGAGTCCGTTGCTGACATAGTGTAATAGATGACTACTAAAGGGTTAATGAAACTAGCACTTCTGTCATTCTTTCCCCACTATAGACACTGCTAATGCAATTTCTTCTCACAAAAATTGTGTGGGATGCGTACTGTTACCATCCATGTTTCTGAAAGAAAGTCTCTGAGACCCATAGGGGTTACGTGGCTGGTTAACATCATGGCTCATTAATAATGGAGTTGTCACTCATACTCAGAAAATCTGGTTTAGAATCTGCTATTAACTGTTCTGCTATTCATCTGTCTAAAATATTTATGTAGGTAAGTCAGTCGGCTATGTATATCCCAGAATAGCAGTAACCAAAATTTAGTGGTTTGTGAAGTTGTTTCTTTTACAATTTTACGTCATTTATGAGGCTTGAACCAAAGAGAAAGCCTTATGTTATGCAAGGAGCATGCAGGGATGAGTAGATGAATATCTACATTGCTATGGGGATTTTCTGGGTTGGCCCACTGGGGTGATCAACTTTACTGAATTATTAATTTTTTTTCTTCTATTTCTAATACAGATATAGGCATAATCTGCATCCATTGGTGATTAAGATCACTGAATTATCAAAACATACTACAGTAGAGTGTTATAAGCATCAGCTCTGGAGCCGAACTGCCTGGGTTTTAATTTTCCACCAAATAGCTGTGTGATTCTGATCAAACTACCTAACTACCTGTGCCTCACTTTACTCATCTATAAAATGGGAATAATGGCAGTCACTGGGTCATAGGGTTGCTGTGAGGACTGAGTATTTCCATGTAAAATAATTAGAATACTGCTTTGCATATTGTAACGTTATATATAGGCCCAGTAATTCAACCGTGCAGCTCACCAGACACAATCCCGCCTTAGGGCATTTGCACATGATCCGGTTTCTAACCTGGACCACTCTTTCCCACAATTAAGTGTAGGGCTCCTTCCTCATTTCCTTTAGGTTTTTGGTCAAATGCTATCTTTTGTGTCAGCTTTCACTGGACACACTCTCTGAAATAGTAATGTCTTTCCCAGCTTCCTTGTAGTCTCTCACCTTCCCTTGCTTTATTTTTTTCTTATCATTTATATATTGCTCTATGTTTTCTGAATGCTTAATGTTTTACTGATTTGTCCTATTTAGAATCCCTCTCTCCTTACTAGAATATAAGCTCCATGACAATAGATACTTCTTTCTGTTTTGCTCTGGGCTGTATCCTCTACACCTAGAAAAGCACTGGCACATAGTCGAGGCCCAATCAGTATTTTTTCTACGTATCTACGCATGCATACATACAAGAGTGAATATTTCCTCTCAGTATAAAGGGGTATCATCTGTCCTGTGATGTTATGTGTTACTTCTCACTTTGTATTAAGAACGATGCAGACACTTGATTTATTATAGAACTATAAAATTTGCTGTAAGCCTTGGTGCACATTAGAAATTATGCTGCTTTCTCCGAGATGTAACCCTGAGCTAGGGCATGTGACCTGGCTGGGAAACAGGATAGATTTCAGGCTGTTACCTTTGCACCTGCTAGAAGTGCAAATTTCTTTTTATTGAGAGGATCAACTGAGACCTTAATATTATAAATTGAAATATAAAAAAAAAACCAAATTAAAAATTGGTTAGTAAATACCTACCTAAGTATCTAAGTATCTATCTATCTATCCTTCTAATCATATATTCCTATAGAACATAGGGTTCTATGGGTTCCTATGAAACATAGGGTTTATTCCTATAAAACATAGGGTTCTTCATCTATTCTGATGAGGCTGATATATTTTGACAGCATTAAGTTTCATTTAAATCATTTACATTTATTTTAAAATATTATAAAGAATATTTTTAACAGAGCTCACCATATTTAAAATCAATGAAAATTTGCTTGAAACTTTTCTTTTAAATGCAAGGAAATTTTTGTTGGGGGGGGACCAGATTTGTCTTTTTGGTGTTTCAACTCAAAATTGCCTGATTATAGCCCCGTTTTGAAATTTTAACTTTAATGATATTTTGAATCACCAGAGAAAAATTAGACACCTCTATATTAGGACAAAACCTTTCCTACCTAGAAAAGTTAAAGAGCAACATTTTCTGTCCTCAGCCTAGAAATACAAGGTAGGACACGATTCTATTTGGAATTTGCATTCCTTAGTGTACCTAATTATATTAGTAATTAAAGTAACCCAAATATTTTTGTCTCTCCACTTTTTCTGTACCAGTGTACTGTATAAAGTTTTATTTTACCCTGTTCATTTATACTTAATTCCTTGACCTAGAGAATTTTCTCTCCACAGTTTGCAAAAAAAAGTATCACAAATTCCTATAAAATAAAGAATGTACAAATTGCAGTGGAATGCCAGTGGTCTCTAAGAGCTTTTGCTCCATTCTTGGCTGAGGGCCTACATGACTTGTAAAAATAGCTGATGGCCATATCCCAGCACCTTGGATCATCTCTGCAGGCTCTATCTTCCTGTGTCTACTCTCCTCAATATTTCTCTGATTTGACATTATAATTTCTCTCCAGTTGCCTTAGACCTAGACTCTCTGCCTGCAGTCACTGCACTTGTACATTTTCTGGTTTCTTTCCTAGACTCTTTCTCTTGGGTGAACATGGGTGTTGCAAATTGCAGTTTAGGAGTCAGCCCAACCTGATCCAGACCTATCTGAACCTTAGAATTTCAGCCCGGTCTGAAGTTCAAATATTTGGAGACATGTGCCCCTGTTCTTCAAGGGTGTCAGAGATCTTTCAAATAATTGAGGTGTTAACCATATTTAGTTTCCTAATCCTAATCCACAATGTCTCTAATTTCTCATAACAAGCTTTTGTAGATCTCCTGTAAAGATCTTGAACATATTTCATTAGATTTATTTCAAGCTATCTAATAACTTGGAATTATAAATGGGATTAAAAAATCATTGTTTTTTAAAATTTTAATTTCAATTCAATTAATTAACATATACTGCATTATTTGTTTTAGTGGTACAGGTCTGTGATTCATCAGTCTTACGCAATACACAGCACTCACACAACACATATCCTTTCCAATGTCCATTACCCAGTTACCCCATCCCTGCCCCCAACTCCCCTCCAGAAACCCTCAGTTTTTTTCCTATGAGTAAGAGTCTCATGGTTTGTCTCCCTCTCGGGTTTCATCTTGTTTCATTTTTTCCTCTCCTCCCCTATGATCCTCTGCCTTGCTTCTTAAATTCCACATATCAGTGAAATCATATGATAATTGTCTTTCTCTGACTGACTTAGTGAAATAAGTCATTATTGTTTTTTAATAGTTGCTACACCATACACAAAAGTTAATACACAAAAAAGATAGAAGACGTAAGTGTGGAAGGAAAAGTCACAAAGCTTCCAGAAGATGATATAGAATAATATTGTTATTATCTCAGTCTGAGGAGAGGTTTTTAAAAAAATGAAACAAAAATTATAAACCATAAAGAAAAAAAATTGATAAATTCGTCTGTATTGAAGTTATCTTTTTAGTGTTAAACACACACACACACACACACACACACAGTGAAAGACTAGTAAAGGCAACCCATGGAGCCACACTGTATGCAGCTACGTGGAATGGAAAGGATTCTGTCCCTGTTGGCAGCCACCTCAAAGGAAGGGGTGCACAAGGGGAGGAGACCAGTCATTCCCGCAGCTGGTAACTGAATTGTGACAGAACCAAGTTCCTACCCTGTACTGAATAAAAGCATGCTGCTGCCCATTCGAATGTAGCATTACTGAATAAAATAGATTTGAAACATGAAATAAGTAATGAGGGTGGGAGAAAATAAAGAATATTCAAGGAGAGGACGCCAGTTCCGAGTGGAAGGTTGAGCAAGTATAAATAAATAAGAATAAGAAAGGGCGAATAGGCACGGGAAGGAGAGGCAACACCATATGCATAGGTATTTCAGAGATGAGAGGCTGTGGGCTATGGTATAAGGTGTTTTGGAGAGAATACTGAAAGAAGAGTGTACTAGGATGTATCACAGTAACCATTTAGGCTTAATGTAAGTTTTAGGTTGTTGGCTAGCATTACTCATCCATAATTAAGTCACTCCCCAAATTATGAAGCTTCGATGAGTTCTTTTTGGTAGTTTTTGAAGCTTGGTAGTCCTTTGAAATGAATTATAAAGTCCCAAAGTTTACACATAATTTGCTTTGAGACATAAATTACAGTCACATATTATATATATATATATAAAATCATACACACATATATAATATGCATATATTATACTGATGATACACTGATTTCCCTTGCATTCTATCCTGTTTTCCTGAGGGACAGATTTGTAGTCAGGGGTCAGATCATTCTATTTAGCTCTTAGAATGCCCACAGGAGTGGGCACCTTTTATTAGTATCATTTATTAGGAGTAGGGTGAGATTGAGATCCTCCTAAGAAGGCTGTAAGAAAGATGAGGCCTGATAGGGTAGTTGGGACCTGATTTTGAAAGTCTCAGAATAACGTGTGAAGTAAAGCATTTGACCAGCATTGGAGAGTTGTTTTTGGTTCAGATCTGTGTTGCTGGGAGAGCTCAGGCAGCAGAAGTGAGGACACAAGATCGGAGCCCAGGAGACCAGTTCCAAGGAGTTTGCAAAGTGATGATGGCCTGAATTCAGGTCCTGTCATGAGAATGAATGAAAATGGATTAGTAAAGGGGCGTCTGGGTGGCTCAGTGGGTTAAAGCCTCTGCCTTCAGCTCAGGTCATGATCCCAAGGTCCTGGGATCGAGTCCCACATCGGGCTTTCTGCTCAGCAGGGAGCCTGATTCTCCACTCTCTCTGCCTGTCTCTCTGCCTACTTGTGGTCTCCCTCTCTCTCTCTGTCAAATAAATAAATCTTAAAAAAAAAAAAAAAAAAAAAGGAAAGAAAATTGATTAGTAAGAACCGGCAGAGGTAAAGCAGCAGAACATGGCAAGCAAACATAAGTGGGAAATTTAGGGGGAGGGAGGAATTAAAAAATGATTCTCTGGGGGCCACGTATTTGGTAGGATGATGGCATAAAATATGGTAGAGTTCACAGAGCTAAATGAAGTATTTTGGAAAAACACTGACTTCAGTTTTGGATAATTTTGTATTCAAGTTATTCCTGGGATACCTGTGTGGTTCGGCTTCATGATGATGATTAAGGTAAATGTAACATATCAAGGACATGTTGCCAGGCACTGGGGTGGGCCGTAAGGATTTTTCTCAGTTTAAGACGGTGAAGGCGAGGCTTATGGAGGATGTAATCTGGCCTGTGTGGGGTGGCTGGGAGTTGAGCAGAGCCACTCTGATTCCAAAGTCTGGATATATATCCTTAGTCACTGCACCGTACAGCCCCCAGGGCTTAGAAGGGTTGTCAGGGATAGAGATGGGGATTTGAGAACTATTAGCTTATAAATGATCCCTGTGGTTGTGTAAGGAGATGAGTTTTCCTAGGGAGAGATTATAGAGGGAAAATGCTGGCGGAACACATCTATACAACTTAAAGCAGAATAAAGTGATTATAGACATTTAATGTCATGCAATGTTGTAAGACTGCTTTACATTGATTTCCTGTTGCAAGCAAATGGCTTTCTAAGTGTAGTGCTATCCCTTTGTTCAATGCAGTTCATCTCTCATTTATTCTTTGGAAATAAAGCCAATTTAACAATATGTACGACTAATTCTTTTCTTAAGAAATAGAGATGAAGAGGTGGCCCTCTGCACTGCCTTCTGACGGCAGGTTAAAATGAAAGGATTGGGGTGAGATGAACTGTCTCTATTTCTCTGCAAGGCTTTGATTATTTGCTACTTTATTTCCCTTGGTATAGCTAGATTTATTCACTAGTGATAAGGATGATTGATTAGGAAAGGAAAACTATAGGAAATTATTGCATAAAAAGGGAAAAAGTTTTTGACGTTACTCTACAGGTTAATTTAAAATTATTATTTTTAATGCCATATCAAGAAATAAAAATGCTTTCCTCTTTCATAATGCTCCTCAACCTATTTTTCACACAAGAAATTCTTATCCATTTATTTCACTTAAAATAAAAGGGACAATAGATTTTAAAGGATCCAGAGGTCTCTGATACATATTGTCACTACCCCTAGGTTCCAGTACATTCCCCAGGACAAATAATCTGCCACTGGGCATTATTTTTCAGAAGGTCAAGATTATTTTTGGTGTCTCAGCGTGAAGAAACCCTCATTAAAATGAAAATAGCCCTGGAAGGAGTTAACACTTGGATTTTAGCTTCTCAATCTCGATGATATGGCAGAGTTACTCCCTTATGGGCATCAAACAATAGCGGTGCCAGGACGTCACTTCTAGAAGGTACTGATTTAATTGGATTGAGATGGAATTTGAACATTGGCATTTCTTTTTTTCTCTTTCTTGGCTTAAAAGAGAAATTGGTGGTCCCATAGCTCTGGATTCTGGAAGTCCAAAATGAAGAGCTGAACTACCTCTGGTGGCTCCAATGGAGAAGCAATCCTTGTGCGTTCAAGCCCTTGTTGGCTACAACAGGTATTCCTTGGGTTGGGTTTATACTGCTGATGTGTTTCCATTGTCTTTTCCTCCACATGCTTAATCTCCCCCTGCCTTTCTCATCTATGACACCTTTTGTTGGATTTAGGGTCCATTCAGATAATCTAAGATGTTGTCTCAAGATCCTTAATATCTGCAAAGATTTTCTTTTTTCTACATAAGGTCACATTCACAGGTACTATGGACTAAATTGTGTCCTCCTAAAATTCATATATTGAAGCTCTAACCTCTAATGTGACAGTATTTAGATATGGGGCCATTGGGAGTTAATTAGGCTTAGATGATGTGTTGAGGGTAGAGACCTTCCAATGGGTTTTGTAGCCTTGTAAGAAGAGATACCAGAGAGTTCTCTCTGTTTCTGTCTCTCTGTCGCTCCCCCTCCCATGTGAAGACAAAGCAAGAAGGCAGCCATCTCTAGCCAGGGAGAAGGTTCTTACTGGGAACTGAATTTCCTGGCATGTTCATCAGAGATTTCTAGGTTCCAGGACTGTGAGAAACTAAATGACTGTTGTCTAAGCCAGCCAGTCTGTGGTGATTTGTTTTGGCAGCCCGAGCTGATAAAGACAACAGGTTGCAAGAATGAGGAGGTAGACACATTCTTTGGTGGGAGAGACATTATTCAATCCACTGCAAATGATATTACCAGAAGCTTTTTGGTGTCACCTGCAATTGTATCCCCCAAAGCCTGGGCCAGGATTAGATCATATGAAAACACTTCAGCAGACTGTTTTTCTTTCCTCCTACAATTCTTGGACATTGGTAATTTTTATCCTCATGGGATTCCATTTCATACCTGAGCGAACACACACACACACACAACTGGATAATCGAATCAGATTTTCATAAATCAAAGATCCTACTCAGTATCCAGCTTTACAATATAATTTCAAAGATACAGGTCCTCAGGAGATGCAGGTGGGGCAAAGAGAGGTGTGGGACTTATGGGTGGAGCCTCAAGTCCCACCTTGCCTTAATGGATATGTGCTTTTTACCTGAATAATAGATGATATTCCTATGTGAGGTTTGCAGGAATCGCTTCCCAAGGTGGGGTATTCAAACTACTAAGCAGATGAGTTTCATGTGTGATACAGATTCATAACATTATCTATAGATTTTAGATCCTAGGTTTTTTAATTTTTAATTTTAATTTTAATTTTTTTAACGAAAGGCAATTATTAGCCAGGGATAGTCTGCTAAGGGCATATCAGAGAAAGAGTATGTTTCTTTTATTAAATATCATTGGTCTATCTATCTGGCAGTCCAATTGACATGAGGATTAAACAATGTCACCTGCTTTCTTTTCATCCCCCCCACGTGCCCCTTCCCTCATTCATCACCCTTCCCTGCCATGGATCAGAGGTTGGCTGCTTTAATTTTTCGCTCACAACAACCAAGGTTGAGATCCAATGATTGAGTGGGAATTGATAGCTTGCTGGAAAGGAGCTGGATACTAACAGAAAGGGAGGCAGAAAAAAATGATACTATGAGAAACATTGCCTGTTATCAGTCTTATTTTGGGCTGTCATTCACGTAATAGGCATTCACTGATCACCCATTATGTGCTGGCCACTGGGATATTAGGGTAAAAAAGACAGGCACGGCCCCTAATGGGCAGACAACTAATTAGGCAAGCATATAAGAAAATTAACTGTAATAAGTGCTATAAAGGAATTAAGAGGGCAATGAAGGAAACAAATCAGAGAAATTCTTCTGTAATGCACTGAGAGGAGGCCTCTCTCTAGGGAGGTGATGCTTAAGCTGAGAAGTGAAGCAAGAGAATGAGCCTGTGACCAGAAGGGCCGAGCAGAGAAGAGAAAGGGATTGGCATGTTTTTTCAGCAATAGAAAAGAGGCCAGTATGACTAGGACATGGTGACCGTAGAGAGTGGAGGAGATGACCATAACATCCAGACCAGGCAGGACTTTTCAGCTAGGGATCTAGATTTAGATTTTGTTGTCATAGCAGTGGGGAGCGCTGAAGGTTATGAGCGGGTATTGAAGCGGGGGGTGGTGAAAGCAGTTCTGGATCCATTTCTCTCTTATAACCCCAAGTATTAACTGGGTGCTTATCCTTTGACAGAGGACACTTATCAGACAAGGTTTTGGAGAAAACCAACAGTTCCTTAACCAGCGGCTATGTCTGCTGCCAAAAACTTTGCTGACCAGGAAAACACTAATTCCCAGGACACCTGAGTGGCTCAGTTGGTTAGGTCATCTGGGGTCATGATCCCAGGGTCCTGGGATTGAGTCCTACATCAGGCCATCGGGCTCCCTGCCTAATAAGAAGACTACTTCTCCCTCTCTCTTTGCTGCTTCCCCTGCTTGTGCTCTCTCTTTCTCTCTGTCAAATAAATAAATTAAATCTTAAAAAAAATAAAAAGACAGCAATATAGTAATAGTCCCAAAATTAAAAAAAAAAAAAAAAAAAAAGAAACGAAAAGGAAAACACTAATTCTTTCAAGGGGGATGTCTAGAGATGCTTTCTGCCTGTGGTAGAGCAGGCGCTCACATGCCAATTTGTAAAAGTGGGGTAAATCACAGGGTTAGAAACGCTTTGTGTTAGTGTTGGGTTGGAATTTTCTTCATGAAGCCTGAAAATGGCAAAATATTTTGACCTATGTCTTACAACTTAGAATCACATTAAAACTAACTACACAAAGAAATGAAATGCATACAGGGATTGAAAAATATCATTTCATATGTAATGCAATACTTTGGTTAAGTTCTTTGTTGTAGTAGAAGCAGGAAGAAAAAAAGATACAGTAGACAAACCAAAATAATTTACATAAAGCACAATGGGAAGTGGCTGAGAAGAGGACAATTTTGGAAAATGATCTCTCCAGGAATGCTGCCAAGGTAAGTGGCAGTAGATATTGATTATATAGACCTGTCATAGATTGGTTTAACCAGTCATTCTGAAAATTGAATTGGATTTTTCTTCCTGAAATGATGTTTTTGAAGCTGTGCCAAATGCAATCTCTCTTCCCACCCATTCTGGTTTGTGTCTGCTTTTCAGACTTAATAATGCTCAGACATTTATAAAATGTTGGTCACAGGAAAGTCTTTCTCTATGCCAGGAGCAAACACATTATGTTACGTCATTTTTCATGACAATTTCTCTCACTTTAAAAATATTATACATTTTGCAATAGTGGGTGTATAATATGCAAGGCAGTGTGGCAATAAGTGAAACATGGTGAAGAAGGAAAAGCAACAAAGCATGTGAGCTCTATAAATAAGGTGAATGTATAATCTATTCTCCAAACCTGGAAATGTTTAAGAGTAAAGGGGAGGCTATAATCACACTTGCATGACAGGCTTAAAATGGAGATGTTTTGGGCAAACCGATACGTGTGTTTACCCTGTGGGTAAGAGAAGATAGAAGAATCCAGGTGAAAGTAAAATGTTGGTGACAGATAGGTACTTATTTTAGAGACAAAAATCAGAATGAGACATCAGCGTAGGAGGCATGAAATGGTGGTTTGTGGAATGGGGTACTCTGAAATTTGGAGGACAGTGAGAAAGGCTTGTAACAATATACCTGGAGGTCAGATTGACCCAGCATATTGAAGGAGACTAAGCAGTTGATCAAGGCTAACCTTCAACTTGAGGCTGAAATCCCAAATCTATAAGTAATGAAGCCATAACTATTGTCCTGTGATATGGGAAAAAGTAAAAAACAGAAATAATTTTGCTAAGAGGTAAATGACCATGAAGCTATAGCTACAACCTGTTCTGGTCAGAGTCCTTATGGATGACATACTATTGACGTAGGCCTGGGAAGCTGGAAAGGTGTTAGCAAAACAGACAAGCATATAAAGACGATGGATACCCCAATTATAGGGAATGATATGATGCAAAATGTACATACACATAATAATTTGGCCCAAATAGTACATGGATAGGAGTTTTAGGAAATAATAAGTCTTTAAAGATAAGCTGTCACCAGCTCCTAGAAGGGCCATGAGATTCAAAATATGCCACCTGTGAATTGGGGAACATCTTCCTAAAAGTTAACTTGCTAACAATGTAAACTGAAGTTTGGAAATCGATCGGCTGAATCCGAAAGTTCAGATCTTGAGAGTGATAATTGGATCCAGGATATAAAGTTCTTACCATTACAATCAGCTTTATTACATTAGTTTTCTTCTACTTATTAAAAGCCCACTGTTCCACCATGAGCTGGTTAAGGTTGCCCTATCTTTTGATTATGAACAAGACTGAGTCACTTTCCTGTTACATCTTATAGAGGAATGTTAGTGTTCCTCAGATTCCTGGTTTGAAGTCCACATTTCTCGTAGGCCTTTTCTTCTTCCTGAGCCTACTGGTCCTCTCCGCTCTGCAGTGGCTCCGGTAGGAAACTCAACCTCTTTCTCTGTTTGTTCCCTAGAATGGTTTCCACAAAAGATCTTGATTTAGAGTCTGTTGAAAGCAGAGTCATGGATGGGCCAGGCCTTGGCAATGTATTTGGGAAGTGTTCCCAGGCAGCAAGAGTGAGATGGTAAAGGAGATGAGGCAGAAAAGAAAGAAAAACCCACATGAGGCGTGCTGTTGGTGTTGCTGTTGGAGAGGTGAGGGCTCCTCCCACCAGAGTCTTCTGGAAGCAAGCAGAATGCCTCCCAGAGTGGTTCATGGCCATGGCAGCAGTCCCAGAAGCTGCCTGCCATCTCCTACCTCCCCGTGGCTAGAGCTTGGTGTGGCTGAACTCACTTAGCTGCATTCTGGGCTGGGTTGTGTCAGGATGAATGAGCTTCTGTGACATGTGAGAAGTCTCCGGGGGAGAATGCCCCAAGATGGCGGGTACCAGCAAGCAGAGTGGCTCTTGTTGGTATATTTAGGCTTGCTGGAACTGTCTGCACAGATGTGCTTGAAATTGGAGGAGGGCTGATGAAGTATAAGGAAAGCCACACGCAAGTACCCACAGGGTACTTTTACAAAATGGGTCTGTCCTGGTTGTGGAGAAAAGTTTGCATTGCAGAAAAATTAATGTTAACTATTACATTAATATTATAAATTAATTGCATATACAATATTTAAATATATCAGAATTATATTTTAAAAGCCCTTTTACTATCCCACATTTCTTATGGCATATTTTATTTTGTAGGCTCCAGACACTTCAAAAATTGGTCTTCCCAACCTGATGCCTCATCTCTCCCTTAACTCACTTCTCATCTCATGTTTCTCCCTCTTTCAGGCACCTTCCACTGAGGCTTGCCTATGATATTACATGTCCTGATATTATCAGCTCCAACAATTTAGCACCTACCTCTGAGAAGCAACTGGACTAACACTTGCCTCTCCCCAAATGTACTGGTATTTTTGTTAAAGGCATAGTCATCTACTGTTGGTGTCAACCAGGAGCACCAGAGAACTGGTCAAAATTGTTAAGTTCTTTATCCAATTCCCTCTCAGCCCCAGGGAGGCTGAACAGATGGTTTAGAGATTCATTTTCCCTTTACTATGAATGATGCCTCCTACACCCAGTCTGACAAGTTCCTAAGGGCAAAAAGGGGAAATATGCAGTTTTGACTTTACATAGTTTCTTTCCCCCAGCAGCCCAAAGCTCAGAGAAGTTAAGTAACTTCCAACTCATGTAGATAATCAGTGCTGCAGTTAGGGTTCAGATCTGTTTAAGTTTCTCTGACAACAAAGCTCCATACCAAATATGTCACCATTATACCATATCGCCTTCTTAAAAACAACGTCATGCTTACATCTATTGTTTCCATCTGCAATTTATTATTAGCTTTTTCTCCCCTAGCTAGGACTGGCTGGGAGGCCTTTCAGTAAAAAAACAGAAGATTATAATTTTTAAATAAATCCAGTCTAGCTAATTATCAAATTTAATACTATGAGACTGAGGAAAATTTTGCTTTTCATAGTTGATTTACCAATTGCTTTTACAACACCTCAGTATTTAAATTCAGCTTCATTTTGCTTTTTAGTGAATTTGGACAAATAGGATAAAGAAGACCAGTTAGTTTCCCAAACTACAAAGGAGTCAGATCAAGGGTCTGTGCATTTAGGTCAAGTATGTGCAGTGTCAAAAATAATGTGGGGAGGAAAGGATTAACATTATGTGTGGGTCTTTAGCATAATTTGTCTTGAACTTCCTGTAATAAAGCTCAGGATAACACTTTCTAGTTTCCCTTCCTCAACTGATTTTATGTACTAAACCTCATAGTACTGTAGATGCCTAGGCATATAGTCACATATTTATACATAAAAGGAGTCATATATTGACCAAGTTTAAATTTCTTTGGATATTTTATCTGTTATCAAAAAAACAGTTTCCAGGACCAGAAAAAAAAAAATTAAACTATTTAGAAAATTTTGTATTTTATTTTTGCATCACTGCATGTTAACATATAAGTTCATAGATGACAAGGAAAAAATAATATATGTAACATGGAATACTGAGGTATATCCAAAACATAGATGTAGTAAGGAAAAGCAATGTGATATTATTTTTATATAATTAAGAATTTCATAATTGTCTTGACTCTTGTTTCATCCTATAACACACACACACACACACACATATATATATATATATATATATATATATATGATTTTATTTTTTTTATTTGACAGAGAGAGAGAGAGAGAGATAACAAGTAGGCAGAGAGGCAGGCAGAGAGGGGGAAGCAGGCTCCCTGCTGAGCAGAGAGCCTGATGCGGGGCTCCATCCCAGGACCCTGAAATCATGACCCAAGCTGAAGGCAGAGGCTTAACCCACTAAGCCACCCAGGTGCCCCAACACCTACATGTTTTTACAGAACTTAAAGAGAGAGGGACTGGTTACACATATACTTAATGTGAAGCTTGCATATAATGTGTTTGTGCATATAATGTGTGTCTTTGATTGTTAGTATGTTGCTAAACATAGTAAATCTAGCTCTACAAATGAACAAGCACCTTTCCACTCATATGTGTGTGTGTGTGTCTGCGTGTGTGTAATTTTCTGAGAGATTCCTTCAAAATGCTCCAAATGAGAGTCCTTGATATTAAGTTGAGAAGGCAAAAAACCTTGCTTTTAGAGATTAACTATTTCCAGGCCCTGACATTCAAAAGTCAACACTTATTTTCTCCAAGCAAAGTAATTGTGTTGAAACTGAGGTGTCAATGTAAAAAAAATAGGTTTGGTCTCCTAGAAATACAGTTTAATAACTACTATTTCTGTAATTATAGGAACACCAATACACTTGGTTTTTCCTCCAAAAAGGTTAAGGACACTGCTACATTATCACAAATGGCACTTTAAAACTACACAAAAATGATACATGTTCATCTGAAGGCATCTTATCAATGACTATTGATTCAACCCAGAAACTGGATTTAATAATGATTGCTCTGCTAAGTACATGTCACAGGAAAGTCCCAGAACCAGCAATTTTCAAATGAATAGGCTGTACCTGCATTGACAACTTTTCTTAAGACTACTTTATAGACTTTCAGCTTATCAAAATAACATTTATTTAAATTGTCCAAAGATAAATTGTGTTGCATTATCTCTCACATTCATAGTTGGCATAACTTTGAGTTCTATCATTACGATGATGAACATGAGTTTAATGAACATTGGCTTTTTCTTAGATTTTAGGCTGGAATGTGTGTTCTTGATCCATGGAAAAATGGATGTTTGCTTTTCAAATTACACAATGAAGAAATCAATCTAGTAATTAAAAAAATTAAAACACTTGGAATAAATGTGTCATCTCACATATACTCTTTGTGTATTTTTATCTTTAATGTTTTATATTAATTGTATACAACTTTTTAACTGAATTTGTTTTGTTGTTGTTTTTTCAGAGAGAGAGAGAGAGAGAGCGAGCATGGACGCATGTGAGCAGGGTTGGGGGGCAGAGGGAGAAGGAGTGAGAGAATCTTAAGTAGGCTCCTTGCTCAGCAGGGGGTCCCAGGTGGGGCTTGAACTCAGGACGCTGAGATCATGATCTGAGCTGAAATCATGTCAATTGCTTAACTGACTGAGCCACCCAGGCACCCCTGTTAACCAATATTTTCTCTGCAAAACATGTATTTTAAGACAATACTAAAATAGTAGAGCAAGTAAAAATGATCAAGTATAAATTCTCTAATTCTTGTTTTTGTTAAAATGACTGAATTACCTAATATTGTACAGTTCATACTATTTCCCAAATATTTTTGGACTTTTCTGCTTTGGGATAGAGTTGAAAACCAGATAAGGAAAGTTTTAAGTGGAATCTTGTCAAGAACTGTGAAGAGTTTGAGGTTTTAGCTCACTTGCAGTCTAGTAAGGTAAACTCTTATGAGTTTCATGGATGTTGGCAGAAGCCAAAGGACTCCTGTGACAGAGACAAAACATTTCATTATTCCCCACAGAGCAGTAGTGCACATATCACCATTTACTATAATTCTCCACATGTCCAAGTTTACTCCAAATCTTCCTGATCCTACAGGGTGACACAGAGAGGGCCAGGTATCATCTGCACACATACTGGGCCATGTTACAGGAGAGGACCCCTGAGTTTGGAACTTGAATCTATTCTTTTTTAAAAATTTTTAAATATTTTACTATGTTTAGTTAGCCATCATATAGTACATCATTAGTTTTTGATTTAGTGTTCAACAATTCATTAGTTGCATAGTACCCCAAGTGTTTTTGTTTTTGTTAGAGAGAAAAAGAGCACAAGCACAAGCAGGGTTGTTTGGGGGGGGGGGTGGTGGGAGAGGAGGGGCAGAGAGAGAGAGAGAATTTGAGGAACACTCCATGCCCAGTGCAGCATGGGAGCCCAAGGTGAGACTCGATCTCACTACCCTAAGATCATGGCCTGAGTGGAAATCTAGAGCTTAACCAACTGAGCTACCCAGGCACCCTGAGCTTGAATTTGTTCTTATGGGCAGTAAGCAAACCCACCCTGTGTTGCAGAGAGACACTGTATCTTCCAAGGCTACTCACTATCCAGACGTACTTGAAAGGATAGTCTGTGACTGAAGGACAGTAGCGATCTTCCTGCAGAATGTGTAGAAACCTGAGATACCTCTGGAGAACTGCCTCTCAGGAAACTGGTTTGTACAGGAATTTTTGAGTCCCATTAAATAGTGTTGCTAGTTTTATGAAGTAGTAGAATCCTGTGAAAGGATAAATAAAGTTGAGAAATGAGTGCATCAGTCTTCCAGTTAGAATTTTCATTGGTAGATTATCTACTGGGATAGTTGTACTCTGCTGTCTATGTCTTGTTAGTATGAGTTATCATGAATTATCACAGTTGACTTCAGCCACTTTGAGTTAAATTGGGCTTTAATTTATATATTTAACCTTTGATTGATGGTCAAAACCATTATTCAGAGCTGCAACAAGTGATTCTTAATATAGGTTTCCTTCAGGTGACTATTTCTGTTAAATTGTTGCCATATTATCTAAAACCATGAGGATCTGTTTAATTCTTGGTTTTACATTTAGGATTAATTAATTAATTAAGCATACACTATTTCAACCAATTATGTAGTGCATCATAGTTTTAAAAAATGAGCCACTTGGAGGATAGAATTAGGAAGCATCTAACTATTGACTGATTTTTAATTGATATTTCACACACTATCACTCAAATATCCTCATTTTCTAAAATTATTTTATGCCCTGTGAGTTTCTATATAATGTTTATTTCTTTCATAAAACTCAAATAGATATTTCCTTGGCTTTCATGTCATACTAACATTCTTTAAAAGCTTTGAGAGATAATTTATAGCCCCTAAATTTTCCCATTTTAAACATACAATTTGATGACTTTTACTAAATTTATACAGTTGTACAACCCTCACTACAATCTAGTTTTAGAACACTTCTGTCATTCACCTCATATTTCTTCTTGTCCATTTGCCAGTCCTGATTTCTGTCTCTCATCCCTGACAACCACTGATTTGATTTATATTTCTATAAATGACACTATATATGTGTGTATATATGTATATATATTTGTCATCTTTAATTTAATATATTTTTACATTTTTCCATACTTTTGCGTGTATCAGAACATTTTCCTTTTATTTTTGAGTACTATTTCAAAGTATGGATGACTATCATTTGTTTATTCATTGAGCAGTTCATGTATATTTTTGCTACTACTATGTTTTGGCTATTATGAAGAAAGATGTTATGAACATCTGTGTATGTCTTTGTGAACTATTTTCATTTCACATAGGCCATATGTTAAGTGTATGTTTAGCTTTTTAACAGGCTACTAAACTGTTTTCCAAAGTGATTGTACTATTGCACATTCTTCTTATCAGCAATACATGAGGGTTACAGTTTTTCCATACCTTTGCCAACACTGGGTACTGTCAGTTTTTTTATTTTAACTATTATAGTGGGTGTCTGTAGTGATATCTCTTTTTATTTTTATTTTCACTTTCCTAATTACTACCAATGTTAAATTTTTTTCATGTACGTATTTCTATTTATATATCTTCTTTAGTGAAACGCCTATTCAGGTCTTTTTACATTGTCTGAATCAGATTGTCTTCTAACTATTGAGTTGTAGAATTCTTCATATATTCTGGATATCATCCTTTATCAGACATATATCTTCACATATTTTCTCCTAATCTGTAGCTTGTCTTCAGGTTCTTACTGTTAGCTTTTTTTTTTTTTTTTTAAGATTTTATTTATTTGACACAGACAGAGAGATCACAAGTAGGCAGAGGCAGGCAGAGAGAGAGGGGGAAGAAGGCTCCCCGATGAGCAGAGAGCCTGATGTGGGGCTTGATCCCAGGACCCTGGAATCATGACCTGAGCCCAAGGCAGACGCTTAACCCACTGAGCCATCAGGTGCCCCTTAACTTTAACTTTTGAAGAGCAATAGTTATCATTTTTGAGGTGTCCAATTCAACAATTTTCATTTTACCTTTCATCTTCATATTGGAGATCAGAATATTTAAAACCCATTCTTTATTTAATATTTAAAACCCACTTGCATTCACCTCTATCACTGGTTCTAGGACACTTCAAGCTTCCTTCTCCCATAGTGGGGACATGAGCACTCATAAAATTTGCCTTGGTGACTCTTTCCGCCAGCTTCCATGGCTAATAAGCACTCCCTTGACTGACACAAGGGTGTACTTGTATTGACTACTTATACTGACTACTTATATTGTTAAGTATGTAGAATTCTATTCTTGCACCCTTGATTTATCTTCCCCTTTTCATTGACTCCCAGAGAGCAAACTATTATTTTAATTTCTACATAGTTGCCAGAGCCACCTCACAGCTCCTAAGAAATTATAACTTTAACTATTGGTCACAGTATAGCTAGGTAAGGGCACATTTTCTTGGTTTGGCCTACCTATTTTTGAAAGAAAGCTGTATGTGCTTTAGCAAAAAGCCTGCTTAGAGGCTAAATTTGTTTGAATGTCATGATTAATTAAAATATTGTTAATTGGACAAAGTGATATCATCCAACCACAATGGATAGTAATTCAATATTTCATGCTTAATGTTTTAATAAAATTGGTATTTTATCTGTAAGAATCACTAGCTTTTCTATTCAAAAAATTACTTAAAGCCCAACTCACTGTTGACATTTTGCTTTTATTGCAGGAATAATGGTAATGAGAAAGATTAAATACATGTTAGCAAACTGATACACTTAAGAATACTATGCCGTTTGCTTTAGAGGATTTGTTGTTCAAATTTCCTAAGTCTTTAACGATTGACACATGTGTACATTGCAAAGAAAAGCAAATAGCCTCTGAGCCTCAAGGATAGTTCTACAGAGTATTAAGTGCATCAAAAAGCGTGAAAGTTAATAACTCTTATCTCCTAATGCAGAAATGTGAATGAAGTGTTTTTTAATGCCCCGCTTATCTACCAAGGGACCTTTCTATTCTTGTCAAGTTTTCTTCCCCTATGAATATGAACTAGAAAATTATTGTAATTCCACATTATTTTTCTGTAATTACTTACCTTTTAACACTTGGTTACAAGCATTTTAATGAACTTTTAACCTCACATACATTCTCTTCATCTTTTACCCTCACAAAAATATATAGACAACAGAGAGAATAAATTGCAAGGGAAAAAGATGCAAATCCTACACTTAACAATATATATATATATATATATATTTTTAAATTTATTTTTTATTTTCAGCATAACAGTATTCATTATTTTTGCACCACACCCAGTGCTCCATGCAATCGTGCCCTCTATAATACCCACCACCTGGTACCCCGACCTCCCACCTCCCGCCCTACACTTAACAATATTTAATGAATAGAAGAAAAACAAAAAAGACTTTTAAAATAATAATTTAAAATTTAATTATTTTTCTAAAGTCTACAATAGAAATGGGAACTTGTGACTAAAGCTGATATTTCCATATACACATAGAATTAAAATATGTTTAATCTGTTTTCTAGACTGCTATTTTTAACATAGTCATATTTATGTTGATTTCATGTTGTAAATATGTCAATGCTTACCTACTCAGTGCTAGACAAAATCTAAGTTTACCCTCTGTGTAGTCTTTAGTTATTTACTTTTTTTTCTTATTTGTTACACATTATCCCTGACCAGCTACCCATGGTTGATTTTTATTTTTTTTTTAACTCAACAAAGATTTGTTGATAATCTACAATGTAGTAGGTTCTGGGTCCTGGAGGAAACAAAATCACCCAGGTTTACTTCAAATCTTTCAAAGATTCAAAGATCTCACAGTCTACTTTGAGATACATCATCATCCTTATCTCTATCCTCATAAATCACCATGATAACTATTCTTTCTGGTTTATATTGTGCAGATACTGTGCAATGGGCTTTATAAGTATAAAATCACTGAAACTTTACTGTAAACTATAAGGTAAGCATACTGAGCTCTACTTTAAAGATGAAAAAAACCTAAAGCTCAGAAGACTTAATTTGATTAAAGCTTCACAGCTAATAAATGTGCAAGTCATATTTCTGGAATTCAAACTGATAGCCATTTTTGCAATTTTCTCTACATAGCTTCTTGTATAACAAATTTCCTGGAAATGCCATAGGAGTACAGGAAATTATGAAAAGATGATTTAGAGTGGCCATGATCCTACTCATGGTGGCGAAGGGGTTATGTTTTGCTTTTTAGAGGAATAATCAATTCAGCTGAATTTTGAAAGATGCCCATGAAAGATGCCTTTCCAAGTGACAGAGAGTGGGAAACAGAATATTTCACCTGTTTGTACAGTTACAAACATGACAGCACAGCTCTGAGGGAAAAGGGAAGGGTGTTCAAAACCCCTTATTATAACGTGGTACAGGCTCTAATTTTCTGTGGGGTGTGTATGTACGTGTCAGTGTCCTAGAGTATCTTAATATGAAACATGGTGTGTGAAATTTTTCTAAGATTTCATCAGTCAGTTGTCTAGAAAAACATTTAAACAATCTTTCCTTTTCAAATAAAAAAGTGGTGGCAACATAATCAGATGTCATAACACTACATTATTTTATTTAAATTGGTATCTTAAACCCACAGACAGCATTAACTATTTAGGATTCTGCTTTTTATTCTTGTTAGCCGTCTTTGTCTTACCCCTAGGAAATGCTGTTGCCTAACTACCAAGGATGGTAGTTTTCCAACTAGTTTCTATGTAATTCCTTCTGTTCTCTGTACTGACAATTGCTATAGGTTTGTTCGCTAATGATTTAAATGTTCCCTAATAGCTCTTTGATTTTCATATGTTTTAAGTCTCTTCTGAATGGTGGTTAGATACTTAAATTCTCCAGATTCTTAAGTCTTTTGACCTAAGTACTATTGTTATTGTATGTTAGATGTTTTATCTATGTAATTTCTTTTTAAACTTGAAGGGTCCACTGCTTATTTTGTATAGTCACTGTCCATGGGGACGAAACAATTCCTTCCATAATCTATACTAGAAGGGAAAAAAAAATCTTGATAGGTCCAGGAATTGAATTTCAATTGAGGAGAAAAACTACATTACTCTAAAAATGATTTATCCCCTGAAAGCACAGAGATCAACAAGAATACCATTTAATTTAGAAATCATTGTATAATAAAAGAGAAACTAAAAGAATTTGTTATTGACTCATAGGCATTTAATATTTATTTCCTTTTCCCCGTTGTAAAATATTAGGCTGGTTATTTTCTAATGTAATCATTGTGATAACTATACAGCTGAGTAATAGGATAGACATATAAGGTATCTTGTAATATCACTTGTTAATATTCTTAGGGATTTCAGAAACAAGATTTTTAAAAAATCTTGTCTTGGTATTAAAAAAAAAATGATTTACTAGTAGAATTAAAAAAAAATGGAGACCTTCCCTGACTTCAGAGAAGCCCCACTAATGGGCAGAAGATCCACAAAATGGAAGTTTGAAGCTGGAGATTCTACTTAGATTTATGACAAACGGACTGAACTATTTCATTTAATCATTCTTAAATGTATCCCTTAAGTGTTTTTAATAAAGATATTCCGTAACTCAATTTTAAAAATTGTCCAAGTGTTTTATCAAGGCTAAAATCTGGAAGTTTTTTCTTATACTATAACCCAAAGCACTTTTATGATTAATATTTATGAGTTGTAGTCCTTGGTTTAGATACCAGAGTGAAAATGCTGATTATCACAGTCCTTTGCTGCCATCCTCCCAAAGCATTTTACATTTGTCTGGTCAGTGTTTCCAACTGTACTCCTTTATTTAAATCATTTCATTAGGATATATTTCTTGATTTTAATTTTTTTCTCTTAATCTTTTCCACTCTAGATACAGCCAATTTGTAGTATTTAAATGTTAACTTAGTTTTCTAGTTGGCAATAGTAATTACTTAGGGTGTGTCCCTTTTCTTATGCAGGTCTTCAGAAATGAAAACCTGAATACTGGAGACCCAGAATTAGCTGGCAAGACTAAATCCCTTGTTTGGAAGGGATGAAGAGAACTGTCTTTCATAAATATTCTTTATTTTCATGACATTTTTAAGGTGTCGTTTTGGAAGTGGCTATTTAAAACTAGAGAGTCAACTTAGAGAAACACATTTTCAAATCATTGATTGTTATTTATTAAATGTCCACTGACCCAGTGGCTTGTGATTAATACCTCTTCTAGGTTATCATGGGAAGATTAACCAGTCAACTTCAGATCCCTTGGTTAGATGGTTAAAATTTTCACTGTGACTTTCAAATTTCTAACTCCATTGTTACATCTGGGAGAAATTTTATTTGAAATAATGTTGAAATAGGCAATGTGAAAGGGTCTATTTTTTTAAGAGGAGTAAAGATAGCAGATGATCTCAAATGAGAAAAAAGAATCTTTACTTAGTATTTTTGAAAGTTTTGTAATATAAAAAGTGCAATAAAATGGCAATAAATGTAGAACCATTTATTATTTAATATTGTTTAAAATTTTTGAACCTGCAAACCACAGAAAGGTTTACTATATCACTGATAAAAATCAATGATTTTTCAACTGGACATTTAAATGATTATCATCTCTAGGAAGCTTTTAGACATGAGGAACTATCTCGACCTTAGGGTTTTTTTTTTTTCTCTTCAATTTATTTATTTTCAGAAAAACAGTATTCATTATTTTTTCACCACACCCAGTGCTCCATGCAATCCATGCCCCCTATAATACCCACCACCCGGTAGGTACCCCAACCTCCCCCCCCCCCGCCACTTCAAACCCCTCAGATTGTTTTTCAGAGTCCATAGTCTCTTGTGATTCCCCTTAGGTTTTTAAAGCTCCTCTTTCTTGGAAATGCTAAGTCATTGAGGTCCACTGGTCTTATCATGTAATGTTTTTGTGAGACAGTAAGACATTTGCAGTAATGGAGTAGGTAAGCAAACACATCAATAATCAAGGCAGAAATCTATCTGAGAATGTGAATAACACATTGAATAAAGCAGATATTTTTCTCTAGATAATTAAAAATAGGAGTAATTTTGTTAATATGGAAACTTTAAGTTTAGCTTTGCCAAAGAGTGTATCTCTGATCCTTCAAAGTCCAGGTGGAATTAGACAACTTATGAGGCATTTATAACTCACTAGGTATTTTCGAAGTTCTTAATTCCAAAACCAGAGCTTGCTGCTCTTTTCAATCCACGTTTTTAAAGGAAGATATCAAAATAACCTCTTTTCTCTGAATTTCTTAAATTCTGTCCCTGTTCTTCATTCTTTTTACTTAGGTTTGAGCTATAAATGAGCCTCTGACTTTGAGATTCCGTCTAAAATAGAAATAAAGGTCATGAAAGGCTACATATGGCCAAGATGGACAGAGGGGAGAATGTAGAGAAATATGACAGCGCCTCATGTCTGGTGACGTCTGTAACCATCTCCCTCTGAGGGACATTTTCTTGCTATTCATCAGCTGAAAGGCTAAGGATGAGATTCCACGTAAGAATGCCCGAGGCAAGTCTTTGGAGAAAGTGTTGGCGGGGTGAGAGGTAACTTCTGAATGTGAATGTATATTGAGAACCAAACACAAAGGAGGCAGGAGTGGAACCAAATAGAAAAGGAAGGAAGAAAAAAAAAAAAAAGGAAGAAGAGAAAAAAGAAAAGGAAGAAATTGCCTTTAAATAATGTTTTCAGCCCTTGTAGTTTTTATGGAAGAAAGTTGTGGGTGTTCTGGAAAAAGGAATCAAACTAATGGTTTCATGACCTCTGACCAGAACAAGATTAAAGAGTACACTTGAAATGACTGGGGAAAGGGTGAATCGCCTTGTTTGCCAAATACCCTTCTTTAGTGAGACTTAGGAGCGATTTGAGACATTTATTTATACAGACTACACATGTGAAAACAAAGGAAAATAACACTTTGAAGTTAAGTTATCCCTGGCCCTGCATTATAAAATGTGTTACAGATCAAAACCAAAGCTGTTCTAGGTTTAACATAACCTGTGTTAGGCGTAAGCATTCATGTGTCATTTTTGAACTTTGATTAAATTCATGTCAGGAGATTATGAGTAGTCTCTTGAATCTAAAGACCTTTTCATAGTTGGCAAGATTTACTACTTCTGAGGGCAACGTAACAGTAGACAAGTTAGTAATGCTATTGATGGCAGTCAATGTGTTCTGGGAAAATAAACATCAATCTACTAAGTAGGATGACAGCATGAGGTACCAGAAGACTGTAGCAATAGTCTTAACAGTAAGAAAATGCAATTTCCCCTGCTGTGTTTTATGCCTGGTTTTATATGACTACTGCATTATACAAATTAATATTTAATACAGTTCAACATCATGCTTGTCAAACAATAGAGCAGGATATAAACCATCGCAAAATCATTTTCTGTGTTTGACAGAGGGTAATATCATCCTTTTTTTTTTTTTTCTGTTTTGCAGTGCAGCTGTTTCAAGCTCTGGAGTTGGAGTTCCTTATTGCAAACAAATTATTACGTAAATCCAACTGACCCAGTGAAAGTGAAAGAAAAGCAGATTTTGTTTTTATGTGTTTTGAGAAATAATGCCATGGATTATTTGAGAGTATTTTGTATATGAAAGGATTGAGATAACACATTGAAATGAAAACTTTGACTTTTATCCTGGACTCTTACTCAAATTTGCATTGTGATATATGACTTCAGAGGATGGAGTGGGGAATGAAAGTCTTTCCTGGGTTTGTCTTCTCTCCTTTGGTATGCTTGTGGCTTGGTCAAGGGACAGGAAGGTGGGCACATTGAGGAAAGAATGCAGTAAGCTCTTTTGACCTCAAGGGGAAAGACAACACCCTTGGACCCAGGGCCCCATGTGTCATATGGCCTGTGACCATATCCTGCTCCTCTTTGGAGGCGGATGTTAGCCCCACCTGTTGTTAGGTTCACCGGGGAAACTGGAATATCTTTCTGTATTTGTTTCGATTGAAGTCAGATTAGTTGTTTTTCTCCTCCTGGAGATGGAGATGGGTTAGTTCTCAGTGAAACTTATCTGATATATGTCAGAGCAGCCATGGATATACCATCGAATATGGCCAGTCTCAGGCCAAGTAATGAAGCCTTCAAAATTTATCACTCTCATCCACTTATTTCTATAGTTCTGTTCACATTTTCAGCCCCCTTTTAGTGCCCATTTCATCAGTCCTCCAGCATATCCTAACCAGACTAGGTTTTTTATTTCTGTTTTTTTTTTTTTTTTTTTGCTACTGATAGGAATTTATTATACAGAAATTTATATAAGGGACACTGAGTAACACCGTGGACACTATGATGTAGGGCATGAAAAATGATTTATGTAACTACATAATATCTACATGGGTATTATCAGCAAAATAGAGATGTATATATAAACGTACACATGCAAGTATACTTATGAACTGAATGCCTCATGAGCACTATTTCTAAATTCTTGAAGCCCTGGGTAGGCCACATATTTTTCCCATCCATTCGCATACTTCACCTATTAGTACATCATCAATTTTATTGGTAGCAAGCTGTAAATTACTCACATAAATAACTGAGAGTTTTTACCGTGAATGAGCACTGAATTTCTGACCAGTGGAAGTATATATCTTTTCCACCAAAATACCCATTTCTTCAATGACCTTATTAATACTCAATATTAAAAGAATATTACTAAGGAAAAATTTAATCTGTTTTACTCTATTTTTTAAGATATTGATCGTAATGGGGGCGCCTGAGTGGCTCAGTGGGTTAAGGCACTGTCTTCGGCTCAGGTCATGATCTCAGGGTCCTGGGATCGAGTCCCGCATCGGGCTCTCAGCTCAGCAGGGAGCCTGCTTCCCTCTCTCTCTCTGCCTGCCTCTCTGTCTACTTGTGATCTCTCTCTGTCAAATAAATAAAGATATTGATCATAATGAACAAGATACCTAGTATTTCTCGATACTAAGTATAGATAGGGGGAAATATTTTGGTTAGGAGGGGCCTTCCCAAGAGCCAAATGATTTTTACTAAGGTGATGATATAACCATATGTAACCTAGCAAATAAAGGCTCTTGTCTCTGTACGTAGTTATTCTATTCTCCAAGTTTCTCAAGCAGGAATTCTTGGAGTCATCCTTGACTCCTGTCCTTCCCTCATTTCTCATACCCAGTCATTGGCAAATTGTGTAATTTCTAACTTTGGGTCCTAAATCTGCCACTTGTCACCATCTCCAGGGCCTCTTGTCTTTCAAATGGTCTTTCAGTTTTCTCTCCTGAATCTGGCCCCCAGTGTGGGCAATGACTTCCCTTGGAAGCATTTGCAAAACTTGTGGAGCTGTATTCATCGGTCCGAGTGGTTGAAAAGGGCATTAGGTCTTTAATGGGCGGGAGCTAGTGATGTTAAAGGTTCTTCAGTGCAGGGGACTGTCCTCCCCCAACATTATTCTACATCCTGCTTCCCTTTAAACGCTCCATATTCACGCCATTTTGGAGCCTATGACTTAATTTCCTTTTACTCATAAATACATAGTGGGTTTTTGTTTTGTTCATGGATTTGTCAAGGAATGTACCTACTGTGGAAATTGAAGAAATTTCACATTTGGTGAAATTACATTTGGTGTTGTTTGAAACAGGATTTTGTCACCATGTCAGAAAATGACTTTAGCCAGGCTGTTTTTGGTCTGTGAGTTGCTGGTATAAAACACCCTTATTGGCTGGTCCTCTTAGCGTCCCATTTATAATAGGCAGACACATGAGTGTCAAATCTAGCCAGTATTCAATTCTGGCCAGTAGTTTTCTAATGTATCTTGTAGGAAAAGACATTTATGAAAACATATGGTTTTTAAAATAAATTATTTTATATTTATTGCCCTTTGGTATGATAAATAGTGCTTTTGAACTTTTTAGTTATTCCAAATTTTTATTTATGTAATTCATTATATAGATATTTTAGATTTATTTAGAATAGTAAAGAAAGTTTTTTTTAAATTTAAAAAGCACACTGAGTTTGATAGTGTTGAAATCTCTGTCCTAACTTGTCTCTTTATTGCTCCTCTACCAATGGCTTTGCCCCCCAGGAGCCGGTTATCCTATTAACACTGCAGTACACCCCTGTCACCTCTCCTCACAGAGTTCTTAAATGACTTCCCGTTTCACTTTCAATAAAATGCCAAGTGAAGGGGTGCCTGGGTGGGTCAGTGGGTTAAAGCCTCTGCCTTTGGCTCAGGTCATAATATCAAGGTCTGGGGTTCGAGCCCCAAATCGAGCCCTGCATGGGGCTCTCTGCTCAGCCAGGGAGCCTGCTTCCTCCTCTCTCTCTCTCTCTCTCTCTCTGCCTGTCTCTCTGCCTACTTGTGATCTTTGTCTGACAAATAAATAAATAAAATCTTAAAAAAATGCCAAATGAAGAGATGTGTACATATCTACATATTTTTATGGTTTCTTCTTTTCAGTAGAAATGAAATGTGTGAGAGCAGACACATAGCCTGTTTTGTTCCCTATTTATCTGTGATGCCAGAATGGTGCTGGGACATGGTGGTGACTCAGTTATATTGAATGGATGAGTGTCTTTGTTTTTAAGTTTCAAGTTTGAGTCCTGGGCGCACCATTTATTAAGTACAAGATCATGGACAATTCAGCTTAAAGCCTCAATTTTCATGTCTCACTGAAGATGTCTAATTCACAGGATTACTATAAATGTTAAGAAAGATAATTTATATAAAAACCTTATTATAGTGCATAGAATGTATAAATATTCAAATTAAAGTATTTACCTACCTGTCTATGTATCCATCCATCCAGCTACTTGCCTCCCTGTCTATGTATCTCCCCACTTATTCCATTTATTCACTCAACTATGCATTTACTTATCCACATATTCTCTCTCCCAGATCTCCCACTTACTCTGATAATTCACAGAGTAGTGAGATTAGCCCCAAACTCCATGACTTTGGTCATGCAACTTTTGAGATTTGTGTATCTTGTGGTATGCATAGAGTATAAAAATTACTCTTCCCAGGAATAATCAAATTGTTAAGAGTGATTTTTGCTTTGGAATTAAGGTTCTGAAGTAATTTCACCTACTATATATTTCAACTGGGTAGGGTTTAATCATCATCTAATAATAATAAACAATAATAAGGTAATACAGATTAAAATCCTCTGATATATCTAGATAAACTTCTTGGAAAAATTATTTCTGCTACTAAGTGTATTTTCCTATAATGGAGGAGTCAAAAGAACTTAAATATTCAGTTCAATGTTTCTGGAAAGAATATAATTTGTAACTCATGTGAATAGTGTACTTGAACAAGTTACTTAACCTTTCTAAGCCTGTTTCCTCACTTGTAAAATGCAGATAATAAGAATAACTACCTCAAAGACAGTAAAATTGAATGGGAGAATTACTACCTGCACTAAATGCCATGTCAGAGGGAACTACTGGCCTGGCTTATAAATCAGAACAAGAAAGCCCTTCTAGAAGACAGAGGAAATACTGATTATTACTGATTGCCTTTGTCTCTCAACCAAAGCTTTGTGTCCATTTCTTCATTTCTTCTTTTACCTATTCAAATAGAAATTATTATTCTATAGCATCTTCTGTTGGGCCCCTTTCCTAACACCACTGGGAAAGAATATTTTATCTTCTAAAGCTAAAGGAATTTGTCTAATTTTTCTGCAAGTATTTAAGGAAGGTTAAATACTGTAGTTCTAGTTCTGGAACCATGTTCCAGAACTTGGTCCCAAATGCGTAACAGAGGGATGTGTGCCTAATATCGGATCATAAAACAGAAATTGAACTGAGTCCATATGTGGGTACTCGAATCTCCACAGACACTGAGTTATGTGACTAACAAAGAACGGTTGTATGAAAATTAATGCCTTTAAAGTTGCTAGGTCATCGCCTCCTACATCAATAAAAGTAAGACCCTAGCTGATGTCCTTTCCTAAAACTTCCATTTATTTATGAAAATCTCTGGGGTTTCCCATATACTTATGACCGGCACTTCATGTTCTTCTACTGTCCAACCTGCTGCTATTTCTTGCCTATGTAGGGACTTGAGGCAAGTATCTTCCTGTGACTCTTGTTACGAAGACGCTCCATGAGGTTTCAGGTTTCTTCCAGGGTCCTGCCTCATGATGCTACCCATGATGTAAAACCTTTGAGTTTCCGAATGCTTTATTTCTGGTTGTGTTAGAATGAATATCAGTAGGTGTACAGAAAATATCTCTTTCTCCAAATATGAGACTTCAGTTGTCCAAAGACCCCAAAGCTTTATTTGTTCTTTGAATGGTGCATATTTCCCCAAACTGCCCTGTTCATTTCAGTTCCTACCCTTTCTCCAAATGAATCAAATCTCCTTCTAATCTGGGCATAAAGCACATAGTCTTTTGGGAGTAAAGGGCAGAGGGAGAGAGAGAGAGAGAGTCTCGGGCAGGCTCCATGCCCAGCCCAGAGCCCAATGTGGGACTCAATCTCACGATCCTGATATCATGACTTGAGCCAAAATCGAGAGTTGGACCCTTAACCACCAGAGCCACCCAGATGCCTCATATTGTCCTTTTTCCCCTCCCTCATCAACTTCCAGGGTTTTCAGAACAACATTTCTAGGTTCTTCAGAAAAACTTGGTTCTTCTCCTAGGTTCTTCAAGAAAACTTTTTCTAGGGACATTGGTAGGGACATTGTCTCTTTAATTCAGTAGGTAAAATCAGATTCTTAAGATTAGAGCATAAGATTCATCTGGGGCCCAAGATACTTGTGGCGATGGGGGAAAGAGAGCTAGCATTTTTGAGGTCCTATTACATGTTTCATCTTGTTTCATGTTTACAATAGCCCTGTGAATTAGCTTGTATCCTGGATTTTGTGTGTTGGCTGAAATCTCAATCTATTCTCAGTCATTCAGCATCTTGATCTTTATTGCAAGAGCTGGAAGTCTTGGAAATCTATTCCCTAGACTCTGACTCTCTTGTGGCCAGGTTTTGGGTGGGGTGTTGGTTTAACCATTGAGATTCACTTCTAAAGGGTTTAAAAGAGGAAAGGATGCAGAGGTGCCTTTATCCCCCTTCAGTGGTGATAGCAGATAAGGGGACTTCCTGCAGGCTTGGATGCCACAGTAGCTGAACTCAGTGTTGTACTGCCTGGTTCCCAGATAAGGAGCTGTGGATAGCTGGGAAATTGGCAGATATGTCAGGGGACTTTCTCATCTCTGGGAAGAAGGAACTATGTTCTGATCTCTCACCACTATAGTAGTATAGCTTGAAATCTAACAGTAGCCCTATAAATTTTGCTTATCCAACCCATCTAATGTCTTTTGCAGGCCTCAAATTCCTTATAATAAATATCTTTCAATATGAAAATACTTAGAGGAATTTTTGGTTCCCTCCATTGAACCCTAAAAATACATTGTTTTATTTAATGCTATTACATATGAGAAAGTGATCAAGTAAGTAAATCATGGAGACACATTCACCGACTGAATTTTTTTAAAGTTATAATATTATGTTGCCTGCCCAAACCACCTACCAGTGACTGGACTATATCAGATGCTCAAGAAATGGTAACTGTAATATTAGAAATTTCTTCTCTACTTGTGTGAAAAATTACACGGCCAGTCTTACTTTTGATTTTTTTTTTATTCCTATGTTTCATGTATGCTAGAAGTGAAATTTGTTTTTTCTTCATTTGTGACATAGTTTATAAAAATTTTTTTTTAAGATTTTTTTTAAACAACTCTATTTCTTCCTACTTCCATACATTGGCAATTACCATTCTATTCTTTCTGTACAGTGCAGAATTTTACATACGTCATAAAAGTGGAATCATCATACAGTATATGTCTTTCTATTGCTGACTTATGTCACTCAGTGTAATGTTTTCCAGGTTCACCCATGTTGTTACAAATGATAGGACTTTCTTCTTTCCTTTTTTATTTTTTTTTAAAGATTTTTTATCTATTTATTTGATAGACAGAGAGAGATCACAAGTAGGCAGAAGGCAGGCAGAGAGGAGGAAGCAGGCTCCCTGCTGAGCAGAGAGCCGGATGTGGGGCTCGATCCCAGGACCCTGAGATCATGACCTGAGCTGAAGGCAGAGGCTTAAACCACTGAGCCACCCAGGCGCCCCAGGACTTTCTTCTTTCTAAAGGCTAAATAATATTTCATTATATGTATATACCACGTTTTCTTTATCCATTGCTGTGTAGATAAACATTTGTGTTGTTTCCATATCTTTGTCATTATAAACAATGCTGCAATGAACAGGGGAGTACAGATATCTCTTTGAGATCCTGACTTCAAGTTTTTGGATGTATAACCAGGGGTAAAACTGCTGGATCACATGGTAGTTCCATTTTTAAGTTTTTAAAGAACTCCCATACTGTTTTTCATAGTGGCTGCACTGATTTATTTCTACCACTAGCACACAACTGTTCTCTTTTCTCTACATCTTCACCAACACATGTTATTATTTTTTTTTTTAAGATTTTATTTATTTATTTGACAGACAGAGATCACAAGTAGGCAGAGAAGCAGGCAGAGAGAAGAGGAAGCAGGCTCCCTGCTGATCAGAGAGTCTGATGATGGGCTCCATCCCAGGACCCTGGGATCATGACCTGAGCCAAAGGCAGAGGCTTTAACACACTGAGCCACCCAGGCGCCCCCTATTTCTTGTTTTCTTAATGACAGCCATTCTAACAGGTGTAAGGAAATATCTCATTGATTTGCATTTCCCTGATGATTATTGATGGTAGCATCTTTTCATATACCTGCTTGCTGTTTATATTCTTTTGAGAAATTTTATCCTAATCCTTTGCCTATTTTGGAATAGGGTTAACTAATTTTTTTGTATTATATTGTAGTAATTCCTTGCATATTTTGGAAACAAATCCCTTATCAGATACATGGTTTGCAGATATTTTTCTCCTATTCCATAGGTTACTTTGACACTTCATTGTTTTCTTGGCTTCTAATATTTAGCTTAGTTTATAAGAAATATTTTTGGTAAATCTATCTCATTTGTCTGTCTACAAAGAAATTAATTTAGTTTTTCATGAACATGTATACTGTACATTGATTAAGCTAATATTAGTTACTGAGGTTTTAACTGTTAGTAGATAGATGAACCTCATTAATTTACATTCATTATTTTTTTCAACATAATTGTGTTATTCTATTATTCTTTCTCTTGAGGTGGGTCACATTTTCCTGTCTCTTTCCTATGTTGAACAAATTTAGATTGTGCTCTGAACATTTTTAGTGTTATATCATGGAGGCTTTGGATTCTGTTATAGTCTTCCAAAGAGTACTTATTTTGTTTAGTAATTAACTTTAGATCAAAATTATGTCTTGGGTGATAGTTCAGCTTTCTGCTCAGTTATTTTATTCTTATTTGGACTGCTTTGAGTCCACCATGTGTAGGACCAGTTCAAGTTCAAAGACCAGCCTTGAACTTGTTCAAGGACCAACCAGCGATTTTTACACACAATCTGTGGCTCCTCATCTCTCTCTCTCTCTCTTTCAAGGTTTCCTTATCACTTTATGGAATTCTGCTCTTTGCTTTTTTTTCGGGTTAGAAAAATGGGCATTTTCTATGGCGATTTTAGCTACCAATGCACAGTGTCAACTGCAAGACAGTGTCAGTTCAGTGCTTGTTTCATGCTGTTTTCTTCTTCAAGAGTGGACTCCCTTGCCGAATCTGCTGGGTTTTGCTCACTCTCCAGGGTCTTTAGATAATGGGTTGTTGCATTTTGTCAGGAGCTTATGGTTGTTATCTGTGGAAATGCTGGTCTGGTAGAAGCTTAGTCAGTCATATCAGATGTGCAACTTCTTTTGTTATTCTCAAACGGTTGAAGTTTATTTATTGTTCACGTAAGGTCTGAAATAGTGATTCCTAATAAGAACCCACCCATGTGGTTACTTAATATCTCAGTTTCTTCTGTTTTATGATTTTGTCCTTATTAGGAGCAATAAATGGAGAAAGAGCATGGAGCACCATCCGGAGGAATCTTCTACCTTCAGGGTGGGAAGTAGCACACATCATTTCCACTCATATTCTATTGAAGAGAAGTCAGTCACATGGCCCCATATAATTTCAATAGAGTCTAAGGAATGTAGACTAGCTCTGGTCCAGGAAGTGGAAGAAATAAATTTTCTAATAAGCTAGCAGCCTCTGACACATGGAATTTTAGTCATTTCTGTTTTTAGGAAAATTACTACAAATTACATCTTCTGAGGAAAATTTAATATGTTCATGATATCCTTCCTCTACATCCATTAACAATTCCCTGAACTGAAAATAATACTTTCTCATTACCTTCATCTCATGACATTATCTGAAATATACTTCTGCAGAAATATTATTCATGTTGGGGTATGATTGCCATATACATCTATGAGTTCACTTAAAAACATTATTGAATATCTCCTATATCCAAGATTTACGAGAAATAGTCATGATAGCAGAAAAGCTCTTTATGGTCATTAACTCGGGAAAAGAAGAATACCAAAGTTAGTTCTGCCAAATTGCTATCATAGTGCAATTTACTTTGTATATTTTATACTTCAACATATAAGGTCATGATTCATTTCTAACAGACAAGAAAAGTATCTTTCATTCACTTCCTTTCATGAATGTGAAGAACATTAGGGTGGCAAATAAGATGGACTAAGAAGAAAGAGGTCACCAATCTATGATGAGTCAAAAGAGCAGGTCCATATTGGAATATGATGCTAGGGATAAAAAAAAAATAAGACTGCAAAAACTCATTTATATCTATCTTTAAAAAATGAAGGAACAGACAGACTTTCTACTTCAGCAGCTTTATTTCTGAGACACATTCAGGTTGTGGGGTGGGAGTATAATAGACCCAGTAGATTGTTTCCTATAATACTCTCCTGCTCTCATCTTCTCAAATTGGTGTGTTTTTGTTTCTATTACAGAAATGGAGGAATAGTGGTGTTGTTTCTGGATATTTACAACATTGGTACCCTGAAGTAAGTCTGAGATGTGCCAGCAGGTGAGCTGAGGTCAACAAGACTGTCATTTTCTTTCTAAAGAAAGGAAGAAACTATACTTGCCTATATTATGGTTTTCCTTTCTTTGTAGTAGTTTGCTCACCCCTGTGAGCACAGCAGTTGGGAAAACTAGGAAGGGAGGGGTAATTGTTGTACATCTTCTTCTCTTTTCATTATTTTTTTTTCCAGACTATGATCTCAGAATGTATTTCAAGGAAAATTGGCTCTCACAAAGGTGAGGAAGAAAACATATGGGTCTACGTGAATTCTATTTGGTATTCTGAGCACAAAAAAGGAAGGTTGTTGAAAATTTCCAAGACACATGGAGCTAATTGCCACATAATATTTATAACTATGCCATAAAGCGATCATATTTTCAATCAACTTAGGATGTGGGATAAATATCGAGGATAAGGCATCAGGAATAAAAATGATAATGATAAGCTTTTCTTTCTTATCACCCTTTCTGACAAAACAGAACAGCTGTGACTTAAGATATGGACCTACATACTCTCTTAGTTTATGGGATTCCATACTTGCTAGGACTGTGGTCATCTTTCCCCCAACTTTCAGAGATCCACACTCTATTCATGTTGTTATATTGTTCTTTGTTTTATCATGTGGTAACTCACAGCAAGCCCACTTCAGATAGACTTTTCTATCAGCTGGTCATAGCGACCTATAAAACAACTCCTATTTTATCTACACCAGCATGCAAGGGCACTGTTTTTTTGGTTGTTTTGTTTTGCTTTATTTTTTTATTATGTTCTGTTAGTCACTAGGGCACTTTTTTGAAGCCATGTATGAAACAGAATTTTCCTGGGATTCCTGGTTGATGGCTTGAAACCATGGAGATCAGGCAAGAGACCAATAAAGCATGATGTTACTTTCTAAAGGAGGCAGGGGACATAGTGTAAAACTAATCAAGCATGTCTTTAATTACACAACTAAGGTACTTTCTGAATAGCCATGCTGTTTCCTATTAGTTATGAAATATATGGTCATTCCCAGAGAAGCCTATGGACAGGATTTGGGGGTCTTCCTATTTCTTTGTGTGCAATAGAATCAAATACCTGCCAGTAAGAAGAAAATATTCTTCACCATTCTCCACCTAATTATCCACTATACTTGCCATTTCTAGTTGTGCCTTTTTATATTTGTTGGCTATATATTATTTCAGAAAAGTACACATTTTAACTACCTTAATCATATATATTCTTGTAATGTATATTGAGGTCAGACTCTGGAGTAGTGCCTAGAGGATTGCAGTAGTATGCATTTCTAAGTTCATTTTATTCCTATGACACAAGACAAAGATATTTGCAGACTTTTGGCAATTGTGACAGCTCTGATATACTCACATGATTTAGTGAATGACACTGAATCAACCAGAGAAGACATTTATTGGAATTCAGATTCCGATGTTCATTTTCTTTTCTTATGACATTTTCATTTCTTAAATGATTCTGTTCAAAATGAAAGACTTCTTTTCATTAAGTTTAATGTGTATTCTGTTAAAAGACAGGAGGAGAGTAGGACTATTTTTCTTTCAAGTTTTATATTTAAAATCATAAGAGTCCTTTTTTCATGGAAAGAAATTAAATAATAGTTATTAGCCAATTTAAAGCTGGTCAATTACTTTGCCTTCACCATGCTCACAGGCTGCCAAGAGAACAATACTTTGGTACTACTACTCTATCTTAAACTTTTTGCTGACCTAGTAAAGAAAAAAGAATTGTACTGAGGAACTGTTTCAAGACAGTGAATAAAACACTTTCATTTACAAGTAGAGTTGGAGTGGGAGGATTTTTGATCCTCAGAAATTGAGAGGAAGGACACATGTAGGACTAGAAAACATAGCAGAAGCAAACAAATTAGTGAATACATAGCCTGGGAGTGTTTCTATAAATCACTCATCCAAAGTGTGGTTGAACTACAGAGTTGAGTGGTCTGAGTTGCAGTGTCCTAAGAATCTTCCTTCTCTTTTCTCTCAACGACACTATTACTCTCTCTACACCAACATCCCTGGTTCTCCAGGGATGAGTAGCCCCAGACCAGTAAGTCCTGTATGCAGTTCCTGTCACAAATTGTGGTCAGTAGAACTATTCCATGAATAGTGAAGATGTTCTTTCTTATTCTGTCATAGGGCTGTACTTTGATTCCACTTAGAGTCATCTGTATTGCTTTGGTTCCTGAAATGCTAGTGGAGATAATGTGCTTTTTCTGGGTAGAATATGTAAGAGCCACTGTGCAATTTATCACTTATCTTTTTCCCCCTCCTTTTTCCAACATGGTAGCTACTTTATCAGCCTGAATCCTAGAGAAAGAAGACACGGAACAAAAAATCTAGACAACTTTTTTTAAAAGATGCAGTGTGAGATAGAGATAGACAGACTGATAGATAAACAGACAGATAAAAACTGGTTATGAGGTACCAAGATTTTGGATTCATCAGTGTACCCTAACATATCCTGCCCAATATATCAGCAATGCAGAGAATGAGGTGTTTTTTGCATCTCTAAGTTTAATTCAGAATAGATTTTCTCAGAATAATGTTTATTGTTTAACCTTCCTTTTGTTCCCCAATATTAGCTAACCCTGGGAGAGATAGTCTTTCCCTAAACAGAAAGGTTTAAGATGTCAAAACATCATGATACATAGAAAACTGAAAAATACATAGAAAACTGATATATATAGATATGGATATAGATATGTATCTATATCTATATATATCACACAGGGATAAACCAATTACAATGTCAATGAGGCAGAAAGGCCCTGAAAAATTATATAGCATTATGCAGGGATAAATAATCCATATATAGAGAGAAAGGGAGCAAATATTTGGGGCCAAAAATATAATCAATCATCAGATAAACAGACAATTCATAAAAGCATAAGAATGATGAGCAACATATGCATATTCATACCAAGTAATTAAAAATGCATATGAGTAATATAATGGTAATATAATATACTATAATGAGTAATATAATTCACATCTGGTTCAAATGGGAAAACTTCCTGTTTTAACTTCTCTGATGGTCATTTGACCTTAATTATAGGGACTTTTACTCCCAGTACTCCATCTTGATCAGAATTTAAAAATATAATGTAATAAAATTTAAAATAAATACTACAAGGACATTCATGACAGGATGACTTTTAAAAGCACCACACTGGATGGCTTCTCAATATCCCATGTAGTTTTTGGGAATTGTTAAACTAAATTATAGCTCCCCCTGTAAAAAAAATAACATCATTAAAAATTACATTCTGAAATTTCATTATGATATAACTAAGTCAGTTGAAGCTCTCAGGCCATTTTATGAAGTCACACACATCAGTGAATTGACATACCCATTATATTATCTGTGATTGTTTCTAATTATTTGAATAATAAACTTCTCCTTTGAACCAGTTTGCATTTTTATAATTATTTCACAAGTAACAGACATTGCGTGTAATTGAAAGAAATTCTAAAAAATGGACCAAACACAAGCATGTAATTTTTCATAGACATTGCCTACACAGGGCATAACATTTTGTCTCTGTGTTCAAATCTAAAGGAAAGACAAGTTAAAAACAGTTATCAAAGCTGGCTACTCTGGATAACCTCTTCTAAGGCTTTGTCAAGTGAAGCATTTTTAGACTTTTCAGACACACACATACTGTGCGCCATTCACTTGCTCTCTGTCAGAGCCTTCTGTGTCCTATAATTTTAAACTCTAAAAATACTCAGTGGTGAAATATTGATTTCCTCTCTAATTTCTGCTCAGACTTTAGTTGGATGCCTGGTAAGGATTCTACTCTGAGAAGATCAGTACTTGACCTTGCACTTTGTTCTTCAGTGAAGAAACATATTGTATTTTTATACCTCACCTCAGGTAGTCTATGTCTTTTTTTTTTTTTTTTTTTTTGATATTTGTGTTGTTACAATATATAACATAAAAAAGACAATCAATATTTTACTTTAAAATCAGCTAATGATAACATTTCCGAAGTGTGTACAGGTTTTCTATGAAGGCATATACATATTAACAGTAATGCAGTAACTATATTTATTGTTTATTTATTTGCAAAGAAATTGGCATGGATTAAACTAATGTTTATAAACTTGTAAAATTTCATTTGAATATTAGTTCTAATAAGTACTTAAACTATAGTCTCCCTACAAGCAGAAAGATTTATTAACTCATTTTTTCAGTTTATACCTAGTTAGTTTATAGATGGTGAGTCATAGAAGACAAAGGAAAGATGTGGCAGCAAACACAAACATATGCCAGAATTTAATATAGAATTCAATTTTTTATCTACTGATTTTTCAACAAATATTTAATTATGAAATAATTATTTACCATTAATGAATAATTATTAATTTATTAAATATTTTATGGAAGATGATGGGATAAAGTCAATACTTTTAATCAGTGGAAAGCAATGATCAATGAATATATGATGCTGGTACCATTTGGATTAACCAAACCCAATGCCAATGAGAAAAAGATGTATACATTTTTTGGAGAAGGCCCTGGAAACTCATATGGCACTGGTTAACACAAATTGGGGCACAGTAAATTCCTAGTAGATTACAATCCAAGGATTGCAATGACTGCTATGGCTACAGCAATTATTTTTTTCTTTGTTGAGGGGGAGGAGAGACCTATTACCAGAATTAGGAAGTTCCCTTCTATTGCTGTATTGAAAAAAGAAACCAAAATGAAACACTTAACTTTGAATTTTATCAAATAATTTTTTTCTTATATGTGTTTTGATGTTATTTTTCATTTCTTTCTAATTAATACAGAGAATGGTATTGATTTTCAAATATTATATGAAATTTCCATTCGTAAAATAAATTCTACTGCAGCATCAATACTTTCTATTCTAATTGATTCAGTTTACTATAATGTTGGAGAGAAGTTTTGCTTCTATAACCATAGAAAACTTTGGCATGTGATTTTCCTTTCTTAGAAATGCCATGCCATGTTTTGACATTGGGTTTGAGCTCATTTTATAAAGCATATTGAATCTTCTTCAGAAGGAGATTGTCACAGAAAAATTTTAAAAATATTCAAGTATATAGGAGAGCCTGGCAGACTCAATCAGTAGAGTATGTGACTCCTGATGTCAGGGTTTTTGGAATCCCATGTTGGGTGTAGAGATTACTTAAAAAATATTTGAAGAATATAAAAATTTAAAAATGTATTAGCTAGTTCTATTTTTCTTCTTCTGTCAGTTTTTAAAATTTGTATTTTTAAGGAATTTATACTTTCATCTCATTGTTCAAATTTATTGGCATGAGTTCATTTTCAATATACTTTTATTACCTTTGTAGTACCTGTAGGATCTATAGTGTATCCCCTTCTCATTTGTTGTTGATTGTTAATAATTATTCTGTCTTTTTTCTTGATAGGTATTTGTAGGAGTTAATTAATTGTATTAGTTATTTAAAAAAAAACAACTTTTGGCTTTACTGAATTTCTCCATTGTATGTTTCTCCTCAATGCCATTGATATTTGTCATTATTATTTTCTTCCTTTTACTTTATTTTATTTTGGTTTTATTTTTAAATAATTTTATAGAAATACAATTCACATATTTACATTGCACATTTTATTATTTATTTGTTTCCTATTTAATTATTTAATTAAATTTCCCATTTAAGTGCATTTAATTATTTAATTATTTCCTATTTAAGTACAGATGACATACAATGTAAACCAATTTCAAGTGTACAACATGGTGAATCAATGATTCTGTACATTAAGCAATATTAACCATGATAAGTATAGTTGCCATCTGTCATACACAATGGAATATGACTTAATCATAAGAAAGAAATCTTGTCATTTGCACCAACATGGACGGACCTAGAGGGTATAATGCTAAGTGAAATAAGCCAAACACAGAAAAACTAATACCATATAATTTCACTCATCTGTGGGATCCAAATAACATAACAAACACACAACAACAATAACAAAGAGAGAAGCAGACTCATAAATATAGAGAACAAAGGGTTTGGGGTATGCAGGGATGGGTGAAATGGGTAAAGAAGATTAAGAGGTACTTAACAGTACAGACAAAAGGTTGATATCCAGGATCTATAATGAACTCCTCAAACTCAACACACACAAAACAGACAATCATATCAAAAAATGGGCAGAAGATATGAACAGACACTTCTTCAATGAAGACATACAAATGGCTATCAGACACATGAAAAAATGTTCATCATCACTAGCCGTCAGGGAGATTCAAATTAAAACCACATTGAGATATCACCTTATACCAGTTAGAATGGCCAAAATTAATAAGACAGGAAACAACATGTGTTGGAGGGGATGTGGAGAAAGGGGAACCCTCTTACACTGTTGGTGGGAATGAAAGTTGGTGCAGCCTCTTTGGAGAACAGTGTGGAGATTCCTCAAGAAATTAAAAATAGAACTTCCCTATGACCCTGCAATTGCACTACTGTGTATTTACCCCAAAGATACAGATGTCGTGAAAAGAAGGGCCATCTGTACCCCAATGTTTATAGCAGCAATGGCCACAGTTGCCAAACTGTGGAAAGAACCAAGATGCCCTTCAATGGACGAATGGATAAGGAAGATGTGGTCCATATACACTATGGAGTATTATTCCTCCATTAGAAAGGATGAATACCCAACTTTTGTAGCAACATGGACGGGACTGGAAGAGATTATGCTGAGTGAAATAAGTCAAGCAGAGAGAGTCAATTATCATACGGTTTCACTTATTTGTGGAGCATAACAAATAGCATGGAGGACATGGGGAGTTAGAAGGGAGGTGGGGGAAATTGGAAGGGGAAGTGAATCATGAGAGACTATGGACTCTGAAAAACAATCTGAGGGGTTTGAAGTGGCGGGGGTGGGGGGTTGGAGGTTGGGAAACAAGGTGGTGGGTATTGGAGAGGGCACGGGTTGCATGGAGCACTGGGTGTGGTGAAAAAAATAATGAATACTGTTATGCTGAAAATAAATAAAAAATAAATTAAAAAAAAAAGGAAAAAAATCCCTAAAAAAAAAAAAAAGAGGTACTTAACCTTATTTTAATTTACTCTTCTTTTTCTAGCTTCTTGAAATGCTTAGATCATGGGTTTCTTGCTTTAGTACATGCATTTACATTGTAAATTTTTGCCCTAAGCACTATTTCATCTGTATCTCAAATATTTTAATATGTTGTGTTTTCATTACCATTAAAGTTTAAAATATCTAATTTCCATTTTGGGCTATGTTTAGAAGTATGTCACTTAATTTTCAAATATATGAGATTTTTATTTATTTATTTTCTATAATTTTTTTTTTTTTAGGTTTTATTTCTTTATTTGGCAGAGAGAGAGAGAAAGAGAAAGAGAGCACAAACAGGGAGAGGGAGAAGGAAAAGCAGACCCCTAGTGAGCAGGGAACCTGATGAAGGACTCGATCCCAGGTCCCTAGGTTTATGAGCTGAGCTGATGTCAGACACGTAACTGACTGAGCCACACTGGTGCCTGAGATTTTATAATAATAGAATTATAATTCTATTATTGGTATCTATTTTTGTGTTCAAATTTATATCTTTCTCGTTTTTTTTTTTTACATTTTTTCTATCACCCTAAGAGATTTATGCTAACATTTCTAAATAAGTATGTATACCTAATCTATTAGTACTATTTGTCCATTTTTTGCTTCATTTATTTTTAGCCTGTGTGAATATATTTATATCAATTAACAGTTGAAGCAATCTTTTTGTTAACTGTTTTAACTTTATGAAACAGTCCTCTTAAAATATAATTTTTTGTGTAGAAAGTCTATTTATATTCTGAAGTCTCACTGCTGAAACATCATTATAGATCCTTATGTTGTATATAGGCTCTGATTATGGATAGCACAGAGCAGAGTGCATATTGAGTTTTATTTTCTTTAAAGATTTATATACTTATTTGAGAGAAAGAGAGAGCACTGGAGTGCGAGGGTGGAGGGCAGGGGGAACGGGAGGGCAAGAATCCCAAGCAGACTTTCCACAGAGCAAGGAGTCCAACTTGGGGCTCAATCTCACCACCCCGAGATCATGACCTGAACTGAAATCAAGAGTCTGATGCTCGACACACTGAGCCACCCAGGTGCTCCACCTATTGAGTTTTAAATAACATATTTGTTCTCCTTTTTTCTCCCAATCATGGCTTTCACTGTGCCCATACACCGTGCATTGATATGGGCCAATATTTATCATTGAAAAGTCTGGAAAAGACCTTGAAAACCTAAGCTGGGTAACAGTGAAAAGTTTGTTTTTTATCTAAGGTAGAAGTAGATAGAGAATGATGTAAATAAAAGCTTTAAGGGATAATGGGTGAAAAGCCCAACCTTTCTCTTTTCCATTAACAGTGGGTTTTGGATGTGTGGCTCATTCTGAGGACAAAGGTAGGAGCAGAGTAAGGAGGTGGAGTTGAAAGAGGTAGAGTTAAGGGGAGATCACAGAATTGCTGAGTCAAGGATCTGCTTTAAGAGCTCAGGAGTGAATTTTTAGGAAGTTCTGGGGCAGGGTCATTCCCTTTCCCTTGATCACTTATGCAGTTCAATTTAGCAAACACTTGGCACTAACCATGTCATAATATTTCTAGGTGCTTAAGTCCAAAGACAAATAAGATTTAGCCACAGCTCTTGACACAGTTGTCATCAAATGGATGAAAGAAACACAAACAAATCTTTCAAAGTGAAATAATGTGAGGTCAGACAATTGCCAGATACAAAGAAATACTTGCGACACAGCTAAACTTGTAATAACAGCTGAAGAGAGGTAACAGGAGGGAGAAAATGGAGGGGAGAATAGTAAGAGTTCAATTAAAATCTTGTTTATTGGATCTTAAAAAAATATTGGAGATGTTTACTAAATATTTAATTTTCATTTACAATCCAGAATATTAGTACAATTTTGTGTATTGCATTTGGAGGATCCTATTTTACATAATAACACGTTAAGGATTTTTATAATTTTATATATATACACTAAGGTCTTATAAAATATGTTCATCTGTCTCCTCAAAATCAGTAATCTAGTATCTTGTATCAGACACTTGCTTGCTCAAAGTTACATGTAGATACTTTGACATTTTCTTCTTTTTAGATAATATTTTGATGAGAGAAGGTGTACAGCAAGCATTCTCTTATTTATATGAAGAAAACTAGAGCTTTTAGATTTCTAATGCTAATGGAGGAAAATTTGACTGAGTGAAACATATTGAAAATTCAATCTTGAATATTGAAAATTCAATTTTCAAAATGAAATCCAATTTTGTTTCTTGAGTCACTGTTTAAGTTTCTACCTGGGGTTAAGATAGGCCTTAAAGGCATCTCCTCCTATAGATCAACTATCTTGCTCCTAGATGCTTCTATACGTGCTGGACAAACTTGCCCCAGCACAAATGATTTATAGGTGAAGGTATTTTTTGTCTATGTCACTAGTTTATTCCAGAAATATATAGAAACAATGAATTTAGAAAAAAATAAGTATATGAATGATTTTAGAAGTCATAGAAGTTAATGAGTTTAGTTCCATTGAGAGTATTACAAAGTTGAAAGCCCTAAATATAATTCTTGAACAACTGCTCAGTAATCTGACTTTTAAAAATTGTTGTAAGAACAGAGAACTGGAATGGGAATCATATGATGATACATATGCCAAAAGAATAAGAAAATGATGTAATTTATTTTCTTCTGGATTGAATATCATAGAGGTTGGAGTCTTGGATTCTTATATAAAGGCATGCAACTCATTGTAATGCACAAATACTACACAAACACTCTATTTATGGTCTCCATTGAATTAAACATGGTAATAGACCTTGTGTTTCAACATACAGATCATAATCTATATTAATTGAACACATTTCTACTATGTGCCAGGTACTAAGAAAAATTAATGGATAAAGAATGCACAGGATCTGATCTCAAGGAATCTTAATCTAGTATAATACAGAAAGCAGACACTTATGAAAAGATGGAACGTATTCCAAGTAGTAAATTACAGACCTTTGATGAGTAATAAAATCATGTTCAAGCACTCAGAGAGCAGAGTATTTCCAGCTCTGTTTTTTTTTTCTACTATTTCCTAACCTGCTAGTTAGGGGGCTTTTAACGGAGGTCACAATAGCAATTATATTCGAACTTCCTCTTGAAGAACAAGTACGATTGGAATAGATATAAATTACTGAGAAACTGTTCCACAGAGAAGTATTAGTGAACATGTAAATAGGAAAACACAATTAAGTTGACTGGGTAGGCTACAGATGACGATTCATGAAAGACAGCTATGAGAAAAACTGCTAAGGGAGGTTGGGACCCTGTTTGTAATGGGTGTTGAAACCTGTGCCAAGAACGTAGACTCTAATAATCATCAATGAGTCTTCTTTTATAATCGGCATGGGAGTTGTATGTTTGAAGCAGGGCTCTAATGGTTCTAGAAAGATTGCAGAGAGAAGCAGTGAAGCAAGAAGATCATAAAGATGCTGTAAAGTGTCTAGGCACCACGTCTCAAGATTAGGGAAATGGGGACAAGGGATTTTTAGTTAGATTTACTTGTATTAAAAAAAATGAATAAAATTGGGGGAGTGATTCGATATTGTAGGTCTTAGGAATAATACAAAGAAAAATAATGACTCCATGATTGAAAATATGCAGATCCAGAGAAAGAAATGGAATGGCCAATACAAATGGGAATGCCCACTATATTGTTTCTTATAAAGACTGCATATTTGGAGCTACATCATTGCCAAAGAAAAATATGTATGTATTTCTATATGTATGTATGTATGTATGTTTAGTATATCTATGAAGATTGAAGTCAAGAGGGTGGGTAGACTTCTTAGGAGATGATATAAGGTGTGAACAGTCATATTGCAAAAGCTGTGCCTAGGATGTGCCCACAGTTAATCCTATAAAGAATCCAATAAAGGACAAGGCAATGAATTTTCAGATAATTAAAAGGATTAAGCAAAAGGGACTCTGATGGATACCATTACAATTTTAAAAAGAGATGTTTGTAGTTATATGAGGTACAGCAGAGAGATGGCAAGAATAAGGACTGGTGTCAGTCATTCCAATGTACAATTATGAGGTATCTGGGCGATTTTAAGAGTGTTTCAGAAAATGAAGAATTTGGGGGGTACATGTATAATTCAGGCATGAGAGATTATCAAATTTTTTTTGTCCATTCAATCATTCACAACATATGTGTGGAGTATCTCCCATGAATTGTAGGTATTGGGGATACAGTGGTGAACAAAACAAATTCCTTTTCTCTTGGCTCTTATGTTCTAATGGGGTAAACTGCCAATAGACAAATATGTATCAAGTGATCAAGAAGAATAATAAGAAAAAGTGGGGATAGCTAGCACATTCATAGTCCTCAACTTAAAAGGAGCTCCCTTTTCTTCACTCATCTGTCCGTATTCTATCTTTGAGTCAGATTCATGAAAGACCACAGGCTTATTTCATGAACTTATTAAATTTCAAAATGTCATCGGAGAATGGATAGAGTCACTCCCTGGTCTTTCCTTTCTTTATAGAACATACCCCTTAGAATGTATAAAAATCTATTCATATAGTTGCATGAAAGGAATAAACCTTTCTGCAAAAAATTAACAGCTTTGTAGATGCTGTGGGTAGATAAATAAAACCGAGGGAATACAGTGGCAGTCCCAAAATATCTTTCCTTCTGTGTCTGTTTTATCTGGAAAAGGACTAAGTTATTTCAAGAAAATGTGTTAAGATCCGTATTGTTACAATACGCATGTACTTCCTACCAACATGGCTTGAGCATATTTTCATCTAAACTCGGAGAAATGAATATGAAACTGTCTATAATAATGTTTGGCTTCATGTTGGAAGAGTTCTAGCTTTCAGTGTGCACAAATGAGAAATGCCTAGGCAAGTTCTGATTTAAACACTTTTGCAAGGTCAGGATATTTAATTGAATAAGGAAACCAGGTTTCAAGCAGGGCAAAAATCAATGCTGAGCACTGGGGAGAAGGCCCTTTCCCTACCTTGATTCCCCTTGCACTCTTTTTTCTTAAAATGAAAATATCTATAAACACAGGAAATTTCACTCTTTCCCAAACAGAAGGTAATTAAAATTGCCTTATATGTCTACTTAGTGTAGGCTATGTGACGATATATTCTGCCTTTATTTAAAACCACCTTTGGCATTAAATGCTGCCTTACTTAAAAAGCAATATAGCAGAATGACTTTTATTACAGATGGTAATTTATGAAAAGTGTCGCCAATGGAATTGATGGCAAACTTTTCCCACAAGCTTTATTTACCTTCATAGAGTTCACTATTTACCAAGGTTTGTTACAGCCCCAGTCACTATCTCTGCTGGCATTCTGCCTGTTTATGTTTTTTTAACGTGGTTTTTCTTTCTTTCTTTCTTTCTTTCTTTCTTTTCTTTTCTTTTCTTTTCTTTTTTCTTTTCTTTTCTTTTCTTTTTTTAATTCTCATACACTATTGGAACTAATTACAGCCACTCACTCTTCTGTTTCAACCCTCAATGCTCTCCATTTTCTCTGGCTTTTGCTTTCACTCACAGTCATAATATTTTTTCCATTTTGTGTTGGATCCTTTTTCACATACTTCTCCAGGAGAGGAGCACCTTATGCCATGGAGAATGAAAAGGCTTTTAGAACTAATTTTCATTTTGTGTGCAATGCCTACAGCATTCTCCGAGTGTGTGATGTGCTATCATCAGGTTTGATTATGTAATTGAAATGAAAAAAGTTTAAAAGCTCAGCTTTATTGGCCTTATCAGCAGTTTGCACTCTCCCCAAAACTCTGTTAGAACAATTACTTGATCATGTTTGGTCAAAGAATGCTACAAGAAAAGGATCCTCATAGATGATGCTTAGAGAAGAACTGAGGTTTAATGGAGGGTTTGAAATTTTATACTATATTTTTATACAAATTTTAATAAGTTTTTTTTGTGTTAAAAATAGTCTTATTCCAATGTGATTGAAATTTTTAAAAAGTACCCCAATGTATCTTCATTTTGCTGGCAAGGATTTGGGAGAATAGAGGTTTATAAAAATATTCTATATGGAAGGAAATGCAGTGAAAAAAATGGCTATTCATATTTCTTCACCTCACTAGTCTTCCACTTGAAGTCATTCTAAGCTGGAATGGACCTTGGATTAGTGTAAATAGCAAAACAATCTGTCCTGCCTCAGGAAAAACCTAAAAATCTGTGTGTCTGCATGTGTGTTTGTGAGCACATAATCCTATCCAAGGGAAGACATCAATAAAGTGCAGAATCACAGGGGCACCTGGGTGGCTCAGTCAGTTAAATGAATGACTCGATTCAACTCAGGTGATGATCTAGGAGTTATGAGATCCAGCCCCATATCAGACTCCACGCTCAGTGGGGAGTCTGCTTGAGACTCTCTCTCCTTCTACCTCTGCCCCTCTTCCTACACTCTCTCACTTTCAAATAAATAAATAAATCTTTAAAAAATGCAGAATCAGAGAAATTTCAACCAGGTTTTACCAGTCTTGGAGCTGCATCTTTGAGAGTAGACTAGAACTACAAAATGAGTTGTATAGTGGGGAATAATACTTGCAATATTTTCTCTTTCTCCATCGATTCAGATATTGCTCAGAGCTTGTAGACGCGGATATAAGAAAAAAGACTCGACTGTAAGAAATTAAGGTTTTTTTTTTTTTTTAATTTTGAGGCTTTGATATTCACATTAAAATTATTTTGTGGGCATTTCAGAAATAGGAGAGTCAATGCTGAATTGACTAGATTTAATACCTAGCTTATATTCACGATATCATGTCCAACTTTAGATCTTAAAATTACCTAGGTCACATTTGTATTGGATAGATTAAACACTCTTGGAAATGATAGTGATCAAGCTAACTTCCAGGACATGGGACTATGGATCCCTGTACTAGTTGAGCAGTGTTGACCCCACTATATTACATTCTACTCATGAAAATGAGATCCATATGTGACAATGTACTAGCACCAGAGAAACCTGGAAGAGAAAATGAACTTCAGATTCCTTACAGAATCAGAGATCAAAAGATCTGTTCCATTAAACTTTAAACCAGAGAAATTCATCTATCTGCCCCAGTGCCTAGTGTCAATCAATGACTCAGCTTTAGCTGGATTATAGTTAAGCCTGAATGGTCATGCAAGAGAGAATTTCAGACATCCCGTCTCCAAAGAGATTGCTATTCTAAGACTCAGCATGAAAGAGAAATATGCTTAGTCTTTTGGTATAGAGCAAAGAAATTTTATCACCTTTAAAGATACAATAAAAGTACCTGTATCCCATATTTGTCATACTCACATTTAAAATAGAATAATCATTAGCAGTTTGATACAAATAGATATTTTGTTTCTTAATTTTCTTAATAAGCAAATGATGAGCCAAGATTCTTATAGGCTATAGTGTTAAGCACACTGGTGAGAATCTAACATCTCATTGTGTATCCATAGTTTATGTAATTATAAACAGTTTATTGAGGAAGAATTTCTACTCATTGGAATGTAAAGGGGAAACAGAATTGTGCTTTTTTTTCCCCCTCAATAACTCTTCCCTACCTTTGTTTTCTTGAATCCCTCCTAGCTACCGATTAGTCAATTTCTTTACAACAACTTAGTCAAATCCTGTAATTCTTCAGTTATATCAGTTGTTAGAAAAGTCTCATTTTGGTTACTAAAATTCAGCCCTATTCATTATGAAAGTTCAATACCATATCAGTGTCATTCTTTTTAAAATGCAGGGTCAGTAAATCAGACTGAGATTCATACACGTTTAATGGCATCAGTTGAATAGCTGATCATGTGGTGTAAGTTGAAAAATGCAGATAAAATCACATTTGAATTTTAAAATATTATAACTTTAATTTTAACATGAAATCAACGAACTAGATCAAGCTCACATACCTCCTGTTGGTTAGTTGGAATTTGGTTTTTCAATTTTCTATCAGAAGAAAAATTTAATTTAGAAGCTACATTCCCAAGAGGAGAAGTTTCAAGATTTGTGATTCCTGTGGCCATAATTACATATGAAATCTTTGCAATGTGATTAAAATTTCTTTCTTTAACGAGAGTCTTGGAGAGTTTAGACTGGTAACTTTCAGAAAAAAAAAAAAACAAACAATTTCATAAATGGGTATGATATATCAGCCTTTTACGTATGATTCCATTTCATTATAAGTACTTGGTATATCAAAATATTAAACAGGATAAAAATTGGAAAACCTGGGAAACTTTCTTTTCACTTATAGGTAAGCAGAGGAAATAATCATTTTCTAACAGAAAGCTAGCCAAATACTAAAGTTTTTCTATGAATTGCAAAAACAGGCATGAGATGCAAAACATGTTGACCTACGTTCTGGATTGCAGGTTAGAAATGGAAAATAGATGAAGGAAAACTGGAGTCCTGTTGAGACTGAAGTGCCATCTGTGTATCTCCCCAGCTTCTGTCATCATAGCACCTGGGCATGACAGGAAATAAGCATGTGCAGCTCCACAGAGCAGCTTTGAAGCTCAGAGCCCTGCTGACCTCAGAGACCTGAGAACTTGAAGTGGTTTCATGGATTTCCCTTTCCTGTCTTTGGCTCAGCTTCTCCTATAACTCATTAACAAATAGTAATCAAATAATCGTTTTCACCTTGGTGCTTTTAATAAAAATGATCCTCATCACTTTATAGCCTCCAATAAAAGACAAAAAGCACTAAATAACCAAGAAGTATAGCTCCTGTTCATTTCCTTTTTGCGTAGAAGGAATGAAATGGTGACGATGTTTATAGTTAATGCTTTTTACTAAAGAACAGTTCTTCCTTGAGCAGTGGAGTAATTTGAAAGGAAATCTGCACTCGTTAAAGAACACTGCCTCCTTTTCTTCTAAACGCTCTCATGTTCTCATCTAAAGGAAAAGATGTTGCTTGGCAGCCTTGCCATCTTCATCTGATTCAGCATCCTAATTATTTTTACTTTAATGGAAGAAACTCTGATCACTAATTCATAAATAAAATGCTTATTAAACAGCTCATTTATCAGTGCCTCTTTATAATCAGTTCAATTGGGTTATAATTTAGGGTATCATGCCTGAACCATGTTAATGTAGTTATGTGAGTGCAATAATTAGAAATGATTGGTGTTTGCATTTTGACCTTCCTTCTAAAGATTTCACGCCACCTTCAAAAGAGTACACTAATGAAAGTAGATGGGAATTTCACTTGAGCACTGTATCACAAGAAAAATCAGCAACTTGACATAGTAGTAGGCTAGAATAAGATATAAATAAAAAAACATAGGTATATAATTATAATTTGTTTTGGTGGAATACCTGTTTTGAAAAACAGATGCAGGAAATATTGTCCCTGTAATATATGAGTTAATAACCTTTCTTAAAAACTTATTCTGCATGTACATTCACAAAGTTTTTAAAAAATGGAAACAAGTAAGTTCTTATACACAGGAAAGTCTAACCCTGTCCACCAAGAATAGAGTGGATAAAGACTTGTTTAGCAAGATAGCTTATTACGACTTATTGCTCGAAACTTTTCAGCTTATTCCAGAATACTATTTTCTCTCTATCACCTGCATTTCTCCCAAAATGGTCTTTTTCAGTCCATTTCTTTTTTTTTTTTTTTCATATGGCATTTCTATTTTTAATTTTTTGAGAACCTGCATATTGTTTCCACAGTGGCTGCCCCAGTGTCCATCCCCACCACCAGGGTGTGAAGGCTGATTTCCCCATGTGCTTGCCAACACGTGTTGTTTCTGGTGTTGTTGATTCTAGCCATTCTGACAGGTGTGAGATGATACCTCACTGTGGCTTTGACTTGCATTTCTCTGATGAGTGAGGTGGAGCATTTTTCCACATGTCTGGTGGCCATTTCTGTATGTCTTCTTTGGGGAAATATTTATTCAGGTCCTCTGCCCATTTTTAATCAGGTTATTTGTTTTTCAGTCCATTTCTTAATGGCTACTTTTTAAATGCCTATGATTTTCATAACAGTGGGCTAATTTTACTAAACTGTTCAAATTATTTGATGTGAATGATTGTTATGAGAAATCTATAAAAGCATTACTTACACAATGCTTGTCCCATAGCTCTTAATATCTTTTTGGCTCCTCTCTCCATCTTGAGACACTGAGATATTGTTTAACACATTTAACTGAACAGCTCACACATTGAAGATGCTCTGGAAAGTTCTATGGGGAATACAAAGATGAATGGGTTCGTGTCAAGTTTGTGAGGAAGGTGGACATGGAAAATCCTTCCTCAAGGTGAGATACTGTGTCTTTTTTTTGGCACAACCTCAATTCCTAGCAGAACATATGGTGCTCAAGATATCAATTAATTCGATTATTTCAGTTAGGAAGAAAGAAGTAGAATCACAAGTAACACATTGCAAACCCTAAAATGTTTTGTTATTGAAGATATTGAAGAGGTGGCATGTGTTTAGGGTCTGAAAATATTGCTAAATTATAGTGAGGGGAAAGGGTATTCCAGATTTGGGAAAGGATGTAGAAACGTGATAAAAAGTGATAAAAGTGGTAGTATTGGTGTAGTTTTGTCATAGGCGTGGAGTGTGTGAGGAGAGACTGTGTGAGAGATGAATTGAAATGGCAGGTTCAAATTAATCATATAAAGGCCTCAACCCCCACATTGTATTCTGTGCCTATGATGAAAGAATTGTGGAGCGGATGCCTGTTTGCTCTGAAATTGACTCCTGTTTTATCTATTAAATGTGGGTCTCTTCTGTACCTTGTGACAATTCTGTGTTTGTTCTTATTTCTATGCAAGTAAATACCTTGTTTCTAGTTTATCTCCAGTGCCTAGAAAACATATAGTTGTGGAAAGCATTAATTCAATAAATATATCTTTAACTTTTGAATACTTAAATAATTCCACATGGTTCTATATGAAATTGTTAGCGAATATAGATTTCTGAGTGAAGAAAAGATATTATCTAGCCTCTATGCCATGAAAGCAACCCTAAGAGTTGGCATAGACACATCTACCCATCCAGTTCATATACCCATATACTTGTTACTATGAATGAACTGAATGATCTATCATCTAAGATCAATCTTTTTACTTCCCATCTGTCTTTCCAAGGGCATTGTTCTAGAAATATTTCCTAATATTTTCAACATTATCAATTTTGCCTTCTCTTCAGACCATTTCCACTGGCCAGCTGTAAACATGCTGCTATTTTTCCTATCTCAAACAACATAAAACATAACACTATTGACTCTATTTCCTCTACTACTACTTCACCTCTTCTCCATTTTTATGTAAAGCCTCTTGTGGTTGCTGTTTATACTTATTGCATTCAATTCTTTCATTTCAGTCTCTCACAATCCCATTTCAATCAAGATTTCTCCCCATAATTTCACCAAAATAGCTCTTGTTGTCACCAGGGATAGTCACTTTAATAAATCCAATGGCCAATTATGAGGCATCATTTGATGTCAACTTCCAGCAGCATTTGATAGAGTTGGTCACTGGGTTTTAAAAGAATTTCATCCTCTGATTTTGTGGACATTATACTCTCCTTTATTGGGTGCTTCTCAATTTCTTTTTCCGGCTCCTCCTTATTCTTCTGATACATTAATTTTGGAGTGCTTCAAGGCTCAGTTCCTGTGTCACTTCTAATACTACTAACAACTCATCACTTTGGTGAGCCCATCCAGTCAAGACTTTCTATATCGTTCCTACATTGATGACTCCAAATTTACATGTAGCTAGGAACTTTTTGTTTTTTTTTAAGATTTTTATTGATTGATTGATTGATTGATTTGACAGACAGAGATCACAAGCAGGCAGAGAGGCAGGCAGAGAGAGAGAGGAGGAAGCAGGCTCCCTACTGAGCAGAGAGCCCAAGGTGGGGCTCGATCCCAGGACCCTGGGATCATGACCTGAGCCAAAGGCAGAGACTTTAACCCACTGAGCCACCCAGGTTCCCCTGAACTTTTGTTTGAAATTCAGATTTGTATGTCTGATGGCCTTTGCAATACCTCTATATTGATGTCTAGTGGGCATTTCTAGTATCTCCAATTAAAAATAAGTCAGGGGCTCCTGGGTGGCTCAGTGGGTTAAGTCTCTGCCTTCGGCTCAGGTCATGATCTCAGGGTCCTGGGATTGAGCCCCGCATCAGGCTCTCTGCTCAGCAAGGAGTCTGCTTCCCCCTACCACCCTCTCTGCCTGCCTCTCTGCCTGCTTGTGACCTCTGTCAAATAAATAAATAAAATCTTAAAATATATATATATCCTAAAGTGAAACCTATTATTCCTTCCAACATTTACCATCTTAGTAAAAGTCAATGACTTAGTTCTAGTGGATCAAGTCAAAGATTTTAGAATCATTCTTGACTTTTCTTTCACACCTTTCATCTAATCCATGAACAAATCACGCTGGCTGTACTTTCAAGAATATTTCTTATCCCTCTTCTACTATCTGGTCCAAGTTACCCTCCTCTTTGAAACATAAAAACTTGTTTTGGTGCACATGAAATTGTTCTGTTATTTCTTATACTTTTTTTTTAAGATAGTAATACAAATCTTTGAAATATTGAGACTTCTAATTATAATTCCAGGAATCTCATATTACCGAAACCCTTTTAGCACCTTGTAAGGACTAAGTTTTCATTGTTGTTATTGCTTTCTTCAAAAACTTCTTTCATGTGGATGATACTAATGGTTTATCTGGACTTGCACACTTTAAGTTAATTTTAGATGACTGAACTGAATGTCAGAAATAAAAGAGAAGGAAGACAACATGAATTCAGGGAAAAATGTACAGTTTTTGTGGTATCTTTGCATGATTGAATGACATAAGTGTTTTTGTCTACTTTACATCTTTTTAGTTCTCCTAAAGCCCAATGGGATGTTAAGGAGAATAATACATCATGAATATACATGTGCACATATGACCCAAAGCTTTAGACTGGGATTTCAATGGTAGTGGGTAGTGATGATAAAAGAAATCTAAGATGTTTCTTGCTTTTAGGATTTTTTTTCTCTACCATATGGGTAGGTACTTTGTGTCTATGTATATGTGTGCATGTGCATTTTGTATACATAAATGCATATATATATGTATATACATATTTGTGTGCGTGTGTGTGTGTGTGTGTGTTTTCAGTCTAAAACTTAGACTCAAGAGACTAAAAGACCATATTATAAGAAGAGGCTAGGAAGCTTCTATTCACCTCTCATTAGAAAATTGACCTCATAAAGGATCTACTACATAGTACCCAACTCCATTCTCTTTTACTAGGCAGCCCCCATTTTTTTCCGATAAAATCCACGGTATATTTGGCACACTAACTCAGACATTTCCCAAAGTCTTTGGATTATTGTGTTCTTTGTATTTCCCTGGATGAATAAAATTAATACCCATGAGAGAGGAATGGACTTTTTTAAATGATTTATTTATCTGAGGGGGGAGGGCCAGAGGGAGAGGGTGAGAGAGAATCTCAAGCAGACTGTCTGCTAAGTGGGGAACCAGACGCAGGGCTCAATCTCATGACAAGATCATGACCTGAGCCCAAAATCGAGTTTCAACTGACTGAGCCATCCAGGTGCCCAGGAATACCTTTTTCTTTAAAAAGGTGAAAGGTTTGTAAAATGAGATGTTGAGAAAGAACCACTCTTTTGTTGTTGTTATTGTTGTTGTTGTTGTTATTTTGAGTGTGTGTGAGAGAGAGAGAGAGAGCATGCATGCATGCATGGGGGAGGGTAGAGGGAGAGAGAGAAAATCTTAAGTAAGCTCCATCACACCCAGCACATAGCCCTATGCAGGACTCAATGTCCCTACCCTGAGATCATGACCTGAACCAAAATGAAGAGTCACACACTTAACTAACTGAGTTACCCAGATGCCACAATAAAGAACCATTCTCTTTGTGGAGAGGGAAGAGAGACAGGCAGGTAAACCTTGAGACAAGGAAGCAAGAATGAAAACCAGATCACATGAGGTTTATATATGATTGGCACAATTAAAAAACAAACAACTGTCTTTTTATACTTTGAGAACTGTACTATTTTACTGCATCTTAAATTTGCTTTGTCCTGTGTTGTAATTTCTGCTTGTTCCAGTCTCCAGTGAAGTCTGATTACATTCACAATCATTCTGTGTTAGGGCAGTAAAAGAGGGATGAGCTTTCTTCCATCTGTCTTTGCAGAGGCCACTGTAGTCGTATCATATTTAAGGAGGAGAGAGGTGTCAGAATCCCAGAGAAGGAGCCTTGGCGAGGCCAGCAGAGGTTCAGGGCGTCTCTGAGAGTGGTGAGTCGTAGCCATGTCAGAACAGAGAACAAACCTCTATTACTACTCTTTCAGCAGAGGACATGAGACTAGACTGTCTTCAAATATGCTATGAGCCGTGGGGTGCCTGGGTGGCTCAGTGGGTTAAAGCCTCTGCCTTCGGCTCAGGTCATGATCCCAGGGTCTGGCGATCGAGCCCTGCATCGGACTCTGCTTAGCAGGGAGCCTGCTTCCCTCTCTCTCTCTCTCTGCCTGCCTCTCTGCCTACTTGTGATCTCTGTCAAATAAATAAAATCTTTAAAAAAATATATGCTACGGGCCTTTACAAGACATGTCAGACAGTTGGACTTTATTATACTGTATGTACTTATCATCAATGTCTCTCATCCCTACAGCAGAAGAGTTCATGCACTTTCTCAAAGATTCCACCTAGAGAATGAACAGTTTGGGATTTATAGAAAATTCACTTTATGTTCAATTATTCATTTATCAGAAGGACAGAGAAATAGAACCACTTTGAGAAATATAAAAAAAAATTCATTATAGGAATAGACCATAAGCAGTTGTGGGTATTTGTCAAACAGCCTATTGAAGGCTGTTGTTTCACTTGTAGGGTTCTGAAGTTGACAGAACTGGCAGCGGGGAAGGAAAGATGGATGGGAAATGGGAAAACAATGGCAAACTGGACCCATGAGAATGTCTCTCATTCCTCTCCTCTTCGTGAAGCAGGTGCCTACAATAAGGCACTGCGTTCTCACCTGGTCCAGCTGCTGGAGTTCTGGCAGGAGCAAGAGGAGTCTGGGGGACGTGGCTGCTACTGCAACAACGGGTCACCCAGCAGATCAGCGACAATGTACGGGAGCTGTAAGGGTTCCCAAACTCACATCCTCCTTTCCAGGATAAACATGGGTGCTGCTGCCCTGCCAGCTTTCCATTCATATGAGAATTCTGTTTATAGTCAGTTCTAATCTGGAACCTTCCACATTTGTCGTTTTGGAAAGTAAGCATGGGAAATGTCGTTCCAGTTCAGCTAACTTAATGCAGCCCAAGACCAACGTATTTCATTTAATTTTTGCAATTTTAAGGTAATTACACTTCTGACTGTGGACTTTGGATTGATAATAAAATTTCGGGAAGCTGTGGCCTCTTCTCTCAAGGTGTTGAATAAATCTTAGCACTTCACTGGGGTTATTATCTTCCATACAGTACCATCATGTAGTGCTTATTGTATAATAGGTAGTAATTCTGCATATTTTTGTTGTTATCAAAGTTGGAACTCTAATATCTTTTCATGGATCATTATTGAACATTTTCTGTTCCAGGTAAGAAGATCTCGATGATAATTGCAATTAAAATTTTGATGTCTGGGGTAAGAAGTTCAGTTAAGCAAAACACTAGAGGGAAAAAAAAAAGATACCTTACCATGACTGTGTATTTTGCTTTATTTTAAAAGAAAGATATTCTGTTTTCTGAGTTTAAGTATTAAACACAAAATCAAGTACAATAAGCAGGTAACTTCCAAACACAATGCCTGGCACACACCAAGGACACCACTAAAAACAGAAGCAAAAATGATGGTGATGTAGATGGAGAGAAAGGAGACTGGATTACAAAAGTGGACATAAGGACACAAAGTACAGTAATAAAAAAGGAAATCCATCAACCACTATCTTCAGGGCATGGACGTACGGAAGTTCTTATAGAAAACCCAAAATAAAAATCACTTATTAATTGACAATTCTAATGACCCACTCATCTTGTGTACTCTCAAAGGTGTGATTTATTCTCTGAATGTCTCTCATAATCTTCAATCTATAACTCCTGCATGAGGCTCTCATACCTCTTGATTAACTCACCTATCATATGTCACTGACCTTTCTATAGAATTAAGGGATAATCTGGCTTTTAACATCATATAGAAAAAAGCATGGCATTTCTGGTAGAAAGAGCCATCTTTATTCAGAAAAGACCTGGAAAAATGACAGACTTTTTGGTCTTATGGACTGTATGATATACAGGCCAGTACTAACCAGATGAGCTATATGTAACTCTTGCCATGAATTATCCTACAGAGGAATTTTATTGAAATAGTGAGAAAGGCAAGGGATTTTAAGGATATGATACAGAGCTGTTTTGAAAGTATGAGATAAGTGTAATACATAATTTCTGATGAATTTTATTTTTATTTTGTAAAAGATTTTATTTTTAAGTAATCTCTACATCTAATGTAGGGCTTAAATTTACAACCCCGACATCAAGTGTTGTGTGCCCGACCAACTGAGCCAGCCAGGTGCCACTAAAGAATTTGATTTTTAAACTAGGAAATGTTACTTTCCTCTCTGTTCCTCAGAAAGGGGTCCACCTCTATTATAGCTTTTCTCCTTCTAGACAAATCATTGAATTGCATTTCCTCACTCCCCTCCCCACCCCCACTCCACATGCTTAAATTCGGCTAGGACATGGACCTGCTGTGGCCAATGAAATGTGAGCAGAAGTGAAGAGTGTTAGTTTCTGGTAGGAAGGTGTCCTTGTAGGTTCTTGGCTTGAAACTTATTTTCCCAGGTGGTGATTGAGGTAGCATGCACTGAGATGGAGCCTCTATGAGCCTGGGGCTTTGAGAGACTCCAATGAGCTAAACCTTATGCTGCTCCATTTGGAGACTTAGCATGAGTGAGAGATAAACATTTGTGTTATGCCACTAAGAACTGGGTGGTGGTTGTTACTGCAGCCTGACCTAGCCTATCCTGTCTGGTAAAGACGAAGACCTATAGTACTTCTATACTAAAAGACAACCATCCCAGAATGCACGGTCCAAAGTCATTCAGTCTGTTTACTTAAAATTTATACAGCGAGGAAGAGGCCACAAAGCCACAGATGGTGGGTGGACCAAACTCCTTGGGTGGTTGATATTGGGAGAACAAGTGTTAAGCTTAGGGACAGTGTGTGGGCAGCCATCTGTTTTTGGCCAGGTGAATATGCTAATGTTCCAGGTCTTTAAACAAAAGCAGGAAAAGGATGACAGCTTTCTGCTCAACAGGTAATCTCAAGATGCCAAACTTTTTTTGCTCTATGCCTTATTTTTCTAAGAAGCCTCCAGGTCTCTAGTACTCAATCATCAACAGACAAATATTTGTAAGCATACATTTATTTTTATCTTATTTCTTGCAACAAATAATTTGAGCCACTTGATTAGCCTGGCCATGCATATATTTGTTGAAATATTTCCACTATTAAGATCATGACACTAAACATTTAACACACTGATTTCGCACTAAAAAAAAAAAAAAAGAAGAAGAAATAAAATATTTTGAGAACTACCTTAAAATTGCTCAATACAAACATGGATATTATGTACATTTTAAATATGCTTGTTCTCTGTATTGTTAACATCATTTAAAAAATAATTAATTTAACAGAAGCAGTGACTATTACTTCATAATTATTTCTGAGACTTGAAATGTGCATTAATTCCATGATAACACAGTCTTGATAGTGTATTTTTAGCCTTTTCGACTGAAGTGTTATATGTAGTGTAATACAGTCAGTAGTCATGGTCCATGATAACTTTATCATCCACTTATTTAATATTATCTCAATTATTGTTTTTCTCCATTTTATATTCTTGGCTCCTTTGTTACAGATTAATTGACTATATAAGCATGGGTTTATTTCTGGGCTCTCTATTCTCTTCTATTGGATCTGTCTATTTTTGTGCTAATACCATACTGTTTTGATCATTACAGCTTTAAAGTATATTTTAAAATTCGGAATTGTGATACCTCAAGTTTTGTTCTTTTTTCCCTCAAGATTGATTTAGCTATTTGAAGTCTTCTGTGGTTCCATATAAATTTTAGTGTTATTTGTTCTAATTCTATGAAAAATGTTCTTGGTATTTTGATAGGGATGGCATGGAATCTACAGATTGTTGGGGTAGTATAGTCTCTTCAGTAAATTGTTTTGGAAAAACTGGATAGTCACATGCAAAAGAATGAAGCTAGATTACTTCCTAATACCACACACAAAAATAAACCCCAAATGGATTAAAGACCCAAATGGGAGACCTGAAACCATAAAAATCCTAGAAGAGAACATAGGCAGTAATTTCTCTGACATTGGCCATGGCAACAACAAGGCAAGGAAAACAAAAGCAAAAATGAACTATTAGGACTACATCAAAATAAAAAGCTTTTGTGCAGTGAAGAAAACCATCAGTAGAACAAAAAAGCAACCAACTGAATGAGAAAAAGTCATATCCAGTAAGGTGTTAATATCTTTAAAATATATGAAGAACTTATACAGCTTGATGCCCCAAAAACAAATTATCCAATTAAAAAATGGACAGAGGGCCTGAATAAATATTTCTCCAAAGAAAACACATGTTATTTCCATAGTGTAGTGGTTATCATGTTCACCTTGCAAAGAAGATATACAGATGGCCAACAGATACATGAAAAGATCACTGAACATCACTCAACAACGAAAATCAAAACCAAAATGAGGTATCACCTTACACTTGTCAGAATGGCTAAAACAACAACAACAACAACAAACAAAAACAAACAAAACCCAAGAAATAACAAGCATTAATAAGGATGTAGAGAAAAAGACTCTCATGCACTGTTGGTGGGAATGTAAATTGGTACAGCCACTGTGGAAAATAGCATGGAGTTTCCTCAAAAAATTAAAAATAGAAATATCATATGGTCTAATGATTTTACGCCTGGATATCAACCCAAAGAAAATGAAAACACTAATTCAAAAAGATACATGTATCTCATGTTTCACTGCAGCATTATTTATGATAGCCAAGATATGGAAGCAACCTAAATGTCCCTTGATAAATAAATGGATAAGGAAGATCTAATACATACGCATAGAGAAACCTGAATATTGCACAGCCATTAAAAGATGGGATCAAGAAGGAAACAAATGAGGACCCTCACAAAACAAACTGAGTGTTGCTGGGAGAAGGGGAGGTAAGGAGAGGGTGGTTGGGTTATGGACATTGGGGAGGGTATGTGATACGGTGAGTGCTGTGAAGTGTGTAAGCCTGACAATTCACAAACCTGGACCCCTGGGGCAAGTAATACATTATATTTTAATAAAAATAATTAATTAAAAAATTAAAAATTTTAAAAAAGGATAAGATCATGGCATTTGTGACAAGCAGATGGATATAGAGGATATTCTGCTAAGTAAAATAAGTCAGACTGAGGAAGACAAATATATGCTTTCACTTATATGTGGAATCTAAAAAACAAAGCAAATTAATAAAGAAATAACAGAATCAGACACATAAACATAGATAGTTGCCGTCTATGTGATGGTTGCCAGAGGGGAGGGGAGTGGGGAGTTGGGAAAAATGGGTGAAGGGAAATGGGAGATACAGTTTCCAGTTATGGAATGAACAAGCCACAGGAGTAAGATGTACAACATAGGGAATATAGTCAATGATGTTGCAATACATTGTATGACAGATGGTAGTTACTCTTGTGGTTAGCATAGCATAATGTATAGAGAAATTGAATCACTATGTTGTATACCTGAGACTAATGTAACATTGTGTGTCAACGATACTTGAATAAAAAATAAATTTAATATTTGAAAGTAAATAGTAAAATTACCTGAATTATCTTTAAGTTTGATTAGGAAAGGTTTTTCAATTTCTCATAGGATGATCTATGATCTCATATAATTTATTGTAATACTTATGTCAAAGTCTAAATATTATGAGCATATTATGCGTCAGATGGTGCTTATGCAAGGACAGGTAGTAAAAAGCACAAATAGGACCTTTTTAAATGTACTTTAATGGCTCATATTAAGACCTATATTAAACACATAATTACATAAATAATTTGTTATGATCTGATAAGTGCTACAAAGAGGGACTTTCAAGCTATTGTAAAAGAAGATAATGGAAAGACATGATCTTCTCTAGAGTTCAGGAAGTTTTTCTAGAAGAATAAAATCTAAGCTAAGAAACATGAAAGATAGATGAGAAACAGGCAAAAGAACAGGGAAAAATTCTTCCAGATAGTAGAATCAGCTAGCTAGGTAAACAGAAAGTGTTGTGACTCATTCAAGGAATAAAATAAATGTATAATAAAAAGAGTAGGGGTCACAGTAGAAGCAGACTAGAGCACATTGATTTGGAAATAGACCTTTGTGGGTTGCTGATATATACAAATATAGGTATATACATTTGTCTGTATTTATTATATATTGTATGTATATGCAGGTATGTGTATCTATATAAGATGAGTGAATGAACCTGTTGTGTAGGGACAGCATTTGGAATGAGAGAATAGAACCTTTTTCAGGACTTAGAACTGAGTCCTGGGGAACTCCTACATTTAAAATTAAAAGAGGATGATAAAATGATGAGGGAGGAACTGTCAGTAAATCAGGAGGGACATAAAGTATGGTGTTATAGGAAGGAAGGAAAGAGCCTTTTAAGAAAATGGAGTGGTGGCTAGCCCCAATCTCCAGCTGATTGTTTTCTCAAGGCGATCCTGTGCCCTGAGATCTGCTGTGTGTGTGTGTGTTGGGGTGTGTGTGTGTGTTTTAAAGATTTTATTTACTTATTTTACAGACAGAGATGACAAGTAGGCAGAGAGGCAGGCAGAGAGAGAGGAGGAAGCAGGCTCCCTGCTGAGTAGACAGCCTGATGGATGTGAGGCTTGATCCCAGAACCCTGGGATCACAACCCAAGCCGAAGGCAGAGGCTTTAACTCACTGAGCCCCTGTGTGTGTTTTAAAGTGGGCTCCACACTCAGCAAAGAGCTCAATGTGGGGTTTGACCTTAGGATCCTGAGATGGAGACCTGAGCTGAAACCAAGAGTAGGACATTTAACTGACTGAGTTAGAACTCTGGCATGCCAGAGTTCTTCTGATTTTATGAAAAATACAGAAATCTAGATTATGCAAAATCCCTCAATTTCTCAATCAAGATTTGACAGTGAAAATTGTACAAACTCTATCAATGGTCTAGAAATGATGCCACTTACCAATCCTGTATTATACCAAGACTTGCAAGCAGTACAGATACCTGTTTGGTTAATCAGACATCTAGAAAATTAGCAAAACATTTGGCCATAATTCTTAATTTATCAGGCATTGGGATGTTGTACAGCCAGAAACAGGGACATACTGAAAAGAGGATATCCATTAAAGTTTTATAACCAGAAGTATTCAGTTCATTTGACAACTTGTGGTCCAAGGGCCTAATCTATATATGAGAGCATCAAATGTAGTCATAGTCTTAAAATCAGGAAAAGATCTGGGCATGAGCAGAGTAAACCCTATTACATGTTATTTTAATGCTTCATCTACTGCATGCATATCAAGAAATCCTCTTTCGTTCTCTCTGATTCTGATTTCATCAGATATACCCCTGAGTACAGAAGATTTGTTAACATCTTTGGTGAAATAGTTGTTGCTCCTCAGTGTGGTGACCAGCACCACTGTGCCCAGCCTGCATCTCTGTAAGGATGTACTACTCCAGGGAATGTTGTATCAATCTACTTTCAGATTCAAGGCTATAATGTCAATGAAGCCTGCCAGAATTGTGCAGTGGTCTCAACTGAGGCATGGTTCCTTCTCTGGAAGTCCCAAGCATTCTTTCTTTTACTTGATACTAGACTGGTGGCTTAGAGTATACACTGGCTCTTTCCTTTTTCCTTCCTGCTAACAACCTGAAATCTACATGAAACCCCAAGAGACGCCCAACAATGTATATTCACGTTAGACTTTGGAGGAGTTTGACAAAGGAAAAATTCAAGTAGGAAACTGTTCAAATTCAAAATAATGTCTCCTCTTCTAACTATAGATTTTGAAATAATATTTTTTGATCTTTCTAACAGCCACAAATAGACTGCTCATTAGTTAGGGCTCTAGAAATTGTAACCTTTTTGGGGATTTAAAATTACTTGACATGAACTAGTATCACCGGAGATAGTGATGATAAATGAACTCGATGGAATATTGGATCCTTTTGTTATAGTAGATTTGCCTCCAGAAATAATAAACTATAATTTGATGAACACAATTTACTTCTTAGTATTTATTTCCAAATACATATAGAAACAGTAATAATTACTGTTATTACAGCAATTAATGTATGAGATATGAGTTTTCAAACAAGTTTTGACGTTAAAATAAGATTTCTAATGTCTTTATTTCAATTATTTACACATCTATGAAATTCAAAATAACTTTATTAAGGTAAAAGGTAAATAGATTGTATTTGCTGACAAGTCTAAAGCATAGTGATGTATAAAGTCAGTAAAGAGCAGATTATTTTTCATGCATCATGTATTATTAAACAGATGTTACATTATTTTGTCATTGAATATAAAATATAACCCGTATGCTTACAAAATAAAATGTCTAATGACAGTTGGATGTGACTGGAACATCTATGACCCAGTGATGGTCAGTGTTGTTTAGTCCAATAAAAGGGGATCCTATTTTTTCTCTCATGACTCCTTCTTGGTTGGATATAGTTTTTCTCTAAAAACCTTGGTTTGGAGAAAGAAAGAAATATATATTTTTTGGAGGAAGAAAGAAATATATATATTTTTTTCTGAAAACCTTGGTTTGGAGAAAGAAAGAAAGGAAACTTTCCTGGGGAGCAATGATGTTATGAAATAACTTCACTACGGATACATTTGCCTAAATACAATCTGGCTGAGTAGAAACTACCTACCAAAGCCAAAAAAATTCCAGCTGTTTTAAACATGAAATCTCTATCTCTATCTCTAGAGGAATTTAACTCAGTGGGTCATCCAGGAGTAGCATTTTAGGAAGCCATTACCTCCTACAGGTTGAAAGGGCAAAGGTGGAAGAGAGTGTCACTCCTGGAGCCCAGAGCAGCTGAAAAGGGACTAGGCAGTAAGAACTGCAAATGGTAGAGGGGTAGGACCTGTGGGGAGAGCGGGGAGAAGAAGAACCTGGGCATCTCTCTCCCCCTACTCCCCTGCAGCTCCCTACTAGTGGTAAACTCCACAGAAGTCAACAGACAAGCAAGGGACTGGGAGGGGAATGGGGGAAGAGGGGATGCCATCAGCAGAACTCTGAGCAGCACAGAGAAGGATCAAAAACGGATATGAGGGGGAGGATGCAAATGGAGCAAACTCAGCACTGATCTAAGTCAAGGGAGGCTGAGCAAATCTCTGGGATAAGCTTGCGCAGCGCGTTTAGGATTAGTCTCAGGAAGCACGTCCCGAACCTCCGACCTTGCAAATAACTCTGGCTGAAAATGTAACGTTGTGAAACTGATGGTTCCAAATGGCCTCAAATGTGGTTATTCCAAGCATGATACTGGCCCCTGGAAACCCTTTGTCTCATTTCCTACTGACAACAACCACCTCTGGGAGAAGTCATTCCCAGGCTTTGTGGATGAGAAAGAAAACAAAATACTTGATTTTTGAGAGCTTAAGTAGCTGGTAAGTAGAGAGACTGATATTCAGCCTGCGTTCTTTCCTTTATTCCATATTTCCTCTTGACATTTGAAACCATGTGCTTAACTCAAAAGAAAGTAGGCAGCAAAAGCCCTTCATCTTCTTCCTGGTGGTAGCAGTGACCACGTCTGTCAGCAGGATCATCACTGGGGCCTTTTACTTCAGACCTCCAACTCTGTTGCTTTTTCAGATCGGGCTTCACTCCAGATCTACCAGCCACTTTGACTTTCCGACCATCTGGTTGACTTCATTCCTATTTTATTCTGGCTCCAGTCCTTAGACTCTAGTCAATTACTCCCTCCCCCCAACCCCCATCTTCTTAGGTTAGGAGGAAATATGGAATCAAAGGTGAAGAAAATGAAGGAAAAACCTGGAAGCAAGTCAATAGGAGGACAGAAACAGGAAGAGCTGACATTTGTTCTGAAGTTTGCAAATGGTGTCCAAGTGGCTGGGGTGACTGTGTTACTTCTTGGAAGCTCTGGGCACATGTGCAGGGAGCACGTGTCTGCTCTACTTCCTTGTTCTGAGTTTAAATCTCAAAAAGAACTGGAAGGAAGCAGAGCAGGAACTGGAAGTCAAACTGGGAAACTCTCCATTCCTTCAGCCACCTCTTTGTAGACGTATGAGTCCAGCTGCTTATTCCTGAGCTGGGTATCTTTCTGAGAAAATGGGAAACATCTTGCAGGACATTACCTGTTAAATAAGTTAAAGTTATAGAAAAGGTACTTTTTCTAATTCAGAATGCTCCTGAGATATGGACACTTCACTTTATAATCGAATTCATTAACTTTACCTTTTTTGCATTAGCATATGGAGGAAAAATGACTGCTCCCCTAAGATGATTTCCTTGAAGCTAACAAAGGTTAATTTTTGGGATCCCTCACTTGTCTGGGCTCCTCCCAGAATCTTATGTGTAAGTTGTTTTGTAATTTTGTATTTCTTTTTCCTCAAAAGAGTCCCTCAAATTTTAAAAGCTCCAGGCTCCACAAAGCCCTGTTGCTGGGGTGGGGTTGGGTTTGGGATTAAGCCTCAGACAAGGGCATGCTGGGGCAGACTACAATCCTTCCAGCACTTTTTGGCAGATTCAACACTCCTCAGTGGAAATACTGTCAGAATTGTCACTTTTGACTTTACTCCATGACTCCTCTAAAAAAGAGTTAATAACAGTGACAAATTCCTATGTGATAAATTGCCTCCAAGATCTTTTTCACAACATGCAGGCCAAGTAAACCTGAGAGGTTTAATGCATGCATGAATTAAGTGCTGCAAGGCTTCAAGGAAGCTTTCAAACCAATGAACTCTAAGTGGTGTGGAAAGGAAAATGCACAGTGAGCGATCGTATCTGACGCATTATTGCTCTTTAAAAATATTACTCATCAGTATCTTCGGAATAATATTTTCTCGCTTTATTTTTCCTATGGTTCCACTTTGCTCTGAGGCCACATCTATAAACACAAATGTGCATTAGTGAGGAAGAAATGTATAGCCACGGTCTGCAAACTTTTTCTGAAATCCTTCCAGCTTTGCAGGTCATATACCGTCTGCATTGCAACTTCTCAACTCATGCTCTAGCCTGAAAACAGCCAAGGATGACATTTAAATGGATGAATATGGTGGTGTTCCAATAAAACTTGATTTTTTCACACTGTCGTTTGAATTGCATATAATTTTTATGTCTCCAGAAATATTCTTCTTTTGTATTTAAAAAAATCATTGAAAAATATAAAATCATTTTAACTTACAGGTCATCCAAAACCAGAAGTTGTTATTTGCAGACTCCTCTTGTGGAGCAATAGTGGAGAGAGTGTGAGTTTGAGAGTATTTAGACTTGATTTTCAATCTTGATTCGGTTGCTATCAGGCAAATGAATTTATGCATCAGTTCACCACTCCCCATGGTCTTAGTGTTCTCATCTATAAAATAGGGTTATAAACTTATCTCAGAGGGCTGTTGGTAGGATTACATTTCTTTATTTCAAAGAAACTAACCTAAGTCTCCAGAGAGTAAAAATTAATATATTTGTATTCTCTTTTGTTTACTTTTCTTTTTACCTTTTGGAATTTTTTTTTATTTTTTATTTTTTGGAGAGGGCATATTATTTGAAGTATAATGGACATATCATGATATTAGTTTCAGGTGAATAACATATGAATTCAATATACCAGTTCAGTATTTGTATGCCTTGTGAAAGGACCACCACAATAAGACTTACTAACATCTGTCACCCTACATAATTACAATTTTTTCCCCTGTGATGAGAACTTTTGAGGTTCACTTTCCTAGCAACTTTCAAATAGGCCATAGAGCATTATTGACTTTGGTTACTATGCTATATATTACATATGTCTATTTTCCTGTTTACTTGACTGACTAGTGTAAGTGTGTTGAACAGATTCTTTTATAGCCATAAAAATTGAAAAAAAACTTGAAGTTAAATACAAAAGAAAAATTTTCAAGTAAGTAAATTAATAGTACAATGTGAAAAAAATCTAATTTGTATTCAAAATCATATTTGCATTGTCCCTATTTTAAAGTTGCTCTTTGGAGTCACGTAATTTTCTTCGCATTATGAAAATTTTTATTTTTAAATGAAAATGTTTTTATTTTTTGAATTTGATACAATTAATGTTATGATAGTTTGGTGCTTCTGTGAAGTCTTACTGTATCTGCCGAAATGGGTTTACCCTGTATAATTTACAGCCAAGACAATGTTGACAGAAGACAATGCTATGTGCCACTTGAATAATGTATGTTTCTATATCAAGGTGCATATCGGTGATAGAATTCTACTACTATACACTGAAACATACATCATTGACCAAGGTCACAAATGTCCCTGGGGAAAAAAAAAGATTATCTCTAGACAATCTGCATTTAATTAAATCCCCATGTGACTTTTTCATTAAGCCAAAATTCTAAAACAATAGCCCTAAACAGAGGGAAGAAGTGAAAAACTCTGGAATCATCCAGGGGACTCTTTCAAAATATACATATCTTGAGTTTTCACCACTCACTTTATGCATGTATTTCTTTGAAATACAAAGAACTTTGGGGCTGGGTCAGGAGTTCATTTATTTGTATTTTATAGAAAGGAAAGCTCCTCAGGTGATTCTGGGACCCCTATAAATGCACACACACCTACATACACACACACGCAAAAGAACAGCACTTCTGAAGGTCAGTGGCAGCACTTTCCTATCTGTTTGGATCCCTTCTAGTCAAGAAGCTATTTTGCTTCAAAACCTACTCTGGATGTAGAGGATGATTACCAGGGAGTTACTTTCAGTTTTCTCCAGGGCAGCAGTCTGAATTGTGATGATTTTTTTCTCCAGCCTTTGATGCCAGACACAGTTACTGAGCATTCACTGTAGGCAAGACACCGCCATGCACTGCGAGGTATAAAAAAAGATGAATGCTTCTTCTCATCTTTAAGGAGGTACGATATAATAGAGCAGCTATGACAGCTACACACCTAAGTACGTATCACAACATTAAGTGAGAGGTATGCACAAGAAATACAATGTTTGGGGTGCCTGGTGGCTCAGTCGGTTAAGCTTCTGCCTTCAGCTCAAGGTCATGATCCCAGGTTTCTGGGATGGAGCCCCCAAGTGGGCCTCCCTGCTTAGTGGGGAGCCTGCTTCTCCCTCTCCCTTTGCTGAGCTCCCTGCCTGTGCTTCCTCTTCCTCTCTCTCTGTCAAATAAATAAATAATCCTTAAAAAAAAAAAAAGCCAGAAATACAATGTCCTATTAGAAATTAGAAGATCATGAGATCATTTATGATTTCAGGGACCGAGAATGCCCTCTGGTGTAATTGGACTTGCTCTTTTCAAATGCTGCCAATTTCTAGGAAAATCAGTGGGAATTTCTTTATAAGGCGACATTATTTGTAAGTTTAAGATTTGATTTGAGGTATTGAAATGTTAGGTACATCTTGTTGAAAAACAATTTGAGGCATGCCCTTCTGAGTAGCGTGCTTAAACAGTCTGCTCCATTGGTAGATGACAGTCTTCTAAAATAGTTCCTGATGTCACGTAAGAGCGTATTGCGATAAAATCCAGTTTCTTTAACGTAATAATTCATAATTCCAAAAAATTCCTCAAAGAGATAAAGCTGACTCCATTATATTTAGCTTTATTTGTCCCGCAAATGAAGTATTCCTTCATAGTACACTGTAGCTTTTCTGACTATTTCATTAAAGAGAAAAGAAAGAAAATATTTAACTTTGCTTTTACAAAATCCATCTATATCTGTAATGTGTAAAACAAAAGGAGTAATTTCCAGAATGTTTACAAGGCATGTGGAGATAAATGGAGTCTTTGTAATAGTTTTTGTTAAAGTCTATGCCTTTTAGGCAATAGTGGCCTGGATTATAAATAGTGCATATGAAAATTACATTGTTTTATCAACAGTATTTATATTATGAGAGGTGGACACCAAATGGGGGTTTTCAATTTAATGTTATATTTATTTATCAGTTTCTTACTTTCAGTTTCTATCCTTGCAAATTCTTTAGCAAGGAATTTTGGTCATTTGTTAAAGTCTAGTTTGTTTGATTACACATGAAAATTAGATAAGGTTTAGTTCAATTTAGTCAAGAGCAGCTCATGAAATATTTAACTCATAATAAAATGAATTGGTCTCTCTCCAGATCCTCATTGCAAATTTCACTGGAGGGACTTTAGTCATAGAGATATAATGAGTAGAAATCTAAATTAGCATTGGGAAATGCTTCAGTAGGGCTAAGATTTTTAAAAGGTAAATATTTGAGCAATGTATATTGAACTTGATTTCAACAACTACTTGAATTTTAAGGGATAAGTAAGGCCAACGAAAAACCAAATTGCAGGGTATATTTTTTCTTATTTTATGACCTTAAATTTTTCCTATAATCATAATAGTTTTTTCTGTTTAATTAAGCGGAACACAATTTATGAGATGATATACTTGGACAATTACTCTCAAACATATATTTTTAAAGTTAAAAAATAAATCATCAAATAAACAAATTTGTGTTATCTTAATTTGTCTTCTTTTCTCACGGTTAAGAGGATATTTTCATGTAGACTGTTCTCTCATACTTTAGAAGGGCACATACATGAGCCTATCACCCAGAACATTCCAGTGACTTGAGAACCATCACCGTATTTGATGAGAAGGAGACAATAAAATGGAGGTTCCATAAAGGGGATATTTTTGAACTTTAATATTAATATTGAAGTTATATAGTCACTAGTAATTTGAGGAAATATGGATTTTATAGACTATGTTTATTAAACTTAAAACATGGACAATTTTATTTGTTGTATAAGTCAGTGGGTCTTGGATAATAGAAAAATGTGACGTTATTTAGGTAATGGTCATGTCAATAATACTCATTGTCACGTTCCTAACATTGATTAATTTGTGTAAAAATTATCCTTTTGAATATTTCTTCATCTTACATTGATGGTATGTTTAATATATGAAGTGAATTTATTGCTGTTCTTAAATTCTTTCAATAATTCATTTATCCACCCACTTATTTATTTCAAGAAAGCTTTAGACTGTTTTATACAGTGCTATGGTAGTGCCAAATGAACTTTTAGCCTATCAAAAACTAAGTGTTCAGAGTGTAAAATCCTGTGTCTATTAGGAAACCTGAACTGTAAAGCCAAGGAATTGAAAATGCATAATTCTTTCTTGGCATACAGCCTGCCCATAATGATATGAGAAAGGTTTCTATAGTGCAAGATTAAAAAACAAAAACAAAAACATTAAATTAAAAGTCATCATCATGCATGAAATTCACTACATACATACGCCTTGGCAGCAGCTACACCCAAGTCCCCACACTCCCATTCTTTAAGCTCTGGCTAATCCACAGTTGTTGCACGAGTGTGATTCTGGTATTAGCTACCAATGTCATCAGACCTGCAGACTAGAAATATGAATGTGTATCTGTCCTTATCCTATTTGCTTCTTCTCTTATTTTTGAAACCTTCTTTTCTGCTTTTATAACCTTCCCACAGTTTATACTCTTGTGCCCAAGTCAGGAAGGTCTTTTTTTTTTTTTTTTAATTTAACAAAAATTTAGTCCTTAAAGAACAGACTTTCTGACTTTTATGTATAGACACACACACACACACACACACACACACACACACACATCTGTTTTATTTATGTCTATTTCTATTCCTAACTGCTATTAAACCACTCACATAATGCAGAAACTACAGGAAGTTAACTCTCAAGAGTGACTTTCTTCAAGTGCCCTAGAATGCCTGCAAATTTCTACGAAAGCTTATGCAGTTCCCTTGAGCAATTTAAAAGAAAAAAGAACCCAAAAAACCTTCATGTTAGACAGGAAAAAGTGATATCTTCCTGGCTAAGTAACTCTCTTCCATTACTCAAGCACTTTTTCTTTCTTTTATGACTGTTCCCTGCCTGTCTGCAGTTGTAATGGATGAGAAGAAAATTCTGTTTCCAACCTTCTGGCTAGAGGGTTGCTGTTTAACTCTTTCCTCCCCACTAGTACTGAGTTACATACTCCCACAAGAGCAAGTAATTCTACATGAGCAGAATGGCAAATCAGGAAAAATGAGCAGGTGGCAAATCGGGAAAAAAAAAATATGTGAATCATCAATCTGTGGGCACAAGTTAAATTTTTTTGTATGTCGGTCACATGACATGTATACTATCTTCCGAATGCACAAATTGAGTGATAGAATTACAATTATTTATCCAGTTCTGTGTTACTGTGTCCCATTTCCATTTGGAATGGGTCTGACTTCAGGATGTTGATTTATAGAAGCTTTGAGGGACTGGAGAGAAACACCAGATGACCTAGTTTAATAGCACCACTACAACTGTTACCACCACTGTCACTCTTTTAATAATTACTCCCTTAAAACATTTACGTAAGTTCTTACTTCATCCTCATGATAGCTCTGACAGAACAGCAAAGAGATGGTATTATCACCTTATTTTTTACAGATGAACTTGCAGAAGCATCAAGAAGTTAATTTGGACCAAGTCAGACAATGACAATGATGGAAGCAGGTTTCCAACTGGGAGTCTGGCTTCCACAGTCCATGTTCTCCCACCGCCACTCTATGTTTATTTTGTATTCACTCAAGCCTTCAGTGAGAGCACGTGTATTATCCATCACTACAGACACATACACACAGTTATAAAAATGAGTAAGAAGTATCTCTGGGCACCTTGTCTATAATAACAGGTATAAAAGAGAGTAAGTGTAGAAAAAAATTAGTTTGGTAAAAGGGTACAAGGGATGCAGTGAGAACACAAAGAACAGATAGCTCACTTAACATCTCTGTGAGAGTAAAAGTCAGAAAAGCCTTCACAGAGGGCAAGGATTGATGAACTGTGTCTTGAAAGTACACGAGTGTTTGTCAGGAGGAGAGAAGAATAGTTCAAAATGGAGTTGCCATTTGAGTAAAGGCATAACAAAGGAAACCCAAAGACCTCAAAAGAGGTTTCCAGTGGCTGTATAGTGGAGGGTAAGGGCTGAGGGGAGTTAGAGGTGGCTCTAGAGAGTGATGAAGGAGTCTTGGAGGACCACACACAGCACATCCAAGAGTTTGAATTGGTGTCTTCTTCTTTTGCAGTTAAGATTTAAAGCCCAAAAGATCAGGATTTGAATGTTGGGCCCAATAATGTGTGTTTATGCACAAGTCCATGGGTCTCCATAAGCTTCATTTCCTCATTTGTGAAGTGCACATTGTGAATGCTTACTTCATTGTCTGTTGTGAGCAGTCAGACAATGATATGCAGCAAACACTGGATCCCTTATCCCCTCTTTGGGGGAGAAAGGAGAAGCAAAAAAAGAGCTGGTCTGTATGTGGGTATGGAGCACTGGTGGTTTTAGTGGCTGTGGGGGTAGTGGTATAGGACAGTTCAGAGGGCTGTCTACAATATTTTGTTTTCCTACCCTTTAACAGTTATGGCAAGATTATATACTCTCTCACCCTCCTAGAACCCGGACATGCCCATTGACAGGTTGGTCTTTAAGATGTTTGTGGAAACATGGTGCATAGTTTCAGACAGGTGCATTTCATCACCAGGATGAGACCCTGAAGCATCCCCCCCCCCCGCCCCCTCACTCCAACACACACACAAAGATGTGACGTTCAGGAAGGCTTCTAGAGAGGTAGAACTTGGGTACCTTGGTGGATCCTCTAGCAGTTATCAGCTCCACTGCCAATCAGCCCCACTACCAACTCCTGCTGGGACTATATTATGTTACAGAAAATAATTGTTGAGATAAGCCACTGAGAATTTGAAAGTTGTTACCAAAATATAATCTATCTCACCCTGGCTAATATGCGGGTCAGAGTCTAGGCTGATGGTGGAGTTTCATGGAAATGAAACTGGCTCATGATCACTGAAAGATGGGTGGGAACTTGAGGTTCAATAACCCCAAAACTCAAGGGACCAGTGCAAAATTGGGAACCCTTGCTGCAAGAGAAAAGTCACTATAATAGTAAGTTAGGAGCCAACCTGAGTAACCTGAGTCCGCCACTGGCAATGTGTGTGCTCCCCCCCAACCTCTGGTATGGCTGATATATTTGTCTGAGGACCATCCAATTGTAATAATCTTATCTTTAAATGCAAGGCTGGGGCCAGCATGGTGTCTGGCATATAACTGAAGCTCAACAAATGTTATTTGCCTTTTTCACCTTCACTTTCCTTCTTCCTTTATGTCCTGTGTTTGCTATTTATTTACAAAAGAACTGGGATTGTTTGACCTGAATAGCCTTAACAATGTTACCTATATAATGATTTACATCTGTGATTTAGTGTGCCTATAATTGAATACATCACATTTAAGCATAAATGTGCTCAGAATTATTCTCTGGTCTCCATTCATTATTCAGTAGTGAATAAGACATGACCTCATAATTTTTAGATTAGAAAATAAACGCACCCAACATTTTCTTCATCCCATAAGGTTTTATCCCTTTGTTGTCATGTTTATAAGGGTATCTACAGAATATTTTTAATCAAAGTATTTTATTTGGTGACGAATGGAGGCAGATAGTTTGTTAAGGTAAGGATAAGGTTGAGACAGCTTAACTGTTGGTTTTGATGGATATCCAGTCAATGGACTGTTGCACCAGGAAGAGGCTCTTCATCTGATTAAAATGTCTGGTTGTGGCAGTTTTTGTGTAATAGATACTCCCAAGTTAGAAAACTCCTAGGAGACTACAGAATCACAGGTTGTGGAATAATGTCAAGTGTTTGGGGATGGGCAATGAAAAGGAAATCACAAGGCAGGACAGGTACAGAGACATATGTAAGTGTGCAGCAGAAAGGGTTGAAACCTGTAGCTTAGTCATGGTCACGTATCCAGTGAACAAGATAAAATGCAACTCACCAGTAACTGGCACCAGAGTCTCATTTCTTTGACTTTCCATTTTTTGTATGTGGAAAGGGGCTGACAAGACCAACATTTCTAAGTGTCTCTCTACGGAATGCTCTACTAGGGCTGAAAAGATGAATTAGACATAATCCAGGAGTTCACGGAGTTTAAGCATGACAGTTACATTAATATATAAGATTGTCCTAGCACTCAGTTTTAGATAGAAAGCAAAGGTTGAACTGAGTACTAACAGTTCCAGTTTAAATTAAGTTAGTGGGAAGCAATCATAACATCATAGCGTTTGCAGCAATCTTAATGTTCCCTTAATCCAATCTTTTAGCCAATCAAGAATATTTTGTGTAAGGTCAAACAGCCTTTGTTTGACCTTACACATTTGCTTGAACATTTCCAAATGCTGACTTGAGAATAAATCATATCCAAGCTTTGTGATATGTTTATCAAGCAATTAACTTTAAATATTCCATTTAGCAATCTAAAAAAAATCTAATCTAAACCTGGATACATTAATTACACTGTTTGAAAGCATACTAAAAAGAAACATTTCTTCATGTTTAGTAAGCTGAATTCAATCAATACTTATGTGACAAAAATTTAAATAGGGACTAGAGTAAAAATTGGAATAATTTTTTTCCTAGAAATTAATTAGATAAAATTTCAGGATACTGTCAATGGTGGCCTTTTGTAATGATAATAATAATAATAATAATAATAATAATAGACCTGGATAGACTATATGCGATGTGCAGAGCATTAATATTATAAGCCTGTTTCTAAACTTATACTTCAAAATCTGGGAATCCTAGTATCAACCATAAAACTCTTTACATGATACATGGAAAAAGGAAGTCTTGGTTATCTGACTAGTTTATTTACAGATTCAGGGAATTTACTTGAATGTTGCGTCTAACATACTATTTCATATGAGCTGAAAGATAGAAACCATAACTGACTCTATTTTACTGTCATCATTGAGCACAGTTTGTTAGAATCTTGGTACAGAATAGGTGATCTTTGTACTTTAGTGTTTCTGAAATAAATTAATAAGTAAACAAACATCTACTACACTGGAAATACATTTAAGTTACACTAGTGGAGACAGCTTTTAAGGGAAAAAATAGAAAGATTGCCAAGACCTGTTAACTATTAGAACAGATGACATGGTCACTTTTTAAGGTCTTTGTAACAAGATAGACAATTTATGCAAATTAAGATTAATCAGTATCGCACAGCAATAAAGTGTAGATCTTTCTTGAGATTACATCTCATAGTTAGTTGAATATATATAGTCAAAACATAGTAAAAAATGCATTTAATACTCTTACCCTACCAAACATCAGGGCTTAGCCCAGTCTACCTTGAATATGCTCATAATATTAATCAATAGTTGGTAAAATCCTATAACACAAAGCCTATTTCATAATGAAGTGTTGACTATCTCCTGTAATTTATGACATACTGCACTGAAAGTGAAAAATAGAATAGTTCTGTGGGTACAGAATGGTTGTCAAATATTGGTTGTTAACCCTCAGGGTTGCATGACTTCACTGGGAGCATTGGCTTAATACCACCACCCAGAATCAAGGGAGAGCTGCATATCACTAGCCCACGAAAAGGGCAAAATTCAAAAGTCAAAGTCTGGTTTCTACTGTTTAAGTATCACTTTGGCACTATCATAAAGTCAAAAAATCCCACGTCAGGGACTGTCTGAAATGTCTAAAAATGTAGGAGTCTGTAAGAATTTTAATAAAACTTTAAAATCAGGCCCGAATTTATGTCTGATCTCAAAAACACTTATCACTGATCTCAAAACAGTTCAAAGGTTTGTATAAAAGACAGAAGCCACCTTAAATTGTGCGGATTCAGTAATATTATTTAGAGGGCAGATTATTCGATAGTGTCATGCATAAGGTAGACTAAAATCTATAAATAATATAATAAACTTGCTTATTCAAATGTCTTTTAAAGAAGTCACTTTGGAAGACTAAATACTTATTTAGTCTTTTTAAAGACTAAATGGCTTTTTATTTTTAATTCCAAACTCCTCACACTGGCATTATCTTCACAGTCTGTTTTCAATGCACTTGAGGGAGATAATAAGGATCATTACTTGATAGTTATAGCTTGTTGACATCTGAGCTCTTTCTGAAGAAACACATTTATTGTCAAAGGATAAAGCTTGGCCACCATGACAATATTAAAAAGGAAATGCTTCTAGTCCAGAGGTAAGATGAAAGAGAGCCTAATAAAGTGCTTTGAGCAATGACAGTATCATTGAAATAAATGGACATCTTTCCAAGGAAATTCTGTGTAGCTGGCAGCGTTCATTTGTTCAAGGAAGCAGCGTGGCGGGTGCAAAATAGAGAGCTTCCCTATGTTTCATTGTCTTTCATGGCTGTTCCTTTCCTTGCCAGGTTCTTAAATACGGGTGTCTTCTAAGGTTCTGCCATTTACCTGCTTTTCTTTCTCACTTGATGTTTTCTGTAACATTTAAGTCCTGTCACAGGCTACAATTAGAACTGTTTTGTAACTACCTAAAAGCATGCTGCCAGACCACATGTGTCCTCAGATTTTTTAACAGATTTTAGGTTCTTGTTGGGTCTCCTCTTCCACAAACACCTCAAGTTCAACCTGACTGAAATGAAACTCATCATTTATTCTTACAAGACCCTCTGTCTGCTTTTGTCCTAGCTCAGCGAAGAGAACTACACTTTGATCTGTCAGCCAAGCCACATGAATATGCTTACCCTAGATACCTCCTTCTCTCTCATACCCTGCATCGATGGGCCATCAACTCCTCTTCTAGAATATCTCTTCAACATTTCCTTCTCTCCATTCCCACTGCTGCTGCTTCTTTTTCGGGACCTTATTGTTTCTGCTTGGAAACAGGCTTTGAGCAGGTCCCACTGGCTCTTGCTTCTTTCTTACAACCCATTTTCCAATACTGCTGCTAGAAAACTTTTTCTAAAATGATAATCCCATGATGTCATTTGCCCCCATTACTCCATAACAAAATGGAAATGCATTTCCTTGAACTTTCCTTGAAAACGTAGGTTTCCTTTCCTCTATTGGAAATGTCCCTCCTCTCTGTCCGCTCTCTGCGGTTGTGTACAACAGTAGTGAGGAGTCATGCGTGGTGGGCTAGCTTTTCTCTGATTTTTGTCTCCAGCTTTCCTTCGACTATATTGGTGCCACTTCATGTAAGATGCCTACCTTGACTAACAGGATGAGTTAGTTTTACGTGACCTTTAATGTCTGGGACCTGCCTTTTCTCCCCACCCCAACCGGTAAATAGGGCAAAGGTGTATTTTTTTTTCTTTTCTTTTTTTTTTTTTTTTTTCAATCTCTCTCTCTCTCTCTCTCTCTCAGACCTGGCAAAAAGCCTTCAGGTCCTCACTGACTACATGAATAAATAAAACTCCCATATTCTAGGAACTATAAAATTGAAAAGATCAAAGACAGACACTTAAAAATGGCTGTTTATAGCCTACTGTGAGCACTCTAATTGGACATGTACTTCAATAGATGAAGATACAGTAGAAATGAAAATTACACTGTGATGATATAGTCTATTATTTTAAATACAGAGCAGATTAAACAGTTTACTTCTTTTAAAGGATCTAATAGGTAGCATAATTATCAGACCATTTAAACATCATAGATGCATTTAGAAATCCTATTACATTTTAAGTATAGAATTGGAAAAAAAATCATGGGGTAAATCTACATTTTATTGTTTTATTGTTTTTTAAGTTGAAGCATAAACATGGTTTATGTGAGTACTAGCATAGTACTTTTAGAGAGAGAGTGGTGGGGGAGGCTGATAGGGAGAGGCAAAAGGAAAGGGAGAGAAAGACTCTTAAGCAAGCTCCATGCTCAATGTGGAGCTGGACACAGGGCTTGATCTCACCACCCTGAGATCAGGACCTGAGTCAAAATCAAAATTCAGATTTTAACTGACTGAGACACCAAGGTGTCCCTATAATAATAATAATAATGATAATAAATATATATATATTTACGATTTTATTTATTTATTTGACAGACAGAGACCACAAGTAGGCAGAGAGCGGGTGGGGCGGGGTGGGGAGAAGCAGACTCCCCGCTGCGCAGAGAACCCGATGTGGGGCTTGATCCCAGGACTCTGGGGTAGAGTCTGGGGTAGCCTCGAAGGCTGAGGCTTTACCCCAGAGGCTTTAACCCACTGAGCCACCCAGGCACCGCCAATAATATATATTTTAAGAGTATATTTATTAGCACAGATCATAGAGACCTGAAAAAATGAAAATATAATGGAAACTAGTCTATATTAATAGAGAAAAATTCCAGATTCACAATATGCTGTTCCTCAAATGTCCTCATAATAGCAACAAGATTAACTAATCTGGAAACACAGCATAAGGACAAAGATTTAGCTTGATTTTCAGTTATGTGGATTTCCAATATGCCTACAGGATACATCTGTTAATATATGGATATATGTATTTTAATAATTTTTCTAAGGTTAGATAATTTTTTTAAAAAAGATTTCATTGAAGTAATTCAGAATAAAACCCATGCAAACTAAACGTCTTGTTTAACATGCCCATAAATTTTACTAAAAGCCCCACCAGGGGCGCCTGGGTGGCTCAGTGGGTTAAGCCGCTGCTTTGGGCTCAGGTCATGATCTCAGAGTCCTGGGATCGAGTCCCACATTGGGCTCTCTGCTCAGCAGGGAACCTGCTTCCTCCTCTCTCTCTGCCTGCCTCTCTGCCTACTTGTGAATCTCTCTCTGTCAAATAAATAAATAAAATCTTTAAAAAAAATAAATAAATAAAAGCCCCACCACATTTAAATAAATTTTACTTATTAATACATTTTTCAGTATAGTAAAAAGTGATGACATCAGAAGTGATAATATTCTATGTTGATCTCTACCTAAAGATAGAAGTTAGTTTATAAAACATGGCAAATCCTCTTTTTTTTTTTTTTTTGGTAACAGCAAATCCTCTCAGTGTCTTTCTTCTGAGTTGGTTAGCTATAGATATCTATGAACTATTATATCTATGCTATATATATCTGAGTATGCACTCTCATGTCTATTTGTAGAAAAAGCCTAAAACCACATCTATGTAATTTTAATGCTAAGAGAAATGAAGAGAAATAGACAAATGATGGAAGAAGGTGGGTTTGAATATAGGTAAATCTACATTCTAATCTTGCCCCTACATTCTAATCATCCACTCATTTGGTAGGGTGTTATGAGGCCAATCACATGAGCCTCATTTGACTTATTTATAAAATAGGGCTAGGAAAAGCCCACCTTAAAATACTCTTAAAACTGTAAAACACTGATGAAAGAAATGGAAAATGATAAAAACAAATGGAAAGATATTCCAGGTTCATGGATTAGAAGAATTAATTTTGTCAAAATGTCCATAATACCCAAAGCAATCTATAGATTCAATCCAATCTTTATCAAAATACCAACAGCATTTTTCACAAAACTGAACAAATAATAACAGAATTTGTATGGAACAAAAAGACTCTGAATAACCAAAATACCTTGAGTAAGAAGAACAAAGCTGGTGCTGTCACAATATCAGATTCCAAAATTGTCTACAAAGCTGTAGTAATGATAAGAGTATGGTACTGGCTCCAAAATAGACACATGTGTTAATGGAACAGAATAGAGAAGCTAGAAATAAACGCACACTTGTATGGTCAATGAATCTACAATAAAGGAGACAAGAATATACAGTGCGGAAAAGATAGTTTCTTCAATAAATGGTTTTGGGAAAACTGAACAAGTACATAAAGAAAGTATATAAAGAAATTAATTTAGACCACTTTCTTACATCCTGAACAAAAGTAAACTCAAAATGGATTAAAGACCTAAGTGTGAGACCTCAAAACATAAAAATCCTAGAAGAGAGCACAAACAGTAATGTCTCTGACACCAGCCACAGCAACATTTTTCTGAATATGTCTCTTGAGACAAGAGAAATAAAAGCAAAAATAAACTATTGGGACTACATCAAAATAAAAGCTTTTATGCAGCAGAAGAAACTATCAACAAAACAAAAAGACAATCTACTGAATGGAAGAAGATATTTGCAAATGGTATATCTGATAAGGAGTTAATATCCAAAATAAATAAAGAACTTCTGCAACTCAACATCAAAAAACACACATAATCCAATTAAAAATGGTCAGAGGCCCTGAATAGACACTTTTCCAAAGCAGACATACAAATGGCCAATAGACACATAAAAAGAGGTTTAACGTCACTAATTATCAGAGAAATGCAAATCAAAACCACAAGAAGGTATTACTTTACATTTGTCAGGATGGCTAAAATAGAAAAGGCAAGAACTTAGAAGTGTTGGGAATAATGCAAATGCAGAAAAAGGAATCCTCATGCACTGATGGTGGGAGTATAAACTGGTACAGCTACTGTGGAAAACGGAGTGGAGTTTACTCAGATTAAAAATAGATCTAGTATATGATCAGTAGTACTATTCCTAGGTATTTACTCCCCAAAGCCCCCAAACAGTAATTTGAAGATATTTGCACACTTATGTTCAGGTAACATTATTTACAATAGCCAAGACATGGAAATGACTCAAATTTTCATCAGCAGATAAATGAATAAAGAAGATGTGGGATATATATTTCCCACATATATATCCCATATATATTCCATCTCTCTCTCTCTCTCTCTCTCTCTCACACACACACACACACAGGAATATTAGTCAGCCATAAAAAAGGGATAGGTCTTGCCATTTGTGACAACATGGATGGACCTAGAGGGTATTATGCTAAGTGAAATAAGTTAGAGAAAGACAAATACTATATGACTTTACTTAGGTGTAGAACCTTATAAAATGAAAACAAATGAATAAACAAACAAAAAGCAGAAACAGACCTATAAATACAGAGAACAAACAGATGGCTGCCAAAGGGAAGGAGATGGGGCGGGGAACAGGCAAAATGGGTGAAGAGGAGTGGCAGATACAGGCTTCTAGTTATGAATTCCTTCCAGGAATGAGTTAAGTCACAGGGATAAATGGTCAACATAGGAAATATAGTCAATGGTATTGTAATAACATTGTATGGTGATAGATGACAGTTACACTTATGATAAGCATAGCATAAGGTAAAAGGTGAAAGACTTACGTGATCTGAAGGGAAACCAGAATATGAGCATAGCATAAGGTAGAGACTTATCTAATCACTCTTATGTACACCCGAAACTAATGTAACATTGTGTGTCAACTATATGCCAGTTTAAAAACAAAATAATAAAACCCTAAAATTAGAAGTTATTATCTGGATTCAAAGAGATTAATGGAATTAAAGCTAAAATTGTCCTGAGGTCATAAGTATAGAAAGTCAGCTAAGTATGATTAATTGTTAAATAATCATGTACTGCTTAAAATTTTTGAATAGCCTTATTCATGATTCCTTTTATACCAGCAGAAGACACAACAATTACTTCTCTGTGTCTCAACTGTAGACAATTTAAGAACCTGATATTTTTATCTTTTTATGATTATAAATCTACCCTTTTTAAAGATTTTATTTGAGTGAGAGAGTGAGAGAGAAAGAGAATGAGAGCAGGAAGGGTCAGAGGGAGATGCAGAGTCCCTACTGAGCACGAAGCCTGTTGTGGGACTCAATTATGGGACTCTAGGATCATGATGTGAGCTGAAGGCAGTCGCTTAACCAACTAAGCCACCCAGGCCTCCTAAAACCACTTTAAGTCGAAAGAAAAACAGCAAAAAAAAAAAAAAAAAATCAACAGATGACACAATATGAAAATTTCTTCCCTGTTGTGTCTTAAATGATCTCAATGACCTCTGTGTTTCCTGGAAATTACTCACTGTACAAACTATGTTGACCTTAAATAGGGATGGCAAAATTTAGTAATTTGTAAGAGGAAATTAATTTTACAAGACTCTGAAGTGTTGTTTAATAACTATAACTATAATATAATTTTGTAAGGTAGTTTTATTATTATTATTATTATTTATTTTTGGTTTAAAGTTGCTATTTAAATTCTAGTTAATATATAGTGTAATATTGGTTTCATGAGTAGAATTTAGTGATTCATCACTTGTCTATAACACTCAGTGCTCATCACAAGTCCCCTCCTTAATCTCATAACCTATTTGGCCCATCCCTTGCCCACCTCCCCTCAGTTTTTCTCTATAGTTGAGTCTTTTATGGTTTCCCTCCCCCTTTACCCCTTCACCTATGTTCATCTGTTTTGTTTTTTAAATTCCACATTGAGTGAAATGGTATTTGTCTTTCTCTGTGTTTCACTTAGCATAACACATTCTAGTCTGCTCATGTCATTGTAAATAGGCAGATTTCATTCTTTTTGATGGTTAAGTAATATTCTATATCTATCTATATCTATTTGATATATATATATATATATATATCACTTCTTTATCCATTCATCATGTTCATTAGTTATTCATTAGTTAATGAACATTTGGGATCTTTCCATAATTTGCCTATTGTTGATAATGATGCTGTAAAAATAAGGATGTCCCTTTCAATCAGTTTTATTTTTAAAGATTTTTTTATTTACTTGAGAGGTGTGAGGTGGAAGGGAAGGAAGAGAATCCCAAGCAGACCTCCTGTTGAGATTGGAACCCTACAGGGGGCTTAATTTCAAGTTCCTAAGATTATGTCCTGAGCTGAAACCAAGAGTCAGAAGCTCAACAGATTGAACCAACTGGGCATCCCTCAAATTAATATTTTTGTGTCCTTTGCCTAAATACCGAGTAGTACAGTTGCTAGATACTAGGGTATTTCTAGTTTTCATTTTTTGAGGAACCTCCACACTGTTTTCCAGAGTGGCTGGACCAGTGTGCATCCCTGCCAACAGTGTAAGAGGTTTCCCCTTTCTCCACATCCTTACCAGGATCTGTTGTTTCCTGTGTTGCTAATTTTAGCCATCCCGACAGGTACAAGGTTATGTCTTGTAGTTTTGACTTGTATTTCACTGATGATGAGTGAGGTTGAGCATATTTTCATGTGTCTATTGGCCATCTAGATGTCTTCTGAATGGAAAAAAAAAATCTGTTTGTGTCTTCTGCCCCTTTCTTAACTGGATTATTTGTTTTTTTTTTTTTTTTTAGCATAGAGTTTGATAAATTCTTTATAGATTTTGGATACTAACCCTTTATCAGTTATTTCATTTGCAAATATCTCTTCCTATTCCATAAACTTTTAGTTTTATTTGTTCTTTCCTTTGTTATGCAGAAGTTTTTTTATCTTGATGAAGTCCCAGTAGTTCATTTTTGCTTTTGTTTCCCTTGCCTCTGGAGGCACATCTAGTAAGAAGTTGCTACAGACAAGGTAAAAGAGGTTGCTGCCTGTGGTCTTCTTAAGGATTTTGATGGTTTCCTGTCTCACATTTAGGTCTTTCATCTATTTTGAGGTGATTTTGTGTATGGTATAAGAAAGTGGTCCAATTTCATTCTTCTTCATGCTGTTGTCCAGTTTTCCCAATACCAATTTGTTGAAGAGACTTTGTTCTATTGGATGTTCTTTCCTGCTTTATTGAAGATTAGTTGACCACATAGTCATGGGTCCATTTCTCAGTTCTCTATTCTGTTGCGTTGATCTATATGCCTGTTTTGTTTGGGTACCATACTGTTTTGATAATTACACTTTGTAATATAGTTTGAAGTCTGGAATTGTGATGCTTCTAGCTTCACTTTCCTTTTTCAAGATTGCTTTGGGTATTTGGGATCTTTTGTGGTTCCATACAAAGTTCAGGATTATTTGTTCCAGCTCTGGGAAAAATGCTGGTGGTATTTTAATAAGGATTGCATTAAATGTATAGATTGCTTTGGGTAGCATATAGACATTTTAACAATATTTGCTTTTCCAATCCACGAGCATGAATGTTTTTCCATTTATTTGTGCCCTCTTCCACTTCTTTCGTAAGTATTCTATAGTTTTCAATGTACATATCTTTTACCTTTTTGGTTAGGTTTATTCCTAGTATGTTACGGTTTTGGGTGGTGAGATAATTTTTATTTTTGGGTTTTTTTTTTCATTGTGTTTAAAATGGTTTTTGTGTGGTTTGAGCTACAAATATTTATCATATTCTTCAGCACATTCTCACAAAGACATTCAATCCAGTTTCACTCTGGGAATGAGAAATAGATGCCAGGAGAAAGAGTTATAAAAAAATCAGTTATAAGTATACATAACATACATATGTATGTTAGAATATATATGTAATATAAAATATGCATATTACATGTGTAAAATGTATGGATATATATCATAAATCCTCTTGTGGAAGCCCATCATAATTGACCATTTTAAGGGCTTAAATGTCAGAAGTAGAGACTTTGATATAAATAAATAAATAAATAAATAAATGAATGAGGGACACCTGGGTGGCTCACTGGTTAAGCGACTGCCTTCGCCTCAGGTGATGATCCCAGTGTCCTGGGATCCAGCCGCTTCCCCTCTGCCAGATGTTCCTCTCGCTTGTATGCTCTGTCTCTCTGTCTATCTCTCTCTCTCTCAATGTCTGACAAATAAATACACTAATAATTAAAAAATAAATGAAATACCAGAAGACATTAAAAATCCCTATTAAAATTGCCATACAATAGCAAAGGGATCTTAGTTTTCACAAATAATTATTTCTCTTTGATTTAATTTAATTTTTATACAGACTCTGGATCTAAACTAAAAAATTACCAAAAATTTGCTTTACTAATGCATAGGAAACTAAATGATGAGCTTCAGGCTCTGATGATTTTGGAGAGGGTGTAAAAGCAAGAAACAAAGGGCATTGTGGAATCCTGTTCAGGAGAAAAACAGTATGAAATGTGTTTTGCATTACTGATGGTATGGATATTTGTTTTTACACGCTTGTGTTTTAAATTGTCCTTGTGAAAATTGATGATGCTGGCTTCAAATATAAAAGCTGGTGGAAAAGAGTACACTTTAAATTTTACTCACTGATGTTACAAGTTACTGAATGCTATTAGGACCTCTTTTAGAAAGATTTATGATAATAAGTATTCATCACAAAGCACATCATTCCAGAGAACAAAAAGCAATGCTGCATTCATTTTGTATGATTAATGATTCACATGTAATGAGGAAAAAATGCTCAGGACTAAACTACAATTGTAAATGGAAATGAACTTTATAAAGAGATTTTTCTTGTTAATGTCAACAAAAGAATGAAATCCTGCCTAGGCACGATATCTGCAAGTATTTACATCAGCTAACAACAAACATTATATCAAGTAATAAGACAATCTGTTAATTTGTATCATAATTAAAAATTTACGTTCTGTAATATCTCAGAACTCTAAGCCTGTTTAATAAAATTTAGGTGGTGTATTTATTTTGTAACCCAGATATGATATTAATGAACAGGCTGATTCAAGCCTAATTTGCATGGTAAATGAAAATAATTAAAATCAGTCTTTCATTAAAAGCTCACAAGAAATATTTAACCTGTAGCTATTTTCAGGAAGACAAGTAGCAGAGATTATTTTCAATTCTAGAACATTCCACAAGATCAGTTGTTCAAGGAAACCAATTAGGCATATTGTTTGGTTATTTCCTTGCCACTGGGCTTTGGTGGCATAAGCATATATTTCAGGGTGGGGGGGAGTGTGATCTAAGCTTCATTACGGTGTTAAAGCCCTGTAAACATAAAATGACAGATGCTTGGTTTTATTGCTGGTGTAGCTATTTCTTTTCCTTTTTGACCTATGTGAAAGGATTTGCCACTTTGAACTGCAGCCTCCTGGTGGGGAAGCATAATTTGTAACCAAATATATATCATTGTATTTCGATTCCTTTGATGTTAGATTCATTGTATGTTAGATTGGCCTTAAAAACAAACAAACAAAAAAAAAAAACCGAATCCTCTTTTTAAAGTTTTTTTTAACCCTGCATGTATTATAGTCAACTTATTTTTGCTACATAGAACAAAATAAGATATTTTATTTCATTTGAAATATTGATGAAAAAAATTCATCAGAAAAGGCCAAACAAACAAACAAAGCCTGTACTGTTTACAAATAATTTTTTTTTTTTTTTTTAACTTCTGATACATCAGCTCTGGTTGCTTTTCCCTTCTTTGAATGCAGCTGAATCGGTTTCACTACGCTGTTTAACTGGGATGGGTTAAGACAGGGTCATTGATTGCCTGTTCTCTGATTAAATTTTAAAAGCTATGTTGCTTTGGGTCTCACAATGAAATCTATATCCTGCAGTTATCCAATGTTTCATTCCGAATACAAGTTTTCCTTTTCCTTTTTTTCTATTTTTACTTTTCATGGCCCTATTCTCAAATGGTTTCCTCTTTCCCCTTGAAACACTTTTCCTCCTGTTTCATATTGACTGCTAGTATACTTATGACTCTGTATGGATGAAAAATACCTTGGGGGTATTCAGTAAAGTTTCATTGATTGTCTACCTCCAGACTCTTTTCCTGATACATTCTGATCCTTGATCTCTCTTGATCCAGTCCCTGAAACTGACCTACACAAGTTGTGTTCAATTTCTCTTCTCCTGCAACCTGAGATACTAAGTTTACTGGAACAGACAAGTCTCCCGCCCAGTGCGACAGAAAGTTCTGCAGCCTGGTTATATCCAGATTAGAACTCAAACAGAAGCAAACGCAACGAATTACACCCCAGTTAACTCACACTCTTCATGCTATCAAGCAAGGGCATGAGGTTTCTTCCTCCTTTACTTTACCAAGTGGGGCACTGATTCCAATTTCTTTACATTAAGTCATAGATACTGCATAGGCTGATGCTTACAATACAAGCTTTAGAGTCACACTGCTGGGTTCAAATTCCAGTTTTTCCATCACTGAGCTGTGTGAACTCAAGTTTTGTTACCCCCAATGGAGACTTATGAAATACTTCAGGCATCTAGCTTTGCAGGAAGCAATCTTATAAAAATTACGGTGGGGAGAGAGAACGTTTGCTTCCTAGGGTAAGTAGGTTCCCCTCCAGAAGGAAGTGGAGGGGAAGCCTGACCCCACAAGCCTAGTTTTCCAAATTCAGTGGTCAGATAAATTATTCTTACCCCAGGAAGGCATGAGGGCAGGGATGGAGGAAAAAGCATTCAGCATTACTCTAGAAGTCTCCACACAGGAAAACATGGAACCAGGGCAAAGAGAGTTCCCACACAAATTAAACATTTAACAAATTAAACACAAATTCTTTCTTCCACGCATCCTTGCAACCTACCCAACAATTAATGACATTTCAACCAACCTCCACATTCTTTTCTCAGTCTTCTTAGCATCTTAAATATCTTTTTGATGAGGTCCTATTATGATAAAAATACCTATCATAACCCAAAATGTAGAATTAGCCATGAAACAAAGATTCTAAAAATGTGAACCTATAAAAAATTTATAACCTTCCTCATTTGGGAGTCATCAAACATAAGGACAAACATCAGGATAAAAAATCAGGACATGTCTGAAAAAACGTTTTGCTCAAATTGAATTTTAATGGTTGCTGGGCTCTTTTTTCCTCTTCCCTGTTCTGTTCCACCATCATCCCATTCCTTCAACGTCTTTCTTCCTCCTTCTCCTTTCTACTTCCTCTCTCTTTTCTTTTGGTAGCGACTTATTCAGATGTAATTTACATGTCATCAATTAAAGTGTAAAATTCAGGGGCGCCTGGGTGGCTCAGTGTGTTGAAGCCTCTGCCTTCGGTTCAGGTCATGATCTCAGGGTCCTGGGATCGAGCCCCGCATCGGGCTCTCTGCTCAGCGGGGAGTCTGCTTCCTCCTCTCTCTCTCTCTCTCTCTGCCTGCCTCTCTGCCTACTTGTGATCTCTGTCTGTCAAATAAATAAAATCTTTAAAAAAAAAAAGTGTAAAATTCAATGGTTTTAAGTATATTCGCAGATTTGTGTTCACTTCCTTTCCTCCTAGTTTTCACTGTGCCATAAGGAAAAGTGACCACTTCCCTGCATACGGCATGATTCCTCTGTGTATCTCTCACCATGTCACACACCTTTGGCTAAATCACCCCAGGTTCAGTCCAACTCTCCACTTGTTCAATATCCGTCCTTGTGGCTGCAGGAAACCCATCACCAACTTGCTGGTCTCATTTGAAATCCATAATTACTAACTTCTAATGGGCCTGTGACCCTGACTAGCAAGGATGATCTCGATGCCTCTAGAGTACTCATGAGCACGAGGGGATTACTTTGTCCTTATTCCTCTCTCTTCAAATCTCCAATAACTCTTTCCCATCTCCACGCAGCTGATGAAATGCTATTTCAGTGAACTCTCTGAAGCCACCAGAACCTCAGTGTATCCCCTCACGGTATAACCTGTCTATCTGCATTAGTGACCACGTACCTTGCCTTCTCCCCTTTCCAGTGATTGAACGCTTCGTTTCTAGCACCAACTTAGATGTACCACATACTTTCCTGTCTCACTTACTTAAAAGCATCGCTCTAGCAGTTTTGTTCTGTGCCTTACATATTGTCCTCTTTCCGCCCATGAACTCCATTATTAGTGTCAGCATAGAAACAAGCCATTTCTCCAATTGTTTAAAAAAAGCAAAATCAGAAATGAAACATTCTTAGCATCTTAATGATTTTTTAAATTATAAAACTAATGCCTGAATGCATTCTTACTGCAAATTATTGGAACAAAGTAAAAGACACTGCATATATTTACCTCAAACCTATTATGACTCCCTGTCCCCCACCCTTGGCCCGCCCTCCCATTTCTTAATGTTAATCTTCCTCTGGACATCACCCCTTGGCTTTCCTTCCATTTACAAAGCTTGAAAAAGTTTTCTGTACCAGCAGTCCTTACTTCTCTTTTCATTTCTCTTATGCTCCCTCCAATGGCAACTTTTATCCTTACTCAAAATAGCTCTTGTCCATATTATTAATGACCTTAGTATTACTAATTCCAATGAGGAAGTCCCAGTTCTTACCTTACTTGACTCTTAGTAGCATTTAACATAGATGACCACTTCTCTCTTGATAGGCTTCCTTCACAGGACTCACCACAGGACTCAAATATCATACTCACCTCACACTACAGTTGTGGGATTTCAAATCTTCCTGGAGTTTTTATCAATTTCTGCTTCATGTACTTTGAAATTTGCATAATTTGGGTATTATTCATGCACTGATTGTCAGTTGCTAGATATAGATCAGTAAATCATTTGTATCAGTTGCATGATGTTTTAAAATGGTTGTGCTGCCCATCATTCTTAGTCACTTATAGATTCCTACATCATTTGCATTATCTACTTCATAACAACAACAACAACAACAACAAAAAACAAAACCCCTGCTATGTATTTGAATTGGTGAATTTTGACATAAACATTTATGAATCTTTTAGCCATTAGAACATTTCTAACTTAATTTTAAAAATAACTTCATTTTACTCTGACTTATCTCTTTTCCATTGGATTTGCTTTAGGATTTAAAAAAAGAATTTTTTTGTACCTGGTTGACTTTGCTACGATTTGCTTGGTACTTCTCTTTTTTCCCCTTCAGTTCTCTTTGAGCCAGCTTTTGGTGTATTTTCATTTAATTGAATCTGAATTCTCTTTTAAACAAGATTTACTACTTCAAAGGCTAGAGATCTAGATATTTTAAATTTATTATAATCACTGTTATGTTGGAACAAGCCCTACCAATTTACTTTTTTAATGAATCATGTTTCTGCATTGATTTTGCTTTCCTGATTTTTCCTGTATTTATTTTTTTTTCATTTGTTTAAGTATTATAAGAAGAAAGTATATATCACATCCATATTCCTTTAGTGTCTGGTTAAAAAAATTCTATTTATTTTGCTATCAATACCTAGATATAATTTCTACAATAAAAAAAGCCCTGAATAGTTCCATTTCTCTTCTTCCCTATCCCTCTCCCATTCAGACTGAACATATTTTGAATAATGGATTATCCCTATTTTATTTCATTTGTATTAATTAGATAGCACACCTTTTAAAAAAGATTTTATTATTTATTTTGACAGAGAAAGAGAGATCTCAAGTAGGCAGTGAGGCAGGCAGAGAGGGGGGAAGCAGGCTCCTTGCTGAGCAGAGAGCCCAATGCTGGGCTGGATGCCAGGGCCCTGAGATCATCACTTGAGCCCAAGGCAGAAGCTTAACCCACTGAGCTGCCCCGGTGCCCCAATAGCATACATTTTAATGATTTCTTGGTGCATTGATTTTTTTTAAACCTATGTCTTCCTCTTTCTTGAAATCAGTTTTGACAAAGGTGGGATGTGTTTTTAAGTTTTCTGTCCTAGAGAGTTTATGGATGGGAGTCACTCTGAGTTTTTATGTATTTGAAAATTGCTTCTGTTCTCTACAAAAGATGGTAATTTGGATGGTAATAGAATTCTATGCTCCTATTCCATTAGAGTTTTAAAGATATTCCTTCTCTTTCTCTAGCATTAATTGCTGCTGAGTGAGAGGATCATGTCTCCAAAGGTGATTCTTATTTATCTCTGTTGTTCAAAATATTTACTATTGTATGCTTAGGTTTGGTTCACTTTCGTCATAGTTTTGGTACCCATTCAACAAAAATACTCATACACCTTCTGGTACGGATTCCACCCCCTCCCCCTCCCCTTATATTTTTAATTATATCTCCCATCGCCTTCTCTTTCTTTTGTTTTCATGTTTGACTTCACTTATAGCTGTTCGAGATTCTGCTGGTATCCTTCTTGTCTCTCATCCTTCATATATTCTTAAGATTTAAGTAAATCTTTATTTATTTAACAAATAAAATCTCACGCAGACTCCTGTGCTGAGCACAGAACCCGAGGCAGAGCTCCATCTCACGACCCTGAGAGTGTGACCTGAGCCGAAACCAAGAGTTAGATGCTTAGCTGAGTCACATAGGCACTGGTTCCTTTTTCTTGATTATTTCACTTTACCTAAAATGTTTCATGTTTATTCTTATTATTGGCAAACCAATTCACCTATTTGTATTTGTAAGTTCTTAATACATAAAATCGGTGATGAGGGGAGAGGATTGAAATACGCTGTCAAAAATGATAAGTCCATAGTTGCCTTTTACGAGGTATCCTTCTGGAAGAAGTTTCTTTCCCCTTTGATGTCCTTTTATGTGGCCTTGTGTTTAGACTCCAGTGCAGTACTGGCTTGTGGGCCAGTTCGGTGGTTGTACTCAGTTTAGTAGAACAGGAAGAGAAGAGATTCTTTTCCAGATTCCTTAAATATATTTTCTCAGTTAATTCTGAATGACTGGTGTCCTGAAGGACACCTTTGATTATGATGTTAGAACATATCGTGATCTTCCTCTATAGCACTATGCCTGGATGAGAATTCTCTGAGTCTTGCCTATTTTTCAATTCTGTCCTGTCTGCTTTCTCTAAGAGTTGCTCTGTATTTTTCTTAGAAAATTTTTCTTATTTTTCTATTTATATATAAATATTTATCTTCTTATATAAATTTTATATAATTTATTATATCTATTAATTATATATTATATAATTATAATCAAAATGATAATTATTATTTATATAATTATATATTTTAATTCTACTTAAAATTATTATTATATAATTCATAAAAATTATGTAAATTTTATACAATATTTATGAATAAATATATAAAATATTTTCATATTTTTCTTAGAAAATTTTGACACTATATTTGCTATCCAGCACTTTTATACATTAATTTTTTAAAAATTTTCTGTCATTTCAACTGATTTTAGGCAGAAGACAAAGAAGATGCATGTGTTCATTGTGTTGTGACCCAATTATTTCTCCTGTCTGCATTTTTTAAAAATATAAGTATTTATTTATTTATTTATTTTGTCTCTAGGGTGCTAGGAACTATTCTAAGTGCTGCAGAAACTACAGGGAACAGAACAAAAACAAAATTTATGACTTAATGGATGCTATGTAAGACCTTGGCCATGTGTACTGGGGACTGTAATTATATTTTCAATTGACATATTTAACATACAATATGTATTACATTGTATGTTCAATATGCTTCACTTTTACTATGTTTGCTTCCTTTTGATCCTTTTTTAGCATTATTTTATAGATTTAGATTGTTCTGCCTTGTGGCATAATATTTCTCTTTTGCTCTTAATGTTTTCCCAGTTTTCTTTTTTTCCTATTGCACACTAAATTCTGATTCTGACTTTACACCTTATTTCTTTTAACAGCCACTTTCCTAGTTTTCCATTTTATCATTCCCTCTTTCAATTTTATTATGTTATTTCATATCTCCTGGCAATGGATAATCTGTTAACACATTTTCTTCAAAGTGTTAACTTACTGCTTTAATTTTATGTTTCTTGCATTATGGTTTCAATGTGAATAAGTAGATCTAATTTCTTCAAAATTTTTCATATCTTGGAGACTTTTTAGTCTTCATTTTCTTATTTAATATTTATAAATCACACGTCTTACTTGGAGAAGTGAATAATTCGACTTTATCTTTTCTTGTTGGGACCATCTTTATACTTCATTGTTTTTTCAGAGAGAGCCAGTAGGTTGGTGTTTATTTTCATGAATTTATAACATGTATTATAAGGTTCCATTCTTGTCTGCAACAAGTTTGAAACAAACTTTGATTTATAATTCACACCAGTGCTGTAGCTTCTGGGAAGTGCACTTAATATCCCTTTGGGTCCACTCCGGTTTCCAAATGTGCTGATTGTCATGTATGCGATCCATCACTTCCATTCTAAACCAACTGCACAAGAATACCCACATAAGGCAATCCAAAATTTTCCCTGAGAGTTCTCACCAAGTTCTCAATTTGAGATCCGAGAAGAAAACAGAGATGACAGAATCATGTTAATAAAGATGAGACAGAAAATGTTTCATTTTGCAGAAACAATGTGTTTTTAGACCTCTGTTCTTACTGATATGAAACTATGAAACCAGAGTTTTTGGAAAAACAATTTGAATGTCTACCCGGTACCACGTCCTGTGATCTGCATACTTCAATACACTCTCTACCTTCCATGTTAATCAGCAGTTCCCACACTTGATCACATAAATGGATACTCAGAGAATCAAAGTACATGGAAAGAAGTCAATTTAAAATTTCTATAGGGAAATTAGTATTTAATGGAAAGTGAGATAAAAGCTTTTTTTTTTTGAACTTTTATGAAGTGAGTCAGATAGCTACCATGAAATATCAGACAGAATGTTTCCTTGCATCTCAGTTGGTTATATTTTTAAAAGAAAAGAAAAGGAAGGCCAGATTCCATATTATAAGAGAAAGAAATTTCACAAAAGATTATTAACCAGCCTTTTTATGGAGGTAGAATAGCATATTATGCAAAACCTTGTAGATTCGGCACTTAAGTTACGCTCCTTGTTACACTTGATATCTCCTACTACATGTATTTTGCTCCTGTGAAATGAAAAAGAGCTCTACCAATGTTAATTGCAATCATTTAGGACAACAGACTACTCTCTTCTTTTATCATATCTTAATATTTTTGATATCTGCACTTTTCTTTGTACTGCTACCTTGCCAGAATTTTCATGAGTCCATTACAAGCTTGATCTGCAAAGTCAGCGTTATGACCTCTATCAAGTGCCTGTCTTTCCAGCAGTCTCCTTTGAACCTCAGGATATGAGAGGGACAGTCAGACTCTAACTCAGCACCTTGAGTGTAGACCAGTAGATGTTTAACTATAAACTATAGCTCTTTTCTGTAGTTTAAAGCCAAAACCAACTATATCTACATAGACTACTTTCTACTTTAAATCAGTCTAATTTTACCAGTTCATCAACATGATTTTATTATTCTAAGAAACTCCATTTCAGGAAGATGAAGGTTGCAAGTAACCCCATTTCTATGAAGAAAATCATTTAGATGAACATCAAACTGCTGAACTCTTAAAAACACAACATCAACAGATGGCTTATTCCCCAAACTTTGAAACCAAGCCTTGCCATGTCCACCAATACTAAACTAGGGTATTAGGACCCTCACCCCATTCTAATCAAGCCCATCTCTACCTCACCCTCTGCCTACCACACATCCCAAAAGATAAGCCTTAAACTAGATTCTAAAACCATACGGATATCAAGGCATCACTTTTCTCTTTCTGAAAGGCTAGGACTTTCATATACTTGTGCCCACTTCTGCTGTTAATGCACTTAGCTTTGTCTGATTAACAGATCGTTTGAGTGATACTTTAGGGAAGCCAGCATTCAACAGGTATGCATCATTTACCTGGTTTTCCCACTTTGGGGCACCAGAATGTTGAATGTATAAGGAGAACATAAAAATATTTGAGGAAGAATGAACCACATGACAGTTCTTCCCCATTCTGTAATTCCCCCAATTCTTCTTCAATAAGAAAAATGAAACTTTTAACTGTGTGTGTCTAAAGAATATTTTTATGTTGATCATGTCTGTCTCAATCTTCTTTAGCAGTACTGATTTTCATCACTCCTTTGTTTATAGACTTGTTTCCCTTTTCTGTTCACATTCAACACCACACCTTTAAATGATGGCTTCCTTGTTTTAGCTCTTATTTCTGATAGCAGTGTATTCCTTGATAAATTTGCTCCAAGTATTCCTCAGAGTACAAAGTCTTTATCAACAGCGTTTTTTTTTATTTTTAATTTTTTATAAACATATATTTTTATCCCCAGGGGTACAGGTCTGTGAATCACCAGGTTTACACACTTCACAGCACTCACCAAAGCACATACCCTCCCCAATGTCCATAATCCCACCCCCCTTCTCCCAACACCCCTCCCCCCAGCAACCCTCAGTTTGTTTTGTGAGATTAAGAGTCACTTATGGTTTGTCTCCCTCCCAATCCCATCTTGTTTCATTGATTCTTCTCCTACCCACTTAAGCCCCCATGTTGCATCACCACTTCCTCATATCAGGGAGATCATATGATAGTTGTCTTTCTCTGCTTGACTTATTTCGCTAAGCATGATACGCTCTAGTTCCATCAACAGCGTTTTTGAGGAGATTGGCTTTTGTCCAATATACAGTGTCTCCTTGGAGTTCTCGACTCTGTCTTCTTTCCATATTTTTATTTTACTTCATCTCTTATCTCTGTGTTAGGGTGGTGAAGTTGGTAAAGTATGGGAGAGAATTTATCTTCAAAAGCTACTCTCGGGGGGCATCTGGGTGGTTCAGTGGGTTATGCCTCTGCCTTGGGCTCAGGTCATGATCTCAGGGGCCTGGGATGGAGCCCCGCATCGGGTTCTCTGCTCAGCGGGAAGCCTGCTTCCCCCTCTCTCTCTGCCTGTCTCTCTGCCTACTTGTGATTTCTCTGTCAAATAAATAAATATGCTCTTAAAAAAATAAAAATAAAAGCTACTCTCAGGGCACCTGGGTGGCTCAGTCGTTAAGTGTCTGCCTTCTGCTCAGGTCATGATCCCAGGGTCCTGAGATCAAGCCTCGCCTCAGGCTCCCTGCTCAACAGGAAGCCTGTTCTCCATCTCCCACTCCCCCTGCTTGTATTCCTTCTCTTGCTGTCTTTGTCAAAAAAATAAATAAAATCTTAAAAACAAAAAAACAAAACAAAATAAAAAAACACTACTCTCTCTTTAGGAGGAGAAGAGATTTTAGACAAAAATTTATCCCTAGAATATAGTATCCTTGTGAGGGAAAATGGTTTCTTTTAAGACACCCGTGTCTAGTATTTATGCACATACCTCTTGAATGGGAAAGGTAAGGCTCTTTAGGCTCTATTGGTTAAGTTTTATTTTGTAGTTAGTTTTTCCTTAGCAAGAAATCCAAGATGAGGAGAGAGGAGGTTCCTTCAACCTTCCGCACTGAGATAAAACTGTTGTTTTGCCCAGAGGGTATTACTAAGGTGCTTAAGAAACTGTGTTGCCAGTTTATCATTAGGGAGAATCAGATGCTAAAGACAATACATTAGCTCCACATTCTAGACACACACTTTGTACAGTTTCCCATCTGATGTTATTAGAAGTGGAACAGACTGATTACAGGACATTAGTTAAATAAAGATAGGAGACTACATGGCAAGTTGCAGAATTGACAAAACAGCTAAACTCTATTAGGCCCATGCTGACGAATTAACTAGTCTCAAATAGACCTCCTAATTTAGAAGCCTAAATAGCTAAAAGCAATAAAAATGTAATCATTTACTTGGCAAGGATCTTGTGAGGGCAGGCTGTCCTGAAAATGGAAAGTATAAATGACAATATTACTGAAAATATTATTCTTTATCTAAAAATGATTAATCATCTCTAAGGCGTATTTGTATTTTTGGTACGTTTTTAGAAAAAAATTGAATAAATGTGGTATTACAAAGAGTCAACAAAATTATGAACCATACAAAAACACCCGTGTAATTGTTTTTAAAATTGTTTTTCTAATTAAGCTGTACGGTAAGTCATTACTCAAAAGTCAAGGAGTAAAATTGAGTAAGCAATGACATCAATGTGTTTATCTGTATATAGTTCTTAATCCATTTTGTGGATGTCAATTCTGTTTCCTCTTATGGTTTTTTAATTTTTTAATTATTTAATTTAATTAATTTATTTTTAATAAAGATTTTATTTATTTATTTGACAGACAGAGATCACAAGTAGGCAGAGAGGCAGGCAGAGAGAGAGGGAGGAAGCAGCCTCCCTGCCGAGCAGAGAGCCTGATGCGGGGCTCAATCCCAGGACCCTGAGACCATGACCTGAGCTGAAGGCAGAAGCTTTAACCCACTGAGCCACCCAGGCGCCCCTCTTCTTATGGTTTTCGGGAGTCCGTAGAGTGCCTGATGGCTTGGGAGGCTGGGAGGACATGCATGTCATCAACTGGTAAGAAACATAAAAAATTTAGTTGAAAAAAAAATAGTTCAATTTTAGATTTGAGGAATGGCTCTGATTTCCAGGTCAAGATTAGACATTTACATAAATAAAATCCTAAAATTTAAGAGTAAATTTTGTGTTGGAGCTATTTTTGAGGGAGCATGATCAGTCTATGGTTATAGATACCTGTGGAGTATATATGGCCCTCTTGTTACAGCATGTAGAATGAGAATAGACAGTAGCTGGAGTAAAAGAACAACAACATGATTGATCTTGAAGAAGAGAAATGGGAGAAGACTTCATATTTCTGAGAAGGGAATATGTTGCAAATCTGTAACAGATACTATGCAAATTAGTGCATTGGTATTAGTAAGCCATTCTGGTAAAAATTAATGGTGTGAAGTGCTTGGCTTTGCTGATTTCATAAGTTATATTTATTTATTTATTTTTTCCTTTCCTTTTTTTAAAACTTAATTTTATTTTATTTTTTTCAGTGTTCCAAAATCCATTGTTTATGCACCACACCCAGTGCTCCATGCAATACATGCTCTCCATAATACCCACCACCAGACTCACCCAACCCCCAGCCCACTCCCCTCCCAAACCCTCAGTTTGTTTCTCAGAGTCCACAGTCTCTCATGGCTTGTCTCCCCCTCTGATTTCCCCCAACTCACTTCTCTCCATCTCCCAATGTCTTCCGTGTTATTCCTTATGCTCCACAAGTAAGTGAAACCATATGATACTTGACTCTCTCTGCTTGACTTATTTCACTCAGCATAATCTCTTCCAGTCCCATCCATGTTGATACAAAAGTTGGCTATTCGTCCTTTCTGATGGAGGCATAATATTCCATTGTATATATGGACCATATCCTCTTTCTTCAATTCATCCATTGAAGGGCATCTTGGTTCTTTCCACAGTTTGGCGACCATGGCCATTGCTGCTATGAACATTGTGGTACAGATGGCCCTTCTTTTCACTACATCTGTTTCTTTGGGGTAAATACGCAGTAGTGCAATTGCAGGGTGATAGGGTATGTCTATTTTTAATTTCTTAAGGAATCTCCAAACTGTTTTCCAAAGTGGCTGCACCAAATTACATTCCCACCAATAGTGTAAGAGGGTTCCCCTTTCTCCACATCTTCTCTAACACTTATTGTTTATTGTCTTGTTGATTTTGGCCATTCTGACTGGTGTGGTTTTGATTTGAATCTTCCTGATGGCTAATGATGATGAACATCTTTTTCATGTGTCTGTTAGCCATTTGTATGTATTCTTTGGAGAAGTGTCCGTTCATGTCTTCTGCCCATTTTTTGATGTGACTATCTTTGATGTGACTATGTGTGTGTTGAATTTGAGTTCTTTATAGATCTTAGATATCAGCCCTTTGTCTGTAGTGTTACTTGAGAATATCTTCTCCCATTCTGTGGGTTGCTTCTTTGTTTTCTTGACTGTTTCCTTTGCTGTGCAGAAGCTTTTGTTCTTGATGAAGTCCCAAAATTTCATTTTCACTTTTGTTTCCTTTGCCTTTGGAGACATCTTGAAAGAAGTTGCTGTGGCCGATGTCAAAGAGGTTACAGTCTATGTTCTCCTCTAGGATTTTGAAAGATTCCTGCCTCATATTGAAGTCTTTCATCCATTTTGAATTTATCTTTGTGTATGATGTGAGAGAATGGTCGAGTTTCATTCTTTTACACATAGTTGTCAGCACCATTTATTGAAGAGACTGTCTTTTTTCCACTGGATATTTTTTCCTGCTTTGTCAAAGATTATTTGACCATAGAGTTGAGGGTCCATATCTGGGCTCTCCACTCTGTTCCATTGATCTATGTGTCTGTTTTTGTGCCAGTACCATGCTGTCTTGATGATCATAGTTTTGTAGTAAAGCTTGAAATCAGGCAGCATTTTTCAAAGATCTGGAACAAACAATCTTAAATTTGTATGGACCCAGAATTCCACCAGCCAGAAGAGACCCCAAATTGTTAAGTTTTGTTTTTCTTTTTCAAAATTTCCTTAACATTTTGGGGTTTCTTCTGGGTCCATATAAATTTTAGGATTGTTTGTTCTAGTTCTTTGAAAAATGCTGGTGGAATTTTGATCAGGATGGCATTGAAAGTATAGATGGCTCTTGGCCGTATAGACATTTTGCTTTGACACCAAGGAATGTATACTTTTAATTACCAAGAAAAAAAGATGGCCTTTGCCTTCTTTGCCTTGAATCCAACCAACCTGACTCCAGGGGTTAGTTAGTCTGAGGTTGATTAGGCCAGGTTCACAAAAGATGGGCTTTAGCATTTTGGAGAGTTCAATATTGAGGATCTATCTGTGGATCTGATTGGATTGTTATCATAGTTCTCAGAACACAGGAGGGACTCAACAAGTATTTGCTCTGTGTGAAATGAATCCACCGGATTTGCATTTTCAGTCTCCTACTGTTGCCTGAGCTTTTATCATGCACTGTTTTCTTGGGTGGATGAGTGGGAGAAGGCTGAGGCACAGGTGACTTAATATTCAGCATTTTGTTAGTGAATGAATTGCTGCTCTCATAAGATTTCTTCATAGCTTTCTGAAATTGTCCAGAGATTTGGGTTACTGTATGGCTTTCCAAAGTCTTCAGAAATAGCGCTCCTCCAGGGAACAATGAGAACATGAGAATTCCTGGTTCAACCAACCCTCAAGTCCTGATATTCCATTTTTTTAAAGATTTTATTTATTTATTTGACAGACAGAGATCACAAGTAGGCAGAGAGGCAGGCAGTGAGAGAGAGGAGGAAGCAGGCTCCCTGCAGAGCAGAGAGCCTGATGTGGGGCTCTATCCCAGGACCCTGGAATCATGACCTGAGCAGAAGGCAGAAGCTTAACCCACTGAGCCACCCAGGTGCCCCCCCCCCCCGATATTCTATTTTTAATGTAAAAATGTGGAAGGGATAAAAGGTGGTGATGTTTAATTCTCTGCCTCTGTATTTCATATTTTGTTAAGCTTACCCCCCCTTTTTTTTTTTAAAGATTTCATCTATTTGACAGATCACAAGTAGGCAGAGAGGCAGGCAGAGAGAGAGGAGGAAGCAGGCCCCCCGCCGAGCAGAGAGCCCAACGCGGGGCTCGATCCCAGGACCCTGGGACCATGACCTGAGCCGAAAGCAGAGGCTTTAACCCACTGAGCCACCCAGGTGCCCCAAGCTTACCCCCTTTTAATCAAGACTTTTCTCTGTGATTTTTTCCAATCTGCTGTGGTGTGCAAAAAGGACTTCTAAATTTCATGATATAAAATTTTTTCAGTTTTGCATTGGTTTTTTAAGTCTTGTGACTCATCATGTTACCTGTAGTTATAAATTGGAAATAATGGATTTACAGCCCAATTTTCCATGCATTAATGAAATCCCATGAAGCCCTAGACATTTTAGACTAACTTGGTTTTGAACTAATAAATATTTTATGGTTCTTCTGGGTTTATGTTTTGAGTAATACATACCAGACCTTAGCTCAAATTGTTTATTTCCTAATAAATTTTGTCTTTATTTGTAATCTCACCCAAGAATGGCTACTCAATAAATATTTAATACATATTTTTAAATGAAAAAACAAACTATCCAGTAAAGTGTTTTCAAAACCTATATAACTGATGCCTACATTATGCTAATAGCAAAGTGTAACATTTCTTTCCACTTCATCTGTGGCTTCTTCACATTATAGGTATTTCACGCTGAAAGCAATGGTAGTTTGAAAGTCTTAGCAAAAAGACTGAAAACACACACACACACACACACACACACACACACATATACACCCCTACCCAAAGATTCAGTGACTTCTTTGGGACCATGTTTTGAATTCCACTTGCCTAGCTTCTATAGAAACAGGTGAAAAGCCACAAATAACAATGTCAACATATATTGAATACAAATCTATTCAATGCTCCTTATTAATTTAAGCTTCGAAAGATGTACAGAAGAAGACTTGGTGACTGTAGAAGGAATCGCCTTATGAGCCCGAGGACAGGTCTAGGGGGAGGCAGATGAACTGCTGGCTACAGTGTGAAGCTCTGATGCAGGAGCGCATTGACCACACTCTAATGTAACATTGTAAAAGTAGGGATTTCTAGGCTTCACCCAAGAGGTGCTGCATGAGTTTTCAGTTTAAGATGTGGAGAGGTACCTGCCTCAGATGCAAAACTTAAGGGGCCCCCAAAACACTGAAGCAGTAAGAGAAGCAATATATATATATAGATATATATATCTATATATATATATGACTGCAAAATGTAGAAAGGGATGAACTATAAAACTTTTAAATAAAGAGGCGATCAGTATTATTGATCTTTCCTCTTGCCTTGGGCTATTACATGGCCCAGCAGGGGGCATTGTTTTAAAAGCAAAGGAAAACTGTCATATTCCCAGGAATAGGCCATGCATGCCCCAGGGCAAATGTTCCCTTCAGTGGCCTCCCCTAAGAACTTGATTTCCCTCCTGGGAGGTTGGGGGTGGAGTGGGGGTGTGTGTCTGCCATTAGGGGCTGCTGCTGCTTGGCTACAGCCTCTAAGGTCCGCGCTGTCAGCCCAGGACCTGAGATCACCCAAGAGGCAGCAAGCTGTTGGCTGACGACGGTCATCTTTGGAATTATGATTTCTGGACCTTATCTCAAGAGGGCTTACAGACATCCCACTGCTGGCATGTGCCTCTATTGAAATTCATCATTGCTTTAGAAGAGCTGCAAATCCGAGGAACTTCAGATCTGGAGGCAAGAGAAATAGTGGCATAATGAATATGTTTATCTCTTTCAAGATTTTTAGCTCCTTCAAATCTGAAATTCAACTTAAACCATACTCAGGCAGTACACGCCTCCTGTTAGAGCACCTCTAGTGCTTGTTAGAGTAAATAGTGATAAGTTAATTGAGGGTTTTTTTGGACATATACTGAGTGATAATGTATCGTTGAAATGTATTTGTCAAATATTTTGATAGAAGAAAAATAGTTTGCATGTTTTGGATTAATTATGATATTTTCAGAAGGGTGAAAAAATTAAAAATGAAATGTGTGCTATTTTTCAGGTAGATTTTAAGACAATAAATATGTATTATGACTTACTATCTACCTAGCATGTATATATAACATGGGAAGAGCCCAAAGACAAATTGCCATGATTTCAATATTTATTTATGTCTAAAATAAAATATACTCATTCATAAAATTAACGATATACAACAGGAATCACCTTGCAGATCAAGAGAGAAGTCCTGGATGTTACGAACACTCCTCTCTGAGAAATACTAATAGAAGGTAAGCCAGAATGGAATGCCCTTCTCTGTCTTCCTGTCAGCAACGTGTCTACAGTTGGATCAAACGGAATGGTGTACTATGTGTATTCTATTTGTTTTCACTCTAACCAGAAGAATGCATGAGTTCTGTGCAGAAGAAGACAGACAAAAATCAATTCCATTTAGCACAGAAAGGGTAATCTGTCCTGTACTGTCCTATGTCACTTTTCATACTGGTTATATTTCCCAAACTATGTGTGATATAGCATAGTAATAATGCCTCATAAATGCAATCAGCTCTGAATAAGAATTGCATAAAACCATATCTCATGACAACTCATGACATTGACCACGCCTCCAGGAAAAAAAGGGTCTCAACCCATGAAAACAAATTAACTGAAAGAAGACATTTGGTTATCTGGTTTCTCCCTAACTGCCAACAGGCTAGCACTGGGAGACTGAGGCAGGCAAATTGGGAAAACCAAGAGTGGGAGGATGAAGCAAAGCATGAAGACTTAACATTGAGGGTTGAGAGATCAAGCCAAGAGTGGTCAATCAGTCTATGGACATATGCTGTGGGGAGTGAAGAGCTCCTCACCCACAGCTTCATGGCACATCATTTAATCTCAGCTTGGGACAGTAAATAATCATCAAAACAGTGTTCCTATTTCATCATAAGGACAGAGTGTACTCAATAATTCCATTAAAGGATGTAAGTTTACATATTTTTAAACCCCTTATCAAAACTGTATATGTATGTATGAGGATGTGAACATGTGTACACACACACACATATATATATATATATATATATATATATTTTAATATGTGTTCATATATTGATACTTCAGTAAAATAATTACTTGGAAAATTAACTTAAGATATAATCATTGCATTATGATAGCATATAATATATCTCTATATTGAGCAGCCCTTTTACCAAATATTAACAATTGAGTATGTCTCCTGGAGGCAATAATATAGTCAGATTCTTTGCCTCTGTCTGCTCAAAACAACAAAATAGTTCAGACAAAAAAGACTAGACTTGATTTTAGAATACCTTGGAATGAGACTGAGCTCCATAATTTACTTACTCAGTGATTATGGAGAGAAGTCACTTAGACTTTTAGACTGATGTTTATTGAGAAAAATGGTCAGTCCTGACAGAGTTGGGGTGTGTAGATTAGAATGGAAAATAAGCTTGTCAAAATTTGTCAGTGTATAGATTAATATATGCCGCTTAAAATATGTATCACTTTTAAAAGCTTAAACATGAAAAAAAATGAGTAATCCACAATGAGAGCCATCAGACTCCTACTGGGTCATTAGTGTGAATTTTCAACAATGAGCTTTACAACTTTTTTGAAGACATGATTTTTATAACTGTTTTCTCAGCATAAGTGAGTTCAAACAACGAAATCTATCCAAATCCATTTAGATTTTGATATGGAAATTATAATGTCATTTTTCAGTATTATGTTAAAGAAAGGCTTTTGTAAAGATACATGTTAATATTGTCAAAAATACTCTAAGCCCAAGTTTGAATTTGTACTTATCTGACATAATGCTAACTATTCTTCTCAACTGTGTATCTTGTATTACCGATTTCAGTGTAATACACTTTCTTTAAAAAAAAAAAAGCACATTTGAGAATCTTTTGAAATATATCACCTTTTGAAATATATCATCCTAAGAAAAACAATTGCATATGAACAGTAACACTTTTTCGGTGTAATTTCAGAGGATTCATTGACATCCTGAAGTCAGTCCATGAATTCCAAGTTAAATACACTGTTAATACACTTGAACTTTGAACAACATGGAGGTTAGGGAAGATGACCTCCCCTTACCCCATACAGCTGAAAACCCACATATAAATTTTAACTTCTACCAAATTTAAGTACTAACAGTCTATTGTTTACTAGAAGTCTTACTGATTATAAAAACAGTTGCTTGACACATGCTTTGTATGTTATATATTTTAAATAAATAAATATTTAAAGAAAATATTTTAAATATATTTTAAATGTATTCTTACAATAAAGTAAACTAGAGAAAAGAAACTGCTATTAAGAAATCGTTAAGAGTTGAGTCACTAGAAATTAATTGTACATCAGAAACTAGTATAACACTGTATGTTAACTGTACTGGAATTAATATAAAAACTTAATCCAGAAAAGAAAGTAATAAGACAAATGTATTTATAGTACTGTGTTCATTGAAGAAAAACATCCATGTATAAGTGAACCCCTACATGTTCAGGAGTCAATGGTATTTCTCTGTACGAGATGGGTCCAACTGAGTTAAAATAGTTTTTTCATTCAAAATCTGAATTTTGCCCGATTTTTGAAAAATGACAAATAGTGAAATGCTCCTAAGAATTTAGTAACGATTATACACTGAGATATCCTGTTTCTTCACTTTATCTAATTATTAATTAATTAATTTTAAAATATTTTATTTATTTACTTGACAGACAGAGATCACAAGTAGGCAGAGAGGCAGGCAGAGAAGGAGAGGAGGAAGCAGGCTCCCCGCTGAGCAGAGAGTTGGACGTGGGGCTCCATCCCAGGACTCTGAGATCATGACCTGAGCCGAAGGCAGAGGCTTAACCCACTTAACCACCCAGGCATCCCATTTCTTCACTTTAGATGTTTTATGATTTTCCCTAAATTAGGAAAACCAGATGTTATCTAAGAATAAAGTGAAAACCTTTATAATATGTAGCAAATAATTATGAAAATGGAAATTAAATTGCGAGTGGGCTAAATAAACCTTTTATATGATACTCATTTGATTAGTTAAAACTTTGGAAAGATATTTTTGGGGGGGAGTGGTGTGAAATTTATAAAATGGTTGATATTGTTTTAAAATATTTGCTATCATTAAATTTGAACAGAAAATGGTGCAAAAGGAAGCCCTTTTCAAGGGTTAAGAGAGATGTTGAATTTCTGCCCAAAGTTCAATTACCAAGAAAAGAAAAGCCAACTGCTGAACAAATGAATCATAACGGAAAGAAAATGAAGAGGAGAAATGTACAGAAGCTGGATGGTTGAGAATAATGTAGCTAAGGTGAAAGAAGAAAAAACTTAATAGCATCAATTTAGGAACAGTAGAATTAAATGATTATTATGTTTCAATATGTCAAAAATGAGACCCGGGATGTCAAAGCTCATTTAAAAAAAAAAAAATCTATTTGCAATGGATGATTTTTAGTTCATTTGGACTTCAAGAAGTCTGTGAACAGGGCGCCTGGGTGGCTCAGTGGGTGTCAAATAAATAAATAAAATCTTTAAAAAAAAAAGAAGTCTGTGAACACCCCATATTCTGTTCCCTGGGTGTAGCTGCCAATGACAGGAGTGAAACTATGGGATTATAACTGCATGAGTGGAAAACTCCTCTTCAAGTGTGAATTGACAGCCTGTGTCAGTATTGAAGCTCTTTGTAGAAAATGGGTAGCAGAGATTTCTTAGATTCAGGAAATCCTTTACCTTTACTCCTATCCTGAGTGGGATGACTTTATGTAAATGTATATATAATTTGGGACAAGCTGGTATCTTTCCTTTCCATTTCCTGACTCTAGTTCTACCAGAAGGCTGTCCATCAGGCCTGTTAGGTCATGAGCTTCAGTTTCCCAGCATTTTGCAGTAGTGGAAAGTGGAAAAGTGAGTGGAGAGGCAGTGAGCTCCATCTCAACATCATAGAGTGTGCCTTAAAATAAAGCTGAGATTGGAGAGGGTGTGCAGAATGGGGAACGCTCTTACACTGTTGGTGGGAATGCAAGTTGGTGCAGCCACTTTGGAAAACAGTTTGGAGATTCCTTAAGAAATTAAAAATAGACATACCCTATCACCCTGCAATTGCACTACTGCGTATTTACCACCAAAAAACAGATGTAGTGGAAAAAAGGGCCATCTGTACCACAATGTTCATAGCAGCAATGGCCACAGTCACCAAACTGTGGAAAGAACCAAGATGCCCTTCAGTGGATGAATTGAAGAAAGAAGATGTGGTCCATATATACAATGGAGTATTATGCCTCCATCAGAAAGGACGAATAGCCAACTTTTGTATCAACATGGACGGGACTGGAAGAGATTATGCTGAGTGAAATAAGTCAAGCAGAGAGAGTCATATGGTTTCACTTACTTGTGGAGCATAAGGAATAACATGGAGGACATTAGGAGATAGAGAGAAGTGAGTTGGGGGAAATCAGAGGGGGAGACAAGCCATGAGAGACTGTGGACTCAGAAACAAACTGAGGGTTTTGGAGGGAAGTGGGATGGGGGTTGCGTGAGCCTGGTGGTGGGTATTATGGAGGGCATGTATTGCATGGAGCACTGGGTGTGGTGCATAAACAACGGATTTTGGAACACTGAAAAAAATAAAATAAAACATATAAAACTGAGAGTCATAAACTGCTGAAGAGAAAGCTGGAATTGACTCCGTTCATTTCTCAAAGGTGAATAAATAACAAGAAGCCCATTCCGGGTGGCAACACTCAACCTTTTTGCTTATGAGCATGCACAGTCTTGGCATGGGGGTCGGCTGGCCTCTCAAGAAGCAGTGAGGAGGGAAGTTCCATGGAGGAACTTCCTGGGATTCAAGATTGTTCACATTGCTGAACCAGAGACACTTTTGGGGATGGTAGGTTTTTTTTTTTTTTTTTTTCCCCACAACAAGAAACCATTTATCTAGGCAAATTTAAACAGTATTCATGAGTTGACATCTTACATTGCATCACCTCTATCTGCCTGACTTGAGAAAATGCTTTGGAATATGAGTCAGAGTTGAAACTAAGAAGATTTATTATGTATTATCCTAAGTGCCTTCAAAGACTTTTAAGCAGAAAAGTAGTACAATCAGATTTTCATTGCCGAAAACTCACACTGACAGCACTGTATAACTGAACAAAACTAAAAGCAGTCAGAAGGCTAAGAATTCAGATAGGAGACTCGCATAGCCTCAGCCAAGGCATTAGGAGACGGACTGGGGAGGGGTTAGTAGGTTGGTGAGGACCTTAGAAAATAGGATTGAACTAGAATTTAACGGCAGATTGTGTATTGTGGATAATGGAGACAGAAGCCTAAGAATAATTGCCAAGATCTTGAGTAGAGTGACTGTTCAAATGATGGGTTTTCTAACAAAGATAGTATTTCAAGGAGAAGTAGGTTATAAAAAGTAGTTTTGAAAATTTAAGGTTTGAAGGGCATGAGAGTCTAATTGGAGATACTCGGTATGATTTGAGTTCAACTAAGAGAACCATTAGACAGAGATATATCATTACCTTTTGCTGAGGTATTTAGAATAGTGACTGTCATCTGGGGTAGGTTATGGGGGGTGCATTTAGAATAATCTGGAGGGAAAAATTTCCAAAGTGCATGTGCCTTTCGTTCTCCTTCAAGATTACAATAAGTCCTAAATAGAATGCCCTTCTCTCTTACCAATTTCTCTGAGACTCTGGTGCTGGTGAGTTGCTATTTTGATAGAAGTCTGAAGCACCTATCAAGTCGTTGGAGGCATGACAGATTAACAAACACTGAAACTAGAAATTATGAAACATTCAACTCACCACATTGAATATGTCCTCAGTGAGTTCTAAAATCTTCCATAGTTACCCATAACAATAAAAAGTTAAACGAAACATGACTACACTATTTAGTGGTTATAGCCTCTTAGGAAAGTCAGACAGGTGGCTAAAATTTTCACATAATACAATGAAAGCAATGATGAGGGTATTCATGTTGGTCCTGTGGTAGTATGGGAGAAAAGAATACAAACTATGTGCATTGCACTGGGGGAGATGGGCCATAGCAGTAGACCTCACCCAAAAAGAGGACTCCAGACCCAAGTTTTGAAGGATAGAGGTTGTTCCCTGGGTGAGGCAGAAGATGGAATTTCCCAAATAGTGTTGCCACCATGCATCATTTAAGATTGCTTTTGACTGCAAGTAATGGAAAACCCAAGTGACAATGACGCTAGCAATAGAGATATTTAATTTTCTTTTATTAACGTGGAGGGTGGAGATGGAGTATAAACAATTTGGAACAATACGTGACAAACTTGAAAGCCCCAGACATAGCTTTATATAAGCATGTTTTATAGAAATAGGGAGGCAAACAAGAAGAAGAGCTAAAGAAGTAGAAAAGCACACTAAGGAATAGGATTTAGGGGCCGAGTTGAGGGGTCATGTACAAGACATATTTTCCTGTATAAGCCTTGCAATCCTATTTTTTAAAAACAAGGTATAGATATCAATATGATAAAAATAAAGTATTGAAATAATATTTTGTCTATTGATATCGATATATTCATTATAGTCTTGACTAATGGAGTTTGAACTTTCAGTTGTATCTCTTAATGGTGATACACAATTTTAAGACTCAGACTCTGAAGCATGGTGTTTGAAAATGAAAAATCCTCAGAAGAACAAGAAAAGAAATGACCAGAAAGAAAAACTGAAATTAGTAGGTAAAGGAATTTCATGAATGAGAAAGTGATCAACAGCTCAACTTAAGGCATAGAACTTTACTAGGCATTTGTCAAATGTTTAATAATTAGTGAATTTGATGAGAGAAGTTATTTATAATTTAATGAACTTATTGGGCTGAAAAATATAAGACACTTGACTAATTAAAATAATATGCTTAAATATATAAATGACCTTCTCTTTACCTCTCTTTCTCTCTCTCTTTTTTTCCCTCTCTCTTTCTCTGAGGGTATCAAATTGTATTTCACTACCTTGAAAAGGTTTGAGATTATTGAAAAGACATGTGAAGAGAGAGAAGAAGGTAAGTTTTTGGTGCTTTTCAGTCCATACAAAGATAACTTACCCATCCTCCCTTAAACCAAGTATGTGTATCAACAGTAAGCTTAGAAATCTGAATTGTAGTTCATATTAATTAGAGTTGAGGAATTCTCATATCTGATACCTCTAAATTTTTTAGCAAACTGAAGCAAGATCTCCTTCTGCAGTTTCAGGAGGAATCATAATGGGGTAGAGACCCCCAAAGACAGGGTATGAGCAATGTTTGTTTGGGCTTTCACTACCAAATCATGGTTGGAACCCATCCTGTTTAACTGTGTAAGGTATATTGTGGCATCGATGGAGGCTGATGTTTAAATGGAAAAGCCAGAAATAACACCACCACTTCCTGGTAGATTTTCTTTGATATGCAATCGACCTAGAAGTTCTTAAACAGAAGGGAGGAAAAAGTAGCTAAGATGAGAGATTTTATTACCCTTATGAAGCTGCCATTTTGAAGGATGAGGCAACTCTGAATATGGAATTGCAAAATAGATATTAACTGAAGCAATCATATGGAGCTTGTGTCCAAGAACCGGACATGGGTAGTAGTTGCAAATATAGATATGGAGTCAGTGGAGCAGGGAAAGTAACCATAATCCCAGAAGCTATAATAATAGACAGCCAGTATTAACACAACACCATGTCTCTCACCAACCTCTGAATTCATCACCAGGAAACCATGCCAGGTGTATGGGACAAGGAAAGACGAGAGACGAGCAATCAATGAACCATGACGTGTTTATCTCTTGAATCAAAATTCCATGTTAGGAAGTAGGGAAATGTTGAGAGAAACAACTCTGATAGAGGGTTGACTTTCAAATGGTCTGGATATTAATGTAAAATCCATACAAGAGACATTAATTTGAATAATCAATTTAAACAGTAACTACATGTGTATTATCTCCTTTGCAGCTTGGTGGCCTAGGATGAAGTGAGTTCTATAAATATACTTTTAGAAGGTTCCCCCCCCCATTACTGGTTTTAGTTGTCGTTCAGGTATGTTGATTTTGCTATAATGTGTAAATGTAGGAAAATGTAGGAAATGTAGGAAAAATGTAGGAAATGTAGGAAATGTAGGAAAAACAGGAGAAATGATTTGTGTTTTATATATTATCTCCCATTCTCTTTTGCACACTTCTTTCAGGATTTAAATTTTTTTTTAAATTTTCAGATTTAAAATTTTAGGGTATCTTTAAGCCCAGCACTCCTATTGGGCTATCAGTTGTAGAAATAAACTGAAATGTCTTTAGTATTAACTACACAGGCTTGTGAAAAGTCAAGGAAGTAGGGTGATTTCCAAATATCAACTTGGGAAGGCCAAGTGGTTATGAAGGAATCAGGAGCTTTCCAGATGACTCTGCCATCATCTTGGGACCTACCAGCTCCTCTGTTTCTGAATTCCCGTCCTTGTACTAGAAGATACAAGGGTTGAGATCAACTAATGGCTTTACCTCAACCCTATACTCCCTCTGCCTCATTCTAGCTCCTGGGACGAAGACTGACTCTACGTCAAGAAAGATTTAAAATGCTGAATCAGGTAACTCAAGAGCAAGTCAGTTTTCCTACAAGATGAGCACCTACCCCAAGTCTGTCCACATTTTAATATAATTTTCCTCTTTGTTCATACCAACTCTCTTCCTCTCTTTCTCCCTCTCCCTGTTATTTCCAGGATCCAAGTCCTGTTGTTGACGTCTAACAAGGAACAGAGACCCTCTGAGGCTGATTTCTGTTTTGCTCTTAAATGTCTTCCCTTCTAAGAACTGGTTAATTCTTCCTAAGCACTGGCTCCATACCTGGGACAGAACATTGTAGCAGATTTATCATTTGCTCTGCTGAGTTCCAGAGTACTGCCTGTAGAGGCACCTTCATTATATTGTGTTGAATAGTCAGGAGGCCAAATGTTTACTTGCCTTACCATCTGTTGTCTGTATTCTTCCTACTGAGTTGGACTCTGGTTCATCGGGTGTCGTCAACTCTTTCTACCTACAGCCAGTTTAGAGTTCCAAGTGCTTACCTCTTCCTGTCTAGCCTGCACCACATGCTTTTGGATGTAATGATTATTCTTTGGGGGGAAATCTGTGGATCAATTAGGATACATTTGGCAGTATATCATGGAAAATATGTTTCCAACTGGCACAAACAATGTAGAAATTTATTAGTTTCTAAAACCTGACATGCAGTAGTGAAATAGAATGACTTAAGGGTTGAGATCAACTAATGGCTACATATCCATACATGTAATTATGGAGATGTGGCTACGGTACAGTGAGAAGACACCAGGACAATTTTAAGATATCTTTCCTTCCGTTTTAGAGATTGGTCTCAGAGGGAAAATTGCCCTAATGAAATGTATTCTGAGGTCTGATTTAATTTAAAAACCAGCTTTTATATGAGACTAAGTGAATTCGTCTGAAAGTTTCAACTCTTCTAATTTGGACAATTAGAGTTAAATGATAAAATTCATACGGATGTTCATAAGGTAGGCCTATAATTTAGTTGCATTCGGGGAGTAAAATATATCAAGGTTAGGCCAAGAGTGCACATGTTTATGACATTGTGTCTTTGATCTTATATAATTTTTTATTTTGATATGCTGCCTCTTCCCAAAAATGGTGGAGGGAGACTGAAATATATTATTTAGCTAATACTCTATGGAGATTAATGTACTTTGAGAGCAAATATGCATCCACTAATGGTATCAGAGGTTTGCCTAGGGAACAACATCAAGTCTGTGATTTCTGACCTCTGTGAATTAGCTTCCCAGGAATGCGTGTGAGGGCTGGATGGGTGTGGCCCGCCCCCCCCCCCAAACTATTGGATTTCAAGTTTTATAGCTTTGATTTTGGAAATTTTAAATTGAACTGTGATTAAGATAAACTTCTTAGACTGTGATGGTATAATGCTAAATAATCAGTAGGGTAAACACAATACTATTATGTTTCTAAAATTAGCACCTAAAGAGCTTTACCCTGCTTCCTCCTTCCCTAATGTCTCACCCCAGTAGCTACTGAGTGAACGTTCAGATATTTTTTAAGCTGCTTATACTCATTGCTCTCTTCCTCCTCCCTTCCCTCCCTCTGTCCATCTCCTTCCTTCAGTTTTAATTTCTCAACTTTTAAAAAACAGAACTAATGCTTTTGATAGCTTTAGACATACTCACGAGAGTATTTTCTGTACTTGCTATACTTTTGTATAAACCAGGATATGTAAAGACTGGGCTGAAGAATTTATATCCAGTTGGTAAATTATAATATTTATGCTGTGCCTAAACCTGTGCTGATGCACCATTTTTTTTCTGCAACATAATAACTAAACAGGAATTGTTCTCATAAGAAGGATTTTTGTGTACATATATATGCTACAGTAATCACAACTGGAGAAACCTTACTCTACAAATGACTCCTGAACTAATCTGCACATTCTTTTCAAGGAAATAACTTGCAATTTGGATTTAGGAGATTTGGGTTGGTTAATCACTTTTACATTTAGTTTTCTTGCATGTAAAACCAGCTTTCAGGATAATTGTATCCATATGCCTGTAAACTGTTAATTTTTGTCACTACATATTACTTTTCCACAGGATAAACTATTAAAAAGATTGGAAAATATAAAAAAAATAAATTATATTCCCATCCAATTAAATCTCTTGAACACACTAAGACTATTGATATTCCCTATGACACCTACTATCTCAGTCTACTCTAACAAAACACAGCTTTGAAAGCTGTGAGAAGTCCAATATTTGGTGCCAGCAATGACCCCATCTTTTTTTACCTCATCTAAGCCTAATTACCTCCAAAGATCTACCTCCTAATACTATCACATTAGGTATTAGAACTTAAGTATATGAATTGGGGGCAGGGCACAAACATTCAGTCTAGAACATAAAGAAGCCAACATTAATACAAACATAAGCACATTTTGTGATTCTTATCTTCATATGGCTTGTGAAATAGTACTTTAAAGAAACTGGTAGAAAATCAAAGACTCAAGTATCTTTTCTTGAACAATATTTATTCAGAAAGATCTTTGAGAAAGGAGTAATTTTGCTTCAGATTATTATCTACAGAATTCTCTAGCCTCCTGAGAAAAAAAGGAAAAAAAAATCTGCTATGTAGGTAAATTACTTTTGATTCAGCATTATTAATCTGAATCAATTAACTCTTTCCAAACAGGACTCTCTGTGTGAGTTTATATTTGGTGTGATTTTATCCTTGCCTTATTCAATTTTTCTCTAAAAGTACTGGTCTTTAAAACTATATTAATACTTAAGATCTCATCATCTGATTTCTTATTTCCTTTAATGCTGTGTATTCTTATCAATATACTCATCCCCCATGTTCTCATAATTATTTAGATTAATTTTTAAGTCATTGTCATTTTTTAGCCTAGATATTTTTAAAACTAATTTAAACAATGGAAATTTATTTCTAGTTTTTTGTTTCATCACAAAGCTACTTGTTAGGGTCTAGAGGCAAGGGCAGAGGAACTTTCTGTAAACTGAAAAATCTTGAATAGTTTAACGTACAAAAACTATTCTCAGATATGTATCATTGTTTTTGGTATTTACAATGCTGTAGATTGTTTGGAGGTTATGGTCAATAACTCCATACAGACGATGGGATGTAGTAGAAAGTGCTGGACTTGAATCCTTTCAACTTCTCTTACATCTCAGGGTCTGACTGTTACCTGCATTAAGACTTCATATAATTCTATCTGTGCAGCTTCCCCAATGCAATATGAGAATGGAAATACATGTTTTGTTCAACTAATGAATGCCTCAGTGGAAATAATGACAGACTCTAGAATCAAAGTATCCACTAACATAAGAAAGGTTTAAACTGAAGGAGATCAGGCACAAATGACCCAGTTAAATCAAGTATATCTGTTCATATAAAGGATAAAGGAGGTTGCCAGTTGTAAGAGATTGCAGAGAAATCCACACTATTTTTAATGATAGACAGGTTGAAGTTTCCAAGCACCCTACAAAATTTCAGAAGGGGACACACAATTGAAAATCATTTGAGTGAAGGAGACGGTCATGAGGGATCTTTTGAAAGGTTAAAGAAATCTTTGAGCTTTCCCATCCAGACTTACATAAACATGGCTGAAGACATTCACTGCAGCTACTAGTGGCCACCTAATCGTAGGCAGGTGTACTTCTTCATCAACCTTGGTGTAATACAATATATCCTATGAATAAAGAACACAGCTGGGCCCAGTGCAGGGCACTCAGGAATAACTGGTCCTCATTTATCACCTCAGCATTACAAGTACTGGCTTAAATTTAGAGCTGAAGGATTGAAAAGAGAGTTCGTTACCAAGATGTCTGTACTCGACAGTCATTTCGATTAGCTACAGATTCTATTTGGCAAGTTATTATGTTTACTTTCTACTTTCTGCATATATGTTCAGAAACCACCTAAAGACTATAACCTTCACATTTCATTGCAAATGTCATATTCTCTGTGCCCGGGAGTCAGATACCCAAATCAGACAACAATGATCAGAAGTAGTAAAAGAGATGAGGGGCGACTGTGTTTAATATCCTGTCACCTAATATTTAAGAAGACAGTTTCCACTGACTTTTAGTCTAATAAAATTAAAACACAGACCTTTTGGAACCCCCATGATTATGTAGCCATATTGTACAGTATAGCTTATAGTCGATTCCTGTCAACCTGAGTCAAAGGTGATTAGAAGATCAATGAAAATACAAAGGGTTGTATAGGGCAGATATGGCTGAAAGATGAAAATAATTAACTAACCAGAAAATGCTACCCAAATTACCTGCTTCGCATGGGCAGTAATGTTCTTAAAATATCAGATGGGAACCTGGGCTACAATGAAGAGTATTATCCCCATAACCACTCCTGGTTCATTTGGGTGAGATCAAGAATTGCACTTTCGGAAATTGTGAAAGGAGATACTTTTGTTCCATCCAGATGAAGTCATTCCCCCATCTCCACTCCCTATTATAACAAGGTTTAATAACAGCTGTCAACGAAATCTTCTCACTCTTTATCTGAAGTAATAATTTTGAGGTCAAATCAGCTAAAATAAGGAAGCGTTATCCTAGCTCCATACTTAAGAGGTGTTCAAGATCTAAACAATTTATTATTGATAGGTTCAGCCTGCTCTGTACCATTGGGATCTAAATGTTTCCTCCAGGCCTTTCCCTTGAGTAGCTACAGACTCCAATCAATCATTTTGAGTCTTATTAAGCATGGTCAGGCCCTGCATTAATATACTTTTACTTGAGTTGCTTAAGACAAAAATGTATTTACATATTAAAATTTCACAAATTCCGACATCTCTTCCTGTTTCATTTCATCTCAATCTAGGCAAAGTTTTCATTTTTTTAAAAATTTCTCTTTTACCTAGTCTCAGTCAAAGCAGAATACTGCTCAGCAAGGCATACGTGTACACAGATCTGGAATGATGAGTTCACTAATGAACAAGGGTTACAAGAGGAGACTTGGTAGTGTCTAACACTCCCTTTCTGCACTTTTACCAGTACATTCATAATACTAGTGACAATAATTTATAGTATTTGTTGAATTCTTTCTATCTACATACCAGATACTGTAAATGATTATATTTTTAAAAATTCTCATAAAACCCCTGAGTTATGTGCTAAACTTATTCCTGTCTTCCTTCCTCCCTCCATTTCTTCTATCACCTTCCTTCCCTCCTAATTTTTATAATTTCAGATGAAAAAAGTTGCCAATCCAGACATAACTAGTAGTTAAATTCGAGCTTTCTATACAACTATGCTTGATGGAGCCTGAAAGGCTCAGAGATTACTAAAGGAGGGATCATGGGGGAAGGAAAGTGGACACTACTGAAAAGTTTCCAGATGTTTCTGCAGGTGGCTTTAGGGGCTAAAATAATAGAACCACTAAGGACTGAGATTGATATATAAAGGAATAACTCCTCCCCCCAAAATTCACATGGTTTTTAAATTTTATTTTCAAGGAAATAGTTTTTCCTGAAACTGAACTAAACTAAAATGAGACAATTATTATTTCACCATATGGCAATTATATCTTATAGATTATTACATTAATTTTAACAAAGTGCTCTATTTTGATTCATCATCAAGTTTAAGGGTGCACTAATGGCTAACAAAGCCAGAAATCATGTTTATCTTTTCTCTTTGAATAATCAAATACGGGGAGTTAACTAAGTTATAACCATGAAAAGGTATAATGCAGTAGTGGTAATAAAAATGATGTATTTTTCAACATAGATAACTTAAATATTATAGGAAAATGAACTTAGGAAAGAGAAATAGAAGAAAGAGAAAATGAACTTAGTGAAGAGAAAATGAAATTAGCAAAGGACTCAGATAACTGAGTCCTTTATCTTGTGGAATGCCCAAAACATTGCTACATAATTTTAATGACCACAGTTTTGACTTTCAAAAATCCTAAAAAAATTACAGATCAAAATACTGCAGTCAGCCATCTGTATCCTGAGCCTTTAAAACCTCTTAAACTGGCAAGAGACCCACATCAATCAATTTGTGATTTGTACTGGACTTATAACTTACTTTCATTTGAAATCATAAATATAGAATAGTTCCATTAAAACAGACTCACATTCTTAGTGTTGCAATAATGCACTATTCTTCTGACAAAACAGAGTTGCAGTTCAAGTTCATAAATGGAAGAGTTGGGTTCAAGTAACTGACAACATCTAGAATCAAATATGTAACTGGGTCTCAAAATGAAGACCAAAGATGAATCAAGACAAATGCTAGTACTCTTGCATCCTGAATAAATCACTTTAAGTACAGGTCTGAAAATGAAGTTTTCAAATGATTTTTTTTTTAAATTTAAGCACTATTTGTAATCTAATTCTTCCTTACACTTGCCACTCCCCTTTTAACAGACATCTGGAGCTTGCATGGAGATACATCTGAAACATTTTTATCATTCTGGACTCTAGAATTTCCCCCATAGACAATTTTTCCACCTTAACTACCATTTTTAAGCAACCCAATGTACGTGTGATGGCTGAGTAGGTAGTGATACCACATACCCAAATGGAATGTGATGCAGCAGAAAGAGTTTCATATGGATGCAATTAATAGGAAATTTCACATGTTATCAAAATGATGAGATTGAACTGTATAAGAAAGAAAGCAGACAAGGCTCATCAGTAAATAGCATAGGCAAGAATGTTTTGTTAAAGGGACATGGTCAAATGGATGAATGAAGCATGCATAGTTTCATTTCAAATTTCATTTCTATTAACTTATTAAAATTTAATTTCTTTTCAGTATAACAGAATTCATTGTTTATGCACCACACCCCATATCCCATGCAATATGTGCCCTCCATAATACCCACCACCAGGATCCCCCAACCTTCCACCCCCCACCCCTTCATAACCCTCAGACTAATCACTTTTTGACAGAATAAACAATGTTTTGAATACAGATATGCTGATGGGGTCTCTTACTATTGCAATAGATATTTATTTCTTCAGAATGTTTATCAATGGAAATGTGTGAACCACTACTTGAGTCATGTGAAACCCAACAGATATTCAAGTTGATACTGGGGTTTTGAGAGCCCAGTCCCCCTACCCACTGTGGTTATCCTTGGTTCTGAAAGTCATGGCAGTTGAAGACTCTCCCTTCATCTATTCCCTGCAAATCCCAACCCTTCCCTCTGAAGTTCACTGGAAGCACTTATGACTAGGCATTCAGTCCCTACTCTCCAGAGTGAACCCTTGGTCCTCTCCTGTGTTGACAGTCTTCATTTCTATGCCAGTCCATACCTAACTCTCCCCCATGTCATGCGAACCAACTCTGAATCCAACACAAGAAGCTATCTGTTATGACTCCTACCACTGAATGCTCTGGGAGAGTTCATCCAATGTTAAGGAGAATAAGAGGATGTTTATTTCACAGGTGTGTGTGTGCACACATGTGTGTATATGGGTGTGTGTGTGTGCATGAGAGGCCCTCTTAGTAATATCTGTTCCTGTATTCCTGAGCAGTATCTTTATATGGGCTAATAGTTTTTTCCATTGCCTGGAACCAGTTGCTAAGTAGGAATCAAAGATTTCTGTGGGGACATATACATTGCATCCCAAGAAAATAAAAAAGAAAAAAATTCAAATTCTGGTGTTTTACTATATCCATATATCAGTCTACACATACCACAAATAGATTACCAAATATAAAAGAATTAGAACATATTAAATATACTTAACATGTAAATGGATATTTGACAAATTTCATTGTTAATGATCTTCAGGATTATCATTAAAATTTTATTCTTCAACATGATAAATGCAGAAAGGATAGATTTCTGAAAATTGCGTATGTGCTCAAATTAATTTTACACTCTAGCTTGTTTTATTCTCATTTATCTGTTTTAAAATAGATCTGAGTCATCTGAGCAGTTCTAATATTTCAATTTTGGATAAATATGCTTTGAGGTAGCTCATTAAAGAAAACAAAACAAAAAGTTATGTACCCAAAACATGCTGTTTCAATTGAACATAAAACCTATCTCTAAGTTCCTTGTCAGATGAGGAAAAGCAGGAAATGTTCTGTTAAAATGTTATGTTTCCATCAGGAAAACGGAGAGAGAGAGAAAGAAAGAAGAAAAGAAAAAAAAAAGAACTATATTAGGGGAGACAACAGTCTCCCTTATATCCAAGATGCAGAGAACATTCTCATGTGGACAGTGCAGTAAGCCAAGCTCAGACTGGCTGTGATCATTTCCACCAAGTCCTCCCAATAATGGAGCATGTGACTGTGCAGGTCCACAGGCTGGGTGCTCTGTGTGCAGCTGCAGTGTGACTGGGCAAGTGTGATGCCTAGAAGCACCACACTTCTTGTGGTCCAAGAAGCAGGGAAACTGGAAACAAAGTTGAAAACCGTATCTGATATCCACATCTTTGATCCAAGTGATGTGGCTTGCTAAAGGTTGGAGTTCTGGGTGACTTGGTTGGAAGTAAGGAATTCTGACAAGCTCCTTCTTGGGTGGGAGGGTGTGTGGTGGATCCTCTCCACCACACTGGCACCAACTGTGTCTGTTGTGAGGAACTGGGAGTCCTGAGGCGCCCACGTTATTGAGCCTGCCAGGCTTAGTTGTGAATTCACCCCTTCAGCTCACCCCAATAAACCGCAACATCTATTTGGTTTACACATGACTGAGCTCATATCCACCTGGGTCCTGTGGGAGGCCACTTCAGACCCTGTACTGGGTAGAGTAAGTAACATAGCACATAATATCAGAAGCAACGATTTTATGTTAATTGGAGCAAGAGTACATGTGTAACTTCTTCTTGTAAGACTGTTAATAGGTGTTAGATGACAAAAATAAATTTATAGACAAGTCCTTTTAGGATGCATCGAATTTACAAGTTTAAACAGATTTCTTTCCCGAAACACACAAGACTTTGGATGTGCTATTATACATTGTAACCTCTCAAACATTTTTAGGATCATCCCTCACATCTGGCCTCTGTCTCCACGGTGTAAAGACTGATCTTTTTATTCCTGGTTGAAATTCCATTTACATGTGACTTAATTTTACTAACTTAATGTGAACCATATATATATATATATATATGTATGTTATATAATATATAGCATATATATACACATATATATGTATATATGTGTATACATTTTTCATATATAATATATAATACTAAAATGCAATTATATATGTGTATATATAAGCAATGTGACATCCTGTTCAACAAGTTTGCAAAATATTCTTTTCTGATGGCTTAGCCCTAACATGTTGTGAAGATGATCACTGACTGCGCCACATTTCCTCCTATGGGTTCTGAGCTGACAGAGGAAGAACGAGATCCCATCAAATGCATATATACATTTGATATTTTCCCTTGACTGGGCAAATGTTTCCAAAGACTTACCCCCGAGTATAGGCCTTGGGATGACCTAGATGAACATCATCAGTATCTGCAGACAGGTAACTGATGATTTAGATCTTTCCACTCTTGGTGGGGAAAGGAAACTGTGAGTGCAAGTAGAAAGACAGGGAAACTTCTAGGGCTTCTCTCCCAGGCCCACCCACACAAAGTTTCTCAAATTATGGTTTAAACAGTTACGTCAGAATATCTTTAGGGTAGGACCAACTGGGTACTTTTGAAGCACTTCTGAGATGGCAGCATTTACATGTGGCAGAGGGAGGTACTCCAAGAACAAACTCTTTCCTATCCACAACCTATCATTCGGCAATGGGGGATTTCTACTTTAAGGACAAATGTGGAAGTGCTGGGGCAGAAGAAAGCTTTTCCTGTTAAACAGATGAGGTGATCACCCTTTTATTATATTCGGGCTTCGTTCTATACTGTATTAGAAAGATGTCCTGAAGGTATTTTCAGCCAGAAGTCTATGCTATTAACCAGTGCTGGCCTATGATAAGCCCAGAAGAGTGTGAGTGAGTGTGTGTGTGTGTGTGTGTGTGTGTGTGCGCGCGCACATGTGCGAGAGAGAGAGAGAGAGAGAGAGAGAGACAGAGATAGAGACCATTTTCAAGAAAGAACACTTTATATGCTGGAAAGGTGGCAACATGGAGTTGAAAAGACCCTGGATCTTGGATGCAGAAGCTTTTGAGACCCTTTGAGACCCTTTGATTCAGACTAGCCGTATTGCATAGCTGAACTCTCACATCCCTCTTGGGTCTAAACCTCCACAGCTCTGATTTGGTTCAGGACCTGCCTGATTCTGCTTCAGTTTCCATTTCTCTTCCAGCCTCACCTTTCTCTCTCCTTTCAAGATGTGCCTTGCAATTTTCTCCGCCCACGATTAACTGTTGTTTATTTTTACAATCTGGATTTCCATCTCTAACCTGTCCCTTGGTACCTTTAAACTTAATTCTTAACTGTGTCACCCATAAGATGACCTACTCTCTTTCAGCTGCAGTTTTATAAATAATCAGTTAATATTGGTCTTAACAGTTTGTACAGTCCCTTTCCTGACCTCTTACCCAGTTAGAATCCGAACAATTCCTTTATCCAAGTGAATGAAGAGTGTGAACTATCAGTTTTCAGTGCCAGATTAGGATAGAACAACATTTTAGAAAATTTGCTCTTTTCCAAACATTAATATATACTCGTGTATAAAATCACCTGAGGCTTGAAATGATGGTGACCCTCCCATAATTAATCTAGGGTCAGGACTTTTTCCTCCATAAGTTTCTCTTTCAATGGGCTGCATTTCAGCGACATAGATATCTTGGTGTGGCCTCAAATCATGTACCCCTGTTGCTACTTGTAACTTATTTTTCATGGTTAGTTAACAAACATGAGTAGCTTCAGAAAGGATAAAAACATGATTTTATAGATCATAGAGAAATCTATATAACATTTAATCTAGGTATAGCATCCAATGTTCAACAGGAAACACACATTTAAATCCAGGAACTGAAATCCCCTGTACCTCAGAGTGCATTGGGACCTCAAAAGCCACATAATTCAAAACACAAACAAATTGTCTTCTGTGATGTGTGAGCAATTCAATTTATCCAGTCAATAAAGAATAATACAGAGATGAAGCCAGAGGTGTATCTCCTTTCAATTAACTGTTTTCTGGTTATTGGTTTTAGATTGTTTTCTAACAATTTGATGTTTCTAATAAATTGTATGCTACTGTGTTCAGTTGTGCCCCTTCTACTCCAGACGGCCGACAGATCTTTCTAAAGAGCAAATCGCATCATGTTACTTGGCTAATTAAAATCTTTATACTGTTCTCATTGTACGAAGCATTGATTTTCAACACTGGTGACACATCAGGCCTGGAAATTTTTGGAAAATGGTGCCCAGGCCCCTTCTAAACCTTCTAAGAATGAATCTCCAAGGGTAGGGCTGGCCATAGTTATTTTTAAAATTAGGATCTTTGGATGACCCCAAATACAGTCATTCTTTTTTAAAAAAAAATTTTATTTTTTAATAAACATATATTTTTATCCCCAGGGGCACAGGTCTGTGAATCCCCAGGTTTACACACTTCAGCACTCACCATAGCACATACCCTCCCCAATGTCCATAATCCTACCACCCTTCTCCCAACCCTCCTCCCCCCAGCAACCCTCAGTTTTTTTTGTGTGATTAAGAGTCACTTATGGTTTGTCTCCCTCCCAATTCCATCTTGTTTCATTTATTCTTCTCCTACCCCCTTAACCCCCATGTTGCATCACCACTTCCTCGTATCAGGGAGATCATATGATAGTTGCCTTTTTCCGCTTGACTTATTTTGCCAAGCATGATACCCTCTAGTTCCATCCACGTCGTCGCAAATGGCAAGATTTCATTTCTTTTGATGGCTGCATAGTATTCCATTATATATATATACCACATCTTCTTTATCCATTCATCTGTTGATGGACATCTAGGTTCTTTCCATAGTTTGGCTATTGTAGACATTGCTGCTATAAACATTCAGGTGCACGTGCCCCTTTGAATCACTACATTTGTATCTTTGGGGTAAATACCCAGTAGTGCAATTGCTGGGTCATAGGGTCAAATACAGTCATTCTTGAATACTTAGCCTACAGAACAGTAGGCTAAGTATTCAAGCCCAATTTCTGCAGTGTGGCTTATATGTAGGATGCTTGTGGCACAGACTCCCTCTCTAGTATCCTAATTCTCTCCCCAACCACACTTTGTTACCCAAAAACACATTCATGCAGATGCACATACATACATGCTCAGCATATGTGTGTTTTTAGAGCATTTTAAGATTTACAGCAAAATTCAGGGAAAGGTAAAGAGATTCCCCACATATCCCCTGCACCCACACATGCATAACCTCCCCCACTGGAGTCATCAACATCCCCCAGTAGAATGGGACATTTCTTACACTTGATGATCCTATATTGACACATCATGATTACCCAAAGTTCACACTTTGGTTTTGTTCACTCCTGGTGTTGTATATCATTCTATGGTTTGGGACAAATAAGTCATATGTATCAATCATTATGGTATCATACAGAGTATCTCCACTGCCTTAAAAAATCTCCTGCCCTCTACCTATTCATCCTCCCACTCCCTGCCAACCCCTGGCAACAACTGATCTTTCAATGGCCTCTGTAGTTCTACCTTTTCCAGAACGTCATATACTTGGGATCACACATTATACAGCCTTTTCAGATTGGTTTCTTTCACTCACAGCTGCCTTAAAACTCCTTGAAGTTTCATAAATGAATCAGATGAAAGTTAAAAGCTAGGCCGTATGTGGTCAGCCTAAATTCTAGATTATCTTGCCACTCAGAGGAAACTTCAAAAGGACTTTGGTTTGCTCAGGTGCCTTAGGCCTGTGGGGAAGGGCTGCTCCTCACCTACCCTCCCTCCCGCTGCACGGTGAACCACAAGGATCTCATGGAGCAGACATGCACTGGCCACACCACCCATAGCCACTCTCAAGGCAGACCGCTAACTGGACCCACGGAGGAAATGCCTCCTGCACCACCCAGGGGAGGGCCATATTATGATCTCTCGCTCTCCCTGAGAACCAGGAAGGAAGCAAAGACCACCTTCATTTCTGGCACCTACCATGCCGCTAGAATTCTGCTAGTCTGTTATTTGCTGTGCTCCACAGGTCATTGGGGATGGAATCCTCCAAGGCTCATACCCCACTTTGTTCTAGAGCTAGCACTGTGCTCTGTTACTAATGACCTAAAGTAAATTGATAAATAAATATTAACAGCAATCCTAGCTACCATATATTGAGCGTTTCCAGTATACCAGGAATAGAATTACCCGTTTTTTATATGCTCTCATTTGGTTGAACAGTATCATCTACATTATACTGATGAGAAAGCAGATGATGAACATCATCGTCATTATCATTGCAACTAATATTTACGGAGTTTTGCTTTGGCCAGTCACTATGCTCAGTGTCTTAGCTATAATAACTCATTTAATTTTTATTGTCAGGTGAATTATAGATCACAGCAAATGAGGAAATTGGGACAGAGAGAAGTAAACTTGCCCAAAGTCAATCAGCTACTAACTGTCAATATCTGGATTTTAGCATAAGTACTTGGACTTCAGAGCAATGGTCTTAATGATGATGCAGTACACTGTTATTTCAACACTAGCCTCTTCAACTCTCCTATTATTATCCAATACTTTTCTTTTTAAAGATTTTATTTATTTATTTGACAGATAGAGATCTCAAGTAGGTAGAGTGGCAGGCAGAGAGGGAAGAAGGGAAGCAGGCTCCCCGCTGAGCAGAGAGCCCAGGACCCTGAGATCATGATCTGAGCCGAAGGCAGAGGCTTTAACCCACTGAGCCACCCAGGTGCCCCTATTATCCAATACTTAAAGACTTAATGATATATAATGATTACATGAATTACAAAACTATTCCTCTTCAAAAATTGTAAGCCGTATTTGTTAGTCTTTCTTGTAACATACAATCTAGAGTACAGATATTTAATAAGATATATGGAGAAAGAAACATATCTAGGATATAAGAAATTGAAAGAAAATTAAATTTTACTATGAATTGAGAAATAAAAATAAATTTCATTAATTAAAAGCAGTTTGCGGGACGTCTGGGGGGCTCAGTTGGTTAAGCAGCTGCCTTCGGCTCAGGTCATGATCCCAGCGTCCTGGGATCGAGTCCCACATAGGGTTCCTTGCTCGGAGGGGAGCCTGCTTCTCCCTGTGCCTCTGCCTGCCATTCTGTCTGCCTGTGCTCACTCTCCCCCCCTCCCCGATAAATAAATAAAGTCTTTAAAAAAAAAAAAAAAAGCAGTTTGCAAAAATAAACAAAAGTAAGCTGTTTGCTAAGAGTACATTATATTAGTCCCCTAGAGAATGTTATTCATTTGCACCCTGGTGCAAGACCACTGGCCTATATTTAGAGAATATTTTAAGAAACTATCTCTATGAATCTTTGTGCTTCACTTGCATATGGTTGGTGATGAGATAGTTGTTTGTGTATCACAATGTCGTCTTAATTGGAACCATTGGGGAAACGTCTCTCTCATCTCATTTTCATTAAAAGTTGTGCTTCCCCTGAGAAAATGCTTTGCTTTAATTTTGTGAACCTTGTGAATCATGTAACATATTTTGATTACCCCTTCATAATGGCTGCTAAAAATCACAGACAAAATTATAACATACCTAAAGGAAATGTTTAGAGAATCATAGCCCACATTTGATATACCAATTTCTGTAAAAAGTATACTTTGCACTCTTACATTTATTTCATCATCAATACTAAAATATCTTTGTTAAGCCAAGACTATGGTAATATTATCATAGTGCCCACACCAGCAGATAAATCTGCTCCATTCTTGTTTGCCTTGATTTAAAAAAAAAAAGAAAAAATAAAAGAATCTATTTTTGGAGATTCAGCACACCAAGGATCTAAAATGGAAATAACCAAAATGTGAGGGTTCTTGAATTTGCAGAATATAGGAACAGGAAATGCAATTTTGTCTGGAAGGCCTAAATGTAGAAGTACAACACAACTATATTCAAAAGCAAAAGCTGTGATCTTCACTAGATGTTAGTCACTAAGTCCACAGACTCTGGAGCCAGACTTTGTGGGTTCCATCCTGTCTCTTATTTAAAGAACTAAGTCAGCTACTTAACATCACCATGTCTCAGTTTCCTAATCTTTATAATTGAGAGAACAGTTCTTACTGTATAGGAATTATTGCAATGATTAAATGAATTTATTTACATGAACTTCTTAACTGTGTCTTTCATATTGTAAGCACTGTAAGTGTTAGATTTTACTGTTTGCTGGATTTCCCACAAGTGCTGATATTATCAAGAATGATATTAAGAGTAGGAATAGAAAGAAGGAATAGAAAGAAGTAGGGGCACCCGGGTGGCTCAGTCAGTTAAGCGTCCAACTCTTGACTTTGGCTCAGGTAATAATCTCAAGGTTGTGAGAAGGAGGCTCGCAACAGGGTCTACACTCAGTGGGGAGTCTTTTTCTCTCCCTCTGCCCCTCTCTCCACTTGCATGAGGGCTCTGTCTAAAATAAATAAATAAATCTTTAAAAAAGGAAGGAAGGATGGAAGAAAAGGTGAATGTCTTCAATGAATGAAGAAAAATAACTGGGCGGTGAGTTTATGATCACCCAAGGAGGAGGAGTAGGAAAAGTCCTTTAAGACAAAGGGAACTTTGAAAGATGCAAGAGAAAGCAAAAACAAAAATGAAAACAAAAAACAAAATGAAAGAAAACAAAAACCAGAATGGAAGCTTCAATAGGATCAAGCATGATAATACTTCCACCTTTAGATCCTGGGGTCACAGGTGAGGTAAAAACCAGGTCTCCCCCTGAAAAGGCTGCAGGAACAGGAACTATTGCTAGTTTTCAGTGAAGAAGGTCATGGGAAAAGCTAAATAAATTTGAGGACTGTAGGTATTTTTTATTGCCTCTCTATCAAAAGTTACAGTTTCAAACTAGTTTTGTTGTACTCCTTCCATTCTCTGGGATTTGTTACAGGTCTTCAACTATTTCAATTCTTCCTAAATAATACCTTTTCTATTTTCATATTATTACAAGCCTCTTCTGAATGACTAGATGCCCTCTTGCCACATCTGTGTTAGATGCTTCATGTATGTGTTTCCTTTTTTTTTTTTTTTTTTTAGATCATGAATTAAATAGGGAAAGTTTTTTTTTTTTTTATAAACATATATTTTTATCCCCAGGGGTACAGGTCTGTGAATCACCAGGTTTACACACTTCACAGCACTCACCAAATCACATACCCTCCCCAATGTCCATAATCCCACCCCCTTCTCCCAAACCCCCTCCCCCCGGCAACCCTCAGTTTGTTTTGTGAGATTAAGAGTCACTTATGGTTTGTATCCCTCCCAATCCCATCTTGTTTCATTTATTCTTCTTCTACCCACTTAAGCCTCCATGTTGCATCACCACTTCCTCATATCAGGGAGATCATATGATAGTTGTCTTTCTCTGCTTGACTTATTTCGCTAAGCATGATACGCTTTAGTTCCATCCATGTTGTTGCAAATGGCAAGATTTCATTTCTTTTGATGGCTGCATAGTATTCCATTGTGTATATATACCAACAGAAACCACCTTTTATTGTATATAGTGTCAATGTGAAGAAGCTAATTTCCTCCACAGTCTATACTGGAATGCCAAAAAGAGAGAAATTGACCCTATCCATTAAATTTCATCCATCTTCAGAGACCAGCATTTTGCTGAAAATGTATCATCTAGAATGTCAGACATCATCAATAATGCTACTTACTTTAGAAGTCATTGTGGAGTAGAAGACAGACTAAGGTATTTTATCACTGATTGGTAGGCATCAAACACCTATGTCCTTTCCCCCCTTCATATCAATAGGAACCTGAGAAGAAAACATGTATTCACATGGATTGTATTTGGTGTTTAAGGCTGAAAAACAATCAGAGATGTTGGAAAAATCCAAGATATCCAGAGGCAGTCATTACCAAATATTTTCCAGTTCACTGAATTGATTATTAAATGTGTCCCAAAAACTTGGAATAAGAAGGTTCCAGAACTTGATTTTGGGTATGAGCACAAAGCTCTACCTGAGGACACTTTGGGGATACATCATTCTCATGGAAGTCAGGTGTGAGTTAGGGTATGAAGGTGATAGAAAAGCCCAACAAATTTGAGGATTCTAGAGTTTGTTGATCATTCCACAGTAATTTCAGAGCATACAATGGAAAAGTTTTGTAGATCTCAGATTAGAGGATGCAGAGAAGAGTAAGTCAAAGTAGGTGCTCTGGGAGTTTTGGGTTTCTGGAAGTTAGATAAGAATATCCACAAAGCATGATAGGATTGGTCTTGAAAATTGTTTAAAGAAAGGTAGTCTTGGGGCGCCTGGGTGGCTCAGTGGGTTAAAGCCTTTGCCTTCAGTTCAGGTCATGATCCCAGGGTCCTGGGATTGAGCCCCCGCATGAGGCTCTCTGCTCTTCCTCCTCTTTCTCTCTCTGCCTGCCTCTCTGCCTACTTATGATCTCTATCAAATAAATAAATCTTTAAAAAAATAAAGAAAGGTAGTCTATAGATTTAAGCTAAAATTAGTGATTCTTAGCTGCATGAAATGGGGCTTCTGAATAGTTACCCCCTTCAAGGACCCTGAATGATTGACGGATAAGGAAGGAAATCTAACAGAGAACACCTGGTAAGGTAAAGACACCTCTGATAGTACTTTCCCCAAAAGCCATAGGAGGCATGGCAACGCCAGAGAAAGATGCTAAATGATAATTCTTTAGAAGACTGTTTTCACTTCTGTTAATGTTGTTTAAATGAGAGAGGGCATATATTAAGTGGATTTATCCATTAATGGGCCAGAGGAGTATGGAATAAGTGAATATATTGCTGAAAAGTTGCCCAGTGATGGAACATATGCCTTGCTCTTAGTGAGTTTGTTGCCAGTTGGAAAGAAAGCAAGAGGTCATGAAAAAACTTAGTAGTAAGTCAAGTAACAAAGGGTAATATCCTGAGAATAGCACAGGCCATGGGTTTGAGGTGTGATGGAGTTTGCCCAGTAGAGAGGTTGAGAGGGCAAAGTAGCTAGAGTACAAAATGGCGAAGTGGCAGACAGGGGAGCTAGAGATGGAAGCAGACCATTTTAGGAGTGGTTTTGAGTACTGAAGCAGGGGGTTAAACTAAGGTTTGCTTTAGTCTGGAGCTTTGAACAGTTAAAAGGCTGCAGCAATAGTACCGATCAGAAGAATCTACAATAATTGCGGAATTCAGTTGCCACCTGAGATTTTCCTGTCCACAGAATCCAAATTTTTGTAGGAAGACTATACAGTCCCCTTAATTTGGTTTAATTCTTTGGGGCTTATGTTCTGATGATTTTTAAAAATTTTAATTTTTTATTAACATATAATGTATTATTAACCCCACGGGTACAGGTCTGTGAATCACCAGATTTACACACTTCACAGCACTCACCATAGCACACACCCTCTCCAATGTCCATAACCCCACCACCCTCTACCTCCACCCCTCCCCCCAGCAACCCTTAGTTTGTTTTGTGAGATTAAGAGTCTCTTATGGTTTGTCTCGCTCCGGATTCCCTCTTGTTTCATTTTTCCTTCCCCACCCCCTAAACCCCCCACGTTGTCTCTCAAATTCTTCATGTCAGGGAGATCATAGGATAGTTGTCTTTCTCTGATTGACTTATTTTGCTCAGCATAATACCCTCTAGCTCTCTGATGATTATTTTTTGACTTGACTTTCTACTGCTGTTGGGTGCTTGGTCTGTCACAGTTTACTTGCAATGGCTGAACCCTTCTCTGCCTCAGTGTGCACCAGCCGTACTTTGCAGGGCATGTTCCATGCTTTCTTCAATACAACACTCACCCATGACATTTTTAGACTCGGTAACTTCTATGGAGGCTTTTTTGGTGATGGGAAGAGAAGCCTACCCTACAGTAAAAAAGAAACTTAGAATTGAAATTAGACATCATTGTGCCTAAAAGTACTTGACGCTCACCCTAGTAGCCAGAAATTCCTCCTGAGTGGTGTTTCCCTGTTCACTGCAGATTGCACACATTCTCAACCTTTCAATATCTCATCTATCTCCCAGCAACTTAGTCTGCATCCATACCCCTGAATTTAGATGAATTCACATGCAAAACACTTTAGCTGTCACTATGTCACTGTTATATTATCTCATGGAAGTATTTTACCTTCAACAAAAAGCAACTTGCACCAGAGGAAAGATTATGACAATATTTTGTGCAGAAAGGACTGCAGTCATTTGTGGTTTTAAACAACATGTTTTTATGCCTTGAAAAACACAGACAGCTACTGATTATATACTTACTGAGAAAAGAAAACACCAGAGGAAGTTTCTAATAGAGATCAGGAGTTGTATTCAAATGGAATCTATCAAATTGAGTTTATCCTTACCTGCTAACATCTGGACAATCTGCCAATGCAATAAAAATTCAACAAACTTACAAATTATTACCAGAGCATGAAGGTCTCTTTTTCTAAAAGTGTGTATAAAGATCGCTTATAGTATTAAGCGTGTGAAAAATTAATTAATAACTATAACTGCTACTTGTGTAACAATTTACTGTTACTGATTTTTATTCTTTGGTCTAAATATAGTGCTATGGGAGAAATGAGGATAGACAGAGAAAAATGAAACTAGACTTAAAAAGTTTTTAAGATCTGCAGCTGAGATGAGAGAGGAGCTCAACCTAAAGGAAGTGCATTTGTTTCTCTGTCACTGTGCATGAATCTAGTAGGACTTCTCCGTTACTTCATTCTGAACTTTCAAGTTCACAATCATTGACATAACAGAATATATTTTTATGTATCTTAAAGCAGATTTCCAGGTGGAAGTATTAACAGGTACATTTTTAAATAACAGGTACCCATTGGGAAATAAACTGGATTCACAAAAAAATTCACCTGCCTTTGTTTAAATTCACTATCTTGTAGAGAAACGTCTTTGATTTCCAATGCCAGATATGCTTTTGAGTTCTTGAATGAGCCATTGATTCTGGAATAAATCCTTGGGATAGCTTTGTTGGAAAAACCATGTAGGGATAGGACAGTCTGTTTTTGCCAAATTCAGGATTCATTGAAGCAGTGCTGACTTCAGGAATTACTTTGTATCATGCTGAGTAGGTACATAGAAATATATATGACAAAATAATTTGCAACGCATTTCTGGTGGGATTCACCTGAAAATAAATGACTTCTGTTCAGTTACTGTTGAATTTATCTCAATACCGATGAAATCATTGATTTAACTGGGTATTTACTGTACATGGCATTAGAGTCAGTCCACAAGGGGGCTCCCTTGCTTTAATTTTTAGATTTCCTTTAAAATGGATTATACTTTGGAAGATTTTTTTTTTTTACCTTTGCAGAAGAATTTAATAAACCAATTTTAAATGCACCAGAAACTCTGAAATGTATTAATGGGTCACATTAACCTGAAAGAAAAAAGTACAGCCTCCACACTCTCTGGGGCATCTGATTTTTCTTAGTAAAAACTTTTATTTATTTATTTTTTTAACAAATGTCATGTTGTTAGTTAGCTGTGACAAAATTGTACTTCTCTAAGTCATGCAAAGCCAACTGTATCCATGCTATACAAATCCTATGAGTCAGATAACACAATTGCAATGGTTAGTTTAGTGAGATCATCATGATTTCCATAGGACAAAGTGCTATGTCAAATGGATAGATACCCAGCACATGTCATTTTTGTAATGTGAGTCTTAAAAAAAAAAAAAAAAGGTATTCATTTCTTCAATAATATAGGATTTAGTGGCCTTTGAAAACATGTATTTGACTATGCATTTGTTAGGTTCTTTTTCATGAATCCCACTGTGTAGTCAAGAGATTGCTTGAGTGTGGACTTTGTCACAAACATTGTTCTAAACTAGATGGATTTTATAAATGAACTGATACCTCCAAGCAACTTACATTTTCCTAGTAGGAGTGAAATAGTAAGCATGTAATTGTATGGCAACACGATGGAGGTACTGGATATGGGGAGGTTGGTAACTTGGTAAGATAAAAAGGAAGACTATGGATTTATGTTAGGTTTACCAATACATGAAATGCTGCATAATGTAACATTAAGGAAATTTTGTTGCTTATTTGTCTTACACCAGTCACTGCTGAATATATTTTTCTGTGCATCCTTTTATATAATCTTCATACTAAACCATGGCATGGCCTGCATTTCCGTCTGTTGAGCTCTAATTCCCTACGGGCCAGCAATGGAGGGCTAAACGATCCGGTGATTCCCAGTTTGGCCTCTAGGTGGCAAACAAGTCTTTTTTGTTAACCAAGAGGATGTCCCCATCCTGTTCTATCCCCTCTTTTTTAAGAGTAAAATCCTCAGGAAATATTATAGGCTTCAAGTTTCATAAAATTCTGTGAGCAGCAACACAACGTAGATATTAATTCGGAAGAGGAAGAGTACACGTGACTGGAAAATTAATGGTACCGGGAACAACTCTAAAGTAACTGAAATATTTTTATATAGAGGGGCTGGGACTAGGAGGAGATTACATGGAACTGAGATGTAGAAATAAATATGAGCTGAGTCTGGAAGATAAGTTATAAAAGATCAAGGACCTTTATGTCTTTTCTCACTTCTGTATTCCCTGCACCTAATATAGAGTAAATGTTGGAAAATTATTTGGTTGATAATCTGCTGCCCCAACTTTTTAAGACTCCAAGAGTAAATATTTTGAGTTTGTTGGCCATACTGGGTTTGTCACACCTATTCAACTCTGTTGTCGTAATATGAGAGCAGCCACATTCTCCCCCGCCAAAAAAAAAAAAAAAAAAAAAAAAAAAAAAAGAATGAACGTGTCTATGTTCCAGATAAATTTAGCAAAAAACCCCCAAACCAAAAGCAAACCAAACAAAAAAAAAAAACAGGTGTCCAGCTTATAGTCTAGGTTCCTTGGTTCCTGCTGCACATCTTCTTACCTATGCCTTGGATACTCAAGAGTTTAGAAAGTTCATGGTTTCCTGACAAACCAGATACTCTGAGAATACAGAACAGTACCTTAAAATTTACAATGGGATCTTTTTTATGGCCTAATTTCGTCTCTTCTGAAGGCAGTGATCATTTGTGAGCCCCTCTAACTCTATTGGTCCTCTCCAAGCTCCCACATCATCAAGTCGCTAATAGCTCTGGAAATGAGTAGTAGTTACCACACACACAGCAGATTAAAGCCGAGGTCCTTACTATCTGGTGGTTTTCAGTGTAAGTGTTTGTTTGCCCTGTAATACTTCCTTTACAATAATCACAATTAATGAAAAAATATTAAAAATCTGCCTCTAAACTCTCAATTTCTATAGCACAGCAAGAAACATCAGCCAGGCAGCACACAATTCTTAAAGAACTACGTTTAGTAGACAGAATTGTACAAATTCTGTTACTTTCATTCTCTATCCTCCATCTCCATCTTCCCCATCAGATCTTTACTATGATGGTGTCAGTGAAGAAGAGACACAATAACCAACCTAACAGAGGTATCCTTGAAAAGAGAATAAAGATACACTTAGCACATGTATTTCTAATTAATCTTTGGCATATGGTGATGGTAAATTTAATGTGTCAACTTGACTGGGTCATGGGCTATTCAAATATTTGCCCAAACATAATTCTGGGTGCATCTGTGAGGGATTTTTGGAATGAGATTAACATTTAAATCAATAGACCAAGTAAAAAATGGGTCCTGACTAATTTCTTTGAACTTGGAGGTAGTCTTTCTTCTTGCCTTTGAACGGGAACTGAAACATAGATTCTTCCTGGATTGGGAGTTTACTGACACTTTAAATTGGAACTACACCATTCATTCTCTTAGTTCTTAAGCCTTCAAACTAAAACTGGAATTAAACCACTGGCTCTCTTGGATCTTCAGCTTGGTGACTCAACATGAAGATCTTGGGACTTGTTAGCCTCCATAATCACTTGAGCCAATTATTTATAATAAATCTCTACATAAATATTTAACATATATACTACACACATGCCACACTGGTTCTCTGGAGAACCCTCGTAGATACACACATTATGTATGGTTTCACTGGTACCTAGCTCCCTGCTTTCACAGTCTAGATACTCTCCTATATGCTCCATGCTTCATCTGTGAACACTGACTACAGACCGACCTTTTCTCTGTTTTGACTGGGGATTCAATGAACCTGCCACATTTTTTTTTTTCTTGGCTGCCTGCTGCAGCTGGAATCTTGATATTCTTATTTCTACAATGAATGTTTCCACTACTAAAGTTGAGTATAGGAAGGGAGCATACTTCTTCCACAGCTGGGTATACACCAGGAGAGATGATGTGCTAATATCCCAAACTGGAACATCATTGTGTTTTCCTAATACATTCTGGTGAAGCTGAATTACAAATATGTCTTCTTTTTAACTCTTTTAAGTTTTCATAGAAAATAAGCTTAGGAAAACATTCTTTCAAAATATAAAGACATTCAATCTTCCACAGAATTCTCAAATAACTCTTGAAACACAATATTGATGCAATTTAGAAACCAAGAAATGTCATCATTCTTTTTGGTTTGTTGCCTAATTTCTTAAGGCTTGGATTGATTTTTTTATAAGTCTCTGGCTTGTGAATATACACTGATTTGTTTAATTTATGCAATGGATTAAAAAAAAAAGCAGACATTAAAATGCACTGACATTAGTGATGAGGTTGGAGAAACCAAGGCATTTGGTTTACATAAAGTTCTATTGAAATGTCTGGAACCAGAGCAGCAGTCTGTATTTCAAGGCTGTTTAGAAAACAAGACATAAATCTTTACTTGATAAGAGGAACAAATCAATAGAAAACAAAACACATTTATATGTTCCTGATAGCACTACAAATGGGGAATAGGACACTTAGGTTAACCTATTGTTCAAGAAGAGCCATTCAACTGTGTTGTGCACAGTGAATATAATTCAGGAATTTTGATACTTTTTGAAGTAAGGTCTTCTATTTTTTAAGTACCTCTAACCCCTCTTGCATGAGTTGAAAGTTTGATAAGTTTTCTTATTTTTAACACTGTTATATTTCCCTGCAAAGTACAGAAACAAACAGAAAAAGAACACGGTGTCTCTTAGAACTGAAGAAAATCTACGTTGACATTCACAGTTGCTAGATAAAGTCACTGTTCTTTGTTTCGTTTTATGAAGAGCTAGAAAATATGGAATAGTAATGAAGAAAGAAAATAATTGTGATCTCATATATATTGAATATTAAATTAACAGGCAAAGATAGAATTATGACCCCAGAGATTACATAAGGAAACAAATTTCTATCAGATCTGGAACTTGATTTATATCTGTTAGTGATGAAAACAATGAAAAATTATCTTTGTGTTATATTTTCTTAACCCTGTCTAATGAAGAGGGTTTTTGTCTTTTTTTATATGATTCTACTGAAAAATCCTAGTGATTCACTACTTGAAACAAAATCTAGCATTGTGAAAAATAAACTCCTCACTATAACTTCCTGTTTTATGCTCTCTATAGACGTGCTTCAGAAAGTGATCATGCATAAAAGCAGAGAGAGGAATCCTGTATTCCTCTTCTATAACTGAGTAGAGCTCAGCCATGCAAAGCCAGGCTTCATTGTCCCATTTTAAAATGGACTTGGACATTCCATTTGGAGATGGATTTTGGACATCCCATGTGTTCTTTACACATTATAATAAAAAAATACACTTATTTCTGGTCACACAGCACAAACTTGCTGCTTCTGCTCTGACATTGGTAGATAGAGCACTAAAGGGTAATTAGAAGTATTAAAAAACGCTGAATGATATGGCCATGGGTCACACAGATGTTGAGAAGTTTCCCCTGTTGCAGTTTAAAGCAGTGAGTGTGATTAAACTATAAAGTAAGATTTCCAGTCTAGTGCCAAAAGAAAGGAACAAACAAATGAACAAACAGTCAAAGAAAGAAAACGGAAGAAATCTTTTAATTCAAATTTTGTTAAATTTAAAACTTTTTGATTTCTACCTTTTTCTTGCAATCTTTCACTTTCCTCTGTTTACACTAATATTTAAATTGGTTCCAATTAAATGAATGATTGGACTGCAAATTCTAATTTGTTTGAGCAATTGTAAATAAACATTCTTCTGATAATAAGATATAGGTGTGTGGCACTGGTACAAGAGATGAATTCATGAAAAAATCTCTTCTTATAAGGCAAAACTTACAAAACCATTAAAATAGTAGGTCCACAAGCCCCTGGCCTTGATCCAACTCTTAAATGACCTCTCCAGAAATGCGAAAGGTGACTGAGAGATTGTCTACCTGACCCAGACTGCATACACTTAGAGGGATATCTGAATTATCTCCAACACACCAACTTTGTATTATTCTAAGAACATTGCTTATGTATGGCTTTTTTCCCAAGAGGGTGAAAAATATTTTTATTCAATTTTTAAGCTATCTTTATAATTAATTGTTTATAATAGTTGACTTAATAAAATATGATTCTCTATTTAATGGGTTAAATATGGACGAGTAGGAGAACACACAGGCCACCACTTGGTGGTAAGAAACACAACATTCATGAGTCCTCTGATATATATTAACTGTTACATCCTACTAGTGTATATAGATACACAGCCAGGGTTCATAATACTATATGAGAGTGCAGGTTTCCTTGTCCCCGGTACTGTTCTTTCCCAAAGCACACTAAATGTATCTACATAATTATTCACATAGAGCCAATGAAAAGTTGATCATCATTTAATAATCTCAAAACAAAAGCAAAGTTGATGGATAGATAATGCATCACAGAGGATCTGGGCATTTTCCTGAGCATCTAATGTTAGAAAGTGTCCATTTTGCTACAGTTTTCAAGTGATCTTTGATGATATAGCCCATTTTTTTTTTCTTTGAACTTATCTTCCTTTCTCCACTGCCTCCCAAAGCCACCATGGGTCTTCCTTTTTTTTTCAAGATGTGCTCCTTCTCCATATTTTTAGTCCTATCAATCCTTCAGGATTAATTAATTTAATTTCTGACCATTCTACAATTCTGGATGCTCTCACAATCTGACAATGGTCATGTTTTACTATTAAACTTATCATACAGTATTGTAATTAATCTTATATTGAATATATTTCCTAAAATTGGCCAGGTACTTTTTAAGGGAAATTACCACATCTTAGATATTTGTGGACTTCCTTTGAATCACACAGTGGTTCAGTAGAAGGTCAAAGAGTGTGTGATGAACTTGTAGTTACTTAAAAACCTAAATCTGTTCTCTGTATCAATTCTATTTGCTTACTGCATTTCTCAGAGCGAGCATAAAATAATTGTTTTATATTTAGACTGAATTCATGAATTCTACTCTATAATGTGGGCATCAATGGATCTCAGAATATTCAAGAAAATAATTTTTTTTGCCCATTCTGATGCCCATTAAACTTTCAATTAATGATTTTAATAACATTGAAATAAGTAACGGATAAATAATTAGTTGATTGAGAAATTCCTAACTTCACATTTCTTGATAGTTTAAATTATTGATCTTATTTGCTATGGTGCTGGCATTTGGCCAAGTATCCTGCCAAGTTAGTAATTAAAATACAAATTGCTTTTATGAATCAAAGTGCTTCCTTTCTAGATAAATAAATCCTCTGAGACACTGGCAATTGATATCATACACACTTCTAATGTCAAACAAGAAAAGGTTAGTTGCAATTGTAGACAGAAAACCATTAGTAGAGTTCTGGTTTGTATTGACAGAATAATTCTAAACAGAGATTCCCGTCTAAGCATTATCATGGTGATAAAACTTGCCAGGAAATCTGCACTATGAAGCATTTAGTTGATAATAATCCCCTTTAAAATGCAGATAACCCAATCTCATATGTGTCTGTGTTTATTTGTAAATCTATAATTTCAAGTTCAGAAAAATAAACACCTCTCATGATCATTATGATTCCTTTCTATCCTTGACAGGCTTATTTCAAACATAAACCATTCCTGGGGAATGAACTACAAGCATTAGAAGGCCTGAGCATCATATTTAGGGGAATATTGCCTAAAAGTTTAATTTTAAAAACTCAGTACACATGTTTCACTTCTATTGGGATTTTCCACTCCACCCCCACCTGTTAGACAGTGAAGAAGCATGAGTGCCTTCGAGGGAGAAACCAGGTCCTAGATGGGGAGTACTAGGGAATTAAACTTAGTGAGAGTCTGGGGATATGAGCAAGGGAACAAGCTGTAAATATAAGAACTGATGTATCATTCCACCTTGTGGGTATTATTGTTTTAGTTCCCCATACATTTCTGTTCCTCCTAACCAAGAACAGAATGAGAAAAAGAGGGCGTTACAGTAGTCCGGTGGGGGGGGGGTGTTTCCCTCATTTTCAAGGATATCCTTATTGAGGTTGATTTGGTTAAGTCTTGTAAGACTAGTGCCACTTCTTGTGATCTAGATATTTTTTCCTCAATGTATCATTTAGATCTTCCTCTTTTCCTGTGGATTTTCTGAAAACCAAAGAGATACTCCAGCTACTTTTCTATTTAAATAATAAGAGATTCAGACCCCTTCTCCCAGCCATATTCTCCACTGTATTCCAGCATAAAAAGAAAGTGAGAAAGCCATAGCTGTAAATGCGACAGGGTGTACAAAGCTGGGGTCCCCAGGCAGTGGTTCTCCATTTCTCTCTTGCTATTTAATCCTTTATCATGTAGGTAGGACAAGGGGGCTAGAATTAAAGTAGCCACCGTACATAGTTCATTTAGTTCATGTACATTTTAAAAATACTTCTAAAATGGTTCAGTATAGAATACTTCTAAAATGGTTCAATTCTCAGCTGACTACAGCAAACAAGAAAGGGGGATCTTGGATGGCTTCTTGTCATGGCCCTGTTCCTTAGCATCCCCCGTGGACCTAGGTGGCAAGACATCAAGAGCAAAGTATTAATCCAAAATGTTAATTAAAATGACACATTCTGTAGGTATTGTATGTTCATATCTCGGTCCAAGATCCCGTTGGGTGGAAAATCACCCACCTTTTCCCAGGTTACACAGATTAAAGCAGTAAGATAAAAGTCTCCATGGCCAAGCCATTCCAAGCATTTACAATGGCATATGCCATTGTTTGTATATAGGGATGTATATATGTGCCTGTGCACATACAAGTAGGTTTTGTGCAATAAAAGGAAGAGAGAGGAAAAAAAGAAGGGGAGAGAAGACCAAGAGGGAAAACAGGGAGCAGCAGACCACACTACAAGGTGATCACAGCAGACCACACTACAAGGTGATCACAGCAGACCACACTACAAGGTGATCACAGCAGACCACACTACAAGGTGATCACAGCAGGGGGCTGAAGGAATCCAAATAGGCCTAGGAGGGCGACCAATGTGTGTAGGATGAAGACTGCTCTCCCTTTTCCCTCTGCCCGTTTAAATGTAGCCTCCTAGCTACATGAATGTTATCGTTTAATACTGGAGCTTGGTTTAAAAAAAAAGAGAGAAAGAGGACAGACACTGATTGGGTCTGGGGTGTAGCAAAGGCAGCTCAGTGATTTGAACTGTAGGGCTGGTGGACAGCAGGTAAGAAATCATTCCCCTACACACCCAGAGAGCAAAAACAGTTCTTGTAAGACTCAGGGTATAGATGCCGTTCTTAGGTAACGTACGTACAGATGGATGGGGGAGATGACTTGTATTATCTGAATCACAAAGAGTTTTCAACAGGCCAAAACGATCTTATTTTTTCTAATTTTATAGGCTTAGTTGCCATTAAAAATCTTTATTATTTATAATAACAAAAATATGTGTTCCTCAGGAATCCTGTCAAAGTCATGATTATATTTTCTTTAAAAAATAATCTTTTTAGGGCGCCTGGGTGGCTCATTGGGTTAAACCACTGCCTTCGGCTCAGGTCATGATCTCAGGGTCCTGGGATCGAGCCCCACGTCAGGCTCTCTGCTCGGCAGGGAACCTGCTTCCTCCTCTCTCTCTGCCTGCCTCTCTGCCTGCTTATCATCTCTCTCTGTCAAATAAATAAATAAAATCTTTAAAAAAAAATAATCTTTTTAAACTCACATCCAGTCATGTGGAAACCCTCAGAGTCTCAAGCCAACAGAATCGACACAGGTGAGGAAGTGGCAGACTTCGCGGGTTCTTCCAGAAAGAAGGTTTGGCTGGAGGGAGTAATTAGGAGGTGGAAGGGGAAAAAAATTCTTGCCTAGTATGGGATGATGCCACCCTCACTTCTTTCAAAGTTTTAGTAAAATTTATTCTTACAGAATGTTTTAAGCAAGTCATTTTTTTGTGGGGAGAAGGATAGGAAAGAGTTGGTCTTTAGCTTACTATAGGAGACATTACGTCAGCAAATCTGGAGCAGGAATCCATGGAAAAACAAGTAGAGAAGAAACTGTATAGAATTTGAAAAATTCCAAAAGCTGTGTGGAGGAGATAATCTAGACTTGTATATGATGTGACATTAGGAGTTAATCCAAATTTAATCAATCTACAGGGGGTCCTCATCTAACGGTTATTATAGAACATTTGAATTCACTTTTGGGGGGTCCAAATATAAGGGTGTATAAATATACACTTATAGGCAGTTGAGATCTTATTATATGGAGATGTCTTTTCATTTTTGAGGCGACAATTTGTTCTACAAAAACTAAAAATGTAGAAGTAAACATAATTTTTATAATATTTCATAAAAGGAACATTCCATATTTTATTTTAAATTTGCACTATTAAGAATTTTTTTCAACTTACTTTGGAATTACATTTAATACTATAATAAACAACCACATACTTAAATAGTTTTAAATATGATTGTCTCCTTTGGAGAAATTCCTGGAAGTTTTACAATATACAACATTTTTAAAACTATTGATGCTTACGGACAAATTGCTTTCCAGAAGCTTACCACCTTCTACTCTCCTCAGAAATGAGAAAATCTTCTTTTTATCACCTTTCTTTGGGATGGAGCTCTATCAGATTTTGATAGTTGTCAGTTTGAAAGCTGAAAATGTTCTATTTTTTATTTTTTTAAAGATTTTATTTATTTGAGAGAGAGAGAGAGAGGGTAGGTGGGGGTGAGGGAGAGAGAGGAACAGACTCCCCACGGAACAGGGAACCAGATGTGGGGCTTGATCCCAGAACTCCGAGATAATGACCTGAGCCAAAGGCAGATGCTTAAAAGGTTCTGTTTTTTAATTTAAATAGGAGTACTAATAAACTAACAGTATGAGCTTGTTAATTTTTTGGAGGGTCTCAGTTTTCTAACAGAGTTGTATTATCTTTGTATAAGAATATGAATGAATAGTAAAGGTTTCAGACATATTATCCGGAGATATATTAATATATGAATTTTTGAAAAGGTTTCTTTAAACTCTGAATGAATTAACTTTACACCCCTTGGAAGAATTCTTTGGGTTTAGAAAGTGCTGCATATATTAGCTTTTTACACTTGCAAATCATCATTTATATATTATTACAGGTGAAGATATTTTAGCAGCTATGGAGAAAATTGGTAATAGACATTTTTATGATTGGATAACATCCTCTAATTATAAAGCATGTTTTACAGAAACAAGTATAACCACTTTGGGTCAAGTGGGTGGGGAGCGTGAAGTGCCACCAACTCAGCTTTTCCTTGTCTTCAGGGTGATCCATCTTCAGGACACTTCTTAAGAACTTCCAGTGTCATTGAATATCAAATATTGTTTGATCAAATCCCTTATTTAAAAATAAGATTCATTCAACCCTGAGAAACAAATTAACAGTCCTTGATCATACAAGTTAAAAGAGGCTCATCTCTTATATTTTTTCTTTACAGTTGATACAGAATCAAAGAAAAATCAATCTACTATACTCTCCAAGAGTACAAAGTAAAACAGCCCTTATTTCAAAACATTTTGGAAAAACAGAAAATCAGAATTATTTGCCCGGTTATGGCTTTGTGATACCAGTGGTGAAACGTATGTTAACTTTCTAGAAACAGCTATATTTCAGCCATCCAAAATTTTTGACTAGAATCACACATTTAATTCTAATTGCATAAATATAAGTAAAATACTAACTCAGCAGTGATTCATATTTAAAACAAATCTTTCACAGAAGTATAAATTAATATGAACTTACATGGCACGCATACAAAAAAAAGACATTTAAAATATCAGAAGAAATCTCAAAGAAACACCAATGAGAATATTTTTCTTTTCCTAAGAGACTAACGAATAAGTATTTTATACTTTATTATTTTATTGCCTAACTTCATTATTTTCATTACCTACTTGAAGGGTTGGTTAAAAAAATTACATTTCTTCTACTTATTCTTCTCTTACCAAACCCAGTCTGCCAATAATGTTTATTTCCACATTTTTAAAAAGGATGTTTAGGTGATAAGCATTTGTTTCAAGATTGCATGCAATATACAAGAAACTAAATGCTAATGCCCCCAGTTCAATATGCTTTCTTTTTGCTTCTCTTCAGGTTGCTTTGTGAGATTATTGTATTGGTTATACTTTTTGAGTGTTCGGAAATCCAAGGAGTAGTTTATTCTTTCCTTTGGATCTGGGAGTTTACTACGTGCACATAACAACATGCAGTCCATCTTTATGCAAATAGCTTAAAAGGCAGTGTGCCTGAAGGGCTGTTTTATGGCATTATTTGGTTTTATATCTTTGCAATCAACATCATATAGCTAACAGGGCCATGTAAATTCATGAGAGATTTTTCTATTGAAACCCAAACAAGGTCACCGGCTTTTGAAGATCAGCGTCAGATAAAAGTGACACCGTTTCTATAACGGTACTAAAACAATGTGCACAACTTCTTTTTAAAAAAAAAACAAAACTATTGATTCCATCTTTGAAAGTACATCATTGATTTTTTTCCCCCCGAATTTGGATTTCAAATGCTAATTCTAATGAGGGAGTTTTGGATGAGCTCTGGTACCAGCTTTCATATTTATTTCCTTTTACAGGAAAATAAAACACTGGGGCACCTGGGTGGCTCAGTCAGTTAAGTGGCTGCCTTCGGCTTAGGTGGTGATTCCAGGGTCCTGGGATCAAGCACCAGCACGGGGCCCCCTACTCAGCGGGGAACCTGCTTCTCCCTCTCCCTCTGCCTGCCACTCTGCCTACTGGTGCTTTCTATCTCTCCATTAAATAAATACATAAAATCTTAAGAAAACAAACAAACAAAAGACATTTAAAAAGTTTCAAGACCTGTTTTGCTTCCCATGGCTATAGTGAGCTTTTTCAGTACATTTATGCATGGAGGTAAATGGGCATCTTATGTGTTTTTATGAATCCTTAGGATGCATTCTACGATATATACAACAGAATACGCTATGCTATTTTAAAACAGCAACTGGAAAATATGTTTAATGAGATATCTTTTTTTTGAGGAGGGAGGGTGACTGTCTTTATCACCTTTTATACATAGTTTCATTTTTTATTAAAAATACAAGTATTTAGAATGAAACTCACATTCACTACAACAAGTTTTTTTCTTTGTTTTATAGTAAAATGTGTTTGTACTCAAGTGTGTCTTGCTAAATCCACTTTTTAAAAATACCATACAGTTTATTAATATTTTTATTGAGAAGGGGGAAAAAATAGGATCTTGATACCTAGGCTATATAAACAAGATAAAACCAAAATCAGGTCCCTGGCCATGCAGTCAATCAGTGAAGAAAGCCCAGACTAAAGGTTTGGGTCTTTCCTTGGAAAATCTACACAATGGAGAACCAAGTCCTTATGTTTCCATGCCCTGAAATACAGGCTGATAACCTTCCTTAAATACTTGTCACACTGTCCACTCATCTTCTGTAATTTTATCTATTCCTAAGAACACAATGTTAATTCAAATGACATTTTTTTTAGTATAGTTAACACACAATGTTACATTAATTTTAGGAGTACAAACATCCTGATTTGACAAGTCTATAGAGTATCCTATTTTCACAAGTATAGCTACCATCTGTCCTGTTATATAGATATTACAATATCATTGACTATTACTTTTTTTTAAAGATTTTATTTATTTATCTGGCAGAGAGAGATCACAAGTAGGCAGAGAGGCAGGCAGAGAGAGAGAGAGGAGGAAGCAGGCTCCCCGCCAAGCAGAGAGCCCAATGTGGGGCTTGATCCCAGGATCCTGAGATCATGCCCTGAGCCGAAGGCAGAGGCTTAACCCACTGAGCCACCCAGGCTTCCCTGACTCTTACCTTTTATACCAAAATTTGTGTAGAACCACACAATACTCTGACTAGCCAAAGCAACCCCGAGAAGGAACAAAGCTGGAGGTATTATAAGACCATATTTCAAGATATACTACAAAGATGTAGTCATCAGAGCAGTATGGTACTGGCACAAAAACCAGATACACAGATCAATGGAACAGAACAGAGACCCCGGGAATAAGTTATACGGTCAGTTAATATGACAAAGGAGGCAAGAATTTACAATGAGGAAAAAAAAGTGTTTTCACTAAGTAGTGCTGGGAAAACTAGACAGCTACATGCAAAAGAATGAAACAGGACTACTTTCTGAAACAGAGTGTAGGTAAGATTGTGGCTGCCAAAGCCCACAAAGCTAGAATGTTGTGGAGTTGAAATTCAAAGTCATGCAGGACCTTCATCTATTGGATCACCTGAGGCCATAAATTTGAGAGCACCTGTCCTTCAGGTTTTCTTAACATAACAAAGTATGGAGTAGGGAAGATAGAGGAGGCCCATTGAAATTTCTTTTTGTGTGTGGGTTTTTTGTTTTGTTTTGTCTTTTACCAATTCTGGGTAAGTTCAGGAATTCTTTGTCATGCTGACGGAGGCACTACAGGAGAGCTAGAGAGGCAGTGGTCTGAGTCTCTGAGTTGCTGGGAAGGAACCTCTGCTTTACCTCTTAATAATTGTGAGAAAAATTTGGGGTGCGGCACTTCATGTCTGAGCCTTGGTGGGTGGAATGAGGAAAAAGACCCCCACATTAACCCATCTGCATCACAGGGAGGTTATGAGACAATAAATATATGAATGGAAGCCATGGTCTGTAGATCTTACAAATAAGGGATCACAGGTAAGAAAAGTTTCTCTCAAAAATTTTTTGAAAAGTTTAAACAATTATAGAATCATACAGAGATCGAAAGACAGGTGTACTCATCTCCAATAGTTAACTATATTTATATTCTGTCATTTTTAGAAACCTGGAAACATGAAAGAGTAGCCCCCCCACCCCACTGTTTTTTTTCCTGTCTCCAAGTTTCTTTCCTACCTTCTCTCTCAGAGGCACAACCACCATAAGTTTGGTGTGTTTTCCATTTTTCCATCAGACCATGTTTGCAGACTTTAACTGAAAATTTGTGTACCCTTGTTTCATTGCTTTATGTTTTCACAAATTTACATAAACACTGTCAGTTTATATGAAGCAGTTTTTACACCAGGATATTTTTGAACTCTTCCCTGTACATTTCTGTATCTGATACAAGTTTATGAACATATCACAAATACTTACCCATTCTCCTACTGGGGGGTACTTTGTATCCAAATTTGGCCATGATTTAATAAGCAGCTTTGCACACATCTCCTATTATGCCTATGCAAAACATTTTCTCTACATGCATCCTAGATCAGAGCATGTAATAATTTAAAACACAGTGCCCCAGTGTGATAAGCACACCTCATTTTTAAAAGTGTTTCATGTTTATTCTCTTGTTTCGTGCACTGAATCATTTGCCAGAATCACATCTCTAAAGCACACAATGAAACAAATGTTTTGGATTATAGTCCCTTGGTTTAATGGTGTCTTGAAACATCTTCTCTAGATATTAAAAAAGAAAGTACCTAAAATTGTCTGTCATCTGGTCACTAGAATTCATTTTCAAAAATGCAAATGTGACCATCAAATGCTTCAGTTAAACGCTTCTCAATTCAATAGATAACAAATGACTACCAAATGCAAATGGAATTCCTACCAGACTCTGAAGAATCCTCAATGATCTCATGCCCAATCCTCCCCTTTAATTGCTTGATCTGTGCCCCTGACCTAGCTTTGTCTATACCGAATCTCTTACAGTTCCCGATCTGTACCTGCTAGTTTAAGACCTTCACACTTTGGTAATGCTACTACCCCGTCATCCCTGAGAAGGCAGTCCTTTTACACTTGGCAAACATGGTCGATACCTGTTTGCTGAAACACTGTGCGACTACTTGCTCTTTTACTTTGCATTCTATCTGGTCCCTAATTTAAAACCAGTTTGTTTCAGGATCAGGAAAAAAAAAAATCAGAAGAGCTTATTATATTCCCATCAGTGATTTTCCTTACATGTGAAGGACTCAAAGCAGGCATTATAAGCACACACAGACAGCAGCTGTATGAGAAAATCTTCTACTACTTCTCCTGCTCCTAGGCCACTCCATGCATGGGCTATGCTCTGTCGCGAGACACAAAGCTGACATGGGAAGAGACTGGAAGGGAGCTATGCCTCCTTGTCTTAACCACCACTTGCCTTACACTTGCCAGGAACCCTCACCAGGTGGATGTGCCAAGCCACACTCCTCCTGGGGCAGTGGCAACTTTAGGGGTTCACAATAAATTATTCTAAAAAGCAGGTGCTGTGAATTTAGTGTATCATAATTCAGTATGTTTCAGAGAGCAGTGTTGTGAGAAGATAAAACCAGGGTATTAATCCCCAGCTGTCTCTCAACTCTGAGAGAAGTGTTCAGGTTGAATTGGGTCTTCCCAGATTCCTATACTGCAGCCCATCGCAGCTCAGAATATGGCTGCATTTTGAAATAGACCTTTAAAGAGGTGATTGAGTTAAAAGGAGGCTGTTTGGGTGGGCCCTAATGCAGTTTGACTGATGTCCTTATACAAGGAAATTGGATCCACAAGAGACAGAAGAGAAAATCACGTGAGGACACGGGGAAGGTGGCTGCCTACATGCTGAGGAGAGGGGCCTCAGAGGACACCGAGCCTGCACGGACCTTCATCTTAGACTTCTAGCCTCCAAAACGGGAGAAAATGCATTTCTGTTGTTGAAGCGGCCAGGTCATAAAGTGTTTGGTTGTGGCAGCCCTAGAAAGCTAACCCCCAAGTGAGTTGGAATGTCATTCTGCAGCTGGAACAATGTAGTGCACGGAAGCATTAGGAGGTCTGTTTCATCACTGGGGAGCCTCAGTGATGTGTCCGTGATTGGTCAATATACAGTTTGCCCCAGTGTTTCCTGTCACTTACCACCCTTGGCAATCCAAGTTTGTCATGTAGTTGTTCATTATCTGGGACCCCGACCAACCCCTACGGTGCCCACATACAATCACTTTCCTAGAACATAAGCCACCGGAGTGCAGAAATGTGTGTCTGTTTTATAGATGGACAAAGGACCAGTATCTAGAATAGTGCCTGGCCCAGATCACTGTTAAAGAACTCTTTGTTGTCTGGAAGCAAGGCGCATTTTAAGATTAGGTCACGTTCATATTTCTATACAGAGCAAAAGCAAAGTGGGACATGAACACATACTTTGTAGACAGTCTTTATTGAGTGAACGCAAGATTTCACAGGTCTTCTCCAGAAAGCCTAGTCATGGCAGAATTTCCATTCTTTTCATTCAGGGTTTCCTTTCTGTTAAAAAAGTAATTTTATGTTTTCTTTTAAATTTAACAAACAATTGTGCTATTCGAGGGATGGTTCTCAAAGTTTTCCAAATACTCCGACAGTTGGCTCTCATAAGAATCCTTTGTGGATTTTTTTTTTTTTAAGATTTTATTTCTTTGTCAGAGAAAACCTGCCCAAGAGAGCCCAAGCAGGGGGAACTGCAGGCAGAAGGAGAAGCAAGCTCCCTGCTGAGCAGGGAGCCCAATGCTGGGCTCAATCCCAGGACCCTGGGATCATGACCTGGGCTCAAGGCAGATGCTTAGCCCACTGGACCACCCAGGTGTCCCATGAATCCTTTGTGGATTTTTAAAAGCAAATTGTAATCTAAAAAGTGGGAGGAGGTGGGAGAGAAGTGCCTGCTTTAAACCTCAGCCTCCTCAGCAGGATTCCAGCATGGATTTGGAAATCAATAGAGCTATTAAAACACAGATTAGCCCCAAACCACAGGAGAGGTAGGAGGCATCATTGCAGGCCTGAGACCTGATTCAGTACTTGGGGAATGTAGAATTCAGACTATATATATGTATGTGCGTGTGTGTGTGTGTGTGTGTATTTTTTTTATTAATTTTTTATTTTTTATAAACATATATTTTTATCCCCAGGGGTACAGGTCTGTGAATCACCAGGTTTACACACTTCACAGCACTCACCAAAGCACATACCCTCCCCAATGTCCATAATCCCACCCCCTTTTCCCAAACCCCCTCCCCCCAGCAACCCTCAGTTTGTTTTGTGAGATTAAGAGTCACTTATGGTTTGTCTCCCTCCCAATCCCATCTTGTTTCATTGATTCTTCTCCTACCCACTTAAGCCCCCATGTTGCATCACCACTTCCTCATATCAGGGAGATCATATGATAGTTGACTATTATACGAACATACTATGAGCAACTCTACGCCAATAAATTTGACAATCTGGAAGAAATGGATGCATTCCTAGAAACATAAACTACCACAACTGAACCAGGAAGAAATAGAAAGCCGAAATAAGTGTATTTTTTTTTTAAATCATTCCTTCCGTGCCATTTTTTGAAAATTTTATTTAGTTATTTGACGTAGAGAGAGAACACAAGCAGGTGAAATAGTAGACAGAGTGAAAGGGAGAAGCAGGCTCCCCACTGAGTAAGGAGCTTGGCTTGGGACTGGATCCCAGGATCCTAGGATCATGACCTGAGTCGAAGGCAGTCGCTTAATCAACTGAGCCACCCAGGCACCCCCATCAGTGGCATTTTTAATAGTAATTTCCATTGGGTTTAACAATACGGTCACTTTATTTTTATTTTGTATTTATTTATAATTTGTTTGGTCATTTTTTTAAACACATCGGCTTATGGTATCATTGTGTCAAAAACTGTGGAGGGTCTGAACATTTACCCAGCTTAGAAGCTAACACATGAGTCTGCACCGTTTTATATATGTTGGCAGAAGACAGGAGACTCCTATGTCTAAACTTTATTATGGTCTCGCAAGAAGCATGAACTTTACGTTGGCATCAGTTCCCTTTCCCCTACAAGTCCATGGGGGTAATGAAGGAGCCCGGGCAGATGTTGCACACATGGGTTTGTGCCACACCTGAGGAGTTCTGAGGTTAAGCAATCCCTGGTCTCCTAGAGGGAGACTTTAGCAAACCTGTCCAGCTTTTGATTTGGAGGGAGACATCTCTATTATCGTGGACAGCAAAACAATCTGCCTTTCGCCCTAAAAGGTGATATTTTCTCTCTCTTCCAAGGCTGTTCCTACATATACTTGAAAAGATAGTCCAGAAAGAGAAACTGCCATGAGAAGTGCAGAAATATACACAACCCTTGAAGCATTGTCTCCCAACTTCTTGACGTTTTACATTATTCTCTTTATACATTTACGAGGCACTGAAAGGCTGCTCTCTTGCACCTGGAATCCTCATCCTCCTTTTTAAAAAAGGTTCTCTGTGCTTTTTTAAAAATCATATTATTTGTACAGTTCCTCCCCAAACTCACTGTGAATTCCAGTTTGATTGGCTATGCTAAAGGATTCATTTAACAAATATTTACTGAGCCAGGCAGTGTACTAGCAATTAGAGATGCAACAGAGGATAAGACAGACAAAATGCCTCCTCTCCTGAAAGTTCAAGTAATTAAATAGAGATTGTTAAATACTACTAAGAAATACAGAGAGCTATGCGATAGCTAATGATTTGGCAATTGGTAGCATCAGAGGAGAGACATTACCAAAATGCCCTCTGAGGAGGTGATCTGGAAGCAGACACATGACAGATAAAAAGAGGCTGACAGGGATTAGAGACAAAGAACATTCCAAGAGAGAAGAGCCAGTACAAAGAACTTGGAATGGAAGAGGTGGCCCACTTGGTCAGTAGAAAGAAGCCATTTGTGTAAATATTGGAGGGATGGCAAAAGTCATAAGAAATGAGATCAGAAGAGACAGAGCCCCATACATGTAGGATTTCCTTGTAAGTCATAGTGAATATTTAGTTTTTATTCTGAATGTCACGGGTACCATTTGTCTAAGTAAAATCTAATGGTGTCAAGGTGGACTGGTTTGGTCTAGGGTGGTAGCTGTGAAAATGAAGAAAAGTAGGTTACCTTGGAAGTTTCAAAATTAGAATCAATGAAATGATGTCATGTGTCTGCTGGTTTATATGTTCAGGTTTAATTTTATATTCAAGCTTATTTTATATCCAATTTTAACTCTGATGCCTGTTAATACCCAAATCTCTACAAACATAAATAAGATTTTTGGTTATTTTATGCAGTGCAATTGGTTATAGTGTCTCAAACACATCAGAAAATAAATCAGGGGTATTGGAAGGGTCTTGCTAGGAAAAGAATATTGTTTGACAGAATAATATCATTATAAATGATATAATAATTAACAGTCTGACATTAGGAATAGGATTGAACACAACTTATCATTTCTTCTTAGTAGCATTTTTTTTTGGTTTTGCAACAAAATGACTACTATAAACATTTAAAACAGAGCCAAAAGTCTTATTTAGGACACCAAAGCCATTAAATTTTGAATATTTCTTAAATCTTTTTGGACAGTCAGTCTCTTAACCAAGGAAACAAATTTTGTTTTGTAATATTGCTGTGATATTCTCAGGCTAAAATGCAAGAAAAGATTAACAAATGAGGAAACAGAGAAACCATGTAAATACATATTCATCCCAAACATGGAATTGATGAGGAAACCTTGGGTTCTTATTAAATATGATCTTAAACTCTTTAATTTATTCTGAAACAATTTGCTATATTTTCTCTCATCTTGAATTAAAAACACAGACATATGTTCAGAGAAAAAGAAAGCTAAATAACTTGAACTGAAAACAATTTGTATCTTTATCTAATTTGGTTCAATCTCAAAAAGTGTGACTTTTACCAGAAGAAAGGTGATTGCAGGAACTTTAAGGATTAATCATTCTAATGAATCAATATGGACGTAGGTGGCCAAACTATGCATGAGAAAGGTTTTGAAGTCATCACTTGATATGCCATCCAACAGATTTTATCTTGACACACTTATAAGTTAAGATTTAATTATAATTTTAAAAAATGTAATCATAATTTAGACTTATACTTTCCAATTTTTTTAAATTTAGCATATTCTAATATGTGGTATATGGGTCTAGATAAGCAGATACTTATAAAGGCTGATTTTGAAAAGCTTTCAGTTATTTAACACAGATACTTAAAAAGGCAAGAGGTGATTTAGTCAGTTGAGACCACTAGCTACTGTCAACGAAAAGCATACTGTTAATATTTTAAAAAAGAAGAGAACTTCTCACCAGTAGCTTGAGACTTTCCTGAGCAGAACAGGGAAGAAAATGGTGGTATAGTTTATCAAGAAGTATTTCAGTTGTGTCTAATATTATTATCCATATAAACACATAAAATCTATTTCCATCCATCACACTTTATTGATATTGACAGGTTAAACCAGATCGTGTACTCTTTAAGCATTAGAGAAAAAACGTTATGTACGTACATTTTCATTTGCTTTGCTTTTAAGGAAGTAAATCTTTCATGGTAAGAACTTCTCAATCGAATTTACTAATTGATTGCAAAAAGAGTTACAGTGGTGCCATCTTTACATGTGTTAAAGTGGCTGAGAAACCTGATAAGCCACTGTCCACGCCACACTGTATATGGGTGCAATTCTTTTATTCTTGAAGCAAGGGGTTTACTCTCCATTCGGTTCTGTGTCTAACTGGCTCTTGCTTAACAGTACCTTGTATACATATATCATCTGTACATTTATTGGGTAGCTATTCTCCCTCTCAAGCCTTTTTTCTCTTTTACATTGTTTTAAGGTGTTTGTTATATCCTCAAGGTTTTTTGTTTGTTTTTTTTAGCATTCACCTTGCAGAGCATTATTCAACGTTGTGTATGACATACAATTACTATTAGCCTCCATGTAAGCTTTGTCCCACAGACTACATTGGATTAATCATCATATTTTGCTTGCAAATTGGCAGATTTTAGTAGCTTGTTTTCTATGGTTCTGTCTCCCTATTTAGCATTAAGTATGACTCATGAGTGACATTACTGAACCTGCTTATAAAGACTTTATTGCAAGGTGTTCTGAGGAACACACTATGCGTTCTGCACAAACTGCCCTGTTTCTATCTTTAACCTTGTCCTTTTTACTGCCCTTCCTTCCTGGTTCTATTTTGTATCAAAACCTTTCACCACCTACATGGTTTTTCATGTCAAAGACCACCTCTCTCGGTCACATTTTTCTACCCCTGAACCATTGTTGTTTGTTTTGACCTCCAACAGCTTCTAACAAATGCCATTCTATCCCCTCTCTTATCTAAAATAAACCTTATTTTGCACCAGATTCAACTGAATTGCATTTTCTTGGCTTAGTCTATAGAATTCCAACTTGCTAATTGTTTTATATATCTTTCTAAAAAACAATTTTGGAGAACAGATGGCTACAACTGCCCAGAATCTGCCCAGAATCCACAGCCAAAACCACTAGTCAACTACCAACAATCTTTGGCTCCTACACTAATTTCTTGTTATTAGATCCCTGGGAACAGGTTGATAGAGTTAGGATAATTCCTCTTATAGCCCTGACTATGTTTTCTAAAATAAAACACAGCCACAATGTCCATAGTAACGGTTACAGTTTTAACGTCATTATGACCATTTCCACTGCGAGAGCTGTCAACATGAATCTTTGATAAGAACATGGAGATTTTTACCATTATTTTCCTAATCATAGATAATTACTGTACCAAATAAACGTTCACAAGGAATTGCAACCTAGGTTACATCATAGTCCTTTGGTTTTCTGTGATATGCTTTCAGCAAAATAAATTACTTTCCACAGCAGTTGTGATGTAGCAAAATCTCTACAGATGTACCCCCTTTCTATTATTGTTATCAGATTCTCTTTTTCAATTGCTCTGCTTACATTGAGAGCCAAATGAAATAAATTCCCCTTATCAACAAACATTTATTGAGTGCCTGTCTTAAGAAATGTAATGGCACATTATCTACTATCATTAAAAAATAAATAAAAATGTCCACTGTTCTGCTAAAACATTTTTTTGAGGATTAGTTCCTTTATATTGATGCAAGATCTGTTATCTTGCATCCTTCTTCATGTGGCATATTTAAACCCTAGCTAGGATATTCTTTAGACTCAATGTTCTTCAGTTTGGGACATATATCCGTGTTGTGGATTTTCTTCTAGAGTGAAAATGTGATTTTGAGAAAATTTATCAGATACATTCAAACAATGTGGAGCTGCACTTTTTTTTTTTTTTTGAGACAAAGAGAGCACATAAATGGGGGCAGGTGAGGCAGAAGGGAGAAGGAGGGAAAGAATCTTAAGTAGGCTCCATGCCCAGCAAGGAACCTGTGGCGGGGCTCATATCTCCTGGCCCTGAGATCATGATGTGAGCCGAAATTAAGAGTCAGATGCTTAACTTACTGATCTACCCAGGCATCCCCATGAAACATCATATTTACACTACACTTCACCAGAATGAAGTGTACATGATGGCAAGTGATCAAATTCTGAAGTCTTCATGAGTTTTCTTAAGTATATCGTTGCCTTGCCCTAATACCATGAACACTTCAGTTGCTCACTGCTTTTTCCTTGGTGTAACCTCCATCACCGTATGGTCTCAGAAATTGCTGTACTTTAATCCTATTTATCTCTTGAGCAATAACCATTTTGGCTCAGCTTAAAGAAATTATGTGCGTTATATGAAAAGTGGTGGGAACAAACAGGTTCTTCCTATCTTCGTCTTGAAGTTGGCATTATTCATTAGTAGTTCTCTGTTCTAGAAAGTACATGTAATAGGCATTTTTTTCCCCCTAAATAGAATCCCTTTTTTCTTTTGTGAAAAGTACCCATCCTGGCTCACTCAAGATGGGTACTTTTCACAAAAGTAAAAAGGAATTCTATTTAGGAAAAAAAAAAAATTTACCCATCCTGGGTATTTCATGGTTCTGGAAGAATTGCAAATAAGAGAATTCAGCACCATGGTCAGATCTGGACAATCAGATTATCCCATTTTCCAACAAAGAGTGATAAATCCAAGCAGTGTGCATGTGAATTCTTCTCTGGTATTGACATATGGAAACTGAGAGGAAAAATCCAAATTTTCCATCTTTGGTCACAAGAAAGTGTGTGGCCTAAAATATATTCCCTGACACTTAAAGATTTAACCACAATAGGTAAAAACAAAGGCAATATATAAAACTGGCTTTGTGAAAAACAAGCATATGAGAGATTATGCATACTGTATGTATTTCAATGGCACTGAACTCAGTGTAAGGTCATGGTTCTTGGATCTGTGATCTCCCTACTATCTTTCCCACTTTCAGGAATATCACCCTTTTAAATTTTTCACTAAGTTATTTTGAGTTACTGGTCTATAAAATTGCATATAGAAATTATTAATACAGTAAGTAAGGTGATCCTATTTTAAGGTACATAATAACAATTATAATAGCTAATGCATATTCCAAGTTTTTTGTATATCTGAGACTCTTCCAAATGTTTTATACATATTAGCAGCTTTTACCTCTCAACAACTCCACAAAATATTTAAGGCACAGAGAAGTTGAATAAATTGCCTGAGGCTTTGAGGCCAAAGTCGCCATCTATTTCCAAGAGATTTGACTCAGAAACTGACTTTAGACATGTTTATATACTGAAAAGGAGAGATAAGATCCATAGCAACTCCAAACGTATCAGCTTTGGTGTTGTAAGACCTACAAGTTGTTGTGTACTTGGCTGACAAGTCAGGATTTCAGTACTTTACTGGCATTATCAAAAAAATGACAAAAATTTTATATATTTAAGGCATGCAAGTTTCACCATCACCCTGTGGTGTAGAGATGATTAGCAAAATGAGGGAACTAACTCTTGAATATTATGTAACTTACTCAATTCACAACTAGTGAGAAAAGGGAATGGGATCTAAATAACCACCTGAGGGGCACCTGGGTGGCTCAGTGGGTAAAAGCCTCTGCCTTCCATTCAGGTCATGATCTCAGGGTCCTGGGACGAAGCCCCACATTGGGCTCTTTGCTCAGCAGGGAGCCTGCTTCCCCCCTCTCTCTCTGCTTCTCTGCCTACTTGTGATCTCTCTCTGTCAAATAAATACCTAAAATCTTTAAAATAAATAAGTAAATAAATAGCCACCTGAATCTGAGAGTTGTGTTCTTTGCTTTGCTTGACTGAACAGAAACATGTAAATGTTAGGACCTGAGACTTACTTTAGGTCAGGGGTCTTTTTCAGTACATAACCCACTTTCAGAGAGAAAAGTAAACTCTTTCTATAGAATGGCACTTATAACCGATCAGATGTAACTCTAAATTCCATTTGATGTTACAAGGTAGAAATAAGTGTAAGGTGCTAGGCAAATAAGTAGAGGAAGAAATGTTTGGGACAGGTTATAGAAAAGAGAGGGCAATGAATGTGGGTAAAAGAATAAGAAAGCAGATGTTTAAGGCAAATTAGAATCTCTTGAGCAAGGCAGAGCAGAAAAGAGCAAGAAACGAGTTATTCGTTGTGGACTGAGGGACTGTGAAGACACTTGAAAACTTGTCTGGGGCCAGGCTTTTAGGCGCTGTTGGCTTAGATAAATCAAATGCAGTGGGCAGTGGAGAGTTACCATAGGCTTTTGTAAAAAGGAGTGGTGTGATTGGTTCATTTTCCAACTATTTATGGAAGCACTATAAGAATCAGTGGAATAAAGGTGTAGCCCAATTCTGTCACAAGGGTAGACAATAGTCATGCAAACACACAAGACGTGGCGAAATGGGACCTTTACAGATGTACAGGCAAAGGTGCAAAGCACTATGCAGAGTGCGCTTGATAGCCCTACATACATCTACATAGCAATGTAACTGGGCAGGGAGGCTTGAGATGGACTTTAACGAAAGTAAAAAAGTATGAGGGCAGAAACACTTTAGATACAATCAGCTATAAGCTATCTCCTTTTAGCTTTTATTTTTTTAAACATTGTTTTCTTTCCTTCTTTCTTTTCCTTTTTTTAAAGATTTCATTTATTTATTTGACAGACAGAGATAACAAGTAGGCAGAGAGGCAGGCGGAGTGGAGGGGAAGAAGGCTCCCCGCCTAGCAGAGAGCCCAACGAGGGGCTCGATCCCAGGACCTTGGGATCATGACCTGAGCCGAAGGCAGAGGCCTAACCCACTGAGCCACCCAGGCGCCCTAACATTGTTTTCATGATTAGCTCCACATTTAAGAATATGTCCCATCCAATCATCCCAACAAATTACCTGCTGACAACTATGTGGAGTATGTAAAGAATAAGTAGAAATTTGGAAGAATCATGCATATTACCAATTATCATTCTGAATTTAAAAAGTGAAATTAAAATAACGTGCATTGAATGTTATTGTCTTGTCCACGTGTCTGCATATTTTACTGTCTAATTTTCATTGGAACCATGTAACATACATAATAAGCACATGGTAACTTCTCAAAAAATATCTGTGGCGTGAATGGATTTGGTACATATTTTTTCTCTAAACAACAATGTGCTTGGAATCATTAATGCACATGCCAATGTAAATGTTTACTATATTTAAACTTATTTCCCTTTATCTCATGCTGTACCCAGAGTTGATTGCTTTTCAGCTTATAAGTGAAAGGTCACCATGTATAAGTAGAGGAAAATGAAATTGGTGACTTATAAACACATTTATTTAAATGGAATCAGGGCAGCAAAATCTAATTCCATATATAGTATTGTGAATTATTCATGTTTTTCAAAGAAGTGGGCCACAAGCATTTGATGACATTTTGTAAATTCTAACATTTTTATTATGCTGAGTCTTATTGTGCTACAGATTTACAACCTTACAGGTGTCCTAAAAAATATACACTAATGACATTACCCCCTCAGTACACACTGTTTTAATTGCAATTGTATTTACAAATAGCCTAATGAGTTGACACATCTTTGAATTACTCAGAAAACCAAATAGCTGAATTATTTTTGGTTTTTGGCTTAGTAGGAACAAATAGTGATTGTAAAGACTAAAATGCTAAGAGAAAATGGAACAGAGCTGAGTTACAATAGCTGGTTTATATTCGGACTGAGCCAGAACTGTTAGCGTTACTAAAAAAGAGTATCAAGGTTCTATAATACTCAGAGGTTTTTAATTACATAATTGACCTTTTCCCTTAATATACAGAGGTGCTAGTTCCCACATATACCTATTAATTTTAAATGGAAAGCAGAATGTGACCAAAGAAAAACAGAGTCATTGTAACTTAGCTATTCAAAAGAAAACCTCTGTTTGCCTTGGTCTAATCTAAAATGTTCATCCCTGTGATTCCGGCGCAATACCATTTTCTGGCGACCTTGACCTTCCTTTCTCCATTACTAGTAATACTTGGACAAAGGGAGTGAGAAGAGTGGAGTGAGTTGCTCCCTAAAGCTAAAGGAGAAGGATAGGACTTCAAATGTCCTCATGTCAAAATATACATTCAAGAATAATGACCAAAATATCATATATCAGTTGTGTTAGTTTTAAAACTGGAGCAATTTAATGTTAGCTAAGAAACTTGAAATTGGAGGTCTTCTCATTCAGTAAGGCTTTTTCTGTGTGTGTAGGCTGAACTAGTGATCCATAAGTATATTTTCTGTTTCCTAATGATGATAACTGCATATATTTATTCAATATGTAATCCTTGTTTTGTTCTTTTGTGTATAAAAACAGAGTCATTTTTGTAAGAGTATAGTTTAGAAACAGAGCATGAAACTGGAGATTTTGATTCAATCAAGTCAGGTTTCTCTATCACAAACCTAACTTTTCTCAACCTCAGATTTTTAATCTGTAAAAAGAGAGCATAATTGCCATACTCACAGGGTGGCTGTGAATTAATAGATGTGAAACCACTTTTAAAAACATTTTTGTAAGATATGCAAATCCAAGGTGTTAAGAGATTGTTGTATAAAAATGAAAAATTGGCCTACAATCCACAGAAATGATAAATTTTAATGTGAGTTTTATGTAAATGATCTTTAGATGCTTAGCAGGCAGAGGTATAATCTTTCTGACCCATTAATGCCTTTCTTCATGCCAGCCTAAAATAAATTTAATAAGGCTTATATAATTAAAAAATGTAACCTTGACCTTGTGTTACCTTTCTTTAAGGTTATCATGCGGCATGTCTTTATAGGATAGAGCCAGCTGATGTTATTTTGGAATAACCAGGCTATCAGACACGTTTTCTAAGAAGTGGAAGTATTGACAGCTCTCATTTCAATAGTTTAATCTACTTGTTAAAGAAGAAAATAGCCTTATGAATCTTGGGCTAATAGGAAAGGAAGCCATCTAAATTCAAGCAGAAAGTCTAGTGAATAAAGCTTTATCTTATTAAAAAAAACAAAAGAAAAAGAATGAGGATTGACAACAGTCTTTGTTAAGAATTATTTAAAATAATTGTAGCTATAGAGAAAAGTAGTATTTTTATGGCATCATAATTTCTTTTTCAGTAAATACTCAAATACTGGTGAAGTGCTCCAAAAGCAATTGAATATGCTCACAGAATTCAGGTTGCTAATGAGTTTTCTTGCAGCTTTAGCTAATAATCCCAAAATGTCAATATTTACAAAATTTTACAAAAGTGTAAAATATCTTTATGAAGTCCAAATTCTATTGGTGTTTCAAATGGCATTCTAACTAGATGATTTTGTAACAGTTACTTTTATGGCACTAATCTAAAGAACTCTGAACCCTGGGTCAATTTGCACACTAGTTGTCATTTTATGGACACATCAGTCTGTTCCTTCAAGTAAGTGAATCCTTTACTAAGGGTTCCCCCTCAAGGTTTACAGAAAGTGTATGTATTACTATCAGATTACATGTATGTTGAAGAGTTGGTAAACGTTTCAGCCTCACCTTACAATAATCACCCACAGGTACATCATTCTGTTTGTCATTTCAGTGATCACAGTCCGTAAATCAAGTTTATGGATGCTTTAAAGATGTAGTGGGCAAATCTTCCTGTAAAAGGCTGGATAATATTCTTGGCTTTGTGGGCCACATGGTATTAGCTGCTCTACTCAACTCTGCTGCTATAGCACAAAGGCAGCTATAGGCAATAAGCAAACACATGAGCGTGACTCTGTTTCAATAAAACTATATTTAGAAAGGTAGGCAGTATGTCATATTTGGACACAGGTCATAATTTACTAACCCCTGTGTTGGGGAACCACTGGCACTAGGGGAACAAACGATTCTTAGAATATGACAGAGTTGTAACAGTTAGGACTTCAACTATCTGATATTTGGAAGGCAATTCTTCCAGACTTAGTATAGCTCACTTTTCAGCTCCTTACACTATAGGATGTCCCTCAATATTTCATTCTCTATTAAATTATATTTACCTAGACCTGTGGTCATCCATATCAGGGACAACAATCCTGCCATGACTGAATGTGTCCCGTGAAATTCATGTTGAAGCTCTAACCCCCCAATGTGATGATATTTGGTTGGAGATGGGTCCTTTGGAAGGTAACTGGGTTTTGATGAGGTCAGGAGGGTGGGGTCCTTCAAGACAGAATTAAGAGTCTGGGGTCTCAAAAGCTTTTGTTTTTTACCTAGGAATGAGGGAGAAGGACCAGCTGAGCTATTCTACTACTTGAAGTGCTACTTAAACCACTGCTTTCCTCTGTTTGCTGAGATCATTCCATGTCCCTCCTGGTACCATGCCTGACTTGCTAAAGCTGAAAAGCAAGAGCTCTGCTTGAGCCATTTTAGAGAAAAGATGACTTTCAAGTTGAGATAACTGTTGTCATCTCTCTTGGATCTACTAGTGGCTTAGATGGGCCAGAATGGCACAATTTCATGGAGTCCTTGGTAGCAAAGATTGAAATAAAAACAAAACATAAAATTAAAAAAAAATAGAAAACCTAGAATTAATGTTATACTATCCCAAAATTTCTCATATCCATTCCTATATGTTAGTAGTTGTCATTAAGTTCCAGTGAAATTAAAGTCCTCTTCCATTTTGGTTATTGTCGGTTGTTAACTCGGCTGTTTTGGGTAAGAAAAATGTCCATGGGTTAAAGTTAAGAATATTTTCATATACCTGTTCTTTTAAAGCCCATCAATCTCTCAATTATTTCCTCTGCTTAAAGATAAAATAAGAGGTGAAATTCCAGTTACAAGAGCACACTCTCAATAACAATGGTGGTGAAATGAGTGGTTTTAAAAATATGGAGCATTTTATCAATTTGCATGTCATCCTTGTGCAGAGGCCATGCTAATCTCTGTATCATTTCAATTTTAGTATATGTGCTTTTGAAGCAAGCATGAAATGGATTTCTTAATCAGCAGCAATAGGAGCAGGGATCCCAAATGCCAAGGATAGTTAGTGAGTAAACCAGCAACTCACACATAAGGGATTCTTCATGACAATACACTACTTGTTTTTAGTCCTACTGAAATATCCAGGAATGGATAAAAATTCATAATTTGCATATAAGATAATCTTTCAGAGACTCTTGTTCTTATTTGGTTAGACTACTTGTGTCTTATACATCCCCCATCCTCCTAGAATCTACTTCTATATAATCTACGCTTCCTTATATCAGTACAATTGCAGGTACAGTCTAAGCATGGATGGCAGAGACCTAAGAGAATTATCCTGAATAATCACAAGAATCCTCTTTAACTAAATATCATTAACTTCAAACATGAATCCTTAAAAGCCCATTCCTCACTTATCATGGTGGGTTTATGGAAGCAGTCAAACCTTTGAATAGTAGGTAGCCATGAGCCAAAATCCTAAACCACAGTTCAAACTTCCACTGTAATTTCCTAAAAATGTTCAGGCCATCAGATACCAAGAATTCTTATAGGCAATTTCAGGTTTCATTCTTAACCATTGTCTCCACTCACTCTCATATTAAATCACATCAACATGACAAACCCTTAGGAGTATGCCAAATGAGGTAGGCGAGGCTCAGAGGGTTGAACTGGGCTTAGGACTAACAAGGAATCATTGGATACAACTGACTTCCACTTAGTTTTAATACTCAACCAGGAAATAAGCTACATAATACACACTTGGTCAAGGCAATGCCTCCCTATACTTTTCAGGTTCCTCCTCACAGCACACCTCAGGTTTGGAGGTCTTGGTACTGTCAGTGGAGAGTGGGAAGTCACCCTGATGAATAAAGCCCAGAGACTTGGACTTGTCAGGTCCCTCCCACCCAAAGGCCCAACTCTACTCTATGGACCATTGTTTTACAACAGTAACCATTTCTTGCTATGGTACGTATATATATGTTTCATTTCTTCTCCATCAGAAGACACAAGATAGTTTGGGAAGTCTGGCCATGGCCTATTTTAGAGACTGCATGGAATTATATATAAAATTATGGGTATATCATCTCATCTTTATTTTTCAGAAGGGAAAGCTGTTCCTTTCATCTAAGTGGCCTATGACCCAAAATTTAAGAAAACAAAACAGGGGGACGCCTGGGTGGCTCAGTGGGTTAAAGCCTCTGCCTTCAGCTCAGTCATGATCCCAAGGTCCTGGGATGGAGCCCTGCATTGGGCTCTCTGCTCAATGGGGAGCCTGCTCCCCCTGTCCTGCCTGCCTCTCTGCCTGTTTGTGATCTCTGTCAAATAAATAAATAAAATCTTTAATTAAAAAAAAAAAAAGGAAAGAAAACAAAACAGGGGCACCTGGGTGGCTCAGTCATTTGAGCATCTGACTTCAGCTCAGGTTATGATCTCAGGGTCTGCACTCAGCAGGGGTCTGCTTATCCCTATTCCCCACCCCCTTGCTTGTGCTCGCTCTCAAATAAAATCTTTAAAAACAACAAAAAAATCTCACTGTTACAGAAGATGCCATTCAGACAAGGGAACAAGTGATATTGCAACTATAAGACAGAAAAAATACCAAGTGTTTTATCTTGGGAAAATATTCTAACATAATTCTAATTTATGAAGATATAAATCACCCACATTAATGGATTTCTAATCAGAAAATTAGATTTTAGCCACTTAATTGAGTCAAATTCCAACAAGTATTTCTGAGAAACATCCTATCTGCTGGAGACTAAAATCAGGTGTGAGATGCAAAAAGTGCATCAGGGGCTGTTTTTCCCCCTCATAAATGTGATTTTTATTGTACCTATCATACCACGTGCTGTAGTTTTAGAATCATTATTTCCACAAAATTAGTTCCCACATTACTGAAGACATAGTAGTTATTCAATTAAGCAAGTATTTATTGAGTATTTACTGAAAGTTAGATATACTTCCCTGTCCAACCACCCACCCCCACCCCAGGAAATTCAGTGCTAAGCAAGGTAAGTCTCTGTTTTTATGAAAGGCAGACTCTTAAGGTAAATTATTTATTTGGGAGAAAGAGAGAAAGAGAAAGAGGGAGAACATGAGCATGAGGAGGGCCAGAGGGAAAAACAGACTCCCTGATGAGCAGGGAGCCTGATGTGGGGCTTGATCTCTGGACCCTGGGACCATGGCCTGAGCTGATGGAGCCACCCAGGTGAACCGGGAGGCAGACTCTTAAGGTAAAAGCTTAGAGACATAAAATGTTCAAAGGTAAACAAATAAATGACAGAAGTTATTTTGGGCTATTAAGAAAATACAGCACAGTAATGTGAACTAAAAGAGTAAAATGGGCAAGGTTCTCCTCTTGGTGAGGTAGTTAGAAAATGCCACGCTAGGTCAATATATCTATATATTAAATAGCAGCTGGCATAGAGTTAAAAGATATTTTCTCTGTCCTCAAGAAATAAACAATATGGAAATAATATGTGAAAATAAAATAGTATGATGAAATTTCATAAATGCCATGATTGGTAATATGGACAAGGAAACAACAAATTCTATCAGTGCAAGAGACCCAACTGTCTGTCTGTCTGTATTAGCTTTTGAAATGAGATTTGGAAATAAACAGATAAAATGTGCAATATAATCTTTTAGAATACTGGTGTAATATAATTAAGCTTATTATTTGTCATTATTTCAACTTATTTATAATTAATTCATCCTACAAATTGCCCCTTATGAATATATTCAGCTAAATTTAGTTGCAGATAGATTATTTCATTTCAGAAAGATTAAAGGTCATGAAGAGAATGATAATTATTCAGAAATAGGAAGCAAGATCGGTCTAATGGTATCATATAATTAGATACAGTTTGGGTTTGGAGAACATGATATATGTTGAAAAAACCAAGAGGCAGGTACTTGGTTTAGAATGGTTATTGATGGGCTAGAACATGATAAGCCTACACAGGTCAAATTTAAATCACAGAATTGGTTCAATTCTACTTAAAAATAATTCTTGAACACACACAGATGAGGAATTATTTAAAACTTAGAGGTAATCATGATACTATATTTTTACTCTAAAACATTCAGCATAATGTTAATAGCATAATCTCTATGATCAGGCTCCTCAGGTTGTAATCCAAGTTCTAAGACCTACAAATGTTCTGTACCTCAGTTTCTTCATCCTTAAAATACATTTTTTGGTAATTTAAAAGGCTACAGGAGATAAAAACTAAACAAAGAACAATTATGAAAACTAATAATTATTAGCTATCTGTCATGTAAATAGGCATAATTCTAGCTAGTGGGAGAGACGCAGGGCTCTGTAAAATTAAAAAATGGGGAGACTGCTCTTGATACAATGGATCAGAAAAAGCTTTTTAATGAGTTGGGATTGAGCTGTGCCTGTAAACAAGTAACATCCTAACATGCAGAAATGGAGGGAAAAAAGATCAAAAAGAGGAAGACCGGAAAGTAAGGCTCTTTTAGGAGCAGTCAGGTAAACTCATTTTTCTAGAGTGATGACACTTGGCTTAAGAAAGTATGAGTTTGGGGCGCCTCGGTGGCTCAGTGGGTTAAAACCTCTGCCTTTGGCTCAGGTCATGATCCCAGTGTCGGGCTCTCTGCTCAGTAGGGAGCCTGCTTCCTCCTCTCTGCCTACTTGTGATCTCTGTCTGTCAAATAAATAAACACAATCTTAAAAAAAAAAAAAAAGGATGAGTTTAATTTATTCACTCTTAAATTGGCGTATTTTTGATAAAATGTAAGAATATATTTTATTAGGCACAAATATTCTTTTTTATTTTTTATAAACATATAATATATATTTTATCCCCAGGGGTACAGGTTTGTGAATACCAGGTTTACACACTTCACAGCACTCACCATAGCACATACCCTCCCCAATGTCCATAATTCCACCCCCTTCTCCCAAACCCCCTCCCCCCAGCAACCCTCAGATTGTTTTGTGAAATTAAGAGTCACTTATGGTTAGGGACAAATATTCTAACATAACATGGTGATCTACATTATCTGAATTGATTCATTTATTAAACCGTTTTTGTTTTCCAACTCTGTGTGAACTATGCAGATGTAGAAAAAGAAACAAAAATCATGCAGGATAGAAGGGTGTTTGGGATATAGATTGTAGGTTTTCTGGGGTACCTGAGGTTCAATATTATCCATTCTCTAGATGAAAAGGGCCTCTAATCCACATGACACTGAGGATGAGAATATTAAGCAGTAACATAATGAGAAAAAGTTGCCTAACATGTTTAGTTCCACAAAAAGTACCATCCCAGGAGGGCATGAAGAGACTCTTCGAGCCAAAGAAATTCAAACACATTCTCACCCTCACAGTATATGTCACACATTAGAATGGTTAAAGGAAAAGATGGTTAAACATTTACTGAAATTCAGTATAAAACTTTCTATCGCCAACCAATATAAGTGTTTGTTATGCATTTCTAAAAAGGATTTATAAGAGATGAAACATACCCTTATAAGAACAAATGTAAAAGCGAGCTTACTACAAGTAGGTTTACTGAAGCTTGCAAAGAAATGATTCCAAGGAAGACAGGTTAGCTAAGCAGGCACAGCCTTAGAAAGACTATACTCATAGCATTATATTCAGATAACTAGCATGTCAATGAATACATTATTACATAATATAATCTATGTATTCAAAAAGTATTTCCTACAAATATAAGACACTTACATTGGGGGAAAAAAGGGCCATCATATATTTTTTACGTAAATTAATGTTACCTCTATTCTAACAACAACTATAGTTATGTTCAAATGTCGAAGAGTATGAAAGAATACCTAGTTGCATGTTATCTTAGGAGGATTTGATTTGCAATACTGTATTAAAAAAAAAAAGCTTCACTGCAAAGTAATAAAAATCCAGTTGTATAGGAACAGAAATAAAATGGCTACAAAGACTTTTTAAGAACTTGAATGTTTAAACATGCTTGTTTCTAACTAGAACATCTTCTAGAGATTTCTTTTAAGCATCAGCATTATCTTAAGAAACACATGTAAGGCTTCCAATTCATCCCCAGAAAGCTGATGTGCTAAATGAACAACTGAGGCCAATTGAGTTCTACAGGGACATAAAAAGAACTTCTCTGAGAAAGCTGGTTATTTCTAATAAAATATAAAAGATCTGCTAAGAGGAAAGATTAGTGAGACAATAAAAATAAGAGAAGACAAGTTATAAATACAAAATGGCAAAAGAAGAAATAAATGTCAACATATAAAAAATACTCTCCCTCAAGCAACAGTGTACTTTCAAATATATTCAAGAAAACAACACATATACTCATTTTCCCCTTTATAAATGATAGGGAAACAGGGAGAATGGTTTAGGAACTCATAGATCTGACATGTATTTGGCAGCCATGTATAAAAATGCTGTGTCTGGTTTCTGAGAGGGAACCTTGTTTTAAGTTTTGATTCATAGTTTATGGGCATATGGAACACGTTAGCTTTGTTCAATAGTTAGGAAAAGAAAAGAACCTTTTGTCCTAGATTTAGCTCTTGCAAAAATCCAGATCTTACCAGGAAAAAACAAAAATGAAAACAAACAAACAAACAAACAAAAAAACCCACCCAAAAACAAATATAATGTAAAAGCAGGAAATAATTGGCCAAACACAGGTATTTAAAATATTTAAACAAATTGTCTGCATTTCGTATTCACTTCACCTTACAAAGTTTACCTGAAAGCAAATTTATTCAGAACACAATAGAACTACTAAAATATTCAAATTACCAGAGACTCGATTTATAAAATAAAAAGTACACATAAATTTAGCTATCAAGATACTATGCAGTGAATCATTTGAAGTAACGATTATTGCTATTTTGCCCATAAGACTTCAGGTACTAAGAAAACCATCCATTAATTCACATAATATGGTGAGTGTGGAGAAAAGGATGTTTGTGCCCCATGCCACTATTGTTTGTTTAAACAGGAGCCACATTCATCAGTAGACATATTTTAGGTTGTTAAAGCAAAACACTATTCTGTTGTACAACTTTAGACATATTGATCAAGTCTCTGTGTAGAGTACCTCATATTTCTTCTTTCTCTCTCTCTCTCTCTCTCTCTTTTTAATATGGGACATTTAATATCTTGCCTCTAATATGGGACCGTAATCTTTCTTTCTCCACTCCATTTCTGATCTCTCTTAAAACTAACATCATAATTCGTAGGCATATATATATATATATATATATATATATATATATATGTTATAGTTCAATTCCTTAAAAACACATTACAATGAATTAGGTTTTTTTAAACACTAAATAAGATGAAGTCAAAGGCAATGTGTAGGAAAGGCAATCCTAAATGAATTGGTAGCTCTAGCTGTGAGTTTGGAGACCTTTGAAATAAAATGATGCTTCTGTATGTTCTCTTATCATCAAACTGGGAATGTTCTTCAACCAATTAACCAAAACCTATAAAACTGTACACTCACAAGAGAAAGGGACTCATGTACCCACCCATCTTTCTCTTGCTCTTATTCTCATACTTGTATCTCTTTATCATATATATATCAAAACAATCGTGTATACCAAGCACGTTTATAACATCATGTGTGACTTAAGGTCCCTTCTATATGGAACTACATAGTTCTATGATAGATACTTTAAGATCCAAAATAGAGTGAATAATTTTGAATTTACATTTTCCGAATCATTCTTTGCATTTTACGTTACATATACAATTTGTTTCAAGCAAATGGTACCTGCATACTTTTTTTCCCAGTGGTGCTCCAAACTTGCTTCTACTTAGGAAAATATAGGTAATGACAGTACTCAGGAAACATATGATTTCCTTTTTAAACATAGGAATCTAAGCTATTTTATAAAGAGAAGGATAATGAATAGGCTGTTATTTATAAAGGATTGACCTATTCACAACTCTCAAAAAACTTTATAATACGAAGTAAGTAGTAGCGGGTCATCATTTTATCCTCAGTTGATGACTTAAAGCACAAGAATTCTGAATTGTTGGTTGTGGTTGGATCTATTTTCTTTAGAAAACAGATAAGCATAAATCTTGTATGGATGGAGGCATTCTACTTCCCCAAGGAGGGGACCTTGGTAGGCATGAGGGGAACTGCATAAAAATCTGCATATTTATCAATAATATATTCTAGGTCTACTGATGTTTTATTTCTAACTTTTCTCCCCAAAAAGCAAAAACAGTCTGGAAAACTTGACTGGTATGTTGGTGTAAAAGGTGAAAGATTTATATGGTTTGAAGAGAAACCAGAGTACTGAGGTCTTGCCATCAGACCTCTTTGTATTTCTCCATGTGTGGTAGCTCAAGGGATTACTATACATATCCTCCACTTGTCCACTAAAAATTATCATTGTGCCACTTCAGAGAAAATAACTCTGCAATAGTTAAGTACCATTTCTCCCATGGTTTTCCTCTGGTTTTATATTTATTATTTTTCTTTCTTTCAAGTTTTTATTTAAATTCTAGTTAACATATAGTATAACATTGGTTTCAGGAGTTGGTAACACCCAGGAATTCTCACAAGTGCCCTAAAATTATGTCTACATGTTTTAAGCTCCACAATATTATAACTATATATTTAAATGGTTTACATCCTTGGAATTTATTAATAAAGGAAAATTGTGTATGTCTTCTGTCACTTTATTCCTGGTTTCTAATATCATTTCCTTCAGCCCAAAATGTCTGTTAGAATTTCTTATAGCACAGGGATTTATCTTGCTCTGTATTCCCTATGTTTCTTAATTTCTAAATTTATTATTCATTAAATTTGGGAAATTTCCAGCCAGTATTTTTCTAACATTTCATATTCCATCCTCTATTTTTTTTAAAGATTTTTTTTTTTAGTTGACAGAGATCACAGGTAGGCAGAAAGACAGGCAAAAGCAGGCAGGAGCACACTCCCTGCTGAGCAGAGAGCTGGATGCGGGGTTTGATTCCAGGTCCCTGGGATCATGACCTGAGCCGAAGGCAGAGGCTTTAACCCATTGAGCCACCCAGGTGCCCCCATTCTCTATTTTTAAGATTCAAAATATACATAGGATAAAATAACTGATATTACCTCATGTTTATGGTTCTTTCTCTTGCTTATATTTATTGATTTTATTCTTTGATCTTCAAATTTAATTTCTCTGATCTTTAGTTTACTGAAATTTTTCTCTGCAATCTCCCACTGGCTGTTAAAGCTATCCATTTTTAAAAATTTAGATATTTTATTATTTATGAATATAGAAGATATACCTTAAGTTTTTATAGATTTTTTTGTGATTGTATTTCATTAAAATATATTTCCATTTTTATCATGAACTAAATAATCTTGACATTTGATACTGAATGTAAAGCCATTACTTATAAAAATGTACAGATTTACTTAATGGTGAAGGTGAAAAATAACACTGGACTTTGAACTGATTTTCTTTTTGATCAAAAGTGACTGGCAGAGTTAAATTAGTATTAAACAATAAGAAGCAAAAATATTTAATAGTATAAGTCAATTAACAAAAGTTATGAAAAATTATGCCTGATTCTAATATTCTCTAATAGGCAAAATTCAGCATAATTTAACCTTACATTTTCTTTTTAACATACATTAACAAAGTATGGAATTTGGTAAAAACAATCAGTTTGGGGGGCATATGGATGGGTCATTCAGTTAAACATCTGCCTTCAAGTTTAGGTTATGATCCAAGGAGTCTTGGGATGGAGCCAGGAGTCCTGGGATGGAGCCCGCATCCCTGCATGAGGATCCCTGCTTAGCAGGGGAGCTTGCTTCTCCCTCTCCCTCTGCCCTTGCTCATGTACTGTCTCTTGCTTACTCTCTCTCTCAAATGAATAAAATCTTAAAAAAAAATAAGTTTTCATTGTTAATTTCTCATGAATGGGCAGCTTTTCTCCATGTATTTTTTTTTTTTTATGGTCAATGCTAGTTTTATTTATTTTCCTTAACGGTAACCAGGCATAGACAAAAATCATATGGATGTAGAATTGCACGAAGATATTGGGTCTTTGGCAGAGGGCTCAGAGAGTTCGTTATCAGAATAAAAGAGAAAAAGGAATAATGTCTCATACATCTTGAAATATGTAAAGCCTCACTAAGCACTTGGTACAGAGATAAGTGGCACATCCTTGTGAGTGGAATAAGATCTGGGGAGGGAGATGGGAGTGGGTGATACTCCACTCCCCTCTTTTCCTATCCTGTTTCCCACAGTGGCTTCAAATTCACTAAAAGACGGGTATACGGAGTGTTATTTTTTGTTGTTGTTGTTTTTTTTTTTTGACAAATAAACATTGAGTGTGTGCTCATGTTCAATATTCTTCTTTCACAAAGCACTCAATGACTAAATGCTAATAATCATGTTGTTGTAAACAAGCAAAGAGTGTATCCTCCCATTATTTACCATTTAAGTTTATTATGAGTGCTGTATATTACTACATTATTTGAAAAGCAGATGGAAAATAGGGTATTTTTTAAATAAAAATTATTTTAAGAGCAATTATTCTCATTTTAAAAATGATAATAATACATATTAGTATATAGAGACTACTTTAATGTTTCATACTTTCAATAAACATTTCATAAAAATGATTTTACTTAAGGTCAGTGGTACACATTGCACATATACTAAATTAGTAGCCATAGGGTTAAAATATAAGCATTAATTAAAATTCAGACTACTTTTACATATGAAAGACCATTATTTTTTCATTGCCTTCTTTCTTACTTAAAATGACAGTTTTTTACAATGGAAAGAAAACTTAAAAATGCTTTAAGCCACTTCTTTTTAAAAAATGAGATAATTGCTATGGGTAGATGTCCCCCCCAAATTTTGTGTGTGCTGAAAACCTAACGCCCAAGGTGATGGTATTGGAGGGTTAGGTCTTTTAAAATTTTTTTTTAATTGTTTATTAACATATGATGTATTATTAGCCCCAGGGTACAGGTCTGTGAATCGCCAGGTTTACACACTTCACAGCACTGACCATAGCACATACCCTCCCCAATGTCCATAACTCAACCACCCTCTCCCTACCCTACTCCCCCCAGCAACCCTCAGTTTGTTTTATGAGATTAAGAGTCTTTTAGGGTTCGTCTCATTCCCAATCCCATCTTGTCTCATTTCTTCCTTTCCTAGGGTGGGTTAGGTCTTTAGGAAGTGATTAGATCATGAGGACTGAATCTTATGAGTGGGACCAGTGCTCTCAAAAAGGGACACCAGAAAGCTAACTTGTCCTTCTTCCACAAGGAGAGGACACAATGAAAAACTGGCAATCTGCAGCTGGAAAAGGGCCTTCACCATAACTTGACCATGCTAGAACCCTGATTTAGGACTTCCAGCCTGCAGAATAGTGAGAAATTTCTAAACCATCCAGTCTGTGATATTGTATTATAGCAGCCTGAGTGCTGCTAACCCAAGATGTTAACCTAATGATGCTGTGCAAATTGCCTGTGTTTGTAGATGGGAAGTGGCAGATAGGAGACTGGAATTAGGTCTACATAGAGCTAATTCCAGAATATCTTACCTTTCTAACTATATTGAGCTTTTAAAAGAAGTTAATTGCATTTTCCTAGTCAGGGATATTAAAATTTTCCATACAAATTAACAACACTGTTATACATAGAGAAGCAATGGTCAGTGTTCGAATAGAATCTGGCAAATGGGTGGTAAAAATAAATTTAAATTTCCATTTAAAACCTAGGGTAAAACCTTCATGTGTATGTGAATGTGTATTGTTTTCTTTGAAACAGTCAATATTCATATATATTGAGAAATAAAACACTTCTTTTCTACAGAACATTATGGTGATAGTTCTTAAAGACTTAAAGTTTTATGCCATGTACACTTAAATGTAAGATTATATTCACAAGGTCTTATTTTTAGGAAGAAGACTTTGTTTCAATGTCTGTCATTAGATAGAATACAGTCTGCTTAACTAAACTAAACTAAAAGTAGTAGATGTGAAACACAAAAAACAAAGATGGACAGATGTTGTAAGCAATCTCTAAGATGGCGCCCAATGATCCTGGCCTTCTGGTATTCTTACCCTTGTGCGATTGCCTCCAGTTGAGTATGGACTGCATTTATTGATGAACTTCTAACAAGGAGAATGCAGAAGTGATAGGATTATCACTTCCAAGATTAGGTGCCCAAAAGACTTGTGCTTCCTGTCTCTCATCTACAGCAGTCATATTGGAGGTCACTCAGGTAGCCTACAGAGAAGCCTATGTGGTAAGGAGATAAGGCCTCCCAGTAGCCATGTATGTGAGTTTAGAAGAGCATTATTCTGCCACAGATTAGTCTCCAGTTGCCTGAAGTCCAGGCCAACAGCTTGCCAGAAGTTTCATGAGACTCTGAGCCCCAGCATCCAGCTAAGTTGTCTCCACATTCCTCACACCCAGAAATGATGAAATAACAAGAGTTTGTTGTTTTAAATCTTGAGATCAGGGGGTAACATTTTACATAGTTGCACTTCGCCACCATAATACAATTGAACAGAAGCAAAACTAAAACTCAAGAGTATCATCATTATTCCCTTTCCTGTTCCCAAAATATTGCTTTTGGGAAATAGCTTTTAGCTAAAGGTCAAAATCAATCTTGGCTTTCCTTTTAAAGACTATCTTGGTGTTTGCTTCCCAAAAGAGTATTTATATTTCCATAAACTTTAAGGCCACACTAGGTTTCATGTATGTTTTAAATAACAAAATCACTCTGCAAATTACATTGCTTTTTACTTCTTCTAATCACCTGGGATAATGGAAGAGAAATTGTTTGCCAGTTGAGTTCCCTCGAAGTAACATGCCACAGCTAATCAGCGCTCTGGCTCTGTAGTTACAGAGAGACTGTTAGCAAGGGGTTCTGCTTTATGATGCTGTGGGGCCACCATTATTCACCCCTGGTTTAACACCATGTAGAGGTGGCAATAAGAAATCTAATGAAGAAACCATCAAGCCTGGAGTAGTAATTTCAGGAGAAATCATGCATGGTTGTTTGAATAAGGTTGAGTAAGAACTGACATTTTATGTTATTGACTGTTGTATAGGTGCTTTACCCTCTCATCCTTTGTACGTTTATGCCACTGTGATTCCTTCTGTTTTAGTAAGCAATAGAGCATATTATCACCAGAGCCCTATCTTTGTGCCAGACTCCACAGCTGCTCCAGTAATAATTTTTTTACTAAACAACAATCTCTAAAAAAGATTCTGAGAAGCTGTGCTACTCTTAGACTGGTTTTGTTTTAAATTTTTTATTGTTTTTCCACAAAATGAGATTGCCTAGCTTAGAATACTTGGGAATTCTTCCTCCTTCTAAACTTGTCTGTTTTCTTGCTAATTGAAGTAGAACATTTTACATATTTTATTAAGGTTGTGATATATACAGAAAGTCAAATGCTCCTCTTTTATGAAAGATAAGCGCAGGCTTGTCAACAAAATTGAAGCAATGCTATTATAAGCACATAAAATCTGCACTGGGTAATTTACAACATCTTGTCCTATTAAAGAAATCTATATACTTGAACTTCAAAAGTAATCTAAGTTTAGTTTCTTTAAACAAACTTTAAATATTGAATGTTTTGACCTAGCTTTTAAAACTTTTTGAAGTTCATAGAAAAAAAAAGAATTACCACATTTGTCGATTTATTGCATCTTTGCTATCTGATACAAATAACAATATTTCCATTACTTTCATGTATTTTTTAACAAATACTTACAGAAGATAGGAATTTATTCTGTTTTATCAAGCTAAAGAGGATATTTCTATTTCGGGGATTTAAAACAGTGAGTCACTGGCATAAATGTTGAAGAGAAGTGCTTAATCACCAACTGAAATTTAACTTTACTATTTTTAAAACTGTGATTCATCATTCTTGGTTGAAAATCTATAGCTAAGGTAACTATTGTTTATTTCCCTGAGTACTCTAGTTCAATGCTAACACAGATTTTTTTTTTTTTGAAATGAACAATTTTTGGAAACAAATTAAACCACAAATCACAAACCAAATTAAAACAAATCAGATTTCTCAAATATCTAAAAGCAAAATTGTTCTAATTCTTTAGGATGTTATGTACATCTGAAACATAACTTCTGTAATTGTGTTTAAACTTTAGACTCTATTGCCCCATGGCAAGGACACTAAGGCAGTTCATTTGGCTGATAGGTCTCTGAGAGACCAATTGAAGCTATTCAGTTCAAATGGTAGAAAAGAATTCAATCCAGGTGCCTTATTGAGTGATTTCTTAGCTTAATGAAGAGGGCTGCAAAATGAGCCTGGTGATATTTCATCTGAGATATAATTGTTGAAGAAAGAGACTCATGGGTGGAGATGAAAATGCATGGGTAGAATGCTCTAATTTCCTTATTCTGTCATTTAAATATGTCTTTCTAGTTGCAGCCTATGTCTATCAATTACTGTAACTTACAAACATTCCCAGATTACTCTTAACAGTGATGCTAAATGGAGTATATTGCATAATGAATCTGTGCCCAAATTTCAGTAGCTTTCTGACTTACAGAAATAAACATTTTAATTTCAACAGTCTCAGAGTTTCTACCTTATGAACGATACAAAGTACAGAGTCTATTTTTCTACTAGTCTAATTTCTACTAGAAATTACTAGTAATTTCTACAAAGTCTGTTTTTCCCTTCCTAAAATCTTTCCACATGTTACTGAACAATGCATGCCTGTTCTACAAAACTCTCCAGGCAATTGCTGACCTCTTTGAGAACAGTTCCTGCAGAACCCTACAAGCCCCTGAATTCAACTACATGTTTCTTCCGTAGGTGGATGTTCCCTCCAAGCCATAGACTATTTCCTCCCTCAACTCAACAGATCACGTGAAGTCCAGACTGGGCTCTACATGTGATCACAAAAGACATGGAATGCATGACAATAAGAGAGACATGATCAGAATATGGTACACACTAGTTGTAAGTGGTTACTTCTTCCAGGCTATTCCTTGATTTGCAACCTCATCCCTGAATCCAGCACATCCTAGATATGACAAATAAATCTTCCTTTGTCTACTATAATGTTTTAGTAGTGCAGGAGGGGGATGATGGTGGCTTAAGCACACTTGTGTTTCTGTGTTTCTATAATGGAGGACTAGAAACATTTGGGATGTGTTTTTAAGTGAGTACTGGATTTATCGACGGATTGGATGTGGAGGTGGTAGCAGATGAGGTTAGCATACAACTCCTTGATGGAATGGATGTGGGAAATCAAGAAAAGCTCTTTTGCCGGTTTTGAAAATCTGGAAACCCTCTCTCCCCACTAGTCAGTGCACAACTATTCCAGTTCTCCCCTCACACTCTATAGGCTCATTAAGGGCTGGAAGGAAATGGACCAGTCATCACTCAACTCTTCATGGTCATTCTAGTCCCTTAAAAGCCCAAATGGTTAAACTGTAATAATTCCATTTAAATGGACAGGTTGTAATTTGCTTCCTCAGATTAATAACGTTGCCTAAGTAGAGAGATTTTTAACATATAAAAAGTCAATAGTTGGATGCCTGTTTAAATGGACATACAAAAAGCACAATATAGAAAGTACAGTGAATCAGCTGTGAAGACTCAACAGTATTTCACCTGTTATTACATTTTGTAAAATGGCTGGGAAGATTTTCATTGAATTTATTTATTTCTGTTTTTATTTTCCATTGAATTTAGAAGGCAGGTACAGAAAAAATATCTTTTGGTTCTCTTAGGATTCCCTCAAACACAGAGGCAGACATTCTTTAGCAAAGCTAACACTGTGGGATAGGAGAGACCACGATGACACACCTTGCTAAGTAAGAGGTCTTTCTCTCAACAAGGATGGCCTCCAAGGTCTTCCTACCACGCTTTGTAAACCACCACTGCTGGTTCTAGCCTCTCGACCTCCTTGATCTTTCTTTACAGCTCTGATCACTACGTGGCCAAGTTACGTATTGGCTTCCTTACTTTCTACTGCCTGCCTCTCTTTCCCCAGATCCAGAATGGAGAGCAGGTTTTCTATGCGTTTGCTTACCACTGTGTCTCCCACCCAGACTAGCAACTTATACACAGGAAACAAGCATCTCAGGGGGCTTGTGAAAAGTGCCCATGGAGGCATAGATACTCCAAGTGTGATTCTGGCTGCGGTCACTAGCAAAATCTGTCATTTAGCTTCTGTTCCAGCCTTAGCCTTTCAGAGACAACACAGGGAAATGTCAACTTCCTTGTCATTTCTGACATCCCTGACCTAGTAGGTGATCTATGATGATGTTAGCACACAAGCTACCATCATATCTCATCAGTAACACAACATCAGGCATAGAGACATGGAATGAATAAGAAAACATTTACTTTTTTTTAAAGGAAAAATTAGAGATGCAACTTACAGTAAAGAAAAAAAGTCACCTTATGTGTTTTAAAATTCTGCCAGTTAAAAAGCATATTGTGTGGAAAATAGTACAATAGTCAATGATGGATGTAATGGTCATTAACTATAACAAAGCAATTAAAAACTTTCAAGTATTTTAATAATTAGCAGAATAGATTAGTGGTTGATAATACTGTAATAACTTTGTATGGTGACAGATGATAACTAGCCTTATTGTAGGGATCATCTTGTAATGTATAAAAATATCAAATCTCTCTGATGTACACCTGAAATAGAATACCGTCTGTCAATTATACTTCAGCAAAAAAGAGTTTCAGTTACATATGAATTTGTTATGGATAATTTCAGTAAATTCACTTAGGCTTCTTCTGCAAACTTGTGTTTATAAAAAGCTCAGAGATTATACTAGGCACAAAATTAAAAATAACAATTTAACTTCCACAACATGTACTTCCACATAGACCATACTTGTTTCAAGAGAAGTCCTACTGAATATTCTTCATATAATTGAGAATGGAATAAAGTTAAGACAGGAACTTTGCCACCTCAAATTTCCCAGGGAAGCAAAATCTCCAAGATCACTTAGGACATCTATAATAAATCATCTCTCATCTGGTCTGAAAAAGAACATCAAAGTACAAAAAAAAAAATGAAGTGTTCAAGTAAATGAGGTACCAGCAACATATTTTGTTTCCGCAACTCAGATTTCATAATAACAGGCTTTCAAAAATGCATTAAGTGTAAAATATGCTTAACAACAACAAAAGTAAACTTGTTCTAAAACAAGGCAATTCCTTAGAGTGTTGAGTTTATGGATGCAAAATTTTAATCAAATTTGCTGGAATAATCGTGTCGGAACACCAAATATTTTGACTAATTAAAAACAAGTTGCTTTTGAGAACTACCCAAGGTACAAATGAGAGAACAACTTTTCTATCCTGCATTATGCCTCCTCAAACTCTTAAGATTTTGCTAAAATTTCAAAGAGTAAAATTGGATTTAAAATGTGCCGAGAGTTTTCAATTCTTTATCACATGTCTTTCTTTAATGTGTATGTTAAGGACTATATTGACTGATTGGCTTTAAGAGGCAAACATTCATCTGTCAACAAAATGTCTATTGGGTAAATCACTGTTCTGTGATACAAAACACAAAGAGGACTTTCATGCTCGAGCTCTTGGTTCTTAGCACAAGGCAGATACTCTGAATTTTATACTGAACTTTGATAATGTGGCCTCCCACCAGGACGACTCTGGAGGGGTTTGTGGTGAGGAGTAGCACGTGAAATTTATTTATTTAACAATACTTTATGAATCTTTATTGCGACAAAAGTAATGCCTACTTGACTCCAACCCTGAGTGTCCTTTTCAGAGCATTCGCTTGACTCATGTTATTGTCACAATAAGAAAATCTTAGATACTGGGTTGTTTTATATAAATGTGCGATGAAATGGCCTTTGAAAATGGCACAGCTTCTTTGATAAGAGCACAGGTTTCAAAAAGTGCAGATCTGGACTCATTTTCATACACATTATGATGCCTGGTGAGCATAAACAATGTAAGAGTAGGAAATTTGCATGAGAAAACATTGAAATTAGCACTTTATCAAGTAAATAAATTTTGCTTAGCTTTCTCTTGATCACTTTTCTGTTTTTTTCTTCTTGCAAGTTTTTATTTAAGTTCCAGTTAGTTAACAGAAAGTGTAATATTAGTTTCAGGAATAGAATCTAGTAATTTATCACTTTGCGCGTAACACCCAGTACTCACCACAACAAGGGGCCTCCCGTAAAGCACCCCCATTTAGCCCAGCCTCCTACCAACCTCCCCCAGCAACACTCATTTTGTTCTTTTTAGTCAAGAATTTCTTATGTATTGCCTCCCTATTTTCATTTTTCCTTCCTTTCCCCTATGTTCATCTTTTTTGTTTCTTAAACTTCACATATGTGTGAAATCATACATTTGTCTTTCCCTGACTGATTCTTTCACTTAGAATATACTCTAGCTCCATCCACATCATTGCAAATGGCAAGATTTCATTCTTTTTGATAACTGGATAATATTTCATTGCGCGCGCGCGCACGCACGCACACACACACACACACACACACACCACCTCTTCTTTATCCATTCATCTGTTGTTGGACATCTGGGCATTTTTCATAATCTGTTTTTGTTGATAGTGCTGCTGTAAACATTAGGGGGGCATTTTCCCTATTGAATTAGTATTTTTGTATCCTCTGGATAAATACCTAGCAGTACAACTGCTGGCCTATAGGGAAGCTCTATTTTTAACTTTTTGAGGAACCTCCATACTGTTTTCCAGAGTGGCTGCCTCAGTTGGCATTCCTACCAACAGAGTAAGAATTTCCCTTTCTCCCTGTATCCTTGCTAACATCTGTTTGTCCCGTGTTGTTAATTTTAGCATTCTGACAGAAGTGAGGTGGTATCTCTTTGTGGTTTTGTATTTCCCTGATGCCAAGTGATGCTGAGCATTTTTCCATGTGTCTGTTAGCCATTTGTGTTTCTTCTTTAGAGAAATGTCTGTTCATGTCTTCTAATCATTTCTCAACTGGATTATTTTTTTTCCATGTATTGAGTGATAAATTCTTTATAGAGTTTGGATATTAGCCCTTTATCACAATATCATTTGCAAATATCTTCTCCCATTCTGTAGACTGCCATTTAGTTTTGTTGATTGTTCCTTTCAGTATGCAGAAATTTTTATCTTGACGATGTCCCAATAGTTCATTTTTGCTTTTGTTTCTCTTGCCTCTGGTGATGTATCTAGTAAGAAGTTCCTGCGGCCGAGTTCAGAGAGATTGCTACCTCTGTCCTCCTCTAGGATTTTACGGTTTCCTGTCTCACAGTCTTTCATTCATTTTGAAGTGATCTTGGTGTATGGTGTAGGAGAGTGGTCCAGTTTTGTTCTTCTGCATGTGGCTGTTCAATTTCCCCAACACCACTTGTTAGTGATGTTTTTCCATTGGATATTCTTTCCTGCTTTGTCTAAGATTAGTTGACCATAGAATTGATGGTCCATTTCTAGGTTTTGCATTCTGTTCCACTGATCTCCGTGTCTGTTTTTGTCCTAGTGCCATACTGTCTTGACGATTCAGCTTTGTAATAGAGCTTAAAGTCTGGAACTGTGGTGCCTCCAGTTTTGTTTTGTTTTTTAAACATCTCTTTAGCTATTCAGAGTCTTTTCTGACTCCATTCAAGTTTTAGAATTGCTTGTACTAGCTCTGTGAATAATGCTGGTGTTATTCTGGAAAGGATTGCATTGAATGTGTAGATTGCTTTGGGTAGTACAGACATTTTAAAAATATTTGTTCTTCTAATCCTTAAGCATCAAATGTTTTTCCATTTCTTGGTTTCATCTTCAATTTCTTTCATAAGCGTTATTTTCTATAGTTTTATCTTCTATATCACTTATTCATTCCTCTGCTTCTTCCATCCTCACTGTGATTACATCCAGTTTTGCCTCTCAGTTATAGCATTTATTTCAGTCTGACTGGTTTTTAAGTCTTTTATCTCTGCAGCCAGGTTTTTTTCCATGCTTCTTTCAAGCCGGCTAGTATTCTTATGATTGTTCTAAATTCTTGTTCAGATATATTGTTTTTAATCTGTTTTGAGTAAATCCCTGGCAGTCGTTTCTTCTTGATCCTTCTTGTGGGGAGAATTCATCCATCTTATCATTTTGTCTAGGTTTCTGTCTTTTGCATGTTATGAAAGTTTGATAGGGTTCCTGCACATAGTCCTCTGTAGAGTTCTTCCTTGCTTGCAGTAAAAAGAGTCTGGACCTTTACCTAGGTGCTTTGATTTGTTAAAATAAGCCTAGGGTGGGGTTGAGGGAGCCTGATCTGAGAAAAGAGAAAGGAACCAAAAAAACTCAAACAAACAAAAAGCTGTGAGCCTGATTCCAAAGCAAAAGGAAAAAAAAAAAAAACAATTAAGAACTGCTCCTATTTCCACCAGAACGAAAGCTGGTGCTTTGGAGTATTCTACGATGAGTAGACTTGGTGCCTGCAGGGGTCCGGTGCTAGGATTCTGGGAGAGAGCCCTGCTACATTGCCTCACAGACCTGCCCTGGTAAAGATGCACCTATTGGGAGCGGGAGGGGGGCGATCAGCAGCTCTAACCTCGCGTGGGGACCCAGTGTTGGTCATTGAAGCCTGACCATATGGGTGAGTGGGAGGAGATCCCCTGAGAGGAGAGAACATACCCTCTGCTGCTCAAGAAGTTCTCATAGAAAAGTGAATGATCTTTCCTCTTGTGTCCCTGGCTCCCGTCAGGTGCTGCCCTCCCCCTGTCTGTGCCTGGGTCTGTCGGCAAGCCGCAGTTCTGTGTTTTCTCTCTGGCACAAGGCTGGGATTCAAAATTCCCAGTCTTAAAGGACCCAGCAATAGTGTGGACCTGCTCCCCTCCTCCAGAGGGCCTCACTGTATTATGAGCTGCGCCACCTCATCCCAGAATAGCCACATGGCGGCAGAAGTGCTTGGAGTTTATGGTAAAGCACAGCACAGAAGCAACAACCAGGTTCTCTGCCATCTACAAACACCTCTGTCCCCTGACAATGAACAGATGCTCAGTGGCGGCGACTAGGTCTTTTGTTTTTGGAGAGGCAACGTACTTTTTCAAATGTACTTTCAAATATATGCCAAAAAGGGGAACATTCTTACCCAGTGCAACCCAGGGGATCCCACATCATGATGTCCTGGGTCTCTGCTGTCCTCCTCCCCAGGACCACCACCATGGCCACGCAGCTCATCTCAGGCCAATGGAATGTACTTTCAAAGCCTCAGAATTTAAGCTCTGCTGCTTGCAAAAGCTTGGCATCCTTCTTGACTCACCAGTCAGCAGTTTGGGGGAAGAGCTTTTCTTGCACGAACCTGAGACATTGGTCTCTCTCTCCCGCCTCTCTTTTTTTTCTATCTCCACAGAAAGGGCTCCCTTCCCTCGTGGCACTCTGGCTTTTCTCTCCAGTTCCCATCTCCATACCTCATACCTGCCATGTTCTCTACCTTTAATTCTTCAGCTTGTCTCTCAGATCTATTTCCTAGGTGTTTGAAATATTTTGATATTAATCCATCTGTGCTCCAGGGACAATGAAAGCCCAGGGTACCCCACTACTTTGCCTTCTTAACTCTCTCAATGCTTCTGTTCAACCTGACAGATGAAAAAGGTCTTAGTCACCAATGTAGTGATTTTTTTGTGTACCATTGACTTCCAGCAAAATGAAGAGAGATGATCTTGTTTAAAATTAGAATTCTTGTTTGAAAACATTTAGTGAGGTGATAATGTTTTTGCTGGCTTTGGTTAAATGGAAGATATAGATACATCCAATAGTATTTATATGTTTTTTACAGAACTAATTAAAAAATAGCTGGAAATTATGCAAATATAAGTATCTTTATTTCTGTATTTTCTATGGAAATATAATGATATATTGGCTAGTTGAATTTAAATTTAAAAAACTAAAAAAAGAAATATATTAGAAAGCATCTATAGTTATATAAAAAACCTACATTGTTTTTATAGAACATTTTATATATTGAAATCTAAAAAAATCTCGATCCACTGTATGAAATTAAAAAAAATTATATTGGCTGTATCCATTAATATATTTGTGCCCTCTCACTTTTACATGTTTATGAAAAAATCTAAATAAGAGTCTTAAGTTTTGCCCCTTATTACATCAAAATCATACAAAAACTTAAACATATTTTTGAAAATTACTTGTGTTTTTGGCAGAGCATGCCTCAGGCATCATTTTCACCTACAAATATTCAAGAAGTTTTCTCTACTACAAAAAAAGTTTAAAATTGTCTCAGAAAGTTGTATCAGACTGGGTTTGGTTAAGAAAACAAAACCACTACAATTATTACGGGATAAGAAGTTTCATGTAGGAGTCAGCATTTCCACCCATAGAGAAGGAGCAGGATGGGGTTCTGAAGATTAGGAAGGGGAGAGCCAGCAAGCAAATACCACAACCAATAACGTGCTTCAACAGCAAGAGGAGCTGGAGGAGAGGAAGGCAGGCAGGCCCACAGCTCAGGGAAGCCTGCAAAGTGCATGGCAAGAAGCCCTCTGGGAACATGCCCCACGAATGGGGGATGTGAGACTCTGGAAATCCTGGCTTCTGCTTCACTTCCACCTTGCAAATCTCTCATCGCTTCTGCTCAGCACATAGGCCTGAGCAGCACAGGAAGTGAATTCTGAGAAATTATTGATGGTACTAAGATGATAACCACCAGGGCAGTGTCAAAAATACACTAACAGTGCATTTTTAGTGTACTAACAGTATATCAAAATTCAAGTAAAAATGTTAAATTGCTCTCACTGCCTAGATTTTGTACAGAAGGAGAAGGGCCTGGAAAGGGAGGGGCTATACCAGAGTCCTGCGGAAAGGGACAAGCCTTGTGCCAGGCGCTTATAAAAACTTTAATTCAGGGGCGCCTGGGTGGCTCAGTGGGTTAAGCCGCTGCCTTCGGCTCGGGTCATGATCTCAGGGTCCTGGGATCGAGTCCCGCATCGGGCTCTCTGCTTGGCAGGGAGCCTGCTTCCTCCTCTCTCTCTCTCTCTGCCTGCCTCTCTGCCTACTTGTGAACTCTCTCTGTCAAATAAATAAAATCTTAAAAAAAAACAAAAACAAAACTTTAATTCAAAGTGGATACACACAGCAGGATTCCAGAGAAACTGGAAAAATATCCCAATTCCCTTCAAATGCTGGCCTACTAGACAGACACTGCACCTTAATCCTTTCAGTTAAGTGTTTTTATTATTCCTTTAAAATTAAAGTGTCCTACAGTGGATGGTCTTAAGTTCAAGTTGACTCTATAATCAATTAAGAATCTGAGAAAAGGTTTCCACTAGGAAAAGAGAAATCATTTAAAAGCAGAGGGTCACTGATGGAGAAACAGAGAACAGAGATGGACATCTATGTATATCTATTTCTTCTACTTGGCAATCACGTTTGCAATGTGTCCTAAGGGTTTTTCAAATGCTCTTTCAGAAGCACTTTTCTGTTCTTTATTTTGGTATAAACAGCTTCCAGATTAACCATATGAGATTAGCATTAGTGTCCTGCCTTGTTGTTGGCAATGTATCTGTGTACCAAAAAGACATTATGATTAAAAAAGTGATAGTGCAAACAACATTCACCAGCAAGGAAAAACACACTTGTGTTTTTATTTTTTAATTTATTTTATTTTTAAAATATTTTATTTATTTACTTGACAGACAGAGATCACAAGCAGGCAGAGAGGTGGGCAGAGAGAGAGGGGGAAGCAGGCTCCCCAATGAGCAGAGAGCCTCATGTGGGACTGGATCCAAGGGCCCTGGGATCATGACCTGAGCCAAAGGCAGAGGCTTTAACCCACTGAGCCACCCAGGCACCCCCACACTTGTGTTTTTAAAGAACAGCAATAGGTTGTGGTCCTGCAGAAGGAGATCAGCTTTTATACCTCCTCCAGCATCAACTTAAGCCTAATAACCTACTTATGAGGCCATAATAGTATAGTTTCTTCAAATTAGGTGGAAGGCTTGTGGAAACATTTAGCAATGCATCTCACCAATACTAAAATTGTCTTACCCATTACAAAATATTCATACCTGGAGGAGCGATAGAGGACACAGTTAATTGAACTGTATTTCTAAGTGGTGCACATTTATGGAACATTTATCTTCTCAGAACCCTGGAAAACGCATGTATCTAAAAACAATTCTACTAGTCATAAGGAGAAGTGGAAAAAATATAAAATAGAATCTGTTCCATATATAATTAATGCATTTACATAATTGAGTCATCCAGTTCCAAAATTTCATTTCTCCTTGAAACTCAGTCCAGGAAAAAAAAAGGGGGGTGGGGGAGGCAGATATAAATAGGTCTTCCACCTGGGTCTATTTCATTTTACTAAGAGAAAGTCTTTGTTTCTGTAATTGCTTTACTGGTCCCAGATAATGTTGCATCACTGGTGAGTAATTTGAGTTTGGTGAAAAGTCAAGGAATTTTTTTAATGTTAATTACATTCGGATTTTTATAGTCACTATCCTTAGGTTGAAAAAAATTAAGTTTCTACTTTGACTCGTGGCTCTCCTTAGTCTACAAGACTTGTCATATGGTCTCCAAACAATGCAGGGACAGAAAACCCCAGCACAAAATTGGAAACCGTGAGGCTTATCTTACTTACCATGGTATATGGTAGAAAGCTACCAGAATCAAAGTTAGCAAGCGCACATTATCTCGTGCTAACTTCATGTGTGACTGTGAGCATTTGACTACTTTGAGCCTTCTCTTCCTTATTTGGTAATTTTTAAATCGACAAGAGATCCTTTTTCAGGCAGCATTTTATAATTCTGTCACTTTGTGTTATTTGTAGAACTAACACTTTTTGTGTGAGAAAGACTTTCAGAAGACTGTGCTCCTAAGCAGAGAAGACGGTAAATCAGATGCACCAATCCTGATGGGGCCCCCCTGAAGAACAAAGGAGAAATTTTCCTAGGGGCCTTTAAGAAAGAGATTTCCTAAGGAATTACTAAAAGGAATCGCACTATCTCCCCCTGGGAATAGAAGAAGCCGTATAGTGCCTTCATATAACAGAAACACAGAGGTTTATTAATCAATTAGCTTTTGGTGATGATCCTCCCCCCTCTGGAGATGACTAAAAAGAATCTAGTAGTGGTTAAGAACTCTAAAAGCCTGACTTTCCAGCTTTGCAATCCCTGCCAAAAAACCCACTAACTGAGCAAGCATGGACCAATTACTCCACCTGTTTTCTCATCTGTATCCTGGGGGACAATTCTCCACGATGCTTCTACACCTCTTGTAGCAGATCTTGTCTTGGCCTAACTTTCCACAGATGTCTGGGTACCAAACAGTCTTCAAAGATAAAGAAAGGGTCTCCCTGTGGGTCACATGGCTGGTTTCTTTTCTGATTTGGATCATAAAGAGCAGGTATATATAGATCTCTCCAAGTCAGAGGGTGGGCAAGTTCACTAGCAGACTCCATTATAGGTCGGGGTTTTAACTAAGTCATTGTTTCTTGTGACATAAATACATTGGGTACACGTCATCCACCTGGCCTACCTGGATATCCCCCACTATGGGGACTGGAAAGACTAGAGGGATATGAAGTTCACGGGGCTGCTACACCATTAGAAATGAGGTCTTTTGTCTCAAAAGTGCATGTTTTCTGTCAGCATCTACCCAGCTTTATCAGGTTAACCAATGAGCTAGAAATAAGGTATAATCTCCAGCCCTTCACAGTTCTTGATGCTGTAAAAGAATGTCACATGACATTCACCTCTTCAGATTATTAAGAGGTTTATGGCACTAACATCTGTAAAAACCTCCCAAAGGTAACTTATACAGAGTCCAAACAAAAAACCCAATTTACATAAAGGATGTAATTTCATTTGTTCCAAGCATCTTCTCTCACATGACCCCTAGGACTCACATATACATATCTTTATATTCAAAGGGATCCCAAGAATGCATAGGAGTTTAAAATGTAGCTGGCACATCTGTATTTTCATTATTCCCATATGAAAGGCTCTATTTTGAAAAGAAAACACTTGTATGGGAAATCCTTCACCATTTACCAGTTTTGTGGACCTAAGAATTTTATTTAACCTCCATAAAGGCCCAACAACAAGTTTTTCTATAGCTTAACTTAATTTCTTTTACAAGATCCATTCCATGAGATGTTAAAAACAACAAAACAAAACAAAAACAGAAACAACCATCCTTCCATGGAATCAAGTTCTTTGCCACCCTTGTTGTTCAGTTGCACCTGAGAGCTGGAGAGCGCTGCAGTGTCTTGCTAAGGGTCCTGCATAGAGAAGGTCTTCAGCTCTAAGCTGCGCACACAGACAGACTGAGCTCTTTACCCAGCAGTGGATCCAGGTTTTGTATGTACTAAAATGTGTGCGTTTGGTGGTGGGCAGGGGAGGCTTTAATGAAGCCATAAGATTACAGGCACTGAATTAGGTACAAAAAACAAGCATTTACTTAGAATGAGAAAACACATGGCTATTTACAACTGTAATAATGCTCATCACCACTATACTTACCAAACTCCAGAGAAATAAAAACTGACACTTGCCTAATCCTTTTTCCTATACTTTGGCTACGTGTTGTGTCCCTCTTCCAATGGCAAGAATTTTTTTAATTATTGGAGAGGAAATAAATAATCCATTTCCCTCTTGATCAAGTTTTATTATTGACAACTGAGTTCATAAAATGTGATTTCACATGAAGACAAACTCACTGTCTATCATTCAACTGGAAGAATAGGACCTGCGGATAAAGGGGTTTTGGTAAATTCTATATGGTGTGATTCTTACATTATCTTTATGTATGACAATAATAATTATACATTCCTGGAAGTTATAACTTCCTGACAGAGAGGACTAGAAAACAGTCACAGATTATCTTCTGGTTTTCAAGATGGGAATGGAGGGAAGTCAAAGGGACAGAGGAGCCAATTAAAAGAGCTCTCAATGATCAAACCTAAAATAATCTGAACAAAAATAATAAAGTAATATGAGATTAAACCCAAAGTGTATGAGTCCATAAACAAATAAATAATTAAGGAAGTAAGGAAGTAAGTAAAGGAGATAATCCAAATCTTCCAGGCAGAACTCCAAATGATTTATGCAGATACTTTACCCTTAAGGACATGGAACACAGCTCTTCATTCCTAGATAGTGACTTCCTTACAAAGAGTACAGTTTAGAAAGGGGGAGAATGATTTCACAGAGGAGAAACATGAGGAAGCTTAACTCAGAACCCTGGCAAACATCAATAATAAGTCGTCTTGTTGGCCATTACCCTGACAAGAAATGTTAACATGGCTACACAGAGATAACTCTGTGGTCCTCCGGGGTCATCAAACCTATAGCCCCAACCTAATCATAAGGGAACCATCAGACAAAATCCAGTTGAGGGGCCTTCTAAGTAATGCCCAACTAGCACTCAAAACTGTTAAGATCATCAAAAAACAAGGAAAACAGAAATAGTCACAGCCAAGAAGAGTCAAAGAGACACAAGTAAATGCAATCTGGCATCCTAGATGGGATTTTGGAATAGAAAAAGTACATTAGACAAAAGCTAATGAAATATCAGTAAAGTACGGGCTTTGATTAATCACAATATATCAATATTGAGTCAGTCATTATAAGAAATGCTACTATACTAATATATAAAGCAGATCAGGGTAAGCTAAGTGCAGAACATAAGGAAACCCTCTGTACTATCATCACAATTTTTCTGCAAATCTAAAGCTCTTTTAAAAATAAAGTATATCAAAGGAGAAAAAGATTCTTCTGGTTTTGAACATGTTACATCTTGTTCTCACCCACTCCCCATGTATTTCTTGTGTTATAACCTCCGGCACTATACACTTAAGTTATTATATCAGCAGAGAAAGTGCAATGGGCAATAAGAATATTTCTGGAAGCCATCCATTTACAAAATGCTAGCAATAATCTATTTGAGAATCACCTAATATCCCAATAAATTCAAACTATGTGTACTGCCAACTCTGTTTTTCCTTGAACAGATCCCTAAAATGCCTGCAACTACTCTAAGGCCACCTTGAATAAATGAAGTGTGCTAGAGTGCAAGTCACCATAGAACGAAGCAGTGCTCTAAACAGAATGCAGTTAAAAATACATTATTTCCATGAATTTTTAAAAGGAAAGGATAGGTCCAGCTTCTGCAAATACTAGAGTCTTATATAAGATATTAAAACATCTTTCAAAGACAATTATACTTTCTGACTAGACAAACTTTTTTATTTTTATTTTTTTAAGTTAACTGTCAAGATGCTGGAGACTGAACAAAACTAATCAGAAACAAGAGGTTATAGGTTTCTTGAAAGAAGAGAAAGAGACTGGGTAAAACTAGGTCTGCCCAGCTTTTGTCTGCTAAACCACCCCATGAAATAAGTTCTCATACAGTGAAGTCCCAACAGACTGAAAAGTCAGAGGCCACAGTTGAAGGTCAAAGCAGCTGGAAAGTGAGGGAGGAAAAATGCTATTTAAAATGAGTCCTAAATGGAAGCTCCCAAAACCTGCATTTGGGTTTCCTCAGACTCTTGGCTGTTTCCTGAACTATGCGCACATTGGGTGAGACCTCAAGCTGCTCAGAAAAAAGCAATAGCTGGAAGCCCGAGAGAACAGGGGATCAACAGGCACTGAGTACTAAGGAGACTGAATTTAGAATTTAATTCCTGCTAAGTGAAAAGTCCTTTTGAAGAAATTAGAAGGAGATTCTAAAATTTATATGAAAATGTATACACTGAGGATGGCCAAAACAACCTAGAGAAAAAAAGAAATTAAATAGGAAGAGCATTCGCCTCTGAGTGTGGGATAAAATGAATACCTGGGAACACAAGAGAACTTTCTGTTGTGATAAGAACGTTATATATCTTGATACCACTGATGGTTGTTACATGAGGGTACACATTTTTCAAAATTCCTTGAACCCATTTTTTTTTTAAATTTTTAAAATTTATTTGGCAGAGAAAGAGAGATAGAGAGGTCACAAGTAAGCAGAGAGGCAGGCAGAGGGAGAGGGGAAGCAGGCTCCTGGCTGTGCAGAGAGCCCGATGTGGGGCTCGATCCCAGGACTCCAGAGATCACGACCCAAGCTGAAGGCAGAGTCCCAACCCAGTGAGCCACCCAGGTGCCCTGAACCCATTTTATTTTTTAAAGATTGCATTTATTTGACAGAGAAAGGCAGAGAAGAGGGAACAAAAGCTAGGGGGGTGGAAAAGGGTGAAGCAGGCCTCCCACTGAGCAGGGAGCCTGATGCAGGGCTTGATCCCAGGACCCTGGGATCATGACCTAAGCCCAAGGCAGACGCTTAATGACTGAGCCATCCAGGCGCCCCTTTGAGCCTATTTTAAGTCTGTACATTATATTTTTGCAATTTAATCTCCAAGTTTTAGAAAATAATAAGATAATTTCAATGTATTTATGTCTTTAGAGGAACTTCTACAAGTTAGGAGCCCAAAACTTAAGCTTCAGTAGCTTCATGAAAAACCTGTCTTGGTGGTTATCCCACTGTGTCCTCCAGTTTCTGTCCACTGGTGTGGAAATTTCCAGTCTGGGCAGCTTTCTCAGTTAATTCAGCAACTTTCGTCTCTTCTCCTCCCCACCTGAGAGGCTCCATGGAGACTGAACTGGTCTTGAGCTCTTCTAGAGCTCTAAGAAATTTAACAGAATTGCGACATGCTCCATCTCTGTGTTTTCTATGGATCAGGAAAAATCATACTACTTTACTTGGAATGCTGAAGACGCATGAATATGGTATGAGGTCAGCAAGTTGCATGGGCCATCTACCTAGATGTACCATGCTAACCTTTCTTCTACTCTGGTTTGTTGGTGTGCTTAGAGGGACTCTTTGTTCTTGCAATTTCTCCAGTGTCTAACTGCATTACAAAAGCACAGGTGCACTAGATCTTTGGACCTCCAACCTGTACTTTTTAAAATCATCTCCTCTTTAGTTGGGCTCATCGAAAAATCGAAGAATACAGGGTGTAAGACCCTCGCCAGTCTCTCAGGTCTTTCTGGGTGGGTAAAGCTTAGACTTTTGAAGCCTTATTCTTTACTTCATAACTTCTAAGTAACCTGGAAAAGATACCCTATTTCAGATTTGTGTAAAGTTTTTATAAAACCACAGATATGGCTTTATAAAATGTGCATGATCATAGCGTGTATCTCCTAAATAAGATAATGCAAGATTAAAAAAAAAAAAAGTTTAGAGAGAAAGAGTGCATGCAAATGAGAGCACAAGCGGAGGGGAGGGTCCAAAGGAGGAGACTCTCCAGCAGGCTTCCTGCTGGGTGCCTAGCCTGATGCGGCTGGCTCATGAGCTGAGATGAACAAGAATTGAAATCAGGACTCAGATGCTTAACCGACTGAACCACCCAAGTATCCCTAATGTGAGGTGTTTTAAAAACTCCATATTATGGAGTAAGAAGTCAAAATAAAGTTAACTACTACTATTATTATTCAATGAACTTAACTACTATTATTCAATAAAATTATTATTAACTATTATTACTTAAACTTTAGTTTTGAAAGAAATGAAGATTTTTTTTTTGTTACAATTATGTAATTCTGTAGTGACTGAAGCACTGTTCATAAAACATCCTAACTGTGGATGAATGAGAAACAAAAAAAAATATGTAAGGGAAAAATAATTTCATTTATAAAAATATTATCCTGACTTACTACTTCAGGCCACTGTTCCCTATGTAGAGAAAAGGACATCCTTATAAAGTTATTGGAAGGATAACACAGGATAATAATGTGTTCAAATTTCCTAGCACAATACCTGATGTACACTAAGCACTCAATAACATTAAATGAACTAACCTGTAAGGTCATTTTTTCTCATGAATGCAGAAAGGAAGTACACATATTGGAAAACATTTATCAAGAATAAAATGTAACAAGGGCCCATAGTTATTTTAAAAAATATTGACCTGAGTAAATTAAGCATTTAATAAGAATACTGTCCCTACCTTTCTAACTTAATAACTTACACTAACATCCTACAATCTTTTTCAAAAAGTCGTATTATACTAATTACCTGAAATAGTCCTCTGAACCTGTGAGATATGTATTATCTCTTTAATGAGAGGTTACAAGTCCTAGGGAGGTGACATACAGCTAAATGTCAGAGCTGGAATGAAAAGCCACAAATCTTGATTCAAAGTCTCTGGGCTCTTCCACCAAGGTGGAAATTTTCATATGCCAAAATAGAGCAAGCTATTTCCAACCCTGCCCAACTAGTCCCAATTAGGACTCCCCTGAGAGCTCTCTCTTAACCATCTTTTTTCTGGTTTGTTCTTCCATGTAAGTTTTTGTCCCTTATTTTCCTAATTAGTTTTGAAACAGAATGATCTTGTGCATTCTTTTCACTGGGTCTGAGCTACTGCTGAGACTAAAAGAAAGGTGACAATATGTTGTGGGGATGGGAGGTGTGAGCACTTAAGAAGAGAAATAAATGGAATTTAAATGGGTATGTCGGTTCAGAAATGGGCAGGAAAGAGCCAAGAAAATAGTTTTCATTTATCTTCCTTTTAATCAAAGCCTGCATTTGAGAAGATGAGGTCCATCATTCAAGACAGAAGGCTAAGGGCTCTGTAATCACTAGATATTAATCTATGGTAGAACGGACTCTACTGTCCACATCTTTCCTAAAATGGGGAAAATTCATCTTCTAAAGACATATCTTTAGTTTATCTTCTGGTTAGATGGAATTCTATATCTAGTAACTCCAATATTTATTAGATCTCATATTATGTCAATGTTCAATTGTTCCATTGTATACAAATGACACAAATTAACCAAGATATCAACCAGTAATGAAAATCTGTGAAAATGGAGAACCTGTGAACAAGAATGAAAATAGAGTACTTGATAATGTAAAAAATATTTTCTGTATCAGTGTTGATATAAGAGAAGTTAAAATGGATTTTCTACCATTGTTACACTGAATTTCAAGATTTGATCAACCCATGATACTGCAATTTGGGGTGAATTTTAAAAAGTTCTGTTGGGTCCCCAATGTTGGGTCCCCAATAAAGAGTCTATGGTCAAAGGAGCGAAACTGATACAAAGTGAAGGTCAAGCAAAACTTTATTTCATGCCAAGCATCAAGAATCAGACCAGCCGTCAAACAGACTTGTTCGGGCTGCCCCTTACAGAGAGGATGACTCCTCCCTGCTTTCTAGACTAACTTTTATAGAGCAAAGGCCATTTGGTTGGGCCTGGCCACACACAGGTATCTAACTGAATTACAATTAACCCCCTAGTAGCTATGGAAACCAGGCTATCACCTCGGTAGCTAGGGGACAGTATGTGCCCCCACTGATTGAATGTCTCCACCTGACCTGAACCACCCTTGCATTTGGGCTGTTACCTGGGACTGGTTTCCCAGACTTGCTTTTAAATAAGTTCCCCTTGTGGGGGAAGGGTCAATTTAAGTTTTATTGCATAAACAACAAAATGGCTGTTCAATCGAGGTGGGGCCGATTAAATAGGCCCTTACAGTTCAAGGACTCACTAGGATAAACTATATTTATATGAAAGCACACTGGTTTGGTGTAGCCTATTGAGTCATGTACTTGTGAAATCAAATACAGAAGTGGGTCATTGTTCTTTAACAGCATCATAAACATTCATGACTAAAGAGTCATGTAGCATCATATACTAATGTCCTGGCATTTAAATACAAATTTAATTATTTCTAACACCTTTGTAAGAGGGAGTAATGTAAAGTGTTTGAATGTGGTCTTGATGTGACAGGAAAAATTGCATCTCAAATCAGGTTTTAACAAAACCATGCCTCAGTCAACAGTAACATAAAATAACAAGGTGAGGAGGTTTAAGTCATATTATGAAACGCTGTATTCGTAAAAAGGAAACCTATGTACCAGAGCCTTAAATAAAAAGAACTCACTAAGTGAAGCTATAGTTCATAATAGGTCTAATCGTAATAAATTCAACTATAATCAAGAATAAGACCAAAACCAGTGTGCGTAAGAGACACATAAATGTGAAATGTGCTACCTGCTCTCTAGGAATAAAACTAAATTTTTAGTCATGAGTGTCACTTTCAAGAAGCTTCCAACTGGCATAGGATTTCATCATCAGGGCTTACTGTTTCTTTATCAAAGTGCAAAAGAACACTTTGTGTCCTTCCTGGTTTGATCGGATCCTTACTGGTGACAACTAAAGCATGATGAGGTCTCACTGGCATTTTGGAGTGAAGAGCTGCTACCTGTTTTTGGAACCTGAGTCCCAGCCTTCTGCTTATTCTCCTGGCTTCCAGAATTTGGCTGCTAACAACTTTGTGTCACCTCACAGGGAGCAAGGAGAGGCTGAGGGCCCCCTGAGGACCACATGACGTGACCATAATCATTCTGGAGCCCCTCTGGTCTCCTGCTGCCTCATGTCCTAGGTCAGGGGTAGAAGAGGTATCTTTTCTAGTGGGAAAATCTCCATAGTTTGTTTCCCCTGAAGCCTGCGTTTTGATAAATCCTTAGGAATTCAGAAAAATATGTTTTTCTTCACAAAGCCTGCTAATTCAAGAACTTCCCCACTGCATACTCAAAAACCCCATTTTGGATGTCAGAGGTAGAGAATAAATGTTTTGCTCCAATAAGCCTTATGCCTTGTCCTTCAATCTGTTCCTTCACCTCTTTTCTTCTCTCCACAGGTCATTGTCTCAGGAAGCTGTGGAGAACTGTATATAAAATGACACAGAGAAGTAATCTACTAATATTTTTATATTACCTTTTTTACACATATGTAGTAATCCCTTATTAAATGCCTTTGCTATTAATATTGGTTTGAAATTTATGACTTTTGTGCTTATTTATAAGAAAAACATTGTCCATATTATAGTGACTTTTGTAACATTAAAAAAAAAAAAGTTACACTGAATTGCAGAAAGTTTGTGTGAGCCAGACTGAACTTATCCTTACCAACCTTATCTTGGACAATCAACAGACAGAGAGGTATTGAGAGAGATTCATTTTATTGTATTTACATAAGAATGAGTTGACCATTGGCCTCCTTCCCAGGTTCCTTATTCACATTTTTGTCTACTCCTGACTCTGACAAGTTTTAAGACCAGTGTTTTTGTTCTTTTGTTATCAGCTTTTATGAGCTCTTTATACATTAAAAATCTTTGTCCTATTTATTACAACCAGTTTTAGATTTTACTTGATTGTATTGCTTATTGCAATTTCCATAATCCTTTTAGACTAAGTTCTGCAAGAAAATGAACCACAGTTGTTTTATTCTTTAGTTTATTATCTCAAGTGCTTTAAATTGATGGCTATATTTGTTACTCAATAAACAATATTGTTTAATCAGTAAATGTTTGAATACTTTCAAGTCCCAGGAAGCTTTGATTGTATTACTCTAATTCCTATAGCAACCTATGGAAAGCCAGAAGAAGTAAAACACGAAAAAAAAAAAATTCAATTATTGCTATGTAGAGTGATTTAGCTTAAATGTTTCTTTTCAACTGTAAGAACAATTTATACGATTCATGTAAGTTACTGTAAATTTAAAAGGAACCTGAAAAGGACTGAATAGTTTCAAAATCCACACATAATTACTGATTTTTAAAAATCTCTCCTTTTCTCTATGGATGCAATTTGCATTATGTTTACGTTTTTAAGTAGCTATGAACATACTGAATGTGTCAACTATTTTCCTTTCTAATACTAAGTATATCACTGATTTGGGAACTGAAGGGAGTAACCTTCATAACACAAGCCAAGAAGGATTGTTTCATCTGACTATATTTTGTTTACAAGTTTGTTTTGACAACTCTTTCCTCAAGCTCTGTAACCCTTCAATATAAGCGCATGCGGGGGCATGCGCGTGTACACACACACACACACACAGTCTTGCTGGGGGACAGGTAGAGGGAGAAGGAGAAAAAGAATCTGCTCAACTCAGCTCAACTCAGTTTTCCTGGCTCAATCTCTTGACTCTAAGATCAGGACCAGAGCATCAATCAACAGTCGGATGTTGAACCAACTGAACCACCCTGCTGCCCTGTGTAATCTGTCAGTTCTTAATTTCTGTATTAGTTTTAGATAGTGGTGTTAAAAAACTAAGACACATTAAAAATTTTAATAACTTATTTAGCAACACTCCAGTTAAATCAGGCAGTTCCAAACCGGAAGTGGTTGACAGCACTCCATGAAAGGAACCTGGGGGAGAGGCTTTTACACAGAGTAGGCAGAAGCAAAGAAAGGAAATTATTGATTGGCTACAGCTTAAAGCATCACTGGCTGTTTGTGATTAGTTGTCCTTAGATTTCAATTTTGTAAACTAAAGGCACTTAAAAGCTTTATTTTATGTAGGCCATCAGGGCATCAGGGCCACTTCAGTATAATTAATTTTTTCTAACAACAGCAACAACAAAAAAGTAGGTATTCAACTGATGGCAGTTTCAATTTTTGTACCAACAGATTAATTGGTAATGGCAAGCAGCAAATGAATTTTACTATATTTATTGGCAAAGCAATGTAAATATCAGCCTACTCTTGAAAAATGAACTATTCAATCTGTAATCATACATCTGGATTCCTAGATCCTTTTCAGTGTCCTGAATCCCCATTGTCACCTCCCACTTGAGCCCCTGTGGCTCTCACACGTTATGGACCCATTTGAAGAGGATAAATGCATCTGTCAGTCACACACAATATGTATAATCCCATTAAATAAACAAATGTCACTTAAAAAATGGTTGATTTGTCTACTTTTTTCCTCAAAGTATAATTTCCTTATCCCCAAAGCAGACATTTTAAAAGACATCCTAAATATGTCTATCATTCAAGATTTAAAAAAAATGGTGTTACTTTACTTTACAGCAAAACCCAATGATAATTTGAAAAATTATGGGCTGACTTCTTCACCCCAGATGGAGGTAGGATACTGTGGCAGATGTTCCTTTGAAGAAGGAAGTTGGCATTTTTAAAAAACAAAAGAGCATTTTGCTTTTTCATCAAAGAGGCACTTCAATATCTTAAGTGCTCATTTGCAACCTCATAAAATGTTTTCTTTTCCTTTAAATGTCAAGGTGATGTTTCAGGATTAATATAAAATCATTCTTTGCATTTAAGTGACATTAGCAGGAGGGATACAATTTTAAGTAGGTTTTCCTAAGACTAAAGCTAAAGCACCTTTACCTTTAGAACTTAAATTCTTATGTAAGTGGTAATAATTTAAAGAGCATTTTCTGCTCTAAATATTTTAAGATGTACAATGAACACTAATACACCAAGAAGGCAAAAATATTCACACACTAACAAATTTAATTGCATATCCAGCAGAGAAGCAGCTATATTTAAGTGTAACTATCATTACCCACATAATCAGATTTATTTTAACTGCTAAAATTACACCAGCAATAATAGATCTTATATTTTACCATTCACATTTCCAAATTACAATATTAACAGAGTTATTTTGCTCACAAGGACCCTAGGAAGAATGTAGATTAAGTATTTTTGTCTTCATGAAAATACCTAAGCAGAGAGAATAACAGACCCCAGCCAAAAATCACATGCTTAATGATTAAGATAAATCGATTATCAAGAGAAAGATAAATCAAAAATAGAAATAATTTCATTGTTTGCCAAGTTTTTATTCAACTAGAGTAATCTCTATTGGTGATAATATAAAGCATGTGGCAATACTTAATATTTATGAAATCTTACTTCTGTAATTCTATGTAAAAAAGATGAAAAAATAGGTTGTGCACAACATTGCCAGGAAAATATCTTATCAATATTCATAGAAATGACAATATTCTGCTGGGCAGGGGATGCACCCCGTACGACTCTGGGCAACTTTGCCTTTTTGTGGCTTCAGTGTCAGGCTGACCTCAGGTGGTGGCCCTAATGATATCTGCATCAAGTCCAGGGCCATTCTGCCCTTTTCTGGAAGAACAGCACAAGTTCACAACCAAAAATCTTCACCATTTTGTCCTATAGAACCAAGAAGTCCAGCAGCCTTCCTACTTCCATCCCATTTCGCTGTGTTCTCTTTGGTCCCAGGTGGCAATATTCTTGCTGGTTTAATCCCTTCTCTACTCCTGGCTTCTCTTAGATGGCTGATTGGGTTCCTGGATTGCAACCACTGTAATTTCCTTATTAACATAGGCAGTCAGTCAGTCATACTCTGAGTATTCTCTTTGGAACATGCGCTCTCTCTCTCTCTCTCTCTCTCTCTTTTTTGGCAAAAGGCTGAAAAAATGTCAAATCTCTAAATTCTAGTTCCTTCTTGTTTATTGCTTAACAAATCCTCAGTTTTTTTTTTTTTCTCTTTTTCTTGCATTTTACTGTAAGCAGTCAGGAGAAAATAAGTTACTCCTTCAACACTTGGCTTAGAAATCTCCTTTGTTAGGGGTGCCAGGGTGGCTCAGTCAGTTCAATGTCCGATCCTTAATTTCAGCTCAAGTCGTGACCTCATGGTCTTGGGATCAAGCCTGACATGGGGCTCCCTGATCAGCGAGAAGTGTTCTTGTCTCCCTCTCCTTCTGCCCCTCCATCTGCTCACACTCATTCTCTCATTAAGTAAATCAATCTTTTGGGGCACGTGCACCCGAATGTTTATAGCAGCAATGTCCACAATAGCCAAACTATGGAAAGAACCTAGATGTCCATCAACAGATGAATGGATAAAGAAGATGTGGCTATATATACAATGGAATACTATGCAGCCATCAAAAGAAACAACACCTTGCCATTTGAAATGACATGGATGGAACTAGAGGGTATTATGCTGAGCGAAATAAGTCAATCAGAAAAAGACAATTACCATATGATCTCCATGATATGAGGAATTTGAGAGACAAAGTGGGGGGTTTGAGGGTAGGGAAAGAAAAAATGAAACAAGATGGGATCGGGAGGGAGACAAACCATAAAATACTCTTAATCTCACAAAACAAACTGAAGTTGCCGGGGCGGGGGAGGAGGGTATGGTAAGGGTGGTGGGGTTATGGACATTGGGAAAGGTATGTGCTATAGTGACTGCTGTGAAGTGTGTAAGCCTGACAATTCACAGACCTGTACCCCTGGGGCAAATAATATATGTTAATTTAAAAAAAATAATCAATCTTTTAAAAAGAGAAAAGAAAGCTCCTCAGCTAGAGTTCCAGTTCAAGATGGCAACCTTCTCCTTGGGCACACCAAATTGCACCTATGAATGGAACAATTTCTCCTGAAGAATACCTGAAAGCTGACTAAACAGTTACTGAACAACCAATGACAGAAGGGCAAGAGAGATGGAGACATGGTAACAAAGGGAACTCCCAGCCCCAATGTCATGAAAGGGGAGGAATGGTAGTGAAGGACCAGGAGGAGATCCTTCTGTCCTTGGGCACGGGGTGGGGGCGGGGGGAAGCAAGCAAGCACAGTTTAAAAGAGCAACTAACATATAAAAGAGAACACTAGAAACCCTCTAAGTTGCTGCAGGGAAAGTTCTTCAGGTGAGAGGGCTAGAGATTGGAATAATGTACATTCCCCCCACCTTAAAGGCCAATGGTAGAGCAGGGTCTGGATACCAAAAACAGGCAGGTTTCCTAATCTCAGTGAGTTTGCAAACTTGGTGAGCCCAGGGTCCTCCAGGCCACACTACCCCTACTCTTGCTAGGGCACAGAAGAGAAGCCAGTGTTTAAAAAGTGCTGAGGGGCTATGGGAACATTCTTCACCACCACCACCCCCACCTTAAAAGCCCAGACTGAAGCAGGACCTGGCTCACAATGAGCTTGCAACCTCAGGAAGCCCAGGGTTTACAAAGCCACACCAGCCTCCCTGCAATGCTGGGGCACAGAGAACAAGTCAAATTTGTGCGTGATTTCTTTTAAATTTTCTTTTGTCTTTTACTTTTTAAAAATTATTTTTCTACTTTGTTTTTTTCAGCTCTCTTTTTCATTAAATTTTTTCCCTTCTATTATTTTTAATTTTTTTTACCTTTTCCCTTTTTTTAATTAGTTTTTTCCCCTATTTATTTATTTATTTATTTTCTGTAAAAAGCCCAGGTTTAAAAGAGTTGCTAGCATATAAAGACACAGTCAGAAAGCAAGGGTCAACAAGCAAACACAGTCTATATAAGACACATCACACACAAAACCACTTCAGCTTTAGAGGAAGTAGCCATCTTGCTTAATTCAGAGAAACAAACACAAAGTCAAGCAAAATAGGCAGACAGAGGAATATGCTTTGTGACTTTATTGTTAGTATATAGAAAACACTACCAATCTCTGGGTATTCATTTTGTATCCTGCCACTTTGTTGAATCTGTTTTAGTTGTATTTTGGTAGAGTCTTTAGGATTTTGTATATGTTATATGTTCTCTGCAAACAGTGACATTGTTACTTTTCTTTATCAGTATGGATGCTTCTTGTTTCTTGTCTGATTGCTGTGGTGAGGACTTCTAGTGCTATGTTGAATAAAAGTGGTGAGAGTGGACATCCTTGTCTTGTTCTAACCTTGGAAGGAAACTTTTATTTATTTATTTTTTGATTGATTGACTTGAGAGAGTGCCAGCACACACAAGCAGAGGGAGGGGCAGAGGGTGAGGGAGAGGGAGAATCTCAAGCAGATTCTGGGCTGAGTCTGAGCATGAAATGGGGCTCAATATCACAACCCTGAAACCATGACCTGAGCTGAAACCAACAGCTGGACCATAACTGACAGAGCCAATTAGGCACCGCGAGCTCTCTTTATTTCTGAGTATGTTTGCTGTGTGCTTTTCATTTACTGTCTTCATTTTTTTGAGCGTTTTTGTCATGAATTGTCAAATCTTATCAAATGCTTCTTCTGTATCTATTGAAATGATCACATGTTTTTACTGTTCTCTTGATATGGTAGAACATTGGTTTTGTGACTATTAAACCATCTTGCATCATGGTAATCACACCTGATCATGGTGAATGATATTTTAAATCTAGTATTATAATGCAGTTTGCTCATATTTTGCTGAGGGTTTTTGCATCTGTGTTTATCAGGGATATTGGCCTATAGTTTTCTCTTTTTGTGGTTCCTTTTTCTGGTTCTGCTATTAGAGTAATGCCTGCATCCTAGAATGTATTTGGAAGCTCTCCTTCCTCTTCTATTTTTTTGGAATGTTTTGAGGAGAATAGGCATTAACTCTCCTTTAAATGTCTGGTAGAATTCACCTGTGGATCCACTTCATCCTGGACTTTTATTTTTTGGTAGTATTTTTTTGTTGTTGATGCTGTAGTTGGTTTTTTGTTTTGTTTTGTTTTGTATAGTACCAATTCAGTTTTGTTGCTTGTAATCAGGCTGATCAGATTTTCTATTTCTTCCTTGTTCAGTTTTGGAGGGCTGTTGTTTCTAGGAATTTATCCATTTCTTCTAGGTTGTCCAGTTGTTGTCATAGAATGTATCATATTCTCTTAAAATCCTTTTTATTTCTGTGGTGTCAGTTGTACTTTTCCTTTTTTTTTTCTTCTGATTTTATTTATCTGGGTTCTTTCTCTCTCTCTCTCTCTCTCAGTTAGTCTGGCCAAGGAATTGGTTGTTTTGTTTTTTTTCCTCAAAGAACGAATTCTTGGTTTCATTGATTTTTTTTTTCCCATTGTGTCTATACCTCATTTATTTCTGCTCTCTTAATTATTTCCACTCTTTTAATTATTTCCACTCTCTTTAGTTATTTCTTAATTATTTCTTCTATTTACCTCAGACTTTGTTCTTTTTTGAGTTCTTTTGGACATAAAGTGAGATTGCATTTTTTTTTTGTTTATTGAGGTAAGACTGTATTGCTATATACTTCCTTCTTAGAACTGCTTTTTCTATGTCCTAGAGATTTTGGGCTGCTGTGTTTTCATTTTCATTTGTCTCCATGTACTTTTTGATTTTTTTTTTTTTTGATTGCTTCATGGATCCATTGATTGTTAACTATGACATTGTTTAGTCTCCACATGTTTGTGTTTTTCACCAGATTTTTTTCCTTAGATTTATTTCTAGTTTCATGCTGTGGTGAAAAAAAAATTTGGATGGTGTGAATTCAGTAAAAGTCTTTTGAAATTTACTGAGGCTTGTTTTATGACCTAATATATGATCTCTTCTGGAGAATGTTTCATGGGCACTTAGAAAGTACATATTCTGTTGTTTTAAGATGGAATGTTCTATATGTAATCTGGTTCAATGTGTCAAATATACTGCTTCCTTATTGGTTTTCTGTCTGGATGAGCTATCCATTGATGTAAGTGGAATGTTAAAGTTCCCTAATATTATTGTAGTACCATTAATTTCTTTCTTTATGTCCATTATTATTTGCTCTGTGTATTTTGGTGCTCCAGTATTGGTTGCATAGGTCTTTACAAATGTGTTCTATCTTCTTGTTGGATTGATCCCTTTATTATTATATAATGCCCATCTTTGTCTCTTATTACAGTCTCTTTAAAGACTTTTTTGTCTGATAGAAGTATTGCTACTCTGGCTTTATTCTCCACTTGCATTAGCATGATGAGTGTTTCTTCATCCCTTTACAACTTCTTTGTCACTTATAACAACCACCTACTTTTCTCCATTGTCCAGTAACATTCCTCAGTTCTGAGACCTCATTGGAATGGCCTTTACCACCCATATTTCTACCAACACTATGTACATAATCACTTGAGTATTCTCTAAAATGGAACTCTCTACAGTTCTCTTTTCCTTTCTGAGCCCTTACAAAGATCACTTTTGCCAGTCCACCAGCTTTTTCTAATATGCCCATCAGAAATCTTCAGCCTCTAACAATGACAGTTTTAAAGCCACTTATGTGGAGATGCCTGTGTGGCTCAATCAGTTGAGTGTCCGACTCAACTCATTGGTTTCAGCTCAGGTCATGATCTCAAGGTTGTAAGATCAAGCCCTTGTTCAGGCTGTATGCTTAGCACAGAATCTGCTTAAGATTCTCTCTCTCCAGGGGTGCCTGGGTGGCTCAGAGGGTTAATCCTCTGCCTTCAGCTCAGGTCATGATCTCAAGGTCCTGGGATCCAGCTCTGCATCCGAGAGAGCCTGTTTCCCCCCTCTCTGCCTGCCTCTCTGCCTACTTGTGATCTTTGTCAAATAAACAAATAAAATCCTTTAAAAAAAGTTCTTTCTCCCTCTACCCTTCCTCCTACCCTCTCTCTCTTAAATAAATATATCTTTTAAAAAAAGAGCCACTTATGTGTATTTTGTAAAGTATACACTCTTGGAGATTGTTTCATTATACATCTGAAAGGGAATCCTGCAAGTCATTCAATGGTGGATAACCACTTTTATTAGAAGCAGGTTATTAATTTTTTTAAACCTTGGGTATTCATTTATTTAACAAATATTTATTGAAAGAACACAATAGGTCAAGAACTTTATAAACTTAAAAAATCCCCAGTGCTGATAATTTTTATTTTTAATTTTTAAAAATATTTTATTTATTTATCTGACAGAGAGAGAGATCACAAGTAGGCAAAGCAGTAGACAGAGAGAGGGGGAAGCAGGCCCTCTGCTGAGCAGAGAGCCTGATGCGGGGCTTCATCCCAGGACCCTGAACTGAAGGCAGAGGCTAACCCACTGAGCCATACAGGTGCCCCAATTTTTATTTTTTTAAAGTAATTTTTAGAATTTAAAGTTTTATGTGCTAAAAGTAGCTTATTTTTAGTTTTTAATATTCCATTCCCCAATATTTTACTTTTATAAAGAACTTTTATTTAGAACCTAAAAACTATATTTTAATATGATGTTATTACAATGCAGTATTAAGATATTATTTGTAATACACCAACTAATTTGTCCTCTACTGGAGATTTTCAAAGGGAATAAAAAAGAATTTTGAGACAAGCCAGATATAAATATTACATAATCCATATATTTTATGAGTGAGCTATAGTAACATACAGAATGAATTAATAGAAAGTTACCTTGATTGGAATAATTTATTTTTCTCTTTTCTTATCAACTACATCTAACTTTTCCATATATGCTCACATTCAAAGATATAAAATTTAGAATGTCATTTTATAATTAATTTAAAACAGTTTCCTTCCTTTAAAATTTTTTGAGCTTGAGGATTCCTTTTTAGAGAGTATCACTAAAAATGGTCTTGAGGGGAAATGAAAAGGGAAAGTGATAATTTTAGACATATCAGAAATGTTTAGGATACTACAGTGTCATTTTGGAAAAATATGGGCAGTGTAGTAATCAGAGCAATAAAAGTATGTAAAACAATATGTCTAAGGTTCACACTTGGCATATTGAATGCATATGTAACGTGAGTTAGATAAAAGTAGTTATGACATGTACCTTGAAATGGAGAAGTAGCTTATAAAAATGAACGGGTTGAAATTTATGAATTAAATAAATGTGTACTTTATTTCAATACAGAATATTTTAAGAAATAAAAGAGCAAATTTATGAGAACAAAATGCAAATTGAGATTAATATTAAAGTGATCTGCTATTAAAGGACATGATAAAAGAAAGAACTGGTACATTTCATTGACAACGACTGCTGTAGAAAAGTCAATCACATCTGCTTATGGTTATATACTTCTTAAAGTGTCATGAGTGACATCTGAAAATCTTTTTATTAAGGGTTTGTATCTGATTTGATCTGGAGCAAAAATTAACTTAGCCTCCATGTTATGAAGTGTTGAAAACACTCCAGTAAAATTATTTCATAATAATGGAGGGAAATGGAATTACTGAAATAAATATACCTCAAACTTAGGTACAAAATATGAATTTCCACTCTTTTTAGGAAAACACAGAGCTCTATTATACTAGAAACTGTGTATTTATTCGTGTTTTTTCCCGCTATTGCCATTTATGTCACCCCAATAAAAATATTTGCAATTTATTTAACAGACAGTAATTAATAAGTCCATTTCTTATGTTAAATTTATTCAGATGACTATCCCTAAAAGAGTGCTAAATTATCTTATGCACAATTCTCCTGATGGCTATGTTTCATGTTTTTTCTTAACCACCATACATTGCCCTTTATCTCTTTAGTTACAGCTAACTAATCACGAGCAGATACTTTATCCAGGGGCATTGAATCTACAGCCTTGTCAAGGGGTTGTTGAAATAAAACATCAAGCAAATAGCTCAATGAAATATGAACTAATGAAATCTGAAGAAAGTTCTTTATATGAGAATATTAGATGAATGGTCATAAGGAAGGGTTAGGATTAAAAGAAACACAGAATGAAAAATGCTCAATTTGAAGTTAATGAAGAAAAGGACTTAACTCTCAGCAGATAAATGTTGGTAGACAGAGTGTTGTAACACTCAGCTATGCCATGGAGAACACTGATGCCACACTGGAGCAGAGTCCTACCAGTTTTGGATGACTTCCACATCTTTTCTACATGTGTCTTCACAGCAATATTCTTTGGACTTATTTCCCTTAAAAAACAAACAAACAAACCAGTGTTGGGGTGCCTGAGTGACTCAGTCAGTTAAGCAGCTGCCTTCTGTTCAGGTCATGATCTCAGGGTCCGGGGATCGAGTCCCACATCAGGTTCTCTGCTCAGCAAGGAACCTGCTCCCCACACCCACCCCCAGCCTGCCTCTCTGCCTACTTGTGATCTCTCTCTGTCAAATAAATAAAATCTTTTTAAAAAATATTTTTAAAAATGTGCTGTTGCATATCAGAAGAACTCAGAGCAACCTGAAAACCATGAGGGTAGTGGGGGTGGGGGGGTAGAAGGAGGAGTCTTCCAACAAAAATTCTCTAGAGAATTGCTTGAAGAATTCCTTTTCTATAAAGATAGATACATTGAGCTCCAAGTTATTTAATATAAATATACACATAGACTCATTGATTACCAACTTCTTAGGTGAAGAATCCTCATAGTTAGTAGAATTATCCTCATCATTTCCAACAAAAGCAACCATTTTTGCAAGACTAAAGCCTGGAAAGAACCTAGTATGTTGGCTTTAACACATACTGTGAAAAACAAAATAAGCATTAATCTACATTTGTGTATTAAATAAAAATCTAAATGAGACAAATTATAAAGATAACTGGTAGACACAAAACAACAAACTTGAATGTTGATTGTTATCATTGGAACAATGCCACTTTAAATTGCTTTTGAAGGCACTCCCTCTACTGCCCCCCACTTCATCCTCAGGTTTTGAATATTAGATGTAGGAACTAAAAACTTCATTGTCACATTTATGCATTATTAAATGATATCACTTAATTTCTTTTCACAGCTTAATGTTCATTATGCAGAAATCTCAGCTCCACTGACTCTTTACCGAGTAAAGCTATTATGCTCATTCCAGTATAGTTAGTAATCTGGTGCATTTTAATTTTTCCTTTGAGATAGTCACTGTTGAATAAAATTGAAATCTCTTATTATTATCTACAATTAAAAACATGTTTTTAATAAAAGGGCATCTGTCATGACTGGATCCACTTAAAAGGGAGTGTCTATCTAACCCAGATCCCCAAAATGACCAAAGTTCAAAACGAGTTAATATTTCATTTTTAAATTATCTTCCTCTGTTGAGATTTTAAATTTCTGAGTGACTTATGCTAGTCTATATTCACCACTATTTTGTTGGAATAAAAGGGCAATAGTTAGGTGTTAAAAAATCATGTGGAAAATAAATTTTAAATACAGGTCTACAAAGAAAAAATTTTTTACACAAAGGAGAACAATATTTATCCTAAAAACTGCTTTTTGGACCTCATCTTTTCCCCTGTTACAGTGAAAAGAAAGACCAGTTATACATTTTTGGTCTTCTCTTGAGCCCTGGGACAGGATTAGCTTGGGGGGAATATTGGGGCCAACTTGAATATGAGGTTTCCAAGAGAGAAAAGCAGGTCAGATTCAACCTGCATAAGCTTTTCTGCTGCATTAGCTGCCTGAGAGGCTGTTAGATTGTTCTAGTATTTTGAGGGTTAAGGCCCTGGAAATTTTTCTGCTGAATATAACCACTCTATGTCTGACACTTAGGATGCTATAGTGGTCTTTGGACTATGGAATCATCAAACGCATTGTGATAATAGGTAATGATTTTATGCTTCCCATTTTGTTCCAGCTAGGAATCAGCAAGATCTATCTGTGGGTGGCATTTTCAAAAAATTTAACAAATCATTACTACTGTAGTACTTAGTGCTGATTTCATGGTTTACAAGGTTGCTAGTAGGCCTGCTCTCAATTATTCAAGTCAATAGGTAACTATTAATGAGGAAAGATCCCTTTATTTTAACCAATTGTTTCAATTTCCTCTTTCAACTCCTCTAAAATGTCAGCGGCACTCCCTGGAAATGGATTTGAGCTACTTCCCTTTTATTTACCTTTTATGCCTCCTGATACACCTTCCACTTTAAAATTGCTCCTGTGTAAATCAGCACGTTTTCAAGTTACGGAAGCAAATGGTTGTACGGTTTTTTGGTGTTAGATTGCTTTACCTCCTTTCATTCATTCATTTAATGAAATACTGAGTATCCCCCATGATAAGGTACTAGAGAAATCGGTGTACAAGACAGAGACAGACCATATCCTCCTGGTATTTGTGATTTAGTTTGAAGGTCAGGTACTGAACAAGTAATTACAGAGCTGTAAACGTTAGAAAAAGGAAACCTATAACTGAGTGACCTATCCTAGTTTTGAAGTTAGAAAAAGTTGCCAAGTGAAAGCAATTTTTAGCTGAGTTCTAAGTGTTAAGTAAAGAGTTGATCTGTGAAGTAGGGATAACGAGATTTTTTAATAGGAGTAAAGAGGGAACAGAAGGCTGCTTGAGGACAAAGCAGAAGACTGACACCTTGCAACCTCCCCCTCACCCTCACTCCTGGGTGGGATATATGTGGCATTCATTAGGAATCTCCCAACCATCTTAATTTTAACACCTTGCTAAGGGGCAAACCGACCTGGGCAATGGCAAGGCCTCTGGTATCTGGTAGGTTTTCTTTAGCATATGAAAGTTCTAATGAAACCTCCCTTTTCCTTACTTCCCCCACCCCCATAGTACAGAACCTGCCACCCCTCACAACCCGGGGCAGCAGCTCTTCCTGACCACTGGTCCTGTCCTTGTGCTTTAATAAACCACCATTTTGCACCAAAGATGTCTTAAGAATTCTTTCTTGGTCATCAGCTCCGGACCTCACTCCACCGAACCTCACCTATATTCTAAAACTTCATCAGGAGAAAAACAAGTTCCACTTCCCCACCTTTCAGTTAACACCTATTAATCTCGCAAAGTAGCACTAAATCTAAATGAGAAATAATGAGGACCTAAATTTGGGAACATAAAAAGGAAGTATTCACTTGTATTAAGATTTGATAAATTGGGTGACAGTAGGTACCTAGTTTATCAAATCTTAATACAATTAATTTTTTTTTTGCCCTCACTTTTATTCATGTATATAACAAGTATTTATTTATTTGGGTACATTCTTTAGTGATGTATCATTGAACATGATAGACACAATCAGCACCTCATCAGAACTATGCTATTATATCTTATACTTCCCCGTTAATTTCTTCAAGGAGTAGTGGTCCTGGTAAGTAGTTATCAAAAATATCTGAAGTATTCAGTTGCATTTAATAGTTAAGTCATTCCAGGAAACAAACACTATAAGGCCTTCAGTGACTCCAATGAGAAGGGAAGAAGAATTTAGACTTAGAGGTGGCCATCTTGGTCAGGAATGATTACTTAAGATTTTTATATTAGGAGTGGTTTTAAAGAGACGGTGAGCCCTATGGAGATAAGGAAGAAGTAGGGCATTTCAGAGAAACAGAGTTAAATTTATTATCTACTCATTAAAGCTGATTATTTTCATTTCTGATCAAATGCCTAACTATGGAGACTCCATCAAAACCTCACAGTGGAAGTCTGGGTACTGGAAGCAGCAAATGGCAATAAGAAGGACTAGAAAGTCACTAAATTATCAGCAGCTACCTAGCCAACCCTCAGGGGATCCTAAAACCCACCCTACCCAAGACCCAGTTTTTAGATATGCTTATGATTTGTCCATATTATGTCTGGTGAACTGGGTTCTAAGGTCGACATCGAGCCATCCCAAAGATGCCAACCAATGTCTCACAGTCTAAGGAAGAATTCAAGGACAGATACAATACAGCCGAAAAGGGACACAAATGGGAAAGCTTATTAAAATAAGCTTATTAAAATAAGAGCACACTCTTGAAATGTGAGAATGGGCATTGTCAAGAGAGTAAGCTGTGCTCTGTCGGGATTGGGTTTCTATCTTCTATTGACAGTTGTTCATAAGTGGGTGGAATATCTATCACTTGGGACAGGGATTTCATGGAAGAAGAGTTACATGTGTTTTCTTCCCTATTTGGTCAGGGTTTTCCCATCATAACACCTGCCATCTTGGGCTGGTCTGGCTTGATCAGGCTTCTTGTGGTTTTTTGGAGCCCTGCCAGGGACAGGCCTCTGCCTTTCCCCATGCCTGACCATGCCTTTGTTTGCTGGCCCCCAGGTATACTATTGGAATCTAATGAACTGCCTCTAACTACATTACCTACAGTTAGTTCCATACAATTATTAAAGATTTTTTTAAGTGGCAAAATGGATCCACAATCACTATCATAGTACCAGCAGGAATGAAGCATTAGAGAGTAGATCTTGGAAGCAAAACTGGCAGGGGAGCATCAGAGACCCAGAAGAAAAATAGGTTTGGAGTCACACCTCTAGAACTTGCTCTGGCTGCCTTTTCATGAAACTAGGTCGGCCTTACCTATTTACTCCAGGTTAATCTCCACCGATTCTTGTTCCTGTCCTCATCTATAGATTTGTCTATTCCCCCTGCCCAGCTGATAAATGTGTAGCACAGGCTCTGGCAGTAAACTTGTTTTGTGAGACCTCAGTCATTGTCTAAATTCTGCCTGCTCTATGACCCTGGCTTTCCAGACAAATTTTGGGTTCCCCATTAACATAATTCCCTGATCTGACACACAGTCATTTAATGAAAGGAACATATCTTAATTAAAACATATGATTAGCTTTGTCAATTTAAATGAAAATGACTCTCATTTAGACATAGGCATAGAATTTTAAAGTTAGAAGGGGACTTAGAGATCACCTAGTAAATGAATGGTTTCAGTAATTGTCCTCCCCTGCTGGGTGCATTAGCATCTGCATTGCATTCAGTGCTGTCAAATACATATTTTAAAAGAGACAATATGACCTTAGGAATATGGAAAGTTTCTAATCATTGTACTTCCTAACAATCTTGCCCAAGTCCTCTGACCTTAGAGTTCATGACATAATTATTTATTAGGCTGGGGATAGAATTATTTATGGCTGAGAGTAGATAATAAAAGGGATTACTACCCAGGCAGTTTCTTCCTTAAATTCACAGTTTTCCTAATCTCTTTCCCTATGGCAACAGAGCAATTACTTTCCAGTGTGTGGATTCCTTTGTACTTTAAGTATAGATAAACGTAATCATGCTAAAAACTTGAGAGTTAGCTAGTGCTCCTGAATTAAAATCCCCAACTGCAGAAAAGCATTGATTCATGGCTTTGCTTTCTACAGAACCTGGTTACAACTGTACGTAAATGACCAAATAGCCCTCAATTAAATCCTTAAGTACCATAGTTGCAATAGAGTCTAACATGCCCGAATCTTGATTAAAATGTCATTTGCAGAAAATGGATGAAGTTTTCTGGGTTTTTTCTTCTTAGAAATTTTAAAGGTTGGTATACCCCCCCAAAACAAGTTTATAAACAAAGAGATGTTGGCTCAAGATGGAGGAGTCAGTAAAGAACACAGTGAAGCAGAATCTTAAATCATGTAGAGAACTCAAATATATCATATGTGAAAACCAAATTATACCAGAAAGGGTATGTATTAAAATATTAAGATTAGTATTATAGAAGTTACCAAGTGACTTCAGAGAATTTAAATCTTTGTCCATTAAAATAGAGACAACAAGCCCAAAATAAAGTCACTTGAGATAAGCCCCACTTCAGCAAACCCAAACCTAATACCCACTTTGAGTTTCACTGCCTCCCCCAGAAGTCAATCTGGAATTACCTGCTCAGCATAGTGAAGAAATCCGCCTGAAATACCATTTCTCAGCTTGCCTAGGTGGCACAGTTGGCTAAGCGGCCAACTCTTGGTCTCGTCTCAGGTCATGATCTCAGGGTCCTGAGATGGAGCCCCACATTGGGCTCCATATTTAGCAGGGAGTCCGCTTGAGATTCTCTCTCCCTCTCCCTCTGCCCATCCGGCTTATGTTCGCTCACACTCTTGTGCTCTCTCCTTAAAATAAGACACATCTTAAAAAAAAAGAAAAAGAAAGAAAAGAAAAGAGCTCTTCTTCTTCCCATAGCAAAGTGTCCTTGTCTGAAACAATCAACTCTTTGATAGAAACTTCCTTTTCCCATCTTTTTCTACCTATGAAAGTTTTCTCATATAGCTCTTCAGAGCTCTTTTCTATCTGCTAGATGGAACAGTGCCAGATTCATGAATCATTGAATAATGCCAATAAGATCTTTAAATTGTACACAGTTGTCAATTTTTTAACAATGTTTCTTGTGAAATGAATCTCAATTATTAGAACACCTGAATTATGTAAACTTGTCCTAAATGACAGTCAGTTCTACCAAAGGTGGAAAGTCCATCTTAAACACTATGAGAATCCATGTATTTCATAGGAATTACTCTATTTTTTCAGTTCCCAAATAGCTTTCAAAACACTAAATATATTGTAACTCAGATAACTTATATAATAGAAATATGTGGTAGCTTAGATTTAGTACAATTGTTTATGAACATAAACCTTAGGTTTGTTATCTCTTGAGTTAGAAAGACTGAGGAGTAGATAGCTAAAGTATCTGAAGATTTTCTTCCTCTTCAAGAATATTAAAACATCATTAGAAACTCTAATTGTATCACTGGAATGGTAAAATGAAGGTCAAAGTTGTTCAATGGCATATCTTCTGATGATTAAAAGGGATAAAACAACATAGTATCTTCCCCAAAATACAGCCTTATAGTCATGTTCAATGATGGTCAGTGTGACATTTTGAGATAATCTGACTTCCACTTATTTCTAAAAATTAAAAACCAGTAACCAATGGCATAGGTGGTTGACTTGATAACACACATTAGATATTGCCTAAATTTGTAAATGTTATTTCTTACATTCAACTAATGCTCTTTTCTAGTACAATAGTGAAAAGTACTTTGAATTGAATTTTTATTTATTAACTGAACACCTTGAGACCTTGTACATAATTGATGTAGGTATTAATTTGAGTTGTATTGTGCAGAAAAGGCAGAAACAAGACTTACTAAGCAGACTTTAAACATATCCTAAAAAGTCTTAAGTGTGTAGATAAGGTCACATTTTAATCATTTAGTCAATGCTAATCCAGAGGTAATATTTTTAAGAAAAAGCAATATAATTAGATTCATCACTTAAAGAAGATCCAAGTAGTGAGGAAGGACTAACTGGAGACGACAGGAAAAGGAAAGGAACTTAGTTCTAATGTACATGGAAAACGTTATAAAGCCAGATCAAAGTTAGCTTCAGGATGGAGAGGAAAATAAAGATTAAAAAAAAATGATTAGGAACTAGAATTGTATAGAACTTACTACTGATTTGATGAGGGATGAGAGGGAGAAAGAAGAATCTAGAATAACGGTCACATTTTTGGCTTGGGTAACTAGTGAGTAATTGTTTCATTTTCTTAGGAAGTAGGAAAAAAACACATTTGAGAAGGGAAGATCTTGAGTTCTGAATATGTAAAGCTTGAAATGAGTGTGTGAAGATGACAAGCAGCTGGAGGTAAATATTCTTTTTACTTACATGGTAAGATAATGGGTGTGATTGTGGTTGCCCAGGGGACAGACAAAAAGACAACTCAGGGTGAGTGTCTCAGAAAAATTGCCTTCAGGTGGAGAACCAAAGTTCAGGAGGATGAGGGGAAAGAAAATACAGAGCACAAGGTGGGGAACTCAACCAAGACTTATCCCAGCAGCCAAGTTTTAGTAGTATTTTATAAAGATTGAAACAGTGAAAAGGGTCACAATCCAATGCTGAGAGGAAACGGCAATGAAAAGATGCCGGTTCATTCCTGAATACCACTAAGTATCCTTAATCCATAAACGTTACGAGGTAAGAGATGAAATGTGCCTAGAAAAATTGTCAAATTTAAAGCTAATCTCCAGAGCTAGAATTTTATGGCCAAGAAGGCTTCAAACTTTAAAGGTACTTATTTAACAAAAATAGAGCCCACTGCTCATATAAACTATTAATAAGTTATATACATTTACTATTCTGATATAGGCATATTTTAAGTAGTGTGATTAAAATTTTTAAATGATTGGGTTACGTGGAAATAACTATTTAAAATAACTTTATTCAGTTGATAAAATATTATGAACATGTTGGCACTCAGTAAAAAAGGGTGGAAGGACTAAAAAAGTGCAGTTTTGAACAATCCTCTGTGATGGTATGAAAATGTTATTGGTTAGAAGAACCTTGCCAAAGTCAACTAGAAAGTTTTGTTTCCTCCAAAGATTAGCTCAATGTTCATTAGCTAATCTTCTCTAACAAAGTTTTCAGTCTAATAAAAGAAGGCAGTTTATTTTTAAAAGGAGGAGGGTTCATGCTGCATATTAGTCATATTATTTTGATCATAATGTCTATTGTTTATCCCGGAAGAGGAAAGAAATTATTCTAAAGCGAATTCATATCCTAGGAGAGGAGAAATCCCATTACAATTTTCTCCTACTCTCCAGCATCCCCTCATGTCCTAAGGACAAAGAAATAAAAATCATTTCAAAAGCTTTGAGGAAAGCTGATCATCCTGATGATACGGTAAGACAGGAGTACTGTAAATTCTCTGAACACCAACCACCTCTAGATAGCATTTTAATAATTTTATTTAAGCAATTTACTTAGAATTACTTTATATAGATTAAAAAATATCTTTTCAGGAAATATGTATTCTTTTTTTAACATTTTTTTATTTTTTATAAACATATATTTTTATCCCCAGGGATACAGGTCTGTGAATCACCAGGTTTACACACTTCACAGCACTCACCATAGCACATACCCTCCCCAATGTCCATAACCGCACCCCCCTTCTCCCAACCCCCCTCCCCACAGCAACCCTCAGTTTGTTTTGTGAGATTAAGAGTCACTTATGGTTGTCTCCTTCCCAATCCCATCTTGTTTCATTTATTCTTCTCCTATCCCCTTAACCCCCATGTTGCATCACAACTTCCTCGTATCAGGGAGATCACATGATAGTTGTCTTTCTCCGATTGACTTATTTTGCTAAGCATGATACCCTCTAGTTCCATCCACGTCATCACAAATGGCAAGATTTCATTTCTTTTGATGGCTGCTAGTATTCCATTGTGTATATATACCACATCTTCTTGATCCATTCATCTGTTGATGGACATCTAGGTTCTTTCTATAGTTTGGCTATTGTAGACATTGCTGCTATAAACATTTGGGTGCACATGCCCCTTCGGATCACTAGTTTGTATCTTTAGGTTAAATACCCAGTAGTGCAATTGCTGGCTCATAAGGTAGTTCTATTTTCAACATTTTGAGGAACCTTCATGTTGTTTTCCAGAGTGGGGAAATATGTATTCTTAAAGGCAAGATTTTCATTTGCAATGTGCACAGTCTACCTGGGAAGCACACAATGTCACTAAAGTGTTTTCACTGGAAGGTTACTATTACCTTTATTCTTTATTATTAATAGTAATCCATACCAGTTAATAGTAGGGCTGACACCTTTACATTTTTCTTCTACTAAGTAATACAAAGGTATGGAGAAAGGTATTGCTTTTTCTTATATTGTGTGTTTCATTTTTTCAATATGTTTATCAGGTATTTATTTCATTCTTAGATTATCAATTGGATAACAAATCTACCAGGTAATTTTAGGTCAGAAAATAATATGAATTTTAAAAAATAAGATTTAGATGGAATATTGGTGTCTTGATTCAAAGATGTAAACAATTCACAAAGAGGGAAACAATAGGAATAAAATTGAACAGTAAAACTTGCCCATGTTAATCCAAAATGATGGTAATTCAAAATGATTATATCATGGCCTTGACTCACTGGTTCTGCTCATCAGCCTTATCTTGAAAAGTGAAATAAACTTAGCTCTATCTCATAGGGATTTCAGGATTCAATATTAATTAATTAATTATTACCACATATTCGGAAGAGACACACACTCATTAAGCATCAAGCTGTAGGCAAAGTTCTGTCTGAATCCCTCCCTAGTGAACTCTGTGAGCTTGAACAAATCATATAAAGGCTTGGGGTGCTTCAGTTTCATCATCTTGACAGGATAAACGCTAAATTACCTTCAATGGCATTTAAGGTCCTTGTGTGTTTGACTAATTCAGACTTGCCTTGCAGGTGAAATTTGAGCTGGTATGAGAAAGGAAGACAGACCATTTTTGAAGGAGTGGATGCGTGGGATGTGAAAATATAGTGAAACTGTATTTTTAAAGAGCAATGAGAAGAACAGTGTGGTGGGATAAGAAATGTACATATTGTGCAAATGGAATGGTGGAAGTCTAAGGTTGTAAACATATTTTAAGCATGGGTAGGATCAAGAATTATTCTTTATGGAAAAGAACGATATGATTTAACTTGTATTACTGGAAGAGGACACATCTCAGAACCTAGGGAAAAATAGAGATGGGAATGGGGAGACAACAGAGGCAGGGAATGGAGATAAAAGGTGACCAAGAAGACGTTAACATTCCCTGAGCATGACTAAACACTAGACAGGTTTATTCGTAATTCTATGCCCCCTTCACTTCCCTTTTTCTGTAAAGCATTTTCTGTAAAACAAAATTGCAATTATAAATTCTTTACCCCTTTGAGATGTGAATCTTTTTGCACCCTCTTTCCAGTTTTACAACTCATATATATCTTGTTCAAAGACCTGAGAGCCACCCTTTGCAAACACAATCATCAACAAAGGGAGAAGAATGGGAAGCCAACTTTAATAATCAACTACCAAACACAAGGGCCCTGATCAAATTGACCATCCCTCCCCACTCACGTCCTCCAGTATTTCCCCACTAGCTCATCCTCACCCTACCACCCCACTTAAAACTCTCCCATATTTTGTTTCAGTAGAGATCAGTCTTACTGCTCTATTGCAACAAGGTTGATCCCTAATGCAGTAGTCTTGAATAAAGTCTTTCTTGAAGTTTTAAACAAATGTGTGGTACAATTTTTCTTTTACACCTGAAAAAAAGCACTAGCTCTAAAAAGAAGTACTGTATGAAGTCACATTTCTGAGATGTGATCCTTAGGGGAAAAGTTGAGGATAATCCTGAAATATGTAGTTAAGTAGACAATCATACCAAGTGCCTGAAACTAGAAGAGAAGACTGGAGTACACTTTTTTTTTTAAACTTCAGTCAAGACTTGTTACACATCAGATTTCTATTGTATGTACTAATGGTTGCCACTGGAATGAAAGTCTGCAACAAGAGAAAAATATATGTCTGCTTCTATAGAAAACAATGGTTATCAATTAATTACACAAACTTTTGAAGTAGATGTGGATTGAATACAGTTATAACCAAAGTTTTAATGGAAAGAACACTAAATTTAGACTTTATAAATATGTATTTGAATTCTGGTTCTCAAGTTTAATTACTAGGTAATCTTGAACAAGTCTTTTATATTTCCTAAGCATCTGCCTGTCTCTATTTATAGACAATGGTAAGAATAAAAGCTATCAGCAGTGGTGGTTATTAGAGGTATTCAACCTTTATTTCTGGTTCTCCCACCTTCTAAGAACAAAGATAGGTTATACTTCCTGATATCCCGATGGCTGAACTGGTTCTAGCCAATGAGTTGTGAGAAATGATGAATGTCACCTATAAAGCTCAATTTTTTCCCTAATTTTGAGATATAATTAGCACATATTGTATTTATGTAATAAAAATTTGTCTTAGAGATAATCATCCTTACAGTTTTAATTATACCATTTTTAATATTACCCTTAAGTCCTGAATCTTACTCAATTTTATACCAAAGTTACAACTTTCCATTACACATGCCCCCCCCCCCTTTTTTGAGAGAGAGAGAGAGAGAAGGAAAGAGAGAATCTCAGGAAGGCTCCATGCCCAGTGCATAGCCTAATCCTACAACTCTGAGATCATAACCTGAGATGAAATTAAGTGTTGGACACTTAATTGACTGAGCTACCCAGGCACCCCTTATATGCATTCTTTACCCTATTATTTTTACTAATAGAGAAAAGAATGCCAAATCTCTTGTTAACAAAATCCATCAAAAGTAATTTCTGGGCATATCTACCCATCTTAATAGTGGATAATTGCCATAGAAATGATTTTATTGATGTCTAACTTACAGTTCATTGTGAACTTTTAAAGACTAAAATGTAGGGGTGCCTGGTTGACTCAGTCATTAAGCATCTGTCTTCAGTTCAGGTCATGATTCCAGGGTCCTGGGATTGAGCCCTGCATTGGATTCCCTGCTCAGTGGGGACATTTTAGCATATATATATGCTAAAATGTTCATAGCAGCAATGTCCACAATAGCTACGCTATGGAAAGAGCCAAGACTTTCATTGGCAGGCGAATGGATAAAGAATATATGGTAATATATATACAATGGAATATTTCTCAGTCATCAGAAAGGGTGAATAGTTACCATTTACATCGACGTTGATGGAACTGGAGAGTATCATGCTGAGTGAAATAAGTCAATCAGAGAAAGGTAATTATCACACGGTTTCACTCATACATGGAATATAAGACACAACACAGAGGATCGTAGGGGAAGGGTGGGAAAACTGAATGGAAAGTCATCAGAGAAGGAGACAAGCCATGAGAGACTTTGAACTATAAGAAACAAACTAAGGGCTGCTGGAAGGGAGGTGGGTAGGAAGATGGGGTATTTCAGTGATGGGCATTAAGGAGAGCACATGATGTGATGAGCACTGGATGTTGTATGTGACTGATGTATTATTCAACTGTACATCTGAAACTAATGATGTATGATATGTTGGCTAGTTGGTTTTAAATTTAAAAAATAGACTAAGCTATAGTAAGATACACAATAGGATGCAATAAATATTTTCTCCTCTGTTAAATTATAATTGACATAAAATGATCTATTTAAGATGAGCTAAAACCAACATCTAAGGACTAACACATAAACAAGCAGCTTAGTGATAGGTTATAGTTTGCTAAGAAGAGATTAGCTTAAGTTTTGGGTCAAATGAAGAATGGATTTCCAGAATATCAGGACCTAAGAAATTGTTGTATGTGCAGATCGATTAGTTTTCAAATTGGAAGAACTTGCAAGACTACTGGAAGGGACTTGTCCATAATGAATCTTCAGGAGAGAGAAACTAATGATAGAGTGAACACCTCACAATTCAGGGGCCTTGACCGTAAGTATTTGAATTTCATCCCTCAAACAGCCGAACAAAGGATGAATAGTCACTGCCACTACGATTTTTATAATGTGTGGATCTCTTTATTTTCATTAACTTTCAGGGTCATGATGTTTTGAAATTAGGAGGGAGCAAAAGGACTCACTCCTCCTGCCAGGTAACAAATTAGCATCTTACATTGTTTATTAACTGCATCCAATTGCAAATGTCACCAAACAGTTATTAAACAGCAAGTCCTATGCACAAAACTCAATGGTGCATGACACCTCTGATTAGCTGCCATTTTTTTCTGAAAGGGTGATTATTCTTAGGAGGAATATTTCATTACCCTTAATCTGAGTCCAGTTTATGCAACCATAACCTGAAGCCTCATAAGGTATGTAACCAAATCTCAGTATAAATCTATCAATGCTGTGGGTTATCTTAATGAACCATCTGTATGATTGAAAAGCACTATTCTAAGTTATATGTCAGAGCTTATTAAAACTCTCATCAATTGCATTGTTGAAATTTTAAAAAGGTTCCACTATTTTAATGCATGATTTGTATTACCCTTCACTTGAAACAAAGCGGTACTCTCTGCAGTTTCCAAGCAACACATCTTTTTCAATTACTATTTAGCATTGAATTCTGTCCTTAGATTCCTAATGCACCTCCCTTCCTTGCTGTGTGTATATTCAGAGTCTTGCAGAAGAATGAGACTATTCCATTACTTTGACCAAATCTGCCATATGTCATGGGTAAACCTTTTGTAAACAAGATAAATGCATTAGGATATTCAAAACTGAATTACATCAGTTGAACTGACTTTCAGCTAAGAAAGCATTTGATTTAGTTAACACTCTATTCAAAAAGAATTTTTAATGATTGGAGTTTTCATCTCATTTAGTACAAAAATAGAGAAAAATTTCTGAACTCAGTCATAGTCACTCTTACCTTGTAAATGGTCTAAAATAAGATTACAATTATGGAGCAGAAATAAAGTTTGACTAAAACAGGAGCATAAACATGATAATGAAACACACGTTATTTATCATGTGGTTGGCCTTGATTTAAGCCACTGACACATACAGGCTTTATAATGCTCAAACTAATATTTAGATAGATAAGTTAGCTACCAGCATTAGTCTCACTTTATAGATGACAAAACCAAGACAGACGAGTTTATATATCCCCAAGGCCAAAAAAAAAAAAAATTAATAAATGGCAAAGGCAGTATTTGCACCAAGATGGCCTGACTTGGAATACTTAAGTAATTGGTGTTCCAAATTGTCATAATTGATAGTTTCACTTAAAGTTAAATCCAGTGATCTACCAAAAGAAATTATCAGAGAGTTTCAAAACATCCAACACTAGTTCTGAGTTTTACACATGTTGTACAGCAGATATTTCATTCAACAAGCACTTGTAATTTCACAGTAAACCTCACTGAGGGAAGTATTACTGGAGGTAAAATGAGATACATTTCATTCCCTGCGCATGGAGTTTTTTCCACACCCAGTGTTCCGAGGGCCATTCTTAACCCATTTCTCCAGAAGGTCCACTGTTGTTACATGTTGCCAGGTTAAGTTCCCCTGAAAAAATAGTAAGGATAGGGGTGCCTGGGTGCCTCAGTTGGTGGCTGCCTTTGGCTCAGGTCATGATCCCCAAGTCCTGGGATCAAGCCCTGCATCAGGCTCCCTGCTCAGTGGAGAGCCTGTTTCTTCCTCTCCATCTGTCTGCCACTCTGCCTACTTGTGCTCACTCTTTGTCAAATAAATAAATAAAATCTTGAAAAGAAAAAGGATATAGAAAAGTCTTCACAAAGTGACTATTATTGCAGGCAAGAGATTTTCCATCAACTGACTTGGAGATAGAGCCTCTTTCTGAGTTTCTCTGTAAACCTCTATGTTACTAGTATTTTCCAGGCCAGCGAGAAAATCAAGGTTAATAAAAATTTATCAGCTCATCATATATCTTACTCTACTTACTTGCTTTAACAGATACAGTTTGGTTTTCCCATACCAGACAGTGATTTAAAAACGTCTTAGCTTTCTTACATGTGCCTGGGTGGCTCAGTCAGGTAAGCATCTACCTTTGGTTCATCTCATGATCTCAGGGTCCTGGGATTTAGGTTCACATCAGGCTCCCTGCTTGGTGGGGAGACTGCTTCTCTCACTACTCCACCCCCCTGCTTGTGCTCTCTCTCTCAAATACATAATCAAAATCTTGAAAAGAAAAAAAACCACTTCTTAGCTTTCTAGCAAGTGTCGGTAACACATTTTGATTAAGTGACACTACTCAGAAGACAAAAATTGGCTCCCTAAAAAGATGTTTTAATGCTTGGTAGGTTTTCTTGGGTAGTGGGTTGAATTTATACATAATGAGAACATGCAAGGGATTTGACAGTTTTGATATAATTATCCAGCACAATAATGTAAACTGCTTAGCAACATACCTTTAGCAGCCAAAAGAAGAAGAAGAAGAAAAAAAAAAAAGGTTTACCACAGATATGTAAAAATAACCCTGGATGGTTAGATATTTTATGTGCAATGCTGTTGGAATATGTACTCTTTGCTCTACTGTTTTAAAGTCCAAAATAAATGGTATAATTCTCAGTTTTTACTTTTGGTGCCTTAAAGCCAAGTGTGTGGAGGAGCTCAAGTTCGCTACTAACTGTAAATGGATAAAATATGCTACTCCATTTGTTCTTTTGTTAAGTAGTTGGGGATTATCTACTAAACACCTGTTATCTCATTATACTGAACAGAATTCAAAAGAAAAATGTAAGTTATTAAGAACACCTTACCACATATCTTGAAACAATGGCCATGTCTACATTTTTTTTTAAGATTTTTTCTTATTTATTTGACAGAGAGAGAGAGAGAAAGAGAGAGAGTGAGAATAGGAACACAAGCAGGGGGAACAGGAGAGGGAGAAGCAGGCTCTTTGCTGAGCACGGAGCCCCATGTGGGACTCGATCCCAGGACCCTGGCTGAGATCATGACCTGAGCCAAAGGACGAGCTACCCAGGTGCCCTGGCTATGTCTACTTCTTAAAACAAAGCAAAACAAAACAAAACAAACAAACAAACAAACAAAAACCTAAGAGTTATTTAAATCACCTTTTCATTTCGGTGTACCATTTTAGGCCAACCTCAGGGCCTGGTACAAAACGATAGAACACCCCTGAGAGAGCGTTGTTGAATAAAGAATTCCTACTGTGTCCTGGTCTAGCCAACCCCACGTGAGCCTACATGGGAGCATAAAGAGGATCAGAACCACTGCTATCAGCATCACTACTGCTCAGACATGAGACAGTACTAGTCAAACATTGAATGATTCCCGAGGAAAGATAAGTGACTGTGTGCGTGGGAAGGGGAAGAATGGGGAGAATAAGAATAGGAGCATCAGCAACAATCTTTAAGAAAATTCTCCATTTGCTTTACTTCCAGATTTACCACCTTAAATCCATTCTATCATTGCCAGAGAAATGTTTCTGAAATATAACTTTCATCATTATTCTCTTCCCCACATAAATTCCTTTACTGTGCTTCCACACTACAACATTTTAAGCATCATCTCTCATTAGCAAGCCATGTTGTTTATGGTTCAGCCATACTAAAGATGATGATGCTTTTGCAAGAAGAACCAAAGCAAAAACATTAAATATATAGAACTACTACCATTAATAGCTTTTCCTCCTATTCACCTAGAGGAAGTATCTTTTCCATAACAGGTGCGTATTCAGAATGCATTCTTCTATTCATCCATACTACTTCCATCTCCTCTTTGCTCCCTACTCAGGAACTGTTTATGCCAAACGTGCCTGGCCCCTCCTTGTATCTTTAAACTCTTTGTGTGTGCCTCCTTCCAATTTTCACTTAAACCATAATCTAGTACTTTGCATAAAAATTTCTCCCAAAGCCCATGTTCCTCTTTGAAATTATTATTCTTCTCCCTATATTCCACAACTAATTTCCACAACTCAATCTATTTATAGGCCAATAAAATCAATGTGACTACTCCTGCCCAAGTCACCAATGACTTCACACTTGCAAAACCTGGAACTGGATTCTGTTTACTGTGCCCTCAACCATGAGACAGTTTACCTTCTAAGTTACTCTACTTTTCATAGTTTGTGTATAATGCTGATTATTCCTTCTCTGCACCCTTCCTGTTTTCTGTTTCTGCTAAAACTTTAAATATAAGAGTTCCTTAGGATTTTGTCCTATCCTCTCTTCTCCTTTAAGACTATAATGAACTTGTGAGGAATCACATCTCCTTCCATGGAAGAAAAGGCAATCTATATATTGAAGGGTAGCAGAATTGTACTGCCCTATATATAACATTTTGCCATATTGCCTATTTTGAGATGCAGGTACTAAAAAAAAAAAAAAAAAAAAAAAAAGCAAATGATGGTAGAGGTTTTCTCTGAATCCTCCTTTCTCAGGATGAATTTTCCAAATGGAACTCAATTGTCATAGGTCCATTTCCTGAGAGTGAGTTTTATCAGCAAAGGAGGTTGACTCATCAGAATAGACTACAAGTCAACTTACACCCAGAAAAGCTTTGTCATAAATTATCACAAAAGATCACACCTCCCATCTGTTCTAAAGGCCTGTTCATCCCAAAACTCATGGACTCTCCCCTTAAAGGTCTTCAAGGCTCCCGTCTTTTCCCTGTGAAGATGATATTTAAACTTGAATCTTAAAGACATCCTTTTGAGTTACTCACTTTCCCCTATATATCTCTCACCTATACATGATGTAAACATGTTAATAAACTCCTATTTATCTCTTGCTACTTTTTGTCCAATTACTGGAGTCTCAGCCAAGGACTCAGAAGACAAAAATTTTTCTTCCCCTACAATCCCAACAAACTCCAAGTTTAACTATAGGTGAGACCTCATTATTAAGTCCTATGCACACATATCTGACTGCCTATTCAGGATTTACACTTGGATAACTCTCAGGCATCTTACAATCTGTCCAAATTGTACTTTACAATTGTTTACAGAGAACCTAGAATAATCTTGACAAAAGTCAAACTTGCACGTCTGATCAGGCCAATTCTCTCCTTAATATGCTTTGCCTCCCTTCTGGTATTAGGATAGATTTATAAAATCTTGAGCCTACCTGACATAAAACCTACTTCCCTATGACCCTGAAATTGCACTCCTGGGTATTTACCCCAAAGATACAGATGTCATGAAAAGAAGGGCCATCTGTACCCCAATGTTTATAGCAGCAATGGCCACGGTCAACAAACTATGGAAAGAAACAAGATGCCCTTCAACGGATGAATGGATAAGGAAGATATGGTCCATATACACTATGGAATATTATGCCTCCATCAGAAAGGATGAATACCCAACTTTTGTAGCAACGTGGACGGGACTGGAAGAGATTATGCTGAGTGAAATAAGTCAAGCAGAGAGAGTCAATTATCATATGGTTTCACTTATTTGTGGAGCATAACAAATATCATGGAGGACAAGGGGTGTTAGAGAGAAGGGAGTTGGGGTAAATTGGAAGGGGAGGTGAATCATGAGAGACTATGGACTCTGAAAAACAATCTGAGGGGTTTGAAGTGGCAGGGGTATGGGAGGTTGAGGTACCAGGTGGTGGGTATTATAGAGGGCACGGATTGCATGGAGCACTGGGTGTGGTGAAAAAATCGTGAATACTGTTTTTCTGAAAATAAATAAATTGGAAACAAAACAAAACAAAAAACAAACCCACTGTATTCACCACCACCTAGTGCAACAGTTTCAATTTAATGAACTCTTCTGTTTTTGCTACCTCAGTCTCCATGTCTTTATTTAAAATAAATCCTCATTTCTTCGCTCAGAACACTGCATATATGTATGTATGTGTGTACACACATACATACATATATGTACACATACACATATATAGATGTGCATATATATGTATATATATGTATATATACGTATTCCTTCTAGCCTTGAAAATCTTGTATCACTTTTCTAGAACTCTGTGCCTGACTCTCTAGGATATTTGGGGAGTTCCTTGTTAGAGTATTGTTATATTATTTTATATTTTCTTCATGTAATATTTAGCAAGTACATTGAAATCATGAATGTGATTTTCTGTTGCATATATATGCATAACCTACCAGCTATGAATACCATGAAGCCAAGAACCTTGTCTTTATTTTTCATCACACTCTGCCAAATAGATATTAAGTAAAAATCTATGAAATGGATTGGATAAATTATACAACCACATTATGGGGGCATTTTTCTTTAGTTATTCCTTACTTTTAGCAGAAACCAGATTAGTGCATCAAATATCCTATGAGGTTATTTTGAACTTTGATGATTAGCAAGAGATACTTACATTCTTATCCTGAGAATCCTGTATGTCATATGTTAGGTCTCTCATACTAAAATGTTTGAGATTTAGATATTTAAATGAATCATCTGAAGTTTTTCTGTTACTTGTATCAAGGCCAAATAGGCATTCATTTATTGCATGTTTTATTAAAATGCATGAGGTAACTTATAAAAAATAACAGGGGCACCTGGGTGGCTCACTGGGTTAAGCCTCTGCCTTTTACTCAGGTCATGATCTCAGGGTCCTTGGAGCCAGCCCAGAATCAGGCTCTCTATTCAGCAGGGAGCCTGCTTCCCCCTCCCCCTCTGTCTTCCTCTCTGCCTACTTGTGATCTCTCTCTCTCAAATAAATTAATAAAATCTTTTAAAAAATAATTAAAAAATAGCAAGGTAAAAAATTCTCAATAATACTCTTAATCATTTGGCTTTACATTCCCTCTTTCAACCTATTTGTAGATAATTAATCAAAAAAGGTCATCTTAAGAATTTTTACTTAAAAAACAAGTTCATAATAGATTCAAATCAACCATTCCAGAAAATTTCAGATTCCTTCATTCGGTATTTGCTCACAAGTTGCAGATGTTGTATCCTATTTATATTCATGTCCCACCAAGAAAATTTAAAATGTAAAATAGCAGTTGGTCCTTTTGAAAACCTAAATTATATAAAATTGGAATAGCACATTTTAAAAATATAGGCTTGGAATTTCATAATTAAAAATACCATTTTCAAAAAAAGAATACTATTTTTTAAAATGTACATGGGGGTGCACGTGGGGCAGGTCGCAGGTTCCAACCTGGGACCACGGCATCATGACCTGAGCTGAAGGCAAACTCTTAACGGAGTCTCCTGCATTCCCCAAGAATACTATTTTCATGTAGATTTCTATTACTCTAATACTTATCTTATAAAATTCAGTTTATATCACAAAACTAGAAAATCAGGGGAGTATAAAACTCTTTCACAGTGTTTGTACATATTTAATCTCTATCTTCATTCAAAATTTTAATAAACTAAGCTAGAATCATGGGCACTTTGAAGATTTCAGTTCAACATGAAAACTGAACACAGAGCAAGGGGCAGGAAGACTTGCAATTTCAGTCTTGTACTGTTGCAAAACCACTCTCAAAGTATTATGCTCACAGATATACAACATTCAGGTACAGAAACTCAGTACATCAAAACCACATACAGCGAATTACAATGCTCTTGACACACATAGCAATATGCGTGTTTGAAGATATTTATCAACTACAATTTTGTTCAAATTGTGGACTGAATGGCAACTTGTACTAAAAGTTTATCTTTCTATTGAGAGGCGTGATACGACAGAGCTGGAATGGAGAGTACACATCAGAAGTCAATGTTTGGAAAGAGGTTGGACCCATGTAACTTATTCACCTAATCATTCTATTCCTTCAGAGATAGGATAGAATTGACAAACGCAATATTCTAGGTGTGAAGTATTTTGCTCTATTCATACAGCAAATGTAACACCACCACTTGATTTCAGTTCAAGATTATTTAAGCATTGCTTCAATTTTTACAACACAGATAAATAATTTAAAATGGGAAAGGCCCAATTATAATCAAAATCTTTTTTAAAAACATGAATGCTTATCAATTTGTAGTGAACATCACATAAATGACTATTTTTCCTGATTTCAGTCCAGTGTTTCTTCTCATGGGCACCCAACTTCCATATGATACAAGGTACAGAGAAGCAGTGAGGCTGGGAGGAATAACAAGTACCTAAGTATGAATCCTACTTTCGAGAGTTTGAGCTCTCACCACCTGACGAATCACCTAAAATCTGAGATAATTATATCTACCTACAACCAAGATTATGAAGGCTGGAGATACTATAAATTGACCAACCATATTTGGCTCTTACTAGACAAAACTGTGGATGTTTTTAGTCCATGATCAAAAAGAATCTTATATATGTCCTATAAGAAAATATCTTCCATCTCTACAGGATGGCAGAGAATTCAAGAACAAGAACAGAAATATTTGGCAGAATTATGGAAGAATAAGGAATACCCTTTACAGAGGAAAGCAGTAGAAAAAAGAATTGGTACTTACACAGTGCCAGTTTTGTGCTGGGTGTTTTACATATTCAGTATCATACTTCGATAAAAGTCCCATAAAGTAAAGTTCTTAAACTCCAGATCTTCCAAAAGGGTACCCATGGCTCTAAGAGCTTCATGCACTTTTCTTGTAAACTCCGAAGCCCACGTTTGTGCTGAGGCTGGGCTCTGGAATCTCTCTAAAAGTTGTCCATGATTCAGGCAATCCATAGTGGGGAAAGCCTAGACCTGCCTTCTAGTGAAGGACAGAGAATAGTTCTACAGGTGCCACTAAATTGGGAATTGGGGACACTAAAACTTCCTGTCTAGATCTTTAATGGGAGACAAGATGGCACATGGTGTTCTGGTAATCTCATAATTCTTGATGTAGATGGCTGCGGGGGTACATGTGAAGTAACTTCCAGAAGATATATTGATATGTCTACCTTTGTGTATTTCATGTATACCCACACATATATTTGTATTTATACATATATATGTTTTTATATATTTTTTCTTCAATATAAACAAAAAACAATGCCCAGTGTGTACTTATAGCAAATGAATCTGGACCTAGCATAGGGGAATAAGAGAGCTCACTGAATTAAATAGCATTTAAGCTTTGACCTGAAAGAAGAATCTGAGCAGAGTTACATGGCAACAGGAAAACTGAAATGTGTACAAAATGGTCCAGGGGTCAAGGAAGCATTCACAAATGGAGGACGACATTGGGCGACCAGCCAGAGCATTATTGGAATAATCTGAACAGAGCAAGCTGCTTCTAATAGGTACAGTTTGTGAGTGCAATGAGAACATTTACTAAAAAAATACGAAGTTAATAACTTCACAAGAAAGCAAATGTTAAAATCTCACACCTTAAGTTAATATTAGTCATAACCCAACTTTTTGGAGGAATACAAGTTATTCTTCATGATTAGAGTACTTTAAAGGGAGGTCCTGCTGTGAGAAAAGTTTAATTGGTTGTTTTCTATATTCTGTGAAATGCACTTTTAAGAACTTGCTCCTTGGCAGCAAAACTGGCATTTTGCAATGTGTGTGAGCCTGTATTATAATGAGACATAGGGACCTCTTCAGGGATCGAGCAAAGCAGCCTGTTGAACATTTATATTCAGCTTTCTAAAAACTAAATAAGAACATAATTTCCCAGGTTAGCTCAGAGCTTCTGGCTGCCTATGATTAAGGACTGGTTGGGAGAAAGAACAGGAATGTCATAAAGGTCTGGACTATTCTGATTATTTACAAAATTTACTCTTATTTTTAAGGCAATTATTCTTAAAGTGTCACCCGCCAACCAGCAGCCTCAGCATCACCTGGGAACCCATTAGAAATGAAAATTCTTGGGCCCCACCCCAGATCTACTAAATCAAAAACGTGGAGTGAATCCAGCACCGTGTTTTATAAGCCTTCCAGTTTCTTCCAGAGAACACAGAATTTAGAGAACCAGTACTTAAAATTTCCATTCTATCACTAACCATCAGGGAAATGCAAATCTAAACCAAATCTAAACTATCTAAACTATCTAAACTATCACCTTACATGTGTCAGAATGACTGGAATCAAAAAATGAAGCGTTGGTGAGGATGTGGAGAAAAAGGAACCCTCCTGCCCTGTTGGTAGATATGTAAATTGGGGTAGACACTGTGGAAAGCTGTATAAAGATTCCTCAAAAAATAATTAAAAATAGGATTTCCATATGGTCCAGTAATTCCACTAGTGGGTGTTCACCCAAAGAAAATGAAAACACTGGGGCACCTGTATAGCTTAGTCGGTTCAGTGGCTGATTCTTGATTTGGGCTCAGGTCATGAGCTCAGGGTCCTAGGATCAAGCCCCACATTGAGTTCTATGCTCAGCAGGGAGTTTGCTCTAGGGTTTCTCTCTCTTTCCCTCTGCACCCCCCCCCCCCACCAAACAAATAAATCTGAAAAAAAATGAAAACACTGAATTCAAAAAGATATTTGCACCCCAATGTTCACTGTAGTATTATTTATAGTAGCAAGGATATATAGGCAACTTAAGTGTCTATCCATAAATGAGTGGATAAAGATGTGGTATATATACAACGAAATATTACTCAGCTATTAAGAATGAAATCTTGCCATTTGCAACAGCATGGATGAGCAAGAGGGCATTATACAAAGATGAAATAAGTCAGAGAAAGACAAAGATCATGATTTCATTTACATCTGGAATCTAAAAACAAAACAAATAAGACAGAAAAAAAAAAAGAAAAAAAAAAAACAGACTCAAATTGAGAACTGGTGGTTGCCAAGGGGTGGTTGATGGGGGGCTGGGTGAAATAAAGGATATCAAAGAAGAACAAACTTCCAATTATAAATCATGGAGATATAAAGTACAACATCAGGAATTAGTTAATTAGTAATGTTGTACGGTGATCACACTTATTGTGATGAACAGTAAGTAACGTATAGAATTGTATACTCAATACATTATAACCCTAAAATTAACATTGTATGTTAGTTTTAAAAAATTCCCCTTTAGCCTGTTAGTTAGAAGCTGCATAAGAGGAGGAGGTCATACACATCCAAGGACCCCTCAAATGTATCTAGTCCCATCTTAGTCTGGTTTTTGAACATGCTATCAACATATCTCATCAATCTCTATAGTACATCCTTTCTCCTAACACCAGGCACAGCAATAAGCATGTTCCCTTTATCCCACTCTAACATTACCTCCTCTGAATACTTCAACTCATGATTATCTGGTGTCCACCCAGAGACTACTTCTCTTTAGTAATTGTGGTACGTCCTACCAGAATTTAATCTATTAGAAAGGTTATTTTTCCGTTTTGTTCACTATTCTGTTTGCAGCATCTGGAGAAGTACCTGGCACAGATTACTTGCTCAACAAAATTTTCTGAATAATAATAAAAATAACTTGTTTTCAATTCCTCATCCTACACATCTTTGGGGTACTCTACAAGGTTAACAATCTTTATTAACACCAATAGTAAAAAACTATCAAATCTCCACCATTGATTTCAAAAGTACTTCAATTTTCAGCTTTCTTCGAATGGTTTTCTGTCTTCTTTTTCATTCTCCTTTGCTGGAGATCCTTATCTTCATTTTACAACCTCATCCATTCATAGAGAGGCAGAAAATGATAGTAATTAGAGGAGATAAATCTTGAAATCAGATCCTATGCAAATTACACTCTATGAGCCTTGCTTTTCTCATCCATAAATTGGTGCTCTGATATTTATCCTAGAGTTCTTTGAATACTAGATGAAACTGTAAATTCCATTAACTGACTTCTATTATGTTTTGTTGTTGATTCTCTGCAAATGATGGAAATCAAGAACCTCCAACTTTTAACTGTTCCAGATCTACATTTGCAACTTCTTCTTCTTTTTTTTTTTTTTTTAAAGATTTTATTTATCTATTTGACAGAGAGAAATCACAAGTAGACGGAGAGGCAGGCAGAGAGAGAGAGGAGGAAGCAGGCTCCCTGCTGAGCAAAGAGCCCAATGCGGGACTCGATCCCAGGACCCTGAGATCATGACCTGAGCCGAAGGCAGAGGCTTAACCCACTGAGCCACCCAGGCGCCCCTACATTTGCAACTTCTTGATGGACAACATAGATTTTTTTTTTCTAACTTTCTCTTCAACTTGTGAAGACCACACTGATTAGTTTTCCTCTTCTAATGACTTGGAATCCTTTGGCACAATGTTCACTTCTCATCTTCAATATCCCATCAATAAGCTATAAGTTTTTTAAGTGACCTAATAATCCTTTCATATGCAAATTTTTTCCATTTCTACTGTAACATCAATGGTACACAATTGATGTACCATTAAAACAAGCCCATTAAAACAGTCAGCAAATGCTGTGTGCATTCTCTCCAGAATCTAGTTTTCCACATTCTGCAGTCAGAGTGCTGCTTTAAAATACAAATATATTAAGAGTATCCATTGCCTTTTCATTGTTCTTCACAAAAAATGAATAATTATTATTCTGGTCTAGTAATCTCAAGCTGGTCCAGCTTAATTCCAGCCCTCTAATGTAGAGAATCTTCCTTCCTAAAGCATGCTAAAGATTTTGGGGGCACACGCTCTAGGATGGCCATAAAGGATAGCCAAAATTAGTTATGTACATCCCATGGCATGGATAAAAATCAAATGGACCCATATGTGGTCCTGATCAGTGATTCTGAGTTATTGAGAAGGTCTTAATGCAAGTGAATATATTTCACAAGCTCCATTCACTTATTTCCTTCTGGGTCCTCTAGTTTCTCTCATGATGCTGTTCAGGTTTCCCAGTCATTACAACATAACATCTCCTGCCTCCTCACTCCTCTTCCCCCACCCCCCACCCCCCCGCTCCCGATCAATGCCAGGGTCCCTGGGTCCACATCAGCTTTTTTCTTTCCACGGGGAGAACAAGGCTGCAAGGACAACCAGAAACCTTTTTTTGACATCTCCCCAAAATCAAAATATGAATTTTTTTCTATTCCTCTCAAAGGCAGAAAGAGCTTTAATTTAAAAATAATTCAAGGTTGTGGGGAAAAACATTTGTCCTCGATCTTTCTTAAAAGCATTCAAGAGAAGCAAGTAGAACCAATGCAAAGGTGGTTGAATGTCCACATCCTATTGTTAAAAGAGAAATTCTTAACATGGTCTATATGGCAATCTTTCTGGTCCAGTCCTTAGTGCTGTCTTCAGTCTCCCCTCACACCATGAACCCTCTTTTCTGTCTTCTGAAGTCACGATTAGACTTAGACTAGTTTTCCACACTTGCCAAGCCCTATCCTGCCACTGGAATTGCACAGGCTGATCCTACAGTTGAAATAGCCTCTCTTTGCTTCTTCACCTCAGTGAACCCTCACTGTTCCTTCTCATCAGCTTCAGTCACTTCCCTCATTTCCTTGACAAGGCAAAATACTTCACCATTTTACACTTCAATAACACTATATTCTTAGGTGCAAGATTTACAGTAAGCACTCCATAAAAGTTAATGAAATTAAGATTAGTAAATACTTTAATAAATTATTTTTGCAGGGTCTGTGGTTTAAGTTTGAAATCGTTTATGGGCTTCTCCTCACAACTATTACTGATCTGCTGCCAAGAAAGAGCCCTTCACTTTTTACTCTAACAAACTCCATGACTCAAATTTCTTCCCTAGACAGTTTTATATTTCCTGCTGAATCCGATGTTAAATTCTCAAATGTCAAATATAGTTAAGTTCCTTTTCTGCTCAGAATCCTTCATTGGTTCTTCATGTGCATGAGGAATAGATACAAGTATCTTAGCATGGTAAAGTATTTGTTAGTCTGAACTCTATTTTTGCCATATTTACCTACTTACAGTATCTCCAGCAAAGTAGGTTTGGTCTTAACTACGTCAACGCATCTGCTTTGCCACAGATACATACTCCAAGTTCCCATGGGTTAAAGAATATATCAATAGAAGCAGAAAATTCACAGAACTTGATATGGGACAGAATTTAAAAATTAAACAGACTGGGAAGACCTTATTTCCCTTCAGGTCTCAGTGAGAATTTCCCTCCCAAATAGACATCGTTGATCACCCCATGTTTGCCTACATTTTTTTTTCCTCTCAACTTCTGTTCCCATTATTTTTAAGTAATGTGATTTTACTGGAAAACATGTTGTAGATAAGTGCTACTTGTATTACTGATCACTATGGTAACATATAAGCCAGTCAAAAAGGGGGAAGTTTGAGTTTACTATTTTATGCATCAAAATAACATTAAAAAAGAGAACTGGATGGTCCACTGGTATGTCCAGAGCACTATAGCCACATCATTTGGGCATGATAAAGAACTTGCTCTTTGAAAGTGTAGAGACAGGGCCTTGGCAGGTCCTGAGCAAAAAAGGCAAGGGAGAAGTCTCCTGTAAAGAAGACCTGTGAAGGCAGAAGGTTTGCCAAAATGGAAGTGACAAGCCTATGGGTGAGGATCTATGGGAAGCAACACCCAAAGTCATGAAGCATGTGGGAGGCACTAATGACAAGGGAATCAGGATGGGAATGGCAGTTCCTATTTCCTTTAATGTGTTTTCCAGTGAAGATGACTCCCTATGGAAGAAATTAAAAGTCTGGTTCCAGATTCCAAACCAGTTTCAGAGGAACCTGCCATTTCCTCACAATGACAGCATTAAGATGGAGGACAGGGAAAGCATCACCGTCTCTTCCCTGCAGTTTGGTGGTTATGTCAAGGAAGCTGACTGTGTAGCTCATGCCACCCAGCAGTGTATGGCCTCGGAAGGCACAGCCACTTAACAGAGTGACTTTTACCTCTGTTCTGGGTATGAACCTCTCATGAAGCCTATAGACATCACAATGAGGTCTAGCTCTGCAAGCATGACTCATTGAGCTGAAACTTCCTGAACCTGTTTCTGTGTCTACTTTCTCAGGGGAAAGGAAGGGAGCAAAGCTTGCAACTGAATCTCCAGCTTAACCAACTTTCCTTCAAAGCCAGTTACTGTCAATTTTCTAAATAAGCATATTCTATTTATCCTATTATTTATTCTATTCTTATATTAATATTATTATTATTATTTATTCTATTCTTTTTCTCATGGTGGGAAATAATATGGTCAAAATAGGCAGCATCCCTCTAACAGACTTAGAAAGTCCTGTGCTGGACCAGAAAAAAATCCAGCAACATTTTCTCAGGTATCAGGGTCACTAAAAATGGATTTAAAAAAAAAATTATTAAAACTGTATTTTTTGCCATTGAGAGAAAAAAAATGATTTGTGCATGATCTTTCATCTGTGATTCATATAAGAACTTTGTCTAAAAGAAACTGAAAATAATAGGGACAACTGGAGATGATGGGGTAGTGAAAAGAACTACAGTATTTAACTGAACACTGTGTATATGCAACAGTGTTAAGATCAAAAAGTTTCACCCACAGGCTTTCTGTCATTTCCACCAACATGTGAAGGTGATTAAATAGAAACTATGGTCTTCAAGCAGGTTATTTCTCATGAGGACAGTAGGCAGGCGTCTGATTGCATTTAACACAAGCAAGATGCATAGGGTAAAGAGCCAAAAGTTCTATAAAAACTAAGTGCTTTGGCAATGCCTGAAAAGAAAAAAAAAGATTAATTTTTACTGAGATGACTGGATCTGACTTGATGATTTAAGTGACATTTGACTTGAGTAGAAGACAGTGGAAGTTTGATTAGCCAGAAGTAAGGAGAGAGGTCATTCCAGGCTAAGGGAGAAGTAGGAGGCAGAGCACAGAGTATACAGGGCATGACCTCTTTGGAGAAAGGCAGCTAGAACAGAGCTGAGGTTCACATAGGTCTTCTGTAAGAAAGTGATTCATATACGAGATGAGGTTCACAGGACAGATTGGGGTCAGACTGTGAAGTCATGAATACCATGTGAAGAAATGTTTATGACCACAGCAAGGAATAACAGGAAACAGCACTTTCTGTTTTGTTATTGTTTGAAAATAACTAGGATTTAGTTTTTAACCATTCTAGCTCGAGGGCTTTGGGAAACACACAAAAACCTATCTTACCCTCCATCTCCTACACAATAAAATTATACCTATTAAACTGGGGGGGTTTGTTGGTTTTGTTTTGTTTTTTAAATCATTTATTGTGTGCCAGCCTCTTTTCTGGAGCTGGGGATGTAGACGTGAACAAAAGAAAAAAAAAATCCATGCCTACATGAAGATTAAGTTTTTGAGGCAAAGCCATTGAGAAAGAAACCCACCCATGGCATGGAATGTGCAGATAAACTCCACAAAGGGAACGATAGCAGAGTTAGGACGATACAATGACAGAGGCCACTATTTTAAGTAAGTTGTTAGGGTCAGGTACACTGAAGAGGAAACTGTTGGTCAGGTTCCCACATGGCTCTGTGGTGTTCAAAGTCCAGGTGGAGAAGAGAGCAAAGGTGACCTCATGGAGTGTGCAGGAGTCTACTGGTTGAATTTCAGCTATTTGGAAGGTATAGGTCACAGTATTTTCACACGGATCAAATGTGAGATGTGAAAAAGTAGTTGGGATGACTACTGAGCATCCAAAGAGATGAAGATGCCCTTCATTGATGGCAACCTTTACTGAAAGGTGTCAGAATACAGTAAGAGGAACTGGCAAGGAAGAGAATTAGGACTTTTGTTCAGGATGTTCTTTAGATCTGCAAATGGGGATTTCAAGTAGCCAACTGTTATACACGTGTTTAATTCAAGGTAAGGTTGAGGTTGGAGACACACATCAGGAACCAGTGAGTGCATACATGGATGGTATATGAACTTGGGAGGGCACGAGAGCAGTCCCAGAGAAAAACAGAGAGCAAGACGGGGCACAGAACCTCTGAGTTTTCTCATGCATTTGGGTTGAGAAAATGAGTGTCCAACACTGGCACCTAAGGAACTATGGTTAGTGAATAAACTTGAGTATTTGAGAAGAAAGGTAGAGATAGTACATCAAGAAGGAAGAAATGGTCTATTTTGTCATAGGCAAACAAGTAACTCAGGTAAGAGGAAAACGGAACAACACGGAGTTCTTGATGAAAGCAACTGGGGCTATTTGAAGAGTGGTAATTTGGTAGGCTGAAAAGATCTCCAACCAAAAGTTCCTCATACAATAAAATGTTATTAAAAGACCCCAAATAGGGGCACCTGGGTGGCTCAGTGGGTTAAAGCCCCTGCCTTCAGCTCAGGTCATGATTGCAAGGTCCTGGGATAGAGCCCCACATCGGTCTCTCTGCTCAGCAGGGAGCCTGCTTCCCGCTCTTTCTCTCTCTGCCTGCCTCTCTGCCTACCTATGATCTCTGCCTGTCAAATAAATAAAAATCTTTTTTAAAAGGACCCAAAATATTTAACAAGAAACTAAACTTTTTAAACAGGGGAAAAAAAATTTAAAAACACAGCTGAAGAGTGTATAGGAAATTTTTGAAGGCCAAAAACAAAGAGAAAATACTATTTTCATGAGAGGCTGTCACGTAGCAGGCCTTGTACCAAGACCAAAATGGTTTTTATTTGCGAAAAGCATTATTTGTAACCACCAAAAAGGGAGAGGAAGGACAATAAAATCTAGGCCATACAATTGCCTGGAACTGGATTAGAGACACGAACAAGAAGCTGGGAATCTTCAAGACCTAAATCCTCAGTGAAAGGGTGATGTAAAAGCAAAGAAACAAACTAAAACACAGAAAGGATGAAAAAAACACTCATTTGTCACAGACTTGGATCTGGTGGAAGAGAGAATATATATATACTAAGGTTTTTAGACCGCAAATCACAGTTCACACATTTTGATGCTTGAATACACTCTTTAGGGTCTCTGCCCTCAGTCTCACTTGGTATTTAAGTAAATCCTCAATTGGAAATGTCTTCAGCTATGCAGCAGCAAATGCAAATTTTTTTCTACAGGCTCATCCGTGACCACAAAGAACTCTCAGATTTCCAAATACAAAAAAGCAAATGAAATAGATGAACGGAAAAAACACCATAAATGAGAGTCAGAACAAAAACCAAAAAATAACAGAATGAGAGTAGAGATGCTATTGTATGGGGTGTTTAGAAGAATTCTCACAATAAGCCAACTTTCCATCTGGGCTTCAGGTTAAGTATTTTATTTGGGCCTATTTTCCAGATCGTTATTTTTTTCTTAAGCTACATGGAGTCTTCCTTTACCTCTTAAATTGAGTAGTCAAGTTCAATTATATTTTGCAGCTTTATAAGTAAAACCCATTTTATTTATTTTTTTTAAATTAAGATGTAATGTATTATTTGTTTCAGGGGTACAGGTCTGTGATTCATCAGTCTTACACAATTTGCAGTGCTCACCATGGCCTACCCTCCCCAGCATCCATCACCCAGCCACCCCATCCTTCTCACCCCCTTCCCCTCTAACAATCCTCAATTTGTTTCCTGAGATTAAGAGTCTCTTATGGTTTGCCTCCCTCTCTGGTTTTGTCTTGTTTCACTTTTCCCTCCCTTCCCCCAATGATCCTCTGTCTTGTTTCTCAAATTCCTCATATCAAGGAGATCATATGATTATTGTCTTTCTCTCATTTATTTCACGTAATACACTCTAGTTCCATCCATGTTGTTGCAAATGGCCTCAAAAAATTGAAAACATATGGACATTGGGGAAGGTATGTACTATGGTGAGTGCTGTGAAGTGTGTAAACCTGGCGATTCACAAACTTGTACCTCTGGGGCTAATACATTATATGTTTATAATAAAATAAAAAAAAATTAAAAAGTTGAAAACAGAACTACCCTAGCCCATTTGGTATTTAACAGTTTTTAATTCTCAAATTCTCTGAAAATATTTTCTGTTTTCTCTAACTTAACATTTTAATGAATTATTAAAAGTCAATGTCTAATTAAATCCATCTTGATCTTCATGCATCTTTGTTATGTTTTTATTTGGGGCTTTTGTTATCCATTTTTTTTTTTAACAAGGGGATATTCCAGGTAAATTTTGATTAAATTCCAGATGTGTGAAAAAAAATTTTTGAAGATCCGAGTCATCTTCTCTAGAGGGAATTTATTTTTGCTTTTAATCTGCATCGAGGGGAGGGAGCAGATCTCCTTAATCTGAATAATGTTTAAATTTGTCTATAGTTGGGCTTGCCTATTTCTTGTTCACCCTCTTAACTAAATTCATGGAGCATTTACCAAAGTCTCCCTTTGTAGTCAGTCATGCAATCCAGTTTTGTACTTCATTCCATAAGATGCTCAGATTTTTCAACGGCCAAAATCTCTTTGTTTCCATACCACACCCAGCTTCTTAGCCTTATGACTCCTGATTAACACCTAGAACGTAGGTCTAGAATATTAGGTTCACTTTTTCGAAAAACTCTAAACATCACACTATATGTTAACTAGAATTTAAATAAAAAAGGAAAAATAAAAGGAACGTTCTGCCTTGTTAGCATTTGGATTCCTTCATACAGAGTCCTTTAAAAAAATTTTTTTAAAGATTTTATTTATTTGACAGAGTTAGGGAGCATAAACATGGGGAGTGGGAGAGGGAGAAGCAGGCTCGCTGCTGGTCTGGGAACCTAATGGCGGGCTCCCAGGATCTTGCGATCCTGACCTGAGCTGAAGGCAGTCCTTAAGAACTGAGCCACTCACGTGCCCCGCCTTTAAGATGCTTTTCTTATTTTTGTGTGTTTCTTCCCTTAACTAGAAGCAGATCCGAAATAAACCAGGCTGCTATTTCTACAACCAGAAAGCCCAAAGATACAATTTTTCCTTTAGGAAGACAATTGGGAAGGTAACTGTGAAAGATTACAGAGGACCTCAGACACGCCACTGATGCTCGGCTCTGTGGCATTCAGGTTGTCTTATTTTTGTGCCCAATACAAACATATTAGTATTACATAGTCTGTAATGTGGATCCTGTACCTTAACAGGAAAAAAAAAAAAAGAGTGGAGAATTAAAGAAACTGATACCAGCAAGGACAGAAAAGTTTTTGATTTTGTTTCAAAGGGGAAGCTGAGAATTTGGACATTATTTGAAAGGATTTGGAACAGCAAGTAAGAAAGGGTCTGCAATCCAGAATGCCTCCATGCTGAATAGGGGTGGTATGAAGATTGAATTCATCACCTGCAACACAAAGCGTGGATACTTATGTAACAAGAGTACATATTTAAGTTTTTTCCACCCTTTTTATCATTTAATAATGCCAGCTTTATGTTCTACTTGAATTCAATAGAACACTTAATCCTGAGCTCTGTAAGGGTCAGATAAAAGCAAAAATAATTCTCTTGTTGCCATACTTAAATGTCCTAATTTCTTTCTCTTAAGGAGTACAATTATCCGAAATTAGTGTTCAGTTGAAAAGAATAGCATCTCAGAGCAAAATAGATGAAATTCACGTAATCCACAGGGGATATTCTCTCACTGGGATTGCTGGTTTGCATTAACTTCGTAAATTTGGATTCCAAGAGCATTACTGCTCTGCTTGAGATGGGGAGCATTTTTTGTCAGTTAATTATGCTATGCTGTTCTGAATAGTCCCCGATGTACAACACTAGAGCCACTGTCACTTAGAGAGAAGGTTAAATAGTTATGAAAATGTGAGAAATTATGGGAAGATAAATTATTTCTTTTTATTTCACCTGACATTAAAACTTATTATCAACTATCAATACTAATATTTTCCCAAAGGGGAGAAAACTTTATGATAAGAACGTTTTTTAGAAAAATCACCTTACTATAAAATGTGCCATATCCCATTTGTGTTTCGCTGTATTCTAGAGCTATCAGTCTTATGAAGCAATAAATTTCTGTTGTATACTCCATAAGCTCCTGTGATAACATTTTATATTGCTTGTCTGCTGCCTGAAGGAGGAGGGTAAAATATTATTTCAAGGTGCATTTTGCATCCAACGAGACTAGACCTGTTTATTGCAATCGTCCCATTTTTTACTCTAGGGCAGTGGTTATTAGATATGAAAGGAAATGAGAAGGATTGGTTTCTCTTTCCCCAAGGAAAGGGAAGAGGGAAAGGATGAGAGAGAAGGAAAAAATGGGAGGGAAGAAAAACCAGTGAAATCTTAAGAGGTGGACACAAAGTGGGTGGCTGTCTATTGAGGCAATCTGTCCCTTGGGAGGTGATTGGCTGAAATGTCTGAATTTAACAAGCGGCAATATTAAATATTTGTTCTGTGATAAATGCTGTAATTCTAATATTGCTCTATAGGAGGTAGTTTGTTCATGTGGTCCATGAGGAGGGGATTTGGTGAAATGCTTGATGTTGTAGATCCAACGGTATTTTCTCAAAACTCATATATTAAAGACCTAACCCCTGTACTTCATAAAGTAACCTGATTTAGAAATAGCGTCACTGTAGATATGGCTTAGATGAGGTCACCTTGGAGTAGGGTGAGCCTCTAATCCAATATGATTGGTCTTTAGAGTGTCATGCATGTAAAGAAACACATGCAGAGAGATGATGATATGAAGACACAGGAAGAAAACCAGCTGCAAAAGACACCCAAGACTGCTGGCAAGTCCCAAAAGCTAGGAGAGAGACATGGAACAGATTTTTGTCCAGAGGCTCTCTAAAGGAACCAATCCTCACACAATTTGATTTTACTTTCAGTCTCCAGAACCGTGACACAATGAATTCCTTGTTGAGCTCCCCAGTTTGTGGTACTAGGCTATTGCACCCCTAGCAAACTATTATTTTTTAACCTGGTGAAAAAGAGAAACAGCATGAAAGCAATTTGTTCCTCAGTGGTGGAAGCACCTGGTGTGTAAGTTTGAGAAATTGATGCCGAGTGGGATGTGATGTGTACAGTTTAATTGGGGGGAAGGCCTGTGAAAGATAAAGGGAGCATAGGGAGAGGTAGCCACAATGCATGCCATTCTGACCCCAGAAGTAGGACCTGAGTACAAGGAATAGCAAGCTGAGTTTTTTTGTTTTGTTTTTTGTATTTGCTTTTGTTTTTGTTTTTCCCCGATTTGAGAGAGAGTGAGAGAGAGAGAGAGAGTGAGCAAGAGAGCATGGGGGGAAGGGTAGAGGGAGGAGACAGTGTCTTAAGCAGAGCCATGTTGAGCAGAGAGCATGACTTGGGGCTCAATCTTACAGCCCTGAGATCATGATCTGAGCTGAAACCAAGAGCCAGGGGTTTAACTGACTGGGCCACCCAGGCACCCTGAGCATATTTCTAAGCAAGGTTAAGAGAGGCTAATGGGGAATCTTCTACCTTAAGTTCTCTGTCACAGGAGTCCCATGTCTTGCAGTTGTAAGCTTTCATACTATCCCTGCAGTGTTGGCTCACTGAGCACAGCCTGAGGGCAGTGTGACCTCAGTACACAAGCAGCAGGGGCTAGTGAGGGGTGGCAGCTGAGCTGTGCTTTACTATGTTCCCCACAGTAGGACATCTGAGCATCACAGCTGCATGGCTGCCACACTGGGGGATGTGAAGATCCCTTAGGAGAGTGATTTATTTCTTGAGGGTCTGCTGCAAGTTATCTGTTTAAGGTACTATCCAGCTATACTGAGGACAGCCTTTTGATCAGGAGTTGGCAAACAATGGCCCATGCACCAAACCCAGCTTCTATTTTTGTATGACCTTTGGACTAAGTGATTTTTAAAGAGTAGGGAAAAAACGAAATGAAAAAGAAGAGGACGAGAAGACCAAGAGACTATATGAGACCCATAATGTCTAGGATATTTGATATGTGGTTCTTTAAAAAAAAATTAAAAAATAAATTAGCTGACCATTATTTTAGAAGTTATCTACACCCTCAAGTATTGGGGTTCCACACACATCTGGGTGGTCTGTCTCAGCTAGTTATCCCTAGACCACCTCTGCTTATAGAAGTAAGCCAAGCTGGGCATGAGGCTGTGAGGTGGAGTGCAGGTATATTGTCTTTAAAAGGAAGGGACATGGAATTATTCAGCATAAAATATAGTATCCAAGTATCCAGTATCATAAACAATATTTATTAGTTCAAGCTTCACTTCTGTTTTCTCCTTTCCAGATAAATAGAACTTTCATGTTCTGTATGGTAAGTGTGGCCAGTTTGCAGCCACTGACCTGCTGAGTAGGGGGTGATGGCGGCTAGTAGTTCGCCATCTGAACTAACCCACTGGGTGTCATCCTATGCTAAATTCAATCAAGTTCATCCTTATAGTCCTTTCAGATCTCACAGAAAAAAATTAATGCATGCGGTCTAAAATTTGAAAGTCGGCTGATGAAATAACCCTTGAAGCTATATGCAAGAACAATAGTGTTTTATCTGAAATCAACCATTTTAAAATTAGCAGCAAAAAACCAGCTATGTGGTTTTTACTGTGAGTGAAATTTAGGAGAAGGTTTTTGAGAAAAGAAACATTAAAAGAATCATTCAAGCTGCTAGAATGTGAATGCACTATATAATGGAATATAGGAAATCCAGAAACAGATCTGAGTACATATATGCAACCTATGTACAAGTCACCAAACCCAGTTATTAATTATCAACCATCTCTTTCTCACCCTATCATTTTTAGGCTCAGTTGATTTTATCTTCTCCTTGTACTCTTTCTTCACTTGGTTTCCAGAATGGAAAAAGAATGAGTTACTTAACCTTTGTCAGAGGAAGTGGCTAGCCATTATAAAAGCTCCTACTCATTTTTAAATATAAAAACAAACCTGAGGTAGAACTTGACTGATACAAAAAATATGCTTAGGAATTAAGAGCATTTTATTTATTTTATTTTATTAATATTTCTTAAAAGATTTTATTTCTTTGTCAGAGAGAGAGAGTGTGTGTATGTATAAGCAGAAGGAGAGGCAGGGAGAGGGAGAAGCAGGCTCCCGCAGAGCAGGAAGCCTAATGTGGGGTTCGATCCCAGGACCTTAGGATCATGACCTGAACCAAAGGCAGATGCTTAACCAACTGAGCCACCCAGGTGCCCCTATTAAGAGCATTTTAAATTGAATGGGGAAAAAATGTTACAAAGAAAACAGTTCAGAAATTTAATATATATGTGCTATCATTAATAATCAAATATTTCATATCTGTTATGTTTCAGAGAGTGAATCAGTCATTTTTATGTATCTGTGAATATAGTAATCCACAAAATAGACCAGTTATGAAATATATTTCTAGGAAGAGATCATAAAATAAGACTAATTAGGAACAATTATTTACCATTTTAGAGAAGTACTCAGGAATCATGAGAGCTAGGGTGGAAGAAGGGGCTTTGCCGGGTTAGGAACGGAGGTCTGTGTAAACGTGATTGAAAGGGTGAAATGTAAGGAAAGACTGAAGAAATTTAGCTTAGTGGTACCAGGAGAGGGAGTGTCCTGGGTAAAGAAAATAGTAGAGCCATTTGTGAAGTGTTGTAGGAAAGTCAGGCTGGCCCATGTGCCTGGTGCAGGGTGAGGTGAGAGGGAGTCCTTGGAGAGAAAGTCAGAGAGGTAAGTGCCTGGATAATGATTGACCTTGGTGGCCTCGTGGTTTTTACTACAAGTGAAACGCAGAACAGGTCATAGTTGCATAATGAAGAGACATCATGCAGCTCGTATTTTCGAAACATTTCTCTGTAAGTCTATTGTACATAGTGGAATCACAAAATGTTTGTCTATTTCTGACTTATGTCACTTCGTATGAGGTCTTTTAGGTGTATCCACATTTTTGTAACTATCAGGATTCCCCTCTAAGGCTGAATAATATTCCACTGTATATATATTTTCTTTATCCATTTACCCATAGGCAGATATTTAGATTGCTTTCACATCTTGAGTATTGTAAATAATGCTATAATGATGTAAATAATGCTATAATGTAAATAAATAAAATATAACAATGCTATAATAAAGCATATAAATAATGCTATAATAAATGCTATAATATATTATATTCTAATAATATAATAGAAATATAGACAGCTCTTTGAGACCCTGATTTCCATTCTTTTGGATATAAACCCAATAGTGGAACTTTTGCAACATATGGAATTTCTATTTTTAGTTTTTTAAGGAAATGCCATACTCTTTTACATAGCAGCTACACCATTTGACATTCCCAGTATCTTGACTGTACTTAGGGTATTATGGGTGTAAATATACATCCAAATTGCACACATTAAGCATATACAGTTTTTTGTACAATTGCACCTTAAAGCTTTAAGAAAAATTTCACTCCAGCTGATGACATGGAAATATATAAGTACAGAACAGAAGCAGAGATTTGTTTTGTTTTGTTTTGTTTTTTTAAGGATGCTATAGATTTATAGCAACTCAGGTGAGAAAATGGGGACATATTTTGGTTCAGAAAGGTAGCAGTAGTGATGGTAGGGCATTTTTGATTCCTAGATAGGTTTTGGTGGTAGAAATAACAGGATTTGGGATGCCGGGGTGGCTCAGTTGGTTAAGCAGCTGCCTTCGGCTCAGGTCATGATCCCAGGGTCCTGGAATCGAGTCCCACATCGGGCTCCTTGCTCTGCAGGGAGCCTGCTTCTCCCTCTGCCTGCCTCTTTGTCTGCCTGTGCTCACTCGCTCTCTCTCCCTCTGTCTCTGGCAAATAAATAAATAAATAAATCTTTAAAAAAAAAAATAACAGGATTTGATGACATACTGAATTTAAAGGAGATTTCAAAAAGGGAGCCAGAGAGGACTCCAGTAACTGTTATTGCCATTAGCTGAAGGAAGGAAGGAGGACTCTGTAGATGTGTAGGGGCGGGAGAAGTAGGTGAGAGAGGTCAGTTTCAGACATGCTTTATTAGGTATCTAAGGGAAATGTTGAGTAAACAATTGTGTATTTATTCTGGAGATTCCAGGATAGTAAGTAGTACGGTTTTGTATCACCAGCACATGGAGGTATTTGAAGCTATAAAAATGCACATAGTTGGGGCACCTGGGTGGCTCAGTGGGTTAAGCCTCTGTCTTCAGCTCAGGTGGTGATCTCGGGGTTCTGGGATCAAGCCCCGCATGGGGGGGTCTCCGCTCAGCGGGAAGCCTGCTTCCTCTGATCTAATTCTATGTATCAAGATGAGGGTGAAATGGTTGATCAGCAACAGTTGATCACTGACAACTGGGGGAGAGCAATTTCAAGGGCTTCCTGGATGACTAAAGTGAAGAGCCTGGGAGGAGAGCAGAACTTTTGAAGTGTCTTGTTGCAAAAGGGACCCAAGAAATGAAGAGGCAGGGCAAGTAGGGTCCTGAGAAAGCTCATTAAAAAGGAGTCAAGTAGGCTATTCTGTGGGAAGAATCTGGTAGAGAGTTAAAAAATATATAAATATATACTCGAAAAGAGCATGAAGTGATGTTCTTAAGTGAGAATGAGGCAATCTAGTGCTCCTGAAGGGGAGCTGCATTTACACAGAAATCCGTGAAGATCTGATAATAACAGGTGGGGGAGAAATGAGGGCGAATGCTGTTGGATAAGGCGGCTTTGTTGGTAGAAACATGTGAAGTTCTCCACTGATGGCTTTCTTTCAGTGTAGTAGGACGGGGACTATTTTAAGGACTGAGTTAAATGATCCAACAAAGCACACAGAGGAGTTCCTAATGTGTATCTGTATTTTACTGACATAGAAAATATATTAAGAAAAAGGGTTACAAGTATTATGTATGGTATAACCCCATTTTCTGTGTCTAAAAGTGGTTTTTGAGAGTGAACACGAAATTCCTAACAGATGGGACCCTGTGCTGAGTCTGAACCCATGAATTAGAGGAAGAAAACAACCAGAACACTTGAGGGTCACCTGGATGACTCAGTTTATTAAGTGTCTGCCTTCAGCTCAAAGCATAATCCCAAGGTCCTGGGCGTGAGTCCCTACATGGGGCTCCCTGTTCAATGGGGAGTCTGTTTCTCCCTCTCCTCCTGTGCCCGCACTGTCGTTCAAATAAAAATCTTTAAAACAAGGACAAAGAACACTTTAAAAAAATTAAAATGCGAGATCCTTAAAGGTGTAAATCAAAGGTCAGAATATGTACCAAATTGAACAATACTCTAGAGGCAACATTAAGAGAGGATATTTGGAGGAATCCCAGAAGTGTATCTATGCTTTCTGGCCTTTATGATACTTTTAAAGATAAGAGTTTGCGGGTGAAGTATTATAGAGTAGAGGCTTTAAAAAGCAAACAACATGTTTTTCATTTCTCATATAGTTTTGTATTTTGTACTGATTACTGTATTGGTTGTTGCAGACCTGAATGTCCAACTCTCAAGTTCAAACTGTTTTATTACGTATGCTGAGAAACAGGCACCAGATGATTTGCAATGACTCTACAGAGCTCCTATTTAATGTTCTTTAATAAACCTTTGCAAATTTCTAATTGAGTTCACGACTTGTCCAGAGATTAGTACAAGGGTGTTTTTTAAAGTTTAAAATAATTTCATAACTTGAAAGATGTAGTTTATAAAGGAAGTTTTTTAATAATTAAAAAGTTAATTGAAATCAAAAGAATTTTGAATTAGAAGAAAGACTTCTAAAATACTATCAAAAAGTTAAAAAGGAGTATATTTAAGACATTTATTCTCTGTAAAATGCTTTGCAAACATTGTCACTATTTTCTCTTCAGGCACAATCTTCACCCACTTGATCCTCTGTAAAAAACAATTTGTTTTTTAAAGTTTCAGTTCTCCTTTATATTGCTTTTGAATATGTCATTTTATATGTTTTGATTAGCTATTAAAAATTCTGAATTGCTTTCTGATACCCTATGTATAAATCAATATGACTTTGAAAAATAGTCATTAATATAAAGAAATTTACTTTTAAATATACTTTTCAGTCTCCGTTAGCATTTTTTTTTTTTATGTGCCCCTTATGACATTGGGCAAGATGCTTCTCACCCAGAGACTTCGATTCCTCATTTGAAAACATTGTTTCAGACGATCTAGTAGGTGCCTTCCAACTCTAAAGCAGAATGACTATGTGTATTTTTTCTTAAGTATTTGTGAACTTTTCTAGGGTTATGAAACTTAGCAAGAACTAGGGCAGCATATTTTCTAGTTCATGCTAAGTTTCCATTTTGCCAGATAATGTTTAAAAAATTAAGACAGACTTTGGACCATGCTGGGTTGCCAGTCAATAATCAGTTATTTTTCCCCTCTTAAAATAATTATTGAAGAATTATTTATACAATGAGATTGATATATCCATACAACTTTCTGGAAAATTAAGAGCAGTGGAAAGCAAAGAAATTTTTAAAAATCTGTCCAAACATTTTCAACCATTATGGTCATTTATAAATATGATAAGATTTATAAATATATATAAATTAACTATGGGAGTGAAATCCAACCATATTCTTATCTATTATGTCACAAGGAAAGTTTGTGGAGTTGTTGATGCTGTTTGTACCCAAATGAAATAATTCTCAATCTTATAGAAACAAACAAAGAGTTGTGAAAAATGTAGATTTCAGAAACATAGATTTTCTCTTGAATGCCACTTAGTAACTCTGGGGTTTTTGAGTATCAATTAACATGTTGGAATTTTTATTTCCTTATTTAACAAAAGGAATACTAACCAACTAGGTTATGGTAAGGATTCAAGCATACAAACTACTTATGAAAAATGGTTAGTATATGTTGTTTTAGGATGACTTAGATACATTTCTCTGATTGCAAATAAGATGCTCTTTGACAGTTTTCTTCCACAAAATGCAAAATATTTATGCTTCATAAGTGGCTAGATTTTACCTTTGTTTACATTCATTTCTTTTCTCTAATGTTTAAGATTTTTTCTTCTTCTCCTTTCTTTACCTTCACTTGCCTTTACCCTTCGTCATTTTTGCTGATTTCATGAAATATTGGGGATACTCTCTGTATTAGTGTTCTCCAATAAAGCAGAACCAATTAGGGGTATAGATGTGTATACACATATATTTAGACACATGTATATATTTTTATGTGTATATGTATGTGCAAAATATGTGTGTGTATATGTATTTGAGGTTTTCAATTAGCAATAATCGCGCCTCGGATAAACCTCATTGGCTACGATACTGCCACTGCGCAAAGCTTGTATTTGAGGTTTAATTTTAAGGAACCGGCTCATGTAATTATGGAGGCTGGCAACTCCAAAATTTGCAGGGTGGGCCAAAGACAGGAGCTCCAGGAAGAGCTGATGTTGCAGTGTAAGCCTGAAGGTCATTTGCTGACAATTCCTTGGGAGCCCAGTCTTTTGTTCCATTGAGGCCTTCAACTGGTTGGTGGAGGCCCACCCACATTATGAAGGTTAATCTGCTTTATTCAAAATCCACTAATTTAAATTCATCTCTTAAAAAAAAAAACAAAACTCAAAAACAATCAAAACAAAACCAAAACAAATACTTCCCAGAAACATACAGAGTAACATTTGACCACATATCTAGGCACCATGGCCCAACAAAATTGACACCTAAATTAACCATCCCACTCTCTAAATCGGTCTTCTTTGGGAACGCTTCAATAGCACTGAACTCACCCTCTAGGCACATGAACAGGAATCCAAGCATCAGCTTTCAGATGGTGCCTAATCAGATATGTTAAAAAACAAAGCAAATCAGGGGTGGGGGTAATCAATCTTTTCTGAATGTACAGGATCCATTGAGCTGTGAAGACCTAGGGCGGTAGGTAATTCATCACCACCTTTTATTTTAGAACCAAAAGTATTAAATTTATAATATCATGGCTTTAACTCCATTCATCACAGAATATTTGTAAAAATATGAACTTGTCATCTACTTGTTCATGATAATTATATAATGACTAACCACTATGAAAGTTATATGCATTGAAAAAAAATTTGTATTGAACTTCATTATCCATATCATATAACCTAGAATGACTAGTCAAAACATTAGGAAAGGTAGTTAACACTAGTAATTTGTAGGATTAGCTTTGTGGCTTGAGAAGCTCTTCATAATTGGAATTCAATTTGTTATACCAGAATTTCAAAAGAAATGCTTCTAAAGCCTCCTAAAGAGAAACAGAATTACTGTGTTAACACAAAGAAAACTTTGAAGGAAATATTTAAGTGTCTAGCTCCAGAAATTATAACTCGTGATTTATTTCCCAAGTCGGGATTTCACATTAAATTCACTTATGTACTAACACTATGGCCTTGCATAACTCCCCAGCTGTCGGGCCTGCATCGATCACCCAATCACTGGGCTAAGCAGTTACTGTGGCTGCAGGAGTGACACAGGAGAGGCTTTGATCCACTTAAATTGGAGAGTAGATTCTAGTTCCCAGCTTTAGTTTGGATGGACTCCAAGTAGGAAAGAACTTTGAAAATTGCTCTCATCATTTCAGGCTAAAGAAAATGCCAATGCTGATGGAGGGAATTAGCAAGTAAAGAAAAGGAATGCAAAACAACACTGCACAATTTAGAGAGAGAGCTGGCTACATCTCACCATCCTTGCATCTAATAACAAAAGACTCAGAACTCTCCGCAAAGAATTTAAAGGACTTGGAGAAACAAAAGTGTACATTCCAGGGCAGTACAGACAGTGGGAGACAGAGAGCAATGTGGAATCCAGGGAACAGGATGAAGAGCTGGGTTTATCGTCTGAGCCACAATAGTGAAGGGTTACTGATATTGGGTAAACTGTGTCTCATCCCCCCATCCAGTTCACATGTTGAAGTCCTAATCCGTAGTACTTCAGAATGTGATTATATTCGTAGATAATGTCTTTAAAGGCTGGTAAAGTGAGGTCGTATAGAAATGGGTCCCAGTAAGACTCATGTCCTTATAAAATGAAGGAGATTAGGACACAGATGTGTATGCATGTGAAGACAGAATAAGAAGGAGGTAACCAACAAGCCATGGATAGAGGTCTCAGTAGAAACCGACCCAGTCAACACCCTGGCTTCTGGCATTAGAGCTGTGAAAAAATGACTTTGGTGTTCAAGCCACCCACTCTGTGGTATTTTGTCATGACAGTCCTAATAAATAAACTACTACAGTCATACTATTAACTACTTGGTTAGAACAACTTCCTGGATACCTGGCATAAGAATCAAATACTTTGAGGCACATCTTCTGTTAGTGCCTACAACTCATTAAAAAAAATAGTTCTCATTAGGGACACCTTGGATGGCTCAGTTAGGTTGCTAGCTCTTGATGCCAGCTTAGGTCATATTCTCATGGGTCCTGACATTGAGCCCTGTGTCAGGCTCCTCCCTCAGTGGGGAGTGAGCTTGAGATTCTCTCCCTCTGTCCCCTTCCCCCCACTTACTCTATCTCTAAATAAGTCTTTAAAAAGTGCTTTCATTAGGGGAGCCTTGGTGGCTCAGTCAATTGAATATCTGACTCTTGATTTCAGCTCAGGTCATGATCTCAGGATCTTGGAATCAGGCCTTGTGCAAGGTTAGCGCTCCTCGAGGGCAGGGTGGGGTGGGGTCTCCTTGAAGATTGCCCTCTCTGTCTCCCCCAAGAAATCTTTAAAAAAATAGTTCTCATTATAAAATGTAGTTTCTTAGATTTATTTTATTCCTATTAACATTCAAAATAAACAACAGGAGTCTTTAATAGTTTTCACATGGAGGCTCTGAATTACATGGTCAATTGTGTTTGCATCGAGATTTTAAGGTCTAGAATGAAATAAGCCAGGTGATGTGGATCCACTGGAGGACCCTCTGGGTATGCCATTCCCTGTTTTTATACATGTAGTTTAAATATAAGAAACATCCATATTAAATAATGAAATCTGACTTGGAGAATAGGCAAATAGTCTAGAGGATTTCATTGAAAAAATGGCATATATAAGAGGAAAATACATGTTACCAACGGAAAACAAGTTCTAAGAGTGGGATAATATTTAGTCATTATGCCACTATCCCTTTATAGGAACTGTAACCAGAGCCTGACTTAGGCATACATCTGTCCATTCACATTTTACTTGTACATTCTAAACATGGCATTTGTGCTCGACTTTGAAATAGGCAGAGGGCATAGTTCCAATAAGACTATATTGTTGGAATAAGCAAATGCGCATAGAATGAAGCACAGATTTTAACATTCTTTTTCTGTTAGGAATACGGTTCTGGGGATATCATTTAAAAATTTAGCTGCAGGGGTGCCTAGGAGGTTCAGATGGTTGGGTGTCTGTCTTCACTCGGGTCGTGATCTCCTTGTTGGGCTCCTGACTCAGCAGGGAGTTTGTTTTCTCCCTCTGCCTCTTCACAAACTCCCTCATGTTCTCTGTCTTGCTCTCAAATGAATAAAATCTATCTATCTTCTACAAATACTGAACTATTTTATCATTCTACAAATATCTTTTTGTAGTAGCAAAAGCTGTGCTTTCACATTAACCATTCTTTAGGTCAAGAGCAAGTTCAACAGATCTTGACATATATGAACCAAATGAATATAATTTAACACTTATGTGACAGACCCAAGGCTAGTCTAGGGTGGAGAGTTCTTTGGGCCATTTTGCGCTTTCTAAATTATACCAGTGTGCCTTACTAATTCAACAACTGTGTGGCTGGAGCATTTCTGAAAGAATACTTTCTATTAGCAAGATAGAGGCAAAAGTCTTGTAAATGATTCCCAGTGCAGAAACAGATATTGAATTAACACATCTGTGTCAATGAAATACATGGGAACATGAAACAAAAATATGTAGTCCAGTCTTGACTCTGCCCTAAGTGCTTTATTTATAAAAGAAAATTACCTCGGGCTCTCAAGAATACTTTTTCCACAGCTTGTGTCTTGTAAGTATGTCTACACACTTTCATTAATGAATTTTTACCCTGCATATGAATGCTTATAAATTTTTAAATAACCATGTATAGACCTAGATTTTTTTCCCCAAAACATTCTTGAGAGCATTGATAAATTTTTATCTCACTTGCATTGCTGACTGGTTCAGTACCATAGTTATAAAATGTATTTTGAACCTACAGGGGAGCTTTATTTAAAGCTTTATTTGAAAGTTTTGGGTCACTGACATTATAAAAGACATGTTATATTGAAGCTGAGCTCATTGCCTGGGAAACAAATGTGCCAAAAGAATTATTTCAAGGTAAACTGCCATTCTGGAATTTGAGTTACTGATCTGTCTATATATAAATCAAGTTTAATTTTATTTGCAAGTTTACAGAAACATACCTTAAGACATGTGTGTAGATAGAAATATAGGTATTTAGGGTTCTACTGCTCTATCTAGGATATTTATAAAATATTTCCAACATCAAAAGTAGAAATACTATATTAATACAATAGACCAAGGAGAGTCATGAATTCAATATTTTAGCTTCAAAAATTATCAAAAACAACTTAAGCCACAAAACTTCCTGTAATAGATTGTTTGTATTGGCCATTTACGATAACGTAAATGCTACTTCAAACACAGATATATTTAAACAATGGCATTTCTTTTATAGCTGTCATATTACATCACTCAAATTTCTGTTTTGTAAAAACCAGTCATAATTTCAGATCTCAGAACTACATCCTTACAAAGGCTTGAGACTTTTTAAAATTTTGCTTACATTTTAATCACTGATCTAAATTCACATAAAATTGTTGAATGTTTGAGTATGGGATTATCAGTCTGTGGACTAAGCTTGTTTTTCTTTTACAGAAAGATATGGCTCAGTAAATATATATCCTTTTTATAAAAAGCAATAAAATAAAGGTTAAATAAAAATTAATTTGGTGAAACCTACCAAACATTCAAGGAACTAATAAAATCTTCTTAAATTCTTTGGGGTGGGGAGAATACAAAAGGAGGGAACCCCTTCCCAAACCTTTTTTGTTGTTTTTTTTAACAAGTCCAGCATTACCTTCATAATAACACCAGACAAGAACACAAGAAAAAATTACAGGCCAACATCCCTGAGAACATTGGTGCAAAATTCTCAACAGGATCAGCAAACTGAATTAGCAATACATTAAAAGGATTATATGCCATGATTAAGAGGGACTTATTCCCGGGTTGCAAGGATGGTACATTACCTGCCCATCAAAATGACATATACTGCATTAACAAAAGAATAAAAGTCATGATAACAGATGCATTAAAAAATATTTGAAAAAAATCAACATCCATTTTTGCTACAAACTCTCAACGTAGTAGATGTAGAGAGAATATACCTCTATAATAAATGTTATATATGACAAGATCACAGCCAACAATATACCCAGCACTCAGTTTTAAGATCAGAAACAAGACGAAGATGCCCACAATCCCTACTTTTACTCAGCATAGTATTAGAGGTCCTAGCCAGAGCATTAGGCGAGAAATAAAATGCATCCAAATTGGAAAGGAAGAAAATTGTCACTATTTGCAGATAACATGATATCGCATAGAAGACCCTAAGGACTCCCCCTAAGAACTGTTACAAATAATTAATGAATTCAGTAAAATTTTAAGATAAAAAATCAATATACACAGAACAGTATTAGCACAGCAGCAGAAAGAAAAAACAATCTCACTTACAAATACATCCAAAATAACAAAATACCTAGGAATGAGTTTAATCAAGGAGGTTAAATACTGAAGACTCTAAAACATAAATGAAATAAATTAAAGATAGACAAGTAAATGGAAAAAATATTTCACGTTCATGAATTGGAAGAACAATGTTAAAAAATGGTCATACTATTTAAAGCAATCCACAGATTCCATGTAATCCGTAACAAAATTCCAGTATTTTTCAGAAATAAAATAAGCAATCCTAAAATTTTTATGGAACCACAAAAGACCCCAAGTAGCCAAAGCAATCTTGAAGAAGAACAAAGCTGAAGGCATCGTGTTTCTTGATTTCAAATTATACTACAAAGCTACAGTAATCAAAACAGTATGTTGCTGATCAATAAAATAGAATAGAAAGCCCAGAGATAAACCTAAGCATAAATCTCCAATTAATTTATGACAAAGTAGCCAAAAATATACAATGGGGAAAGGACAGTCTCTGGAATCAATGGCATTGAGAAGACTGGACACTTACATGTAAAAGACTACAAATTCACCCCATTCTTAAACTGTACACAAAAATCAATTCAAAATGGATTAGAGACTTGAAAGATAAGACCTGAAACAAAATTTCCAGAAGAAAACATGGGCCATAAACTCTTTGAGGTCAGTCTAGATAATGATTTTGTGGATTTGACACCAAGGGCATTAAGAGTAAAAAACAAAGAAGTGGAACTACATCAACCTGAAAAGCTTCTGCACAACCACAGAAATCATCAACAAAATGAGAAGGCATTCTATAAATGGAAAATCATTTGCAAATCCTACATAAGGGACTAATATCCAAAATATACAAAGAACCCATACAACTCAATAATGAACAATTAGATTAAAAACTTAGCAGATCTCAATAGACTTCTTTCCTAAGACAACATACAGATTGCCAACAGGTAAAAGAAAAAGTATTCAACATCACTTACCAGAGAAATGTAAATCAAAACCACAAGGAGATCACCTACACCTATTAGAATGGCAATCACCAAAAAAACAAGAAATAATGTTTGTTAAGATGTGGGGGAAATAACCCTTATGCACTGATGGTGGGAATGTAAATTTGTGCAACCACTACAGAAAACAGTATGAGAGTTCCTCAAAAATCTAAAATAAAACCACTATATGATCCAGCAGTTCCCCTTTTGGGTATTTATCCAAAGAAAATGAAAATACTCATTAAAGATATACACTCTATGTTTATTAAGGTATTTACCATATCCTAGATATGTAAACCACCTAAGTGTCCACTAATGGACAAAAGGATAAAGAAAATGTGATACACACACATAAACTCAGCCATAAAAAGGAAATCCTCCCATCTGTTCCAACATTGATGGACCTTGAGGTCGTTATGCTAAATGAAATAAGTCAGAAAAAGACAAATACCATATGATATCACATATGTGCAAAATCTTTAAAAACAAACAAGCCAACAAACCCCCACATACACCTCACAGATACAGCAAACAGATTAGTGGTTTCCAGAGGTGAGGTTTGGAGAATAAATGAAAAAGATGGAAGTGTACAAATTTTAAGGAAGAAATAAAAAGAAAAGTAAGGAAGAACATGAAAGGAAATCATCCTACACAATGAAGTAGAAGCAGATGATCTCCAGGGGTAGGAGCCTTTGATGAATTTCTGGAATAGGGTTACTAGAAGCTTATGAAGGCTGAAGTTGACTGTAGTGATGTGGAATTATAGTTTGGTTTTCCCAGGAAGTAGACTGAAGCCAAGATTAGGCCTTTTGGAACTTTCTTAGGGAGTACTCTTCAGATCAACATCTGAGGATGGAAGGGAGGAATGCAGGTTTGAGCAGAGAAACACAGCTTCTGATACAAGGGTCTCAGGGGAACTTCAAGTAAAGTCATTATATAACATCAGGATCTGTCCCTCATTTGGGCAAGAAAACAGGGTCTTATAACTCAACCAGGCATCGGATGCAGGCTGCCTAGGTAAGGTCCTGACCTTGGACAATGACAAGGTTCTCTTCATTTGAGGGGAATTCCTAGAGATGGTTGATAAACAAGGGTCAAGAGCTGGCAATATTTCCAGCAAAAGCCTGGGAAATTGATCAATTATCCCTGAAGGTAATGGAGCAGGGTCCACCATAGTGATGCCTTGCACCACTCAGATTCATTTTAGTAATATGAGTCCTAAGAGAAATTACTGGTGAACTTTTCCAAAGGAATCTTACAATATATTAATTATAATTCTTACTTTCCTTTAGGTTTTAAAGGTACAACTGCTCTCCATCTTTATACTCCCCTATTATCCATTTTTAGATGCCCTTCAACTCTCAGTTTATACTTTTCCCATCCAAATGGCCTGCTTGCCAAAATAAAACAGATCATCATTCGCAAAGTGTTTGAGCCTCCTCACCATAACTTTAAGACATGGCTGTTGCACCTGTTGAGTACCAAGAATTAGCCAGTTGGATCATTTGATTCCCAATACATTTCTCTATACCTCCATATGTAACATCAGTTCTATACTTTCTCTTTCTCTTCAGGGTCATTTACCCTCACCAGGTAAAAATTTCTGTTCTTGCTTTCTATTTTCTTAACCCAAGGAGCTCTAAGTACCAGGTGGCAGGTTTAAATTCAATAGTAACTTTGCTGGATCTCCTGAAAGTGTTTCCTTTGAGAAAGCAGGACCTCTAAATCTGAAGAATACAGAGCCATGGAGGAAAGAAGTTCCCCAAGTGAGTTACTCGAAGTGATGGTAAGTGAGGCCTATTACATTTCTAACTCTTGGTTTTTAGACATATGTAGTCTATCTGTTGGGGACTTAGCCTCACATAATTGTTGATTTAGGATGTACACTAGTTACTGGAAATAGGTGTCAGTCTTCACAGGGTAACATCTCCAAACTGTCACCCAAGCTATGCTATCAACTAATCCATCATTCCAGCAGGTCTGCAGCTTCTAATTAGTGTGGTACAGGACAGGACCAGTGGATATCATGGTCCTGAGAAGGATTTCTTGACATGGTTAAAGTTTGCATGTGATCCACTGATACTGTATCAGCAACTGATAAACATTTTAATAGTGGCACTTGCTGAAGGTCTGCAGGAAAGAAAAGCAAAATATACAGATACGTTGCAAATTTTCTAGTCAAAATTAATTGAGTTAAAAGCAGTTCACTGTGTTTCCTTGCCACCAATTGGCTGGTGGACCTAGTACTCCAAAGACGGTGCAGGTCACAAGGATGATGCATGTAACAAGGGCCCAGCGCTGGTGCGTCTGTCCAGAGGATTGAACACTTGGTGAAAACAGTAGATAGATCTGAATAGGAACCACCATAGTGATTCTATTCACATTGTGAAGTAACTCCATTGCACAATAATGGAGTCCAGAAGACTTAGACCTTTAGTGCCTTTTCCATGATGAATGCCTTCTGACAGGCATTAGTATGAAATACATTGAACTTCCCACTATGCTCTCCCAAACATTCATCCAGATTCCCTACCCAAGAACTCCTTGTCCTCAATCTTCTAATCTTCCTGACCAGGCCCCTCACTCAGCCATTAATTTCTTCTCCTAAATATTGATACAGTCTAAATGTCCCTTCTATTTCCATATAAAAATGGACAATCAGGTATACCGCCAACAGTTCTGCCCATCAGGATTTTCTATCAGTGGTGTTTTTTAAGGATACTCCTGAGTGGGACTGTACCACAGCTACATTTTATTTCAATTGAAACCCATATATTGAGCCAACTCAGTTGTTTAAACACACATTTGAATCAAGATAATTTTCCTTCTGGACATAAGAGATTCCCTCCCCATTAGGGAAAACGGATAGGCCCTATAGTAGTTCAGAGACTACTGAAGTGACTTCTGCCACTGTCTTCTTGCTTAGTCATTGGATAGGGGTCACTCTGCAAAGAGTATGACCTCAGATCAAATTCTGAGGAAGATCCAGAGAAAACTGGTAACTAGAATTAGTCACTTAATTATGCCTTTTACAAGTAGGCAGCAAGTCCTTACAAGTGGGCAGCAAGTCTTTTTTTTGAAGGGCTTTATGACCTATTCATCTCTGTGCCCTCCAATCAGTATCACTATATAAAATTAAAATTTTTACATATAATCCATTAACTAAAAACTTACATCAAATCTTTCTCTAATTTGTTCACAATTTCTTCTACCACTTAAATATATGGAATAAATTTATAGCAACTACTAATTCCATCATCTTATTTCTGGGTCCTTCTATATTGATTTTTTACTCCTTAGTTAGAGACCATATTTTCCTAATTCTTTGCATACGTACCCCAGTGAGAAGACAACCTTCTTAGAATTGTACTAATATCTATGGCTTATAAGGTCTTTCTACTGTGGCTAATAGGACACAAATTATTCTAAGCCTTATGTGCGCCTCAGGATTTGTTATCTACTGTTTTCCAGTAGTTCCTTCTCTAGTATTGGATAAGTTCTTGCACATATTGAAATAGGTACTTAGGAATTCAGAATTCCCTTCACAAATCTCTGGACTCTCTATGCCACATCTTTCTGTATAGTATTCTGTCCCAAAAATTATGGCTCCCTTGGCCTCCTTAAATTCCTACCTCAATCTCTTCAACTCAGCAACACTACATGGTGTTAGTAAGGTACTACATCCCAGAATCTTCTCAACCATTATCTCCAAGTAGCAAGCAGAGATAATTGCATGGCCTATCTTCTTCATATTCCTCATCTACGACCTCTCAGGCCTGCATTGCTTATTTCTGTTGTCTGAAATAATTATTTCAGATATTTTGTCTAGTCCCTAGTTGTTAAAGTTGGAAGGTAAATTGGGTCTCTATTATGTCTGAAAGCTATAATCCAGACAATAACATTTAAATATAATTGCTCTATCACTGAAAGTCATCAAAAGCCTAGGAACAAATCTAAGGAAGGATTTGGAAATCCTTTACAAAAGCCATAAAACATTATTAGGAGCCTGAAGGAAGACCTAGATCAGTGGAGGAATACACAATGTTGAAATACTGGAAGACTCAGAATTGTAGAGATAACAAACTTCTCCAAAATGATTTATGGTCTTAATGCAATGTGATTTAAAATGCTACTATTTTTTTTTTTATTGTAGACTTTGACAAAATCATTCTAAAATGTCAAAATGCAAAGGGCAAAGTATATCTAAGACACTCTTGAAAACTAACCAGGAGTAAAGATTTAGTATCTCAGAAACCAAGAAATATTTTAAAGGTACGTGAATGAATACAGAATGAAATTGGAAGACTATCAGAAAGGCCAATAGTATAGAATAGATTGGCACATATGTGGATACTTGATTTATGTTAAGAATGATATTAGATAACTTTTGTATCAACATGGACGGGAGTGGGGGAGATTATGCTGAGTGATATAAGTCAAACAGAGAAAGTCAATTATCATGTGGTTTTACTTACTTGTAGAGCATAAGGAACAATATGGAAGACATTAGAAGAAGGAAAGGAAAAGAGAAATGGGGGAAATTGGAGGAAAAGAGGAACCATGAGAGACTGTGGACTCTGAGAAACAAATAGCATTTTGGAAAGGAAGGGAGGATGGGGTGAACTTAGTGGTGGGTATTAAGGAGGGCACTGGGTGTGGTGCAGAAGCAATGAATCCTGGAACATTGAAAGAACTGAGAAAAAAGAAAAAAGAAAAAAATGATATTGGATAATATTAAAGGAAAGATGTTTTCAATAAAAGGTTCTGGATGAACTCGAGTCCCATTAAAAAAAAAATGAAATTTAACCTTTAATCTCAAACCATAAACAAAAATCCATTTCATGTTGATTTAGTACAAAAGGCAAAACATTCAAGTCTTTAGAATATAGTAAAAAAATAACTTTATGAACTTGAGGAAACAGTACACAAAAGCCTTGAATTAAAACAAACAAACAAACCCCCAAACCCAATAACATGGATAGTATTAGTTTATGAAGTGGCCCAGTAAAAGTGTAAAAAAACTACAAAGAAAATATTTCAACAAATAGAGCCCACAAATGGTCTATATTCAAGATATAAAAGTAACTGCTATGCATCAGTATTGAGAAGACACACAACCTAATAGAAAACTGACAATCTGCAAATAAGGAATTACCAAAAACTGGCATCCAAATATTCAGTAAGTAACTGGATATTCTAATATCAATAAGATTCCAAATAAAAGAACCATTACTATATTCAACATGTTTTGAACTCAAAACGAATGCTGAAGTCAAACATAGGTAAAAATATTGCGTGATTCCATTCATAAAGTTAAAACAGGCATTTTTGAAATTTTATTTTTAAATCATCTCCCCCACAAAGTGGGGCTCAAACCCCAAGATCAAAAGTCACATGCTCTGTTGACTGAACCAGCCAGGTGCCCTGGCGTTCATTGGCAGGGAACGAAAAGTGAAGAGGACCAAATTCAAGATGGGAGTGACTCCAGGACAAGTGTGTTTCCCAATGGGTCCTCTCTGGACAGACTGCCTGCTCTCTGTGTCTCTGTCGGGTCCTGTGGGTCTGGAGTGGGGCCCCAGGGTGGGAGGTGGCATCTACAGAGAATGGTTGCCAACAGCAGGGACCCAAGCAATGCCTAGAGCCATGGGGAATCTGCTAGAGACCACAACTGGGAAAATGGAAAGAATTAAAATGTTATAGGATGCAAAATATAATTAGATGTCATCACAAGGGAATTTCTTGTTTACAATCTTATTTTTCAACTTGGATGGTCAACATACTAGAAATGTTTTACTTAGGGATGACTCACTTAATAGTCTATTTATTGATTTATGTACTTCATGTATCTATTATACTTTAAGAATTTTTAAAAAGAACACAAAGACCAAGGACCAAGAAGAGGAACTGGAGGAAGAGAAAGTTTGCCACTCCTAATGAAGGATTTAAATGAAATGCATTTATAAATTGGTATACAAGAATAATTTTAAAAGGGCTGCATAATTTTCAGTGTTTTAGGAATCAAGAGAAGATTGAAGACTTCAAGACTGAAGAGGTTAATAGGTCAGCTCCATAGGAGGTTAAAACCTGGTTTTTTTTTTTTTTTTTGGACTTTGGACTGTAGATGATAAAAGCACAATAACCTCAAATTTTAAATGGAAAATTATAGTTAACCTGGAATTCTACACTGAGGCAAATTGTCCAATTATAGATGCAAAATAAATATATATTCATAAATGAGAGCATCTTACACAATTTTCCTTGTGCACAGTTTCAGACTTACTCGATACAGAGGTCAAACACAAGTGAGAACAGAGGCAATAAACTGCATAAACAATGGCCATGACTGAAGAGATCAATGAAATGAAACCCTGGAATGATGGTTACGTAGGGGGCTTTGTGTCCTAAATCATTTGGGCTACTAGAGGGAATACCAGAGAATGAGTGGCTTATAAACAACAAATATTTGTTTCCCACAGTTCTGGAGTCATGGAAGTCCAAAGACAAGGTACCAGCAGATTCAGAGTCTGGTGAGAGACCACTTCCCGATTTATAGACAGCCATTTTTTTATTGTAACCTTGTGTGACAATGGGCCAGAGGCTCTCTGAGGTCTCTCCCGAAAGGGGAATAATCTAATTTATGAGGGTGGACCTGATCCACTTCTCAAGGCCCAACTTCCATTTACCATCACATTGGGGGAATAAGTTTCAGCATATGAATTTGTACGGGGATAGGTTTGTTCTATAGCAATCGTAAAGTAGTTATACTAGGATTGAAACATCAGTGGCTCCGGAATCGTTATTTGAAAAAGACATCGGCTAGAGAACAAGCTACTGAGTGTAAAAGAAAAAGATGGAAGATAGTCGTATATACAATGAATTATCTTTTCATCACAAGATCAAATCACTGAAAATTAGAAAGCGTAGGAAAAACAACCCAATCGCAACAACAACAAACCAAATACAAGTAATGGAGAGTCAAGCTGTACATATGAACAAAAGTAAAATGTTTGGGGATGCCTGGGTGGCTCAGTTGGTTAGCTGGCTGCCTTCGGCTCAGGTCATGATCCCAGCATCCTGGGATCGAGTCCCACATTGGGCTCCTTGCTTGGCAGGGAGCCTGCTTCTCCCTCTGCCTCTGCCTGCCACTCTGTCTGCCTGTGCCTGCTCTCGCTTCTCTCTCTATGACAAATAAAATCTTAAAAAAAAAAAAAAAAAGTAAAATGTTTGTATTGGGTACAATTAATAGAATATAAGAAATACAGTTTGTCCTTGATGTTAGAAACATTTTCTTAGTGTCATTCCCGTCCTAACACTGGACCTTAGAGAAGCTAACAAAGAGTGAAGTGTTTTAACCTCTTCCGTATTTTTACAATGAAAAATATTTAGTCAGATTCATGGAAATTCTTGTTTTCAACTTTCACAACTTATCCTTGGACCAAGAACTAATTAATTGTTTTTTTTTTTAAATATTTTATTTATTTATTTGACAGACAGAGATCACAAGTAGGCAGAGAGGCAGGCAGAGAGAGAGGAGGAAGCAGGCTCCCCGCTGAGCAGAGAGCCTGATATGGGGCTCGATCCCAGGACCCTGGGATCATGACCTGAGCCGAAAGCAGAGGCTTTAACCCACTGAGCCACCCAGGCGCCCCTAAATAATTGTTTTTTAAAGAAAGAAGCATTTATCCTGATAAAAATATAGGGAACGACAAATGTTGAGAATGAAGTGGGGAGTAACAATGAGATGTGGAGCCCATACCACTAAGTAATTAAAAGAAAATGAGAGGGAGGGGTCCAAACTGGTGGCAAAAGAAGACCTGAAACTCCCCTTCACCATGGATACATTAACGCACACTCAAAATATAGAGCCGTTCCTTCTGAAGAAGGGCTGACTGAACAGCTTCTCCACAATGAAGGACAGAGGGACCACAGAGAACAGCAGGTCAGATAAGAGACATGGTAAGGACAGGAGCTCCACCCTCAACACTAACAACTACATTAGAGGAGCACAGCACAGACACAGACCACGATAGGTTTCCCCTCTTGGGCCACAGGGAAAAAAATCTCTGGTTTAAAGAGCATTTAGGCTAGAAACACCAAGTGACAGGAAAACTGCTGGAACATTCTCCAGGTTGGAGGTGCTAGTAAGTGGTATGGCTTATATTTCCCCAGGAATCTGAGAAACCATTCCCAACCAAATCCCACCCATCCCCAAGGGGTCTCCAGTATGGCACACACTAGGACATCCCCAAACAGTGCCCATTACAACTTCAGCTATGTCACACCAAGGTGGCACAGACATAAGGCATACTGGGATACTTGTACTCACTTTGGCTCCAGATGACTAGCCAGAATAACCCTGCAGAGAGCAGCCTAGGATATCCTGGCTCACACCTGCTTAAGTTCCAACTGTCCTGCCATGTAGTGAGTACACCAAGATATCCCCAGTACATACCTGTCTCAGCTCCAGCCAGCCTTCTATGGTATCCCTTGTTCAGAATACCCCAGGGCCCCTCCAGCCTGTGCCCACTTCAGTTCCAGCCATCTTGCCAGGGATCAACCCAAGAAAAGGATATAACAATTGTAAATACCTATGCACACAACATAGGAGGATCTAAATATGTAAAGCAAATATTAAAGACAAAGGGAAAAACTGACAGTAATACAATAACAGTACACTTTAATACCCTACTTACATCATTCAGACAGCAAATCAGTGGCTTTGAACAGAACATTAGCCCAGATGGACTTAAGAGTTATATACAGAACATTCCACCCAGAAACAGTAGAATACATTCTTTAAGTGTACAGAGAACATTCTCCAAGATGAATCACATGCTAGGCCAGTCTCAGTAAATTTGCCAGTCTCAATAAACCCCTCTCAAATTTACAATTGAAATGTATCATGTATCTTTTCTGACCACAACAATATGAAACTAGATGTTATAAGAAAAAAAAAAAAAACAGGCAAAAAACCAGGCTAAACATTCAACTAAATAATCAATAGATTATAGAAATACACGAGGAAATTTAAAAAAATACATGGAGAACAATGAACATAGAAACAATGACCTAACATCTTTGGGACACAGGGAAAAGTTCTAAGATGAAGTTTATGGTGATATGGCATACTTCGAGCAGCGAAAGTCTGAAATAAGCAATCTGACCTCTTCCCTAGAGGAACTAGAAAAAGAACAAAGCCCAAAGTTAATAGAAGGAAGTGCCAAAGATCAAAGTTGGAATAAATGAAATACGGACTGAAAAGGAAACTTGAAACCACAAAAGAGTAATGAAACCAAGAGCTGATTCTTCAAAAGATAATCAAAATTGATAAGCCTTTAACTAGACTCATGAAGAATAAAAGAGGACTCAAAATCAGAACTAAAACCACAGAAATAAATGGGATTTTAATAGACCAGTACGAAAAAATTATATAACAACAAATTGGACATGTTAGAAGAAGTGGAGAAATTCTTAGAAACATACGATCTTCCAGGATTGAATTAGGAAGAAATAGAAAATCTGAACAGACCAATTACTAGTAATACAATTGTATCAATAATTTAAAAACTCCCAGTATCAGATGGCTCCACAGAAGACTACTGCCAAACATTTAAAAAAAAGTTAATACCTATCTTTCTCAAACTACTCCAAAAATATAAGAGGAAGGAATACATCCAAATTCTATGAGGCCAGGATCAATATAATACCAAACCAAAACCCAACAAAAAGAAAATCACAAACCAATATCCCTGATGAATTTAGATGCAAAAATCTTTAACAAAATACTGACAAACCAAATTCAACAATACATTAGAAGGATCATTCACCATGATCAAGGAGGATTTATTCTGGGGATAAAGGATGGCTCAGTATCTATAAATAATATACTACGTTAACAAAATAAAGGATAAAAGCACATCATCATCTCAATAGATGCAGAAAAGCATTTGTAAAACCTAACATCAGTTCATGATAAAAAACTCTCCACCAAGTGGGTTTAAAGGAAACATACTAAAGGTCATATATACAAATGTTAATATTAGGTAACATACTTAATGGTGAAAACTGAAAGCTCTTGTAAGATCACAAACAAGACAAAGATGTCCATTGCCACCACTTTTATTCAGCATAATACTGGAAGTCCTAACTGCAGCAGTCAGATAAGAAATAAAAGGCATCCAAATTAGCAAGGAAGAAAACTTCCACTATTTGCAGAGGACACAATACTACATGTAGGAAACCCTAAAGCCTCCACCAGAAAACTATTAGGATAAATGAATTCAGTAAAGTTTCAGGATACAAAAATATATTACTATAAACTAACAATAAAGTAGAAGAAAGAGAAATTAAGAAACACTCTCATTTACAAATGCATCAGAAAGAATAAAGTGCCTAGGAGTAAATTTAATAAAGAAAATGAAAATGCAGTGTACTGAAAACTATAAGACAATGATGAAAAAAATTGAATAGGACACAAATGGAAAGATATATCATGCTCATGGATTGCAAGAATACAGTTAAAATGGCTGTAATAGCCAAAACAACCTACTGATTCAATGCAATCTCTATCAAAATGCCAACAATATTTTTCACTAATCTAGAATAATCCTAAAATTTGTATGGATATGCAGAAGGTTCAAGTAGCTGAAGTGATCTTGAAAATGCAACTGGAGGTGTTGCAGTACTAGATTTCAAGATATGCTACAGATTTATAGTAACCAAAATGATATGGTACCAGCATAAGAACAGACACTTAGATCAGTGGGACAGGACAGAGAGAGCCCAGAAATAAACCCACACTGATATGGTCAATTAATCCGTGACAAAGGAGCCAAGGGCATTTAATGGGGTAAGACTCTTCAGTAAGTGCTATTAGGATAACGAGCAGCCAAAGAATGACACTGGCCTATTTCTTTTATACAAAATTAAGCTCAAAGCAAATTAAAGACCTGAAATGTTGAACTCCTAAAAAATTTCTATTACAGTAGAAATGTACACTGGTGCGACCACTGTGGAAAACAGTTTGGAGGTTCCTTAAAAAGTTAAAAATAGAACTACCATATAATCTAGTAATTCTATTTCAGGTATTCACACAAAATAGAAATACTAATTCAAAAAGATACAGGTACCCTTATGTTTACTGTATTATTTTATTTATTTATTTTTGATAGCTAAGCTATAGAAGCTACTGAAGTGTCCATGGATAGACGAATGGATAAAGATGTGATATACACTCACACACACACAAATATTGCTCAGCCATAAAAAAAATAAAAACTTGTAATTCATGATAACATGGAAATATTTAGAGGATATTATCCTCTAAACTGGTGGTTGCCAGAGGCGAGAGGGGTGTGGGATGAGTGACATAGGTGAAGTGGATTAAGAGGTACTTCTAGTTTTAAGTCATGGAGATGGAAAGTACATCATAGGGAACAGAGTAAAAAATATTGCAATGTTGTATGGTGACAGATGGTAACTAAGTGTGGTGAGCATTTGGGTAATGTATAGAATTGTCAAGTCACTATGTTGAATACCTAAACTATAACACACTCAACTAAACTTCAATTAAATAAAAAGAATGTCTAAAGTAGATTAAACTGGAAATAAAGGAGTATGTGTCGCTGTCATTTTCATTTACAAACTATCAACTAAAACACTAAAGTGATTTAAGATTTCGGTTGAGTGGGTAAAAGGCAAAGTGTCAAAGAGTTACACGCTTGACTTTCATACCAGGAGTCAAAGATAATGGACAAAACTATTAGGAAAGAGCTCAATTACTTATCTTTTTGAAATATGGGCATTACCATTAGAACAACAAATAATATATGGCTAAATGAAATTGCCCCTAGGTACTCAAAGTTTTACATTTTGAATACAAATTCTTGGATATTATTTTACATATTTAAAGGTAATTTTAAAATTATAATTTTAAAATTTAAATATGTAAAGGTAATTTTAAAATTATAATTTTAAGTCTTTTTTTTTTTTTTGCCTTGTCTTTAATTTGAAATATTTAATACTTCAAATCATCCTATCCTTTTTCTGTGTGGGATTTTTGCTCTGAAATTATCAATTTTCACTCTCAGAGTAGTAACAAGGTCATGTTACTGGTTATGATCAGCCAAGGACATAATCCCAAACTCCTTCAATTCCCTCTCCAAATTAGCTAATCATCTTCATGCTTTAGGACAATTTTGCCAACCTTCTCCCTGGTAGATTTATGAATGCTTTGGCTCAATTAGTACCTCTATCCTCACTTATCCCCCACTGGGGGGTAGAGGAGAATTAAGCAAAGTCAAAAGTGAAGACCTCTGATTTTGCTAATTCTTGTTTCAACCAAATGATTATAATTTGATTCTCTGCTTCCAGCTGCTGTGATGGCCCTTTTTACTAAATTTAATCAGTCAGATCTATTAATTAGTACTTGTTGGTGTGGAAAAGGGAAACTAAGAGGAATCATCTGGGATCCACTCAAGGTAAACACCTATTCATTATATGTTGCTTCTCCCCCCCCAGTCTGAGCTGGCATTCCGTAAATCATTTAATGACCTCTGTTTCTCCTCTATGTTTTACCAGTTGAGAATGATTTCTCAATAAATTTCCAGTAAATAAGCTGCAGTTTAGAGGAAGCCTGATATAAATTATAAGTAGAAAATACATGCAACAGTTTACCAAATGAGTGCCTGGCATATCCAAGTGGTAAGACAACATAATTTACCAGATTGGTTGCTTTCCTTTACGCATCAGATGTTATATTGGCATATTGCTTCAAAGATACGCTGACATTTTTTTCTATGAGAGAACATTTTTAAAACATGGATATTACTTGAAACTTTTACATGTCATTTGTTTTGCTCACTGCAGAGGTAATTCTTGGGGTCAAACACAGTGTGTTACTGATCAATGACATTTTCAAGTAATGTTGTAAAGTGCATTTCTGACACATTTCCAGTTGTTTCCATTTCATATAATAGCATCATGCACATTCAGCATGAGAACAGATTGCCCATTAAATGGGCAATCAATCTTTGGTTAGGTACATTTAAGAAATGTTGAGGAAATTGCATCCATAATGATGTAATTTTTCAACTGTTGCCTTTTCTCTTCCTTGTAGTGGTACTAGTATTGAAATTGGCGGAGTGTTTGCATTGTCCAGATAGTATTTATAAGAAAGGATCCCTCAAATTGAAGAAATCACATCTACTATCGGTTTATAAAATGATGCAGGACTCAATGAGAGATTTCAACTTTTACTATTGTGCATTTTATCCAAATTCCATTAAGCTATCACAATGCAACATTAAATAGTCAAACTGATTAGAGCTATAAATTCATTGAAAAATGACTAATAGACCTTACACTATATAGTTCTAGTTATTCATTTATTGAACTTATCTCATAATGTAATGGTTAAGAGAAATGACTTGTGTCAGGGTGCCTGGGTTTGAATATTGGCTCTGATTTACTAACAGTCTGGACACTCAGCTTGTATCATCTGTAACAAGGGGATATACTTTACCTAGGCCATAGTCTGTAATATTAAAAGAGCAACATGGAACACTATGTAAACCATGTAGAATAGCACATAGTTATGTAAGTGTATGCACTTATTCTTTCTTCATTCATGTATTTATACAACAAATAGTTCCTGGGCATCCACCATTCAATGATTTCTAAAAATTTCAGGTATTTCAAGAATCTCAGACACATGTGAGATTATAAATTTCAGAAGTAACCAAGTATTTTTGAAGTGACAACTGTGTATAAAAAGTTGTTTCAGGTATGTAAAGATGTGCTAGATATACAGCTAAACAGAAAACATTGCTATTTTATCATGTAAGTTAAGAGATCTAGCAAATGTGAAAAGCAGTTAAGGTGGAAAAGGCCTTTAGATAAGGTGATGGTAGATTCTGTGTCCTATTTCACTTTTCTCAAATGATTAATCCATTTTGTCTTTAGTTAAGATTCCCATGGACCTAGGGGAAAAAAATGGACAAATTCCTAGAAATATACAATGTATTAAGAATAAATCATGAAGAAACAGAAAGCCTGAACAGACCAATGACTAATAAGGAGATTGAGTTGGTGATAGAAAACATCCCAGAAGTCCAGGACCAGATGGCTTCACCAGTAAATGCTACCACACATTTTAAAAGGAATACCAATCTTATATGCTCTTAAAAAATAGAAAAGGGAACACTTTCAAACTCCTTTCACAAGACCAATATCAGCCTGATATCAAAATCTAACAAAAACAGCCCAAGAAAATTACAGGCTAGTATCCATAATTAACGTGCAAAAATCTTCAATAGATCAAACTGAATTCAACCACAGATTATAAAGATCACACACCATCATAAGTGGGGTTAATTCCAGGGATAAAAGAACACTTCAATATCCACAAAATCAAACTAGTACACACTTAAAAAATGGATTAAAAAGAGTATCTCAATAGTTGCAAAGAAAATGTGATAAAATTCAACATTCATTTATGATAAAAACTCTCAAAAGTGTCTATAGAGGGAACTACCTCAACATAATAAAGGTCATATATGACAAGCCCACAGCTAATATAGTTAAACATGAAAAGCTGAAAGCTTTTCCCCTAAAATCAGGAACAAGAAAAGAATGCTTACTCTTACCCCTTTTATTCAACATAGTACTAGAAGTCCTAGCCAGAGCATTGAGATAAGAAAAAGAAATACAAGGGATCCGAATTGGGAAGGCAGCATTGCCACTATTTGCAGATAACTTACAAGCATATCCCTTTTTATTGTACTTCACAGTAATGTAGTTCACAGATTGCATTTTTTATACTTTGAATATTTGTGCCACCCCGGCATGAAGCAAGACTAGCAGCATTCTTTTTCCAATAGCATTTTCTCACTTTGTGTCTGTCCCATTTTGGTAATTCCCACAACATTTAAAAAATTTTCATACTTCGGATAAAAATAATATGTTTATAAAAAATTAAAAATTAAAAAATAAATAAATAAAAATTTTCATTATTATATTTGTTATGGGGAGCAACAATCAGTGATATCTGATGTCACTATAGTTTGGGGGCACCACAAACTGCACCCATATAAAATGTGGGACTTGAGGGGTACCTGGGTGGCTCAGTGGGTTGAGCCTCTGTCTTTGGCTCGGGTCATGATTCCAGGGTCCTTGGATCAAGTCCCGCATCGGGCTCTCTGCTCAGTGGGGAGCCTGCTTCCCCCTCTATCTCTGCCTGCCTCTCTGCCTACTTGTCATCTCTATCAAATAAATAAAAATAAAAATCTTAAAAAAATGTGGGACTTGATCAAATGTATGTATTTTGACTGCTCTATCAGTTGGCAGTTCCATTTCTCTTCCCCTCCTCAGCCTTTCCAATGCCCTGAAACACAGTAATTTTGAAATTAGGCCAATTAATAAACTTACGATGGCCTCTAAATGTTCAACTGAGAGGAAGAGTTGTATATCCCTTAGATCAAAAGTTAGAAATAATAGTAAGGAAGACATGTTGAAATTTCAGATTGGCACAGGAGGCCTAGCTTTCAGTCTAACAGTTGGCCAACTTGTGTATACAATAGAAAAGTTCTTGAAAGACGTTATTCTATTCCACTGAATACATGACAGGTAAGGTAAAACAGCATTATTGCTGATATGGAGAAAGTTTTAGTGGTTTAGAAGATAAAGTCAGCTACAACATTTCCTTAAGCCAAAGCCTAATCCAGAGCAAGGTCCTAATTCTCTTCAATTCTACGAAGCCTGAGAAAAATGAGGAAGCTATAGAAGAGAAGTTTGAAAATAGTGGGTGTTGGTTTACGAGTTTTAGGAAAAGAAGTCATCCCTGTAATGTAAAAATGCAAAAGGAAGCTGCAAGTGATGATGTAGAAGCTGCAATAAGTTAGCCAGAAAATGTAGTTAAGGTAAGCAATGAAGGTGGCTCAAGAGCAGTTTTTCAACGTAGATGAGACTTCTTTCCATTGGAAGATGCCATCTAGGACTTTGATAGCTGAAGAGGAGAAGTCAGTGCATGGCTTCAAAGCTCCAAAGGACAGACGGACTCTGTTAGGAGCTAATGCAGCTGATGACTTAAAGCTGAAGCCAATGCTGCTTATTTGCCATTCTGTAAACCTATACATCCCTTAAAGAATTGTTCTAGATCTACTTTGCCAATGCCCTATAAATAAAACAAAGCCTGGATGACAGCACATCCCTTTACAACATGGTTTACTGAATATTTTTTTTTATTAATTTTTTATTTTTTATAAACATATATTTTTTAATCCCCAGGGGTACAGGTCTGTGAATCACCAGGTTTACACACTTCACAGCACTCACCAAAGCACATACCCTCCCCAATGTCCATAATCCCACCCCCTTCTCCCAAACCCCCTCCCCCCAGCAACCCTCAGTTTGTTTTGTGAGATTAAGAGTCACTATGGTTTGTCTCCCTCCCAATCCCTTCTTGTTTCATTGATTCTTCTCCTACCCACTTAAGCCCCCATGTTGCATCACCACTTTTAAGCTGTTAAGATCTACTGCTTAAAAGTTTTCTTTCAAAATATTATTGCTCGTTGACAATGCACCTGGTTACCCATGGGTTTGATGGAGATGAAAAATGTGATTAATGTTTTCATGCCTAATATAACATCCATCCCGCAGCCCATGGATCAAGGAGTAACTGACTTTCAAATCTTATTTAAGAGTTACATTGTGTTAGTCTAGAGCTGCCATAGGTAGTGATTCCTCTGATGGATCCGGGCAAAGTCAATTGAAAAAGTTGGAAACAATTCACCACTCTCAATGTCATTAAGAACATTAGTGATTTATGGGAAAAGGTCAAATCTCAGTATCAATGAACATTTGGAAGAAGTGGATTCCAAACTTTGTGGATGACTTAGAGGTGTTCATAACTTCTGCACAGGAAGTAATAGCATATGTGGTGGAAAGAGCAAAAGAACTAGAATTGGATCCTGATGATGTGACTGAATTTGCCTCAATCTCATGATAAAACAGATGAGTTGCAGCTGCTTATAGATGAGCAAGGGAACTGCTTTCTTAAATGAAATCTCCTGGTGAAGATGCTGTAAAGACTGTTGAAATGACAACAAAGGCTTTAGATTCTATAGAGAGAGTTGATAACGCAGCCCCAGGGTTTGAGAGGATTCACTTCAATTTTAAAAGTTCTGCTGTAAGTAGAATGCTATTAAACAGCATCACATCCTACAGAGAGGTTGTTCATAAAAGAGTCAATCACTGTGGCAAATGTTATTGTCTTATTTTAAGAAATTGCTACATCTACCCCAACCTTCAGCAACCACCACACTGATGAGTCAGCAACAAGGAGGTAAGAACCGCTCACACCCATCATCAAAAGATTACAGCTCACTGAAAGCTGCTTTCAGGGTTAGCATTTTTAACAATAAAGTATTTTTTAATTAGGGTATGTACATTGTGTTTTTAGACATAATGCTATTGCAAACTTAATAGCTTACAGTATAAACTTTTGACACACTTTATTACAGGGATCTGGACCTGAATCTGTTAGCTAGGAAGCAAGCAAGGAGTCAGAGGGCTAAAGCAGATCAAAGGGCTAGAAGCTATCAAGAGGAAGGAGGAGGGGGAGGGGACAAAAGCAGGTAAAGAGGGTATCTGTTTTGCAAAAGAAGTAGCTCTTACCAAGGAGATGTATGGCCAGGTGATCAGCAGCTGCCCCTTTGTATGAGCCAGCTTGAGCCTGATTGAAGATGAGAACCCAAGTTGCCCTAAAGTGACTTTCAGCTCACTATAGTAAGCTCTCTTCCTAGGGATGGGATTTTTCCACCATTTTTTGAACATATGATGTACTAGCATGTTGATATGCTATAAATGCAGAGCTGAGCCAAAGTGCCTAACAGCAAATGTATATGCTCCTTACTATAACAAGCTCTCTACTGCTGTCCACCCAACAAACTGAAGAAAAGCTTCCTGCACTAACCCTCAAAGAGTGCTTTGAGAACCATCTTCCAGACTCACTCTGTAAAGTAAAAAAAAAAAAAAAAATGGCTCAAACCAAAAGACTGGGCTCATGTATTGGCTGACTGACCCCCAAGCAACAATCCCTTTACATTCACTAACAAACTCAAAATATCTGAGATTAGAGAAATATCTAAAGACTCCACTAAAATTGTTAGAAGTCAAATTCTGTGAAGTTGCAGAATACAAACTCAATACATAAAGATCTGTTATCAGAAAATTAAAAAAAAAAAAAAAGTCTTTTATTCAACTGCATTTTTCAAGGTAAATTAGCTAGGAACAAATTTAACCAAGAAGGTAAAAGACATGAACATTCAATTTCTAAAACATTCAGGAAATCGAAGACACAAAGAAATGTAAAGATGTATCCATGCTTAGGAGTTGGAAAAATATTGTTAAAATGCCCATACTACCCAAAGCAATCTACAGAGGCAATGCAATTCTTATCAAAATTCCGATAGATTTTTTTTCAAAGAAATAGAACAATTCTAAAATTTGTGTGGAACCACAAAATCCTGATGTAGCCAAAATTATTTTAAGAAAAACGTTGGAGGCATCACCATGTCTGAATTCAAATCATATTACAAAGCAACAGTAATCAAAACAGTATATTGCCATAAAAATAGACACATAGATCAGTGGAACAGAGAGCCCCAAAATAAAACTGCATGTATGGCCGGTTAATTTATGATAAATGAGTCAAAAATATACAATTGGAAAAGGACAGATACTTAAATGGGTTGGGAAAACCAGAAAACCACATGCAAAAGAAAGAAACTGGACCACTATATTTCACATGCAAAAATAAACCGGATTAAAGACTTAAGTAGACCTGAAACCATAAAGCTTTAAAAAGACATAAAGCATTAAGTTCTCTAATATCAGTGGTGATGGTGATTTTTTGGATTTGACAGTAAAACAAAAACACATGAAACGATAACAAACTAAAAAGCTTCTGTACAGCAAAACCAAAACTCAACAAAATGAATAGGCAACCTCCCCAATGAGGAAAATATCTACAAATCATTTGTGACAAATAATTGATATCCCAAATATTGAAAAAATCCTACAACTGAAAATGTGATTAAAAATACACAGAGTTTCTGAATAGATATTTATCCAAAGATGACACTCAGATAGCCAGCAGCTACGTGAAAAGTAGCTCAACATCAGGGAAATACAAATGAAAACCACAAGGAGATATCACCTCATACTTGTTAGAATGGCCATTATTAAAAAGACACCTTGCCTGGTTGCAAGGTGGTGGAGGAAAGAGAATGCTTGTTGTAGGTTTGGTGGTAATGTAAATCGGTGCAGTCATTATGGAAAAAAAATAATGGCATTCCCTTAAAAGTTAAAACTACCATATATACAATGGAGTACTATGCAGCCATCAAAAGAAATGAAATCTTGTCATTTGCAATGGCGTGGATGGAACAAGAGGGTATAATACTGAGCGAAATAAGTCAATCAGAGAAAGATGATTATCATAGGATCTCCCTGATATGAGGAATTTCAGAGGCAGAGAGGGGGCTTTGGGAGGTAGGGAAGGAAAAAATGAAACAGGATGAGATCGGGAGGGAGATAAACCAGAAGAGACTCTTAATGTCACAAAACAAACTGAAGATTGCTGGGGGGAGGGGGATGGAGAGGACGGTTGGGTTATGGACATCGGGGAGGGTATGTGCTATGGTGAGTGATGTTCTGAAGTGTATATACCTATATACCTGATGATTCACAAACATGTACCCCTGGGACAAATAATACATTACATGTTAATAAAAATAATTAATAAAAAAATTAAAACTACCCTATGATCTAACATTTCCACTTCTGCATATTTTTCTTAGAAACAAAACACTAACTTGAAAAGGCATCTATACCACTATGTTCACTGCAGTATTGTAATAGTCTAGACATGGAAGTAACCTAAGAGTCTATTAATAAATGGATAAAGAAAATGTATATATATGTGTATCACTCATCCATAAAAAAAGGAAATCTTGTCATCTGTACCAAAATAGACCTTGAGAGTATCACTTAAGTAAAATAAGTCAGAAAAAGACAAGTATCAGTGATGAGGTGATCAAAAGGTACAAACCTCCTATCTTAAAAGGCCTAAGACTATGCTATGTAGCATGGTGACTCTAATTAATACTGTCTTGTATATTTGAAGTATGCTAGGAGTAGATCTTGACAGTTCCCACAAGGAAAAAACTATGTATGATCACCAGTGTTAACTAGACTTATTGTGGCAATCATTTCATAATATATACAGATATGGAATCACTATTGTACATCTGAAACTAATATGTCAGTTGCAGCTCAAAAAAATCCCTATTTAAAATACAGGTATACTTTATTGTGGTTTGAGATGTAATACAATAGAAAATAGTGACTTTTTAAAAAAATAATTCTAATTTTCTGTTCAACATTTAAACACGTTGAATGTAAAAAAAATGATTTAATAAAAATATTGAATGTTTACTGTTGTGAAATACAGTTAATTCCCAGTTACCTACTCTCTCCCCAAATGTAGGAACTACTAAAATGGATTCAGACACTTGCAAGAAGTAAATAGTAATCATTCTTGACAATTATTTTGTTACATTGTCTTCACTCAAAATGTCCTTTTGTTCATCAGTACATCCTCAGCCTTTCTTGAAGTACTTCCTACTTCTTTGCCCTGCCAGCAAGTGCCCTCACTGTTCCCACTATTTTAGAGAACCTCCTCTTTTCTCCTTTCCCGGCTCACCTACTCTCAGACTTATCTTCCTTAGGCAACGTCTCTTGTTTGTTGATCATCTCCTGAGCCTCAGGACTAGTTGGGGTGTCATGTCCATGACATTCAGGTAACAAACATATCAGTGACCGCGTAACAGTAACGTGTGAAAAACTTCAAAAAAATATGGTTAGTCAAGAGATGCCGTACTCACTACATAGGCTTAAAAACTCAAGTTAAAAGCTACTTCTCAGAATGTCAAAGAATCACACAGCCATTTGAGGTAGATATTTTTGGGGGCTACAAGCTGCTGAGCCTGGCTTCCCCTGCCACTGCTGAGCTGGATATCTGCTCTGGCTGTGGGGCAGGACACCACATTTCAGTCAGTCCACGCTTTAAGACCAAAAAAAGGCAAGCACAGCAAACCCTACATTCTATCGAAACACCGGAGGATATTGTTTTAAATATCTTGCACATACCTATTCTTATCCGTTCAAATTCTATGCAAGAGATGGTTTCATGGTCTTAAACCTCAAAGCCTTTCAAAAACATCTTCACCTGAAATAATTTCCAACATTAATATCCTGTAGTTCCTTCAGGACCTTGTGTCCTACGACCACTAAAATGCTTTCATTATGTCGTCTGCGTTATTATCCTGTAACTTAGGTCACTTCCGTTGTTTCATTTCTCAGTTAGACCACAGGATGTGTTTTGGAAAAGCACTTGGCTTTGGAACCAGAAACATGCCTTGTGCTTGCAGATTGACTTTCAGCAGGTGATTCAATATCTTTGAGTCTCAGTGTCCTCTTATTTAAGAGAATGAGGACATCTATCTTTACATTTGGAAAGCCTAGTGAAGCCCAGATTTTAAGGGCTCAATACTGATCTCATTTTTTGAGATCGATGACAATGTCTTATATACCTTTTATTCTCCATAGGTAGTATGTTGCCATTACTTTGAAGCTCAAACATGTGGAATTGATTTTAAAGAAAAGGAAATATGACTCACTAAAGCATGGCAAAGGAATGCAGCATTTTGATCTATAATGTGAAGCCATGTCCCATTGCTATTGATTGTAGGGAAGAAGGAGCACGGGCCACTAGATTGCCATGGTGCCCATCAATCAACAATGGGCTGAATGGACTAGATCAAAAACATTAGGCAGCCAATGAGGAAAAAGGCAGAACATTAAACAAATTCAGGTTTTGCCAGCAGTATTTCGAGTCTGTAACAAGAGGACAAATCACAAGTATTCTCACTGGTGAAAGAACTTTAAGTCATGTAGCTATCTTTTAAGCCTCATTTGCTCATGCAAGTTGCGCAATCAATGATAATACCCTTGTAGGAAGAGAAATGAAGATCTTCAAAAACTCAAATATATTCAGATGCGAACTACAGTGCAGCTTTGCCTTATGCAAAATAGATCTCTTGATGCAGATCGTGTGTTTCACTCCCACTTTAGATTATATATTTGTGTGCTGGAGATGCTCAACTGGAAAGAGATTTTTGGGATGTTGGAGACATTGAGAATGGATATAATTAGGATGTGAAGAAAAATTATTTTGATTTGGGGTTCAGATCTTCTAAGCAGAAAGAATTATCCTGGGCACAAACAGGAGATTTTCTTTTCTACTTTACCCATACTGCCTGGGAAAATCAATTGTTTGACAATTGAAAGTGGAGCCCACCGCTGACCAGTGGCGGATACTGACAAGTTGGGATTAGACCTCCAACCGCAAGAGTTTTTCTCCTGCCTTATCCAGCACTGACTGCTGTAGAATTTGATTCCAATACTTGAAATAAAGAAACTGTATGTTAGGTTAGAAAATACGCATGAACATATATCTTAAGGTGATTTATAAATATCCACAGCCCAAGATACAACACACATTGTAAATACCTTACATTTTTCTCACCTGCCCTTGAGGCTGAGCAGTTAGAGTATGTTCTTTAGGGAAGATTTCATTTTCAAAAGTAAAACTAAGTTATTTTATGCACCATACATTTCTCTAAAGTACATGTTCAGCCTTAAGATCCATGGAACTAAATATTTTGATGAGGCTGCCAAAAAGGTCTGCGTCAGCTCAGACTGGTGAATGTTGAAGCACAAATGATCGTGGAGGAACCAGAAGACATCTGGGGCTCTGATTTCATGCTAGAGAAGGGTCAAATGAATATCATTTGTAGCGTTAAGACTGGCTAAACCACCAATGATGTTCTCTAAGCTGTACATGACTGCAGGAATCTCTTTGTTCAGCAAAACTGCTGTGCGCAGCCGGGGGTGGTTAAAATACATTACACAGATTCTAGCATCCTAGGTTCTATTCCTTGCTGGTTCTCTAACTAGCAATGTGACCTCAGCCAGCTCAATTAACCCCTCTGTATTCCTTTCCTTGCATATAAAACAGACAGAATAATACTTGCCTTTTCTAACTCTCAGGATTGTTTTCCAATTCGATGGAGATAAAACATGTACAAGTGTTTTGCAATGTATCGTGCAGCATACAAATGGAAGTTAATAATCATTGCCAACTGTGTTTATGACTCTTTCTCTCAAAGGCTGTCCTTGCTCAGAATGAGTCATTCCTTTTACTGCAATTACTCCAAGCTGATTCCGTGTTCATTTTTAACCCTAGCATCCTAGCTACACCACATCCACTGTGGTCCTTCCACATGGGTCTCTAACGTTTTTGTATACAGCTTTACGTCTGCCTAAACTTACCTGCCATCCATGAGTTGTTTGGGACATAGATATTGCCATTAAATAAGTTTTCTTAGCTCAGTCCAAGCTTTAGTAAGTTATATGTCTATATTTGACGATGCACTATGTTCCCAGATCTTGTTCTTAGCCATATGGTGTATATTTACAGTTTTACAAGGCTCATAGGTGGTATTAATGAAACTGTTTAAGAAATTGGTTATGGTTGTTATAGGAATTCCAAATTTCAGAAATGTGAACCATAGTATAAATGGTAAGTCACTATTTTATGAACAGAAGCTTGATATCCTGTAAGATTACCTTATCCTACTTGGTGCCTGGCAAACCAGACCAGGAAACCTACCTCACCATTCATTATGCTGGACTTCTAGTGCCTCAAATCCTCTCCAGCTTCATTTCCATGTTTAACTACTGCTCTTGAATACATTAACTACGGAATAGCAGGATTGTCAGAACTTGCATACCTTATAACATTAAGCATCTACATTCACAGGAAGTTGATGGGATATTGTCATAGCAGGCCATTTACACATACGGTCAAGGTTACTTTAAGTCAGTTTCCGAAGTTTGAGGATTCAGTATACCTCAAAAGGTCCTGCTCCCAAAATACCTGGCTTCAACTTGTGTAGCAGGTCATGGATGATGGCAGCAGATGTTGAATGGGTCTAGAACACAACAGGTCCAAGGAAGTCAGATAGGTGAAACATATGAACCTGCTATTGGTCATTTACTAATTTTGTTTCTTACCCTTATTGTAAACTTTACTTCAGATTATAATTACCCACCCCATCTCAAAGCTTACCCACAGGCAGCCCTGAGAAATCATTAGAAACTAGAGGTGGGGAGGTGGGGACCCTCTGTAGCAGGACTACAGTTGTACAACAGACTGCATGCTGGTTTCTCTGTGAGAGTGCAGTCGCTTTTAGATCAACACATCTGTATCTTTCAGTAAAGCATTTTCAGCTTTTCAAACTCTCCCCCCATATCCTTGAAAATAGAATAACAGTGAATTTATCTTGTGCTAAGATTATCATGGTCCACATTGCTGATAAGGAACTCCTACTAGCTCAGTTTTCATAGTTCATTATCCAATGGAGGCTGAGAAAAGAGATTCACAAAAAAGGTTTCAGCAAGTCTTCAAACTCATTTGAAGACAGAAAGGCTACTATTATGTTATACTTTGCAATGTAAAGTCTGAGAAATGATATTTGGACTCTAAATAACAGAGCTATTAAAAACAAAACAAAACAATGAGCCATATTTTCTGTGAGTACCTCAACATAGAAGCACCCTCTCTGGAATTAGTTTCACCTATAATCCATAAATTCATCATATTTGGATGCCAGTAGAACCAACTGTAGTAAGAACATCTCTAGACATTATGGAATACTGAGCTGATGAGTCCAAAGGCCAAGTTCCAAGGCTCTTAGAGACCAGACTATTGATTTATTAACAGATGGAAATATTCTTAAAAATTGGATGACTGAGCTCCTATGAGTATACAAATACTTTTGATATTTCACTGATATAAGATTTGCTATTACATAGATTTCATTGATATTTTAAAGAAAAGAGAAGGTTTGTCTAAACTTAGGGATATCCAAAGTACTCTTAGGAATAAAAGGTCTCTTCTTGTCAACTGGGAGAGAAGACTTCTATTTCAAAACTCATAAGGAAATAAGAAAACTTGTTTATTCATCTGTGGCGTGTAAGCATTCTGCATTTTTTTTAATTTTTTATTTTTTATAAGCATTTTCTTATTAGACCTATTCATTTCTCATTTTGAGTCAAGAAAATGGGGCTGATCTTAACCATCCTTCCTTGGCCACCCTCTTGTGCCCACTGCCAGAGACCAATTATACCATTATACTGAGAAGTAGTTCACAAATTTTGAAAAAAGAAAAAAGTACAATTTTATGTGTCAACTTGGCTAGATCATGTACCCAGTATTTGGTCAAACATTACTGTAGGTGTTTCTGTAAAGGTGTTCTTAGGTGAGATTAACATTGCTATCAGTCAACTTTTAAGTAAAGCAGTATACTCTTCCTAATATAAGTGGGCATCATCTAACTGTAGGCACTAATAGAAAGACTGATCTGCTGGTAAAAGAGGGAATTCTGCCAGCAGATGGCCTTTGAACTTAAGCTGAAACATTGGCTCTTTCCTTAGTTTCCAGCCTGCCACCCTACCATACAGATTTTGGATTTACCAACCACCATACTCCTGTGAGCCATTTCCCTAAAATAAGTCTGTACACATGCATATACACGTCTTATTGGCTCTGTTTCTGTGGAGAACCTTAATACATCCAAGTAATTTCAAGATTATGCACACAAAAAGACTATCTATAGTTTTTCCTGCATAAGTTAAGGGGGAAGATTTTGTCCCCCATAGGGAGTGCATTTTCCCACAAACTTCTCCATTTTTAGCTTGGCTCTGCCACATTAGTTTACCTCCCTTACTAAAGGCAGGACTTTAAGAGCTAAAGCTGGGCTTAGATGACCATAACTCTTTGGTACAAATTCTACACCTTCTACAAAAGGGGACTTTATTTCTTGGGCCCTCTGGGCTTATGATTTCAAACATCTTCTCAACTCTTTTTCACAAGGCTCCAGAAGGATATGGAGTTCCAAGCCATGAGCAAGTCTGAAAGTGGGTCATTTAATTCTGATCCATTTTTCTCAGTAGTTAAGAGTTCTGAACATACCAGTTCTTTTACTAAATGACCTTTTCTGAAAACATCTTTCCAAATACTATATATTTTTTTTTTTTTGGTTGGAAGGATATAGCCTATTTCTGTACTGAGAACATTATTTATAGAATTAATAGGTGCTGGATAGCCTTTTGCAATAAATAGACCCCCAATGCACAGTTCAGGATACATATATGCACAAGATAGTTTTCAATAGTCATCTTTTTATTGCCATGGGGGGGGATGGAGCATATTTTAGCTTTAATTTAACCTCTCTCTGATAAAACCAAGGATAGTTTTTGTCTATTCTTCTTACTATAAACCTTTCCTCCATCTTACGTGTTCCATCACAAGGGTTCTGGTAATAAGCATGTCTTATTAAAGGTAACTGTCTAAGTAGCAAATTCTTCTCTTCTCTCCATACTTACAGAGGTGGTCCTTGGGATATCAGGAAAAGAATGCTCTCACTATTATTACTGATACCATAATCCTAACACAAAGCTGTGTTGTGGGACTACACTGTGTAACGTCCAGTCCAGACACTGCTAGTGTACTCATGTTTAGAGTTTGCTTTTCTGGGGCCATGCTCTCAAGTTGTTGACCTCTGCCCCTGCCACCGTTTCTCAGTCATCTCTACTGCAGGATCTGGTGCGTTGCAGAGACTTGGTGTGATCAGAAGTAATCATTGCTCACACACTTCCCCTCATCCATTCCATTTACCTTTCATATTTCAACATTGTTAGGTTTGACACTGAAGAAAAGACATTCCACACCAGGACAGGATTTCTTTCGAAGTATATTATTTCTTAGAAAACAAAGGGGGCTTTTCACTAAATAGAGATATACATAACAGTCTTACACTGTATTAATACTTAAGAAGATCCTGTCATGACAGAAACCAGGTTGAGGTAGTAGTCCATGTATTTTATTTACGTCAGTCTTATAGGTAAAGGAATCCCACAGCTGGAGTATTGCTACTCAAGAAAAATGGGCATATATGGAAATAAAGCCAGGTAGGTACTTAAGTGATAAAGTACAAATCTTGAGTTCAAGGTCTAAAGCAAGATTGGGTCATAACAAAATTGAATGGGAAGAGTTCTCCCATTTCTCTTGTCCCCAGATACCCACAATCTTCCTATTGATATTCTGTACCACGATGGGATTGAGTACAATCAATGAATCTATACTGGCACATTATCAACCCAACTCTAGTTTATATTAGTGTTAGTATTTTACATTCAGTGGATTTTGATAAGTATGTAATGACATGTGTATGATTCTATAATGATGGATACAAGTTTCGCTGTCCTAACAATTCTGTGCTCTGCCTATTAACCCCTCTCCCTTAACCCTGGCAATGATTCATCTTTTTACTGCCTCCAGTTTTGCTTTTTTTTTTTTTTTTTCCATTCAGGATAAGCATGCCTATTTTAATAGATCTCCACATTTCCTCTTAAATCTCCCTATTACAAGTTTTTCATAAAGAAGTTTGATCTTTCTGATATACAACTGATTATACCAGTGTCATGTTTAAAGGACTTCTCGTGGTCTCTAGTCCCCATCAGTGATCTAAAGCTCTTTAGTATCTGGCCCCCACTTACCTCCTTTGTTTCATATGATGTACCAATTTGCATATTCTATTCCTATAGTACTTGTAGTTGGCAGAATGAACTGTGTTCTGTTTTGTCTATGTATACTATTTTCCCATTTCTCCCATCCAAGTACTAACCAGACCCGACCCTGCTTAGCTTCCAAGATCAGACGAGATTGGGCGCATTCAGGGCGGTATAGCCATAGACTATTTTCCCATTTCTAAGAATATTTGTACCTCCCAATTACCTGGATATATAAGACTTCATGTCTCAAAGTAAATCTTTCTCTCAAAGAAAACTAAGATAACTTAACACTGAACTCTTGTTTCGTCCTGCATTAGTTTTTCCTCATAATGGTACAAAAGCACTCTACTGAAAAAAAAATTTTTTTTGAGAGAGAAAAAGAGCAAGAGAACATATGGAAGGTGGGTGGGTGGTAGGAAGCAGACTCCCTGCTGAGCAGGGAGCCCAACATGAGGCTCCAACTCAAAACCTTGAGATCATGACCTGAGCCAAAGGCAGATGAGCCACCCAGGCCCCCCCCCCCCCGCAAATACCTGCATCCCAACTGGCCTTCTACATTAGGCAGTAAAGTCCTTGAAGTCAGTATTTGTACTTTGTTATTTAAATACCTATCTGGCTTTATTTCCAGATATGCCCATTTTTCTTTGGTAGCAGTACTCAAACTGTGGGAGTATTTTATCTTATAGGACTGATGTAAATAAAGTGTCAAACCCCCTTCATATCTCAACATTGTTAGGTTTGGCACTGAAGCAAAAATGTTCCACACCTAACAGGATTTCTTTCCAAGTATAATATTTCTTAGAAAACAAAGGGGACTTTTCACAAAATAGATAAATACTTGTTTTATGTTGTATTAACACTTGAGAATATCTTGTCATGACAGCAGCCAGGTTGAGGATAGTACTCTACTATAGTACTACATGTTCTTTAAATCCCATGGTTACTGATCTTATTACTTTTAGTTACAAAAACACACAATTGCAGAATGAATATGGGTATATCTTGTAAAAAGATAAAATATGTACATTAAACAAAATACTTAGTAAGGAAACTGCCAAGATCTAATAGCTAAGTTCCTTAGTAGGAATGCTTAAAAGCTCAGGCAACTCTTCTCATTGGTACTGAACGATACTGACTTGTATTGGAATACCTTACACAATAACCGAGTCTCAAAATCTCAGATATGTGACTATTTTTCAAATTTTTCCAGTGAAGAGAGCTGGAGAGTTGAATTAGTCTTTTTTTTTCATCATTAACACCCGAGTTCCTCCCTATCCTGTATTATTTCTACTCCCCATTCTTCATTTGCTTTTCCATTTAGGTTTCTTCTATAACAAGTTTAACAAATGGATCTATAGACAGAAGATCATTATGTGAACCAATACAAATGTACACCTAACAGAGTTCTTCCTCTTCCTAATGTGTACTAAGATTTTTCATCAGGCTCAGTGTGTCTTATGTATCATATTGCTGAAGAGCATTTAATAGAAGTCTATGCAGCCCCTTAACTTCCCTGGAAGACCACATCATTCCAATTCCCCATTGCCATAACCAGTGTTTTCCTTCCATTCTTTCAGGTGTGGATTGCTGGGTTATAGGGAAATTGAGCTCTCCCTTTTATGAAGCAATAGTAGGCTATGTTCCAGAATGGTTACTTTGGTTTATATTCCTATTTCTCCACATGCTTTATAACATTTTGTAAAGAGTGTTCTTAACATATTTTAAAAACCTTTTTGAATGTTCTAGGACAGGTATCTGCCAGTCCAACTCCTCAGATCTTTTTGGTCTTCTGTTCCTTTTCTTGTGCCTTCACATTCTAACATTTAAGATCTCCTGATTTGGTCTTCATTTTCTAAATATAAATAATCTTCCCTAGGATAGAAACTACATTTTTTTTTTTTGTCTACAGCACTTAATGATACATTCAAAAGTTCTGTTTTATAATCTTTTCATGTAATTGCTCATCAGCTTTGAAATAAATGAACAGGAATTCAATACTATGCTAACAGCTAAATGGAGAAGTTCTCTCCCTCTTCCCCAGGTTTATACTGCAGACAGTTGTCCTTACAATTCATGGTCTTTCCATCAAACTTACTTTTTCCCATCAATTTATGGGATTTTAAAGTACACACATGCCCAGTGTGCTTCATGTCCTTGGAGGGCATATTAATACTATGTTCAAAGAATTCTGTGCCATTTTTTTTTCTTTTTGACTTTCACTTCCCGCTCCACTCTAATCTTTGTCCCTCTAATCTTGTGAGGACCCGGGATAAAAACAATGAAAATGTGTGGTTTCTTGTTCTTTTGGTCATTCTTAAAATAGTGGGTTTGTGTTAATGATATGCATTCTTCTTTCCCAAGGTAACCATAGAAACAAGATCAGTAGAGTATAAGAAGCTTTAGAACAGAGATGATTGAAACAACAAATAGATCTCCCACATTAGGGAGAATACTTTTTTCCCCTCTCTCCAGTGAGTTAAGAAGGTAGGTTTTATCTATAGGATCTATAGAGGGTTTTTGGTTTTTTTTAAGCCATGTAAAAATGTTTTAAACCCAATGAGAATAGGAAACTTGATTGTATCAGCTAGTATCAAACCACCCTAAGGAATCAGTAACTTCAGGTTAGTGGTTGTAAAAGTTGAGGTTTCAAGAAATAGAAGTTTAATATTTAAAATAATGAATTACTTTTTCAAAAGTAATTGCTAGAAATCACTCTAACTTGTCATAATTTGCATCAGTAGCTGAATAGCTCCCAAATAAGAATACTTGTAAAGCTAAGCCCTAGGCCATCAGGCTGCCCTGCCATTGAACTATACCAAACATTTGCTTTGCTATATAATGATGTTAACCAGAATTTACCAAAGAAGGCTCCACTCTAAATTTTTACTACTAGAGAATTCTCATTAACTAGGCAACATTCAAAATACTGGCTAATTTCTGCTAATGACCAAGGTGTGCTCATAGCAGTTCGTGTGCTAGTGTGACAGAGCCATGGCACCTATCCCTCTAGGTAAAGTTACAGCTTGTCAGAGAGGCATACTCACAGGTGGCACAGGAGGACAGAAGGCAAAACATCTGTCAAGGTGAATGCAGGTGTAACATATGGCTTTCCTAGCCTATACATATGTTGTGTTCAGACATTTCAAGCAATGTAGCACACTGAGAAATGTGAAGGAGGAAAAGGTAGATAGGCAGGAAAGCAGAAGGCAGAAAAAATACTGTCATCAACCCACCCCAGGTAACCACTGTCATTTTAGCATCTTTGCATCCACTTAGAGAAAGGCAGACCAATACATCCTTAAGCTGGTACCATTCATGTTTGACTCATAAAGGTGTGTGTGTGTGTGTGTGTGTGTGTGTGTGTAGGTGTGTGTGTGTGTGTACACATTAAATTTTAATGTATATACATTATTATAAATGTATATACATTTAATGTATATACATTACATTTTAATGTATATACATTACATATATATATAGTGTTGTCATTGTAACTTGATTTTCAACATAGTGGCATTTAAATGTAGTTGTAATAAGTGTTTTATTGGTACATTTAATCTGCATTTAAATAATGGGCAATTACTGGAAATTTAATGTTTCTAATCTTAAAATCAAGCTGTGATGAAAACTTTAGGGGATAAGCATACACATATACAATTATTCCTTATAACATCACAGCAATGTAGTTATGAGGATAGTTATTAATTTAAAAGTATTTGATAATTTCAGACAAGATTTTGATGAAATAATCTGCTAGACTTATCTGGTTCAGGCATCTCAGTAACTATTAGAAAATTTTAAACTTGAAACTCTTTGGTAACTAATGTAAGTAAATCGTGATCAACTGAGAAGAGGTGTACTCAGAGTACTGATGGGAGCAGTGAGGCACAGAATAGTTCTCTCCTTGGTGAGAGTGTGAGGAAGTGGTGGGACCAAGGTGAAGACCCAGGTGATCTGACTGCATCACATGGGTTTGTTTTCTGTACATGTAAACTACTGTAAATGGATAGATGGAGATGTGTACATTTTGCATAAATCTAAACAAGTTCTATGACTCATACTACATTAAATATATTTCCCTTCACACATATACCACATATACTTTACTACACAAGGTAAAACCTAAAGACTTTATTCTGATTTTCTGGCTTTGTAATTTCAGAGGGAGTTGCAGATCTGTATTTGCATATTTGTTGGCAAAGCCATATTATCCCATTGCATAAATAGTTTTCTCTCCCCATGCTTCTCCTAATGGATATTTAAACCAATTCCAATCTTACTGTTACAAGTAATTGTGCAATTCTGTTTTTATGGATATGGGTGGTGAAGATTTTAAAGCATTAACAAATGTGTTTATTTTATAGTTCATTTATGTTTATAAGCTAATATATACAATTTTCAAAGTTAAATAAGAATCATCAGTCCCCACCTTACCACATCCTTACTCCAAATCCCTAGTGCTCAGAGACAACTACTATAATCTTTTAGGGAAACTTTCTGTATTTACTTTCATGTCTCTAATTAATATAGTTATACCACGCGCACTACTACTTGATTTTTCTTACCCTAGTAAATGATGACTTAGCTTTTTTTTTTTTTTTAAGATTTTATTTATTTATTTGACAGAGAGATCACAAGTAGGCAGAGAGGCAGGCAGAGAGAGGCAGGCCCCCTGCTTAGCAGAGAGCCCGATGTGGGACTCCATCCCAGGACCCTGAGATCATGACCTGAGCTAAAGGCAGCGGCTTAACCCACTGAGCCACCCAGGCGCCCAGATGATTTAGCTTTTTGGCCCATTCATTCTCACCAACCCTCCAAAGTGTATGTACTTATATTGGCTTTTGTTCTTAATCTTGCAATAGGCAGGTCACTGTATTAGTATTTAAATTATAACAGCTAATACGTTTAAGTAAAAACTGTTTTCTTGGACTTCATATTTGTCAGCTCAGTTTTCAAGGTCATTTACCACAAACTGTCCTGATTTCCAAAGGAAGTCTGGAACCTCTTTCTCCATGCTGGACTGAAGGTCTCCTGCCCTGCTTTTATTCTGCAGCACCCACCCTGCTTCACTCCTGGTTTGGACCACACTATTCTCTCTGGGCACATTCACCTCAAGTAGTAACCCAAGACAGGATAATTTGGAGGTACTTTTGTGTATTTGTGCTTGAAAAATGTCATCTTACTATCCTGATATTTCATTAATAATTTTACAATTATCTTTCTCTTGAAGTATCTTCCCAGGATCTTCCAGCTTTCACTGTCTTATATTATAAATCTGATGCCTTTGTGGTTCTTAATTCTTTGTTCAGCAACTTTTTTTAAAATTTAACTTTTAAAACCTTCTCATTGATTCTCTGTTCTCAAGTTTCATAATAACATGTTTTGGTGTGGGGTCTTCCTTGTTTTACTGGGGCTCAAGGAACACTTTCAATGCAGAAAAGAGGAAGGAGTATTCTTCAGTTCTTGAGATTTTTATACTGATTCCCAGTGTTCTCTACCATTACATGTGTTTTAATTATTATCATGGTATAAAACTTATTGAACTATTTTTCTCCTTGCTCCAATTCCTTGTCTTTCAGTTTAACTTCTAAGTATTAGAAGTCTAGAACTTATAACTGAAATTTTGTACCCTTTGACCAACACTTCCCCATTTCCTACACTATCCCCAGTCCATGATAACCACCATTCTACTGTTTCAGATTCTACATAAGTGTTATCACTCAATAGGATCTTTCATGTGTCTGGCTTATAGATGAGGTGCTCCATTCATCTGTATCATTGCAAATGGCAGGATTTCTTTAAGGCTAGTATTCCATTGCATGTAAAGGACAGTTTCTTCCTCCATTTAGCCATTGACACTTGTTGTTTCTATATATTGGATATTGTGAATAATGCTGCAATGAACATGGGAATGCAGTTACGTGTTTGAGATATGAATTTCAATTCCTTTGGATAAATATCCAGAAGTGGGACTGCTCAAGCATAGGGTAGTTCTATTTAATTTTGAGTGAACTCCTTAGGGTTTTCCATAACAGCAGTCAAAATTTACATTACCACCAATAGCATTCAAGGGCTCCTTTTTCTCCACATCTTTGCCAACCTAAGTGTTCTCACCATACACTAAAAAATAGTAACACCTAAAAGAGCTGGAGAAAGAACAGCAGAGAAAACCCAAACCCAGTAAAAGAGAAATAATAGAGATCAGAGCTGAAATCAATGAAATAGAAACCAAAAGCACAGTAGAACAAATCAATGGAACTAGGAGATGGTTCTTTGAAAGAATTAGTATGATTGATAAACCCCTGGCCAGACTTATCAAAAAGAAAAGAGAAAGGACCCAAGTAAATAAAATCACGAACGAAAGAGGAGTGATCACAACCAACACCAAAGAAATACAATTATAAGAACATATTATGAGCAACTATATGCCAGCAAATTTGACAATAAATGGGTGCATTCCTAGAGACAAATAAACTACCAAAACTGAACCAGGAAGAAACAGAAAACCTCAACAGACCCATAACCAGTAAGGAGATTAAAGCAGTCATCAAAAAATCTCCCAACAAACAAGAGCCCAGGGCCAGATGGTTTCCCAGGGGAATTCTACCAAACATTTAAAGAATTAATACCTATTATCCTGAAACTATTCCAAAAAACACAAATGGAAGGAAAACTTCCAAACTCATTTTATGAGGCCAGCATTACCGTGATCCCAAAACCAAAGATCCCACCAAAAAGGAGAATTATAGACCAATATTCTTGATGAATACAGATGCAAAAATTCTCACCAAAACACTAGCCAATATGATCCAACAGTACACTAAAAGGATTATTCACCACAACCAAGTGGGATTTATTCTAGGGCTACAAGGTTGGTTCAACATCTGCAAATCAATGTGATGCAATACATTAATAAAAGAAATAACAAGAACCATATCATACTCTCAAGGGATGCTGAAAAAGCATTTGACAAAGTACAGAATCCTTTCTTGATCAAAACTCTTCAAAGTGCAGGGACAGAGGGTACATACCTCAATATCATCAAAGCCATCTATGAAAAACCAACAGCGAATATAATTCTCAATGAGGAAAAACAGAGCTTTTCCCCTAAGGTCAGAAACATGGGAGGGATGGCCACTATTACCACTGCTATTCAACACAGTACTAGTAGTCCTAGCCTCAGCAATTAGACAACAAAAAGAAATTAAAGGTATCCAAATGGGCAAAGAAGTAGTCAAACTCTCACTCTTTGTAGATGATATGATACTGCATGGGGAAACCCAAATGACCCCACTTTAAAACTGCTAGAACTCATACAGGAATTCAGTAAAGTGTCAGGATATAAAATCACTGTACAGAAATCAGTTGCATTTCTATACACCAAGACAGAAGAAAGAGAAATTAAGGAGTTAATCTCATTTACAATCGCACCCAAAACCATAAGATACCTAGGAATAAACCCAAAGATGCAAAGAATCTGTACTCAGAAAATTATAAATTACTCATGAAAGAAATTGAGGAAGACACAAAGAAAAGGAAAAGCGTTCCATGCTCATATATTGTAAGAACAAATATTGTGAAAATGTCTATGCTACCTAAGCAATCTACACATTTAATATAATCCCTATCAAAATGCCATCAATTTTTTTTCAAAGAAATGAAACAAATAATTCTAAAACTTATATGGAACAAGAAAAGACCCTGAATAGCCAGAGGAATGTTGAAAAAGAAAGCCAAAGTTGGTGGCATTACAATTCTTGACTTCAAGCTCTATTACAAAGCTGTAATCATCAAGACAGTATGGTAGTGGCATAAAAACAGACACACAGATCAATGGAACAGAATAGAGAGCTCAGAAACAGACCTTCAACTCTACGGTTAACTAATCTTTGGCAAAGCAGGAAATAATGTCCAATGGAAAAAAGACAGTCTCTTCAACAAATGGTGTTTAGAAAATTGGACAGCCACAAGCTGAAGAATGAAACTGGACAATTTCCTTACACCATGCACAAAAATAGACTCAAAATGGATGAAAGACCTCAGTATGATACAGGAATCCATCAAAATTCTTGAGAACACAGGCAGCAACCTCTTCGACCTCAGCTGCAGCAACTTCTTCCTAGAAACATGGCCAAAGGCAAGGAAAGCAGGGGCAAAAATGAACTATTGGGACTTCATCAGGATCAAAAGCTTTTGCACAGCAAAGGAATCAGTCAACAAAACCATAAGACAACTGACAGAATGGGAGAAGATATTTGTAAATGACATATCAGATAATGGGCTAGTATCCAAAATCTATAAAGAACTTATCAAACTCAACACCCAGAGAACAAATAATCCAGTCAAGAAATGGGCAGAGGACATGAACAGACATTTCTGCAAAGAAGACATCCAGATGACCAACAGACACATGAAAAAGTGCTCCACATCACTCAGGATCAGGGAAATACAAATAAAAACTACAGTGAGATATCACCTCACACCAGTCAGAATGTCTAAAAAATTAACAAGTCAGGAAACCACAGATGTTGGCAAGGATACAGAGAAAGGGGAACCCTCCTACACTGTTAGTGGGAATGCAAGCTGGTGTAGCCACTCTGGAAAACAGCATGGAGGTTCCTTAAAAAGTTGAAAATAGAGCTACCCTACAACCCAGCAATCACACTACTGGGTGTGTATACCCTAAAGATACAAATGTAGGGATCCAAAGGGGCATGTGCACTCAAATGTTTATAACAGCAATGTCCATAATAACCAAACTATGGAAAGAACCTAGATGTCCATCAACAGATGCATGGATAAAGAAGAATTGGTATATATACACACACACACACACACACACACACACACACACACACACAATGGAATACTATGCAGTCATCAATAGAAACTGAATCTTGCGATTTTCAATGATGTAGATGGAACTAGAGGGTATTATGCTGAGCAAAATAAGTCAATCAGAGAAAGACATTTATCATATGATCTCCCTGATATGAAGAATTTGAGAGGCAGGGTGGCGGGTTTGGAGGATAGAGAAGGAAAATATGAAACAAGATGGGATCAGGAGGGAGACAAACCATAAGAGACTCTTAATCTCACAAAACAAACTGAGGTTCCTAGGACGTGTGGAGAGGATGGTTGGGTTATGGACACTGGGGAAGGCATGTGCTATAAAATGTAAAAGCCTGACAATTCACAGACCTGTACCCCTCGGGCAAGTAATACATTATATGTTAATAAAAATACTTAATAAAAATAGTAACTATTGTGGTGAAGGATAGGTCAGTTTGTGATCATCACACAAGATATACTTATATTAAAAGCCACATAGTATACCTGAGATCTACACAATGTTGTTTTGTTTACGTCTCAATAAAGCTAGAATAAAAACTAAATTTTAAAAAGGTGGTGGAGATGCAAAGACATCCGGATGTCTCATAATTGTCCTTACGTGTATAGGTTAAAATGAGATCATGATAAGTATTAAAATTATGCTGATATTTTGAAGACTTGAGTCTAGAAGTAGAAGTCAACCGACAAGAACTTTCTATTTTCTCTCATCTTGGGAATTCTTTCAGAATAGGAGATATTCTTCAATTTTTATTGATCTTTCCAAAGACTTTCACCCAAAGAGACCACCAATACCTAACTTGCTTGGTGTCAACAGAGACAAGAAAATCAGGCTACTAAAAACCTTAATGTACCCAGGGAGACGGGTCAACAGCAACACTCCCCTTGCTGGTCAGATAAATTTAAGAGACTAAGGAGGTTTTTGTTTAGTTTTGTTTTTAATTTGTACTTCCATGATTTGATAATTTTAGATACTCTTGATATGCAAACTATGCCACACATACCACACATGCATACAGAATGTCTATATATGCACGTACATTGCACATGTATACATTTTTCTATTTTGAAAACTTGCCAAAATAGAAAAAAACTATATGTCTTTCCAGCTTTTTTTTTTTTAACAACTTAAATGGTCTCAAAAATTCCATCCCTTAAGTTTTTATAGTTCTTCGTTATCAAGTATTTTTTATGTGAACATAGTCCCCCCAAAGTTATTGGCTTTTTAATAAAAACTGTAATGCATCAGGTTAATCCCTTCACTTAAATGTGTTCTGTGTGCAAACCCTATTGTAGTTGCCATTTGTTGTGTAGGCTCCACTGAGCCTGCAGTTTACATTTTATGGCCCTATTAGGCCATCACGTGTTTTTAAACGTCTTTGTGTGCACACCTCATGGCATCTTTGTAACCTGTGCATTTGTAAAGTGACAAACATCAAATATGTTTTAAGTCTTAACTAGACATTGTGTTCAGTTCCTATTTAGCCACATGTCCTTGTTCGTTCCTACATGATTTTACAAATTGTCAACTCAAACCCCTGTGCTCTGTTTAAATGTGTAGGTTTTAAAATTAATCAGCAAAATGCTATCTCTATACTCTTGTTTACTGCAGTTGAATGTGATTCCAAGGTCCCTGGTGGACATTCGTCAAAAGCGGACATCTGAGAAGGCTACAGTCAACCTTGTTTCTATGCATCAGTGTTTATTAAGCGTTAACAGCAACAATTTAGAAAAACAAAGATAGGAGGGACTGACACTAACCTACTGAATCAGACTCAGGGATCAAATATGTAGAAGTATCAGGTTTTTTGTAATCATTTCATGTAATTCTTATGCATATTAAGTTTTCAAAGTTCCTACCTTGGGTAATCCAAATTCTGTCCTTAGATTAAATTAGATCATGAGAAAGCTGCCCACCGGGGTTGCTCTCTTTAGCCTTCATATACTTCTGCTGTGCTGAGCACAGATAATTGACAAGGTATCACCTGTTTCTATTGACAGGGGAAAGAAACATTGCCTTATAAAACTCACTGTAATTAACCTGGGGATATTCAAGACAGATAACATTGACTCTTCACAAGGTTCCTAAGAAAATGTCTCTTAAGCTCCCATAAGATTTAAGAGGCCTTGTATAGCTTTTCTACACTTTTTAGATTTGATATATATTTAATTATTCATTCAACAAAACACCTCTGTAAATATATATTGTGGCTAAGTGATAGGTTAGGTGAAATTTAAAGTACTTATAACTGTTACAAACTACATGGATGCTATCCTGCCTTCTCCCCTTGGGGGGAGGGGGGATGCATGATGAAATTTCTCAAAAAAAAATTTTTTTTAAATACTGACAGAAAGCCAACTTTTAGAAGCCACAATGTAATTAGTCCTACAATGAAACATGGAGCATTATGTTAGAAACCAGGATGGGGCATTGGATTTCCATAGCTCTCTGTCCTTCCAGGTTTTTCCAAGACTGCTACGTAGACACTGATTAGTGATTACAATGGTGGTTTTCTTCCACTTTAACCACTATGGGTGTCGTTACTTAAGAAACTGGGTTTTCAAGGATATACACATCAAATCTCATGGTCTTCATAAATATTTACATGTAGGCAATACACACACTTTTGCACATGTGCATTGTCACATGTATGTGGTTTCTAGGCTTCTTCTGCAAATGTGCAAGGTACATTTTTAAAATGTAAGCCATAAATCAGACCTCATTCTTTGTGAGAAGATAAAACCTAACCATGTGTGGGGACACAAGGATTGACTTGAAGACTTAAACAGCATACACACAATTTTCACACTTGAAACTCAGGTAATCTTTTAGGGGAATTTTGAGTTTTCCACAGTGTATCAAAGTTTTATTATGGTTAAGAACTAGAATCCATTATTTCTATAATCTGTTCCATCTCACTATAATTGCTCAGTTTCTCTTAGGCTCATTTATTGATAGTCTATAAATGCTGACTCCTTTCCATTTCTTAAAAACCAGATTTTCTACCTAATGAAAATTTGTTTTTCCTCTAGGTTTATATGAGGAAATTGTTATGTTTACCCAGTGTCTTGAAACAAAATTTGACCATGATTATTCCATGGCAACGCTATCATGGAAAGAAATTTCATCACTTTCCATGTGTGATGGTCTTTGTTTTTCATATATATGCACATAAAAGTTTTTTTTTTTTTAATATAAGCAATTTCTAATCATGAGAACTTTCACATTCTCCCAAGGGACAAGGGCTCATGGGGCTACCAAAGAATACCCTCAGATGATTTTATTTATACTTTTCTGAGACACATAACCAAAAAAATGTAGCCCTAAGACTCACATAGATCTCAGAGCTGTAACGTTAAGTATTGCTTCTCTGTGGACCCATTGTTAAATATTGAGACTCAAGGAAAAATAGAAAATCCAGCTGTTGGGTGCCTGGGTGGCTCAGTGGGTTAAGTCTCTGCCTGCAACTCAGGTCATGATCTCGGGGTCATGGGATTGAATCCCGCATCAGGCTCTCTGCTCAGCGGGGAGCCTGCTTCCTCCTCTCTCTTTGCCTGCCTCTGCCTACTTGTGATTTCTGTCTGTCAAATAAATAAATAATCTTTAAAAAAAGAAAGAAAGAAAGAAAGAAAACCCAGCTGTTACAGAGTATATTTGGCATGTTTGCCTCACATAGGAAACTACTACTATGCTTATTATCTTAGATTTTTAGAGGTATCATTCGCATTTCTTTCAAATTACATACAACTTGAGCAGATAGCATTTTATATTATAAAACTGAAATATACAAACACCTAAGAGTTGCATACTGGAGAATAAATAATTTTCAGATAATGTGGCCTTCATAGGCCCTTTTAAGTACTCCTTGAACAATTTGCACATACCTATATCATGTGCTATGGGTATAATATTCTAGGCTAGATTGAGTGTGTTTTAGTCTAGAGATTATAACAGATTCTAAAGTCCTTGGAAAAGACTTTATCTGTCCTTGTAGACACTTGCATGATAACTTGGACTATATTTAGTTTAAACTTATTCCTTTTGAAACAAGGGAGAAACTATTGGCAGTGTAATAGAAAACTCCATTCGATCATTTACTCAGGGATCGTCCTACCAGTTAGCCACAGAGCATCTTTAATAGGCCATACATGGTGCTGGCGGAAGAGAGGAGTAGTGCACAGCTCCTGCTGTGTTGAAACCATCTCACGTCTAGGATGCTGTGGTCAGCACTGCTGTAAACCTCCCAAACATTCATTATCTCTGTTTGCTGAGTAGCAGAACCCTGGTTTTATTCAGGACAACAATGTCTTCAAGTAAAATACTGTATTTCTCATCGCTGTTTGTGGCTATTGGATCTAAATTGAAGTCATGGGTTCAGGAATTCAGGGAATGTCTTGACATGGTCTTGACCAGGAAAACAACTTTTTGTCCCTGCTAATCCTTTTACATGGAATATAGGAGAATGGAAATAGATTGCAGCATCCATTTTGTTACCTTGAGGATGAAAGCCATGTTCTAAGAACTGAACAGATAATGGCTAGTGATTTGGGGATACACTGTAGAAGCACTAGACTACTGAACTTCTTTTAAGTGAAAAAATAAGCTCTTAATTTGTATAAGACACCATCGCATATTTTTGTGAGTTATTTCCTCACACTACTGTAGTTTTCTTTCTTCTCTGTGGGCCATGGCCAGGCAACAGATGGTTTCATCTGCTCCTTGATAAAAATGACCCACGTCTGGGGAAGAAACCATTGAATCACTCCTAGTTCCTGGGCAGTGATCAACTCGATCAACTGAGTCACCTCTGTTCTCTTGCAAGATGGAAAGGCTCTCATCTGGTCCCAAAGCATTCCTGTCTTTCCTGAGAGGACCCATACTTGTTTGTCCAAGACTATACTCTTGGCAAATTAAGGCAAACTCTGGGGGACAGATGAGCCCTTTGTGCAGAGGTAGTTTTTATTGACATCTTTAGTGGGGAATTTGCTGCACATATTTATAAGTAATTCCATCTGAACCTTTTGACCATAAAAAGAGGTGTCAAACTTCCAAAAGAAAAAGGAAGGAGAAAGCAAGCAAACAAAAAAGAAGAAAGAAGATGTGGCTTTGGAAAGGAAAAAAGAACCTGCTGTAGAAAGTAGTATGGAGGAGCCTCCCATTGTTAAAAAGAACTACTCATGCTCCAGCAATTCCACTTTTGGGTGTTTGCCTGAAGAAAATGAAAACACTAACTTGAACAGGCAGCCATATTCACTGAGGTATTTAAATTAGCCAAGATACGGAAACAACCTGTGTCCACTGATGGATGAATAGAGAATGTGAGATATATACATTATATATATATATATATATATATATATGAAATACATATACACAATGGATTTTTCTTCAACCTTAAATAATGAAATCTTGCCACTTGTGACACCAAGGATGGACATCAAAGGCATTGTGCTAAGTCAAATAAGTCAGAAGGAGAGACAAATATCATAGGATCTCATGTGTGGAGTCTAAAAATACAAAAGCTAATCACAAGAAAGAAATTTTGTAAAGAATGTATGTTGGTGAATGTTCTGTCTATGCTTAGGAAGGTAGGTGTTAGTCAGAAAAACTTTCTGGACCTCTGAATCAATGTTTTCCCTGCTTTTCAAACTAGGAGTACTTTTTCACTACATTACTTTCTGAGTCAAAGAATGAAAAAAAAAAAAAATAACCAAAACGGAGATAGTTGCACTCATTTTGCAGTTCTGTTTGGCAAGGCAGTAGCCAAGTTGTATGGTCAGAAAAGATAATACGGTTCACATGCAGCTACATATAAGTGTATAAACTCATAAATATGCTTGTTACCACTGGAAAACATTTAAGTCTTTTCTATGTATCTAAGCATAGTTGTCATTTTTATAGCATTTTTAGAAATATCTCTATTATAAGTGTTCTTATATAAATTCTCTGCAGATATATATAGTGGTTGGTCTTTAAAAGGTCCTTGCTTGGTACACTGAAAATGTTATGGCAGTAATGGAAGTTATACAGATTATGCAATGCATATAGAGGGAAGAACATTTGCAGTAAAGAGGCTTCCAAGAACACTATTTGCTTACTCTCTTGAGAATAGTGTTAAATTGGGCATTCATTCTTCATTGAGGAACTGAACTTTTTTTTTTTAATTTTTTATTTTTTTATAAACATATAATGTATTTTTATCCCCAGGGGTACAGGTCTGTGAATCGCCAGGTTTACACACTTCACAGCACTCACCATAGCACATACACTCCCCAATGTCCATAACCCCACCCCCCTATGCCTCCCCCACCCCCTCCAGCAGCCTTAGTTTGTTTTATGAGGTTAAGGGTCACTTATGGTTTCTCTCCCTCCCTATCCCATCTTGTTTCATTGATTCTCCTCCTACCCCCTAACCTCCCACATTGCATCTCCACTGAGGAACTGAACTTTTAACTATGAGGACTTACAAGTAGTGTTAGCCAGGTTCCCAAGACTCTCATGTCATCATTTACTGAATCCTTGCAAAGCTACTGGTCAGTTTCCTTTTACAGGCTAACACCTCTTAAACAATGCTTCCTGCAGTTTTGCTACAATGTTTGAATATTTTCAACTTTAACTATTGCCATTGCTGGGGTTCCGTTGTTGCTGCTGGACCAAGTTCTGCCAGGGTTGTTACACTAGCTCAGCTGCCTTTTTCCTCTATGTGTTCAGGATACTACTCTTCCAATTAGGAGCAACCCATTTTAAGAAAATAACTTTTTAAGGGCACCTGGGTGGCTCAGTGGGTTGGGCCGCTGCCTTTGGCTCAGGTCATGATCTCAGGGTCCTGGGATCGAGTCCCGCATCGGGCTCTCTGCTCAGCAGGGAGCCTGCTTCCCTTCCTCTCTCTCTGCCTGCTTCTCTGCCTACTTGTGATCTCTCTCTGTCAAACAAATAAGTAAAATCTTAAAAAAAAAAAAAAAAGAAAAGAACTTTTTAATATGTTTAAACTTTAAATACACCATGGCATGTCAATTTTGATAGTTTGCATCCAAATAAATGGAATTTATTACTACTTGTAGCCTAAAGCATGATTTCTTATTAAATATACATTAGAGCAGTGATTCTCAATTGGGGCAATTTTGCTCACCAAGGGACATTTGGCAAGATCTGGACACAATTTTTTATTGCATGCTTGTGCACATGTGTGTATGTATGTGCTGACATCTTGCCCATAGATGCCAGTGATCCTACTAAATATCCTCCAATATACAGGTAAACCCTCTACAAAGTTAGTCCCAATATTACTAGTGCTGGGGCTGAGAAATCCTGTATTACCATGATTGAATATTAAATGAAATTTGACTAAGTTTGAAATTCATAACTAACTCAAATTTTCTATAAGAAAAATATTTAAGACCATTTTTGTCACATGAAAAATACCAGTCAAGAGTGTAGATCAAATTTTCTACTAATTTCATATTAAAGTATAACATAAGGATAAATCACTTCAGCAGGATACTCCAAAGAGAAGACTTTCTTTGACTTGGAACTTGGCTGGTTTTAAGGAAAAAGGTATTCCCTTCTCTAATGCAGAGAGAAAACCATTCCTCCAACTGCCCCAAACAATAAAACCCACAAAAATAAAAACATACAAAACCCAACCTAAATATAAAAGATACTACATTATTTCTCCTTGTGGCCCAGGGATTGTTTCACAAAGCTGTTATTTGTTATAACCTATTTTAGTTAAACATATCTTGACATATTTTGGAGTAAAATCTCATTAGCTTACATGAAAAACACCCTGAAATTGATAAAGCTTCAGAAGGAATGTTTAAAAAATTATCATTTGACAATAATCCTGACAAGGACATAAAGTATTTGTTCAGTCTTTCTTTGAAAAACTTATAAATTATTGTTTAATAGAAAATGTTAAGCCTAAGGAAAGAAAAGAGAGAGCAAGTTTGCAAAACTACTTTTAGTGATTTTGAATTACTTTTGAGCTTACATATGTGAAATTCAAGATTCTGTGTTTTGAATCATTAATATCAAGAAAAATAAAGCTATAGGCTATATCTTCTGTCAGAAAATAACACAAGAATAATTACTGTGAAAGTGAATTGACACCAAGCCATGTGAATATTCATTTATAGCAATTGAATATATTTTCAAGAGCTTCTGGTATTTACTCATTATCCACATCTTCCCAAAATTCAATCAAGAACTATTATGGCAGTCATAGTAATTGTCACTCCATTAGCTATAATATTTATATCTTCATCACAATATATGGCCAGCTTCACAGTATTGTAAACTTCAGTATTTCAGAAGGAAGACTCTCAAATGTTAACTGATAAGATGTAATCAAAAAGTACTCTCATGGCTATTAATTATGTCTTTTCTCTAAAAGGAATGTGGTCCAAATGTGATGTTTTTGCCAAATAATATAAGTGAATTTTCTGGTGCCAGTATGAAACGCCATTAAATATTTCTCTGAAGTAACTGGATTAATACACTTCCTTCAAAGGAAGAATTGCAGTTACGTCTACACTATAATGGGATATTTTATTCTATTTCGTTTTTTTTTTCTTTGTTAACAAAACAGAAAAGAGGTTTGCATTGCAATTTAATAGTCAATTTGTATCACTCCATTGCTGGACCATATTAGCAAAGTAAGCTTTGTTTCAATGCTATTTGTCTAAGCAACCTAATTGAAAAAAGGAAATTTCTATGCAGAATCAAGACTGTGACCATATATAGCCAACAGAAAGTGGTCTGAGAAGAGTAGCAAGGCTAAGTTGGAAATTACATCCTATTGTATAAAAATGCTCCTTCCTTTTGGCATTACAATCTGCTTAACTAGTGGTTTTTATTTTGAATACAGGGGAATGATTTATCAAATGCAATCTTTCTGAAGTCTCAGTGTATCTATCACGTGATTACAGATGCTATAGTACAAACAGGGTCCCAAAGATACATCAGATCAATCTTCCCCAACCCGTCTTCCTTCAAACATACAATATATGTTTGTATATATATATATACAAAGGGGGTCTGGAAAGGTTTCAGAGAACTGGTGTGAACAGATTTGGCCTCATGAGAGTTTCTAAGATAAAACAAATACAGAGCATATAGTACACCTAGAGAATAGTTGTTTGTGGTCTTTGTCTTCTATTTCTTACATTTTTTTAACTGATGTAATTATATCAAATTGTAATATTTGGGATCACTATACTACTGTATTCCATAGTCTTTATTAATCCTTGTAACTTTAGTCTGGAGTATATGCAGTCTAGGAGGATGTAACAGGATCTGTTTGTGGTTTTTTTTTTTTAATATTTTATTTATTTATTTGACAGACAGATCACAGATAGGCAGAGAGGCAGGGAGAGAGAGAGGAGGAAGCAGTCTTCCTGCTGAGCAGAGAGCTTGATGTGGGACTGGAACCCACTGAGCCACCCAGGCACTCCAGGATCTGTTTGTGTCCTTAATCTTAACATTTTAATGTATTTTTATAGCATTCTTTAAAACCTTGGTTTTGCTATAGACTTACATATTCATGTCTGAATACACATAATGAATATGCACAGATAGGGGAAAGCTCAATGGAAAATTAGTCTTTGGATGTGAAGGTTTAGGTCAGCATTCCCAATACTAAGTTACACATGAAGTACCCCAAGCCTACCTTCTAATCTTATCTCTGTACTCTTCAGGATAAATTCCCTGCATCTCTGAACACATGCCACATTTTAAAACTTGTGATTTCCCTGAAGCTCTTCCCTCTGCTTGATTTGTCTTCACGTCCATCTCTTCCTGCCCATCTTTCCTATCCTGTTTTCAAAGCTTTACCTCAAGCTGTATGTAATTCCTTTGAGGAAGCTGAAAGAGTCTCAGAACTAGGGTAAAAATAAACATTTTAGCACAAGAATCTTGTGCTAGTTACATTTCACTGTGATTAGCCAAATGGACTTTCAGCAAGGAGTACTAGAAAACAGCAGGGGGAGGAGCATGTGCTAATAGCAGCTTCTGGAATCTCCCATGTTTCTCGCTGGACACACACTTTGCTGGCCATGGAATTCTGCCTTTCCCAGATGAGCTCCTGCCAACTTGAAGAATCTGAGTGGGCACCTACCAAGACTTTTCATGCAGTTTTGAAATAAGACTGATCAAAGCAAATCATCTAGACCTGACACTCGGTCCTGGGTTTCTTATCACATCACCGGTAGTGATTTGTGCACAAGTCAGAAGTAATACTAAAGCTATATTATGAGCACACCATTCTTTTCCTGTTTTCTAACCTTACACTCTAGTTCTCTAATGCTCCTTTCAAGATGGAAATACTTAGGATATAATTTTGTCAACCTTGTCTTACACATTAAAATCAAGTAGAAAAATTATTGTTCACATTTAATATAAAAGGTAATGTTATATGTTATGGCAAGAATTATACAATTTCAACTCAAAAGTAGGAAAATAGGAAATATATTTTTAAGAGCTTTCCTTTTATAATGCCCTGTTCTAGTAAGTTCCTATATTATATATGGCCTAGTACCAGAGATCAGAAGTGCTATTTTTAAGAGGGAAATTATGAAGTTATTCTTACTGAATGCTTTATGGTTGTAGATTTCAATATTGAGTTTCTCACATTTCAGCATGTGCTAGAATGTATTCTCTACATAATTACAGGCTTTGTATTTTTGGTATGACTTTTCTAGTCCTTTGTATCTCTAATGAGTTACAGCTATTTTCTGAAGACATCTAGCTCTTTTTAGAAAGAGGGAAATCCCTCAAACTCTAAGTACTAATATTCTGTAATAGCAAAAGAAAGGAAAAGTTTGATTGCTAAAGTCACACCTTTTATCCCTATACTTGGTTAGTGTAAAGACCGAATTATAAAGTCTGGAGGCTTTTATTTTCTGTATAGTAATTCAAACTTAAAAAAAAAAAAAAGGTTGATAAGTTGGGAAGAAAGAATAAGTTGAGATTTATAATGGGCATATTATATATTTAAAAAGATCATAAAGTACTTAAATTCATTTATTCCCTTGAATAAATAAATTTTTTATAAATCATAAAAGGGTTCCTCTTGTACCCTAATGCTACTTTATGCTACCTCACAGGCATCTACTTTTAAAATTCATATGTAGTTCATCTAATATATGATTTATGTACATTTATTTAAGCTATAAATCTTTTTCTTTTTACACTTACATTTGGTAAATACGGATACATCTTAAAAACACATTATTCACATCTAGCATATTCTGTCTCATTATCCCAGAATATTCTGAAATACGCATCTATTGTCCTCAATCTCTAGTGACAGAAATGAATGGGTCCAGGCTACCCAAGTATACCCCTGCAGTGAAGATCCTTATATGTGATCTTTCACTGCTCATGAGAATGACCTCTGCAGTCACCCTGGAAGAGGGATAGCTTGGCCCCAAGGTCTACACCTTCTTAATTTTACTAAATACCAGAAGACTGCTCTATGGAAAAGGTGTTACCATCAGGGTAGAAGCTCCTACCATCAGGGACATTTCTGCAGATTTATCATTTGCTATTATCGGACTCTTAAATTTTGTCTATTTGACAGGTGTGGCAGTTCTTTAATTTTGTGGTGTGTGTGCCTTTTTAAATTTTTAGCCTTTTGGATTTTTTTATATGCATATTAACTCACTCCATTTTGGGTTTTCTGTCCTTTTCTTTTAGGTGTACAGTAATTCTTGTACTTCTAGATATTAAAGACTGTTACATGTTATAATTATCACTCATTCCCATATACATTATAAATATGTTGAGGCATTCTAATGACAGGAATTCCTAGTTTTCTTACAATGTCCAATAATTTTTGTCACCTGGGATTATATAGGGCAGAAAAACTATCATGGCTGACTTGTTGATATGCTCTTATCTGCTTTATTCAGACATTTCAGTATTGCTTGTCATTAGCTCCTAGACACCTCGCAGAATCACTATGTAGTGATAGTTCTTTTATCCCAAAGTGTTACATTGGCCAATTATTTACCAGGGAAATTGTATGTGTGTGTTGGGAGGGAGGTGAGTAGTCATCCAACAAAAGCATCTTTGTTTTCCAAGTATTTCTCATTTTGATCTGAAATATGGAAACCTTTACTTGCCCCCTATAATCATCAGGGTTGCTTCTAATGAGGGACCCAAAAATCCACCAATAGTTTGAGGTCATTCTTGGAATTTACCTCAGATCCATATATACATATATATATATTTTTTTTTAACCCAACTGCTGTAAAGGAAACATGTAAGTCCAAAACATGAAATTTTACTGTATAATCAAAAGTCTTTGTCATTTTCTTTTATTCTCAGTTAAATGTAATAAGTTGCAAAGTTCAAAGACCTAAACAACCAATTACTTATTTTGTTGTACACTGAAACAGTTACTCGACTAGTCTGTTAAATACAAACTGAAATGAATTTTTTGTAGGTATCTACAAATCAGTTAGAAAGCCTTTGTGTACTAAAAACTAGGACTATAAATGGCTTAAAAATATAGTACAGGAAAGCGTTATTTAAAATGAGAAAGATGTAAAGATCTCTATTAGATAACACATAATTGATATTCAGTAAGTTAGAATATTTCTTTTCATAGTTTTCCATTGGTACTTAAGTCAAAAACATGCAAGTAGTTATTTGAACTATACTTAAATTTTCTTTAAAGACATTGGTTTTGCAGAATTTGTGCTTTGATTTCTAACTGCTTAGAGACAGCCAGTTTATGCTTACTAAATGTGTAAGAGTTCGTATGTCTAAAGTAGTACATTTTAATGAGAAATAGGTTAGAGAAATCACAGAAAATCTGAAGGATTTTTAAGAATTACTTAGAAAGTTATAATTCGCTTTTTAAAGCAGGACAAGAAGCTATTTAAATAGGATGGGAGGCCTTAGGGTGCAGTGAACATTTTAATTGCATATTTAATTAGAAATATGCCAGAGAGGTAGTGTTTAGTTTAGCTGAAGCTCATGGGCCTTGACAAAACATTTTTTTTCTAACTAATATTTTCTTTTACCTTTTTAGAAATTAGATGGAGCTGAATAGAATTTAATTTTGTTGCTATTCATTATGAAAGGATTAGAACCTTTTATTTTCTTATGGAAAATAAGTGGACAGGTTTATTTTAAAGGTTTTTCTCTTTTAATTATCCTTGAAACTTAGTACCTACACATTTGACAGTTCAGGAAAGATTAAAATATCATCTGGATTGTATAAAATACAAGGTCTTTTATAGGTTTTTACCACTTAGCCCAGAGCTTCAGTATCTGGATGGTATAGCCATTAAGAGTAGAAAAGTATGAAGTCTATAAAGTAAAAGTAACTGGACTGTATTGCTTTATGTGAAGGAGCATTATTATTAGCAAGGAATAATTAAGGATCCCTAGGTTTATCATATCGTACAGGACAGAAATTTTGTCCTATGTTACGTTTAATTGGTGGTATTAAACAGTCAAAACCAGAAAAAAACAGGCTATTTCAATGGAGAACAGAAGCTAAATGAGTCTATCTCTGCACGGTTTTTAGTGTCACAGCATTTTCTATTCCGGGCAAAGTTGAAAGTGTAAAACTACTTAAGGGGCTCTAGACTGTACCCAGTTGGACATTCTTTGTTACCCCAAGAGTTCATCATTTACTGAGGTACCTGTGCTATCAGCTCTTACCTTGATGGTCTTTTCGGAAGGTGTTATCTTTTCAAACGCCTTGCTCATTGTCATGAGGTACTGATAGGGCTAAGTCGAGGAGAAGGTACAATTCCCTTCTATCATTATTGGCATTCTTCTTCTTTAGAAATAAATGTGCTCCTGGAGCATAAAGCTAGCTACGTGGAACTAGGAAGCTTCAGAAAGGAAATTCAAGAGGTAGAATGCATAGCTATGGCAGAACTTGAAGAATTTGGCTCAGTTTCGGTGGATTAAATAATGGGTTTCTGGGTTGTTGAGGATGTGTTTATTGCAGGGGGTGTTAATTATGTTGAATGGTGTGTTAGGTTTCCATTTGCACAAACCTAGCAGCTAAAACACTTACTTGTTATCTCATAATCCTGTAGGTGAGAGGTATGGCATGTGGATTCTCTGCCTAGGGACTTCCAAAACTAAAAGTCAAGATATTGATTGAATGATATGCTCTAGAGCTAGGGGTCCTTTTCCAAGCTCATGTGGTTTTGGCAGAATTCTATCCAAGTATGTAGGACTAAAGTTGCCTTCCTCACTATGTGGTCCCCTTCACCTTTAAAAGACAGCAATAAAGAGGTCTCTTACATCCTTGTGCTTAGCCTAAATCTCACACCTCAGAATAAGTCTTCACAGAGAAAACAGTCCCTTTTAAGAACTCAACTGATTACGTGAGGCCCAACCTACTGCTTTCTCCAAAGTCAGTTGTGACATAACCTCCCAATCACGGGAGTAAAACTCAATCTTTGAGATTATTCAAGGCATGCGCAGTAAGGGCAGCAATTCTGAAAGCAATTTTAGTATTTTGACTACTAAAGGTAGGTTCATTGTATGAAATTGTAATGAGCTATACTATTATTTCTACTCAATGAAAGTACTTAACAATGCAGTGTACATGTAAAGGAATGAGAATAAGGAAATAAAAGACTTAGAATTTCAAAGATGTTTTTTCAAGGTCCATGAGCTTCAGCTAAACTCTATAGATCTAGCATTTTTCTAATATACAGCTAAAACTATTTGACACTTATTACCAACCTATAATTATCAATGCAAGGTACTTAAACACAAGCTAGTATCACACTCATGAAAACAAGGAGTTTTTACCTTAGGAGGCCAGTGACAGTATAGATCAGTGAGGAAAACAGAACTGTGGGTAATCATGTCAGAACTCTTTAATTCAAAACAAGCAAACAAGATTGTATTGAGCCTCTCTGGCATGCCTAAAACTCTGCTAATACTATAAAGATATTAAAAGCCCAAGTCTTGACCTTTTTTAAGATTTGACTGGAATAAACCATCTCTCCACGAAAATCACAAGTGCCTAATTATGCAGTACTCACTATAAATACAATTCAAAAGTAGAAAAAACATTAAGAGGTGAAATAATTTTGTTTCAGAGGCTCTAGGTAATAAAAAGTAGAGTCTGGGCTTTGAAGATGACTGATACATAAACATGCCATGGAGGAAGGATGATGTTATGGGCTTTAGTCTGAACATGGAAGTGGGGGTTCCTGAAACGGATTGGAAATGATATATGTTGTGGACAAGTGCATTTGAATAGAATGAGTGGGGATGACTTGTCAGGTGCCTTGAAGATCCCGAGAGGCACTGTACACCACAGAGCAGCTAGAGTGAAGCATGATGACAGTTGTGTTTCATAAGGATAATCTGGGGGTGATGTGTACTTTACAGAAGACTGTGGAAAACCAAAGGCAGGAAAACTAGAAGGCCATTTACACAATGCAAGTTGTAAGAACCCTACACCAGTAATAACTGTGTTACAGAGACTGAAGCATCACCAAGACTTGCTCCCAGAAGAAACAGCTAGGACTGGGGACATCTGGTGTTTAACCAAGATGGGACATGTTATCAACATCTTTCTGGTTTTCAGTCTGGATTGTCAGAAGGTTAACACCATAAATGAACTGACTAGCTCCCACTGTAATTCAGTCTTGAAGACCAAGAGCCTAGTTATAAGCAGGGCTTATATGTTGAGCTAAAGGATGGCTCTATCTTCAAAAACATGTTCCATCCTAAGTTTCAAACAGCACCAGAAATAGCCAAGGTCATGATTAGAGGTAAAGATTTTTAAATAATTAGAGACAGAAGCCACAGGGGTGAAAAGTTTCTTGGTGAGCCTAAGTGAAAGGAGACACCATTAAAGACTTAAGAAATAAAAAGGTTTTGTGAGGCCATTTCTGTGATGAACAGCAAGAAGCAGCAAAAACCGTGAGAGCAAAGGGAACAGGCAAGTGGAAATTAAGAAGACCTGGGGGAGAGAAAGTAGTCCATTATCAGATGCTGAGATAAGACGGAGAGAACCAAGAAAAAACATTTATTTTAGTTATTAAAAAAAAAAAAGAAACTTTCATTTAATAAACATGCATTAGAGTCTTGCTATCTACTCATAGGTTCCTGATTGGGCCTGCAGGTGCTCAAGAAACAAAATTTAACAAAAATTTTCAAGAAATCCTAGAAGTGGTAGAGTCTTGAGGTAATAATGGAGAATATATACCTACCACATGGTTTTTCAGCTTATTTCAACAAAACATACCCAAATTACAAGCACATTTACTACATTTGTGTGTGCATGAAGTTCGCTGGTTCTAAGATTTTTGGTCCATTTTTCTTCTTTTTATCATGAAGTGATAACACACCAAACATGCAGACCTATGTTAAGCTTTTAGTGACCATGAATAATGCTCTAAGAAAACAAAAAAAAGTTTTCTTCTTCCATAGGTTTACATCCCTTTTGATGCTGGAAATTTTGAGTACCATATGCTACATACTTCATCAAAAAATGCAAAGATTGTTTTTAAAGGAATAGAAACCACAGGCCAGCTAAAATCACACCAACAAACCAAATATTCAGGCTATTCGAACACAAGCCTCAAAGCTGTCCTAAGTCTGTGTGCAAACCCCTAGGATTTACAATACTTACAGCAATGACTAATATATTTGTGGAGCAATTAGAAGAAGCTATTTAGTGTTCAAAGTCCTTTATGTGTATTTTTATTGATCCTTGCAGTTACATTATGAAGCAACAGCTACTGCCATTTTTATTTTAGATAAAGAAATTGAAGCAGATTACTGAAGTCTGCAGAGCAAGTAGAAGAGTCAAGATATAAGCATTTTGGTATTCTAACTGATGAGTATTAGCCTAAAGAAATTAACTCTGTCTTCAAAGAGACTGCTTCTTTTGATGTTCACAGAATGCTTAGAATGAATTTGTAAACACTAAGAAATTAGAAAATTTAATAATTCAGCCCTTTCTTTCACCTATCCCTGGGTGGGGGTTAACCTAGTCCAGCATTGACAAGAGCCAGAACTGACATAAACAGTTGCTCCTGTTCAATACCATAGACCTCCCCCACCTTCTGTAGGCAAAGGGTAAGACCTATAGAATTATTAAGGTCTGACTGAGGAAGATTTATCTCCCTAAATCAGAGTATGGTAACTACAGAAAATCACAGAAGAGCTGTACTTCTGGGCTGTATTACACACACACACACACACACACACACACACACACACACACACTCACAGATGACCTTTACCTATGTTTCAAAGCAGCCATCCACCCTGAGGGAAACTTGCAGGTTAATCTTCTGCACACAAAGCCTAGCTATATCTGAAGCATGATGTTAGCCCCCATATATAAATTTTCATTTTAAAGCAAAGGTGAGGGGTGGGTATGTATGGAAAATAGTCTATTCTAGCTCTGGAAGTTTATACAGCAGTTTTCGTTGTTACCTGTAAAATCAAGTGCTAACTGGATCAGCTTTTCTAAAATAGAACTGGATACATTTTTTTTCCCTAAAAATTTAAAAGCCATCTTGTTACCATTTCCCCCTGAGGTTATCATAGATCAGAGAGATGAAAACCAAAATAATCCCCATTCCTACTGTCACTTAAACATTGCAAGTAATATACATGTAAGATGAAATACTGGGGGGGGGGGATCTTATAAAATTCTGAAATAGAGTAACTAATGCCAGATGATGAGTGTCTGAAACACATTTCTTATGATTTTGACTGTTATCCCGTTTATAGTTTGTATTATCATTGTAAGTTTTTTCTCCCTATTCTTTCAATTCTGATTCAAGCTAAAAGAGTAGCTATTTTCACTTTAAGGTTTAGAGCTTCAAAAACATCCAGTTTCTTATTTGAGGGCAAGATGGTTTTATATTCAAAATCTGTAATTTAGGCTTCCAACTGACTCCAGGCAATAAACATGCTATTCTTTTCTCTGAACTCTTTGCCCCAAATTTGGCTTTCGAAAATTAAGTTTGCCAGTGATGTAGACAGCTAGAATGAACTTTAAAGTAGTCCTTTTTTTCAGGCAACTTTGACTGCCTAAGAGAAAAATCAGAACCCTACTTCCATCCACTCACTGGGTTTCCAAAAAGTGTCAGGTACTGTGTCATTCTAAATCTAAACCATTGCCGTCCTACTAACAGGCTTTTGTCCTTTGACCCATTCCAGGCAGTTATTCAGTGAAAAACATCATCAGTACGGTCTCAGAGATGTCACTCCAAGAAAGGCACGGCTAAAATTGTTCTTATTCTTATAGGCTTTTAAGTATAGTTGAAAGCCCTTGGGCCTCACTCCCATAACTACACATGGAGTTTGCCCACTCAGATTAAGCCCAAAATTGTGCTTTCCTTCAGGCTCTTATTAAGGGGATTCTAGATCCTGAGTAAATAATGATAAAATGTAGCACCTCCGAAACTGGAATCCATTTATTTTACAGAGGAATTTAAAGTAAGTCACAATCTGGGGATGCCTGGGTGGCTCAGTCATTAAAATAAGTCACAATATGGTATTCGACAGCATTCTGTAAAGGCTACTAGGGGTTTCTGTTGGAAGGATATGGACCATTGTCTGCATTTGCACACTATATTCTTTCAATGAGCAGGTTAGTATTTCTGAAACTAAAGTGTTACTTTTATTAGAGAAGGTCAAAATACATTATAATCTAGAAGAATTTCTGCTTAAGTGTTTACTGTTAAGTATCTTAGAAGAAATGTATATAAAATAGCATGGAAATGTAAGCAGCAAACATTTGGTCTAAGGTCCTTTAACCCGGCTTTCAAAATCGCAATGCTATTATTGTAATAATCGCACCGTTATCAGACAACAGTTGTGCTGACACAACCTTCTGCTGAATCAGTGTCTAGATACCTAAATGAAATGACCAGTTACTAAGCTAGAAGAAATGGTTCCCAGATCTGTTGCCATTGGTTTACAAAGCAAAACAACCTATGTCCCTACCCCCTCACCCCAAGTAGTTGAGGTTTCTGTAGTTAGGCTGATGTCTGCTGTGGGAATGTTCTGTGTGGGGAAAGTTATAGTCGAGTTTTCTGACAGTTCTATGAAGAATGGAGCCTGGATTAAGTTAATGCTTAGATTCTGAAGGTTCAAAGAAAACATTTTCTTTATTCAGAATATCAAGGTAGGATGACAAGTGAACCTTTAGCAATTTTTCGATCCGACTTATTTTTGAGAGACAACAGAAAGTCCACCTCCAAAGTAACAGGCTTTGGAGAGTAATACTGACTGTATTCAAAGATATAGTTTTCAGAGGGATTGCAGTGGATGAGACAGAAATGGTGTAAGTGAAGCTTATTCCTTAAGTTTCTGTTGATATTACCTGTCCAACAGAAACTCTGACTTGTCTCAAGATTGGTTGTCTATTAAATTGAATTCCAGGATATGGGAGGCACTTTAAAAGCCAAGTAAACCTCAAGGCTTTTATCCTGCTTTTACTAGTTTTGCTAAAACTAAAAATTAGAGAGCTGACATTCATCACCTTTGTGTTTTACAACAGAACAGAAATACTTGAAATTCTTGATGCCAACAGCTGTGTAACTTTCATGTTACCCTGGCAATGTTCATGTATTTGTAATGATAGTAAAGAATTGCTGGTTAGTTATGTATGGAGGAAGAAAGTCTCTGGCTCCGAGACCTTTCCAGCAGAAGAGATTTAGCATCATTATTTCTGAAATATGACCTTCCCCAGCAGCACTCCCAAATTAGCACTAATACACTCTGAAGACCAGACTCATCATTGTGACTTACACTGTTCAGTTCTGTTGGAAAGCAAGCACTCATTGCAGTAAAAATGGAGTTAAGAATTGTGGACTGGAATAAAGGGCAGTCTTTTGAATGTACCAATTCCCCTTGTTAGTAAATAACAGTGGCAGTAATTATGGACCATAGAGATCCACATTTTCAAGCATGCTTTGTAAGAAATCCATCATTGTCAGCATTCTGGCCTTGGTCATGTTCTCCTTAGCAGCAAGAGAAGGAATTTGAACAAAAGGCATCTAAGGAACTACAGCATATGTTTAATAAGTTTCAAGCTGTTGTATAGCTTCTCCAACAAGCTCCTTCAGTAAGGAAAATGAAGGACATCAATGAATTACTTACATCTATTTATAAATTGGCAGTCCTTGGCAAGGTACATTTGAAAGGATAAGAACCACCACCAGAACAACCTCACAGACTTGCTTTTAGAGTTTTGGGATTCATAAAATCTCACTATTGTCTCCACAGAATTGGAGTGTTTCTTTTATTCTATTTTTCAAACCTCCTAGTTACAAGCCTTTTTTTTACTTTTTTTTTTTTTGTATTTCATTAAATTTCGTGTTGTGTTTACCCAGGTAATTTACATCATGAAGAAAAGCTGGTGACACAAGAACACAAAAAGCAAAGGAAAAGGATCAGTCTAAGATTTTGGTCGGAACTTAGTGTTCTCCTAAATTGTGGGTCTGGGCCTCATTCCGGTGGTCTCTGATATACAGCGCTGACATCAGACTATGCCTATATTCAGTGCATTTTCAAAATGTTGAAATAATCACTCCTTTTTCAGCATGAGAAAGAGAGGAAATTTCCTTTGTTTCACTCCTTTTAAAAATGCAGCTACATATAAACCAAGGGTAAGATTCTCAGCTGCTCAATAATGGCACCAGATAGTTAACAATTACCTAGCATGTACTATACACTCATCCCAACTCTGAGGTAGGTGTGAGGCACTGACAAGGTAAAAAAACATCGCCAAAGGTTATACAGCTGGTGAGTTGTTCAACAGTTCAGCCATCTGTACCTATACCTTGAATACCCTCCACACTACCTTTAGTTGTCTTTGAATAGCCCTCTTGAGTTCAGCCAAAATGGTCTTCCTGCCCTTTAAGATACCAAACCATAAGTGACTCTTAATCTCACAAAACAAACTGAGGGTTGCCGGAGGCAGGGGGTTTGGGAGAAGGGGGTGGGATTATGGACATTGGGGAGGGTATGTGATTTGGTGAGTGCTGTGAAGTGTGTAAACCTGGTGATTCACAGACCTGTACCCCTGGGGATAAAAATATATGTTATCAAAAATAAAAAATTAAAAAAAAAAAAAAGATACCCATATGCTTTTTAGTTATAATCAGAAAACATACATTCTGAATGTCATACTTGGGCTACTTAAGATCATAAGCCTTGTTCTTATTTGAGATTCTCTGATATGTGGCAGGCATTCTACGGGACAGAAGAGATGGTAGTCAACTAACGAAGTCTAGTCCTTGCCCTCAAAGGTTCTGGTCTCAAAGACTGTACATTATATTCTCAACTTTAGCTATCCCATATCAGCAGCATTTGGGAAACTCATACTACTGAGAGCTGGGCGCACGCCAAAATTACATCTGATTATATAGGAGTGGAATTAGTAACTAGAATTGGTGTTTTTTGTTGTTGTTTTATTTATTTATTTTCAAGACCCTCAACAATTTCTTGTCTGGCCAAGATAAGAACTCTTATCTTCCCGTCTATTGGTCAGAGAGACAATATAGTTACAGCAAAAACAGTTCTGAAACTTAATATCAAATATGCAAAAGTGTGATAGTAGATTATAATAGGTTTGGGATACATGTCAAAGATTTCTTGAGAGAAGCATCTATTAAGCTAATGCTAAAATAATGCACTGAGTTTAGTAAGATGAACTCAGTCTTATGCGCATTCCTGGAAGAAGGGAGCATGTGGATGCCCAGGCCTTAGTGTGTTCCAAGAACAGAGAAGGGCATTATTGCCCATGTGATGCAGCAGATATATGAAGTGAGTCTGAATATTCATGGTTCCTGTTATAGTCTGGTAAAATAAGGTGAAGGAGAACCTCGGCTTTGATGTCCCTTTCCTGTATTTTTAATTTTCCTTCCTACAAACTGTTGATAGCGTGCAGAAAAATAAGACCAAAAAGATAGATGCAATCTCAAATGAACTCACTCCATTTCCTTTGTAAAACAGTCCTCATGATTGGACATTTCATAGATTTTGCTTTGTAGGAAGCACAGAAGAGACAGCACAGTGGATTCCAGAAAAAGACATTATAGACACTTGGGTCGAGTTTGAGGGGATGGCTATGGGCAAATAGAGGACTGGTATTTTTTTTTTTTTAAAGATTTTATTTATTTATTTGACAGAGAGAGAGATCAGTAGTAGCCAGAGAGGCAGGCAGAGAGAGAGAAGGAAGCAGGCTCTCTGCTGAGCAAGGAGCCCGATGTGGGGCTCCATCCCAGGACCTGGGATCATGACCTGAGCCGAAGGTAGAGACTTAACCCACTGAGCCATCCAGGCACCCCTAGAGGGCTGGTATTAAACAGCCTCTGTGGACTTCTGTCTGTTCTAATTTTAGTCTTAATGACTTCTATCTAAAAACCCCTTCTCAGCAATATCCATTGACCTAATTCATGTTGTGTTATTGTCATCACTGCCCCCTATCTTTCAAAAATACCATCTTCCACTAAAACACTGTTATCCTCTCTAGAATTGACCCCTAACCAAGTGATTGGGGCAGCCTTGCATTACTTTCATCACCAAGTCACACACTAAGTATTCTCAGCTTCCTCTGTGGTTCACCATGTGCCAGAAAACATCATTCCTCCCTTATTATTAGCAGGAATATATTGCAGAAAATTGGCATCTTGTTTAATTCTTAACTCTATGGCAGGCAGTCACAAGTCTCCATGACGTATTTCATCATGAGAAAGTCAGATACCATTTTAAAATTTAGAAATTAAACATTCCTTGCTATTTCAAATATACATATGTATAGCATACATACATATCTAAGTAGAAAATTCAGTTTACAAAGAAGTTTGATGCAAACAATTATATGCAACCTCATTGGGGCTCTCACCTACTCTGGTTCCTCTGTAGCCAGCATTTCTCAATGACCACAATTTACAGTGTTTTCAGGTGGAACTCTGCTGGATATGAAGCCCACAAACACTAGTAGGACACGAGGACTGGATTCTGAGCATTTGGGGATGACCTACATAGGAGGTCTGGTGAGGCTTTAGGACATAATCCTTGGATTGCAGGCTTTTGCCTACTAACTCTTTAGTCCTCCCCTTTCTCATATTCTGTCTCCCCCACCCCTTTTTTGGCTAATCTAAAATGCACATTCCTTCTGTTGTAAAGGTGCTTTAGATCATGGACAGCTCTATCTCTCAGGAATCTCAAAGATCACAAGACATGGGCTTGCTCTTCTAAGGTTGACTCATAAGAAATGACCATTTAATTTAGGTCAAAGAAAGGCCAAGTAACCATTTCATAAGTTTCAAGCTGCTATTAGTAAAATAAGAGAATGAGGTTCTTCAAGTTCTCTAAGTTCTGTGGTCCCATTTACCAATATTCAACACATGGGATTCAGAACAGCTTCTCTCTGGATAGAGACAAAGTGCTTAGGCCTCTGAGATAATAGTGTGTACTTGGGATCTTGAGATCAGAAAGCCAGAATAAACTTGACCCCCGAAACGCACTGCCACTTTTTTATTTTTTTTTATTTGACAGAAATCACAAGTAGATGGAGAGGCAGGCAGAGAGAGAGAGAGAGAAGCAGGCTCCCTGCCGAGCAGAGAGCCCGATGTGGGACTCGATCCCAGGACCCTGAGATCATGACCTGAGCCGAAGGCAGCGGCTTAACCCACTGAGCCACCCAGGCGCCCGCCATTTTATTAATACATGAGCATTCATAGGTCAGCTAATGGCCCCTCATCTAATTAGGGCAAGAACCTAAGAAATCCAGGAAGTACCTGGGGCAGGAGGAAAAGCAACTAAAAATCACGAAGTACAGGTGTATTGTCAACTGTCTTTAATGTTCCTCCTGATGGCCTCGGGAATCTTGTGAGCTCACACTGGATAGGAGGACACATGACAAAAGCCTATTTTTCTATACTCATGAATAGTTTTAAAGAAAAACAAACCTGCTTGTTTAGATTCAGTTCTTTTAGAATATTTTGTTCATAAAGACTTTAATTTGGTGACCCTTTCAGACTGATGTGGTCTTTATTTTAATGAGGTCTTTATTTTATTTTAATGAGGAGCCTGATTAGCTAAGAATTGCTGAGAAGAACCATATTGGATTCTAACCTGTGTGATTTATTTTTAACCGTCTAATATTTCTAGACACTTGCCTGGAAAAAAAGTCATTTGATATATACTTTTTGTATTGGTTTGTCATGCAGATTATTAAATAATTTATGCTTAAACTCCAGGCAAGTCATTCAGAGGTAATGGGCAAATTTTGCCTCCCAAATATGCATGAATATTTGTAATTTCCCACTGCCAATACCTGCTCCCCCTCCCGCTTGTAATACTTGTTAAAACAGAACTGTAAGTTCTTAATATTTCAAGTAGATATTTTTAAGATACTTAACTATAATCATAAGGGATTGCCCTCATCTTCTCATTTTATGTTCATAAAGAAACTTTGTATTTTATTTTGGAGTTTAAAAATTTTTAAATCCTTAATCCTTTAGCTTATTTTAATAGTTAGCAAATAAAAGCTAGTTAAAAAAAGTGACTTTTTAAAGAATTTCAATAGTTAAAATAGTTTGTGATGTCCCAGGGAAAATACAAACCCAGTATTTAATAATGTGAATTTGCTATTGTAATGTTTAACATTGTATGTTTAATGTTTAATATTGTAATGTTTAACTTGGGGATGCAGACATTCTATTCTCCAGAAAAGAAAAAATGTTTTTATCCTAATGATCAGTACTACAACATATAGTAATAGTACATATGTAGCTCTTTTGTACAAAAGATGTGGTTAAAATTTGATATTTCAGTAGAATAAGATAGTCTTCAGTAGAAGATATAAAAAATGACATACCTTATTTTGATTGTGGTATAGTGTGTTGTTTTATTTCTTCATTGTTATGATGCTATTTTCTAATTATTTGAGCTTATAAAAATAGGTGGTTGGGGATTTTAACCCTATTTATTTTCAGTCTTAGAAGGCGATGATAATCAAAATTCAATCTAGCCAACTTGAATTGTTAATTTTAAGACAATGCTTTCTCAATTGTAGAAGTTGTTGACAGATCTGTGGTTATGTTCAGAAACCATTCTATCACAGTGATAAAATTTGTAATTTTCATTAGGTATGTGTAGGTATGTGCCTACATATATGCCTACATTAGGTATGTGTAGGTATATGCCTACATGTATGAGGAAAACATTGGATGGGAACAAAACATTAATGATGCAAACATTCAAAAATTTGCTGTTATATATTTTTGGCTGATTACCCATTATCTGTATAAAAGAATGAAAACAAACTGGCCAGGGAAGAAACAGGTGTGTGTGTGGGGGGATGTATATCAAGCTCTCGTTTTAAAATTACATTTAATTCTGATACCAAGTTAGTCAGTCAGGTTTTGAAAATACTTCAATATCCAAATTCCTATGTGAAGATTATAGGGTTTTAAAAGGTTATTCCTGAGACCGAGAGAAGAGTGTATAATTTAGGACATAAATGCTTGTGATACTGAAGTTTAGGCAATGTCCCTATCTCCTATCATTGAATAGCCTGGATATTGAGGACATTTGGTGGATTCTATTTGAATTTGACTAAGACTCACAAATCATTTAGATTTTCAATTATATTTATTTCAAATAAATATCTGGAATACATACACATCGGTCATAAAACCCTTGGATATATTATGGTATGGTAATTTAGAGTCTTCCCACTAGATGAACCACTAGCAACTGAGACTTTAGTAAAAACTTAGAATCTGAGATGCCACTCAATGCCTGTATCTTCCAAAACCTTTAGATGATTTGTACATGCGTTAAAGCTTGAGAAGCTTTAACTGACATCCTAACTCGATGGTGAAAGCTTGAAAACTTTTCCTTTAAGATCAGGAACAAAAGAAGTGTACCCATTCTCACCATTCCTATTCAAGACAGTACTGGAACTCCAAGCCAGGGCAATCAGGCAAGAAAAGGCAACAAAATTGGACAGATAAATTTGTTCATATGACATTTTATAGACAAAATTCTGAAAAAAAAAATCGATTCTAAAAATCAGTCAAAAGAGATACAATCAATGAATTCAGTAAAATTTCAGAATATGAAGTGGATATTGAAAGATCAGTAGCATTTTTAGATGAAAAAGAAAGAAACCCATTTACCATGGTATCAGAGATAGTATATTTAGGAAGAGTTAATCAAGAAGGTTAAAAAATCCCTGTATTGAGAACTCGAAGACACTGATGATAAAAAGTCACATACACATAAATGGAAATGTATTCCACATTCATGGATTAGAAGAATATTGTTAAAATATTAAAATATCCATGCTACCCAAAGCCATCTATATAGCCAAGGCAATCTCTATCAAGATCCCAATGGCCTTAAAAACAAAACAGAACAATGGTCTTAAAATTTATGTGGAATCAAAGAAGATCCCAAAGAATCAAAGTAATCCTGAGAAAGAAGAACTTGGAGGTATCATACTTCCTGATTTCAAGCTATGTATATATTACACACATACATATACATATATCTAGTATGATGCTGATATTAAAACAGATACATAGTATGGCAGTGGTATAAAACAATGTGTACTGGTATGTAAATAGACACATAGATCAATGCAATAGAAAGCCCAGAAGTAAAGACATGCATGTATATTCACTATTTGGGGAGTCAATACTCAGTGGAGGAAAGAAAAATTCTCTTCAATAGATCATTCAGGTAAAACTGGTACTTATATTGAAGACTGAAACTTGACCCCTATCTCATACCTCTGAAACATTTAAGGATTTTTTCAAGGTTTTATGGTTTGTTTTTTAAGATTTTATTTGACACAGAGAGAAAGACAGACAGACAGACAGTTAGAGACAGAACACAAGCATAGGGAGTATGAGAGGGAGCCCAACATGAGGCTGGACCCCGGATCATGACCCGAGCCAAAGGCAGATGCTTAAAGGCTGAGCCACCCAGGTGCCCCAGCATTTGAGTATTTAATCTATTTTGAGTTATTTTAAGACCAAAACTCCTAGATGAATAAACAGGAAGAAAGCTTCTTGTTATAGGTGGCAATTTTTTCTTTTTCTTTCTTTCTTTCTTTCTTTCTTTTTTTTTTTTGTATATATCTAAGGCATAAGTAACAAGATCAAAACCAAGAAGGATGGTGTTAAACTATAAAATTCTGCACAACAAAAGAAATGATCAACAAAGTGGAAAAAAAAAAACCTGTGGAATGTATCTGATTAGTTATACATCTAAAAGATGTATAGAACTCATACAACTTAATAGCAAAAAAACAAAAAACAAAAAATAATCAGTTAAAATGAAAAAATGAGGATTTTTTTAAAATGAGGATCTGAATAGACATTTTTCCAAATAAGATATACAAATATCCAACAGGTGCATGAAAAGGTATTTGTCATCACTAGTTAGGAGAAATACAAATTCCAATCAAACTGAGATAGCCATTCTAACAGATGGGACACGCTGCCAAAATGTGGAGAACACCACTGTTGGTGGGACTGTAATTTGGTATAGTCACTATAGAATTGGAGATTTCTCAAAAATAGAGCTAGAATTGTACTTCTGGGACTATATCCAAAAAATGAACTGTATTTCGAAGAAAACATTTGAATCCCCATCTTCACCGCATTATTTGCAATTGCTAAGACACAGGAAACAAACTTCTCCATCAATGGGATGAATAAAGATGGGATATAAAATAGGGTACTCATTTAGCTGCTAAAAAATGAAATCTTGCCATTTCTAAGAACACAAATTGACCTTGAAGGGACTATACTTGGTGAAGTCAGACAAATACTGTATGATCTCACTTATATGAGGGATTTTTGTTTTAAACAAACTCCTAGAAAAACATCAGGATTTGTTGTTATCAGAGTTTAGGAGCAGGTAAGTAGATGAAGATGGTCAAAAGTTACAAACTTCCAGTTATAAGTATTAGAGATGTACAACATGAGCACTATCAGTGATATGTATTTGAGAGTTGGGTAGATTCTAGGGGTTTTTATCACAAGGGAAAAAAAATCTATGAGAGGAGCATTAATCATATCATAGTAATCATTTCATAATACAAGTCAAATCATTATAGTATAGACCTTAAGCCTCTATAGTGCTCTTCATCAGTTACATGTCAGAAAAACTAGAGAAAAGTCTTGAGAAGCATTGGCTTAGAGCTTGGACTCTCAAGTTCAAAGCAAACCTCTAAATACTGGTTTCTCCAGTATTTCTCTCTTGTAAAATAAGGCTAATGTTACCTTCTACCATTTTTCCTGTTCCAAAATTTATATATCAATTTGTATACATGACTAACTTAAAAAGAACATTCAATAAGAAGTATTAGTAGTTATTGGTAGGCCATGGAGCAGGACAGAATCATAGGCCTGTAAGTCAAGTGCAACTTGTTGAGACCATAAGTACTAACAAAACAAAAACAAAACCCTCAATAGATAACATATGTTCTAGGCAGGAGTTGAGCAATGATGAATCATAGCTGAAATAAGCATTCTATTTTCTCTACTTAAAAATGAAAAACATTTGAATATATTCCTCTCTATATAAATATTTTAAGTCTCTTCAGAAACTTAGGACTTTTATATAATCTACTCATGGTCTCTGCCTCAATAACTTATACTTCTAAACATTGTCTTTTGTATTTTCTATGCTTTTAGTAAATAATTGAGGTCCTGTGAAATTCATGGTTTGAACCAAGATAAGATATACCTTGCATTATCATGTTCTGTGGGACTTTAGGGGAGATGGTAGGGGAAAAATGCATGAGTTCATTCATTCACCCACTTCTTGAATGTTTACTGTGTTTCGAGCACTTGTATAAGCAATGTAGCTACAAAACTAAAGAAAGGAATTTTCCCACATAGTGGCCACATTCTAGTGGGTGGTGGATATGATGGTATCCTGTTTTATATAGCAACTTATAGTCATGCATATATTCTTGCACAAGTACCTAGCCCAAAGCCTTCAGATCAGACCTTCCGATCTGAAATTGTGAAATTTAAAATAATTTTGGGTGGTAAAATTTGAAGTGGACCATGCTTCTTGGTTAAGCTGATAATATAAAATATAATCCATAAGTTATGAAATCTATTGTTATTTTCTGTCACTTATGCCTTCCTTTATGGACCATAACAGTTTGATAGAAGAGGTAGTATAGGAGGAGGATTTCTGAATATGTGTAAAAATCAAACCCACATTTAATGCTGTAATTCTTGTCTTGACCACTTTGTATCTTTTTAATCTTGAGTAATTTGGTTAATATTGTCTTAGTTTTCTCATGTGTAAGAAAAAAAGACAATAGTACTTTGAGCTTTGAGAATATTGGAAGAGGTAATACATGTTTAGTATTTATAGTGTCTAATATTGTGATCTAGATGAATATTGCTTATAATTATTGTAATACATAATTGGCCTTCTGTTGTCCTATATTCAATTTTCACCATAATTTCATACACTGATTTATACGTTTAGTTCTACAAAATGATCTTCATTTGGACATGAACTCCATCTGATGAATAACCTGTATGTACAGCAACATTTTTCATACATGTACACCTTCAACTTCACATCTTTATACACCCCCCTTTCCAGAGTGTCAGTTCCTAGCTATAAAGTCAAGGTGGGGGGAGGATTGTTTGGATTTTTTTTATTTAGTAAAGTGTCAGGATATAAAATCAATGCACAGAAATCTGTTGCATTTCTCTACACCAACAACAAGACAGAAGAAAGAGAAATTAAGGAGTCAATCCCATTTACAATTGCACCCAAAACCATAAGATACCTAGGAATAAACCTAACCAAAAAGGCACAGAATCTATACTCAGAAAACTATAAAGTACTCATGAAAGAAATTGAGGAAGACACAAAGAAATGGAAAAATGTTCCATGCTCCTGGATTGGAAGAATAAATATTGTGAAAATGTCTATTCTACCTAAAGCAATCTACACATTTAATGCAATTCCTATCAAAGATTGTTTGGATTTTTAAAGAAAATGTGATTCGCATAGTCTCAAGAAAAAGGTGGGTGCCTTAGAATTTCCTCCTTCAGAGACAACTTTAAATTCAATGTATTTTATTTTTTTTATTTATTTATTTGACAGACAGAGATCACAAGCAGGCAGAGAGGTAGGTGGAAAGAGAGGGAGGAAACAGGCTCCCTGCTGAGCAGAAAGCCCGATGTGGGGCTCGATCCCAGGACCCTGAGACCATGACCCGAGCTCAAGGCAGAGGTTTTAACCCACGAGCCACCCAGGTGCCCCAAAGTCAATGTATTTTAAAAGCAATATGGTAATCTAGCAAAACAGGTACAAGAAACATGCTGTCAGTATATCATTTTTGTTAGCATGCTTAAGATTTCACTATCACTCTATATCCAGACCTCAAGGATTACTTATTGAATCATGAATTAAAAAGTGAAAAGTTAGATAGTAAGAGGGAGGCTAACTTACAGCGCAACAGGGCAAGCCATTGCAGAATTGTCATGTAACTGGTTTAGGTAGAAAACCCTAGTGTTTCATAAGAGATCTACTTTAGGATAAAGAGGTTGTTGGAGTGCTTTGGGGGACACTGCTGGCAATAAATTAGGGATCTTAGAAATGGGACCTAACCACTTATGTTCAGGAATACTGCTTGGCATCCACTGCTTGTAAAGGGTCAGGAAAAGATGGTGATGTTCTCATTGATCATCTTCCCAGTTACCTAAGATGTAGTAGGGGTTATTTCCTTTCACAGATGAGAACATAGAAGAGACAAAACATATCAGTGTAACAGAACTAGCCAATAGTTTAGCTGTGATTTACCTCAGCTCAAAAGCTAAAGTCTAGGTTTCATTTTACTTCACATTATCCTCACAAAAACCACTGTAGATAATTCCGAGAAAGGTGGATGGGGTCATAGTATAGGTCATCTTGAATGCCCTGTGAGAATTTACATTTTAATCTCAAAGTAATGTGGAGTCACTGAAGGTACCCAAATCTAAAAATATCAAATAAATTGCCTTTATTAAGTACCAACAGTCAAAAGAGAAAAGTGTTATTTTTCAAGCTTCCTATTTTATTTTTGGGTAACACAAAAGCTATTCAAAGTTTTTTTGGAACTAAGTATCTAACTTAGTTCTTAAAGCATTTATTTTCCTCTGGTTTGAATCCTGATTAAACTACTAACTTGTATGACCTTGGGTAAATCGCCTCAGTGCAATTTAAAATGTGGATAATACTTATTTTAAGAGTGTCATGTGGAGATGAGATAAGCTAGTATGTGCAGAGTGCTTGACATATTCATGTGTTTTGTACTATGTAGTGTAAGTTATTTTTGTCAATGTTATAATATTTAGTACAACTATCCTGTTACATTTCAAAAAAGGAGATCAAACTCTGAGGGGGGAAAATGTAAGAGTGGAAGGAAGAATTCTGGCATATAGGGTAAGGAATTCCAGTAATAGCCAGTAACCAATAAATGCTTACAACAGCTTACCACTACTGTTTGGATTGCTAGAACCTGGTACAGCTACTATAAAAATAATTAGTTTAATGTTCTTAATCAGAGACACATGAATTACTATTTTTAAATCACTATTTTTAGCATTGGCAAGTACTGATATGTTTTGTGTACGGGTAGTACAGATCAACAAAATTTTAACAAAATATGACATGATGGGATGCCTGTGTGGCTCAGTAGGTTAAGCATCTGCCTTCAGCTCAGGCTGTGATCCTGGGGTCCTGGGATCGAGCCTGCATTGGGCTGTCTGCTCAGCAGGGAGACTGACTCTCCCCTCTCCCTCACCTACACCCCATTCATGTTCTCTCTCAAATAAAATATATATATATTTTATTATATATATTTATTATATATAATAAATATATATTTATTTATTTATTATATATATATACATATATATGTGTATATATATATTTTTTAAATAACATGTTTTTGTTTAAGTCATGCAGTCAAGACAGCTGGAGCTATTGTGCCCCTTATGCAAATCTCAATTTATAAATTACATCTTCCAAATTAACAGAAATATACCCTAATACAGTACATGTCATTTCTGATTTTATAAAGGTCATTCTGATAATGGCGACAAAAACACATCCAGTGTGTTTTGGGTCCAGTGTGTTTTGGAAGCATGGAGTAGGGAGATTCATGTGCAAATAAAGTCAGGGAAGACTCCTTAGAGACCATCTGGCAGCTGTCAATACAGGATGTAGAAAAAAATATGTATGTATACAAATATAGGAGGATCACAAGTCAAAGCCTTAAAGTATGGTTTTAACAGTAACCTATACATTCAGGGTTTTAATGTGAGAGGGATAAAAAATTAAATTTATAAAAAAGCTCTTTTTCCACTAGAGTTAGTACCTCAGCTATGCTTATTTAACATTGAGTAGTGATGTGTAATGGAAGGCCTCTGTATCTGTTTTACATATTAAAATACCTAAAATGAGAACACTGGATATTGTAGATTGAAGGAATGAAAAGTGAGAAACAATGGGCAGAGTTCCAAGGACAGATGAGTTAGTTCCCGAACTTTCAGAAAGTTTAAGAGGATTTGGAAACACCATTACTTGCATATCAGCATCCATTCCTCATTACTGTCAAATAGATTCAACCCCAGTTTTATTCAGGGGGCGATATATTCAGGAAAGGTAGGTGTCTCTAGCACTCCAGAGAAGAAGTCAGTCTGTCAAAACTGATCAAACATTAGTGTTTAAACTAATTACTTCCAGTAATTGGTTAAGAAGTGGGTATATTACCCTGTCCAGATCAATGAAACAAGAGCAATTCTGTTAGGAGCATAGGGTATGTTGTCCCCCCTCCCCCCCAAAAAAAATATTCCTCCTGGTAAGGGGAGACATTCAAAGAAACCATATCTTCTTCTCTTAGATGGTGTCATAAAAGGACAAGGTATCTAGAGGCTATGGTCCTCATGTGACCACGAGCTTAGGGGAAAAAAGATTTGGCCATGAGCCTGGGTAAAATGGAGCTCCAGGATTCACCATTGCTGGGCTATCTCACTTTCATCAAGGTTGTATAAAGTTCCTGGTAAGCTATACCCAAAGCAGTGAAAAGTTGATGAAAACCCTCTCATTTCATACTAAATTTAAACTTTCTACTATAACAATATAGGAATCAATTTAAATATGTGAAGTGGTATGGTCAGGGTTATAATGTAGGACAGGACAAATGGGGACTAGAAAGGATTAGAGAGGAACAAGACTTGCATCAAGAAAAGCAGCAAAGACTGAACTTCTAAAACTCAACAACTCCCCCCACCAAAAAATAATCCAGTTTTAAAAAATGGGCAAAAGGCATGAACAAACAACTCTGAAGAGGACATCTAAATGGCCAACAAACACATGAGAAGATGCTCATCATTACTTATCAGGGAAAACGCAAATCAAAACTACAATATTGCTTCATGCTTGGCAGAATGGCTAAAACTAACAGTATAAAAAAGAGGTATTAGTGAGGATGTAGAGAAAGAGGAACCCTTGTGCATGGATGGTGGGAATGCCAGCTAGTACAGCCACTGTAGAAAACAGCATGGAGCTTCCCCCAAAAGTTAATAGAGCTACTCTACAATTCAGCAATTGCACTACTGGTTATTTACCCAAAGAACACAAAAACACTAATTCAAAGGGATACACGCACCCTGAAGTTTATAGCTCTATTATTTACAATAGTTAAGATATGGAAGCAGTCTTGGTATTCATTGATTGTATGGATAAAGATGTGAAACTCACACATACACATGGAGCATTATTCAACCATGAAAAGAAATAAAGTCTTGCCATTTGCAACACAGATGAAGAATATGCTACAGACTATGTTAAATAAAATGGAAATATCATAGGATTTCACTCATATGTGGAATTTAAGAAATGAGCAGCAGGAAAAAAAGACAACAAGAAACAGACTCAATTATAACGAACTGATAGTTACCAAAGGGGTGGTGGGTAAAGGGATGGGTCAAGTAGGTGATGGGGTTTAAAGGGGCACTTACAATGAGTACAGGCTGATGTACAATAGTGATTCTGTATTTCCACACACCTGAAATTAGTTTAAGCGTTACTGGAATTAAAATTAAGACTTAAAACAACAAATAGTTATTGTAGTCGATATGAGAACAGATAAGAGATGGGTGGGAAAAGGGAATTTCAAAAAATGTATTAATAGTAGCATGCAAAAGCAATTTGTTGTTACAAATAAAGATGGAGTTAAAAACGCTTCCATATTTAAGTGCTCTGATTTGCAGCAAAGCTTAAGATTGCCATTCCTTTAAAAAAAAAAAAAGTCTTTATCTAAAATACACATAATGTAATCAAAATTCAGAAGTCACTGTATAAAGTGTATTTTTACCAATAAATCACAGCATGCTATATCGGATAAACAGACATAGTCCAAATTAAAATTTTGTGGAATGGATTTGTTATTTTGTCATTAGATGTAGACTAAAGAGGAAGTTGTTTTCTTAGAATTACCAGCACTGGAACAGGATTTTTAAAGTATTGACTTTGAATTAAATAAAGCATCTGGAGTTATGCTCTGATAATAGTTAGAATTCATACCAATGGAATACCATCAAAATATTTAGCAACAATACTGAGACAATTGTTCACTTCAAAGTGTTCATTTTAATATGTGAAAATTACACTTTCATACATTTTTTATACTTTCTTTAGCATGCAATAAAGAGTTCCATTCAGATGCTAAGAAAATCATACTTTTCAGTGCTAAATAAAAATATTTAGGAGAATCCAGGAGAATTTCTAGTTAATATTTAAAATTAAGTGTTGCTCATTTAAGATATTTCAGATTATTTAAAATACAGCATTAGAAGCTTATTAGAGCTTATTTACTTTAATACACAGCAACATAGGGGAATTTACAGGAGGCAGAGAGAGCTCAGTGGTACTTGCAATCAGAAGGATCCTGAATATAGAAAAATAACAGTCAGGCAACTATTTAAGAATTTGACAAGAGTATCTTCTATTAAGCTGATTTTCTTATAACCATTTAATAAAATGTCCCATTAAGTGATATCTCATTAAGGTTTATCTCCATTTGTCTCCCAGTTGGGTATCTATCAGCCCACAGTCTGGAAGATCCATATAACTTTACTGGATTGTGTAAGCACTTCTGTGTGTTCGTGCATGCATGTGGTGGCTGGGGTACATTCGTGCATTTGCATGTGTCAGAGACTTTTCTGTACCCAGGACTGTGCTAGCAATGAAGAAGGGTGAACAAGGCAGACATGGACTCTAAGCTCTCAGGGCAGGGGCCAACAGGGAATATGGACACTAAACAACGTTAGGCCTACAAACAGGATGGAGATATATGGAACTAAGGGTTTTTGGAGGATGCATTTGTCTGTGATCAGTCTTTTCTGACAAAGTTTAAGGATTACTGGAACAAATCAGAAAAATAGGAGGATGTTGGAGATGGGATAAGACCCTGCACGTCAAGAACATAGAACTGCCATGTATGTGGTATCTTTGAGGAACACTTTGAACTTGGTTATCATTTTTAGATTGAAGAGAATTCTGGAGAGTTGGAAAAGGAGGGATGGGCCGGATCTGGAATGCTAAGTCTACTGTAAGCGGTGTTCACGGAGTCTGGTCTTGTTTTAAGGGCACTGAAAATCCTTTGATTTATATGTAGAAAGAGACAATTACTTTTATATTTTGAACACTGTTGGTTGAGACAGAGAGTAGACTGGAAATAATTAAGATTGGGTAAGGAGGAGCACCTGGGTGGCTCAGTGGGTTAAAGCCTCTGCTTTCGTTCGGCTCAGGTCATGATCCCAGGGTCCTCAGATCGAGCCCCGCATGGGGCTCTCTGCTCAGCAGGGAGCCTGCTTCTACCTCTCTATCTGCCTGCCTTTCTGCCTACTTGTGATCTCTGCCTGTCAAATAAATAAAATCTTAAAAAAAAAAAAGATTGGTTAAAGAAAGGTGTATTAGCTAAGAGCTGCTGTAGAAGTTTAGGAAGGTGGTGACCTAGACTGGGTCATTGATCATAGGCATTGATTAAAGTAGTTGGATTCAAAAGCTTTTTAGGAGAATCAGAATTTTGAGTAACTGATTAGCATCTAAGAGACAGAAACTTGGTGCCTATGTTTCTACCTGAGCTTTACCACTTTCTAGCTATGAAGATCAGGCAAATGACCTTTTATCTGAAGAATGAAGATAAAAATACTGCCTTATTAGTTTATTATTAATCTTGAAGTTGATTAGCATAAGGAATTGGAGTAGTCCCAAACAATGTAGTAAGTACTTTAAAATATTAGCATTTTCTGGATGCCATTGATTATATTTTGAAAGGGAAGGCAAGAGTCATACATAAGTCTTAGGTTTCTGAGGCAGGCACCATATGGAATATTTTGTTATACCAGAAAGGAAACCATTTGAGAAGGGGCCTTTTCCGGGGTGTGTGCGGGGGTAGTCCAGTGACAAAGATGGTAAAGTATGATACAACAGATCTCCAGTGGAGTATCAGCTAACATGTAGGACACAGGAATGTATAACCCAGAGTAGAAATCAACAACAGTAGACCTTTATCAGCACACATTTCCTATATAAAGGGCAAAGGGTTAAACATGCATATTAGATCAGACCGGGATACAAACCCCAGCTCTGTTAACTTCCTAGTTGTCCTGGGGAAATTTTTGAGGCCCAGTGTTATCTTCAAGAAGTGATTAGGATAGCCTCAAATTATATGAAGTATTTGAAGCTATCTGCACCAATTAGAGATAATGAGCTTCTGGGGATTTTTCCTTTTTGTCCTTGACCCAGCCGCTTCAGCAGTCACTGAACACTTCATGGACACCAGCCAGTCATCTGCAAATAAAGCTCAACAATGCTTTGCCTCACATTTCAACCATGTAGCCTTGCTTCCTGCCCCAGGAAGGAAGGTATATAGAGGTTTTGATACAGTAAGATTTGCTGTCTTGAAGTGCAAGGGAATTCTCATTCCTTCTTCCTCCTCCAGATAACCCTATCCTGGAAAGTACTTACCTTCTCAGGAGACAGTCTGGCAGTCTCGTACAAGGAGTCCTAGAGATCAAACAGTAGCCAGTTAATTAACAACCTATTAGATTGTTCCCCTTCCTATCTGCCTTACCATTCTATGTGCTTACTTTCTGCAATTCACATTAAGAACATAAAACTTATGGTTCCTGGGATATCTAGTCATGGCAATTTTCCCCTATGTGACCCTAGCACAGGGTAAGGCCACTGAGTAAGTGACTCACTAACAGAAACAGTGTCCTTATTGGTGTTGAGTAGGCAGGGATAACTGCAGTGCCATCATGATTGCTAAGACTTATATTAACGGTAGTTCTGGTTCAAAATGGTGACACTAGAGGATGCTGAATTGACTTTCTCCCATGGGCAAAGGGAAGTTATAGCTATATAGGAAACAAATTTCTTCTGAAAAAAATTCAATAACTGAGCTCCTCTTATAAACTAGGCAAACAAAGGGAAAAAGAACACACATATTGAAGTCAGTAGGAACTGCTGACATAGTCCTCCAATAAACCATCCCTGGCATGGCAGGCCACAATGGGAGGGCACTCATTACCCTAGGCTTCTCCCTAAGGAAAGAAGATTTGAACTCCACATCTGGCACCCCAGCTTATAAGACTTGTACCCGACAAATGAGACTGCCAAGACAGCTAGTTTTGAAAGCAAATTGGGCTTACATCCATGAGACCCACAAAGCTATAGCAAACTGAAAAAAATGTTCTAGAAGTCTCCTGTGAAGAGGCAACCATAGAAAGCACCTACTCATTTTGTGACACTTAATTGCTCATCCTAAAATCTTGACCTCAGGAGCAGGCATCTAATTTAGCACTTCTAGGGGGGCTCTAATCCTCCTCAGAGACCTCAGAGGGCAGACACTATTACCAGTTTTCCTCACCCTTGCTCTAGGTCACCAGTATCTTTCTGAGAAAGAGCTAATGTACACATGATACTCCAGTCTTTGCAGCCTCTACCTGATGGACAGAGCTTGATCACCAACTCTGGTGGCCAATCTTCTTACATCTGTGGGCCCCCAAGGACTACATCAAATGGAGGAATAGTTCCTAACTAACTGCCCACCCCCAGGGCACAGCACGGACAGCAGACTGAAATGCACTCTCAGTCTTTCCATGACAAAGACTCAATAGTTTAACTTTTAGAGCTATGGTCTGATGATCAGGCTTTTTATTAAATAGATCTCAAAAGTGAATAAACTATCCAGGGATCAGACACTAACTGGTACCACCTTTACAGTCTCCCTCTGCACTACCACAGGTTGCGGTTTGAGAAAGGAGCATGCATATAGAGCAGGCACTTTGGCCCCCATATCTGCTGCCCAAAGGACACACCCCCTGGTAAACTGGCTCTGGTGTCCCTCATAAGCAGTGCTTGTGTTCATGGGTTCAATGGGACAGTGGTAAACAGACAGTTCTTAGCTGGCTGTCACACCAGGATTTCAAGCACAGGCAACACACACACACCATCAACCTGTCTTCCCCTGAAAGAAGTACATTCACATACTTTAAGAGCTATAGCCTGAGTGTCTGGAGCTCAGGTGGAGGTCCTCCCCTTAGGCACATTAACCAGTATTGGCACAGCTTCCCTTTGGAACACTGCCCAGTACTGGCACACCTTCACCTACTGGGAAACATGAAAATTAAAGCAGACTTCTTAGACAATGAACAAGATTTGAGAGCCAACCAAGAGCCAGGGCAGAGTTGACCAATAAGGTCCATCCACCATACACAGCCACAAGAAAGACGGGGAGATGTGGCTGTTTTACATAGAAACCAACGGTCCAGCAAAATGAAGAGGAATATATTCCAAATGAAAACAAGATAAAACTGAAGAAAAAGACCTTAATGAAATCGAGAGAAGTGACTTACCTGATAGAGCTGAGGATAACAGATGATCATGAAGCTCAGGTAGAGAACAGTTAACAAGTATCAAATGGAAGTCCTAGATTGAATAAAAAAACTGAATACATTCAATCAATTAAACTAGGTGCAGCAGGAGGGAAAAAGGATCAATGAACATTCAAACACAGGGCAGTGAAACTCAATCAAAGTAGAGAGAAGAGAGCTTAAGGGATTTATGGGACAACATCAAGCAGAACACAATTTGTATTATAGAAGTCCCATAAGGAGAAGACAAAAGGGCAGAAAAATTCAAGAAATAATTTCTGAAATCTTCCCTAATCTGGAAAAACAGACATCCAGACCCAGGAAAGCCAGAAAGTTCTCAAAGAGATGAATCCAAAGAGATCCACACAAAGACACATTATCATTAAGCTGTCAAAAGGTAAAGATAAGAAATCTTAAAAGCAGCAAGAAAACTTGTTCCATACAGAAGAAACCCCACAAGTTAATTGGATTTTTTCAGGGAAACTGGTAGGCCCAGAAGAGAATGGCACAATGCATTCTAAATGCTGAAAGAAATGGCCAACCAAGAATTCCAAGCAAACTTGTCCTCCAGAAAGGAGACTGTTTTCGAGACAAGTTAAAGGAGTTTACCATTAGACCACCCTTATAAGAAAGTTTAGAGGAATTTTGTTGACCTGAAAAGAGCACTAATTAGAACAAAAATTATAATCCTTATGGGAAAGATACTATAAAATTTAGAATAATCTAATGTAAATACAGTGAGTTAGTCACTTACAAAGACAGCATGAAAGTTAGAACACAATGGTAAAAATAACTATAATAATTGGTTAACGGATTCATAAGATAAAAAGATGTAAATTGTGACATCAAAAATATCAAATATGGGAGGAAAAGTCAATAAAATTATAGAGCTTTATAGTATATTCAAACTTAAGTTATAATCAACTTAAAATACATTGTTATATACAAGCTGTTTTACATAAACCTCATGGTAACTACAAAGCAAAGCCTATAGAGAATACATGAATGATAAAGGACTCTAAGAAATAGAGCGATGTGAGATATAGGTAGAGTGATGTGAGAGATAGGATGTGAGATCCCACATGTGGAAAAAAAAAAGCTCATAGACATAAAACAGATTAGTGGTTGCTGAAGGCTGGGGGTGAAGGTAGGGGAAAAAAAAGCACAAACTTTGTTATAAACCTAGTCCTAGGGAGGTAATGTAGAGCACAGTGACTACAGTTAATACTGTCTTATATAATCACAGAAGTTAGCAAAGGTAGATTTGGAAATTATCACAAGAAAATAAAGAGTAGTGAGGGATGTACTCTACTACTGTACTACTATGTACTACTAGACTTATGGTCATGTAGCATTATATACAAATATCAAATCATGTCTACCTGAAACTGTTATCTTTCAACTGTAGCTCATTAAAAAAAAAAAAAAATCATAGTTTCTTCCTGTGTGCAAAAGCATGCCATAACCAAGAAAACAAAACCACACAGCCATGTTTAGGTAGTGGCATGTTTATTGTATCAAAGGATCAGGTAGCTTTTCTGCCCATGGATGCCATGAGTAAGCATCATTAAATTCTCCCTCCCACAACTGCCATGTCTGAGTCTCCTATGGAACCTGAGCACCTGGGGAAAGTTGGAGCTTTGAAACAAGCAGTGAGAGTCTGAGGAGCCATTGAACAATGGGGAATGCTCGAGGATGGTGTTAATGGGCATGCCAAACACCAAGCTTTCCAGAGGCTTTGAATAGGTCACATAGGCTACATGGAGGAAGAGGATGCAGCCATGAATGCAAGGCCACCCACAATGGATAGAAGAGTTGTGGAACCAAAGAAGGCTGTGTCAACTGAAGATTCTCCAAGACCTAGTACCCACTTCACGGGGAAAAAGATTTATGTTGGTGGCATTAATGACAACACTGAAGTTCATCTAAGATTATTTTGAACACTATGAGAAAATTAAAGTGATTGAAGCCATGACTGACCAAGGCAGTGGCAAGGAGAGAGGATTTAGTTTCCTAACATCTGAGGACCATACCTTCATAGACTGTCCTTCAGAAATACCACACTGTGAAAGGCTGCAACTGTGAAGTAAGGAAAGCCCTACCTAAGAGGGTGGGTAGTGCTTCAACCAAAGAGGTCAAAGTGATTCTGGAAACTTCAGTACTGGTCATGGAGGTGATTTTTGAGGGAATGACAACTTTGGTCATGGAGGAAACAGCAGCTGTGGTGGCGGGCAGTGGTGGCAGCCGGTGGCTATAACTGATTTGGTAATGGTGGAAGCAGTTTTGGAGGTGGCAGAAGCTATCATGTTTTGGCAATTTCAATCAATCTATCTTCTAATATTGGACTCATGAAAGGAGGAAATTGGAGGCAGATGCTCTGATCCCTATAGCAGTGGGGGCCATCTCTTTGCCAAACCAGGAAACCAAGGTGCAATGGTGGTTCCAAGAGCAGCAGTTGTAGAGATGGCAGTGGCAGAAGGTTTTCATTACTGCCAGGAAACACAGCTGAGTGGGAGAGGAGAGCCAGAGAAGGTTACAAAAGATATGTGACCTCAGCCAAGCATAGTGGTGGCAGGGTCCAATTGTTACAAAGACACCATATTTTGATAATGTGTGCCTGGGCAAAAAAATATTGGAGGACTGCATTTGCTACTAATTTTCTAACAGGTTTGTAGTTTATTTTCTGTGGAAAATGTAGAACATTCCAAAACAAAACGGTTTCAGTGTGTGTGTGTGTGTGTGTGTGTGTGCGCGTGCGTGTATTTTAAACACCCATACTACTGATTGCTAAATGTAATAGTCTCATTGTGACACCAAATCAGGGTCTTAAAGAAAAAAACAAGGAAAAAAAAAGACCAGGTACAGTCTATGTTCTGATGGTTCTAACCTACACTTCTTGAGTATATTCAGTATATAGCTAATTCTAAACCTAACCTCTCATCAAGAACATGGGCCAGTTATGCACTTAATGAGAAGGTTTTTAAATTTTTTGAATTTGTAATTCTGAGCATGAAGTCAGTTAATATAAAAAACTCATGTCCAAATAAGGTAAGGACCCTTAATTTTGACAGCTCAGTATTATTAATAGCCATATATACTTTTCCTCCTAAAAATCCGAATAGATATTGTTATGTAAATAATATTGTCACCATTTTGGGCTTCTGGGAAGCTTTGTTACAGGTCTTTAATTTTATGCAATAAGCTGATTTTGAAAAATGAAACTAAATGCATCAAGAGCCTTTCATTTCACATTTATGTGCTGCTAACCAAAATAAATAGTTCAGCATTCCCAATTAGCTTTGGTGTGAAAATTATAAAGATTCTGTAAGATATCATTTTAACAAATTGAGGTTTTCTAAATTTGTTATCCAAGTTTACAAAATGATTCTGTAGAATAAAATTTTTGCCTCCTTTTAAATATCCATTCATTTACTCATATTTTATCAATACTTCCTTTCTTTAGTATTCTTTCTCCAAAAGTGACCCCACACATAAATGGTCAGTTGATCTATGAAAAAGGAGGCAAGAGCATATAATGAGGAAGAGTCTCTTAAATGGTGTTAGGAAAACTGGATGGCTACCCACAAAAGAATGGGATATCACTTTCTCATACCATATGCAAAAATAAACTCAAGATGTGTTAGGGATCTAAATGTGAGACCTGGGGAGGAGTTAAGATGGCGGAGAAGTAGCAGGCTGAGACTACTTCAGCTAGCAGATCAGCTAGATCGCTTATCTAAAGATTGCAAACACCCGCAAATCCATCAGCAGATGGAAGAGAAGAACAGCAATTCTAGAAACAGAAAAACAACCACTTTCTGAAAGGTAGGACTGGTGGGGAAGTGAATCCAAAGCGATGGGAAGATAGACCCCGGGGGGGGGGGGGCGGCTCCCAGCAAGCGGTGGAGCAACGGAGCACAAAATCAGGACTTTTAAAAGTCTTTTCCACTGAGGGACATCGCTCCATAGGCTAAACCGGGGCGAAGCCCACGCGGGGTCAGCGTGGCCTCAGGTCCCGCAGGGTCACAGAAGGATCGGGGGTGTCTGAGTGTCGCAGAGCTTGCGGGTATTGGAACGGGAAAGCCGGCTACAGAGACAGAGCTGACAGTAAGCTCGCAGCTCGGGGTTACCTTGAACCGGCCGCAGGCTCGGTGAGCTCGGAGCGCGGCCGGAGGTCAGGCAGACGGGAGTAACTGGGCGCTGTTCTCTGAGGGCGCACTGAGGAGTGGGGCACCGGGCTCTCGGCTCCTCCGGGCCAGAGACCAGGAGGCCGCCATTTATATTCCCGTCCTCTGGAACTCTATGGAAAGCACTCAGGGAACAAAAGCTCCTGAAAGCAAACCCGGGTGGATTACTCAGTCTGGCCCCTGGTAAGGGCAGTGCAATTCTGCCCGGGGCAAAGACACTGGAGAATGAGTACAACAGGCCCCTCCCCCAGAAGATCAACAAGAAATCCAGCCACGACCAAGTTCACCTATCAAGGAGTGCAGTTTTTTTTTTTTTTAAGATTTTACTTATTTGACAGAGATCACAAGTAGGTAGAGAAGCAGGCAGAGAGAGAGAGAGAGAGGGAAGCAGGCTCCCTGCTGAGCAGAGAGCCCGATGCGGTACTCGATCCCAGGACCCTGAGATCATGACCTGAGCCGAAGGCAGCGGCGTAACCCACTGAGCCACCCAGGCGCCCAAGGAGTGCAGTTTTAATACCAAGGAGAGCAGCAGAATTCCAGAGCAGGAGAAAGCAAAGCACAGAACTTGTGGCTTTCTCCCTATGATTCTTCAGTCTTGCAGTTAAATTTTTTTTCTTTTTCATTTTTTTCTCTTCTTCTGCTAAGAATTTAACTTTTGCCATTTTCTTTTTAACGTTTTTTAACTAGTTTATCTAATATATATATTTTTTCTTTTCTATACCTTTATTCTTTTTTTTTTAAATTATTTTCTTTCTTTCCTTTTTATTTATTTTTTCTTTTTTTCTGAACCTCTTTTTATCCCCTTTCTCCCCCCTCACGATTTGGGATCTCTTCTGATTTGGTTAAAGCATATTTTCCTGGGGTTGTTGCCACCCTTTTAGTATTTTATTTGCTCCTTCATATGCTCTTATCTGGACAAAATGACAAGGCGGAAAAATTCACCACAAAAAAAAGAACAAGAGGCAGTACCGAAGGCTAGGGACCTAATCAATACAGACCTTGGTAATATGTCAGATCTAGAGTTTAGAATGACAATTCTCAAGGTTCTAGCCGGGCTCGAAAAAGGCATGGAAGATATTAGAGAAACCCTCTCGGGAGATATAAAAGCCCTTTCTGGAGAAATAAAAGAACTAAAATCTAACCAAGTTGAAATCAAAAAAGCTATTAATGAGGTGCAATAAAAAATGGAGGCTCTCACTGCTAGGATAAATGAGACAGAAGAAAGAATTAGTGATATAGAAGACCAAATGACAGAGAATAAAGAAGCTGAGCAAAAGAGGGACAAACAGGGGACCACGAGGGGAGAATTTGAGAGATAAGTGACACCATAAGACAAAACAACTTTAGAATAATTGGGATTCCAGAAGAAGGAGAAAGAGAGGGGGAGCAGAAGGTATACTGGAGAGAATTATTGGGAAGATTTTCCCCAATATGGCAAAGGGAACAAGCATCAAAATTCAGGAGGTTCAGAGAATGCTCCTTAAAATGAGTAAGAATAGGCCCACACCCCGTCACCTAATAGTAAAATAGTAAAATTTACATAGTAAAATTTACAAGCCTTAGTGACAAAGAAAATCCTGAAAGCAGCCCGGGAAAAGAAGTCTTACAATGGTAAAATATTAGATTGGCAGCAGACTTATCCACAGAGACCTGGCAGGCCAGAAAGAGCTGGCATGATATATTCAGAGCACTAAATGAGAAAAACATGCAGCCAAGAATACTATATCCAGCTAGGCTATCATTGAAAATAGAAGGAGAGATTAAAAGCTTCCAGAACAAACAAAAACTGAAAGAATTTGCAAACACCAAACCAGCTCTACAGGAAATACTGAAAGGGGTCTTCTAAGCAAAGAGAAAGCCAACAAGTGGTAGATCAGAAAGGAACAGAGACCATATACAGTAACAGTCACCTTACAGGCAATACAATGGCACTAAATTCATCTCTCAATAGTTACCCTGAATGTGAATGGGCTAAATGCCCCTGTCAAAAGACACAGGGTATCAGAATGGATAAAAAAAGAAAACCCATCTATATGTTGCCTCCAAGAAACTCATTTTAAGCCCGAAGACACCTCCAGATTTAAAGTGAGGGTGTGGAAAGGAATTTACCAGGCTAATGGACATCAGAAGAAAGCAGGAGTGGCAATCCTTATATCAGATCAATTAGATTTTAAGCCAAAGACTATAATAAGAGATGAGGAAGGACACTATATCATACTCAAAGGGTCTGTCCAACAAGAAGATCTAACAGTTTTAAATGTCTATGTCCCCAATGTGGGAGCAGCCAACTATATAAACCAATTAATAACAAAATCAAAGAAACACATCAACAATAATACAATAATAGTAGGGGACTTTAACACTCCCCTCACTGAAATAGATCATCCAAGCAAAAGATCAGCAGGAAATAAAGGCCTTAAACGACACACTGGACCAGATGGACATCACAGATATATTCAGAACATTTCATCCCAAAGCAACAGAATACACATTCTTCTCTAGTGCACATGGAACATTCTCCAGAATAGATCACATCCTCAGTCCTAAATCAGGTCTCAACTGGTATCAAAAGATTGGGATCATTCCCTGCTTATTTTCAGACCACAATGCTCTGAAGCTAGAATTCAATCACAAGAGGAAGTTTGGAAAGAACCCAAATACATGGAGACTAAACAGCATTCTTCTAAAGAATGAACGGGTCAACCAGGAAATTAAAGAATTGAAAAAAATCATGGAAACAAATGATAATGAAAACACAATGGTTCAAAAATCTGTGGGACACAACAAAGGCAGTCCTGAGGAGAAAATATATAGCAGTACAAGCCTTTCTCAAGAAACAAGAAAGGTCTCAGGTACACAACCTAACCCTACACCTAAAGGAGCTGGAGAAAGAAGAAAGAAACCCTAAACCCAACAGGAGAAGAGAAATCATAAAGATCAGAGCAGAAATCAATGAAATAAAAACCAAAAAAACAATAGAACAAATCAACAAAAGTAGGAGCTGGTTCTTTGAAAGAATTAATAAAATTGATAAACCCCTGGCCAGACTTATCAAAAAGAAAAGAGAAAGGACCCAAATAAAATCATGAATGAAAGGAGAGATCACAACTAACACCAAAGAAATACAAACAATTATAAGAACATACTATGAGCAACTCTACACCAACAAATTTGACAATCTGGAAGAAATGGATGCATTCCTAGAAACATATAAATTACCACAACTGAACCAGGAAGAAATAGAAAGCCCGAACAGACCCATAACCAGTAAGGAGATTGAAACAGTCATTAAAAATCTCCAAACAGGGGCGCCTGGGTGGCTCAGTGGGTTAAAGCCTCTGCTTTCAGCTCGGGTCATGGTCCCAGGGTCCTGGGATCGAGGCCCACATCGGGTTCTCTGCTCAGCGGGGAGCCTGCTTCCCCCTCCCTCTCTACCTGCCTGTCTGCGTACTTGTGATCTCCATCCCTTTGTCAAATAAATAAATGAAATCTTTAAAAAAAAAAATCTCCAAACAAACAAAAGCCCAGGGCCAGACGGCTTCCCGGGGAAATTCTACCAATCATTTAAAGAAGAACTAATTCCTATTCTCCTGAAACTGCTCCAAAAAATAGAAATGGAAGGAAAACTTCCAAACTCATTTTATGAGGCCAGCATCACTTTGATCCCAAAACCAGACAAGGATCCAATCAAAAAAGAGAGCTATAGACCAATATCCTTGATAAACACAGATGCGAAAATTCTCACCAAAATACTAGGCAATAGGATTCAAGAGTACATTAAAACGATTATTCACCATGACCAAGTGGGATTTATTCCAGGGCTGCAAGGTTGGTTCAACATCTGCAAATCAGTCAATGTGATACAACACATCAATAAAAGAAAGAACAAGAACCATATGATACTCTCAATAGATGCTGAGAAAGCATTTGACAAAGTGCAGCATCCTTTCCTGATCAAAACTCTTCAAAGTGTAGGGATAGATGGCACATACCTCAATATTATCAAAGCCCTTTATGAAAAACCCACCGCAAATATCATTCTCAATGGAGAAAAACTGAAAGCTTTTCTGCTAAGGTCAGGACCACGGCAGGGATGTCCATTATCACCACTGCTATTCAACATAGTACCAGAGGTCCTAGCCTCAGCAATCAGAAAACAAAAGGAAATTAAAGGCATCCAAATCAGCAAAGAAGTCAAACTATCACTCTTTGCAGATGATAGGATACTATATGTGGAAAACCCAAAAGACTCCACTCCAAAACTGCTAGAACTTGTACAGGAATTCAGTAAAGTGTCAAGATATAAAATCAATGCACAGCGAAATAAGTCAAGCAGAGAAAGACAACTATCATATGATCTCCCTGATATGAGGAAGTGGTGATGCAACATGGAGGCTTAAGTGGGTAGAAGAATAAATGAAACAAGATGGGATTGGGAGGGAGACAAACCATAAGTGACTCTTAATCTCACAAAACAAACTGAGGGTTGCTGGGGGGAGGGGGTTTGGGAGAAGGGGGTGGGATTATGGACATTGGGGAGGGTATGTGATTTGGTGAGTGCTGTGAAGTGTGTAAACCTGGTGATTCACACACCTGTACCCCTGGGGATAAAAATATATGTTTATAAAAAAATTAAAAAAAAAAATCAATGCACAGAAATCAATTGCATTTCTCTACATCAAAAACAAGACAGAAGAAAAAGGAATTAAGGAGTCAATCCCATTTACAATTGCACCCAAAACCATAAGATAACTAGGAATAAACCTAACCAAAGAGGCACAGAATCTATACTCAGAAAACTATAAAGTACTCATGAAAGAAATTGAGGAAGACACAAAGAAATGGAAAAATGTTCCATGATCCTGGATTGGAAGAATAAATATTGTGAAAATGTCTATGCTACCTAAAGCAATCTACACATTTAATGCAATTCCTATCAAAGTACCATCCATCTTTTTCAAAAAAAATGGAACAAATAATCCTAAAATTTATATGGAACCAGAAAACACCTTGAATAGCCAAAGGAATATTGAAAAAGAAAGCCAAAGTTGGTGGCATCACAATTCCGGACTTCAAGCTCTATTACAAAGCTGTCATCATCAAGACAGCATGGTTCTGGCACAAAAACAGACACATAGATCAATGGAACAGAATAGAGAGCCCAGAAATAGACCCTCAACTCTATGGTCAACTCATCTTCGACAAAGCAGGAAAGAATGTCCACTGGAAAAAAGACAGCCTCTTCAACATATGGTGTTGGGAAAATTGGACAGCCACATGCAGAAAAATGAAATTGGACCATTTCCTTACACCACACACGAAAATAGACTCAAAATGGATGAAGGACCTCAATGTGCGAAAGGAATCCATCAAAATCCTTAAGAACACAGGCAGCAACCTCTTCAACCTCAACCGCAGCAACATCTTCCTAGGAACATTGCCAAAGGCAAGGGAAGCAAGGGCAAAAATGAACTATTGGGATTTCATCAAGATCAGAAGCTTTTGCACAGCAAAGGAAACAGTTAACAAAACCAAAAGACAACTGACTGAATGGGAGAAGATATTTGCAAATGACATATCAGATAAAGGGCTAGTGTCCAAAATCTATAAAGAACTTAGCAAACTCAACACCCAAAGAACAAATAATCCAATCAAGAAATGGGCAGAGGACATGAACAGACATTTCTGCAAAGAAGACATCCAGATGGCCAACAGACACATGAAAAAGTGCTCCATATCACTCGGCATCAGGGAAATACAAATCAAAACCACAATGAGATATCACCTCACACCAGTCAGAATGGCTAAAATCAACAAGTCAGGAAATGACAGATGCTGGCGAGGATGCGGAGAAAGGGGAACCCTCCTACACTGTTGGTGGGAATGCAAGGTGGGGCAACCTCTCTGGAAAACAACTTGGAAGTTCCTCAAAATGTTGAAAATAGAACTACCCTATGACCCAGCAATAGCACTACTGGGTATTTACCCTAAAGATACAAACGTAGTGATCCAAAGGGGCACGTGCACCCGAATGTTTATAGCAGCAATGTCCACAATAGCCAAACTATGGAAAGAACCTAGATGTCCATCCACAGATGAATGGATCAAGAAGATGTGGTATATATACACAATGGAATACTATGCAGCCATCAAAAGAAATGAAATCTTGCCATTTGCGACAACATGGATGGAACTAGAGGGTATCATGCTTAGCGAAAAAAGTCAAGCAGAGAAAGACAACTATCTTATGATCTCCCTGATATGAGGAAGTGGTAATGCAACATGGGGGCTTAAGTGGGTAGGAGAAGAATAAATGAAACAAGATGGGATTGGGAGGGAGACAAACCATAAGTGACTCTTAATCTCACAAAACAAACTGAGGGTTGCTTGGGGGAGGGGAGTTGGGAGAAGGGGGGTGGACATTGGGGGAGGGTATGTGCTTTGGTGAGTGCTGTGAAGTGTGTAAACCTGGTGATTCACAGATCTGTACCCCTGGGGATAAAAATATACTATAGGTTTATAAAAAAATAAAAAATTAAAAAATTAAATAAAAAAAAATAAATGTGATACCTGAAGCCAGAAGACAAAAACAAAACAAAAAAACCCCAACAAAACAAAAGATACACAGGCAGTAATCTTAGACCAAGGCCTTAGCAACATTTTTCTAGAATTCTCCACAGGCAAGGGAAACAAAAATAGCGACTACACCAAAATGAAAAGCTTTGACACAGCAAGGGAAACCAAGTGAAAAGGCAACTTTCTGAAAGAAGATATTTGTACATGATTTATTTAATAAGGGCTTAAATATCAAATCTATATAAAGAATCAATAAAACTCAATGCCAAAAAAAATAGTCTGATTAAAAAATGGGTTGAGGTCCTGAATAGACATTTTTCTAAATATATATAGATGGCTGCTAGCCACATGAAAAGATGCTTCCCCCATCACTAATGCTTCCCAGTTGCAAATCAAAACCACTATGAGGCATGTCACCTCTCAATCAGAATGGTATTAAAAAGTATGAAGCATCAAATAGAATTAGTGTTGTCGAGGACATAGAGAAAAAAGAGGAACCCTCATGTACTGCTGGTAGGAGTGTAAATTGATGCAACCTTTAGCAAATATGAATTTTCTTCAAAAAAAAAATTAATAGAAATGCCATATGACCTGGACATTCCACTATAGTGTATTTACGAAAAGAAAACAAAATATCAATTTGAAAAGATGTATGCATCTCTATGCTTACTGCAGCATTATTTATAATAGTCAAATGATGGAAGCAACCCAAGTATCCATGCATAAATGAATAAAGAGGTGAAATACATACAATGGTATATTAGTCTTAAGAAGGAGATCTTGCTATTTGTGACAACATGAATGGGACTAGAGGATATTATGCTAAGTGAAAAATGTCAAAAAGACAAATACCATAGGATTTCACTTATATGTGAAATCTGAAACAAAATTAAGAGAGCTGGTGGTTGCCAGGGAAAGGGGGGGCTTAGATGAGGTGATGGGAAAACTAGGTGAAGTAAATTAAAAGGTCTAAACTTTGAGTTATAAGTCACAGACATGACAAGTACAGCATAGAAAATACGGTCAATATTGTAACATTGTATGGTCACTGGCTTTTGCTGACTACACATACCATGGTGGTCATTGAGTAATTTATAGAACTGTTGAATCGTATTCCTGAAACATACTACAGGTCAACTTCAGGGAAAACTTCAGTGAAAATATTAAAGTATTTAAAATACATTTAAAAGCCATACTGCTTACAGTTATAGACAGTTATACACAGATACCAAAATACTAAATCACACAAATATCACATAATATCACAGCTAGAAGCTGTTTTAATTTTGCATTTATAGTTTTATAGTCAGATAAAAGGTAAGAATATAGGTTTTATAATATTAAAGCCAAAGCAATAGTAAAATTGCTATACTTTCACACACATGGTCTAAGTTTGATAGTAAAGTTACTGCTCTAATTACCATATTAAGTTTATCTGAATTTCTCTTTGAATGACATTGCTGTCATTCTACTAACATTCTGAAATTTTCTTGACCATCCAAAGAACTGGTTTTCACCGTAGGCTCATTCCATTATAGAAACAAACAGAACAATACTTTTTTTCCCAAATCAAGACAACTTTGGGCAGAAGACAAATCACCAAGTCCTAAAAGTGTTTTGTCTGGGTCCAAGATGAAGTGTTGGATATAAATTTTAGCATTTCTGTTACTCAATGCCATTAATCTGCATTCCCCAAAACTATTCCTTATAATGACTATTTTACAACTTCCTCTTGTTTGGCAAGAAAATGATTAAGGTCAACTGAATCAGAATTAAGACCACTATCCCTCTCTAAGAAATCTACAGGCATCAGTCATGCATAACTATTCCCTCTGACGCTCTTAGCTGGACTTCATATTATCTGAATAGATCTTAACACCTTGGATATGGTCTTGAATTACACCATCAGTGCTAGCACATACAGAGCCTTAATGGGAATGGGAAAAAGCCCTGGGTCTCTGTCCTTGGGTATTGGACCTGGTGAAAGGATTAAGACACGTATCTACTACTACTCTTAAACTACCCAAAAGCTTAGGGCTTTAAGCAATCACCAACCTACCCAAACCCTGATTCCGTGGGTGGGCTGGAAAGTCCTCTTCTGGTTTATGGAGCCCTCCTTTGAGACTACATCTAACTGCAGATCAGCTGGTCTCTCACACCTGCCTCATAATATGTGTTGGATGTTGCTTAGGGCACCTTGCATCTTCATGTAAGAAGTAAGATGTAAGGGCATCTTCATGTAAGTCTTTCATTCTCCCAGAGCCTAGACCAGTTTCCTTACATAGGGATCTTAAAGTAGTGATTCAAGACACCAAAGTGAAAAGCTGAAAAGCCTCTTAAAGCCTGCTTTTACAGTTCACAAAAAGTCACTTCTGCCATATTCTAAATTGGTTGAAGCAATACACAAGGACAGTCAAGATTCAAGGGTAGAGAAACAGACTTCACCTTTTGAAGAGAGCTGCAAAATTACATTACCTCACTTTTCGATTTATAACCACACTCCTCTGGGTGGACAACATTGAGGACTATTGTTCATTTCAGAAAATGAGGCTTCTGCCTCCACAAAGGTACCTATCTGTACAGCCAAGTACAAGAATGAAAAGTTGAGGGGAGATAAGCTTGGGTTCTAAAGGTCATCTTAGATGGGCATCTTTGTTCAATGTAAAACCTGTACAACTGTATTTGATGACCTGGCATGTCCCCTTAGATTAATTTCTGAAAGTCTTGATGGATAGTATTAAGGTATTTTTGTGAGGATGATTAGAGAACAAGATAACTAGTAAAAGCATCTGGGTACAATGGAAATGATAAACTAGCTTTATTTTGTGCTAATCAAGTATTTGGAGTAATATTGTTTATATATTTCAGGTATCAAATTTTCTTACGTATTTGAAGTGGATCAATGAAAAAGGCATTCAAATAGATCAACAATTAAAATAACTGGGAGAGATTTTATAGGACACTCAAGTGGCCATGTAACATAGGACTTCACCAACAGGAGGTCTTATCATTAGGCAAAGTCATTAAACCAATCTATATAGCACAGATTACTAAGAAATGCAAAGCAAATATATTTCAGAACTCCTAGTATTTGATGTATAATAGGTGTTAAATTAGTACTTGAGGATTGAAGAACTAGGAATTCCTCAGCAACACTGATTTTGATTCAGTACTTTATTTCATGTGATAAGCTTTATAACAATTATTTGACAAGGGATTTGGGGAAGGTCGTTTCCTGACACCATCAAATGAGTATTTTGAAGACAAATTTGCTACTAATTTGCTATGGATAACTCCACCTTTTTATAGGACAAGTTTCTCTAGAAGAATGATCAAGAACCTAATACAGCTTTTGAACTTACACACACAGAGGGAACTGCGTGGGCAGGAAGGGGGAGAATTTCTCACATATAGCCTTTGGAAATTTGAGATTCATACTATAAACATATTACATAAACACATTTATTGAAGTAGTGCTGAGATTCCATGATTAGGAGAAATAAACAATTATGTTGTTTTTTCTAAAGCATGGTAGCCCTTCATTTCCCAATTTACACCTATCCAGCATAGAAGCAAGCCACCTGACCTCTTTAAGGGTTTCTTTTACTTAAGATAATTGGCCAAAATTCAAGACAACATGAACTTGAAATACTTCCCTCTTCCCTGCTTCAGCTAATGGTGGAAGGTTTCTGCTGACTCACTGCCTCCTAATTAACTCCATCTTATAAGTTTTGGCCTAGGTAGAAACCCGTGGGTAGTCATGGGATAATATATTTCTATGCATAAAGCTAATTGGCATGTATGCAACGGTGCTCCCCGAACCTGGCCTCATTAGAGCAGATCTCTAACCACCTTAGTGGGTTGGTTACTGCTTATCAAGTGGAGTTCTGCCTTTCAATGCAGAGAGATAAGGTAAAGAAAATAAGAGTTCTGGACTTTCATACGGGGGGAAATTGGCCGTAAAAAATAGGTTTTCCCAGTATAAACATATTTCCCCCATGAAAGCTCAGATATTGACAGCTCTCTAAAAGCTACAAAGATAGGAAGAACCCAGTTTTCTCTACTTAGTACCATGCCAACAATTAATTAAACAATAATTAAATTAAGGTCTAGTTGGAGAGGGTTGATTTCCTATTTTTTCTAGATACCTTGTCAGTCAAGATTTATTCTGTGATTTTCATCAGCTGGCTCAGTATCTGACTGATTAAACAGAGGTTACAGCCTGACAACAGGGATCCAAAGTCAAGCTAACAAATTGCCTACCCTTCTTGCAGATGTTGATAACCACCTATCACAGGGACCCAATCCCACAACCTAAGCTAAAAGCAAAAATGGGGTGCTTAACAAACGAAGACACACAGGCACCCTGGGTTTCTACTTTAGGTCATGAATTCACAGGAATTTTTTCATTTGTCCATTAGAAAGAAGACTTCCTCCCCATAGAGGGAGCCATTCTTCCCCCTCCACTGGTCCATCCTTGCCCTATACAGATTAATACCATCCCTATCCTATTAATTCCCATACATACACTTCTGTTCTAGGCTCTTTCCAGCTGCTCTGTTCCTTCCTGTGTTTACATAACATTTATTGCTTAAGTATTCATCATACCACATCTGGCAAGACAAGACCCTTCTACTCTGTGGTTATTTCCATTTTAAATTTTATGTTCAGTTTGAGAAGGATTTAAAATACTTGCTAAAGTTTAGCACAGGATTGGATAGAATTTATAAACAGACAAAATTCACATCTTAATACTGTGCATTAATGATATTCTTTTAAGTGTTTATAAGAGTTTTAAATGTTCAATAAACATGGTATCTTTCTTCCTTGGTTAACTTTACTATATGAATGAGTGGTATTTTAAGTTATATTTTCAAATACTAATTTTGTATAAAAATTATGATGAGATAATGTGGCAGTCTTCCTGAACTAGCTGGTTTGAAGACGTTTATGTTCAATCTACCGAGTTTTCTGTGCAGGCATGAGGATCATTTAAAAATGCTGAGGACCCGTTTTATAAAATATTTCTGAGACTATTCCAGGATAAAGACCTTTTGCTGTACTTTGATAATCTGTATTTCATTTAGTTGTCATACTTAAGAACAGTTAGAACTATAACCTTACTTTATACCATTCTTATTGTATTAGAATTAAGATCACTGTAATCACCTAAAATTAGTATTAGTGGCTGGCTTAGTTTGGGTTTCCCAAGAAATCGAGCCTAAGAAGTGGGTTTATGTAGTACACTTGGTAAGAGATTCAGGAGGAGGGAAAGATCAGGAAGAAAGCCAAAGAAGTGTTTCAAAGCTACTGCTGTGGGAAATGGGGACCAATTCTGCTCTAGGCCTCCTGAAAGGTACACACAAATGCTCCCAGAAATCTGTGTGTAGAACAGCCAGGTGGGCACCTATCAGTTCTGGTCTTTCAACTCTGGGAACATTAGGTTGCCAACAACATTTAGGCTGCATTTGTGCATGAATCCATCCTGCATTTCATGCCTTGGCAAAAGACCTAAGCCACAAAAAAAGATGGTTAGTGTAGGAGATGGTGGGAAGGTCAGAGCTTGAAAGAAATGGTTTAAGATTTGCTGAAATCGGTTGGGGTTAAGGGAATAGAAATGGGGGTGCCAACAAGACTTCACTACAGTCCATCTTAAGCAGATTCACTTGTGTTCACCTTGTTATCATGGAGTCTTTGATATTAAGGTGGACTTTGAATGTCTAAATACAAGCCAAGTTGTAAATTATAGTCAATACTTCAACTGACTGAAGGATATTAATTTGTATTGCTCCTTTTCAACACATTTAAAACTTTTTAGCCATTACTATAATTTCTGCCAGTATAGGTTACTTTCTAGGTTGGGGTGGTCTTGGCTTTTGATCTTACCAGTTCATGATTCCTACAGCTGCCCATTCATTATCACCAGGCATGGAAGCACTAGGAGATGCCCCAGAGTATCCTGAGGAGTATGAAAACTCACAAAATTAAACTTTTTACTGCATAGCATATGAAGTGTACATAGTTTTAACACTTCAGCAGGATTCCCTTTACATAGAATTTTATTATGAAGTTTGCTTTGAGTTCAAATATCAGCCACTAACCCCTAACTTACTAGTTTCAGCATGTGGATATTAAAAACTTTCATGTAAGTGTTTTTGTATTTCCTTATACGTATATACTTTGTGAGGTACCCAGTAGTCAGAGAATGGGTATTTATAATATCTATCGTCCATCAGACACTTATCCTTCCACATTAAGAAAAATGAAGTTGAAAAGGAAGAAAATTGGTACACATGGTGAGTTTTCGTGGCTCATTTCCCTTTAGAAACTTGATATAGAAGCCAGGTTTCTCTTGGCAACAGAGGTGGGCACAGCACTCCATTCTGAAAGCTACTAATATCTTAAGTCAGGCTTTGACTTGGCATCAACAGGACTGTTGAACGTCACTGTTCAGACCTGGCATGAAGGTTAATTTGATTCCTTTACTACTTTCCATGGATTTTAGTAGGGGGAAAATGCCTTAGGATGACAAGAATTTTACAATGGTTTTTCTGTGTTTAAGTCCAGAAGTTATTTCCCGTTACCTCTTAATTTCAGATTTTATGGGTGGAAAAAAGCAGTACCCAAAGAGTACTGATAAAGCAGAGTGTTTAAAAAAAAAGTAAATAAAGTGCTCTAGTTCACATCCTTTTAAACTAATAAAGTCATGCCTAGAATATTCAGGTAAAACAAGGACTCAAAGTTTCTAAACATTATTACTTATTTTTACTGAAGAACTTCAGAATTTCAGAAGCACGAAGACCCAGAATTAGTTCTAAATTTCAATCCAGATCTCAATAGTATGAAAAAAATAGTATGAATAGTATGAAAAAAAATAGTATGGGAAAATAGTATGAATAGTATGAAAAAATAATATGAACAGTATGAGCAAATAGTATGAATAGTATGAGAAAATAGTATGAATAATATGAGAAAGTAGTATGAATAATATGGGAAAATAGTATGAATAGTATGGGAAAATAGTATGAATAGTATGGGAAAATAGTATGAATAGTATGGGAAAATAGTATGAATAGTATGGGAAAATAGTATGAATAGTATGGGGAAATAGTATGAATAGTATGGGGAAAAATAGTATGAATAGTATGGGAAAATAGTATGAATAGTATGGGAAAATAGTATGAATAGTATGGGAAAATAGTATGAATAGTATGGGAAAATAGTATGAATAGTATGGGAAAATAGTATGAATAGTATGGGAAAATAGTATGAATAGTATGGGAAAATAGTATGAATAGTATGGGAAAATAGTATGAATAGTATGGGAAAATAGTATGAATAGTATGGGAAAATAGTATGAATAGTATGGGAAAATAGTATGAATAGTATGGGAAAATAGTATGAATAGTATGGGAAAATAGTATGAATAGTATGGGAAAATAGTATTAATAGTATGAAAAAATAGTATGAAATATAAAAACAATAGTATGAAAAAATGCCTCTTTATGTTTTTTTAGCCACTAGTAATTTAAGAGCCATCTTTTGGTCTTTAAGAGATCTTGGTCTCTTTCAACAAGTATTGTCAGTTGTAAAAAGGTGTTTTTAAGAGTTCTTTCCCAGTATTTCAAGAATTGTTAAAGCCAAGAATAAGTGTTACATGATGTGCCAATTTTATGAAGTTAGATACTGAAACAAAACTGATCTTGTACCATTTATCAGGTATCATAGCCATGCTGCCCAGCTGTTACAAAAATCTGTTACAATTGATGCTCCAGATGTTATAAGGGGCACACTCTCCTCAGATTTGCAAAATCTTAAGCACACTTTAGAACACTTAAGATTGGAACAGATACTGTACTACGATCTCTGTGTAAAACCTCAGTGGTAGTTTACCCCTATTTGAAGGTTATTTTGAGCTTGATTTTATTGAGGATCTGAGCAAATATGTTACATTCTCAAATCTTTTAAAACTGGTATGAATGTTTTAAGAGTCAAATTACATGAAGACAATGAATGCAGAAACATCAACCTTCAAAGTACTTTGAAGGTTACACATTTTCTAGAAGAGGTGCTAGGTGCGCCTGGGTGGCTCAGTCATTAAACATCAGACTTTGGCTCAGGTCCTGATCTGGGGGTCCTGGGATTGAGCCCCACATTGGGCTCCCTGCTCAGCAGGAAGCCTGCTTCTCACTCTCCCATTCCCCCTGCTTGTGTTCCCTCTCTGGATGTCTGCCAAATTAAATCTTAAAAAAAAAAAAAAAAGCAATAGATTTTCAAACACTTCACAAAGGAAATGTATTTAGAGTTCTTCTTGTAGTTTACCAGCTATCCCTTAAAGCTGTAAGGGTTTGAGTAATTTGTCACAATTACATTCTACTACTTTTGCGCTTTTGACTTGTATCTTTGAAGAAGTTTGTTATAGAATAAGTTCTCTCTAGTCACCTACGCAGTCACAACTCAATTATGCTTGCATTTCTCTATATGGAAATACTGCAACAAGTTCTACTTAACATAAATAATGCTATTCTCGTTAAGGCTAATGGAATCATCCAGAAAAATCATGGTATGCAGAGAGATTTACAGTGATTGGTAAGTCATTGCTTCTCTAACGATTCAGGAAAGCATGTTAAATTTTTACGGGAGGTTAAATCATAACTTCTCCCATGTTTGCAAGGAATAATGTAAGAGTAGTACATAGAGGTGGAAAGATACTGTCCATATTCCTAAAGTTAGAACAAAGGGTATAGTCCTGCCTGTGCAAGAATGATGAACCTCAGTTAGACTCAACTATCCAGTTCTAAGGTGGTTGTGAAATTGGACATGCCTCTTCACATCAGAAACATCATTGTTCTCAGGAAAATGGTGAGAAGCATAGATTTTTCTCCTCAGAAGGGTTATGGGTGAGATTATATTAACTCGATCTACCCAAAGGGTAGATCTTCTTGGTTGGCTGTCAAGATGTTGTCTTGACAACCAATTAGGTTGTCACAATGTTCAATCTAATAAAAATCAGTTTATAGGAGGTTAAGGGATATTAAATATTCCAATAAGATGCCTAAATGTATGAAGACCCTCCAAGACATGTTGGAGGAAAACAGACATGTTCTAAAGAACATTACAAGATCATATTCCCAAGAGGAAAGTTCAAACATTAAGTGCCCTCAAAAGTAATTCTTAAACATTGGAATACATCATTTCCTCTATCCTTGTATATTAGGATTCCAAAAAAAAAAAAAGTCTCCCATCTTATTCTCTAGAAGTTTCAGCTGGAGATGTGTTTATGGTTTAGAGCAGATTGAAACTATTTTAAACCACAGTGTAGATGGTCTTTTGCAGTAAAAGTACTACTTTAATATCAGGAAGCCAGATTAACACCAGAGAGCCTCATTTTAGAGAGTCCAAATGCTGCACGGGAATTACTACGCCGGTTCCATGTTCATCTAATTTAGACAAATACCAAGCTTCTAATGGTGCTATCTCAGGCTAAAGTAGGTTTCCTTAATACCCAGCACACAGCCCCATCCAAGCACAGAGTAGGAAAAGGCCTCTTGTTTTGAACCTCATTGGAACACACTCAGTCTAGGCCTGCATGCGAGTGAGCTCCCACCCAAGAGTCTTTGTACCGTGGTGATCTGGCATTTCTCATTTTGTCCCAGGGGGCGCAGAATTTGGGGTGAATAGCACCGAGGAACTTTTCCTTCTTGCAAAGTTTATAAACAGACAAAGGAGAAACCTTCATCTTCAGGACTAGGATGTGCTACCACTTTCTCAACCTATTATAACTAGAAGAACATTTTTTATTGTTGCTTAAAGGTTTTGCTTCAGGTGTTCAAGGACTCCTTTGTGTGGTAAAAACAGCCTTCACGAGATCTTGGGGTTCAGCTCTACTAGCTCTGGACTGCAGGGCCTCCAGCCACCACGTGTTGCTAGATCAGTCCAGGTCAGGACTTCTCCAAATTGCGCACTGCGATCACCTGAAAAAGTCACCTGAGGCCTTTAAAGACTAACGCCAGCCATTTTTAGTTGGATTGGTTTAGTGCCTGGCCAGGAGTATTTTAGACTTTCCCAGGTGGTTCAGATACTCACACATGTCTGAAAGCCACAGGCTTGGTCTTCTAAAACCTGCCCTTAGTGGTGTTCTTAGCTTTGGGCATTGATTTCTCCTGGAAAATATGGAGCAGACACCCAAAACGAAACTGCTGGTACTTAGGTCTGACTCACTCCTCCGCTTTTTATTTGCACAGATTTTCAGGCATATTTGTCCAAACAGAAAATGCCACCCACTTGTAAAACCTGCATTCCATTGAAACTTACAATATTGCATTTTTCCACTCTTAGACTCCATATCCAGCCAAGTAAATTCAAAGTTTATTATGAACATCTTTCCTCGGACTCAAAGAATTGGAGTGTCAGCTGAGCTAGTGCTTCTCTTTGGGCCTCAACCTAGTATTTCATGCCTCAGGACCGCCCCAGCATTGTGTATCTGACACCACCTTGGCTGTCCAGCCGTAGCTAGTCTTTTTCTATTCATTTTTCCTAAACGGCCAACAGACTGTTCCAGGCACTAAGCCAGTGGTTTTCCACTTAGCCTGCACGTGTCACCTGGAGTTTTTTTTTTGTTTGTTTGTTTGTTTTAATATTTGAGAGAGAGACAGTGAGAGAGAACATGAGCGAGAAGATCAGAGAAGCAGACTCCCCATGGAGCTGGGAGCCTGATGTGGGACTCGATCCGGAGACTCCTGGATCATGACCTGAGCAGAGGGCAATCGTCCAACGAGCTGAGCCACCCAGGCGTCCCGTCACCTGGAGCTCTTATGTCCATGTTGTCCCACTGCAGCCACCGAAGTCAGAAGCTCTGGAGGTGGGGGAATGACTGTTTCTTAATCTTCTCCACATTCCTCCCCCGCCAACCCCCGCCCCAGGGAAAACCCAAAAAACAAAAACAAAACAAAAACGCCTCATCTTTAACCAAGTCCATAAACTCCGAAAAGGAAGCTCATACACATATAACTGGTGGCGACTTGCACAGCGAGCCAGAAGGAAGACAATTCTTAACCTTGACAAAAGAGGACACTGCCCACGCAGTTTATCTTACTTTTACAGGGCGGGAGGGAGATCGTCCCGATCTTGCCACAGCCCCAACAACACACTAGTGACAGCTTGCAGCCAGTGAGAAACCACCACAACCTTGAACTCTTATTCTCCAAAGAACTGTTCAAAACCACCCTCTCCAGTTTCCTCTTAGAATCACTAAAAGCTGACGTTGCTTCCCGTCCTTCGGGCGTACCTACGGTTTTGCCTGGGCTGACAGGTCCTGAGTTGAGAATCTCCACTCTCCCTAAAAAAACTCCCATGTTTGGCTAGTAATAGAGGCATTTTAAGGTCTTCAACCCCCAGCCCAAATCTGTGACTCAGCCATCAGAGCCTCCTAATCCCTTGGGATGCTCTCCTAGCCCAGTCCAGACCCTCTTGCATCCTCTGGTTTAAGGAGGCCCCAAGGAGCCCCTCCGACAACACGGAAACCCCGTTAGCTTTAGCCACCTGCAAAGTTCAATGGTTGCACAAAGGTAGTTTAAAGACTTCGTGAATTACTAAAGTGTTACAGCAACAGTAGGAAACTAATAAGTTAGTGGCGTATAACAAATGAAATTTATATACTTACGGTTCTGGAGGTCAGAAGTCTGAAGCAGGTCGCTCTGGGCTAGAATCAAGGCGTTGCAGGGTTGCATTCTTTCCAGAGGCTCAAGGGGAGAATCCCCCTCCTTACCTTGCCTGGCTTCCAGAAGCTCCTTACCTTCCTACCAGGAAGCCCATCGATCGCAAAACTGATGACTGCCTGCCTGACTTCTGCCTCCTTCTTCAATTTATAGGGACGCTTGTGATTACTTTCAGTGGGCTCACCTAAGTAATCCAGCCTCCTCTGCCCATCTAAAAGTCAGCTGATCAGTCACCTAATTCCTTTTGCAATCTTAATTTCTCTTTGCCATGTAATGTAACATACACTCAGGTTCTAAGGATTAGGATGTAATAGCTTGGGACAGGGAGCCATGTTTTCTTCTAACATACTCAGGCTTCAGAATTAGGAACTACTATGCTACTATAAAAGTCTGTGCCTGGGGGCACCTGGGTGGCTCAGTGGGTTAAGCCTCTGCCTTCGGCTCAGGTCATGATCTCAGGGTCCTGGGATCCAGCACTACATCGGGATCTCTGCTAAGCCGGGAGCCTGCTTCCCCCTCTCTCTCTACCTGCCTCTCTGCCTACTTGTGATCACTCTCTCTCTCTCTGTCAAATAAATAAATAAAACCTTAAAAAAAAAAAAAAGTCTATGCCTGGCTTCAAATGAAATGCCCTCCACTAAATGCCAAGTCCACAATGGTATGCCTCTCAGGACCCCCAAATGCCTTAATCACTCCATATATTTCACTCCCTTAGCATTTACTTCATTTCTTTCAGTTGTGGATGTTCGTCTGTTCACACCCACTCTTGGTAATATATTCCCAGCTGCAAGTTCTGCTCTCCTTCTCCAAAAGTCTTAGAAAAATGGAAAAAAAAAAAAAAAGTATTCAAAGCTCAATGTGGTGTTCAGGATACCGGGAAGTTTTAATATCTTTCATCCCTGTTCAAAGAGCTTCTGTTTATTTTCTTAGAATAATAACAGATTATTCCAAAACAGTACATTATATTTCAAATACAGTATCCTTGGGATAATACTACAAAGTTATGTGTTGTTGTTTTTTTTTCTTTTTTAAAGATTTTATTTATTTATTTGACAGACAGAGATCACAAGTAGGCAGAGAGGCAGGCAGAGAGTGAGAGAGGGAAGCAGGTTCCCCACTGAGCAGAGAGCCCGATGCGGAACTCGATCCCAGGACCCTGAGATCATGACCTGAGCCGAAGGCAGCGGCTTAACCCACTGAGCCACCCAGGTGCCCCAGTTATGTTTTTTTTTTTTTTTTTGTGGTCCATGTGCATGAGAGGGAGCTCTGCTTCCCATCGTCATTCTAGGACCCAGGCTGAGGGACAACTGTCATCTACAAGGTAGCTCAAAGAATATTTGGTTAGCACTCTATCTGTGCATGGAGCAATTCTAAAACCTAAATCCTATAAATATTTAGTGCTTCCATGAGAGTAAACCCTCAAGTTATTTAACAGCTAGGACTTATCCTTTCTTTCCACATATAACTCATGTCCATTGAAAGTCTTGTCAGTCTTATGTACTGGATATTCCAAATTCAACCACTTCTTACCACACCCACCAATACCAATCTTTTCTCAGTGGATTTGGGAGTATATATTATATACACAGTGAAATCCTCTTATTTGTTTAATAATTTTAAATGACATGCATGTCTTTTCCAATATTTGTGTGTGTGTAGTATATATGCAAATAATACATACAAAAATGCTTCCCAGTTATATATCTAAAGTTATTTATTAACATTTATTCATATATGGATATGTGGCATATTTTATAAAGCAACTTATTGCTGGTATAGGGAATCCACATAAGATGCAATATTACATTTTTAAAATAGTATTTTAAACTAAGCACCACACTGCAAAAATATAGATGGAATTACCAAATAAATAAATAAAATTGAACAAAAATTCACTTTATTATATCAGTCGGTAGGCAATATTGCATTTATATCTGATTGACAGTATAATCAGTTTCACTCTTCTGCAGAACCAGAAGCAGTTTAAACAATTGAAGCATTTTCTCATTGATAGTTTTATTTATAAATGAGCTGTTTCTCAATACTAAAATTTTCTCTTTAAAATTCATCTTATGTGGCTTTTTTAGAATGCATCAAAATAGGAGATAAATTTTACAATATGCAAAAGAGAATTACCTATTCAGTTTTGGGAGTGTTAAATTAATGATTACATACAAATGTTCTAGGAAAAAAAAGCAGACCTGTAGAAAGTACCAAATCCTGATATAGCAATTACTGATATTATACCAGTTTTCACAGACTGATAATGGAAGAAAACCAGTTGAAGCCTGTTACTGTAAATGGGTGGACAGAAAAACTCTTAAAAGACATATAAGTCATGTAGACTAAAAAAAATTTTATAATGTGACAGAGTCTTATATGGCCAGGATCCTCTCTAGCACCAACTTATTTCCGCTCTCAACATGTGAGAAGTCTGGTCCACCTCTCCATCACCCTTATTTGCAAGAGAGGATGAGCAATGTCCAAAAGAAGAAAGTGCTAGATAGATTATGTCAATTCTTGAGATTTTAAAAGAGTGTTGAAACCCTGTTTCCCAACAATTTGGTTCTCTCACACATCTGCCAATCAGACTTCTTGCAAAGAAGGAACACGATGTGAGGAACAAAGGCAGAGGGAAATGTAGATAAATTAAATGTCCTTATAATCTGCAGTGCACTAACAAGTACTTGGGGTAGGGAGAGTGTAACCTTCCCCCAGGAAGCTCCCAGCTGTCTTAAGGTTGATGCTTTGCTAGAGGGAAAAACACCTTGGCTTGACAACATCCTGGCCTACAGGATCCTGTAATCTTCTTTAGCATATGAACATTTTTTTGAAAATTTCCCCTGGTCTTTACCTCACCCAACTCCATATATATACTCAGTTGCTCCTCATCATCCTGGGTCAGCAGTTCTTTCTGCCCAGAGCTCCTGTCCCCATGTTTTAATAAAACCACATTTTGTTATGCTCCACAAATAAGTGAAACCATATGACAATTGACTTTCTCTGCTTGACTTATTTCACTCAGCATAATCTCTTCCAGTCCAGTACATGTTGAGGACATAGGGAGATGGAGAGAAGGGAGTTGAGGGAAATTGGAAGGGGAGATGAACCATGAGAGACTATGGACTCTGAAAAACAATCTGAGGGGTTTGAAGGGGTTGGGGGGTGGGAGGTTGAGGGAGCCAGGTGGTGGGTATTATGGAGGGCCCGTATGGGATGGAGCACTGGGTGTGGTGCATAAACAATGAATTCTGTTAGGCTGAAAAGAAATTAATTTAGAAAAAAAAAAAAACTTTTAGCACTAAAGACGTGTCAAAAATTTTTTCTTGGCTCTCGGCGCCGAACCCCACCAGATCACATCAGAACATATTCTATGATGATGACTGAAATTCAGGTGATAAAATTTGAGTGGATAAAATTCAATTATGTTACATTTAATTCAATTTACATTAACTCGGCTTTTATTTATCTACTGCTGTTTACTAGACATTTATAAAAAGGAAGCACGGTCACCTGCTAGAATCCTGCTGTGGGAAAAAGAGGTGTGGGAAAAAGAGGTGTATTTATTCATGACTTAGAAATGTAGATTGTCCTACAAGCCACAATGGAATGCCACAATGAAAATAAGACAAGTTACCTTTGAGTTCATCCCCAAATAGTAAACAAAATGTTGAATATATAGAGAATAGAAAAAAAAAATTCCAAAGGGGAAAAACAGGAAGAAAGGTATCAACTTTCTGGTAAGAATGTAGGTGACCAGACTTTTCTTTCTGTCAGCTAAAATAACACCTATGGCCTAATCTAAGAGTGAAAACAGATCTTAGGATTCATCTCCAGCTATGTTTTATCTCCTAGAACACATTTATTATTTAATTCTGTACGATAAATGGTGATGACTTGTTATGATGACTTTCCTTTTATTCGTGCATTTTTCAACCACGAATTTTCGATTCTGAGGAAGCTTTTATAGCCCTGATCAATCCAAGGCCGTTGCTCAAGTGGCTCTGGCCTCTTCAACCATGATGTTACTTGTTCAATTTGTTTTTATCAGATTGATTACAGAAAAGCTTAGCTGTTTCTATGTCTGAACATAGAGCAGAGACTGCCTAGCTCAGAGACTTGTTTAAATCTGATAAATTACTTAAAGCACCCTGTTGGGTTCATTTTCGTGATGCATTTTTCTATTTATTTTACCCTCATTTGTTGGGCTGCATTTAGGTTGTTTTCAATTACTCTCCATAGTAACACTAAATGTCATTGCCATTTTATGCATCTTTCTCCTTCTATTTTTTTTTTCTTAAAAGTTTTCCTTAGGAAAGAAGTACAATTGCATCAAATTGTGTGAATAGTTCTAATATCCATGCTACACACTGCCAAATTGCTTTCCAAAAAAACTGTGCTAATTTCCACTCCCAATATAAAGGTAATTATGCCTCTTTCTCTGTCCCCTTGTCTCAGTCGGAAGTGCTGTACAGGGTCAAAGAACCCCTCTCCAAACTCAGATTCATACTAAAATGCCGGAAAGCTAATACAGAAAGTGAATATTTTTAATTCTAATTTGCAGATGAATTGAAATATATAGGACAAGTATAACTACGTCCAGAGGAACGAAGAATAAAATTAGATATAGAAGAACCCCTTTTGAGGTGCCTGGGTGACTCAGTTGGTTAAGATGTCTGCCTTTGGTTCAGGCATGATCCCAGGGTCCTGGGATGGAGCACTTGCATCAGGCCCCCTGCTCAGCAGGGAGTCAGCTTCTCCCTCTGCCTCTACTTCCCAGCCTGCTTGTGGTCTCTCTCAAGTAAATAAATAAAATCTTTCAAAAAAAAAAAAAAAAAAAGGAAGAAGAACCTTTTTTTTTTTTTTTTTTTGTAGTTTGAAAACAGCCCCTTACCCTGTTTGTGGTCTCTCTCAAGTAAATAAAATAAAATAAATTTAAAAGAACTTTTTTTTTTTTTTTTTTTTTTTTTGTAGTTTGAAAACAACTAGTGACAACTCCTAGAAACAACTATGAGTTAACAAGAACTACCCTGTCCAGTACAAACAGCTAGGACCTACAGATAAAAATGTAACAATGTAAACAAAGTTAAATTCAAATTTGATCTTAAAAGAAAGGATGATTCCATTTTGTGGCAACTCCTGAGCAGCTTTGGATAGAGAGAGGAGAGTGGGAATTTTCTTGGAAATGGGCCTATGTTCTAGGTTTCTAGACAGAGCTGGAGACAGGATGCAGATGATGTATTCAAGAATGCTCTTCAGAAAAGCCTGTAAGAGCAAATGAAAGCAAGGCAGGAAAAGGAAAAGCCTTACCACAACCACAACCCATAGAGAAGACTCTGGAATATAAAGTGTATCACAGAATACTCCATCCTGCGGGGCGAGAATTTTTGCTTTTATAGTCTGACTTCACTGGAGATTTAGTTGTGGCCTGGGGCATGGTAGTTAGGTAACCTCAGTTCGGGTGGCTCCCCTCAACCAAAGGCAATTTGTTAAGGAAAGGGGGCAGTGGTAAGTCTCCATCATTTCATACTTCCAGCAGCTGGAGGATGGGCAGCTTGGTGGGGTAAAAGGTACCTGTGTGGGAACTGAAGCGTTCACTACAAAAACCGAAGGTTGGAACTGTCACTCTGGAAAGCTTGTTGTCTCATAAAAGAAAGCAAAATATTCTACTTATTGACTTAGAGAAAACAATGAAGCTTGTCTCGTGCTGTGACTTTGATTAGAAAACAGAAAAAGAATTCTTTCATGAAAAATACAAATCTCAAGACTCCTCCTCGCAAGGATATGAACAACAAATATAAATTATTCACAGGTTAAGGTAAATGACAAACCCAGAAATTAATATAAAAACTGATGCTGGTTTTTATATTAATTTGCGACAACATGGATGGAACTAGAGCGTATCATGCTTAGCGAAATAAGTCAAGCAGAGAAAGACAACTATCATATGATCTCCCTGATATGAGGAAGTGGTGATGCAACATGGGGGCTTAAGTGGGTAGAAGAATAAATGAAACAAGATGGGATTTGGAGGGAGACAAACCATAAGTGACTCTTAATCTCACAAAACAAACTGAGGATTGCTGGGGGGAGGGGGTTTGGGAGAAGGGGGTTGGATTATGGACATTGGGGAGGGTATGTACTTTGGTGAGTGCTGTGAAGTGTATAAACCTGGTGATTCACAGACCTGTACCCCTGGGGATAAAAATATATGTTTATAAAAAATAAAAAATTTAAAAAAAAAAAAAACAAAAAAAAACAAAAACTTAAATCAATAAACCACGAATAACCTAGGAAAGCAGACAGAGAAAATGTTACAGAGGACATGTTCTCCAGTTATGATAATGATTTTCAGGGTAAATAAAAAAGAAAGACATTTCTAAAATACACTGAAATGAGGAGCATCTGGATGGTTCAGTCAGTTGAGCATCTGACTCTTGATTTCAGCTCAGGTCATGATCTCCGGGTTGTGAGACCGAGTACCACATCAGGCTCACACTCAGTGTGGAGTCTGCTTGAGATTCTCTCTTTCTCTCTCCCTTTGCCCCTCATCCTGCTCATACTTTCTAAATAAATAATAGGCTTAAAAATAATAAAATACACCGAAAATAAAAGTTTGCAAGTCAAAACAAAAAAAAAAACAAAAAAACAAAAATAAAAAATAAAAAATTAATTAAAAAAAAAACAAAAAAACAAAAAAAACAAACTGACGCTGGTTTGGCAATACCATTGAAAAGCCCAGTAGGAACCTACAGCATGTTTTTTCTTGGTTTCTCCAGTACCCCACACACTTGGTTGGATGATGACTGACAGGACACTGAAAATGAGCTCTCCAAGAAAGATAAAGTCCACGTAAAGCAAAAACTCCTGTGTGAGATGAGTCAGTAGAGACCGTATGAATAAGAATTAGAAGTGAAGTATTAGCTAGAAATAATACACAGCAAGCACATTCCCTGCCGTAAGGAATCTCTGAAATATTGGCTTTTGCAGACCCCTCCCAGTTAAAAAAAAAAAAAAACTAATTGATTATTGACTTTCCTATCTAGAAAATGATGCTTTGTGTATTTGTATATATATATACAAACATATATATACACACATATATACGCACATATATGTGCATGTGAGTATATATATATATATACACTCACACACAAGTTTCTATGTGCAGACCTTAAAAATTTGCCACCTTGTGTCAATTTTGCCTGCTTCTGAGAGTCCAAAGCTCTAAATGCAACCCAGACTTTGATCAAAGTGAAGACAGCTGTGTCTGACTCTAGGGAAATGCTAATCTGTTTTCCACCTCATAATGAAAAGAGAAGAATCTGATGTCCTCAGTTCTAGAACCTTTCCAGAATTTTGGAATGTAAATTAGCCAACTCAAGTAGGTTCATTCATAGGTGAAATTCCATCTTTCCTTTTCTCTGCTGGAAATTCTGTGTTTCCTTTTTCTCTGCTGTTGCCATTACTGTTCGATCATTTTGTTAGCTGTGTTCAAAATTATGACATCTTTTGTCTGCTGTTTCTTTGCTTGTTTTCTCTTTGGTGTGTGTGCATATGTGTGTGTGTGTACTCCTTTATTGTATTATTTGTAGAGTTTTAAGAGATTAGAGATTGAAGCCTACTCTTAATGTGTCAAATTGAAGTGAAATTCATTCTTTTTATTTTCTGAATCAGTATTACCAGAGGGCTGTTATTAGTCATACAAATCACTAGATTTTGTTTGTTTGGGCTCTCCTCTAAGTCACCTGTATTTCCCAGTTCATTAACCTACGATTTAAATTTTATTATTTCCATCCTCCTGCTTGTAGTATCCTTATTCTACTCTTGTCTTTCTAACTTCTTTTTCTTCTCATTCATTTATTTGAATGAGAGAGAGTGAGCATAAGCAGTGGAGAGGGGGAGAGGGAGAAGCAGACTCCCTGCTGGGGCAGGGAGCCTGATGTGGGACTCGATCCCAGGACCCTGGGATCATGACCTGAGCCAAAGGCAGACAAATGCTTAAACAAGTGAGCCACTCAGGCACCCTCTCTCTAACTTCTTATATTGAAATATTAGCTCATGAATTTTGTCTTTTCTTCTAATTATAAATGTAATGGTTTAAGGCTAGAAATTTCTAAACTCTGTGTATCTATCCATCTATCTATCTCCCGTAGTTTTTGATAAGAATATTTCTACTATTCAGTTCAAAAGAATTTCTCATTTCCATTGTAACTAATAGAATATTAAAATGTATTTTTATCCACTTAGGTAGTTATATATGAATGTGTGTGTGTGTGTTTTTTTTAGAATATCTGATTTGCATTGTACTTAAGGTTTTGTGGAATGTATGAAACCAATTTTTTCACATTTATTAAAATTTACTTTGTGCCTTGTCAGGTAGTTGATATTGAAAAATATTTAAGATTTGTTTAAAAGTGTATATTTATTTTTTTAGGAATTTTTTATTTTTTTATTTTTTTATTTTTTATTTATTTTTTTAGGAATTTTAGGCAGAGAGAGAGAGAGAGAGAGAGAGAATGAGCATCGGGCAGAGAGCCCGATGCGGGGTCTCGATCCCAGGATCCTGGATCATGAGCTAAGCCGAAGGCAGAGGCTTTAACCCACTGAGTCACCTAGGTGCCCCTAAAAATGTATATTTTAATGGGTAAGTGTAAGATTTTTATTAGGTAAAACGATACTTCTTTTTTTTTAATAATTTTTTTATTTTTTATAAACATATATTTTTATCCCCAGGGGTACAGGTCTGTGAACCGCCAGGTTTACACACTTCACAGCACTCACCAAAGTACATACCCTCCCCAATGTCCATAACCCCACCCTTCTTCTCCAAACCCCCCTCCCCCCCAGCAACCCTCAGTTTGTTTTGTGAGATTAAGAGTCACTTATGGTTTGTCTCCCTCCCAATCCCATCTTCTTTCATTGATTCTTCTCCTACCCACTTAAGCCCCCATGTTGCATCACCACTTCCTCATATCAGGGAGATCATAAGATAGTTGTCTTTCTCCGCTTGACTTATTTCGCTAAGCATGATACGCTCTAGTTCCATCCACGTTGTCGCAAATGGCAAGATTTCATTTCTTTTGATGGCTGCATAGTATTCCATTGTGTATATATACCACCTCTTCGTTATCCATTCATCTGTTGATGGACATCTAGGTTCTTTCCATAGTTTGGCTATTGTGGACATTGCTGCTATAAACATTCGGGTGCACGTGCCCCTTTGGATCACTATGTTTGTATCTTTAGGGTAAATACCCAGTAGTGCTATTGCTGGGTCATAGGGCAGTTCTATTTTCAACATTTTGAGGAACCTTCATGCTGTTTTCCAGAGTGGCTGCACCAGCTTGCATTCCCACCAACAGTGTAGGAGAGTTCCCCTTTCTCCGCATCCTCGCCAGCAGCTGTCATTTCCTGACTTGTTGATTTTAGCTATTCTGACTGGTGTGAGGTGATATCTCATTGTGGTTTTGATTTAAAACGATACTTCTTAATGTTATCATTCAACATTTCTAAACCATTTCTCTTTTTTAGGCTGTCAACCTAACAATTATCTGTAGAGGCATGTTGTAACTTTCTTCAATTCTGAACTAGAATTTGTAAAATTATCCTTGTAATTCTGACAATTTTTTACTAAGTCATACATAATTGTATTTTTCCATTTTCTTGAGAATTGTTCCTGTTAACATTGTCTTTGAACTGTGTTTGGGATTTTCCATATAAGCAATCATGCCATTTGAAAATTGAAGCAATTTATGTTTTGTTTCTGAAATTTTGCCTGTTACATGTCTTATTTATTTATTTATTGGCATTAACATACTGGCCACATATTTGAGGCAGATATTCAATAAGTGCAACAACAGTGAACATCTTTGCCTTGGTCATAATCTTATGGAGAAAGCATTCATTCTTTTACTGTTAAATGCAAGACTGTATTAGCTCTAGGTTTTCTTTCTATCCATGCTCCTTACCAGTTCGAGGGAGTTCCCATCCATTCTCTCCATTGAGAGTTTATAACATGAGTGACTGTTCGAATTCGTTAAATGTGTTTTTCTGCAAATAATGGTACTGTCAGATGCCCCCCTCCACCCACAGTTAGTTGATGGGTTGAATGATACTGAAGGGTTTTTAAATATTGAGGCATGCTTGTATTTTTTAGATAAACCCCATTTGATATTGATACATTATCATTCTCACATATTGTTGGATTCTGTCTGTTAATATTTTGAAGAATTTTGCATCTTTATTTATGAAGGATTGTGTGGTTTTCTTATTTTTTGTTTCTTATCTTATTTTCTTATTTTCTTTTGGTGTCTGGGTGATACTGGCTTCATAAGGCGAACTGGGAAGCATTCTCTGCTTTTCTGTATTCTTGAGCAGTGTATGTAGAATAAGTATTATTTCTTCCTTAAATTTTTGGTATAACTTACAAGTAAAGCTCTCTGGATCTGAAGTTTTCTTTGATTGAAGGTTTTTAACTATGAATAGAATTTCATTAATAGGTATGGGATTATTCACATTATCTCTTCTTGAGGAATCTTTAATAGTTTGTACATTTCAAAGTATTTGTCAATTCATCTAAGTTGTCAGTTTCATGGGTATAAACTATTTTGTAATATTCCATTATTGTCTTTTGAATGTCAGTCTTCAGTGATGATATCACTTTCATTTCAGAAACTTGTTATCTGTGTTTCCTCACTTTTTTTTTTTCTTTATCACTATAGCTGGAAGTTAATCTGTTATACTGGGCTATGTTTTCACCAAATTCAAAATGAAATAAAGTTTCAATTTATTCATATCTTTTAACAATAAGGCCAGATTGGCAGGTGGCTATGGAAGCCTTAGGTGGTTCTCTTGGTCTTTAATTATGAATCTGAAGCTTAAAAGTGTTAATGTGCTATAGTGGATAATTACATCTTAAAAGAGAGCACTGTTTTTCCATTTTAATGCCTGATGATTTCAGCTGGTAAAAGAGTGAAGTAATCCTGGAAAATACTAATGTCAGTGGAGAACCTGCATTAATTCCAATGAGATAGTTTATATTCTCCAATCATTTCTGATGAGCCGAGAGAAAATGTAAAATATCTACATTTATTACAAACAATTTAGCTTACTGATTATTGTGATTTGCATTCTATTTACATATTTGCTTTTCAGAGCTAAATTGATGCCAACATAAACTGTACAGGAATTTCTGGTAATTAAGTTCCAAATAATTATTTTATCTCCTATTACCCTATGTGTTAGTATGTATCTCCCCTTTAGGCTGGGGAGACAGTATTTTACAGCTTACAAAATTCTATCCTCATCAGGACTTTAGATGAAGCTGAGGCCATGGTGGGGGAAAAAATCACCATGTCTTTGGTCCTCAGAGGAGAGCAGATATATCTGGTCAGAAAATGGCTTCGTATGCTATGTCAATGTCTCTGTACTGTACTGTATTTGATAATTAAGATCATTCTGTGTTTACTTCATTTAAGTTACAAATTTAGTGACATGCTAGGCCTGTCCTTAGAGGTTTAGTAGTATATCAAAGCCATAATCCTCGAGATGAGAAGACTCTTTAGGGGACCAGGTCTGGCCTAGTCTACCCACTTACCCAAGCAAAACTTATATCCTCAGGTTTCATGTGGGCCACATCTGTGGACCTTGTCACATAGCCTGAGCTTATTAAATGTTATTTTGAATTGAATGGGAGGGCTAGCCACATCTGAAGACCTCTTGCAATAAGATTACTATCACACATATTTGATCTTGACCCTGGATATCATAAAATGCATCATTCTTTACACTGTACTGAAATTTCTCTCTCCATACCCTTGACCCTTCTGTGCTATTTATGCCTCCTAAAGATGAGCAAAGTTAGTCTAATCTCTTGTCAAATCACCCCCATGCCAAATCTATCCAAAGAAAGTTACCCAATGATTTTTTTAACTCCCTGATTCCTCGGATTTTTCTCCAGATATAATAGTTTTGAGAGCCCTCATTATGTGACTTCTTTTTCAGTTGTATTAGAATTCATGATGATGTGTGTGTGTGTGTGTGTGTGTGTGTGTATGTATGTATAAAATACAGTAGACCTTTCCAAAGCAAAAGTGTCAAGTTTCTAAAAACTCCTCTGAAAGTGTATCAAGAGCATGTATGACTAAGTTATAAAATGAGAAGGAGAGGTAGGGTTTAAGTAACAAAAAATAAGCTTTTATCCAACCCAGAAGAAGAACTTGATTCTAACAGTTGTATTTTGTAGCTCATCATCTAGAATTATTTATCTCCTAAAATGATAGTGGATATTTCTCTGAAACTGCTTTTCCAAGAACAGGGTCTGTTATGGACAGAATCATATCCCCCCAAAGTAGATATTTTGAAGTTTGATCCGTGGCACCTGTAAATTTGATGTTATTTGGAAACAGGTCTTGGTACACATACTTGAATTAATATGAGGTCATTGGTAGGGGAGATGATTCAATATAACTGGTATTTCTAGAAGAAGAGGGAAATTTGGATACAGACACATGGGGAGACCATCATGTGAAGACAGAAGCAGAGATTGGAGTGAAGAAGCATCCATCAGCCAAGAAAAATCTGGGGATAATAGAAGCTGGAAGAAACAAGGAAAGAGACTCTCCTAGAGGCTTTGGAGGAAGCAGGATCATGATGAAACCTGATTTGAGGCATCTAGGCTTCACAATTTAAGATATTAAATTTCTGTTTTAAGGGGCACCTGGTGGCTTTCATTTAGGCATCTGACCCTTGATCTCAGCTCAGGTCTTGATCTCAGGGTTGTGAGTTCAAGCCCCAAGTTGGGCCGCAAGTTGGGCTCCATGCTGGGTGTGGAGCCTACTTTAAATAAATTAATTAATTAAATTAAATTAAATTAATTACTTTCTGTTTAAAGCCACCTGTTGTGGTCATTTGTTATGGCACATTGTTATGGGAATTTAAAACAGAGTCAAATTATTCATTAGCAAAACAACTGAATTGCTACAGTAATTTGGGTTCTTCTCTTCAAAAATTAGATTTATGATGCTGCACTGTGATTTCTTCATCTTCTTGAAGTCTTTGACTAGGGACATATTCTAACTGGGGGCTTTTATATTTCTGAAGTTTAGTGTCAAATACCAGAGCAAGACAAGTCTTCAGAGAAGAAAGCTGGATAGTGGAACATAAAGCTGAGACCCAAGAGGCAATATTTGTCTAGGTCTCCATCCCGTTGGTCTGATGTACTAGGAATATAACCATGGTTGAAGGCAACCTTGCACTGTTTGAGGCTAACAATATTTCTTCAGTTGTCTGGGTTTTATTTGTTTACTAATAATACCGAATAAGTAAGGGAAAAGAGGGATATTGCATGAAATAATGATATTTTAAACAAAATAAGAAATAACTGCTTAAGCCAGCACAAATAGAAAAGAGAGAAAATACCCCCTAGGAAGTCCTGCCCAATTTGTAAATTCATGCACAAAATAAACACTGTTGTTATTTTGATAAGCAACAACAACAAAATAAATAAAATAAAAAGAAATACTACTCTGGCAGTGAACCACAGGATAAAGGAGAGTAAAGAGACAGTGGAATCAAGGAAACAAACACTTGGATGATTGTTGCAAGACTCTCGTGGTGTAAAATGAGAACTAATCTACAGGAAATAAACTATAGGCTATCTGATTTCTAGAGAACACAAATTTAGTACTGGAAGATCCATACACTATTTTCAACCTATTAAGAAAGAAGAAGAGTGAGAGATGCTTTACATTTATTCATAATACAACTGATGCAGTGTTTTAAAATTTTCAGGCTTATTTGTTTTTATCTTAAATGAGACGAACTTAGTTTTAAACCTTGAATAACTAATGGGAAAAATAAAATGTTTTAAGACCTATTCATTTTTAACGAGCAAAACAGTATGTTAGGGAGAAATTGCATAAAGGGTTTTTAATGATGTCAGCTCAGGGTCATTGCCTTAGGCCTGGTTCCTTCTCTACAGCGCTTGTTCCTCGGTGGCCTGATAGCCCGCTGTCTGCTCACTCAGCAATCTCAATTAGAGGAAGGAACAGAACCAAGGTTATTTCTTCTTGCTTCAGAATTGAGAACAATTTTATTTCAGAGAAATGTGGAACCACTATTCTAAATTCCATGAGGATATGTGTATATAAGAGTTAAAAGAATTCCAAAAGTGATGTACTCTATTTATTGCCAAAATATGAAGCTAATTTATATTCATTTATACTGAAAGTAGGACACACTTGACAGCTATTAATCCATACAGTAATTAACATTAGCTTTGCAAGCTGAAGATAATATAAAAAGCTTATGCTGTGATATAAAATGTTTCAATGGATCATAATTAACACACAACTTGAGTTTCTGATTAATCATTTTTCTTAGATTGTTTTATAGGTTATTCCTAATTAATGAAAATGAGTATAAAATTTTGCTACTGTATGCTGGAAGTCCAAAAAAAAGAATTACTATAATTTCACTTTGGTATTATTCTTCTTGTATTGATTAAAATTTGGGTGGTTTCACATGAGATTACTATTACCACAAAGTCTTATTTCATTTAAAAAAAAAAGCATCTCGCTTTCTTTCTAGAACTCTAAAGAGTATATTAAGAGTGCTGCTGTAGAAAAATTTAATTCTTAAATCATATTTAATAATAACTAAATATGTGCAGGATTGTCACTCAGTACTTTTTTATAAAAGAGTATTTAAATTTTTTATATTCTCTATCAAAATCTATGCCAACCTCTTATGAAAACATTAAAAATGTAGATGTTGAAAATCATGTCGTAACATATAAAATCAAAATCTTGGGTTGCCTAGATGGCTCAGTGGGTTAAGCCGCTGCCTTTGACTCAGGTCATGATCTCAGGGTCCTGGAATCGAGACCCACATCTGGCTCTATGCTCAGCAGGGAGCCTGCTTCCCCTCTCGGCCTGCCTCTCTGCCTACTTGTGATCTCTCTCTGTCAAATAAATAAATTACCAAAAGATCTTTTAAAAAATCTTTAAATAGCTGGGTTTTTTGAAATGAAAGATATGTGGTAATTTACTACTAAAATTATCATACTCTTCTTGTATCTAGAATGCCCCCTTTAAAACATATGATCTAATTATTTCATTTGAAATATTATGAGTGCTAATCAAATTTCCTTTGAATATTAACATGCTTTTGTAAAATGACTGAAATAATGAAGATATTGTCTGTGAAAAAGTAACTCCAATCCCTTCACCTGTGCTTCAATGGATGATAGATAATAAGCTGAGGTCTGGATTTCTTTCCTACTTGGGACAGATAATAATTATTCTATTTCATGAGGACAAATTACATTCCTGGTCTATTTAGTCAATTCAATGAATACCACTTTTTCAAAGAATTTATATAAAGTCATAAGTTATTACTATGGCAGAACAACTCAAAACCCTACAAAACACCACTGATTAGCAATGAGTTTGAGGTATTGGAAATTGATATCTTTTTATCATTTTAACTAAGTTAACTTTCATAGTTTTCAGTTATCTATTCATAGCTCTCTGATTACCATTCAATCTAGATATTAATTTATACCCTAAAATCAGTAAACTCTTTCAAAACTCACATGAACATCTGCAGGGAAAAGTCACTCAAAGCATTTTAGCTTAGAGTCAAAGGCTACTGCTGAAAGAACATTATATCCCTTTGGTTTGAATTTATATCTAGATTTTAATCCACCAAAACAGTCTCATTCTTTCTAAAATAACCTTGCTTAAGCAAAAAACCATCTGTATATCAATTTCTTGGTAAAATTTCTGGATGGTGTTCTTCATATTATTTCAGCAAGTGCCAGGATTTATGGACCATTTCGGTGCAAGCCAGTCAGTGAAAATAGAAATCGTAAATGTATATAGAACCCCAGGATGCCTTCACTACCAATGAGGGGTATGTTCCTGCAAAGCATCACTGAAAGATGAGCGTAAGCTAACTCCTCCCAGGGGAATATATGTGAATATGGATCTTTCCTGTCTAGAAGGTGGGGACATCAACACAAGTTGTGCCCTCAGGCTGAGTGTGTCCCCTCAAGAAACTCTCTTCCTTTCTTACATCACAACCTCTGTTACTGCATTTGGTTCTCTGGTTTCTTTAACTTCCCTGCTCTACTTGAAATCTCTGCCTCTCTTCCATTTCCAGCACCTCTTGGATCTTAACAGTCTTCACAATTACATTGCGGGAAATAAGCTAAGCCTGTTCCATTTCATATTGGCTTTGACCTTGGATAGACCTATACCTGGGAGGTACACACGATTTTCCAAAAGGTGCATGGACATGGACACCTGAGATACCCAGTTTCCACGTGAAGTCCTTCCCACTGGTTTTCTTTCTCACCTCACCCTTTCCAGTTGCAATCCTAATTGGCCTAGATGGTGGAGATATTTGATATTAATTGAGCTAAATCTGCAGCTCCAAAGTTTTCCTGAAAATATATTTATTTATTTATTAAATATTTTATTTATTTATTAGACAGAGAGAGAGAGAGAGAGAGATCACAAGTAGGCAGAAAGACAGGCAGAGAGAGAGAGGTAGGGAAGCAGGCTTCCTGCTGAGCAGAGAGCCTAATGCAGGGCTCCATCCCAGGACCCTGAGATCATGACCCAAGCTGAAGGCAGAGGCTTTAACCCACTGAGCCACCCAGCCGCCCCTTTAAAAATATATTTAAAGCATCTGATAAAATATATACCTTTTAATAAAAAATATAAACTTAAAAATGGGTTTTGAGATTAAAAACAGTTTGATTTTCCAAATTATCTTAATGTTCTAAACAAAAATTCTTTTTCAGAGAAAAATTAACAAGTATAGTATACTTCCAAGAAACTAAAAACATGATTGACTTAAATAATTGGGGAAGAAATCTTTTTACATTTCTTTCCCTCCACAAAGCTGAAAGGGGTGGCAAATGGAATTGTCAGAAAATAAATTGATAAAAATTAATTTGTAATGATCAATCACTCTGTGATTTCTAGCCTATAACTCCAAAGGCATTGAAATCCTTTAATAAATATTATAATGAAACACCTTCCAATCTCATTTACATAAACACGTTTTCTCAGGGCTGACATCTAAAAAATATATTGCTATAAAATTTATTATGTACGTGGGTGTCATTCTAGCAATAAGTATTGGGATTTTCCTGTCATTAAGAAAAACATTTCTAATGATTAGTCATTAGCAAAATTTATAACACTTTATGTTGTTTTTTATTAATCTGCTACTAGTAATTGAAATGAAACTCATTTACATAATATCTTTTGAAACTTAGAGGCTTCTCATCATAGAAATAAAAACTGCATTTCAAGTGTAATGTAGAGTATGTTGAAGGGTTATTCATTTCAGGGATATATGATATGGGGATTAGTGAAAGATGCTGGCATAAAATTCTGTTATGGAAGTCAAGTGTTGGCACAGATTTTAAACAAAAGATTTTAAAAATTGCCATCTATTAAAGAAGTGCTTGTTCAAGTATTTTTTTAAATGGATGATGATTATTCTCGGTTATCACTGTGACATTATACGACCTGTATACAGGTAAAATCTAAATGTAGTGTTTATATGTCAGAGATAGTGTAATATGTTGGGGATTATATAATTCACAAGCATTTAAACTCATGATTAAACTTGTTGGATGGTAACTTAAATTTTGCACCAGTGTGCATAATTTTTCTAAATTTTTTTTGGTCATTATTAAGTAAAATTGCTTTCTAGCCCCTGTAGGATTCCTCCTGTTTCCTCTGTGGGTGAGAGATGTGGAGGAAGAACAGTAACGGATCGGGGAGGCTCAGCTGCCCTCCCTCTAATCCTTGGTCCCTTCCTGATCCGTTTGCTCCCTCATTCCCTTCTCCTCATTTTCTTTTCTCCCAGCCTATCATATATATATATATATATATATGTGTGTGTATATATATATATATATGTGTGTGTGTGTGTGTGTATATATATATATATATATTTTAATTAAAATCAGACACATGGAATTACAAATCATTTTCCAACAAGCAGCTATCATGGCGTCTGCAAGCAAGTTTTATACTCTCCAGTATAATTTTTGAAACTTATTATTATGTAGAATAGCTGTCTTCTTCCTAATCTTAAATCGAACCATAGGACTTAGGAAACATCATAAAAATGACCAAAGCACCTCTTTTCCTTTCTTTAATTTTTACCATTCTTGCCTTTTTACAAAAGATATTTTTACTGAGATATAATTGATATAAAGCATTATATTATTTCAGGTGTACAACATAATGATTTGATACATTGCAAATGTATCACTGCAGTGAGTCTAGTTAGCATTCATCATGACGTATAGTTATAATTTATTTTCTTTTGATGAGAACTTTTAAGATCTAGTCTCTTAGCAATTTTCAAATATACAGTAGAGTATGGTTACCTGTAGTCCCTGCTCTACATGACATCCCCGGGATTTATTTATTTTACAACTAGAAGTTTGTACTTTTCAACGCCCTTCACCTGTTTTTGTCCACTCCCACCCCAAGAATCTGTGAATTTGGTTATTGTTGTTTTTTAAAAATTCCGCATATAAGATCATAAGGCATTGGTCTTTCCCTGTCTGACTTCTTTTAGACTTGACTGGAAAAAAACCAAAAACGGTAGGTTTACTTTCTTTCTCTTTCTCTTTGTCTCTCCTCTCCTTCTTCCCTCCCCCTTTATAAACGGGACTCAGCATAAAGAAGGCATATAGAGCCTACACTCTTTTTATATTTATTGTTCCTTGTTACAATTCAATGCCAGGTGATTAGCCACTTATTAGTCTGGATTTCTTTAATTATTAACAAAATTGAAATGTACAGTACAGAGTTATTTCCTGGGGTTCTACTTTATGATGAAAATGTGGGCTTTGTGTAGGGTTTGTTAGACAAATTTAATTATAACGCTGGATTCTGTCCTTAGGCATTTCCTAAACTCTTTAGAAGAAAAGCTTAATATTAAAATAAAAGTATAAAAGAAGTAATTATTTGTTCTCAAGGCAGATTTGTGTCTGTACCTTTGTGCTTTATCAGAAGAGATTAACTTGCCGAGGAGACAATTTGTATATTATTGTATTTTGAATTTGCTCTCCTTAACCTCGGTTGCTATATGCAAAGGAGGTGTTGGAATAAAACAGTAGATAGGACCCTTCATATTTATAATTATTACTTATTATGTAAATTTATATTAGGATAATTTATCTTATAGAGCCATTTAATAAGTACATCTTAATAACCCGTGGGCCTGGTTTATAAGTAAGATTTAGACTTTAAACTGTGTATGAAGGTTTTACCTTGATATTCTTCTGTGTTATGAGTAAGTAGAAGGGCAATGACATTTTAATTATTATCAAATTTTATAAAATATTTATATTTTCATTTAAAAGTACGAATTCAAAAATAAGAGTAGTTAAATTGTTTTGCAAATAATTGTTCTCAACAGAGGCAACTGAACACTTTTTTGGAGGCTATTTTATTTTGTGTTTTTATACTATCAGTTGATTTTATTCAATTGAAAAAACAAAAATCAAACAGGTAGTGCTGAATACTTTACATCTCTCTTGCTTTGAAGGAAAAAAAAATGTAAGTAGTTTTTTCACTGTTACACTACACAATGGATTTTCTCATATTCTGAGTTTTTTGCAAGTATCAACGGTGTAATTATTAGTAATAAGTTTCACCAAGTGCATGGGTGAACATTTTGGTCATTTAATCCCAACAACACTCCATGATTTTGGTTCTCACACACCAAATTTAAGTACATTGTTTAACATTTTACCACATGCTAACAGGCATATCCAAGGTGTAAACACAGGCCTGAATTCTCTGAAGAGTAAACTACACTGGTAAGTTTCCACTAAAAAAAAGGGGGGTTCAAAGGTCAGATTTTAAGGTCATTTATTCATAAACCCAACAATTTAAAGATGGACTGTTTGTGGTCCACCGTTTTGTGTTTTTGTGTTTGTTGTTGTGTTTCAACAAGAATTCAGATTCAGTGCTGTGAAGCAGACATTTTCCTCTTTGTCTTATATTCCATAAGGTAATTTTTTAAAATTATGGGTGACAGAAAATATATAGAAAATTATTAAATACAATTGATAATTGGTCCCTTATCACTGACTTTTTTGTTTGGTAAATAAAAACAGCCATGATTTTTTTTTTTTCCTTCAGATCAATCTAGGAGAATAATTAAGCAAAAGAGCACTCTTATGATCATTGTATCCCTACCCACCCAAAAATAACAATGTTGCAATTTATGTACAGAAATGAATTCAACTCAAATCAATATAATTTAATTTGAATAGGATGAATATACTTTAATTTGGATTTTTATCATTTAATAGAATAAGATGGAATAGAGTAAAATAGAATAGGTAGACCAGACAGTATTTTTAATAAGCAAAATATGATAAAATTTTTAACCACCTTGTGGAAAAACCAGCCAAAATTTTCGTGGTTGCTTCATCTTTCTTCAGATGCACTGACAAGTAGAACTCAAATATCACCTGTTCTCTGTTCAGATGGCCACTAGCAATGTCTCTGTGCCACAGAGCTCTGCTTGTTATTTAGTGACTGAGGGCAAATGAGAAATTGTTACTGTAGTCTGCTGAGGTTAACGTGCCAGGAAGTGTGAGAGTGTTCTATTTAATTACATTGTCTAGTGCAGAATTCGGCCTGAATTGAAATCCAATTACAAGTTTCTTTCTGTTTAGGGAAAACAAAAGACATCTTTTTCTCTCTCTCTCTCTCTCTCTCTTTTTTTTTTTTTTTTTTTTTTTTTTTAGTGGAGCACTAGGGAAGAAGATTCCTAAACAAAAGGAGGATTATCCAGGGGATTAATAGATGTGATTGATTTCCCTTCAACATAGGCTAAAAGATAATGGTCCAAAGATCTTGACCAAATATACTTAACAAAAACAATTTTAGCTCATCTTATTAAAAGGAAGTATCATAATTAATTTGAAGCATGATTTCATTTTTCCATCATCAATATGTACCAATTTATAATCATTAGAAGATTTGGGGATATTCTTTATATTTTATTTTATTTTGTTATTTATTTATTTATTCATTTGTTTACTTGTATATTTATTATGACTAGGAGATAATATAGCTTCTCAAGAACTATTGGGAATTACTTTGTGAAGATAGGGAAAAGAAAACCTGTTGCTGATACAAGAGAAAAAAGAAAGAAAAGTTAATAGTTTCAGGTATAAAATCCTTGAGGAGGCCAGAATGAGGGAAATCAAGTAGAGCAGAAAATAGGTTAGCCCACTGGTAGATCTGAGAGGCAGAAGAATGAAGGTTTGGGGTAGTATTTGAACACGATCTCATAAAATTATCCCGCTCATTGATTCACATTCTAAATCAATAATAAAATATTACAGTCAAGGATGATTAATTGTTCCCTAAAAGTATGTGTTTTTTTAAACATATTCGCTTGGACTGTTCTCTGGTTAGGATATTTCACAGTACTGAAAAGTTGAATCATAGAGGAAAAGATATCATCACTGTTAATATCAATAAATGCATGTTTTACTAGGTAGATTTTCACTCACCTTAAAAGCTAAACTACTTAATTTTACGATCTTTTTTTTTTTAAATTTTATTCATTTATTTTGACAGAGAGAGATTACAAGTAGGCAGAGAGGCAGACAGAGAGAGGGGAAAGCAGGCTCCCCGCTGAGCAGAGAGCCCGATGAGAGAACCCTGGGATCATGACCTGAGCCGAAGGCAGATGCTTCAACCCACTGAGCCACCCAGGTGCCCCTTAATTTTATAATCTCTGTTATAAGCTTTTGTACATTATTTTAAAAGGTTAGATAGTTTTAATTAAATTATGTTTTGCTTTATATATTTGAATGTTAATTATTCAGGCACCATGAATCTGAAACTCTTTACATATTCCTCAAATATATTATGTTAATCTGATCATTATCATCTCTTTTTTATCTCTGTTACATGTATTTGCCTGTATTTCTTCTAATAGTGCTACTAAACCTTGGATTTCCTTTTGTGGTTTCTTGGTTTTTTTGTCAATATACTCCACAGTGGCTGACCCACTACTCAACCTGTGGCTAACCCACAAGTAGAACATTAAAGCTGTACCAAAAATTACCATCAAAACACTGTTAGGGCCCTGAGTCTTTAAGGTTTTAGTCATTCATGCCATTTCATTGCTCCATTGCTGACACAGGTTATACTTACTTGACTGCTATGATCAAAATTTAAGTCACCAGTTGTTTTTCATAGTGACTAAAAGGAAGAACATAGCTGAACTTATTATTATACAAAATTTTACTTTAGAATGATTTTGTAAAAATTCCTAGGGAAGATGAATATATAGAACCTCAAAGACTTCATTCATCAAATCAGTTCAATTACAACTCTTTGATAGTTAAAACTAGAATATCTCCTATGGCTAAGCCCATCTCCAAAGGCTTCCCCAAAGAAACCTTTGGTAAGTCCCTAATAGTCTCGAAAGTTCTAAACAGTGTAATTCCAATGCTGAGGTGTTTCCCTCAGTTTGCTCAGGATTGGGGAGTTTCCTGGAACCAGAACTTTCAGCACTAAAACGGGACAGTCCCGAGCCAACTGGGATGGGTGGTGAATGGATGTAGTAATTGTGGGTGTTAAGGTTTTAAAGGTGTCTTAGTGGTAATAATGTCAATAATCGATATATTTGAAAATTTTTTAGTGTTATAAAGTCTATTTACAATATACAAAAGACATACTTCCTTTTGTACTGCACAAAACCTTTGATAAGGTTTTGGGGTTTTGGCTAATACAGAAAAAACCTCCATCTGATTGAAAAGAACCAGCCCTTTCCAAATGGGACACTCAAAATCCTAGAAGCTTATATTCCTTGCATTGAGTCTCTCTTCCAGTAAAACTCTCCTTTCTCACCCAAGACTCCTGAACTTTCATAGTTATTGTTTCCTTGCTTTTCTTCAGAGTTTACTACCTATGACTGCCTCCCTTAGCAAAAGAATTGTTTACTCTGTGAACTTTGTACAAATGGAATTTAGTTATTCTTTTTTGTTTTCGTACATACTGCATATTTTATATTTTTCTTCATTAAAATAATGTACTCATTTATTTATTATGCAGAGACATTTGCTTTTTTTTTTTTCCCCAGTTCCAGTCCCTTATGAGTGTTATGGATGTTCTTATACATGTATTCTGATACATATGCACAGGGTTTCCTTCAGGCTACACACCCAGGAGCAAAGATGCTGAGTCATCATGTTTGTACATGTTTAAATTGACTAGGTAATACCTATTTTCCAAAGTCTTTTTGCCATTCTCACTTTGGTCATCAATTAATGCAAACTCAACTTACTCTACAGTTTTGCAAGCACTTCATCATCTCAGCCTTTTTAATTCTTGTCAGCTGGTGCTATGTCATTTTGGCTTCAATTTTTCCTTTCTCTGATTACTACTCAAGATGAGCACAAGGAATCTTACCTTAGTCACTCATTGTTTACCTGCCATTGCCTCTAGATCAATGATTTAGTGTCAGTTCTCAGAATTGTCCTAGCAGAAAAAAATAAACCTCGCTTAGCAAGGAAATATTTTCCTTACTCAGTGAATTACAGGATCTGGCTAATATGCTTGGTAGGATAAAAGGGAAAGCGTGAAGAGACTGATTTTGAGGGTGTTGTACTGGAAGGGGAGGATGTAAAAATGTGGGGCTGACATGGCAACAGTCTTCAATGACTGGGGATTTAGCCCTGGAAAGAATTCCAAGCTGGTCCCCACATTTTCCTCTGGTGTCTTCTTGAATGAGGTCCTGACGTCAAACTCACTTAGCAGGTAGTCAGAGGCTCAGAGAAGTAGGAATGTAATGAAATCATAAAACCAGAGATATACTGAATGACTATATTCCATCAGAGGCTCCAGACAAAACTCCCTTCTCTATGTAATAAGTGAAATATTGTTGGTGCACTTTGCTTTTCTCTATTTACAGGGTACCTTTAGGCGATTTTGCTCTGGAGCTACAAGACACTAGAAGATTTGCATGTGCCGATGAGCTGGACTTACATACTGAGCTCTAGATTTATATATTCTGCTGCTTGTTTGGCATGATTTCATGGAGTTACTGCCATCAATCTCAATTAAATATGGCTAAAATAAAGCAGTTGAACTATCTCCTGCAGTTCGCTCCCTTGTTAAATGGCACCACTAGGCACCAAATCTTCTGACAGAAGATACAGTTTATTCCTTTCTGTCAAACCCTGTATCTGATTCTTCAGCATGTTCTATCAGCATTATTTCCAAAATATTTAAAATCAATATTATCATTATGGCCTTAATCTCAGGTCACAGTTTCCTTCCTATATTATAATGAACTTACCCTAAATTATCTTTTTGCTTCCACTTTTTCTATTTCCTCCTATAGCTGTATGTAATGTTTTTTAAAGTATTACTTGGTCACATGACACCTCTACTCAAAAGTGCAAAGGGATCATCACCTACTGATCATCACCTTCAAGAGCCTATATTATTCACCCCTGTACTGTATCTTTGACTTCTATCTCTTCATTCATGATGCTCTTCCCTCCCCCCCACCCCCACTATGCTCTAAAGTATCTGGCCATCTTCCTGGGCTCTAGACCCCATTAGCTGATTTGTATCTCAGGTCTGTAATTCTTGCTGTTCTTTCTAGTTGGGACACCATTTCTCATAACTGAATTTAGTTGCCTCTCTTTCACAGATGCAAAGCCTGATGTCAACTTCCTGAAGCATTTTACCACATTTAGTATGCTTTTGAGTAGCAGTAGCTTTTCACCATATTACCTTACCTTGCTTCTGTAGAGTTCTTTTCAATTCCTGAAATTGCCTTCATCATTTATTTTTTTATTGCCAGCACACTACAGTAGAAGGTAAGCTCTTGATGGCAAAAAATCCGCCTGTCTAGTATACTGCTCTGTTGGGCCCCACAGCAGTGCTTGTCACAGATCAGGTGCTCGGTGGTGACTGAAGTCTCTAATAGAGGCTGCCTAGTGGAGTGTACAAAGGAGTCATTATTCCTTTAGTGGTGGAGATTATACTTTCCATGTACAATATGATTGTCAGGTGTGTACGAGAGAGTACACGTGTGTTCTATAAAAGGCTTCTAATGCTGTGCAGGTTTGTTATTTCTCAGCCTCCTTTTTAAAATAATCTCTACACTCAATGTGGGGCTCAAACTCAGGACCTCAAGATCAAGAATGGCAGGTACTCCCAACTGAGCCACAACGTGCCCCTGTTTCTTATCCTGTTTTAATGAAATTTCCACATGAATGACTCCTTTCCAGAGAGATGCACTTGGTAATTCTTGAAATTTATGTGGAATCCAATCACCCTGACCTCAACTGACGGCGTAGGGGTGGACATCTCCAGTGGAAGATAAGCTATAGTCTGATTTGTGCCATATTCTGTGACTTGGTTCAAAACACCAAAAACTTACGTGTAAATTCATTCTGAGTGATGCCTGAGAGAAATGACTGTCCTTTCTCTTATGCAGTTTAAAGGTGAGACATATAAAGGTGGTGACCAGTTGCCAAGGGGGATCAACTGAAAATAAGTAAAAATTTTTAGAATGAACCTTACAATATTATGTGAATCTTCTTGGCTCAGATAGTCATAAAATAGAAAGAGTATGAAATGATAAATTTATAATGTAAAATAAGAAATATTTTTAAGTAGAAGAAAATATCGTTGGACAAAATGTAAGAGTTGATTCTTCAGAAGAAATTCATATTACATTGTGATTCGTGTCCACGGTCACGTTAGAAAAAAAATAAACTATCTTAGAGATGTGAGTTGGGCCTTAATTAACATATCAAACCAACACTTTATCAAATCTGGTTAGTAACTTTTTTCTTACTTCTGTTATATGAGTAGCTCTCACATGTAAAGTGCTTTGTAAGGAAGACAGTTTCACTAAACTCAACAAATAATTACATTACACTTTAAAGGTTGTGATTTAATTTTATGTGATTGATTGTACATTTTCTCAGCTTCATACAAATGAATTTTAGTATCTATCTGGTCAATGTTGAATTCATTTAATCTCTAAAGTAAATTAACTCTGCTTACCAGAGGCCCTGTCTCCAAATGTGATCACACCAAGTCTTCAACATATGAATTTGGGGAGTACACAAACATTCAGTCCATAACAACTTTTTCCTAGATGACATCATAAGTGGTCTGTTCAAGTCTGCAAGGATCCTTTCTCTCCATTCCCCAATGTACCAACAGAGTACATGTTATATTAAAAAAAATAATAATATGCTTGGGACACCTGGGAGGCTCAGTTGGTTAAGTATCCGAGTCTTGATTTTGGCTTGCATCATGATCTCAGGGTCATGGGACTAAGCCCGGCATCAGGCTTCATGTTCAGCACAGAGTCTGCTTGGGATTTGCTCTATCCTCTCCCTTTGCCCTCCTTCTGCTCATGCTCTCTCTATAAATAAATAAATAAAAGCCTTTTTAAAAATTAAAAAAATGCCACTTCCTAATATTGCAATTTAATTGGAATCCTATTATTTTTATGTTAAAAATAGACCCTAAAATAACCAACAAGTCAATTGTTGAAATTAAAAGCACAGACTTAAAATTAGTTTTAAAACACCTTCATAAAATATTTTATCATATGCCAAAATACATCACAGGAAAGAAGAGTGACAATTCTCATAAACTACAGGCTGAGATCACATTCCATTTTCTTTCTACAACTTAAGTCTATCTTATCTCCTGATATTCAAGATAATCTGAATGAGTCTGATGAAACCCTTGGACATCCTCACAATGTGTGGGCTGATAGAAACTTTTATCAATACATATCGCTGTTTTATTATGAAGGTATTATTTCTCTTCCTTTCTTCTCTTTATGGTTATACCTTCCACAGATTTATATATTATTATATTAAAGTGCTTTCCAGAAATAACTGTAACTGCAGTAACCATTGTTAAGACATTGGAAAGAACACACTACCACAGTGGGAAATTAGTTTAGTGTTTTCCAGGTCTCTACCATAAATCCTGAAAGTATTTGATGCACATATTCATACAAGTCTCTCAAGGTTTCTTCATGGTCTTCAATTTGTTGTGGGTTATTATACAAGTTAATCACTTTCCTCTCTGAGCTAAAGCCTCCATAAGGTAATAAATTCTCTTACATCCAGCTGGCAAGTATGATTTTGTATTCATTTCACATAAAATTTGCTTAATAACCTAAATATACTTTCAAATTAATGTTACAATACTATCATTGTAAAAAGCCAGAATATCTTATGTATTACAAGCATATAAATTTGCAAATATGCAAAACTTCTTTCTTAATGCAATAATATTAATACTATGGATTTGATTCTCATAAATATTTCTCCACTTAGTCCAAAATCTTCTCAGGCTTAAAAAATGCATATCCATTAAGGAAGAAGTTTATTATCATCCCAATTAATTTAGGGTACTTACTATGAGAGATTTAGGCTATATACGGAAGCTGGATGGGATACTCTAAACCATAGTTTTAATGGTTGTGTGAATAATTTCATTATTCCAGGAAGTATGTAATCACTTAGCATACACGTTGGATTTAAGTTATACCTATTCCTTAATCATCTGTCTACATATAGAAATTTGCATCTCCACTCCAATTAATAAATTAAATCATATAAATATCTTTCTCCTAACTCTGAAGACTTTAACACTTAATAGAATCCCTAACTATATATGTATTTAACTTAAAGACTTTTAGTCTAGATGAGTTCTTGCATGTTTTTCATATTATTAGTCTCATGGAACACTTAGAGATCATTAAAATGATAGTTGATTTTCAGATACTGTACATGGTTTTATTTGACAAATATGAGTATTAAGCTAATATCCTTCCTTGAGTCAGAGAAAAATCTTCCAACATTTGTTTATGTTAATTAATTTTTATATACTCTGTTGATAAAATAATTGTGCAGATAATACCACATAGGTAAGAGGGCTCAAAATAATCATATTTTTTCCTATACTGACTTCTTATAAAATGCTTTATGTTAACTTATCCTTTGGTTGATTATTATGAACTTTACATAGATTCAGTGTATGCTAACTAAATACAGCTATTATTTGCCTTTTGATATTTCACAACTTCCTTTGGTTGGCTTCTTTGTGCTTTAGCATGACTCTATTCCTACTTGGAATTGTTCTTGTGATTCAATAAACATGTAAAAAAATTAAAGATGAATTTTTTAATTAATTAATGTTGTTTAATCAAACATTGAAATATTAATGATTCTATTTGTACAGTCCTGCTCCAGACATGGAATCCACCAGTCCTATAGAAATCCCTGGTCTCTTTCAATTGAAAATTCGAATGAGAGAACAAGATTTAAGTCTAGGCTGACTTGATCTAAGTACATTTCAATGACAGATCTAGAGAGGACTTTTAAGTGATAGACCATTTTGATAAAATATGTACAATTCAATCCAACTTTGAAATGTTCCTTCATTTTTTCTTTCTATATTTTTTCTACTTTCTATCTTATACTTGGTAAATTCATTCCTAAAGAAAATGGCAAACTTACTTGTTTATGTGAGAAAGAAATAGTGGATAACAACTCAATACTAATATAAGTAATGGCAGTACTGAATAAAACTTTAGGGTCTATCTACATTTCCTTTTTATTGTTGTTGTTTGTTTTTGTTTTTGTTTTTTTGATGCACCTGGTTATGTATGCATCGTCAATTTATTTTTTCTAGATGTCTCATTAATCATCATTCTCTTTGACTCTATAATTGCTTATCTGATAGACCGTTCAGTCAACTATTGTAATTTTCTTTCCACTTGAGGACAATGTTATTACAGTATTCGACAATTCTAAGTCCTAACTTGATGGAAACTCTAAGGTAATGGTATTTTCTTGGCGATCATACTCAGCATCTGGAAGAGAAACAAGAACCCACCTATTAGTCTACTTCAAGATAATTAGGAAATTGCAACATGTTAATCCACAAAGTTCTCTAGAAGAATTTCATTTTGGGGCACCTAGTGGCTCAGTTGGTTAAGCATCTACCTTCAGCTTAAGTCATAAACTTAGGGTCCTGGGATCCAGCCAGCCCCATGTTGGGCTTCCTGCTCAGCAGGGAGTCTGCTTCTCCCTTCTGTCTGCCCTTCCCCCACTTGAGCTCTTTCTCTTTCTCAAGTAAAGAGGTAAAATCTTAAAAAAAAAGAATTTTATTTTGCAACTGTCTGTCTGTACTATGACTTAATACAGAGTTAGAAATACATACATGTAAGTTGTAACTTGATGAAATTATGTCCATAATTACACAAACTTTCTTCATATTACTATTTAATATTATCTATATATATAGTATTTATATTCCTATATTTTTAATTAAATTCGATTTGATCAAATTCTATTCTGAATGAAAGCTTTTTGATTTATCTTACTTTTTTTGTTCTGAGCCTCAAGCTTTTCTTATTTTATATAATACACTATATTCTCTTATCAGTGTAACATGCTATATTGTTATAGTAATCTCAAGATTTATTTTGCTTTAACACAATTGATCTCCCTAGTAGTATTAGCTTATCCAGTATCAATTTAAGTCTTAATTTTACCGTGTAAGAAAAGGTCAAGTAGCAGTTTACTACCCTGTATTATTGTCTGAGAAAAACATGTATGTACAGGCTTTTGTGTTTCTGTATTAAATCTTTTTTGGCTCATGGGTGAAAACATACTTTATTTTATGCAATTGTTTGTAATATTTTTATTTCGTATATACAGACAACTTTAGTGTAGTACTCCAATTTCTAAGAGGTATTTGAACAATTTAAACACATTTCCTCAATTCTATATTTTATACTCCCAAGGATATTTAAATGAGAAGAGCATATGAAAATAAATATTATCGGGGCACCTGGGTGGCTCAGTCATTAAGTGCCTGCCTTTGGCTCAGGTCATGATCCCAGGGTCCTCGGATTGAGCCTCACATAGGGCTCCCTGCTCTGCAGGAAGCTTGCTTCTCCCACCCACACTCCCTCTGCTTGTGTTTTCTCTCTTGCTGTCTCTCTTTCTCTATAAATAAAATCTTAAAAATAAATAAATAAATAAATAAATATTATTATAATCAATCATTATCATAAAAATCACATATTCCACATTAATCTTACCTAGAAAGTTCAAATCAAATCTTTTGCTTTCATTCACACATTTTTCTTATTATTTAGATTTTACAAAAATAAACAATTTTAACAATGCTAGCATATCTCAGTTTAATATGTTTTTGAAATTGATTGATTTATAATTCATTCACATTAAGCTATTCATAGCTTTGGTGTAGAATTTCAACAACTTTTGTGGACTCTTAATAAAATAACTGTTTAAGACAACAAAATCATCATGAACTTTCTTTCTTTTTTTTTTTTTTGGAGAATGAGTGTGTGTGCATGTGCATACACAGGAGTCAGGGTGAGGAGCAGAGGGAGAGGGTGAGAGCATCCTAAGTAGGCTCCCCCTACCCCCTGGTGCAGCCCAACATGGGGCTCATCTCACAACCTTGAGATCATCACCTGAGCCAAAAAATCAAGAGTCAGATGCTGAACTGACAGCCACTGAGGTGCCTGAATCAGTATAAACTTTAAAGTAGAATATTACATTTCCTAATTCTAGCCAATGATGTTATTTTATTTTAAAAATAACTTTTGAAAATATAAAATATACTGGATAAGAAATTACCTCTTTTATAATAAATGTTTCATAAAAGAAGCAAAATTTATATATGACTAATTTAAGAAGATTTGAAGCTACTTGTTCAAAGCTAATCATGTAGAACCAGGACTTCAAGACCCTAACACTAATGACCAATCCTTTTCTTTCCATGGCCAGTAGCTTGTTTTAATTTCTGGATGTTTAAGTTTCTTTCTAGATAGTTTAATTCATAAAGTATTTTTTGACTTTGTAAACCCTGCCTTTCCACTAAAAATCCTCCAATATTATCAAACTGTGTTTTGACAGGATATTCTAGCAGAATTCACATTATGCCAAGTTTTACACTATGTTCACTTTGTTGTTTGTGATAGTGGTGGCGGATACTGGCCTGTATTGTCCTGTTAAGCCTTTCCAAGAGTACTTTATTGAAGAAACTTAACTTTAGAGCCTCTCCTAGGTTTCTTTGAGGAATGTAATTATGGGTTTGGTTTGGTGTTTCTTTTATATGCCTCATTTTTCCACAGACATCTTATCTCTATCTGGAATTCTAATTATTTCTATCAGATATACCAGGATATTACAATCTGAGGATTCATCAAATAAAATTATCAATCTGGGGTCATTTATGGTATGAAAAGATGTTCAACTTCATTTGTAGTTAAGAAAAGGTAAACCAAGGGGCGCCTGGGTGGCTCAGTGGGTTAAAGCCTCTGCCTTCAGCTCAGGTCATGATCTCAGGGTCCTGGGATCAAGCCCTGCATCGAGCTCTCTGCTCAACAGGAAGCCTGCTTCCCCCCTCTTTCTCTGCCTGCCTCTCTGCCTACTTGTGATATCTGTCTGTCAAATAAATAAATAAAATCTTAAAAAAAAAAAAGAAGAAGAAGAAGAAAAGGTAAACCAAGACCACAAGGAGACACCAATTAACAATTAAAAAAACAGACAATACCAAAGATCTGAGGAGTGATTCAATGGGGCTGCTGGCTACATACAGCTAATGGGAATTTGAATGGATACTACTGCTTTGGCACTACTACATTTGGGAAAAGCTTTTGTAGGTTTTTGTAAATTGGGCCATTTTCACACCTGATTGCACAACAGTTCAATGTCTAGATTCATAGCTACACGGCACAATTGGAAAAATGAACAGATGTAGGTGTGGCTGGAGCTTAATGAAATGAGGGCTTCGAACTCTGCAGAAGGAAGTCTCCTTTCATTAACACCAATACATAAGTTTGCTTTTGAAGCATCAGCAAGTCTGAGTTGACACTGAACATAAAGTCAAGGTGATGCATCTCCAAATATCCTGGTGAGTATAATTAATGAGCCGCAGCATGAGTGTACATAGGGGTCAATGAGAACTGGAGAGCCAACGAGAAAGGCAAGGGCTCAGATATCACATTTAGGTTTGGAAATGGTGGTACAAAGGGTCAGGAATTCATTTTTACAGGACCTAGGCAGTAAGATGAACATTCATCTTTATTGAAAACTTTTGAAGAAATAAAATTAGATCCTCATAGATGCACCGGGACACCAAAAACAAAAGTGGAAAAGGAAAAGTGTCCATTGATAGCAATAGGGAGCAAAGAGACTGCACTTGACAGTTCCTGATGTATAGAGGAATTCTCCTTTGACTGAACATTACCGATTTCTCTGTTACCTGCATAAAGAGGCAAACCATTACTTGCAATCATTATTTTAAAATTGTTTATTTACAGAGAACAAATTAAGTTGTATTCCAAAAGTCAGACAAAGTTGAGGATGAAATGCTTTACCAGGCAATCTATTTGACTATTAAATTGTAGTAATCTGCAGCCCAGAGATTGATGCCGTGTAATCACCGATGAATGACTGAACGTTAAACTGCCTTGTGCCATAAATCAGTTTTTATGTTACAGGCCTCATTCAGGTGTGTTTTTAATCTAAACTTAGAGACTGAGTTTAATAGTGTGTGAAGAAAAGCAAAGACAAACCCTTTTTCACAGGGGCATATTGTATTTCCTTTGTGCAATATGAAAGTGATGTTTTCACTTTATACCTCAAGAATGTGGTTTCTCTCAAGGCAAATTAAAATTAACATTAAAAAGCAAATTTATTGTGTTTATTCAATTAATACCAAGAGAAATAATATCTGTGGAAATTTTAGGAAAAAAATGGACTAAATTTCTTAATTGAGCAGTTAATATTTCTTTGTATTCTCAGAATTGGATTGGCAGTTTCAAACTTCATTCAGGATTTTTAGAAAAACACTAAATAATAAGCTTTTAAGACTTTAAGCAGTAACACTGAATGCCAGAGTAAGTGGAACAACATCAAAGTTTTGAAAAACAAAATTAGAAGCTTAGCATTCTATTCAGACCTAGTCAAACAAGTGGATGCAAAATTCTATAGAATTTTAGCTAAGCAGAAATCCTTAAATTTTCTAAAATGCATATATATTTGTATGTTATAGAATATAAATTTATACAGAATAAAATATATGAATATGAAAACAGAGAAAGTGAAACAAATTATAAAAAATTGAAGGAGCCTGTTACTGTATATGGTCTCTGTTCCTTTCTGATCTACCACTTGTAGGCTCTCTCTTTGCTTAGAGGACCCCTTTCAATATTTCCTGTAGAGCTGGTTTGGTATTTGCAAATTCTTTCAGTTGTTGTTTGTCCTGGAAGCTTTTAATCTCTCCTTCTATTTTCAATGATAGCCTAGCTGGATATAGTATTCTTGGCTGCATGTTTTTCTCGTTTAGTGCTCTGAAAATATCATGCCAGCTCTTTCTGGCCTGCCAGGTCTCTGTGGATAAGTCAGCTGCCAATCTAATATTTTTACCATTGTATGTTACAGACTTCTTTTCCCGGGCTGCAGCAGGAAAGAATGTCCAATGGAAAAAAGACAGCCTTTTCAATAAATGGTGCTGGGAAAATTGGACAGCCACATGCAGAAAAATGAAATTGGACCATTTCCTTACACCACACACAAAAATAGACTCAAAATGGATGAAGGACCTCAATGTACGAAAGGAATCCATCAAAATCCTTGAGGAGAACACGGGCAGCAACCTCTTCGACCTCTGCCGCAGCAACATCTTCCTAGGAACAACGCAAAAGGCAACGGAAGCAAGGGAAAAAATGAACTACTGGGATTTCATCAAGATCAAAAGCTTTTGCACAGCAAAGGAAACAGTTAACAAAATCAAAAGACAACTGACAGAATGGGAGAAGATATTTGCAAACGACATATCAGATAAAGGACTAGTGTCCAGAATCTATAAAGAACTTAGCAAACTCAACACCCAAAGAACAAATAATCCAATCAAGAAATGGGCAGAAGACATGAACAGACATTTCTGCAAAGAAGACATCCAGATGGCGAACAGACACATGAAAAAGTGCTCCATATCACTCGGCATCAGGGAAATACAAATCAAAACCACAATGAGATATCACCTCACACCAGTCAGAATGGCTAAAATCAACAAGTCAGGAAATGACAGATGCTGGCGAGGATGCGGAGAAAGGGGAACCCTCCTACACTGTTGGTGGGAATGTAAGCTGGTGCAGCCACTCTGGAAAACAGCATGGAGGTTCCTCAAAATGTTGAAAATAGAACTGCCCTATGACCCAGCAATTGCACTATTGGGTATTTACCCTAAAGATACAAATGTAGTGGTCCAAAGGGACACATGCACCCGAATGTTTATAGCAGCAATGTCCACAGTAGCCAAACTATGGAAAGAACCTAGATGTCCATCAACAGATGAATGGATCAAGAAGATGTGGTATATATACACAATGGAATACTATGCAGCCATCAAAAGAAATGAAATCTTGCCATTTGCAACAACATGGATGGAACTAGAGCGTATCATGCTTAGCGAAATAAGTCAAGCAGAGAAAGACAACTATCATATGATCTCCCTGATATGAGGAAGTGGTGATGCAACATGGAGGCTTAAGTGGGTAGAAGAAGAATAAATGAAACAAGATGGGATTGGGAGGGAGACAAACCATAAGTGACTCTTGATCTCACAAAACAAACTGAGGTCGCCGGGGGGAGGGGGTTTGGGAGAAGGGGGTGGGATTATGGACATTGGGGAGGGTATGTGATTTGGTGAGTGCTGTGAAGTGTGTAAGCCTGGTGATTCACAGACCTGTACCCCAGGGGATAAAAATATATGTTTATAAAAAATAAAAAATTAAAAAAAAAAAAAAATTGAAGGAGCATCAGACAGTCCAGTTGTTTTTAGGAGAGTAACATAGGGAATTTTGAAGAGGAAAAAAAGCAAGACTTCTACCATTTTTATTTTTTAAACACTTCTAAAATAATCTACTGTGTGTCTGAGTTTTAAAAAGTGACTAACATTTGGTAGTTTTAGTGATATATATATATATATGTATATATATAATATATATAATAGAATTCTATTTAATTTTCTGTGGAATATGATACATAAAATGATTGTTATTTAATCACAATACTAAAAGAAGATGTTTATCCATTTTCATGATCAATAGACAAACCAAAAAAAAAGATGATTATGATTGCAAAGATAATATAAATATGATTCTTAAAAAATTTTTTTATTTATTTGAGATAGAGAGAGCATAGAGAGAGGCAGAGGGAGAGACAGATTCTGCTGAGCAGGGAGCCCTATGCAGGGCTTGAACTCAGGTCCCTGAGATCATAACCTGAGCTGAAGGCAGGCACTTGACTGAATCACCCAAGCACGTCCCCTTCCCCCTTAACATAAAGATCTACGTTTTAGGGGCAAGGTGAGTGACCCAGGAGGTGAAAGTACCTGTATGCATATGTTTTTACTGTTCACAGCTATAGCTCAGTCAACACTGTTTGAATTTATTAAGTCAAGTAATATGGAATGAACACTTTCAAAGATTTAAAACTTTTGAGTTATAAAGTTATTTACTAAAGGAACTCAAACTAACAGCAAAACCAAGTAGAACAGGAAGGGAGAGAAATTTATTTTAATAAATAAAGAGCATCATGATGGCTGTCAGTGATATAAAATTTCAAAAACAGTATTTATAGGCAATCCATGCCAAATTATATTACTAATGCATAAGTAAGAAGAGGAGAGAAAATCCCTAACTATGCTATCAAGCAATGACCAACTAGAGTCTTAAGGTAATCTTCCAGAATTTTATAAGTAATATTAGAAATAAATTAAAAAATAACTGTAGTAGTATTTTGGATACTAGTCAAGGTAGAATAATAGACCAGATGTATCTTCCCTACTGAAACAATTTAAAAACTTGATGAAGTAAAGAGAGAATGGTTTTCATGCATTAGATATCAGTGCAAGACTGTGAAACCTGAGAGGGGGACCAGAGAAAATGAGCTGTATGATGGGAGCTTCCATCCTAAGAATAGTAATCATAGCCTCCTACTAATTTAGGAGAAAGAATCTGACCTGTCCCTGAATTGAGAGATGCGACTGGGAGTCTGGGGAGAATGAGGTGACAAGAATTTGTAAAACAGATTGCCACAGAAGACAGTCTTCCAAGAGAAGGAACTCTGGTTATCTACAGGTATTCCCTTTGACCCTTTCACTGAGTACTGATCAGTTGGTGTATGCGAGGAAACTAGTCAAGGCTTAGATATGAAAAACTTAGTGAATTTAAGGTAACAAGTCCCATAGTTTATACGTCAATAGGAATAGATTTGTTCTCCCTAGCTGGAATAAAAAACCCTCCTGATTCATTGGTTAGAATACTCAGAAGGGCATTGCCTTGGAAGTGGGGCAGAATTGGACCTAGACTGAAGGCTGTTTTGTTGTTGTTGTTTTATTTACTTATTTATTTGACAGAGAGAGAAATCACAAGTAGGCAAAGAGGCAGGCAGAGAGAGAAGGGTAAGCATGCTCCCTGCTGAGCAGAGAGTCTGATGTCGGGCTTCATCTCAGTACCCTGAGATCATGGACCTAAGGCGAAGGCAGAGGCTTAACCCACTGAGCCAGCCAGGCACCCCATGAAGGCTGTTTTTATATTGCCTAACAAGTTAAATGCATGCCTTGAAGGGATCGAATGTTGCCAAGTAATTTAGATACATCCCTGAACAATACTCAAGAATATTTATAGGGATAAAAAAAATATACTACCAACAATTTAAAATCATAAGGCCAAATATCCATCAAAAATTATCAGGCATGATATCTAAATTATCTCAAATACTCAGATATATATACCTGAGTTATCTATCTATATGAATTGTAGATCAAAGTTCTAGACATAAAAATTCATTATATAAGATAAAGAATACATGAACCAAACATTAGACAGCACAGAAGAAACAATTAGCAAACTTGAAGGTGTAACAGTGGACACCACCCCAAAACTAAATGCAGAATAAATAACAGAAACAAAATGATTAGAAAAACAATGATCTGTGGAGAAAATTCAGGTAACTTAATGTACATGTTATTGAAGCTCCTAAAAGAAAGGAGGGTCAGAAGGAAAAAATATTTGAAAAAAATAATGGCCAAAGTTTTTGCCAACCTCTGCTCAATAGATTCAAAGTAAGAAGAGAGTTAGTTATATAACAGTAGCTGGCATTTATCAAGAGCTTAAACGATATCCAAACTCTGCTACAGGGGCGCCTGGGTGGCTCAGTCAGCTAAGCGGCCAAGTCTTGGTTTTTGCTCAGGTCATGTTCTCATGGTGGCGAGGTTGAGCCCCGCATTGGGCTCTGCACTCAGGGCAGAGTCTGCTTTAGTTCTCTCCCCTTCTGCCTAGAGCTCATGCTCTCTTTCTTTCAAATAAATAAATAAAATCTAAAATAATAAACAAAAAAACAAAACTCTGCTATACCCTAGAGATTAACCACATTTAATAATTTACCCCCCATTGAATAAGCACTGTTATTTTTTCCCACTTACAGATGAAGACATTATAGCTCTAAAACAGAGACTTGCTCAAGATTATAATGAATGCATGTGTGGAAGAGGCAAAATTCAAAAAACAAGTTAGTTTGACCTCCAGTGGCGGAATTACAACCATTATGCTAAGCAGCTTCATCTTTTAATTAAATTTAACTTAAAATTAATGTGATATATGGGAACATGATATTTGTATTCAGCAACTGAAACTGAAAGTCACTGATTTAAACCTTTAATGGAGGCAAAAAATGAGGTGAGTCTTTTAGCTACAACTTTAACCACTTCTTTGTGAGTTACCTGACTTTGCTTTGATATTACTATTACACAGACCACAACACCAAGCATCAGCCTTTTTTTTTTTTTTTAAGATTTTTATTTATTTATTTGACAGAGAGACCACAAAGGAGCACATTGGGGGACAGAGAAACATACTCCCTGCTGAGCAGGGAGCCAATAGGGGTTTAATCCCAGGACCCTGAGATCATGACCAGAACCGAAGGCAGATGCTTAACAGACTAAGCCACCCAAGTGCCCTTAACTGCCTTTTTAACCTTTTTAACCTCCCACCTCTCTTCCTCCTCATCCTTTCCTTAGAGCTGCCAAAGTAATAGATAAAATGTAAGAGAGAAAAAAGCGTTAGAGAAAAGTAAATTGTTATAAAGTTTATCTTTTAAAATACTAGTTTAAATTTTATATTTACATTAAATATAAAATATTTAATATATATTTTATATAAATATAAAATATATAAAATTTTATATTTACATTAAATATACAATTTATTTATTTGAAATTAAAATTTATTTCAAAAAACCAAGAGGAAGAAAGAAGATGGCAAGTACTATGAGTAGCCTGAGGAAAAAAAATCACAGAAATTTTAGAAAGAAATTATGAAGTTTTGGAGGTAGGTGCCTGGTGAGGAAGAAAGTCATGGAAACTCTCATTATACTGCGTAAGTCTCCACAGGCCCCAACACAGATCTACAGACTTGCATTACAGCAAAACTTCCAGTGGATTGGTGTGTCCAATAAATAATAATAATAATAATAATTTTAATAATAATTTAAATTATTAAATTATTATTTAAATAATAATTTTAATAATAGTTTAAACTATTAAATTATTATTTAAATAATAATAATAATTTTAATAATAATTTTTTTTGTAAAGTGTCTACATATTTTCAAAAACTTCTGGGAATTGGATTTATGCAAATGTTACCATGTATGAAATAGAACCTTAAGTCGAACAAAACAACGTTAGTTTTTCTCTGGATTATTTACATTGGTGGCAAACATTCCAAGCTCTAGCTTACATTTTCATGTCTTTTGATTGTTTAACATGGAAGACACATTCAATACTAGTAGCCTTTTTGAGAGAAAGTATGAGTTTCATGTTTTCACGCCACCCTTATATTTCTCATACTAAGCTAGTTTCTCCTTTTGTGGAAATTTTTCCATAAAGCTTGACTTTTTTCCCCAAAAGAATCCCTTTCATCATCTTTAAAGACCCTCCTTATGCGTAGGTCCTACATCCTGGTATGAGCTATGCAATTTGAATCCATTTCTAGTGACAAAAGCTATCAGCCTGCATTATGGCATCTATTTACAAGACTAATACACTACTTAAGCCTTTTCATTAAGAGCCAAACTTCACATTTTCTTAATGTGTATTGAATAAAAATTAATTAAATTAATTAATACTCTATTTTATAGAGTATTTTATAACTTAGTGGAGTTACTAAGGAGTTACTAGTTTATGGGGGGAAAAAGAGCTTCCGTTTTTCATTTTTGAAACAATGAACTTTAAATATTTTCTTTCTGTGTTTTTGATCATGCAGATTTAACAGTACTCTAGAGAAGTGATCTCTTTTATTTATTTATTATTTATTATTACTATCATTTATTCATATAATTATTATAATTAATAATTAATTATTTATTATTATCTATTACTTATTTATTATTATTATTTATTTATTATTTATTATTGGACACACCGATCCACTGGAAGTTTTGCTATAATGCAAGTCTGTAGATCTGTGTTGGGGTCTGATAGCGTAGATTTCTACCAAGCTCCTAAGTGCTCTCAGTGAGCCTGGCCTGCAGGCCGTAAAGAACTACAGAATAGTGGAAAGGGGGTAGCTGGAAGCTGGGTCTCAATATATCCACATAGAGCAAATTTATTTCCCGGTCCTGGATTGACTCACTGAGAACTGTTGAGTGAAAGAGAAATCAATTTAATGTGTCTTTAAACCACTGCTTTTTTTCTCCCATTCTATTCCTAGTATTTATAGCTACTAGCATCCACCTTGACTAATACATGTGATTTCTGTCCTTAAGTTTGCTCACAAAAAGGTTAATCATTGTCTCTAGGTTCTATATTGGCAGCAGGAGACAGGAAAGCAAAGGGGGTGTCTTTTTATTCCAAGGAGACTTCCCAGAAGTCCCACACAATGCTTTGGTTTCTATCTTATTATCCAAGGCTTGGTCACATGCATCTATTTTTCTGAAAGGGAGGCTGAGATTTTGATTCTGAAAGTTTTGATTCTGATCAACTATAGTTTTATTATAAATAGGATGATCACGGAATGTATTATAAAATTAGAATATATTGATAGTGAAATTGGGTACTATTAAGAATGATCCTGAAACAGATTTAACACAACTCTGCTTAGGCAGACTGGAGTCGAGTCACATCTTTCTTATAAAGTAGAAAAGAAAGGATATTGGAATAGAAAACTAGCAGTTACTGTCATGTAGTTTTCCCCAAGAATTTTTTGGAGAGCAAATGTGAGAGGATTGAGATAAAACATACAAATCACATGCTTTAAAGTAGCTTTCCTTAAAATGCTGGCTTAACTCCTGGAGGGTTTCATTATACATTTTATTTATAAAGTCCCTTTCCGAGTACAGAGCTTCTTCTGAATGATCAAAGATTAAGCATAGAGTAGGAGAGACCCTTAGGAAACTAGGCTTTTTATAACCGAGAAATGCTGTTATGGAAAGCTGGGGCTATTTCTAGGAAGTGATACTTATTCGTGGTTAGGGAGCAATACTTAGATGCTGCCGAAATGGCAAGAATCAGAGTCTGATATATGAGAGAGGCTGGTGATGTGTTAAAATCCCAGTCTATGAGATCATTCAAGTCCTTTAAGGAAATAGCCTTATGATGACTGAGTCAAAATGTCCAGATATTCATGGGCATAAGGAGTCCTGGGAGCTCTAAAGCAGTAAAGCATGAATATCCACCAGAAGGCTTAGAAGCAGATGTCTATATACATCATGGGGCTAGATATTGGGGTTTAGGGGTCTCTGACCAAAGACAAATAGACCAGTTTGATATCCTTTCAGGCTGCACTTACTTTAATGGAAACCTTTATTCTGAGCTTACCCTTACAATGTGGTCGACCGTTCTCCACTTCTCTTTTTGTTTTTCTTTAGCTTTTTTTCCTCCACCCTCCCCGCCGGTTATTTCATCTGGGCACATTGGGGAGAAAGCCTAACTTTCACTCTTTTGAGGAGGTAATGCACGATTTGGAGGAAAGCCTGCTGGTAGTTCCGTGTAGACCCTGACAGGCAGTGTGGGAGAGAAGCACATGCAATGGCACGACAGCTGTATTTTGGGAACTTGGGTTCAACGTTCTTACTCAAGCTTCCCTGGGCTAACTGAAAAGGTCAGAAAAACAGAGTACAGGCATGCCTTGTCTTACTGGGCTGCTACTTTATTATGCTTCATAGATGTTGCATTTTTTACAAACTGAAGGTTTGTGGCAATCCTGTCTCCAGCAGCAGTCTCTCAGTGCCGTTTTTCCAGAGCATTTGGTCACGCTCTGTGTCACATTTTGGTAATTCTTGCACTATTTCAAACTTTCCCCCTATTATACATTTTCTTATGGTGATCTGTGATCAGTGACTACAACTCGCTGAAAGCTTAGTAAATGGTTAGCATTTTTTACCAATGAATTCTTTTTTTTACGTTTTTTAATTTTTTTTTTTTTTTATTTACTTGACAGAGAGAGCACAAGTAGGCAGAGTGGCAGGCAGAGAGAGAGGGAGAAGCAGACTCTTCACTGAGCAGGGAGCCTGAGGTGGGACTCGATCCTGGGACCCTGGGATCACGACCTGAGCTTGAAGGCAGAAGCTTAACTGACTGAGTTAACCAGGTGCCCCAGCAATGAAGTATTTTTAAATTGAGATATGTACACTGTTTCCTTAGACATAGTGCTATGGCAAACTTAATAGACTACAGTAGAATGTAAGCATAACCTCTATATGCTCTGGGAAACCAAAAGTTCATTTGACTCTCTTTATTGAAATATTTGCTTTATTGCAGTGGTCTGAAACCAAACTCTTATTATCTCCCAGGCCTGCCTGTAAGCCAAAAAGCAGGTGCCTGTGTAACTTCTTAACATTGTGATTTCCCTAAAGCAAAAAAAAAAAAAAGAGAACTGTGCTAAGAAATCACCTCTGGTACCTTAAAGGGCTGAAGGCGCTAAAAATATGCTGTAAATAGAAAATGTTCTGAGGATGGGTCTTTCCTCTGTCTCTCTGTGAACAATTTCATTTCAGGTCACTCTGCCAGTTCACAATCTTCTTCCAACAGGCAAGGTCATGAGTGGATTTGACATTGGAGGCAAAGACAGAAAGGTTTTGAAGAATAGTCATCCCAGATAATGCATTACATGTTATCACTACATTCAAATGATTCTAGGCAAACACATGGCCTGTATCACTTTAGAAAATGGCGGTCCCTTATGGTGTGTTTGTATAAACCTATTCATAAGTGCTTTATGTAATCACCAGGCAAGTATTCCCTGGAGAGCTAAAGAGCATGATTTGGGTCCATGTGAAAGTAACTGTCACTTTTATATTTTGATCGGATCCAAGAGACCTGTAGCCATGCACAGAATAGAACAGTTTCTAACTTCAGGCATCATGCCTATACCACATCTCAAATTAGAATTCCTAGGAACTATGGACGTGGTGTGATGAAAGACATTTAGAGGTCATCTGGAGTAGATTCTAAGAGATATTCAATGACAAAGATGTCATAAATGAATTTACTCTCCTTTATTGGACAAATGTTTTAGGTTTATTATAAAGCAGATCTCAGCAATATGGATATTGATTCCCTCTTATAAACGGACCATTTTCATGCCATTCTTACAAAGGGAGCAGAATAATTTGGTACCAGAGAAGGGGGGAGTAAAATATGATGCTGAGGAGGATTGACTCTCTCCTCACTACAGGTGAGCAGTAGAGTTAATTACCTTTGTTGGGATGAGCAGAAAACAAACAAACAAACAAAAACAAAACAACAACAAAAAACATGGATAGAGGCATATGGACAGATTTTGAGGTGGGGATAGATTAAAGGGAAAAATAAAACAAGAGAATATTCTTGCCCAAAGATTTAGGACATTCTCCAAAGACAAATAAATTTTACCAAATTACAAAGCAAATAGAACTCACTAATGGGGTGCTATTCTAATTAGTAACCTGGAGATCATATCACTAATGGAGAACGATATTAATTCATAACTGCAAAAACTGAGGAAATAATTGATGTTTCCCAATGAATAGCAATGCCTGGTTTTGACAGCATTGCATAATCAATTTAATCTTATTAAAAACGGTTCTAAAACTGATCTGGATCCAACTTATCTGGTCCCAGATGGTATAAGAAGTCAAACTTAAATTTAAGACTTTTCTACAGTATTGGCTTACATAAATGCTATTTTAAAGTTTCTAGAATTAGAATATATGGACAACTTGTCCTTAGGATCCTGTAATCAGAATACAGGAAGCATTATGTTACCATTAAATCATTTCCCCTTAGACTCAGGCTTAACTAACCAGGAATAAAATATTGTAGTTGCTCATTTCCTTGGGAGGTAGAGAATGCAGATTACATTTTTAAACATATCTAATGCCACCAGAAATGGTGTTACTGACATTTCAGCTTGTTCCTTGGAATCTGAAAAGGAAAGAAAAAGAATGAAAAGAAAAGAAACATAATCTCTACCCATTGATCTGTTGTTGTGGATGAATGTGTACAGGAAGTGAGAGGAGGCATTGAGGACATCGTAGGGGAATATTCTAGGAATTCATCCAGTGGAGTGTGCTGAATTGAAAAAGTTCTAGAACCCTTCATTGGGAAAAGGCTTGGTGATACCTCATTTTTTAGAACTTAGAGATTTTGCTAAATGTTTTAAGATAATTTTAGGGAACAGATGATGCACTAGAGAGTAATCCATGCATGTGCTGGTTTTTTTTGTTGTTGTTTTTACTTATCATTTTCATCATCTTTTTTCAAAGGTTTATCAGGAATTCTTCTCATGTAGATATTGATGCATTATTTTTTTCAATATTCAATTAATCACCCTATGTAAAAGAAATTACAGAGGAACTAAATTACTTGTGTGTCTGTATGTGTCTAAATGATCATATAAATATATATATATATTTACTAAATTCTGCCTATCTAGCTCTAAAAAACATGATACTCTAAATTTTTAAAGAAGGGTACACTTATGGAAATTCTCATATGTAACTTTTATTTCAAGGGCATATTATTGTATGCCTGCTTTACTACTTAAGTCATTATAGAAAATATACAACAAAACAATATATATTTTTAAAAATCTATTTATTTATTTTAGAGAAAGAGAGTGAGCATGTGTGCTTATGTGTGAGCAGTAGGGAAGGGACAGAGGGAGAGACTCTTTAAGAGGACTCCCTGCTGAGCCTGGAGCAGGACACCTGGGCTCAATCTGACCCATGAGATCACCACCTGAACTGAAATCAAGAGTGTCCCTTAACTGACTGAGCCATCCAGGTGCCCCAGAAACATACTTTCTTCACACATTGAGAACATGGAACAATATTTCAATATACTAGGGAAATGGCACCTTTGTAAGATAAAATAATTTAAAATTAGAAGTCTTGGTGTTTAGTATGTATGTGATTGTAATAGAGATTTGGTTTTCAAACCCCCTCTTGCAAAATTATCCTATTTCATTTTAAACTGGCATGACAAAGCAAATAAAAACTGACGTGTTCAATGCTTCTGAACTAGATTACTATAATTAGAGTCTAAAATAAAAGAAGGAGCAGAGAAAATAATAAATTAAGAATAACCAAATTATATAAGGTCTTTAAATATAGTGTGAACTGATGTCTTCAAGAATTACTGTTTAGGTGGCAAAGAATGTATATTGGTGCTTGCCACCATAGAATCAAGCCTACCTGCTCATAATTGTCTGAGATTCCTGTTCCATCCCATTTCTTACTTATCTTCTAGAAACCAACTTGGAAAGATATCTTTCAGCTGCGATAATTGAGCAGCTCTCTTTATAGCTACTAAAATTCTGCATTAAAAGCTAAAACAATCTTCTTGTCAGAAAGAGATGTGACCTCTAAATAACACAGCTTATTTTAGAGACCTGCTCTCTGGAATAAACCTGCTGGGATCCTTTGACATCCAATGGAGGAAGAACCTGTTAATTTGCTCTACTTTATTTCTATCCAAAAGGATTAAAAATTAAAGTATAAAGTTCAAGTGCTTTACTAGAAGTAGGTGTAGAGTAGCATGTGTGTAAGATGGAGTAGTAAAAAATTCAGCTGTCAATAATTGTGGAAGTCTTACAGAGGGGACACAAACCATTTTGGTAGAATTTCCTTTCAATTTGAATTATTTGATCCACATATAAATAACAGCAGTAAGAAAATGTTGAGTCAATGAAAAGTCAATGCATGACAAACAACAAAAACAAAACTATGTGTAGTTATTAGATTACTACATTACTGTAGTCAATGAAGTGGAATGAAAACAACATAGATCTTTAAAAATGTCCCTTGTCCCTTGCACTAAAGGATGGAGTGTAATTGACTACAGTGCCTTAAATATCTGGCTAAAAATGTTGTGTATGGAAGTTTTATCAACCTAATGCCTACGAAGCAGAAAGTTTGCTGCATCTTTATCTTAACAAAAATATTTGATTTTGCTTGCATTCTTTGCATTCCTTTATAAGCTCTTTTTATTTAGTGTTGAAAGGACTGTTGAAGGTGTCATTTATTTTAGCCACATGGATCAGCACCAGCTGAAAAACACACGTAAGGTGATCTTGGAATAACAAGGATGCTAGGTTAGTATATTGGCTAATAAGCAATTTCATAATTTGCAGTTGCAGGATAATGACAAACACAAAGCCCTATTTCTCATGAACATCAAAGGTCATTTGGAATTACATTATAGAGAGGAAATCATGATCCTGATGTTTCGAGTCTAAGAATATATGCTCAGCGAAGTATGCCATACCTAGAACCCGCCTTATAGAAGCAGACCCCCAAAAATCAGTTTTTCCTTATAAGCTCAGGTGAGTTTTTTAAATACTTGCTTGCCAATTTATGGTTAGTTTTCTCCAGAAAACAGGGTGTTGTTTTAGCTAAGACAGCATCACAAAGCAGTGGCAATATAAGCCTATTAAAGCTGCAGCCACTGCCTCTCCCATAACCAAGTTACATGCTTTCTACAAAAATAAGAAAAGAGAAAAAACAGTTTTGGCTTCTCTAAGTGTTTTAGGAAGACATTGATTTAAAGAGATTATGTGCTGCTTTCCCTAAATTACTAAAATACACCAGGGGCATTGATGCCGAAGACCGTTATTTCTAGCAGCCATAATCTACTTTTGGACCAGATACTATTAATCAGCATCTCTCTGTTTCATTTAGTTTGCTCTAATAGTGTTCAATGATGTTTTATACTTTTCTCCAGAAAACTCATGCAAGTCTTTCATTACATTTAAGCCTGGAGAGTTTTTTAATGGCATTTTAATATTAGGTACTTTTGATGCATTTCAATATGTATAGAATATTGGCAAATTGGTATAGACAAAGAATTGAGTTTCATACTTTTTTTTTAATCAGACAACTTGCTATATTTATTAATTAGATCCCTTGGGCTTTTTCATGTTGAAAGGCATCACCTACATATAAAATTTTTCATTTTTTTCTTTCTAATTTATGTATCTTTGATTTCCCTATTTTCTTTACTCAACTGCCTCAGCTGGTTGGAATAGAGAGTCAAGTGTTTATCGTGTACTTGACTAAACACTTGACTTTACAGGGATTACTTTCAAATTTTAACCATTAATAATATTTGCTTTATATTTTTATAGATATAATTTATAAGGTTATGGAAATTTCTTTTCTATTATGCTAATAATTTTTTAAATGATAAACTTATAAGTTTATCAAATTGTCTTCCTACATTAATTGAATTATGAAATGTCATTTTACCAGTCATTTGATATGTTGAATCACATTGATTTTTTTTCTAATACAAAATAAAATTTTCATTTTTTAATGAATTTGATGTTCTCAACATGAAATAGAACCCTTTATAGTAACTTCAAAAAAAAAGAAATAGTGAGGTATAAATTTAGCAAAATATGTGCAAGATGAATATGTTGAAAAATACTGTTGAAAGAAATACAGATGTTCATGAATCGGAAGACTTACTGTAGTTCAGGTGTTCCAGTTCTCCCCCAACTGATCTACAAATTGAATCCAAATCCAGTCAAAATACAAGCAGTAATCTTTGTAGATGTAGACAAGCTGATTGTAAACTTTACATGGGAATGTAAAAGAATTAAAGTAACAAACTGTTTTGAAGAAGGAAAACAAAGTTTAAAGAATCAGACTAACACATTATGAGATTTTCTGTAAAGATTCATTAATCCAGACAATGTGGTATTAGTGAAAGGATAGACACATAAATCAATGGAACATAAGAGAGTCCAGACATAAACCCACAGAAATATGACCAATTGATTTCTAAAAGCAACAAATAAGAAGCAATGGAGAAAAAGTATTTTTTAGAAATAGTGCTGGAATAATCAGATGTCCACATTAAAAAAAAAAAGTAATCTTGACCTATGCCTTATATTAAAATTAGCTAAAAACGGATCAATAGAATAAATATTGACTGGGTGGAAGAACTTCCTCTGCCCTATGGTCCTTCTTCTTGGATTTAGAATCACATTGTCATTAGACAGATAAACAGGAGAAAATCAAATTTAATAAGCTATGTATGGGGAATTCACAAAGACATACAATTCCAAAAACAATGAGGCAGCAGGAAGCTCATGAGTTAAGGAAAGGGATAGTGGCCTGAGGATACAAAGGAGAGAAACATTCTTAGGTCAAAAGGAGGTGTTTGGAAAAGTAAGGTTGCCCTGCTATGCAGGTAAGTTCCTTAGGAAAAGGACAGTCGTTGTTAATAACTCTCTTCCTGTTACAGGCTCTCCTTCCCACTTTAAATTTAGATGGTTGAAGAGGAGGCAGAGACCTTTTTTCCCCTGCTGGACTTTGATTACTTTTAACTAAAAATAATTTTTATGTCACAATGGCCCATCTTGAGGTGGCCTGTTCTGGGCCACTACAATATAAAATATACGACTATAAAACTTAGAAGATTTCATGATCTTCATCAAGAGAAAATCATCATGACCCTGGGTTGGACAAAGAATTTTTTATATCATACCAAATGCATGATTTAAAAAAGAAAGAAACTGGTGCGCCTGGGTGGCTCAGTGGGTTAAAGCCTCTGCCTTTGGCTCAGGTCATGATCCCAGGGTCCTGGGATCAAGCCCCACATCAGGCTCTCTGCTCAGTGGGGAGCCTGCTTCCCTTCCTCTCTCTCTCTGCCTGCCTCTCTGCCTACTTGTGATCTCTGTCTGTCAAATAAATAAATTAAAATCTCAAATAAATAAATAAATAAATAATAAAAAAGAAAGAAGTTAATAAATTGTAATTCATCAAAAGTAAACACTGTCACTTTGTGAAAGACACTGTTAAGAAAAAGAAAAGATAAACCACTGACTACAGAGGAAATAGTTTCAATTTATTTATTTATTCATTTATTTAAAAAGCTTTTTTTTTTTAAGATTTTATTTATTTATTTGACAGAGAGAGCTCCCAAGTAGACAGAGAGACAGGCAGAGAGGGAGGTGGGGAAGCAGGCTCCCTGCTGAGCAGAGAGCCTGATGTGGGACTCGATCATGACCTCAGCCGAAGGCAGAGGCTTTAACCCACTGAGCCACCCAGGCGCCCTGATAGTTTTAATTTAAACATTCAAAAAAGTCTTGTTTCTGGATGTATAAAACACTAAACCCATGAATAAGAAAACGAAAAACGCATTTAGAAGTGAGCAAGATATTTGAAAACGTATTTCACCGAAGAATAAATACATATGAAAATATCCTGAACGATCAATAATATTAATAAAATAATAAACAGCACTTTCTCCCTTCCTTTTTCTCTCATTTTGTTTTTCGCTTTCAATCCTCCTTCCTTTTTCTCTGTGTAATTTTCATTCCTGCTTTGATCATTCTTGACAGAAGAATGATTTAATAATACATCTTAAATTAATTGAAATCCTTCCAATAGAAAGAGCTATGCGGGGAATGAAGTTTTAATAGTGCTACTTATTCAAATAAAAAGAACTACCTTTTCAAAGCCAAGTCTGTCTTTATCTAAAAACCGATAAGAAATTAACATATGCTGCTGATCTTTCTTTCTTCCTTGACACTTTGCTGTGCATACCCTTTGTCTCTCATTCCATCTCATTTTATGAAAAGTTATCTCATCCAATGTATCTTGGCTTATCTTCCATCCCGCCTCAACAAGAGGCATCATCTCTCCCAAATATGTAAAAGTTGTTTGTTCTTTTTTATTTTTTTTTTAAAGATTTTATTTATTTATTTGTCAGAGAGAGAGAGAGAGTGAGAGCAAGCACAGGCAGGCAGAGTGGCAGGCAGAGGCAGAGGGAGAAGCAGGCTCCCCGCGGAGCAAGGAGCCCAATGTGGGACTCAATCCCAGGACGCCGGGATCATGACCTGAGCCGAAGGCAGCTGCTTAACCAACTGAGCCACCCAGGTGTCCCAAAAGTTGTTTGTTCTTTATGTAAAAATAAAAAACATACAAAAGAAACCTAATTCTATCCTGATTCTTCTTATAATATTATCTCACGCTAAAATATAGATAGATTATCTTACTCCTTATCAATAATTTTCTCACTAATATTTTCAAAGACATTTTAATTGTTTTCATCACCCTTTTACTCCTCAGTTTTTGTGGTTTTGTTTTTTCATTTTTTATTTCAGAGAGAGGGGGGGGGCACACACACACTCACTTAAGTGCACAGGAGTGGAAGACGAGCAGGGAGAAGTAGAGAGTAAGGAGCCTGACTTGGGACTTGATCGCGGGACCTTGAGATCATGATCTGAGCAGAAATCAAGAGTCAGAGGCTGAACCAATTGAGCCACCAGGCACCTCTAATCTTCAGTTCTCTGCTTTCAACCTCCTGTCTCCTCTCTCCCATACAGACCTGGTTTTTTATATAGCCCCCCCCTTTTTTTTTTTCCTGGCTGTTTGGACTTCAAAAAGTTATTTAAATGTCTAAGTCTTGATTTTTTTCACCTATAAGTTATCATAATACCACTTTCTTCAAATAGAGTTTATTGAGCTAGGGTGTATATATGTATTTGGTTACAGAGTACAAGTTTTTTTTTTTTTTTAAGATTCCATTTATTTATTTGACAGACAGAGATCACAAGTAGGCAGAGAGGCAGGCAGAGAGAGAGGAAGGGAAGCAGGCTCCCCGCTGAGCAGAGAGCCCGATGCGGGGCTCGATCCCAGGACCCTGGGATCATGACCTGAGCCGAAGGCAGAGGCTCAACCCACTGAGCCACCCAGGTGCCCCCAGAGTACAAGTTTGACAAGGGTTAAGTGTTCAGTCCAATTATTACTTTAATGATGATAAATATTAATGTTATTATACATACTTTTAAGTAACATCCATTAGATAAAATTAGAAGTGATTTTAAACATGTAAGTTTCTTTGCCCCCATTTCTCCTAATTCTCCATGGACACTACCCTCAGGAAAAATATCTTTGAAGTTCATCTTATTTGATTATACCTCCTGGATTTGTTAGTGTAGCCTATTAATGGTTAGATTATTTCATTTATTAAGGCCTTCTTATAAGGTCTTAATTCTCCTTCTTCTCCAAATTCTTTCCAGAATTCCTAACATCTGCAGAATGCACAAAGGCTAACTCATCCTCAACTCTGGATTCCTCTTTAAAACAATGTGAAAAGGGAAGGGGTTGGGGATGGGAAAAATGGGTGAAAGGGAGTGGGAGGTACAGATTTCCAGTTATGGAATGAATAAATCATGGGATTGAAGGGTGCCGCACAGAGAATACAGTCAATGATACTGTAGTAACTATGGTGACAGATGGTAACCACTCTCTTGGTGAGCATAGCATAATGTTTAAACTTGTCAAATCACTCTGCTGTACACCTGAAACTAATGTAACATTGTGTGGACTATACCTAAATAAAAAATGCATTAGGGACCCCTAGGTGGCACAGTCGGTTGAGCATCTGACTCTTGGTTTCACCCTGGGGTTGGGGGATCCAGCTCCGAGTCAGACTCTGAGCTCAGCGAGGGAATTTCTCTCTCCCTTTGATCCTCCTGCTCTCCGTCTCTTTAAAATAAATAAACAAGATCTTTTAGAAATGTAGGGGCACCTGGGCGGCTCAATGGTTTAAGTGTCTGATTTCCCTTTAGGTCATGATCTCAGGGTCCTGGAATTGAGCACGGTGTCAGACTCTGCTCAGCCCGGAGTCCGCTTCTCCCTTTCTCTCTGTGATTTCTCTCTCACTCTCACTCTAGCTCTCTTTCAAGTAAATAAATAAATTTTTAAAAAATGCATTTAATCCCATAAATTAATAAATAAAACAACATGGCAAGTGATTAACCCCACTCAACCTCAATAACTCATCAATAACGCTGTATATCAAAATAGTGTCCCGTACTGTAATGGTGTTCCTCATTAGCTAATTCTCCCAATAGTTTTTGTTCTGTTTTGTTTGTGTCTTTCTCTCTCTCTTTTTTTAAAGATTTTATTTATTTATTTGACAGACAGAGATCACAAGTAGGTAGAGAGGCAGGCAGAGAGAGAGAGAGGAGGAAGCAGGATCCCTGCTGAGCAGAGAGCCTGAGGCTGTGGAACTCCATCCCAGGACCCTGGGATCATGACCCAAGCCGAAGGCAGAGGCTTTAACCCACTGAGCCACCCAGGTGCACTATTTTTGTCTTTCTCCTAAGCAAGTCTGACTACATCTTGATGTCTCTTTTTCTCCTTTGTATATATCCAATTAATTCTCTGCATGGTTAATGCCCCTACTTCATGACTGTAATAATTTTTTCTAGCAGGACACTCAATGTGCTTAACTCTTTTTCCATTTTCTCTATCTTCTTCAAAACCCATGAACCTTATTATATTAAGGCCTTTCCATTGAAAAATCTTTAAACCTGCGTTTCTCAAATATTTTAACAATCTTCAAATATATCTTAACTAACCTTACAAAGGGTTTTGGTCATGCTTGACTTGTTTGCTTGCTTTTAAACAATACCTATCCTATATTCGGATTGTTTTCTTTTTTAAGTTTATTTATTTTTTAAAAATATTTATTTATTTGAGATCATATGGCGTTGGGGAGGGAGAGAGAGTCTCAAGCATTAACTCCAGGCTGCACGCCAATGGGAAGGGGCAGAGGAACAAAGAGGGAGAGAATCTTAAGCCAATTCCACACCCAGTGCAGGCCCCACACAGGGCGTGATCTCACAACCCTGAGACAACCTGAGCCAAAACCAAGGGTAGGGTGGTTAACCACCTGTGCCACCAGACGTTCCTCAGGCTGAGTTCGAAACACAGTTAGTTTTAATCATTACAAGAATCAATTAAGCTTTGCACTACTCTGCTCTCCTTTTCAAACATTCTTTGATTGGATAACCTGGACTCTTACTATGGAGAAATGATCAAGGCTGTATATCATGAATTCCCTTAACTACCTAATTTCTCCACCAATATATTTTTTCTTCTCTCTCCCTTCAGTTTAAGTGGAATTGATGTATCTCTTCTAATGTGCACATAACTCTTCTACCTCTGCTCATGGCTTCATCTTCCCTATAGTTTCTAAGTGGGCCTTTCTCTATCAGCGCTCTCTCTTTATGACACCAACTTCTTTTCTCCTGAATCTTTGTTGCAAATATAGTAATACTGCTTGAATCTCTTCTATCACAAAAACTAAATAGACTAACAAAATCATCAAACCACCAAACACACAGAGTTAAATTCTAGACCATGATATATGATATGTATCTCTCCTTCTAACTTTACAAGTAAAGTTTCTAGAAATAATGCTTTATGCTCACCGACTTTACTTTCTCACTTTCTCACTTTTTGTATATTCATCCAATCTGGCTCCAACATTTATTTGACTCGGAAACTGCTCTTATATAGGCCAGCAGGCCAGATGGTCCTGAAAACATATACTATGAGCTGGTAATGCTGAGAAAAATCTGAGAATTTTTTTTTTTTTTTTTTACAATTTTCAGAAAGGTGTGAAGACTATCAGAATCAGAAACAGTATATAAGATCACTTTCTATTTTACAGACAAGGCTCTGGCAAAATTCAGACTCCTCAATATGAGTCAGTCTCATATGCTTAATAGCTACTCCATACCATTTTCTGTTTTTGTTTTTGTACATCTGGCTACATGGTTGAAAACTTGCTTATCCTACTTCAGTGAAAGACAGGAAGAGACATAATTAAAATATAGTATTATTTAAAATAAGTTTCAAAGTTATACAATGACCATATTTCATTGATCTAAAGTTTTCAGAAAATTATGATTAATGATCTTGCAACTTAAAAGAGATATGGTGATTTGTGGAAAGCCATGCTGATACCACTCCAAACAGCACTTAACTGAAGCAGGTCTAATTTTGATGATAGGATATAGATGTATGTATCTATGTATGTATATAACTCTTCTTATGTAAATTTGGAAAATATTTAAGGCTAAATATATGAGTATTTAGGAATAAGACATTCATACATTTCTAAAAGTAGAATAAATTGCTACTGAATTTCTTGAAGGATATTTATTTTTGTTTTGTTTTGCTTTTTGTTTTTAAAGATTTTGTTTATTTATTTGAGGGGAGAGAGAGCACAAACCAGAAGAAGGGGCTGAGGAGGAGGGAAAAGTGGACTCCCTGCTCATCAGGGAGTCCAACATGGAGCTCGATACCAGCACCCTAGGATCATGACCTGAACCAAAGGCAGATGCTTAACCAAATGAGCAACCCAGGTGCCCTTTGAAAGTCATTTGTTAATAAATGTCAAACATCTTACTATTTAACTTTGGTTTTAATAGAAAAATATTATTTTGGGAGGTATTTAATGCTATATAATAGTGAAAATTGAAAACATTAAAAAAACCCATGAGTAGGTGGTATGCTAAGTAAATGCATATATGTATAATGGCATAACTAGAAGTTAAAAAAATTCTATAGTACCAAAGTATAAACTACTTAGAAAATATGTCACAAACAGGAGTTTAAGTGACATATAGTTTACAAAATAGTATGTATCATAGGATTCCAATTTTATAAATTAAACATATTATCTGATCTACACACTCAAAGAAAAGTCTGAAATAATTTGCAATTGTTGATCTTGACTAATTTTTGGTGGTGGGATGATGAATAATTTTTGTTTTTTGCAAAGCTAAATATCTTAATTCTAAAATATAATACAATATATTAATATAAGGCAATTTACTGAGGAAATACTGAAATTGTTACTTGTATTCAATCACTTAAAATTTAATAAGGAGGTGAATTCTACATATAACCATGTCTCAGAAGAGAATCTATCAGAGTATCTATTATATTTCACAGGTGGTGATACATAAATTATACTAGAGGCCATAACAGATTGTCAGTCCAGATGTTATTCAAACATTGTGATTAGCCCCATGCCTTTAAAGTCATTGGGTCAAAAATATGCACATTTCAGCACACATGTCTATTTAAAGTAATTTGGACATTTGAACTATTTATCTTAAAATCTGGGCACATTTTTTGTTCCTATGTAAGGATTTGATGTATTTGTCACTGCTCCTGACACATTATACACATTCTTATGAGTTTTATCATCTAGATATAATTTAACCAATATGCATTTGTATTAAAATAGCATCTCTATTTTTAGGGTTCATGTAAGAAGATAAAATTTCATTATTCAAAAATTAAATGGGATTACTTCGAGATAGAAGAATATATTTCAGAAAAAATAAAAGGACATTATCACATGCAGAATTCATTACACAAACATTATATTTTTTTCAAAATATGCATGACTGGTTTAAGGAAAATTGTTAGGAATGCATTGTATTTTGTTTACCTGTAGAAAGCATTTATAATTTTCCATATACTTCTCCTGTTACCTGGGAGAGCCAGAATGCTATTTTAAAATGCAGAGATATTGGGACGCCTGGGTGGCTCAGTTGGTTAAGCAGCTGCCTTCGGCTCAGGTCATGATCCCAGCGTCCTGGGATCGAGTCCCACATCGGGCTCCTTGCTCCGCAGGGAGCCTGCTTCTCCCTCTGACTCTGCCTTCCACTCTGTCTGCCTGTGCTCGCTCTCGCTCGCTCTCTCTCTGACAAATAAATAAATAAAATCTTAAAAAAAATAAATAAATAAAATAAAATGCAGAGATACAAAAAAATGTTTCTTTCAGTTCTTCAACAATGATTTATCCTTAGCTTTCTTTAGAATTTTCCATCTATTTTGTCTTTATGTCTATCAAAATTGATTTTTTTACATTTCCATACTGTAATATTTATTGCTTTAATCTTGTAATGATGAAAACAAAGGAAAGAAAGCTTGTGTGTGTAATTCCTCTAAACATATTCCCCTAAGATCCCTTAATACATGACCTCTATGTGCACAATTTCTACTGTATTTATCTCCAACACATCACTCAGTGAAGCTACTTCTGGTGTCTATTGTTACAATATAAATATCTCCTTAATGTAGTATTGGAAGATATGATTTAGATAAACTCAGAATAAAGAAAATTCAAATACAGGCATATCCTCCTCTCCATAAAATTTATACATACTATAATTTGGTGAATATAGTCAACTTCACAAAAATAGGCTAATTTTTATATTTTGGAAATATGGTACTATTTCTAATTGTTTTGTACTTAACCATTTCAACTCATTGGTTGTGTTGGTACTTGATATAACAATTCTGAACTGTGAATGCTGGGGACAACAGTCAAAATCTTTCTCAAATTTGAACTAATGTTTTGATACTAATAGTTATGATCTCAGTAGAGAAGTGTCAGGAATGTAATGAAAACGTGTATGATCCTAAAGTTTCTACCATTTTAGTGTAGCTATGATTCTGATTGATACATTGTATCTATTGTATTTATCCTTTGCTTTGAAATTCTTCACAATAGCACTCACAGAAATACCAGGTCATAAATTTTAGCCCATGTAATTTTCTTTTAAGAAGTTAGGCTTGTAAATTAAAATGGAAAGAAAACGGGACTTAATTAAAGTCAGAGAAGGTTGGATAGTATGTTTTACTTATTTTAGGTCATGTTTTCTTTAATATGTATGTGTATTTTATTTATTTTTAAAAGATTTGTTTATTTATTTGAGAGAGAGATTGAGAAAGAAAGAGAGAGAGAACAAGTTTAGGAGGAGGGGGAGAGGGAGAAAGAAACTCAAGCTGACTCCATGGTGAGTACAGAGCCCCATGTGGAACTTGATTTCACAACCCTAAGATCAGGACCTGAGCCAAAACTAAGAGTTGGAAACTTACCCAACTAAGCCACCCAGGCACCCCAGTACATGTATCTTAAAAGGCACATTCAGTTTAATAGAATTTCACACTTTTAAATGTCAAAAAACATTAACCAATTTAAGTGAAACAAATCTTTTTTCCAGTTGAAACTATATAGAACAGACTGGTATAATCAATATTATCTAGTTTAGTTTGTTATTTGAATAAATCCTTTTCTGTAATATTAACAGTGAATCTACAATATTGGTAGAAATCTGAATTCTGAGTATATGAGGAAATTATCAGTCTTTAAGCAGGAAAGTATACTTAAGAGTTAAGAGAAACCAATTGTTTTTAGCTAAAATACTTTCTCTACTCAATATTCCAACTATCAACTATGAAAAGAAAGTGAGCAATGCAATGCTATGGAGCCTGCCAAAACACTTTAAGATCCTTGTTACTTTTACATTTGACCCTCCACTTCACACTCCAAGATGACACTTGATTTTGAAAGATCGAAGAATAGATAGATTCACAGAACAGAGCAAGTACACATTTGAATGCTCAGCTAATTGAGAAGTGAAAGAAAATTAATTGAAATGATCCAACACTTTACAATAAAGTTCAGTGCCTTCAATGGGAAGACTTGCAAACAGTTCTGTGTTAACAGCTTGTCTTGTTTCTAAAATTAATCGCCTTCAGCTGTATTAACAATAGAGTATGATCAAGTAACACGAAGGCTTTGGACAGATCAATAATAAAGGCATCCTGATTTATCCTTCGTTCACCACCATCACCACAAGATTAATAAGTTTCAAAAGAGCTGATTGAATGAAGTCTTTGGTCTAAAATTGTTACTTAAAAAATCATCCAAATACAAAGCACAAACAGCTCCTCAGAATTGCTAAGCCAATCAGGCAAAAGTAAGAAAGAAATTAGCTGTAGCGAGGGGGCATATGAAATACACACTTCTTTTGCATTTGCTATAAAATGCTATAATCTGTAAGAGACCGAACTCTTTTTTGTATATGTAAGACAAAGGATGGAAAACAAAAAACAGAGACATTAATGACTTGGCCAAAAGATTTTGTTGTATGAAGAACCATATTGGTTTACCTTCATTATTGTCTTTTTCTTACATAGTCTCTGTTGTCTGTGATAATAAGAGCCAGAACTATATAAAAGGTTGATGCAAATGCTATATTAAGAAAACAATTCAATTAAATGTGTACTATATACATAAGTTCATGAAAAGCTCTGTAAATAAAACGTTTCTGATATATTATGGCTTTAGGTATGTCTGCTTAAAAAAAAAAGTCACTACACTAGAGGAGAGGATAGGAGAACTTTATTCTAGTCCTATACTTGCCTAAGAAGAGTTTTCGGATCTTAAGTAAATAATTTGGGCAATATATGTCTTAGGGTTATTTATTGCCCTTAATCTCATCAGAGAACCAGAAAAAAAGCAGACCAGGGACTTATTGTTCTAACATGTTTAAAAGGGCCCCAAATTAGATCAACTGTTAGATCTTCTGCAAACATTTGGTGATTTAAAAGTAATATGCATGTATGTCTATGCACACATAGAGAGAAATTTAATTTTTTTATTTTAATATGTATATATTTTATTTTGTACAATACAAATCTCTCACATTATTCCAGACTAAAGAAATGATGTATATGATCAGAATGGACATGGTTTCTGAAAATTTTAGAATATATTAAATTACTAACTTTAGCTTTGTTTTGTTATGAGAATATTTTCAGTGGTGATTGATATTTTAAGTCATTCTAAAACACAAATTCCGTTTTATATAAAATGACTCTATTGAATTTAATATTTCAAATTTGGACTTGGAATGCAAAGATTTTAAAAATAATATATACTCAAAAAGTAATTATATATTTGGAGGTTGAAATCCAATGTTTTAAAAAACATAACTGGAGATGATTATTTATTTGTAATATTGCTTAGCTCTCTTGCATTTATTAAAATTATTTTTATATAATTTAGTAGAATAAATCCTGAGTTTCTATAATTTACTGAATGATCTCTAACTCAAATATTATCAGCTTATATACTTAATGTCTATTATTAAACAACTAAACATCAAAGAAATTAATGAAGAAAATTGAATTTATCATTCAGAATTATTTATTAGAGATATTTATATAAGATAAATGTATTGATAAATTGATTCCAGATAAAAATCCCCAAACTCAAAGAAGGAACATTCAGGGAGCTTTAGAACAAACTGAAAATTAATAATACAACATGCTAGAGGGTATTACTGTAGTCATCTTAAGGGCATTACCTAGAGACAAATTTATATTAAAATATATAAAGGTTCTTCTATATTCCATTTGCTCAGGTAGTAGACAAGCCACTTTCTCAGAAATACTTTCAAAATGTCATTATTGTATTATTAAATGACTTTTTAAAAATGTCAATGCTAGCCAAAATGATCACATGAGGAAAGATTGACATTGACACCTTTGTATTTCTCCCTATCCCATCTTAGAACACTAGATGAATGGGAAGAGACAAACCGGGGAGGTTGCGGGTATGCAAAGCAATGTCTGACTGTGACTGAATTGACAGGACAATTCTGCGGACCAGAAATTCAATTAAGTCATTTGAAGCAATTCCCTTCTTTCCCTTCCTTATGGCTTCTACCTTATAACGATCCATACTTTCCAGCCTCCAACCAGGGACCATGATTTCCCTTGTACATATCACTCTCTGTCCCCATTTCCTTCCCTTCTATTCTTTGAAATTTTACTAGGAATCCCATTCACCTGATAGGCAGTGCCAATGCTGACATTTTCAGCACACTGAAAGCAACAGTGGACATATTACTTCTTCAAATCATTTTTTTCTTTCTACCTTTTTACAGGCCTTAGATGCCATTCTTTTCACAATGCAAAATAAATACAATATATTCAATTAAATCACATTTAGTGTAGTCTCCAAATAGAAAATACAAGCCAGACAAAGCTACCAACATAGTCTCAGTTATTGTTATTTGATCAGTTCCACTTTTAAAAACAGTATCAGTTTCTTACTCGTAGAGAGAATAATTATTTGATCTACAAAATGTAAATGATTGGACAGGGTAGTTTTGCTACAAAAACACTTCGAAATTCAACTCAAGTAAGTATCTTGAAAAACATTTGAGAAATGCTTTCGAGGGCTTCCTGGGTGGCTCAGTCAGTTAAGTGTCTGCAATCAACTCAGGTCATGATCCCAGGGTCTTGGAATCAAGTCCCACATCAGGCTATTTGCTCTTGGAGAGCCTGCTTCTCCCTCTGCCTTTCCCCCTGACTCATGTTCTCTCTCTGACAAATAAATAAAATCTTAGGGAAAAAAAGAAAAGAAAAGAAAAGAAAAATGCTTCTGAAAAACAGTTATTTGAAAAAAAAAAAGAAAAATAGTGATTTGAAAATCATCATAAAACTGAACATTGTTATAGATATATGGTATATCTTAATTAGATATACTGTAATGTAATAATGGATAGACTGTAAATAAGAAATGAATTCGGTGAACTCTTCATATCTTTCAGAATTTTTTTTTAAAGATTTTATTTATTTATCTGACAGAGAGACATCACAAGCAGGCAGAAAGGCAGGAAGAGAGAGAGAGAGGAGGAAGCAGGCTCCCTGCTGAGCGAGAGCCCGATGCAGAGTTCTATCCCAGGATTCTGAGATCATGACCTGAGCCGAAGGCAGCGGCTTAACCCACTGAGCCACCCAGGCGCCCCTTCTTTCAGAATTTTTAATACAATTATTTTACCAGAAACAAAACTTGAATTATTTAAAAAATACAACCTAAAGATTTAGTCCATGAACCCTTTATTATATAGTTCTCAATGTATGGCTAACACCCAAATACATAACAGAGAGGTCTCAATCTATATTGCTACTTATATTAATGATAGCTAAATATCCCTTGGTGCTTGAGTAGGGTGCCACACCAAAGTACTGAAAGTCTAACTCAACTCATTTGGGCAGGTCTCAGAAATGGAATGATTAAGAGGAGGACTGAACGTGGTACAGAATAGATACAGAGGCATTTGTTAGAACCAGCTCTTCCAAAGAAGGTATCAGTAACTTTTCAGCATGAGAAACATTTTCTGACAAGTTAACCTTTAAATATATGGATAAGTGGAAGTGCTTATGATGAAAATGAGATAAAATAGCAGGGGGAAAAGGAAAATGGAATGAACAGAAGCAATCCATTCTCCTTTAGGCCACTGACCAATTTCAGCAGGTTTATCAGGTTTATATCAAGACCTTGCCATTGTCATTTAGAGGCGTCTTGACCATTTCAATTTCTCCTCTTCGTTGTGGATCTGTTCCTTAATTTGTCTCTCCTCCATAGCCATTCCTTAGAGCCATAGTACCTCCTTTCAGCCTCAAACAACATTTCTAGATAACTGTAGCTTTTATGTTTGTGACTATATTACATATTGCCTCTTTATAATCCCCTTTCTTCTTCTTCTTCGTCTTCGTCTTCATCTTCTTCGTCTTCTTCTTCTTCTTCTTTTGGTATTTTATAGTTGGGCAATTCTTTTAATCCCTTCTTCTTTCCCCCACTTAAAAAAAGGGAGTGGGCTCATAAATGTTGGGTGACTGTAAGGTCTTTTTTTTCTTTTGAAAGAAATTTTTGATTTGAAAAAGAGTTGGACATCGGACATATGCTCATAGAAAGTCTGTACGACCAGTTTCTCTTTAAATTTCCATGGGCTAATAACTTGAGGTGACCTTGCATGCAGGTTGGCAGCATCTGTATCTCCTGTGCTAGGAGCATTTCTCATCTGTTGCCTCAGTCTCCACCATTCCTTATTATTTACCTTCTTGGCTGTTCTACTCTTTTTCTTTGTTTACTGTTCCCTGGAAGCATTTGATACTGTATTCTTGTAATGAGCCCTGAAGCACTGTGTTACAGAGCTGGAAATGGAGCAATGAGTTAATATTCAATAAATAGGTACTCTCTCTTGGAAGACTGGCAGAAATATCTATATATTTATTGTTCACCAATATCTATATTTTCATTTATTTGACAGACTTCTAGTTTACATTTCCAACACCGTTGGCAGTAATGTAGCGTCATGTGATTGAGTCCTCACAAGTGGAATATAAAAGGAAATGAGGAAGTCCCTCCTGGGCTTGGCTTCTAATGACTTCCTGACCTCTTTCAAGCTCTCTCTTTCTTTATGTGACTATAAACAATTAAGTGGAGGTTTCTGAGATCTTAAATGTGGCACAGCTTTGAGATGAAAGGAGCCAGTGCACTTGATTGACAATGTGGAAGAGTGACTACTGCTCACCTGCCTTGTAATATGCCATGAGACAAGCACAAAATTTAACTGAGATGAGCCACGGGGAATTGTAGGATATTTGTAAGATAAGGTAGATTATCCTGATTAGTAAAACTGCACTACATGGAAATTCTAATTTATAGCAATTGCTATAGTGATAGATAACTAATTTTTTTTCTTACAGTTTTTTAACCACAAATTAATGGCATGACTATTTTTAAGAGGTTTCTTTGTCTCTTGGAAACATTCTTCTTGATTTCTGTTTTTTATCTTCAAATCAAGGAGTGATATTTTGATATGTTGATATGACATTTGTTAAATTAAATTGAAAGAGATCTATAAGTCTTGCCAATAAGTTGGACATGTAATTTACTCTCCAAGCTAGGACACTTGAAAGTAAAACATTTTGCTAAAAATAATTGAAATACAAATTTATAACAAATTATAAAACAAAAATTGTTGTAAAACAATAATTCTACAATAACAAATTGGTTTATTAGGTATTTGTAAAAAAAACTTTCCTATTTTTTCAATTTCTTCTAGTTTTTAAAAATAAAATTCTTGGGGCACCTGGGTGGCTCAGTGGGTTAAAGCCTCTGCCTTCGGCTCAGGTCATGATCTCAGGGTCCTGGGATGCAGCCCCACATTGGGCTCTCTGCTCAGCAGGGAGCCTGCTTCCCCCACCCTCTCTCTGCCTGCCTCTCTGCCTACTTGTGATCTATCTCCCTGTCAAATAAATAAATAAATAAAATCTTTAAAAATAAATAAATAAATAGAATTCTTGAGGCTCCTTGGATGGCTCAGTTGGTTAAGCGTCTGCCTTGGGCTCATGCCATGACCTCAGTGTCCTGGAATGGAGCCTCATGCTGGGCTCTCTGCTTAGCCCAGGGAACCTGCTTCTCCCTCTCCTCCCTTCCCCCAACTCATGCTCTCACTCAACATCACTCTTTCTCTCTCTCAAATGAATACAATAAAATCTTAAAAAATATAGTTAAAAAAGGAAATAAAATAAAATTATTTATAAAATGTATAAAGTAGTGTGGTGCATAAACAATAAATGCTGGAACACTGAAAAGAAATAAAATAAAATAAGATAAAGAAAAATTCTCCCCCCCAAAGTATAAAGTAATATTTATACATATACATCAGCAAAATTTAAAAAAACAACTATTTTATATTGATTATCTAAACAAAAATAAGCAAATCAGAAAACTTATTCTTGTCATTTATTTACATATTTTAATAACTTTCCCAACCATATGAGTTTCTAATACCAAGTGATTTGTACATTTCTAAAGAATGTATCTTTTCAATAGTTGAAGGATTAACATTTTAAATTTTTAAAATAAATTTGATCATGACCTTCATCATAATTAATTTGTGTGCTTAAGTAATTAAAAATATTTGACACATTCAGTTGACTCTTAAGCTCAGACCAGAATATTTTTAATTGGGAGAAAGCTCAGAAAAAGTCCTGGTAAGAAAGCAATAGTATCAATTTTTTTTAACTATTCAAATGTGAAAATATTATAGCCCAAATGTTTAACAGCTACTCTCCTTCACCTGTGAATTCCAGAGTGTCTTTTTTCAAATAAATATTTATATGAGGGAAAAAAAAAAAAAACATTCTATTCGCTCCCTTATTTCGAGCTTTGTTTTAAATAACTTTAATATCCTAAAAGGTTAAAAGGATTAGATTTCAGTTCTTCATTCACTGAATATTCTATTAAAATTTCTACCTGATTTCAAATAAATTTTAACTAAAATACAAAGTGCTGCTTTAAAAAATGTCTAAAACCACACTGGGTTTTTGAAGGTGATTTCTAAAGGTTTTTCCAAAGGTCAGATATTTTTAAAATACAACTGATAATGGGCACTAGAAGAAACAGATGTAATATCATGCAGAAATTTAAGAGCCACATAACGAAATATTTTTAATTCAGTTACGTTCAGTTTTTGTGAGTATGTGTGTTTGCATATGTGTATATATATGTGTGTGCATGTAGTACATATTACATTTTGATAGCTATAGCCTCTATTTCAATTGGTGGAATATGATAATTTATTTGAATGTAAGAGTGAATTATGTCCGTGTCTTGAAACCTATTTCAAGTACACTTTTTACTCCATGTGTTTTTAAATTTATTAAGGGGATCATTTTTATATGATACTTTCTGCCTCACCAAAATTTATCATTAATGTTGACTTTACGGTAGCATTAACTAATGTTTGATGTTTAATCTTTGACAAAATGAACTTCTAATAGCTTCACTCCAATTTCATAAACTGGATGAAAGTATGCAGCCGATAGCAAGTATTAAGTAACTTCTTATTTGAAGTATCTGATGGTATTGATATAAAGCTGGAATAATTACTTTACCTGTGAAGGATTTTCTGATAACAAAGCGAGTATATAGACTATTTTTCATGCTGTATAAGAAAAATTGAAGATGAAAATAGAATAGAAATAATTAAGAAAGCAACCTTTGGGTAAAAAATTTTTTTTTATATAATGATATGTAAACACTCTTTCATAATAGCTTTAAGTTTGTAAAGATAATAATAGAACTTGACCAAAATAATAGAGATAGACAACAGAACTCTAACCAGGTGACATTTTCAAATATGGTTCTATGGTAAAGAATGATTCCTTTTTAGCACAGAAACTTCAGTTGTTAAATCCTTACATTTGAACACATACTTATTCACACATCAACTAGCTTTACTAATTCTTCCTCATCAGACTTGATATCTTAGACTTCCTGGACTGAATCTTGTCACCAAGATCGGCAGTTAAGTATTGGCCAACATTCTGAGTGGTTATGTAATCAATAACAACTTTCTTGAACAGTAAAATCATATAACTAAACTTTCCAACAAATTTATATATTTTTGGGATGCCTGGGTGGCTCACCATGGTTGAGCTTCTGCCTTAGGCTCAGGTCATGATCTCCAGATCCTAGGATTAAGTCCCATATCAGGATCCCAGCTCAAAGGGAAGTCTGCTTCTCCCTCTCCCTCTTCCTTTCCCCCTGCTTGTGTGTGCTCTCTCTCTCTCTCTCTCTCTAATGAATAAATAAAATCTTTAAAAAAGTATATTTTTTAGTTTATTGCCACTGAATATTTTTTTTAAGATTTTTTATTTATTTATTTGACAGAGAGAGATCACAAGTAGGCAGAGAGGCAGACAGAGAGAGGGAAGCAGGCTCCCTGCTGAGCAGAGAGCCCGATGCGGGACTTGATCCCAGGACCCTGAGATCATGGCCTAAGCCGAAGGCAGCGGATTAACCCACTGAGCCACCCAGGCGCCCTGAATATTTTTTTAATAGCACAAAGCAGCCAAACGAAAATGTGACCAAACAATAAATAGAGTTAGAGCTTTGAACCATAAATGACAAAAATAATAAGTATGACAAAAGCATCCAAACCAATATGTTCTTCTGCAGGGCTACTGAATTTCTATGAAATACATATATTTAAAATATAATTAGTGTATGATTTCTCCTTACTCCTTGTGGCTTTTGGTGGCTTGTAAACATTATCAGGTGTCATTCATGGCACATCCAGCTATTTATCAAAGGGTCAATAAGGACAGCCAAGTGAGAGAATGTACTTCATGTTATCAGTTAAAATGTTATCTTTAAAGAGATTAGTTCTGGGGCGCCTGGGTGGCTCAGTGGTTAAGCCTCTGCCTTCAGCTCAGCTCATGATCTCGGGGTCCTGGGATCGAGCCCCGCATCCGGCTCTCTGCTCAGCAGGGAGCCTGCTTCCCCCTTTCTCTCTCTGCCTGCTTCTCTGACTACCTGTGATCACTGTAAAATAAATAAATAAATAAATTAGAAAAAAAAAAGAGATTAGTTCTCTTGGGTCTTGGAAAGGTTAGGGAATGAGAACTGGGATTTTAGTTGTCTTTCAGACTTAAATGAATGGTAAAACTCAGTTCATTACTCACGAGTCTCTACCACCCCAGGGACAAAGGCAGAAGATGAAAGTGAAAATATGCCATACTCATCCTAGGTGAATGCAACTATTGATAATAATTTTTAATAACAATGACAAATCAGGAACAAATACTAAATAAACCAGATGGGTTTCAGGGACAGTAGGTTCAACTGGATATATCCCAGGAAAACCAGCATCTGTTCACCCATGATATTGACACTTCTATACCAAAGAATCACATTTGAAATTGTCACCTGGATAGAGTTCTGTCGTCTATTCCTGTAATTTTGATTGAGTTCCATTATTGCATTTATGAACTGAAAGCTGATATGAACCTTAAAGTTCTAGGAAAAAAAAATCCCACTCAAATAGCTACAAATAATGAGTGTTGTATCTGGATGGATTGCTAATCACAATAAACAACCTAATATTCTCATTTTTAATCCAGTTACATTTGTGCACAGTGAGTCACATAAATTTAATCCAGAATTACAATTATTTAATGTTCTTATCATTCAACAGTCAGAAGTTTTAGCAGTCAGAATGTATTATAAAGTGAAAAAGCCCATTGGATTAAAGAATACTTGGGTATTCAGTTGCTTGCTCGGGAAGGGAGTTGAGAAAATGGAAGACTCTATAAACAGCGACACAAAGGTCTCTTTGCCATTAACATCTGTGACAGCCATGGTTATTAATATTATAACCATTTTTCACAGCAGGAATGGTTTCAACTTCCATTTTATATTACAACAAATAATTTGGGAAATGATTAATGAGATTTTTAATTATAGATTGAGTTTATCTTAAAACAATCTGTGGCACTACAGCTGGAAAGGATCAGGCTTTAATTACATCCAGGAAAAACCCCACAGTGAAGCAAAACACGTCCATTTCAGGATGCCCAGACCTTCTTCATGACTGGTTCACCTTCACACTTGGCTGCTTAGCTCTGTTTTTTAGCACATGGTGCTAATGAGGCCACGGTCATGTTTTCACTCCCCATATGTGCCAGTTAGCTTCTCTCTGTTCCCGTGCTACAGATTGTTTTCCTAAACTTGTGCTGCCAACTCAAAGATTTCTCCACTCATTCACCTGGGAGATCTGGCAAAAAAGCATGGAAGATTCATCATCAAATTAAAACTACTGTCGATGGCTTGGAGATGGGGGTAAGAAGGCTTGCTTGGAAAAATCAGTGTCAGTATAGTCTTCAAAATGGCATATTACTTCAGAGGCTTCCTCTGCCTTGATTACTGTTAGTTTTACTTTAAAAAATAATTACTTTAGGGAGACAGCATAGAGTAAAAGGACCCTAGACTAGGATTTTAAAAGCCAGATTTTATTCTGATCACTTTGCCGAAGTAGCTGTATGACCTTGAACTGTTACCTAATTAACCTATGCTCATTATCCTTATTTGCGAAGTCTGAGTATTGCCTCAGATAATTGTCCACCAGAGGAGCTCCAAGTGTTTATAATTCCATGACTCAAGATGTCAGGCACTGGAAGCATTATTGGACATGAAGCTGGAGGCTAAAAAGGGGGACCAGATGAATCTCACAAACTCAAACTGAATCTCAGGCAGATGGTTATTAGTCGTTAGTTGTCAGAGTGTCTTGTTGAGCAAAAATGTGCTCCCATTGACTTCCAGGTGCTTCTGTTTTGTAGCGCTGGTTTTCCAGTTTGTTGCTTCCAGGAAGAGAGCGACATCAGCCTTTAGGCCGGTGGGAGAAACACATGATATTGGTCTCGATGAATTTGCTCACTAACTATCTTTCTTTCGCTTATCCAAGCAGACTTCTGCTGTAGGCTTGGAATGAAGGCATTCTTCCTTGTCAAGTCCTGGTAATTATTTTTCACCATAAATAAGCACAGAGCCCTTTTCAGCTATGCATCACCGAGTAACTGTCAGAAGACAAGTGCCATGACAAGAAATGTCCCTCCTTAAAATGATTTATTTATTTCTACCCAAAGACACCTTGTGGAGGGGAGAGGTTGACATGAAGTCTTTCCGCTTCACATAAGAAAATGTTCTTGTTTACTGATCGAAAGAGGAATAGATAAAGCTATATTTAACATAAGTGCTTATCATAAAGACTTCGTGTTCGTTTTAACAAATACAGGCTGAATAGGAATCATAACGAAGGGAATTCTTGTTGAGGAATATAAATTATTACACATCAAAAGCAACAGTACTCATTTTTAGTTTATTCATAGTAACTGATTGGGGTGGGGTAGACTGTGAATGCTTTTATTTATGAATTAATGGATTTCCATGGCTTAGTGTTTGTGAGACATAACTTTGAGTATTGTTCCACAGATACTCAGCAATATATGTACATAATACAAATACTGGTTTTCATTCACTCACACACACAGACACACAGACACAGAATATTAATGGTCATTTATCCTAACTTTTCATTTTATTCCATTGATTCTTGCTTCAGGTTATAGGATAAGAGAGGGACAAACAACTTTGTCTTTCCGATTTTGCAACTTTTGTTGCTTTCTCTATTTCAACCTCATTCTGTGTGTGGAATGGAAATAACTAACATTAGAGTCTATTGCCATAAATTTTACAAGGATCTAGCATTATTCATTTTTCATAAATTTGTGGAGAATGTGGTGAAGTAATTAAAGGGGAAACACTATCCTTGATGAGGCTCATGTCCAATTGGGGAAACACATATACCAGACTGCCTCAGTATCTTTGCTGCCTTTGAAAGTCACTGTATATGATGTTGTGCTAGTAAAATAACTTTATATTTATAGGAATCAGACAAATGCATTAATTAATTTTAATTGAGGACAATTTTTTGGCATTTTTATTTTGATGTGAGGAATTAAAGTCATTAAGTATCTGTTTATATCCTTTATGTAGAGTTTAACTGAGTAGGAGGAGACTAATACATTTTGTGGTAGTATTACTGATGGTTTATTAGCAATATTACTACACTTAGATTTTGGAAGAAAATAAGTTTTGGAGAAAGAGTAAATTCTAAGTTGTCAGGACAACGACATAGAAAGGAATGTTAGGTTTTCCCCTTCTGCATCAAAACTCCTCCTCATTTCTCTCTTCATGATGTCACAAATTGGATAAGAAAATATTGATGAGAAATATCTCAAATCAGAATCAAAATGTTATGTTCAAATACTGAAAGCACTGTGTTTAAGATCAGGAGACAGAGAAGAATGTCAAAAACCACCTTACTATTATTGTTTCGGAACTAAGGGAAGAAGCTATTGGAGCCAAGAAAGAAGCAAGAGATGTACATTTGGAAAAAAAAAAAAAAAAAAGGGCAGAGTGAAATTTATTATTCTCAGTTGACCTGATTATGTGAGTAGAAAATCTAAACCTAAATCTAAGAAAATCTAAAAGAATCACATAAGTTTTTTTGAATCAACAATCAAATTAAGTAGGAGGGCAGGTCAAATTAATAATCAAGAATCAAAAACATTTAATATATAAACTGTCACAAGATAAATCATATTTTGGAAAAAATATCCTATTTCAATAGCAAATAAAAATAAAGACAGCAGTTCTTCCTTAATCTATCTGTTGAAAACAATAACAAATAAATAAGAGAAGGTATTTTTTTAATAAGTAGGTAAAATATGCCAACTTCCTTGTGGAAAATGAATTAGTTTGCCATGAAAATCTGAAAAGCATGAATGATAAACTAACTAGAATCTTGGGTAACAAAATATATATTGAAGCAATATTATATAAAATACATTTTAGATAATTTATGGACTTTTATTCTTGTATTTCTTTTTTAAACAACAATCTGGTTGGCAATAAAACATGTTTAGATTATAGGACATTTTTATGTTTTGGGTATTAAACCTCCGACTATTAAAAAAAGGTTGTTATTTTCAAACCTGTATGTTACCAGTATATCAAAATCAGAGCATGAAGGGCATAAAGTTGCTTTAGGTCATGTTTAGGTACTGTTTAACTACTTTTTCTTTAGCTGATAAGCCATCACAAAATTAAGGACTAGGTTTAAATAACTACAAAGCCAATTCTAAAATTATATAATTATGCTCTATTTTGGAAATTGAGCACATATTCTGTAGAAAAGTTAGTGGAGATTTAATTGATTTGCCACATTTCTTAAATAAAGCAGATGCTCGTTAACTCCTTTGCATTGTGTTTTCTTCTATAAAATGGCAATTGTGCAGAAGAATTGGAAGAACATATTTGAAAAGGCCTCTGTATTGACACACATCACTGCTCTTCTTCCACGCATGCTCCTTAGTCATCATAAAGCAGGTGGCACCAATGGCAGAAGATAAAGAAATATCAAGGATTAACCATCCATTACGAATACCCAACAGTTTACCTTGTTCTTGAAAAAATAACTCAAACTCAATTTTAAATATCAATGTAAACAATCATATGCGCTTCCAAAAAGTGCACTAGAAGCAATGTACTTTAAAGTTAGTTCAGTTAACCAGCAGTTTGATGATTTTAAATCCAAAATTAGAGAAATGGAAGAAAGGGTAAAACTACTGGAAAAACACAGTAGGGAATGTAAGTAGAGTGTGAAAACTGCTGTGGAACAGATTGCTGTTATAATTAGAGACAACATTTTACTCTCCTTTAAATACGAGTCCCTGGAAATTGCTGAGTAAAAGAGAGGGAGACACAGATGTTTCAGTGCACAGCTGGCGGGAATCACAAAGACCATAGTCAGACATAAACCAGTTGAAAAATAAACCAGCTAACTAAGTAACAGTAACACCTGGCTAGACCTTCGATGCAAATATATATTGTTCTTAATAGATTACAGTAAACCCACCCACCTGAGAGGGTTGATGGTGAAGAAGATATTTACCTGGTACAAAATATATTGCATGTATATAATGATTTCTCTAAGTCTCATGATAGATAGAAGTGAAAAGCCTAAATATAAAACGAGATATTTGAAACGTATAAGCTCGATATAGGGTTAATCGTAGCTTTAACATTAAATTATGTCTCATATAAATCTTGCGAAGAAGCAACCAAACATTTGGTGATGAATCAAGATTCTTTCTCCTGTACAGTTAAAAGAACCTTGAAGGGGCACCTGGGTGGCTCAGTGGGTCAAAGCCTCTGCCTTCGACTCAGGTCATGATCTCAGGGTTCTAGGATCAAGCCCCACGTCAGGCTCTCTGCTCGGAGGGGAGCCTGCTTCCCCCTTTCTCTGCCTGCCTCTCTGCCTACTTGTGATCTCTGTCTGTCAAATAAATAAATATTAAAAAAAAAAAAAAAAAAAAGAACCTTGAATGCATGACCAGGAAGAACATTCCACATGCCCAGTTTCTGGGCTCACCAGCCTTCTGCATGTTCTCTGAAGGATCACACATCCTCTACCCTCTCTCTTATTTTGTCTTGCTACAGCAGTGGTAGGCAAATAAGAAAAGAATACATGCTCTTTTGGCTTAATTGACCCGAATCTCAGAAATAGCATAATTCCTCATTTTGTCCTCTCGTATTTTAATTTTATCAAATAACAACACATACATGAGTGTTTTTTTCCATCTCTTTCTCCCCTTCCTCCTCCTCCTTCATCTTCCTCCTCTCCTCCTCCTATTCCTTCTTCTCCTTCTCCTCCTCCTCCTTCTTCTTTGTTTTCACAAAATACACAGAACAGTTCCTAACAGCACATTAGCTGTATTGTACTTGCAGACCTATCCTCTAGATTTTCTTAGGCTGTTCCGGTATTTGCCAAAAACACATTATCCCGTGAGTGTGAAGATTGTCCAAGAGGTGGTAAGTGACTGTTAACCGGCCTCTAGGAATCCACAGGCTGTCTGTGTTTGCCCTTCCCCAAAGCAACCCGGGAACCCTGATCTACTTGTCTCTACAATGCAGACAATTTTCACTTTTCTTGCCTTTGCTTCATTCTGCTAGGGAGTGTAAAGAAGAACAATCTCTCTGATGAGAATCCCGATACTCAAAGAGCCTTTCTTGAGAGTGTCTCCCTTCCTTCTGATTGCTGTCCCATGGAACACTCGTACTTCAGCATCATGAGGAAAGGAGCAAGTCTTTTCTTCTAAGTTAGGGACATGCTATGTTTTACTGGATATGGTTTAATCAGCTGGGTTTTTTTTTTTTTTTTGAGATTTTATTTACTTATTTGACAGAGACACAGCAAGAGAGGGAACACAAGCAGGGGTGGGACGGGAGAGGGAGAAGCGGGCTTCCTGCTGAGCAGGGAGCCTGATGTGGGGCTCAATCCCAGGAACCTGCGATCATGACCTGAGCCGAAGGCAGATGCTTAATGACTGAGCCACCCAGGTGCCCCTTATCAGCTGTTGTTGACAAATGTGTTGTACAGAAGAGATGTAGTAATCTAATCCCATCTTCGCTTCCCTAACACTTGCATATTAAGGAAATATTTGCTATAGCTCAATTTTATGTGTTAACAATCACTTGTTTGTAAGTGTCTTGACTACCTCTATTGATCAAAAAAATGATTCTATCTTTTGTTTTGGAAAACTGCAGAACAGGCACAAAAGAAAGAATGAATCCAAGTTACTGATTTAAAAAAATGTGGAATATAGTATGAAGATGATACTAGATCAACAAACACAGTGGCTCAGACTTTTTTTTTTTTTTAAGATTTCATTTATTTATTTGACAGAGAGAGATCACAAGTAGGCAGAGAGCCAGGCAGAGAGAGAGGAAGGGAAGCAGGCTCCCTGTGGAGCAGAGCGTTCGATGTGGGGCTTGATCCCAGGACTCAGGGATCATGACCTAAGCCAAAGGCAGAGGCTTTAACTCCCTGAACCAGGCGCCCCTGGCTCAGACAATTTTTTTTTTAAAGGCATTGTTTAAACTTAGAAACTTCTATTCATCTGTAAGAATAGAATTTAGTCGAACTCTGAAGCCCCAGATGATATGACATTATACTCTTTAATAACTCTGCATAGTGCTCCAAATTTATTGATCACATTCAAAATAATGTACCTAATGACTTTATTTCCCACCAGAAGGATTTCTGCATAAAGCAAAGAAAATATTTTCTTCTAGTGCTCTGAACAGGACGTGCACATACTAAAAACTAATTAAACACTTTCTGATTTACTAATTATTCATTCATTCACTCATTAACTTCACGGATTTTATTAAGCACCTGCCATTGCGGGACTTACAGACTACAGTAAGAGATCAGACAATAAATCTGTTACATCATCCGTTTCATTAAAAGAAGAGAAATGTTACAGGTAAAAGGAAAAATAGAACAGGTTAAGAAAGATTAAGAATGCTAGCATAGGGAGTAGGGTAAGGTAGACCTCATAAAGAGACTGTGATTAGAACAAATCTGAAGGAAGTGAGCTAGATTTCCACTTGAATTTCTAAGTGAAAACTGCTCTAGGCAGAGAAAAAGCAGGAAAATATCTAATATATTCAAGGAACAGAAATTACTTTTGTTGAAGTATTATTAAGAATCTAGATGTAAAACAGACAAAAAAAAAAAAAAGAATCTAGATGCATTTTTACATTCTCTCCTCTTCCTAAAGAGGCTCTGTTTTTGTGTTTTTTTCCCCCTCAGGATGGCTTTAGAGATTACCCATGAATTATTTTCACAGTTATGGTGACAGGAATCCAAATACTATCTTTTGACACCACAGATCTGTTTTCCAACAGACATTCATTCCTTCCATCTGAAACGACCATGGAGAAAATAGAGTTGAGATGTAATAGAGCTTAAAATCAACTTTATTAAATTGAATTTCTCCAGAATTGAGAAGACATCTCACTTTTTCTATAGCCTTCAGGTAAACACTTCTAAAGTGGTATTTTAATAACCATTTAAGCACACAAGGACAGCTGTTCAGGTGGTCTCAGAGAGGATGAAAAATTGCATATGTCATCTGCCAGAGCAGATACTAAATTACCTTGGCCTACAGAAACTTTTTATTTGCCTAGGAGGTATTTATTTTCCCACTTGAGGTGTTGGAAAAACAATGGTCTAAACTTCCTGTGACAGAAAATATATCAGTGAAAACTTAGCATCACTTTATTCTTTTATTATATACTGTGACTAGTGGCCTAAACTTTCTATGACAGAACATCAGTGAAAATAGCATCACTTTCATCTTATACTACATCCCATGTTACTATGTTTCTAGGTTTATGGATAGCATATGTCAAGGATTTGATCATTTCTTAATAAGCATTTCTTTAACATTTCACATCACCTATTCAATCAAAAGAACACACAGTTCATGGAGATTTAAATTACATATTTTCTTCTTAAAGTTTGCTAGATTCATGCTTCACATGCTACTTTTCTAAGTACTTTTTTTTCCCCTTGGAGTCATTTCAATATAATCAATCTCTTGAGCTTTGTTAATGCACTGAAAAGTAATTAATTGAAAATATTATTTCAGTATTACATCTAACATTGAATGTCTATGAGAATACCTTGGTAAATTTGTGGTGGTTTATGCCAAAAGAGGAAAAAGAATGAATACAAGATGATTTTTGTTACTTATTAAAGTGCTTTTCAGTGTTGCCTACAATTCTCCATATAAACAAATTTTTATTTTATATAAAAATGTTGACTCGTATAGTGATTGTTTGAATTAAGAAAAAGAACAAAGCACCTCACATCCCTTTGGATGGTCACCATCAAACTTACAAGGGTTGGTGAAGGTGGGGAGAAATTGGAATATTCACACACACCGTGAGAATGTAACAAGGTACAGGTGCTCTGGAAAACAGTATGAAATTTCCTCTAAAATTAAAAATAGACTTACCATTTGATCTAGCGATTACACTTCTAGGTATTTACCTAAAATAATTGAAAGCAGGGTCTCAAAGATATAAATTCATATGCTCATATATGTAACAGCATTAGTCACAAAAGCTACAACGTAGAAGCAGTTCAAGTGTCCCTTGATGGATGAATGGATAAGCAAAATGTATGTACCCAAAATCTGTATAAACACACTGGAATATTATTCCTCTATGAAAAGATAGGAAATTCTAACAAATCCTCCAACACAGATGAAGGTTACAGACATTATGCTAAGTGAATAAATCCAGTCACAAAAAATAGCTACTACATCATTCTACTTACATGAGGCACATAGAATAGTCATAATTATATAGACAGAAAGTAGAAATGTGATTACCAGAGGCTGGGGGAAAGGGAGACGTCAGAGTTATTGTTTAGTAGGTACAGAGTTTCAGTTTTACAAGATGAAAAGTGTTCTAGAATTGGGTGGTGGTGATGGTAGCACAGCATCGTGAATGCTTTAATATCAGTAACCTGTACATTTCACATGATAAGCACCTTGCAGGAAAATTTTAAATGTCTTTACCCTGAAACTTCTGTCTGTATTATTTTGCCATCATTGTTGTGCCTATTTCTTAGGTAGTTTTATCCATATTTAATTTCTGTTGAGTTTAAAATTAACATGATATGAACATACTTCATTATAAATGGCTGCGGAATATCCTGTTAATGAATGTTTTGTAGTTCTCTTTTTGTGAGCAGACTTCTTCCCCTTCCCTCTCCCCCTCCACTTCCCCTTCTCAGTCTTCTTCTTCTTTTTGACCTGGTAACTAAATAAAGCTTCAATGAACTACTGTGCCTAACAGATAGGATCATTTCCTCAGATATGCAAATGTGAAATAAATTGAATCAAGAAATATAAACTTAAGATACATCTTGGAGTGTTAGTTACAGAATTACTATTAAGGCTACACAAAAGGGTAACTTGACTTCATCAAATAGAAATTTCACCTGAAGTGTTATTTTTTTTTTTAAAGATTTTATTTATTTATTTGACAGAGAGAGATCACAAGTAGGCAGAGAGGCAGGCAGAGAGAGAGAGAGGGAAGCAGGCTCCCTGCTAAGCAGAGAGCCCGATGCAGGACTCGATCCCAGGACCCTGAGATCATGACCTGAGCCAAAGGCAGCGGCTTAACCCACTGAGCCACCCAGGCGCCCTGAAGTGTTAGTTTTGATTATGTGTCCTTTTGCCTACTGAATTATAAATACACATCCCATTCATTATAAAATAAGGCCTTTCTCATGCTTATTTACTTATTATTCCTTTTTTGTTTTGTCTTTTTCTTATTTTTTTTTCAACAATGTATTTGAATTAGCTGACAATGTAATAAAATATTATCTATAAAAATGGTTAAAATGGTAAATTTTATTTTATGTGTATTTTACTGTATTTAAAAATCATTGAAAAAAATCAGTACAAAAGAATTGATATAATTCTAATATATAAAGTTTGATTAAATTGTAAACACATGAAGCAATATTAATCATATCAATGTCACAAACTGAAAAGAAAAAATACCATTTCTGCTCCCCCAAATCTTAGCATCACATTGACAAATTAGGATCTACACACAGGAAAAATGATGATTGAATAAATTTCATTATGTAATTATAAATTATGATTATATTTGATAAGTTATCTAATAATGAGAAAAAATATTTTAAGCACTTCGACAATTTCAGATATTCTGGCTTTTCATTTTTAATGGTTAAAAAAAGAGGAGTTATACAAAATGTATATTCCTAAACTGTGTCTAATAAACAAAAGTCCACTTGGGAGGAAAAAAAAGGTCTCAGTTAGGATTTATTTATTCGATACATATTCAAGGTTATGAAGTGTTTCCTTGCGATGACTTTTCATTCAATGTGCTTGTCGAAGGAGGTCATTGAGAGGACATGACCGCAGGTTGACCTGCGAGCCCATCCGGGCAATTGGAGGCTCCTCAGCCCCTCCCCTTGGAATGTTCTGCCAACCATTCCTGAGGTGGGAGCAGTTTCAAGGATGCAGCCTTGAGAAGGTTGAGGCCTTCGCGACCTGGATCTGTGGCAGAATCCTGTCAAGGGCACGGTACGAACCTTTAAGATGCTGGCGGCAGCCACGGAGATCTGCTCGTCTGGCGGCCGCCTACGACAAGCCTCATACGTAAGTTCTCTTGCTTGTTCAACCTGCCACCCACCAGTCGGGGTGGCGGTCCCTGTGAGGTCCCTCCGGGCCCTTTGGGTGCGGGGCCAGCGTCGGATTTCAGCTGGAGAGCTTCCAGGGCTGCCAAGTCACAGAACCCGAGCAAATCCTTCTCCTCCAGGCTCCTGCGTGTGCTTTTTGACTAGAGGACCCACAACAGCATAACGAGTTAAACAGTTTTTTTTTTTTTTTTTTTTAAGATTATATTTATTTACTTGACAGAGAGAGATCGCAGGCAGGCAGAGACAGAGAGGAGAAAGCAGGCTCCCTGGGGAGCAGAGAGCCCGATGCGGGACTCGATCCTGGGACCTGGGATCATGACCCGAGCGGAAGGCAGAGGCTTTAGCCCACCCAGGCGCCCCAACGACTTAAACAGTTTTAAAGTACATGATCGTATTTGTCCGCTTACCTTCTACAACGTAAGAACTGAGAGTTCTATAAATCCACAGTGCAAATCCTGCTTGACTTCTCCCATTAGCAGAACATACGGGCCGGCTTTGTGTTTCCCTCCTCCCGCAGAGGCCACTTTTCAAGAATTAGGGTGACCTTGGGGCGCCTGGGTGGCTCAGTGGGTTAAGCCGCTGCCTTCGGCTCAGGTCATGATCTCATGATCGAGTCCCGCATCGGGCTCTCTGCTCAGCGGGGAGCCCGCTTCCCTCTCTCTCTCTCTCTGCCTGGCTCTCCGACTACTTGTGATTTCTCTCTGTCAAATAAATAGATGAAATCTTAAAAAAAAAAAAAAAAAAAGAATTAGGGTGACCTTGTACAGAGCTGATCCAAACCCCGCACAAGGACCCATTTCTTTCACAGTATCCATAGATAAATTTCAAAATTTGCAGTTAATCAGGGGATACTCACAGAACTAATGCTATTTAAAAAGTCCATGTAAATATTTATCATAGTAAATGTTAAACCCCCCCCCCCAAAAGGGTTGACTAAGCAAGCTCAATCATGACCAATAATCCTGGTGAGATTATATATATAAATCCTGCTTTAAGTTGAATGTAGACCAAATGGACATGAAAAAACACATTTTTCATATCCTATATTGGCTAAATAAATGATACTGCTTAATTTTGCCTTAGAAAAATACATGTATGTGTCCATATAATGGATATAATAAATCGATTTTGATACATGCTTAAAATGTTCTATTAAATTATTATTTTACTAATATATCTAATACTGGATACCTATACATTTTTAATTTGGGAAGTTTGTAGCAATTTGTGGCAGTGTAGGAAAAGGAATAAATATAAACTTACACCTCATTTCCCTTATCTGTTTCTTCATCTCAATTTTTAACTTCTGTATATAATTCAAAAAATATATGTATTAGCCATATCAGAATTACTATTAAGGCTACATAAAAGGGTAATTTGACTTCATCAAATAGAAATTTCTTCCTGTCACATAAGTAGTATAAAGGAGGACTGTTCAGACAAGATACGACAGCTTCATTATGTCCTCAGTGACCCAAACTTCTTTAGCCTTCTATTCCATCTTCCTTAGTGTGCACCGTTCATCCTCGTTCTTGTAGAATGGCTTCTGCATTTCCAGCTATCATACTTGTGTCCCCGCACAAGAGAGAGGAAAGAAGATAGGTGATAATCAGAAGGTGTGCATGGATTCTACAGGTGTGCCAACCCTAACAAGCTAAAAGCAACAGATAAAGGTTTTATTATATGAAAAAATAGGATAAATATTTTTAATTTTCTTTAAGCATAAGAGACTCGAATTAGGAGTCAGATTGTGGGCAGCAATCAAGAGAGTTAGAAACCTTTTCATTATAACTATGAACGGGGCTATAACACAATAGATAAAAGAATGGGTCAGACATTTGTTATTATCTAGAATCAGGAAGGGGGCGAAGAAGAAAGCAACAATTAAACCGAAAAGAATGGATGCCAGGTTTTAAAGTGCATAGAAATGTTGACTTTAGGAAATCAACATCAAGGCTGTGGCTGGTTACAGAGCTTGCATTGAAAGAAACATAAAATAGGAAGTTATTCTTTATACTCCATATACCTTTTAATTTCTTTTGGTTAGAAAACTAGACTAAATATGAGTGATTCACTACTATTAAGAGGAATAGTAGTTCCTCTTAATAGTAGGAATTTGTTGCCAATAGGAGGATTATCTTAAACATTGATTTTTTATCTTGGCTGGAGTAAGTGTAGGTCTTTTAGAATTATAATATCTATCCCAGATACTACAAAACATTCAAGTGCACTTTTTAAGAAAACATAGACTTGCTGAACAAGTCTTCTGATGAGAGATTTCACCTGTATAAACACAGTAGGGGAATATATATTGGTCCCACTAGTCTATTGAGCCTCCTGCTGTTTCAATCCAACTGTGGCAAGGCTTTTAAGGATTAGTATAGACCAGAATGTTTGGCTAGAGAAAAATTAACTGGCAAAAACAAAACACCCCAAGTGGTTCTAAACACAAAACTGAATTTTGAAGTGACTCTCAATCTCTCTCTTTCCGTATATATGTGTGTGTGTGTATATATATTTTTCTATCTTTAAAAGCTATAATTAAACCCTTATTGCAATTAAATAGCTTAGAGAAAGTGCGAGAAAAGTATCTATTCCATAGTAAGCACTTGCTCAAAAGTATCTCTTATGAAAAAAAAAAATTCCTGGAAGAACAAAATACAATTGTTTTTTAAGAGTTTAATTAGAAGGTGCCATTTTATACATCACTGATTTTCAAACTTTAGGCCCTCCAACCCCTTTTGTAAAAACCATTTTATGGAGACTTTCAATGTCAAAAAATGTAATAGAACTATTCTAATTAAAACAGAAGTCTGGAACCCTGCTCCCTCTGCCCCTCAATCCAATGCCTTGAGACTCCACGGGCAAGTCCAAGTTGCCCTAGGAATCCTCAAACATACTAAATGTGGTAGAACAGGCCATACTAAATGTGGTAGAACAGGCCATAAAACTTCTAAAACTAGAAGTTTTAGAATAATATTTCAAATTTGAAATGTTCTTGCCTCTCTATGTTGTTGATTGTTCAATATCATATCATGATCCATAGCTACTTCTTGTTCTTTTTTAAAAAGTAGTTTTATTGAAATCTCCCATTGTAATATATTTCAAGAAACTTTAAGTTGGTGAGAACCAAGCTATTAAATTAGGCTACTGGTCTATACTCCCTTTTCCCAATGTATCATTATGGGATACTCCCAGTAATCCTTTTTTTTTTTTTTTTTTTTTTTTACAGTTCTTTCTATTCTCCTCATACTAATCTGGGAATTTGATACTATTCTTTTTGTTTTATTGTTATGTTATTCAATTATTTTCATTTGGGTTCTTACTCAGCATTTTAAATCAAGAACAAGTGGCACACAACAAAAAATTGGATTATTTGGAATTCATGTCAGTGGCAATATCAAATACTAGAGCGTGAAAGTAACCTTCTAAAGAAGTAGTGACTTTTTTAGATCATAATTCCTCTGGGACCTGACCTTCATTCTTATGTATTTTCCAAATTTGGCTTTATGTTCTATTGATTTTATAAACTGAATAATGACTTTCCGTAGATCCCATTTTTAAAATAATAACAAAAGTCAGACCTTGTTTCTAAGAACCTGATTTGTTCCTTAACCTTTATGTATATATATGCATATATATGTAAACTCATATAGACACACTTACATAATCATGCCATTTAAGTATTGGATTATTATTGAGATGACTTTCTTTGATACTATTCTCTTTGTTTTATTTCACTGATTTTATCAGCTTCTCAATACATGATTTTGGTTAGTAATACTAATTTAACTTTAATAGTAAATTGCATAGATTTCTACTGTTGGTACATCACATACATCTTTAATTCTGATAATCAAATGATTGTGTTAAATAGTGATGTTTCTAATACATACATTTAATTTCTACCTCATACTACTAAAGGTATAAATGCTCCATATTCGAAGCCTAAACCAGCATATATTTTGAAATAGTTTTGAAGTGTAATGCCTTTAAAGTGTATTCCCATGAAAATTAAAGTGTAAAACTCATCTTTTTTTTTTTTTTTTTAAAGCTTTAAGTTAATAGCAAAATCAAATGGAAAGCAGGGAGTTCCTACATATCATCTGCCCTTATGCACTCACCACCATGGTACATTTGCCACAGTTAATATCAGTATCACCCAAAATCCATAGTTTACCTTAGACTTCACTCTTGGTGTTGCATGTTCTGTGTTTTTCGACAAGTATCTTAACATGTATCCACCATGGTATCATACAAGATAGTTTCACTATCCTAAAAATACCATATTCTCTACCTATTCTTTTTTCCCTGCATAAAAAAACCCTCTGATAATCGCTAGTATATTTAATAACCATAATTTTGCCTTTTCTACAATGTCATGTAGTTGGAATGATAGAGTAAGTAGGTTTTTCTGATTGCTTTCTTTCACTTACTCCAATGCATTTAAATTTCCTCCATGACTTTTCATGGCTCAATAGCTTATTTATCTGCCAGTACATAGTATTACATTGTACAGATGTATCAAAGTTGATTTTTCCATTTACCTACTGAAGGACATCTTAGCTGCTTCTAAGTTTCAGCAATTAGAAATACACTGCCATGTATATGTAGACAAAAATTTTCAACTTGTTCGAATAATACCAAGGAGCACAATTGCTGAAATGTATGTAAGTGTTTGGTTTTATAAGAAACTATGAAGCTGTCTTTCAAAGTGGCTGTAGTATTTTGCATTCCCAACAGCAGTGAATGAGAGTTCCTGCAGCTCCACCCTTCAACCAGCATTTGGTGGTGTCAGCATTAGAGATTTTAGCTGTTCTAATATTGTTATGTGTTTTGAATTATGTTGTTTTTCTGAGGTCTTGCTATTATTGTCCTGTTAGTTTGGTTTATTCTTCATAAAAAGATGTCTTGTCAGTAATACCTAATAATAAAGTATATGGCAAAAATCCCATTTTTCATGAACATATCAAAATATAACAGTGATTTGTCCGAGAAATTTCTCTGCGGTTATTTCCTATGAATAGTCTTAATGTCTTTATTTTTTCTTTCCCTGAAGAGAGCAATGACTGTGCTATTCTTACTTTTTCATTATATTCAATTAGACAATCATCCTTATTGAAAATGGTTTCCCAGTCTTTCTTTGGGGAATCAGATTTTGCTTTATGTAAGGAAATTCTTGCTTAGCATAAACATATTTCCTTACTGTGGCCGACACTGTTGGTTGCTTCCTTGTCCCTCCCTCTTCCTCACCAACTGACTCTTGATTTTGCTTAGGCGCCAAACTGACCAGCCTCAGGGAAGTATCTGAGCAAGTCAGAGCAATCTGATTCCATTTTGCTTCTGGTTGGAGCACTGGAACTCAGCTACTCACTTCTACTCAAGCAGGCAGGTAAGTTTCAGTCCATGAGCCATATATGTATATATATATATATATAGATAGATAGATATATGGATATATGTATCTATATATATATATATGGAGAGAGAGAGAGAGAGTTTATTGATAAAAATAGAGATAGACAAGTTCCTTTGGCTATCTTCTTTCTAAATCGGTCTATGAAAATATGTTCACTGGAGCTATGGCAGCTACTTTGTGACTAGGAAGAAAGAAGTAATATGTTGAAATGCACATAGGGTGGGGCGCCTGGGTAGCTTAGTGGGTTAAGCCTCTGACTTTGGCTCAGGTCATGATCCCAGAGTCCTGGGTTCGAGTCCTGCCTCAGGCTCTCTGCTCAGAGGGGAGCCTTCTTCCCCCTCTCTCTCAGCCTGCCTCTCTGCCTACTTGTGATCTCTCTCTCTGTCAAGTAAGTAAAAAAAAAAATAAATAAATAAATACGAATGAGAAAATGATAAGAGTTTTGTTTTTTATGTGAATTTTGACTTACGGAATCATTCACAATATCACCTATTTCCATACTGTTTGCTTTGTGACATACTTGTCTTCATATTAAAGACACTGGGATCTGATATTCTGTTACTTGCAGCCAAATGAATGCTAATTGCATCTGTCCCCTAAATAGAAGATATAGTGCAAATGGCCTTGCCCATATCTTTGAAACATTATCAGTGTTTTTTACATCATTAAAAAAAATGTCATCTGGCTTTCTTGCAGTCCTATTAAGCCCTAAACCTCTCAAGTACAGGGTGTTACTTAATTATAAAATATACCTGCTCTTAAAATTCATATTTATAAGAAACTTAAAGCAGCTTTTTGTTTGTACTTTGTGTTTGTGCCTTCACCTGATCTCAAGCCACTTTAAACAGAAAAAAACCCAAGATACTCATTTCTATTGCATTTGTCATCTCTCAAACTGTACTCGCCAAATCTAGAAAATATGAAGACAAAAGTTCATAATAGGTAAAATTTCTAATATGAATTACTTTAATTTCCTTCTTCTGTATCTTACAATTCTTATTTTATTTTAATTTGATTTATTTAATTAATCTATTTAATTTATTTTATTTTAATTTTTTATTATTTTAATCTTCAAATAGAGCCAAATGGGTTACACAGCTCCTTCTTAATCAGCAATACCCACCTACCCCACCCCTAAACAACTGGCACACAAAACATACATTCTGTTAATGAAATTCTTTCTATTTTGAGATTAAGATTAGTAGCAATGGATTAAGAGAGTGCTCTTTGACAAAAACTCTCATTTTCTTCCATTAGCATTTGGAATAAAATTCAAAGTTGTTACCACTGAGGGTTATGCTGCTAACTCTCTCTCTGTGTCTTTATAAAATATCCCCACAAAGTCTCATAGTTGCGAAATTCTCCAAAGTATTTCCAAACACAGAGTCCAAGACTTTATAAACATAGGACCTGGGATTGTCTTTTCCCAGAGAGCTTCACTTCTCATTATTTTGCTTTTCCCGCAAATATTACCAACTCAGAGAGTTCTCTTCCATTCACTCTACTGAAGCTTCTGCTTCCCAGCTAGTCAACACAAGATGGCTTTTGTTTGTTATTTCATATCACTTTTCCTTTCCTGAATACGTATTTTAATCTATGTCCCTACTTCATTATTGCCAACCCTTTTTTCCCACCACTGACACCAAGTATGACCCATGAGAATACCTTGTAAATTTCACTCTCACTCATCATAATGCTTGGCAAACAAGTGTTTTGAAAATAGACTTTTGAATAAATACATGAGTAAATGAATAATAATTTATAATAATGATATAAATGAAAATGATTTTAGACTCCCTTTTCTTCTTTCATTCTCAGAGGCTTAAACTTCAGCCTGCTCAGCAAGTTGATTCACCATTTCCTTTCTCTTTCAATTTTCATAAACAAATATGATGTACTTCTTAGAAGTGCTCTGGTATCAATTGTTTAATTAATATTTTTCTGACATACCAGATAGGATAACCAGTATCCTTTTGGTAACATTTACCCAGAGATAAAAAGTTTTTATTTTCATCCATTTAACTGAACTATGATTGGATTTTTTTTTGAACATTCTAAAAATATTTTTAAAGTTTAGATAGTCTAATTATCTGATATTCTAATTATCATATTCCTCATATTCATAATAAATATTTTATAAATTTTTATAACTTTTATAACATGGAATGTTTTTTTTTGGGGGGGAAAATCTATGTATTCCTCTTTAGTAGCCATTGAATTAACAAACAAAATAAATTTATTAGTATCAGAAGTTTGTAAGTATTATTGCACATAATTGAATTCAGGAAATATGACAAACACAAAAATAACAAAACATAGGGTCATTTTCAAGTACAAAAAAAGTGTGGTGAATAATTTTTCATATTCAAATATTTTCTTGTTTACATAAATGTATTATATGCATGGATACTCACAATCACAACACTGTATATCCATTTAACATGATACTATATTACTCTTTCCCCCTAATATTATGTTTCAAATATTCAAACTGATATGGGACCTTATTTAAAATGGCTGTGTGATTAATTGTATTGGTGTGTATTGGCATTAGACCAATTTATATTAAAATGTTGTTTCCGGGGGTGCCTTGAGGGCTCAGTTAGTTAAATGTCTGACTCTTGATTTCTGCTCAGGATATAATCTTAGGGTTGTGAGATCAGCCCCAGGTTGCTTCTGTGCTCAGCAGGGCAACTGTTTGAGATTCTCTCCCTCTCTCTCTTCATCTGCTGTTCCCCATGCTTGTGCACTCTTTCTCTAATAAATCAATAAATAGATCTTTAAAATGTCATTTGTTAAATATTAACAGGGATTTTTGAATTGTTACACATTTTTTAAAGCTATAAATTCCTCATTAGCAAAACAAATAGTATCTAAATTTAGAGATGTTATCGTAATTAAATGAGATAAATATATATATGTATTTTTGTTATATATAATAATGTATGTGATTATGTGTATATAATATACATATATGCACATATATACATACACATATTTTATATATAATGTATATATAATATATCAGTACCTGGTGGTTATAATTTTCAAAAGTTCTTCATATTGCATGTTACAGTAGCTACCCAATATATATTTCTGATTGAATTGAATTTTGTCCATTACAGCTATTAACTTTAATTTATTGAATGATTTATATGTCTTGGGTTATTTACCTTATTCTGATTATGAAGTATAACAAATGTTTTAGGAAGTATTTCTATTAATACAAAAGTTCAATATGAAAATAGACATACAAATTTAGATAGGGACAGAAACCTTTTTCCTTTTTTTAAAAGATTTTATTTATTTCTTTGAGCGTGTGCGCACATGAGAGAGAGAGAGAGAGGGAGAATGAGTGGGGGTGGGAGTGTAGAGGGGGAGGGAAAAACAGATTCCCTGATGAATACAGAGGCTGACATGGGCTCGATTCCAGGATTCTGAGATCATGACCTGAGCTGAAGTCATGCTTAACCGACTCAGCCACCCAGGCGTCCTCAGAAACCTTTTTCTTAGTTACTCTCCAAGAACAGCTCTACTTATATTAAGGCACATTTACATAATGCTCTCTTTTCATAGAAAATACCTTTAGAATTCATGTACTTGAAAGCATTTATTGGAGCCACCTACAATGTCTTGAGAATATAAGTTACATATTGCATATTGAATAAAAGATTAATATTGTAAAGAGTTATGCTTCAAGATCAGTGTTTATAAACAAAGCATGATGTTCTCTTCTGCCCTTTTCTTCCCCATCCTACTCTGCATGGGTGGTTTAGGATTACGCAAGGCTTTCTTAAAAGTTCCAGTGGTTGAGGTTGGTGTGGGCATTTAGTTTTGAGCTGGCAGAAGTGGTAAACACCCTGAGTTGCACAGAGCCTCTATACAAAGTAGTAATCTATTTTGAAATGTCCGAACTAACCTCAATTGAAATAATGAGAGGTAGATGTATAATATCTATATGGAATTAAGATTCCGAATTTGTAATGTTAGAAGATACCAAGCCTTCAAAAAAAAAAAAACAAAAAAACAATAGTATCAGAATCCTCTACCTTTAATTAAAAGAAGATTTTTCTAAAAATATATTAAATTTGTCATCTTGGGTTTTCTTATTATATTATCTTGTCTAGTGTAACCAGATATCATTCTCAAGGCATGAAAAATTCGTTTAACCCCTTCCAATTATTTTTACCTCTTTTTATGTTATACATGTTTTTGTTTTGGCTAGAAATTCCAAATGAAAATGCTAAATAAAAAAAGTTTATAGTGGTCATCATTTTTTATCGCTTCTTGTAATAGTTGAAAAACTTAGAAATTCTTTATAATCCATTGTTATTTTAATAAAATTTTAAATTTCTCACTACTTTGATTAAGACTTTATCTTATAGCCTTTTAAAATTATCAACAATCATTCTGACATCTTGCATGGTTTTTAAATTGTTTTGTCTATAAGAGTTAAAATAGTGTATGTCCAATGTTAAATTTCTCAGTTGTGTAAAAATTCAAATGATACATATGATTACAAATACATATGACTATGGCTTTAGATTTTTTAAAAAGGAATAATACTTCCTTTTAAGATTTAACAGGGAATAAGTCATTCCTTCAAATAAACACCAGCTATCATTTATATATATATATATAAAATAAAAGAATATAAAATTATATATATATCTATGTGTATATATATAATTTTATATTCTTTTATTTATTATTCTTATAAATCTTTAATTCAATCAAATTTTTTCTGGTAGAGTCTTTGGTCATCTAATTCTTTAGTAAGTAAAATCACTGCTGTTCTTCATAGATCTTTCCCTGCTTGGGTTACAGCTGCTTTTATGTTCTCTGGTGATTTGTTGGTCTATGTACTCAAATCCGTATTGCCTTCTTTCTCAAACTGTTTCAAGTTTATCATCCACTTCCATCTGGTCAGTGTAATCACGTTAACCATTTACCATCTGTTTAATCTGCTCATACTCTGTTAATACTACTGAAGGAAGGCAAGGACTCCACTAGATTTCCCTACCCTCTGACCTCAGCTGCATTTCAGGCTGGACAGCAAACAGGCTGGACAGGCCAAACACAACTCACTAGAGGCACTTTGACTGGCCTCAGATTTGCTTTCAGCTTCAAGGTAACATTTTTTTTTACCTAAACCTCAATTCCTCTTCTTATATATATCATTTTTGTTTAAACTTTGATGGTCCATTTCCAGCCTGTTGGACTATATTGCCTAACCTCTATAAAAATCTTGTGAAATGAAGAAAAACTTCAGATGCTTACTGACAAGATTTAGAGGAATGTTAAATAAAGTAATTAAAGTCCTTAGAAGTGTGTCTGGTAAATCAGCAGTGCTCAGTAAATGTTACCAATTAGTAATACTTATCATAATCATCAAAGCTCCCCCAAATTATTTTACTTTACATAAATGACGACTAGTGGTATTGGAAAATCCTTCATTATTTAAATTGTATTAAAATGTTGATATTAGAAATGATAAGCTCTGTACTATGAAGGACATTCTAGTCACTTCAAATTAATTACTCATGAAATAGTCTATTACACATTAAAGTCAGAATATAGAATTTAAAAGAGGTAAGGACTCAAGATTTTCTTATTATGGGGTGCCTTGGTGGCTCAGTCAGTTAAGCATCCAATTCTTGATTTTAGTTCTGGTCCTGATCTCAGGGTCATGAGATTGAGCCCTGCCTCGGGCTCTGTGCTCACTGAGGAATCTGCTTCAAGATTCTCTTCCTCTGTTCCTCTCCATTGCCATCCCCACCCACTCACATGCTCTTTTTAAAAAAATAAATAAATAAATATTTTCAAATAAAGATTTCCCTTATTTTAAGATCTTTAATCAATGAAAAAGCCAGAAAGAATGTGATTTGTCCAAGGACCTTCCATCAAAGCTTCACCAAAACAATTAATATTAGAGGAGAATGGGTTTGGCTTCCATCAAAGCTTCACCAAAACAATTAATATTAGAGGAAAATAGGTTCGGTACATGTTAAAAATCAATTTCTGTGTTTCATCATTCACCAAGATTATCAGAAACTATAGAATATCAAACAAACAGGCCCTTATTCTGGTTATCATTTCTAATGTTATTTTAATGTATGTTTTAAGAGTGGAATTTCAACTGAGGATTCAATTCACTGGCTTATTAATTTTATTTATATTAGAGAAACAGAGTGCCTAATATGTGCTAACATTAAGCTAAGTAAGTATTTTATAAATAACACCAAACTTGAGCTTCATATAACCCTATTAAATAAGTACTCCTAGGGTTCTCACTTCTTTAAAGATTTTTTTTTAAAGATGAATTTGCTCTTTCAAACAAATATTGGTCCCAATTCTTGCACGCAAACTTCCTCATATTTCATTGTTTCCCAGTCAAACTGTGTTTATCTGGCTGATCAAGCCTTCTACTTCCAGGCAGAATCAGGTAAAATGAGATGAAATAGGGTATTTTTTTTTTTAAAGATTTTATTTATTTATTTGACAGACAGAGATCACAAGTAGGAAGCGAGGCAGGCAGAGAGAGAGAGGAAGGGAAGCAGGCTCCCCGCTGAGCAGGGAGCCTGATGTGGGGCTCGATCCCAGGACCCTGAGATCATGACCTGAGCCGAAGGCAGAGGCTTAACCCACTGAGCCACCCAGGCGCCCCTGAAATAGGGTATTTGAGTTTATAACCAGTTTTTTATCATTTACCCTCTATGATTATAGTCTAGGAAGACTGTGACCCTAGAAAATGACTGTATAAATATATGTTTGCAAGGTGCTTGTTGAAAGACTCCTTGACAGGTTCCATATCTCTTTAATTATCAGGTGGCCTCTAAAAGAAACCTAAGATACATCTAATAATTGCACAAATAAATTCAAGAATTTGTTGGCTACCGTGCAATAAGGAGTAATTTGGTGAAGTTCTGATTTCATAGTATAATAGCATGTATTATAGTACCTGTAAACATACCATAATCCTTCTATCCAATTTCCTACTAAACTTTTAAGTATTTAAAGTTGCCTAATAACACAGTGGTAGTGTGACTCACGTGTGTTCCTCAATCAGACTTTGGTTTCTTTTTCTTAAATTTTTTAGTATCCTTTTCCATTGATTTCCTTTACCAAAAGTGTTTGCTCAGCTTTTGAAATATGCAAGAGATTAGGGTTGCTCATACACTGATTACCATTTTACTTCAGGATTTCTGAAACATGTATCTCCTTGTTATATACATCCCAAACCATAGCTTCTGTGAAATACCTAAGCTTTAGATTTACATTTCAAAGAAGATTGCAAACTTTGCATTATAGTAAAAGTAACTATTTGATGCTTTCATGAAAAACAATGCTTAAGTTCTATTTAATCTGCAAGGTCAACTCTAGATCTAGCATTTTTATTACACAGAGTTAGGATTCAGAGTGTTTATATTTGGAAGCTTTTATTTAACTATTGATTTTATGCTTATCTTTTTCTATCTCTTTGACTGATAATGCAGAAGTAATGCAAATAGGTACAAAAGAGTATTCAGTAAAATTTTTGGAAATAGGTATAATGGAAAAACACTATTTCCACCTAGGTATCTGAATTACATCTGAGTAAATGCAGAACTAAGATACTCAGTAGGGATGGAAGCAGCCACAGGCCATTTCCTTCTTAGGAATGACTTGTCATTTGCTTTATTGAATTTAAATCATTTAGAACTCTTAATGTCCTCAGCTCTATGATAAAATCTGATTTTCTAATTTAACCAATTTGTTTTCATGCTTAGGATGGAACAATGGCCTTTTCAAATTCTTTCTTTACTAGTACAAGCACCCATAATCTTCAGGCCTTATACTACGCGTTGGGAATACAAAATTGTTTTCCCATTCTTATTTAGAGGATTAGTAGGCTACACATGTGTTTGTAATCAATATAAGCATCATAGTAGAGATTTGTCATGTAACATATAAGTAGCAGGTAAGAAGGAATCCAGTTCTATTTAGAAAAAGAAGAAATAGCAAGGTAGGAATGAATAAGGGTTTCAGGAGTCCTCACTGGTTCGGAGACTGGTGAAGAGGGCTGGCTCTCCCTCCCCTGTGTATACCACACTGCTTGAATTCATTTACTTGAGTTATTTCTAGTTTTGGGCAATAACAAGTGAAGTTCTTGTGAACAAGCCAAGTTCTTCTTCATGTACAAGTCAATGTAGAAACACTTCCTTTCATTTCTCTTGGATAAATGCTGAGTGCATTTTCTGGCTCATGGAGTCCATTTATGTTTCCCTTTCTGAAAAACTTCCCAACCATGTTCCAAAATAGTTATACCATTTTACATTCCCACAAATAGTGTGTGAGAGTTCCATTTGTTCCATATGTTTGTCAATACTTGGTAGTCAGTCTTTTTGCTTTTAGCCATTCTGAGTGTGCAGTAGTATCATATTGTGATTCTAATTTGCATTTCTCTAATGGTTAATGATGTTGGGTATCTTTTCATACACCAATTTCAGGTCCTTATTTGGTGAAGCATCTGATCAAATAGTTTGCTCATTTTAAAAATTGGATTGCTGGTTTTCATATGAATCTTGAAAATGTGTTTTGTTCTGGATACAGGTAATTTATCAGATATATTATTTATAAACACTTTTTTTTTTAAAGATTTTATTTATTTATTTGACAGACAGATCACAAGTAGGCAGAGAGGCAGGCAGAGAGGGAGAGGAGGAAGCAGGCTCCCTGCTGAGCAGAGAGCCCGATGCGGGACTCGATCCCAGGACCCTGAGATCATGACCCGAGTCAAAGGCAGCAGCTTAACCCACTGAGCCACCCAGGCGCCCTATAAATACTTTTTAATACAGCCCATATCTTGTATTGTTCCTCTTAGTGGTATATTTCAAATAACAGAAGTTTTACATTTTGATAAAGCAAATCTATCATTTTTTTGGCTAGACTGTGGTTTTGGTATTGTATTTAAGAAATTGTTGCCTAATCTGAGGTTACAAAGATTTTCTCTCATCTTTTGTTCCAAAAGTTCTATAGTTTCAGGTTTTGCCTTTGCGTGTATGATTCATTTTGAATTACTGTTTTAATATGGTGTGAACTAAGGAACAATGTTCTTTAAAAAATATATGAATATCCATTCTTTCCAATACAATTTCTGCAAGATCTGTACTTTCTCCTTTGAACTGCTTTTGCTCGTTAATCAAAAATCAGCTGTCCCTGTAAGTCAGTGTGTTTTCACGATGCTTTATTCTGTTCCGTTGTCTATTTGCTTACCTTTAAACTGAAATTTGAAATCAGGTACTGTTAGTCCTTTAACTTGGTTCTTTTTAAAGATTATTTTGGCTCTTTAAGTCCTTTGTATTTTGATATGAATTTTAAAATCAGCTTATGAATTTGTGAAAAATTATAGTTGGAATACTGATAAGGACTGTGTTCCATCTGTAATAAATTTGGGTAGTATTGCCATTTTAGCAGTAGTAATTTTTCTGAGTCATGGACGCTGGATGTTTTTCCATTTATCTAGAGTTCCTTGAATTTTTCTAACCAGTGTTTTGTGCTTTTCACACTTTTTGATAAATTTGACCTTAAGTACCAATTATTCTATACTTTTATATATTTTATATTATTTTATACTTTGATGTTATGGCAAATATTATTTCCGTCTTAATTTTTCAATTGTTCATTGTTATTATGTAAAATACAATTATTTTTTATCTTTTATTCTGCAACCTTGCTGAATTCACTTATTAGTTCTAGTAGTCCCTTATGTAGATCTCATTGGATTTTCTATATAAATGGCCATGCTGTCTCCATTTAAAGACAGCTATGTTTTTTTTCCTTTATATCCTAGATGCCTTTTATTTATCTGTCTTTTAGCTTGCTAATTTGATGTCTTGCATTGGTTGATTTTCAAATGTTGAACTAAACTTGAATCCGAGGATAAACCACATTAGGACATGGAGCATTTAGATCCATAGATGGATTGTTATGTAGATAGAGTCAATTTGCTAAAATTTTGTTTAAGATTTTGGCTCTTGGGTTCATGAGGGAATTTGTGCTGTTTTTTATTCCATTTGTTTTGTTTTTTGTAGTGTCTTTGTCTCATTTTGATATTAGGATCTTGCTAACCCAATAAAACAAGAAGTCTTTACTATGTTTCAATTTTTGAAAAAAAATTTTTTAGAATTAATATTATTTCTTCCTTGAATAATATGTTCACTCTACTAGTAAAGCCATCTGGATCAGGAGCATTCCTCCCAGTAAATGTTTTAATAAGAAATGTAATTTTTTTTAATATCAATTCTCATTCCTGATAACTGAAGCTTTAGTTTTTTTCTCTTCCCCTTATCCCCAACTATCTGAGTAGAAATTTATCAATTTCATTGGTCTTCTCAAAGGATCAGCTCTGGGCTTCATTGATTTTTCTGTTTTCCTATTTTTCTAGTTTATGGATTTCTACTCAGATCTCTATTATTCCCTCCTCTTCTTTGAATTTTATATTCCCATTTTTCTTAATTTCTTATGGTGGTTGCTGAGATAAATGACTTAACAAAGCATTTCTGTTTTTATAGTATAGGCATGTAGCCCTATAAATTAATTATCCTCTAAGTATCCTTATTTCTTCATTAACATCCCACATATTTTAAAATATCTTGTTTTCATTTTCACTCAGTTAAAATACTTTATAACTTTTATTTTTTTTTTTTTTTTTTTTTTTTAAAGATTTTATTTATTTATTTGACAGACAGATCATGAGTAGGCAGAGAGGCAGGCAGAGAGAGAGAGAGGAGGAAGCAGGCTCCCTGCTGAGCAGAGAGCCCGATGTGGGACTCGATCCCAGGACCCTGAGATCATGACCTGAGCCGAAGGCAGCGGCTTAACCCACTGAGCCACCCAGGCGCCCTATAACTTTTATTTTTATGTATTATTTGGATTATGTGTTACTTGGAAGTATGTTATTTAGCTGCTTAATATTTTGTGATTTTATAGAGATCTGTTACTAATTTCTAACTTAATCACATTAGGATTAGAGACAGTACCATTAAAATAATTGATGTTTGTTCATGGCCCAGATTAAGATCTATCTCAATAAATATCCCACCTATTCTAGAAAAATTTGTGAATTTCACTTTTGTTAGGTACAGGGTTCTTTAGATATCACGGTAGTAAAGTTAGTCAATATATTCTATTTTTTCTAAGATTTTATTTATTTATTTGTCAGAGAGAGAGAGAGCACAAGTAGACAGAGTGGCAAGTATATAAGAGGGAGAAGCAGGCTCTCTGCTAAGCATGGAGACCAATGTGGGGCTCGATCCCACACTCCAGGATCATGACCCCAGCTGAAGGCGGCCCCTTAACCAACTGAGCCACCCAGGCACCCCATAGTCACTATATTCTTACTGACTTTATATGCTCTTGTTTTGTCAATTATTATTAGAATCATATTCAAATCTCAACTTGTAATTGTGGCATTTGTTATTTCTCATTGTAGTTCTGTCAGTTGCAACTTCATGTGTTTTGGATTTGGTTAATAGATGTGTAATGTTTAGGTGTATTATGTCCTCTTGATAGGTTGACCACTTTATCACTATGGTAATATGGTAATACTTTTTTGCATAGACATATTTTGTTTGACACTCATAAAGCCAACCTACCTTTCTTTTGTTTGGTGTTAGCATGATATAATTTTTTATTCACTTACTAATTTGTGTCTATATTCAATGTGCATTTAGCTTAGGTATCACATAGTTCGGTCTTGCTTTTTAAAATTCAGCCTGACACTTTTTGACATTTAATTGAGGCTTCTCATACTGGAAAAAAATTTGGTAGTATTAGCCATTTTATACTTCATAGTTCAAAAATCCAAACAGAATTCCCATGAGTTTCCCAAACAGGCAGAAGTAAAATTTTTAATGCAATATTGTCTGGCCATAAGAAATAAGGGGCATTCTAGGGTCCCATCATTGAGAAGTGGATGCATATAGGAGGATACAAACTAAGAAATACTTTGAAGTGTTCAAAAGCCAAAAAAATCTACTGTGATAAGCAATGTGCTTAGATTTTTAAACAATGTTGAGTAAAAAGTATCACATAGAAAACTCTCTATATCAAAATGCCATTTATCTAAATGTGTGTTTGAAATACATGCCAAGCTATATAATTAAAATAATTTATAAAAACTCAAGGTTACACACTAAGCACTTTGGATAGAGGGGAATATAAGAAGGGAATAGGCAAAACAGAAAACAAAGAGATGCATGAATAATATGTAACTAAAACTAAATGGTAATTTACTCCTCAGATTCAAAAATTAATTAAAACAATTAAGTAATTAATTTGTAAAAGATTTTATTTATTTCTTTATTTGAGAGAGAGAATACAAACATGAGTGGGGGGAGGGCCAAGGAAGGAGAAAGAGGGAAAGGGAGAGAATCTCAAGCAAGAGTCTATGCTGTGGAGGAGCCAGAAGTAAGGCTTAATCCCATGACCCTGAGATCATGACCGGAACTCAAACCAAGAGTCAGATGCTTAATTGATTGAGCCAGCCAGGCAACTCTAAAATTTAATTAAAATTTAAAATGAAAAATAAAATAATTGTAATATTTTATCACAATTATTTCATTTACCATTAAGGAAATAAACCTTTGAACCAGGTGTTTGTAAGACAGAAGGTATACTTATGAAGTTATTGATTATTTATTACCCTCTAGAGTATGCTCATATTAGTTATCATGAAAATTAGCTTAGTATGAATTATAGAAATATATTTAAGTACTTCATGTTTCTGTTAATTCATGCATGCCATTATGCAATTATCAAGAAATGTTAAGCAGAGATCAGACAATTACTGACCCTAATCAATATTACAAAGTCAGACTTTACAATTAACTAGAGTTAGATTATGAGCTTGAATTTTAGTCATGTCTAGACAGTTTCTAACATAGCCTTCTTAATCATCCACACCCAATATCTCTGGGAAAAAAAAAAAAGTAAAAGGATGGCAGTAAAACTAAGAATCAAATGCAATATGTTTCCTGAGTTTGAATCAAACTTCCATTAACCATGTATTCGATGGATCTGAACTTTAAAAAACCAATCATTTACACAATATTGTATGTCAAATATATTTCAATTAAAACTCTGTCACCACTGCCAACAACCGAGGCCTCGTCTGAGAACAGCCTGAGCCGCAGCTGGCACACAGAGCTCTTCAGGGGGCACTGTTCACTTCACCGTCTCCTAGACGTGTTTATTTATTATGACAGTTTTTGGCAAATGGCAGTCAACTCTCTAAAGAATGTGGTGATTTTTCTAATGCTCCCACAAGTGACATTCAGGCCAGCCTTGGTCCAGAGAGCAGCATCACCAGTTTAAATGAGGTATTGATGTCCTTTTCATTCACACCTACTACCTCCTTCAGTTCAGGATATCTTGCTCTTTTACTTTATCCCTGAAAAGCAGAAAGACCTTTTACTATCTCTCTTGGGTAATCTAAAACTTAGGTCGGTACATGTATCTGTTTTTACTCTTTAAACAACAGGCCCTACCCTGGCATGTTTGGTCTTCACTTCATACAGAAGAATGTCAAGTGTGAGCTCCTTCATTTGTAATTTCTCAGATATAATCAAATTTGGATAAACAAACTCAATAGATGTCACCCATAACCAAAAATAAGAAAATGGATACATAAATAAATAACCTTTAGTTTGGTGCATTTATTATATAATTTTCATTGAACTTTATGAATTTTATGTCTGGCTTGTCCCAAGACCTCCAGCACAGTGTCCTGGTGTGTGTGCATATGTGTGTGTAACTTATATTGTATCTTTATATCCAGGGTACACTGAGTCGCCCCACTAATTTTGCCAAAAGTACTCATTATCTAATTTTCTTTTATTCCAGAAGAGAAGTTAGACTTTATTTTGAAAGTACTGTGTCAGGGATCCCAAAAATCACAGTCAGGTTGGATGATTTTCTGGAAGGATTCATAGAATTCAGAAGAGCTGTTACACTTCTGATTATGGTTTATTACAATGAAAGGATCCAGAATACCATTAGGGAAGGAAAAAGATGCTTACAATGGAGTCTAGGAGAGTCAAGGATGATGTTCCATTTGTCCTCCCTCAATAAAGTCACAGGGACAAAGTTACCAGAAACAGTATGTCACAACCCATGTGATGTGTTGTCAATCAGGAAGGCTCACTTGAGCTTGGCCTCCAGGGTGTTTATTGGAGGTCAGTTACTTTGGCATGTAGCTCCTAAAAGTCAAGCTGATACCTGTGATCCAATGCTCCAGGAATTAGGAAAAAAAAAAAAAAAGACTCTCACCATAAACTACACTGTTATTATAAACTATCTGACATGATCCAAGATTTCAAATATACAAAGATACTTTCATTAGGCAGGATGTTCCAAGGGTTCAGAGATTATCTCCAGGAGTTGGTGAAGGTTAGTTCTGAAGACTATGAAATGCAAAGAGTTTTAACAACCTAGATCCCCTGATTTAACTCTTCCACAGTAAATTAGAAGACACAGGGATATGGAATAGCGAGCTTCTCTTTCTCATTTTTGTTTAGTGGCATCTTTATAAAAGGATGGAGGCAGTAGCAATTGGTAAAATGGCCTGATAGAGAAATGTTCCTTGAAACTATTATTTTTACTTAAATTGAACATATAGTTAGGAGGATAAGAAGAGCTGCAGTTAATCTCACCATATCCAAACTGATTCTTGGTAGTTCTATTTCTCTAATATCCTCTGGCAAAAATTTCCAGTGGGAAGCTTCCAGAAGAATGGACAACTGTTAAATGTGATTCTTGTGTTCCCATTGACACACTTAGTCTGGAATCTTACACCAGCTAATGGTCTACATGGCATCCTTTGTTCACTGAGTGCATACTCTGGGAGCCATAACTGTATTTTCTGGATCTACTCTCATTCTCTGGCATTTCTCCATTAGCAGTTTGGATGTAATGGTGTAGTGTGCTTGGCTCAATTTGATGGCAAGCTTTCAAGTGAGGCTGCTGATTATTACACCACAGTTCAACAACTCCGGGTGATAGTGCACAAAAACATAACCTTTCTGTTATGCCTGTGGCATTTGGCAGGGCACACAAGTGCAGAGAGACCATTAGCAGAAAGAACCCATTATCATTCAGAGTTGATCCTGAGCACTCAGAATCCCGATGCGGTGCAAAACATGGCTTTCTTCTTTCCATCTGCCTCTTTTCAGTCTACACGCAACCTCCTTTAAGTGGGTTCCTGGAATCTCCTTATTTCTGGAACTTGTCATTTCACTTTTACTTCTCTGGGTTCTGTACAGAATTCCAGCTTCATCCTGCTTATGGCCAGTTTAGTTGATGTCATTGAGCTAGGCTTGCTCCTTATGTCTGAAACCGGAGAGATCAGGTGATCCTATGTGGCCTAGATTAGAAAGACACATTTAAATGTGAACACTATGAAGGACCATTATATTTAGGGAACTGCAAACTTGTCTTCAGCTAATATGAATATCACTTTGCTCTCATGGCCTAAATTTGATGTATTTTTATGTTCAAAATCCTGGAGACCAGATTAGGGGTTATAACTATCCTCTTCATATCATAATATGAATAGGATATTTTCAACATTTTCTTTGCTTTCATCTAGTGGAACCATTACTGTTAACAGAAAACTTATCAGAAATGCTAATTCTTGGGGCGGGCACCTGGGTGGCTCAGTCGGTAAGCATCCAACTCCTGATTTTGGCTCAGGTCATGATCAGGGTTGTGAGATCAAGCTCCATGTCACCTCCATGCTCAGTGCAGAGTCTGTTTAGAATGTCTTCTCTCCCTTTCCCTCTGCCTTTCTCCCTGCTAATGTGTGCACTAAATAAATAAACAAATAAATAAATAAAATCTATTTGAAAAAAGAAAAAGAAATGCTAATTCTCAGGCTCACATAGACATACTGACTCAGAAGCTCTGGAGGTGGTTCCCAGAAATTTGTGTTTTTAATAAATCCTTCAAGTATTTCTGAGAACATCCAAGTTTGAAAGCACTGCCTTAAAAAAATGAGAAAATGGAAAATAAGTATTTGTTTAGGAATTGGAAATTAAGGATTAATGTTATTAGTATAGCTTATGCTTGCGATAAAAGGAAAAAAATCATGGAGGTAAGTTATGGTTTGGATGGTGAATAGATCTAGGAAGACAATGGATGATAGATACATATATTGTCTCAGGCATTCCATCTAAATAAAAATGCTTGCTGCTTTGCCAAAATTTCTTCCTTTTGTCAAATAAAGCAGCTCATCCGTGAACAGTAATTTTTGACTTGAGAGGGCTCCCTTTGCTTCTATGGATCTGTTAATTGAGAAGCTCTTTCTTCCCATTTTTTTGAATGCAAATTTTGTGTAAATATGCAAATAGAATTATGTCCCTGCTTCCAATGGAACAGATTAGATTGCCTGGAGGGATGGTATCTAGTCAAGGTCAAACTTGTTTCTGACATATGGGACCTATGTGGAGATGCAGAAGTAGGATAAATTACAGATTATCTAGATCACTTATGATGTTTCCCACAAAAGGAAACAAAGCAAATGGTGGTATAGACCAGAATAAGTCAATTCTTTCTTTAGAAAGGTCAATGCCCACCCATCCCTTAGAAATTTATCAATCTAGAAGACAGACACTTCTGTCATCAGATTGCATACTCTTGGCCCAGGAGACTTAGATTTTGCAGATAGAGATCTGTGTGGCTTCTACTTTTGTTTAGTTCCCTCTAAGAGAAATGTATTTAAAGTTTTAAAGTATGCTTAAAAAAATGGTAGAAAGTATCTAGAAATTACTCAACTCAGTCTTAAAACAATTTTACTATATATACATATTGTTTCTCCCTGTTCCAATCAGGAAAAAAAACTCTGGACTCAAAATCAAGAAACCATGTATAGGCCCAGCAGGGTATTTTTCAGTAAGGATGCTCCTAGTCTTGAAAAGTATCAGAGCGCCAGCTAAAGTTGCTATTACATATTATACAAGATCTACACGTGTCCTGCATATCAGTTTGACTATCTCATTGTCACTTTATGGGGTTGACAGAACAAACATCCCACCAAAGATTATGTTTTTTTTAATCCCTGGAATTTGTAAATATTATACCTTGTGTAGAAAAGAGGGCATGGCAAATGTGATTAAGGTTATGATATGGAGATTATTCTGGATTATCTATGCAAACCCAATCTAATAATGAATCCTTAAGAGCAGACAGACTTTCCTGATGGTGGTTGGAGAGAGATGTGACTGGAAGAAGTTCAGAGAGATGTGGTATAAGAAAAATGTGTCTCCCAGTTTCTAGGTCTGAGATGTAGGGGCTGCATCCAAAGACTGGAGAGAGTTTTCTGGGACCTGAGAATGGCCATTAGCTGATGGCAGCAGGGAAATGGGGACCTCTGACCTTCCACTGCAAGAAACTAAATTCTGCCAATAGAAGAATGAGCAAATAAACAGATTCTCCCTATAGCTTGCAGGAAAAGGAACACAGTCCTGCTGACATTTTGATTTTATACTAGGGAAGCCCATTCCAGACTTCTGACCTACAACAACTATAAGATGATAAAATTGTATTGCTTTAACTCAGGTTTGTGGTAATTTGTTATGGCAGCAGTAGAAAACTGATACCCTTCAAACCTAATATTTCAAAAATTTATCTTTTAACATTGCTCTAAACTGGATCCTCCTCCAAGTTTCCCTGTCTCCATGAATGGAGTCATCATTCACTGATGTTCATGCCCTCCCATCTATTTTAGGTGTATCCATCTACGGGATAAAAGCCTCTGTCAGCATGATCTTTCTAAGAATGACGAGGGGAAATGGGCATTGGGCAGATCACTGGAAGTGTCTGCCACGTGCAGAACATGTGAACAAGTCCATTGCTGAGATATATGTAGCCCAGGAGACGGGTACAAATGGAGGGTGTATGTGCTACTTGTCTGCATCTTTAGAATGTCCTACATCAGTGTAACAAATTTCTAATGTGCTGTCTCTTCTGACTTGTCAGATAGATCTTAAAGTCCAGGTAGACAAGATTTGAATTTAGGTTTCTCAAACTCCTGGTGGTTCTGTTTCTGTCCATAGTATTGCAAAGAGAGCTGGGACATACCCAGACCCTAATGCATGAGACTCAGAGAAGAGCCCCCTCAGCATAGTTACAAAAGATGAACAAAAAAGTAAAAATGCTCAGTATTCATCATTATTATGCTCTAGTTGGCAGACAGGGAATAAATGAGAAACATAAATATGTGGTGAGTTGTAGATTGTGACAAATCCAATTTCACTAAATGTCATCAAATTTTTATGAAAGTGGTTATATCAGTTTTCTATTGCTGTGTAACAAATCACTACAAACTTAGTAACTTGAAACAAAATATGTTTATTATCTCACAATTTCTGCATTCAGAAATTTGGGCCTAGCTTAATTGGATCTTCTGTTAGGGTCTTCCAAGGCTTCCATCAAGGTGTTGGCTGAACTGAATTTCCATTCTGGTGAGTCAACTGAAGAGAAATCTCACTTCAAGCTCCTTGCTAGCAAAATTCATTTTCTTGCATCTGTATCATAGGGGGCCCTGTTTCTCGCCCACGTGGATGTTAGCCAGAAGTTCTTCTGTTGTTCTAGAGATCACCTACATTTCCTAGGAGCTGCCAATAGTTCCTACCATGAAGGCTTCTCCAACGTGACTGCTTACTTCAGTAAAACTATACAGTGCTTGGAATCTTTGACTTCAGAGAAGGCCAAGCTCCTAGGGACAGTCAATTCACTAAGGCAGGCCAATTCAAGATATTTTCTTTTCATTAACTCAAAAACAAGCAGTAACAAACCTTAATTATAGCTGCAATACTTCTTGACCTCTCTATATTCTATAGATTAGAAGGAAGTTACTGGTCTCGCTCATTCTCAGGGGATTATAGGGAAGAGAAATGCCAGGGGACTGGGATCACTGGAGCAACTTTAGGGTCTGTATGACGCATGGAGTATATGATCTATTTTACGTTGTTGAATATTCTTTTTATTTTTTGATGATGAATATTTTTGACAACACTTGGTGCTGTCAGTTGTTTTATTCGTCTATAGGGTATGGATTGCTTTATCTTACTGCTTTCAGTTGGCATTTCTTTCATTATTAGTCATATTGACTTTTTTCATTTTTTAATTTTATATTCCTCATTAGGATTTCCTTTTCATTGTATTCACTGTTTATCTCTTTTGCTGTTATTTTCTCAGATATTTTTTTTAATAAAGATTTTATTTATTTATTTGACAGACAGAGATCACAAGTAGGCAGAGAGGCAGGCAGAGAGAGAGAGAGGAGGAAGCAGGCTCCCTGCTGAGCAGAGAGCCCGATGCGGGACTCGATCCCAGGACCCTGAGATCATGACCTGAGCTGAAGGCAGCGGCTTAACCCACTGAGCCACCCAGGCACCCATTTTCTCAGATTTTTAATAACTATTTGCCTTATGGGATGCAGCCAATATACTATTATGTGACATTAAAATTCCTTCCACTCCAATTCCTGTTGTAACTTTTTTTAACATTAATATAATTTAACTAATCTTTTTATGTTTCATGATTTTTGGAACATTTTAAAGAAATGTCACATAAAAGAATTTCTCTCTCTCTTAAGTTTCAAATATTGTATTAAAAATTAGTTATTTAATTGACATGGAATATTTGTGTGTGAGTGGTAGGGATTTGTATTCATGTTTTCCCATATGTGTGTCAGTTACTGGATCTATTTACAGAAGTATTATCTTTGTCTACTTTTTATTTTTCCATCCCATCCAATATCCGATTTTAATCTTGCCTGGAGTTTTATTTTTGTCATTGGATGGTTTTTACCAATACCACAATATGTTATTCTATAATAAGCCTTGATATTTAATGGAACTTAATATGTGGAATTTACATTTTTTTCTTCTTCAAAGTTGACATTTTTGTTTTTGGCCTTTTCTTTTTTTTTTTTTTTTAAAGATTTTATTTATTTATTTGACAGAGAGAGATCACAAGTAGGCAGAGAGGCAGGCAGAGAGAGAGAGAGGAGGAAGCAGGCTCCCTGCTGAGCAGAGAGCCTGATGCGGGACTCGATCCCAGGACCCTGAGATCATGACCTGAGCTGAAGGCAGCGGCTTAACCCACTGAGCCACCCAGGCGCCCGGCCTCTTCTTTTTAATACACATTTTAATATTAATTTATTTTCTCAGATCAAAAGGATTAAAAATAAGGTGGGGGATTTTGGTTAGAAATGCATTGTTTTTATATGCTGATGTCAGTATAATTGACCTTATCATATTGTTATCTTCCTATAAATAAACATGAGATATCTATTCATTTATTCATTCATTTTTCCACAAATGTGAGCTGCCTATTCATTTATTACATTTTCCTTTTTCCTTTTAAAGGTTTTCTTTATTTATAAGAGAGAGAGAGTGAGTGAGAGAGAGAGCCAGCGTGGGCAGGGGGAGGGGGGGAGGGAGAAGCAGCCTCCCCACTGAGCAGAAAGCCTGATGTGGGGTTCGATCCCAGGGTCCTGGGATCATTACCAGCCACCGCGGTGCCCGTAAAATATATTTAAAGATTTTATTTATTTGTTTATTTTAGAGAGGGAGAGCCTGAGCAGTGGGGGGAGGGGCAGAGGGAGAGGGAGAAAGAGAAAGAATCTCAAGCAGACTCTCCTCAGAGCTTGGAGCCCGCAATGTGACTGGATCCCACCCCCCTGAGACCACAGCCAAAATCAAGAGTCAGATGCTCAACCAACTGAGCCATCCAGTCATCCCTAAAATATATTTAGTAGTATATTTTTCTTTTTTCTTTCCAAACATAAGTTCTGTATTTGTTTAAGAATTATTGATCTCTAATTTACTTTCAGAGTAATTTAAAGTTGAAAGAATTGAGAAAAGAAAGGTTACAGGCCTGAGGTCAAAGCAAATAGGTAGAGTGGAAAATCAGACACTTGCTATGTGCATTCATGTCTGAATTTTTATAACTATCCATGCTACATTCTATTTCACTTCCTTTCTTCATGTGTTTGTGAATTTTGAGTGTATCAAATCATTTAATATTTATAGTAATAAAGTATATTAACACATTTAGTTATAAAATGACTTTAATAGTTTAACTGGAGAAATATGTCATCATAACTTATAATTGACTTTTAAGAAATACTAGCACCTAAATTTATTAGAGTGGCAAAGATATATACAATTAAATACAGGAAAAGCAATTATTAAATCTGTATTATCAAATAAGTTAATTATAGTGGCCAGATATGTATATATTATTTTGAATCCATTAGAAAATTTCAGAGAAATATTAGCAAAAAAAATCTATAAATTTAATATCAAATTTCCATTGCAAGTGCTAGGAAAACTCCTCAAATGCTCCATAGACTTATTTTACTATAGTAATTCAGATGGTCTGAATTGATTGAAATGGAAAATTATTGACTTAAACTATTTCAGGGAAAACCAGCTGTTGAAGTCAGCTGTTCTGATATAAATAAACAAGTTAAACCATAACAGCAGAATCTTAGAAATTTGGAAACTTAATCATGCCATCTGGAAATAAATAGACTAATCAGAGAATGCAAATTTAGAGAAAATAAAATTATAAATAACTTAAAACACAATAACAAAAATATATTATCTTTACCCTAAATCTTATTTGCTCACTACTTATGAGATGACTGTATCTTTTTTATCTCTGTTACACTGCAGTATTATATTTCTATTAGTACAAATAGTTAATTTTTTTAAGGAGACAGGTGGTAATTTCTAAGCTTTTTCTATGCATAAACTAAGTTGCATTTCATTATGTGACTCGGGTTTATTGCCTGTAAGTCAATTCATGGAAATTTTCAATATGGAGATCAGAATGTTGGTGTGTGTGTGTGTGTGTGTGTTTCTGTATATGTGTGTAGAGAGAAAGAGACAGAGACGGAGACATGGAATACAATCTTAGTTCCTCTGAAAGATTTTTTGAAACCTTCTTAATCTTTAAATTCAACAGCACTCCAAAGTTGAAAAATGTCCAAGAAATAATGAAGACAGTTGTCTCTATAACAATAAACAATAATTTAATAATACTGAGCGTGGGCTTTCAAACTTACATCTCTGTGTATGTATGTAATACAACCAGCTCAGAATAGATTGCTTTGGTCACCTGGCTAATAGCAGCAGCTACTGCTGCACTGTCCAAACTTCCTAAACCCTGTTACACTCTACACTTGGGGCAGAATTGCATGTTCCGAGATAAATGATTATAGAATCATTTCAGAAGTTGTGTGATTGCCTGTTTCATAAACTTAATTTTGTACACCACTCACATTTCAGTAACCTGTTATTTCCATTACACAATTGAGGAAATTTCTACTGGTAAAAATGTAGGAGTCATACAAATGAGTTTTCTAAATATCCCATATAGGGTTCATGTCATTTAATTAATCATTAATATCCCTTTGCATTAATAATAACAAAATTAAATATAACCTGTACATAATGAATGGTTACAGTGAGCATAATTTCAGTCACTTGAAGAGAATTAGAATGCATTAATTTGTGACAGTCTTATGAATATTGATGCCACACATATATGATAAATTCTGATATTTCAAATTGCAGTCTGTATATTTATGATGAATTTTGCAATTTGCAAGATAGAGAAAGACAAAGAAAAATGGAAGAGAAATACAAAAGATAGAGTGGGTTTGATTCAAATCTCTCTTTGTTCAGAAATAGAACTGCCATAGACAGAGAGATTTTCTACTCTGAATTAAACCAATAATGACAGTTCTCTTTAGTCATTTTGGCTCCCACTAAATCCTTCTTCCATGAGTTCTCAGAATTCCACTTTGATAATACTCAATTACAGAGCTAATATTTTTTCAAAGAATAAAACCACTATTTTCTTGTTTTTTATTTCAATGCAGGGGAAAATGCCATTATTTTCATTTGAAGAGTGTGGAAAATAGGGCTTATACATGTGAGTTCTTCCAGAGACGCTTTTTAGATCTGGTGATACCCAGTCTAGTATTATCAAATTGTTGTACATCTAACTGCAATATTTTAACTATCTTTGAAAGCAATAGGCATAGACATTTTCCCCCAGAAAGAATCTATATCTGAAAAATTTACACATGTTGTAATATTGAAATACTTTGCTAAATTTAATTCAAGTAAATATTGCTTTAGTAGGAACCAGATTGATTTATTTCTGTCTCCTGGCCAAGGGAAATCATGCATATTTCAGCAAAATCATCCTACGTAATTTGAGTAGGAAAAATCCTTGATCAAGATCACCAAAGTACTGTTTGTTCTATGGGAAAGCTATCCGAGGTAGCCTACAATTTTACGAGGTGTGAATCCTATTCTCTAACCATTGTTCTTGATGTTATTGTTCTGGGGTGGGTTGGGTTCAACTCTTGAGCTGAATTACCAGAAATCTGTTCTCTCAACAGTTATGGTCTGATACCATGTGCACTGTATTAGCTGTTTTTCTTTTTATTTTACAATTTGGAAAAGACAAAAGATGATAATAAATATGTCAAAATAATGGCATAACAACATAAGTACTTAAATTAGTCCTTGTCATGAGGATAGAAGCTGAGAAAATATAAGAAACTAGATATATGAAAGGGTTTGCTTCATTTGCTTAATTATTTGTGAACAATAATAGGATTTTGTTTATAAAAGTGAGCTGCACAAAAATTTAACTTTCAGTTCATTATTCTTTGAATATTTACTAGGTATCATACTTTGTGCAAAGGGATCTTTGTGCTTACTTGAATTTCATCCTCACAATGACCATAAGAGTGTGAAAGTCATAGAAGAGGAAAGAGGTTTGTCAAGGAACTACACTGACAAAGCTCCTTGGGCAGAATCTGGCTCAAGTGTTCCAGCCACCAAACCCAATATGTCAACCACACCTTTAGAATTTACCCCAGGAATGCAGCTTCACATTGCCCTGAATGGTTGATTTTTTTCCTCCCTTTTAAGAAAATAAACTTCAGTTTTAGGAAAGTTAGTTGGTCCTCTACATCAACAACAAACACAGTGGAATAACCATCATTTACTTCCCAAGAGGCATATACAGAATTTACCTTTAGTACTGTAGTGTTTAGATCAAAGAAATGCCTTAGGCCACAAGGATATTTCTCTCTAGGAGGTCAGTAAGCTCCTCTCCCCTGCAGGAAGGCTTTGAGGGGAAAAGGATCCTTAGGCTGGTACTTTTGGTACCGTTACTACTTGAGATTTTACTTCTGATTCTTCTTAGGAAACTTCTTAGGAAATACTTATCCAGAGATAGATGCTTCAGGAAAATAAAGCCTTTGCTCATCACTTCAAAGACTGTAAGAAAAACAAAGTCATCATTACATTTTGAAGAGAGTGGCCATGCGTGGTAATTCAGGTGCCTAGGAAGAAACAGTAGCTTTTTAGATTAACATCAATAAAATGCTTTAATTTAAAATAATTTAGAAGATGAACACTCAGTTCCGAAGGCTAAACTATTTGTAGATCAAAAGGCAGGATTTAAAATTGAGATTTAATTTTTTAGTTATTTTATACTATACATTCAAGGACATGGAAGGGCAGGAAAATTATGCCAGGAAGCAATTTCCTAAGAAATTAGAATATAGTGATAACTTGCATGCTTGTATAAATTTTGTTACATGAACTCTCCACATAGCCGAAGCTACAGATTGAAATGAATATTTTTTATAATGTGTGCTTTCTTCAAAGGACTTCCAAAACAATATAGCAAAAAAGCATGAAATTAAAATTGCTTTCCAAAGAAGAGCATACAGTTTGCATCTGCTTCAGATTCTTTTAGCACTTTAATTTTGAAGTTATACTTATACAATAGTTAATTACAGATGGAAAAATCCAATCAATCAGCCAGCTGCTTTGATTGTACTGTGCCAGGTAACTGCTTTCACTGATTTGTGCCCCACTTAATTTAAAAGACATGTCAACAGATAGGAATGTGATTTTTGTGAGTGCTGGTATGTGTGTGTGTGTGTGTGTGTGTGTGTGTGTCTTTTTTTTTTTTTTTTAAAGATTTTATTTATTTATTTGAGAGAGAGAGAATGAGAGAGAGAGAGAGTACATGGGATGAGAGAGGTCAGCGGGAGAAGCAAATTCCCTGGGAGCAGAGAGTCCAATGCGGGACTCCATGCCGGGACTCCAGGATCATGACCCGAGCCAAAGGCAGTCGCTTAACTGAGCCACCCAGGTGCTCTGTTTGTGTGTGTGTGTCTTAACAAGACAGAAGTCTAAGGGCGTTGTGACAGTCTGAGACCAAACAATCTGATTAAAAAAAAAAATGTATTTCTCAAGTTTTATACTTAAAAGCAACCAATCTGATTGCCTTTTCATGATTCCTCTAGTGTAACTAATTAGTTGGCTTAATTTTTGTTTGGCAATATTGTTAAACACAGTTCATGTGAGCGTCTTTGGAATTCTGTTTTGTTTTGTTTTTTAAGATTTTATTTATTTATTTGACAGACAGAGATCATAAGTAGGCAGAGAGGCAGGCAGAGAAAGAGAGGCGGAAGCAGGCTTCCTCCTGTGCAGAGAGCCTGATGTGGGGCTAGATCCCAGGACCCTGAGATCATGACTTGATCTGAAGGCAGAGGCTTAACCCACTGAGCCACCCAGGCGCCTCTGGAATTCTGCTTTTTATATAATTTAAGAAAAGGAAAGTCCCACATCATTTCACAAAGGATTTCAGGTATTACATATTAAACATCCATTAACTGAGATAGCAAACATCATAACTATATTATATATATATATATATATATATATACACATATATACACTATATAGATATAAACTGTATATATTTACACATAAATATAAAATATACAAAAGAAATTTGTAAAATACATTTAAAAAGGCAATGAATCAAGACAAAAAAGAGACAAAAGCCATTATGAGGTTGTAAGAGGGACTGATCATATCACATTAATTTCAAAACATTAGCAAAGCTAAAACTTTTCACCATTTTATGATTTTATTTTCGAAAATATAGCTATGTTTTTATGTGCACCTTACAAGCAACATTTTTTGGATTCTAAATTCCAAAAGGAACTTCTCACATAGGGCTTTATAAAGAGAGGTGTGAACAGTTGATATCCTGTGGCTAATTTTAGATGCATTAGCTGACAAAACCGGATTGGCCAATGTTGGAGTTGATGAGTTTAATTTTCCTCCTATTCCTCAAAATAAAAATATACACAACAAACATATAAGGAAGTAGTTGAGTTCTAACCCTGCTCAGGAATTTTCTTGAAACCACTGCTCTACCTTAAAGATGAGTAATAAATAGGATGCATATTCTGAAATTCCACTTTCTGCACTTTCCCCCCATTCCGTGTGTTGGGCAGTATAGAATCTTTCAAAAATATACACTCTGGACAGACAGGCTAGAAATGCTGTCACCATCTGACCCCCTGATTGTGTGTACCATTGGCTTCTTTTATGAGTCTTATCTTCTTAAAAATGGATTTAGTAACTTCTATCTCATAGAGATTTTTTAAATGATTAAATGAGATAGTTGGCACCCAAAGCCTAGGTGTTATTATAAATAAATGCCCAAGTTATTATAAAACACAGAAATCCAAATATTTACTAGATTGAGAGAGAGGAATAAGGTTGGATAGATTAAGATATTAAAAGGATTATTTAATATTTAATATACTTTTGAAATATTATACATGGATGTTGTAGATGATTATTTTCTTAACAACATACTTCTTTCATTTGTATTGCTTCAGCGATACCCTTGACTTATTTCCGTTCAATCATAAGTGCCCTGTTTTTATTGCAAAGATAAAGATTAGATATTGAAGATATCTCTAGACAAGGTTAGATATTGGATATTAGATATTTCTACCTTATAGGAAGGAAGGAAGGAAGGAAGAGAAGAAGGAAGGGAGGGAGGAAGAAATCTTTCCTGGCTGCTCTCAGTATTTTTCTGTCTTCCTGGCCCGATTGTTGAGTGGGCCAGACTAGGTTTGCCCTCAGTGGCCAGCAAAGTAAAACAGCCCTTTCAAGTCCAAAGACCTCTCTCAATAGGCTGGACTAAAATACATACTTCCCAGGCTTAATGTGAAAATGAAGAATACTTGATCATCTTCCTTGAATATGTTTCCTGTTCATTTGCATAGATGTGGTCTGTGGAAATTAATCAATATGTATATATATTCAGTGTTAGTTTTAATGTACATATTGATATGTATTACCCTTTCTTGCATAACGCGTTACCTCAAATCAAATGTTGACTATAGCAGTTTCCATGAATCAGGAATTAAAGATCAGCTTAAGTGGGAAATCATTCCTCATGGTCTCCCGGGGGCTTGCCATCCAGCGACTGACCAGGGCTCATCTTTCCAGGGCTTGACTGGGGAAGGTCCTGCTTCCCATTTCGTGTGAATCTTGACAAGTCCTAGTTCTTTGCCATGTGTGCCTCTCCCTTTGCCATGTGTGTCCCAGAATATCCCCATAAGATGGCAGCAAACTTCTCCCAGGGCAAGTCATTCAAGAGGGAGTTGGAAAGGGGAGCAAAGGAGTAGAGACAGGGAAATAAATAAAAGAAAATTCAAAATGCAAAGCTGCAGTCTTTTTAGAATCTAATTCAGAAGAGGCAACCGATCTCTTCTCTCACATTTTATTCTCTCCAGAAATGAGTCATAAAAACCAGTCTACACTCAAGTAGGGGGAATTAAATTTTACCTGTTGAGGGGAGAAGTATCTAAGCATTTGTGGATATAGCTTTAATACTACAATGTATTTATCTAAAGACTTAACCCATCTTTATATTCTGGATATATATTTAAGGCAAATAAAGCTAATGTAGCTGCTGTTACTAAAAGCTAAAAAAAAAAAAAAAAAAAAAAAAAGCTTTTATATACAATACTGCAGAGAATTAAACTGAATCCAGCAAGTTCCTGCTTATATAATGGTTTTTGTACTGACTTATTTATTTTTACTATCCATCCAGATAATTAAGATTAGTCAGTCTGAGTTCTAGAGATAATTCAGAGGTTGTGCTTTTTATCTTCATATGTACAGTGTATCCAAGACTATCTGACCCATGGCTTCTCCCTTCTCACCTCAATTTCTGAGAACATTTTTGTTTTAAAGCTATAGATCTTTTCTCTTGGTTTGTGGTACCAAAATTTCCATTAATTATTTGTATAACTGGACAACTCATAAAAATCCATTCTGCCTTTAAGTAACTATGATATGCTCATTTTAGAAATACAGATTGTACAGGTCTGAGAGATGAGTTTTTCTTTGTTTCCATCTTGGAGAAAATATTGAGAGCTAATAGGGATACAGACACTCACAGTAGCCAGATGCACCCTGAGGACCTTCTGCTTTTTGTTCATAACCTTTTTTTTTTCATTCTTCATGAAGTAGCCTGATGTTTGTATTTTTATGTTACCTACCGATGTTTGCAAAAAAGAAAAAGCTTTAATACTCTTGGATCTGTTCTATTTGTAACTTCTTAGATTTTCTTTCTGTAAGTAGCTGTAGTTTGCTTGACACAAAAGCCTGGCTAATGCTCTTTTTAATGGTTGAGTAAGGCTGAAAGTATTCACATCAATTTCCTATTGCCACAAAATGATCTGGGTCATGACAATCTACAAGCCAAGTTACTAGACCATTACTAAACTACCATCGCATAAGGATAAGTTAGCAAGTTTGACCTTTTAAGCTAAACTGCAAAATGTTCTTTTGATTAAAGTCTACAACAGTCCTCAGAGATCTCCAGGGCTGAATGTTAGGGATTTAACACAACACTGAGATCTTGGCAGATAAATGTACCTTTACTCATAAGCTTTTCAACTCACACACGGTTTTAAATTCCCCTGCTCTATAGAATTACCATTCTGCGCTTAGTTTTATTTTGAAGGCAGTTGCACTCATTTTCAAGATGAGGACTCATGACCAGGAAGCCAATTTAACCCAAGCAAGTAAAAGCTTTATTCTTCCAGAGAAAATTAGCTATTTCAGGATAAATACTTTAATTTGTCCTTTCAGCCCAAGTTTACAGGAAATTCCTGGCCACTTTTGAATACTTCTCTGATTTCTCCCTTGACTATTATTCCTCTTGCCTTTTCAATTTTTTTTTTCCCCATTCTTAATTCCTAATTCACCTCCAGAGAATAATAGCTCAGTAAACCTTTTATCATTGTAATTTTTGTACACTGCTGTACCCAATATTTTTTTCTAATCTGGTCTATATATTTTGGTATGTATTTTCTACAATGCTAGCTTGAACATAAATCTAAACCATGTATCATCAATAGCAGCTTTATTGTAGATGCACATGAATATTTTCATTTTCACATTTTTATGTTTACTGGCATAGAAAATATATTATAGAGCTAGAAAGTACATGTAGGTAACCATTTAATTATTTTGTCTTCCACAAAACAACATCAAAGAGTAAATAAATGTCATTTCTTCCTTCTAAGTTGGGGAACTCAGACTTCTAAGTTCCTCTTCAGAATTGAATAACATTAGAGTTCTTTAGAGTTAATGAGAAAACTTTCAAGGATTTTGGTTGATATGTGGGTACAATTACATTGTGGTTTATTTTTCCGGGTTATATTCTTTTGCCTGGTTATGCTTATTAAATATATTTATATAAAAGAAAATTGTTTCAGTATGACTATTTTATTAATATACCTAGTAGTAAACAGGAAATATTTATTGGATTTGCACTTCATTTTTTCTAATAATAGTTTTGTGCTCTTTCAAATCTAGTAGTTTTTTGGGGATTTATGCTTCTGCCCAAACTGCCCAAACTTTATTATTTTTTATAACTAAGTTTATTTTACCTCAGGAGTCTTCCTTCTTCACTGAAGTTTTATAAATTTTTCAAACTCTGCTATTTGAAGGTCAAGAGATCCTCAGAATTTTTCCAGGAGCTACTTCCATGAGTGAGAGAAGGAGGTGGGCAGATAAATTCCAGGATCATATCCTAACAGCAATCCTAATATTTCTTCTTTAATTTGTATTGTGTATTAATTTGTAGGGTATTTATATAGTTTTCATTTGCTCTAAGGGTAGTATCTAAATACATTTGATGGCCATGGCTCTAAGGTGTCATTTGGTTTTCAATATTATTTTTCTACTACATATTATGCTTCCTCTGTATATTATTTGCTTATTCTTTTGTCCACTGCTAACTTCAGGTCTTCACTAACATTAATTTACATTTATTTTGACCCTCCATATCCTCATATTTCATATCCTAACTTTCCAATTTAAAAACACGTGCATCTTTAAAAATAAAACAAAACAAAACACATGCATCTCTCTTTCTCTCTCTCTCTCTCTCATCTTCTGTCTCTGTGAATTATGTCAAACAGGAATGGGATTTACTCACAATCAGACTTGGTCATATACCTTAACTAAGACCATATTTATCATTTATAACCTATGAATTTATCTTTGACTTGGTTAATTTATCCTGAATACCTTGGCCAATATATTTCCTAATAAAAACAAGTGAGAAGAGTCTTGCTAATTTCTAAGTTGTGAAAGAAGGGGCAACTCATCTCTGTAAGACATCTCTGTAAGAAGATTATCTAAATGGATCATTGCATACTGAGATGGTTCTATACTTTGGCTGTTACCCTGAAGACATCACAGAAAAACATTGCTGTCAATTGTGTTTTAAAGTTTATTGAAGAAGTTGTTTTCGTAATTATTAAATAATATTTGATAAATCTTACAACACATAGTTGTATTAACTGATTGGTGACTATATTGAATAGCTATATATTATGTGAATAAATGTTTCTTGTATACTTACTTGGCCTCCCCATATCTAAAAGTTCCTGGGAAATAAATTGCTCCTTCAGAGTACATGTGAATTTTACATAGTTTATTCTCAGGTATCCATTTTGCCACTGGTTAAAGCTCTTTCTAAAATTTCTTAATAAAGTACAAGTAAGAATGTTTTAAAAAATCATGGAGTAAGTGTAAATACAAAATTCGTGGAATTCAGTCAGTTAGTGTACATATTGTATCATCTATCCTGTGTAGAATATTAGGTTAGAGGAAAAGTCGTAAGAAAAATAAGATAGTCATGTCTTCAGAGAGCTTAATACCACTTTTATAGACAGTGTGCACATAGGAAGTTACAATTAAAAATACAACACAGTATATCTTAGGCATCATATGAACAGTATAGAACATTACTTTTTCAGAGTTTTAAGGAGACTTGAGATAATCACAAATAGCTAAGTTTTTATAAAGTTACATGTATTTATTTGAGATTTAGTTTTGACTGAGGGAAAGAGGAATAAGGCTGTGTTGGTGGCCAACTCCACCTCTATTTTCCTCCACCTTGTCTCCTTAACAGTTTCCCGAGTCTGTTCCAGTATCTACCCTCATCCAATAGAGATTCATGCATACTGAAACCTAAGGCATGGGTCTTAGTTATTTTAATCAAATCAGGGGATCCCATTTCCTTTGGTATAAATAGATTTAAGGACTATGTGATTTAGCTGTGGCCAATAAGATGCTGGGGGAATTCAGGGGATCACTAGTAGCTTCCTCACAATTAATAAGAAAAATAATAAATACAAGGATAGACAATCTCTTTTGCTGTGTTTATCTCCTGAAACTGTTGTAGGCATCTTGTTAAAATAAGAATACTCAGTGAAAAGATAAAAAGCTCTTATACTAAGAGTAAAGCTTTTAAGTGTAAAAACTCTTATAGTAAAGGGAAAAGAAGAAAACCTTTGGGTGACTGCAAATATTTTAACAACTGAATATTCCAACTCAAAAGGGTTCCTTATATTTGGACTATTGATTAAGAAAGTCAACTATTATCCTCATTGCTATTGTGTTGAGGCAGACTTTTCCACTCCTTGCATTTATCAATATAAAATATATCTTATAGTATGGAGAATGGAGAGTATGAACCATGCTGGGGAGATAGAGAGGGTTATGCTTACTTATTCACAAGGAGTAAGTTGTTTTAAATGGGCTTAGGGAAGGTACTTGGCATTGAAGATATGTTAATATCAGTCATAAAAATCATCCAATAGGTAAACACCTTAAGATCAGCAAGAACCAGTAAAAACAGAGCTTACACATTTTGGCAAACTACTACTTGTAAGGTACTGTACTAAAGATGTTTGACATATTGTTGGCTTGTCTTATAATTAGAGGACAGTATGGATGTTGGGAGAAAGGAGACCTAAGATTAGGCAGTGACATTACTAGAGACCTTATAGGCAGTCCTCAAAAATGTCCATGGCCAGAGCTTATTAAATACTGACTTAAAGGAATTGACAGTGGGGAGAAGGCATGATAGATGTGATACATTGGGAATTCAATTATAGCTTATATTTTCTTTTTGGTGCTTTTTGATGTGCACTTATGTGTTGGTAGAAAATCAGATTTTCAAATGTCAGAAAGGTTCATGACCCAATTACATTATGTATCAGACAATCAAAATATGTAGGAGTAGATCTTTCCTTTTAGAAAGACTTTTCATTTTCTGTCATTCTGAACGAATATCCAGAAAATATAAATACACACAGCCACACACATTAAAATATAAAAAAACGATATATTGCCACAAGATTTCCTTCCACATCTAGCAAATATTCTCTTGACCTCCTAAGTATTGGCAGGTGATGGAAGAGGCATATAGGATCTCTCCATCTGCTTGCAAATCAGGACAATTTTTCTCTTTTAGGGGGTGAAGCATACATCTGCCATCAAAGCTGAGGCTTGATTAAGCTTTACATATCATGTGATCAGTGAACTATTAAACTATTAAACTTAATTTCAAAGTTGTTGGGTTTTCTAATTCTGTTTTCTGTAAAAGAGAAAGGATCAAAAACTTATTCAGATGCTGCTTTAAACTAGAAGCTCTAGGATTTCTTTTCCTTAGATAGAGGTGAGACATATCTAACTTTAGGTAGCAGTAAAAGAGCTGAGGGAGAAGGAGAAGCTGAAGATTTTGGAGAGAGGATCATTGAAGGAGTGAGGTTAAGAGAGCAAAGACTAGGCCTGAAAAGTAACAAGGATGTGACTGGAATACTGTGGGGGCTGATGAGTTGAAAGTGGTAGATTAAAGGTCGAGAAGATGGTAAATTGGATAGTTCTTGCTTGATGTTCTTATGCTCAGTAAAGTAGAAATTGAGGTACTCTATTTTGATCAAAAAAGATTGAACGTTGAGCTTGGAAAAAAAGGGGAAGATTTGTTCTGTGCGAAGTAAACTATGAAATCCACAGAACAAAAACACAAAGGTTACAAAAGATGAATGAAGAGACAGACAGAGTTAGTCAGGAAAAGTATGTCATGGGTCAGGTAAAAAAAAAAAAATGCTCATTAATCTTTTCCAGTAAATTAAAATATAGAATGGAGATGTTGGATGATCTGATGTACTGACAAAATGGAAGGGAAGAGGATGTCATTTATATTTGGAGAAAATGAAACGTTTGCTACTGCCTGGATATGACATTGGTTCTATTTTTATGCTTGTTTATTTTAATAATGGGGACACAGTAGTTTGCCTAGGTCTTTTTTTGAGAATGTAATGTGGATACAAACAATAGAAAATTTGAGTAGATAGCACCGTTAAGGGAATGATGTGAAAGCAGGTAAGCTTCTAAACTTGCAACTTTTCGTTACCTGCTGCTGCTAATTCCCTTTCATCTTATGATGCCCATGCCCACTTTTAGAGCATTACTAGTTTCCTTTATCTGGCTCCCCACAAATCACAACCTTAACAGCATTGGTCACATCTATTTTGTTGTACCTTCATACATAAAATTTCCATTACTTCAGTTTTCTATAATTTCTAGGTGGAAATAGCAACCCCATACACTTAATTATCACACATGCAACTTTCGGTGATGATGTAAACGGTACTTTTATGGATTTTAAGCTTTTAATAAAACTGGAGATTCCAGAGGGGACTTTATCCATAAAATGCTCTAGAGCATTATCAAAAGCAAAATCTATTGTTATAGTTCTAATAAAAGGAAATGAGTGGTTTTTATAATTTCTAATCTATTTGGGAGAAGAAAATAGTATGTGGAGTGTCTAATTTGATAATGATGGTCCTTTTTTTTTTACAAATTTTTAAAATTTATTTGACAGAGATCACAAGTAAGCAGAGAGGGAAGCAGGCTCCCTGTGGAGCAGAGAGCCCGATGTGGGGCTCGATCCCAGGACCCTGGGATCATGACCTGAGCCCAAGGCAGAGGCTTTAACCCATTGAGCCACCCAGGCCCCCAAAATGATAATTCTTAACACTTATATACTGTTGTATACTATTTAAAATATTTTAACTTGTCTTATTTGAATCATACTAATTTCTTAGAAGGTAGGAAAAACAGCTAATAATTCTAACTTTGTCATTACTTTATCCTGGCACATTTTGACTAAAGAGAACCAAGACCAAAAATGTGTATTTCCTTGCCTACAGTTAGTAACAATGCCTCTACCTCAATTCAGTTCCTTTTCTTCTGTGATGATTTCCACAGGATGAATCACAATGTGTTCAGGATATATTACTCTGTCATAACACACCCGATATTCCAGTTTTCTTTTTTTCTAAGAGTTATGCGACTTGAATAGTGATTTGCAAGCTCTGAAAACTGATGAAAAACAAACTGCATTCAATTTCTTACCTTACATAATCCTAACGTGCCTCTCTTTCATCTCTTTAAAGAGAGCGCTATGCTGGACTAAAGCAAGAACCATTAATCACAGTAGCACAGTGAAGGCATAGACCTTTTTTCAGAGAACTTATTTGGGTCATCCCAACTGATCTCTTCTTATCATTAGAAATAGTGATTTCACTTGTGATAACTAATGGAATATTTCTCCTGCACTGTATTCTAAGCAGTGCCCCAGTTCTGCACTATTCTTAGCAATTCAGTTTCCGAAAGGCACACTGACAGCTTGAATGCAAACATCCTTGCCGGATAAACTAGACCTGCAACATTATTTGTCTTATTCTGTCCCCAAAACATTTAGATCAGTAACACTTTGCCATTATGAGTTTATTTTCTCTTAATCTAAATACAGCTAGAATTTTTTTCCCCAAAATGTATAATGGTATTAAAATGCGAAAACAAAAGACAAAGCAAAATAAACACCCTTATGCCAGATACTCTTAACTGTGTAATTAATTGTCTGCTGACACAGGAGCATTGTATCACCTATAGCAATCATTGAGTGAACACCAGTGAAAGGCAATAAACAAGAGATAAGCTTTAAACTAAGAAAGACCTGGGTCTTAGTCCTGTATCAGCTCCTATCTCTGGAGCTATGTGTCTGAACTCGGTGAATATCAGTTTTCTCAATTAAGAAAGCAAACAGTGAAAATACTAATACTCCTCTGGAGTTGTTTTAAGTCTTAAATGTATTGCATATGTTCAGAATGCCTTTATATTTGTGGAATGAAAATATTAGTATTGCTTTTAAAGTTTTTGTTGTTGTTGTTTATTTATTTGTTTATTATATATTTTATATATATATATATATATATATATATAATTTATTTATTTATTTGATATAGAGAGAGAGATCACAGGCAGAAGCTTAAAGCACTGAGCCACCCAGGCGCCCCTAGTTAGCTTTTAAAACGTTTTAAAACATTACTTCAAAGATGTGCGTATAACCAATTCATCCCTATGATAATTGTGTCATACAACAAACCACCGAACTTAGTAGCTGGAAACAATACTCATTTCTTATCTCATACTTTCTGTAGGTCAGAAGTCTGGGTTTTCTAAGTTGAGTTCTCTTGCTCTAAAGTTCACAAGATTAAAATCAAGGTATTGGCTGGTATCTGGCCTCATCTGGAGGGTGGTCTAGGGGAGGACTTGCTTTTAAGCCCCCTCACATTGTTGGCAGAATTCATTTCCTTTAGCTATAAAATTCTGGCTTCTTTAAAGGCAGAACGGAAAGAGAATGCTTCTGTAAATTTGATTCTCTAACTAGAGGTAAGAATTGGGCCTTCTTTTAAAAGGATCACCTGATTGGTTGGGTCACTCACTGGTAATCTTCCTTGATTAACAGAAGTCAGCTGACTAGGTGCTTTAATTACATCTGCAGATTTCTCCATTTTTGCCTTTACCATTGGTGAGAATCCGGTCATAGGTTCTGCTCTTATTCAAGGAGAGGGAGTTATTCAAAAGTGTAGTTTATTGGGGATCACCTTAAGGTGTGTACACCACAATGCTTTGAGTAAAAAATGTGTATATTGATGTAGAAGAAATAAAGACCAGACCAGGAAAATAAGAATGGAAGGGAGGAGAAGAATAAATGGCAATTTTTGAATACTTTGCCCCTGTTAAGACTGAATGCTCCCCTTTCTTCTTGCACACCACTGAAGGTGGGAGGGTACTTGGACCTGCACCTTGAAATGCAGAGGCTGCATTTTAAAAGATTAAAATTCTCTTTCAAATTCTTTTTGATATATGGGATTTAAGAGTTTTATGGACAGTCCTCTGCTATTTCTGGCAAGTGATTTTAAATCGTTTTGAAGTCATATACTACATAGAGTAGCTTGAGTCTAACACTTGGGGGAAAAATTTTTCAAGAAATTTATATCTGAACTCAAACAAGCTTTAAGGTATCTGGAAAACTTATCTTCTCTTTGTATTTGATGAAAATTTAAGCCCTACAGATTATCTTGAAGATTAGATTATAGGCAAAATTGTGGCACTGGTTAGGTTTCTCTTATTACATACTAACAATTGACTGTACTTTGCATTTTAAAGATATATTGACTTATGTTCATTATAGAATCTTTTAGAACTAATAAAAAAATTAGAAGAAGAATCAAAACCCAAATGCATTCCAGTTACCCAGTGGCAAAAAATATGTGTTGGTATATTTATTTCAAAGTATTTTGATGTATATTTTTGTGATGAACTTGTTTCATATAAGTATGGTCCTATTAAATATATGATTAAGTTTTGTGAGGGCATTTTATTTGCCTTGATCATATAAACATTTTTATGACATCAAAAAGCATTTGTTATACCTTTATTATACTTGAGTGTACTAGTAAGAGACAGAAAAATTAATCATCAGAAATATTTTAGTTTCTAGAAGCACTAGTTTTCTAGAAGCACTAAAATATACTTAAAAACATAAGACATTTATTATAGATTAGTTACCCTTTCTTATGTTAGAAATGTTGGGTGTTTATAATTTATAATTGTAATTTCCTACTGTGAATAATGGAATAACAAATACTTTTATCTACATCAGATTTTATCTACACTATTTTTTTGGATTTAAGATTATTACATAGAAGGTATAGTTACTTGGCCAAATGTATATTGGAATATTATTTTATTTTATTTTATTTTATTTTATTTTAGAAGGAGAGAGAGAGAGAGAACACAAGGAGGAGAAGGCGGAGCAGATGGAGAGGGACAAGCACATTCAATGCTGAGTGCAGAGCCCAACACAGGGCTCTATCCCATAATCTTGAGATCATGACCTGGGTCTGACATTTAACTGATAGAGCCACCCAGGTGCCCCTATGCTATGTTTATGGCTCTTTTATGTTTCTCACATATTTCCAGGGGTCAATTAAGCAGCTGCCTTTGGCTTGGGTCATGATCCCAGACTCCTGGGCTTGAGTCCTGCCTCAGACGCCTCATTCACCATGAAGTCTGCTTCTCCCTCTCCTTCTGTCTCTCTCCCCTGCTTTTGCTCTCTCTCTCTCAAAAAAAGTAAAATCTTTAAAAAATAAAATTTCCAAAAATGCGTCCAAGATGAACATTTAGCTATTTTCTTATGAATTTTTGAGATCCACACCAAAATATCTACTCTTTTTGTATTGGTAACACTTGCTTTGTTTCTCGTTCCTATCCCTGTCTCTCACAATGAAGCTCTTCCTCCAGAAAAGAAAAGAAAAGAAATAAATGCTTTAAATAATAATTATCCATATACCTCAAAAATGTAAAACAATACTTGCTGAGGGTATTTAGGGTGACTTAAATGCTTTTTGTGCACAGTTAAAGAATTTGAGGTTTATGAACTGTTTGGATTTGCTAGCATATTTTGGAAGTATAATTATGTTAAGAAGTACTTTGAAGAAACGACTCTTTAAGGGGACAGATGTAATCAGTAAAGTAGGGTTGAGACTATAATTTGACAAAGTTTATCTCTCCTTCATATAAATGAATTATGCAGACTATGGTTTTTTAATAGAGAGGGAGCATAGACTCAAAACAATTCATGCCTGTGTGGTAGCTCCACTCCACCTGGTTCAGAAACAAAAAAATATTCAACAGATTTTATGGACCATTTGCTGATCATCATGCTTAGACTCCCATACCTTTCACAAGTTTGACTCACACAAATTTGACATATTTAGCCATATTGCAGCCCAGTGTTATTTCATAATAAAGTTGTATTCAGACAACTTAAACTGAGGTAATACCTAAATCTTGTTCATCCTGGCCAAGGAAATGGCATCCTTTCAATTTCTTAAGTTAGAACCCGCTGAGCATCTTCAATTCCTTTGTTTAAGGAAAGAAATTTTGTTGAAAGCACTATTCTAAGTACATTGTACTTAGCCTTTCATTCTCGGAAAGAAATTAGACTAAATGCCTGAAGACTTAGAGATGCTAAAGGGCAGGATCAGGAGTCAGGCATCCAGACTCTTGTATATGTATACTTTGATCCACATTACCACATTTCTTTCCAAATGCACCTGGTAACGGAATCCTTCTTGTACATGTTGGCATATTCTTGGACTCATGGAGTCTCCACTTGGACACAAGTTTTGTGGGAAATGTTTGATCAATTGTTTCACCTTCCTGAGGCATTCCAAATAAGGAAAGTTTTATGAGCCTATTACTTTGGGTTGTTTCCATTGATAGATACTAACACAAAGCCTAAGACTATGCTGTATCACTTTCTAGGGAAATAAATAATTTAAGATATTTTAATGAATTTTGCTTAAGATGCTATTATTTTTACCCACCAAACAAGAGAAAATGAAGCCTATATATTGATTTATTTTTTAAAAGACTTTATGAATTTATTTGAGAGAGAGAGACATATAGTGACAGAGATAACAAGGGAGAGCACAAGCGGGGAGCAGAGGGAGGAACAGACTCCCGCTGAGCAGGGACGTGGGGCTCGATCCCAGGACCCTGGGATCATGACCTGAGCTGAAGGCAGACACTTAACTGAGCCACCGAGGAGCTTCTATATTTTGATTCCATCCAAACAATGACAGCATTGAACTGTTTGTGAGCTTGAATGCTAAGATTTAATTTGAAGTCTAAGTTGTTCATGAAACATTGGACATAGTCTTGAAGGGCCAGAGTTAGATAGCTCCTCATTCCCCTGACTCTACCTTTATCTCATATTGATGTAAGTCTCTCAATTCCCTGTAATTCTAAATACTTCCAGTCAGATATAAGGAGGTGGTGGCACATTGAAAACCTAGATATGAATTCAGTAATAACGAGAGACAGAGGAAAAAAAGAGTACTGAAAATTTTATAGTCTGGAAGTTACAAATTTTTATGCAGTGCTTTGGGCTATGGTTGAACTATATACCACTTTAAATTAGAAGCCCTCATTCACTCTTTATGGGAAGAAGCAGAATTACAAAAGTATTCCTTTTACTTCCTGCTGAATCATATTAACTAATGCTGGAGACCAGAGAAAGCCAATTTGGGGCTGTTAATATTAACTTGCCTTCCATCTCAAGACTTAAAAGAAAGATTCAAGGAGAAACTGGGTCATCAGAGAAGAAGGACAGGAGAGTTTCAGGTCAACACTGAATCTGCATATAGTGTTCCCTGCTCAAAGTAGTTAAAGAGAGAAAAGAAAAAAAGGAATTATTCTGGATCTAACAATAAGTTTGTTCACTAGTTTATTCCAAGTTGAGAGGACATCATTGTTTTGGAAGAATAAACATAGAAACCTTATTTCAAGGCTTCTGCTTTTTGTTAATTAAAAATTAGAAAACATGAAACAAGATAATGTCATGAAAAGGCTACTGATGAAAATGGAACGGGAAGAGACAAAATACAATTGTGTAAAAAACAAATCCAATAGAAATTTAAAAATGCATTTTATGTAAAGAACAGAAATGACAATGAAGAAAATATAATCGGTAATATGAAGGATAATCTTAAAATGCTGTTATAGAATGCAGATAAAGAAAGGGGGCTTTAAAATCTGATTAAGATGATTACTATCCAACAGAAAAACTTGGAAAAGCTCTAACCAAAGAGATGCTTATAAACACCTGAAACAGAAATGGAATATACTTTTAAACACATACCAGAAATTATTAACCAATTAAGCCAGGAGTGGGGAACTTTTTTTTTTTTTTTCAATTGAAAAATAAAGGAAAAAACTCTACAGGCCCTGATCTCGAAAATAAGTAGAAGAAAATAATTGTCATATCAATTACCTAGTATTTTTTAAATTTTTATTTATTTATTCATTTATTTATTTATTTGACAGAGAGAGAGCACAAGTAGGCGGAGAGGCAGTCAGAGAGAGAGAGAGAGAGAGAAGGAAGCAGGCTCCCTGCCAAGCAGAGAGCCCGATTCAGGGCTCTATCCAGGACCCTGGGAATATGACCTGAGCTAAAGGCAGAAGTTTTAACCCACTGAACCACCCAGGTGCTCCCTTATTATTTTATTTTTTTTTTAAGATTTTATTTATTTGACAGAGGGAGACACAGCGAGAGAGGGAACACAAGCAGAGAGAGAGAGAGAGAGAGGGAGAAGCAGGCTTCCTGCCTAGGGGAGAGCCTGAGGCAGTGCTTGATCCCAGGACCCTGGGATCATGACCTGAGCTGAAGGCAGAAGCTAAATGACTGAGCCACTCGGGCTCTCCTCAGTTACCTAAAATTGAACAAAATGTTAGTGATCTAGTAATTATATTTTTTACCAAGTTATTTCCGAAGATAATTGGGGAAAATAATCAGATATTTAAGAGTATGGAATTATAACCAAATTCTAAAAACACAAGTCTTTAAAGCCCTTTTCAAGTTATCTGATATAAATGCCAAATAGAATCAAGAATTCACATAAGGCCTTTATAAGCCCATCATCCTATGTAAAACATAAGCACAATATTAAATCTTTAAAAAGTTTAAATATGATGCTGTACTTTAATTCAATCTTACAACAGTACTCCAACAAAATATATATAATTTGTATTTTAATTGTTCCTGCCATTTTACAACAGTGAGCTTTAATACCCCATTTTCACTCCACATTGTGTCTTTCTCTATGATTAATCATGTACCTTTAGATTTTCCTAGGAAATCAAAAGAAAATTCTCTAAATTTATGGATATGTAATTGTAATAACAACATTGGATTTGTATAAGGCAAATACTCACTACTGAAATACAAATCAATTGTTAATTTGACTTGGAATTGCTTAATGAAATTGAAATTTAACATAGAAGTTATTAGTAACTGGAGAGATAGTTGCAAAAATTACACTGTTAAAAGTTGTCAAAGATTTAATGCAAATAAGTAGCTGATTTAAAGGTTTTATTCTCGTTGGTAGAGTTGAGATCAGTACTTTTAGATTGCTTAATTAATCCATTAATCTATTTTATCTCCTATAGTGCATGCTATATAGTTAACTCTTTTATTCATTTTACTAGGGTGTCTGTCTACGAGGTGACCTGATTGTTATGATTTATTCATTAATGGCAACAAAATACTGCTAATTGCATTATATCCATTATCTTTTGGCTTTACTATTATATGCATAACTAGTTTATGATTATTTTTCTTGCATAATTAACTAAATGAGCTAAGAGTTCAGATTAATTTGAAAAGGCATCATGAATCTATGTAAAAAGAGTGTTACAGAAGAACCTTCCCAATTATGAGACTTACAACCTTGGGCCAATCACTTAACCTCTTTCAGACTAATTTCCTTTCCACCTATAAGATAGGTTTATGGAGATAGCTCTGTGTGATTTATGGATTTTGTCAGTATTGTATATTGGAATACATATGAAATTAATATACTGAACTTTATGAACTTACTGAACTTAATATGCTTTTGTTATTATTGTATTGATAGAAAGTCTTACTATGCTCTCATAAATTTGAAAGAAAGATTGTAGATCAAAGTCTAGTTCTGTGATTATTGAAAAATTAAGTGGTGAAATTCTGTTATCATTTGGGAAAGAAGAGACTGAGGTTAGATATGTTGATACCTTTAGTGACTAGGTTAATAATGCATACAGCATATATATTACAAAAAAATGCATACAGCATATGCAGAACAATGGTGGACAGAATTTTCACAGAATAAGAGAGCAGTACTATAGACTTTACAGGCCAAGAGGCAATTTTAGGCTATTGTGTAGATATTTATTTATCACTTAAAATATTTTTAAAAAACACATTTTTAGCTGGTGGAGATTGAAACCAAGTGGGAATGGAGGTGGGGTGGGGGCAGATTTTGTCCATGGACCATAGTCTGCTAACCCCTGGCATAGAGCAAAATTTTCTACTTTTAGAAAGTTAGTTGTCCAAACTTCTTTTGATAATCATACCACTGAATTTTATATTTCCACAGATACGATTCTTCTTCACTTACCTGATCGTCATGTGGGAACAATAATATTGGTTTTGCATAATGAATACATGCAGAAATAAAGGAGATTGTAATTTTTGTTTAGTTTGTAATCCAGAAGTTAAGTAAAGAAAAATGTGTATCAAAGAATTTGAATTTCCCTTTGTGAGGACATTCCAATTCAAAAGATTCTAACAGAACAGGTGTAGTGGGGAAAGATTTTCACCTCTAGAACTCTTTCTTAAACTTACTGACTAAAACAGATAATAATCATTTAACTGGAAAATAAGTCTCAGTCGGCTAAAAAAAATTGCTTATATATAGTAGGGTTTTTTTTTTTTTTTAATCTTTCTGCAGTGTGGAAAACAAGTCTGTGGTTTACTATTAATAGTCAAGCATTTTTGTCACAGAATTATGACCCATGCAGGAGGAGTAATTAAGTCCATCACACACAATAATAAGTGCTGCTGACATTCTCAAAAGGAACCAGAATGTGGTTCTCTGATGAACTGAAAGACTAAGTAGATATTTAAGAGAGATTTTGTTCTTGTCTCAAAATTTGAGTTTTGTCTTGAAAGATGCTTTTAAAATTGCCCAAAACAACCTTGTTTGGTATAAAATTGTGTTCCACGCAAACATATTGGTGTTTAAATACTTATTGCATTATTACCGTCATGTGGACAATATTGCTGTTGGCTCATGCCAGGCGCTGCTTCCCTTTAAGCATAAAACTCGGAAGTCGGAGCACCATGCATAGGAAAGTGGTACAGAGCTGTTTAATCCCATAGGCTGGTAAATGCTAGGGATGAGGACTCTGACTTAGGGGTTACTCCTATTGCTCGGACAGTGAAGTGGCCTGAATTGAAGAACTTTGAAAACATCAGGGCAATAATATTAATAATAGCTAAACAAGTGTGGGGCACCTGAGTAGCTTGGTCTGTTAAGTGTCTGCCTTCAGCTCAGGTCATGATCCCAGGGTCCTGGGATCCAGCCCGGAGTTGGGCTCCCTGCTCAGCTGGAGCCTGCTTCTCCCTCTACCTCTGTATGTCCTTGCCCCTGCTCATGTTCTTTCTGGCTATCTCTCCCTCTCAAATAAATAAATAAATAAATAATTTTTTGTTTTAAGTCTAAACAAGTAAGACCTTTTAAAAAATCCTTTAGACTATGAGAATGAAAGATACTGTTCTTCTGGGGTCTAGGTACCAGGTGAGACACAATAAATTGCAAAGATTGGGTATAGCCATAATTAACTAATTAAAGAAATGGTTATTAAGTGCTGGAATAGTTCAGATACTGTGCTCGATGTGTGAGTCCTACAGACACACATCTTTCAGGAGAAGATAACATTTTAACAGAGGCTGGAGCTATTGGTCTTACAATGTGCATGTGGCCCAATTACGTTGTAAGTAACCACAGAGGTTAAGAGAATTTGGCATGTTTTTTCCTGGTCTTTGACTATTGCAATTTCTTGTGACTTGTGACTGCGTTTCTTGTTCCCATCTTTGGTCCTTTCATGTGTTTTCTTTGACTACTAGTTTCCCCCACTACACACAGATGCTAAAGCACAACCTACTCCTTCCATTCTAATTTTATTAGTCATCATAGTTTCTTGGTGCTGGTAGAAGAGGTATTAATTCCATGGTACAAATGGAATTTTCTAAATAGTATTGCTGTTATTATCTTCCTTTTAGAACTGAGCAAAAGAAAACAGATGGAAAACATAGGTTTGAATGGCAAATATTAATATAACACAAATATTAATAATCAGGATAATGGATCAGTAAGATGTGGACATGCAGGGAATTTATATTTTTAATTACTAAATGTATCATGTAAAGAAAGGAAAAGAAGCTAAGCAAAAATAACCAACTTCTCCAGTCCACTTATAAAGTGGATTGAGGAACAAGTAAATCAAAGAGATTTTCTCCTCTATTAACAAAATTGATCTGGATGAAGCAAGAGATTTTTTAATTTTTTTTTTAAGTTTCTTGACTTATTTGAGTAATCTGTACACCGAATGTGGGGCTTGAACTCACAACCCTGAGATGAAGAGTTGCATGCTCTGAACAAACACACAGAGAAGAAAAAAAAAAAAAACAGTTGCATGCTCTTCCGACTGAGCCAGCCAGCTGCCCCTAGAAGGAGACACTTCTGATAAGAAAGGCAACCTAGGAGTAATTCCCACATGATGAGACTGTATCTAGGCACATCTTATGTATTTAGATAAAATGTGAAGAACAGATTTTCTCCATGAAACATTAAATATGTGATTCAGAATAACTTGTATTCTCAAGATGGCTCATCTTTTTATATTTTTGAATTCACAACTGGAGAAAACTTACATTGTGAATGCTTTCTTACATGGAACCAGACATAGAATGGAAATAATAGTAAAAACTAAAACTAAAAGAGACAATTTTTCTGTTTTTAGATTATAAGGAAAATGAGATTGACAACTTCTTTAATGTGGGTGAAATTAAAAATATAAAATCAAAATAAAAAATTAAAAAATCATATTTTGAACTTCTACAGTTTGAAAACATTTGTTACAAAGTAGTAGATAACTGAAATAAAGACAAAAACGATTTATAGTAAAGTATAATAAAATTTAAAAGAGTTTTCTTTAAATAACTTACACTTAATAATGACCACAAAAATATGTTTCATTTCCTTTTGCTTTCAGGGACCATGTTTTTTTTTTTTTTTAATTTAATTATTTTGTCAAAGGGGAGGGGGGACAAGAGAGGGAAGCCACAGGTGGGGGGAGAGGGAGAAGCAGGCTCCCCATGGAACAAGAAGCCAGATGCAGGACTCTATCCCAGGACTCTGGAATCATGACCTGAGCCAAAGGCAGACGCCTAATCGACTGAACCACCCAGGTGTTCCACGAACATGATTATTTCTGGTAATTCTGACTAAATGAAATCAGTAAATTAATATAACCTTACAGGAGGTGTGTGTATGTGTGTGTGTACAGGTGTGTGTGCCTTCTCTCCTTGTTGATTTAAAGGCTTCATTATGGATATAGTATGTGTTCATATCAATGTGTCCACATATGAGTGTTGGAGAGTATTAGAAAAAACCACAAGTGATACCCCGGGGATAATATTTCTCTCCCAATCTCCCATATGCTTTTCTTAATGATCTCTGATAGAAAAATATATATATTTTTTCTGTATCTTCTTCCTAATCATGGTTTTCTTGTCCTAACAGAGTTCAGATAATACCTTTTCCATCCCTTTTCTCTACTAATATAATGCACAGTATTGATTTCATGTATTTAAACTTTATAAGCCATATCCTATTAAATACTTTGACTCATTATTATATTTGTGAGATTCATCTGTAAATATCGATAGCTGTTGGTTCACGTTCAAAGGGGTGAAAACAGTATGTATTATTTATCAGTTCTCTACTTGAAAGAATGAAAATTGTTTCCAAATTGTTCTATTATAAGTAATGCTGTAATATTCTTACTATCCATCCCTCCTAGTGTTCCTATGGGAAAGTTATCCTAGTGTCTATACATAGAACTGGAATCACAGGATTTGATTTATACACATCTTCAATTAATTGATAATGACAAATAGTTATCTCAAGTATTTATACCCATTTATGCTTACATGTGAGTGCTCCTGTTTCTGCATATCTTCATCAACATGGGTATTATTAGATTTTGTTGGGTTTTTTTCCATCTGGTGTCTTGAAAGTGTATCTTACTATTTTATTATATTTCCTTGGTATATGCATATATAATTGTATTTGTATATATAGAATAAACATATACATACGTGTGTGTTTGTATATGTAGTATGTACAGTAAAAACAACAATTGGATTAGACTAATAAACACTACATTCAAGTGAGTGTTTACTTGTGATAGACATGAAGGAGTGTGACTCTGGAGATAAGTTGCTTGGCATATATATATATGCAATATTTTTTAAAAGACTAAGTATATATCTAGAGGTATGCATTAACATTACTTTATTAATACAATGTGTTACATTAATTTTGTACTTTTAAATAGTCGGAGGTATTTAAAACTTTAATTTTATAAAAACAACATATGCATGATCATTATAGCAGACACCCTTGCCTAGATCTTACCACATCAATTGTCAAGTCATATTATTTCTTCTCCAGCCTCTCTTGCAGCCATAAAGGGTCATGTAGCTATGTTGTGACAGTGTAGGCATAAAAATTTTTCTGAGAGACTCTGGGGTATAGTTTCTCTGTTATTGAAAGAAATGAGCCACAGAGAAAGGGGTTTTGCATCCTGACTGGATTTCCCTGCTTTCTGGCTTTGAATACAGTTGTGACACTTAGAGATATAATGGCCATCTTGCTGTCAAAAAACAAAAAGTAAACACTGTGAGAATTCTAGAGATGTGGTTGTATTTTAAAACTACCAAACAGCCCTGGATCACCAATCTCTGATTTTTTGTTATCTATATCATATATTTATTACTAATTAAAGTTAGTTATTTTTATGTTTCTGTTCATACGGTTGAATGCTTTTTAACTTATAAAAATTTAAATGTTTTGAAATAATCAGAATATCTTAAAGAAAATAAATGTTAAATATAATCTCATACAGACATAGTTCCCTATACTGCTTAACAAATTAGGTCACTCCTCTTAGATTTGCTTTATTTTTTTTTTTTTAATTTTTTATTTTTTATAAACATATATTTTTATCCCCAGGGGTACAGGTCTGTGAATCACCAGGTTTACACACTTCACAGCACTCACCAAAGCACATACCCTCCCCAATGACCATAATCCCACCCCCTTCCCCCAAACCCCCTCCCCCCAGGAACCCTCAGCTTGTTTTGTGAGATTAAGAGTCACTTATGGTTTGTCTCCCTCCCAATCCCATCTTGTTTCATTGATTCTTCTCCTACCCACTTAAGCCCCCATGTTGCATCACCACTTCCTCATATCAGGGAGATCATATGATAGTTGTCTTTCTCTGCTTGACTTATTTCACTAAGCATGATACGCTCTAGTTCCATCCATGTTGTCGCAAATGGCAAGATTTCATTTCTTTTAATGGCTGCATAGTATTCCATTGTGTATATATACCACCTCTTCGTTATCCATTCATCTGTTGATGGACATCTAGGTTCTTTCCATAGTTTGGCTATTGTGGACATTGCTGCTATAAACATTCGGGTGCATGTGCCCCTTTGGATCACTACGTTTGTATCTTTAGGGTAAATACCCAATAGTGCAATTGCTGGGTCATAGGGCAGTTCTATTTTCAACATTTTAAGGAACCTCCATGCTGTTTTCCAGAGTGGCTGCACCAGCTTGCATTCCCACCAACAGTGTAGGAGGGTTCCCCTTTCTCTGCATCCTCGCCAGCATCTGTCATTTCCTGACTTGTTTATTTTAGCCATTCTGACAGGTGTGAGGTGATATCTCATTGTGGTTTTGATTTGTATTTCCCTGATGCCGAGTGATATGGAGCACTTTTTCATGTGTCTGTTGGCCATCTGGATGTCTTCTTTGCAGAAATGTCTGTTCATGTCCTCTGCCCATTTCTTGATTGGATTATTTGTTCTTTGGGTGTTGAGTTTGCTAAATTCTTTATAGATTCTGGACACTAGTCCTTTATCTGATATGTCCTTTGCAAATATCTTCTCCCATTGTGTCAGTTGTCTTTTGATTTTGTTAACTGTTTCCTTTGCTGTGCAAAAGATTTTGATCTTGATGAAATCCCAATAGTTCATTTTTTCCCTTGCTTCCCTTGCCTTTGGCGATGTTCCTAGGAAGATGTTGCTGCGGCTGAGGTCGGAGAGGTTGCTGCCTGTGTTCTCCTCAAGGATTTTGATGGATTCCTTTCGCACATTGAGGTCCTTCATCCATTTTGAGTCTGTTTTTGTGTGTGGTGTAAGGAAATGGTCCAATTTCATTTTTCTGCATGTGGCTGTCCAATTTTCCCAGCACCATTTATTGAAGAGGCTGTCTTTTTTCCATTGGACATTCTTTCCTGCTTTGTCGAAGATGAGTTGACCATAGAGTTGAGGGTCTATTTCTGGGCTCTCTATTCTGTTCCATTGATCTATGTGTCTGTTTTTGTGCCAGTACCATGCTGTCTTGATGATGACAGCTTTGTAATAGAGCTTGAAGTCCGGAATTGTGATGCCACCAACGTTGGCTTTCTTTTTCAATATCCCTTTGGCTATTCGAGGTCTTTTCTGGTTCCATATAAATTTTAGGATTATTTGTTCCATTTCTTTGAAAAAGATGGATGGTACTTTGATAGGAATTGCATTAAATGTGTAGATTGCTTTAGGTAGCATAGACATTTTCACAATATTTATTCTTCCAATCCAGGAGCATGGAACATTTTTCCATTTCTTTGTGTCTTCCTCAATTTCTTTCATGAGTACTTTATAGTTTTCTGAGTATAGATTCTGTGCCTTTTTGGTTAGGTTTATTCCTAGGTATCTTATGGTTTTGGGTGCAATTGTAACTGGGATTGACTCCTTAATTTCTCTTTCTTCTGTCTTGCTGTTGGTGTAGAGAAATGCAACTGATTTCTGTGCATTGATTTTATATCCTAACACTTTACTGAATTCCTGTATAAGTTCTAGAAGTTTTGGAGTGGAGTCTTTTGGGTTTTCCACATATAGTATCATATCATCTGCGAAGAGTGATAATTTGACTTCTTCTTTGCTGATTTGGATGCCTTTAATTTCCTTTTGTTGTCTGATTGCTGAGGCTAGGACCTCTAGTACTATGTTGAATAGCAGTGGTGATAATGGACATCCCTGCCGTGTTCCTGACCTTAGCAGAAAAGCTTTCAGTTTTTTTCCATTGAGATTGATATTTGCGGTGGGTTTTTCATAAAGGGCTTTGATGATATTGAGGTATGTGTCCTCTATCCCTACACTTTGAAGAGTTTTGATCAGGAAGGGATGCTGTACTTTGTCAAATGCTTTTTCAGCATCTATTGAGAGTATCATATGGTTCTTGTTCTTTCTTTTATTGATGTGTTGTATCACATTGACTGATTTGCGGATGTTGAACCAACCTTGCAGCCCTGGAATAAATCCCACTTGGTCGTGGTGAATAATCCTTTTAATGTACTGTTGAATCCTATTGCCTAGTATTTTGTTGAGTATTTTCGCATCTGTGTTCATCAAGGATATTGGTCTATAGCTCTCTTTTTTGATGGGATCCTTGTCTGGTTTTGGGATCAAGGTGATGCTGGCCTCATCAAATGAGTTTGGAAGTTTTCCTTCCATTTCTATTTTTTGGAACAGTTTCAGGAGAATAGGAATTAGTTCTTCTTTAAATGTTTGGTAGAATTCCCCCGGGAAGCCATCTGGCCCTGGGCTTTTGTTTGTTTGGAGATTTTTAATGACTGTTTCAATCTCCTTACTGGTTATGGGTCTGTTCAGCTTTCTACTTCTTCCTGGTTCAGTTGTGGTAGTTTATATGTTTCTAGGAATGCATCCATTTCTTCCAGATTGTCAAATTTGTTGGCGTAGAGTTGCTCATAGTATGTTCTTATAATAGTTTGTATTTCTTTGGTGTTAGTTGTGATCTCTCCTCTTTCATTCATGATTTTATTTATTTGGGTCCTTTCTCTTTTCTTTTTGATAAGTCTGGCCAGGGGTTTATCAATTTTATTAATTCTTTCAAAGAACCAGCTCCTAGTTTCGTTGATTTGCTCTATTGTCTTTTTGGTTTCTATTTCATTGATTTCTGCTCTGATCTTTATGATTTCTCTTCTCCTGCTGGGCTTAGGGTTTCTTTCTTGTTCTTTCTCCAGCTCCTTTAGGTGTAGGGTTAGGTTGTGTACCTGAGACCTTTCTTGTTTCTTGAGAAAGGCTTGTACCACTATATATTTTCCTCTCAGGACTGCCTTTGTTGTGTCCTACAGATTTTGAACCGTTGTATTTTCATTGTCATTTGTTTCCATGATTTTTTTCAATTCTTCTTTAATTTCCCAGTTGACCCATTCATTTTTTAGAAGGATGCTGTTTAGTCTCCATGTATTTGGGTTCTTTTCAAACTTCCTTTTGTGGTTGAGTTCTAGCTTTAGAGCATTGTGGTCTGAAAATATGCAGGGAATGATCCCAATCTTTTGATACCGGTTGAGTCCTGATTTAGGACTGAGGATGTAATCTATTCTGGAGAATGTTCCATGTGCACTAGAGAAGAATGTGTATTCTGTTGCTTTGGGATGAAATGTTCTGAATATATCTGTGATGTCCATCTGGTCCAGTGTGTCATTTAAGGCCTTTATTTCCTTGCTGATCTTTTGCTTGGATGATATATTTCAGTGAGGGGAGTGTTAAAGTCCCCTACTATTATTGTATTATTGTTGATGTGTTTCTTTGATTTTTCTATTAATTGGTTTATATAGTTGGCTGCTCCCACGTTGGGGGCATAGATATTTAAAATTGTTAAACCTTCTTGTTGGACAGACCCTGTGAGTATGATATAGTCTCCTTCCTCATCTCTTATTATAGTCTTTGGCTTAAAATCTAATTGATCTGATATAAGGATTGCCACTCCTGCTTTCTTCTGATGTCCATTAGCATGGTAAATTCTTTTCCACCTCCTCACTCTAAATCTGGAAGTGTCTTCGGGCTTAAAATGAGTTTCTTGGAGGCAACATATAGATGGGTTTTGTTTTTTTATCCATTCTGATACCCTGTGTCTTTTGACAGGGGCATTTAGCCCATTCACATTCAGGGTAACTATTGAGAGATATGAATTTAGTGCCATTGTATTGCCTGTAAGGCGACTGTTACTGTATATGGTCTCTGTTCCTTTCTGATCTACCACTTGTAGGCTCTCTCTTTGCTTAGAGGACCCCTTTCAATATTTCCTGTAGAGCTGGTTGGGTGTTTGCAAATTCTTTCAGTTTTTGTTTTTCCTGGAAGCTTTTAATCTCTCCTTCTATTTTCAATGATAACCTAGCTGGATATAGTATTCTTGGCTGCATGTTTTTCTCATTTAGTGCTCTGAAAATATCATGCCAGCTTTTTCTGGCCTGCCAGGTCTCTGTGGATAAGTCAGCTGCCAATCTAATATTTTTACCATTGTATGTTACAGATTTCTTTTCCCGGGCTGCTTTCAGGATTTTCTCTTTGTCACTGAGATTTGTAAATTTTACTATTAGGTGACGGGGTGTGGGCCTATTCTTATTGATTTTGAGGGGCGTTCTCTGAACCTCCTGAATTTTGATGCTCGTTCCCTTTGCCATATTGGGGAAATTCTCCCCAATAATTCTCTCCAGTATACCTTCTGCTCCCCTCTCTCTTTCTTCTTCTTCTGGAATCCCAATTATTCTAATGTTGTTTCGTCTTATGGTGTCACTTATCTCTCAAATTCTCCCCTCGTGGTCCAGTAGCTGTTTTTCCCTCTTTTGCTCAGCTTCTTTATTCTCTGTCATTTGGTCTTCTATATCGCTAATTCTTTCTTCTGCCTCATTTATCCTAGCAGTGAGAGCCTCCATTTTTGATTGCACCTCATTAATAGCTTTTTTGATTTCAACTTGGTTAGATTTTAGTTCTCTTATTTCTCCAGAAAGGGCTTTTATATCTCTCGAGAGGGTTTCTCTAATATCTTCCATGCCTTTTTCGAGCCCGGCTAGAACCTTGAGAATTGTCATTCTGAACTCTAGATCTGACATATTACCAATGTCTGTATTGATTAGGTCCCTAGCCTTTGGTACTGCCTCTTGTTCTTTTTGTGTTGAATTTTTTCGTCTTGTCATTTTGTCCAGATAAGAGTATATGAAGGAGCAAGTAAAATACTAAAAGGGTGGCAACAACCCCAGGAAAATGTGCTTTAACCAAATTAGAAGAGATCCCAAATCGTGAGGGGGGAGAAAGGGGATAAAAAGAGGTTCAAAAAGGAAGAAAGAAAAAAAAAGAAAAAAGAAAAGAATTAAAAAAAGAAAACAAATAAGAAAAATATAAAAAAGAAAAAAAATATATATTGGATAAACAGTTAAAAAACGTTAAAAAAGAAAAAGGTAAAAGTTAAAAAAAATTTTACCAGAAGGCGAGAAAAAAAACAAAAAATGAAAAAGAAAAAAATTAAATTAACTGCACGATTAAAAAAAATCACAGGGAAAATGCCATGAGTTCCGTGCTTTGCTTTCTCCTCCTCTGGAATTCTGCTGCTCTCCTTGGTATTGAAACCGCACTCCTTGGTAGGTGAACTTGGTCTCGGCTGGATTTCTTATTGATCTTCTGGGGGAGGGGCCTGTTGTAGTGATTCTCAAGTGTCTTTGCCCCAGGCGGAATTGCACCGGCCTTACCCGGGGGCCGGGGTGAGTAATCCGCTGGGGTTTGCCTTCAGGAGCTTTTGTTCCCTGAGCGCTTTCCATAGAGTTCATTCAGAAAGTGGTTGTTTTTCTGTTTCCAGAATTGCTGTTCTTCTTCTCTTCGATCTGCCGATGGATTTTCAGGTGTTTGCAATCTTTAGATAAGCTATCTAGCTGATCTCTGGCTAGCTGAAGTAGTCTCAGCCTGCTACTTCTCCGCCATCTTGACTCCTCCCCCCAGATTTGCTTTATTTTGCCCTGACCTCCCTCCCACATCCTCTTTTCTTAGAAAGTCATTTTATGTGGAGTCCTCTCTCTTTAGGTAATTCAGATGAATCACATCAGGAGAAACAATATACATTATGATGCTTATGTGAAAATTGGCTCAGACTTCCTGGCAAGTCTAAGAGAGTCACTGACAACATTCCACATGTGGGCACGCACAGTTCCACATAAATGTCACAGCCCATTAACTAATACTGATCATTCCTAAGAATGATCTCACTTGGGTTAGTTTTCACTCTGATAAATTTCTTTCCATTTATGTTTGCAGCTGTTCTGATATTAGATTTCCTTTCTAGTTGACATGCTTCCTCTCCTCCTAAAGCAGCCCCCTTTACTCTTCCAGCCATTTACACTTATACCTATTAATCTCCCAGCATTTCTTGTTTGAGGTCTACCCATACATCAGCATCAGTTTTTAATCCATTTGGAGAACATTCAAAAAAGTTACTGTACATGCCCTGTCAGTCATCAATCATAACATACAAGCTAACAGTTGAAAAGAAGTATCAACATACTATCATCATGAGCACATTGCAACCTAGCCATTGCTTTATTTTTGTTCAGTCAGCTCTACTGACCTCCTGGTGGACAGTCATGATATCAATGAGCTGTAATTCGTGCAGCAGCACTTCCATGACACCTTACAGCATGCCAATGATCAGTACAGATAGATATATGCTGATGGGCAGCATTCTTTTTTTTTAAATTTAATTTTATTTTTTCAGCATTCCAAGATTCATTGTTTATGCACCACACCCAGGACTCCAGGCAATATGTGCCCTTCTTAATACCCATCACCAGACTCATCCATCCCTCCACTCTCCTCCCTTCCAAAACCCTCAGTTTGTTTCATTCTGATGGAAGTCAGTATGTAGATTTCTCCCTATAGTCAAAGGCTTGACTACTTTAACAATCTTCCTTCCTTCCTTCAATGTAATATGGTTATCAACTCATGGACTTTTATTCCTGTTGGTCTTTCTTGCATTGAATTCCATATATTCTATATGTGTTCACTGAGATTTTTAATTTTTATTTATTTTTAAAGATTTATTTATTTATTTGAGAGAGAGAAAGAGAAAGAGAGAGACCAAGCAATGGGGAAGGAGAAACAGACTCCCTGCTGAGCAGGGGGATTAACCCACCCAGGCACCCCCAACTGAGATTTAAAAGTAATACTTCCAAATTAAGGTTGTGTGTTGCAGAATTACTTATAAATTGGAATCTCTCCTTTAATGTCTCTAAAAATATAAAATTTTCCTCTCTTTCAAATTCAGAGAAACATTTTTAAAAAATTATTTTATCTATTTATTCAACAGAGAGAGAGATCACAAGTAGGCAGAGAGAGAGGGGGAAGCAGGCTCTCTGACGAGCATGCCCATGCCAATGGGGGGCTTGATCTCTGGGTCCTGAGCCAAAAGCAGGGTCTTAGCCCACTTAGCCACCCAGGTGCCCCAAATTCAGAGAAACATTTTTTTTTCTTTTTTTTTTTTTTAATTTTTTATTTTTTATAAACATATATTTTTATCCCCAGGGGTACAGGTCTGTGAATCACCAGGTTTACACACTTCACAGCACTCACCAAAGCACATACCCTCCCCAATGTCCATAATCCCACCCCCTTCTCCCAACCCCCCTCCCCCCGGCAACCCTCAGTTTGTTTTGTGAGATTAAGAGTCACTTATGGTTTGTCTCCCTCCCAATCCCATCTTGTCAGAGAAACATTTTTAACAGAGATGATTGATTATAGGTTGGTGTCTGCTCTGAGAGGTGATCTTGGCTATGGGTGTTCCATGACATGTAATTTCTCCTTGCATCCTGGAACTTCAGGAGAATTTACTCTAGATTTAAATTCCTAAATTCATTTATTTCATTATTTTTTGCCCATAATATAGAATTATGTTCCAGATTTTAACCATTATCATTCTTATTTTGGTAAGGCTGATGGTTGTTATCTATACAGTAACCTAGGTAGGCATCATATATATATCCCCTAATTTCAGAAATACTCTTTCCTAGGCTTTTTATATACCTAATTGTTATGAAGTAGCACTGACATTTTCCCATGTACATGCCAGCTTTTGCATTCTCAGCATGGACTGAAGTGACTTGTTCCCTTGGTCAATCAATTATGTATGATAAGATGTTTTTAGCCAGTTCGTTCATTCTCATTTTATTATTCAATTAGTATAATTCATTAAAATAAACAGAAACTACTCTAGCTATTTTAATACAGGACTTGGGTACTTAAGGAATTATTTGAAGCACTCTAATCTAGGCCTTTTGAGTGACCACTTCACAACTAATCCTCTAGGGGAACAACTTGCTTTCAGACTGTCACTGGAGCTAAGCCATAGTGAGAAAACCTGTCATATTTATAAGACTAGATTATGGACTTCCAACGTCACTGGCCAGAAATTAGATAGTCACATTAAAATGCTGGAACAATTGCAACCATCTCTTGATTCAAGGAACTAGGGAATGGACATGACATTAGGATGCTGCCGTAGGAAACTTCTAGATCTAAGAATTTGGCTGCAACACAGGAGATACAAATACCCCACTTCTGCCTTCCAAATATCTCAAGACTGCTTCTAATTAGCAGCATTTAATTCATATCTGAAATTCTGGTTAAAGAGGGAAATGTAGTGTTCAATAGTCATTAAAAATTATGGGATAGTCAAAGCACATTGAGACATCCAATCAAAATTATCTACTATGGATAATTATGCTCTTAGTGTTTTTAAAATAATAAATAATATATAGCAGCTCTAAAAGTATCATTGTTCTTGAGATCATTGCCAGGCTTTTTTTTTTTTTTTTTTTTAAGATTTGTTTATTTATTTTTAGAGAGATGGGAGTAGGGGAATGGGGCAGAGGGAGATAATCTCAAGTAGACTCCCTGCTGAATGTGGGATTCAATCCCACTATCCCAAGATCATGACCCAAACAGAAATCAAGAGTCTGTCTCTTATTTAAATGAGCCATCCAGCTGTCCCATTGCCAGACATTTTAAATTCTCATTTACATTAGACTTCCTTGAATGTATGCTTTTGGTTTCAGAAAAGAGTGTACCGACTGCCATTGTCTCCCATGAGCTCAAGTTGAGATGGAATAAGTGTAAGTAATAAATGTGTATTATATGTGTTGAAGGAATGTACTGGATAACATAAAATTAAAGTAGATGCTAAAATTTGAAAGTATCAGCTAAATTTTTAAATATTACTATCATTTTAGTTTTTTCAAATTATCCATGCAATTAGTTATCTCAGAAGACATTTATTTATCCAGTGATAGTGAGACATGCAAATATTTTTCATAGATAGTGAGTCTCTAAATAGATTTTGAATTTCATAGAAGAGACCATTGACCTGAAATTCAAGGTATTATTGATTTGCAAGGTAGTACTCATTTTATTGTACAGTTTTATGTCTTATTTCCAGAAATATTGAGTAAGTTTGAGTAAAACTTACTCAATATTTTATTTTTATTTACTTGAGTAAAACAAAAAAAAAATTGAGTAAGAAATGGCCTTTCTCAATTTGACTTAACCTACTATCTGTGAGTTTTTAAGTCATTGGGCAAAATGATTACTGTTTTTATTATTGCAAAGTCATAGCTAAAAGCAAATTACCAAAACAATAAAAGTATTATCAAGCATGTTTTGTTGGTTCTTGATCAAAATGTTTTATGCTGAAAATACTAGGTTTGTGTGTTATTTGTAAGATAAACAAATGATCTAATTTAGATTCAATTACATATTTCTTTCATAGACATAGCCTCATTTTTTGTCTTGTTATGGGTAATAAATTTATAGAATGTCCTTAAATGACAATCAGTGTAAAAAGTTAGAAAATGAAAAAAAAAATATGCTAGTGACTACAGATTCTCACAAGTGATTGAAAATTTAATGATTCATAATGACTTGGCAAATTCATGAGCAGTAGTTTAATCAAAAAATTATTGTTGACATAATTGCATGTTTAGTTAATTCCCATAAAATGCATAAAATTTATTTGCTTTGGACATTCTTGATTTGTTCTCAACCAACACATGATTCTGACTCAAATTTTTTATAAAAGAAAAAAAGTAGACTCACCAGTGATTAATTTAAAATAAGTTTAAGGCACTTAGGTGGCTTGACAGATAAGCATCTGACTCAATTTCAGCTGAGGTCATGATCTCAGGATGGTAGGTTTGAGCCCCACCTTGGGCTCTGTACTGGGAATGGAGCCTGCATAAAATTCTCTCTCTTCCTTTTTCTCTGCCCCTTCCCACTCAATCTCTCTCTCTCTCTTAAATAATATAAAATTAATTAATTAAAATAAGTTCAATTACTTTTACATAATGTTTAACAATTCAGTGTGATTTTCAAGACTTAAATGTAATTATGTTTGTCTTTCATATTTTGAAGTATATTCATTTTGAATATTGCTCACAGTTTTCAAAAATTATAGACTTTAAACATTTTTAATAAATTCATCAGCTCCGTTATATACATCATTTCTGTAAATAATGGTTAACTAAATTTGATTATCTTTTGTATACTCAGTAGTAGACGTGCTATTAGAAGCCTACTCACCCATGGTTTTGAGGGATTTTGAAGTAGAAAAGTGCACCTAACTTCCTATTCCATACTAATTTTAAGAGTTCATCACAAATAATCCTAGATTCCCATTACTATATTTTAAGAACCAATTCAATCAAATTTCTCAACTCATAACTTTGTAACAATTCTCAGTAGTATAAGCAGTGGAGAAGGTCTGAGGTTGAGAGAAGGGAACTTTGTGGACATTACAAGTTTGAGATGCTTATAAGACATTCATGCAGAAAGGTCAAATCAGCACCTCAATGGAATGGTCAAATTTGAATGTATAAATCAGAGAATCAATCAACATACAGATGGTATTTGATAGTGTGAGTGTCAATGAGCTCAACCTGGAAGATCCTGTCTACAGAAAAAAAAGAAGGCTTAAAACTAAAGCTCAGGTCAGTGCCACTTTAAGCAATTATGCAGAGGAGGAACTGCCAGAGTGGATTTCACACAACCAGGACACAACCAGGAGGAACCTGGAAGGATTTTCAAAAATGAGAGCGGATCAGTCAGCCATGTCAAATCCTTCCATGGAACTGAGTTAAATGAGGACAAATGATTTCCCCTTGGGTTTGACAAAAAGTGTGAGGTACTGGTGATATTTAAGAGATCCTTTTAATTTGGGGCCAGATATATCATTTGTAGGGCTCAGTGCAAAATGAATATGTGGTTCCTTTAGTTCAGATAGCAGGGAGAAATTGATGTTAAGGGTACTAAAATATGAAAGTTTTTTTTTTCCCAATTTTTTTTTTTCCTTCCACAGGCTCTCTCTTAAACTGTCACAGTGATTTCTGGCAATTTAATGTTGTGTTATGCAGCATGGAGATAATCACCAATAGAGTACGGATCCTTGCAGGCATCAGGGTTCCATCATCTGGCTGATGGATTCACACCTGTGTGCACAACCACTGAACTGGACTGACATCACATGACCAGTAAGGATGAGGCAGCAAAGCCTAGTATGGGACCTTCTGTAAGTTTTCTGTTCCAACTCTTGCTTAATGGGTGACTAGCCAAAAGTTTGTAATGTCTAACTGGGACATGTTTGATACCTAGATTAGAAATGGGAGGTAGATTTGATCCTGCCACATGTCCCGCTTAATATATCATGGTGCTAGACAGCTGCTGCTATGCTCTAACCTGAGACAATAGGGAACATGCTTTCCTGACTGCACCCCTCCTAACACAGACTTCTGCTGGGGATGGCCTTGGGCAGCAGTAACTGGGAACGGGGAGACTGGGTGGGACCTGGGTGCCAAGGGCAACAGCAGCAAATATTCTGTAATACATTCCAGAAAGTCAGGGAGGTGCTAGGAGGGATACCATGTGTTAACCATGCTCCAAGATAAGTTTATCAAGAATTTTATGATGGGCTGGAGGGAACCTGGGTGGCTCAGCTGGTTAAGCAACTGCCTTCTGCTCAGGTCATGATCCTGGAGTACTGGGATCAAATCCCACATCGGGCTCCCTGCTCAGTGAGGAGCCTGCTTCTCCCTCTGATCTCTACCTTTTCATGCTCACTTTCTCATTCTCTCTCTCTCTCTCTCAAATAAATAAATAAAATATTAAAAAAACTTTCATGATGGAAACACGAGAGCATTTATTTCCAAAAGCATGTTCCCTCTGAGCATGTGGTCATATATGATTACCCTGGTCTTAAACCCAGGAAGCTGGCTCTGTTTTCTGTGGAAGGTTAGAAACTAATACTTCAAGAAAGTGGACTAGGAGATGATTGTTATCGCTGTGACGTGACCATTCTGTTTTCATCAATGGGTTTTAAATTTTAGTTCTTTTAATTTAACCCCTCCAAGTACAACTACAAACTGCGGGCAGCAGCTTAAATAGATGCTCATCAACTTGTCTTCCAAATTTTTATTTAAACGGGGTCCCTTGTGGTCTTACCTGTGTTTGTATAATTTAATGTCATACAGGAAATTGAGTATTTATGGAAAAACTTGGAAGTCCTCTCCACTGTAATGTATCTGCTCTCAGTTTCCTGGCAGTCTTGGTCAGCTTGAACTCCAGATCGTGCCTCCCTAGGACAATAAGTTAGTGCGTTTCCACTTCATTTCAAGCTGCTCCCTGATTTGAGCACTTTAGTATGTATATTGTGTTTCCTTTCCCTCGAGGGCTAAATCCATTTGCAGTAAGAAATTTTATTTGATCAAAACCTTCAAAGAGCGGGACTTGATTTATAATATTCTTGATCTGAGGGAAGGTTGGTACAATGCAAATTAATCTACCTTTGTCAGTACTGGGACTTCATTTGATATTCCGGCCAATAAAATTCAAGAAGAAATCTTCTGCAGACCTTCTTGAATGTCTGTGTCTATTTTTATAAAAATGAACAGGTAATACTAGGTACTGACCTTTCTGTTGTTCTTTTTGTCTAGATTTTGGACTGTGTTTCTAGAGCTGGGGTAGTCATTTTGTGACTAGAGAGCTATAAGCAGGAGTTCAGAAAGCCAATGCACCACAAATGGTTGAGAAGAATGACAAAAATGGGTTAAGGTTTTGAGAGCTCCTTGACTCTCTAAGTTAGCACTTAAGTTTAATCCCAGACTAGTTGTTAGATGACAGAAGTGTACAGATACTTTTTAAGCCACAGTTTTTTGCTTTTGTGTCACTTGTAGCCAAGCTATTTCTAATAGATACAACTATTCTCTGAGTTTATCCTAGAATGTCAAATACTCAGAAGTATTGGATAAAATAACCTGGATAATTATACTTGAAATGGCAATTGTCTCGTATTTCTTGATAGTGTTCCTCTTTTCCTCTGCCTCCATTCTGCTTTCCTTGTAATTATATATTCTGGGTGTCTAGGATGTTGTTAAGTTATGTTAGAAGTCATAATCTGACTGCTCTTCTGGAGTTTCTTGCTAATATCTGTATCATTATCTCTATCTGTATCAATATTCATATCTATACATCCTATTATTTCATTTCTCTGGAGAATCTAGACTAATATAGAAAGATGATAAGTAGGTAGGTAAGTAGACTTATTTTCAGAAGGTGGCTCACATGATCATGGGGGCTGGCAAGTCTGAAATTTTCAGAGCAGAATGGTAGGGGCTGGAAATTCTTTGAGTTAATGTTGCAGTCCAAAGTCCAAAGTCAGTCTGAAAGCAGAATTCTTTCCTCTTTAAGGGACCTTATACTTTTCTCTTAAAGCCTACAACTGATTGGATGAAGCCTACCCATACCACACAGTCATCTGCTTGATTCAAACTCTATTAATTTAAACGCTAATCCATACCATCTAGACTGTTGTTTGCCCAAACAGCTGTGCACCATAACCTAGCCAAGCTGATAAGCTGGCACATAAAATAAAAAATATACATACACAATGTCCATAATTCCATTGCGTATGTATATTTTTATACATACACAATGTCCATAATTCCATTGCGTATGTATATTTTTATACATACACAATGTCCATAATTCCATTGCGTGGCTATGCGAGAGTGAGGAAAAGGGAACTGCTTGCATGATTTGGGGGCTAGCTCATCATTGGAGCTCTCTATAATATTTTAGGTTTAATGTAATTGTTTTAGATTTATATGTCTCTAATTTCATACAATAGTTATGCAGTTACCTAGATGGATGACCTTTGGTTAATTTTTTCACTTTTATGAACTTTAATGTCTTCATTCATCATATAGAAAATTAAGTAATTAGTAGGGTATCTGAGAACAAAAATGAGATGATAAAAGTAAAACATTTAGACTGGTACCTATTATTTATTCAGTGTTGCATCCAAACAAGAGTTAACCATTATCATCATCACTATAATTTCATTAGATTTAAAGGCAGTATATTATGAATTAGGAAATATGTTTGTGAGAAGAGCTATGTTAAAGATCAAATCCTCACTTAAGCTCCCTATATTTCTGTTGAAAATATGAAGCACATTTTAGTGCAAAGGAAAGAAGCCATGGGGATGTTTCAGGAAACCATTGCTTCTGTCTAGAAGCAGGAAAGTGAGAATCAGACTGTCAAGAATGCACATGGCAATGCAAAACCAGACAAACTAAAAGGATTTTTAAAAGATACATAACTGGGGTGTCTGGGTCACTCGGTTGGTTAAATGTCTGATTCTTGATTTTGGTTTAGGTTATGATCTCAGGGTTGTGAGACTGAGCTCCCATCAGGCTCCATGTTTAGGGGGCAGTGTGCTTAGGATTCTCTCCCCACTACCCCGTGTCATTCCACTGCCCCTCCCCCTGCTCACACATACTCTTTCTCTTAAAAAAAATAATAAATGAATTTTAAAAAATTGAATATATGTGTGGAATGGAGACAGACAATCTTAAAAATTGAAATCAGGTGTCGGAAGATGTAACTAAAATAATGAGAAGAGTAAGAGAAGGAGAAGGACTTTATAAGTTCATTTTATTGTCAGCATGCCCAAGTGAATTGTTAATTATATTTTGGTTATTATATTAGTTTTTCATTGCTACTGTAAAATATTGCCAAACTTGATGACTAAAAATAACAGACTTACCTTTTTATATTTCTAAGTACCAAAAGTCCTAAATGGATCTCACAGGACTCCAGTCAAAGCATTGGCAAGTCTAGGTTCCTTCCAGAGGTCCTAGGGAGAAAAAAAACCCATTTATTTATTTTTCCAGTTTCAAGGGACTGTACAGATCCCTTGGCTCATGACTTCTGCCCTTTCAGAGACAGGAACTGCTAATTGGGTCTATTTTATGTAACATTTCTGATGGTGCTGCTGTCTCCCTCTGACTTTCGAGGACTCATGTTTACATTGAGTCCACCTAGATAATCAAGGATAATTCCCTTATTTTCATGTCTGCTGATTAGCAACCTGAATTCCATTTCCAACTTTAATTTCCTTTGCCATGTAATATAATGGATTCACAGATCCTAGGATTAAGATGTGGATATGTTTGAGGAGTCATCATGCTGCCTAAAAGAAGCATGTTATATATAAAGCTCTTATATTAAATACATCATTATTTTAAAAGATTATCTTGAGGAAAATGATAACTAGAGTTGGGAGGGGACAAATAATAGGGGCAGGGAGTGAGGGATGAAATTGATAAGTGCTACAGTACCCAGCTCTCTCTAATAATGTCCATTGTTTTATATGAAGGAAGAAGGCGGGCAGGCAGGAAGGAAGGAAAGAAGGGAGAGAGAGAGAGAAAGGGAAAGAAAGAAGAAAGAAAAAATGAAGAGAAAGAAAGAAGAAAATAGAAGAAGAAAGAGAGAAAAGAAAGGAAGAAAGGATGGATCAGGTAACTATCTCAGAACAGATATATTCAATAATTTCCAAGTAAGTAGAATGTGAAGCTTTACAGCAACTTAAACAGCAATTAAACATAAGAACATTATAGTTCCATTTCTTAAAAAATACACCTAAGACAGAGTAATAACATCAATAAATAAAATAACCTATAATTTAAAAAAATGAGGCATTTCAAACTTATTGGATCTGTAAAACTTTGAAAACATCTTGCAAAATGATTATATAGAATAAGTTCAAATAATTCCATGCTTTATAATGATAGCCACTTAATTTTAGGATGCTTTGTGAAGCTATAGATGTTGGAAAGTTAAAAAGTCTCTGTCTATATTTATTATTTATTTATTTGTTTATTTTAATTTCTAGCTTTAAAAGAGCATAATTTCAAATGCCAAGGCTTAGAACTCTGGGATGGGAAATGTATATGTTTACTTTTTGTACTATGTGTTTTAATGGCATCATTTAAACTCTAATTATGCATGAAATTATATTAGATTTCTTGCTAAATGCAAAGGATGAAATGTTTTCATGATTCATTCTTTCTTTGGTAAACATTTCTAAAACTGTATTGCTGATACAGCTCATCAACTAAACCTTATGAGAAATGAAATGTATGGGAGGAAAACACTAATTAGGGAGATTTTCTTTCCCAAATACACATGTGGAACTCCTATTAATGTCAATCACAAGGAGATGTCTTTCTGCTGAACACCCCAGGTAAGAACACATCTTCCCTTGTCTTTCCAATTATAAACACAACAGTTTTTTTTTAATTGTTAACAAGATGACTACATTCTATAAAACTTCGGTTTCCACAAAAAGTATATGATTTAAGCTGAAGTATATTCAGATAATATTTATATTATGAAATGCATTTTTCAAAAGCAATTTTGAATTAATTTGCTTTATGATGGTCTTATTAGCATCATTTCTGTAACTGAATTTTCCAGTGAATATTAGCTAAGATTTACCGTTAGTTTTGGGGGAAAGTAGCATACTTGATTCTTTGTACGTTATTTTTAAGTGATTATGTTTGAACTGAGTACTACTGAATATTACAATGTAGACTACATAGGTGTTCTCCATAATCTATAAACACTGCAGTGCACTAATTTAATATACAACTTACTGAATATTTAGGGATTTCACCATGCTGTGATAATGTGTAAAATCACTCTGAATACTACACAATATATGAATGCATACTGTTACTCTTGTTTAGGACAAAAAAGAAAAGAGAGAACAAAAAAGAAGCAGTGTGTTCTACCAAAAATACACATAACTCTGCTTATAAGCTAATTCTTAAAAGGTATGCAAAAAAATATTAAATTATATCAACAAAGATTAATTTCTCCACAGATAGTAAAAATTACTTCCAGTCATTCAGACTGCTTTGTGTGTATTGCATGGATTTCAGTTCCCCAGAGAAACGTAACTAATACATTATATCCTATCATATAGGCTGAGATCTAGAAGCCGGTGAAATAGGAACAATGGTACATAGTTCAGTCCTAGGCTAAAGTCCTGCCAGAGCTCCTATGTTGAAGACAGGAGAATATGGGTGGATGTCACAGCTAAATAAGATGTAGAATTTGGCCTTCTTTCACTTTCTTGTTTATTTAGGCCCCCAATGGATTGGATGGTATTCACCCAAATTCGTGAAAGTGTATCTTCTTTACTCAGTCTACTGATTCAAATGCTAGTCTATTCTGGAAACATGCTCACAGACACACCCCAAAATAATACTTGCCAGTTCTCTGCGCACCCCTTAGCTCAGTCAAGCTGACACATAAAATTAACTTTTACACATAGTGACTCCAAAATATTGCAGGCTCAAAAACTCCAGGGCATATGCAGTAACCATGATATTATTTATCATTTATATTGGGTATAGGGATGATGGCTTAAAATTTATTTGGAAGAGCATTATGAAGATATTTTATCCTAATTCTTACTAACTCACCAGCATGTGCTTAACAAATTGGGTGTCTTTATAGAAGACCTGTAAAAATGTTTAAGTCATTTAAAAAGGGATTGGTTGAGCTTTCGGTTTTAGTTCCAACATGTAAAGATCTTGGCAGTTGACATGCCCACCTTCACAACAAGAAAAAATTTGGACAAACAGACCTATTAGATAACTAAATTTGCAGGGCAAAATCTGACATCAAAATCTGGAGACAGGAAAATCCAGAGAGTCATAACCAACATCTGCTTCCCTGGAGCACAAGCTGCTGGAACAATATATTTGTAGAGACATGTAAATAGAATCTTTAACAAGTTGCTGCAAGTTTCGTGTGGACTAGCCGGAGAAATAGACATTTCAGGGGCTGCAATCAGGAAGTATCCTGCACTTTCATGGGTTTTATCTCCAGGAACCCCATTAGGAGCTCATGTTTAAGAGCCAAGAAAGATACTCTGGTGATTCTGACAGGTCAGGGGAGGAATAATCTTTCTACTACAAGACCAGAACCTACTCCACAAAAGCCTGCCTTCCAGGAGGGAAAACTTCATCAGAACCCTGTCCCAGAGCTGTGAGGGGAGGGCATTCCTCTCATTTTGTTAAAAGTAAAGGAATGGAGAAAGAGTCAACATGTTAACACCAGCTGGAGTAATTTCAGAAAAAGCTGACTTTAGAGCAAGGAAAATTACCAGTACATTGAAAAGCTTACTATATAATGATTATGTTGTCAGTACTCCAAAAAGTGATACCAATGTTAGATCTGTATGCACCTAATAACAGAGGATCACAATACAGGAGACAAGAAACTGATAAAACTACAGGGAAAATAGATAAACATGCTGTTATACTTGGAGAATTCAGTACCTCCCGTAATTGGTAGATCAAGCAGGCATACATTAGTAAGGATATAGTTGACTTGAAGAGCCTTATCAACCAACTTGATCTGATTAAAATCTATAGAGCATATTGTCTAACAACAGCAAAATAAAATTTACTTCCAAACATGGAGAGAATATTTACCAAGATAGAACTACTTTTGGTCATAACACCTTAACAAATTTGAAGAAGTAAAAATTGTTCAAAATGCATTCTCAGAAAACAGAATTATCTAGAAGTCAACAGAAAGACAGCTGGAAAATTTCAAAGTATTTGGTAATTAAACAACATGTTGCAAAATAGCACATGGGCCAAAGAAAATGTCTGAAAAGAAATTTAAAATATTTTGAACTAATTTTAAATGCAAGGTACAACACTATATGAGATAGCAAAGGCAGGAAGACAGTGCTGGGGAATTTATAATGTTAAATGCATATATTAGAAATGAGACAGATCTGAAATCACTAAATTCTATGACACAAAGCTAAACCATTTTGCTTCCATGACAAGAAATTAAAGACAGAAGAGAAACTTAAGCTAAAAACAAGTAGAAGAAAAGAAATAATAAAACTTAAAGCTGACATTAATAAAACTGAAAACAGGAAAACGATAAGAGAAAATCAACAAAACCAAAAGCTGTTTGAAAAGATCAGTAAAACTGATAACATTCTAGTCAAGCTATCCAACAAAGACACAACTGTCAATATCAGAAAAGAATGAACAGTCATCACTCTTAATCTCATGAGCAGGAATAAAAAAAGATAATAAAGAAATGTAAGGAATAATTCTATGCCCACAAATAATTTAGATGAAATGGAACAGTTCCTTGAAGGACACAAACTACCAAAATTTCATACAAGGATGAATAGGTTACGTCGATAGCCCTGTATTTATTAAAGAGGTTTAATCAAAAAAAAAAAGGTTTAATCAATAATTAACTTAAAAAGAACTTTCAAAAAACTAATCAACTGGTCCATACAATATCACTGGAGAGTTCACTGAAGAAAGAAATTATATCAATTCTACACAAAACAAAAGCAGAAAGAACTTCCTAATAGACCATGTGAGCCACCTCTTCTAAGACTTCAAACTTCAATGTTCCCAAAAGACATTACTAACCTGAAACACTGTGGAACATCTCTCATGAACATAAACTCAAAGATCCTCAACAAAATATTAGCATATTGATTTAAAAATTTACAAACAGAAGTATACAAAATGAACAAGAGGGATTTTATTCTAACTCTACAAGGCTGATTCAACATTCAGAAATTAATCAGTATAATCAGCCACACACACAGATTAAAGAAGAATCTACTGATAATATCAATGAACACCTAACATCCATTCATGACCGAAATTCTCTTCAAACTAGGAAAGAAAGGAAACTTCCTCAATTTGTTTAAAAACAACTTAAAAGCAAAACAAAACTATAGTTGACTTCACAGGTAATTGTGAGAGATAGACAATTTCCCTTTAGATCAGAAGCAATTCAAGTATGTCCAATCTCATCACTCCTACCAACATCCTACTGGAATTCTTAGCTGGTACAATAGGACCAAAAAAAGGAGGGGGGGAATGAAAGTTTACAGATTAGAAAAGAAAAAATAAACTTATCTCTGTTTGCAGATGACATAATTTCTTATCCAGAAAATCCAAAAGAATAAGCAACAATAAAAGTGAAAGTTCTGGAAATAATAAAGACATTACATAATACAGAGTTAATGTACAAAATCAACTGCTTTCCTATATACTGGCAACAACTCATTAGAATTTGAAAGAAAATATATCATTTAAAGTAGCAGCCTGAAAAATGAAATAGGTATTAACCTCACAAGATATGTTAGGGTCTGCATATGAAAATCGGTAAATACTGAAGAAAAATTATCAAAGAAGATCTAAATAAATTAAGAGATATTCTAGTTCATTGATTGGAAGACTCACTACTGTTAAGATGTCATTTCTTACTAAATGGTGCTGAAATAAGCAGACATCTGTATGAGAAAAAAATATTGGCACAGACCTCACATCTTTCACAAATATTAACTCAAAATGGATCATAGACCTAGACATAAAATGTACTATTATGAAAATTCTCTAAAAAATAGGAAAAAAGCCTATATTCCTTCAAGTTTGATTTTAATTCCAACAGCATAATCCATGAAGGAGATGGCCATAAGCTGCATTTTATTAAAATTTTAAATTCTGCTCTGTAGAATACACCATTAAGAGAATAAAAATACAAGCCATAAACTGAGAGAATATATTATAAAATAGATGTCTAATGAGGGACATGTATCCATAATATTTGAAAGACCACAAATAATACTAACACAAGCATCCTAATTACATTTAGTCTCCTAACATAAGATGCTAATATATAATTGAGGATCCTAGATGTGTAGTATATGAGCATATTCTGTACTGTGTATACAACAACTCTATAAATCTGTAACTGTTTTTAATTTCTTTTAAGTTTATTACAAAAGAAAGTAATTCAAGAGGCTGAAAGACCATTAAGACCAATTGTCCTTTCCTGACTTCTCACCCATTATTGTGGCAGAATTAGGGCCTGCCACAGGAGAATGAGGATGGCATCACCCAAGCAGTCAAAGGAAATTAGAGCAAACAACTTTGTCATGATTGAACTAGAGTTGCACTCCAAACGTTTAAATGTGTCTGTGCAGTGACATATAGCCATAAAATATGCATGGCCATAGACATACTGATTGGTGAAGATTCCAGGTCTCTGAAATGAAGATTCTGAAGTTCACAGTGGGGCAATCAAGACTAGATCAAATTCAAATCTTACCTCTGAATAAACGTGTTTTGTTTTAAGAAGGCCACCTATTAAGTGTAATATGTAAACACAACAGTAAACCATGGATTAAATAGAGAAAGAAAATTAGCCAGGAAGGGTACTTAATAAATATTAATTGAGTGAATCAACAGATATCTCAACTTGTGACTCTAGCTTGACAATACTATTCACAAATTATATGGAAAACACTAATGAAAAAAGTTTAAGTTGGAAGTTTTTATGTTTTAAATTATTTTCTCTAAGGTAGTGCGTTTGTAACTGGATAAGGGAACACTTAAGCATAAGAAAACACCATAGGAACCTTTTTGCCCTCAAGAGAAATGAAGGCATGAGTGATACTAAAAGCGGGGATGGGGGGGAGGATGGGCAAGCAGAACAGAATGGAGAGCATTTGATAACTTAGTAAATACAGAGAGTACAGAGTGAGAGAGATGGTGAAATTAAAGAATTGATTCTCTGCCCTTTACTGTTTTCTGACAGGCCATCCATGTAGAAGGCAATGCTGGTGGATCATAACTCAGATATTTAAATTATATTATGCTTCAGACTTAATGAGATTGGTCCAGAGGGAAATTTAGGGGATCTTTATGTTGTGACGGAGTGTTCATTAGCCATGGTAATAGCTGATTTTAAAGATCATTTGTTTTCTGTGAAAAGGAAAATATATATATATATAGTGTGTTTAAGTGGTTGTACTGATGTTCCGTTTTGACAATAATTACTACACAATTGTGAAGGGAAATTGGTCATTTGCAACTTGTAATGACAAATCTTAATCCTGTAATAACTGCAAATGTACTCCATTACATGTGTAATTGGCAGTAATCTGTAGCCAAGCACTGGTCCAGAAAGACAACAGTTGAGGACAAAATTCTCATTTCCTAGATGCATAGTGTTCCTTGAAATAAATAGCCTAATAACTCCAGTTATCGAACTATACATTCTTTTATAACGATATTAATATGCATTTCTTTATAATGTTCACATTTGTATTCAACTATCTGAAAAGACTAGGCAGTTGCCTTAATGAAATTCTCATCATTTACATTGAGGTTAAGGATATGCACTGCTTTGTATCTCAGTTTGGTTCTACATCATCTTTTATTGCCAATGTCGTGCCTTTATTTTATTTTATTTTTTTTTAAGATTTTATTTATTTTATTTGACAGAGAGAGAGATCACAAGTAGGCAGAGAGGCAGGCAGAGACAGAGGGGGAAGCAGGCTCCCTGCTGAGCAGAGAGCCCGATGCGGGGCTCGATCCCAGGACCCTGAGATCATGACCTGAGCCAAAGGCAGCGGCTTAATCTACTGAGCCACCCAGGGGCCCCAATGTCGTGCCTTTAAATCAGTGCCATGTAATGAGGGCTTCATGGATATTAAACTCATCACCCACAAAAAAGTGGTCTAGTAACACACCAACAGTTACATACAGGTCAGTGTTATGACCAGCTTCCTAAACACTTAAGAAAATTGGTGCAGTGATGAGAAATACTCTCAGGAACAGGAAAATTAATGAATATTTCTGGTGGCCACATTTAGTCATGATTGGTCAGTTCCCTTTCTTTTAAAGCTAGCAAATCTCATATGCTCCAGACAAGTGTAGCACCAGAAATTTTTTGTTACACACAGTTTTTTGTTTTCCTTTAAGAGGATAGATGCTTAAAGACATATTTTTTACTTCTTATCTTTTTTATTTTTTTAAACTATTTTCACAAGGATGAATTTGTATGTAGGCCTGTAAATGTACATTGGACAAGGTTAAAATTCCTTTGATTACCATCCTTAATAGAACTCCCTGCTTATTTACCCAGACACAATCACATTTATGATTTTGGTGGATATATTTTCAGATTTCTTTCTAAAGTTTTAAACACACACAGGTACACACATGCACACACACTTTCTGAAGTTTAAATGTGGCATATATCTAAATAAAGTTTTAAAGAAGGTTTACAAAGTGTATATGAGTCATTCTGGTAACACCTTTATAATATATATACACTCTGTGTCTGTTTTGGTGCCAGTACCATACTGTCTTGATGATGACAGCTTTGTAATAGAGCTTGAAGTCTGGAATTGTGATGGCACCAACTTTGGCTTTCTTTTTCAATATTCCTTTGGCTATTCAAGGTCTTTTCTGGTTCCATATAAATTTTAAGATTATTTGTTCTATTTCTTTGAAAAAATGGATTAGGTAGAATAAACATTTTCACAGTTTTTGTTCTTCCATCCATGAGCATGGAACATTTTTACATTTCTTTGTGTCTTCCTCAATTTCTTTCATGAGTACTTTATAGTTTTCTGAGTGTAGATTCTTTGCCTCTTTGGTTAGGCTTATTCCTAGGTATCTTACGGTTTTGGGTGCAACTGCAAATGGGACTGACTCCTTAATTTCTCTTTCTTCAGCCTTGTTGTTGGTGTAAAGAAATGCAGCTGATTTTTGTGCATTGATTTTATATCCTAACACTTTACTGAATTCCTGTACAAGTTCTAGCAGTTTTGGAGTGGAGGCTTTTGGGTTTTCCACATATAGTATCATATCATCTGCAAAGAGTGATAGTTTGACTTCTTTGCCTATTTGGATGCCTTTAATTTCTTTTTGTTGTCTGATTGCTGAGGCTAGGACCTCTAGTACTATGTTGAATAGCAGTAGTGATAATGGACATCCCTGCCGTGTTCCTGACCTTAGTGGAAAAGCTTTCAGTTTTTCTCCATTGAGAATGATATTTGCAGTGGGTTTTTCAGAGATGGCTTTGATAATATTGAGGTATGTGCCCTTTATCCCTACACTTTGAAGAGTTTTGATCAGGAAGGGATGCTGTACTTTGTCAAATGCTTTTTCAGCATATATTGAGAGTATCGTATGTTTTTTGTTCTTTCTTTTATTAATGTATTGTATCACATTGATTGATTTATGGATGTTGAACCAACCTTGCAGCCCTGGAATAAATCCCACTTGGTCGTGGTGAATAATCCTTTTAATGTACTGTTGGATCCTATTGGCTAGTATTTTGGTGAGAATTTTCACATCTGTGCTCATCAAGGAGATTAGTCTGTAATTCTCTCATTAAAAAAAAAAATTAATTTTTTTTTTATTTTTTAAAGATTTTATTTATTTATTTGGCAGACAGAGATCACAATTAGGCAGAGAAGCAGGCAGAGAGAGAGGAGGAAGCAGGCTCCCCACTGAGCAGAGAGCCTGATGCTGGGGCTTGATCCCAGGACCCTGAGATCATGACCTGAGCTGAAGGCAGAAGCTTTAACCAAATGAGCCACCCAGGCACCCCCAGTAATTCTCTTTTTTGGTGGAATCCTTGTCTGGTTTTGGGATCAAGGTGATGCTGGCCTCATAAAGTTAGTTTGGAAGTTTTCCTTCCATTTCTATTTTTTGAAACAGTTTCAGGAGAAAAAGAATTAATTCTTCTTTAAATGTTTGGTTGAATTCCCCTGGGAAACCGTCTGGCCCTGCGCTTTTGTTTGTTTGGAGATTTTTGATGACTGTTTCAATCTCCTTACTGGTTATGGGTCTGTTCAAGTTTTCTATTTCTTCCTGGTTCAGTTGTGGTAGATCAATGCAGCAGAACAGAGAGCTCAGAAATAGACCCTCAACTCTATGGTCAACTAATCTTTGACAAAGCAGGAAAGAATGTCCAATGGGAAAAAAAAACAGCCTCTTCAACAAATGGTGCTGGGAAAATTGGACATCCCCATGAAGAAAAATGAAATTGGACCACTTCCTTACACCATACACAAAAATAGAGTCAAAATGGATGAAGGACCTCAAGGTGAGAAAGGAATCTCAAAATCCTTGAGGAGAACACAGGCAGCAACCTCTTTGACCTCAGCCCCAGCAACATCTTCCTAGGAACATTGCCAAAGGCAATGGAAGAAAGGGCAAAAATGAACTATTGGCATTTCATCAAGATCAAAAGCTTTGGCACAGCAAAGGAAACAGTTAACAAAACCAAAAGACAACTGACAGAATGGGAGAAGATATTTGCAAACGACATATCAGATAAAGGGCTAATATCCAAAATCTATAAAGAGCTTAGCAAATTCAACACCCAAAGCAGAAATAATCCAATCAAGAAATGGGCAGAGGACATGAACAGACTTCTGCAGAGAAGACATCCAGATGGCCAACAGACACATGAAAAAATGCTCCACATCTCTCAGCATCAGGGAAATATAAACCAAAACCACAATGAGATACCACCTCACACCAGTCCGAATGGCTAAAATTAACAAGTCAGGAAATGACAGATGCTGGTGAGGATGTTGAGAAAGGGGAATCCTCCAACACTGATGGTGGGAATGCAAGCTGGTGCAGCCTCTCTGGAAAACAGTGTGGAGTTTCCTCAAAAAACTGAAAATAGAGCTGCCCTATGACCCAGCGATTGCACTGCTGGGTATATATCCTAAAGATACAAACATGGTGCTCTGAAGGGGGACGTGCACCCGAATGTATATAGCAGCAATGTCCACAATAGCCAAACTGTGGAAAGAACCTAGATGTCCATCAACAGATGAATAGAAAAAGAATATGTTGTATATATACACACAATGGAATACTATGCAGCCATCAAAAGAAATGAAATCTTGCCATTTGTGACGATGTGGATGGAACTAGAGGGTATTGTGCTTAGCGAAGTGAGTCATTCGGAGAAAGACAACTATCATATGATCTCCTTGATATGAGGAAGTGGAGATGCAACATGGGGGGGGTTGGGGGGTAGGAAAAGAAAAACTGAAAAAAGATGGGATTGGGAGGGAGAGAAACCATAAAAGACTCAATCTCAAAAAACAGACTGAAGGTTGCTGGGGTGAGTGGGGACGGGAGAGGGTGGTGGGGATATAGACATTGGGGAGGGTATGTGCTATGATGAGTGCTGTGAAATGTGTAAACTTGGCGAGTCATCGACCTGTACCCCTGGGATAAAAACTCATTATATGTTTATTAAAAATTTAAAAATAAATAAATAAAGAATCGTAAAACAAAACAAAACAAAAATATATATATATACAAACTCTGAAAATAGAAGTGTTTATGTGCAAAAGAGACCTATATAAGAATGTATTGTTACGTAATTTACATTGCTTATAATAGCATTTATAATTTGGAAATAACCTTAATGCATTTGGTTAAGAGAATAGCTGAAATATTCTAGTATTTACAGATATAAAATCCATATAAAATCACATGTAGAAATTATATTTATCACATGTAGAAGTAATATTTAATATTCAATGATAATAAAGTTCTTGAAATGTACTAACATGGAAAACTGTATGGTTGAAAATTTTACTAAATGATACCTTACCTACAAAAAAGTAATTCAAAATGGATTATAGTATTTAATATAAGATCCAAAACTATACAACTTCAAGAAGAAGACTTAAGATAAAATCTCTGTGATTGGATAAAGAATTTATATGGAGGCAATGACTCTACAGGGGACATGAGGCTAGACAAGAAGCTCTGTTCAAATAATGACATGCTTAGTACTTTGTTAAGCACTCCTGGACTCTCCCTTTCTGCTATTACATAAAAATAAAGATGGAAATTAATACATAATTACAAGGAAGTTTCTATATTAATTTTAAATTTATAAATAGAATATCTCAGATATACTCTGAGTTTGGGATGACATGTAATTGTTAAGACATTAATATCTATCTATCTATATATGAAGATACATAAAGATATAGATATATTATCTTGAATTTAACATCTCATTTCTGGACCAAGGCAGATTATTATCATTTTAACAGTGGCATCATCAGCTCTACATATGATGAAATATTCACAGTCTCCAAATATGACAGGAGATTTAATAGAGCAGGATGTGTTCTCATGATAGCTCAAATGATAGAGTGAAATATGATTAATTAAAATTATACTGGAAATTTTAGGCCAAATAAATAAAGACTTCCAGTTATCTAGTTTAGAGAGGAAAGATAAAGCTTTATTTGCCCGTGACATAATCTGGTTGTAATTAAATTCCAAAGGAACACACAAACACACACGCACACATACACGTGCGTGCATGCACATGCGCGTGTGCACACACACACACACACACACACCTCTACTAAAACTAATAAAGCAAGGTTACATAAGAAATCACCTTCATGGATTGGAAACCTCATTATATCCAGATGGCAATTCTTAAATTGATCTATAGGTTCAACGTGTTCTCTATGAAAATTCAACAGAGTTTTTGCAAAAAAAGTCAAGCTCATCCTAAAATGTATATAATAATTCCAATAACTTATGATACCCCAAATTATTCTGAAAATATGATCAAAATTGAGGGATCTATATTACCCAATTTCAAAATTTCCTATGAAGCTACAGTAACAACATAATGTAGTGTTTCTATAAGGATAGGCATGTAGTCAATGGAATAAAATTGACAATTGGAAAGAATCCTTACACTTACTTTTAACAACAGTGCCAAGACAATCTGGTGAAGAAAGGATAGGTGTTTTTTGTTGCTGCTGTTGTTTTACAAATGATGCTGAAAAAATTGGATACCTGTATGCAAAGAAGTAAGCTTAGATCTTTATCTCACTTAACAAAAAAGTAATTCAAAATGGATCATAGAATTAAATATAAAATTCCAAACTATACAACTTCTAGAAGAAAAACTTAAGATAAAATCTTTGTGACCATGGATAGCAAAGAGTTCTTAAATACAACACCAGAGTCCAATCCAGGAAAAAAAGAAAAACAAAAGATAAATTGTACTGCCTTGAAATTAAAACCTTTGTACTTCAAAAGATACTATTAAAAAAAATGAAGGCCCAAGCATCTGATTGTGTGTAAATATTTGAAGATTGTATATTTGTTGGAGAACTTATGTTAATATATATGGAAATCTTACAACTCTGTAATAAAAAATATCTCTATGAAACATTTGACAGAACATCTATACAGGTATATCACTAAGGAAAATTTTTCAAATGGCCAATATGCATATGAGAACATGCTTAATATCATTAGTCATAAGGAAAATGCACGTTAAAATCACAGTGATAGTCTACTCCCCACCTGCTATGGCTACAATCACAGATGAGCAAAAGCAAATGTTGGGAACAATGGGAAGAAAGGGAAACACTCTTACATTGTGTGGGAATGTAAAATGGTACCAAACTTTGAAAAGTAGTTTGTCAGCTTCTTGAACAGCTAACCATGAATTTAACATATGGTTCAGCAATTCTGCTCTGCTTCTTAAATTAAAAAAAAAAAAAAACAAAAAAAAAAACATTTTGTAACAATATGCACAAATATTATAATTGTCTTCCACACAGAAGAGCTGACCTTCTCACCTTCTTTCCTCCAATTATAATTATTCAGAATGGATTTCTGCTTCCTGTTGCTGTGACAACTCTGAAGAAACTATTGCCACCTTTATTCATTGATTTTTCCAATTCTAGATAAGAGTTAAACCCTTTTTAACTTACCATCTTCCCTGTATCTCCATATTCAATTTGCCATCCATGCCATTACTTGTTACCTTATTTTTGTTCTTTCATTTCCTTTATCTGCCTTCTGACCCACCACTAGAGAAATATTCATACTTCAGTCCCTTCTTTCACGTCTCCTTCGGTTTTGTGACTGGCAGCTACACCATGACTTTTACATTATCAAGGAGCAGCATGTGGATACTCTCACTGGTAATTCTACTTATGTTTTATTTTTTGTCATACCTTGGTTCTAAAAACTGTAAATCTTGAAACAGAATTTGAGACTATGTCATTTATTTTATCACTTTATTTATTTATTTATTTATTTCTGTAAAATCAAATGTTGTATGATTACATTTCCTCCTCTGCTTTAACTGGATATTAAAATCAATGTATCTGTGCCTCTCAGTGAAAATTGTCCATATCATCAAAGTCACATGGTTTTATTTGACCCTCAGCTGCTCAAATTGTGTCCTAAAATAATTTACTTCATATTTGAAATCTATATTTCTTGTAGATAATTTTTTTTTTACTTTTCCTTTGGAATTTTTTTCTCTTTCCCCCTTACTAATTGAAGAATAGTGAATTTACACATTATTCATAACTATTCAGGCTTCTAATAATACCAATCAGTGCTGCTCTCAAGGAATATTTCTTCTAGAATTCCTTGGACTACTACTCCAAAATAGTACACTTGTTCCACAGGCTTCTTTTAGCTATACCATTCTGAGATGTTCTTTGGGTTTACAGTCTCTGTTTCCTGAGCCTCAGGACTTCCTCATTCTGAGACTTCTCCATTTATTGCAGGGTTTTCTCAAGCAACTTTCATGGCAAACTTCATGGGAGAAAAAAGATCTTAGTAATTGAATATTTGAAAGTGTATTTATTTTCTTTCACTGATGAAAAGTATTTTGAATATGCAATTCTATGTTCTAAAAATGTCCCTAGAGGTATCTGAAGCACTTGTCTGACATTTTTTAGAGTTTCATGATGCTAATTAGAAGGTGCATGCCATCTGTTCATAGTCTCTTTGTAGGTAATCTCTTTTCTTTCTTCTTCCATGGTTTTATGATTATATCTTATTCTTAGAGCACAGAAATTTTATAAACATTTGTCTAGAGGAGTTTTTTTTTCATCATTAATTTCTTAAGCTTAATTTCTTAAGCTCAGGTAAACTTCCTTCTTAGATTTTTTTTTTTATTGTTTTCTTTACTTCATACCACAAAACATCCACCCAATAATTCTTATCCTGTTTATAGAAATTCTGTTAGAATAATACTGGACTTTCAGGACTAATTTAGCTTTTCTTATATTTCTTGCTGCTATCTCTCTTAAACTCCAGCTCTGACTCATTACCCTATTCTCAGTTGATTACCTAGCATGGTATTTTATTGAGTACAGTGAAGCAATCAGAAAACAAACAAACAAACAAAAAAACCCCACAAACTGCCATATCCAGTTCTACCCATTTAATTAGCATACATTATTGGCTTTTCTTCTATAATGATTAAGTCTCTGTACGCCTATAAAAGGTCATGACCTTGTGCATTATATCCCCCATCTTCTCCTCAAACACTATAGTGGTTTTCATTGCTTCCTGCCTTGATTTCCTTCCAAGGCTGAAGCACTCTTGGTGTAGTGGCTGGAAATCTTGATGGCTGACTTGGCCACATTAGTATCTCTGTCCAGAGCTTACTTTCTGCTGAAGACAGCTTCTTATACAAAGCTGTGCCCCCTTTCCAGGGCAGCCAGTTTCCAGTGACTAGTCAATAAAAGGTGCAAAAGTCTCGCTCCTTCACTCAGATTTAGCACAGATTCAAAGGTCCTTTTTAGATTGGTCTTGCCCAGCCCTGCATCTTTTGCTCTCTTATATAAAGACAGGGCTGTCTATGTAATTTTCAGAGTTCAGTACGATTTAAAATTATATATCCCTTTGTTAAAAAATGATTAATAATTCTGGAATGGTGTCAGCAGAGCATAAAACTAAGAGTGGGGTCCTTTTGAATATGAGGCTCTGTAAAGTCGCATACAGGTAACCTTCATGTGAAGCCTACCCTGCCCACAGACCTTAATCTTAAGTGAACTTTAATAAATAATTTAAAAAAAGGATAAAAATACATGTTTCAGGGGCACCTGGGTGGCTCAGTGGGTTAGGCCGCTGCCTTCGGCTCAGGTCATGATCCCAGGGTCCTGGGATCAAGTCCCACATCGGGCCCTCTGCTCAGCGGGGAGCCTGCTTCCCTCTCTCTCTCTCTGCCTGCCTCTCTGCCTACTTGTGATCTCTCTCCGTCAAATAAATAAATAAAATCTTTAAAAAAAAATACATGTTTCAGTGTGTGTTTCTCAGAAACACCAATGTGCAGTAGGTACATATCTTCAATATTTCTCTTCAATCTCTCCGCCTATTAAAACTGTCCTTTCCTATTTACTGTATTTTTTTAGGGAGGGAGAGAGGAAAAAATAGTGGGAGGGGGAGATGAAGGAGGGGAGAGAGAGAATCTTAAGCAAACTCCACACCCAGTGCAGAGCCCAATGGAGGACTCAATTTCACAACCCTGAGATCATGACCTGAGCTGAAATTAAGAGTTGTATACTTAACCAACTGAGCCACCCAAATGCCCCTACTGCATTATTGTATGAACAAATAAACAAGCTGCCCTTTTTATCAAACTAAAAACAAAGACGACTCATCAAAGTTGTTGTTATACTTATGTGTATAATTTTCTTGTACTTCATAATTATTTCAATTACTTTTTTTTCCTCCACCATTAACCAAATGGCTCTTCTCAATGTCACTGATGCTGTGAAAGGTAATCCATTGTCAACCCTCAGTTTCCATTTTCTTTAACTTAGCAATAACATATGACACATTTGATCAATTTCTTCTCCTGGGAAGACTTTATTTTTTTTGTTTCCAGGACCATATTCAAACTATTTTCTCCTTTGTTGTACACTTGTTTTTGGTCTCTTTTCATAAATAAACTTTTCTACTTTATAATGTTCTCCACTACTAAATGTTTGAGTGACTCAGGGCTAAGTCTTGTATTTTTTTTTTTTTATATTTATATCATTCCCTTTGTAAACACCCAATTCCATGATTGAAATAACTTTCATAATTTAAAAAAGAGTCCGTAATTTAAACCTCCAGCAGGAACTTTCCTTTTAATTCTTGTTACTACTATGCATTAGCCATAAATTTTGCTAGTTTCCTGAATAAGGTAGCCATAACATCTACAAGTAATGACATTTTAAAAAAAAATTTTATTTATTTGACAGAGAGAGAGAAATCACAAGTAGGCAGAAAGGCAGGCAGAGAGAGAGAGGGGGGAGGAAGCAGGCTCCCTGCGGAGCAGAGAGCCCAACGCGGGACTCGATCCCAGCACCCCGGGATCATGACCGGAGCCGAAGGCAGAGGCTTTAACCCACTGAGCCACCCAGGCACCCTGACATTTTTTTTTCTTTCCTTTTGATACTTTCAGCTATTTTTTCCCTCACAACATTGGCCAAAACCACAAATGATATGTTAAATGGTTGTAATACCTGGTATCTTTCTTTTGTTTCTGATTTTGAAGAGAATGCTTCCAAATTTTCTCCATTAAGTATAATGAACTAGTTTCTGTTTAGTATAGAATAGTAATAACATAAAGAACAAAAATGAATGAAATTAAAGTGAGTTATTAGGAAAATATGTATCAGACATCATATATAAAATTAAGATGTAAGAAGGAGATCTTTGGTCACAATGTATTGTCAGGAATTGACTGTAGAACTGATAGAGCATATAAACTAATAGAAATTTCTAATGAAACAATTGCATGTAGTAAGAGAGCAGGGAAGAGACAAAGATAACTTCAAGGTTCATTGCCTTAAGAACTGTAAGGTTGGAATAGTCATTTACTAATATAAGGACTGTAGGTTGACCATCTTTGCAGTGGGAATGTTAGGGAGCATAGTGTTAAACTTAGCATTTTTGAGATGTTTAGTATTTAGCATTATGGAAATGATGAGTAAGACATGGGACACATGATTCTGACATCTGTCCCATCTGTTTCTTGGACTGGTTTGAAACACCTGCAGAATGAAGGGTAAGAAATAGAAACTGAAAGAAGTATTTCTCAAGAAGGAGTTCAACCTTAGAAAAGAGGAGAAAGGAAGAAAAATTAACACAATTGAAAGGCAAAACAAAGCTCTAGGGAAAAAATATGTGGTATTGGCATAAAAAGAGATAAATAACTCAGTAGAGTAAAATAGAATGTTTAGGGACAGACAGCATATTAAGAGACGCACAAACTCATTAGTAATTAATGACAGGCAAATGGTCACTGTACACCTGTTAAATTGTTAATAATTAGAAATCTAGACAATGTTAGGTGTTAGGAGGAGTGTAGCAGAGGTACAAAACCTTTACACATGGATGCTGAGCATATAACCTGCTATAGGCATGCTACAGAGTAATTTGATACAATTCAGTCAAATGAAGTATATACACATCTTTGAATTTTTCCAGGGAGAGTCTCACACATCTCTAAGAGACCTGAACAAGGGTGTGAGGAGTAGTAGTCAAGCTGGGTGTCCATCTGTAATACCACATAGGCAGTATTCACAGGCTCAGCCCCCATTTGACCAAAGCCTTAGCAGACTGTCCCTAGGTCTTCCCCAGAATATACAGAGGTAGGCAGTTGTGGGCAATTGCCACAAGGCCCTTGTGTGTGCCAGAGAGATACCTTATTTTGCAGAAGGCACAATTTCTTATGCATCACCCTGGTTCTAGCAATGCATAGAGTATGCCCCCTTGCCACTGCCCCTTTGGTGCATCTGCAGACTACAAAATCACCTAACTATGGTCACGAATTTGATTCTTCATGACTCAGTGCTTATCATCTAACATCTGGCCTCTACTTCAGTGACACCTATGGGTCACAAGTAACTGACACCATGTTGATCTTGCTTATGCTGTGTGTGCATTTGGGCTTATTGTGTCCTTTCCTTGCTGGGCAAATCTACGTCACACTTGTAGGCCCTCCAAAGGACTGTAGTAGTCACTTAGGAACTGTTGAATTTCTTGATAGTTGGTGAATGGGTGAAAAATGGCAGATACATATAAAAAAACTCATGCAAAGCAGTTAGAAGCAATTTGTTAGATATTTGCAGAAAGCATGATAGATTTTGGAATGTAGATTCTCAGTAAAAATAAGCAAAAAATAAAATGAAGTCAAAGCAGAATAATATTTCCTTGAATGAATATATATGCACAAATGGGAATAAAAAACAGGGATATGAAGAAGTAATGAAATAAGAGAGGAGTCCAGCAGGGATTCTGATAATAGTGTGGATAGCTTTGGAATTTGATTAACTCTATCCTCTGTATCTAAAATTTACAGAGCCAAAACAAAGTACCAACAATGACAACAACAAAAATTGAACAATTGCTGTCCCTAAGATCAGGGCCTAGAGCTTGAAATAAATACAGTTACTAGACAGAAAGTCTTTGCAGTGTTTCCTTTAGGGAAAATAAAATCAATTTCTAGTGTTATACTCAGTTGGCAAGCATTTATCCACAACCCCAAACATCAAAGTTGTTTGTAATGAGATATTTTAGTTTATAGGTTGAGTTACCCTGTAGGTTAATAGACAGGTTAGCTGACTACTGGGATCTCTGGTGACCAATTATTCTTTGGAGAGAAGATTTCTTCTATTTTTAAACCTTGAAATACAGTATATATGTTATTCTCATCTTCCTTTACCACTGGGTTATTTACCTACATGAGAACCTACATGGAGGAATTCTAATGAGACTAACCCTTCTAAGAAAGCTGTTCTTGCTTAAGTTCAGTGTGAATTTCTGTCCTGGAAATGTTCTGTCTTGAAATTTCTGTCTATATTAGTTGGAATTTAACTGCTACAGGACATCAAAAACCCAAATTTAATCCGTTTAAGAATTTATGATAGTATAACTGGTAGGATTAGAAAAGATTTAATTTATTCATGTAGGGGAAGATGGACCTAAAAGATTTTAAGAAACTTAAGCAATGAAAGTACTTATCTTTGTGAAAGAATTTACGATTTTGTTTTTTTTTTTTAAGATGAGGTTTAATTTCTGAGGCTGGCATTCAGAAGTTGTTTCGATTCATTTGAATTCAAGCAAGTAGATTTCAACGCTTAGAATTTTAGTTTCCTCATCTTTGAGAGAGTGATAATAACATAAGAATCACATGGTTGTTCTGAACTTTTAATGAGAAATATATGTTAAAGGTTTTTTTCATGAACTGGAAAAAAATTTATAGATTACATATATATATATATATTACATATATATATATATATATATATTACATATATATATATATATATATATTACATATATATATAATTTGAAGGTACCTTTTACCTGTGTGTATATGTAGTATAGCAATGAAATAAAAATAAGTGCTTTGAAAGAATAGTGCATTTTTCATAAAACCAAATTATGATATAGGTTAAATACAGACAAACATGTAGAGCACTGGACAAGTAGTGTTTTGTCTTGATGCAGAAAATACATTTGGGCAAATAAACAGGAAGTGATTTTCTATTGTGTGGAAATTTCAGTAAGTGCAGAATTTAATTTTGTGTATCTTCCCTTACAAGATTTCAAAGGAGAAAAGATGTGTGGGATAAAGTGGAAAAAGGATATGTGGGATAAAGTGGTATGGCTCCGGGCACCTGGGTGGCTCAGTGCGTTAAGCCTCTGCCTTTGGCTCAGGTCCTGGTCTCAAGGTCCTGGGATCGAACCCCGCATCAGGCTCTCTGCTCAGCAGGGAGTCTACTCTCTCCTCTCTCTCTCTGCCTGCCTCTCTACCTACTTGTGACCTTTGTCAAATAAATAAATAAATAAATAATCTTAAAAAAAAGTGGTATGGCTCCTTTCATCACAAATAATCAAGGCTGTTTAATGATATTTGAGCTGGTCTTCTGGATTAAAGACATGCAGTCACTGGAGTTATCTCTAGCAGAAATGACTGCTTGTCTTTAATCCAGGAAACCAGCTCAAGTATCATTTGTATTTTAGAGGACAATTTAGTAACTAGACACTCCTTTTTATTTTTTAATTTTTAAATCTTACTTACTTATTTATTTATTTATTTATTAATTAAACAGCCTTGGCTGTGGGGAGGAGTTCTCTGCTCTCCAGGAAACCTTGTTCTGGTGCTCAGAATGCTCAAGTCTGCACACCTTCAGACATGGCATGGTTGTCTAGAGCATGGCATTCCTGTAAGGATTTGCTGCAGAAGTAAGACTTCTCTAAAGACTTTGTTATATGTTAAACGTTCTGTCAACATTCAGAAGAGGGAATCTGTCTAGGCAGCAGGCTAGCATGAAACAACATGTGAGCATTTATTTGAGAGGAATAAAATTGGAGATTTAATTCCCATTCATTATAATATCAAGCTTTCAAGGTATTTTTTTCCTGCATTTTTTAATATATAAGGCATGCCTGAGCATGCGGCAAGTACTTTTATCTGGGAGCACTTCTGCAGCAAACCTCCTTAATGCTCACGGTGCTACACATTCTGTGTCTAGCTGGCCATCCTGAACTCTGCGGATGGCATCACCACTCCACAGCCAAGGTGTCCCTCACAAACTTCTCCAGTTTTGGCAGAAAGATTCTTAACTCCATAGTGCCCTCCCCCACCTCCCCACCACATACCGTTAGTCATTTCATTTGATTGCCAGAGTTTGGCCTTTGGTTCCCCTCGTGATTTTATTTACTCAGATCTCGGTTGTTTGTCTGGCCATTCTTTCCACTTTTATATCCTCTAGTAAAGTCGTGTTAAATGTCATTGGCTAAGAGTTCACTGTAGCCTTTACATAGTAGTAGATTAGAAGAAGTTTTTAGTATAATTGTCATATGGTTCTGAGGGTAGCTATAGGCTTCTCTCACCAAATGCTGGCCAACCCTTGAGTAGAGAGGGGGTAGGATATTCTAGTCCCTGTCTAGGTCAGATTGCATTTTCGCTTTCTTTTCTGGTTCTGGATGCTAGGACAGCACTGTGTATTTCTGGATCCTACAATTGCACAGTTACTTCCTGGTATCAGTAGTTCACTGACCATCATGCATTGTTAGTGTAGACTTAGAGAAATTTCTGCTCCGGTTAGGGAAGAAATGGTATATACAATATTCTGAAAAATGTGAAAGCTCTTCTCTCCTTTCTATATAACAAGTTTCACCCAATTGATTCTTACTTCTTAGATTATCCCTGAGATGACATCATACTTTTTCCAGTCTCTTCCATCTCTTTCTTCCAGTTCCTCTTCTGTCTATCTTCATTGCTAATTGCAAAGATAGATTGTCCTTTGTGCCATCCAAGAGCTTTTTCCCTATCAATCTTATAATGATTGCACTGGACTTAACAGAAGTTGACTCTTCCAGGTGATACACTTCATTTGAGTTAAAGGAGTAAAGTGACAAAGAATCCTGTGGATGAGATATTTGGGGGGACAGTCTCACAATTTATTATCCATAAGAAAGGCCCTGTACAGAGGAACATTGTGTGTGGAGAAGGGAGGGAAGTGATGAAGGAGTAATGTAGAAGCTATGGAAAGGGGGGGCAGAGGAAGTGAGACAGGTTTCCGTGATTGGTGAAGGTGGCTTCCAACAGTAATCAGAGCTTATGTATATATTTATGTGCACAAACGGGGAAGGGACAGGGAGGGCTCTAGAGACACTAGCTTTGCCTTTAGAATTCTCCTTCAATTGTATTTTTTTCAGCTTTCCAGAGAATTTTGACTAACTGCCTATCACGCACTAAACAATGAACACTATACAAAATGAAGTTAGTAAAGTTTGTGGATAAGTATATTCAACAGATACTGTAATTCTGTTTGTTCCCAATTCACTTTTAAAAACTATTCAGAAAATTCTTGAATAACATGTGTTACATGATAAATTATTTCTCAAGAGTGAGACTGTCCACATTATGTGTTTATTGCCTTTTATTTTTATTGTTGTGTTGGATAAGATTCAAATATTCAATTATAAAGATTAAGTTGGAAATGTTAATTTTTAATTTAAAAGTCTATAAGGCAGATATTAATATTGGTATAGCTTCTTGTTTTACTTTGTTCAAGATCTAATCCATTTAGATTAATGATTTTTAAGACATCAGTCAGCATGCATTTATTTTGATGAGCTCTATTATAAAATTTTATTTTTTTTTCAGACAAGATAGTCTTATACATTGTATATTCTAATATTATGTATTAGGAATTTTATTTGGTCACAAATATTAATTTAATTTAATTTTATTTTATTTATTTATTTTTTTTAGACTTTAATTTTTTATTTTTTATAAACATATATTTTTATCCCCAGGGGTACAGGTCTGTGAATCACCAGGTTTACACACTTCACAGCACTCACCAAATCACATACCCTCCCCAATGTCCATAATCCCACCCCCTTCTCCCAAACCCCCTCCCCCGGCAACCCTCAGTTTGTTTTGTGAGATTAAGAGTCACTTATGGTTTGTCTCCCTCCCAATCCCATCTTGTTTCATTTATTCTTCTTCTACCCACTTAAGCCTCCATGTTGTATCACCACTTCCTCATATCAGGGAGATCATATGATAGTTGTCTTTCTCCGCTTGACTTATTTCGCTAAGCATGATACGCTCTAGTTCCATCCATGTTGTCGCAAATGGCAAGATTTCATTTCTTTTGATGGCTGCATAGTATTCCATTGTGTATATATACCACATCTTTTTGATCCATTCATCTGTTGATGGACATCTAGGTTCTTTCCATAGTTTGGCTATTGTGGACATTGCTGCTATAAACATTTGGGTGCATGTGCCCCTACAAATATTAATTTTAAAACATGGACTTAAAATGTATAGTTTTTATTCATGTATATTGTTAATATTAGAACATCAACATTATAATGTAAAAATTATTGAGCAAATCAAAAAGCAAAAGCAAAAAATATAGAAATTCATCTTTTATTATTGAATTTACTAAAATCATCCAAATATGATCTTACTTTTTTAAAACATTTTTCTCTTGGGCTTAATATATTAAATTTACTTCTAATTTCTGCAAATTGAAAATTTAACATCTATAGAATAGCTCTTCCCAAGTAAATCCTGGTTCACCCTAAAGATCTGGAGATTTTAGATAGTCCCAAACCACAAGTTCTCATGGTTATAGTGAACATGAAGTGTCCAGGGAGCCACTTTCAAATATAGGTAGGCAGTCCTAAACTCCCTTACCCTGCCTCACTCTTCTTTCCTGTGGAGACCACAAAAAAGGTGCTTGCTTACAGCTTCATTCTCTCTGCATCATGACTGATCACATGCTTTTCTGAGGGGCACTGCATGGCATACTGTACTCTTCCTGAGAAACTGTGAGTATAATGAAACTGTAAAACTCTTCATTTTCTTCATCTTGATCTGCATCTGGCCTTACTATCTCTCGCTCAAAATATATGGTTCAAACATTTAACCACAGGATCCACCTATCATTTGGAAAGGCATTTAAATGGTCACACATAAAATACAATTAAAATTAAATGAATGATATATGGAATTATAGTACTTTTCTGAAAAGATAATGAAAATTGCTTGCCCTTTCTTTGGAGTAAATTAGGGGACTCTAATAAAAAACAAGTGGAGTTCAAAATGATTTTTATACTGGCAGTGACCTCTGTGTGTACTACTTCCTGTGGAGCATATGAGGCATAGTAAATGGAAAGAAAAATTGTAATAATTACGAGATTTATTTCTTCACAATTTAAACAATGAGAACAAATTATACTTGCTAAATTCCAGGAAAGAACAAATTAAAAGGAAAGAGTGTACTGAGAAAAGCCACAAGGGCATTTTAGGTGCAGTGCCATTACTTTAATCAAATTGACACTGTATGCTCAGTCTGTCTCTACTGGTAATATATAACTGTGCTGATCCTTGTATTATAATAAATTTATTGGTGTTAAGAAATTAATGAAAATAAAAAATAATTAAAATGCTAAAGCTACCTCTATTATTATAACTCAGGTTGGAAAACTGTGAAAGCCTACCATATTAAATTGAATAGTGACACACAATAGGATATTGTCCAGGACAATTTTTAAGGAACAAGATGAGGTCTGCTGGCATGAATATCCTATAATTTCTAATTAATTGACAACTTTTCATAAGAGTTTAAAAAGAATGTCAGTGCACAAATCGCACAAGCTTCTCCTTGTGTCTCAAAATGTTGAGCTACAAGGCAGTAGTAAGCATTAAGGACTGTAGTGTACTACAGAGTAGTACACTAGAGTAGTGTACTACTCTAAAGAAGTAGTAGTTTAGAGTAGTGTACTACTCTAAAGAACCACTTCACATCTTGATGAAGACATCATTAGGTATTAAAGTTAAGAAGATCTTGATGACATCTCATTCCTACTTTTTAAAACCATTTTGTTTTTCTTTTATCTTTTTTCTATTATAATGCATTTATTTTTAATATACATTACATTTCTGTCTACATATGATGATATTTTACATAGGAAACTAGTTCTCGGTGCTCTCTTATTTTCATTTTTTCCTTTATTTTTAAGTTATGATTAATATACTCTAAAGTTTATAATTTTTGGCATATATCTCTGCAAGATTTAACAAGATTTGTTGTAGAATCACTACTGTAATCAAGATATAGAAAAGTTCAATCAGTACCAAAAATTCTTCTTTGGCTCTTTGTTGTTAATTTCTTCTGCTTACTCTTAAACCTAGAAATTACTTACCTACTTTCAGTACTTCTTTTTGACCTCATACAGAATGTCATGTAATCAGAATCATACAGCCTGTAGCTGGCTTCTCTCTCTTCTTCTCCCTGTGCTTATGCTCTATCTCTTTCTCTATCAAATAAATAAATAAAATCTTTTAAAAAATCAGTCAAAAAATTCACAAAATAAAAGGATGTAAAATATGATACCATATATCTAAAATGTGGGGGGTGGGGTGAGATAGGTGTAAAGAATGGGTTCAAACTTAAATGATCATCAACTTAACATAGACTGCTATATGCAGAAGATGTTATATACAAACCTAATGGTAACCACAAATCAAAAGCCAGTAATGGATATACAAAAAATAGAGAAAGTAATGCAACTATGTCACCCAAAAAAGCCAAGAGAGCAGGAGACAAGAGACAAGAGAGCAGGAGAAAAAAGGAACAGAAAAGAACTACAAAAGGGCTACAAAACAACTATAAAACAAGTAACAGAATGGCAATAAATGCATACCTATCAATAATTACTTTGAATGCAAATGGACTAAATGCTCTTTTCAAAAGACATAGGGTGATGGAATGGATAAAACAAAACAGAACAAAAACAAAAACAAAACCCAAGACACATCTATATGCTGCTTACAAGAGATTCAGTTAAAAAATGGATTAATGACCTAAATTTGAGACCCAAAACCATAAAAATCCTAGGAGAGAGCACAGATAGTAATTTCTCTGACATTGGCCATAGCGATACTTTTTCTGGATAGGTCCCCTGAGGCAAGGGTAACAAAATAAAAAATAAGCTATTGAGAGTACATCAAAATAAAAATCTTCTGCACAAAGAAGAAAACAGCCAAGAAAAGTGAAAGAAAACCTACTGAATGGGAGAAGATCTTTGCAAATGATATACCTGACATATCTGATAAAAGGTTAGTATGCAAAATACATAAATAACTTATAAGACTCAATGCCAAAAATGCAATAATTCAGTTAAAAATGAGCAGAAGGCATGAATAAACATTTCTCCAAGGGGACATAGATATGGCCAACTGACACATGAAAATACGCTCAGCATCACTCATCATCAGGGAAATGCAAATCAAGACTACAATGAGATATACCCTCACACCTGTCAGAATGACTAAAATAGAAAACACAAGAAACAACATGTTTTGGCAAGGATGTGGAGAAAAAGGAAGCCTTGTGCACTTTTGGTGGGAATGTAAACTTTTGCAACCACTGTGGGAAACAGAATGGAGGCTCCTCAAAAAATTAAATATATACCATTTAATCCAATAATTCTACTACAGGTATTTTCCCCAAAAATATGAAAACACTAAATCGAATAGATATCTGTACCCCTATGCTTATTGCAGCATTATTTGCAGTAGCCAAATTATGGACACAGCTCAAGTGTCCACGGATAGATGAATGGGTAAAGAAAAAGTGGGGTATTCAGGCCTTAAAAAGAATGATATCTTGCCACTTATAACATAGATGTATCTAGAGAGTGTAATGCTGTGAAGTCAGAGAAAGAAATGCAACAGAGAAAGAAAATGCTGTGAAATTTAAGAAACAAAACAAATGAACAAAGAAAAAAGACAAACCAAAAATAGATTATCTTCTGTAGAAAAGAAACTTATGGTTACAAGGGGGGGGGGGGTTGGGGTGGGAGGAGGATGGGTGAAATAGGTGAAGGGAATTAAGAGTATTCTTATCATGATGAGCACAAAGTATATCTAGAATTGTTGAATCACTATATTGTGCACCTGAAACTAATATAATACTGTATGTTAACTATACTGGAATTAAAAAAAAAAAGAAAGAAAGAAAGAAAGAAAAGAAAAGAAAAAAGAAAAAAACCTGTACTGCATTGAATTGCCTTTGAATTTCTGTCAGAAATTAATTGTTCTTACATATATGGGTGTATTTTTGGACCTCCTATTCTGTTCCATTGATTTATATGCCTACTTTGCTGCCAATATCATGTTGTCTTGATTATTATGGATTTGTGGTGTGTCTTTCATTCTTTTCTCAGAATTATTTGACTTAGCTAGTTCTTTTACTTTTTCATATAAATTATTAAACCAACATTCATTTCTGCCAAAATCTTGCAATGATTTTGCTTTGTGTTGCTTAGACCTTATGCCATTTCTGGGAGAATTTGCATTTTTTTTTTGCATTTGCATCTTTATATATTGTATCTCCCCAGTCCTTAAACATGATACATCTTTCTGTCTCTTCAGGTCTTCTTTGTTTTTGTTTTTTGTTTTTGTTTTTGTTTTTTTCTTTTTTCTTATCAAGTGTTTAGTAGTTTTCTGCATGCAGTTCTTACATATATTTTATTGATGAATATCTAATATTTCATGTTTTTTTGGTGCTATTACAAATGGTCTTATTTTTAAAGCTGAATTTCCTATTATCCATTACTAGTATTTAGGAATATAATTGCATGTTTACATTCATATTGTATTGATATTGACCTTGCATCCTACAACTTTGCTAAACTCATTAGTTCTATTAGCTTTTCTGTAGGTACTTAGAAATTCTGTATGTAGACAATCATGTGGTTTCCAAATAGAGTCAGTTTTATTGCTTTCCTTCCAATCTTAATTGTTTATTTCTGTTTCTTGTTGTATTATTGCCTTAGCTCAGTTAGTTTCGTTCATGCACTGATAATCACTTCGCTAAAAAGGACCCCCTGAAGATCTCTGGAGTTCACATCCTGTGCATGTCTTTCCTCTCTGGTGCCCTGTCCTGTAGGTTGTAGTTGTCTTGGCTTCATCTAACCCTCAACTCAAGGATATCCTGGTTCTGTCTATGACACTGTTCTCTGTTTCCCCCAGATATTAAGTTTGGCGCTTTCATGTTTCCCATGTCTTAGGGATCACTGCTCTGCTGCCTATTTAATTTATTTTTTGAACTTTTTGGTTATTTAAGGATAGATAAATATGATAGATAAATATGATATCTGTTACTCCATCTTGGGTGGAAGCAGAATTTCCCACTTCTTTTTGTATTCTTGATATTGAATATGACCAAATAAGTTGAAAATGGCAATGATAAAAGTAATTCACCTTCATATTTGTTACATGCCAGAAATGTCAAGGAATTTCTGTAAGAATACATACAGTACTATACTGAAGGAAAAGGATAAAAGCCTAACTCAAAACTTACTTCTGTGAGAAAATAGCATGATGTAGTAATTATGAGAAAAAAAAAGATAAATGAAGGACCTGGTTTTAATTTGGGTTCTCTCAAAAGCAGTATAAGCTTCAGAGCATTTTGAAGGGCTTAGCATTCTTCATTAAATTTTAGAGAAAAATTTGAGGCAGAAGAATTGAGAGACACTGTGTAGGGTACTTGAGCTGGGATATGGGATAGAGTTTCAAAGCTCTTTACTACAGTAATGCTCAAATTTTAGTGATTTGAAGGGTTATGACATAGACATAAAAGGAATTTGCTACAAATCTAAATCTTATCTACAGTTACAAATAATCCAGGGTAGACAAAGGTCAAACAGAAAATAGGCCACTTGTAACTGCTTTTGGCCTTCCAGATTAATTATTACAGCCACTTAACCTTGTGCTTGGGAGATCTAAGGACAAAGGTGAGCAAACTAACAGGAAAACGAGTTTTAGACTTTACCAGTTATTCTTCAATGACATTGAAAGTCAGAGCACTGGGGACTAGACCAAACAGGACCACATTTTCTTCCTGGAATGGAACTGGGGTCAAAGACAAACAAGAAACAGAATGCTTTCTTGGTGCACAGCATTTGCCAAACAAAGAAAGAGAAACATCAAATAACCAACAACTGAACAGAAATCAAGTTCTATTTACATCAACAAATGAAAAGAGGCAGTGGTGTTAAAATTAGAAAATTTCAAGGAGTAAGGTTTTTTTCTAATAATTCTATATGACTTAGTTATTTTTCATGTGCTGGGTATATATGCATTGTGAATTTGTATTCTAATGAGCAATATAGGCTACATACACACACACTCACAAATAGCTATTTTAACTTAACTATAAAACATAAATTTCAACATGGAAATGTAAAGGGTGTAATATAAAGCAGTAATATTAAATTTATGAGTCTCAATTTCTAGACTACATTAGAAAATAAAATTAGGAAGAATATATAATAAGAAATAAAATAGTGAATTCAACATAGTTGACAGAGAAGAATAATTAATAAAAATATATAACATATGAATCTCAAAAGTAAATTTGCTGATTTTAAAAACCCAGGATTGAGAAATTAAAAGGATGATGAAATGTATATACATAGTTCCTGCATTAAAAGCAATGCAAGAAAGATTAACATACATAAGTAGAAGCAGAAAAGTAAAACATTATGTGAACATATAGGGATCTTTTTTATTAATAAGTTAAATTTCAGCTTGTGAAATTGGCAGTCATAACTCATTCTGAACCGAAGAATTTAGCATTAAAGCATGTAAATAACAATTGTCAAAAATAAAGGAGAGATGAAAGAAACAAAACATAATTATAGACATTAGCAACCAGTCTACCTCTGCAACCTGTCAAATAATTAAGAATTATTTATATAATCACAAATACAAAGTACCTATAATCATAAATACATCATAAATACTAAAATACATAGTACATATGATCAAATAATGACAGACAACTATTTTTCTATGCTTTCCATGTGTAAATAAAGCTTTGAGTAGGAAAGAAAATCTATCATTTGGCTGTAGATTATAATTCTCTCATTATCATATTTTATCAGAGGAAATTTAGTCTTCCTTGTATATTCTACATGACAAGATCAACTTTTTTTGGGAAGCATCTTTGACCTTAAATATAGTATTATAGCTGAAAACCCATATATACAGAGTTCAAGACAGTTATTTGCAGCATGGAAACAGCGAAGACAAGTTGTATGATAAGAAGAGTCAGTATTTTGATCCTGAGTCTTCCTAATGTTAAACAAAGGGAAAATATGATTTTTTAAAAAGCTAATATTTAGAAGTTTATGAATGACCAACTACTTCTTATATGTATTATGCATTACACATTTAGTCCTCTCTGCAACTGTAAGAGATAAGTATAATATCATTCCTATTTTACAGATGAAGAAATTGATGCTTGAAAAGATTGATTTCATATGGCCAATTTCATATAGCTAGCAAAGGACAGCAGTAGACTTTAAACCCAGGCTCAGGACCCTTGGCATACAATCATAACGAATCTGCTGACATTAACAATTCTCATTTAAATAATGCAATTTAAGAAAAAAAAGTCAAAATAAATTTATATAAGTGTCAGTTCCATACATTAGCCAATCCAAATACAGAAAATTATTATTTCTGCTGTATTTTTGGAGGAAGTTATTGATTTTGGCTTTTAATTTTAAGAGGTTTGGTTGATTTTTCAAGGTTGTTTTTCATTAAGTCCATAATAAAATATATTGAGATATATCTGCTTTTGAAATAATGTCTGTGCTTAGTGGCAATTTCCTTTTATTTTGCTATTAACCAAAATAAGATCTCTTGCATCTCATTGCCTCTTCTGAATGTGGCTGATGCTCTGGTTTCCCAAATATCTACTGTTCAATGGGAATGAATCACTAACTATTTGTGACCACACTAACTTATTACTAACATATTATTGCATACCCAATAATTGTGGGTCTGAATTAATACTCCTTTATATCTCTTTGTGGAATAGTTCATGTACTGCAAATTTGTTCTACCTAAGATTAATTGAAGACTCTAAAAAGAAGCAGTATATTTTATTTATTTTTAAAGATTTATTTATTTGAGAGAGAGATACTAAATCTATACTAAATACTAAATCACCTTCTCTCACCTTCTCACAGTGTGTGTGAGAAGGTGAGAGAAGGTGAGAGTAAATTCTCAAGTAGACTCCCCATTGAGTGTGAACCCCAATGGGGCTGGATCCCAGGACCCTGAGATCATGATCTGAGCCAAAATAAAGAGTCAGCTGCTCAGCCAACTAAGCCACCTAGGTGCCCCAGAAGAAGCATATTTTTAAACACCAGACAGGAAATGAATATTTACACCCAACAATATTTTCCAAAGTGGTGTCAATTCTGTCCCTGCCCAGGTTTTTAATCAGAATAAGGCAGACAATTTCAATGAGTGTTAAAGCAATATAAGGTTTGCTGAAGACTAATGGAAACTGGGTGTGACTTTCTTCTTGCAATTTAAGGACTTTTTATCTTTATGAGTAAGATCCCGTGATCATATGGACATCAGTTTCTTTGGTTATTTTATGATTATTTGTGCATCTCAATAAGGAGGAATGGTGTCAACGGTTACAATTTTTGTTGAATTGAGAATCCTTGAAAGATTACTTCATCAAACTTCAGATATTAGATCACAATAATTAGATCATTTTTATGATGTCTTCTCCAAAAAGACACACTGACCCTTTGGAATAATGTAAACAAAACTTTCTTGATCTTCCATAGCTAGACCAAGTCCTTTTCCCATTCACTCTGTACCATGGCCCCACATTTGACCTCTTTCTTGTGGATTTAATGTCACTGATGGACTATTGGTTGTCTTACCTGATTCAAACAACTTTGGCAAAAGTTATATATTGGGAAGAGCTCAGGCTGGTCATCCCAGCAGACAGTCTTAGCTCTGTCAACTAAAATTAATTTCTCTAACAAGTTAATAGGTGATTGCATTTAGATTGGGGTGATTACTTGAAATGTGGTTCATAAATAAAGAATTGCCCCACCTCAGAAAATAATCAGAGAATTCTCATGGTTAATTTTCTGTTATTTAAAATCTTATTTTAGTATCCTATAACATCATAGAACATTTTGTCACATTTGAGTTTTAGAAATATTTCTCCATCCTTAAAGAGTTGTACTCATTTTTTGTTTTGCCTGCTGACAGTTTTCAAGTCCATCACTCTGCTAGCCCTTTGGGCCCCACAGCTGGGAAAACTGCTAAGAAAGCCTGGACACTTCTTTTGGTGCAAGCAAGAAGTTGAAACTATGCAAGCCATGGTCCCATAAGAGGAGATACTCTCTCTGACCCCACCCAAGAATAAAATCCAAATCCAGTCACCTCTTCTCTCTCTCTCTCAAACCATTTCAGATCTACCTGAAGGCCTTTTCTGCCCCCTCCAGAAAGCCTTATTATTTGAATAAGGAAGCTTACCGTCATCATGTATGTTTGGCATTATCGGTCTTGACATTTGAACCACATTTTCAATGGACTTTCATCCCATCTCTCTATCCCACATCCCTTTCCATCTGGAAGGAAGGACACTTTGGCAAAGAGTCTGCCATCCCACACTGATAGTTGTCTCAGAGCTATCCCCCGCTGTATGTTTGCTTATACAATAAAAATTGGCTTTTACTAAATGTAATTCACTTCATTAAATAATATCTCCCTAAACTGTTTTTATTTCTCTTACTAGGGCATATACTATGAAATTCCTGGTCATATATTGATAATTGTTTAACTTTTTATTTGTATGTAAATCCAGAAACTTGTGTGTAGATTAATAGCCAGAATGAAAGGACTTAGAGCTAGGAGAAATCATTTTCTATGGTTTATTATCCAACACCAATTGGTACCTGTGCTCCTTATGACAGCCAAAGTCATCCAACAGTAGCTTTCTCTCACTGTATTTACATCTTCAGTTCTTAATCATTCAGTCTGGCTTTTGCTCATGGTACTCCCTGATTTTACCCTCACTGACTCCACTGTGCTGTGGTAATTTCCCCATATGTGAATGTGGTTCCTTTTCTGCTTGACTCAACTCTTCCTCCTTTAGCCCATCCTTGTTGCCCTTGTGACTCCTGATTATTCTATGCCTAGTTTTCTATAACAATGTCCTCAAAACTGGCACTAGAAGCCCTTCTTACTGCTTCTCTAGCTTCCTTTACTTCATCTGCTGAAGAACATACCACCGTCTATTGCTACGACCTATTCAATGTTCTGAACCCCACCAGATCTGAGTACTCGGTAGCCTGGGATGATGTACAATTTCTTCAAAGAGATGTTTTTTGAAACTAGGACAGTGACAGTCGATAAATAAACATTGAATTAGTGAAGCATCAAACTTCATGAAACATTAGTCATCAAATTAATTGCTTAAACAAATGGATCTAGAAAGAATGTGATTAATTAATGTTTGATAATTTCACCATTTATCCCTCTTCATCAGCAGAAGTGGCAGTAGAGTTTTCTCCCAGACTGGAAGAGAAATTCTTGAAACTGGTGGCCTGTCAAAGAGAAGATAGTGATTGGCTTCCAGGATCAAGCTGTCCATTATTTTTTCATCATAGGACAAATAACAACCGGTCTGCCAGCTTCTTCCCTGTCCTAAAAGTAAGCATATTAATTGTGTTCCCAATCCCAATGTAATACAAACATATGTCCAATTCTTTCATTTGCGGGCAAAGCTGACACAAACAGGAAGCCCTTTCCAGTAATGTTAATGAATTGACTTAGCCCTTCATTCCTAAAAATGAATAGTCATCCTAGGATCATAAGATATTCAAAGATCAATAGTAGCATGAACATTTAGAAGGACTGAAAGAAAGAAAAAAAAGGAAATTTCAGAAGAAAAAATGTTTTTTAATAATCTCAGGAAGAAAAATACCACTGGCAGAAGAGAAAAGAAGAACAATTTCAAGAGCATTCATTTATGCTCATCAATTTTATAGTTAGGTAAAATTCAATAAATATTGATCATTAAGAATAAGTTATCATTGTAAATTGGAGGGAGAGAGAGAACCATGTATGAAAACAGGAGACAACCATACATAGAGAACCTTGGAAAATCCTGCTTCTTATAGCAAAACTATTGGCTGTTTTCCATTAGAGTTTTTCTGTCAGCTGGGAAAGGTAGAGCCTATAAACCTGGCATTAGTTTTCCCAAATATACTACTACAAATTCTGAATGATTCCAACCCCCTAAAATAATTTATATTGCATGTAACAGAAGAATTGACAAAAGCATGAGATATTCTTCTACAAATTGTGTATATGTCTCTGAGAAATAAGTCATGCTTGTTCTTTCTTAATATTTCTATTGGAAAGTAGACAGAGCCTAAGTATCATTCTTTTGGAGAGTAGACAAACTTAGGTATCATCAACCCAAGTGAAAGGGAGGACAATTACACTTTCTTTCATTGAAAAACAATCACCTTATGTTAACAAGTCAGATAGTAAATAATTTTAGTCTTCATGTATATGATGAGCAGGAGGTAACTTTGCATGATCTTTGCAAATATCTTTTGACAATGTTGAACTTTATCTGGTTTCTAGTCCTGAGAAAGTGAGATGGTTAAGAAATGTGTGTGCTCATTTGCATTTCAGGAAATGGTTAACCACAAAGGACCAGAAGTCTCCCCTCACTCCCTGCACATTCTGAGATAACACCCACTTCCGTTCTTCCAGGCGACTATCCTAAAACTCCTTGATGGTTCCCTTGTTTACCTCTCTTAAGCCCTAGTGATCCTTTTTTCCTTAGAGATATTCCTCGTAAATGAACATTCTCTCTATTGAAGTGGACTGAGTGAAAGCATCTCCTTAACTGTCCTGTGCTTTCTATATATAATGTATAAGGGAAAGTTGTTTCCCTTAATAGGAAGGCCAACAATTAGGTAAATTCCTTTGTTTCTATGATCAGGTCTTGTGTGAAGTAGGGCAATGAAAAATTCCAACTTTTGATGTAACAGGTATGTGACATAGATGGATAGTCAGGAAAATAATACAAAAGGATTAGGTTCCAGACAAAAGAATTCCTTGTTCAGGCGATGCTCTGAAACAGAAGTCAACAACTCCCGACCTCCCCTATGAGTTCAAGCTGAGGAACCTATGAATCCGTCTGTGTGAGACCCAGAAAAGACAACTGAGGTTCCTAAAGGGGATTTTAACACCACATTAATTACTAGCAATCCATCATAAGAAAAAAAAAAAAAAAAGATAAAAATCTGAATCTCCAGATTATTTTCCTTTAGGATCAGGGGTGGGAAAATAGAGTGTTAATAGCTTGGTTCCTCCTTAAACGTAGGTTTAGTTTTGTTCATAATGCTTAAATATATTGGTATCCTTTCTTTAAGTGTCAAGAATGAAGACTTGTGGGTACCTGAGAGGCTCAGTTGGTTAAGTGTCTTCCTTCGGCTCAGGTCATGATCCCAGAATCCTGGGATCCAGTCCCGCATCCAGCTCCCTACTCAGTGGGGAGTCTGCTTCTCCCTCTCCTTCTGCCCCCTGATTATGTACTCTCTCTCCCTCAAATAAATAAAATATTTTAAAAAAAAGAAGACTTGTGAATTCATTTGGACCTTGAGGGTATCTAAACAGGATTTTGGTATATATATTTTTAATTTATCCAACTAACCAAAAGTTATAACAAAACACTTTACAAATAAGCAAATTAGACATTGGAAAAAATTAGGTCAAATATTGTTTTTTAACTTAATATTTTAAATAAATCTGAACAGTTTATGTGTAAACATAATAATCTGAGCTTTTAGCAATTAGATGGTAGGCCTAAATCAAATAAATAGAAAAAGAGTTCTCAAAGTAAGAAGAAATATAGTGGATAGTAAGAGGAAACATAGAAGTTTGAAAGAATCTGAAAACTGTAAATCATCCTAATAATAGAGATTATCTCATGTAATTGAATAAATTATACTTTTGGAAAAATCTAAAAGCATAAAAATCAAAGAAAGCAAAATTACTTCAGACTAAAAATTATTAAGTGTCAAGAGCAATTCAAAAAGATGAATCTATCCTGTATATCTCTAAATAGCTTGAATGTTCGTTATCTGAAGCATTGTCTCTTTCTATTTCTTCAAAGCAGATAGAATAATTAAACCACTTAGAACTTTTGCTCTCTGGTATGCTTGATTTTCAAATTCAGAATTTTTGAAAAAGAGAAAGATGGATAAAGATACAAGCATTTGCAAATCTACACACTTTCTAGGGATATCTACTGACTTTAATTGATAATATTCCACTTGAAAACATTTAAACAGCATACTTCAGCTCCAGTTAGAGAATAATATGCATTGATAGAAACATCATAGCATCAGTAGGAAGCTTGGAACAGCACTGACTTACACCTGAAGCAGCAATCTCCAACTGCCTAGACAATGCATTATTATTTAAAAAGGAAGGAGTTCTGTTGCATCTTGCAATGTGGGTTCCTAGGATGGCTACGACCATGAAGCTGTGCTCATAAATGAATGCACACTGCATATATGTGTGGCTTATAGATGCAGCCTCATTAAATATCAGTCACACCTGTTTACACAGTTCTTCAAATAGAACCTGTCAGCATCTGGAGAGAAAATATGTCATACAGTACTGATAAAACAGAGACTGTTACTTAAGCATTGCTTAATCTAAGAAGGTTTTTACTTCCAAAGGATAATGTGGCTCTTCTCTAGCTGATTGTCATAAATCAACTTATTGCCCTTCTCTGTAAGAACATTTTAACACTGTGTTCCAAGCAGCAAGCTAGTCCTCCCGATGCATGAAGGCAAGTCAGGAGAAGTACAGCTTCCCAGGAGAATTCAAGGAAGATAACCAGGTGTCAAAGTAAAAATTGCACAGGTCCATGCTAAACAGGTGAAGACTCTTCAAGACTATTGCAATAAGGAAAAGAGTAGGAAATGGACTCCTTGAATCGGAGGGTTAGAGAGTTTTTAATAGCTGAGGTGGAGGTAGTGATGGAGTCCTAGTCTCCCATAGTCCAGTCACAGACCTCTGTTTGCTAATTGGCTTTACGCAAAGGAAAAGTAAATTCTGCTATCTTTATGACCAGAGGTAGTTTTACAACTTGGAGCAAGGTACCCACTGAAGATAGGCTCCTACTTTCCCAAGAAACAGAACAAGGGATGTTATGACATGGGTCATTTCTCAACAAAATTATCTTTTTTCTGTCTTTGCAATTTCACCGTATGAATCAGAGGTTACTCCTTTCCCCGCGTACAAAATCTTCCCTGCTTCTCTTAGAACTTCTTCCCACACTTTTGTTATAGTTTCTTATAATGTCAACGCTATGGTCTAAGGGTTTATGTCCTCCTAAAGTTCATATGTTGAAATCCTGACTCCAAGAGTGGTGGTATTAGTAGTGGGGCCCTTGAGAAAAGATTAGATCTTGAGGGTGGAGTCCAAATGCATGGGATTGATGCACTTATAAAAGAGAAACTACAAAGCTCTCTACTGCCTTCAACCATATAAGAATACAAAAAAAAAAGTCTATGACCCAGAAGAGGGCCCTCGCCTGACCATTCCAATGCCATGATTTCAGACTTCCAGTCCCTAGAACAGTTAGAAATAAATTTCTGTTGTTTGTAATCCACCCAGTGTGTGGTGTTTTGTTTTAGCTGTGCAAAGAGACCAAGACAGTCAGTGGTGATATACAACCTACACTTCCTTAGCTCTGACTGAGCTATGATTCTTTCTTACTAATATGATATAAAAACCTGCAGCTCAAAAGTGAGCTAGGAAGAAAATACTGCAGAGGTGTGGAGGTTTAGACCACAGCTTGAAACCTAAACTATACATAGTAAGAGCTATTTAGGAGTTGCTTTAATAAACCAATTTTGTGCTACCTTGATCTGCATAGGAAGATTCATTAATCTGTAACTGGGACAGGTCATATCTTTCATACTACAGCAGGAAGCATAATGAACTGGGTAAAGAGATATTGGAATTTGAGGACATACTATTTCGTAAGTATTACCACATATATACTTTGTTTTTGTACTGAGTTCACTCTGGTACAAATGTGCTTTAATGTTAATTCAGCAAACCAAAAGAGAAGCACTCTATCATACATATTTTTTTGTTCTCAAGCCATGCACACACACACACACACACACACACAGCACAGTCACTCACACAGGCACATACATATGCAGAAAACTTATATTGAATATCTCATAGGTGCCATAATTGCTTTCCTTTTTTATCAAATTCTTGCTTATATACATAAAAAAAACACATTTAATGTGTAAATTCTTTGAGTTTTGACAAAAGCAGCACCTTGTAACCTGTACTTCTTCCAAGATAAAAGACATTTTCATCACTCAGAAAGTCCTCTCAAACCCGTTTTCAGTCACTACGCTCCTAGAGAGGCAACCTCTATGCAAATCTCTATCACCACAGATTGGATTAGTGTTGCTTGCTTCAGAAATGCATGTAAACGAAATCATGCACTTTGTACTCTTATGGGTCTGGCTTTTTACCCTCAATATAATGTTTTTGAGTTTTAACAATGCTGTTTAATAGTAGTTTGTACAGATATATTCTGAAATTGTTTGTCTATTCTCCTGTTTATGGTAATTCTCCTGTTACAGATTATCTCTAGTTTATAACTATTGTAAATGAAACTGCTGTGAATACTGTCATGAGTTTTTGGGTAAAGCTTTTACTTCCTTTGGGTTTATATTTGTGTAAAGAATGGTTTAATTGTAGAATAGGTGTTTGTTTATAAGAAATTACACGAAGTTTTCAGCAGTGGTCATGCTATTGTACAAATCTGCCAACAATGTGTGAGTTTTTGATGTCCCACAACCTTACCAATATTGGGTGTGTTTAATATATTTTTTTTTTTTTAATATTTTTAAGTTTAGCCATTCTATTGTTTAAATTTAATTAATTTAATTTTTTCAGAGTTCCAAAATTCATTGCTTATGCACCACACCTAGTGCTCCATGCAATACGTGCCCTCCATAATACCTACCATCAGGGTCATTCCACCCATCACCCACCTCCCCTCCAAAATCCTCAGTTTGTTTTTCAGGGTCCATAGCTATCTCCCCCTCTGATTTTCCCCCATTCACTTCTCATTTCCATCTCCCTATGTCTTCCGTGTTATCCCTTATGTTTCATAAGTGAAACTCTGATAATTTACTCTCTCTGCTTGACTTATTTCACTCAGCATGATCTCTTCCAGTCCTGTCTATGTTGATACAAAAGTTGGGTATTCATCCTTTCTGATGGAGGCATAATACTCCACTATATATATGGACCATATCTTCTTTATCTATTCATCCATTGAAGGACATCTTGGTTCTTTCCACAGTTTGATGACTGTAGCCATTGCTACTATGAACATTGGAGTAGAGATAGCCCTTCTTTTTAATACATCTGTATCATTGGGGTAAATACCCAATAGTGTAATTGCAAGGTCATAGGGTAGTTCTATTTTTAATTTCTTAAGGAATCTCCACACTGTTTTCCAAAGTGGCTGCACCAACTTGTATTCCCACCAACAGTGTAAGAGGGTTCCCCTTTCTCCACATCCTCTCCAACACTTGTTTTTACTGTCTTGTTGATTTTGGTCATTCTTACTGGTGTAAGGTGGTATCTTAATGTGGGTTTGATTTGAATCTCCCTGATGGCTAATGATGATGAACATTTTTTCATGCGTCTGTTAGCCATTTGTATGTCTTCTTTGGAGAAGTGTCTGTTCATGTCTTCTGCCCATTTTTTGACATGATTATCTGTTTTGTGTGTGTTGAATTTGAGGAGTTCTTTATAGATTTTGGATGTCACTCTTTGTCTGTAGTGTCATTTGTGAATATATTCTCCCATTCTGTGGGTTGCCTCTTTGTTTTGTTGACTGTTTCCTTTGCTGTGCAGAAGCTTTTGATCTAAATGAAGTCCCAAAAGTTCATTTTTGCTTTTGTTTCCTTTGCCTTTGGAGACGTGTCTTGAAAGAAGTTGCTGTGGCTGATGTCAAAGAGGTTACTGCCTATGTTCTCCTCTAGGCTTTTGATAGATTCCTTCCTCATGTTGAGGTCTTTTATACAAATTAAGCCAACCCCACACATAAGAAGGGAAATAATAAAGATTAGAGCAGAGATCAATGAGATAGAAACTAGAGATACAGTAGAACACATAAACTAAACTAGAAGCTGGTTTTTTGAAAGAATCAATAAGGCTGATAAACCATTGGCCAAACTAATCCAAAAGAAAAGAGAGAGGACACAAATTAATAAAATTATGAATGAAAAGGGATAGATCACGACTGACACCAAGGAAGTAGAAACAATCATCAGACATTATTAAACTTAAATGCCAATAAGTTAAGCAACCTAGATGAAATGGATGCATTCCTGGAAACCTATAAACTTCCAAAACTGAATCAGAAAGAAATTGACAACCTGAATAAACCAATATCTAGTAACTGGATTGAAGCAGTGATTAAAAAAAAAAAAAAAAAACCTCCCAAAAAGCAAGAGCCCAGGACTTGGCAGATTCCCTGGAGAATTCTACCAAACATTCAAAGAAGAAATAATACCTATTCTTCCAAAGCTAGTTCAAAAAATAGAAGCAGAATGAAAACTTCCAGACTCTTTCTATGAAGCCACCATTACCCCGATCCCCAAATCAGGCAAAAACCCCATCAAAAGGGAGAATTTCTGACCAATAGCCCTGATGAATATAGATGCCAAGATTCTCAACAATATCCTAGCAATTAGGGTCCAACAGTACATTAAAAAGATTATACACCATGACCAGGTGTGATTTATCCATGGATGCAAGTGTGGTTCAACATTCACAAATCAATCAATGTGATAGAACAAATCAATAAGGGAAGAGAGAAGAACCACATGGTCCTCTCAGTTGAGGCAAAAAAAGTACTTGACAAGATACAGCATCCATTCCTGATTAAAACGATTGAGAGTATAGGGATAGAGGGAATATACATCAATTTCATAAAACCTATCTATGAAAAACTCACAGCGAATATCATCCTCAATGGGGAAAAGCTGACAGCATTCCCTTTGAGATCAAGAACATGAAAAGGATGTCCACTCTCACCACTGTTTTTCAACATTATACTAGAAGTCCTAGCAACAACAATTAGACAACAAAAGGAAATAAAAGGTATTCAGATTGGCAAAGAAGAAGTCAAACTCTCTCTTTCACAGACGACATGATACTTTATATGGAAAACCCAAAAGACCCCACCCCCAAACTCCTAGAACTCACAGAGCAATTCAGTAACACAGCAGAATACAAAATCAATGCACAGAAATCAGCTGCTTTCTTATACACTAACAATGAAAATACAGAAAGGGAAATTAGAGAATCGATTCCATTTACTATAGCACCAAAAACCATAAGGTACCTGGGAGTAAACCTAACCAAAGAGGTAAAGGATTTGTACTCGAGGAACTATAGAACACTTACGAAAGAAATTGAAGAAGACACAAAAAGATCTGAAGAATAAACATTGTTAAAATGTCTGTACTGCCCAGAGAAATCTATACTTTCAATGCCATCCTGATCAAAATTCCACTGGCATTTTCCAAAGAGCTGGAACAAACAATCCTAAAATTTGTATGGAACCAGAAAAGACCCTGAATTGCTAAGGAAATGTTGAAAAAGAAAAACAAAACTGGGGTATCACGTTGCCTGAATTCAAGCCTTACTACAAAGCTGTGATCACCAAGACAGCAAGGTGCTGGCACAAAAACAGACATACGGGCCAATGGAATAGAGTAGAGAGCCCACATATGGACCCTCAACTCGATGGTCAAATAATCTTCAACAAAGCAGGGGAAAATAACCAGTGGAAAAAAGACAGTCACTTCAATAAATGGTGCTGGGAAAATTGGACAGCTATGTGTAGAAGAATGAATTTCGACCATTCTCTTACACCATACACAAAGATAAACTCAAAATGGATTAAAGTTTAGTCATTCTATTGAGTAGTATTGGGATTTGATTTTATAGTTCCCTAATTAATGATGCTGAGAAATGTTTCATGTGTTTATCACACATATTTATGTCTCTTTTTGAATTGTGTGTTCAAATTCTGTTTTCTTTTTTTTTTTCTTTGTCTATTTCATTGGGTTGTTTTTCTTCTTGTTATATTGACTCCTAGGAATGCTCACTATATATTCTGTGTAAAAGTCTTGTCAGAAACATGTACTACAACTATGCCCCACCACTATGGCTCACCCATTCATTATTCTAAGCATCTTTGACAGACAAAAATTCTTAATTTTGATGAAGTCCAGTTTTTTTTTTTTTAAGATTTTATTTGTTTATTTGACAGAAAGAGATCACAAGCAGGCAGAGAGGCAGGCAGAGAGAGAGGAGGAAGCAGGCTCCCTGCTGAGCAGAGAGTCCGATGCGGGCCTTGATCCCAGGACCCTGAGATCATGACCTGAGCCGAAGGCAGCGGCTTAACCCACTGAGCCACCCAGGCGCCCGAAGTCCAGTTTTTAATAGTACTTTTATTTATGTTTATTATGTTATTAAGTAAATTTTAAGATTTCCCCCTTATATAAGATTCCCTTATATAAATATATGATATTTATGATTATTATGTTATTAAGTAAATTTTAAGGTATATATACAGTTATTACAGCATTATTTGATGGAGAAAAGACAATTTTCTAATTCCAAGCCAGTATGATCTTTACATGTAGAAGAAAAGCATGGATCAATAAAATAGAATAGCATCTAGAAGTAGAATCTTACATATACGATCAATTATAACTTTCAGTAAACAAGTCAAAGTGGTAAAATGGAGAAATAATAATACTTTTAAGGAAATGTTAATAGAAAAATTGAACATTTCCTTGAAAAGTGTACTTCAAACCTTACCTTGCACCATGTACAAAATCAGTTTTGAATTTGACTGTAGATCAAGATTTTAGTTTGGTATAAAATTCAAGGAATCAACAACAAAAACAAAAATCCCTGTGATCTTAGTTTAAGCAGTTTTAAAAAGCACAAACATTAAAAGCAAAATTGATAAATTGAGCTTCATCCAAATTGAAAACTCTGTTTTTTAATAGAAAGTGTTAACAAAATAAAAAGATAAGTTATACACTGGGAGAAAATAATGCAATATACAAGTTTGATAAAGTGCTTCTATCCAGAACATGTACAGAGCTCTTATCATTCAATGATGGGACAAACAGAATAATATTGGGCAAAATATTTGAACAGTAACCAAGTAAGAGGTGTAAATCCAAATCATCACATGAATAGATACATAATATTATCAATTAGCCACTTTGGCCATTTCTTAGAGGTACACCTATACTTACCATACCCAGAAATCCCATTCTTAGATATTTATTTACTGAAGATAATTGAAAGTATATGTCATGCAAAGACTGTATTTAAATATTTATAAAAGATTTACTTATAATTTACAAAAATTGAGAACAATCCAAATGTCCATCTACTAGTGAATGAGTAAGCAAACTGCAGGGGAATAAAAAGCAATATAAAGAAATGAACCTTGATACAAGAAAATGGATGAATCCCAAAAGAATTATGTTGAGTGAAGTAAACCATTTACTGTTGTTACAGATGGTATGATTCTATCTGTAAAACTCTGTAGGGAAGATAAAGGTATAAATCACATAATTCGTTGCCAGGGCTAGATACTAGAGGAGATTAACCAAGAAGTGGCATGAAGAAATCTTCTGGAGTGATGGACAGATTCTTTTTTTTTTTTTTTAAGATGTATTTATTTTAGGGAGAGAAAGAGAGAACATGCATGCATGCACGGGGAGAGGCAGAGGAAGAGGGTGAGAATGAATCTCAAGCAGACTCCGTGCTGAGTGTGGAACCCTAGGGAGGGCTCTATTCCAGGACCCTGAGATCATGACCTGAGCCAAAGTTGAGTAAGATGCTTAATTGCGTCTGAGCCACCCAGCAGCCCCATGATGGACACATTTTATAACTTGGCTGTGGTAGTGTTTACACAAACACATTCATTTATATATAACATACACTTGAAAATGATGGGCTTTACTGTAGGTAAATTATACCTTCAATGAATCGAACTTCAAAAAATCAATTGATTTTATAAGTGAGTTGTATTTTTAGGCTTTTTTATTTGGTAACATTGAACTAAATTTCTTCCTTATACCAATATCATAGTTTTTTTTTAATGTGGTACCTTGATATTAAATCTTGAAAATAGATATTTTAAATCCATTAAAATTGTCCTATTTTCAAGATTGCATTAGCTATTCTAGGTCCTTGGATTTTCTATATAAATTTTTGAATCAGTTGTCAAATTCCTTTAAGAAAAAAACAACCATTATTTTGACTGGAATTTTGCTGAATTTAGAGATTGAATTAGGGAAAACTGTTGTCTTTAACACATTGAATCTCCCTAACCATAATTTACTTTCTCTCAATAGATTCTGTAGTATTTTCCATTACATAATCATGTCATTTGTGAATATAAAGTTTTATTTTTCCTATGTGACTTTTAATAACTATAACTATAAATGTTATATAAATATATATGTAATATATATAGTTATAGTTATAAGTAATTATATATATAGTTATACATATATAACTATATTTAAAATATATAGTTATAAAAACTATATTTACAGTTTTATAAACTATTTTATAAATTATATTTATAGTTATAAAACTATATTTAAAATAGTTATAGTTATAAATATATATACTTATATTTATATATAAATTTAATATATATTTATAGTTATATATAACTATAAATATATAAAATAAATACTGTAAATATTAGCAATAAATATTGACTACAAATAATGGCAAAGGATATCCTTGTTCTATGTTTAACATTAAGGAAAATAAATGTGTTCATTCTATCACCATTAAATGTGATAGGTAACTTCAGTTTCCCATACATTTGTTTTTTGGCTGGGGTAGTTAAAACTTAGTCTTTTTATTTTGTTTTACTTTTTTAGTTTTATTGAGAAATAATTGATATATACCACTGTATCTGTTTGATGATGTTGATTTTATTTGCATATATTATGAAAGGATTACCACACTAGATTTAGCCAACACTCATTTTCTGGTATGGATACAATACAAAGAAAAGAAAGGGAAAACGAGAAAAAAGTTCTCCTTGTGATGAGAAGTCAGGATTTATTCTCTTAACAACTTTCTTATCTGTCATACAGCAGTGTTAGCTACAGTCATCATGTTGTAAATTACATCTCCAGTACTTATTTATCTTATACCTGGAATTTTGTGCCTTTTGGCCACCTTCTTCTAATTCCCCCTCTTCTTCCCCTTCGTTTCAGGTAGCCACAAGTTGATCTCTAAATCTCTGAGTTTGTTTAGTGTGCATGTGTTGTTGTTGTTGCTGCTTGATTACACATGTGAGATCCTATAGTATTTGTCTTTGTCTGACTTATTTTACTTAGTGGAATGCCTTTAAGGTCCATCCATGCTATTGAGGATGATATATTTCCTCATTTTTTTGTGGCTAAATAGTATTTCATTGTATATCTATGCTACAACTTCTTTAACTGTTCATTCATGGAAGGTCACTTAAGTTATTTCCATGACTTGTCTACTATAAATAATGCTGCTATGAACATGTGGTGAAGATAATCTTTTTGAGTTGGTGTTTTTGTTTCCTTTGGATATATTCCCAGAAGTGGAAATTCCTTTATCAGAATAGAACATAGTTTTTCTATTGCAATTTGCTGAATTTTTTTATTTCTTTTCTCATCAATGTCATTTGCATCGATTGCAATGATTAGATTATGTTTATGCTTTACTCAATTAATATAATGAATTACATTGTTTTTAAATATTAAATTAACCTTGTATTCCCTAGGTAAATACTACTTGTTCAAACGTGTTATTATGATTATGATTTACTGAATTCAATTTGCCAGTATTTTTCTGAGCACTTTCTTGCATCTCTATCTTTGAAAAGTATTCATCTACAATTTTTATTTCTAATTTCCCTCTCTAATTCAGAAGCAGGCTTATACAGTTCTTACAAAATTTTAGTAATTCTTTTAAGGAATTGCTCATTTCAACAAATAGTAAAATTAATTTCTATGAAATTGTTACTCCTTTGATTATTTTAAAAACTGTGAGATGTCAAGTGACACCTCGTGTTTCATTCACAAAAATTTGTAATCTATGCTTTCTCTACCTCTAAATCAGATCAGCTTAGAATTTACAAAACTTACAGACTTTTAAAAAGATTTTATTTATTTATTTGACAGACAGAGAGTGTGAGAGAGAGAGATAGCAAGAGTGGGGGAGGAATGGAGGGAGGGGAGTAAGAGGGGGCAAGAATCTCAAGCAGGCCCTGCACAGAGCCCAATGTGGGGTCAGTCTCAGGACCCTGAGACCATAATCTGAGCTGAAACTAAGAAGGTGGATGCTCAACTGACTGCGCCACCAGGTGCCCCAATTTATAGACATTTTTAAAGCAGTTTTTTCTTTTATTTTCTCTTTTGTTTTTCCCCTTTTAATTTTCTTGATTTCTGTTCTTTACTATTTTGTTTCTTCTACTCTAAATTTAATTTGCTCCTATTTTTCTATCTACTTAAGGTAGTATCTTAGATCATTGATTTTAAATATTCTTTATTATTTATTATGAATATGTACACTGATAATTTTCCTGTAAGCACTATCTTCACTGCATTCTAAAAATTCATATTTTTATTATTACCCAGTTTGAAATATTTTGTTTTTCATTTAAGGCCTTTTGACTTATTATTTATTTAGAAGTGGGATTATTAGTTGTCACATTATTTTCAGATTTTGTAGATTTTGTTTTGTTTGTAATTCAACTCATAACTGGCTGATTTAGCACACTGTAAAAAAATCTATTATTATATGTTTCAGATATTTACATAGCCTTACTGATGTATTGTCTACTTGTCTTAACACTCGCTGGTAGCTGTTAATATATCAACTTATGACATCAATTTCTCTGTTTCTTCCTTTGATTCTGCCAAACTTCAGGTGTTTTCAAGCTGTCATTAAATATTTAACATTGCCTTCTTAATTGACTCTTTTTATCTATATTAAGTGTTTCTCTCTCTCTTTCTTTCTCTCTCCCTCCCTTTCTTTTGTTTCTTCTCTCTGTTCTATATATAGATATAGATATAGACAGATATAGTTGTTCCAGCTTTGTTATTTTTGCTAACTGTAACCTTTTTCTCTCATAATATTAACATGTAATATATGTTTCTTTAGAGCATGGCTACTTTACACAATGTATTTGTTATTTGTTTTATTTTCAAATCTGGCAATCCCTGACTTATAACTGAGGGCTTTAGACCATTTACATTGTTAGTATTTGTAATTTATGAGTTTTGTTGATCATCTAGCTTTTTGCATTCTATTTGATTGTTCCTTTTGTTTTGTTTTATACATTTCCTGCCTTCATAATAAAACAATGTTTTTTTTCATTTATCTGTTTTATTACTTTAATTGGATTTTACTAATAAACTTCTGAATTCTCAGTTATTAATTTTGCTGTATATTTACCATTTTTGTTATTCTTCACTATTTCATGCATGTCCCTGTTTTTATCTAGCATTATTTCCTTTGATTTAAAGAAGTTTCTTTTGAAGCTTTTATTTATAGGAATAAAACATAGTTATTTGCTGTCCATTTTTAAATGATTTTATTCTCTATACTTATAGGTTACAAAGTTTCATTTCATTTTTATTTCACCCCACTAAAGAATTACTCCTTTTTTCTGTTCATTTTTCTAGTTTGCCGTTATTTTTCTCTTAGATGACCAGTCTGTATCTTTTTTCTCTGGCTATTTTTATGATTTTATTTTACCTCTTCACCAACTTCATTATGCTGTTCAAAGATATGGTTGCCATTTGGGGTTTTTTTTTTTTTTTTTTTGTACTGATGGAATGTTTTGTGTGTGTGTGTGTGTGTGTGTTTAGTTTTTGTTTTTTGTTGTTTTGCTTCTTAGATTTGTTGCTTGATATTTTCATCAAAATTATAGTCACTACTTATAAATTATCTCTTCCATTCTCAATTTTATCTCCTTCTGAAATTCTAGGCAAATACATATCATACTGTTTAATGTAGGCAAACATATCACTAAAGACTCCATGCATTTATTTTTCTGTCTTTTATCTGTGTTTCAGTTTAGTTTCTATTTGAATTGTTTCCATGTTCATTGATCTTTGTTTTTCAATGTTCATTCTTACAATAAAGATGTCTTGTGAACTTTTTCTTTTCTAATATTCTACTTCTAATTTCTAGCATTTTGATTTGATATTCTTCTCTTATTTTTCTGTTGGGAATCTCTCAGTCTTTTCATTTATTATGTTCATTTGTTTTAACTTTTGAGCACATTTATAACTACTATTATTAAGCCCTTGTTTGATAATTATAACGTCTGGTTTATCTTTGGGTTTATGGTTATTGACTCACCTTTCTCAGGCTTATGTTTCATTTATTTGTAATTTTTACACACCTGGTAATTTTTGAAATAGTGGGTATTGTGCATACAATGTTATTAAGTCTGTTTGCTTATACCATTCTTTAGATAGTGTTGAATTTTGTTGTGCTGAGTAGTTATTTATTTACCAGTGAGCTTGATATTATTGAGGTATGGCTTTAGAATTTGTTAGTTCACATTTTATATAGATGTTATTCTGTGGGTAAATTGAGGCTTCATTTCTCTGGAGATCTTTTCTAAATATTCAGCAAGTTTCCTTCAGTGTGGTTGGCTGGAACTACAGTACACGCTAGCACTGAAATTTCTATGTCATCTCTGACAACTCTTGATGCCCAGTTGTTCTTTGATCCTAACTTAACAGAATCTTATCACATGCATGTAGGGCTTATCATTTAATCACAGTTTCAAGGAAACTCTTCCCCAGCTTTCTGGAATTCCTTATCTATACAGCTTTCCCCTCCAGCCACATCCATAGACAACTCTGATCTGGATTTCCTCCATCCAGTGGGAACATTGCTTTTTGTTTGGGCTTGATCTTTCTTTGTCATGTTTTGGAAATTGCCCCCTTTTGGAATTACATAATGAATATGAAGTTTGCCTTACTTCTTTTTGTTACATAAAGCTTCACACCCCTGATGTGTTCAGTACCTTAAAATATTAGTTCATATATATTTTGCTATTCTCTATTTATGTTAGGAGGCTAAGTCAGAAATGGGTATTCATGACCAAAACTCAGTGTGTTATCTTTTATTTAATCTTTACATTGCATCTCCTTTTTATAGCAGAAATATTTCTAAGAAAGAAGTTATGTGAGAGGGCTAGTCAATAAACTAGTCTATCTGATTCCCAAACTCAGAAGCCTAACTTTTTGTAAGGTTGATTTTAGTTTTTTTTTTTTTTTTAAACTGTAGTTATGATTCAGAAACTGTTCTCATATATTTTTTAAACATTCCTTTTCGAATGAATGAGGTAATATGTTCAGATTCAGCATAAAATGGGCCACTTAAAGTGCAGTGTGTTATCACGGTAATTATTTTCATAACCTTCTTTCTCTGAATCAAGAACTAAATAAAGGTGCCACATAAACATAGGCTGCATTGTGTTTACTTGCTTATGTGTCTGGTCTTGCTGTGGGATTATCCCTTAATTACAAGTTTAGCCTTGGCAGCCAAGATGAATATGAAATCATGTTAAACTCCAATCTGCCATTTCCCTTGTTCTTTTGCCAGTTAGGGTAGTTCTAATTGGGAAATAAATTTAAAATGCCTTCATGCAGATACCTTGTTGGAATAATTGCTGTATATGCAAAATTTACAAAAAGATAAGTGATGCCAAGGAGCTAAAAGAAAATTAAGTAATTCATGTTATGAGACTTCAGAATTAGAAATGAGATGGCTTTTTTTTTTTTTTAAGCATTCATTATGCTTTGGTCAAAACTACATGGATGGCAGTCAGATTTTGACAAACACCAATATTTTGAATTATGATCAAAGGTGCATATTATATGAATCCTTCCTTGAACATACACAAAAGTTGATGATAATTTTTCTTTTTTTTTCTTTTTTTTTTAAATTTATTTATTTGACAGAGAGAGATCACAAGTAGGCAGAGAGGCAGGCAGTGAGAGAGGAGGAAGCAGGCTCCCCGCTGAGCAGAGAGCCGGATGCGGGACTCGATCCCAGGACCCTGAGATCATGACCCGAGCCGAAGACAGCGGCTTAACCCACTGAGCCACCCAGGCACCCCGATGATAATTTTTCTAATTTTAAGTACAAAAATATCTGATATCTGCACTTTACAAAGTTCCAGTGAGAGTTTATGCTTTCTACTAACTCATTTTCCAGAAGAATTAGATACATCTTAACATGACACTGAAGACACTGACGTGCTATGTAGCAGTTATTAAATAGTTCTCTTGATTATTTGAAATATAATGTACACATAATGAGGCTGTAAGCATGAAAATAGAAATACTGATTTAATGCTATATGTAATTATATTATTAAAATAATAAAATGGTTTTACACAGAACCTTATAATCAAAATATTTACTTCTACATTGACCTTGTATGGATGTTACTTGTATTTTGTAAGTGTGTTCCTTAAGGAAATCAAAAAGGAAATGAACAAATGGTACATTTGTCCTATGCATCTATACCAAATATCCTCACTGAAGGCCTAATACTTGGCTTCCTATAATACTTAGATTACAGAATGATGGCCAATGTTTAAAAAGTTAAAGAAAATGATAAACCATTGAATTTTAAATTTTTTCTTACTATGCCTATAATCAATAAAGTCCAGAAAGAGTAAATCCCTTGACTAATCTCACCTATTGTGTCCATGTGAGTCATCCTTGCCTACTAATTTGACATGCTTTTCACACATATTGCTGCATGTTCCCATACAATTTTCAGGTGTATTTCTCTTTTTTTCATAAGTGATTCCATTAATCCCCAATGATCTACTGTGTATTCTTAGGGATTTCTAGATTGATTCTTTACCTTTGAAACTTAGTTCAGAGAAACAATAAGTTTGATTGATTTTTTTCCCTACTAAATTTGCTTGATGGTTTATTGAATTGTTCGTACTGATTTTTACTTTTGTACAACTTAAAGTAAAGTTATAAGGTCCAAATTCAAAATATGACCTGACGTTTTCTATAATAATTATAATAGGGACAATCATAAAAATGTGGCTTGTATATATTTAAAGTATATTATTATTTCATTAGAAGGATCTTTATAGAATTTACCATTCACTTACTGGTTTGGAACATATGGAAAGAAAAATACTGAGATGTAAAGTTATTTGGATACATTTGAATAGTTTTTCATAGTATTGAATTATTCAAGTTTTCAAATTTTCAATTTAATTTGCAATTATTCTGTACCACTTTTTTGTTTTACAATTTTATTTATTTACTTCGGTCTTGGATTTTAATCTTATCAGTATCAGTGAAGTCTACATCATGTTTTGCACAACAAGATTGGGGAATGCTGTATGCGATTTTCTCTATTCAGGTGCTCACAGTATATATTATTATATTAATAGTTCTGAAAAAAATTACAGTAAAGAATTAACTCAACAAGCATTTATCCCAGCGTCTATGGGCTTAATGTGAATAAGTGGTTGCTTTATTTTTTTTTTTCATTTTATTTTATTTCTTTTCAGTCTTGCAGAATTCATTGTTTATGAACCACACCCAGTGCTCCATGCAATAAAAGTTTTTTCTGTTGAAGGTATAGTCCCAAGCATCTTCTCTAGATATTGGTAGCCCTTTGGAAAATTTGGAAATCCTTCCTAGATGATCCTCAGGCAGGTGACCTCATGTTGACTTACTTCTGATTGATGAACTTCTTTGACTCACACTGCATCCCTGGCAAGTCCAGTTTCCAATGCTTCCCCACTAAGTTCCAGAGGTATGAGCAAGATTCTCTTTTCCACACAGCACAGAGGATGGTCCCTATCCTTCTCTGCCTGCCTACTCCTCCAGGCTGTCTTTCCCCAGTGTTTTCTACATTCACAGCCAGGTAAGCAAACCTCTCTTTACTGCCTCCTGACAGTTTTGAATTATTCTCTTAAGGTTTTCCCCCTGGATTAAGGAAGGGAGCCTGCTATATTCTTCTTCCATTACTAGGAAAGATGAGTGGAAAGGTTGTGTTTATCTATTCAAAAACTTACCCTCCTCTCCAGTAAAGACTTAGTTCTTCTCATACTGATAAGTTGGAGATGTTTTGTTATCCAGGTTTTGTTAAAATAGCACTTCTCCGCAAGTAGAGAGTACTTGTTGTCCTCACCATGTGGTGAGTCTCTGAACTTAAAATGTGGGATATATTCCTTTTGTTTTTAGTTGTGGTTCTTGACTATCAATTCTGGAAAAATAAGAAAATAAGTTCTTTAGTACTTAATGCCATCTGGTTTGTTTCTGTGTTTTTGTTATTCTCTGTTTGGCTTTTTAGTATTTTATGATTCTAATGGAGTATCCACACTCAAAGACACGTCATACATCTCAGTTAATTTTTCCCTTTATTAAATGTACAATATAGCTGTTTTCAATGCCTATTACTCCCTTGAATTTTTCAGATTAATAAAATGATTAATCTACATTTGTGAAGCAGACTAATTACCAAGAGAGTATGTAGTTGTGAAGCATAGATTAAATCTAATATATTTTAAGTAGATTAGAAGCAATATATGGGTTGAACTCTCAAACTCAACTAAGGAAACAACTCCTACATGAGCTCCAAGTCAACTACATACATTTTTTTTCCATAATAAAAAAGCAATTGAGCTAAAGCTTTGTCTAGCCAAAAATAGAGGCAGTTTATAAGGGAATAGTTGAATATAATACAAAGCCAGTATTTTAGTACTCATTGAAATAAACACTTCAAAATATCAACATACAATGTAAATGACTCGGGCTGACTTTTTTCTGTCAAACAAATTATTTTTACGTGTATTTTCACTTATATTATTTTTTAATCTTTTTTTTCAAGTTTTTATTAAATTCTAGTTTGTTAAAATGTAGTATAATAGTTTAGTTTCAGGAGTAGAATTTAGTGATTTATCACTTACATGTAACACCCAGTTCTTAACACAACAAATTCCCTCCTTAATATCTACCACCCATTCAGCCCAACCCCTGCCCACCTCTCTTCCAGCGACCCTCAGTTTATTCTCTATAGTTTAAGAGTCTCTTGTGCTTTGTCTTGTGCTTTGCCTGCCTCTTTTTTCCCCTCTTCTCCTTTGTTCATTTGTTTTGTTTCTTAAATTCTGCATATGACTAAAATCATATAATATTTGTCTTTCTCTGACTGACTTGTTTCACTTAGCATAATACACTCTCCCTCCATTCATGTCCTTGTAAAAGGCAAGATTTCATTATTTTTGATGGCTGAGTAATATTGCATTATGTAACTATACCACCTCTTCTTTGTCCATTCAACAGTCATTGGACATTTGGGCTCTTTCTATAATTTGGTATTATTCATAATGCTGCTGTAAACATCAGGGGGTGTGTGTGTCCCTTCAAATCGGTGTTTTGTATCCTTGGGGTTAACACCTAGTAGTGCAATTGCTGGGTCATAGGGCAGTTCTATTTTTAACTTTTGAGTAACTTCCATAGCAAATTACTTTAAAAAATGCATTCAGGATATTTGATCCTTGTTTCAAGTATTCAAAGACAGACACAGTGCAGGTGATTTCCTTTAAAGAAAAGTGCATACAAATTTAATTTTTGTTCATTTCACTAATTGATATGTAAATTCCAAATTTATTCTACATCTTGCAATATGAAGGAAAAACTTTTTAACAATATTATTTGAAAATACTTTATGTGTTGAAATATTGATAGTAGTATATTTTTCTGAATTCATTTTGCTGCAAAACTCTCACATAAAATGTTTGGTTTATGTATTTGCATTTAATATAGGAATATCATGAAAATGACACTTGGTGCTATAGCTTAATGGGAGAAGTCAGGAAACTAAGGCTATCAAACCAAATCTGGCCCTCAGTTGTTTCTGTAAACATTTATTAGAATGCAGACATATTCACTGCATATTGTTAATGACTGTTTTCATGTTAGAATAGTCAAGGTGAGTAGTTATGCCAGAGACTATAGGTTTACAAAGCCTAACATATTTACTATATGTTTCCTTATGGAAAAATTTTCTTGACCTCAACTCTATGAGAATATTGTAATTATCCCCATTTTACATTATAGATAACTGAATCTCAGAGAATTAAACATGTTCCAGAACACAAAGCGGGTCAGTTGATAAATGTGTTTACTGTCTGAGTGAGTTTGATTTCAAAAGACACAAGGTTAGCTACTAATGAAAGGAGTTGGGTATTCCAAGCAGAGAAAACATGATATTTGATGGAAAAGAAAAAGATTAAAAACGGTAAAACCCCATTTTGGGGGGTGGTGTGTGAGATGTCTTTTAAATGGGAGAACCTAGGCTATGGGACAAGCACAGAAAGCAGGAACAGATTATAAATAAAGGGCTCTGTGACTAAGATAATGTGTTTGATCTAGATGTTTTAAAATAGATGAGAAACATGGTGATCTTTGTTTTGAAGGGTTTCAATCTGGTAACATTATGGGCACTGAAGTGGAGTCAGGCTACCTTAGAAATAGTATGGTTATCAAAGTGTTATTAGTAAGAAGTGATTAGAGTATTATGCAATGATGGTTGTGGTACTAAAGATCACAGAATGCTTTGTATGAATGAACTGAAGTAAAGTATAGAATAACCACAGGCCTCAGGCTTAAATGGGAAGTTGGATGGCTGTGTCTTATACTATGATAGAACTTGCAATTGAAAAAGAACCCAAGAGGAGTTCAGTTTGGGGTGGGAGGAAAAGGTTAATTCCCTTTGGAAAAGTTGGGTTCAACTGTCCATTGATTTTTTTAAATAAAGTTATTTTGTTATTACTTGGTAAGAAGTTAGCTATGCACATCTGAAGTTTTGTTGAATGTTTTTAACAGAATATATAGACTTTAGTCATCTGGTGATGTGGCATTCAAAGCACAACTGTTACAGAGCCATGTCCCTTTGGTGCAAAATACTAGATGACCTCCATTTTGAAGTCAGGTGCATGTTTCAAACATGAAGCTTTTTAATTTCTGTGTGTGCAATTTAAGTTGTTAATGTACATGTTTTAATGTCTTATTTGTTGTTGTTGTCATTCTTAAACCAAGAGTTAAAATACTTTACTTCATGTTTTTGTAAATATTTAATACTTAAATTTTAAGCAATCTTAACTACTCCTTGGAAGGATGATGGATCACATAACTGGAGAAGGGCTGGTGGGTGAGAAAGGCATTCCATCCAGTAAGGGGCAAGTAGAAATGAAAGAGTCCACGATGGTCATCAAGGAGGAGAAGCTGGAAAACTTGAAGAAAATTAATATATAGAGGAATTATGATAACTAAAGGAGCAGAATATTTCAAAGGGAAAAATATAGTAAAAAATATCAAGTGTATGAAGCCCATTTTTTTTAAAGATTTTATTTATTTACTTGAGAGAGAGACAGTGAGAGAGAGCATGAACGAGGAGAAGGTCAGAGAGAGAAGCAGACTCCCCATGGAGCTGGGAGCCCGACGCGGGACTCGATCCCGGGACTCCAGGATCATGACCTGAGCCGAAGGCAGTCGTCCAACCAACTGAGCCACCCAGGCGTCCCTGAAGCCCATTTTTAATACGTGTTTAGTTATAAGTTGTTTTTTTTTTTCCTCCAATTCCTGGATCACAATTACTTAGTGAAGCATTTATATCTTAATAGATTTATATCTCAAGGAAAGCAGGTATACAATAGGTGTTTAATGGATTTCTCCTTACATTAGAACTTGATAAAAATGATTAACATTTATCACAAACTTTGACATCAATTTTCTTCTTTGTCATTACCAAACCTATAAATTACCTACATTAAAACAAAGAATATGCCTTGGATATTCTTATACTCTTAGAACAAATAGGTCTTCTATTCATAGTAGATGTTTCATCAAATGCACAGAGTAAACAAATTTACCTCAGAAATTTTATTATCTGAATTTCATTAATTTTTCTGTCAAAATGGTAGGAAAGTGGATGATTTGAAAGGTTTTCAAATCACCCATGTAAATAAAGTTTAGAAAATTAGAAAAAGGGAAGTAAATCTTGTGGGAGCCATTTTATGACTCTTTGTCCAGGAGTTTTTAACTCTCAGAGTTGTTTGTGTTGAGCCTCTAGGAACTCAGTAACTATACTTCAGGATTTCCTTCCCTAGCTCTCCTTCAGTGGTGTCTCTACTGCAAGTGCACCTTGCCTTGTGCAACCACCTTGTGGTTGATATTTTCAGCTGTACATCCCCTCTCACCAAAATGACTAGGAAAAGGAACACCCAAAAGAGGAAAAATCCAGAGATTGTGCCCTCTGCCACAGAACTATTGGATATGGACATAAACAGTATGTCAGAAAAGGTAACAATTATCCAGGCAATGGCTAGATTGGATAAAAACATTAGTGACAACATAGAATCTGTAAGGGTGGAAGTGAGAGCTGATCTGGCAGAAGTTAAAAATGCTATCAATGAGACCCAATCTAATCTAAATACTCGAACAGCTAGGGTAAACAACGTGGAAGATAGCATTAGTGATCTAGAAGACAAACTGATAGAAAAGAAGGATCAGGAGGAAGCCTGGAACAAACAGCTTAGAAACCATGAAAACAGAATTAAGAAAATAAATGACACCATGAAATATTCCAGTGTCAGATTATTGGGATCCCTAAGTGGGTGGAGAAAGAGAGAAGATTAGAAGATACAGTTGAACGAATTATGGATGAAAATTTCCCCAATCTGGGGAATGGAACAAGTGTTTGTGTCCTAGAGGCAGAAAGGACACCTCCTCCCCAAGATCAATGAATCTAGAAAGACCTTGAGGCAATTGATTGTGAGAATGACTATTCATATTTTATGACAAGAGGGTCTGAGGGCAGCTAGGGGTAAGATATTCCTTACGTACCGCAGAAACCTGGCAAGCCAGAAAGGGCTGTCAAGACATATTCAGGGCACTAAATGAGAAGAACATGTAGCCAAGAATACTTTATCCAGCAAGGCTGACATTAAAAATGGCTGGAAAGATAAAGAGCTTCCAAAACTGGCAAGGTTTAAAAGACTATGTGACCACCAAGCTGGCACTACAAGAAATATTAAGGGGGATTCTATAAAAGAAGAAAGAACCCAAGAATAACATAGAACAGAAATTTACAGAGAAAATCTATAGAAATGAGGACTCCAAAGGCAATGTGATGTCAATAAAAACTTATCTTTCAATAATCACTCTCAATGTGAATGGCCTAAATGCTCGCATAAAACGATACAGGGTTGCAGAATGGATAAAACAACAGGACCTGTCCATATGCTATCTACAAGAGACACATTTGGAACTTAAAGATACATCCAGACTGAAAGTTAAGGGATAAAGAACCATCTTTCATCCAAAAGCCTCAAAAGAAAGCTGGAGTAGTGATTCTCATATCAGATAACTTAGATTTTAAACTAAAGACTGTATTCAGAGATACAGAAGGACACTATATCAATCTTAAAGGGTCTATCCACCAAGAAGATACAACAATTGTAAATATTTGTGCCCCCAGTATGGGAGCAGCCAACTACATAAGCCAACAGCTAATCAAAATAAAGAGTCATATTGATATGACTACATTTATTGTAGGGGATCTTAACATGCCCTCTCAGTAATAGACAGATCATCCAAGCAGAGAATCAATAAAGAAACAAGAGCTTTGAATGACATATTGGACAAGATGGACCTCATAGATATATGCAGAACATTCCATCCTAAAACAACAGAATATTCATTCTTTTCAAGCACACATGGAACTTTCTCCAGAATAGACCACATACTGGTCACAAATCAGGGCTTAACTGATACCAAAAGACTGAGATTATTCCCTGCATATTCTCAAACCACAATGCTTTTTTTTTTTTTTTAGAATCAGATGACCTCTTTTCTTTTTTTAAAGATTTTATTTATTTGACAGAGAGAAATCACAAGTAGACGGAGAGGCAGGCAGAGAGAGAGAGGGAAGCAGGCTCCCCGCTGAGCAGAGAGCCCGATGAGGGACTCGATCCCAGGACCCTGAGATCATGACCTGAGCCGAAGGCAGTGGCTTAACCCACTGAGCCACCCAGGCGCCCCCAAACCACAATGCTTTGAAACTGGAACTTAACTACAAGAAGAAGTTTGGAAGGAATTCAAACACTTGTAAGCTAAAGATCATTCCATTCAAGTATATTTGGATTAACCAGAAAATCAAAGAAGAACTTAAACAATTCATGGAAACCAATGAGAATGAAGACACATTGGTCCTAAACCTATGAGATATGGCAAAGGGATCCTAATGGGGAAATACATAGCCATCCAAGCCCCACTCAAAAAAAAAAAAAAAAAAAACCCTGAAAAATCCCCATCACACTAGCTCTCTTTACATGTTAAAGAACTGGAAAATCAACAACAGATTAAGCCAACCCCATGCACAAGAAGGGAAATAGTCAATATTAGAGCAGAGATCAATGAGATAGAAACTAGAGATACAGTAGAACACATCAATGAAACTTGAAGATGATTCTTTGAAAAGATCAATTAACTACTGGCCAAACTAATACAAAAGGAAAGAGAGAGGACACAAATTAATAAAATTATGAATGAAAGGGGCAAGATAACAGCTAACACCAAGGAAATGGAAACAATCATCAGACATTATTATCAACAGTTATATGCCAATAAGTTAAGCAACCCAGAACAAATGGGTGGATTCCTGGAAACCTATAAACTTCCAAGACTGAAACAGAAAGAAATTGACAACCTGAATAGACCAATGTCTGGTAACAAGATTGAAGCAGATATCTAAAACTTCCCAAAAAACAAGAGCCCAGGACCTGGAGGATTCTCTGGAGAATTCTACCAAACATTTGAAGAAGAAATAATACCTATTCTCCTGAAGCTGTTTCAAAATAATAGAAAGAGAAAGAACACTTTGAGACTCTTTCTATGAAGCGAGCATTACCCTGGCCCCCAAACCAAAGATCTCATCAGAAAGGAGAATTTCAGATCAATATCCCTGATGAATATGATGCCAATATTCTCAACAAGATCCTAGCTAATAGAGCCCAACAGTACATTAAAAAGATTATCCACCATGACCAGGTGGGATTTATCCCTGGGACGCAAGTGTGGTTCAACAGTCACAGATCAATCCACATGACAGAGGAAAATCAATAAGAGAAGAGAGAACCGCATGGTTCTTTCAATTGATGCAGAAAAAGCATTTGACAAGATACAGCATACTTTCTTGATTAAAACAATCCAAAGTATAAGGATAGAGGGAACATTCCTCAACTTTATAAAATCTATTTATGAAAAACCCACAACAAATATCATCCTCAATGGGGAAAAGCTGACAGCCTTCCCTTTGAGATCAGTAACATGACAAAGATGCCCACTCTCACCACTGTTGTTCAACATAGTACTAGAAGTCCTAGCAACAGCAATCAGACAACAAAAACAAATAAAAGGTATTCAAATTGGCAAAGAAGAAGTCAAACTCTCTCTCTTCACAGATGACATGATACTTTATATGGAAAACCCAAAGGATTCCACCCCCAAACTCCTAGAACTCCAAGAGCAGTTCAGTAATGCTGCAGGATACAAAATCAATGCACAGAAATCAGCTGCTTTCTTATACACTAACAATGAAAATACAGAAAGGGAAATTAGAGAATTGATTCCATTTACTATACACCAAGAACCATAAGATACCTGGGAAGAAATCTAACTTGAGGTAAAAGATCTGTACTCGAGGAACTACAGAACACTTATGAAAGAGATTTAAGAAGACACGAAAAGATGGAAAAGCATTCCATACTCATGGATCAGAGGTATAAATATTGTTAAAATGTCTATACTACCCAGAGAATTCTTTTTTTTTTTTTTTAAGATTTTATTTATTTATTTGACAGAGAGAAATCACAAGTAGACGGAGAGGCAGGCAGAGAGAGAGAGAGAGGGAAGCAGGGCTCCCTGCCGAGCAGAGAGCCCGATGCGGGACTCGATCCCAGGACCCTGAGATCATGACCTGAGCCGAAGGCAGCGGCTTAACCACTGAGCCACCCAGGCGCCCCTACCCAGAGAATTCTATACTTACAATGCCATCCTGATCAAAATCCCACTGGCATTTTTCAAAGTGCTGGAAAAAACAATCCAAAAATTTGTATGGAATGAGAAAAGACCCCAGATCACTAAGGAAATGTTGAAAATAATTGGTGCTGGGAAAATTGGACAGCTATGTAAAGAAGAATGAAACTTGACCATTCTCTAACACCATACACAAAAATAAAGTTGAAATGGATAAAAGACCTCAACATGAGGCAGGGCTCTATCAAAATCCTAGAAGAGAACATAGGCAGTAACCTCTTCACCATCATCCATAGCAACTTCTTCCAAGACATGTCTCCAAAGGCAAAGGAAACAAAAGTGAAAATAAATTTTTGGGACTTCATCAAGATCAAAAGCTTCTGCATTGCAAAGGAAACAGTCAACAAAACAAAGAGGCAACCCACGGAATGGGAGAAGATATTCGCAAGTGACAGTACAGACATAGGGTTGATACCCAAGATCTATAAAGAATTTCTCAAACTCCATGCAATCCGTGCCCTCTATAATACCCACCACCTGGTACCCCAACCTCCCAACCCCCCGCCACTTCAAACCCCTCAGAATGTTTTTCAGAGTCCATAGTCAAACTCAACACTCAAAAAAACAGATAATAATGTCAAAAAATGGGCAGAAGACATGAACAGACAGTTCTCCAAAGAAGAAATACAAATGGCTAACAGATACATGAAAGAATGTTCATCATCATTAGCCATCAGGGATATTCAAATCAAAACCACATTAAGATATCACCTTACACCAGTTAGATGGACAACATTAACAAGACAGTAAACAACAAATGTTGGAGAGGATGTGGAGAGACACTGTTGATAGGAATACAAGTTGATAGAGCCACTTTGGAAAACAGTGTGGAGATTCTTTAAGAAATTAAAAATAGAATACCCTATAACCCTGCAATTGAACTACTGGGTATTTACCCCAAAGAAACAGATGAAGGACCATTTCTACCCCAATGTTCATAGCAACAATGGCCACAGTCGCCAAACTGTGGAAAGTACCAAGATACCCTTCAATGGACGAATGGATAAATAAGATATGGTCCAGGGGCGCCTGGGTGGCTCAGTGGGTTGGGCCGCTGCCTTCGGCTCAGGTCATGATCTCAGGGTCCTGGGATCGAGTCCCATGTCGGGCTCTCTGCTCAGCAGGGAGCCTGCTTCCCTCTCTCTCTGTCTGGCTGCCTCTCCATCTACTTGTGATTTCTCTCTGTCAAATTAATAAATAAAATCTTTAAAAAAAAAAAAAGAAGATATGGTCCGTATATAGAATGGAATATTATGCCTCCATTAGAAAGAATAAATACCCACCTTTTGTATCAATGTGGACAGGACTGGAGGAGATATAGAGTGAAATAAGTCAAGTAGAGAGAGTCAATGATTATATGGTTTCATTTACTTGTGGAACATAAGGAATAACGTGAAAGACATTAGGAGAAGGAAAGGAAAAGTGAATTCAGGGAAATCAGAGGAGGAGGCGAAGCATGGGAGACTATGGACTCTGAAAAACAAACTGAGGGTTTTGGATGGGAAGGGGTTGGGAGGATAGGTGAGTCTGGTCGTGGGTATTAACGAGGGTACATATTGCATAAAAATTAGAAAAAACACTAATTTTGTCTTTATATAAACACTATATATGAAATATGATTGAATATTCTAAATAATATTGATTACAGAAATGCTATTTTATAAATTCATTAATTTTGCATCTTGTTCATTAAAAGAAGTACTATTAATGGGACCTATTTATAAAACAACTTTGTTTTATCTCCCACTGTCCTTTTAAGTTTATTCAAGAGAAGAGATGTTTTCCTGCTATGAGATGACATTTTTGGTCACACTCAGGAAATGTAGGATATTCTAGATGAGTAGTAAGAAGATTCCACTCATCTTATAATCAAGCTTTATCTCCCAGCCTTGACCTATAATTTACTAGAAGTCTGCACTAAGAGAGCATGTGCATGTGATCTTATCTCTCCTCACTTCCTGGTTAGCCAGTGTGGAAGAATAGGACAAGTTGATTTGAGATGAACAAGGGTGAAGACGATTCTAGTTGAGGAAGGCAGCAGAGTTATGTCACTGAGGATTGGCAGGTTTTAATGCAGTTTTCTTTTGAGTTGTCATAATTTCTTCAGAATTCGGCTCCTGTGTCACTAAGAATCCTTCACTTGCCCTTGTTAGCCAAATGCAGCTCTCTCCTGACTGATCACTTCACAACTATGAAGAATCCTGTGAGCTCTTGATTTTCTCTCAAGTTAGGTCTCTTGATTTCTTAAGATCAGTATCCAAGATAACATGACGTTCCCCTCTTTTATGGATGGCCCAGGAGGCATCCTCTGCCCAGCAAGGCCACTTCTTTTTCAACAACTAACCAGCTTACGCTTCATCTTTTAATTTCTCAGCTTGGAGTCAGAAAATTTTTATAGATTTGACCTGTGTGTCATCTCAGCAATTAGTAACCAGTTGCCAACCTGATAATTTAGAAATTTTCATCATAGTCTACCACCTCACTTTGTAATATGATTTCTATTTTACTTCAATGCATTTGTGAAACTTCCATTTTAATACCTTATTATAATAATATGGAGTAATAATAGCTATAGATTCTTTCAGAATAGCAAAATCAATATTTCTGAGATACATTTGCAGGGACAAATTCTAATTTAGCAATGGCTAATTAATTCAATTAGTAATGGCTAATTCTGATACACTACTTTTCAAAAATTAAACTTATTTCATTCAAGCATTCAAAATAATGTTTGATAGAAGAATAAAAAGTCCCTGTTATATGATTTGACATTTAATGTTCCTAATAAAATCAGTGTTAACTAGATAAGATACATGTCAATTTGGGAAGTTCTGACTTGATAATTTTAAATCCTAGCTACTATATAAAAGAAAAAGAAATCCTTTTTTAGGGATAAGGAAAACATTACTAAAGTTTTCAGGGAAGCTGTATTCTGAGTAGTTTTAATTCCATTTCTGAAATGTAATTAGAAGTTGTTGATCTTTTCTTTCAGTCAATGCTAGTTAAAGCAAGGGAGAGGTAGAATTAAAGTATAATCTTCAATACTTACAAGGAGTCCCAGTGCTGCTATTATGCCCTTTGATTGCTGCTATGGTTTGAATATTTTTGTCCCTCCAAAATTCATGTGATGAAATTCTATACACCCAAAGATTAGAAGGTGGGGCATTTGGGATGTGCTTAAGTCAGGCGAGTAAAGCCCTCATGGACAGGATTAGTATTCTTATGAAAGGGACCCCATAGAGATCCTTAGTCCTTTCCATTCAGTGAGGGGATACTAGCTGTGAACTAGGAGGAGGGTCCTCACCAGACAGAATCATCTAGTGCCTTGGTCTTGGACTTCCAGCCCCCAGAAGTGTGAGCAATAAATTTATGTTGTCTATGATACATTCAATCTGTGGTATTTTATTATCAAAGCCTGAATGGACAAGGACAGTTGTCTAGAGGAAAATATATTTCACATAAATCCTATGTGGGGAGACTCAGAGTACATTTTGGTATAATCAAAAGAATACTACTGTAATAATACATAATTTAATGTGAATGTCTAATGCATGAAAATTTTTACGTCATTTTCTAATTTTGTACATGGCAATCATATTTTTAACAATAAATTATTCTGATTATAATTATAAAAACAGATTCTCTGAACATACTCTCTTACAAACTTTCACTGATATGTTTGGTATTATAATTGTGTATATAATTACACTTGAACTAAAAACTCATACTTAAAGTTTACACGTATTATAAAAAAAGTATCTAGTATATAATATATATGTATAAAAGAATCATATTTCTAGAGAGCTCTAAAAAACTGTTTTAGAATTATATAAAGGTAAAGCCAGCATCACACCAGGCATTTTACTGCAAAAATGTTATGATTCATCTTATTCCTCAGATGTTTGCCTCTGTGATGTTGTTTCAAGGTTGGATGTGGCTTGAGGTGATGTTGGTTCAAGCTTGGGTGTGGCTGCAGGTGGTGTGGAGGGACAAGCTGATTCATTTCCCATTGATATAGCTGCTTTGCTCTAACACAGTGCTCACTATCCATGTACATGTGTGTACACACACACACACGCACATACACAGCAACAACAAAGAGACAAAACCATGTAATAAGGTGAATTGGCACAGCATGAACTGACCATTCATAGCTGCCCTTAACACTTTGATTGTTAATTTTTTAAAGATTTTATTTATTTATTTGAGAGAGAGAGAGTGAGCAGGAGAGATGGGAAGGGGTCAGAGGGAGTAGCTGACTCCCCGATGAGCAGGGAGTCTGGTATGGGACGGGATCCTAGGATCCTGAGATCACCACCTGAGCCAAAGGCAGATGCTCAACTGAATGAGCCACCCAGGTGCCCCGTGATTGTTATTTGAAAATATATATTTATTTATTTATTTGAGAGAAAGAGAGAATGAGAGAGATGGAGGTGGGGGGGGGGGGCTAGAGGAGAGAGAGTCTCAAGCAGACTCTAGTGAGCATGGAGCCCCAAACAGGGCTTGATTTCATGACCCTGAGATCACAACCTGAGCCTAAAGCAAGAGTCTGCTCCTTAAATGACTGCACCACATGGCCCCCCTGATTGCCATTTCTTTCCTCTCTCCTCCCCTTTTCCCTTCTCATTCCCTCCCCCTCCCTGCACTTCCTCCTTGTACTCCTCCTTCTCCTAGTCTTTTCCTTTTTTTTTTTTGTTCTTCTCCTTCTAATCTTTTTTGCCTTATCTCCTACTCCTTCTTCGCCTTGCCTTATCAGTGGAAGAGACAAAGGACTTCAGTCTGAGTAATTAAAAGCCTATTTTGGATATTAAGTATTAAATGGAAGGCTGAAATGACAGGGTCTGCCTATAAAGAGATATAATCTCCTCTAAAGAATGCTCAGGAGTTAGCTTTGTTTTCGAATTACTAAATTCTCTCCAACTCCCCTCTTCCTCTAGGCCATGAGAGACTTTGAAGCTCTAATGCCTCAATCCAGGTTATGTCATTGTGCCTAACACTAAATTAAAGCAGCTTCTGGAAAGAGAAAGGCCTCCACACTCATATCAAACCATTCTTATGCATACACTACAGCCTCCTTATTGCACATACAGCATCAAAGACATTGAAAAAATGTAATTACTTATATTGTATTATTCATAACTATAAATATATGTTCTTATTTGCCCTCTATACTTTTAGTAATATAACATTATAATACATAATAAAATTATTTTAATAAATATTAAGCATAAATAAAAATCTCAATTTTCACAGTGATCACCATTTGCAAAAACTATTTTGCCTCAAGCACATTGTTTCAAAACTTCCATAGGTCAGCATTTTAAAACAATAGAAAAAAATTAATATGGTAGGTCACCAGCTCCTCTATGGTGAAATTTTGCTTACCATGTTACCATACCAGCAAATCTAAAATTTTGATTAATGGCAGGTATCTTATTTCCTTTTTTGACTTTGTATTAATATATTTGCTGGCTTTCAATTTTCCATTTTTTAAGACAATTCCTCAGGCTTTAATACATTATTCAGCTTTATATACTCCAGTACGATATGTTGCTACTACCATCTTCCTAAATGTATAATTAACTCTCAAATATTCATTCAAGTATCAAGACCAGCAGAGAGTGCAGTGCAATGTGGTAGGTAATATTAAAATCTTGACCCTAAAAATTTTTCCATTTATATCTAAACATGTACAATTTTTTTCTGTTTCTGCACATTCACTTCAAACAAATAAATAACAAGTAAAGTGATTCCCATTAAAGAATATAAGATTTACTGCACTCCCTCTAGTGTTCTGTTGCTCTCCTTTACTCAATGCTTACATGAATGTGATTTTGCATAGGAAATAAGCTACTTTTCTCTTAGTCTAGTGCAGTGTTTTCTCTCTTTAAATTCTCTAGAGGTGGTTACAAGGAGCTTTTAAGTACAGGAAGTAAACAGTGCAAATCAAGAAGTCAAGATGTTTTAACTGCATTTAGTGAGTAACATATTTTAATAAATTCAATATTTCAGTAGAATTGCTTTGTCATTCTTGAAAATAGACCATGTATTCTATTTTCCTAACTGTATAAAATCCCCATAGAAAGTGAGGCAAATTGCAGAGAATGTGCTATATTCCTTCAAAAGTAAGGTGCACATTGAGTTAAAACCTAATGAGATTCCATTCTAGAATATAGAAGATAATGGAGTCAAAAAACAATCAAATGTATTATACATTTCACTGTTGTTTTTCCTAGGATAGTTTGCTTCAATTATGATTCCATTTGGTGCATCTATAAAAGTCCGCCAGCAGGGCTCTCCCTTGCATTATAATTTAGAAACAAATAATCTATTTTTTTTTATTTCCTTGGAAGACAGTATAACCCCTGAAAACTAGATATATTGAATTTCCAAAGTGAATGAATGACTAATGCTTACAACCTTACACTTGCTTGTGCCATTTTTTATCAATTAATCTAGTAGTGTTATAAATATGTTATTTAATATTAAAATCTAACATTGTCTTTCAATTTAAAAAGAATAATAGATCCAAAAATGTGTGGTACAAAGGTTTATAGCATTAATTACGTGAAAATTGATGAGAATGCTCATATTTATTTTTAGCTGTCGATCTTTTGAACAAGTTGTTATTTTCATCATAAAACTATAAACACACTAAATTGTGTGTTTTTGCCTTTTTGTCCTCTTTTGAAATAAAGTAAAGGTTTACTCCTTTCTCTAATGACAAAATGATTAGTCATGTGTTCAGATCACTCTGTAATACTCAGGTAGTAGGAACAAATAATGGACTAAATGAATTATGGAATAAAGTATGATATTGAACTCAAAATAAACTTGTTATTTGACTTGGCTTATTTTATCTCATTGGAGTCATTCTACTTGCACAAAGCTTAATAGCCTTACATGGGTTCTCGTTTTTTTCCTATATTTTTAGAGAGCTTCTCTTTGCTGGGAATTATTTTTTATATTTCATCCTTTGAGCCCAATCACTTGGTTGATGCTTTCAATATTATAGCTCCATTATTTCCAAGAATAGAAAATATTTACTTGATGTCATAATAACATAGAGCCATTTCTATATTTTTACATAGCTAGTGGATTATAAATTGGTCTCAAAGAGCCCTAGTTGAATACACTATTAAGGCTAGATGTTGTTATGACCAAACTGATAGACTATTTACCTAAAATTCATGTGAGTACTTGAGGTTGAGGGGTGTGAACATATCATGATAAGGGAGCCTAAGAGGTTATGGACCTATGGGCAGATATTTATATGGTACCAATATATACTGGTTAGTGAAAGATGTTATCAACACCAGAAGATGTGTGAAGACAAATAATGGTTTTCAGAGTAGATTGATAATGTTATTCATGATATATATGATTAGAAATGATTCTAGTGCAGGGATTTTTAGATAATACTTTAGCTGTAGTCTACAAGGGCAATAGAAGTCAATGTGTCTTTGTATCTATCTGTGTTGTCTCTGCACTGCTTATCAATTCTGCCACCAAGAGACTGATCACATCTAAGAAAATGAGCCTATGGTAAAAAATTTTCTCTGCACTACAGATTCAGTGTAGTGTTAAGAATCAGCTTGAATGTGAAAAATAACTCACTCTCAAATACGCTGAAATTCAGACAATTACATTTATACACATCCTTTTAATTTAAAAGTTTTAAATTAATTTTTAATTTAAAAAGGTAAATACACACAAATGATAGATAATAAATGGACAAAAATAATAAATTAAATAAATACACATTTTACTAAACTTAAAATAATAATATATGGACCCTCCTTGAAGATTAAGTTTTAAACTTTGGCTAAGCAAAACGAGTAACTTAAAGTTGTGTACTTGTGATTTGCTTAGAGTGTTTGGCCCACGCATCCATACAGCACTCATGTACCTGGATGGACTTTGCAGTGCTCTTTTCTAGTGCATAAAGTGGATCCAGGCATCAGAGAATAGGATGAAAGGCAATGTGTCAATGGACTTTACAGTAGATATCATAGCTACCTCCCCTCTCTTTATTACAATCATTTTAATCTCTGCCCTATAACAATGATATATAACTCAGCAACAATTACCCAACCATTATATTCTTCTGCTTAAGAATTTTACTGTGATTGGGTTAATGACTATGGGAAGATAAATGAACAGATTATAAAAGTGGAAGCAGTTCCAACAAGAGGCTATATCATCTTCCAGAGTTAAAGAATGTCTCACGGTACACAAATTTCAGCAGGTAAAGAAATCTCGCCATTCATATAGGAAGATAATTTGTTATCTTTTCAGACATTCCACCCCAGTTCCCGAGAAATGTCTACCTCAGGCTCAGCCAGTATCTAAATTCATACTTTTTTGATCAAATATGTCTCTATTGTTCATACAATATCCCCTAGCCACCTGTTGTTATTTAAATTATATAAATGAATGAAAATGAAATACAATTTAAACTTCAGTTCCTTTGTCATACTGGCTAATTTCTTTCTTTTTTCTTTTTTTTAAAGTTTTATTCGTTTATAGAGAAAGAGAGAGAGGGCATGTGTGGTCTCAAATGGTCTCAAATGGGGAGGGGCAGAGAGGGATGATCTCAAGCAGACTTCCCATTGACTCGGGAGACTGATGTGAGGTTTCTCAGGACCCATGATATCATGGTCAATGAGATCATGAACTGAGCTGAAATCAAGAGTCAGACATGTAACCAACTGAGCCACTCAGGTCCCCCATACTAGGCTATTTTCAAGTGTAAAATAACTATATTTAGTTAGTGCTACCATATTGAGTGGTGTTGATATATATGGAGGAATAATTCTTTTATATGAAATGCTTTCATACTGTTATTGTAGCTTTCCTTCAGCCTTTTCTCCCAGTTTAAGCCTCCTGTATTTATTTCAGCTATGCCTTTTCCCTTCAACTACTAGCCCTTCACTTGTGAAGGGCTCATGAACCACTGACAACTTGAAAGTCCCATAATCAGTTGCCCTCCACAAGTCTGGAATGCTTCTAGTTTTTATTCTTTTAGTCAGTGGAAACATCATTTATACAATTGTTCTAGCCATAATCATCAGTAATATTCCTGATTACCCAACTCTCTCTCACATTGAAAGACTTGTCACTTCTAGTCTGAAATATATATGGCAGATCTATCCTTCCTCTTGTCTACATGGCCATGGACCACCCCCTCCCCCATCTAGTTCAAGCCACCATCAACTCTAGGTCTGAATGAATACGACAGCTTCTTTTTTGATCTCTCTGTTTATATTCTTAATTCTTGTCATCTAAACCATATTTTTTTGCGTATTAGCTATGGTAAACATTAAAGATAAGAGAGTCACAACCCACAACACCCTTGTGTCCTATTTAATCCAACGTGTATGACCTTTAAAGCATATCACATTATTTCTTTAATAAAACCTATGCAATTAACTGATTGCAAGAAGCATATCATAGTTGTTAAGAAAGAAGGTTTTCTATAAGCCTGCTTAGTTTAGAATCCTGGCTCAGAGACTTATGGTTGATATGGTTTTGAACAATTTACTTAACTCTTCCTTTCATCCTCTCATTGTTAAATACAGATAAGTGTTCCTTTCTCAAAAGATTGTTGTGAGGGGTAAATGAACTAATTTATATGCAGCACTTAGATAGTACCTGGCATATAGTAATTGCTCAGGAAATATTCAATATTATTCTTGCCAAAAGGAAAAAGGCACAGCATGATTTTGGACTCTATGTCCTCTGCTGCTGCTGCTTCTTCTTCTTCTTCTTCTTCTTCTTCTTCTTCTTCTTCTTTTTAGATTTATTAATTTATTTGAGAGGGAGAGAGAGGGAGAGAAAGTGAGTGAGAGATCAGGGGGCAGAAGCAAAGGGAGAGAGAGAATACTTAAGCAGAATCCCCACTGAGCAGGGAGCCTAATGGAGGGCTCGATCTCACAACCTTAGGTCATGACCTAAGCCTAAATTTGGAGTCTTATTCTCACTTTTGCTTGCTCATTACATTCTAGACTCAATGCCTACCCTTTATTTAATTTCACTAATCTGCTAAGTTTTTTTCCTAATTCTAAATTTTCACTCAAAAGACTTAAAAGCTCTTCCTTGTTTTTCCCAAGCTGGATTATTCTCAGACTTGTTAGGCTGATTGTCACCTTCTCAGTATACTGTCCCCCAAACCTCTAGGTTTATGTCTATCAGACTCTACAATTATTTCATCTGATTTCTTTTTAATCATTATCGGTATATTCAATTATTTTTTTTTTGCCTATTTTCTTGTTAAGTGTCTGCTTTTCTCTCTTGTTCATGTCTATTCCTTGATGTCTCTTAGATAAAAGATCACAATAAAAATGCATTGACTTGTTCAATGCAAGCATGAATTAATAACTGTATCGATAAACCCAACATTTTAAGCATACTATGACTAGAACACAAGAGAATGTTTGAAAATATGTTTACTCATTCTACAAGTTATTTTTGTATAACAGCATTTAAGAAAACACTTTTTGAATATTTATTCATAGTGAGTTTATTCTGAATCAAAATCTTTATATATATTTTTATATATGTGCAGCCATATTTTGGATTTGAGGTTCAGTGTCTTGTTTAAAGAAGACATAGCAAAAGATTACTTCATGAGAATCAAGCTATTGATGTAATGCATAAACTTGGTAATCATATATCTTTGAAATGATCTTGATATCCTGTTAGTTCATTGTGTAGTAAAGTAATTGCCAAGTGAGTGTCAATGCATTGATTCAATAAATAGACAAGAAATGGATTTTTAGGTTTCCAAATATGAATATATAAAAAGTGGATAGTATTAGTGAGTAAGTCCTCATTTTCCCACCTGGAATTGATGATATCTTGATTCACAAGTTAGTGTCGGCTTCACATAACCACCCACTTGCAGGCAGAAAGCTAAAATCTGTGGATTTTAGAAATCTTGCAGAACAGCTTGCAGAACAGATCCCAATGAGGCTGCTTACTACATAGAGACAGAAAAATGAGTTCTATCACCCTGGGCTCAGTCAGGTCAAAAGATGATAAAATCAGAATTATAGAGTTAGCAACCTATGCCATCTTAACATCAAATACCAGTAAAATATCCATGTGAGTTGTTAGATATGTGACTTTTCTTGTGTGAAGGCTAGAGTAAGCAGTAGATGTGTTCACTTTCACCCTGGTCTTTACAGGGAGTAGAGCAGAATGACATTGGATATGTGAGAGGAGCAATTAAAGCTTCTCTACTTCCATCATTTGAAGTTATTCTTAATTATCTTCCCTAATTCAAATATATATATATAATATAAATAAATATATAATAAATAAATAAATAAATATAAATATTATAATATATATTATATATAATAAAATCAAGTTGATTAGAATTCATAATATATATTATAATAATATAATCATATTATAATAATATATAATTATAATGTGATTATATTATAATAACAGAATTATAATATATAATATATATTATAATATAAATAAATATTTATAAATAAATATAAAATAAATATAAATAAATATTATATATATATATATATTTCCCTCCCTCACTACAGTTTGGAATTTTCTCTCTGAAATACATTCTTTCAGATATCTTTACAATATAACAAAATATATCTTTATAGAAGATCATTATATTTACCTATAGGTTGAGAACGGCTTAAGATAACCAAGCCTTAAGAAAGACTGAAACAGTGCACAGTGAAAAATTAATAAATAAAGAGAGATAGTTGTGGAAGAAGATTTAGGGCTGTGGATTCAGAGGTGGAGAGGAGATGACACCAGAGGGATGAACTGAGTGAACAAGATATGCCAAGCTACTGTCATCTGAATATTCCACAAATGAAAATGGACATTGGTTCTGGTTGTTGTTTTCTTATAAAAAAATAATAATCAGACATGAAATTATTTTGAACTTCTATTTCATTTTGAACAGTATAAGTAAACTTAAATATTTTTGTCCAATTGTTGATTAGGCTCATTGAAAAAAAAAAACCCTCACATACCAATTTGTAACTGAAATAATCTGTATCTGTTTTGATTTTTTTTTATTTATTCAAGAGGTATTTACTAAATAACTATCATATAACACTTGAATAAAGTAGAATAGATAAAACTTTAATAGGAAAAGTCACATCATTAACATTAAAAATGACAATTTAAATAATTTTCTTTCTAGATCAAATATAAACAGTGTTAAAATGGAGTCAAGGATGTGAGTGTAATCATTTCAGATATCAAGGCTTAATAATCTTTAACTATATGTTATGTGCTGTGGCTATCAAGTTGATTAGAATTCATTAGAATTCACACTGTTGGAGTGCCTGGGTGGCTCAGTGGGTTAAAGCCTCTGCCTTTGGCTCAGGTCATGATCCCAGGGTCCTGAGATCGAGCCCCGCATCGGGCTCTCTGCTCAGCAGGGAGCCTGCTTCCTCCTCTCTCTCTGCCTGCTTCTCTGCCTACTTGTGATCTCTGTCAAATTAATAAATAAAATCTTAAAAAAAAAGAATTTACGCTGTTGTAGAGGATATACATAAGCCTTTGTAAAACTTTGATTGTACTTCTTGTTATTTAATATTTAAAACAGCATTTAAGTATCAAACTGAGTAAATTCATTGAACAGAAAATACCTAAGATTGAAAAAATTAATATCAAATAGAGTTCATCATGACACACAGATTACAATAGCTATTACAAAAATATTACAGAATGCTTTTAGAATGTTTATATATTCTATTCAATTCATTTTCCCTGCATAATATTAATATTACCTTGCACATATCATTTTGTAGCTCAAGAAAGTAATGCTTTCTATTGTTCAGATGATATAAACTAATTTATCCATAAATATTTATTGAAAAGTCTTATAAATAGTTATAGTATAAACAGTATAATAGATATGAATATGAATAAAACGTGTCCCTAACTTCAATGAACTAAGTCTGGTAGGGCAGTGCAGGAACAGAATGAGCACCATTTTTATTTTACGTCTTGTTCTCATTTAATGTTAAACATATGAGATATCTATTCAATCACAGCTGAGAAAAATTAATCTCAGAGAAAGTACTTGACTTACTTGAGTTCTTGTTGGAATGAAAATGTGGAAACAGAATTTGAATCCACATGTACCTGGCTCCATGGCATATGTTCTTTGTACTATATTACATGGCCTATATTTCTATGAGCTAAAAACATATGACATATCAACAGAAAGTATAAAATGAAATAAAGAGGCACAAAGAAATGCTTCCTGTCTTCAGAGAGAGATAGCAGAGGAAACTGGTGCCATGATCACTAACGAAGTCTTAAGAGGTGCTGATTGGCAAGATGAGCAATAAAGGATATTCAGAATTTTAATAAGTAGAACTGAGACGAAAGCCATTTCAAGAGGGCTGGGAAGTACATGGGAAAGAAACATGCCTTCCTGAGATATATTCTGGACATTTTCTGTGTGGAACATTTTAATAACAGGTTTTCTATGAGATGATTCTTTTATGCTTATATTATAAAAGTCATTTATCCCCTCTATGGGGGTACTGCTTGGTAATATATAAATAATGCAATAATCAATGGGTGAATTTTGTGTAACTTTTATTTCATGTAATTGCTAATCAGACAGAGAACTAATACCTGCCTGGTAGACTTAACTTCTAATATCATCACCTTCCTCTGTTTCTTCCTCTGAAGAAAATGGTTTAATTTCTACAACAATACCTTTAAAAAAAAAAAGATTTTATTTATTTACTTGAGAGAGAGAGACAGTGAGAGAGAGCATGAAAGGGAGAAGTTCAGAGGGAGAAGGAGACTCCCCATGGAGCTGGGAGCCCAATGCAGGACTTGATCCGAGAACTCCGGGATCATGACCTGAGCCAAAGGCAGTTGCTCCACCAACTGAACCACCCAGGCACTCTACAAGATTATCTTTTAAAGCCAGTTTGTGCAGTATTGATAGAAGTAGATAATCTCATTTTCAGGTTTTGGATTTTAATATACGGAAGAGTAGATAAACCTGATTAAGTGTGTAATAGTGTGTTGTTTTATTAGAGGAAAAATAGTAGGCTTATATTAAATAAATTTTCCAGACCTGAAATTCAGTACCAACTTTACAACTTGATTTTCTTATTTGATAAAATATCATGGTTATTCTTCCAAGTTAATTGATATAAAGCTTATTCATTTTCAAGTAGAAGAGTAGGGGCGCCTGGGTGGCTCAGTTAGTTGGGTGACTGCTTTTAGCTCAGGTCATGATCCCGGAGTGCTGGGATCGAGTCCTGCATCGGGTTCCCAGCTCCATGGGGAATCTGCTTCTCTCTCTGATCTTCTCACTCATGCTCTCTCTCACTGTCTCTTTCTCTCAAATAAATAAATAAAATCTTAAAAAAAATTTAAAGTAGAAGTGTAGACTTTTGTATTACAAATGAATGACAACTTATTCTCCAACAGATGGACATTAACATTTATGTCTTTTTTAAAAATCCAAAATAATGACGTAATAAATATTCTTATTACCATATTATTATATTTTGGGGTGGGGTGGGGTTGTCATGAAATAAATCTACAGAAGAAAAATTGTGACTCAATGCCTGCTTTATGCCTTAGGTCTTTTTTTTAAAGATTCTTTATTTATTTATTTGACACAGAGAGAGAGAGATCTCAAGTAGGCAGAGAGGCAGGTAGAGAGAGAGGGGAAAGCAGGCTCCCTGCTGAGTGGAGAGCCAGATGCGGGGCTTGATCCCAGGACTTAATATCAAATAGATATTATGATATCTATATCCCCCTGGGAGCATGACCTGAGCCAAAGGCAGAGGCTTAACCCACACTGAGCCACACAGGCACCCCTATGCCTTAGGTTTTAAAATCAGGAGCACCTGGGTGGCTCAGTGGTTATGTGTCTGCCTTTAGTTCAGGTCATGATCCCAGGGTCCTGTGATCAAGCCCTGCATCGGGCTCCCTGCTCAGTAAGGAGCCTGCTTCTCCCTCTCCCTCTGCCTGCTGCTTCCCTTACTTGTGCTTGCTCACTCTCTCTGTGTCAAATAAATAAATAAAATTTAAAAATAAATAAATAAAGGCAAGACATATCTTTATAAAAATTAAAATCATATAATCATCTCAGTAAATGCAGAAGAAGCATTTGACAAAAATCAGCATCCTGTCATGATAAAAACTCTCAAAAAATTGGGTACAGAGGAACATAGGTCAACATAATAAAGTCCATATATGGCAAACCCAAAGCTAACATCTGTCACAATGTTAAAAATCTCGAAGCTTTTCCTTTCAGATCAAAATAAGTTTACCCACTATCACCAGTCCTATTTAACATAGCTCTGGAAGTCATAACTGGAGCAAATGGGCAAGAAAAAAGAAAAGGCACCCAAATTAGAAAAGAAGAAATAAAATTGCCTATTGGCAGATAACATGATATTATATTAGGAAAATCCTAAATACTCCATCCAAAAACTATTAAAATTAATATATAAATTCAGTAAAGTTTCAGGATACAAAACCAACATATATAAATCAGTTTTGTTTCTAAATTGAAACAATGAACTATCAGAAAAAGAAATGAAGAACAGCAAGTGTTGGCAAGGATGTGGAGAAAAGGGTTCCCTTCTCTTGTTGGTGAGAATGTTAACTGGCACATCCACTATTGAAAACAGGTTGTGGGTTCCTCAAGAAATTAAAATTGATCCAGTAATCCCAATTCTGGGCATATAGCTAAAGGTAATGAGGTCATTATCTTAAAGAGTCATCTGTACTTCTAGGTTCATTGCGACATTATTCATAACTGCAAGGTCTGGAAACATCCTATGTCTTTGTTAACGGAGTAAGGGGTAAAGAAAATCTGATATATGTATTGACAATACATAGTACTGATAAGGAAACTATGATGTATATATTGTATTGAATAAGATTCAGCCTTAAAAAATGGAAATCCTGCCAGCTATGACAACATGGATAAACCAGGAGGATATTATGCTAAGTAAAATAAGATGACAGAGAAAGACAAATATGGCATGGAATCACTCACATGTGGAATCTTAAAAAACAAAAATTGGGGGCACTTGGGTGGTTCAGTAGGTTAAGCTTCTGCCTTCGGCTCAGGTCATGATCTCAAGGTTCTGGGATGGAGTCCCACATCAGGTTCTCTGCTCAGCAGGGAGCCTGCCCCCCCCTCTGGCCTGCCTCTCTGCCTACTTGTGACCTCTGTCAAATAAATAATTTTTTTTTTTTTAATTGAACTAGTGGAAAGAGAGAGTAGAAAAGTAGTTGCCAGGGGCTGCTGTTTGGTGGAAATAGAAGAGGAATGTAAACAGTACAAACTTTCATTTACCAGTTGGATAAGTTCTGAGAACTATGTATGACATAATAAATATAATTGATAATAAAGTATTACATAATTAAAATTTGTGAAGTAGATCTTAAGTTTTATCACAAAGAGGAAATTAAGTCACATATTTAACTCAAAGTAAAATGAATAAGGACAATAGAAGGTAGAATATTAATGAAATTGAGATCAGATTATAACCAAACTAAAAATAATGAGTAATCGGTAAAGAATAAACAAGGTAAGCTAAAAAAAAAAAATAGCTAAAATACTATTGAATGAGAAATAAAACCCTAAAAAAGTATGTTCAAAATATTTTTTAAAGTTTAATGCACAGTTAAACAATATTTGGAATAAAAACAGCGGGGTTAGTTGAAGGAAAGCAGGTGAGAAGAGGTGGAAGATTTGCTTTCCTGCTTTTCACCTGGATTTTACTTTCAATTTAGTGTCTTAGCACCCATGTGATATGTAACTTAGCCACTCTGTTAACTTCTTCATTTATAACCTGGACATTCCCTGCTAGTTAGTTAATATTCCCTAACTCTGAGAACTTATGCAAATATTATATCATTTAAATATTTAATACTTATCCCATGAAAACACACTAATGTGTGTATTCAATAACTATAAGCTAACATGACATAAGTAGAAAATCAAAAGAGAATATTTTCACCACCAAATTTAAAATCCTAGGTTAAATAGAAAATTTTCTAGGAAAATATAAATTTTGAAAATTAATTCAAGGTGAATTGACTAAATTTTAAAATAATTAGAGATATGAATTAAGAAATATATTTATAAAACCACTAAATTTTATAGTATATTCCAAAATTTAAGAAATAGAAAATTCTTGCTTTATATAAAGACATTTTGAAATTAATATTACATTGATTTTGGAATATTCTTTATATACACTAATTTATCTTTGAAAGAGTCATAGGACTCTAGAGTATGTTATTTTAAAATGTCTTCCTTTTTGAAATAATCATGATTGCATCTTAGAATTCAAAGTATTCAATTAGACTTGTCAACAAAAATAATAGGCTTAATTTGATGCTCATAATAAATGTGTATTCATAATGAAAAATTTGATAAAATAGTAAAATATTGCTTAGTACCAATTAGTCTATTTTTTAATCTCCAGTCATTTCTTTTTTTAAAACAAATATCTGAAACAGAAGTAGCTTTCTTGGACAAACAGGATGTGGGTCCTCAAATATGAGGACTTTGAAGGACTAAACTGACTTTTGCTAACCTTCTCGAGTATACTCTGTGAATAATTACTCTTAATGAATCTGTATTTTATATTTGTGATTTTTCTTCCCCCAATTAAATTGATCAGTTCCTTAAAGACAGATCATGTTATATACTGCCATGACTTTATGAGAAAGACAGATAGAAAATGTTCTGCTAAGTAAACAATGTAGTTTTTAAAGTGTCAGATCACATTATTAGAACCAGTTTCTCAGTGTAATGACTTCCATGTTTGTAATCACCTTCAAGTAGTTTAAACTCTTTAAAATTCTGAAGTTCTAACATTGAAATTTTCTTCTGAACCAAATTGCCTTCCCTTTTCATTCAAATAAATACCTATGGAACTAGTTTTTTCACTGCTACCTTTGAATGTTGTCTTTGTTCTCATGAGCAATTTTGTTTGCCTTATTTCACAGCTCATACTCAATTTTCAGCCTTTTTCAGTGAGATGTTTATTTTTTAGCTTCCATGATTACATTCCATCCAGTTTAGAACAGATGATTAACTTACTGATTGTTTTATTACCTTTTTTTTTTCCAAACCTCCCCTCAATTATCAGTAAAGAAAAAAGTTTAAAAAGCCCTCGATTTGAAATAAAGTAGAAAACAGGGATAGACAGACAAATGATGATAGATAGATACATAGATAGACAGATGAATTTTCAGGTTTTAAATCAAGCAAGCTATTACCGTGTTTATAAGGACAAGTACAACTTTCCTTTCTCAAGAGAAAGGTTGTTCCCCCCCTCCACCCCCGAAAATATTCCTCTTTAATGTGCAAACAAATCATCAAGAGATCTAGGTAAAATGCTTTGAATTTTGTTTTATTTTTCTAAGTAAGTGAAACACATGATTACGATGTGGAAATATTAAGTTTCAGAGACAACAGTAAGGAAAGAGTTCTTGAGACGTTTTCAGGGCAAAAAAGATGGTTTTACTAAAGCAAAAGGACAGGACCCATGGGCAGAAAGAGCTGCACCAGTCATGATGGGTGACTGATTATATACTCTCAAGTTAGGAGTTTAAGAATAGCTAAGTCTCTAAGGAATTTGGAAGTAGTGTTTCTAGGACCTTGAGGGGGCTGGCAATTGTTAGGAAAATGTCATTTATTACTGTCTAATAAAAAACCTTAGTCATGAGACCCTTCAGATGTATATCAGTGGGCCATATGCTTGGAGGACAATTGCTAACATATAGCAATAGAGATAAAGGAAGTTTCAAAGGAGTTTTTACATGTCAAAGGAGACTTGGGCGCCTGGGTGGCTCAGTGGGTTAAGCCTCTGCCTTCGGCCCAGGTCATGATCCCAGGGTCCTGGGATCGAGCCCCACATCGGGCTCTCTCCTTGGCGGGGAGCCTGCTTCTCCCTCTCTCTCTGCCTGCCTCTCTGCCTACTTGTGACCTCTCTGTCTCTCTCTCTGTCAAATAAACAAATAAAATCTTTAAAAAAAAAAAAAAAAGGAGACTTAAGGGATCCTGGAGGTTGGGATAACGTTAAGCTAAATGGACTTTTACCCTTAGCAAAATATCAACATTTAGGCATCTAAATTCCTAGAAGAAGGTCACTCTGCCTATCTCAGGGATTTTTCAATGGGCTGTAAGTTGTAAGGAAATTTAATTTTTTTTTTTCTTTTGCTTCCCATGTCAATTATATGCTTAGAGGGTATAGTTTAAAGCTACATTAATCAAAGTGTGGTTCTTGGGCCATTATCATCGTCACCTTCTGGGAACTTGGGAAAAACAGACTCTCCTTTACTTCTATAGAAAAAGTAAATATTTCAAGCCTTCAATTAATGCCACTGGATTCACCATCAATCTGCAAAAAGCACTCTATTTTCTTTTTTCTATCTTATAATTTGTAATTGCATCAACTTAATTCATACGCATATCATTTTATTCACAATTACTAAAAATGCTTCTAATGTGCTTACTCTTAACTCCCAATCATTTGTGTCATATTCAGCTTCCATAATCATATCAACTCTTGCCCAGTAAACTTTCAGTGATTATTACTTACTGTACTAAATCAAGCTCCTTTGTTTCATAGTTAAGACTTGTCATAACATGCACCTCAGCTTTCCCTTCTAACATTATCTGTTACTCCTTATTCATATAAAGTCTACATTCTTGGTCATCTGACTGGTGTTTGTCCCTCAAATATGAATTATAATTTCTAGCTTTTAGCTTCAATTTTTATTCCACAAAAGAATAAAGGAATGAACCAATCAGGTAAAAAATTCTAAGGATACAAAAATATCTTTAAAGTAAAATTTGAAGTTTGTCTCCTATTCCAGAAAAATATTGTGTCTCAAAGAAATGGGGTATCTCTCATATGAAAATGATTTTCATACAATATAAGGAACTAAAAAATCAGAAATGTATAGAAATATAATAACAGGGAATAATTTCATTTTTAACTAGAGTCAACTATCTATATGCAAATTATACTCCACTTCTATCATATTTGAAGAAATAATAGTGAGAAGATGACAGACATAATATATACCAGAGTTAAATATTAATTCATAGAAGTTTCTAAATAGTAAACATATACAGTGAATATAGAGGGCAAGAACACATGGAGAAGAAAATGCATTTTAAACCATTTGGAATTATTTCTTTCATGGAATATTGTATTCTACCATCTAGTAATTTAGATTAACATTTTTTTCTTTATAAAAGTGAATACAATTTTCTCTAAGAGAGGGGATGAGCTCATCTAGTAAAATATTCTTTATTTACATCCTTCCAACAGTCACATGACTCTCATGCATTGCCCTTTGGTGTCCTTATCTCCTTTTGTGTGCTAGATTCAGATTTTCATACCTCAGCTAGTGAAAGAATATTTTGAACTATTACATGATGCTGCTACCTATTGACTCTGACAAATCAGTTTTTTTGTCAAAGTCACTAACTTTCCATATCAGTATATGTGTGGTTTTGAATGACTTATTCTTTTCATATAACTTTATAAAAGAAGTGTAAAACAACAAATAAAAAATTCTAATGCCAGTTTTTAAAGCATGGTTTATTTATCTTTGTCATAGTAGAGCAAAATTGAAATTCATTTGGCATATCTGAAATTGTTAGCCTCAAATGGACAATTTCTGGAACTAAATTAGTTAGCTATTAATTCAACCTTGAAGAAAAATGATGAAATTAAAGAAATGACATTGAATTCCATAGAGAGCATTAAAATAAATTCTAAAGCAATTGGTGTGATATTGAAGCTTATTGTTTATTTCTATATTGCAAAATCTCTGGAAGTAAAACCACACTTAGGATATGACTTTTCATATGGTTGATATGCAATGTTATATTAGTTTCAGTGATACAACACAGTGATTTATCAATTCTATACCTTACTCAATGCTCACCACAGTAAGTGTAAGTACCATCTGTAACCATCACCATACAACATTATTAAAATATTATTGGCTATATTCCCTATGCTGTCTTTATGCCTCTTAATCTTCTATACCTGTTTCACCTATCCCACACAATTACCTCTCTGGCAACCGTCAGTTTGTTCTCTTATTTATGAGTCTTTTCTGTTTTATGTTTTTTGTTCTCTCTCTCTCTCTCTCTTTTTTTTTTTTTTTTTAGTTTTTTCGAGTCCACATTAATATCTTGATTTATTCCATTTTTCTGGATTTATGATTTTATGATTAAACAAAATTGGTGGGGGGGGGGTGTTGCTGTCAAAGTCTTGCCTTTGTGGTAGAAGTATTTTCTTTCAGGAGCTCCTGCAGCTTTTTAAGCATCAGTCCCTAGCTTCAGGCCAAGGTTAACAAGACTTCTATGTGGTCATGAGAGTTCACAGTGGGGTTACTCCTATGTCTAAGAAAAACCTTCCAGGACTATTTTAATCCACTTTCTGCTATAGATTGTAAGTGACCATAGTCTTTTTTTTTTTTTTCCCCTAAAGATTTTATTTATTTATTTGAAAAACACAGAAAGAGAGAAAGAAAGAGAGAGATCACAAGTAGGCAGAGACAGGTGGGGTGGGGGGAGCAGGTTCCCTGCCGAGCAGAGAACCCAATGTGGGGCTCGATCCCAGGACCCTGAGATCATGACCTGAGCCAAAGACAGAGGCTTTAACCCACTGAGTCACCCAGGCGCTCCGTGACCATAGTCTTTTGTGTCTGTGGCACTCAAACCTTGGGACAATTAATCTTAAATTTTATTGCAGTGTGTAAAGTGACAAGGAGTATGATTTTCTAGCAATTCCAGAAAAAACAAATACAATGAATTCTGAATTTGTATTTAAAGTATTTATCTTTGTTTTCATGATATATTAAACACAGAGGGTAAATAAAAAAAAAAAATCCTATAATTAAGAATATATGTGGGGTGCCTGACTCTTGATTTCATCTCAGGTCATGATCTTAGGGTGGTGAGATGAGCCCTGCATGGGCGTCTGTGCTCAAAGTGGAGTCACCTTGAGGAGGACTCCTCTATCTCCTCTATCTCCTCTGCCACTGCCCTTCCCCCTTTTGTGCTCTCTTTGTCTTGCTCTCTCTCTAAATAAGTAAAATATTAAAACAAGAGAATATATATGATCCATGTTTAAAAATGAACAAGATAAATTTAAAAATATATTATTTAAGGGGCTAAATATTTTCAATAGGATTTCACTGAGGATTAAACTGATAACTCTCTTCAGAGTAGAAATACTTCATATATTTTATTTTTCATGCCTATTCAGCAATTGCAAGGCAATCTCTTGTGCATTGAATTCTAGGGATATATATTTATATACACACATATATCTGGAAATACATACATATATATATATATACACAGACACACACATATATATTCATATTTGTAATTATATTTGGAACACTTGAATTTTCTAAAAACTTAGAATCTATCATTAGCTTTAAGAATATATGAGTTAGGGATACCTGGGTGGCTCATCTCTTCAGCATCCAACTCTTAATTTTGGCTCAGGTCATGATCTCAGGGTCATGAGATCGAGCACTGTGTTGGGCTCCATGCTCAGTGGAGATTCTGCTTGAGATTTTCTCTCCCTCTCTTCCTCTGCCCCACGCCATGTGCTCACTCTTGTGCTCCTTCTCTCTCTGCAAAATAAATAAATATTTAAAAAATACATATGTGGAAGAAAAATAACGTGGAAGCTAACAGATTATTTGGAGAAAATGTTATCCCAGATACTAAGGACATTTCAGGGAGGATTCAAAATTGCTAATTATTTGTATTACTCTATATAATTGCTCATTTCTCCACTATGTACTTATGTACTTCCATAGTCCAATAGATTATTTTAATAAAATTCTGCTTTTATTATTTTAAGACTTGAAGAAACATTCTTTTTAACAGTCTAAATATGGCTATGATATTTGAGGTAGTCCGAAAGCAATTTCATGAGTAAATATTTCTTCATAGAATATAGCATTTTTCTTACCTTTATTTTTATCTTTGAATTTAGGGAAATCTAAATACTCAGTTGCTACTCGGGTTTTCCATTTGACTAAATATCAATAGAGCCACGCTTTCAATCATGTTATACTTTATACTTTCAAAAATCTTGATATAATCTAGTCAGTCATCTGAACATTCTGTTAATATGTAGTCAAAGGCATTTTAATATTGCTGAGCACCCGTAAGTATATATTTGCAAATGCTGAAAGTTCCTTATGACCTTTGTGAAAATTATAAAAATGATTATAAAGGTCTGAGCAGCTAGACAAAACAAACAGTACTGGATTTTCCAGGAATGTGATGTATAAGCCACAGAACATCTGTGCTATGAATATTTAAATAAATATGAAATCTGCCTTCATGCAGCAACCACCCAGTAAAACCAAAGATATAATGGTGGTTTTGTGAACTATTTTGGTTCTAATGCAAGGAAATTTTACCTTAATATAATAGAAATCACAACAGATCTATAAAACCCTGATAGGTATATGACTGCATACAGGTCAGAATAGTGTTTTTGACTTGTTAAGAGCTCTGTGTGGTAATAATTGTGTTGAAAACAAGCAAAAAATGATGAATATATTTTTAAGTTTACTTCAAGTAGTGTATTCTTAACTCATGTTAAAGAATCTTAAATAGATACATTTTTAATAATATCTGAAGTACTCCTCTTATTAGCTGTATTTTATCTTTCCCTGTTTCTTATAAATCACTTAATTATATGCTTTAGCATGCTCAGAAATTAAGACGTAAGCTCCTAGAAAGTAGGACATTTTTCTATACCTCTCCTCCCTTTTATTTTTTTACATAATTTAGTATATCTTAGATATCAGTTACATAGCATGACACACTGATGCTTGACCTTAGGATGAGGAAGTGGTTTTACATATAAACAATATTGTTAATGAAAAGGAATGATTTTACTCCTCAAATTTCTCTATTTTGCAATGTTTTGTGTAAAGATTGCATTAGATTTTCCAGTTGTGCCTGACTCTTTCTTGAGAGAAAAATAGAATTATATGAATTGACTAATAAGCATCATTTGTCGGTAGGAGCTATTGGATATAGATATTCTTGAACAAGTTCCATATAAATATTTAAAAATTTTTCATATAAATAATAGACATAGCTATCAATGATCATTGCTGGATAAAAACCACAAATGTTCTATCTTCTAATTTCTCAAGAAAAAGTTAAAACTAGTGTTAATTCATTAATATATGCCAGTCCGGTGCTAAACCTATTTTACTGTCCATGTTCATAACAAATTCTGAGAAGCAATTATCTCACTCTTCTAGATCGCAAAACCAAGACTTAGAAAGGTAGGTAACTTGATGGAGATGGCATAGCTGGAAAGTGGTCAGGCAGTGGTGGGACTCAGGTCATCTGACTATGAATATAAGGTTCTTACCTATATTCTACTGAATATTAGCTAATAATACCAATTCTCAGGAACTGCATTTTCCTTTCTCCTTCAACGCATTTTTATGCATAGAAAATGTGTTCCACTGTTCTCTGATTTTGAATGGAAACATAAATAATACAGGAAAATTTTTCACACTATTTCCAATTGTACTTCTCACATAGAGACTGACAGAAGGAAGCCATTTTATCACATTATGATCAGTCACACTTGCAAATGCCATTTGAAGTGTCAGAGTGAAAATGTCTGCTCTTTCTGATTGCGTTCTTGAATGACTTATCTCTGTCATTTAACTTTAAAAAGCAAATATCTTAACTTACACAAACATTTCTGTTTATATATAAGCATAACAGAAAAAACATGAATCAACATCTTTCTTTACATGATATAAATAATATTATCCTGTTAAAATTTTGAAATCTGCCATAGTGCAATGAACTTGTCTAATTTAGATCCTTTAATTAAAATTTATTGAGTGTAATGTTGTCTTTATCTGTATAAGAGAAACAAAAGGAAGATCTGGAGTTTGAGGAGCAGGAAAAGGGTTCAAAAAAGGGGACTATATCCCCATTTAATTTCCAGGTAAAGATATTTGGGCATTTTTTTTCCCCCATAGAGCAGAATTTAAAATAAGTGTACTCATGGGGTGCCTGGGTAGATCAGTCAGTAAAGCGTCCAATTCTTGATTTCAGCTTAGGTCATGATCTCAGGGTCCTGAGATTAAGCCCCAGTTTAGACTCCATGCTCAGTGGAGAGTCAGCTTAAAATTCTCTCTCTCTCTCTCTCTGCCCCTCCCCCCCAAATAAATTTAAAAAAAAAAATCTTTTAAAAAATACATATACTTAAGTACGCCTGGGTGGCTCAGTCGGTTAAGCAGCTGCCTTCATCTGGAGTCATGATCCCAGGGTCCTGGGATTGAGTCCTGCATCGGGCTCCTTGCTCAGTGGGGAGCCAGCTTCTCCCTCTGCCTCTGCCTGCCACTCTGCCTACTTGTACTCTCTCTCTCTCTGACAAAAAAATAAATTTAAAAAAATATGTACTTAAAATATTACAATTACTTCAATAGCACCGAGATTCATGATAGAAGGAAAAAATGTTTTATCGCCACAAGTTCATGATCCTTAGCAATGTCATTGAGTTCCTATAGAAGTTTTACGAATAAAGAATGGATAACTAGAATAGACAATAGGCAAAATTTCATTAATTCTAACTATATCTGTGTGTGCATATGCATATATGTGTTTGTCTGCTGGGAGCATAGTAGCTTTGCTGAACGGTATTCTTCTTTTTCATTCCAAGTGAAATGTAAAATTATTTGGACTCCTTTATGGTTGACATAATATTCTTGTGATGGCTCAAAGTTTGCATTTGCACAGATAGTTGTCTTTGTCTTGTTTTTCATTTCTTAGGGAAAAAGGAAAAGATAGGACGAGATCATTGCATTGGTCACTGAAACTATCTCCAAAATGCATTAGTTATTACCAACAAGGACTCTACCTTTAACTCACAATATTTATCCATTTAATGCAATTCAGTTTAACAAATCTAGAGTGCTTCTGGTGTTCAAAGAGAAACATAATTTGTTTTCATCCACCTAATTAACGAAGTCTAAGAAATATATCTAATTGTCACCGTAAGTAATTATTTAAGTATAATGTATTGGATTATTTGATTTTTTTTAATATAAAAGATGTCTTGTACTGGATTGCAATTTTATGCTATCTTCTAGACTTTATATTCATTTTCTTCAATTTCTCAATTGTACTAAATTGGCTCCCTTAACACATTTTAATGATGTTTACCTAGAGAAAAAAAAACAAATTCATTGTTGAAATAAATTGATTTTTCCAGCTATAGGGAACCTCATTCCTATTTTAGATCATTTTTACTTCCAAATTGTGGATGGCTTCAGGCTTGGGTCAAAGACTCAACCACCTATTTTGTCAGATAGAAGAGGTATCTTAAAAACAAAACAACAACAACAAAAAACCCCTCAATGTTTAATTCATTTTACATCTACCATATACACATATTTGTCAATATTTCTTTCTCAGACCCAAACATATGTCTTCATTTCTCATCTTTTTTTTTTTATTTCCATGTAAATTATGACTACCAAGTCATTGAGATCATTTTGTTTAGCTTCAGGTACCGAAGGTAATTACTCAGAAACTAACACTTAGTGGAAAAAAAGTTTTCCTTGTATCTGTCTTTATAGCCAGGCCTACCTGGAGAAGTCGATCATGCCTCTGAAAGAGGTCAGAATATTCAAGGGAAAAGGGAGTTACTGAAAAAATTAATGAAGATATAACTGAAAAAAGTGAAGACAAGTGCATTTGGTAGAGAAATGGAGCTGTTGGCAGAAAATATGAAGATACCCCATCTAACCCTTGTTTCCAATAGCTGTTACTCTGGGCAACCCATAAAGCCCCTCTGAGATTATTACATATACAAACTTTTTTGCATATATAAACTTAAATGTCCTTCCCAATTCAGCAATTCTTAACATTTGATTTTCTAAATATATTTCTGCGCCTATTCCATACTAAAAAATAATAACAAGGAAGGCAGAGAAAGGAAATTATCTGTCATTGATCCTGATTATTCTGTAACTACCAGCATTGAATTTTAATAATATAAAGATGAAAGAAATCACAACAGATGCTGTGGCAGAAACAAAAGAGAGGAAAAAAAGGAAAGGCTCCCTAACACTCAAACAGAAAACTTATTGCTTTACTCAAGACACCACCAATAGCATCTTCCTTTTAAATGTTGTCATGGGGAGACTCTCATAGGTTTCTACTTTTCTACACAGCTGGGGATTATACAGAAAAGATTTATTTGGACAAAGTTAATTTGACACATGTGATACCACCTGCTGTCTGTACTGTGTGTGTGTGTATATATATATATATATATATATATTTTTTTTTTTCCCCTGCTTATTCTGAAATGGCTCTGATATTATCATTGTGTCTACAGGTACAAAAGGAAAAAACCACCCCCCACCACTATGCTCTTTCATTTTCCATCTTTTTTGAAAAACACAGGGCAAACTAGATTTGCAAAACTAGGATGAAAGATTAGGATGTTAGTTTTATTATGATGTTAATAACGTGCCTGCAAGGCATGCACTGCCTGCTCTTATTATTCCTTATTGTGTAGAGCCCAAGAACCAATGGTTAGCATTTGGCCCTTCATGAGATGATTCCTCTAATCGTTCATCACTGCCTCTTCCACTACTGAAAACCACAGATATATCATAATTAGTGTTGATTAATTTTATGTCACCTTGAGTGAATTATGGGATACCCAGGTAGCAGAGTGTGATGAAGTCCCAGAACCTAAGTCAGGTTCGGTGGGGTGAGGAGGTTCGGAGCCGACGACTAAAGAAAGAATTCTTAAGACGTCGTTGGTGCAAAATGGTGGTTTATTAAAGCATGGGGACAGGACCCGTGGGCAGGAAGAGCTGCTGCCCCGGGTTGTGAGGGTGGGCATGTTATATACCCCACGGTTGGGGGGAGGTGGTGAAGGAATGGGAGGTTTCAACAGAGTTCTCACATGTTAGGGAGGGCCTACAAGGTGCCGGGGGGTAGTCTTTGCCCTTATGGCTTGATCAATGTCGTCTTTAGGTCAGGCACTAACATCAAGATAATTGGGGGATTCTTGGTGGGGCATTATGATCTGGCTATCATTTACATTCCTTTCTACTCCAGTCTCCTCCAGTTTATGGTGGGAGGGGGACATTAGGGCTTCAGGAACCAAGAGTTATTTGCCTCTGGAAATTTGTGCTATTGATAAGGTAACCTCCCTGTTTAGGTCTCTAGGACATCTTGTAGAGCAAGGGAGATTCCTGTTCTGCAGGATTGCGACCCCTGCAAGTTAACTATTTATCGTTTTATGGCAGTCAGGGGTGCCTAAGGAATGCTATACATATGGAGGGGAGCGGGTGAAGAGGGGGTGCAAGGCGCCAGCTTTTGCTTTGTCCTCAGCCAGCCTCCTGCTCCCTCATCAGAGTGTTTCTGGAAAATACCAGCAGTTGAATAAGTAGACTGAATAAAGAGAATCTCCTTCACCAATGTGGGTGAGTATCATCCAAACTGTTGGGGGATGAATAAAACAAAAAAGAAGAGGAAGGATGAAATTTCTCTTTTCATGAGCTGGGACTTCTATTTTCTCTTGCTCTTGGCTATCAAAGCTCTTGATTCTCTGACCCTCAGACTCCTGGACTTAAACCAGTTCTTAAGCCTTTGGACTTGGACTGATTTATAACATCATGCTTCCTAGTTCCAACATTGCAGATGACAGATTACAGGTTTTCTTGAGGTCCATAATTGCCTAAGCCAATTCCTGTAACAAATTTATCTCTCTCAGTCTTTCTTATATACATACACATATATATGTATATGTATATATGTATATATGTATATACATATATGAGTGTGTGTGTGTGTGTGTATATATATATATCCTGTTGGTTCTATTTCTTTGGAGAAACCTGCTTAAAGCAATCAGGGTATTAAGAAGTTCACATTTTGAAGTCACAGACTTTTTGATAATGGATAGTCTGTTCTCCAGGAGGGCACAGGGAATTTTCAGCTGCAAACACCAGTTCTGCTGTATTAAATTCTATGTTCTGTTCTAAGTGCCCTCAGAAACTCTAAAGTTTGCTTTCTATCAAGCTCTGGATTGACATTTATTATTGTGGGAGTAACATACTTCCTTTTACTTGTCTTAAACTTGTGGATTAAAAGTTTTAAGGAATCACACAGGAAAAGAGAAAGATGATGCCTAGTGAACAACCCAGGGACTCTTTCTAATAGGCTGTCCAGTTGCTAAGAAGAGGAGAGATGATCACCTCTAAACCAAGCAAGATGGACACTCTTTTTTCTTTCTTTTCAGGTAATCTCCACACCCAGAATGGGGTTCAAACTCATGACCCTAAGATAAAGAGTTACATGCTCTATGACTGAGCCAGCTAGGCGCCTTAAGATGGACACTCTTGACTTTGGTCCCATTAAGACCAACATTCTGTCCCTGTGAATACTGTTTCCTCTGACTCTATTTATTGCTCTGTGATAGTCCCAGCCTGTCTCCCGAACCCACTCATAGGTATTTATCTTCACCTTTTGCTTAATGATTTTTTATACTATTATTGAATTTGGAGGACTTCATATTTTATCTATAATTTTTCCCCTCCACAGAGTGGCCATAAAAAATGTGCCCCTCAGATTTCATGTGGAAAGGGTTGTGGTTGATTGACAGTAACAGCCTGTCACCTCTGGGAATTCAGCACAGGATTTCTCTTGGGATCCCACTTCCCCAGATTATTGCCAGCCAATGCCTGGACATGCTCCCAGTCCTAGTGCTGGCCTATTCCTGTAGTCCACAGACCAGAACAGTTCTAATAGGTGATGTGGGCTGCGGACTCCCCACTGTCCCAATAGAAACCTTTATAAAACTATACTGAGATCCTGTAACTGCATAATCCTCTTCAGTATTGCACTCTGCAGGCTCTCTCTGCTGATGCCTGCTCCCGCCTCCGCTCTCTCCTTCACAGCCATTTCCCTCAATATAAGTTGCTTGCATTTCTAATCCTGTCTTAGCATCTGCTTCTTGGTGAATTCAAACTGATGGATTTCCTAATTCTAAGAAGCAGTTGATATGGCTCATTAAAAAAGGAAGAAAAACATAAACACACACAAAATCAGATTTAAAAAAGAAAATGTGAGAAACAGATCTGAAAGTAAAGGATCAAGGAGACTCTGGCTAATATGCAATTACAAACCAAGTAAAATATTTTAAATGGAAAACATGCAAAAAGACTTTTTTTTTAAAAAAGTTAATTTTCTTTTCTTTTCTTTTTTTTTTTTTTTCAAATTTCACTCTGAAATTCCCAACATCTGGAGAAAGAGGAATAAATTATACAAATTACAGCCTGAACATAGCTTATGTTGACTATCTGGTTCAAATGTTTGGCTTCTGCTATAAACATTTGTCTGCACCACCTCTTTTTTACTTTGGGAAATGGTCCGTTCACAACCTTCTCCCTTCACAGTAGCCTTGTTGTTTGAGGAGCAGCTGTCTTTTTGTTCATGATTCTATTCCCCGGCTTCAGTAACAGACTGATGTATAGACACATATCCACCACTCGGGATAAAGTGAGTGGTTCTACTAGACATATGACTCAAGACTTATTAACCAGTGATCTTGCCTAAGATCTTTCAATTAAGCTTGGCAGGAAAGAGTCCTTTTTGTTCTTTTGCAGAGTCTCTATAGATATGCATGAAGATGTTAAGGCTCACAGAGAATGATGAACTAAAATAGTAAGGTCAGTATCTTGAAAACAGCAGAAGTGAGAGATTGAGCGCAGATGGTCCTAGAATCACTGATTGTAGTAATTCGTAAGGCTATATCCCTGTTCTGGTTGTGGTTTGGCTGTGCTATCCAATTAATTCAACATTTTGCTTAAGGCATCCTGAGTTGATGCTCTGTTGCTTATAAGACAAAAGCCTTGTCTAGTGTAGTTGTCATTCTTATTGCTTGATATTACTTTCTTCATAGCATCTCTTTGACATTGTGTGCGTTATATCATAATAAGCCCTTGCAGACATTTGACAGAATATGGCTCTTGCACTTTATCTAGTAGAATACAAAATGAATTTATTTCATTGATTTTAACAATTTTATCCTGCATGTTATTTTATATATTATTTAAACATTTAATAAGCTTAATTTTTAAGAATAGTTTTAGATTTATAAAAATGTTGCAAGGATTCTAGAGAAAATTGTTTATGCGTCACACGTCATTTTTCCCATTTTTAACATTAATTTGGTGCATTGGTCACAATTAGTGAACTGATATGGATACATCCTTATGTATCAATGATACATATGTGAATGTAATTGATACATTACCTAAAGTCAATACTTTATTCATATTTCCTCAGTTTTTCCCTTGATGTCTTTATGTAATCCAGAACCCCACCTAGGTTACCACATTACTTTCAGTAACTGCATCTCCTTAGGCTGGTTCTTCTTCAGCATGACAATGTCTCAAATTTTCTTGGTTTGATGACCTTGACAATTTTCAGGAATACTAGTCTGGTATCTTGTAGACTATCCTTAGCTGGGATTGGTCTGATGCTTTTCTCATATTAAGACTATTGTTATGGGTTTTGGGGAAGAAGATCACAGAGTTAAAATGCCATTCTTCTTACATCATCTCTGTTTTCACGATATCGGAGTTCTCATAAATTTTATACCTCATCTATTAAATTTGCTTACAAGAGGAAAAGCAAATATTACACTAGCATTAAATAATTATGTACTGGCTTCCTTGGAAGAGGACCTTAGTTACTATGTAATATTATTTTTACACTTTCAATATTTGGCTTTCAAACATATATACAGGGACACTTTCATTGCAAATGAGGTAAAGTCTGCATCTGATTGAGAGCATTTTATTTGTTTTCACTTGATTCAGTATGAATGTTTTTGAAACATATTTGCCAGTGAGCATGATAGCAGCTTATGTATCATTTTCATTGGTATCTTCCTACCCAAACTTTTTCATGTTACTTTAATCAAACTAATTCATCATCTCATTTTCCTTTGATGTTCCTAGAGATTTGTATCTCTGTATATAAGCATTATATCTTTTTTGATTGATTTTCCCCCATTTTCAGTATAAGTGTTATAATCTCTGTTGGGTTTTATCTAGCTAAATTCCATGTCTTAAATTGAATTTTTCATTATTTCTAGGAGAATTAAGATTTCACACTGATCAGTACTGCTGAGAGTGAAATCAAAGTAATGAAAAGTTCCTGAAAAATTGTTATGATATGATATATGCATAGACTTTATCAAGTACTGAAAAAGTATTACATTAAATTTTATTTTATTATTATGATGGATACACCAACTAACACCTTTGATGAAGAATAGCCATAATCCAGGATGTATCAATTATATGCGGCAGTTAATCTATATCTGTAGGAAGAAGGAGTATGTTAATGATGTCTTAAGAACATTGTTGAGATATACTGCCTAAAAGAGCAGGAAAAATGGTAGATAAACCATGCACATTTCAGATGGTAAGGGTAGGTTATACTTATTTGGGGCACAGAGTGCAATATAACAGAGGACCTGACGTGAAAAGTGTTCAACATCAAAGAATTCGAGACAAGTTAATGGTGTCCCATCAGGCAAGCAGAACATAAAGAGATATATACACACAGAAATGCTGTCATTTGCCATTTATTTTGTTTTCCTACAGATAAATACAAGTTAGTGCTTCAATTTCTAGAGAATGAACTGGAAAGAATCAGTTCTGGGAAAAGATTGGTGACCTGGACAGGTGACTAGAATCAGAATGCAGAATCAGGACACCACTGTAGATCAGGGCATGTAGAGGAGGTTTATTCAGTGTAACTTGTGTGAAAGTACTTGGGTCTTACAATGCATTTAATAAATTAGTAGGGAAATCAGTATTAGAATTGGAATTCTTCATGCTGGTTCAGAGTTTTGACAATGGCACAATTGGGTCCAACTATAAAAATCTGTAATTAGCCTCAGGATATGGCTTAGCTAATGAGCTGAATAAGGAGTTTTGCTTAAGAAGTCTCCATTCATAGCACTAAAAAAGTTCAATAATCACTGTAAATTGGATTACCCAATTTCTCTCCATTCTGGCAATAGGGATAAAGAGGGTCCTTTGACTCCTAAAGCCTCAGTGAGGAGCAGTTTATAATCTGTTGGAATGGAATTGAGATCTGTTCTATTACCAAGAAAACATATTAAAAATATTTCCAATAAGCAATGGCCAAAACACTAGGAGAAGAACGTAGGGGTGATTTATTACCTATAAACAGGATATATAGTCTGAATGAAATTTTGTAGTGTTTGAAGATAATGCAAATGATTTCCTGGCTCAGAAAAGACATTCATAATATAAGTAGATATTTCTACGTGAATAACAATCCATTCTCAGATGCTTTTGAGTTATTTCATATATTATATAGGCAACTACCATTTTCTTTCTAGACTTTATGATAGTCATTTTTACTTAATGTTTTTCTACATTATTTAATTTGGTTTAAAAAGATAAATTCATAGAAGTGAAAGCGTTATGATAAAAACGTCCCTAAAGAAAATAGTTTTCTTATGCCTTATATTGTTACACACTACTCATTCCTCAAAAAAATTATAATAGAAAATGGGAAAAAAGGCTTAGGTGTTATTCTGAAGGCCTTATGAGCTCATTTGGAGAAGAGTTAGGTCTGAAAAATCTCATGCCTTATTTCTGTATTGGGCAGTGCCTCGTATTCTCACTGATACCATTTTTTATTTCCTACCTTGTATTAACAATATCATAATTCTGAACTGTTTGGAAAATTTCTGGTGTCTAAAAATAGCAATGTTTCTTTTTGAGTTATACTTTAGTAATTCATAAAGATAATATTTGAAATGATATCAATGGAGACAAATACTTTCTTCTCCAATTCCTTTATCAAAACAAATACTAAAATATTACCATACTAAAATATTGCTATCTTAAAATATTGCCACGTTAACATTAACAGTTAAGTGCTATTTTTTTTCCTGTGTTTTAAAACTATTTCAATTTTTTTTTTTTTCATATAGTAAGCATGAGTTAAGGAATAGTCCCTAAGACACTCTCACTTATCATCAATAGCAAGTTTTGGACTCCCGAATATCGCCCCCCCATTTCAGTAATTTTCTAGAAAAACTCACAGAACTCACTGAAAGCTGTTATATTCATGGTTACAGTTTTTCAGTCAAGGGAAGAGATGCGTGGGACAAAATGCTAGAGATTACAGATGTACAACATCCAGTTTTATTCTTTCCATTGATTGTACACAGCATTAATTCTTCCTAGAAAAATGCATGATGCCATGCTTGAAGGACTGCCGGTCAGGGAAGTTCTCTCGAGTCCAGAATCTCTACTGGATTTTGTCAGGTAGCCATGGCAAACTGTCCACATGGCTGACCTCTGTCTCCAGTCCCTCAGCAGGTATTGATATCTTGTTTCTCAAAGTCACCTACTATAAACCACACTGTTAAATTAACTGGCATTGTCTAAATACCCCAATAAAGACACTTCACACAGGACATTCTAAGGGTATAGATATCACTTCCCAGAAGTCACAGGCAAAGGACAGAACTATCTCTGGGCAAGTTCAGTTCTTTACTACAGACTAAGAAATATGTTTTCTAAAATTTTCTATTATATGAAAAAAACACTTACAAGCTTATTTCAAAATAAGGGGGATATATAAACTTCAAAATGTTAAACTAGATATATGATTAGGGATAAACCATAGGTTATGAAAAATGAATGTTCTAGGTTTAATAGCTGGGCTATAGCTAGTTTTATGGCTGGGCATAGGTATTTTTCTTTCCTTTAGAATTGTTATAACAGAAAATCAAAGTTTTGGTTTGTTTTTGTTTTTGTTTTTGTTTTTTTTAGAGAGAGAAATCACAAGTAGGCAGAGAGAGAGAGAGAGGGGAGGAAGCAGACTCTCTGTGGAGCAGAGACCCGGATGCGGAACTCGATCCCAGGACCCTGGGATCGCAACCTGAGCCGAAGGCAGAGGTTTTAACCCACTGAGCCACCCAGGCACCCCACTGAGACACCCAGGCACCCTCTTCTTTCTTAAAGAAAGAAAGGAAAGGACAAAATTACGGGTGGGCACAAGAAAGAAAAAAATGGAAAGGAAAGGAAAGGAAAAGAAAGGAAAGGAAAAAATCTAGAACTAAACTCCTGAAGAATTACAGTGAATGAAGGCAACTGACTGAAAAGTAAAATCATAGTCTAAATGTTTAGGATACTTAAAACTTTAAGCACCCGGCTTCTTGTTATTTTACCCACTTCTTGAAAACCCATCTCAAGTCCATACACTATTTTACAGAGTTAACCCTTCTTAAAATTAAAAATAAAATTGTTACAGGAAAGCCCTTCCTGATCCTTATGTAAGTCAGGTAATTTTATTACAACACATGCGCGCACATACACACTGTCGTAGAATATATGTAAATGAGTATCTATATGTAAATATACACACATGCATACACAGAAAGAAGATATATACATATACACATAGTACATGTGTTGCATATATATATATGTGCATACACACATATTGATATGTGTGCGTCTGTTATCTTTTACAGTGCACTTTAGTTTTTAGTCCTTGTTGAAAATTGCCATTGAATAATTATTGATGTAATTGTTTTTACAGATAAAACCCACAGAGGAAGAACTATATGAATCTTGATCATTTTCCATTTGGCAAAAAAGGACAGTGGCTGGCCCATAATGGGCTTTGAACTAATATTTGTTAATGTGAATATTTGTTGAAAGAATAAATATATATTATATATAAAAGAGATAAAAGATAATGACGAATCAATTTAGAATCTATAAAGTTAATACCTAGATATATATTAGGTAAACTATGAGTCACATATCAGAGATGACAATTATGGACCCTTTCAAGAAGAACAGTAATTACACAAGAGAAAATTCAGATAAAATATCTTTGGATATCTGCCTTATGAGCTTATATGTGATCTTTAAGTAACTGAAAAGTATTGCTAGAAGCCAAGTTGTAATGGATTTAAGGTATTGTCTTTCAGCACCTAACTCAGCCTTCTGTACTGGCTTTGTGATGCTGGAGCTGGGATCCTGAACACCATATATTAGGATATGCCAACAAGGGATGCTGGAAGAAGGCTGCATATCTAGACGAGGAAGAAGGGATTTGTTCCTTTCTGTCTTCACACTGGGAACTTTCCTAGGTTTGCAATTTTTATGAACATCACCCTAATATAGCCTGTTAACTCTTAAAGAGCAGCAGTTCTTGGTAGCAGCAGTTGAACCCATAGGACAATTTTCCCAAAATGTGCCACACAAGTTCATGGTAACTATCTCTTAGAAACCAACAGCTAAGCAGCACCACTTCCCAAAGGGTGGTTCTCCAAGCTTAGATGGTCCTCCAAGCTTTGCTGTCCAGCTGGACAGCTACTCCTTTCTCTGGTTTCTTCCTCTCATCTCTGCAGACATCCTCTTCTAAGTTTTTAAGTTTTCATAATTCCCACATATTTTCTTGGTTCCCCCAGCCCTAGGAGTGACAGTTACTTTCTACAGCTGCTACATCCATGCTACATTGGAGTTTTCTGTCTACCTTTTTAATGACTAACACCCAAGTAAAAATTATTGTATCAAATTCTCTCTTTTCCAGTAACTAGATGGATTCTCCTGTCTGACTGGACTCTACCTAATATAGAGGGGGGCATGTATGGAGGAAATAAATAGAGAATGAATATAGTTGGATAGAAGTGACTTGGTAATAAAGAGAAGAGAGATAGGCATGGCTTAAGATGCAAGGCATATGGAAACTCTGAGGATGTTTGGGGGCAGCAGGGAGATGCTAATGGAATAAGAAAGCTTGAGAACTGATGAGATGAAGGGAATGAATGAGGCTGAAGGTCTCAGAGGCAATAGAAGTCATTTAGTTTAATGGATAAAGGAGATGTTATTAGTCTGAAAACTGAAAAAAGTGACATCTTTCCTATAAGCAGGGGGAAAAAAAGGAACAGGTAAAAAGTAGTTTAATGATATAGGAAGTTTTCAAGGGAGAAAAGAAAACACAGGGGTAAAAGCGAGATTGAGAAATTTAGTTTTCATTGAAGAAGGTGATAAACATTTGAAAAAATAAATAAAAGATCTGGATATGGAAAGAGTAGTAAATTTGGGCCACTGACTGTGACCATCAATAGACACAATTATGATAATTTAATTTATATTAGCCAGGACACATTTAATTTTAGGTAATAAAGTCCCAACTGGATCTAAAAAATAATGATAAAAATGAATTTAATGTGTGTGTATCAGAGTAACTTATAAAGTTAAAGGGGAAGGTAATCAGATCTTGACAATTTATGATCCAGGGAAAATCACAGGCCAACAAGGATTAGAACAGGAACATAGACAATATCCATCTTCATATTCTTTGTGTCATTTATTTATGTCTCTCTCTCGCTATTGACTCCATGCATTCTTTCTCTGTGATAGCCTTATTCATCCAGCAGGAAACATGGCCACTATGTGGAAAAGAGGCATCTATTTCATTGCAAAAAATCCACAGAAAGATGCCAGGTATCCAGCCGGATTGAGGTATGTGACCTTCCGCAATCACTCTGCTTGGGGATGAGTTTGAGCAATGGCCTACTGTGGGTCAATGGCCCCCAATGTGGAAATGTAGGAAAATTGCAATTCCTATTCAAAACACAAATTCATTATCATTATCATGCAGTCTCTGTAGGTCAGACACTGCAGAGCTAGGTTCTCTGCTCAGGGTCTTATAAGAGACTAAAAACCAAGTGCCAGCTAACGTGACAATCAAGGGTAAATTTGTGCCTGGAGTTCAGGGTCCTCTTCCAATCTTTGTCTATTTTCCAAAATGTAGTTTCTTGCATGTAATGAAATGTTTTCTTGCTAACTAGCTTTATTTTTTTTTTTTAAGATTTTATTCATTTATTTCACAGAGAGAGCTCAAGTAGGCAGAGCAGCAGACAGAGGGAGGGAGAGGGAGAAGCAGGCTCTCTGGTGAGTGGGGAGTTCAAAGTAGGGCTTGATACCAGGACCCTGGGGTCATGACCTGAGCCTAAGGCAACTGCTTAACTGACTGAGCCACACAGGTGTCCCTTGCTAGCTAGTTTTAGCCAGGGGTTGTTCTTCACCTCCAGCAGCCACCATCAGGTCCTGGCTGTGTATCCTCTCTCACAGACAGTTTATCATATGATCCATTTGCTTGTTTCCAGGCTAGAAGGAGAATATTTTGATGATGCTTTACCTTCTTTTTAGGAGTTCAGTGGGTTAAATTAAGCATACCTAGTTTAGTCTCCTATTTAATTATCTCAAACTCAACTCTGTAGGGATCTTGATTATATCTAAAACAAGCATGCATGCATGCGCGCGCGCACACACACACACACACATACACTGCTTTTCCATATTCTATAGATTAATCAAAGGAGTAATACACCATAATGTTCATTGGTGCTACCCACAATGAAAGAGAGGACATTACAGAACATGTATCAAAGGTGGGAATCTTGGGGGTCATCCTAGAATTCTGCCTACCAGGGTCTATTTCCTGGTACACAATGTTTCATGTCCTTGCCACAAAGGAAATTACATTCACCCATCCTCCACTTCCAACATTTATAAGAGTTTCATCCCATGCTAGCATCAGCTTAAAGCCTAAATTCTCATCACCTAAATCATCTAAGTTACATGTGGTTGAGGCTTCTATATGTAATTTATTAAGCACGGCTTCTGGGAACAATTCTTCTCCATCTGTGGACGTGTGAAATAAAACATGTCCTCAGTGCTCCCAATGAATCCTAAATGCTACCCCTGTACAGTAGTGGGACAGGCATAGATTAATAGTCATATACATTCTGGTTCAAAAAAAAAGGTAGGGGGAGGAAAGAAGGAAAGAACATTCATTCAAGTCAGTTTAGAAATTTGGCCAGGGGAACTCCAGCACTTTTATGGTTAGCTTGCAAGACCTGGAACTAATTACCTATAGCTTATGTCTTAACCCTCTGGTTCTTGACTCCACCTTTCCTTCCTTTTCGTGGAAGACAACACATGTTTGCAGCTGAGCAGTGTTATTAGCCTTCTTCCTGTCATTTGAATTTTGGGAACCCAACAGCTTATATTTTTTGTTATTGAGATGTATTGCTGTGTGATATTGTTTAAGGTATACCTCGTGTTAATTCGATATATTTATATATGGCAATGTGAGTACTACCATAGCATTGGCTAAACCTATAACATATCACATAGTTATCATTTATTGTTTTGTGGTGAGAAAAATTAAAGTGTATCTCTTAGCAACTTTGAATTTATAATACAGCATTTTTGACTGTGATCACTGCACCGTGCATTAAATCTCCAGAATTTATTTATCTATTAGTTTCAAATGTATACCCTAAATCAGTATAACTCAGTAACAACAAAATAAACAATCCAATTTAAAAATGGGGAAGGGAATGACATAGACGTATTTATTTATTTATTTACTTTTAGAGAAAGAGAGTATGAGCAAGAGTGAGAGTGAGCAGGGGGAGGGCAGAAGGAAAGGGAAAAATCTCAAGCAGACTCCATGCTGAGCTTGGAGCCCCATGCAACATTCTATCTCAGGACCCTGAGATCATGACATGAGCCAAAATCAAGAATTGGACACTTAACTGACTGAGCCACCCAGGTGCTCCTGAATTGAGATTTTTCTAAAGAAGACAACTAATGGCCAATAGATACATGAGAACATATTCAACATCACTAATTGTTGGAGAAATACAAATCAAAATCACAGCGAGATATCATCTCACACCTGTCAGAATGTCCGTCATCAAGAAGACAAAGTGAACAAGTACTGCCAAGGATATGAAGAAGAACCCTGTAGAGTATTAATAAGAATATAAATCAGTTCAGCCACTATGGAAAAAAAGTGTAAAAGGTTCTCAAAAAATTAAAAATAGAACTACCATATGAACCAGTAACCCCGTACAAAAGGAAGTGAAAATATGTTGTATAAAATATCTGCATTCGCCTATTTACTGTAGCATTATTCACAGTAGCCAAGATATGGAAACAACCTAAGTGTCTGTCAGCAGATAAAGGTGTGGTAAATATATATGCAATGAATGCAATATTATTCAGAAAACAGCTTACTCTGTTTCTTCCAGTCTAAACAGCATTGTTTGTGCTGAAACAATTTTCTCAAGAATTTTCTGGATCTTGTGTGAATTTTACTAGGTTTTACTCCATTAGTTAAAGGTATACTTAAAAGATTTTTGAGATAACTCCTTCTCTATCATTGGCTTTTAGTGGCATGGCTGAGGACAACACCCTTAAGCTTCCTGGAGGCCCTCTAGTTTGATTGAAGGAATCAGTAAATCTCACCCTAATCTCTTGAAAGGGTCCTTGTATTATGAATACTTTGTTTTGATTTTGTCTGAGATTTTGGCAACAAGTTACATAGTAATGCATCAGCTTTTTCCCTATGTCAAGTTTCCAGCAGCCATTTCTGAATTTTAGAAGCTTCTGCCATCCAAAGGGTTTAAATGCTGTCAAAATTCATTCATTCCTGATTCCTGTTTAATAGCTCTCCCCTCAATTTATCTCTCTTCTTAAGGATTTTACTGTAATTAGCAAGAAGACACCAGGTGGTCCCTTTAACGCTTCCATTGGAAATCTCCTTACCCAAGTTCACTATGGCAAAATTATGCTTTCAATGTAAGTGTAGTTTTGCTAGGCTTCCTGCTACTACATGATAAGGATCCCCTTTCCTCCAAATTCCAACATATTTTTTACTTCATTTTGAGCCCTCTCAGGTAACATCCTAAAAGCCCCAATTTGTACTGGCAATCTATTCAAGACAATCTAGGGTTTCTTTCTTGTGCTCTTCAAAAATTACTCCAGCCTCCATCCATTGTCTGATTTCAAAGCTGCTTCCAAATTTTAGGTGTTTTTGTAAGCAGCGTCCCATTTCCAATACCAACATTTGCATTAATATTCTTTTAATTCGATAACAAATAAACCACAAATTTATCAGCTTTAAATAACACAAAATTATATATCACAGTTTCTGTAGATTAGAAGTTCAAAAATGACATAGTTGGGGTGTCTCCTTAGGACCTTCCTAAATTAAAACCAAAGTGACAGCTGGAGTATTTTTCTCACCTAAAGCTCAGGGTCCTCATGTATCTCATTCAGATGGTTGATAATATACTGTTCCTTATGGTTGCCAGGCTGAGTTTCCTATTTCCTTGCTGGTTTTCAGCTCCCAGAGACTTCTAGAGGCTTCCTTCACTTCTGAGCTTTGTGTCCTCCTACATAGGTAGTTTACAACATAATCATTATTTACTTTTGTTCAGGCCCTTAGGAAAATTTCCAGTGCTACTTCTCTTTCTTTCAAAGATCTCAGCTGGGGGTCACCTGGATGGCTCAGTGGGTTAGGCCTCTACCTACCAGGTCATGATCTCAGGTCATGATCTCAAGGCATGATCTCAGGGTCCTGGGATTGAGCCCTGCATCAGGCTCTCGGCTCAGCAGGGAGCCTGCTTCCCTCCCCCCCACTCTGCCTGTATTTCTGCCTAATTGTGATCTTTGTCTGTCAAATAAATAAATAAAATCTTAAAAAAAAAAATCTCACCTGGTTATATCAGGGCCACCCTCAAAGTTAAATTCTTGGAAACCTAATCATGGAAGTGATATCCTGTAGTATTCATTGCTGTTAACGCCCGCACTGAAGGAGAAGGAATTACATAGAGTGCGTACATTGGAAATGGGAGTTTTTTCTACCATAGGTGGCTATAGCAGCAATTGTTAGCATCCTGCCTTTCAAGGGCGTTACTGTTCCCTTTGGTGGGAATCCTGCTATAAAGTCAATATTATTGATATGTGTTGTCTATGCCCTACTCAAATTAATTTCAAACAAGCAAATAGCACTATTCACCTTATTGATCAATACCAAAAAAGTCATTCTCAATCCCTCTCCTTTCCTCATATGCACTATGTAATCAATTAACAGGCCCTATGTTCAACAAACCCTTAATCCAACCAACATCATCTCTCATGACAACAGCAATAACCAGAAGATCCACCTCTTCATTTTTGACTCTTTATAATCTACCAGCAGTATCTTCTCAAAATGCATTAGCTATATCTTAAAATACAATCAGATCATTAAATAAAGAAATTTTGAACAATTTCCAGTGACAGACTACAGAATAAAATTCAAGCTATCATGTTCTGTAAGTTTCTATGTGGTGTTGTCCCTACTTACATTATATCCAGTATCATCTCTTATTACTCTCCCCACCATTTCTAGACAGTTTTCATTTTTACATTAAGATTATTACACTTCTTTTTTCCTTACATTTGAGACTTACCACCTTGTTGGTATGACTATTTCTTCATCGTCCTAGTGCATTCCCTGACCATTTTACCTGAATCATAATGTTGTTCTTATCAAGCTGACCAGCGTTTACCTAGTTTACTTCAAAATATATATATATATTGGGATTGAGCCCTGCATCAGGCTCAATATATATATATATATATATATATATATATATATATATATATATATATATATATAATTTTCTCAGGGACGCCTGCATGGCTCAGTGGGTTAAAGCCTCTCCCTTCAGCTCAGGTCATGATCCCAGGGACCTGGGATGGAGCCCCGCATCAGGCTCTCTGCTCGGCAGGGAGCCTGCTTCCCTTCCTTTCTCTCTGCCTCTCTCTCTCTGCCTGCCTTTCTGCCTACTTGTGATCTCTGTCTGTCAAATAAATAAATAAATAATCTTTATATATATATATATACATATATATATATATATATATATTGTCCATATGACCTTTATTTCTAGATGTTGTCTCTATTCCCACAGATGGGCTCAGTTTACTCCTACATCCTTCAGCTTGTTATCTCGCCTCATTTTAAGGAGCCAGTGTTGCTTCCACTCTGGCCCTCAAGACTTCAATCCATATTTAGACTATCTCCCTAGTATGAGTTGAACTATCTAATCCCCTTTTAAGGGAAAGGGGCAATGATGGAAGGTACTACTGTGGCAATACTGAGGTAGAACAGGAAAAAGTAGAAAATGAATTACAATGAAGTATTTTAAGATGCAAACTAAGCTTCAAGTAAATAGATGAAAGTTGCCAATTCTCCCTGTAATTTCTATGATTTTGTAACCCTAAGTTATTTTTATTTATTGCATGTATAACTGGTTGTCAAACTTCATTTAATTTTGGGCCTGATTTTATGTTACATATATTTAAATACACATATTTTTTAAATACTGCTAAAATTGCTTTTAATTGAAGGTAGCTCTACAATTTATATAAATATATGTTAAGCTTTAAATTCAGTAAATGTGTTTACTGTTTTTACACTTTTACTAACTTTTTAATAAGGCAATGTATTCAAAGGGATTAACCAAAATAATCTACATTTATTTAAATATATATTGCAAGATAAGTTTTTATTGCAATAGAGAACTCTAATAAAATAGTTGATCCATATTTCATAAAACAAAGATTTTTTTTAGTGCATTTATGGAGATACAGTGGGTATGTATAGAGATGTATGTACATAAATATATAAATATAGGTCATAGTAGTTTAAAACATTATCTGATTCGAAACCCTGTTTTTGACTAGTAGTCAGAGTTTGACAGCTGTTTTGTTTTTAGAAATTTCCTTTTTTTTTTTAACTTCAGTTTTTCTCATCTGTTAAATGGAAATAATAATATCTAAACCATAAATTTTATTTATTTATTTGACAGAGAGAGATCCCAAGTAGGCAGAGAGGCAGGCAGAGAGAGAGGGGGAAGCTGGCTCCCTGCTGAGCAGAGAGACCGATGCAGGACTTGATCCCAGGACCCTGAGATCATGACCTGAGCCGAAGGCAGAGGCTTTAACCCACTGAGCCACCCAGGCTCCCCTAAACCATAAAATTTTGTAAAGATCAGACTTAAGTGATGTCCTTTACTAGCACTGGTCACATAGTAAATTTGTAATAAGCGTATAATCAGGCACATAATTTGAGCAGAGTAACAGTTTAGAAGTGATTAGTTTTCTGTTGATATTAAGCCAGTTATCAGACATTGAACATCTTAAAACACACAAGTTTATTATCTTGTATTTCTGTATATCTGAAGCTCAACACAGTTTCCTCTGGGCTAAAATATAGATATTGGGGAGGTTCTTTTCCTAGGGGCTTTAGGGGAGCCCTAGGGCTGTTTCCCTGCTTATTTGAGTTATTGGCAGAATTCAGTTCCTTCTTGTAATAGGTAGGAGGTCCCCATTTCTTTGTCACCTGAGGACTGCTCTCTCCTTCTAGAAGTTGCCCACATGCCCTGGCTCATGGTCCTTTTCTCCATCTTCAAAGCCTGCAGCAAGGGTTCATTCTTTCTCACACTTAGAAAGTGTGACATTTCTTGACCCTCTCTTCTGACTTCCTCTCCCACCTGTAAAGGCCTACATGATTACACTGGGCCCACCCAGATAATCCACAATATTCCGTGTGTTTATAAGGTCGGTAACCTTAATTCCGAAAGGTCCTTTTTTTGTTATGTGTATTAGTATATTCCTAGGCTCTGAGGATGAGACTGTAGACATCCTCTGCCCCTATCACAGACAATGTTCTTTAAGAACGCTGTACAGCTCTTACACAGAGAATCGGACAGAATATCACTTTAGAATATTTTCTAACTTTCCATGTCTCTGATAGTATGCGTTCCATTTATTTTTATAGAATCAAGTACACAGAAGCATTACTGGAAATTGACTGCATTAACACTAGGCAATGAACAATATATAATTTAGTATCAGAATGTACACATACACACAAAGATGTGTACATGTACAAACACACATATGTTCACATCCATCCATCCATGCCTAAAATTAATATGCAGATCTAAGTAGGATGTGATTTTCATTTTAATCAGCCTCACCTGGGAATTGATGTTTCTCTTCTTGGGAGTTGTGATCAGGGGAAACTTCACAATTCTATTCCTATCTGATGTTTATTGTTCTCTTTTGTTTCTTGGTTCTTAATTTTGAAACATTTATTTACCTCAAACCAGTCTATATCAGGAATCACTTACTTTTTATATCAATTTTTTTTACCAAACTTTCTCAATTTATTACTAGAATTACAAGAAATTCAAGTGTTAAGTATCAGTTCTTCATCATCTGATTTTCTAGAACTCTGATTATATCCTTTCCTCCCCTATTATCTGCTGCACAATTTCATCCTATGTGGAAACTTACAGTTTTGATAAAACTATGCTTGTCACAAATTGCCTTTGACCTCAAAGGAATGATTTCATCTTTATGCTCCAGTGCCAGAGCAGGGGCTTGGGGATTGAAAGATTGACCTAGATTTAGGGGAAAGAAAACAACATCTAGACTGAGTCATACCTGGAAAGTGTTTCCCAAAGTGCAGAAAACATTTATTCTATTTATGTATAATAATTTTGTCCGGGAATCTGACACTCCTGTAGCCAGCTGGGTGTGGCTGTCTCACTGTCCTGGGCACCTTCTGTGTACTGCTGTCCATCATGGCTCTGTATTTTTATGAATATAATCCTGGCCTAGAGAGGCATACTATGTCCTATTTAACCCTATTTAACAGCTTCAATAGCTAATGATTAGAGATACAAATAAGCAACATGAGCCAAATGTTACAGTTTTTAAAAACTGGCTATTCACAGTTTATATACTCTATTTTATCACTTAAGGGGCAGAGTACATAAATTCAATGAAAGCATTACTTTAATATTTATTCATCTCAGTTTCTTATAGTTTTGTTATTAACTCAGTACTTACTCATTTCCCCCTTCTCTAAATTCTGAAATTGGTATGTGCTTAAAAATTAAAAAAAAAAAATCAGTATTGAAAAACTTCCCTTAATCTTTAAATCTATTTTAAATCTTTAAATCTATTCTTGTAAATGATATTTGATGATTTCTGTTCTTATTTCTTCTGGTGTTCACCTCTATAATTGCAAGCAGTAAGTTTGTACATTATTTCCAATTTATCAACAAAAATTCTCTCTTTTTACAGTCTACCATTAGAGCAGAGACAGATGACTAACTTGAACATTTGTTTTTTTTTCTACTTTCCCAATTCTTTTCAGTCATTGTGAGGTTTATTTTTGTCTTGTTTTTCTTTTTTAATCATTCTTCTAAATTCTAATTCTGTGCTGAAATGTAATTTTGATCCATCATATTTGGACAGCGTACTTTGACTTCTCTTTATACAAAATCATAAAATTAGTACTGCCGTATCTCTACCTCTCCTTCCCACTTCCTCTCGGCTCATCATCCTCATCATTCTGTGCATATCAATACTTATCACATTTGCATTTCATTATATAATCGTACTTTTTCATGTTCTTTGATTTACTCTGAGAAACAAAAGGTCACAAACACATTCTATTACAGTATAGTAATGCAAATACTATCTCCAGAACAGCCATATTATTGAACTTGTAAATTAGCTTACTCTAAAACTTATACTCTTTCTCAGGAAATAAATCCAATAGAGAAGATGGGTTGGAATCAATCTTTAATACTCTATTAACGGCATCAAGTCATGTCACCTTTTAGCTTCCTATCAAGACCATAAATTACATGTCCAATTTTTTTTTCCATAAAACTTTTCATTTCTATTGTTGTTGGAAGAGTATAACCCTTTCTTTGCCATATCTCTGAGATCATCAGATCTCCTCATACCATTCTACTAATTATTTAAAAAAGGATTTTAGATCAATTGCACTGCAGATCAGTTGCAAAATGCTATCCAAAATGCTATCCAATCAATGTAAATTGTGAAAGAGATCTCTCTATAGGTTTGTTTGGTTGTGTATTTACTTATTTTTAAAATAGTTTTGTTAATTTGTTGTCTTTTTTTTTTCCCCCTGGAGAATTGAGCATGAGATCATGAAGGACTAGAAGATGGGCTGAATGTTAGCTTTGTAAAGCTGAATGACACGTACCATGTGTATTCTAGGATTAGTCCTTGAACAAAAAGCTAACTATCCAAGGCAGAAGAGGACCAGGGTATCTGAATAGACTGTGTTTGTAGAGAGGACTGCCTACCCAGTGTCCAGATTGGCTTCGAAAGTGAGACCCTTAGAGGTGTTAAAATCTCTTTGTAACTATGTGAAAAACAGTGACAACTGTATTAAGGGCCAACATTTTAGGAGCTAATATTTAAAATTTTGAGAATAGCTGTAGTCATTTCTGAGATTTGCCCAGAAAACTCTTGGGTTCTAACAATAGTCTTATTTATTGTTAGGGTAACTTTTTAGTCTGTTTCATGAGATACAGCTTTTTTCTGAATTGTCATAGGTGTATTAGTGGTGATTTGCAAACAAACTTGTTAGGGGCTGCTAACCACACTAGGTCCCCATTTTTAAATATCTCCATTTTAAAAAATGCTTTTGATTTAAAACAAATATGGCCCATATCTTCAAATTTCATGGGGATTATTATTCTCTGGCATGAGGTAGATAGTTGTAGAGGAGATCCTTTATCATGAAGATTTCGTAAGGCCAGTTGCGACCCATCCTTCTAATGATAATGTACAACTAGATAAAGTAGTACAGTGTTTTTCTAAGAAGGACATTTTTTGCTTTTATATTTCTACTTAAATTAAAAATAAGAATATATCTAAGGCTAGTGCCTATTACTTAAAAAGAACTACCAAAAATGTTGTTAAAATTTACTTAATGCATGCAAAATGACATTTGAAGTTTACAATAAAGTTTATAACAATGATAGTTGATTTGGGGACTTTATTGTATATTTCCTATTGTATTTAAAATTTTTTAATTCTTATTAAAATATTAAAAATGTATTTAAAGTATATAATCTCTACTAATTTGCTATGTGAGTATTAATTTCCTGCAGTGCTTAGATTTTTCTAGATTGTATAAATACATCCCAAAACACACTCTGTTATATTGGACAGAATCTCTTTTCTGAAGTAAAAATGGGAAACCTTTGCTTCCTATTAGCTATCTTGTACTGAGCAAAGGAAATAGAAATGAACATACAATGTTTATAATAAATGATTGTTTTTATTGATAGAAATTGAAAAGACATGTATAAAAAAGCCTAGCAGAGGATCTAGAAAAGAATTGGTGCTTAATAAATGCCCCTTCTCTTACTTTATGCTATTGTAATGAAGAGAAGAAACAATTTTAATCAGAGTAGTAAAATTTTATACTAGGAAAATAATTTCATTTCATCCATTCCCAGTTTTTAGCCTCAGGCAAAGTAAACATAACAATAAATCTTTATTTAGTCCATCTAACTGTAAAAACAGTGTACTTAAAAGTTCTTAGGAGGAAATTCCTAATGATTTAACAGAATATGGCATATTTTCTGGGCTGAATCCATAAGTAATAAATTGTGGGAACTTAAAGCTTTTGATACTGCACACCAAAATTTTCTTGAGATAAGAGTAAATTGAAAAAAACAAAAAAACAATAGGAACCTATCATTTATATTCTTCTATTTACAACCTAAATATTCTGTGCTACATTTTGTGGTTACACGTTATTCCTCTATTAATAGTCTTCACTCCACTAGGTTATAATAGTTCTCCAAAACAAACTGAAGTGGGATAATGAGTTTGTTATTTGTACCTTACAGTTCAATAGCCGTGGAAACAAAATAGAACAATTTTTTTTTGTTTGCTTAATGTAGATTTTAAGAATATGTATAAATACTTTTGTGAGATTTAAGAAGATCATTTATTTGAATTGCATGGGTAAAAGTACAATTTAAACGTAAATTTTCTTGAGGTAGATGAGCGGTATTTTTTCAAGCATGTAATGAGACTGCACCTCTCCATTTTATGATTAATACGTGAGTTGGTTTTTAAATATTTAAGTAAATGTACAAATTGCTTGTTTATGAACTAAATAGTTCAGTAGCTCTTTTTAAGTTAAAAGTGTTTTTCAAGTAACACATCTGCATGTTCCACAGAACTCAAAATCTAGATTGTGGAAGACACCTCATTTGAACTCAAAGAAAAAGAATTTTCAATTTATAAGCCAGGTTTTTCTTTTCAATTTTAGTTCTGAAAAATCGAAAAAATAACTCTTTTTGAAGCAAAATGAGTGCTTTAAACCAAGAAGCTTTACCTACAGAAACGTTTAATCAGTAAATATCTGTAAGTATTTTTGGATATGCTGAAAATTACTCAATAGTTTCACATGACAATGTGAAATAGTATATATTATAGCTTTTTGTCTTCAAAATTGATAAAATATAATAATTTTAAACGTGAACCTTTTTTTAAAGCATAAAATGATTATCAACTTTAAACTGTAATTTTATAAATAGTATACACTGTGATATTTACAGTGTTTATTTTAAAGGTTTTAAGTATACCATAATTCACAAGTATGTAGAAAACAGAATAACAAAAATGAATAGCTAAACAAGATATATAATGGCACCACATTTTTCTTTATTTCCTTTCCTAAAAAAGTATGGGGACAGATCAAAATGAACCATGATTTGGTTGCATTTCTTTCTTATAAACGTTTCATTAGAAGAATATTTTCTAAATGATGTAATTGGACACATCAAGTTGAGTTTTTGCCATTTAAAATTAATCTGGCCTGTTGAAATGCTTTGTCCCAATATTACACATATACAGAAGAAAAAAGAAATAAATTTTATAGAATCCATCAATCATCTATCTATGGTCTTTGAGCTAAGTTTAGCTGTTGTAACCAAGTTACTTTATTCTATAGAAACTATTTTTAATCTTTTTTTCTCTTTTCATCTGTAAACTGATGATATTAAATCATCTTCTTTAGACAACTGAGCTGTTACGAGTTTAAATTATAAACTTCTTAATTTAATACTGAGGTATACACTTCTATTAACTGTAAAGCAAATAGCTATGTAAAGGTACTGTGGTTATGGCATTTTATATATTTTCCTTTATGTTGTAGTTACAATCTAATAAAATTGCATGAGAAAATTTTGAAAATTAAATCTCATTATTAATTATCTAGAGGCATTTTAAATTGTTCATATGCATGTGGGGCCCTCTTCAATTAATACTAACACTTACTTTTTTTTTTAAGGTTTTATTTATTTATTTATTTATTTATTTATTTACAGAAAGAGTGTGCAAGCTGGGGGAGGCAGGGGTTGGGGGAAGAGCGAGAGAGCATCTCAAGCAGACTCTATGCTGAGAGGAAAGCCCAAGTTGGTGCTCAATGTGGGGCTGGACTGGGGGCTCCATCTCATGTCCCTGAGATTAAGACCTGAGCCATAATAAAGCAACTGTCTCTTAACTGACTGAGCCACCTAGACATCCCAAGAGACCTAGACACACTTTTTAATAGGACAACAATAATAACATTTTGCAAAACTTTACAGAAATTGTACATATTAGCATTCACGTGTGTACTTTTCCGTAACTCTAGTTGTGCTCCAAATTTGGAAGATGGGCTACCAAAATTCCCTACATAATATGCAAATTTTCTGATGCTTTTAAACACGTTAGTTTTGTGATTCATTTAAATTTGTCAAAAATATCAGTTAGTGCAAAGAATTTAAGTGAGTCCAAAACCAAATATTATGAAAAGTAAAAACAATGAATATCTTAATATTTCTTTGACTACTGTCATAATAGTAACATGTGCCTCCATCTCTCTAGTATTATATCTATCTGTAACAAATTTATGAAAATTAGATCCAACCAAGAGAAAATCATCTGCTTAGCCACTTATACTGCAGTACCTCGTCATCATCTTGGATCAATAATTAATGAACTAAACAGCAAGGCATAATAAAAGAAGAATGTTTAAAAAATTAAAATAAAATAAGGGAATCTGTGTGGTAGAGTGGGTTAAGCATCAGACTCTTGGTTTCGGCTCAGGTCAGCAGTGAGATGGAGCCTCGTATCAGGCTCTGCTCTCAGTGCCGAGTCTGTGGGAGATTCTCCATCTCCCTCTGCCCCTCCCACTTGTGTGTGTACTCTCTCTTTCTAAAATAAATAATTTTTTAAAAATTAAAATTATTAAATACAAGGAAAAACACTATAAAACTTCTACATAATATTCTCATTTCCATACCTTTTTCACTGAGAAAAGCTGGTTGAAAAGCAGAAATTTGGGGACCACTGCATGGCTCAGTTGGTTAAATGGCTCATTCTTGATTTCAGCTCAGGTCATGATTTAGGGCCTGGGATTGAGCCCCACGTGGGGCTCTGTGCTCAGCAGGGAGTCTATTTGAGGATTCTTTCTCTCCCTCTGCTCCTCCCTTTGTCTCTCTCTCTCTCTAAAATAAACATAATGACATGAAAACATAATGTATATAACAGAAATGTGTTTCTGAAAGAACTAAAAAATTTAAAAACTTTATTTGAAGGAAGGCTACAGAAAAATTATGACCAATTACTGCTTCTGCATGGTGAGATCATGGATGTTTTCATTTTTTTCTTTTTGCCACTGTCTTTTCTAATATTTCTATAGTGACTGTGACAAAGCTGATTATGTGAAAAATAATTTGATTTTAGTTTTGAGTTACAACTTTCCCTCAAAAAATGCTGAATGTTAGTAATTCTACACTACAGAAATCATGTTTCAATACTGCTATACGCCTTTAGCTAAACATCATTTTAGGCAGAAAGTCTTAAGAAAACAAATGAATAAAAGTAAATTGGTGAAGAAAATAATTTCATATCTTTTGAAGGATATATGGGACATATTTTCCATTGAAAATTACTAAACCTTCCTCTGCTCTTATCAAAAGGGAATTTATCTCTTTTGTCCATAGGATGGATGATACTAAAAAATTAAGTCTTAAGGCATTGTGGCCACTGGACTTAGCAAAATCAGGATTCAAATCCTATTCCCCTGAATAAATAAGTTTGAGATCTCAAATCAGCCATTCCATCTCTCTGAAACTCAGATAGTTTTTTCTATAAAATCTATGTAATGGTAGTAGTTATTTTAAAGACATTTTAGCTGTCTGGAGGATTAACTAAAATAATATATATAAAACACCAGTGTGGGATAAATATTTTTGGAAGACATTTTTTTCCCTCCCCTTTGAAGAAAAAAATTTTAAAAGGTGATGATACTCATCTCTCCCTACCTGGATTCTTCCTTCTCTGCTCACTTTATGGACTCTTACATATGTAAACAATACCAGTATTTAAAATGGTCATTTTTGCCTAAATTCTTATGGGTTATACTCATTGAATAAAATTATTTTCACACAGAAAGCTAAGCTATCAATTTCTAACTTTCTCATTAAGTGTGGTAAATGTGTAGAACTTGACTTCAGTATTAGAATTATTCTTTTGCTTTTAAGATTGTTGGTTTTAAAGTGAAATTTATCTGGTTCTAGTAAAAACACAGTAGTTTTTTACTGGAATAGCCCTCTTGTAGTTAACAGACTCCAAATATGATGCAAAAATCATTATTTGAGGGATCTGCAGAGGGACCATACACAAGAAAGTACTGAAGGGCCTTCAGCTCTTGGATGAATGGTTGCTCATGTGATCATACTACAAAGTCATTATAGGACTAGGATTGGCTTAATAACAAGAAGTACAAAAGACTTTGTTCAGGCCTGAAAATATAGCTAAAGAAAACAATTTCCTTATAATGCATTTGCAATTTTTCTCATAAGTTTGAGATTGTTCCAAAATAAAAGTATAAAAGATGAAAGAGTGAAATAAGTATAAAGACCCAGTTTGAAGATTAACTGATGGAGACAGGCTTATATAAAAAACTAAGCATGGGAAAGCTAGTGTGTCTTTATTAGGATATGGCAAATTATATAAAAGTACTGTCAGAGACATGTTAGTAGCTGATGCAAAGGAACATACCTAATTTTCCTTAGTAAGAGAACTTTCGAAAGGTAGTTTTAGAAATGAATCACTATTCTTACTGAATAAAATTGTATGGTGTGTAAATCTAGCCAGAGGCATCAAGCTAAAAGCTTGGCATCAAATTCCATCAAGTATAAAATCATCTTGTTGCAGTTAATACTGTAACACTAGGGTCCTACTAGTAAATAAATAAATAAGCTCAGATTTTATCCTAGAACTCTTTTTTTCTGTGAAACAATAGAGACGTAGAGTCAACATCGCTTTCTGACATGAATCACAGTGCTATAAAACCAGCTTCAACTTTAAACATCTACACAGGAAGTTTTTCAAGTTAAATCCAGAAAGGACATTTTATCTGGTATGGTTCTGTATACACAGCAAAACAGCGAATGGAGTTTTCCTAAGTTAGGGGCAAGTAGAGTACTTTTTTATACTAGACAAGAAGGGATCTGAAAAACGTACATTCTGATGGCAATGATTGAAATGGTACTGTTGGTCTCTTCCTTCCTGTTAGTGATGGTATAATTGGAAAAGAGTATGGGGTATGACATTCTACAGTATAAAGCATTCACTTTTAGATATATAGCATCTCCCCTTTTTCATATTCAGAATATGAATATTTTGAATGAATATGCAAACCCGCCTTCTTTTAAGTTGCATTCTTAAAATACCAAAAAGAAAAATGCTTGTAGACATTATGAATAGGGTCAAAATAACCTAGCATTATTTTTTTAAATGGTTTTCAGGAATCGAGCACTCTATTATCTTCAACTTGTCTCAGCCTCAGTTTCAGAGAAAGTGGGTATGAGGAAAAGACAAGGGACAGTTCAGACAGATCTCTCCTGATTTTCTTACCTCCAGCTGCAATTCACTATTAAAGTTTTTTCTATCTTTTTGAGGATTAACCTTGACTTTTGCTCCTTGAAGGCCCTTCCATTCGCCTTCCTCCCCCACTCTCCCACTCCATACCACCCCGGAAATCCCTGCCGAGGCAAGTGCCTATCCGTTGTGCACAGAAATGGTATCAGGTTTTAGTAGAGTGTGGAAAATCTCAAGTCACAACCATAGTTGCAGAGGTCAGCTAGGATCAGCTTTATCATTAACTTCTCCATCTGGCTTTCTGAGATATTTGAGTTGCTCTCAATTTGCAGTTGCTACCAGACCCAATCCTTAATATGTTGAGAACTCATCTTCTCACAGTTACATCAATTTATGTTTTTAGTGAAATACTTCCAAGTAAGGAGTAGACATCTCTGAAATGATAGTTTCTAGTAACCCAAGACTGTAGCGACCTCCGTTCTGTGTGCAGCTAAATTAGGAAGCACCTGAGCCTGTTTCAGTCTTTGTCCTCCTTTCAAGTCCTTCTTCATTTTCTTAAAATTCTCATTGCGATAATCTATTTCCATTGGTTTTCAGCAACATCAAGTGCTTTTTAATATCTCTGACATATTCTATAGTATGTCCCCATGTGTTATGAATTTAAATTGTATTCAATTCAGTCATCTGAATAAACTATAGAACAAACCCCAAATATTTAGTTTTGTAACACAAAAGATATATAGAATATAAACAATTGGAAGAATTTGCCAAATATCACTGAAAATAATTCCACAAATCTCTACCCTTGATAGTGTCCTTCACTAGCATGACATCATAAGAATATTCTGGGCTTGCTCCCTAAAGGTGCCCTCTATGCAGCGCTGGATGAACTCCAGGTAGTTTATATGCCGTTGTTGGCACAGTGTATAGATTTCTACATCGTTACTTATTTTGACAGTGTGCTGACATGGAGTGGAGCCAAGGTACAAATCTTGGGTTATACATGTAGCTCTGCCTGTGAGGGGCTGGGACTCTCTGCCATTGTGTGTGTACCTCACAAAAGAAAAAGAAAAAATGCAATAGAGAAGACCTGATATGTTGTAAACTTTATTCAGGAATTTTCCACAGCAGGGCGCCCGGATGGCTCAGTGGGTTAAAGCCTCTGCCTTCAGCTCAGGTCATGATCCCAGAGTCCTGGGATCGAGGCCCGCATCGGGCTTTCTGCTCAGCAGGGAGCCTGCTTCCCTTCCTCTCTCTGCCTGCCTCTCTGCCTACTTGTGATCTCTCTCTCTCTCTCTCTGTCAAATAAATAAATAAAATATTTAAAAAAAAACCACACACACACAGAGGAATTTTCCACAGCAGACTAGAGTTTTGACTGTATGTGAGTCTCCTATTTGAATGACCTGAGGTCAGGTCTGACTGAGTACAGTTCCTGCTGAGATGCATGTTTTGAATAACACAGTGTTTCCTTCATCTCCCTCTCCTCCTCCCCTGGTTGGCTCATTTTGCCTGCCTGCTCCATTTCAGCATCTTGCAGACTGCATGCTACTTCCTACAGCCATCTACCTTAAATACTCAATAATTAAGCCAGAGAAAGATTGATTTAAAACTATTTTTTAAAGATTTTATTTATTTATTTATTTGATAGAGATCACAAGTAGGTGATCTGAGCAGAGAACCGGATGCGGGGCTTGATCCCAGGACCCTGAGATCATGACCTGAGCCACTGAACCACCGAGGCGCCCCTGATTTAAAACTCTTAAAAAACATCTTGCTTTTTACTGTGGTAATTACAGCTTCCTAAAGAGTAGTAACATGTGGGGCGCCTGGGTGGCTCAGTGGGTTAAAGCCTCTGCCTTTGGCTCAGGTCATGATCCCAGGGGCTCTCTGCTCCCCAGGGAGCCTGCTTCCTCTCTCTCTCTCTGCCGGCCTCTGTGCCTACTTGTGATCTCTGTCTATCAGATAAATAAATAAAATCTTAAAAAAAAAAAATGGTTTAAAAAAAAAGTAGTAACATGTACCTTTAAAAAAAAAAAAGGAATAAGTCATTTAAGTCATTGATAAAGCATTTTATGCAGTATAGTCTATGACAAACACATTTTCACTATCCAAAATGTAATGAGATTCAAGAGGAAATTTTTAAAAGGACAAAATTGCCAGCCTAACAATAGGATTATTGGCAATAAAGATTAGCTTGGCAAAAACTAAAGGATTAGTCATACTAATTGTACATATTTAGGTGTAATTAATGTCAAATTATTTTTAAATATGCTAGTATTTGCATTATAAAAATATATAATAAATATGTACTTTGGAAAACATCATGCAAAGTGACTTTATTTAATCTAACTACTTTTTTTTTTGAGATTTTATTTATTTATTTGGCAGAGAGAGACGCAGCGAGAGAGGGAACACAAACAGAGGGGTGGGAAAGGGAAAAGCAGGCTTCTGCAGAGCATGGAGCTCGATGCAGGGCTCTTTTCTAGGACCCCAGGATCATGACCTGAGCCAAAGGCAGAGGTTTAAGACTGAGCTATCCAGGCACCCCTATTCTAACTACTTTTTTTTTTTTTTTTTTAAGATTTTGTTTACTTATTTATTTGACAGACAGAGATCACAAGCAGGCAGAGAGGCAGGCAGAGAGAGAGGAGGAAGCAGGCTCCCTGTGGAGCAGAGAGCCCGATGTGGAGCTCGATCCCAGGACTCCGGGATCATGGCCTGAGCCAAAGGCAGAGGCTTTAACTCACTGAGCCACCCAGGCGCCCCTTCTAACTACTTTTTAAAACAACTTCTTTAGACAGTGTTTAATCTTATCAAAGTGATAAGATCCTTTCAAAATTGAATTTCATTTCAGAATGTGATTTTAAAAAGTTGCTGAAGTGGCTACCATCATCCAAATCAAGAATTTCAGAATACAGCTTGATTATTATCTTTTTACATAGGATATCAACTCTGGGTGCAATGACCTGTGTTCTGAAATATCTTGTTTTTAAAAACTGTGTGGTAGACTAAAAATCAGATCTGAGTTCTCGTCTAGTGATTAGTCTACAGATAATCAGAATGGGCTTAATGACCTTGGGCAAGTTATCCTAACCAAACGTAATCTAAATTTTCAGTATAGAGTTTGGATTAAATGAACTGTGACAAGTAACCTTCTTTTTCATATCTGTTTTGTCTTGGTCAACTTTACATATTTGGCTGTCTTAGAAGTATTAGGAGTATTAAATCCATGCAGTTGGCTGTGGAATAGGGTTTTCAACCTTGACACTCCTGATATTTTGAGTCAAACAATTCTTTGTTTTAGTGACTGCCCTGGGCATGGTAAGATGTTTAGCAGAACCCCTGGCATCTTGCACCAGATTTTAGTAGCAGTTAAAACCAAAATGTATCAATCAAAAATGTACCCAATTATTGTCAAATGCTCCCTGAAGACAAAAATCACTTTGGTTGTGAACTGCTGCTATAGAAGGAAAGGTAGTGTTGTCCCATTTAAATAGATTAAATGTACTAATGCACCTTTTTTCTCTTTAAAGATTATTTATTTATTTATTTATTTATTTGAGAGAGAGAGTGAGAGAGCATGCTCGAGCCATGGGGAGAGGCAGAGGAAGAGGGACAAATAGACTCCCCACTGAGTAGGGAGCACTATGCAAGACTTGATCATGACTGGATCAGCCAGGTGCTTAACTGACTGAACCACCCAGGGACCTCTAATATATTTGTTCAATCCCTGATGCTCCAATGCCATATTAGCTGATAATGGACAGAAAGTTTGATTTCCATTAATTGTTATTTTACTTCGTAAGTAATAAATCATGTGATTCTCTGACGTTCAGAAGGAAATGTATATTAACTAATTATTAATATTTCTATATACTGGTTATCAGTTTCAAGTATTTTTGCTTAAATGCTTCTGTTGATTATTATTTAGTATCTGGGAAGATACTACAGAGTAATTTAAAAATTTTTATGAAACTGCTTATGATAGGATATGATAAAAACTAGGCCTTAGCTCATCAGTCAGTAGTAATCATAAGATTCAAATAAAAAATTATTTTAGGATTTTTCTTAAATTTCAAAATCTCTTAAATTCCTTTCATTTGCTGGATTGCATTTCTAGAGCTTAAAGGAAGCCAAAAAAGGAATTTGCATTTTGGGGAAGAACCACTTTTTTCATATCTTATTGTTGGCTTTATGTCTCAGGTACTGATTATGGAATACTTTTATTTTTTGAGCATCATTGCTTCTGTTCTCCCACTAATTTCTTAAAATAAGGTTATTCAATTTAAATAATGTCATTAATAAAAATGATGTACATTCACTTTTCAGAAATAAGATATGGAAAATGTAAGAAATTGCATTTCTTCAAAGGATTACCATTAGCCTAAAATAGGACTTTTAACTTTCTTGCTGGAGTACTGATTCCATTAATGTAGGAATCCAATCTAGAAAACAAATTTGTTGTGTTATAATTCAAAGGTAGCCACTGAATGACACCAAATACAAATTTATTGATTTATAATAAAAAATAAATGAATCAATATACATGTTTGAAAAATAGCAAATCCAGGGTGGGGAACATTATTTTTCCAGACTATGATTTAAAAAGTACCCTTGTAAGATGCAAGATAGCATCTCTGCTTCTTACCAAATAAATCTAATATGAAATTTTTATGAATATTGAGTCAGATTAAAGAGAATTGGATGGTCCTTGTAAAAACGTATAAGCTAACCATCCATATACTCATTTATTATACAGAATTAACTAAGCATCTAAAATGTGGAAGGGACACTGTCTAGAACTGTGAATATATTGATGAGAAAAAGAATTTTTATGGATCTCAAAATGAATATTGGTTGAATAAGAAATTCTCTACTCCATATACTGTTAATGATTCAAAAATTAACAACCTTAAATTATGGTAATATAAAACAGTGCATATTTTTATTTTGAAATAATTATAGATTCACAGAAAGTTGCAAAGAGAGTACAGACAGGTCTTATATACCATTAACTTAGCTTTTCTTATAGAACTATAGTCAATAAAGATTATCCTTGACCAAAATCTTGCCAGGCTCCTCTGAGCCGTCTTCTGAACTAGGCCTCAACCTTTGGCCTTTAAAGCCTTGAATAAACATTAGCATAGTTTCTAACAAGTAAAGGCATCATTCCTTGGAGGAAGCTAGCTAGTGCCTGCTTGGGAAAACTCAAGGTTGCCAAAAGAATTTACTATTTGTTCCAGCCAACAATTGAAGATAGGGCCTTTGTCTTCTTGTGCTAGTGAGGGTGGGAGTAAGAGCCTAACTTTGATATATGCCTGCTTAGCAAACCCAGATGGGTTTCTGACAGATCACCCCTCATGAGCTTTTTGTAATTTTGTACTTTTCTGACTCTTCTGAGTGCCCGTTTATCTCCTTCACTTATCTGTTGTTCTTCCTTTAAAACACCTAGTCACCTCTGAAAAAACTGATGTTCAGTCCAGTTCATGCTGGACTCTTCCCCGGTGCAATAGTACATAACAATTAAAACCTGTCCTTACCATTTAACTAGTGTCTATCTTTGACATTGTCAATATCAAAACCAGGATAATGACATGGGTACAATCCACAGAACTTATTCAGATTTTATCAGTTTTATTGGCCTGTGTGTGTGGATTTATGTAATTTAATCACATCTAGACCCACATAACCACTGCCACAAAAAAGATACCTAACTTTTCTATCACCATAGGGTCCCTCTTACTACCGCTGTAGAGTTATATCTTTTTTCTACACCTCTTCCCAACACCATCCTTGTAGTTTTGTCATTTAAAGAATGTAGGTAAATATCATTGTACAGCATGTTTTCTTTTGAGATGGGCTTTTTTCTTTCAGCATAACTCCCTTGAGATTAGTTCAAATTGTTGCACTTATAAATAGTTCGTTACTGTCCATTTTTGAGCAATGTTCCGTGAAATGGATGCATTACAGTTTGTTTAACCATTAACCTATTGAAGGACATTCGGGGTGTTTTTGATTTGGGACTATCACAAGTAAAATATCATATGCATGTTTTTGTATCAGTATAAATTTCCTTTCCTCTGGGATATATAGCTGGTTTTAGATTGCTGAATCATATGGTAAAGGTATTTTTAGTTTCATTGTTGTTGTTTCCTATGAAACTGAAAAAAAAAAAAACATTTTCCAGAGTGATTGTATCTTTTCACATTCTCACCATCAATTGATGAGAAATGATTTCTTTGTATCTGTGCCAACATTTGGTGACACATGGCAGTTAATGATGGAGTAATTAGCCTCATTCTGTGAATTAGGTCATATTAACAGTGCATTTACAAAATATAATTAGAATTGATATTTATATAAATGATAAATTTAAAATACCAAAATTTGTGAATAAAATGTATATAAAGTGAAATAGAAGAATGCGTTAATCTTCAGATTATAATATGTTGCTGTGTACGCTTTTAACATAATTGACAGTGCACAGGCACAGTTTGCAGAATTACATTAGAACAAATAAAATTGCTGTTATTTGGAAAGTTTATAATTTAATAGTCTCAAAAATTGAAGAATACCAAGCTAGGAGCTAATAATAAAGTCAATTACAAGTTTGATTGGTTAGGAGAGTTGTAGTGTTATCTCAACAACATAGAATGAAATAAGCATTTGGCAATTATTCATCTTTGAAAACTTAAGAATTCTTTAACTAATAGTCATAGCAGATTAGGCAGTCCACAGTATGGTTTCCCCATTGATAGTCTTCTCTTCTACTCTGAGTTTTGGAAGCTATCAAGTCCCACTGTTGTTTAAATACTTAATTTAACTCAACATTTTTTTAAAATTTATTTTTAATTTTTTAATAATTTTTTTAAAGATTTCGTGTTTTTAGTTATATGAAATGCTAAAGTATAACTGTATATTGGCCTATAATTTTTCATTAATTTTTATGTGGAAGAAAATGAGTATGTTTGCATATTATATATTTGCATATATATGATAGCTTGTATGCCTTGTGTGCACATATGCCTGCATGTAAATAACACATCCGTTTGCATGCACATACATGTGCATTTTTTTCCCCAATAAAAATATCCATGATGTATTGGGCAGTTTGTATTTTCCAGGTATTGTTTTACAGCCTAATAGTTACATTATCTCATTAATTATCAAACCATCATATAGTATATTTTAAGGTGAAGGTTTGGAATTGTTAAGTTTGAATTGAGAAGCTATGTTATCCACTACCCTGTATTTTATTAACTTCAATAGGAAGAGAGAAAAAAACAGATATGAATAAATTAGTTACTAAGTTAAAACTCAGGTTGAATTGCAGCTCTGATAGAGGGGTTGGCAACTCCTCTCTCACCCACCCTATCCCTCAAACTCTCTCTCACACACACACAGAACAGTAATCTTTTAGAATCTAAAAGACTGTTTTATATACTTGGAAGTATTTACACTTGTGGTTTTTAGATGTTGTTTATAGTTATATATTTTGGTTATTTATAAAAATTCAATGATAAAAATCTACTGCCCCAAATTCCTTTTTTGAAGCTTTCTGAATTTCTATGCATAAATCCTGATTGGATGTACATTACCCAATTCTTTGTTTTTCAGTGTATCTATCTTAAAGCTTCAGTATTTTCTTATTTGACTCTCCAGACTCTACTAATTATTAATTATGTATTTACATTTAGTCATCTTTGTGGAAGACTAGTAGGCATTTTGTTTCTTCCGTAATGGTGTTTAAGACAGTCATTATTTTCAATGACTGTTTTTACTATTTACACAAATAAATGTTGGCATATTATATGTATAAAAAATCTGCCATTTAATATATGTAGAAGATCATACAATGAATTGGGATCTCTGGCTTTCATTTAAAAAAGAAGGGTTTGTGAAATATAGTTTACATCAAATAGATATTTTAAAGCCCATTAATTTTGTTTCTTCAACATCATGGGAAGCCAATGTAACCAATCCAGTAGCAGTTTATGCTAGAAAGAAGACCAAGAAACATATTGACACAGTTAATAATACTGTATTGTATACTCGAAATCTGAGAGTTCATCTTCAGTGTTCTCACCACCCATGCACGCATTCACACACAGACATGTTAATTAGGTAAATTGTAATCATCAGTTCAGAATGGATACATATATGAAAACTTCACATTGTGCACCTTAAACCTGTACAACTTTATTTATTAATAAAGCTGGGGAAACCACTATATTCTATGACAAGCCTCCGCTGGGACTGACTTCCCAGGTTCCTGGGGTCCACTCGGTTACGCCATTCCTTCTCCTTGACGGCCTCTAAATCCGAACCTGAGGATACAGTTTGCTATCCTAGGTGGTATTTTCCCGTCCTAACACGCTGGGGTGTTACTTTGTCTTCAGTGACCGTTTGCATATATACCTATCCATTATTCATTTTTTTACTTTATGTAAAATAAATATTTTTACTTTATGTAAAGTTTTGTATTCAATTCTCCATTCCTTAAGAGATGACAACAGAGACGCCTGGGTGGCTCAGTGGGTTAAGCCCCTGCCTTAGGCTCAGGTCATGATCTCAAGGTCCTGGGATCCAGCCCCACATCAGGCTCTCTGCTCTGCGGGGAGCCTGCCTACCCACACCCCCCCCACCCCCATCTGTCTGCCTACTGGTGATCCCTCGCTTCTGTAACAAGTAAATAAATAAAATCTGTTAAAAAAGACAAATGACAACAAATTTTGCATGTCTGTGAGAACACCAGGCCCCAAGACCCGTCACCGGGTCAAGGAGCCCCACCATCCTGGTCTGTAGCAGGGATTCTCCTCAGAGGCGGTGAGGCCGGAAGTCAGAAGAGGGGCGGGGTTGGAGCAGCCAGGGCAGCGCCTGGCTGAGCGCCCGAGCTCGGGCGGCGTGTCTGACTGAAGTACTGGGCCACGAGGCCACGTCTCAGTCTGTCAGGCTGATGCGTCAAGGCCGGCCTCCCAGCCGGCTCGTCGCGGGAGTGTCTCAGTTCCACTTCAGAGCCAAGCTGTGCCCGCCATGGCTGGCGCGGTCTGAGGTGACAGATGCTCACGATAGGCTGAGGCCCGAGGTGGCCGCCGGCAGGGCGAGGCCGGGGAAGAGCAGCGCCCCTTGGCCGCGCACACCTGCTGCTCCTCAGGCTTCAGGCCCAGAAAGCTGACTCTGCCGGTGCCCAAGAAGGAGCCTCGGTGAGGAGCCGGTCCGGCAGGGGCTTGTGTAGTTCCTCGTGGCTGCCTGTGGCTCCCTTCCGCAAGACGACAGAGCAGGGTGACGCACACCAGTCCCACGACGTGTGATCGCCTGTGAGACTCCATCTTGCCCCCGGACCGCTTCAGAGAGATCTTTGTTGGTGTGGGGAAGCAGGTGACCCGCCTGGGAAAGGCCATGTCCCCAAGGACGGGGGGCAGTCTTGAGGAACTGGAGGAAGCAAGTGGCCTCCAGGAGCGGAGAGTGGCCTCTAGTCACTTGTCAGCAAGAAGCCGGGACCCTCAGGCCACAGCTGCGAGGCAATAATCCTGCCAGCAGCCTCTGTCCAGGAACCTGGGGGTGGACCCTGTCCGGCCAAGCCACGGTCGGGGGACACCTTGATGACAGCTTTGTGAGCTCCTAAGCAGAGGATAACAGGTCAGCCCTGCTCAGACTGCTGACCCGCAGGCATGGTAAGATCATACATGTCTGCTGTTTTAAGTGGCTACATTTGGGGGAACTTTTATGCCACAATAGAAAATATATATGACATCAGGCTAGATATGAAAAAGATAACTTTCTAAAATATTTTGTAGTGAACATGCTTAACAGCAGGTTTCAGTGGAGGCAACGACGTCTAAAAAAAAGGTCATCAACTGCTTAGTTTCTATCAGATTACTCTCAAATAAGAGAATCCTGGAGAATAAACCTGGGAGAGAGGACACATCTTCAGCCCCTCAAGGAGAATACAGTGGAAGCAGATTTTGATAGCTAATTGGCCAATAATGATTATTTATCCTGGTAAGGGGTTAGTTTTAGAGGCAAGAGAAATTTCTAAATTTCAAGAGAAATTACAAGAGCTATTAGGTAGCCCGTTAGGAATTTTAATGGGGGTTATCAGTTCAAATGCCCATTATGGTCGTGAGGTAATATAAATAAATGAGGTGTGGCCAGAATAAATGCTTATGCGGTCATAATGGTGCTGCTAACTAGGGGTGTGTGCCCGACTGCAAAAGGTAGCTTCGGCTCAATCCGTGGCTGCAGATGACATTTGGAATGGAGTCTGCTCTAGACTGGGTTTCTCATCTTTTTAGGAGATTTCAGAGGCTTGTGTTTGTAAAGATCCAAGTATATCTTGTTAAAACATACTTAAAAATGTATTACCTGGAGGACCTTTGTTTGTGTCTCCTGGTTTACCACAAGGTTGCTTTATAGAATAGTCGATGGAACGCTGGGGAAGAGTCAAAGCAAAGTGAGTCGCAAAGAAAATCTTCAACTAGAAAAGGAGTGAATCATTTTCTTTATGCGGAGAATAGTCAGTCAAAGATACAAGTTTGGAGAAGGTACTACACCAAGATGACATAATCACCAGACATGGGGGGATGATGTTGGATCAATAATCTTGCAGTAAAACTCAGAGAAGTGTAAAATGCCCTTCACCCATTTGGGAAACAGGGACAGTAAAAGCTATAAGAAGGCGGTAGCACTTACATCAGCTGTATTTAATTATTTAATCATATATATGTACATATACATATATATATGCTCTATCATGTAATACACTGTTAAGGATGGAAAATATAAAATTAGCCTATTTACAGTCAACTGTCATTAACTCTGTGGGCTTAGGATTTGTTTACTGTATGCTGACAAAATTGACCCTAGAGATAAAACAACATCTGCCAACTTGAAACCAGTGAAATAATTGCTTATTAGGGAGGGGGATTTATAGATGAAATCAACAGATATAGGAATACTTGACAAATGTGTGTGGAGGATGGGGTAAGGTGGAATCATCCGTGAATACACTCGCTGTCAGATTGCTTTGAAATTTTGATACCCACATCGTTCCTTCTACAGTATATTGCCAACCATCTCTGTAAACATTTTTGCTGCCCTTAATTTATTACTATGAGAGAGTCATTTTGAATATGTCAAACAAAATGGAATACAGATGTAGGACTTTTGACTTTGATCACAGTGCAGATGTGACTACAAGCTTCTGGGATACAGCACTGTAATATCTTGGAAATAATTTGTTGTATATATGACCAGATTATGCACTAATTTAAGGGTGGATGATATGTAAAGTAAGCTTTTATTTATTGGGTCTCATTACTGGCCACTATTTTAAGACTTTAATGTTTGTTTCTAAGCGTCACCTCTGTAAAATGAGATTTGCATTTAAGCCAGCTGGAAGTGATTCAAGAATGGATTTCTGACAGGCAAAGAACAGCTGGAATACTGTTCCTCCTACATGGGGTGCAAAGGAAGATGTCTGGTTGGGTTTCATACAAGTATAAGAGGTGTTCAATGGCAGATGCCTATTTTTTTTTTTTAAATAACATGATATAGCAGAATAATGCTAATATGTTAAACCTGAACTTTACTTTGAAACGTAGAAGGAGCATTCTAATGGTGTCTAGCTAAGTAGAGCCTGAATTTTTCAGTTTTTAACTGAAGAACAAAATGCATAACAAATTATTAAAATCATAGGTGTGGAGTTTATTTTGCCCAAGTAAACATGTCCATGCAATCAACACAGTGATCAAGAACCCCAGGACATCCGTGGCAGCCCTCAGGGCCTGTCTCAGTCCTACTCACACTCATCTCCAAAGGTAATCACTATCCTAATTTCTAGCACATGTGTTAGTTTTTACTGTTTTTGACACTTACATAATTGAAATTTTACAGTATTTACTTTTTTTTTTGGTCTGGCTTCTTTCAGGCAATAGTATTTGTGCGTGATTCAACCACATTACTGTGTAGAACATGTTTTGTTTTCTTTTTTTTTCCTTTATACTAATATATTATATTGTATTGTATCCTCATACCAAAGTGTATGTGCTCTATTATTGTAGGAGAGTTGCTCATATCCACTTTGGGGCTATAATAAATAGTTCTTCTATAAACATACATATATATCATTTTGTCACATTTTTACTCATATGTGATTTATACATGCTGGGGGGGGTGTATAGAACTGCTAGTTCTAGAAGATACAAATCATCTAATTTAAAGATACTGCTGTGAAAATGAGTGAAAGAGACTTGATTTAAAATGGAGTCAGGAAGCCATGAAGGGAGAGAGGTCTCATGCAGGTAACATTTGTTTCAACTTATGGAACCAGCAGGAAGAAGGAAGGTTTCTACATACCTCAGTAACAGCAAACTGCCCACCACCTGCAGCCAGTGAGAAACTGCCATAACCTCAAACTCCTGTTCTCCTCCCTTATGTTCAAAACAACCCTTTATACTTTCCTCCAAGAATCTAGCAAAATCTAGCCTCCACTTTGTCTCTTTGGACTTCTATGGTTTGCCATAGTTTGCTTGTCCTAAATTGCAATTTCTCTGCTATTCCTAAATAAAGTCACCTTTGTTTAATTAAATTACCATGTTTTATTTAAGTTTGACAATGTTAAAATAGTTTTTTATGTTTGTCATAAGTAGTCTATTATCTCCATAACTTATTATTTGTTAGGGTTCTTAATTTTAGTAATTTCTGTTGGTGTGGTTTCTCATTGGGATTTAAATTGAATTTTCCTCTTGTTTAATGAGTTTGAGCAACTTTTACATGTCTCAAAGGTTTTTATGTATTCTTTTTTCTCAAATACCAATTTTACATTGCCTTGTTGCTGATGCTGTTGCTTCTTGGATTTCAAAAATGTTTGGATTTCCATATGAACTTTAGAATCTACATGCCAGATTCCAAAACAAAACCAACAAAATTCTGTGATCTGGAGAAGGCCTTAAATCTATAGAGACATTTTTGGAGAATTGACACTTATAAACATTCAATATTCCAATATATGAACATAGATAGTGAAAGCACTTAGGCTTCATTTATTTTCAGGATTTTGTAGTTTTCTGAGTTGAATGTTTGAGCAGTGTTCACGAGGTGTATTTCTAGGTATTGAAGTCTTTTGACGCTATGGTAAATGGTTTCATTTATTTCATTTTTAATTATTTTTAATGATATATTGATTTACATTTGAATTTTGTATATTAATATTTCATTCAGCACAGTTCAGAAATTCAGTTATTGATACTAATTGTTTTGGGGAAATTATTTTGAAATCTTTATATATACTATCTTGAGTCTGCAAAAATTATGTTTTTATTTCTTCCTCTTTAATCTTTGCATTCTTCATTTCTTAGTCTTTCATTTTATGAGTTAGTTTTGAATAGATGCTGTGAGAATGGACATTTATGCTTCCTTTCCAGTCTTCAGGAAAAAATACTTCACACTGAGAATATTGAATGCTGACAATTTTTGATAGTTTCCTGTGGAAAGCAGAATTTTAGAATGGCCCTAGGATTTCTGGCCCCTGATATACATACACCTCCCATTTTTTTTTTTTTTTAAAGAGTCCTAACTTAGTTTTAGTCTAGTTTGCTAACAGATTTTATCACTAATGAGTGTTAAATTTTATCAAGTTAATTTTCTTTATCTATTGAGATTATTTTTTTTTCTGGTTGTATGGTAAATTAAATGATTTTGACTCTTGAATTATCTTGGAATAAACTTCACTTGGTCATGGTACTTACATTATTCTTTTTGTATATAGCTTGTTTGAGTTTCCTGATTTATTGGTTAGGATATTTTATCCATAGATTCTCTCTGTGGTCATTGTCTTGATATCCTAGTCAGATTTTGGAATCAAGAATTTGCTGACCTCTGGGAAACCTGTGTGGCTCAGTGGGTTAAGCCTCTGCCTTTGGCGCAAGTCATGATCTCAGGGTCTTGGGATCTAGACCCTCATCAGGCTCTCTGCTCAACAGGGAACCTGCTTCCTCCTCTCTCTCTGCCTGCCTGTCTGCCTACTTGTGATCTCTCTTTCTGTCAAATAAATTAATAAAATCTTTCTAAAAAATTGCTGAGCTCATAAAACCAGGTGAGAAAGAAAAATGTGTGTGTATATAATTTGGCAGAGGAGACATGTGGGATTTGATAATTTAGAAATATTTAGTTAACATTTTTTAGTAGATATAAGACTATCCAGTTTTTCTGTAATTTAATATGGTTGTAATGTTCTTTCTTTTTTGTCTCCATCACCTGTATTCTGTGGCAACCAAGATTTGTGCTCAGCTTCTTAGTCCATTATCAGCTACCTTCTGCTAGATTTTCCAGCTCCCATGTAAATTTGGCAAATGCTTTGAAAGAATTCCTTTCACTTTTTCTCTTGAGCTCTAAATGAAAAAAAAATCTTGCCTTATGTTAAAAGGTGTATTCATTATGAAGGGTTTTTCAGTAGCAAATTTAGTTGGAATTGTCTATATTTTAATCCTGAACCTGTGTTGTTTTGAACCAGTTTGGGCTGATGTTAAATTGTAGAGAATAGAGTGATTTTCTATTTTATCCCCTACTCTGGTTTTATTCCTTAATCCTGGGAGAAGAGTGACTACCTAGACACATGCTCCACAGTTAACTTTGCTACACAAGCAGTTAACTTTGCTACACAAAGTAACTTTCTTACTCAAAAGTTGTTTATTCATAAGAGCATTGCTCTTATTAGTCAAGGGAACCATAAATTCCAATTGTGTGTAGTGACAATAGAAGATCAAATAATGATGAATAAATTCCAGCAGATGGTAACATGTATTTATGCCAAGGAACAAAAGGTTAGATGTTCACTCTTCATCAGTACCTTAGCACTATGGAAGATCCTAGGATTAACTGAAACACTTGTGGAGAGAAAAGTTAGGCTAAACTGATTGATGATCACCTAAATTCATTGAGATTAAATTTCCACCAAATGACAATTGAAGGATTAATTAAATTATAGAAAAGTTTTAAATTTATGTTTTTGTATAATTGAGTTTGCAGTAATTACTTGTATCCACACTATACACATGTGTATATACACACACACTTGTTTTTCTTCTAAATATTGAATATAGTATTTATACCATTTGTGGTTTTTCACTTAAATCATCATGTTCCCATTTCCATTTTAGTGCATATAGATCTACATCATTTTTTTGAAATGTTTCTCATTATTTTATAGCACAGATAGAGTGTATTTTACCTAACTATCTTCCTATTGATGAGTATTAAGAGCATTTCCTATTTTTATTGTCACAAACAATATCATGAAATGCTTACTACCTGCTCCTTTTATTTCTGTAGTAAAAGTGGGTTACTGGCCAAGGGGAGTATGTATTCATAACTATTAGATAGTGTACTAGACCCAATAAAAAAACTGATGATTGTTTACCAAAATGTATTGAGAATATTCATTTTTACTAATTTTTTAAAAAGATTTTATCTATTCGACAGAGAGAGACACAGCAAAAGAGGCAGCACAAGCAGGGGGAGTGGGAGAGAGAGAAGTGGACTTCCTATGGGGCTCAATCCCCGGATCCTGAGATCATGACCTGATACAAAGGCAGATGCTTAATGACTGAGCCACCTGGATGCCCCTCTTTTTTACTAATTTTTCTGTAGTCAAAAATTACCCATTAAATCTAAACCAAGTCATATATGGAGAAAATTATTTTTTTTTCTTTTTAATTTTTTTTAATTTTTAATAAACATATATTTTTATCCCCAGGGGTACAGGTCTGTGAATCGACAGGTTTACACACTTCACACACTTCACTTCACCATAGCACATACCCTCCCCAGTGTCCATAACCGCACCCCCCTTCTCCCAACCCCACTCCCCCCAGCAACCCTCAGTTTGTTTTGTGAGATTAAGAGTCACTTATGGTTTGTCTCCTTCCCAATCCCATCTTGTTTCATTTATTCTTCTCCTACCCCCTTAACCCTTCATGTTGCATCTCCACTTCCTCATATCAGGGAGATCATATGATAGTTGTCTTTCTCCGACTGACTTATTTTGCTAAGCATGATACCCTCTAGTTTCATCCACGTCGTTGCAAATGGGAAGATTTCATTTCTTTTGATGGCTGCATAGTATTCCATTGTGTATATATACCACCTCTTCTTTATCCATTCATCTGTTGATGAACATCTAGGTTCTTTCCATAGTTTGGCTATTGTAGACATTGCTGCTATAAACATTCGGGTGCACGTGCCCCTTCGGATCACTACGTTTATATCTTTAGGGTAAATACCCAGTAGTGCAATTGCTGGGTCATAGGGTAGTTCTATTTTCAACATTTTGAGTAACCTCCATGCTGTTTTCCAGAGTGGTTGCACCTGCTTGCATTCCCACCAACAGTGTTGGAGGGTTCCCCTTTGTCCGCATCCTCGTCAGCATCTGTAATTTCCTAACTTGTTAATTTTAGCCATTTTGACTGGTGTGAGGTGATATCTCATTGTGGTTTTGATTTGTATTTCCCTGATGCCGAGGGATATGGAGCACTTTTTCATGTGTCTGTTGGCCATCTGGGTGTGTTCTTTGCAGAAATGTCTGTTCATGTCTTCTGCCCATTTCTTGATTGGATTATTTGTTCTTTGGGTGTTGAGTTTGCTAAGTTCTTTATAGATTTTGGACACTAGCCCTTTATCTGATATGTTGTTTGTCCCTCTTTTGCTCAGCTTCTTAATTCTCTGTTATTTGGTATTCTGTATCACTAATTCTTTCTTCTGCCTCATTTATCCTAGCAGTGAGAGCCTCCATTTTTGATTGCACCTCATTAATAGCTTTTTTGATTTCAACTTGGTTAGATTTTAGTTCTTTTATTTCTCCAGAAATTGCTTTTATATCTCCCGAGAGGGTTTCTCTAATATCTTCCTTGCTTTTTTTGAGCCCGGCTAGAACCTTGAGAATCGTCATTCTGAACTCTAGATCTGACATTACCAATGTCTGTATTGATTAGGTCCCTAGCCTTCAGTACTGCTTCTTGTTCTTTTTTTTTTTTTTGTGGTGAATTTTTCTGCCTTGTCATTTTGTCCAGATAAGAGTATATGAAGGAGCAAGTAAAATACTAAAAGGGTGGCAACAACCCCAGGAAAATATGCTTTAACCAAATCAGAAGAGATCCCAAATCATGGGGGAGGGGAGGGGATAAAAAGAGGTTCAGAAAGAGGAAAAAAAAAAAAGAAAGAAAAGAAAAAAAAGAAACAAAAAAAACGAATAAAGAAAAAATGTAAAAAAGAAAAAAAAATATATATATATACATATATTAGATAAACTAGTTAAAAAACATTAAAAGAGAAAAGGGTAAAAGGTAAAAAAAATTAAGCAGAAGAAGATAAAAAAAATTGAAACAGAAAAAAAATTAACTGCAAGCCTAAAGAATCATGGGGAGAAAGCCATGAGTTCTGTGCTTTGCTTTCTCCTCCTCTGGAATTCCGCTGCTCTCCTTGGTATTGAAACTGCACTCCTTGGTAGGTGAACTTGGTCTTTGCTGGATTTCTTGTTGATCTTCTGGGGGAGGGGCCTGTTGTAGTGACTCTCAAGTGTCTTTGCCCCAGGCAGAATTGTACCACCCTTACCAGGGGCTGGGCTGAGTAATCTGCTCGGATTTGCTTTCAGGAGCTTTTGTTCCCTGAATGCTTTCCGTAGAGTTCTGGAGGACGGGAATGAAAATGGCGGCCTCCCAGTCTCCGGCCCGGAGGAGCCGAGAGCCGGGGGCCCCATGTCGCGGCCAGCGTGACGAATCGACCAGGGTAACCATGAGGGCTACGAGGATGATGAAAAAAGGTTAAGAGACAAAGAGATCGGGGCAGGAGGGACACTGAAAATGATGTCCAACAGTGCCAATTTTATTCCATATCTTACAATCATTTATAAGGCAGACCAGAATAGAAGGAGCATTACATCAGTACCTAGTTAGATGACCACAAGTTTCTGTAACAAGTTTACATTTACTACAAGCAAACCCTGTGATGCCAGGTAGTTTCGGCTAAAGCCATTAGCAAGACAATCAACCAGGGAATGGGTTATGGGAGGTACAGAACAACAAGGACTAACTAAGACTTCAGGACTCCGGCCACATTGTTCCCTTTTGTAGGGAGAGTTGTGTGGGAAGTCATAAAGGCGAACGCACGACACATAGCACAGACCCTTTCTCAGTGCACAAACTTTCCCGTCCTTAACCTTGTCAAGGTGTCTGGACTTTAAAGGAGACACAAGTCAGGGCCTGGTTTGGTCCTCAGCTCCAACCGGGCTGTGGCCTCCAACAGCTCCACTCCTCAGTGCGCCCTTCAGAGAATAGCGCCCAATTACTCCTGTCTCCCTGGCCTCCGGCTGCCCTCTGAGCTCACGGAGCCTGCGACCCGTTCAAGGTAACCCCAAGCTGAGAGCTTACTCCTCGTCTCTGTCTCTGTAGCTGGCTTCCCCATTCTAATACCTGCAAGCTCTGTGACACTCAGACACCCCTGATCCTTCTGTGACCCTGCGGAACCTGAGGCCATGCTGACCCCACGTGGGCTTCACCCCGGTTTAGCCTCTGGAACGATGTCCCTCAGTGGAACAGACTTTTAAAAGTTCTGATTTTGTGCTCCGTTGCTCCGCCGCTTGACGGGAGCCAGCCCCTCCCCCCACGGTCTATCTTCCCGTCGCTTTGGATTCACTTCTCCGCTGGTCCTACCTTTCAGAAAGTGGTTGATTTTCTGTTTCTAGAATTGCTGTTCTTCTCTTCGATCTCCCATTGAATTTGTAGCTGTTTGCAATCTTTAGATAAGCTATCTAGCTGATCTCCTGCTACCTGAAGTAGTCTCAGCCTGCTACTTCTCCGCCATCTTGACTGCTCTCCCCGAGAAAATTATTTTTAATTTTCAATTAAATAAGGACAACTGTTTAGATTCTTATCTATTGTGCTTTTTTTCATCTTTTAGTTAATTTTTTCATCTTTTTAAAAAATTTTTGAGTTCTAAAATTAAGTCTACTAATAAGCCCATCAACAGTTTCCTAATGACAGATTTCTAGTCACAATCGTCTTTTTTTCCTACAGAGGCCGTTTTACGAATTACGTAACTTCTTTTTTTTTATTACTATTATTTCTGTAGCAACCTAAATACTTTCTAAGGAGATTAACTGTGAACACCTTGAACAATAAGTTCTCAGCACAGTCATCTGACTAGACTTTAGTAGAAATTCACACTTTAAAGGAATGCCTATAACGGGCAAATATCTGATGTTTTAAATGCTTCTTCCTACATCAGTGTGAACATCAAACCTATGATAAACTCAAACTTAACTAAATATTTACAAGCTGATGATGTATTTTACCCAAGTGTAATTTCTGCTTGTTACCAACTTGACAAGTAAATATTAGACCTAAAATGAACATCTGTTTATGGTAAAGTGGCTAATAAAAATGCCTGTGGTTAGAATGGAGGAAATATTTTCACATCTCTTCCAGCATTTTAATGAAAATTTTATATGAAATATAGCAATTTTCATGAGGACATTAACATGCAGTATTATAAATGCTTGATTTGAAATATTTTATTAAAATTTTTATCTTTTTCTGCATTATCATTTATAACATAGTTAAGCAATATGAAAATGATATTTTGAAATCTAGTTGTAATATGAATGGAAACAATATTTCAAAAGATAATATATTTTTTGTTTGTTTCAACGCTGTTGAAGGATCTCTTAAAATAGCTATAGTCACTCTGGCAGATAAAGAATGTGTTAGGATGAAACAGAGGCCAGGTGTCCTTTGAGCTTAGCAAATACAATTCACCAAATATTTTAAGAAATAAACTTGCTGTCATGCAACGAGTTATAAGAATAAGAGTGTATAATAATGACTAACAGTAAAGATAAGAAGTAAAAACAAAAGTTCTGACTGTTATACCAAAGAGTTTTATGACAAATTAATTTCTATATCAGTAAAGAAGTGGATTAGGTCATATTTTTTTTTGAAGATTTTATTTATGTATTTGAGAAAGAGAGTGAGTGGGGGTAGGGACTGAGAGAGAGGAAGAAGCAGATTCCCCACTGAGCAGGGATCCCAGGACTCTGAGATCACGACCTGAGCCAAAGGCAGACATTTAACTGACAGCCACACAGGTGCTCATTGTATGGGTGTCACATTCTCATAGCTTACATGGTTGTTATATAAAATTTTACGTATGATCAATCAAATATTTAGTACTTGTATTGGAGGCTGAATTCAGAGAAAACATGGGACGGTTTAGGACTGAGTCTGCAGAGATCCTGATTAAGGCTCCAGAGTAGAATTCCAATTAACATTATAGGCTAAGTGTTTTTCATGTTAGGAGACTACTTACTGCCTCTGTTTTCTAGAATACCCCCATTTCAGATTGAAAGGAAAATAAAGTGAAGAAAATCTTTATTTTCTGAAAGGGAAGGAAAGTAAAATAAGTAAGTTGGACAATGAAGTAAAGAGGGGACTTGAAAATTAAACCTAAGGACAGAAAGTGCCAACGCTCAAATTCATAAATGCTAAAAGCAGAACTTCTTGGTTCATTATCACCAGAAAAGGACAGACAGTACAGGCAGTAAGCCAGAATATGCAAATAGGAGTGTCGCAATGAACTCTTTTGTGGAAATGGACACCACAAAATGTTTAGCTCATAGATGGAAGATTCTGAAAAAAATTAGCAAGTCAAGACTAAAGACCTGAAGAGAACAAAAACCTGAAGCTACTCTTTATCCTTTTACTCTTTTTCTTTATTCTTTCTTCAGTTTACCTCATTATCCCTTCACCTTTACAAAAATTACTTTGCTCTTCTCTCTGATTTAGAACACTAAGTATGTATGGATAGAATCATCAGGACTTGGGAATGCTTAAAACTTCAAGACTCACAAAATAAATGTATAAAAATTAAACTTTTAAAAAGGTAACAGGAATGAGGTTTCTGACGTATTTTCTAAACTTTCTTTAATAGGGAAAAGAAGTTAGCTAAGTGAACAAGGTTGAGACCTTGAAAAGAAAAATACTTTAGTGTTGTCCTGCTCAATTTCTATGCAGCATCAAGATAGTGTGAAAGACAAAATGCCCTGCATGATTAAGATGATGATTTTATTCAGCCTTACTGCATAGGAACAGTGCTCTTTAATGAGGAAGGCCTTAAAGAAAAGAAAAGGCTGGGCTGGGGTTTTATAGAGGTAGATAAACAAGGGAGTTATCTTTAAATCTTACGGGAGTCCATGGACAGTAAGTTTTCTAGAGAAGGGTGGTTTTTTTGAGGTTAGCATTTCTGGAACACAAAAGTGTGGGATGGATGTTCTTAACCATCACTAATCACTGAGAGTATAGAGCTCAAGTTAAATTCAGTATTCACCACTTCATGTGACCACTAAATCTCTATTTAACTGCAATAGTAACTTTAACTGCACTATTGTTTTGTTCAATATCCATTGAATAAGGTCCCAAGTGATAAATTCCTTTTAAAAGTCATTTCTAAGAAATAATACTAATTATCCTGAGGAATTGATTTTTGTCTTTTATTACACAATAAAAATTATATAAAACCATTATTGTTTTATCTGTACCTAAATTGAGAGCTAACTGCTCAATTACAGTGGCTATATATATAGTATTATATATATATATATAACTCATATATATGATGTTATCTGTGGTTCCCCATTATTTACATAGTAGTATTTATAAACATTCTATATTAGCAGTTTTATTGTTTGAATATATTTTTAAATATCACTTAAGATCTTTTTGGAAGAAAGTAACCTAGAAGTAGTAGCTCAAGGAAAATAAGGACTAGTCAACTTCTTCTGTTGTTTCTTTAAAACCTAGCTCATATTTGTTGAAATAATTTATGAATTCTAAAGAATTTTGAATTGAATCTGTGGGATCATGGTAGCAGAACAAGGATTATTTAACTATTGGTAAAAATGGTTATATAGGAATTATCAGACTGAATAGGTGTTTGGTAAAGGAATCACAAGATGGATTGTTAGAAGATATTAACAGAATAATTACAAAAGCCATCTCATTTTAATGATATGCAAAATCAGTGCTTAGATCAAAATTCCTCAGAAATGTTTGTGAAGTCTCCTTTTGCATTATTGTTTTTTAGTCTAGGCTCTCATTACTTGATTAGGGGAGAGGGAATGTTAAATGTTAGAACTTGAAAGTGACTCAAAGGCAACTTACTCAGGTAATTGGAATTCCTTCTAAAATTCTAGGACAGTGCCTCACACTTTTACATTTGGTCAGATGACAGCAACAAGCAAGTATTCATTGAAGAGAAAAGTAACTGATACTTGATTGCCTGCCTCCTGTATACCAAGTGACATTTATATAACTTATCTCATTATCTCTCTGAGATCACATTGCCCTTTACAGTGTTACTCAAATTGTGGCCTGAATTATTTTTGTAATCTGGTAGAGAATGCATATTCTCAGGCCACATCCTGATTAAAACAAAAAACAAAACAAAAATGTAAACCAAACAAAAAGTGGAATCTCTGGACTATGTGGCTTAACAAGTTATCCAGGTAAGTCTTTTAAACTAAAACTTGAGCAACACTAGTTTTTACCATTGTACTGTTAAGAAAAAAGGTCAGGGGCACCTGGGTGGCTCAGTGGGTTGAGGCCTCTGCCTTCGGCTTGGGTCATGATCCAGGGTACTGGGATGGAGCCCCGCATCGGGCTTTCTGCTCAGCGGGGAGTCTGCTTCCTCCTCTCTCTCTGCCTGCCTCTCTGCCTAGTTGTGATCTCTGTCTGTCAAATAAATAAATAAAATCTTAAAAAAAAAAAAAGGTAAAAGGTCAGAAGTCCTAAGCAACTGGCCCAGTTCCTTGTAGCTGGTGAGTTGCAGAATGGTAGTGGTTACTGAAATCATCACACTTCCTCTTTTCATTCACTAATTTATAGATCATTCCTTGGTCAGCCTGTCTGCTGAATCCCTTTTCACCTGTCCTTTGATCTTATGAGCCCCATTGATATATATTGATTTCTACTTTCTGATTATTGAACAATACTTCTAATGTCGTTTTATTCTCTAAAATGTTGAGACCCATGGTGAATCATTTCAGTTGTTTTCTTTCTAATATCCTAAACTCACTTACATGATTTCCTTGTGTTACATCTCATTAGTGAAATTCCCAAATTATATGTACCTGGATATTGGCTACTATTACGATAGCACCCAGGCAACTTGATTGACTGTGGTGGGAGTAATTAATATAACTTGCAGCATCGGGTCCATAATCATCACCGACCTCAACTGGATCTCAGCAATGTCACATATTACTCATATTTTTCCTTGTTGAGTCACTATCATAGTTTTACAATATCTGTTTTAAAATTTTTCTATTCTTGTCTCAAGCTGTGCTGACTCTACCTCCTTACTCTCAAGACATGACTTTGCCTTTTGTTTCTCAGATTAAATAGAAGCAATTATGTAACAATTCCTCTAAATTGCCACATCTAAATGTAACAACCTAAGTTAATAAATAAAGCCTTAGCCCAGTAATCTCCTTTGTGAAGGTTATCTTAGGTCAACTCTGGTCTATTTCACTCTTTACCCCTTCCATGCTAAAGGGAATGGCTTATTTCAACTTTTGTGCCACTCCAATGGCACAAAATGCCATTTGTGCCACTTCAATGCCACAATGGTACTTGGCACGTTTGATACTATATACTTACCTGGAATTATTTTGATCAAAAGTCTGTTTCTTTTAGTAATCTATAAGATTTCAGAAGATAAGAAACATACCTTTTGTCTTTGAAGCTTGGTTTGCTAATACTACAGAAGAGCAGTAAAAAGAATGAATAATATAATGGTGCAAATAAACCAGTTTCTCTTTTTAAAAAGAGGACGATTTAGATCTCCCTTTTGTTGGAGAATAAAAGGCTCCTTTATAAGATGACATACTAGTAGAAAAATAAAAGTTAATCTAAATTTTTTGAGGTCTTAAAAGCACTTTCTGAAACCATGACCAACAGCTTTTGGCTTAAAATGGATATAGTAAATGTTTCAATTACTATGGAAGAGAAGACATCAAAGGATATTTTATCTGGAAATACTATTTTCTAAACAGTACAGTCAAATGATTTGTTTTTCTTTTCCAACAAGGTAGTACCAAATTGCAGTGTAATAACACCACATAGAAGACATCTCTGATGGTCAGTTTCACCAAGGTTGTGGAGTCAGAGGACTAAGAGCTAGTTGATGGGTTTGGTTCCCCCTAACCCACTTCCCTTAAAGATTGCTGAAAGAGTGGAAAAGTATAAATGGATTTTACAGAAAGTGAAATGTTTTCTGAGGCAGAATGGCAGAGCATATTTGTGTTTTATAGAGAGAAAGAAAGAAGAAAAGAGAAAAGAAAAGAAAGAAAAATAAAAGAAAGAAACTAGACTTTCTAACAAGTTGGCTTTTCACCATAGGTCTGGCCAGTGTCCACACAATGCACAGTTTGACTGGTTTTGTTCTCTTTGTCCTTTTCTTTATTATCTTCGCTATATTTTCATCCTTGCTAGCTTTCAGCAGGAGTATAGGTTTTGTACACTTAGAAATTTATCAGACTGGTCAAAAATGAAATAAATATTATATCAAATTACATCAGCATTTTATGGGTTACATTGCCTAAAACATTAGTATTGTAAGATTTCAGTATTTTGGAGGAAATTTTAAATAAAATTAAGCAGATTTCTTAATTTTTTTTTTTTTTAGATTACTTAACATGATGTGCTTTCCAAAGGAGGAAAGAGTGCAACTCCATTTTTCAGTTATGTTTGATGATGTGATTTCTTAAACAATTCCAAACATTTTATAGAATGTAATAAATAATCTTGTTTTGAAACAAACAAAGGGATCTCATTTTTTAGTTCACAATACTGCTTATTTTCTCATTGTTTGATCTTGTATAATTTTTGTTTTGAGAAATACAACTAGAAGAATAGACGTATAGCACTTTACATGCACATATATGTTTTTCCATTGTTCACTTGGTTACTACTAATTTTAGTGAGGATAATTTTTCTGTAGATATGCCCAAAGAATTTTGGAGTTGCTTTTCATGTGATCTGAGTAATGAACTCACAATTGTTTCGTGATCAAATATAAAATTCATTTTGCTGAACATAAGGAAAATGTATATGAATTTCATTTTAATGTAGATAGAAGATAGAAAAAAATGAAGAGGACAGACAATATCAATATCTTTTAATTTGTTGAGTGTTTATTCTGTTTTATTGACCTTGCCAAGTGAATCACTTATATGATCTTATTTATTATTGATAAGAACCCTGGGCTTAGATGCCACCATTACCTCCATGTCATAGATGAGGAGACTTAAAATTCTTTGTTTTTTAAATTAAATTAAATTAAATTTGTATGTGTGTGTGTTCCAAAGGTCATTGTTTATGCACCACAACCAGTGCGCCATACAGTATGTGCTCTCCTTAATACTCACCACCAGGCTCATCCAAGCTCTCATCCCCCTCCCCTCCAAAACCCTCAGTTTGTTTCTCAGAGTCCATAGTCTCTCATGGTTTGTCTCCCCCTCTGATTTCCCCCAGCTCACTTCTTCTCTCCATCTCCCAATGTCCTCCTTGTTATTCCTTATGTTCCACAAGTAAATGACTCTTTCTGCTTGACTTATTTGAGGAGAATTAAAATGCTATAGATTAGGTGATCTGACTGTGGCTTCTTAGCAAGCAATAGAGCAGAACTGAAACTTATTTGAATTGACCCTGGAGCTCACACTCCCTGGTGAACAGTGGCAGGGTTGCCTCACACCAGCCCTGCTTAGAGTCAGATTGATTTGACCTCAGTAGTGAGATAGGTTTTAGAGAGCTTCCAGTCTAGAGGAGAACCACTGAAGAGATGAGAGAGGATGCCTATTGCCCAATTCACTGCCACCATCCTTGATATAAGCTCTCCTGAGTTGCCAGTTTGCTTCCATGTCTTGTCCATGAGGAAATCTTGTTATGTGGAGTGGAACTAGGATAATGATAAGATGAACATAAAGTCCCCATTCTATGAGATTTGGGGTGGCCTTTTAATAACCTCACAGGCTATTGCCAGAACTATGAACATGCTAATTTTTCCATCTCCTCTACGGGGAATACTTTTCAATTCTAAGAGTGAAGGGGTAATGGTATGGCAGATATCCCAAGCAGTTCTAGGAGTTGGATTATGGTTTTAACATGTGAAGAAATCCTAAGAAGAAATTAGGCCAACATTCAGAATACTTTGTACTTACTCCCTGACAAAAATATGCTAATTATCTTACCATCCCAGAAGAGAAATTGGTTTCTGCACAAATTGCTTCTGTTTATAAATTTTTTCTGAACTTCAGGCTTTAAAAAATTATGTCTCATTAGTTATAAATCGTAAACATTCTCAAATTTGAAACTTAAAATTTTATCTTTTGAAACCAATATTTCTCCACTCTCCATTTTCTCTCTTTTAATTTGTTCATTGTCAAAATTCTTAAAATAGTACTGTTGCCTCCACTACCTTTTCTTCCAGTCTCAACTTACTCTTTGTTATTCTTCCTCCCACCAATTTGCTGAAACTACTGTCTTTGAGAGCTCAATTCACCAACGACCTACTAATTAACAAATTCAATGGTCTCTTCTAAGCCCTTACTTGACTAGACCTCTCCACAGCAATCAAAATCACAGACCACTTGTTCCTTCTTGAAAAGCTCTTATAACTGGAAGAAGAAAATGACTATTTCTTCCCCATAGAGAGATTTGGGAGAAAAATGGCCCTTGGCTAAGAATTTAATCAAGTACTTATAAGAAGTAATTTCAAAGGCTCCACCTGGTCTTAGTCTAGCAAAGGTAGCATGCTATAACAGGTATATGGGTCAGCATTAGCTCATTTATTATTCCACATAGACCTGAAATAGCACATTTAAAAAGGGGGGTGGAAGATAAAGGAAAGGGAGCATCATGGCACTGCATAATTATGAGACCATGCTAACTCCATTACAGGTATGCGAATTTGTGAGTTATGAGGCAAGTGGAAAATTATTTTTTTCTGTTCAGATTTGACACTGTTGTAGAAGACAATGCATGCATATGAGTGCATATGAGAGAGATACACAGAGATTTTTAATATATTACAATTAGAAATTGGAAGAACAGAATGTGATGCCTTCTGACCTTTGGGAAACAACTGAAGGGTACAGTAAAGTGCTCAGGGCTGCTCCTGGGTTGCATGAAGGAGTTCTGATAAATAGGCAATTCTTGAGTATTCCATTAAGACACATGTTATTCTAGCCCAAATATGACTAGGGTAGTGACATTCAATCTGAGATGAGATCAATCTCTATAGATTGACTGTAGAAGGAGAAAATTTTGCTAAAACCAGTGCAAAAAGCAATGCAGACATCAATAAAGGTAGTAAGTATATTAAATTTAGATGTTGTCTCTTTTCTCTTTCAAATTTTTGAACTCTTACAATGCAAACATTTTGCCTTAGTCCTTTTTTAACATCATTGTCTCTTCCAGGGAGGTCTGATATTGTTTATATGGTTAGTAATTGTTGAATTAAACATATACATTTATGCAATGAATTAATCATTCACTAAATTTTATATTAACTTAGATAAATTTAATTATATAAAATGAAATGTGAAAAGTAGGTAGTATGGAATTCATTAATAGTAAACACAAAAATTATATAGTAACCTGGTAAGGCGATAATGAAATAGTGTAGCTATCTTTTTTTAGTAGCTATTTTTAATTCAATTTATTTAACTAAAATAAAAACAGGAATAAAAACAGGAACAAGTCACTCATTTCTCCAACCCCTCACCCTCCACCTGTGTCAATCGCTACTCCTTTCTATGTATCTATGGCCATGACTATTTATTTATTTACTTATTTACAGACTGCACTTATGAGAGAGATTATTAGATTGTATCTTTCTATTTGATTTATTTCACTAAGCATAATGCCCTCAAAATACATCCATATTGTCACAAATGATACAGTTTCATTCTCTTTTATGGTCAAATAATATTCCACTCTGTGTGTGTGTATCTCACATCTTTATCTCTTCATCTATCAATGAACACTTACATTATTTCCATATCTTGACTATCGTAAATAATGCTGCAGTGAACGTGGGGGTGCATATGTCTTTTTGAGTTAGCATTTTCATTTTCTTTAGATAAATACCCAGAACTAGATTTGCAGGATCATATGATAGGTTTTGTTTTTTTTTTTAATTTTTGAGAAATGTCCATACTGTTTTTCATAGTGGCTGCACCAACTTATATTTCCATCAACAATGCATGAGTTTTCTTTTTTATCCACATCTCACCAACACTTATTTCTAGTTTTTTTGATAATAGTCATTCTAACGGGAGTGGGGTGATAGCTCATTGTGGCTGTCACTTGCATTTCCCTGGTTTTAATGATGTAAAGTGTCTTTTCATGTACTGATTGGGCATCTGTAGATCTTCTTTGGAAAAATGGCTATTCGGATCTTTTGTGCATTATTTAATTAGTTCTGGAGTTTTTTAAGTTGTAATAAGTAACTATTTTTGATGGTGTTAATGACAGTAGACAGAAAAAATGGGACCTAAGCTAATGTTTATAAAGTACCTGTAAAATGTGAGATACTTTGTATATACCATCATATGAAATATAAATAAATGATCTGAGATATAGGTATGTTAATTTCAGCATACTACTGAAGAATCCAGAATTTGAAAATGTTGAATAAGCAGCTCAGGAAAAGCAAGTAAGTTTCAACTTTCTTGTAACTACTATCAATTTATTCTGGCTGCAGAGAAATGATGAAAAGAAACCTTTGGCTATATCTCTATTCAATAAAAGGGAATCCTCATGGATTAACAATGTTTGCTTTAATCTCAGAAGGGAGATGAAGCTGTTCACTGCCAAGTATTGTTATCATTGCACTAATCCAAAATTGGAACAGAAAAATGAAAGTATGTGGTAGTGTTTCTTCGTAAATGTGGGAGAGAGTTGAAAGAGAGGGATAGTTGGGATTTGAGTTCAGATACAATGATATTTACATGACAACATTAATTTAACTTTAAAATCTGAAAAAAAAAATTAATCTATGTTTCTGATGCTGTAGTAATGCCAGCTGCCACTGAAAGAGACTTTAACAGTTTAAATTAAGTCCTTATATAAGTAATACCAATTAAAATGTTTTAACAGTAGGGCAGAAGATGGAAAAGTCACTCCACAGCTCTCTTCATTCTCAAGACATAGTTTGCCGTTTTTATATTTAAAGGTCTTTGTGAGCTTGAGTAATATATATGCATATTCCTGAGTTCAGATAGTCTTTCCCTTTCATGTAACAGTCACACTTAAAAATTCAAGTTATGGGGTGCGTGGGTGGCTTGGTGGGTTAAGACTCTGCCTTCAGCTTGGGTCAGGATCTCAGGATCTTGGGATCGAGCACCAACCACATCGGTCTCTCTGCTCGGTGGGGAGCCTGCTTCTCCCTCTCTCTCTGCCTCCCTCTCTGTCTACTTGTGATCTCTCTCTGTCAAAAAAATAAATATTTAAAAAAAAGAAAAACTCAAGTTATATGTGAATGTCTCCAAAAGGTTTAAAAAAAAAATTTGGTTCCCTTAAATTTTCTGTCTATAAGCAAAGGTTTTACAAAATAAAATGTGTTTACCACTAAGTCACTAAGTTAAGTAGGGCCTAAAAATTACCATATTAAATGAAATAAGAACTAAACGATGAAATTAAATATGAATGAATTGAGGAAAGTGGGGGAGCAGGGAAATCTATATTACCCAAATTACAGTATCTTTTGGTTTTAAGCCAACAATGCCATTGATGCTGTGATTCTGTCTTCCAAAAACTGGACATCTGGCATGGAGTACTAGTGATTTTCCAAACTGGAAATGAACATTTTAGACCATTTATAGTTACTTAAGTGAATTCATAAAAATATAAAAGGCCAACTAGTCTTTTTCTTCAGGGTGAACCTTCAGAATGTGAGTATTAGATGGATTATGTGGTTGTTTTTACTTGCCTACCCCATCCACTTTTGGTTTCCTCCCCAATTTGAGAATCAGGGGTCAACACCTATGGAAAGTATTAACAGAAACACTGTGCTGGTTGGATTCTGATTAGGTTTAAGAACCTAATCTCAGGGGGGCGCCTGCATGGCTCAGTTGGTTAAGTGGTTGCTTTTGGCTCACGTCACAATCCTGGGTCCTGGGATTGAGCCCTGCATCAGGCTCCCTGCTCAGCAGAAAGCCTGCTTCTCCCTCTCCCTCTACCTGCTTCTCTGCCTACTTGTGCACTCTCTCTATCTCTCTGTCAAATAAATAAATAAATAAATTAATTAAAAAAAAAAAGCAGAAGAACAACCTAATCTCAAGAGGCGTGGGGGGACCCTATTTCAACTAGTCCCCTGAATTGAGCTGGCTATCTACCAAACCACTCTGAACACCCACAAAATCAGCCTGAGATATAAGAAGATATATTTGGATCTATACCAACAGATTATCTCCTGCAGTTCATTTCAGGGTATGAAGTGGGGAGCCATGACTCTGCAGGCAGATATTGGAAGATAAATGGAAGGGAGAGGGAGCCTCTGGGACCCTGTGCACCAACAGAGCTCAAAAACCTCCCCCTGGGGACCAGGCACAGACTTGCAGACTCATAGCAGTGGAGAAAAGACTTTAGGGCAGCCCCCCAGATTGAAACCTGGAGCTGTGGGGGTGCACATGTGAACTGGGGGCAGGTGGTTGTATTAAAAGCACAAAGGGCAGAGACATGCCTGGACCTGGAAGTGAGGCCTAGGAGTGCTGCTGTGGGGCATCCAACCCTGGATACTGCAGTTTTTAGCATTACAAACAAAAATGGAGTTAGTGCGACCTGGAGGGCTTTCTGGAGAACAGACTGCAATCTCTCTGTTCTGAAACAGAGATTTGGACATGGTCAATTCTGCTTTGACTCTCAGAAGAGAAGCAGAAAGCCACCAGGGAAAGCCACCAGAGAACAAAAGCTTCCCCAAACTTGTTTCCACTGAGCCCATGCCCCCACAACAGTAGGGAAGCGAGACTCTGCCCAACAGGGTTGCCTGAGTACAGCATGGCTGATCACTCCCCCAGAAGACAGGCTGAAAGAATAAGAGGCCAACAACCTTAAAATCCATGTAAAACAGATGCATCTTTCTTGGGTTGTGGTCAATAATTTGGACTCTGTACCTTCCCTCAGCCATCCCTCAACAGAATGACTAAAAGGAGGAATCCCCAACATAAGAAATATTCAGAGACTGTAACTTCTGCCACAGAACTAATGGGTTATGGATATAAGCAAGACATTGGAAATAGACTTTGGGGTAACAGTTATGCATACAATAGCTAGGTTAGAGAAAACCGTTAATGGCAACATATTCTCTAAGGGCAGAAGTGAGAGCTGATCTGGCAGAACTTAAAAATGCCAATATAATCTAGATACTCTAACAGCTAGGCTAAATGAGGCAGAAGAGCAAATTAGTGATCTAGAAGACAAATTGATAGTAAAGAAGGATCAGGAGGAGACCTGGAACAAACAGCTTAGAATCCATGAAAACAGAATTAGAGAAATAAATGATGCCATGAAATGTTCCAATGTCAGAATTATTGGGAACCCTGAGGGGGTGGAGAGAGAGAGAGAGAGAGAGAGAACACGAAAGAGAGGACTAGAAGATATATTTGAGCAAATCCTAGCTAAGAACTTCCTAATCTGGGGAATAAAACAAGCATTCCTGTGCTAGAGGCAGAGAGAACACCTCCAAAGATCAAGGAGAATAAACTAACACCCCGGCATGTGATAGTAAAACTTGAGATTCTTAAAACCAGGGAAACCATCTTAAGAGCAGTTAGCAGGAAGAGATTCCTTACCTACAGAGGGAGGAACATCAAAATAATGTCAGACATATCCACAGAGACATATTCAGGCAAGATATATTCAAGGTACTAAATGAGAAGAATATGCAGCCAAGGATACTTCATTCAGCAGGGATGTCATTTGGAATAGATGGAGAGATAAAGAGCTTCCAAGACTAGCAAAAACTGAAAGAATATGTTACCACTATTCAGCCCTGCAAGAAATGTTAAGGGGGGGGGGTTCTAATAAAGAAGAAAGAACCCAAGAGTGATGTAGAACAGAAATTTATAGAGATAATCTATGTAAATAAGAACCTCACAGGAAAATCTTTGAATAATCACTCTCAATGTGAATGACCTATTCACATGAATTAGTTCAGGGTTACCGAATGGATAAAAAGACAGGACCCATCTGTATGCTGTCAACAAAAGACTCATTTTGAACTCATTTAAAGATACATCCAGACTGAAAGTGAAGGGATAGAGAACCATCTTTCATGCCAACGGACCTCAAAGGTAAGCTGGGGTAGCAATTCTCATATTAGACAAACTAGATTTTAAGCTAAAGACTGTAGTCAGAAATATAAGACACTATATCATTCTTAAAGGATCTAGCCAACAAGAAGATCTAACACTTGTAAATATCTATGCCCCCAACATGGGAGCAGCCAAGTACAGAAGCCAATTGTTAATAAAAATAAACATATTGATAATAATACATTAATTGTAGGAGACTTTAACACTTCACTCTCAGCAATAGACAGATCATCTAAGCAGAAAATCAACAAAGGAGTAAGAGCTTTGAATGACATTGGACCAGAGGGACCTCACAGATGTATACACAACATTTCCACCCTAAAACAACAGAATATTCAGTCTTCTTGAGGGTACATGGAATTTTCTTCAGAATAGACCATATACTTGGTCACAACTCAAGTCTCAACAAATACCACAAGATTGAGATTATTTCCTGCATATTCTCAGACCACAATGCTTTGAAATTGGAACCCTGTCACATAAAAAGTTTAGAAGAACTTAAAACACTTGGCTAAAGATCATCCTATTCAAGAATGTTCGGGTCAAGCAGGAAATCAAAGAAGAACTTAATTCATAGAAGCCAATGAGAATGAAAACACATTAGTCCAAAACCAATGGGCTATGGCAAAGGTGGTCCTAAGGGGGAAATACATGGCCAATCAAGCCTCACTTAAAAAAAAAAAAAAAAAGAAAAGAAAAGTTCTGAACACAAAAACTATCTTTACACCGTAAAGAATTTGAGAATCAACAATAAATTAAGCCTAACCCATGTATAGGAAGGGAAATAATTAAGATTAGAGCAGAGATCAATGAATTAGAAACCAAAATTACAGTAGAACACTCAGTGCAACTAGAAGCTGTTTTTTTTTTTTTTTGGTTTTGTTTTGTTTTTAAGAATTAATAAGATCAGTAAATCACTGGACAGACTTACCCAAAAGAAAAGAGAAGGGACTCAAATTAATAAAATTATGAATGAAAGCAGAGATACCATGACTAACACCGAAGAAATAGAAACAATAGTCAGAAATTATTATAAACAGCTATATGCCAATAAGTTAAGCAATCTAGAAGAAATGTATGCATTCCTGGTAAACTATAAACTTCTAAGACTGAAGCAGGAAGAAATTGACAACCTGAACAGGCCAGTAACCAGTAATGAGATTGAACTGGTGATCAAACACCACAAGGTTCAGGACCTGATGGATTCCCTGGGGAATTCTACTAAAAATTCAAAAAAGAAATAATACCCATTCTCATAAGCTGTTTCAAAAAATAGAAGGGGAAGGTAAACTTCCAGACTCTTTCTGTGAGGTCAGCATTACCCTGATCCCAAAACCAGGCAAAGACCACATCAAAAAGGAAAATTTCAGACCAATATCCCTGATGAATATGGATGCCAAGATTCTCAACAAGATCCTAGCTAATAAGATTCAACAGTACATTAAAAAAATTAGCCATCACCACCAGGTGGGATTTATCCCTGGGATGCAAGGGTGATTCAGCATTCGCACATCTGTCAGTATGATAGAACAAATTAATAACAGAAGAGAGAAGAACCACTTGGTCCTTTCAGTTGATGCAGAGAAAGCACTTGATCAAATATAGAATCTTTTCCTGATTAAAATTCTTCAGAGTATAGGAGTATAGGGAACATTCCTCAATTTCATGAAATCCATCTATGAAAAAAACCACAGTGAATATCATTATCAATGGGCAAAAGCTAAAAGCATTTCCCTTACTATCAGAAACAGGGCAAGGAGGCCCACTCTTGTCACTATCGTTCAACATAGTACTAGAAGTCCTAGCAACAATAATAAGACAACAAAAAGAAAGAGAATGTATTCAGATTGGCAAAGAAGAAGTCAGACTCTGTCTCTCTTCACAGGTGACATGATACTTTATGTGGAAAACCCAAAAGACACTACCCACAAGTTACTAGAACTCATACAACAATTCAGTAATGTGGCAGGATACAAAATCAATGTACAGAAATCAGTTGCTTTCTTATACACTAATAGTGAAACTGCAGAAACAGGAATGAGAGAATTGATTCCATTTACAGTGCTGATTCCATTTACAGTAGCACTAAAAACTGTAAGATACCTTGGAATAAACCTAATCAAAGAGGTAAAGGATCTATACTCAAGGAAGTACAGAACCTGCATGAAAGAAATTGAAGAAGACATGTAAAGATGGGAAAACATTCCATGCTCATCTATTGGAAGAATAAACATTGTTAAAATGTTGATGCTGCCCAGAGCAATCTATACCTTGAACACCATCCCGAGGAGAGTACCATCGGCATTTTTCAAAGTGCTGGAACAAACAGTCCTAAAATTTATATGGAACCAAAAAAGACCCCAAATCACCAAGGAAATGTTGAAAAACAAAACAAAATGAAACAAAATAACAAAATAAAACAAAGCTGGGGCATCATGTTGCCTGATTCGAGGTATATTACAAAGCTGTGGTCACCAAGACATCATGATATTGGCACAAAAACAGACACATAGACCAGTGGAACAGAATAGAGAGCCCAGATATGGACCCTCAGCTCTATGGTCAAATAATCTTTGCCAAAGCAGGAAAAAATATACAATGGAAAAAAAGACATTCTCTTAATAAATGGTGCTGGGAAAATTGGACAGCTATATACAGAAGAATGAAACTGCACTATTCGCTTACACTGTACACAAAGATAAACTAGAAATAGATGAAAGACCTCAGTGTGAGACAGGAATCGATCAAAATCCTAGAGGAGAACATAGGCAGTAGTGACTTTGATATGGACCAAAGCAACTTCTTTCAAGAGCCATCTCCAAAGGCAAGGGAAACAAAAGTGAAAATGAACTTTGGGACTGCATCAAGATAAAAAGCTTCTGCACAGCAAAGGAAACAGTCAACAAAACAAAGAGGCAACCCATGGAATGTCATTTGTATTTGCAAATGACATTACAGATAAAGGACTGATATCCAAGATCTGTAAAGAACTCCTCAAACTCAACACTCAAGAAACAGATAATCATGTCAAAAAATGTACAGAAGATATGAACAGACACTTCTTCAATGAAGACATACAAATGGCTAACAGACACATGAAAAAATGTTCATCATCATTAGCCATCGGGGAAATTGAAATCAAAACCACATTGAGATACCACCTTAACACCAGTTAGAATGGCAAAAATTGACAAGGCAAGAAACAACAAATGTTGGAGAGGTTGTGGAGAAAGGGGAACCCTCTTATACTATAGGTGGGAATGCAAGTTGGTACAGCTATTTTGGAAAACAGTGTGGAAGTTCCTCAAAAAATTAAAAATAGAGCTACCCTATAACCCAACAATGCCCTAATGGGTATTTATGCCAAAGATACAGATGTAGTGAAAAGAAGGGCCATATACTCCTCAATGTTCATAGGAGCAATGTTCACAATAGCCAAAGAGTGGAAGGAGCTGAGATGCCATTCAATAAACGAATGGATAAAGAAGATTTAGTTCATATACACAGTGGAATATTACTGAGACATCAGAAAGGATGAATACCAAGCTTTTGCATCAACATGGATGGGACTGGAAGAGATTATGCTGAGTGAAATAAGTCAGTCAGAGCAAGTCAGTTATATGGTGTCACCTATTTGTGGAACATAAGGAATAGCATGGAGGACATTAGGAGAAGGAAGGGAAAAATGAAGGCAGGAAAATCAGAGGGGGAGTTGAACTGTGAGAGCAAGAAACAAACTGAGGGTTTTAGAGGGAAAGGCAGTGGGGGATGGGTTAGCCTGTTGGTGGGTATTAAGGAGAGCATGTATTGCATTGAGCACTGGGTGTTAAATGCAAACAGTGTATCTTGGAACCCTCATCAAAAACTAGGGATGTATGGTGACTATCATAACATTAAAAAAAAAAAAAGAATCTAATCTCAAAAACATGAGAGGACAGGAGTAAAGAGAAATTCTCTATTCTCCTTCACTTTGGAGATTTATTTTTTTCCATAGCTGCTTCACTTTACAGTTAGGAGCTGAGTAGTCCTTACTAGTTCAAGCAAGAATCACTGAGGAATTTAAAAATCTTTCTTTCTTTCTTTCTTTTCAAGTACAGATAGTAATGGCTCCCTAACATTACTTAAGTCTCTTGATGTCTCACTAAACCTTATTTGCTCCATTAGTCCTGATTATAAGTCCTTAGCAATCTCCTCATGTTAGTCATATGGAACAAATTTTATTTCCTTCTGGGAATGTCTCCAGTCCAAACTGTTTTCTTGTTTTGGTTGCTCTTTTCTTCTTCTATGCTTATAAATGTGTGTCTCTTAATGCCCTGCGTTTGCATCTTTAGTCCATGTCTAGTTTGTCCTTCTTTATCTTTCCTTCTTCCTTCTTCCACTTTAAAAGTGGTTTTCAATAGAAATTTTTTTAATCTTACCTGTTTTATTAATACACCACACGGTTAAAATGAGTGACAGTAGCTGATAACAGATCAAAGTACTCTCTTCCAGGTAACATTCTCACTTTTCTACTGAGCCGTGGTGATGTTCTGGGGAGAGGCCTGCAGTTTAAAGAAGATTAGCACCTGAGGTAAGCTCTGGTCTTAATTATCTCATATTACAAAGATCTGGTAAATGCCTATTATTTTATGTCAAGTACAGGCACTTCTTGATCCAAGACATCAAAAATGATTGATCACCCTAATTCATAGTATGCTTTGAATGGATAATACATAGCAGAATAAGGTTGTTGAAAAGATAATGCAAATAGTTTCTAATCAGTAAAGAGAATTTTTAGAAAGTCCTAAAGATTCAACAACAACAAAAACTATTAGAACTAATAAATGGATTCAGTAAAGTTGGAGGACACAAAATCAACTATAAAAACTTGGCATTTTTGTATACAAACAATGAAGAATCTGAAAAGGCAAATAAAAATTATACTCACATAGCACCAGAAATAATAAAATACACAGAAACAGTATTAATGCAATTAAAAGACTTGTAACTAAAAATTATAGACATTAATGAAGAACTAAAAAGCCATAGGTAAATGGAAGACACCCCAAGTTTATAGATTGGAAGAATTAATATTGTTAAAACATATATACCACCTAAAGCCATCTATAGATTCAGTGCAATCTCTATCAAAATCTCAATGGAGAAAACAATCATAAAATTCACATGGAACCATAAACAACTCTATATAGCCAAAGCAATCTTGAACAAGAAGAACAAAGCAGGAGGCATCACACTTCCTGATTTCCAAAATATATTACAAAACTAAGTAATGAAAACGGCATGGTACTGAGAAAACAAAGCAGACATATAGACCAGTGTAACAGAATAGAGAGCCCAGAAATAAATCTATATATTTACTTTCAACTGATTTTCAAGATGTATGTCAAGAACATACAATGGAGAAAGGATAATGTCTTCAACTAATGGTGATGGGAAAAATGAATGTTCACATACAGAATGAAATCATATCCCTCCCTAATGTCTATAAAACACATCAACTCAAAATGGATTAAAGACTTTAATGTAAGACCTGAAAGCATTATACTGCTAGGAGCTTTTTGACATTGGTCTGGGCAACAAGTTTTTGGTTATGACCCCCCCAAAAAAACGGCAAGAAAAGCAAAAATAGACAAATGGGATTATATCAAAATAAAAAAAAAATATGCACAGCAAGAAAAAAAATCAAGAGTGAAAAGCATTGTATGGAATAAGGGAAAATATTTGCAAACCGTAATCTGAAAAGGGCATTATATCCAAAATACATAAGGAACCCACAAAACCCAATAGCAAAATGGAAAACTAACTGTATTAAAAAATTAATAGATGTTTCTCAAAAGAATACATACAGATGGCCAACAGGTATATGAAAAAAATGTGCAATATTATTAATCACCAGGGAAATAATAATAATAATAATAATAATAATAATAATAATAATGGGATATCACTGCATACAGGTTAGAATGGCTGTTACCAGACAAATGATAGTAAATATTAGTAAGAATGGGGAGAAAAGGAAATCCTTGTACACAATTTGTAAGAATGTGGATAACCATTATGGAAAACAGTATGGAAGTACCTCAAAAAATTTAAATAGAAGTACCATGTGGTTGGGTAATTCCAGTTCTTGGTTTATACCCAAAGGGAATGAAATCAATACCTCAGGTATCTGTACTCCCGTGTTCATTGCAGTATTATTCACAATAGCCAAGATGTGGACCCAACCAGGATGTTTGTTGACAAATGAATTTATTTTAAAAACATGGAATTTAGATATATTCACAATGAAATGTTCTTCAGTCTTAAAAATGAAGGAAAGTTTGCCATTTACAACATGGATGTACCTGGAGGACATTATGCTAAGTAAGATAAGCCAAATACTGTATGATCTCACTTATATTTGCGATCTAACATAGTCAAATTCATAGAAGCAGAGGCTAGAAAGATGGTTACCATGGTCTAGAGGAGGGAGAGATGGTGGTTAAAGAGTATAGTGTTTCATTTATGTAAGGCAAATATGTTTTAGAGATCTAATCATAGGGACAGAAACTATAGTTAATAATAAGAGGGTAGATCTTAAGTGCTCTTGTCACAGAGGGCAAAAATAACTGTACGAGATGATAGGTGTTAGTTTGTGGTATTCATTTCACAGTGTATATGTATATCAAAACATGGGATGCATACCTAGATATATATATATATTTTTTTTAATAAAGAATAATAAAGTAGGGGAGAAGAGCATATATTTTGTTTTATTCTCTTCTGTGTTAGGCTTTAATTTTTAAAAATATTTTTATTCATTTATTTGAGAGAGAGAGTGCGCATGAGCAGGGGGTGGGGGAAGAGAGGGAAGCAGGCTCCCCAGTGAGCAGGGAGCCTGATGTGTGACTTGATCTCAGGATTTCAGGATCATGACCTGAAGGGAAGACAGATGCTTAACTGACTGGGTGACCCAGGTGCCCTAGGATTTAATTTTTAGAAACATCTTTTTATTACCATGCAGTGATTTTGATTTTTTTTTTTTAAATTTTGAGGGGGTTGACTAACAGAATATACAACAGTGTCTCTTACTTAGTTGTTACCTAGAATGTGTGAAATTGAATTAAATTTTCTACAGCTTGTTTTCAGTTGAAGAACATATGTTCTAAATCCTTTCAAACATGAAATTCTCAGGGCCAACTGTTTATTTGTAGCACCACTTAATATATTGATAGATTGACGCCATATGCTCAAGTGGTACTCCCTTTAGATAATACAGTAAGCCTTGTTAATATCTCTGGAATTACCCAGAAATTTGGAGGAATACCGAAAGGTTCACTCATTTCAGATTTATCATCTATGTAACCTAATGTTTAATCAAATTTTCTATATTTATTCAAAACTTTGAATCATACATAATAAATCTGTTTTGGAGGGCAGTGACTACACCTGGAAAATAACAAAGGATAAATTGCACAATGTTTTCATTTGACTCTTAAGAGTTAAATAGGTTTTGCATTCATATTACCTAATTTCTATGATAATTTTGTATATTAGACATATTGCATTTTCTAATATTTCAAAATAATTTTGGATACAAGGAAATAAATTCATATAAATCCTTTTGAGTTCATATAAGATGATGTTATCTTATTAATACTAAAGAAAGTTTCATATGCTTCCTCAGATATAATTAAAGCATCTGACCATTAAAACAAACCATTTTTATTGATTTTTTCTATTTGCTCAAATACTAATGTGTAATTTTGCTGTGTCAGTAAATTTTTATAAGATTCCATTGTTTTTGAATCAGTGGATTCTTTTTTAGATGGAAAGTAAACTTAATAACATTTTTACCTAGATTTTGTATTCTTTGCATCTCTCATCTATAAAGGTTAATAGTGAAATACTTAAGTAAACACAAAGTTTCTAAGAAGAAGCACTGAAGTGCATATGATCTAACATAATGTGCTTCACAGAAACTAGAAATTGGATTAATACTGCTTGCTCATGCTTGAAGCACAGAAAATTGCTCAAAGGCAGATGGATGGAGAGTGAAAAATCTAAAAATAAAATTCCCAGTGGAAATGAGGATTTTCACAGTTCAGATTGGTTTCTTCTAGGATATAAGTCTTGGGACACAGAAGAAAACCTTACAAGCAGGGCATTTAAGAATAGTATAAAATGTGTGTATGTATATGTGTGTGTATATATGTTTTTGTACATGTGTATGTTTACAATTATATATGCACACTTACAATTGTGTGTGTCAGGAGAGATGGAGAAAGGAAGGAGAGGGGTATGGAAATCTGAAAGATTTCATAAATTAAAAAAACAGAATTAACAAAATTAGATCTGCTCTTTCTTTGTAGCAAAGTGTTATTATTTTTTCATCTTACCTGTGATTCTTTTACAGGTTTCTTTTAGTAGACTTTCAAAATTTAACCTATTTTAATTAAAAAACACAGTGGATCTTAGCTTTTTTTTAAATTTTTGTTTTAAAAATTCTAGATGGTGATACAGTCTCTGTAGGTTTATAGTTATTAACTTCTGAAAGGCTCAGTTGTCTAACTGATGTAATTATAATAGTTATAGGTAAATCACATCAAGTGTACATAATGTAATAAATTATCTTAATTAGGAAAAATTAATTATGAATGAAAATTTATCTAAAAATACTGCATTGTGCATAACATTGGAATAAATTCCTAATCAGAAAATGTGTTAAGTAATCAGGTTTGATACATATGTCTTAGCATAAGGAAAAAAATGTCTACCTTATTTTATTGTACTTTACTTTTTTGCACTTCTCAGATATTGTGCTTTTTATAAATTGAAAGTTTGTGCTATCCCTGTTTTGAGTAAGTATCAGCACTGTTTTTCTAACAGAATATGCTAATTTCATGTCTTTGTGTAATGTTTTGTTAATTCTTGTAGTATTTCAAACTGTTCCCATATAACACAGCAAACTTAATCATAAATGGACTGTTTGGATTGTTCCACTGATCAAGCATTCATCCATCTCTTTCCCTCTCCTCAGGCCTCCCAATTTCCTAAGACACAACAATATTGAAATTAAGACTCATTAATAACCCGTATAAAGGCCTATAAGTATTCATGTAAAAGGGATAGTTACATGTCTCATTTTAAATCAAAGCTAGAAATGATTAAATTTAGTGAGGAAGGCATGTCAAACAAGAGCTGAGCTAAACTTAAAGCTAGGCCACTTGCACCAAACGATTATGAATCATAGGCTAGTTCTTGAAGGAAATATAAAGGGCTACTCTATTGTACACATGAATGATAAGTAAGTGAAATAGCCTTATTGCTGATATAGAGAAAGTTTCAGTGGTCTGGGAAGAACAAACCAATCATAATATTCCCTTAAGCCAAAGCCAAATCCAGAGCAATGCTCTCTTTGCAAGTCTATGAAGGCTGAGAGAGATGAGGAAGATACAGAAGTTGAAGCTAGTAGAGGTTGGTTCATGGATTTTAAGAAACCCTTTCCATAACATAAAAGTGCAAGGTGAAGCAGCAGGTGCTGATGTAGAGGTTGTAGCAAGTTATCCAGAAGATGTAGCTAAGATAATTAAAGTGGCTACATTAAACAGATTTTCTTCTATTGGAAGAATGTCATCTAGGATTTTCGTAGCTAGCGAGAAGTGGATGCCTATCCTCAAAATTTCAAAGGGCAGGCTGACTTTCTTATTAGGAACTATGCAGTTGTTGGGGCGCCTGGGTGGCTCAGTGGGTAAAGCCTCTGCTTCCACTCAGGTCATGATCTCAGGGTCCTGGGATCGAGCCCCGCATTGGGCTCTCTGCTGAGTGGGGAGTCTGCTTCCCCTCCACCCCCACCTGCCTCTCTGCCTACTTGTGATCTCTCTCTCTGTCAAATAAATAAATAAAATCTTAACCAAAAAAAAAAAAGAACTATGCAGTTGTTGACTTTAAGCTGAAGCCAGAGCTCATTGGTCAATGAAAATCCTAGGGCCCTTACAAATTATGTTAAATCTACCCTGCCTATGCACTATATAGGGAACAATAAAACATGGATGACAGCACTTCTGTTTACACTATTAAGATCTCCTTGGAAAAAAGATTTCTTCCAAAATATTACTGTTTATTGACAATGCATCTGGTCACCTGAGAGCTCTGATGAAGATGTACAATGTGGTTAATGTTACTTTCATGCCAGCTAACATATCTGTTCTGCAGCTAATAGGTGAAGGATTAATTTTGACTTTCAAGTCTTACTATTTAAGAAATATATTCTATAAGGCTGTAACTACCATAGATAATGATTCCTCTGATGGATCTATTTAAAAAGTTTATGGAAAGGATTTACCATTTTAAGTGACATTAAGAACATATGTGATTCATAGAAAGCAGTCAAAACTTATCAGCATTAATGGGAATTTGGAAGAAGTTGATTCCCACCCTCAAGGATGACTTACTGGGATTCAAGATTTCAGTGGAGGAAATCACCACAGATGTGGACTTAATAATAGAACTAGAGTTGGAAGTGGAGCCTGAAGATGTGAGTGAATTTCTACAATCTGATGATAAAACTAATGGATGAGAAGTTGCTTATGCGTAAGCAAATCAAGTGGTTTCTTGAGATGGTATCTGCCCCTGGTGAAGATTCTGGGAAGATTGTTGAAATGACAACAAAGGATTTAGAATAATACAGAAATTTAGTTGATAAAGCAGTGGCAGGATTTGAGAGGACTGACTCCTATTTTGAAAGAGGTTCTATTGTGGATAAAATTCTGTGAAACACCATCACATGCTGCAGAGAACCCATTCATGAAAGCAAGAGTCAGTTAATGTGGAAAACATTTTTTTTTTAAGATTTTATTTTTTAAATTATTCATTTGAGAGAGAGAGTGAACAAGAGAGCATGAGAGGGTAGGAGGAGCAGAGAGAGAGGGAGAAGCAGACTCCCCACTGAGCAAGGAGACTGATGTGGGGCTTGATCCCAGGCCCTGAGATTATGATCTGAGCTGAAGGCAAACTCAACCCAATGAGCTACAACAGCCCCAGAAAACCTCATTGCCATTCCCATAGCCACCTGAACCACCTCCCTGATTAGTCAGCAGGCATCAGCAATGAGACAAGACCCTCATTAGCAAAAAGATTTTAACTCCCTTAAAGCTCAGATGATGGTTAGCATTTTTTAGCAATAAAGTGTTTTTTAATTAAAAAACACTTTGGTATATGCATTATTTTTTTAGATATAATGCTATGTGCATTATTTATTTTAGATATAAAAAGGTATGTGCATTATTTTTTTAGATATAATGCTATTGCATGTTTAACAGACTACAGCATAGTGTAAACATAACTTTTATATGGACTGGGACACCAAAAATTAATAATAATAATAATTTGACTCAGTTTATTGTGGTATTTGCTTTATTATGGTAGCCTGGAACTGAACCCATGATTATCTCCAAGATATGCCTGTATATTAAACTAGTGAATTTTATCATTATCATAATTATTTGCTATCTGGTAACTTGGTATAAATACAAGTTTTAAGTATACCCACTTACATAAAATGCACTTATTATGTTTATCTTTGTTTAATTTTAGAAACTACTGAAATAAAAGTGTTAATATTTTTATTAGTGGTAAGTCTTGCTTGAATAATCTAATTTTCTTTAGTAAAAAGGATAAAATGTTTAGAAATAATGCTGTTTCTCCTCTATTACTAACAACAACCTACACCAAATATTCACTAATGATAATTCACTAATTTCCTGATCATTTATTTTATAATGGCTTTAGTTCAATAAGCCTTATATACATGAACTACAGTATCAATCAAACTCTTTATTCTGAAAGAGATAATTATACTGTATTTAATGATAGTTCTCTAATAGACTTAATCTGAGGAGGTAACCAGCTTATAAGGAGTTAAGCTTCTCTTTTTACCAGTTAAAGAAGTTTGACTACATTGGCTTATTTTCTGCGTGTCTGTCTAATGGTTCTATAAATTAGCAAAGAAAAAAGCTCTGTGGTGACCTGATAATTGCTTAAGCTTTGAAGTCTGGAGAGAACACAGGCTTGTCACATGATTGCTCCTTCAGTCCCAGCCTCACCATGGATTTGCTGATGACCTTCGTTGATACCTTGTACCTTCTCTGTAAATGGAAAGGGTCGATGATCTCCCAAGGCCCTTCTCAGGCTATAAATGCATTTTAAAGAAAGGATTGTGGCAGCTGTTCTTCATCATCTTTGTCATCAAAGACAAAGAAAAATTACAGAAAAAAATGGACTTACAAATCAGGAAGGTTTGGTATACCAAGAAAAGTCAAGAACTCTAATGAGCCCTAGTTGTCAGTGATGGCAACGGGCTGATTTTATAGGTGGTGGCAAATGGCAAGTCTCCTTTGGAAAAGAGAAATTCTTTGCAACAGTAATATATGTATGCCCATCTAAATGACAGCTTTGAATCAAGTTAGTTTGGTTATATGCATATATACATAGGAAAGAGAATTAGCATTTCAAGATTATTGAAACTAACATCATATAAACATGCTAAATGACATATAGTAGGGAAGGATTGTCTTTAGTATCAACAATATAAATTCATTAAAGAATTTCAGGAGATAATCCAATTTGTTCTCAAGTCCTAGCATCAATCTTTTTAAACCTTTAAAATGAGAGTTGTACACCATCCAATGAAAGTTGTATACCATTCAATTAAAGCTATACACCAATGAATATTTCCCGTGTTCGATGTGTTTTTCCATTTACAGTCAAAATATTTGCATGATTTTTTTAGTTATCCTAACATCTGCTAAAGTTGTCACTCTCCTTAAAATAAGACTAATAATAAATTAGAATATAGAACTACATTTCACTAAGAATGAATATAAAGATTTTATTCTTAGAAATTCTCACACATCTCCCATTTTTAGAAGTGAAAAAGCATTTTTACTTGGGGAACAAAAGCCGAAAAAAAACAAACTTAAATACAGGAAAAAATATATATCTGATTATAAAGATGTAAACAGGAATTTCTTAGAAATCACCACTCTGTTTAAAACAAACTATTTTAATTCTAAAATAAACAAACAAAAAAAACTTTATGCTTAAGAAAGAAAAGACCTTAGTTATACAAATTTGAAAACTGCTATAACCATAATACTCGTAATGTGGTTCCTTGAGTCAAGTTTTTCTAAGATGATTCCCTTTAGTTTGATGGGAGGGTACAATGAATCACCTAAGACAAAAAGTTTAAATAAAAATTAGTAGTCTAATTTCATACAAGAATCATATATTTTTAAAAAATGAAGGCAATTATCAATAACAGTATCTTTAAACAATTTATTCTTTACAATTTTTCAATAGTGTTTGCTAGGATAGTAGCATTCCATATCTATTTTATTTTGTATTTCTTCTATATTTTATTCATTCAGAGTTCTCAAAGACATGAATTTTCACAAGCATTAAATTATTAGTCAGAAAAACATCCCAGTACTGCCATAGTTTTCTTCTTCGAAAGCATAATGTTTTACGTATTTTAAATGTTTTGATTATTTTATTTATTATTTATTTTATTTAAATATTTAAATATTATTTATTATTTTATTTTAAATGTTTTAAATATTTTTATTTTTGCTAATTAAAAAAAGTAGCTACTTCCACTTTATCAAAAACAAGACTGCCTTTAAACTTGGTGTTTAGAGCTCAGGTACATGGCCAGAAGGAAAGCTGGCTTAGTTAAAGCACTCTTTGTCCCACAATTTTAAGGGAGAATGACAGAATTCCTTTCCAAATACATAGGATTTTAGAGTTGTTCATAAAATTAAGTTTATTGATTTAAATAGCTTGCTTTAGAGAGACAGTAGATCAGAAGTCTCATGTGGAATCAATCAAGCTGGACAGAGAGAGAACATTTTAATGATAACCTAGAACTTTTATCCTTTAAAAGTTCCTGGAAGAATAGAGATTTTATCGACAACAAAAAAATAGAGTTTCGGGCATCATTTAATTCGAAAAACAATTTATATAATATTCTCTAAACATCATTGTAAGCCTGTTGCATATATGAAAAACTGTAAGCAAGTAATTCTGGGGAAATGTTTGAAAATATTTTTTCATATTTAATCAAAAACAAAGATTCCTGGTGAATAGGGCTTATCAAAAAGTACATACTCATGTGAAAATTTTGTTCCTCCAATACTACAAATGGATAGAAGCATAAAGCATGATCACTATTTTTTTTTAAAGATTTTATTTATTTATTTGACAGAGAGAGAGAGAACATAGGCAGGCAGAGTGGCAGGCAGGAGAGGAAGAAGCATGCTCTCTCCTGAGAGCATGGATCATCAAGGGAGCCTGATGCAGGGCTTGATCCCAGGATGCTGGGATTATGACTTGAGCCTAAGGCAGACTGAGCCACCCAGGCACACTGCATGATCATTGTTTTTAAGTTGGTTCATTTGTTTTATGAATTTTATATACATGATTTGTTTGGTCTAGTGATAAAATAAAATAAAATAAAATAAAAAGGCCCAGTAATAGTACTGGTTTGCATTCTGATAAAATAATAATCAAAGCAGATATAAAGTTAAATAAAATGAAAAAGCAAGCATACTGAAAAATAAATGAATGCAGGGCATTTTAAATTATAGATCAAATTCAACATCACAGTTAATAGTATAAACTGAAAAAAATAATCAGTCTCTTCACTAATACTATATAGCCTTGATTGTTGTAGTTTGTAGTATGTTTGTATGATCATGTGTTCTTGAGAACAAGATCATTAAATGTTCATATTCTTTCCCTAGTAAATGAGTTTCTACTGAAAATACCATTCTCTTCAGCTTTATCAAGTAGAGACTTTTTTTTTTCCCCACCCCTAATGTACTTAATTCAGGTATTCAGAAAAAACTATCCAAGAGAAAGTACCAACACTCATGAAGACACTAGGGCCTCAGATGTTTTCTTAACTCAGGGCTATTCCTATCACTCCTTCCTTCTCCAACTCAATGACTCAGTACCTAGTGTGGACAATGAAGGAAGGGGTCTGACCTCTTCTGCAGCTTCCTGAAAAAGCACCACAGTCACTATTTTGCCCAAACTTGCAACTTCCTACAAAACCTCTATTCTCTATTTCTGATGATTTTTTAAAAATTTAACTCAAGAGAGTTGTGCTCAGCTGGGAGTGGGAGCTGAGAACAGATCATTCAACAATAATAATTGTAGACTTAAATACTCCACTTTTAATAATAGAAGGAATAACTAGGGAGAAAATCAACAATGAAACAGAAAACTTGAACAATATTATAAACCAAATAATACCTAAGAGAGAGAAAGAGAGAATATTATATATAGGTAAAATATATATTATATATATCAATACATATTAATATGGTATATAATTGTAATAATTAATATTAATATATAATTCATATATAATTATATATATACACACACATATATATGTGTATATATGTACACATAGACTCTCCAGGCTACAACAGTCAACCATTAGGTTATCCATTAATGGTCACAGCTCCTGAGCTGTCCTGGAGTTTGAGGTGGCATGAGAGATGTAAGTAATATCATGAGTGCTCAATAAATTTAAAGACTACTTACAAATAAAGCCACAGTTGAAAGTATAAAAATTCAAAATTTTCTGAAGAAATCATTGTAACTGAGCAGAAGCTAAGATTATTGTAGAAAGCCTTTTTTAGAGACAAAAGATGTGAAAATGAAGACTGAGCAGAAAAAAGAGACCATGCAGTCAAGAAAGAAAGATATGGAAAGAGACTACCTAATAAGAAGACATCTTAAATGAGGTCTTGTATCTTGCAATTAATCCAGATGCTCACTAGGATCAGAGAAAAGAGGCGAATAGGAAACCACGGTGAATATAAATAGCACTGAAAGGGAATACTAGGGGCAGTGAGTTTAAAAAAAAAATGCATTTTTTTTTTGAAGGACCACCTTAACTTAGCCTTCAGATTTTTTTGCTCCCAATATACAAGATGCTTGCAAGCCTCTAACAACCATTGACTAGCAATATGAGGCCCATGTAACACACTGAATTTCAATATACAGAAATAACTGCTTTCATTAGCTGCCAACACAGCCTAGAACAAAGTCTTGGCAGAAACCAAGTAAATCTGTTGAGTGGATGGAAATACACTTTTCCCCTGCCATGGTTTCCTAGTAGGAGTCTTGTCCATGCCTCTAGAAGCCGGCTGAAATAACTAAATCCACTATTAATTGTTAAAGGTGTATAATTATTTTTACCTCTTAAACTTCTACTGATATCAGAAATCAAATTTTGAGTCTTTATTTATCTGTTCCTGAACTATAGCATGAATAAAATTAGCATTTTCTGATTTCACAATTCTTCAAAGAAAAATGTGTGGGTTTGCTACCATGAAAATCTACTTCTCAAAGAGGCATTTCTCTTTGGGATAACACCCAGGCCAGCAGTTAGTATATTAGTGCATACTATTCAACATGTAATTCAGGTAATTATGAATGTAATCTAAATTCTAGTCTAAAATCTAAGCATATGGAATGTCTCTTCCAAGAACCACTATAGAGGATTTTATTTAAAAAGAGGATGTTGGAGTATTGGATATAACAAGTAGAGCTAATATGTTTGAAAAAAGTTATTGTGAAAGTGTAATAGATAGACTTTTGTTTCTCTTATTTAGAGATAGTATGATAACTAGGTTCAAAGAATTACAGAGGTGAAGCTTAAAGTTCTAAGTCTCCTTAGCTTCTATTCCAAACTCAAGAGCACCAATAATCCTGTCTTAGAAATCAATACCTAGCTAGTTTGGGGGGAAAAATAATTTTCAATAGAAGAGTAATACCTAATTTCCCACATAAATATGTTTCTGTCATAATCAACAGTCTACTGGCACCTTTTTTCAGGAAGAAAAAAGCTGTAAGTACTTACTGAACTAACAGAGGAGGTGTGTATGATAAACAAACACCTTGAGGTTTGAATAAAATAACCAGTCAACCATGTAATATATATCATTTTTCAGCCTTTTGGAAATATCAAAAAATTAAAACTGAAATGGTGAAACATTTGTTTCTTTACTTAATGCTGAACTCTTGAAGACAAATAATGAATAATAATTGCCTGACAATTATTGAAAATTACATATTTCAGAAAATCTCAATTTTAACATGGGTGTGGTTTGATTTCAGAATTTTTTAAGAACTACTATAGTTTTTAAAATTATATCTCATAGAGAATCTTGATGATTAAACATGTTCATAATTCAATAAATCCTACTTGAATAAATAGTGCTATATACAAAAGCTGATGGAAACTATGTGGGAAAATTTGTGTAGCAGCTGGGTTTTCTTAAGAAATTCTTTTCAGATAACACTATTTTGACAGAATGTTACCTACTTCAATCACTACTAAACCATCTTGAGAAAAGAAAGTCAAGGAGAGTTGCAGGGGTTTTTAACTGTTTGATGAAAACTTCATCACCTTTCCTTTGAAGTGTAACTTTCTCTTGAGAGGCTGAAGGGAACTCTGAAGGAGATTGGCAACTGAAGGATCTGAGTGTTATAACTCTGTGATCCCTTCATTGTATTTATTTGTGGGTAAATATTTTATAAAAGTCTTCAAAATAAAACTTACCCATCTCTGGTTTTTAGCATCCCCTTTGGTTTAACTAAGTTGCCTTTCTTCTCTTGTCTTAATAGGGAACCTGAAGTAAGGACTTCTTACATTTCAAAATCAGTAAGTCCCTAAAAATATATTTTCATACTATGAGAGGTTTTGTGTATAAATCAATGTTAAATCTGAATTATTTCAAATGAAGCTACCTGTTATTGGAAATTTTTTTTGCAGTTTTTCTTATTAGTGTTTTAATCAGAATCATTAATATTAATAGTGAACTTGATTGTGTTTGATCAGTTTCAAATTTTTATTAGAGATCTATAAGCTCTTTATGAATGAATATGACATTAACTGAAAAGGGCGTTGCTTCTCTTACTATATAAAAATACACATTTTAAGTCTCAATTGTTATAGAACATACTTTTTGACTAAAAAAAATTCTGTGAGAAAGCAGACCTATCAGAAAAAAAAAAATCTTTAAGTCAAGCAAAAAAATTTTCAGTAGACTTTGCATCTAATTTTTCTGAAACTGTGGATGTTATAAAGTCAAAGCTAACCAAACAATGATCTGGTTCATACTTAGGAATAAATAACGATAAAGAGGAAATTCAGGGAGTGATATTCTAATGTGAGTACCTTAATGTGCTACTGTTTAAATCCACCTATTGCAAAAGATTTTATAGTACTGTTGCTATTAATACATCATGATAATGGGAAGGAAATTACAAATACCAGTTAAAATGTGATCGACTTAATTGAACCTCAGTGCAACTTGAGTGCTACCCAGAACTATTATGATAAACTCTACAATATTGTGACTAGTGAGAAAAGTTGTTTTAACTAGATCCCAATATCTTCTAATTCATGTATATTTTTTAAAGTAGTTCTTGGGGCACCTGGGTGGCTCCATTGGTTAAGACTTTGCCTTCGGCTCAGGTCATGATCTTGGGGTCCTGGGATCGAACCCCAGGTCAGGCTCTCTGTTTAGCAGGGAGCCTGCTTCCCCCTCTCTCTCTGCCTGCCCCTCTGCCTACCTGTGATCTCTGTCAAATAAATAAAAAAAATCTTTAAAAATAAAATAAAATAAAATGGTTCTTTGTGTCTGTATGCTTGTATATGACATTTTATTAATTTCCTTTTTGAGCACACACAGTTATTAAGCCATAAATTCAGGACAGTTTTAGTCTAATAAAAACCAAGATTGCCTTGTCACTTCTTTGGAAAATTGTTTAATGGTACCACTCACTACTCCTGTCTCTTCTCTTTAGCTCTAGCACATTAGCTTTATGGCACAAAATGTATACCTCTATCTTAACACTTTTTTTACATTGTGTTATCAGGTTTTACAACACTTATGGGCCTTGGGAAAAAATGTACAGCCCTGAAATGGTTTCTTATTATATTTGATATTTTTCCTTTTTCATTTCATTACCTGAACTGAACATATTTCCTGGCCCTTATTAGATCTCAATGTATATTTTAAAAATAATAAGTAAGTGCATAAACAGTGTGAATTTCTGCATGCATCTTGTTATTAGAAATAAATTGATCCATTTTTCCTTATTTATTTGCACTTTAATCCATTTGTTCTGTTGGAAGGGAATGTGTAAATTGTTATAGTCTTGACTGTTAAAATTAATTTTAATGTAGTTAGGTAGAGTGGGCTGAAAAACAGTCAAACTACCTTAACTCAAAAATTCACCTCGAATAGTAGCATCTGAGTTAATAATTGCTGGGAAGAAAATTCTTCCTCTAGTTCTCAGCCTTATTTTGTAATTTATAAGATAGTTAAATATATGTCCTGAAGGTATCATGACAGGAGTAATAACAGTAATGGAAGAATGAGCCCATCTATAAAATCAATTAAAAAGTAAAATATTGGGTACCTAGGTGGCTCAGTTGGTTAAGCATCTGCCTTTGGCTCAGGTCATGATTGCAGGATCCTAGGATTAAGATCCACATTGGACTTTCTGCTCAGTGGACAGTTTGCTTCTCCCTCTACCCTTACCCACTAGCTCATATCTCCCTGTCACTCTCAAATAAATACATAAAATCTTAAAAGAATAAAAAAGGTAAAATGTTAAACATGTAATGACATAAAAGAGCCCTTTATAAGAACCATTGTATAAAACTTATTGATACCTATTTGATAAGTAACAAATAAATCCTTTTCTAGAGTAATAATATAGGATCTGCATAATAAAGTTCATAAAATTCCTTGAGTATTAAAATACAACTTGGATAGATTATTGGGAATTAAAAGAAATGCATTTTCTATGTGTTTTAAATTATTCCTGTGTATGATTGAAATATATGTGTAGAGGAATTTATAAAATATTTGGAAGTGCTATCAGGAACTTGGGGATCTCTTAAAATTTCTTTCTCTGTCATCTTTTGAATATAGCTTTCTTTCCTGTGATTGTAAGATGCCTGCCTCACCTTCAGAATCTTTTAGGACATCCTGAATCAGGACAAACAAAGGGTGAAAGGGCATGACATCTATAAGACTTATTTGCCCCTGTATACCTCCCTGGAAGCCTCATCCCATGAAGCCTTTGTACATCCCATTGGCCAGGACAGATTTGCATGGGCACCCTTAGACTTAGAAGGTAACTTTGGAAAAGGTGGTTTTAGATTGAATTCGTCAACCAACCAGTAATGCTACTGGTTTTGCTTAAAAGTGATGCAAGAGACAAAACAGAAAGATTAAATAAGAAGTATAATAATGTGTTCAGTTTTCTTACAGTGCCCTTTTGAATGGTGCTTTTGTATACAATATAGTAGATAGAAAGTGTTATTAAGAATCGCTGGTGATTTGCTTGGCTTTACTTCACTGATGTCCTGAAAGACTGACACACTTACTCTGGAGGATATGAAAAGTAGGAATACTCTCACACAATACAAATTATTACTAATATGAGATTTTTATATATTTCATGTTTCCTTGGAGAAATCACTCAAACACAAGCACTAGATACCAACGTAGAAGTTGGTAAAGGAGTATCTATATTAGTTTCCAGCAACCAAAATTGAATTAATGTTGAAGGAGAGTAAAACTGAATAGGACCTGGGCTGATTCTTGGCCACATTTGCATGAGTGCCTCTCATACCTCCCTTGAGACTGCAAAAGATGAGGTAGTCATCCAGGTCTCCTTTGGAACTTTTTATGTCTTAGATTAGAACAAGGTTTCACAGTGTTTTTTATGTCATGGCAAAACAGAACATGATAATATTTGAGATTTGTTCAGTGATCCCATGAACAGTTGTTTGCAATCTTGGGGCATCTTTAACCCACTCATGGGGCACCTTTAACCCACTCATGGCTTCTCAGCATGTCACAGTAAATTGGTTGGAGGAATTATTTTGTATACGATGTTTTCTGCATCAGGGCTGGTGTCTATCTGCTGAGCAAACCCAGCTCTGAATGAGGACAAAAGGAAAACTCCAGATACTGACTTCTATTCTAATGGCTGATTTCCTTTACTCCCAAGACCTAATTTCCTCCATTTGTTTATAGTACAGGTTTGTCTCCATAGCCTTTCCAATCCTGGTGCCTCCTTTTACTAAAAACAATTATTTCCCTTCTTATGCATTCTGCCCACCCCTCAGGGCTTCACTGTTGTTTGTTTTTCATTGAGTTATATTACGGAGTATGCATCCTGAATAAAGTCAGTCTTAGGCAAAGTGTGTGCAATCTTTGGTTTTCCCACAAAAATATCTTACTATAGCAGTAATTATTATAAAACCATTTCAGTTGGCTTTAACCTTTTTTCCTCTTTTTAAAATTTAAATTCAGTTAGCCAACATAAAGTATATCATTAGTTTTTGATGTAGTGTTTAGTGATTCATTAGTTACATATAACTCCTATTGCTCATCACATCATGTGCCCTCTTTAAATACCCATCACCCAGTTACCCCTTTCCCCCACCCACCTCCCTTTCTGCAGCCCTTAGTTTGTTTCCCAAAGTTAAGAGTCTCATGATTTGTGTCCCTCTGTGACTTCTTCCCATGTGGTTTCCCCTCCTTTCCCCTATGATCTTCTTCACTATTTCTTATATTCCACAAAGGAGTGAAACCATAGGATAATTGTCTTTCTCTGATTTATTTCACTTAGCATAATAACAGTGCCAACCGTGTTGCTGAAAATATTTATCCTTTCTGATGGCTGAGTAATATTCCATTGTATGTATGAACCATATCTTCTTTATTCATTCATCTGTTGATAGACATCTAGGCACTTTCCATAGTTTGGCTATTGTGGACATTGTGGAGCATCCTTTCTTGATTAAAACTCTTCACAGTGTAGGGATAGAGGGAACATACCTCAGCATCATAAAAGCCATCTATAAAAAGTCCACAATGAATATTTTTTTTCTCTAAGATTTTATTTATTTATTTAGTTAGTTGACAGATCACAAGTAGTCAGAGAGTCAGGCAAAGAGAGAGAGGAGAAAGCAGGCTCCCTGCTGAGCAGAGAACCCAATGCAGGGCTCAATCCCAGGACCCTGGGATCGTGACCTGAGCTGAAGGCAGAGACTTTAACTCACTGAGCCACCCAGGCACCCCTGAATATTATTTTCAATGGGAAAAAACTGAGAGCTTTTTTACTAAAGTCAGGAACATTTCAGGAATGTCCACTGTCACTACTGTCACTCAACAAAGTACAGAAGTCCTAGCCTCAGCAATCAGAAAACAAGAAGAAAGAAATTGCATTCAAATTGGCAAAGAAGTAAAACTCTCAGTCTTCACAGATGACTTGATACTTTATGTGGAAAACCCAAAAGACTCCACCCCAAAATTGCTAGAAGTCATTCAACAATTCAGCAACATGGCAAAATACAGAATCAATGCATATAAATCATTTGTGTTTCTATACACTAACAATTTGACTGAAGAAAGAGAAATTAAGGAATTGATCCCATTTATGTAAAAATTGCACCAAAAACTATAAGATACCTAGGAATAAATCTAACCAAAGAGGTAAAGGATCTGTACTCTAAAACTACAAAACACATCTGGAAGAGATTGAGGAAGACACAAAGAGATGGAAAAATATTCCATGCTCATGGATTGGAAGAATAAACATTGTTAAAATGTCTATGTTGCCTGGAGCAATCAACACATTCAATGCAATCCCTATCAAAATACAATCAACATTTTTCACAGAACTGGAATAATCCTAAAATTTTTATGGAACCAGGAAAGAACCCAAATAGCCAGGGGAATATTGAAAAAGAAAACTAAAGCTGGAAGCATCATGACTTTAAACTGTATTACAAAGTTGTGATCATTGAGAGAGCATGATACTGGCACAAAAACAGTTGACTTTAATCTTATTTGATGTTTCATGTAGATCAAAAATTCTTGTAGATCAAAAAATAATTGGACATTCTAAATATCTGTACTGACAGCATTGCACTAAATATGGACAATTAATAAAGAATACTTCAAAAATATAACTTTTCAAGCATAAAATTTTATGGTATAATAAAATGCACTCGTGACATCCAGTATTCATACCTGGCAAATCTTGTTTGTTTTTTCCCAATGCACTGAGTCTTCCCAAATATCAGAATATCAGATACTAAAAATATGTCAGTATTTTCCTAAGATATATGGAAAAAGTCACAACATAATGCCACTTTCACACACAGTAATTTCCCAATTTTTGCTCAATATTCACATTTTTCAAGGTGTCTTATAAGTGATTATAACATTATTTATCTGAATACAAAAAAGGATCATATATTGTGATAAAATGTCTTCTTAATGTTAATCTATATCTTCTCCTTTTTTCAATTGAAATAAAATTTATGTAAAATGAAATGCACAGTTATCATGATAATTCTGAGTTTTGGCTAATATATACATCCCCGTAAACAGTACCCCAGTCAAAATAGATATAGTTCCATGATTCCAGAAACTTTCTTTGTACCTTCTACTAGTCAATTGCCATCAGCCCATGGTTCTCATTTTTCCAAAACCATTTAATTTCTTATCTAGAAAATCATAAGTTTACCATGTATAATGTCTTCTTTTGTGATAGATTATTTCTTTCAACAAAATGTTTATGAGCTTCAGCCATGTTTCCCATATTATGTTTTTTATTGCTGAGTAATATTTCATTATATTAATATATCACATTGTTTTCCTTTCTAATATTGATGGGCATCTGAGTTGCTCTTGATGTTTTGCTATAATAAATCTTCCATAAACATGTTACATGTAAAATGACTTTTTGGTACTTATACTTTCATTTCACTTGGTTAAGTATTTGGAATTGTTTGGTCATAAAATTTGACTTTAAAAACAAAACTACTGGGGTACCTGGGTGGCTCAGTTTCTTGAGCACCTGACTCTTGATTTCAGTTTAGGTCATGATCTCATGGGCTGTGATACCAGGTCCAGTGTTGGGCTCCATGCTCGGTGTGGAGTCTGCTTGAGCTCCTTTCCCTCTCCTTTTGCCCCTACCCCCACTTGTGTGCTCTCTCTCTCTCTATCTCTTTTTCTTTCTAAAATAAATAAATAAAATCTTAAAAAAAAACCTGTCAGTGTGGATTTTTTACTTTTCATTCTCATCAGCAGTGCAGAAACATCTCAGTTCCTTCACATTATGTCCAAATTGAATTGGGTTTTTGGCTTTTTATTTTTGATATATAGAAGCTTATATTTCTTATATATCAATTTTATCTAATATACAATCTATAATATATATTAAATATAGACACTGTACATTAAACAAAAATATAAAATGTGTACCACAGTAAGGTACAATATAAATAGGATTTATATGTGTATAAATAATATATGGGTGTTAATATAATATATATTATACATTATATAAAGCATAATATAAAGTACAATACATACTATAATATAGTATAATAAACACTGTAATATAGCCTAGTATAATACAATATTAAATATTAAATACAATATTAAATATAAATATTAAATATTAAATATATTAAATATTAAATATATGTATAAGTTCTATGTTCTATATCAAATTACATGTTAGGATATAAGTCCTTTGTAAGAATTATGCCAACTAGAGATATGGAAGTGTTTTTCCCAATTTGTGGCTTGCTTTTTGTTTTTTTAATGGTATTATTTGATGAGAAAATGATTAAATCTTTATTGATACTTGGTTGATAAATTTTTGTGTTTATAGTCAGTGTTTCTTATAGTCTCTGAGAAATCACAGGTTGCTAAAAGATAAGAAAGATATTCTATTCTATTTTCTTTTAGAAAATTTAAAATTTAAACTTTTACTATTAGATCTGTGGAAATTCCAAATTAGTATTTTTTATGCTGTACAATAATGATAAAGGATTACTTATCAATGTTCATCCATAGGTTTTGAGGTATTTCTTCCCAAACTGAATTGCTCTGGCGACTCTGTCAGTATTTTATTTATGTTATATGTGGATTAATTTCTGCACTCTCCATTCTTTTCTATTAATTGCAGTGTCTATTTTTATCAGTCACACACTTCCCTAATTACTATAGCCTTATGGAGAGTCAGAAAATCAGGAAAAAAAAAAAAAAACCCAAAACTTTGTATTTTTTTTCTGTCAAGTTTTCTGGCTATTCTAGTCTTTCTCATTTTTGTATACATTTTATAAACATTTTGTCAGTTTCTTCAAAAATATGTTGTTATTTTGGTTGGGATTGCATAGACTCTATAGCTTGATTTTGAGATAATTGACATCTTAACACTGTTAACAAAACATTTTCCTAAGAGATTATATCTATTTATCCACTTGTTTTCCTTTATTTATCTCAGTAATGTTTTTGAACTTTTAAATGTGGAGAACTTGCATGTCTTTTAAAAAAACATTTCTAAGTGTTTCTGTTTATTTATGTTATTGCTAAGGGTATTTTTAAAATTTAATTTTCTTAGTTCTATATACATACTATATAAAAATAAAACAGATTTTTTATAGACCTTCCTCCTTATAATTTGTCTTAATTTATTTTTTAATTCTACAGATACTTATACATTTCATATGATTATATCTACCTATATCAATCTATCTATCTATCCTCTATCCTGCCTTCTTTAGGGAAAGACTTTTCTCCTTTTCAGTCATTGTACCCTATATTTATTTTTCTTACATTCTGGTGCTTAACAAGGACAATGTTGAGTGGGAGCCCTGAAAGAAGACATCTTTGCCTTTTTTCTTCTTTCAGAGGGAAAATGTTTCATTGTTAAGTATGATCTTAGCTCTAAGTTTTTCACAGGTGCTTTTATTCAGGTTGATAAGATTTTCTTCAATTATTTTTGGCTGAGTGGCTCTATCATGATTGGATGTTGAATCTTTTTTTTTCAAATTATTTTTCTTAAAATGTTCAGATTGATCAAGTAATTCTTCTAGCTTAATACAGACGTTAGTGCATTGATTTTAATACTTTTTTTCTAATGTAGGTATTTGAATGATAGATTTGCTTCCCAGGTGCTTCATCAATGCATCTCACAAATTTTGATAAGTTTAGTTTTCATTTTTATTTTAAAAATAGTTTCTAGTTTTCTTGTGTTTCTTTTTAAGAACAAATGTTTACTTATATATGCTTTGTTTATTTTTCAAATATTTGATGTTTTTTAAAGTTTGTTATTATCATTTTTTTAAAAAGTTTTTATTTACTTGACAGAAACCACGCAAGAGAGGGAACACAAGAAGGGGGAATGGGAGAGGGAAAAGTAAGCTTCCCGCTGAGCAGGGAGCTGATGTGGGGCTCGATCCCAGAACCCTGGGATAATGACCTGAGCCCAAAGCAGATGAGGTGCTTAACGACTGAGGCACCCAGGTGCCCCTGTTATTGATTTTTAATTTAATCTCATTGTGGACAAAGAACAACAGTTTGTAAGATTTAATTATTTTGAAATTTGAGTGGTTTTATGGCCCCCATTTTAATATAGCTTAATAAATGCTCCATGTACACTAGAAAAGAATGTATATTCTGTGGTAGTGGGAGTATTGTTTTATAAATTTAATGTAGTTTATGTTGACAGTGTTGTTCAAAAACATAAATGCTTGAGTTTTTTGTGTGTATGGAATTGTTTTCTCAGTTACTGAAAGAAGAGTGTTAAAACCTCAATATGATTTTTGTCTTCTCTATTTTTTTTATTCTGTTATTTTGTCCATATATTTTATGACTCTATTATTAAACACATGTTCATTTGCATTGTTTTACTAAAAAAAAAAAAACTTTTTAATACATGACATCATCTCTTTATCTAATGCCTTATTTTAAAGTCCATTTTTCTCTTCTGATATTAATAGAGGCAGTAACTGTCTTACACATATACTTTGTATGGTTTATTTTTCCCCTCTTTTTACATTTAATCTATCTGTGCATGTAATATAGGCCAATCTGATATTGTCTTACTTTAAATCTGAGTGAGTAGTTCTTAATGTTTAATAAAATTGTTTTTGTTTCCTCTTTCTACATCTGCCTTTCTTGTTCTTTTGCCCCACTTTTATATCTTTTCTTTCCTTTTTTTTTTTTAAGATTTTATTTATTTAACAGACAGAGATCACAGGTAAGCAGAGAGGCAGGCAGAGAGAGAGGGAGAAGCAGGCTCCCCACAGAGCACAGAGCCTGACGTGGGGCCCGATCCCAGGACCCTGGGATCACTACCTGAGCCAAAGGCAGAGGCTTTAACCCACTGAGCCACCCAGGCTCCCCTCCTTTTTTTTTTTAGTTGTTTGTGCATTCCATGTTATCCTTGCAATTTGCGTTTTAGAATGACTTTTCATATCTTTTCTAGTGCCTGATCTAGAAATTAAAACATATTTCTGTAATTTATCACAATCTACTGAGAGTTAATATTATACCACTCCAGGTAAATCTAAGAAATTTATTGCAATGCAATTCTCATTTACCCTTTACTATACTTAATACTATTATTGTCACATATTTTACTTCTTAATATATAATGTACCCACAGTACAACTTCTAAAAAAATTCGTTCACTTGCTTTTAATGAATTTAAGAAAAGAAAATGAAAAATTAATCCTTATCTTTATAATTTGTGAAATCCTGCATTTTTCCAATAGATGTGAGTTTCCACCTAGTAAATATTTCTTTTAAACTTGAACTTTTCTCGTAGTGTATAACTATTAGCTTTTCTTATCATAAAATATCTATTTCACCCTTATTTTGAAAGATTGATTCACTGTATATAGTATTCTGAATTAACTACCTCCTTCATCCCTTCCCTGCCCCCCCAACTCCACTCATGAACTTTGAAAAAATATCCTTTGTTTGCCTCTGGCATCCAAAGTTATGAGAAGTAAGCCATTATTCTTATAATTGTTTTCCTGTGTGTGCAACCTGTTTTTAACCTCTCTGATTGCTCTTGAGAATTTGTCCTTGAGTTTGAGTGTGATTATGGTAGGCACAGTTTAGATTTTCTTTGTATTTATCCTGCTGTGTGTATCCTTAGCCTCTTGGATTGTAGATCAAAGTTTTACAGAACATTTCTAGGTCATTTATCTTGTGAAACTACTCATAATCTAATTCTGATAGTATCTATGTGGTAGCATGAAGTATTTCCTCTGCTCCATATATATATATGCATATATATGCATATATATATAGACACAGAGTTTGGATGAAACTAAGTTATGCTTTTGGGGGGAGTGAGAGTCAAGAATACTTTATAAGTGACATATTTTAAAAAGCAAGTAATGTTATTTTTTTGCACTGTTTTAAAATAGTAATATATAGATTCATTTCTTTATTGTGGTTGCAAAATAGTAATGATGTAATTCTGTCATGGTTTATTCATTTGTTAGCTGCACTGCTTTTAAGAATTGAAATAGCTCACATCACCTGGTTCCATGAAGTACAGTGCGTGAAGAGAAGACAATAATACACTAGATATTTTGACATTTACTTATTATCTTTCTAAATAACAAGGTGATTGTCTAGTATTCTCCAAGGTTAAACCTTTTAAAGTATATATAAGAACTCTTGGATATAGACATACTTTAAGTGTTCTAATGTATGGAAACCAAAATCGCATTTTCATGCCAATGGAAGCCCAGTTGCCTTAGTGCTGTTTCCTCCTAAACGGATACCATTACCATAGGGTTATTGTAACTGCCAGTGGCTTTTCATCATTTGCTCATGCTTTAGAGTTCATGGAGATACCTTGTTCTCTAGTTTAGTTGTACATTTTACCTGTAGGTTTTGGTTGCACTATACTTGTTGAAGAGATATGGGGAATGCAGTAACTATCTTACTGTTGTCCTTAAAAATCTTCATATGAGTTTTTTAAATAAATAAATGTTGATGGTACTATAATTGTTCCAATTGCTACATGTTTTTGAAGTTATTTGCTATGTGAGCTAATGAAAAGTCAGGCAGTATGATAGTGACTTACAGGGCATAGTGTGCCTTAACTGCCATCATGGTGGTTTGCACCAAAATATGCTCTGCTGGGAATAATGACCTACCATGCTGTCCAAGCCTCTTTTGAGATAAATAGGGGTCATATTTGAAAAAGATTGTGTTAAACAGTCTTTAGGGACTCTTTGGGTATTGTGTACGCTTTCGGTCATGCCTAATAGAAAACCATTTTTATGAGAAATCAGATATTTATTAGTTTCAAAAGCAAAACAGAAGTTTTCTTTCTACTGTGAAATATTCTTGGGTATTTTCCAATTATAACTCAGCATAATTAATTTGATTTGACAATTTTGTTGCCTTTTCTGTCCTCTGTTAGTATTAAATAAAGAAGCACATGAAACAACGTACTAAATTACAAGAACCCTCTCTAGTAAACTTTAAAGCTTTTATGGCATTGTGATTAACATATAATCTCTCATTAGTAGTTTTCTTTGGAAAAAACTGTACTTGTTGAAAGATGAATTTGCTTCAGAGATCAGTCTGGTGGTTTTATTTCAAAAAGATACTGACAATAACCAAGATACATTGTTCTAAAGAAGAAAGAAGCTAAACCACCCTCTTACCAAGGCCAGCTATTGACTGCTCTGATCTATTTCCACTCTTTAACCACTTAAGGCAATTCACTTTCATTTCTCACAGGAGGAGATTTGGGAGTGCATCAAAGACAAACTTGAAATTGGGTTAACCCGTTTGTTCTCAGTTTCTGCCAAATGGCATCAGCTAACTCTAAAAAGGAAGGAAAAGTATGGAGTATCCTGAAGACCTGATTTCAAAGAATATAACTGAAACTCCCGGGGAAATGTGTGATCATTTTTGTTCAGTTGTTTCATGCAATTTATTTTTTTAATTTAATTAATAGAAACCATTTTGCCTCTACTAGGTAAGTTCGTGTTACAATTCATTGGAAACATATTTTACTTTATATATTTTTTCACTTCAAAAGGAGCACTCATTTTAGTTCTCTATCATTTGCTTTGCCGTCTGCTTCTCCAATTTAATTTCAGATTCATTTAAATTATGTGAATATGACCTGCTCAAATAAGAAAATTGATTTGTGAAGGACACTTTTTTATTAGTTAAAAAAATGGAATATTTCTGTATACAACCTTAAATATACAGCAAGTTGGTCTTAACTAGGTCACAGCATCAATGGTAATAACATAGATTGGATCACTCAGCTTGTTCTTGACACCTATTTGGTTGTAAATGGGATCTAGTTTCACTAATTAGATGGCTTTCCACAAAGTTGGCTGTTACCCACCCTGGGGTTTTGTTTGTTTGTTTGTTTGAGTTTGAGAAAACATATGACAATTTTCTGTGCTTTTTAGGTGTGCAAAAACAATAGCAGCAATGGCAGAAATAGTTACAGTGGCAACTTATTTATTACAGCCTTTTAACCTTGCATTGGAATTATGGTGTCTTTTCTTCAGATTCCTAGATGTAAAGTAGTAGTTGCTTTATTAGCATTGGGGGTTGTGATGACTTCTTGCTTTCAGTATATCACCAAGGGTCCTTCAAGTATTTTATAACTTACGTGAGTAGCAAACTCCTTCTAATAAATCTCTTACTGGTTAAAGTAATTAGAATCTTGTTTTGTAAACTGTATGTTGATTGATCTAGGTGCTGAAAAAGAACTAATGATACACATACTTATATTCATATTTTTTTACTTCTCCATTTGCAATTTCTTTTTACCTTCAAATATCTATTTGAGGATTATTTTAATTTCTGATAGAGGGTTTTTATCAAGATAAAATTCAGTTTGCAAAACGCCCGTGTTGCTTTAGGAATGGTGCTGTACTCTTCCTATATTCTTCCCTGCTTATAAGTGTTTATAAAAATTCAACAGGAGAGTTAATATTAAAAAAAATACCAAAAACTGTGTGAAATTAAGACTGTCAATCATCTATCTTTGTTTTAGTAAATTGGAAATGCATTCCACTCAGTGTGTAATAATTTGGTTCTATTTTGTAACCTGAGGCAAGGAATTTAATGTCCATTTGTCAAAATGCCCTGGTGTAAAGCTCCCTCCTCCACCCCAGAGTGGAACCACAAAGAGTCTTTATTTACTGCTAGTAGGAGGGTCATTATGAAAACAAGACTTCCTTGCCTTCTGGCCATAAGCAAATGTTTTATAGGACTCAGGAAAGCAGGTTGATCTTGAATAAAAGGTACAAGGAAATAAGAATATGTTGTGCCAGGCAAAGCAGTTCTCAAAAGTAAATAGCCTAAGGGTAAGCAAGGCTGGGGAAGCATATTCTGCAGGTTAGATGGTTTAACAAGGAAAACGGACACTTTAAACAAGTTTTGGTTTTAGCAAGAACTCTAGGTTAGTGGCATATTATTGTTCGGGTTACACAAAAGATTCTAATCTTTACATAAACCTAAAACAAGTTGCCAGTTTGTTTTCAGTATCTTTAACAGGTGCATGTCTTTGTCAAAACTGAGGTACTCTATACTTAAGATCTGTGCTTTCAATTGTATGTAAAACTTATATCAAAAGAAAAAAAATTTAAGTGTACTCTGATGATATGTATGCTATTAATGGAAAACTGTAGTGATATCTGACATTTAATTTGTAATAGCTCAGAAATTAGATGGAATAATGGGTGGATGGATAGAATATGGATATATATGTAGTAAATGAAGTATAGTGAAATGTTAATGGTGGGATCTTGGTGGATATGTGGATGGATATGGTAAAATTCTTTTAACTCAGTTATATGTTTGAAAATGTACATAAAATATTTGGGAAAAAAATAGACTTAAAAAAAAAAGACAAAAGCTCCATAAGAGTTTTGTAAACAATATGAAGTTTGAAATAAAAAAATTATAAGTGGGTGTTTATATTTCCTTATATGGCAGAATAGGCAGATGACCAGCATGCCTAGGTATGGCATATAAGAAGACGTTGACTCCATGATCAGCTTTACCATTATCCTTTAAATAACCTTGGTGAAATCAAATAAATGATAAAATGAAGATAATAATATGTCCCGTGATTCTCAGAATTGTATTGTGAAGATTAATTTTCAAATTACTATGCAAATATAAAATTACATTATTTAAGTTAAGAATCCATTTAATAATGCTCTAAGAACACACAAATCCAAAGCTTGCTTTTTACATACAGATTGGGAAGGTCAGGAAGTGAAATTTTCTTCTCTAATCCTTGGAGGTTCCTCTCTCTTCTATTTTAGGCTGCCGTTAATTGCTGATAAATGGTGGCAATTTGTTAGAAGCAGACAGTATTGTATCTAGTCAGTGGAGCAGAGGAAAAGGATTGTGAAGCAAAAATTCTAAGCTCTGATGGAGAGAACAGTTGTAAAATAAAGCAAAAAACAAAAACCAAAAAACCAGTTTTGACGTTTAATATCCATTAGAAAAAGGAAGAAATGATATGCTGTTTCTAAAATGTACTCCACTTTTAATCAATAAATATGGAAAGGAGATAGTCTACCAGCATTTCCATAGAGTTGCTGATAAGAATGAGTACCGGGTGCATTCATTTCCTATTCTGTCATTACAGATTAATCACCATAAACATAGAAGCTTAGAACACACATTTGGTATGTGACAGTTTCATGGGTTTGAAGTTCAGATACAGGTTAGCTGACACTTTTGTTCAGGGCCTCACCAGTTAAATTCAGAATGTCATCAGAGACTACTACCTCTGGGTCCACCTCCAAGTTCATTTAGTTTTTGAAGAGACTACTACCTCCTCTGAAGTTCGGGGTCCACATCCAAGTTCATTCAGTTTTTGACAGAATTTAGTTCCCTTTGGTTGTATAACTGAGCTCCCTGTTTTCTTGATAGTTGTCAGTCAGGCTTGTTCTCAGCTCCTAGAGGTTTCCCTTGGGTCCTATCCATGTACCTTTTTTGCAATATAGAAACATGCTTCTCCAAATCCAGAAGAAGAATCTCTAGTCTGTTATGATGGATGTGGTTTGTATAATATAAGATAATCACAGAGCTGATTATCCCCTTCTATTTAGAGGTCCTGCCCACACTCAAGCAGACGGATTTGTACAGAGGTGAATATTTACACTAGGGACAGGGACTGTACAGAGGGAATATGTACATCAGGTGACAGGAATCTTAAGGACCATCTTAGAATTCTGCTGACCATGGGGAGCTACAAAATTAATATTGCCTTGAGTGAGAAAACTTAGAAAAATATCACATTCATCCAGCATATCAAAGATGAATAATTCATGAATAGAAAGTATAATACTAAAATATTAGAGCATTAATGATTCTTATAAAATAGGCAGAATTTAAAGTGAGTGAGATGAGTAGGGGAGAATTGGTACCCCAGAGAGAAAATTACATTAAAAAAATTGTAGCGCTGTAGTTTCATAATCTATACAGAATCCTTAACATTAAGTGTACACACTTAAATCAGAAGTAGTGGATCTTTTAGGGAAAAAAAAAAGTCTCATGATCCAAACGCATATCACTGGGACATGATCGATGTCCTCACTAATGCACCTGACAAATTGGGAATAAGAGCTCACTATGGGGGCACCTGGGGTATTTCAGTTGGTTAAGTGTTCACCTTTGGCTCAGGTCATGGTCGCAGGGTCCTGGGGTTCCTGCTTGGTGGGAAGCCTGCTTCTCCCTCTCCCACTCCCTGTGCCTATGTTCTCTCTCTTGCTGTGTCTTTGTCTGTCAAATAAATAAATAAAATCTTTTAAAAAATGTTCACTATGGCCTGAGCAACATTAAAATAAATTTTTTCATTCATTTATTCATTCATTTAGTAAATGCTTCTTGATTTGTGTCCAGACACCTAACACAATTTGTCATCTTTCTGTGCTGTATAAATATGAGATAGTCCTCATTCTTAAGGACCTCCCTTTCTACTACAAAAAATATTCAAGAAGAAAATGATAAACATGTGGGGGTATAATGATGGTGTGCATAGGATTCTTCAGATGCAAAAAAGAGAGGCACCTGATTTACACACTCTTGGTCTGATATGTGATAATGTGGATAGTGATACTTTTGCTGCTGTAAGTACAAGTTGAATTGGGCCAAGAAGAGAATCAATTGTTGCAAGTAGAGTGAAGCGTATATTCAAAGAAATGAAGTCATGGCAGGTTTTTTTGGGGGAAGGACCTAGGTACTTTGTTTTAACTAGAATACAGGTGGTATGGCAGGCATTGGCATGGATGTGAAGAAATAGGGAAAACCCATACATGAAGGATAAATGACTAAGACCTGGGTAGAAGTCTTCACTCTGTCAGTAACAAAGGAGGTGACTTCCGCCAATTAATCAAGTTCAGGTTTCTCATCTTAGAATAAAGTATGTTACAGGGTATTATAGACCATAAGAGATAAGGGTTTTAAAAACCTGTTCATAGAAGCTATCATTAGCTAGGTTATTACTTAAATGCCAGGCAAAGAAAACATTGAAAACAAACAAACCAACTAAACTTTTTTTACAAGATCTAATAAGGGGTCTAAATAGATTAAATTAGAGTGGGTGATAGCAAGATGAGTTTTGCTTCTAGAAATAGTGCTCTGTCAAGAGATTAGACTATTGTTTGAAGGGGGTTGACACTGGAGGTACTGAGACTAGTAAGGGAAAAAGAATAGGATTTTATGATAGGATAATGGTAGTAAAGAGAGTGAGCAGGGGATGGGTTTGAGAGATCTACAGACAGAATCACCAAAAATTGACGGTAAACTGAGAAGGAAGAAACTTGAATGATTCCTGTGTCTCACAGTTAGTTGAATTAATAGCAGCATCATATACTGGAAACAAGATGAGCTATAAAGAAAACAAAACAAAAGGTGATAATAGCACTTCTGATTCTTCTATCTTCACTCCAAAGTTTGTGGTGGGGAGAATATGCAATTTCAGAGTTGTATGGTGTTAAAGAAAATGATGGGCAGAAGAAAGAACAAACTACTGACAAAGATAGAGGGAGAATCCTCAACAGTCAAAGTGGGAAGACTAAGATTTTAAATTTTATAGATTTAGGGTCTTTAAGCACATTCCTTTGCAAATACTACATGAGATAGCCAGGATCTTGGAGAGAAATGGAGGCAGACTGCCCAGGAAGGCTGATTAGACTGTATACTGCTTAGTTTGTCAAAGCTCCTTATATCTAATTATGGCATGGCCCAGAAATAGCCAGTGCAACCACCCGCACAGAAACCTGAGGCCTCAGACAATAAATATGTCTGCAGGGCACAGTGTGGCTTGGGGGGTGTAGGACTGAGTAAGAGTATTTTGAAAAAATTTATTTTCTCTAAACTTTCTCAGGGCCCTAGAGAGTCCTCAGAGGACTGAGATGTAATGTCTTACATCATAGATAATAAATGTTATTTGACTTAGAAAAACTAATACATGTGTTCTTATAATCATTTACAGGAAAAAGGTGGTATACATGATTAAATTTCATAATAGTGTGTTGTGGAAGGTATATGAGAGGAAAATATAAAGATTTTGATCCACATATGTGAATATTCTGTGGAAAGAGACATTTGGACAGAGATATAAATTTGGCAGTCATCAACATACAGGTGAGAAGTAAAACAGGCATAAGTTAAATCATCCAAGGTGAGAGAAGTAGATGATACTTGAAAAAAGCCCAAGACAGAAACCTCAGAAATAATCTTCTTTTTGTAAATGTGAGAAGGAAAAACTACCAAAAATGTTATGAACTAAAAACTAAGGCTTTGCCATTACCCTATAAATGAACTTGGTGAGAAAAAGAAAGATCAGAAAAGGAACTTGCCTTATGACACATAAGATGAGAGCGCCTTAAAAATGAAGAAAGAGCAATATTAAGAAAAAGTAGGAATTAACTGAGAGTCAACTCAAATAAGTATATGCTGGAAAATATCAATTGGATTACGAATTAGACATGAATTTGGTCTAGTTTTTTTTTTTAACTTTTTTTTAACCATTTAAATTGTTTAGATTATGTTAGTAGTAAGATATCCCTTAAGACAACTACTCATATAAATTTCTTCCCAATAACTTCAGAAAGTGGAGTATGCTTCTTTAAAACATTTATTTATATTTTGGGAATAAAAATATATTTGGGAAACAAAGCCTTGGTGGAACATAATTTTCCAAGTATCTCATGATTAAGAAGAAGCCGAGCTTGGGTTTGAACCTATTTTAGTAGGGCTCAGTGGTAAGAGGCCACTAGAGGAGTTATAGACTGCTCTGAAATGTGCTCTGCTACTTGGGCCTTTTATGCAAGAGGTATCCAAGGATGATGGGGATGCTAAGTAGAGTCTCTTCCAGGCCAGTAAGGAAGTAGCAGGGAGAACCTGTGCTGGCTTTTTTATGTATCAGTCACTCATAGTAAATCTCTTTCTGAATATCTATACCTATGCCTTTATCTATTCTGTTCCTTCCTTTACTCTGGTCTCTGACTAATACAGACCCCTTGTGTTCTGTAGCAAAACCATGCTTTCTGTGAGAGAACCAATCACTCTTAAAAACAGCTACTACTGCCTAGGAGAGTCTATGAATCAAGTGATGATTGGAGTTGCATAGAATGAGCTGGGTTTTCACAGATCCACTGTATTACTCATTTTAGTGGAGTCTTTGTTAGGCTGCTATAACAAATTACCGTGGACTGGATGGATTCAACAATAAACATTTATTTCTCACAGAACTAGAAACTGGAAATCCAAGATTAGCGTGCCAGCATGCTCAGGTTCTGGTGAGAGTTCTCTTCCAGGTATTCGTATGGCCATCTTACTACTGCAGTCTCAGAGAGAGAAAAGACTCACTTTCTTTCTTGTCTTATAAAGAAACTAATCTCATCATGAGAGCTCTATTTTCATGACTTAATTACTTTCCAGTGGTCCCAACTTCATTTATGATCCTAGTGGAGGTTAGGCTCCCAACCAACATAGGAATTTTTGGGGGGACACAAATATGTGGTCTATAGTGGGTTAGAAGAGCAATAATCTATTGTGTAATGGAAAGATACATTGAGGTTAAGGCCCTCAAAAGTCCAGAAGTCAAAAAATAAATTAGTGGTCCAACTTCCCATAGCACCTGTTTGTTGAACTGATGCCTCTTTCTCATCTCACTTATGGACACATGATGGCTTTCCTAGCACCAGTCATCAGAAGAGGAAAAAGTGGAGCCTGATTCACTCGCCAAGAGATTAGTATGATCTGTTGATTCTAGGGAGAGTTCTATTCAAGCACTATGCCTAAAATGTGGCTGCAAAATGTATAGGCAGAGCTGGAGAGTGGTAACAATAGATATTTATTTTGAATTCATGAAGTGTCCCAAGATTTAGGAAAAGATAGAGTCCTATGCAGTAGTAAATATGTTGTTTGGTTGGTCAGGGGCTTGGAAGGTAAACAAAAAAAGAGAGAGAAAGAGGCAAGAAAAATTTGGGAAAAATAGCATATGTAGCCCTGAGTTTCAAGCCCTAAGTATAATAAGTTTTTGCTCTCTAGGAGGTATTTACAAAAAAGGAGGTACATAACAGCTGAGAGAATAGGAGGACTGGCTCTGCTTGAATGTCAGCTAGCCCCTCACTGTAGTCTAATGCTGACAGAAAAGGATCATGAATGAACTAGTCATGGCAGCTAGGTTTGGAGGAGAACCTAGGCTAAGTCAAATAGCCTTTCAAATGGTAGTGTCCTCTGCAGAGGCTCTACCAAGGAATATAATCAGACGGTGGCTTCCCTGGCCTCACATCAAAATTAGTACTTCTTTACTCTCTCAAACCCTTATTAAGGCCTTACTCTAGGTTAAGAGTAAATTCAAGAATTAAATGCTAAGAATGCTTCTGCTTTTTAGAGGGAGCTATGATTTAACAGTTGATGGACCTGAACCTGTTATTTCTCTCTGTTTCTTCTCTTCTCATCACCTCTTCTTTCATTTTTGCTTGCTTGCTTGCTTCCTTCCTTCCTTTCCCCCCTCCCTCCCCTCCCCATCCCTCCCCTCTCCTCCTTCCTAACCTCCAAAGGAGGTAAACAAATCCAGGCAACTTCACAGTTCTTACACTTGTCATAGCCCTCATGGTGTCCAAGTGTCATAGATGCTACATAACCCAAATTGATTTAAGAAAAAGACAGGGTCTGCTTTGCTGATAAAAGGAATAAAAATGGAACTATTAATACACATACTATATTTTATATATATATTATGTGTATATATATATAAATGTATATTATGTATATATATTAATACAGATACTATAGTTGATAAGATTTTAAGAATAATTTGAAAGCAACAGTTTATTTTTCTTCTTTAGATTTTTAAAAAAAAATTAAGATATATAGCAAAATACATGCTTCTGCAATGTATAATTAACAACTGTATACAATCATGTCATCATGAACTTTATACAAGATAGAACAATTCTATCAATCTCTGAAATTCTGTATGTGCCCTCTCCTTAATTCTAGCCCCTCACAAATACTACCCTATAGTTTAGTCTTTTCCAGAATGCCATAAATGGAGTTATGCAAGATGTAGTCTTAGAGTGTGCATTCTTTCACTCAGCATAATGGCTGAGATTCATGTTATTGCAAATATGTTTTATTCTTTTTTATTTGAGTAGAATTCCATTGCATAAATATACCTTAGTTTATCAATTAACCAGTTGAGAAACATTTGGGTTATTGCCACTTGTATGACAGTAAGTTTTCCAGTTTATATGAAGTGGACTTATTTCTTGAAAAATTCACTTGGTCAAAAGTAAAAATTAAAATAGGAACATTTTTGTATCATTTTAAAGAAAATTTACAAGAAAACTCCAGGTCCAAATATGGTCACCAGCAACTTTATCTAAAATAGTTAAAAAAAAGGGGCACCTGGGTGGCTCAGCTGTTAAGTGTCTGCTCAAGTCATGATCCCAGAGTCCTAGGATCAAGCCCCACATTGGGCTCTTCGGCTAGTGGGAAGCCTTCTCCCTTTCCACTCCCCCTGCTTGTGTTCCTTCTCTTGCTGTCTCTCTGTCAAATAAATAAATAAAATCTTAAAAAAAAATTAGTTAAAAAAAACCCACTAATTTTATGCAGTTTTCCCAGGGAATTGGAAAGAGTATTTTTCCAATTTATTTTATGAGACAGGAAAAAAAAATAGCACAATAAAACAAGGACACTAAAATACAAGAAAATTAGGAAAATTAAAGTCCAATATTGTTCATGAATACAGATGTAAAGAATCTTTTAAATATTGAAACACAGGATATTAGCAAAATAAATCCATTAGTATGTAAAGAAATAAGTAAAATTTATTCTAGGAATGTAAGGTTATTTGAATATTTGAAATTCAATAAGTATGATTTACCTCATTAGTACATATTAATATGTTAGTATCAAATGCATTAATGTGTTTTAATGAAATCCCAAATGTGTTAATGTGTTTTAAATGTATTAATATGTTAAAAACAAAGGAAAGCCTTTGGTTTATCTCAGTAGAAACAGAAAACATCACTTGACAAAATTCAACACCTGTTTTATGATTTTTTAAAACTAGCATAATTAAAATAGAAAACAGATTGTTTTTGTGCCCTTCTTATTAGTTAAAAAACAAGGCACATATTACCATTTTTAATTAACTTTATGCTAGCATTCTTGCCCAGTGCAATAAGGCAATGAAATAAAATGTATAAATGTTAGGAACAGGGAAAAAAACTAATGTTATTTGTAGGGATATGATCATATATCTATGAAATCCGAAAGAATCTACATTCAAGGGGTGTTAAAGGACCAACTCTTGATTTTGGCTCAGTTCATGATTTTGCCTTGTGAGATCAAACCCCAGGTCTGGCTCTGCTACAGTGGGAAGTGTGGTTGAGATTCTCTCCTCTTCTGTTCCCTGCCCCTCCTCCCATTCCATGCAGGCAGTTTCTCTCTTTCAAATAAATAAATCTTAAAAAAAAAAAAAAGTCTACATTCAGAAATTATGTTAATTTATCAAGGTTGCAGGATGTGAGCTCAGTATTTAAATATCAGGTTTTTTTTTTTTTTAAGATTTTATTTATTTATCTGAGAGAGTGAGAACACAAGTACTGGGTGGAGAGGGGTGAAGGGAGAGGGAGAAACAGACTCCCTCTTGAGCAGAGAGCCCTACACCTACACTGGTCTGGAGACCCTGAGATCAGGACCTCAGCTGAAGGCAGATGATTAGCTAACTGAGCCACTCTGGTGCCCTCAAAATCAGTTGCATTTCTATATATGAGCAGAAATAGTAAGAAAATTAATGTAAAATATAATTTTTAGTATCATCAAAAAAACCCTTCAAAAACATAGAATTTCAAAAAGCAAATAACAATGCATGGGAGTTTTTGTGGCTTCATATAGTTATTAACATTTTATCTTTTTTAAAAATTCAGCCATGAGAAGAGGAAAATCTGCCATTTGTAACAATTTGAGGGCATTATGTTAAGTGAGTTAAGTCAGTGAAAGGTAAATACTATATAATATTAGTTATATAAAAAAAGTTGTGAAAATAGAGAGTAGCTGGATGGCTATCAGTACCAGGGCTGAGGGGTGGGGGAAATGGGAAGATATTGGTCCAAGAGTACACACTTCCAGTTAGAAGATAAATGCTGGGGAGCTAACGTATAGTATTGTGATTATAGTTAACAATCCTGTGTTGTGTACTTGAAATTTGGATCTTAAATGTTCTCACAACAAAAAGAAATGGTAATTATGTGACCTGATCAGGTGTTACTAACTCTATGCTGGTAATCATATTGCAAAAGTAAGTGTATCAAATCAACAAGTACTTAAGTTTAGACAATGCTATATATTAATTATATCTCAATAAAACAAGAAACAAATGATTTGTCTTAATTCTAATAGTATTCCATTAAACAAAATCAATACTCTCAGAATAAAGGCATAAGTATTAGAACTTAAGTATTTATTTTCATAAGGTCTGCTACTAAATGAAAAGGACCAGATATGCCTGGTTCAAATGTCCATAAACTTAGATAAAAGCAGCAAAGGGAAAAATGAGTATAGGTAATTTGGGTATTAAAGTTATCGTACATGATACTTAAATAACTGCAATTTTTTTTAAATGAAAGATGTAAAAGGTAGAAAATTTCCCCAGAAATTGGGATCAGTTAAGCTATAAATTTAAATGTTGCAAATAAATATAAATTCAAATGTTGCAAAATATAATAACCCAATTAAAAGTCCATATATGGGTTTAACAGAAGATTAGTCACTGCAAAAGTTTTGTGAACTAGAAATCATATCAGGGGAAAATGTCCAAATAGAGAGCAAAATAGCAGGAATACATGAGACATATGGGAAACAGTGAAAAGATCTGACACATGTATAACTGCAGTTCTAGAAAAAAATCAAACAATTGGGAAAACATAGTACTTGGAGAAATAAGGTCTGAGAATTTTCCAAAATTAATGAAAGAGATAAACCACGAGATTCAACATTCCTTACAAATTTTAGGGAAACCACATCTTGGCATATCATACCAAATTATTAAAATTTAAAAATCATGACCTAGAGAAAGTCTTAAATATAGTGTTAGTAATATTACCTCAAAGGAGCAACACTAAAATTAAGAGGTGATTTTCCAAATGAAAGCATGGAATCTGGGAGACACTGGATTGATACTTCATAGAAGTTTAAATATAATGGAAATGTCCCTCAAAAGTGAAAGTTAGCTTTTTTGAAAGTGAAAGTTAAAGACATTTCCAAGAGAAAAAATTTGATACCTGTAGAACTGCAGTGAAAGTCATACCAAAATAATTCCTTCAGGCATAAGGAGAATCATTCCAAATAGAAATATGGAAATTTTAGCAAGATTGATGAGTAAGAAAGGAACACATACATGCATAAATCTAAATAAATGTTAACTGAAAGCAAAAACCAAAAAAATCTAAATAGTAGTAATGGCTTATAGGAGTCACAATTTATATAAGATTTTAGGTTTCTGTAGCATAATGGTGGTTGCCTAAATCCTAATCTCTGAACATTGCCTCTAAAACACCATGCAATTTAAATAATAAAAGCAAAAATACCACAACCTAGAGAAAATAATCTTAGAATTGAATTTTTACTGATCAGCAAGTTGGAGTAAAACAATTTGGAAGATGTTCCTGAACTAGGAAAGAAAGGGAAAATAGAAGCCACTAAGCAAAATTGATAGTACAGGAACATAATGAATTTTTAAATTAAAAACATTCCCTATCCCACTCTGTTTCAAAAGACACGATCATTTAAAGACATTGTACCTCACTTTATTAACAGAAAAAGCACTCATCAATTAAAAACCATATAATGCTATTATAACCTTCAATTTTCACCTAGACACATCAGCTATTTCTGATCCAGGAAAAGATAAAAGATTTTTAAATGAATAGAGAAAACATAGTCAAAGTACTAACCAAACTACTATAATACTGAAACAATATAAAAAATCAGAAAATTTTAGCTGGTAAAAATTCTATCTAAAAAAACTGACATAAAGCAGAAAAAATAGTGTAATACTCCAACTTGAATTAAATATTCTTTAAAAAGAAAAACAAATTTATCAATCAGCTTGAATCCACAACATTAAAATGGTTTGCTATATATGTACACCCAGGGTAATAGATTGTTAAAGACTAATTACCACACCATTTGTGATATGTCCTAAAAAAAGGCAGCCTATGATTTGAATCAGTGACTAATATATGCTTTTTTTAATTTTCCCACTGTTGTGCTGTGGCAAGAATGGGGAATAAGACATGAAAGTATTGATTTCTACTCCTGAATTTTTGAAATTTGTACATTTGGAGACCAGGCAGGGATCATCAGACCAAGGAAACCAGAGAAGCAGTGGGGAACAGGTTTACGTATGAGCTAAGTATCCAAATCCTAGGGATAGTCCTCTTTGTCCCATCCAATGTCACATGCAGAGCACAAATTTAAAGATACATTAGTAAGAATTTCAAGATGGTAATCACAGAGCATTAAACTCCTAAGTGGGGTTTTGTGTGAATGCAATGGAGACATTACCCGTGATGTGGGCTCTGTATAGTGACAAAGTAAATGGAAACCCTTTATTTTATTTATTTTTTTTTTAAGATTTTATTTATTTGACAGAGAGAGAGAAATCACAAGTAGGCAGAGAGAGGGGAGAAAGCGGGTTCCCTGCGGAGCAGAGAGCCCGACGTGGGGCTCGATCCCAGGACCCTGGGATCATGACATGAGCTGAAGGCAGAGGCTTTAACCCACTGAGCCACCCAGGTGCCCCGAAACCCTTTATTATTGTTCTTATTGTTTTTTAAAAATTTACTTATTTATTTGAGAAAGTGAGATAAAGAGCAGAAGGAGAGGGAAGGAATCCTTAACCAGATTCCATGCTGAGCACGGAGTCAGGTGTCGGGCTCAATCCCAGGATCCTGAGATCATGATCTGAGCTGAAATTAGGAGTCCGACACTTAACAGACTGAGCCACCCAGGTTCCCCATTTATTATTATCTAATAATGAAAGCAAATTACACACTTTCAAAGTCTGTAACAAGGCTGAATGGATGAAGTCTGATTAACTTTGTTTCTATAAATTATGTGTTTTGTACTAGGTAATTTTTTTCCCAGAAGAAACAGAATCATTTCCTCAAAATATCTGGCTCAATGGCAGAATGGTTCTATAAACTTTAGGTTTTTTATTTTCTTTCAATACTAAGGGTTTTAGAAGTACATGATACTACTCTACATAAGTAAGTTTGCATATGTATATATTGATAAATTTATTAGATATTTAACGTACTGTGGAATCATTTTTACTAAATTTAAATTTAACTAAATAAATTCAGGTTTTAAACGTAATTTCACATATTTTCTCTCTCTTTTTTTTTTAAGATTTTATTTATTTATTTGACAGAGATCGCAAGTAGGCAGAGAGGCAGGCAGAGAGAGGGGGAGAAGCAGGCTCCCTGCTGAGCAGAGAGCCGGTTGCAGGGATTGATCCCAGAACTCTAAGATCATGACCTGAGCCTAAGGCAGACTTAACCCACTGAGCCACCCAGGTAACTCATATTTTCTCTTTTCTTGAATATAGAACATATGGGATCACTTATCCCATAATAGATGGTAACTTTATGTTTTCCATAATAACCTAATTCTTTAAAAATAACACTGAACTTACTGACAGTTGAAGAGAGATGTAATACACATAGTCTCTGATCCATTTCTCTCTTTCTCTCTCTCTCTCTGTTTTTGCTTATGAGACCATTTTAATCGCAAGGTGTTAACATGAAAGAGTAACATAAATTTCAGGTATCATGGAAATATGTACTGTAAATTCAGAAATAACCGGTATTTCTGAAACCAAATCAAGTGTTTTGAAGACTTCAAAGTACTAGATGGAATTCTTCAAGACCACTGATCTATTTCTTTCTCTTTGATTACCCAAAGTAGGGCTGCTACCTGGAAGGGAAGAAGGCAAATGACAAACCTAATCTCTTAACGAACTTGCTAATGATTATCCTCCTGTAAATAGGCAAAGATATTTTTTGAAATGCCTTGAAATAGTTTTTGAAATGCTTTGAGCAGGATACCCTTGGTTTAGCATTATTTATGTCAAAAAGCCTTGGATCAACAAAATTATGACATATGGCTTTCTGTACAATATTACATAAGCTCTACAACATCTGGAATATAAATAGAGCTGTTTCATAACCTATCTGCTCTGCTGTGAAGTAATAATCCATATACCTTGTTAGGGATCCCATTCATTACACTGGGCCAAAGATCATATGTCTGATACATGAAGGAAGGAATGCCTAGACCTCTTACAGGTTTCACCTGTGTCTCTTTATTGATTAGATCATTAAAACTGTTCATCTTTTTTTAAATTTTATTTAAAGTTTAATATATAGTGTACGATTAGTCTCAGAGGCAGAGTTTAGTGATTCATCAGTTGCATATAACACCCAGTGCTCAAAACTATTAATATATCTTGATGATGGTCAAGTTCTCTGATTTTTTGCATTATTACAAGACATTTGAGTTTAAATACAAAGAGAAAATAAGTATTTCGAGTCCACATATTTTAAACAACATATCCAGTGAAATTTATGAATATTAAAACAATGCTGCTTGAGATTAAACCATTTACCTAGAAAAAGAGGAGAAGAAATTCTTGGTGTTGATGTACGCAATTATATGTATTTAAAACATTTTAGAAGTTATCAATTTCTTGGTCCGTCGACCTTAACAGCAACCGATAAAAATGTTCTTGTTTTGTACATCTTTAATTTGGAAAGCAGAGAAGCATTATGTTTTGCAGATTTTATAGCACCTGTCACTCACATCAGGCTTGTAAGTTTGTTTTCCATAGTGCATTTTACCCATAGTGAAGTTTTTGTCACAAATCTTGATCTTTAATAAGTAAATTCATGAAGCTTATAACTGGCACAGTACACACAATTGTAACACTGATTTCACTTAATCTTTAACCTGACATATTGTAGGTTTTACAGTAGCAGTGCTCATATTGAGACTCCATCTGTTAATGGCAGGAAACAGCAGGAAGCTGCCAAAAAGTGTAAATGACTTGATATGCCGCTAACTGCGGAGTTCAAATATACTCAATGATGCTCTTTTTGTATTTACTGTTTACATGGGAATCACCTTTGAATGCAACAACTAAAAAGAATCCCTGTAGATCAGACTTCTTAAGACATGATAGAGACAATAATAAATTATATCTGTTACTTTTAGTGTGCAAAAATTCCTGTAGCATCTCTCAGAGAAGTACCTCGGCATCCTGACAGAACTATTAAACCTATTAGTTCATATCAGTGAGCTAAGTTAAGGTGCCAAATGTTTTCTTGAGCTGTACCAGAAAATGCATCCTTCAAGTCACACTACCTTGATTATATTAGTTACAGGGCTTTAAATAATCCTTCCAGGCAGGCCAAAATGGAATAATGTGTGCATTCAAAAGTAATTTATTTCTTGGAAAGTCTTTGAGAAAAGCAAAAGACACTTGCTCATAATAAACAGTGTAGAGTTTCCTGAACAAACATAGTCTTTTTCCAGGTTAGATTAATAAATATTCATTTGGCACCTACTGTGTGCCAGGAAATTTGCTGAGTGCTTTGTCTACAGATTCTACAAAATATATTTTTTGCCTTCAAATAGCACACTGATTAGGTATTGAGAATGCTACGTTAGCATGTAACTAAAAAGCATTCCATTAAACAGAGATGTGAAAATGGAAGGGCAGGGAGGAGGGGGAAGTGAGAAAGAAAGAGAGAGAAAAGAGGGAGGGAGGGAAGGGAGGGAGGAAGGGTAGATGGCAGGTTAGGATAATGAAGAGTGCAGAGATTTTTCCGTGAAACTAGTTTAAATAAAAACAGCCTTCTATATATAAATAGTTGAAAGATTTGAGAAAGTTCTAGAATTGCTGTAATTTTGTTTTCTATCTGTGAAGTGGGATATATTTATACATACAGAATAGATTCATTATAGGGATTAAATGAGATGTGCAAATTTGTAAAATTTCATAACAGAAGGAAATTTAATGAGCTCTTTAAAGTCAGAAGAAGCTTCGGGTGAAATATGATGTTTGACCTAGGTTTGAATACTAGATGTATGAGTTTCAGTGCTAAGAGAAATTGCCACAAACTGGACAACTTAAACAACAAATATTTATTACTCCCAGTTCTGAAATTTGGAAGTCCAAGATCAGGGTGCCTGCAGATCCAGTGTCTGATGAGGACCCACTTCCTCGTTTTCATCTAGCCTTTCTTCCTTGTATTCTCACGTGGTGGAGAGCCGGGAGAAGGAGCAGCCTTTCACATCTCTTCTTATAAGGATCCCATTCATGTGGGTTTTAGCTTCATAATCAATTATTATTTCAAAGGCACCACCTCCAATATCACATTGTAGTTAGGATTTCAACCTACAAAGTTTGAGACAACACATTTCAGTTCCTAACACTAGGTATGGCTTAATGGGTGGAAGAGGAAGACAACTAATGTAAAAGAAACACAGACTCCTAAAATAGCATCCTGTTTCTGGAGAGTAGAAAATACTATTCCGTGTCTCAGTACTGGCATGGGTCAGCCCTGAATTCTAGAACAGAATGGTGAGAATGCAAGTAGAAAAGGATCAACAAAATAGTAGTTCCATAAATTGTAGGTAATCTTTTCTATGGATAGGGCCATTTCTTATTTCTTAAGGAGTTAACCAAATCAGATCAAAACCTGTGTTTTGATTCTATAATAAAATGATCAGGCATCAATATTAAATTCTTTGGAAATACACTTACTATGAATATAAGGTTGGCTCTTTCTTCAATGAGTGAATTCAGGTTTAAGAGGCTTTTTATCAATGACAATGTAAGGGAAGAATGAGACGTCCCTTTACTGCAGTCCATCCTATGAGGAAAATAGGAATGGTCATATCACAGGTGATATTTTGGAGTGGTAGTGGCTTACAACATTGGAGGATAGGCTGGGGACATATTTAAGCACTGGTTTTCATCAAGCAAATAAATGGATATACATCATCTACCCAGTTAACTTTCCTGTAGTTATGAGATGGTCTCTTGAAAACAAAGTGGCTCTTGGGGGCAAATAGAATAAGAGCATAATTTGAAATGAATTAGAGTTACTATAAAAATGAAAAAAAAAAAAAAAAGAACAAAAAGCCTCAACAGAAAAGAAGACCGAAATTGAAACTGTACTTCCAATGTTTTGTGCTTATTCAATCACAGGGAGGTATGAAGTTTCTGTCCTATAACATAAGATTTTATAGGACTCTTCAATTATTATTTACAATGTTGAAATTTAATGTATTGATACATTAATAATGTATAATAATGAAAGATACATAATGAAAGAATATAATGAAATGCATAATGAAAGAACAAGTGAAGTATGTGATTTTGTTATCTCTGTTTGGGTAAAATGATTAATTGAAGGCATTAGTACTAGTTTTAAAAACTAGAAGAAATAAGGAATGATGATGAAAGAATGCTTCATATTTTGATATTATTTCATCTTTTTCAGGAAAAAAAAGAAAAAATGAGATTTATAATAAAATTCAGATAATCCTTTCAGTATTTTTTATGATAGTAAAGATAATGATAACTACAATAACAGGATAAACATTTACTTGTGTGCTATTGAATTTGAATTATTTAATTTTGATTTTTGCTAATTGACATATTTTGAAAGTGAAGTTAAACTAAGATGATAATAGAAAGAGTCTAAACTTGTGAAATAAATCTCCTAAAAAGAGAATTCTCTGCCGTGTCCAATTTGTATTAATATTTATTCTTTCTAACATGTATCTTATAGGAAACACATTTAATTTTTTTTAAAAATTTTTTAAAGGTGTATATAGTGGACACAATGTTATGTTAGTTTTAGGTGCAAAATGTAGTGATTCAATTTCTCTATACATTATAATGTGCTCACTGCAAGTGTAGCTACCATCTGTCACCATAAAATGTTATTACAATATCATTGACAAATATTCCCTATACTGTGCTTTTTATTTCCATGGCTTATTGTTGTTATTGTTCTTGTTGTTGTTGTTATTACTATTTATACAGGGCTTGAACTCACGACCCTGAGATCAAGACCTGAGCTGAAATCGAAAGTCTGATTCACAACCTATTGAGCCACCCAGGCACCCTTCCCATGACTTAGTTATTCTGCAACTGGAAGCCTATATTTCCTTCCCCTCCTCACCCATTTTGTCCATCCCCATAGCTTCCTCCCCCTTTCCCTGCAACCATTAATTTGTCTTCTGTAATTATATGTTTGATTCTGCTTTTGGCTTATTCGTTCATTCGTTTGTCTTTTAGATTCCACATATGAGTGAAATCATACAGTATTGGTCTTTCTCAGTCTGATTTATTTCACTTAGTGCAATACCCTCTAGGTCCATCCATATTATTGCAGATGGCAAGATCTCATCCTTTTTTATGTCTGTATAAAATTCCACTTCATATGGAATTCTATATATATTCTTTCATCTTTCAATGGACATTATGTTGCTTCCATATGTTGCTATTGTAAAGAATGCTGTGATACATATAGGGCATATGTATTCCTTTGAATTAGTGATTTTGTGTTCATTGGATAAATACCCAGTAGAACAATTGCTGGATTATAGGCTAGTTCTATGTTTAATTTTTTTGTGGAACTCCCATGCTGTTTTTCACAGTGGCTGTGCCAATATACATTCCTGCCAACAGTGCATGAGGGTTCCTTGTTCTCCACATCTTGCCAACACTTTTTATTTCTTGTGTTTTTCTTGTATTTTATCCATTCTGATAGGAGTCAGTGGTTTTGTTTGCATTTCCCTGATGATTAATGATGCTGAGCATCTTTTCATGTGACTGTTGGCCGTCTGTATGTCTTCTTTGGAAAAAATGTCTATTCAGGTATTTTGTCCATTAAAAATCAATTGGATTGGATTATTTGGGATTTTTTTTGTGTGTTGAGTTGTATAAGCTCTCTATATATTTTGAATATTAACTCCTTATCAGATATATCATTTGTATTCAACAATATATTAGAGGAATCATTCACCATGATCAAGTGGCATTTATTTCTGGGATATAAGTGTGGTTCAATATTTGCAAATCAGTCATTGCAATATACCACATCGATAAAGCAAAGAATAAAAATCATATAATTACCTCAATAGATGCAGAAAAACCATTTGACAAAATTCAACATCTGTTCTTCATAAAAATTCACAACAAAGTAGGTTTAGAGGGAACATAACTCTATCTAATATCATACTCAATGGTGAAAAACAGAGCTTTTACTTTAAGATAAGGAACAAGACAAGGAAGTCAACTCTCACTACTTTTATTCAACATAGTACTGGAAGTCATAGCCATAGCAATCAGACAAGAAAAAAAAAAACAAGAGGCATCCATATTGGTAAGGAAGAAGTTAAACCTTCACTATGTACAGATAACATTAAATTATATGGAGAAAACCCTAAAGACTCAATCAGAAAACTAATAGAAGTAATAAAGGAATTCAGTAAAGTTGCAGGATATGAAATACCCAGAAGTTGTAGCATTTCTCTACACTAATAACAAAATAGCAGAAAGAGAAGAAAGTTATTCCATTTATTATTACACCTAAAAGAATAAAATACACTTTGATAACATGTTAAATTTGGAATTCAATAAAAATATATATGGTCAGTATTTTAAAAATACAAAACAAATTAATTTTACATCAATATTCCATAAAGTTATTTTGTTTTAATTATAAATTTATTTATGAATACATAGATATAGTTCTCTTTTACAAGGCACCTTTAATTAATTGCTTTGAAAAGGCTATTCACTTTATAGAATGATAGCTGAACTGTCAAATTAATTTTACTGATTCAAACGTTTGCAGCTTTCATTTTTGTCAATTAGTGAAAACTTCCTATTTATCATGAATTTTAAATTCTATGTAAAGCCCTGATATATTTTTAATAGCAAACTACATTCCAAAATTATTGTATTAAATTCATTCAGCATTATCTATCATATTCCTTCAGATATATGAAAATTAGTGAATTGTTTCTTTAATTTTCTATACTTAATTGCAGACCTGTTTAACTCAAAGGACTACTGATTAGGGTGAGAGAGTATATTTCTAGAAGAACTGACCCTTATTAACTCACTCATGTATTCTTTCATTGACAAATAAAGTACACAACATTGAAGTGAAAAAATACAGTGTCCCTGACTTCAGAAAAGTATATGAATATATTATATACATTTATTTGGTTGTGTAACTTAAATGTTTTTAAGTATGTAAATCTTTATTCTTCTCACGTTAAGAAAGTAAGACAGTGTATGGATTTATTCCCAAGATGTTCATGGCCTTCTATCTCTGCAACTCCCTTGTTTTTTGTGTCCTTTGGATGCTACTACTGTATGGCACCATCTCCTAGATATTCATACCAGAGTCTTATAGTTCCTGTATGCTTTCTATCCAGTAATTCCCCTCTGAACCTGTCTGGTTGGAACCCACCAATTCTTGGCATCTATAGATTAGGTCACATTCGGTTTTGGGACTATAATAGGCTTGCTTTTTACATTAATATCACAATTATAAAAGTTGAAATGTATATCAAAAATAACATCTTACCAGTATAAGGTAAAATAAGTGAAATTTAAAGACATTAATTTTGAGTGTGTTTACTTTTGTAAGAAAGCTCCAAACTGTCTTTCAACGTAGCTGTATCATTTTGCATTCTAAATAGCAATGAATGAAAATTTTTGTTGCTCTTCATTTTGCCAGCATTTGGCCAGTATTTCCTATTTTGGCTCTTCTAATAGCTAATGGCTATATAATTGTTGTTTTAATTTGCATTTTCCAGATGACCCCATGATATGGAATATCTTTTCATATGATTATTTGTCATCTTTTTGCTTAGATTTCTTTTTTTTTTAATTTTTAATTTTTTATAAACATATAATATATTTTTATCCCCAGGGGTACAGGTCTGTGAATCGCCAGGTTTACACACTTTACACAGCACTCACCAAAGCACATACCCTCCCCAATGTCTATAACCCCACCCTCCTTTTCCCAACCCCCCTCCCACCAGCAACCCTCAGTTTGTTTTGTGAGATTAAGAGTCACTTATGGTTTGTCTCTCTCCCAATCCCATCTTCTTTCATTTATTCTTCTCCTACCCCCTTAAGCCCAATTGTTGCATCACCACTTCCTCATATCAGGGAGATCATATGATAGTTGTCTTTCTCTGCTTGACTTATTTCGCTAAGCATGATACGCTCTAGTTCCATCCACATTGTCACAAATGGCAAGATATCATTTCTTTTGATGGCTGCATAGTATTCCATTGTGTATATATACCATGTCTTCTTGATCCATTCATATGTTGATGGACATCTAGGTTCTTTCCATAGTTTGGCTATTGTGGACATTGCTGCTATAAACATTCGGGTGCATGTGTCCCTTTGGATCACTACATTTGTATCTTTAGGGTAAATACCCAATAGTGCAATTGCTGGGTCATAGGGCAGTTCTATTTTCAACATTTTGAGGAACCTCCATGCTGTTTTCCAGAGTGGCTGCACCAGCTTGCATTCCCACCAACAGTGTAGGAGGGTTCCCCTTTCTCCGCATCCTCTCCAGCATCTGTCATTTCCTGACTTGTTGATTTTAGCCATTCTGATTGGTGTGAGGTGATATCTCATTGTGGTTTTGATTTGTATTTCCCTGATGCCGAGTGATATGGAGCACTTTTTCATGTGTCTGTTGGCCATCTGGATGTCTTCTTTGCAGAAATGTCTGTTCATGTCCTCTGCCCATTTCTTGATTGGATTATTTGTTCTTTGGGTGTTGAGTTTGCTAATTCTTTATAGATTCTGGACACTAGTCCTTTATCTGATATGTCGTTTGCAAATATCTTCTCCCATTCTGTCAGTTGTCTTTTGGTTTTGTTAACTGTTTCCTTTGCTGTGCAAAAGATTTTGATCTTGATGAAATCCCAATAGTTCATTTTTGCCCTTGCTTCCCTTGCCTTTGGCGATGTTCCTAGGAAGATGTTGCTGCAGCTGAGGTCGAGGAGGTTGCTGCCTATGTTCTCCTCAAGGATTTTGATGGATTCCTTTCGCACATTGAGGTCCTTCATCCATTTGGAGTCTGTTTTGTGTGTGGTATAAGGGAATGGTCCAATTTCATTTTTCTGCATGTGGCTGCCCAATTTTCCCAACACCATTTATTGAAGAGACTGTCTTTTTTTCCATTGGACATTTTTTCCTGCTTTGTTGAAGATTAGTTGACCATAGAGTTGAGGGTCTATTTCTGGGCTCTCTATTCTGTTCCATTGATCTATGTGTCTGTTTTTGTGCCAGAACTATGCTGTCTTGATGATGACAGCTTTGTAATAGAGCCTGAAGTCTGGAATTGTGATGCCACCAACTTTGGCTTTCTTTTTCAATATTCCTTTGGCTAATTTGAAGTCTTTTCTGGTTCCTCTATCCTTCATCTTTAGCAGTATATTTTCTTGCCCAGCAAAACTGAAATATTTGTAAATAAAGATGAATGTTTCCCAAATAATAATGATCACTCGCTCTGCAACTTTTTCATGCTAGACACATGACATTTTATTTTCTAATTATTTTTGACATTTTAGTTTGTTTAGTCTTGAAATCAACTGTAATGTACTTACTATGATCCCTTATTTACAGTGGTAAAATGAGGCAGAGAGCAAAAGAATATATCCCATCTCAGAAATGGTAAGCACCAGAAATGGATTGATAGCCACACAGTATATCTCCAGACTCTAAATGCTTAACCACTATTCTCTGTTTCCATGTCATTAAAACTAAGAGTGGTTTTAACATGATTCTTTCTATTGTTTTGAGAAAATTAACTCAGATTTTTTTTTAAGATTTTATTTATTTGACAGAGAGATCACAAGTAGGCAGAGGGGCAGGCAGAGAAAAAGGAGATAAATGTAAAAGTAACATTTAACCATGTCACTCAGACTCACATAAAATTCCCTATGCTTTTTATATAGTGGGAGAAAAAGTATAATGGAACATTGTATTTAAAATTAAAGATGTAAAGCAATGCCCAAACATTATTTTCTTATTTAAATTAAATCATCATGTAAAGAAACTTAATCTAAAACATATTCCATTATATCAGACTTGCACGTAAAAAGCTAAGAAATTATATGTTATGGTGCTGGACCATCAGATTCAACTAATTTTTTCTACCTTAAGAAAATTGGCCACAGGTCTAAGGCTCCATCTGTTTTTTCATCCATTGCATTAATCATGTAATCTCTTTATTAATTTTTAGTTAGCCTAGTGTAAAAAGAGAAAGCTAGACTTAAATATTTGGGGAAAAAATTTAAAGAAATAAACTTTCTGTGCAAAATAAAATAATCAAAATAACTTTTTTTTTTTTTTTTTTTAGCAGACACATACAAGAATTGGTGGTATTACTAACAAGAGAAGTGACAGACTTTAATTATCAAGATTTGGAAGAATAACAGTGATGAATTTGTATAACTCCTTAAAATTTATGGAGCACTTTCTCATATATTATCTCCTTTTACGTAATCCTTACAACTGTCATAGAGATCAGCCAGACACATTTTAACAATGAACTAGTGCAGTTCTTATAAAAATTGGGACAATAGCTTTTTCTAGTTTTCCTAAGCCAAGGTCTGTTAAGACTAAACAGGATCCTGATCCCAAGTAGAATTAGGAAAGGGTAGCTCTTCATAGTTAGGTGCCAAATTTACCTATATGAATCTTTTAGTTTTGGAAATTTATGTTTTCTATGTACTCCATATTCTTTATTCTTCAGTTTCCATGGTGCTACAGCAACCAGTTAAGCCTGCTGTTACTATGGAAACAATAGTGTCTTTCCATTTCATACATTTTGGTACATTCTTCAGATATTTCCTCCACTTGTACATTCATTTTTGTTCTACAAATATGTAATTAAAAATTGCAACAGTGCTTAAGAAAGCAACTGAGACGAACTACTTATACTTTTAGGATAATGGAGAATTAATAATGAGTCATAATAAATGAATGAATATATACATATACATTGAGTCATCTTGGTATTTAATCTAAAATTATCAGCTTACTCTTTGTACATTCTTTGAAGACAGAATCTGTTTAGTTGAAATATTTTATGAAAAATTATTACATTTTATTCCTGGTGCTGCCAAAATAAAATGAACAAAAATATTCTTACTGGCAATACAAGAAGGAGAATATATTGCAATAATGCATGTGATACTTATTCTTTCAAAGGAATAAACTATTTTAGTCACTGGGTCAGCTCCAAGCATTCTTTGTACCATGAGAAAGCTAGTGAGAAATTAGAATACATAAATTTTCTACAGTATAATTTCATTTTGAAAATTTCTGAAAAATACTTATTTTTTTGCTACTATTGGCATTATGTTTTGAGTTGTAACAGCTCCACCACATGCATACACTTCCCACTCCCCTCAACATACACACCAAAGGACGTGCTCTTTCTGAAATTATAATCCTTTACCACTCCCAAGGAAATTCCATTCTGACTAGGATAAAACATTTTTTTTTTTTTAAGGGGAAACTTAAACTCAAAATCTGTAGTGAAGTCCATTGTCTGATAAAATAATCCTTCTATTCATGCTTGCTATATTTGGGAGCTAGAATCAGTTTAGAGATGTTTACAAATATTGACATGTTTATAGATGGAATGATATTTATTATTTCATAATCTAAAGTGTTTTTTAATATATATTTAAAATTGTTCAAACATGCATGTAACACTAAATATTTTACCTTTTACATTATATTTTACTACCTAAAATAGATTTTTATAAACAATTTATTTTAAAGAATTTTAGATTCGTAGGAAGGTGTGAAGAAATTTAAGGGAAATCCTATGCACCCTTCACTTAACTTCTTTCAGTGGTAGTGTCTGACCTATGATAATACAATTATCAAAGCCAGAAAATTGACCTTGATATAAAATTTATTTATAATTATTTAGATTTCACCAGTTGTACATGCATTTCCTGTGCATGGATGTGTGTGTAGTTCTATGTAACTTTATTCCATATATAGCTTCCTACAATTACTACAAAACTCAAGAACAGAAGAATTTTACCATTCCTGTAAGACTTGGTCCTACTATCCCTTTATAGTCACACTGACTCTGCCCCTCTAAAACCCTAAAGCTAAAAACCACTAATATGTTCTTCATTTTTAGAATTATGTTATTTATTGAAAGTTATATGCAACTATGCAGTCTGTGTCATTTTTGACATTGGCTTTTATTCAGGTTTTATGAATATCCATGTATAACTTTTTGTCTGAAAATAAGTTTTTATTTATTTGGGATATATGCCTAAAAGTAGAATTTCTCAGTTGTACAGTATGTATGGTGCTAGCTATAGGTTGTTTGTACATGCTCCTAGTGAGATAGAGAAAATATCTACTCTATTCTCATGTTCTGAAGGTATTTATAATAAATGAATATTGATATAGTAAATCACATTTATTGTTTTTCAAATATTAAATCAATCCTGCATATCTGAAGTAAAGCCAACATAGTCTTGTTGTACTATTCTTTTTATACATTGCTGAACTCAATTGCTCAAATTTTGTTGAGGGTTTTTGAATCTAAATTCATGAGAGATCAGTTTCATTTTATTCTACTGTCTTGTTTGATTTTGGTATAAAGATAATGCTGGCCTCATAAATTTGTTGTGATAAAATGCTTTTAAGTGATTTGATTTTCGTCTCTGAATCATCAAATGAGTAGATTGGATTTGATTTAAAATTGCTGCTCTTTTTTGTATTTAACTTATCTTTTCATTTTATAGCAATTGTGCATTTTATAACTTCACATTTTCCTAAAACTATAATGTATTTAACATATTTAACACACTCCATTATTAACAAATACAGCTTTTATTCTATGTTCTATACTCTGATGTGCACATAAAGTGATGACTACACTCTTACCTTGTATAATTGTGAAGTGATTTTGCATATAAGGCTGATTTCGTGGCAATATTGTTTGCTGGAGTAAACCCAATCTGAATTGTGAGAGGGTTTCCTCTTCTTTTCTTGCCTTATTTTTTATATATTGTTCTGCCACTCATATAAGATTTTTTTCAATATACAGATCTTCCTGGACTTATAATACGGTTCTATCACAATAAATCCATTGTAAATTGAAAATATCATCAGTCAAAAATGGATTGTTTTTTATTAAATAAATTCTCTCTCCAAAATGGAGTTCAGTCTTACAAACCTGATGTCTAGAACCACATTCTCTACTAACTGAGCCATCCAGGCACCCCCCAAAATGCATTTAATATGCCTATCCTACCAAACATTACAGCCTAGCCTAGTCTAAATTAAACATGCTCAGAACACTTACATTAGCCTACAGTTGGACAAAATCATCTAACATAAAGTCTATTTTGTAATAAAACGTTGACGCTCTCATATAGTTATTGAATACTGCACTTCAAGTCAAAACAGAATGACTATATAGATACAGAGTGATTGTAAGTATCTCAGTTGTTTGCCCTCATGATCAGGAAGCTGCCTGGGAGCCCTGGCTCACTGCCACTGCCCTGCATCACGAGTCTTTATGGTGTGTCACTAGCCCAGGAAAAGAGTAAAACTTTAAATGTGATGTGCAGGTTCTTTTGAATGCATATTTCTTTTGAACCATTGTAAAGTTAAAAAATCCTAAATTGGATTAGAATAGTTGGGGACCATCTGTATTAAAAGTTATTGCAAGTTACATTTATTAAAAAATGTTAGTTAACTAACTGAAATTTAATAAAAACTTTAAAAAATCAAGATGATTTTGGGGTTTTTTGCCAGTCTTTCAATATATTTTTAAATTTAAAATATTAACAATAGTCATTTTACCTGCATTACACACTCCTGCATGAAAGAATACTCTCATGTCATATATAATTATTTATATATTGCCTGAAAGAAATTATTAGATGAATATGAATTTGAAGGAGTGAAAAAATGTAAGAATATATTCCAGAAATTGTGCTATTCTGTATATTATTGATCAATTATTTTATTTTAGAGCAATAACTTGGGCAGTGATATAAGTTTATTTTAATAATTATTATTTTAGGGTCCACTTTTTTCTTTTTTTTCTTTTCATATTCTGATGTGTGGACAAATTTGCAAATAAAATGGGTTTCTGAAAGACTATATTTAAATAAAAGTAAGTATACCAGGTGAATCATATGTAGTAACTGTTCCCCACATGAATATCTTAATGAACTTCAATAGCGGAGATCTTAGAGAGGAATCTTCCCATGTTTCTTGCTTAATTTTAATTGTTTGGCAATAAATTCAGGACGCTCAGTCTTTCCCTACTCTTTTTCACCCCAAACCTTTTTATTGAGGCTGTTGTGACACGATGCCATCAGTTTAATTTCTGGGAAACTTGTCTGGATAATCTAGTTTTAGTCCTGATTGTCTTCCCTTCCTCCACTGATTCTTTCTTTAGCCCAGCAGAAGGACGAGGGAAGCAGGAGGAAAGGACACTTTTTCCTTTAGTGAACTTTTTTTCCTTCCTTCCTTCCTTCCTTCCTTCCTTCCTTCCTTCCTTCCTTCCTTCCTTCTTTCCTTCCTTCCTTCCTTCCTTCTTTCCTTCCTTCCTTCCTTCCTTCCTTCCTTCCTTCCTTCCTTCCTTCCTTCCTTCCTTCCTTCTTCCTTCCTTCCTTCCTTCCTTCCTTCCTTCCTTCCTTCCTTCCTTCCTTCCTTCCTTCTTTCCTTCCTTCCTTCCTTCCTTCCTTCCTTCCTTCCTTCCTTCCTTCTTTCCTTCCTTCTTTCCTTCCTTATTTCCTTCCTTCCTTCCTTCCTTCTTTCCTTCTTCCTTCCTTCCTTCCTTCCTTCCTTCCTTCTTTCCTTCCTTCCTTCCTTCCTTCCTTCCTTCCTTCCTTCCTTCCTTCCTTCCTTCTTTCCTTCCTTCCTTCTTTCCTTCCTTCCTTCCTTCCTTCCTTCCTTCCTTCTTTCCTTCCTTCCTTCCTTCCTTCCTTCCTTCTTTCCTTCCTTCCTTCCTTCCTTCCTTCCTTCCCTCCCTCCCTCCCTCTTTTCTTTTCTTTCTTTGTGTCCCCTCCGTCCTTCCCTTTCTTCCTCTCTTCCTCTTTTCTTTCTTGTGTTCTTTATTGATTAGCTTTATACCTGGCACAGTGCATTTGAGATATATACTTCGGAAGATTAAGAGCTCTTTCCCCCTTGCTTTTGCTGTTAACCTCTTTCACTGGTGTAATGGATGTTTCCTGTCTAGAGGCACAAATCCAGTAAGGGGTGTGTGTGTGTGTGTGTGTGTGCATGCGTACACACTCGTGCATGTGCACCTGCGTGCATAAACGTGGGGGGCACCCAATGAGCCATAGACATTGGATCATCTATAATTAATTTTATAAGCATGCCTGATATACTGCTTCATATTCTCTTGTAGATAAAAATAGAGGTTATAAATAAATTCTTAGTTGTGGTCTTGTCTTGGTATTTTTAACACACAAAAAATGAAAATGTTAACTCTGAAAGACTAAGCCTGTAGGATGAAATGACAACCATTCATAGATTAAACACTGTTCTATACCATAATTTTTGTTAGTTAACTTTTCTATTCCTCATTTTCATTATCTGTAAAATCTATATAGTGTAAAATCTATACCTACTTTATAACCTCCTGGTAAAAATATGTTAATGCATGTGAAATATTATTAAAAAAATCTTAATATTTTGAAACTACTGTTATTATAGGGGGTATAAACCTGAATCCACAAACTGAGCTGTGCAGAAATGTCACTTTACTTTACATTCTTTAGGTCATGTTGAATCAAAATCTAAACCACTATTTTGCCAGGACTATGAGAAATACAACTTCAGGCACTGGAGATTCTTCCTTTCCTCTAGAACTGTACAAAGATCTTTGGAAGAAGAATATTAGAGCAAAAAAAGAAACTGGTTTCTCTGGTCTTTGGTGCACATTTTGATTATGGGAGTGTGTGTTGTTCAATGTCACATAGTTCCTCGAGTATATCTGATCTTTTTTTTCTGTGCTAGGCTGGTGTCTTGGGATTACTTGACATTACTGGGTATCCTTCATTGAAGAGCTTGCTTGTATTTTTTGTTTGTTTTAAATTAGGTCTTCTATTTGCCCACTGCATTACAGATCCTATCACTTTCCTGGAGTACAATAAAATACCCAAGGTCTAGTCATCATTTCTTACGGAGCCCCAGAACTGCATTTCCTATACAGTGTGGGGAAATCTTAACTTTCCCTTCTTTCTCTGCTTCTGCCTCTCTTCTCAAACGGGTACCCGCCCCCTTCCTTTGCTCCTAGTATAAACTGTTTATATAGTTTAGGGTTTGAGGCAGGGAAAAGCCAGTTTCAGGTGAATTCTGCATCAAGTCAATCAGGACTAACTTCCTGAGGTAATAAAGCCAACAGTTTCCATGGTGACTCAGATAAATAGGAAAATGTGGCAGAAATTAGACATCAATTATTATCTTAAGAAATTAACTTTTCCTGCTTTAATTATCATAATTACATAATAAAGAGAGGACTTTCATTTTTGTTTTTAACTTCTTACAAAGGACCATGAAAGCAAAGTGCACCAAAGTTAAACAGTTATGGAAGATTTTATGTGAGTCTATCATAATAAGGAATAGAGACCAGATACAGTCTGAATTCAGCTTTGCTAAAACAAAGAGAGTGGAAGAGTTTTTAAGAACTGGGGTACAGAGAGGCATCTGGGTGGCACAGTCAGTTAAGCGTGTGACCCTTGGTTTTGGCTCAGGTCATGATCTCATGATTTGGGACTGAGTCCTGCATAAAGGCTACCTGTTCCGCACAGAGACTGCTTGGGTCTCCCTCCTCCCTCTCCTCCTCTGGCTCGTTCTCTCTCTCTCTCTCATTCTTTTAAATAAATAAATATTTTAAAAAAAATAAGTGAGGTGCAGAAATCATAGACCATCTGATTTTGCTAATTGGCTTTATCTGAAAGAAAATAAACTTTCTTCTAACTTCATGACAGGAAGTAATTTTATAAGTTGGAGATAGGTGCCCAGTGAAGATTGGGAGATAGCAGCTCTATCTTCCTTCATGTTTACACTTCAAAGCACTGCCTCCCGGGCCCTTGAGAAAGACATTCTTGAGTTATAAAACTGGCAAGAGTTTTTTTAAAAGGATTTATCTTTCAAAGGATCAGAGAATGTGCAATTACAAGTTTGCTAAAGAAAATGCTCTAAGAAAAGGGAGGCCAGGGCCTAAAGTCTAGAAGAAACCTGTCTAAATTTAGTCAAGCTCAGGGAAATCTTTAGACTATCTTGGTCAGGGCCTTGTGAAAATCTTGTCTCATGTGATTAAGAAAAATACCTCTTTTTGGTTTGCCCCAGACTGTCTTTTTTCCACCACTTTTTCTGCTCTTCTTTATATACCCCATGAGATTCCTAACACAGGTCAAGAGCCTTTGTCATGCCAGTGCCTTGTTGCAGATAACTTACTGTTTGGTAAAACTTACTTATCTCTTCCCTGCAGTTGACTTTACTGTAAAGATGAGCATTTCCTCATTGTATTAGAAAAGGTTACTTCCTCCAAAAATCACACTATTGCTGGTTATTTATTACCCTGGGGGGTGACCTTTTGCTGGCTGTGACTGAACTGCTGTAGTTCTCTGTGCTGATCTAATGTCAGTGTTCTGTATCCTGGCCAGCTCTTCTCTGTTACCTAGGCTAAATAAACACTGTTCTGTCCCTTTTGCTGTGGGGGCTTTTATCCTCTTTCTTTTTGCTGTAAAGAAAGAATTCCAGATTAAGACCTGAGAAGAGAATGAATCATTGATGCTTTGATGTTTCTTGAGTAATCACTAGATCATTCTCCACTATAGAGGCAGTTGGTCTTCATATTTAGGACACAATTGACCACTGACATGGAAGCTGTAGATTTTTTTTTAGTAGGAAATGCCATTCAGAAAAAGGAGAAAGAACTCTTGAAAAAAGTGTGACTGTTAAAGTTCCAGAAACCCATGGCAGAGATGACATAATTTATTACTTAGAAGTAGAAAGTGAAAGAAAGAAATACTCAGAACCAGTTCTTATTTCTTTTGCTCCTCATCAAAAGTTTCTTTTTGGCAACTGGGCCAGTTTCGTGGTATGATCTCTATCACCACAATTTTGTTAATTTTTCTTTAGACCCAAGTCTTTGCTATTCTTTCTTTCCTAGGCAAATCTCAATTTTTAAAGACTTGCTTCAGCTTATAATCTAATTGAAACCTGCCTTTAACATCAACAATGTTTTCTTTCATGGAATACTAAGAACTATTTAAAGAGTATTCAATCCACTTGGAAATATTCATGTAGATCAGAGATAGACTAACTATTTCACCCCATGGGTGAAATCCATACTATATTAAAGTCTTATTGAAACATAGCATACTTATTTTTTAATGTTACTTCTTAAAACACTTAATTGGGCAATTACTGATATGTAAAAAGTTATACATATTCACTATACATGACTCTATCAATTTGGGGAATTACAGTAAATATGCTCCTGTGAAACCATCACTATCAATAAGTCCACAGACAGATTCATCACATCCCAAAGTTCCCTCCTGCGATGTTTCCCATTACTATGTTTTGTGTATGTGTGATAAGAATACTTAACATAAGTTCTACTTAATTAAGAAATTAAGACCACACCTATTTTCGAAATATTGTCTATAGTTGCTCTTGTGTTAACAGTAGCAGAGTCATGTAGTTGTAACAGAGACCAGATGGCTCAAAGAGCTGAAAATACTTACTTTTTTTTTTAAGCCCTTTTAAGAAGACCCTTAAGATTGAGAACTATTTCAATTTTTCCTTTAAAGATACATATCCTCTGGTGAATTGTGTAGATAGTACTTTAGATTTCCTTGAATCTTTCTATAGCTCACATAGCTCCTAGTCTAGGACAAGATAGTGTCTCAAGGAAATGCATTTTTTTGTACAAGTGTAAATTTAGATGAAAAATGCAATTATATTTGTTATGATTAAAAGATAAGGAAACTATAACTGCCAAATATATTTTTAGCATTAAAACTTGTACTATGATAGCTTTATTTTGGTTTTATAATATAGTACAGAATTAAAAGAAACAAAGAATTAAATATAAAAATAACACAGTTTTGTGCTGTTAGACATTCCTTGAACACAGAAGACTAGGTTTGTTCAGTAACAAAATCTGTATCAGTCCTTGACCCTTTATATATGATAGATCCATTCATATTTCTCCTAGGGTTTTTTCAATTTTTTTTGCAATCTGACAGACTAAATTATAGTCAGGAAAATATTTACCAATTGCATAGAAATATTATAATACTTTATAAAATGTTTCTCAACTAAATATAGAATTATTTTCTTATCATAGAAATGTCCTCCTGAACTTTTCTTTAATTCAAAGGTTTTATTTCAAATAAGTAGCTTTGGAGAAGGAATTCCACATGATTTTGGGTAAAAAGTCTGCGATTGTTCAGGCTTCCATTTTTTTGAGACTGCTTCAAATAGGAGATTTCTTCAATAGGATTTAGCTGAATTTTAGGGCTTAAGAGTCTATTGAATTATTTAAAAAAATATGACTTCTTTCTCTCTGCTAATATGGTACATTAATCTCTGATATTGAATACACTTTATACTTTCCAACACATTTACTTTCCTCGCATAATTTTATCTAATTAGAAAAAAATGTTTATCTCAGTAAACCCAAGTCCTCCCCTATTTAAAAAAAAAAAAAAAGATTTATTTATTTATTTGAGAGAGAGAGAGAAAACACACCACAGGGCAGGTGGGAGAGAGAGAGAATCTAAAGCAGACTCCCTGCTGAGCATGGTGCTTGAGGTGGTGGACTTGATCCCATTATCCTGAGATCCTGACCTGAGCCAAAATTGAGAGTCACATGCTTAACTGACTGAGGCACCCAGGTGCTCCCAAGTCCTCTACTCTTAATCAGTAATTAACTTCAGTCTTACCTTTAGGAGTCCAGCCAGAACTCTGAATCCCACGTCTGAAAAACATGGCTGTATTGTCAGAAGGAATGCAAGTTGTTGGTCTTAACCAACAAAAGACATAAAGTTCCAAAGCTGCTGAAAGCTATTCTAAAAACATGTGACCTCACTTGAAACCATATGACTGTGAGGTTTCTGCTGAAGCATCTGTATAACTATTATAGGGTCTTGGACTGAATTTAATCTTTTTAATTCTAATTTTCACTACTATAATTGTCCCTGATAGTTAATTAACTAGAGAATCAATCTTTCAACTAGCTTCACAATGGACTAGAACTCTTAGTTCTAAGAATCCGGTGGCAATCTTGTTTAAACCTTTCAGAGGCACTCTTAGTTCCATACTTTCTACATTTCCCAAATCTTTCTAGATATTGTCTTCTAGTCTTGAATTGTAAGAATCCTGTGTTACTCTCAACTATTCCTGTTTGTTTGCAGTTTATACCATTCATTTTTCAATAAATGCTATGCTTAGTACATATTTTGTTCTTGATATTTTTATTAGAACTAGGGGTATAACAGTGATAAAAACAAGTCTCTGCCATTATGGACATTATATATGGTGCTTGTACTGAGAAAAATATCCCTAACAGTGTGTTATTTTCTTATAGCTGGACACTGTTTAATGCAAAATTTCTCTGACTATCAAGGAGTCATTGAGTTGTTTACATTGGATATATTTTTAAAGATTTTATTTATTTATTTGACAGAGAGAGATCGATCACAAGTGTCGCCCTCGACCCGTAAGAACGACAATCAGCCTGGTATGGTGTTAATGCTTCATCCGTTTATTTCGTCAACTTCCTTAGTTTATATGTGGCAGGGTGACCAATAAGGGGCCAAGCAATGGGGAGAGCCAATGAGAGTCCTGTTACTATGCTGATTAAATTTGAAACAGCCAATGACTATGTCCTCCTTTAGGTGGGCTTCACCAGAACGTCCATTGTTTACTTGCAGCGTATTTTGCTGGCAGTGAGCCAAGCACCATCTTGTAATGGCGGGGACTTTCCTGGCCGCGGAGGCGGTCCCCGACAACAAGTAGGCAGGCAGAGAGAGAGGGGGGAACAGGCTCCCTGCTGAGAAGAGAGGGCTCAGTCCCAGGACCCTGAGATCATGACCTGAGACAAAGGCAGAGACTTAACCCACTGAGCTGCCCAGGTACCCTGGATATTTTTGTTAAACTTTTTTTTCCATGTTTATTAAGAAATAATTGATATACATCATTGTATTAGTTTAAGACTCACAACATGTTTTGATTTATATATAGTGAAATTATTGTCACAAATGATCAGCTAACACCCATCATCTCATATGTGTATAATAAAAAGAAAAAGAAATGAAGAAAAAAGAAAAAAAAGAATAGTTTATATTTGTAATGAGAGCTCTTTTTTTTTTAAGATTTTATTTATTTATTTGATAGAGAGAGACACAAGAGAGAGGGACTGCAAGCAGGGGGAGTGGGAGAAGGAGAAGCAGGCTTCCCGCTGAGCAGGGAACCTGATGTGAGATTTGATCCCAGAACCCTAGGACTATGACCTGAGCCAAATGCAGATGGTTAAAGACTGAGCCACCCAGGCACCCTATGTAATGAAAACTCTTAAGAATTTACTTTCTTAATAACTTCTTATTTCTTATACAGGAGTTAGCAATAGTCATCATACTGTACATTACATCTCTACTACTTACTTATCTTATAACTGGAAATTTGTACGTTTTCTTTTAAAGAAATATTTTTAATTTTTTAAAGTAAAATCTACCTCCAGTGTGGGACTCAAACTCACGACCCCAAGATCAAGAGTTGCATGCTCTACCCACTGAGCCAGATTGATGCCTCTTCACTGGAAGTTTGTACCATATGACCATTTTCCTTCAATTTCCCCTCCTCTACCCTATCATTGATTAGATATTCTTGATGATAACGGCCAAACTAAATCTACTACTTTTTTTTTTTTAAACATTCAAATAGGCTTCTCAACCACTTGCTGTGTGTGATCTTCAGGTGCCATCTATACAGCTTATCATATTCCTATTATGATAATAGCCTAGGCTGGAGTAATAGCTCAGACACTGAATTCTTATAGCAGATATTGTCTATATAGATCAAATGAAGTTGAAGCAGTACTGTTCCTTACAACTTCTCATCTGTTATGGTCTTCTGCTAGTATTTGAAATTTTGTTCTTTCGTTCTTTTTTTTTTTTTTTAACTCTGATTCAATTATTAGGTTTAATCTTTCAGGTAGAGTACATTCTAGTTAAGTCTATTTGTTATTCTTCTTTAGACTCCTTTCAGTGCTTTTACCTTGGGACTACATGGAAAATGTACTATATTTATTGATTGTATTTGATTTAATTTGAACAATATACAGGAATTAGATTCCATAAATTTTAACATATTTCAGCTCCTTGAATTTATTACACATTTAAATATATTTTTGTAAATTTCCACCCGAGACATTTTATAGCCAATTATACTAAAATTTGTAATTCGCAACATTATATATTGTTAAAGCCATTAGATATTGATTAGGCTTTTCCATTAAATTTTAATCCATTAAGATTTTTCATGTTTCCAATATTCATATACTTAAGTGAAATAATAGATTAAATAGGAGGATAAAATAATAAAGCTTTATTTTACTGAAGAGTTTTTATAGTTAATACTACTCATGATTTCTCTATGATAGAATAATGACTAGTATGAAATAATATACCCAGCACTTTACTTCTTTGAATTACGTAGTGGAGAACACTTTCTTTTTAGTGCCCAAACAAAATTTAAAGTTCCATGTAATGAACATTCTAATGAGCCTTACCATATTATATTTTAGGTTAATTTTCTTTCAGTATTTATCTTACTATAAATAACCATATTCTTGACCCTGATGATTAACATTTATCCTTAATCTGTGGTAGGTTGTTTTTATTTAAAAATTTGGTGCATTAATAGCCAAAGCTGTATAGGTAAGGGAAATGTCTTAAAAGATTCAAAAATCTGAAAAATATAAATTTACAAAAACAAGACAAACCCTCCTATAGAAAACATGCTCCCTTATTAATAGTTAATGGAATGAATGACTGAAAAATTGTTTATTCAAGAAGCTCTTCTCATTTGAAATCTTTTTGGAGACTGAATTTTTATTTATTTTTCTTTTCTTTTTCTTTCTTTTTTTTTTTTTTTTTTTTTTTCTTGGTACTTCCTCTGCTTTGGGGAAGCTATAAAGCACTTATTTCTTCAATAGAGGTCATCATCATGGATCACCTCAGGAGGTAAGAAAAGCAATTCATACATTTCCTACACAAACAGACTCTTCCAGAGACCTCCTGCGGACATAGCTCAGTTAAAATATGCTTAATTTTATCCTCAGGTGGTTTTAGCAGGAGACAGTTTCATTTCTACACAGAGCTACCAGAGCTATATCTGCATCTTAAAGATAAATTTACAAGGACAATCAGTCTTACATTGCGATATGTGGCACTGCGTGTCTTTTAATTTCAGAATCTTACTAAACAAAGCATTATTGCAAATTTGTTTAATCATAATTGAATTTTGGATATATTAAACAACTCCAAATAATATCAGGTAAACAAGTAGCTACACAGCTGTACATTTGGAAATACTTCACTATAAATTCATCTCCTTTATAATCAACATTATTATAAAAGTAACTCCTCTCTCTGTGTAAATATATGTACTTTTGAGAACTTTTCAGAATTCTAGGATTCTAATGAGGGAAGATGGCTGAAAAAATTCAACATTGACTATCCAGAATTTCACTTAAATTCCCTCCCCAGAAAATGCCCTCAGCTTTGCCTTGGATCTACCTATTCTCAATCCCTTTAATTCACTCTCTGAAGAATTAGCTTCTAATGTTTTGTCTGGGTGAGATAAGGTGGTTACCCAATTATGAGGAACAGGAATGGGATGTAGTGAAATAAGTGCTTTATATATATTTTTAGTTGTAGCAATCTATTAGAAACCCTGATTCATTATTCTCCTGCATGTGTTTGTGAACTATTCTTGAGAATCCAGAGGGTTCTTGTGAAAGGTACAAAATATTATCTTTTTAAATTTTTATTTATTTAAAATTTTAAAATTTGAAATACCTGTTAGTTTCAGGTATACATTGTAATGATTCAATATTTTTATAAATTATGAAATGACCCCACAATAAATCTAGTTAACCATCTGTCTGCTTCTTAAACAGAGTTGCAGAAAAAAAAATATTTTTTATGTTCAGTGATCTCACCCTAATTTCCAAATATTGGTATTTTGCAAAAAATGAGTCTGTCACTTTATATTTCTGTGCTAAGTTAATTAATATTTATCAATATTCTTTTCAGTGTCTCTTCTAACTGCTTAACAGTTCTGTCTCATTTTTGTGCTGTTCTGGTAATATTAGTTGAGTTTTTGGAGGAGGTACAGCTATGTTCATTTTACCATTTTAGCTGATTCTCTGTGCATCTTAATTTGAATGCATTGCTCAACCAAACATCTATCGTGTCCTCTAAAATGAGAATTGCACATGCAAGTTCTTTTAGTATCATTAGACTTAGAGGCAAGTGATGATGGGCCAAAAGTTTCCTTTTCTGTTGTTGTTTGTTTCCATATTTTGTTTTCTTTTGTTTGTTTTGTTTTGCTCCCAGTATCCATTCAGGGCACTGTTTTTCCCTTCAGGCTGCCTCTAATTTTCATCTTTAGCCTCAGTGTCCACACATGTTAAGACACTCATCTGTTTTCAGTTGTGAAGAACTCAAGGAAATTATAATAAAGAGAAAGACCAAAATGATTGCAGTGCAGTATAACAGAAGAACCAAAGTAACTAGATGTAGTAAATTACACAAGAGCGAAGTAGAGTGGTGAATTAGAGAAGTTCTAAATTAAAGTTGTATTGGTTGGAAATTCAGATATTATTTGAATAATCAAAGCATAAAGATTCAATAAGTTATATGAATGGATTATAATATTTGAAAACAGAAGAATGTCCTTTCTATGCAGATAATGAGGGTATAATTGGAAAATTGAATCTGTTAAGCTGTATTGGCAGTTTTATCTGCTAAATTGGAAATTTCAAAGACAAAGGTAGAAGAATATCTTGGTCTACTCTAACATAATGACTAAGTACAGAAATCACACAGTTTCTTAAAAATTAATATCTTATACACTATCTTTTTCAGAAGTCCCTAAGATGAATACTACTCAGTGTATTTTTAAAACACATTTTATGTTTGTCGTATAGTATCTTTTGGATTTCTAACACCATATAGGAGTAGGCAGTTTTTAATTTAATTAAAATGAAAATACCAACATGGAATGTCAGTTATGTTAATTAAATCCAGAATCATATGCATTAAGTGTAGACCTTATCCTGGGTTTCTGAGCATTTACTAATTTATGAAAATAACTGATAGTATTAATGTAGTGGAGTCAGGAATTTCATAATATCAGGCTATTAATTGGAAAATTGTTGAGCTCAGGAAAACTGTCCCCTAAATTTCCAAAATACAAGCAGATTAAAATAGACAAACTAAAACAATAAAGCAAGATAGTTAATACTATGAAAGTAAATAATGAGAATGTAAATACAGAAAATTAAGAAGTGTTTTCTGTGAAAATTATACACCTAAAGTTATATATTATATAGTATAATCATATATACCATACTTATTAAAATCATTAAGAAAAGCAAACAAAGACAAATGGAAAATATAAAAGATTGAGACACACCCTGTGTCCTAGTATTTCAATAATCATGAACACATTGTAATATTTTCTACCAGGAAAAACACAAATACACAAAAAACAACAACACAATTATTTATATTTCAAAATCAGCAGAATGCTTGAGGTAAATCAAAGAAAATTGATTTTTCTTTCATTAGTTATTATGTTCTCTTCCAAGTGTTATTAACTATTTTGTAATCATACCCTTATATTCTATTTCTTACATGTGCTTTCTGCATGTTGTGGACTTAATGTTTGTGTCCAGAATTCATATGTCAAAGCCTCAACCCCAGTGTATTTGGAGGTGGGATATTTGTGAGGTAATTAGGTTTAGATGAGTTCATGATGATGGGGCCCCCCTAGTAATAATATCTTTATGAAAGGAAGAGATATCTCTCTCTGCCATGTGGGCATACAGCAGAACAAAGTGCAGCCATTTGCAAGCCAGGAAGCAGATTTTCACCAGAAATCAAATCTGTCAGTACTGCCTTGATCCTGAATGTCCCAGTCTGGACATTCTGGGAGAACTGGGAGAAATAAATGCCTGTTATTTTAAGTCAGCAAGTGTATGGTATTTTGTTATAGCACCAAGGTGACTAAAACACCGAGGAAATGACCAGTATGTAAAATTGATTTCTCCCCACATTTACTATTAGCACATGAATTTTCATGCAAATAAAACTAGAGGACTTACCTTTATTCACTCTTAATCCACCTGTCTCATGTTGAATTATCTTAATGAGGTACATTAGTATTCATTTAGGCAGAATTGTATTGAATTATAATGCTGGTTAACCATATACATTGGTAGCTCACACATCTCTTAAATCATACCCATGTAACACTCTGATGATCTTACTAGGAAAATAAGAAATGTTAATAAATGGTCTTTCTTCTCTTCCTTAAGCAGTCATTTCTTTTCAAAATATAAATTGTGTCACTTGATTATGGTACCAATTCTTGCTTTTTCATTGTGCTTAATTAGTAACAATTTGTTAGAAATGTAACTAAAAGATGAACAACTAATATTTTTTATTTGTATTTTTTGTGTAAAAATGTACTTTTAAAATTTTTTCCATAATCTATTCAATAATTATTTGTTAGGTATAAGTTTTCTACTTCTGACTATATTACCATCAAAAAACAACACATGGGGCATTTCCATTGTCTCTAACAGTAGTACCCCAAAGCAAGTTAGGTGTATAAAAGGCCCCACAAGACCCTCACAGTAATTGTGTTTTAATCAGAAAAAAATGAGCACTTATATTTATTATATTTTTCACACCTCTCCAGGAGTGAAAATGAGGAGAGAGGATGTTACCTCATCAACCTCTATAGAAGTCCAGGTTCCTCACTTGTCCTCAGTTGATACCCAAGAAAGGGGAGCTCCTGTTAACTGTTGAGCAAGGCCTGGAGTTCAGGTCCCCACATGGTCTCCTCTCTCAATGTGTTCTGTGTGGCTTTGTTCCAGTTGGGCAGTCTCAAAACCTTCTCTACTAGGCTTACCTCCACCCCAGCGTGGAGTGGGAGTAGTAGTCTTTCCTGCTGAATGAAGGTGGAATTCCATGCTCCCCCTGAGGTCTTATCACCTTATAGATGGAAATAAAAATCCTGGGTCCCTATTCAGCCTCTTCTGGGAGTAGGATGGCAGAGGTTTTGCATATCTTGTTACAATGTGGAGAGCAAAGTCTTATCTTTCTTATCACCTTTGCTGGTATGCATATGGGAATGGGATGGGCAATGTTTTTTTTTCTGTGGTGTTTGCCTGGAGCAGAATGGTGGTTATTGAAATATTTTCTGTGTTTCTAGGCTGCTACTTTTCTGGTCTTTTGAATAGAAAAGACTTTTGTTGGAACTTTTATTATTTACAACTGTTGGCCCCACCTTTATGAACTCATCTAAACAAGTTGCTAGTTTCTTCAGCTCTAATCTTAGGATATATGAGGCAAACAGAAAACCCGAGGCATTTATCACTGTGTCAATCCCTAGATCCTAATGACTAGACTGACTTCTTTTTCTCTACCTTGCAGAGTCTTTTTATATGTGTTTTATATGTAATGTGACCATACATAGATTAGTGAGATAGTGAAAAATACATCAACTGTGTCTTCCCACATTTATAAATATGCATATTTAAATATTCTAGTTACAACTTAATTCTGAAGATTTATGTTTCATTCAGTTGCTTCTTTCTTTCTTTCTTTTCTTTCTTTCTTTCTTTTTTTTTCCTAAGATAATTTATTTATTTATTGTTGAAAAGGAGTGTGAACGTGCGTACAGAGAGAATTGGATGTAGAACTTATTCCAGGACCCTGGGATCATGACCCTCGCAGAAGGCAAATCCTCAACTGGCTAAGCCACCCAAGCACCCTTCATTCAACTGTTTTCATACTGATCTTTTTCACAGAAAACTTTTTTATTCTTTCATACCTGCACTCATTTTAAGCATAATCAATTTATACTCTGTCAGATAATTCTATTTCTAGAGTTTTGGGCTTTCTAATATTTCAATCCATTCTAACTTTCACTTTTGAAGGATTATATTGATGAGTGTTTGCACTTTTTATTTTAAATTTATTTTTAAACTTAAATAGTCCTTAACTATGGCAAACCTTTGGAATCTTATGTGACAATATCTATGGTGGCTTTAGGCTTACTTCTATCAAATACCCATAGGGTATAACCCAATGTAATTATGTTTTAGGTTAATATTTCTGAGTTTTATTGGAAAGTGCAGAGAATATAGAGGCAAACCTCAAATGTAAAGGATGTTTGCTGCCTCGTTATGAATAGAATATGGAAGCCTTTTACTTTGGGTCTTAGAACTAGAGTGACAAATCTCCCATGCTTCTTTCTGTGCTGTTAAGTAAATTTATTTTCTTAATCCAACCATTCATTGAGGTTGTAGCCCTTTAATTATATATTATACTTACATGCAAGAGTGCCAAGTTCAATTCTCACTTTATATGGGCCCAAATGATGCTTTCTTTTCCTTGTGGGCTGTAAACTCAAGGACTTTGGTTACCCAAATATATCCACTCCAACAAGTCAACACTGTCACCATGTCAGTACTTTATTTTTCTCTATTCCACTGTTGTATTTCCTTTCCTTTTACTCACATATGTATGTTTTATCACCTGTTATTTCAGAAATACATTTTAAATTAAATATCTTTTAATATCATTTTAGTGGGTCTGTTTCTTGATTATATTGATATAAATAGAACTCTTCTTTCCCTTTTTTCCTAAAATATTTCCTAAACTTCAAATTTGCAATCATGGACATCTGGATAACAAAATATATTGTTATCCCAATTCTTCCTGATAAGAAAGGTACATTAATCAATCATTCTACTTGAGAATAAGCTCTTTCAACATTTTTCAGTTTTTATGATAAAATATGTGTGTGTGTGTGTGTGTGTGTGTGTGTGTGTATCAGTACTCATTAGAATGTGAACTTTCTGCCAGTTAAGGATATTAAGAAATCTAAATATCAATTAAAAGCGAGCACAGTTACCATATGATAAAGATTGCTGTGATTCCTCATTAGAATATAAGTTTTTGAGAATAAGGTGTTTTATATGGGTCAAATTTTATTTTGGGTCTCTACCATAATGCTTCTTACATAGTATTAGATGAATGAGGTTAGAAGGAAATAAATGAAAGAGAAAAGAAACAGGGTAAAAGATAGACAGAAGGAAGGAGGGTTCTTTTTTCTGGTGACCTTTTTATTTAATATCTGTAAATTTTTCATAGTTTTAGTTATTTTTAATTGTTTTATATTTATTAGATTTTTCTAGTGAACTATGAGATTTGACAACATAAATTTTACTTTTATATTTCTTTGATACCCTATATTATTCATCACAGCAATGGCCCAAAGATTAAATCTAATGAATAAATTTTATGTTCATCATCAGTATATTGCTTGATTAATTTCATTTAATATTAAGCTTGATATTGTCCTGCTGAAACTCTTAATCTCAGTAGTCGCCTCTATATTTTTTATATTCAACTGGTGATTATAAACTGAGTCTTTGAGATAAAGTTAAACTATATTAAAAAGAAACTTCTCATGCAAAATTTGTCAATATTTGTAGTTGTTTTGACCACACCAAAATCAGTTTTTCATTTTTGGAAATTACTTAGTTTGAATATTATTTTTTATTTTACATATCTCTTAATCAAAATGATTATACATATTATTTTTTAATAAATGCATTCTTCACTTCATATTCTTATATTAAAGAATGTTCTGAGTTCTGTGGGCTACATGAATCTATGTGTTAGTTCAGATATTTTTATTCTCAGAATTATGAAGAAAAACCCTGACTCCAAATGAAAAAAAAAAAGTGTTGTGATATCAAGGAGATTTATTAAAAGGCTTGCCACTGTTTTGTATATGTAAAAGTATTTCAACTGTATCCCTAATATCATCCTGTTTCCACTGAAAACAGGTGGTTTTGCTGATCTCATTGTTTTCAGGATACATCCTTATACAGTTCATGATTAACATGTTCTGTTTTTCTCTTATTTTTTATAGCTGCTACATTTTATTTTCTATATTTTATCTCTTTTTTCTTGTCTTCCAAGTATGAGAGAAGTTTGGGCGGAGAGAGTAGGACTCTGAAATTATTCTAACATATTTGGATTAGTTTTATGCCAAATTTCATTTATGTTTATGTTATGGGCTCAATCATCTCTTCCCAATATTAATATGGTGAATGAAGCCTAACCTCCAGTACCTCCAAAATTGACTGTATTTGGAGATGGGAAACTTTAAATGGATAATTAAATTGAAATGAGGCCATTAGAGTGGGCCCTCGTGCAATCTGATTGGTGTCCTTTTAAGAGGAAATCTGAACATAAGAGAGACACACCAGAGCACAAAGAAAAGACAAAGTGAGGAGACAGCTGTCTCAAGTAAGGGGAGAAGCCTCAGGAGAAACCAAACCTTGACAACACCTCAATCTTCCAGGTTCCAGAACTGTGAGAAAATAAGTTTCTGAGATTTAAACCTCCTTGTTTCTAATAATTTGTCATGGTAGCCTGAGTAGACCACTACAACTTATTACATATGATGCAGTTCTACAACATATACTTCTGAATTGGTGACTAAGTTGGTCACACATTTTGGTCACATTAGAAATGGATCTACTTTCAGCTAATGCCAAGCTTCATTGTTGTTGTTGTTTATGGTTTTAACAGGCACTCTGTTCTGTGTCTGGAATATTCTTTGCTTTAAGTTTGATGACTAAACTCCTTATTCACCCATAATTATCTGCTTAAATATGAGACTGTCTTCCTTGATTTTTTTTAATTTAATTTTTTTGTGTGTGTTTTCCAAAGTTCATTGTTTATGCACCAAACCCAGTGCTCCATGCAATATGTGCCCTCCTTAATACACACCACCCAACCCCCCACCCCATCAACCCCACCCTCCTCCCTTCCAAAACCCTCAGTTTGTTTCTCAGAGTCCACAGTGTCTCATGGATTACCTCTTCCTTGATTTTTTAACCTAACCATACCCCTTCTCTTATCTTTAAAACAAAATTTTCTTATTTATTTTTAAAAATTTTCTTCTTTGTGGCACTTAGTCATAAACATTTGTAATATACATTTTTGTATGATTATTTCCTTAGTATATATCCCATCCCCCAGACTATAAATTCCATAAAGTATATTAGCATCTATTATATTCCTTTGTACCCTCATCCAGCACTCTTCATACATATTCAATACTATTTATTCAATGGGTGTATTAATGAATAGATGAATTTTATATCATGAAATTATATTCCCACAATGGCTAAATCTGTGCATGCTAAATCCACAAATGGCTGGACTGCACATAATGGATCACAAATATTTCATTAATGAAGAGAGGATGCTGGGGCAGAGACGTGCAATATACCATAATTTTAGTCCAGTTTTTACTCAGAAGAAAGTTTATTCTTAATCAACTAAAATGTTAATGATTTGATATTTAAAAAGATGTTAGAATTAAGAGCACATTTCTGAGATCATAATGAAACATCAGACAAAGATATTACAAAAAAGATGAGAAATTTAGTTATTGCATATTTGATATTAATGGTTAGGTAAAATTTTAATGTTTTATTTTTTTAACTTATAAATATAGTAAAATTAGTCATGATTTTATTGTATCTCATATAAAGTTTGTACTGATTCAAGTGAAACAATTCTTAGAACAGTGATTAAAATTAGTCGTACCCATCATCTGCCTGTAATGTGAATCTTCATTCATGTTTCTTATTGTCCTATTCTGTCTGCTTGTCTGTGTCAATACACTTAATTGAATTGTTTATATAGCTGGCTGAGGCTAATTTAAAATTACTGTCTTGATCAGAGAATTGAACTTAATAAAAGAACAGAGCTTTGGGAAAGGCAGACCCAGATAGACAAAAAATAAGGAAACTGAAATGAAAGCTGACTAATGCTTTCATACCTTAACTGTTTTAAAAGTTATTTATTTTTGACCATTCTAACTAAGGTGGTATCTCAAAGTGGTTTTGATTTGAGTTTCCTTGATGGCTAATGATGAACATTTTTTCATGTGTCTGTTAGCCATGTGTATGTCTTCTTTGAAGAAGTGCCTGTTCATGTTTTCTGCCCATTTTTTGACATGATCATCTGTTTTTAGGTGTTGAGGTTGAGGAGTTCTTTATAGATCATGGATATCAGCCCTTCATCTCTAGTTTCCTTAGCAAATATCTTCTCCCATTCTGTCCCAACTTTTGTATCAGCATGAATGGGATTGGAGATTATGCTGAGTGAAATAAGTCAAGCGGAGAGAGTCAGTTATCATGTGGTTTCACTTACTTGTGGAGCATAAGGAAGAACATGGAGGACATTAGGAGAAGGAAAGGAAAAATGAATGGGGTAAATTGGAAGGGGAGATGAAGCATGAGAGTTTGTGAACTCTGAGAAACAAACAGGATTTTGGAAGGGAGGAGGTGGAGGTATGGATGAGCCTGGTGGTGGGTATTAAGGAGGGCAGGTATTGCATGAAGGACTGGGTGTGGAGCATAAACAATGAATCTTGGATATTTTGTATTAACACCTCTGCAAATAACTTTGCCATTTTGAAAATGAAGGAAAAAATTAATCTCATAATACTGAAAAAAAAATAATAAAATTAAGATAAATAAATAAATAATAAATAAAATCCTAAAATTATTTTTAAAAATAGCTAATATTTAAAAATAGCTAATATTTTTTATTTTAAAAAATAGCTAAATAAAAGTATGTGTTAAAAAATAAACACATACTTTATACATTCTATTTTTTAAAAAAGATTTTATTTATTTATTTGACAGACAGAGGTTACAAGTAGCGGAGAGGCAGGCAGAGAGAGAGAGGGGGCAAGCAGGCTCCCCACTGAGCAGAGAGCCTGATGTGGGGCTTGATCCCAGGACCTTGGGATCATGACCCAGCTGAAGGCAGAGGCTTTAACCCACTGAGCCACACAGGTGCCCCACTTTCTACATTTGTATCAAAAAGGATGAAAAAACAATTGGCTAGTTAAATTTCAATTGATTGAAATTTTATGATTCTTTTTTTCTTTAAGTATAATTTATTTTCAAAGCTATTCGTTGTGTTCCTACTTAGATTTCAAACTCAGCGAATTCTAGTTTTCTCTTAAACTCTGTTCTGATGAATAATTGCTATCTCAAATAGATCATGTAATCCCCCATCTTGGTATAAACTAATAATTAGGTTGTATTTTTTTTTTTTTTGAGGAAAGAAATTATACTTAAGCTTTGAAAGATCCTCCCAAGGAAATTGTATGTGCTCTGAAATGCTAATTATATGACATTAAATAATTCATGTATCTTACCAGTTTTATGGCATACTACATACTGAGTGAATACTTACATATATTCTTGCAAATTTTATATGCATATGTGTTACATATTTTCATATAGTTTTACTCATCTCTTCATCTAGAAAAATAAAACACAGCTCAGACTCAAGACATCTGAGTTTTACCAGGGTTAGTAAGAGATAATAGAAATTTTTTTTAACAGAACCTAGTTTTGCCAGAGTTAGTGTGTACTCTAAATTTTTTTAAAAAGACAACAAATAATTTTCCCTGTATAGCTCCTCTTATTTTTTCAACTGTTAATGCTTCTTTTTATATTAATAACCTTTTTTGCTGATCAAAAAGTCAATCACATTCACCTTCACTAAGACCCTCAGACTTCTATAACATACTGCTATCAGCCATCCTGCTGAGTTCCCCAAACTCTCATCCCTTTAGATTTTGTGAATAGATATTATATAGAAACATATAAATTATATAAAAATCAATAAAATTAAAGAGTTTAAAAGAATAGTACTTCTACTCAACCATCAATCCAGCTGTTCATCCATAAAACTACATATTTAACTAGTCATCAAATTTATTGAGCACTTTTTATATACCCATTGTAGTCCAGGTGCTAAAGATACAACAGAAGTAAAGTAGGCAGAAATCCCTACACCTTGAAGATTATACACTTAGGATGTTGTCTATGGAGAATAAACAACCAATTTATGCTGCATTAAAGGAGTTTCCAAAGTTCCTCTTGCTCCAAAGGTTTACTTAATTTTCCAACCCATCATGAAGATATTCTTTAATTTTAATATGAATTACTCTTCACTTCAGTTATTACTTAATTTCTCTATTGTCATGTTTCACTTTGAGAAAAAAAGTAAATTACAGACTACAGGAAACATATTGCTAGTTAGTATTTTTAAAATACAATTTATCAGGGGCACCTAGGTGGCTCAGTTGGTTAAGCATCCGACACTTGGTTTTGGCTCAGGTCATGATCTCAGGGTCCTGGGATGGGGTCCCACCTCAGGCTCTGCACTCAGCAGGGAGACTGCTTGAGGATTCTCTCCCTCAGTCTCTGACTTTTCCTCTCCCCATTAAAAATAATTTAATAGCATTTTACTATTAGAATTATTCAGATTTTTCCTTTTACTTAAAATAATTAAAAATAAAACTTCAATTTATCCTAAGTGATAGTTTTTACAGTGGTACTGAATTAGCATGCTTTTGTATGACTCAAGAAAGTGGTTTGAAAAGTTGGCTGCTTTTCTAGAAATCTTCAGAAGACTAAGAATAAAGATTCCAATAACTAGAGACATGCAAGGAACACAAATATAGAAATGTTGATGAGCCAATCCAGACCAAAAACGTTTTTTAAAAATAACTTCATGATAAATTTAATTGAGCTATTTCAATTTTCATTTAAATTCACTAATATAGTATTTATTTAGAAAAATTGTCATCATTGGATTTCTTTACTCTATGTAAGGGGGACTCTATGTGTGAATTAAAGGCCTAACAGTGAAAAATCCAAACAAGGGTGATAAAAGTAATATGGCAAAATGTTCATATTCTCATAAAAGAAGTTTTATTTGGTTTTTAAGTTTCAACTATTTAAAACAAATCAAACTTCAGGTAGATATGGGAATCTCATACATATTTTTGACATTTAGAGCAGAGGTTTATTAAAATTGCTAAAATTTATGACTGGTGTCTGATCTTTTTTACGTAAGCACGGGCTCATAGCCATGCTTTAGAAGCATATGCTGAAGCCATGCTTCAGAAACTCAAAATACTTTCTCTTAACAATATAATAATATATACGAAGTACGTGAGCAATGGGTATTTGTTTTGATATTCTTTCTGCACAATACTATTTTGCAGGAAGGGTAAAATATATAGATCACGAAACCTGCTGTGTTGTGCTGAATATAAAACAGTATATTTAGTGCACTACTGCTTCAGTGTCATTAATAGCACTCTAGAGTATATAAGATTTAAAGTATCTTCTTAAGTCCTTAACTTACTACCAGACAGTGCCTCAGGCCACTGAGAGATAAAAATCCCTTTGGTGTGATACTTCAGAGGTCACTAAGAATCATCATATTGTAGGAAATCCATTACAAAGTTCCAGATCCTTAAGATGAAAATTATAAGAAAGAAAATCAAAGAAAGCAAAATAAATTGTTGGATGCCTTTGGCTGACCTTATGTAATGCACACAATACAACAAAATATTTATTATTGGATAGTACTGAAAATCAGAAGTGATAGAAAATGAAGGGAAAATGAGGCAGAACTGAGAATAATGTCTATGAGTAAAATGAATGCCATTAAGCCCAACCAACTATGATGATTAAAATTGTGATAACAGGGGTGCCTGGGTAGCTCTTGTTAAACCTCTGCCTTCAACTCAGGTCATGATCCCTGAGCCCTGGGATCAAGCCCTGCATTGGGCTCCCTGCCCAGTGGGAACCCTGCTTTTCCCTCTCTCACTCCCCCTGCTTATGTTCTCTCTCTCACGGTCTTTTCCTCTGTGTCAAATGAATGAATGAATGAATGAATGAATGAATAAATAAATAATCTTTTAAAAATTGTGATAACAATTTGATCCTAACATTTTAAAGACAAAGGCAAAAAAAACTAGCATGGATAGTTGCTTGATTTACTATGTTCATAAAATAAATGTATAAATGTCTTATAGCTATGGAGGTCAGAAGTCTGAAATGGGATATACTAGTCCAAAACCAGTTTTGGTAGACTTGTACTCCTTTTGGAGACTCTGAGGAAGAATCCGTTTCTTTGCCAATTCCAGCTTCTAGAACACCAATCATTGCTCATAATCCTTTTCTTGGACATCTTTAAAGCCAGAAATGCAGCATCATCATCAAATCTCTGTGTTTGTTTGTTTTTGTGATCATTTCCCTTTCTCCTCTTCAGTGGTCAGATTCCCTTCTGTCTCTCTTTTATAAGGACACATATGATTGATTACATTTAGGGTCCCCTGGGATAATGCAGAATAATCTCCTCATCTCAAGATTCTTAAGCACATCTTCAAAATTCCCTCTGCCATATCAGGTAATCTGTATAGGCTTTAGGAATTAAAATCTAGATATCTTTGGGAGCCATTATTCACCCAATCTACAAAAACTCCAAAAGGAAAAAAAAAAATCATTTACTCAAGGGGGAAAAAAAATCCTAGTATTGAAATTAGAGCATTTTTGTCATTCCAAAAAAGGAAGACAGAATAGAAAATGTACTGATATCTAACTTGGAAATCATCTGAAGAGTAAAATCCAAATTATGTCATTGACCTTTTTTCTAAAAGTTCACCTATTGGTAAAATGACTATAGAATATCAAATAATTTATTTTTTTGAAAGTCATCCTTAAGTTTTCCATTTTAATACATTATTCTCTTCTCTTTTGGCTTAATTCAGAAGTGGATTTTGATGGTAGGAATTCTTCCCAAAAATAAATTTATGTCTGCTACAATAGAGAATATCTTTATCTGATATAATAAGAGAGATCTAAAAGTGTTCTATCTAGCTATGGCCAAATACTTCTAACCCTGGCATGTATGTTTAGTCAAATCTAATTCAGTTATACTTACATTTTCTAATTGCAAATATAATAGATATTATCACTCAGGTATATAAAAAGAAATTAGTATATTTATTATGACAGAAATTAGTATATTTATTATGATAGAAAAGGACAGAAATATTTATCTAATGAGCAAAAATATGATTAATATTATACATTATGAATGAATTATGAATATAAAAATATTTTTTTTCCTCTAAAAATCTGACCTCAGTGCTCTGGAAAAACATAAGTATGGGAAATATGTCACATTGTATGTGACAATGGTAGAATGTTCCCAAAGCCTAGGAAAAATAGGAAATATTTAATTCATTTATTATCTGCTTTCATTTTATGTGGAATTCTTTGACCTTATATAAGCTATGTTCTCCTGTGGTTGATGTGTTAATATGTGTTGGGAGTAATACATCCTAAGGTTAAGTTCTGTTTCCCAAAGAAACATCTAAAATAATAATAATATACCCACAATTCCAATTTTTCAGGAACCCTATTAAGATGTATTTTCCACATAGATATATTACTATAGACTCTCTTTTCAGTCTCATTTCTCTGCTTTAAATAAAATTAAAATACCAAATTTTAAATGGCACAGTATAGGTGAGTTCCATTCAGGAAAGATTATGCAGAACACCAGTCTTTAAAGCCACACTTAAGGAAGAAAAGGGCTGTCTCTTCCATACAAAGATTGATAAAGGGGTGTAAAATTGTATAGTTTCATTCATCAAGTCATCAGTGTTCTAGCAACTTGTTATAAAAAGTGAAAATCATAGACAAAGATTGCCTCCATTTCTGTGCTTATATTCTACTCAGTGTGATAGAGGAAATAAACAAAGAGTAAATAATACTATGTTATTAAAATAAGTGCCATGAAAGAGAGGGGTCAAGGAATTAGACAATGGATGAGGAATATGACTTCTGGGTTGAAAATTTAAACACTATGAACCCTGCACATTCAGGTCATCTAGTTTTAAAACCATTCCTCTGCCTCTTTGCTCATTTACTTTCAGCTTCTAGATGAAAACGAGTTGTGTCCTAATTATTTTTGTATCCCCAACAGGTAGCATAGTGTCTGACAAAAAACAGACCTTCAATAAATAATAGTTGGTGGATGGAATGGAAGAAAATATAGACACTTATTACTAAAAAAACAAAGTAAATGATTTTTCAGTTTGTTATTCACCATATTTGTTTAGTGAGAATAACTATATTCTATCTATATTCTACATTAAAACAGAATCCATTATTATTTTTTTTATTGGTACGAAATTTATATAAACGAGGTTACTTAAATATGTTTAATTTATTGGAACAGTTCTGAAAAGGAAGGTACAATTGGCTAGTTCCCTAAGGGTTAGGTGATTATATTTTTACATCAAAGTATTTTCTGCCATATTTTGTCAAATTAAAAACCAAGTTTCAGTAACTCATAGGAAAATGTGATCCCTTTCTGAAGCTTATTTCTTTTGAAGTTTTGATCGATAAAATAATGTAATTCTTCTTATACCCATTATCCAGTACAAATTCCATGATACTTGTATTCAGCAGATTTTTTTTTTCATTTTGTAAAATATACCAAATAAGAAACTATCAAAAAAAAAAAGAAATTATAACTCATATATATTCTATATTAAAGAAAACCTGAATGTTTATCATCATTATGGCTAGAATAACTTCCTACCGATAAATGAAACAGTAAAATATTTTATCTCACAATTGCCAGAAATTTAACCTTTTTTCATTCTTCTGCAAACCACTCCCAACCTGAAATTATATGTAACATGCATTTTAGGTAACACTGTACAATAGAAAGAACAAGTTAAACTCAGAAAGCATACTATTCTAGTGCTTGCTTTGCTACTAATCTCTATTTGAAATTGGGGAAATTATTTAATGAAACTCTATTTCTTCAATGTAAAGTGACAATTATGATAATATATTGAGAAGTTTTGTAGACTAGGATGACAAACATGGTGATTTACTATGTTTTAAAATATAATAAAACATTTTCTAACTGTACTTTTATAAACAAGATCAATTTGGAAGCTACTTATATGAACTTGAATATCCCTTTTTTTTTTTAAAGATTTTATTTATTTATCAGAGGGAGAGACGGGGAGAGAGCGAGCACAGGCAAACAGAATGGCAGGCAGAGGCAGAGGGAGAAGCAGGCTCCCTGCTGAGCAAGGAGCCCAATGTGGGAATCGATCCCAGGATGCTGGGATCATGACCTGAGCTGAAGGCAGCTGCTTAACCAACTGAGCCACCAGGTGTCCCGAATATCCCTTTTTAAAATATCATCTTTTTTAAAGATATTACCCCTTATGTTATTTTTTCAAAAAAATCTTTTTCAAAAAAAGATTTTATTTATTTATTTGAGGGAGAGAAGAACACACATACACACATGAGGAAGGAGAAGGGCAGAGGGAGAAGCAGCTTCCCCATGAACAGGGAGCCCAACTTGGGGCTCAGTCCCAGGATCCTGGGATTATAACCTGAGTTGAAAGCAGATGCTTAACCAACTGAACCACCCAGGTGCCCTGAACTTCAATATCCTAATACACATGTAGTAATTCGGTTTTTCTGTATTGTTAAATTAAATAGTTAAAACACTCATTGGCCATCCACCCAATTAATAGAAAAATTCATGATTATATTTTCTTCTTTTGTATTTTAACAAATCTTACATGTCATTCAGATATACTGTTGCCCACTACAAATGATAATGTATTAGTTAGATAGATAATAGTGAGAATCATATACACATACAAATAAACAAAGAACTTGCAAATACAGAACTAATGAAAATTAAAATAAAAAAGCACTTCTGGTCTCAGGTAACACATATATTCTCCTGATCATTGATTTAATTGATTTATTTTTGGCTGGGGAATGAAAGAAACTGAGAAACTCAGTTACAAACTGAGAAACTTGTTAAGAGGGGATCTGGACAATAATTTCTGATGATCTAAACAGTAAATATATTGGGTTATATTGTGTGAGAATTCATGTGTTAAGAGGAACATCATTAGTATTCATGTAGAATGTCATGAAAAAATTTGTGGTACAGTAAATTTTAATAGAATGGTGATTTTGCTTATTTTATTTTATTTTTCAAAAGATTTATTTATTTATTTTAGAGAGAGTAAGCGCATATGAGTGGGGGGAGGGACAGAGGGAGAGAATCTCCAAGCTGACTCTCCCTGGGGGCTCACTCTCATGATCCATGAGATCATGACTGGAGCAGACACCAAGCGCTGGACGCTTAACTGAATGAGCCACCCAGGTGCCTCAGTTCTGCTCATTTTAAAAGATAATAATCCCCTTATGTTATTTTTTCATTCTTATCTTTCCTTTCTGCTATTAGTGATTTATTAGAGGAGTTTCACATATACCTTGTGGATAATATAAATATAATTTTTAATAATGTTGCAAAATGGTAGTTCCAGGAAATTACAAATATGAAAGTCATTCAAAATACATTATCACTTTATAATATAACAAAAGATTTTTATGTGCTAAGTGAACACACACACAGACATAAAAACAAAAAAAAATCAGATAGAATCTATAAATAGTGATAACAAAAACATTTAACATGCATTTATTTGCTTATCAAATCACCATTTCTTCCATCTCACTTATATTTTAATTCTGGTTAATCAAAACACTTCAAGTTCAATATAGAGTAAATCTCCACTTAATATGTTTTATTAGAAATCATGTACATTTTTAGCAAATGTTTGTAAAAGTATCTTCTATTTGTCAAGTTCTAAACTAAACTCTGGAGATCAAGAATATGCACAATGGATACGCCTTCCTCCCACCTAAGCTGCAGATTATAGGCACAGGGATTATAGAAGAGGATTCTTTTATTTCTAAAGTGGCACATGCATGCTTGAAACTCAGATATTGAAGGTGATAGAAAATTTCCAATATTAAAAAAAAAAAATTTCATATTGGAAGAAGTAGGAGAACCAGTTAAGGTAAAGCAAAGGAGAAACATCTAGGTAGATATGGAGCATGTGCTATGAAAAAGCTGGGGGACAAGATAAATACTATTGTGTTTAGGGGACTAGAAGTAGTTTAATTTTGCTTTTGCACTTGATAGTGAGTTTAAGTATCAGTTAACAGTCTTAGTGGAAACTTAAGGTAGTCTCTGTGTGGTGAGCAGAGTCTATGTTCTAAAGGGATTTTCAGTGCCTCAGATCTGAGTATGCAATGTGTCTAGATAATAGAAAATGATTGCCCTGGAGCAGATACAAAGGCACTAAGTATGTGGTAAATACTCAGGCAGTGTGTTTCCCTTCACTTATCTGAGAAAATGCTAATGAGAATAATTTTAAGGGTAAATTAATGGAATAATTCACATAACAGAGACTTCAAGTGATATATATTATAAATACCAATAAAAATAAGTCAGTATAATTTGTTTTATACTGATTTTTAACATGATAGTTACATGTATGACTTTTTAACCTATATTTAAGTATTTTTTTCTATACAGTGTGTACATAATACATTTTCACCTGTGTTTTTTTTTTTTAAAGATTTTCTTTATTTATTTGACAGAGAGAGATCACAAGTAGGCAGAGAGGCAGGCAGAGAGAGAGAGGAGGAAGCAGGCTCCCTGCTGAGCAGAGAGCCTGATGCGGGACACGATCCCAGCACCCTGAGATCATGACCTGAGCCGAAGGCAGCGGCTTAACCCACTGAGCCACCCAGGCGCCCCTCACCTGTGTTTTCTATGAAATTAATCTATATATTTTCTTTGGTTAGAGAATTAAAAAAATGTGTATTTTATTTGGCATTAATAGCCAGATAATAACAATGCCAAAGTTTAATAATCAACACAGACTTCATTGCTGTGTTTTGTATTCGTTCAACTTTCATTAGATGGTCTGTGTCTCTGCCTTTTTTCACTTACCTAATTCCATGTTATATTAAAACTTTACATTGACTTTGATGACTGTGATAGCCTTTAAGCCACGAGTCCTTTGTTGATTAGTATGTTTCCGAATTTTCCCTTTCACATTGGCTTTAGTTTCAAGTTTATTTAAGCTATTTAAAAACATACCTCTCATTAACTTGAAATCACATAATACAAACAAAAATAATAGCAATTTCCAAAGTACCACTATTCCAAGTTTTCAAAATAACAGGGATTATTCCATTGTTCCATTAATAATGAAATAGAAACTCAACAATGCCAAGAGAGTAATCTGAATAATCTGATAGAAGAACAGCTAAAAGGTCTCAAATTCCATGCTCTACCAAATATTTAATTTCTGGTTTTTTGTTTGTTTTGTTTTTTTAAATTTTTTATTTTTTATAAACATGTATTTTTATCCCCAGGGGTACAGGTCTGTGAATCACCAGGTTTACACACTTCACAGCACTCACCAAAGCACATACCCCCCACAATGTCCATAACCCCACCCCCCTTCTCCCAACCCCCATGCCCCAGCAACCCTCAGTTTGTTTTGTGAGATTAAGAGTCACTTATGGTTTGTCTCCCTCCCAATCCCATCTTGTTTCATTTATTCTTTTCCTACCCACTTAAGCCCCCATGTTGCATCACCACTTCCTCATATCAGGGAGATCATATGATAGTTGTCTTTCTCCGCTTGACTTATTTCCCTAAGCATGATACGCTCTAGTTCCATCCATGTTGTCGCAAATCGCAAGATTTCATTTCTTTTGATGGCTGCATGGTATTCCATTGTGTATATATACCACATCTTCTTGATCCATTCATCTGTTGATGGACATCTAGGTTCTTTCCATAGTTTGGCTATTGTGGACATTGCTGCTATAAACATTCGGGTGCATGTGTCCCTTTGGATCACTACATTTGTATCTTTAGGGTAAATACCCAATAGTGCAATTGCTGGGTCATAGGGCAGTTCTATTTTCAACATTTTGAGGAACCTCCATGCTGTTTTCCAGAGTGGCTGCACCAGCTTGCATTCCCACCAACAGTGTAGGAGGGTTCCCCTTTCTCCGCATCCTCGCCAGCATCTGTCATTTCCTGACTTGTTGATTTTAGCCATTCTGACTGGTGTGAGGTGATATCTCATTGTGGTTTTGATTTGTATTTCCCTGATGCTGAGTGATATGGAGCACTTTTTCATGTGTCTGTTCGCCATCTGGATGTCTTCTTTGCAGAAATGTCTGTTCATGTCTTCTGCCCATTTCTTGATTGGATTATTTGTTCTTTGGGTGTTGAGTTTGCTAAGTTCTTTATAGATTCTGGACACTAGTCCTTTATCTGATATGTCGTTTGCAAATATCTTCTCCCATTCTGTCAGTTGTCTTTTGATTTTGTTAACTGTTTCCTTTGCTGTGCAAAAGCTTTAGATCTTGATGAAATCCCAATAGTTCTTAATTTCTGGTTTTAACTTGTGAATGAGATGATGATATTTTCCTCTTTATCAAAAGGTAAATGTTTGCAACTATTGAAAACAGAAAATATGTTGCAAGTACTAAAACAGTCACTATTTGAGAAATAATAATATTGTGGAAACAAACATACCTTTGTATGTTCTAGTGATATTTCAAAAAATGAAAATAATAAATCAGTAGTTATAGCTTATTCCAACTTCATATAGGTACATTGTTTCAATGCAGATGACTTGAAATGTCATATAAGTATTAAAGTCTATAAATTCAGTGAATGTTATAAAACTACATTGTAAATAAACAGGTTTACAATCTGTAAAAATAAGAAAGAAAATTTCATCTTTAGGACATTTATTTCAGTAATTCTGAAATTTTTCAAAGTATAAATTATATAAGATAATCTATAAAATGATTCAAGTAAATTGTTTTAAGTTATGTAAGATAATCTATAAAATGATTCAAGTAAAGTGTTTTAAATTGAATAGTTCCAATATTTTGAATTATGCTGATAATATATAAAAACTCCAGTAATTTTATAGGTAGATTCTGGTTGCCACTAACCAAAACAATCCCATACTGTATGATCAACAAAAACTCTGAAATATAATGTTTTAATTTCCTGTAATTTGTAGAAGAGAAAATTCTCTTATCCAGAGACCAACAGTGGACTTTTAGGAGGATTTTCTTAATGATTCTGTTTCTAAAATCAGATTCTAAAGTCGGGAAAAATGCCTTAACACAGTCTCTCTAAATATAAAACAAGAACAACTTTCCACTAACTTTGATTCACACATAGATCCTTTTCCTCAAAACTTCAAGAAAGCTCTTTATTACTGGATATTAATTTTAAATGCCAGAACAGGGACGCCTGGGTGGCCCAGTTGGTTAAGCAGCTGCCTTCGGCTCAGGTCATGATCCCAGCGTCCTGGGATCGAGTCCCTCATCAGGCTCCTTGCTCAGTGGGGAGCCTGCTTCTCCCTCTGTCTCTGTCTGCCATTCTGTCTGCCTGTGCTCACTCTCTCTCCCTCTCTCTCTCTGACAAATAAATAAAATCTTTAAAAAAAATGCTAGGACAATTTTTAGGAAATCAAGGGAGTAAGATTTTTTTTCTTCTTGAAAATTGTCATCTTGTTCACTTACCTTGCCATCTGTCCTTCTGTTTCGACCTACTCTTTTGTTCATTTGGGCTCTGTTGAAAATCCTTCAGAAGGCCCCATAGTTGTATCCAGATGGGGGTCAGCTTGAAAATTCCAACTGCAGCTGTGTTAAAACAGACCATGACACATATTGTCAATAAATCCCCTCTTTTACAAATTCTATGACATTTTGATGATTCTGATTAGAGCAGCTTCTTTTTGGCTTATACTTTCATGAAAGTTTCACATTGTTATAAATGAAAAGTATTATTCTAAAGCTCTAAATGCTTTTAAAAAGCAGACATTTTAATTTCTACACTGATGTCTTCTAAAGTTTTTGTCAAACATATGCATCTTATATCATTTGTTTTAAAAATTTGATAGTTGTCAGTTAAAAAAACATGAAATGTTTTCATTGTTATGTGAAGTTCAAATCTAAGAATATGGATCCCATTTGATATTATTCATTTGGTTTCTGAATATTTACTTAATATTTATTGATGAGGTTCTTTTGTTGTGAAATTGATTCCAAAGAACAAACTATATTATTTCATTATCACTTAATTGTGATAATCAATCAACAAATATTTATTGAATGTTTAATAGATATTCAGCACTATCTTAAGTATATAGTTAAGTTAAAGGTCTCATATTATTTGTAACCTGTTCAGGGAGCTAAGAGTAACAACAATGAAACAAAAGAAAATAAATCTAAGCAGTATGAAGTTTCTAAATTATGTGGTACTAAGAGTAGAAGTAATAATAATGAGAAAGTATGATGTATCTTCTAAAAATTTATTTTATATATGTGTTTTTAAATCTTGCTATATTAGTTTCATTATCTTTGGTTTAACGGTATTTTTCCTTGAAAAATTATCCATTATGAGGATGTGACACTTCCTGTTTTGTTGTGGCAAATGAGACAAATAATCTGCAAGACCTGATTGCACATCATACCTTCAACTGCTTTATTAGCATTGAATAGGATACTGACAGAATGGCTATGGAAATGAGCATCAAAGAAAATAAGACATATGAAGAGTAAGGGGGCAGTCTCTCTAAAGTGTGAAAACAAAGACACAAACACACACAGGATGACCCTGAATGTTAAAGCAAGGATCAGACACTAACATAAATGGAGGAGTTACTGTCACAAAAGTTAGAATGTATATATCCAAGATAGAGTCAAAATTAGAGCAGATCAAAAACATTAAGATATTACATGAGCATTTAAGAATAAAGAGCATGAAATTAATCTATACTGTGTCTAACCTCTGCTTTACTTCTTACCAGTATTTAGAAAATCAATTGCCGTTTTGGACATACATGTGCCCATTTCTAAATATGATTATTCTTTATCAAATGGGTTTATTTTGAGAATTAACTGTAATATGAAGGCAATTAACAAGGCATAGAAACTAAATTTGCAGAAGCATACAGTGCATGTTACCTAGAAATAAACCAGTAAATTGCTCATTGCAATCGGATACAAGACACTTCCATGAAATTCATTGAGAGTTAAACAAAAAAGAAAGTCCTTGTGATCAGCATGTGCAGGAGGAATGCACTGAATAAATCAGTGCATGACATATGATAGCTACTTAATAAACATTTGTTAACTAAGAGTTGAGCAAATGAATAATAGGGACTGATTACTGTGTCTTCATAAGAAATAGAACATGATTCTGCTTCATATCACTCCAGATTATTTGTGAAAACTAAAATCATTTAGATGTTTATTTCTTTTGTTTTATTTGCTTTGATTTGGATTATTCAGATACATAAATGTGTTTTGGGCAGATTATTGAATGGAAGGCAGTGTACCCCAAATATCTCCTAGAACATATCTATCTCATTGTACTATATATTAGAGTCCATATGCCACAAGTGGTTTTCCAGTTCTTAACCAAATGCAGATTGGGTCTTCCCATTAAATTTTCAGAAATTGATAAGGGATGCAAGTGAAAAGTGATGTCTAGATAAAACATGTGAGGTTCCAGTTTAACCGATTGATTAAAACAAAGAGAGAGAGAGTAGAAGACGTATTGTATTTTGTAGACAAAAGTTTGTTATTTCCCAACCTGAAATGGCTCTAACAATTAGCATTCCTGTTCCCAGATGGGTAGAAGGTGGAGATTTGTAAGGCAAGAGATAGATGGACATCAAATCAAACTTGGAAGATCTCTATATACTCTCAGTGTGTATTTTCTAAAATTTTGGCACGCCAGAGAGCGTGCTGTATATCTACATATCAGATATTGCACTGGTAAACTCTGAATTTAATAAAGACACAAAACACCTAGACAGGAGGCCATGTGATGACAGAGGCAGAGATTGGAGAGATGGAGCCATAATCTAAAGAATGCCAAGGATTGTTGGCAATGCTGACACCTAAGAAAAAACCATGAAACAGATTCTCACCTACAGCCTTCTGAGAGAGCATGGACACCTTGATTTCAGACTTCTAGGTTCCAAAATTATGAAAGACTATTTTTTTTTTTTAACTCAAACCTCATAGTCAATGGCACTTTGTTATAGCAATTCTAGTAAACTGATACCCACACCAACTCCTAGCGTCTCTTACTGGACAGCAAATTCCTTGCTGCTGGGTTAACTTCCCTTTTATGGCTCCCATATAATTCATATTGCACTTTCTACATCAACACTATACAGTAGAACCATCTACAATGATGAGAATATATGTGTGCTGTCCACTGTGGTAGCCAACAGCCCATATAAGTATTGAACGGTTAAAATGACTAGTGCAACTTTCTTGGCAAACACGACAGCTATTATTGGAAAGAAGAGTTCTAGACAATGTAATCATATCAAGAACTAAATTTAATTATCTCTTCTTATGCCATGTCATGCCATCTATTTTCTCTTCTGATAAAGAATAAAGCATTTAACATAACCAGTGACTCCTCAAGCATTTCTTCTTCTTCTTCTTTTTTAAATATTTTATTTATTTGACAGAAAGAGACACAGTGAGAGAAGGAACACAAGCAGGGGGAGTGGGAGAGGGAGATGCAGGCATCCCGCTGAGCAGGGAACATGATGCAGGGCTCAATCCCAGGACGGGGCTAGATCCCAGGACGGGGCTAAATCCCAGGACCTGGGATCATGACCTGAGCCGAAGACAGACGCTTAATGACTGAGCCACCAAGGCACCCATCCTCAAGTATTTTTAAGCAGATATTTCTCCTTGCCAAGTATTATTCACTTTAACTCTCCACCTAGCTACACACCATGGTCCATTGTGTCTCAAGACCTTTGCCCATCAATACTTGTAATTTTATCTCTTCTTTTGTGACAATTTGCTCTTATTTAAACTTTGGCTGTCAGTTTATTGTCTCTACCCTGAGACGGCAAACTATAATATGCTGCCACTTATAATATGCTATGATCAACCACCCTCTTTTATTGTACTTATCAGAGTTAAATCATGTTTGTGTGATTATATGTTGTCTGCTTCCTCAATAAATATCATACCTCATGATGCTGAAAACATTTATGATTCTTGGTCCACCATTGAAAATGACAACATGCCTGGCAGATGGTAGGCAGTTTTGGAAGAATGAAAGATGAAGTCACCTTGACTTTGGCGTGGATTTTTAATCAATAATTTGTACCACTTCATTTCCTTATCCAACCTTTAAAATCTAGAAGCATCTTGCTCAAGTTTAAAACAGAATCTAAGTCATCTACTCCTGACTCCTCATTTAAAGAAGTGTATGCAAATATAGAAAAAAAAACAAACACTCTCAGTAGCATTGGAAGCTAAAAATCATAAGCAATTAATACCAAAATCTGGGATGGATTAATACTAATTAAAAAGCAGATGGAATGGAATTGAGATAAAACCAACCTAGGCTTTTGCTTTTGTCTTACATAGGCTTTACTCTATGAATGAGAGACCATATTAAGTAGATAAGATGGTACTTCTTGCCTCTCCTACCATCTGTCCACTGACTCTGATATCCAGTCTATCTATGTAGAAAACCTGGCCTCCTTCATTATTTTGTGAGGCAGAGAACTACTTTCTTTACCACTTCAAATGCTACCAGAACATTTGAAAACAAATATTTTTGTAACAAAAGAAAATAACTTCATCTACTCAGTTAATGCAAAACTGATTAACTGTATTAGGGAAATGTCTAGTAGTAAAAATTGCATTGTGTGATTACAGGAATATTTTGAGGAAAGAACTGTTGGTGGCGTATGATGTAAGAATTATGGAAGAGTAACAAGCAGCAGTAGAAGCTATATATCAATATTTTCTACATGTTCTGCTTATGTAGAATAAAAGTGACCCATGAAGTAAGGATAGAAAAAAGACATAAGTTAATGGACCTATGGTTGACACAGCTATATAATAAACAGCAAACTAGTAGATATTAAAATCTGTCAAAGTGAGAATGTGATTTAAGTAATATAACAAACATTGATCTAAGTTGCTCCTCCAGCATTGATTTAAATGTCCAAGTCACATACAACATGAATTTTATGATACAAAGAGTTTAGTAGTTCTCCTTTTCCTCATGCATCTTCTACCCTCCACACATTTGTCAATTTTTGTAATCCTGGCCTTACATTATTGTCTTGCATTATATACCCACATAATTCAAAATGGTTTGTGGTATAATCATTTGGACATATCTCACCATTTCATGGAATTAGTAATGATGTTAGAAGGAAGTTAATTAGAAGGATATAATGCAAAAAAAAAAAGAAAGAAAGAAAAGAAAAATGTAATACATACAAGGGAAAAGTAAATGAATCCAGAAGACTTAGAAGAAGCAGATACTTCTAAAGCAGGATCACTTAGATGCAGGATCAAATTTCAGGAGGCTGTTATAATTAAGATCACTATAAAAATTTTTGCCTCTTGGGCATCTGGGTGACTCAGTGGCTTTGCCTTTGGCCCAAGTCATGATCTCAGGGTCCTGGAATTGAGCCCCACATCAGGCTCTCTGCTCAGCAGGGAGCCTCCTTCCCCCTCCTCCTCTGCCTGCCTCTCTGCCTACTTGTGATCTCTCTCTCTGTGTCAAATAAATAAATAAAATCTTTAAAAAAAGATTTTGCCTCTGTAAAGAGATAGTAAGCTAAGAAAGCAAAATGAGCAAGGTATGAGGAAGTGAACTGAGGCATAATAGTTAATGGAAACTCTAGAAATGAGAACACTAGTCTTTGGGTAGAAGAGAACTGATTCCACAGAAAAATCAGATCAGTAATATGGAAGGCAACTTGAATAGCATTCCCAGAATACAGAAGTGAAGTGCAAAGGGTCAAACATGATGAGAAGAAAATTATGCACAAGAACAGAAAACATGACTTAACATATACAAAAACTTATATTTTGAGGGAGAACTGAAAAAATTTAAATTCACAATGTACTTGGATTGAATCTTTCTCATATGAAAATTGTAGCAAACTAAGTGTCAGATTACTACAATTCAAGCAGCAATAATAATCAAAAGACCAATGAAATAGATATCTTCTAAAATTATGACTGTATTAAAACCACAAAAAAAATTGAGGTAGATAAAATTACATACAGAGAGATTCAGGTTAATCTGAGACAGTGCTGCAATACCAAATTCTAGTAAAAATGGAATTTTGAGGAATTATTTACAGTTTTGGGAGCCAGTATGCAAAAATAATTAATGTAAGATTATATTTAGTTGTGATCCCCTTTCCTTGTCATCTAAGTTTAAGGAGAACAGGCTCATAGACTTCCTATTCTTTCTTTATATACTACAGTCCAATTCTAAGAGGATCCTTTAAGTGCAAAGTTGTTTGAGGGTTCTATGAGGTACCATCAGAAGTGGGGGGATAGAGTTAGAGGAAAGAAAAAAGTTTGAGGGCACTTTTTGGTTTTGTATATAAAAGTGAAGTATGGGGTGCCTGAGTGGCTCAGTTGGTTAAGCATCTGCCTTTGGCTCAAGTCATGATTCTATCTAGGGTCCTGGAATGGAACCTCACATTGGGCTCCCTGCTTAGCAGGGAATCTGCTTCTCTCTCTCCCTCTGCCACTTCCCCTGCTGTGCTCTCTTATTCTCTATTAAGTAAGTAAATAAAATCTTTAAAAATAAATAAATAAATAAACAAACATATATAAATAAATGGAGAAGTATAAAATAAATTTGGTGCGGTAAAGAATGTTGATGAGAAAAAGAAAGATAATTTTGATGAATGTTGTTTTGTGTATGATTATGCATGTGAAACAAACTTAAATAACTTGATTTATTTTATTATATTTTTGGTATACAGAATATCTTTGGATGTGAGATCTCCTGAGGATATGTTATAAACCTCAGAATAACTACTACAAAAATACACACGCAAATTACAGATCTATTTAAGAAAACATTCAAATAGTGAAAAACAGACTGCAAAGGGAGGTCAGAGAAACAAGAAAAAACAGGAGAAAATTTGAAAACAAACTAAATAGTCACCCAATCATATCAATAATTACACATATATGTGTGTGCACTATTACATACATATAAAAAACAAAAGCAGAAATTTCAGAATGAATAAATAAAAAAATTCCAAGTTTATGTGGTTATAAGAGGTACACTTTAAATATAATTTCATTTTTGAACACTTTTGTTACAAACTCCATAAAATTATTTGGAGAGTTTTCCATTTATTCTGTGCTCTGATTCAGCTTATGTTTCAATCTTAAAATTGGTAAAACTATAATCTGTCTTTACATTATAATGATTACATGTAATAATACAAACTTACACAATAAAGCTCCAAGACAGTGTTATAATTTTAGTCTTAGTCAATTATATGTTTTATAAAACATAAGAAAAACATATCAAAAAAGAAAAGTTTTTGGACTAAACATATATTTACCATTTTTTATGCTCTTTGTTCTGTTATGGGAATTTAGGAGGCCATCTGGTATCATTTCCCTTTCAGCTGGAACAATTTTCTTTAGCTTTCTTTTAGTTAAGTTCTTCTGGCAGTATTCTTTTTGTTCTCTTTCTATCAAAAAGTCTTTATTTTTCCTTCAGTCATGATTTATATTATCACTGAAATTAGAATGTGGGGCTGACATCTTTTTATTTTTCTTCATCAGTTTAAAAATGTCCATTCTTCTTGTCTCCGTCATTTTTGATTGACACGTTAATTGGATTACTGTTTCATTGTATGTTAAATGTAATTTTCCTTTTGCTGCTGTCACAATTTGCTTTTTATTTCCAACTTTAAATACTTTGACTGTAGGAGGTATGGGTATGGCCTTCAGATTTATTTACATGTTTTGTTTTGTTTTTTTAACATTTATCTACAAAACCTCTCCTAAGAATTTGGGAAAATTTCAGCCATTACATCTTTTAAGTATTTTTTTCCCCATCTTATCCTCTTTTCTGTCATTCCAGTTCCATGCACTTTTGACCCCATGATGCCATTTAACATGTCCTTGAGCCTCCAGGTATTATTATTTGAAATATTGTTTCTTTTTGTTCTTCATGTTGGATTATTTCTGTTTTTATACCATCATGTTCACTTACTCTTCTGCCCTTTTCATTTGGCTAAGTCTATCTAGTAAATTTTTAATCTCAGAAATTCTATTTCTCATTTCTAGGGTTTTTATTTCTTCCTCTTAACATTATTAATGTTTGAGAAAAAGTATGGAGTACTTAATTTGACTAAAGGGGAGAAAATTCTGAATTTCAGTATTCCTATTTTTCTTTAAAAAATGAAAGACATTGGGGTACCTGGGTGGCTCAGTGGGTTGGGCCTCTGCCTTTGGCTCGGGTCATGATCCCAGGAACCTGGGATTGAGTCCCACATCGGGTTCTCTGCTTGACGGCGAGCCTCCTTCCCTTCCTCTTTCTCTGCCTGCCTCTCTGCCTACTTGTGATTTCTGTCAAACAAATAATAAATAAAAATCTTTAAAAAAATGAAAGGCCTTAAAACACTCTTTGAATTATGATTCCAGGGGCAACTGGGTGGCTCAGTCGGTTAAGCGCCTGCCTTTGACTCAATCATGATCCCAGCGTACGGGATCAAGCCCTGCATTGGGCTCCCTGGTCAGCAGGGCGTCTGCTTCTCCCTTTCCCCCTGCCCCTGCTCTCTTGCTCTCTTACCCTCAAGAATGTGCTCTCTCTAAGAAAGAAATAAACATAAAAAAAGAAACATGATTCAAGAAAAGATTATGAATGTGTGCTTTTATACATTGATTTTTTAAAAGATAAGAAAGAAAAGATAGTCCTTAGCTACATGGTTTAACTCACTAACAACTTGAGTATTAAATTTTTAATCTAAATTTTGAATCTGATTTTAATAAGGTGTTCATTAATATACATTCATATATTTAACCCAGTTATGATTGTCTTCTATAATCTCTTTCAATACCAGCCTACCAAATATCTAATGAAGGTGGAATGCATGCAGTATTTAGTAAAACATCAGCATAAGACAATTTAGATTCATAAGACAATTTGAATTCAATGATTTGTAGAAATGTTATCCTTCAGTAGAGCAGAAAATTATCATTTCATAATTTGAAGCAGCGTTTTGTTAACAGTTTTGTGCACATACACAAACACACACTATTTCTGTGGGTTGAAAACACAAGAAGCTCTTTAAAGCAGGGCTACCAAGAGTTCTACATAAGTGATTATGAATTATATTTCTCAAACTGCATTGAACAAGGAATTATTTTTCAGGAACATTTAATAGATCTTGTATTTATTAAAGCTTCCACTTGAGGAAAATTCGTTTATAAACATTCCTTCTTGCTTATACTTAAAATTTTATAAAACATATTTTAGGGATGCATGAGTGGCTTAAGCCTCCAACTCTCGATTTCTGCTCAGGTCATGGGCTCAAGCCCCATGTTGGGCTCTGTGCTCAGCTTGAAGTCTGCGTGAGTCTTTCCATTTCCCTCTTTTCCTCCCCTACTTGTGCTCTCTATCTGACATAAATCAATAAATCTTTTTAAAGAATTTTTATTCACTTTCTGAAACACTACCAATGATTTACAAACAAATCTTTCAATGATGATTGATATTTTGTTGTAGTTCTGGTTTGGGGAGTATCTTAGCTCTTGGAAATGTATGAACACTTAATTTTAGCTCATATTTTGAAAGCAAAACACTTGACATTCAATAGCTTTTAGATTATAGGATAAGATAGCCTTTCAACATATTCCATGAATAACATTTGACATTTTAAAAGAACATTTAAAAAATGCCCTCTTTCAACTTTTAGACATTGCGTTGTGAGAGGATGATGCCTGACACTGACACTGTTGCAACCATCTTGTGATAAAGAGGGTGGTGAGAATAAGGTGGTGGAGAGAAAGAGAGGGAGAGAGGGAGAGAAATATAGGACAGATACAACTGTTCATTTTCTTATTCATAAATAGGGTCAAGAGGCTTGTATATAAACAGAATTTCTTCCTCAGGGCTGTCCCAATGCCTGATTATCTTAACATTGGACTCTTAAGGTGCTTTTTGTTTATTTGAAAAAAAAAATAATCTGAGCCACTTCATTGTTCCGTGGGCAGTGGTATCTAAATAATTGCCTCTCTAGACTCATCAGCAAAAAGAAATTGGTTTCTGAAAACCAACTTTACTTTTTTATTATTATGAGAGTAAAATGGAGGGCTCCATGCCTTGCATTATTGAATTTTTACTATACTTAACTTCTGCATACTGAACAGTACAATGCTCTTATTTTCATTTTTTGTCTACTCTCTTTAGCTATCTAAGTCATCTGCACACATAATATTATCAGCATTATTCTTTATTCACTTAACATATGGTTTATTTGATTTATGAAGATTATATATTTCTTATATCTTTATAGCCTTAAATACACAATTAAAGGAATCTGTAGGTAACTTTTAGATTTTTCAGTGTACAGATCTTGACTGAGTATTTTTCATTATCTCAGTGTGTTACTAATAGTACATTTAGTCTTGTCCTTAATAATATTGACAAACAGGGGTACCTGGATGGCTCAGTGTGTTAAGCCTCTGCCTTCGGCTCAGGTCATGATCTCAGGGTCCTGGGATCGAGCCCCACATCGGGCTCTCTGCTTGGCAGGGAGTCTGCTTCTCCCTCTCTCTCTGCCTTCCTTTCTGCCTATCTGTGATCTCTTTCTATCAAATAAATAAAATCTTAAAAAAATAATAATAATATTGACAAACAGTTTTTCTTTCTTTCTTTCTTTCTTTCTTTCTTTTTTTTAACTCTAAATCCTCATACACAGTATTGGCAAGGAAGAATGCGCAAGAATTACAATGCAATATTCATTCAAATCATCTCCTTTCTTAGATCTTTCTAGCTCAACACAATATCCTGCAGGATTTGACATCTCAGTGGAGCAAAAGACTGAATTCATCAGTAGGATGAGAATTCATCTTATATTCGTCAGTGGGATATGAAAACTGGCAACTATAATCAATAAATTACACTTTACTATAGTCAGCCACTTTGCAGCTTTAGAGGATTTGGATGATAATTTACAGGTTGGTATACATAACATTATGATAAAGCAGTGGATAATGACACTAATTGTTATGTGGGGAAAGCAGAAGGAATTACCACTTGCATTGGGAGCAAAAATCAAAATATGCAATCAGTTTCAGCTCAGAGCTTATAGTTGCTTTTTTTTCTTGAAGAATCTGTTCTTCCACATAGGAAAATCAAATTTTAATATTTTTTTAATTTCATGTAATTAAAATGTTAAAATATTTGAAATGTTAAAATGTGGAAGAATACCAAAGCACAGTGAGAATTGTATCTGTTTACTACAGACTTCCCTTTGGCATCTTGTGGGCATAAATTAACTAATCTGCTTTCAGGAAAATTACAAAGGGGTTAGATAATATTACATTCATGATACATACAAAATATAGTAGCTATAATGTTCAAACTCACTTAGTCATGCACCTCTCCTAGAAAAATCAACTTTTTCTAACCTTTGATATGGTCTCTTGGAAAACCCCTTGTTTCATTCCTTGGACTTAACATTCAGCATTATTTATTTGGCTAAGAACCACATCTTTTTCTATGAATAAAATAAAAAAGCCCTCCATTATTTTTTTTCTGAGAAACTATTCTGACCAGGTATTAGAATGTTAGACTGGAATACGTTATGTTTAGGGAAATGGAGAAACTGTTAACCTAGTTGCCTTACCTTTGATGCTATGTGTAACTTTGAATACTCAGATTCAAGTTTTTCCAAGTCAGATTACATATAAAATTAAAGGCTTTTTCAAGCAAACTCCTTCAGGCACATTATTTTTAAAGTTATCTGGTTTGTATAATAAAACATGTATTTGTGAATTATATTTGTACAATTTAAAAAGTTTTAGGGGTGCCTGGTGGCTCAGTGGATTAAAGCCTATGCTTTCGACTCAAGTCATGATCCTAGGGTCTTGGGATGGAGCCCTGCGTGGACTTGCTGCTCAGCGGGGAGCCTGTTTCCTCTCTCTCTGCCTGCCTCTCTGCCTACTTGTGATCTCTATCTGTCAAATAAATAAATAAAATCATTAAAAAAATAAAATAAAAAGTTTTATTTTATATTTTCTTTTTGAGAGAGAACACTTGGGTGCATGTGTGGGTGGTGGGGGTGGAGGGCAGAGGGAGAGGGAGAGAGAGAATCCCAAGCAGGCTCCAGGCCAAGTGCATAGCCCAGTGCAAAGCTGGATCCCACGACCCAGATATCACCACCCCAACCCAAAATCAAGAGCTGGAAGCTTAATTGAGTGACCAACCCAGGCGCTCCCAATTTAAAAAGTTTTAAAACATATGTATGTAGTCATACAATCATCACTACAATTATACATCACTGTAATTAGACCATTTCTTCAAGTTAAAATGTGTCCTCCTGCTTCTTTGCAGTCATGTCTCTCCTAATTCAGCCTCTCACATCTGACACAGATATTGCCTTTCCCAGATGGTCATAAAAATCCAACTGAATGGCTTGGAGTCTTTCATATCTCAATTATTTTACTTATCATAATGTTTTTGAGATTCATCCATGTATCAGAAGTTCATTCTTTTTTATTGCTGAGTACTATGCCAGTGAACAGAGAAACTACAGTCTTTCTATCCATTCATCGAGTGTTAGACATTGGTTTATTCCAGATTCTGGATATTATAAATGATATTTTAATTCATATTATGAAATATTATCTATTAATATTATTCATATTATGAAATATTATGTATTTTTGTTTGGTTTTCTTGATGATGTCTTTCTGCATGTGATGTATTACTCTGTCAGGGTAATATCAATGCTACCCCATCTATTTTCAGGAATAATTTTGCAGCACTGGTATTATTTCTTTCTTAAATAGTTAGTAAAATCTATTGTTGAGGTCATGTACATCTACAGTTTCATTTATAGGAAAGATTTTAGGTGTGGATTAAATTTCTTTAATTGATATTAAGAATATGCATATCTATTTTTCTTGATTGAATTTAGGTGAATTCCGTACAGAGTATAAAATTCTATATTGCTATTTCATAAACATCTAGCACGTAGTGTTTGGGCCTTTGAAGTGTTAAGTTTGTTTATTCTTTTTCTTAAGGTACTGAGTGTCTGCCATGCATCAGTAATCAGATTTCTTTCTTTTTTTTAAGATTTTATTTGAGATAAAGAGACAGGGAGAGATAACGAGCATGCATGAGTGGTAGTGGCGGGGAGAGCAGAGAGAGAGGGAGAAGTAGACTCCCTGCTCAGCAGGGAGCCCAACATGGGGCTCAATCCTGGGACCCCAAGGTCATGACCTGAGCCAAAGGCAAATGCTCAACTGACTGAGCCACCCAGGGTACCCCACCAATCAGATTTCTTAACCACACACAATAGAGCTATTTCTTTTGGAGTAGACACAGACCTACTCTGGGTATTTGAGTTTAAAGTATCATTTCCCTTAAACCAGATAATAACTATAAATTGTATTTATGATCATGAGCCAGAATACAGTTTTGACAACCTCCAGTCTCTCTTATTTTACAAATATTTTGAAACTTTTGAAATATATACGCAAGTTATATAGAGTGCCTTTCAATTCTGCTTTTTTTGATGAATTTCCCATTATTAAATTGAAGCTATACATTATTAAGAAGGATAGTTATGGAAGTTATGTTACCTGATTGGTAACACATACCTCATTTTAGAGGGTACATTATGGCTATATATATTAGAAGTGATACTAACCTTGCTTGTTTGCTTAAAGTGATGTCTGCCACAATATGAAATTACTATTTTTTCTCTTAGAAATTATCAAATGCAGTTGAGGAGATATTTTGACACTATGTAAATACTTTGTTTCTGTTTAAACATTCACCTTCTAAATTTATCATCCATCAGTGCTTGTAGCAATTATTGCTATGTTATTCTAGTGGTGGTGTTTTATATTCTTTTATATCTATGAACCAAAATTCTTCTGTAAAAAGAGTTGGAGCCTGCTTCCTCCTCTCTCTTTGCCTGCCTCTCTGCCTACTTGTGATCTCTCTCTGTCAAATAAATAAATAAAATCTTTAAAAAAAAAAAAAAAAAAAAAAAAAAAAAAGAGTTGTCACTTCTCTGTGTACTTATATATTAAGTTATTTATTTGTTCAATTATGGATTCATATTTTTGGCTCTTTCAGGTTGATTCCTACGACATTTTTATTATTTATTTGTTTGTTTAGTATTCTCTTGCATGAAATACAATGTGTTTATAAAATTCTTTTTGCCTTTAGGCTTATAATATTTACCCAAGCCAGTTCCTGTCTTCCCCATCCCTTTCAGTGTGGTTGTGGGATTCATTTGTAATACAGTTAGATTCATTTTTCACAGTCTACATTTCCTTCCCCCTCCAACATCCTGGTAGATTTTTAAAATGTTTCCATTCAGTAAAACTTACATTTTGAGGTATACTGTTCTATGGTTTTCCCAAAAAAAAATACAAATTGTTGTTTATACACAGTTATGGTTCCATACAAAATTTATGACAGGATTGTTTCATTGTACACCTTTGTATTAAAATCATCTCCCCTCTCCCACAAACCCTGACAAGAACTAATCTTTTTTTAGTCCCTAAAGTTTTGCAGTTACCAGAGTGTTAAATAAAGGAAGCATATAGTTTTAGCCTTTGAATCTAGGAGAACCACTTAGAAATAGCTTAGAAATTTTCACTTAGAAAAATGCATTTGTGGTGTGTCTGTGTGGCTCAGTCAGTTAGTTAATTGTCTGCCTTAGGACAGGTTATGATCCCAGAACCCTGGGATCAAGCCTCACTTCAGCCTCCCTGCCCAGCGGGAAGCCTTCTTCTTTCTTTCCTTCTGCTGCTCCCTCTGCTTGTGCTCTCTTTCTCTCTCTCCCTGTCAAATAAATAAATAAAATCTTTTAAAAAAGAAAAAAAAAGAACTTATTATTCATACCTGCTATTGCAGCAATTTTTGGTATACTTTTTAAAAAAATTTCTGAGCAATATTCAATGAATGAGTGTCCTGGTTAGTAGGTTAGTATATTCATTCTGTTGGGGTTGTCTGATCTCTTTAGATTTGTAATGTAATATATGTCGTTAATTTTAAGAAATTTATAGCCATTGTTTTCTCAAATGTCTCTTGAATCCCATTGTCTCTCTTTGGGAGAAAGAATATATATATACATATATGTGTGTGTGTGTGTGCACGCACACACACACACACCCATAGATGGATTGAAAATAGCCCATGACTTTTGAATAATTTCTTCTTGTATTTTTTTCATTCACTTTTCTCTTTGTGCTTCTATTTAAATAGTTTATATCGACTTATCTTCAAGTTCACCAAATCTTTCCTCAACTGTGTTAAGAATATAGGTGCACACATCAAAAACATTTCTTTTTTCTTTTACTCCATTATTTTTAGCATTTCCCTTTCATTATTTCTTAAAATTTCTGTCTGGTGAAATTGTCCATTTAAGTTTGCACATTGAACCACCTTTTACAATAGAGCATTTAACACAATATTTGTAGTAGTAATACAATATTAATAATAGTTATTTTATAGTTTTTAATCACGCAATTACTATAACTTTGTCATAAATTAAGTATGGTTCTAATGATTGCCTCATGTCTTCAGAGTGGGTCTTTCTTTGCCTTTTCAGATGCCTTGCAATTTTCTTGAATCCAGGCATCCTGTCAGGACAGTAGAGATGAGTTGAAAAGCTTTTATGTCCCACAATGGTCATGGCTTTCCTTCTGATAGGGCTTTATTGTAGGTGTTTGAGATAATCTAGGTTTAGAAATTGGAGTAGGTCTGAAGGTTGTTGTTGCTATGGCTACCACCACTATGTTCTAGGTTGAATGTCTGTTCTTAAAAAAATAAAATGTATCCTTAGCTGTCAAATGTTCTTACTTTTGAAACTGAAAAAAAAATACAATCTCTTTTTAATGTCAATAATATATTTAATAATCCAGAGTTGTTCTTAAGAGAAGCCAAACCTAAATCTCAGTTAACATATTGCTTTAAATAAGGAAGCATAACCTTACAGCATGGCTTTTCATGGTAAGTGTTCAGTTATTTATTTGAAAAGCTTTAAAAAGTCTTTATAAAATAGACTTGAAAAGCAGGAAGGATGATTAGAAAATAAATAAACTGGATAATGTATATTACAGATTCTGTTAACTCAAAATTATCAGGAAATCTCAACTATGCAAAATTTTTCTTTGTTTTTTTTAAAGATTTTATTTATTTATTTGACAGAGAGAGATCACAAGTAGGCAGAGAGGCAGGCAGAGAGAGAGAGAGAGAGGAGGAAGCAGGCTCCCTGCTGAGCAGAGAGCCCGATGCGGGACTCGATCCCAGGACCCTGAGATCATGACCTGAGCCGAAGGCAGCGGCTTAACCCACTGAGCCACCCAGGCGCCCCAAAATTTTTCATGTTAAAATTGGACATAAAATAACTCCAATTGTATTAAGTAAGAAACCTCTATTATATAACACTCTTTTTTTAAAAATGTATAGTTCTATTAAATTATTGTCTAGGTTGGTATTAAAGAACAATTTTTAAAGTGTATAATTCATATATATTTTCAGTAAAATGTCTGAAATAAAAAAATAAATCAATTAAATCAATAGAGGAATTTTAAGCACTTTTTAACATGCAGTATTTCTCATACATTTTTTAAAAGAATTTTGATATTAAGTGAAGTTGTGTTTTAACTGACTACAGAATTTGACTGAAATTTTGGAAGAAAAACAAAAGGAGCAGGTAAGGCATGTGATGATTGGTATTGCCAAAATAAATGAATTGACTCCAACTTCTTACCACAACCATATTTAAAGTAATTAGGAAATCTAGTTTAATCAGTGAAAATAGCTTAGACTAGTCTTCATAATGCTAAGATATTAAAAACATATTAAGGAATTCTATTATAGCAGGGAGGTGGGCAAGGGATGGGTAAAGTAGGGGATGGGGTTAAGAATGGGACTTGGTATGATGAGCACTGAGAATTGTATTTGAGTTTTGAATCACTAAATTCTACACCTAAAACTAATATTACATTGTATGTTGACTAATAGTAATTTAAATAAAAAATTGGAAAAAAAGTAAAATGATCAGCGATCTGAAAAATAATTCTATTATATTTCTCACCCCTCAACATTACACAAAGGAGTAAAAAAGAATTGAAATTGTTTTCTGACATTTTTCATTAGTTGTTTATCAATAATTTATAATCTATTGGGTCTCTAGATTAATTCACCCATGTTAAAAATAGTGGCATAAAATATTTTTACTTTAAATATTTATTAAAATATGGTATTGCCAAATATCTACATTTGATCTTTCTGTCGATAAAATCTACTTAAATATAATCTCTGTTTGTATCAAACCTCTTGGTTCAGAAGTTGAGAGTTCCTATCTAAATTTTATCAGAATACAAGAATTGAAAAAAGATTTGTTTGAGAAAAATGAAAGAGTGAAATTGACAAAAATTGAAATTGACAAAAATATATATTTATCTCAAAATATGGCTTCAGGTTTTGACAAGTTGAATTTAAGTTGCAGTTTTAGGATTAACATACAGAAATGAGGGGCATCTGGGTGACTCAGTGGATTGGGTGTCTGCCTTTGGCTCAGGTCATGATCTCAGGGCCCTGGGATCCAGCCCCTTCAGGCTCTCTGCTCAGTGGGGAGCCTACTTCCCCCTCTCTCTCTGCCTGCCTCTCTGCCTACTTGTGATCTCTCTCTGTCAGATAAATAAAATCTTAAAAAAATACAGAAATGAAATGAGGAAGAACTTCCATAGAAATATTTATCAGGGAACTATATTCACACAATTGAGTTTGCATAAGATTTTTTCAATAAGCCATTATTTAAGCAAAACTTGTTATTATTTTTGATTGTAGTTCCGCAACTAAAATTCCATCTCATTACAATTTTTGTCTTCATATTCTATATTAAGTAAAATTCCTGTACAGTGCAATACATGCTACTTACCTGGCATAGCACTTGCAAATTTCAATCCCCTAAAGTTCCATCAGCTTTAACTCTCAGTCTACACTCTGATGGTGCCCAAACTAATTCTAATTATGTTTTTCCATAACTCATTTTAATACCTTATTTATTTCCTTTCCTTCTGGTGGAAGATACCAAATTTCCATCAGTTCAAATATACCCTGTCCTTTCCTAGAGCTTCATCATATTTTAAGGAAAACTTATATACCTCAGGTGACATATTTGGACTTTAAATTCATCTCTCCTTTAGGTCTCCTGGAGAGGTCCACCATTCTATCTGCTCTTGGTTATCTGTTCATGTGGGTGTCTGTTAATAAATCATTTGTTATTATCTGTTGATTTTATCCTTTCTTTCTGCCGAATCTATCTTCCTTTCTCTGTCATACTATGGGCATGAGAACTTGTCTTCTGCTCCTGTATTCATGAAGCATATAAATCCATGCTATGTTATCTTCCTAGACTTACTCTGCATCCACATAGTTTGAGGTGTTTCTGGCTCCAGTGAGCCAAATTCCCCTAATCATGGAAACTGATAACTTCTTCTGTTACTTATATACCACGTTTCTTCCTCTTAGCAATAGGAATATTGTCCTAATATAAGAAATATACATTGGAGTGTTTTTTTCCCTTGATCATGATTTTTTGTTGGTTTGTTTTTTCTCAAATATTTCATTAATGCCTGAATTATTTACCAAGTTACGTTTTCCCCTAAAAGCCTAAGTTTTGAAAACCACAGACACGTTTGATGAGTATTTTATTTTCTAGCTTGTATGACTATGAAGTTTGATAATTATTATAAATGAGGCTAATTTGGAAGATGTTATTATTCTTGTTGGTTATATGGTCTGTTTTTGTTAATGTTGGGGCTGTTGGGCCTTGTTTAGCTTAACATACATATCCAGGAAAGAGAAAGATTAATTCAAGAAACAGACATCAGAGGAGATAATACTACATAGAATTTTTGGAAAATTTATAAAGTTTTCCCATTTGTACTTTAGAAAAACAAGGAGATCCTTTTTGAAGGGATTTGCTGTTTGTTTATTCTGGTGTAGATATTAAAAGTTGGCTCAGTAGATGTGGGCCACCTCTGCCAGTGTCCTTGTATTTCATGTGCTTAGAGGTGACAGTAATATGGACTCTCATTCTGTATCCACACAGTATACTTTTCTAAGGCCAAAGCTTGGACCTGGCATCATATAGATTTTCCATGTCTGAAATTTCATACTTTCTAATCACAATTTAATTTTTAATATTTACCTAAGATGACAGTCTTAGCACTGGGTTTCCCCAAAAAACAGAGCCTGAAAAAATAACTTACATGCCGATCTTTTTTTTTTTGTGGAAAATAACCTCAAAGAACAGCAGGGAGGGGCTTGAGAGAGTGAGGGAATGAGAGAAAGGTAGTATTAGTTGCGTTACTCAGAGTATTTATCAGTGTCACTGGAAAATGGGTCATTAGTCCCACCTGAGACTTTCTAAGAAGGATGGAGCCTGCTTCTCAGAATTGTGTGCTGGAATACTGGACAGGAAGAAGTACTTACCAATTGGCTTTTGTTTCCACTGAATGATGATTAACTATAGTATTGACAAATTTTAGTTGTACATACCTATGTGCTGAGTGGCTTCCTCCAAAGTCCATTTCATCAGCGACAGCCCAGAGAAGAGAGCAAACTGTGCTGTTAGCAGATGAGAAAATATATTAGATACTTTGATTTGAAACCTTTCTCAAACTCTCTGCAAAAGTGTAGGAGAACCACAGGGGAAGCAGGCAAAGATGGTGAGGCAACAAAGACTCTTAGACAGTGACACTGTTCTTCTGAATACTATAGGAGATTATTAAAAAAAAAAAAAGAAAAACAGTTTTAGAAAAGGAAGAAACAGAAGATTTGTGCTTGACTGAAAAAGGAAGTATGACTACCTTATAGAAGATGGATTGGAGGGGGATTTAGGGAAATGGATTTAGGGAAATGGATTATAAGAGCTTAAAGTACTTTGGAAATCTAAGTTTAATATAATATTTCTTTTTTTTTTTTAAAGATTTTATTTATTCATTTGACAGAGAGAGATCACAGGTAGGTAGAGAGGCTGGCAGAGAGAGAGAAAGAGAGAGAGAGAGAAGCAGGCTCCCTGCTGAGCAGAGAGCCCAATGCGGGACTCGATCCCAGGACCCTGAGATCATGACCTGAGCCGAAGGCAGCGGCTTAACCCACTGAGCCACCCAGGCGCCCCTAATATAATATTTCTATTGATTTGTTTATTTGTTCTGATTTCAATGGTCTCATAATTTACAACTACCGTGTAAGAGTTTTACAAATTAAGAGAACATACTCATTTCCTAACATTCCTAGAATATGGCTTGCTCATTTTTCTCTCAAATAGGATATATAAATAATATGTATTTCTTCCTTTTTTTTTTTTTTTTGCTTTGTTAAAAATACAATTCTAAAAGTATAATTCAGTCACCACTGACATGCTCTAAAATCCATCAGGTCCCAAATTGGAGTTGAATTAAGTGCAAGCTAAAAGCTAGATATTTAAAACTCTATGCCTTTCTTTCCCCCTTCAAATAGCCCAAGTTGATGGTGTTGTGCATGACCAAGGGAGATGGGAGACATGAAGGTTAAAAAGATGCCAGGCTAGGTAACCCAGAATAGGCCCACTGTCATAGAGTTAGCCCTTAGATACACCATCTCATACCAATGCCTAGAAACATACCTTTTTCTTGCTTGTTTCTTATAATACATGCTGTGATTAAAATTTTAAGAATAAAATTGAAGTTGTTGGAAATAACCTATAGAGAAGTTTAGTGAAAGAATAACAGAAACAAAAGATGGAAAAGAGCACCAATGTCAGAAATTTCTGTTTAAACATCATTGGTTAAAAATCTTATGAAACGTTAAGGTGTTAACTAGTTTTTTTTTATTATAGCAACATCCAAATAATCTATTGCATTGCAACTTTCTAAAGAAACTATTTCAAAAAATATCATAAAGTTATCTTGTTTTTATGATTATGAAAAACAATTATTGTACAGTATTTTAAATAATTATATGCAGAAGGTAGAAATTTATTCACCTATATTCCAACCTCTCAAAACAACTTATGATTCCCCACGAACATACACATGAATACTATATGTTTTTATAATATCCAGATGAAATTAGAGATGGTTAGTAAATGGCCAAATTTTACATAATAATGACTTACAAACATCTGGTACTATTATTGCATATTATTTTACTAATGGAATGTGTATGTGCATATGTATGTTTATGTGTGCAAAATTATTTCCAATGACATAGACTTAAACATTTTGTTCTTTCAAAGTTTGGCTGCTACTGATTACCATAGCAGATAATCCATATCAGTGGTTACTTTTTTTTTTTTTAAGATTTTATTTATTTATTTGTCAGAGAGAGAGGAGTAGAGCGAGCACAGGCAGACAGAGTGGCAGGCAGAGGGAGAAGCAGGCTCCCTGCCAAGCAAGGAGCCCCATGTGGGACTCGATCCCAGGATCCTGAGATTACGACCTAAGCTGAAGGCAGCTGCTCAACCAACTGAGCCACCCAGGTGTTCCTCAGTGGTTACTTTTTAAATGTTATTAAATTCATCCTCATATTGCTTTCAAATATTTTTAAAGGTAACTACATTTTTTAATAGATTAGTGATATGAAACCACATACATGTTATATATATAATAATGACACATTGGAACCACTAATTTTTATTGTACTTACACTCTACAGTTTTTCTACTTTTATTTATTTTATTTTTTCAATTTTCCTACTTTTAGAGATTGAATAATAAATTTGGATTTTTACTAAAATGATTGCTGAGTATATAGTATATTTTATAATTTAATATATATATTAAATTTTGGTCTTTAAGACACAGTCTGCTAATACATATAATTTGATGCTGCATTTTTACTCAGATTACAATATCTGATCACATTTTTTTATTAGAAAAAATACTAATTCCTAAAGTTCTATTTTATGACTTCTAGATATATATTATATATATATATGACTTCTAGATATATATTTCTATCAATGTGCAATGTGTATTATGTAATGTAAACTTCACTGACCTGTTTATTTATACACCACTAGGTCCATGAGGAGGGGACAAATCATCCCATTATATTTTCAGATTATGTGCAATAGGCTCAGTATACTGAGGGAAAATATTAAATATTTAATTATTTATTTTGTAAACTAGTCTCTTGCTTCTGTATTTTGAGAATACATTTACTGCTTTTTTAGTTCCTCATTAATAAAGAGGTTATCTGTGATTCAAAATAATTTTGTAATAGAAAAGTGCTATTTATTTTATTGAAATTTTTAGCAATTCAATATATGAAATGTAAATGACTATTTTGATTGAATTCAGGAGTGGTCACAGCATGTGAATCTCTTGAGTCTTCTCTCCTCAATGAAAAACTGGGAGTGTTTCAGTTCTATCTGGCTTCATTTCAGCTTTCTTAGACACCTACTTAACCTCTAAAGAAGTGAAAGACAACCTCCCTTCTTTGGAGAAGATTCGTCTCTTCCTCACAGTCGTTACAATACAGTCAGTGGCCAAATATTATGACAACAGTACTATAAGTTTTCTGTTTACTATCATTAAGAGACAAATAGATTCCACATTTGGGTCAATACATAATTCCCTGGTATCCTCAATTTCATCAAGAATCAGGTGGGAGTCTTCAAAACCCATCTTCCTGTTTTTCCCATTTTTCATAGCCTCATAACCCTCATTCATCTGTTTTGCAGCTCCAGGACTGATGTCATTATGCCTTTTATCTTTGTAAACAAAGCATCTCTTAGTCTTATTATATCTCCAGGAAATGCCTCAAATCCTTGAGTCAGCCCCTATCTCTTGATTTCTAATCCCCAGCACATTATTCACACATCCTGATTATAGTTACCATTTCTCATCCCTTTCCGGTTCTTGAATGCTCTTATCTGGTCCTACTAAATTCTGGAGTCCATCAGCAGCAAAATATTCTCCATTCTCAACCACTTACCTGAATATTTTCTAGGGGTTCTGTACCTTATTTAGCCCTTTGTACTTTTCCCCCTATCAGCATCACACAGATGTACATAGAAATGGAAATGCAGTAGTTATCTTCTGCAAATGCAAGCGTTATCCTCTGCTTGACTAACTTCAGGTAAGTTTTTGTTTGTTTTGTCCCTTGACCCCAGGCCTCCCTTAGAGCATGTGCTTTAGAAAACTTGTAATTTTAAGTTCTTTCTCCCTTTGAGGTATAAAATGTGGCCTGTGTGATTCTCATTCCTTTTTTATGGTTTCTTCCCCCCAAAACCAGACACTGAGCATAAAACCTCATCTCTCTAACTTATAGTATTAACTGTCCTTCCTTGTTCTAATCATTCATGGATCCCTCTTGTTCTTTATTTCTTAATTATTTTTGCAAGTGTCTCACTACCCTTTCTCTCTAACTACTTCAAATTTAATTCTTAGTAGTTTAAATACACATAAATGAAACTTTCAAACCACACGATAGTTACTGCTTTGGACTTTTCTGTTCCATTGACCTTATCCATTTTATTTCAGGTTCACTTCTGTTCAGACTTTGGCATTACCAGTAAATGCAACCCCTGTAGGGTATCAACTTAAGCACTCCACTATCTGCCCACTATCTCCTGTCTTTTTTGCCCACTCTCTATTACCATTAAACTAACACTTTTTCTACACTTTCATATTCTCTTATTCCCTATGGTCATCTCTTTCCACTTCACTCAGGTTAAATTCCATGGTGAATCTTTATAACTATTCTCTTACATATAACACCAAATAACTTGCTCTTCTATTAGATTTTCCTACTTGATTGGCAAAATCCTAATGCTATTTAAATCAACTATTTACTAGTTTTGTGAATGCTCCAGTGAACCAAATCTGAGTGTGGCTGGAGAAAACACTCAAATTTACAGTAATGGGTGATCTCATTTTAAGTTTATAATGATAAATCTACTATTCCTGAGCAATCATACTGTATTTCCCTAGATCACTGATTTATTTTCTCCCCTAGGAACTCTAACATACTTTCTACTTTCTCTTCATATTTCCAAACTCTTGTCTTCCATCTGTGTTTACAGATGATGCCATTATATTATATTTCCTTAGAAGATTAAAACAATCACATAAATAAGCATAAACATTTGTGGAATCCTGGATATCTTCAGTATAGCATTAAGCTGCTAATTTTCTGTGATTTTTACTAACAGTTTTTCCATATTTGATAATGTTGTATATTATAATGAAGTTCTGAGAAAATCCACAAATCTTTGAACATGATTTAAGGCTGTATCTCTTGAAATTTTCCAGTGGATTCTAGACTTCCCTTTTCTCAGTGTACTATCATTACTACTTTTTAGATTATTTCTGAAGAACTCTCCATTTTTGTTTGTTAAAAGTAACCACTATAGGAGCCATTGCAGTATAGCCATATATTCCTACTCAAGGCTTATGTCATAGGTAAAAGTACAGACTTTGGAGCAGACTTTGCCTTCACACTAGGTCTTCCTGTAATGGAAATAATTTATTTGATCTTGTATTCTTTAGTCTCCTTATCTTTAATATAAAAGCAAGTGGTTAGCAATAATGCTTACCTCAGTGCATTGTGGTAAGAATTAAATATGAAAATCCATATTAGCTAATAAGGTAATACCCTACACATTGTAAAGTTTTAATATTCCTTAGCTATTTTTATTGACATTATCCACGTTTTTGGTGTTACTAATAAGTCCACACTAAGGTGATATTCAGCTTCTTGTTCAGGAGTGGGTAAGTGAATATGTCTACACAGCGTTGACTAAATTCTTTTTGTATTAATAACATTTTAAAATCATTTAGTACTTTTTTGAATTCTCTGCTTGTCTATACTTGATTAACTCCTGAATTATGTACTAGCTGCATTTGTAATACCCCTCTAAAGATAATAATTAATACATTAAGCTGTAGTTTCCGTGCTCATATTTCCAGAATCTCAGTGATTTGTAAGAATGAAATTGTTAATGCAAGTTCTGGAAATACTAAAAATTCAGATCCTACCATTAAATGTCTTACAAAACTGCATTTGAGAATTTCCTGCCATTGCTTATGCCTGATTATTTGCTTTGTTTCTGTAATAAAAAGCAGAAATATGATATTGAAATGAATTTTGGTATATGAAATACAGTTACTAAATTTTAATTATTAAAAAAAATTTCCATAATGAAAAAGCAAAACAAAAACAAATAACTGACTTCATTTGTAGTATTATAATCTACTTATATGTGGGCTGTATTTTCATCTAGCCTTGACACATTATCCCTAGTTGTGTTCAAGAGAATCTAAGTTAATTTGTATTATTTCTAAGCAGGAAAAAACTGTCTTCATTGATTATTTTAAATGTTATAATCATTTTTAAGAATATAAAGACTGAAAAAAGGATATAAAGACTGAGTTCTATTTCACTAATAAGTGATAAAAACAATTTGTCAAACTGGATAAATAGATTTAAGGATAATGTTGCAGATATACTTTCACAGGTTTTGTCATATATCATGGAGTACTTTGAAATTGTCTGGATAATGCGATAGGAATAATGAATTGTAATCAAAGATATAGTCACATTATTAAGGCTTGCTCTTTGTGATATATATATTATTAAAGATTTTGCTTTTTCCTTGAAAAGGATTAGCAATAATCTCTCAGAAAAGAAGTTTTTCTAAGTTTTCAGAAGTAATATATAATTATAAACTGCTTTGCAATATATCCAAGATTATTTGCCTAACAATGCAATGAATTTTCTTTCTCTTTTGCTGTTCCTCTTACTCTCACTTTATTTTTCCTCTGTCTCTTTCATAGCAAAGTAGAAGCTTAATTATAAATCACCTCCACGCCTACCACAATCATAAAAATTAAGTGAGCTTAGGGGACATAACTCGTCAATTAAATGAGTACTAATTTAGGAAATAACCCATAGATGTCTCAGTTTGAGACATCTCATATGATGGACACAACACACAATTCTAAATCTGTCTAGATTGGAGATCACCTGAACTCTAAGGTAAAAAAAATATATATTTCAGGGTTGAAAAAGAACTGTAAATGAAAATAGGTATATTTTGATGAAATACTTTGTGAAGAATAAATCCTGGAAATGTCAAGAATGACTCTGAATGGAATATGTCATACCTTGTATAGAAGCCATAATAATACAACAGACAGCATGAAATGGAAGACCCAATAAACAGGGAATGTTTTTGTTGTCATAAGATATTTTGTTTATGAAACAAAGAGTTCCAAAGAATAATGTAAAACATTTAGGTAGCATAAATCTTCTTTATGATACATTTTGTGAAAACCTATGAAATTGGTTTTTTCTATTCTATGTTAGAATTTCTTTTAAGACTTTGAGAAGAAATACTTGTTTTTCTCTTCTTTCAATCAACACTCCTAGGAAAAAACTTACATAAAGTTATGAAATAGGATTCATTTCTATTGATGTCTTGTATGTACCAAGTACTTTGAATAATTTTTTGAATTTCCTTTCAAATCAGTACCCCTTCTATTGTTTTCTATCTCAGAAATGGAAAAACCATTCATTATGTTTTAGATGCTACAATCCTTCACACTTTGTTCTTCCTTAACCTGTATACTTTCAAATCCAATCTTTTACTAAAACATAATGACTTTATTTTTTTCTTAAATCAGTCTACTCCTCTGCATCCCTTCAAACAAATCTTTAACTGTCTCTAATACCTTGCCATGAATAGAGAGTTCTAATTGATCTGCACACTTGTATGGTGTGTGTCACAGTCATTCTTTATGATGCAGTCATGGTGGGGTTTTTTGTTTTGTTTTTGCTTTTATGATTTGGCAAGGAGGAAGGTGGCAGACCAGATCCTGTCATTAATATCTGATGTTTATTTACTCTTAAAATAAAGGCTTATGTTGTAACGCCCCAGAACATCTAGACTACAACTACTTCTCTAGACTTCTCTAGCACGTGTTCCTTCTTTGCTGAATTTAGTCCTCACCCAAGCCTTTTGGATATGAAAATTCAACCTAGAGCATAGTGCTTCCATTTCATACAAAAACAATGAAATAAAATTAAAGTTTATCAGTTCAGTTAAAAAAAATTTGCAAAAAAAAAGGCATGTTGTGCACTAACTATATTTCAAGCCTCCAGATTTTTTTTTTCTCATCTCTATTTGAAGATAACAATAGTATCTAGCTTTTAGAAGTGTTGTGAAAGTTAAATGTGATATTACAAGTAAAGTGCCCAGAATAGTGTTTGGCATAAAGTAAATGTTCATTATTACAGAAACAACATTGTAATGATCAATGTCACCTGACCTAGAGACAGATGGTAGGTATAAAATTCCTGCTCTGGCCTAGTGTACACAAGGCTATGATTTAGTTACTTAAATTCCTTATACTTCAGTGTTTTTTAATGTAAATTAAAATCATATTAATTCTTACATCATAGAATTGCTATGAGGATGAAATGTGGTAGTAAATTGTGAGTTGTAGATCTACGTCTTCTACATTATAAGCACTCTATAAACATTTTCTTTATTTTCAAGTTTATTTAAATTCCAGCTTTAACACATAGTGAGTTTCAGGAGTAAAATTTAAAAGCATTTTCTATTGTTATTTTAAATTATTTTTATTAATATCATTATTAAATTTATAATATAAATATATATAAATAATTTCTCCAATTACCAATGTAAAAAATCATTTTACCAGATGTAAAAGGAACCATTAAAATTTTAAGGAATATCTCTTACATGAACAAGTAAGGGTGGTCTTGAATATACCAGTTGTCACTCCACTCTGGTAAGTGTGGTAAAGGTGTATCTTCCAAATACCATATGACTTCACTCATACAGAATTTAAGAAATAAAACAAATGAACAAAGGAAAAAAAAAAAGAGAGAGACAAATAAAAAAAAAAACCAGACTCTTAAATATAGAGAATAAACTGATGGTACCAGAAGGGAGGTGGGCAGGGAGATGGCTGAAATTGGTGAAGGGATTAAGAGAACATTTATCATGATGAGCACTTTGTAATGTATAGAATTGTTGGAACACTATAAAAACTAACTGGAAATTTTGGAGTTCAGTAACTAAAGTAACAAGTGCACGATAAGGACTCAACAGTAGGTTTGACTTAAGAGAAGAAATAATCAGTGACTTAAAAATAGATCTGTAGAGATTTTATCATTTAAAAACAGGAAGAATGAAATGAACAAAGCTTCAGAAATGTGAAGTAACATGGAATAGATAATTTAAAAACATTGTATAGAGAATCAAGAAGAATCAAGCCTCTGTGTAATGTTTACATGATCTTTGAAAGGGTACCAAGACCACAGAATAGGGAAAAGACAGTTTCTTCAACAAAAGTCGTTGGGAAAACTATCTACACATGCAAAGGAATGCACGTGCACCCTAACCTTATACCATATGCAAAAATTAACTCAAAATGAATTAAAGACCTAACTGTAAGACCTCAAACTATAAACTTTCTAGAAGAAAACATAGAGGGACATTGGATTTGTCAATGATTTCTTGGATATGACATCAGAAGCACAGGTAATAAAAGCAAAAATGAAAAGTACGACAGCATCAGATTTTAAAACTTACGTATATCATATGACATATTCAGTGGAATGAAAAGGCAACCTATGGAATGGGAGAAAATACTTGTGGGTCATATACCTAATAAAGAGCTAATATCCTGAATATTTAAATAACTCTTACAATGCAAAAAATGTGAAAAAAAACCCCACATTTTTAAAAGGGCAAGGGACTTGAATAGATATTCTTCAGAGAAGACATAAAAATGGCTAAGAAGTATATGCATATTCATATGCTTAACATCCCTAATCATTCAAGAAATGCAAATCAAAACCACAATATCATCTGATACCCTTTGGGGTGGCTATTATCAAGGAAACCAAAACAAACAGAAAATGATAAGTGCTGGAAAAGATCCACAGAAATTGGAAACCTTGTGCACTTTTTTTTTTTTAAGATTTTATTTGTTTGTCAGAGAGAGATCACAAGCAGGCAGAGAGGCAGGCAGAGAGAGAGGAGGAAGCAGGCTCCCTGCTGAGCAGAGAGCCCGATGCGGGACTCGATCCCAGGACCCTGAGATCATGACCTGAGCCGAAAGCAGTGACTTAACCCACTGAGCCACACAGGCGCCCCACCTTGTGCACTTTTAATGAGAATGTAAAATGGTGCAGCTATTATGGAAAACATATGGAGGTTCTTAAGAAAGTTAAAAATAGGATTACCATAATGTCTAGCAAAGTCACTTCTGATTATATAGCCAAAATAGTTGAAAGCAGGTTCTTAAAGAATTTTTGTAGACCTGTATAGACTAGTAGCAATTCCTGTTAGTTCTACCTCTAAAATGCATCACAGGCCACACCTCTTCTCATCACTTCCACGCCTACCACAATGATCCTATTACAATCATCTGCAGCATCTGCCCCAGGCTCAATCCCACACAATGGGCTAAGAGATTTTGTTTTGTTTTGTTTTGTTTTTTGCTATAAATTTAACTATGTAACCACTGAAAAATTCACATCAGTAAGTAGCAATCTTTCCTTAAATCTAAATGTTTCACCCATACTCCAATATGAATCACCTAAGACTAAGGAAAAAGAAGAGAATATCCCACAAAGATTATCTTAAAGATTACAAAAAGTCTCTAGTTTAAAACGGGGAGCCTGATAGCACTCTCCTTCATTCTCAGATGACTTTTGACATAACAGAAAGAGATGATAAATCCTATAGAAAAGGAATGAACTAATAGTACCTTAAAATGAGCATAGGTTGGGGCGCCTGGGTGACTCAGTGGGTTAAGCCGCTGCCTTCAGCTCAGGTCATGATCTCAGGGTCCTGGGATTGAGCCCCGCATTAGGCTCTCTGCTCAGCAGGGAGCCTGCTTCCTCCTCTCTCTGCCTGCCTCTCTGCCTGCCTGTCATCTCTCTCTGTCAAATAAATAAATAAAATCCATAAAAAAAAATGAGCATAGGTTCCATCAATGACAAATTCCTAGAAGTTAGAAAGTAGGTGGGACAAGATTATTAATAGAGAAAGAAAATAAGGGTCTTCCTGGAATGGAAGAATGTCTGTTATGTAGAATTTATGTATCCATACATCATGTGAAGACAAACTTAAGTGAGGAACTTGAGTTATAATGATATAATGAGACTGTAGCATTGTGGATCTTTTATTACTGTGATAAATGCTTGTTCCCTCTAATTCTTACCTTCTGTAATCTCTATAGCTGAATGTGTACATTTGAAAAGAAAATCAATAGAAAACAGTCAATCCCATTATTAAACTATTACAGCCTTTTGATGGTTAAGAGTGCTATGTGTAAGGGGTATACTGTCATGATGAAATTTAATAAAATTTAATGAAAAAAAGGACACATTTCAAATGATATACTCTGTGCTGGGAGACCACTCTCAAGAAGGCAACACAACATTGTCTTTAGGAATCAGAAAGGCCTGAGTTGAACTAGCATCTAGCTATGTGATTTAGGACTTCCTGGAACTTGATTTATTTAAAAAGGTGGCTCTCCATCATGTGATTATTTTGAAGGTAAAAAGAACATAACATGTAACCTGTTCTAATGAAAGGTTCGTTTTCCACTTGAGCAGAGAGTAGATAATCACAAAACTTAAGGAACTACTTAAACAACATTATGTAATAAGTGTTAACATTTTAAGTGAAGATTTGATAGCAAACTAAAATAAATGTAAAAAATCGAAATACCTACTGAATTTTATGCTAACAGAAAAATTAAGACGAAATAAACCGTACCTATTTTTATAGATAAAATCAATAAAAACAATTTAGAATTTCCCAATAGAATTTTTTGAAAATTCACTAAAAAATTCCTGTTAAAAAATCACAGGCTTCACTATTTAGTTTAATTCATGGTTAATGTATCATAAATGACATCTGAATACACAAAATGAAATTCAAGAATTAAAGCTGTTTTATTGCAAATAATCACTGAGCATGGTAATAGTAAATGGACACATGTAAAACAAAAATCCTATTTCTTTCTCAAAAGAGAAATAATATAGGTGATATAAGAAATAAAAATTTCTGCCAACATTTTACAGACAAATGACAAGATATACACAAATCCAGTGAAACACTAATAATGGTATTTGAAAGTATATACAAGTAGGGAAAACATTTAAATTGCTTTCCATTAGAATCATCATTTGATATTGTGAAACTATGTGACTGTGTGCTATGTATAGCTGACTAGGCAAAAAAAAAAAATCTATAAATAATTGCCATTTAAGCATCACATATACCAATTGGAGAATGACCATCATGTACCAATAACTTCAGCCCTAAGAAAATGTGACCTGCTCATATCTATATGTTTTAAGTAGAAGATAAAGTTTTAGATTTAGTTTTTTCTAACTCCTCCCAACCATCCCTGATGGGTGATTGGTTTACTGACATCTTGCAGCCATGATTTTCTTATCACTCTTTTAAAATTCTGGATTAATGTGACCTATCATGTTGACTGATTTGTTGAACCACCCTTGCATCCCATGAATAAATACCACTTGGTTGTGGTGAATAAATCTTTTAATGTACTGTTGGATCCTATTGGCTAGCATCTTGGTATTTTGGCATCAGTGTTCATCAGGGATATTTTCTGTAATTCTCCTTTTCGATGGGGTCTTTGTCAGATTTGGAATGAAGGTAATGCTGGTTTCATAGAACAAGTTTGGAAGTTTTCCTTCCATATATATTTTTTAAAACAGCTTTAGTAGAATAGGTATTATTTCTTCTTCAAATGTTTGGTAGAATTACCCTGGGAATTCTAGCCATCCGGCCTTGGATTCTTGTTTTTTGGGAGGTTTTGGATTACTGCTTCAATTTCCTTGCTTGTTGGTTATTGGTCTATTAAGATTACCTATTTCTTCCTGTTTTGTTTTTGGTAGTTTATAAGTTTCCAGGAATGCATCCATTTCTTCCAGATTACCTAATTTGTTGGCACATAGTTGCTCCTAATATGTTCTTAAAATTGTATTTCCTTGGTGTTAGTTGTGATCTCTCCCCTTTCAGTCATGATTTTATTAATTTGGGTCCTTTCTCTTTTCTTTTTGATAAGTCTAGCTAGAGGTTTACCAATCTTACTAATTCTTTCAAAGAAACAGCTTCTAGTTTAGTTTATCTGTTCTAATATTCTTCTGGTTTCTGTTTTATTGATTTCTGCTCTAATCTTTATTATTTCTCATCTCCTATTTGGTTTAGACTTCGTTTGCTGTTCTTTTTCCAGCTCCTTCAAGTAGTGTATTTGTGATATTTTTCTGCTTTTTATAAAAGATTTTATTTATTTATTTGACAGAGAAAGAGAGAGAGAGAGATATCAAGTAGGCAGGCAGAGAGAGAGAGGGGGAAGCAGGCTTCCTGCTGAGCAGAGAGCCCGGTTTGGGGCTCTATCCCAGGACCCTGAGACCATGACCGGAGCCGAAGGCTGGACTTAACACACTGAGCCACCCAGGTGCCCCCTTTTTTTCGGATTTTTTTGAGAAAGTCTTGTATTGCGATGTACTTCCCTCTTAGGATCCTCATTGCTGTTTCCCAAAGGTTTTGAACAGATGTATTTTCATTCTCGTTAGTTTCCATGAATTTTTAAAAAAAAAAATTCTTCTTTAATTTCCTGGTTGATCCATTAATTCTTTAGTAGGATACTCTTTAACCTCCAAATGTTTGAGTTCCTTCCAAATTTCCTCTTGTGATTGAGTTCAAATTTCAAAGCATTGTGGTCTGAAAATATGAAAGGAATAATCCCGATCTTTTGATATCAGTTGAGATCTAATTTGTTACATGGTATTTGAACTATTCTGGAGAAAGTTCCATCTACACTCAAAAAGAATGTGTATTCTGTTGTTTTAGAATGAAATGTTCTGTATATCTCAATTGATTAAAAAAAGAAAGAAAGAAAGAAAGTGTTCAACAAAATACAGCATCTTTTCTTGATTAAAACTCTTCACAGTGTAGGGATGGAGGGAACATACCTCAATACCAAAAAAGCCATCTCCAAAAAGCCTACAGCAAATATAATTTTCAATGGGAAAAAACTGAGAACTTTCCCCTAAGGTTAGGAACATGACAGGGATGCCCATTCTCACCAGCAACATTCAACGTAGATCTAGAAGTCCTAGCCTCCGCAATCAGAAAACAGAATTAAAAGACATTTGTATTGGCAGAGAAGAAGTCAAACTCTCACTCTTTGCAGATGACATGGTATTTTATGTGGAAAACCCAAAAGACTGCACCCACAAATTGCCAGAAATCATACAACAATTCAGCAATGTGGCAGGATTTAAAATCAGTGCACCAGAACTCAGTTGCATTTCTATGCACTATCAATGATACTGAAGAAAAAAAATTAAGAAATTGGTCCCATTTATAGTTGCACCAAAAACCATAAAATACCAAGGAATAAACCTAACAAAAGGAGGTAAAGAATATGTATTCTGAAAGCTATAGAACTCTTATGAAAGAAATTAAGGAAGACACAAAGAGATGGAAAAAACATTCCATGCTCATGGGTTGGAAGAATAAATATTATTAAAATAGCTATGCTGCCCAGAGCAACCTACACTTTCAATGCAATCCCTGTCAAAATACTACTGACATTTTTTCAAAGAGCAATAACAGACAATCCTAAAATTTGTATGGAAACAGAAAAGACCCTGAGTAGCCAGAGGAATGCTGAAACAAAACAAAACAAAACAAAGCTGGAGGCATCACAATGCCTGACTTCAAGCCATATTACAAAGCTGTGATTATCAAGACACCATGGTACTGGCTAAAAACAGACAATATATCAATGGAACAGAATAGAGACCCCAGAAATGGACCTCCAGCTCTATGGTCAACTAATCTCTGACAAAGCAGGAAGGAATATCCCATGTAAAAAAGACAGACTCTTCAATAAATGGTGCTGGGCAAATTGGACAGCCACATGCAGAAGAATGAAACTGGACCATTCTCTTACCATACACAAAGATAAACTCAAAATGGATGAAACACCTCAATGTGAGACAGGAATCCATCAGTCTCCTAGAGGAAAACATAGGCAGCAACCTCTTCCACTTCTTTTACCTTGGCCACAGCAACTTTTTACAAAACATGTCTCTAAAGACAAAGGAAACAAAAGTAAAAATGAACTATTGAAACTTCATCAAGATCAAAAGCTTTTTCACAGCAATGGAATCAGTCAGCAAAACCAAAAGACAACTGACAGAATGAGAGAATGTATTTGCAAATGATATATCAGGTAAAGGACTGGTATCCAAGATCTATAAAGAACTTATCAAACTCAACACCCAAAAAACAAATAATCTAGTCAAGAAATGGAGATAGACACATCTCCAAAGCAGACATAAAAATGGCCAAAAGACTCATGAAAAAATGCTCCACATCACTCAGCATCAGGGAAAACAAATTAAAAGCACAGTGAGATACCACTTTACACCAGTTAGGATGGCTAAAATTAACAAGACAGGAAACAGTAAGTGTTGACGAAGATGTGGACAAAGGAAACCCTCTTACCCTATTGGTGGGAATGTAAGCTGGTACAGCCACTCTGGAAACAGTATTGAAGTTCCTCAAGATGTTAAAAATAGTGCTATCCTATGATCTAGCTACTGCATCTGTATTTACCCCAAAGATACAGATGTAAGGAAACAAAGGGGCACCTGTACCCCAATGTTCATAGCATAAATATCCATAATAGCCAAACCGTGGAAGGAGCCAAGATGAATTTCAGATGAATGAATAAAGAAGTGGTTTATATACACATTTGGAATATTACTCAGCCATCAGAAAGGATGACTACCTACCATTTACAATGACATGAATAGAACTGGAGGGCATTATGTTAAGTGAAATAAGCCAAGTAGAGAAAAGCAATTATTACATGGTTTCACTCATAGGTGGAATATAAGGAATAGTACAGAGGACCATGGGGGAAAGGAGGTAAAACTGAATGGGAAGAAATGAGAGAAAGGGAAAAACTATGAGATAGAGTCAAGAGTCTCTGGGAAACAAGTTGATAGTTATGGAAAGGGTGGTGGGTGGGGGGATGGGGCAACTGGGTGATGCTCATTAAGGAGGTATGTGATGTGATGAGCATTGGGTGTTATATGCAACTGGTGAATTACTGAACACTACATCTGAAATTAATGATGGTGGCTAGTTGAATTTGAATAGAAAAAAAAAAACTGGATTAAGACAGTCATTATCCTAGGGAAGATTCTTGTTAGATAAAAATATGAGAAATATACGGAGAAATTTGGGCTAGTCTTTTTTTTTTTTCCCCCTAGTACACCTTTATTATATGACACCCATAGTCTGCTGCCTCTTTCCAACAGCCACTTGCCACTTTCCAATGGCCCTCGGGAGAAGAATGAGGCAGAGAAGAATGACAAATAAGTAAGCTTCAAGACAATGGGAGCAGGGGTTGGCAGTTGAGAAGACTGCCACCCAGAACAACTCCTCAGTCTAATATTAATTAGATACAAGATAACAATCAACAAAGGAGTCAAAGGAGATTATAGATAATCAAGATATGCTTGATCAAGCAGTATAGGATTTGTGGTTGAGTAAACACATTTAAAGAACTCATCTAATTAACTACAGGTGATCTCTGGAGAAGGGGATAACAACAACAAAAAGCAGGCAGTTCCACCCTTAGTGGGCTGGGCATTCCCAGCTGCTCAGCTTCAAAGACCTGTACCACCATCCTCTCCCCCAGAGGCCTGTTGCTGGTACATGTTCAAGCATGTTTGGTTGGTACATTGTTCTGAGGGACGGTAACAGTCTGCTATGAATATAATGAAAAATAAAATAAAATAAAACTAGTCAAGGAAAAATTAAATAAATGTGAAATTAAAGGGAAAAAAAGGTATTTGGTACATTTCAAAACTGTCCACATCCTTTTTAAAGAGATCATTCATTGTTAGGGAAATGATTCATGCTGATATTTCAAAAATATTTTTAATATTGATGCTTATTATATGCAGTGCAACAAATAAATCATTTCATATTATAAGACTACCATACAAAGCAACCACATTAAATTACTATCTTAATTTCCTTCTAATCACATTTTCTACTCATATTCTCATTTACAGCTATTAGTATGATTAATGTACTTTTGCTGCTATAGTTTATTTAACATTGAAACGACTCTTTAAGACTTTATTTTCAGGGTGCCTGGGTGGCTCAGTGGATTAAGGCCTCTGCCTTCGGCTCAGGTCATGATCTCAGGGTGCTGGGATCCAGCCCTGCATTGGGCTCTGAGCTCAGCGGGGAGCCTGCTTCCCTTCCTTTCTCTCTGGGTTAGGGTCTGCCTACTTGTGATCTCTGTCTGTCAAATAAATAAATAAAATCTTTAATAAATAAATAAATAAATAAATAAGACTTTATTTTCACTTAAATTCTAGAATTTAATTTGTTTATATATTAGAGAGGTCAAATTAACTTTAGTTATATTTAATTCTACTTAGTTTTTATATATGCACCAAAATTATAGGATATTATTAAGAGGATATTGCAAAAAAAAAAAATTGCAAGCCACAAGTTCTCTTTTGTGCTCTGAGCTATACTCATGAATATACTCATTTCTATGAGTGTTTGAATGGTAAAAGGAAGCATATTGTAGATGATGGCACCTGATATTAAAATGACTCTTCTTTTTTAAAATGTTTACCTGAAGATTAGGAATATAAACTACAGTAGAAGTCGTTCAAATTAAAATTTTACCTAATTAATGATTATTTTTATTTTAGTTTTATGTATTTCTAAACTCTCGCAGGTTATACCAACAAATGCATTTTTATATTAGTCACCTCTTCCCCCCACACTTCTGAAAATATGTTACAGACAGACAACTAGGAGACAGCTCTGGTAACGGAAGTTTGAAGAGATGACCATTTTCAATTTTATTTTCCAGAAAATGAAAGAGCTTTGTTGATAGCATCTAAAGTTGATTCAAGAAGTTGCTTACCATGACAGATCAAAAAAAAAAAAAAAAATTAATTACTTGAGAAGCTTTGAGTTTTGTCTTAGAAGCTCTCTCCATTTGGTTGAATCAAAAGAAAAAGTGAAATAACTCCCTATAAATGTTTAGAAACCTGCCTATGAATTTGAAAAAGTTTTATTTTTCTCACTTATGGCACTGAAAGATACACAAAAATAGAAAAAGACACTGAGGAAAAGGGAAGACAAAAAATAATGTTGTCTGGAATTAAGAAAAATAGTTTCCTTTTTCGACATGTAATGATTAAAGGAAAAAAATAATATGAGCCTAAAGAACATATAAGTTGTATTTGCTGAAATTAAAATTAATTTGTTAAAACATGCATTCAGTTTTTTGACCCCCCACTGGGCAGGATAAGAATGGGTCTTGAACCTGGAACACCTCCTTACCAAGAGATAAGGATCACACAGCCTGTGTGAACTTATCAGCTTGTGTGGGAGTACTTTTCCTGTTTCAGTCTCAATGAATGCTTTTTGTCTCTGCTTGAAGCATGTGCCTCATGTGGTACCTAGCCAACCCCCACTGTCCTACAAGGAGAGGTTGAGGTCTTCCACTGTGGCACAAGAAATGTGTGCATGGATCAATTGCCCTGTGTGGTCTGCAGGGAGAGACTCCCTTGTCATGGGGGACCAATACCTATTACCGAAACTCGTCTTGCTCTGTCTCTTCTCTGAGTAAAGCAATGTTTTATCCACTGCTTAACTGTGTTGTGTTTTCTTTGGTGACTCCCATACCAAGATGTAATAGAAAAGTGTTTAGTCCTCCCCTGCGAATGGTAACTGATGCACAGTACTCTGCTCAACATGTGCATTCTTTTTTCATTATTTTTCTCTTTTCAAGTCTGTTTATTCAGTAGAGTAGTCCCACTTAATCTGTGGTTTCACTTTCCATGGTTTCAGTTATCTGAGGTTCAAAATCAGATGATCCTTCTTCTGGCATAGAGTTGGAAGGTCAATAATGGACTCAGCTATGTACAATGTTTATGTCGTCATCTCACTTCATCTTATCACATAAAATTTGATCATCTCATATCATCGCAAGAAGAAGAAAGTTTCTTCTTATTTCAGAATATTCTGAAAAAAGACCACATTCACATAACTTTTAATATAGTATGTTGTTTAAAATGTTATATTTTATTATTAGTTGTTAATCTCTTACTGTGCCTAATTTATATATTAAACTTTATCATAGGTATGTATGTACAGGACAAAAAAGCATATATATATATATATATATATAGGGTTTGTTATTATCTGTGGTCTCAAGCATTCACTGGAGGGATCTTGGAACATATCCCCTGCAGATAAGGGGGCACCACTCTATTTTGCTTTAAATCAGAATTTAGCACATACAGATTTCATTCCCAATGAATACATGTAGAATTAATTTCTATTCCTTTGAAAATTGGTTAGTTATTGCTTTTGGTATATAAAATGCAATAAAAGCATCATATTTGGTATAAGAACATACTTACAAACAGACTGGATAAGGGAGACTAAGTAGAAGCAAAAAATAGGGTAGAGTTAGATGGTACTTCAGGTCAGACATAATTCATTGTCAGGGGTATGAACACTGTTATGTGGAAAGAAAGAGTCAGCTAAGATCTAGGCATAAGGAAAAATAACCAAGAAAACTGTTAGCCTCTGTATCTGTGCATTGGCCAGGTGTAGAAGCAAAGTGATATGGTGTTTAATGAACTTGATCTCTCAGTTTGAGATTCCAAATGCTGACTCTCTTTCTTAACAGTTACATGGGTTTGGGGCAGCTGTTAACTTTATCAGGCCTACTTTGTGCAAGATTGTCCTAGAATTAAAGGAGAGAATGCACATCTAAAGTATTTGCACTATCCCTGCCATAAAGTGAGAGCTCAGTACATGTTAACAGCTAACATAATGCTAAATTTTTTTCCAATAAAATTCTCTAATTTCCAAGTTGAATGATTTTTTTTAATCCATAATATAAATGAGAGAATAAAAGCTAAAATAGATTAGGTGACTTGGAAAAGATTATCCCTTCTTTGCATTTATTATGATAATTAAGTGGACAACATATAATGTAGTTGGTCTATTTTTGTACAGCTTAGACTAATTTTGTTGTTACATAAACATAAGCATGGAATGAAACATTCATAGTATATGCTGAGATTTTCAGCAGTCAGCTTAAAGTCACATTAAATTCCCGAGAAAAGGTTGTCAGTATTATTCTCATTACTGTGGTAGAAGGTGCCAGGTGTCTCTCAGCTCCATACCTGCATCATTATACATTTTCCCCTAACTCTGAAGCACGAGGACTACAAACTACATTTCCCAGATTCAATATCCTATGTTCTTTCAAGGGGAAGTGCTGTGGCAGAACGGAAGGCAAGAGGCTATGAAAAATCCTTTTCAGAGAAAAACCATACTGTTCTTAAATGGCCATGCAAGTAGCAATGGCAATAGCAGTGGCCAATGAGTGTGGCCCCCTGAGAGTGATCGCAGCGCGTGATCGCAGCTTCTGCAGTTTCTGCTTTTTGAGTGTATCTTTTCAGACCCTCAATTAACAGTTCTCCAAGACTGTAATTGATTCACTATGTTAAATTCCCTTTCTTTAAAATGACTCCTCTTCTTTCACTACCTCGTAGTCATCATACCTAGCAGATTATAAACATTAGTAACAATACATAAGTAATCTGAGAACTTTGGATAGAATATGAAATTTGAATAAGGGCTTAATAACTGTTAATTGAATAGATGAATTGCTGCTATTCATTTCCATCTGATCCATGTAATATCATTGCTATAGGTTGGCTCTGCAATTAATTCTTTACAATAATAATAAAGTTATGTTTGTCAGTGTACCTAACAATATAAGTTAAAATCATCTAAATACCATTTCAGAGTACACTGGCAGTTAAAATTTCCAGTTTGTAATAATAGATTAATTCACGTGGTCTCACAAGTTGACCAAAAATATAAGGGAACCAAGATTTTAAAATATGAAACTATATGATTTAAGTAAGTTTTATCAATCCTAGATATACTCTTTATGTAACACAAATATTATTAAAGCTTATAAATGCAAAGAATTGTTAAATAATATTTTGTAAAATGTACTGCTACTTTACATATTTTAAAATAAATATTCTCATTTTCATAAGGATAAACAAAAAGGGATCTCCATCGACTAGATAATGAGTAAAATATCCCTCACTTATTTAAACTAATGAAGACAGAAGTGTATTTACATATACACACATATACATATGTATATACTTTGACATACATATAGAAATGCACAGAAGTACTATGTTTTATTATACTAGTTTTGAATTTTTCCATAGTTTAAAAAACCTCTAGAGAAGATGACTGCACAGGTGGGCAATATTTCCTAAAACCATTTACCATCACATATTGAGAGGTATTGAGTGGGGGAAAAAAAAGAATATTTAATGTAGAATAACTTAATGTTTAAAAAAATGGGACATACATTTTGAATAGTTAATGTGAAGTGAAGAGATTTTAAATTTACCTGAATACAGGACAGGTTTATTCACAGAAAACTCAAGGGAATAGTGTTCTGTGAAAAAATATTTGGAGAATTATTATTGTAGAATAAATGGCATGATTTGATTAATATTTTATATATCCCTTGGCTGCCTCATAAAACTGTTATGGGGAGCCTATGTGCAAATGATGAAGCTGTATCAGAAACCTAATTAAAAGAAAGAGGGGATTATTATAGTCAAGGCAGGGAGACTTGACCATTTTCTCCGGAAAGGAGAAAGTCATTGGCTTGGGTTAGAGACTGATATTAGCCTTCATAGGATGTCCTAGAATACTGGATGTGGGAGCTAAGACAAAAACTTCAAAGAAGGTGCCCAGGTCACTTGAACATAAGTTAGGTGGTCTTTAGTGGAATCAGTCAATTTAGGAAGGGCAATTTATAGACAAGATATATCAAGATACCTGTGGAAATTAGAAGTAACTAGATAAACGATACAGATTTTAAAATATAGAAAGCTTTTCTTTTTAATACCAAATATGAGGGTTCCCCTTTCTCCGCATCCTCGCCAGCATCTGTCATTTCCTGACTTGTTGATTTTAGCCATTCTGACTGGTGTGAGGTGATTATCTCACTGTGGTTTTGATTTGTATTTCCCTGATGCCGAGTGATATGGAGCACTTTTTCATGTGTCTGTTGGCCATCTGGATGTCTTCTTTGCAGAAATGTCTGTTCGGAACCCTCCTACACTGTTGGTGGGAATGCAAGCTGGTGCAGCCACTCTGGAAAACAGAATGGAGGTTCCTCAAAATGTTGAAAATAGAACTGCCCTATGACCCAGCAATTGCACTACTGGGTATTTACCCTAAAGATACAAACGTAGTGATCCAAAGGGGCACGTGCACCCGAATGTTTATAGCAGCAATGTCCACAATAGCCAAACTATGGAAAGAACCTAGATGTCCATCAACAGATGAATGGATCAAGAAGAGGTGGTATATATACACAATGGAATACTATGCAGCCATCAAAAGAAATGAAATCTTGCCATTTGCGACAACATGGATGGAACTAGAGCGTATCATGCTTAGCGAAATAAGTCAAGCAGAGAAAGACAACTCTCATATGATCTCCCTGATATGAGGGAGTGGTGATGCAACATGGGGGCTTAAGTGGGTAGGAGAAGAATCAATGAAACAAGATGGGATTGGGAGGGAGACAAACCATAAGTGACTCTTAATCTCACAAAACAAACTGAGGGTTGCTGGGGGGTGGGGGTTTGGGAGAAGGGGGTGGGATTATGGACATTGGGGAGGGTATGTGCTTTGGTGAGTGCTGTGAGGTGTGTAAACCTGGTGATTCACAGACCTGTACCCCTGGGGATAAAAATATATGTTTATAAAAAATAAAAAATTAAAAAAAATAATACCAAATATGAAATCCATAATATTAAATTGAAAATACTTTTATTTCTATATCTTCTTTTTGTTATATATTTGACACATAATGATACATTACTTTCATGTGTATGACAGGGATTTGATAACTATAGGGATTTGTTGTACTATGCTCACCACAGGTGTAGCTACCATTTTTCTCCATACAACACTATTACAATACCATTTACTGTATTCTCTATACTGTATCTTTTATCCCTGTTGTTTATTCATTCCATAACTGGAAGCATATACCTCCCACTCCCTTTCACCCATTTTTGCCCATTCCCTACTCTCCTTCCCTCTGGCAAACATCAGTTTGTTTTCTGTATTTATGAGTCTGTTTCTGGTTTTTATTTTTTCAGTTTCTACATATACTGAAATTATATGGTATTTGTCTTTCTCTGTCTGACTTATTTCACTTAGTGTTATACCCTCTACTTTCACCCATGTTGTCACAAAGGACAAAAATCTCCTTTTTATGGATGCATAATATTCCAAGGGTGTGTGTGTGTGTGTGTGTGTGTGTGTGTGAGAGAGAGAGAGAGAGAGAGAGAGATCTATTCATCTATCAAAGGATACTTGTGTTGCTTCCATATATTGGTGATTATAAATAATGTTTCAAAAAACATGGTGTATATATCTTTTCAAAGAGTGTTTTTGTTTTCTCTGGAAAAAATTCAGTAGTGGAATTACAGGATCACATGGTATTTTTATTTTTAACTTTTTGAGGAAGCCCATGGTTTTCCACATTGGTGGCACCAGTTTCCATTCTCACCAACAGTGCATGAGGGTTTTTTTTCCCCCACATCCTCACCACACTAGTTATTTCTTGCCTTTTTTACTTCAGCTGAAGTGACAGGTGTGAGGTGATTATCAGATTGTGGTTTAGATTTGCATTTCCCTGAAGATTAAGTGATGTTGAGCATCTTTTCATGTGTCTGTTGCCGTCTGTATGTCTTATTTGGGAAAATGTCTCTTCAGTTCCTCTGACCACTTTTCCAATTGAATTATTTGGGATTTTTTGGTGTTGAGTTGTGTAAATTCATTATATACTTTGACTCTTAACTCTTTATGTATGTTATTTGTAAATAACCCTCATGTATGTTATTTGCAAATATCTTCTCCCATTCAGGAAGTTGCCTTTTTGTATTGTTAATGGTTTCTTTCACTGTGCAAAATCTTTTTATTTTGGTGTAGCCCCAGTGGTTTATTTTTGCTTTGGTTTTCCTTGCCTGAGAAGACGTGTAGAAAAATGATAGTAAGACATGTCAAAGAGATTACTGTCCATGTTTTCTTCTAGGAGTTTTACAGTTTTGGATCACACATTTCGTTCTTTAATTTATTTTGAGTTTATTTTTGTGTATGATGTATGAAAGTGGTCCAGTTTCATGCTTTTGCATTCAGCTGTCTAGTTTTCCCAGCACCATTTATGGAAAATTCTTGTCTCCATTGTATATTCTTGCCTCATTTGTTGTAGCTTAATTGGTCATATAAGTGTAGGTTTATATCTGGTCTTTCTATTCTGTTCTATTGATCTATATGCCTATATTTGTGCCAGTAACATATGTTTTTAATTATTACTTTTATTTTAAAAGTCTGTAGGTAACAATGTATTCAAACATAGGCACTGAGGTCCATATTCTTGTCATTGAAATTTGTAAATGAGTGTAACATTAAAGGTATTGAAGATTTCCTTAAAAATTAAAAAAAAATGTGTTTTAATTTACAATTTTTTTAGTTTAAAATTAAATGTTAAATAAATAGTTTAATAATTAAAATAAAAAATCTCCATAGTTGTTTGGCCCTTGAGTCACTGCTGACGCATGGAATTTCTATTTCTAGTTGCATTATATTGTTAAATATTTAGTATTGTCAGATTTGTTAATTTTTAAAAACATGATGATTTATTTTCTCAGTGTGTGTCAATTTGTATTTTCCAGATTACAAATTATGTTGAATGTATTTTTATGGGCTATTAGTCAATATAGATTATTATCATGTGAATTGCCTTCATATCATTTTCTCATTTTTTTTCTATTAGGCTTTTTGTAAATTTCTCTTTCATTTTGAATTTATATTAAGAATTTATTTATATATTTATTAGTAATTTATATGGGTTGTGGGTATTATTCTGAATTCATGGCTTATACTTTGTATAATTATTCGATGAATTGAATGTTTAAAATTTTTCATGGTTGAAAATATCAAATTTACTCTTCATAGTTTCCAGTTTTGTTCTTTTGCTTTTCCTTGAGAAACCATTCATAAATTGCATCCATGAAAATAAACTTCTACATTTCTTTGAAAAGTAAAAATTCTCCTCTTTCTATATGGATTAATATGGAATTGATTTTGAAACAGTGTCTAGTAGTAATTCAAACTTGACAATCCCCTATTCCTAATATTTCTATAACTCTCATATATCTATATAATTTTTATCACATTTTTATTATTTTTTATAATTTTTGAAGTAGAATTTATTTCCAGTAAAATGCATAGATTTTGGTGCATAGAAGCCAATGAATTTTGACAAATCTACCACTGTAATTAGAGAATAGAATATTTTTATCTCCCCAGATTCTACCCTGGGTCCCCTTTTCAGGTAGTGCCTGACTCTTGCCCAGATATCAACTAATTTGATTTTTCACCTCCATTTTATCTGATGAGAAACCAGACATCATCAAAATGGATTAAAGACCTGTGAGATATGAAGCCATAAAAATCCTAGAAGAGAGCACAGGCAGTAATGTCTCTGACATCAGCCATAGCAACATTTTTCTAGATAAGATTCTTGTGTGCAAGAGAAATAACAGCAAAAAAAAACCCAAAAAAACAAAAAAACAAAAGCAAACAAACAAACAAAATAAATAAATAAAAACTATTGAGACTACATTAAATTAAAACTTCTGCAAATACAAGAAACGATAAATGTTGGCAAGGATGTAGAGCAAAAGGAACCTTGGTGTATTACTGGTGGAAATGCAAATGGGTGCTTAGCATAGCACTTTGCCCATTCCAGTTAAATGTCTGTTAAAAAACAAAAACCACAAATTTCAACTTAAGTAAATATTCAAAATGTAATATTTTTATACACATACACACACACAAAACACAAAGAAACAAACAAAAAATCATAATCATAGCAAATAAAGTCTTTTAAATCAAGAATTGAATGTTGTTTTAAGTACAAAAATGGAAATAAATGTTCCATGATTAAAGTTATATTGCTTATATTGCATATATTATTAAATAAGAATACATTTACTTATTGAATCATCTATTTTTAAACCCATATACTGAGTAGACAAATATAATGATACTACAGTTTGATATTAATGCTAACTACCTGAAATAAATCTTTTTATAATTAAGTTTTTTTAAATTTCTGTATAATTAATGTACATTATTTTATTTGTTTCAAGTGTATAATATAGTGATTCAGCAATTTTATACATTACTCAGTGCTCAATCATGGTAAGTGTATGCTTTAATTTCCATCACCTATTTCATTTTTCCCTCTACCCACCTCCCCTCTGGTAACCATCAGTTTGTTCTCTATAGTTAAGTCTTTCTCTCTTTTCTGCTTTGGCTCATTTGTTTTGTTTCTTAGTTTCCACATATGAGTGAAATCATATGGTATTTGTCTTTCTTTCACTGGCGTACTTCACTTAGCACTACTCCCTAATTCAATCCATGTTGTTACAAATTACAAATTTCATTTTTTTTAAATGACTGAATGAAATATAAGCTGAATGAAATACATATTCTATGAGATATATATATATGCCACTTCGTTATCTGTTAGTCTATCAGTGACACTTGGGCTGCTTCAATAATTTGATTATTGTAAATGATGCTGCAATAAACACAGGGGCGCATGAATTAGTGAATTTTGTGGATTTTGTTTTTTTTGTTTTGTTTTGTTTTTTCTTTGTTTTTTTGTTTTTGTTTTTGTTTTTTGTTTTTTTTTTGTTTGTTTTGTTTTGATTTGTTTTGGTAAATACCCAGTAGTACCATGACTGGATTGTAAGGTAGTTTTATTTTTAATTTTTTGAGGAACCTGCATACTGTTTTTCCAGAGTGTCTGCACCCGTTTGCATTTCCACCAGTAATACACCAAGGTTCCTTTTGCTCTACATCCTTGCCAACATTTATCGTTTCTTGTATTTGTGATTTTAGCCATTCTGACAGTTGGGAGGTGGTATCTCATTATAGTTTTGATTTGCATTTCCGTGATGATAAGTGATGTTGAGCATCTTTTCATGTCTCTGTTGGTTATCCGTACGTCTTCTTTGGAGAAGTGTCTATTCATGTCTTCTGTCCATTTTTAATTGGATTGTTTCTTGGGGATTGGGTTGTATCAGTTTTTTACATATTTTGGATGCTAAACTTTTATCAAATGTATCATTTGACAATATCTTTTCCTATTGCATAGGTTACCTGTTTTGATGATTGTTTCCTTCACTGTGCAGAAGTTTTAATTTTGATGTAGTCTCAATAGTTTTTATTTATTTATTTTTCTGTTTATTTGTTTTTGTTTTTTGTTTGTTTTTTGTTTTCTGCTTTTTTTGCTGTTATTTCTCTTGCACACAAGAGTCTTATCTAGAAAAATGTTGCTATGGCTGATGTCAGAGACATTACTGCCTGTGCTCTCTTCTAGGATTTTTATGGCTTCATATCTCACAGGTCTTTAATCCATTTTGAGTTTATTTTTGTCTATGATGACAGAGAATGGTCCAGTTTAATTGTTTTGCAAGTAGCCGTCCAGTTTTCCCAACACAATTTCTTGAAGAGACTGCCGTTTTCCCCACTGGATATCATTTCCTCCTTTGGCAAAGATTAATTGACCATGTAATTGTGAGTTTATTTCTGGGTTTTCCATTCTGCTCTGCTGATCTGTATGTATGTTTTTGTGCCAGTACCATATTGTTACTACAGTTTTTAATATAACTTGAAGTCTAGAATTGTGATACCTCCAGTTTTGTTTTTCTTTTTCAATATTGCTTTGGCTATTTAGAGTCTCTGTGGGTCCATACAAATTTTAGGATTATTTATTCTAGTTCTGGGGAAAGTGCTATTGGTATTTTGATAGGGATTGCTTTGAATGGTATAGACATTTTAACAATATCTGTTCTAATCCATGAACATGGAATGTCTCTGCATTTCTTTGTGTTATCTTCAATTTATTTTATTAATGTTTTATATTTTTCAGAGTGCAGGTGAGTTTATTTGGCTGAGTTTATTTTTAGGTATTTTATTATTTTGGGTGTAATTGTGAATGGGATTATTTTCTTAATTTCTCCTTCTGCTATTTCAGAAGGAATTATTAGTGTATTATTAGTGTATAGAAATTAGTGTATAGAAATGCAACATTTTGTACATTGATTTTATAACCTGTGACTTTACTGAATTTATTTATCAGTTCTAGTAGTTTTTTGGTAGAGCTTTTTGTTCTAGTAGTTTTCTGGTAGAGCTTTTTGGGATTTCTACATCAAGTCATCTGGAAATAGTGGGAGTTTTGCTTCTTCCTTACCAGTTTGGATGTTACTTACTTACTTACTTATGTTTGATTGCTGTGGCTAGGACATTCAGTACTATGTGGGATAAAAAATAGTGAGAGTGAACATCCTTGTGCTATTCCTGACCATTGAGTACTATGTTCATTCACTGTGTGTTTTTCATAGAAAAACTATTATGCTGAGGTAAATCCCCTTTAAACCTATTTTGTTGAAGGTTTTTTTTTATCATGAATGGATGTTGTACTTTGTCAAATGATTTTTTTTTTTGCATCTGTTGAAATGATCATATGTTATATCATGCATAAATATATTTTCTCATGAAACCTAGTTATCTGAATCCACAAAATATCTATAGGAAAACATACTTATAATTGTTATAAAGCAATGTTAAATTTCAGTTAATAAAGAACAAACTATATGTAACTTTGAAAAAGTAAGGACTTTTGCAAAAATGTTTCTGTGCTCTCTTCTTTGCAGTGTGATTTGTCTGCTCCTCTTGTAAATGGTGGAGACTATTTTTTACCCCTTTTATTCCATACTGGCATTATGATTTGTCTTGACCAATAGAGTATGGAAAAGGTGAGGTTTTAGGAGTCCAAAGCCCAGGCCTCAAGAAGCTTTGTGTCTTCCACTTTTGCCTTCTTGGAGCACAATGCAGAGGTGGCCATATAAAGAAGTGCAGTGTAGCCTACTAGGAGGACATAAGGCTGATGGAAAAGAACTGAGTTTCTCAGGTCAACAGCCAGTGCCACTTCCAGCATATGAGTGAGAGCATTTTGGACCATTAAGTTGAAATCTCAAGGCACCACGTGAGTGCATCCTCACAAGTGATTTCAGAGAAGACTACCAGAAGTAGTACCCAACTGATGTTTGCTCAAATGGCCAACCCACTACATTGTTAACAATTATAAATAGTGATTGTTTTAACCTAATTAGTTTGAGGATGATTTGTTATACAGCAGTTGGTAACTAACAAAGAAGTTTCCTGAGAAAGCAATATCCACTAAATTTGGCAGTACCGTGACACAGTGGTGTGGATAAACAAACAATCCACATCATTTTTGAGAGCTTTGCTCTTACAAAGGTAAGATCCTCAAAAGATTCTCACCATTCTCAAAAATGATGTGGATTGATTGTTGAGAGTTGCAAGCATTAATAATTTCTGGAGCAAAGCCAAGTATATGAAGAGACATGGCCCAGAGTTTGGTAGAAGCTATATAATCTGTAGGATTTGAGATTTTATAGAGAAACAGTGGAGTATAATTGATGTATTTGAAGGCATTGATGTGACCTTATTTTACAGTTTAATTGATAACTCCAGGAGCTAAGCCTATATGTACATTTTAGGAAAGAATATTGGCCAGTGGGCCAAATATTTCTGTGGTTTAGTGAGAGATAATGGAAAAAAAAAATAGTAGGGGTTAATGATAATACGTTGTTGAAAGATCAGGGAAATTAAAATTCAACTAAGAATTGGTTCCTGTTACAGACATTTCATACCTGAAAAATAATTATAACTGTGAGTTGCATAAAATTGCAAAATACCTTATTTCAAAAAAAAATATTACATAAAAGACCAGAGGCTACATCACATATCTTGAAGGAAATAAAATAATAAGTTAAAATAGGATAAACAATAGCACATCATAAGTTCAATTTGCTAGTATTTTGAAATATAGTTATGTCCGTAAAAAAGGAAATGTAATATTATATCAAAAATAGTAATCTGAAAATCATAATTTCCTGTTCAGCTTATAGACTTTGGGATTTCATGAAGAACAATGTTACAGTGTAAAGAAAAGAAATAAAAATCACCAGAAGCAATAGAAACTGGATATTGAATTTTTTCTATTAGACAGAGTTCTGTGTTTTTTTCTTTGTAAATAAAGAACTAGAATAGGAACATAGAAAATGGTCATCCTTCTCTATACACAAATGTAAAGTAAAGAATGTTGAGATACATTGAGAGGATTGAGAATTGCACTACATTATAAATAAATGAAAAACCTGGAGTCCTTGGTTTTTGTCATTCACCTTCTTAATACTGAACCTTAAATGTGTATTACTGTTGTCTGAACTGTGGAAAAATTAAATACTTTCTGATATTTTCCAATAAATATTCTGGAATGCATTGTCCTTCTTACTGTCCTGCATTCAATAAAGTGAAATCAAGGAATAGAAATAATTATTCTCCAGAAGTGTGTTTTCATTCTGTGTTAGATTTCTTTATAGAGTATTTATTTGTTGTCAAAATATTAGAAAGCTCTGAGTTTGGCTGACATCCCTTGTAAAGAGAAGATTATTACATGAATCTCTCAACAAACATCTATCTTTTCTTGATATTGTCCAGTACATTTAAATAAGTAGAAACTAATTATGAGTAAAAACTTCATTAAAAGTATAAAATCTGTTATCACTAAGTGATGAACTCTGCCATAATATTTTATTTCAAAGCATAGCAAAATCTCCAAAAAAGTTTTCTTTAAATAATAAGTTGTTTTTTTCTTATTCTAGTTTTTCAGTTTGGCTATAAGAATTTTGACAGAGTATGATTTATTCAAGTGAGAATATTCTTTATAAAAGAAGTTCTTGATCCAAAAACCCAAACCCAAACCCCAAACTAAAACATACGTATAAGTTATGTGTCTTTCTTCTAGTTCAAACACTTCTACTCATGTTAAACAACAAAAATCCAGCTGAGTAACTTAAAAGATCCAATTGGCTTTATTGAATGATTTAGGAATTGGGCATCATCCCATCTTGCAAATAGAAAGGAGCTCCATCAAGCTGCAGAGAGGAAAAGGTTTTTAAAGACACAGAGGAAACAGGAAAGAGGAAATCATTAGCAAAGAATGCATTGTCTCAGGCAAGGTCACTTTCCCACTAATGGGACCAGAAGCGGTCTACCAGTAAATTTGCTAGTGCTGACCAGGAAATTCCATGTCGACTGGTTAACAGAGACACTCGTGGGTGGAAGGGGGCTGAAGCTGCAGTGAGGTTAGGTATTAAGTCTTCGTTTGCTGATGTGGGGCCTTAAGTGACATGTGATTTTATTTTGGGCCGGTGGTTTCTTTTTAACACTATCCCCAAAACTATGAATGAGGAAATTGTTTCTCACATAGAAACAGCCTTCATGACAAAGTACCCTACAATATTAACAAAAATTTCAAGCAGCTGTTTTTTATTTATTAAATTCGCTTTTTTACTTTTTGTTAAGAATTACCATTCGTAAGTAGAAAATGCCACCCTCTGTATAGCCTCACATGAATACATAACCGAGACTTTATAGATATTGTTAAAATTTTTAAGCATCAGACAGTTATGATAATGTAAAACTCGCTAGTTTAAAAAGAACAGTTGGCGGAGCCCGAGTGGCTCAGTGGGCTCAGGTCATGATCTCAGGGTCCTGGGATAGAGCCCCGCATTGGGGTCTGCTCAGCAGCGGGGAGTCTGATTCCCAGAACCCCTCACTCCGCCTGCCTCTCTGCCTACTTGTGATCTCTGTCTGTCAAATAAATAAAGTATTTAAAATAAAATAAAAAGAACAGTTGGATCCAAACTATTCTTTCTGGCAGATGGAATAAGAAAAGGTTACCTCCTCAGATGGCTACATTTTTTTCTACCAATATTTGTGGAGAAGACACAGGGTTTTTTATTTGTCTGAATTTCAAAGGACCTTTACCCCTTTAGTTCTACTTCTGATGAGAGGTACCTCCCTGAGGTTTGTACTTTTAATCTCAGATCTTTTTATCTCAAAGGCACAGGGAAAGAATGCAAGTTTCTCCAAGAAGAACTTTGGTTTCCCAAGGCCAATAATTTGCAATATTTTTGAGATAAATGGGGAAGGTTTTGGGATTGGTAAAAGCCATAGGTAAACTGTGAATTGCCTCCAAAGCTGCATTTCTAGTTTTATAAAGATTTGTAAGATGAGGACAGTTGCTTTTAATTCCTCAAAGAATTGGATTGTAGCCTGGATGTTGAAGGACTAACATACCCATCGACCTATGTTAGAATGTCTTTCTTTCCCTCTGGGTACATTTAGCTTAGAGAAGGACTTAGCCAGCTTATACAAGTTTTTCTATGATCCCATCTGGATGTTTTGAGTGGGGCTTAAACTGGAGTGTTACTCTGATATTCACTAGAATTCAGCAGTATAGTGGTTCCCCAGAGAATACCTGAGTCTGTAGACTTTTGTTTACAGTCATGTAATAGCAATTCTGATAGAAGAGAAGTAGAATGAGCATTTAAATAAAGGGGGATAGAGGGAAGCAGTAAAACTTTCATCGGTCTTCTAGGCTTTTGCATTAGGTAACTTTTATGTGCCTTTAATTTTTTATCAGCTTTTTGCAACAAAACTTTCAAAAAAATGAAGCTATTTTTGGAATTTTCAGTCTTTCTTTCAGGTGTACTTCTTAAGTGAACCTGCCTAATTGAAATGTTCCTCATAATGACTGTTGTAATTTTAGGTTAAATTTCACTGAGGGCTGGCAGCAGTTTGATAGAACCCTGGCTACACAGTTTAACTCACATTTCTGTCTTGCCATATAAAACCGTAAAATGGGGTGCAACTCATATTTCTGTTGTTCCTTATTTGGGGGCCCCCAGCATGAGGGTTACCAATCCAAACTCTCTTAAGATGCAAAACAAGCTTAATAAGATCATGCCGTTTTTGTAGTTATTTACTGCTTCTGAGACCATAGGTCTTAGATATAAAATAAGCATGTGTATTGGAAGGTGGTGTTCTTGACTCTAGAAATTAAGGTTCCCATCTCTATTATTATTTATTTTTGCTGTTGTTTTTAGCTAAGCCTTTGGGTTTCTTGGAGCCAGATGAGTATCTAAGAGAGATGTGATGTAGAGTTGGGATTGTGTGGTGTTTCACAGTGTACCTTATTATACAGAAATTTTGAGGTTGCTAGATGACTTAGTGTCTATCTTACCCAGTCCTTATCCAACTTTTCCTAACATAGAAGTCTTTGGGTTAACTATTAATAACACTCTAACGGCTTTTAAATGTTCAACTTATACCTGTCAATTTTTGCAGCTTTTTGGCCTATGAGATCCCCATTAGTAAGCAATTAACCTTTAACTTGTGTGCACATTAACCAACAGTAACTAAGGAAAGAGAACTGTGGACAGTAGCAGTAACCAAAGAACTAGGGATTAGGAAAAGGATTGAACCAGCAGAACTCAAAGAATGGAGACTATGGACTAATTCAAAATAAATGGAGACTTGTAACTGCTACCAGAAGTTCCCAACATAGAATCTGAGAACAGACTAAGGGCCAGGGTTTAGAAGTTACAGCAGACAGAGGCCAACAGAAGGCCCTGCTTGCACCATCAATAATCCCTAGTGTGGAGGAAGCCAGCAGATTCCATTGGGAATGGAAGAATGGACCCGGGGAAAGGACTAAGCCAGAAAATCCTAATAAATGGGGATGTGGACTGGAAGTGAGGAAGAGATTCCAATGTGGAATTGCAGACTGAACCAAAGGCTGACTGGCACTCTATTAGAGCCTCCAATCATCCTAGACTGATCTATGAACCCTGGACTGGAAAGCCAATTAGATCTTAAATCTGTGGCTCAACACAAAGAAAGCAGAGCTCAAAACAGCAAAGGAACCCACCCACAGACTTCAGAAATGGTGAGAAAAACAGTGAACTTAGAAAGGGCTTTGCAGGTACCATGCCTGTGTTTCTCACTGTCTCTGAAGCCCTCTCCTTCAGTTATGCCTCTGCTACTAAATCTATTAAATGACACAAAAAGAAAATTCCAGTAACTGAAAAGATCAAATCAGCTTTAATAAATGATTCATGTATCTGGCAGCATCCCACCTTGCAAATAGAAAGGAGCTGCATCATCCCGAAGAAAAGAAAGGGTTTTTAAAAACAGAAAAGAGGAGGAACAGAAGAAAGGAAAAAGAGAAGAGAGGAAACAGAAAAGAAGAAATTATTAGCAATGAATGCATTGTCTTAGGCAAAGTCGCCTTCCTAAGTGATCTAGAAGGGGTCTACCAGTAAATTTCCTAGTGTTGACTAGGAAATTCCATGTGAACTCGTTAAAGGAGACATTGTGGGTGGAAGGTGGTTGAAAGTGCTGTTAAGTTAGAAATTAAGTCTTAGTTTGCTGATGTTGGGCCTTAAGTGACATAAGTGATTCCCTTTTGGTCCTGTAGCTTTCCTGCTAACACTCAGAACCCCTGAAACTATGAATGAGAAAATAATCCCTCACTTGCATAGAAACTGCTGTTGTGACAAACTGATCTTCAGTACTGAACTAGATTTCAGAGTGTCTGCATTCTCTTTCTGATTCCAATCTTGGTAAGACATTGAGCATGTCATTTAATCATTTTAATTGTGAGCTTCCTTGGAGATAAACATTATTCAGCCCACCTATGCCATATGCTTTCAGGGACAGAAAGAAATGCAAACTTCCTTCAGGGAATAATTCCGTGCTGATGCTGCCTCAGTGATTGAAAACCAGATTATGTATTCAGTGCTGTCTGTGGGAGAGCAGCACCTGAACACATTATCAGCCCATAAAACATTTCTTCTAATACTTCCTCAGATTATGGAGCCCTACTTCTAAAACAACGTTAAGTAAACCCCTGGCAAAAAATTCCCGAGTTTAGCAAATGAAGACATGTTAATAGAATAAAGGAAGCACTGTCTGTAGACCCAATAGAACTACCTAAGTTATGATGTGTGTGTGTGTGTGTGTGTGTGTGTGTGCAAAAAGAAAAGAAAATTGCTGAAAAGCATTTCAGTTCTACATTATTGGATTTTTATGACTTCAAGACAGGACATTTGATATGGTCTCTTTAATTAGTTTTCCTAGTATCTAGCACAAGATTTGATATTCTCTCTCTCTTCCTTTCTCTTTCTCTTCAAACACACACACACACACACACACACACACACACACACAGTGTATATTACAGTTTTGACAAGGAAAATGTAGGAAAAGACACAAAATATAAATTAGAAATAGTGAAAAATAAAATGTTTTTGTGAATTACATGTTAGGAGGTGGAAAAAAAAACAACTAGTATTTCTGAACCCATTCTAATTCTATTCTTCAGCTATAACCATTAATCAGGTTTTAATTGGTATTAGTTAAAAAATATTTTTAAAATAGGACTAATTTGTATGTGCCCTTAAAGATGTTGTTAAGATGCATTGTTTTCTTATACTCCTGCATTTGTTCTTTATTACTAACTTAGTATAACAATAACATTTATTTCATGAAAATAATGAAGATACCTTAAGGATGAAAAAAGCATATTTTCATTAATTTAATATTATCTTTAGATAATAATTAACATGAACAAACTGCCTTCTCTATTACGTACTAATCCACGTACAAACATTGACTTAACCACTGTAATAAACCTTTTATTTGTTATAAGACTTCTAAAAGTAAAGGAACTAATATTAAAGAAAGAGGAACCAAGACATTGAGAGCAATTTATGTTTTAGAAAGTCATTTTGCTAGCAAGTGGTGAGATTGGGGCGATAGCCTCCCAGCTGGGTTTTCATGTACCTAATATGCTTACACATAGATGATAGGATCTGAGAGGTCTAATTTACAAGTAGCTAAACTATCAATTACTGCCATAAAAGTTCTGCATTAATTATTCAAAAAAATAATTTTTATAAATTATCAATACATCTGGTGTTTATGATGTATACTCAAGGATAGCAAATTATTTCATAAAGATACTTGCTTTATCTCAGTTACACCAGATGGTTACAAACTCAGAGGAGAACACTCATTATGCATCCATCTAAATACCCAAACATACTGCCATCAAAAGTCTAGTTTATTGCCTTGATTAGTGTTTTTATTATTATTAAAGAGACATATGTGGGGTTATCTTAAATAGAGTTGTACATTCAGTTTACTGCTTTCTCCTGAAACTAAATATTAATACTGAATCAAGCTGTGCCATCAATGAGCTGAATATTTGGATAACAGTATTTGCCCCTTTATAAAATCCATTCACAGGAATCGCTCTAATTGTATTTATGCAAAGATTCATTAAGGCATGCTTCATGTTCCAGTTTGCCCTGGAATGAACTGTAAGAATTAAGGACAAAGAAAATTTTTTATCCAAATCATTATTTTATTTTCAGTAGATGATAAAATTTCCATGTCTTTTATGGATTTACATTTTCTTTGTTTTACTTTCTCTCATTTTCCCCCTCAACCTGTTTTTGTCATATATTTATTTTTAACTTGTTACATCATACATATGATGTTGCCGTATGCACATGTAGATGTGATTATAAACTATGAATAAACTATAAACAATTTGTAAATACTTTTACAAATACTTTTGGGTACTAGAGAAGTGTATCAGTAAATAAATTAAATAGTGTTATCATACCACATATATTAGTGTCTTATCTTTATAAGAACTTTTCTATCATGTGATATAATTTGAGTACATGTAACTTTCAATGTCTGACTAATCTACAACACAAAATCTGTATTACAGTTAATTTTTCTGACCAGTGATACTTCATTTAGACTTCATACCATTCACTTTTTATAGAAATGTATTTCAGACCATCTGAAAGTGGTAAACAAATTTTATTTTTATTTGTGTCTTCTCTTTGTGGTCTCTGTTAATGGCAGTATTTATTCTTAACTTCATCAGTAATCTCCAGACTCCTTATCAGCTCCTATCTTCAACTCCTGTGGTACCTAATAGCTACTATCAACTTAATATACATTTCATAGAACTAATTCAAAGCATTCTAGATTTATATTTGGCATGAAGGCAAATATTTCTTTAAAATTTCTTATCAATATATGTTTATAAAAATTATAAAAAAATAAAAAAATTTTCTTATCAAAACCTGACATTGGGGCACCTGGGTGGCTCAGTGGGTTAAAGCCTCTGCCTTCGGCTCAGGTCATGATCCCAGGGTCCTGGGATCGAGCCCCACGTCGGGCTCTCTGCTCAGCTGGGAGCCTGCTTCCCTCTCTCTCTCTGCCTGCCTCTCTGTCTGCTTGTGATCTCCGTCTGTCAAATAAAAAAGAAAAAAAAAAAAAGAAACCTGACATTAAGGCCTGTCACTCTATGGGAGTGGGTGCCCAAGCTTTCCTGATATAGAAAAATTATCTCTTATCAGCTGTCAAATCCTCCCTCCTCACAAGAAATGGGGTGTTTTATAAGGTGAATACTTTGATCAGCATAATGACATGGGAACAAGTCTCTCCTAAGGCCATGTTTAATAAAAAATAGTTATTCAATGCCCTGTCAGGTACTGGCTTTGGTTTTGAAAGAGAGATTATCTTAAATAAAGGAGAACATTACATTTTCCTGATAAGAGTGAAAATTTATAGTCTGTTGGAAAGAGAGGAGAAATGTTACGGGTTGGAAAAAATAAGACATTGAGATTTTAAAAAGATAAATAATGGGCAGCAAATTGAATTTCTGGTTTGGTATATGCTATTAAAATGTTCTATTCTGTGTCCCTTTGAGATCTTTAATAATGTCTCAATATCTGTTTTGAGGTGTATGACCATATGCTGAATGTGACCTCAGTGTGGGGACAGAACAATAGAAAGACTGCTGTTTTATATACATTTCTAGCTCAGTTGCACTATTATTTCTTGGATATAAAGATATTCTCACGTTCTTCTCCAAATGTTCTCTCCTGGAGTTCAGAGATATGTGTGAAACAGATATTTAAAAATATATATTATTATGTAAGGAAGATAATGTTTCTGCTTACTTGTAAATTAATATTTAATTTCTCATGGTTACTATTAATAGATATTTCTTTTTTTGATTTTGTTTTGTTTTTTAGATTTTATTTATTTGAGAGGGAGAATGAGAGAGAGAGAGAGAGAGAGCATGAGAAGAGGGAGGGTTAGAGGGAGAAGCCAAGCAGAGAGGCTGATGTGGGACTCTATCCCAGGACTCTAGGATCATGACCTGAGCCAAAGGCAGTCACTTAACCAACTGAGCCACCCAGGTGCCCCTTAATAGATATTTCTTTTAAAAAAAAGCTAATTAATTAAATTAATTAATTAATTTGACAGAGAGAGACACAGTGAGAGAGGGAACACAAGCAGGGGGAGTGGGAGAAGAGAAGCAGTCTTCCTGCAGAGCAGGGAGCCTGATGTGGGGCTTGATCCCAGAACCCTGGCATCATGACCTGAGCTGAAGGCAGACGCTTAACCGACTGAGCCACCCAGGCGCCCTATTAATAGATATTTCTTAAGCCTTATATTTTACCTACAAATCTCGTTTATTATTTATTCATTCATTCAGTCAGCCAGCCACAAAAGGTAGGCTATGTTTATTCAAAGACACAAAAGTTTGATTGGCTCAGTGTGACTCAAACCACAAGGAAACCACCCCACTTCCCTCCGTTCTGAGTCCTCGGGTAGCCCAGACTGGCAGGAGTTCTGCTTGGGTCCATTCGCAAGGTTGAAAGTTTCTCATTAAGGGAAACAGACTGACTGCATGAGATTAGCAGGGTAGGTCATCATCAGTGGGTCATTGATGTTGCTGTTGAGCACATTTTCAAAGTTACGGGGAACTATCTTGGGTACTTGGTTAACCAGATTCATCAAGAAGCAGCCCACAGTATTGTCAGCTGACACCTTTCTAGACACCCTCTGTGCACTGCAATCCTGTGCTTAGGGCTTCCTGGATATAAGCCTTCCTACTCGCTGAAAGTCACTTGAAAGTTCAATCACATGGTTGGTGCTAAAACAGGTCTTCAAAGAAATAAGATTTTTGCCAGAATTAAAAACACTTAATTTTTTCCCTGTTCTCTGGTTTATGCTCAATTAACTTTTAATTTTGATAGATTAAATTTTCCTAACCATCTAACACCATTTATAAACTTCATTAAATTCTCATGACACTTCAGACTACAATTACAAATTTAATATATCTAATTGTTTCAAGCACTTCAAACACCTTAATAAGTGAGACTTTAAGAGCCAATCTGCAGTTTGCCAAATTCCATCCACCTACCAAGGATACCACTAGTGTGCCACAAAATTAAGCCTGTGAGTTTAAAATGCTGAATAGGGATGATAGGGTATAGAGCCTGGAAAAATGTATAGCATGAGGAAGAATGGATTTATTTTCCACGATGCCATAGATCATGCTGTGACTGTGAAATTGCAATGGCAACAGGGTAGACGGATCCTGTGTTCCTAGCTACAGATTTCCAAGGATAACTAATATATAAAAATGAAGACACATGTATATGGAGAAAAACAAGGAGAATATGTTGAGTGTACATATATGGTCTCTCTCTCTATATGGACTCTATATATAGTGTGTATACACACACACACACACACGGGCACACGCTCATACAAATAATGCCAGCCTCTTACTAATTATTAGGAAATGTCTTATTCAACATTATATTACCTTTACCTAACATACTACCTTTACCTAGTATATAAAACTACCTAATAAATATTGGTAAAATTGAGTTAGGTATTTCTGTATTTCTGTGTCCTCTTTCCTTATTTATTTATTTGATGTTACAGGCAATGGCAAAAAAAAAAATACACACACACACACACACACACACACACACACACATATATATATATACACTCTGTTTACTAAGCATATATTCTTGCTTTTTTTAATCTATTGAGTTATGTTAGTCTCCAGTTGTAAATATGTCTTTTGTTTCTACTAGCATTTCTACTGATTTTGCCCTTCTCATAGAATACTAATTGGTGCATGACAATTCATTGCTTTCACTGTAAATTATCTCCATTCAATAGCTTTTTTTTTTTTTTTGCTTAGTGAATTTCTTTCCTTTCTGGTGTCAGAAAACCCCATTTCTTGCCAGTTTCCCACCCTAGTCATTGACATGTAATTAAGAGTTCTTTCCTAGTAGTGTGAATCCTGAGCATAGATACTTAACAGTGTAATACAGAGATGTTCATTCACTCGATGCCACTGAATGAGTGCCATGCTTTCTAATGGTAAAGCTTCTGCTCTCACATCAACAAATAAATTATGAGAACATACCCCATATATATGTACATTCATTTGTAAATTATATACATTTATCTGTTCATAAAACATACATTCATTTTTAAATATTTGTAAAATATGCTATTAGCTAAAAGTAAATGTAGCTAAAAGTATTTATTTGGCCATTTTGTTCACATTGGGGACACAAGCTCTTGCTGATCATCAGTCACACTGATTTTTATTTCTTACAGTCTGTCTTTGAGCTAGTCCACTGTTTGTTAAACTCCAATTATTCCAATAAATATTACTTTCTTGATTAGTCAGTTACTGTTACTTGTAAGCAGAGAAAAATAATAAAATAATAAAGAATGCAAAATAAGAAAGAATTTATGTTACAGTATACAGGTAAGATATCCTTAGGTGTATATATGGTATTAGGCCAAGATATAAAAATTCCAGAGGTTTCTATTGTCATAGACATGGTCCAAGGGTCTAAGGAATGCTTGCTCCATAATAAAATATAACTTGATCCAAATGCATTAGAAAATTTAAGGAAAGGATTGAGTGCCTATTGGCACTCACCAAATATTGCTATACTGTCTTGTTGCTCCATTTACCCATTATGTTTCAACAAAAACTTCACTTACAGCAAATGAAAAGTATGCAAGGACATTTGTATTTTTGTGCATTTCTTTTTAGCAGTATACTCAGGTAATATAGCCCTGTAGGTAATAATTTGTAGGGTTTTATGTTTTCCAAAACAACCTCATTTTCCAAGGGATTGTAATGTAAAATTGACTCCGTTTCATCAATTTTCCCAATTTTGCCTTATGTCAAGTTTATTTATGTCTATTTATAAACAAGGCCAATTTATTAGCTGTAAAAATCTATGCAGAATTGATCCTCCTGTGGCTAGAGTTGCTGGAGTTTGTTTTAAATAATATCAGATGCAACCTAAATCTTTATAAAATTAATCTTTATCTCCTTATCTGTTACCAAACATGCTGTGCATGTTGAAATAAACTACTATACACCTTGATAAACATTTTGAATATTTCATAATTCTCATATTCTGATCATTTTAACATATGTTAATCTCTTTTCAGAATAGTTTCAAAACTTTATATAAGATACTTGGAAAAAACAATATTTGTATTGAATATATTTCAGTGTCTCTATGAAGTACTTATGAATTTGTTCTTTCTTTTAAATTCCATAAAACGATGGGCTATGGACTATTATTCCCATTGCTACTTATTGTAAAAGTAGATTGAATTATAGGCATCTGTTGTTTTAAGTATAGAACTACGTAAATTGTAACTTCTGTGTTATGCCTACGTACTTTTTGCGTATTTCAATCGCCTCCTCCTTGTATGTTTTGTTATGGCATTGGTTTAAGCAGAATGTACTTAAATTTGTCACAAGATACTGAATTCATTTTGTTTCCCATCAAGTTAATTCCCTCCTCTATGTACCCAAATATACCAAAGATAGGAGCAAAGTGTACCCATTTCTCAAACTGAGCTAATTTTTTGTGGTTGTTATTTCTCATCCAGTTTTAATTAGTCATAATTCTGTGCAAATTATTTTAAAATTCTGTTTCACTCAAACATATGGATGTAGGCAGACTAGGGCCGAGGACCCACAGGTGGATCCTCCTTGACTTGCCAACAGGGTCCACAGGAAGGTTCATGCAGAAGAGAAATCAAATGCAATCCAGAAGGAAGTTTGAGCAGAATTTATTTATTTATTTATTTATTTATTTATTTATTTATAATTTTTTATATTTTTATCCCCAGGGGTACATGTCTGTGAATCACCAGGTTTACACACTTCACAGCACTCACCAAAGCACATACCCTCCCCGATGTCCATAAACCCACCCCTCTTCTCCCATCTCCCCTCCCCCCAGCAACCCTCATTTGTTTTGTGAGATTAAGAGTCACTTATGGTTTGTCTCCCTCCCAATCCCATCTTGTTTCATTGATTCATCTCCTACCCACTTAAGCCCCCATGTTGCATCTCCACTTTCTCATATCAGGGAGATCATATGATAATTCTTTTTTTCTGATTACTTATTTTGCTAAGCATAATACCCTCCAGTTCCATCCACGTCATTGTAAATGGCAAAATTTCATTTCTTTTGATGGCTGCATAGTATTCCATTGTGTATATATCCACATGTTTCTTATCCATTCATCTGTTGATGGACATCTAGGTTCTTTCCATAGTTGGCTATTGTGGACATTGCTGTTGTAAACTTTCGGGTGTATGTGCCCCTTCAGATCACTACATTTGTATTTTTAGGGTAAATACCCAGTAGTGCAGTTGCTGGGTGGTGGGTAGCTCTATTTTCAACTTTTTGAGGAATCTCCATGCTGTTTTCCAGAGTGGTTGTACCAGCTTGCATTGCCACCAACAGTGTAGGAGGGTTTCCCTTTCTCCGCATCTGCGCCAGCATCTGTCATTTCCTGACTTGTTAATTTTAGCCATTCTGACTGGTGTGAGGTGATACCTCATTGTGGTTTTGATTTGTATTTCCCTGATGCCAGGTGATGTGGGGCACATTTTTATGTGTCTGTTGGCCGTCTGGATGTCTTTGCAGAAATGTCTATTCATGTCCTCTGCCCATTTCTTGATTGGATTGTTTGTCTTTTAGGTATTGAGTTTGATAAGTCTTTATAGATTTTGGATACTAGCCCTTTATCTGATATGTTGTTTGCAAATATGTTCTCCCATTCTGTCAGTTGTCTTTTGGTTTTGTTAACTGTTTCCTTTGCTGTGCAAAAGCTTTTGATCTTGATGAAGTCCCAATAGCTCATTTATGCCCTTGCTTCCCTTGCCTTTGGTGATGTTCCTAGGAAGAAGTTGCTGCAGCTGAGGTCAAAGAGGTTGATGCATGTGTTCTCCTCAAGGATTTTGATGGACTCCATTCTCACATTGAGGTCCTTCATCCATTTTGAGTCTATTTTTGTGTGTGGTTGTAAGGAAATGGTCCAATTTCATTTTTCTGTATGTGGTTGTCCAATTTTCCCAACGCCATGTATTAAAGACACTGTCTTTTTTCCATTGGATATTCTTTCCTGCTTTGTCAAAGATTAGTTGACCATAGAGTTGAGGGTCTATTTCTGGGCTCTCAATTCTGTTCCATTGATCTATGTGTCTGTTTTTGAGCCAGTACCATATCTTGATGATTACAGCTTTGTAATAGAGCTTGAAGTCTGGAATTGTGATGCCACCAACTTTGGCTTTATTTTTCAATATTCCTCTGGCTGTTTGAGGTCTTTTCTGGTTCCATATAAATTTTAGGATTATTTGTTCCATTTATTTGAAAAAAAATGGATGGGATTTTGATAGCGATTGCATTAAACGTGTAGATTGCTTTAAGTAGCATAGACATTTTCACAATATTTGCTCTTCCAATCCATGAGCATAGAACATTTTTCCACTTCTTTGTGTCTTCCTCATTTCTTTTCTGAGTACTTTATAGTTTCCTGAGTATAGATTCTTAGCCTCTTTGGTTAGGTTTATTCCTAGGTTTCTTATGGTTTTGGGTACAATTGTAAATGGGACTAACTCTTTAATTTCTCTTTCTTCTGTCCTGTAGTTGGTGTAAAGAAATGCAACTAATTTCTGTGCATTGATTTTATATCCTGATATTTTATTGAATTCCTGACAAGTTCTAGCAGATTTGAGTCTTTTGGTTTTCCACATATATTATCATACTATCTGCAAAGAGTGAGAGTTTGACTTCTTCTTTGCCAATTCAGATGCCTTTAATTTCTTTTTGTTGTCTGATTGCTGAGGCTAGGACTTCTAGTACTATGTTAAATAGCAGTGGTGATAATGGACATCCTGCCGTGTTTCTGACCTTAGGAGAAAAGCTCTCAGTTTTTCTCCATTGAATGATATTTGTGGTGGGTTTCTCATAGATGGTTTTGATGATATTGAGGTATGTGCCCTCTATCCCTATACTTTGAAGTGTTTTGATCAAGTAGGGATGCTGTACTTTGTCAAATGCTTTTTCAGCATTTATTGAGAATATCATATGGTTCTTGTTCTTTCTTTTATTAGTGTATTGTATCACATTGATTAATTTGTGGATATTGAACCAACCTTGCTGCCCTGGAGTAAATCCCACTTGGTTGTGGTGAATAATCCTTTTAACATACTGCTGGATCCTATTGGCTAGTATTTTGTGAGAATTTTCACATCTGTATTCATTAAGGATATTGGTCTGTAATTCTCTTTTTTGATGGGATTTTTGTCTTGATTTGGGATCAAGGTAATGCTGGCCTCATAAAATGAGTTTGGAAGTTTTCCTTCCATTTCTATTTTTTGGAACACTTTCAGGAGAATAGGTATTAGTTCTTCTTTAAATGTTTGGCAGAATTCCCTTGGGAAGCCGATGGTTCCCTGGGCTCTTGTTTGTTGCGAGATTTTTTTTTTTTTTAAGATTTTATTCATTATTTGACAGAGATCACAAGTAGGCAGAGAGGCAGGCAGGGGGGCAGGCTCCCCACTGAGCAGAGAGCCCAACGTGGGGCTTGATCCCAGAACCCCGTGACCATGACCCAAGCGGAAGGCAGAGACTCACCCACTGAGCCACCCAGGCACCCCTGTTGGGAGATTTTTGATTACTGCTTCAATCTCCTTACTGGTTATAGGTCTGTTCAGGATTTCTATTTATTCCTGGTTCAGTTGTGGTAGTTTAAATGTCTTTAGGAATGCATCCATTTCTTCCAGATTGTCAAATTTGCTTACATAGATTTCCTCATAATTTCTTCTTATAATTGTTTGTATTTTTCTGGTGTTTGTTGTGATCTCTCCTCTTTCATTCATGATTTTATTTATTTGGGTCCTTTCTCTTTTCTTTTTTATATGTCTGGCCAGGGTTTATCAATCTTCTTAATTCTTTCAAAGAACCAGCTCCTAGCATCATTGATTTGTTCTATTGGTTTTTTGGTTTTTATTTCATTGATTTTTGCTCTGATCTTTATTATTTCTCTTCTCCTGCTGGGTTTAGGCTTTCTTTGTTCTTCTTTCTCCAGCTCTTTTAGGTGTAGGGTTTGGTTGTGTATTTGAGGCTTTCTTGTTTCTCTTCTTCTTTTTTTTTTTTTAAAGACTTTATTTATTTATTTGACAGACAGAGATCACAAGTAGGCAGAGAGGCAGGCAGAGAGAGAGGAAGGGAATCAGACTCTCCACTGAGCAGAAAGCCCAATGCGGGGCTTGGTCGCAGGACCCTGAGATTATGACCTGAGTTAAAGGCAGAGGATTTAACCTACTGACCCACCCAGGTGCCCCCCCCCCTTTCTTGTTTCTTGAGAAAGGCTTGTGTCACTATGTATTTTCCTCTCAGGAAAATCTGTGTCCCACAGATTTTGAACCATTGTGTTTTCATTATCATTTGTTTCCATGAATTTTTTCAATTCTTCTTTAGTTTCCTGGTTGACCCATTCATTTTTTAGAAGGATGCTCTTTAGTCTCCATGTATTGTGATTGAGTTCTAGCTTCAGAGCACTGTGGTCTGAAAATATGCAGGGAATAATCCAAATCTTTTGACACCAGTTGAGACCTGATTTATGAACCAGGATGTGATCTATTCTGGAGACTGTTCCATGTGCACTAGAGAAGAATGTGTGTTCTGTTGCTTTGGGATGGAATGTTCCGAATATATCTGTCATGTCCATCTGGTCAAGTGGTTCATTTAAGGCTTTTATTTCCTTGTTGATCTTTTGCTTGGATGATCTGTTCATTTCAGTGATGGGAGTGTTAAAGCCCCCTACAATTATTGTATTATGGTCAATGTGTTTCTTTGATTTTTCTTATTAAGTGGTTTATATAATTGGCAGCTCTCACGTTAGGGGCATAGATATTTAAAATTGTTAAACTTGTAGGACAGACCCTTTGAGCATGATATAGTGTCCTTCCTCATCTCCTATTATAGTCTTTGACTTAAAATCAAATCGATCTGTTATAAGGATTGCCACCCCATCTTTCTTTTGATGTCCATTAGCATGATAAATTGTTTTCCTTCCCCTCACTTTAAATCTGGAGGTGTTTTTGGGTCTAAAATGGGTTTCTTATAGATAGCATATTGATGGGTTTTGATTTTTTATCCTTTCTGATACCCTGTGTCTTTTGATTGAGGCATTTAGCCCATTTACATTCATGTGACTATTGAGAGATATATATTTAGTGCCACTGTATTGCTTGTATGGTGACTGTTACTGTATATTGTCTCTGTTCCTTTCTGATCTACTACTTGTAGGCTCTCTCTTTGATTAGAGGACCCCTTTCAATATTCCCTGTATTGTTGGTTTGGTGTTTGCAAATTCTTTTAGCTTTTGTTTGTCCTGGAAACATTTTATCTCTTTCTGTTTTCAATGATAGCCTAGCTGGATATAATATTCTTGGCTGTATGTTTTTTTTTTCTCATTTAGTGCTCTGAATATATCATGCTAGTTCTTTCTGGCCTTCCAGGTCTCTGTGGATAAGTCTTCTGCCAATCTAATATTTTTACCATTGTATGTTACAGACTTCTTGTCCCAGGCTGCTTTCAGGATTTTCTCTTTGTCACTAAGACTTGTAAATTTTACTATTAGATGATGGGGTGTGGACCTATTCTTATTGATTTTGAGGGGGGTTCTCTGAGCATCCTGGATTTTGATGCTTGTTCCCTTTGCCATATTAGGGAAATTCTCTGCAATAATTCTCTCCAATATACCTTCTGCTCCCCTTGCTCTTTCTTCTTCTTCTGGAATCCCAATTATTCTAATGTTGCTTTGTCTTGTGGTATAAATTATCTCTCAGATTCTCCCCTCATGGTCCAGTAGTTGTTTGTTTCTCTTTTGCTCATCTTTTTTATTCTCTGTCATTTGGTCTTCTATATCACTAATTCTCTCCTCTGCTTCATTTATCCTAGCAATAATAGCCTCCATTTTTTATTGTACCTCATTAATAGTTTTTTTTTTTTTAATTTTGGCTTGGTTAGATTTTAGTTCTTTTATTTCTCCAGAAAGGGCTTTTATTTCTCCAGACTGGGTTTCTCTAATATCTTCCATACCTTTTTTGAGCCCAGCTAGCACCTTGAGAATCATCATTCTGAACTCTATATCTGACATATTACCAATGTTTATATTGATTAGGTCCCTGGCCTTCCAGATTGCCTCTTGTTCTTTTTTTTTTTTTTTTTTTTTTTTTTTTTTTTTGTGGTGAGTTTTTCTGCCTTGTCATTTTATCCAGATAAGAATATATGAAGGAGAGAATTAAATACTAAAAGGGTGGCAAAGACCTCAGGAAAATGTGCTTTCACCAAATCAGAAGAGACCGCAAATTGCGGGACATAGAAAGGGGATAAAAATAAATTCAGGAAAAAAAAAACTTTAAAGAATAGAAAAAATATAAAAAATAAAATATATTTATTAGACTGGTGAATAGAACAGAGTCACCCACTTAATTTGGGGAGTATTTTGGTCTCTTAGAAGGAAGTACCTACCAAAATTTTAAAGAATGAAAAACTCTATATATACACACACACAAACACACACACACACACACACACACACACACACAATAAGGGTAAACACGATGAAGGGATGGAATATGAATATAAAGATGAATTTTTTTTTTAATTTCTAAAAAGGGAGTTGATAAGGTAAGTTGGTTGGGGGAATAAAGAACAAGAAAGTGGAGAGATTTTGCTCAGACTGGAGACTAGAACAAAGCCCTGTGCTAGATTTAGGGTATTTTTTGATCTATTAGAAGAAGCTGTATCCCAAATTTTTTTTAGGAAAAAAAAAATCCCTTTGTGTATACAAAAAATGAAGTTAGATACAATGAAGGATAAAATATGACTGTAATAATGAAGGTTCAAAAAGATTTTTTCATGAAAGATATTGTTAAGATAAACTAGTTAAAAAACAAAAGAGGAAAGAGTAAAAGTTAAAAAAATTAGCATAAGAAAAAATAAAATTAAGAAAATTAATTAACTTTCTCATGGGGAGAAAGCCATGAATTCCATGCTTTGTTTTCTCCTCCTCTTGGAATTCCATTATTTTCCTTGGTAATTGAACTTGATCTTAGCTGGATTTCTTGCTGATCTTCTGGGGGAGGGGCCTGTTGTAGTGATTTTCAGGTGTCTTTGCCTGAGGTGGAATTGCACCTCCCTTACCAGGGGCCAGGCTAAGTAATCCGCTCGGGTTCACTTTCAGGAGCTTTTGTTCGCTGAATGCTTTCTGTAGAGTTCTGGAGGATGGGAATGAAAATGGTGGCCTCCCAGTCTCTGGTGCAGAGGAGTCGAGAGATCAGGACCCCACTCAGTGCACACTTGGAGGAAAGCGCTCAATCATTCCCATCTCCCTGGCCTTCAGCTGCACTCTGAGCTCACCCAGCCTGTGACCAACCATCTCTGTCTCTGGCACACAACCCCCCCTGGAGTCTCCAAACCCAGCAGATCCCTGCACTCTTCAGGGGGGAGGTCTCCCCGGATCTTGTGGGGTTCCTGCTCAAAGAGTAGTAGCCTGACCGTGCCACAGATCATGGTTTAAAGTCACCCCAAGTTGAGAGCTCACTCTCGGCTCTGTTTCTGTAGCTGGCTTCCCCTCTCTAATACCTGTGAGCTCTGCAACACTAAGACACCCCTGATTCTTCTGTGACCTGCAGGATCTGAAACCCTGCTGTCCCCACGTGGGCTTCACCTTGCCTTAGCCTCTGGAGTGATGTCCCTCAGTGGAGTAGACTTTTAAAAGTTCTGATTTTGTGTTCCATTGCTCCACGGCTTGCCAGGAGCCGGCCCCTCATTTCCTGCCCCACATTTCCTCAATTCCCCTACCTCGCTATTGTTGCTTCTTCCTCCCCTGCTCTCTCTGCTTGTACTCTCTCTCTGTTAAATAAATAAATAAAAATTTTTTTAAAAAGGGTGAATAAATTCTGCAGACCTAATGCATAGCATTGTGATTATGTTCAACAATACTGTGTTATGTACTTCAAAGCTGCCAAGAGTCTAGATCTTAAATGTTATCACAAAAAAGAAATGATAATTATAAGACATGATAGAGGTGATAGCTAATGCTGTGGTGGTGGTAATTATATGGTGATATATAAATATATCAGATCAAATCACTGTACACTGGAAACTTACACAATGTTATATGTCAATTATATGTCAACTGTTTAAATTGCTGGAAAACTATAACATTCAAGCATATATATTTGGATAATTTTGTGAGTATTTAGAGTCCACATCATAATAAAATGGGTATATGTAATAGAAGCCACATAAGAAAATTCCCATATTTAGCACAGTGGGGGAAATGATGAAAAAGAAAAAAAAATCATTAAAATGGGTAAAAATTCATTATGTATACACTTAATTGAAGTGTATGTATATACACTTAAATTGAAGTGCATGGAATAAAGAGAAATGTACAAAGATAGGAGGTGCTATCTAACCCAAGCAAGTTGAATTCCGGTAAAATGCCTCCAAGGCATAATAGAGTAAAAATACTGAAAACTAACAACAAAGACATCGAAACAAATCCATTTATTTAGATCTTTTCTTTTGTGTGTGTGTGTGTGTATTACTTAAATACTTCATTTTTGTGCTGCTATTGACAATGATGTTTCTCTTTAACAAATTTTGGTTGTTCATGGCTGGTATATAGGAAGGCAATTGATTTTTGCATCTTAACTTATATCTCATAATATTGTTATACTTATTAATCCTAACAGGGTTTTTTTTTGGGGGGGGGTTGGTAGCTTCTTTTATTTAAATAGATAATTATGTCATCAATAAGTAAAGACAATTTTATTTCTTCATTTTCAGTCCAAGTACTCTTTTTCCTCATATTTTGCACTGCCTAGGGCATCCACTATGATGTTGAATAAGAGGTGGTGAGATACTATATATTTATCTAATCTTTGGGGGAAATTTGTGGGTGACTTACTATTAAACATGATGTTAACTAAAGGTGTTTTGTAGATTTTTTTACATCTACTTGAGGAAGTTGCCCTGTTTTGCTGTTTTCTGAGTTTTTATTATGAATGAACATTGGATTTTTGTCAAGTTATTTTTCTGCATCTATCTATTGATGGGATGATAAGATTTTTCTTCTTAATACTTGTTGCAACATTTTCAGTATATTTTTCAGTCTTTTTCTCATATTGACCATGTTTTTTTTTTTTTTCTCCCTTTATACAATAGGAAAGTTGGAGGGTTTTGAATTGGAGAGCATTTTGTTTTACAACTATACTCTGGCAAGATCTTTTTTTCCTGAAGGGTAGACTTTCTTAAGACAAAGGCTCTGGGCATGTTGCACAATGGTTGTTATTCTTCTCCAACCTCTTTCAGAGTCATGATAGAATTTTTCTCTGATCTTCTCTGTGAGAACCTGGTAAGGTTCCTGAAGGGAACCTCCAAGAACTGCAGTCCACAGGAATTTCTCATTCTCTTGACAATTCATGCACAATTTTTAGCAATTTATCAAAGTTGTCATTGAATTGCTTCTTTTACTTTATGGCTCCAGCTCCAGATCTTAGTTGCTGTAGCTGTGCTGATGCACCTGTCTCTCCACAGGTTTCAGGGTAGAGGTTTTCCTTGTGACTTCACTTTTCAGAGTTCAAGAAAAGTTATTGATTTGCAGTTTGTCCAGATTTTTTTCTAGTATGGACAGAAGTTATGACTTCCAAGATCTTTACATGTAGGAGCAGAACCAGAAGCCAGTTGATTTTTAGAAAATGAATCTTTTGGGATTTTTTTATGCTGGGAAGTAGATGGAAGAAAAATACAACCTGCAGTTCAAATCTGATCCATCATTTGTTTTTATAAATACAATTTTTTTTTGAATATAGTCATACTAATTATTTTTGTATTGTTTGTGGCTATTTACCAGTATCAAGTTATTAGAATGGCTATTTACCATCTTTTTAAGAAAAAATAAAATTGGTGATCCCTGCTATTGAATAATATTTGTCATCCATTGGAAAGTTTAGCAGGTATAAATAAATAATCTTAGGAGCAACAAAATATAATTTTAAGGAAAGTTTGTTTGTATTTTGAGTGATAATAAAATATTTCTAATCAAATACTTGTAAATGTCTAAGTACATAAAAAGGTCTACTTTACTGAAAAAGTCTTCATTTTGTTGTAGATAAAATTATATATATCAGATTGGGGGTGCCTGGATGGCTCACTGGGTTAAAGCCTTTGCCTACGGCTCAGGTCATAATCCCAGGGTCCTGGGATCAAGCCTCACATCAGGTTCTTTGCTCAGTGGGGAGCCTGCTTCCTCCTCTCTCTCTGCTTACCTCTCTGCCTACTTGTGTCAAATAAATAAATAAAATCTTAAAAAATTATATATATATCAAATAAATAAAAATACCTATATTGCACAACTAATAAATAAAAGGAATGGTGATTGGTAGAAACAATAAAAAAATGTAATTAAAATTATGGAAACGAATGAATCCTTCCAGGGTGATCTGAGAATGTTTGATCTTTTACTTTCCTGGGGATGTTTCTTAATGCTAAATATGGTCAGTGCAAAAGGTCTCTACTGTAGGAAAGGCAAACCAGCAGAACTTTCAAATTTTTATGGTGTGGTCATTACAAATGGGAAAATAGAAAGGCTCAAAATACATAGTTGGTCTTTGCCAAAGGCTATTTGCTGAATTCCTGGAAGAGGCAGGAGACTGGGTGTTGGATGAGAAACCTCGAGAGAAAGGTTCAGTGATGTTTCCCAGCATTTCACAGGTAGAGACAAGAACCTGTTAGGGGCAAGCACTGTGCTATAAGCTTATTATGGCCTCCTTCTACAATTTATTTGCCAGATTTTGAATGAGACAGAGAATAAGAACTAAGCACAAAAATTCTGAAAGGCAGAACAAAATTTTTAAGACCTTCTTGATTGAGGGGAGGAGAGAGATAAAGAGAGAGAGATTGAAAAGGGTATCAATGCACAAGAATCAGACATATTTAGTAACACTGAAACTATAGGCCATTCCAGTGCCGGCTCAATTCTTAAGGGATTAATGAGATCAGCCCTCATCCACCCTCCCTCCCTGCATTTCCCAAATTCTATTACACACCATGTTCAGAATAAGAGAAAACAGTTAATAACAACATGAAAAAGCAGAAAACTGTTACTGATAATTAAGTGAGAAAAGCTCAAACAAACCATAGAAGAAAAACCACAGTCAATCAAAATACTAAAGTTAGCTGACAAGACTAACTATTCTGATAAAAAATGTAAAGAAAAAGATGAACAAAGTGGGTGAGATGGGATATTTCAACAGAAAATTTTAATCTCTAGAAGAATTAAATTCAATCTAGAACTCAGTCATCTGAAACACTAAAAAGACATCAGATGTGTGTAACTAGACTGATGTCACTAGTGAAAACTTGCAAGCATTAATGTATAATAAAACAATTTTAAAAGATTCAGATAAAAGAAAAAAGGAAGAAAAACATATTTTCCCTCTCTTCATTAAATAATTGCATAATCTTTCAACAAATATCTGGCAAGGACTTTAAATGAAGGAAAACTGTAAGCCAATATCTCTTAAATGCATAGACACATAGACACATAGAAATCTTAACCAAAACAACAAGTAGAATTCAATAATATATAAAATGAGTATACATTCTGAGTAAGTGGAGTTTATTTAGGAAATGCAAATATGGCTGTAAAGTTTAAAATCAGCCAACATAATGCATAAACTTAACAAGAGAAAGCATTTGCTGAAATTCAATACATGTTCATGATGGGGGGGAAAAACAAAACAAAACAAAACAAAACAACAACCAAAAAATCCTTTCAACAAAGTAAGAATAAAAAAGGAGAGCATGTCCTTAAAATGGATCAGGGGTTCCTCTTCCCCCTCCTCTTCCTCCTCCTCTCCACCTTCTCCCTCTTCCTTTATGTCTCCTTCTTGCCCCTCGCTTGGTGTGTCACAGCTGATAGCCAAACTTGAGCTAGTTTGAATTGGATTAGAGCTGAGGACCTGTGCAAAAGACCCCCAGAGTTGTCTGAAGTTACAGTTAGCTCATTATAATACTAAGATCTCCTCCTTTGGGTGGAGTTTTTTTTTTGTTTTTTTTTTTTGCCATTTTTTGGAGTATATGATGTATGTGCTAGCATCTTGACATGTGTAATTGAACCAAAAGTGCCTATGCAAGCTCCCTGTTTCTGCCCCCAAATACACTGAATCAAAGCTGCCTGTACTAACCTCATGGGAAGATAGTGCTTTGAGAGCTGTTTCACTGTCTTTTTACTTACAAGAAGTAATAAAAACTTTGCTTTCAGTACTGCCTTGGGTTGTGTTCAATTGGACGCATCCCAAGTGTCAAACCCCTTCAGTTACACTAACAAATGCAATCTAGTAATAAAAAGATATTTTAAAGGTTAGAAAAGAAAACCTTTTACTATTCACATATATGATGTCTTTTAGTATCTAGAAACATATTAATCATTAAAAACAACTGATTAAACTTCATAATTATATCTAGTGGATTCACCGAATTTAAGTGCAACACACACATACACAAAATAGCCTTTTTCTAGATACAAAAGTGTAAATCTTCTAACCTGAATTCTCCTTCCTGATTCTCTTGACTATTATGTTCCTTGCAGCTTTTTCGTAAACATTTGAAAATCTCTTATTCATTTATTCACACACATACTTATAAAATTTTGATTGGGATAGCAGCGAAGCTACAGACAATTTAATTGGCATCTTAACAGTATTTTGTCTTCCAAGCCATGAATATTACATAGCCATTCCTTTGCTCGATATTTTGTTTTCCATAGAAAGATGCTGATTGTTTCAACAAATGATGTTGGATCAGTTTGGTGCTTGTATGGGTAAATATGAATGTTGTTCCCTACTTAATGCTATATACAAAAACTTGACTTCTATCCATCTTAGGTTTTCAGCTGAAACTCTGTAACAAAAAGATTAACAACCACCACCACCACAACAAAAACAGTTCAGTAATGCATATAGCACACATCATGTAGGAAAAACCTAAAACCACAAAAATAATGTGGCTTAGAATTTTAGCCTGTATAACATCTTCAAGAAAAAACTAAATTACTAAAGAAATGACAGACAAAGGAAATCAGTTCCAGCCTTCCAAGTGCTGCAAACTGTGGAAAAGTAAATAAATGGGGGGGGGGGTTGGGGGAACTAACGGAGTAAGATTTGTTTGCAGATTCCTCTGGTGCCATCTTTGGCCCAGGAGCCTACCTCCAGTAAAAGGAATATTTATGTTCTACTTTTAGACAGAAGAGGGGGATTTTTTCTGTGTTTTCTGTTTCCTAATTGCTTCAGCATAAAATAATTTTTGTGTCAAAGAGGGATATTTTAGGGTAACATATTCTGGTTTCCTTTAGGAAAATGGGCAACTTTAACACTAGAAATAGTAACAATGCAAGGGCTCTATTTAAAAAATGTTATGCAGGGGATACTCTGGTGATTGTTGTTAAACTAATATTCTCCAATCTCGTATCAAATGTGACCTAATTGGCGTATGAAATGGATTGTAAAAACAGATTCATTTTCATGATATAGAGACACAACTTGACTTTGGACTTACCCAGATCTTGGCAATTATTTTCAATCCATGAAACAATAATTTCAATTTCTGTTTTCAAAATTTTATACACATTTCATGTAGTAAGATTAGGTATCCTAAATAAAAATCTAATAATATTTTGACAGGGACTGATTATGTAAACTTTTATAAATATTACACATAAGCTTATTATTTAAAAAAATATGTACTTTTTGATATCTTAAATATGGAAACTGCATCTGTGTTTTAGTTAAGGTTCTCCAGAGAAACTGAATCAAATATATATATATATATATGTGTGTGTGTGTTTATAATATTTTATAATGCATAACTTATATAATATATATATTATAAGGTTTTGTCTCACATGATTATGGAAGTAGAAAAGTCCTACAGTCTGCCATCTACAAGCTGGAGACCAAGGAAGATCTGCGTTTAAAAGCCTGAGAGCCAGAGAGCTGATGGTATAGATTCTAGTCTGGGTCTGAAGGCCTGGGAACCAGGAGCACCACCAGCAGAAGATAAATATCTTAGTCTAAGCATTCAGGCAGAGTTAACTCAATCTTCCTCTATCATTTTGTGGGTAAATTTGTTTTCTAAAAATTACGTAATTCAGTATAAAAACTTCTCATAATAAGTAAAAGCATATGTTTTTGGCTGCATTGTTGTATCCAACAAAATACAGCTAAATCATTTGGAATAGTCTTTTGTTCCTACAAGTAGAGCAAGTACAGATTTTAAATCATAAGACAACACAACTTAAATGACTCCAGAAAAAATAAAATCTTTTAAATGAATATTTTATGTTCTTTATTTATAGATGAAGAAATTGGAAAATACAAGCAGGGCTGAAATGTCAATAAATTATAGATTTAGATTAAAGAATATTTCTTACTATAAAACACATAGTTAATGTTCTAAAATATTAGCCCTTGAAAGTAAAGAAGAAAGTTGGGATTCTTAAACCCAAAAATATTTTTTGTTCAGTTAATATTATGGACATTTTTGGTTTTGTATTATTTTTTTCTCTAACTGCTCTTAGAATATTATAGCTGCATGAATACATATACTTTGGAATCATATAACTTTTCTATATATATATGTATGGATGGAATTTCATAGGTGATTGAGATTATTATGACATAGCTTAATTTTCTTCAAAAATATGTGATAGATAGGATCCTTTTCCCTCATCTACAGTTTATGATTTTAAAAAATATATATTTTATTTAAATTCAATTAATTAACATATGGTGTATCATTAGTTTCAGAGGTAGAGTTTAGTGATTCATCAGTCTTATATAACACCCAGTGCTCATCACGTCATGTGCCCTCCTTAATGCCCAACACCCAGTTACTCCAACCCCCAAATGCCCCCTCCCCTCCAGCAATCCTCAGTTTGTTTCCTATAGTTAAGTCTCTTATGGTTTGTTACCACCTATGAATTAACTTTATAACTGTTAATTGACTCTGAAATAGGCAGAATTTTCTTACCTGAATTGCATTTTATGATTTAACACTTGTTAAGATTTATATTGTATTAAATCATGTGCACTTAACACTTGCTTAATCAGAGCATTTTGTAAAAGATCCTTGATAAGAACAGAATAGACTATTTGTCCAAAAGGCCAAATGACACTTTAAATATATATTTTTAAGAGAAAAATGATGCCTTTATTTAAGTGCCACAAGGTATTAATAAAAATATGTGTAAGGATACAATCAAAAAGATTATCAGCAGAAACAATATTGACCTTCCTACTATAATTCATTGACACTAACAGCCCTTGTACTGACATAGCAAAGACCTAAAAGATATGGGCAGTTAAAGATGCAGTAGATTACTTAGCAGAAATAATCATCCAGCAAGAAGGAAGAGGGATATGTTAACATGAGGAGGGACAAACACCTGTACCTAAACTTTAGTTATCTATAAAGAAAAAGTGAGATAAGAACATAAGCCATATTATCTATGATACTTACTTATTCCCCTTAAAGCTTTATTATTCTTTGAAATTCTGCAACTCCAACAATTTGTTCTTTATTTTATAATCTCATATGTCATTTTATTTTTTATTTTATTTCTTTTCAGTGTTTCAGAATTCATTGTTCATGCACCACACCCAGTGCTCCATGCAATATGTGCCCTCCTTAATACCCGTGCTTATGCTCCACAAGTAAGTGAAACCATATGTCATTTTCTACTATTTCCTATAAATATGTATCTTTGCTTTGTAAGTAAATTATGAACTTCTTAAATAAAAGGGCCATATTCGTTCATTTTTCCACCTTACTTTGTGCAGTTTTGATGACTTATTGGATACATAGATAGAATAATAACTTAGATTTCTTTATTTTATATGCCATGTATATATGTGCAGGTACATATGTGTACTTGAAATCCTTCATCTTTGAAGAATGGCAATAAAAAGAAAAAGTATCTTATTGTTGACACAACTTTTACTGCTACTGTCTGCCTCTTTCATCCCATATACTAAAAAGTCTTCATATATAGCAGCAATGAAGACATTTTCTAATTTCAAATCAAATTAATCTAAGTTTACAAACAAGAAGCAAAGTTTACACTCATGTAGGTTCATAAAATTATTCATGATTAAACATGCACTTCCTGAATGTTTGTGCACAATGTTTGTGTTTTCGTGCTAGATAAAGCTTATTAATTTTTCCTAGTGGCAAAAATACAAGAAATAAGCATTGATGCGTTTCCAAAAAAGAGTTAAATAGTAGAATAAGGCATGCTATTTCAAAATAACAATTTGGGCAACAAATGAATTTAAAAAATTATACATCAGCTTGCAAATATACTATATATCTCTTAAGTATAGAGAGGTCTAAGATGTTTACAGAAGAAGATAATGAATTTGGATCAGAATATTATGATATATATAATGTAGTCACTGTTTGTGCCCATATAATTACTCCTTATACTTTAGTCTTTACCTAAATGCTGAAAATATACTAGCCATGATTGTCCACTTTTAGCATTTAAATTAATTATGCCACTATTTGAAAGGGACGGTCAAGTATACCATATCCAGATATTGTGATGGCATAATATATATTCACCTACAGCTCTGAAGTGTAAGAAAATGGAGCTACTTTGTTTTGTTTATAATTTGTCTTCCTTCTAAATTCATCAACCAGAAAGCAGTTTCATTCAGTATAGTTCATCAGTGCAATTATGTTTAAAGCCCCTAAAGTAACAATATCTCTAGGTAAAAATACTCAGTTTCTCAGAGTTTAATCCACACCACTGTCCACAGCTCTTCTCTGTAGAGCTGGATGATCTCTTAATGGTAGGGTAAATGAAAACTCAGATTGCCTCATGATTTCGAAAAGGTTTCTTTGGATCCACATGGAGTCATGTAATTCTACATGGTCTGTCTTTTGAACCCTCTTTTTTTTCTGGTATCGACCAGATAAGAGGCTCTCAAGGAAGTTAATTGTAGGGTCATACATATGCCTGGTCTCACTCTACTAGGTTGGAGCTCAGTACTACTTCCTGGCTGACTCAGCTTGACTGCTGTTAGGTTTGGGCCATTGACCTCCTGAGACAGACTATTGTCCCAGGCCTAGGGTCACAGGTTTTTTTTTTTTTTTTCCCCCCTTTGATAAGTGTTACCTCTGTTTCTCCATGCTTTTACAGTTTGGGATTTTAAAAGTGGGACTTTGAGCTCTTCTGGGGATCCATACAAAACACAGAAATAGAAAGCAGTTCAGGAAAGCTAAACATCAGGCCTCTCTCTACCTTGAGCTATACTAGGATTTATCTGACATGACCCAGGGCGTTGTCTGTTATCCAAATAAAAATTAGTTAATTCAGTGGATTTGAACATTATCACTTGTGTTTTTGTGATACACACACACACACACACACACACACACATATTTAAATTTTGAACATTAAATTTCATTGTACATCTATACAAAAAAAAGAAAAGTAGGTGGGAAATAAAAAACAAAGCAAAACTTCTAAACAGAGACCGAGAATTTGAGGGATATCCATATATCCATATTTGAAATGGTACTTGTTTTTCAATTAACAATAAAAGCATTTAGGGGCAGCTGGCTGGCTTAGTCAGTTAAGCATATGCCTTTGGCTCACGTCATGATCCCAGGGTCCTAGGATCCAACCTTGTGTTGGGCTCCCGCTCATCAGAGAACCTGCTTCTCCCTTTCCCTCTGCCTGCTGCTCTGCCTATGTGTACTCTCTCTCTCTGTCGAATAAATAAATAAATAATAAAATCTTAAAAAACAAAACAATAAAAGCATTTAGAAAACGTAAAGCCCCAAAGAAATTTCAGTAGCATGTAATGTAATCTGTTTAATTGAATTTATAATAATAATTGAAAATACCTGACTATGTTGCTTTTCTGTCTCTAGATCCACTTTAAGATAAAGATCCCTTGGTCCATTTACTGTATCTCACTAATAAATGAATTTAAAATTTTACACAGAGTAGTTTCTCTTTATGTATTCATTCCTTCTAAAGGGATGGTTTAACATAGTGTATTCCTGTTCAATTCTAAACTAGTTAATACATTCCAAACATACTTTATTTTATTTATGTATTTTATTAAAGATTTTTTTTAAATTTATTTATATGCCAGAGAGAGAGAGTGTGTGAAAGCATAAGCAGGGGGAATACCAGGCAGAGGGAGAAGAATGATGTGTATAGTATTAAATATATATGTAAACTTATTTTTTTTAAAGATTTTATTTATTTATTTGACAAAGAGAGATCACAAGCAGGCAGAGAGGCAGGCAAAGAGAGAGAGAAGGGAGGAAGCAGGCTCCCCGCCAAGCAGAGAGTCCAACGCTGGGCTCGATCCCAGGACTCTGAGATCATGACCTGAGCCGAAGGCAGAGGTTTAACCCACTGAGCCACCCAGGGGCCCCTGTAAACTTATTTTAATGTTGTTATTTAGACTATTATTTAAAAGGGAACAAGTGAGATATTTGGAAGTTGGAAACCCTTAACCAAACTGGTCTCATCATCAATCAAATTAACAATTAATTGTGTTATGTGATTTGAGAGAAAATTTTATAACTCCTATCTTGAAAATAGTTTTTTCTTCTAATTTCTATAGTTATGAATCCTATCAATCCTATCAAATTCCGGGTTTCACTTTAAATATAGATATCACAGGAAGAGTGAAGTGTAAAATCTTTATAATTGACTGTATAGTTCATTGTGTATCAATTTAAGATATATTTTCCAGTTCTGAAGTAGTGGGAAGTTGAGATAAGGCACATGGGTAAAATGTAAATGGTATCTGTTGTACAATACCTTGGATGATCAAGAGAGAAAATAAGAGTTCCAAATTAAAGTAGTTATGTTTGTTGTTTGAAAAATTTTATAGAACACAACCAACTTAATTTTGTATAGGTTTTTATTGTTGTTTTGTCATTATTGTTTTACAAAATACTCATAAACAGTTTTAATATAATGGAAGCATAATCAGTAACTGACACAGCTAAGATAAAGTAATCCTTCACCAAAAATAGAAGAAGAAATCATTATTCCAAAGTTCAAGAACAGTGACTATCTGGCATCATATTTAGAAGTGTGAATTAGATGACTTTTTATTAACACCCTCCTTGGTCCTGGCTCAGGTTTGAAAATATCAGCAGGAGCTTATCCATTTGGTCTGGGTTGTTCCCTGTGCTTAAATTCCTTCTAGCAGTTGAAATCCTTAATATTCACTATACAAATTAAAGTTCTTCACATTCTAAAACAATGGGAATAATGACATGCTACTCTATCCTGCTGGATATTAGCACACATATTCTGCATGTATTTCTCTAAAGAAACTAGGGGAACAAAAAGCAAATTAGTATCACAGCTTTTCAAAAAAGGCATTTGTATTATCTTTACATAAAAAATTTGAAGAATAGTATCTACTTACATTTTGTTAGGAAAAATAGTATCCATATGATTATCTTTTGTTGGCCATTCTTTTCAAGGTCAAATGTGATTTGTAATAATCCATGAGTAATTGTGCCAACAATAGATTATGTTAAATAGTTACAGTTAAATCCACTTTAAATGGTTTTGTATTTCTATTACTAAACGGAAATCCTTGTTAAATAAAGGAATGAAGGCAATAAGCAGAGAAAAACCAGTACGGTTAGCACATAATTTATCTTATAAAGTTTGCCAGATTACAGCATCCTTCCATTATTTATAAAGGATTGTTTCACAGTTTGGGAAAACAAGCAGTCATAAATTTCAGGAAACAAGCTTCCATGAAAGCCATGTCTTGTATCTTGTATATTTACGATATTTGCATAATCATAGCATATCACGTTATAATTACAAATGCAATAATGGAATGGAAGGTAACTGCATTAATTCACTTCTTCATACATTCAATCATTCATTCCAATTATGATGGTAACTGATTCTTAGAAGCTCAACAGTGTTGCTTTCAGAGGGAAAGCAGAAATCAAGGCAGAGCATATAGCCATTTTGGGTACATAAATTGTTATTAAAGATTAGATGATTTATATATCTTTTCATTTTAGAGCTCTGTCATATTTACCCTTAATTTTGAAGACCTTAAGACTTCACCTAAGTATGATTCATTAACTCAGTTTTATATCAAGTCTAATAAATCACCTTAAGTTCAAGTAGGACCTTGAATAATATGTTTTATCGCAGAACTGTATAAATTATGCTCTGACTGGAGGGCCCTTATTTTTGTTAACCAAGATAGTCCAAACAGACCTCAGTTTATTTTCAAAAGTGCAACTGTGCATTTCTTCCAATTACAAACCTATTTCTTCACTGGCTACATTTTCAAAAATTACTTTCTTTTCAATTAAAAACTAGGAATCCATTCCTATAAGAGATGGTTTGGAAACAAGTTAACTTTTAGTTCTTTATTAAACATTATTTTCTGTTATTTCAAAAAATCTAAGAAAGTAAATTACAACAACTTAATTTTTTAAGCATCATCATTTTCCATACAAACTTTGTATCTGCAGCCAGGGTATTGTACATTATAGTTAACCCTAGAACAATTCGAGGGTTGGGGATGCTGAACCCTGTGCATTCAGAAATCTGTGCATAACACTTTTGACTTCACCAAAATTTAACTACTAATAGCCAACTGTTGACTAGAAGCTTTACTCATGATCTAAACAGTTGATCAATACATACTTTGTATGTTATATGTATTATATACTGTATTTTTATAATAAAGTATGTTAGATAAAAATCATTTTTAAGAAAATCATAAGTAAGAGAAAATACATTTCCAATGGTATACTGTATTTATAAAAAAAAAATTCTACATATGAGAGGACCCACACAGTTCAAACCCATGTTTTTCAAGGTTCAACTATGTATTAATTTCCATTAATTTCTGATGATGAACTTATACTGAGAAACATTTAAACACACAGAAATCATATAGATAATTATGACAGCAATTTAACCAGTAACTCACCACCTAAGCTTAAGTATATAAGCAAAGATATTCTGTAAAATATATTAGAGAATACATGTTTTGCATATAAATCACATATAATAAAAATGTGAAATAATAGCTTAATATCACTTTCTTCCTTATATAATCACAAATAACCTCTTTATATCTTGGCTGTCTTTTTTCATAAATCACCACCAGGAACCCAGGGTTCTCAAGGCGTTCTGCACCAAACTCCATACCTCCATGTAGCTCTGTACACCCACTTTTCCAATTCCATGTTCCAACTAAAACTGACCACCAGTTGACAGATATATCCTTTAGCTTTTTCAATGCTTAGTCTTTTTTTTGCTCTGACACAAGTATTTTTCCCTAAAATGCTGCATTGCTTGCAGATCTCAAGTGATAACTGATTTATCCCAACCAGACCTCTTATAACATCCAGATCATTCTCTCTCCTTTTCTCTAAAAAAGTCACAGCACTGAATAGCATAAGTCTTTACTGATGCTACTAGATAGCACCCACTTTAATTCCTTAAAGAACCTAGTTCTTGACGTCACTGTCATTATGTCAAAATTATTGATGAATTAAATAATTGCTTAATTAATTTTTGTAAAATTCTGATATCCTACTCTTTCATCTCTTTTTCAGGAATATTGTCTTCCACTTCATCACAATCATTGATTTTCCACTGCCATCTTCCCTAGTTCTTGTTATTTCTCGAAGGAGCAGCTCCTTCATAATCCTAATGTAATTACTCATTTGCTAATATCACTTTATTTCAATCCTATTTTTACTTGAATTATTTTTTTTTTTTAAGATTTTATTTATTTATTTGTCAGAGAGAGTGAGCACAGGCAGACAGAGTAGCAGGCAGAGGCAGAGGGAGAAGCAGGCTCCCCGCTGAGCAAGGAGCCCGATGTGGGACTCGATCCCAGGATGCTGGGGTCATGACCTGAGTCAAAGGCAGCCGCTCAACCAACTGAGCTACCCAGGCGTCCCTACTTGAATAATTCTGCACCTTCACTGAGGACCCAGATTTGTTACATATTTTCAGTGTATCTCATGCTCTCTGTACTTTAAAAGCTACCACAAACTGGGGGCTTTAAAAAAACAACTTTTTTCCTCACTGCTCTGGAGGCTAGAAGTCCAAGATCAAAGTGTTCACAGCATTGGTTCCTTCTAAGGGCTGTGAGGGAAGGATCTGATCCAGGCCTTTCTCTTTAAGATGGCCATGTTCTTCATAATCTACAGAAGAAGAAGTCACCTACTTTTGTGTGTATTTTTGTCCAAATTTCATCCTCTTGTAAGAACACAACTCACTAGATTAGGGCCCAACTTAATAACTCACTTTAAATTAATTACCTCTGTGAAGACCCTATCTTCAAATAAGATTACATGCTGAGGTACTGGCAGTTAGGACGTCAGCATACAAATTTTGTGGGAAAGCCCAATGCATTCATTGCAGCCATTAACAACCCTCATTACCTCACTTCTTTTTTTTTTTTTTTCTCATTTTAGATTCTAATGAGCTTCAATTATAATTAAACTATCCTTTGCTCTGTTCCCTTTATTCATTCAAGTTTGGTTGAGCCTAATGTTCGTTAAATACTCTTGACCTACTCGGCACCAACAAAGTAAAGACAGAAGAATAGAGAAAAATACACAAACATGCTGTCTAGAGTTACTTTAAAAATATGGGACCACTTACCTCTAGATGGCCCTTCACTGTTTTGATCTTGGTAATACCTACCATGCTTCCTCAGGCCAGTGACTCTCATCCGTGTATATTCATTAAAATTACCTAGTGTTTTTTTTTTTAAGATTTTATTTATTTGACAGACAGAGATCACACGTAGGCAGAGAGAGAGAGAGAGAGAGAGAGAAGAAGCGGCCCCCCGCTGAGTATAGAGCCTGACACAGAGCTGGATCCCAGGACTCTGGGATCATGACCTGAGCTGAAGGCAGAGGCTTTAACCCACTGAGCCACCCAGGCGCCCCAACCTAGTATGTTTTTAAAATTGTGATGCTGAGATACATTCCAGACCCATTAGAATTGCGTAATTCCACAATTCTGATTTTGTAAAACTTCATAGGTTATTTCAGTGTTTAGCCATGTTTGAGAACCACTCATCTGGATAATTCACTGAACATCTCCTAACATTTCATATCTTCCCTATTCTCTTCAGATTTTCAATACCTTCTTTCCCTTCTTCGTTCATAGAAATAGTCATGAGGGAAATTCTACCGTCAAACCCTGTCAACCTACTTATCTGATCTGAGCCTATGAATGTTTCATTCTTTTCTAACAATACTGTTGATGTTTTTCCTCATCTCTTCCACTTATATATCATATTCATCCCACTAACACTTTTTAAAATTTTTTTTTTAAGATTTTATTTATTTGATAGAGAGAGCAGGAGCAGGCATAGTGGCAGACAGAGGGAGAGGGAGAAGCAGGCTCCCTGCTGAATAAAGAGCCAGGACACAGGCTCAATCCCAGGACCCCAGGATCATGACCTGACCAGAAGCAGACCTTTAACCAACTAAGCCACCCAGGCGCCCCCCCTACTAACACTCTTTAGAAATTCTTGGCTCTAGAAATTCTTTTCTCTCTTTCTCCATCACCAGTTTTCTTCTGTCTCTTCAGAATCATTCCTATCAGCATACACATGATATAATTTTCCTTTCTCAAAACAAAGAAAAAAACCAAAAATACCAAGCATGCTTTCATCTCAGAACCTTTCCACTTCTACTTATGTGACCTGGGTTGCTCTTTCCACAGATGTCTTCATGGTATGCTTTACAACTCCTTCAGGTGTCTGCTCAAATAACCAGCCTATACTGCTCTTTCCCTTGTTTGCATCATGTTCCACTATATCCATTCTTGTCATTAAACATAGTATATATTTAATAAGCATTTTTCATGTGCCCTGCTTTGTAGAGGATGCTTGATGAGTGCAGGGATTATTTCAAGTTTTATTTATTTTTGGATCTTTGGCAACTACCATTTCTCCTTCCACTTTTGTGCATGCTACTGCCATATTTTTTAATAGTTTTCATTGCTATTCTTGCTTTCATTCTTTCTTCCTTTTCATCCAGTTCACAACATGACAGCCAGAAAATATATCTTTAAATTATAAGTTATATTGTGTTGTATTTCTGCTCAATAACTATCCAAAGTTACCCATGTCACTGAGAGTCTATGTGTCTCAATATAGTTATCTTTTGTTTCTTGTCATGGTCTTTTGAGTTTGTGAAACTTTGCTTTGGGATTTTTGTTTTATTAATTCATGAAAATCTATTTAGACATAACTCTACTTGCTCTGTGTTAAATTTTTCTGGTGAAGATCTTTTATTTTTTCCTTATTCTACTTCCTCTTTTTTTTTATTTAAATGTAGTATCCTTGTGTAGCTCCCATTTGAGTTTCTCTTTTATTGTTATTCATCCAAAACTGTTGTTTGTTTAATTTGAACACCTATTTTCAGAAAGTTTTCAGCATGGAGTTCCCAACCATGATCCAGACTAATAGGAATCCTCAGTACAGAGTTTTGTATGTTAGTGAATTATTCTAGCAGGAAAAATTAGAGTGGAATAGATCCTGCATGCATCTGTTTCTTTTTCATGTTGTTAAGAAGGAATTCTTATTTTTCCTTATAGGATGTCACTTACCTTAGAGCATGGCTTTTTGCAATATTTGCTATGCTCTGCAGTCTATGATGTCATTTCTGAGAGCCACCTGTATTTTACATGAACTTTCTCCGAGTTGACACTACTGTCTCTTAAAGGTCATTCAATCTCAGATAGTTTCTCTTTTAATTACATGTAGAACTTGGATTCCTGTTTTACACTTTTCCTGATATATTCACATGTTTTCTAAGAAGAGGTAGAAGAAAGTATTTTTACTATATCATTTAGAATATGTGGTTTAAAAATTACATCTAAATGGCTTCTTGATATAAGTAAATTCCTCATAGAAGTTGATTACTATAATTTTCAGTTACAGTTTACTGATGCTTTATAATTACCAATGGTTGTGCATTTAATAACATAAGAAACATTTCCTATTTTTTATATATATAAAAAGTTATGTTTGTGTTTCTAAATATGTTATTAAAATTGAATTTTGTATATGCTCTGTAATAATTCAAGTATGAAGGTAAAACTTTATATTTTATTTTATTTTATATTTTATTTATTTTATTTTATTTTACTTTTTTTTATATAATTTTTTATTTTTTATAAACATATATTTTTATCCCCAGGGGTACAGGTCTGTGAATCACCAGGTTTACACACTTCACAGCACTCACCAAAGCACATTCCCTCCCCAATGTCCATAACCCCACCCCCTTCTCCCAAACCCCCTCCCCCCAGCAACCCTTAAGTGGGTATTTTATTTTACTTTTTAATTAAGCTCCATGTCCAGCACAGAGCCCAATGTGGGGCTTGAACTCAAGACCCTGAGATCAATAACTAAGCTGAAATCAAGTCAGATGCTTAACTGACTGACACCCCAAGGCATAAACATTTTAAATTTGAAGGCCAGAATTTGCCTCTTTTTTCAAGAGGAGATGGAGCTTTACATTTGTTTTAGGATATTTCATATAAAAGCTATGCCAGAATTTCTTTAATATGACTAATGAACACCATGTTGTATTAGATATCAATTCATTCAAATCCATGCCTAGAGCACTAGTGAAAGTTAGAGAAGCAATGTAATGACCTGGATACCAAAATTTATTAATGATACAGCCACTGATTTTTAAATCACTTGGAATACTGTAAAGCAATTCACCAAGATTTTCATATATGATATTAGAACTTTTAATAATTAATAGGTCATAACTACCTCAAGTACATTCATACCTCATATTAAAACATGATTTTCCTCATAATAAGATATAAATATTTTATTCTTATTGAATATTATAAGCATTTAAAAATCATTTGACAGTACTTTAGGCAATAATTTTTTAAACATTGAGTAGGAGTAATCTGATATATGCACATATGATTATGACTTCCCTTCTCAGAAATTTCATGAAATATGAAAATTTATTTGTATCTTAGAACTTTGCATTATACATTAAATTGTTTAATTGCATGTGGGAGTTGTTCAATGTGTTCTTTTATAAGAGGAAATTTGTTAGTCATATGAGACACTAATTATGCAGATAGGTTGGGAGGAATAACCACAGCTGAAACTGGAACTACTATTTCTGGATTTATGTGGTTAAAATAGGAATAAACCTATTCAACATCCCTTTAACAGAGGACTGATTTCTTTTTCCTAAATATAAAGTGATGTATGACAAACTTAACAAAGTAAATAAACATTTCTTGATCTTAGGAAGATGATTAATTTTGATCCTATCAACATTTTCATTTCTAATTTATCTCCATGGACAGCTACCAGTTTCTACCAGTATAACCAAACTCATGTCCATTTGAGAGCAGGTTAAGATGGAGAGTGGGTGTATTTAAAAATTAAACATATGTTAATTTTAGCACAAACATATGCAAGATACAGTTAAGATTGTAATCTTCCCAAATTTTTTGTACTTAATGGGAGTGAGTGTACGAAGAGTAAAACCTGTAGTCCTTAAACAAGGAAGATGATATATAAGAGGAACAACAGATCACACAATGAAGGAAAATAACACCAAGCTACTAGCAGTCCCCTGAGAGCTAAGAGGACATCTAACAGCACAGATACTGGGGACTCAAGATGGTTGAAGTCTGTTGGCCTACACCCTTCCCTATTCACTTCTGTATTAGGAGTAGAGAAAAGATGAGAAAGGATAGTGACTCAGTTGGTGTAAAGAAAAGATGAGAAAGGATAGTGACTCAGTTGGTTAAGCAGTTAATCATCTGTCTTTGCTTAGGTCATGATGCCAGGATCCAGAGATTGAGTTCTATAAGGGCTCCCTGCTTGCTGGGGAGTCTGCTTCTCCCTCCACCCTTCCCTCTGCTTGTGCTCTTTCTCTTTCTCAAATAAATAAATAAATAAATAAATAAATAAAGTTTTTAAAACAGAAGGAATAAGAAAGAGTAAATAAATTTGAATGAGCAGACTACCTTTTCCCTGGAGGGCCCTTTCAGGGTTATAGGCAATAATTGTCTCTTTGTCTTTAAATGCAAATGACATTTCTGTCTTAGGATTTACTAGGAGTCTTGCTGATCCATTATTTGTTGGTTTAAGATTTTAAATATTATGGGAAAATTTTATTTTCTAAACCTCAAGTACCTACTGAACCATATTAAATTATTAAACAATAATCTAAAAGAAAAAATGCTATAAAAGACATAGATATACACTTCATAAGAAAAGGATGCTAGTCATGTAATTTTAACAAAATATCTAAATTCACTTCTTTAGCAAAAAAGCAAACAGAAGTGAAAGTGAAGGAATTTCACCAGGTGTTAATAACTAAACTCATCTTAAATGTTGAGAGAGACTTTTTTTTGAAATTTTAATTTTATTTTTTTCAGTGTTCCAAGATTCATTGTGTATGCACCACACCCAGTGCTCCATGCAATCCCTGACTTTCTTATTACTCACCACCAGGCTCACCTATCCCCCCACACCCCCTCCAAAACCCTCAGTTTGTTTCTCAAAGTCCACAATGCCCCATGCTTCATCTCCCCATCCGATTTCCCCAATTCACTTTTCCTTTCCTTCTCCTAATGTCCTCCATGTTATTCCTTATGCTCCACAAGTAAGTGAAACCATGTGATAATTGACTCTCTCTGCTTGACTTATTTCACTCAGCATAATCTCCTCCAGTCCCATCCATGTTGATACAAAAGTTGGGTATTCATCCTTTCTGATGGAGGCATAATATTCCATTATATATACGGACCATATCTTCTTTAATCATTTGTTTGGTGAAAGGCATCTTGGCTCTTTCCACAGTTTGGGGATTGTGGCCATTGCTGCTATGAACATTGGGGTACAGATGGCCCTTCTTTTCACTACATCTGTATCTTTGGGGTAAATACCCAGTAGTGTAATTGCAAGGTCAAAGGGAAGCTCTACTTTTAATTTCTTAAGGAATCTCCACATTGTTTTCCTAAGTGGCTGCACCAACTTGCATTCCCACCGACAGTGTAAGAGGGGTTCCCCTTTCTCCGCATCCTTGCCAACATTTGTTGTTTACTGTCTTGTTAATTTTGGCCATTCTGACTGGTATAAGGTATCTCATTGTGGTTTTGATTTGAATCTCCTGATGCCTAATGATAATGAGAGAAACTTTTATAACATCTATTAGAATATTATAGTTAATTAATATATTTGAGTTTTGTGGATCTCATTTAGAAAGTATAAACTTACTTACCAAAAGATGAGGGAGATCAGCACCCTTCTACTTCTCATCTCTTGCCCATACAGATTTTTGTCTCTTTCATACCTAAGGAATTTACATTTGCATTTTGTTTTGTGGATATAATTTCTCATAATTTTATCTTGGTATATATGTTCCAAGATTTACTATTCACCATGATTCCATGTTTCACAGCTTCTCCTTACTTAACTCCTTATTTTGATTATTCATTTATGTGACTAGATATTAAACCTACTTACACTTTTGGATTGTTAAGTTAATCTAAGTATAGAATAAATAGAAGAGATCTAATAGGCTAGTAGTTAAATGCACGATAGTGAACATTTTATAATTGTATTTCCAAAGTAAGCTTTTATCATCAAGTACTAATAAAAGGTCCTGCCACTAAACATTTTTGATTTGTAAGATATAGCTCACTTTTTACACAATAGGAATCATAAGGGAGATTCAGCCTAGAATGCTATCTGTTTTCTTCTATAGTTATGGGGAAAGAGGCACACCCAGGTCATCAGTACCTCATCAGCAACCAAAAGAACACATCCTAAAAACGAAAAAATAAGTTAAACCAGCTTTATCCAAGAAATTGTTCTGATAAGAAATCAAGGCATTTTGGAACTTAAGTCAATTCTAAATGTTAACTTATAACCCAGAGTAAGCAATGCAATTGAAAACAGAAAAATACTAGCATCATATGTAAAGGTGAAAGACTGAAGACCTTACCATATTATTTGAATAAAGGCAAAACTTGACTTCTGTTACTACTTCACTGTACTTCTCTATAAGCCATCCAATTCATCATACTTTTGTTATGGCAACTCAAGTAGATTAAATAATAGATAAGACAAAATAAATTTGTTTCTACTTGCAGATAGCACAACTGTTTATATAAAATACTAAAAAAGGGGCGTCTGGGTGGCTCAGTGGGTTAAGCCGCTGCCTTCGGCTCAGGTCATGATCTCAGGGTCCTGGGATCGAGTCCCACATCGGGCTCTCTGCTCGGCCGGGAGCCTGCTTCCCTCTCTCTCTCTCTCTGCCTGCCTCTCCATCTACTTGTGATTTCTCTCTGTCAAATAAATAAATAAAATCTTTAAAAAAAATAAAAAATAAAAAATAAAAAAATAAAATACTAAAAAAGTCATAATAATATGCTATAAGAACCAATAAAAGTGTTTAGAAGTATCACTGAGAACAAAACCTACCTACACATATCATTGCATTTTTTAAATTGTGTTAAAAAACTCTTAACATTGGATCTATACTCAGCAGATTTTTAAGTGTGGAGTATAATATTAACTACAAACATAATGTTGAATAGCAGATGTCTAGAGCTTTTTTAACATGTATGACTAAATCTCTCTACCTATTGAACAATAACTGCTGACTTCCTACTCCTCTCATTCCTAGAAACCACCACTCTACTTTCTGCTTAAATGAGTTTGACTACTTTACATGCCTCATGTAAGTGGAGTTATACAACTTTTGTCATTGTGTGATTGTCTTATTTCATTTAGTATAATTGTCTCAAGCTTCATTCATGTTGTAGTATATCACATCATTTACTTCTTTTTTATGACTGAGTAATATTCTATATAGGTATTTGCCATACTTTCTCCATCATCATCAGTGGGCACTTAAGTTGTTTCTAAATATGTGCTTGGCTACTGTTCAATGCCGTAATGAACATGGAATTGCAAATGTCTCTTTTGAGAACCTATTTTCAATTCTTTTGCATAAATATCCAGAAGTAGAACTGCTAGACAATATGGTAATTCTACTTTTAATTTTTTAGGAATGTCCACCAACAGTGCAAAGGGGTCCAATTTGTTCACATGCTTACAAACACTTATTTTCTGTCCTTTAATTAATAGTATTGTTGCAAGTTTAATTTCTTAGTTTTGACAGATAACACATATAGCTAGGTGAAGGACATACAGGAACTCTACTATTCTTATGCAACTATTTTGTAAGTCTAAAATTATTTTTTAAATAACTATTAAAGCTGCTGGCTTTGGGGAATAGAAAAAATATACTCTAAATATCTTAGCTCTGTGCTCTCTAGATTATTACCATTTAAACTTAACAAAGGGATCCTTAATATTATTTTAAAGAAATTTAGCCCTAAATATAAGAGTAGAAATTATTTTTAGGTTTTTTTCCCCCCTGATTGTATTTTTGTAACATTTCAGAAGAGTAGCTGATCTTTTCAGGAAGAGATAAGAACTGAACCATTGATGAAACTTATGCTTTTTTCTTCCAGTTTCTCTCCTGCTTCCTTATAAGTTTATGTAAACTAACAAAATCCCACGGGATATAAGGAAATAGATACTGGCTTCAATAATTGGGGCCAAATGAAAAGGAGATGACCCATAGCTAATTGTGAGTGGGTCTTAGTGATTTTTCTGTCCTATCATTTATAAGGTATTTAATTTCCTGGTCAAGCTTATAATGTCACTTAGCTCAGCTTATGAAATCTATGTCAGTCTTCATGCACACCACACTCATTGATCATTGAAAAATAATACTAACATTTTTCCTGAGATGCAATTAGTTTTCAATTTAATTGTACTATTTCTGTCTATTCTAAGTTTAACACCTATGAAATAACACAGGTAATGTCAGAATGATTGGGAGAGTTGGAGCTTCTCAGCCAGAATAGCTCATTCTTACATGGCAGTTCCTTTTGTCACCCTGGCATTTTCGATTGCAGAAGATTTGGCTGTGAGAGAGGAAAGTTTGAATCTGATCTGGCTCTGCCTTTCTTAATAATGTGCTTAAAAGTGACATAAAACTTTTCAAGTTTGAAGAAATAACCATTTAAAAAAAACCAGTAAAATAGCTTTTTTCTTCCTCACTGAGTGCTTTAAATTTCCCTGTGGTGGGAAAATGGTATGTTTAAAGAAACACACACACACACACACACACACACACACACAAAACAATAATCCCTGCATTATTGAAAATGCTTCAGTTTCCCAGGGCTTCATTGTCAGTTTCCACTGTTATATATTGAAAGACAGTTCTGTCAGATTTGAGTCTTATGGTTATCTGGTAGAGATGATGCAATTGAAAATGCCATTTTGACAGAGAATAGATAGATCTAATGTTTTCCTATTTAAAGGAAGTCAAGCTAAGCCATCAAGGGTCATTTTCAATGTTAATTAATTATAAGTTCATATAAATTATTAGGGTTGTGAATATAACATTATTATTTTTCTCAAAACAAAGTTATATTTAATCAGGTAAGGAATGCTTAACTGGAATGATGTTTATGGGATTATTGTACTTTTTGCTAGTGAAGGTGCCAAAATATACCCTAAATAATTGTTTGAAAGGGTTGAGATACATGGTACATTAACAGAAAACAGTGTTGGCCAATGTATTTAATCTAGTCTAAACCTTTAGATAGTCTCTTATACTGATTCTGGACTTGCTTATGTGACTGCTTGTGACCAATGGAGTGATAGCTAGCATGATGCAAACAGAAAGGTAAAAAAATATCTTTGCACAATGGAACTTTACCTCCCTTGGAAACTTTCAACTACTACTATGTAAAGAAACTCAAGATTGTATGTATAATTAAAAACATACATGGTTCATTTTTCCGTATTACCCTAGCTAAGGGCCCACGTCCGAAATCCTAGGTGGGTGGATACATGAGCCATCCCAGTCAAAACCGGAAGGAGAGATGCCCAACTTAGTTTTCTGTTCAAGTGGTTAACCCTCTTAATTATTAGCTAGACAAATGCTATTATTTTAAGCCATTAAATTTGGGATTTTTCTATGCTGCCAAATCAAGTAGATGCAGTATGAAATACTTAGTAATCACTTGCAAAGTCTTCTTCAGAATGATGCATCAGGGGCGCCTGGGTGGCTCAGTTGGTTAAGCAGCTGCCTTTGGCTCAGGTCATGATTCTGGGATCCTGGGATGGAGCCCCGCATCGGGCTCCCTGCTTAGCAGAGAACCTGCATCTCTCTCTCCCTCTGCCTGCTGCTCTGCTTTCTTGTGCTCTGTGTCAAATAAATAAATAAAATCTTAAAAAAAAATGATGCATCAGTTTGAGGCATGCAGAAGGTAAATACAGTGTGATTAGCATTGCACTGATTAACATTACATGGGCAACACAGTATATAGCCAAACCCTCTGTACTTGTGTCATGCAAAAGGGAAGTTGTTCAGGCTCTAGGAAAGATAACCAAGAGTGCAAAGGACCATGTTTATTGGCCTGTGACACAGTGAACTACTGGTGCATTTCATAGATCATGATGCCAACGAAGGCAGTTAATGTTGGTTGTATAGCTTAGCCGGACTATTTTAGACCAATCTCCAATAATTTTAATACATAACAGCATAAAGCAATAACATTATTGAACACATCTCATTTGAATCTTAATTAGAACAAACTGTTTATAAAGACATTTTTAGCTGATCAGAAAAATATTAAAAGAGAATAGGCAGTATTAATATTAATTTTTCTTTTATTAAGTGTGATACTAATGAAATTGTCATTGTCTAGTAAAGATGTGTAGTGAGGCATTTAATAGTGAAATTATCTGCTGTCTTGAATTTATTTTAAAATACTCTAGCTACCTCCCTCTTCCAAAAAAAGGGAAAATAAAACCAGCCCAGCAGAGTGCTGATGATAGTTAGAATGGAATTATGGGTACACTGATGCTCAGTATGTGATTTCCTTTACTTTTTATGTGTGTTAAAAATGTTCACATTTCAAGAAGTGAAAATAATAAAACATTATGATTTTCTAATTCTTTTTCAAAATTCATGGCATTATCAACATAATGAAGTTTCTATTTTCTCTTCACTTAGAGGTGGAAACCAGATTCTGACACTTCTTTGAACATTATAAGCCCTTAGCATTCTTGAGATATTTTGAAGACTTTATAGCCCAAAAGGGATATGTTATATTTCCTGTTAATGGAGCAGGTGGAAGCTCTACCAATTAACTAGGAGGGGAAAATGATACTAAGGTATTTTTACCTGATGTGTTGAGCAGTTCAAGTTGTTTTTATTTCATCATAAACTTCTTTTGCTCTTTGAAAGATTTCTCCTAAAAATACTTGATGTCATTTTATAATATTAAATCAGGATTGATAGTTTGTCTTTGTATTCTATAGCTCTACATCACAGAATTCATCTAATATATTTACATGACAACAATGCAATGAAATGTGAAAGAGAAACTAGCAAACTGAAACAATTTTGATGAGAAAACTCTGAAAAATATATTTTTAAATGAAGTGAAAGAATCTCTTAGTCCTCATTCACTTACTAGGACTAAGTGACATACTACATGGAGGGAACAAATACGGATTCCAAAAATTTGAGAGTTTATAAAATAGCAAAAGTCAGAGAAATCATATTTTGGTCTATTGTATAACATATATTAAACTGTGAACATGGCACATGGATATGCCAAACAGAGGGACTTAGTTTTGGTAGGTTTTTTGTCGTTGTAGTTTGTTTTTGTACTTAATGAGATTTTATCAGAGTAGCTGCAAGGTAAAGTCTGTAAAGTCCTTGTAAACAATGTGAGAATTGGGAAGTCGATAATGAATATTAAAAGGGAAGTGATTAGCCTATTTTCATATTTTTAAAATTATACTTTGGCTCCAGCCAATTTGTGATAAAAACAAAATATGACATAATGATAAATATAATGGCAAGGTAATATTAATGAAAAGAGGACAAATTAGGAAACATGAAGTTGTAAATGCATACAGTGTCTATGTTTAAAACACCTAATTAGATTTAACATGTCATAAAAACTTAAAGCATCATAGTCGTAGGAATCCTAAAATGATATAAAAGGCAGGGGTATTTGATTCATTTAGGTTAAAGATAAATGTCTCCTAATTATGGGGTTAATAATCCTCAACTCTTATAATTACATCAAAAGTTTATAATATGTAGTATAATTCTTTGATATTTTCAATATCCATACATTTTGATAAAACTTTTAGAAATATATAATACCATTTACTTATTTCAAAATATAAATAGATATATTTAAATTATATAATTAGTGGCTAGAGCATAAAAAAATCTCAAAGCTGATAGCAATAAGCATTCCCAATATAATTAGATTTATTTTTTTTTAAAGATTTCATGACCTGACAAATAAATAATGTAATGTATGGTGGTAGCAGAAAATGATCAAGTGCCAGGATTTGTCTGATTTATCTAAAGAATTTTCAGTAAAATAATTGAGAATGTCTTAAAAATGATGGATTCTTATTTTCAATTGCTTTAATGGGTTTTATTTACTATTTTTTTCTTCACACAAAATATTTTGAACTTAGAATTCATTTGCTTTGTGTAATTTGTAGTAAACATTTTTTTTCCAAATATATTTGTAAGAATTAGCTATTTACCTATGCAGACCTGACTGAAAATGAAAAACATATATATATACTTTTAAGTTTTCTCTATAGATTATCACATTATCTGCAAATAATGGAAATTTTACTTCTTTGCTGATTTGGATGCTTTTCTTTTTGTTGTCTGATTGTTGTGGTCAGGACTTCTAACAGTATGTTACATAACAATTGTGACAGTGGACAACCCTGTCTTGTTCCTTACTGTAGAGGAAAATCTCTCAGTTTTTCCCCATTGAGGATGATACTGGCTGTAAGTCTTTCATGTATGGCCCTTATTATGTTGATGTATGATTCCTCTAAACTTACTTTGTTTGGGGTTTTTATCATGAATGGATGCTGTACTTTCTCAGATGCTTTTTCTTCATCTATTGAAATGATAATATGGTTCTTATCCTTTCTTTTATTAATGTGGTATATCTCATTGGTTGATTTGTGAATATTGAACTACTCTTGCAATCCAGGAATAACTCCCACTTGGTCACGGTGAATAACTTTTTAAATGTATTGTTGGATTGAATTTGCTAGTATTTTATTGAGAATTTCTGCATCCATGTTCATCAAGGATATTCTCCTACCTCTCTCTCTCTCTCTCTCTCTTTTTTTTTTTTTTTTTGTATTGTTAATCTAGTTTTGGTATCAGGATAAATCTGGCCTCCTACAATTGATTTGGACCTTTCCTTCCTTTTCTATTTTTTGGAATAATTTGAGACAAATAGGTAATAACTCTTCTTTAAATGTTTGGTAGGATTTGCCTGTGAGGGCATCTGGCCCTGGACTTTTGTTTGTTGGAAATTTTCTGATTACTGCTTCAGTTGCATTGCTGTTCACTGGTTTGTTCAAGTTTTCTATTCTTGTTTCAGTTTTGGTAGTTTATGTGTCTGTAGGAATTTATCCATGTTTCCCATTTGTCCAATTTATTGGCAGTTTTTCATATTCTCATAGAGTTATTTTTGTATCTGTGGTGTTGGATGTTATTTCTCCTCTCTCATTTGTGATTTTCTTTACTTGGGTCATTTTTAAAAAAAATTTTTATAAATCTGGCTAAAGCTTTATGAATTTTGGGCGCCTGGGTGGCTCAGTGGGTTAAGCCACTGCCTTCGGCTCAGGTCATGATCTCAGGGTCCTGGGATCGAGTCCCGCATCGGGCTCTCTGCTCAGCAGGGAGCCTGCTTCCCTTCCTCTCTCTCTGCCTGCCTCTCCATCTACTTGTGATTTCTCTCTGTCAAATAAATAAATAAAATCTTAAAAAAAAAAAAAAGCTTTATGAATTTTATTAAGTTTTTCAAAGAACCAGCTCCTGGTATCATTGATTTGTTCTACTTTTTTGTTTGTTTGTTTGTTAGTTTCTATATCATTTATTTCTGCTGTAATCTTTATTTTCTTTCTTCTGCTAGTTTTGGATTTTGTTTCTCACTCTTTTTAAACTCCTTTAGATGTAGGGTTAGATTGTTTACTTGAGATTTTTCTTGCTTCTTGAGGTAGAACTATATTGTCATACACTTACCTCTTATGAATGATTTTGCTGCAACCCAAAAGTTCTGGACCATTGTGTTTTCATTTTCATTTGTTTCCATGTATTTTTTAAAAATTTTTTCTTTGATTTCCTTGCTTTGCCATTCATTATTTAGTAGCACATTGTTTAACCTCCATGTATTTGCGGTCTTCCAAATTCTTTCATCTGATTGACTTCTAGTCAATCATTGTGGTCAGAAAGAATGCATAGTATGATTTCAATCTTTTTAAAATTGTTGTTGTCTGTAATGTGACCTAATATGTAATCTATTTTGCAGAATGTTTCTGCTATTTCAGGGTGGAATGTTATGAATTTATCTATTAAGTCTATCTGGTCCAGTGTGTCATTAAAAATGATTGTTTTCTTGTTTATTTTCAATTTAGATGATCTGTCCATTGATGTAAGTGGGCTGTTAATGTCTGTCTCCTATTATTATTGTGTTACTATCAATTAATTCCTTTATGTTTGTTATTGTTTTATATATTTGGGTGCTTCCATGTTGGGTGCATGAATATTTATCATTGTTTTATTTTCTTACTGGAGTGTCCCCTTTATGATTATATAATGCCTTTCTTTGTCTCTTTGTATAATCTTTGTTTGAAAGTCTACTCTATCCATATAAGTATGGTTACTTTGGCTTTCTTTTGACATCCATTTGCATGATAAATATTTCTCCAATCCCTCACTTTTTTTAAAGAAAGGATAATCTGAGGGTTTTGAAGGGGCAGGGGGTGGGAGGTTGGGGGAGCCAGGCGCTGGGTATTATGGAGGGCACGTATTGCATGGAAAATGGTTGTGGTGCATAAACAATGAATTCTGTTACAATGAAAAGAAATAAATAAAAAAGAGAAAAAGAAAAAGAAAGAAAAGGATTTTATTTATTTATTTGACAGAGAGAGAGAAAGCACAAGTGGAGGGGTGGCAGGCAGGAGAGGGAGAAGCAGGCTCCTTGCTGAGCAGGGAGCTGGATAAAGGACAACCTCCTCACTTTTAATTGGCAATTGTCTTTAGGTCTAAAATGAGTCTCTTGTAGATAGCATATATATGGGTCTTTTACATATATATATATCTCCATTCTGACACCCTGTATCTTTTTATTGGAGAGTTTAGTCCATTTACATTCAAAGTACTTATTGCCAAATATGTATATATTTTGCCATTTTATTACCTGCTTTGTTTTGTTTCTGGAGATTTTCTCTGATCCTTTTTTGTCTTTATCATTTTTGGTGTCTCCTTTGTACTCATAGAGTCCCCTTTAACATTTCTTGCAGTGCTGGTTTAGTTGTCATGATCTCCTTTAGTTTTTGTCTGAGAAACTCTTTGCAACTCCTTCCATTCTGAATGATAGCCTTGTTGGATAGAGTATTCTTCATTGCAGATTTTTCCCATTCAGCACTTTAAATATATCATGCCACTCTCTTCTGGTTTGCCGAGTTTCTGTTGAGAAATCTCCAGCTGACCTTTTGGGTTTTCCCTTGTAAGTTAAGGACTATTTTTGTCTTGCTGCATTTAAAATTTTTGTCCTTTATCACTATATTTTGCAAATTTAATATCTTGGTTGTTTGCTTTCTTTTGTTGATTTTTATGGGAGTTCTCTGTGCCTTTGGTATATGGATGCCTATTTTCCTTTCCCACATTAGGGAAGCTTTTGCTATATATATATATATATATTTTTTGAAATAAATGTTCTGCCTCCTTTTCTCTCTTTCTTCTTCTGGGACTCCTAGAATACAAATGTTAATGTGTGTGATGAAGTAATTGAGTTCCCTAATTCTATTCTTGTGTTGCATAATTCTTTTTTCTTTCTTTTGTTCAGCTTCATTTTTTTCTGTTATTTGTCTTCTAGGTCATTAATTCATTCCTCTGCTTTTCCAGCCTGTTGTTCATTGCATCAAGCCTTTTCTAATCTCATTTATAGCATTCTTCATCTGTGAATTCTTTATCTTTTGTATCTGGGATATATATTATCAGCCTCTCTGATGTATTCTATTTTTTCCTCAAGCTTTCATTTGCAATAAGTTCCCCTTTCTTGGCATTTTTTCAAAGTATCTGCCTTCTTCTTTGTGTTAGAAAAGACAGTTATGTATCTTGCTCCTGAATGTAATGGCCTTATGAGGAAGAGGTCATGTAATATCTATGGCCTGGGCTCCAGGAAGTGTTTCTGGTATGTGTGGAACACACTGTTGTGTTTTCACTGCTCTGTCATTCAGGCCAGTTGTCTCCAGAAGCTCTCCTTGCCTTCTGTGGGCAGTGTTTGGTCCTTGGCCTGAATCTTGAGTTTCTAACTATATGTACTCTGATCTGCTTGTGGAATGAGACCTGACACTCATTCCATCAGAACTGAGGTGCTTTATAACTCTCTGGTTGGATGACATGGTGTGGGAAAGGATTTGTGCTTGTCTTCTGGGGAATGGGCCCACCATGCTGGACTGAGGCAAATTTGACCAAGAAGGGCAGTCCTGCCTGCCAGAGCATAATGGGGTGTAGCTTGGTGTAAGCAAGTTAGGTAGCCAATGCACCAACTCCTTCCCCATATTACAATCAATATGTAATCAATCAATCAATATTACATATTGATTGTAAGAGCTCATGAAATTCAACCCCTTTCATTTTCCAAGTCAATGTCTTTGGAGAAACATTTTCCTTGTTCATCTCCTTGTGTGCTCCTTTCTCTGCACTTCTCTGTGACTGTGGCTCCCTCCCCTCACAGCACTGGGGATCTGTTTCTCCTGTAAACCGTGCCTCCATACTTTCCTACTTTCTTCAGTGTAACCTCTTCTCTCCCTTTAGCTGTGAAGTTTGTTCTGTCAGATGATTTGATAGCTACCTACTTGTGTATATTGGACAAGATGAGCCTATGGTCCTCCTACTCCACTTCTATCTTTCTCTCTCCTCTGAACATATTATTAAAGTATAACATATCATTAGCATGCTTTGAGAGTGAAAAGAAAGCAGTTGGCAATTAGAATTATAATTTCAAAGAGAAAATAAAAATTCTAGAATTATTTTATCTTCTATGGAAAATAATGGTTTTTGGATTCACAAATAATATCACATCTGAATATCATAAGAAGCTAAAATTCATATCTCGATAATGAAGATTTATTATCATTTTTGAAGTTAATATAGATATTCTCAAGAATAAAAGACATACAGATTTCAGTGTTAAATATCTATTAAAATACATTTAATACACTTTTCTATAGACATAGTTTTGATTCATTTAATCATGATATGCATTTTTCTGTACAGAAACCTTCCTCCACTTTACATGCAGCACTATTTCTCACTATTATGCTTCTAATTAAAACTATGATTCATTAATTATAACCTCAATATTATTAAATATTAAAGAAACTCAGTGAAGGTACTCATTATTCATGGGAAAATCCAACTTACTTTTAACATCAAAATCATACTGTTTCTAAATCTGGAAATTAAAGCACTTCTCATCAAGGACATTAAAGATATATTGATCCTTTACACATTTTCAAATGTTCTATGCTCCTTTATGTGTTTACCTTTAAGTATTTTAACATGATACACATTTTAAAAGTGAAAAAAAAATTCTGATTGACAAACAAAATTGTCATCTTTGGGAATAGGTAGATAATGGAAAAACAAAGAGATGATCCAATATAGTTTTCCAGGGGAATATATATTTTGACTGAAAATGTCACCAATTGAATTGCCAAAAATTATAGTCATAGGTGGAGTAATGCAAAAAGACTAAAGAAATGTGTGGGGAGACAGATATGAAGTCTTCTGTGAGGGAAAAAGAGGGAATATTACAATGTCACATCAAAAAGTGAATTTCAGCATATAACTTCATTTGTTGCCACCTTATCCTTGTCATATCACAGCTACCAACCACCATCACTCACTGGACCCTTCTCTATTTGATGATATAACTATTTCTATCAATCTGCTCTTGGAAAGAATCCTCATTTAACCCTTCTTCACTTGCTAACTCCTTTTTCCACCATTACTCTTTAGTCTGAACACTTCTGAAGAAAAATGGACTGTGTTTGAAGGGGATATCTCATTTCTGGCACATGTAGAGGCTGAATTACTTTGAAACAAGATGCTGTTCTTTTCTCCTTTCTTTGTCAATGGTCTTGTGCATTTTGTACTGTAAATATCAGTTCCTATATGTTATTTTTGTATTTTTAAATTTTTTCCATTTTTTGAAACTTTTTATTTTACAATGACTTATTTATGTCTAATATCTTCAAAGTAATAAAATCATTGAAATCAGAGTTGTTTTTCTCAATCTGTAAATGAGATATGTGTTTATGAAAACTAATAAAATAATATTTGAAGGTTTTTCATGGTTAATTTTATATATGATAAAGGTTTTGGAACAAAGAAATTTGGATTAAAAGGAAAGTTCACTTTTTTTTTTTTTAAAAATAAAGGATCTCATTTTTCTTTAAGTAGAAAAATAGTAAGTTGTACTTAAAACCTGTTTGAAGTTTTAAATTTTCCTTAAATTGTTACAGTAAGATTTAATTTCATTAATGTTTCAAAAATAGCACTCATTGTAACCAAATAATTGTAATTTCTTTTTTTATATACAATTGAGTTACTCTTCTTTATAAGTTCCCATTTTTTTTTTTATTTTTTTTTATTTTTATTTTTTTTTAATTTTTTATTTTTTATAAACATATATTTTTATCCCCAGGGGTACAGGTCTGTGAATCACCAGGTTTACACACTTCACAGCACTCACCAAATCACATACCCTCCCCAATGTCCATAATCCCACCCCCTTCTCCCAAACCCCCTCCCCCCGGCAACCCTCAGTTTGTTTTGTGAGATTAAGAGTCACTTATGGTTTGTCTCCCTCCCAATCCCATCTTGTTTCATTTATTCTTCTACCCACTTAAGCCTCCATGTTGCATCACCACTTCCTCATATCAGGGAGATCATATGATAGTTGTCTTTCTCTGCTTGACTTATTTCGCTAAGCATGATACGCTCTAGTTCCATCCATGTTGTTGCAAATGGCAAGATTTCATTTCTTTTGATGGCTGCATAGTATTCCATTGTGTATATATACCACATCTTCTTGATCCATTCATCTGTTGATGGACATCTAGGTTCTTTCCATAGTTTGGCTATTGTGGACATTGCTGCTATAAACATTCGGGTGCATGTGCCCCTTTGGATCACTACATTTGTATCTTTAGGGTAAATACCCAATAGTGCAATTGCTGGGTCATAGGGCAGTTCTATTTTCAACATTTTGAGGAACCTCCATGCTGTTTTCCAGAGTGGCTGCACCAGCTTGCATTCCCACCAACAGTGTAGGAGGGTTCCCCTTTCTCCGCATCCTCGCCAGCATCTGTCATTTCCTGACTTGTTGATTTTAGCCATTCTGACTGGTGTGAGGTGATATCTCATTGTGGTTTTGATTTGTATTTCCCTGATGCCGAGTGATATGGAGCACTTTTTTCATGTGTCTGTTCGCCATCTGGATGTCTTCTTTGCAGAAATGTCTGTTCATGTCTTCTGCCCATTTCTTGATTGGATTATTTGTTCTTTGGGTATTGAGTTTTGCTAAGTTCTTTATAGATTCTGGACACTAGTCCTTTATCTGATATGTCGTTTGCAAATATCTTCTCCCATTCTGTCAGTTGTCTTTTGATTTTGTTAACTGTTTCCTTTGCTGTGCAAAAGCTTTTGATCTTGATGAAATCCCAGTAGTTCATTTTTTCCCTTGCTTCCCTTGCCTTTTGCGTTGTTCCTAGGAAGATGTTGCTGCGGCAGAGGTCGAAGAGGTTGCTGCCCGTGTTCTCCTCAAGGATTTTGATGGATTCCTTTCGTACATTGAGGTCCTTCATCCATTTTGAGTCTATTTTTGTGTGTGGTGTAAGGAAATGGTCCAATTTCATTTTCCTGCATGTGGCTGTCCAATTTTCCCAGCACCATTTATTGAAAAGGCTGTCTTTTTTCCATTGGACATTCTTTCCTGCTTTGTCGAAGATTAGTTGACCATAGATTTGAGGGTCTATAAGTTCCCATTTTTTTAAAGATTTATTTATCTATTTGAGAGACAGAGAGAGAGAGAGAGTGCACGCAAGCTGGGGGAGGGACAAAGGGGACAGAGAGAATCTCAAGAAGACTCCCCCACTGAGTGTGGAGCTTGATGCAGGGCTTGATCTCATGACCCTGAGATCATGACCTACGCTGAAACCAAGAGTTGGACAGTCAATGGACTGAGGCACCCAGATGCCCCTAAGCTCACATTTGACATATGGTTAAATTAACATAGGATGAATGCCTAGTCTTTCAGGTTTCCTGGCTCCCTCTGATCTTTATTTTTCTAACATGGCCTCTGGAAGTTAGGAGGGATATACATTGTGTGATGTTGTTGCAGATGAGGACCTGAGATATATCTGCAAGTGCCTGTATTATGTTTTAAGTCCTTTAGGATATTCTTTCTTTGCTTTGTTGTTGACTGCCCAGTTCTTAGTAGGGAGGATCCCACATGCTGCACTGACATGGTCCCATCTGAGTTCTCAGCGGCTCTATGTCTGTGCTGAGCTAGCTTCATGGATGTGTGTAGTCACACAGGGTCCAATTCACAAGAGTGGTACTTTACATTTAATGCTCTGCTGGAACCAACTTGAAATGCTCTTAAAAATTTTTAAAGAAGCATCGTATTTTAATTTTGTACTTAGCCCCATGAATATGTTCCCTGTTCTGTGTATGAGTTTGTGTTCTAGCAGTGACTTGTTTTTCAGATAGAGCAAGTTGTTCTTAAGTTCCCAGTCACAGAACACTTCAGGTTCTCCCTCAAACAGCCTACTCCTAACACACTGGTAGCACCTTAAGGAGTTCATAGTCTTTGTCTCTTCACAAGGAGAATGGTCTCTCTGGGAACTTTTCAAGCCACAAGAGAATTGAGTGTGGTTCATAAGGGCTTGCTTGAGCAGTCTCCTTAGCTATATGTACCTGTCAGTGATCCTAAGTGTTCCCTTCAATCTCTTCTGAGTTTTCCATTTTGATATTTCAGTTAATGTGTAGGATTCTAGTCTGACAATTAGTTCCTCTCCCTTTTTTCTTCTTTCCACAATTCTGCAATTCTGAAAGAATAGGTTTTCTATATCATATGTATTATTTTTATTTTTTATTCACTTCTGTGTAGAATCTACACTCTGATTTAATTGACTCTGCATTCCTCTTAGTACACAGGATCTAATTGAATTTGAATATGATTATTCTCTTATAATAAGGGGAAATTTTCAGAATATGAAATTTGCTTAAAATTAATATGTTAGTGAAAGGTGAAAGGGTGAGTACTAACATTTCTAATCTCTATATATTCATACTTCAACAATCCAAAAGCAATCACTTTCTATCTCCATGCATCCATCCATGTGAACAATTGTTAGAGTAAGCTGGAGAGATTGTTTTAACTGAAATGTTTTATGTAGTGAACTAATAGGCATGTTTTGAAACCTTAAGAATAAAGTCACTAAAATATTTAATTTTTCGGATTCAAATCTAGACTACTAAGGGCTTACATTTCAGACTTAAGACAAAGATTATGTTGCTTGATGATATAACATTATCTTACAAAAATACTGTCTTTTGTATATATAATAAGTATATTTATAAGTATAAATTTATAAGAATAAACTTATAAGTATATATTTTTAAGTATAAATATATTTATTAATATAAATTCTCATAAAGTTTCCTTTTTGTTCTTTATGAAGTGACTACAGGGGCACCTGGGTGGCTCAGTGGGTTAAGCCTCTGCCTTCAGCTCAGGTCGTGATCTCAGGTCCTGTGATCTAGCCCCACACATCTGGCTCTCTCTCTCTGCCTGCCTCTCTGCCTACTTGTGATCTCTGTCAAATAAATGAATGAAATCTTTAAAAAAAATTTAAAAAAGAGAAGTGACTACAAAGTAAAATTGTTTTAATATTCTACTTCTAATTGTCTTCAATTCCTAGTAGTCAACTTGCTATGCTTTTTATGAATCATTAGTCTCCTCACATTTTACAAATGTTCTATTGAAATTTGTTAGGTCAATTGAAAAATGTAAATGGTAATGACAGAGCTACCAGATGTATCAGGATAGAGCAAATAAAAGTCACAAATTAACAACAAAATAGTTTATCCAATTATAATTCCATACTACTCAACTCTTTCAAATTTTTCCCATTCAAGTTACTTGATAGAAATTCTTTATATTTCAACTTGCCAGAGTTGATTTTCATAAGCACAATTCTTTAATTAGAGATGAAAAATTATTCACTTGCTCCTCTTTAAGATTTCATCATTTTCTTTTAAAAGCTTTGCTAATACTCTATTATATATTATATTATGTATTGACATATATTTCCCCTCAGTAAAATAAGGTAGAAATTAAAATAAATGAATAATTTGATAGTCAAGTTATAGGATTAAATCTACTGGAAAAATAAGTAAAGCAAAGGTTGTTTATGTAAGAATGAACACTGATGAATCAGAAAAATAAAAAGCCAAAAAACAATGACTGAATATGAAGAAGAATATTAAGTTAAAACGTCTTTCTAGAACAAATATATATTTAACTACAGAGTGCTTATAAATATAACATTATATTTATCATAATCAAGTAAACATATTCACCAAAACTTATTGAGCTTGTAAGTATAATCAAATGTATTTGTATAAAATGCCAGTAATTTATATATACCTTCATAGCACCAAGATATTTTGACTTTTCACTACTGACAGAACTGAATACTTTTCCCCACTGCACTTCTATGTCTTGCAAAAATAAGTTAGAAAAGCTAATGCCAGGCTACCAAGGTGTTGTTTTTGTTTTTCTTTTTAATTTTTACAATAGTCCTATTTTTTTCTATTCCAAGAATCTGAAATTAATATCAGTACTACAACTAATAGTCATCTTTTTATCATACAGTTTGATGTGATTATAAATATCACAAAGATTCATGTGAACCACTTTAAGTTCCCATTTGTCTTCTCTTGTCTTGAAAGTTTGTTGTTATTTTCCTTAAATAATTTTCTCTTTCCTACAGGTTATAGAAACCCTACTGTTTGAACTGTTATTAGATGTCTGAACTTGTCTTTTTTGTTCTTCTCCAAAGAGGGGCATATAATTCTTAGCTCACAATCAATTTTCCTGGAAATATCTGTATATAATGTTGAAATGTCTACTAGTTTCTAGTGTTGAAGATAAAAAGGCCGAAACTTATTGGTCAGTTTTTTCTAGATAAGATTTTCAAAAATACATTATTGTTTTGGATTTTCTATTTCTTACTTAGATTCATAAATATCACCAAAGTTCATCTGGACATATAACTTTTCTATATAAAATGCCAAGAACTCAAGCTACATTTCAATTTTAACACTCCAATATTTATTTCATTAAGAGATATTTTTCTATTAGTTATTAGGATGTATTAGTCTAATATTTGTCTTATCATTCTAACATTCTTACTTGCTCAGTAACTCTCTAGGATCTTTGTTTTAAAGCATCTCTATTCAGTTTTGGATTCTATTTCTTTATATTCTTGCTTTATTGTGAAATATTTTATCTGTTTGATATCCATAGGGTTAATTGGACAATTTTTCCAGCACCATTTATTGAAGAGACTCTTTATTTTTTGTTTGTTTTAATTTCCAAATTGACAGCATTGAAATTCATTTAGAAGAATGAAGCTTGACCATTCTCTTACACCATACACAGATATGAACTCGAAATGGATATAAGGCCTCAATGTGAGGCAGGAATCCATCAGAATCCTAGAGGAGTACATAGGCAGTAACCTCTTCAACATCGGCCATAGTGACTTCTTCAAGATATGTCTCCAAAAGCAAAGGAAACAAAAGTGAAAATGAACCTATAGGACTTCATCAAGATCTAAAGCTTCTGCACACCAAAGGAAACAGTCAACAAAACAGAGGCAACCCATGGAATAGGAGAAGATATTTGCAAATGACAGTACAGACAAAGGGCTGATATCCAAGATCTATAAAGAACTTGAACTCAACATACACAAAACAGATAATCACATCAAAAAATGAGCAAGACATGAACAAACACTTCTCCAAAGAAGACATACAAATGGCTAACAGACATATGAAAAGATGTTCACCATCACTAGCCATCAGGGAGATTCAAATCAAAACTTCATTGAGATACCACCTTAAACCAGTTAGAATGGCCAAAATTAGCAAGAAAGTAAACAATATGTGTTGGAGAGGATGTGGAGAAAGGGGGACCCTCTTACACTGTTGGTGGGAATGCAAGTTGGTGCAGCCACTTTGGAAAACAGTGTAGAGATTCCTTAAGAAATTAAAAATAGAGCTTCCCTATGACCCTGCAATTGCACTACTGGGTATTTACCCCAAAGATACAGATGTAGTGGAAAGAAGGGCCATCTGTACCCCAATGTTTATAGCAGCAATGGCCACAGTCACCAAACTGTGGAAAAAAACAAGATACCCTTCAATGGATGAATGGATAAAGAAGATATGGTCCATATGTATTATGGAGTATTATGCCTCCACCAGAAAGGATGAAAACCCAATTTTTGTATCAACATGGATGGAACTGGAAGAGATTATGCTGAGTGAAGTAAGTCAAACAGAGTCAACTATCATATGGTTTTGCTTATTTGTGGAGCATAAGGAGGACATTGGGAGATGGAGAGGAGAAGGGAGTTGGGGGAAATCGGAGGAGGAGACAAACCATGAGAGACTGTGGACTCTGAGAAACAACTGAGGCTTTTGGAGCAGTGGGGTATGGGGGATTGGGAAAGCCTGGTTGTGGGCATTATGGAGGGCACATATTGCATGGAGCACTGGATGTGGTGCATAAACAATGAATTCTGAACACTGAAAAGAAAAATAAGTAAAAATTTTTTAAAAAATACTGTACTCAGTGCTTATCATGTAAGTGTATTCTTTAATCTCCTTCACCTATTTCATCCATCGCTGCCCACCTACCCTCTGGTAACCACATTTGTTCTTTATATTTAAGAGTCTGTGTTTTGGTTTGTCTCTTTTTTTTCCTTTGGCCATTTGTTTTGTTCCTTAAATTCTATGTATAAGTGAAATATGATATTTGTCTTTCTCTGACTGTTTTTATTCTGCTTAGAATTATACACCCTAGATCCATCCATGTTGCTACAAATGTCAAGATTTCAATCTTTTTTTTTTAATGACTGAGTAGTATTCCATTGTCTTTCTATACCACATCTTCCTTATCCATTTATCTACGAATGGACACTTGGGTTGCTTCCATATCTTGGCTATTATAAATGATGCTGCAATAAATATAAGGGTGCATATATCTTTTTAAATTAGTGTTTTTCTTTCTTTCAGTAAATACCCATTAGCAGAATTACAGGATCATATGGTAATTCTATTTTTAACTTCTTGAGAAACTCTATACTGTTTGCCTCAGTGGCTGTACCCGCTTGTGTTCTGTTGTCTCATAATTTTAAATCAGTGCTTTAAAAAGTATAATAAAATATACAAGTAATTGCATGAATAATCTATTTTTGATGCATTTAAATTTGAAAGTGTCTTGTTTTAAAATCTTACTGGAGAAACCATGGCAATTATTCCAGGAAACACTGTGTGTGTGTGCATGGGGACACATGAGCACATGCACACACATACAAACTAAACAGCACTGCAATATTTATCATTTATAACTTTTGGGTTTTTTAAAGCAGATAACTTGACTCATTCTACTTCATCACAATGGAGTGAGGGTGTACATACTTCATCCTTTTAAGCTCTCACTTAAAGTCTTACTTCAGAGCTCCTTAATCATTCTTCTGAGTTTTCTTCAAAGCCCTTTCCATTTGTCAGCATCTTTATGACACTGAAGTGTCTCAAACTGAAAACAGTATTACAGGTGTGCGACCTTATCAGCCTTTTTATTTATTACTTATTTTTTCCCTGTCACAAAATATAATGAAAACCTAATATGACAGAACACTTCCAATGTATGGAATGGCACTGCTGTATTTATTTATTTTATTTTTTAATAAGAATTTTATTTACTTTTTAAAGATTGTATTTATTTATTGACAGAGAGAGAGATAAAGGAAGAACAGCAGAGGGAGCAGCAGGCAGAGGGAGAGAGAGAAGCAGGCTTTCTGAGCAGGGAACCTGATGTGATCCATGTGAACCTTGATCCATCCTGGGATCAAGACCTAGGTTGAGGGCAGACACTTAACAACGGAGCCACCCAGGCGTCCAAGCACTGATGTATTTAAACAGAGGGCCTCTTTTCCCCCATGGGATAGATAATTATAGCACATCTTTAAAAATTATCATCACGTGTACCATGACACAAATCCATGACATTTCATATAAAATTTAGATTTTTTGTTTTGAGTTCCCATAAGCTGAGTACTCTCACCTAACAGTTAAGTTCCAGTGGTAACAAATTTCAGTTCCACAAGGTTACTCAAAAGGTTTCCAAATGTTAAATTACAACAGTTTACTATTTACACTGACCTAACTAATTCTTGAAAAGTTGGAGCTTTTGTGGGAAAACAAAACAAAACATTAGAGTTGCAAGTATCATTTTATTATGATATCTGGAACTAAATTATCAGTCCTTACTAAACATGTGAGTTTTTGACAGGATGAATGAGGAAAAATAAATGGCTTGTGTTAAATCCTTCCAAAGTATAAAATCTGAAAGTAGCCAGGAGGTAGCTTGGGCAAAGGCGATATTATACCCTCTTCAAGGAGGGACGGGGGGAGAGAGAGAGAGAGAGATTGAGAATGAATTGAAGCTTTTCTTTCTCTAAAGTGGAAGGAGAGAACTTTCTATGACATGCATAGGTGGTCATTAAAGTCCTGGGATGTTCCAGAAAGCAGAAGGTTATCAACTACTTTTTGACAGGCTATAAAATAAGCAGACGCTTTGGTAAGATGAGTGTCCCTAGAAATTCTTCATGGTCTTCATGTAAGAGGACCCAAAGGCATGTAACCCATGGCAAGTGCATAGTAGAAGGTGTGTTGATCAGCAATCTCAGAAGTAGCCCAGCCTAGGGGGAAGAGGATGCAGTTTTCTATGACTGGCAGCAAGTCGTGCATCTTCAGCATTCATTCTACTCCTCACTAGTAGAATAGAATCCTAGCTTCCTTGTCAGGTGGAAGCAGGCTACAGAGTTTCCTCTTACACTCCAATGCTCCACTCCCACTTCCCTTAACTACCTGATTCAGTGGTCTTAATGAGGTCAGGAACCAATTTTTTGTCAGGCTTTTCCTGTATGGAAGCATACTTCTACCTTGAGGGTCATCTCTAGTCACTATAGTGTCATCGGTATGGTGGTCCTACAGATCTAATTCCTTAGGGGAGTCTGACAGTAGTGGTTCTTTATGCAGAAAATTTATGAGGATGTGCCATCAACAAGAAAGGAAACTTTATTTTCAACCGATGGAGAGTTGAAGGAGGTCCATGCAGCCCAATCTTGACTATACAGAATGATATTAAAAGGTCCTTTTGTTTTTTGTTTGTTTTAATTTCCAAATTGACAGCATTGAAATTCATTACTTTGTTAATTCATTAAATTTTGGTGAGTGTTGTATTATTTATATTTGGGTGTCTAATGTTAGCTACAAAGATGGTCTAATAAAATACTTTAAAAAATGCTTCATCGGGGCGCCTGGGTGGCTCAGTGAGTTAAGCCTCTACCTTCGGCTCAGGTCATGATCTCAGGGTCCTGGGATCCAGCCCCACATCGGGCTCTCTGCTCAGCGGGAGCCTGCTTCTCCCTCTCTCTCTGTCTGCCTCTCTGCCTACTTGTGATCTATGTCTGTCAAATAGATAAAATCTTTAAAAAAAAATGCTTCATCTTCACTTTTTAAAAATATATGTAAAATCTGTTTTTCAGGATGTAGATCTCTTTCTATCTTTATCTCTTTATCAGTCTGTATATCTAAATTATCTCTATGATTATGCTGCCTATCTTGTATAAATCTTGGTTGTTTGTCTAGATCTGAGAACTCTGTTAAAAACCCAGCAATTGCACTATTGGGTATTTACCCTAAAGATACAAACGTAGTGATCCAAAGGGGCACGTGTACCCGAATGTTTATAGCAGCAATGTCCACAATAGCCAAACTATGGAAAGAACCTAGATGTCCATCAACAGATGAACGGATAAAGAAGATGTGGTATATATACACAATGGAATACTATGCAGCCATCAAAAGAAATGAAATCTTGCCATTTGCGACAACATGGATGGAATTAGAGAGTATCATGCTTAACGAAATAAGTCAAGTGGAGAAAGACAACTATCATGTGATCTCCCTGATATGAGGAAGTGGTGATGCAACATGGGGGCTTAAGTGGGTACGAGAAGAATAAATGAAAGAAAATGGGATTGGGAGGGAGACAAACCATAAGTGACTCTTAATCTCACAAAACAAACTGAGGGTTGCTGGGGGGAGGGGGTTTGGGAGAAGGGGGTGGGATTGTGGACATTGGGGAGGGTATGTGCTTTGGTGAGTGCTGTGAAGTGTGTAAACCTGGTGATTCACAGACCTGTACCCCTGGGGATAAAAATATATGTTTATAAAAAATAAAAAATTATATATAAAAAAAATCTAATTTACTTTTCATGTATCAGTCTCCATGGGCATCTCCCAACAGTTTCTGCTTAGTGAAAGTTTTACTTTATTATATGTTACTTTATATAATTACTATGCTACATAGATATAAATAAATGTTATATATTTATTGTAAATTGTAGTTACAACAACATTTCTCTCTCTCTCTCTCTTTTTTTTTTTTTGAAGAGAGAGAGGGAGCGTGTAAGAAAGACAGGGAAAGGGGCAGTGGTAGAAGGACAGGGAGCGGGAGAATCTCTGAAGCAGACTCCACATTGCCTGCAGAGCCCAACGGGGAGCTCCATTTCACACCCTGAGATCATGACCTGAGCCAAAAATGAGAGTTGGATGCTTAACTAAGCGCCACAGGTGCCCCTCCTCCTGATCTTTTTAAAAATATTTTGTGACTAACTATTTTATCCAGTATTGAAGTCAGGTCCCTTGTTTCATTTTTCTTTCATCATTTTTATTTAACTTCTGACCCATTAAATTTTTTAGCCTTTGTAAAGCATTATATTTTAATGTGCTTTTTGTATACAACATGAAGACAAATATTATTTTACTAGGTGAACTGGAAATTTTCCTTTTTAGTAGATGAGTTAAACTCACCTACATTTATTGAAATGTCAGATTTGTTAGATCTCAGTTCTGTAATATTTGAGTGATATTTTCCTTTCCTTTATTTTTCTTGATTTCTTTTCTAACTTACTTGTTTACTTTTATTTAATACTTAGCAACACATGTATTATTTAATTTGTTTACCATCAGGGAAACTAAAATCTAGTTTTAGCTAATCATATATGGAGAGGTCTCAAGAGCAGGAGAGAATATACTTAGAGAACAGAAATGATAGAATATGTAACAGAAGGTATTATATAACTCTCACATCATGATAATTATCATCTATCCTTTCTTTTATTCACATTACTTAAATGGTTTTGATCCATTCCAGTATATTTTTTCAAGATTTTACTTATTTATTTGACACAGAGAGAGAGAGATCACAAGTAGTCAGAGAGGCAGGCTGAGAGAGAGGGGGAAGCAGGCTCCCTGCTGAGCAGAGAGCCTGATGCGGGACTCAATCCCAGGATCCTGAGATCATGACCTGAGCTGAAGGCAGAGGCTTAACCACTGAGTCACCCAGGTGCCCCTCCAGTGTTTATTTTTAAAAAAGTATAAATAATATAGCAAGCAATAGTATCTTCTAATCAATGTGATCTCATTTCTATGTCATTTTCTATCTCCAATAGCTGCAGGAAAGGTAAATACATCAGCATTATTCCAGTTGTATAGACAAGGATTTCATTCTATTTTCCCAATAAGGAACATCACAGAATCCCAGGAACACAATGATGTAGTACAAGTTCTACCATTTTGCTATATATAATACAAGAAAATCTTGAATCTCGTTGCTTCCCCCCTATATCTGTAAGAACAGCTTAAGTATGTATCAGGTATAAAAACCAGTACAGTTTAATATGCATGGAGACAGGGTTTATGTTTTTAAATTATTGACCCCAGCCCATTCTATGCCACAGGAATGCATTGGATTATTCCGTCAAATGCTGCTGGACAAACCATGTTTTGAGGTGTGAAAGCTATGGCTCCCAACATTTTGATTTTTTTTTAAAGATTTTATTTATTTATTTGAGGGAGAATGAGTGAGAGAGAGCATGAGAGAGGAGAAGGTCAGAGGGAGAAGCAGACTCCCCAAGGAGCTGGGAGCCGGATGCGGGACTCGATCCTGGAAGTCCGGGATCATGACCTGAGCTGAAGGCAGTTGCTCAACCAACTGAGCCACCCAGGCGCCCCCAACATTTTGATTTGAAATAATATATAAATATTTGGATCGTTTTTTCAAAAATTATTTCATAAGGAAAATTTTACATATCACAAACATGAGAAATGAAGTGTTATGTTTTATAATTTCTATGTAGTAATTTGGTTATCAAAACTATATTCAATTTTTATACTCCAGAAGGAATTCTCTTGGGAACTATCACTGACTAAGTAACAAGAAAGATTTGGTGGACCTCAAGAGCTTACTACTCCACAGAGGAGGTAGAATCGAAGCATATTCAGGTTTTACAATATAAGCCAATACATGTCCAAGTTTACTAACAAAAAGAAGAGTTATAATTTTAAAGAAAAGTTAATAGAGCTGAAGTGAGACTCATAACAACTTCAAAGGAGTGCACTTAATAATGAATAGTAATAATAAATATAGAACTGATCCAAGTAGTTGTAAAACTTTTCACTGTATTAATGAGGAAAGAAATTGAGAATATCTAATGAAAAAGAAAAAAAAAACACTATCTATTGAGTTCTGTGGTTATAAGCCATAATAGCAGCTCAGATTATTTAGAAGGGAATATTAAAAGAAAGAGGGGGATATTAAAGAGAGGTGTGTGTGTGTGTGTGTGTGTGTGGTGTGATTGTGTACTAATCTTGGAAGCATGGAAGTTATGGGAAATCAGTTTTGATAGCAAAGCAAGAAACAGGAAATAATCTATTCAACCATGAGAACACATCATTGGAATTAATAAATGTAGGATTTCTAGCCTGGAAAAATACACACACACACACCACACACAACATACCCACACATAATATTAAAGGCATCAGCAACATGAAAATTACCAGTAAAGGTTGCAGTCAGAGAATTTGCAATTTATTTCAAAACTCCAGGTCATTTTTAGGATTTCTCTTGTATACCACCCATTACTGTACTGGGTTGATCAGGGCCTTTTGCCTATTCTAGGAACCAAGTCATCACTTTGAGGAAAATGAACTTGTAGTGGACTTACATGAGATCTGATGCAATAGTCTTCTATTTGTCCTTACCTTTCACATTATATTAGTTAGTTCAGGCTGATATAACAAAGTACCACAGATCAGGTGACTTATAAACAACAGCAATTTATTTCTCATACTTAGAAGTCCAAGATCAGAATGCCAACACAGTTGGGTTCTGGTGATAGCTGCCAACTTCATACATCTTCACATGGTGGAGAACAGATCAGAGGAAGAAAACTCTATCATAATTCCTATAAATATGTAAACCTCAGTCATCAGGAATCCACTGTTATGAACTCATCCAGCCTCAATTTTTCCCCAAATACCCATCTTCTAATACTGTCATACTAGAGAGTAGAGTTTCCACATATGAATTTTGAGGGAACACACATTCAGTTCATAATAGGAATATATCACCAAGACGTATTCCACTATTGGGGAACCTGGTTGGCTCAGTCATTAAGTGTCTTCTGTAGCTCAGGTCATGATGCAGGAGTCCTGGGATTGAGCCCTACCTCAGGGTCCCTGCTCATTGGGGAGCCTGCTCCTCCCTCTTCCTCTGTTCACTCTGCTTGTGTTCTCTTACACTCTCTGTCAATTAAATAAATAATATCTTTAAAAAATACATATTCCACTATTGGGACACGTAGGTGGCTCAGTCGTTAAGTGTCTGCCTTTGGCTTGGGTCGTGATCCTAGGGTCTTGGCCTCGAGCCTCACGTTGGGCTTCCTGCTCTGTGGGAAACCTGTTTCTCCCTCTCTCACTCCCCCTGCTTGTTGTTCCTCTCTGGCTGTCTCTCTGTCAAATAAATAAAACCTTAAAAAAAAGACATATTCCATTATTATCTTAAAAATTTTCAATAAGTTCACCCAACTCCATTGTAAAAGGTGGTGGGAAGTAAAGATATGGGGGGAAAAAAGCAAAATTGTTAAGTATGTTCTAATCATCTGTTCATAATTTCTGCTGGTATGTGATATAAATAGGGATTTAACATTTTTTTCCTTTTCTTTATTATGTTTAGTTAGCCAACATATATAGATCATTAGTTTTTGATGTAGTTTTCAATGATTCATTAGTTATGTATAACATCCAGTGCTCATCACAATACATGCCCTCCTTAATACCCATCACCTAGTTATCCCATCCATCCCACTCCCCTCCTCACTCTTCTGTAACCCTTTTTGTTTCCCAGAGTCCAGAGTCTCTCATGGTTTGTCTCCCCCTCTTATTTCTTCCATTCAGTATTCCCTGATTTCCCCTGTGGTCCTCCATGCTATTCCTTATGTTCCACATATAAGTGAAGCCATAAAATAATTGTTTTTCTCTGCTTGACTTATTTCATTAGCATAATCCCCTCCAGTTCCATCCATTTTGATGCAAATGGTAGATATTCATCCTATCTGATGACCGAGTAATATTCCATTATATAGATGTACCACATCTTCTCCATTCATCTGTTGAAGAGCAACTCGGCTCCTTGCTATAGTTTGGCTATTGTGGACATTGCTGCTGTGAACATTGGGGTGCATGTGCCCCTTCTTTTCACTACCTCTGTATATTTGGGATGATAGATACCTAATAGTGCAATTACTGGGTTGTATGGGAAAATTATTTTCTTCAAAAGAGAAGACTTACATTCTAGGAAAATCTATTTCAACTGCTAAAATATGAAACCTTAATTATTCTTCTACAGTGAGTTATTACTACTGTGTCTAGGCTCTTCTTTGCTCCTAGTCCAGGATTTTGTCTATTTTTGTGGAAACTAATATTATTTTGTTTTTATTACTTTAGCCCTACAGTTGTTTTCTTTGTCTATTGATGGGTTCAATTGTTATTCCCTTATTTTTGAAAATTTTATTTCTATATAGCAATTTAATTAATTTATTTATTTAGTATTTATTTATTTATTTGAGAGAGAAACAAAAAGAGAGAGAGAGCATGCATATGAAAGGAGAGAGGAGTAGAGGGAGAGGGACAAGCAGACTGTGCTGAGTGTGGAGCCTGATGCAGGGGCTGATTCCACAACCCTGAGATCATGACCTGAGTGGAAATCAAGAGTCAGATACTCAACCAAACTCAAGACCCCTGATATATAGTATTTTATTGAAAACTATATACTGTCATAAAATTTAAAATATCCTACAGCTTAAATACTTGATATCCCATAACTTAAGTACTGAGATTTAATTGAATTATATGTCTTATGTCAATTTATATAAGGATAAGATAGGGAAGAAAAAATATGTGCCATATATATAAATATATTCATAACTAATATATTCATATTGCCAAGACAAAAGTACTCATAGTTATAGTCCCAAGTCTGCACCTGGTTACATGGCCATAGCTTGCATTTATAAGTTTCTTCTTTCACTACCTATTCCATAGTCTCTTTTTCCTCAGTAATTACTTCAACTGGTCATAGTTTTTTGCATATGGGACAACCAAAACTTGTATTCTTCAAATATATGGGTAACTTAGTCCTGGCTTAATTGAATTGTTTTAAGTTCCCATTAACATAATGTCAGAGTTTCTATTGTCAGTATTGTTAACTTAAGTGGAATCACTCGCCTCACCTTGATAAAATTTTGTCAGGATAAATTAAAATATATCACCAAAAAATTTCACAGTGTGCAGTACATGTACCTGAAATTTATTTGTGAATATATGTAATGGCAACTGTGTACACACACACACACACACACAAGTGACTGTTGGCTGTAGCAATGCATATGTTGCTAAAACATAAAAAATACTGAAATGCAAACTTGAATGTCTCTCTAAAGGAAAAATACAAAATGAATGGTGTTAGAATGAAAAAAAAAAAAACAAAAAAAAACAAAGATAAACCCACCTCTTGAATGGCTTGTGATTGCCCACTAGTTTCCATTGTTATTGTCCACCCTTGCTTTTTTTGCAGCTTCTCATGCTTACTACATGTGTCCATATATAGTCTTCTATTATACTAATATAATTGCTGTTCCTTCACTATTCCATCATCATTTTGGTCTCTGTAACGCCCCCACCCCTATCTACTAAATTACTTTCTTTATACACATTTTCATTTTTTTTAGTGAACTGATTTTTAAAATTGCATTGCATGCTTCTCCATTGTGAAATCTCCCATGAGTCTGTTTGGCAGATGTATATTCTTTTTCCTTTGCAATATCCCTGTGTTATAGGATATTTCATATTTTAGAACAACTGGCATTTATCTCCTATATTGTGTTTCTTTTAGATACTATTGTTGTATATTCTAAAATTGTACATCCAACATAGCATCATATGGTAGGAACTTCCCCCAGAAAAATGAATGTTTATAGATAAGATCAAAAAAGTATATGAATAGGTCATACATGTTTTTGTCATTTTTAAATTTTAATAAATGAATTTTATATGTGCATAAAATGTTGTTAGAATATTAATTAGTGAAACATATTTGATAAACTAAGAGTCATCATATTTTCATGATAGAGTGGCATAACTATTTTGGGTTTGTAAGTTTTACATAAATCAGAATTAGGGGGACACCTGAGTGGCTCAGTTGGTTAAGCATCCAACACTTGATTTTTGCTCAGGTCAGGGTGGTGAGATAGAGCCCTGACTCAGGCACCATGCTCAGTGGGGAGTCTGCTGGAGATTCCCTCTTCCTCTCCCTTTGTCCCTCCCCCCGTGCCCCACTCATGCGGGAATTCTCTCCCTCCCTCTCTCAAATAAATAAGTAAATTTAAAAAAAAATCAGAATTAGAATTATATAGTTAAGTGATAAAGCATATAATAGAAATTGAACAATTTAAAAATATTATTCTGGAAATATAAATCAATAGTAACTGGGTTTCTGCAAATAATCACATAAAAAACATGAATAGCATGCATGCTTACCATTTTATGTTGTCTCTATGACACAAAATGTTTTGAAATGACATTTATCTGCCCATTTTTCTGTACTACACAGATTATATATTAAGACTTTTCTAATTTTATCAATATTATGGCTGTAGAGTTAAATAATTTGATCATAATATTTCTTTCTTTAAAAATTTCATGGATCTAGAGCTAAATCAACATTGTCTTAAAACCACTGAAAACGTCATTCTTGTAGCTGGGTTTTATTATATGCTTACTAAGTTCCAGGAATATATTAGGCCCTTATATTAATATCTCATTTTACAATACATTTCTTTGTATTTATTTTTGTTATTTTTTTAGGTGAACCAGTTGATTGTCACAGAAATTAATTAGTTTCCTTAACTTCAAATTACTTTTGCTGTTGCAGCCAGAAATAGAGAATGCCTATAAGACTGCAGTCAGGCCTATTTCCTAGAAACCATGTTTTGTTTATTTTGTTTGTATTTTGTTTATTCAAAAAATGCATATACCTACACCAAAAATTTATATAAAATAGTTTGCTAATAAACATGGGGGAATTGTGTTATCATAAAATTTTAGAATTAACAAAAGGCTATTATAGATTCTCATTTTATACAAATTGAATTCCGTAGAGGTTAGGTGGTGGAAGTTTCTATTTAGCAGTGTATTTTGTGAGTGACGTTCAACTTCTTGATGTATTTATAGAAAGGTGAATAAATTTAAGAATTCAACTAAAAAAACTTTAGTTAACATTTATTTGTAAATTTGTCTTAATTAGGTGATTTCTTTTTATTGCATTTGGGTGAGGTATTGTTGACAAAAATATTTGTGATACTGGTTTCTACAATGTTTCTTTAAAAAAGTTCATAGTTGGGGCTCCTGGGTGGCTCAGTGAGTTAAAGCCTCTGCCTTCAGCTCAGGTCATGATCTCAGGGTCCTGGGATCGAGCCCCACATTGGGCTCTTCACTCAGTTTCCTCCTCTCTCTCTGCCTGCCTCTCTGCCTACTTGAGATCTCTCTCTCTCTCTGTCAAATAAGTAAATAAAATCTTAAAAAAAAAAAAAGTTCATAGTTATATTTGTATCACTCAGTAAAATTCAGTTAACATATGAAATACCATATTTAATGATTTTAGGAATTAAAATATGTGAATATATGGGTCCTTGTTTCTACCATGTCTATGCCAAATTTATAGAAATTATGATAAATTCTGGAATATATACAATTAAAGGAGAAGTGAACATTTTGCCAGAAAGGGTAACAAAATGTCTTTGCAGTTCTGAAAAACTTAATATCAAAGGTGAAGCCTCATGTTCAGGCCTCAGGCTAACTTCCTTTGAGTTTGAGAAGGGTCAAGAAGTACAAGAGAAAAGACATTCCAACCGGGAGAGAAAAGCAAGAGCAGCCATTGGAACACAGGAAGCTGTCAAGAGTAGCTTCCATCTGGAATGTCAGCACTGATGGACAAATGAGAGAAATGTTTAAAATACCATGATAAATTAGTTAGCAAGATCTATAGAAGTGTGAATATATGAATTATCATAATTGCTTTATTTGAATAATGAGAAAAAAATCTACATTTTTGTACTGAAAAAAAAAAGCTCTCCTCCATATAATATAAAAATGTATCATTTATAAAAATATCTCAGTGACAAAACCAAATAATTAAGGTTGCAGATGTAAAAATATAAAATATTTCTGATCAAAGTACTATATTGGTACTGAAGAAGTCCAGGTCTGGTTTGCCTGTCGATGACTGGAATATGGGGAATGGGTTATTCTAAATGGGTTATTTAGAAAGCTCTAGAACACTGAAGCAGCAAACAAGCCCCATCTACAGGGTTAATTACTAAAGGGAAGAAGTGGGGTTGCCAAATATAGGAGCTTGGAGAAGGGTCCCTTTGATTCATGTCCTGGATTCAGGCAGAGACGGTTCATGCTAAGGTACCTCTGAGGAGGCTTAGAGCGCTGATGCTCAAAGTGCAGAACATAATAAACACCCAGCAAACCTGAAGGCAGGAGAAATGCTGAGAGATGTAGAAACAGGGTTGTAAGGTCCCTTATCCCACTTGCCTTCCAACTACCCACCAATGCTTTGCATGGACATAACCCCAAGATGCGAATAGCAAAATAGTTTGAAAATAGATACCAGATTTCAGGCCCAGTATCAGAGAGCAGGGCATAAAGGGGACCATGAGCTTGATTGGCAACAGGTAAATAACCAGCACAATCCCACGCCTTGAGATTACAAAATAGTATGGATTATCATAATTAGCATTAAGTATCTTTAAAAATAAGTTGCCCCATAAAAATTTGAGAAGGGTGCCATATCTAGCACCACCTACCTCTAATGTATTACAATGATATTTTTAAATTTGTTAAAACAAGCAGTATTTAGCAAATATGTTTTCTCTCAAATGAAGACTAAATTTTCCCACAGGGATCTGAACTTCAAAAATATATTTAACTTGCTATTTTTTTCTTTTTTTCTCTATAACTCCCACCTCATTTTCCCCCAGAAAATTAAGCTTGTCTTATATGCCTATTCACTCAACAGATATTGGTATTTAATTACTTCATACAGCCCAGGCACTGATAATGTGGTGATAAATTAAAGAGTCTGTTCTCACATTTGCTTACAGAATTTATGGAGGTAGATGGTAAACAAATGAAGGTGTAATTAAACATGCAGTTTTAATTGTGGTAAGTACTAAAATGATCACATGCAAAACGTCCTGACTGCAGAACATATGCTTACTTTCTTCTGTGTCACATTTTAGGTACCAAAAATAGTATTTAGTACGGCATAGTCAATAAGTATTGTCCTAAAACAAATGATTTAAAAAGTCGAGATGTGGGCCTCTGGGTGGATCAGTCAATTAAGTGTTTGCCTTCAGCTTGGATCATGATCCCGGGTTCCTGCATCAGGCTACCTGCTCTGCAGGAAGCCTGCTTCTCTCTCTCCCTCTGCTGCTCCCCCTGCTTGTGCTCTCTCGCTCTCTCTCAAATAAATAATATCTTTGAAAACATATAGTTAAAAAGGCAAGATGTTTAATTTTCAAAAGAATATAAAACTGAGTGTCTTCTATTACAGAACGCACTGTCCTTCTATGGAAACAAGACTAATATACAAATTAAAGAACAATCCGAATTAGGAGATAATTTATTTCAAAAGAATAGCAAAATGTAAACATAAGACATTTCTCAAAAATTAGGCCTACATAAATTAGTGTGAAATTACTTTCTCTGGCATTGTAAAATGAAGAGTTCTGTTCATATTAAAAGGTTGAGGAATTGGTTGATCCAAAAATTGAGGTATTTGAATTGGAATTTGATGGCAAAGAATTTAAGTGAGTGAGGTGGACATTACTGTGGCCATTAAAAATCTAGAAGGGAAAAACAAATGTAAATAGACCTGATAGACTTAAACAATAAAATTGAGAGCTAATAAAATGATAATTTTACATTATGTTGCTCCTGATTAAAGCAAATTTTTCTAATAAATTAGAAATATCTGTAGACTAAGAGAATTAACCAATTTTACCTGGCAGTCAACACATTTTCTATCAAAGCATGGTATTATAGAGTAGATGTTTGTGCCCCCTCCAAAAACAAAAAAAAAAATCATGTTGAATTCCTAACCCCTAGTGTAATGTTATTAAAATATGGGAACTTTGAGAGGTGATTAGATCACGAGAATGGGTTCTCATGAATGTGATTAGTGCCCTTATAAAAGAGATTCCAAAGAACTCTCCTGTTTTTTCTCACCGTGAAAGGACACAGTGAGAATGGGCTAAGACATATGGGAAGCAAATTTCTTCCATTAAGAGAAACCCTTAAGCAAGCATCACAAGGTGAAGATAACTTGCATTGTATATATGAGGTGGCAAACAGTGAAAAAAAAAAAATAGCTAGCCTTATAAAGTTTATGAAAGCCCTATACCTTAAAGTATCAATGGAGGTAGAAGATCAGAAAGACTGAAAATAATCTATCAACTTTAATGCAAGACTAATAAGGAAGAATGGATGACATAAAAGAGATTAAAATAGAAAATGGTCAACTAGGAACAAAGCAGATTTCCAAACTACAATTAATTTATAGAACAGTTATAAATTATAATTTGATACAATGACAACACTTTTATACAACAGTTAAAACAGTGTTTTTAAAGTATTGATAACGTAAGAATTGCATTATTATTGTATCTGGCTTTGTAATGTATTTGTGTTAAACTGTTCCTTTAATTGTATGTACTTTATTTCATAATATAACATTAACCTCAATGAAAAATAGTGCCAAGTGCCAGGAAAGACTTTTAGATGTACTTAAACAAGTGGTTCAAAGAACAATTCCTGAGAGTTCTTAAACAATGTACACAGCAATATTTACAGTGTGGTCCTTGAAGAACAAGATTATGTATGTATCGTAGAGCATTACACTTCAGTGTAGAGACACAGAACTTTATATTGTATATGTCATCCTGTAAACTTAAACAATTTTTTGAGCCTCAATATCTTCAAATTAAACATCTTTAAAAGCAGTAATTCATATTTGAAAATCTAGTTTAAGTATCATGTTCAATAAAATATTGCATCCTGGCACATAGTGTATGCTGAAGTTGAAGTGGGGTATTAGGTGCGAAAACCAAATTCAAGAGTGTAAACAGAAAATAGTGTTGGGAAGAAACAACACCCACATTAGTTTCTAGGATTGAACTCACTTTTATACAAGGCTAATACTACTTTAGAAAAGAGAATTGTAGTTTTTATTACTCTAGGCCACTGCTATTTAGAGTCAGTGTTGACTTTTTATATGTCCTCTTCAACCTTTATAGTAAAAGTTAAATAAAGAAACAAACAAAACAGTAATTTTAGTGTTATTTATAGGCTCAAGTTCAAACTCAATGTTCTTCCAAAAGATAATGCTTGTCAATCAGTCTAATGTAGTTACCCTAGTTAACCTTCATGTTGCCCATGTCATGGGCTTTGCATGTTTTCAAATGTTTAACTTTTCTCAATTTTTATGGTATAGTTTTAATTTTCAGAGTTACTAATGAAGCTTAGGAAAAAACAAACTTAAATGTGCATTATTTGTGATATTTAGATTTTTAAAAAAATTTTAAAACACTGATAATTAATGGTTATTTTACAAAGTTACTGTATGCCTGTTGTTAAACTAACCTCTCCAGGATTGCACATAAAATCATAAACAGAAAAATAAGAAAATGTTTTTCATTCTTTTTCAATAATTAAGTTTTGTTACCAAGATTTTGCTATACCAAAATTTTGCTTATGTTTACATAGTTCTGTATTTGAATCATATATTATTCATGTAGACCTTAAGGGAAAGCTGCTCCATTAAAATAAAAGTCCAGAAAATCTAATTAGAAAATAATTACCAAGCATGCGAAGAAGTAAGAATATTTCAGGCTTTGAAAAAATTCTTCCTCTATATAAATCTTCCATTTGGTTATCACTATTTATTGGGAAGTTCAATATTTAATATGGATTTCCTACACATAATAAAATTCTGGAGTCAATTTCTTTTTTTTAGATGTAACTGACTCCAAAAGTGTTCACTTGGGAGTGGGCCCTCATTCATATTTCACTGGGGAAACAGGGAAGGTTATCAGAGAGCATCTCTTTCAATTCTTTCTAAAGACCCATCCATTTTGACAATAAACTGTTCAGTATTTTAATTCTAACAAGTTAAATTCATCTCCATTGCAAAAGAGAAATTATTTCATTTCATACATGAGGGTAACATTATGGAAAATAGATTATACAAAGCAAGAATACATATAAAAGAAAAATTAATTCCTAACTTATGGAACATCTAAAGCAGCTATATTTGTTTGGGGAAATCAGCAAATTTGGAAACATGGCAATACCAAAAATTTTGAACATTTGTAAATATTTTCTTACACTCAAACTTAATCCAAAAAGTGAAAAATAATTTTGACAGGTTTCACTTTTTTCTTAATGTGAGAAGAAAATATGAGCTGTTCACAGTTTGTTCAGAGTCTATGATTGCCTCGTGTAGAGTAATGATAAAATAAACATGTAAACATTGTATTTGTAGAGAAAAAGCTAACCTTACAAGGTCTTTCCTTGATGTGCTCTGTGTGTGTGTGTGTGTGTGTGTGTGCGTGCGCTTTCTCTCTTTCTCTCTCTCTCTCATTTCCTCTTCTAAGGCCATTAACCTTACATGAGGGCCCCAACCTCATAACCGATTTAACTCTACTTACTTTTAAAGACTCCCATCTTTAAATATCATGACAATGAAGGTTAGGGCTTCCACATATGAATTTTGAGGGAACACAAATGTTCAATCCACAACAAGAGTTCAAAAGATTGGGAAGGGGGAAGTTAGGTCACAAGCATTCCTATACTCTAAACGAGATACCAGTTGTCCTACAGGGAATTAAGAAATGCTCAAACTCTTTATTTTTTTAATTTTTTATTTTTAAGTCTTATTTTCTTAATTATTTCTACCCTTAGCCTACCTCCCTCTTGAGGATATAAAGAGGCTGAATGAAGTTAAGAGGATAGAACAAAATACATTTGGAAGGAAACATGAGATTTTCCCTGTCGTTTTCCTTCCCATCACCATGGAAGGAAGCGGAGGGGGAAGTAGGGAATCCGTCATTATGCTGACAGATCTCCTTGGAATTTGTGAACAGCAAACAATGTGTAGTTCATGTATGAACAGCCTGAAGTTTTTGTATCTGCCTGAGATGGCAAAACAGGAAGAGAGAAAAACTTCACTGGGACTAGATACACTTGTGTAACTGGATTGTGTCTCATGTACCAGCAGAGAAAAAGCTAGGCTGATGCTATTGACAGTGCTGCTTCAAAGGACCGTCTGGAGGGGTCATATAATGCCAACAAGGTGGCCGTCTGGATGAGCAGGCTCTGAGGAAATCATAAGCAATCAGCCTAAGAAAATTCACTACCTTAGTCAAGAAAATGGAATTTCAGTATTCTCTAAGCGGTCATGTTTTAAGTGAAGAAACTGAAAATGTACTCTACTTGAGTGTTATCTTGATTGCATTCCAAACACCAAGAGAGCCAAAATCAAGCCATTATACAACGAGGTGAGTAAAAAAAAAAAATGTTTCTGCCCTTTAAACTTTCTTTCTAACCTCCTTTTTCACTGTTTCCCTGGGGAAATCATACTTCATGCTCTAAAAGCAAGGGAGAAAAATAAAAGAGTAAGGTAGGAAAAGAGAAAAGGTCTGCCAAACATCCCTTTCCCACTTAGGTCTCCAGCTTGAAGTGGACTCAGTTCAGTGAAATAAAGAATCTTTAAATAAAGTTCAGTTCTGCTATTACACAGGATAATTTAAGTACTGATTATGTAAATCTTTGGTGAAACTGAAAGTGACAGAGCTTTTGTTGTCTTGAGTAACCACAAAAATAATGATAAATTCCTAGAATTCTATCCAAGAAAAGCAAAAGAAGTAAGCCCTCAACATGGATTTGTTCAAGAAGTATGAAAAAATAGAATGTTTTTTCTTGCAACTTGGGGAACCCAACTCTAAATCTTAACTCAGCTTGAAGTGAAGAATATTGCACAATTCTTCTGATACATAAAACTTCAATGTTGTATAATTATAATACACCTAAGCAATAAACGGTGGCATTTGGGACTCAGATATAATTTGAGTGAAAAAAAATTCCCTCAATTTCTAGTGTTATTCTTTTTCTCCTGGGATCTTAGACCTAATAACCGAACTTGACTGAAGGCTTTCTAGAAGCCTAGAAATCTTCTATGAAGTTCACACTTAGCTGTTTTAATCTTCACAAGAATGGGCATATGTGAGGAAACTGGGACAAAGAAAATTAAGTGATGTGACAAAAAGTAGAGGTAATTATCTGATTCAGGATTTGACAACGGATGTGTAGATTCACAGCTTTGTCTTAGATGCTATGGTTTACTGTTTAATTTGTGATATCTGATAGTCTGGATTGGTTACACAACTCTTAAGGACCAGATTTTGATGTTCCTTTACAGAAATTCACTCTTTCCACTTCTTTCCTTAAATTCATCACCCAGTTTGAATTCATTTGAACCATGTTGGGAAACTCTTTTACAAACTAACCAGCAGTTACCAGCAACGCATAATATTTAAGCTGTAGATGATTCTCAGATAAATTTTATATTTTTCAAATTCTTAGTGTCTTCCCACTTTGCGTAATCTGACACAGATTGAGGCATTTTAAAAAAAATTCCCTATCAAAAGTGTTTTTTGTCAGTTCTGACATAGTTTGGAAAAATTATGATTATTAAGATTGGAAGGGGGCATCTGGGTAGCTCAGTTGTCAAGCATCTTGTCTTTGGTTCGGGTCATGATCCCAGGGTCTTGGGATGGAGCCCTGCATTGGGCTCTCTGCTCAGTGGGGAGCCTGGCTTCTCCCTCTTATACTCCCCCTGCTTGTGTTCCCTCTCTTCCTGTCAATAAATAAATAAAATCGTTTAAAAAAAGATTGCAAGCTATTCATAATTTAAAAGCTGGACTATTGAAGTCCTTTTAAGAGTTCTCCCTTCTACCTCTGCATAATGATCCTCCATTTCATAAAACACATTTTGGTTAAATTCTAGACTGGCTGATATGAATAAGATTCATTTGTTTGTATTTACCTGACATGTTGCTAGCATCTTTGAAGAAGCTGTTTTTTTATGAAATATTCCATATACATCAATAATAGTTTGATTACTGCCTCATCAAAGATGTACACACCCTAAACCCTGATGATGCCTCTGTGAATATCTTCATATCACTTGGGAAAAGGGAATCAAAATTGCAGGTGAAATAAAATTTCCTGATCAGCTGACATTAAAATAGGGAAATTATGCTAGATTACCAAGTGGTCCCAATGTAGACACATGGGCTCTTAAGAGCGATTCTCAATCCTCTATGACACAAACCTATTTCTTACAACCATATAAAGATCATGTATTTCACAGGAGAGAGTGAATTCATGCACACTTGCAACTGTCTACATAAATTCAGTGCAAAGGTAGACATGGCTTCCCACATGATTCTTCAGAGAGAGAGAGAGTAGATGGCATGACCAGAGACTGGGATATATTTTTTTTAATGATGATGTAATCCATATTTATGTATGTAAATCCATATTTATGGATGCTCCCATTTTACTTTATTTTTTTAATATTTATTTATTTACCTAAGAGAGAAGAGCAGGAGTGTGGGAGGGGCAGAGAGAGAGAATCTCCAAGAAGACTCCCCACTGAGCACAGAGCCTGACACAAGGCTTGATCTCAAGACCCATGAGATCATGACCTTAACTGAAACCGAGTTGGATGCTTAACTGACTGAACTACCCAGGCACCCCCGGATCTTCCCATTTTAAACTATGGATTCACGCTGACAGGCATAGTCTTTAAAATATAATTTTTAAATACAAAATTACGAGTTTTTCTAGTCAATATTATCTTCCATTTAAGTGGAGGTAACATGTATATAATTCTCAGAGAAATAATCACATATTTGGAATTATTCCTAGATATACAGTTGAAAAATTGTAACTGTAATGCATAATGAAAAATAAAAGTCACAGTCTAACTTTTTAATACAAGTGAAATTTAGATTTTTAATGCAAATTTTAATATTTAAAGCCATATATATTTTTATCTAATGCTTATTTTTTCAATGTGATAGATGTGTGTAAGTGTGTGTACACATACACACACACACGTATCTTCAATATTTTTACCTAATATTTCCATTGTCTTTCCTTAAATCTCTAACATGAAAATTCAGAGTATGTATTCCACAAATAAAAGTGCCTATATAGCTATTTGGATCCTGCAAGTCACCCAAACCTATTTCAAAATAGGTTAATATCAAGGCAAATGAAATATGGATAGAAAAGACAAGTGTCTAGATAACTCTACTGTAAGCATAAAAATATTGACCAAATGTTTAAATAATTTTAGTTAGTAAATTTAGGTTCATAAAATTTATAATTTATATATATAATATATTCTTCAGTTGAAATCAGTAAATAATTGTTAAAAATTTTGTTATTCTAGTTAATGACTTTTGAATCCTACCTACCACAAGGAAGAACAAACTGAATTTGTTGATTCTAATTACATTTAGGGCTGCTTCATTGCATGCCTTTAGTACGTACCTTTCGCATCTTAGTCTATGTACACATAGTGTCTAGAGCTGTAAGGTACAAAGTGTGCATATGTGCACAGTGACTTTGTGTTTGCTTCTATCCTTAAGCCCTTGTGTAGAATTCACTGGTTAACCACAATTTTTAAACCCATGTTCCTATACTTAGTGCTGGTTTAAGGTTCAACAATACATTTAATATCTATAACTCAGTTTATTCATTTGCAAAATGGGGATAAAGTTAGTGTAATATTACAAAAGCGTTTTTTGTAAGTTACATATGTACGAACCATTTGGTTCAGCTTACATAAGTAATCAAAAATGTAGCTTAATTTAATGTTAATTAAATTCTTATCAATTTGGGGGCACCTGGATGGCTCAGGTGGTTGGGTGATTGTCTTTGGGTTGGGTCATGATCCCAAGGTCCTGGGATTGAGTCCTGTGTCCGGCTTCCCATGGAGCCTGCTTCTCCCTCTCCCTCTACCTCCCTCCACCTATCTGTGCTCCCTCTCTCTCTGTCAAATAAATAAATAAAATAAAATAAAAACTATAATAAAATAAAGAAATTCTTATCCACTTTAATATCATTATTATTTAATAACAACAGCAAAACAATTTTATAGCAAAATGAAAGACTAGATATTTTAGAGTGTGTCCATTTTAAAACATACTTAAAAATACTACCTATTAGATGCTTACAATAAGAGAAGTGTAACTTCGAGAGCTCAACTGATGTGCAAGGCAAAGAGAAATGCAGTGATTCATAAATATTATTTTCTCTACTTAGATAGTAACGATTATGCCTCCTTTGTTTGGCAAAGAGAACATAAACAGATTTATAAAGAAGCTTCTACAATCATGTTGACACGATGAGAGTGCTTCTGACCAAACCCGTGTCTGAAATAAAGGAACTTAGTTATTCTCTGAAGCACTCACAGTTTACTCCAGGTAAAGCTCAATTCTTTTTTATCACAAAGGGAGGTAGAATTGGGAAAACATTAATTATCAGAGCCAGTAAGATTACCTGAAGCTATAATAGAAGAGAGGCTAGCAAGCAGAGGAGTGGGGAGAAAAAGTAAAACACTGGTGAGGACACATTATTTATGAAATATTGCAAATGACCTACTATAAAAAAAGATATAAATATCTCTAATAAGCTTAATTTATTTTCACTAATGAAGTTGAATTTTCTATATCAAAATTTCTTTTGGTCAATTACTGTTCTAATCCAACTAATGAAAAATTCAAGGTACAAGAACAACATGGACATTTTAAATTCTGAAGGAAATTCACTGGTAATGCTATGAGTCTACTTTGGAACCCACTAAATGGAATTTCTCAGTCTCAGATTTATCTATCAGTAACTCAATGTATTTCCTCCTTACTCCTATATAGCCTTGTATCCAGACAATTAAAAATAAATTTGTCTAGGGGTGCCTGGGTGGCTCAGTGGGTTAAAGCCTCTGCCTTTGGCTCAGGTCATGATCCGAGGGGCTTGGGATCTAGCCCTGCATCGGGCTCTCTGCTCAGCGGGGAGCCTGCTTCCTCCTATCTCTCTCTCTGCCTGCCTCTTTGCCTGCTTGTGATCTCTGACTGTCAAATAAATAAAATCTTTAAAAATAAATTAATAAATTTGTCAAATGCAGAAAATCTTCATTTTTATTCATTAATTCAACAGGTATTTACTGAGTACCCTTTAGAACAGACATAGGAATATAGTGATGAAGAGAATATGTTATTATAAAGCTTACTTTCTACTGAAGGAAGTTGAAAATAATCAAGGTAAATAGGTAAAATGTCCAACACATTGTCTAGTCATATAAAGCAGGGAAAAGACAATAGTATACGTTGGAGAGGTGTTGGAATAGCTCCAAATTTGGGACCTTAGCTGCTAGAGATCAGGTTTACCATTTACAAAAAAGTACAAGACAGATTTGTGGAGAATATCAGCAGATCAGCTCTGGGTGCATTAAGTTTTTGATGTGTATTTGATTTTCACTGGGGTTCATGAGTCTGTTGTTCAAAGGAGAGATTTAGGCTAGAAACAGAAATTTGTAAATAAATAGTATATGTATATATATATGGTACTTTAAACCAGGGAAACATATCACCAAAGGAGTAAACAGAGATGGAGACTCAGTTCAAGGACAGAACAGACTATAGTGTTATGATGGTGGGATATTTAGATGATGGGAATCCAGCATAGCTTTCTGAGGAATATGGGCTAGAGAAAGAAGGAAAATAAGTTTCATCTGGCAAACTAGAAACCAAGTGAAGAAATGAGTTCCAATGAGAAGAGAAATTAAAATGTCAGGAGAAATGTGATTTTTAAATGTATAATATATATATATGTGTGTGTATATATGATGTGAGGTCTGATTATATTGTGTATATATGATTATATATATATACATATACAGATATACACATATACAGTTATATATGTCTGTGTGTGTTCATACACATAGTCAGTGTGTTAAATGCTGTTGATAAGTAAAGAAAGGTGAATATACAAAGATGAAATTGAACTGACAGGATAAATGTGATTTTCTATGTATAATGTATATCTATATGTGTGTGTATGTATATATGTGTGTGTGTATACATATATATAATGTGAAGCCTGATTATATGTGTATGTATATATGACTTTATGATAAGTAAAGAAAGACGAATATACAGCAACATGGATATTTTAAGTGGAGTGGGTTCAAGGGAGCCTGGAAAGAGTTTGACACACTTTACACAGGAATCCTGTGTGAAGAAAAGGATAAGGCTATAAATGGTTAGAAAATGCAGTCAAGGGGCGCCTGGGTGGCTCAGTGAGTTAAAGCCTCTGCCTTTGGCTCAGGTCATGATCCCAGGGTCCTGGGATCGAGCCCCGCGCAGGCTCTCTGCTCTGCAGGGAGCCTGCTTCCTCCCCTCTCTCCCTCTGCTTGCTGCTTTGCCTACTTGTGATTTCTCTCTCTGTCAAATAAATAAAATCTTTAAAAAAATGCAGTCAATGGCAAATTTTTTTATTTTTTATTTTTTAATTTTTTTGGTTGAGTGAGAGAAATTATCGCACAGTTGTGCGTTTATGGAAATCATCCAGTGAATAGAAGTACTTGATAGTACTGAAGAAAGGAAGGAATGGTATTGTAATGGTAAATACACATTTAAAGAAAAAGTAATCCTTTTCCCATGCAAAAAGGAAGGTGCCCAGTCTCTTACCTTTTCTTAGAACATTTTTCTTCAGATAGCATTTTCTTTAGGCAATTATAAATTCCTTCTCTGTCTCTTTGATATACGTATACAAATCATTTAAAAGCTAAATAAACCTCTTGCTGGTCTTACAGCCCAGGAATGGTTTTCTCAAGGACTTGGGAAGCTTCCCTTTGAAAGGAATTTAAAGCCTTTATTTCACAGTTTCTGAGAGAAGATAGGGGCCTCACTTCAGTAGGTGCCTCATCCCAAATGCAAAACTACCCTCTGTCATAAAGATAGAGGTTTATTTTTCCTTTGGATAAAGCCACTTAGCTAACACAGATGGTCAGCATTACAGGTGAATTTAGGATGAACTATGTTTAACTAACTGTGCTGTCAAGTCTTCTTAACTGAAGAACAGTTTGTCTTAAAAACATGTATGTAATGGTTGTATCTGCTTGAGTTACATAAATGGGAGATTTTTTCTTTTTCTGTCTTTAGTGGACTCCTTTTCTGGTTTAATGTTTATTCAATAATAAAATTGTTTTCTTTCTCCTCTTTTGGGAAGAGGTTTTCTGGGTTGGCAGGAAATTTTGTTTTTAATTATATTTCTGCAACACTACAGTAACCAAGTAGAGAGATTGGCCTCAGCTAGTTGCTGAGGTGGCCCATCTTTATGGAAAGAGAAAGTACAATCTATGGCCACAAATACGACCCATGTTTCATATTAAAGACAGGACAGCAGGCCCCAAAAGGAAATTTCTTTTTTTTTTTTTAAGATTTTATTTATTTATTTGACAGAGATCACAAGTAGGCAGAGAGAGAGAGAGAGGAGGAAGCAGGTTCTCAGCTGAGCAGAGAGCCCAACGTGGGACTCGATCCCAGGACCCTGAGATCATGACCTGAGCCGAAGGCAGAGGCCTAACCACTGAGCCACCAGGTGCCCCCCAAAAGGAAATTTCTTATCCCATGCACCATATCACCCAACTGTGACTTAAGGTAATTAGAGTTTCTGTTCTCCTAGAAATGGCATCTTAAACCAGTCAGTCAGGAATCACCAGATCAGCTCTAGTTAGGCAATCCACCTGATAGACCCCTGCAATAACCAATATATCCTTGCAATAACCAACCTGCTTTTATGCCTAATGCAAATTCCTTGTCCTATACCCTTCAGCCTATAAAAGTCTTTCATTTGTACAGCTCCTTTGGAACTCCTTTCTTTCTGCTAGATTGGATGCTGCCTGATTCGAATCAATTTTTGCTCACTTAAACTCTTAAAATTTCCATATGCATCAGTTTTCTTTTAACAATAGAGACAGTGGTGAGAACTCATGGATACTCTCTTGATTATTTTTCTTTTTTTGGCGAAAAAAAGAAATGAGGCAACAATGAGAGATAAGATGTGATTTTTGAAGTGCCAAAGTCTAAGATCACAAATGGTCACCTAGGAGATTGAGGAGACAAAGGTCAAGAATACAGCACTTTTTCTAGGCATTGCTAAGGTCCATGCAGGAGTAAAGTTGATTAATTTCACTGAGTCAAGTCAGCATGGAGGTGTTTTTCTCTATCTTAAATCGCAATAGCTCTTGTATGAACTTGGCGGAGAGTTACAGGTTTGTGTTTCAGACAAGTAAGCATGAGGAACGATGAATGGAAAGAGGGTAAAGTCATTGAAGTTTTAAGCAAACGAATGAATATAGTGATCAACTATGGAATTCGATTTGTGATGACACAAACATATCAGTTACTTAAAACATATTAATTGCCTAGTAGAGACCAGATGCTAAAATAAAACACAAACAGGAGAGTGTCCCTTGTGTTTTATTAGAGAGACTACTATAAATTCATGTAAACACATACCTAAGTTAACTACTATCAGAATTGTTAAGTGCATGGAAGAATATCAAATAGATTGATAGACATAGAGCATGCGGTGCTTTTTTTGAGCCTGGAAATCAGGGTAGGCCTGACTGCAGAAGGTCTGAATTGAGACCTGAATTGAGACCAAAGGCACCTTTCAAAGATTTGAGGGGATCACATTTAAAAAAAAAAAAAAAAAGTTGCCGGCAAAGACAAAGGTAGAGTGAGCTTGACACATATGAAAGATCAGATGTTGGCAGCATAGTCAATGAGGGTTAACTGGTTGAGGGGTCGATTTGGAGAGGTAGGTAGGAGCCAGATCAAGGAAGGGACCACACAGGATTTTATCTTGATTACAGTGGGTAGATACTGGAGGAATTTAAGCTGGAGAGAGGTCTTTTAAAAATGTACTCCTTGAAGATATAACTATGGTCATTCTGTGGAAAATGGATGTGGGATCTAGAAGTGGAGCCTGGGAGGTCTGAACAGGATTGTTATGGGGGTGCAGGTGAATAATGATGCTAACTGAGAATAGGACTTTGGAAGTATGGATGACTAAATGATCAAATCTGCAGAGTGGGCCCACAAGTACACGTGAATGGAAATGGAGGTAAAGTAAAGCAGGGGATGGGAAGAAGATGATGGGTAAGTGTTGCCCTCAGCAGTTAGTGCGGAGGTTTTGTTAGTGCTGTTTTCCTGAGCCCAGCAACAGCTGAGATACGAGAGTCAATCAGGTCTCAGTTTCACATTACTTTTTCAACCACATACTGAACTCTCTATATATAGTTTATTCTCTTTGTCAAACCCTCATCTAGGATTTCAGTTAGAGTTTTTCATAGGCTGAACAAGTCCTACCTCAACAATGTACATGTACTCTCTACTCTTTTCCTCTCTGTACCAGTATTTCTTAGAAGTTCTAGGAGCCCTTGTCCTCCATATAAGAGAATCTGGAAAATTCAGAGGAATTGAAACACTTAGACACAGTCCTCAATGGATAGATAGTGGAAGCGGAGGGGAGATATCCCAGCCTCCTGTCCTAGAGATGAACAGTCATGAGAATCAGTTTGTGTTCCTCACAGAGGTCCTGATAGAATTGACTACCCAATGGCTCCATCAGCATTCTCAGTCATCTGCTCTATTTTGCCTTTCCCCCTTTCTGTCTCATGCTCTCTGCTTCCTTACTCTTGCTTTATGGTACCATCTTCCAAATAAACTTGCTCTATCTCAGTCTATGTCTTAGGTTCTACATTTAAGGTAAGCCAAACTAAATCGTATGTTTTTATTAAGGATAAAAATAGAAATGAAAGAAAATAATTCCATTCGTGATGGATAACAATGAAGCCCTAGAAAAACTTCAGAGCCTAAGAACAAAAGTAAAGAAACTCCAACTTGCCTTAGTAAAGTGATAAGATAAAAGGATTTTGAATCTGTAATTCTGTTCTTAGCCTGAGTAAACAACTAGTGTGGGGGAAAAATACATTTTTGGACATTCAGTGCCTCTGAATAATTAATTCATGGAATCACTCAGCGAAATAGTAACAAAAGTATGAATTTAAAAAAAAAGAACTATTATGAATGAGGGAATCATCACAGTAATTAGGGTCTGTTTGTAATTGCTCACAACTGTAGAGGTATCTTGGTAGCAGTTCAGTGTACATATTTAACGATCCACTTACAGGAAGTTATCTGTATGACTGCCTGTAAGTAGTAAGGCTCAATTTGTAGTCTTTGTGTTCCATACTCTTGAGATCTGTGATAAAGCATGGTGGAAAAATAAGTTTTTAGCTTCCTAAAGATTTGTCTTTATCCTCGTAGTATTTTGTAATAATAAGAACAAAAAAATTGATCATGTTTCCTCAGAATACCATGCCTTCATATAATATATATTATCATACAGGTCTTTAAAAAGCAATAAAAATGACAAAATAAAAACTAAATAGAAGTAGCAAGTTTTCTTATTAAGTGCAACATACCAATATATTATCATAATAACCCCACTTTGGATAACATTGCTACAGTTCTAAGTTCAAAAAGTAGGGGCACCTGGGTGGCTCAGTGGGTTAAGCCTCTGCCTTCAGCTCAGGTGATGATCCCAGGGTCCTAGGATCCAGCCCCGCATTGGGCTCCCTGCTCAGGGGGAGTCTGCTTCCCCCACCCCTGCCTGCCTCTCTGCCTACTTGTGATCTCTTTCTGTCAAATAAGTAAATAAAATCTTTTTAAAAAACTAATTTCTTTTATTTTTTAATTTAATTTTATGTTTTCAGTGTTCCAAGATTCATTGTTTATTGTTTATGTACCGCACCCAGTGCTCCATGCAATGAGTTCCCTCCTTAATACCCACCACCAGGCTCACCCATCCCTCTCCCCTCCTCCCCTCCAAAACCCTCAGTTTGTTTCTCAGAGTCCAGTCTCTCATGGTTCATCTCCCCCTCTATTTCCCCCAATTCACTTTTCCTTTCCTTCTCCGAATGTCTTCCATGTTATTCCTTACGCTCCACAAGTAAATGAAACAATATGATAATTAACTTTCTCTGCTTGACTTATTTCACTCAGCATAAACTAATCAGCAAAACTAATTTCTAATGTAGATTGGGTTCCATTTAATTTTATAATGAAAAGAACATTGAAATAGGAATTAAGATCTTTTTCTTTGATTTTTTTTTTTTTACCTGTTGGTAAACGTACTGGCAAGGTTGTGGGCACATGTAATGCGAAAAGGTACTTTAGGATACTTTCTTGTCTGCCTTTTAAATCTTAATTATAAGCTGCTTATAGGAGAAAGAAACTAAAATGAGGGAGTACAGTGATGCAGGCAAGGACTATGGAGATGGGAGGCAAAGGAGGCTCAGTGGGAGAAGAAGATGAAGAGGAGGAGGAAAGGAAGGAAGAGGAAAGAGAACAAGTGTGTGAGACACTGTGAGTTTTCCTCAGACCAAAAGGAAATTTCCCACAAACATCCCAAAACTCCTTAGGACTTCTCCCTGATGTTCAGCTGTTCTCTGAAAATCTGACAGGACCTCAGAGGGGCTTTGTGGTATATATGCGTGTGTGTGGGGGGGGGTGTTTCTAGAACTCTGAGCTTTGCCTAAGAGTTTGGTAACCCAAACATGCATGGTAGCTGACCTGAACAGGACATAGGGACTAGGATAAAGAGGACATCATCGGTAACTATTAAATTGATAACTGGAGAGGACCATTCGGCACTTAGACCGCAAGAAACCAGGTTCTACCCTCAGGGCTAAAGGAGACTATTGATAATCATAGTGCAGATTAAATGTCCCATTCCCCTGTTTGAAATAAACACTTAAAATCAAGATTAGTTTGATTTCTCAAAAATACAGAAGAAGGGGCGCCTGGGTGGCTCAGTGGGTTGGGCTGCTGCCTTCGGCTCAGGTCATGATCTCAGGGTCTTCGGATCGAGTCCCGCATCGGGCTCTCTGCTCAGCGGGGAGCCTGTTCTCTCTCTCTCTCTCTCTCTGCCCGCCTCTCCATCTACTTGTGATTTCTCTCTGTCAAATAAATAAATAAAATCTTTAAAAAAAAATACAGAAGAAATATATCTTGTTCTTATGTGTATAAACTAAAATGCAATGCAGTTTCTTGAATTGCCTCATTCCTAGGCATTTAGTCTCAGAAGTGTAAAAGAAAAAAAAAGTAGAATTGGGGATGTACTATCCTAAAAATGACTCCAGTTGGAATCATATTGGGTTGATTTGCTTTGACCTCTTCTGTGACCACGGTTAGTCACGGAATTAATAACCGCTGACTGAACTATGTGGGCAGGTCCTGATTGAAAGGATTCAGTAATGACATAGAAAGTGTTGTATAATTATGATAAAGAGTTATGTGTGTTTTATCTTGCCTTGTTTTGCAGATTTTTGTTTATTTATTTTAATTCAAACACATTCAGACAGATAGTTTGCCTTTCAGTTCCCCTAGAAGCATTTCCTGAGGCAAATATTCGAATGCAAGTAGTTTATTGGAGTGGTGAGCCAAGAAACTCTGGCAAGGAACGTGGAAGTGAGGCAGAGAAGGGAAAAGAGCCAACATCGGGTACATTATCGAGGAAGCTCCTGCTGAGGATAATTGGAGCTTAATCTTGCTGGTGAATTCTGAGAGCAAGCATACAACAGGCACCTCAGAGTTATTCCTCCCATGGGGATGAGGGATCCAGAATATTGGTAAACAAATTTCCATACTTCATTGGTTGAGGGCTTTCCTCTGGAACCTTAAGCTTAGCACATCTGGTTGGCTGTGAGTATGTGAATGTAGCAAAAGAAGGCCCCTGGCAAAAAGAATCACAGGCTGGCATTGAGGAGCCCAGCTCCAGAATAGCCCTGCTGGGGGGTGGGGATGGGCAGGAATTAAGAAGAGCTTACACAATTTCTGATATCTGACTGTCTGATTTACTGATAAACATGACTGCCTGCCCTTAACAGGCTTTTTTGAGTCACAATTTCTGACATCACCAACTCTTTGATACTCATGATTACAAATTTTTTACTCACTCTCTTAAACAATGCTAGAAATGAGTTTTTAGAAGAGTTTTGAAGGGAAAAATCACACCCAAATGAACTTCTGGATGGAACTAGAGCGTATCATGCTTAGCGAAATAAGTCAAGCAGAGAAATTAGCATTTTTTAAAAATGTGTATGCAATCCAAAATTCACTTGAGGGTGGGAGAGGGAGCCACAGAAATGTTCTGTGAAAGGTGAGTAAATGATAACTTAGAAAAATATATATATATATATGTTTGTTTCTCATATTCTGACATTATGAAGTTATTTGTTTAAGTAACAGTGAGTGCTTATTTTCTGTTTTTCTATATTCAAGCTTTCATGCCACTTACAAAATTGAACTGGAATTACAGGTCATTTAGAAGGTTAATAAGAGAGATGAAGGCATAATTCAAATTTGCTAGTCTTTGCTTTGGTAGTAAATTGATTTGGAACATTGTAGAGCAATGGAAGAGGATATGGTCCTGACGTCTTTAGCTCATTTTAGTTCCACCTGATTAAATTAATATTTATACAAGCAAAGAAGTTTGGATTAAATCCTTTGATTATTAACCTGTTGAAAATGAACAAAAAGGAATCAAACCATCAAGTTGCATTATATGAGTCAATGCTAAATGTATAGATTGTTATGTCTTTAAATATCTTCCTTCCATTCATTTATTCAAAACTCACGTGCACCTACAACATCATAGATCTTAAGATTTTGTGCACATTTGTTATATCAATAGTGGCAGAGCCTGGTACTTTCTTTGGCCAGGCTATCTAAGTGGCAACACAGGCATTCATATTAAAAATCTCTATGATGTGACAAATGCTTTCTATAATTTAAAATTAATAACCTTTGTTTTCTGCTTACTAATTTTTGCTTGTGTGTATATATGTGAATACTAGAAATTTTGATGCATAAATGATAATGAATGACTACAATGGTGGTATTTTCAGCCTTACTGCTTGCAAAAACGGCTGGTGACGAACGGTTTGGTTGTAATTCCTGATCGCAAATTTGATCAAAGAAGATAATATAAATTATATTTTTTAATTTCATTATATAATGTCCTATAACATTTACTAAAGTACATTGAACATTGTAAGACAGGATAACTAGAAACAAGTAATTCTTTTTATAAAATTATATTTAAAGATACAGGAAGTTACTGAGTTTTAGAATTTACAAGGCTTTTAAGAATAATCTTGTTGGAATCATTCTTTTCCAAAGTGAGAAAAATGACACTCAGCTTATAGGCATGCCTAAATTGATATAATCAGTGGCAACACCAACATTTGAGCACAGACATCTTTTCTCCAAAGCTTATGTACAATGTATCATTGCTTCATTAAGAGTGACAAGGGATCCAGTCTTCTGCAAACACCCGTAATTATGTTTTTCACTTATGGTGGAGTCAATATCTCTGTATTGCCCTAACTACGCAGCACGGGTGACCCAGCATCTACAGCCCTGATTATAGTCCTATAGCAAATGGAGCAGAATATGTTAAATGTTTATTGGGAGCACAGCAGGGATTTAAGCTGTTTGTGGATGTGTATGCTCTAGATTATAAATAAACCCTTGCCTAACACAACATGGCAATGTAACAATACTCGGCTCTGCCGGTGACCTTAAACAAAAAACCTCAGGCATCTCTACCCAGCCACTTACTCATTCCATTTGGTAAGATGTTGGCTGATAAGAAAAAAAAGCTCTAGCTAAATGGTTTCTCTGAAATTGTATAAACGAAATGTAGGGGAAACATGATTGTTTTCCCTACATTTAAACAATGTAGAAATAATGGTGGTTGATCCTTCCACTGAAAATAAAGAAGAGTTGCTTCACTGAGAGAATTATCTACTTGACTAAATTGTCAAAGATCTTAATACATTATCATATGGAGCCAGATATTTCCTAAATTCAACCTACTCTCTGAATTTGTTAATCATCTCTTAAACTTATGTCAATCAGTTTAGGGTTCATTTTGTTAAATCAAGACTTTTTTTTTTTTAATTTAAGTTTCTAAAGTACTAGGCAGCAACTTTTGTACTATACAATCATCATATTCCTATGGATAAAATGGTTATAAGAACCTTGTGGATATAATGGTTATAAGAATTCTATACTCTTAAATGCATTAGTATAACATTCATAAACATAAGACTTAAAATGTAGTTACTATAAAAGCATTACGTATTAACAATACAGATGTTCCATTTGGGGAAAGATTTTCAATTTTCCACACAAAGCTAACTATTATCTTATTTGATTTGTAAAAGTACAATGTTCATCATAATCACCAAATACTGAACTATCACTCAAAGAAAAATTGTGTTCTCTTTTTTTCTGTGAGATGAGATTCTAGTAGTTGTAAGACACACTTTTTACATGACCATCTATCACTAAACAGCCATGAATATTTTGCATGCATTCTTTTTCAGCATATCCAATTCAGCACATGCAAAATGGAGTTAAACCTTGTTCAATTTAATTCAGAGTATCATAATAGAATGAAATTAGATAAAATATGTGAGAACATTTTGAAAATGAAAACCAGTCTATAAATATTATTTCTAGGAAAGTGTTTGAGATAGATATTTAAAAATAATTCTAAGTATGGAAAACCCAATAAACAAACCCTCATTAAGAAAGACATTTTTTGTTTGCAAGGGTGGCTCAACTGGTTAAGCATCTGACTATTGATCTCAGATCAGGTCTTGATCTCAGGGTCATGAGTTCAAGCCCCGTACTGAGCTCCATGCCTGGTATGGAGCCTACATGAACAAAAAAAAAATATTTTCAGTAAAATAAAGCAGTTATGTTTTTTATTTTTGTTTTTTTGTTTTTTTTCCCTATCTGATCACTAATTCTCAGTGCTAGCAACATAACTATACTCTTCAGCACAATTTGTGTGTGTGTGTGTGTGTGTGTGTGGTATGTTTCTAAGTCCTTTTACTTCCTATTCGACCTTCTAGTTTACTGATCTTATTAGAATTTTTAGCCCAATAAGTGAACATAACATAGTTATTACTCATGTTGCAAACCTTTGATTTTAATAAGGCTTTGTTCAGGCCTATAAACAAAGAGATACAAATAAATCAGTGTCATCTTAGTATTCTTCCAGAGTTTGAGAGAACTCTGGAGATCATCAACATGTTTTCTTTTTCATATGTGCAGGAATTACAATTTTAAATGATTTCCTCTCTATTTTATAAATAGTTATAAAATGGCAAAAGCAGATTAACAAATAACCATCTGAGAAACATGATGGATTCTAGAGTTAGAAGAAAATCTTCATTCAAGGAACTTCCATTTACTGGGCTTATAATATGGGGTCTTTGCAGTTTTATTGGCCTCCTCGGATTCTACATGTGAGAAACTATATAAATAAAAAAGCATCAAACTTAAAGAATGTTATTATTGATTACATGCTTCTAAAAAGTAATAAAAATTTCCAAATTCATTTGTAAAATTACTTGAATATTTATTTGTAAAGTTTTTTTTTATATTTTCCAACTCAAGTAAAAGACTTTGTGAAGCATATCAAAATCTTATGTTCATTTATTTACACCAAAACAAACAAACAAAAATAATTCCCAAAGTTGTTTTTCTAGACATTTCACTTTCTGGAAATAATGGTTGGTTTTGGTTGATGCCAAGACATCTCATAAGTCTAAAATATAGAAATTCGTATAAACAATGAAGAATCCTTCACTGTGAAACCCCAGAGATTTACTAAACAGTTGAATCGCCAAATAACTGTAAAGTTCTCAAAACAACTTACATAAACTATTACAAGGCAGACAATTTTGTTGTATGAATAAAGAACACATATGTTTAGACATATGCTATCCTTTTTTAATTTGTTTTTGAACAATCAGTTTTTGAAGAATCTTAAGAGCTAAAGGTATTTTTCATCATTTTAATTTTTATTTGTCAAATTTTATTGATTAGCATACCTTAGTCTAAAGTAGGAAACATAAAATTTTAACTCTTTTGATATCTATGTGGTAGATGTTAGATGTTTCAACTCTATCAATGAAAATTGTCCATTAATTCTACAATTTACATTTTCTAAAATATGAGGAAAGTTGATTACAATAACTGTAAAGAGACAGGGGGGAAAAAAAAAGGAGGGGCCAGCTCTCTGAACTCTCACCAACTCTCCCTTACAGAATTCTCAGCTTCCTCAAATTTCTCTCCATATAGTTCTGTCAGTTTCCAAAATATTCTTTTCGATGTGATTTGATTCTCTCAGTTATTCTTTGACATTTACCATCATAAATCTTGTGCAGTTATAGTCGAGAGAGAATGTCTGTCTCAAGAGCTCCTGTAACTGTGAAGTTCTGTTAAGTTACTGACCGGGAAATAAGGCTGTGAATATCTTTCTTCATCGCAACTGAAGTCATGGTTTTATAAGTACTGAATCCGCTGATAGAATTGCCAAAATTCAGTCAAAAGTTCTCTTAGGCTTTATTTGTGTTTTCATTTCAGCATTTTTTCAGCATGGTCCCACAATGGTCATGTGATAAATTCAGTGATTGATATGCTACCCAAATAGCTCCCTTTCCCAGTAAGATTTACTAAGTCCCTTAATCAGATGGAGCCTTTGTATATCATACATCATTACCTAACCATGTTATATACAGAAAAATACTTAACTCCTTCATTTATAATTAGTTCACCTCATATTTATTATGCACTCACTACAGATATTCAAGATGACATTGGACAATACATTCACAAAAGAATTAGAGTATAAAGTGGTAAGTGCAAAAGAGCATGCTGATTAACATTATACATTTAGAACCAAGTGTCTGAATTACTATACCATGAAGGAGTTATTTAACTTTACTAAATCTCAGTTTAATAATCTGTACTAATAAGGATAATAATTATACTTATTTTATATGATGGAGGTAAGAACTTAATAAAATTTTGCATATATGCACCTAATACATGTAATAAATACTATTATTGCTATTATTTTGTGCTTATTATTTCCATTAATGTTCAAATCAAGAAGGTTCTAATTCATTTGAGTTTAGAAAAATATTTGTGTTTAGAAAAAAATACAGTGTGAGTGAAGATTTATATATCCAGTGAAGGTAGAAAAAATAACATTAATAAAATAATATAGGATTTTAAAAAGATTTTATTTATTTGAGAGAGAATGAGTGAGAGAGAGCATGAGAGAGGAGAAGGTCAGAGGGAGAAGCAGACTCCCTAAGGAGCTAGGAGCCTGATGCGGGACTCATTCCTGGAAGTCCGGGATCATGATGCAGGACTCAATCCTGGAAGTCTGGGATGGGATCATGATCTGAGCTCAACCAACTGAGCCACCTGGTGCCCAAATAATATAGGATTAATAGAAAAAAAACAGAGGTGAACCTCTGTATGGCTCAGTCATTTAGGCATCTGACTCTTGATTTCAGCTCAGGTCATGATCTCATGGTGGTGAGATAGAGCCCTAGTCCATCTCCAAGCTCAGTGTGAAGTCAGTTTGAGATTTTTTCTCTCCCTCTCCCTCTGCCCCTCCCCCTGCTCATGGTGTATCTCAATAAAATCTTTTAAAAAAGAGAGAAGATGCAGAGCAGAAATATTCAGATTAAAAATTTTAAAAACTATATATGATTGGAAGAAAATGATAAAACTTTAACTTGATATAAATCATCTTATTATTATGATTTAAAATATTATATTTAAACAATAGTCTAGAAAACAATAAAGCACACCTTTCAAATTTATACCAAACCACTTGTAAAACAATATTGGAGTTTTAAATGAGATCACAACAGTTATATATAGAAAGATTATTAATAGTATAATATGGCTATTGCTACTGATACATCATAACTATATCCTAGCAAGCATGCCTAGCAAAATGAATATGCCTTTCACAGAATTGGGAAATTGGGATTTTCTTGGTTTGCATAAATATCATTAAGGTTGTCAGGATAATATAAAATGAATGCTCATATGACATGACATTAAGTATAATATTTTGGTCAAAACTGCTCTTGGACCACCATAAGAAAATGCTCCCTTTAGAAGTAAATCAAAGGTTTTATGTGAAATATTTTCCATGTAAAATTGTTTGTACAATATTCCTATGCTTTTGAAATCTGAGTAAATTTTGGGATATTTCTATTTGGGGAATTACACACTTAAACAATATTATATAGCTGTCAATTTAGTTTACGAAGAGCCACCAGGTGGAATTTGCATTATGCTTCTTGTGCCATTCTTGTCAATTAATTCTGGCAAAGAAAACCTATCAGGTAACAAGGATGGACAGTTAAGTCAATGAAGAGAAAAGTGGTTTTACTTCCTCCCCTGGCTTTATCCTCATCTTAGTGAATGAAGTTGATGGGTCTGTGATCAAAGGAACAAAACTGATGCAGAGCCAAGGTCTAGCAAAGCTTTATTTCGTGCCAGCACCGAGAATCAAACTGACCAGTCAGGGCCACCTCTTACAGAGAGGGCGACCACGCCCAGCCTCACAGACTTTTATAGAGCAAAGGCCATGTGCTTGAGCCTGGCCACACACAAGTGGCCAATGAGATTGCAGAGAAAGCTGCACAGTCATGCTAGGTCACACATGGGTGGCCAATTGAATTACAGTTCACCCCCTTGTAGCTATTTGAACTAACCCATCACCTTGGTCAGAATTGGCTCCCAAAAGGCGGGGCCCACACTCCTTAGTAGCTAGGGAGACAGTATGCGTGCTCCGCTAATTGGATGACTCCACCTGGCCCGACTCATCCCTGCATTCGGGCTCTGTTATCTCCCCCTGACCTGACCCCTGGCTGTTCAACCGAGTTGGAGCTGCTCTGGCTAAACAGGCCCTTTCAAAATAATTAGAACATTTGATACCAGAATGATCACAGTGTTAGTGATTTCCCCACATTTAACCCATTTCAAATTTTTTAGAATGTGGTCTGTAATATTATTAAACATATATTATAAAAAACATAACTTTTCAAATGTACGTAAAAATATCTTTAATATTGGGGTGCCTGGGTGGCTCAGTGAGTTAAGCCTCTGCCTTTGGCTCTGGTCATAATCTCAGGGTCCTGGGATCGAGCCCCACATTGTGCTCTCTGCTCAGCAGGGAGACTGCTCCCCCCTCCCCGCCTGCCTCTCTGCCTCCTTGTGGTCTCTCTTTGTCAAATAAATAAAATCTTAAAACAACAACAACAACAACAACAAAAAACCTTTAGTATTGTGCACCTGGGTGGTTCAGTTACTTAAATATCTACCGTTGGCTCAGGTCATGATTCCAGGGTCCTGGGGTCTAGTCCCTCATTGGGCTTCCAGCTGAGTGGGAGCCTTCGTCTCCTTCTGCCCTCCCCCCTCGCTCATGCTCACTCTCTCTCTCTCAAATAAATAAATAAAATCTGTAAAAAAAACCCTTGAGTATTAATTTGAAATTTTAAATGATTTTCACATTTAATAAATTTATGTAAATGAATAAAATTGAAAACAATGAAGTAGAGACAGAGTATCAAAGTTTATCCAATATAAATGTATGCATTGTTTTATAGATGTTAATATACAGCTGGTTAATAAAGCACAGAAAATCAAATACTTTCCAAAGGGGTATACTAATGGAATAAGAGAAGGGTGCCAAGTAATACCCACATACACTTGTATATCACAAATATATATATACCACATATATATTCATTCCTACACCTGAGTTTAGCCAAATCTACGTGATAAAACCATGGTTCTGGTGGAATTTACAAAATGAAACTAGAAATTTTTTTTTTTTAATTTCAATTTACTTCATGGAACCTTGAATAACCTAAAATAACTTTTTCAAATTGTTATTAGGCATTGGCATTCACCCTCTCAACCAAGCATTTTCAGCAATGCAAAGAAACGAGGACAATGATCCCTTATTACACATAGCCTGGAAGATTCTAATCCAGTGCAGTAAAAGCCTTGTCTTCAAAATACACATGTACATACCTTTACTCATAATTGCAGTGACATGCATCTTATTTCTAGCCCAGAGTTTTTTGTTGCACAATCAGAACCTGCAGTGCATGTGAAACCTATTATGTTAAAAACACATTTACATAAAATATGGTTCCATGAAATTTACAAATGCCAAGAGGGGAAAGATGAGGAAAAGATCAAGTTTAAATTCTCTTAACGAGTTTGATATTCTTCCTTTGATTTTATTTTATTTTATTTATTTATTTATTTATTTATTTATTTATTTTTAAAGATTTTATTTATTTATTTAACAGAGAGAGATCACAAGTAGGCAGAGAGGCAGGTAGAAAGAGAGAGAGGAGGAAGCAGGCTATCTGCTCCGCGGATGCGGAGGCTCGATCCCAGGACCCTGGGATCATGACCTGAGCCGAAGGCAGAGGCTTTAACCCACTGAGCCACCCAGGCATCCCTCTTCCTTTGATTTTAATTACGTATCACTTTTTGTAAAAGATTGCTCATTGTCTTCAACATATCATAGATTTGCAATAAAATTATTTGCTATTTTTGTTAGATTTGAATGATTCATACTCCCTGTAAATTTTTATTTCTCCCCTAAATAAACCAAACAGCAGACTTAGATGACTACAACCTCATATTTACATTAGACAGTATCACTTGAAACATTTAAGCTCTATCTATGCTGACTGGTTTCCCTTGAAAGGGAAAGAACACTAAATGTAACTGGAAAGCATCATATCATGGTGGTTAAGAGCATGGTAATTAAAGTCAAACACATGCTTGACAGTTTATCCTAACACTTAAGATAGAATTTTTCAAGATAATTAAATATGTCAAGTTTTAGATTTCATAATCTGTCAAATGGGGATATTGATAGCTCCTCCAGTTTGTGTGAATTAAAATCATTTCTGGTCTAGGAAGTAATTAGAGAGTAACTGTTAATAATTGGTGTTGGAAAGTATTGGTGAGAAGTATTTGTGATAGTCTGTTAATAGGAAGGTATACTTAAGAAGGAAAATGGTCTCCTATTTATACAAGAGTTTTTCAGTGGGTTTTTAACAATTCACATTTAGTTTTTCCCTATTTGGCAGTTTTAAGAAATTTCATGTCATGCTAATAAAATTACTGCCAGTTTTTTTTTAATAATTTGCAAGTTCTTAATACTATCAACGTATATACATTATGGCTTTCCCCACTATTTATAGTAATTTATTATCTTTCATATGTAATTGTCTTCATGTGTTTGTGGAATTTCAAGCTTATCTATATCATAAACAGTTCCCTCAGATTTATCAAAATAAGGAATATAAGCAGCCAAACACCATGTACATAGTGTTAGTATGTAACACTGGAAAAGATACACTAATGTTAGTCACACAGGAAAGAGAATAATGTAATAGAAAGTGAGACATAGTCCAAAGAACCAACACTTTTGTTTAATTTAATTAATGAAGGAAGTTATTCTTCCCATGCACGTAAGTGAGAGAAAGATATATTCAAAATTTAGTGGTGACAGAGAGAAAATGGCTCAAGTTGAGGGAAATAAACCAGAGTCGGGTAAATGAATATATAGGACCAGAGCACTTGGAGCAAAAGAGTACATGAAGCAGAGGAAATGCCAGGTTGAAAAAATGGAGACTAATCAACAGAAAACAATCAGGTCTTCTCCTGTGTTAGACACCATAGAGTATAGTGAAAATATAGTTCAGATTATTGAGTTAGACAGATATGGACTGCATTCTAAAGCCAATTCAATTATTATCTGTGTAAATGTGGTTATGACTCAGTCCACTCAACTGTAACAATAGAAAAGATAATATTCTCTCTGGCTCTTAACAAATGCTAATCATAGCTATTGATGTTTTGTAGAGATACAGGCAAAGGACAATCTAGGTTTTGAGGTACCTAAAGCTGATACAATTTGTGGAGCCCTCTTAGGAAAAGAATGTAAATTGCAATTACCAATTTGCATAAGAATACAAATTTAGAATGAGAAAGTAAATCACAAATTATAGATACAGCAAACTTCATAAGGTCAGGAATAATAACAAAACAATTTTACTCATGAACAGCTCAACACAGCTAAAGAATATCTTTTTTTCCTAAAATATCACTAGCATATTTTATGATAACTTTTTCATAGTACAGTGATTTCAATTTTATGAAAATATAGTTTGCTCTCTCCTCTAGCTTAATTAAAATTTATCTTAAATTATTATATTAAAGAGAATCAGGTTTAGAAAAAAGTTCACTTGGGTTCACAACTCTACTGGAAACATCATGCAAATACTCAGATTTATTGTTAAATTTGGATAAACCATTAACATAAGTCTTTCACTTAGACTACAAAAATGCAGGGCATTGAAAGTTTTTATTTGCTGTGATGTCTTAAATATTGGCTGAATTAATGCTACTAATTAGCTAGTTTATCATGAATGATTCTACAGCATTACTTATGTAATGGAGTTTTCGTGTTACCTTTGTCAGTGTCTGTATTTTGTATCAAACCAAAAACAGATAGATCATGGCCAATGAGTTCATACAATGCAATGATAAGTTGTAGGATATGAAACATTCAGTCCACACACTTAAGTACTCAATATTTGTTTCAGTGATGTAGGCTCAAGCCCTACAAATACAGGATTTCTTTTTCTTTCTTTCTTTTTTTTTTTTAAGATTTTATTTGTTTGAGGGAAAGGAAGAAAGCATGAAAGCATGAGCAGGAGTGGAGGTAGAAGCAGACTCCCCACTGAGCAGGGAGCCCATTGTGGGGCTCAATCCTAGGACTCTGGGATCATGACCTGAGCCTGAGGCTGGTGCTTGACTGACTGAGCCACCCAGGTACTCCCAGGATTATTGATACATTCTACTTCACACAATTCCAATACAAGTGAAAAATTACTTTCTTACATTGTATATGCCACATTACTGCTTAGAAGACTTCTTTTTTTAAAAAATACACATCAATGAGGAGTACCTAGATGGCTCAGTGGGTTAGGCCTCTGCCTTTGGCTCAGGTCATGATCTCAGGGTCCTGGGAATGAGATCCACATTGAGCTCTCTGCTCAGGAGGGAGCCTGCTTCCTCCTCTCTCTCTGCCTGCCTCTCTGCTACTTGTGATCTCTCTCTTTCTGTCAAATGAATAAATAAAATCTTTTAAAAAAATAAATAGACATCAATGAGAACCAATCTTCTTCCCATAACTTTATATTCCTCATGATAGTATAATTTCTCATAGAGTAGCTTCTGGCTCCAAGCATCTGTAATCTCGTTACTCCTCTACTCACATCTGATGCCAGGCAGTTTGTCATATCATGATGATGTCATAATATCATTTCAAGTTTTACTTCTTTGGCACAATATGAAGTAAACAGGCATGGTAGGGAGTTCCATTACTTCTGGAAGTTACTTCTATTCCAAGATTGATAACAAAAATTTTACTGTCATTACAGGTGCCAGTGGTAAACAAAACCATTTATTTATTCCACAAAGTTCAAACTCTACCTACTCAACTTATTCTGGGCCAGATCCTAAAAAGAACTGTAAGCATTCCAGCACCACATAAAAAGAGAGGAAGTCAAATGAAGATCAAATAAGGGTAGGAGCTGCTGGGTAGCTCAGTGGGTTAAAGCCTCTGCCTTCTGCTCAGGTCATGATCACAGGGTCTTGGGATCGAGCCCCGCATCAGGCTCTCTGCTCAGCAGGGAGCCTGCTTCCTCCTCTCTCTTTGCCTGCCTCTCTGCCTACTTGTGATCTCTGCCTGTCAATAAATAAATAAATAAATCTTAAAAAAAAAAACAACAGATCAAATAAGGGTAGAAATGGTTATTAAGTAAATGCAGATAAAACATCCTTTTTTTTTTCCCTTTTTAAAACATAAGACCATATGCATTGATTAACTCAGACTATCATGAAACTCCTCAGACTTTATCTTTTCATAATTCTGGAGTCTTAAAGTCCATAATGAAGGTGCCAACAAATTTTGTGAGAGCCTGTTACAGGTGTGTGTGCAGGTATGCAACTTAAGTTACATGTACAAGGAAATGTATATGGTTAAAAACTTATATTGGAAAGGAAGAAAGATCTAAAATAAATGACCAGAGTCCCTCACAGGAAGAGAAAAAAAAAGAACATAGTATGTCTAAAGTAGAAAGAAGAAAATAAAAAGATAAAAGCCAAAACAAACAAAAAACTGAAATATAACAGAGTAACAAATCTAAAACCTGCTTCATTGAAAAGTTAACAAAAATGATAAGCCTTTAATTAAAGAAAGAAAACACCAATCAATAATATAAGAAATTACATATTCTACAGACCTTAATAGGTAATAAAAATATGAGAATATTAAGCCAACAGAATTAAAACCTTAGATGTAATGGGAAACTTCCCTTTAAGACATAAACTAAGTCCACTGAAGAAGAGATAGCCTGATTAATTTTGTATTTACCAATTAATTATAAGTAAGCTAACACAAAAATGATACAATCTGATAATGGATACTTACAAAAATTGTAGAGTGAACGTTTTATTACAATGAGAAATAATTCTTTGATCCTAAAATTAGGAAGAAAAAATGGTTTACTATCATCTTTTTTTCTGTTTAACATTATAGTAGGGTATACAAATATTAAAGACATAAATATCAGAAAGGAAGAAATAAGACTTTTAGGGGCAGAATATCTATTCCCAGATAGATAACACTATCCTAAATCTTTTATTTATTTATTTGTTTGTTTGTTTATTTATAGGAGATAGAGAGAGAAAAAATACTAGAGGGAAGAGAGATATTGTCAAATGAGATATAAATACAGCACCCAATTACATGATGCTTATAAGATATTACTTTAAATTACCTTAAATATAAAGGTATGAAATATTAATAATTAAAGGATGTAAAAAATATACCATTCTAATTGTCAAAAGAAGTCTGGAGTTTCTCTTTTAGTATCATCCAAAATAAACTCTGGAATGGTGAATATCACCAGGCATCAAGAAGGTAATTTCAGGGGCACCTGGGTGGCTCAGTGGGTTAAGCCTCTGCCTGTAGCTCAGGTCATGATCTCAGGGTCCTGGGATTGAGTCCCACATCAGGGTCTGCTCGGCAGGGAGCCTGCTTCCCCCCATCTCTCTGCCTGCCTCTCAGCCTACTCCTGCTCTCTCTGTCAAATAAGTAAATATAATCTTAAAAAATAAAAGAAGGTAATTTCATGATTTTGAAAAAAAAATCAGTTGATTGATCAAGAGAATTTTTTAGCACCATAAATTTGGTGGATTAAAACAACAAAAATTTATTCTCTCATGGTTCTGGAGGTGAGAAGTCCAAAACCAGTTTTATTGAGCCTGTATCTAGGTGTTAGCGAAATGCTCCATCTGCAGTCTTTTGGGGAGAATTCATTCCATGCCTCATTTAGCTTCCAGTGGCTCCCAATACTCCTTGACTTGTGGCCTCTGCCTCTGTGGTCCTATTGCCTTCTCCTTCTGTGGTCTGTCTAATCTCCCTGTTTCTTTCTTATTAGGATAATGGTGATGACATTTAGAGCCCAACCAAATAATACAAAATGAGCTCCTCATCTCAGGATCTTTAATCACCTCTGTAAAGAGCCTTTTTCCAAATGAAGTAAAATTTACAGGTTTGAGAAAATAGGATATGAATTCATTCTGTGGATTTATTCATTCATTCATTTTTCAGGCTATTAGAGTATTTTTATAATTAATTTTGAGCACCCAATTACATGATGCTTATAAGATATTACTTTAAATTACCTTGAAAAAACAGATAATAACAGACCCCTAGATTTTATCTTTTCAGAATTATTTTTCTCTTATAGATCTTTGTATTTTAAAGTTGATTTTAAACTCAGTTCTTAATTTCTCTGCAATAGTTCACTGGAGATCTGATGGGATTATTTTATATTTATAGGTTATTTTAGGACATACTGTCATCTTAAAAATACTGAGCCTTCAAAGCCATTATGTATTTAGAACTTTAATCTTTTGCAGAAATATTTTATATTTGTCACTGAACAAGTAATGCACATACAATCCTGTCTTCATCCTCAGGTATTTTATGATTCTTGCTGCTGATGTAAATTATTATTAATTTTTTTAAAGATTTGATTTCTTAAGTAACTTTTTTGGAGGTTCCTAAGATTTTTTTTGTATACAACCATTAATTGTAAAATAAGCACAAGTTGATTTTTGTTTCCTTCTGTTGCCTTGTTACATTGGTTAGGAATTCCAATATAATGTTAAATGAAAATTATTAAAGAGGTTATCTTTATTTTGTTCTTGTTCTTTATATTGTCTAGTTTTACAATTGTTTTTAAATATTTAATTATTTTAGAGAGAGAAAGGGAGAGAGCATGAGTGAGCGTGTGAGTGGGGGAAGGGGCAGAAGGAAAGAATCTCCAGCAGACTCTGTGCTGAGTGTGAAGCCTGCCCCAGGGCTCAGTCCCAGGACCCATGAGATCATGACCTGAACTAAAATCTTAAGTCAGTCCCTTAACTGACTGAGCCACCCATGTGCCTCTAATTTTACAGATTTTATTGCAGAAAGACACAATCCGGTACTAGTTACTTCATCATGACTATTCTGATTACCATAGCTGTGTCAAAATTTACTTTGAAACTTAGTGAACTAACTTAATAATGACATTTATCTTACTCATGAGTCTTTAATTTGGGCAGCACTAAGTAAGTATATCTTATCTCTACTCAATGTGGATTCAGCTGGGGTTGCTCAAAGGCTAGGGCTAAAATTATCTTCAGGCTTTCTCATATTTTTGGCAACTGATACTGGATTTAGGCTGATAAGGGGTGTACGTGATAAATAGGGATCTTAGATGGAATAACTAGGAGTGGTTATCTTTGTTGCAGAATTTTGTTGCAGCATGGTGAGTGCATCCTATGAGTTAAGTGTCCCAAAAGTTGTAACCAGACTAGAGCTTCATCACATTTTATGTCCTAGTGACATAAACTACATTATTATTTAAATCAAATTCTATATTTTGAAACATTTACAAAGTTGCAGCCATTTGCAACCAGGAGGAAAGTAGGCTTCACTTTTTGATGGGCATGGTACATTTTTGGAATGGCAGGTAGGATCATAAATACTCTTACAAACATTTGTTTCAAAATACAACATATGGTAATGGTTCAGTAATTTATTTTAAGGCTGTATTCTATTTGTGTATTGCACAAAAAATGAAATATGCTAAATGTTCACCCTAAAGTAATGAATTTACAATGAAGTATTATGCAGGTGTTAAAAGAAGAAAGCTTTACATTTTCTTCTAAAGTACAATTTCCAGGTAAATAAAACAAGTCCTCAAAAGTGTGCATGGTAGCATTAGTGATACAAAAATGAATATAAATGCACAGGTATATGTATATATGTTGATAGTTCTGGTAGAATACATAAGAAATTAACAACACAATGGCCACAGGATAATGAAACAGGGTGGCAGGAAGAGAGAGGTAGAAAGGATAAATTAGCTTAATTTTTTATAGATTTTTCATGTTAGAATACATGTAATCTTTATGTAACATGTTTATGAATAGATAAATAGTATTAATCTGAAAAGACAGCTGTTTATGTTTATTATAGTGAGGTTAATATTATCAAAGAGATGTTATGAAGGAATTCTTAAATAACCCAGTACTTCTAGGGAAGTTGGAGATGATTTTACCAAGGAAATGACATTTGACTTGGATATCGTTTTTTCCTAATGTTGGCTTATTTTTGGTACTCATCTATTTACTTTATCATTTTATCATTAACATTTATTTTAAATTTGTTTACATTTTCTCACTCACTGAATATGCCTCCGCTTCTTCATTTTATTTGCTAACCATTGGTGGTCAGAACTGAGTCCTGGATTTAGGTGTCCTGTAAGGGAACCATGAACATTAGAGAAACACAAGGCATCTAATCCAAAATGGTAAAGGGGGAGATTGATTTATACCTGTTGCCTCTCTCTAAAGAAGTACATGAAAGGTTGTGTTTATTTATTTATTCCCCGCAAAATGTTTTCAACCAAAATGAATAAATAAATAAATAACTAGATGATTCTGGGGCTCCTGGGTGGCTCCGTTGCTTGAACATTTGACTTCTGATCTTGGTTCAGGTGGTGATCTCCGGGTAGAGGGATGGAGCCTGCATGGGGCTCTGTGCTCAGCAGGGGGCCGCTCTCACCCTCTCCCGCTGCCACTCCTCTACCTCAACGACATAAATAAATTAAATACACACACACACACACACACACACACACACACACACACCCAGATAATTCAGTCAAATGCCTTGTTATAGGTTCTTATTACTGAAACAGGGCTGATTGGTGCATTCTTTCTTTACTTTGCCCATCTGGATAAAGTTTACTAAGCTGGAGCATATAAAATTTTTTAAATGTATTTTCACCAAAAAGAATCTAAAATAGAGACTAAAATTTGTTCATATGGGTAAATAAAATATTTCTGGGGGAAAGTTATGCCTACAGTGTCAAGTGAAAGTAGAACTAATACAAATTTACTACTCTATCATAATTTGATCACATCAGGAGATCATAAGTATGCATTTTGATAAATAAAGGATTTGGTTCCTAAACCTAAAAGCCCAAAATTATGATGACAAATAACAGACCTTCTATGTCTAAGCTGCCACTGAGAATTCAATTGCTTTATATTCATTACTGAAGAATGATACTACCTAAAGTATTTTATTTAAACATACAACTGAGTTGTGAATTCTTTAACATGGTGGTTTTGTGCAGGGTTAAAAATGCTCAATTTTTGGTAGCATAATTTTAAAACCGCCCTATGATTATTCATTTCCAGCTAGTCACTATTTAGAGAATCATGACAGCCACTCTAGGAGTATGTTTGAGAAATTGTTGCTGAATTTAGCACTTAGTAATTAGATTATGTTATTAGAGGAGTGCTAAGTTTCAGGCATTGAAATTTAACAGACTCCTGAAACCTCGTGTTGAAGGTACTTGATTCTATTCCCATGGAAACTGTTCCCTGCCTTGAGAAATAACCTGTAAATAGTTTTTTTAAAAAATGAGTGTTAGAATTTTAAGACTTTGCTGTTGGTGAAAATTTTAAACATAACATTATACTACAGGTGACATTTCCATTCCCTTAGCTTTTTGGTATTACAGCTAGAAAAACTGGGCTTCACATAAAAAAGTAATTCCAAACTAATTTTTATAAATACCTGGTATTTTATACTGTATGGAAAATGGTATAATACCATTTGTAGGTAGACAGTAATAAATAAAAATATTATTTTTATAAACTTAGGGAAATGAAGTAAAGATATAAAAATGAATTTTTAAGTAATAAGCCAAAAATATAGATAAAATGAAGTAACAATATTATAATAAAACAAAAGCAAGAAGAAAAAAGGGAGGAGAAAAAGAAAGAGATGGATTAAATAAAAAATCTAACAAGGTGATAGACTTAAAGTAAAACATGTCAATATTCATATTAAGTTAAAAATATTCTAAACACTACAATTGGAAGATACATATTATCAGATGGGATAGAAATACAACATCTAATTATGTGCTGCTTATAAGAAATCACTGTAAATATAAACATGAAAATATTAATTATTAAAGATGTAAAAAATATGCCATGCCAACAGTCAAAAGAAGTCTGGAATATCTTTATTAATATCATCCAAAATATCACCAAGAATATCACCAGGGACAAAGTAGGTGATTTCATGTTTAAAAAAAAAAAAAAGTGGTTGATTGATCAAGAGAAGTTAGCACCTCATAACAGAGCTTCAAATAAGTGAAACAAAACCTCATTAAATTATATGGAGAAATAGATAAATCTATAATCACAGTCAAAACAAGATGGAATTGGGAGGGAGACAAACCATATGTGACTCTTAATCTCACAAAACAAACTGAGGGTTGCTGGGGGGAGGGGGGTTGGGAGAAGGGGGTGGGATTATGGACATTGGGGAGGGTATGTGCTTTGGTGAGTGCTGTGAAGTGTGTAAACCTGGTGATTCACAGACCTGTACCCCTGGGGATAAAAATATATGTTTATAAAAAATAAAAAATTAAAAAAAATGTTTCAGGATCCATCATTCAATAATTGATGGAGAAAATAGAAAATCAGCAAGAATATAGAAAATTTGAACACTGTGTGTTGGCTAACTGAACAGAATTCAGAAAATTTGAACACTCTGAACCAAAAAAAAAAATTACCAAAATGGTCAATCTTTAGATCAATATCCCTCATGAACATAGATGCAAAAAAAAAAAGGAATTTTTGAAAATCAAATTAAGTCCAACAATTTGTAAAAATTATATTATATCATGATTCAGGAAAGTTTATTTTAGGAATGCCAGGTTTGGTTTAGCATTCAAAAATTAATGTAATTTACCATATTTTTAAAAAGCTAAAATCAAAACTCATAATTATCTCAGGGGTTGTAGGAAAACTCAGTGGATGAAATCCAACATTATTTTTTGATAACCACTGTCAAAAACTAGGAATAGAAAAGCACAATCTTACCTGGTAAAAACTGAAAAATCTATATTTAATAACAATGTAGTGGTGAAACACTGAACAAGTTTCCTAGAAGATCAGAAACAAATGAAAGGATGTCCACTTGTACTGCTCTATTCAGCATTGTACTGAGGGTTCTAGGCAGTATAATAAGTTAAAAACATGAAATTAAAGATATTCAATGACAAAGAAAGAAGTGTAGCAATCTAACGGAATCTACAAAAAAAGGTACTAAAACTAATTAGTTCAGCTAGTTTCTAAGATATAAGATGGCTATACAAGCATCATCTTTGTTTTCAAGTCTTTACATAAAGAATTAGAAATTGAAATTGAGAAAGCAGGATGCCTGGGTGGCTCAGTGGGTTAAGCCTCTGCCTTCAGCTCAGGTCATGATCCCGGGGTCCTGGGATCTAGCCCTGCTTCAGGCTCTCTGCTCAGCAGGGAGCCTGCTTCCCCCTCTCTCTCTGCCTGCCTCTCTGCCTACTTATGACCTCTCTATCAAATAAATAAAAATAAAATCTTAAAAAAATAAAAAAGAAATTGAGAAAGCAATATTATCTACATAGCATTAAAATTATGACACAGAAAAACCTGACAAAATATACCAAACTGTTACTCTAAAAATACACCATTGCTGATAGGAATTAAAGAAGGTCTAGATAACTGGAGAGATATGTCTTGTTCATAACTCAGAAGATATAAAACATTATGGTGTCAAAGCCTTTCACATTGTTCTAGAGATACAATGAAATCTTAAAATCTAGCAGGCTTTCTGCATAGTGACAAACAAATTCTAAAATTCATATAAAGACATAAAGAACCTAACTTGCCAAAGTAACTTATAAAAAGAGCAAAATTTGAAATTTAGCATTAATTTGAGTAGTAGTATCAAAAAAGACATGTATCAGTTGAATGGAATAACATCAAGAAAAAGATTCACACATCTTTGGACATCTAATTTTCAGACATATACTAAGGTATTTCAAGGGAGAAAGGATACTGTTTAACAAGTGGTGGTGGAGCAATTGTATATCCATATGCAAGAAAAAAATCTATGGATTGTACCATATATGAACACACACACACACACACACACGGATACTGTTTAACAAGTGGTGGTGGAGCAATTGTATATCCATATGCAAGAAAAAAAATCTATGGATTGTACCATGTACAAACACACACACACACACACACACACTGGACAACAGACCTAGTTGTCCATAGATTTAATTAAAAGCCAACTGTCTCAAAGCTATGGAGAACATGGAGAGTCCTATAAAGTTTTTCCTCCCAAAAGGATCCCTGAATTTAAGAAACATAAAAAGCCAATTGAGACTTACATAGTTAGAGAGGATTACATGTTTCCTATAACTTTGGAATGAAATACTCAGAATTAATTATGGTTTAGTTATCATATTATGTTTCAAATTATATCAGAGGGTGGAGTAAGCCAAAAGAGGAAAGACAATCTCTCGTTTGAAGAGCTTTTTGGAAATTATTACCTCACTAGGGAACTTGGTAAGAGAAGAAAACAGAGTATTTCATGATAAGATCATCTAAGTTCTATCCTGATGATTGATTGACAAAGTTTGAGCCATGTAAAAATTATGTTAATTTATTCTCCTCTCTGTTTCTCCCACAACAAGTTCCAAAAATGGTATTTGGCATCACATATTTCCTCTCTAATATAATAGAGTGTGAATTATTCACATAAATGGCTTCTACAATAACTACTTTTTTAAACTCAGAATGGACTAGTAAGATAAAAGCAAAATTGAGGTCACAAGAATATAAGCTATTCTTAATTATAAATCTTTAGAAGTATAAATATAGAGAAAAACAATAATGATGAAATAAAGAATCTCATTAAAATAGATTTTTATTGGATAATAATAAATATCTGTATTACATACCTGTCACTGGCTTACTTTAGCAGCTAAAATATTTAATTCAGTCTTTTATATTTGGTAATAATATAACTCAAATGTAGCCCATTTCTCACAGGTATATAAACAACAGTATAATTTTGGTAACTTGAAGTTGGTCAGATGGAAATTAAGAGGGGCAGAGGGAGAGGGAGAGAATCTTAAGCAGGTTTCACACTGAGTGCGGAGCCCATCACTGGGTTCGATCTCAAGACCATGAGATCATGACCTAAGCCAAAACCAAGGGTCAGATGCTTAAATGACTGAGCCATCCAGGTGCCTCTTGACTTCATAATTTAATAAAACTGTTGCTTATACCCCATGTTGAATAGTTTGGCAAAAATGAATATAGTTTGTACTATGAGTTCAATCCCTTCCTTAAGTATTATAAGTTAGAGGGCCTCATCTGAGAAATGATAATGTTGGTTTCACACATTCTCTAGAGCCCAATTTTTTTCTCCTAAAAACACACCTGGAATTTTGTTGCTTCAGCAGTCTAAAGAAAGTTAGAGAAGCCTAAAATCATGGCAGTTAAAGGACATGTGGCTTTTTATCATATTTTCTGATATGTGTGTAAAGAGGGAAAGAGTATTGCTGGAGGAACGCAGCATACAAAGATCTACATGTTTGCCAAAAATATGACCAATGTTATTCCTTTTATGCCACCCCATCTGGACACAATTTCTAGGTTCCAGGATCACATTTTCTTGTACTGGAGTTATATGATCTAGTCATATATAAGGCTAATGGATCATGCTATATAACTTAGCTTCTATTGCATTTTATATTTTGCTGAATCATAGGTATATTTGAAGTGTTAACAGCTATCCTTTCCATGGCCAGATACATCATCGTTTGGTTGGGGATGTTAATGGCAATAACTTAATCACAACTTTTTTTTGTTATGTAAAGATACACTACCTCTTTAATCTGGAAAAAAATACATCTGTGTTCCATATTATAAAACTGTATTAAAATTCATGAAAGATAACTGTGTTAAAAAGTCTTGTCCCTAGGGGCACCTGGGTGGCTCAGTGGGTTAAGCCACTGTCTTGGCTCAGGTCATGATCTCAGGGTCCTGGGATTGAGCCCCACATCAGGCTCTCTGCTCAGCAGGGAACCTGCTTTTCTTCCTCTCTCTTTCTGCCTGCCTCTCTGCCTACTTGTGATCTCTCTCTCTCTCTGCCAAATAAATAAATAAATCTTTAAAAAAAAAAAAAAAAGTCTTGTCCCAGTCTCAGTGATGGATTTAGGTATTCACCTTTGCCTCTAAATATAAATCCAGGTAGAATGACATAGGCAAATGCAAGGTGCAACTTGAATTCTTTTCTCCTCCTTCCTTCCCTTTCTCCCAGTGAAAGGGTCTGCACGTAGGGCTGTGGTCCCACCATCTGCATATCCTTTCACCATATTCACTCTTGGAGCACCTCATGGAGAAGCTACTCTCTCCTTTTTCTTTCTTGAAATTTTTTCATGCACTACACTCCAGACCATGTACCCTGGTACCTTCAGGTCTAACCTAGTCATAAAAATGGTCATTGAAGGAGATTTAAATTAGGGAGTAGAACATTTCCCTTTGCCCAATATATGTCCTTTCTGCTTGAGTTGCCCACTCCTTCCCCTAGAACTACGAGAAATAACCAGCTTCCTCTGCTCTATTCTTCTTTAAGGAGAAGCCAGGAAATGGGACTCCCAAGTTGCAGCTTGATCTTCCCTTTTCCTTTCTTAATTCCCTGAGCAAATCTCTCCAGGTTGTTTGGACTTCCTCATTGTTTCAACATACACAGTTGTCCCAGAAAAAAAATGCTATGGAGCTTCAGCTTCAGACACACCATTAAAATAATAATGTCATGAGTAATATAAATATACTGTCAGTTTTTAAAACCTCAATATTCAATAAAATATAAATCATGCTTACTTCAAAAAAATGTGGTGAGTGCAAGCCATTATATTTTTGGTAAAAACAGAGAAACTACAGGGTAAATGCAAACCCTATGGATGAAAAAAAGCTGCATTTCATTTAAAATACTGTAATATATTCTCTATCAGTCTGAAAGGTTTTTTAACATTTAAAGTCAGTTAAGCTTTGATATTTTAGAAATGAACCCCAATAATGTATATAATTTATAATACTATATGTATATATATACAGTGAGATAAAATATATTTATAATGATCATCAAATTGGCATATGTTAATTTTATCTGCACTGAAAATATTAGGAATCAATATTCTATAATGTCTTAAAAGCTGTGTTGTCAACAATTACCCTCATAATCCTCTGGTAGAAAATCATTATTCTTACCATGTTATACAGGTGAAGAAACTTACAGATTTAATGCCTCAGCTAATGATATACAGAAAGACAGTTACGGCAAGGGTCAACAATCAGAATTTATTTGGGGATGTCACTTTCAAACTGCTGTTTCACATTGACCTCTGAAAGAAAATCAATTATATAGAGCTTACTGGCTTAGAGAATGTCAATGCAATGCAGTTTAATTCATCATTAAACCTGTACTGTCTATTTTACCAGTCTGTTGTTTACTGTGAATAGTAATGCTGAATAAAAACCACACTGGAGAATAAGGAAGGGTGTATTTATTGGGATGTCTACTAGACATTAGTAACATTCCTACTGAAGTGCTTTCCTACCACACTGAAGACATTTTTTTTTTTTTTAAGGTTTAAATTCATCGAATGATACTGAAGCAGAAAGTAGAAGACAGCATCATTCTATCATCAAATGTGAAGTGTTATTGTTATAATCTCTGGAATTCCATTAAATATGTGGGGAAATGAGCTTTCACAATAAAAAATAAAGGATTTAAAGGATAGCGGGAATGACAGAAAGAGGTAACTAATTTTCCCAATTCAGACAGTTCACTGCCTGACGAAAGAAAGCATATATCTATTTGGGAGGTGGGGTGGGGTACATTGTTATTTCCTGAAACTGCATACAGAGAGAAAGAGGGATTCTTTAATGGAATCTTCTTATAAAGAAGAAAATATGACAACAAATACAATGCATTTGACTGAAAGTATTGGCTGAAAATATACAAGTTATTCTCAAATGAATACTTCTTGGATTCAATATCAGTGAAGTAGAAAGCTTAACGTTAACTTGTAATTTACTGAAATAATTTTAGTGGGAAATAAAACATCTAAAAGAATAGCTAAAAATTCCTATGCATGTTCTAAGATAATTCCTAAGCAGGTATTTTGTAGGAGCTGGATTGAAATCTTTACCTAACTTAATTTGATAATGGTAGTTGTGAAAATAAAATGTCTTGTGGATTAAAGCTAGGTGATATATGTTAGAAATAATAAATGAGGGAGGAAATGGAATAAGACCATGCATGTGATAGATTGCACAACTCCTCCGGCACCATTTATATATGCCCTAATATGAAATGTGGCCCTGGACTTGTTCATGTGATGAGCCTGGAAAGGAAGGTTACTATATTTTCTTTAGGGTTTTTTTTTTTTTTTTAATAAAATTGGCCTTTTAGATGTAAGAGCTCTAGTGGTACTGCCCTTAATTAAATAATACAGAATCTTTTGTCCATCTTTCTGTGCTTTGTTTTAGCCACTTGCTTTAAACCTACCTTCCAGTTGTTTTGAAATCTCTCTCTGTTCTAAACTTTGCTTAAGTTCTCTAAGAAATTTTTTAAAATTACATTAAAATTTCCTATGTTCTGTTTATGACTTTTTAAAAATTTGACCCTTAATATTTTTCCTTTAATAATTATGATTTCATTTTTCATCTGCTCATATACTTGATGCAGATATTGTTGTGGGCTTTCTCAGATTGTTTTATCATCATAAATTATTTTGTTGCTAATGGCTCAATTTTGTTAATTCTGGTGTAACCCCTCATGGATGATTACTGTCCGTGTCTTTTATAATTTTAGACAATGCAGGCATCCTCAAGAGAGTCAGGTGTGTTTGCTTTATTATTTTTTACTCTTGGAATCCCTGAGTTCTCTCTAGAGCAATCAGTGCTGCTCTGGACTTTTGTTGTGGGGGAGGGAACCTACATTGTCTTTAGTGTTAATGGACCAGATTTTGGTTTATTTTCCTCCTCCCTGAATTCCTATAGCATTCAGACCCTTAAACTTGTCTCCCTCAATCGTACATGGAACAAACTTGGGAATTAAATTTTTCACAGAGGCCATTTCTCCCACCTCCAGCATTAAGGCCAGGGCAAACTTCTGGTACTTTCCTAGGTCCATATGCAGTCTTTCTCTAGTGTAATCTCATGAGTCTTGGATTATGTTTGGCAGCACTGATTTTGGTTCTAGTTTCTGACCTTGTTTAGGCCCAAGGTCACACCTCTTTCTCTCTTATAGGTACTTTATTAAACTCCATGTGTAGCAATTAGATCATACAGCTTTCCTATCCTCTCTTCCAGTGAATTCATGGGTTTTCTTCTCCTGCTCTGCATTGCCATATATTATTTTTCTAACATTTTCTAGTATTTGTATTTAGCATGGTAGTATATGATAAAATAAGGTTGGGTATGTATCTGCATATGCTAGGTTCAGACTGTTGCCAATATGTAATTAACTTCATAAGTGTTTTTTGTGTCTTTAGTATATTCTTCTAAATCAGTGTGCATTACTGCCTTCCTGGATCACATATTCCTATTTAGTTGTCTGCATTTTCCTTTCCTTCTATGTCATGGTCACTGAATGATGAATTTATATATCCCCAGGTAATTCATATTGGATATTTGGTGGAAGTAAAACATTTTTGTTGAAAGGGATGTTAAAGGTCATGTCTTTCAATTTCTTTCTATTGCTTGGAAGTAACAAAAGTGAAGAAAGTAAAGAAACTCAGACAGAGAAGAGTCGATGTCATTCAGCATAATATCCTGGCACAATCTTATTAGAACACCTTTTGATTCTGCAAATAAAAAACTTGTGGATCATATTTTGTAAAATTTAAGAAATTTTATATTGCTTCTTTGAAGTACCAGAAGTACCAGAATTACTATCTGTGTTTTCCAAATACAGATTGAACTAGAGATAGTAATATGAGATAGTAATATGAGGCATGAAAGTACATTAAGTTATTTTCTATACCCATTGTGACTTTTATTAAACACACTGAATGTTGGAAAATGGTTGTATTAATTTTTACTTTTCTGTCTCCTAAACAGTCCTAGCCATATTTACTCATAATTAACTGTTCTTATTTAGGTCTTAAAATGTAAATATTACAAAGGTCTTTATAACTAAAGCTTAGTTTTATTATATGAATATTTATATCAAATGATTTATCATATTATGTTCAGGTTTCAAATATGTTTTCAACCTACAAAAGTTATTCAAAAACTAAATTTCTAGTTTCTATCCTAGGCCACCAAATTAGAAACTTTGAAAATGTCCAGTACCCATTTTCTACACATTAATCTTCTTAGTACTAGTACCCCTCAGAAGAAAGTACAAAGATTCTTAGCATGTCATTGCTGGTTGATTACCTTTTGGCCCATGTTTCCTTATCATCTGGATTGTCCAAAAGTCTAAGCTAATACCTTTCCCCATCCTCAGGGAACTTTGCACATTTTCTGTATTCCTAAAGATTCCATCTCATCTCCTCCATCTTTCATCTGCACAAGTTGCTTTCCTTTCATAGAAGGACTTACAGTTCCTCTGGCAAAGCTTGACTACGCCTGAAACATCAATTCAGATATCACCTGGTTTATAAAATTTTATAGTCCCTATAGGTGGTGAGAATAAGATGAAGCATGTGTTGAGGGAGTAAGTTATGTAAGAATCTCGATCTGATTATCATGACACAATGTGAATGTGCATGGTCATCCTTGAGTGTTAGTGATAAGCACTTTTTTTTTTTAAGATTTTATTTATTTTTTTGGCAGACAGAGATCACAAGTTGGCAGAGAGGCAGGCAGAGAGAGAGAGAGGAAGCAGGCTCCCTGCTGAGCAGAGAGCCTAATGTAGGGCTCGATCCCAGAACCCTGGGATCATGACCTGAGCCAAAGGCAGAGGCTTTAACCAACAGAGCCACCCAGGGGCCCCGATAATCGCTTTTTTTTCTTCTTTCTTTTTCTTTTTTTATTTTTTTACATAATTGTAGAAGATAGGGGGCAATGCTCCCTGTGTTTACATGCATCTCAGTCATTCACTCTGCTTGGTGTGAGTTGACCACTAAAGTTTAGTAGCCTGTTCATAAGACCTGAGGAGTTTTACACTATTGTAGACTATTTCTTATTCCTTCATTTGGAAGTGTTGGGAGGCCAGAAATGTTTCACAAGTGAAGACAGGTAATTTAAGTATAAAAAAGTATTTTCCTGCCTACTTAAGAATAAAGCAAAACTTAAAATTAGAAGACAAAACTAAACATGTCTCTCCAACCTTAAGGCAACTTGCTCTTAATTTCTCATTGTTATGGGGACCAGAATCTTATGATTTCTTTAAAGATCTTGAACCATGTAGTTTTCTTGCACAAAAATAAAATCAAGAGAAATTATATTCATTTTTTAAGTTAATTTTATTTTTATTGAGATATAATTGGCACATTTCTTTGTGTAAGCTTATAGGGTATATGGTGATTTGATACATTTATATAGTGCAGTATGATTCCTGCCATAACATTAGCTAAAAACTCTATCAAGTCACATAGTTACAATTTCTTTTTTATGGTGAGAACATTTAAAATCTGGTCCTCTAGTAATTGTAAAGTGTATAATACAATATTATGGACTATAATCACTAGGTTGTGCCTTAAATATTCATTATTATTCACAAAACATATGCATGTTTTAAATACAATTCAACAATACAAAACTTAAAAAGTCCTCTAGAGAGCACACATTGAAAATAAAGTTTACTAAAATACTTCTACAGTTTATGATTGAGGCAGTATTACCCATGAATTCTTCTTTTAGAAGTAGTTACACAATTGCCCACTTATACATTATATGTAAGAGAAAAGAAATAAAGAAAAGAAAATTCAACCACCTAAAGGACCATCAATCAAGGCATTCTGAGAAAAAAGCTCTTAATCCTATTCTAATCCTACCTCCTGAAGCTAACTATTCTTAATAGTTTCATATGTATTCATCCAAGATATATGTCTATGCAAATACCATCAAAAGATATTTTAACAAAAAGGAATCATGTTATAAATACTACTCTTTAACTTACTTTTTTCACTTAATAATACAATAATGTGGATTATATTTTTTGCTCTTCCAATGCAGTTGTACTATTTTAACACCCACATAATGTTATTTAATTCATTACTTTACACACTTTCAAAAGAACAATTCTATTCTTTATGATGAATTTAAGTGATATTTTATGATATCTTATTTAGCGATATTTTATGATGCCTCAAGCATAAAGAAATCTTGAGTACAAAAACAATTTTAATATATAGATAAGCTTAAAAACAAGAAAGGAGGATATCCAAGAGCTAACAAGAAAGAACTCAAAGCCATAGTGGTAAGCTGGAATTAAAGTCGCATTAGTGGTTCAGTATATTTTAACTGGTATATGCTTAGTGGCTTGGATTTTTTTTTTTTTTTTTTTGTCTTCAAAGTTGTTTTTTTTTTTTTTTAAGATTTTATTTATTTATTTGACAGAGAGAAATCACAAGTAGATGGAGAGGCAGGCAGAGAGAGAGAGAGAGAGAGAGGGAAGCAGGCTCCCTGCTGAGCAGAGAGCCTGATGCGGGCCTCGATCCCAGGACCCTGAGATCATGACCTGAGCCGAAGGCAGCGGCTTAACCCACTGAGCCACCCAGGCGCCCAGTGGCTTGGATTTTAAAATTAGTATGGAGATCAGACACATGCATGGTCGTAACCAGAACTGATAAAACTTCATAAAGCTGGGAGCTGAACAAAGCCATCATATCTGTGAACAGAGAACCGTTGCTAATGAGTTCACATGCTGCAATCACAAAGCATATATAGAAACTTATTGCCAAAGGTCAATTAAAAAACAAATCCAGACTTTGGTAAGGAGGGACTTTGTTTGAAAAGATTAATTAAATAAAAAGAACAGTCTAACCTCAGTATCAAAGAGAAAATGGTTTTTCTTTTATAGAAAAGGATAATTGAGGTAAGCAGGAACTTTGTAGGGAAATGGGCAAGCAGAAGGAAATGAATTTTCAGTATCATTGGACCTGTTTAAGAAAAATATACTCTCTATGGCCGGCCAGTTCTAAGAATGAGTTTTTAAGGGGAATGTTCTATACTTCTATCGATTGTTGAAGCTTGGAGTCAAGCCAAAAATTAGGGGTCTGTGCGGAGGAAACTTCTGAAGATATAGTAAAGTTTGGTTAAGCCATGTTACTGAGTCAGTTATCAGTAATTATGAGCATTTGGTTACAACTAGGATCATTCATCACTGAGTTGGCAAATCCACACCCCAGGAACTAAATATAATAGAGCAATTTGAAAGAGATTTAATTCTTTTAAGCTTAAATGCCCTCAGAGACATTAAAAAGAGAGAGAGAGAGAAATGAAAATACAGTGATACAAAATATCATGGTTAAAAACGAGTAGACCCTAAATTGCTAGAATTCACAATATTATAAATAGAAGCTATATTTGAAAGAGTACCAGACAGAATCACTACTAAATAAAATCTACAGTCACTATAATAAAAGAGCAACTTAAAGTTGCAATATCTAAAACAATATCTAAAGAAATGATTAATGAAATGTATTGATATAATAAATTGGAAAAATGATTAGAATATAAATAATGGGCAAAAGATTACTATATTTTAAAATTTAAAAAAAGAAACAAAATAAAAATGAAAACTCAAAAATGAAAGTGCAAAAAGCCAATACATATATAAAAATTAAAAGAAAAATTAAAATAAAATACCATTTTTCAACTATATTGGAAAAATTTAAGACTTATTTGTTTTTTAAAATATTTTGTTTATTTATTTGACAGAGGGAACATGAGCAGGGGGAATGGGAGACGGAGAAGCAGGCTTCCCGCTGAGCAAGGAGCAGGATGTGGGGCTCCATCCCAGGACACCGGAACCATGACCTGAGAAGAAGGCAATTGCTTAATAACTGAGCTACCTATGTGCCCCCAAATTTAACTTTTTAAAGCCAGTAGTTAAATTTGGGATATAGATGACCTTTGATGGAAGATGGTTATTGCCACCCTTGAGTAATAATTTGGCATTATCTGTTGAAATTTTATATATGTGTCTTTGCCTGGGAATATGTGCTGCTATGAATTTATTTTTTAATATGATTCTCTTTAAGTCTGTATAAGTATATGTAGTGTTCATGATAACAAAAACTTCCAAACAATTTAAATTCCTACTCTTAGAAAAATTTTAAGAAAATATTTTTAAAAATATACTTGTACAAAAAGTTAAAAAATTTAAGGTTTTCAATGTGGATTTTTTTTGCCTATTATTTGTCTGCTTTTTTCTCCCTATACATTATCAAGGGAAAAAAAACAACAACAGTGAGTTGTACTGCTATAATCCTTTGAAATGGGGGGCTCCAAAATGCATCTTAATTAGATAACATTAATAATTAGAGTAATTAGATACTTCACTTATTAAAGTGCAATCGTTTTTGAGAACCTTAAATATTAATGTAGTAGAAAATGATTTACCTGCTATGGCCAGTAAACTGAAACACCCATTTTAAGATGTCTATATATAGTCATAAGACTGAGGAAGCCAACTCTAAACCCAAGCAGCCTTTAGAGCCCTGAAAACTGAATTATTTGTCAACATAACGTGGAAGGCATATTTTAATAACGCAAGAGTCAAATTGAAAGACTGAACATGATGTGAAGTCTAGTAGAATGATATTTTGGAATATTATATGATTTTTTTTCTATCTTGCTGGTTATAACATTCAGATAACTATATCATACAGAAAGAGTCTTTTGCCTCAGGCAATAGGTGGTAAAAACATTAAGAACAATGCTTTTATATTATGCAACTTATCAGGCTGAGGGAACTCAATGCACATTGCCTGATGGATACAATGCAACCTAAACTTTCCGAATATGTTAATTCTTCTCCAGGTAGGTAGAGCTAGAGAATCAGAAGAGAAAAATAAAATGTTATATGTTGGTAGTTCCCTAGATGGGGGACCATTGCATCCATTAGCATAGGAAACGTATCAGTTTAAAAGCTTTATGCAAACTTCCCATTTTAACACATGATAGATGAAAAAATCCCGTAACCAAAAAAAAAAAAAAAGTCTAAATGGCAACACAAGGTTGGTGTCTTAAGTGCCTCAGACAGTCACAGCCAATTTCCTGTGGCACAATGAAACCCTGGGGCAACCTGACTATTCTGGGTACCAAATGCCCACTGAAGTACAAAGAAAAACTGACATATTTAAATAGGCAAAATTATAAAGAAGACTTGTTTCCTAGAAGAAGGAATTAAATGTCAGTAACCTGCCTATAGCTATAATTTAGGACTCTGATAAAAGGTGGCCACATCTGGTGACTGTACCACATGGATACACAACAAGCCCCATCTGTCAGTCTTCTCCCTATACTGCCATAGGCCCCAATACCATATGATCTTGAAAGCAGAGCATTTGGAAAGAGAGCAGCCATTCAACTATCTGAAATCATTTTTTAACTTTAACTCGCTAAGTTAAAGTTTAACTGGGTAAGTTAAATTGTTTCCCTTACAGTGCATTCTTTGGGAGGCACTTCATTAACAGTGATAATATTTTGGGATGCCTGGGTGGCTCAGTGGTTAAAGCCTCTGCTCAGGTCATGAACCCAGGGGCATGGGATCGAGCCTCACATCAGGCTCTCTGCTCTGCGGGGAGCCTGCTTCCTCCTCTCTCTCTGACTGCCTCTCTGCTTGCTTGTGGTCTCTGTCAAATAAATAAATAAAATCTTAAAAAAAAAAAGTGATAATATTTTACAATTAAAGTATGGAAAGGTTACTTCTTTTCTTTCCCCAGAAAAGATAGATAGATCCTTTGATCTATTGATCAATCTATGTAAATAAATAGATTAATAATTTATCTATATAGCATTTAATAGATATAAGGTTATTTCTCTATAGATGATAATAGGTATAGAGACAGAGACAGACGCAGAAGCAGAGACAGAGAAGAGACAACGACTAAGATCTTCTCTTTCTGGATTCAGTGTATTTTCTTATTATGTCACATTGCTGCCAGTCCAACTACCTTCCCCACAAGAAATTTGCTTTGATTGCTTTGTAAGGTAAATGAACTAGTTTTTCACCTGCAGGCTTTGCTTATTCTTCTTAACACAATTCAGAGTTAATGATCCCAAATAATTGTTCAAGCTTGTTCAGGGACCATCTGCCAAATCAAAAGAGACATTTCTGCCTGGGAATGAAAATGTGTCTGCATATATGTTGTTATATTTATGCCTCATGAAGAAATAAACTTTCATGTGGTCTGATAACAATGAACTTTAGTCGTATTTTAAAATAAAAGGGTCCATTTTTTCTAATGATAATAATTATTGCCACCATTTTCAGAGCACATTTTACTGGGTCTCTTGCTAATGACTTAATGGGAAAGTATTATTACCTTTCTCTTCTAGAAGAACTTGTATTTAAAGATATTATGTCACTTGCCAAAGATCACCCACATAATAGGTACCATAGACAGAATAAAAATTGAGAGTATACTCTTAGCCTTTACACAGCATCATTTCAATTTACTCAAAGTAATAAGATCTTATATTTCTATTTATAAAGGTATATACCATTTTGAAAGTGTTAATTTATTGATGATTTCTTTATTGGTTGAACAAATCTTGATCTTCTAACCGCTTTGTTGAGAATAAACTGCAGGAGAATAAGAGCAAAGAAGGAAAACCATTTAAGAAACTATAACAGTGGGGTGCCTGGGTGGCTCAGTGGGTTAAGCCTCTGCCTTTGGCTCAGGTCATAATCTCAGGGTCCTGGGATCAAGCCCCGCATTGGGCTCTCTGCTCAGCAGGGAGTCTGTTTCACCTCTCTGCCTACTAGTGATCTCTCTCTCTGTCAAATAAATAAATTTAAAAATCTAAGGAGAGAGAGAGAGAGACTATTACAATAATTAGAATAGAGACTATTTTTAATAGTTCAAAATGGTGACAGTAAAAGGTGGTGAGAAGTGGTAAGATTCCATTGTATTTTTCAGGAGGATTTGATAATGAATTGGGGATGGAGTGTGTGAGAAAGATGGTAATCAAGGACAGTTTCAGGATTTGTGGCCTGATTGCCTAGAGAGATGAAGTTTCCATCAACTCAACTGGGAAACGGTGAAGGAATAGTTTTTGGAGTCAGAAGACAGGGCAGGAAAAGGCAGGAGTTAGTTGTAGACATGCAAAAGTTGAGATGCTTATTTTCCTCCTCAGCGTGTTTGGGTTCATTGTTTCCTACTAGGGAATTTTAACTGAAGTTAAAATTTATCATGTTGTTCCATTAGATGAGATGAGAGGGTACACTATTTAAGGAAATCATCACCGAAGTTTTGGGGAGTTATTGCCAAAAGGTCAGGCAAACAAACACTAAAGCACATAGCCCATAATTTTCAAGTATCACTGGGAAATTTTCATGACTTACTGATAAAGTTCCCCCTATCTCAGTCTGTAGCAAAGAAACAGGTGAATCTCAAGTGATCACTTCTCTGGCTGTGATTCTGGATACATCTGGATGTCTTTCCCATATTTATCCTCCTTTTCTTCATCCATACAAATATTCTATGAGTTCTCAATGGCAACACTACCCCAGAACCTTAGAAGGAAATAGATGCCAAAAAATGTAGCTCCTATCAGTTCCTCACCATGCAGAAAGGAGCTTAGAAGGAAGGAGGTATTGGTGATGACAAGTTGGAAAAAAAAAATCCAATTCCTAATTAAAATATCTAGTAAGCACTTGGATAGAAGAGTTGATTTTTCAGAGAATGAGTTAGTATTAGAATTACATATTTGTGGGATGCCTGGGTGGCTCGGTTGGTTAAGCCGCTGCCTTCGGCTAAGGTCATGATCCCAGGCTCCTGGAATCGAGGTCCGCATCAGGGTCCTTGCTCGGCAGGGAGCCTGCTTCTCTCTCCGCCTCTGCCTGCCACTCTGCCTGCTTGTGAGCATGCTCTCTCTCTCTCTTTCTCTCTGACAAATAAATAAATAAAATCTTTAAAAAAATAAAAAGCTTAGATATTGTTGTCTTTGTTTCTTAGACTGCCATAATGAAGTACTACAAGCTGAGTGGCTTAAAAAAAAATTGTCTCTGAGTTCTGGAGGCTTTCCAAAATCAAGATGTCATCAGAGCCAGGCTGCTTCTCAGACTCTGGGTAGAATCCTTCCTTGTGTCTTGGCAGTTTCTGGTGGTGGCCATCAGTCCTTGGCATTCTGTGTCTGTCATCACATGAATTCTTCCTCTGCATCTGGTATTTTCTTCTCCTTATAAGGATAAGGAGTTGGGTCTACCCTAACAGTCCATCTTAACTTGATCACATCTGTGGAGACCTTGTTTCTAAATATGGTCATAGTCACACATTCAGTGGTATGGGGGGGAACAATTTAATCTATGACAGTAATCTTCAGAGTGCTGAGGATATTCAAAGCCATAGTTCTGGATAAAAACACCTAGTAAGCAGATTTGGGTAAGGAAAATTTGTGGCCCAAAGATTCTCATCTGGCACACAAGCAATAAGGAATCTGGAAAAGAGATTGAGAGAGTGGTTATTAAGTAAGAGGGTATATTTCTTTTCCATTGCTGGGGCTATAACAAATGGCCACAAGTTGGTGGCTAAAACAATACCATGTTACTATCTTTTGGTTCTGGAGGTCAGAGGTCGAAGTTGGGTCTTACTGACTAAAATCAATGCATCTGCAGGGCTGTGTTCTTTTCTGGCAATTTAGGGCAGATTTTGTTTCCTTTTGTCTTTCAGCAGCTTTTAGAAGCTGAATTACTTGACTCATAGTTTTCTTCTATCTTTAAAACTAATTCAGTAGTCCCCCAGACTTATCTGCAGTTTTGCTTTTTCGTGGTCTCAATTACCCGCAGTCAACTGCAGTCTGGAAGGAGATGATCCTTCTTCTGACACATCACACTTCATAAGTTCAACAGTAGTAGCCTAATGTTATGTCACAATGCCTACATCATTCACCTACTTCATCTCATCACGTGCGCATTTATCATCTCACATCATCAAGAGAAGGGTGAGTAGAGTGCAGTAAGATATTTTGAGACAAAGAAAGAGATGACATTCACATAAATTTTACTACAATATATTGTTCTATTTTATTATTGTTCAATAGTTGTTAATCTCTTACTATGCCTAATTTTTTAAAATAAATTTTATTGTAGGTGTGTATATATAGGAAAAAGCATAGTATATATAGGATTTGGTACTGTCTGTGTTTCTTGCCTCCACTGGGGGTCTTAGAACATGTCTCCTACTTATAAGTAGGGACTATTGCAATAGCTAGTTAAGTTTTTCCCACATATTATCATTCTGACCCTGACTTTTCTGTCTTAATCTTCCATATTAAAATAACCCTTGTGCTCAAATTGGGCCTATCTGGACAATACAGGAAAATCTCTCTATTTTAAGGTCCACTTATTAGCAAACTCAATTCTACTCGCAACCATAATTCCACTTTGCCATGTAACATAACATATTCACAGATTCTGGGGATTAAGACATGGGTGTCTTTGGGAGACCATTATTTTGCTTACCACAGAGGGAAGCTGGAAAGTGTAGTATTTTTAGGTCTAAATGTTATCGAGGGGGAAAAATGATTGAGCATGTTGGACTCTTGCTGATGGCCTAATTAAGTTAACTAGGTTACTTATTGATGATTCCATGAGGTTAAGACGTGAAAATAAGCATGGATTTAACATCTGGGAAAACACTGGTAGTATGAGAAGAACAATTGATGTGTATTGATTGGCATACAAGTCTGGTGTAGGTAATTCAGGCAATGGTAAGAGAAAATATAGATTGAGGAAGTACTGACAACTCCAATGTTTATTGGAGGTTTATGATGTATAGGTTGTCACTGAGTGTTCTTGTAACCCTCACCAAAACTATATTTAATAAAGTGGACATTTTTGTTATTCTCATCTCTGTAACATGCCATAGAAGTATTCCACATGCTATGGTTGGTTTCCATTATTAATATAATTTAAAATTTTTCAAAAAATAATGTTACAAGGAGTGTTGTATGGTGTTAAACTATTTACAATTGTAGAGTGATGGATCTAATATTGTAATTCTGCATTACTTTATTTTAAAAATGGAAACTGAAGTATTAAACTCCCTTTTTATATTGGGGGAGAATTCTTTAAACAGAGATTATATTTCTTCTATAGTAGAAAATTAGGAAATGATTAAAAATATATTCATTTGTTAAAAATTACCCATTTTTAAAAAAGGATACCAACTAATAATATAGGGAGAGATAAAAAAAGTTTCTGATAGCTCAATTAAAATATAACATTGTTTTTGCACTTTATGAAATTTATTATGTCAAATATCCATCATTTAAAATCATACTTTCTGAAAACTGTAGATTCTAAGTTCCTTTTTACCAATTGGATGCTACTTTCCTTTTATAATGTACCTAAGTAGCTTTATGCTTCAGTTTCCTGGTCTGTAAAAATACTGTAAACCTATCAGTTTATCATACTAGGTCCTATTCTAAAACTAAACTAGTAAAACTAAACATAACTTGTATAATTTTGAAAAAGATATACAGTTGAAAACAAATTCAGATGACATTGACTCATAACAACTTTTAAAAAGTAGTATTTTTTTGGAGGGAGGAAGCAAAATCAAATATTGCAATGTAAATGCAGAATCTCATGATGTTTCCTACTAGGGAATTACTAAAGGGAACATAGAGATAAATTTTTATGGGCCCAGCACGCTTCCACTGCACAACTCTGCTGAGGTAAATTTTTATATAGGTTTATTGTTCTCTTTTTAATATAAATAAAGAATTGGAAAAACCAATTAATAAGAAATAAAAAATAATCAGATCTTTTAAACAGAAGTTGTTTCTGAATGTTGATGATATATTTTGGTAGTCATACATTATTGCTATTATGAACACATGCTGTTTCATATGGGTTGATTCATATTTAGTTATAAAATGTATTTATTTCTCTATATTTGACTGTACAGTTTTGGTTTTAACAGATTAAAAAGTTCTTGTCCTTTAAAACAAAAGAATAAAATGTTTTTCTATATCAAAAATATTTACAGTATACTCACTATGTGCTAAAGCACTATTCTAGGAGCTGTGGATACAGGAATTAAAACACACATGTGTGCTCACTCATGCCCTGCTGCTTATATTCTATCAGAGGACAGATTTTAAGTAAAATTAAAATATGTGTTTATTAATAAGTAATATCTACTTAACCTATGTGGATTTTTAAATATATTTTTAATATTGAAGCTAAATCTGGTATTTTAAAAGACCTATATCATAAAACCATATTAATGCCAATTTTTAATAAACTTTTATTTTTTTTAAAGATTTTATTTATTTGACAGACAGAGATCACAAGTAGGCAGAGAGGCAGGCAGAGAGAGGGGGGGAAGCAGGTTCACCGCTGAGCAGAGAGCCTGAGGCGGGGCTCAATCCCAGGACCCTGAGACCATGACCTGAGCCAAAAGCAGAGGCTTACCCCACTGAGCCACCCAGGTGCCCAATAAACTTTTATTTTTATGCTTGAATATCATGATTGAGTCAATTGAAAACTTAAAAAAAAAAAAAACTATAACACAATTATAACTATGCACACTGAAGCAGCAAGAAAATTGAAGGAATGTTTAATTTTTATATGCATTTTAATAAAATTATGATAAAATTGTGATCACAAAACATAAATTTGAAGTGCCCCAAAGTTTATAAATAAAATAAATAAGTACTGGCATGTAAATCAAAATTGATGTATATGACTTTCTTATTCAAATATCATACACAAATTGTATTCTGAGGAATTGTCTGCTTAGTTTTTTCTTAGATATATAATCACCAAGTTTTCAAGATTCTGTTTTCCTATAACATGTACAAAAAGTTTTTAAAGCAGTTTTAAAAATGTATCATTTTTATTTCCCCTATATTGAACTCCTTGGAACATCAAATGAATGTTTGCTTATTATTATTTCCAAATATTTTAATATAATGTAGAAGCAGTATTATCACGAACTTTTTAGCTACATCACATTACTATATGTTCAAAACTTTGTACATGAAACTAGCCAGAGCTTTTCACAGAATGTGCAATTAACCAATGTTCAACATTGCTTTTTCTATGTGGACATACTAATAGGCTGTAATATATTTTGCTAGAAAAATTGCATAAAGGTTATTCTGCCGTATTTTAGCATTAGCTGAGTAATTGGGTGCATTAGGAGACTAGGAATTTCAACAAGAATCTGCATTAATCCCCACCAAGCTTGAGTTAGACATACTAAAATCCCTAAAGAATTCTGTGCTCTTAATTACTGCTCTTTTCTTTTTCGATATAGAACTCCCCTGGTGATGAACAACTGAAGAAAAATCCATCACTGAGGCACTCAAAGTTTGTAATCCTTACAAGTGACCTTTCCATGAACCCCAATTTAAGGACATCTTTAAAGGGAAGAGTGTGTAAGTGTAACATTTAAGAAACTAACTTAATTAAAACAGTAAATGCTAACTTGGCATGAAAGCAAATTCTACTAGATCACCTGTCAGCATACCAAACAACAATTTTTGGTTTTGTTTTTAAACTGAACCTCAACAGAGACTGATATTTTTTTTTATCAGAGATAATTGTATTTTAAAGACATTTTTTAAAGGTCACAATAGACTTACATTTGCTATAGTTAGAAATAAACTTTAAAAAATATTTGAGTTTAATATGCAAACTTAATTTTTAAATTCTTATAGTTTTTTTTTTATAAATGTTCATATTTAGGCAAGCTTAAATATGGCTTTCCTTTTCTTCACTCTTGATTTATTTCACTTCTAGGATGATTTTGAGAATTGACAATACAGTAGTCTCAAAGAAACTCCAAATCATGGGACTGTAACCTACCTGATATTTCTCAGCCTAGAGCATCACTTAAGTAAAAAAAAAAAAAAAAATCATTGTCATTCACTTGAACCATCAGTACTTTTGTATTATTGCCTATATTGGGCACAATGATATTTCAGTCTTTTTAAAGATTATAATTGCTCAAAAGAGAGAGAGGGAGTGAGCTTGCAGGTGTGCAAGCAGAGGGGAGAGCAGAGGGAGGAGCAGACTCCCCACAGAGCCCGGAGCCAGAGGTGGGACTTAATCACAGAACCCCTAGATCTATGACCTGAGCCCAAAGCAGATACTTAACCTCCTGAGACACCCAGGCACCTCTATTTCAGTCTTTTGGACACTATCTCTACACAGGTGTTTTCAACGGCTATGAACACTAAATCTAGCCATTTAGTCGATATTCATTCATCTGGTCAGTGTTTGTCACAGTTTCTGGTATCTAAAATGTGTTTAAATTTTGTTGAGTTTGTATGTAATCCTAACTGACCTTATAGTATTGAGGAGAGTAATTAAGGCATGGGGGGCAGTAGGGGGGTGGTAGGGTGGGGGGTGAGGGTAGGGTGGTTCATTTTCTTCCCAGTGAAAATAAAAACTTTATTTCTTCTTCTTGATTCTCAAAAATGTCACTGAAACACTATTGCAAATACCATGATTTCACCTTTCCATTCTGTTTTCACTGCCTTAGGTTTTCTGCTTGGGTATCCCAAACTTGCTGTTAAACCTTGTACAACTTGTAGGACTTTTTGTGTGACTTTCTTTTCTGTGAGTCAGGATACTTCTGTATCAAACAGCAGGAAGTTAAATCAAGCACATGTTAACAAAACAAAAGGGAATTGGAGATCCGGTGATTGTCAGGGACAGTGAGGACCACCAGAAGTGAAGTTGCCTCTCAGGAAACTACCCTCAGGGATTTGAACATTGTTACACCCCTTCTTTGTACAATGTTTTCATACCTCTCCAGTTGTTGGATTTGTTTTCCCAGAATAGCTTCTCTACAAAGCAAGAGGACCTGAATGATACATCTTAGGTTGCTATTTTAAAATAGAAGTTCAGAGGATGACCAAAAAGTCTATGTTTACAGCAGGCTCCCAGCTTTAATCTTGTCAGTTACATAGTTGCTATAAACACTGAAACATAAAGTCCAAATTATTTATGCTGGTAAAAAGGATAATTGTAGTAACTGGCAATAGTGTGCTTATAAAACCATTCTGATGAGAGTAAGTCTTTGAATTTACCTGCTTTTACCTTAGAGCAAGGGGGAAACATTTTTTGACATGTATTTATGCCTAAATTCTTTGATAAAAGTGTCCTAGCTGTTATTTTTTCTTAAGATAAACACACATATTATGATGACATCTTCTCTTGAACATAGCCTCTAGTGTTACACTACTTTAGTTCCCTAAAGCAGCCTTGTATGGTTATGGTAAGAAACTGGAGGAGCATCTGGGGGGTTCAGGGGTTTAGGCCTGTGCCTTTGGCTCAGGTCATGATCTCAGGGTCTGGGATTAGGAACAACATGGGGCTCTCTGCTCAGAGAGAGCTTCCCCCTCTCTCTCTGCCTGCCTCTCTGTGATCTCTGTCTCTCTGTCAAGTAAATAAATAAAATCTTTAATAAATTAAAAAAAATAAATTGGATTAGGTGTGATTACTGACAGTAACTGTAGATTTCAGACCTCTGAGTAGACAAGGTAAAATTCTTATCCATCATGGAATCTAGAAAAGAATATAGCTTATGACTAGATGATTTATTTTAATGAGTATCTAATTTACAAATATGTTTGAAGTCATTTTTGTCTCTTACATGTTATAATTATCAATGAAAATATAATTGTGTTGATGAAACTTAATTGCTACTGTATTTCAAATAATACACGGTGCTTATTGATATTTTCAGATAATTTGCAAATGTAGAACTAGTATTGCCAAAAAATCTCATAATATAAAAGCTGTATAGTTAATACTTTTCTGATTTTTTTCAGGTAAATTACAAAACCAGAACTAGTATTACAAACAAAATTCTAATAGAAAAGTTATATAGTTAATACTTTTCTACTCACTGTAGATTATGAAAGTTAAAAAACTAGATGAAATAAATTAAAAATAAGTAAGTGTAAACTCCAAATATAATTTATCTAAAAATACTAATATAAAAATTATTTTTAATGCTAAAATTTTTAGGGATAGGTTACAGCTGATATCCATTATCTTATGAAATTCTTCAACTTTCCAATCTTTCTTTCAATGTAATCACTATTATTATCATAACAACATTATTTGTATATTATATATACTGTATTATCCCAAGCAACAATAATTTCCCTGAGTATAAGATGATATTTTAAAAGTGTCTCTATCTGTCATAGTGTCTAGTACAAACTAAATTATTGTATCAGAATCTATTATTCCTCTTTCTCACTATATTTTAATATGGGATAGAAAGATTTATTGTAATATATTTTAAATTAACATTATCTAATACTAATCATCATTTTAAAAACTCAATAAATTTCTCAGTGAGAGTATTAGAAGTGAGGTGTCTTCTAAAAATCTTATATTTTTTAGAGGCAATAGTAATCTTTAAACTACGCTTATAATTAGATGAATCTACAAAGAACTGTATTAATGCTCAAGGCTGAGAGTGGAACTGGCAGTGAGTCAGAGATTCTGAGTAATGCTGGGCAGAATATATATGAAATTTTTTTAATCATAAAGTGTTTTAAAACCCTATTTCTGTGCTGTGATTTATTCATTGACTTGTTCCTTCTAAGGTGAATAATAGAGCCATTGGACAGTGCATAGCTCTTGAAGTGATCGTAGTGGTACTTCTCCTGGCAGCTGAAGTGTTTGTTGTGACATTTAGTAAAATCTTTCAAGTTTTGACTATCTTTCAGAAATACTAACTTCCCCATATTTTCCTCCTTAATTCAGCTTAACAATGTGTTTCCACTTAATCTTAAGATTCTTCTGGCCTCCATGAACATTTTCTTGTGGTAATTTTGAAAATTCCCTCTGGTCCAGATGGAAGACACACCAAATAAATTTCCTATTAACAACAGGCAATGTTGAGGAATAAAGATTGACTTAGTTTAATTTTACTTAGCTCAATCTTTTCATTCATCCAACAAATATATATATAAAAGTACTTGTTATGGATAAAGTACTTAGGTAAGCCTTGATGATATAAAGAAATATTAAAAAATGAATACAGATTTTAAGATATGTATGTTTTAATAGGATAAATAGATAAATCAATGATTATGAAACAATGCTTGAAGTGAAATGGGGGCTATTGCAGATCATTGAAAGAGAAAAATCCAATATTTGAAGATTCACTCAAGTTAGGAACATGAAGTAAGGTATTGAGGGTGATGAGGCATTTCAGGGGAAAGAAACAGCATTTAAAAGATCTTGAGACACAAAACTGTGGTGTATTATTTACTGGGAAAAGAATATAGACCAGACTTAAACTTCTATTCATGAATAAGATGGGACCTGACTTATTTTTTGCAGAAAACACCTATAAAACTTGGATATAAAACAAACAACAACACTGGTGAACAAAAAGGAGTAAGCAGATTTTGGTGGAGGGGAATTTCATAGGATATTCATAGGAGGGAAATTTTACATTCATAGGAGGGTAATATTACAGAGTACATTTCCATTTTTTATGAATTTTATTCCGGGGTCATGCATCATCAGTGCAGCAAATGAGTTGGTAGTGGTAGTGAGAAGTCCATAGTTTTGTGACCTGGCAATTTTGAGACCCGAATATGGAGACAAACTAGTTTACAAAGAGAGGAAAATTTTGTTAAAGAAAAAGAGCCAAATGAGTCTCGACTTTAGGAAACCATACCACTCTTTGATCCCTCAATCATGCAATTCTAGACACAAAACTAAAAATACCCCCCAAAAAACCTCAACTAAAAAGAAAAGATCTGAAATGAGACCAGAGATATGGTCCATGAAAACAGCTTTTGATTTGAGACCAATTAAGATAATTGAAAGATAAAGCAGAAGAAACAACTCTTAAAAGAGAAAAATAAAATAATCTCCTGTCTCCCCCAGGTGATATTCATAATTTCCATGACTCAATCTAGAATTATCTAATATATGAAAAGCCAGGTGAATGGCAAACACTCTCAGAAGAAAAGGAAATGAACTCAACCCAGATGATCCTGATATTGTAAGTATCAGAAAACGTGGTAAAGTAGGTATAATATTTAGCTGAAGAAAAGTTTAACACAATACACAATATACTCCTAATGAAGGGAAAGAGGAATTCTCCACAGACATATAGGTATGATAAGAAGGAAGCAAATGGAAATTCTAGACCTGAAAAATATGATACCTGCAGTTAAAAAAAAAAAAGTTCATTGGCTAATATTAACAGCTTAAAGAGATGGTGTGGGGGAAGACAAAGTAATCTTGAAAGTGCCACAATAGAAATGGCCCAATGTGAAAAACAAAAAGAAAACATGCTGTCAATAAAAACAGAGCTATGTGTATACACACACACACACACACACAAACATCTAGCTATCTATCATCTATCTGTATCTATATCACTATCTATATACACAAATACATAAACATATGCACAAATACATATGTACACAAATGTGTATGCACATATAAAGATGTGTGTTATGTAATTTGAAGATACAACTCCTTTAATTTCCCCACATTTGATTAGATAAATTGTCAGATTCAGCTCATAGAATTTGAACAATTTTTTAGTTTGCTTTCCATTTTGTGATTTTGAAAAAAAGTCTCTATGTGTGTACATTACATGTATAGTTTATAAACCACATGTATGCACATGTACATACACACCTACATATGAGACTTAGTACTGTTTTGAAATTTAATTGTTATTCAACTCAACAATATACCTTGCAACACAAATATAGGTATAAAAATATGGACCAGCGTCATAATATTATTCCAGTTTGCTATTGGTTCACCTGAAACTGCCCTCTCCTTGCTGTTGATGCATAACAGCTGAGGTGGGAATCTGTACCCTCTGATATTAAAGCCATAAGAGGCGATACAGAAGTTGTTGCTCTGGGAGATGTTATGTGGTGATACAATTTCCTGCATGAGGAAATGATTATTTAGTATGTTTGTTTATTTGAAAAGATCACCATAATTTCTTTAAAATTGCAAGACTGACAGAATGCTCCCTTATTTTTTTTTTTTAAAGATTTTATTTATTTATTTGATACAGAGAAATCACAAGTAGATGGAGAGGCAGACAGAGAGAGAGAGGGGAAGCGGGCTCCCTGCTGAGCAGAGAGCCCGATGCGGGACTCGACCCCAGGACCCTGGGATCATGACCTGAGCCGAAGGCAGAGGCTTTAACCCTCTGAGCCACCCAGGTGCCCCTAGAATGCTCCCTTATTAATTGAGCAATCTTCTCTATTAGGTATAGCCATTGATCATGCTTAACTTTGAACCCTTGTTTGAGGTATGTCATGACTATTCATTGTATAAGTTTGCTTTTCCCTTCTGAGTATATTATTACCAATAAACTTACACTCACATATTTTTATATCCATTTACCATATGAACCTTAGTCAGCTTTTACATTGGGCTTGCCAAATTTAGTTTTTTCTAATTCCAACTCTACCTTGCTTCTACATTTATTGCCCATTTTTTCTATAAAGAAGCAGTTTCCATAAAGGTCAAATTTTAACTTATAAGAGATCTTGGAGAAGTACAAAAGGCATAGAAATTCAGCAGAGAGAGAGTCAGACAGGAAGAAGCTGTGAACCAATGAAAAGTATTTTCTTAGGAATAGATCAGACAAAAATCATACAGCACTTTTTTAAGCTTTCATGGCAGAATCAATACTAAATGTTGTCAGAAAACCACTCAGTACTGATATGTCCAGATTTGAGAGGATTAGTACAGACTATTTCATGCTTTATTAGGGGATTGAAAATGTATACAATTATTCTAGTTTGAGAAGAATAAATGGCAGTTTCCTTAATCACTATGCCTGGGAAATTTACGGAGTTAGGATGATTGATCAAGGAATATGGAAGGTGAGACTTACTGAAGGTGTCAGGCAGGAAGAAAACACAGCAGTGACTGAGTTGTATTTGGATTGATATATCAACTTATTATTGGGGCCATACTGACACATAAGAAGTTGTAAATGATTGTTTGATTGAACAATTGACAATTGAGTTGGCCTGGAATTTAAGTTACATTGTTTACAATAAAGGGGCCCCCTAGGGAGTATAAAGAAAAGCACATTATAAAACAAATGACATAATTTAAAATGTAAATCCCAATTCCACTTATGCCTAGAAAGAAGGAAATATTGTCACTTCTACCACCTTCTCCACAACAAAAGCAAGGTAATCTTAAAAAAAAAAAATTCTTAAATCTGCCCATCAAATATCTGCAGTTACAAAGTAACGGGATGGCCTAACTTCTAAAGAAAGACAGATAAATGTAAAAAGAGACTGAGGCATCTGGGTGGCTCAGTGGGTTAAGCCTCTGTCTTCACCTCAGGTCATGATCTCAGGATCCTAGGATCAAGCCCTGTATTAGGCTTTCTGTTCAGCAGGGAGCCTGCTTCACTACCTCCCAACCCCCGTGCCTGCCTCTCGCCTACTTTTGATATCTATCAAATAAATAAATAAAATACTTTTAAAAATTAATGTTCGACAACAGGCAGCAGATTCAGAAAACTAAGAGAACGTCAATCAGTGTGAGTGCCAAAAGATTTAGTCCCACATATAATTTATAAATACAAAAAAATCAAAGATAAAGAAAAAAATCCTGAAAGAAACCAGAGAAGTAAAAACATCTTACTAATAAAAGAAAAAAGAATTACATTTGACTTCTTTTTGGAAACCGTATAAGTAAGAAGAAAGTGGAGTACAATTAAAAAAATAAATAAATAAAACAAAAAAAACCTATCAACCTAGAATTCTATATCTTGCAAAATATTCTTCAAAAGTGAAGGAGAAATAAATACTTTCTCAGAAAAATAAAACTTGAGAGAATGTTATCAGTAGACCTGCCTTGCAAGAAATGTTAAGAGAAGTTTTTTTTTTTTTTTTTTTTTAAACAGAAGGAAAATAATATATATTAGAAACTAGGATCTAAACAAAGAAAGGAAGAACACCCAGTAAGTGAAAATAAAATAAAAACTTGTTTTCTTATTCTTAAAGATTTACTTATTTATTTATTTATTTTTAGAGATGGGAAAAGAGAGGAAGAGCACAAGTGGCAGGGGGAGGGGAGGGCAAAAGAGAATCTCAGGCAGATGCCATCCTGAGCAAGGAGCTCGATTCAGGGCTTGATCTTACAACCCTGAGATCCTGAAACCAAGAGTCAGCTGAAACCAAGAGTCAGACACTTAACCAACTGTATCACCCAGGAACTGCTTATTTTTCTTATTCTTAATTGATGTCACAGATAATAGTTTTTTCAATTAATATGAGCAATGTGAATTATGTATTCTTATGTGTATATCTTAAAGTATATAAGATTAGATAATATAACATTATATATATTCTTTTTATGCTAATACATAAGTAAATAATATATAAGTAAATGATATATAATATATTTAAAAATAATATAAATTAATAAATTAAGAATTATTACAAAATTAAAACTAAATAAAGTAATTAAATATATAATGCACTTACTTATGTATAAGTATTTTAAAAATAAATATACAATAAAATAAATTTATATAACTAAAATTAAATATAACAAAAATATATAAATATAAATGCATACTTATATATAACACATACATGTAAATAATTTATAATAATATATAAGTAAATAATAGTATATAGGGACACCTGGGTGGCTCAGTTGGTTAAGCGGCTACCTTCGGCTCAGGTCATGATCCCAGGGTCCTGGGATCGAGTCCCACATTGGGCTCCTTGCTCAGCAGAGAGCCTGCTTCTCCCTCTGACTCTGCCTGCCTCTCTGCCTGTGCTCACTCTCTCTGACAAACAAATAAATAAAATATTTAAAGTAAAAATAATAACATATAAGTAAATAAATGACATCAATGATACAAGGGATAAAAGAGAGGAATTTGGATTATTTTGTTATTAAAATGTATCAACAGCACCGTGAATTTGTATAATGTTATCTGAAAGTAGACTTTGATTAGCTGTAAATGTATATTACAAACTCTACAACTTAAAAAAAGTTTACGAAAAAAAGAAAAATAAAAGAAGTAATACAGAATTCTCAGTTAAAAGCACATACACAAAACTATAAAGACAGGAAGACAAAAATAGAAATGAAGAGTAAGGGCAGAAAACAGTAACAATTGTGGTAAATATTAATCCAACTATATTAGTAAGTTTGAATGTTGATGACTAAATGTACCAATGATAAGACACAGATTGTCAGAATGGAACAAAAATCACCAACAACTATCTGTTTTGACAAGAAACCTACTTTAAATATAAAGACATACAAATTAAAAGTAAATGAGTGGAGGAAACATACAATGATAATACTAATTTAAAAAGAAGAATAGCTGTATAAATTTTAAACAAAGTAGACTTCAAAACAAGGAAAGTTATCAGAGATAGAGAATAGCATTTTTTAATGGTAGAGGGGTCAACTCTCTAAAACATAACAATCTTTACCTTGTAAATGCCTAACTATAGAGTGTTAAATATATGAGGCAAAACTAATAAGACTGCAAGAAGAAAGAGATTAATACACTATCATAGTTCAACACTTTAATAGTCCTCAGTTAGAAATGGATAGACTCAGCAAGCAGAAAATCAGTAAGGACATAGTTGACCTTAACACCACCATCAATCAACTGGATATAATTGACATTTGTAGATCACTTCTTTTAACAATAGCAAAATACATACTCATCTCACACTTACATGGAACATTTGTCAAAGTAAGCCACATTCTGAGCTATAAAATATACATAAAGAAATTAAAAAGAGAGGGGCTTGGGTGGTGCAGTAGGTTAAGCTTCCATCTCTTGATTTTAGCTAGGTCATGATTTCAGGGTTGTGAGATTGAGCCCCACGTTGGGCTCCACACTGAATCTGGAAACTGCTTGAGTTTTTCTCCCCCTTTTCCCTTTGTCTCTCCTGCTTGTGTGTTCTCTCTCTCTCTCAAACCAATAAATCAATAAATTAATAAATCTTATTTTAAAAAATTAAAATAGTAGAAATCACAATTTTATTTGTCTTCTCTGAGACCACAAAGAAGTCAATCAGAAAGATAACTGGAAAATTGCAAAATTGTGGATTCAACAACATGCATCTAAATAACACATGAATCAAAAGAAGAAATTTCAAGAGAATTTAAGAATATTTTGAATCAAATGAAAATGAAAATACAATTTATCAAAATATGTGTGATGCAGTGAAATGCAATGCTTAGAGGAAAATTAATAACACTGAATGTTTATATTAGACAAGAAGTAAGATCCAAAAACAATGTTCTGTTTTTACCTTAGGGAACTAGAAAAATAAAAAAGAAGAAGTATTTGACAAAAGTCAAAACACATTGATTATAAAAACTCTCAGTAAGGAATTGAGGAGAACTTTCTCAATTGATAAACCATAACTAAAAAAAACACCCCTGCAGGTAACATTATACTTAATAGCAAGAAACTTGTAGTTTTCCAACTGAGATCAGCTACAAGGCAAGAATGTTCCCTCTTTTCAATATACTAGAAGTCCTAACTAATGAGATGGGATAAGAAATAGAAATAAAAGTATATAGATTGGAATGGAAGAAATATAAGTGTTCAGAGATGACATGATCATCTCTATGGAAAATCCAAAAGAACTGAAAAGAGACAGAAAATGGAGTGTCATCATTAAAATCCTGAGAACACAAAACAAAATCCTTAAATCCAGTGCACCATACTCAGTGAAAAAAATTCAATTATAAAGGTAAAATATATATTTTTAGAGAAATAAGTGTTTTTATTTCCATTAGACTTTCAGTATGGGAAATGTTAAAAAGATTCGCCATGAGCAAGATGATAATTCCAATAAATAAATGATTTTCTCCATAAATAAATTCTACAGAACTTGGTAAAGGATAAACATAAACGATAAATTATTATGTTTCATTTACTTAAAAGATAGATGACTTTCTAAAGCCTTTCAACATTTTCAGCAAAATCTGCCCAGAGCTCTGTCCAGCCCTGGGACGACAACTTGTGAGGCAGAAGAAAGGAAAACCTTCCTGCAGATCTTTGAAGAAGCCACTAGACAGGCTGAAGGACAACTACAGTCCTTCGAGAAGAGTCCACTTCCTCTGGCACCAGTGAATGAACCAGGACTTCAGGGCCATCCGAACCATCCTCACTGTTCCTGCTAATCTTGTGTTTGGGAGATGACGGGCCATTTAGAGCACACAGTTCATTCTTACCACAGAGCGTCAGCTTCTTTCTCCAAGTCTTCCTCTGCCCATTGCAAGTTTTGAATAGATTCTGGTGTTCCGAAAGTCAATTCCAACACCTTTGCCAGCTCGTTCATTACAGTTGGGGAGGAACAGAGCTCTAGAATTAGCATGCTTAACCCCTTACTCCTCTCTACCTGCAAATATACAAAATATGTATTGATCTGCTTATTTATTGCATACCTTACCCATCCAAAAATGAAACCGCATGTACTGATTTTATTTTGCTCATCACCTGGCCCTGGCGGTATAATCATGCAGACCCGGAAGAGAACAAAGCAGGAAAGTAAACAACAGAGGATGATCACTAAAAAATCTAACACTAAACTTGGAGTAGTAGTCTGGGGGGAATATTCTTGTTAGGATATCACTCTCCTTTGTGTTGTAACAAAGTTTTCAAGCAGTTTTGCAATTCCCTGGGGACTTACTATTACATCAGTTCAGGGAGAGGTGAAAGGGGGGAAAAAAAAAAAAAGGAGAGAGAGAGAGCGAGCTCGAGCTGCAGGAGGTAGACTGCTCCTTAAAGTCTTGTACCCAAGTGGTATACAGTTCAGAAGTAGAGGTAGTGGATTTTGGTGAGCTGAAAGCAATTTCATCTGCGGGATAGTTAGACTCGGTTTCCTTCCAGGTCATTAGTAAAGAATGGTGGCTAATTTTCTTAGGGAGAGTAGGTTGAAAGGAAATCCAGGAAGAGAAGTTGCATATGGTGAGGTCTGGAAGCAGGTAAGAGTTTGGAATGTTTCAAAACTGAAACATGGCATGACTAAAAGGAAGAGTAGTGAAAATTGATGTTGAAAAAGTATGCAAGGACAGACCAAACAGGATATTTGTATTTTTACAAATATATTATGTATAACATTTTTATATTATATAATTATATTACATATCTTATGTACAAAATGTTTAAAATTGTGTTCATGTTTAAATGAGAAGCTGCTTAATAGATATTAACCAAACAGAGAGTGAATTGATTTTGCATATTTTAGGGCTCACTAACCCTGTAAACACAGAATTAGCATGAAGCTTAATATATTCATGGTCAATTAGGAAACTTTGACTAACAGAATGGCAGTGAAGATGAAAATAAATATATAATGTTTATGAGGTAAAATCAATAAAAAATGGTTGACCTAGACTTGCAATTTTAGCCTGGAAAAAAAGGCATATATTTCCAAATACTTGAAAAGATGTCATGTACTTATGTTCTGTGTTACTATTTGGAGTTGTTCTTTATACAGTACCTTGCTTAGGGTACATCCTTGATATACACATTTTAGAGTAATGAGTGCTTTTAAATACAGAAAAAGTACAACACTCGGGGCAAAGAGAAGAATAGCTGCTGCATATGGAAGACATTCAGCACAATATAAAAAAAGAATGATCTGAAAATAAGAAAATGTCTTAATATGAAACCAGATGTCTTAGAAGTCAAAGACCTTTTCATAAAAGAGGTTGGATTATCTGAGCTTAGACACTGAATCACAGAGGAAGAACTACCCAGTTAGCAGAAGCTGAAAAGCTCCCTTCAAATTTAGTGGACAAGGAAACTCTGTGTTAAAATAAGTATTTGAAAACAATGTAGACAAAATCAAAGCCCAACAGGGAGGCGCATGTTGTCAGGTGCTCTTTAGCCAAAATGATTGCATGTGTCCTAGCAGGTGATGTGCCCATGGCAAAGATAAAGAGCATTCAAACCTGCATTCTATGCATGTCATTCTTAATTTTCTCTAATGCTATAATAAATATGTAAATACATTTTATTTTAAAGAAGCAGTGTTTAGACTCCTCTAATATAACTTACTTGATGTACAATACATTTCATACTTAAAATCATACTTTTTTTGTGGCTAAATCAACCTGAAAATTGATACTTTGTATAAAGACATATTTGTATTTTATTATTTTTTGAAAGAATTATTAGAGCCTTGATTAAACCTATTACCTACTGTGAAAATGAGATTTTTAATTAGCTTTATTGAAGCTGTGCAGATAATGATAAATGATGAAAATCTTTTTTTAAAAAATTTTTGCTTGTTTTTGTTATTAATATTTATATAATGGAATTCAGTATATAACCAGTTCACCTCAATTGTTTAATTTTCAGAGTACATTTTACTGAAATACCTCATTGGAAAAATTCAACTTTCAAAATGGAAAATTCCTTCAAATTCAAATGGCAGTTCAATAAAATAATTCAGGTTGTTCCTCTCCTCAAGGGAAAGAAAGAGTTGATCTGAGTCAAAATACAATGGTTGAAAAGAAGTGATGTGACATAAAATAAGGCAGAACAATGTGACATGTGTTCATAGAGGTTTCATTAAAAACGCAAAAGTAAATTTCTTTAAATTGGAACTCAGATATGAACATTTGTTCAAACAGCAGACTTCACATTGTAGTAGTTGAATAATCAGCAAAAATGCAAAACATTTTCTATGTTAGTCCTTTTCCCCTTTCTATTGCAATGACTGAAGTAAATTGAGTTTTTATGGACATTCTCTGTTGGGATCAATAGGGTGTGTGTGTGTGTGTGTGTGTGTGTGTGTGTGACAACTATCAAATCACAGAGTCCAGGGGTCTAATGTTTTACTAAAGAGAAAAATTGGCCATCAAATTGAGACAGGGATCCTTGGAAGTAGTGTTTTTGTACCTGCTGGTAATATATTTTAAGGAAAACTATTTTAGTCGAAGTCTGTAACTCCAGTCAGCCACCACTGTCCTCTTTCTCCCAGTACACTTTCCCTTGGGTACAAGGAATCATAGACTTGCAAGGATTCTTCTCTCCTTAGAACATTGAGAGAAAAGGGATTTTGACTCACAGTGGGTTTTTGTGTTTTGTTTTGTTTTTTTTCTTTGTTTTGTTTTTTTCAAGTCAGACGATTTTAAGTTAGTTCTTTATTTTCTGGTTCTGGTTGATCTGTTTGGTCCACTTTGACTTAGTCTCTTAATGTGATCTGTATGTTACAATTACTTGCCTCCATAGTTCTGATGCTGCCACCCATCTAGCAGCCACACTGGAGGGAGCCACATGTTCTAGCTTCCCTGCAACACCACCACCTTTGGTCTGCTCTAGGTAGTAGGCTTCCAGAGAAAGGATGATCACAGCAGATGATAATTTCAGCATCATCCAGAATGTGCCGCTGTCCTCTTCTTTCCTAATTTTTTTTTTTTAAAGATTTTATTTATTTGTCAGAGAGAGCGAGCAAGAGCGAGCACAGGCAGACAGAGTGGAAGGCAGAGTCAGACGGAGAAGCAGGCTCCCTGCGGAGCAAGGAGCCCGATATGGGACTCGATCCCAGGACGCTGGGATCATGACCTGAGCCGAAGGCAGCTGCTTAACCAACTGAGCCACCCAGGTGTCCCTCTTCTTTCCTAATTTTTTGAGCAGGCCAAACTCTGCCATCCCTAGACTCCTAGCCTGAAATTGCATATCTCCAAAGTGCTCTGTTAACTTACAAACAAGAAAATGTGGAAATTTTGAATTACAACTTTTCTGAGATGCCAATGTCATCAACCTATTCAGTATACCCACTTTAACTTGTAACCAGAGAAGTTATACATTTTTGTGTAATTAATTGTTCAAGCTTTGAGAATCATAGCTGTGGATTTTCCTATTACAAAGATTCCTATGCTTGGCCTTCATTCACATTAATTAATTGAAATATATACTCTTTTCCTTCCTTTCAACCTTCGGGTGGCATTTTATTTTTAGGTGAATTTCTTGTAAATAGTAAAGATATAAATTTTGCTTTGATCTATTTAATTCCCCGGCAAAGGTAATGAAAGCATTCATGTTTAAGATGTTGACTAATATTTTCATTTTTATTAATGCTATCCCAAAAAATAACTTATTCCAGCTAGCCATTTTATTTATTTATTTGCTTATTTATTATATTTTTAATATTATTATATTCAAATTTTAGATACCCTAAAATTGTTTATGGATTTATTTATTTGTTTTAAAAGATTTTATTTATTTATTTGACACAGAGAGAGAGAGAGAGCACAAATAGGCAGAGATGCAGGCAGAGAGAGAGGGGGAAGCAGGCTTCCTGCTGAGCAGAGAGACTGATGTGGGGCTTGATCCCAGGACCCTGAGATCATGACCTGAGCTGAAGGCAGAGACTTAACTCACTGAGCACCCAGGTGCCCCTTATATGGATGTATTTAAAATATACTTTTATCAATATCAAGACACAGCATTTTGATAGACGAAATTTTATCCCAGCAATCTGTTATAGTAAATTAATGAGTTAATGTTCCTCATTAGATTTTGAATTAGAACTTAGCACTATTTCTATTTCATTTCCCAGTGTCAGAACAGTTTATGAGATTGGAATCCATCAGAATCCTAGGAGAGAACACAAACAGCAACCTCTTTGACCTCAGCCACAACAACTTTTTTCTAGACATGTCTCCAAAGGCAAGGCAAATGAAGGCAAAAGTATTGGGACTTTATCAAGATAAAAAGCTTTTTCACAGCAGAGGGAATAGTTGACTTTTGACAGAATGGGAGAAGATATTTGCAAAGGTCTTATCAGATAAAGGGCTGTTCCAAAATCTATAAAGAACTTATCAAAACTCAACACCCAAAAAACACATTATCCAGTCAAAAAATGGGCAGAAGACATGAACAGGCATTTCTCCAAAGAAGGCAGATGAATGGCCAACAGATATATAGACACATGAAAAAATGATCTACATCCCTTGGTATCAGAGAAATACAAATCAAAACCACAATAAGATATCACCTCACAGCAGTCAGAATGGCTAAAATTAACAAGTCAGGAAGTGACAGATATTGGCAAGGATGCAGAGAAAGAAGAACCTTATTGCACTGCTGGTGGGAATGCAGGCTTGTACAGCCCCTCTGGAAAACAGTGTGGAGGTTCCTCAAGAGGTTGAAAATGGAGCCATCCTCTGACCCAGAAACTGCACTACTAAATACTTACTCCCAAGATAAAAATGTGGTGAGAGGAAGGGGCACCTACACCCAGATGTTTACAGCAACGATGTCTACAATAGCTAAAATTTGGAAAGAGCCCAGATTATCCATCAACTGATGAATGGATAAAGAAGAGGTGGTGTGTATATCACACATACACACACACACAGTGGAATACTACTCAGCCACCAAAAAAAAAAAAATATTTCCATTTGCAATGACATTGATGGAATTAGAGGGCATTATGCTAAGTGAAATAAGTCAATCAGAGAAAGACAACTACATGATCTCACTCATATGTGGAATTTAAGAAACAAAACAGAATCACAGGGGAAGAGAGGGAAAAAATAAAACAAGAGAAAAGCAGAGAGAGAGAGACAAACCATGAGAGACTCTTAATCATAGGAAACAAATTGAGGGTTGCTGGAGAGGAGCAGGGTGGGGGTGGAGTAACTGGGTGATGGACATTAAGGAGGACACTTGATGTAATGAGCACTGGGTATTATATAAGACTGATGAATCACTGAACTCTACCTCTGAATCTAATAATACATTATATGTTAATTAATTTTAAAAGAATTAAAAATAAAGTACTTATGGGCACCAGGGTGGCTCAGTCATTAAGTGTCTGCCTCCAGCTCTGGTTATGATCCCAGGGTCCTGGGATCAAGCCCCGCATTGGGTTCCCAGCTCAGTGGGAATTCTACTTCTCCCTCTCCCATTGCCATGGCTTGTGTTCCCTCTCTTGCTGTCTCCGTCAAATAAATAAAATCTTTTTTAAAAAAAAGTACTTATGGACAAAGTGGAACCCCCCAAAAAAGAACCAGTTTATACTACAGAGACTGAACTCAAGGTAATAAGAGTAAATAGATTATCCCTAAGATCTTATTGTGATGATGTTCAACTCAAAGGTCGAATCTTCTTTAGTACCCACGTTTTACTCAGCAATGCAAGCCCTTCCATTTTAGTTGACCATGTTAGGAAATAAATCTATACAAGGATTCTCCATTTTTTCTATAATATTTCCCTATTGCTGTATTTATTTGAATTACACTCTGCTTTTCATTTAGTTTGTAGCTGAATTGTGTTTACCCATGGTCTAAGAACTCTCTTTCTCTTTCAAATCTCTCTCAATCCATGTCTTTTCAGAATTTAATTAATCGTTATCTTTCCATTGCATTCATATACATATGCAAACATGGACATTTTAAAACTACATTCAGTAATTATCAAATACTTCTTACTAAGTAATAAGAATACAAATGATTTGAAGGATGGTTTTATTTGCATTCAAATCTTAGAATTACCTGTATTTAAACTAAACATATGCTTGGGCTATTAGAAAAATACATTTTCATGTTGAACAAAATTAATTGAAATATCATGTCCATTCAAAGGATATAAAGTCTCACCTGACCTGGGATTAAATTCGACCACTTGAGTTGTGTGAATCCTAGATGATCATTGATAAATTTGAGAATCTAGAATCATGTTTTCAGAATTAATTGAAGAAACTGGTCATGTTTAATTTGGAAAAGAGAAATACTATAGAGCCTATAATAATTATACTCAAGTGGTTGAATAAATGTCCTCGACCACCTTGCAACAATGAGAGGAACTCAAAATAATGATTGAACAACATAGAAATTAATTAATTATATGAAAGGACTGTTAGATGCCCATAAGTGAAATTGGACAGGTTGGAAATTTTTAGCTTTTCTGTCAGTGGAAACTTTCAGAGGCTGGATACCCATTTATTAACATAATTCAAGCAAAAAGGGGTAGTGAGGGACTGTGTGATTGATCCTCTTATATCTGTTACAATCCTAAATTATTGAGTCTGTGAAATATCTTCTCCTCCTCTTATTCCAGGTATTCTCACTTTACTTTTGAAATGTTTATAGCTTTATAATGGAATTATAGCCGTCTAATAGGATATTTCCTCAGAAAACAAATGAGTAAACTGAAGACAGCAATGAAAGGTGGTTTCTATAAAAACCCATAGGGAGTTCCAATAATGGAAAATATGGTGGGTTGGAAACTTAAACCTACTCTAGACTGAGTAATTTCTTTGGAAGTTCAGACCTAAATATAAATATGATATGGTAATTTGTTTAGTTGAGTAAGTAGAGATTTCAATATATGGAAAAGAGCATAATTACTGGAGAAAATATTTGCTATTATTTAAGGAGCTAGCTAAGGGGCCACCATACCTTGGCACTTTGTGAGATTCTATTTCTAGATTAATTTGTTGCTGTTTGTTTTTTTTTTTTTAAGAGTAGGGTTAAGGTTAAGTTTGGAGTTATTTGTAAATTGATAAATCAAATAGTTGAGTGGATCAACATTCTTTGCTATCTTACTCTAATTATAACATTGGTAACATGGTACAATATTTATTTTAATAATGCACTAAGGAAAGAATTATTATCCTTCTGAAAATAAGTAAAACTCTTATCCATCAGAAATGGTCCATGAATGTTTTTATAAGGAAAGCAATATATGCAAAAGCATATGACACAGGAAAACAGGATGATAGGAGAATTGCCTTTGGGTCGTTTAGATCAGACAGCAAGTAGGGAAGAACTTAATTCCAGTATTTGGACAGTCATATGAAATGGGAAGCTAAAGGAAGTAGTAAAGGGGGAAGAGGTATAACTGAAAGAAGCACATGGATAAGAGAGATTGGAGCATAATAAATATTTTCAAAATTGTAGGATTTGGGAAGGAGACAAGGAATTCTGGAGAGGAATTCTAATGAGCTTTCAGAGTAATGAGCTTAAAACACCCATGAAGGTCCTTTTAGGGAAGACTTAATTAAAAAATACATATATTTTGGGGGGTGCCTGGGTGGCTCAGTCAGTTGAGCATCTAACTCTTGGTTTTAGCTCAGGTCATAATCTCAGAGTCATGAGATCCAGGTCTGCATTTGGCTCCAGACTCAGTGGGCAGCTGCTTGAGATTTTCTCTCCTGCTCACACTGTCACTCTTTCTCTCTCTCTCTCTCTCAAATAAATACATCTTAAAAAAAAATAAAAAAATAAAAGTTATCATTTATTGTTTCTGGAGTCAGATTTGTGTTTGCATTAAATCATATTAAATGTATATAAACTTGTATAACAACATGTAGAGACTGACAAAGAGGAATCTAATATTTTATAAATGATTTTCTTCATATATAATTCTAATTTCAAAATCCAAGTGACTTTTTCCAAAGACTTTATAATTTACTTTCACCTGGATGTTTCCACACAAAATTATTCAAATAACTATCTTCAGAAAGTGATTAGGAATTTCGTACCTTTGGGCCCACATAAACATAGGTTGTACTCTATAACACCTAAGAAATGCATAATGATTAATTATACTTGGTCACCAGATAAAATTATTAAACATCTATCGTAATAAGCATGAAAATGTAACTAAGTTAAGAATCATGACAATTATTTAAACTTATAGAGCAACATAACTTGAAACAATTGCAGGTAATCAACTTCTATTTGAGAATTGTCCCCTTCCTCACACAAAAAATTGTGCAGAATTGAAAATAGCATCTTTGTTTTGCGGTATTTCACTGACTCCCTGCTGTATATCTTCACCTAAAGTAGCATTTTAGAACAATTAGTGACTGTAGAGATGATTATAATGTCACAAATGTGGGATTATGACTTTAGCTAAAGAATAAACAGCAGGAGGAGAAAGTCTATTAAGGAGTAAATATCCTCTTTCCAGAGAAGTATGGTTTGCAATTAGAAAGAAATGGGAACAAGAGAGAACAAAAAGACTCAGTTATAAGCACTTATGAATTTTTATATTGTTGTTAGTTTTTACCAGGAAAATATTCCTATTAAGTAAACAATCCACTGATAATAAAAAAAATTAGAACACTGTAATTTTGTGATGTTATTCTTTCTCTAGGGAAAGAGGATCAAATGTTTTTAGAATGGCAAAAATGATAAAAACCAAAGGAGTAAAATATTATTTAAAAACTTTGAAAAAGGCAAAGTATATATGTAACTATTAACTTTAAATGGCTAAACACACTTAATTCAAGAAGTTGAATGAAAATTCTACTAAAGTACATGGGAAATAAGTAGACATCAAGAATCTTGAAATATTCACCTCACCGATATCATGATATAAACCAGATTAAACAAAAAATGAGTAGATTCAAGACCCAAACCATACAAATATTTATTTCTTAATTTAGATCATTATTATTTTTCAAATAATGTTGCAAAAAAAAAAAGAGAAGATGTAATGATAGATGATAGATAGATGGATAGATAGATAAATGATAGATAGATGAAAAACACAAAAAGATGGTGGGAATCAATTGAGGTCACAGATATGTTTTTGAGGAAATTTCTTCCAAATGCAATTTCCTTCTAAAATCTTTATCTTCAATTCTTTAAGTAAAAAATATATTTCTAATAATTGAAATGAAAATACTAAGATATCTGAAGGACAAGTAAAATTTTTAATTTAAAAAAAGCAAAAGAAAATCTTAAACTCCTAACTCCATGTCATAATAAGTAAATTCCACATGATAAGAATTTTGGCTAATAGTTTTCAGGAAAAAAATTGGAATTCTAAAAGAGCCAGAGAACCATGGTACAATAATGACCGAATTAGGAAACTGAACACCAGAAGTGGGGGGAAAGTTCTAATTCAAGAATGTTAAATCCAAGTTAGTTTTCCCTCCAGTAGACTGGGTAATGGAACAAGGCTAGAGAGAGGATACAGTTAGATCATTGTATTAGGGTTCTCCAGAGAAACAGAATCAATAGGCTATGCACGTGTGTTTATGCACATACGTATACATACAGATACACCTACATGCACACACATAGACACACGAAGAGACTGATTTTAAGGAATTGGCCCATGCAGTTATAGAAACTGGCAGGATTAAATCTATAGGGCAAGTCAGCAGGCTAGAAATTCAGGTAGAAGTTGATGTTATAACTGTGAGGCAGAATTTCTTCTCCAGGAAATCTCAATTTTTGTTTCTATGGATTTTTAACTAACTGGATGAGGTTGATCCACATAAATGAGGATAATTACCTTTACTTAATGACAACTTATTGTAGATGTTAACCATCTAGGTTAACCGCAACGCCTACATTAGAGTTTGGTTAAATAAATAATAAATAATTAGTGTTTGGTTAAATAACCTAGTACATTCTAGGTAAGTTGACACATAAAACTAACCATCACAATTAAGTGGAGTCTTCCTGACTATGTCAAAATATTGGCGTGTAGTCTACATGCAATGGGTACTGCGCAGATAGAAGGAAATGCCCAGACTTTAAACCTGGGGCCTAACAGCAAGACGTTTATATTATCTGCTTATTTATGATGGTGGTTTGGGAAAGTAATGGGCATATTTCAAGGATGATGATCATGTGAGATATTAACTCATTCACTAAATAAAAATTCCCAAGCATCTCAAGAAAATTCTCAGTGACAATAGCAAGACTCCCAAGGATAGAGAGTTCATTTCTGTAAATGAACAGAGAGGGTATGTGCTATGGTAAACACTGTGAATTGTGTAAGACTGATGAATCACAGACCTGTACTCCTGAAACAAATAATACATTATATGTTAATAAAAAAATTAAATGTCAAAAAATGTTCAAGAAAAAACACATAGATATTTTCTTAGGCTGAATTTTTGGTTTGTTTGCTTTTCAGATTTCCAAATGTTCTTTAAAAAAACAAGGAATTCAGATGAATACAGTGCATTCCAATTAAAAAATATAAATTTGCATTGATTTTTTTTCAGTAAAATAGATTTATTATAGTATCTAATCAGTGAGACAATGCTGCATATATATTCTTATTTTATTTTATTTAGATTTTATTTCTTTATTTTACAGAGAGGCAGCAAGAGAGAGAACACAAGCAGAGGGAGTGTGAGAGGGAAAACGGTCTTCGCTCTGAGCAGAGAGCCTGATTCAGGGCTGGATCCCAGGACCCTGGGATCATGACCCAGGCTGAAGGCAGACGCTTAATGACTGAGCCACCAAGGCGCCCAAACTGTGTATATATTTTTAATAGCTAAAACATAAATTGAAGTTTACTGATATAAGGAGAACATCAATTATATTCTAAGTCAATTTATATGATGGATCATCAGCACTGAGAAATTGGACTTAACAATTATGGAACACAGGGATAGAATAACAGTGTAGGTGCATTAAAATATATCATGCTTTTATGAGCTTTCTATCCTATATTGCTTTTCTTAGCCTAAAAATATTATCTCCATTGCTTTTCTAATAAGCATAATTAATTTTCTAGCTTTCTTAGTTATTCTAAAATTATGTACTACTATCACCACTATAATTTTAAAACTCGTAAAATATTATTTAATTCTTAGGAATTGTTTTCTTAATATGAGTTATCTAGTTTATAAAAATTATAACTCTCTGCATTCACACTGAACTCTTTAAGGACTCAAATAACTTTAGTCATTAGCTAATTGAACAACGAAATAATTACATCCTTGTAATTTATAAAGCATTTAATAGTTTCCTTCCTTCCCTTCTTGGATATTCATCTTTATTTGGATTGGAAATATGATACTTTGATAGAATCTGTTTTTATTATTTGGAATGGGTTAGGTAAAAGTAACTCAATTCATAAAAATTATAAAAATAGCAAAAATTTTTTTATGAAGAAAATATAGGGCTTGTTTCTAAATTCAGCAGCCCATTCAACACTAGAATTTCATTTTTTATTCACAATCATGATTCTATAGTAGGCAATTTTTTTTTAAAGATTTTATTTATTTGACAGACAGAGATCTCAAGTACGTGGAGAGGCAAGCAGAGAGAGAGAGAGAGAGAGGAGGAAGCAGGCTTCCCGCTGAGCAGAGATCCCGATGCGGGGCTTGATCCCAGGACCCCGGGACCATGACCTGAGCCAAAGGCAGAGGCTTTAACCCACTGAACCACCCAAGTGCCCCTATGGTAGGCAATTTTATAGACTGGAAAGATGTATGGAAATGTGCAATACAGAGTATACAGAAGTTGTAGTGTGATCCCTTGTAAAGTTATGTTGTAAGTTCATCGTAACTAGTATACTTTCTTTTGTAGTAGATTGGTAACTATAGAAATGGACTCAATCATTCTGAGGAACGCATACTTGACTACTTTAATGAGAACATATATCACTGCTAAAGTTGCACGGGAACTTGGTTTGTATGGATAGTTAGTTGTTTGACATTAACACTGTACTCCAACCTGACCCAGAGAGTCTATCTTCAAACACAGCTTCTGTGGTACATTTCAACTCATCCTCTGTGGTTTGTTCCCTATTGAGTTCATCTATAGCTTCTATCTTTGCTTTTGGAGACCTTTGACTTCAGAAGTTACTCTGAAGAAAAAATCACAAAAGTTCTAAGAGTTATGGATGCCTCATAACCTGTACTTAAAATAAAGTTCTTGTGATAGTATTACTAAGGTAGAACTCATTAGTAATACACACTAAAGTAAGAAAAGTCTACCCAGAATGTCACAATAAATATTAATTCAATCAATAAAATTCTGTCATCTTAATATTTTATATACATTTTATATTTCTATTGTTTTCATATTTATATTCTTTTATATTTTTCAAAACACAATTACAGATAAAGTTGCAAAAATGTGTAAGAGTAACTTAACTTGCAAATTATTCCTGTACTTAGTGTAATATTTAAGGATTATTTAGAAGCCACATGCAACTAGTTCAATTTTATAGAAATGATACCTTTCTAATTAATACAGAGATTTGCAATAAGAAGTTAAGGGAACTTTGCAAATGTTTTAAATTGTTTTTACAAAATAACAGAGGCAGATTTGGCTATTCACTCATTCATTTAACCAATACTATGAGATTTCCTACTATGTGCCTGCAAAACTGCTAGAAAGGGGAATAAAACTGTGAGCCAAAAGAAATATAGTCCCTCCTGCTGTGGGGCTTTGGTCTAAGGGATAATCGGTATGGGGAAAAACAAATAATAAATACACTGTTACAGACTGAGATATGTTCTAAGGGAAGCAAAAGGGTTCTGTGAAAAATAAGTTAGAAATATATCTTGATTTTTGAATGGGGTGTGGGGAGTGAGGAAAAGCATCTGAGGGAAAGTTACAGCTGCCTTAAATTCTATTGTTTGAGTGATGTTAGAAAGCATAATATTAGTTATCAAAGATTTGGCTTAAAGGAAGAACTAGTACAGAAAGGAGGGAACGGTATTAAAGAACCTGTGGTTCAAGAAAACATGGAACCTTGGTGGAACCGAAGCACGGTCATGCGACCTGAGCAGATGGACCCAAGAGCAGCTTGGTAACCAATCAGGAGAGAGAGGTAGGCAGTGAGGACATCACGTCCAAAACTTTTTTTTTTTTTTTAAGATTTTATTTATTTATTTATTTGATAGAGAGATAACACAAGTAGGCAGAGAGAGAGGAAGGGAAGCAGGCCCCCTGCTGAGAAGAGAGCCTGATGTGGGACTCGATCCCAGGATCCAGAGATCATGACCGGAGCCGAAGGCAGCGGCTTAACCCAGTGAGCCACCCAGGCACCCATCACGTCCAAAACTTTTGAAGAAATGATTTATTCATCCTAATAGCAATGGGACGCTGATAGAAACGTTAAAAAAGTGGCTAAAATGGTCAGTTTAAAAATGTTTCCTGATCTCCTGAGTGGCTCAGTCTTTAGGCCTCTGCCTTTGGCTCAGGTCCCCATCCCAGGGTCCTGGGATGAGCCTGGCATCCAGCTCTCCGCTCTCTGCTCAGCAGGAAGCATTCTTCTCCCTCTCCCATTTCCCCTACTTGTGTTCCCTCTCTCCCTATCTCTCTCTGTTAAGTAAATAAATAGAATATTTTAAAAAATAAAATTAAAATATAAATAAAAATGGTTTCTGCTTTCATGAGTAACACCAGGGTATACTTAACAGAGAACAGCATGAGGAATGCAAAAGGTCAGCCACTGAGATGGCCAAGAAAGTCTGACTTTGCACTTTGTACCGTGACTATGGCCTGTGAGGAAGAGGAAGAGAAATGGATGAAGGGTTTACATTGTCTGGCTTGTACTTCGACACTTGTTTCCCGTATTTGGGGGGAGCTGGCATTTTCATAGGATAATTAGAATTTAATTTAGACAACTTGATAAGAGAGCCTGGAGTGATACCATTAAATGTCAGGGCTTCAACACTAAAAAGGAAACGGGGTATTCAAATTTGAGAACAGTTTGCGGGGTGAGACAAGTTTCAGTGTGTGTTGCCCAAGAGTAGCAGTGTATTCAAATTAAAATCTCTCTGCTCTGGAAGGGACAGGCTCATTAATTCCCCTTTAGGGTTCAATGTTCCTAGAAAAATATTTTTCTCAACATGCTCATTCTTGGAACTCCTCACATGTTCTTATTTAGTTTTGTTTTACTCTTCGTATTCTTCACCCTTTAATACAGTGCAGTTTGCTTATTTATAATCAACTTTCTATTTTCTCTGACAATGAAAATTGCAAAAAGGAAATTTGTATCTCTACTGTTTTTTCTTTGACTGTACCTTGCATATAGTTGGTGTCCCATGAATATCTTTGGAGTGAATGAATAAGAGAATGAATGCATGAGTGAATTATAGAGCAGTGATATGTTTGAAATCATTGAGGGTACAAGATAGTGGGATTCTTTGTTGGAAAAGAGACTGGGAATGGTGTTTGAATTCAGGTTATCAAAGCACCTTGAAGGCTTTTAGTATTTGGGAGCTTTGTCATTTAGGTGATTGGAAGATACTAAAATTTTTATAAAAGAAATGACACAATAAGAGTAATATTCTAGAATGATATTTCTTGTAAACATATCAAAAGTTTATTTAATTATAGTAAAAGATTAATAAATATGACTTAGAAAGCTGTCCAATTACACAGAAACTTGGAACTGTTAATAGTAGTTTTGGAAAGAACGTATGTGAGTTTTATCATTGCAATCTTGGTAAAGCAAGTGATGAATTAATAGCAAACCTAGAATTAGGAAGCAACCTGGTACAATGAACAACCAAATGTGTGTGTGTGTGTGTGTGTGTGTGCATTAAAATGTGCCACAGAGATGAGACTTCAGAATTAGGATCTGTTTTTCAATTTTTGGGGGGTGGGGGCATGTATTTCATGTGCAAAATTCTAGCTGTTCCTAACTGGCCTAGCTCTTGTCTGTCTCTCAAAACTTCACTGGTGAGTGTGGGACATCCTTATTTCATGCCTTTATATGTTGTAAGGGTATATAAGCAATTATTGTCAGCTTTTTTCCCCTGGTCAGCCTTTGAGTATTTCTATCCTGTAAGCTGACACTCAAAACATCTGGATCTGTATGTGATATTACCTTCCATTTTCATATTAAAATGACAGGACAGAGAGGAAAGAAATTGTGTTCTCTTTCACCACTAATCGTGATTTTGGCTTTAACCTGCTTTCATAAAAAAGCATAACCTCATTCACTGGGCAATAGTTCTTACAGTCATTCAAAACTTTTCTCCCTGAGTTCTGAATTAAAATTTGCCTCCACCAGCTACCCGGAAGGAGATAGTATGGCTGCTTCAACAGTGTAGTGAGCTCCGAGGAGGTAATGGGAAAAGGGAAAGAGCGATATAAATTTCCACCCATAGTTAACTGGGGGCTTAGTGTTAAAATAATGCTAATAAACCAGGCACTGAAAACCAGGAAACAGCTATTGTATGAATAATACACTTCCTTAGGCCAAGGACATATAAAGGACATATAAAACATATAAAGGCCAGGGACAAGGACATATAAAATCTTGGAGATAACCCTAGGTGAAACGGAGTGATGATGGTTCTATGTTACCACTTTTGTCCTCTTTCCACCCCTTCCTGTGTGCAAAAAGCACACAAAAGTAAATTTGATTGCTGAAATTTGACATATCTCATGTTCATGTGTCTCATCATATATTTATGAAAAATTTAGTGAGCACTAAACAAATACCAAAGATTGTGTAGGATTTTTTTTTTAAGTTAGCAAAACCATTCCCCTCTGTCATGATCCCCGTGCATTTTCCATATGTTGCATTGCCCCTTCACTTACAGCAATGTTGCAGACCTATGTGAAGATACATGGTGAGGGTTTGGAATCACAATGAGTGTATTTTAACCCTATTCCCAGTCACTTTTTATATACCTCAATTTTCTCACTGAAAATAAAGATATCATCTATTTGAGGAGTCAGTGACATAGTTCATGTAGGGCACATAAACACAGCACCTAATTTGTAGAAAGCTGACAAAATGGCGTGTTACGACGACCATTCGCATAGCGTGATCATTTTCAAGAATACTACACCATAAAAATGTATCCCTGAATGGGAGCAAATGTGTAATCATCAACTGTGATTCAGTCAGAGAAGGGTTCAGATTATACTTTTTGTTGTTGTTTAGTCACTATTTTTAGAAAATCTGTTGCTGTCACATGTAGCATATATCTAGGTATATTTATGTCTTCCATAATATATATTCTGCATTTGCTTTTCCATATTTTCTGACATTCCTACCACTGTTTAGGTGTATGCATTCTCTCCAGGAACTTCTGCAAATACAATTGCAATACAGTCTATGTAATAGATATAAGATCTTGAAAATAATTTTGTTAATTAATTACCTAGCAAAAATCAGGGAACTAAGGGAGTGAGGGACAGGAATAGTCAGCTTTACCATGAGGAAGGGAGCAATGAGAAGATAACCTTGGGCAGTCGTGACTTCTGGGAAAATACCTTAACTGGAACCCTAATCATAGAACACACAGACTCTACAAATAAAGGTATGAAGAACAAACTCAGAACTCTACAGATTAGCCCTAGACCAGAAGATCCACTTCCCTCTCTATAGTGTCAGATTCAATGACAGTAAATAAAAGCAAACAAATAGCATTTAGAATAGAAATAAAGACTATTATCTTTATTAATATTTTATAACTCAGTTTTACTCTATCAATGAGGGTGTTAATAATTTTTGAATGACTGATAAATGTCTGTTATGAAATATTGGTAGATTATTGTGCATGCAACAAAGATTTTTTTAGGTAATTATATTATTACATGTAGAATTATTGACAAGAAAGCTGTTTGAATCGTTTAATTTAAAGAAGTGTTTATAAGTAAGGCATACATAGTTTTATCTCTAGGAAGGACAAAATTTAATGAAGAGTAAATTCATTGTATATGGGAATTGTAGTATTTTTCTCTAATTTGCCTGGATAGAAGAAAACACAGACTCTATAACATATATATTATTAATCTGTTTCTATCAAAAATAGTTTATTTTAAACAAAACAGTTTTAAGAAGACAGAGAATCTGGGGGCACCTGGATGGCTCAGAGAGGTAAGCTGATGCCTTCAGCTCAGGTCATGATCTCAGAGTCCTGGGATCAAGCCCCGCATCGGGCTCTCTGCTCAGCAGGGAGCCTGCTTCCTTCTCTCTCTCTGCCTGCTTGTGATCTCTCTCTGTCAAATAAATAAATAAAATCTTTAAAAAAAAGAAAACAGAATCTGAAGATCACTGAATACAAACTTTTGTTTTACATATAGACAATGTGAAGTACAAAGATGTGTGTCATTTGGTGCAAATCATCCAGAAATAAGTATGTTTATATTTATAATTTATGTTTATATCTGTATTTATATTCAAATTATTAATCCTAGTAATATTAATTTATAATATTAACTTCTAAACATTGTTTCATCCATTTTAATGCACAGTAGTCAGTATAATACTGTTTTATTTTCAAAACATTCTTTTTTTAAGATTTTATTTGTTTATTTGAGAGAGAGAGAGAGAGAGCGCACTAGAGAGAGCAAACAGGAGTTGGGGGCAGAGGAAGAGGGAGAAGCAGACTCCCCGGTGAGGGAACCTGATGTGTGGGGGTCAGTCCCAGGACCCTAAGATCACAACAGAAGCAAAAGGCAGATGCTTAACCAAGTGAGCCCCCTGGGAGCCCCTCAAAATATTTTAAAAAGATTCTAGTTCTTCTGCTTTCTTTTTTATTCCATGTTACGACTTTTTTTCAACAGCTTTTATATCATATTGCTTCTTCCTATATTTTCTGTATTTCTTATTTTCTTCACCTTTCCTAAAAAATGCTTTACTCTCTGCCTCATGATTCATTTCTTCATCTAAAGATTAAAAGGGGAATGTTAGGGTGCAGAACTATTTGTCCATATGACTGTAGCATCAGTACTTCTGAAAAAGTCTCCACTAACTCCCATCTAAAGTGACATCTCTCATCATTCTTTATCCTTACATGATTAAATATTCCTCCCAATTCTTATCATGTTTTAAGATTTATATACACAATACATATATATTTTGGTTTACTTCATTAATTTATATCATACTAATACTCACAGACTAGATAAATTGCTTTAGTCTCTTTTTTACTACACTAAATTTATATTTTGTTTATCAGCTTAAAAAGCCATCAGCTGCAAGTAACAAAAATCTAATTAAGAGGGGCTTAAACTATACAGAGATTTATTATCCCACTTAACAAGAAGGCTAGATGGAGGTGACTGCTGGCATCAGTTTGCTCAACAAAATCATCTAGGATCTATTCTTTTTCCTTTTATTCCCCTCTATAATCCTAGCCTTTGGGTTTTTTCTCCCTCCTTTTGTCACCTCATGGTTACAGTAGGACTGCCACAATCTTGAGCATCAAATCTACACTTCAGGTAGGATGAAATAAATTATAAAGTTAGTAACATAAAGCTCCGATCTTGCACTTTTATAAGAAAGTAAAAGTTTTGCCAAACGTTCCCAGCAGCTTGCCTTTACATTTTACTAGCTGAAGTTGGGCATACTGTCGCTTTGAATGAAGTGAAGAAGGGGGTTTGTAAACCTTTGTTGGCCAAATATAATGGGCTTGTGCCTGCCACGGTATCTCCTATGTATGCTTCACTATTTCTAGCTCCTGCACTCTGTGAAGACAGTCGCATCATAGCCAACTTATCTTTATGTGGTTGTGCCTAGTACTATTGAATTGTTTATAGATTGGATCCCTTTTTCTGTTCCTTATCTTAAAAATCACCCTCCTATTCTGGTCTTGGGCATTAACAATGATTGATTTAAAACAAAGGAACAGGGAGACCATGTCATCAGTTCTCCTTAGCAGTGGTTCTGAATCATTTGTTGAGTTAAACGGTATCAAACAATCTGCTATTTGTCAGGTTTCTCTTCAGAATGTGGACACTGATAGCAAAGTTCTTTATTCTTTTCTTTTTTTTTTTTCATTTTTACCAGTGAATTCATATAGGTTTTTAATATTGCCAACAACCCTACATAAAGCTCCAAATTTTTGCCATATTTTAGAAAAAGTGTTAGTGATGAGGTGCATCAAACCAACTTGTTTTGCAAATACAATAATTACAGCACATCTGGCATCATTTCTGCTGGCCCTGTCCTGCTGTTCTTCCTCAGTGGAGATGTGGGCTGCAGATGTTGCTGATGCAGCTGGATAGTCACCCACATTCTATCACCCTAAGGCACAAGAGCCAGAGCCAAAACCAACTCAGAATTCCTGCTGCCAAAAACCTTCAGAACAGCAGAAGTGCCTTGAAAATAAATAGGTCCTGAATCATCAAAAGTCAGCTTCACAGAAATTGTTTTGTTTATAAAAATAGACAAAAAAGCATAAATTGTTTCACTTTTCCTATAAAATATTTGCAAAATTTTGTTATGAAATCCTTTAATGATTTTAAACTACATCAAAAATATTATCTATTTTATCCTCTGGGTCCAAGAGAAAATTATTTTATTTTAAAGAGAATTTAAGGACCTATTCTCCTAATGCATGTGTATATCTAGAAAGTAAGGTTGCTTAAGATATTATGAAAAAGATGTTTTTCTACATTGAGAGTTCTATTTTAAGAAATAAAAATATATGTAAAGGTATTAATATGTATATTATATATTAAAGATAAGTGATGTAAATGAAGCTACTTTCACTGTATTTTGCTCCCTCTTCTCTCACAGCTAAGAAAATTTAATAAATAATTTCTTCTAGAAAAGCCAAGTTTTAGGTTTACTAGTAGTCTTTTCTTTGCCTCATCAAAATATCATTATAAGATACTTTCCCATTTTCTTTCTGTGAAATCAGATCTTGGAATACTAAACTTCCTTTTCACTCACTTCCGTCTAGATTTCTAAACTTCCCTGCTAATTACTTTCCATAGTATTAGTGATAAAAATAAATTAATGCAATGATTAATTCAATTACCCACTTGCCATAATGAAAGGGTATCATTAAAAGTGAAATCATTTTCTAACATGTTTATGTGTAATAATTAATTTCCTATTTAATCCACTCACAACTTCTGTATTATTTTCCTGTTGCTGCTGTGACAAATTACCACAAATTAAGTGACTAAAACTAACACAAGTTTATTATTCCACTGTTCTGCAGGTCAGAAGTCATCAATTAGTCAACATAGCTGTGTTTCTTCGGGAGGCTCTAGAGGAGAATCTAATTCCTTGCCTTTCCCAGCTTCTGGATGTTTCCTACTTTCCTTGGTTCATGGCTCTTCTTTCATCTCTAAAGCCAGCAACATCTTCAGACCTCTCTCTTTCTCTCTTTCTCATACATCCATCATCATATCTTCTCTGATGCTAACCTCCTTGCCTGTTCCCCTTTTATAAGGACCCTTGTGACTATATTGGACTCACCTACACAATCCTGAATATCTCCCCATTTCAAGATTATTGATTAATTACGTTTGGATTCCTTTATTAAAAAAAGATGCATATCTACAGATTTGGGGGATTAGCATGTGGACATCTTTTGGCTTTCATTATTCTACCTACCCAAACTTCCCTTTCAATTATTACATAAAATTTTAACATAAAAAGTCTTTTTCACATAACTAACTATCGCTAGTCTCTACTTAGATAGGAACATTGAGAAGTTGAGAAGTGAACTGAAAACATATGTAGAGGAAGAAGTAAAGAAGGTGTCATTAATTTTACATTTTTTATTCATGGAAGACTGTATCAATCCTACTTTATTAATAATTTGTCATGGTTTGATTTTCTTAACCACAAAGATTTAGATAGAGATTATTTGGAAAAGAAAGTGCTGATAAAGAAGCAGTTATAAGTAGAGATCAAGAGCCTGAAAGTCTTCTTTGTGCCAAGGATCAAATTCCAAAGAGTCAATAACTCAGACTGTATACAAAATTTGAGGACACATGTAGAAACATTATTTTACCAAATTCATAAAGACATGGATTCCTAAAATGAACTCAGTACTAATGTGAAACAAAGAAAGGTAAAGTTATTATAACAGTTCAAATTTATTCCATCTAAGAAACTCAGCAGGATGATTTGCATTTGGAGAATATTTCTAAAAAAGATTCTTTAATTAATTACTTTGTTTGAAACAGGAAGCATTTGCTATCTGAAGTATTTACTTACAGAAAATATGGTACTAGTGATACCAAATGCTTGCACTTTTTTGTTATTAAACCAACAACATTCTTTTGGAGTCATTGATCATTTTGTTAATAAATTCATAATTTTACTACTAAAAGAACAATTATATAGACTGTAAGCATTATGGAAAAACACATTCAAGTTTTTGAGAAACCTCCACACTATTTTCCAAAGTGGCTGTACCAACTTGCGTTCCGACCAAAAATGTAAAGAGCGTTCCCCTTTCTCCACAACCTCTCCAACATTTGTTGTTTCTTGTCTTCTCAATTTGCTATTCTAACTGGTATAAGGTGGTATCTCAATGTGGTTTTGATTTGAATCTCTCTGATGGCTAATGATGTTGAACATTTTTTCGTATGTCTATTAGCCATTTGTATGTCTTCCTTGGAAAAGTGTCTGTTCATGTCCTTCTGTCCATTTTTTGACTTGATTATTTGTTTTTTGGATGTGGAGTTTGAGAAGTTCTTTTATAGATCTTAGATACCAGTCCTTTACCTGTAATGCCATTTGCAAATATCTTCTCCCATTCCATGGTTTCCTGTTTCTTGGAACTTTGTTGGACTGTTTCCTTTGCTGTGCAGAACACTTTTTATCTTGATGAAGTCCCAAGAGTTCCATTTCACTTTTATTTCCTTTGCCTTTGGAGATGTATCTTGAAGGAAGTTACTGTGGTTGATATCAAAGAGGTTATGGCCAATGTTCTCCTCTAGGATTTTGATGGGTTCCTGTCTCACATTGAGGTCTTTCATCCATTTAGAGTTTATTTTTGCATATGGTGTAAGAGAATGGTCAAGTTTTGTTCTTCTGCATGTGGTTGTCCAATTTTCCGACCACAATTTGTTGAAGAGACTGTCTTTTTTTCCACTGGATACTTTTTCCTGCTTTGTCAAAGATTAGTTGATCATAGAGTTGAGGGTCCATATCTGGGCTTTCCATTCTGTTCCACTGATGTATGTGTCTGTTTTTGTGCCAGTACCTTGCTCTCTTAGTGATCACAGCTTTGTAGTAAAGCTTGAAATCAGACAACATGATGCCTCAAGCTTTGTTTTTCTTTTTCAACATTTCCTTGGTGATTTGGGGACTTTTCTGGTCCCAATCAAATTTTAGGATTGTTTGATCCTGCACTTTGAAAAATGCCTTGACATTTTGATCAGGGCAGCACTGAAAGTATAGATTGCTCTGGGCAGCATATACATTTTAACAATGATTATTCTTCTGATCCATGAGCATGGAATGTTTTTCCATCTTTTTGTGTCTTCTTAATTTTCTTATATAAGTGTTTTGTAGTTTCCAGTATAGATCCTTTACCTCTTTGGTTAGGTTTATTCAATTGTATCTTATGGTTTTTGGTGCTATTGTAAATGGAATCAATTCCCTAATTTCTCTTTCTACAGCTACTTTGTTAGTGTATAGGAAAGCAACTGCTTTCTATGAATTGATTTTGTATCCTGCCACATTACTGAATTGTTGAACTACCCTATGACCCAGCTTTGCACTACTGGGTATTTACCCCAAAGATACAGATGTAGTGAAAAGAAGGCCACATGCCCCCAGTGTTCATAGCAGCAATGTTCACAATAGCCAAACTGTGGAAGGAGCCAAGATGCCCTTCAACAGATGAATGGATGAAAAAGATGTGGTCCATATATACAACAGAATATTACTGAGCCATCAGGAAGGAAGAATACCCAATATTTGCATCAACATGGATGGAACTGGAGGAGATTAGGCTAAGTGAAATAAGTCAAGCTGAGAAAGTAAAATTTCACATTGTTTCACTCATATGTGGAGTATAAAGAATAGCATAGAGGACATTAGGAGAAGGAAGGGAAAAATAAAGGGGGGGGGGCAGAAAAACCATGAGAGACTATGAACTCTGGGAAACAAACTAAATGTTTTAAAGGGGAAGGGGGTGGGTATTAAGGAAGGCATGTATTGCAAGAAGCACTTGGTGTTATATACAAACAATGATTCTTGGAACACTACATCAAAAACGAATGGTGCACTGTATGGTGACTAATATAACATAATAAAACATTAAAAAAACTTTCAAAATATGTTCATGTGGTGAATCTTCAACTTTGAAGTCTGAATGGAGTTTCTGGTTATACATTAGGCTGAAGTGAATCCTGTATTTGAGCCTCCACTTGACTAACATGCACATTTGACTAAGACAATACAAAAATTCTGTTGTACTAATCAACTAGTTATCTTTCTTGTCTCAAATATGTATACTTTTATTAAGCCTCTAATTGCATGCTTATTTTAATATGTGTAGAAATAAATTAAGAATATGGAAGTATTAAATAAAATGGTAAGTTTTCACCAGCTCTAGAATTTATAGAACTCTCTCTTGATAAATAGAGATAGAGATAGTTGTGAACATTACTTTAGCTCTTGACTTCATTTTATGTTTATACAGCAAGAGGTATAGTTTTTCTATTTGCTCTTTCATGGTTCTCTAGTTATCTTTATTTACTTTGGTTATGAAAAATTTAATTTGATCATATTTTTTTCCTTAGAAATTTGGGATATAAACAATCAATCTTTACACTCCATCATGCTGCCATGAATTAAATTAGTTGTCAAGTGAGAGGACTATCAGTTCAAATGCTTCATTGTGCAATATGTACATTATAATAAAAGAATTACCTTACTTGCTACTCATCTATCATTTTCAAGCAGTCTTTAAAAAAGACATAAACAGATGTCAGGCATCTGGAAGTTTCAGGTGACAGGTCATTTTGAAAGGAATAATTTAAACTTTGAAGGTAAAAATGGTATAGTTACCTTACATGATCATGGAATTCTAAAAATAAAATAAAATAAGATTCTTCCTTAAGGTTTTTATATGTTTTGAATATACAGTTCTATGTTTTATAGGCTTTACATGCATGACAAGGAGAGGGAATGAATGAGAGAGAAAAGGGGGGTGAACTATTTGAGTTCCACCATGTATAATATCCTCAGTGTTTTTTTTTTAATTTAAAGTGTTTATTTAAATTCGAGTTAGTTAACATACAGTGTACTATTAGGTTCAGGTGTCCAATACATAATGGCTCAACACTTCCATTCAACACTGGACACTCATCACTGTAAGTGCACTCTTCAATCTGCATATTTTAAATTCCCTTAGACTAGATTAATAGACCAAAATGAATCAATTTTGGAAGAAAAAATTACACACAAGAAATTGGAATATTTTTCTTTTTAATGCTAAGTAAGGATAACATTAATCATGTTTGGAGGAAGAGGCCAGAAAGATAAGAAAAAGTAATAAAAGCTAACATTTATTAATTGGTAGAACTGGATGCTTTATATTAACTGAGCTGAGTGGTTTATCTTATATAATCCTTTTTCCAACCCTCTGGTACTCAGCTTTGCTATTATCTAAATTTCAGATGTAACAGACTAGGACTATACATGTTAAATATCATGTAAACAGTAATATACCTAGTAAGTTTTTAAGATTTGGGATTTGAATACATTCATTCACGCAACAATTGAGTTAAGCAGGTGCCAGAACCCTGAAGTCTTACCCTCACTGATTGTTCATTACACATTTACAGTAAACTGGTAAATAGTTAATAGATCAAGTGATGACAGGTAACAAGAAGAAAAAAGTAAAGAGGAGGTAAGAAATTAAGTGAATAAACCTTACAAAAATGAGGAGGAAGGACATCCGCTGCAGAGAAACTACCAAGTATAACGCATGCGGGTCAAGAAAATGAAAATGCAAGAAACCAGTATTAAGATTCTCATGGTGATTAATTAGATGAGACAACAGATAATGTGTGGCCTGGTCTTACAGATCATACTGGGGACTTAACGTGTAGTCTGAGATAGGAAGACATGAGATAATTTTGATCAAAAAAATGACATGCTACAACTTATATTTTAGAAGGATCACTACTGGGTATTGGTAGAACTGGTATGGAAGAAGGAGTGAGATAAGTAGAGAGGCTAGATAGAGCCTAACTAATTGTCTGGGAGACAAAATGTATTTGCATGCACAAAAATAGTAGTGATGGAAGTGTTTAAAACTTTGCAACTATTTTGAAAATAATCACTGTAAAGTTTGGACATTGGTGAGAAATGCCAAATAAGTTTATGTTGAAGTTCAGAGGACTACAACATAAAAATCTTGATAAGGATAGAGATTTTAATTGGAAAGACCTCAGCCCTGGGCTTGGATGATATCATGTGGGGAAGGATTTTAGTTATAGGAAAGAGCCAATGACAAACCATTATAGACCAATTAGAAAATGATTTAGGATCAAGCAGAAAAGAAAGGAATTGGAAAGGAAGTTAAGGTTAAGTAGGCAGTGAGTTTAAATGGAAGCAGTAGAAAGTGGCATCTTAAAATGAAAGAAATCTGATTTCTTCCTAATTGGTTAAGAGTAGGAAGTAGTATGACGTGCTATCTTAAAAATCAAAGAAAGCCAATTTCCTCTTAATAAGCTAAGTAAGCTGACATGTTAGTTGAATATCATGAAATAAATGGTGGATTTTGTAGAACATTAAGATTATCAACAGAAATGTGGGGAACATAAGCCAGTTTGAGGTGAGTTAAGGAGTGGAAAGTTTTAAAAACCATCTTTAAATAAAAACAACATCAACAGCACTGATACAACAGTAGACTATTTTTATACTGAATTGCTAACATTTAATTAAAAAATCACCAAACTTACCAGAAGACCAAATGACTAGGATTTAAAAACAACAAGGACAATAACAAAAAAAAAGCGAATGCAAATACATTATAGGATCAGTAGTTGATGTGGGGAGAGGGGGATTTCTATACCCAAAATTGTGAGTGGTGAACTAATTCTCAGTGAAATGATGATTGGTGTTATAAGGAAAGTGAGAGTAAATTAAGGAGTAACGCTCTTCTGAAACCTGGAAGAACTGGAGATTCAAAGAACAGAATACAAGTGGAATGATTTTTTGGATAAAAGGAAGGGACTTTTGTTTTTTTTAATTTTTCTATTAGAAGAGAATAAAGAGAATGGGTGAAGATCTAGGTAGGATCATAGATATGGTAAGATGAATGATGTACCCATTAAATTCCTATGCACCATCTCTGAAACCTATAGATATGTTACCTCCCATAGGAAAAGGAATTTTGAAGGTGTGATTAAGTTAAAATTCTTGAGATGAGGAGATTAACCTAAAATGTCATCACAGGGTCCTTGGAGACTAGAGGGTCAGGATAAAGAAGGAAATAGGAAGATGGAAGCAGGATCAGAATACCGTTGTTGAAAGAGGCCCATGAACCAGGGAATGCAAGCAACCTCTAGAAACTTAAAAACAATTCTCTTCCAGCACCTCCAGAAAGAATGTAGCACTGCTGGCACTTTAATTTCAGACCCTTAAGACACACTTTTGGAATTCTGATCTTGAGAACTGTAAGAGGGTTAAAAACTTGTGTTTTTTCAAGCTACCTAGCAGTAATTTGTTACTAATAGGAAACTAATACATTAAATTTTATTGTGAAAACATAAGCAGATTTCAGCTAAGCACTTCTTTCTTATTAAAGAAAGTATCTCCTGAGATGCACATAGAACATTTGAGAGTGGGATATAATAGCACAGAAGTATAAAAATTTCATACAAAAGATGGAAAAATCTAACCCAAAAGGAGAAACAATGGAGTTTCTCATGAAATAAAAGAGAAAACAATCTCATCATGTGTATAGGTTTTACAAATCAATATTCATGGTCTTGGTTGCAGAATAGACAGACATTTCTTATGACTAATCCAGGACTGTTTTCTATGTGGTAAAATGGAGTGAGGGGTGCACTAGCACTAGTGATTTGAGAACATTGGTTGGAGACTGAGTTTTATGATGAGCAATGAATCACGGCAAGATGTCCTGAAGCCAAAAAAGGGTTGATGAATAGTACTCCAAAAGGTTATGTCAAATGGTTGAGAACTGAATAGGTTGATGGTTCTACCAGGTGGGTGGGAGGGGGAGGGGGAGGAGGGGATTGGATTTATAATCATGGAATAAGGTAATCAGAGTGAGTAGCAGTGAGAGATGGGAATCCATCCAGGCTTTTATTTATTTTTTTTATTTTTTACTTTTTTAAAAATATTTATTTATTTATTTGACAGAGAGAGATCACAAGTAGGCAGAGAGGCAGGCAGAGAGAGAATGAGAGAGAGAGGAGGAAACAGGCTCCCCGCTGCGCAGAGAGCCCCATGCGGGACTCGATCCCAGGACCCTGAGATCATGACCTGAGCCGAAGGCAGCGGCTTAACCCACTGAGCCACCCAGGCGCCCCATCCAGGCTTTTAGATGACTTATCATGTTCATTTTACTTAGTGTAAAATCACTAATAATGATGCAGAATAACAATTTTTAAAAAGAAACAAGTTTAATTTAGGAACAAAAGTTTTCATGCAGGGAGAGTAAATCACCAAGAAGTCGACAAGTGGCAGCAAGAAAGAGGCAGAGAAGATGGTGTAAATGACATTTTCTAGATAGAGTTGACATTTTTCTACAGGAGTAATTTTTTGGAAAGGAGGAATTGTTTGGAAATTCACAATGAGAAGCAAGGATGATATTTTTGCTCTCTATTTAGTTGAGAATACACATGTAGATTTGAGAAATGTGTACAAAACCAGTTGTTAAAAATAATCATTAGTGAGATAATGAATGATTTTAATAACCTCTTTTCATAAACAGGACATACTACAACAATAAAGCACAACAACATAACATCACTCAGATGTCCTTGTATCAATAATTTCTTTTTTACTAAATACTTCTAAAGAGAGGTATAATGAGAAAAATTATTCTTCCTAATAATCTGACAAGGATCTTCTTTAATCTGTTATAATATGTAAAAATTTCTTAAGGTATGACTGCGAATAGTTGCCATAGGTTTTATCATCTGTTTTGATTTATATAATATCTCTTAAGGGACCTCTGAGTACTTCCACTAATAACAACACAGAAATTGATACTATAGTAATAAAACACACTCTGGAAAACCAATCAAAGCCTACTGTGGAGTTTGTTGTTGTTGTAGTTTTGTTTGTTTTTTAAATCACACCCTCAGATATAGAGGCTTTGGACAGATAGGGACCCCAAAGAAATTTAAGGACTCTTTAGACAGCAGGGCCTCCAACAAGAAAATTCATTTCTGTTAAATTTTGGCAGCCAGGATCTGAAACTTAAGGATTTTTAGTAGACCATAAAACTCTCAATTAATTACATTAATTAAAGCATTTTAATGAAAACAATCATTAATTCTTGATTAAACATAAATCAATATCTCATTTCTAAACTCAGGTTATTTACAATAAGAAAAGGAAAAAAGTTCATCAAGTAAAAATGAGACAAATTTGAACATTAGCTCTGATTTTGTTCTACAACTGAAATGGAGCTACTGTAAATGCTGCAGCTTTTATAATCGTGTTAGTAGGCATTGTTTTATGATTCATATAACTAAGCACTTTTTTTTCCTTGCATGTTGTTGCTTTTGTCTTCACTGGAAATTAGTTGTTACAATCATTCTGGTTAAATTGCATATTTATTTCTGAAGATACATAGTGGATTACCTTGATACCATGTCAGGAAAGACAATTTCCTAAGTAATTTTTAGAATGACATATTAAAATGGATTCCTTTCAATTTAAGAGGTATTTGTTAAATTGGTTACAAATTTTATTTTGTGCTTTTAAGGAAAAAAATGGCTCAAGGACAATTTATGCTTTTGAGGGGCATATGCTTACTTAGCAGAAATACTACTGTCTTTATTTGGAGTTTGGTTAATCAGAGACATTATCATGAAATTCTAAATAAGAAATGCAAAAGCTATAATAAGTTCAAAACAAAATGAACCAGATAATAGATTTGCAAGATTAGTTGAAGAAAACAAAATGGCAGCAAGACTCACGTGTATATATGTGTTACTTTATTCACTTCCCTAAGCAGACTAGTCTCTTTCTAGGTTCCCTGAAGCCTTTTAACATCACTTTACATATGAGTTTATTCCATAGCTGTATAAAGGATGAAATGAAGGTCAATGTGAGGCTGTGTGTGAATCATCACCTTCTCTCCCTAAACTTCATGTATAAAATCCTAAAATTAAAAAGCTGTATTTTTCTTAGTTTAGGTACTGGCATTACACACAACTATGAAGCATCCTTCCTACAGAATATTGACAGAGGAACAGAGGGTTTGTTTGTTTGTTTGTTTGTTTTTCACAATGGCTGCCTCTCAGCAGCCACATGATGACCACATACCCTCACAACTGGCCTGGTGAGATAAAAGGAGGGATTTATTCACGACATTCTCCTGCATTTGGAACAGGATTCCATTAGTTGCTATTTAAACTGAGTTTTGATCTTGAAATTTTTACTTTTTTAAACGGAAGAATTGTGATTTTTGGTTGGTATGACAATTCATTAGCTGTGAATTCCCCTATCCCTTCAAAACCTTATCTCAACCTAAAGCTGTTTTTATTTTATTTTGTTTTGATTTGTTTTTCCTGCAGTCTACTCAGTAGGTGATTCCCCAAACCCCAAGCCCTAAAGCTCCCACAGTTATGGAGGGTATGGTCTCCAAGGCCTCCTCGCTCCCACACACAGGCCAGTACCACTGGCTCTGCATTCTTCTCCAGGTCACTACTTTTATCTCTTGAGCTCCGGCTCTTCGTCCCCACCTTCTTTTAGTGACAATTTCAGCTGCTCTTTTCAAAATCCCTCAGTGGCTAACCATTATATCTTGAACAAAACCTAAACTCCTGTGCTGGGATGATCAAACCCCTGCCTACCTTTGCAACCTCAAACTTCTTGGTCACCAACAATTCAACATACAGGTTGTTTTCCAGAACCTCAAATAAGCTCATTTGGTCCCACCTCTGATTTTTAATGCACACTTTTTCTTCTTCTTGTCAGGGGCAAGATGCCTTTCTTTCCTTAGAACTCAATCTAAATGTCTTTCTCTGAGAATTGAGGTGTAAAGGAGTCCATTCACTCACTACCGTAAGACTCCTCTCTTCTTTTTTTTTTTTTTTTTTAATTTTTTATTTTTGATAAACATATATTTTTATCCCCAGGGGTACAGGTCTGTGAATCACCAGGTTTACACACTTCACAGCACTCACCAAATCACATACCCTCCCCAATGTCCATAATCCCACCCCCTTCTCCCAAACCCCCTCCCCCCGGCAACCCTCAGTTTGTTTTGTGAGATTAAGAGTCACTTATGGTTTGTCTCCCTCCCAATCCCATCTTGTTTCATTTATTCTTCTTCTACCCACTTAAGCCTCCATGTTGTATCACCACTTCCTCATATCAGGGAGATCATATGATAGTTGTCTTTCTCTGCTTGACTTATTTCGCTAAGCATGATACGCTCTAGTTCCATCCATGTTGTTGCAAATGGCAAGATTTCATTTCTTTGGATGGCTGCATAGTATTCCATTGTGTATATATACCACCTCTTCTTGATCCATTCATCTGTTGATGGACATCTAGGTTCTTTCCATAGTTTGGCTATTGTGGACATTGCTGCTATAAACATTCGGGTGCATGTGCCCCTTTGGATCACTACATTTGTATCTTTAGGGTAAATACCCAATAGTGCAGTTGCTGGGTCATAGGGCAGTTCTATTTTCAACATTTTGAGGAACCTCCATGCTGTTTTCCAGAGTGGCTGCACCAGCTTGCATTCCCACCAACAGTGTAGGAGGGTTCCCCTTTCTCCGCATCCTCGCCAGCATCTGTCATTTCCTGACTTGTTGATTTTAGCCATTCTGACTGGTGTGAGGTGATATCTCATTGTGGTTTTGATTTGTATTTCCCTGATGCCGAGTGATATGGAGCACTTTTTCATGTGTCTGTTCGCCATCTGGATGTCTTCTTTGCAGAAATGTCTGTTCATGTCCTCTGCCCATTTCTTGATTGGATTATTTGTTCTTTGGGTGTTGAGTTTGCTAAGTTCTTTATAGATTCTGGACACTAGTCCTTTATCTGATATGTCGTTTGCAAATATCTTCTCCCATTCTGTCAGTTGTCTTTTGATTTTGTTAACTGTTTCCTTTGCTGTGCAAAAGCTTTTGATCTTGATGAAATCCCAGTAGTTCATTTTTGCCCTTGCTTCCCTTGCCTTTGGCGTTGTTCCTAGGAAGATGTTGCTGCGGCAGAGGGTCGAAGAGGTTGCTGCCCGTGTTCTCCTCAAGGATTTTGATGGATTCCTTTCGTACATTGAGGTCCTTCATCCATTTTGAGTCTATTTTTTGTGTGTGGTGTAAGGGAATGGTCCAATTTCATTTTTCTGCATGTGGCTGTCCAATTTTCCCAGCACCATTTATTGAAAAAGGCTGTCTTTTTTTCCATTGGACATTCTTTCCTGCTTTGTCGAAGATTAGTTGACCATAGATTTGAGGGTCTATTTCTGGGCTCTCTATTCTGTTCCATTGATCTATGTGTCTGTTTTTGTGCCAGTACCATGCTGTCTTGATGATGACAGCTTTGTAATAGAGCCTGAAGTCCGGAATTGTGATGCCACCAACGTTGGCTTTCTTTTTCAATATCCCTTTGGCTATTCTAGGTCTTTTCTGGTTCCATATAAATTTTAGCATTATTTGTTCCATTTCTTTGAAAAAGATGGATGGTACTTTGATAGGAATTGCATTAAATGTGTAGATTGCTTTAGGTAGCATAGACATTTTCACAATATTTATTCTTCCAATCCAGGAGCATGGAACATTTTTCCATTTCTTTGTGTCTTCCTCAATTTCTTTCATGAGTACTTTATAGTTTTCTGAGTATAGATTCTGTGTCTCTTTGGTTAGGTTTATTCCTAGGTATCTTATGGTTTTGGATGCAATTGTAAATGGGATTGACTCCTTAATATCTCTTTCTTCTGTCTTGCTGTTGGTGTAGAGAAATGCAACTGATTTCTGTGCATTGATTTTATATCCTGACACTTTACTGAATTCCTGTATAAGTTCTAGCAGTTTTGGAGTGGAGTCTTTTGGGTTTTCCACATATAGTATCATATCATCTGCGAAGAGTGATAATTTGACTTCTTCTTTGCCGATTTGGATGCCTTTAATTTCCTTTTGTTGTCTGATTGCTGAGGCTAGGACCTCTAGTACGATGTTGAATAGCAGTGGTGATAATGGACATCCCTGCCGTGTTCCTGACCTTAGCGGAAAAGCTTTCAGTTTTTCTCCATTGAGAATGATATTTGCGGTGGGTTTTTCATAGATGGCTTTGATGATATTGAGGTATGTGCCCTCTATCCCTACACTTTGAAGAGTTTTGATCAGGAAGGGATGTTGTACTTTGTCAAATGCTTTTTCAGCATCTATTGAGAGTATCATATGGTTCTTGTTCTTTCTTTTATTGATGTGTTGTATCACATTGACTGATTTGCGGATGTCGAACCAACCTTGCAGCCTTGGAATAAATCCCACTTGGTCGTGGTGAATAATCCTTTTAATGTACTGTTGAATCCTATTGGCTAGTATTTTGTTGAGTATTTTCGCATCTGTGTTCATCAAGGATATCGGTCTATAGCTCTCTTTTTTGGTGGGATCCTTGTCTGGTTTTGGGATCAAGGTGATGCTGGCCTCATAAAATGAGTTTGGAAGTTTTCCTTCCATTTCTATTTTTTGGAACAGTTTCAGGAGAATAGGAATTAGTTCTTCTTTAAATGTTTGGTAGAATTCCCCCGGGAAGCCATCTGGCCCTGGGCTTTTGTTTGTTTGGAGATTTTTAATGACTGTTTCAATCTCCTTACTGGTTATGGGTCTGTTCAGGCTTTCTATTTCTTCCTGGTTCAGTTGTGGTAGTTGATATGTTTCTAGGAATGCATCCATTTCTTCCAGATTGTCAAATTTATTGGCATAGAGTTGCTCATAGTATGTTCTTATAATAGTTTGTATTTCTTTGGTGTTAGTTGTGATCTCTCCTCTTTCATTCATGATTTTATTTATTTGGGTCCTTTCTCTTTTCTTTTTGATAAGTCGGGCCAGGGGTTTATCAATTTTATTAATTCTTTCAAAGAACCAGCTCCTAGTTTCTTTGATTTGTTCTATTGTTTTTTTGGTTTCTATTTCATTAATTTCTGCTCTGATATTTATGATTTCTCTTCTCCTGCTGGGCTTAGGGTTTCTTTCTTGTCCTTTCTCCAGCTCCTTTAGGTGTAGGGTTAGGTTGTGTACCTGAGACCTTTCTTGTTTCTTGAGGAAGGCTTGTACCGCTATATATTTTCCTCTCAGGACTGCCTTTGTTGTGTCCCACAGATTTTGAACCGTTGTATTTTCATTATCATTTGTTTCCATGATTTTTTTCAATTCTTCTTTAATTTCCCGGTTGACCCATTCATTCTTTAGAAGGATGCTGTTTAGTCTCCATGTATTTGGGTTCTTTCCGAACTTCCTTTTGTGGTTGAGTTCTAGCTTTAGAGCATTGTGGTCTGAAAATATGCAGGGAATGATCCCAATCTTTTGATACCGGTTGAGTCCTGATTTAGGACCGAGAATGTGATCTATTCTGGAGAATGTTCCATGTGCACTAGAGAAGAATGTGTATTCTGTTGCTTTGGGATGAAATATTCTGAATATATCTGTGATGTCCATCTGGTCCAGTGTGTCGTTTAAGGCCTTTATTTCCTTGCTGATCTTTTGCTTGGATGACCTGTCCATTTCAGTGAGGGGAGTGTTAATGTCCCCTACTATTATTGTATTATTGTTGATGTGTTTCTTTGATTTTGTTATTAATTGGTTTATATAGTTGGCTGCTCCCACATTGGGGACATAGACATTTAAAACTGTTAGATCTTCTTGTTGGACAGACCCTTTGAGTATGATATAGTGTCCTTCCTCATCTCTTATTATAGTCTTTGGCTTAAAATCTAATTGATCTGATATAAGGATTGCCACTCCTGCTTTCTTCTGATGTCCATTAGCATGGTAAATTCTTTTCCACCCCCTCACTTTAAATCTGGAGGTGTCGTCGGGCTTAAAATGAGTTTCTTGGAGGCAACATATAGATGGGTTTTGTTTTTTTATCCATTCTGATACCCTGTGTCTTTTGACAGGGGCATTTAGCCCATTAACATTCAGGGTAACTATTGAGAGATATGAATTTAGTGCCATTGTAGTGCCTGTAAGGTGACTGTTACTGTATATGGTCTCTGTTCCTTTCTGATCTACCACTTGTAGGCTCTCTCTTTGCTTAGAGGACCCCTTTCAATATTTCCTGTAGAGCTGGTTTGGTATTTGCAAATTCTTTCAGTTTTTGTTTGTCCTGGAAGCTTTTAATCTCTCCTTCTATTTTCAATGATAGCCTAGCTGGATATAGTATTCTTGGCTGCATGTTTTTCTCGTTTAGTGCTCTGAAAATATCATGCCAGCTCTTTCTGGCCTGCCAGGTCTCTGTGGATAAGTCAGCTGCCAATCTAATATTTTTACCATTGTATGTTACAGACTTCTTTTCCCGGGCTGCTTTCAGGATTTTCTCTTTGTCATTGAGACTTGCAAATTTTACTATTAGGTGACGGGGTGTGGGCCTATTCTTATTGATTTTGAGGGGCGTTCTCTGAACCTCCTGAATTTTGATGCTCGTTCCCTTTGCCATATTGGGGAAATTCTCCCCAATAATTCTCTCCAGTATACCTTCTGCTCCCCTCTCACTTTCTTCTTCTTCTGGAATCCCAATTATTCTAATGTTGTTTCGTCTTATGGTGTCACTTATCTCTCGAATTCTCCCCTCGTGGTCCAGTAGCTGTTTGTCCCTCTTTTGCTCAGCTTCTTTATTCTCTGTCATTTGGTCTTCTAGATCACTAATTCTTTCTTCTGCCTCATTTATCCTAGCAGTTAGAGCCTCCATTTTTGATTGCACCTCATTAATAGCTTTTTTGATTTCACCTTGGTTAGATTTTAGTTCTTTTATTTCTCCAGAAAGGGCTTTTATATCTCTTGAGAGGGTTTCTCTAATATCTTCCATGCCTTTTTCGAGCCCGGCTAGAACCTTGAGAATTGTCATTCTGAACTCTAGGTCTGACATATTACCGATGTCTGTATTGATTAGGTCCCTAGCCTTCGGTACTGCCTCTTGTTCTTTTTTTTGTGTTGAATTTTTACGTCTTGTCATTTTGTCCAGATAAGACTAAATGAAGGTGCAAGTAAAATACTAAAAGGGTGGCAACAACCCCAGGAAAATATGCTTTAACCAAATTAGAAGAGATCCAAAATCGTGAGTGGGGAGAAAGGGGATAAAAAGAGGTTCAAAAAGGAAGAAAAAAAAAAAAAGAAAAGAAAAGAAAAGAAAAGAATTTTTTTTAAAAAAAGAATACACCTAAGAAAAATGTAAAAAAGAAAAAATATATATATTAGATAAACTAGTATAAAATCGTTAAAAAAGAAAAAGGTAACAGTTAAAAAAAAATTTACCTGAAGGCGAGAAAAAAAAAATGAAAAAGAAAAAATTAAATTAACTGCAAGACTAAAAAAAAATCACAGGAAAAAAGCCATGAGTTCCGTGCTTGGCTTTCTCCTCCTCTGGAATTCTGCTGCTCTCCTTGGTATTGAAACCGCACTCCTTGGTAGGTGAACTTGGTCTTGGCTGGATTTCTTGTTGATCTTCTGGGGGAGGGGCCTGTTGTAGTGATTCTCAAGTGTCTGCCCCAGGCGGAATTACACCGCCCTTACCCGGGGCCGGGGTGAGTAATCCCCTCCGGTTTGCTTTCAGGAGCTTTTGTTCCCTGAGCGCTTTCCGTAGAGCCTCTCTTCTTAATACTAAAATAATTTGACTAACATGGAGAAGTTAGGGGATCTTCACTTCTCATCAGAAAGCTTCTCATCAGAAAGCATCATACAGAGAGTGTATGGAGTCCACTACAGAATGCTCCAGTGAACAATTACTTGTAGCCAATCTACTTAAACCATACTACATTCAAAAGAAATTTTATGTGTTGTTTGTTGCAAAATACATCTCAACACATGTGTTTTCTCCTAAGTGTTGGTTCATGATCAAAAAATTGACTTATGCCTTTCCTCCGTAGAGAAGATCCATTTGACTTTCATGAGACAGTCCGCCAGGACTCTGAGCCATTGGCAACCTTGAAACAACATTTAACTACTATTGTCAGGCCCGGAGACTGTATATCAATCTCTTTCTTGTATTTGCCTTCAGGAGTGAAAGTCCTCTGCGGTTGTATGTTGAACCACAATTTAAAACTCTCCTCCCCTTCCCGGACACTGCACTTTCCAAGACCATTGTTAGTTTCTGATGTATTATATATATAGCCTCTGGAGAAGAAGCAGTGCAGGTATCATCACAAATCACACAGTGGGAATCCAAGACTCCAGGTGATTTTTCTCTTGGCAACCAAGCATATTTGATACACATTTCATTTTTACCTCAATAAAATGTTGAAAATGTATATTTAGACACATCCTTGAATCATAAATATTATTGAAATTCATCATGTATTAGGCATTCTTGGCTTTCATCCAGAACAAACCTTCCAACAGAGCTAGTCATACCCATGTACTAGTGCAAGGGTACAGGAACACTTATCTCCCCCCACTGCCACAAGACAATTTTATTTATTTATTTTATTATTATTTTATTTATTTTTAAAAATTTTTTAAAGATCATTTATTTATTTATTTATTTGACAGACAGGGATCACAAGTAGGCAGAGAGGCAGGCAGAGAGAGAAAGGAGAAAACAGGCTCCCTGCTGAGCAGAGAGCCTGATGTGGGGGCTCGATCCCAGGATCCCGTGTTCATGACCTGAGCCGAAGGCAGAGACTTTAACCCACTGAGCCACCCAGGTGCCCCCCCCCCAAGACAATTTTAAAGAAGACTTTAAAAATTTCTTCAGACCTCACAGCTTTAACAGATGGTCTAGATCAAGTTGGAATTAATCTCTGCTTCCATGAAGAATTCTAGGGTTTTGATTTAATTTGCCGTGTAGCCAGGAATTGTACATTAGTTCAAGTGAACCATGATGAGCCAAAGAAATTTATAACCCAGGTATAAAATTTATAAACCTAGATATAAGCCCAGAAGGACAAAGTTAAGTTAAATTGAATCCCACATGATTTCACAATGTTTGAGAGTCCAGAGTTTGGGAGGATTCCTGAGGAGCATCTCTATTTTCTCTGGCTTTTAACCACATCTTTCCCTTGTGCTGTCTGATATCCCCACCCAGGCTTTCTTCAGGACTTCAAAGTGTCTGTCTTTCCCTGTAGTTCTCTGCATACCCAACTTTTTGAAGTTTCATCTTGTATCCCAAGTAATTAAATAATCATTTTCCCCCAAACAGTACTAGTTTACTCCCTAAAGAGCAATTTAACATCACCTTTTTACTAATAGAATGTTTCCTGCTTATCGTTTAATATGAATTATATTAAAAATCACAGACCATTTACTAGATTATTTTTGTGACATGACAAGATCTTTTGCACAAGTCATATGTTATCAGATGTGATTAATCAATTTGTTACCATGTTTAATTTAGTAGCATCTTTTTAGGTTATTAACATATTTATTTGTGAGATAGGTTCATGATTGTAAGATTGTGTTTAAATGTGCTTTCGGTTTATGCTTCTTATAAGCACATGGCCCCTTATGAGAGCAAGAAGCAAGAAATAAAACATGATTTCTCCCATTCCCTTTCAATCTCCATAAATGTCTCCCATAGACAGAAAGAACTTAACTAGAAACGAACTGTACAATATGGAAGGATGAATGTGAATCTGAGCAAGTGGGAAAATACGAGTAGCTAATACTGCCCTTGTTTCTTTACCTTGTCACTAGACTGTGGTTAAAATGAACTAAAGGTTTCCTCCATTACTCTTCCCACATTTATTTTTTCTGTTCTAATATTCCTTTTGTCTTCAGCTATTCTGGTTAATTACCATGGCATGGCTTGGGTGGTCAGAGCTTTATCATTTGTAGCACGGCTCAAATCTTCATTCTGGGGTGATTTTAGCCGTGGCAGCCTTGCTTGCCAGAGAGTGCTATAGTTTTTCATTAACTTTGTGACTGGAATGCTAGTACTATAAGGCAGAGCAGAATACGCCATAGGTTCCTGGTAAAATCTCCCTCAGATTCATAATGTAGCAGATTTGAATAAGAAAAATAACCACTTCAGTCTACACCACACTTCTCTTTTTTGCCTATTAGTCTTATGGTCTGATAAGACTACAAGGACAAACAGTCATCTATATTCCTCTAGCAGTGGAAGCATTGTTGAATACCCTGTCAAAACAACAATTATCCTCAACAAAGTTAAAAAGCAAGGGAGACTTTATTCAAAACTATTCCTATAGGGGAGAGAAACCAAAATTCAGCTTGAGTTTCACTCCACTAAATTAAAAATAAAATAAAATTTAATTTAACTTAAAAAAAAATCAAAAGATCAATGAGATTTTAAGAGCCTGAGTAGGGAGGAATCACAAGCCATTTGCATTTGCTAACTGGCTCTACTCAAAGACCATGTAAACTTTCTGCTCTCTTCATGACGAGGGAGTTTTACAGCTTGGCATATCATAGTTAGGCCTCCATATTCCCACAGAAACAGGGATGCCATGGGCCCTGTCTCCTTTGATAACCGCATTTCAAAGAGATGGTTCCCAGTTCCTTGACAAAGACATTCCTGGATTGTAAATCTGGCAAGAGTCTTTAATAAGGCTTTATATTGCAAACAGTTTAAGAATAAACAATTAAAAACTTTCTAAAGTAAATGCTAAAAGAAAGAAAAGAAGAAAAAAAGGAAGGAAGGAAGGAAGGAAGGAAGGAAGGAAGGAAGGAAGAAAGAAAGAAAGAAAGAAAAAGGAAGGAAGGGAGTTTAGAGCCTAGAGTCAGCAAAAATCCTGTGTAAAGTTCAGTCTAGCTGAAAGGAAGGAAGTTAAGGCCAAGTAACTGATGAATCCTTATGGAGTTATTTCTACATTACATGCTAACACCTATAACTTAGAAACAAAAGTTTTGTGCCTCTCCTGCATCTCCTTTTTGATACCTGAACTAAAAATCATGGGTATGGAAGAAACAGAATTATTTGTCCATGACAAATATTAACCCCATATATAATTTTAAATTTTGTAGTAGCCACATTAAAAGAAACATTCAAAAATATTTAATAACATATTTTATTTAATTCACTATATTCAAACAAGTACTACTTCAACATGTAACCAATAGAACATCTATTAATAATATTCTACTTTGGTTTAGCACTAGATCCCCCAAATCTGATGTGTATTTTAAAGTTAAACCACATCTTGATTTGGATGAGACACATTTGCTTAATAAACACATTTAGGTTGTGGTTATTGTATCAGACATCACGGTATTTGACTATACCCAGAAATTTCTGGTAATTTGATCTCATCCTGAGTATACTGGCCCTAAATCTGTTTTAGGGATCTAGCTGAAAGAGAGAGAGAGACATTGCTAGTTGCTAGAAGTAATACTTTGAAGATAACACATTTTCCCTCCCCTCTTGGTTTAGCAAACTCTTTCACAAATTACCCATGGTTTGATGATATGAAATTGAAAACCATGGAACACTTTTGACACCTCAGGTTCAACTTCTTAACTGGCACCCTGGGATAGGCTGGCGTCTGAATATAATTATAGATCAAGACTCATTGCTGAGTGGTAGCAATGAAGAAAATTGACAGGTACTTGAAAGATAAGTACCTAAATTAAGGTCTTAATGGACTTCCAATTAATGCAAGACAGATTTCATCAGACAGTGGAGAAGAACTAGCTTTGCTGACTTGAAAGGCTCAGTAGAACGCGCAGTTTGTGATCCTTGGAATTACTTAAAAGTCATCATTCCAACTTTCAGGGGACTTTTTGTTTGTTCATTTTTTGTTGTTGTTGTTGGCTTTGTTTGTTTTTTTGTTTTTTGTTTTTTTTATTTCAATGAGTAACTTTACCAAAGAAATCTAGGAAGTCTGTGAATTCAACCTACGTAACAATTTATTATAGACTAACAAATTCACTGTATGGTTTTTGGCGATCTGATATAATTTTGAGAGAGTCATAGAAACTTACTGGTTTTCTTTCCGGACCTTGATCATTAAACTGAAAAAAGCCTGTTGTCTTCCCTGATTTTTCAGTGCTGTGAGAAGGAAGGGCTTCGGAACACTTGTCTTTTGCATGCCCAGTACAAGTTTTCTGTTAGCCAGTGCTTGGTCCTCCATAGCTGTGCCTTCCCCTCCGTAGGCATTTTATTCCAGGCAAACCACAGGTTATGATTTCAATGACAGTTTTTGACGTTACGTGCCCAAGATGACTACAGTCCCATTCTCTAATGTCAGTCTCATCCTGATAGCCTTTAAAGTTTCAGCAGGTCAGAGAACCTTCATCCTAAAATCTTATCCTTGAGGGTTAGCTATTTGCCTTCCTGTTTGGTACTGATTACTGAGTCACTCAAGTTTCAGCTGAAGTTCAATGTGTTTTAATGAAAAAGGAATTTAATACAATGCAATGTCCAAACAACCACCCAGAAACTCCAAAGAAATTGGAAACTACAATATTTGAGCTACTCAAGAGAGAACATACAGCACAGTAAAATCGTGAGATAAGTAGATTTCCACTGATATTTAATGTTTTTCTTATTTTATTAGAAGTGATAAATTTTTATTGTAAATTAATGTAATGATACTTATTGAGCATTTTTAATGTGCCATGGATCTTGAAACGGAGATGTGTTTTATTTGTATTATTGCATTGATCACAGAGGAACAATACAAAAGGAGTACTGTGCGATAACTTCTTTGCCAATAAAAATGTTAGGCATAAGGTAGTAAAGCAACCCCGCCAAGTTCACACAACTGTTAGCGTCAGAGCCAGGGCTTGAAGTCGAGTCTCCCTTTCTGACTGAAAACCCCAAATTTTCAACGATTATGTAATAAAGCATCTCAAAATATAAAATTACCAGCAGTACCCCAGAACTCACTAAAGTTTGATGGACTAGACAGCACTTGCCAAGCTGATATACACAGATATTTAATGTTTTTCTCATCTGGTGCCAAAGATTAATCTAGGAAGAAAAATGAAGTTCAGAATACTGTATGAGTACTTTGACTTAGCGCCTATTCATTATTTCACTGTTACCATTGTAGATCATATTTAAAGGAAATTTCTAATGTCCGTTCCTTTTTTTGCAGGTATGCAGCAGCCATAGAATATTATTTTCTTGGCTGTATTCTTTCTTATAAGGAGAGAAATGAATGAAGTGACTTTATGTGTTGTTTCTGGGTGCTTTTAATTTTTTTCTAATTAATATTTTAAAACTTGAAACCCACATCCTGGAAAGTGCAGATATTATAAGCATACCTCTCAACGTATTTTTGTAAATTGACCCTTAATAAACTTTGTCCAGATCCTGGATCAGAATATTACCTGCACCTGGGGAACCTCTCTGATGTCACCTCCCAACATCACTTCCATTTTTCCCAAGGTAATCTTGTCCTGACTTCTAATTCCATAATACATTTTGCATGATTTAAAACTGGATGTGAAGGAACTGTATAATGTGTATTCTTCTGAATTCAGCTTCATTGATTAAGCGTTATTCATGTTGTTTACATCGGTAGTTAGCTGATTTAATTTGATATGTAGTATTCTACAGCACAAACACCACTACTTATTCATTCTACCACTGGTGAAAATTTGGGTTATTTTCATTTCTGGTAATTATTAATGTTTTTTAATTTAATTTTATTTTCTCAGCGTTCCAAGATTCATTTTTTATGCACCACACCCAGTGCTCCATGCAAAACGTGCCCTCCTTAATACCCACCACTAGTCTCACCCATCCCCCACCGGTCTCCCCTCCAAAACTGTCAGTTTGTTTCTCAGAGTCCACAGTCTCTCATGGTTCATCTCCCGCTCTGATTTCCCCCAATTCACTTTTCCTTTCCTTCTAGTAATGTCCTCCATGTTATTCCTTTTAATGTTTTGTTTTATTTTATGTTTTTAAAGATTTTTTTTATTTACTAATTTGACAGAGAGGGATCACAAGTAGGCAGAGCAGCAGGTGGGGGGCGGGGGGCGGGGTGGGAGTGGGGTGGGAAGCAGGCTCCCTGCTGAGCAGGGAGCCTAATGTGGGGCTCAATCCCAGGACCCTGAGACTTTGACCTGAGCCGAAGGCAGGGGCTTAACCCACAAAGCCACCCAGGTGCCCCCCCATTATAATAATGTTTTAATTAGAATTCTCACTCATAATTTTGATGAATATTTACACACATTTCCATTGGTTATAAACGTGTTCAACTTAGCCATAATATTCGTAAGAATTTTACCAACTGAGAGATTTTGACCCCTATCGACAGTATATGAGAGTTCCTGTAGATCTGTATCTTCACCAAACTGGACTTTGCCAGTCTTTTCCTTAAAACTACTTAAGTGAGTGTGTAGCTATGTCTCATTGTTCTTTTTGAACATGGATTTGCATGATTACATGTAATATAGTTGAACATCTTTTGACATACATTTTTGGCTAAGTATCTCTTGAAGTCTCTTGTCCATTTTTCATTTTAGGTTGTCTTTCTTGATTTACACAGTCTTCATATATATTTTGGACATTAGCTTTTTATCAGTTACATGTTTTTCAAATATCTCACATTTAGTGGCTTGCATTTCCATTCTTATAATTGTATGTTTTGAAGAAAGAAGTTCTAATAACATTTGGAATTATATTATCCTAGTGATAGTGTGGTTTCTAAAGAGCAGTTTTCATGAATGACTTGCCTAATAAGTATTCTGAATTTGACATTTCTCTTGTATATAAGAAAATTATCTACTAACTGCCCAAAGTGGCTCAGTTTCCTGACTCTAGTTGATAAGTCTCAAGGCTTTAAGTTGCAACACTTACAAAATCCAAATTGAAAAGAAATTTCTTCAAATGAATATCTATATCTACTAATTCTCCTCTTTGAAAATTATAGTTGTTCATGTATTAGTAGTTCAAGTTGAATTTTTGTTAAAAAAAAGTCCCTCACACCCAAGAGGAATTTGTTCCCATAGTAACAGCATAATATATTTTGTTTATTCTTCTAGGCTGATAGCACTGCAGACTTTAGCTTTTGACTGATACTGATCTATTTTATTCTTCTTTGTAAGCTGAGGAATATGCATTGCTCAATTTCACAGGAGACTAGACCCTATCAATTTCCACTGCTTTCAAAATTTCTAACACTTCCATGTGATATTTTGAAAAGTGTGTCCCATTTCAGATTACTTCTGAGGAGCTGAGACTTTCTGTTTTCTTATAGACTAAAAATCTTTGTGGTCGTGGTCTTGTGAAATATATTTCATCTTATTCTTTCCTTTGCAGGAAACAAGTAAAAAGCAACTTCTTGTTCTCTTAATCCACTCTAGTGCAGGTTCTACTAATATGGATTTTATGCTTTTTCTGAGCATGGTATTTTATCTTTTAAAATTCAATATTATAAGGAGATATATATATATATATATATATATATATATATGAATTAGAAGCTAATTCTAAGGCTATTCTCTGACACCAAAAGTGAAAAGATATTTTACAGTTTTCTAGGGTGACACCAGATAATCTGGGCACATTACAGAATTTCCTCATAGGAGGGATTTCTTTTCAATTCAGTCTCTTTCAACAGCCAATATTATAACAATAATTAACCAGAATCATAATAAGAGAGACAGAAATGCAATACAAAGCAAGTATCAATCATGGCATAGTTATTTCATTCCCTGCCAGAGTTCTCAGTTTCTGAAATGGTAAATCAATCATAGATGTTTGAAATGGATCATGAAGGAAGAAGAAGATTATTGAAGTGTATTGCATATTTTGACAGCAATTCACCGTTAACCCTTAATTTTACAAATAAGCTTCACTTCAATGAGATCATTGTGTGATGTTACATAACACGTAAGACGAAATTTAGAATTTAGAATTCAGACACAGTCTTGTAAGACAACAGATCCCACACATGCTGTCATCAGTCCCTTATAGGCCCTTGGCGATGATCTTGAAAATGATGATGCTTGACCAGTTTTTAGGAATTCTGTGGAGGATGTAGTTGATCCTCACTCACTATGACCAATATCTGATGTTTCTCCATACCATTGCTGGAACACTCACACAAAAGTGAGTGCTTTTTTTTTAATATGACACAGTTCTGTGGGAGGGAATTAATAATACATTAAATTATACCAATTAGTTTGATATTAAGAATAAGCTTGATATTAGGACGAGGCAGAGACAGGTCGTGGATTCCCTTTGTCGTTGTTGTCATTTAAGACTTAAAATTTTTCGGAGCAATTTTAAAGAATTGAGAGGAAGGAAGATGCATAAAATACAGAAAGGGAAATACAGAAAATACAGAAGTTTTCTACTTATTTTCTATAAACATCCTGGCCCCACACATACATAAATAACCTCCCCTGTTATCCACATTCCCCACCAGAATGGTACATTTGTTAAGACTGATGAACCTACACTGATATATCATAATAACCCAAAGTCCTTAATTTACATTTCTGTATACTCCTAGGTGCTCTATAGTCTGTGGTTTTGGACAAATGTGTGATAACATATATCCATGATTATACCATGCAGAGTACTTTCACCACCGAAAAAAATCCTCTGTGCTCTGCTTCTTTACTTCCCCCAACCCAGCAGCTACTAGTCTCCAAAGGTTTGTCATTTTCAGAATGCCATATAGTTGAAATGATACAGTATATAGACTCTTTCAGTTTGACTTCTTTCACTTAGTAATATGTATTTGAAGTTAAGCCCTGTGTTTTCATGACTTGATAACTCGTTTTTTCTTAGTGCTGAATAATATTCCATTGTTTGGATGTTTCACAGTTTACTTATCCATTCACCTATTGAAGGACATTTTGGTTACTTCCAAGTTTTGCCAGTTATGGATAAAACTGCTGTAAACATGGGCAGGTTTTTGTGTGGACTTACAAACTGCCTTTTAAAATAGTTGCTGTAGCCTTCATTTAACTTAAAAGGCTATTTCTTATAAGTACTTTTGTGGGAGGGCTTGATCACTGGGGTGAATAAAGTGTTAGTGTGTAATACTCAGTAAAGCAAAAAAATATTGGAGAAACTGAACATAGGTGAATAAGAACCCAGGTGATAATGAAGTTAATCCTGCCATCATCTAATCAGGTAAGCATCAAGATCAACTGTACTAAAATTTTACCTTTAATAAAGTTTAAATTCTTTTTTTCTAAGAGATTGTCACAGTGCAAATAAATTAAAAACTAGTGGATGACCTTTGTCCTGTGGTATTATCCCTATGCTTATATTGTATTATACAGCAAAAAATAGATTTTGCCAGTGAGCCTAATCTAATTACATGATTCCTTTAGAAGCAGAGAGTTTTCTCTCGCTGGGGACAAAAATCCAAGAGGTTACAAGTGTGTAATATTCAATGCACTGTTGCTACAAAAACAAGTGTAAACAGCTAATAGATGCTGAGAACAGACTTCAGCTGACAAGCAGCAAAGAAATGGTATTTCAGACCTGTAATCAGAAGGGACTGAATTGTTCCAGTAATCATAATGAGCTCAAAGAAGATTCTTCCTTACACCATCAAGATAAGAGCCTAACCCACTCAATAATTTGACTTTAACCTTCTATAACTGGAAAGCAGATAACCCAGCTTAACTCCACCAGACTTAGGACCTACAGATCTATGAGATAACAAATTAGGGTTGTTGCAAGCTGCCAAATTTGTGGGAATTTATTGCACCCCCATAGAAAGTTAGAACAGATTTTCATGTCTGGAAATGAATGCTGCCTTAGTTAATACCTAAAACATGAGAGTCTTTTTAGAAGTGGTCAGTGGGTGGACACTGGAAGAATTTAAGGAGCATGATAAAAAGCTAGATTTCCTTGAAGGAACAGTAGAAATAGGGACACTAAAGATATTGCTGTTGAGGGTTCAGAAGGAAGCAATAAGCATGTTATTGGTAACTGAAGGAAGGGAGATCCTTATAAAGTAGTGACAGAAAGCCTAGAGGAATTATCTTATTCATCTATATGGAAAGCATAATTTAACAAATGATTAGCTTGGATTTTTAGCTGAGGAGATTTCCAAGCAATGTATTATAGATGTGGTCTGGTTTCTTCTTGTTTGTAATAAAATGTGAGATGGGAGGAATGAATTGACAGAAGAACTGTTAAAGCCAAAACAAATAAACAAAAAACCCACCAAAGAGGAACTTGATGATTTGGGAACTTCTCAGCCTGCCCGGATGATAAAGCATGATAAAACTATGAAAACATTTCCAGAAAAGTCAAGTGTCTTCCTGTACAAACTGAAACCACTGAAAGATCAGATGGTCAAAGTCTGTACACAAGAGATGAAGGATGTGCCCCGCAGATCTCGGTCAAACCAGAGGGCTTCTAGGAAGCTGAAAAGTGCTGCAGTTAGTAGAAGAATCCAGAAATAGAGGTGTTATTTTAGTCACATCTTTAGGTAAGATTTTTTTTTTTCCATCCCAAATGGAGTACACCCACATGAACTCTATGCAAACCTCATAAGATTCTTGTGGAAATTACATCACCTTAGGCCAATTTGATCTATAGAGACCAGAGAATAAAATAAAAGAAAGCTTCCAAGCTCTCACTTCTCAAATCTATGGGCAGGATGCAGACGGTGTATGTTCTTATCCCTGATGTAACAAATTACTACAAGCTTAGTGACTTAAAACAAAACAATTTTTTCCCCTTACAGTTGTGGGTATCAGAAACTTTATTGTCAAGGTGCGGTGTTCACTCCTGTCTAGCAGTGACTGAAGCAGCCAACGGCATTGCAGCGAAGACCAGATATCACCAAGACCAGCACAGGCGGGCAGGACTAAGGACTGATAACAGGTAAGACCACAGGAAACTGGAAGAACCAGAAGCTGAAATAATTAGATCCAGAAGAGGTTTGCAAAGACCTAAGACTGACTAAGCTCCTTTAAAAAGGGAAGACTTCTGTAGCCAGCTGTCAGACTCTCCAGACACCAACTCTTTCACATCTGACTGCATTAGAAAGGCAACTGTCATCGAAAGTTCTGCCCGACTGATCTCTAAACATAATAGAGATGCTCTACTGTGTGAACATAATAAGCAGTGAGTGTGACAGCTGGCCTGGACCAGACCCGAGTCCTTATCTGAACTGCAAGCTCAGAGACGAACTTTTAAGTTTGGTTTGTTAGCTGCTTACACTTAGTTGTATTTTATTTGTTGTGTGGTTTTGTATTGTACTTTGTTTCCTGTTATGTGTATGAAGCCAAGTTAAATGAAATGCCACTAAGTGAAAATGTCACTAAGTTTGCAATTCCGAACATGCTTTACAAGTGTGGTAACCTTGCTTTAGGATTGAAAAAGCTGACATTGTGGAAAGACACAGGTCGTGTACATGCCTTTATAGGGTGCTCCTGACAGGTAGATAAGGCTATTCTCCTTCTGGAAGCTCTAGGGGTTAATCTGATCCCCAGCTTTTTTCAGTCTAGAAACCATCTACACACCTTAACCTGGGGCTCCTGCCTTTCTCTTCAAAGCCAGCAGCATAACACCCTCAATACTGCCTTCTGACCTCTGCTTCTGAGTTCACATTACCTTCTCTCTAACTCTGACCCTATGACGGCTTTTATATAAGGACTCTTGTGATTTCATTGGGCCCCTCTACATTATTCAGGATAAATTTCCCATCAAAAACCTTTAGCAATCTTATTTGCATTGTCCCTTTTTCCATGTAAACTAACATATTGAGTTTTCAGGGATTAAACCATGAACATATTTTGTGGGTGGGAGACATTATTCAACCTATAGCAATACACCTTCTGGTCCTTAAAAATTCACTTTACCCACATATAAAGTACATTCAACCCATCTCAATATTCTTCAAAAGTCACAACCCATCACACCATCAATTAACTCAAGGTCCCAATCTCATCTAAATTCCATCAGCTCCAAAGTCCCAAATTTCATTATCTAAACAAATAGATTCTGATTCAGAAAAAGTTCTGGATATAATCCATCCTGAGGCACAATTCCTCCATATATATTGACCTGTGAATCTAGAAAACAAGTCATTAACTTTAAAAATACAATGTTGGAACAGGCGTAGGACATAATTATAGAACTACCCATTCAAAACTGGAGAAAATTGAAGGAAAAGAGACATGAGTCCTAAGTAAGTCTGAAACCCAGCCTGGCAAAATCCATTAGGACTTTTTTATCTTTTTTTTAGCTTTATTGAGGTATGATTGACAAATAAAATTCTTGCAGTGAGATCCCAGAATAGAGGCCAGCCTGGGGACAGCTTGACTTTAACCTTGTGAGATCCTAAGAAAAGTACTCAGTGAAACTCCCCAGAATTCTTATCTTTAGGACTGTTAGATTCTGGAGAATTTTGGTTGGTTGACATATGGTGACTTTCAGTAAAATCTTTTTTTTTTTCATTTCTTTTTTTGTAAATGCTTACATCATCTATTCAATAATCTGTGTCAGATTTTAATTAGGTTTACCATTTAGAGCTTGCAGAATGTTTTCTTATTTCTGAAATAAAATTTTAAAAGAACTGTTAGGTTTGTCTGATTCTATTCTTCCCTCCCTCCCTCTATGATCCTCTGTCTTGTTTCTTAATTTCCAGATATAAGTGAAATCACATGATAATTGTCTCTCTGATTGATTTATTTTATTCAGCATAATACCCTCTAGTTCTATCCACATCACTGCAAATCACAAGATTTTATTTTCTTGATGGGTGAATTTTATATATATATATATATTATATATATAAATATTATATATATATATATATATATATATATATATATATCACCTCTTCTTTATCCATTCATCTCTCCATTTACATTGGGCTCTTTCCAAGGTTTGGCTATTGTGGACATTGCTATTTGAAACATTGGGATGAAGGTGCCCCTTTGGATTACTACATTTGTGTTTTTGGAATAAATACCTAGTAGTGCAGTTGGTGGGTCTTAGGGTAGCTTTATTTTTTAACTTTTTGAGAAACCTTCCTACTATTCTCCAGAGAGGCTGTACAAGTCTGCATTTCCACCAGCAGTTAAGAGGGCTCCCCTTTCTCTGCATCCTCACCAAAATCTGTTGTTGCCTGACTTGCTAATTTTAGCTATTCTGTCTGGTGTATGGTATTTCATTGTGGTTTTGGTTTATATTTCCCTGATGTTGAGTAATGTTGAGCATTTTTTCATGTGTCTATGTATCCATTGGTCATTTTTTATGTCTTCTTTGGTGAACTGTCTTTTCATGTCTTCTGCCCGTTTCTTGACTGGATTATTTGTTTTTTGGTGTTGAGTTTGATAAGTTCTTTGTAGGTTTTTGGACACTAGCCTTTTATCTGATAAGACATTTGTAAATATCTTCTCCCATTCTGTAGGCTGTCTTTTGGTTTTGTTGACTGTTTCCTTTACCGTGCAGAAGATTTTTATTTTGATGATGTCCTGGTGTCATTTTTGCCTTTGTTCCCCTTGCCTTTGGAGATGTGTTTAGCAAGAAGTTTCTGCAGCTGAGGTCACAGAGGTTGCTAGCCCCGTCCTCCTCTGGGATTTTGATGGATTCCTCTTTCATATTTAGGTTTTTCACTCATTTGGAATTTATTTTTGTGTATGGTGTAAGGAAATGGTCCAGTTTCATTCTTCTGCATGTGGTTGTCTAATTTTCCTAACACCATTTGCTGAAGACAATCTTTTTTCTATTGGATATTCTTTCCTGCTTTGTCAAAGATTAGTTGACCACATCCATAAGAGACTTAACTCTAGGAAACAAACTGAGGGCTGCTGTTGGGGAGGTGGGTGCATGGATGGGGTAACTGGGTGATGGGCATTAAGAGGACACTTGATGTAATGAGCACTGGATGTTATATGCAACTGACGCATCACTACACTCTACCTCTGAAACATTTAGTAATACACTATGTGTTAATTAATTAAGTTTAAATTTAAAAAGAGCTTCTGTCTCTATAAATAAAGTTGTTAGTTGGAAAAAAAATGAACTGTTAGGAAAGAAGAAAGTGTTTAAAAAAAAGAAAAGAAAAAGAAAAGAGTGTTGTCTTAGACCACTTAATCTCTGCTAATATTGTTATGCAGAAATTGAAAACTAGTATGTGGGCAATAAACCACATGTTTTAATGACATCAAGAGTGCTATGTCATATAGCATCTGCTCTGGGTATTCTTCTCATGGAACACAAAGTATCTTTTTGAAAAATCATAATAGAGTTTGTAAAGTCCTATCAAAGTTTGGCTTCAAAAATTTGGGGGGTGTTTTTGATTTAGTATCTGGCACTGTTATGTAACTGTATGATCAGTTTGTTATTCAATGCTGTGGTGAGAGGCAGTATATAAGATGTTGTTGAAGAGAAAAAAAAATAATATCTGTGGCATAGTTACTGGTAATTCCTAGAAATCTTAGATTCACCCTCCACAATACAATGATAGTTTATTAGTTAATGGAGTTTTGAATGAATTACTACTTAATAAAAGCCAAGAGAGAAAGTCAACTCAAGGTATCCAAAAAATAATTCTGTCATCCTTGCTCAGAGAGTTAATTCTAATGACCATTAAAGACAGGTGCCAGGAATATTGGAGAACGATATATTGGTATAACTTGATATTAATGACAACTGTGTTTTGTGTAAAAATGATCTTCATGACAAGATCTTGGATATCAGTAATCATGTACCAAAATATAACTTAAGGAATAATTTCAAATTTCTCCAAGTACAACTTAATAAATTGTAATCGAGGTCCAAGAGTTAACCTTAACTTCTATTAAAAAAATGCCTATTGAAGATATCTGAATAAATTAGGTGCTTGAGTAAGAATTTAGCATAGCTAAAATATTCTGAAAACCTACTGAGATTCACATTACTAGAGTTTTGCTTTTTTTACATATGAGAAATTTCTGATCTTAACCAGTGGTGAGATTTTATTATTTCTGTTTGAAATCTACTAGGAGTATACAGATTCTTTTAAATTATTTATGGTTTTCAGGAAGTTATTAAAATAATCTAACACTTTAAAATGATCTTTGCTTGGAATAGACATCTCACACTGCTAAGGATGTTAAACTGTTGAGTTTTAAAGAGATAGTAATACATAATTTATAGTAGATTAAATAAAGTTTTAAGAAGTTATTAGAAGTTAATTTTTGTGTTCTTTAATCATCCTGGTTTTACAATAAAATATGAATTAGAGTTACTTCCTGAGAAAAAAGGCTAATAATGTAACTCTGAATACTAAACTTAATATAGTGAAATTGAAGAGATGTAATTAATGGATTAAAGGGATTTGAATATATTAGCAATTTGTCAATAAAATCAACAAACATCCACTTACATTAGATCTCATAAGTATTAGACTAATCATGTTCTTGCCTGTTATCTTTAAAAATGGAACTCAGGGGGCGCCTGGGTGGCTCAGTGGGTTAAGCCGCTGCCTTAGGCTCAGGTCATGATCCCAGGGTCCTGGGATCGAGTCCCGCATTGGGCTCTCCACTCAGCGGGGAGCCTACTTCCCCCTCTCTCTGTCTCTGCCTGCCTCTCTGCCTCCTTGTGATCTCTCTCTGTCAAATAAATAAATAAAATTATTTATTTATTTATTTAAATAAAATTATTTATTTATTTGACAGAGAGAGATCACAAGGAGGCAGAGAGGCAGGCAGAGAGAGAGGAGGAAACAGGCTCCCTGCTGAGCGGAGAGCCCGATGCGGGACTCGATGCCAGGACTCTGAGATCATGACCTGAGCCGAAGGCAGTGGCTTAACCCACTGAGCCACCCAGGCGCCCAAATAAATAAATTCTTTAAAAAAAAAAATGGAACTCAGGTTAAACCAGAAAGGTAACATGCTAGTGTGTTACAATGTATGCAGAATTGCTTTGTGATCAAACTCTACTTCAGACCTATTGACAGTGATGTACATTTATACACTTCACCACATTACACAGTGAGACATATGACTAATTGGGCTTCATTCAAGGTAATGTACAAAATAGATAACATATTTAAAGGACCTGAAAGAATATGTGATTCTTAGCAGCTTTAAATACTAGATTTGTTAAGTATTCTTTCTTTAAAAACAAAAATTCATTGTTTCCTTTTTTATTATGGAAATTCCAGTTAAGTAATTCATCTTTGGATAAAATAAGCACATTTTCACACCACCTCTTTCTCTTTGTCATCTTTGTATCTATGTCTATGTCTATCTGTCATTATCTCTCTTTTCTCTCCTTGTTCTTAAAAGTGAAAAAAACTACTTTTTTAATTTCAAAAATCAACTCTAGTAAGTTAGTACTAATTATAATAATAAGTTATGATAATGGGAAGTTCACATGAGAAATAATAGTAATAAATTATCATTGTTTATATACCAATCGAGTATAAAATAAAATTTATTGGAACAAGAATATTTGCTATATACCAATTTTATCATTCAATAATTAATTACATTATACCATGCTGATCTAATTAAAACTGTGAGAGTTTACATATATATGATAAATGCATGTCAAAACTTTAAGTGCTAAAAGGAAAAAAAAAGCAAATAAATCTTTCATGAAAACAAGTGTTTCATATATTGTATAATAATAATGATGGAATATATTGTTCATATAAAAAGACATGCATATATTTTCTACTATGAAATTATAAGCTCTCATTAAATAACTTGTTTATTATAAATTGTTTAAGGTAATGGATTATATTATTCCACTGAAAATGTAGTGTGAGTTTTATTATTACTTCTCACCTCAGTTTAAAGGAAAAAAGCTATTTGCTTACCTTGAGTTAGAACACAATAACCTAAAGCATTGTGGTTTTGAAGAGAATAGAAAATAATTTTCACATATAAAACTATTTTATGAGTATGTTGAAACTGATGGCATTAAATTTTGATCTTATATTAAATGTATGCTTATAAAATGGAAATGACTTAGATATTTGTTATACGTCAAGAATTTTTCTCATTTAATACATTTTTACCTAGATCTTCCATCATTTCATGGGAGAAAGAAGCATTATAGTCTAATAAATATAGGCACAAGTTCTAGTCAGAAACTACCTGAGCTCAAATCTCACCTTGTCCACTTAGGCGTTGTGTGATCTAAGTCCATTCTTAACATCTCTCCAGAAGGGTCTCTATAAAGCTCTGCCATTGCTCTCTTGAAATTCTTAACATTTTTTAGACAAAGAGTCTTCCATTTCCATTTGGCAGTGGATTCCACAAATTTTGTTGCTCGTCCTGTTCATAAGTTAGTATGTATGAAAAATCATCCTTAGAACCCTGCCTAGCATGAAGTGGCAATTAATTCAATTCTTAAATTAAATTAAATTCTTAAATTAAATTCTGAATATGTTTATCAGAAAGTTAGTTACATACATTGCTATTATGAAGCACCTTTTATTCTCAAATACAATGTACATCCAGTCTCCGGTGGTGTTAACAAATTGTTGCCTCACAACGTCCTCTTTCAGTAACAACATGTTCATGAAAGTAATCAATATGCTAATGTGAATAATTTTGAATTACAAGAAATGAATTTAATATTTAATTAAATTAATTTAATTTATTTAATTTAATATTTTATTTATCAAACAGTACTCCTCACTTTTTTTTTTTTATGTAAAAGCAAAGTAAATCCAGGGGAGTAATTTAAGTCGGTAGCCTGCAAGTTCTTTCCCAGTGAATGATGAAAATGTTAGTATGCCATTATTAGAATTCTTACTTGACCTCTTAATCTTTTAATCAGCTTCAAATCCTTAAACTAATATTTCTGGGAATTTCTTTGTTAAGAAAAAAATGAACTTTGTGTCTCTCATATGTATGTATAATTGTAAATTTTTCTTTTCTAAATTTAAGGTCCAACAGAATGAGAAGTATGTCAATTTTGCCATTACTAAAATATTAATTTCTGTTTCTTTACAAATATTAATAAATCAAGACATATTTTTGAATGAATAAATTGATATATTGAAAATAAAATGTAGATTGTCTACTAGCCAGACCAAATCTTCTGATTGGCAATCCTCCAAACACATATAACCACCTTTAAATTAGTTTGGCACATAGCAAACATTTTCAAGCTCCAAACATTGACTTTTCTTCTGTCCAGAAGTATTTTCTTTTTTTCCATTATATCAGTGGCCATTGTTTTTAACACATTTGTTCTGAATTTCCATCAAAATTCCCATTACTTAAAGGTTTCATCTTTATTTATTATGGGAAATTGGTTACATAAATGCTGGAAGAAAATGTTTATTGGCAGAGCCAAAGGAGAAAGAGGATTATGAGAGACAAGAATGGAGGAGGAGCTTCTTCTGTACCTTAGCTCAGATCCATGACTGTGTCCCTCATATTCTGGATACTGAGTCACTTTCGATGGTTGGGTTAAAACAGCACTGCTAAATGAGTAAGAATCCAATAGCCTGATGCTGCTGAAGACCATTGCAGCCTCTGTTTGCTACTCTTGTTCCTAGAAGACCAATCAAAAGCAGAAATTGAAAAGAAATAAAACAATGACTTCTTTCTTTGATTAAGAAAAAACCAAACACTTCTTTGTCCTGTACGTGCTAATCTGTCATTTTCTCTTTCTTTACATTTACATTTTCTCCTACACTTCACAGAATGCTTTTTACTCAGCATTCTGTAAGTGTCTCCCATTTTTATTAACAAGCAGGTACCTTTTATATAATAATCACATTTTGAGTCTTTGGGAATATAAATTGCATTAAGTAGATCATTCCCGTCATCTTATGAAGTCCCCTTGTATGCCATTAGAGAAGTCATCAAATAATCAAAGATAGAGTAGTGGAGAAAACTCTCTTGGGGTAGTAAGGACTACATGCAGAACTAAAATGATGGTACAATGCAGAGTGACATTAGTTATTCTAGATGAGGTAAAGAGGAAAGCCTCTCTTAGAAGCAAATATTGTATCTATTGTTTGAGTGACAGGAAGGACCCAGACATCTGAGGACAGAGGCAGCAATTATCTTGAGACAAGAGGAGGGCTAATGGAAATGTCATAAACAACAACATAAAATGGCATTCTCAGGCAACTGGATGAAGGTAGCGTTTGGTTGACCTTAGAATTTGAGCCAGTCTAAAAAAAATCACATTTTAATTTAAGTATGGCAAGTCATTGTATTTTTTTAAGCAGAGGAGTGACTTAATTAAAAAGAAAAAGAAAAAGAAAACAGACATATGCTTCCACTGATTTAGAATACAGTAGAAGTATGAGATAGCACTTCTTCTATTAGGTTATAAAAAGACTGTGGCTTCATCCTGTAAACTCTCCCTTTTTTGCTTTTAAGAAAGATGTCTGTTATGTTGTGAGCTGTCCTCTGGAAAGTCCTACATTGCATGGGATAGAGAGAGCTCAGTGGTCAATAGTGATGAACTGAGGAGAGGCCCTCATTTGAGCCTTAGACTTCAGCTCAGTTAATTTCACCTGTTAAGACATAAGATGAGACCACAGTTCGGTCTGAAACCTTGACTGTCATATCATGAGACATCCTGATCCAAAGGAACAAACCTAAGCCAAACCTGATTTCCTGATTCACAGAAACTAAGATATAGCACATTTTTTAAACAATGTTTTGATTTCATTATTTTGTTAATTAAAGCATGCATACCAATAGTGTGTACATGTAATTATTTTAGATTTAATATAGTACCATATTGGGATAAAACATATAAAGTACATATAAATGTATTGTGTCTAAATTTTTCAAACTATCTGTAAAAATATGAGTGCAATATCACTAGGTATAGTTAAGTCAAAAAAGTTACCACTTTCTCATGAAATCTTCATTTACTGAGTGGCCAGGAACTTGTGATGTCTACCTAGTTAAAAGACATTGGTGTAACAGTCAGATTCAAGTTTCTTTTCTGGATACTTGAAATAAAAACAAACAAAAAAAATTGAGTATTTGAAAATAAGCAATAAATTCTGATGTTAAGGTAAAAAGAAATATGATTTTATTTATGCATGAAAATAAAATGAGAGGAATGCTATGCGAATGCAGACACCAAAAGGGAGAGGAGAACTTTGAAGGTGGAGACAAGTTACAGCAGCAGCTTGACAAAGAAGCAGACAGATAGCAGTGGGCAGAGTCATATTAATAGCGGAACATTAGGGGAAAGATTTATTAACTGCTGCAGTTACTTATTGGGTTAGAACAGTCTTAAATCTTCCAGGGCCCATGACTTGTATGTACTGTCTGTGGACTTGGGAAATGTTATCCCCTAAAGGAAATTCTGAACTGAAATATAATGTAAGTCATGTATATAATTTAATTTTTCTAATAGCCACATTAAATAAAATAAATGGAAATTAGTAAAGTTTATTTAATATATCTTATTTAGCTTATTTATCAAAAATATTATCATATAAATATACAGTCAAAATAAAATTTACTAATGGAAATATTTTACATTCCTTTCCCCCCCAAAAACTAATGTGTATTACTTAGAGCATACCTCAATTCAGACTAGCTGTATTTCAAGTAATTAATATTTACATATGGCTAGCGGCTACTGCAGCTTAGCCCCTTATACTATTCCACATTTGTTCTTTTAGTAAAATCACACAACCATCATTTATTATGACTGGGGTTTGTTTCTTGAAAACAAAAGAGACTCACTAAAATATAAATTAATTATAGCTAATTGAATTCATGTAGATTATTTAAAAAAAAAAAAACAGTTAATGTGAAGAAAAATCACAATGTCCCTAGGTTATATCTTGGGGCCTGTGTTTTTCAATATTTTTGTAAATTACTTGATTAAAGATGAAACATCTTGAACTGATAATACAATTTTCCATGAAACTGACAAGGTGACGATGGTTCAGAATCAGAATTCCTAAGGACTCAACAAGACTATCAAGTCCATATTTGATAGAAATAACGATAAAGCTCCAAATTAATGCTTGAACCGAGCTTTACCACGCAAGACAGGAAAGTCATAGCTCATGAACATCATTTCGCGCGAATGTAGAACTGTTAGTTGATGTAAAATTATGATAATCCAGCAGTTTTACAGTTACAGTTCCCTTGGTAACAGTAAGAATAGCTGGAGAGAAATCATGATGATACCTCTGGCTGATCTAGACAGAGCATATATGGAAAGACCATACATGTTTTTCACTGAGAGACATTAAGAAAGATTTGAAAGCTGTGTAGTGGGGTAACTAGTATAAACCAGGACTCACACCACATTCAGAGATAAATGAATACAGAGATTACAGGTGTGCTACCTGAAAAGGAGTAGGCAGTGTGTGTGTGTGTGTGTGTGTGTGTGTGTGTGCGGGCGTGCGCATGCTTGGGTGAGGCCAGAAAGGGGGCCTGGAAGTATGGGAATGAACTGGAAAGAGATTAAGAACTTCTGCTCTCTTTAGATAGTTGAAAGAAGGAATAAATGTACTCAGAAGAGATAACTGGAACCAATGGTACAAATATCTGCATGACGTCGGCCATATTTATCTTATAGCTACTCTAATAAGGAATTAGGTCTTTCAAAGCAGTGATTATCTGAGTGCTATAATCACTATAGAAAAAAGCAGATGATTCTTGGATAGACTTACGTAGGATCCTTTTTATTTCTGACAAATCTTGCATTCAGTTATTTTTTGAAATGCATATATTTTTGCCTTCTGATAATTAACAATAAGAGGATAAATTTAAACAAGGTAATTTAACTATTTATAAAGTAAACATTCAATACCCAGAAATAAAACTTGACATGATTTTGGTGTCTAAGTATTCATTTCTGGTGTTCTTTTTATACATTTAAAAATGTATGTAAATGTGAATGTATTTGTATGCAATCTCTTATTACAGAAGAGGATTATACTATATGTAATTTTTATGTGCCCCTTTTTAGTTTGACGAGATTTATTAGTTCTTTCTAGATCAATAATTATATGTCTAACACATTTTAACAGGTAAATAATATCCTAAAATATGGAATTACCACAATGTATCTAACCATTTCAGTATCAATAGACATTTATACTTATTCAGTTTTCATATGCTTTAAGTGAACATCTTTTTATGCCTGAGAAAGATTCCTAGAAGTGTAGTTGCCCCATCAAAAATTGAAATTTCAGTATTATTGGTGTGATGTATTTACTTAGAAATACAAAATAATACATCCACAAAATGGCTTTCACATAGGAAACACATCCAGAGAAAAGGAACATACAAGCAACAAATAAATACCTAGACTGTTAGATTTCAAAGGATTTGAATTTTGTTCATATTTCCTTTTGTCAATTCAAAGATTATGGCTTATGAAATACACACAAACACACAAATTCTTACAGCCTAATTTCAAACAAAAAGTATCCATAGATACCTTGAACCTTTATTTAGAAATAAAACTCTGTGTTAAACATCTTGGTTCATGCTATTACATTTCTTTACATGAAAAGCTCAGGTTTATAAAACTAGTTTCAGAAGAAAAATCTCCTCTCTTTAAAACATGACTTTAACTTTTTTCTGACTGTAAAATACACTATCACTTTAGATTGACCATGAATACACTGAATGTTACAACTTAAAATAAAGCATAAAATTGGATGAATATTTTCCCCTGACATACATTTAATAAACAAATAATTTAATAGGATTTGAAATCAATGTTTAAATATGTATTTTTCAAGGACCTTATATTCATGCTATGCTTATTTTTATTTTTATGACCTTATAAGTTGCTATTTGCTATCAAAAAAATGCTGTTCTCTTATGTTTTATTCTATACAGATTTTAGTACAAGTCAATTCCAATCAAGATTGCTCATAATCCCTTAGCTCCCATACACTGTTGAATTATCTTTCTAAGTAGTCTCTGCTGCCTCATTCAGAAGCATTTTAAATTATGTAAGACCGGTTTCAATTACTCAGAACATTTTACAAGTGATTTCTGGACCCAGTTTTGTGATATTATTAAAATGTAAGGCATCTTTATTGGAACAGTTTAAGTTCCATATCTGCATGTTAAAATACTGAACATACATGTTAATAGACAAAATTTTGATATACAAATCTGCCAATTCTTTAGATGTGCAGCTTAATTTGTCTTGTCAAAAAATTAGCATATCTGGATAGTCTGCAAAGATCATACTTGAGACGGTTTAGCACGATTTATGCATGGAATTCAGCATAAATTTAATCTTTAAAACATATGCATTATTTATCTAGAATATCCAGAAAATTCTGATATCATCCATTCATATAATTATTTATTTATTTAAATGTTGTATATTCTGTGCTCTACCTAGGAAAATTTTTGTTATAAAAACAAGGTCTTAAGAATATAAATTTATATAATTAAAATATGTTTCTTAAGATTTAATAAGAACCAATAAGAAAACAATCCAATTAAAAAACAGGCAAAAAGGGGCGCCTGGGTGGCTCAGTGGGTTAAGCTGCTGCCTTCGGCTCTGGTCATGATCAGGGTCCTGGGATCGAGCCCCACATCGGGCTCTCTTCTCAGCAGGGAGCCTGCTTCCTCCTCTCTCTCTGTGCCTGCCTCTCTGCCTGCTTGTCATCTCTCTCTGTCAAATAAATAAATAAAATCTTTAAAAAAAATAAAATAAAATAAAGAATAAAATAAAAAATATAAAAAACAGGCAAAAGATGTGAATAAACATCTTACCAAGTTATACAGAGGCAGAAAATATATATGAAAAGATGTTCAACATCATATATCAGGAATTACAAATTAAAGCAATGATATACCACTATGTCCCCAGAATGATTAACTCAAATAAACTGGTAACAGTAAATGCTGACAAGGATGTGGATTAACAGAAACTGCTATTCATTGCTGATGTGAATACAGTAGCTACTTTGCTGTGTAGTCTGAAACTAAACTTAGCCTTACCATCAGCTGGTTAAGTCACATCCCTAGATGTTTCCAGGAATGGTTAACAAATGAGTTACAAAGTTATGTCCACACAAAACCTTTATATGCATGTTTATGTCCACTTTATTCCTAACTGTCCCAACTATAAGCAACAAATAGGTGAATGGATAAACAAATTGCAATGCATTCATATAATGGAATATTATTCAGGAATAAAAGGAAATGAACTATCAAGCCACAAAAACCCATGGAACAACAGTACCTACATATTGAAAGTGAAAGAATCCACTATGAAACCGTTACATACTCTATGATTTCAACTAGGGAGACCATAAAAGAAAATTATTGCTTGTCAGAATTTTGGGGGAAAGGCAAAAGAGATAAACAGGCAGAAGTCAGGACATTTTCAGGGAAGTGAAACCATTTTGTATGGTACTGTAAGAGTGAATGCATGACATTATACTTTTGTCTTAACCCAAAGAAAATAGCACAAAATGTAGACGTTGATGTAATTATATGGACTTTCATTAATAATACTGAACCAATATTATGTCATCAGTTTTAACAAATATATCATGTGAATGCAAGATGTTAAAAATAACTATTTGAGAGTGATACAGAGGGAGAGACTATAAGGGAAATCTCTGCTTTCTGCTCATTATTTCTACAAAACTGTTCTGAAAAATAAAGTGTATTAATTTCTTTAAATGTTATGCACCATAATATAGATTTGACCATGTTACTGTGGATGTTCACAGGAGAGGAGGTAAAATTTGTTAATTTACTTACAGAAAATATTTTCTTTTTTTTTAAGAAAATAGCTGTCTTATTTGAAAACAAAAAATTAGTAAAGGATAATATATCACATCAGATTTTGTGATCTCTTCTGAAAAATACATGAGAGTAAAAATATGAAAATCCTGAACAAGATTACCTTTTGGTATGAAAACATTTTTGGAAAAAGTCTCATTATGCTTTTTGCTGATAGCTCACCAAAACTGTAGGGAACTGAGGATAGTCCATCAGCCCAGTAAGTGAAATCTTTTTATTTCATTTTACCTTAGGAATCATCTTATTGACTCCTAAAATCATGGCTACCTCATTTTCTCTGAAGCAAACTATTTTATCTGCTATAACACAGGAAAAAATTAGAAATTTCAGAATGCCAAGAAATAGAAGTCAAGAATATATTTTCATAATCTCTTTATAATCTACCAAATGTTCAAACCACATGCAGAATAAAGTCCAACCATAATGTTCAGTGCTCTGCCTGAGGATGGAACTATCTATTTAGGCAGCCCTAGGCCCCAGTGCCAGGGTTGCTCTATGGATGCCTGGCAGTGTGGGAGATGCATTTGCCTTCAGATTAATAGCCACTTTAGGGAGTGCAGGACAAGATTTAGTGAGGAGAGATCGTCAAACACTCTTATGACTTTCCTTCCTTGACATGGTAAAACAATGACAACCTCTCTTTTCCTTACCTCTCTCTTCCTTTCCTTTCCTTAAAATAGGGGCATGTTTCTTCCTGAACTATGGAAATGATAAAGAAGCTAGTGGGATTCCTGCCAAACAAGGAAAGGGGAGAGGTTTTAAGCAATAGATTTGTATATTCAACTTACTCTTTCAAAGTACAGATAAATGAACTTCCCAAAGACCTTTGAGGAACTGCCTAAAAACACTGTCTGCCTTGAAGAAGCAGAAATTGTAATGTGGATATGTCATATCATCTCATAACACTAGTGGTTGTCCCCAAAATACATGAAAATGAAAAAGTATGAATTCATCTTCATTATGATGCTGAATACATTTGGAAAAATGCATAATAAGTATTAATAATTTCACTATGCAAAGCTAAAATATCCAAAAGTACCTACTAAAGAAGGTGATCATATTACATTTATAATAGAAAAATGGAAAATACACTAAACATTATTCCCTTTTTTCTGCCTAATATATGATTTTATTATGGGGTTTTTATATTTAAGAAAATTAGATCACTGGAATTAGGACAGGATAGGAGTATTTTCTTGCTTTTCAGAATGTCAGAAAGATAACTATTTAATCATTAACCAATTTTCATTTTTATACCATTACATTAATATAATTAATTTAATCCTTAATTTGGGATCAAAATGGAAAAATTATAATCTAGATTAAAGCATTGGCTAGGATCTTTGATTTTCTTTTCTTTTTAAGATTTTATTTATTTATTTGAGAGAGAGAGAGAGTAAGAGAGAGTATGAGAGGGGAGAAGGTCAGAGGGAGAAGCAGACTCCTCATGGAGCTGGGAGCCTGATGCAGGACTCAATCCCGGGACTCGAGGATCATGACCTGAGTCAAAGGTAGTTACTTGACCAACTGAGCCACCCAGGCATCCCAGGCTCTTTGATTTTCACATAAGAATATGGACTTTACTAATTAGTTGAGCAATAGAAAGTTTATCCATTCATGATAGTCTGGGGTTAATTATTCAATAATCACAGAGAACCTTGTTACTCAGATCAAATTATCTTGAAGTATCAAATAATTGTTTTAAGAAGTGATCTGAGGGGTGCCTCAATGGCTTAGTTAAGCGTGTGTCCCTGCACATGTGTGCTCTCTTTATCTCTGTCTCAAATAAATAAATAAAATCTTTAAATAATTTTTAAAAAGGAACTAATTCAAGGCCCTTAGAGCTTGTTGATGTAACTTACTATAAGAACTAATTTTCTGAGAACTACTTTGCTTTTTTATTATAGATATACATTGCTAATTATCAATTCTTCTTTAAAATTTAAATTCAATTAACCAACATATAGTACATCTTTAGTTTCAAATGTAGAGTTCAGTAATTCGTTGGTTGCATATAACGCCCAGTGCTCATCACATCACATGCCCTTCTTAATGCCCGTCACCTGGTTACTCCATTCCCCTGCTCATCTCCCTTCCAGAAACACTCAGTTTCTTTCCCATAGTTAAGAGTCTCTCATGGTTTCTGATACTCAAAAAACTTAGTATGAATATCTGCTCAAGAAATCATTCATTTTTATTTTTTTTTTAATTTTTTAAAGATTTATTTATTTATTTATTTGACAGAGATCACAAGTAGGCAGAGAAACAGGCAGAGAGAGAGGAGGGGAAGCAGGCTCTCTGCTGAGCAGAGATCCTGATGTGGCCTCTATTGCAGGACCCTGAGATCATGACCTGAGCCAAAGGTAGAGACTTCAACCCACTGAGCCACCCAGGAGCCCCTCAAGAAATCATTTACACAACTAAAGATCAGTATAACTGTATTTCCTCTAAGGTGATATGATAGATGTTGTCAATTGTTGATGGTTAACTTAAGAGCAAAGTGTCAGGAGCTTACAGGATATGGAGCAAATACATATTATATATATATATTTTTTTCATGGTGTTATCCAACACAGAGAATGCTTTGTGTAACTCTCTGTGAAAGAAGCATCGTGAAATTTGAGTTACCTTTTTGCCTGCTGACATAGGATAATTGAAAGGAAGTCTCCTGAATATTCCACATAAAGTTGCTCCTGTTAACATAACTTTTTTGTGCGGAATCCAAATATTCTAATATTCTTTCCTTCTCTCCCATGATTATTGTGGAGATACTGGTCCAGTATAGACAGAGGTCCTTTGATGGCTTAGGGCTAATAGAGATTAGTTTTAACACTTACAAAGACAAGATACAATTTCAAGCTGAGCTGTATTGAAATGTTGAGGTCAAAAAGCTAACAATTCAGAGTGAAATATTTAAAACTGAGAGATGATTGTTTCTTTTGCTGTGCAGAAGCTTTTTTAACTTGATGTAGTCCCACTTGTCTATTTTTGTTTTTGTTGTCTGTGCTTTTTGTGCTATATCCAGTAAATCATTGGCAAGGCTAATGTCAAGAAACTTTTCTTCTATGTTTTGTTTTAGTGGCTTTTTTTTTTTTTAAGGATTTTATTTATTTATTTGACAGAGAGAGAGAGAGAGAGAGATCACAAGTCGTCAGACAGGCAGGCAGAGAGAGAAAGGGAGAAGCAGGCTCGCTGCTGAGCAGAGAGCCTGATGCGGGGCTCAATCCTAGAACCTCGAGATCATGACCTGAACCAAAGGCAGAGGCTTAACCCACTGAGCCACCCAGGAGCCCCTGTTTTAGTGGTTTTATAGTTTCATGTCTTGTGTTACAGTTTTTAATATGTCTTGAACTGATTTTTGCATATTGTATAAGACAGGGGTCAAATTTCACTTTTTCCCAGATATATATGCAGGTTTCCTAACATCATCTGTTGAAAAGATTCTCCTTTTGACCTTGTATATTCTTGACATCCTTGTTAAAGATCAGTTTACTATATATATTATTAAACATACATGCACATATATTTATTTCTAAGTTCCCTATTCTGTTCCATTGGTCTACACATCTATCTTTATGCCAGTGTCATAGTGTTTTAATTACTATAGCTTTATAAATACATTTTGAAATCAAGAAGTGTGCTATCTTCATCTTTCTTCTTCTTTCCCCAGATCACTTTGCTAGTTTGGAGTCTTTTGTAATTCTACATGACTATTAAGATTCAAGTAATTTTTTCCCTCTTTCCTTACAAAATGCTATTAGGATTTTGATGAAGGTACCATTAAATCTTTAGAGAGACATTTTAATAATATGAAGTTTTCTGATCCATGAACAGGTGCTGTCTTTCCAGTGATCTGTGTCTCCTTTCATTTCTTTCTTTGATATTCTGTAGTGTTGAGTGTACAAGTTTTCACTTTTTTTGTTGAGCTTATTTCTATGTATTTTATTATTTTTGATACTGTTATAAATGGTATTGTTTTCATAATTTGTTTTTGAGTGGTTTACTGTTAGTGTATAGAAATGTAACTGATTTTATATGTTGACTTTATATCCTCCACCTTCACTAAATATTATTCCTAACAAGATTTTTGTGGAGTCTTTAAGGATTGCTACACATAACAGATCATGTCATCTGCAATAGTGATAGTTTTACATCTTACTTTCTGATCTGGATTCCTTTTATTTCTTTTTCTTCCCTAATTTCTCTGGCTAGAACCTTCAGTAACATGTTGAATAAAAATGGCAAGAGTGGGAACCCTTGCCTTGTTCCTTATGTTCAAGAAAAAGGTTTCTGTTTTCATCAAGTATTATCTTAGCTGTAGCTGTGTTACATATGTTTTTTATTACATTGAGGTATATTCCTCTTATACGCATTTTTACCATAAAAGTGTGTTGAATTCTATCAAACGTTTTTGTGTATCTTGAGATAATCATGTGATTTTAGGAAATAATCAACAGAATAAAAGGCCACTTACAAAATAGGAGAAGATATTTGCGAATAATATATCTGGCAAGGGGTTGATATACAAAATATAGAAAAGAAATTCATAAAACTCAATAGCAAAAAATCAAATAACTTGATTAAAAAAAAGTAGGCCAAGGACCTGATTAGATATTTCTCCAAAGAAGATATAAAAATGACCAACAGGTTAAAGAAAGAGCTCAAAATCATGAATTTTCAGGGGAAATGTGAAAACAAAACAAAACAACCAGAACAAAACGATGAGTGATCACCTAACACCTATTAAGTTCTGTTATTATTAAAAAAAAAAAATGTTGGTGAGGATCTGGAGAAATTGAAATCTTGAACCCCATTGGTGTGTATGTAAATAGTGCCGGTGCTGTGGAAATACAGCAGTATGGAAGCGTCTCAAAATATTAAAAATAGAACTATTATAGGATTCAGCAATTCCACTTCTGGGCATATATTCAAAAAAACTGAAATCAGAATCTTGAAGAAGATATGTGCACTTCCATAGCCATTTCAACATTAATCACAATACCCAAGATATGGAAAAAAAAAATGTAAGTTTTCAATGATGACTGAAAGGATTTAAAAAATGTGATGTATTCCTACAATGGTATATTATTCAGCCAAAATGAAAGAAGAAGAAAAGAAAAAGGAGAAGGAGGAGAAGGAAGGAAGGAAGGAAGGAAGGGGGGGGGAGGGGAGAGAGAGAGAGAAAAGGAAAGGAAGGAAGGAAATACTGCTGTTTATGACAACATAGATGAACTCAGAGCATATTATACTAAGCAAAATGAGTTAACCACAGAGGATCATAGCCGGCATGATTCTACTTCTATATCTAAAATACTCAAACGTAGAGAAGCTTTGCAGGATGTTGCCTGAGGCGGGGGGAAGAGAAAGAGGAGCTATTGTTCAATGGGTATAGAGTTTCAGCCATAGAAAATGAGTAAGTTCTAAAGATCTAGTGGATAAACACATGCCTATAGTTAACAATACTGTGCTTGAAAACATTTGGTAAGAAGGTAGATCTGGTGTTAAGTGTTCTTGCCACAACAAATAACAAGAAAACAAAATAAATGAAATCTAAAAACCCCAAAAAACAAAGGAACACAAGGAAAATTTTGAAAGTGATGTTCCTGGGTGTTTATTACCTTGATTCTGGTGATGGTTTCACAAGTGTATGCATTAAATTAAATACATTAAAATGTACATTTTTTTGTGTATCAATTATACCTCAATAAAACTTTTTAAAGGTTAAAAATAAAAAGAAAAAAACCGAGGAAGATGATAATCATGGAGTGAAATAATTGTGCCGAACTAGGAGTTCCAAGGAGAATCAAATAAGACAAGTTGAAAGTAAAAGAAGTTATGGATAAGAATACATTGCTTTTGGTCTAGCAGTGATCATCATGGCACCGTACCTAGGTCTTGTTTTGTTTTAGTCAGAAGTTTCATTTGATTTAGTCAATGCAAAATATTCTTGTTTTAGATTTTTAAAGAATACGTTGATTTGTTTCTTAATATCAGTGTTTTAAGAAGGCCATATACAGGAGTGCCTGGGTGGCTCAGTGGGTTAAGCCTCTGTCTTCAGCTCAGGTCATGATCCCAGGGTTCTGGGATCGAGCCCCACATCGGGCTCTCTGCTCAGCAGGGAGCCTGTTTCCCCCTCTTTCTCTGCCTGCCTCTCTGCCTACTTGTGATCTCTGTCTGTCAAATAAATAAATAAAATCTTTAAAAAAAAAAAAAAGGCGTATGCATCCTTTTAGCAGAGCCTTTAAGTATATTCAATGCACCATGCAACACCTTCACACATTTAATTGATCTGCATGTGTCTTAGAAGCATCTGAAGATTTATCTAATGACTCAGGACCTGAATCAACATTTTGGGAGGAGCCAGATGACCATGATGTTTTAGCATGAATTAAAGTTTGAATGGCATAAGACCACTACTTTTATTTTGAAGGCTCTAAATCAACTAAGCCTAGTAAATGTTGAGTCTTTCAAACGCTGTGGCCACCTAAGTACCATTTATACTGGTGACATTTACTACCTGTAGCAGCTTCCACTATGGCTTGCTACCCAACAAAAGTAGAGATTGTTCCCAGCCAGAGAGGAGCCAAGTCTGCTTTGTGCTGTCTCTGAATGAATATTTCTTAAAAATATGTACATTTTATAAAATTACATGTAATATATACTGTATATAATAAATGTGTATACATTAAAGTCATAATTTAGGGTCAAGAGAGTACCATCTTGACAATATTCCGTTTGGAAAGGAAAGGTAATCATTTTCTAAATCAATGTTATTGTCTTCCAGTCCTCATACTTATGAAAACTGCAATTCCATTCACTCATTTCTTCAGTCAGTTGCTGGTGACTGAACATCTTGTGTTTATTAACATCTATTTATAGAAGATAGATTGCTGAATAAAATACAGTTTCTGTCTTTAAGAATGTCTTTTGGGATAACAGCCATATACATAAATTAATTAATTAAACCATTAAACTATTTTATAGATTTGGATAAATATGTATTTATATTTATATTTATATAATATAAATTAATTTATAAAAACTTTTAGTAATTTATTATAGACATAAAACTAGAAGCATAGGCAAAATATAAAATGGGTGTATTAAAGTGGAAACTAACAACAAAGCTCTATAGAAAACACAATTTCTGAGCTAAGATTAGAACCTAAATGAAAGGTCCTTGAGTTCAAAAAAGTAAGAAGGGGGGTGCTTGGGTGGCTCAGTGGGTTAAAGCCTCTGCTTTCAGCTCTGGGCATGATCCCGGGAACCTGGAATCGAGCCCCACTTTGGGCTCTCTGCTCAGCAGGGAGCTTGCTTCTCTTCCTCTCTCTCTGCCTGCCTCTCTGCCTACTTGTGATCTCTGTCTGTTAAATAAATTAAAAAAAAAAAAAAAGTAAGAAGGGCTTCTGGTTAAGTAGCAAAAGTAAGTGTATCTTCAGAAAGATACAAAACGTCAGAATGCCTTTGAGAAAGTATTAACAATCTGATAATCCAAGAATGCAAGTATGTGCAAGTAAAGATAGGTGGAAGGTGGCAAAAAGCAGCAAAATAAGAAGCCAAATAATAGGCAGAGGTCGCTTCATGATTATTCCATCCCATATTTCTTCAAATCAGGCATAATTATTTTAGACAATAAAGGCACAATGAACTCTGGTCACTCGGCCATTGCTTCTCTTTAAAAAACAGGAATAGTTTGACCTTCATTGGTGATGTCCTAACTCCGCAGACTTTCCAGACCACCCTGAAACAGGACTCCTACACAACAGATGGACACAAATTACATAGTTCAGCCAGAGATTTTTTTTACATGTATTAAATAAAGTGGATTAAAACATAAATGAAAGAAGAGACACGGGACTGGTACAGTGGAGGAGAAAACCTTTTAGTTACATATTCCTATAAGCCTAAAATGTTTTATATTTCTTGAGGGTTTACAAAAAGTAATATCAATCATTAGAAAGAGTAATTTTTTTAAATGGATCATAAGTGTCTTATTCTCTTTTGCTTAGAATGATCCCTTCCAGAATGCCAACCAGGAGGTAGAAGTGGAGTCAGGACCAGGGTGACGAATGCTTGAGCATTTAGACCAGTGAGGATCTGACACCAATCCGTATTCTTAGTCAAAAATAAAAACAAAGGAAGAGGGGCTGCATTAGGCTCTAGGCCAAATGAATGTGACTTCATGTACAGGTGACTATGGAAAGTAGTTGAATGCTAAAGATATCAGAAAGGAATTATGAAACACAGTAAGATGCAGGACAAGGTTATAGACTTTTGATGCTGCTTGTTGTATGGGACAGATTTATTTTTTATTTTACTTTTAAAAAGATTTTATTTTATTTTATTTTTGAAAACAGAGAGAGATCACAAGTAAGCAGGCAGAGAGAGAGGGGGAAGCAGGCTCCCCATTGAGCAGAGAGCCCAATGCAGAGCTTGATCCCAGAACCTGGGGATCATGACCTGAGCCAAAGGCAGAGGCTTAACCCACTGAGCCACCCGGACACCCCATGGGACAGATTGAAATATCAGTTATGGCCAGGTAGATTTAAGAGGCCTTGGGGAAATATATACTCATTGAATTGTAAGTTCCATAAGCAGGGATTCTGCTTTATTTATCATTTTAATTATTTTTGTATCATGATATCTAGCATGACTATTTGCATGTGGTACCAATATATATTAACTAATTAGCTAATCAGTAAAGCAGTGCATTTGAAACCCAAATATAACTAATAGATTTTCCATCAAATACAAACAGCAGTTTCTAGGTCCAAACAACTTGCAATAGGAGAAAATAAAAAATATATATCCAAACCTATGGGTAATAACTTTTGGTACTTATTTTGGGGATTTTATCATATAAAATGAGTTATTCAAGTGATATTTGGCACCTTATCTTCCAGAGGAAGCCTTTTCTTACCTAGCCAAAGATTTATTCACCTTCCAAATATGTTGTATCACATGTATTCATTTTAATTTAGGGGTCTTGGTTTTGAACTAAAATAAATGCTCACCGAGGAACCTCTTATAATGGGCACACGTATTAGAAGATTTGCCTAAGCACATTTTGGAATTCTGGAAAAAATATGAACTATTTTTATTTTCCAGAGTTGCATCTGACAACATCTCATGGTTGACAGGTCAATCCTAATAAAACTATATATCTGACAATCTAGATGGCAGGCAGAGGATAGAGATCAATCTTCAGCTAGAAGAGCTAATGGAATATGTCATAAACTAAGAGGACAAAGTAATATCGTGACCTTGTATTTAATAAGTAAATGACCCTTAAATTTTAGTAACTTGAATTAGTTTCATGATATTGACTATATTCATCTATAAATTGGATTAAATTATATAATATGCAAATGTACCAGAAAAAAATAATCCCAGAAAATATGAGCATTCTGTTTCAAGTAAAAGAAAAATAGCAAAGGATTATTTATGTTACATATGTTATACTTAATATATGCAATTATAAAGGAGCCTTGAGGAATTTTTATATTTTCTTAAAACTTCTTAAACACCCAGCAAATTGAGTGGTTGTACTTTCATAAAATTACAATTAAAGCTATTTCCTGTGGAATTAAAATAACAATTTAGGTAGGTATTTTTGCTCTTGTTGCTTTGTTTTCAGGGAAGCCAGATTTCACTGACCTCTTATTAGAGAGTGTAGCTCAACTAATTATTCCCTGGCAATGTAGAAAATAGTCAATGCTTTTCCATATCAACATTAATGCTTTGCTTGCATTTGCCCCATCAAATGTCATTAAAATATTGATGCTGATAATCACGTGATTGTATCAAGGCATCTGGAGTGCTTCATAGATTTAGTCAAGCTTTGTAGCAGTGTCTTTCATTTGAAATATGAAGTGAGCTTGTATAAAAACTAAGGAATCATAAAACAAAAGTTTTAATTGCTTGTAAATACACAATGATTGCTCTCTTTGTAAATATCAGAAAATGATTGTTTAAAATTTCTATTTTATAACATTTTTCAAGCTACCCTTATCTTTTTCTTAAAAAAAAAAAAAACTTGTTTTTAAAGTAATCTCTATACTCAACATGGAACTTGAACTCATGACCCTGAGATCAATAGTCATGTGCTCTTTCTTTTTTTTCCTAAGGAATAATAGTATGAGTTAAAAAGCTTAGATTTAAATCTATTTTCCCAGTGTCTTTAGAAATTTGCATTTTTTCAAAATTTATTTCTATTTTAAAGGTAAAACTTACATTTCAGGAAGAGTTTTTTTATTCCATTAATGGCAGAGAAACTTACATTGAACTAATATGGTTTCAGATAACAATTATAAACTTTAAAAGAAAAAAAAATTTTTAAAAAGCTATTTGAAGGGGCGCCTGGGTGGCTCAGTGGTTTGGGCTGCTGCCTTCGGCTCGGGTCATGATCTCAGGGTCCTGGGATCGAGCCCCGCATCGGGCTCTCTGCTCCGCAGGAAGCCTGCTTCCCTCTCTCTCTCTCTGCCTGCCTCTCTGCCTACTTGTGATCTCTGTCTGTCAAATAAATAAATAAAATCTTTAAAAAAAAAAAAAAAAGCTATTTGAAGACCCTCTAGTACAACTCCAAACAGGCAGAATCTAGAAGAGCTGAGAAGTAATTCACTCTTTTCTCACCTGTTAGAGAAGCATCAGCAATGCCATACAGTAGAAATAATAAACATTCATTTACCTATAGTAAAAGCAATGAGTCAGAGCTCTTTAAAACTTTACTATTTTTATCTTAAAGTAGTCTGTAAACTATTGTCTTATTAGCATAATATTCAATCAGTACTCAAGAAGGTTATTTCCTGTTCATTCTCTAGAACAATTTTAAAATAGTTGCATGAAGACAAAAGAGATTTAGATAAAACTTGTGTGTTATATGGGTATTTTGCTGAACATCCAGCTAGGTAGAAGATCTGATTGATTTTGCTTTTTCCAACAGAATCTAAAAACCTCAGAGAAGTACTTGTCACTAGACATTAATACCAAAGAAAGATAGCTGTGAGAAGTATCATTTAGCTGAAATGAGAGAATCTTATCTGATGTAATTTTCTAACCCTGAGAAGTTAGGGCAGTGAATTATTGAAATTACTTTATTGGTTTGCTTCTGACCCCCAAAACGAACAGTTTGGACTAAGACAAGGAAAATAAATACTTGACCTCTTAGATTTCAGGAGAGCCAAAGGGAAAAACAAGTAAAGATTTCAGGAAGAAAAAAATTTAAATATCAGTGACTACCAAAGTTAACTTCAGACATTTCAGGTAAAGCGTAGTTATGCTACCCATAATCAAAAACATTTAAAAAAATTATGTATTTAACTGTGTCTGATTCTGAAAGCTGAGTTACTCACACCATAAGAAGATCTAGTGGGGAAAAAAGTGAATTTATACTATTAGTGGTCTTATCATGAGAGAATATAGAAATGCATCTAAAAAAATGAGGTAGCTATGATTAGCTTAGACTATCCAAGCCAAGAAAGAATGCGCTATAATGAAACACTACAATGTAGGCACATCTACTATACTTAATGTTGCACGAAAAGACAATTTGTGTGAATATTAAAAAGTTTATGCAAAGTTTAGAACAACCAAAGCTAAACATTATATTGTGTGGGGATGCACACATGGGTGATAAATGTATATAATATAAAAGAAGGTAATGACAAATACAAAATTCAATACTGTGGCTGCCTCCTGAGTCAGGAGAAAGGACTGAATGAAGTGCAACACATAAATACCATGATTTCGATGATGTAATTTTTAAGCTGAGCAGTGGTTTCATTCATGACTGGTGGTTCCATGGTTTTATTTTATTATTATGCACACACACACACACTTTTGTATGCAGTTGTACAATGCAAATATTTTTTAATGTACAGTTAATTTATAATATGTAAGATTTTTATGATCTGGTTGGCAATGAAAAAAGTGAAAATATTCAATTGATTGAAGGTTGTGAGCAATTTTATATGTACAGAATGTATGAAGATAATCATACAACAAAAAGTAGATTGGTGTGCAGTTGTACATTTAGTTTTCGAAAAGAGCATAAAAGAAAACTTAGACATGCATTTTATGCAAATCATATTTCTGGCAGCAGTTGTTTCTTTCTTGCTGTAGTGAATGCACAGAATGTTGTCATCTTTCCTGACATTCAAATTCAGTAGGAGCGAAGATATAATTCTATTTTCTACCTTTACAAATTTTAAGTCTTTTTTTTTTTTTAAAGATATTTACTTATTTATTGACAGAGAGCGTGAGAGAGCACAAGCAGGCAGAGCAGCAGAGGGAGAGGGAAAAGCGGTCTCCCTACTGAGCAGGGAGCACAATGTGGGGCTGAATTCCAGGACTCTGGGATCATGACCTGAGCCTAAGGCAGACGCTTAACCAACTGAGCCATGCAGGCGCCCACAAATTTTAAGTGTTAATGCTTAGCAAGGATAACTCTGATAAGTACTGTTTTACTTAAAAATCCTAAAATAGGTCTGATTATATCTTAGAGAAAAACATGTATTTCAAAAATAAAATTAATAAAATAAATTAACAAATAAATAATAAAATTCACAGACTAAATAATTTATTAATGATTAATAAATAAAATATTAATAAAATAAATTATTATTTAAGTAAACTTTCAATCATTTACTTTTCTTTTCCATTTTATTTCTTAATGAATGCCAAAAGGAATAATCACTTTAGTGATGATTTTGATAGTTTAAAATCTTTATTTCAACTTTTGATTTGATAGCAGCTTTTATCAATTTTAATTGAAATAGAGAAATAAAATTAAGAGGAAATTTGCTTAGCCATTGTTATTTTATTACTACATTGTTGTTTACTTTTATTTATATATCTTATTGTTTACTCTGTGAAAAATGGTAAAGTTCAATCCCTTTGCCTGGGATTGTAACAAAACTAGAACTGAGACAGAGAACTACTATACTACTTCTGGGTTGATTAAAAGCCCTAGGCACAAGACAAATTAGTTTAAATTATGTTATATTTCTGATATTTTGGAACCACAGAAACTATTTGATATTAAAAAATATTTTAAGGGCCGCCTAGGTGGCTCAGTGGGTTAAAGCCTCTGCCTTCAGCTCAGGTCATGATCCTAGGGTCCTGGGATTGAGCCCCACATCGAGCTCTCTGCTCAGCAGGGAGCCTGCTTTTTCCTCTTTCTCTCTGCCTGCCTCTCTGCCTACTTGTGATTTCTGTCTGTCAAATAAATAAATAAAATCTTTAGAAAAAAATTTTAAAATATTATCATTTAGATTTGAAGACAATAGCATTGTCTACTGTATTTAATGCATGACCCAAAAAAGACTTCTGAATGCACAGAACTAAAAAGAGGCCAAATATCAAAGGGATATCAAATAAGATGATGGCTCTGCTATTGCTGGCGATAACTCCCAAATCTTTTCAGCTTTAAAGCTTTAGAGATCAAGGAGCATCATAAAGACTCCTGACACATAAGTGTGATCGCTTTAAACATTATACTATAGTTTTCTAGGAATGCATCTGTTTCATCTAGGTTGCTAAGCTTATTGGCATATAACTGTTGATAATAACTTCTGATGATTGTTTCTATTTCCTTGGTGTTCGTTGTGATCTCTCCCTTTTCATTCATAATTTTATGAATTTGGGCTTTCTCTCTTTTCTTTTGGATTAGTGTGGCCAATGGTTTATTAATCTTATTGATTCTTTCAAAAAACCAGCTTCTAGTTTCATTGATACATTCTACTGTATCTCTGGTTTCTACCTCATTGATCTCAGCTCTAATCTTGATTATTTCCCTTCTTATGTGTGGAGTTGCTTTGATTTGTTATTGATTCTTCAGTTCTTTAGGGTGTAGAGACAGCTGCTGTGTTCTGGATTTTTCAATTTTTTTGAGGGAGGCTTGGATGGCTATGTATTTCCCCCTTAGGACTGCCTTTGCTGTATCCCATAGGTTTTGGACCGAAGTGTCTTCATTCTCATTGGTTTCCATGAATTGTTTCAGTTCTTCCTTGACCTCCTGGTTGATCCAAGCATTCTTAAGCAAGGTGGTCTTTAGCTTCCAGGTGTTTGAGTTTCTTCTGAACTTTTCCTTGTGATTGAGCTCATCAGTTTCAAAGCATTGTGATCTGAGAATATGCAGGGAATCATCTCAGTCTTTTGGTATCAGTTGAGTCCTGATTTGTGACCCAGTATGTGGTCTATTCTTGAGAAGGTTCCATGTGCACTTGAGAAGAATGAGTATTCTGTTGTTTTAGGGTGGAATGATCTGTATATATCTATGAGGTCCATCTGGTCCAATGTGTCACTCAATGCTCTTGTTTCTTTATTGATTTTTCTGCTTCAATGATCTATTTCTGAGAGAGGTGTGTTAAGATCTCCTACTATTAGTGTATTCATATCCATATTAGTCTTTATCTTGATTAACAGTTTTCTTATGTAATTGGCTGCTCCCATATCGGGGGCATAGATATTTACAATTGTTAGATCATCTTGGTGGATAGTCCCTTTAAGGATTATGTAGTGCCCTTCTGTATCTCTGACTACAGTCTTTAGTTTAAAATCTAATTTATCTGGTATGAGAATCGCTACCCCAGCTTTCTTTTGAGGCCCATTGACATGAAAAATGCTTCTCCATCCCTTCACTTTCAGCCTGGGTGTATCTTTAGATTCAAAATGGGTCTCTTGTAGACAACATATGGATGGGTCCTGTCATTTTATCCAATTTGCAACCCTGTGCCGTTTTATGGGTGCATTTAGGCCATTCACATTGAGAGTGATTATTGATAGATATGTTTTTATTGACATCGTGTTACCTTTGAAGTCTTTCTTTCTATAGATTGTCTCTATATTTCTGTTCATTGCTAGCAACCTAGATGAAATGGATGCATTCCTGGAAAACTATAAATTCCCAAAATTGAACCAGGAAGAAATTGACAACCTGAATAGACTGATATCTAGTAACGAGATTGAAGCAGTGATCAAAAACCTCCCAAAAAACAAGAGCCCAGGACTTGACAGATTCCCTGGGGAATTCTACCAAACTTTCAAAGAAGAAATAACAGCTATTTTCCTGAAGCTGTTTCAAAAGACAGAAACAGAAGGAAAACTTCCAGACTCTTTCTATGAAGTCAGCATTACCCTGATCCCCAAACCAGGCAAAGACCCTCCAAAAAGGAGAATTTCAGACCAATATCACTGATGAATATGGATGCTAAGATTCTCAACAAGATCCTAGCAAACAGGATCCAACAGCACATTAAAAAGATTATCCACCATGACCAGGTGGGATTCATCCCTGGGCTACAAGGATGGTTCAGCATTCACAAATCAATCAATGTGATAGGACAAATTAATATGAGAAGAGAGAAGAACCACATGGTCCTCTCAATTGATGCATAAAAAGCATTGGACAAAATCCAGCATCCCTTCCTGATTAAAACGCTTCAAAGTATAGGGATAGAGGGAACATTCCTGAACTTCATCAAATCTATCTATGAAAGACCCACAGCAAATATCATCCTCAATGGGAAAAAGCTTGCGTCCTTCCCGTTGAGATCAGGAACAAGACAAGGATGCCCACTTTCACCACTCTCGTTCAACATAGTATTAGAAGTCCTAGCAACAGCAATCAGACAACAAAGAGAAATAAATGGTATCCAAATTGGCAATGAAGAAGTCAAACTCTCTCTCTTTGCAGATGACATGATTCTTTATATGGAAAACCCAAAAGACTCACCTCCAAACTACTAGAACTCATACAGCAATTCAGCAACTTGGCAGAATACAAAGTCAATGTACAGAAATCAGTGGCTTTCTAATACACTAAGAGTGAAAATACAGAAAGGGAAATTAGAGAATCAATTCCATTTACTATAGCACCAAGAACCACAAGATACCTGGGAATAAACCTAACCAAAGAGTAAAGGATCTGTACTCGAGGAACTACTGAACACTCATGAAAGAAATTGAAGAAGACACAAAAAGATGGAAGACGATTCCATGCTCTTGGATCAGAAGAATAAACATTGTTAAAATGTCTATACTGCCTTTAGCAATATATACTTTTAATGCCATTCTGATCAAAATTTCACCGTATTCTTCAAAGAGGTGGAGCAAAAAATCCAAAAATTTGTAAGGAATCAGAAGAGACCCTGAATCGCTAAGGAAATGTTGAAAAACAAAAATAAAACTGGGGGCATCACGTTACCTAATTTCAAACTTTATTACAAAGCTGTGATCACCAAGACAGCATGGTACTGGCATAAAAACAGACACATAGACCAGTGGAACAGAGTAGAGAGCCCAGATATGGATCCTCAACTCTATGGTCAATTAATTTTCAACAAAACAAGAAAAAATATACAGTGGAAAAAAGACAGTCTCTTCCATAAATGGTGCTGGGAAAACTGGACAGCTATATGTAGAAGAATGAAACTCGACCATTCTCTTACACCGTACACAAAGATAAACTCAAAATGGATAAAAGACCTCAACGTGAGATAGGAATCCATCAGAATCCTAGAAGAGAACATAGGCAGTAATCTCTTCGATATCAGCCACAGCAACTTCTTTCAAGATATGTCTCCAAAGGCAAAGGAAACAAAAGCGAAGATGAACTTTTGGGACTTCATCAAAATCGAAAGCTTCTGCACAGCAAAGGAAACAGTAAAAAAAAAAATCAAAGAGGCAACCCACGGAATGGGAGAAGATATTTGCAAATGACAGTACAGACAAAATGTTGATATCCAAGATCTATAATGAACTCCTCAAACTCAACACACACAAAACAGACAATCGTATCAAAAAATGGGCAGAAGATATGAACAGACACTTCTCCAATGAAGACATACAAATGGCTATCAGACACAGGAAAAAATGTTCATCACTAGCCCTCAGGGAGATTCAAATTAAAACCACATTGAGATATTACCTTACACCAGTTAGACTGGCCAAAATTAACAAGACAGAAAACACCATGTGTTGGAGGGGATGTGGAGAAAGGGGAACCCTCTTCCACTGTTGGTGGGAATGCAAGTTGGTGCAGCCTCTTTGGAGAACAGTGTGGAGATTCCTCAAGAAATCAAAAATAGAACTTCCCTATGACCCTGCCATTGCACTCCTGGGTATTTACCCCCCAAAATACAGATGTAGTGAAAAGAAAGGCCATCTGTCCCCCAATGTTTATAGCAGCAATGGCCACCGTCGCCAAACTATGGAAAGAACCAAGATGCCCTTCAATGGACGAATGGATAAGGAAGATGTGGTCCATATACACTATGGAGTAGTATGCCTCCATCAGAAAGGATGAATACCCAGCTTTTGTAGCAACATGGACGGGACTGGAAGAGATTATGCTGAGTGAAATAAGTCAAGCAGAGAGAGTCAATTATCATATGGTTTCACTTATTTGTGGACCATAACAAATAGCATGGAGGACATGGGGACTTAGAGAGAAGAAAGGAGTTGGGGAAAATTGGAAGGGGAGGTGAATCATGAGAGACTATGGGCTCTGAAAAACAATCTGAGGGGTTTGAAGTGGCGGGGGAGTGGGAGGTTGGGGTACCAGGTGGTGGATATTATAGAGGGCATGGATTGCATGGAGCACTGGGTGTGGTGAAAAAATAGTGAATACTGTTATGCTAAAAATAAATTTAAAAAAAAAAAGAGCCTATGAGGAAAAACAAAACAAACATTATACTAATCCAGGCAAGAAATATGTATTGCTGTAATCTATGTTTTTACCCTCAGTGTTTCGGTAGGTATGCCCATTTATCACTGAATAGTTGTCAAGTATTCACATCATTATTTAACTTGTTTATATCACATTTTCTCAAGAAAAAAATTACATGATAGTTTTCAAACATCTTATGTAGTAAATCACCTTTTGTCCTTTGATTATATTTTGGTAAATATAATCTGAAGTTAATAATCACACTATTATTAATGGTTTAATGTTATACATTTATTAAATAATATTTTGTTATTTAATTTTACTTCTAAATTTATGAATATGACTATAATTATGAGTTACTCCTGAAAATAGAATAAAATACCATTTAGATAAATAATGTACTAACAGCAAAAGTATTTAAAGAATATTAGAGCATCCAGTTTAGACTAAATAAGTTTTAGGAAAAGCTTTATATAGTAAGCAGATATTTGTGCATTTCTGCTATGTGTATATGTACAATTAGAAAATAAAGAAGGCAAAAAAATAAAAAGAAGAAAGAAATAGAGAAAGAGATGGAGTTATTACAGAAACTGAGCAGACACCCTTATTTGTATTTATAATCCTGCAGTGGTATACTCTTCCCCATTAACTTTTTCATTTTGAGATTTTCCATATATCTCAAATGATGAGATATTTTTGTAAGAATCTTAAAAATCTTACTGTTTTCTCTTCAGTTTCAACAATATTTGAATATTTCAGGAAATTTCAAAATGTTGATTTTTACATATTCAATATTATTAGTTATTGAACACGTATGTCATTAAATATTTAAAAATTTAAAATTTGACTTTTATAGATAGCATTCAATCATATGCCTACACAACTGATTTAATCACTTGTTTTGTATATGTAACTCCCAAAGGCCAGCAATGGAACAATTTGAGTAATAAAGCACATAATGATAACACTGAATTCATTCATAGAATGAAAAAAAAAATCTGTGAATTTATTTTGAGGAAATAAATGGATGATAAAATTTCTGGGCAAAAGTTCAGAGGAAAAATAGGATAATAACATATGCTCAAATCATCTCCCCTCAAAATGGTTATTTATCACAAAAGAAAAAAAAGAATATTTTTGATGTGAAAAAGTCTTATGGAAGTCATCTGAACCAGTTGAACAAGGTGAATGCCACCAAATATAAAAAATACCAACATCATCTATTCGCTGGAATGATACACTGAGAAGGAACATTACTTCTGTGGTGTTCTTGACAAAACATATAATCTCAATTAATTTAATGATGAGAAAACATCAAGTATACCCAAATTGAGAGTCATTCTACAAAATAAATATCTAAACAGTGTTCTTCCAGTGTCAAGATCATGAAATATAAGGAAACAGCTGAGAACTGTCACAGATTCGAAGAAACTAAGAAACCATAGCTGAATGCAATATGGAAGCCTATGCTGGATCCTAGAGCAAAAATAAAAGAACATGAATGAAAAACTTGATGGAATTTGAATAAGGACTTCAATTAATAGTATTTGACCAGTATCTGCTTTATTTTGAAAATTGTAGTATGTTTAAGGAAAATGTTAAGGTAAGGCATATATAAAAATTCTTTCCACTATTTGGCAAACATTTGTGAACCATACACACACACACACACATATGTAGAGAGAGAGATTTTATATATAGAAAGAGAGAGGGGAAATATATAATTAGATATAATTATAATGTATATAATTATATATAACCAAAATGAATACCTATTACAATAACTAAAGACCATCTATGTGTATTTGAAGTTCATTTAAAATCAGTTGAAATTAAATAAAATTTAAAATTTTTCAATCATATAAGCCATACTTCAATTATTCAATATGTTACTATGGCTAGTTATTGTCATATTGTATGTCACAGACTGTGTAATATTTCCATCAATGAAAACATTGTATTAGAACTACCTGAATTATAAGAGCTTGTATAGACTCCTGCACTATCTAAAAGTGAATTAAATGATTAAGCAATTTCATAAAATATCAAGATTCCATATCTAGTGAATTTTAATCTTTTAATTCCCCAGTTGAGACTCTGTGAAAAACTGATGAGTAAAATTATCTCCCCCTACTAGCTAAATATTGGGACATATCTATTTACACCATAATGTATGTGTTTTTTACCCAGTGTTTCACTATCGCAGAATATCTTTGAAAATAACTAGAAAACTATATTTTCAAAGTCAAGTTGAACAAGAGCAGCATACTCAGGGAAGCATGTTTCTGTATGTGGGGGAGGTGTAAGTGTTAAAGGTAGTGGTGATAGGACTACTTCAATAACAGCTGACAAGGAAGGGGTAAATTGGTGGTAACAACTCTCTTGTTCCTTTCCCTTGCTCTTGCCAAATGAAGCACTTGGATGAGCTTAATGATGAAATATGGTTTAATAGGTCCCTATTAAACATAATATGTTGTCTATATTAAACCATTGGAGACTTCATCTCCTATTCAAAAGTGAAGTCAGAGAATGTGTTTCACGTATTTTCTGAACAGAATAAATATAAGACAACCATTAACAGCCCTGTTTCGTGGTGATACGTCCAAATGGGCATCATCTTTTTCCTCCAGACACATCGATGATGACTGGGTGCAATCCACGCTGATCTCATTCTCTCAAGGCTGTTACTTCAGAAGAAGGAGCTGTCAACTCCTTGTTTTCTCTTTCAAGGAATCACTTAGAGGATTGACACATCACTATTATCAGTTCAATTGGTTTTCTTTTGTTTGGGCAACTAAGTTAGTAGAAACTAATGAATTTAAAAAGGAAAAGTACAGACAAGTATTGACCAGTAAAACCAGCATTTCTATTCACTCAAAATTACCAACTTTTAAATACTTTTTTTCTGTCCAATTCTCTTATTAGTTGGTGAGACATAATTTATGTAGGAAATTCTCCAGAAATAGGTTAACAGTTAGCTCTTATTGCTTCATCCTCTAAATTGAGATAATCACTAACAGAAATTTTAAAGCCCCACATAAGCCTGCTAATTATATGTGCACTTTGTCAAATGAATGAATGAGAACATACTGATTCTAATTAGTTAGCCTTAGATGAATAAAGATGTATTTAAAATAAATATATCTATGTTCATTATGTAAGAAAAGCAATTATTTTCTAGTTTTAATCATTTATATAAGAAGAACCCAAACATTTTTTACTAAAACTACAAGACCATTTCATGTATGTAAATATATATTCCATTTGATTGTGTAATGTCTTGTTTACTCACAGGACTTAATTACCTGGAGAGTCATACAGTCAATATTTAAATATTTATATAAAACTAAATGGAAATGGTCTGCTTTTCATTTGACAGCCACATTTTAATTATTCAGAATATACCAGTTAAGTGTTTATACTGTTTGAAATTATTTAGTTTTCTACCTCAGAGTATAATTTAATCATTGCATCTGTATTTTTTTTTTCTGTTCCTGATTACCTAAAAGGAAAAGGAGTATAAACTTTTCCATATTCCAGTCACAAGCCTGTGCTGACACGATCCATTTATGTTCAATAATTCACCTCTCTTGTGTCACTCAGACCAACTTGGTATTCATATCTCTGAGTTACTTGACATTCATCAGGGTCTTGTTCACTTCTTGGTCAGAGATTGAGGAAAGAAAAATAGTCGTAAATACATGAGGCTCTGGCATGAATACACAAAGAACACTATTCTTGGTAAAAATGCTCTGTGTCTGAAACGTCAGATACAAGGCTCTCATACAAAGCATGCGGAGAGAGTGAGCAGGCCAGCGAGAAAAAGATTGAAACTGTGCAATTTGGGGGTGAAAAATCGATCATGTGAAGTGGCTCACCCCAGGGACCACTGACAAATGGGGCTCTGTGAAAGTGCTGTGTAGCTAAGGGGTCATTGTCCTTAGAGTCCTCCTCTCACAATATCCTCCCGGGCTTCTCACTCAGGGGGAGAACTGAAAATATAGTTCCTCTGTCGTACAAAGATTTGCCTCTATGGCCTAAGGTAAGGCCACAGTGACACAGGCAGTCGATACCTTTCATAACTTTTATCCTCATTTCTAGAAAACTTTCTTAAAAGGACAATTAGGGGCGCCTGGGTGACTCAGTGGGTTAAAGCCTCTGCCTTCCGCTCAGGTCATGATCCCAGAGTTCTGGGATCGAGCCCCGCATCGGGCTTTCTGCTTAGCAGGGAGCTTTCTTCCTCCTCTCTCTGCCTGCCTCTCTACCTACTTGTGATCTCTGTCTGTCAAATAAATAAATAAATAAATATTTTTAAAAAAGGACAATTAGGTGACCACAAGGTTACAAAAGGGATATGATCTGTCATATATTCTAATAGGGCAAATCATCTCTAATAAGAAAAAGGAAGAATTGGAAAGATGACATTTAAGTGATCCTTATCATCAATAATACAAATGAAAACAATATCATCCATTAAAATTTATTTAGCCTTGTGAACCAGTTACTTAGATAAGAAATTTCATTATTTTATTAAAACTTCAAGACACCCTTATGAATAAGATACTATTATTATCATACATTTTGGAGATAAGGAAACTGAAGCTCAAAGTAACATAGCTAATAAGGAAGAAGGCAGCTCTCCATATATTTCTGTGTGATCTCAGAAACCAATTTAATAATCTGATTGCACCACTGCTTTAATAGTCTTTTAAAATGGTATCACTATTTTTATTTCCTCTCATAAGAACATAATAAAAATGAAAAAGAATTATTAGAACAAATTTCATATCATGAATTACCTGAAAAGAATGTATTTCATGTAATTCATGAACTTTCAAAGTGCAATATATTCCATAATATGTTTTTCTGGAAAATATTTCAATAGCTGATAGTTTGAACAAATTCAAAATAACTTATTAAGGCCATTATTAAATAGGGCAGGTTAAGAAAATGGGATCTAACTACAACACTGTGATATTCTTTGTTATAAGGAACATTTTTACTTGGGAGAAGAAAAGCCCAATATAGAAAAAATATGGCATACTTATTTGTGAAATATACTTTTTAATAGCCAGTTGCATTTTTTAATTCTGTATGCCAAAATTGAATTTTAAAGTGTTATTTGCAAAATATTATTTTCTCTTTTTCATATATCCCTACTTTCCTAAGATAAACTGGTTTCTAACAGACTGAAAATGGGATGGATTTTCAAAATTATGTAAGTTACCTAAGTTTTCCTATATTTTGATTATGTTATCTTTTTACTTTCTCAGTGTAGAAATTGGCATTATTTAACCTACTCTTCTGATCAGTTAATTTGCCATATCTTTTAGTTATGAGATACACATGAATAAACTGTGTAAACATAACCACTGCCTAATCTTTCTTTAGCAATACAAGACACACACACACACACACACCCATCATCTACACACACACAGATGCATACAAAGAGTGAGACAAAGAGACACATAGAAATCGAGAGAAAGAGAGAGAGAGATCTATTAACACTAACTTCAGATATAAAACAGGAAAAAAATTTTGAGAATCTATTTTTATTGGCACAGAACATGCTTAAGAGAAATGCAAGAAGATTAAAGAGTAAAGAGTATGCTTGCAAAAAAAAAAAAGAATCTATTTAGAAAAATTTAAATCATATAGTAAATTATTGTGGTAGAAGAGCTTAATAGAAAAAAAAGACTAATATTTTCCATTAAAATGTACAAAATATTTTCATATATTATTGAATTTCACAGTAAGTTGCTGAGTGTGGCAGAACACCCATCCAATTAGATAGCTATCTATACTACCAAAATATTCCTAATGTCCAGTTCAAATCTTATGGATAAAAAAGGAATCAGAAGACCCTTATAGACTTCTCTAAAATGTAATTTACTAAAATCAGTGGATTATGGTCATATTTCAGAAGGAAGGAAGGAAAGAAGGAAGAACTCAAAAAAAAAGATAAAATTTTATGTATTTAAACCTGTGGAATTTAATAGCCAGCTTTCTCCAATACCTAATACGGACAACACCGTTCATAAAAATGTATATGCGTCAACAATAGATCTAATGCTTGGTAGAAAGTAATTTACAATAAAGAGTTCTGCCTTGATTGTGTAAGCCCTCAATGTTACAGTTAATAAATTAAATAAAGGTTTGCTTAATATAACAAATTAATGTGAGCAATCTTTAAGGAAAGAAAGGGGTGAAGAAATAAACTATGTTGCAAAGTTGTTTATTAAGTCAATTAGTTATAGACACATGAAATACTGATTCTTTACAAGGTATTTGCTGTTTTTGTCTTTTAGAAACTCTATGCAGTTATAGTTTTGGCTATGTGGTTTAAATAATCAGCAGAATGCATACTCTATACGTATATCCTACGTATATCCCTAACACCTCATTTCCTTAAAAACTAGGAATTTTTAAATGATAAGACATTTACATGTTTTTATCTGAAACTCGATATTCAATATATTTTAATGCACTGTGGCTTTATTTTTAATTATGAAGTGCATTCATCATTAAAACCCTCCTTTGCTTGTATCATTTACTTCATTTGTGAGAATGTTGGAAATTTGAGGGTAAAATGGCTGAAATTAAGCAGCACAGTGAGAAAATTTTCCTTTAGAGGGAATGGAATGCCTGCATCTTCTGCATGATAATCAGTTCAGTGGCAAAGACTATTGATTATCTAATTGTGATACCTTTTAATTAAATTCTGTAATTCAAATACCTCAAAGGGAATATGATCACTTGTGAGGTAATGCATTTTCCATGTTCCTCATAAAACTGGGCCTACAGCTTTAATTCTGTATTCTAAATAGTACTCCTAGAGATAGATCCAATGCCATGCCAAAAAATACAATTTATATCCTCATATTTGACAACTTAACACAATCTCCAAATGGTCCCAAACCTTTCTTTACCATTTAGGGTCTTAAAAAATCAAGTGCAGCTTTTACTTCATTTAGATCTTACCGTGTGCCTAACAGAGACTTTCTTCAACTGTTATTTTCTCAATAAAACTATCTTGCCACGACTATTTAAAAGCCAATGACACATAGATTTTAAAATCTTAGTTATTCTGTTATGTATATTTCATATGATCTTAAGTATATTCATCTTATGCATATTTCATACCATCTTAAGTTTTCTATGTAAATATATTTATTTATTCTGTATATTGTTTATTGCCCATTGACATATACTTGTATATGTATTTTGTTCCTTTATATATTCTAAGCATGTGGAATGTGCCTAGGATACAGAAGACTATAAATATTTATTAAATTATTTGTATTATATTTATATAAATATATCTAAGCTTATACTAATTTTCTAGGTAGGCATGAATTTGGGAATATAATACTTAAAGTGATATTATATTCTTTCCAGATAACAATACTACATAAATGTCATAATAGCAGGAGATGGGGTTATGATTTTAAAGAAGTTATAAATCAAATTAGTAATTTAATATCCTCAAATCTAGGAACATTTCTCCATTTTTTTCTTATTTTAGGATTGTGTGTCAACCTCACATCTGTGACTTAGGATGCCATCAAAGCAAGGACCTTCTTAATTCATCTTAGTATTAGCACTTTACTTATTCACTTTATGTTCTTAAATATTTGAGTTGGAGAAACTACATCATAAACTATTAGAAATAAAGCGATTATCAGAAAATCTATTTCCTTTATGTTCTAAATAAAATAAAGCTATTTGCCTGTGTTATAATAAGTATATAGCAAATTTCTCCTCAACATTTTGATTTTTTTTTTGGTATTTCTGATATGGAAAATAGCACAGTGTCTGCCCCCAAATCCTACTTATACATCAATAATACTAAAATTACATAAAATTTTACTTTGTCTTGTAGAATCAATCACCTTATCTTTTTATCTTCATTATCTGTCATATTTTTTCAGAATGTGGGAGTCATGGGATTCTTCTGTTCTTTTTCTAAAGGGTAGAGAAGAGACAGACCTGTTACAAGGCTACATCACTCCATTCACGATATGTGGTTGTGGTACCAGTCATAAAAAGATCATTTACATCAACTATCTATCTGTCTATCTATCTATCTATCTATCTATCTATCTCTTGATCATATTTGAAATCCACTAAGTTATTAAAGTCACAGCACTCAATTTAAAAAATAGTATACGGGGTGCCTAGGTGGCTTAGTGGGCTAAGCCTCTGCCTTCGGCTCAGGTCAAGATCTCAGGGTCCTGGGATTGAGCCCTGCATCAGGCTTTCTGCACAGCAGGGAGCCTGCTTTTCCCTCACCTCTCTGCCTGATTCTGCCTACTTATGATCTCTGTCAAATATATAAATAAAAATCTTTAAAAAAAAAGGGCATACAAAATATACCAAGCTTGAAATGTACAGAAATGAACAAATAAAACCACTTATAGCACTACATGAGACATCACAATAAAAATGGGCAATACTAAAAGAACTGTAACCTTACAAAATACATCGTGAAAATATGGTTTACATATGTGGGAATTTTGAGAATACTACAAATGCCATTCAGTGGCTGTATTAGTTTCCGAGGGTTGCCTAACAAAGCACCACACACTGGGTGGCTTAAAACAATAGAACTTTATTCTCTCTCAGTTTTGACGGCCAGAAATCTATAATCAATAATCAAATTATTAGAAGGACCATACTTTCTTTAAAAGCTCTAGGGTCCTGGGATGGAGCCCTGCATGGGGCTCTCTGTTAAGCAGGGAGTCTGCCTCCATCTCTCATTCTGCTTGCCTCTTTGTCTACATGATCTCTCTCTGTCAAATTAATAAATAAAATCTTAAAAAAAAAAAAAAAAAGCTTTAGGAGAGTAACATCCTTACCACTTTTAGCTTCTGGTGGTTGCCAGCAAACCTTGACTCTGGTTGGCTTATAGATGGGGTAACTCAATGTCTGCTCCATCTTCACATGGCTTTCTCATCTGTGTGTCTGTGTATGGATTTCCCTTCATTATAAGGACATTAATCAGTGGAGTAGGGCCTCCCCTAAACTAGTATGACCTCATCTTAACTTGATTACATCTACAAAGATTTTTTTTCCCAAATAAGGTCCCAGTCCCAGTTTCCTGAAATTAGAACTTCTATGTATTTTGGGCGAGGGACAAAACTCAACCTCAACATGTGACAGTGGTCCACATGAACCAGTGTCAGTAACTTCTTCCGTGAGAGAATTTTTAAATATATTAATATTTTAGTCCTAACTACTCTTAATCTCCTCTCCAGTGCCCCTCCCTCTGTTTTCGAAGGTTGATCTGAATGGGGGCTAAAAGGAGAGAGAGATGGGGAGAGAGAAGTTAGATCTTCAGTTTGTGGTTTGTCTCTATTTGCGGAATGTCAGGGTAGGATTAGGTGTAGTTGTTACCCAAGGATGATACAAGATAATTAAATTAAAGGTTATATTTAAATCAATGACCAAAGAAAACTGCTAATGTTCAAAATCAGTCTTTTCAGTTGTCCAATAAGAGGGCAGAGCACGAAGGGAAATAATTCCTCATGCCATCAAGTGAGAAACATGGGTATATTTTAGGAAATGGTATATTCTTGCTAATTAAGTGGTTTTGTTTGTGACCTGAGCTGTCAATCTTTTGACTTTAGCAGATACTATCATGTGATATGCTGGTCATCACGATCCTTCATTTAGACAGATCAAGCTACTATCAAATTGCATCTTTCATTGTGAATATTTTTACCTAAATAAACACATTGGCATCAAAACACCACCATATTACAGTGAAGGTTACAACTGTGATGTAAACATGAATATCTGCTAAATGAGTTCACATTTTTCAGTTAAAAATAAAAACACACCTTTTGTACACTCTTCTAATTGTGTATCAGTTATTCAATTATTTGATTCCCTGTATGCCCTTTCTTTCTGTTTTTCCTTCCCCGTTGTCACCCTCCTAAATTAGCTTTTCTGTACCTCTCACTTTGACCTGTGTAAAGGCTTGATAATTGGCTTGCCAACACCAGCTGTTTTCTTCTGTTCTGATTCATCCTTTGGAGTTCCACTGAAAGATTGATCTCCCCAAAACACATCTCTGTTCAAAATCCTGTGATCCAATTAAGAAAACAAGCAAACAAACAAAAAACTCTAGTGTTTCAAAATGGAATTCATAGAATCCATTCATTATTTATACCTTTTGTGAACATAAACATGTTTCATGTTTTCCTTTCCTTGTGCATTTCTCCTACAATTATATGTTTGAAATAATGTGTCTTCTACATTTATATTTATCAAAATTCTTCCTGTTTTCCAGAGTTTGGCCAACAAATAACATTTTATATTTTATAACTCACTGAAGTGCAGAGGAACATTCCATCAGAACCACCCATGTATTAGTTTATCCTCTTAAATCAATCCAATTTATTCCTGCTACAGAAATCTATCTATGGTACTCTGCAAGTGCCATTTCACATGCAAGCTACATAGACAGGACTCTGTGGTCATGAACCTCTCATCTAAGGCTTGTGAAATCCTATATATAACTCAATTTCCACTATTAGATTTAATACAATGGGTTTTTCAAAGCATGTTTTCCAAGCATAGAAATTATGTCTTTTCATTGTTAAATATGATAAAATTCCTCATGCTTAACCTCACAGAGACAGTCCTCAGACAAAAATGTGAGACATACTTCTTGATTTTACACCTTGAAATTAATGTGTCAAGATTTAGTTAGTATTTGGCAAGCCACTCTCACATTTATGGAAGACATCCATCTACCTATGTAATGACAATGGCAAGTGATAGAAGATAGTGTAGTGAGGGAGCATGAATCTCAGAGTAATATTCTTTTTGGAGTAATGGGAGCTGTTAAGATTTCAAAGAGGATGGAACAATTTGGAATGATATTTGGTAGCAAGGAAATGCTGACCACACTTTTTCATCTTAAGGAAGATTAAAATTTAAGTGAATAAATAGGATTTACTTGACTGGTTGAGGGAAAGTCTGGTATATAGACTGATAGTTCCTCGAAAAAGTTCATGGGCTGAGAGCTATAAGAGTACAAATAAAATGTTGCTGAGGGAACAGATGTGTGGGGCATTTGGTGGCAGGTGAAGACATGCAGAAAATTTTTGAAATGAGAGTTTTGATAAGGAATGATTACTATGGAAATTTTGTCACGTGATAATCAAGGAAAATAGGGATTCTGCCCACAGCAAAATGAGTAGATTCATGGGGTAGCATTGTGGGCTGTATAACGAAAGTGAGTTTCCTGGAAACCGAGGGAATACTTTTTAATCAGTGATGGAGAAGACACCCAAGGATCCGCCTTTGGAGGGTGTGTTCCCTTCCAACTCCTCACATCCTTTCAAATAACCTTCAATATCTGTTTTGTGTCATAGTGCTCCATATGGTCAGTACCAAGTGATAAATCTGAAAAATATTTAGCCTTTCTTCATCTAGTGCTTGTGTCTTCCCCTTTCCTCAAACCTGGTACAACACAAATCAGCAGAGAGATGTTATGAAATGAAGGTAATAAAAAGGAGCAAAATTCAGGCACAATGTACATGAATAACAGATCAAATTGAGTGAATCCAAACTGATTAAACATATGTGTTTTATAGAGTGTTATCCCAGTAGAAGACCAAGAAAATATGTTCTCTTAAAAAACCTAGCTCTTTTCAGCACTTTTTTCATCTTCCACCAATGTCACTGACTTCTCATACTATGGATAAAATTTTTCGCTGACACAGTCTATATGAATATAGCCACACAGGGCACAAAGTAGCAACAATGTCATCATTACCACTAATTAAATTTTGGTCACACAAAGACTAGGAAATAATGCCTTCATTAAAACTCCGTCTCAATTTTAATTTATTTAAAAAATTATTTCAACAATTGAGGAAATATTTTGAGAGATAACCCAAAAGGAGAAAAAGTTAAAAGAATTCTAAGAAAGTTTAAAATCACCTGTCTGGGGTGCCTGGGTGGCTCAGTGGGTTAAAGCTTCTGCCTTTGGCTCAGGTCATGATCCCAGGGTCCTGGGATCAAGCCCCATATCTGGCTCTCTGCTCAGCAGGGAGCCTGCTTCCCCTCCTCTCTCTCTGCCTGCCTCTCTGCCTACTTGTGATCTCTGTCAAATAAATAAATTTTTAAAAAATAAAATAAAAAAAATAAAATCACCTGTTCTTTAGTTCTATTTACTTATTTATTTTTATTATGATATGTTAGTCACCATACAGTATCTCATTAGTTTTTGATGTAGTGTTCCATGATTCATTGTTTGCAAGAATGAATCACACTCAGTGATCCATGGAATCCATGAAACAAAGCCTAGAACCGGTATTCTGGATTGCCAGCTGCCACTTTCCAAACAAACCAAACCAATCTGTTGATTATTTAAAGCAGTTATTTATTTTTTTTTTTTTTATTTTTTTTTTTTATTTTTTTTTTTTTTAAAGATTTTATTTATTTATTTGACAGAGAGAAATCACAAGTAGATGGAGAGGCAGGCAGAGAGAGAGAGAAGCAGGCTCCCTGCTGAGCAGAGAGCCCGATGCGGGACTCGATCCCAGGACCCTGAGATCATGACCTGAGCCGAAGGCAGCGGCTTAACCCACTGAGCCACCCAGGCACCCTAAAGCAGTTATTTAAACCACGGCAGTAAGGAAGATATTAGAGGGAGCATACTAAGAGACTGAGTGATTTTACAGTAGTACTGGAAGGTGGACAACTGGTTAGTGTTGGGTTGATGTTATGACATGCCAGCTCTGGATTTGTAAAAACAAGAAGGGAGGGAGCTTTGGTGGGCAAGCTATAATCTTGATGAAACATCTAATTTAGTTGGTTTGCAGTCTTCTCTTCCAAGAGAAAATACATTTTACCATATTCAGAACAAAGCAGAATTAAGAACTCAGAAATGTATTATTTATGGAAAATAATGGACGGTTTTCTCATACGCAAAATAAATGTAAGGCTATCTATCTAATGGGAAGCTGTAAAGAGTAAAAGAAGTAATATATGCAAAATTCCTGGAAAAACAGTTAGTGCCCACTTATTATTCCATTACCCATGATAATCATTTAATAATTGGTTTCCAGTTCTCCATCTACATCTAAATTTTTCTATAACTTATCCATGTCAATACTTAAATATCTATACTAATATTTAAACATTATTTTTATATCATTACCATCATTCTTTTTCTAATAAATTTCTTTGTTTTCTATTATACTATATGCTGAGATTCATTCAAGTTTATTATATAACTCCATTTATTTTCATTGCTGATAAAAATTTAGAGTTATTTTTCTTTTTAAAAATGTAAGCACTGTTGCTCTATCATTTTGCTTCTGTTTGTGGTGTAGATTCAAATTTTTTTTTTAGTTTTTTTTTTTTTTTAATTTCTTTTCAGTGTTACAGAATTCATTCTTTATGCACCACACCCAGTGCCCTTGCAATACGTGCCCTCCTTAATACCCACCACCCAACTCACCCAAACCCCCACTCCCACCCCTCCAAACCCTCAGTTTGTCTTTCAGAGTCCACAGTCTCTCATGGATTTTCTCCCCCTCCAATTTCCCTCAACTTACTTCTCCTCTCCATCTCCCGTGTCCTCCGCGTTACTCCTTATGCTCCACAAGTAAGTGAAACCATTTGAAAATTGACTCTCTGCTTGACTTATTTCACTCAGCATAATCTCCTCTAGTCCCATTCATGTTGATACAAAAGTTGGGTATTCATCCTGTCTGATGGAGGCATAATACTCCATAGTATATATGAGCTACATCTTCTTATCCGTTTGTTTTCTGTTGAAGGGCATCTTGGTTCTTTCTACAGTTTGGCGACCGTGGCCATTGCTGCTATAAACATTGGGGTACATATGGCCCTTCTTTTCCCTACATCTGTATCTTTGGGGTAAATACCCAGTAGTGCAATTGCAGGGTCATAGGGAAGCTCTATTTTTAATTTCTTAGAAATTTTTAAAGCTATCTGAGTTAATTTGGGTCATAGTCATGTACATTGTTAATGTACAGTATATTACAGTTCAGCAGTATATTAAAGTCCCAGTTGCTCTGAATCTTTACAAGAAATGGTGTGTTAGACTTTTTAGCTTTCTGTTTCTGATGGAGATGAACTTACATTTCATTCTAGTTTTCATTGAATTTATTGTTTCAAGTGAAGTTGAGCATCAATGAGTATGCTTATTTTCCATTTGTGTTTTTATTCTATTGATTGACTATTTTTAACTTTTGCCTGTTTTTCTGCTAAGTTGTTAGTGTTTTGATGCTGATTGGTAGAAGTTGTTTATACCTTCGTGTATGTATCTTTTCAGGCAATAGCTCATTTCCTTCTTTTATGGTGTCCTTAGATAAACAGAAGTTTTGCTTTTTTGTATTTATTTTTTTTAAAGATTTTATTTTATTTGACAGAGAGAAAGAGAGACAGGGAGGGAACACAAACAGGGGTTGAGAGAGGGAGAAGCAGGCTCCCCACAGAGCAAGCAGCCCGATGTGGGGCTCAATCCCAGGACCTGGGATCATGACCTGAGCCAAAGGCAGACGCTTAATGACTGCTCCACCTAGGTGGCCCAAAAGTTTTGTGTTTTAATATAAAAATGTCATTTTTTAAAGGTACGCTGCTTTTTGTGTTACTTAAGGAAGGCATAACTAATCTGTCTGGTCATGCAGATACTCTCTTCTTTTTCCTGATAGTTCTAACTTCATGATTTTAACATTATTCTTTTCTCTAGTAACTGAATTTTTGTGTTTGGAGAAATAATTATATTGCTTTTTTTAAAGTAGGTAACTAATTTTTCCAACACTATTTCATGAAAATACCATGATTTTCCTGATACCTTACAACATATATGTGGACCTGTTTATAATGTCTCAAGTGTGCTACATGGGTTATTTATCTTTTCCTGCATCAATAGCACATTTCTTCCTGACTGTACTTTAGTAATATGTCTAGCTCTCTGGTAAGGCAAATTCTGTAAACTTGTACATCTTCAAAACATGATTAGTTATTCTTGTTCTTCTGCTTTTCCCAATACATTTTAGAATCAATATTTCAAGTTCTGTGAAAAACTCTCTCAGCATTTTGATTGAAATTTCCCTAATTTCCTAGTTTATTTTGGGAGAGAAATGAAAACTTTACTATATTGATTCTTCCTACCATAAGCATGATTTTCATTTCACTAATTTATGTCTTCTCTATATTTTTCAAAAGCCCTCTTCATGAATATTATGGAAGCACTTTGTTATTTTCACTTCACGACAACTTATGTTTTTGATACTGTTTGAATAATATAATTTTATATTATACTATTAATAGTATAATTTAACTATTAATATAATTATACTATTAATAGTATAATTTTATATTATACTATATCCTGATGCTTTAAGACTGAAGCATAAAAGTGTATTTTAAAACATGTACTAAAAAATAAAAAAAATTAAAAAAAAAACATGTACTCAAAAAACAAAACCGCTTATTTGGACTCTCTTTTTTGTATTTACCACTTTGGATCCCTCTCTTGGGTTACCTAAGCTATGATTTTCCTCTTCTGCCAACTGAACCTGATCTGTGTAATTTTTAGGGTAAAAATTACAACATGTTTGGGCAACTGTGTATCCCTACACTGTAGCATAATTAAATCTAATTCATCAAATGTCCCAAGAAGTCCACATAAAATATGAGAGGTGCTACTTCTAGGTGAACTCAGTGGAGTGGAAGGCATTTATTTCATTCATTGGAGATGTGTTCATTTTTTGCTACTTCAAGCCAGTGTATCTGTGCCCACTGCTTATTATGAGATCTAAATTTTTATGGTAAGATATAGATTGTTAGGTGATAGAAAATAAATTGAATTTAGAGCTGGTGGTCAATAATAGTACAATGTGGGGAGGTGCTTCATACATATTTATTTTTATGAAAACAAACTTCTCTGAGCCAGACTTGAGTTATTTTTTTGCTACGGCATGGGAATCAATATTGTCCTACAATTTCAAAAATTAGATACCAGAAATCTTTCTCCAGTAACTTATTCCAGCAACCTACGGAGACCAGGAATCCAGGGGTTGGAGACAGAAGGAGGTGAATGGCCGGGAAGACGATCAGACAGTAATGATTTTGCAGTAGGGAGAGTACATTCCACAGAATCATGCAGACCCTTTTTTGGTGTGTAACTTCTATCATCTTCTGTTTTCTCAATTATAAAACTGACATGTTTCTAAATATGTTTTATTATGAAAATTAAATAATATAATATGGAGCTTACCTCAGAACCTGACACACAATAAGCACCCAGAGATGGCAGACGTGTAATCATACATTTTACAAGGCAGACAAACCTTACTGTGGACAATTCATTACTTAAACTAAAACTAAAGCCAAAACAACAACAACAACAACAACATTATGATTATCCCATAATGGCAGATTTGCAAGGTCTTATGAAGTTGAACTTGCTAAAAGTTAAAAGATATACAGAAAATATGTGGAATTACCTACTATTATTAATGTACTCATTGTGTAGGTTTCTCCTTCTCATACTTCAGTCTTATCTATAACCTCTCTCTTCTTTGCTCACAAGACACTCATTGCCTTTTAGCCCCTTGGCCATGTTGACAACAGATGCAATCCACATTTTGTCATATTTCAAATGTGCACTTTAGATGCTTGTTTCCCTCCTGGCCATGTGACTCAGTCCTTCTTACCTCTAAGCTCAGTTACATATAACTTTCTCACTGAGGCTCTGCCTAATAGCCCTGGCTAACCTTCTCACCTTTTTTCCATTACATTTTTCATTACAGAATTTTCCATTACATCACTCTATTTCCTTCATAACACTTATTGCAATCAAAAATTCTTCTTAACTTACTGATTATATTTTCTATCTCATTAAAATTTACACTCTTAAGAGTTATTAAGCTTTTCTGGTTTACTCTATATTTTCAGTACCTAAAACAGTGCTTGAAAATAGAAATTTTGGCAGTTGTGCCATTAAGCAAATTTATCATTAGACTGATAAAACAGGAATTTTCTGGATTTCTTCTGGTAGTTTTGATCTTGACTTCTTAGATACTGATTAGTTCTTAAAATGAATGTGTCAATTAATTTTAATATAAAAATAGGCAAACAGAAATACATATACAAATAGAAATACATATACAAATAGAATAACATACACATGCTCTACAGATTGTTTCTGGACAGCTTTTCTTGAGATTATATTTGACTCCAAACAAGTAATGCTCAAAGTTGATTAAAAATAAAATTAAGAAAACATACAGCCTAAAATATTCATATATTCTTCTCCATGATCATGTATACATAAGTTGTTAATTTGTGGACTTTTGTAATATTTGATATCTTAGACACAAAGTTAAGCAACAGATTTTTAGTGTGGGATTCACAGGGCAATCTAACTTTTTTAAAATTTCTACTGAATTTGTTTAAACCATCAGGAATCAGACTGTTTATCTGGCACATAACTGTCGAAACGTATTCATTTTAAAATTGAGAACCTGACACCTTGCTGGAAATAAACAAGCAACAATAAAACTACATTAAAATACATTGTAGTTTCTTACTATGCAAAGTGAAGCAGTGACTTTAAGAAGAAATATCTGCAAGTAATGGGAGACAGACAGCAAAATGTGAGAGGCTGGCTAAGAAAATTTTTGAAAGAAAGTAATTGCCAAACAGATAAATTAGTTAATAGTTCACTATATAGAGATTATAAAATAATTAAAATGTTGAACTTAACATAACAACAGGATTCTTAGTAAATTTAAGTGTCTTCTCAAATGTAATACATGATATTATTTCTGATCAATTTCAAAGTAAATAATTTGAAAATTTAAAATGACATCCCGGTGGGTATTACCACATTTATAAGGAAGCTCTTTATTATACCTAACCTGAATCTCACCTCCATGATTCAATCAATTCCTTTGTATTTTGTGGGTGAGAGAGGTGGATAACAGATCACTATCTTTCTATAAAAAAATTGGATCTGAGTGAGAAGTGATCTTAAGATCGTTATGAAGTTGAGTGGTTGAAAGTAATGAAATTTTTTGCTGACATATACAGAAGTTAGAGTTCTGCATCAATGTGGATTTATGTGAGAATATAACAGAGAAATAAGAAGTAAATGAAGGGGCAGCAGATGTCTAGTGCAGTGCAAAGACCTCTGAGAAACTCCTTCTGGTTAGCAAATTTTTCAACTTAAATATTAGCCTTTAAAACTCATAAGCAACTGAGTCCACAGTTTAATAATAATAAAAAAAAAATGAAAGTAAAGTGTCCACATCTAATGCGGGAAGAGGGTCATTCTGGATTGTGTCTCTCTTTAATATTGACAAATAACAAAATTGGCCATTGATATTATATGATGATTTGTCAAAGAAAATTGTATAACTGAACCCACTGATTTTCCAAGGCTGGAATTATTATTTTCCATGTTTTAGGGTATCAAGAAAAGATGAGATCTCCATACAGAGCGCTTAATTCCATAGATTAATCTACTAATCCCATAAAACAATAGTGGTGCCTCTATGACAATATGCTTGTCATATGTGGATTTTCAGATGTCACGGGAAAAACATTTTCTTCCTTTTTTGAATTCTTTATAACAAGAAATTTATTTCAGCTACTGAGGGAAAGAATATTCCTTTTTTTAAATTCTTCCCTGTGGAAGGAGGACTAAAATCACTGGGTTCTTTGGTAGGTCATCCTCTTGGTGATATCGCTCAAAACCATACATCATCAACAGGTTCTCCCTCACCCCATTTGTTTCTTAGCCCACTGGGCCTGGCCCCACCCCGAAGAGGCAGATGTATAAATGTATAAATGAGGGAGTAGGTTCATTTCACTGGACTTGGAGTAAGAAGGTTGCCTTGGTCCTGGGTCCAAAATGCACTTTGCAAACCAGCCTTAATAAAATAACATTGATCATTCAACACAGTATTTGTCTTGAAACCCTGACGATTAATGGAATGTTTTCCAGACAGCCTATGAGATACTTCCAATAATTTCTTGTATAATCTCCTCTCCTTGTATAGTTTGCTCCTAAATAGTGGAATACAGCAGTGTTGAGGAAATGTCACTCCCATGTTAGATTACAAAAGACTGACTTCCATCTTGCTAGCCAACACTCTCTTGAGAACAATTTAAGTGCAAAAATTGGCTTCAAATTGCAATCAATTACTTGTAGGATGTACAAATTGTAAAGGCGTATACACTATCTCAGACAATGTTCAGGTTTCTAGTTTGGGTTACTCAGTTGTTTGTGATCCCATTCATAGAGATAGGGAATAAAGAATGCAGATCAAATTTTGGGAAAACTTTAATAACTGTTGTTTTTAAAATTATTAAGTGTGATGTGACTAAAGGCATGCAAAAGACTTATCTCACAGGCAGATAGATATTTGAGGGTATTGAGTGTAGTTACCAAAGTATGAACACCAAAGCTAAAGATATGTATTTGTAAAATAAGAACATGTTGAAATGATATTATATGGAATCTCTATAGAAGAGTAAAAATAGTAGGAAGAGGAAGAACTAATATTTAAGGGTCAGCTCTAGAGAATAGACTCACATAGGTACCTAAATTTCAGAGAAATAATACATTAAAGACAGACTAGTCCTGGGGTAAACAAGAGAGTAAGGTTGTATGACTCAAGTTCTGATTGAAATATAGTATTATATGTATTAAACATATTTTTGGAATTGCACTTGAGTTTGTTTATGATATATCCCCAGTCTTTATCCTTGATAAAGTTGCCTAGATTTATTACATAGATTTTTCTCCAATTTACTTGAGCATGATGCTTTGTGCCCAATCAGAATATTAATATCTTTGAAACAGTATTTACTAGGCCAAGGCTTCTAGTTTGGGAAAGAATGGACACGCAAAATTGAACATACAACATGCTCAATGGATGGAAGTGTCTAATAACAAAATGATTAAATATGCTTATTAAATTTGGTAACATGAAAAATGTTGGCTTCCTTTAACCAAGTAACTTCACCAAGAATTTAGATTATATAGATGCTAAGAGTTAATTGGAAGTTAGTAATAAGGGTATAGAGAAGAATTGAGCTGTAGAGTCTATGATTTAGAGGAAAATATAAAGAGGGTTGTCTGGGTGGCATAGTCAGTTGAGTGTTTGACTCTTGATTTTAGCTCAGGCCATAATCTCAAGATCATGGGATCAAGTCCCTCATTGGACTCTGTGGAATCTACTTAAGATTCTCTCTCCCTCTCCCTCTACCACTGTGCCCCCACCCCTGCTCTCACAATCTATCTACAGAAAGAAGGGAGGGGGGAAGAAATAAAGAGAAGAAAAGAGATAGGAAGGAAGGAAAGAAGAAAAAACAAAAGAAAAGAAAAGAAATGAAAAAAAAGAGAAAGAAGGAAAAATTAAAATAATATTATGGTAGACATAAATGAATGTTCATGTAGGGTTCTTATAAAATAGGAGAAACTTGAGCTGTTTATTCAGATGTGAAGAATCACAGAGAACAAAAACAAAAAAATCCACAGAAAGGCTCCCAAAAGTATAGAAAATACACCATTAAACAGTCACAATGAGATTCCATAAAATAATGGACAAGATATTTTCATGATCACTGGCAAAGAGGACTGATTTGAAAAAGAGTATCACTCACTGAAACTGAAGGAACAATAAATAGTAAGTACAGTTTACAATATTGGACAAAGTTTCACTCTTCTGAAACAGGGCAAATTCAACAACACAGTGAAATTAATCAAGTTTATTGCAAATCAAGTATGCATAGAGTACATTTTTAGTCATACAGCATACAGAGGATGATAGCAACATAAGCAAAACTTAGATAAACAAGTGCTGAAAGTTTAGGCAGAAGGTTAAAAATTATTTTAAACTGTTACATGAAAGAACCCATAGAAATAAAACAATTTTAATTTTGGTTTCTCTGAGTTACAGTAGGACTTAGTGACCTCTTTTTCTCAGTGGAGCAAAATAAACTGTGAATGGCCCTGGCAATAGAGAGAAAAGGACATAAGGATAAGAATGAAAATGTAACTTTATTTTCAACCTCAGTCTCTCCTTCTGTTAACAAGAGACTGCCGGCAATTACGTGATTTCAGTGGAAGCTGATTCTTCACTATTGATTAAAATTAGCAGCCCTATGTTTGAAGTCAAGGCAGTATTCATCAAGACCTAAATTTTCTCCAACTTTCAAATTAGCTATAGTTTATATATATATTAACTAGAGAATTTTTTGCAATATTAAAAACAATAAATTCTTGGAGCACCTAGGTGGCTCAGTGGTTTAAGCCTCTGCCTTCGGCTCAGGTCATGATTTCAGGGTCCTTGGATCGAGCCCCACATTGGACTCTCTGCTCAGCGGGGAGCCCCTCTCTCTGCCTGCCTCTCTGCCTACTTGTGATCTCTATCAAATAAATAAGTAAATAATCTTTTAAAATAAATAAATAAATAAATAAAACCTTAAAGCAAAATTATTGTTACTCCATATTGATTTAGTAGAAAAATGAAAATCATAAAGGTGTCCAACTTACAGAGAGTAATGTAAGCATTCAATAAGTTTTAAAAGACTTCTGCTTCTGGCCAAGATTGAGAATGACCACATGTGGTCTCCCATCTGATTCAAAGAAAAACATGGACAAAATAAATAAAATTGTTTTGGTTTGTTTTGATTAGATATTGGGCATCAGGCAACAACAAAAAATCATTCCTGAAGAAGAGGAAACAACTGAGATGATCTCTTAAATGATACCAGCACACTATCAGGAAAGAGCTTCTAGACCATGGCTAAGGTATAAGAAAATTAAGGGGAGACGTCTAGGCACTTGAATTTGAAGGCTATGTATCCACTAAACCCTAAAACATCCACACCTAACAGAGAGCCCAAATGAGTCAACAAAAGAAAGAACAGAATCATAAAATAGCAAAATTAGGGTAAAGATTAAAAACTATATCAATAATCATATTAATTACAAATGACTAAAATACCCTAATTAAACATAGTTTTTCAGAAGGAAGAAAAAATGATGTAATTTTACATTGCCTACATGAATTACATGTTAAATACAGTGACATGGATTTCAAAGTAAAATAATATTATAAGATACATTATATCTTATATCCTACTGGTCAAAATACAGCAATGTTAGAAGACAAAATAGCTTCAAATGCAAAGGATATTGGTAGAGATTAAAAAAAAAAAAAAAACTTTCTTGGGGTGCCTGGGTGGCTCAGTCGGTTAAGTGTCTGACTTGATTTTGACTCAGGTTATGATCTCAGGGTTGTAAGATTGAGCTCTGCTTTGGACTCTGCACTCAGTGCAAAGTCTGCTTACCCCTCTTCCCTTGCTTCTCCCTCCTCTCCCCTCCTCTCTCTCCCTCTCTTTTAAAAATAAATAAATAAATAAAATCTTGAAAAAAAAAAAGAAGCTTAGTTGTTAAAAAAAAAATCATTCCTTAAAAACAGAGGTGACAATTAATTAATAACATAAGAATCCCAAACAATAGGCACTTAATTAAGAGAACTTAAAAATACATGATGCAGAAATTGATAGAATTTAAAGGAGAAATCCCAAATTGTATTGGAAATTTCAGCACTCTTCTTTCAATAACTGATAGAACAAATAAAAATCTACAAAAATGTTATAGAGCTGACCTTTATTAATCACCAACCTAATAATATTTACATATAATAACACTTTGCCCACTACCAGCAAAACACATATTATTTTCAAGGACATTTGACACTGTTTTGCAGACCACATCCTGGGCCATAAATCAGCTCTTGATAAACTTATAAGGATTTAAGTCATATAAATGAAGTTGTCTGACCACAGTGAAATTAAATTAGAAACCAATAAGAGAAAATCCTATAAAAAATCCACAAAAATGTGGAAAGTAGATAACTAGTTCTAAATGAGTGACAGGTCAAAAAAGATAAGACAGGAAATTAGAAAATGTTGAAACAAATGAAAATAAAAACATGGCATATTAGAATGTGTGGGAGAGTGCTAAAATACTAAGGAGTAGGAGATATATATTTCTAAACGTCTATATAAGAAATAAGGAAATAGCTAAATCAATGACTTCAGCTTCCAACTTAAGACTGGTAACTGAAGAAAAATAGATAAATATGTGCATAGTAATCAGTTCTAAGAGGAAATCAAAGAATGTGAAAACCAAAACAAACAGAAAATGAGCAAAACCATAGGTTGGATCTTTGAGAAAACCAATAAAATTGACCAAAAGATCAGCAAAAAAAACCCAACAAAACCCAAAAGATATGTATAATTTACAAGGATTGATAGAAAAATGATCCCTAGAGATTCTACAGATACTAAAGAATAATGGGATCATTATGAGCAACATTATTCCTAACAATTGTACAACTTAGATAAAGCAGGCAGTTTTGAAACAAAATTACCAAAACCCACTAACAAAAGATATATGAAAAGGACATAAAATAATAAATAAGTTATTAATTGAATAAAATAATGCTAATTAATAATAATAATCACTAGTTAATAATAATTAAAATGATACAAAGATACCCTAAATACTAGAGAAATTATTTGTAAACCATATGTCTAGTAAAGGGCTTTACTAAAAAATACACAAAAATTCCTACAACTGAAAATTAAGAGGATGAATATGATAAATTTTAAAATGTGCAAGCAATTTCAACACGAAGGAAGGTATACAGTTAAGCAAATTAATAAATGCTCAATGTCATTGGTTATTAGAGAAGTACAAACCAAAACCACAATAAGAAATCACCTCACAGTCACTGGAGTGATTGTAATAAAAATAATGGATGTTAATAGTATTGATGAGGATGTGGAGAAATTGGAACCAACGCATTGTTGGTAAGAATATAAAATGGCATATAGTAGCTTTGGAAAATCAGATGGCTAATTTTGAACAATGTTAAACATAAAAGTTAACATATAACCCAGAAATCTCATCCCTATGTATATAACCAAGGGAAATAAAAACATACCCACATAAAAATTTGTACATGAATCTTCACAGCAACATTATTTATAATACTCAAAAGTGGAAACAATCAAAATGTCAATCAACTATTTAATACATAAACAAAAAGGGGTATCCCCATACAACAAAACATTATTCAGTAATAAAAAATGAGCCAAGGACTCATGCATGTTAAAACGTGATGAACCTCAAGATCCTTATGTTAAATGAAAAAAGTTATACACAAAAGATCACAGGTCATTTGAATCCATTTTTATGAAATATCTGAACAGCAAATCTCCAGAGATAAAGTAGATTAGGGGTTGGTTCGACCTGGTGTTAGTATAAAGAAATGGAATTATCTAATAACAAGAATTCAGTTACTTTTAGGGTCCTGGAATGTTCTGAGAAATTAAATTGGGATAATTGTCCAGCTCTCTAAATATGCTAATATTGAACTAGCTGTACATTTAAAATGGGCAAATGTGAAGATATGTAAATTACATTTCAATAAAGCTGTTTTAACTGGAGAAACGGGTAAAAAGAATAGTCTAATAGCTATTATATCAATTAAATTTATGGTTAAAAACATTTCCATGTTCTGTGCTAAAATGGCTTCATCCATGAATTCTACCATAGACTTAAGGAAAAAAGAATGCCAATTCCACACAAACTTATCCAGGAAATTTAAGAGAGGGAAATACTTCTTAATTCATTTCATCATGTTAATATTACCCTATTTATCATAACCAAATGAAAACTCTGCTAGGAAAGAAAAATATAAAAAAATTCCCAACAAACATAGATGAAAGCCTCTAAAGAAAATATTAGCAAAATGAATACAATAATACATATGAAAAATAATGCATCATGGAAACATGAAATGTGAGTTGAAATGCAGTATTGATTTAACATGCAAAAACCAATCAATGTAAGTTATCATAAATAACAACATCATCAAGAGTAAAACAAAATATGATTATCTCAATAGAAAAAACCTTGTATAAAAATGCAATATTGACTCCTAATGAAAACTATTAGCAAACTAGGAGTAGAAGAGAAATTGTTAAACTTGATAAAGGCCATCTACAAAACCTGCAGCTAATATTACAGTTTTGCAATTATTTATAGACCAATCTAGGGTGAGTTTATATCATTACAATACTGAAATTTCCTGACTTTTCACAAATCTTTCTAAATATTTCAGTCTTCTGTGCTTTTTTAAGTAAAACTTCTTTCTGTTCTTTCCACAATGATTTTGCATGCAGATCTTTGTTTTTTTCCTCATCTACTTCTACACACTTACATTTCATTTTACCATCTTTGCTTTTATATTTTCTCTTAACATAATTTTTTTAAAGGAAAGCTCTTTTTTAAAAATTTTTTAAAATATTTTATCTATTTATTTGACAGAGAGAGATCACAAGTAGTCAGAGAGGCAGGCAGAGGAGGAGGGAGAAGCCAGCTCCCTGCTGAGCAGAGAGCCTCGGCTCAATCCCAGGACCCTGAGATCATGATCTGAGCTGAAGGCAGAGGCTTAAACCACTGAACCACCCAGGCATCCCCTTAATGTTGAATTTTATTCATGGGCCTACCTGACTCTTTCCTCTATGATAAAGAAAGCATTAAGAATACTTATTTTGTTTGTTTTGATCACTGCTCTTCCCTAATGATTGGGAACTGCTCAAAGTACAATAAATATTTACTGTCTCCAGAGTTGTTGTTGTTGTTTTTTTTCCCTTTAATTGGTTGATACGGTAAACTAATTCTTTGCCAAATTTAATGTTAAACTATGTTAAGATAAACTTCAATCTGCCATTCTTGGAACAAGCCCTACACGTACATTATTTAGTTTTTAATACATTGTTAGATTTTTATGCTAGTATGTAAGTTCTTTTATCTTCTGTGAGCTTTTTCAAGTATTATTTTTTTCCTCCTGCACATTTGTTAGAATTTGTCATTCTAACAATTTCTTGGAAGTTTATTTAAAACACTGATTCAATTTATATAATAATATTTATCGATTTTGTTTCTTTTTATAAGAATTATAAGTAATTCTATTAACTCTATTATTATAAATCATAATATTTATCAATTTTGTTTTTATTTTAAAGGAGAATTTCATACTTAATCCAAATTTTAAAATGGATTGCTTTATTCAAATCATTTCATTAGTCTTACATTTGTTGCACTTTGATTCAACATTGATTCAGATTACCAAAATACTTTAAGTTTTTTTAGTATTTCCCTGACTCATCATTCCTAGTGGGTTCAATTTACATCTTAATGAAGTATGTAATTCATTAGTTATTTTATAACTCTACAAACATAAACTCAGTCTTTTACATCAAAAATTCCTCCTTATGCCTTAGTCTTGAGTTGAAATTATCTGGATCAACCATTACTCATTGTAAGTTATTATCACTCAGTACTTAAAAGGTAATATCCTCTGGCCTTTATTAATGCTATGCAAAAAAAAAAAAAAAAAAAAGTTTTTTCTTTGTAAATAATCTGTCTTTTCCCCTGACTAATTTAAACATTTTTCTCTGTGCTCTTCTTTTGGGGAGGGGGGCGGCGGATTTCATGGTCACATAACTTCATTTGCATTTATTTTATCATCTTTTGGTAATATTTTCTGCATTTTGAAGCATTATGTTTTTATAATCCTCAATCATTATAATTCTGAGTAGTGCATTTTTTTCTTTATTCTTTCTACTTGAAATTATTTTAGACATGTTTTGAATATATCTTAATCTTACATTCATAATTTGCTGTACCTTTTGACATATTTCTAAATTATCTTTTTCAGTTTACAGATTCTTCATTTAGCTTTGTTTAATCCAATATTTACTCTGCCCATTAATTTTTTAAAAATTTAATGTATTTTTAATATTCAGAAATTCTTTTTATTATTTCCAAATTTGACATTTTTTTCATAAATCTTGATCTTTACCTTTGAGGATTTTGTTTGTATCTTTTATTGTTGTAAACTTGTTTTTTTCTTTCTTTTTCAGATAAGTTTTCTATTATCTATTATCTCATGTAATTCAATTATGACTCTACTAAAAGTACTTGCTGATTGTCACTCATGGTTAATTGTTTCCTCATGAATTTTAACTTTTCAATTCTGAGCTGATCTTCAGTGGAGATATTTCTTAGATCTGTATTAAGCCCATGCTGCCCGAGTTGTGAAATAGACTCTCCACAGCATTTTGTGTTTTTTCCTTGGAGACAAACCAGTGTTTCCTATGCTAATTTCTCAAGTTACCCACACTACAGCATATATGACTTCAAACTTTAAGCAGATACAAAGCACATACTCAAGAAAATGTTACCTTAGGGGAGATATTTAGTCTTTCTCCGGAGTCCAATCATAAGCAAACCTGCTTAAAAAGAATTGTTTTATTTGAGTAAAGTTGCCATACAATGTTCCATTAGCTTCAGGTGTAAAACATAGTGATTCAACTTCTTTATAGATTATGCTATGCTCAACTCAAGTGTAGTAGGTACCATCTGTCACCATTACAGCATCATTGACTATACTCTCTACACTGTCTCTTTTATTTCCATGACTTCTTCAATCCATAACTGGAAGCCTGAATTTCTCAAAACTTTTCATTTGTTTAAACAAGCCTGGTTTTCATATCACTGTTCTTGTAGCCAGAAATTACTTCATTCTCCCTTCTATAGTCTTGCAGAAAGTCTCAGTTCCATCTTCAAGCCTCATAATATTTATAAGACTTAGTATTAGTTCCAATTTTCTTGTGATCATAAACACACAATACCCTCACCAATACAAAATCCATTGATTCCACTCTCAGTGCTGTTCCCACATTTGTTTATAGGTTTATGACATTTTACTTCTCATCTGTAGGTTTCCTTTGGTTTCTTCAATTATGCATTAATTCTTTCACCTTTATTATATTGGGTATTTAGTACTGCTTTATTGGCGGGGGGAGCATACTCATGGTTATCCATTTTGCCAGAACTAGAAGTAAGAGTACTTCAAAATTTTCAGCATTTAGTTTTTGGATAGATAGCTTGTGTTTGAAGTCTACCATGACATACCTCTGAGGACAGGCTTCCTTCTGTCTGTGCTTTGTGGGCACTGAGGGGCCAGTTACTTCTGCCTCCTAATAGAATATTCAGTCTCCATGTTCCTTTGTTGCACTTTTTTGTACTTTTTTTCTAGCCTGTTATTTTTCTTCTAGGAATGAGAGCTCAACATAACTGCAGCATTTGGTTACAGAGTATTAATATATCAATTTTGAAAGATAATTTAAATAGTAATGTTTCCATTCATGAAGATTCACATTGTGTCTGTATCCACCAGGTGTGGTGTTTTTCTCTTCCCCTTCCCCCAGCTGAGAAATATGCTTTGATTTTTTTTTTTTTTTTTTACTCATGGCCTTTGTTATTAAAAAATAAATAAATAAATAAGTGACCCAGATAATATCAAAGTGAATGTATAAATCAGATTAGGAACCATGAGCTCCCCCATGCAGAAGTGAACAACTCCTAATAAGCTCCAGTAAAGACACTTTGCACTGAGCTGGTGGTTTCATGAGACTAAAGTTTGATTGTTAATATTCCAGTGATATTTAGAGTAAAATTTCAAATTTTCTCTCCACTGTAAATAATAACAAATTTTCAATAAAATATTTCCTTTTCTGGAGTCCTTACGATTTAGGTCTTAATGTTTAAATGACTGTTGTCTAGAGAGAGCAATATACCAAACAAGCATGACATTGCACATTTCATTTAATTACTGGTAGATTGGACCAATTTTCAACCCATTTTAGTACAAGTATGGGTATACATTTGATGGCTGGATTCATTGATTGTCTCCTTTGTTATCACTGTACGGAAAATGTTTTGAACTTCATTAAGGTCGTGTTACTGGCAGTGGTCCTGGAAAGCAGTCTGACAAGACTCAACTGCATCTCCAGCTTCCAGGAAAGAGAAAATTGCCTTCTCAAGGGTGATTTTTGTTGGTAGTTACTAGACTTCAGCTTTAATGCCTCAAAGGCACTCAAACTCTGCTTTCCACCTTTATATTTGTACCTTAAAGGTAGTGTTTGTTTGATCTCCAACCACTTTCCAAGTTTGTTTTGGCTCCAGGGTAATTGACCCATTGTTTTTCTTCACTAAGGCACCAAAGATGACACATTGATTTTATGGTGGTGCCTGAATAGAGTGAAAGTCCAAGATAATGTTGATTCCAAAGATGTCTCAAGGACATTATTATAAAACAGAGATAGTTTTAATAATAAAAAACTGTCACTGTTTCTGTTTCCTCAGACTTTCTCCATGATTTTAATATAATATTTATCCAGTCAAATTTTCTGTTTCTTCCCTTGAAATGACAATGGCAAGCCTTGAAGCCTTAATTTCCATCTTTTGGAGGTATATATATATTTTTAAGGTACAATCTGAATTAAGAGATTGTGGAATCCTATTTTCCACATGGAGGAATGCAGTGAATGAAATAGATCTGTAAAGCGTCCTGTTCTTAAGGACAGGTTTTGCATAAAACAAAGCTTCCACCAGACCATCTAAAATTCTTCCATTCAAGACAAGGATTAAAATTTTAAGCAAGCCATTCTATTGTTTTGCCATCTCTGTAAATTTTAGAGAGTGAGTTAAAAAGTCACTGTCCTTTTGAGTTCAGTTTGGGACTGCCATGGCCCTAAATTGATTATTTGATTATGTGCAAGAAAGGAAAGAAATCCTATTTACCTCAAAATGAAACAAAAAAAACCCAAACCACCACAAATAAGAGGTGTTTTAAAAAGCCACTTTTCTGAAATAAAACATGTACAATTTGAGGAAGTACATGGGAAGTTCACATTTACATTTATTAAGAAAGGGAAAGGGCCTTTTGTTGTATTTCCTGATGACCCCATGGGCAGAAATGTGTACCCCAGTGTGAAGATAATTTTGGCCAGCTTGATGAGACAAACTCAAAAGCGTTTATTGTCAGTTGTCAAAAGCATATAAATGACTCAGATTCGTTTTTTGAGAAGCAACCTTCACCTACCTCATTCTGTTAACAAATCTATGGCTATGCCTATTGTCATCCAGAAATAGCATATCTTGTTAAGGCATGTACTTAATTATTATTTAGGTTCAATTATTTTTTTGAAGAATTTGTTATAGATATTTGGGGGAGGGAGGGAAAGAATAGGTTATAAATCAACCTCTACATGATTTGGAAATCAGGGTTTTTTTTTCTGTGGTGGAGGGGGTTGATTATACTTATTTTAATGTTGGACATGATATTTTAGTTAGTGACGTGCCAGTGACCAGAAACATTGGCGATTTGCTGTGACCTGGGAAGCAGTGTTAATAAGCACTGGGTTATACAGCCTAGTTTTGCAGCTATGATAAGTCTTCCCTTCTCCCTTTGGTCTCATAGCGAGGTCAACAAGAGAATACATGGTAATAACCTTGCACCATTTTCTTAAAGACAAGAAGTTTGATGAGCTGTTGGTGAGCCATATATTACATCACAAATGTGAGAATAGAAATTTGGTTCGCCTGTGGGATGCAGTGTATCACCATGAAAGAGCTCTGACCTATACTATAATTAGGACTCCTACTTAATAAGACAGCTATTAAAACATATAATGATGAAACTCCTGAAAGACCTAGCTTGATTCTTACTAAACTATTGCTGTTTTGTTGTAGGGCTTTCATTACCATTTCTCACATTATAGAGACTCAAGTGTGACATTATGGTTGTCATCATTCGTAGGAAAGTTATTACCTTTCTATATTTCACCAAGCAGAAATGAACTTAGCCCTGAGCAGAATTGTGAGTGCCATAGTTTTAGTAATTTTTAGTGAATCTTGAAATTGTTAAGGAAAAAGTTAAACTTCCAAGACTATATTTACATATTCAACAGAAAGTATAGCCTTAATCCAGCTTTTTGGGTTTGATGTGGATTAGTTTATCCCAGGAGAAAACACAAATTCTAACATCAGAGTGGAAAGCATAACTGAATATAATTTGAAGTTTCCAGTTGGTGTGAAAAGGAGCATGTAAAAATACCACTCCCTAACACCTGTCTTCCCTAAGAATATCATAGACTTGTTTCAACACTGCTTTCTTAAATGTGTTCCATGAACATGACATTGGGTCATGCCAACATATTTCCTTTAAAATATACCATTTATTTAAAAAGGTACCATGACCACAAACATACAATGAGCAACTGTCCTATTCCCCCTGAACTACAATTCTTCCCATATTCTTTATTTCATTTAAAACAGTCAAGTCTGGGCAAGTATAAAGTGGGATTATCTGTCCAAATTGTCTTTTGAATATGGCATAGCAGCAAATACATTTTCTATTCGTCAATGTCTTTAAATTCACCCTGAATATTTTAAAATGTTTCCATTTTTCAGATAATCATAAATGCCTGAAAAAATTTCTGTGGCCATAATAAATAAAGTAAAACACATGTAGCATTTTCTTATCTATTTTTAAATTTTGACTCCTTCGTTTCTGAAAGTCTAGGGAAATATTTTTTGACGTTATATAACTGAATACGATACATTAGAATACAAGATTGGTACAGCTACGAAACGACTTGATATATCTCCCTTGTTTCCTTTGAACCCTCCCTCTGTGACTGCAGCTCTGCTCCCTGGGTAAGAGGTAGCTTCACAGATTCTTTCCGGGTCCTAGATTAGATTTGTTAGAGAATAGAGTCCTTCAGAAGTGGTCTTGATCTATAAACATCTATCCAATCAGATGGAGCCAGACAGTTGGTCCCAGATTTTTTTCCCCCCCACAACTTGAGCCGTATTATTATGTGGTTATTATTGACTTTACTTTGACTAGAATTGCCACTGCTCTTTGAATTCTCTTTGACAGGAGAGCCTGCTTTCTCAAGGAGCACTTAGCCTGCCTCTTGAGCATGGCTGAGGAGCCCAATGCTAATGAATACACTTCTGAGATATCATTCTAAGGGACTTAAAGGGGCTGATTTATGTCACATAGGATATTACTTGCTAATTCTATTATTCAGTAGTAGCAGTTTCATAAATTAACTGTTGAAGTTTTCGTTTCTGATAACTTGTGTCCTTTCTTTTTTTAAAATATTATCAGTGGTATTCGTTACCTCAAGAAAAAGAATGATGATAAAGTAAGAGAAAGCAAAACAAGAAATCATTTCATATATTTTAAACTTCAAAATAGTTCTTTGAAATTTACAGGTGTGACAAAATTTTAGAAGAAAAAATGTTATATCCAAAACTCAGTTAAGCCTTAATAGAGTCTATGAGTAAGCTGTATACCTTAAAAATATGGATGGAATAATCCATGACAGGTAAAATACAATCCCAACTCTAGCTGTTCTATCAAAAAGAAAGCAGGATCTCGGTGGAAGGTTGGATGAAATAGATAAAGGGGATTAACCATACGCTTAATGATGAACACTGAGTAAGGTATAGACTTGTTCAAACATTGTAATGTACATCTCAAACTAATGTAACAGTGTATATTAATTATACTTCAATTAAAAAACAAGAATTCAAGTCAAATTTTAAAAAATAAAGACAAAAAGAAAGCAAATAACTGTTGGATGAGCCTTGGTGAAAGGAGCTGGCCCTGCATCCATTGGAGTCCTCATCCTGAGAAGAGGAGGAGGGGCAGTTTCAGAGAAGCTTGAGAAATTGCAGAAGAATGGGTTCCTGATTTCTGGAGTGGACCCTGGGAAGGCAAGAATTAGTTTGTGAAGTCATCCTGGGCAATAGACAATAGAAATGAGTTCATAGTGTATTTAGGTCGAAAAAGACCAAAACAAGTTCGCAAACATTTTTGCTATCCCAGGGTGGTTTTAAAAAAAAAAAACAACAACAAATTTTTCTGTGCCCAACAATTGTTCAGAGTGGATTCAGGACAAACAAGCAGCTCTGAAAAAGTTGCAGAGATGAGAAGAAAAAAAAAAAAACATAGACCCAATAGGAATAAACTGCATTATTTAAAGCACCCCAAAATTTGTCCAAATTGGAAGAGTCCAAGGATGGCTTGTCCTGTGTCCCAGCTCTTGTTATATTGATACCATGTACTGTAGAGACATCTGGGACTCCTGAAGGCCAGAGAGAAAGAAGCCAGTGAAATCAAGATTAACCCCCAAAACCCTGAAGAAAGTGACCTTAAGCTTCTGTTCAAATCAGAAGGGGAATTTGGGTGTAAATTAGTTTCAGTTATAACAAATTATATTTTTGTGTATACCAAGAGCTATTTCTATACAAATAATATGCAACTTCATAATTTTCACATACAACTATCTATATTTAAAATATATTTCTATGGTTTTCTTAGATTATTGTGGGGGTGGTGGAAGAGTCACTACCAAGTTCTAGGGAAAGTTAATAAGAAATACAATTAATTCATTAAGAGAGGAATACATATTATGATAATATTTTTCTTCATGCGCTTTTATGAACTTGTGTTCCTGCAATGCACTTCCAGACTAAAATATCTTCAGCAAACTCACCATTCCCCATAAATAATGCAGGGTTATCTCAAAGCTCTATAACCCCAAATGAATGTGTATAATTGGACAGGAAAGGAATTAGATTGGTTCATTGTATCAACAATGATTGTTAGACATGTGTATTAGCTGTTTTCATAAAATGACATACTTTGCTTTTCAATTAAATTACTCTGTCATACAGTGATACAAATTTTATTACATGATTGGAGAAAACCTTCATTTTTGTGGCTTTGGGTCGAAAACTTGAAAAGCTATTTGTTTTACTTTAAAAAAATTAAAAAAAAACTTTTTTTTACTGGACTTAATATAGTCTTTAACAATATGCTTTAATGTTTCAATTTTTATTTTTATTTATATGAAGTCTTCATGAAATAAGCTATGTTTAAAAATTTTTTTAATTCAAAATATGCTGGGTTTCTAGGTTAATTTAAATCATGTCATGTTTCTTAAATACTATTTCAATTATTTTACTATGAAGTATTGTACTAATCTAATATAAAATTAATCTCACTATTTTATACAGCAAATTTTGGCAGTTATATCAGTTAAATACTGGAGTCACATAAGGTTGAAGACAATTTTTTTCTTTTGTTTTCATTTTATAAAAAAAATTATTCAAGGCACTCTTACTTGTTGAGAACCATTTAAATAATAAATAAACCATAGTAACTCCACTCAAAAATTAAACAGTGTAGTGAGAAAGATAAACCAGTGAATTAAAATTAGGAAGAAAAATTTGGTAGGAACAAAGAGAAGGGAGTGAGAGATTATAGCAATTATTGAAACCATGTCCCTATAGACAGAACTGCTTATTTTTTAAATTTTTTTAAAGATTTTTATTTATTTATGTGATAGAGATCACACGTAGGCAGAGAGGCAGGCAGAGAGGGGGGGAAGCAGGCTCCCCACTGAGCAGAAGACCCAATGCAGGGCTCGATCCCAGGACCCTAAAAACATGACTTGAGTCAAAGGCAGAGGCTTTAACCCACTGAGCCACCCAGGTGCCCCAGCAGAACTGGTAGACTTCCTAGTTACTCAGAAAAGAGGTCATAAAATTTGTTGTACTGCTGAGTAAATAATGGTATGGAATACATGAAATCCTATTTCTAGAGTCTATCTGATTATGTTTTAACATTAAGTATTTTTTATGTTAATAAAAAAGATATTTGTGTATGGCAACACATCATATTACTAATATTATTTATCTCAGTTTGGCAGAATTAAGTATTATTTTTATTTTCTTACTTAAAATTTTCCTTTTTGAAGGAAAGCAAAAATCCACTTTTCCTTAGAAAGATGTTGATTATGTAAGTTAATTTTCCTTGGTAAACACATTTGCTTAAATGAATTCATGACGTAATAAGGGAACTACCATCTATATAACGCTTCTCTACAAATTGAGGAATATTGACAGAATTATGTGCAGGGATTTTCATCATAATATTATTTATAAAAATAAAAACTGAAAAATAAATTAGGGTTTACTAAAACAAGACTAAGTAAATAAATAAATTTATAAAACAGAAAATTGACTATCCATTAAAATCATTTTTAAAAACTACTCAATGCATGGAGAATATTTACAGTACGACATTAAGTTAAACATACATCCATGTTTCAAATGGGAAGATTTCAAAATTTATAACAAGTATAAATTTTAGCCAATATCATTACAGGACCTCTTCTATTTGTGAAATTAAGTGCAAGTTTGATTTTTTTAAATTTTTTATTTTTTTTTATAAACATATATTTTTATCCCCAGGGGTACAGGTCTGTGAATCACCAGATTTACACACTTCACAGCACTCACCAAAGCACATACCCTCCCCAATGTCCATAACCCCACCCCCTTCCCTCAAACCCCCTCCTCCAAGCAACCCTCAGTTTGTTTTGTGAGATTAAGAGTCACTTATGGTTTCTCTCCCTCCCAATCCCTTCTTGTTTCATTGATTCTTCTCTTACCCACTTAAGACCCCATGTTGCATCACCACTTCCTCATATCAGGGAGATCATATGATAGTTGTCTTTCTCTGCTTGACTTATTTCACTAAGCATGATATGCTCTAGTTCCATCCATGTTGTCGCAAATGGCAAGATTTCATTTCTTTTGATGGCTGCATAGTATTCCATTGTGTATATATACCACATCTTCTTGATCCATTCATCTGTTGATGGACATCTAGGTTCTTTCCATAGTTCGGCTATTGTGGACATTGCTGCTATAAACATTCGGGTGCACGTGCCCCTTTGGATCACTACGTTTGTATCTTTAGGGTAAATACCCAATAGTGCAATTGCTGGGTCATAGGGCAGTTCTATTTTCAACATTTTGAGGAACCTCCATGCTGTTTTCCAGAGTGGCTGCACCAGCTTGCATTCCCACCAACAGTGTAGGAGGGTTCCCCTTTCTCCGCATCCTCGCCAGCATCTGTCATTTCCTGACTTGTTGATTTTAGCCATTCTGACTGGTGTGAGGTGATATCACATTGTGGTTTTGATTTGTATTTCCCTGATGCCGAGTGATATGGAGCACTTTTTCATGTGTCTGTTCGCCATCTGGATGTCTTCTTTGCAGAAATGTCTGTTCATGTCTTCTGCCCATTTCTTGATTGGACTATTTGTTCTTTGGGTGTTGAGTTTGCTAAGTTCTTTATAGATTCTGGACACTAGTCCTTTATCTGATATGTCGTTTGCAAATATCTTCTCCCATTCTGTCAGTTGTCTTTTGATTTTGTTAACTGTTTCCTTTGCTGTGCAAAAGCTTTTGATCTTGATGAAATCCCAATAGTTCATTTTTGCCCTTGCTTCCCTTGCCTTTGGCGTTGTTCCTAGGAAGATGTTGCTGCGGCTGAGGTCAAAGAGGTTGCTGCCTGTGTTCTCCTCAAGGATTTTGATGGATTTCTTTCGCACATTGAGGTCCTTCATCCATTTTGAGTCTATTTTTGTGTGTGGTGTAAGGAAATGGTCCAATTTCATTTTTCTGCATGTGGCTGTCCAATTTTCCCAGCACCATTTATTGAAGAGGCTGTCTTTTTTCCATTGGACATTCTTTCCTGCTTTGTCGAAGATTAGTTGACTGTAGACGTGAGGGTCTATTTCTGGGATCTCTATTCTGTTCCATTGATCTATGTGTCTGTTTTTGTGCCAGTACCATGCTGTCTTGATGATGACAGCTTTGTAATAGAGCTTGAAGTCCGGAATTCTGATGCCACCAACGTTGGCTTTCTTTTTCAATATCCCTTTGGCTATTCGAGGTCTTTTCTGGTTCCATATAAATTTTAGCATTATTTGTTCCATTTCTTTGAAAAAGATGGATGGTACTTTGATAGGAATTGCATTAAATGTGTAGATTGCTTTAGGTAGCATAGACATTTTCACAATATTTATTATTCCATTCCAGGAGCATGGAACATTTTTCCATTTCTTTGTGTCTTCCTCAATTTCTTTCATGAGTACTTTATAGTTTTCTGAGTATAGATTCTGTGTCTCTTTGGTTAGGCTTATTCCTAGGTATCTTATGGTTTTGGATGCAATTGTAAATGGGATTGACTCCTTAATATCTCTTTCTTCTGTCTTGCTGTTGGTGTAGAGAAATGCAACTGATTTCTGTGCATTGATTTTATATCCTGACACTTTACTGAATTCCTGTATAAGTTCTAGCAGTTTTGGAGTGGAGTCTTTTGGGTTTTCCACATATAGTATCATATCATCAGCGAAGAGTGATAATTTGACTTCTTCTTTGCCGATTTGGATGCCTTTAATTTCCTTTTGTTGTCTGATTGCTGAGGCTAGGGCCTCTAGTACGATGTTGAATAGCAGTGGTGATAATGGACATCCCTGCCGTGTTCCTGACCTTAGCGGAAAAGCTTTCAGTTTTTCTCCATTGAGAATGATATTTGCGGTGGGTTTTTCATAGATGGCTTTGATGATATTGAGGTATGTGCCCTCTATCCCTACACTTTGAAGAGTTTTGATCAGGAAGGGATGTTGTACTTTGTCAAATGCTTTTTTCAGCATCTATTGAGAGTATCATATGGTTCTTGTTCTTTCTTTTATTGATGTGTTGTATCACATTGACGGATTTGCGGATATTGAACCAACCTTGCAGCCCTGGAATAAATCCCACTTGGTCGTGGTGAATAATCCTTTTAATGTACTGTTGAATCCTATTGGCTAGTATTTTGTTGAGTATTTTCGCATCTGTGTTCATCAAGGATATCGGTCTGTAGCTCTCTTTTTTGGTGGGATCCTTGTCTGGTTTTGGGATCAAGGTGATGCTGGCCTCATAAAATGAGTTTGGAAGTTTTCCTTCCATTTCTATTTTTTGGAACAGTTTCAGGAGAATAGGAATTAGTTCTTCTTTAAATGTTTGGTAGAATTCCCCCGGGAAGCCGTCTGGCCCTGGGCTTTTGTTTGTTCGGAGATTTTTAATGACTGTTTCAATCTCCTTACTGGTTATGGGTCTGTTCAGGCTTTCTATTTCTTCCTGGTTCAGTTGTGGTAGTTTATATGTTTCTAGGAATGCATCCATTTCTTCCAGATTGTCAAATTTATTGCCGTAGAGTTGCTCATAGTATGTTCTTATAATAGTTTGTATTTCTTTGGTGTTAGTTGTGATCTCTCCTCTTTCATTCATGATTTTATGCACTAAAATGACAGGGGCATTTAGCCCAATAACATTCAGTGTAACTATTGAGAGATATGAATTTAGTGCCATCTTTTCTCTTTTCTTTTTGATAAGTCGGGCCAGGGGTTTATCAATTTTATTAATTCTTTCAAAGAACCAGCTCCTAGTTTTGTTGATTTGCTCTATTTTTTTTTTTTTTTTTTGGTTTCTATTTCATTGATTTCTGCTCTGATCTTTATGATTTCTCTTCTCCTGCTGGGCTTAGGGTTTCTTTCTTGTTCTTTCTCCAGCTCCTTTAGGTGTAGGGTTAGGTTGTGTACCTGCGACCTTTCCTGTTTCTTGAGAAAGGCTTGTACCGCTATATATTTTCCTCTCAGGACTGCCTTTGTTGTGTCCCACAGATTTTGAACCGTTGTATTTTCATTATCATTTGTTTCCATGATTTTTTTCAATTCTTCTTTAATTTCCCGGTTGACCCATTCATTCTTTAGAAGGATACTGTTTAGTCTCCATGTATTTGGGTTCTTTCCAAACTTCCTTTTGTGGTTGAGTTCTAGCTTTAGAGCATTGTGGTCTGAAAATATGCAGGGAATGATCCCAATCTTTTGATACCCGTTGAGTCCTGATTTAGGACCGAGGATGTGATCTATTCTGGAGAATGTTCCATGTGCACTAGAGAAGATTGTGTATTCTGTTGCTTTGGGATGAAATGTTCTGAATATATCTGTGATGTCCATCTGGTTCAGTGTGTCATTTAAGGCCTTTATTTCCTTGCTGATCTTTTGCTTGGATGATCTGTCCATTTCAGTGAGGGGAGTGTTAAAGTCCCCTACTATTATTGTATGATTGTTGATGTGTTTCTATGATTTTGTTATTAATTGGTTTATATAGTTGGCTGCTCCCACGTTGGGGGCATAGATATTTAAAATTGTTAAATCTTCTTGTTGGACAGACCCTTTGAGTATGATATAGTGTCCTTCCTCATCTCTTATTATAGTCTTTGGCTTAAAATCTAATTGATCTGATATAAGGATTGCCACTCCTGCTTTTTTCTGATGTCCATTAGCATGGTAAATTCTTTTCCACCCCCTCACTTTAAATCTGGAGTTGTCGTCGGGATTAAAATGAGTTTCTTGGAGGCAACATATAGATGGGTTTTGTTTTTTTATCCATTCTGATACACTGTGTCTTTTGACAGGGGCATTTAGCCCAATAACATTCAGTGTAACTATTGAGAGATATGAATTTAGTGCCATTGTATTGCCTGTAAGGTGACTGTTACTGTATATGGTCTCTGTTCCTTTCTGATCTACCACTTGTAGGCTCTCTCTTTGCTTAGAGGACCCCTTTCAATATTTCCTGTAGAGCTGGTTTGGTGTTTGCAAATTCTTTCAGTTTTTGTTTGTCCTGGATGCTTTTAATCTCTCCTTCTATTTTCAATGATAGCCTAGCTGGATATAGTATTCTTGGCTGCATGTTTTTCTCATTTAGTGCTCTGAAAATATCATGCCAGCTCTTTCTGGTCTGCCAGGTCTCCGTGGATAAGTCAGCTGCCAATCTAATATTTTTACCATTGTACGTTACAGACTTCTTTTCCTGGGCTGCTTTCAGGATTTTCTCTTTGTCACTGAGACTTGTAAATTTTACTATTAGGTGACGGGGTGTGGGCCTATTCTTCTTGATTTTGAGGGGCGTTCTCTGAACCTCCTGAATTTTGATGCTCGTTCCCTTTGCCATATTGTGGAAATTCTCCCCAATAATTCTCTCCAGTATACCTTCTGCTCCCCTCTCTCTTTCTTCTTCTTCTGGAATCCCAATTATTCTAATGTTGTTTCGTCTTATGGTGTCACTTATCTCTCGAATTCTCCCCTCGTGGTCCAGTAGCTGTTTATCCCTCTTTTGCTCAGCTTCTTTATTCTCTGTCATTTGGTCTTCTATATCACTAATTCTTTCTTCTGCCTCATTTATCCTAGCAGTGAGAGCCTCCATTTTTTATTGCACCTCATTAATAGCTTTTTTGATTTCAACTTGGTTAGATTTTATTTCTTTTATTTCTCCAGAAAGGGCTTTTATATCACTCAAGAGGGTTTCTCTAATATCTTCCATGCCTTTTTCGAGCCCGGCTAGAACCTTGAGAATTGTCATTCTGAACTCTAGATCTGACATATTACCAATGTCTGTATTGATTAGGTCCCTTCGGTACTGCCTCTTGTTCTTTTTTTTGTGTTGAATTTTTCCGTCTTGTCATTTTATCCAGATAAGAGTATATGAAGGAGCAATGAAAATACTAAAAGGGTGGCAACAACCCCAGGAAAATATGATTTAACCAAATTAGAAGAGATCCCAAATCATGAGGGGGGAGAAAGGGGATAAAAAGAGGTTCAAAAAGGAAGAAAAAAAAAAGAAAAAAGAAAAGAATAGAAAAGAAAAGAATTAAAATAAAAAAGAAAACAAATAAGAAAAATATAAAAAAGAAAAAATATATATATTAGATAAACTAGTTTAAAAAAGTTAAAAAAGAAAAAAGTAAAAGTTAAAAAAAAAATTTACCAGAAGGTGAGAAAAAAAAACAAAAAATGAAAAAGAAAAAAATTAAATTAACTGCAAAACTAAAAAAAATCACAGGGAAAAAGCCATGAGTTCCGTGCTTTGCTTTCTCCTCCTCTGGAATTCTGCTGCTCTCCTTGGTATTGTAACCGCACAGCTTGGTAGGTGAACTTGGTCTTGGCTGGATATCTTGTTGATCTTCTGGGGGAGGGGCCTGTTGTAGTGATTCTCAAGTGTCTTTGCCCCAGGCGGAATTACACCGCCCTTACTAGGGGCCCCGAGGAGCAGAGAGCCCAGGGCCCCACTCCTCAGTGCGCCCTCAGAGAACAGCACCAGTTACTCCCGTCTGCCTGACCTCCAGCCGCGCTCCAAGCTCACCGAGCCTGGGACAGGTTCAAGGTAACCCCGAGCTGTGAGCTTACTGTCAGCTCTGTCTCTGTAGACGGCTTTCCCGTTCCAATACCCGCAAGCTCTGCGACACTCAGACACCCCCGATCCTTCTGTGACCCTGCGGGACCTGAGGCCACGCTTACCCCATGTGGGCTTCGCCCCGGTTTAGCCTCTGGAGCGATGTCCCTCAGCAGAACAGACTTTTAAAAGTCCTGATTTTGTGCGCCGTTGCTCCGCCGCTTGCCGGGAGCCGGCCCCTCCCCCCGGGGTCTATCTTCCCGTCACTTTGGATTCACTTCTCTGCCTGTCCTACCTTTCAGAAAGTGGTTGTTTTTCTGTTTCCAGAATTGCTGTTCTTCTTCTCCTCGATCTGCCGTTGGATTTTCAGGTGTTTGCAATCTTTAGATAAGCTATCTAGCTGATCTCCGGCTAGCTGAAGTAGACTCAGCCTGCTATTTCTCCGCCATCTTGACTCCTCCTCCTGTATTTTTTTTAAAAGATTTATTTTTATGGGAGTGGATGTCAGAGGGAGAAGGAGAGAGAGAATCTCAGGCAGACTCCTCACTAAGCACAGAGCCTGATGAAGGCTGGATCTCATTAACCTGAGATCATGACCTGAGCCAAAACTAAAAGTCAGAGGCTCTACTGACTGAACCAACCAGGCAACCCAGTATTTATGATCTTAAAATAAAATTAGACATAATAGAGGCAATAGTAACAACAACAACAGCATTTCAAGGACTTTTTGTATTTAATACATTATTATCCTTCATTATAATTGCAGAATGAGGTTTGGAAAGCTGAATTAACTTCAGAAAGCCATAGAGTAGGTAAAAGGCACTTTTGGAAAAATGAGCACAGATCCTTTTCTTTTTAAAAATCAAACTCTTAATTGGTGGTTCTCAGCCATGTACAGAAAGTAAATACAGCCAGAAAACTTTAAAGAATTAAACAATATCCTTGCTCCATCCCAGGCAACTAAATCACAATCTCTCAAAGTGAGTCCTGGTCAATATTCTAAAATTTGCCTAAGTAATTTTTTTTTAGAAGATTTTATTTATTTGAGAAAGAGAGTGAGTAAGAGAGAGCATGAGAGGGGAGAAGGCAGAGAGAGAAGCAGACTCCCTGCAGAGCTGTGAGCCCAATGTGGGAGTCAATCCAGGGACTCCAGGATTATAACTTGAGCTGAAGTCAGTTGCTTAACCAACTGAGCCACCCAGGTACCCCTGCTTAAGTAATTTTAATGCACAGTTAAAATTGAAAACCACTGCTTTACTCATTACATTCTTCTGGCATTACATTTAACAGTAATATGAAATATATATTGATCTTAAGTCACATGCATGATACAGCACTAAGAACTTTAAAACTGACATAGAACTTATAACCTTATTCATTCATGAATATTTATTAGGCATGATCCATTTTCCAGTTCTGGTGGAGTCTGGAAATAAGTATACAAATAAGACATGGTTTTTGTTCTGGTTATTTCTCCATTTTAATGGTAACTCTTGCTCGTAAGAATGAATCAATGGTTCAATTTCAAATATTATAACTGATAATAATTTTGGTTATATGGATAAAAATTACATTCTCTTCCATCAAAAACTTTTAGAAATGCAATCTGTAGGTCTATTATTCATGTATATGCACTTGCTTAAATTTAAGGAAGAAGAGGTATGTTTTTAATTACTTTGATGATACTGACTTCCTCATCAAAAACCTGATATAATGTTATCCTATTTTGTCCTATTACAAGAATATCAAATAAAACTGTGTTGTCCTAAAAAATGATTTTCAAGTTTACTGGAAGTCCCTCTAATGACTTAAATCTATTAATCTCTATATTGACTTAATATTTTTATTAAGATAAAATATTTCTATATTTTACTATTTAATATTTTATTAACCACAAAGCACATAGCCTATGGGGGATATATTTCCCTTAATCTTCCCACTTCAGTCCCCACAGATGCTATTTTCCTAGGTGCTTAGGGTTTCAAGACATAATTTACTTTCTGTGTTTGCTGCTTCCAATTAAGCACCTTTGTGTCATATATGGCAGCAATGATCAGAAGGAAATATTCTCCTAACAACATTAGCTTCCAAAGTGTACAAAAAATTAATTAGGTTTTGATTCAATAAATAATGGCACATGAAAAATCTCTTGAGCAATTATGAACCTCATACCATAAGCATTGGCCTATTTATTGACCTTACATTCTCTGGGAAGAATTAAGAATGCATGACACAGACTTCCTCTTTTTTTTCCCTTTTCTTTTCCTTTCTTTTCTTTCTTTTTTTTTTTTTTTCTTTTCTTTCTTTTTTTTTTTTTTTAATTCATGACCGAGATTTTTTTTTAAATTTTTTATTTTTTATAAACATATTTTTTTATCCCCAGGGGTACAGGTCTGTGAATCACCAGATTTACACACTTCACAGCACTCACCAAAGCACATACCCTCCCCAAGGTCCATAACCCCACCCCCCCTTCTCCCAACCCCCCTCTCCCCAGCAACCCTCAGTTTGTTTTGTGAGATTAAGAGTCACTTATGGTTTGTCTCCCTCCCAATTCCATCTTGTTTCATTGATTCTTCTCCTACCCACTGAAGCCCCATGTTGCATCACCACTTCCTCATATCAGGGAGATCATATGATAGTTGTCTTTCTCTGCTTGACTTATTTCGCTAAGTAATTCTTGGGCTAGATTAGGCATTGGGTATGAAATGGCCCAACATTTCTCTGACCAAAATAATATCTTCAAACTATATTTTGCATACCCTGGTATCTAACAAATTATGGTTATAAATATGTAACTTTATTATTAAAAAAAAGTGGAAGTGAGACTTCTTCATAGGTCATGAGACCACAAAGGGAGGTTTAAATATTTGATGCTTATTAATAAATCATGATATAATATTTGATCAACTAATATCTTTACATTTGAGTTTTCCTTTCAGAGTATAGGGAATTCTAAATCTTCAGTGCCTCTATGTGATAATTTAAAATAAAATATATTATCTGTTACTAAAATCATTCAATCATATTTTTATTTAGATCGTTATGGTTGCACATGACACAAAATAATCTCAAACTATTACAGAAAAGGAAAACAAGAATCAAAAGAGGATTTAAAAAACACAACAATAGAAAGAGCTGGTATTCACTTGGAATTCAAGAACATAGGAAGCAGCCCTTTCTCAATCTGGTCATCTCTGATTATGGCCTGTTATTTGTTTGGCTGTTTGATCTTCCATATAATGGTTTCATTTCCATTCCCTTTCTATTTGCATTTCTACCTAGCATACTTGAGTTTTATCTCTGGCCACCAGAGTGCAATTTCCTTCTAGCTCTCTCTGCCCAAAGCTGGTGGAGGAACTTCTTTTTCTGTTGTTCTGTTCTGTTTTGTTTTGTTAGAACTTCTTGACCTAACATGTGGCAAGGAACCAAAACTTAGATGACTAGAATGGATTTCATATTTATAGGTAAATCATGCATTCAGTTTTGCCCAGCATAATTGATGTCTATGCCTATTTTATCATGGGATCATAAACATCATCCCTGTTATTCTCAAAACCATCAGTTTTGAACAATAAAATATAAGGTCACCCATCATATTTACCAAGTGCTTGGGAAGAAAAAGCTCTTGGAAAAGGTGTGTTGGGCTGATAACTTCATGTATTCATCAGGTATCTTGATACAATAAGCAATTGTTAAGCACCTATTGTATTCAGTGGTTTAAAAATTCCTTTTGACTTCTCAGTTGAGATGAATCACCTATATCTTGCTTTGCCAGTTCTTTTAATTAACATTCTTTACCTTGCCCCACTTTGCATATCACATAGAACTTCACAGAGTACTGGAAAGTCAAATGTCTGGGGAGTAGCAGAGCTTCTACTTTGATTAATGAGAAGTACAAGATACCGCAGAACTTTCTTCTTCTAATGTTCTTGTCATTCCCTAACATAAATTAGGACAGGAAATGAAATAATCTGACATAAAGCCTGCTGCAGTTTATTGGGCTAAGGCTTAAATATAAAATAAATAAATGATAAAATCCCCATAAAAAAGTATTTGCTAAAGTGACTATGGAATAAGAAAAGCAAGACGTTCACAGCAAACACCATATTAAACACATTTCAGTGACAGACTTGCTCAGGAGTTCTTGAAATTTGATGGGCTGAAGCTCTTTACTCTAACTGCAAATCACTTACCCTCATCTCTTTACCATTTATAATTGCCATTCTTTTTGCATCCCTAAGTGTCTCTGAGTGGCACAAATGTGCAGCCATTCATGGGAAGAGTTTTTAGAAGGGTCAGTAATTGTGGTTTATTTAACAATTCTGATGGCTGAAAGGGAAGCCGTGGAAGCCAAGTGGGGAAATAGCTAGCACCCAGATCAAGTGTCTTGCAGGAATGAACCTACATTGCAGTTTGGCTCAAGTTTAACCTCAAAAATGTTTAAAGAGTAATCAGATAAGGAAGAATAATTATGGATTAAAATTTCCAGTATCATTCTGCCATCATGAACATGTCAGCAAATAAAATATATAAACTATCTGCCCAAGCAGCAGTTAGAAAGCTGTTCATGCACAATGTAGGTCCCAAGAGAATTTTTTTAGCCAGACATAAGGATACTTTTCAAGTTAACAAACTAAAATCCCATGGGAGAGTTACAGAATTGTGTGAGGAAGGGTGATCAGTAGAGTTCCTGGTTGCTTGTCTATGCTTTGGTTGGTTGTCATGTCTATGCTTTGTGAACCACTGCCTTAGACAAAAGTATCCTTAGAACTTCCTGTAACAAATAAAATAAGTAATTTGTAATTGCCTCTAAAATTGCCACAAATCCATCCCATTTTCTTTCATCTTCCTTTGCATTGCAATTTTGAAGCTCCTTCATTTGCCAGGTGGAGTTGATTGTCAAGACTTTTGATTCTGATTGGCTGATGGAACATTAGGATACGTAACATAAACAGAGATGTGACATAGCTTGTGCATTGAGGCGATTGCTCCTCCACTGAGCTTGGCAGCTGAAGTCACCATCTGTGTGTTAGCTAATGTGCTCCATGATGAGAAGTGAGATGGAAAAGAGTGAAGCTCCCAAGACAGTAGTTTCCAACCACTAGACACACAAGCGAGGCCACCCTAGATGAGATTAGAAAGTCCAGAAATATCAGAATAATAAGTAGAATAATAATTGTTGTCTTAAGCCAATAGAACTGGAGGTATTTGTTAAATAGCAAAAGTTAACTTATACATCAGTATGAGCCACATGCAACTTTCATTATGGTATAGATTCAGCCTTTTTAACTCAACCTTTATTTTTTTGCATTTGAAATTTAATATCAGAAGCTCTTTCAATTATCTTCAGATGATTCCATATTTATTTGTGTGTTGGTGGATTAACTCAAAGTTACAACTAATCAAGTATTAGTTATGTATAGTTTTGGATGCTTTTAAATAAAAGGTCTCTGAACCAGCAGGATCATTCATAGCACAGGCTATTGTCTGAATCCCAGAGCACATAATTAATTAATCAGATTAGAAATGGGACTTATGAAATGGTTCCCTGGAAGAGTTTATTCCCTTTTTTATATTATGAGGAAATAAGTGATCTTTAAGTAGCATATAATACATCAGAGTATTGCATTGCTGCTATGGTTCTGTTGAATTAAGTTTATCATAATAGTATCTTTTCTCTTTTTCTTCTTGGAAATTTAAATGCAAGTAAGATTCTCAAGGGACTGGTATTGTAGATAAACCTGATGGGGTCCATGGTCAAAAGAGTGAGACTGATACAAAGTGATGGTCAAGCAAAGCTTCATTTCAGGCCAGCACTGAGAATCAAACCGACCAGCCAGGGCCATCTCTTAAGGAGAGAGTGACCACCCCTACGTTCACAGACTAGCTTTTATAGAGCAAAGGCCATGTGATTGAGCCTGGCCAATGAGATTGTCTCCACCTGGCCTGACTTGTCCTTGAATTCTGGGCTCTGTTATCTCCACCTGACCTGACCCATCCTTGTATTTGGGCTCTGTTATCAGGGACTAGTTGACCATATTTTACTGGTTTCCCAGACTTACTTTTAAGTACATTCCCCTGGGGGGAAGGGTCAAGGTTAGTTTAAGTTTTTGTTGCACAAACAACATTTTGTTGCATAAACAACAAAATGGCTGTTTAACCAAGATGGAGTCACTCTGGCTAAGTAGGCCCCTACATTCCCCCCTTTTCTTTGGAGATTAGTCAAATCCTTGACTTTTCAGCCAGTTCTATGTCCTCTTTTGTACAAATGACATTAGAGTGTTTATAATGCAGGGGCCAAAAAGTAACATTTAACAATAGGAGCAACAATGAATTCAAAGAACTCATTCTTTTTGAGTCTTAGCTTTAGTCCACAGTCGGCCGGGTCCATCGGCAGTGGCATCCATCTCTGGGGGATGTCCTTGTCTTCAGCTCGTTTGACGTGATCTGTGTGAATCCAGGCACTGATGCCTTCTACTTTTATTGCTGTGGGGGTGGTCAGGATGATAGTAAATGGTTGCTTCCAGCGAGATTCCAAGTTTTCCACTTGGTCGTGGCATACCTAACCAAGTCCCCGGGTTGGTAAGGATGTGGTTCCACCTCCATCTCTGTCACAGTGTGGGCAGTTCTGACCCCTATTTGGGCTCTTTTTAAGACAGACTGTAATGCCTGCATGACTGGAATACAGACTGATCAGTCATTTCTGCTAGGGCAACCTCTTGTAGCCGAGGGCAGAGCAGGGGTGGGGGTGTCTCCCAAACATTATTTCAAATGGGGTGACCTTGTTTAAGTAGGGGGTACATTGTGTCCTGAGGAGGGTGAAAAGAAGGAGATCTACCCATCCACCACCAGTCTCCAGAATTAGCTTTGTCAAGATCTCTTTAAGAGTCTGGGTCATTCTCTCTACTTGCCCAGAACTCTGGGGCCAGTAGGCGCAATGTAGTTTCCAATTAGTGCCCAGGGCCTTTGCCAATGCCTGTGAGAATGAACTCACAAATGCAGAACCATTGTCTGACACAATTGCAAGAAGCAACCCAAACCTAGGAATTATTTCTTCTAGTAGTGTTTTGGCTACCACTCCTGCCATCTCATGTTTGGTGGAAAAAGCCTCTACCTAGCCTGCTGTTCATATAGATGTTGGTGGTCTTACCCTTGGCCATCTGCAGTGCCTTGGTGAGTGCAATCAGCTCTGCTTTTTGCGCCAAGGTTCTGTGTGGCAGGGCCGCCATCCAGAGTTCCTGCTCAGGAGAAACCACCGCAGCCCCTGTATACCTCTTTCCATCGACCATGTAGTTATTCTTATCTGTGAACTGAGTCATCTCTGCATCCCCGAGTGAGTGTCTCTGAGATCTGGCCCTATACCTGTGACATGGGTTAGGACCTCCCCTCAGTCATGTGGGTAGTCAGCCAGCTCCTCTGGCAGCAACATGGCTGGATTTAGCACCACCAGGGGCCAGAAAGTCACTTTTGGTTCATTGAGGAGGAGGGCCTGATACCCTGTCACTTGGGCATTTGTCATCCACCAAGATGGTCCAGAGAAGGCCCTAAATAGCATGAGTGGTAGTCAAGATGAGATTTTGACTCAAAGTCAGTTCACCTACATCCTTGACCAGGAGGGCCATGGCAGAAATTATGCGGAGGCAAGGGGGGGAACACAGCCATTACTGGATCTAGTTTCTTGCTAAGATCCTTTGGCCACCCCTGCCTTTTCATCCACATACAACTGGAAGGGCTTGGTAACATCTGGGTTGGCCAGTGCTGGTGCACTCCACAAGGCTGTTTGTAATTCCCGAAATGCTCCTTTTGCCTCAGCTGTCAACTCTACTGTAGTGAATCCTCCCTTAGTCATTTTGAAGAGAGGTTGGGAAATCTCTGAGAACTGCGGTATCCACAGTCTGCAGTGGCCTACCATCCCAAGAAACCCCCTCACTTTTCAGGTCATGGTGGGTGGGGATATTGGGTGATAACCTGTTTCCTGGACTCAGACAGTGAACCCACTCCCGTGTCGAGATCAAAGCCTAAATAAGTAGTGTGGCTCTGACAAAGCTGTGCTTTCTTTGCTGGCGACCAATACCTTTTTTTCCTGCAGAGTCTGTAAGATAGACCTGCAAGCATGACTCGTAGTCCTCAGCAGCTATAAGTAAGTCATCAACATACTCTAACAGAGTGACTCCCAGGTTGGAGGTTCTGTATTCATGCAAATCCTTGTGTAGGGCCTCATTGAAGATAGTGGGTGAATTCTTGAATCCTTGGGGAAGTTTTGTCCAGGTGAGCTGGCCTTGGAACCCTTCCTGTGGGTTGGACCACTTAAAAGCAAAAAGGGGCTGAGATTCACTTTCTAAAGGTATGCAGAAAACTGCATCCTTGAGATCTAAGACAGTATAGACATTTCTTTTGGTGCCCAGGAGGAAGAGTAGGGTATAGAGGTTAGGCACCATCGGGTGGATATCTTCAACCTGTTTATTAACTTCCTGCAAGTCCTGAACGGGTCAGTAATCCCCAGTCTCAGCCTCTTAACAGCAAATCAACCAATCCAAGAAAACTCTGTCCTTATTGAAAAGAGAGAACTTCTGCTAACTTACAGTTAGCAGAATTGTGTACTCTTAGAAACATATCAATCTCCAGTGAAGACTAAATATTAAGCACAAAACATGTTTGCCAACAGATTTCAAAAGCACAAACCTAGCTTCAGTAATCAATGCTTTAGCATTTTATCCCATTTGGTTAAGACCTAGATGTCCAACAAACTTAATTCCATTTGTCATCCAAGCAAAACTTTAAAGTTTCAGGTTACCAAATACTGAAAGCTACTTTAGCAATTACCCATTAAAACTTTGAGACAGACAATTACCATCAGTTTTAGTCATTTCTTTGCTAACAGATGTTAACAAATAACTCAAGTTTATTTGACCCTCAGTAAACTTTGAAGTTTCACATTTACTGCTGTTAACTCAAAAGACATGTTCATCCTAATTAAACCAACAAACTAACTTAGTTCAAATACTGATTTACGTTCCATCTGGGCCCACTCCACTTCAAATATTTACCTAAGACATTGGTGGGAAGATCCAGGGTTGGGGGAGTGTTAGGTCCAGGGGTACTATTCTTGTTTCCTGACTGTGAAGAGAGAAGGAGCTGTGGTGCAGGAAGTACTGAGGATGGTCTAGAGGCCAATTATGTAAGCCACACCCAAGTTGGTGCAGAAACAGAACAGGGAGACAGAAGAACAAAGTGCCTCCAGAAGGCAGAGAAAGGATTCCCAGCATTAGAGCCCATCAGCCCCAACAGAGGATCAGATTCCAGGCCTTCCCGCCAGCAAGAGGGGAGGGTCTAGGCAGTCCACATCGGCCCAGAGAAGACTGGGGACTTCCCTGAAACAAAGGGAGTTTTGACAGCTGCTTGGGAATATTCCTTAAAGTCTCTGTCTTGAGTTAAACTAAGCACAGTTGGCTCCAGTTATAGCCATTAACACAAGAAATGAGTGAAGAAGAAGCCCCACATCTATTAGGAGGAATAGAAAGATAAAAGTCAGAGTCCCCTTACTCTCTGCTTGCCCCATTCCTTCAAACACAACAAACAACACAACAGACAACAAAAAGACAAGACAAAGACAACCTCAGACCCAGTGGCCCTTATCCAGAACCTGTCACTGGTGGGGATTTTTTTGGTCCCCTGCAAACACCCTCAGGTGGAGATTTTCTCAGTCCCCTGACTGCCTAGGGAGACCCAACCCTCCTGGCGATATACCAGTGGAGGAATGGGGTGTCCCTGCATTTACTCCAGCCCTGGGGAGCAATACTGTGCCCAGTTTCTCCCCGGTGGGCTATACCCCTGGAGATCCACAACCAGACAGACAGGATCTCACAGAATGGTATGTCAAGATCTTACCTCCGGAGGCTTTTCCCAGAAATTCTGATGCTGGCTCAGTTCTCATCATTTGGTCCTGGATGATCCCCCAAATGATGGGGTCCATGATCAAAGGAACGAGACTGATACAAAGTGAAGGTCTAGCAAAGCTTTATTTCACACCAGCACTGAGAATCAAACCAACCAGCCAGGGCTGTCTTTTATGGAGAGAGCAACCACCCCCAGGTTCACAGACTAGCTTTTATAGAACAAAAGCCATGTGGTTGAGCCTGGCCAATGAGATTGTCTCCACCTGGCCTGACTCGTCCATGCATTCTGGGCTCTGTTATCTCCACCTGACCTGATTCATCCTTGTATTTGGGCTCTGTTATCAGGGACTGGTTGACCATATTTCACTGGTTTCCCAAACTTTCTTTTAAGTTCCCCTGGGTCAGGGGCAGTGTCAGTTTAAGTTTTACTGAATAAACAATAAAATAGCTGTTTAACCTAAATGAAGTTGCTCTGGCTAAGTAGACCCCTACAAAACCAATAAGTTACAGTCCTTTACCAAATGTTTTCTTGAAATACACATTTCCAATTAAAATATGTGAATGACCCATGATAAAATTTTAGGGAACAAATGGAGGGAAAATTGAATTGTACCACCCATGACCTCAAGAGCTTAATAATAATAAAAATATTATTTTCAAAGGAAAGTTGGATTTTAAACCATATACACTTTGGATCAGGGTGGTCATACATCAAACCACTGTAAACTTTAAGACTTATGGACTCAGATGACTTGACTATAACTTAATGTGAAGAAATTCATATAATATTTTCTAAAAATCTCACTCAGAAAAGGGGTAACTCTTCCACAGAAAAGGACAATGGAGCCACAGAGGGAAATATCAAGAGTTTCCTTGCAGACATTCAAAGTGTGGTGCATGTGCCTTGGCCTGAGAACAAAGGCTTTTATGCCTCAGTGGGAGGTGTGCTAATGTGGAGAGGGACATGTGTCAGAAAACTGAACAGCACATGATTCTTAACACTGCAGTTTTCATATCAAACCAAAATAGGTCTAAGGATAATCTAACTTTCCACATGACACATATATAGTGCGAGAGAGTACTCTCTGCAGGGTTGGAGCATCCAGCCTCTGAGGTAGCAGTTTGCCACTTAAATTAATAAATAGCTGCTATGATTATTACTGACCTTTACATACGTATCCCCTGATATTTAAACAAGAGAATACCAACTTGACTGGCTTATATCTCATTGTAAACATGTCTGCTGGTATTCTGACTTTATACATGCTGCCTATGAGCTTGATGGCTCTCAGTGATTGCCTGATTGATGGATAAATGCTGAGTTTGCAGTCATAATTGTTTCTGACCACTTAAAATCCTATTCTTGAGCCGTGTTGATTCACCACAGTAATTCCATGCTGTGGAGACACAGCTGGGCTCTACATCCTGCTCTAATACCCCACAGTCTGCTTCTGCATTTTCCCATCAGATTGCCACAGAAGTGAATTAAGATCCTTCTGAACCTGGAATTTTAAGAGTTTTACTATTTATTATAGACGGTCTCTGAAGACACAGCCGGAGAGTCTTTCTGTTTCAGAAGTTGGGCATAATGGGTAACTGCATGTTTAAATGCTTCATAGATTGTTCTAATTGGATTTGATACTAATAAGTATTGAATAAAGTAAATAAAAGCTATCAAAAGTTTTATCATTAATTTCATTTAAAATTTGCAAACTGATCTATATAGACAGGTGAATCCTCTGAAACTCTTAAAAGGATGACTTCTGGAAGTCAAATATTGGCTTCAGGGGAGAGGGAAGCAGCTTATGTTGCTGCTTTTGCTTTCCTGTAAGAGTTGCTTTCACAACATGTTTACCAAGATTCTGTATCCAATGCTGCAAGTGGTCGTGTCTCTTGGGAGACATTCTCAGTATAAGAAATGTTAAATTTATCAGGATGTTGCTTCTTTGTTCCCCTGAGAAGCAGCAGTAGCAAAGCTAGAAGTCTACTTAAAATAAGAAATAGCTTTAGGGAAACCTTGAGGGAGAGGTGATCTTTGGGGGCAAAACAATTTTGTTGTTACAGCTTGATTTTTCCCTTTGTTCTAATTTAAAATGCAAGCTTCTAAAAATGCAGCTGGAAATGTACCTAAACCTTTAGTATAGCTTCATTTTATTTTCTTTAATAATCAGAGCTCTGTCCCTTCTTTTAATTCAAACTTGAAAGAATATAAGCTTGATAAATTATTTTTCCTACTAAATTATAGAATTATTTTTAATTTTAGGTATTTAAGATATGAAAATCAGGGCATAGAAAGGCACCAGATACTGCTGTAAAGAAACAAATAAGCTTCTTTTCTTATTATGCATGCAGGCTTGTAATTCTATGAATACAATGTGGTAAATGCAGAATTAGGATTGCCCAAGCGCATTGTGGGGATGCATAGGGACTCACAGGTGTTACTATCATGTACTAGGTAAAGATCGTTGGCTCTGAAGTCAACCAATTTTGGGTCCAAATCCTAAATTTCATATATCATCCATGTGTGACCTTGATTAATTTACTTAATCTCATAACCTTCAGTTTTCTTACTTATGATTTGGAGATAATAACAGTATGTACCCCCATTATGTTGTTATGGGAATTAGATGAGATAATTTATATAAAACACTTAACTTGGTACATGGAACAAAGTATATTAGCCTCAATAAAGGGTTATCATTATTATTATTAATATTTTCATCTTTTTGCAAGATAATATAACAAACAGAAAAGTTACATTGTATGAGCAGAGGTGAGTGAAAAATGTTTTCTGCATACCAAGTTGAGCCTTTTCTACTTTGTGATGAAGGGAATGTACAACCATTTTTACATGGATTCAGGAGTGGGCAGATCAAATTGGTGATATAGATCATTTTATTAGTTCTACGTAAGATGACATCATGAACTCTGGGCATTGATATGTCAGTCTCCACGCCACACCCAAGAAATTCACACACTCTTAACATTCATATTTAGAAGGATGAAGGGAATATTAAATATTGAATTAGGTAAATACTTGAATCAACATGGCAATAGGCACAGATATTAGCATATGCTGGAGAAATATTACCTCGAAAATTGGGAAAGATTCAAATTGAAAGAAAGCCACACAACATTCCCAAACACAGTTCTGTTTCAAAAGTGGGGGAGTCACGTAGATATTGTTGTAATCACATGTGATTCAGTGGCAAGTTTAATAAGTACCGTGATTTTTCAGAAGTTAAGAACATAAAAACATTTATAACTACCTTGTAATGACCATGACCACAACATAATAGGAAATTATTATGATTTGTATTAGTGACAAAGTCACAGGCACTACTAATACTACTCCACTGTGTTGCTTATATTCATAATTGAAGCAAATGTTAAGCTTCAGAGGTTGTTGAAAATTTTTTAAAATGTAATAATTTTTCCCATTTAGTTTCACTGATCTACTGAATTTTATCCACAGGCTTCTTCATTAGATAAACAGAGGTCCAGTTATTGGACTGTATGGAGAAAGAGGCAGTTAACTCTCTACCTAACACTCCTGACTTTGCAGTTCCATTGTGATGTTAAGAAACCACTTCTAAGTTCTTTATAGATTCTGGACACTAGTCCTTTATCTGATATGTCCTTTGCAAATATCTTCTCCCATTCTGTCAGTTGTCTTTTGATTTTGTTAACTGTTTCCTTTGCTGTGCAAAAGATTTTGATCTTGATGAAATCCCAATAGTTCATTTTTGCCCTTGCTTCCCTTGCCTTTGGCGTTGTTCCTAGGAAGATGTTGCTGCCGCTGAGGTCGAAGAGGTTTCTGCCTGTGTTCTCCTCAAGGATTTTGATGGATTCCTTTCGCACATTGAGGTCCTTCATCCATTTTGAGTCTATTTTTGTGTGTGGTGTAAGGAAATGGTCCAATTTCATTTTTCTGCATGTGGCTGTCCAATTTTCCCAGCACCATTTATTGAAGAGACTGTCTTTTTTCCATTGGACATTCTTTCCTGCTTTGTCGAAGATTAGTTGACCATAGAGTTGAGGGTCTATTTCACCCAAAGAACAAATAATCCAATCACGAAATGTGCAGAGGACATGAACAGACATTTCTGCAAAGAAGACATCCAGATGGCCAACAGACACATGAAAAAGTGCTCCATATCACTCGGCATCAGGGAAATACAAATCAAAACCACAATGAGATATCACCTCACACCAGTCAGAATGGCTAAAATCAACAAGTCAGGAAATGACAGATGCTGGCGAGGATGCGGAGAAAGGGGAACCCTCCTACACTGTTGGTGGGAATGCAAGCTGGTGCAGCCACTCTGGAAAACAGCATGGAGGTTCCTCAAAATGTTGGAAATAGAACTGCCCTATGACCCAGCAATTGCACTATTGGGTATTTACCCTAAAGATACAAACGTAGTGATCCAAAGGGGCACGTGAACCCAAATGTTTATAGCAGCAATGTCCACAATAGCCAAACTATGGAAAGAACCTAGATGTCCATCAACAGATGAATGGATCAAGAAGGTGTGGTATATATACACAATGGAATACTATGCAGCCATCAAAAGAAATGAAATCTTGCCATTTGCGACAACATGGATGGAACTAGAGCGTATCATGCTTAGGGAAATAAGTCAAGCAGAGAAAGACAACTATCATATGATCTCCCTGATATGAGGAAGTGGTGATGCAACATGGAGGCTTAAGTGGGTAAGAGAAGAATCAATGAAACAAGATGGGATTGGGAGGGAGACAAACCATAAGTGATTCTTAATCTCACAAAACAAACTGAGGGTTGCTGGGGGGAGGGGGTTTGGGAGAAGGGGGTGGGATTATGGACATTGGGGAGGGTGTGTGCTTTGGTGAGTGCTGTGAAGTGTGTAAACCTGGTGATTCACAGACCTGTACCCCTGGGGATAAAAATATATGTTTATAAAAAATAAAAAATTAAAAAAAAAAAAGAAAAAAAAGAAACCACTTCTTACGGTCGCCTGGGTGGCTCAGTGGGTTAAAGCCTCTGCTTTCGGCTCAGGTCATGATCCCAGGGTCCTGGGATCAAGCCCTGCATTGGGCTTTTTGCTCAGCGGAGAGCCTGCTTCCTCCTCTCTCTCTGCCTGCCTCTCTGCCTGCTTGTGAACTCTCTCTCTCTGTCAAATAAATAAATAAAATCTTTTAAAAAAATACCACACTTTTTATTTTACAGAAGTCAATTAAATTTTAGAATTATTTCAACAGTTTGTATATACTTAATTTATCCATCTAATACCTATTTATTTTTCTTTCTGTAATAGATATTACTCGGATAATAAGGGGGAAATAGTTGGGGTATTTGTTTTTTTTTAAGACTTCATTTATTTATTTGTCAGAGAAAGAGAGCACCAGCAGGAGGAGTGGCAGGCAGAGGGAGGAGCAGGCAGAGGAAGAAGTAGGCTCCTTGTTCAGCATGGGGCTGACATGGGGCTTGATCTCTGGACCCTGGGATCATGACCTGAGCTGAAGACAGATGCTTAACCAACTGAACCACACTGGTATCCCTGACTATTATTTTATGTAGAAGATATCTTTACTACATAGACATTTAAACAGAAACATGAAGGAAAGGAGCACCTGAAGTAAAGATATCTGGAGAATGTATTTCTAATGAGAGGGAATAGGTGTGCAAAGGGCTTGTGGCAAGAGTGTAATGGGTATGTTTTAGGCATATCACAGATGCCAGACAAGCTAGAGTATAGGGTTTAGAGGAGAAATAGTAGAAGATAAAGGTAAGAAAAGTAATGTGTGGTGTGTGTGGTGTGTTTGTGTGTGTGTGTGCATGTGTGTGTGTGATGTTTGTGTGTATGTGATGTTGGTGTGTGTGTATGTGGGGTTGATGGCGTTGGTGAAGATTATATATCAAAGCCTCACAGATCATGGATAAAACACTATGAATAAAACTCTTAACTGGGAAGCTCTATTAAGAAATTTGTTACAGGGGTGCCTGGGTGGCTCAGTGGTTAAAGCCTCTGCCTTCGGCTCAGGTCATGATCCCAGGGTCCTGGGATTGAGCCCCGCATCGGGCTCTCTGCTAAGCGGGGAGCCTGCTTCCTCCTCTCTCTCTGCCTACTTGTGATTTCTGTCTGTCAAATAAATAAATAAAATCTTTAAAAAAAAAGAAATTTGTTACAGAGGAGCATTATACTTTGTTTTACATTTTAATCATTTAAGCTGCTGTATGGAAAATAGTCTATAGAAGCAACAGAGGAGAAGCAAGGAAAAAGAAAGTTATGGGAACATTTCAGGTGAGGAATAGGAGCTTTATGCCAGAGTTGTGGTGCAGTTGTAGCTAGAGTGAAATATTTCCATGTATTGATGTAGAGAAATCTGAAAGCAGAGTAGGGTCTCTGAAAACAGGTTTTAGACAATTAGTTTTAGATGCCATTGTGAACAAAGATCATTTTGGTCACTCAGAATCATTAAATTGATCTCAGTGTATAATATAAACTTCCAATAAAGTAAATGAAGAATGTGAGGCTGCATTCACTACAATATTCCCTTCAGAGAGTATGTCATAAAAAAAAAAAAATTCTCAAGCAGGATTCTGCCACAGATAAAAAAGATTTATAAGCAGATAACAAAAAAGTTTTCCAAAAATCTCAATTCAATTCTTTGGGATTTGTTTAGGTTTTGTTTTTTAGGAACTCCAACTTCACCTTGTATGGAATGTTTGTTCAAGAAAAGTAGAAGAATATTCTAGATGCAAAATCCAGCAAAATTTCTGGTCAAAGGCAGGTGACTATTCTCTTATCAATTTTCTATAAAAAGGCCATTTAAAAAAAAAAGGTCTTATTATAATTTCCAAGAATGAGTAAGAGAACCCTTATACTCTTACCCATGTATCTAGAAAAACACAAAATATGTGGAGATTTTATTAAAAGATTTCAAAGAATACATAAACAGATTATTTTTGCATGAATAAGAATATTTTGATATCATTATTCTTTAAAAGTTAATAGATTAACAACTTCAAATATACAAGCAAAGATTAGTTTGAACCTGGATTTTACTACACAACCTATTTACCACTAACATTCAAGAATAGAATTCAATATAATTTTTGGAATTCACTTACTCTAAATATTTAATGACCACAAACATTTTCTCAGTATTAGAAATTATAAAAAATGAAAGCAGCAAAATTGGTGAAATTTGCAGGTATGGCTGCTTACCAAAATATTAAACAGAATCACCTGGAGAACGTACAGTCTGTAGTTAGAAGACTGAAATGCAAATTTAGAGTCTTTAATGATGAAATCACTTGTTTCATAATAACATCACTGTACAAAAATTAGCTGTAGGCCTAAAGAAAACTATGCAAGACCCAAATAACATGAGCTAAAAAATGTCCTGGAAACTAAAAAAAGAGTCTTGAATAAAATAAGATATACACTATGTTTTTGGAGGAAGAAATTAAATATTTCAAATATGTCAACTATCCTCAATTTCATCTGGGAAAGAAGATGTGAAAGACTAGCTAGAAAGCAATGCAGAAGAGAAGAGAGATTTGCGGGAGGAGAGAGAGAGGAGTATCAGATATCAACCCTCACTTTAACCTATTAGCATGTATAGGATTTGGTTAAAAATTGATGACTTGATCAAAATGGGCCTGCGAATTTATTCTTTAAAAAAGTATTATTTCAAATAAGAGAATAACAATCCAATCTGCAGGCCCAAGAATTAACTCTAATCAGTGCATCATTTACAGACACTGACCAGAAAACAAAATTTCTATAAAGGATTAATGGATTGGTAAGTATTATTTACTACTACTTTCATTATTAGTTTTCTTAAGTTGCCAAATTATATGCTATAGGCAGCAACAACATCACAAAAGTAACATTCATTGAGGATTTCCTAGATTCTGTGCCATGTGAGAAGCACTTGACATACAAGTCAAATATATCCCTCACAAAAATTATACAAGGGAGTTCCTATTAATCTTCATTTACAGATGAGAATAAGTTTTAAACAGGTAAATAACGTTCATTTTTGCAGATAGTATAAAGTCTGGATTTGAACTCCACATAAACTACTTTTCAAAAATCTACTATACTTCTATAAGAAGATAAAAGTTTTAAAACAAACAACACAAAATCTTTGTGGCAATACCACAGAGATGATAAGGTGGAATTGAGGTTCCATGTTAGGAAGATATTACAGTTTTCTAGGTGAGAAATAAAAGATTGAGCTGGGGCCGTGGAAGCCAATATGAAGTTAAATTTAAGGGCTATTTAGGAGGTAGACAAATGGAACTGTTATCATTGTAGGTATTGCTTATTTACTGTTGAACAGGAGTCCCCTGACATTTCCACAATCACTGGTATAAGGCAGAAAACCCTCACAGAATGATGCACAACTAAAACTTTGTGAACTGCAAAAATTTTTAATGTCTTAGGAGGCTACAATGCAACTTCAGAGGATTTGTGTTTTGTGTCTGTGTGTGGGCTGGGGCGAGGGGGCTTTTCTGTATTTTTCTGTATAAGTTAGATTGGTGTGGGAAACCTTTTGATTTTCTTTTGCTTGAGGGAAACTGCCAGGTGCCTGCTTGAATATCAGTACTATTTATTGGTATGTAGATGATTATTTTCTGCCTCTATTTTGGTCTTTCTTTCTTTCTTTCTTTCTTTCTTTCACACACATACAGAGAGAGAGAGAGAGAGAGAGGAAGAGAGCATATTCTATAGTACAGAACTTTTTAAAGATTTTTTAAAAGATTTATTTATTTATTTTAGAGAGAGAGGGCACTCAATGGCACACACATGCGTGGGTGTGCACGGAAGAGGGAAAGAGAGAATAGAATCTCAAGTTGATTCCCTGCGGAGTGCTGAGCCAAAAGCAGGGCTTGATTTCATGACCCTGAGATTAGGACCTGAGCTGAAATCAAGTTGACCACTTCACCAACTGAGCCACATAGGTATCCCCAACCCCCACTTTTTTTTTTTTTAAGATTACTTACCTTGTTAAGACTAGTTCTTAAGACTTATTTCTGAAGACAAATAGGCTGAATGTTAAATGAAATTGTTATTATTAGAAAATCAAAGAACATATTTCAAGTTTATTTTGAATTTTTAATTTTAAAATTTAATGTCTTAAGGTGGATTGATTAACACAATAAATCTTGGTTTCCCACCTGTTTCTGTGGGTATAAGGAAGACACCATTCTCTGGCAGTTTCTCAGCTCTGTGAGGGCAGGTATTCATCACATTGATTTAACAGATCTCCGTCATATGTAGTAGAATACTTAGCACAAGGATTATAAGCATTAATCTGTCAAAAACCTATTAAATTATGAACTTGTATTTTTAGAGTAAAGTAGGAGAAGGGAAAGAGAAAAGAAGGGAAAGGAAATAGAAGGAGAATAGAGAGAGAAGGGAGAAGAGGGAAAAGAGGAGGAAAAGGAGAGACAGAAGAAGAGGAGCAATAAAGAACGTATAAAGGAAAGAGGAGGAGAAATGGTAGAGGTAGAGAAGAGGGGAGAGGAAGGAGCCAGGAATTAAGAGGAGAGGGGAGGGAAAAGAAAGAATAGTATTTACTGATCGATGCATGTGTATGTGAAAACTACTTGGGAAGGAAAGGAACTATCTAGAACTCATACAGGGCCAGGAATAATATAAATTGCCACAACCAAATGGAGAAAACTTTCTCATTTCTGGGGTAATAAATAGAACTAAGGATGACTTGACCTCAGAAGTGAATAACTAATGTTTCACTTGAATACTGTTCTAGGTCCTGCAAGCAGAATGTACAAGCAAGATTCAAATGGGTCAAAATTTTCCTAAGTAACTTAAGTGTTTCGTAAAATAATGCTGAAGATGATTTACAGGAATACTCAGTTACCCAGTGCACAAAAGCTAAACTTTATAAAGTCTGGTAACGTATCAAAAATAACCAAGTATACAGAGAAGCAGGCAACATAACACATAATGAAGTTGAGACTCAATGAATAGAAATCTACACAAAAATCACATAGATGTAGAACTAAAACTAGCAGAAAATGACATTAAAACATTTTTTTAAAGAGATTTATTTATTTATTTGACAGACAAAGATCACAAGTAGGCAGAGAGGCAGGCACAGAGAGAGGGGGAAGCAGGCTTCCTGCTGAGCAGAGAGCCCGATGTGGGGCTTGATCCCAGAACCCTGGGATCATGACCCGAGCCTAAGGCAGAGGCTTTAACCCACTGAGCCACCCAGGTGCCCCTTAAAACATTGTTACGCCTATATTCCATATGTTCAAAAAACTAAGTAGGCACATGGAAGGAAAAAAAACTAAATCAAGCTTCTAGAGATGAAAAGTATAATGTTTGAGATTAAAAATATATATATTGGATTAGACTAATAGGTTAAACATTGAAGAAAGAAAGGTTCATGAACTTGAAATAGTAAATATACAAATAAAATGGAATTTATAAAACATATTAAGAGCAAAGATGAGCTCTGAGAAAAAATTCCAATTTATTTAATACATAAAACTGGAGTGACTACAAAGGACAATGAGAAGGAAGATATAAAAAACACATTAATTAATGTCTGGGGGTACCTATTTGGTTCAGTGGGTTAAGCAGTTAAGCATCTGCCTTCAACTCAGGTCATGATTCCAGAGTCCTGGAATTGAACCCTGCATTGGGTTCCCACTTCATGGGGAGTCTGCTTCTCCCTTTAACCCTCCCTCCTCTTATGTTCTCTCTCACTTTTTCAAATCAATAAAAACAATCTTTTTTTAAAAACTGAAAAAGGCTTAGCAAACTCAACACCCAAAGAACAAATAATCCAATCAAGAAATGGGCAGAAGACATGAACAGACATTTCTGCAAAGAAGACATCCAGATGGCGAACAGACACATGAAAAAGTGCTCCATATCACTCGGCATCAGGGAAATACAAATCAAAACCACAATGAGATATCACCTCACACCAGTCAGAATGGCTAAAATCAACAAATCAGGAAATGACAGATGCTGGCGAGGATGCGGAGAAAGGGGAACCCTCCTACACTGTTGGTGGGAATGCAAGCTGGTGCAGCCACTCTGGAAAACAGCATGGAGGTTCCTCAAAATGTTGAAAATAGAACTGCCCTATGACCCAGCAATTGCACTATTGGGTATTTACCCTAAAGATACAAATGTAGTGATCCAAAGGGGCACATGCACCCGAATGTTTATAGGAGCAATGTCCACAATAGCCAAACTATGGAAAGAACCTAGATGTCCATCAACAGATGAATGGATCAAGAAGATGTGGTATATATACACAATGGAATACTATGCAGCCATCAAAAGAAATGAAATCTTGCCATTTGCAACAACATGGATGGAACTAGAGCGTATCATGCTTAGCGAAATAAGTCAAGCAGAGAAAGACAACTATCATATGATCTCCCTGATATGAGGAAGTGGTGATGCAACATGGAGGCTTAAGTGGGTAGAAGAAGAATAAATGAAACAAGATGGGATTGGGAGGGAGACAAACCATAAGTGACTCTTAATCTCACGAAACAAACTGAGGGTTGCCGGGGGGAGGGGGTTTGGGAGAAGGGGGTGGGATTATGGACATTGGGGAGGGTATGTGATTTGGTGAGTGCTGTGAAGTGTGTAAACCTGGTGATTCACAGACCTGTACCCCTGGGGATAAAAATATATGTTTATAAAAAATAAAAAATTAAAGTCTAAAAAAAAAAAAAAAAAAAAGACCGTTAAATACAGACAACAAACTGGTATTTGCCAGATGGGAGGTAGATGGGAAGGTGGGCAAAACAGATTCAGGAGTTAAGAAGCAAAACTTCCAGTTACAAAATAATTAAGTCACAGAGATGAGAAGTACAGCATAGGGAATATAGTTAATCACATTGTAACAACAATTGTAAGACAGATGGTGACTAACCTAATAGTGGTGAGCCCTGAGCACGGCGTACAATTGTTGAATTAGTACATTGTACACCTGAAACTTATATAGCACTGTACGGCAATTATGCATTAATAAAATTTTTTAAAGGGTAAAAATAAATAAATAAATAAATAAAAATAAATACAAATACAAGATTTTTAAAAATAACAAACAAAGTAGATCTTGCTATCAGAAGTTAAAAGAAAAAATGCCTATACTAACATCAATTAAGTAGATTTAAGTACAAAGAACATTATTAAGGATCAAGGGTTATTCTATAATAATAAAAGAGTCAATTCGTCAAAAGGCACATCCCATTATAATTTTTTTAATTCATTAATAATAGATCTAAAAAATGCATGAAGCAAAAATTGATTGAGCTTCAAAGGGAAAGAGATGAATCTACTTTTTAGTCAAGAGATCCAGTACCCCTTCTTAATTAATTAATAGAGAAAGTAGACAGAAAAGATAAAGATTTTAAAAACACTGTCAATCTACATGAATAGATTGGCACTAGAATTGGCAGAAGAAACAGCCAAATGTGCATTCTTCCTGAAGTGTAAATGCGACATTTATTAAGATAAAATATATTTAGGGACAAAAACAAGTGTCAGTAAATTTAAAAGATTTTGAGCTGAGCCCAGTGTTTTCTAACCATGAAAGAATCAGATTAGAAATTAACAACCAGAAGAAATCTGGAGAAATCTTGAACTATTTGGAAACTAAATAACATATATGTATATAACCCAGTTAAAGAGCAAATTAAAAAGTGAATCAAAAAGTATTATGAATTGAATAAAAATGAAAATATGATAGATTAGAATTTGTGGAATGCCTCTAAACGACACTTAGGTAGATTTCTATGATACGAAATATTCATATTTTAAAAAGAGAATGTTCTCAAATCATGCCTTTAGCTTCCACCTTAAGATATGGCATAAATAAGCACAAACAAAATACAAAGTAAGCAGAAGAAACAGAATAATTAATGATAAAAGGAGAAATGAATAATGAAATAAAAACTATAGACAAAATGGAGCAAAGTGCTGTTTTCTTGAGATTAATACATTTTATAAACTTATAGCCTAAATAATTACAAAATAGGAGAGAAAAAGAGACTGACTTTCTTCTAGAACAGCAAAGTGGTCAGTCAGCTTTTCTCTGAGAATTCTCGGGTATTTGTGGAGTCCTCTAGTCACCAACTTGGGAGGGGGACTTTCAGATGTGAAGCAAAGAAAGGACCGAGAAGCTTCAACATTTGTATGAGGACATCCTCTTAATCCCCCAAATGTAGACTGGGGGATTTTACCCCCTACATCAGCCCCTTGGGTTTCTAATCTCAGAACACTCTTGCTTAAAAACAACTTTCAGGGATCCTGTTGGGTAATGCTGCATATCCAGAGGTCACTGAAAGACTTAAAGAGGGCACCTGCGTAGCTCTGTCTGGTTAAGCATTTGCCTTCTGGTCAGGTCATGGTCCAGGGGTCCTGGGGTCAAGCCCCTCACTGGGCTCCCTGCTTTAAGAAAGACTTAAAGAAATGGTGGTTATAAAGAAACAGTGATTATTTCCCCATTCTATCTCTCTTCCACCTGCTGTGGTAGCTGGTGCATCCAATTCCTGGAAATTAATGAAATAGTCAAACTGAACTGCCTGACTTCTCTGTTCTTTCTTTCTGTGGATCTGTAGTTTAGAGTTTCCTGATCTACAAATTACTCACTGTTCTTTCATTAGATTTTTTTCTATAATTTTCAGTGTCTCTTAGTTTCATGAAATACAGATCTTATGATCATTCCCTTATCATTTCTTTGCATAGTTTTAAGGTAGTTTTCAATAAAACCACTTGTTGAATTTTCCTAGCATCATCCATTGCATTTAGTTAATATGGCCTTTAGTTTTTTTTTTTAATTCATTATTTTTAAATAATGTCGACTATGAAATTATCCTGCATTCCATTAATTTTCACTCATAGTTTTACACTTATTAACAGTGCCTACCTGAATTATTAAAATGATTGTTATGAATTTTGACTTTTCCAACTTTGTCATTCTTCTAGTATTTATTAATTAACATTTTCTGTTACATATGTATGAAGTGCCATTGTGAAATCAGTCTAATTTTATTCAATGTATTATACTCTAGTTAATATCCATTTTAATGCTCTCAATTGTTACAAATTCGCCAATGAAATTCACCTCAACCTGTATTCTGTGTATTTTTTTATTATCTCAGTTTTTTTAGTCATTTCCTTATTTTTTGAACACAGGAAGTTCCAGGGTCATCTGAGACTGACCCTACCCCAGTGCTAGAATCAACCATTACTCCAGACAACACTGGTTTTTGCTTAATGAGGTATTTCGAAACCAAGACTTAAGAGTTATTGTATTCACTGATGCAGAAATAACTAAAAAATATATTTGTGTATGTATATACATGTGTGAGTTTCTTTTCATACCTCTACATGCTAACTCAAGAGTACAGGGTTCTTGGGGCGCCTGGGTGGCTCAGTGGGTTGGGCCGCTGCCTTCGGCTCGGGTCGTGATCTCAGGGTCCTGGGATCGAGCCCCACATCGGGCTCTTTGCTCAGCAGGGAGCCTGCTTCCTCCTCTCTCTCTCTCTCTGCCTGCCTCTCTGTCTACTTGTGATCTCTCTCTGTCAAATAAATAAATAAAATCTTTAAAAAAAAAAAAATAAAAAAAAAATAAAAAAAAAGAGTACAGGGTTCTTCCTTCCATCTCCATCTCTCTACAGTGTTAGAACCCTGTCTCTTAATTATATCAAACATTTATTCATTTGCTACTGATAAAGTACTCATAGAGTTACAATATTGCTAAACGAATACCACTAGGAACAGCAAAACTCCAAATTAGATTTTAAGATTTATTTGTGATTGTATTTATCTTTACCCTGAAAGTATGTAGTCAGCATAATACTATAATCAAAACCTATTTGGATTAATGTTCCTTTTTTTGTTCTGTGCCATTATTTTATTCACTTGAAATGCAGGTAGGTTCATTTGATTCTGTCAGTTTTCAGAATATGAAGGTTGTATCAGATGATTTTAAGTCAAAATAAAGCATTAGGGTGATGATCACTTAAGATAAACTTTGAAATAATAACATATATATTTGTGTGTATATAAATATCATTATTAGAAAACACATTTATATTCTTCATGATACCAACACAATCAAATATGAGAAAACATTTTTAGTTCAATTCTAAGAGATCAGTTTTTACTGTTGTCCAGAATGAGTGATACAAATGATGCCTATATAATTTTAAGTAATTTGGAGCAAACTGTACTTAGTTGAGTGATTTGGATCTCTCTTACCTAGTCATCTATATAATTTTTTAATTTAATTTTAAAGATAGAGTATTAATTTGAATATTTGTTACTCCTTGATTTTAGTATTCATTTCAGGAAAAGAAGTTTTTATGTGTACAAAATTTATATTTTTGCAATATTTTGATGTGTAAATTAAGACAAAGTGCTTCCTTATAGCTTAATAAGAACAGATGCATGTGACGAATAGAACAAAAACAGAAACAGATGGCATATCACATTTATAACATCTTAATTTGTCCGATTTATGTAACGCAATTACCATAATAAGTATACTATATTTAACTGGTTTTCTTAGAATCTACCAGTTCCATAAAGAAACAAAATGGTTCTTTAAAATGTACTACATACATATACCCATACATAGTGTTTTGCAGTTACTGTTACTGGGATGTAGAAACGTTCCCAATTAAAAACACAAACACACGCATTCACATTGTATTTGCTGAATTTGCATGAGGCAATAGTTACTGATCTTCCACTGATCAATTAAAATTCTAATAAAGTAGGTTTCATGGGAAAATATTTTTCTATCACCAGCAGAAAAGGAGACGTCTGTTTCCCTATCATTCCAAAAGGAATATTTGTGTAAATCCCTTTGCTTTTCTATGATACTCTCATGAATTATTTTTAAAATATTAATTTTACCACTTATTCCACATCAGAGCACTTTGTTACATACATTTGAGGGACAAATTTTGATGCAAGATAAGTTCAGCTTTGAATATTAAGGAAAGATTAAAAGAAAGCAGTAAGGCAATTATATGAAAAATACAGATCTCTGAAATCCTCTCAGGCTATTGAAAATCAAGAAGGATTTTTGTCCTAGAGTATCCAGATTGGTATAACAGACTAAATAATTCCTTAATTCTTCATTTGATTATTATTGTGTGATTACAGTCTTGAATTAAATCAATGTTCATGACAAGTTCTGAATAATTTGGGTTGCCAAATCCTCTTTTCTTCCACAGACATTTTGTCAGTTTCTTCAAGTTGCTTACAATCTTTCTTGTTCTAAAGTATGAATATAAAGATCACTTTGTAATACAAACATTTTCCAACACAATATAAAGTATGTGTAGCCTTGGAAACAGCCAAATATGTTTCAACTTTTCATCAAGTGCATTGTCATGTTATTGACTTATCTATAGTCCCAACATTTAAGCCCTTAAGGAAAACTTATAAAATTAACCTGTCTGCAGTTGAACTTAGATCATATGGATACAATCAGTGGTTTCATGATTACAGAGTCTCACTTCAGGAAATGTTCTGAAAACATGTTCTTTGATCTCTTTCTGTGTATGTATTTGTAGATCTATGTATATAATATCATTAATTCTTCTTATTGCAAGTAGATGAACATATATATGTAACAGATAGGTAGATGTAGGTATAGATAAACATATAATAAACATAAATAGAACATAGTAAATTAACATATAGAGGGTTTTTTTCGTACTAAGTAGTACAATCCAATTTCTTGAAAATATTACGGATTAGTTTTTTTTATTTTTTAAAGATTTTATTTGTTTATTTGACATCACAAGTAGGCAGAGAGGCAGGCAGAAAGAGAGGAAGGGAAACAGGAAGCAGACACTTCGCTGAACAGAGAGCCCGATGCCAGCTTGATCCCAGGACCCTGGGATCATGACCTGAGGTGTCCCAGGAACCTGGGATAATGACCTGAGGTGAAGGCAGAGGTTTTAACCCACTGAGCCACCCGGGCGCCCCATGAATTAGGTTCTTAATGATAGTAAACAAAAACTGAGCAGTATGAGGTGGCGTTTTACTTTTTCTTTTCTTTCCTTTTTTTTTTTTTTTTTTTTAACATGTGTAGACATTCAAAGTGATCCCAGTTATAAAATAATATATTTTTAAGGCAAAGCTTCATCCAGTTAACATAAAATCTAAACTTGGCCACTTTTTTTTTTTTTTTTTAATGTTGTTAGACTTACAGCTTAGAAAATATATTGAGGTTTTTTGGTCATTTTACTTAGATTTCATCACAAGAATGCAAATTATGATAAGCACCGAAGCAGAAGGCTGATGAGTCAGATTAAAAAGCAATCAAACTAATAATTAAATTATCTGCCTAGTACTATCTCTTTGACTATGAATATTTCTTTAAATGCTCACTGCATAATGTTAATAGTTTTCTTACCACAGTGACACTTGCAATTACAGATAAAGTATGCAAACATATTTGTACTCCAGTAAGGTCTTTAACCAGAAAATAATGTTGTGTTAATATCATTTTGTTTAAGAATATGAGGTGTCATTAACTTGGTGTTCATTTTAAGGTATAAAAGTGATTAATTAGTCATGACAACCTGGTATATGAAACAATTATAAAGTCATCCAACAAGCCAGTCTTTTTCATGTTTGTATAATGCTTTTTTAAATTAAAATATAATGGCATTTGGGACATAATTAAGATAACACAAGGCAAATCACACACACACACCCACACCCACACACACAACTTAAGAAACAATACAATTTGTAGATAAAGAATTCTGAGTTTAGAAAATTATAGAATATGACTATGTTTATAGAAACAAGTTTTATTTAAGATAAAACATTATGCCCAGTATGCTTATGTACATTTAAGTAAATGATACAATTATACAAATTTAAATCATGTTATATTTTGTATTGAGAACTAACTAGTACCTAGGATTATGCCGGTGCTCTGTTATATATTATCTAATTAAACAGGGGGATTCAAACAGAGCCAAGAATGTAAAGAAGTGTAACAGTGGGTAAGAAAATAATGATATTCATTCACTCATCAAATATTGATTGGACCCTACCAGGTGAAAGGCATTGAGCTCCATACTTCGTACATTATGGTTAGATTCAGAGATAATTAAAACTGAAACCTGTCACTGGGAAAGAATTTTATAGGTGACAAAAATGAGGAACATGTGGAGTGCTTTGGGAAAAGAGAGGAGATAAGAATAATTAAGGATTGGAAAGTATGAAATGAAGGCAGAGGGGAAACAAGCAAGAAAATATGTATTAAGGGGGCAGTATTTTTCTTGCTTCTTTGAGAAGAGGAGATAATGGTATATACACGTGAAAATGAAGGACAAATGGGAATACATCCCCAAAAATATGGAAGTTAAAATACAGAGACACAAAAACATAAAGTTTATGAAAGAAAAGAATGTGTTACACATTTTCTACGATTAAAATTCCTTTTTACAAGTGTCAGACTTTTTCAAAGCTCAAAAACATTAATTGGAATTAAAACTGTGAAGGGCGAGTCCAAGCTTGAATTCAGTTTCTGTATTGGACACGTGTTATTTTCTTCCACCAAGAATCTATTTACCCTTCTTCTGGCTAAACAATATGCAGCATATGGGGGTTTCCTGGGCACATGGCCAGTGCCGTAGCACAGGGCTTTGTGCTTAGAAGGGCACCATGCTTGGTTTTATGCTCTCTTGTTGCTGTCTTGAAATCCTTAATATTTTTTTAAAACAGAACCCTGCAATTTTGGGGTGCCTGGGTGGCTCAGTGGGTTAAGCCTCTGCCTTTGGCTTAGATCATGGTCCCAGGGTCCTGGGATCGAGCCCCATTCCCCCCCCCCCCACCCCGCCTGCCTCTCTGCCTACTTGTGATGTCTCTCTCTGTCAAATAAATAAATAATCATTTAAAAAAAAAAGAACCCTGCAATTTCATTTTGCACTTGACCCCCCTAAACTGTGCAACTGTTCCAGATAGCACATTTAGCTTTTGGGGGGAAACATACAGCCTCCTCTCCTTTGAATGGGCCCCGACTTGTCTTGGGCTTTTTGGATAATTACATTATCCGAATTCAGGGAGAGATTCATGAGTAAAAGTCAGGCCTATGCTGATTTCTTCTTAACTGTGAAGTATTCTGACACTTCTGAAGTTGCTTTTGTCCTTTGAATGAGACACTAAAGGGGTCTTAGATCTGGAATGGACACAGTCATCTTGGGGCCATGATGAAAAAGTCCCGGTAAGTTGCCAGCCAGCATCAAGAGGAGAGTAGTGCTGAGGCAGGATTTGCACAGGTTCCTGATGCACCATTTGAGCTCCTAGAACAGGCTGCTTTGGAAGTTGGCCAAATTTCTGAACATCATCAACAGAGACAGTGAATTCTCCATTTTCTCCAGCCAAGTTTCATTGTGTTCCTCTGCCTTTTGCAACAGAAAGAATCCTTATAAAAATCCACTTAATGGAAACTGTAAAAAAAAGTTTCTTTTTTTATCTTAATGTTTTATAAAAGCTCTTAGATAAATATTGGGATGTTTATCCCAATATACATAACTCACATTTTCCAGTGAGAAAAATACAAAATCAAAAACACCACTGTAGTTGAAAAAACCCATCTTCCCCTTCAGTGGTCCCCTCATAACGTAACTTTGCTGTGTTCAGAGTCCTTAGAGAACAGTTATAAAAACCACCATTTATCCATTATTTTTAAATTTTAAAAAAAGAACAAAATTTTATAGGTGTAAAAGAATTCACCTGAATTCTCTCTACCTTTCTTTATATTTAGTAATATAGTTTACTTTCCAATCTGACAGAAATACATTTTTTAAATGTTTAACTATCTGTGTTTTATCCCCTATAAAATATTTATTATATCCTTGCTTGATTGAAAGTCATTCGCTAAGAGAGCGTCTATAGGTATAACACTTTGCCAGGTTGGGAACCTGTTTCATAACTGTCTCTACTAGATTAAATATAAGTGATTTATTGATTAATGTCATGAAAACATAGAAGGAAAAAAAATGCTTTACTACAATGGAGGGATAACATTCATCACTTTTTTAACATAAGTTGTCTGTCATTCTTGAAAGGTAGGTTTGTTTGTTTTTTCACTTCCATGGCATGATGGTATTTATCATATTCTGCTTACATTTTTGGATATGACTAATGTAGTTAAGTAAAAATGACGTGCAAAAATGGATATGAAACTGGAAGCAGAAATTCTGCAATGTAAAATTTACATATCTTCAAATATATTGCCATATTTTATTCAAATCTTAAGATGCAATTGATTATAAGCTGCATCATTTTTTTATGTATCATGAGGAAATGAAGAAAAGTCTTCTAAATAACACTGAATCACTTGTAAGACTCATTAAATATGAAGACTATGCACATAGAATTAAGAATATATCATCAAAAATGGCTAATTATTTTTCAATAAATATTTCCACTAGCAATATATTAGTTTTCTTAAATTTAATTTTTGCTGTATTTAAGTTGTTCTTCTCAATGATGATTAGAACATATTTTAATGCATTTATTATCTTTCAAATTTCCTGTTTGTGATGCATTATCTTCTGCATGTTTTTACTGACATTTGTTTCTCTTCTTGCTTTTACAATTGCTAATGTATTCCAGATTAGTTTTATTTTTTAATTTATGCATATCACGATTATTGTTACCTAATTTTTAGTTGAACTGTTAAACTTTCTTAACATAAGATAATTTTAGACTTCATATTTAAAGGCGATTTTAGGTTTACAACAAATTTCAGAGAACAAGACAGAGATTTCACATATATTCCATGATCCCAGGCACACATAGCTTCCTCCCCCATTATCACCACCAGAAAGGAACATTTTTTACCAAGGATGAACTTACATTGATATGTCACAATCATCCCATTAGTTCATCAGCTGACTATATTTACAGTGCTCTCTTTCTGGGTTCTCTATTCTGTTCCATCTGTCAACTTTCTATTTTCTAGTATCACATGTCCTGATTACTGTAGCTTCATGGTAAGTCTTTTTTTTTTTTAATTTTTAATTTTTTATAAACATATATTTTTATCCCCAGGGGTACAGGTCTATGAATCACCAGGTTTACACACTTCACAGCACTCACCAAATCACATACCCTCCCCAATGTCCATAATCCCACCCCAACTCCCAAACCCCCTCCCCCCGGCAACCCTCAGTTTGTTTTGTGAGATTAAGAGTCACTTATGGTTTGTCTCCCTCCCAATCCCATCTTGTTTCATTTATTCTTCTCCTACCCACTTAAGCCTCCATGTTGCATCACCCCTTCCTCATATCAGGGAGATCATATGATAGTTGTCTTTCTCTGCTTGACTTATTTCGCTAAGCATGATACGCTCTAGTTCCATCCATGTTGTTGCAAATGGCAAGATTTCATTTCTTTTGATGGCTGCATAGTATTCCATTGTGTATATATACCACATCTTCTTGATCCATTCATCTGTTGATGGACATCTAGGTTCTTTCCATAGTTTGGCTATTGTGGACATTGCTGCTATAAACATTCGGGTGCATGTGCCCCTTTGGATCACTACGTTTGTATCTTTAGGGTAAATACCCAATAGTGCAATTGCTGGGTCATAGGGCAGTTCTATTTTCAACATTTTGAGGAACCTCCATGCTGTTTTCCAGAGTGGCTGCACCAGCTTGCATTCCCACCAACAGTGTAGGAGGGTTCCCCTTTCTCCGCCTCCTCGCCAGCATCTGTCATTTCCTGACTTGTTGATTTTAGCCATTCTGACTGGTGTGAGGTGATATCACATTGTGGTTTTGATTTGTATTTCCCTGATGCCGAGTGATATGGAGCACTTTTTCATGTGTCTGTTGGCCATCTGGATGTCTTCTTTGCAGAAATGTCTGTTCATGTCCTCTGCCCATTTCTTGATTGGATTATTTGTTCTTTGGGTGTTGAGTTTGCTAAGTTCTTTATAGATTCTGGACACTAGTCCTTTATCTGATATGTCGTTTGCAAATATCTTCTCCCATTCTGTCAGTTGTCTTTTGATTTTGTTAACTGTTTCCTTTGCTGTGCAAAAGCTTTTGATCTTGATGAAATCCCAATAGTTCATTTTTGCCCTTGCTTCCCTTGCCTTTTGCGTTGTTCCTAGGAAGATGTTGCTGCGGCAGAGGTCGAAGAGGTTGCTGCCTGTGTTCTCCTCAAGGATTTTGATGGATTCCTTTTGCACATTGAGGTCCTTCATCCATTTTGAGTCTATTTTTGTGTGTGGTGTAAGGGAATGGTCCAATTTCATTTTTCTGCATGTGGCTGTCCAATTTTCCCAGCACCATTTATTGAAGAGGCTGTATTTTTTCCATTGGACATTCTTTCCTGCTTTGTCGAAGATTAGTTGACCATAGATTTGAGGGTCTATTTCTGGGCTCTCTATTCTGTTCCATTGATCTATGTGTCTGTTTTTGTGCCAGTACCATGCTGTCTTGATGATGACAGCTTTGTAATAGAGCTTGAAGTCCGGAATTGTGATGCCACCAACGTTGGCTTTCTTTTTCAATATCCCTTTGGCTCTTCGAGGTCTTTTCTGGTTCCATATAAATTTTAGCATTATTTGTTCCATTTCTTTGAAAAAGATGGATGGTACTTTGATAGGAATTGCATTAAATGTGTAGATTGTTTTAGGTAGCATAGACATTTTCACAATATTTATTCTTCCAATCCAGGAGCATGGAACATTTTTCCATTTCTTTGTGTCTTCCTCAATTTCTTTCATGAGTACTTTATAGTTTTCTGAGTATAGATTCTGTGTCTCTTTGGTTAGGTTTATTCCTAGGTATCTTATGGTTTTGGATGCAATTGTAAATGGGATTGACTCCTTAATATCTCTTTCTTCTGTCTTGCTGTTGGTGTAGAGAAATGCAACTGATTTCTGTGCATTGATTTTATATCCTGACACTTTACTGAATTCCTGTATAAGTTCTAGCAGTTTTGGAGTGGAGTCTTTTGGGTTTTCCACATATAGTATCATATCATCTGCGAAGAGTGATAATTTGACTTCTTCTTTGCCGATTTGGATGCCTTTAATTTCCTTTTGTTGTCTGATTGCTGAGGCTAGGACCTCTAGTACGATGTTGAATAGCAGTGGTGATAATGGACATCCCTGCCGTGTTCCAGACCTTAGCGGAAAAGCTTTCAGTTTTTCTCCATTGAGAATGATATTTGCGGTGGGTTTTTCATAGATGGCTTTGATGATATTGAGGTATGTGCCCTCTATCCCTACACTTTGAAGAGTTTTGATCAGGAAGGGATGTTGTACTTTGTCAAATGCTTTTTTCAGCATCTATTGAGAGTATCATATGGTTCTTGTTCTTTCTTTTATTGATGTGTTGTATCACATTGACTGATTTGCGGATGTTGAACCAACCTTGCAGCCCTGGAATAAATCCCACTTGGTCATGGTGAATAATCTTTTTAATGTACTGTTGAATCCTATTGGCTAGTATTTTGTTGAGTATTTTCGCATCTGTATTCATCAAGGATATCGGTCTATAGCTCTCTTTTTTGGTGGGATCCTTGTCTGGTTTTGGGATCAAGGTGATGCTGGCCTCATAAAATGAATTTGGAAGTTTTCCTTCCATTTCTATTTTTTGGAACAGTTTCAGGAGAATAGGAATTAGTTCTTCTTTAAATGTTTGGTAGAATTCCCCCGGGAAGCCGTCTGGCCCAGGGCTTTTGTTTGTTTGGAGATTTTTAATGACTGTTTCAATCTCCTTACTGGTTATGGGTCTGTTCAGGCTTTCTATTTCTTCCTGGTTCAGTTGTGGTAGTTTATATGTTTCTAGGAATGCATCCATTTCTTCCAGATTGTCAAATTTATTGCCGTAGAGTTGCTCATAGTATGTTCTTATAATAGTTTGTATTTCTTTGGTGTTAGTTGTGATCTCTCCTCTTTCATTCATGATTTTATTTATTTGGGTCCTTTCTCTTTTCTTTTTGATAATTCGGGCCAGGGGTTTATCAATTTTATTAATTCTTTCAAAGAACAAGCTCCTACTTTCGTTGATTTGTTCTATTGTTTTTTTGGTTTCTATTTCATTGATTTCTGCTCTGATCTTTATGATTTCTCTTCTCCTGCTGGGCTTAGGGTTTCTTTCTTGTTCTTTCTCCAGCTCCTTCTTAAAGTCAAATAACATCAGTCCTCCAACTTTGTTTTTCCTCTTTCAATATTGTGTTGGCTATTCTCAGTCTTCTTCCTCTCCATATGAACTTTAGAATCAGTTTGTCAGCATCCACAAAATAACTTGCTGAGATTTTGATTGAGATTAGATTGAGAAGCAGAAGTTCTTCACACTAATGAAGCCATATTTATTTGTCTTTTCCTTCTAGTTTTACTTTTGTGTTCTATTTAAGAATTGCTTCTTTATGCTAAGGACATATACATATACTCTTAAATTTAAATATATATATATATATATATATATATATATATATATATATTTGGGGCACCTGGGTGGCTCAGTGGGTTAAGTCTCTGCTTTCTGCTCAGGTCATGGTCTCAGGGTCCTGGGATGGAGCCCCACATCGGGCTCTCTGCTCAGCAGGAAGCCTGCTTCCTCCTCTCTCTCTGCCTGCCTCTCTGCCTACTTGTGATCTCTCTCTGTCAAATAAATAAATAAAATCTTAAAAAAAATTTTGTAGCTTTACAGTTAATCATTATATCTGTACAGAAAATTACCTCATGTAGATAATATTCACAGAAATACATTTTGGCCCTTATTGGCTTTTTGTATTTCCTTATATATTCCAAGTTCCATGAAGACCAATTTTGGAATTTTTATTGACATTACTCTAAGTTTTCAGATCAATTTGGAGAGAATGGTAATCTTTTTTAAGAGACTGAATTTTCTTATACACCAATATTACATCTACATTGATCTCATGTCTTTAATGAATTCTGTATCCCCCTAAAAATAAATTATTCATTGTAAACCTCAATATCTCATATACCAAATGCTTTTTTGCCTTTGTAAATTTCAGTATTTGTAAAACAATTTTATAACCAATTGTTTAAATAAGATACTATATTGCTAGTATGTAGAAATTCAATGGATTTATGCAGTCATCCTATGTCCATCAACCTGCTGAGCTCTATTAATTGTAATAATTTCTGAATTATTATATTATTTTCTGTTCCATATGCAGACAACCTTATTTCACAAGAAAAGCCATGCAAGAGTTATTATAATTTCGATATTTTAAAATTAGCCTTAAACCCTGCTTTTAGTCCCTATTCCTAATAGCTGGCAGGAATATGTAATCTTTACCATTCCTATCATCATTCTTATACTCTTCCTCTACTTGCATAAAGTTTGGAAAGTTTATGTTTTCCAGAAAAGAAAAGAAAAGAAAAGAGAAGAAAAGAAAAGAAAAGAAAAGAAAAGAAAAAGGGCTGGGGGGCATCTCAGGGCTCCTGGGTGGCTCAGTTAGTTAAGTGTCTGTCTTCACTCAGGTCATGATTCTGGAGCCCTGGGATGAAGCCCCATGTCAGGCTCCCTTCTCAGCAGGTAGTCTATCTCTCTCTACTTCTCCTTCTGCCCTCCCCCATGTTTTGTTTCTCTCTTTTCCACTTAGTCACTCTCTCCCCATCAAATAAATAAAATATTAAAGTATATATTTTAAAATATACATATATATTTTTAAAAAGAGGAGTCTCAAGTCCCTAGCCCATTGTAAGTGCCCCCTTTATTTCTCCAGCCCTCATGGATCCTTGAAAACTCCTTTTTATGCTCTATGTAATGGTTAGGAAACTGCCAACTCTCAAAATTCTGGCACACTAGCCTCTCCAGAGATATACCACATAGCCTTTCCCTGTGGACTGTTGTTCCTTCATCAGGATGCTTCAGAGAGCTTTGTGAATGCTTTCAACATTCTTGGACACTTTCCATAGCTGTTGGAACCCACCATCTCCTATCTGCTGTCCTTGAGACTCTCTATCTTCTGCTCTGCACGGTATACCCCCATTTCTGTACATCATCTTAGTATAATCTCTTTAAATAATTTAGGTTTTATGGAATAACACAAAAAGCTGCTGACTTCAAGTAACTTCTGTTTTTGTTTGTTAGTATGTTTGTTTAGGGAGAAGGGTGTCATGGGGAGAAGGGGCTTGAAAGAAGACTTAGTGCTTATAAATCAATGGTTTTTGGTAGAACATAAATTCGTACCATGAAGTACATTACCACACTTGTGATGGAGATTTGCTGCTGGGGTATATGAACCACTCCTGTCTCTTAGTTCTATGCTCATGGTCACACATATGTATACATATGCTGTATTCATTTCCCATTGCTATCACAAGAAGTTACCACAAACTTAGTGGTTTACAATTTATTACCTTATATTTTTAGAGGATAGAGGTCCAAAATCAGTCTCACTGGGCTAAAGTCAGGGTTTGACAGAGCTAGTCCTTCTGGAACAACTTTTAGAAGCTGTCTGCATTCTTTGACTCATGGCTCCTTCACATCTCCCCAACCTTCTGCTTTGGTTGTTACATGTCTCACCCTGATCACCTGCATCTTTCTCACAAGGACCCTTGTGATCATGTTAAGATGACGCAAATAATCTGGGATTATCTCCCCATCCTAAGACCTTTAACATAATTCCATCCCCAAAATCATTTTTGCTGCATAAATTAACTTTCATTGGGGTTTGGGACACGTGTTTTGGGGGCATCATTGTTTGGCTTATGACATCTGACTAACTTTGGTATTTTCATGATCCGTAGGAATTTCAATTAAAAGATGTCATGTTTAATTTTAATATTCACATAGATTCTCTTATATATCTCAGTTGATGGAAGAACTTGTTCAAGAGCATGCCTGATCATCAACCTATATTCTCTTTTCCTCCACATCCAATAATTTTCTAAATCCGTTATTACATTTCCCTGGAATATTTGCTGAACTCACTCCTTCTTTTAATTCTCATTGAGTTTTATTTTTAATTTTTGTCTCATCTCTTGCTCATTTACCATGAGAAATTTGGCAGTCTTCCTGTCATCGGACTCACTGTCCCCCAGTCATTTTACCCTACAGTCATCAGAGTGATTTTTCCAAAACATAATCTCATCATTCCACTTTTCTTCCAAACACAAAATCTTAAGATAGGAAGTCGAATTGTGCATTTGTTTCTTATTGTTTATTGGAGAAAAGTAAAATGCCTGGAATTGGTTGCCAAGGTCTTGCCTAGACTGCACACATAGGAGTGACAATGTGATTGAACTTGAAGTTCCCCACATGACTGAATGCTCTACCACTAAGACGCCAGGATTTCTCCTGCTTCCTATGGAATATCCACTGATAGGCACAGTCTATGCTTCAGTGGTTGGATAAAAAGCCTTTAGAATCTGGTCTTTCTCTTTTAATTTCTTCCTTTACCATTTACACACACATACACACACACACACACCCCAAAAAATCATGTTGTACTGAGTTAATTGTTGTTTTCCAACAAATTTGCCATTGCTTTGTTTCTTTTCCTCCTTGACTTAATAGGGGTTTCTAGCAATTTCAGTTTGAAGTGTCACTTTCTAATTAAAAATAAGATAAAAAATGAGTATTAAAAATGTACATCTGTTGTCTTGAAATGAGTCTGTGCCATCTGCCAGCAACCTCCTATCTTGTTGAATAAATGAACAATTATATGTAAACCTACAAATTCTAAATTAAATGTTTCTAGTTCACTGTGTGTGTGTGTGTCTAATACTTTAGAATGCATGGCCACGGGGCTCACGTAGCTTATAGGGAATTAAATGTAGAACTTTGGGACTTGTATTTGATTTCCCCTGCTGCCATTAAAAATTTACGGCAAACTTAGAGGCTTCAAACAACACAAATGCATTGTCTCCTCATTCTGTAAGGCAGACTTCTGAGTTGGTGTAACTGGTTTCTCTGCTGTGGGTTTCACGAGCCAGAATCAAGGTAGCAACTGGCTTTACTCCCGTCATGAGATGCTGGAGAGGATCTGTCCCAAGGCTCATTCAGAGTGGTGACCAGATTGCTGTGCTGTTATAGGACTGAGGTTTCTACCCCCACTGATGTGTGCTTCAAAAGGCAGCCTGCTGCTCCTGTCCAAGCTTCCCCATTTGCTCCCCTTCCCCAATGGCAGCTTCCTTCCTGTGTCATCTCTCCTAATTTCCAGAGCTGCTTCTGGAGCTGACTCCTCTGCCCTCCTGTCTGCTTTATAAAGGCACTTGTGACCTTAGTAGGTCCACCCGGATTATTGAAAAATAATCTCCCCACTTTGTTGTCAGCTGACTCTTTGCCATAATTCCATCTGCAAAGTTCCTTCCCTTGGGGACAATACCTAGATCAAATTCTCGAATAACAAAGGCAAAGCAAAGCCATCTTGTGGGGGAGAGGCAGAGCTTTAGAATTCTGCCTGCACAATACTGAAGAGGGAGAAAGACATTGCAACCTTTTAGAATAGAGTGACCTCAAGAAATATTTGAAACCTTCAGGACACTGTCTATAAAAGTGAGGCGGGGGCTAGAGGCTATAGAAAGAAACAGTTTTGTTAGATGTTAGGGCCCTTTAAAATCTCCCTTTTTGTATCTCTTATATTTTAACCAGGTTTATTTTTGCTTCTTTCCCCTCTCTCCTCTCTAGAATTAATAGTAAACTGGTTTAAACTAAAACGGTCTCTTTGCTATCTTTACGAATTAATAAAAAATAGACAAGCCGAGGACACGGATTCTGGTCTGCTGCAGGCTCCAGCGAAACAGGAGGCCAGGTGGGAACAGTGTGTGTTGTGGGCTGAGGAGAAAAGCGGACACAGATTGTTTGCCTGAGGCCTGCAGGAGCAAAGTGAAGGCTGAGCTGGCAGACTAGCCACGAAAGAATTATTCAAGATTTAGGAGACATATTTTGTTCTTAAGACTTAATTATCCAAACCAAATATCAAGAGTAGTTATTGTGGTTCTTTAATATTTTCCATGTTCTGGTTTGTTTCCTCACAAGTCCACTGTATAGATGATCCAAAGAAAAAAGTGGGGTGCTTGATTTTTATAAAGACGAATGCATTTAGAGATCAACATGGCATATAACATTATTTTTAAAATATAGCCTGAAATTTGGTGTTTATATGTGAAAAGAGTACACATGTTCTTTAGTTTCTTTTTACACTGTGTTGAGATTTCTGAATTTTGTAAGTATTGTAATAAGTGTGACAAGGAATACATATTATTTTAAGATTTAAATAACTGCTAAAAAGTTGTGGGATTTTTGCATTATTGGTAGCATCTACTATTATTTTTCTTATTATTATTCCCTTTTATACTTTAGTCTTTCATCCAATGAAAAGTATATCCAGAGGCTCTAAAATTTGCCACATGCTGCCGTATAAAAATGAATGAGGCAGTTCCAGGCGTGGATACAATCAGCACGGTGTGAAAAGACCCTCAAAAAAAAAAAAAAATCAATTCACTGAGTATAGAAAATGTTACAAATGGGGAGATTTCTAAAAGTCAGCATGAAAACACAACTGTTTTAGTATGTGAAGTAATCACCTCATATCAGGACTCGCCTGTGGAGAGGGTTTATTTTGTAGATCACCTCTTGAAGGAAGATTTAATCTGCATGTTTTTGGGGTTGAATTTTGATACATTCTGTGTGAAGAGATTCCTTCTGGTATCACATATTTCATTTCTGCAACAATAAAATAGGTTTGCCCTGGAAAAGGAAAGGGAGATTCCTTAATATGGGTTGCTTATTCCACTGACCAGGAGACTCCAATTGTCTGAGGGTTACTTTTTCTTAGTGTTTATTCTATTTCTCTTCTCATAATAAGGATAGTCACAAAATAAGTTAGCTGGACCACCCTACCCTTCATCTACATTAACCTGAATCTTTCCTCTTCCAAATAAATAATATATATACAATGTTCTGATTTTTGTGCTTATTTGGATTTATCTAAAAGAGGTGATTTTCTCTCCCTACCAGGATACTCCAACATGCATAGTCCAAGTTGACATAAAGCTTTCATGCAAACCACTTCCCTGGGCCTCCTGCCCATTTTTGTCATATTCCTTTCCATTCGAGAATTCTGGATTAGCCACATTATTATGGAAGACTGAACAATGTTGCCAGGTCTAGCAGGACTCAGTTTAGGGTTATATTGACATACAAAATGACAAGCTGTTAATGCTCTTATACATTATTTTACTCTTAAATAGGGCAGGAGGAGGATGCAACAAAATACTACAGAAAAAAATTGTAATGTTATAAGAATCCAAAACATGTTCCTAGTTATAACCATAGTGATGATTAACCATGATGCAGCTGTGGCCATTCTCCAGTTATAAAGCAGGTGATAGTTAAGAAACTCCCATTAAAACATGGTATGTATAGGTCTGTTTCTATATGTATACACATTCTTTTCTACAGTAGTTTCAAATTCTCATTGTGTTTCCTAGACATTTCCAAGTTTTTTTTCCAATTTCATATGACAAAAATATTTTCTTAGTTACTAATTCTATGAAAGAAGTTGTTTGAAATTATTGTTGTAAATTGAATACCATAAAATATAAAACCACAAAATAACTAGAATTATATTTTGCACTATATTTTGCACACATAAAATGAAGATCATAGGAAATACTTTGGTAAAATTTTTCAAAAGAAATATAATAAATGAACACATTAAAAATACATTGATAATTTCACCTTCACTTTCAATGCAAAATAAAATTAATATCATGATCCTAAAAGTGTCAATGACCATCTTAGAAAATTCCCAACCTGGGGCTAAAACATGAAATATCATGGAAAGTTTCATCCAACAACTCCTTTTGAAGCATGCAACTACTATAAAAATTATCAAGGTTGACCAGTCATTCAAAGTGAGATTCTTGAATAAAATCATTTTGAGTAACGTTACTCTAAAAACACTGAGGTTCCTAACACTGAACCCCTTGAAAATGACTAGGAAACACAATAAGAATTATTTTCATAATAATTTATGATGCAAATTCTGTTATTTAAATGATACTATCAATGTGTCCAAAGAATTGCTCCATAATGAACTGAAGGGGAATTTGATCATAAAAATACAAAATGAACACATATCTCAAAGTCAAACCTGAACCAAAACCACAGTCAATGCATACGAATAAATATCATTAATTTTCTAAGAAATATGTGTGTGTGTGTGTGTGTGTGTATGGAGAAGTGAATTGGTAATATTCTTTTTTTAATTTATTTTTATTTCTTTTCAGCATAACAGAATTCATTGTTTGTGCACCACACCCAGTGCTCCAGGCAATCCGTGCCCTCTATAATACCCACCACCTGGTTCCCTCAACCTCCCACCCCCCGCCCCTTCAAAACCCTCAGGTTGTTTTTCAGAGTCCATAGTCTCTCATGGTTCATCTCCCCTTCCAATTTCCCTCAACTCCCTTCTCCCCATCTCCCTATAACCTCGATGTTCTTTGTTATATTCCACAAATACGTGAAACCATATGATATTTGACTATCTCTGCTTGACTTATTTCACTCAGCATAATCTCTTCCAGTCCCGTCCATGTTGCTACAAAAGTTGGGTATTCATCCTTTCTGAGGGAGGCATAATAATCCATAGTGTATATGGACCACATCTTCCTTATCCATTTGTCTGTTGAAGGGCATCTTGCTTCTTTCCACAGTTTGGCGACTGTGGCCATTGCTGCTATAAACATTGAAGTACAGATGGCCCTTTTTTTCACTACATCTATATCTTTGGGGGTAAATACCCAGTAGTGCAATTGTAGGGTCATAGGGAAGCTCTATTTTTAATTTCTTAAGGAATCTCCACACTGTTCTCCAAATATTCTTTTGAGGTTAATGACAGTAGAAAAAGAAAGTGACATCTAAGTTTTATTTTTCTTTGAAATAGCTTATACCTGTTTATTCAGAAGAATGATTTTTAAGGTAATATAAATTTAGATTTGCCAAATGGTTTCTTAGACAAGTTTTCACAAGTAAAAATAATTATTTTAAGCCATTCAGGAACAAATTAAGAGACATATTTTTCCTCTGTATAAGTAGGGCAATGAGATATGAAAAGGAGTATTTAGATTATGAGAGATATATTTAAAAACTTGAAACCCAAAACAGAAATTCTGTAGAATATGGAGTGGCCTGAAAGAATATATACCCAACCTTCTCTCTTGTTCTGTGTCTGAGCCGGTGATCAAAGGCATTTTTTATTTGTCTGAGGGCAGAATGGCCCTGGTCTACATCTCCCCTTTGCACCCTGGGACACTACACACTGCCTTTCTATACAGGGCTTATTGCAACCCCTACACTCACAAAGTTTTGAGAAAGGATAGAAGAACATTCCATTTCTCACTCAACTCTCACATACTTTCATGAGTGAATGGTAGGTATTATGAGGAATATATAGTAGCACTTGGAATATCAAACTGGTCACTCCAGAAATCCAGAAACTATTGGAAACTTAATGAGTATTATAATCAGAGGGAGTTCATGTCATAACTTGTTAGAGAGTTTGGAGAGCTCCAAGCAGGAATGATTTTGAGAAAATAAAATTGGTTACAAGAAATGGTACAACTGTCCTGAGTGCTTTGTTTCTGTGAATCACGTCAAAGATGGAACTCAGGCTGTCATCCTGTGCCAGCAGGCATTCAAGGCTCAGGAAAAGATCCCCATTTTTTTCTGAATCTCAAAAGCATAATTATTTGCCTCTGCTCTGTAACTAGAATTTAAGGTCCATCTCTAGCATGACTTCTTCAACAGCAGGCAAATGTAGGTAGTGATCTATAAATATTTTAAGGGGATTTTGCTGTGTACATTAAGATACATACCTTTATTTTTTAATTTGCATTAATAGCAGTATAAAATAACATGTGATGTATCATATGGGTAAAGGAAAGAAAACAGTCTGGGCATTTTATATAGTAAGGAATTTCATCTCAAGTGTTTACAAAATAGATGGAAAAATAGAAAAGCAGGCTCTATTCCGAGACTCCTGCAAGAACATTACAGAAGTGAGTGAACCATACTGCCTCTCAGTTTGCTGACATTGGGCTCAGCCAGAACCATAGTTTCCATAGTTGCTCCTCACACCCAGTAGACAAATTGGAGTGGAAGGATGTCCCAGGGACGGCTCATACTCCCATGTCCTTGCTCCCACCAGCATCACTCAAATACCACAGTAAAGTGACCTATAACTAATTTTTGCTTCTAAGTCTCAAAAAAAAAAAAGTACGTAAAATATGTAATTGAAATCCCTAGCTGCAAGAGTTTGGGCCATATAGTTTTTCATCTTCCCGCATTCTCAACTAAGTGAGACAGAACATGAAATTGAATGGAGCCCATGCAAAAAACCCAACACATCATCATGTGACCTAGTAAGCATTAGTGTACAAAAATAATCCCATTTGAAAAAAATAATGTTCTGTTTCTGTCAACAATGCAGATTCAATTTATCTGAATCTTGCAAATTTAAAAAAAATCACTAATTGTTTTTTATTGCTGTTTCAAAATCATATTATCGGATACTAGTCAGTAACCTAATATAACTGATTATAGATCTATAGATGTTTTTCAATTCTTGAATATTTAAATATTACAAATTCCTTCGTTTTCTACAGTGTCTCTTAAACACAAGTAGATTTAAATAGTTAAATGTCTCATGATTTGGTATTAGTTACTAAACTCTCCGAGCCTCATTTTACTTTTCCGTGAAGCAGTAATAGTAAGAACTGAATGCCCAGAAGTGTGAACAAAAGAATACATAACAAAGTTTAGGGAAGGACTTCTATGTAATAAGCATTCAAATATTAACTATATTGATGAGAAGATGGCCAAATTATGACTGATGATGGAGAAATCAGAGAAGACTCTCATTGAAATACCTCCAACACTCCTGCATGAAAAAAAGTGTTTTCATGTTATTTTGTACTGAGTAATATGTTGATTCAGTGAATATTTAATAGTAGTGTTTTTCTCTGTAACACTTAAGACATTACCAGCATCACAGAGATAATTTATCCTTATATTTCCTTGCATGCTGGAAATTCAAACATGTTATCAGGTTATATGTTTTCTATTTATTTCCTTAATTTTGTTGGATGCTAAATGAGCATTTTCCCCCCATGCCTGAGATCTGAGTTTATTACTATATATCTACCCAAGTAGATAGCGTAACTCTCTCTATATACCTGTGTATATATTCTATATATGATTATATTATCACAATTATTATATCATATAGTTATATTATTATTATATATCATATTAGAGATATATAAATATACACATCCCAGGATATATTATCTAATCATGTTTATATTCTCTTTCATTTATCTCTATTTTTTCTCAATCTTGTGATATTTTCAGATACTCTTTTTCTTTAAGAATAGTTTAGAATGGAGTATCTGGGGGGTTCAGGCATTACATGTCTTCCTTCAGCTCAGGTCAAGATCCCAGGATCCTGGAATCAAGCTGTGCATCAGGCTCCCTGCTCAGAGGGAAGCCTGCTTCTCCCTCACCTACTCCCCCTGCTTGTGTTCCCTCTCTCGCTGTGTCTCTCTTTGTCAAATAAATAAACAAAATCTTTAAAAAAAAGAATAGTTTAGAATTAAAGACATTTTAAAAGTTAGTACAGAATTCTTGTATATCCTCTACCCAGGTTCCCCTCTCATTAAGATGTTACATTACTATGATATATTCAACCCAATATTCAATTCAACATTGTTTCATTAGATTACTATGATATATTCAACACAACTAACAAAACAATGTTGATGCATTATTATTAGTTAGAGTTCATACTTTATTCTTAGATCCTTAATTTTTTTAAAAAAATTATTTATTTGACAGAGAGGGAACACAAGCAGGGAGAGTGGGAGGGGGAGGAGCAGGCTCTCTGCTGAGCAGGGAGCCCAATGTGGGACTCGATCCCAGGACCCTGAGATCTTGACCTGAGCTGGAAGGCAGAGGCTTTAACCCACTGAGCAACCCAGGTGACCCAAGACTTTCTTTGTTTTAAAGAGCTCTGACAGTTTTGATCAATACTAGTCAGGTATTTTGTATAATTTCCCTCAATTCAAGTTTGAGGTCTTTCTCATAGACTGTGATTTGGGGTTTTTATGGGGGAGACAGAGAGTAAAAGAACCATATTCATCAAATACTACCCAGAGTACATACCATGGAAATGATTTATGACTGTTCATGTTGACCTTGGCCACCTAGCTGAGGTGATATTTGTCAGGATGTCTACTATAAAGTTACTTGTTGTCCACCCTTTCCATCCAGTGCTCCTTGGGAAGAAATCACCATGTGCTTCGCACACATAATGAGTGGGGAGTTACATTCTACTTTCTTGAGAGGAGAGTATATATATAAATTATTTAGAATTCTGAATGGGAGGGTTTTGGCTATCCTTCCTCATTTATTAACTTATTAATCATTTATATCAGAATGGACTTGTAGGGACACCTGGGTGGTTCAGTGGGTTAAGCCTCTGCCTTCGCCTCAGGTCATGATTCCAGGGTCCTGGGATGGAGCCCCATATTGGGCTCTCTACTCCTCAGGGAGCCTGCTTCCTCTATCTCTCTCTGCCTGCCTCTCTGCCCACTTGTGATCTCTGTCTGTCAATAAATAAAGTCTCTAAAAAAAAAAGAATGGACTTGTAGATATGAATTTTGGATTTAGTTTATAATTCAATGTTATTTATTGTGTTGCTTACATTTTTCTAGCTTTGACCTTTGAAAGCCCTTTTAATTGGATCCTGTGCCCCTTTGACATATTTATACCAGTTTGATTTTTTAGCACATCCTCATTTTCAGAAGACTCCAGGCTCAGATGTTATATTTTTCTGGCCCAATCTCAGAATCTGTAATTCCTCAGGGATTCCTAGCTCCTCTTACTGGGCAATAGTATTTGAAGAGAAGATATGAGCATCTGAGTGTTAGGTTACTTGTACTTAGAGAGTCAATGCTTCCAGGCTCTCAGAAAACAGCATTTGGAAATCCATATGTGTTTGGGTGGGTATAACTCACTTTCATAATTATTCTTTTGTGTCTATATGGAACTAAACATGAGTCCATACTCATGTCTCCAACTCCAGCCCTCCAACACATGGTTTATTCTAGCCTTCCCAACTCTGCTTATCTATAACTTTTCACTCCAACAATGAGAAAGCTAGCTCTTGCCATCCACCATCCACTTACATATTTGTTCAATCCCAGAACACATGTGTAGTGGCTCAGAACTGTTAATCTGACCCACTGAGAAACAACTTGGCCAGTTAGAGTACAATGCCTATCTATGATGATTTTGCCTTTAGTCTTAAAATTTCCACTCATTTCCAGAATTGCTTAGGTCAGTAACATTTCTGCTCACCCCTTCCATTTATGTTTAATACCTAAAATAAATTTTTGTGGGGTTTTTTTTTTTTTTTGGTCCCTCTGTATTCCATTGTGGAACCACTCATCTTCCTAATTCATTTTAAAAAATTTCTATACACTAAGTTTCTTTCATTTTGCTGATGGGTTTCATTTCAAAACCCATCTACCTATGGGTTTTGACAATGCGTAGTGTCATGTCCTCACCATTACAGTATCATACAAACTAGGTTCATAGACCTCAAATATGTTTGCTTCACTGTTCAGAGAGTTATAACTATTTGGGAAGAGTGTTTTGGGGGACACCCACACCCATTCTCATTTCTTCAGTGGATATTAGGCTGCTGGTTTCCTCAGCTACCTCACTGTAAAACTAACTGTTGGTATTCAAAGCTCCCACAAAGCTGGAGAGAGGTAAGTGTAATAGTGCAAGTTAAAAACCTGGAAACTGGCTGTTCATCCTGACATTCAGATATATTTCTTAAATAACTTCTCAGATTTTCATAAGCTTTTCATTAATTTCCAGAGTTAAAAAAAAAAAAACTTTATTTAAAAAAAAATTTCCAGGATTCATGTTACTTTTATGGAAGATCAGATTTTCTGAAATCTTTACTACACCTTCAAAGTAGTGGTTCCTTTCCACTTCTTTTGAGATAGACACTTAAGTTGTTTCCTGTGACCTAAAATAAGTTAGGAAACATTGGATACTATTTTATTGTTCAAACAAATATAAGGATACTAGTAATTTATTTGAAATGGAATATTGGCTCAAACAGATTAGATACTAAGTATGCATAAAAGGGATGAAGTGCTGATACATACAACATTGATAAACTCTGAAAATATTCTAAATGAAAAAAAAAAGCACATGTTACATGATTCCATTTATATGAAATAACCTGAAAAATACATAGATAGAATGTAAATTAGTAGTATTTGATGAAAAGAGAATATATCAATACAGGTGGTGAATAATAAAACAGTAAAGAATGGGATAGGTTAATTTGAAGGAAATAAATAGCCCATATCATGCAACTCCTTAATAGTGCTGGTGAGGAGCAAAGGGAAGGCCATTAATTCTTCTAAGAGTGAATTAACTTAAATTAAGTGTGATGAATTGGGGGTTTGGAGACAAAAGAGGCTGTATGACAAATTAGAAGAGTATTATAGTTGAGATTAGAGATGATAGGGACTTGGGATATATTAGTAGTAGTAAAGATGAAGATAAGCAAATTCATTTGAAATATGATTTGGAATTAGAAATGTCAAGATTGTTTATGTACAGGTTTCAGGACAAGATCAAAGCCAAGATTACTGGACTGTGAAACTTGTTAAATACTAATAACTTTATCTGAGAGAAGTCTACTAATAGATATGGGTGATAGAGATAGTAACCAAATATCCATTTCAATTTAGGCTTGAAATGCCTATGCAAAATCTAAATGAAGATATCAAAAATATATTGAGCAAAGACCCAGAACTGAATCTTGAACCCACCAATATTTAGAGAAGTTGAGAGTAAGGGAATCCATTAAGGAAAAAGAATAGAAAGAATTCAATAGAGCATCAAATGACTTCAGATTGAAATCAGAAGGTATTTCAAAACACAATAGGGAATCAACTATGTTGACAGCAAGTGAGTAGACCAACACAATGATCAGAGAGAACATTCTGGATATTGAAAATACAGTGAAAAGCATGAAAAGAAAAAAATCAATAGTGTGATGAAGATAGCACAAGTGGAATTAATTGAACATTTTAAATTATAGTATTTTGAAATAGAGAATAGCATTAAATCTAGATTGAATGCAATAAGCATCATCAGAGGAACATAAATCAATCCAAGAAAACTCATTTTATATTAACGATAGTAGACAAAGACAATTGTTTGAAATTAAATATCAAATATTGACAAATAATAGGTTCTGAAATATTTGAAGGTGCTTGATTCCTATGATTCTCTCAAGTAGTAGTAAATATTTCCCCTTAAATCTTCAATCAATTAATTGTTCTGAATCACATACACACTTAAATTTCAAAGGTTAATAATGTACAACAATTTAAAGTTACAAAGCCAAAGAATAAAAAAATAAATTGTTCCTACAAAACATTAAGGAGTCTCAAATTTTTCTATCTCAAATCTCAACAAATATTGTAGAAATAAATATCAATTTTTCTTTGTGTTATTTCTTCTCAAAAAAGAGGTCTGTAATGTGTAAAATTTATCCGTCTATTTAGTCTAATTATTATTACATATCTTTTTAAACCACAGATACAGAGAATTAATCATAATTTTTATATGGTACAATATAGCACTGGTTTGCACAATACCCTCATTTATTTTGTTTATATATTTATTCATGCCATTTTATTTCCACTTATTACTTCCATCCCCTATTTGCAGCATAAGAAAAGATTTGAATGTATTTGATGAGAATAATGTCACTTGTGTGTGTTCTTGTACAATGTGTTATTTTGTCTTATGGTTTTAGATTTTAATATGCAAAATAAAATGTAATGTGGTATAGACTTTATTATCTTTCTAGTTTTGTTCATTAGGAGCCATGATTTTAAGCTCTACTCATGTTTACAACTGTTCACCTTGTATGTTGCTACTAAATACCATTATCATTCAAAAGTGTGTATTTACCGCAGGCTACTAATTCATTCCACTACTGATGAGTATATCACCATTGCCTCTACAGTCACCTACAACAAAACAGAGCAATGGTGAACATTCTAGTAAATTTGCCTTTAGAGACTTATGTACTTTATTTTGGATATTTACCTGGAAGGAATACTGCAGTATCTAATGAATGTATTTAATTTTACTTATTACCACCATTCTTCTTTTTTTTTTTTTTAAGATTTTATTTATTTATTTGACAGATAGAGACCGCAAGTAGGCAGAAAGGCAGGCAGAGAGAGAGGAGGAAGCAGGCTCCCTGCTGAGCAGAAATCCAAATGTGGGGCTTGATCCCAGAACCCCAGAATCATGACCCAAGCCGAAGGCAGAGGCTTTAACCCACTGAGCCACCCAGGTGCCCAACCACCATTCTTCTTTCCAGAATATCTGCATCAGTCTATACTCATTTCAGCAAACAATGGGAATTCTGTATCACTTATTTTCATCAAAATTATTTACATTGTGAAATTTTACTTTTTACCATTCTGGTATGTATTAAAGCTTTTATAATTTATATAAAGTGCTCTTTTCCCTGACGGTGAAGTCTGTGTACTCAAAATATATTCAGGAAAAAAAAAAAAACACAAGCCTCCGTATGGATATCAAAAGTCATTTAGAACACACATATTCTACGAAAAAAAAAATTCTAATTAGATTTTAAAATGATCCAAAACATATAAAATAATTTATTGAGCACTTAAAATGAATCAGATATTATTTTTATGCTGAGAAGTAGTAGCGATAACAACAATCAAAACAAATAAACCAAACAAAAACTTGTTATGAACCTTTTAACAATAAGCATTTCTATTGTTGAATCTATGCATCATCTGGGTAGCTTTTCCAATTTTGGCTGGGCTCACCCATGTGCCTGCATTTGGCTGTGGATCAAAATAAGCAACTCTGGTAAATTTGTCCGGGGTTTTTGTTTTCGCTTTACACACATTTGGGGCTTGGCTGGCTGCAGGCTGGTCTAGAATGTCCTTGGCTAGGGCAAACAGGTTCTTCTCCAAATGATCTCTTATTTTCCATCATCCTAGATTAATGTCCTCTCATAAGAGAGGCAGGTACTCAAGAGAAACGATAGAAGTGGACCAGGCACATAAGACATAGCCTCAAAATTGCACACCATTGGGTGCCCAGGTGGCTCAGTTGGTTAAGCATCTGCCTTTGGCTTAGTTCATGATCCTAGGACCCTGGGATCATCCCTCACATATTGGGCCCAATAGAGTCTGCTTCTCCCTCTTCCTCTGCCCCTCCCCCTCTGCTCATGTTCTATTCCTCACTTTCTCTCTCTCTCTCTTAAATAAATAAAATCTTAAAAAATATATTACAAACCATTACCCCACACACACTTCATTAAGTGAAAGAAAATCACAGGACCAGTCCAGATGCAAGGCATGGAGAAACAGGTTTTACTTTTTAAAGAGAAGCTGCAAATGAGTCACTTGTATAAAAATGCCATTATAAAACAAAACAAAACAAAAACAAAAAAAATAAAGAGAAGCTGCAAAGTCACATTGCAAAACACATGGATACAGGGTTGACTGGAAAATTGAGATTGTTTTGCTATCAAAACAAACACAAACACAAGTACGTGTTTAATACATATGGAGGACAATTGTATATGCTATGGAGAGCAATAAGAGTTCCCAAAAGATAACGGGCACCTAATGGCATAGAACCTGTGGGTACTGTGATACATTAGGCTTTTAATTGGAATGAAAAGGAAAACCACTGGAAGAGTTTGAATGAAAGAGTGACATCCTAGGGCACCTGGGTGGCTCAGCCAGTTAAGCATCTGCCTTCCGCTCTGATCTTGATCCTAAGATCCTGAGATCCAGCCCCTAGTGGGGCTCCCTGCTCAGTGGTGAGTCTGCTTCTTCCTCTCTACTTACCCCTCCCCCTTGCTCTTGCACTCTCTCTCTCTGTCCTTCATTCTCAAATAAATAAATAAAATATTAAACTTTAAAAAAGATTGATATCCACATGGGGATGAGGAGGCATTTAAAAACACAAATCTGGAATTCAAAGGAAAGGTCTGAACTGCGGAAAAAAAAAATACACACACACACACACACACACACATACACATATACTATATAACCTGCTAAAACTTTAAATTACATTTTTTCATCTTATTAAATACACATTTCATTAAATTGTATTTATGTCATTATATAAGGTCATCAAATAATACTGAATTCCGATTTCTGTAAAAATATGTCAAAAAGCTGTATCATTTACAAATTTGATAAACATGGTTTCTCTATACCCAAGTTTAGCACAGAAGAAATGAGCTCAGCTATTTGCTTTTCCCATTTCACAAATCAGTGCTTATTAGAAACCAACACATTTTAGTTTGGATAACTTTTTGCTATGTCATCATATCATTTATTCGAGTGTCATCTCTTTTGGTATGTCCATGACTCTCCTTCAGAGCTAGACCACTTACTTTGAACAGAAAATGTATACAGTAGTGGTCTTTCTATATTTCTAGGAAGCTAGCACAATTGGTCCACCTATGAGAAATTCCAATTAACTAGACATCTGCTGAAAACATGGCAGAACAGCATACAATCTGTTTCAAATATTTTTGCATAATGTGGCTGACAGACAGTTTAATAAAATAAACAATACAGGGAATAAGATTAGTAGTTTACTGACAAGTATGAGTAGTTGATACTTGTAAGAAAAGACAATTCAGAAAACCAATCATAAACAAGAAGGTTATTGGGAATTTAGAGAGGATTTTAAGGAAAAAGCTCAGAAAATAATAATGAGCTTCAGGAAAATATAGCATTCTGCTAATAACAAGAAGAAAGATTCATTTAGTGTACAATATGAGAGAGTTGCAAAAAATAAATCAATGTGTTTATTAAATACAAAATAAAAATACTTAGAAAGAATATATATGTCTGAAAAAAAAGAATATATATGTCTGTGTGTATGAGAAGACCTATCCCTTCTTTTATGTTTTATGTTTTACCTTTTTCATATTCTTGTCAGCCCCCAGAAAAACATCTATGACACCCAACTCCTCCATGAAACTGGATAGTCTTTATTATAAGGCTTTTCATGATTTATATTTAAATTTCCAATCTATTTTACCAAAATTTACATTTTAAATACTAGTATTCTACTTCCTCCCTTTGTGGATGAAATTTATTTATTTTCTCATCACCCTGCTTAATTTGACCTGTCATTCTCCATCATTTAAACCCTCTACTTTATCTTCATCATCTTCATTTTACAGACTAAATTCCTTTCCTTGAGGATATCACCTTTATTAAAATATCTACTGACATACATAACTCTCGATCTACCATTAGTACACAAATCACAAACTGGAGAGGAGTCGTTTGAAATAAGGATGCTGACAGATTTGATTCATCTATACAGTTTTCCTATTTTATTAAAGCAAATCTATAAAGATGGATCGATTTTTCTGTGTTAATAACAAATGTGACAGTACTTGGAGAAAAATACCTACATAACAAATGTAATCTAGTCTGACTTCAGTTTTTAATATTGGGTGCTATATATTTTCAAGTTTCGCTTTCCCTCCTCCCTTCCTGGCCCTCTTTTGGACAGGCAGCGAACAAAGTCTACATGGTCAAGTCACTTAGTGTGAGGTTCAAACCCCAGAAACAATTGGGAAACCAGTGCCCACAATTGGAAAGGTTGCGGCCAGCGTCCTACTCCCCCGCCCCACACACACACCATAAAAGCCCCACGCAGATCACCCTTCCCTCCTCTCACAAACCATTTCAGACACACTCAGGAGGCTTACTCTGTTCTCCCCCAAAACTCTTATTTTGCTGGTAATAAACTTTTCCATTCTTTCTTCTCTGTGTTTGGCTGGCATCATCATTTTTGACATACAAACCAGATTTTGAGTGGGTTCCATGCTGCCTCTGCAGAATGTTCTAAAGAGTGAGCAAGGATCCGCAGAAACTAGGACATTGCTCCCTCAGTGTGCTATCTGCAAGAGCGCTTCTGAAGCTTACTTATTACTCATGTGTTGATCTCAATGGACATTTCATTTTGCAGCAGACTACCTTAGAACAGATGGTAGGTAACTTTTAAAATATTTTTTGTATGATATTTGTCATGATTTATTGAAAATGATCCATGTATTTTCTAATGATATCAAATGGAACCACGATCATTAACCAAAAAGTAGTGTGTGTGGGAGAGGATAATGGTAGTTATTAAAATCAAGAAAAGTTTGTTCTCTAAAAAAATAATGAGGTGATGGATTGGTTTTTTTTTTTTTTTTGGAAAAACTTTGAAGGCTCTAGCTTATTTTTTTCTTAAAAAAAAAAAAAAAGCTCAGTTCACTGAGAAAGGCCGAGTTTAAGTGTTCTATAATATTATTAGAATATTAATTATTAGAATGGCAAATTTTAAAACATTGAAAGCTCTCATGATTTTTAAAAAATCAATATTTGGTATTTCAGTTCTGCAAAGGAACTAGGAACTGTTTCAGAGAAGCACAGAAATCCAAAGCCAGAAGAGAATAACCCAATATTCTGACATTTTGAAGTTGTTAAGAAAAGCAAGATATTTGAAAGATTCGGTAAGTTTAAGCTCCAGGTAAATTTCTACAGAATGAAAAAGAAATGTCAGCATTACCTAGTTATTCAGTTATTGAAAATATTTGCTTTTTATGAAATGTGGTATATTTATTTTATTCCTTGACAGAGATGGGATGAAACAAAAAGTAATTACAAAGAAAACATATTTGTTTAATAACTGAATGAAATATGGAACAAATAAAAAATCTTGTGATATCCTGGGTTATTATAAGAATGAATCAATGAATTAATACCTATAAAGTGCACAGAACTGTATCTGGTTCATAATAAACATTCGTTGTTGCCTAATATAATCAACATTGTTATTGTTATCGCTGTTATTGTAATAAGTAAAGGAACAGACATCAGACACCTATTGTTCTAATCATATTGTTCGGTTAGATTTCAGTTGTGGGGATTGCCCTGGACATTTTCTGGATTTGCATTTCTTTATTATACATATTTAAATAGGTGTGGAATTAAAGATAATTAACAATTCTAATTCAATTCATTTTTTTAAAAGTTGTTTACCAGCAAAATAGATCTAATAATAACTATCAATTCCTTGTTAACTCTCACCCTTCTTTTTTTTGTCCCCCCTTAATTAAAGTGCATCTTTAATTCTTAGATGATAAGATTAACTTTGATAACTGCCGAAACTCCCATTTTGGAGGTAACTAACAAATAAATTAAGGAAAAATTCATTTCTTGCCCCTGACCTGTGTCATCAGAGTCCAGACTAGCAATCCCAACTCTTTTTTTTTCTTTAATTTTCAGAATTTTTTTTTGCTTGTCTTTAGATTCCAGATATTAGTGAAATCACTGAATATTTGTCTTTTTCTAACTTATTTCACTTAGCATAATCCCCTCAAGGTCCGTCATGTTGTAGCAGATGGCAGGATTTCCTTCTATTTTATAACTAGTATCCTATTGTCAACCTAGTATCCTATTGTCAACCCCTCCTCTTAAATGCCTTGTAATCCAGTACATTAATATAACTAATTTTTAAAATTCATTTTTAACTCAGGTCTTATTTTAGGAAGATTCAAACTGTGCCATGTAACATGAATCTAATATAGTCCCTGTGTTTTTTACCCTTCCACTTATAATCCTGTCCTAAAAAGAGAAAATAGATGTGCTCAGTGTTTCTTACTTTCCATTTTTTTTTTTTTAAGTAATTTCTATATCCCACGTGAGGCTCGAACTCACAACCCCTAAACGAGAGTCACATATTCTACTGCTGAACCAGCCACATGGCTCCCTACTTTTTGTGTTTCTAGTGGAGGCTCAACATCTCATACTGTAGGATTTTCTACCAGCATAACACAGCCTCCAGCTGAATAGTTTACTGTTTTATTTATGAGACAATAAGTGAAATTACAAAGATAATTATTTGTCTCAGAATAGTTTCCCACATTTTTTTCTCATCAGTTGAGATAAGAATTTCAAAAAGCACAATTAGAATAGATTAAGGTACCCTGTAGTTGTAGGTCAAATATTTAGCAAACTCAGAAATAAATTTGTATAAATGAATATCTAATCACTGAAAGCAAGCAGAGTAACTGGTTGTATTCAAAAGCCAAGGATTACACAAAGACTTATGGAAAATTATTAGGTCTGTGTCAAGTTCTGAATTTGTGCATTCTCCCCCCCATTAATATGTTGAAGCCCAGACCCACAAGGTGTTGAAAAGAAAGGCCTGTAAGAGGTAATTAATTTTGGATGATGTTGTGAGGGTGGGTCCCCTAATGAAACCAGGGTCCTTATAGGAAGAGAAAGACGAGACCATGTTCTCTCCCTGCCACGTAAAGATAACAGCAAGAAGACAGCTGTGTACAAGCCATGAAGATATCCCTCACTGGGGAGACAAATTGACTAACACTCCAGAACTTTGAGAAATAAATCCCTGTTTAAGCCACCCATTATACTGAATTGCATTATAGCAGCCAGAACTGAAAAGCGCCATATGGCAGGAGTAAATAACCCCAAAAGTAATGAAATGCAATGTAATTTTAACATATATTAATATCATATTTGAAAATAGGATGTTTTAGTATCTCAACAATAAAAAAAAAACAGAAAGAACGGGAAGAGGAAGATATACCACAATTTTACAAGACACCAAGTGAAAACAGTAAGTGTGTGTTGTGATATTTTACAATTAGTTTGTAAAAAGAAAAATATTCATATCAGATATTTCTAGGCTGGAATCTAGACTCAGGAATAACCAGAATGTGAGAAATTTTCCTGAATAACTATTTACTTTTCAAAATGGATAAATATTTTGTTTTAAAATTACATATACTCTTTTCTTACTGTAGCTTTCTGATTAAAAGCATGATGATTACAGCTACCTTAGAAAATATCAAAATATGAAAAGAATAATAAGTTATTATATTGTGTATATTTCTTTAATTCTCTGATACACATGTATACTTTAATAAATTCAAAATATATTTAATATTTAATTTATATAAACTTCAAAATATGTGAAATCATTTTGGAAAAAATCAACTAATTGACATAAAAATTGATATTTTATTGTCTTAACTTCAATTTTTCATTTGCAATATTGAAAATAGGTTTCCTGTAAATACAGTACCTTATAGCTTCTAGTATTTATATTAACTATGTGTTCTTTTTCTTGCCAATCTCTTCCAGCAGATAGGGAATATTGTGTGTGGGTTTTTTTGTAAATTAAAAAAAAATTTTCATATATTAAATGACATTTCCTTATAAACATATAATTATTTTTCCCATTTAACTTGTGTGTCTTTTAGAATTTTCTTTGCAGTATATTGTTATGTTTTCTTTTTTTAAAAGATTTTATTTACTTATTTGAGAGAGAGAGTGAGAGACAGCATGAGAGGGGAGAAGATCAGGAGTAGCCAATTCCCCACAGAGCTGGGAGCCTAATGCAGGACTCGATTCTGGGACTCTAGGATCACTACTAGAGCTGAAGGCAGTCACTTCACCAACTAAGCAACCCAGGCGCCCCTATTGTTATGTTTTCTAAATGTTGATTTGTTACGGAAAAATCAACTTTCTTTTTATTTTATATTATTTCATTTGTTCATTTTTTTTTTTTTTAGGAAAAATCTCTTAAAGCCTTTCTGAGATTATTTTTAATTTGATAATTTTATTAATGTGAAATAAATGTAAAAGTTTGGCAATCTAATTTACTTTTTGATGGTAATATTTTTTGAGCATAAAGATAACATATTTTTCCTAGATCTTTAGAAAGTACAAAAAAGATGAATACTATGCAGCCATTAAAAAGCCTAAAATCTTACCATTTCTAATGACATGGATGGAACTAGAGGGTATTAAACAAAGCGAAATAAGTCAACAGAGAAAGACAATTATCATATGATCTCACTGATATGAGGAATTTGAGAAAGAAGACAGAGGATCATAGGGGACGGGAGGGAAAAGTAAAACAAGATGAAACCAGAGAGGGAGATAAACCATAAGAGACTCTTAATCTCAGGAAACACACTGAGGGTTGCTGGAGGGGAGGGGAATGGGTGGGATCGGGTGGCGGGTGATGGACACTGGGGAGAGCATGTGCTATGCTGAGCACTGTGGATTGTGTAAGACTGATGAATCAGACCTGTACCCCTGAAACAAATGTTAATAAAAAGAAAGAAAGAAAGAAAGAAAGAAAGAAAGAAAGAAAGACAGACCATAGCACCATGGTTGAACAACCCTACTCTAAATGGACTGCAGACATTCTAACACATCCTTGGAATTTTGTATTCCTCAAATATATATTGAATATTAAGGAAAAGAAAAATCACCCAAAAGAAAATTAACCACCCAGTAATCCTATAATAAAAACAATTATCTTAAGATATTTTTTCATTAGTGTGAAAGATTATTCTGTGGTAATCTTTTAGAATATGAAGGTTTTTACTTAATATTTTCATTTATCTTCAAAAATATTTTATTAAAAATAAAAAAAATTAAAAAAAAGATTTTATTTATTTATTTGAGAGAGAGAGAGAGAGCCCACTCGTGGGCTTGGGGAGAAAGGGAGGGTGAAGGAGAGAGATAAGCAGACGTTGTGAAGAGTGCAGAGCCCTACATGGGCTGCCATTGATACCAGGACCCTGAGATCATGACTTGAACCAAAACCAAGAGTCTGATACTTAAACGGGGGAGCCATCCAGACACACCACTACTTAATTTGTTACAGCTTAATATTTGTTCATTATATGAGTATTTCACAATATATTAGGTCTTTGTTTTTTAAATAGTTTCTATTACAGAGAAAAGGGGGAATATTATACCTTTAAGAGATCATGCTTCTCTATGTCGCTTTTTTAAAAAGTTCCTAAAGTAAAAAAAAAAAATTCCTAAAGTTAGAATTTACAATAGAAAAGTAGAAAACCCTTTCAAAATTTTTAATTTATGTTAACAAAGACTTAGCAGTTTATATTTTACCAACAATCTAGAAATCAGTTCCTTCAACCATTTCTCTTATTTATTTGTTGCAAGGATCATATTTTTAAAATTATTTTTATTAACATATAATGTATTATTTGCCCCAGGAGTACAGGTCTGTTAATCGTCAGGCTTACACATTTCACAGCACTCATCATAGCACATGCCCTCCCCAATGTCCATAACCCAACCACCCTCTCCACACACCTCTCCCCCCACATCCCCGCAACCCTCAGTTTGTTTGTGAGATTAAGAGTCTCTTATGGTTTGTCTCCCTCCCTCCAATCCCATCTTGTTTCATTTTTTTCCTTCCCTACTCTCCAAGCCACCTGGCCTGACTTTCAGATTCCTCATATCAGAGATACCATATGATAATTGTCTTTCTCTGGTTGAATCATGTTTTTCACCTTTATTGTCTCAATATATTTGAAATATATATCCCATTCTGAATTCTAATATTAATTATTTTGACCTTATCTTTCCTTAAATACCAAAGGTAACCACAATATAATAAATGTTAATTACCTCTGTATAAAGCAAACTTTTGGTTTATTTCTTCTTCTGGTCCAATTTTCTAATCTTACCATGGAAATGTGGTGTGAGAGAACTCAGTATTGCTAAAAACTACATTATATCTTTTGTTTTACTATTATATACCACTTTTCCTTTCATAAAATAATTATTAAGCGATTTTAAACTTTTGTTATCAAAGCTCACCATAAGGCTATAATAATATAAACTGGAATCCCAAGTTCTATATAAAATCCTAATATAGGTGTGTCTCATTGACTAAATCAGTAGGGGATAACATGTTTGAAATCAGGGTTGTAAGTTCAAACCCTATCTTGGGTATAGAGATTACTTAAAAATGAATTTTTTTTTTTTTAAGATTTTGTTTATTTGGCAGAGAGAGAAATCACAACTAGGCAGAGAGGCAGGCAGAGAGAGAGAGGGGAGGAATCAGGCTTCCTGCAGAGCAGAGAGCCCGATGCGGGGCTCGATCCCAGGACTCTGGGATCATGACCTGAGCCGAAGGCAGAGGCTTTAACCCACTGAGCCACCCAGGTGCCCCCAAAATAAAATCTTTAAAAAAAATCCCAACATATACATTTAAAAAAAAATTTTGTGTTACAATTGTCTTATTTAAATGAAATGAGATTACCTGTTCCTTTATTTCAAACTTTGGGTTATTTGGGTCAAAATGACTTTATTAGCTAATCTTTTAATGTTAATATTGCTCTAGAATTACAAACGAAATCCCAAGGATATGTAGGTGCTATGTAGCAATATCATAGTAATTTAACATGTAAGAGTAAAAGATAAAAAATAATTTTGCTTTAGATAACCTAACCTGCGTTGTGCCATCTCACTATCACTAATAGCAAATTGCTCTTTAGGGATAAAACAGTTCTCATTGATAATTTCTGTACAAGCTAAAATTTTCCATACCATTATGTATTAAAAATCATTACATTTTACACAGAAATGGAAATGATATTTAAATGAAAAATCTTAAGTCTTATTTTGATAGTTGGAAGATTGTCATAAATAGCAATTTCCTGCAATCTTTAGCTTAAATTACTGCATAGATACTTTGCAAAAGGGTTTCTTTTCTATCTTTCACATTGAAATCACAGTTTTACTCACCAATATTTATGAGATTGGACATTTATTGGGTTCTCGAATGTCAAGCACTTTTCATGCCTGTCGGACTCCGGTAGGTTTTGCGGGCCGACAGGCACGAGGAGAGCATACGGGCCAGCCGGTAGCTCCCCTTGGGGCTGAGCGGGATGGCGAGTGTCGCGAGTCCAGGCGCATTAACAAACCACACCAGACTCTGGGGATCTGTCGAAGCAGGATCTCACTTTATTGAGCGGGGTTGCAGCTTATATTGGGTAGGGGATGGGAAATGAGCCTATGGGGTTTGGTTACGTAGTCAGTAACTGGGTAGGGTGTGTTGGGCGAGAGGAGGAAATATCAGAGATATGCGGAACCGAAACCACCACGTTGGCGCCAATACTGCCACGGTGGCGCCTTTTCTAGCCGGAAGAGAAGGCAGGCCAGCGCCATCTTTGCTGTGCCCAACACATGCCCATTATGAGTATTTGTGTATTTAATTCTAACACTATGTCCATGAACTCGATACTGTTTCTGTACTCATTTTACTGATGAAGTCATAGGGGCCAAAGAAGACTATGACCTGTGTGTCAGGTAGCAGGGCCAGTCAGTTTCATAGCTGGGAGGGAGAACCACAGCAGCCTGGCTGGGGACCCCACACTCTCACCCACTCTACATTTTAGCCTCTTTAAGACTACAGTGAAACAGTGGCATAGAACTAAATAATCACAGAATGTAGTCACTCCCAGCCTTCTATTTACAGATTGTGTAATGACATTTTAATTTAATAATTATAGTTATTTGTGGAGACTAATGATATATATTTCTTTCCAGAACTAAAACATCTGGTACTGGTAATACATCAGAGGCCTGAAGTTCAAGTCACGTTATATTGGAAGGTAAAGTTTAGTGTTTTCCGTGTATACAAATACCTGTCACCATGATAAGAACTTCACATGATTCATATCCAGAAACTGCTCTTACCTCCTTTTCCCTCTGCTTTCCTTGCATGATTCATTGAGCACGATTACAGTACCAATCTTAAAACACACTAGCATTGCTTTGTTTTCTCAGTTCCTTATAGAACATCTTTCATGGTAAGTAACCTTTTCCCAAGACCCAGACACAAAGATATACACACTCACATCACTGAAGTACCCATTTCTAATACCTACTGGCTAGCATTGATTTTTAAGACACATTTCAAAGAAGACATGCCCCTCCCTCAACACACACATGCGTGCGTGCACGCACACACACACCACACACAGAGTCAACTAGATGTAAAAGTTCTCTTGAATTTCATTATTGGTATATTTTGCTACTATTTTCCTTTTTTGCTCTAGGTTCAGGTTTCACTTCTCCAATTCCCTTATTCCTCTGTTCTCTGTTAGGGTGGAGAAAAGCAGTACCTTCATACATCCCAGATAACTCCAGTCTGATCTAAAAGTTGATCCTTAATTTTTACTCAATCCCTGCCCTTTTATTGTGAACTAATTCTGTATATATTTGTTATTCAAGCTCTTGTCCCCAGACTGGAACACATTCCATGTAGCTAATCCAGAGAGGTTTTTGTTTTTAAAGACTTCACTTATTTACTTATTTGAGAGAGAGAGAGTGTGTGTGTGCACATGTGTGAGTGGGATAAAGGTGGGGGCAGGGGGAGAATCTCAAACAGAGCCACCTTAGTGGGGCTCAATTTCAGGATCCTGAGATCATGAACGTGCCAAAACCAAGAGCTGGAGGTTTAACGGACCAAGCTACCCACGCACCTCCAGAGAGTTTTATTTAATGACCATTTGTTGGGGGATTTCTCTTAAAAAGTAAGAGATTCCAGGTATTTTAAGTATTTATCAGTTTCTGTTGTCTTCATCAGGATCATGGTAACCAAATTGAACTGCTAGAAATAAGAATTAAACAGAAATACAGAAATAATATTTGTTTCTAGTCCATCCAAGTAATCCTACTATTTGTCTTATGGAATATAACGAATATAAAAGAATTAAAAGCAATTTGCTTACATTCTATTACCAGGTGTTCTCCTCCTCCAGGTTAAAAAAATCAAAGCAAATGCAAACATTTCTCATTAATAACATTATGAGTATTATAATAAAATTAAATATTTCCTGGGTAGGATTTTAAATGATCACAGTTGCTTAAAATATTATATATATCATTAACTTTTCGCATATTGATTTCAATATACTATACAAGCAGAATTATTTTTGAAATTGCATGGATATTGAATTTAATATTAAATATCAATGTATTTTTTTAAAGATTTTATTTATTGGTAAGAGAAAGAGAGAGGGAGAGAGATCAGGAGCACAAGCAGAGGGAGCAGGAGGTACAGGGAGAAGTAGGCTTCCCACTGAGTATGGACTCCCATGTGGCACCAGATCCCAGAACCCTGGGATCATAACCTAAGCCAAAGGCAGAGACCTAACTGACTGAGCCACCTAAGCATCCCAAATATCAGTATATGTTTGTGAACTATGTGATTTCTAAAAACCCAGAAGACTCAGTAGAATGCTATACAAAGAATTCAACTCTACTGTTATTCTCTTGTTCACATTTATTTACTGGGATATTTCATTTAATGATTGTTTAAATCCAATCAAATTCTTTAAAAAATAGTGTATAAATCTGTTTTTTAATTAAATTTTCATATACAACTATCTTTAAAAATAAAATAGAATGAGATTAAAGAATCAAGAAGAAAGGTGTATTAAAAGTAATAACATATAAAGTTGTTTGTCTATTTTTTTTTTTTAATCCACAAGAAGCCATATGCAAGATAAGATTCAGAGTGACAGCATTCAGTTAAAATCAAAGTGCTGGCTTAGGTATTTCTGAGATTTAACAATTTATTTGAATGGGAACTCATTGTCTTCTCTTAACTAAATCAAACCAAAATCTTTTTATTCCCCCCCCAATCTTTGTATGATTTGTGAGAAAAGGAAGTGGACATTTTGCTTTGTATAGAGTGGTAGAAGAGAAATATTGACAGGGCAATGGCTAGGATTTTCATTTTTAATACTCAAAATACCAGCATACTAGAACAGGACACAAAGAGGAAAAAAAAAAATTAACCTAGGCATTACATTCCTTAATCCAAAATGAATGCTAATAAATGCACATTGGTTTTCAAAAAGTCATATATTAAATGATAATATGTGTAAAGTGCTTATAACTATGCCTAGTATATTTTAAGTCCCAATAAACATTAGTTATATTAATAAAAACAACCAGAAGCATGTAATCTCATATTAAAAGGTTTTGTGTTGTTTAGTGAATTAATTCATTAGTGTTGTAAGGCAGAAAATTATCAGTAACAAGAATCCTAGCTGTTTTACTAACTATACAGTTAAAATTACACTGTGGAGGAATGGTCAGAAAGTGACCCAAAAAATCACATGGGTTTTACAAATCCTATGTCCTCTTAACTCTGACATCATACAGGTCAATACTATTGCACCTAAGAGAAGGATGGTTCCTGGTGCTCTATTGCTCAAGGTCCTGCTCTACTTTAATGTAGCACATGGTACTTTCTTAACAATGACTGCACCCATATGCCTTCCTTTTTCCTAGAACCATAAATGAGCAATCTCTACCCGTGCAGTGCACTCAGGCCCTAGACCTTCTTGCCTTACTCAAGGACACCACTCCATTTGTGTTTGTTCACATTTTCCCTTCTAGAATATCTCCTGTTTCCCATCTTCTAAAATATCCTTGTCGATGTCAAAACAATATCATATCTTCCTTTTGAACCAAATAACTTCTGCAAACTTTCAAAATTCCATTTGCCTCACTATTGGCCCATTTCTTTGCCATTCCTTAAAATTTATTTTAATTATATATTTTATATAGATAGATAGATATAGATATGTATCATCTATCTATATCTATTTGTCTATGTGTGTGTGTCTATGTGTATGTGAATGTGTGCGTGTATATATATATAAAGGATAATCTATAAATACTCTTTAATTCCTGTCAGAAACTGCAACAGTCTGATTTGAATCTGCATTCCAACTTACTTTCCCCATTGCTCATTCCAGTAAATGACAACATATCAGCACTATTTCAAAGAGGTGTCTCTCTCCTCTTTGATTGCATACTGCCTTGGTTTTCCTTGGCTTCATATATCCCTCTTATTTAGTTCTAGTCTCTTTGCTGGTTCTTCCACTTATTCTATTTTTGGAGGAGTTCCCAAATGCACAGGCCTTGGCCTTCACCCGTTTTCATTCTATAGAGCCTTGTTTTGTGATTTTTTCCAGATTCCATAACAACTTGCAAATTTATATCTCCAATTCTGACAGATGTTCTAAAGTACATGTTTCTTTCTTGACATTTAATTTAATATTGATCTCCTATCTCAAACTTAACATGTCCAAATCTTTACTCTGCTGACCCCCACCCCCAAACTTGTTTCATCTACATTCTTCTCTCAATCAGGTTAATGGCAACTAAATACTTCTAGCTGCTCAGTCTAGAAATCTTGGTCATTCTCATTCACCTTCATCCAGGGCACTATTTTCCCTTCTTTGACAACACTGAGAAAATTACTCTTTAGACCTTATTCACTTGGTCTTCCTTCTACTTAGAATAATCTTCCCCACACCCTCATATTCCTCGGGACTCTATCAAGTAACAGTCTATTGAAGATCACCTTGTGCAAAAGCAAAAACCACACCCCCTTTGAAAGATTCTTTCTTGCCCTTCCCCTACGCTTCCTAATATAAGTCTTTGGTATATGTTTCTATCGAAGGAAAAAGAGATAGAATTAGACACTCAAGCCACTAGCTAAATTTAAAAAAAAAAAAATTAACATTTTGTTTTCCAAATAAAAACCAGATTTTGATTATTCATGATTTTATTCCACATTAACTAGAAACATTTATAAAAATATTGACTTTTTCAATGAATAAAAATATAATTGCTAACTCTACTGTGAATCATTTCAACATATACCACAAAAAATATTAAGAATAAAACACTAATAGGGGCTTATTAAGAATAAAAATGCAAATAATAAACCACTATGGCCCTGATATTTAGAATGACCATTTTCAATAATCTCTTATCCAAATAAATATGTCATTTAAATAAAACTCTCTGTGTGTGTGTGTGTATGCGTGATAACAGTGGACTCAACTGAGTCTACTGTGGGATTATAGGATTCACATTATGGTTCTGTTAACTCTGCTAAGTTGGTAACTTCTCATGTGCTTCTTATATCTCTTTGTATGAGATGATAAATATGAGACATACATTTGTACCTTAATTTATTGTTTGTTTCTCTTAATTTTTAACTGATACACTGGTAATAGGATCTGTGGTATGCATCAGGACGGTAAGATTTATATTCTCCACTGTCCTAATTCTTACATTCCCTTTTGTTTATATTCATGGAATACAGATAAAGAAAACTAAAATAGTGAGTGATTGAGTGTGTGTAAATGTGTGTATGTGTATATTGCAAAATATAACTTATGACAGATACCTCACCCAGCATAGGCTGTCCTATATGTTATCTTAAAAAAAAAACATTCAATTTGAAAGATCTTTGCCAAAATTGATATTGACCAAAATTAATTTTAAAAAAATCTGACCATGGGGAGGAAAAACATCAACAGGAAGTCAAAGGCTGTGATAAAAATCTGCAAGAACTGAGTGACAGGTTCAAAATAAATAAAAATGTGATAAAAGCATGAGCATTATCTTCCTGTTTCTTTGACTGGATATTGAGAAATAATGGCCACAAACAAAATGAAAGCAGCCCTTCTATGTGAAATAGAATGGATGAGTTTAGGTTTAGAAATGACATTGACCTCTCATCTTAGACAGTGGAGAAGCTGAACAAGGGTGCAAGGAATAAGGGAGAAGAGAAGAAAACAGATTGTTTTCTCAGAGCTGCAGTTTGTCTGAAGTAATCACAAAGTAGGACAAAAATGTGACAAAGACTTCTGGCGATCATCATAGCTAGAAATAAAAAAGCAGACCTGCAAAAATAGAAACAAACATGAAATGATGAGAGAATTACTGTTTCTCAATATAAGAATGAGTTCAGAAATTTAATTTTTATCTCACACCTATATACTCTTTATTCTCTTAATATTAAATACTTAAAAATATGATAAAATATTTAAATGATATATAGGAGATAAAAAATGCAAAAAATAATGGGGTGGGTTTAAAGTAAAAAGATTTTGTAGTGATATTGAATCACTTTATTATGATAGGATTAAGGAACCCAAAACACATTTCATATTTGCAAATTTATTGACAATTTATAAGAAACATTTATAAAAACATTTATAAAAAAATCTCCTGAAAAATGATCAAAAAATTATATAAAATGTGGAAACAGCATTATATTGCAGCCTGTATATATAAAGCCAGTTCCAATACAAATAATATTTTAAAATATTTAAATATTTTCCACATGGAACAAGTTTTACCCATTTGGGGGCCAAATTCAATATCTAACATCTTTCCAAGGATTTCACAATATTTCTCTTTCCCAGTCAGAATTAATAACTACTTATAGAATGCTATTTATAATGATAGCATAATGGTCAATGTCTCCATTTATTTAAGTAATAATCGTAGAATACCTACATGTGAATAAATATATGAACAATTAATTTCAGGAAGTGATTAAGCCTATGAGTAAAAGAATACAGATTACCAAAGCGGTAATGATAATAATAATAATGGCGTTATTATTATAGATTACCATGATGAAAACTGTGTAGGCAGATTCTTGAGATGAAATTATCATGGTGGATTCCATGGTGATAATTAACCGAATTCTGAATAGCTACTAGGAGCTAGCTAAGTAGGTCAGGGAAAGGGGTTGGTAAAAATCATTTCAGTAACAGGGAAGTTGTAGTACAGTCTCTGTGACTTTTGTTTTTTAGCATCATACAGTTTGTTCACCCATGAAAGTAAGGAAAAATTAGAGCTATCCTATAGTGACACAGATGCTGATTCTAACACAACCAATTTTCAAGTCAGAAATAGTGCATGTGTCATCCCAATGGAACATCAGTTTAATATGAGCTTGCACTAGGGTTATATGTCCTTATAAAATACCTTTTAAGTAGATGTTCCTATTGAAGCAAAAGATAAATAAATGGCCTCTCAGTTGAAATCTGTTGTCGTGTTTGGTGAAATTCTCGGCACAGTGGATACTAAGATAGATAAAGCATAGAGATGGAAAATTGATCAGAATGAGAAGATCATCCCTTTTAAGAGAAAGTTCAGCAGTGCAAATGAACAAATCTACCAAGGGATAATAAAATACATTCATCTAATGCAGGTTGATATATATATGTAATGAGTTTGATTCATGAGATTGCATCAAGCCATGAGATCCTAAACAATGAAATATTAGTTTCCTTTGAGCTATAAATCAAGGAGGAAATCCATGACTCTCTGGGAGATATCAGATGCAAGAACTAGGAAAAGGAGGAAGACATCCAGTTAATAATGAAGGAGAACGTCAGTGTTCAATGTTTATCTACAATCTTGGGAGAGAGGATGATGAAAGCATTATCTCATTGACACAGGCAGGTGGTCAGGTAGAGTCAACTAGGCTGACTACACAGAGTTGACCTGCAGTGGAAACTTATAGCTGAAGGTTCAGATGGCTTTATTTAGTTGTAATTAATCAGGCATCCGATGTTAGGATAGTGTATTGGAGTGTAGAGAACAAAAGTTATAGAATGAAATACAGTATAAATTAAAGTCATTACATACCTACACAGAACAGAGACCATCAAGAGTCTTGAGAGGAAGCTACATGCAATCACGGGTAGGATAACAAAGATTTTCTGGAGGAAGTAACATTTCAGATATTTTTAGAGGGATTTCTATTGACAGTAAATGATGCCTAAAGAATTTCCAGTTGACAGAATGAACAACCTAAAGACACTCAAAATTAGGAATGTCCAGATGTTTAAAGACTATAGTTGATAAGTACTCTAGTTTAGCTGAAGTGTATACTACAATTTAGAGAAACTATGATAGAGAACATGGGAAGGGCAGATTGAGAACATATTGTATCCAGGATTAAATATCAAAATATCTTAATTTTAATTAATTTGGTAAGCAATGGGGGAGAAAATCATGGTTACTGAGCAAAAGAGTAACATAAACAGAATTTAGGTTTAAAGGAGATTAACTTGGCAGCTGTGAAAAGTCTCCTTCGAATATTTGATGTTAATGTTTCACTGCTTGCAAATAACTGCCATTGCAGAGAGAGTATCGCATTCACTTTGACAAACTCTCTTGCTGAAAAGTACATTTAATTAAAAAAAAAAAGGGCATTCCAACAGTGTACTGATTTTGTTTTTGATTTGCATGCTAATCATAGATTTGTCATTTCTTTAATGAAAGATGAATGAGAAAAGTGAAAGAATATAGTATGGACTGAAGATTTCTGGTTTTACAAAACCATGAAATGATAAGCATAGTATCCACCTGTGGTTATAAAATAGTAATCTTTATTAAGGAATAGTCTCAAGATCTCATAAATTATATATTGGCAAAATACATGACAATGATTGGTCATAGTTATGTCTTCATTTTACAATTTGCAAATAAATATATTTATTTATATTTATTTTTCAAACTTTATCAAGGTATAGTTGTCAATTAAAAATCATATATATTTAAAGTGTACAACTTGATAATTTGATATAGTCACACTGTCATTAGATCATCACAATTTTTTAACTTGCTTAATTGATACTCTGTACTGACCAACATCTGCCTATATTCCTTTTCCTGAACTTAGGGTGAACACCGTTTGACTCTCTGTTTCCATGATCTTGACATTTTTAGATTCCACATACAATGAAGTCATGTAGTATTCATCTTCCTGTCTGGTTTATTTCATTTGGGATGAGATCCTCCAGGTATATCCTTGTTTTTTTTGTCAATGCAGGTTTTCCTTCTTTCTTAAGGTTGAATAGTATTTCAGTGTGTGTGTGTGTGTGTGTGTGTGTGTGTGTATCACACTTTCTTTACCTTGGCCATTGTTAATGCTGAAATGAACATGGGAAGACAGGTATCTATCTATCCAAGATACTGATTTCCTTTCCTTTGGATATACACCCATAAGTAGAATTGCTATCATATGATAATTTATTTTAAATATTGCGGGGATCCCCGTATAGTTTTCTGTAATGAAGCTACCAACTTATATTTCCACCAACAATGTAGAAGCAGTTCCTTTTGCTCTATGTCCTCAGCCACACTTATTACCTCTTGTATTTTTAATAACAGCCATCCCAACTTATGCAAAGTGATATGTCATTGTGATTTGGATTTGCATATCCCTCATGATTGAGTACCTTTTCACTGACCTGTTATTATCTTTATGGCTTCCTTTTTTTAAGTTTTTATTCAAATTCTAGTTAGTTGTCATACAGTGTGATATTAGTTTCAGGTATAGAATACAGTGATTCAACGCTTCCATACAGCACTGTGTACTCATCACAAGTGCACTCTTTAATCCCCATACCCTATATAACCCATTCCCTTCTACTTCCCCACTGATAACCATCAATTTTTTCCTCTATAGTTAAGAGTCTGTTTCATGGTTTGCCTCTCTCTCTTCCTCTCCCTTTTTTTTTTCTTTTTGATCATGTTTTGTTTCTTAAAGTCCACATATGAATGAAATTATATGCTATTTGTCTCTCTCTGAATTATTTAGCATAGCTCCATCTGTGTCAGGTCCTTTGTCCATTTTTTAATTGGGTGATGCGTTTCTTTTGCTATTGAGTCGCATGCGTTCCATATATATTTTGAATGCTAATCTTTTATCAGACATATGGCTTGCATATATTTTCTCCCATTCGGTAGATTGCCTTTTCACTCTGTTGATCATTCTTTTGCTTTGCAGAAGCTTTTTAAAGTTTGATCCAATCCAATTTAGCAAATTTTCTTCTCTTAGCTGTACTTCTGGTATCATATCCAAAAAAAATCTTTGCCAGGACCATTATTGGGAAGCTTTTTCCCTATGCTTTCTTATAAAAGTTTTACAGTTTTAAGTGTTATGTTTAAGCTTATAATCTATTTTGATTTTTGTATGAGGCATGAGATAAGAGCCTAATCCATCCCTTGGCATATGGGTATTCAGTTCTCCCAGCACGATTTATTGAAGGAACTAGCCTTTCCCCCATCATGTGTTCTTGGCACTCTTGTTAAATATCACTTGGCCATAAATACATGGATTTATTTCTGGGCTTTATATTCTGTTCCATTGGTCTGTATGACTATTTTTATGACAACACTATATTTGCATCATTACATAGCTGTGTAATATATTTTGAAATCAAGGAGTATGATATATCCAGTTTTGTTCTTGCTCATTGAGCTTCTTTAAGATGATTTTTATATTTTTTTTAATGTTTAAGTTTTTTTTTTTTTAAGATTTATGTGTTTATTTGAGAGAGAATGAGAGAGCAAGCACATGCCCATGTAGCAGGTGGGGAAGGGGCAGAGGGTGAGAATCTCCAGCAGACTCCATGCTGAACAAGGAGCTCAATACAAGGCTCTATCCCATGACCCATGAGACCATGACCTGAGCTGAAATAACAAGTTGGACACTTAACTGTCTGAGCCACGCAGGTACTTAAAGATTATTTTTTTTTTTAAATTATTTGCTGGGCCACTTGAAGATCTCCATTTTTTTTTAATTGTGTTTCATTGGTTCTATGATGTTTTCATGTTTCTGTAGCCTTACATTTATGTCTGTACATTTGAGGAAGAATTTACCTCTTCCAGACTTCACAGAATGACTATGGAAAGACCTTCACCTATGTGTGGGTGGAAGTGCTGTGGGGGTGAGGTGCAGTGGTTCTAGCTCTGGGGAGGGACAGTGGAAGAGTCTCCATGTGGATCCATCAGCTGAAGTCAGCATTGGCAAAAACTGTGCAGGTCCTCAGTGGCCAAAGCTAGGGGTGTCCACAACAGCAGCAAGGGCTCGGGGGGTCCTTTTGTTCTATTTTTCCGCTGTGGAGGAAAGTCATAATCAAGGGCATTCCTCTTGGCCCTAGGTCCGGCGTACAGGCATGCTCATTGCAGCAGTGGCTGCAGTATTCAGTGAACAGATGAACTCACTGTGATGGTGGAGTATTGTGTCAGGCAGGGGCACTCACAGAGCAGCCATTGAACTGGGGTGTCCCTGTGCAGGCCCACATTGACTGACTGTGGCGTTAGGGCCTGGGGACAGGCCTCGCCCCTGAAATGGTGGCATCAGTGTTTAGGACAGAGGCATGCCTACTCTAGAGCCGTTCCAGGTATTGGCAATAGTGAGGTGCTATGCAACTGGTGGCCAAAGCATGGACTTCCAGAAGGTGACCATGGTCTCATGTTTCAGGATGCTGGCCTGCCCCAAGGGGGAATAATGCCAGTGTCTAAGGCACAAGTAAGCCTATTGAAGCAGTATGCTAATATCTGAAGGGTGGGCACTTGGGAAGTGACTATGAAGTTAGCTTCTGGAGCATAGACACATACAGAGCAACCATGGATCTGGAATTTTTGCCTGTGCAGTTGGGAGGGAGAGGCATGGAGGGAAGATGGCTGTGACCAAGGACAGCCCAGCAGCAACTCCTTCTCCTGGGTTGTACAAAACATCTCCTGCTTTGTGGGTCTGTGGCAGCTGTGATGGCTGTTGAGGTTCTCAGCAGTGCAGGCTATTGGTGTTCTCTGTAGAACAGACCCCTGTGGCCCATGGTGGCACCTGCTACAGGGCAGGGAGCTCCGACCTTCTTCTTTGATCCTAGCCTTCTCCAGACATCTCAGCTATGAGGATCTCCTGAGCAATCTGGGTATGGAGAAACCAAAGTGGGTCCTTTCTCCCATCTGAAAATATGGGGAAGCTGGTTGCTCACCCTACTCTCCTTTTCCCTGTGAGGGAGCACTCATGGGTTTGGGATTTCCTCTTGGCCAGGAGCTGTGTAGCCTGGGGTGGGGTTGGGGTGGGGGAGGGAATAATGCAGACCAAATGAAACTGTTCTTCCTACCCTTTCTTTGTGGTTTTCTCCATGTTTTCACTACACTATGTGCTATCATTTCTTAACTGGTGTCCTGCACTCTCACAAAGCTATTTTCCTTCGTGGATAGATGTGTAATTGCTGCTTTCTGTGAGAAAATGAAGGATGGGATCTCTTACTCCACCATTTTGCTGATGTCACTTTTTAGTGAGTAATATTTAGGATTCAATGTTAGCTTACCTGCAAAGACATGTCATTGGCTGAAAAGAGGACTTTTGAAAGAATGTGCTTTGAAAAATGCAAACCCATTATCCTCAATGGAAAAATAAATATTATTTTGTATGAATAGCTTCTGCTGTTTGGGTCTTAGCAACAGCAGGCACATGTGAGTTTATGATGAGACATTAAATCAGATATGTCTTTTACTAACTTACAACTCTTTTGTATATTAAATCTTTTATAATAAAATTATTTCACTCTATTATAAAAATTTGATTGAATAATTATCTGTGACTAGAATATTATAACTTCCTTGCAATAACCAATGTATTTACAATGGAAAAAATGTACTTCACTATTTGTACCTGTATTAGAAAAATTGATGAAAACCCAGGTTAATTTTGTTATGCAGAAAAAGTCACGTCAGATCCTGGAAGACCTTGGCTAAGGAAACTCAGAAACTTTGTAAGATTTAAGGCACCAGGTAATATTTTAAGCTAGCCATCATCTATATTTTCTTCATTTTATACATTGAAAAATCTAGTTGCTGAGTATTTAAGTCATATATATATATATATATATATATATATATGTATGTGTAGAAGTTAACAAAGCACAAAATGTTATCCACTAATCCTAATTTATATTTTCAATCCTGTTTCCCCTAAATAGAGCCACACAGAGTAGAAAAAAATTACTGGAATTATCCGTCAGTGGATTTTATTGCTCTCTTTCCATATTCATTACTTCACTTCTATCATTTACCCTCAGCATGTATTAATTCACATGATTTCAGTATTGAATTAAGTAGCAGGCATTGTACCATTATGCTTCTCTAGGCATTGAAACATATGGTAGGATGAATACCATCTGGTGGCAGCACGCTGGACGAGAAAGTTCTCTGGCACAGCACTTGTGGAATCCTGGCTGCTGGGCTAAATAATATTAAGCTATGCGGTGTTTAAAATGCCCCATCCGTTAGTTGAATATTCAACAGAGCATCACATTTGGCCTTATTAAAATCTGCTAATACAGAACCCTGGAAGACATTGGCCACACATGACATAAGCTGAAAGTGGGTTAATTTAGTTCTTACCAGTCTATTACACAAAATGTCTACGGAAATCATTGTTATTGTTGGTTAGATTCCAATTATTCATAATATCCATGAAATGGATAGGACAATTTTCTGCATAATGTTCTTCAGAATAATAGCAAGCTAGAGAGCATAATGATAATTTTCTTAAGAAAGTAATTTCCAGAGTGCTATTTTTGGACAATGTGGTCCTTGAGTCCATAAAAGTAAACACACACTCATACGCATAATATATATTGATTCTAACAAGCCATAGGGAAGTTTCTAGCTATAAAATAATTTTATATAATAAAAATATGGAATAATCATCTATTATTAAGTACAAGCAATTCTCGCATTGCATAGTACTGCATTCACTGAAACTCACACCATTCAGAATTGCACCCTCATTTTTCACAGTTCTGTGGAAATGTATCACTGTTATACACTGCCTGTAACAGGTTAATATCTTGTTCAAATCAATGACCTTGCTGACCTAAAATGAACAAACTCCTGGAAAATGAATTTATGTAAATTAAATTTATACTCTAGAATCTATGACATTCACTTGTCCAAGAGTTTACTTAACACTGAAGATGGGTTAAATTCTCTTCTCTGTATCTTCTTAGCATAGTTATATATATTTTTCTCTACCTGTTGTAGTAATTTTGGGTTTATTCATCTGTCTCCTGCTCCTTCGTACTATGGATATTATAGACTAGAAGTTCTTTAAATGAAGGATATTTGTCTTTTTTCTTTTGAATCAGAACACACTACCTTTATATATTTTAAACTGTGATATATTCCTTTGGGTTTTGTTGTAATATTTACTCTGAGTATAACTAACAAAGATAACTGTAAATAATAATTTTTTTGTAATACGGCTTATCATTTTGGCAACATAGTCTAAATTTAGTCTAAATTTAGATATATTTAAGATATATTTAGATATATTTAAGATATATCCCATATCTATCTATCTATCTATATATATATATATATATAGAGAGAGAGAGAGAGAATTGATCATTTTACTTTCACATTTTATGTAATGTCAATAAAATATTTGGCATACTTCAACCTGATTTACTCCCTCCCTATTACCTTTTAAAAATATTTTTAAGAAAGATCAAACACTGTTTTCTGTCTTCTACATTTTTAAAACTATTTTCCAAATATGTTGTGATTATATAATCTGACAATATTTCATTGATTAAAGCAACCTTGGATATGCAGTCCACAAGCTCCATCTCTCATCCATTAATTTGATGTTTTTCATTCTATTATGTGCATATACCCAGATCAAAAAGTATTTCTCATATTATCATGGAATCAGGCAACAGTCAATGGCATGGGTTTCTGCAGGTATGAGTGGTTTATATTCGGGGAAGTGTATATGGAATGCATTGCATTTGGGTTCATGAGTTCTGGAGAAAAGTTCACTTTGAGATAGAGATACACAGACTAGATGGAACGATCTCAGACCCCAGACTCCATATGAGGCACATAGGTAACGACAATGAATAAAAAAGTGAGAAGATTTAATGAAATTATATAGGGGGTAAGTATGTGTGTTTGTGTATGCTATATGTGAGAGAGAATGGGAGAGAAGGAAATCGATTGCAAACTCGAACTCAATTTATAAAGTTAAGCCAGGAATAATTTTATTAAGATCTTTCTTCTTTAAAAAGTCTTTGCTTTGTCTCTCTCTCTGTCCCTCATATATATTATACACAGTTATATTTCTGAAGATGGATATGCAGTCCACAAGCTGCACAACCAAACTGCTGCATGTTTTGATTATGGAAGGGATTACCCTTTTATTTTTGCATATGTTTCTTTACTGGAGTCAGTATGGTGTTTTTTACAGAGTTTAAGGAAAAGGAAAAAAAAACACCCTGGTTTTATTCTTTGTTTAGTTTGTTGTTAATAGCTTAAAGAGAGCCACACACGTGCACATAGGCACACTTCCAAAATGTCTAATTAAATTGTTTATTTAAACCCACAGAAATTGTGAGATCCAAGACTGATGAGAAGAGTGGGAGCCACTGCACTCCACTAAGCAGAACTTTCCTTGGCTCACAGGTTCTTGGGGAAACATGAAACTCGGTGTCTCTTCTTCTGCATGGTAGGTTATTACCAAATGCAGAAATGCCACATCCTTCATATACTCAAGATTCCCATAAATACTTGGTTTTGACATGAATTCAACACATTTACATATAAGGAAAATATCAGTATCAAACCGGACTGGATAACAACATAGACACCACTCCTTTCACATCTCTCATGGGGAGAGAAAAGAGCCACTGCCCACTGGAGAAAGACCTCTGACATAAGCTTTCCAGCATCACAGAAAGTTCGTGTATCCAGAAAACATCCTTGACTATGATTTAATGCTACTTGATTTGAGTGGTTCTGAATCAGAGTCATACATTAATAATCACGATGAAAATGTTCACATAGTCCTTCAGGGTCAGCATGAATCCTTGATCCTCCAAGTGCTCCCATAATTTTGTGAGCGGTTAATCATGGCTATTGATTCCTTTCCTACTTAAAATTTCTAGAGTGTGTGTGTGTGTGTGTGTGCGTGTGTGTGTGTGTGTGTGTGTGTGTTTTCCAGGACAGAAACACTGACTGATGCAATTTGACAATCTTTTCTCTCAAACAGAAAAAAAAAAAAATTACAAGAATAACATGTATAATGCAAAGAATGGATATGTGTTAGGCAAACTACAGCAGAAATATAGAATGAGACATAAGGTTATATGGAGAAAAGAGCATTTTATATTATTTAACTCTTGTTTTAAGCAGAAAATTAAAGTATGTAGACATTTAAAAATAAACACGATACTAAAAAATAGTAATAAAATAAACTAAACACAATATTACATTGAAATACAGAGAATGTGACCAATGCTAAATTCATGAGTAAACTATAGGATAAAATGTTGCTTATCATCAAATCCTGAATATGAATTAAGTAGTGTTCTGAAGCCAGGAGAAAATAAACGGCAAAATGAATACAAGGGATTGATATCTGAATTATGAAGACAAAATAATTCATTAAGAATAAAGAAGGGGCACCTGGGTGGCTCAGTGGGTTAAAGCCTCTGCCTTCGGCTCAGGTGATGATCGTGAGGTCCTGGGATAGAGTCCCACATCGGGCTCTCTGGTTGGCAGGGAGCCTGCTTCCCCCCTCACTCTGCCCACCTCTCTACCTACTTGTGATCTCTCTCTGTCAAACAAATAAATAAAATCTTTAAAAACAAAACAAACAAACAAAACAACAACAAAAAAACTCTGACTCTTCCAAATAATAAAAGTTTCTGAAGGCCAGGGAACTTCTCTTACTCCTTGTTTAAAAAGAAAGAAAGAAAGAAAATATGATTCTTAAAAATACTAGACAAACACCAATGTCAAGAAAAGAGAGTATGTGAATTCTTAAATGGAAAGAAAAAAAATATGAATTCTAGACTTTAAAATAAGAAAGAAATATTGTAGAGGGCCTAAAATAGTTACTAAAAATAAAATTACAAGAAGCACAGATCAGCTACTAATAAATATATTACTTTAAAGTGTTCAGTCTAAGGGTGCCTGGGTGGCTCAGTGGGTTCAGTCTCTGCCTTTGGCTCAGGTCATGATCTCAGGTCCCTGGGATTGGGGGTCCTGAGGTCCTGCATTGGGCTCTGTGCTCATCAGCGACTCTGCTTCCTCCCCTCTCTCTGCCTGCCTCTCTGCCTACTTGTGATCTCTGTCAAATAAATAAATAAAATCTTTAAAAAAAAAAATAAGGTGTTCAATCTCAGGACATAGCAAAATAAAATAATGATTTATCCATTTCATTTATCAAATTGCTAACATATTTTTATTTAATAATAAGCAAGGAAAAATAAATAATACCCTAAACAATTAGAAAACTAAAATTAACAAAAAAATTAACAAAAGAAACTTATACAACCTGGATTTCTCATCTTAAATTTTATTTCTATGGATACTTATTGACTAAATAATGGATAGGTGCAATGTATTCTTGGGAACTCCTTTGGGAAGAGGCCAAATTTCAAATATGGATAATTTATTGAATAAATAAATCTACTTCAGCTACTTAGTAACTATTCATGCAAAATATTTAAAGTATTTAATGGCATGAAGAAACGTTCAGAATTTATTGAAAAATTTGGTAGACAGCACATGAACCCATTCTTAAATAAAACATACAAACATATATTAACAGCATTTTAGCAGTAATTACCTGTGACGTTATCTCTAATCAAATATCATTAAATGGTATTTAAAAATGTGTTCCTAGCATTGTTGCATTTTTCAAAATTCCTAATTAAGACTATATTATTTTTATAATAAAGTGTTTATTATGAAAATGTTTATTCTTTGCTATTTTCTGAAAGCATGTTCTGTGCATCTTAATAATGCAGTATGAAAAATAAATGCTTTTTCTTACACTAAGGAAACACTGTCTCCCTCAACATCTTCTTTTCTTCTTATAGAGCATGCTGATAAGAACCCTTAGAGAATATGTCTCATCGACCTTCAGAGATTAATTCCGAAAAGAGAATTTTATGTCAGTACATAAATTCCTTTTCAGTAAAAATGAAACTGTGTGTCAATGTATTTCTATTCCAGATGACTGAGCAAATTACCAGCTGTGTGACTTTAATATCTCATCTTCATTTCTTGAGCTTTAAAATGAGAGAGGGAGAGAAAATAATCTCTGGAATTTCTATTACTGGATTCTCAAGCTAGATAGTGGGAGTGAGAGACTTTCCAGTTTTTAGATCTTTAAATAGTGCTTCAACAAATATCTTTCTACACGCATCCCTGAATATCAGGATTCTCTCTATGTGATAGTTCCCATGTATGAAATCTCCAGGTCCCAGGAAATTATATATATAATCACATAACAATTTTATATGTATTTTGCTGGGAATGGCCAGCAATCCCTGTAGGGATGGATGAAAGATGACTCCAGATTTTGCTGTGAAAGAGAGGAAAAGGCAAGGGGGCCAATGCTCAGAGACAAGACCCTTTGCTCTTCCTTTTCTCCCACCGTAATTGGTCCTTCAGGATAATCACAAGTCCATATCACTGTTTCTCAAGCACAGTGATGTGTGACAAAGGGTCTTACTGAAGCTGGGCGATCTGTTTACAGAAAAGATAAACTATGCTAATCTGCATGTCTGCTAAACAGAGCTTACAACTCTTACATCAAGGGGTGCGGTGGGGCGGGGCGTTTTGGCTATAAAAGCTTACCCCAAAGGCAACTTTCCCGAAGGGAATGCCCCAGAGGCATTTCTAAGGCAGAGTAGTCTTCCAGGCCTTGGCATTCCAAAGACACACCCTCTTCTCCCAAATCTTCCCTTGGCCCAGTGGCCTCCTTGTTACATTTTAGCAAGCCAGGTATTACAGACGATTTCATGCTCTACTTTAACCCCAACATATATATCACACAATAATGTGATATTATATATTTTTAATAACACAATATGATCTTATTAACATGTTAATTTTATTAAATATTCAAGAAATAGGAACAAATTTCCTTCTGAAAAGCAACAACCCATCCAAGGTGTACCATTATATATATATAAATCCCTTTTCCTTTTATAGATGCCAGAAAAGAATGTTAAATTAATAATTCTAATTACTGCCTCTCTGAAGACTATAATACCATATTGAGGGTGTACTTGATTTTTAAAATTTGCCTTTTGAGTAGTAAGTTTGAACTGCTGAGGTTTTTTGTTTGTTTGTTTGGGTATTTTGTCCAGGTCTTCTCTGAACTGTGTACTTGATGAGGGAGCAGGAGGCTGGCTGAAGACAAAGCAAAAGCTGGCGCCTTGCACCCCCATCTCCACCCGCTCCCCTCCGTAATATGTTTGGCATTCCTCAAGCATCCCTGACCGCCATGAACGATAAACAAATAGTTAACTTGCAGAGATCACAATCCTGCAAGACAGGAATCTCCCTTGCTCTACAGATGTCCTAGAGATCTACAAACAGGGCAGTTACCTTATCAATAGCACAAATTTCCAGAGGCAAATAACTCTCAGTTCCTGAAGCCCTAATGTCTCCCTCCCCACCATAAACTGGAGGAGGCTGAGGTAGAAGGGAATGTAAATGATAGCAGGATCGTAACACCCCACCAAGAATCTCCCAACTATCTTGATGTTAATGGCTGACCTAAAGACGACATTGATCAAGCCACAAGGGCAAGACCTCCTCCCTGCACCTTGTAGGCCCTCTTTAGCATACGAAAACTCCGTTGAAATCTCCCTTCCCCTCACCTTCCCCCAACCGCAGGGTACAGAACCTGCCATCCCTCACAACCCGGGGGCAGCAGCTCTTCCTGCCCACGGGTCCTTTCCCCGTGCTTTAATAAACCACCATTTTGCACCAAAGATGTCTCAAGAATTCCTTCTTGGTCATCAGCTCCAGACCTCAGCCCACTGAACCTCACCTAGGTTCTAGAACTTCATCATACTCATACCCTCCTAAAACTAAGAACTAGCAAACAATTTCTTTGGAAGATTTCTGATGGCACTAGATGATCCTGCTTCAAATTTATGAACCAGTACGTGAAGACTAGAGCTTTAAAAGTGAGTGTAATTCTTTTTGCTGCACACACACACACACACACACACACACACATTATTTAAAGAGCTTGCACTACAGTTTTAGATAAATTGTATGCAATTTCAAACTCTATTTTTTTTCAAACTCTATTTTAGTAGGCTATTGAGAAAGCATGGGAGACAGTCTAAATTACACAAAATACCAAACATGTTTTTAAATATGCTGTTTACTTTTAATACCTGCTTTATCCCATTTATCTTTGTAGTTCTGTTTTTCTCACTTTTGGAGTGTCTTTTTGACTCTCCTCCACTTGTGGTACACTTCTTGGTCTTCAAAGTTCAGCTTAAAATGACATCCTTGATCAATTTCCCTGGATGAGAACATATTTTATGGGATAATAATGATGATTGTCATTTGAGGAATTTATGTTAAATTTTAGGTGTAAGAAATCTTGGCAGTTAGAAATGCAGGACTAGGCTTGTAATAAAGAACAAGATAGAATATATTGATGTGGAAATATTTTACACAAAGACGACAGTTAAAACTGCTCATATGCAAAAGATCTCTATGTAAGGAAGTGAGATCTTCAAGAAATATCCATAGTAAGAAGTCAATTTTGAAATGATGGTTTTGAGATAAGTACTTTTTAAATTCTTAAAATATAAAATTCAGTACAGTGCATATCTACTATTTAATAGACTTTATTTACAGCAGTAAAATTCTTTGAAAATTAGGAATACATATGTAGTAAATAGAACTCATGAATATTCAAAGAATAACTTCCTCTACCAGCTAGCTAACAAATACAATGCACTATTTTTAATTGGGATGTAACAACATTTTCTTTATGCAATTTTATTGATTACTATGAGAGAGAAAAATAAAGACAACCATAATGGTATATCTGGAACATTACTATATGGAGAAAAAACTACTAGTATTTGATGTCTTTGCAGGGAAAAATTATTCAAATACTTCATAAAAAGTAGATCTTCAAAGGTATATTATTTGTGGATTAAATATAGAAATAATTCTCACAGTTTAAGTAATTGGTACAAATTTATGCCCAGTGATAGTGATTTCTGTTGTTTCATTAGCACATTTGGTTCTAATGTCATTTTGAAATAACATCCATTTGTATTTTCAGTCTTCTCCTTTTATCCTTATATTTTTTTCTTTATTTTGTTTCTCAGTAGAAAGAGTGATCATGTATATTTTTTACAATCCATAGGCATATTAAGGAAGTTACAATGAGACCTCATATGTGTTTAGATCCCTGGTATGTGATTTATTAAGGCTAACATTGTTTTGTATTTTACTTTTATAAGCAGTTGCTTTTATTTTAAAAGTGCTATATTTTAATTTCCATGAAATGAAAGAAGTCATTTCAATATATTATGTCAATACTTTTAATCTCAAAACACTATGATTGTTTTCTCTGTTTTATACAATAATTTGATTTTCAAAAAGAATATATTACATTAACAATCATTACATTTTTAGTAAAAGAATCACTGTTCTTCCTAATGCAATTTCATCAACCATAAATCTCACTAAACAACATGATGTGCTATTCTGTAGTTTTTCTTAACTTCCAAATTTGCCAAACAGTATACTAAGAATATTACATGATGTGAAAGTCTAAGAATGTAAATTTTTTTAAGTTCATTGTAAATACTTTTTTACTCTAAAATTGTTAGGCATATTAAGTCATCAAAGCTACTAGTTATGTTAAGTAAGTTTTTAAAATAAGTTTTTATTACTAATATAATAAACTGTTATAATTCAATAGTATATTAAATTGCAATTTAAATTTATCCTGAATGTAATATACATAAAATCATCTTCATGTAAACAGATAATATTTCATTTAATAATATAAATGACATTAATGATTTTAATGTCATATAAATATGCCATAAGTAAATATGTAAATAAAATAATTCATAATATACCCCAGTTATGTTATATAAATCTGTTTATGAGGTAGAATAATATGAAACAGCACTTATTTTTACATTATGACAATTATAATAGGGAAACATTTCTTAAATATTATGGAAAAGTTGATATCCTGTGATTAAGAACATGAGCCAATCAAGCAAGAAATGTTAGGGACACCCAGCAACATCCTTAAGTTTTCAGGTGACTTCTTTTAAAGCAGTAATTTGTCTGTAATGACCACTCAATACACCACTTTCAATACCTGTGAAAACACCTCTATTGCACAAACTTTTGCTCTACATATACTCTGAAGTCAATGATTGTTTTTTGATGGGGAAGAAGAGGTCTAAAATGAAGGGGAGGGTAAGAAAATAGAATGTAAAGATTATAATTTTTAGTGGTATTAATATAAATTAAAATTATATTTTATATTGGTATAAAATATAATATGAAATTTTATACTTTTATTATTCTAAAGAATTAATATAAATTATTGATATTATTGGTATCTACAAATAGTTAACACTATTACTTTTAATAATACTTTTATTACTTTTATCATTATCATTAATAAACTATATTAATATAATTCATGTTATTGATGGTAAGTATATAGTAAATATATATTTTTGCTATGTATAATATGTATTTTAAAATGTATTTAAGGCTATAGAAAGTATAAAATTTGATTCTCCAGATTTCTCAGGTAATAATAGATTCTCAATAATAGATTCTCAATAATATCTATTTCCATGACTTACTTAGATATATTTCCATTAACAAAAGTTGAACTAGGACTCACACTAAAAATGTTTTGAGTTACTATATCATTTTATTTTTTTATTTTTTCAATGGAAATAATGATATTTGCAATCTTTGCAAGTTATACAAATTATGGCAATGCAATTTATGACATAGTGTTATTTACATAATTTAACAAAAATTGTATTTCCACTTCCCTTGGAGTCATAATTCACAATAAGTTCACACAGAATTAAGTATTTTATGAATTATGTTCTTTAAGCTCTAAAATTGTCCTATAGTAGTATATGTGCTCATTGAAATATGTGCATTTGCATTCATAATCTTTGAACAAAATAAGTAGATTTCTATGACCAGAGTCATATATATATATATATATATATATATATATTCTTACTGAATATATTATCTTCACATAAATAACTACCATGCTATTTGTACTACGGATGGATACTAGATACTGAGCCCAAAGATGTGATTTTCAATTTGATTAAGTAGTGCACAATTTAATTATAAGGGATGAAGAAAGGATGTGCACCAAATGTTTGTAATGATATTTTTAACAAATCACAAAGAATGAAAAAGAAGACAACAATGGGAGATGTTTAAGTTCCTTTGGGTCCTAAAAATTCAGGGTTCTGAAAATAGCTTGCATGTTATAAAGGTCTTACTTCTCATAGAGTATGAATACAAATCAAGCCTCTGCTCCAATCACAGAACATGTGTAGTAAAATAAGGACAAGAATACATCGTTAAAATATGATTAGGGCCACTGTTTGATTTTTGCATAATGAGTTTGGGTATTGAATTAATGCTAAAGCTAAAGATTTTTTTCTCTGTGTAATATGTAGTTCACCAAAAGAAAAATAAGCCTCCATTAAATCACATTTGTGGAGTTGGTGGTTTTCTTCCCATGCTGTGAACAAGATTCTTAACTGTAGTTTCCATCAGTGCTGATGCATTGCTGTGGCAACACTTTGAGGGGGTCTTATTTAACCCCTCACTTTAGGAAAATTACAAAAATAAGCACTGAACATGATTTCTTTGGGGAGGCAGTCCATCATGGGTCCTTGCACACACTTGCAGAGTGTGCCAGATGGCCAGGCTTCTCTGTCTTCTGACACTCAACAGAGGAGGGTAGGTGGACTTATTTTGCTTTCCTCCTAAATTTCTTTTTTTTTTTTAATTTTTTATTTTTTATAAACATATAATATATTTTTATCCCCAGGGGTACAGGTCTGTGAATTGTCAGGTTTACACACTTCACAGCACTCACCAAAGCACATACCCTCCCCAATGTCCATAACCTCACCCCCCTTCTCCCAACCCCCCTGCCCCCAGCAACCCTCAGTTTGTTTTGTGAGATTAAGAGTCACTTAAGGTTTGTCTCCCTCCCAATCCCATCTTGTTTCATTGATTCTTCTTCTACCCACTTAAGCCCCCATGTTGCATCTGAATCCTCCTAAATTTCTAAACTCTCAGAGTTTTTTGCCTATAAGCGCTCAGAAGTTTATTTTTGGTATTCATTTTAAGACTATGTCTCACCTAATCAACTATTCTATATAAATTACTCAAAGTTTTTAATATGTACCTTAAAATTTATCTATTACTTGCTTATTCCTACAACTTCCCCCTTAGGCATTTACTCTCTTTTCTGGACCTATGATTTCTGCTTTACTGTGTTATCTACTTTATTGTGTTCTTTCTTTCATGGTAGACATTTTGCAGATTAGCCAAGGTAAAATCAACTTCACTACTTTGTAGAACCATGCTTATATTAAACTAATTCCTTCCATCCAAGAACCAGCACCAGAGGGTGGGTGCTCCAAGTATTAAAATATTATAAGTAGTACTGGTAGATGTATTTTGTTCTTATCATGAAACAAAGTTTTTACACTCTTATAAATAATAACTTATATCCTTCATAATCTCCAGACATTTTTAAGTGAATTTTCCAGACTATGCAGGTAGTTCCTGGTAGAATTAGGATTCAAATGGGGGCAGTCTGGCTTGAATATATAAGCTCTTAACTATGAAGCTCAGAGATATTCATTTGACTAATTAATAAATTCAAAAGTTGAATTCCAAGGTCCAAATTTTCTCATTATTCCTATGGAAGCAGCACCCAAATTAGTAGTTTGATATCTGGGAAACTATTTTCATTTCAACCACATTTTCCTCAGCATACCACCAAAGAAAGCACCTTCTGGCAACATTCTTTGGGCTACACACCTAAAAATTTTTTTTCATTATTACCCTGTGTGGTACTATCTTAGAAAAAAAGATCCCCTTTTGAGATAAAATAGAAGGATGTAAGGACAGACTTTGACAACTGACAGATGATAGGGATTCTTCAGTCATCTCAGATTTCCTTACTGACCTTGGAAAAAATTACATTCATTCCTTGGATTTTAGTTTCTTTCACTGAAAATTTGAGATAATAAGATATGCTTTATAGGGTTGTTGTGAGATTTAGGTGGCTCTGCTATGTATGAGGCACCATATAAGCATTCAATAAATATTATTTCTTTCCCCTCTTTGCGAAGTATATCATGGATTGTTATTTAATATCCAACATCTGTTTCAATTTCACACATCACTGCTCTTCAATGTATAAAATGGGAAACCATAGTACATATTTATTAAATCACTATGAAGAAGATTAAATTAAAGGCTGGGTTCTTTATTACAGTGAATTCCAAGGTGAATTCTTTGTGAAGCAAATATTTTTTTTGACAAGAGAAACCTTCTCTTCATTTTCTGTTTTTTAAAATCATTGAATCAGCTTTAGTAACAGAAGGACATACCTGTAATAAATTTTTAATATCTGAAATTGAATTATGACAGGAACTTATTCCAATGAAACAAACATATTTTTCAAGTAAAATACATAATTAAAATGAAGGCTATGCTTTATAATTTTATTTTTTATTACTCTCATATAAATGTTTCATCTTCTTTTATTAAACAGAATTTTGGTGGTAACCTTTAAAAGTCCTAAGACAAAATTCCATATCTTCCTTTTAGCCTTGGAGTTTCTACTGAAATTAAACTACACACATAGGCCAATGAAATCAAATGGCTTTAATACAAAGCTCTTAAAAACATAAAGAGTAGGATCATCTCAATCCACTGGGATTTCAGAACAGTGAGCCAAATTAGGGCTTATCCAGGCTAAATTCTGGGATGTTATGGAACATTAGTGTACAGAATCAGATAATAATATCCACATGTTTTGATTCCCTTCTCCCAAAATTCACAAAATAACTTGTCTACCATCAATATCTACCACAGAAAAAAGTAGTAGCCTAGAGAAAGTAGAATTAATTGAAAGAACAGTCTATGAAGTCAATTGTCATCTGAAGCCCGTAGAGCTACTATAGTCTCAATCTAAAACAATTCAGTTTCCCTTAAGTCACAAAACAGCTGCTTTACTCTATCACAGATACTATACTTAGAACTGAGAACCAGAATTCTGTGTAAGACAAGAGCAAATGTATCACCTGGAAGGGTGAGTTGGCCATTCACAAACTGGTCACCCATGTGTTAATGCCAACCCTGAGTCAACTAGAATAGCATAATGGCACAGTCCAGCTGTCTCCTGCTGTATAGCTGCCACTGGGTAATAGGGAAAGACAAGTAGCCTCAGATATTTTCTTTTATCTGTGGCCACAGTTGGGAAACAGTGCCACATATCTTCAACAGATTTAAGAAAATTCCTTTTAGTCCATGGGAATGTTGATACAGAAAGGAAGGGCTCTGGATCTTTGTCATTGTATCATATTGGAGTTCAATTTGAGGACTTGAGAGGGAAGTTTCAATAATGTCACTTAGTTTCCATGATAAGATGCCAAAAACTCCATAATTTATTAGGTCCTGAATCTGTCTCGGCTGATGGACAGCTCTCTTGGACATGTCTCAAAAAAAAGGTCAAGTTTTTTGAAGTTGTAACTTCCAGCAGATGGAAATGAGGAAAAAGCACATTTTTGCAACTTATAATAATATTATCAATTATATGTTAAATATTATATTCCACATTACAAATACTGAATATCATTACTCTAGATTGTTTTTAATATTATATATTTACACAAGGAATATATAATATATATCCTACTACTTAGTGTATACAACATATTCTATACCACATATAATATGCTATACATTATAAATTTCGTATTATATATACTAGACATTTGTATATGTGTTTTAATTCATTTAATTACCACAATGATGTTATGAGTTAGAAACTATTATTGTCAAAATCTTGCAGATGAAGATTGAGAAGAGTTGTGCCAACCATATAGTTCTCATTTCTTATGCTTACAGTTAAAAACCTGAAATAAGCCCTAAAAAACAGGTAAATATTACTAGATCACCTGTGAATCTCTCTGATATCAGTTGTGTCAGGAATAACTACTGCCAAGGTGCTAGAGGCACTGGGGTGACCTTAGCATGGCCTTTACTCTTCAGACCTACCCAACGCACCTTAATTTTCTGCCGCTTGGAGGCACCCTTGCACCACAGGACAAAACTTTCTACCTTGAACTTGGTTTCTTAGGAGCCTGGAAGGTTAGGACTGAGGCATAAACCACACTGGAGAATTTGCAAGTAGGTTCCAAACACATCTAAGTCAATAATATCGGTGAATAGAACCGAGTTTTACTGGAATGGTATTGCTATTTCAACTGTGTCCTCAATACAGAAACAATCACAAGATCTCAAGTTCTTGAAGTTAAGAAAATTCTACCCATTTCTCCCTTCCAGAAATAAATGGTAGTAGGCAGCCTAGAGCCTGAAATGGGGATGTAGGCTGAGCTCAGGATGTGGTGGGACCTGCCTGTGGACTGTAGAGAACAGAGCCTGAGAGGACTATATGCTAGAATGAACAAAGCAGATAGACCATATGAAGAACCCATCGGAAGAGCCTGGGTTTAAATGCGGAAGCAACGCCTAACTTAGGAATCAGAAACCTCATGCCTTCTGGGGTTTGATGGGAGAGTGGGGAATTAAACCCAGTGAGCATCCAGGAAGGACAGTAGCTGAAGGAAATTTCTCTAGTCTCCCTGGCTGCAGATGAGGAGCTCATCTAGCTGAAATGGAATTTGAAATATGATTAAGAATTGTAAAACTAATTCAAGTTTTGGTGTTATCTATCCTATCTATACATACAATATATGATTCTACAGAAATATATATATATGATTCTTCTGTACCTTGTTCGTCGTCACCTGCCTGAGTAACTTTGAGTAGCTCAATCTGCCCTGCTGAAAACTTTTTATAATATTCTAACTATAAAATGAACTCAGGATCTGTAACATCCTGATAGCTTTATATTCTGTGGTTTCCAAAAAAAAGGTAATCCACAAAATATATTGTTTGATTGATGCGAGATCGTATCTCCTTTAAGTGAAATACATTTCGGGCTTTTTTCAAGTATTGTTTTTAAATCTTTGATAGAGTGATTTCTCTTAATTGTTTTTCCTCCTGCTGTAAGAACATGGCTTAACAACTGTGATGTTTGATGAAAACTCAAGATTTTTTTTAAAGTCAAAAATAAATAAATTGGAGTGGTTACTCAGAGCTACAACAGCTGTGTTTTGATGTTTACAATCACAGATGTTAGATGTTTCCAGATGGAAACAAGGTTGTCAGTCTTCAATTTCCTCGAAAAAGAACTATATAATGATGGGTAGTTAAAAACCAGTTTCATAGTTGTTCCATGATGCTTTGTCATGAAATTCTACAGTTTGCTTACAATATATGTCTAACGTAGCTACCTGGTGGTGTATTTGGTTCAAACATTTAAAATGGTCTATTCATTGAATATTATTTCACATCAAATACCAATAAGAATGTTCACAGTAGTGTTTCAATTAGTGTTATATTTTGGAAAAAGTCTTGAATTACCTAGCTAAATTTTGGCTATGGATTCCTAAAAGATTAGCAAATAAAATGGTGAGAACTTAAAAATAATGCATTTTTGAGTGATTTTGTCAATCTCATCAATCTCTGAGTATACTGTCTTTATAAATGATAATAGCAGGTACTACCTATTTTACTTTACTTTGTGCCCAGAACTGTGCTAAATACTTTACAAATGATTCTATATAATATGCACACCTTGCAACAATTTTATGAGGAAATTGCTATTATCCTAATTTTACAGGTGAATAATTGAGGCTTAGAAAAGTTATATAACTTGGCATACTTCACATAAGCAAGAGCATGACTCAGCCAAGTTTCAGATCTAGATTCCTCAGCCCAAGTTCTTAACCATAATATGCTCTAACCCCCAGCTATGCCATGTTTGTGCCACATATGATCTTACTTCATAATCATCCACTGTAGGGGGAAAACAATATTTTTCTAAATTATTAAAGAGAGGAACTGAAACACAAAATGACAAATTAAGAACAACCGAGATCATATAAATGTTCCAGACTGAAAAGTTCTAGAAGTCTTCCCACAAGCACTCTCAAGCTGTAAACTAAAAGTTCCAGAGGTCTCTATCATTTCCTGCTACCATATGAGCAAATAAAAACCTTTCCTAACCCAAATAGGTGGACAGACATACTTAGCCTCCACTGACCTACTCCCAGAATACTTGTAAACAATATTATTGATAGAATATTAAGGTAGAATGGAGATATTTTAGATATAAAATTCTCCAGATTTACTTACCATGTTTTTTTTTCCTTTTTGCTTTTTAGTTTCCTTTATTTTTTCAGCTTTCTTAAGATGTATTTGACAAATAAAGTTATAACATATTTAAGTTTTACGACATGATGATTTGCTCTACCCATATGTTATGAAAGGATTATTTTCAGAAAGTTAACACATCCATCACTTCATGTATTTTTCTTTTTTTAAAGATTTTACACATAGATAGGAGCATGCAGTTACTTGTCTTTTTATATGTGGTTCATATCACGTAGCATAATGTCCGTCATGTTGTCACAAATGGCAAGGTATTTTTCTTTTAAGGCTGAATAACATTTCATTATATCTATCTATCTATCTATCTATCTATTCTTTATTGGTATATCCATAGACATTTAGGTTGTTCCTATAACTTGGCTGTTATGAGCAATTGCAAGGAACCTGGGAGTAGAGATATCTCTTCAAGACATGATTTCTTTTCATGTGATTGTAGACCCAAATGTGGTGTCACAGGATCATATAGCAATTCTATTCTAGTTTGTTGAGGAACCTCCATATCGTTTTCCATAGTGTTGGTACCAATTCTCATTCTTATTAACTCTGTGCAAGAATTTTCCTTTCTTATTACCCCCATCACCATTTATTATCTATTATCTTTCTGGTAATGGTCATCCTAACAGGTGTGAGGTGAAATCTCATTGTGATTTGGATTTGCATTTCCCTGATAAGTAGTGATGTTGAGCATCTTTCATCTACTTGTTGACTTTTATCAATATTTGACATTTTTGGAGAGTATAACTCCTTAAAATAAATATTAAGGAAATATTTAATCTTTAGATCAAAAATTTTTTATAGATATGTCTAAGGTCCTAATCTAGAATTTTCTGAATAATTATATGGAGCACATCTTCACTGCATACTAATTACCAAAAATGGAATTAAGTAGGAAAACAATAGTAATAGAGAAAACAAATATCCCAGAACAGATGCATTCTTTGAGTTATTTATTAGCTTTAAAGTACCACTGAAAAATGTTGAAGTTGCTAATAAATAAAACAAAACAAAAACTGCATAGGTTAAATCCCCTAGGTTTCATTGAATGTTCAGGCATACAGAAAGACTAAACACAGTCTTAGTAGAATTTCCTCATGATATTAGTTGTTCTTTGGTAACTTAAGAAAATAAGGAAAGATTTGGAAGAATTTTTAAGCCTTCCTACTTGTAATATTAATTTCTATAAAGTTTGTATCTGTTAACAGGTATAACCTAAGACCTTGGCCATAAGAACCTTAAACATGGCATATTCTAAGAATCAGAGATGCAATATTGGGCAATAAGTGATGTAACTGTTCAATTTAGCTTGAGTATCAGGAGTATTAAAAGCTAAGAATGTTCAAGGGAATGCTTTAATATCCAACACTGGAAGTTAACTATACTTCTATAGTAAACAATTTTCGGTAACAATGGGCAAATGTTTGATGATAGTTGAATTCATGCTAAAACCAACTATTACTTGGTAGTCTAGATGAAAAGCACAGCCTAGATATGTGGCATTTCCAACCTGCACAGATACAGGTGGTACCTCTTCATGTAGAAATGTCGATAATAAGAAGGTAGGAAAAATAAATTAATTCTCATTTGTATTAAGGTAAAAGACACTGTAACAGATGATGGCATAAAAAGGAAGGATTGTTCAAAGAAGCATTAATATTAAGAGCAGTACTCCTGAAAAGTGCACTTTATTAAAAAAAAAAAAGTTACCACAGCACAGACAGTCTTTATGATACTTGTATTACAAGATGCAAAAGGTAAATAAACGTTGAAAACCAAACAAGGGAATATAAGTTGATTACATGAAAGCTTTGATAATTCTGGAAGTATGGAGCTAGAGATCTGTATTTCTTGCACTCATGGAAGAACACGTGTGTGTGTTTGTGTGTGTGTGTGTGTGTGTGTGTGTGTGTTCTACTATGTCTTTGTGTGGTTTATCTCACATGTATTTCATTCTTATTCTGTTAAAAAACGTCAGTCCAGGGGCACCTGGGTGGCTCAGTGGGTTAAAGCCTCTGCCTTCGGCTCAGGTCATGATCCTGGGATTCTGGGATCAAGCCCTGCATCATGCTCTCTGCTCAGCGGGCAGTCTGCTTCCCCATCTCTCTCTTCCTGCTTCTCTGCCTACATGTGACCTCTCTCTCTCTGTGTCAAGTAAGTAAATAAAATCTTAAAAAAAATTTTTTTAAGATTTAATTTATTTATTTGACAGAGATAAAGTAGGCAGAGAGGCAGGTAGAGAGAAGGCAGGGTTGGGGGAAGTGGGCTCCCTGCTGAGCAGACTGCGGGCTGAGGGGCTGGATCCCAGGACCCTGGGATCATGACCTGAGCTGAAGGTAGAGGCTTAACCCACTGAGCCACGCAGGTGCCCATGCCAATTCACTTCTTAAAATCAGGAGATGAACATGGTCCAAACCAGGATACTTGATTCATTTTTCAAGATTTTACTAAGTATGAGTGGGAAAGGTTTTACCTGACAGTCCATGAAATTGTTAGTGTGAATCCAGAACTACCAGCAACATATCCTTCATGCAGATAGCCCTGATTGCTCTAAAATGTAAATAAAATAACCTAGGAGGAAAATTGTAAAAGACTAATGTAGAGAGAATCCTGAAGACATTCAGTTTCCTAATTCCATTCGACCTCAGTATCACCCTTGCCCTTCCTGGATATGTGGACCAATAAATCTCATTTTGAACCTGAGCTAGTTTGCATTGACTTTCTGTCATGTACCACTGGAGAACAGTGACTCTTACAGAGGACTTAATTCAGTGGTGGGAAACTATGCCCATGGCTCTACATGCTTTCGAGTGAAAGACATGTGAGTTTGGAGGTGGGGAAAGGGGAGATTGGAGATGCTTTTTCCTAGCTCTTATACTCAAAGAGCTGGGAAAAATAATTGACCCATATAACCAAAAGATTATATGCAAACGTATTAGAGCTAAAGAGAAAACTATGTAAACTTCCTATGGTTGCAGAAAATTATGGAAAGCTCAGGAAGAGGTAAAGGGGCCTGGTGCTCACAAAAATAAACTCATGCCGATTGAATGTTCCAACCCTAGACTTCACGGCTTGGTGAAGCATATTATCAGTGGTGTTGAGTCGCAGAGCACCCAGAAACTCTTTTTGAAGGCTATCATTTAAACTATATTTCATCATAATCCTTGTGTGGATTGATACTATTCATTCCAAGTGGAGAAATCTGCATGTATCTTGATAACGTGATATTTATTAACTTGAAATTTGTGAATGACTTTTATAGATATGAATAAGTGAATATAAAGGAACCCACACACTCAGCATTAGATCAGAATAGGCACCTGATCTCAAACCCAAGTAGAATAAAATGGACGACCACAATGATAACACATATGTAATATTTGTATTATATTTGTATTATATTACATATGAAATTATTTACCCTAAACAATAGATAGGAAGTTGGAGCAGATTTTCTTAATCTATATGCTTTATGTGGAAACTAAAATAATAATAGGGCACATTATTTATATGTTACACAGCCCTGAAATTGTGTTAATCCAATTCTTAGTCTAAGTTGAAAAGCTAACTCTTCTAGAAGTCTCTCTAAATTATATGGGACCTAAAATGTCCTAAAGTGGAAAAAAAGAAAGTCTTAAAATATTCACCACTCTCAAGAGTCAACAGCTAGACAATTAAAAAATAATTTGGGAAGTTCAGTGCTTCTTACAGTATACTTATGAAAATCTACTGCAGGGTTGGAAAGTCTCATAATGACTCTGTTAAATATTTGCTGAGCAGGAATTTTAGAATGAAAGAATGAGGGAAATAAAACATTCAAAGATTAAAGGCTGAGAATTTTTCAGAACTTAAAAAGATATGGCTGCTTATATTACAGTCTAGGATCCTGAGCAGGATCAGTGAGTTAGGGCTAATGCAATAACAGTGCTCAAGTATGAAGTTACCAACACACACATAACACATATTTTAAAATCATAATAAATATAAACATAATAGAGCTATGTACATAGTCTCATATCCAGACATTTCACCCTCCCCAAATCCATCCGCACATGTCATTTTCAAATCCTTCTTTCTATTATTTTAGCTCAAATAATCATCAACTCTTACCCAGTTTTCAGCAACTGGTCTGTCTTCATTCTTTTATTTATTTATTTATTTTTAAGATTCATCTAACTACCCTAGAGAGTGAGAGAGAGAGAGTGCACACGAATGGGGGGAGGGGCAGAGAATGAGAGGGAGATAGCAGACTCCTGCTGAGCTGGGAGCTGGAAGAGAGGCTCTATCCCAGGACTCTAAGAGCACCACCTGAGTTGAAATCAAGGTCTGATGTCCAATCAGCGAAGCTACCCAGGTTTCCCCTGCCTACACCCTTAGTAACCATAAGCCCATTTTCTGCTCTACACCAGGAGTGATCTAGTTAAGACACAAATATAATAGAGCTCACTCCTGTGATTTTATGTAACCTTGAACAAAAAAGTCCAAACTCTCTCCATAGCATATTAGATCCTTCATGCCTGTCCTTACTTATGTCCCTATTTATACTTCAGCTGTTCTTAAATTCAAATATTCCTTGGTATCTAGACCATGCGATCTCCAGACTTTTACTGTTTTCACATATTCTTGCCTTTGCCAGGGACATACCTCAAACACTGCCCCCACCTCTACCTCCCATCCCCCCGATATACACAGAGCTGACTCTGTTCAGGTATATAAATACCCAGGAAGCCTATGGCAGGCTTAGGAAGTGCTCTCATTATTTTGATGCTACCATGTGAACATCCTTCCATAACATTTATGAGAAAATGATGGTACCCTTTGTCTACCTCTTTAACCTGAAAGCCTCTTGGAAAGGGATTTTATCTAATATATTTTCATTGCTTTTAATATCTTGAGTGTTTAACACAGCCTACTACATGCTCAAAAGTCATTTATTGCATGAATGAACAGATGAGCATATTTTGTATGTTTACGCCCCAATGCCCTGTCATACCTTAATTCATTTGGCAGACATCATTAAAAGTGTGATCTAAAAATGATCTATATTAATGTGAAAACTTGTTCAGTGATATGGAAGTATTCCAAATGATGTGGGAAGAACTCATGTATTGAAGCTCTTCCATTTCTTTCTTTCTCTCTCTCTTTTTTTTTTTTTTTTAAGATTTGAGTTATTTATTTGGCAAAGGGAGAGAGATCACAAGTAGGCAGAGAGGCAGGCGCTGGGGGGGGGGTGGAGCAGGCTCCCTGCTGAGCAGAGAGCCCGATGCGGGGCTGGATCCCCGGACTCTGGGATCATGACTTGAGCTGAAGGCAGAGGCTTAAACCACTGAGCAACCCAGGAGCCCCTCTTCTAAGTTTCTTTTGATGTTTTTACTCATAAAATATTACATAAAGATGTTTTACTTAACATATCTGAATCTAAATTTATTGCTATGCAAAGTGTATATGCTCACAGATAACTCACGTTTTATTTTGAGAATTAAATGAAACATATGTAAAAGTAACATTCCTACTGGCTGCCCAATTGTAGATGCAAGTCAATACCATTCTTTTTTCTTGGTTGAAATGCATATATCCAGCTCTCTCTTCATCTCAGAAAAATAAAATTCTGTGAAGGAATGTGATGAAATGATATGGTAGAACACTCTTACCACAGCCTCAGGTACTAGGTCAGTTTTATTTACCATTAAAATTTGACAGAGACAATATGTTTATTCACATTTTATATTCATTTCAAGAGAACAGAGTCATATATCACAAATGTTTAGCATGGAAAATCATCAGTTTTCTCTGAATATAATTCTCTGGAGAATTGTATTCATTTGTGGTAAGCACTATTAGCTGCTCTCTCCCTCCTTGCCAACTAAATCCTAATTTTGTTTAGGGCTACTAAGTCCCTCATCACAGGGATATATCCTGATTAATCTTAAGCAATTATAGTGAGCCCACTCACCTCTGCCAGATATTCATGTATCCAGCTTTCCCTTATAGCCAGGGGTGGTCACGTAACCAACTTTTGGCAAGTATAGCATAAAGGGAAACCTGCAGGGTACGGAGAGTGGTTTGTGGGGAAGCTATGGCTTTCTGATAGCAGACATACCATGAGAATAACTAATTTCTGCTGCCCACTTTGCTTCTCCTCTTTGAACACGATTTAAGGACGTGATAACAGGAGATAATTATAATGTTCATGTGATCGTGAAATAATAGGACAAAATGCCAAGTCTCTGAGGATTTCAAAATAAATACATAGAAGGTTTCTGGTACATTAACTACTTCACAAGGCTGCTGCATCCAAACTAGAAACGCCTGCCTACAAATTTTGTGAGTGAAACGTAGCAAATTATGCCTCCCAGAATATACTGCTTTGGTATATTGATTATTTTGAGCTGTAGGCACTTTAAAAAAAATGCAGCAAGTGGCTTTCTCTGAACTCTCCTTATCTGCCTAAAAACAGATCCTCCAAAAGAAACTCAGTTGTCATAAACCCCCTTTCTAAGAGTTTCATCAACCCGGGGAAGAGTGACTTTTATCACAGTCTGCTTCTCAGAGACTAGAAATGGACACCCCATCTAGATAGACTTTGTCAAAAACTATCATACCTCCCATCTGTTCTTCTAGGGGCACATTCGTCTTTCTTAAAAAATCAGTTGCTATCCTCCAAGAGGCCTACATCCTATACCCCCCTTTCCCCATGGAGATGGTATTTAAACCTGAATGTAAGTCACTTCAGAGAGTTACTCATTTTTTCCTGGGTATCGCCCATGTATACATGAGGTATCTGTGTTAACACAGTTCTGGTTGTTTTCTCTTGTTAATCTGTCTTTTATTATAGGAGTCTCAGCTAACAATTCAAAAGGGTAGAGGAAAAAGTGTTTTTCTTCTCCTACATGATAAAAGCATAAGTTTCTCTTACTCAGTTCTTCTGTGACTTGTGATTAAAGCCTCCATGACTGATAATAACACCCAAATGAAGGTAATACTGAAGGAGAAAAAGAACTGGGTATGACACCAGCATTGCAACAATGTCGTGAAGAATGCAAAAGTAATATAGATTGTAAACCTGTAGCTTCTGAAAAATATCGTATGTGTATGAATTAAATTGACAAGTTATATAAAACTAGATCAATGCTGACATATTAGGTGCATCCAAAGTCACCTGTGTGCTTGATTTTCAGCTTATTTCCATAGTGTTGATTTTGCTTACTGCTCTTAAGAAATGAATTTTTGGACTTTGGGAGGACTAGAAAAATTTTAATAAGATGATAATATGATTATTAAAACATTGCTTCTTCTTCCATATTTATTTTCAGTTATTTCATGTGCCATACAGGTTAAATTCTTATGAATGTGTTAGTGTCTGTAGATGATTGATACACCCTAGCTTTCAAAGACACACTTGACCTTGCAATGACTTCTAACTTCATTTTCCCCATTTACAAGGCTTTCCAGTTCTTATAAAAGATAAATTTTGGGGGGGCACCTGGGTGGCTCAGTGGGTTAAGCCACTGCGTTAGGCTCAGGTCATGATCTCAGGGTCCTGCGATCGAGTCCCGCATCGGGCTCTCTGCTCAGCAGGGAGCCTGCTCCCTCCTCTCTCTCTCTCTGCCTGCCTCTCTGCCTACTTGTGATCTATCTCTGTCAAATAAATAAATAAAATCTTTAAAAAAAAAAAGATAAATTTTGGGGAAAAAATACTCTCTCATTCTAGTGGATAAATGACTTATAAATGTGTCCATCAGTATTCATTTTTAGCAATGTTTAATTTGAGTAAATGATTTAATGGAATCCAAGCATTTGTCACAAGGAGATTTTTGTTTTTAAATGAAGATGGCCTACCTGTTACCTTTCAAATAAGTCTTAGGTGGCAGCTTACTCATGAGGAAAGTCATGCCTGGAGCAGGTGTCTAACTATGTGATCAAGTAACTGTCATGGCAGGAGGATGAAAGATGGAGACCACTAAACATTTTGGATAGTGATTAAAAAAAAATCTGAAGAAGAACAGATGATCCCAGAGCATGATAACTTCTAAAAATATTTTAAAAATGTATGAAGCTGTTTCTTCTGCATAATTTCAACACCTTTTGAAGTAATACAATCAAAGAAGCACAGTTCTTCCAGATTAAACATAGTTTATTGATTTTTTATCTTCAGTGGAATGAATGCTATTGAGGTTTCATTTGTACAAGTCTGAATACCTTGTTTAAAGTTATATTTTTGCACAGTGAGCTTTTCCCAAGTGTACATTGATCAAGTAGTGCTTTTTTTTTCTTTTGATTTGTTCTGTTTTATCAAAGAAGCAGTCTGTTCATATGGATACAGCCAAAAAAGTAGACTGTTTTTTGGCACATATCCTCAATAGTGCAAGTTACTGTGAATTTAAGGAAAGTAAATTAAACCACAGAAAAATATGAATAAACCAGATATAACTATAATAAAGGATGAAAACTGTAGTGTTGTGAGTAGGAAATTAATGGTCACATGACCAAAGTTCTATTTCTGACTTCTTATTTTCATATATATCCTGAATGAATTTCTAAACTCCTCTAAAATGTTATTTTCCTATTAATAAAATGAGAATTATCTGATCATAACTGAACCATTTATGAACAATAAAGATGACTAAAAGGATATTTTAAAATAATTTAATAACTTACGTTTCTAAATTCCTTTCAGTAAGGTTCCTCTCTCTTTTGGCTAAAATTGCTCTCAATTTCACAAATAATTTTCTTATTTTATATCTATGTAAAACTTTGAGATGTTTTCTATAACTTATCACATCATGTTTTTAAATGATTATAGCCTTCTAATACTCTCTGGCTATTTTCTTTCCTTGACCACTCCTTCCTTCCTTCTTTCCTTCCATTCTTCCTTCTTTCCTTTTTTCATCCCTTTCTTCCTTTCTTCAACTTTTTGAATTTTGAACCACAGAAATCCTGAGAAACTTACAAAATCCTTATATATTCTTCCCCATAAAATATTTTTATTCATCTCTGTATCTTTGAAAGTGTTTGTGAACCATCTACAGCCTACCCATGGTGACAAGATAAATAACTTTTGTCCTAGAAAAGCAAAGTAAATAAACAAGTGAGTAAATAAAAGAATGAATAAATAAAATAAAATAAAGTGAGTGGTCCAACACCAAAGAGGATTCAAAGAAACACCTGATTTCAGATTGTGTTGCTCTTCATGGCTCTGATTCTTTCACTTCTCTTTTCCTCCAGCCCTTGAAGAACATAAGCTTGAGCAACAGGACCTAACAAAAATGAGAAAAAAAAAGTCATCTTAGTAAAATTGTTATAGAGATAGATAATTAATATATTTACAAGAGATACTAAAGTGTATAGCCAAACATGGTAAGGGCATGGTACTATGAAACCACAAACAACAAAGGTCCATTCTAGGCTATGAGTAAATCCAGGGATTACTGTGGTGACACCACATCATAGGAAGAAGGCATGTGTCAATATGGAATGGAGTGTCCCACACAACAAACATTAACTGGGGCAGAGCAGTATCAGCCAAGAATTTAGAAGCCACTGCTGAGTTGACTGTATACTAAAAAAAATGAACACTACCTCTTGTATCCATCCCCAGCCCTCCTATTATTACTCCTTAGCATGGCATTTAAGGTCTGGTATAATGTGGCCTAAATATCTTCATTCTACATCGGTGAATATCATTATAAATCTATGGTGTGCAAAAAATGCGCTAGGCCCCAGATACACTGATGACCAAACAGACATATTTCCTGTAAACATGATGCTTATGACCTGTGTATACATCTCTAAAGCTCTTACTCTGGCCTAACGATTATTCTGTAAGTCTGCTTTCTTCAGCAGATCATAAATTCCATGACTGTTTATGCCTTTTTGTTTGTTTTAAGGAAGTCTGTCTGTTATAATTGTTTGTATATAGTATACACTCAATGAAAATTAATTTGAATTAAAAATCTCTTGGACTTAATCCTTATATCAGATCAATTAGATTTTAAGCGAAAGACTATAAGAAGAGATGAGGAAGGACACTATATCATACTCAAAGGATCTATCCAACAAGAAAATCTAAAAATTTTAAATATCTATGCCCCTAACATGGGATCAGCCAACTATATAAACCAAGTAATAACAAAATCAAAGAGATAAATCAACAATAATACAATAATAGTAGGGGACTTTAACACTCCTCTCACTGAAATGGACAGATCATCCAAGCAAAAGATCAACAAGGATATAAAGGCCTTAAATGACACACTGGACCAGATGGACATCACAGATATATTCAGAACATTTCATCCCAAAACAACAGAATACACATTCTCTCTAGTGCACATGGAACATTCTCCAGAATAGATCACATCCTGGGTCCTAAATCAGGTCTCAACTGGTATCAAAAGATTGGGATCATTCCCTGCATATTTTCAGACCACAATGCTCTGAAGCTAGACCTCAATCACAAGAGGAAATTTGGAAAGAGCCCAAATACATAGAGACTAAACAGCATTCTTCTAAAGAATGAAGGGGTCAACCAGGAAATTAAAGAAGAATTGAAAAAAATCATGGAAACAAATGATAATGAAAATACAACGGTTCAAAATCTGTGGGACACAACAAAGGCAGTCCTGAGAGGAAAATATATAGCGGTACAAGCCTTCCTCAAGAAACAAGAAAGGTCTCAGGTACACAATCTAACCCTACACCTAAAGGAGCTGGAGAAAGAACAAGAAAGAAACCCTAAGCCTAGCAGGAGAAGAGAAATCATAAAGATCAGAGCAGAAATCAATGAAATAGAAACCAAAAAAACAATAGAACAAATCAACGAAAGTAGGAGCTGGTTCTTTGAAAGAATTAATAAAATTGATAAACCCCTGGCCAGACTTATCAAAAAGAAAAGAGAAAGGACCCAAATAAATAAAATCATGGATGAAAGAGGAGAGATCACAACTAACACCAAAGAAATACAAACTATTATAAGAACATACTATGAGCAACTCTACGGCAATAAATTTGACAATCTGGAAGAAATGGATGCATTCCTAGAAACATATAAACTACCACAACTGAACCAGGAAGAAAAAGAAAACCTGAACAGACCCATATGCAGTAAGGAGATTGAAACAGTCATCAAAAATCTCCAAACAAACAAAAGCCTAGGGCCAGATGGCTTCCCAGGGGAATTCTACCAAACATTTAAAGAACTAATTCTGATTATCCTGAAACTGTTCCAAAAAATAGAAATGGAAGGAAAACTTCCAAACTCATTTTATGAGGCCAGCATCACCTTGATCGCAAAACCAGACAAGGTTCCCATCAAAAAAGAGAGCTATATTGGGCACCTGGGTGGCTCAGTGGGTTAAGCCGCTGCCTTCGGCTCAGGTCATGATCTCAGGGTCCTGGGATCGAGTCCCGCATCAGGCTCTCTGCTCAGCGGGGAGCCTGCTTCCCTCTCTCTCTCTCTCTCTGCCTGCCTCTCCATCTACTTGTGATTTCTCTCTGTCAAATAAATAAATAAAATCTTAAAAAAAAAAAAAAGAGAGCTATAGACCAATATCCTTGATGAACACAGATGCAAAAATTCTCACCAAAATACTAGCCAATAGGATTCAACAGTACATTAAAAGGATTATTCACCACGACCAAGTGGGATTTATTCCAGGGCTGCAAGGTTGGTACAACATCCGCAAATCAATCAATGTGATACAAAACATCAATAAAAGAAAGAGCAAGAACCATATGATACTCTCAGTAGATGCTGAAAAGGCATTTGACAAAGTACAGCATCCCTTCCTGATCAAAACTCTTCAAAGTGTAGGGATAGAGGGCACATACCTCAATATTTTCAAAGCCATCTATGAAAAACTTACCGCAAATATCATTCTCAATGGAGAAAAACTGAAAGCTTTTCTGCTAAGGTCAGGAACACGGCAGGGATGTCCATTATCACCACTGCTATTCAACATAGTACTAGAAGTCCTAGCCTCAGCAATCAGATAACAAAAGGAAATTAAAGGCATCCAAATTGGCAAAGAAGAAGTCAAACTATCAGTCTTTACAGATGATATGATACTATATGTGGAAAACCTAAAAGACTCCACTCCAAAATTGCTGGTAACTTGTACAGGAATTCAGTAAAGTGTCAGGATATAATATCATGCACAGAAATCGTTGCATTTCTATACACCAACAATGAGACAGAAGAAAGAGAAATTAAGGAGTCAATCCCATTTACAGTTTATAGTTTAAGTATCTTAAATATAAGATACTTAAGAATAAACCTAACCAAGGAGGCTAAGAAACTATACTCAGAAAACTATAAAGTACTCATGAAAAAAATTGAGGAAGATACAAAGAAATGGAAAAATGTTTCATGCTCCTGGATTGGAAGAATAAATATTGTGAAAATGTCTATGCTACCTAAAGCAATCTACACATTTAATACAATTCCTATCAAATGCCATCCATTTTTTTCAAAGAAATGGAACAAATAATCCTAAAATTTATATGGAACCAGAAAAGACCTCAAATAGCCAAAGGTATATTCAAAAAGAAAGCCAAGGTTGTGGCATCACAATTCCAGACTTCAAGCTCTATTACAAAGCTGTCATCATCAAGATAGCATGGTACTGGCACAAAAACAGACACATAGATCAATGGAACAGAATAGAGAGCCCAGAAATAGACCCTCAACTCTATGGTCAACTAATCTTTGACAAAGCAGGAAAGAATGTCCAATGGAAAAAAGACAGCCTCTTCAATAAATGGTGTTGGGAAAATTGGACAGCCACATGCAGAAAAATGAAATTGGACCATTTCCTTACACCACAAATGAAAATAGACTCAAAATGGATGAAGGACCTCAATGTGAGAAAGGAATCCATCAAAATCCTTGAGGAGAACACATGCAGCAACCTCTTCAACCTCAGCTGCAGCAATTTCTTCCTAGGAACATCACCAAAGGCAAGGGAAGCAAGGGTAAAAATGAACTATTGGGATTTCATCAAGATCAAAAGCTTTTGCACAGCAAAGGAAACAGTTAACAAAACCAAAAGACAACTGACAGAATGGGAGAAGATATTTGTAAACGACATATCAGATAAAGGGCTAGTGTCCAAAATCTATAAAGAACTTAGCAAACTCAACACCCAAAGAACAAATAATCCAATCAAGAAATGGGCAGAAGACATGAATAGACATTTCTACAATGAAGACATCCAGACAGCCAACAGACACATGAAAAAGTGCTCCATATCTCTCGGCATCAGGGAAATGCAAATCAAAACCACAATGAGATATCACCTCATACCAGTCAGAATGGCTAAAATTAACAAATCAGGAAATGACAGATGCTGGCTTGGATGCAGAGAAAGGGGAACCCTCCTACACTGTTGGTGGGAATGCAAGCTGGTGCAACCACTCTGGAAAACAGCATGGAGGTTCCTCATAATGTTGAAAATAGAACTACGCTATGACCCGGCAATTGTACTACTGGGTATTTACCCTAAAGATACAAACGTAGTGATCTGAAGGGGCACATGCACCCGAATGTTTATAGCAGCAATGTCCACAATAGCCAAACTATGGAAAGAACCTAGATGTCCATCCACACATGAATGGATAAAGAAGATGTGGTATATATGCACAATGGAATACTATGCAGCCATCAAAAGAAATGAAATCTTGCTATTTGTGACGACATGGATGGAACTAGAGAGTATCATGCTTAGTGAAATAAGTCAATCGGAGAAAGACAACTGTCATATGATCTCCCTGATATGAGGAAGTGGAGATGCAACATGGGGGGTTAAGGGGGTAGGAGAAGAATAAATGAAACAAGATGGGATTGGGTGGGGGACAAACCGTAAGTGACTCTTAATCTCACAAAACAACTTGAGGGTTGCTGGGGGGAGGAGGGTTGGGAGAAGGGGGTTGGGGTTATGGACATTGGGGAGGGTATGTGCTATGGTGAGTGCTGTGAAATGTGTAAACCTGGAAATTCAGAGACCTGTACCCCTGGGGATAAAAATATATTACATGTTTTTAAAAATTAAAAATTAAAAAAAAATCTCTTGGCTTTGTTTAAGAGAACATAGTATAGGTCATCAAAATTTGCCATTGATTTTTGAATCTCCCCTCATTATATCTGGTAGTTTTTTGCTTTTCTTTTATCCTACATATTATCTTAAGTATGTTTCTAATTAAACTCTAAGTCTACCCTCTTCACTCACTGAAAATCATATCTCAAATCCATGCAGTGGCTTTGATTCCTAAAGCAGTGCTCCCAGCCTCTTGGTCTGGAGGCAGAGCCCCCAAACAGATGGACTGTATGATAAAAGACTTTGTCTTTTGTAGGGTTGCCACTGAACCTGGTCATGTTCACTGATGTTCTCTAATAGGGCCCTGTCAACAAGCTGCGATTAGTCCACGACAACCCTTTCCTAGCCTGCACTGTTCCTTCATCACAGGACTCCCAAGCATGCAGATTCTGTGAGACAGCCCTTCACACAGATGGGAGTTTGGAGAAGATGACAAATGACCCATATCTCCTATTAGGGCTATTTCATTCCGTTAAATGAATGACTGCTTAAAGAGACTATTTGTCACTAGGGCATAATTTAATCAACCTCATATAGGATGAGGAGAAAATAGGAATTAGTACAAGTGCCCAGAACATGAATCAATTTTTTTCTCCACCCAGATGCAAATGTGCTTCAAGCTCTTCCTGTCTCTGCACCTAACTGCTATACTTACTGAAAATCCATTTGATCATTCATGTACATTAGCTGAAACAATTCATTATGTTAAGACTTTCATAATTACGAAATGATATTTTTTATATTTCAGTTACATTCCTATAAAATAATAGCAAATAAATTATTTTTCAAAGTTATGCTTCTCTCTAGTACTTTTTACATTGAAATTCTTAAATAAAAAGCACATGAAATAAAACAATTTGATAATGGCTGTATTTCTAAGTAATTGAGTAAATAAAATAGAGAATTCAAATCTTCACTTTCATTATATTTATTTATTTATTTATTTAAAGATTTTATTTATTTGACAGAGAGAGAGAAATCACAAGTAGGCAGAGAGGCAGGCAGAGACAGAGAGGGGAGGAAGCAGGCTCCCTGCAGAGCAGAGAGCCTGCGCGGGGCTCGATCCCAGGACCCTGGTACCACGACCTGAGCCGAAGACAGAGGCTTTAACCCACTGAGCCACCCAGGTGCCCCTTAAGTTTCATTTTAAATATATGAAGTCTACATATAGTCCTAAAGGATATAAATTGACAAATACATCATGAAACATTCAAGAGCAAATCTAAAGACAGTACAACTGAATGATCCACTTAAAATGGCAGAAAATATGTTTTCTGCAAGGAACAATTTATAAACAGAGTGCATAAACTGATGTAATTGCAAGTTTTAGGAACTAGAATTAATTTTGAAAATAAAAAAAAATTTTAAATGTTACATAAAATCAATGGTGCACATATTTAATGAATCAGTTAGTAAATATATAAGGTCTTTCTGCTGATTATTAGCTTGGAATTGTTGTGTTGGTTAGTGGTCAAATTCACAATCAGGAAAAGTGTATTTCCAAAGTCCACTACTCTAATGAAACACCAAATCTGGTGAGTTTACTTGTTTGATTTTGTTGTTGTTGTTGTTGTCTTTGTTGTTGTTTTATTTCTCTGTTTCGTTTGCTCCTGAGTATGGAGGTTTTAATATTTTTGTGAAGTATTATTGTAACATCCTTCAAGGTTTACATAAATAATATTTTTCAATTGTTTATTTCAAGCAAATTTCAATAAAATAATTCCAATTAAAACTGAGGAAGAAAATTACACATCACTTTAAAGGAAACATCTGTGATAATCTGCATCACAAAATAAGAATCAATCCATATCTTAACATACCTGCCATTTTTCTAAAAACACTTTCTCTGCTAAGACTAGGCCATGTGTTCTGGATACACATTTTCTAAGCACCTTATGTTGTCTTTTATAGGATTTATTATAATACAGCTAGTTATTTTATTATTTACCCAATGTTCATCTTCATAGGAAACTATGGGTTACCATTTGAGGTAGCCTTCAGGTTTCTTTCATTTATTGCTCTATTCCTATCAGCTAGCCCTGTGCCTGGCATATAAGGATATTCAAGAAATACCATTATGTGAATAATTATTAGTCAAATGTACTATTTTAGCCAGCACTGCAATAATGAAACCCCTTCCAAGTCTCCAAGAACTTCACCACTAGCAGAAGAAGGGAAAGATGCTTTTGTTCAGATTAACGAGTCTAAGGCTTCACTGAGATATGGCTAAATTTGTTCTTATGATATAGACATTTCTCTTTCCTTCCATTGAATGCCTATACAAGCAGGCTTAAATTGTGAAACAAATCAGTTTGTTAAGTGTGAAAGCCTTTGAGAGTCAAACAGGATAGCAATATAACAGAAAATCACAGTGCTATGTGAAGAATACAATCACTTTATTTTAAAGGCACAGCTTGATAAAGAGAATTAACATGTACTTGTTTTTTATCTATTTATGAATGTAAAAAACAATCATGTAGGTAAAGTTATGGGTGTAAAATTAAATAGGTTACTTCACGATGTGAAATGTTAGGTTTTTTGTAAAATATACTAAATAACAGTTTGGCAGAATAATAATACTAGAATTTATATGGCATTAATTTTCCAAACTGTGGATACTGCTATCAAAGACATCAGAGCCATGATTAAGAGAAATGTGGGAAAATATATAAAATTAATTAGTTTTAAAACAGCCTTTTGAATCTCAGGCAAACATTTGAACAGATGCCAAGCAGGCATATTTTTTTTTTATAAATAACTATATTCAGAATTATGCCAGGCAATATAGTTGGTAAAAAGAAATCTTATATAGAATATAAGCATATATATAACTATATATATAGTTATATATATGAGAAAGCTATATAGCATATAAGCATATATATAATTATATATATATTTATTGTGTACAATAAACAGGAAGATTTAAAAAATGTACTTTTTTAATTTCAAAGCTTTATCCCAATTTTTAGAGCTTTAGGTTAATAAAGTAACTTTACACATATGCCTGTAGGAACACAGAGAAGGAATAATAGAATTTTTAGAAAATAAATATGAACTACATTTTAGAAATGAGGAAACTGAGACTCAGATGGCCATGTGATGCATCTAATGTCACACAGTTGATAATTATCAGAAGTGAAACAGTCTAAATTTATTTTTTCTATTATTACATGATGATATATCTTCTCAGATGAACTCTCAGAGTAAAAATAGAAACATTGATATGATAGAAAAATCTTTATATATTTGAACATTAATTCCTATACTGTATACATCCAACCAATAAATATTAAATGCTTACCATGTCCCAGATCTTCTGGATATGCACAAAAATCCCTGCCCTTGACAGAGGTTATAGTTGTATTTGTTTTAAGCTATCACATGATCATTCCTAAACAGTTACCATTTTCAGAAACATAATATAGAAGGCAAGTTTGAATTCTAAAGAGCTAGATATGCCTCAGAGTGGTAAATATATTTCAAATTGCATCCCTTGCTGTATATAAAATAAAAGAATATGTAAAATAGATAAACCTAATATTTGCTATTTAGGGTGTTTCTATTTGTTGTTTACAATTAGCTTTGCAGATACTTTATGAAATAGATATTGGTCATAAAGTGTTTCCATTTCTGTTACTCTCATTTTTCCTTCGGGTTCTTCTCCTAAGTCGCTATATCATTATGCATTTTACAACTACAACTCATTATTTTACCTTTCCCTTAAAATAAATTTTTAATGGAGACTACTCCTTTCTGATAATTTGAAATATAGACTATCAATATATTACTTGACAGAAAGCAAAACAATTGTGCATCATATATATTTCTTAGTATAAGCTATAATATATTTAGGGTAATTATATAAAGGTTTTTATTCGAGACAGGTTTTGCTCAAATTAAGAATTCAAAAACTGATATATTCTGGAGCCACAAAATAAAACAGGACCCACAAAATGCCTACTCTACCAGGGAAAAAAATAATTGCCTCTTGGCTGAAAATAACTAGGTATTAAAGTTTTAAAAAATTGTATTATGCTCACCAGTGCAAGCTGATTGAATCTTTTCAGACTCCATTCACCAGGCACAAGGTCATTTATAATGCTCTCCATTAAGTATCCAAAGGGCAATTTTCTGATATTCCCCCATATGTTTTAGTCTTTCTAACATAACTGACCCTTTGAAGACAACTCTTTCCATCTACATGTGAAAAGTGCTGAATGTTTCCTTTAGTGAGATTTAAATTGTTTTTAGAGGGTCAGGTCATCTCATTTAATAGTTTCACATTACTACATTACTTTATTCAGCTTGCAACTCTTAGAAACACAAAAACGTCTCACTTCAATTTTTCTTTTCAGTGGTACTTAATATTGTGTTTGTATGATTAAAAAAAATTACCCTCTGGTATATGTGTTTCTCTTTCTCATATTCTCCCCTGTCCCATACACTTAGTTTTAAATTGTGAATAAAATGTTAGAATCTTAGATTTTAAATATGATCGATGGTAGGGAGAAGGAGAAACAATCTTCCCTCTACTTTTCTTAGTTCTTAGCGGAGACCACTGTACTAAACGACAGCTTAACAGGAAAAAACAAAACCAAAACCAGAAACAAAAAAACAGTAGTTTATTACCTTGTAACCTCGCATGGTTACAAGGAAATGACTAACTCCCCAGGCGACATAGAATTCAGGCTTAAATACCATTTTAACAGGGAAAGAGAGAGACATTCTCCTTTTAAGGGAGAATGAATGATTTTCAGAGAAGATGAATGGGCCTCAAGAAGAAAAGATAGGAGGTAGGATGGGCTGGGACAGTCTGTCCAGGTGTGGTGCAGATGTCTAGCCTTCTCTTCTGTGATAAAAGTCAATCTTTTGACTTTTATGGTTTATGACAACTAAGCTCCTTTTGGAATATCTGTTTTTAGGCAGACAAGGGGAGTTCCGAGAAAGCCTCTTCTTGCATTTCTTGTTTTTCAATTGGTTATAGTTCCAAATAATCAACCTTGACAAAGTCGTATGTTTTAGCATTTCCTGAACTGACACAGGCTCACAGGGGTGGCATTTGGGGGTGGCCTATTCTACCACCCTTCACTGGCCAGACAGCCTCTTGCCTTTTTCCTGTTTCCATAGCCCACAAAGATGTTTTGGAATTCAATCGTTGCTCTTCAATTAGAAGCCTATATTGAGCAATGATCAGGGCTGGATTGTTTTCAATAACTTTTGAAGTTTTAATTCTTGAGTTGCCTTCCACTATGTACCTGTGGCTTTCTTAAACCTCTCCCAGAAGGGCTTAGGGGCATTTGAGTTAAATGACTACCACTTTAGGTTTTAAAAATACTGTTACATTTCTCAGGGAATTCCTTCGGGAAGTACCTCAGGTGTGACATAAAAGCATACCTCTAGAGGCTCTCAACTCAGGCCTGCCTGTATTAAATAACGTTTTCTGGCATCTCTCACTTCAGCTACTATTTGCACCTGGCCTCAGGCACTCTGTTTGCTATCCACTTCTCATTTCTGTTGTCAACTTGCCTCTTGTTTGGCAGTCACAAGCCTGTAGATCTTCTGCTATTATAATCATTCTATTTCATTAAGCAAAAAAAAGTGACTAGTGATGTAACAATAATGAAATATAAATCACCTTTTGTAATTTCACGTAAACTGTGACATTTTAAAGCTTTTCAAATTTGAACAATTCCTTTACATTCTTTTTATAATGACAATCTTTATCTGGTCTGTATTAAAGAGGATTTACAAAGCATCTATCACATGTATTCTGAACAATAACAATAACAATAACAAAATCACCTAAATTTCCAAACAAATTGTAGCTAAGAAATATTCAGGATACAAATTTTATCATCATAGCACCGGCTGGAACTTTTTTGCTATTGTTCTTGCTTTCAAAATCATTGATTCTTTTTCATATTTAAAGACTTTATCCTTAGAGTTGTTCTTCGTTCACAGCAAAACTAGTAGGTAAAGGCAGAGATTTCCCATAAAGAGCCTGCTCTCACACATGCACAGCCTCTTGCATAATCAACATCCTACACTAGAATGGCACATTTATTAAAACTGATTAATTGACATTGACACATCGTTATCACCCAAATTCCATAGTTTACCTACATGTTTACTCTTCCTGTTGTATAAGCTATGAGTGTAGACAAATACATAATGACAAGTTTCCATCATTACAGAATCATGCAAAGTACTTTCACAGCCCTAAAAAATCCTTTGTGCTTTGCCTATTCACCCCTGCCTCCCTATGAACCCCTGGGAACCATTGATTTTTACTGTCTCCCTAGTTTTGCCTTTTCCAGAATGTCATATACAGTAGGTCTCCCCTTATCTTGGGGGTATGTTCTAAGACCCCATAGTGGATACCTGAAACCAGAGAGAGCCCAGAATCCTATATAGACTGTTTTCGGGGTCTACATACATATCCATCATAAAGCTTAATTCATAAATTAAGCACATGAAGGGATTAATAACAATAACTACTAATCAAAGAGAATAATTATAACAATATACTATAGCAAAAGTTACGTGATTGTGATCTCTCCCTCTCTTTCATAATATCTTATTTTACTGTACTCATGTTTTTTTTTTTTTTCTTATGATGATGTGAGGGGGTAAAATGCCTACATGATGAGCTGAAATGAGGTGAGTGACACAGGCATCGTGACCCACCATTTGGCTGCTCCTAACTTTCTGACTATACATCAGTAAGGTTCTGCTTCTGGAATAAAACCTCAGAAAGCAAAACTGCAGATAAGGGGAAACTACCGCTGTTGGACTCCGAATACACCAAGTGGCCTTTTCAGATTGGCTTCTTTCATTCCTTACATGCATTTAAGGTTCTTCCAGGTATTTTCACAGCTTCTTAGCTCATTTCTATTAAGTGCTTCATAATATTTCATTGTCCAAATCTTCCACAGTTTATCCTGCTCCTGTCCATAAAAACATAGGCAGGCGAATTTTTTTTTCTCCTGTTCTTAGTTTATCCATTTTATAGAAAAGGTCTCAGCCAAGAGGAATGAGGTGTAGAAGAAAATTATTTTTCCTCCCCTACAATGTAAAACTGTCTTCCAAAATGGCTATATCAATTTGCATTCCTACCATAAAGATTTTTTTTAAAAATTCCACAATGTGTATGTGTAAAACAATACCAAATATGCCCTAAAACAAACAAACAAGCAAACGAAAAAGTAAGATGCCATGATGTGGGAATAAATATAGTGGGAGGAGAAGATGACATTGATGTATAGTTTGTATAGAAATGGAGGCATCTAGGGATGTTAGAAAGAACAAAGAGAAATAGCCACTATGGGACAAATGGATATCTGGAGAAGTAGGAAGAAAAATATATCAAAATAGTCCCAGGAAAATAATATTTGTATTTGAAAAGAAAGTAAAGAATTCATGCCTTCATAATTAAAAGATGGATAGGTCATAATACTCAGTTAAAAAGTAAAGCAAACAACAAACAAAAATACTTAGTGTTATACATTATTTTGAACAAATATAACCCCTGTCCAATACCTAAAAAATCTAACCCCATTTTTATTTACCATTTTTTCCACTTATACATGATCAGTTTTCCTTTTAAAATAACCTTCTAAAATTTTGTTATCTGTGAGTACAAGACCTTTGAAAGGTGCTAATCAAAAGAAATTTCTGAGAAGGAGCAATCATGGGTTGTTGTCATGTGGAAAAAAATTTGTAATACAAACGTATCAAGAAAGAAGGTGAGACTCTCCCAGAAGCCTGCTTATGACCACTCCCCTAATCAATGTCTTCATGTAGATACTGAGTCAATATAGAGTCATATTTCAAACTCGCTGCATTTCCTGTCTTTTTTTTTCCCCTCAGGAACTATTAACTTATCAGGTTAATAAAACAATTTCCAAACATTTAGAATGTACACTGGAAAACATCCTTTGGTTTCTTTAATTTTTTATTTTCAAGAATCTTACATAAGAAATATAAGGATAGTACAGGGGATTTTCATTCCCCACTGTAAAATGGAATAAAGGAAACCTCACTAAAAATGAAGTTAGGAGGCCTGAGGAAAAGATTTTACACACCACCACTCCTCCTCAATTGCAGACCCCAATAGGAAGACACACCTTACAGTCTCAGCAGGAAGTAGTCTGCATTACTACTCCAGCAGAAGGAAGGAAGGGTTTCTCTGTGCCTAGCAACAAGCACTGCCAATAAGATAATACCACAACTCAGCCAATAAGAAACTGTCATCATCCTGAACTCTCCCTTTCTATCAATGGATTTTCATTTAAAACAGCTCTTCACAACTTCCTCCTTTTCTTGATAAGGTATTATTTCTCTCCTTTGATCTCCAGACTTGCCTGTGTTTTTACCTAGCTTGCATGTCTCAAATTTCCATTCCCCTATTATTCCTGAATAAATCATTTTGCTGAAAAGAATAACTGCTTGTACTTTTAAGGTTGACACCATATGCCTCCACAGAACTTCTCCTAATTATATAAAATTAAATTAACAATATATCTGGACTTGGGTGAGGAGGGACTTCATTTGAAAAGACTGTTGCAGGGGCACCTGGGTGGCTCAGTTGGTTGAGTGACCTACTGGTGACGTCAGCTCAGATCATGACCTCAATGTTATGGAATCCAGCCCTGTCTCAGGGTCTGCACCCAGCAAGGAATCCACTTGAGTTTCTCTCTCTTCCTCTACCCCAGCTACCACTTGTGTTCTCTCTCTTTCAAATAAATAAATCTTTTAAAAAAACTTTAAAAAGAAAAGACAATTGCAATAAAAACACTGAATATATAGTCTTTCATTTTTACAAGAGCTGGGCGAGAGGGTTTTTCTTTTATATGGAATAAACATCGCTAGAAAGAACTAGGGGTGGAGGGGTGAAGTGAAGGAGTGGTGTATAATTGGAGATTAGATGAAAAAAAAAATTAATGCTGAGACATTCTCTCCAGGAGTGGCCCTTAAGGAAAGGCTCTGTGCTGGCTCAGTCTGAGGGTGGACCAAATTTCAGGGTTCCCAAGGGAAGGAGAAAACTCTTAGCTGAACTTTGGTCTTGGTGCTGATAACGAGGGACAAAACTGTTCGGATAATAGTTTATAAGGTGACAAGTGGAAATTAGGAGACCATGCTTGGCCTTGTCATAGTTAAGTTTTATCCAAGTCTTATGAGGACAGGTGGTTCTTTAAGGTGAGCCATTTTCCAGAACACAAAAGGGTGGTGGGAGGGAGACAGTTTAACCATAACTGTTTTCCAAAGTCACAGAGCTTGGGTAAAGTTTAACATTGTCAATAACTACAGTATAAGAAGAATTAAGAAAAACAGGGCAAACCAATAAAAAATAGATATTAGTATAAAATTCTCAACATGAGTTTTAAACTTACAAAAAAGGTACTTTGTTGTAGTTGAACTAGTGTTTTATTTAAATAAGAATTGAGGGAATAGCAAAACAGCAATATAATATGATATCATGGCAACATTTTTATTTCTTATAAATACAGAATCAAATGCTAAAACCAGCATTTTGTTAGACAGCTGTAATAAATAATATTAAAACAAAACAAAACATTTTTTCTCCTCATTGGCCAGATGAATTGATTTTACTCTAAATAGCAAAATGTGGTTTTAAGCTTTTATTTCTAGTTCATAGTTATTTAATTTAGCAATGAGCATCCTGTAAGAGAATAAAAAAATATTTTTATTGATTCATATTTGCCATGGCATTTTTCATTCCATAAATGCTAAGTGACACAAAATTTAATTAAAAGCAAACATTTAATATATTGCCACTGAATGAATCCCTGTTCCCTCTAGCTAGCTTTCTTTGGGAGGCTTAGCATGGAAAACTTTTTGAAGTGTTCTAGGAAATTGAGCTTGACTAATGTGACCATGCAAGTGGCTCTAACTAAGGACAAAAGGTATACCCATGTTTCACTGAAAAAAAAAAAAAAATCTCTTTGACTAGAACTCTGTACCCTCTGAAAGTAATGGACAAAATATAAAGCCATGATTGGCAATTATTAGTAAAGTCAGTATTACAATGAAGAAAAAGAGTAAATATGTTGCCTCTAAAATATTATCCATGCATGTGTTTTTTATGTCAAATATAGCATAATATGGGCAGCAAGGTTTAAGGGAAGAAACAGATGGTGTGTTAATTCATGTTCATTTTTTTCTCAAAAACAAATATGGCTAGACTAGCTGGGCCTTCTTTCTTGTCTTTTATCTATGAGTAAGTTTTACACAGTTTATGAAAGTATTTTTCAGCTTCAATTCCAATAATATGCCACAGATTGGATTTATAGGATTTTCAAATATAGAAGTAACAGAAAAAGAAAATGAGGGTTGAGATAGAAAGCACACAATTGATATAGGGACGTTTTGGACTAAGGCTGTTCGGGAACCTTAAGAAAGAATTGAAGAGATTGTTAGTGCCTCTGTGTGAGCTAAAAGCAGGGTAGGCACCAGTCTTGTGGAACTTGAAGTTTATGCAATTACAGAGTTCTTTTCAAGAAAAATAATACAAAATTATTCATGAAAGTAAACATTTATTTAGATAGAGAAAATAAATCACAACCAACCATAAATTTAAATAAGCTGGAAATAACACATGTCAAAATCCAGAAAAGTAACACATTATATTGATGAATTTAAATTTTATAAATAGATATGCATGCAAATATAATCTATATTTATAATATTTATAATTAACTGCCTGGTGCATCTCTATAATTTTTTCTCTGCATTTTTAAAAGTTTTTATTTATTTATTTGACAGAGAAAGATCACAAGTTGGCAGAGAGGCAGGCAGAGAGAGGAAGGGAAGCAGACTCCTTGCTGAGCAGAGAGCCTGATGAGGGGCTCGATCCCAGGTCTCTGGGATCAGGACCTGAGCCAAAGGCAGAGGCTTTAACCCACTGAACCACTCAGGCACTCTTTCTCTGCATTTTTTGACTGTATACTCTCGTTGAATATTGGATCGTATACTTCTGGCACACATTTTATTCCAATTATAGAGTTTATGGAATTTTCTTGAAAGGTAGAAAAATAATTCAGTCTTTTTCCTGGTATAGTTTGTCAAAATTCATTTTTGTTTTTAATTGCCAGTGTAGAAAAATATTGTTTTTGTTTGTTTGTTTGTTTGTTTGTTACATAACATGTAATTGGTAGTGTTATCTAAATTGTGATTACTATTGATTATGGAAAACACCAAGTTTCTTTCCAATCATCTTCCTGTTCAAAGGAATAGCAAGGGTATAAGTACTGAGTAAAATGTTCACTTTGTATGATGAGGGGGGAAGGGAAGAGTATTCCTGTTGTATTCAAATTGCATGTTGAAGACACTGCAATGTATCACCGGAGAAGAGTTAGTGATGTAGGAGGTTACATGGAGCCTTAGGCCACCACAGAGTACTGTTTTGTTTGTTTTTTTTTAAAGATCACAAGTAGGCAGAGAGGCAGGCAGAGAGAGAGAAGGGAGGAAGCAGATTCCCCGCTGAGCAGAGAGCCCGATGCAGGGCTCCATCCCAGGACCCTGGGATCATGACCCAAGCCAAAGGCAGAGGCCTTAACCCACTGAGCCACCCAGGCGCCCCCAGAGTACTGGTTTTAACCAGTGAGTGGAGGATTGTGAGCCAAGGGCACTCTTACAATTTTATTTGACACTTTAGTATTTCTGGCTGCTGTGTGTGAAAAGGACTATGAAGGACATGAGTGGAAAGGAAGATGAGACTATAGGTAAGGACAAATACCTGCAACAAAAACATAGTGTATACATTTACACAAGTTATTTTGGAACAAAACAGGGAACATCTTAAGCACAAGAGCAAATAAACTGGAAAAAGGTATCTAGGTTTTGTCCTTTTTCTTATCCTAAGGAGGCAATTTCTATACTCTTACTGACTTGATACTTTGAATAACTTACATCCTATGGTAAGAGTGGAAAACACAATACTATTTTAATATTTCTGTAGAAATTTAGAACCAAATTGTCAAAAATATAAAAGTTAAAATTTTCTTACAGAGGAAAATAAAAATACCCATCTTGAAACAGCCAAATTAATATCCTATATTGAAATAAGGAATAAGTTATAATTTTACTTACCAAAAAATCTGAAAAGTAAAAATTTTTGTATTAATCAGTGCTTAAGTGTTTATTCTATAATTTCTGACTTTGCTAGAATTGTTTATCTGCTTTCTCCTATAGGCTGTGAGACGCTTAAGCAGAGAACCAAATTCATCCCACTCTGTTATTTTCAACCTTTAGCATAGTTATCAGCATATAGAAAATGTTTCAAAATCATTTTAGATACAGTAAGGAAGGATTTAGACAATCATTCATTCAATCAGAAAGTACGAACTTATCAGAAAAATGGAGGGACTAGATTTACTGTGAGGTAGGCTGACATTAACCTCTCGGCAAACTGACAAATTTCCTAAATTTCTTATCCTTTAATCTTGCTGGAAGAATCCCTACAGAGATGGGACATTAAGCAGAAAGGATAACATAAGAATCTTCCCCTACTTCTTACTACTCAAGAGGTAGAGTTAACAATCAAAGGTATTTAAGAAGTTCATCAAGCAAGTAGGTGATGCCTCAAGGTATCTAATAAGCTGAGATAGTGCATTTAATAACCCTTCAGAGATTGCACCAATAAAGCATTCCACTGGGAAGAACAAAACAAAAACAATTTAAGTTCCTTTACATGACTGCTGACAGGTTTTAGGGAATGATAATTTCAAGTATTGGCTTTGGATTTAGATTGACCATTATTTGAATCATGACTCTGCTACTGACAAAAGATTTACAAACTAACTGAAGTATTGTGGAAGAAAAAAATCTATCATTCAATCAGTCAACCTTTATCTTATATGTAGTAGACTTCTTAGGCACTAGAAACTCCAGGCATTAGAAAATCTCAGTGAACATTTCCTCTTCCTTTTAATTGGCAATCTTTAAAATTAAAAAAAAAAATTAAATATGACTCATTCAGAAAACACACGATAAAGAAATTTTATTGAATGGCTCTTGTAGAGTCATCTCTCTACTCAGCTATTGTTTGATGAATAATTGTATAGCAATCAAACATGCAGTATTCCTTATCATCTATGTGTGTTGCTGATTTAGGTCCTTTGAAGAGTCTGATTGTCTAGCAAGTATGCTCTAAATGTGCATGTATGAGTCAGACCAACGTACCATCACAAGGGCAGCCTTTATCACAGTGGTTCTGATGATGCATTAATATATCTTCAGAGCAGTGTCCCAGTAATGATTTATTAGGATGCTACATCATAGTAGTGATAGAGAATAGAAATTGGCCAAAGAATGACTTGGTCATTTGCAATATTAAAAACTATACATTATATATGGAGCTTGTCCCCATTTTTAGGAATGGAAACATTCATTTATGCCATTTATTTAAATAATGTATCATCCAAGGACAAGCAGTTAAACTATGTTAAATTGAAACCAGTATCACTTCATATTTTATTTTTCCTGCATGTATATTCCACAGCAATGTAAATAAAATATGACCAAAAAATGCATATAATTTCTTACCAACCTGAACTGACTGTAAAAAAAAGCATAAAGGAAGATAATACATCTTTATTAAACTAATTATTTATGCTTTGTAACTATGCAGACTGAATTCCTTTCTATCAAAAGGATAATTTGCAAAAATTATTGAAAAATATTCTTTTTCCTGAAGAAATCATTGTTTTGCATCTTGAGTTTATGGTTTTGTTTTATTTTCATGAATTGGAAGATTATTTACCTACAGTTACTACATCAACTACTCAGAAAGTAATAAAACATTTACTTATTGGATAACCTGAGTTTTTAGTTTGTTCAAGTAATTTAAAAAAATCAGTTTTAACTAATAGAAATGTATTAGATCTACGGTTCTTCCCAAAGAGTAGTATTTTCTACCAGTGATAAAATTCTCATGATTACAATACTGGTGTCTAACTCAAGGTCTTCTGGTAGCCTGTTGGTTTCCCAAAACCATATTTTTCATTTTTTTTTTAATGGAATTTTGGCCTTCTGGCTAAATTTGGGATAACATTTAAATGAAACAATACAACTTCCATGAGATCTACAACTTAAAGTAAGTTCTTAGGTAAATAAGGGTGAAATAAATATCTTTATGATATTGCCTCTCATTTGGTGGAGACAAAATCTTTTCATATGTAACTTTTATTTTCTTTTTCTTTCTTTCTTTTTTTTTTTTTTTAGACAGTGAAAGAGAGCATGTGTGAGTGGGGGACATGGGGCAGGAAGGTGTGTTGCAAGGAGGAATTGAGAGAAAGAGAAATTCCAGTTGGCTCCAGGCCCAGTGTGGAGCCCAGGCTCACAATTCTATGATCATGACCTGAGCAGAAACCAAGAGTTATATGCTTAACAGACTGAGCCACCCAGGTGTCCCTCTTTAATATCTTTCAAAAAAACTAAATTTTCTCCATAAATTTCCTTCTAAATTATTAACAATTTCTCTAAATATTTATATTTGTTATTGTAAATATGTATTATTTTTACTGTATTCTCTAATTTCTCTTGCAAATGCAAAGAAAATAAATTATTTTTAATTTATCACATTTCCAACCAACTAAATTCCTTATTGATTCTAGCAAATTTGTTTGTAGTTTGTTTTTTTGGATAGATTTATTTTGGATTTTCTGTGAACAAAATCACATCATCTGGAATAAATGATAATTTTGTTGCTCTTTTTCCCTTTAATCCTTACATCATTATGTTTATTTACTTCTGGATAATCTAGAATATTGCCTTTGAAACTGGAATGTTGGAAATCAAAATCACGAAGTTTTATTTATAAATAATGACAAAAATATGTAAATAACGACAAGTCTTAGGTTTTGACCAAAGAAGTAAATGGATGAAGTATGAAAGGGGATGAGACTATTATTATCTAGGTGTTCAGAGAACTGAGAGACTTGCTTATTGCAGGAATCTAGATACAAACTGAAATCACAAATGATGGTAGGCTTAGCAATTGAAAGAGTGACTACAAGTCAGAAGCTATAGGCTGGGGAATCGAAAGGAGAGGTTCTGGGAATGACAGATTACTTCACTTAGAAAATTTTAATACCATTGAATTTACACCTAAAGTTTTTAGGGAAGAGAGAGAAAGAATGGCCTGGAAGTAGCAGTGAAGATGAAAGAAGACACCAACCCTGCTCCAAACTTAAAGTAGGCAGTTCATTAAATTCTAAAGGATACCTGAAGGTCAGCAAAGATGAAGTCATAGCCAGCTATTGGGAAAGTCAGAGGCCCATCCTGGCCACACTCCACAAGAAGCAAGATCAAACCAGACAGGCCCAAGAAGGCAGATGCCATGATGGGAACCCCCTGACCAACTAAGGAAGGAAAGGCTGGAAACCCTGCTTCCAAGAAATTCTCACCCCCAAATAAGGAATATTTGCCCCCTACTTAAGAACTATCAGTAAAAGATAGAAACACAAACCCCAGGGCACATAGTTCTCTCACTTCTGTGTGCACTCCCCCCTTTTCTCTCTCTCTATCTCTCTCTCTGCATCCTCTACCCCTGGCTAGCCTACTTTTACATCTTGTGAGTGTTAAGATCACTTTAATAAACTTTCCTGCTTGAGTAGCTTGTCTGCTGTGTTGCGTGTCTTCCTTGAGTTTTTTTCTCATAAGGAGACCAAGAACCTTCCTCAACATCTTTGGAACAGGCTGGGTCAAGTCATCAGGGCATAGGGTTTCCAGAGTTCACCTGGCAACACAACTATATGAGGGTGTATGTAACAACATACAACCCTGGTAAGACAATGGGGAAGAGTATCCGGGGAAAGCTACACTTCAGTTAAAACAAGAACGCAGAGGAAATTTTCAGAGATTTTCAGGTTATAAGGGAATTTACTAATTACCAACTCGGTGTTCCAGAAACCACTGATAAGTTTTCAAAGTCATTTGGGGGTGGAAAATAGGTTTAGAGAAGGAGATGAGAATGACCTCATGATAACTAGAGTCTCAGCAATGAGGATACCAGTTTTATTGTGATCACTGACATTAAGAGGTTGGTACTAATAGTTGCAGTATTGATGTGCATGATAAGGGTACAGAGGAGAGGTGATCTTATCAGAGTTACTCAGTGTTTGGGGGTCCCTATTTTTTTCTTCTAGTGATGAAGTCATAAAGGAGGGATGTGGTCTTATTTAGAAAGAGAGAGAGAGAGAGAGAGGGAGACCAGAGTGATATCCTGCAATGAATATTGATTATAAAAGAGGAGGAAAAACAAAGTATTCTAATTATAGAGGATTTACTTCCTAGGTTTTTTTTTTTTTTATTATTAAATCCAGATATATTAGCCTGCTTTAAACCACCAACTAAATACAATAAGTATTCACAAGATACATTTCAATTACTTCTTTGGTCTACGTTATTATTTGGAGTACAAGTTATTCATAAATGTATGTTTTTGCAGATAGTCCATGATTGATGTTTTAGGTCAGGTTCTTTAGAAAACAGAACCTGAGGAAGAACTTGCATGGAAAACTCTGTGGAGGTACCCCATTCCCTGGAAACCAGGGAAAAGGGAAGTGAAGAACACACAAGGCAAAAAGCGCTTTTGTCTTTTTATTTTTTGTAATGAATGATTGCTTGGTCCCAGACCACATTTCCACAGAAGCCAAGTGCACCTTAGAACTATCTATCTAAATGGAAGATGAGGGAAGAATTTAAGTCACAGATCCCTAGAAATTTTGTTTCCTGGACATTAAAGCCCAACCCTTGGAGAACTAACTCTTCCCTGCTTCTTAGCCGTGTGCTCTTCCTCGATGCTTGCCCAGTAAGTGAAAAAGCAGAGAGGTCTTCCCACAACAGATGGTAGAATGCTCAGATCCTGGGTTAGTAACTGAGTTGGAGGTACCCACAGACACGTGGACTGTGAAGACCCTGAAGCTGAGTGAGCCCCAGCTCACTATCGCCCTTTGGGAGCTATCAGTCACCAAACATTCAAAACAAGAGAAGGCGCATCTCTTGAGTCAATCACAGTTTCTCCTTGGGCTTCTATCCACTCCCATCCTTTTATAATATATGAATGTTCTATGAGAACAAAAAAGCCCTTGTTTCGTTCCTAAGAGGGTTCATAGAAATGCAATCCTTCAACATCAAGGCCAGTTGTATTCTCTTGAAAGACTGAAATGGATCTACAATCATTGCTATGGACTTGAAAGTTCTTCATCATCTCACCTCTGCTGGATGACCCAGACCTCTATCTGCCGGGTGCTTGTTAAGCCATGTTTGCTACCATTACCTCCTCATCATTACTGTGAGGCATAAAAAGTACCAAAACACACCCAAGAACACTGTGTATGCTCTGGACATATTTCTCTCAACTCCTGCTGTTTATCAGCAAACTTAAACACTGACAGCTTTTATTTCTCCAGCATGTACCGTAATGCCTTTCTTTGCATCCTAGTCTTCTGACTGAAAGAATTTAAAATGGCCTAGTTGTATTGCCTCTTCTAGTTCAGTGAAATTTCTGTGCTTTTCTCTGGAAAGACAGTTTACCAAAGAAGAACCAGGAACTCTTCACCATAGGACTTAAGGTTGTGGAGATGAGAAGCAAAAATTTTCACAAACAATGCCCTGGGAATGATGACGAGTCAGTCATACCCTTTGTTTTCCAAACTCTGAGTACTTCCAAACACAAACTTTACATTGGTAACTGCTCAGTGCTCGGGTATTGGTGTATATTGGAATGAATTTTTTAATTATATAGTCATTTCCATTACTTCTTCTTTGCTCTAAAATGGGTCCATTTACTTGATGCCAATTGTATGGGATACTAGGTCAATTTATTAGACAGCCTACAAATAGCAGTGTAGGGTGGAAGCCTAGTGCACAAGGAAACCAAACCCCTGTCTACAGCATATATTGTTTTGTTAGAAAAATTACTGCCCCCCACCAACATGGAAGAAACCTGGTGTAATCAACCTGTTTCAGGTTCCTGGCAGTTTAACATGAAGAATGGGACCATAATAAGATCTTGGTTTTGGTTTCTGCCACTGACAAGTAGAGATTCTGAGCAGTTATTTTAGCTAAATAAGGTTTAGTGGGAAGAAATTATTAGATCTGGGTTTACAAAGAGCCTTATTTCTGTTAGCATGGCTACTTTCTTTGGAGGGAGAATGGTTGATTTGTTGGAAAGAGTTAATATGTCTACTGCATTGACAAGACTGCAGTAGATATTTTCTGGAAAGTACTAACATAAAGTGCAAAAATGCATACTTTTTTCTCATTCCCACAGGTTCTTTCCACATGAAAGTTCCCCAGATGGCCTTGACATTGAATTTTCTAGGCTTTTTCCTTTCAGACTCCTGAACTATAGCCAATCTATTTCCTCCTGCACAAGAGTCAGTGTATATCCCCAGGTATATCCCCTGCACATGCCACTTACACAAATTGGATGGCACTTATACTACTTGCAGCTCTACCTACTGTTGAGAATTCTACCCACTGAGGAGAATTCCCTTTCATCACATCTCTTTAGGTTCACCTCAGCATGTAAATAAGCTATATTGTGGTTAACTGTGTAGTTTCAGCTACTGCTAATGAATTATACCACCTGCCTTTAAGCCATGCTCATTTCCTTTCCTCCTCCTTGTTGTCACAGAAAATCACCTGTGGGGCCATAGACTTGGGTTGAGAAAACAGTGTCAGTATAACATAGATAGGTGATGGGGGAGTCTACGTCATTTCTTCACACACTTTATTCATACCTTCTGGACCAGCTCAGGATGACATGAAATTGACCTGATTGGACTTCTGACTCATGGTTAGTTCATCTTTTATCTCATTAATGGCTGCATATAGTCACTGGTTATCCTATGACACTATGAAACTGGTTTTTTGATAGAGTGCAGTACTCCACAGCAGAAGGCCTAACATTGTTCTAGAGTCTTTGGGATTTATGTACATCTCTTCTGTAAGGACTTAGTAGAAATTACACAAAGAATTTTTTTTTTTTTCCACAAAGAATTTTTACCCACCAGGGGCTTTTAAACAATTGTATATGTTAGGCTATGCAGCATAAATGGAAAGGTCTTTTTTCCTTTAGCCTACATATGCTGCAAATCCTGCTTTACAGACTTCAGTTGACAAATGGACTTCAGAACTATTTTCCAGTGCTATCATGTTGCTCCTAAGATAGTTACCCTTAGACAGTTGGGCATCCATAGTGGTGGGAGGTACAAGATACAAAAACTCTTCCTTTACCCTTAAGGAAATCTCTTGGCATGTTCCAGATCTGTTGATTCCTAAAAATTCCACCATTGTGGAAAGCCTCTGGCATACATGTGTCTTACTCGGAAATCTAATGTACCTGCTACTTTCTGGTCACCAAGTTCAATGAAAATGATAACATCAATATTGTGACCAGTACCTTGTTCAGCAGAACACCAAGAAAACCAAGGAGGTGGGAACCAGGCAAACTGTGAGACTCAGTAAACATGGTAGTAAAGTTTAGTGTTAAATTACTAAGTAGTAACTAAGATCAACAAACCTGTTTTTAAATTATTTCTCCAGATGATCTTGAGCTTACCTAAAGAAATAGGGGTAATTGAAAAAAGACATGATTTTGTCAGTACAGTAATTCTCAAACCTGGGTGTCCATTGGAACCATCTGTGAAACTTTTGCTATCAGAGCCCTAAAACTTTAGAGATTTTTACTGAATTGACCTGAAAGGAAACAACGGTACTTTTTAAAGTTTCCCGGACATTTTTAATATACAGATAAGATGCAAGAACCACTTTAATTAGACTCTTGGAGAATACAGACTAAATTTCAAGACCAAGAATATAATTTATTAGTCATCCATAATTACTTCAACTTCCACACTGGAAAATAATACATTTCTAGCAGTGATAGCCAATCATCTCCAAACCACCATCCTCTAAGAGACAAGTCACTATTTAATTGTAAACTCTATTAATGTGGTAATAGGCTGGTTGTTACGAAGTCAGGGACTTAGAAGCTGAGAGAGCTCCTATTCTGTTACCCTAACTGTTACCCTATTCTCTCTCTGTGGTTTTGTACATAAACATGGGAAGGGGGCTAGAATAACCAGTGTACATTTATGTAAATGTACATTTATGTAGTGTTTGTTGTATTACCCAGATTTTGTGACATTTGGAGTTTGTTTGGGGTTTGTTTACTTAGTTTTCAATATTCTAGTAATATGTAAAATCAAGCTACAGTGAATAATTGAATTCAACAAATGCATCCAGAGTATAATTAAGTTCAAACAATTTCCATACTCTAACAATGTTTTAGATACTTGGATAATAAAGATCAACTGGTTCCTGTTTCAAGATGTTCACAATCTAGTAAAAGCCAATTGTAGTTTGATGAAATAGTATTGTTATAGTTACTATGCACAGGAGAGTTTTTTACATAATTTTGTATCACGTTAAGAGATTTATATTTATTAACCCCAATTTACCAGAAGGCAAACTAAGTCTCAGTAAATTTAGGTAAACCAAAACTTTCATATGTATTTAACTTAAGAAATAAGATTTGAATTCAAGTTCTTTTGGCTTCAAAGATCATTATAATTTCCGTGCTATGCTGCTTCTGGTTGTAGGGCTTCTAGGGAAGTATTTCTGTTATTTATATTTATAGGACCTAGAAGATAGTAACTGACAATAGTGTAAATGTAATAATAAAGTAAGAATTTTTGTTGGTTGAATACATTTAAATCACTAGAAATATTCAGGTAAGTGAATTTATTTTTCTTTAGCCTTCAGATTATTCAAAATTTTGCAAAAATATGTTAAATCATCTCCAATTTATATAATTCAATTAAAAGAGAGTTATTTTGTAGACAAATTATGAGTTATCAATGCATTTGTCTAAGCTATTTAAAGTCATGTGAGAATTCATGTATACTATTCTTAAATTCAAAATTGTTTTTAAATACTGTATCTCTGAAGCAGAATTTTATGGATTTTTTTCAGTTACCATGTTAAAACTTTTTCTTCCTCCAATTTCATTGTTGAAATATTAAGTTCAAGGACAAGTATTTTTTAGTGTCTCTCAAATATAGATTTTTCTTACAAAAGTCCCTTGCTTTAATGAAAAAGTTTTAAGAGAATATGACCTATGTCCATTTCTCCTTTATCATTTCCCCAGAGTCCCTTTAATTTGCTCAGCATTCACTCTTTCTCTATCCTTAGTGCTCACATAGAGAACAGTGATAAGCACTATCTATAGCTTGCCTTTAATTCAAATTTCACAGCAGTGACCCAATTGGTCATTCTGCATTGGTCTTTTTTTGTTGTTCCTTTAAGGAATAAACTTCTGAAAGTGTTTATTACTTCACAATATGCTAATAGTACTATGCTAACAGTAGGAACAGGTAACGTGGTAAGTTTATTTAAACACTAATTTTGTTCTCCCTCAATCTTTGTTTTTCTCCCATTTTGCTTGATTTCTTATGTGTGTTATCTAAGAAGTCTTAAAACACATATATACATACACACTTATTGAGTCTCAAAGTCTGTGAAAGAAAAGTGTCAAGTTTTATTAGCTCTCTTTTTTTCTCATTTTAGAGACATAAAGTCTGCGGCCACTACATTTTTGGCTGAAGATATGTCCCCTGAGGCCCATAAAACTTGCCTACACTAGATCAGGAAACCTAACTTTTATAAAGCATTTCCACTTTCATATGTCTCTCTTGGAATGTCTTTCTTCTTTCCCCATTTGCCTCCTTAACTTTTCTTAAAGTCTAGTAAAGATCTCTTGTCTGTGGAGTCACCTTTGAAGAAAATTATTTTCAAAAATAAATTTTCTCAACATAGCAGTAAGGAATTTTGTCATGTGAAATAAGATGGAATGCACTTTAACATTTATGTAATTCTGATTCTTCTAAAAAATATCATGTACATTTTATATTTAACTGTATCAGTGAAACAGAAAGAATTAACATTTCATATTTCACCTCATGTTCAAATTTTCAATTCATTTTACATTGTGGCAGTAGAATCCGTCTTTTTCAAAGATGTTTTAACTTCCTTATCATTTAAAAGCTGGAAATTTTAATGATTATATTTTTGACATACTCGTTGCCTAACAGGAAAAATGAACATTCATAGTCTTAATATCACTAGAATAATGCATAATAATAAAACTATAGTTATATTTATCAAATTTATATGATATTCAAATTATTCAAATATATTTAGCTTCAAATTCCACCTTGAACATAATTACTGTTAGTTAAAAATAATTATTGCATAAATGATAGAGATATGTTAAAGCACTTTGCCATCTCTGGTTGATATATTTGAGGATGGTGATTGGTTCTCTTTCAAACTATGAAAATCTTTGCAACTGTGATTCATTTTACTGACAATTTTTGATTCCATTAAAAATCTATATATTCTTTCTTTCTTTATTTTTTAAGATTTATTTATTTGTCAGAGAGAGAGATAGCACTAGCTAGGGGAGCAGCAGGCAGGCAGAGGGAGAAACAGGCTCCCGTCTGAACAAGGAACAGGATGCAGACCTTGATCCTAGGACCCTGGGAACATGACCTGGGCCAAAGCAGATGCTTAACAGACTTAACCACCCAGGTGTCCCAGTTATTCTTTATTTCAGTCAGTAATTTTTGCTGTGCTTAAAACATTTGTCCTGTGTGCACAGTGTAATGTTCTACTCTATAACCCACTAATTAATAACCAAATATCATTATAAAGTTTGTATAACATTTTGAATTTTGTTTATTTACTTTTTCATATTTGATACTTCAGTTCACAATGAAGTTCTTTAGCGTGCTGTTATAGGGATACTTTGCTAATTTCTTTCTTTTTTTTTTAAATATAATTTTTTAGTTTTTATAAACATATATTTTTATCCCCAGAGGTACAGGTCTGTGAATCACCAGGTTTACACACTTCACAGCACTCACCAAAGCACATACCCTCCCCAATGTCCATAATCCCACCCCCTTCTCCACTTTGCTGATTTCTGACAACTCTTTTCTTAGAGACTTTATGGAGTATTAACATTTTTCTTATTATAAGTGAACATCCATTAACAGCAAATATACAGAATCTTCTCTGAGGGATTTTTAGGATTGCTTCTTTATTTAAAAGAAATCTATTATAAGATGTCTCACTGTTGCTCAGAATTTATCAACTATTATTGTTGTAGATTGCTTAATCTAATATGTTTCAACAATAAGCTTGAATATTCTTTCGATACTAATATACATTTGCAGGATGTTGAAATGAAGGATAAAAATAATAAGATTCTCTCAAGAGATGCAGAAATAGATTCAACATCCTTCCTTGAAAAAAAAAATCTAAACAAACTGAGTATGGAAGAAATATACCTCAGCATAGCATAAGCCATGTATAGTAAACCCACAGTTAATAACATTTTCTATACTGAAAAACTGAAAGCATTTCCTCTAAAATCAAGAATAAGAGAAGACTTCTCACTATCACCACTCTTACACAGCATAGTACCGAAAGTCTTAGCCAAAGGGATTCGGCAAGAAAAAGAAATAAAAGGCATCAGAATCAGAAAGGAAGAAGTAAAATTGTCTCTGTGGGTGGCATGATTTTGTTTAAAGAAAATTCTAAAAATTCCACCAATAAAATGTTAGAACTAAAATGAATTAAGTCAAGTTTCAGAATATAAAAATCAATATATGAAAATCAGTTGCATTTCTATACACTAACAACAAACCATCCAAGGAAGAGATAATCCCTTTATAATAGCACCAACGACTAAAAATACTTAGGAATAAATTTAGCCAAGGAGGTGAAATACCTATACTGAAGACAATAAAACATTGATAAAAGGAATTAAAGAAGACACAGATAAATGGAAAGATATCCTATGTTGACAGATTAGATTAATATTGTTAAAATGCCCACCCATACTACCCTAAATGATCTACAGATTCAGTGCAATCCATATTGAAATTCCAATGGCGATTTTTTCACATAAACAGAAAAGAACAATATAGATATTCATATGGAATCATCAAAACCCTTGAATAAACAAGGCAATTTTGAGAAAGAACAAGGCTGGAGGCAACACACTTCCTAATTTCAATCTATACTATAAAGATATTGCCATCAAAATAACATGGTGCTGGCATAAAACCAGACACAAAGGTCATAGAGTAAAATAGAGAGCCCAGAAATAAACTCCTACACATACATTCAGCTAATGTTTTACAATGGAGCCAAGAATACTCAAGGGCAAAAGCTTAGTCTCTTCAATAAAATGTATTGGGAAAACAGGATAACTGTATACAGAAGACTGAAATTAGACCCCATCTTACACCACACACAAAAATAAACTCAAAATGCATTTCATACATAACATAAGAACTGAGACATTAAAATGCCAGGAGGAAAACAGAGGGAAAAGATCCCTGACATTCGGTCTTGGCAATGATTTTCTGGATATAATTCCAATAACACAAGCAACAAGAGTACGAATAAACAAGTGGGACTACATCAAACTGAAATGCTTCCGCATAGGAAAGGAAACAATCAACAGAATAAAGAGGCAACCTACAGAATGGGAGAAAATATTTTCAAATTATGTATCAGATAAGAGGTTAATATCTAAGATAAATATAATCATTACTATCAGCATTAGATCTAAACTGAGTATGAGTGTAAATTTAATCATACAACTAAGTTCACTTGGAATACCTTTGATGTACTATAGGGTACAAATTAATTATTTAAAAATTTATGAATAAAGTCTTAGGGAACATTTTCCTTTTAGGTTATATCAAAACAATATTATAAATAGTATGTATTAAACAAATATCTATTAATGTAAAAGAGCGGAAAGTTTATCCTAAATATTTTCTGGAGGCCAATCTTGAGATTCTAAAGTTCTCTAGAATATAATATATTTTTAGGATATAAATTTTTATGAAGAAAACAAATAACTGAAAGACTCATTAATAAAAAAGTCATTAAATAATTAATAATGTGAAAAAATTAAATAAAATTTCCCCCATATTTCCCATTATCATTCAGAATTTTTGTTTACTTAAGGGAAAATAGGGAGATAAATATTTCATGCAGAAACAACTTGTGATCAAGATGGATAGGGCAATAAAATAAACCTCTCCAAAACTTTCTTCTCATGTATTTTTTCAATTGAACCACATCCTTTTTAAAACCATAGTACTAATAAGAAACAAAACAAAACAAAACAAAAAAATCAATGACACATCTTCCCAGACTAATGTTAGAGAAATATATACCCAAGGATTTATTTCTCATGAATGTTTTGTTTAAAACAGTATAAAAATATTCTCCACTGATTTACTTCCTGTGAATAAATACAGTAATAACATTATAGAATGAGATATAAACCAATCACTCTTGCTGAGAAGTTATGAACTTAATTCAGTAAAGATAGCTCATAATTTTTTTTTTTTCAGCAGAAACCTTGAGAATTTGAAATTCAACTTGCTTCTGTGAACTCTAAATTATTTGAAAAAAACAGTAATTTGTGCTATTGGAATACTGATTAGTAACACTTTCAAACAGGTCATAGGTAGTTAAGTTTTTACAGACTAGAAATATTATGGTGGGGAACCTGCGTGGCTCAATTGGTTTGGCATCTCTCTTAGGCTCAGGTCATAATCCCAGGGTCCTGGGATCAAGTCCCACATCCGGCTCCTTGCTCAGCAGTGAGCCTGGTTCTCCTTCTCCTTCTGCCTGTTGCTCTCCCTGCTTGTACTATCTCTCTCTGTGTCAAATAAATAAATAAAATTTGAAAAAAAAATTTTGGAAAGGGCCAATTAACTGATCTATACAAATCATTGTCAGCATAAATGATAGTAATTAAGTTAGTATAAAAAAAGCCTGGCTGTTTATATGTTGAAATGAAAATATTTTAGATGTATTAGGTTAAATAAAATACATTATTAAAAATAAAAAAAAATTACAAACTTTGTGAAACTTTAAGCTACATATAAATCAAATAAGCAACCTGTTAGAAATTATAAAGTGTGCTATATAGGAAAAATGGATTTCGAACACACACAGACACACACACACACACACACACACACAAATAATCAGTAAATCATGGGATCTCATCATATGGTTTAAGTGACTCTGAAACTTCCTGAGATACTTGCAGGTTTTAAAAGGTCAAGATCATTCTCATACTAACGGTAAGACAATATTTGCCTTTTCACTATGTTGACTCTTGTAAAACTGTCATGAAATTGTGGATAAAATTGCTTCTATCTTGACATTAATAAGGGAAGTCTTTCTAAACTGGATTAATAGTTTATATTCTGTACTACCATACACTCACTGGTGGAAGGGTGGGGAGGAGTTGGTTTCGCAGGAGTCTTTCTCTGATGAAACAGTGAAATAATTTATTTTCTCACATCTTGATTCTGAAGTACTTTACAAAAATATTCTGTGTGACAAAAGATAAGTACTTATAAAATTGCAATGATTGTGTTCAGGAAAAGTATGTTTTGTGATTGAGTTATAAGCTCAAGTAGCTGCTTTTTTCACAAAATACCAGTTTTATTTGAAAGAATGAGTGACAAATATTAGCTCTCAGTTTTGGGTTTTAGGGAATTTCTTAAAAATAAACAAAGTAAGCCATCCACTTAAAGAAAGCTGATGGTATTTGCTGCCAATTGTAAAAACCAATCTTTGAGGAATAATAGAATTTCATAAAACTTGTTACTGCCACTGTAACTTTCACAGATTCGTAATACTTAAGAAAATTCTAATGAGACTGACAATATTTTTGTATTAAATAATTGCACATGTCAAATTTGAGAACATCTCCATAACTCAGTGAACCAATATATTCCAAATGACCAATGCATGAAGATAGAAAAGTATGTACAGGGAAAAGATCCTTGTAAAGTTAAAATTAGTCCAGTGAATTTTAATGTTTAAGAATAGAAAAAAGTTCAGAGGTGCTGGGTGGCTCAGTGGATTAAGCCTCTGCCTTCAGTTTGGGTCATGATCTCAGGGTTCTGGGATTAAGCCCCACATTGGGCTCTCTGCTCGGCAGGGAGCCTGTTTCCCCCTCTCTCTGCCTGCCTCTCTGCCTACTTGTGATCTCTTTCTCTCTCTCTGTCAAATAAATAATAAAATCTTAAAAATAAAAAGAATAGAAAAAGTTCATTGTCATATTCTCAGATTCTACATTATAGCTAAACTTTAAGAAACTACCATCTGTCACCTTATGGTATAGTACCAAAAATATTAACAGTTACCTGAAAATTATTACAATATTCTTCTTTTTTATCTAGCTGCCTTCTATTTGTCAGACATTAAAAAGATCAGCAAAAATGTGGAGCAATGTCACTCTTCTCATTAATTCCTTTTTTTGTTTTAAAAAATGTAGTTATTTTCCTTAAAAATACATTTTATATTGACATCTAATTGATTTATTTTTTATATTCTTACATGAATAATATATTTAAAAATTTTTAGTATTGTTTTTAGTATAGTAAACACAGAAGAAGTAACTCACACATTGAAACTTAACATGTTCAAAAGTTGTTTTTTAAAGATTTTATTTATTTATTTGTGAGAGGGAGAGCACAGAGGGAGATCAAGAAGAAGCAGCAGACTCCCTGCTAAGCAGAAAGCCCTATGGTATCTCAGGGCTCTAAGATTACCACCTGAGCCAAAGGAAGATGCTTAAGTGACTGAGGCATCCAGGTGCCCAGGTTCAAAACTTTTTGGACCCTGATACACGTAAGGGACAAAACATTTGAGAATTGCTACATATGTACATTTTTTTTAATTTTTAATTTTTAATTTTTTATAAACATATAATATATTTTTATCCACAGGGGTACAGGTCTGTGAATCGCCAGGTTTACACACTTCACAGCACTCACCAAAGCACATACCCTCCCCAGTGTCCATAACCCCACTCCCCTTCTCCCAAACCCCTCCCCCCAGCAAACCTCAGTTTGTTTTGTGAGATTAAGAGTCACTTATGGTTTGTCTCTCTCCCAATCCCATCTTGTTTCATTTATTCTTCTCCTACCCACTTAACCCCCCATGTTGCATCACCACTTCCTCATATCAGGGAGATCATATGATAGTTGTCTTTCTCTGATTGACTTATTTCGCTAAGCATGATACGCTCTAGTTCCATCCACGTTGTCGCAAATGGCAAGAGTTCATTTCTTTTGATGGCTGCATAGTATTCCATTGTGTATATATACCACATCTTCTTGATCCATTCATCTGTGGATGGACATCTAGGTTCTTTCCATAGTTTGGCTATTGTGGACATTGCTACTATAAACTTTCGGGTGCATGTGCCCCTTCGGATCACTACGTTTGTATCCTTAGGGTAAATACCCAGTAGTGCAATTGCTGGGTCCTAGGGCAGTTCTATTTTCAACATTTTGAGGAACCTCCATACTGTTTTCCAGAGGTTGCACCAGCTTGCATTCCCCCAACAGTGTAGGAGGGTTTCCCTTTCTCCGCATCCTCACCAGCATCTGTCATTTCCATATGTACATTTTTAAATAATTGCATACATATATGCATATTAAAGGAGATTATCAATCAATTGATCAAAAAATATTGTCCATCAATATTTAAAGTGTTTTCTATTTCCTGGTGGAATCTTTAAGGATATGGACCTAAGTGCCTCAGTCACTTAGGTGTCCAACTCTTGATTTTGCCTCAGATCATGATCTCAGGGCTGTGAGAGTGAGCCTCAAATCAGGGTCTTCCCTGGGCATGGAGCCTGCTTAAGATGCTCTCTGTCTCTCTTCCCCTCTCTCTCTTTTTCTGTCTCTCTTAAAAAGGAAGAAAACTTCAGGGGCCCCTGGGGTTCATTCAGTTGAAACTCCAGCTCTTGATTTTGGGTAAGGTTATGATTTCAGGGTCAGTAGGATTGAGCCCCTTGTCGGGCTCTGTGCTGGGCATGGAGCCTGCTTAAGACACACTCTCTCTCTCTTTGTTCTGCTCTCCACCCTCACTCTCCCACAGCTCATTCTCTCTCTCTTTAAAAAAATAAACCTTCAGACTAGTCATCTTACAGGTTTAGATATGAAAGTAGTCGTGATTGTAACTTTCACAAAATGTAATTACAAAAATGGGATATTATAGTGTTAGCTCATGACAAGCCATGGCAAAATATTTACTTATTTCATCACCTAATAATCCCCTTTAGAAAAAAGATGTATTTCTAAGTATATAGTTATATAGATATGGATGTTCTAATCTTACAACATAAGATGCACATGTACATATGTACATACAATTATGTATATATATATATTTTTAAATTAAACAATAAATATTAAAGTATAATAGTAATATATGCTATTAATAGGGCAATATTAATTTTATTCATTTTATTGTTTCATGATTGTTTTTCAAGTAAGCTCTACACCCAATGTGGGGTTTGAAGTCATGAGCCTGAGACCAAGAGCCACATGTTTCACCAACTGAACAAGCCAGCTGCCCCTACAGGATTAATTCTATTTATTTATTTTTTTTTTTTAAAGATTTTATTCATTTATTTGAGAGAGAGAAAGATCACAAGTAGGCAGAGGGGCAGGCAGAGAGAGGGGAGAAGCAGGCTCCCTGCTGAGCAGAGAGCCCGATGCAGGGCTTGATCCCAGGACCCTGAGATCATGATCTGAGCTGAAGGCAGAGGCTTAACCCACTGAGCCACCCAGGCACCCTTAATTTTAGAATAAATAATTAAAAATCATATTTTAAAATGTTTTAAATAATTATTTTTTTTTCATTTAGGTCATCAAAATATAGAAAAGCAAACCAAAGCTTAATCAGATGATTCCCTAATGGTGTTGAACTCAATGGAGAAAATAGGAATATGAATAAGACTTCTAAATTTTTTTTAACAAAGCTTTGATTTGGATCCATGCAAATAACTTATTAAACATTAATTAAAAACAAAATCTAATCCTAAAACTGTACATAAAGGTAAATATACCTAACTCTAAATCAAGTAGAAAATATTTTTTCAAATAACTTTTGAGTATAGTATTTTTTTTTTAACCAGGATATTTTATACACACAAAAACAACAGCAAAGAAATACTGAATTTCACCAAGGAACTTTCTAGTATTACATGTTTAGAAAATGTTTATGCTTATTATAAACAAATATGAGTTAAAGTTTTTAAGATATAAGTCTCTTTTTGAAACTTGATTTTTAAGGTAATAGAAACAAACTGCAAACACAGAATTTTGAAAGAAAAGTCTTAGGATGTTAATTCTGAAATGGAAATATCAACTTGAAATTGAGAGTACTCATGATTCTACTCATAAAGAAGGATAAAAGGCAAGCTGAAGATTTTGTCTCTGTTCTCTGCTTTTTCTTATATTCTCTAAGTCATCCTTTAATAAGAAAAATTCTTGTCTCTCTCTCTCTCTCTCTCTCTTTCTTTCTTTCTTTCTCTCTCTCTTTCTTTCTTTCCTTCTTTCTTTCTTTCTTTCTGGATTTCTTTTTCTTTTGCAGATACATAATATTTCAATCAGCATTTTAACTGTAATAGGTTGTAGGTACAAAGGCTCTTTCGATTTCAAACCTTTATCATTTTCAGTCCAATTTTATTATGTACTGCCTTCAAAAATATTAGTAGTTCCCTATATATCAAACTATAACGGACTCTATTAGAAAAAAGCCAAACACACAAATCAATTCAAACAAAACCTTTCTGTGCCTCTGGTACCCTAAAAATCTATGATGATATGACACCTTTAAGATTCCTAGAAGTTTTATTATTAACAGAGCTAGTCCATAAGTTTTCACTCTTATGATACTTAGAAAGCTTCATGTAACTCAGACGGTAAATGGAATTCCATCTGAAATCTTCTGTAGCTTGAACACCATTTTGTATTACACTCTTAATTTCTTTACCTTTAAACTAAATCTTCCAGATCTGGAACTGGTGTTTGCCTGAAGTGCCTACTTTCTTCAAGGATAGCTTGCTCTCTGGCCAGGTTGTTTAAGACTCTGTATTGAAAATTAATCCTGTTTAAAACTGAACATTTCTTTACAAGGTTCATCTTCTCTTCTCTTATTTTATTATAGGCAGTGAGAGGAATCCAGTAGGTGCTTTCAACAGCTTGACCAGATTTAACATTTCCCCAAGCCAATTAGGTCTCTTATCTTTCAGATGCTACTATAAGCATCTTCCATCTCCAACCTCTAGTAACATTTGGATCACCATCCCCCAAGCATTTACCAATCATCTCCTCAAAGCCCTTCCTACTTTTGCCTGCTATCTCATCCTGAAGTCAGATCCATATGTTTTGTTACTGGTATGGAAGTACTTCACTTCCAGGTAGAAAATTCTGCTGTAAACATCTATCGCTGCAAAACAAACCATCCAAAAGCTTAGGGCTTAAAACAACTATTCTATTTTGTTCACAATTTTGGTGGCAGAAATTCAGGAAGCCTCAGCTCAGTAGTTCATCTGTGACTCACACATCATCAGCGTCATGCACCTTATCAAACTAAAAGATTGTCTTAGTTTCCTAGGGCTGCCATAGCAAATTACCACGAAGTTGATGACCTTATACATCAGAAACTTATTTTCTCACAGTTCTGGAGGCTAGAAGTTCAAAATCACACTATCCATCTGCTCCTTCTGAAGACTCTGGGGAAGAGTCCCTCACTTTCTCTTCCTATCTGTGAGAGTGGCTCCTGGAAATCCTTGGCAGTCTGTGGCTTAGAGCTCTATCACTGCAATTTGTCTCTTTCTGTGTCTTCATGCCTCTATCTTCACCACGGTATTTTTCTCAGTATCCTCTCTTCTTCTTATGATGTCAGTCATTGCATTTAAGGCTCACATTCATCTAGGATTTAATCTTGCCATCCTTAACTAATTATATCTTCAGACTCTATAAAGGTCACATTCTGGAATTCCACGTATGCATGAATCTTGGGGCGATACTGTCCAATCCATGACAATGATTCTCTTCTAAGATGGTCTCCCTAGTGACATGTTTAACTCTTGGTGTTCCTTTGACTTTCCCTCTTCTTCTCTTTCCCTCCCCTTCCCCACCATTCTTTCTCTCTTCACATAGTGTCTCTTAATCCTGGGCTTCTCCTTATGGTTTTTAAGCTTCTCACTGTCTGGTGGCCTCGGGGTGGACACATTTATTACATGTCAGCTGTCACAGACAGAATTTGAAGTTTCCAGTCTCTTAAGGCTTGGGAAGAGAAACTAACACTAAATCTTTAGACAGTATAATATTATTTAAAGTAGTTACAATATCTGCCCAGATCTATTTGCACTGATAGGAGGATCACAAAAGATTAGTGGAAATTTTAATCCAGCACACTACTTAACAGTAGACAAATCATGCAATATGAAGTTTGAATATCACCTGTGAAATATTCTTACTCCGAAGTGTTTAACTACATTTTAATCTAATCAAGCCTCTAATCTCTAAAGTTTATATTAGAGAAAATATAGAGGTTATGATGAATAAGTCACATGTTTTTAAAATAAAGTAATCAGATACACACAGAACACAGAAGACAGCTCACCTGGATTACTCAAAGTATTGCCATTAGAAAAAATAAATGAGAGAGCCCAACCCTTCTACACTAAAAGATACACAAGAAGTAAAATAATTGTAAAGCATGAACCTACAATGATTCATAATACTGATGTTATTCTTATAAAAATTAGAAAATTTTCTAAAGGAACTAGGTACCAGATAATTATATTATATCAGATAATTATATTATTATATGATATAAGGAGAACATAAATGGATAGATGAACAAAAATAGTAATGTGGTTATTCAAAATAGTTTACTTTTGGCATAACCATTTCGAGGTATTTAGCAGTGAACTATCATGATATCTATATCTTACTTTCACATGATTTTGCAACACCAATAAATTTTTTTAAAAAACTTAAATATACAATTATATATAGTTGATTTATTAAACATAATGTAAAGAGAGCAAAAATTGTTAAATCAGCTGAACCTATTTAGGGAATATATATTATTCATTGTACTCAAATTTCAAATTCTATATGCTTAAAAATTTTATTGGAAAAATATTGGAAAATAACTAAAATTGAAAAGTAAATTAGCACAACTTATTTGCATGATACAAGACCAAATGACTGCTGCAATACAATGTAGAAATAAATACTATTAAGCTTTATGTGTAAATTGGCTGCTCACAGAAATAAAATAAAAAAAAAAAATAAGCCTTCAAAATGTTTAGTGAAGGCATAGATTGCCCTTAAACGACCTTTTATATAATCCCTGGAAGGCCATTTTATCAATAAAATTAAACTTGTGTTTAATCCTGTAACTTGAAAAATAACCATTCATTTAATTCATAGCCTCATTTTTCCTCTTTTGTGAAAGCCAACATTCAAAAATGGAGCTTAAATAAAGACATCATCAGGATAACAAAAGCTGAGAGATTCTGTTGCCAATAGAACCATAATAAAGGAAACACTAAAGGTTATTCTTTAAGTCAAAGAGAAATGTATCCAAAATGGAATTTCAGAGATACAGGAAATGACAAATAGCTATGAAACATTTAACAAATTTGGGTAGATCTAAGTCAATGTCCACTGTATAATAAACTTAATTTTCTGTAGTGTGTGTGCGATGATATTCATTTCTAACCATTGCAGGATAATTGGCTATGCATACTGTAAAAACTGGAAAATCAAACAGAATAACTATTTTCAAATCTGAAGAACAAGAAGCAGAAAATTACGATCCCTGAGAGCAAATGGAAACAGGCAATGCAAGATCCATCACTGCCTCAGTTTTCTTACAGGAAGCTCTCCTGGCAGCAATGCAGAGAGAAGAAGCCCAAAGACAGGGTTTCATTGAGTTAAGGAAACAAAGATTGACATTTGAAGTACTAAAGTGATGAGAATTTGTGTGGTGGGCTGGGTTTAAGAGAAGAGGGAACTATGTAGCAAGGAAGCTGCAGAAATCTGGATGTGGGTTCCTTCCAGTCTTTAGCCAACTATTAAACTGAACATGCTCTACGAGAAATGCCATGAGACCAGACAAAAACAACTATGGGGAAGTGAACAAATTCTAGAGCATGAGAGCAAAAAACAAAACAAAACAACAACAACAAAACTACAGGGGCTGGCATAGGACCAATGGGTCCAAAAGTCACATATGAGAAACATTATTGAACAAGCTGGGCATTCAGTAAATTTAAAGACAAGCTGTGTTTTAGGGGCAGTGCTAATCTAGGCATCTTATAAGATGCTCAAGACATGTATGGAAAAGTTTCAATATCCTATAAAATATGGTCCATAAGGCTTTAACTGTCTGCTGGAACAAAATCAAACACTCTATTAAGGAAGACAATAAAGTCCAAACATTCAACAGAGTAATGTTCCTAATGTCCACCATTCAGTCATAAATTATTGACAATGCAAAGATGTAAAACCCAAGACAATAAACAAGGGAGCAAATGAGTTTATAGGAAAAACTAAGAAGTGACGGAGGCAATGGAATGAAATGACCGGGACTTTCACTCTTCTAACCTCTATTAAATGTGTTTGATAATATAAAGACAAAGAAAGAAAGAGAATATCACAAAAAAGTGGAAATTATATTTTAAAAGAACCAAGTAGGAGTTCTAGACTAAAAGGAAAAAGATACTTGAAATTATAAACTCACCGCAAGAGCTCAAGAACATATTAGATAAATCCTGACATGGAAAAGAAAAGTGAACTTCAATTAGACATTTGGGAATATGAAAAGTAAGTTAAAAATGAGAAAATAGATTGAACAAGAATGAAATATTAGAATGTGTCATAGGTTTGAGTATGTTGAAGTACAATATATGACAAAATAGGACAAAGCATGGCAAGAACACAAATAGAAGGTCTTGTTATATATGAAGTGTTATAATATCATTTGTAATAAGGTAAAAATGTGTATTTTAAATTCAGGATGTATTCCTTTTCTATTGTCCCCATAACAAATTGCAAACTCCAAAACAACACACATTTATTGTATTACATGTCTAATCTAGGAGGCTGGGATGGTATCGCTGCATTAATGTCAAGGTGTCAACAAGACTGCATTCTTTTCTGCAGTTCTAAGGGAGAATTCATTTCCTAGTCATTTAGGTTATTGGCAGAATTTAGTTTTTTGTGGTTGTAGAGTAGAAGTTCCCATGTTCTTGCTGACAACTGAGGGTCTTTCCTAGTTTCTAGAGACCACCACATTCCTTGGCTCACACTCTCCTCTTACATTCTTTTTTTTTTTTTTAATCTTTTTTTTTTTAAGATTTTATTTATTTATTTGATAGAGATCACAAGTAGGCAGAGAGGCAGGCAGAGAGAGAGAGAGAAGGAAGCAGGCTCCCTGCTGAGCAGAGAGCCCTATGGGGGGCTCCATCCCAGGACCCTGGGATCATGACCCGAGCTGAAGGCAGAGGCTTTAACCCTCTGAGCCACCCAGATGCCCCTCTCCTCCTACATTCTTGAGGCCCAAAGGTGAGTCCTTCTCAGACCACAATTACAATTACTCTTACACTTCTTCCATATTTGCAGCTTTCCGACCAGCAGGGAAATTTCTCAATAGTGAGGACTCAGGCGATTTTACTGGGCCCATCAGCATAATCCAGGCTAATTTCCTCATATCTAGGTCCTTAACCTTAATCACATCCACGAAATACCTTTCTTCCCTGTAAATTAAAATATTCATAGGTTTTAGGGATGAGGGCATGGGTATCTTTGAGAGGCCAGTATTCTATTGACCAGAACTATTATTAAAACTATAAGAAAATAGGGTGCCTGGGTGGCTCAGTTGGTTAAGCTTCTGACTTCAGGTGAGTTCAAGATCCTGGGTTCCTGAGATCAAGACCTGCACTGGGCTCCTTGCTCACTAGGGAGCCTGCTTTTCCCTCTCCCTCTGCTGCTCCCCTCTCTTTGTGCTCTCTATCTCTCTCAAATAAATGGGAAAAAAAATCTTAAGAAAATCTGTAAGAAAATAATTACAGTAATTAAACAAATGATATGAACATGATCGTGGATGTTGCTTCAAAATATATAAAGCAAAACAGACAGAAGGGGTGTCTAGGTGGTTCAGTGGGTTAAGCCTCTGCCTTTAGCTCGGGTCATGATCTCAGGGTCCGGGATCCAGCCCTGCATGAAGCTCTCTGCTCAGCAGGGAGCCTGCGTCCCCCTCTCTCTCTGCCTGCCTCTCTGCCTACTTGTGATCTCTCTCTGTCAAATAAATAATAATAATAATAAAGAGACAGAAATGAGGGACACTAGATAAACTCACAATTATAGTTGGAAATATCACTACTGTCCTCCCAGCAGGAAAGAGAACAAGTAGACCGAAAATCAGTAAGATATTGAAGATATAAATAATACTACATTGCACTCAGGAAGAGCAAAATGCACATAATTTTCAAGTGCATTGTGCTAAGTTTTAAGTGTACTAAATAGGCCATATGATGGGGTCATAAAACAAAGAAGCTCAATGCATCTCAACGTTTGGAAATATGAATAGTGTATGCTCTGACCACACTGGAATTGAATTAGAAATCTATAAGCAGAAGGTGTCTAAAAAAAAATCTTCAAATAATTCAAAATGAAACAACAAAAAATGAGAAAACTAAAAATAAAATTAGAAAATATTTTAAACAGAAATTAAAAGCAAAAGGTCAAAATTTGTAGGATATAGCTAAAAAATGTTTAAAATAAGTTATAGCTATAAATGCTTATATTACAAAAGACAAAGGGCTTAAGATAATGTCCTAGAGTTCCTTAAGAAATTAGAGAAAAATAAGCATATTAAACTAAACTCAGCAGAAAGTAGGCAATAATTACAGAAGCAGAAATAAATAAACTGGAAAACAAACAAAAAGAATTTAAAATAGACACACACAAAAACACACAGAGCGATGAAAAGTTAGTTTTTGAAAGGTACAATTAAACTGACAAATTTTAACTAGACTGACCAAGGAAGAAGAAAAGACAACTGAAGCTAAGACCATGAGGAATTAGAAAATCTGAATACCACTATATTGATTGAAGAAATTGAATTAAAGAAATTGAAAAATTGAATACCACTATATTGACTGAAGAATTGAATTGAATTGAATTAAAAACAACTTTTCAAAGAAAACTCCAGGTTCACTGGTGAGTTTTAGAAAACAGCGAAGAAAGAAATAATATATAAAATTTTAGAAAAACAGAGATAAAGAGAGCAATGCTTGACTTACTTTATTAGGCCAACACAACCCTGATGTAGAACCACACAAAAATGGTAAGATATAACACATTAATTCCAGCTATATATAGAAAATATGATGCTACTTTCCAAGTAGGTTTATCTCTTAGATGCAAAGATTGTTTTCTTCATTTGAGAATTCTTCAGTATAATTTATCACTTAGTAAATAAAAGAGAAAAAATGTATATGATACCAATTTCTCAAAGGAACAGGAAAAGTATTTAACAAAATTCAAAACCCATTCATAATTAAAAAAAAAATACAAAGCAACCCTCAGAAACCTAAGGACAGAAGGAAAACCCTCCACCTGATACAGACTACGAACAAAAATTTAGTACTAATACCATAAGGAACTCTACAACAACAAAAAATATGAATCCAAAAAAATACAAAGGAGATAGAAATATCAAACTGTTAAACCAAAAGAAATCAGTTAGTAAAAAAGTAGTTGAAACCAAATACGCTGATTTTTCATCATCTGAGCCCTTATTCAAAGTCTGACTATGAAATCTCAGAACTAAAAAAAAAAAAAAAAAGTCAGATGAACTTTTAAGGTCTCTCCTGCCATCTTCATTGTCACCCTGTCAGCTGTCTCCATTTATTACTTAAACTGAGTAGTTAATGCATTGAGATACCAATGGATACTTGTATACCAGTACTTTTAAAAAATGATGTAAATTCTCTATAAAAAGACATTTTTAGACTGAATATATACTTCCAACTATATATATGTTCATCTCTGACAAAAAGATACATATTGACTGTAAGTAAAAATTGGACAAAATATATTACATAGAAACATTAACCAAGAGAAACTGTTATAGTAAAATTCATAAAATAAGAACAATCTCTGAAGTATAAGTCCTTAGAAATACATTGTTAGAAGGTAAATTTCTAAACAAATTCAAGAAATTTATACCTCAGCATAATAAAAAGCTTAATATGAAAATCTCATAACTAAAATTGTACTCAAAGGTGAAAAGCCAAAATTGCTTTTCCTCGAGGGTGAGGAACGCGGCCAGGATGTCCACTCTGGCCACTTTTATTTAACATAGTATTGGAGTCCTAGTCCAAGAAATTAGGAAAGAAAACGAAATAAAAGGCATCCAAATTGGAAAGAAGTAAAATTGTCACTATTTACAGATGACATGCTATTATACATAGAAATCCCTAAAGACTCCATCAAAAAACTGTTAGGATTTGTCAATTAATCCAGCAAAGTTGCAGGATATAAAAGCAATACACAAAAATCTATTGGTTTTACACACTAATACTGAACTATCAGAAAGAGAAATCAAGAAAATCATCCTATTTAAAATTGCACCAAAAAGAACAAAATATCTAAGAATAAATTTAGCCAAGGAGGTGAAAGACCTTTATAGTTGAAACCTACAGGACATCAAGGAAAGAAATTGAAGACACAAATAAATGGAAAGATATTCCATGCCTACAGATAGGAAAAATTAATATCATTAAAATGTCCAAATAGGTGTCTGGGCGGCTCAGTCGATTAAGTCTCTGCCTTTGGCTCAAGTCATGATCTAAGGTCCTGGGATCAAGCCCCACATGGGGCTCCCTGCTCAGTAAGGGGCCTGCTTCTCCCTCTTCCTCTGCCTGCCATTCCCCTGCTTGTGTGCTCTGTGTATGTGTGCGTGTGTATGCATGTGTGCATGTGTGTATGTGGGTGTGTGTGTATGTGTGTGTGTGAAATAAATAAATAAATAATATATTTTTTAAAAATGCCCATATTACCCAAAACAATGTACAGATTCATGTAAATCTCTATCAAAATTCCTTTCTGTTTATTCTGTTCTGTGCTGTTCTTTCCTCTTTTTATGATTGAAATCCAGCCCCCAAGGTCTTCCTTATTTTTTTCTAGAGGCGGTTCATACTTCATTCTCTGACTTTTGCTTGTGTTAATTTGACTGAAGTTGAGATCAACCTTCTTTTCTATCCCCTATGTCACAATGGTCCCTTTAAAGACAAGCTCTACGTTCATAATGTCAGAAATACAGGAGAAACGCAACTTGCACTTGTGGGCTTACCGCTCGTTCTACACCTTGGTCCCTGTTCCCCGTGCCATTGCCTCTCTGCCTTCTGCACAAGCTTCAGTGATCTTCTAGGACAAATAATACAGATGTTTAATGGCTGTAGAGAGACATGGAGAGAAAACAGAGAATAATAGCTAGGAGGATAGAGTCTAGAACCAGACCACATTCTCTGTCATTAGCCACGGTGAGGATGAGAAATTGACTTAAACCCTTTATATTTCAGTTTCTGTATTTGTATAGAGGGTCAGTAGCATTTTATAATTTATAATAAATTTATAAAGGTTAAATGAATCCATCTTTGTATAGTGTTTAGAAGTACATAGTAAGTTCTATACAGGTATTAACAAATACTTAAATAAATGGGATAGTGTCCTGAGGACAGCAGACCACGTCTTTAAGAAGGTTTCCTAAAGGAAACTAAATATTCTATTAGAATTTATCTTTAGAAAGGGATAATCTGGGACAGTATGTGAGGAATCGAAGGACACATTCTTTACATAAAATCAGAGGAAACCTCTCAAGACCAGGGGTTGCTCTTTTTTTCCTTTAAGATTTCTCAGAAATAGGGTCAGTTACATTTAGAAATGGCATCAGCAACTCCTGTACAATTTAAAGGCAGATAAAAATGAGAGAACAAGATCTTTTAAGAGACATGAGGTTATGGCTTAGTTTGGGCAGTTCTATAGATCTCTGTTATTCACAGTGAGGTCTGTGGACTAGAATTATCATTATTACCAGGAAGCTTTTTAGAAATGCAGTACACTGGAGTCCACTCCAGCCCCACTGAACCAAAATTCCTGGGAGAAGGGTCTGGACATGTTTGTTTTAACGAGCTCTCCAGGCAATTCTTATGCAAACTGACCTTGAACTACTGGTCCTTATTGCACTGTGCCTCATTATTGTTGGACTCTGAGAAAATACTCATTAAATTTATATGCCGTTATCAGTTTGTGCTTTGGAGAATTAGGAGAGACTTCTGATCGTACTGAGAAGTACAGAAGAGGGCAGTGTCCCCTCTGGTTTCTGGCAAACAGAAGCGGTAGTTACAGAGATGAGGTGGCCGGGATTAGGCTGTTGGCTAACAACAAAAACGTCAGGTTGGTGGACAATGAGAGAGCCTGATAATAACCTGAAAGGTTTTTTGCCCCCACCCCCTACACATATATGAGGCTACATCTTTGAAACTTCTCCCAAATAAAGTGTTGAAATTATTTTGGCAAGTAGCTTGTCTGAGGCTCAAGTATTTATATCTTGGTTATGGAAATTAAGGAAATGGGACCTTGTTTTTCTTACCACAGAGGAATGAAGTCTCTGTATAAGCAGCGTCTGTCCATCTGTCAATTATCCATCTATCAGTCACCTACCTATCTCTCTATCTCTCGTGTACTGGCATCTGCCTTAAATGCCATTTTAAAATGGTAACTATATACTCTTTGCTCTGCCTCTCGATCCTATTCCTCTTCAGTTGATCTCTCAACCTTTCTAAAAACCCTACCTTATCTACTCACCCTTGTGTTGAGTTAGACTGAAAAACTAACTTGTGTGGTATATATGGCATTTTGGGATTCTTGATCATTTTTTAGCCTAGTATTTTACCAGTTTCCATAGTTTGATCATTAGCAGACCATTATCTAGTCTCAGTGCACATCTGAGAGTTCCCTAATATAAGTACATTCTTTGATTTTTTTAGGTGTTTTCAAAGGTTGCATTCTCTTCTCCTTTCAAGTAGAAAACTGATAATTTATTCTCAAGACAAGTTAAGCCTCATCCTCTCCAAATAACATTGCTATACTGAATGTTGGATTAAGTAATTTTCCTCTGTGTTTTCCCAAAAACATGTACTTAAATACATCATACTATATTGTAATAGTTTGTTCATTTCTCTGAATACCTCATTAAATAATAAGCTTCTTGAAAGCAAGTATGGCATTTAATTCATTTATAAGTTCCTGGTGTGTCAACCAATGCCTGACTGGAAGAAGTTGTTCAACACATATGTATAAATAAATAGTGTGTAAATGAATGAGAAAATAATGAATGAATAGCAGACCGTCTATTTGGTTAATATGGTATAAACAGAAAGAAAAGTAGTTCTGTGGGTAGGCTCAGATTTCAGGCCAAACAGTGGCTCAGGGAAGGGTAAATCAAGGAACTTGAGCTAGAGCCATATCTGTTCACGTCACAGGATGTCCATCTTATGCCCTGAGTCTGTCGATGTAGTTAGGCCTCATTTGCCCATGTTCATGCTCCTTTCTTCATGTGGGTGAAGTGCTCTAGTTGTTTATTTCTAGTACTTCCTAAATTCAAGCTATTCTCCCTCAAAAATATGGAGAGTGTCTTCCACCATATAGTATAAAATCTACTAACATCTAAACGACTTTCCTAAACTCCAAATGCATAGTTGTCATTTTGGATCTCTGATTTTATTTTATTTGTTTTTTTTTATTTTTTATTTCTTTTTAAAGATTTATTTATTTGTTTGACTGAGAGAAATCACAAGTAGACAGAGAGGCAGGCAGAGAGAGAGAGAGAGAGAGAGAGAGAGAAGCAGGCTCCCTGCTGAGCAGAGAGCCCGATGTGGGACTCGATCCCAGGACCCTGAGATCATGACCTGAGCTGAAGGCAGCGGCTTAACCCACTGAGCCACCCAGGAGCCCCTGGATCTCTGATTTTAAAATAGTCCTGGGAGTCCCATCAGCCGCTGGGTGACTCATCTGTCAGGGAACACACTATCTTCTGTTTGATCCTTCTATTTTCCTCAACCCCATTCCCTTTCTTCTTTCTACTGTCACTATCCTGTTTTTAAACACTATGCCCTGTGTAGGGATCTCGTTTCCATGGGTCTCTCTCTGGTGCCCACACCGTCACTGGAACTCTCTTTCCAGTTTCTGCTCCTTTGACTCCACGAATCTCCTCAGTAAAGAAGCAAACAACTTGATTGTCTTTGTATTGTCTGTAACACTCAGAACTCAAAACATGGTCCATGCCCGATAATATATTGGCATATATCGCATGATGATACATATATATTTTTTTCTTCATCTTCCAACTGTCATTTACTTCAAAATAATTAAAAATCCTTCATGAGGCGGAAATAGCATGATATTCTTAGTACAGTATGGTTTTTAAAATCAGCTTTGTTACTTAATACCTGTATAACATGAGGTAGTCACTTTACCTCTCTAGCTCCATTTGTAAAATGGTCATAATAGCCCATAGTTACAAATACCTCTAAGGGTAACATTAACATGGAACTGGATAGTATATGTCAACTTACTGCCTCATAGATGGTACTATAAAATGATTACTCTCATCCGCCCTATCATCAATATCAGATAAGTGGTATTGAGAATTTAGGTAGCATATAAGTAGATTCTTAATGTTATAATACATTAATTTTAATATGCAATGTATTAAATGTATATTAATACATTAATGTTATGTGTGTGGGCATAGTATATACTCTTTCTATATTTTTGCAATATTCCTTCCAGCAACCTTGAATTAGAATCTGTAATTATTCCTATTTTATAGAACTTTAAATTCTATAGGAAAAAAGTAACTTTTCTGAGTTTGCACATGTAAGTATTGGTGGAGAAAAGAGTGCAGCTCAGGACTGTCTGAATCAATGCCTGTGCTAATACTGGCTATTTTTTTTTTTTTAAGATTTTATTTATTTGTCAGAGAGAGCGAGCGAGAGCGAGCACAGGCAGACAGAGTGGAAGGCAGAGTCAGATGGAGAAGCAGGCTCCCTGCGGAGCAAGGAGCCCGATATGGGACTCGATCCCAGGACGCTGGGATCATGACCTGAGCCGAAGGCAGCTGCTTAACCAACTGAGCCACCCAGGCATCCCAATACTGGCTAATTTTTAAGTGCTAAGAGGTTAAAAATAATGGATAAGAAAAACAGACAAATATGAAAATTAAGAGGAGACTGAGAAAGAGAAGGAGAAAAAGGGGGATTTCATCTTATATGAAGAAAATTAAATCCATTAAAAAGCATGCAGAAGTAGTTTTAATGTTATTTCATCATCTTATATACATATAATATGCATGGATATGCACAATTCCTGATTCAAACTATGTATCAAATTATATCACCTCAATTCATAAAAGGCAATTAGTAATTAATAAAGAAGTCTTAACTTGTAGTAAAATTACATCTTAATATGTACTTTCAGAAGTTAATCAGGCAATGAAGCACATTAAGCTTTTCCAAAGGCTCTCCTGGTCTCACCGAAATACAATTTAAGAATTTAAGTAACATAAAATGCATCGAGGGAAGTAAGTCGATGAACATAATAAGGTGATATGTTTGATTTAGTTTATTTAAAAGCTAATACCAGAAAACTAAACATCTTGAAAATATGATAATATGATTTGCATCAAAATATGCAAGTATCATTTGCTCATGAACAAATGCAAAATGCAAAATTGCTTTGATAGGAAATAAAAATGAATTTTTATTGCTTATGGTGCATCAGGATTTATAATCCAAAACTATATTCAAAGACAAACACTTTAAATTAATATTTATGAAGAATCATTTAGGTCATGAGTGATGTAAGTAAATATAACTAAGCAACAAACATAAATGATGTTTACTGAAGTTTTTCTCCACTTATTTACTTTCTTAGCTCAAAATATGAAAGTTATTTTTAACTTAATGTGAAGATTTAATCTTTGTTAAGTCATGTTAGCTGTCAGAGCTTTGAGTTATTCAATTATATGGAGAAAATCCTTACTTAATAAAAGTTTAATACAATTTAAGCTTCCCAGGACTATTAAATCTCACACCCATAATGTATCAAAAGCACATGTCACTGTTAGATATTCAAAGGTAATCTGTAGGCCTTCTACAATAATAATAAATGCAAATCTCTGTAGGCATAAAAGGTAATACAAAAATCAGGTAGAGCATATTATAAGCCAGGATGTCCAAAGTTTATCTTCACAGAGCAGCTTCACTGCATCTAAAATAATACCCCCAAAATAAATTAAACGTACATAATGTCTAAGCATTTGCTTCTAACAATGGGTGGAGTGAACTTAGCAAGATAAAATAGAAGTCTGCTAAATGTACACTCTGGCCAATTTAAATATTTGGTCAACTGCTTCTACTGTAATTTTAAGTGTGTTTGAAGATAAATTTGGTTGTTTATATTTGAATATGGGTTGACCATGGCATAATAGAAATTTGGAAAATTATACTCAATGTTGTTAAATAAAATGAGTGTAATTTACTTAAATGAAATGATGATTTTATCAGTCATTAACACTTCGAAAGAAACATCCATTCATCTTACAAAACATTTACATTCTTTAGAAGATGGGGTGTTGATAAAGTGAAAAAATTAAATATTGGGCTTCTTAAAATGTGAATGTTGGTTCCAGGAAAGATATATATGAATTCAAAATATATATAACCTATGGCAGAGTCACATAATACAGATGCACTACTAACATTTACTCAAATAACAAATTTGTAAGAATTGGTAATATATTACTTGAAAACGTAATTGAGGTGGTGATGAACTGAATTACTTAATTTAAAACTCTGGATCTTTCATTAAGTAGAAAGTTATTGGTGAAAGTCATTTGACAAAAGCAAAAGGGAAACATAACATCCATTTTGACCAAATACGAAAACATTAAGGAAAGTTTCAGTACTGCAGCTGATCTGCGGGGCCGGAGATCCGAGTTCAGGACTGAGACAGAGGTAGAGAGGGAAGAGTAAAAGGAGAGATAGGAAGGAAGAAAAGATGGAGGAAAGGAAGGAGGGAGGGAGGAAAAAAGGGTGGAAAGATGGGAAGGAAAACGGGAAGAAAGACAAAGGAAACTCGACTGTTGCGATGCAGCGCTGTTTGACAATAAAGGCTTTGAAAACACCTAAACTCTAATATGAATTATAGATCAACATTAAACTATGTGACTTGACAAAAAACAAAAAATGTTTCCTCATCTGAAAGTAGTTCGTAGGTGTTGTGTGAATTTTAAAAGTCTGTATGGGGTGCATGGGTGGCCCAGTCAGTTAAGCCACGGCCTTTGACTCATGTCATGATCCCAGGGTCCTGGGATCCAGCCCCAGCAGGCTTCCTGCTGAGCAGCGAGCCTGCTTCTCCCTCTCCCTCTGCCTGCAGCTCCCACTGCTTGTGCTCTCTCACTCTGTGTCAAAAAAAAAAAAAAAAAAAAGTCTGTATCAATAAATTTATGGTATATTATCTCAAGAAGTGAAGGCTATGTAATAACAACAATACAGTCCATACTAGAAGGTTCTGTCTCAGCAACGAAAAAAAAGATAAAAATCTTCGCCTTTAAGGATCTTATACCATAGTATTAGTTTATTAGGTCTACTGGAACAAAGTAACAGAATTTGAGTAACTTAAAATAATAAAAATATGTTCTTTTCCCCTACCCCAGGTGGTGGGTATTATGGAGGGCACATATTGCATGGAGCACTGGGTGTGGTGCATAAACAATGAATTTTAGAACACTGAAAATAAATTAAAAAATATATATATGTACGTGTGTATATATATGTGTATATGTGTCTATATATATATGTATATATATACATATATATTTTTTAAATTTCTTTTCAGTGTAACAGAATTATATATATAATTATATATAATTATATTACTTAATTATATATTATATTATTTAATTATATATAATTTATATATAATTATATATAAATTTATACATTATATATAATATATAATATAATATGTAATAATATATAATATATAATATTATATAATATTATATTATAATAGAATAGAATAGAATAATAATATTATATAATAATAGAATATTATTAATATAAATAATAATATGATATTAATATAATAATATAATATTAATATAATAACATAATATGTAAATATATAATAATATATAATATATAACATTATATATTATATATAAATTTTTATAAAATTATATATAAAGTATATATAAATAAATACAATTATATATATTCATATGTATATATATATACATATATATGTGTGTATATATATATATATACATATATATTCTTTTTTATTTCTTTTCAGTGTAATAATTCATTGTTTATGCACCACACCCAGTGCTCCATGCAATACGTGCCCTCCATGATACCCACCACCTGGGGTCAGAGGAAAGGGTATATTTTTATTATTTTAAGTTACTCAAATTCTGTTACTATATATACACATTAACATACATTATATATGTACATATATTATATATAATGTATACATTATATACATACATTAATGTATATAATATTACATCATATATAATGTAATATATAATATATAATATATATATAATATTGTAATATATAATATAATATATATACATATATATATGTGTATATATATATATTTCAGAAGTGAGAAATCAAGATGCTGGCAGGTTCATTCCTTCTTGGGATCTCAGAAGAATAAGGTGCTCCATGCCTCTCTCCCAGCTTCCAGTGGTCGTTGGCAAGCCTCAGCATGCCTTGGTTTATGGTAATAGGATTCTAATATCTGCTTCCTTCTTTACTTGGCATTTTACCTGTGTCTTTTCTCCTGTTCTTCTGAGGATATTGAATTAAAAATCCACACTACGCTAGCACAACCTAATCTTGCTTAACTAATTTTATCTGTAGTGACCCCATTTCTAAATAAGTCCACATTCTAGAGTTCCAGGAAGGACATGAATTTTGCCAGGCACTAACACAACCCAACAAAAACTCTGGAATGGATGAAAAAAAGTAATACATAAAATAGATGAAATATATAGCATATTAGATAATGCTAATTGCTGGGAAGAGAATAAAGCACAAGGGGAAAAGGCTGTCATCTTAAATAGGGTGATCAAGCAAGTTACACTTAAGGAAAACAGTACAGGATATAGGACAGAGGTGCTCTCTGAATCAATATACAACTGAGGGATATGTCAACTAATAAATGTGCAAATAATCAGTAGAAATTGATCTATTGCTTCCATGTTCACAATAGCAAAATCCTAGCTATCTTAACTATTCTAGACTTTGTAAACTTACTGTCTTTGCAATTTAATTCGCTAACTCTTTGAAGGGGAAAACTGATATGAGTATCAGGCCTGCTTCTCTGCATTCCCTTACCTCCTATATCTTGGTCACTTAGGACTTGGCTGCTTTGATAACCTTAAACTGCAGCTTGTATCTCCCGTTGGATTGCTTAAACAATTCTAGCTTCTGTCTCCCAGAAGCTTTTATCTGTCCAGATTCTCATCAGTTTCTTTCTCCATAGAAGAAATAGTAAATGCCCAAGAGGAGAAGTGGAGTGCAAAAAAATTACACTTAGCTCGATGAGCTTCTGTTCTCATTGACATCTGACTGCCTTAGAAGCTATTTGTTGTGTTCAATTATTGTTTCTACTTAAATCGGCTTCAACGATAGATATTTTAGTCTTCTCAGACTTTTTCCTATTAAGGAACAGCTGAAGTGCTACTGAATGTTGCAAAAATCTGTATGATGGTTTTAACATCCGATTCTCTCTGCTTTGTGATCGTTTTCTTGGTAACCCAACTTTTGCAATGTCTCCTTAGCTTATTGTTCTCTAGCTTGATCCTCTTGAAGTTCTTTGAACATAGAAGGTTTTTCTCATATTGGGACGTTTATCCACGTGAGGCTGGAAACGACTCCATACCTGCCTCGTCCTGTAGCTTTATGTTTTTTATCCTTTAGATGTCTGCTGTATTATGAAATTTCATTGGGAGACTTTTCCTGGCATATGTTTTAAGTAAAGTAGACTCTCACTCACCAGTTATCTTTCTCAGATACTTAGTTACCTTTAAAATAAAAAGTACCATGACTTTTATGACTTTATTGATGTTGTCTTACTACTGTGAAATGAGAAACTTTGTTTTCCTTATTTTCCATTTTAACATCAGTTCCTGGTACTTGTTTGATATAAGTATAAACAAATATTGGTTGAATTAATTTTTAAAGCCCACTGAACAAATGAAACATGAGCTGATTCAGATATGCAAGTGCATCATGGTTTTGCATAAAATTAGGTTGGATGCACTTCATCAAATGAGAAATGGAAGTGCTTGACTCAAACAATATTAAAACCATCATTTTAAAGTCAATCAGAGAAAGACAGTTATCATATCATCTCCCTGATATGAGGAAATTGAGAGGCAAAGTGGGGAGTTTGTGGGGTAGGAAAGGTAAAAAATGAAACAAGATGGGATTGGGAGGGAGACAAACCAAACCATAAGAGATCTCAATCTCACAAAACAGAGGGTTGCCAGGGGAGAAAGGGGTAGGGAGAGGGTGTTTGGGTTATGGACACTGGGGAGGGTGTGTGCTATGGCTAGTGTTGTGAAGTGTGTAAGCCTGGCAATTCACAGACCTGCACCCTGGGGCTAATAATACATTATATGTTAATAAATAGATAAAAATTAATTAAAAAATAAAAATTAAAAAAAAAAAAAAACCCTCCATTTTAGAAGTCCGAACAAGTCTTCCTCCTTGGGTTACTCTGTGGAATGACACAATCACTAAAATACTGTGAAACTATTAAAAGTCTCCCAATGAAATTTCATAATAATTAGAGAATTTTTATAGTGAGGTGAGTGTAGATTAATGATCTTAATTTACTACTAACTTCTTTTGAAAAACAGCGTTATAAAATAGTACAGATAACATATACATGTTACATTCAAAACAAAAACTAAATATTGTTTTAAGCCCTCATTTTCTACACAGTCTCCTAATTTTAGCTTTTAGTCATCATGTCAAAATCTTCTAGAAGTTCTGAACTCTATAGGTTCTTCTAGAGTTCTACCCAGTACATGAAAGACACATATCTTTACTTTCACTCTTCTCTCCATCTGAGTGGTTTTCCATCCTCAGCAAACCTCCATACTATGTGCATTCATTCACTAAATACGTAGTTCCAAAGCAACTGCGATGTACCAGCAAGGTGCTAAATTCTGGGGCTAATATGGTTGGGATGGGTATTAATAAACAACAACAAAAAATATGACTAAGGGTGCCTGGGTGGCTCAGTCAGTTAAGCATTTGCTTTCAGCTCATGTCATGATCCCAGGGGCCTGGGATGGATGCCCATACTCGGCTCCCTGCTCAGCAAAGTCTGTTTCTTCCTTTTTCTCTCCCTCTGCTTCTCCCCCTACTTGTACTCACGCTCTCTCTCTCTCTCAAATGAATAAATAAGATCTTTCAAAAAAAAGAAAGAAAATGTGACTTAATATAGGAAATTTAATTGTAAAAGATAATATGAAGTGTATATGTACATTATTCATATATGGACATTATTATTTATTTAACAGGTAATTTCACATTATCAAGGATATTGAGAAAACCTTCTTTAGGTATTTAACACATTAGTTTATGCAGCATTTAGTCAAATCCAAGATGATATAAATATTAAAAATTAACATTATTTTATACATCAAGAAAAAAGTCTATAAATTAAATTTTAATGCTATCCTTTATTACTTAAAATTTATTTTATACTTATTGAAAGTGTTTATCTTTTTAACATTGTAATTCTTGTGCATATACCCATAAAAAGTAAATTTTTTAAAATGGCTGTTTTTAGTCATTTACTACTTATTGTCATCAATAACATCTTTCCCCACATAATATGATCTTTTATTCCATCAAAGGATTGTTGGCACAATCCAAAAACTCTTGGTGATATAGCATTTCTTGAAATATTGTCCCATCTGTTTTTTTCTTAAAATATTACTTCAGCTATTTTTTCCCAGAAGTCTTTTCTAAGACACTGACCCCTTATTCTATAAATTTAGATGCCAATTCTTCCTTATTTCTATTTTTAAAAAAATATTTCATTTATTTATTTGACAGCCAGAGATCACAAGTAGGCAGAGAGGTAGGAGGAGAGAAAGAAGCAAGATTACTGCTGAGCAGAGAGCCTGATGCAGGGCTCGATCCCAGGACCATGGGATCATGACCTGAGCCTAAGGCAGAGGCTTTAACCCACTGAGCCACCAGGTGCCCCTCTTTCTTATTTCTACAATCACCTTTTCATCTGTCCCTCAATAGATTCACATTTATCTAAATTTTAAATCCCTTTTGTGTAAGGGACAAAAAGCCACTGACAAATTTGATATTCATGTTTTAATGACAGTCCTAAGCAAAATGTGATCAGCCTCATATTACTTTAAAATATCTATCATCTCTTCTGTGGGATTTGACTAATTCTCCTGTCTTGACTATCTTTGCTCAGTTTGTAATAGTCCATATTTTTCACATATCTCAGTAACAAAATAAAGTTTTATCTGCTTGTGGGCATTACTTGGCTTTCCTTTCCTTTCCTTTTCTATCCTTCCCTTCCCCTTTCTTTTTCTTTCTTTTTACTTTTTTTTTTTTTTTTAAGATTTATTTATTTGAGAGAGAGAGAGAGCACGAGGAGGCAGGGCAAGGAAGAGAAAAACTCAAGCCAAGTTAGGAGCCTAGTGCTGAGTGTGGAGCTCAGTGAGGGGCTTGATCTCACCCGGCGATCACGACCAGAGTCAAAACCAAGTCAGATGCTAACCAATGGTACCACCCAGACACCCTTGTCCTTGGTTTTCATTAAGTACTTGTTTTTGTTTCTTGAAATAAATTACCAAATTGTAATCATTATTCTGACGATGATTATTTGCTTCACTAGTAAAAGTTGTTGCCCCTACTTTGTTTTATTACCTTTCTGAATTAAAATGACTTAGTATTTCAATCCAATTTATAATGTCATCTTTCAAAAACATTTGAGAAGCAATTAAATACGGCAGACATATAGCATCAATAAAAGTTCAATTGAAATGTCAAAAATATGAAAAGTCATGGCCTAGTTTGTACATCCATAGACACGCATGGCTGATATAATTATGTTTGAATGATAACCAACCATAGTTGTGCAATATCAAGGATTCAGATGTATTCCATTGTTAGAGATGTTAAAATATGAGAAAAAAATGGACATTAGAAAACTAAAGAGGATGTTTTCTTCTGTTTAGGATATGGAAATTTGCACCAGACCCCTGCACACAGTGAAAGCAATAGCTGTTTTCCTGTTGATGTACATGTATGATTCTGAACACTCGTAGGAGGTCAGGATTTCCATCTGTAAAAGGACTCTGCTGGTGAAAATAAAAGAAAGGAAGGTTTTAATGGCCTTGTGACCAGATTAGAACACATGACTGGTTTCCCCATCTGATGTTCTGACCCTTGAGCATGTTGAGGGTTTAGGTGACATTTGTGGATGGGGTATTGGGCTGAAGAAGCAGAGACAATTATCCAACAGTTCTTTCATCAAGACATTTAAAGCCACAAGTGAACTTGGGTCAACAAAACATACAACCCAGCCCTGACCTAGTTCAGTTCCAAATGGATCTAACTATTCAGTTTTCTTATGGTATTTTTCTAATAGAAAACAATGATCTGTGGAAAGAAGTAACATAACTTTCATGCCAGGATTCTTTTATATGGAAAAGCTAACATATATAGAATAAAATAAATGAGATTCAAAATCAACAGAAATAAATGTGACAACACAAGTAGGCTCAAGGGTAGCCAAGTCAGAATTAGTCAAAAAAAAAAATTAAATGATATAAGAAAGAGTGAATAAAAGGATACATTTCAACAAAGAAAACACCTCTGGAGAAAAGGGACATTACATAATTAAAAATTAAAAATTTGACACCAAGAAATCATTGTTGGTGTACTTAAATCATTGTACTGAATAATTGTACTTAATTATTAATACAAATCATTGTACTTAATAGAATTCAGCAGAACACAGAACATAAAATCAGTGAAATCAAAGACAGATTGATAAGAAGTGCTTATCCTCATTATCATCATCATGCTTATCAGTTTTATGAATTTATGAGGCTACTTGAATTCCAATGTGTCCATATACACTAACCTCTGTGTGTGTGTGTGTGTGTGTGTGTGTACATCCCCTTTATAAATTCATTCACCTGTCAGTGTTTCCAGTCAAAGACAACCTTTCTAAGGTATACTGGATTCTCTTTAGTTCCCAACAGTAAGGACAAAAAGCATGTAGTTATTATTTTTTATGTTCTACAATATTTTTATTTGTTCAACAACTGTCTTTAGCATAGTAGATTATATGTCATGTTAAGAGGAAAAAAGAAATCACTTAAGACAAAACAAAACAAAACACCCAAAACAAAACTATAATTCTTCATCAATGTCTATACTTAATCACACATGATCCTTTATTAACCTACTCCAATTAAATGTGCATTCCTTCTATCATGCTAACCTAAATGCTAAATTTTCAAGCATTAATTTTTAGTCACTCTAGAATGTAATCTTTCACCAGTGTGACAAACTGGATCAGTTTCTATTCCGTGAAATACTTCCGGCTGAGTTACAGAACACATAACCCTGTCTTGCCACCATCATCCAGCCTTTCTTTTTCAGTTTCCTTTGCTGGTCTCTCCTTTTCTTCCTAAAGTACACATGCTGCCACAGCCTAAGGCACACTCTTTAGATCTTTTGCCTTTTCTATTTACGCTCACTTCCTAGGTGATAGCATTCACTTCCACAGCTTTAATCATGTCTCTCTGCTAGTGACTCCCAAAATGTTAACCTTTAGTCCCCATCTCTTTTCCCCGACTCAGAATAATATATTCACCTGAATACTTGACAGCTCCCTTGGAAATTTTAAAGCTTATCATATTTGGTATGTCCAAAAAGAACTCTTGGATTTCAACTACCACTGCTCCTGACCACTACACACGTATTCATTCTTTAATCTTCTGTTAGTTATGACACTCTTCATAGAATGGCTTGCCTTAAAAACCTTGGGGATTCTCACTATTCCTTTACCGTTCTCGTGCTTACATCCAATTCATTTGTAATTCCTTTCAACCCTACTTTTAAATCTATCTCAAACCCAGTGACTTCGCATCACCTGTCACAATCAGTACAATCTAGTCAGAGAGCTACGGTCATCTGTCACCGAAACAACTGCAATAGCTTTCCTGCTAGTGTTTCTGTGTTTACCCTTGTCTCTTAAAATCTCTTAACAAATAAACATGACTTTATTTCTAGAACTAAAATGTTCACTGACTTCCTACTATACTAAAAATAATATTGAAATTATTCCCAATGCCTAAAAATCTCATTTTTGAACTTAATTTTTCTCAGTTATAATCAAAATAATTTTATTAATGTTCTCAACTGTTTTACTTTGCTTTTTTCCTTAGGTTTTCTACAGAGGCTGATCCTTCTGTCCAGAAAGCATTTCCATCATTTATTCACAGAGATAACACTGCCATTTTGCTCTGGATTTGGCTCAGCAGTCACCTCTTCAGAGAGACCAATTCTGAACACTCCATATAATAAAGTCACCAATCAGTGTTTATTTCTTTAAGGGTTTCTTGTACCATCACTACTAACTACCCCAAATTTTCTATTGTATTTGCTTGTTTTAATTCTTCGGTATTTTAACTTGTTTGTTGTGTACCTCCCTACATAAAATGTGAACTCTGCAAGGAGAGGGAATTCTTTTGCCCCGACTACATCTACAGCACCTGCAAGAAAGGCTTGTGTGAATTTAGTGTGTATGGATATTTGCTGTTCTATACTAAAATTTGTATCTTTTAGTCTATTCAAAACTCAAATAAAGGCAAATAGGATTTAGGCATTTATTATTTACTTAAAGAGTTTTTAAAAACATAACTCTATCCTATATTAAACTCCTGAATTAATAAGGAAATTTGCAATTATTTAATTATTTTCATTTAAAAAAAGGATTGGCATTTTGGATTATACATTTAGTCAATTTGGATGGCTGAGAATGGTAAACATAAATAAAATTTATCCAACAGGGGCGCCTGGGTGGCTCACTGGGTTAGGGCCTCTGCCTTTGGCTCGGGTCATGATCCCGGGGTCCTGGAATTGAGCCCCACATTGGGCTCTCTGCTCAGTGGGGAGCCTGCTTCCTCTTCTCTCTCTGCCTGCTTGTGATCCCTGTCAAATAAATAAATAAAGTATTTTAGAAAAAAAATCCAACAATTTTTGTTTGGTAATAATGATAATAATGATGTTCAGAAATATTACCTGCTGGGGCGTCTAGGTGACTTAGTCAATTAAGCACATAGCTCCTGATTTGGGCTCAGGTCCTAGTCTCAGGGTAGTGGGATGGAGTCCTGAATAGGTTCCTCACTCAATGAGGAGTCTGCTGGAGAGTCTCTCTCTCCCTCTTCCTCTGCCCCTTCCCCCTGCTCGCTCACACACTCTCTGTCTCTGATATAAATAAATAAATCTTTTAAAAAAAAAAAAGAAATAGTACCCACTGATTCAACAACTCTTTATTCAATATCTGTTATGTTTGGACACTGTACTTGATGGTAGACACTCAGCAAAGATCACAGTACACAACAATTTGCTGCATAGATCTCATATGGGGAGGAAACAGACAACAAATTCAGTTATAATAAGCATATATCTAGTATGAAGGAAATTTTTAAGAGTTATGGTGAAAAATAAAGCAAGGAAAGGAGATAAAGTATACTGGAAGAATTAAGACAACAAGTAAAGTGAACATTGGGGTAGAAAATTCTTCTGGTGCCTTTGCTGTGAGAGCCAGTGTGTTCAGTACCTTGTTTGTATTCTCTCATTTTATTCAATGTTTATAATTTTTATAATAATCCTCTTAATATTTACTACTTTTGCTTTGAGTTGGGTTGTGAGGTCAGTGAAATTAGATGACTGGTTCAAAGTCACAGTTTCTATGTAGCAGAGCAGGGTGCAATGCCAATTTGTCTGAATCCAGATGTGTCTGAGATCACATCTGTACAATATTTAGTGATGACTAAAAATAGATCGCTTATACGGAAAGCTCTTCTTTCACGGAATAGTAGCAAGTATCTATACAGGGATAAAAATAATTTTTCCCAGATAAGCATGGCTGACAAAGCACTCTCTGCCTCCTTCTCTGCCTACTTGTGATCTCTCTCTGTCAAATAAATAAATAAAATCTTAAAAAAAACTTTTTTTATTTGAACAAAACATCTTCCTTTACTGACATCAGCTAAAGTAAATAATAACAAAGATGCATATTTATAAATACAAAATGAGAATAAACTTTTATTTTATACTTACTAAATAAGTGCTTTTCGAAATGCTGTGCATACATTATCTGATCTGAATCTCTTAATGCATTATGAAGAAATAAAGTATTTGGCTGGACATCTTCTGTTTGTTCACAGCCTGTTAAATGTGCGAAATTGTAATATACATAGATCACGATGAGCAGTATCATGGGATTTGGTTGATGTGTTGTTGAGACGTTGCTATACTGATTATCAGACAAGGATTCCATTTTACACAAGTCTAATTTTTAACTATTAAACAGAAGGGATAACAGAATTAAGTTTAAAAATGTAGTGCACTAGATTGGTTGATTTTCTCAAAAGTACCATTTCTGAATGCACCATTAGAGAGCACACACATCAGGTCTCCCTACTTAACTCCCGAGGAATCAAACTGAGACGAGGAAAAATCAGAACTCATAGAACTTGCTGGCTCTGAGCCACCTAACCTAATCAGCTTCAACTAGAATTTTAAATTAGAATGACTACCAGGAGCAGGGGGAACTGAAATTACTGAATTAATATATGGCAAAGTGATTTCTGTCCTCTTCAGAGACAGAATGACTGAGAAAAATCTTGAAAAATTATTTTCAGTTTTAGACATTTATGTTTGCTCTTGACAGTACTAAAAACATTTCCTTGGAATGTTAATTGGATGTTTTCCCATTATCAGTAATACGGTGACCAAAATACCTACTGTTTGACAATCGCTGCGCTGACATAACAGATAAGCATGGCTGACAAAGCACTCACTTCAAAGTAAACTGCGCTAGACTTCCACTAATTTGATCTTATAAATGTGTCTTACAGATCTCCACAGTTAATGTTCAATTCTTAAAATCTTTCCTCAGTGAATTCTCAATGTATTTTATTTCTTCAAGCCAATATCAGACAAGAACTTTAAAAATTAGTATCATCCTCTTTGGTAGCCAGGAAGGACAACATAGCAAGTATTGCTGACAAGAATCACATGGTAATTGGATATTGTGAGATATAAAATTGTTTTACTGTGGGTGTTGCTTCATTTTTGGCTAAGCATCATGCTAGCTACAGAAAAAAAAAGGTGTTTATTACTAAAGATAGACAAGTGTCTCACTGGAGCTTGAGGGCAGTGGTTGCGGTTTCACAGAGACAGTAACTGAATTCAGGGCACCCTAGAGGACACTTCTAGAAGTTACTCGTTAATTATGATTTTGTTACATCACTATTAATGTGGCTCAGTTACTCTTGCCTAGTATTCCAGTACTATGCAGCAGATTCCATTATTGTTCCTTTTTTTTTATTTTTTAATTTTTTTTATTAACATATGTATTATTAGCTCCAGGGGTACAGGTCTGTGAATCGCCAGGTTTACACACTTCACAGCACTCACCATAGCACCTACCCTCCCCAGTGTCTAGAACCCAACCACCCTCTCCCTACCCCTCTCCACCCCACCCTCAACCTTCAGTTTGTTTTGTGAGATTAAGAGTCTCTTATGGTTTTTCTGCCCCTGGATCCCATTTTATTTCATTTATTCTTTTCCTACCCCCAAGCCCCCCACCTTGCCTCTCAAATTCCTCATATCAGGGAAATCATGTGATAATTATCTTTCCCTGATTGACTTATTTTGCTCAGCATCATACCCTCTAGTTCCATCCACATGGTTCCCTCATTGTTTCTTTTCTTTTTTTTTTTTTTAAAGATTTTATTTATTTATTTGAGAGAGAGACAGTGAGAGAGAACATGAGCGAGGAGAAGGTCAGAGGGAGAAGGAGACTTCCCATGGAGCTGGGAGCCTGATGTGGGACTCGATCCTGGGACTCCAGGATCATGACCTGAGCCGAAGGCAGTCGTCCAACCAACTGAGCCACCCAGGCTCAATACAGAGTCTATTGAGGTTACACAGAAATTTTTATTACAGTCTTTTTCATAAACCACAAGCCAATCTGCTAGCTATGGGTCTACCCCATAAAAATGAAAGGATGGAAGATGAAATAGATATTGTAACTGAGAGTTTACAGTACAAGTAGTCTGCCTTAAAAGTTCAAATTGCCATCCAGTACATCATTAGGTACAAAACAGTCTTAATTTAAATTAATGTTTCAAAAGAAAACTCACATCAGAAATATCACTAATTCACCAATTCAACGCTATTAGAAATATTCTTACATCATATATGGTGAAATATATATTAATGTCCTTATTATTTTTATTATTGGTATTATGTTAATATTTGAAATGTCCTAATATGCTCACTATGTTGATAACTGAGTATTAGCTCCAGGCAATTAAAGAATTGCATCTAATTTGAATAAAATGATCACCAGTCTTAGATGTAGAAATATTCTCAATTGGATCAATATTTTATAAAAAATGGAAGACACAATCTGAAAGGAATTCAGTGGTTCCTCCTACTCAAAACTGTCTTTTACCTATCATAGATGCTCACTCAATAATATCTTTCTGTTTTAAAAACCCATACACTGGGGCAACTGGGTGGCTCAGTGGGTTAAGCCTCTGCCTTCAGCTCAGGTCATGATCTCAGGGTCCTGGGATCGAGCCCCACATTGGGCTTTCTGCTTCATCCTCTCTCTCTGCCTGCCTCTCTGCCTATTTGTGATCTCTCTCTGTCAAATAAGTAAATAAAATCTTAAAAAAAAAAAAAAAACCATACACTTAGCTATTCCTAAGAGATTTTTAGTGCAAATGTCTAAGACGTATTTTACAATAAAATGTCATAACACTCTGCATAGCCTGTTTTCCTTAAAAGGCCAATCTGGAAGTCTGGGTTATATGGGAAACTAAGTATTTGGTTAGTTAAAAACAAAACAAAACTTCCTGTTGGCTTTTTAGTTCCACTGAAAGGAAACTTCTCTCATTGATAAATGTCTTCAATATAAATATATTTACATGAAAATTAGTAATGGCCTGTGTGAAGATCAACTTCTATTGTTACTCTTGTTGTTAAAAACAATTCAGAATTGACCAATATATTATAAAACCTAGAAAAATAATACAAAGAACTGGAAAATGCTTATATGTGCTTCAATTTTAGGGTTGACCAGGTATAATTATACTTATAAAACTGATCTGATTTTCCATAACTATTTATAATGGTCACCCATTCCTCTTCTTGTTTTTTAATACCTTTTTCATTATGTGGATTTTTCCTTCATACTTAGTCTTTTTTTCCACGAAACACCATGAGGTAGTATTCAATTTCAATCAGCCATACTATAATATATATATTGATTCTTGAATTCTTATTTATTTAAGGCACAAAATCTCAAATTTACCAAAACTCAGAATGGTCTAAAGTAATTAATGAAGCAAATAAATATATGTTGCAACTTGTTATTTTATTTTACATTTTGCAACTTGTTATTTAAAATATTTGTATAGACTGAGCTGAATCATGCCATTCAAGGCATATATAAGGTAATAGTTGAACTAATATATTCTACTGAATTGCTCTATTTCTAATCCCAAATTTATTAAAATAAATTTACTGTTGTACTATAGGAGTATTGTTGTTATTAGAATATTTAGATTGATTTTCTACATATATATATAGGAAATGTGGAAAATAACTTGTGTTATATTTTTATAATCCATATGCTGAAATTTTCACACATATGCAACATATTTCGCATCTTTATAGCGTAAGTGGCTTTCAATAAATGTAACCAAATAAAAATGTATAGTTTTCATATAGCTTCACTGTATTTGAGAGTAAGACTTCCTTGCTTTCCTCTATATTTAATTAGGCAAATAAGATATAATATAATTTTTTAAATCATTAAGCTTTTTGAGGAATTTTGGAAGGAATTGGTTGTTATATATTTATCTAGACAAGTGATTCATGAAAAGTGTTTTTGGTGAATTCTGGTTCTATATAATACTAGGTGTTCTGTGATCAATGCTTGCTGTAGTCAAATAAATCTGAAAAATTAATTTTTACAAGAACTTATCCTTTCTTAAAGTTTTTTTTTAAAAAATGATAGAAAGAGAAAGAAAGGAAATGATTACATGTGCAGAGGGAGAGGGAGACAAGCAGACCCTCCCCCACTCAGTGGGGAGCTCTATGTGGGGCTCAATCCCAAGAATCTGAGATGAAATCAAGAGCCAGAGGCTTAACCAACTGAGCTAACCAGATGCCCCAAGAGCTTATCCTTGTTACGTCACAGTCAAGGCTCACAGAAATTCGTTGGAGGTAAAACAACCAAATATATAATTCAACAGCAAATTCATCAACACACAGCCAAACACACAAACAGAAATAGTTTAACCTAGTGCTGACTAAAAATATTTGATTAAGGCATTTTTTTCCTTCATGAAACTTATTTTATAAAGCATAATTTGGAGAGCAATCAAGATTGAATGTATTAAATTTATATTGGAGAAAATGAAAAATCAGTTTACTTAACTTCACTTTCTTCATCTTTTAAATGGGCATGATACCATCATTTTTATTGTTAGGATTTGAACTATGAAAGTAAAATATAGTTTTAGCACATGACAGCTATTATTTCCAATACTCCAAAATATTTTCTGATGCACTTGTACCTTTAAATGGTATGTATTTTCCATAATTCTGTTATTATTTTTATTAAACTCAATCACCACAGATTAAATGCTTCATGAGACTGAACATTAAATTAACTTAAATTATAACAAGTGAGCAATTACCAAGTCAATGCTAATGCCCTAATATTTTGTGATAATATTCACACTTAGATCTATACTCCCCCAAATGATTCTTCCATTAAGGGCAAAGACCATGTTAGCATCCCTTCCACTGATGTCAAAATAGCTGATCCCTATCTTGCCATAAGAAAAGATTGTGGGAGGGGCACCTGGGTGGCTCAGTGGGTTAAGCCGCTGCCTTCAGCTCAGGTCATGATCGCAGGGTCCTGGGATCGAGTCCCGCATCGGGCTCTCTGCTCAGCAGGGAGCCTGCTTCCCTCTCTCTCTCTCTGCCTGCCTCTCTGTCTACTTGTGATCTCTCTCTGTCAAATAAATAAATACAATCTTTAAAAAAAAAAAATGAAAAAAAGAAAAGATTGTGGGAAAAGGGTGAGGAGCTGGCAATCCACAATGTCACAAATTTGCATACTATATAATATTACTTTTACTCACTGTAATTATTTACTGTTAAGATAGCAAGATCTTCTGAAGCTTTTTTCTCCTGAAATTGCTCTTTTTTCAGCTTATTTACAATTCCCCATATCCCCTGATTTAGATTTATATTGGTATATAACAAATCGCCCACAAACTTAGCATCTTAAAACATCCCACACAGTACCTGTGGGTCACCAGTCTGGGTGTGGTTAGGCTGTGTCTTCTTCAGGATGGTCCTCAGGACTGGGTTCTTATCTGAAGGCTTGATTAGAGAAGGTACAATTCCCACTCATACAGGTTATTGGTTGTATTCATTTTCCTGCAGCTGAAAAATTCAGGGAAGCTTGAGTTTTCAAAGTCAGCAATGGAGGAAGGGAGAGAGATTGTAGAGCAAGTCAGTTAGCAAGATGGTATTTTATACAACATAACAATCATGTGAAATCCCCTAGCCTTTGATATGCGATGTTATGTAGTCACTGGAATGACATCTAATCACGTCTAACTGCATTCTATTGGTGAAAAGAAAGTCACAGATTCTGCCTACACAAAGATGAAGATTTTACAAAGGAGTAAGAGTGACTACCAACGTGTGTCTCTGTCATATGCCGGTGTCACAGAGGAGGATATGGGAGGGATGGACAAGTCCCTTGGCATTCTCCCCTACTTTGGAAACCCAGAGCTCTTCAGGTTCACCAGGACACAATAGAGAGCTGTAAAGATTACACACCTCCTCTCTCTCTCTCCAGGACCCTGATGACATAACCTAGATGTTCAGATTTTCATTTCCTTCTTTAGGAAAGACTGTTCTCACAAAGTTGAAGTGCATCATCAGAAGGATAAGTCACTGCAGTGCTGAAGAACACATCCTATGACTCTATTCGTCCCCAGTCTCTACTGCAAAGTGGAGACATTCAACACCTCAAATAACAGTGCCTTGTGCATCAGTGACTACTTCCTATCCTGGTTATTGTCACAGACACCCAGCATTCATTCCTACTCTCCATCCTGCTCTCACCGTACTGCAAGGACCGAAAGACTAAAAACCACAATCCCAGATTCTTTCCATATATGTGTCAGATATGACTTAGGTTGTTAGGAGGAAATGAGCCCATGCAAGATTGGGAAGGCAGGATCTATTCACCCCTAAGCTGCAGAGGAGACTGATACACGTTTGTAGAACAGAAAGCCTCTGTGCTTCAGTGTGTAAGAACAAGCTTTATGGTGCAAGGCAGCTCTGAAAGTAGCAAATTTTATGCAGCTTCCTGAAGCCTGAGTGGTTGTAGGAGACTTTGATGACTTCCAGATTGCAGCAATAGCTGCCACAGCATGAACTTGAAACCTGGGGACAATGATCTGACTTCAAACTGATATCTTCCAACAATTAAAATGTGAAATACTTGTTGCAGATTTTTCTTTTATTTTTCTTTTTTTTTTTTTGCACTAAAACTTGTATAAGCATCTTAAAAATGTAAGTCTATCCTATAAGTCTTTCAAAAATGATGTCTCTTGCTTTAATAGCTTCTTGGTTTATAAATGAAGATGATTCCAAGGTTTCTGGTCTTTTCTTTGTTCAGTGGAACATGCACTTAATTTCTTTTGAACATAAAACTTACACATTTAAACATTACACTTCTTCGATTACATTTATGTTTGAATATAGATAATTTTCCACTTTCACTGTATTTATGCATAAATTTACATTTTGTGGATGATTTCCATAAATAGCTGGCAAGAATCATATAACCATGAGACTTAAGAAAAGTGACTACATTATGTATAATGTTAGTTATTTAATATTTTTAATAAAAAGCTTGCTTTAAGAGGCATCATAGACAACATTAAAATAATGTTAGTCCCAGACAATAACCAAAAATGGCTGTAAGACCTCAAATTTATTCTGCAATCAGGTGTTTAGGAAATAAAAACCTACAACAGAAAGAGGTCTATTAAGTTGGTTTTAATAAGAGTAGTCAGAAGAGAAATGATCGTATAGCACTTTTAACTAAACACAGATACATTGCAACACATTTAAATTTGCTGAAGAAAAATTACCTGTACTGAGGAGATTGTGAGTCAAATGACAAGGGGAAGAAAGCTGTAAGCATATAGCGCCACTTATGTTATTAATCTGAATGACAGGGAGGAAGAGAAAGATAACAATTGATGCTGACTGTGCAGAGTGTGAGCCATGAATTAATTTTCTCTGACAATGACACCTTTCAGAGGACACTCTTTGGCCACAAGTGGTAACATTTGGCTCAGAAAGTAAAATGCAAATAGAACCCCTTCTTTAAAAAAAAAAAAAATCACAGGATCATGGTAGGACATATTTATTTTTCTATTGGGTTTCATAATATACATGACATTGTTGATAAAGAAACTACAATTTCCAGGGCCTTATTTTCTTACCGTTTCAGATAAAAAAGCATTTAGTTATATGGACTTCCGGAACAGGAACGCAATTCTAAGAAAGCCATGTCTATAAAGAGATGGCTGAAGCAACTTCTATTTACTTATTTTGTTAGCATCACTCTTTTAAGAAATCATTACAAGATAAATGAAGATTATGTATTTTTAAAACAGAATACATCTCTAAATAAACATGATAAGTTTGGGATCAAATATGTCCCCCCAAATTAAAATAAAATCATAGATTAGGAAACCAGAAATGGATTAAACTTCTCCTCATATACAAAATTATCCTAGAAAGTTTAGGTTGACTTGAATTGCCTTCTGTTCTTACATATCTAGCAATACAATTGGAGCAAATGTTAATCTCACCCTGTTACCAGCACATTTGGATTTGGGGTTTACTAGCTTGACTATTTGCGTATTTGCAATAGCTTTCTGAGTTGCAGTCTCTATGTTGATGGGAAAAAGCCTTCTTCATTTGTCTACTACAGTGCCTGAGAGTAATATTCTCTTAACAAAGATATTTTCACTATCCCAAAACATTGCTAGTATCACCAGTTGAGACAGATCAGGTATCCAAGGAAGCAATGGATTACATCAGCCTTAGAACAACACCACTTAATGAAATACATTATTGATGTAAAGTGAAATTTACCACTCACAATGAGCTTCATCATATTGAGTTTTCTTTTCTTTGCTCTTAGGAAGAAGAAAAAGAGAGAGCAGAAAAAAAAATATCTGTATATACACTTGCCAAAAGTACGAAACCATTTCCCATCAATATTTGCCATTAGAATTCCTCTTAAGAATCTGCATTTGTCTGTAAAATATCCTGAAAAGCCTTTGGACATATAAACTTATCCTGCATGAGACCTAGGTGTGGAAAGAATTCTTAGATGGAGAAAAGCATGCAGTGGGGGATGAGGATGTGTTCTAACTCGGAAAGAATGAAAGAAGATGTAGGACAGTGAGACCTGCAGGATAACTGGGAGCCTGCCCTCTCAGATATTTGAATCTTTGCCAGGAAAGGCAAAATCTGGTGCAGTTAATTGAAAGACGTGCTCAGTTTGAATGGATTGTCTGTGGGAACTGATGATGGAGTGCCATTTACGCTGGGATTGCTACCTTATTGCTGAATATAGAAGTAGAAAATACCTGATGAATGACATCATGGAACTCACAGAAATCAAAGGAGGAATTCTGAGCTATCACAAACCTTGGGGTATGGGATTATAGTGAATACACACACACACACACACACACACACACACTTCCCTACTTATACATACATACACATTATTAAGTCATTTCTTTTGATGAAAATTGCAATATTCATAGAAAAAAGCTATAATGACATATTACTTGTTCTTTTTTAATTTTATTAAACCCCAACATTTACTAAAACAGAATTATAATTTATGTTAAAAATATATATATGACATATATATATACATATATACATACACACACCTCATATATACTTTTATGGAAATAGAAGTATATGTAATCCAGTATATATAGTATATACTTACATACTTTCTCACAAAAAAATAGATAAAATATTAATGGAGGTTTGGAACTATGACCCTTAGAACAAGCTGCACCTTAAAATAAAAGTTGTATTTGAGGAAAAAAAATCTGCCCAGTGACACAAAGAACACTCACTGCTTTTGCTAGATGCATGGGTATACGTTTCTTCATTCTTAGAATTTATAACTCCTAAATTGGACTTTAAGGAGTCTGAAGCCGGAATTTATACTAAATATGTTCCAGAAATCCCCCAAACAAAAAATCCACTCTCCTCCCACCACCTGTAAATTGGTTCCAAAGCAATAAAACTCTTAGGATACGGTGCAAACAGGCCGGTCTATAGGGACACACCCTCAACCCAGAACTTTCAATATTTTCACTTAAAAAATCACTTTGAGCATGAACTCACAATCTGGAAGTATAGGGTATAATAGGCAAGAAGGAGTAGGTACACAAATTAAAAGAACTAGAATGCCCAAACTCCAGAAAATTACAACGTTGATGTGTTGCTTAAATGCAAATTACAGCTTTAAACATGAACATTTATGTAATAAAAAGGGTCAATAGACCATCAACAAAAGGAAGATTTAGCAGCAATTGAAGAATTTTTTACTTTATTCACACAAACTCACAATGAGGCCAACCCACACAATTTTTGACTAGGGCATATCTTTGCCTTTTAAAACGTGAGTCTTTAAGAGAAAATTATTTTTTCTCCATAACTTATTTCTGTCCAAGTCATGTTATTAGTCTAAGGAATAAAAAATAAATAATAATAAAGAAAACAAATAGTACATGCAAAAAGAACTTTCTGGAGAGTGGGTTTTTCAACCATTATTTCATACTGGTTTATTATTCTTTTAAGGGTTTACTTGAGATTTAAAAAAAAAAATGTCATTCTGCATTTCCTAGGTTAAAAAAAAATAAGCAAATAGACTTGCATGTGCATATGCATACACACACACACACACAGTCCTTTTTCTAACTCAGAAACATAATTTAAAGTATTTTTTGATAATATTCAATTTTGGACATAGACTTATTGCTAACATATGCCTAACATCATATATGAAAGCAACAGAAATTGATATAAAATTTTTGCTTTATGATAATCTTAACCAAAGTTCTTCAAGTTTTTCCCTGTTATTATTATTTTTTTGGAAATAATTCTGATGCAAGAAAAATGCAAGAAATAATTCTGATGCAAGAAATAAACTATTAAGTTACTTCTATTGTTTTGTAGTAAATTATAAACAGATACAATTATAGGGGTTTATATATAGATATAGACAGATATAGATATAGATATATAGGTAGATAGATAATGACATAGATGTTAAATAAGACATATGTATTAGCATGGCCATAGTAAGTATAGGTATAAGGGATGGGGGATAGAATATGCCACCCCAAGGAATGCCACTTTGGCATAAAGATTATTTTGAGTTAAAGGCACTTTAAAAATAACAATTGCATAAAAATCACTCTGACCTTCCTTCTTTATCTTAGAAACAGAAGATGAAATTCCCATGTGAAAGATGTCCTCCTTTTACCAGAAGGAAAGCTAACATTCTTGCCATAAAGTACAAGAAGTAAAGACAGAGAATTCCATTCAAAAAGACCAATTGCCTATGTTTGACTATCCTACTATAAAAGCACTGACCGACTATAAAAGAAACTTCATCTCTTATGAGGGCTCCCATAAATACATAGATACATTTGTATGCTTTTCTCCTGTTAACCCACCTTATATCAATTTAATTCTCAAGCACACTTGAAAAATCCTAAGAGAGTAGAGAGAAAAAGTTTCCTCCCCTACATTAGGCATAGATACAAATAATGGTACATTGATTTTTACTCAATGTAAAATTATATTCTCTTATTTCATCATTGAAGTTATTGTCAAAGTAAATTTGTACATTTCTCCATTATTAGGAATAAGTATAGCCTTTAAAATTTTTTCATGTATTTATTTTCAATAAATTTGTCAGTTATTTAATCATTCACCACACAATGATAGTATTGAAAGGTGGCCAAACCCAATACATCATAATAAATGTGAAACTTTTTTTAATGTAATTGTGACAACAGAGGGGAAAATATGCCCATGGGAAAATATTAGAACACTGCTAATGAAATCATCTAAGCCTTAGATTCATTACCTATAAAATGGGGATTATTATAATCTTACCTACCTTGCAGGGTGGCTTTGAGGATTTAGGAGGATATTGTTTCTAACCTATCATCTGGCACAGACTATGGTCTCAATATATCATGATTAGTATTATAATTAATAATCCTCAAAGCAAACACTAGAATCCCCTGGAATCCAAATGTGTCAAACACATCTTGGTTTGGCTGCTTATTTAATTCCAAATTCATCTTCTCTGGGAATCACTCTTAATATACCAGAAAGTGCCTCTAGCCATTATTTCTCAACTGTATGGATAAAATAGAAATATAGATAATTTAAAAGAAGAAATTTATACTGCACCATGACTATCATTGATTTTTCCTCTGCATTGAAGTAGAATATTAATCCAAGGCATCCAAAGCTTGGATTCGTATCACTTGATGACTGGCCTTTAGAAGGAATCTTAATGAATTTATTTGATATCCTCAGAACAGGCCTATTACCTGGTCTTCTCAGGTTTGATTCATCAGTCAGGCCTTACAACTTTTTAAGCTATTCCCAGATTTTTCCACTGTATTTATTGGTACCTTTGCAAATGCTGTTTCAGTTTTACTCCTTTATTTATTTATTTTTATTAAAGCAATATAGAATTCTTTTCTCTTATATAAAATCCAAAGAAATTAACTAATAGAAGTGATCTTATAACTAACAAAAATTTATTACATTTCACGAAATACATTATGGTTATTTTTACTTTTGAATTACTTGGTATCTAAATGGGTGAAGGAGAGAGCTCCATGAACAAAGAATTTCAATTCAATATAAAGATTGCTATCATAGAACTCAACTTAGATTGCATTACACAATATAACAATATCTGTGTGACAAAATGGGAGAGAAAACTTAGAAAAAAATACACAAATGAAACTTAATTATAAAATAAATGATTTTTTAATTGAAAAAATGTACAAATAATTTTCTCTAGTCACTTACTTGTCTAGACAAAAATGAAAGATGTTTTTCATATTAAAAAATCATAAAAAAGAACATGAATATGCAGGTAAGAAATGACATGGAGGTGTAAAGTCTGGAATGATATAAATTTAGAAAGAGAAAAACTAAATGTAAGGTCACTGTTTGCATAAATCATTATTCAAATGCATAGCAAGAAAAACAGATTTGCTTAAAGTGGCAGCAACATAGTTTACATAATTATATGTGTTAAATATTAGGTTTAAAAATAAAACATGCTGGCTTGATTTAAATCTTTAAATGTATCTGAAACAAAATTAGTACAGAAATTTTTAAAGGTCACTTTTTCTATATTACTATTTAAGGAAGACAAACAATTATTCAGAAATTCTTACAATAAGGGGCACCTGGGTAGCTCAGTTGTTAAGTGTCTGCTTTTGGCTCAGGTCATGATCCCGGGGTCCTGGGATCAAACCCTGCATCAGGTTCCCTACTCAGTGGGGAAGCCTGCTTCTCCCTCTCCTACTCCCCTTGCTTTTGTTCTTTCTCTCACTGTGTCTCTCTCTGTCAAATAAAGAAATAAAATTAAAAAAAAAAAAGCGCCTTACAATAAATCCAATAAATACCTACTGCTTTTAATATGTTAATTTTAACAAAAAACAAATATAATCAGAAGTCTATACTATTTAAAGTCTATAACACAGGGGCGCCTGGGTGGCTCAGAGGGTTAAAGCCTCTGCCTTCGGCTCAGGTCATGATCCCAGGGTCCTGGGATCAAGCCCCGTGTTGGGCTCTCTGCTCAGCGGGGAGCTTTCTTCCTCCTCTCTCTCTGCCTGCCTCTCTGCCTACTTGTGATCTCTGCCTATCAAATAAATAAATAAAATCTTTTAAAAAATAATAAAATAAAGTCTATAATACAAAAATAGAAGTGTTGAAACTGTACATAAAATAATGTGTTATAGTATCTGAACATTTGACTTATAGAAAAAGACAGAAAATTATTTTATTTTATTTTATTTTTTATTATGTTCAGTTAGCCAGCATATACTACATCATAAGTTTTTATTTTAGCGTGAAAACTCCTTTTTAGGTAAATTTGGTTCTACTAAAACAAGCAAATCTGCTTAAGAACAAAAAAAAGTAAACACCTTCCATTGTCATTCCACTGAAGAGACTAATGAATCTCCTGGTGTTTTTCTTCACTTTACCTCTCTAAGGGGTCATACAAACATGAATTCACAGAGATACTATTGTTGCTCCTTTGTTTCATTGTGCTTTTGTCACTGTTATTCTTTGGTTAGTACAATTCTTAAATCTTAATGTTCCAAACAGTGATAGGATTTCCCATTAATTGATGTTAGATTGGAGTATTTAGTTTTTGTTTCTTAGAATTTGATCCTAATCTCAGTAAGAAGTATGCATTTTAATTAAACTATGCTTCTACATTTTTAATCAGAGATACATTTTACACAATGAGGGTTCTACTGGTCTCAAATGATAATGCCAAAAGAAAACTGTTCTTGATTTGCACAAATCTTAATAGGATAAACTCCTTTGTCATTCAGTGAGCACAATCATAATAAAATACCATTGCTAGTCTCTAAAAAGACCATTCTCAAGAAGACTGTGCCCAATTGTCAATATTCTTTCTGCAATTTAAATTGGAGATATCACATTATCTTAAGTAATAATATAATCAATTTGAAATAGGAAGCAGATATGAATAATTTATCTAAAATAAGCTAATGGGTAAAGGGAGATAAGAGACACAGTGCCCATTCAAAATTATTGTGATACTTGTTTAAAATATGGTCCATGATGGCTTAATCTATTAATACCTGAAGTATGAAGTAAATTATCAGGATAAGCAATTTTCCAATTTGCATCAAATTTTTTTTAATTTTTTAAATTTTTTTTAATATATGAAGGTTCTAATTTATTTATCAATTACAGAAATGTGTAAGGTACAATAAGTTTTTTAAATTTAATTTGTCAGAATTTAACAAAACTGCAAGTTAAGTATGTAATCTATGTTCTTAATGTGATGTTGGACCTATGTTCTTATGCAATGTTGGACCTAGGTTATTTAAATAATGGAGCATTATTCCTACATTGCTTTATTAGCTTTCAAGGCATTCTTTTTTTTCTATGTCTTTTCATGCAGTGACATTATATGGTCTAAGGCATATCATGGATCCTGGTTTTACACTATATTCTGAAAAATATTAACAAGATCTAAAAACTATTTCTCTAAATTTTAAAACTTAAAATACATTCTGTTAAATTATCTCAGTGACAGTTTTTATTGGTTTTGAAAATTTTGACTGTAATAAAAGTGGTTGATTAATTGTATTCATAAAGCTAAAATTTGGGTGTAGGTTTGGATTACTGGAAAAATAAACAGAATTAAATGTGTGTACGTGTATAATCTGTGTGTTTGTAGATGTTATTTAATTTTACTTCCTAGAACTGAATATTTGTTTCCGCTTAAAAATAATTACATTTACAAAAATACTAATTCATAGGGATACATATGCCCTGGTTATCTATACTAGCCATATTATGGAAACAGCACAAGTGTCCATGGACTGATAAATGGATAAAGATGATGTGATATATATGTATAATGGAATATTACTCAGTGGTCAAAAAGAATTAAATCTTGCCATTTACGACCACATAGATGGAACTACAATATATTATGCTAAGTGAAATGGGGAAAAAAGATAGAGAAGGAGGTAAACCAAAAAACAGACTCTTAAGAATAAACAACAAAAGATGATTACCAGAGGTGATGGGGATTAAGGTGTGTACTTAAGATGACCACAGGTGATATATGAAATTGTTGAATCTCTATATTGTACACTTGAAACTAATATTAAAATGTATGTTAACTAACTGGAATTTAAATAAAAACAAAAAAATTACATTAATTTTTTTCCTTTTAAATATTTAAGGAACCAATCTTTTCTTTTTATTATTTTTTAACAGAGTTAACAGTAATCTTTGGGATAGAAGGGGAAGTCAAGAGCATGTGATTTTATCAAGTGTACATCATAGCACACCAAAAGAAATAGTAGATGCTCTTTAGTTTCTCTGAGTTCATTGATTAAAAAAAAAAAATGAAAAGTTCAATCCCACTAATGTTCAGATTACATATCTAGAAATGTCCAGTTACTGAAAAAAAAAAAAATCAAGCTTACAAATGGTCACCGTAAGAGGTGCCTGGGTGGCTCAGTCAGTTAAGCAGCTGACACTTTATTTCAGCTCAGGTCATGACCTCAAGGTTGTGAGACTGAGCCCCGCCTCCAGCTCTATGCCGGGTGTGGAACCTGCTTAAGATTCTCTCTCTGTCCCTTTCCCTCTGCCCCCTCCTCCCTGATCATGTTCTAAATAAATAAATAAATAGGCATCTTAAATATATTACCATGTATAGTGAACCCAAATAAATCAAGTTCTCTATTCTCTTTACCTGAATATAACTGTGTCCTTTCATCACCATGACTCTCTGAAAAGTCACTTTTTCGAACTTTTTCACTTTTTTAACTTCACTAATGTGTAATCTCTTATAATTTGTATAGTTTGGGGACCAATTACTTACATCTGAGTTGCTGATAGTGTTAACAAAGATCAAAATTCATTTTTCTTCAAAGCTCTTTTTAACTATATGCACACACAGCAGAAATCTAACTATATCTAAATCGTTCATACAATGTTGAATTTGAAAGGTGTTAACAATATAAAACGATCTTGGTCAATCTACCATCTTATTAATGAAAAATTTTTAGTTCAGAGAGAATAAGATTACAAGATGCATCAATACCAAAACCAGAAATGGAATCCTGGCATATTTTATCTATTAAATAGAATGCATGTCTTGTAGACTATTTAGCAACATATTTTAGTTGAATTTAGTTATGATTCCTTAAAGGTAATAAAACATTATGAAAACATTTAACATATATAATTAACTAGGACTCACATTTGTAGGCAGCTACATTAACAGGCATCTAACTTCATAATCTTCAATTCCCTTTACATTATTAAAACTTTTTAAGATTTTATTTGTTTACTACAGAGAGAGAGTGAGCAAAAGAAAGAGAGAATTCACACCGAGAGGGGAGAAGCAGTGCTCACTGAGCACTGAGCCAACTGTGGGACTCCAAGTAAGGCTCAATCCCAGGACCTTGAGATAATGACCTGAATTGAAGGCAGGTGCTTAACCAACAGTGCCACCAGGAAACCCTTAAAACTTTTTAAAAAATGAGACTAATGTACTACTTGAAATCTATTTTAAATGGGTATATTCTCTCTTTTGTATGACCTATAGATTTTTATAAGTGGTGGGAATTCATTTTGAAAATAAAAGAGAAATTGCATATTCATTATATCAGTATATATTTTATTCCTCCATAAGCTTAGAGTGAACACACTTGACTTATTTTCCAATAATGGCCCATTTTTGCCCAGTATATTTACTAAATGACTCTTTTTTTAATTTTATTTTATTTTTTTTTAAGTAATCTCTAGGCCCAACATAGGGCTTGAACTCATGACCCCAAGGTGAAGAGTCACATGTTCTAACACTGGACTAGCCAGGTGCCCTCTAAGTGACTCATTTTTATTAGGGTAAATATAAATTAAGTTAGAATAAAATATTAGTTTTAAAATTAAATTTCCTCAAACTGCTGTAAAGGCATATACATATAAAAACTCTTATATTCTGTAAATTATTTTGATTTTGAATAATCATTCACTGTATTTATTTTGTAAAATATTCATAAGTTTAAAGTCCTAAATAACATATATTCATTTCTACAACAAGGTTATTATTTATGAATATACCTCAGATATTAATAACTACAGTCTTTCAAAATTAGCTCATTATATTATTATTATAGAAGTTAATGTTCCAAAGATTTGTTTTCCTACTTTTTCCCTCAAAGTAAAACCATACCCTCCATTAAAAATAAGTTGTATTGGGGTGCCTGGGTAGCTCAGTGGGTTAGGCCGCTGCCTTTGGCTCAGGTCGTGATCTTGGGGTCCTGGGATCGAGACCCACATCGGGCTATCTGCTCAGCAGGGAGCCTGCTTCCCTTCCTCTCTCTCTGCCTGCCCCTCTGCCTACTTGTGATCTCTCTCTGTCAAATAAATAAATAAAATCTTAAAAAAAAAATAAGTTGTATTATGTTGCCAAGATTATTACTTAAAAATTGGAGAAATTGCATTCCTGCTCATCACAAAATCATGTATTTTATATATTACATATTGCATGACCTCTGACGAATTGTAAACCCTAGCTAATTTTCAATTTTAATTTTGTTAAATGAAAGACGTAATCATCTATCATCAGTAAAAGAGTGATTATAGTTCACTATAGGTCTCTAATCTATTTTTTTAATTGATTTCCAGATCCATATAGGTGAAACATTTAATGCCTAAGGCTCTCAGTTTCTTCAGCTTCTCTCTAATGATCTTTATATCTGCCCCCCCCACCTCAATTTGTCTCCCATAGTCACTACCTTCTTATCAACAATCCTTCATCTCCTGCTTTAAATTTTGCACTTAGCACTCTCCATTCACCACCATCCCCCCTTTTAACCTCAGCTTAAAGAATCCTTTGTCTTACAGTAGGTTCTTCAGTCCACTGGTCCTGCTATTTTCACTTCCCATGATCTCTTGATGCTTTCTCTTAGCTTTTAAGTACCATGATAAATCATTGAAATCATTCTATTGTATACACATCAACTCTTCTGCTTCCATTCTACTTAAGTCCAATTTTTCACTGAGAAAATGCCTACCACAATGTTGCTGAATATAACCAAAGATGTCCTTGAAATAGAGAATCTCCATCTTAAATGGACTTTCGCTGCTCTCAAGACGAGATGCTGATTATCTCCTAGCTCAGTCTTTCCTGACTGAGGAGTTACCTCCTACAGAGGTAACTATCTCAGTTTTCATTAAAGACTCCCACCCTTTGTTCCTATGCTTCACTCTCAAATGGCAGCCTTAATTCTTTCCTTACTGACGGTTTTTATAGTACATTGGGTTCTTGTGATTATTTAAGTGTGATAAGTTGTCTGCTATGCAATGGAAATTGTAGGATGTCTATAACCAGTTTATTTACTAATCAAGTATTCTTTGGGGTGTTTGTATATAGTATTATCACTTGAAACAACACTTTTCTTCATTAGTTTGTTTCATTTTTGTTGTTATTTTGGGTTTGCTATTTGATCATTTACTGCCCAATATTGTACTTGATATAGGTGATTCAAAGCTAATTAAAATACTATTTCAAATCAAGAAGCTTATTCTAACTTGAAGCTAAGTGGTCTCAGGTGTAATTCATTTTTAGTAGTTTTGAATGAACTGACCTGTAAATATATATGAGTGTTTATTGTGTGGAGGGGATGGCTATATAAACTATCATCTATCTTTCTATCATCTATCATCTATCTATCTATCATATCTATCTATCTATCTATCTATCTATCTATTAATATAGAGTCTATCTATGTGGCCTGCTGTTGTAGAAAGGATCTGAGGCAGGTATCAAAACAGAAGGAAAGTCAGTTAGCAATATGAAATATTTTAACCTTCACAAGGTGCATAATAGTTCAGTAGGCTCTTGAAATTCCCTGGGGGTTAGGACATCTGTTAGAGCTGAATGCCAGTGGTCTGTGAAGCTTTGGGAACCAACAGGGGATGCAAATCAAAACTGTTCAAAGAATGTTTTTCTTAATGCGGTATACCAGGAGTTTTAAAGAATATTTATTGGCTATTTAATCTGATCTGAAATGGGAAATTAGCATTTGTTTTCTAACCACATCTGGTGATAAGTAAGGGTGCCGTGTAGTCCAGAAGCCATTCATTGCTATATGTTTCCTAGTGCCCATTTTGTCTGACATCTGTAACTACTTCAATATGGCACAGCACATACAAAGGACAAAGTATTAAAGCCATGATGAATAAAGTCAATAATAACAGTCTATTTTCAGTGAAATAAACATTTCCCATGATCTTAAAAAGTGAAATACACTTTCTCTTTCCTCCCAATCTGCTCTCCTTTTGACTAAATTCACTCCATTTTCCCCTTAAAAATGAATCAGATGGGCATCTGGGTGGCTCAGTTGGCTAAGTGACTGCCTTTGGCTCAGGTCATGATCCTGGAGTCCCAGGATCAAGTCTGGCATCAGGCTCCCTGCTCTGCAGGGAGTCTGCTTCTCCCTCTGACCCTCCCCTTCTCATGCTCTCTCTCTCTGTCATACACACTCTCTCATTCTCTCTCTCTTTCTCAAATAAATAAATAAAATCTTAAAAAAAAAAAAGAATGAATCAGGGATTTGGCCTTCACTTTTGATAGTCCATGAAGAATCCTTTCTAAATACACTATTGTAAAGTTAGCATGACCAATACGAGATTCAGCAATTTAAGCGAATATTAACAAATTTCTGAAACAGCAATTCTCCTGTCTTTTGTTGTTGTTGTTTTACTATTAACTCTTTTAGCAATTCGATTCCAATTCTTATTTGCTTTTTGAATGTAGATATACATTCTGCTAAAGGCTTTTTTCTATTTCTTCTTAGATAATGACTTACAAATCTCAATTTTGTAGAGTATATTACCCTGTAAAATTCAACTCATAATTCTTGTTTCTGGTTGTTTCCCAAAGCATGGCCTTCAGTATTTACAAATTGTTTATATTCTGTTTTTTTTTTTAATTTTTAGAAGTGCTTATAAGATTAATGTTCTGTTCATTCTGATTTTTTTCACAAGATATCCTGAACAACTCCCATTTACTCTAGTCTAAAATACTTGTTATATTTGAGTAAGGAACATTTTTGGAAGAACTCCAATTCTCATTATATAATAAGTGCTCTATTTAATATGAATCCACAATAAAAGTATAAAAGTTGAAAATATTTTGGGTGCTGCAATACTAGAACTCAGTGCATTCCTTCAATTTTACATTTACCATATTGAGTTTTAAATATTGCACTGTAGATCTTATTTAATGTATATGTTTCATTTTCATATATTACATATATTTTAGTTCTAGTATGTCATCTTAGTGCCTACAATGAACTGTTTAGGAAAAATTACATATATATAATTTATATAAAATATATCATGTGTGTGTATAATCTTTGGTAATCAACTACTGAATGAAAAATATTAAGAACTTGGTGAAACACAGATTCTAAATGAATTTGTAATATTTTTATAAAATATTATTTGTAAATACACACAAGAGTATTTACTTCATAAATAAATACAAAATGTTGGAAATATTGTGGGAATTACAACCATTTGAATAAAAAAAGGAGATGCAGAAGACATTAAAAGTTTCCTATCAAAAAAGCCCGTTTTTTTTTTTTTTTTCATTATTTCTCAGCAAAGTCTCGTTTTTTTCTTCCTGGCCTCAGCACTGGCTCAGTGGGAATCACTACTGGCATTTTGTAGCAACTCTGGCCCTTGAATATTAGGTAGCAATGGTATTCCCAGGGCATTATGACAATCAAAAAGGTCCCTCAGGACTTCCAGTTAGGATATAGAAAACTGCAACAAATTTTGTTCTCGTGCCATAAAAAGTTACAGCTAATCATATTTGATAGTGAAAGATGGATGCTTTCCTCTAAGCTTAATAATAAGCCAATAACATTCTGGAAGGCATACTAGATGATTACAAAGGAAGAAAAGAAAAACTTGTATTCACAGGCAGCATAATTGGTTGTAAATTAAATTATATAAAATATATAATTATATATATATTTATGTAATAAATATATATTATAAAATAAAATTCTAAAAGCTCTTTAAAAATTTCTACTTTTAAATCAGTGAATTTAACAAGGTCCAAAAATAAAATTCAATATATAAAATTATAAATTGTATTTCTATTAACTGGCAACAAACATTTGGAACATGAAAATATTTATATTTAATGTATTACATATATTAAATGTGCATATATATTAAATTTAAATATCAACAAAAAAATACTTGGAAATAAATCTAACTACACATGCACTAGATATATATGCTGAAATTAAGAAACATGGATGGAAAAAATAAAGAAACCTAAGAAAAGAGAGTTACATGAAGTGTATTGACCAGAAGACACAATAGACCATATTGTTAAGATATCAATTGATCTGGGAAGCCTGGATGGCTCAGTCCTTAAGCATCTGCCTAAGGCTCAGGTCATGACCCCAGGGTCTTGGGATGGAGCCCTGCATCAGGCTCCCTGCTCAGAGGGAAGCTTCCTTCTCTCTCTCCCACCCCCCTACTTGTGTTCCCTCTCTTTCTGTCAAATAATTAAATAAAATCTTTAAAAAAAAAAAGATATGATTTTTTGCATTGCATTCAATGCAATCTCAATACAAATTAAACTGTTTCTTTTTCTGTTTTAGAAATCAACAATTGGGTTATAAAACATACATGGAAGAGCAAAAGAACTAAAATTGTTGTACAGTCTTAAAATGAAGAAGGTAATTTGTAGAGTTCTACTATCTGATGTTAAAATTTATCATAAAGTCATACAATGAAGTCGTTTTGGTATTGACAAAAGGACAGAAACATAGATCGCTGGAAAAAAGAATCAAAATATACCCTCACCTACTGAGGGACAATTGATTTTCCAAAACAAAACAACAAAACAAAGCAAACAAAAGCAACAACAAAAACACTACAGTTCAATCGCGTAAACATCTTTTCAACATATGGGGCTTGACTAACTACCTATCTATAGAAGACACATGACTTAGATTCTGACTCCAATGATATAAAAAAAAGTGAAATAAATCATGGAGCTACATGTATTAGCTAAGCTATAAAATTATTGGGGGAAATTTGTCATGTGTGGTTATGGAGAATTAGTTATGGGTGACACCAAAACCATGAAATGTGAAAAGAAAAAATTATAATGTGAACTTCAGCAAGCTAAGAGTCTCTGTCTTAAAAACACTCTTAGGAAAATGAGAAGGTAAGCAATGGATTGATACAAAATATTTGAAATACACAGATATGATAAAGAATTTGCACCCAGAATTTATGAAAAATTCTTGTAATTCAATAAGAAGAAAGGAAATGACTCAGTTAAAAATAAATAATTTGAATCTACATTTCATCTAAGAAGGAATATCTATTGATACATGAGGAGGGAGTCAAAATTGTTCATTATTAAAGAAATGCAAATTTCCTCTCTCAGCCTCCACTAAAGTTAGTGTATAAGCATTTCCTTCCTGATAAAATAGCCAGACAAAATAACTTTTGATGCCCTGTCCTTGTCTTTTTTCCCCTTGGAAATATTTATAGGAGGATATGATGTTTGGAACTTAGAGTCTTCTTATAACCGTGAGAAAGAAAACTAAAGAAAACAAGCAAACATGATAGAAAAAGCCGTAGGGAAGTTGAACAAGAAATTGGGTCTTGCTGCATTAAATGGAATCTTCTCCAGACTTGTTAGGTGACCTACTATAAATCAGTTTTGCTGTCCACCGCAGCCAAACAATATTAATGTGGGAAATATGATAACTTGATAAAGGAACAAGTGTTAGAAAAGGATGTGTCTATAGGTCTGACTCTAAATATCACTCCCTTTCTTTACAGTGTAGGCACCACGCGATACACAAATGGCTGTTAATGCACACAGATGTAATGTGGTGACACGTTCCAAAATACACAATAAATAAGGACAGCTGTGCTCATTGACCTAAGTAACTGTGGTGGCCCATGCCATTGTCATGCCTACTGACATCAGCACTTAATTTTTTTTTTAAGATTTTATTTATTGTGTTGGGTCCGTTATCAAAGGAACGAGACTGAGACAAAGTTACGCAAAGCCTTATTCTATGCCAAGGATTAGAAGTCAGACTGACCGGCCAGGGCCGCCTCCGAAGAGAGCGACGTCCCTTGGTCTTACAGGCTAGTTTTTATAGGGCACAGTCGCAGACATCTGCATATGTGGCTTTGGCTGATTGGATGTCTCCTACCTGTGTGTTTTAGTAACGGTTACCAATGGCCTTGTTTTAGGTATGTGTTTTAATAATAGTTGCCTGGAATTGGCCTTGTTTTAGGTGTGTGTTTTAGTAACAGTTACCTTGTTTTAGGAGTTGTGTTTTAGTAACAGTTACCTGGAACCGAGAGCAGTAACTTTTCTAGACAACAAAATGTCTACCTAGGCAACATGGAGTCACTATGGCTAAGTAGGCCCAGGCAGGCCCAGGGGGTTAACATGTTTTAATGTGGAATCGACCCCAACAATTTAATTTGGCAGACAAAGATTACAAGTAAGCAGAGAGGCAGGCAGAGAGAGAGAGAGAGAGGAGGAAGCAAGCTTCCTGCTGAGCAGAGAGCCCCATGCGAGGCTCGATTCCAGGACCCTGGGATCATGACCTGAGCCGAAGGCAGAGGCTTTAACCCACTGAGCCACCCAGGTGCCCCAAGCACTTAAATTTTAACTCAAGTTTAATTCACTTGAAATTAATCTTTTTAAAAAATATTCTTTATTTATTTTAGAGAGAGAGCATGAGCAGGAGGGGCAGAAGGAGAGAGAATCTCACTTGAGCTGAGCCTGGAGCCCAATGTAGGGCTTGATCTCATGACACCGAGATCACTACCTCAGCTAAAGACAAGAATTAGATGCTTAACTGACTGCACCAAGCAGGCGCCCCGCTGTTGGGATTAATGTAGAGCATGAAATCAGCCACAATACCTGGTTTTCTAAACTGTAACATGGAGGCTGCTGAAGGTGATGGAAGGTTTCTGAGAAGGGCATAGGCCTTTGGAATGCGTGACCACTCTAGCATTGGAAACTCCAAGGGATTTGCCTTCCCTGGAGCTTTCTTAGCCCAAACAGCGGCATTGGGATCTAAGAGATGTATGCATTGTCCATTAGGCTATGTTTAGCAGCACTCATGGAACACAGAATGCGCAGATTAGCATATTGTATCTTTCCCGTAAACATATCTTCCTCATTACATTAAGACCCCTTGTCACACATCACATGCTTAAGAAACAGTGATAAGGATTTGTGATTATCCTGAAGGACCAATAAAAGCCAGAACAAAGAAGAGCAAAGGGTCTTCTTCTCTAAGTGTTGACTCCCCTTGCTTTTCCCTCTATTTTCACAGCAAAGTTGGGACTAATCTTCCATCCATTGGTACAGAGATTGGTGGCCATTCCCAGCATCCCACACTTGAAATGAATCTTAAACTTTTCCTGAGGTTTCCCCTTCCTTTTCGTCCCCAGCTTTCATCCCACACCCTTCATTTTATTCCTTTGGCATTTAAAATGCATTTAAAATTAACAAATTGCCTATTGGAGGGACAGGGTTGAGAGGAGCCAAGTAAGTTTTTCACATGCCTCTCTCCTAACAGGAAATAAATATTTCTCAGGTATTCTGGTAATATCAAGAAAAAGAAACAGATCAACTTATTCACTTGTAAGTAGGGTACAATAAAATGTTAGAAACTTCAGTCTTGAGGGATTTGGCAGAGACACAAGGTTTCTAGGCCAGAGTCATAGGCCTTTTAACTTACAATGTAAGTATAGGACCATCAGCATTTGCTCTGGCTCCCTTTGCACCAGGCCCCATGGGGAGGATGCAATGTGGGCCCCAATGAATGTTGTACATGCTCTGGTTTTGTGGGACAACTGGCCATCACTGGTGAGCAAGTAAACCATAAGCAAGTCTGTGTCTTTCCCAGAAGGAGACATTATCTCAGCCCTCGAGACTCATCCCTACAAACACAACCTGAAAATCAGCCCAGGGAAAGAGCAATGAGGTCCTTGCATTTCTGTGTATCCAGCAAGAATGGGCAGGGGCACTCGGACCCCTTGAAGGTTTCCCTCACCAATGCAAAATAGGCCTCCCTGTGTCTCAGCGGTCACCGTCGGGACTCTAGCTTATGGATTTAGATTAAGCATGAGTCATATCATGGAGGGCCTCATTGCTGTTTAAAAAATATTATGGTTCATTAGCCAGGAAGTAGGAGAGTAACTACAAATATCCTGTATCATCCAAAGGATAAGAAGATTTTTAGATTACCTTTTGTTAATTAATCTATAAAATTACTAAGTGGAAAGAAGTGTGTTTTGTTAAAAAGTATGAAAGTATAAAATGCAAATAGTCATCAGTGGATGGCCGTCGGGGACCAATTTGCTTCAGCAGATGATCTGCCTCCTAACCTGACCATTTATAATAAAAAGATTTCTTAACTGAGAAGGAAAAAGTGAGAACAGGAACCTGAAGGAGGACAAACATGACAGAAAGCAAGAATGGAAGAGATTAGTGCTGTGGGCAGAAGGGTGGCCTGGCTAGCTCCTGCGGCAGCTCTGAGGCCCAAGGTGGCGAACAGAATAGAGGGAAACCAATGAATGGCACAAGAAGAAACCAGAGAGGGAGACAGACCATAAGAAACTCTTAATCTCAGGAGACAAACTGAGGGTTGCCAGAGTGGAGGGGTGAGGATGCGGTGACATTGGGGAAAGTATTTGTTATGGTGAACACGTCTGTGTAAGACTGATGAAATCACAGACCTGTGGCCCTGAAACAAATAACTCATTATATGTTAATAATATAAATAAAATAAATAAATAAATAAATAAATAAAAAAAAAGAAGGGAGACCAATGAGCTATACAACGTTGTGGATTCTTTCTCCTCAAGAAACAGGAGAAAAGATGAATTCAACTGCCTTACCACACAGACAAGAGCAGTCATATCATGTAATACTATTGCAACACATATTTAATCTCTACTATCTGCTGCTTAAAGTGCTTTTAATCTATACACTCAATTATATGATTTTTTAAAATGGGCAATATTGAAAGGAATATTTTTTAAAAAGTAGATGAAATCGAAAGTGCACCAACCTTTAGGAAACCTTTAGGATTTAAACCTTTAGGATACGGATTAATAAGCCACAAAAGAGAAATATTCATGAAAGGAAACTTCTAAACAGAATATTTGTATAAATGTATATCTGGTATACAGATGCCTACTTCTGGGAGGAAAAAGTCTAAGCCAATTGTTTGTATAATGTCAGCCTGAGGCACAGATGATCAATTTATTTTTATACATGTTCCAGTTTATGATGAAACATTTTGTGAGGATGGATCTTAAGAGCGTTGTAAAGAAGACATTCCATGTTATTTTCTTTATTTTTACCAGGTGTGTTATGGGCTGAATTGTGTCCCCAAACATTCGTGTATTGAAATCTTAACCTCCAGCAGCTCGGCTGTGACTGTGGTCAGATAAAGAATCTTTAAAGAGGTAATGAAGTTAAATGAAGTCATTAAGGAGGGCCTTAATGCTATTATAACTAGTGTCCTTATAAGGAGAACTTTGGACACAAACATGTACAGAGAGATGGCCATGTGAAATGTAGGGAGAACATGACCATCTATAAACCAAGGAGACAGGCTTCAGAAAAAAACAACCTGCTGACCCCTTGACCTTGGGTGTCTAGCTTCCAGAACTTTGAAAGAATAAATTTGTTTCACCCACTGTATAATACTTTGTTATGGCAACCCTACTAAGTTATTATAAAATGTCAGTCTTTTCATCAATGAAAGGGGGGTGAGAATTACTTATCTCATAGGGATACAAGCGAAAATGGTATTTTCTCTCTTTATCTTTATTTCTCCACTACTTAAAGCAACCCTGTGCTCTAGGGTGGATAAACAAAGTTAATTATACATTATATTCATGCTCACATATATGCTGACTGCAACTGAAATGGTGAACATATACTGTATATAACGAAACATAGTTTTCCTTTAGAAGATTTGCTCTTTTATATTTTTATAATGATGATAAAAAATGTGCAAACTTACCTACACCGATTAATTTACCGAATGCTGTGGAACCTGATATAATTCGAGCTTGAATTTCTGCTATCCTACACAAATACCTTTTAATATTTATTATAATTTAAATACTGATATAGTAACCTAAAAGATATTTGACCAAAGAGGATTGCATTCATATGCTAACTTCTCAAACGCGATTTTTTTTATTTCTCTAGATTCTACTACTTTTGTTTATTCATATTTTCATATAATTTTACATGGAGTGTTTGTATACTTATACTGCTTCATTATTGCTATCATTATTAGTTATTCATTGGAGTCTTTGCATATGTCATTAGTTGCATAAAAAATATTCAATCGTGAATATGCTATATTTTATATAACTATTTTTATTATTTGATGTTGAGATGAATTAAGCAAATACAATTAATTAATATTTAACTTATTTGTAAAAAAAATCTGTGAAGTGAAATTTTCTTGTTAGTTAGTTATATTAAGCTGCAAATATGGCTTCTGTAAGGCAACTTGCTAAGATACCTACCCTATTAATTCTTGGTAGCCTTGGAGCTATAATTGATTAGAATTCCTGGTCATATTTTAGTGTAAGCAATACATTGCAGAGAGAGCTTAGAACAACAAGTAACAATTGATGGTATCAGTACTATTTTTTTTTAGAGTACAGTTTAAGGAACATTCTTTAAATTTTTGATCCACATGATTTTCTTTATCAAATACACCATGAAACACACTATTACAAATTTGAATTTTCCATAGGGGCACACTAACTCGCATTTTGAATTACTAAGGTAAAATTCACCGCCCAGAAGATGAATTATTTCTATAAAATAAGAGTATATATTTAGTAGCCTTCTAGTGAATATATTAAGAAGTTGTGGTGCTGAAAACTACAAGAAATACGTGCATTGAAGTGCATTCGTTTTTGATGATCTCTTTGAAAGCAATTCTGGTCTTTAAGGAAAGCTCTGCTTAATTATAAATTCAATTTCATGCAAGTCACTGTGATTTTGATTCAGTGTTCAATCCCACCTGACAATTTGCAATTATAAATTAACTCTGAAGGCTTATTCATTGTACCCTGAGATATTAACCACTAAGGTTCATAGACACTAGTGCCTCCAGTATCTTGGTTTGTTCACAATCTTTGATATGCATTTGTATGCTAATATTAATTCTTAATAATGCAGGACTGCTGAGATTTGGGCAATTTCTCTTTCTCTGTGTCTCCTATAATTGTTTGTCAAGTGGGGAATACAGAGAAATTAAAAATTGCCTTAAGTCACTGGGCAAAAGTTGCGTTATTCATTTTTTCTGTTTATTTATTTATTTATTTATTTATTTGAGAGACAGAGATCACAAGTAGGCAGAGAGCCAGGCAGAGAGAGAGAGAGGGGGGGAAGCAGGCTCCCCATGGAGAAGAGAGCCTGATGCGGAGATTGATCCCAGGACCCCAGGAATATGACCTGAACTGCAGGTAGAGGCTTTAACCTACTGAGCCACCCAGGTGCCCCTCATTTTTTCTGTTTAATGCAGGGACTTTAAACTTTTGCTCTTGTATACATTTAGTGACAGATCTGTGCCAGTCCTGAACCTTATATTTGTTTCTAATGTTGCCCAACATGAATATTTCTGTTATTTTGAATAGTGATGTGTGGATACATACCCATGACGTAAGTCAAATTACTGATTTGCTAAACAAAATTGACCTTAGTTCAATGACGTTAAATGATCATGGGACTAATGAAACTATCACAATGACCTGAGTAATAGTCAAGAGTAGTTCAGGTAATATATCTAACTGGACAATGAAATTATATTTCAGTTGAGGTCTCTAAAATGTATTATTGACAACTTGATTGCACGTAGGAATATTATGGTGCAAAATGTTGAATTAACATAAAAATACTATTGACATCTTAACAAGAATACAAATGGAAAATCAAGTATAACATATTTAAATATTTAAGAGTTATAAATTAAGCCACAAATGTTAAGTAAAATATATCCTGGTGCCCTACCATGAGATACATATCTTACAATTAGAAAAGTTTAAAACAAAAGATACATGTAAAGTTAGGGCATTTACATTATCAAAGTATGCAAAAGATGGTTGAATTTAATACTACAAGCATCTGGATGTTCTGTTGATGAGCATGGAACATTTGGAGGAGCAATTGAAAAAGTAGCATTAAAATATTTTGTTCTACAAGTTTTTAAGTTTTTTTTTTTTTTTTTTTTATTTGACAGAGAGAGATCATAAGTAGTAGGCAGAGAGAGAGAGAGGGGGGAAAGCAGGCTCCCTGCTGAGCAGAGAAACCCGATGCGGGGCTCCATCCCACGACCCTGAGACCATGACCTGAGCTGAAGGCAGAGGCTTAAGCCACTGAGCTACCCAGGCGCCCCAGTTTTTAAGTTTTGTTCCAAAAAAAAAGCACTTAAGTTGTTAGAATCAAGCTTCTCACATGATTCATATTTTATTGCAGTAATGATTGTTAGGAGATAATCTTCCATGGGTCTCTTCCATATTCTGTAAGCAAAGTCACTGACTAATCTTGGTTTCAAGTTTATTTCAGACTGTGTTCAAGAATGTTTGCATAGTGATCAGCCTTGGAAAATAATTATTGTTCTCTAGAGCAAAGGACAGACTTGTTTATCTCATTAATAAAGATAGGGGTTTAGGAACCCACTGGCTTTTGGCTTTTTTTTTTTTTTTTTTTGGTCACTCTGTGGGAAGTGGACTTGGGTAACCACCATGAAAATGTAAATTCTCTACCATCATTGCTAGGAATAATAACATGTTTTTGGTCTCCAAATCAAGGGTCTTTTAACAGAAACCATAAGACTTCGACCAGCTAACAAGTTAGTTTGCAAGTAGGGTAAAATCTGTGAGACTTTAGAGGCATGGAGCAATAATCTAGGTATTGAATAATAACATGTTAATTATGTTTTACGTTCTTAAGTAATAAAATATAAAATAGAAATGTGTTAGGGCTCATTTAGAATAATTATGTATCATGTTGCCATAATCAAAATTTTGATATAAGATATAATTATTGGCAATAATTACCAAAAGTGTTACATAATAAAATGTATAATATTATCTCATAAATATATTATGAAACATGCAAATTAAATACAAAATAAGAAAAGACTTTTTATTATTTCCATAGTTGAGCAAAGATTATCTTGCTCAAAACTTTTAAAGTGTCCATTAAAATTTATTTATTTATTTATTTATTTATTTATTTATTTTTAAAGATTTTATTTATTTATTTGACAGAGAGAGATGACAAGCAGGCAGAGAGGCAGGCAGAGAGAGGGGCAGAGAGCCCGATTCGGGACTCGATCGCAGGACCCTGAGATCATGACCTGAGCCGAAGGCAGTAGCTTAACCCACTGAGCCACCCAGGCGTCCCGTCCATTAAAATTTAAATGTAAATTCTAGTTAATAAAATTAAGTTATAGTATTCTGAATAATTCTGAATAGCATTTTTAAAGTTTAGCCAAAGATAAAGTTAATTTTTATAATTCTGTGGACTAATGTCCATCAAATTTCCTATATGAAAACTATGTTAGACTTTATGTAATTCATGTTTAGAACACATCTATACAAATTTAAGTATAATATGTTATTGATTACTAAAATGTTCCTCTCTTTTTGAGAGAAGGGGAATACAAATAAATAGTATAGAATCCCTCCTAAATGTTCTTAATTACCAGAACCAATTGCCTATTATTTGAATGTTAAAACTGGAATTAAAATATGAACCTATTTCCCCTTTCTCCTAATTCAGCTCCTGTGACAGCATCTGTGTTGTCTTCAACACTGGGGTTCAGAGGTTGAAAGTTTTTCCATATCCCTCAGAGAGGTAAGAATGGAAAAAAGGATGCCAATGTATTCAAGTTTTAATGGAGCCAGGGATGTACATTTGACTCTATCACATCTTCCTACTTACTTAGTATCTCAGGGTCAGGGCTCATACCAGAGAAGTAGACAGAAGTGACCAATTTGTATTATGATCTTAGCTATACTCCATAATTTCACACCAGCTCTGACACTATTTAGCTATCCTTTTTTCTAACATAGTTCACTCAGTAAAGTTTGGTTTGATTATTATTAAATGTATAATGACCTGGCCTCCTTGCCTGAATTTGGAACAACTCTAGGGACCATCTTATTCCAAGCTTTCTGTGGAATTGACTAGGACCTTGGTTATGACTGCACTGCAGGCAGTGTCTCCATCTGATCAGTCGTTGCTTTCATTGCCTCACAGTAGCTGATCCCAAAACTCTCTCCATTTAGTTCCCTGCAGGTAAATATCAATCTCAGAGTTTGTTTCTCAGAAAACCCTACCCAAGAGAATTTGTACCTGACAAGGTCCAAGGAAACAGACTCTAACATGGGATTTTGGAGCCAATATATGCTGACACTGACAATTCTTCCAACATTGATGGTAGACATCACAATGATCTTAGCATATCATGTGCAATTGTTAAATTTCCTCTTCTTCTTCTTGTCCCCCCCACCCACCCATAGTGGTGGGTTTGGACGGGATATCAATGAGAGAGAATGCACTTATGGATGATAGGTAACTTTAGAGAGGTTCAAGTATGCTAGTAATTGCAAAGACAATAAACACTGACGCACTGAAGAAATACAGTAAAATTCTGAGAATGGCTAATTTATTAAATGGGAGTCAATGCTGAAAGTCAGAGGGTCTCCTTTGCAGTGTATAAAAAAGACTTATTTCCATAGGAAGAGGGTAAGAGCTAATGATAAAACCTCACACTTAATTTTAAAAACAGTAGAGCCCTAGAGAAGGTTGAATTCTCATCTCTAGCTAGTTACCTACAAAAAAAAATAAAGCCTTAATTAGAAGAAGTGAGATTCTTTGACTTGGGTTGGCAATGTTTGGGTCAAGCCAATTGAAAAGGCTTGAAACCTCCAAACACATGGACACCTTGAATCTGCAGCAATGCCATCCCACTTCTTGTTGGACTTGATACAAAAGATAGTGCTTGACAAGACACCCTACCCCAATTTTATCCCTGATCTCAGCCAAAACCTATAGAAAAAGTCAAATCACATCATAATCCAGCTAACAGTCTGCATTCATTGTCTTGTCCTAGTGCTATGTTAGTATTTTAACCTTTGTTAAAATATAGGCCACGAGGACTTGAGACTCTCTGAACATTCTAAAGAATACTATGGAAATTAAATTGCATATCAAGAAGTGGCAAGTAAGTTGAAGGACTTGGTAAGAAAGATGTGCTCCAAATGCTGGGAAATAAATTTGTGAAGCCTTCAGAGTCTGAGAAGTCATTTTTAGGAGTATCTGGAGTCTGGGGTATATCAGCACATCTGCTTCAAAGTGAAAGACAAATTATTATAGCTCACACTTCCTACCTATAAGAAGGAAGCATAATGCATGGTAGACCTCTTCTGGGGAAGCATTTTTCACATGTTAGAACATTTCTCTTCCCCTTCTGTTGGGTAACACATAAAAGGCTAAAAGCTTTGAATGTGGTTAAGAAAAGCAGGCCAAGGCAGCAGTGCAAACAGAATCATTCATTGGTCCAAACTATCTGCAGTCCCTATGGTATTAAAGGCATCTTGGAAAATATAATGCGTGGAGTTTATAACAAGCTCTAATTGAGCTATCACAATGTAGGCCTCTAGAGTCTTTGAGCAATATAATGCCATGTGCAGTAGATAATTATGTACCATTTTACAAAGAGCTGGTGTCATGCAACTGAGCCTTGGTAAAGGGGAGACACATGAAGTGGAATATCAATGATCATGTGATCAGAAATGCCCCACAGTGGCTTCATCCTGTCAAGTCTGCAAATTCACCCACACAGTCCATCATAACTTGAAAGTGATACCTCTGGGATTGGACAAGAGCAGGCACAAAAAAGCCATAGGAGAGCTGTATGAGCAAGTGGCCCTGACTCTAATGTCATCTACTGGTGATGCACTGGCACCTTTTCAATCCCACCAATGGCCAAATGATGGCGTATTTCTTGACCTGATGGTAGACAAGAAAAATGGCAGCCTTGTTTCATTGTCAGTATATGGGTACAATTTGAAAATGAGCAGCTTTATGTTACAGTTCCCTCTTTCAAGGATGGTTGTGAATGGCAGAAGAAAGGAGAACTCCTTCCAGTAGACAAAGCTTTGGAATGTATATCTAGCGATCCTCTTCATATGGAAGGAGAAAAGGCTGATAAAAATATGCATAGGCTCATGGGTGGTGGCAAATGGCTTGTCTGCTTGGTCAGAAACCCACAAAGATTAGAAGATTGGAAGCATGTCAATCTAGGAAAGCAGAATTTGGTTGACCTATGGGGGTGAGCCCATATTGTAAATGGCTTTGTGTTGCATGTTAGAATCCACTGAAGGATGCACATTGTTAAAGAGGCAATACCCAACTAAAGTGTGCAAAATGACTTTGCCAAATGACCACGGCCAGCACAATAATGATTGGATGGTAGCCATGATGCAAGTGGTGTAGGATGCAGGTTATGAACTGGCCCAGCACCGTGCACTCTGATACATGAAGACTGATCAAACTATTGTTGCTACTGCGTATCTAACCTTCCAGAATGAGATCCATGCTGAGTCTCCATTTCAGCACTGCCACATAGGAAACTCACAGCAAAAACTTGGTGATAAGTGATTATGTTATACTTCTTCCACTCTGTAAGAACAATGATATATCTTAACTGAAAATGGCACATATTCTGGAAATGTTTTTTATTTTTCTGCTCACATTTTCATAGGCATAATTACCTAAGGATTTATAGAACACATGATCTACCAAGGCAGAATGCTATAGAGTATTACAATGGACTAAGAATTCATTTTATAGCAAAGGAGGTATGGCTGTTGGCACATGCCCATGGGATCCACAGATCTTATAAACTAAATCATGCAGAAGATGCCATGAAAAAGTAATTGATTGGCTTTTGAAGACACAACTATAGTACCAGTTTGGAAATGATGTATTTCAAAGATAGAGTGTCATTTTTTGGAATGCACTATCTACCATAAAATCAATTACAATTATACCATGAAGAGGTGAAGTGGAAAGCTTCAACCTAGGAAATAATAGGTAGAAAGAGAACCCTGATGCATATATCTCACTTGATTTTGGAGAATTTGTGGTTTTCTTTCTCATAACTCTGGGTTATATGTGTTTGAGGTCCTGATTTCTAAAGAGGAAACATTTCCATAAGATAATACAACAATAGTAAAATAAACTTTAAGCTACGGCTTCCCCTTACAGACTTTGGGCTTTTTATGTTAAGACATTAGCAGACAAGGAAAGGAGTCCCAATCCTGTTACAAGTGATCATGCTGATGGTAAAACCCACACTGAGCCAAAGATTGACAGGGTGTCATCAAGTAAAGAAGGAGAAATTATTTCACATAGCATAATATCCTCAACATTCTTCCATGTTGCCTCACATAGAAGGATATCTTTTTTTTTAACTGAGTAATATTCCATTATACATTTATATGACATTTTCTTCATTCATTCATCCATTGATGGATATTTAAATGGTTTCTATGTCACAACCATAGTAAACAATGCTTCAGTGAACAAGGGAATGGAAATATCTCTCATATCTCTAATATCTTCAGCTCAATATTTTTGGATAAATAACCCAAAGTGGGATTGCTGAACCAAACAATATTTCTATTTCTAAGTTTTTGAGGAACTTCCATACTGTTTGCCTTAATGACTGCTCTAAGCTAAGTGTAATAACCCAATCAGAGAAGGACAAATATTACATGGTTCTAATTGCATGAGGGGCCTAAATAGCCAAACACATAGAAGCAGAGGGTAGAATAGTGGTTGCTAGGGACAAGGAAGAGGGGGAAATGGGGAATTGTTATTCAACAGGTATAAAATTTCAGTTATGCAAGATGATGTTCTAGAGATCTGCTGTGCAACATTGTCCCTATAGGTAACGGTACCGTGTTGTACACATAAAAGTTCATGAAGAGGGTAGATTTCATATTAAGTGTTCTTACCACAGTAATAAAGGAAAAAAAAAAATAGAAGTACGAAAGAGAAAAAAAATGAGGGCAGTTAATTTCTTCGACATTTAGGGGAATTTACATGGGAGCTCTTGGAATTACTTTATTTAATTTTGATAATGAATGAACAGGTGTAGCATTCATAGACTGAAAGGGTCATAATGATAAGATCTCAGATCCATCAAGGACGGAATTCTGGGTCTCCCCACTAGGCAAGTGGCCCAGGTGGTGATGGAAATCTGGAATGAGTACAGGAGGATGATGATGAACATCAGTTGCAGCCTCTAGCTTGTTCCCACTGCCTGTCCTCCTGTAAATTTCCCTAAGAAAAGAAACAACAATTCTGAAGGAGCTCCTATAAGAATTATTTATGAAATGAATATGGAGTAAAGCAGGAATGGATTATAATCCATTTTGCATTGTGCCATTAAGATCTGTTCTTGAAGACCAAGGCGCTCCTTCCCCCTGCTGCTGGGAGTGGTATAAGCCTGAGAGTTCAGTGGAATCAAGCTTTAGGAATTGCCTTTGGCTAAAAAATAAAAAAAAAAAAAAAAAGCCTCCTTCCCTAAGTTTACCCCATGGCTAGGACTGTGTGCATTCAGACTGGCTGAATTCTGAAGAGCCATGCCAGCTCCAGGAGCTCTCACGGGCTTGACTGGCAGGTCCTCTGCTGTAATTGAATTGCAGTTCCTGTTCCTCCTTTTGAGCAAGTCTATGTCCTCTATTCTCCAGGAATCTGCCTCCACCTAAACCTCCCTCCCAGAGCCTATGTCCAGGGAAGCCAACCTAAGACAACTAACTTTATAGAAGATTAAATTAGTTGAATGATTTGGATAGTTTTAATTCAGAAGTACCATTACACATACTCATATTTCATGGTTAATTGCTACTATAGTATTTTCCTTTGCAAAATGATTTTATGTGGAAAAGGCATCAGAGACTTTATTCTCTTGTTCTGTATTTCTATTTCTATAATTAATGGATAACTTGCCTTTGGAAATTTAGTATATTTTATCTCAATTTCTGTTCGACTGTTTGGTTTAAATTGTAACTCTTATTACAAAGGGTAAATGGAGTTGGTTGCCTGACAGTAAAGACTACTATATTTACTAATTTTTGACTAGAAACAGACTGGATGAAATACATTTGACTTCAAGTTAATTAATAATCACTCTTCCAGGTGTTCATATTTTTGTATACTATGGACACAAATCAAGGGGTTTTTGAAGATCATTTATCCATTTGGGATCCCAGTTACAAGCAAAAGAAAATAATTCTGCATATAGAATTAGGAAGGGAATTCATCAAGAAGGCATCAAGCACCCTACACACACATACACACACACACACACACACACACACACACACACACAGTTTCCTCATTCTCAATTAATACCTTTAAGAAGTGGTACACAGTATTTTTTTCTGTAAAGGTTGATATTTTATGGCCTTTGTGGTCCATACAATCTATCACACTTGCTCAAATCTGCCTTTATAGCATAAGAGAACTCCAGACAAAATAAAACAAATTAAGATGGCTGTGTTCCAATAAAACTTTGTTTAGAAAAGTAAGCAACAAGCTGGATTTGTCCCAAAGCTTAATTTATTGACCTCTGCTTATAATAGTGAATTTATTCAACTTTCTCATTCCCTCACCACCCCTCACATTTTTTAATAATTCTGTCAGATCTATGTTGTCAGAACATGAATCACTTATAAATCTTCAATCACCATTATGTCTATTTTTTGCCTAGGTGTAATATATATATATATATTATATATGTGCATATATGTTTGTGTGTGTGTGTGTATACACAGTATCTCTTTTGGCTTTTGAGAAAGCCTCTCCAATTATATCTTGGTTTCTGGAATCTCTACATGATCGTAAAGGTTGTTCTATGACCTTTATATTTGAAGTTCTATTTGAGTATATATAATATCTCTGGTTCACATTTTCTTTCATATTTACTTTTTTTGGGGGGGGAGTAGATGTTGCCACCAAAAATGCCTGACACTAATCTAATATCCTATCCCTTAAAAGTGATCTGGTCTTTTTGCCTGTGTGACTAAATTATTTTTTGTTCCTTTGCGTTATAGTCTGTTACTACTAGATTTGTCTCAGTATTACCCATTCTGTGTTAATTTCCACAGTTAAACAATGTGCTTTTTAAAAGTCGGCCTATATTTTTCTCTTATTTTCATTGTTTTATTATGGTTTTTAGTGGTTTTCTTATATTGCTTTAGCTTCTTTGAGAATTACTATCATCTGGAGAATAGGTCTTCTTTGCTTGTCTTCTATAACTAAAATTGTCCTTCAAAAATTTTTGTATCTCTTTTCAAAATTTTGTTAAAATTAATTTGTTTTCATTTATAGTATATATTTTTCTTTAAATGTTTCATTAGTGTACTCAAGGTACTCTAACACAGTATCAAACACTGGGTGACTTCAACATCGGGAGTTTATTTTCTCATAATTCTGGAAGCTGGAAGTCCAAGGTGACGATGCTGGTGGGGTTGGTTTCTCCTGAGACCTCCCTCTCCCCACGTCTTTCACATGGTCTCTACCTCACGCACATATGCTGGGGCGGCCCTTCCTTTTCTTCTAAGGACACCAGTCTTATTGAGTTAGCATCCCACATGTATGACTTCACTTAAACCCTACATAACTCCTTAATGGAGCCTTCTCTAAGTACAGCCACACTGGGGTTAGGGTTTCAATATATGAATTTTTAAGATGGCTGTTTATTCTTGTGTTACTTCTAGTTTGGTCCTGATTTCTTAAATCTTCTCCTGGTATTACTAGTTTTTTCTTAAGCAAATAAACTACATTTTCACTTCCTCCTATTGACCAGGTATCTTATTTCTAAATATTACTAATTCTGATTTACGTGTTTTTCATTTTTGTATCATTTTCTTTTTATCACTTGTTCATTTTTTTAGTTGGCCTCCATATTTTGCCTTGTACTTCTGGTATTTTTTTCAAGAATGCTACTCACATTTTTGTTTTGTTTTGTTTTGTTTTTTCTTTTGAAATATCATTGAATAGAGTTCAAAAGCTCATCTTTTCTATTTCTCATGTTTAAATAAGTTGAACTTATTTGGGGGTGGCCAAGAAAATAGAAAAAATTTTCTGTTGGGCCGAGATACATCAGAATAACTTTAAGGTTTATATCTGTAGTATCCCTTCTACTCTTGTTCTCAAAAAGTAATTAAAATATCCTCTTGTCATACGCTCTATAATATATGACTCCTCTGTCCCTCCTCCCATTCATTTATTATTAGAGATCTCTCTCTCTCCTTTACCCTCAAAATTGCCTGCCTTGATCTATCTTCATATTTGTGTTCTATTTTTCACCTCATTATGGGACTTAATCTTTTATTTATTTATTTATTTATTTATTATTTAATGTTCCTGAAAGTTCTGTGAATCCAGGCAACCCCGTAGATCCTTTGAATCCCCTATAAATCTCTTGTAATTACCTTGCCCAGTTTATCTGCTGTTCACAGAACAGCACTTGGGGCCTCCTACCTGTGTGACAGTATTCTTTCCAATGTGTGAACTAGTTGGTGACTGTTAAGTTATCTGGTTCTTAGAACCATTGGAAGCCTCTTGTCTCTCTCTTCCTCTGGTACTGCTCTTAGGATTTTTATATATGCATCTCTCCTGCCACTGGTCATTTGGCCCCACTGGCATTAGTTATACGGGTTGTGGTATTCTGTTCCCTAGTTTCCATGAAGCTTTGTCATTCTCCATCCTAGTTTCTCTTTTCTCCCTGAGGGGATTAGGGCGTATTCAAAAAGTACCACATGCTGTCTCCTTGTCAATAGCTGTCATGTATTATTGTATGATGCTCAGGATAGCCTTAATGTTCTCTGCATACTAAACTTTATACAGGCTTATTCTGACTCCAAGCATCTGCCCTCTCTTTTCTTAGAGCATTTACTTTAGAAAATGTGCAAATGTAAACTCTTTCTCTGCTCCTTTGAGATATAAATCTTCTCCCAACCTCTTGCCAGTTTTACAACCCAGGACTGTCTTTCTCAAGGGACCAGGAGTCGTCCCTTTGTAATGTAATCATCAGGGAAGGTAAGACCCCTCTCTCCAAGTCTTCACAGGAAGAGTAGGAACCTAATTTTGATAAATGCCACACACAATCACATTAATCAATCCTAATGCGTTCTAGTACTTTTCAACTCACATTAGCACAACAAAACTCATCTTTTATTTCAGTGGAGTTGAGTTCAATTTGTTTCTTTTATTGAAATACTCTTGACTCTTACTACAAAAGTCTTTAATAAAGTCTCCCTTGCCTGACTTCCTAACTCTGTCCATGAAATTCTTTGACACACTGGTCCATATTTTACTAACCAACTATTTTATTATTAGATAGATGAGTGGTCAGTGTTTGTGGTTGTTTATTTTATTTTGTTTTGGTTTTCTATATAATATAAAGTATATTTGAAAATGTACTTCGTAAGAAATTATTTTTATGACTAAAACTGGAAATGCTGATTCAAACAGTATATGCTTTTAAAAGTGTGATCAGGGATGCCTGAGTGGTTCATCATTAATTGTCTGCCTTTGGCTCAGGTCATGATCCCAGGTTCCTGGGATTGAGCCCCACATTGGGCTCCGTGCTTGGTGGGAAGCCTGCTTCTCCCTCTCCGACCCCCTGCTCCTGTTCCCTCTCTTGCTGTCTCTCTCTCTGTCAAATAAATAAATAAAATCTTTAAAAAACCTAAAAACAAAAAAATAAAAGTATGATCCATATTAAAATATTACTTCTCTAAAATTTTCATAAAATTTTAATATGAATTAACAACAACAACAGCAACAAAACCCCATTACAATAACATACTACATGGGAATACATGAATTCTGAATGTGTTTCTAATAAGTTTGCTACAACTGTTAAGTCAAGTGGAAAAAAGCAGCATCATTATTTAATTTGGAGCTCTTTAGTATTTATCTTAATATAGCTTTTTTGTGGGTGTTTCAGAGTAAGATGTGTGGCATATCAATTGCTCAGTACCTGCTGTTACTTGTGATTAAGAAACAGACACTGTTCAAAGGAAATTGTCTTGTAATTACTACAAAAAAATTAAAAAAAATAAAAAACAAAACAGGCAATCAAGACAGCTATTGTCTTCTTATATTTTAAGAAGAGAACTAAATTAAACCAGAACCTTTATTTGAACATCACAACTCGTTTAACTTAAAACTGTTTTCACAAAATATCTACCACCCATGGTGATCTCTCCAGTGATATTAACTGTTTGTGAATATCTACGCTGACCTTTTAAAGCTTTACATCATTCTGAAAAATTGCCAGAAAATGAGTGCAGGAAATTTTAAAGACTTTATTATCTATCTCTGAATTAATGTTTTTCAGTAATTAGTATTTTAGTGGATTTAATCATCTTCAACACTAAGGTTTTAATCTTGGTTTTGTTTTCTTAAATCTTATAAATTTCTATCTATATACTTAACTCTTTAAAAGAGCAGAAGAGGGCTGCCTGGATGGCTCAGTACATGGAGCACACAACTCTTGATACCAGATGTTGTAAGTTTGAGCCCCATGTTGGGCATAGAGATGACTTAAAAATAAAATCTTAAAAAAAAAAAAAGCAGTAGAAATCACCCTGGGAACCAAAACACAAGTCTTCTGAAGATTAAGAAAACACATTATAAGGAATATTTATAAACAAATTTTATAGGCTATCAGGAAAAATTGGGGAGGGAATCAGATAATTTTTTTTTCTGATTTCTGGCATTTTTTATTCTCAGTGTTTAGACTAGATAGTCCCAAAAGATACAAGTAATCTGCTATTCCCTTTACTGTGAGGAAGATGGTCAGAAATTATGAAACCTAATAACAATTAGAATAAGAGACTGTGTTTTATTTTCAGATGGATAGATAAATTCGTAGTTTCAATGTAAGCATTCAATTATTGATAACCATTATTTTTGCTATTTTAAGTCCTAGGACTAGGCATACAATAAGACGTACTTTTCCTCAAGGACAGGGCAATGAAGAGGAGCACACGAGAGTCAATAGCTGCAATAAAACACGGTAAATGTCATAATGAAAGAACATAAGGGAAGACCTTAGTTGCATAGATTAGTAATTAAAGATTCTGCCTGGGAGAATCACAACAGGCATTGCTATAGAATTCCACCTTAATGTAGTAACATTTAAAAGAATTAGCATGATTTCAGTAGTGTTGCCAACTCATCCTTAAATTTCCATTATAGTGAAGGATGGAAAAAATAAAATCTGATAGTGGGTATTCAGAAATCAAAAAATCCATGCAATAACTTTTACATTAATATTCTTTTTTTCTCATCTGAATAATTGGTACCAATCTGTGATATATTTTTATACGTATTTTAAAAATTTGGCCTCATGGCATATCTACCACACAATTTTTAGAAAGCTATGATCTAAACATTTACATACTCAGGCTAACAGACTGTAGGTGAGGAAAACCTTTCCTTAGCTCTCTAGGGTCCCTGGCTGGGTCTGAAAATTAAACTGACACAGACAGATTAACAGGAGAGAAGCATACAAATCTATTTAATGTGAGTTTTATGTGACTCGGGAGCTTTCATAAGGAGATGAAAACTGAAAGAACAGACCAAGAGTATTTTGATACTGAGTTTGATGAGAGCCGGCAGTCGTGGAGGAACATGATAGGCTAAGGAGGGTGGGGTAGGTGTAGTACAGTTGGGGAAAGAACAAGACCCTTCGCTGAGGTTCTTCTCAGTGTCCCTTTGTTCCGTGTAAAGCAAGGGCAACTTCCACATGACCGCTGAAGACCTGTTTCAGAGGACAGGGTCTGGGATGATGTCAGACTGACCTTTCTGCTTGCTGTGGTTTACTCAAACTCCCTCAGCTTAAAATATTCAATATGCCAAAGTACCATATTTTGTCATAGTGTGTCCTGAAAAACACACACACACACACACACACACACACACACACCCCTAAGACTCATGGGGATTTTGCTGAGCAATATGCATTTTTTTATTGTTAACTTGACTACTAGAAGTTGCTGACAGAACAGAGCAGACGGAAGCTTTCTTCTATTTGTCTCAAGTTAAGTTATATGTCGATGTTTTTCTGTTTCTTTTGCCAGCTAAGGCATTTCATGCACTCTATTCTTAGGATGACCAGATACTCATTTTTTTACTGCAAATGATGGAACAAAACTTCATATTTTCATGCAGTAGGGTGAGATTTAGATATTGCAGCAGCCCTGGGTTTTATCAAAAACAGCATTCTAAAAGTCAAAACTTGGGAATGTTTAACCACACTAAAATATTACCTATCTGGCACTTTCAGAAGATTGAGAATTTCTAGCTATTAAAGTTTTCTTGGTAGGTTTTTCTCTGATATCAAAGACACACACACACACACACACACACACACACACACACACACACACAAAATCTCTTTAATTGTTTAGACAAAAACCGAATGATTTCACAGACTTTCTTGTGCCCATAAGAAAGGGAGTTGTTTTCACTGAGGTGCTGTACAATTATTTGGTGGTGTCTTGGGAGTTCAGTATCATGTCTAGACTTTTAATAGTCCTGTATTAAATAGCTCTGCATCTCTTGGTTACAAAATACTGTTTGTTCTTTCTTAAGTTAATGTGCCCACTTTTTCCACTCTTCTTTTTTGTATTATTAATATTAATTCTTTATCTTTTCTTGCTGCCATTTCCTCCCACACCCTATTTGTAGTCTCCATGTGGACATTATATGTGTTCATATATGTACTGTCATTATTTTTAAAACGATCATCAGAAGTCTAGACAAGACTCAAATAGACGTTTGTGAATAAAATCCCTAAAGTCCAATGTACGCTCTTGTCAAATATATTTTAGCATTTAGTAACATTTTTGCTTTATTATTAGTGCTTAGACATATTGAAGATGTAAGATGTCCACATAACGAACTTCGGAAAGATGGTGACATATTTTATAATATAGACTATAGCTAACTCCTACTCATGAACTTGGTGGAAATGTTCCTGTGTCTCCACTGCATCTTCCTCATTTATTTGATTTCAGGTAGTAATTAATGGAGCTCATATTTTATAACAGATGGTGTTCTAAGGTACCTTTGCATATTATCACATGGAATCCACAATATTCTAAGAACCTTTAAAATATATTTGAAAAAAACTTTATTTTCTTTATTTTCTTGTCAAGGTCATGCAACTATGAAGTGTTAATTTCAAGTGTGTAATTTTGGTGACTTAGTCATGTTTCCTTAAGAGGTGCTCCACATGATCATTTCCTTTGCTTAATATTTTGTATGTAGTAAGTGACAACAATTGCATTAACAAATAATTTATATATTCCAGAAACCCTAACTAATAACTTTTTACTTTTTTCATTGTAACTAGAGCTGGTTAAAAATGATCAAACACGCATGTACAATTTTTTAAAATATGAGCCAAGAACTAGATAAAAATTCAGTTGGTGCTGGGTCTATACTATTAATGTTGATTTAAATGAAACTAAACAAAATTTTACATGTTGCAGAAAAATTACCTGACACTTCATGGAAAAAAAACAACAACAACAACCAAAAACCTACAATTAAGAAAGCTGGGGGCACCTGGGTGGCTCAGTGGGTTAAAGCCTCTGCCTTCAGCTCAGGTCATAGTCTCAGAGTCCTGGGATCCAGCCCCACATCGGGCTCTCTGCTCAGCCAGGAGCTTGCTTCCTCCTCTTTCTCTACCTGCCTCTCTGCTTACTTGTATTCTCTGTCTGTCGAATAAGTAAATAAATAAATAATCTTAAAAAAAAAAAAAAAAGAAAGCTGGAAAGCTATTGTATTACTTAGGAAATAAATAGGTTAACATAAGAAGGTACTTTAGAGCATGGTACTGATTTTGATCCAAAATCCTTAAGTAACTTTCTAGAAATGTTAGCTAGAGGTTAAACGGGCGGATTTGTGACATTTAATAAAGGCATTCAGAAGTATTTTTGAACAAAAATTTTACATTAGATTAGATAATCCAAATTTTGAGCTTCTTAAAAGTGTTTTTAGAAACTTTTGCTTAAAGAAATTGATGCTTAAAGAAATTAATAGAAAAAAATCATAATTTCAAACTCACTGGACTCACATTTCAAGATATCTCATCCAGAAAAAGCACCCAAATGAACATACATGGTGTTGTTTATATTGTTTTTAGACTTGCTGTTTATTTTAAAGTTATCTATTTGTGTTTTACTTTTGGGGGGGCACTTTTTTAAGTTCATTTTCATGAATGGAATTTGGTCTTTGATGTATGGAATACATTTACAGATCTGAAGGCCTGGTATATTATGTTTTTTTTTTTTTTTCTACTTAGTAGGACAATATACATTATTTGAAACTAAATAAGGCAAAAGTTAGAAGTTATTCATATGATAACAAAAAACAAGCTTTTCAGCAATAGGCATTCTATACACAAATAGCATCAAAATTTATTTTGAAAAGCTTTAGGAGGCAGGAATCAAACATTTAGCAAAAGAAGTCAATTTTAGATATAATTTTAAAGGGCAAACATTTGTATTGCTATATAAAGAAAAAATTTCAAAGGAAAGAAACTTGCAGATAGGTATTTTTGTATAGATAAGAGTTTTGTATTCCAGCGTTTCAGCCATTCATGTGTAAATGATTCTCTTAAAGTGTTTAAAATAATTGAAAACAGATGAATATTTTAAGAATGATAAGAATTCTCTATTCAAGTTTTTTTTTTCCTTAGAAAACCCCTTTTTTGAGGGGCATAGGATAGGACTACAAAAGTAGTCTTCAGTCCAGCTTGAATATCATGCATTTAAAATGAGCAGACCTGAATTAATGAGGTCATAAGGTCTAAATGAAATATAAAAGATTTTCTATGAATTGAAAAGTGGGGAAAAAAACAGTTGCCAGGCCAGTTTTTCTTACCATACATTCTCTGACATAAGCATATAAAATGGGGTTTAGATGATTTTTTTTTAAAGATTTTTATTTATTTATTTATTTGACACAGATTGAGAGAGAGAGAGAGATCACAAGTAGGCAGAGAGGCAGGCAGAGAGAGAGGGGGAAGCAGGCTCCCTGCTGAGTAGAGAGCCCGATGTGGGACTCGATCCCAGGACCCTGAGACTGTGACCTGAGCTGAAGGCAGAGGCTTTAACCCACTGAGCCACCCAGGCGCCCTAGATGATTTTTTAATAGGCCCTTTATTTAGAGCAATTTTAGTTTCACAGAAAATTTAAGAAGAAAGTATTGAGGTTTCCCACCTGCCCCTGCTCCCTACTCTTCTCTACCCCAGTGTGCCCTACTATCAACATCCTCCACCACAGTAGGATATTTGTTATAACTGACGAACCTACACTGACATATCATTATCACCTGAAATCTGTAATTTACATTAGAACTTACTCTTGGTGTTGTACATTTTATGGATTTTGACAGAATTATGATGGCAAGTATCTACCAACCCAGCATCATTCAGAATAGTTTCAATGCCCTAAAAATCCTCTATCTTCTGCCTAATTTTCCTTTTTCCTCCATAATCACTGGAAACCAATACTCTGTATACTATCTCCACAGTTTCTCCTTTTTTAGAATGTCATATATTTGGAATCACAGAGTATGTGGTGTTTTTAGATGGGCTTTCTTCACTTAGTGAGATGCATTTAAAGTTCTTCTATGTCTTGTCATGACTTGATAACTCATTTCTTTTAAATACTAAATATTATCCCATTACCTTGATGTACTACAGTTTATTTATCCATTCACCTACTGAAGGACATCTTGGTTGTTTCCAAGTTTTGGCAGTTATGAATAAAGCTGCTATACACATCTGTGTGCATATTTTTATGGGACACAAATTAAACTCACTTGGGTAAAAAGGAAGGAGCACAATTGCTGAACCATATGGTAAGAGTATGTTTAGTTTATTAAAAAAAAAAAAACAAAACAAAAATGAAAACAGCCAACCGTCTTCCAAAGTGACTATACCATTTTCTGTTCCACCAGCTGTGCTTGAGAGTTCCTGTTGCTCCACACTCTTACCAGCATTTGGTTTTGACAGTGTTTTGGATTTTTTGGATACCTCTTTTCATAGGTACACAATTTTATCTCACTGTTTTAATTTGTATTTCCCTGAGAATATATAATGTGGAGTATCTTTTCATTTTCTTATTGGCTGTATGTATATCTTCTTGCTAGTTCTTTTCAGGTTTCTTGTTCATTTTTAACTGAGTTGTTTATTTCTTACTGTGAAGTTTTAAGAGTTCTTTGTATATTTGAATAGCAGTCCTTTATCAGAAATGACTTTTGCAAATAGTTTCTTCCAGTCTACCTGCCTTTCATTTTTAACAGAAAAACAAACAAACAAACAAGCAAACAAAAAAAAAAAAACCTCCATAAACTTGATGTTCTAACTGTACAGACAACTTATTCTAGCTCTGGACATTGCATATGTTTTATTTCACAACATCTAACTGCTTAAGTGATTCTAAAAAACTTATGTGAATTCTGAGAACCCACAATTTTTATTGCATCAATTACTTTAGGTTTCAAGTTCTGTTGTTAAATCTCCTTTATGTGAAAGTTTATTCATTTGAGTGAAATATTAAGTCTTTATCCATCACTGGCACTTCTCCAAACACCGGTTTCTGACAGTCAACGAATAAATACACAGAATTCAGTACTTTCATAGAGTTTACATTCAAACTGGGGAGGTGATGAATAAATGAATAAATACGATATTAATAGGTTAAAGAGATGTAAACTCTAAGATAAAAGAAAGCATGAAAGCATGGTAAGAAATGTGTGGGGAAGTGGGGGGAAATTTAGAGTGAACAAAAAAAGCAGCACTGAGTAAAGGACTTTGGAGTAAAGACATGCAGGATACACATTTGTTAGAGGCAGAAGGAGAAGCAAATGCCAAAACCTTGCTATCTACAGCCTGGCATCGTCAAAGAACAGTAAGGAGGTCAGGGTGGTTGGAGAACTGTAAGCAAAGAAACAGTCTGAGATGGTAGGAGATGACATTTTATATTTCCCATGTGCCTCTTTATAATGATTTCACTGAATTATTTTAGCAGCTTTTCGGCACAATTATTAACATACCATTTTATGCAGGTGAAGGCAGAATCAAGAAGTTAAACAATTTACCTAATGTCTAATAGTGAGTAAATTACACCATTCCCTTCCCTAGATCCAGGTTTTTGGAGTACAGGTTCATCACCAATTCTGTTACAAAACAGATGCTCTTTTATAATTAAAGAAATAGCTAATGTCTAAAATGGAAACTATCCTGCCACAGAGTATCCTTGGCACTTGACTCAAAACAGCAGGCAGATCATGTCTTGGCAATAAAATCACTATTTCAGCAGCTTAAATCAAGCTGGGCATCTTATTTGTGGTTCTGTTCACCCGTGTCAATGTTCTGCTTGATATGTATGTCAAAAATCTAGAGTCAAATTTTTACTTGTTTACACAGTATATTTCTAATAATACATTCTAAATATGGAATGAATTTTTGTCAAATTGTACATATCTAAGGGGAATTTAAATCACAGTGAGTCATAATTATAAAACTGATCTTTGGAATTTAGATAGTTTAGACATTGTCTTTAATTATTGTTTTCTTTCTTTCTTTCTATCTTTCTTTCATATTTGATCTATTTAAGAGAAAGAGAACATAAGCAGAGGGAGAGGGTGAGGGAGAGGCAGATGCCCCACTGAGCAGGGAGCCTGATGGAGCCTGGATACCAGGATAACCTGAGTTGAAGGAAGACCCTTAACCCACTGAGCCAACCAGGTGCCCCAGTTTTTGTCTTAATACTCACATATAAAGCAGATGAGCTAAAGTCCCATGAATGTTTCATCTGAAGATGAAATTTAAGTTCTTTTTACCTTTGCTCATAAATTTGTTTCAACTGAATTAGATTTATAATCTTCTTTTTTAACAGGTTCAACAACTTTTATTTTCTGTTTATTTAAACAAAGTAACTGAACCTTTCTGTAGGAGTGCCTATAAGGAATGATTAATCATAGTAATATACATGAAATCTTGTTACTTTGAATCTTAGAAAATGATGGAGTTGCATATATGAGAAGCAGTTATAAAAATGATCACTATCTAAAATCTAGAGGAATTTGTCCTATTTCTTTTGATTCAAGATTCCTATCATAAAACAAATGTTGATTCTTTTTTCTGTCCACTAACTTAAGACATATGATGAGTCTCCTGATCATCTCATATGTGAATTTTATCTTATAAATCGCTTTTTATGAAGTGATTAAGCTAAGTTGAGTACTGTCTCTGTCTTTGGGCTGCAACACTGATAAAATTTTCACACGTTCAAAGCAAACATTTAAAGGGTATCTGCCAAAACATATTGCCCAAACTTATTAAAAATCTACCTAGGACTTTTTCAGTGATGAGCAAAAGAAAAACAAACAGAAGTTCAATTTATTTAAAAGCTGCAACAAAGTGTAACAGGATATTTAAGTAATTTCATAAATGGAACCCCAACTGCCTTTGCAAAACAAAGATGAACTAGTGGTCTGCTTAAATACTTTATTTAAACATGAAACAATCAGAGAAACTTTTAGGATGTCAGTGCAAAACATACCAAATCAATCATCAGACAATATGCAAAATTCCACAGCAACATCTATATTTTTGGTTATTTTTAAATTAAAAAAATATTAAAATATTTTTAAAGGTGGATGATTTTTACATTAGAGATTAAATTATGAAATCAACAAAACTATATTTTTTTAATAAACATATAATGTATTATTAGCCACAGGGGTACAGGTCTGTGAATCGCCAGGTTTACACACTTCACAGCTCTCACCATAGCACATACCCTCCCCAATGTCCATAACCCCACCACCCTCTCCCTACCCCTCTCCCCCTGACAACTCTCAGTTTGTTTTCTGAGTTTAAGAGTCTTTTATGGTTTGTCTCCCTCCCAATCCCATCGTGTTTCATTTATTCTTTTCCTACCCCCCAAACCCCCCACATTGCATCTCCACTTCCTCATATCAGGGAGATCATATGATAGTTGTCTTTCTCCGATTGACTTATTTAACTAAGCATAATACCCTCTAGTTCTATCCATGTCATTGCAAATGGCAAGATTTCATTTCTTTTGATGGCTGCATAGTATCTCATTGTGTGTGTGTGTGTGTGTGTGTGTGTGTGTGTGTGACCTCTTCTTTATCCATTCATCTGTTGATAGACATCTAGGTTCTTTCCATAGTTTGGCTATTGTGGACATTGCTGCTATAAACATTCGGGTGCACATGCCCCTTCGGATCACTACGTTTGTATCTTTAGGGTAAATATCCACTAGTGCAATTGCTGAGTCATAGGGTAGCTCTATTTTCAACTTTTTGAGGAATCTCCATGCTGTTTTCCAGAGTGGTTGCACCAGCTTACATTCCCACCCACAGTGTAGGAGGGTTCCCCTTTCTCCGCATCCTCGCCAGCTTCTCAACAAAGCTATCTTGATCATGCTATGTCTCATAGGTCATTCTGCAGCATTTGTAAAATCAGAAGACAACGAGGAAATAGTATTGACCCTGATTTTGTCTTAATAAGACAACGTAGATATTTTGCCAATTGATAGAAATTTAAAATAAGATAAAATAATAAGTAAATAAAATAGCCTTGCAAGAGTCCATTGAATATGCATATCTCTGGGTTTCTATGCTTTCATCTAATTGGGGATTTCTTTTGTTCCTTAGATGGCTTTTTTCAGCTATAGCTTAAAAGGAACTGTTCTGTGACATCCTAAAAGCCTAGTTGTCACTCCTATGTATTCCTTTAAGAATCTGTGCTTGCACATACCAGAGCAGTCATCTGATTGAATGGTACCCATTTTTCTGATCAATCATTAGATTCTTGACACCGGTTAATGTTCACCAATATAGTCCCAAAGTTGAGAAGAATCTTTAATACTTAGTTGGTGCTTTTGAAAAATCTGTTAATCAAATAACATAAATTAAAAACAATTATATCTTTTCATGTGTTTTAAAGTGATAGGAATAGTGATAAGATGTTTTTTATAGATCTGACAGTATAAATGACATTAGTAATCCAATATATTGCATGGTACTTTGCAGTGTACAAAACACAGATGTAAAATAGGATGTTTGAAGCAAAAAGAAAGGGTTATTCTTGATTGTTTTAAAAATATAATTGTACACTGATATATTTAACATGGACTTTTTTCACTTCCTTAATATAAATCATTTTAAATAAAGATGCAAATCATAAGTATTCACCATACATCTTCTAAATAGTAGAAATATATGACATATTTATTTTTATACAATTATAATTGTCATAGCTTTGATTTAGTATAGATTCCTTTAAACACATATTATACAATACCTTCTTAAGAATCTATTATTTCTAGGGGCACCCAGTTGGCTCAGTGGGTTAAGCCTCTGCCTTTGGCTCAGGTCATGATCTCAGGGTCCTGGGACTGAGCCTATATCGGGTTCTCTGTTCAACAGGGAGCCCTCTTCCCCCTCTCTCTCTGCCTACTTGTGATCTCTCTCTCTCTCTCTCTCTGTCAAATAAATAAAATCTTTTTTAAAAAAAGAATCTATTATTTCTAGAATTGCATTAATTATAATAGTCCCAGTACATAATATAAGTTCTAGGTCTATAATTTGTCAAAAAATTAAACTAGAATTCATTATCATTATTAAACTGGGCAATAAGTGGTTATTAAGATAAAGATAGCAGTCCGATGAGTGAGTCTGTTACAAATGCTGTCTCAATCAGACAAACTTAAAGGAAACCAAGGAAGGATCCAGTCCCATCCTTTTACAGCTACTATCCTTGAGAATAGAAAACTGTATTATACTCAATGTGAAAACTACTACCCTAATCACATTTCCCATCACACTGCAGACACTCATTTCATATGTGTCAAAATAACTCATATAAATTAAATTCATTAATTTCCTAAAGGTCTCAGGTGGAATGTGGTATGATTGATTGCTGGTCCAACCTGTTTTAGCGTCCTGTTCTTGCCTTTGAAGTGAGCCTCCTTCCAAGGAATGAAGAAAAGATGGAACAGGATTGAGCAGATTATAGCTAATTTTCAAAAGAAATACCATTAACTAAAGCCAGGAAACTAACCCAAAGGAGCTCTAGCACCTGCTAGACATGATTAACATGTGGCAACCATTAATGTTACTGTTCTAGAGGCCCCCTGGGAAGAAATAGAAACCTACAGAAGGAAACCTACTCTCTGAATTTGAGAATGAAAGGCTATCCTTATGCAAAAAAGGTTTCATCACACTAACTCTAAGCTAAACAACCTAAGAATGATTCAGTTCCTTCAGGAATTCTAAAATAGTCCCTAAGGGAAATACAATCTTAGATTACCTTTTAACTATATATTTAAGTCTCTAACAAACAATATTTACGTTAAACTTCATGATATCTGGGATCCTAAAGGATGAAATAATCCTTAGATTTGGCCTATTTATTTTATTTTATTTTATTTTATTTTATTTTTTAAAGATTTTATTTATTTATTTGACAGAGAGAGATCACAAGTAGGCAGAGAGGCAGGCAGAGAGAGAGAGAGGAGGAAGCAGGCTCCCTGCTGAGCAGAGAGCCGGATCCAGGACCGGCTGGATCCCAGGACCCTGAGATCATGACCTGAGCCGAAGGCAGCGGCTTAACCCACTGAGCCACCCAGGTGCCCGGTTTGGCCTATTTAAATAATTCACAATGACACAGAAAAGAAACGCTTTCATCTTCCTTGCTTTACATGTTTTGAGGAAAAAAAGGTGCATTTTAGTATGGTAATTAAGATACAGTACATCTTCTTCTCAAGATATTTTCACCAAGGATACATCCTTATTTCTTTTTCAATTGATATAAGCTTTAGCCCAAACCAGCTTATTTCCTTGTTTTCTAAAACGGATGCTCCGTGCTCTCTTTCCCTGTTAGTGCGTTTTGTTTTCTGGCTTTCTGCTACTGGAAATGCTGAAATGCCTCTCTGGTTTTTAATTTCTCTACATTTCTTCAAATCTTGCAAAAATACAATAGTGTAAACTTTTCTGATTCTGTGTATGACTATACTATTTCTTCTGACCTGTTATAAATTTCCCCATGCATTGCTAAATAGCACTGCCTTATGCAGAACTGTCTGATAAATCCATGGGACTTACGGGAAAAGTAAGGTTGGGACAAAATACTAAAAAAATTCGTCAATGATACAAACACAATGAAAGATAAGAGTGTAATAAATATGGTAGCACAGTTTTACCAATGTTAGATGATTAAGAGCTAGATAAATACTAGAAAGGCACTTTGTCTTGAAAAAGACCCAGTATGGACTGAGCATTGGATGGGTGTGGTGAGGTGGTGACAGGAAAGTTTTATGAAACAAGCTCAGAACTGAAGTACTTCTTAGCAGGTATCTGAGGGGGGCACTCGTGTGAGTGCGTGTGTATGTGTATGTGTGTGTTCAGTGAATTTTGTATATTCCCTCAGGTCTTGATTCATGTAACTAGGTGGAGTCTTCTGCATTCACCTGGTGTTTTTCATGAACAGAGTAACACATAAGCAACATGAAATTTGCATTATGCTCAAATCATCCCTAATATACCAATCACGCTAGAACAAAACCATGTTTTTTTAAAACACATTATAGCTGAACTCTACACCCAGAAACATCATTTGAAACTCTTATTATATTTCTTAAGCACATACTTCATTTCCCCTGGTAGACTATATATACCTAGAAGATAATTTATTTATCATTCATAATTTTACTTCCTATGGCCTTTAGATTTTTAGGTAACTACATAGGTTCCTTTAATTAAAGCTGCTTACCTTTGTTCTGTGAGCCCTAATCTGGGTTGTAATAATTTCTTACTCTATATTTAATTATTCCTAAAATAATTACTTAACTAAATATTTCTAGATAAATAAGTAAATGAAAATGACAAATCCTACCTATATGAATCTTTTGGGGGGGGTTAAAAACATAAAAAAGCAGAGAGAATCCAAATAAAGTTATTATATAAATTCCCAAATTTCTTCACCTTAGATATCTAAGAACACTTAGGTAAAGATGTCTTTCATAGGGGTGCCTGGGTGACTCTGTGGTTTAGGCCTCTGCCTTCAGGTCAGGTCAAGATCTCAGGGTCCTGGGATTGAGCCCTGCATCGGGCTCTCTGCTCAGCAAGGAGTCTGCTTCCTCCTCTCTCTCTCTGCCTGCCTCTCTGTCTACCTGTGATCTCTATCTGTCAAATAAATAAATAAAATCTTTTAAAAAAAAGTCTTTTATATTACACTTTGACCTCCTTTTGTTCATTCTCATTCTAAGGATCTTCTTCAGTAAAACTTGTGCTGCCTTTATCCCAAACCATTCCCTGTGTCACTTCCTTAGACTAAATGCTTGCTAAAAATTGGAAGAAAAAAAAAAAAGTCTTAATCTATGCATGAAATCAAGTCAAAGTTTATTTTCTCTAAAACTTCTATTAAGGACCAAGTTCCTGAGGAAGTTTGTTATCTTCCCAACATAGGATTCTAGGTCTTTACAACCTGCGGATCTCTTCTCCCTCTATTTTCTTGGTAGGCCTGATTATTATTATTATTATTATTATTAAGATTTTATTTATTTATTTGACAGACAGATCACAAGTAGGCAGAGAGGCAGGCAGAGACAGAGGAGGAAGCAGGTTCCCTGCTGAGCAGAGAGCCCAATGAGGGGCTCGATCCCAGGACCCTGAGGACCCTACCCGAAGGCAGAGGCCTAAACCACGGAGCCACCCAGGAGCCTTTGATCATTATTTTAATAACATAAAATGATATACCATTTAATTTCCTCTTACAATTTTATTTTATGTAAACTTTACTTGAATAATGTGAGTTATAGTGGTTCTGTTCTAGAAAACAGTGAAAACTCAAAAAATTTATTAGGAAGAATATTTTTTAATAAAATTGACTTTTGTGTAATAATGTAATAACATATAGATGATTTCTAACGTTCTGCTTTTTTTCTGAGTTCTAAAGAACTTGATTATTAATATGATTGAACTAATTTGTTTGAGAAAACAGTATGAGAAAGCAAAAAGATTAATGTATTTTTTAAAGATTTCATTTATTTGACAGAGAGAAAGATCACAAGTAGACAGAGAGGCAGGCAGAGAGAGATAGGGAAGTGGGCTCCCTGCTGAGGGAGAGAGTGAGTATGGGCATATTGCTGAGCAGGGAGCCCAATGCAGGACTAGATCCCAGGACCCTGAGATCATGACCTGAGCCAAAGGCAGAGGCTGAACCACTGAGCCACCCAGGTGCCCCAAAAAAATTAATATTTTTTGAGGATTTATGAAGTACAAGCATGGGGTAGATGATCAATTACATGTATATGCTCAATTAATTTTCCCCCAAATCTCTAAAGGTAGGAATTTCTGTCTACAGTTTATAAAAATATCATATTTTACAGATAATGATCTGTTAAGGGACTTTATTTTCCAAACATAAGCTTGTGTCAAAGATCAGGTAGATTTGGGGTGGAGAGAAAGGAGGAAACCCACCTGTTTCTCTGCTGTCCCATGGGAAAAAAAAAAAAAAAAAAAAAAAAAAAACATATTCTTATAAACACATTACCTGGTTTCTTTGACAATGGTTGATATAATTATAAAACATGAATGCTTATATTCTTTTTGACATTAGGTATAGCTCATAAATCTTCATAAATGAAGCCTAGTGATAAATCTATAGAATATGCAAAGTTATCTTCTTAAAACAACAATGCTGGATTGTTTGATGAGCTGTGAACATTCATTTTCACACGAGGAACTGCATCAGTCAACAAAAGCATCCACGTATCAAGATACCTTAGGTTTGCAAGAAGTGTTCATTATTTACATTTCTAAGTATTCAGCTTCTTTGCAAGTGCCTGACAAGCCAAATAAGGGAGCTATTCCTCATGCAGGAGAGTATGCTGGCGTGGCTTTTGTTCTCTCAATTGCAAAAGATAAATGGAAAAAAAGGAGAAAAAAGTAAAAAAAGGAAAGCTTTGTTGAGGTGCAGATTTTATTTGATAATCAGACAGCATCTTAGCTGAATAGAAAAAAAATGTAAAGCACTTTGTATCATTTATGCAACCAGAATATTCTTGCCTTCCTCATCCTAAAATGACCAGTCAAGTTAATTAAGGAATTCATAAAGTTAATTAAGGAATTCATAAAAATAGAATGACATTAGCTTTTGATTTCATTTCCTTTACATTCAGCTGTAATAAATAATTCTCCCATACTGAACACTTTGTTCTTTTTAGTGGTGATCATTATTGATATTTATGTATGTTCTAAATGTTTATCTTTTCTCATGTTTGTTGGTTGGTTACAAGGACATGTTTTTGTCAGTGATCATAAGTTTATAGAGTACTGGGGACTAGGCTATATAATTTGGTTTATGGAATGCCAGCAGGGCACCACATATTTATAGAAGCTCAGTGTGCTGTTGTGTTGATGGATATTATGATGATGGTTGATGTCCTTTTTATTATTTATACAGCAATAATCATCTCTTAGTGCTTTAATCTCTCAAAGCAACAAAATGAATCTAACAGGAAACCATATGGAATGTACATGCTTGTTCAACACAAGTGTTCACTATACTTTATAGAATATGAGCAAAAATATTTATAAATTACATACAGGGCTTTGAAAAATAACAAAATAATAAATAGATCAGATAGTACACTGAAAATACGCTGCTAAAACCTACTTTTATGTTTTATGATATATTTATTAACAGAGTATCTGCCTCTTGGATCACTGAGAATCTGTTGTGATTAAATGGTAAGTGAAAGAAAATGAATAGCATGTAATTAGCTTTTTCAAATAAACCTAATTAGAAGTAAAATAGCCACAGAGTAATGCATATGAACATTGTAATTAAAAAGAATAGTGCAGATAATCCCACAAAAATTGCAGAGATTCGGGTAGAAATTTATCGTTGATGAGACAATAAGCCATGGCTCAATTTCAATTTGCAAGCTTAATAATGGCAGAATAATTCTATACAAAATATTTTTTAGCATTTAAGGAATCGTATGTACACAAAATGCTTAACAACAGTTCTAAAAATATTAATATTGATATTATTAGTAATTTTCTTTATTTGAATAGACATATAAAATGATCCTTATCAATTAGAGAAACAGACAAGTGATTTTGCAGATCAACTGATTTCATATCCAAGCTAGCATCCACTATTTTATACAATGAGTATTTACAAATATTTTTGCTCAGCTTTTTGGCACCACAGAGTCAATAACCTTTTGCCAACTAATCTTTTTGGAATTGTATTTCTGATACCCAGACACTGGTCTCTGAGAGCTAAAGTATGTGCAGGTAAGTTATTTTAGAATGACTAAAAGCTACCCTAAAATCATTATGTAGTATTTTTTACAATTTATTAAAAATTTATTTAAATTGAAATGGTGTTAAAGTTGCATTTAATTTTAGCCTGGGTCAGCTTTAAGAAGTGCTTGGGGTAGCAGACAGAGCAGCCCAAATGTCCTGGAAAGGATTAATTAACTCTTCTCGCCTCCTCCATCCCCACACCCACCCCAGCCCGTCCCAAACAATTTCTTACAATTCTAAATACACTGATTCAGCTTGGAAAAACATAAAAATAAGGGATGGAACATAAAGAACTTTCCCTTGAGCACCCCCAAACTGAGGACCTCATATACCGAGGAGCTATTTTTGATAACTTGGGGAAGAAATAAAGGGGGGGTGTGTGACCTGATTTCATCTGCAGAAACGTCTTCACTGTTGCCTCCAGGAGGGAGTACGGGCATATTGCTTTGGTCTCTATGCATCATGCCATTCATCGTAGAACTCAGTTTACTTGATCTGATTTTTAAATGTATAAACATAACTGTAGGTAATGCATTACACCTTACTCTTTTCCTTTTATATATTCATAGATCTAATATTTTCTGGTAATCTTGTTCTTCTGGTTCAGCTTTTAACTTCCTTTATTCTTTTATTCTTTTTCTTTGCATTGTGGTGAACGCACAATGTTACCTTAGTTTCAGGTGTACAACATAGTGATTTGACAAGTCTATACGAAATACTATGCTCACCACAAGTACCATCTGTCCAAACACTTTTACGATACCATTGATAGTCCCTAAGACTAAATCTGAATCTTTATTTTTTTAAGATTTTGTTTTTATTTATTTGACAGACAGAGATCACAAGTAGGTGGTGAGAGAGAGAGAGGAGGAAGCAGGCTCCCTTGAGGCTCAATCCCAGGACCCTGGGACCACAACCCGAGGGGAAGGCAGAGGCTTTAACCCACTGAGCCACCCAGGCGCCCTAAATCTGAATCTTTTATCTTCGTGATTTATTCATTCCATAACTGGAAGCCTATACTTCTCATGCCCTTTCACCTATTTATTCTTTTGTCTTTTATTGGTTTTTTATGTACATTTATGGTGAATTCGTATTACATATTTAATTTAAATATATATTTAATGTCTAATTTCATGAAGTAATAAAATTAACATGACTCATAATTAGTCTTATCAAATATAAAAAAGCTATGATTAAGAAAACAGTTCATAATATATTATTGAACACTACATCAAAAACTAATTTTATATATATATATATATATATGCGCTAATTGAACATAGTAAAAGAAAAAAAAAGAGAAAAAATAGTTCATATTCTCTATGAAAGAGATAGAGATTGCTCCTGCTCAAGGCCTGTGTCTAGCCTGTAAGTCATCTTTCTGTAAATTAGAAACAAACAGAACAAAACAAAACAAAAGTCCCCTTTCTGGATGGGTTCAGCCCTGCATCTGGATAACTTGGTGAAAAGACGGTACTTTGTGTACAGGAAAATGGTAGTAGGGGCACAGCCTGAATGCTGAGCAGAAGCTCTGTCTTGGTCAGGAACACCTGACGTGTAAATGTACATAACTATCCTGCTTACAAAATCTCCACCTACCCACCATAGCACAGCATTCATTTCTTCCTCAGAAACCTCACTCTCTACATATAATCTCAAAGTAAAAGCTAACAATAACATTAGGGAATTTCCTGGACTGTGAAATATATTCATTTCTCAGATCAAACTTTGTATCCTCCATCAGAAAGGACGAATACCCAACTTTTGTAGCAACATGGACGGGACTGGAAGAGATTATGCTGAGTGAAATAAGTCAAGCAGAGAGAGTCAAGTATCATATGGTTTCACTTACTTGTGGAGCATAACAAATAGCATGGAGGACAAGGGGAGGTGGAGAGGAGAAGGGAGTTGGGGGAAATTGGAAGGGGAGGTGAACCATGAGAGACTATGGACTCTGAAAAACAATCTAAGAGTTTTGAAGGGGCGGGGGGTGGGAGGTCGGGGTACCAGTTGGTGGGTATTATAGAGGGCACAGATTGCATGGAGCACTGGGTGTGGTGCAAAAATAATGAATACGGTTATGCTGAAAATAAATAAATAAATAAAAAAAAACCCCAACTTTGTACCCTCATTCAAGTTCTATATATGCTTTGCTGGACTTGCCTTCCCAACTGCAAGATAACTCAGTTTTTCTCTTGGTAGTAGCACCTCTGAGCTGTGAGAGCAATCTGGTCTCATTTACTGAACATCCTTTTAGGATATAAAGGAGCACTTATAACCTAAAATATAAGCTCTCTAAAAAGACACAAAGTGAAACAAAAAACAGATCTCTTCAAGAGGTGATTTCTCACTAGAAACACAACTGTGATCCATGCAAGCCATCGAATGGTTGAACCTACTGAGTAGGACTCGTAGGAGAAACGCAAAGGGTGTGATGTCATGGAAACTCAAATCTCCACTCTCGCAATTTTGTAGATTTCCCTCTTTCCTGCCCACTTTCCTTTCACCAATGAAAGAGTTCAGTTCACTTCTATCAAAACAGATTAAGCAAATAAACTTGCCTTGGACTTCACAAACCTTCTACAAACCTCTTCGAAAGTCTAAAATTTAAAATCTAAATAGGAAATCCCTCACGGCAGACATGTACCCTCTTACAGTGCATGTTCTTACACCTGGAATCCCAGAACTTTCTATCATCCTTACTGTTGACTTAATACCTTCCTCTCATACTGCTGGCCTTTCCCTACACTTTCATTGTCCTCTCAACACATTTCTTTCTTACTCTTCTAAGAACTTGCTGTATTTTCTGTCCTTCCCTCCACTGATGGACTTCAAAATCCCCTTTTCCTGTAGCTCCCTTTGTCAGAATGTATATTTTGGTTCACTAACATTTAGGGAGACCATGCAATGTAGAGGCCTTAGACCAAAGTCTCTTTGTAAACAACAAAAACAACATCATCAACAAAAAATACTACTGTTTACTTTTATCCTTCATGTAAGTGACACCCCACTTCCTTTGACCATACCAGACTTAATGGAAAGAGAAACACACTCTCCCCAAGTCTAGCTCCTTTGTACTCACAAAACTACATGTACAATAAAATCCACCTAATTCTCTGGTGTTATAGCCAGAGGTCACAATTCATCCCTTATGCGGTTCAATTGCTTGGAATCATTATTAAAAAATACCTCTTTTTTGAAAGGCTTTTCTTTCTTTTTTTTTTTTTTTAAGATTTTATTTATTTATTTGATAGACAGAGATGACAAGTAGGCAGAGAGGCAGGCAGAGAGACAGGAGGAGGCAGGCTCTCCAAGGAGCAGAGAGCCCGATGCGGGGCTCGATCCCAGGACCCTGGGATCATGACCTGAGCCGAAGGCAGAGGCTTTAACCCACTGAGCCACCCAGGCACCCCGAAAGGCTTTTCTTTATTGAGTTGTGGGGGGTTTTGTTTGTTTTTTATGAAGCTGGTCTCTCTCAGGTGTTTTGTTTATTTGTTTGCTTTTGTTTTGTTTTGTTTTTTGTTTTTGTATAATATATCTATACCATCTTACTCTCCAATAGGCCATTTTTGCCTTTGTTCATCCACGAAATAAAATATTTCCTTCATAAGTTTCCCCTTAGACCCTCCTCTCTTCAAAATGTGTTCTGTTTTTCATAAACCAGAAAGAATATCAGTAATCATGAAGCACAGAAAACCATATTCTCTCTTTACACATGTCAACAAAGAGAATAATCATGTTTTAGTATAATAAATTTGATTGTAGTGGCTAACATCTGGAAGTCTAATAAGAATCATGTAAAATAATTTCTTGCATATGTATGCCTTTAAGACTATATATAAGAATGATACCAATAATGAAGGTTTTATAAAAGGATTAAATGTCTCTAATTTTTAATGAGTTCTTGTCTTTCTTTCCAGTCTATTGGCAGGGACTAATTTTAATTCCCACATTAAAAATTAACTGTATATTTCAAAAAGGAAGTGCTTAGTATCTCAAATATTGGCCACTCACCCTTAGGTACAGATTTATTTTCTGCTTCTGCAGATTACGGAATTGGTTAATTACCTACAAAACACTGTGTCAAGAATTCATTTCTGTTAAAAGCTGATAATGTCTTAGTAGGAATAAGTGTTTATCTACAACATGTTTTTGTAGAATCAAAAATGCCCTGTATGTGTCTTTTCATAACAAACAGAAGAAAGGAATAAAAATCCCAAACAAAAGCTCCTAGTGGCAGTATTTCTTCTGTCCATAAGTGGCCTTGCTTATGACTGCGTGGGTTAACAATCGCTAAAGCCAGATGTGAACTGCATCTGATGAAATAAAGAAAGGGTGGTTTATTAGTATAAGAACATGAAAGTTGGTCGCTAACTGAATGGAATACTGCAGATAAGGGAGAATCACAAACTATTTGCTTTTTCTTTGCTTCAAGAAAAGGGGAAAATATTTTTTCATCCTAAAACAATTCCTCAAGACAATGATATTTGGGAAAACACACAAACAAACAAACATCTGCTTGGAAAAGGGAATAACATGTTGGTCAATGGCTAAATTATATTGCTTTTGGAATATTTTTGTAGGTTAAATAAATACTTATATGAAGCTTGAAGTTCACCTTTATGATAGCACTTTTAAAAGTGTATTTGAAGCGTGTGAGAACCGGAAGGATAGTGTCTTTTGTGGCTTATGTTTTCTTCTGAGCTAGGGAGGAAAATGAACACATTGTTGTTGTTTGTGCAGAAAGACTCAAATGAGTGTCTGTGTGGGGAAAGTTTTAGAAAATTTGACATGTTTTCCTTGAGTGGTAAGAATTTGTATTATTGGAATTTTTTACTTCCAAATGCAATTTAAGCTACAGATATATCTCTACATATTATAAGACCGATTTTAGCATAGTTGAACAAAACAGGAAATAAAGCAAAATTTATCAGGTAAGCAAGAAACAATATTATTCTTTCAAATGAAGTATGATAATATCCTCTTATTTTTTTTCTTTTTTTTAAGAGATAAGGGACTGGTATTTTATTTTATTTTATTTATTTATTTTTTTAAAATAAATTTTTATTTGTTTATCTAACAGGCAGAGATCACAAGTAGGAAGAGAGGCAGGCAGAGAGAGAAGAGGAAGCAAGCTCCCTGCCAAGCAGAGAGCGGGTCTTGATCCCAGGACCCTGGAATCATGACCCTAGCCTAAGGGAGGCTTTAACCCACTGAGCCACAAGCCACAAGGGTGCCTTGTCCTCTAATTTTTAAGTGACTAAAACAGTTACTGTAATATACAGTGCCTACATGATTGTTTCTATCACTTCATTATCTGGTGGGACGTTTATAGCTTAAAAATATTGAAATTTGATAATATAGAACAGTTACACTTGTCCCTTTATTTTAGGCCAGTGTTGAATCATTAAGAGGTCAATGGTATAATATAATATGATATGATGTGAAATACTACAATATAGCATATATAATCCAATGTAATATGTGATACCATATCACATAATGTCATAACATATCATATCTCTTGTTCCACATTTTGGGTTAATTATAGAATTTGAGCTAAGAAGTGAAAAAAATATTAAACATGTGTCAAAATGCTTGAAACAGAGCTATATGGCCTACTAAGGAAGAGAGCTAAATAAAATTCAGGGACCATGTCAGGCATCCTAGGATGAGATACTGCAGATATGGCAGAATGAGAGTAGGATTTATGACATATTGGAATTAAACACACATAAATAGCATATATATATATAACTATGTTGAAGCATATTATTTTGAATTCTGTGTATATGATGAAAAACCAACAGTACACAGTGTGACTTGCACATATGAGACCACTTTTCTTTATCCCATGATCTCCTTTATGGACTTTTCAGTCTGAACAACTTCATATTCCTTTGAACACAAACTCCCTTAGATTTTAGGTAGCACACAGGGTATGTATTAACTAAGCTTGGTGACTAGATATAGACACAAATACCACACACAGAGCTAAAACTTTATAGAAGAAAAAATGTACAGTATTTGGCATTATGTGGATCTAAATATGAATTTAGCTCCACCAGTTACTAACTTTATGTTTTTTTTTTAATCTACAATATTACACATTACAATTTTACACATTAACCTGCTTCTTAAAATACCAAGTATTTTATCAGAACCACAGTATGCCTCCCCTGTAGACCAAGCAACTCACAGTTCTGCCCTGGTAATCCTCCGAAAACTTTGTGTCTGCCTACATGAGTCACCACCATGAACTACCAGTGTGCCAGGTCTAATTGGACAATTACATTGTCAGATCTATTATGTATTATATACAATGCCTTGTATATAACAGACATTTAGTATTTCCAAATGAGATACTTACATCAAAATAGTATTTAAGTCAGTCTTTTCTTTAATATCGCTAAGTATCCTATCATGTGTTACAGAAGTCACTGAGAAGTACCATAAAATATGTCTGGAAGGAGTTTTAGGTTTACAAAAGTGAGGAACCCATTTTTTAAAAAATTACCACCTAATATTGTATGTACGGATGAATCACTAAATTCTACAGCTGAAACTAATATTGCACTGAATATTAACTGGCTGCAATTTAAACAAAACCTTGGAAAAAATACATAAAATAAAATTGACTACCCAAAACAAGAGTGATACTAAAGAACAAATCTATCATCTTTTGTTCCTTGGTAATTATTATATTCAGCGCTAATATCTAACTATTTCTCCAAAGACTAAAGTTCCATCTTCTCAGCAAACATGTTGAATGAAGTTGCTATTGTCCCTGATCCTGGAATCATATATTTCTGCAAAGATATGTCTCAATGCAATTAAAAGTGATAGAGAATAGGGACCACTGGAAGCGATGTTGCCTTTTCTGACAAAATGATTGAATGGAGATCAGTGAACCTCACCAAACTAGTTTTCAGTGCTTAATGTCTGAGTAACTGCAGATCTGACAATGCAGTTGTCCAATTAGACCTGGAGCACTGGTAGTTCATGGTGGTGACTCAGGTAGGAAGACACAAAATTTTTGGAGGAGTACCAGGGCAAAATTGTGAGTTGCTTGGTCTACAGGGGAGGCATACTGTGGTTCTGACAAAAATGAACAGAAACACAAAAGTCTATCTTGGGAAAACACTTATTCATGCTGTCATCATCATACTAGCTTCCTTTGATGACTCCCAGCTCAAATTCTAAAGATGTAAAGACTACCACTAGTTTGGATATGCTCAGCATCATCAGTGAGCCAAATACCACTAACAACACTTATGCTTGGGTAGCAAAAATAATGTCTTATATTTGATATATACATTCTCACTATTAAAAGTTTTTTAAAGTCAAACGTATGGCCAGAGACATCCACAATGACGTAGAAACTTTCAGCACATGAGGCTCCTTCTTCATCACCAAATACAAATCAAGCCCACAAACACAACAGTGAAAACACTGGTAGTGTCTCCTCTACATGTCTTGTAAATTCGTTAAGCTCGCCACTTTCTTTATTTAAGATTTATTTTTAAGTAAATAAATCTTTATTTAAGATTTATTTATTTATTTATTTGAGAGAGGGAGAGAGAGCACAAACAGGGGGAGCAGCAGAGGGAGAAGGAGAAGCAGAAGTGGGCCTGGATCCCAAGACCCTGGGATCATGAGTTGAGCCAAAGGCAGACACTTAACCCACTGGGCCACCATGAAACCCCTAAGCTCACCACTTCTTAAAGGCAAAATTGCTACTGAGCCTCTGTGAATAGATTTATTTCTATTGTTTTATCATTCTAGCCCTAATATAATACACTTTTGAAACTTCCTCTCGGTATATAGATAAAAATAGGCTAGCTTTGGCAGCAATTTCACTTTCGTAAAGAAAATACAATATTCAGTTCCCTTGTACTCTAAAAACAGGCTGCATGAAAATAACTTCACATACTAGAAGCATCAAACAAAACTCATATTTTGTTTTGAATTAGCCCATTATTTTCTATAGCTGTCAAATAAGAATGTTGAGAAATACAGTTTTATAATCAGATATCCATGAAAAAATGCGGTATGTTTTTCCCATAGAAATATACTACACCCTAAACCCAGATACAGCATCAGCATTGAATACAAACACATGATAGAACTAATAAAAGTAAATACAACAATGAGGAGCAAAAGTTAAGGAGAAACTCTTCCACAATGGTGTGTTGTTGGTGGGGAGAGGGGCACAGGATATCCTTTCTGGGCCTGTACCGAGCTAATCCATTGCCATATGGTTTTATGACACCAACTTTTTTTTTTTTTTAAGATTTTATTTTTTATTCATTTGACAGAGAGAGAGAAATCACAAGTAGGCAGAGAGGCAGGCAGAGAGAGAGGGGGGAGAAAACAGGTTCCCTGTGGAGCAGAGAGCCCGACGCGGGGCTCGATCCCAGAACCCTGGGATCATGACCTGAGCCGGAGGCAGAGGCTTTAACTCACTGAGCCACCCAGGCGCCCCTATGACACCAACTTTATATGAAATTTCCTTTTTATCAAGGCGAATTCTTTGACATACTGCCTAAAATAACTACTAACCTCCAAACATTTTCAACTCCTTCACATTCATTGGTAGGGCTAAAAAATATGGGGAAGGTTTTTTTTTTTCTTTTTTAATGTTCTTTATGGCTTATTTGGTTATTATGATCCAAAATACTCCACTATGATATGACAAAATTGAAAATTTGCTATGTTAGAATCCTTTTTTTCCAAATTCATTGATCAGGCTTTGCCAAACCTCTTTATATTCAATTGTTATCTAAATATAGGTAAGTAATTTACCTGTAGGTAATTCATATTTCTGAATATAGTGGAACATCCTGAAACATCAGTGTTCACAAGGAGGCTTGAATTTCAGAGATTTTTCTAAGGCATTCTCGAATTAAAATTTAAATATATATATATATATATATATATATATATATATATAGCGCCTATTGTCCAGAAGAACATGTTTATCTACTTTCCTAAACTGAAAATATCTGCTAGTCTGAAACTAAACTAGCTTGCTACTAAGCAATCTAGGACATTCTGTACACAGAATTTAAATAAATCAATCTTTTGTGATAATCTGCACACATATTAATTTTCTCTAATTTTTTCTGCTCTACCACAATTCACAATTAACATGAGCTTGGTACTTTGAGATAATGCTATTAATTAGTAATTCTTTAATCAAGTTCTTCAAATAATTGACTTTCCTTGACAGAAATAATTACTACAGAACAACTGTCCAATAATTGTGGGGCCTCACAAATATTAGATATAACTACCACTCTAGCATAGCCTATATAATATTGTAATAATAAAGAATAAAAATGGCCCTCAGCTAAAATTTTGTAGACACTATAAAATCATAAGAGTTAAAGTGGTTCAGATCAGTCCCTTTGTCTTTTACCTGTAAGGCGTAATCAGCTGGTGGAAGAGAGAAATGGCCTCTTCCCGCCTGCAGCCTTCATCTTGGTTTCCGAGCATGCACCAGATGTGTAGTTCAGTCTAAAGTAGTTACCAATTACTGGGTTATAGCACATCATAGTGGACTGAAACTTTGAATGGGGTGATGCTAGTCCATTAAATCTGGCTACTTTTGGTAGACTTGTAGGATTGAGTCATAAAACAGTGCAATGCTCACACATTTTCTCCCCTCCAAATCTACTCTAGGGAATGACCAGTTTGCTATAACCTACCCTATAAATAGACGGACCTCTCTTTTTAACTTTTATGTTTCCTGTTCTATCAGATTATGCAACGGAATGGACACACAACGTACTCATTTTCTTTAGGGGCTCCATAAAGCATTTTTGTAAGGTGGTTCTAGGTTTTCCTTTATCCTAATTATTTGGGGATAAACTGAGACCATAGCAACTGCACAATCTCTAAACAATTTCACTTCTTTAAAATTTTATTAGAACCTGAACTCCTCTACCTGCAGAGAATTTCTCATTTGGACAATTTTTCCTTTCCTAATATTACTTCATTCTCTCCACACACTCTAATCTTTCATTTTTTTCCTATTTCAATATTTTAATCTCTTATTTAAATAAAACAAAATAAAAAACAAAACAAAGAAAAAAATCTTGCTGAATGTTCTTAAGAACTCAGCAAAGTCCAAGATTCTTTATTGGTCTTATAAATTATACAGGAATGGCAATCCTCCATAAATTTCCTTTTGACAGATTCTGCTCCCAGAGAGAAGGAAATAGTAACTTTAGTCCCAGAGGTGTACAAGCACAAAAAACTTCTGAGCTGCAGTTTGCTATTTTTCTCAACTAACTGAAAGAGTCAAATGCATTTATCACTACTAAGCTACTTTTTGGGTCAAGTTCTTCAAGGATTCACAAACAAAATATGATTTATACCTCACTTGTTACATAATATTAAGCTTTTCCCAAAATATAAATTAATAAAGACCTTCACCCTTTCCACCAAGATCACATAGAAAGACGGTGTACTAATTGGTCATCTCTACTTATAAAATTTTCTTTTGGATTGCAAGTTGTTGGTGAGGGAAGAGAATGGGAAAGTTCAAAAAGATTCATACTGTATTCCTAAGGGAGGGGGATATTAGTGACCACAGCAGGGGTCACTGGGATGGAAAACCAAAAGCATGTCTTTATTCATAGGTAAGCATCTATTATGTCAGTATTTTACACTTGCTAAAGGTTAACAAAAAATAGCCAACAACTAGCCGACAGCAGCTCAAGTTCAGAATGTTTTTTCAAACAAGTGAATTTTTCCATTTTCCTTGACTCTATCTAGCTTACTTATTATATATTTTTTTCTATCCTGCTGTGTGTCAGGACTCAAAATTAATAGATGTTCTCAAATGTAATTTCTCTGACTAAAGAGAGGGCATCGTATTTTAGTTTACACAGGAATTCAACACTATGAAGTTTGAAAACAACTAAACATGTGAATGTGGGCTGTGTTCTGAATGAAAGATATTGAATTCGGTCACTGGATTCTGTCCAAACTAACTGTGAGGTCATTAACCCACTAACAGAGTTCTTAAGGGAGATGAAGCTGCTAAGCAGGTTCAATATGTAGAAGAGAAACAATTATTAGTGTTTTTTAATTAAACCATTTTGTTTTCCAAAGGAGTTATTTTCTATTACATTTGCATTGCTATTTTTTTTAAAGATGTATTTATTTATTTTAGAGAGAGAAAAAGGGTGAGCAGGTAGTGGCAAAGGGCAGAGGAGAGAGAGAATCCTAAAGCAGACTCCCCACTGAGGACGGAAGCAGGATCCCAGGACCCTGAGTTCATGACCTGAGCCAAAACCAAGAGTCTGCCACACAATCACTTGAGCTACCCAGGCACCCCATATACACATTACTGTTTAAGTTATTTCAATACCTTATAACTCAAATTCTTTCTTCTCTGGGAATACATTTTAACCACAGAGTATCCTTAGGAGGCAAATAATAAACACAAATACAGTAGCTTAGCTTTAGTTAAAACAAACAACTACTTAACACATATTTTAAGCTAGATGTGTAAATAAGATAATAACTCATACGCTTTATAGTGTATGAGTTATTATCTTACTTTAAGTTATTACTTTACTTACACATACTTTAAGCTAGTTGTGCAAATAAGATAACTGATATGTTTTGTCATCCATCTGCTTTTATCATTGTAGATGCATTATATGTATAAACAGATATATAGTCTATTTATAATAAAAATATATATGTATATATACACACATATATACTTCTCTCTGCTAGTTTCCTTTTATATTTCTGTCATAGTAAAAATATTTATGTTCATTAGTTATTAAGGGTGACATAATGATAGTGGAAATTAACAGAACTAGAACTCAAAATCAAATGCATACATTACTTTTGATAACATTGTTTTCCATGCAGACAGGAATTAGCAATTCTGAAACTACTAAACATGTATACTGGAATTAAACAATTAAGTAAATGAATGGCGATCAACAGGGGCCAGGTTCTTCACTGTTGAAGAGGGAGGTGAAGACAAGCAAGGGGAAGAGGACAGAATGATCCTTGTGGTAATGGAGGACAGTTGGAGACATTAGTATGAACTCATCTTTAGGTTTATATAGATACAGATGGTTATACATAGAAATATTTGTAGATAAGTATATATATTTGGGTTACTATACATTCATGTAAACTCTTAGTCTTTGCTGTGTCAGCTAAGATTCCTAGATGCAATGATATCCCAATAACAGTGAATGAATCTGGCACCCAGATCTTGGTTTCCAGTACCATTCTCTAATGCTGTATATAATCTACTACCATCACCCAAATGAACAGAACGCATCACCTTTTATTATTTATTACTTTTTTTTTCACATCACCTTTTAAAATCACGCTATTTAAAAGATTAAACTTCACTACCTCGAATGCAAATTATGTCAATGCTATGTGGTATGTTTGTTTGAGTGGTGCGTGGTAACTAGAGCAAAATAGCCAAGAATAGTTCTGTATTAACTTAATATAAAGCAGAGTTAGTGTGTATGGAGGGTAGGGAAGAAGGGAGATTGAATTCTCCTTCAAAATATACAAACTTAGGAAGTCAACAGAAAACTTCAGTGAGACCTTGGAGTATCATAAGGTAGAAACAGGATCTTCAATCAGCTTCATGTGGATCTCCACCGACTGATATCAGATTTACCAGATCTACTGAGAAAAACAAAAACAACTAAATGATGATAAGAATAAATAAAAAGAATTCAAAATAATTAAAATAGTAATGTTAACTACGGAAGAAGAACAATGGGTTTATTTAAACTTGTCCTTTGTTATAAAAATGAGAAGCCAAAATTTCTCATACAAGTAAAATATAAAGTGGCCAATGAAGGACAACTATAACTGTCCCTCAGGACACATACTGCTTAAAATATAACCTATGAGAAATTATACTAGTTACCAAACATGCTTAGATATAGCCTTAAGAAAAATATGTACTGGCAACAGGCCTCTGGGGGAGAGGACGATATACATCCTTGAAGAGGAGCAGCTGGGGATGCCGGGCTTGCTCAGGGCAGAATGCCGCTTGCTTCATTTTCCCCCTATTTGCCATTCCCAGGAGCATCAGCAGACAGTCGGACAATGCTTTCATTTGGCTTGCTCACTCTAGGTCAGGTACTACGTGGCCAGACATATTTTGCCTTTCTTCTTATGTATCTACAAGACTCATGGTCAATGTGTAATCTACTCTGGCTTCTTTGTTGGTCATTACTTACTTTCTAATCAATATGAGATTGAGAAGTTGTTCTGCGCTACAGTCTTCTGCTGTCGCCCCCTGTTCCCATTCTCTTGCAGCTGACTTGTTTGTGCCTCATTCTTCTCCCGCGTGCCCTCAGGAGGCAACAGACAATTAGGAATTATAATAAAAATACATTATTTTGGAAACAGAGGGACAGAATTGTTGCGAAGACCTAGAAATGAGGAAAAGTATGTTGCATATAAATAACTATGAAGAACTGATGTTTAGAAACAAACATTCCAAATGTGTTAAAACAATGAAATAGCAATGAAAGGTATGAGACACAATTTTTTATGATCCTATGAGTTTTATAATTGAATTTATGTTTCTGTGCTGAAAAATTATAAAAAATAAAAGCAATAAGAGTAAATTATTTCTAGAAAATACTAAAATAAAATTAAGCCACAGCCAATATGCAAAGAATATGGAAAAAAAATAAAATAAGAACTATCTTATCATCTAGCAATCTCATTTTTGGATATATAGCCAAAAGAAGTGAATAAGGATCTTGAAGAGATCTATATTCCCATGTTCATTCCAACATTATTCACAATAGCCAAGATATGGAATCAGTCTTGGTATATACATACCATCCACATATATACAATAGAATATAATTCAGCCATGAAAAAGAAGGAAGTTCTGCCATATGTGTCAACACAGGTGAACCTGGAGGACATTGCGCTAAGTGAAATAAATCAGACACAGAATGACAAAAACTGCACTATCTCACTTCTATGTAAAATCTAAAACAGTAAAACTCATAGAAATAGAGAATAGACTAATGGCTACGAAGGGCAGGAGGAGTGGGAAATGGGGAGATGTTGGTCAAGGGCTACCAAGTTTCAGTTATAGAAAATGAAAAATTCTGGAGATCTAATGTATGAAAATGTGACTAGTTAACGTAATTTGTATATTTGAAATTTGCTAAAAGAACAGGACTTAAGAGTTATTTATCATCACACAAAAAAAGTAAAGAAATTGGTAACTATGTGAGGTGATAGATATGTTAATTACCTTGATTGTGGTCATATTTCACAATATATCGGTATCACAGATTGTCAAGTTGTAAACATTAAATATATATAATTTTTAGTTGTCAATCATAATTTGATAAATCTAGAGGGGAAAAAAGGAAATGAAACTCTGCTCACATTCTAAGATGTCACTATATATATCACTATATATATAATACACATACACAAGAATTAAACAATTAGGTTATATATTTATATACAAATTTCTTTATACCACTTATGTATACATACATGCATGCCATTTGTATATAATTTACATATAAATGTTATAAATGATTTATACATAAATGGTATGAAGACATTTGTCAAGAAAGGTGTAGAAACCAAAATCTATACAATGCAAGATAATTATACGTGGTCAGAGAGTTAACACAATTCCTTCCTCTTCTACATGTACAGCTGATCTTTGGTTTACTTTTTAGCTCTGTTCCTCTGATACCTTGATGAACTGCTATGTGATCTAAGAAATCACTGTCCCTGTAAAAAGACATTTGATGGGAATATTGCATCTGGCCTGGGAAAATAGCAAATACCTTTTAGTTACCCACCGCTTTGAGTTTCTCTCAATGTGGTGATCCTTATTACTGGCTCTCTTGTGAAAGCCTGAAACTGTTTTCAGACCTAGGGACTTCTTTCAAAAATAAAACATCCAGAGTTCAAGTGTAACGGACAATAAAACACAATGGCTGAATAAATGGGTTTTGATTGTCTTGGAAATAAATAAATAAAACATCTAAGCAAGTGCTATTCCTGAGAAATATTCACTATAAATGTTGAAATGAATATTGGAAAACATGATGAACTTAGTTATCACATACTTATCATTCAATTATTTATAAAAAATACAAAGTATGTATATTTGAATTCCACAAAAAGAAGCTGTACGAACAATTGTAAACAAGCTTCCAACAAATATTTATTGAATTTCTGTGTCATGCACTAGAGGAAAGATAGATACATTAATACTTATAATATATATTTAGGATTTAGAAAAGAAAAGCAATATTTTTTCCAAGACAACAACTGATATTTACAATCATAGGTCACTTACTTCATTCTTACACATCAGAATTGTACTATAATTTTGCACACCAGGATATCATGAAACTACTAACATTATTACTGCAATTATTTCACAGCATGAGGAATTATTTAGTTAAAAAATAGACAAATATTTATTTTTAAATTGGATATACACATATTGATATGTTCATTAAAAACAATAAATAAAAAACAATAAATGGAAATACAGCATTGTGTCAGCAATATTATTCTCTGGTTAGTGGGGTTAAAAAAGTGCTTTTATTTTTTCTTGTATTTATAAGATAATATGTGCAAAATTATTAAAAATAAATTCATTTTAATATACAATATATTAGTAAATATTAGAGTTGTATAGTTTAGAGTTAAACATACGACAGAAATTACATATATTTGCCAATGGTAGATAGAAAACTGAGTAATTCTCCATTTTATTCTTATTTAGGGTCTTTCACAAGAGGTGTTTATAGTTTAATTCAGTTCTGTAGAATACAAGGACAAGGAGTTGCCTCCAGAGGACAGTAAAAACTTACACATGAATTCAAACATAATCTTAGAAATAATTTGAGCCTGAGTTCAGAATATTAAAATTTCACAAAATATCAAGCTGTTTTAGAACTGTCTTTTTAAGTTCTTTGTATTTTGAATCATTAAAAAATACTGTAATAAAATCAACACATCAATAAAAACAGCTTAAACATTCAAAATCTCATCTGAACAAAAATTTATGGTGTTTTGGATTGGAAACAGAACATCTGTCAGTCATAATACTTTAAGAGATAATTGTACTACATAGTATGTCCATTAGCTTGTTATAAATTCACTGAGATTTATCATGGAGATTTAACATCATGACCCTCAATATAAAGTCATTCAGGTATTTAGGCTTACTATGTGTTCCAGAGATTATTAATTATAAAAAAGGATAGTTAAATTTAATGCTTTGTTCATAGATTGTTAGTACCTATCCCCTTGTATATCATTAAATCAATGATCACATGAATAAATAACTTATTTTACTCCTTTCTGAAAAAGTGAATTACTACACAGGATAAAAGAAGACAGTGGCTTCTCTCTTTTTTGTCTACATTTTTCTAGGCATACCTCATTTTTTAATTTTTTTGTTTGTTCAGCTTATGAACATCTCAGATGGAGAAGGAGGGTTTATTTTCTTTTTGTCCTCTTTCTGTCCTACAAGAAAGGTGGTGAACCTTCATCCACATCAAGATACGCTTAGAGTCCTTGCTTTCACAATGATAAAACAAACACATAACTAAAATAACCTTCTCAAAACCGATAGCAATTTCTGTTGTTTGAAGAAGTCAATGGATCGCTGCTTCAAAACAAAGTAAACTCATATCTGTTTCACATGTGGAATAGAACACACGATTGTGAGTTGTCACAAGCACTCCATGAAGGCACACACACGGGTTGTGTCTTTCCATAGTGTCAGCTTTATTCGATCATAAAGCAAAGTTAAATCACAATTATAGAGTGGGTTGAGGATTCCAAACTCAATGGCAGTTCACCATGTGATTAAATTGGGCTTCTAACACAAAACTGGACAAAGCACACAAAACAGGACAGAACACAAGCCATACAACAAACAAGTTAACAGAAGGGGTGCAATAAGTGAATGAACCAAACGCACTGGGGTGGGCAGTTGAGATGAGGCCTAGGTCTGGTCTCGGGCAGATCTCAGCACTTGCAGTTTCTGATGTGCAAGCAGGGAGGGCTCTTGCTTCTGTTCAGAGATCAATGGGGCACAGCCTTTAGCAGCAGTTGCCTTTTTTAAGTGGTCAGACATAGAGAGGTCAGGTCTGAAGAGTCTGACAGTTTACTGCTCAATTCCTAACCTTTTTAAAGGGATTTAATCAGTTTTGGGTCTCTACAGGCCTCTGGTTTTATTCCTTATCTGTTCTGGACCAGCTAATGCTGGTCCCGGCCATGCTTCCTAGCTGCAGTACCTTAACTGCTAGTGTCATTGCTGGACACAGGCTCCTGCCTGACATGAGAGACTCCATTTTACTCTCCACATTGGTCAAAGATGAAGCTGCAACCTGTGGAGCATTCACACCATATACAGAGAGTGGTAGCTTGGAGTTAGACATCAGGAAACAAGACACCTGACAGGTACCAAGACTATTAGACTTACAGTAAAATTAGAGCCTGGAAGAGCTGACTGTCACATTGTATATAAAATAGTGTGTTTATGGACAGAGATGATAGGAAGAAAAAGAAACTAAATAGACTTGAGTCTAACCATCAAGCTCTGTAATTACAATATAATTGCAGGGTAGGAATTTTGAGCTACTGATAGAAACCATGGCTCTGAATTGGGTCTTAAGGAGACAAAGGGAAGGGAAGCAATAAACACACACATAAATTATGAAAACAATGAAAACATCCCCAAACAATGTACAAATTATGTACATAACAATGCCATATCTTATTAAAATATATATATATATGTAAATCCTTGAGAACTTTCTCAAAGATAAAGATGGCAAATGCTCTCGAAAAAAGTGATACTAAAATGACACAATGGAATAATTAGACTATGAACTCATTGTCAAAGAAATCAAGTATTGGCTGTAGTGCAAAATGAAATTTTTAAAAGATTTTATTTATTTAATTATTTATTTGAGAGAGAGGGGGACACAGTGAGGGAGGGAACACATGTAGGGAGAGTGGGAGAGGGAGAAGCAGGCTTCCCTCCAAGCAGGGAGCCGGATGTGGGACTCAATCCCAGGACCTTGGGATCATGACCTGAGCTGAAGGCAGATGCTTCATTACTGAGCCACCCAGGTGCCCCTCAAAATGAATTTTTTAAAGATGCTTTATGTTTTGAAAGATGTAAAGAAATAGCCTATACAATAAAAAAATTATTAATAAGAACATAGGAATATTAGACAAGAATGCACACACACAAAATATTAGACAGTAACAAAAAAGTCCATATACATTTATTAAATAGAAGACAAACAAAATCCAATGTATTAGATAGTAAAATTTATCTATTGGACATTTTGGGGGGAGGAAATTTTAAGGCAGTGCCTATAAAACACCGATAAATGAGCACAGAGGATAAAACAATTATAATATGAAGTTAAGAGATACACATTGATTGACTTTAACATATACCTAGTAGCATTTCAAAAAGAACTCTGAAAGAATGGTGAAGATGTAATAATTTGAGACACTAAGACTGAGAAGTCTGTTTCTACATCTCTGGAGACCAGAAGTCCAAGACCAAGCTTTTGGATGATTTTGTTTCCAGCAGGAGCTCTCTTTCTAATTTGTGGAAAGTCATCCTCTCAAGATGACCTCTCCTCAGTGGACATATCAAAAAGAACAATTTGGTGCTTTGGTGTCTCTTCCTAGGACAGTAAGCCCATTGACAGGGTTCTACCCTTATGACCATATTTAACCTTAACTGCTTCCTTATATGCCCAATCTCTAATTATAGCCACAGCTAGTGTCAGAGCTTCAGCATATGAATTTGAGGGACATAAATATTAAGACCATAACATTTTTTTATTTAAAGAAGGGTTAAAATGAAAACAGTGGCCATACAGAAATAAAATGAACAGTAAGAGAGAGAGACAATATAGTTTAGTAGGGAATAAGTCTTGATAAAATTCTTCTCTTAGAAGCTGAGAGTGAATAGAAAATGTTAAATATTAAATAAATTTGGACTTACATAAAATTAAATAAACATAGATAAATATTCTGTTTCCGTATCAGGAGCCACAGGGCTGATGAGTTAAAAATTAACAGTAGTAAAAAAGATAAACAGAAATATCACAATAGCAATAACAACAAAAGAAAAACATAACATCTATGAGAATTAAATGCATATACATTTTCTTCAGCAAATCAAAAATTAAAGAGAAAATAATAATGCAGTTTTGAAATATTTAAACTGGATTGCATGTAAAAAATACTGCATATAAAAATTTGTGGGATGAAAGTAAAAAGTATTTTAGGAAAAATGCATAGCTTTAGGTACTTTTATTCAAATAAATGTTAAAGCGCCGGGGTAGCTCAGTCAGTTAAGCACCTTAATTTGGTCCAGGTCATGATCCCACGGTCCTGGGACAGAGTCCCTCAGTGGGCTTCCTGCTCAGCGGGGAGTCTGCTTCTCCCTTTTTCTCTACCCCTCCATGCAGCTCATGCTTTCTCTCTCAAATACATAAATAAAATATTTAAAATAAAATAATATCCCTGACTTGTAATAAAAAAAAAGGTAAACAAATACATAGGACATATTAAACAACATTTTAAAACTTGGAAAAGAAAATGAAAAATAAGTAACATTAAGGTAGGAAATTTTTTTTAAGAAGAAACAGAATATATGAATAACCAAAGATTAGCAAATTGTATTATATCAAAAGTAAAATTTATAAAACTGAATACTATATAAGTACAAAAAAAAAACAGCTTAAGAAAAGTTTAAAGTGTCAGTAACAGAATAAAAATATATTTAAAAACCTCCAATAGAAGGGAATTTTAGAATATATGCAAAAGCTATTAATAATACATTCCCAAAGAAAGAACTGTAAGAGGTCAATAGATATGAGGAACGACAGCAATCATAGAAACACAACATAAAACCTTGACATAAAGAGAGGATATAGAGAAATGGGAATTTTCACACACTCTTGGTGAACCAACACATCAAGCAATTTGGTCAAGTAAAAAAAAAAATGTTTAAATAAATATAATACTGTTATAAAATACACATAGGCAATATACTATATTGCTCAGAAAAATTGTTTTGAGAATGCAAGGAATTGATAAAAATAATTTTTGTGCAGTAATTAAAAACACGAGAGCCTTTCCAAGTGCTAAGAGCTAAAACCCCTTGCATCCACATAACAATGAAGATGAAGAACTGAAGTTGTTTGTGTCAATGTAACTTAATTTTTAGTTCTAGGAAATCCCTATCCTAGAAGATAAAACCATAAATCAATAAATAATTACACTCTTTGCTTCACAAAATTCTGCAAGCCCATCTATCTTAGAGTTTGTTCATTTGGGTAAAATCTCTTCTGCTCAAACAGCTCTCTTAGACAACATTTTACTTATAGACTTCTTTAAGAGTGTAGTTCCTCTGTGTCCATTAATCCTACATAATTATGTCATAAATTTTGCCCTATACCAATCAATTCTCCACCTTAAAAAATCCACTCAATAAATCAGAACATCTAAAGGTGTGGCTCCGAGGACATTAGTTGTTAAAGCATACTTAATTATTCTGAATGCAACTGCTCAAAAGATACTAGAATTAAAAGGAATTCCTTACTTCCATAAATGTATAACTTGAGAGTAAACTACAACACGTAGAGTACTCGAAGAGGAATTATGTAGACACGAAACATGATGTGAATGCCATGGGTGAAGCGTCCCAATTTATCATATCTTTGAATTATTCTCGAATCCTATTTACCTTGACTTGCTAATTAGTGGTTCTCCATGCTTCATGTTAGTTGGTAGTTCCAAAAGATACCTATGGTGATGCATATCCCCAGAGTAACAGTTGGAATAGAATCACATTTTTGTTTGATTTTCTATCTCAAGCTATGAATTCTTTGAGGAAGGAGGACTCTTGCCAAATTCATCATCCCTACGAGCCTCATGTTTGGCACATCATACATGATTCCTATTCATTAAGTGAATGGACATGAATGAAAAATGTGCTCTTGTGTTTTTAATTACTGCACAAAGGTAATATGACCTAATAGTCATATTTTGTAAATGGTTTATGTTTATTTACCTTAAAGGTTAACTTTAAAATGATTCATATGCTTTAGTGATTTTCATTTCTTAGCTGTGGAAAATCAGGTAACTAAAACAGTCTTCAAAGAAGATAGCTATAGAAGTTTTCAAAAAAGAGATACTTCAGGGGCGCCTGGGTGGCTCAGTGGGTTAAAGCCTCTGCCTTCGGCTCAGGTCATGATCCCAGGGTCCTGGGATCGAGCCCTGCATTGGGCTCCCTGCTCAGTGGGGAGCCTGCTTCCCCCTCTCTCTCTTTGCCTGACTTTCTACCTACTTGTGATCTCTGTCTGTCAAATAAATAAATAAATAAACTCTTTAAACAAAAGAGAGAGAGAGATACTTCATTATAGTATCATTTTAAAATGTCAGGTAAAATTTCTTGCCCTTTTGAATGACAAGAAGCATCATTATTCAATGGCAACTGCCTTTCTATAACATTTAATAATGAAATAAGATTCCAGATATGTTTGATTCCAGTTTCCAAGGGATTATTTTGCTGCTTTGTATTTCGAGAAATGATTCTCAAGAAAGGATGGGTGAGTTTATTTCACAATACCTCAATGTGGGCTCTAACATAATTTTTAAAAATCTTTGTCTTAATTACTTAATTAAATAAATATGTGTAGCAAACAGTGTTTGGCAAATGGGAATCATTTTTAGGTATTAGTGCAGATTGTAACAGTAATAATATTTATCACAGTTCAGACAACAATACAGGTTGGTTGAGTTTTAAAGGGCAATGCTCAATTTTTGTCTATATTGCAAAATTATATACGATGCATTTATCTTCCTATTACATTCAATTATAAAAGTAAATGACAACCAAAGCAATCAATGCAAAGATTTATGTTTGAAAAAATATTCTATATTTTATTTATTTTACAGAAATGTTATTTATTTATTTGAGAGGGAAAGCATGAGAGGGGGAAAGTCAGAGGGAGAACCAGATTCCTTGCTCAGCAGGGAGCCCAATGCAGGACTCAATCCCAGGACTCTGAAATCCTGACCTGAGCCAAAGGCAGTCACTTAACCAACTGAGCCACCCAGGCACCCCTGACTATGTATTAATGAAAGAATATAACACCCTTCTCAAATGACACATGACCGTATCTATAAATTAGGTGCATTCTAAAATATTCTTTTCTCTCGCTCTTGTAGCTTTGTTAATGAGAAAAGGAAATGGTACATCAAATGGTCTCACGGTAACTTAGATGTTTATTTTATTGCAAGTTATTTGAGTGATAATTTGATATTTATTTGATGAACCTCCAAAATTAACATCAATCATCTTAAGAAAACTTTCTAAAGGCTTTATATGGCATTTTCTGTTAACTGTTCTTTGCTTAGTAGAAGCTCAATAAATTTTATCAAATAAATCATCTGTGGACTCAAGATATTTTATACAAATGCTATGAAATGTAACAATTTCAGTGCTAGATTGTCCCTCTTCCTTTTACTAGAAACAGATTAGAAGTCAATCACATATTGGTCAGGAAATACGTAACACAAAAGAACAAATCAAGGCAAATGAGAACATGACCCATTATCCATTTTATTTTGCAACTAGTTTTTAAAACTGTCTTTTTCTCTACACTTTATTATGTAATTTCTTTAGATGAAATTTTACTATTTGGAAATATATCACATGGGGCAAATGATTTCTGGAACTTTAATTTATATATATAAACTAAAAGGAAAATCATTTTCTCCTGTTACAGTTAGGAATCTGATGGCAATCAATTTCTCTTGAAATATGTGATCAATAATTTCTAATTGTCAAATTCAAAGTTATTATCCATACATTTGTTACTTTAGATGGTAATTCCTTTAAAACTTTCTCCTTTCTTGAATTTTTAAAACAATACTATTTTTTTCATCCTACCAACTATTCCTGTAACTCAGTCCCTTTTGGATTTTATACTTATTACCCAATGTTTAATTAATATTCATATTGTTTAAAGTTTATATTGGGTCTTTATATTTTCTTGTTCTCCCATTTTTCCTTTAATACCATGTGATCTCATTGATTTATATAAATATAACAACTCTTCTAAACCTGATCTCTTGTATATATGTGTAGTTGAGAACTCCTGTCCTCCTATGAATGATGAAATCCATCTTAGACAGGAATTTAAATAAAATAATGTTAACAGGGGCACCTGGGTGGCTCAGTGGGTTAGGCCGCAGCCTTCGGCTCAGGTCATGATCTCAGGGTCCTGGGATCTGGTCCCACATCAGGCTCTCTGCTCAGCAGGGAGCCTGCTTCCCTCTCTCTCTCTCTGCCTGCCTCTCTGCCTACTTGTGATCTCTCTCTGTCAAATAAATAAATAAAATCTTTTAAAAAAATAATAATGTTAACAATTTACCAAGACATAAGAATATATTAAGAAAGTCTCTGCTACTCAACATGTTTAGTAAATAGTCAATAATAATCGTTGATGGTGATCACGGTAGGCACTGTCAGAAAAGACTAGTACATATATAAATTTACTATTGTTCTGCATCATTAGGTCCATCCACATGATCTACGCTGGTCAAAATTCCTTGCCAAATGTACACCTGAATTAAAAATCAATAGATCTACTCCCCAAATACAAGAATGATAGGCCTAAGACATCAGTAAGTTCCTTTCAAAAGGAAGAAAATGAAAGGAAAAAGAGCCATCAGTTTCAAGCAAATTCAAAATTTAACTGTATGCACCCTGTTGAATTTCAAGGATTAGGAGTAGTCCATTTGGCTTTAGGCTCTACCCTCTGATGCCTCCTCTCCGTGTCAGAACTCTCAGTTCTACCTTATGAGTCAGGCTTCTTTTTTAAATGAAAGGTAGCTTGTACTTGCAGCTGAGTGGTTTTATCAATCCGTCTCCTGCCAGTAGAATTTTGGGAGTTTGATAGCCTTTTGTCATTTCTCCTTTGGTCCAAGCCAGTGACATTTCTGCTGATACTACATTTTCAGGAACCTTATGGATCTCCTGTGTATATCCAGAGGAGTCACTCCATTAGACAGTAGACTTCTGCACAGGTCTTTCCTAGATAACCTCAAACTTATTTTTGGTTTCCACTAAAGTGGCTGAATGGATCCAGGAGTCAAATGCCTGATATCTTCAAAGAATATTCTGTGTCACTAAGTGATGTGCATCTTTCTTCCTTCTGGGCCATTAGGGACACCTGTAGCTTTCTCTTAAGTTAATACTTTCCTTACAGTGAACCTCCTAATTTTAGTTCTTTTGCAAAATGGATAGGTTAAAAGTTTCCCAGATGAAGCCCTGATTATCTTTGTTTGACACAACTACTTTCAGTTTATCTTCTTTCCTCCTGCATTTTACTATAAATGGCATTACGAAACCAAGTTTTACCTTCAACACTGCTGAGAAGTCTCAGCAAAATATCCAAGTTCATCACTTACAAATTCTGCTTCTTATACAACTGTAGGACTCAATCAACCAAGCTTTCTTTCACTGTATAATGACAATTCACTTTGCTCACATACTTAATCGCATGTTCCTGACTTCCTTCTGATTCCTAATTAACAGTGCCTGTAATGTTCACATTTCTAACAATCTTCTCAAAATTCATTCTGCCTTTACTCATTACCCAATTCCAAATCCACTTCCACATTTTTACATGTTTGTTACATTAAAATCCCATTCTTGTACTAGTACTACTTATACTCATACCAAATCTGTACTAGTTTCCTATTGCTGCTATGACAAATGAACAGAAACTTAGTGGCTTAAAAAACCTAAGTTTATTATCTTACTATTATAGAAGTCAGAATTTAAAGTCTGAGCTAAAGTAAAGATCTCAGCAGAGCTAGTGCCTTCTGGAGAGGTCAATCCATTTCCTTGTTTAGCCAGCTTCTAGAGGCTGTCCTCATCCTTTGCTTGTGGACATGCATCAGGTCACCTCTGCTCCCTCTCCTTCCTTCCATCAACACATTGTCTTCTTTCTCTGCCTCTCACGTAACTGCCCCATTCTTATAAGGCCACTTATGACTACATGGTCCCCACATGGATAATATGGCATATCTCCCCATCTCAAGGTCTTTAACTTAATCACATCTGCAAAATCCTTTTCCCATGTAAGGTAACAAATTCACAGGTCTGAAGATTAGGATATGCATGCCTTGAGATAGGGGAGACATTATGCAACCTATCATATCATATTTCAAATATGATGTATCCATTAAGAGAAATAAGGATGTAAGTTATGATCCATTAGATACATATAATGATTATATGTATATGTTAAAAGTATGAGCATATATAGATAAAATGAGAATCATTTCTGTTATATAATAATTATGATTATCAAGTGGTAACTATAGGAAATTTAATTATATTCCCTCCAAATCTTCTTGATGTTAAATAGTTCTATTTGCATTGAACTTCCAGAAATTATTCTTGTATTTTTCCCCAAAATGTTCCATGTATTTTCCAATGAAAGTTCTATGGATATTACAAGGACTGTAAAAACTCATAATTTGACAAAGATTATTAATTTTGGCTTTATAAAATGAAGGAAATGGTGTTTCAAATGCTCTAGACATTAATTTTGATTGTTTAAAACTGTTGACAAAATTCTTTTATTCAGTTATTAGATAGTCTACTTTAATTACTGTCATTTTGTAGTTTGCTATGCATAGCTTTATTATTTTAGTTGTGAAATTATCTGCACACTTTCCATTAGGTCAGTTAATGAATTTACATTTTCTAGAATTTAAGCATATGTTTCTTAGTGAAATTGTTTCAATTATACTGATGATCATTTTCAAAGCTTTGCATAAGCAGCTTGCTTTAAAGCATTAAAAAAGTGACTTTCTGTCCATGAAATAATTAATCCCTTTACCACTCCAGCAGATCTCTTGATGTTTCATTAATTTATCCAAAATTGATTAAAAATAGAGGACATAGCTTATAAACTACATTTATTGATTCTACTACAGAACTAGGAACTAATATTTCTGTTAAAAAATATTTCTTAGGGTTGCAACTACAATGAAATAGGGGAAACTCTCACAGCCCTCAATATCACTAATCATCAAGGAAATGAAAATCAAAACCACAGTGAGATATCACCTCACACCTATTAGGATTATTTTCAAAAAGACAAAAGATAACAAATTTTGGCAAGAATGTAGAGAAAAGGGAACCCTTGCACAGTCTTGGTAGGATTGTAAAAATTGTGCACCTGCTTTGGAAAATAGTGAGGAGGTTCTTCAAAAGTTTAAAAATTGAACTACCTCATGATCCAGCAATCCTTCTTGTGGCATATACCCAAAGGACATGAAATCAGAACCTTGAAATGATATCTGTGCCCCCATGTTCACTGCGGCATTATTCACAATAATGGAAACACCTAAGTTTCCATCAACATATGAATGGATAAAGAAAATGTGGTGTACATGTACAATAGAATGTTATTCACCCCAAAAAAGAAACTACTATTTATTTAAACAACACTGTGCTTAAGAACACTGTGCTAAGAGAAATAAGTCAGAGACAGAAAGAAAAAAATCACATGATCTCATTCATGTGTAGAATCTAAAAATGCCAAATATGCAGCTGTAGAGAATAGAACATTAGTTACCAGCGGCAGAGAAGTAGGGGAATAGGAGATATTGATCAAAGAGCACACAATTATATTTATGTACAATGAATAAGTCAGAAATTTAATGTACAACATAATGACTATTGTCAATAATGCTGATCTGAATACTGGAAATTTGCTAAAAGAATAGATTTTAGGTGCTCTCACCACAATAACAATAAAAAAGAGTACTATGTGAAGAGATAGAAATATTAATTCATTATATATATGTACATCAAATCATCACATGTGTATGTATGTACTTTCACTGTATATGTACATCAAACCATCATGTGCACGCCTTAAATATACATAATTTTTACTAAAAATGTCCTACTTTGCAAAAGTTATTATTTTAATTGAACATTTTGAGTATATAATGGATTTCTATTTTTAAGAAATCAATGATTTATATGTGTTTTAAAATTTATTGTATATGAACAGATAGCATATGCTTACAGAGAAAAAATCTCTGGCTTTAATTTCTTCTACTTTGTTTAAATACTACTATTATCTTGTCTTCTATTTTATTCATTTCTAAAGATACAAACCAATTATCTAATTGAATGTTGAAAAAGATATGATAAAACTTCTAGTTCTCCTATCATGTAATAATATGCATGTAGAAAGTAAATTTTTTTTTTAAGATTTTATTTATTTGTTTGCCAGAGAGATAGAACACAAGCAAGGCGAGCAGCAGGCAGAGGGAGAAGCAGGTACCTTGCCAAGCAAGGAGCCCAGCATAGGACTCAATGCCAGGAGGACCTGAGCCAAAGGCAGATGCTTAACCAATTGAGTTACCCAGGTAAGATTTTATTTATTCATTTGAGAGAGAGGAAGAGAGCACAGAAGGAAAGTGAGAGGGAGAAGCAGGCTCCCCGCTGAGCAGGAAGCCTGATAAAGGGCTCCATCCCAGGACCCTGAGACCATGACCTGAGCAGTAGTCAGATACTTAGCCAACTGAGCCACCCAGGCACCCCTATAAAAGTGACTTAAACAAAATATTTGGAAAATACCAGTCATAAGAAAAGTACACAGAAAAATCTGTGTGAATTGACCAAATCTATACTTGTAATTCCATTACTTAAACAATAAAAATACACTAATCATTTCACTCAAAAAGCTGAAAGATACAACAACAAAGCAAATCTAGGAAAAGGAGAAAATGTAATGTAGACAAAATTAGAAGAAAATAAGAAAACAGGGGCACCTGGGTGGCTCAGTGGGTTAAAGCCTCTGCCTTCAGCTCAGGTCATGATCCCAGGGTCCTGGGATCCAGCCCCGCATCGGGCTCTCTGCTCAGCGGGGAGCCTGCTTCCTCCTCTCTCTCTGCCTGCTTCTCTGCCTACTTGTGATCTCTGTCAGTCAAATAAATAAATAAAATGTTTAAAAAAAAAAAAAAGAAAATAGGAAAACAAAAGTCAGAGAACAGACAGGGGAAAAATTCGTGTTCTTCTTTTAATTGAATGCAACCCATGCTAATATTTTAAAAAATTATATGCAGTATAATACTGAAAGCCTTCCATGAATCACTGTAATATGCTGCTCTGAGATGGGGAGAGAGGTTCCCAGAAAAGAGATTCCAACTTCTCTGTGGCTGGCCCATGTGGTCCATTTTGAACTTTTATGGGCTATCCATAAGGTTTGTCAGAATTCCTCTGTTTTCTTCCCGAGATAGGTCATTGTTATTAACACAAGGAAATTATTTTGAACTCTTGCTAACTTTTCCTGATTCGTTCATTTAGTACTACACCCAGCCAAATTATTTGAATTCCTTGGAGGATATATTTTGCTCTAACTTTTAACTAAAGTGGTTTGGTTATCATTGGTCTTTTGTGTTTATTAATAAGTAGTGGTGAATATGAAATCTTTTCCTCATGCTGTTTGGTGCTGTCCTTCTCAGGAAAACCTACACTGTGAATTTAGTAAAACTGATTATACAGTTGGGACGCCTGAGTGGCTCAGTTCGTTAAGTGGCTGCCTTCGGCTCAGGTCATGATCCCAGCGTCCTGGGATCGAGTCCCACATTGGGCTCCTTGTTCCGTGGGGAGCCTGCTTCTCCCTCTGCCACTCTGTCTGTGCTCTCTTTCTCTCTCTCTCTGACAAATAAATAAATAAAATCTTTTAAAAAAATGATTATGCAATTTAGGAAAAAGAAGACTCTGACTTCGAAATTAGTATAATTGGACTACGAACTCATCCTTAAATCCACAGACACTCAAGTTCCATCAATCCCCAAACATTGTTCAAGTCACCTCCAACTTGTATGTCTGATGCATCTTCATTTTTCTCTCTGCACAATTTTAGTAAAGTCATTATTATGTGCTTGTTTAGGTGAGGACCTTGGCTTCCTATCTGGCTTCCCTCCTTTCTTTCTTCAGTCTCTCCACTTAGCAGACAGAGAAATCTTTCTTACAAATGGAATTACACTATCCCCAGCTTAAAGTCAGTGATTTTTCATTATGCTTAGAAAGTATTTGAAGCCCTTTCCCAGAACCTATAAATCCTTCCTAGTCCACTTTGCTGACCTCATCTCTGAGAACTCATTCACTCTCTCATTATGATCACAATAGCTTTCGGCAATTACAAGAGCGAACATACCCCATTCTCCGTATTGCAAAACTGTTGCATTTATTATTCACTATTTTCCCGTTACCTGGCATTCCTGAAGCCTAGTCTCCTGAGGGTCTCAGCTGAAGATCCTCAGTGAGAGTATCATGTTCCTTGTTTCTTTGCATCGCAAAATCACAGCATTTCCTTCATAGCACTTAAATAACCTATACTTATTTGAGTCATTTGTTGTATTATTTTCTGTTTCCTACACTAAAGTACACCTCTATTACAGCAGGTATCTTGTTTGTCCTGCTCAATAAATTACCCAGAGGGTGGAACATCAAGTCTGCTGGTTATATAAATGTTGAATAAGTAAGTGAAATGTGATGAGATGTTAAGTTTTTGTTTGTTTGTTTTGCACTTTGCAATATATCTTATACTGGAAAGTACATGTCTCTTTTAGGTATAAAAGAGAGATGAGCCATTAGGCAGGAAGCAACTTAAAAATATTTCGAATCTGGAGCAGAATCCCAGAGACAGTAACAAAATCAGTAAAAGATAGAAAGCAAACAAACAAGCTTCTCCTTTCCCATTTGGGTGCAATAAATTTATTTTATGGCCAAATGTGACCTAGGAGTGTTTGAAAATGATTATATATTTTTAGACTATCAAAAATTTTAATAAGATGAATACACAACTTTTGTAGCAACATGGACGGGACTGGAAGAGATTATGCTGAGTGAAATAAGTCAAGCAGAGAGAGTCAAGTATCATATAGTTTCACTTACTTGTGGAACATAAGGAATAACACGGAGGACACTGGGAGATGGAGAGGAGAAGTGAGTTGGGAGAAATTGAAGGGGGAGAGGAACTATGAGAGACTGTGGACTCTGAGAAACAAACTGAAGGTTTTGGAGGGGAGAGGGGAGGAGGCTGGGTAGGCCCCGTGGTGGGTATTATGGACGGCCCATATTGCATGGAGCCCTGGGTGTGGTGCATAAACAATGAATTCTGGAACACTGAAAAGAAATTTTAAAAAACAATAATAAGATGAAAAGTTGGGAAAAAAAGTTTTAATAAAACTTGTTCAGCAGATTTATGCAGATATTAGATAGGCATTAAATTACAAAGTTCCCAATATGTTAATAACCACTATATTAGTCTTAAGCATATTCTTTTGTAGATGAGACAAAAATTTCCCTTCACCCTCTTAGAGTTTTTCAGCCCAGCCTGAAAATTAAACTGATATGAAGTAGATAAACAGGAGAAAGGCATACAAATGTATTTAAGTTCTACATGAAATGAGAGCCTCCATACAGAATGAAAACCCAGTGGCTTTTATACTTGTCTGAACAGAACAAGCATTTGTAGGAAAGTAACTGAAATATAGGGGAGGCTAAAGAAAATTAAGAAATATTTTAACAAAATCTGTTGTGCAGAACTTCTCAGTTTCAACTCCCTGCCAAAGACATACATACATACATACATATATATATATATATATATTTTTTTTTTTTTTCCCCTCCCTCAAACAGGGAAGGCATCTTTCACCTAGGAGTTTTCAGGAAGAAAAGGGATGATTAGAATGTCATTCCTGTATTTGGTGTTTTTAAAGTGCCTTTAGCTCAAAATGATCCTTATGCCAAAGTGGCATTTTTGGGGGTAGAATGTGCCACCATTCACTATTCTTGGCTGCTTTCCCCTTTACTTGAAAATATAACTTCCAGGAGCTTTGCATATTATAGTCCCTCAACAAATGTTAGTTATAGGAAATGAATTTATTAACTGCCAGAGTTAAACACAAACCTGATTTCATTATTCCAGTATTTAATACTAATAATTGACTAATTATAGTCAATTCCAGTATTTTTTTGCAATACTGGAATTGACTATACTGCAATACCAATGTAATTGACTATACTGTAATACCGGTATAATATATGACTATAATGCAATACCAGTATAAATAATTCCAGTATTTAATACTAATTAATTGACTAATATCTAAACCTCCCTGATAGTACTACCTTATAGTTGAGCTGTGATTACCTTTTAAATACCTTATACTGATTTATTTCTGTTTCTTTGCCCCTCAAACACATTTTATCTTAACTACAATGTCCTTCTGCAAACTTTCTGCTCATGAGTTGAGATTTAGCACATGTATGACCTGTTTTGTCCAACCTTCTTATAACTATTTAGGTACCTTAGGCACTGCTCCCCTGAACTCTCAATCGCATTTTGAATTCCACTCCATTCTTATCATTCCAGGGTTTTTTGTTTGTTTGTTTTTGTTTTTGTTTTTGTTTTAATATTTCTCTCTTTATAATACATTTGCTAAGCTATTTCAAAACAGGCCAATTTTTTTTTTTGCTATGTTTGCATAATACTTTAAAAAGCATGTGTTGTACAAAAAGTTTTAGAGTCTCAAAATATTGAAATGGCTTAAATTGCAAACTAGCTTCAGTGCAAAGAGAGGAGCTCCTACAGCCAAGAAGCTGAAATAAAGGAGGGTTACTGAGACACTTGCCATTAGCCTAGACTTGCCATTGCTGGCTGAAAAACATCATTCTTTCTGTTTTGCTCTAGATCCTTCCAGATATGCTAACTCATTTCCATTTGAAGGAGTAGTGATTTAGTTGAAAATGCACTATATCTGACTTAAGTAGTTGTTTTTAAGACTTTATTTATTTGAGAGAGATTTTGAGCAGGTGGAGGGGCAGAGGGAGAAAGAGAAGTAGGATCCTCCCTGAGAAGGGACCCAGCAAAGGGTTCTATCCCAGGACCCCTGAATCATGACCTGAGCCAAAGGCAGACACTTAACTGACTGAGCCACACAGGTATCCCCTGACTTAAGTTCCTATTGCTGTTCTGGTTTAATAATTTTTCAATGTCTGCCTTATCTGCAGATATAAATACTTATATCACCTTAACTTCTAAACACGTCAGCTTTTAAATATGGTATCTATATTGTAAGTTTTTGTTACATTTTAAGCAGTCAATCAATGTGAACATTGATATGTTGACAGTCATATGGCATTATGGGCAATAAATGAAAATCAGTTAATGCAAAACTAAAAAATTGCCTAAATATCACTGATTGAAAGTACACCTCAAAAGCTTAAGATAAAATGTTTTATCTGAAAAATTATAATTAATAATAATGATGACATGAATTTTAACATCAAAAAGACACAAACTCATGAAGTCATTTTGTTTTTAAATTATATAGAAAAAATTTTAGTTAGAAAATTTTAGTCAATGAGACATGCATTAAAAATATAAAATCATAGTGTTATACCTAAATGTATCATATATTCCTTTTTCTGAGAAATATTTTTACAACTAGATTAAAACAGTAGAAATAAACGATAAATTGCCTACCCTTGTAAGCACTTATTCATAACCAGTAATTTATTTGAGAACTTATTTTAACTTATTTCTGGACTTTCAATACAATTAAAATTATATTCTCGTTCAGACATTATAATTTTAATGAGATATAACTGACTTGTAACATTATATTAGTTTCTGATATAAAATATAATGATTCAATATTTGTATGTATTGTGAAATGGTAACCACACTAAGTCAACATCCTTCCCATACAGAGTACAAAATATTTATTCTTGTAATGAGGATTTTTAAGATCTATTTTCATGGCAATGTTCAAATATTCAATACAATATATATTTTTAAGATTTTATTTATTTATTTGTCAAAGAAAGCACAGGCAGAGGGAGCAGCAGGCAGAGAGAGAGGAAGAAGTCATCTCCCTCCTGAGCAAGGAGCTTGACTCAAGACTCTATCCCAGGACTCTGGGATCGTGACCTGAGCTGAAGGCAGAAGCTTAACTGACTGAGCCACCCAGGTGCCCTTAATTACAGTATTATTAACTGTAGTCACCATGCTGCATGTTATATATCCATGACTTTTTGATTTATGTTTAAATTTATAAAACAGGTATAATTTTCTAGTTTGAATATAAGTAATTCATAATAGTAGTTATACTAGATTCACATTCAACTTAACTTCAGTTTTTCCATCAAAGGTGCTGTATTTTTATCCAGTTATTGGCAAAAGGCATTACCTATTTTTCTAGAATATATCTCTATGTTGTATTTAATTAGCAGGAGGGATTTTTTTCCCCTTGAAAATGACATTTGAATAACCTATTTATAGCATAAACTACAAAATCCTCCTCATTTCATATACTTCCCTCTTTTTTTTTTTTTTTTTTTTCCTATCTCATATACAATAGCATGATTCTCCCGTTTGGGACAATTCATTGTTCTTTCTAAACTTTACTCCATTATCTGATTATGAAGACAAGTGATCACCACACTGGTTCAGAGGTAAAAGTTTATAATGAATGTGTGTATTCTCAGATGGTTTTGATTTCTAAAGGATCTGTGTAGACTTTAGTTACATTAACAGAGTGATCATCTTTAGCTATTCATTTAAAGTCCTAACATCAAACCATTTTCTCAGACCTCAAAAAAATGTTAAAAGTATAGTCATTTATATGTTAAATTCTCTCTCTTCTGTTTAATCCTTTACTGGCTGATAGAACTCACCTTGTTGAACAGCCAAATACTTTTTTTTTTTAATAAAAATCAAGCAGTTTAAAGAGCTCAAAGGCTTAGTAAAACCAGAGACTTGCTAATTTATTTTTAAATATGTTTTTAATGTTTTTTAAAGGAATAGACACCCTTTGGGTTTTTCTCGTTAAATTAACACTATTTCAATAAAAGACCAAATGAAAAAAGAAATTTGTAAACATTTATGATATAAAAAACATGAAGAGTAATAGAAATTAAAGTCGGTAATTAAAAGAACAAGGTAGGCAGAAATATGACATTTTACTCCCCATTTTGAAGTTTCCTGTCAGGTATGCAAGATAGTTATAGATGATATGTGAATGAAAAAAAATAGGCAATAGAATACTAGAGGGAGTTGGGAATGGTAGGTACCAGATAACAGACTTCTGATATTCCATTTATGTCTGATGGCTTTGCAGTTATAATTTGAAAGGAGAAATTACTAACTCATGCATCTCAGATTCAATCTTGCTTTAAATCAGGATAATATCTGTGTAGTCTTTGAGGAAAGAATGTTAAGAAAATCTTATATTTTCAAAATTACTATACTGGTATCTTTTATAGTCTCTGGTAAAGGAACAGAATAAACAAATTACTTCTATTTTACAAGATTTATAAGAGCAAGATTTGTAAAGAATGTATGTCAGAGGACCTTCCAGTGATACAAATGTATTAATGGAAATGTATTGTATGCAAGCTCATTCTCCTACATTGTACATTTAGAAGACAGAAGAAACTTCTTGAGTTTAAAATTAATCGCAATTTTTAAAATATATCTAGTTAGAAGAATAAACCTTTAGCATTTAAAGTTTGCATCACTTATTTAATATATCTAATTTTTGGTTTTGTTTTTGTTGTTTTAGAAAATAAAATGTTTTCAGGGGCGTCTGGGTCGCTCAGTGGGTGAAAGCGTCTGCCTTTGGCTCAGATCATGATCCCCGGGTCCTGGGATCAAGCCCCGCTTTGGGCGCTCTGCTCCGTGGAGAGCCTGCTTCCTCCTCTCAGCCTGCCTCTCTGCCTACTTGTGATCTCTGTCTGTCAAATAAATAAATAAAATCTTTAAAAAAAAAAACAAAAACAAACAAAAAAAATGTTTTCTTCCAATCTGTAAAGGTATTCACTACCTCTTTCAAATGATGCCACCATTTATTGATGATAAATCCTTGGAGTTATTCTTAAATTATCTCTTTGCATCAAGACCCCTACCTAGTTTATCAGTGAAGCATATTTGCTCTACTTTGAAACACAGATTTTACCATGTATCATAAGAAAGAGGTAACGTGAGGTTGTATCTGGCATATACTTTAAGGTTTTTTTTACATTCAAACTAGAAAACTAAATCTCTTTTATATTGAGTTTTTTTTTTAAGATTTTATTTATTTATTTGACAATCAGAGATCACAAGTAGGCAGAGAGGCAGGCAGAGAGAGAGAGGAGGAAGCAGGCTCCCTGCTGAGCAGAGAGCCCGACGCAGGACTCGATCCCAGGACCCTGAGATCATGACCTGAGCCGAAGGCAGCGGTTTAACCCACTGAGCCACCCAGGTGCCCCTATATTGAGTTTTTAAAAACTCTACCTCAAGAAGTAAGAACATTGTGATTGTCTGGAAGAGAATATAATATTAATCGCACTGGAAATCCAGAAATAATCCATCTTGTTAAAATCACCATCATTTCTCCCACAGACTACAGAAATAACTTTAAAAGTATTCTCATTGCTATCAGTTTTGCACACAAGCTTCTCCCTTGCTCCAGCTGATTTTCAAGGAGAGCAAGAATGATACAGAAAATAATAATCACTATGCATTTGTTAAAACTCATAGAACCTATACATTATAAAGAGTGAAATTTACTAATATATTTTTTTTTTAATCTACCCAAATATCGAGGGACCTCCAGGAAGAAATGCAAACTGTGACAACTGAATCTAGCTGTGTTACAAATGTATGGCATAATTGCACCAAAGGAGGGGGGGGAGGAAAAAGGGAGCTAACTTAAAGAACTTTGGAAAAGAACATTTTGAATATTGTACAATTAAGAACAAAATACGTAAGGACTATACCTCAATTGGTTAATTTGTTTCTACAGGTGTAGGGATTAACAATTTTACAACTTGTTTACTTAAATATTGGAGTTGAAGAACTAAATTGTTGACACTAGGAGCCCTGTTTTTCTCTGTCCAAAAAAGAAGTTATAAATATTAAAGGAGGCTAGATAAATGCAGGTGCATGAATCCTACGGTGCTGGATTAAGCTTTGGAGTATCAGTGGGAGCTTATGTTTCTTTTCTATAGGCATAGACAGATAGAAGAGGAAGTAACTATACCCATGTGTGTTGACATGGAGTCATACGCTCTGTGTCCCAAGATGGCCTAGAAACAGCACAAGTCCAACGGCAGTGAGCATACCTAGCATTCTTATCTCAATGTCTGAAACCAGTTCTTCAAGAAAAGGAACCTGGGATCGCCGGAAAAATGGCTGATTCTAAGGCTGTGGTAGGAGAAATAGAAGATGAACGTATGGCACATTGTATTGGCAGAAAAGTAAGAGAGACAGGGCCATGTTGAAGGGACACAGGAACCAAACAGAAAACTCTCCTGGCAGCTAAGTCTGGAATCATTTGAACAATGATTTAAATAATAGTAGTAATGGACTATAACCCGAAGAATAAAATACGTATCTATGAACCCATCTAGATAAATAAATGACTTAATAGATAAATAAAGGCAGGAGAAGGCACAGATTTTCCTTAAGGAATTCCAAACAATAAATTTAGAAGAAATGTGGAAATAGAAAATTATCCTTAGAGTGACATAGTAATAATTTCCAAAGGCAACATCTATAGGTATGTGCTAATACTGGCAGGCAAAACTTGAAGGAACAACAGCATCTTGGCATAACCTTGAAATATCACCCCCAAATCCTTTATTAAACATTGTGGTGGTTTAAAAATATCTAGAAATTCTTTGATACTCCCTCCAGAGTGGTGTAGTTCAATGTTATTTCCTTTTGGTAAGGAGCAGATTTAGTTACTCATGTCTAATAACTAGAGTACAGAAAGGGGAAGAAATATCATACAGAAACCTGACACCAGCTTCTTCTTGGGATCAAGGTTTACATCACCAGTGCTAAGTCGTGTTGATACCATGCCATCCTTCTCCAGATGATACTATGAGAGGGCCACTTCATTTCTCTGATATTCATTCTCCCCCCAAATCCATAAACCCAGTCCAATCATGACAAACTATCACAGAAACCCTATCCAAGAAATATTTTTCATGATACTCGAGCAGTCATGAGCATCGAAGGAAGACTAAGAAACTGTCAGGAACCAAGGAAGGATTAGGATACGTGATGACATGACATCCCAACAGAAAAGAACATAAGTGGAAAAACTGTTGAACCCAGAAAATCATTTAATAGTATTGCAATTTTGTTTGTTTCTTAATTTTGTTCAATGTAGCATGGTTACGTATGATGTTAGTAGGAGAAATTACATGAAGGACATATGGGAAGTCCCTGAACTATCTTTATAGCTTTTCAGTACATCAAATATTATTTCAAATTTAAAAAGTTAAAATAATATTAATAATTTTTGCAATGCTTCCCGCTGAAACTCCGCCATAGCAACCCACTACATTCACAGTGACTTCTAACCTCACTGTCCTGGTCTATAGAGTTAGTTTCTGGCCCTTGTACTAGGAGATGTATCTCCTTCTCTTCTTCACTCCTGCATATTTTGGTTGCAAGCACCTTCTTTGCTCTTTGTTCCTATCTTAAGGCTTTGAAAATCCTTGTTCTTGAACATAAATTCCCTGCTGAGTACCTTGCCTTATGACAATATTAATATATTTCCTTCTCTATCCCTTCAGCTTTGTTTCAATCTTTTTTAAGTGATAAAATCACATAATGAACTAACTGAATTTTTAAAAATCAGTCGGATTTTTCATTATCTTGGTATTAGATTGCGCCTCTTAATTTGTCATTTGCACACAAAGGTTAGTATATAATCAATTTAATTAAAATATATTTTTCACTTTTAATGTCAAAAAACATAGAGTGTGATTATGACTTATAAAACTATTTCAAAACACAACCGAATTGATTATAAGTGCCTTTTGTAACAGCCTACAAAGCTACTCAACTATATGACGTAAAGTAGATTTTTTTTAAATAGATAAAATGTAGCTCAGTCTAGTAGGGGCTCTTTATTTTACAGACAAAGAAACAGATGCCCAAAGAAGAGTTTGTGGTAGTTTGCAAGAGTCCCAGGGCTTCCATTTAGCTCCCTACATTGTCAAGCTAGTTTTTGATTCAAAAATTCCCCTAGCTTCTTTTAGATATCATCTTCTTTACAAGTATAAACTATACTGTATACAAACTTTGCATTTTGGGGGATCAGAAATGAAAAATTATTAACAGAGCAAAAGCTATAGTAGTTTATGTTTCACAAAGAGGTAGAACTAATCTATATCAGGAACTTTTTTTTTTTGAGATAAATGAATATAAGTAGTTCAGCCAAGAAGTTCACTGAAGTAAGATATCCCTTTCCATGAACACTTAAAAGTATTCATGAAATACTAGAAATGATAAAATTGACAAGTATATGATGAAAACTTAGTATTGATTGAACACAGAAGCAACGACTGTTTCTTTCAAATATTAATAACTCCTTTATTGCACATTAAAATCCCATCACATGAATTTATTATTTAAAACTCCAGTAAATTTAATATTATCTCTAAAGCAACTATTATAGAGACTTAATGGATTTCTTAATTAGGATATAGCATTAATGGTTCTAGAACTCTAATTAAAATGGAGGGGTTGAGAAACAGCCAAAGTCTGAAGTAATTATTCAAGCCCTGATTTTATTAAAAAAAGAAAAGTGGACAGAAGCTTTATTCAAAATGTTAAAAGGAAATGTACAAATCATATACTTCATTTAGTCATTATAATGTTTTCCATGAGGATTAATATGTATTGTTCCCTTCTAAATATAGATTCTATTTTACTTTAATATCCTGTAAGTTATTTAATTCATCTTGCTGTTTAATTGGAGTTTATTGATTTTACAGAGAAATTAAAATGCATCTTCTATTGATACTTGGCAAATTCTTTTGTACCTCTGAAATTTCTTTCATAATTTTACTTACTTGAATATAGATTTTTTTTTTAAAGATTTTATTTATTTATTTGACAGAGATCACGAGTAGGCAGAGAGGCAGAGAGGAGGAAGCAGGCTCCTGCTGAGCAGACAGCCTGATGCGGGACTCGATCCCAGGACCCCGAGATCATGACCTAAGCCGAAGGCAGCAGCTTAACCCACTGAGCCACCCAGGTGCCCTGAATATAGATTTTTTTAAAAAAGTTTTTTATTTATTTATCTGACAGAGAGAAATCACAAGTAGGCAGAGAGGCAGAGCGAGAGAGAGGAGGAAGCAGGCTCCCCGGTGAGCAGAGAGCGTGATGCAGGGCTTCATCCCAGGACCTTGGGATCATGAGCCAAAGGCAGAGTCTCTAACCTGCTGAGCCACCCAGGCGCCCCTAGATTTTCATTCTAAATGTATCACTACATTAAGAAGTCATCCGAATAGAAACACCTGGGTGACTCAGTCCTTAAGTGTCTGCCTTCAGCTCAGGTCATGATCCCAGAGACCTGGGATCCAGCCCAACATTGCGCTTCCTGCCCAGAGGGAAGCCAGCTTCTCCCTCTTCCACTCCCCTTTGCTTGTGTTCCCTCTCTTGCTCTTACCATCAAATTAAAAAAAAAAATTATCTGAATAAATTTATTTAGGAAATGTTATCTGTGACTGTTAAGAGTTGATGTGATCAAAATTATTTAAATGATTTGAAATTTAGTAATAAAGTTTAATATTTGACTTCAAATAACATAATTTGATTCAAATAAACATTATCTACAGCTATTTTTAATCCATTATTATGCATGTTAATAATACACTAATTAGTTTTAGGATGCTTTATTAGATAACAATTCTTCCCATATCCTTTACTAATCTCTGGATAGTTAAGATGCTTTGTTCTGAGTAACAGCAAATCATTCTTAAAGAGCAGAAGCAGAAAATGAAATTGAGGACAGGGGATCACAAGTATCTTAGGGAACCAAAGACCAAGAAATGCCACCAGGATTCTTATGGATTGGCACATTGGAAGAGGGGAATATTCAGGAATTTGAGAGACATTTATTCAGTGTCTGACTTGCTTATGTTTAACTTACATGGACTTACATCTCTGCTTTTTTGTGTCTCTAATTCATTCCCCTCTGTAAGCTGAATTTTTATCTCTTTAAAATTCCCATTGAAAACATGACAACTTCATCATTCCAGAATTCCATGACCTCAAGTAAATAAAAATGATTAAAATGAATTATTTTTCCAAATTCCAAATTCTGGAAAAGGAATCTGATCGTCCTGACCTGATTAGTGTCCATTTCTGATACAATTAATTATGGTCTGAGGTTTAGAGGCTATAGTATAAATGAATGAGTCAATGTCCAGTCCTGTCTAAGGCAAGTATAAGATAAGGAAAGTAGAAGTCACAGAAATCTTCAAAAGGTATAAACCACATGGAAAGAATTAACTATCTCTCATAAGTGAAACCATGAACATATTTATGTTTACTAGACTTAATTCTTCATCAGTGTTGACACTATAAAATTTAAATAGTATAAAATAATGGTATAATTTTAGTGATTTATACTTAACATATTTAAGTTCTCATAACAGGATATAACCGGAATGATTTCCAGTGGAGGCTAGAATTACTTTGGATGGAGCCTAAATTCAACACAATATTTTTAAATGTTTAGTTAATACATTCCTACATCTGCTAGAATATATACTAATTCTGAAAGACTAGTCAGTTTATCTCTTATTTCTAGATAAATAAGAAATCACCTCCAACATTTTTCATCAAGTTTTTTGGCTACTGAACAACATATTTTAAAATCATCAGTTAATCAAAGTACTTACTAAATAGGCACAATAAGCCACATCTAAGATATATTTATAAAAAATAAATTAATTAATTGAAATAAAATAAATAAAAAAACTAAGACAGTCCCAATATCCCTATTTTTGTGGTGATTTTTTGTTTCTTTATGTATTTTAACTATCCTACCTAAGGTGAACAGGGCAAGACAGTGAGGTGCCTCAGGTGCGGCACCTGGTTGGGCGTGGGAATTCCAGCTGCCTGAGGGCAAGAGGATCTCCAGGGTCAGGGTAACCAGGGCGAGGCAACAAGGGGGCGGGGCCATCGACTGTCGGGATGTGGTACCCACGTCAGATATTTTCAGAGTTGCTTGATAAAGCATATATTCTCTGGTAGAATGCCCTCCCACACAATAAAAACCCAAGCTAAAATAGCCCCATAGCATTCCAGCAAATATTGAACTAACTGCTATTATGGATGGCTTGCATCCTGTCCAGACACAGAAATCGCCACAGTAATATATTGTAAGAAATTCCAAAATGAACAAATTGCCTCTGAATATCTCTAGAGTAGCCTAACCATCTATATTTTCGAAGTATAATGTCATTCCTGGCACACAGAAAATACTCAATAAATTTCATCGAATAGATGGACGAGTAAATGAATAGAGGGAAAAAGCTAGATTTTAAATCAGACTAGGGATTAAATCAGTCATTAGGGAAGGCACTTGAGCTTCAGTTTCATTAAGGGGAATAATCATATTTATAGAGTTGATCTGTGAATAAAATCAAATCGTATTTTTAAACACTACAGTTCTTTCTGACACAAGTTGTTTCAAGCTGACTTAATTTTTTTTTTTAATTCAAACATCTGCTTTGAAATCAGCCATTTCTCCAATGAGTCCAGCTCATCATAATGGATAATGGGATTTAGAAGACAAGATGGCTTGCTAGATTTGCAATTTTTCAAAATTGAAAATAGGGGAACAAAATTGTATCAGGTGTATTAAAGAGTTTTCATAGCAGATGAGACTGAAGGAACCATAAATGGTATTGATTCTTACAAATTACTATTATTTGCAATATACACGCACCATGTATATGGAATATAGTTAATTCCTAATTCACAGAAAAAATATTGAAACAAAAATATTTGAAGTGTCCAGTGCAGCAGGGATTTGAAATATTAGTGGTGAAGTAATTGATTATTTAAAGATTTTAAAGTTGTAGGTTTTGTAAGCATGTATCATATGAAAAAATAAGCTCTTCTTTTTGCATTAGAAAAATTGACATGGTCAGTAACTTCCAGTCCACCTCCACTCTTATCTCCCATGATAAAAACTAACACAAATGCAAACAAACACTGACACCTAGATATCAGGTGTTCCTTCAGTCTTGGTCCCCTAGAGCAGACCTAAACTGAGTCCTGGGTCCAATTTAATCCATAGTAGCCCAAAATGAGATTTCCCAAATCTTAGCCAATCTGTAAAGACATAAGTGTAACCTAAACATTTATTGTTGGAAGCCACTGAGATTTTCCTGGTTGTTTTATGCAATGTTATCCAGAGGGAGGGAAAAAACTTGATGAAATCCCAAATGTCCATCAACTGCAGAATGTATATGTAAAATATGCTATATTCATATAATGGAATGATGTGCAACACACTGTGGACAGATCTTACAACTATAATATAGAGAAAGGATATATGCTTTTTACGACACAAAGAAATCAGGAAAATTTTTAGTAAAAAAAGCCAAGTATGAATTACATCTCTTGTAAAGAATCATTAACAGTACCCCCCATTCTTTCTATATGTATATGTACATGTAGATATCGGATAAGTAGCAGATTATAGAGTTCATGAACAGAAAGTATTTTAGAAAGTGTGATGAAATACTTATTAATTCAAAATGCAATATATTACACTAAGTTTTACTTAAATTTACCATAAAGAAAACAGATGCAAAGGAAAGGATATCTGTTAATTTTTAGTAAATATTTCTTTATAGCAAGAGATAATACTTTCTAAAATCTATTTAAACTTCAGAAAATGTATGAAGACAAATATAAAGTGATTGGAATACATTTGATTTTTACATAATTCAACAATATCTAGCAACTCCTTAGTGCAAAAAAATCCAAACTCTAGTACTCATCTTCTCATTTCCTATGGCTGTATCATTAATGTTACAGTGTCAACTTTTATAATATTTATACATGTTATGTTACCATGAGCCCTACAGCTAAAAACAATTCAACTTATTTTGGTGAACTTCATAACACTACTCCTTTAATACCTTTATTTATTTATTTATTTGTTTGTTTGTTTTCGCATTGTTATTTCTGTGAGAACTTTGTCTACTATCTGTTTGTTTCTAGGAAACTTGGAACAAGCCTGGGTGCTGTGCTCTCAAGAGTTCTTGAAGTTTGTGTATAATACCTTAGAGGAAGCTTATGTTTTGCTGAGGATCTGTTAAATCCCTTTATACATTATCTAATGTATTGTACAGAAGGTGCCTTTATGTTGGTATTTTGTTAAATCCATTCAAACGTTAGGAAATAGGTGTTCAGATGGAGAAACTGTTCATGGTGGCCAATCTACTAACGAGGGATAGAACTTGAACCTGAAAATTCCCAGACGATGGATCCTCATCCGTGACTATTAACAAATGCCACATACCACCATTTAGCAGGTGACTGCTTTGGGTTTGATGCCCACATTCTTGGGTGAATAAACTAGAAAATATTCTTGTTGAAATAAGTCCTCTTTGAATATTATTTTTCCTCCTTCTCAGCAGTTTTAGTCCTTCTTTCTCAGGTTTGTTCTGTCTTTGTGAATACTTTTTTTTCCCCATTTTAATTGTTCTCCCTTTTATTTCCAGGAACATATTACTCACACACCGTATATTCTATCTTCTATCTCATCTTTCCCACAATCAGTTTTAGAATTTTGTTTTTCTCATCTCCTTTTTGTGTGATTTCCTCAATGCTGTTTCCCACGTCTTCGATGGATTTCATATAATGTTTATTCTACTTCTATTAGTTCTAAAAGAACTTCTAACTCTGTATTTTATTTCCCAATGCATTGAATTCTGAACTTGCTAGATATATGGCCTGTAATTTTTTGAACCTATGGTGCACTGTCTAAACTCAGTTTTCTTGGGACATACTTCATTTAATATTCTTTATTCATTGTCTGGTATCTTAATTGTTACAAATAAGACCAATATTAATTTCTTTTTAATTATTATTACTTATCCTTGAAATACAGTTTGGGGAGAGTGGACAATGAAAACCTCAGCTATCACTTCTATTACTGTTTCAATGTTGGGAAATTCATTCATTCATTCATTCATTCATTCACTATTCTATTGCCTTGGGGTTTGACTATTCCTTATTTCCGAAAAACATTTTTTAAAATATTCCCCACATGTCATGCCATATTATCTCTTTGTGCTTTTTTTTTTTTTTTCATTTTTATGGTGAAAATAATCCCTTTGTTCCACTATTTTCAATTGGAGATTTCCTTTATCACAAAATTTAACCTTTTGTAAGATTTTATTTAAAACAAGCATTTCTGTTATTGTATTTCATTTTTATATTAACTTGAATATTCTTTCTCAATATGATATTATATAACTTTCTAAAGTCTTCTTGAAAAATATATTTTATAGTTACACAATTAATTAATTAGGCTTTTTAGCAGCTTTTGTGATAGGCCTTTAATTTTTTACTGTGTGCCAAATTAATAACCAAGGCCTCCACATTACTTCATTATCACTTTGGGCTGGTTTATATGTACTTGTAGCATAATCTTTGTGCAATGTGAAACCACTGGATTTCAAGTGAGGACATGGCCTTGTCTAATTCACAAGTAGAGGGATAGGCAGGCAGAGAGAGAAGAGGAAGCAGGCTCCCCGCCAAGCAGAGAGCCCAATGAGGGGCTCGATCCCAGGACCCTAAGACCGTGACCTGAGACAAAGGCAGAGGCTTTAACCCACTGAGCCACCCAGGCACCCCAGGATTTTGTTTTATTTGCAATAAACATGGTTGAGGTATTCTGATTTTGATTATATTTTGAAGTATTACCCTAAAGAGAAATTGCCAATAGACTGGCTGCAATTAAGGAAGAAGAGAGGAATAATAAATGACTCCAAGGTATTTGGTCTGAACCTAACATACATGACAGAATATGATATATCCCTGGCAATTCTTTTTTTTTTTTTAAGATTTCATTTATTTATTTCACAGAGAGAGAGATCACAAGTAGGCAGAGAGGCAGGCAGAGAGAGAGGGAGAAGCAGGCTCCCTGCTGAGCAGAGAGCCCGATGCGGGGCTCCATCCCAGGACCCTGAGATCAAGACCCGAGCTAAAGGCAGAGGCTTAACCCACTGAGCCACCCAGGTGCCCTAAAGTCAATATAATTTTAAAGCAAAACATACGGTATAAAATTATGTGTGATGTGACCAGCATCATGTATATTGTTTTGTAATTAAGTGAAATCTGAAATGTACATTAAAAATGTTAACACAAGCAATCTATGGAGTATGATATTGGGAATGAATTGGTTTAGTTATTTTTCATTAATCAATTGCTATTTTTTTAGAAGATTTTATATATTTATTTGACAGAGAGAGATCACAAATAGGCAGAGAGGTAGCAGAGAGAGAGGAGGAAGCAGGCCCCTTGCCAAGCAGAGAGCCCAACTCGGGACTCGATCCCAGGACCCTGAGATCATGACCTGAGCTGAAGGCTCAGGTGTCCTCAATTGCTACTTTTAAAATACTGTATACCTAATACTATGTATTAGACAGACATATCAGATGTATATTGTAAAAAGTATGTTTGTCTCATTACTCTTCACTACCCAAAGACATGTTTTAATACAATCAAAGAGAAATAGAAAACTGCCTCTGCATTTTTCTGAAAGAAAACTTTTTGAATATCAGTGATGTTAAATGCAACCTCTGGGGAAAAAAGAAAAAACACAACTTTTCTTTCATTAAGTGCAGAAAAAAATGGTAAGTTCAGCTTAAACTACTTTGTGGCCATAAGCCCTGAATTCATGTCTAGTGTACCTGACAGAATCAGAGCTTTCTTTTGTATTTTGAAGCAAAGTGCTGAGGTATGGAAAACTGCATTCTGATACAAAGTGTAGGATAACAAAATGAACCCAGAATACCTAAAGCAATCTTATCCCTATTCATCTATACCATTGACTTACATGAAATAAATCCATTTAGAATATACACTAAATATACTATTTTTTTCACACACAAGTTCTTAGCTTATTAATCCTCTCATGACAAATGTGCACAATCACCACAGATGATGTCACTGCAGAATCTTCACTCCTGTTGTCCATCCTCCAGCTAACTTGTTGCCGGCCCCAATATTGGCTTTTGTGGTCTCCTTGACTTTCTTCATGCTGTTTCTGCATTCCTTTCACTCTCTCTTCGAGGAATTTTTCTTCTCATATGGGCCATGTCTTGAAAGTCTATATCAGAGTTCATTTTTCTTTGCATTGTACAAAGAATCATAAATCATGCCAAAGCCAGTTTTCTTGTCCCCACCAAAATGGGTTCTGAATCCAAATACAAAGATGAAAACTGGAGCAGTCTTGTGCATTTTGGCTAGTTTTCCCTGAATCTCTGTCTTATGTAGTCACCTTCCCAGGGTGGGAATAACTATTATATCTGCTGAAATAGTTGTTGGTCGTGAACTTCCCAGTCCAGATAGTTACTGTTCAGATGGTTTATGATGGCAGCCAAGCTTCAAGCAGCCAGAGAGGAAAAGAGCTAAATACACTATCTAAAGTGTAAATTATTTTTAATAGCAATATTTTTCATAAAATCATAAGCCCAGGGTTAAGAAATGATGAGAATGAAAAAGGAAATTTGTTGGGTCATGCAATTTTAAGAAAGAGACATTCAAGCCAGTGAGGACATGAACACCAATAGCGGTGATAATAATATGACCTAATCTGTATTAAGTACTTACCGTATGCCTTTCATTGCTCTGATTTTCCACAATTTCTATTAATACTTAAACTTAAGAAGTTGGTACTATCAGTTTTTAAATGTTGATTTTTTTACTGTTTTTTCTTCATTTTACTTCTATTTCTGAAATAGTTTTGTAATATTTGTAATAGGGCAATATAGGATGAACCGTTATAGAAATACAAGCAGACAACCACGGTGTTTGTGCTACAATTGTCCACAATGATTCTGTGACTAAAAGAAAAAAAAAATGTTTGAAGGTCACTGTCATAGGCAATGGGAGATATTAAAATTCTTAAACAAGATAATGGTTTGTATTTTAGAATTTTCCAATTTCATGGTCTTTCTTATGTTGTCATTTTGTTCATCACAACATTTCTTTTATAAAAGAAAGATCCATGGATCTGAAATATCTTCTGGCTTAATAGTAACATGTAGTTCCATGAGTCTAATTTCTACATATGTATTAATAGTATAAATATACTTGCCTTCTCAAAATTAGTATTATTGTTATTATTATTATTTTGCAACTTGAAGAAGTGCTGAAGTCAATTTGCTTTATATTTATTTTAATAGTTTTCAAGGTTGATACAGCTCATAAAACATGTGGTTTCAAATGGCAGATTTAACTGTAGGCTTGAGCACAAGTTCAGTTAAAGGGAGATAAAATAATACATAAAACAATTTAATCCATCATATCTAAACTGTAATACATCCCAACACATTGAAAGGAAATGGATATGGGAAGAAAATCTCTTCTCTGAGGATATATTACACACTATACTGTGATAGATGGGCCAAATGAAAGATACTTTATCCACTTACGCATAAGACATAATAATGAAGCATCTTTCTCTCCCTCCCCCTCTTTCTGTCTCTCTCTCTCTCCATCTCTCTCTCACTTTCTCTCTCTCTCTCTCTCTCTCTCACACACACACGCACACACACTTTCTCTCCTCTCAAAAACTGAGCAGAATTTTAATACGGTCTTCTTATCTCATTTATCACCGTTTCATCGTGGGCAATGCACCAGGTACACACATTTCACATTGGATTCCATCCATAAAAAATGAAGCTTAAAGTTTATTGGGCATAAGATGAAGGGGTTTGTTAAAATTTAACAAGCCCCTCAGGTGGCTTTGATATAGATGGTCTCTGGGCTACAGAAAATCACATTCTGAGATTAAAGCCATCCACTTGAGTTCAATGCAATCTGCCAACAAGTTACTGTTTCTGGCCCCCTTTCCAACCTTTCTCTTTTATAACTTATTATCTGCAGTTCACTCACGACCATTCTTTCTCACATCTGCCTTTTTTTTTTTAGCTGTATTATTTCCTTTTCACTTTAATTTTTTTTCTTTTTCTTTTAAATTTATTTATTTATTATTATTATTTTTTATAAACTATAATGTATTTTTATCCCCAGGGGTACAAGTCTGTGAATCACCAGGTTTATACACTTCACAGCACTCACCATAACACATATCCTACCCAGTGTCCATAACCCCACCCCCCTCTCCCGACCTCCCCTTCCCCCAACAACCCTCAGTTTTTTTGTGAGATTAAGAGTCACTTATGGTTTGTCTCCCTCCTGATGCCATCTTCTTTCATTTATTCTTCTTCTACCCCTAAACCCCCCATGTTGCATCTCTACTTCATCATATCAGGGAGATCATGTGATAGTTGTCTTTCTCCGATTGACTTATTTCACTAAGCATGATACCCTCTAGTTCCATCCACATCATCACAAACGGCAAGATTTCATTTCTTTTGATGGCTGCATAGTATTCCATTGTGTATATATACCACATCTTCTTGATCCATTCATCTGTTGATGGACATCTAGGTTCTTTCCATAGTTTGGCTATTGTAGACATTGCTGCTATGAACATTCGGGTGCACATGCTGCTTAGAATCACTACGTTTGTATCTTTAGGGTAAATACCCAGTAGTGCAATTACTGGGTCATAAGGTAGTTCTCCATGCTTTTTTCCAGAGTGGCTGCACCAGCTTGCATTCCCACCAATAGTGCAAGAAGGTTTGCCTTTCTCCACATCCTCACCAGCATCTGTCATTTCCTGACTTGTTAATTTTAGCCATTCTGACTGGTGTGAGGTGATATCTCATTGTGGTTTTAATTTGTATTTCCCTGATGCCGAGTGATGTGGAGCACTTTTTCATGTGTTTGTTGGCCATCTGGATGTCTTCTTTGCAGAAATGTCTGTTCATGTCCTCTGCCCATTTCTTGATTGGATTATTTGTTCTTTGGGTGTTGAGTTTGCTAAATTCTTTATAGATTTTGGACAATAGCCCTTTATCTGACATGTTGTTTGCAAATATCTTCTCCCATTCTGTCAGTTGTCTTTTGGTTTTGTTAACTGTTTCCTTTGCTGTGCAAAAGCTTTTGATCTTGATGAAATCCCAATAGTTCATTTTTGCCCTTGCTTCCCTTGCCTTTGGCGATGTTCCTAGGAAGATGTTGCTGGGGCTGAGGTTGAAGAGGTTGCTGCCTGTGTTCTCCTCAACGATTTTGATGGATTCTTTTCTCACATTGAGGTCCTTCATCCATTTTGAGTCTATTTTCATGTGTGGTGTAAGGAAATGGTCCAATTTCAATTTTCTGCATGTGGTTGTCCAATTTTTCCAACACCATTTATTGAAGAGGCTGTCTTTTTTCCATTGGACATTCTTTCCTGCTTTGTCAAAGATTAGTTGACCATAGAGTTGAGGGTCTATTTCTGGGCTCTCAATTCTGTTCCATTGATCTATGTGTCTGTTTTTGTGCCAGTACCATGCTGTCTTGATGATGACAGCTTTGTAATAGAGCTTGAAGTCTGGAATTGTGATGCCACCAACTTTGGCTTTCTTTTTCAATATTCCTTTGGCTATTCAAGGTCTTTTCTGGTTCCATAAAAATATTAGGATTATTTGTTCCATTTCTTTGAAAAAAAATGGGTGGGATTTTGATAGGGATTGCATTAAATGTGTAGATTGCTTTAGGTAGCATAGACATTTTCACAATATTTTTTCTTCCAATCCAGGAGCATGGAACATTTTTCCATTTCTTTGTGTCTTCCTCAATTTCTTTCATGAGTACTTTATAGTTTTCTGAGTGCAGATTCTTAGTCTCTTTGGTTAGGTTTATTCCTAGATATCTTGTAGTTTTGGGTGCAATTATAAATGGGATTGACTCCCTAATTTCTCTTTCTTCTGTGTTGTTGTTAGTGTAGAGAAATGCAACTGATTTCTGAGCATTGATTTTATATCAGGACACTTTACTAAATTTCTGTACAAGTGTTAGCAGTTTTGGAGTGGAGTCCTTTGGGTTTTCCACATATAGTATCATACCATATGTGAAGAGTGATAGTTTGACTTCTTTTTTGCCGATTTGGATGCCTTTAATTTCTTTCTTTTGTCTGATTGCTGAGGCTAGGACTTCTAGTACTATGTTGAATAGCAGTGGTGATAATGGACATCCCTGCCGTGTTCCTGACCTTAGCAGAAAAGCTTTAAGTTTTTCTCCATTGAGAATGATATTTGTGGTGGGTTTTTCATAAATGGCTTTGATAATATTGAGGTATGTGCCCTCTATCCCGACACTTTGAAGAGTTTTGATCAGGAAAGGGTGATGTACTTTGTCAAATGCTTTTTCAGCATCTATCGAGAGTATCATATGGTTCTTGTTATTTCTTTTATTAATGTGTTGTATCACATTGATTGATTTGTGGATGTTGAAGCAACCTTGCAGCCCTGGAATAAATCCCACTTGGTCGTGGTGAATAATCCTTTTAATGTACTGTTGAATCCTATTGACTAGTATTTTGGTGAGAATTTTCGCATCTGTGTTCATCAAGGATATTGGTCTTTAGTTCTCTTTTTTGATGGGATCTTCATCTGGTTTTGGGATCAAGGTGATTCTGGCCTCATAAGATGAGTTTGGAAGTTTTCCTTCCATTTCTATTTTTTGGAACAGTTTCAGGAGAATAGGAATTAGTTATTCTTTAAATGTTTGGTAGAATTCCCCTGGAAGCCATCTGGCCCTGGGCTTTTGTTTTTTTGGAGATTTTTGATGACTGTTTCAATCTCCTTACTGGTTATGGGTCTGTTCAGACTTTCTATTTCTTCCTGGTTCAGTTGTGGTAGTTTATATGTCTCTAGAAATGCATCCATTTCTTCTAGATTGTCAAATTTGTTTGCCTAGAGTTGTTCATAGTATGTTCTTATAATTGTTTGTATTTCTTTGGTGTTGGTTGTGATCTCTCCTCTTTCATTCATGATTTTATTTATTTGGGTCCTTTCTTTCTCTCTCTCTCTCTTTCTTTTATTTATTTATTTATTTTTGATAAGTCTGGCCAGGGGTTTATCAATCTTATTAATTCTTTCAAAGAACCAGCTCCTAGTTTCGTTGATTTGTTCTATTGTTTTTTTTTTTTTTTTTGGTTGCTATTTCATTGATTTCTGCTGTGATCTTTATTATTTCTCTTCTCCTGATGGGTTTAGGCTTTCTTTCTTGTTCTTTCCCCACTCCTTAAGTTGTAGGGTTAAGTTGTGTATTTGAGACCTTTCTTGTTTCTTGAGAAAGCCTTGTACTGCTATATATTTTCCTCTCAGGACTGCCTTTGCTGTGCCCCACAGGTTTTGAACCATTGTGTTTTCATTATCAATTGTTTCCATGAATTTTTTCAATTCTTCTTTCATTTCCTGTTGACCCATTCATTCTTTAGAAGGATGCTGTTTAGTCTCTATGTATTTGTGTTCTTTCCAAATTTCCTCTAGCTTCAGAGCATTGTGGTCTAAAAATATGCAGGGGATGATCCCAATCATTTAATACCGGTTGAGACCTGATTTACGACCCAGGATGTGATCTGTTCTGGACAAAGTTCCATGTGCACTAGAGAAGAATGTGTATTCTGTTGCTTTGGATGAAATGTTCTGAATGTATCTGTGATGTCCATCTGGTCCAGCGTGTCATTTAAGCCCTTTATTTCCTTGTAGATCTTTTGCTTGGATGATCTGTCCATTTCAGTGAGGAAGTGTTATTATTGTATTATTATTGATGTGTTTCTTTGATTTTGTGATTAATTGGTTTATATAGTTGGCTCTTCCCACATTAGGGGCAGAGATATTTAAAATTGTTAGATCTTCTTATTGGACAGAAGCTTTGAGTATGATATAGTGTCCTTCCTCATCTCTTATTATTGTCTTTGGCTTAAGATCTAATTGATCTGATATAAGGATTGCCACCCCAGCTTTCTTCTGAGGTCCATTAGCATGGTTAATTTTTTTCCACTTCCTCCCTTTAAATCTGGAGGTGTCTTCAGGTCTCAAATGAGTTTCTTTTAGGCAACATATAGATGGGTTTTGGTTTTTTATCCATTCTGATACCCTGTGTCTTTTGATTGGGGCATTTACCCCATTAACATTCAGGGTAACTTTTGAGAGATATGAATTTAGTGCCATTGTATTGCCTGTAAGGTGACTGTTACTGTATATTGTCTCTGTTCCTTTCTGATCTACTACTTTTAGGCTCTCTCTTTGCTTAGAGGACCCCTTTCAATATTTCCTATAGAGCTGGTTTGGTGTTTGCAAATTCTTTCAGTTTTTATTTGTCCTGGAAGCTTTTTAATCTCTCCTTCTATTTACAATTATAGCCTAGTTGAATATAGTATTCTTAGCTGCGTGTTTTTCTCATTTATGCTCTGAATATATCATGCCACTTCTTTCTGGTCTGCCAGGTGTCTGGATAAGTCTGCAGCCAATCTAATATTTTTACCATTGTATGTTACAGACTTCTTTTCCCGGGCTGCTTTCAGGATTTTCTCTTTGTCACTAAGACTTGTAAATTTTACTATTGGGTGATGGGGTGTGGACCTATCTTGTTGATTTTGAGGGGAGTTCTCTGTACCTCCTGGTTTGATGCTTATTCCCTTTTCCATATTAGGGAAATTCTCTCCAATAATTCTCTCCAATATACCTTCTGCTCCCCTTTCTCTTCTTCTTCTGGAATCCCAATTATTCTAATCTTGTTTTGTCTTATGGTGTCACTTATCTCTCAAATTCTCCCCTCGTGGTCCAGTAGCTGTTTGTCCCTCTTTTGCTCAGCTTCTTTATTCTCTGTGATTTAGTCTTCTATAGCACTAATTCTTTCTTCTGCCTCACTTATCCTAGCACTAAGAGCCTCCATTTTTGTTTGCACCTCATTAATAGCTTCTTTTTTTGATTTCAACTTGGTTAGATTTTAGTTCTTTTATTTCTTCATAAAGGGCTTTTATCTCTCCAGAGAGGGTTTCTCTAATATCTTCCATGCCTTTTTCGAGCCCGGCTAGAACCTTTAGAATCGTCATTCTGAACTCTATAGCTGACATATTACGAATGTTTGTATTGATTAGGTCCCTAGCCTTTGGTACTGCCTCTTGTTTGTTTGTTTTTGTTTTTTTTGTTGTTGTTGTTGTGAGTTTTTCTGCCTTGTCATTTTGTCCAGGTAAGAGTATATGAAGTAGCAAATAAAATACTATAAAGGTGGCAAAGACCCCAGGAAAATGTGCTTTAACCAAATCAAAAGAGACCCCAAATCATGGGAGGGAGAAAGGGGATAAAAAGAAGTTCAGAAAAAAAAAATTAAAAAAAGAAAACAAATAAAGAAAAAAATATTAAAAAGAAGAAAATATATATATATATATGATAAACTAGTTAAAAAAAGTTAAAAAAGAAAAGGTTAAAAGTTAAAAAAAATTAGCAGAAGAAAAAAAATTAAAAGAATTTTAAGTTAACCACAAGACTAAAGAATTGTGGGGAGAAAGCCATAAGTTCTGTGCTTTGTTTTCTCCTCCTCTGGAATTCTGCTTCTCTCCTTGGTAGGTGAACTTGGTCTTAGCTGAGTTTCTTGTTGATCTTCTGGGGGAAGGGCCTGTTGTAGTGATTCTCTAGTGTCTTTGCCCGAAGTGGAATTGCACTGCCCTTACCAGGGGCTGGGCTAAGTAATTGGCTCGGGTTTGCTTTCGGGAGCTTTTGTCCCCTGAATGCTTTCTGTAGAGTTCCAGAGGATGGGAATGAAAATGGCGGCCTCCCAGTCTCCAGCCTGGAGGAGCCAAGAGCTGGGGGCCGCACTCCTCAGTGCGCCTTCAGAATAAAGAGCTCAATCACTCTGTCTCCCTGGCCTCTGGCCATGCTCCGAGCTCACCCAGCTTGTGACCAGTTCAAGGTAACCTAGAACTGAGAGTTCACTCATGAGTTCTCTCTCTGTAGCCAGCTTCCCTGCTCTAATAGCTGTGAGCTCTGAGACACTCAGACTCCCCCGATCCTTCCGTGACTCTGCAGGACCTGGGGCCATGCTGATCCAGATGGGCTTCACCCCAGTTTAGCCTCTGGAGCGATGTCCTTCCGTGGAGCAAACTTTTAAAGGTCCTAATTTTGTGCTCTGTTGCTCCACCGCTTACCGGGAGCAGGCCCTTCCCCCCCGCGGTCTATCTTCCCATCGCTTTGGATTCAGTTCTCTGCTGGTCCTACCTTTCAGAAAGTGATCGATTTTCTGTTTCGAGAATTGCTGTTCTTCTTGTCTTCAATCTCCCATTGGATTTGTAAGTGTTTGCAATGGTTTGATAAGCTATCTAGCTGATCTCCTGCTACCTGAAGTAGTCTCAGCCTGCTACTTCTCTGTCATCTTGACTCCTCTCCTCACATCTGCCTTTGACTTTTATGTTCCCTTTACTGGAATATTCTTTTTATTTATTTATTTTTTTAAGGATTGATTTATTTGAGAGAGAGAAAGAGAGTGTGCATGCATGTGCCTGTGAGAAGGGGGAGGGGTAGAGGGAGAGAGAATCCTCAAGTAGACTCCCTGCTGAGCCTGGAGTCTGAAGCAGAACTCCATCCCAGGACCCTGAGATGATCACCTGAATCAAAATCAAGAGCCAAATGCCTAGCTAACTGAACCACCCAGGCACCCCCTGGAATAGTCTTACTTTACTTATCTAGTAAACCCACTCAGTCTCCCAACACCAACTCAAATGAAGATGAATGGTGATTCTTTGCATTCAAACAAAACTTCCTTTATATTGCTCTATAATTTGGAATGCCTATCCTTCTAGGCTAAGTTCTTTATATCCTCATATAAAAGTAAGATGTTCAATAGATGCTGTCATGTTCACAAGAAACACTTAAATTATCAAAAACCGTATTATGACAATAATAATGACTCAGTGTAGAAAAAGTATATGAGGAAGTACAGATTTTCAGATTCCCAAGTTATTTTCCCTAAAGATCTTCTACATTAAGGTTTTGTTTTGTTTTTTTTCTTTTGCCGTTGTGCTTAAAGTGGACAGTTTGGTTTATGCAGCAGCACTGAACCAATCCAGAATTTGATCCTATCTAGATTTACCCAAGAGTAATGTCCTGTCTTTTCTTATCACAACTATTAGCAGCACACAACTTCTTATTAGCCTTATCACCCATTGTTATGATAAACGAAGCACTAAACCATTCAACCAAATCTGCCTTCTTTAGAGGGTAATAGCTTCTTTATCTACTTGCAGCAAGAATCCTGACTTTTGTTAGTTGAAGACTAAAAATTTATTTTAACTACTAGGCAAGTGCGACAGTGTTCTTTAATTTTTTTGAACCACCAAATTCTCTCAAGAAAACTCATTTTGTAAAAGAAATGCCAATATTAAAAATACTTAATACTTTTGGATGTGGAATACTAAAACCTTCCTCAAACATTTGAACTGTCTATATATTGCACTTATTTTGCTCATGTTTTTGTGTGACTGATTGTGTCCTTTAATGAAATTGATTGAAAAATAAACACCTAGTTAGCTCCTCTTGACCTAAGAGTGTAATGTATAAACTTTTGATTCGCTATGTTGTTCACCTGAAACTAATGTAACATTTTGTCCAATATACTCAAATAAGAAAAAGAAGAAAGAAAAAAAGGAAACAAAGAAAGAAAGAAGAAGAAAGGAGGGAGGAGGGAAGGGGAAAGAAGCAAAAAAGTGAGGAAGGAAGGAAGGAATAAATGGTCAAAGGAATACACTGTTATTAAAGGAAATTGTAAAACTGAAATTAAGATCTTTATTTGCTGTATCCATAACTGGATATGCATTTACATATGTTTATTTTAATATATTCATTTATAATCTAAATTGTTTCAAACTAATTTTTTGAAATGGGAATATCCTTAATTTTTTTTTAAATCCTTTTTTTTTAAAGATTTTGTTTATTTATTTGACAGACAGAGATCACAAGTAGGCAGAGAGGCAGGCAGAGAGAGAGAGAGGAGGAAGCAGGCTCCCCATGGAGGAGAGAGCCCTATGTGGGGCTCGATCTCAGGACCCTGGGATCATGACCTGAGCCAAAGGCCAAGGCTTTAACCCACTGAGCCACCCAGGCGCCCTAGGAATAATTTAATTTTAAATATAAAAGTATCATTTTTAAGACCACAGAGACAATACCTAAGGTAATATTCAAAGAAAGAAAATTTTATCCTTTCCTTACATATCAAAAATATAGAACTAAAATGACAAGGCACAACATAAAGATGCAAGATATTTGAGTGATTGCTTTACTCTTCTAATGGTATATTTCATTTGAATTGATAAAGATTTTAGTAAGAAAAAATGTGTTATAAGATAGACTAAATGCTAATAACTTACAAAGCACTCTAAGATATCAATGATAACTCACATTTTAAATATCAACATTTTATTTTCTGTCTGAAATGGTAACAAAATGTAGTTGAAGAACTATAAGGTAATCTCCAGTTTTGGAAAATAAGCATATATACCTATGAAGGTGTAGAACACAATGTTTACAGCTTTTATAGAGACGAAAATAGTAAAGGCAATAGTTTTACACAGAAAAAAGCCTATTTCTTAGTGATTAATGATGGAAAGTGGGAAAAGGTGGATCAGGAAATGGAAAAAAAAAGGGATTTTAATAAATATTTGTTCGTTATTTCTAAAAATTTTTGGTGATTTTTTTTAACAATACAAAGCCTGACACATAGTAGCTCTGAAATAAAAATGTGCTTTCCCTCTTCCTTTCCAGTGTTTCTGAGAGGAATAGTTATGAAGAAACCAGCTAATATTAGATAATACATACAATAATACAGAGCTGGAAATTTTCCTCATTCAGCTTATGAAAAAAGATATACTGCATTAGATCTGCAAATATGCCTGTAATTCTAAAACTTTTTTTTGCAACATGATCTTAGAACCCATTTCTGTTTTTACATTTTTATTTAATATTGTGCACATATAAAGTTATAACATAAATGTAACTTTTGATTCACTATGTTGTCCACCTGAAACTAATTTTAATAATATATTAATTAATAATATATATTATATTATATATTATTATATTATTATATAATATATATTAATAATATCTATTTATATATATATAGCTATATACATTTATAACATAAATGTAATAGATAGGGAAAAATAAAGTGAACACTCGTAAACCCAGAAGTGATTATTTTGAAGGTATACTTATAACACGTATATTTTTTTCTTGGGGAAGTATCTGTGCTTTAAGAACTTATAGCTCTCTTGTGTCACCTGGGTGGCTCAGTGGGTTAAGCCTCTGCCTTCAGCTCGGGTCATGATCCTAGAGTCCTTGGATGGAGGCCCACATCAGGCTCTCTGCTCAGCAGGGAGACTGCTTCCTCTTTTCTCTGTTGGCTTCTTGGCCTACTTGTGATCTCTGTCTGTCAAATAAATAAATAAAATCTTTTAAAAAAAAAAAGAACTTAAAACTCTCATAATGTTTGACTTTACTAATAGTAACTGGTTTTTCTAGTGAAAAGAAATTTTTATTTTGTATTCCAAAACTTAAAAAAAAGTGGTTAAAGCATTTCTACACTGTCTTCAGAAAATCTGAAAAGAAATACACCATAAAATATAATAACCAGTATCCTACATAAGATGTAAAAGCACTGTATTTATGCTATATGTCAATCATTTGAACTATGCAATTTGTTAACTTAATAGATAAAATAGATATAACAAAAGATATGCCAACTAAAGAAGTCAGTATCTGGAATTACAGACTGCTTTTTGGTATTTTGTTGGGTCCACTTTGCTGACCAGACCAGTAGATTCCATTTATTACTCTCTTATACTACATACCAGTGTATCATGTTAATATGGTCCAGGGCTTAAGCTTTTTCATATTCCTCTAAAATAACACATATATAGCTATCTGCTAAACACCTATTTTACTTTAGGCATTTATATATGACATATGTCTTGCAGCTTTAAATAAATTGACTTCATCTTGAATTATGACACCTGTTAAAAAGCCTCTGATGCCTTCAAGCAGAGCAAGTCATCACCTTGGACAGCACATGCCCAAGCATCAGTTTACATCTATGAGAAAGGAAAGTGCCTTGATTTTCATGTTACTAATCACCAGAGTATCAGAAGATGGTGATAGAGAGACAGTGCTGAGATGTATACCACACCCATTTAGAGTATGATACACGAAGTCAATCTTACTTTCCTTGCATTGGTTTTCTCACCTAGTGCCTTGCCTAAATATAAAGCAATCCATAACTCAGAAGATATATCATAAAGAATCACATGGTTACTGAACAATGAGATAGTTCAGGGGTGTAGTGATCTCTGACTCTTTTCAATTTTAATTCTGTATCCAAATGGAGCATTATGAGCAACTTTACCTTGGAAAGACTGAAGAAGGGGATTGATTTGTTGCTTGGAAGCATATTTTGTCAGCTTCAGAGATAAACTGAAAAGGGAGAAGTAAGCTTAAAATTATTATGATCAAAGATAAAAACTGCCAGTAGAGACAACAAAGGTGGGGATTTCTGCAGCACAGGCCTGTGTGAATCCATACCCTACTCATCTGTTCATAGCCCTGCAAGACAAAACCTCTGCAAAAGACAGTTTTTGTAGGCACTGGCAACGCCGTTTGAAGCAAGGAGGAAAAGGTCCTGGGGCATAGAGAAGAAATATCTAACAAATTGTAAGTGATAGAAAACAGGATGACAGTTATTTCTTAAAAAGTGCATTGATATCTCAGGATTTCTGGGCAGGTAGAAGAAAGTTTAGAAACAGCTGTACGATCTACTAGCATGTTGCTAATCTAGATATTAAGACAAAACATACTTAGTTTCGCTACAACGTGGCAGGAAAATTTAAAGGAATTAAAAACAAGTAAAGGAAATAGAAAACAAAGTAAAACACCAAGAATGAATATCTGTCGAAAACTACTCAAAATACTCAATTAGAAACATACAAACAATTGAGAGAAACAACCATGGTAATCGAGTAATTTACAAATAGGACACATTGGAAGAACTAAAACTCATCGGAAGATCTTATTATTGTCTCAAATTAGGCTGTGCTGCAAAATTCAAACTCTGTTTATCAGAATGTATGCTATAATTGAATTCAGATCTGTTGTTTAGGAAAGTATGGTGTATTTGTGAAAAACTTTTGCTTCCACATACTACAAGCTTGGATAAGAGCATAGCTCCATCACTTACTAGGCTGGCACTAGAATCACTGAGCTATATTCATATTCACATTCATATTCAACTACAATTTGTAACTTTCTAATAATATTCCTTAGATTCAGATCTATTCATTTATTTATTTCATTTGTTTAAACAATATTTATTGAATTCTTACTACAGCCCAGTTACTATTCTGAGCGGTGAGCATAAAGTGTGGACAAGACCAGTAAGGATGAAAGACAATCCCACATGGATGAATTTTACATTCTATTTAGGAAAAAAAATACATGGACATGCCAATGTATTTATACACACATATGCATATATGAAATGTTGAATAGTGTTCAATGTATATGAAGAAAGTATAAAATTACTTAAAGAGAAGTCTTGATAAGATTTGACTAAAGTGAGTGAGTAACCTTTGGGAACAACTGACAGATGAATTTACCTGAGAGACCAATAAGCAAAATGCCCTGAGATGGGAATATGCTTGGCATAATGGGTGGCCTGTACGGCTGAAGTGGATGCGAGGCCTAATGGGCAGTAGGAAGTGAAGCCAGTGACTTAACAACAGGACAGATTCTATGGCATCTTTAAGCCTTGGGAAGGATTTGGTTTTAATCGAGTTGTAGAATAATATTGACAGAAAGCATCGATGTCTGACTCATTTCCCATCACAAAAACTAACATAACAGTGTAAAAATAATTTTAGGAAATCCTGAAAAAGTAGAATAAACATCTGTAATTTGGTCTCGTAAGGGTTAAAGATAAGACTATTGGGAAGATAGGCTATTTTAAATTGGATCCAGTTATAGTGCTGTAATATAGCCCATATAGTGCTGTATTACTGTGATACTGGACCCAAGAGATCCAACACAAGCATACTATGCAAAATTTCCAGGTGTGGAGGGAGCTTTCCACACCTGGATTCTCACATCATGGTAGGTACTTTTCACCAGCAGAGGCGCTATGTAGGAGACAACAGGGGCTAAGGTGCAACGAGAAATTTTTCATTTAGAAATAATTTTGTGCCAGGTTAAAGTCAACTGGACTTGAGACGGAAGAAATTAAATGTCACCCCACAGCAGAAGGCAGCAGTCAACCTAACTTTTCTTTGATAAAGATTCTGAACATAGAAGGGACATCACTTTCCTGAGTTATGACCATGCTGCAAATTACAGAGCAAAGCACTATAACATTCCCAAGTGATCAAAATAAATCAGATTTTACAGCTGAGTTGCAGAAAACAGTTTCTTGATGCAGCAATTTGTGTGTGTGTGTATGTGTATGTGTGTATTCATGGTTTACTTTCAGCAATTATAAAAGAGTAGTCATAGTAATTCTGAAGCCTATTTCCATATTTATTGAACATTTATCATGTGTTAATGTCAACCAGGGCCACAATAGAGGAGTGTGGTAAATGATACAAGCAGAGAAAAGTTTAATTATTTCATCATGATTTTTTTTTATAGCTTCCAAAACCTTACATAGACCTTGAATCACTTAGTTAATGAGAACACATATACTGATAGTATGAGATTATGAGACCAAGGACTATTGAAAAAAAAAATGAGAAACTCCAGCATTTGGGAGATCTCAAAGTAGACTCTGGGTATAAAACCAATTTACAGGGAACAGAGTTAAATAATAGATTCTGGTCTTATAATTAGAACAATTTTCACTTGCACTGAACACTTGAGTTATGAGTGCTAAACAAATAAACAATTTTTTTTTTGTTTGAAAAGTTTGGTGTTCAATTGCTACTCTGCTTATAATGGAAAGATTAATAACTGTTACTATGTTAATGAAATATTTGGGAATGAATGAATGAGCTCTAGCATTGTTTTTTTTTTTCTTTATCTTGCACCTCAATATATATGGTGGCATATGTTGAGCAAAAGCAATGTAATTTTGGAAATTAGACCTGATGATATATATGAATTTTCTGGCAAGTATGGAAATGATTACTACAAATCCATAATCTCTTTGATCTCAGTTTAGGAACTTACTACAATTGTATTTTATCAGAAACATACAATGATAATCTTTTTGATAAAATAATCTAAAACTGTATTGAAAATACCCTCAAATATGAAGTACAGAAAGTTAGGAACTATTTACATTCCAGGGGCCACAGGTAGAATATGAAGGAAGAAACCATTCCAGTGGGAGAGAAGCATTATTTAAGGTTAAATACTTAAGTGCTCATACTGGGTATTTACCTAAAGTTACAAATGCAGTGATCCGAAGGGGCACGTGCCCCTGAATGTTTATAACAGCAATGTCCACAATAGCCAAACTATGGAAAGAGCCTACATGTCCATCAACAGAAGAATGGATAAAGAAGATGTGTGATATACATGTGTACACACACACATACATAAATGCTCAAATACCATGCAACCATCAAAAATCGAAATCTTGCAATGACATGAATGGAACTAGAAGGTATTATGCTAAGCAAAATAAGTCAATCAGAGAGACAATGATTATATGATCTCTCTGATAGGAAGAATTTGAGAGGCAAGGTGGAGGTACATGGGGGGAAGGGAAGGAAAAATGAAATAAGATGGGACAGGGGATGGTTGCAAACCATAAAAGACTCTTAATCTCAGGAAACAAACTGAGGGTTGCCGGAGAGGATAGTTGGGGGAGGGATAGGGTGGCTGGGTGATGGACATTGGGAAGGGCATGTGCTATGGTGAGGGCTGTGAATTGTGTAAGACTGATGATTCACAGACTTGTACCCCTGAAACAATCAATACATTATATGTTTGTTTGTTTGTTTTTGTTTTTGTTTTTAAAGATTTTATTTATTTTATTTGACAGACAGAGATCACAAGTAGGCAGAGAGACAGGCAGAGAAAGAGAGGAGGAAGCAGGCTCCCTGATGAGCAAAGAGCCTGATGCGGGGCTCCATCCGAGGACTCTGGGATCATGACCTGAGCGGAAGGCAGAGGCCCCAACCCACTGAGCCACCCAGGCGCCCCCATCAATACATTATATGTTAACCAAAAAACAAAATAAAACAAAACATTAAAAAATAGATAATTAAGTACTCTCTCTAATTATGGTTGAGCTCTTTATATTTCTCAGATTAACTATAAACTTCTGTTTAAACTCCCAAGTGTGTAATGCTTTTCAGAAAGAATAGTAATCACAGAACTAATAAAATCTAATTGCACAAGATTTTTTATTAGATTGGACCAAGTGAAGTTTCTAAATCTAAACTTTTTTTAAAAAAACAAATTGGTAATTCAATATGTTTTAATCAGATTATTTTTTAAAGTTAGCCATGGAATGCAGTTGTTTGATGTAGATGAGTTTTCTTATTTAAGAGGTAAAGGATTGCACTATTTTTGCAAATTTTAAAATTTGTATGTACACATGTGCACAAGTGTGGATTGCTCTCTCTTACAACTACAGTAAAAAGTTAATGAACTTGCCTCTAAGTTATCTAAATAAACATAAAGCAAAATTTGGGAGAGCATTAATAAAGATATATATTTTTAAATGTCATGTAAGATATGGAATGAATTGTAATGTCTAGAAAAATCAATGCATTCTTAAATATTCTTTAAATATTTATTAAATTCATTAATAAATGTACTATTAAAATATTAAAAATTTTAGTATGTAGTAGATATCTTCAAACTGTATCCCTAGGAACCATAAAGTGTTAAAAGAAAGATGGACTCACTAAGAGGAAAAAAAATATTAACAAATACTTTTGTATTATTACATAAACTATCAAGGCCATATAATATTCAAGAATACACCAATATGGCTTTAATAACTACTAAGTATTTTGTTGTTTGACCAAAAAGTCCCATAATTTTATTGAAGTATAGATTATATCCTCATAACTCATATTTCTCTGGTATACAGAACATAGGTAAAGTAATATAAAATACACAGTGTATGTATGTACTTAATAAATATAAAGCATAGCTTCATGATTACACAAATAACTATTTTAACCGGTAAAATTTTGCAAAGTAATCAAGTTAGAAGATTTATGTTGTTAGCTTTCTCGAAGTCAAGACATTAAAAAAACTTGAAAAGATGTTTAGTTCTCATTTTTGTTATAAATAAAAGTGTTTTAGTGTTTTTCTTATATTTACTTGTTTAGTATTTTACTTTAAGTGACTTTTTATTTTGTAAAGACAATATTTTCCTAGCATTGAATCCTTTTAAAAATGTAGCACATGGATTATTTTATAAAAATCATAAAGTAACATAATAAACATTCTCCTCAATTTTATTTCTGCAGTGCATGCATAAAATACACATGTTTTATAATGAATTTCATCAATTCAAATGCATATTATATGGAAGGTAGCCATGCCAACAGATCACTATTGGAAGCTAGAGAGTTTTAAACCAAGTATAGAGTTTAGGAGATTTAACTTGATAGATATATAATAGTTAAAAACATTAAAAAATGTAAAAATGTCCTTTTTATGATCTCTTATGTCTTGTAGGTAGTTTTAAGTAGATTTAAGAGTTGTAACAATGCAATTTTAACTCTACCTTACGTATTTGCATAGGCTAATTATGTTTATCATGTCACTTTAACAGCAGTATAGAGAAAATTAAAAGGAAAATAGATATTTACTATAGTTCTGGCTCCTTCCTTTCCTATCCCAAGCCAGAGGCCCCTGTATTTTTATGTACATTCATGTCACTTTTAGAAGGGAAGTATGTGTCAATGTATGCATAATTTGTTACTGTTATTAAATCATTAACTTTTATGATTCCCTCTTACAACATCTCATCAGGAAATAAAATAGGCCAATTTATTCATAGGAAATGAACAAGTCAAGATAATTTTCTAGTTGCTGATAATTCCATCTCTTATACAATAATCTTGCTCATCTCTTACCTTCTTAGTTTTTTTGTAAAATAGATTTAATTTTAAGAGCTACTAAGTTTCTTTAGTAGCTCTAAAGAGAAAAGAATTAATTTTGTTTCATATATTTTGACCTATCATAAAAATATATGGGAAATAACTTTCTACAATAGATTATATTTAAGAAGATATGTTAAACAGGAAAGTGATGGAGATATAAATAGTCTTTACTGTAGGCTGACAGAGTTATATATGCTTAAAAAATAAATGATCAACGCTCAAGGTTATAATCTACTGAAAGCTAAGAATGCTGACTTAAGTCTTTGTTTTGGTGAACACTCAACATATCTTCTCTGGGATATAAACAAATATTTCTTTAAAAAACAATAAAAGTATGTGTATCTGCTGAAGAAATAATACTCATTTGAAATCTGCAACTAAATTCAATCTGGAAAAACTAAATAATAGAAACTATAGTCTTCACTATTAAACTTAAATTATAGGGTTTTGAATAGTATTATCAACATTTTAGACTAGGGTGAAAAATAGATTTTCATGTATGTTGAATCTGGACATAAACTCTTTATGTTTTAAATTAATGTCTAATAACATTTAACAGTATCCACATAATTTTTTTAAATATTGTGAATGTGATACTTAAAATATGTTACCCAATACATTTGTAAAATTATCAGTCCTCTAATTTATCCAATTATATAAATAATAAATATGAACTTACTGGGTTGTCTGTATTCCACACTTCTTGTATTAGAGAACAGGCCAAAATAACCCTGATAATTTGGGGAGACCTCCCCCTAGGAACTAAAGAAAAGAAAGTAATTGAAATTTATTGAATGCATACTTTCCTATTATTTTTATTTCATTGAATGCGTGCACCCAATGAATGGTGTCTTTTAATACAGTGACTTTACATTTTTTATTACAATTGGTCATTTGCAAAAGCTGACCCAAGGATGGAATAGGCAAGGGCAAAGCTCCCCACTGCTGTAAGACAAATGTTCAAAATAGATTCAAGTGATTTCAGGTGACCCTTGAGAATGTCAATTTTACATCCTCCTGTGTTACAATATATCCTCAGGACCCAAGTAAGTATAAGGATAGCTCACACTGCTGAATTTTCTTGACTTCTTAGCTTTGTGCATTTTTGAGAGTGTTATTTGTCATTCTCTCTGTCATCAGTATGTCAGCTGTTATCTTTAATTACTGTCAGTGTGATATCCCATTATAAATTTTCCTATTCACATTTGATGTACATGGTCTTGAAGACTAAATAACCAGGTTTGTTTATATATATATGTGCAATTTTGAAATACTTCATATACACAGCATAATGTATATAAATGCTAAAACAGTCCTCATGCATTCTAAAGTTTAAAATTTTCTTACTAAATTAAATAAACACAAAGAATTTTAAAGGCTAACATCTGGGATTTTATTAATTTCTTCTTCTTTTTTGTTCATTTGTTTGTCTGCTATATAGTAGTGCCTTTGGGATAACATCCTCAGACCTAAGTAAACGGAGAATGTAGAGAAAATTCTAGAATATTTCTCCTGGATGGAAAGTTTTTGCTTTTTGTTTTTAAAGATTTTATTTATTTGACAGCGAGAGAGAGAGCCATCACAAGTACGCAGAGAGGCAGGCAGAGAAAGAGAAGGGAGAAAGCAGGCTCCCTGCAGAGCAGAGAGACCTCCGAGGGGCTTGATCCCAGAACCCTGGGATCATGACCTAAGCCGAAGGCAGAGGCTTTAACCCACTGAGCCACCCAGGCGCCCCCTGGATGGAAGGTTTTATTAAGAATATGCTCTCAAAAACAAACTGAGGGTTGTTGGGGGGAGGGGGTTTGGGAGAAGGGGGTGGTATTATGGACATTGGGGAGGGTATGTGTTTTGGTGAGTGCTGTGAAGTGTGTAAACCTGGTGATTCACAGACCTGTACCCCTGGGGATAAAAATATATGTTTATAAAAAATAAAAAATTATATTAAAAAACAAAAAACAAACAAACAAAAAAAAACAAAAATTAAGAATAGCCAGGTATTTACTATAGCATCTCAACTTTAAAACTGTAATGAAATTTGCTACAAATTTGGATCCTTCATTTTTTTTTTTTTTAATGTAGAATAGTGCTAGTCTATGGTAAGATTAACTTAATTAGCCTTTTTAATGGTGGGCCCACAGGAGGCACCACCAGGTGGAGGAACTCCACCATGGGGTAATATATAACCCTCTTAAACTCTGGGGGTTGACAATGGTGTGGTTGCAGACTTCCCAGCTCCTGCTGTTGATGTCCCTTCTCTGAAGTCTGATTCTTACCAAGCCAGTTGATAATTTCCTTACATTTGTCAAGAATCTTCTCTTTGTCCACATCATTGATCTTGTCTTCAACAGTTGTTTTCATATTGAATGCATAGTGTTCAAGCAAATTCTTTTAAAACACCTTGTCTCATTACTTTTCATCTTCAGCTCTGTACTTCTCAGCTTCCTAGACCATATGCTTGATTCTTCCTTGCTGTTGTATGTATACATATATGTATATATGTCTATGTATTATCTTTGTTGAAGTACATGTTGGAAAAACACACATATGTAGTCATATATTCATTTATGTATTTGTTGAAAAGCCATAAAGTGAAATACTATGTGAATTAAACAATGGTTTTTTTTTTGAGATTTTATTTATTTTTTTGACAGAGAGAGATACACCGGGGCGGGGGGGGGGGGCAGAAGGAGGGGGAGTGGAAGAGGGAGAGGCCGGCTTTCTGCTGAGCGGGGAGCCTGATGTGGTGCCCGATCCCGGGATGCTGGGATTGTGATCTGAGTCTAAGGTAGATGCTTGATGACTGAGCCACCCAGGCACCCCACTAATCTGGTTTTGATAATAATCATGATCTATAAGATACTTACTAAATACATAATAAAAGGGCCGCAGAAATAAGGAGAGAAAAAGAATAGATTTTAAAAGCATGCATAATGAGAGTGCGTGGGTGGCTCAACGGGTTAAATATCTATCTTTGGCTCAGGTCACGATCCTGGGGTCCTGGGATCAAACCCTACATCGGGCTCCTTGCTCGGCAGGGAGTCTGCTTCTCCCTCTCAGTCTTTGTGTCACTCCCCTTGCTTATGGTCTCTCTCATTCACTCTGTCAAATAAATAAATAAAACCATTAAAAAAAAAAAGCTTCCATACTCATCTACTTTCATGAAATCTTTGAAGAAAAATTATGTATTAACTTTGACAAATCTTAGTGAGGCATACATGGATTCACTTATATTTCATTCTATATTTATTATTATTGTTATTATTAATTTCCAAAGTATAAAAATAAAATTACTTTGAAAGACAACAAAACAAAACCAAAAAAAAAAAAAAGAATATGCTCTCATCATTATTTCCAATTAAGTTTATCTTTTCATAGGATTATAGAATATAGTAGAGAAAGGGATAAAATGGGCAGTCTATCTAAAAAGACAGTCTTTCGTATAGGATACATTTTCATAGAAGTGACTATGTGTATATACACACATACCTAGGTATGGAAAGTAATTTATGTAATAGAGTAAATACCTCATAGTGCAATGCTGGGTCATAGGATCGTTCAATTTTTGATTGATGTCCCTCAATTGATGTCCCTTTGATTGAGGATCCTCCATACTGTCTTCCAGAATGACTACACCATTTTGCATTCCTACCAACAGCGTGAAGAAGGTTCCTTTTGCCCCTGCATCCTTGGTAACACCTGTTTTTCCTGTGTTGCTAATTTTAGACATTCTGACAGGTGTGAGGTGGTATCTCATGATAGTTTTGATTTGTGTTTCCCTGGTGATGACTGATATTGAGCATCTCTTCAGGTGTCCATTAGCCATCTGTATGTTTTTTTTTTTTTTGAAAGAATGTTTATTCATGTCTTCTGCCCATTTCTTAACTGAATTATGTGCTTTTGGGTGTTGAGTTTGATAAATTCGTTATAGATTTTAGATACCAACCCTTTTTAGATATGTAATTTACAAATATCTTCACCCATTCCATAGGTTGCCCTTTAGTTCTGTTTATTGTTTCCTTCACTGTGCATACGGTTTTTATCTTGAGGAAGTCCCAACTGCTCACTTTTGTTTTTGTTTCCCCTGCCCCAAGAAACTTGTCTAGTGAGAAGCTCCTGTGGCGAAGATAAAAGAGGTTGCTGTCTGTGTTCTTCCCTATGATTTTAACAGTTTCCTGTCTCATACTTAGGTCTTTCATCCATTTTGAATTTATTTTTGTGTTTGGTGTAAGAAAGTGGTGCAGTTTTTTTCCTCTGCATGTTGCTGTCCAGTTTTCCCAAAAACATTTTTTTCAAGAGAGTGCTTTTTTCCCATTGGCTATTCCTTCCTGCTTGTTAAAGATTAATTAACCATATAGTGTGCTCATTTCTGGATTTTCTGTTCTGTTCCATTGATCTATATATCAGTTTTTGTACCAGTATCACATTGTTTTGATCACTACAGCTTTGTAGTATAACTTGAAGTCTGGAATTGTGATGCCACCAGCTTTGCATTTCTTTTTCAAGATTGCTTTGGCTTTTGGGGGTCTTTCATGGTTCCATACAAATTTTAGGATTGTTTATTCCAAAATGCTATTGATATTTTGACAGGGATTGCATTAAACGTATAGACTGCTTTGGATAGTATAGACATTTTAACAGTGTTTGTTCTTCCAATCCATTAGCATGGAATGTTTCTCCATTTCTTTTTTTTTTTCTTTTAAAGATTTTATTTATTTATTTGACAGAGAGAGATCACAAGTAGGCAGCGAGAAAGAGAGAGAGAGAGGAGGAAGCAGGCTCCCTACTGAGCAGAGAGCCCGATGCGGGACTCGATCCCAGGACCCTGGGATCATGACCTGAGCTGATGGCAGAGGCTTCTGAGCCCACTGAGCCACCCAGGCACCCCTGTTTTTCCATTTCTTTGTCTCATGTTTGATTTCTTTCATCAATGTTCTATGTTTTTCAGAATACAAATATTTTACCTCTTTGGTTAGGTTTATTCCTAGACATCTTTTTGGTGCAACTGTCAGTGGGATTGATTCCTTGATTTCTCTTTCTGCTGCTTTATTATTGGTGTATAGAAATACAGCAGATTTCTGTATGTCGATTTTGTACCCTGTGATTTTACTGAATTTTTGTGTCAGTTCTCTATATTGAGTATCCTGTCTGTGAATAGTGAAAGTTTGACTTATTCCATCTGATTTGAATGCCTTTTATTTCTTTTTGTTGTCTGATTGCTGAGGCGAGGCCTTCCAGTGTTATGTTAAGTAACAATGGTCAGAGTGGACATCTTGCCCTTTGCAACAATGTGGATGGAGCTATAGTGTATTATGCTAAGCAAAATAAGTCAGTCAGAGAAAGACAACATATAATTTCACTCACATGTGGAATTTAAGAAACAAAACAGATGAACATAGGGGAAGGGGGCAAAAAGGGAGGCAAAACAAAAGACTCTCAGCAATAGAGCACAAATTGAGGGCTGCTGCAGGGGAGACAGGTGATGGGTGGGAGAATGGGCAAAGTGCATGATGGGTATTAAGGAGGGCATTTGTTGTGATGAGCACTGGATATTATATGTAAGTAATGAATTACTAAATTCTACTTCTGAAACAAATATTACACTGTATAGTCACTAACTAGGATTCAGTAAAAACTTGTGAAATGGAAAAAAAACTAACATGCTCTTATAAACAGCTAGAATATGATTGATTTTCAAAATAAAGGAAAATTAATCATGAAATTGTTACTTAAATTTTTACATTGAAAAAAATCTTTCATTGATCTGTATAAATGGTTAAAACAACTTTGTAATTTAGAAAAAGAAGAAAATTCTGATTCATTAACAGATAAAACTCTGATTCATTAACAGATAAAAACTATACACTTGAAATATAAAAGTCTATAATACAGTGATTCTATAATTCGTCCAATTAAACAAAGGGTTCAGCAATTTAAAAGCTGATGATACTCTTGAGGCAGATAACAGAAGCAAGTACAAAAATTGCACAGGAGGGTCACTTTCCCAAAAGCAAGCCTACTTGAAATTATGTATAGTAAACAAGTTTACTGAAAATGATCACACAAACAAAACTTCTACTAAGCATGAAGTTATAATCTATCATGAAAAATAGAAGCCATAAAGCTGCCAGTACCCTGCCTCTCCTTTTCATGACCCCCTGCTTCTGTCCTCTATTATCAGTGGACTGGATGGATCTTATGCAATAAAATGTTATGTTGATCCCTCAAAATAGGAAACTATAATAGTATGGACACACAATAGATTTCTTGTACTGCTCTAAAACTGGAGTTTTTTTGTTTGTTTGTTTTGTTTTGTTTTCCTTCTCCCAGACTCAACTCAATGATTCTTTCCCAGTGCCCTGGAGGTATGTAGGCATGTTTGGTTCAGTTAAAATTGTTTTGTGTGACTTTCTTGTAGTGGTGGCCAATCCCCTCCATCTCAGGTGGGCTCAAAAATTATTACAACTACTTAGAAGATAGTTTTCCAGATTCTTATAAACATACTCAAAAGCCTCAAGTATCACCTAGTAATTCTTGTAAGGGCCTGGTGGCCCGAGGAAGCCATTTTGTTGCGGGCTTAGATTGGCCCCGCCCCTCCCAGAGGAACTTGCTTGCAGTTCCCGGATATGGGGGCGGGCCAGGCCTGATGGACACATCCAATTAGTGGGGTGCACATATATTTGCTGTGGTGAATTTGAATTCAATTGGCCACCCATATTGCTGACCCAGTGTGACTGTGCAGTTTTCCCTGTGTGCTGCAGTCTCATTGGCCACCTGTGTGTGGGCCGGGCTCAACCACCTCTGTAAAGGTTAGTCTGTGAGGCAAGGGGGTAGTAGTGTAGTAGAGATAGTTTTGGGAGCGTCGGAGCATCATGGTCATCCGGAGCGTTATGAGCCTAGCAGGGGAGTGGCCTCGCCTCCAAGGGGAAGCATAGGTAAGGGGAAGCATGTGGTTAGGGGAAGCGTCGGGGTTCGGTGTCCTGGTCATTGTCGCCTTCAAGCAGCGGTCCTGACTGGTCGGTTTGATTTTTGATGCTTGGCACGAAATAAAGCTTTGCTTGACTTTCGCTTTGTATTGGTCTCGTTCCTTTGATCACGGACCCTAACAATTCTAATCTTGAGAATTTGATCAAGAGACATTAAAACCTCTGCTCAGACAAAGGTATGTACTTGAATATTTATAACACTTTAATTCATAATCATCCCAAATTTGAAAAAATTGTACTTTAACTGGGAAATAGAAAAAAATACAATATATCTATACAACGAAATATTAATTAGAAATTGAAGGGAGGGGCTCCTGGGTGGTTCAGTCAGTTAAGCTTCTGCCTTGGCTCAGATCATGATCTCAGAGTCCTGGGATTTAACCCTGCATTGGGCTCCTGCTCAGAGGGGAGACTATTCCTTCCTCTGCCCCTCTCCCAATCATGTTCTCTTTCTCTCTCAAATAAATAAAATATTTAAAAAATAAAAGGGAAATTACTGGTGCATGAAACTATAAGGATGAACTTTCATCACATTTTGTTATGTTAAAGAAGCCAAATTTAAAATGTAATAAATATCTTTAAATTCTTACTGTATTTTTCAGATGATTAGTTTATATTGTTAATTTACTTCCCATTTTTATTTGTTTTCAATGTTATTTTATTTTTATGTGCTATTTTAGTCTTCTTCTAAACACTTGAGTAAAATATTTGCAACTTTCTATAACAAAGTTTTATTGAGATATAATTTACCAATAGTAAAATTTACTCTTTTTTTGGTTAGAGTTCAGTGAATTTTGACAAATGCGTACAGTCATGCAACCATGACAAATCAAGATGTAGAGTATTTTCACTTCTCCCCAATTTTCCTTCAGGCTGTTATTGTCAACTCTTCCCCAGACTCCCATCATCTTGCAGCCAATAATCTATTTTCTATCAGTATACTTTTGTCTTTTCCAGAATGTGATATAAATGAAATCATACATTTCTTTGACCTATCTTTCTGCTTTCTTCTATTCTAAGTGCCCATGTGATTACCTGGTCTCATCCAGTTAATCCAGAATAATTTCCCTACTGTAAAATCTATAACCTAATTCCATTTGCAAAGTTCTTTTTCATGTAGTATAACATGTCCAGAGAATTAGGGCATGGACATTTGCAGAGGTTATTACATTTTATAATCGAATAGAGTCTGCTTCCATAGTTAATTCCGTTGTTTGAAGACAGTGGGGTAAATTCTCATGGCAATTGTTTGCCATGTCCTTTAAGATCCTACATAATGTGCCATTCTACTGCTTCCCTGACCTCATGTCAGGCATCTTCCTCACAGTAAGGCAGCAAATGCATTCATAATTCAGGATCATTATGCTTTCTCTTGCTTCTCTCTCAAATATTTTCTTCATCTTTATAAAAATAATGTCTTCATCTCTGTATAATACATGTCTTAACATAAAGTGGATTTAACTTTTTTAATATTTTATTGACTTATTTTGACAGAAATAGAGCATGAATGAGGGGGAGTTCAGACAAAGAGGAAGAAGAAGATCCCCTGCTGAGCAGGGAGACCTATGTGGGGCTTGATCCCAGGACCCTGGGACCATGACCTTTGCAGAAGGCAGACGCCCAACTGACTGAGCCACCCAGGTGCCCCTGCAAATTGGATTTAAACCCATTATACCTAAAACAATTACTTTCTGGATCCAATTTCTGGGTCATATTACTCCAGTTTGTTGTCTTCACATTTATTCTTTTCTAAGATTAACTAATAAAGTAAAAAATAATCTGGCAAATGACTGTATTTCAGGAAAAAAGAACACAAACTACAATGCACGCAATTCTTACTTAACTGAAAAGAAGAAGGCTATTTCATACTTTTACAGGAGATAGAATAGAAGAGGGTCTCATGGAAAAATCAACCCATGTAAGAAAACAAAATCCAATGTAAAATATATTATACCAGCAATCTATCATAATAAAGCCATAATAAAACAGCAGTTCTAATGGAGTTATATTAGAAGAGACAGGAAATGAACCAGAAGTCTGCTTTTAAAAATGTTTTTGGAATAGTAGGTCCATAAATTCCCTCATACAGTGTTACCATATGCAGAACAGTGGAAACTTCTCACTGACACTCCCTTCTATTTTCAACTACTTGATGTTACTATTTTAGTTAAATGAATTATATGTGTGAAATTCTAACCTTATAGAATATGATTTTTAACTGAAAAAAATTACTTCCAAATTTGCCTCTTCTGTGAAAAGAAGGAAGTGCATTGTGAGTAAAATGTTCTACCCCTCTATGACTAGTGATAAATTCTCCTTAAGTCTGTGGCTTCCAGGATTTCTTTGCTCCTCATGCGAGAGCATATTGAACCCTACTAAATCATTTGTTATAATTTTCTATATATAGATATTGAGAAATATGTTATCCTAGTTTCATAATGGAGAAAACTAGCCAAGCAATCTATTATTGATTTTATTAAATGTTAGAATTGTAGAGAGATGAACAAATATGCTCAGAAATAATGTTATTAAGTGTTGTTTAAGTAAACATTCATATGGACTTTTTGTAAATCATATTATCCCTTCAGGTAAATATTAAAAATAAACATAGCTAATATTTTCATTTTCACATTGAATTAGAAAATCATTTAAATTTTGATTTAAATTTTCATAAAATGGTTCTGAATGTTTGATGCATATTTTTAGTGAGCTGAGCTGTGTCTACTAACTATTTTTAAAGAGAATAAGACTGAACTATCTGAAAGATTAACCAGTATTTACAGCAATCTGTTTTAAAATAATGCTTTAATGGTGTTGTTTGATTTCATTCTCATTTATTTCACTACCAAAAGAGTTGTTCATTTTTAATACTTCAGTTAAATAGAATCACATATGATTTATTTTGGTTTATCTCATATGTCATCTTCTAGAGATTCACATTTTTATTTTTATTTTAATGAATGATCTGAAAAAGAATATTGGAAATAAATTTTGACATTGAAATTCAATAATGTAGCTTTAAAATATTATTTTAACTTAAACCCCCTGATATTTGAATGATTGAGATTTACAAGTAGAGTATACAAATATTCAAGGATGGGGGGACAAATATGTGGACAGATAGTATCTGACAACTAATTGGAAAAATGTTCTTATGCATCCATTAGGCATCCTCATTTATAAAGCTGACAAATTTCAAGCATTTAAAATAGTTTATTGGGGCGCCTGGGTGGCTCAGTGGATTAGACCACTGCCTTCGGCTCGGGTCATGATCTCAGGGTCCTGGGATCGAGCCCCGCATCAGGCTCTTTGCTCAGCGGGGAGCCTGCTTCTCTCTCTCTCTGCCTGACTCTCTGCCTACTTGAGATCTCCTTCTCTGTCAAATAAATAAATAAAATCTTTAAATAAATAAATAAAATAGTTTATGGTTTTCAAGATTTTTAAAGATTTTCAAGCTTTCATCCAGGAAGTTCCAGAAGACTCTCAAATGACACAATACAACATTTTAAAATACAATGGAACAACAACAAAAATAACTGCTGGCATCACAAAGCCTTTTTTGGGTGTCTGGGGTGTTCAGTTTGTGTCTCTGGTCTTTCAAGTGCCTGCAGATTTCCTTGGCCTCTACACTGACAAGCACAGAAGCTCTAGGCTGCATTTTCAATGCATTTGCCCTAGACAACTATCTTATTTAATTGGGTGATCTATTGTTCCCTACTTTATATAACTGTCTTTCATGCCTTGCCTCTCTGTGTATTTTTAAATTTTGCAATTGCAGTTGAATTGTTATGCATATGCATAACATATCCCAGATAAACAAAAATGGTTTTAGGTTGTCATTACTTTTTAAATGTCTAAGACCAAGCTTGAGAACCTATACTCTGCTGCATATGTCTTGCTTGTGTGTCTTACAAAATTTATAAGTTGTGTTTTATTCTCTACATCAGTTTAGGTGTCAGGAATGATATATGTAGTAATTTGTAGCATAGTAGACCAAACATTGATGAGCTGACAGGTGTTAGATATGTGCTATCTTTTTAAAGATGCTATATTGCATCTGATTAAATTCACATTTCTGCTTTAGCAGGGTATATGTCTGTACATACAGGAAAGAAAAAAAAAAAGGATGTAACGAGAATCTTAAGTCTGTGTATCCTGAGGGTGTCATTGCAGAGATGGAGTAAGATTGGTTTTAAAAAAGAAGTCATAAAAACCCGAGCCTATAATCAGCAGTGTTGTAGTTACCAAGTTTAAGTCTGGGATATGTGAATCAGAACATAGGATATATTATTTTTCATGCTTCCAATCAACATCACTGGTATATTATTTACTGCAAGAATTCTCTGTGAATAAAACATAATGTGGAAGGTATTCAAAGCACCTTCAATTTATTATGGAACAGTACCCTCCCTGAAGCCTTTACCTGGTACTCTCTTAGCTCAGGACCCCATCTCCCTTTCCCAGTAATGGTATGTGGAACAAACTTTTTATAGTAAATGAAATGTTCCTCCCCACCCTGTATGCATTCCAGGTTTCAGGAACTTCCCTCTCATGTCTGTACACTGTCTGTTGTGGTGAGAATGTCATGCCTTGTGCCTGAGACTAGAATTGTTATCTGCTCAATAGAATCTCCCAGACTAATCAGTCTTGCAGCTGTTTAGTGTGATGTGGTCATTGCTTTCCCAAATGGTCAGACTGAACACTAGTAATGTGATTTGAGATTATTAATTTAGTATGAACAATGAACCCATTTTTAAACATGGATGTGAAACACAAACTTTTTGAGTTTAACTTCATTCAGTTAGGTATAGATTTCTATTGATTACAATCAATATATTTGTTTTCTATTAAATGGTAAAGTATTAATATTTATTGATTATTGAAGATTTTAGCTTTATGTTATTATGCATTTATTTATTTTTATGGGTTTATGTTTTTTCATGAAGTCTTATTTTTTATTTTTTAGAGTTTTCATTTAAAAGTGTGGTTAAGGGTGCCTCAGTGGCTCAGTCAGTTAAACCACAGACTCTTGATATCAACTTGGGTCATGTTCTCAGGGTGGTTAAATTATAAGCCCCCACTGGGCTCCACACTGAACATGGATGCCTACTTAAAATTCTTTCTCTTCCTCTGCCTACCCCCAACTCTCACAGTCTCTCTCTCTCTCTCTCACTAAAAAAAACCTAAACATAAATAAATAAATAAACTTGTGTTTAAATGACCCTCTAGTTCACTGGCGCTCAGCAAAATCAGAATGTATTTAATTCTACAACAAAGTAAATGAGTAAATTAATTATTAGTCCTTCTTTGTATAAGTATCCTTTAAAATAAATATACCACATTCAAAGATTTGACACATACTTTTATTAATAATGATTATGAGTTATAAGAATGTTAAGAGAAATGAGAGCTACAAGATATTGGAAATACTACAAGTTGAGAATAATAAGGATATACACAAGTCTTCCTTAAAAAAGGAAACACTGTTATTAAACATTTAAATTTAATTTATACTGGGTGATGACAGATTCAGACATCTGTAAAATTTCCAGTAGATACTAATAATGTAAAGACATAATTTTATAAAAATAATTACATGAAATTGTGGGGATATATTTTCAGTTTCATAGACAACCAAAGTAAATCTGAAATTTCTGTGCATAAGAATACATTTTCCTCAATGCAAAAATGCGTAAATACAAAATACTTCCTCCTTTGTAAGATGACAAACAGGTATAATATATTCTGTCCCTTATTTATTATTCCTCCACAAAAAAGAGATTAAAAGGCATTTTTGGTCAAAATCTTATTTCCAATACATGAACTTTTCAATATATTTCACATTTTAGCTCTTAGAGAAATAGAGTCAACTTATCTGCTTTACAGAATCCCCAAAAAGGAAATGAAAGATTTTGGATAAAAGTTCTCTAAAAGAAAATTCTTTAAATGTAAAATACATTCAATTGCAATTAGTGGAAGGATGTTTTTAATTAATACATAGGCAGATATAAATGAGTTATGTAGGATCACACTGCTTAACAACTATATATTATTAAATACAGTGCTTGAAAACCAAAATGTGTACTCTTAGAACTACTCTCAAAATTGGAAAAGACAATTATGAACATACTTTTACATACATATGCTTGTAGATGACATTTGGTTTCAAATAACTTTACACTTATTAACAATCTTATTAATTTTTAATCAAACTGATTAGCTGATAATAAAACTTATTTAAGAATACAAAGGATCTAGGATAGATGAAACAAGTCTGAAAAAGGAAAACATTAGAGGATTATGCTACCTGGTGTCAAGACCTAGTATAAATTGATAATTAGAATTATAGAATAGAATGGGGAGTTCCAACGGGACCTACACATGTATGGCCAATTGATACTTGGCAAAGATGACAATGTAGAAAGAATAATGTCTTCAAGAAATAATGTTGAAATGAATAGAATAAAAATGTGAATCTCTAACCTTACTTCAAACTGTACAAAAAAGCTACCTAGAAAAGGACCTTATGTGGATGGGTCATCTATCTATACATACATAAAAACTAAACAACTTCTTAGAGAAAAATAGTAAAACATCTTCATGACTTTTGGAAAATAATTTTTCAGTTTCTAATTGCGTGAAAAATAAATTTGACCCATGACCCAGCAATTTCACTCTTTGTATTTACTGAAGAAAAAACAGATGTTTGTTCACATCAAGACTTATACAAAAGATGCTCATAGTTATTTCTTTGAAAGCCAAAATTGGAAAGAAGCCAGGCATCATATTTCTTCAAAAGCCAAAATTGGAAAGAAGCCAGACATCAGTAAACAAATGAATGGATCACCGAATCTTGGTATATTCCTGTGGTACCTCTCAGCAATGTAAGAGTCCAAATTACTGATACACAAAAGCAAACTAAACAAAAAACCAGGACTGACTTTTAAAAGCATTCTGCAAAGTGAAAAAATGCCAGACACAAGAGACCTTCTATTGTATAATTACATTTATATCATATTTTAGAATTAAATGAATGTCTTTTTTGTATAAAAATTAAGTCTTGGTAAAGTGTACTTAAATATTTAAAAACGGTTACTAAAGCACATTTTACTTAAACTACCATTGTATATTACTGTATTCTTAAATATTTTAGCTTTTTATCTGTATTATTACGTTTGTATATGTTAACTAAATGAACTATGGATAGATAAGCACAAGGAATAAACAAAAGCTCTGGAACTAGGATCACACTATCTCTAAGACATAGGCTTTCATTTACTAGTATGTTCTGATTTCTAGTATCTATACTTCTGAATATTATCCCAAATGTCAACATGAGGTTTCTGGAGTGGAACAGATCATTCTTATTTACTCATAGTAATCACCACACCAGTATCCTATTGCCCTGCGTAGCCCCTGGTCAACTTGATCAGAGGTAGATGTCATCTTACATGTAACTGAGTCTACTGCGGTGAGGAGCCCATGGAGAACGAGAACGAAGCTGGGTAATTGCATACAAGAGGAAGAGCTGTTTCTTCTCTCCTGAGTAAGAGGTCTCTCACTCCCTAGAGCAAACAATTTCTCCTTGGAAATACAAAACAGAAAGGTCCAGACCCTTTACTCTTTAAAATGCAAATACATTCCTCCTCCAGGAAGTGAAACCCTTTTCTTCAGTTTTACAACTCAGGAATGGTTTCAATAGTTCCACCTCATATTTCTCCTGGAAATGTAATCACATACCTTCAAGGGAGGTAAATCTCCCTGCAGATCTCCCTAGTTACAGTCATAATTTAGTTTCAAGGGTCAACTTTTTTTTTTTTAAGATTTTATTTATTTATTTGACAGAGATCACAAGTAGGCAGAGAGGCAGGAAGAGAGAGAGGAGGAAGCAGGTTCCCTGTGAGCAGAGAGTCCGATGTGGGGCTCCATCCCAAGACCCTGGCTGGGATCATGACCTGAGCCAAAGGCAGAGGCTTTAACCCACTGAGCCACCCAGGCACACCTCAAGGGTCAACTTTTAACCCAGGTCCCAGATTTTAATAAAATTTAATAAAATAAAATAAAATTTATTTTAATAAAATAAAAATTAAAAAAATCTTAGAAAGCCCAAGAGAAATGATATTTTGGCTACAGTTCAACATCTATGATTCCTCTTTATTAAATATTTTCCCTAATAGTATTAATTAATGCATATTACTACATTACATTGTATGAGACAAACGTATTACCTCTCCCATTTCATTGGACATTTAGTTTCCTTGCTTCTAATTGCATGCGATTTTAAATAATACATAAAAATTGCAGATGATATCCATTTCAGATATTTCACCAGAAAAAATTTACAGCAGTGGAATTGCAGGATTGTAAATTATTTCTTCAGGTTTAATTTCATTCAAATGGGACTGTTTTGTCAAAAAAAATTAGATTATAAAAAAGGGATGACAATTTATTCCTACAAAAGAACAATATTAGAACCATAGACTATTAATATCAATACATATTGCAATGTTTTTTTAATTTTGGCTCACTGAGTGCTTCAATCTGTAGACATTTTGAATTATATACTGTAAATTATGCCATTTTAAATCATTTATATATCTTTCTCATTTATATTTTAAGGTTGTCATGAAAGAACAATCCAAATAAAAAAATGACATTTTCTTCTAGTTACCCTGAGTGTTTTTTATAATATATGATTACTTAACTACATTTGATAGTATCAAAAATAACAAAAATGCAGAATAGGGACCTAACAATAAAACTTTGTATTTATACCCAGATCCTGCTTTACTACCTTAATGACAATTAACCAAAATAGCTTTAATTTTAAATGCAGTTTTATGTTTTATTTTAAAAGCAGTTTAAATGTTTTAAATGCAGTAAAAATTTAAACCATATTGTATACAGTAATTCTCATATAGTAATAACTTGTACTGCATTGTATGCAGTGATTTGAATAAATTAAGTAAATAATCTACAACATAATTTAAATATAATAATTTAAATGCAGTAAAATTAGGTCTCCTATGTGTTCCAGTCAGTTAAGCATCTGCCTTTGGCTCGGGTTATGACCCCAGGGCCCTGGGATAGAATCCTGCATAGGGCTCTATACTCTGTGGGGCACCTGCTTCTCCCTCTGCCTCTGCCTCTCTCTCTTTGTTTCTTATGAATAAATAAAAAAATCTTTAAAAAAATAAAATAAATACATCAAAATTAAGTTTAAAAATGGAGTGACAGGAAAGCATATGATCAGTTTCCTGATACAAGAAGAAGAGGAGAGGAGAACCATCAAATCCAGAAATGAGCTTGCCGACATTGAGTCTGGGTACCATGGCCCCCTATATTTCTATATTTCTATAGAAATACATTTCTATTTCTTCAACTTAAAAAAAAAAAAAAAGGTAAATGACAAGAGGCCACAGATGTGGAAGGGGTGTCAGGTAAATTCTCAACCTCTTATCTGGGGCCTGGTACACGGAAGAGGAGTGGCATTTGATACAGCCTGGACACAAACAGAAAGCCCACTCAGGTCGCAAAGCCTGCTTCACTCAGAGCAGCAGCCCATTAACACTTCAGCTCCGTAGGACAGTCAGCCAATGGTCGCCTTCAGACGGAACAGCCCAGATAATTCGAGGAATACAGAACATTCACAATAGAGATTTAAGGTGCCTGTGGAGGGAGACCATGTCCATGCTAAGCAATGGGAGGTATCTTTGCCAAGCAAGAGATTTCAGAGGGAGGTTTTGATTATGCAGTGCCACACTGTGACACAGAAGGAGACAAACCTCCAGGTGTGGGAGATGAGAGGTAGCAAAGGATGTCTCTATCGATGCTCTAATACGACAGGGGATTAATATGTGTTATCTTTTATTTCTCACAATGTCATCGTTTGTATTACTTGGTGCTCAGGGAATATTTTGTCACGTAAATATATCATCAAAGTTTAAATAAATCAATAGAAACCCTTCTATAGATAAGAGAATAGGAATGAGGGGGCAGGTGGAGAAAAAGTAAAACAGCGGGGGACATGCAGTCAGGAGGAAGACGAATTAGGGGCAGCTGGGTGGTTCAGTCAGTTAAGAGGCCACTTCTTGGTTTCAGCTCAGTTCCTGATCTCAGGGTCCTGAGATGGTGACTTTGCTTAGCAGGGAGTCTGTTTGAGTCTCTCTGTCCCTCTCTCTCTGCCCTTGCATCCCTCGTGCTCTCTCTCTCAAATAAATAAATACACTTTCTTATAAAATAAAGAAAATGAATTAGGGGAAAATGAAGTAGTCTCTTTCTTCATCCTTGAGAAAGAGATATATGTCAAGAGTGAACATTTCAACTGACAAGATGAATTCCCATAAATGGCTATATGCATTTAAACACCTTATTTTTGCTAAAGAAAAATCTGGCAAAAGTCGTAAGGAGGAATGGATATTAGAAAGGATAAAGGGAAAAATTATATTTTTAAAAGCTTAGACCACTATTTCTTTTCCTTTTTCTTATTTTCTGTTCCTAACCAATGTATTACTTATAAGTTCTTAACTCTATGTGAAATCTTCAGTATGCTAGGATAGTCTTTCTATTTTCATTCTTTATATGCATTTTGAATATGTATACATATATACATTTATAGAATTCTATAGAATTCTATAAATACTATAGACATTTTGAATATATTTTTGAATGAATATTATATATATATATATATAGAGAGAGAGAGAGAGAGAGAAGGAAAGACTGAGCGAGAGACAGCTTAATCATCACTCTGATCATGGCTCACATTATCTTTTTCAGCAACACTCCTTTTCCTCACTCACAGCATGAGGTTTTTGCTTATATTGAGTTGCTCCGTCTCAGACACCAGCACGACTGCATGGGATGTTGGAAGGTCTCACTTCTCATCAGTAGGGAGTTCTGTTCTATTGTTTCCCACTGTGCTTCACTTAGTCCTCGGTACTATTCTCAAGCTCCTTGCTTGCATCAGTCTCCTTTCATCTTTCTGTGGTTTTGTACTGTTACCCATTCTTTCCCCATACTCAAACCAGCTCCACTATTTCAAGGGCATCTTTGATACCAGTGGATTGAATGAGATAGAAAGTAATCTAGAGGTAGTCCTTCACTTTCTTACATTAGTAAGAAAATTAGTATAACTCTTTGATAAAGACTTGATAAAGATTTTGATATATGTCCTCAATCATATAAAATGAAAACACGTTGGTTCACAAACTATCCACCCAACACAGAGGGAAAAGGAGACCAAATAAATAGTCAGCCATTCCAGATTGGTAGGTGACAGGTTAAACAAGCAAGGGAACTTACTTATGAGGCTTTTTTTTTCTCTTTTCTTTTCTGTATCTCTTTTCAGTGTTCCAGAGTTCATTGTTTGTGCACCACACCCAGTGCTCCATGCAATACGTGCCCTCCATAATACCCACCACCAGGCTCACCCCAACCCCCTACCTCTCCAAAACCCTCAGTTTGTTTCTCAGAGTCCACAGTCTCTTATGGTCCCTCTCCCCTTCCAATTTCCTCCAACTCACTTCTCCTTTCCATCTTCCCACGTCCTCTGTTTTATTCCTTATGATCCACAAATAAGTAAAACCATATGATAATTGATTCTCTCTGCTTGATTTATTTCACTCAGCATAATCTCTTCCAGTCCCATCCATGTTGATACAAAAGTTGGGTATTCATCCTTTCTGATGGAGACGTAATACTCCATAGTATATATGGGCCATATCTTCTTTATCCACTCATCCATTGAAGGGCATCTTGGTTCTTTCCACATTTTGGTGACTGTGGCCATTACTGCTATGAGTGTTGGGGTGCAGATGGCCTTTCTTTTCACTACATCTGTATCTTTATGGTAAATACCCAATAGTGCAATTGCAGGGACATAGGAAGCTCTATTTTTAATTTCTTAAGGAATCTCCACACTGTTTTCCAAAGTGGCTGCACCAACTTGCATTCCCACCAACAGTGTAAGAGGGTTCCCCTTTTCCCACATCCTCTCCAACACTTATTGCTTACTGCCTTGTTAATTTTGGCCATTATAACTGCTGTAAGGTGGTGTCTCAATGTGATTTTGATTTGAATCTCCTGATGGCTAATGATGATGAACATTTCTTCATGTGGCTGTTAACCATTTGTATGTCTTCTTTGGAGAAGTGTCTGTTCAAGTTTTCTGCCCATTTTTTGACATGATTATCTATTTTGTGTGTGTTGAGGAATTCTTTATAGATCTTGGATATCAGCCCGTTGTCTGTAGTGTCATTTGCTAAAATCTTCTCCCATTCTGTGGGTTGCCTCTTTGTTTTGTTGACTGTTTCCTCTGCTGTGCAGAAGCTTTTGTTCTTGATGAAGTCCCAAAAATTCATTTTTGCTTTTGTCCCCTTTGCCTTTAGAGATATATGTTGAAAGAAGCTGCTGTGGCTGATGTCAAAGAGGTTACTGCCTATGTTCTCCTCTAGGATTTTGATAGATGCCTGCCTCACGTTGAGGTCTTTTATCCATTTTGAGTTTATCTTTGTGTATGGTGTAAGAGAATGGTTGAGTTTCATTCTTCTATACATAGCTGCCCAATTTTCCCAGCACCATTTATTGAAGAGACTGTCTTTTTTCCACTGTATATTTTTTCCTGCTTTGTCGAAGATTATTTGACCATAAAGTTGAGGATCCATATTTGGGCTCTCTACTCTGTTGCACTGGTCTATGTGTCTGTTTTTGTGCCAGTACCATGCCGTCTTGGTAATCACAGCTTTGTAGTAAAGCTTAAAATCAGGCAACGTGATTTCCCCAGTTTTGTTTTTCTTTTTCAACATTTTCTTAGCAAATTGGGGTTTCTTCTGGTTCCATACAAATTTTAGGATTGTTTGTTCCAGCTCCTTGAAAAAGGCTGGTGGGATTTTCATTGGGATGGCATTGAAAGTATGGATTGCTCTAGGCAGTATATACATTTTAACAATGTTTATTCTTCTGATCCATGAACATGAAGTGGTCTTCCATCTTTTTGTGTCGTCTTCAATTTCTTTCATGAGTGTTCTGTAGTTCCTCGAGTACAGATTTTTTACCTCTTTGGTTAGGTTTATTCCCAGGTATCTTATGGTTCTTGGTGCTATAGTAAATGGAATTGATTCTCTAACTTTCCTTTCTGTATTTTCATTGTTAATGTACAAGAAAGCAACTGATTTTGTACACTGATTTTGTATCCCTCCACGTTACTGAATTGCTGTATGAGTCCTAGTAGTTTAGGGGTAGAGTCTTTGGATTTTCCATATAAAGTGTCATGTCATCTGTGAAGAAAAAGAGTTTGACTTCTTCATTGCCAATTTGAATAAGTTTTACTTCTCTTTGTTGTCTGATTGCTATTGCTAGGACTTCTATTACTGTGATGAACAAGAGTGGAGAGAGTGCGCATCCTTGTCGTGCTCCTGATTTCAAAGGGAAGGCTGTCAGCTTTTCCCTACTGAGGATGATATTCATTGAGGCTTGTCTTGGGTAGCCACAGATCTCTGCACCCACCTGCCATGATGTAAAGATTTATTTAGACTCTTAACTGGATCCAGTCATAGTGTACAATCCCAGATGTGACTCCTGATGGTGCACGGGAGAATGAGGCACAAACAAGTTAGATGGGGGCTACAGTAAAGAAGATGGTCAACATTGAACAACTTCTCAGTCTCATATTTATTAGAAAGTGAGTAACAATCAACAAAGCTGGAGTAGACTACACATTGGCCATGAGTCTTGTAGAAACATAAGAAGAAAGGCAAAATATGTCTGGTTACATAGTACATGACCTATAGTGAGCAAGCCCAAATGAAAGGATTGTCTGAATAACTGCTGATGCTCTCTGGGGAAGGGGAGAGAAAGGAAAAATGAAGCAGGCGGTGGTCCATCCTGAGAGAGCCAGGCATCCCCAGCTGCTTGGTTTTAAGGATTTATATCATCATTTTCCCCAGAGACCTGTTGCCAATACATGTTTTTCTTAAGCGTTTATGTAAGCATGTTTGGTAACTAGTATATTTCTCATAGGTTATATTTTAAGCAGTACATTGTTCTGAGGGACGGTAACACAGATGGTCTTAACAATTGCCTTCTCAAGTCTGGTCCTTGAATCAGCTTCCCCTGTAGGATCAGCAGCGAGAGTACATTTCAAGCACAGGGGAGAAGGTGAGGTGTCTCCAACTGCAGAATCTAATTCTTGGGGCAACTGAGGTTCATGTCCTCTCTGTTACCTCCTCCAACAAAGAATCTGGTTTATCATTTTATCCCTGATCATGTTGAGTTATATCAGTTTATTTACTATTTTTGCTCTGCTCTTCCCTTAAATATTTTTAGGAAGTTACAATAGAAGATCAAAATAGAAAAATAATAAAATTGAATTCTCTAGCTTGTCGATGCTAGACTTCTGTACTAACCTTTCTTCAACTTTGGTTGCATGCTCTTGCTACTCCAGTTGGTGTCATATTTTATCAGCTTGCTCTTTATATATATGATATGTTTATTAATGAGAAAAATGATTGCCTCTATCAAGCAAATGATATTTCATTCATCACTCCCCTTCCTCATAGGATAAACTTCTTAACATTCCAGGTACTCTGTACTCAGATAGCCTCTATTTGTATTAAATTAATAAGTGTATAATCTTGGATAAGTGACTTAATGTCTTATTTTCTTAAATTTATCAAGTTTATAATTTCTTGAATTTACCAATAATAGCAATGATAATAGTAATAACAATGATAATAGTAATAATATCTATTCAATAAGATGAGGATTAGGGTAATAATTTACCTTAATCATTTAACTTAAAATTCTGGCACATGGTAAGTACTCAAGAAATGACACATTATTATATTTACTACATCATTTTTCTCTGCCTACAGTGTCACTATGTCCTTCTAAATTCTATCTTCTATCCTTTCTCCCTCTTGACACCAACATCAGCTCTCTACTTCCCCAATAAGCAAAGGTCTTGAAATAAAGTTCTACATCCTACCTTTTAAACTCAGTATATTCCTTACAAATAATTTCAAGGTGGTTTTAACACAAGTAACTATCTTGAAAATCTGTCTATGATCTTCTAAGTTCCAAATTAAATTGTGCAAAACCTTTAAAGCATTTGGTAAGGAATTTTAACGAACACTTAAAGAAGCATGGGACAAACTATAAGAGACTCTTAATCATAGGAAGCAAACTGAGGGTTGCAGACGGGAAGGGAGATGGAGAAAAGGGGTAACTGGGTGATGGACATTAAGGAGGACACATGATATAATGATATAATGAGCACTGGGTATTATTAAGATTGATGAATCACTGACCTCTATCTCTGAAACTAATAATACATTTTTTGTTAATTAATTGAATTTAAATAAAATTGAAAAATAAAAAAATTAAGACACTCTCCCCCCAAAAAAGGGGAAAAAAGAAAATAGAAATGCAGTACCACTGATTTATCCTGTAAGTCTGATAAAATTGCATGATGAGAGGGCAAGACAGGAGTCTGACTTCCGCTCAGAGATGGGAGATGGCTGTGTTCCCATGCCTATGAAGTGAAATTTCATAGGAGATTTCACATGGAAAACTATGACATGAACTGCCTCTCCTAAGATGTTTACGTAAAGATGAAACTCTCCCATCCCCTCCCACAAAACAAAACACGAAATAACAACAGGAAGAAAAAAACAACAATTGAGGGGGCAGAGAAAACAACATGGGCCTATCTGTTGGGTTGAGGTCTGAGTCTGTGTCTTTTCCATGTTACCAAAGGGCAAGAGTCTTGAGTTACAGATAAAGTAATTTCTTCAGGATTTCAGAGCATATCCTCAGTAACTTAAAAAACTACTAAACATGAAGTGTGGAAAGAGACAGAGATGGCAAAAGTAGAACTTAAGCTAAGATAAACTTGCCAAATGGAAAAAAGTAAATAGAAAAAAAAATAAAAATAGATATAAGTAAATTAAAAAAAAATTTAAACAAACCCATCTTGAGAAGGATTGATTGCAGATGAAATGAAAATAATTGAATAATTTATAAAATGGGTATAAACTTTCATGTGTAATATTTGCAACTACCAAGGGAGAAGCACTGTCCCCTTCCAAAATTAATTTAAAAAACAAAAGGAAAGTACGAAAGGTTTTTATTCCTGACTGCCTCCTCTGTAGATTTCAAGCTGCAGTATCAGATACCATGTGAAGAGCCTTAAAAACAGTCTTCTATCTCCCTTCTAGTGGTTCTGCTTTTTTGATTGAACATGAACTGACAGACAATCTTCTACTAAAAATGTTTTCAAAAAAACAGAACCTTAATGGATATGTTCTTTGAATTGATTCTTAGTTATCTGGAGTTGTTTTTCTAATCTGATTATATGTTAAGGTGTTGTTGACTCTCTTCTAGCACTAAAGGGGTATGCAGTGGCAATGTATTTATGAAGATAATCACATAGTGATCAAATGGCAAAATATTTTTCTTATCCCTGCAGCGTTGGGCTCTGGAGATGTCGAGTTCTTAATTCCAGATCAGGGATACTTCCACCACAGTGCAAAAACAGTGGTTCCTTTTATGGAGAAGATGAGACTGCCACATAAACACTTTGGGTGCCTCACACCAACAAACCAACTGGCAAAGAAGGGCATTACTGTCCCGTGATTGATTTTGATAATTGAGGCCGAACTGGGGTTGCTACCATGCGGAAGGAAGAATGACAAATACGTCTGGAAGGTAGGAAATCTTCTCGGAGTGTTCCTTAGTACTGCCATGTCCTGTGATTGAAGTCACTGGGAAACAATAGAAATCCCAATGTCGTTCATGCCCTAGGGACTAAGGCTTTGGTCATCCCAGCTGGCAAAACAAAATAACAACATCAACAACAACAACAACAACAAAAAACAACCAGCTGAGATTCTCTCTAAGACCAACGACATATAGATTGGCTAGGGGGAGAAGGTAATGACAAATACCAGCTGTCATTATGAGAAGAGTTACAGAAACAAAACTACATAGTTGTCAGTAGTCCCTTCTTATTTTCCTACGAGTAGATTTGTTTGTGTACGTATGTGTTACGGCTTTTTTTTTAATGAACCTTTAAGTAAAGCTTCGGGGTATTGGATGGTGAACCAAGGTTTAAGAAAAGAGCACAAGAGAAATTGAAATAGAGAAGTTTGTCCCTCGTGGGTCCTGGAGGAAGTCCATGGCATACCTGGAGGGGCTGCGAGGGGAGACTGAGGAAAGGTGCAGGCAAAGCAAATGAGGGAACCTGGGTCAAATGCCTTTATTAGAGTCCATGGATAGAGTGCTTTGGGATTCCCAGGCTATGGCCAGATTGGGCAATTGAAACGAACAAACAAACAAACAAAAAGTGGGGTTTTGGTAATCTCCATGGGCTTTTATCTAAGGGACTTGGGAGGCAGAAGAGACTGTTGACTGGAAGGGCTGTGAGTTTGCAGACTCCTACCTAGAGCATGTGCTTGTGTCATGGGCTAGTGTGAGGCCCCCACAGGTTGCCTGGCCAAAGAAAATGGAGACTGAGGCCATAATAACATGGGGTAGCTTAGCTAAACTCCTGACATTATGCATGTATAAGCATTTCCCCTTTAACCTTCCCCTATCAATGACAACAAAGTGTGTTAACGGTAGTTAACTTTACATCTCAGTATCTATGTTGTAAACAGGGGAGTGAGACCCACGTAGAAAAAACCATGAACATCAACTAAAGGGGGAAAACAGTTTTCATATCTTTTTGTGGGGATTTAAGAGCAAGCTTGTCTTCAGTTGCACGGACAGCAGTTGTACCAGAGCTGGTGGAACATGATTCCACTCTTGTCTTATTGAGAAGCTACGTATGGTTAGAGGAGTCCCATTTGGATGCTGGGTTTATGAGTTGTACTGCAGTGGCTTTATAGTACATCCGCATGACTCTGCTAAATTACCTTTCTGAAAATTTTTCTTCCCAACATATTCCGGTTAGGGGAGGCCAGGGGAGATATACTGTGTGTGATTTGGAAGGTGAACATGAAGCAGCATGCTTGTCTTTTTCATAATCAGAAGGCAGTGAAGAAGCACCAGGTGCCATTTCAGCTCACACGTGTTGGCAGTTAATGTCTGGCTCACCTCATGGGCAGAGGACAGCAGTTCCCCAGAAGCTATTGTGCCTTTCCCAACTGTGCAGTGAGAGACAGGCTGAGGTCTGTGCAGGTTTGCCAAGTTCCCTGCAGGACACCAACATCACGGCATTGGGAGGTGGTGAGAGACAACACAATTCGTATCCCCCTATTTGCTGTGTGTGGCAACGGGTCCTTGCTCTCCTCCACTTGGCACCAGCTTCCTTTCTTCACTGCTTTCTCGTCATGATTTAGTGTTCTGCATCAAATCAAAAGGCAAAAGACAGACTCTTGTCACTCATCTCCCACAGTCTCACACACGTTTCTGTTAACAAGTGCGCAGGCAAGTCAGCTTCTCTGATTGAACCCTGAATCATGCACAAGTTTATCAGCTAGGGAACTTTATCATAAAGCTTCTATATTTTAAATGATTATCTGCTGAAGTATGAGCATATGTTGGAACATAATAGAAATTCAGATATGGACTTGATCATGTAGAAATTTCCCATTGGCTAAAAGCAGCATCTCAAATTCGTGGAGAAATGAGATGATCTAAAAATATATCATGTGGAGCTAACTGGACAGTGATTTGGGAAAGAAGGTAGAGTTGGATGCATATGTCACACTGTATACAACGCTAACTACCAAATGAATCAAAATTCTAAACTCTGAAAAGGGAATTATGCAAATACTGAAAAAGGAGAGCATACAAGCACTAAACAAGTGATTTCTATCAGAATATTCCAGGAATAAGAAAAACCTCCTTATCTCTTGACTGAAAAATCCAGAATCTAAAGACTGTAAAATGAATCCAACTACATATTGCCTGTATGAATGTGAGTAATTATAATTTCTGGTATGTAAAAAAATGATTAATATGATTATGATTAAAACACAGTATCTTATAAAAATGAAATATGTTATTGCCTGTGCAATGTATATGGGCATATATCATGGCCAGAGAAACAATAGAAAAATATCTTATTATTGTTATGATTGCCATTACCATTGGTAGCAGTAATAACAGCAGCACTAGAACCAGTATTATATTATTGATGACTGAAGACAATTTTAGTCTAAGGAGAATTAAGTGCTGAGACCATGAATGTGTGCATGAAAAGAATATGGCTTAAAAAATGGCTGGGAAATATCCGAACATTTCTAGGTTGAAATATGACTGCATCTGAATAGTCTGGCTGGACTGTCAAATAAAATTCAAAAGATTTAAAAGAAACTGTGATAACATTTTGAAAGACACATTGAGCAGTTTTTATGAAAAGTAGTTCATTAAAGTCAATCTTAATGGAAAACCCAAAATTTAATAACATTATTAAAATTCTCTAGTAATAGCTCAAATACTAATTAAAACACAAGAGATATAAAAATCAGTTTTGTATTTCACTCTCTCTACTGTTTAAAAGAAGCCAAGCATTGTTTTCCTCTTTTAATTATAAAAGTTTCATACACCCATAAAAAACAAGTTAATAGGCTTTACTGCTTTTCTTTCTGGCCTAACGATATGCTTACAAATTTGAAATCATTGTACTTTCCTCAACAACCTTTAATGAAGATATATGGCTTTTAATCTCACATGGAACTGTCTTCCATATCATAAAATTGCATCACAAATGAATACATGAAAGTCTGTGATTAAAGATGCTTGTAGAACTGCAGTTTGCTTCTCCTAAACATATTCTTATTAACAGGAAGAAATAAACACACTTTATTTAATAAAATAACTTAAAAATTAAGTAAAATGTAGTTGTGAGGAGTCAAGAAATATGGGGAAATGGCACTTGGAATCAAGATCAAGGTCTGGATAAACAAATATTCTGATGAAAGAAATAAAGCATTGGACTGGATTTGTCCTTTTTTTTTTGCTTTTTTTTTCATTTGTGGTTATTTTAATTTCACTAAATCTGTTTTGGATTTTTATGCTTCATATTTTTAAAAAAGGAGCATGTAATTTACTAGGGCATGCACTATTATTAGTGCTCATTTTTTAGGGATTTAACTTCTACCAAATAGCAAACATTTTTGTGGGGAGTCATGTATTAAACCATGATGAACAGGAATCCCTTACTTGAATGGAGGAATCAGTGTGACTGTTTTCACTTAGCAGAATGTTACAGGCAATGTGGTAGAGGCTAAATCCAAATGATTTGGAGTCATAAGACATGGTTCAAGTGACAGCTGGAATGCCTTTATTACTTTTGAATATTTTGGAAAATGACTAAGGTTGAATCTCTTTTGAAAATAGTGACATATATATACCTCATGTATTTTGGAGTATGATTAAATCAGATATATATGTCAAAAACGCAATATAGATCACGAAACAGCCATCAAATATGTCCTATTAGTAGTAGGATATTACTCCAAAAAGATGTTAATTTTATCTTTAAATTCCCAGATCCTAGGCAGTACCTATACAGAGTAGGTACTTTTGACTTCAATTCTCATTAGAATGTGGTTGAGTTTAAGCTAAACTCAAGATACAGTTTAAGCTAAAATAAATGTTTCTTTCATGAATTTATTATAAATGTGTGACATGTATTGTTATATTTTTAATAGCTGTGAGCTGAATCTTAATAATTTTTTATTTTATAAACATATATTTTTATCCCCAGAGGTACAGGTCTGTGAATCACCAAGTTTACACACTTCACAGCACTCACCAAAGCACATACCCTCCCCAATGTCTTAAAATTTGGTTCTTCTTCATGTGTGTCTTAGGTTCATGTTTATTTGTGATCAGAATAGAAATCAATCAAATGTAGCTCTAAAAACATTTTTTCAGTTCTGTTCAAGGATGCCATGTTTATTATGTTCATTTAACTTCCAAGTTCTTATTTGAAGTGATCTGGTTAACCATGGAAGTATTGTTTCCTGATTTTTTGAATACTACTACTTCAGGAAACGCAGAAATGCATCAGCATTCACATTTATGCCAACATTAACTCAATTTTATAACACTACCACCATACGAGCAATGTACTTTGTATCTCCAAATAAAAACACACAGAGAAGGTACAAACTGTCCTATATCGCCCACTAGTAATTAGCAGAGTGCCCGTGCAGAGTCAAATGATTACAATCTATACTGCCACACCTTAATAACTTTCATCTATAAGCAGATGGAGTTGAGTTGAGAATAATATCGTAAACATTATTTTCTCAGTACACACACATGCGTGTGCAAACACACACACACGCACACACACCATCCAGTTAGGCAAACTGTCAACTTGCCATACAATATGGAGCCCATATGTCTCTCTATTTGGCAGCATAAATCAGGATGCTTCTGAATTCCACAAGGAATAGGCTAATAAGTAGGCTTTATCGCAGAAGAGAAACACAATGACCAAAAGTCAGCAAAAAAGAGCAGGCATGGGTGTTCCTGATTTGTCCCTCTTACTACCGAAAAGCACAGAAGTAGGATGACTTTTAAGATAAACCCCGATTCCTGCCTGCTTGTGTTTACACTCTGTATATTCCTGTCCCCTCGAGTCTGAGTGGAGTCTGTGATTACAACTCTATGTTACTCCAAGGATTAGGTTCTATGTTCTGAATACATGGCAGGATTTTGGGGTGCAGTTAAGGTTCTCACTAGCTGATCTTGAAGTAATCAAAAGGCAGTTTTGGGTGGACATGACCAAAACAGTGAGAGCCCTTTCAAGAGGGCATGGGCTCTTACTGGCCCAGAAGAAGCAAACAGTCTGCTGTAAACCGCCTCTGTAAACTTTTTAGGAGTTGAGGCACAAGGGAATGAACTCTGCCAAAAACTTAGAAGAGACTAGAAGTGAATTTTTTCCTGACTGAATTTCCAAATGAGAAGGCAGCCTAGTTGACATCTTGATAGGAGACTTGGAAGATCTTGAGTAGAAATTACAGCTAAGCAGCACCCAGTCTTTTGACAAATGGAAATTATGACGTTATACATGGGTACTGAAACTGCGCAGTATAGAGAGCTAACACAGGGAAGGTACGTTCAGGTCTTTGCTGGGCTGGGATAGATTTGAATTTCTGTACTGATACCCTTTTTTCTTTACGGCTTCTTCTTTTAACAGGATAAGCCTTATCTGTGGGAGAGGTATAGGCTGCTTCGCACTAGGTTGTGGGAATCCGTGCACCAGCTGTTTATGATACTGACCCCGCAAACCCAGTTACCCTGCGCCTGAGGTGGATTTGTTATAACTCTATATATTGCCACTGTTTCATATTTAATTTGTTTCATGATGGGCAAGAACTGTTAAATCTAAAAAGTGATATCTCTGGTGCATTCCCAAATATTTTCAGAGTCCTTAAAAGATTCTTATTTTACTATCTCTTTTCCAGATGCACATCTTGTTCCCCACACAATCTGATTTACTTTTTCTATCCCATAATAAGCAGAAGCTATATGAATGAAGATTTATATATAATTATCCAAAGTAAGAAACAGAAGGCTTTGCTTTTGCTGATTTGTGTCTCCAGATGTTTTATGTCAGATGAAAACCATTATATAACGCCTTGCTAAATATAGTACACCCATGTGATCATCATCACTTCTCCTGGAAAATATTTCCTTCAGTGTTAAAAATATAAACAAACCAGGAAACTAAAACATCTATGAGTCATGATTTCCATGTATAAACCTTAAAGTAGGACTAGTAAGTCGCCTATTTCATTTATGTAACTTAAAAGCAAATTTATATAACTTAACATTACTCATAAATATAATTTATACATGTTATTGCAACTTAAACTATTTTATCTTACTTCATGTCTCTGTTTCAAAGTTTTTTATTTAAGATTTATGGTTTTAACAATATTTTTCTAATGTTCTCCCCATAGAGCCTAGATACTTTTTAATGTATTTTTTGTCATGTCTAATGTGGCTGTGTAAGCATTTTCTTTGGTTGGTTATTTTAGGACACATAAAATCTGTATTATATTATCTCTTCTAAGTTAACAATCTATAGATTTTAAGGACACAGCAATTATGCAATTATAATTTTAGGGAAATACAGAAAATGATGTATTATTTGATGAAAATATTTAGTTATTTCCCTGACTCATGTTAACATGAGTTACTGATCACCAATACCTGCAGAATTGGCAGTTTTTGAGCTCAGGGACCCTCTCCTCTCAAGAGTGATGCCCTTGTTCTGTCAGCAATGAGCTGGTCAGGAGGAGTTCTCTCTGTTCGAAGCTTGCTGCTCTGGGTATGGAATTTCCACGCTACAAGTCAGCTGAAGGGAGGGTGACTGGGGTCTCTGGTTTTCTTCAACTACTGTGTCTACTATCGAGGTTGTATCCTATGAGCCAGGGCTGCACAGAGGGAGGGGATCCCTGACAGTGAGTTGGAAGATGAGAAGTGCTGTACCTTGCCTTCCCTGCGGAGAAACTGCTTCCCTAGACTGGAATCTAGGGAAGGGATTCTTGGTCACCCATTCAGAATGTAGTTGCCATCTTGTTGTTGGGAGTGGGGGACATGACCCAACTGTCATAGACTCAGTTTTATGAGACTTAGTAGATTTTCTTCAAAAAACCTTGTTGCATGTCCTTTGGACAGTTTACATAGATTTTAAATGGTTCCTTAGCTCATTTATTTATTTATTTATTTATTGTAATTTTCGCCTCTTATTATTATTTCTTCAGGAAAGGGGTTCACAGAGTTCCCCCAAGCCATGATTCCAGAAGTCATCTGTCCCAAAGACATTTTGAAAATAAGTAAGCTTGAGAAGTGAAGTAAAATAAAGGAGAGGGAAACACACTGTCGGCAAAGTAAGGAGCTTAAGGAAAGCTTCCAATGACATTGAAAACACAGGACACATTCAAGGGATGATAAATCCTCTAGCTTTGTAGAAATGTTAGAAATATAGGAAAGTATTGAAAGAAGAAATGGGGAAGACTGTTGGAATCATAGTTTCTGCTGAAGAATACAGAGGGATATAGATTTAATTTTGTAGACAATATCATAGGATCAATCACTTTAACATAGTAGATTATCCTTCTGACAGGCAGGATATTGATAGTTCTCTTAAAAGAGAGAGGAATGGATAAACACTTTATTATAATCAAGTATTAAAAAATATACACATATATGTTTATATATGCTTCTGAATTCTGAGCCTATACAATGGTTATAAGAAACCAGCTTATACAATGGTTGTAAGAAACACCTTAGGTTGACAATTTCAGTGTTATTTAAAGCTTGACAAGAAGGGAGTTTATGAAATTAAATCTCAAAGACAGCTCATTCTCATGATATGAGTTGAGTCTGCTAGTGACCAATATGCTTCTTTAAAATTGTTTTTCTCATTCATGGGTCTCATTCAACACATATCGGCATCATGTGTGGTGGTGGTGGTGCGGTCAGAGGAAGAAGTACCACTCTGGGTGTCCATGCCATCCAGGAGGAGGAAGCCCACTTCTCCACTCATCAGTTTATTCAACTCAGTGTCTTCTATTCTCATTAGGGAAGCTTCTAAGGAATTAAAGTTCAAATGAGACTCTAAGAGTAGATGTCTGCTTTACCCCATAGCCTCTGAGTCTATGATATTAAATGAGGAAATGTGGAGGATACATGGCCAGTCTTCAGAAAATAAAAGAATGAAACATTCTCATGAGTGATTTTTTTCCACAGAAAAATATCATTAACCATTAGACAAAACTAAATACGTGCAACACATAGTTAAATTTTAACACTGCGATTGACAGTGTTCCACCTTTTCTCAGAAATAATTATTTAATCTGTTCACACCCTTTTGACATGGCCCTCTTCTGTGAGTAGTGATGACATTTTCCCTGACAAAGATTTAATGACTTCATACAAGAACATAAGAAAAGTGGACAAATAAAATGCCAGATTGTTTCTGTACTGTCATTGTTTTCTTTCCTTAATGTGGTTGCTGACAGCCAAAATTGAAAACATGCTGAGTTTCCTCAGCACCTGATGCTCACTAGGTACTGCATGTCAGAGGCAGAGATCCTGTGACAGGTGAGGAGATCATGGCGAGGGAAACAGAAGCATACAAAAACAGCAGAGGCCAAGGCCACTTGTCCATCGCTGGGAAAATTGAGAAAACAGTACCCAGGATCATTCCTCTCCCCTCCGAAATGCAAGCATGGTCTAAGAAGCTCTCTGAACAGCTGCTACATCATGGAGGAGGAAAGCACTTTTCAAAGCAGGAGAAGGTTCAGATTTCTAATAGAAGGAAGTGCTGAGGAGTCACTTCATTGTAAACTGACAGCAAAACAATAAATAGCCATAGGGAGATCATTGCAGAACATGAGTGATTCCGGATATGTGTTAGCCAGAGGAAAGCTTTATAGTCCAAGAATGAATCTCGGTGTATAAAGACATGAAGTAGATACAATGACCTTTCATTGCTGTTTACTGACTACACATGAAGTTCATACGGTAGTTGTGTTTATTAAAAAAAAAAAAAAAAACAATTACAGTGCTCACTCCAGCAGTACATGTACTAAAACTGGAATGATATAGAGATGAACAAACATGGCCCCTGCACAGGATGGCGTGCAAATTCATGAATATTCCATATTTTTGTAGTATCATGTTAAGTGGCATAGGTCAGTCAGAGAAAGGCAAATACCATATGATTTCACTCATATGGAATTTAAGAAACACAAAAAATGAGAAAGGGGGAGAAAAAGAGAGAGAAAGACAAACCAAAAAAAACAGACTCTTAACTACAGAGTACAAACTGACGGTTAGCAGAGGGGAGGTGATGGGGGTTATGGAGGACACTTACGATGAGCACTAAGTAATATACAGAATCATCGAATCACTATATTGTGCACCTGAACCTAATGGAACATTGTGTGTTAATTATATTGAAATTAAAATTAAAAACTTCAAAAAATTAGTATTTTGGGGAAAAATGTGGTAAATGTTTTCTTGAGTTTTGATTAAAGACACACAGAAAAATAAAATACTCTTAGAAAGGGTAGTGGGATCTGATTACATGTTTGCAAACTGGGGAGGTGAGAAGTCTTGGTAGGATAAACAATAAGAAAGCTTACATGCATTATCAGGTCTAGACTGACATAAGGTGGTACCAGGTATGAACATACCTTCAAACAAAGTGATAAAATGAAGATAGGAAGGGGAAGAACTGGGAAGAATGTAACACAAACTAAAATGAAAAATATCCACCAAAACTATGTTTCTGAATTTACTTAAGATAGAAGATGCAATTGTTTTGTTTTGGTTATGGAAAACAAGAACCTGAGATCAGGGATAGTGAGATTGGAAATATCCTTCAATAATCAGATTTGTTCATCTAGATTGTTTACTGTATTTATGCTGATTTAATATATGAAAAATCTATAACGATTATACATAGGCATCTATAACTTGCATAATCTATATGCACAAAAATATATTCATCTATGCAAGATATATGCATATGTAGTTTTAAGTAAATACATTCTTATAGGACATGTGATCAATTTTATTTTGTTTTTATTTAATTAATTTTAATTTTATTTTTAATGGAACATGATCAAATATGATTTGAAGATCAACCTTGCACAAATTATTTAGAAAATGTGCGAGGATGGTGAGGCTTTTAAAATTATTCAATATCTACAAATGACTTTCAGTGTTCTTCACTTGAAAGGGTAACTTGGAACATTATGGATAAATACCCTCTCTTCTGACTCTTTCCTAAAGTTTTGGAGACTCATTTCTTTCCTTTGGTGTGTGGGAAGATATATGGTATTGCCCAAATAAACTCTGGGATTTTTTAAAAAATTTAATTCCTTTATTTATTTATTTATTTGTTTGTTTGTTTATTGCTTTCGGAATTTTTCTGTCTTTACTTGGTAAAAAAAAAGCAATCCAACATATTTTTAACTGCTTCTATTTAATATTTTTTGTCAAACATGATAACCACTCTCAACTTCCAGAAAGTTCTGTAACACAAAATATGAAAATGTAATTTTTGATTAGTGTTTATGGACAATTTATGTCTTTCCTTATATAGTAGGAACAAATGCCTACTGATCAAAGTTAGGAAAATTTCTAATAATAGCCAACATTTATTTAGAGATAATTATATTGCAGACATTGTATTAGGTTCTTTGTAAATATTATCTTTGTTCTTTTTAAATATTGTATCTAATTCTCAAATGATAAAATGTCGCTTTATTAACTGACTATTAAAATTCACATAGTCAATTGACTTAATACTCACATTTTATGTCCCTGAAAGCTAATACTGTCTCTTTTCCTCCCAGCTTTATTGAGATATAATTGACATATAATATTGTGTAAACTTAAGGTGTCCAATATGTGTTGACATGATATACTTATGTAATGTGGAATGATGATCACCATAGTACTGTTTAACACATCTATCATGTCACATTTATCCTTTCTTTTTTGTAATAAGAACATTTAAGATCTACTCTTTAAGCAACTTCCAAGTATCTAATTTAATTAATTATAAAGACCATGCTATGCGTCAGATCCCCAGACCTTATTCATCTTATAACTGGAAGGTTGTACTCTTTGATCAACAATTTTCCCATTCCCTTCACTCTCCACCATCTGGAACCCACCGTTCTACTCTCTGTTTCCATGAATTTGGTTTTTGGGTTTTTTTTTTTTTTTTAAATTATACATACAAGTGAGAGCATACAGTGTTTGTCTGGCTTATTTAATTTAGTATAATGCCCTTAAGGTTTATCCATTTTGCTACAAATGGCAGGATTTCATTATTTCTTCTGACTAAGTAATATCGCATTGTAGATAGATACCATATTTTCTTTGTCCATTTATCCATAGACAGGTTGTTTCCCTGTCTTAGCCATTGTGATTAATACTGCAATGAATGTGGGAGTATGGATATCTCTTCAAGATCCTGATTTCACTTCATTTGGATATATACCCAGAATTGAAATTGCTGGAGCATGGTGGTACTATTTTTAATTTTTTTGAGGGACTTCCATACTATTTTTCATACTGGCTGTCCCAATTCGCATTCCCATCAACAGTGCACAGGCTTTCCTTTTGGCCACACCCTTGCCAACAATCATTGCTTATCTTTTTGATAATAGTCATCCTAACTGGTATGAGATAGTATCTCATCATGGTTTTGATTTGCACTTCCCTGATGATTAGAAATGTTTAATACTTTTTCATGAATCTGTTAACTGTTTGGACATTTTTCTTTTAAAATGTCTATTCCATTCCTCTGCCCATTTTGAAATAAAAATTTTTTTACCATTGAATTGGGTGAATTCCTTGTATATTTTGAATATATTGCTTTCTTAGGTATGCCATATACTTTCTATAGATTAATATTTTCAGATGACTAGTATTAAGTTGTTATAACTACCATCTCTTCCAGTACACAAATATTTTCTCTCTTTCTTTCATCTTTTCCTTTTATTCGCTCTCCAAACTTCCACATTTTTTCCCAATAATATTCATAAAGCATCTATTTCCACACATTCCAATAATTAACCTCTGGCTAGATATGTCTATTAAGTCCTTGAAGTGTGCTAGTCTAAATCACTAGGTTTCACACTGCAGTTCAATGACTTAATATGAAAAATAAAATGTGAACTATAATAATAACACATTTTAAAATACTAAAAGCCAAATGCTCCTACTCAATGTTTTTCAGGTATGTAATCATGTTTTTGCTCTCTGTCTCTTTTCCTTCCTCCCTTCCTTGCAATTAAAAAAAAAAAAAAAGAATCATAAGGTAGTTGAAAGAAATAATACAAAGAGATACTATATAACCTTTATACAGATTCCCATAAGAGCAACATTTTAATAAAGTCTGCTCCAATATTGTAATCAGGATATTGACTTTGACGCGGTGAAGATACTGTATCACCACAATGATTTTGTCCTTTCATAACCACATCTACTTCCCTTCCCATATTCTCCTGCTTCATTCCTGACAACTACTGGTTTGTCCTGTATTTTTATAATCTGTTATTTCACAAGCATCATGTAAGTGGCATTATACAATATGTAACCTTTTTTGCAATTTTTTTTCACTCAGTGTAATCCTCTGGTGATTCTGCAAGGTCGTTGTATGCATCAATAACTCATCCTTCTTATTATTAAATAGTATTCCAAGCTATGGATGTATCAATTCATTTAGCCAATCACTGGTTCCAGTACATTTGAATTATCTTCAAGTTTTGCTCTTCTTGTAAAAATGCTATAAATATTCATGAGTAGGTTTTTGTGTGAACATACCCATTTCTCTCAGATAAATGTCCAGGAATACAATTGCTGTGCTATATGATAAGTTCATGTTTAGTTTAATAAACAGACAAATAAACAAACAAACCCCACATAACTGTTTTGGGGAAGGATTTATCATTCTACATTCCGAACAGCAAGAGAATGAGTTATCTAGTTTCCCCACATCCTCAACAACAATAAGAGTTGTTATTATTTTTGTTTTTCTTTTGTCTAACAGATAGGTGTATAGTGCCATTTCATTGTGGTCCTAATTTTCATTTCCCAAATGGTTAATGATATATAGCATCTTTTTCCTACACTAATTTGCCATCTGTTTATCCTCTTTGGTAAAATGTTTGTCTTTTGGTCATATTCAAATTGAATTGATTTTTGCTATTGGGTGTTGAGGATTCTTTATATATTCTAGATACAAGTTTGTTGCTAGTTACGTGGTTTGCAAATATTTTCTCCCACTCTGTAGCTTGTCTTTTCAACCTCTTAACAGCATCTTGTGAAGACCAAAATGTTAAATTTTTTGATGCAGTCCAAGTGGTCAAATTTTCCTTTAGTGGATAGTGTTTGTGTGTTGGGTCTGAGTTCTTTCCTTACCCCTAGATTTTCTCCTATATTAATATTTAAAACTTTAATAATTTTATATTTTTTATCTAAGTCCACGATCCATTTTGAGTTAATTTTTTAATAAGGTGTGAGACTTAGCTTCAGGTCCAGGTTGATCAATTGATTTTTGGCTCTAGACAAGTTGGTCCCTATTGCTGTCTTTTTGTTAGATTGGCCCTTTTTTATCATTAAATAATGTTTCTCTTGGTCTCTGGTAATTTTATTTGTTCTGAAATCTACTTTTTTTTGGTATAGTATAGCCATTTCCACTTTGTTTTAATTAGTATTTTTATGATATAACTTTTTTCATGCTTTTGCTTTTAAGCTGCCTATATCAGTATATTTGAAATGAGTTTTTTGTAGGCAGCATATGGTTGGATTATGATTTCTAATCCTTTTCGCCAATTTCTGTCTTTTAATTGTTATATGTAGACCATCTGCATTTAATGATCTGTTAGTGCTTTCATCTGCCATTTTATTTTCCTGTTTTCTGTTAAATCATTATATATATTTTTTTTTTTCATTTCCGTGCTTTATTATGGCTTGCCCATACATTTTTGGGATCCTAATTTTACTTATCTAGTGATTTTACTGATTATTCTAGGTACACACTAGACACACAACTTTTCTACTGGTATTGTCATTTTAACAGTGTGACTAAAGTATAGAAATGTTATCAGACTTTACATCTCTTTTCCCAACTTCCCACTTTTAGAATATAATTGTTTAAATATTTCTTATACATATATTTAGAACTGCATCACACAGTGTTGCAATTTTACTTCAGTTGTCAAACCAAATTTAGAAGGCAAAAAAAGTGAATTCTCTTGTGCTTAACTATTGTTTTGCTTACCATGTTCTTTCTTCCATTTTCACATTCTAATGTACCTTTAAGAAAAGAAACATTTCCTTTCTTTTTAGAGAACTTCTTCCTTTGGTCATTCTTTCAGGGTAGAGAACAGATGTATTGATGTCCCCTTCATTTCTGGAGTATATTTTTGCTGAGTATAAGATTCTGAGTGAATAGTACTTATTCTTCAGTCCTAAAAAAAATGTTTTGCTCTTATTCTTTTTGGCCTTCTTGATTTCTGATGAGAAATCTGCTGTCATTCAAATTTTGTTTTTCTTGTAGGATAGGTGTCCATTTTTTTTTTTTTATGTTGTTGTCCAGATTGTTTTTCATTTGTCTTCAGATTTCAAGATTTTACTAAAATGTGTCTTGATGTTTAGTTTCTTGAATCTGTAGGTTTAAATCATTTTCAAATTTGGGAGTTTTAAGACATCATTTCTTCAGGTACTTTTAAAATTTACCTTTTTTCACCTTTCTTCCTGGGACTCCAATAACATGAATGCTAGAGCTTTTGTTGTATTCTCAGAGGTTCCTAAGGCTTTATTCACTTATTTTCATTCTCTTTGCACCCTGTTGCTTAGATTGAGTAAGTTATCTTCCTTTATTTGCCCATTCATCAAATCTTTCCTGTGTTCCCACCAGTATCCTGTTTATTGCATTTATGAAGGTTTTTAAGGTTTTGTTGTCAGAATTATTTTGGTAATTGTATTTTTCAGTCTGAAACTTTCTGTTTGGTACTTCTTTACATCTAACATTTCTTTTCTGATCCTTTCTAGTTTTTATTATTTCATTTGTGTACACAATTGCTCATTGAAACTTTTTAAAAAATATTTTATATATTTACTTGACAGACAGAGATCACATGTAGGCCGAGAAACAGGCAGAGAGAGAGAGAGGAGGAAGCAGGCTCCCCGCAGAGCAGAGAGACGGACGTGGGGCTTGATCCCATGACCGTGGGATCCTGACTGGAGCCGAAGGCAGAGGTTTTAACCCACTGAGCCACCCAGGTGCCCCGCATTGAAACATTTTTATCATGACAGCTTCAGTTCTAACAGTTCTGTTATCTCAGGTTTTGAATCTACTCATTGTCATTTTTCACTGGGTTTAAGATCTCCCTGGTTTTTGGTATGACAAGTAGAGCACAGAGGCACCTCATTATTGTCGGGGGTGGGTGGTAAGTTGGGCTACTCTGGTGTTTGCTGTGACACTGTGGAAGACCAGTATCTGTTAGCAACCAGTGAAGATGATCGTCCTGACGCCTGCTTGGCCTTCTCAACACCAATATGACCGAAGTGTTAGAGCACCTCATTACAACTTTACAAGAGGGGATCCAGAGGCTTCCCACTTGGTATTTGCTGACAAAGGTAGGACCACACATCTTTCCATGACATTTGGCTGGAATGAGCATTACATGCCTCACAGTTTTCTGTCTTGTTAAGCTTCTTTTTACCTGGTCCTTTGGCTAGAGAGAGCAGGCTCTTGCTGAGTTTTTGTTTTTTCCTTTTCTTTTTTCTCTTTGTCTGTATCCATTGATGTCTCTGGGTTGTTGGCTCCTTCCTACCCAAGTCTAAGATATATGAGGCAAAAAGAAAACACAGTGAGTTGTACTTTGGGCCCCGAGTTCTCTAGTGTTTTCTCTCTCTGTCAAAGTTTTCTTATATTTGTTTAATATGCAATGTCCAGGGGTTGTAGTCGTACTTAGGAAAAATAACAGGGAAAAACATGTCTACTTCACTTTTGTGGAGATAGACTTCTCAATGTAGCAAATTTTTAAGGTCTTTTTTTTTTTTAGATTTTATTTATTTTTTTGACAGAGAGTGCACATGCACACAAGCAGGGGGAACAGCAGAAGGAGAGGGAGAAGCAGGCTCTCCACTGAGCAGGGATCCTGATGCAGGTTTGATCCCAGGACCCTGAAACCATGACCTGAGTTGAAGGCAGACACTTAACTGACTGAGCCACCCAGGTGCTCCCCATTTTTAAGGTACTGAGTTATGCAGTGGACATAACATCCAGGATATTATATTCCCTGTTAAAGTATTTGGCTTTTATTATGAGTAAAATTAGAGATGTGCAGAAATATTCCCATTGAAAACATGGAAAAAGAAAGTTTAAAACATGGAAAATTTGGGGTGCCTGGGTGTCTCAGTCAGTTAAGCAACCGCATTGGGTCACGATCGCAGGGTCCTTGGATGGAGTCCTGTATTGGGATCCCTCTCAGGAGGGAGTCTCCTCTTCCCTTTGCTCCTTACCCCCTCTCCTTGCTGATACACAGTCTCTCTCTCTCTCTCTCTCACAAAAATAAATAAAAATAAAATATTTTTTAAAGTACAAAATAAAAAATGAAATAAAACATGAAAAATTCACTGGAGACATATTATAGAGATAGGCAAAGAGTGGGCCCAGAAATTTGCCCTGGCAAAAGTCAAAGCATAGACATTAGGCTATATGGAAAATCCAGTCAAGGCACAAATTAAAGTCAAAGAGATTATGGGTGGGGAGTGGACACTGTTGAGACTCAGAATCCAAAAGAAGAGAGTAAGAAGTCCAGTTACAATGAATGAGAAGGAGAAGTTAATGATATGAATATTTAAATGTGGTCATTGTGTTTGGGAACATGACAGTCACTATTAGTTTTGGAAAAAATGTTCTTGTTTGATTGTCTTGAGTGGATGTGATGAGGGGTTACTCAATGAGTGAAAGACAGTGATGAAGTACATGCATCATATGAAGATAATTCTCCAAACTATCATGTGAGAAGGAGAATGCAAAACAGGACAATTGCTAGACTAAAGAAAGGTAAGTTTTTAAGGTGTTCTGATTTATTTTAAATATAATGTGTTTGTTGATAGGATACAATAGAGAAGGAGAGATTAAAATGGGCAAAATAAAGTATTAATTGAAGGTGTTAAATATGTGACAAAGTAGGAGAAATAAGTCTTATAGCTTTTTTTATATTTTAAACTTACAATAAGGCTTTCTTGTATATCCTGACTCCTGCTTAAGGAATTCTGATTATGTAAAGGGAGATCAGGAAATATTAAATAGTTTTCTTATTTAAATATTCAAACATAGTTACATTTTTATATGTTTGGAACAGATGCAAGTAAGTAGCAAAAATCTGACTGTAGTTTTTTATTTTTTAAATTATTACTTGCTTGAGATCATTGCAGCATCTGGTTCATGGTTAATAAATAGTATCAAAAGAAAAATAAATACAAGATGGTACTTTGAACTATAAATCATGCTTAATGGTCTTTGAAATAATAGTTTATAAGTTCTTGTGTACATAGAATTATACTGTCACAAACAATTTCTCCTGATTTGGAAAAGCAGTGGTATGTACTAAGATTAAAAAAAAAAAAAAAATCGGGCTTCAATTTAGAAAGTTTGTTGTTTTAAGATCTTGCTTGACCACCTACAACATGTGTTTGTAAATCCCTGCTTGCAGCTTTGTGTTTTTCATGAGACTTTCTATTCCAATAAGAACAGCTGGTGAAATTAAGATTACTATCCTAAATTTCATTTAGAAGCCATTGGTGTAAAGCTATTTTCAGGATCATTTACTTGGCTCTCAAATAAACTCCTCTTAGTTGTTAGAAATGTAATCTCACTTTGCTAATGTTCAAATCATGGATGATATGATCATGCTTCTGAAAATGAGTTTATATTGGATGGGATAAATGCATATAGAAGATTTTTAAAAATTAATTTGGACATGATTTTTAAAATTACCATTTTAAAAGTACAATTTTAGACATCAAGAACTTTGGTGATATTATCTGTTAAACTTTAGATCTTTAAACTTTTAAATAATTATTTATTCACTTTTGTTTGCAGTGGGTGGGGTTGCTCTTTCATTTCTGTTTCAAGAAAAGACTTTATTGAAATTTATAAAAGAATTCAAAGGACAAAAAACCCTACAGTCATTTCGACTAACTCCATCAACTTACCAATAAAGTTATTAGAGAAACAATAATCAGAGAACATAAATAATACTTACCAGTGGTGACACAACCAAGTGACAGACCCATATTTTTATTTTTTTTTATATAATTTTTTATTTTTTATAAACATATATTTTTATCCCCAGGGGTACAGGTCTGTGAATCACCAGGTTAACACACTTCACAGCACTCACCAAAGCACATACCCTTCCCAATGTCCATAATCCCACCCCCTTCTCCCAAACCCCCTCCCCCCAGCAACCCTCAGTTTGTTTTGTGAGATTAAGAGTCACTTATGGTTTGTCTCCCTCCCAATCCCATCTTGTTTCATTGATTCTTCTCGTACCCACTTAAGCCCCCATGTTGCATCACCACTTCCTCATATCAGGGAGATCATATGATAGTTGTCTTTCTCCGCTTGACTTATTTCGCTAAGCATGATACGCTCTAGTTCCATCCATGTTGTCGCAAATGGCAAGAGTTCATTTCTTTTGATGGCTGCATAGTATTCCATTGTGTATATATACCACATCTTCTTGATCCATTCATCTGTTTATGGACATCTAGGTTCTTTCCATAGTTTGGCTATTGTGGACATTGCTGCTATAAACATTCGGGTGCACGTGCCCCTTTGGATCACTACGTTTGTATCTTTAGGGTAAATACCCAATAGTGCAATTGCTGGGTCATAGGGCAGTTCTATTTTCAACATTTTGAGGAACCTCCATGCTGTTTTCCAGAGAGGTTGCACCAGCTTGCATTCCCACCAACAGTGTAGGAGGGTTCCCCTTTCTCCGCATCCTCGCCAGCATCTGTCATTTCCTGACTTGTTGATTTTAGCCATTCTGACTGGTGTGAGGTGATATCTCATTGTGGTTTTGATTTGTATTTCCCTGATGCCGAGTGATATGGAGCACTTTTTCATGTATCTGTTGGCCATCTGGATGTCTTCTTTGCAGAAATGTCTGTTCATGTCCTCTGCCCATTTCTTGATTGGATTATTTGTTCTTTGGGTGTTGAGTTTGCTAAGTTCTTTATAGATTCTGGACACTAGTCCTTTATCTGATATGTCGTTTGCAAATATCTTCTCCCATTCTGTCAGTTGTCTTTTGATTTTGTTAACTGTTTCCTTTGCTGTGCAAAAGCTTTTGATCTTGATGAAATCCCAATAGTTCATTTTTGCCCTTGCTTCCCTTGCCTTTTGCGTTGTTCCTAGGAAGATGTTGCTGCGGCTGAGGTCGAAGAGGTTGCTGCCTGTGTTCTCCTCAAGGATTTTGATGGATTCCTTTCGCACATTGAGGTCCTTCATCCATTTTGAGTCTATTTTTGTGTGTGGTGTAAGGAAATGGTCCAATTTCATTTTTTTGCATGTGGCTGTCCAATTTTCCCAGCACCATTTATTGAAGAGGCTGTCTTTTTTCCATTGGACATTCTTTCCTGCTTTGTCGAAGATTAGTTGACCATAGAGTTGAGGGTCTATTTCTGGGCTCTCTATTCTCTTCCATTGATCTGTGTGTCTGTTTTTGTGCCAGTACCATGCTGTCTTGATGATGACAGCTTTGTAATAGAGCTTGAAGTCCGGAATTGTGATGCCACCAACGTTGGCTTTCTTTTTCAATATCCCTTTGGCTATTCGAGGTCTTTTCTGGTTCCATGGAAATTTTAGAATTATTTGTTCCATTTCTTTGAAAAAGATGGATGGTACTTTGATAGGAATTGCATTAAATGTGTAGATTGCTTTAGTAGCATAGACATTTTCACAATATTTATTCTTCCAATCCAGGAGCATGGAACATTTTTCCATTTCTTTGTGTCTTCCTCAATTTCTTTCATGAGTACTTTATAGTTTTCTGAGTATAGATTCTGTGTCTCTTTGGTTAGGTTTATTCCTAGGTATCTTATGGTTTTGGGTGCAATTGTAAATGGGATTGACTCCTTAATTTCTCTTTCTTCTGTCTTGCTGTTGGTGTAGAGAAATGCAACTGATTTCTGTGCATTGATTTTATATCCTGACACTTTACTGAATTCCTGTATAAGTTCTAGCAGTTTTGGAATGGAGTCTTTTGGGTTTTCCACATATAGTATCATATCATCTGCGAAGAGTGATAATTTGACTTCTTCTTTGCCGATTTGGATGCCTTTAATTTCCTTTTGTTGTCTGATTGATGAGGCTAGGACCTCTAGTACTATGTTGAATAGCAGCGGTGATAATGGACATCCCTGCCGTGTTCCTGACCTTAGCGGAAAAGCTTTCAGTTTTTCTCCATTGAGAATGATATTTGCGGTGGGTTTTTCATAGATGGCTTTGATGATATTGAGGTATGTGCCCTCTATCCCTACCAAACATTTAAAGAAGAACTAATTCCTATTCTCCTAAAACTGTTCCAAAAAATAGAAATGGAAGGAAAACTTCCAAACTCATTTTATGAGGCCAGCATCACCTTGATCCCAAAACCAGGCAAGGATCCCACCAAAAAAGAGAGCTATAGACCAACATCCTTGATGAACACAGATGCGAAAATACTCAACAAAATACTAGCCAATAGGATTCAACAGTACATTAAAAAGATTATTCACCACGACCAAGTGGGATTTATTCCAGGGCTGCAAGGTTGGTTCAACATCCGCAAATCAGTCAATGTGATACAACACATCAATAAAAGAAAGAACAAGAACCATATGATACTCTCAATAGATGCTGAAAAAGCATTTGACAAAGTCCAGCATCCCTTCCTGATCAAAACTCTTCAAGTGTAGGGATAGAGGGCACATATTTTTAAATTCTTGATATTTGCCTTTTTGAACAGAGTAGTACTCCTTTTATTGCTTTCTAATCTTCCTATACTGAATAGTAGTATATTTTCAGAGTAGTACTCCTTTTATTGCTTTCTAATCTTCCTATACTGAATAGTAGTATATTTTAATAAGAGAAGGGACTACAAGAAAAAAGAACAGATTTCTTGTTCTAAAATTAATGCCAGTTTTGAAGGTTTAATAAATAAGTTTCCCTCCTTTTTTCCTGATGCAGTTTAAAATCAAATGACAAACAAGAAGAAAAGTTGGAAATGAAAATAGCACTTTATGATCACCTAAATATTTGGAAAATGTGGCTTAGGTCTGTGGATATCTTCAAATTAGAATTATGCCTCTAGTCATTGGTCAATCCATTTTGGTAATTGTAACCTCAGAAATTAGACCATGGGATTGTAGAATTATTTGCAGAGGACAGATCCCAAAAGAATCAGAAGGGCTTGCATATTAATTCTCTGTTCATTTTACCAAATTCACTCTCCAGATAATTTATCTCTTCCCCACTAGAAGTGAGTGAAAATGCTTGACTGTGCCCAGTATAATATTTCAATGGAATGTTCTCTCCATGCAAAAATGAGGGGCGAAGAAATATCACAGACAAATCCATCAGGTAGTGTGAAAAGGATTGTATTATTAACTGAGCTTGCTTAAATCCCAACAATATTGTACTAGGAATGACTGTGTGCCTAGAAAATGAATGTATTGTATTTGAAGTATAACTTCTATATCTCTAGATTCTGGAAAACTATTAAGCTAGAAAATTGAAAGTAAAGAAAAATAACCATATCACACACACAAAAAACTCATCTTCCATCACCAAACATGGGATTTACTTGAGACATGATGGGAATTAGGCCACAGTTGTTATTTTAAGTTAAAAGAATTCCAAAAAATTGTATCATTGACTGATTCTAAAATACATTACGAGAATAAACGTTGGGGAAAAAAAAATTCTCCTCTATTAACTAAATAGTACAAAGCCCAAAGGTTCTTTTAATCCTTGACCACATCATTAAGCAATGATTAAGTATTTAACTCTCAAACAACCCTCCAGCTTTCTAAGAATAATTGGAGAATTTGTTACCAGAATTAGTGTGTTTTCCGAACTTCTAGATATTTTGCTTTATACAGCCATTACCAAAGGGAACCATGACTCATATCATATATTTTATATATCCATAGTTTATTTTTGTCTCTTGATGTAATTTTATGAATTTTATAGCTCTCCAAAAATGTTTTGTAATTATATTCTTGAATACTTCTTCTTATAAAATTAATATGTAATGGACTGGATGCTTGTGTCCCCTTTCCCCAAATTCATATGTTAAAACCCTATCTCTCAATATGAGGGTATTAGGAGGTAGGGCTTTTGGATGTAATCAAGATAGATAAGGTCTTGTGGAAAGAGCCATCAGGAGTAGGATTTCTACCCTTTTAAAAGAGTTTGCTTCCATCACCTGGGGACATAGCAAGAAGTCTGCAGTCTACAACTAGGAAGATGGCTCTCACCAGAACCTGACATGCTGACTCCTTGATTTGGACCTCCAGCCTTGAGAACAGTGAGAAATAAATTTATTTTTTTTCTTTTTTTTTTTTTTTAAAGATTATTTATTTATTTATTTGACAGAGAGAGAGAGATCACAAGTAGGCAAAGAGGCAGGCAGAGAGAGGAGAGGAGGAAGCAGGCTCCTTGCTGAGCAGAGAGCCTGATGCAGGGCTCGATCCCAGGACCCTGAGATCATGACCTGAGCCGAAGGCAGCGGCTTAACCCACTGAGCCACCCAGGCACCCATAAATTTCTGTTGTTTATAAACCACCTTCTGTACTTTGGTATATAGCAGCTTGAATGAAGATATAATGACTAAAGTTTCAATAATAAAATATTTGACTATATGGGCTTTTATTACTTAATCCCACATATCATTTAGAACTAAAAAAAAAAAACCTTGTTATTATAAACATATTTTCCATTTCTCTTATTTAATGAATCATAAAATCCTACTAATATCTAATGCCTTTTCTTTTTATTGCTGTCAACCACTGTCTTGGTCCAGACTCTCGTCTTCTGGGTTGGTCCAATACAGCCTAACAGAACTTTCCACCTGTATTTTTTCTACTCCTTAATCTACAGACTTTTGCCATGTAATACTTCTAAATGTTTACTGTGATTAAGTCATGCTCATACTTGAAAATCTCCAAAGATTTAAATTTGAACAGTAACCACTAACAACAATCAAACTGATTCAAATGATTCACAACTGATGCATATACTCTTCTAGGGACTGTAATGTTAGAAACTACCCTTACATGTTCATTCATGTACATTCATGTACATGAATGCCACCTGCATTAAAATTTTTTGGCTTATAAACTGGAGGCCACAGTCATAATGAAGTCAATATAGGAAATTTAAATTAAACACATCCCACCATCTCCTAAAAATACCAAAGATGACAGAAAAGAGACATACACAAAGAAAATTACATCAGATAAGAAAATGAGAGAAAACTTTAGTATCCTTGGCATGCATTAAACAGTATTGATAGAGATCAAAGCAATACAAAATGAAAGAAAATTTATTTTTTTGTCCAATACTATAATAAAATTATAACAACAACAACAACAACAAAAAAGCAGATAGCAGGGTAGAGTGAGAAAGACTCACTGCCATATCTTCTGTACTTCAATATATCAAAGACGTAAGTCCCATACCAGGAAACTAGACCCTGAGTTCCTCCCAAAACATTCAAAGCAGGAAGTAAAATAGGTATCAAGGCAGGATACTAGTTAGTTGTGATTTCTACCCTGGAAGATGGAGTCTCCACACACAAAAATAATATTAAAAATAATAACAATAATAATAATTAAAAAATAAAAATGAAAAAATTGAATTACTAATGAGTAAAGAAAGGCAAAGCATACCTTCGATCTTTCATTCATGTTTTCCATAAGTTCAAATTGCTTGATAACAATACATTAAGAGTTTGAGAAGCCATTATCTTTTTCTTTGAGGAAGTACACTGGGTGAAAGACTCTGGAAGGTAACAGTTTGAAAGGAAGTTTTAGACATCAATCTGATGTATGGTTCGATGTGGACAGTTACGTAGAAAACCATACATAGTGTCAAGGCAGGGCAATCCATTCAGGCAAATCATTTAGAAAACCTTAAAACTGGGTTAATATTGAACATTCAAAGATATTAGTCAAGGAGACAAATAAAACATGAGGCATATACTTGTTGAATCCAACTCAATTCAAAATAAGGACAAATATTGAAAGGACAGACATATGAAGATACACAGCATACATCTGAAAAGACTTATTGACTAATGCAGAAGAAAATGCCACAGATCTTTAATTTCCAGTACAGAATGAGAGAACAGTTGGTCCCCATGAAACTGGAACATATAGTCCTAACAGTGTTTGGGTAACAAAATAAGATACCAGAAAGAGAAAAGACAGTTTAAAATGAAAGAAAAAAAAAAAAAAAAGGAAATGCAAAAGCTATGGCATGTTTGCGAGAGAACAGAATTGGTACCTTGCAACTGTGTAACTGATTCAGTGACACAGACAACATATGTGATTAATCTTAGGAAAAGGCAAAAAAATAAAAAAAAAATAGGTGTGATTTATTAATAGAGAAGGCAAATAATAAAGAACCAATAAATCCAAAACAAGTTTTCTTGAGAAGAATAGAACAAGTAGAGCAAAAGCAATAATTACATTAGGGAGAAAAGTTCTGAGGGGAAGCAAGACCAACATATTTGTAGGTGGAAAACAATTGTCAGATTCATGGCAAAATATAATTTTTCTAAATTGAGCTTGTAGGGCTTTAAGAAAAGGTATTGGAAACTAAGAATACCATATCCCCTCAGTAGTAAAAGTTTTCCTTGGAGATTTATCTGTTTCTTTTATTGGAGACTACATGCCTTCCACAGCCAAAAATTCTGGCAGGGTGTTCAAAGGTTTAATATAGTATGTCTAGGACGCAAGAAGATGTGTAAATGACAATGAGCGATTACAGGCATAGAGCAAAAAGAAAAAAAAATATTAGTTAATTTCATATTTGTTAGGTATATCACAATTCCTGTATTGGGATGTATGTTCTATGAATAGAACTTATAAACAACTAAATATATAGTTCTTTTTTTTTTTTAAGATTTTATTTATTCATTTGACACAGAGAGATCACAAGTAAGCAGAGAGGCAGGCAGAGAGAGAGGAAGGGAAGCAGGCTCCCTGCTGAGCAGAGAGCCCGATGCGGGATTCAATCCCAGGACCCTGAGACCATGACCTGAGCCCAAGGCAGCGGCTTAACCCACTGAGCCACCCAGGTGCCCCTAAATATGTAGTTCTAGATGAACACCATTGGAATGGGAAACATGGCATCCTTAAAACACTTCCAAATGCAAATAAAATTAAAATCATTTAAATTAAGTTAAAATCAGAATATATTTTGTACTTAAAATAAGTATATATTTGACAATAATATTATTTTTCTCTCTGATTTTTGAATACCTTAAGATAATTAATTTATATTTTTCTGTTATTCCAGGTAAGGTTATATGTGACATACTGAGTCACATAGAATTCAAAGCTTTGACTTTGCCATCTTGCAATTCTTTTTTTTTTTTAAGATTTCATTTATTTGTTTGTTTATTTATTTATTTGACAGAATGAGCACACAAACAAGGGAGCGGCAGGCAGAGGGAGAAACAGGATCCTTGCTAGGGGGAGCCCAATGCAGGGTTCAATACCAGGACCCCTGGATCATGAGCTGAGTCAAAGGTAGAGGCTTAACTGACTGAGCCACCCTGGCAGCCTGCCATCTTGCAATCCTGAATAAATTTTGAACAGGACGCCCTCTAGTTTCTTGTGCTCTGTGCCTTGTAAATTAAGCGGCCTGTGCTGGGGCCATTTTTACATCTTATCTAATTATATTTATTTTACTTCCTTTTGTTCTTTCCTCTCTCCATACTTTCTTCCCATCCTTTCTTTAATGTGATTATCATAATCACTTGGGATAAGATATTTCAAAGAACTGAAAAACAGTAGCTAATTTAAAAAAAAAAGAAAATCAGCACCCATGTAACCCGAGCTGTGCAGGTATTCAATGACCATACACTCCAATGAAAGGAAACACACATACTTGCCTGAGAAAGTAGAGGGTAGTTAAAGAGGATTTTGTAAGGATTCTGGTGTGAGAATTTCTTCAAAAACGGTTGTCAAAATGTTGTGTGTCTCTCTTTCGTTCACTGAGATGCACAGAAGCTCTCTATACCTCAAACCTAGGGATGGTGTCAGGAGATTAAAGGTTCATTTGACTGTGTCTTTGGGACTTAGAGGACACAGATGTGGGTGTGTGAGCCTTATCTGAAACAGCAAAATGTGATGGACTGGTTTGAGCAGTCATGTAACCACAAGTAGAGGGATCTTCAAAGAAGAACATGAACTCTGGGTCAGAATACGTGTTTTTCCGTGTGGTTAGTGATTCTGTAAATGTTCCTATCATCGGTGAGACTACCTAACAAACAAGGCACATCAACCTGGAAAGGCATCAAAGGATAGAGCAGCAAGAATGGATGGTTTGGCAGGAAAAGATAACCTCACCAATGCCAGGGAGCTCCGGAGCGGTCCTTCTGGAATCCACAAATTTGTTCTGCTCTTTAGCAGATATTTGATTACCTCTCCAAATGTTTCTCTCATCTTGCAACTTAAAAAAAAAAAAATATATATATATATATATATTTGACAAAGAGAGACACAGTGGGAGAGAGAGATATATATTGATATTATATATATTTGATATAATATTGGTATAATTTGATATAATATATATCAAATATATATATATATGACATAATATATACACTGTATATATTATATATATACTATATATATGAATATATATTTGACATATATATGACAGAGAGAGACACAGTGAGAGAGAGAACACAAGCAGGAGAATGGGAGATGGAGAAGCAGACTCCCCGCCAAGCAGGGAGCCTGATGCGGGGCTCAATGCAGGGCTTGATCCCAGATCCTGCGATCATGACCTGAGCGGAAGGTAGATGCCCAATGGTGAGCCACCCAGGAGCCCCTGTTCTTGCAACTTTTGGTAAATCTATAGTGGTCAGCACTACTATTTTTCCTTAGTTATATTTTTCTATAATCTTAACTCTTATTTATATTTCTTACCCCCTTCCCCCATGAGTTTAGGAGAGAAGGAACTCTTCGACATCCCAGTCTCTGGCTTCAAGCTCCCCTTCTGATCTCACGTGGAACAAAAATAAACTTGACTCTGCAGCACTGAATTCCCAGCAGCAAATGCTATTCCAGGACCCTGGACAATTCCATTCTGTGCATAGGTGGAATGGGGAGAGATTTAATACTCAAATTTCTGGTACAAGAGATGAAATAAAGGAAATAAAAAGACCAGGGCACAAAGGAACTTCAAGAGTACTGTCTTAATTATACTAAAAACACAGTATCTTAGTAAAGAAGTCCTCTGAGGCATACATTTCAAGGACAAGGTTATGGTTTCTACATCACAAGCATGACTATGTTTCCAAGGCAGCAGGACCATTGCTCATCTCCCCACCAAACTACACTGTGGTGTTGGCAACAGTGATGATGCATGTAAAATTCCATGCTGGTTCCATGCTGGCTTTATTCCCCTAGAAATATCTTACTTCATCTCTTTCACTTTATTTCTCAGAATATCTGTTCTCACCTTTCTTGCCATCACCATATTTTCCCTATTGGCTTCGCTTCTCCACTGCCAGTATATGACTTCTGGCTTCTCCTCTGATGCTTGAAGGTTTTACATTTTTTGAAGGCAGGCGTGCATGTACTAGTGATTCATGTTGACCCAGTTTATGAAACCCAGAGAATCAAAGTACAATGCCAAGTTGCTAAGTCCAATAATTTAGCATCTAAGGGAGCAGATTCACACACGAAGAGAGTTGAAGCGAGTCTGTTTCTTTCTGGACTGAGATTTCAAGGTCAGAGGTTTCAATGTGAAGCAAAGAAAACTTATCAAAGCACCACGTCGCGGCCTTAATTTTAATACAGTTGCTAATTTTTTTAAAGATTTATTTATTTACATTAGAGAGGGAGAGTGAGACGGAGACACTCTCCAGCAGATTCGCTGCTGAGCACGGAGCTGGAAGACATAGGGCTGGATCTCAGACACTGAGAACAGAACCTGAACCAAAATCAAGAATGGGATGCGTAATGGACTGAGCCAGCCAGGTGCCTGTCCCTACATGTTGTTATTTTTAAAATCACAGAACCATTATATATGTTCATCTTCAAAATACATTTCCTTTTTTTTCCCCTCCAAGGAACTGAGTTTGCTAAGGTAACATTTGCACATGTCTCAAAAGGTCATTTACTGAAACTAGATAATGTGTTTCCATAGAATATATTTTACTACAAATATTCTAATTTTAAAAAAAAACCTTTAATTCAATCATTCTCATTTATTTCTGTTTTCGTTGCTGGCAAACCTGTTAAAAAAAATTATTCTGACACTTGTTGAAGACTCTACGTCAAACTTTATTCAGGAAGTGAAGTACAGTGGGGTTTCATGGCAAGGGAGTTGAACTCAACCTCTTTCTTCCATAATAAAATCCCATGTAGTAACTTCATACAAAGAACAACACAACCACCTTTGCTCTAGGGACACATTAGAAGAGACTCCTCAAATGGGTATCCAAATGCTGGCTTCATCATTACATAATAATAGACAATCCAGAAGACTTTCAGACCTTAATTAAAAAATATATAATTTAAAGTACTAGAAGCAGTTTCCTTTGATTCTAAAGGAAGGAGTCTCTATTCTTCCTCTCAAGCAAGAGTTATTCTAGGGTGGCTGCTGGCCTGAGCATCCAAAGTAATCATAATATTATTATTTTATTGTTCTTTCTTCTTATATCTGGTAATTTTTAAATTATTATCATGAGGATACTCTTTATTGTCCTTCTTTCAGTAAATAGCATTTTCTTATGGTACAATTATTATTGCTAACATTAGCTAATAAAACTTTAGATTACTAATAATTACTACTACTGATATTAGTTAGCTAAGTGTGTGTATACACACACACACATATAGACATATGTGTATATATATATTTAAAAGCTATATCTATATCTATCTATATCTATGCTAGAACCATTCCAACTCCTTTTTGGGAGTCTTATATAACTCTTAATAATATATCAGGGGAATTATCATTATCCCCACTTTTAGAATAGGAAATGGGTTTGTTGGAGAGACTAAGTAATACAGTTGACCCCTGAACTATGCAGGGGTTAAGGGTGCTGATCTCCCACAATCAAAAATCCACATATAACTTCTGACTCCACAAGAATTTAACTACTAATAGCTTCCTGTGGACTGAAAGCCTTACCAATAACATAAACAGTTGATCAACATGTATCTTGTATGTTGTATGTACTATATATTATACTTACAATAATGTAAACTAGAGCAAGCAGCATGTTATTAAGAAAATCGTAAAGAGAAAACACATTTAAAGTCTTGTATTATACTTATTAAAAAATCTGCATATAAGTGGCCCTGCACAGTTCAAACCTGTGTTGTTCAAAGGGGAACTCTATTTTTTTTTAAACATCAAATTGTTGGCTTGTGAACAAGACCAGACTTCAACCTATGTTGTCTGAATTTAGAGCTTTTGTTATGTATCAGTATATTGTATTGTTTCTTACACATAAAATTCAAAAATCAGAATTCAAAAACATTATATTAGTAACAAATGTAAGACACCTGATCTGGACACCTTATCCTTCCATAAAATTAAACCAGATATATATTTTTTATATCAAGGGAAGAACAGGGATTCTAACAGTAACTGAGTCTCCATTGCAGGCACAATCTAGTTATTTTAGAAAACACCCTCTCTGTTGTTTGTGGTCACAACAAACTTTAGAGTTATGTATCATTATCTATTTCTACATATGTGAAAACCAAGGCACCAAGAGGTCAATTGACAATTAGCTTTTGCAAAGCCCGGGTGCTCATCTAAAAAGGCAGTGGATAACTCCTTATTTAGTGGAAAGACACAATAAATCAATGAAAAGATAAAAGGTATTCAGTTGGGAAAAAATCTTCACAAAAGTCATCTTCTATCAGAAAATTTTATAATTGGAAACCCTGACTCCTCCTCTGTTTTATAATGGATGATGATTGCAATTCATCCTGGGTTTTTAATATTTCCTGCTTATCCTTTTTTATTACTTTTTAATGCATCCCATTAATAATCATGTTTTACCTGCATCTATACCACGTCCATCAAGTGTTTTTCAGACTTAAACTTTATGACATCACCTAGCATGTCAGATGAAAGAAAGCAGGTTCCCAAAACCTCGCCATGGCTGGGAAAGCGAGACAAGAAGTTACATTCTTATATTTAACATATTAATAGATCAGTATTTTATCAACTAACATTATAAATTAATAATTCAGTTATGTCTTCATTAAGTAGAGTATATATTTTTCAAATCATTATTTACTTTTTTACACTAATCTCTATCTTCTCTGGTCTTGTGTCATAATTCTTATGCATATTTTGACAATAATTGGTCTTACGCATTCTTGTTTTAAGCTTTTCCAAACCTTTGTGGTACTAGGAATGCACACATATTTGTACAAGTATAAGTATGTATATATGTCTGTGGGTTTGCCTTTCTATACTTGCTAAATTATTGATTGAACCATAATGAATAATAATACTTGTAAGTGGAAAACTTAAATACACCATAATCAATATTTCCTCTTGTTGGGTGTCCTATAGGAATTCTTCTAGATTCTTCTTCATTTTTTAAATTTATAAGTGCAGACTTCTCTTTCATCCCTTCTGTAATCTCTTGTTTTCCCAGCAAAATTTCATTTTGATAGTAAAGTGTTAAAAATATATGTGTTTATAAATCACAGCAAAGCAGTGATTACCATGCTGGATTTCAAAACTTATAATGTATGGCAATAAATGTCAAGAAAAAAAAAGGGCAAGCATGAATCTTTATTTTTATTTCATAACTTAAATTTTTATAAAATTTACCTCTTGTGCATATTCTGTGACTCCAAAGTATGTTTAATAATTAACAATGTCCAAGTAGCCTAGAGCTGAGGATGGAAAAAAAAAAAAAGACATTATTGCTTCACTTCTCATGCAATAAGGGAAAGGTATAGTGTTTGGCAATATTACTTAAGAGGTTTAGAATCATGACAGATGAAGGTAAACCAATGTATTTCATTAAGACTAGGACAGAATCAGCAGTTCCCTTTTAATTCATACATTCCTGTGTGTTTGAGTCCTGGTGTGCAGTTAATTAATAAAAATATTCAGCTTAACTTCAAAAATTTTGCAATTTGTTCAAAGACCACTAGTGGTGAAAGAAAAATCATTGATTTATGTAAGTTTTCATTTTCCCCCTCTTTCAATAATTGTTTAAGATGGGCTTCATATACTGTCCTAATGACTAGTCATATGTAATTAATCAAATAATTGGTACAACTTTCCTGGTGACTCTAAAAGCTCTGTCTTAGGGCGCCTGGGTGGCTCAGTGGGTTGAGCCTTTTCCTTCAGCTCAGGTCATGATCTCAGGGTCCTGGGATTGAGTCCTGCATCGGCCTCTCTGGTTGGCGGGGAGCCTGGCCTGCTTCCTCCTCTCTCTCTCTGCCTGCCTCTCTGCCTACTTGTGATCTTTCTCTGTGAAATAAATAAATAAAATCTTTAAAAGCTCTCTCTTAGCAAGGTGCACTATGTACTGTGATTAGTACTTACCTCAGCTGTTAATGAGAAATATAAATGACTTTGATAAAATTATTTCTTTCCCATGTAGAATAGCAGACATAGCTTCCTCCACCATCCCTAAGTATCATTTCTAAAGTCCCTTCAGGGTCCAAGATGACTGCTCCAACTTCAAATTCCCTTACCTACATTCTGACCTGCAAAAAGAATTAGGAGGAGGAAATCACACACACTCCTTTTAATGGCAACCCTTGGGAGTAGTACTTACCACTCCTGTTAATATTCCATTGGTCAGTGTCACACTAAGTTTTACTAGTGTCTGCAGAATGAGATAATGATTGTATATTACCAAGTTCCCAACTAAACATTAGCTCTTCTAATTCTTTAGAAAAATGTAGGACAGAATTTAATTGATTCATCCTATCTGTACCACAAAACTAAACTGGTCAATGAATAATAGTAAATGAAATTGATACTAAAGTTGTATTTAATGCTGATTTATAGATAACATTCTTCTAATCCTACAGCTATAACAACCAGCCATTTGATTTATACTCTAGCTACAAGGTATTTTCTAGATGTGTGATTGATTGTGCCACAATGCAAAAAAGCCTTGCTGAAGAATTATCAGTTACATCAGAAACTAGAATATTATATCTAGCAATCTTGACATTTTTGTTTAGAATTTTATATCAATAATGAATATTTTTAAGGTCATGAGTATTATTAGATTTTACACTTTGGAAATGTGTAAATCATTTGGAAATCATGTAAATATGTATTTTTTCAAGCGATGTGTCACCAAAAACTAACTTAATGGTCTGAGAAGATCATTGTACCGTGATTTTACACCTTAAAAAGAATACACAAATCAGTACAATTACCAGCCAGATGGACTAATAAAAAATAGCATAATGATTCATCATACTTTCCTACCACATTTTCTGGCTTATCTGTAGTTATTCTTTATTTTACCATGCATTATGAGTCAAAATGACTAATGCAAGCAGATGTAACGAATGGCAGCTTAATGCACAAGCATGGAGAATTACAGAGACAGAACCTGGTCTAATCATTTAGTATAAGGATTAGCCTAAAAATAAAAATGGGCTTGTTACCATTTATTAATGGATTTTAAAAGTATATTTTCTTTTTAATATGTTTTATCTACTTTATTAAAACAGTAATTTATTTTTATCACATCATTTTCCAATATAAAGAAAGACATGAGAAAAATAATGGAAAACAGGGAAAAACTTAACACCTTAGTTTTTTTTTTCAAATATATTAGCTATGCATGAGACTAATATATCGAGAAATTCAACTACTCACATTAAATGAGAAATTGAAAAATCTCAAATATATTGAGGCATATATATATTGAGAAACAAAATATATTTTATATTATACATAAAAATATATAAATATTACAAATATATAATTAATTCCAATCTCCGTGTACTAAGTTAAACCTTAGTTGTTGGTGATTAGGTTAGGTAAGGTTACACCTTAGTTGGTTGTTACTGCTATGACATTTTACTTCTGGTCCTGGCATGGTATAATTTCTGTAGTAATCCTACCTGAGAAATATTTGTACATTTCAGACATCATTACAAATTCAACGAATTCTGCAGTGTAGTCCTGCTGCTAGTCTGGACTCCACTTTGGGGATGAGTGTTAGGTCCCACATACGTAATGACTAGCAGCCTGTAGTGGATATCGACACCAACACAACATAATCTCTGTGCTCCTCTTTTTCTTGGCACATAGTCCCATTTACAGTCGTGTTGGACTGTGCTAGGAAATCCAGACTGAGAGAACGTGGCATGTGTTGGATGAGATTACCAGGGTAAGGCATTAAAGAAGTCGTGCCTCCAAATTTTCTCTTTATTTCTCCCAGCAGATGAATCTGAGGACAAAGTAATGGTGGTTGACAGAGCCATAAAATAGAAAGAGCCTCAAGATCTGACCACCACCCCCCCGACCCCCTAAGGAGAAAACCTATGAGGTACGCCATTTAACAGGATTATCGATGGCATGGGCCTGTGTTTCCCCACACTTCATGTTTACAGTATTTAGATCTATTTGTTATTGCAGCCTATTCTACTCTCCCTAATACACAGCCAGATGTATTCTTCTTAAGTGTAAGCTTTTTACTTTGGTTTTCTTTTTGAAAACTCCAAATGCATTTGCTCTATTCCAAATATGTTTTTCTGAGATTAGTGATGACATGATTAAAACAAAATAAAAATAAATATTCCTAGTATAAAAAATATACAGTGTAGAGATGCCTGGGTGGCTTAGTCGGTTAAGTATCTCCCTTTGGCTCAGGTCATGATCCCAGGGTCCTGGGATCCAGTCCTACACCAGGCTCCTAGCTCAGCAGGGAGCCTGCTTCTCCCTCTGCCTGTTGCTCCCCCTGCTTGTGCTCTCTCTCTTTCTCTGACAAATAAATGAACAAAATCTTTAAAAAAAAAATAGAGTGTCAAATATAAGATTAAGTAATAAGTATTTCTCTTTCAACTACTCACATTAACATAGAAACATAAAATATTTAGAGTTTTAAACTTCCCTACATGTTGAGGACATTAAAAAAACCTAACAAAAAAATTTTTTTAAAGATTTTATTTATTTACTTATTTATTTATGAATTACTTTTTATTAGACAGAGAGTGCAAGTTCAAGCAGGGGAAGCAGCAGAAGGAGAGGGAAATGTAGGCTCCCTGCTGAGCTGACAGCCTGATGTGGGGCTTGACTCAGGACCCTGAAATCATGACCTGAGCTGAAGGCAGCTGCCTGACTGAGCCACCCAGGTGCCCCAAGTCTAATTTTTGTTTTTAATATAAAATAAAGTAGTACCATGTCAAGTGTTTTTGTCTTGCTGATTATTCAATTAAATATTGAATTAAAATATCTGAGAAATCCAAAAAAGCAGCTCTTATTTTTTTTTTAGTCAAGGCCGTTATCAGGAGAAAGTTCTTTAGAATATGTTTTCAACACAAGATTCCCAGAAATGAATTTTATAAATACTGAGTTGACTTTGCTTGAAATTTCTTATTTATTTTTATGGATTGATTTTTTTTTTTTTTACAGAAAGTATTTCGTGTGAAAATTGTTCTTTCCTACATAAGAATCTACTTGCTTTTGGGACGCCTGGGTGGCTCAGTTGGTTAAGCAGCTGCCTTCGCCTCAGGTCATGATCCCAGCGTCCTGGGATCGAGTCCCACATCAGGCTCCTTGCTCAGCAGGGAGCCTGCTTCTCCCTCTGCCTCTGCCTGCCATTCTGTCTGCCTGTGCTCGCTCTCTCTCCTTCTCTCTCTGATAAATAAATAAAATCTTAAAAAAAAAAAAAAAAGAGAATCTACTTGCTTTTATCTTTTCCCACCAGGTTGAACACCAACCTGAGTTACACTCATTAGTATGTGATAGCCACTGTCTTGTCCATTTGGAAAGGGACTTTACTGCATTGATTGCAAGGATAAAAATCAATGGTAAGTGGGAATGTATTTCATAACCTAGTGGTGGACTCACTTTTCCTGAGAGACTTCAGAACTCTTTGTAATTCTTTGAACACTCCACATTCATGTATCTGAGGATTTGCACTTAATTTCCTCCAGCCTAGAATGACATTCATAGTCCTGATCTCCTAGCGAACTACATGAGGCTCTAACATAACCTCATATGATAATCTTTCTAAAGCATTTGCCGAGTAGATCCTCCATTTTCTCTGCTCCTATAGCTCCTATAATACTTGGTGCATTGAAGTTACTTAGATTTCCAGCTAAAACCTGGAATCTTTGAGAGAAATGCTGTGACACGCTCACCATTATGAGCCAGTCCAATATGTGGAACATAGAAGTCTGTAGATGGAAACTGAAAATAATGAGTCACAAGTTTTTTTAATGAGATAAATCTGCTACTGATTCAGATCAAAGATTTCATGTACATCAGCAGATCCTAGTAAAATGAGGTGGTTAACTTTAGAACAGTACCAGAATTGTGCCTCAGTATATTGGTAGTTGCTGTAGCAAATGTTCCTTAAGTAAATTGTAAATTAACTGTTAATGTTTACTTCATTCTGCAATTTATCATTCTGTTGCATTATAATTTTCCACATTAAAGAAATTCCCTGGGTACTATTAAGGAGAAGATCTACAATGCTCAGAAAAGGCAGCCAAGAAAGCATATTCAGTGAATCTGAAGGGGGAAAAATAGTTTTTTTTTTAAGTATGCATAACTTTGCAGTTTCAGGAATTGTTCTTTCTACTTATTGTTATAATAACCCCATGAATAGTGCTTATTCCAAATTTCAATTACTTTCTTAAGTACTGAAGTGATTTTGATAATACCCCTTTTATGTTATAAGAAAATGAAGTCTAGAAAGATTGAGACCTGCCCCAAACCACATACCAAATAGATTTAGAGAGATTAAGAACCAAGGTGAATGACTTTAACTGGGTTCAGTTTGCATTTCAAATATGTAAAATTGCTTCTATTTCCTTAATACAGTAAATGTAAATGTGCATAAGACACATAGTTCATATGAGTGCTTTAAAACTGAATACCACTGATAAGCTATTTATTGAACAATCGCCAATTGACAGAAAGTATACATATATTCAGTTCTTTCTGAAGTTTATAATATATAGATAAAGCAGTTTAACCAGTGGCTACCATAAGCTGATCTTTTTTGAGTTGTTGATTTTTTTTATTCACTGGAACTAGCATTTTGCTAGAACCTCCACATTTATTTAGCATGTGGTCTAATTTCTTACTTCCTGATTTTATATATTAGAAAGGTAAAGATTAGATTATGGCTTATTTATTTATTTATCTTTGAAGATTTTATGTATTTATTTGAGAGAGAGAAAGAGATAGCATGAGCTGGGGCGGAGCAGAGGGAGAAGAAGACTCCTTGCCCTAATGAGCAGAGAATCTGCTGCGGGGTTCGGTCCCAGGACCCTGGGATTATGACCTTCGCTGAAGACAGATGCCCAACCTACTGAGTCACCCAGGCCCTGATGATGGCTTATTTAATCTCTGGGTGGTGTCAGGAAGATATATACATGAGGGAAATCTATGTATTCCCATGAGATTTAGGGTTTTAGTACCATTTTTACTTCTGTTCTTTTGGCCAGGATGATCTCGGTGCATATGGAGAACAAGACCTTTGGTTGGGATTGTCAGTGGAAAGCAATTTAGTAAGATAGAGCCAAAGAGCAGTCTAGAGATCTTGTTAATGTTTGCCTGTGTAAGTATATGCCCTCTTGCTAATTAGCATAGTGGACTTGCTTATAAATTTCACAGTGCAGTAAATCCTCCTTCTGCAGGAGGGGACCATTACAGCATCTGCTTTGCTTACACATGTTACTTATGCAAAAATATGTGCTGGTTCAGGTTCAGGTCGCTCAAACAGGAGAAAGGGAAAGCTCCTAGGAGCCAGAGGGCTATACTCCTGCTGATATGGCAAGTAGTGTCTTCACTATAGCTCAGTTGGGATTTTCATAGTCCTGGCAGCACGGGTTAAGTAACTCAGAGTGTAGAAGATGGCTACATGATTTGGTTTATTTAACATAGACATTTATTGCTAACTGTAGTTAAAAGTTTAAAGCAAATGTGATGTAAAATACAAAATGATCATAATCATTAATATAAGAGTAGGTGTACAGAAAAATAAAAGCATCAATAGTTGCACATCCTAGGATCATAGTAACAATGTCATAGAGCAAATGCAAACAGAATGTTCTCAAATCAGCAAGATACCAAAAAAAAAAAAAAAAAAAAAAAGACAAGATTCTAGGAACTGCCAGAGAAAAGGAATTGTTCACCTTCAAATGAACAGAAATCAGATTTGCTTCAAGCTTTTCAATAATGATACTGGGGAAAAATTAACAGGTTCATAATTGTTTCCATGCTGAAGATAAAAACACTTGAACCGAAAATTTTATGTCTAACCAAATCGTCATTTAAGTGGACGGGTATATTATTTTCAAGCATATAATGCCTGGGAAAGATTGCACCACAAAAAACCCACCTTGTAGACATTGTTGAGGAGAAAAAGTGTTGAGACAGATGATACAATAGATATGGGAAGCAAGAGTAATCAAATGGCTTGAGAGTATAAAAATAAAGGACAGAAAGCATAAAAGGAGAGGTAAAATATATCTATATTTTAAAGAATACTAACCCAGTTTATGAGTATATTCTTAAAACATAACAATTGAAAAGACAGTTGGTCTTAGATTTCATTAAAATACCACACACACACACACACACACACACACAGTGTCAACAGAACAAGTTCTACAAGAGGCACACATAAATAGGAAATGCGTTGAAAATTTGAATATCAAAGGTTGGGTTAAAGATCCACAAAGTAAATCCAAAAAATCAAGAAAGAAGCAGAATAATGAGGCAGAATTATAAAACAGGATGAAGAAAATAAAATCTTTGAAAATAATAGGATAGATGCTCTTTCATTAGACTGGCCAGTGGAGCACCTGGGGTGCAGAGTCTGCCTTAGAATCTCTCTCTCTCTCTCTCTCCTTCTCCTTCTCCCCGCTCCCTGCTCACTCTTAATCTCTCTCTCAAATAAGTAAATAAATCTTAAAAAAAAAATACTGATCAAGAAACAAATGTGAAAATAAAATACAGAATGAAGATGGCATGTGGCTCCTAAAAATAATTTTTAAGTATTACTTTAAATCTATATGTTAGGAACTTTGAAAAGCTAAATTAAATGGATAAATTTTTAGAAAAAAAATTTAAAAAAATTATAGATGAATAAGCACTGAATAATTTAAAATGGTAAGCAAAGCTCTCCATCAGAAAAAAAGATAGCCAAGAAGGTGGGTGAATTCTATCAAACGTTCAGGGAACTGTTCATTATCTTCTATTAGTCATTGCAGAATGTAGAAAGAGTGAGAAACTTGTTTTATGAAGTTGATGTTATGTAGATGCCCAAACTAAAGACAATATAAAAAAATGTGTAAACTTATTTTAATATGTATGAAAAAAGCTATGCACTCTAGTAATAGTCACAATTATTTTATAGCAAGTAATAATTTTTCCTCAGTTTCGTTTATTGACATTTGTCCTGGCAGTCAGGTGTTAAAAATACTAAAATGTCCATGTAGATGTATACTTTTCATAACATAATTACATATCTACCTCTTCAGCTCCTAATAAAACTGACATCACATTTTGATGACCATCAATTGTTTCAAATAATATGTAAGTTATTCAAATATTCCCCTACTCCTACTTTTCAGACTTCGGGTTTCTCATGCTTTCCATGAGCAGCTCGGGGATGGGAATAGCAGTTCTGAGTTGTTCAAAATTAGGCAAGGAAATTAGTCTTTTTATCACTAGTCAATCATTGTGATAAAGTGGGTTGAAGCCTCTGTCTTCGGCTCAGGTCATGATCTCAGGGTCCTGGGATCGAGCCCCACATCAGGCTCTCTGCTCAGCAGGGAGCCTGCTTCCTCCTCTCTCTCTCTGCCTGCCTCTCTGCCTACTTGTGATTTCTGTCTGTCAAATAAATAAATAAAATCTTCTTTAAAAAAAAGAAAGAAAGAAAGAAAAAAGAAAAAGAAAGCAGTCAAGAGCTGGTGTCAGCGAGAGACACAGCCATGAATCATTTGCAGGTTATAGGCCCAGCAACTGAGGCATGTGCATATTAGCATAAAGAAAGGAAGCATTATCCACTATAATTTCCTCTGGCCCCACTCATATCTATTTGCTTTTCATCGTAAGTTGGCCCCAGCTGTAAACAGGATTTTTTTTTTTTAATAAGATTTTTTTTTTTTAATTTATTTGAGAGAGAGACAGTGAGAGAGAGCATGAGCAAGGAGAAGGTCAGAAGGAGAAGCAGACCCCCCATGGAGCTGGGAGCCCCATGCGGGACTCGATCCCGGGACTCCAGAATCATGAGCCTAAGGCAGTCGTCCAACCAACTGAGCCACCCAGGCGTCCCTGTAAACAGGATTCTTGCTGGTCCTGTTTCTGAGAAACTTGTAACAGTTAATGGAACAACATTAATTACAAGTAAAGAACTAAAATTCATCATTCCTCCCCAGTCTAGATTTCTCTCATCCTTAGCTAGCACTTCAGGCTAGTGTAGGTGGAACACTTACTGGGAAGACTCAGGCATACAGCCATTTCTTCATTTCTTCATACCATGGTTGTTGTATTCGTGTGTGAATTCACAGTTAAAATTGGGCTCATGAGCTCAAAATATAAGTCACCTGAACTAAACACCCTCCCTCTACCATTGTGTAGCGGCAACCCTGCTTTTCCCTGATGATAACAGTCATTATCCTTGCAGATTATTGTGATTTCATCTCTTACCTGATGATCTCTTGGCAGGAGGAGACTGAAGTGACCAGACACAGCGAGAGCTTACAGGTAAGTGATACCGTTAATATGCTTTCCAGGAAGAACATGACCCCTTTGGGAAGCAAGGTATCTAGAACCGTATTGCCCAGGATTTCAGAAGGCTGTGTTAGTCTGTTTGAATTGTTATAACAAAAATACCACAAACTGGGTGACTAATAGAAAACAGAAATTTATTTTTCATGGTTCTGGAGGCTAGGAAGTCCAAGATCAAGGCTAAGACATTCGATGTCTGGTGAAAGCCCACTTTCTTACTGAGGAACCTTACAAGGTGAGAGGAGCAAGTGAGTTTCTCAGGCTGCCTTTATAAGGACATTAATGCCATTCATGTGCTTCTTTATGATCTGGTCATTTCCTGAAGGCTGCACTGCCTAATAGGCTAAGATTTCATCATAGGGATGTTGGGGGGAACAAACATTCAGTCTAAAACAAATCAGAAGTACAATTCCTCAACGGGTCACCAAAAGGACGGAGACTAATCTTATTCCTACTTCTATCCTACTTCTATTCTATTCTACTTCTATTCCTACTTCTATCCTATCCCTGGTTTTCTAGATCCAGCCTTACGACTTAAATTTATGAGTAGCAGAGATTCAGACAAAGTTGAATTTTCCGCCCTGCTAAGTGTCTTCAGCTAAGATCAGGGACCCAGTAAAGAGAGATGGGATCTTCAGTCTGGAAATTGATATATCGGTGTCCACTCTGTATTGATAGGATGTGGGTAGCCTCTCATTGTGAAATATCATGCACAAGCCTCAAATAAGGCAGGCGCTTCATGAGATAATCTTTTCTTCATCCCGTATGTTGGTAACCAGGTCAGGAATAAGGATCAGATGCTAGTGTAGTCTGAATATAGTGTAAAAAGGGATTATATGACAATAGAGTTGCAAAATCTCTCTGTGCACCAGCTACATCAGAGAGAGTAAGGATGAGAGTGTGCCAGTGGATTGAAGAATAGATTATAAATGTGGATAAGGGAGATTTTAACAATGGAGGAGCATTTTTTGTGATGGAACATTTTTTGTGATTTAAGATTTAATACCCTGGAAAGGGCCTTGGGAGGAAGTGCTGATATACTGCTGAGATAGTTATGAGAGACTTTGGGGGGCAATGGCAGTCCATAGTAAATGAGGTAGAAATGCTAGAATTGCCCAGCGGAGGGGGAAAACAGAATTAAAGTCACAAAAATTGTGTATTCTAGCGTGGATATTCTACCAAATGCCAGAAAACTTAACAGTCTACAGCTTGCCATTGGTGGGCCAAGAGGACATTCCATTAATCAAAACAATAAAGAATGCACTGGTGTGAAGGCAATAGCCTTGTTATGAAACTAAGTTACGATCATTCTCTGTAGTCCAGTGCTGATGGTAGGCAATGGCATTATAGAATCTGAGCTTCTGAATCTAAGTGGAAAATACAATCCCGAAACAGATAAAGCTGGGTAGTGCAATCAAAGGCAAAATCTAAGTAGCAGTCAGAATCACAATCCATAGAAATTTATGGAGAAAATTAATAAAATGTGATTTTCTCAGAAATATGATACGTGAATCATCATCAAGGATATTACTTAGTTTATACAATAAAAAAATCACAGAGGATAATTAGGATACCAATGTTAAAATCATAACCCCTTGATTGGTTTCAGACCTGAGCCATTTCTCAAGTCCAGACTCATTCTCTAAAGATGGAAACTCCATTCTGTCTATCTTCTGGCTAGAGAAGTTTAGGGTTTCCTAAAATCCTTCCAGGGTTGCTTTTTGGTTTTCAATTTTTTGTCCTTAAATTGATGCTTAGTCTTAAACCTGCCTTTCTCCCTTTTCCGTGCATCAACCCTGCTCACCAACAGGCAAAAAAATTACATAGTCATTATAATTACCATTCCTCCATACCTAATCAGTCTCGAAGAGATTTCACCAGTTATTTTTCCTTCTGCCATTGAAAAATATAGCAATAACATGGCTAGACCATGCCAAGAAACCCTATGCCTACTTCAGTTCTCATCAGCAAGCCAGCAAGTGATACAATCCCAAAATCCTATTATAAATTTCTTCCCTAAGATCGCCCAAATCTGGTACCAATTATTTTAAAATCAATTTCCTGGAAACAAATTTTGTTATGGAAAATACCATACAGGTATAAAATACAGGAGCTTTATTGAAGAGTACTCTTAAGAGATAATACCTAAAGGGAAATGAGGAACGCAGGATGAGGTAGAAGAATAAGCTGGTGCATAGTTTAAATCCTATAGGAAGCTGTGAGGCTTGGCTGACCCTTCAGAGCTGACTCAGTTGAGGAAAAGGGCCAGACTGTCTCCAGAAGCTGAAAGATGGATTTGTCAGTCCTTAGGGTATCTGAGCAGAACACCATAATATCACCTACGGTAGTGATATTTGTGCCTTTATTTGCTTTTCCATATTGTTTATGAATTTTAGCACCTTATTAGAAATTTTAATTGTAGTTTGAAGATTGTAGACATACTTGTTTGTTTGTTGTTTGCTTTTTCTATCAGCTATTTTAGAATTGTATAAAGTATTAAACTAAGATCACAGATTCATTATTCCTTCTGTTAAATTTTGCTTTGTAAAATTTTGAGTTATATTTTGAGTGCATACATTTTCAGAATTGTTAATATTTTTATTGAACTGATGCTTTTTAAATTTATTTATGTCATATAAGTACACTTATCCATGGCAAGCAATTTGCTTTTTTCTTTACCATATAAGTGATTCCAATTATGTTGTATGTATTTTGGAATAGAAACAGAATGACAGATACCTGGTCAACAGTGATGAGACCCAGCTACTTAGTCAATTATTTAAGGTGCATTAGATATAGTTAACCATGAGAGGGGCATTCAATTAAAAAATTAAATGCCTGTATCAGTATGCCTTTTCCATAAGAGTGTGAAGAAATAATAATCTCTCACATAATAATGAGATAATAACCTCTCACACTGCTTCAGCTGTCAAATATATCCTCAGATGTAACTTGAATCTTTTTCTAGATTTATTTTAAAAGATTTTATTTATTTATTCATGAGAAACAGAGAGAGAGAGAGAGAGAGAGAGAGAGGCAGAGGGAGAACCAGGCTCCATGCTGAACAGGGAGCCTAACATGGGACTCCATCCCAGGATCCTGGGATCATGACCTGAGCTGAAGGCAGATGCTTAACCCATTGAGTCACCCAGGTGCCCTAGATTTCTTCATAAAACAAGGAGTCTTATGGTTTGGCTGCCTCAAATTGTTAAATAACATAAATAATAAAAATTAACTCTTCTCTTTTTTTATTTTGAAAATGGGGCATTTCTAGAAATTTAATACTCTTAATTAGATAAAAAATAATATACTGGCTATTTCCGAGGAAGAGCAAAAAACAATGGAGTACTCAAAATCTTGAACTTACCCATTCCTTCTTCCTCTTCTATTTTATAGAAGAAGAAAAAGAGATATTCTGAGTACACATCCTCAAGTCATGAGTTAATTGAGTGGTAAAATAGGTACAGGACCCATGTCATGTGATCCCAACCCACTACATAGCCAACTAAAAATATATTTTCTTTTGATGTCTTTCACTCATCAACACTAACTTTATTTCTCTAAAGAGACATTGGTATTAAAAACTAAAGAGACATTGGGCATTAATATATATTTAATAATAAACATCTGTATGTTTTTTTAATATTATAAATATTGAACATCAAATTAATAAAGCATATTTTATATCGATCCTTTAGAGTACATTGGTTGAGAAATGTTTATTATTTATGTTATATAGTAGTTGGCAGAAATCTGAATTTATTTTTTCCACTGTAAAGTCGTAGTACATATACAGAGGGAAATGAAGCTGGCCAGCTTCATAGTAATTTGAAGAGGGAGCTATAATTTTAGAAATGTAAATGTAAATTTTATATCAGGTCAAGCAATTCAAACACAAAGTAAAACAGTGGGAGGTATAAAAGGGCAGCATGCAGTCTCAACCATTAAATTTCAGTGATGTAAAAAAAAAACATACAAAAATAAATGCACTTCCTTTTTAGAAAAGAAAAGCAGAAAAAGAAATAAAAATTTGCCTGACAAATAAGAAAATAAAAACAATTCTACAGCAATATTTAGAAACTATTTAAGCATCTTTATCCATGTTTTAGCAATATGCACATACTGATTCAAAGAAGGTAATTTTGTATTCTGTAATTGAGTAATCAGTGAGGGGAAATATAGAATAGAAACGTTTATTCAGAGTTCAAATTAGAATGGAGGAGATAGAACTGTGACTTTTATCAGTGTTCATTTGAATTTTTATTTCTTCAAAAAAAAAAACAGTACTAAAACACTAACTTCAAATGTTTTATCTTTCTCCTGTTTGAGATACATTAGAAAATATTTTCTCTACCCTTTTATGGTTAGACTTCAGACCTAAAAACCAGGTCTTAAGAAGAGTGAAACTTCTGCCATTAAGTAGGTTAGAATTGCAAATACCGGTTATATAATCTGTTACTTGGAAACTGATACCAAATTAACTCAACCCTAATATCTCCATCTAAAGTATTTTTTTTATATTTAATACAATTGACACATCTTAAGTATTTACCCTTCTGTCCTCAAAAGAGTAATAGAAGAAAGGTATAATATTTTAAATACTTGGCTCTGCTTGAAGACCATATGAAGAGCCTATAACATTTGAAGAATTTCTGAAATGTTTTGTGGCAGAGACCTGGGAATAGATTGCTTAGATCTTTTTTAAGAGAGAAGCTGCTGTGTGAGGCAGAATTAGCTGACAGCCCCCGATGCGATGGCCTCAGGATTCATCGTAGCACTGGAACCAAGACCTCGCTATCCCTAGCTCCTCCAGCCAACGACTAAAAATGGTGGATTTTCTAGAACTGAGCCCTTCCTGACCAAGGCCAGACTTCTCTAGTGGGCAGTCTTTGTTTGGCACCTCTCCATCAGCTTGAGCAAACTTCGCAGAGCTACGCTGGAGTCTGAGACTCTCCATGTCCTCTCCTTCCTTCCCAGTTTCTCTTCAGTAAAGCCAGACCTGAATCATGTTCACGGGCTTCCTCTACTTACCTCAATATCTTCTCCCCTTTACACTTTTCCCCCCCGATATAATAGTATTTTTTTTTATTTAATTTAACTTTATTTTATTTTCAGTGACCCAAAAGTGATTATTTATGCACCACACCCAGTGTTCCATGCAATACGTGCCCTCCTTAATACCCACCAGCAGGCTCACCCAACCTCCCAGCCCCCTCCCCTCCAAAACCCGTTTGTTTCTCAGAGTCCATATCTCTCATGGTTTGTCTCCCCCCTGATTACCCCCAACTCACTTCTCCTCACTTTATAGAAGTGCTCAGTAAACCCTTATTCAGTCTTGGTAACTATTTCCTGCAGAACCCAAACTGGCATGTGTGCCTGCGTGCGTGCGTGCACGCACGCACACACACAGTCAATTCCAATCAAAGTTGGAAAAACATGAAAAACTCTCAGTGGGCTCAGACATAAGACAGAACCAACCACAACCAAAAATCAGTCTTACATCAAGGCTGTGAATGAAAAATCCAAATCAGGGCCAAGCAAGGCTATGAAGAGATGTTGCTAACAGAAATTGCAAGAGCAATTAACTTTAAGAAAAGGTTTCTCTTGTGTATCAATTTCTTATTTGCAAATTGTCTGGCTCATGCATTTAAACGTGGACTAATACTCTGAGATTAGCTTGGTAAATAAATAGGATGATTGTCCTGGATACTCTAGAGTGCATTTTCATGTCTGAGGAAAAACTAGAATAGAGTCTTAAGTAAGATTTGGCTGCCATGATGGGAAAGGAGCCAGCTATTCCAAAATTATAGCTCCATATATAAATTAATACAAAGTATACCCAGCTTCATTTCCCTCCAAATTTCCCACTTTAGACCAGACACTTTAAAACATAATTCTTTTCCAAGAGATTTTTCTAAGTGATTTTTCACTTAAACTGATGACCAAAATTAAAAACTATTTCAGGAAACCTGCAGCATGAAAAAGGAAACTAAACTTTGTAAATAGAAGATTTAAACAAAAATAGAGACAAGGCAAATGCTATGTGCATGTATGTCTGTGTAAATACATATGTATTTGTATGTAAATTACTATTTGAGATAAATAAATAACATTATTAGTATCTTCAGAGAGATGATATAAGATATTTTATCTATTAACCCAGGCAGGATTTCTTTGGGGTTAAGGAAACCTAGAGACTAAAGTTTGTACATAACACTGTTGTATATAACAAAGCCAAGACCTGAGTGGGTTCAAAAATAGAACTATTCTGAATCTTTCCAGATTTCTCCAGAGTTCCTAAATAATTCTCAAATTAAGGAGTGGTTTCCCAGCAAAATCACATTCAGCTTGCTGTCAGTTAAATGTGGTGTAAAGATAAAGCCAAGGGTGTGATACTAAAGCGGTTGGTTAACGTCTTAGAAACACTTACAGCGGTGTCTCATAAGTCATTCAAACAGACAACAAGTTTGTAAAGGTAGTAAGGCTGTGCCACATAAATCTCCATTAATTCATTAAACTTCTAATGAACTCCAGTAAGATTTATAGAAACTGAGGTGCCTGGGTGGCTCAGTTGGTTGAGCGGGGGACTCTTAATTTTGGCTCAGGTAATGACCTCTGGGTTGTGGGATAAGTCCCATGTCATGCTCCTTGCTGGGTGTGTAGAGCCTGCTTGGGATTCTCTCTCTTCCTCTCCATCTGCCACTTGAAAAAATAAAGAAAAAAAAATGAGACTTTGGAGGATTTGGGGAGGTTTAGTATGTATATGGAAGAAAAGTGAGTAATTTGTGGTCAGAATGGTAACTGAGATTATTTTCAAGTGTTTAAATAAATCACTTGATATTCCTTTCATCAAGGATATTACCTTCCCTTGAATATTTGCTGGCATTATTAGCTACTCACTCACTTGCTACCAAGGGACACAGGGTGTGACTTGCAAGGCTATCTTTCAAGAGGTGAAACAGCCTCTATCTGGTTCTTTCCATTGGCATAGTTTTTTTTCTTTTTTTTTGCTTGTTTTTATTTTGCTTTGTTTTGTTTTTTCCTTTTCAAGTGGCCGTGTATTATATATCCAGTTATCCTAATCTTCTATCGCTATAAAATTTCAATAAATCCCAACAGTTCAAAATTGTTGGGGTTAATGTAGAACATGAAATAAGCCATAATATCTGGCTTTTTAAAATGTAACACAGTGGCTGCTAGGGGTGAAGTAAGGTTTCTGGGGAGGGTGTGGGCCTTTGGAATTTCAAGGCTTGCTGACCACTCTGCCTTTGGAATGCCGCAGGGAGTTGCCTTCCAGAAGCTTTCTTAGTCCAGATGGCCCCAAGTTCTAAGAGATGTATGCATTGTCCCTTAGGCTTTGTTTGGTAGAACACACATATTAGCATATCTTATTTTTCCCATAAACAGATCCTCCTAGTTTTAGTAAGACCCTTGTCACATATCTCCTGCTTGAGAAACAGTGGTAAGGATTTGTGACTATCCTGAAAAGCCAATAAAAGTGGGAGCAAAGAAGAGCAAAAGGGTCTTCACCTCTGAGCATTGACCTACTTGCCTATTCCTCTCTTTTGCAGCAAAGTTTGGGGTAATCTTTCATCTGTCGGTACAGGGATTTCTGGCCATTCCCGGCACAAAAGAGTGTCAATCACGTTTCTCTAAGGCTCAATAAACTAAAATAATGAATGTGTATTTTGGAAATATACACAGGTTATTTATAATTAACTGGTACAGTATGATTTGTGGTGAAGGTGACATCTGATGTGAATCCTGAAACTTCGATACTAAAGCATCTGTCACCTAACAGGCAGATAGTCAATAATTATTTGCTGAATAAATCAATATATACATACTTGGTAGAGATATAAAGGCATTTGAGAAGATAGAAGTTTATATATATGTAGGAAATAAGCCAGGAATACCTACGCTCTGTAAAAATCAGAAGAAATTCATATGTGGGGGACGCCTGGGTGGCTCAGTTGGTTAAGCAGCTGCCTTCGGCTCAGGTCATCATGATCCCAGCGTGCTGGGATCGAGTCCCACATCAGGCTCCTTGCTCGGCAGGGAGCCTGCTTCTCCCTCTGCCTCTGCCTGCCATTCTGTCTGCCTGTGCTCGCTCGCTCTCCCTCTTTCTCTCTGATAAATAAATAAAATCTTAAAAAAAAAGAAATTCATATGTGGATTATAATTTAAGTTTTTCTCTTGCTTTTTTCCTTTTTTATTATGTTAATTAACAAAGAACAGGAATAGAATCGGAATGGGCTACTAACTTACCTATCAATATTTATTTGACCGATAAGTTTAACTTAAGCGAAAGAGTGGATTTGTGCATGTCGTGCAAAATTTGGGGTCCACTACCACAGAGTATGAATAAGTAAATGTTATTCAGCCAAAAGGCCTAAATAAGTAATAGGGGATCAACCTGATTCTGATCTTTCTTTTTCTTCCTTTCTTGTCACTCCCCCAAATCCCGCAAAAAAAAAAAAAAAAAAAAAAAGATAATATATCATTATTCATAAGAGCCAGCAAATTCACAGGTTTCTCTGGCTGTCTCTAATACATCTTCATCTTTGCACCTGGAGTTACCACAAACAAAATGTTTCAAACAAAGTACAATATCTCCACACAAAAAAGGGAATATAATCTAATCGTTTAGGTCACAAGCTTCTAATTCTGACAGGGATTCAACTGAAGCAAAACAAGGAGCTCTTTGTCCTTTGAATCACATAAAAATCAAGTAAAAGGAGCAGACTCGTATAAATGCCCATTTTATGTGTTAATGTTCTTAAACGAGAACTGATTTCTCTGGTTTTGATTGTTTCCCATTATGTGGAGAAAGAATACTCCAGAGAAATGAAAGGATTTCTAGCACAAAGTACACGGCATGAGTCCATTCAACTGACCACAGGACGCTGCTACAACTCTGCTGGATGGAAACTTCAAACCCATTAAACAGGATGGAAGCACTACCACTTCCGAAGTCAAAAGTTCAGCAGGGAATGTTTCGGAATGTTTCCTACCTCTAATTTTCTCTAATAACCCAGACCCAATTGTCATGTCTTTGGGCATTGCATTCAGTAACTGTCGTGATTCTCTGTCCATAGCCAGTCAGGTAAGAACCGGTTTTCTCCATTAATTGGTGAAGCAGCAGTGACTCATGGGAGGAAAAAAAAAAGCAAGAAGAAGAAGAAGGAAGACTGCTTTAAAATATACTGTGATAAGTTTTCATTCTGAAAGTCTTAGAAAAATTATGTGAGGGAAGCTTGTGTAGGATGCTCTCACCTTTCAACCTTTGCTTTCCTCTCACATTTTTGTGAGACCGACACTCTCTTCTCTTGCCATCCAGGATAACTAAAGAACTAACTAAGGAATGCTTTCTAATTTTCTAGCTGTGGATTGTAAGAGTAGGTTAGCATAAGTACAGCCATGTTAGCTTGGGCAGCCATCTCGGGCCCAAGGGCTGAACTTTCTCCTACTTTACTTTAGTTTCAGGGACCCTCTCCCTGCTTTAGTTCCAGGGACACCCTCCTTGCTTTAGTTCCAAGAAAGTACCCCACCCTGCAACACCCCAGCTGCAACTGAGGGCAATTGCTGAATTTTGAGCTGTATATAGTTGGAGAGTATGACATCAAGCAGGAAAATCAAAAACAAAAACAAAGGCAACCAAACAAACAAAAAAACTTAATAACTAAGTAGCTTTCAGAAATGCTTTTCATATGAGAATGAAAAAGACAAGACTCAAAGTGGGAGAAAATATTTGTAGATCAAAATGTAACAGAGACACAGAGACAGGTATCCACACCATATATATTTCACTGTCTATATCTATATATATATTTATAATCTGTATCTATAATCTATATATATTTATAATTTATGTATATATATAGTTATACATATCTATATCTATAGATATATTATAACCATATGTCATTAGGGAAATGTAAATTAAAGCAATAATGAGATACCACTATGTACCTATTATAATGGCCAAAACCAGAACACTGACAACAGCAAATACTGGTGAGAATGTGGAGTAATAGGAGGTCTCATTCATTGTTGGTAAAACACGTTCTGATCACCAAGATCCAGTGATCATACTCCTTTGGTATCTACCCAAAGGGGCTGGAAAATTTATGTCCATACAAACCTGCACACAGGTGTTTAAACAGCTTTATTCATAATTGCCAACACTTGGAAGCAATCAAGATACCCTTCAGTATGTAAATGGATAAACCGTAGTTCATTCAGACAATGGAGTATTATTCAGTGCTACAAAGAATTGAGCTACTAAGCCATGAAAAATCATAGAGGAATCTTCCTATTATTCATATTGCATTACAATCTCAGTACTCAGTGAAATAAATCAATCTAAAAAGTTTATATGCAGTATGATTTCCATTCTATGACATTCTGGAACAGACAAAACGATGGAGATGGTAATAACAGTATCGATGCTTGCGAGAGGTTGGAGTTGAGGAGAGGGATGGCTAGACAGTGCACAGAGGATTTTTAGGGCAGTGAAAATATTCAGTGTGATATTATGATGATGGATACATGTCACACATTTGTTCAAACCCATAGAATGTACAACACCAGAAGCAAACCAGAAGGCAAACTGTGGACTGTGGGTAATAATGATGTATCAACGTAAGTTCATCAGTTGTAACAAATGCACCACTCTGGTGATGCGTGTCGATAATGCGGAAGCTATTTATGCGTGGGGGAAGGGAGTATTTGGGAAATCGTTGTACCTTACTTCACATTATGGTATAAATCAGAAAGTAATTTTAAAAAGTGTATTTTTTTAAAGTTTTCATCATGATTAGACATAGGGGATATGCCAATAAAAATCACAAAATATTACTACACCTATTAAAATGGCTATAATCAAAATACTGACCATAGTAGTTCATGGTGAGGATATGGCACAATTCAGTTTCTCACATATTTCTTGCATATAGTTGGGTAGAAAAAATCCAACTATGTACTCTTTATAAGACATAGCCGCTAAGAATAGGAAAATCGAAAAGCTTAAAATAAACATGGAAAATTATACATAATTAAACACTAATGAGAAGAAAGCTGGTGTATCTTTTTAAATATCACATGTAGCAGATAACATAAATAGAAATAAGTAATAAAATTTCATAAGTATAAAACAGTAATTCACCTAGAAGGTATAATTTGCATGCTACTCATAACTTCAACAGATATGAATAAAGTTTAACAAAACTAAAAGTAGAAATATATACACTTAGAATGATATGGGTGAAATTTAAGCATCTCTGTCAGTCTCTAATTGGTTAAACCAACAAAAAGATCAATAAAAAAATCAGATCTGTGTGATACAACTGACAAATTTGCCTGAACTGACACACATTCAGTATTACACTGAATGAAAAAAACAACCACACATACATTGTTTCCAATTTTACTTAGACCATTTACAGAAGTAACCACAACATAGGATGGAAAACAAGTCTCAGCAAATCATCAAGTATGATAACCAACTAGAGACTATGGTCTGTTCACAGTAGAATTGAGCTGGCTGTCATTAACAGAGAAATAACACACAAACTCATAACGTTTACAATGAAACATACTTCAAAGCAATCCAGGGGACAGAAAAGAACCCACAATGAGGAATAGAAAATATTTTGAACTGAATAAGAAAAATACAGTATTTAATAATTTATTTTTTGTGATGAAAAGGAAGTTAATAGCCTTGAATGCCTGTGACAGAAAACAAACAACAAAAAAAGTTATGTTTACACATCTTAATGTTGCAAAAATTTAATAGAAAAAAAAGAGTCTTGGGGCGCCTGGGTGGCTCAGTGGGTTAAAGCCTCTGCCTTCAGCTCCGGTCGTGATCTCAGGGTCCTGGGTTCGAGCCCCACATCGGGCTCTCTGCTCAGCAGGGACCCTGCTTCCCTCTCTCTCTGCCTGCCTCTCTGCCTACTTGTGATCTCTCGCTGTCAAATAGATAAAATCTTTAAAAAAAAAAAAAAAAGAAAAGAAAAGAAAAAAAAGGAGTCCTGGGAAAATAAAGACAGAAATATGTTCACAGTATTTCTTACTATTTATTACTTCTTACTACTCCTTATCACCATTAACAAGAACAAAACCAAATGTTCATCAAGGATATAAAATAAATTTTGGTTTATTCTTGCACTGAATTGTGGAGAGAAATGAGAATTAACAACCTACTGCAATACAGAGCTAGTAGATGAATCACACAAACAAAATGGTGATTCAAACACAAAAATCTCCTCAAATTGCTCTAATTGTTCCATTTGTGTATGTTCTGTGTTCAACTTGGATAATATTTTACATAGCCAAAACTACCATACGGTAACCAAAGCCAATGTATTAATGAGCTTTTCAGGCGTTAACAACGGGGAAGCTGGATTTCCACTTGGTTGGAAATGTTATTATTCCTGATCTGTGTTTATACAGAATATGCATGAAGTTATGCAATTAGAGTTTATTTGCGCACTCTTTTGTATATGTTGTACTTCAATCAAACCACTGTTCATGTTTTAGAATTCAATCAAAATGCTTAACGGCAAAAATAAATCAATGCTGGTCACTATTGTTATGGATAAATACTTGTTGCTTTGAGGTACACTTCGGAGTCTCCCCAAAGTGGATTTTGCAGATGTCAGACACAGGCAGGTTTCAAAGCACTGCAACAAAATGAATACAACAACAGAGTGAGTCAAATGAATTTTTGTTTTTCCAGTGCATATAAAAGTTATGTTTGCACTCTACTGTACTCAGTTATTAAGTGTGAAACATCTTTGGGTCTAAAAAAGATACATACCTTCATTACGGATGCTTTATTGCTCAAAATGCTAACGATCACCTCGGCTTCGAGGAAGTCATAATCCCTGATCACAGATCACCATAACAAATACAATATTAATAAAAAGTATAAAATAATGCAAGAATAATTAAAATGTGACACAGAAACGCAAAGTGAGCATATGCTTTTGGGAAAATGGTGCTGATAGACCTGCATGATACAGGGTTGCCACCAACCTCCAGTGCATAAAAAACGTGGTATCCCTGAAGCCCAATAAAGTGAAGCGTGGAAGAATGGGGAAGCCTGCACTGTGTTTTGAGGTAGACAATGTCACACAGATCTTCCAAAATCTGAGAGAAATTTCTCTAGCTCTTTTTTGATAATATGATAAAAAAACAAAAGAAAAAAAAACGGAGAGACTTATTTGTGTTATGCAAGCTACTCATGTACTGTACAAAACATGATGACGGTGTATATTAATGAGTTCCTTAGGAACCAAATTACAGATGATACCTATAATGTCTGTTTCCATTTAGATCCAAAACTACCAGCTACATTGATGAGAACTCGTAATGTGGAAAAGATACATTTTCTAAGATTCAGATTGCTTTTCTCCAGGAGAAGAATCAGCCTTGTTTTGAGGGTAGGAAACCATTTAACGATTCTCAAACACTCCATGCCCCCCCAAAAGTATAACCCATTTTTCTATACAGGAGTAAACACCCTTTCAAGGGCCACAGGACAGGCTACGCCTGCCTGCATTGCCTTTGCTTTTTACAGCCTTGCCAGGAGGGTAAGTGGAACGCGCTGTTTGCACTAGTTTATCCTCTCACAGGGTGGGGTGGTTTCCAGTTGATGTGTTTGATTGCTTTTCTGTATACAATTCAAACCCTGGAATTTTGTGGCTTTTAAACAGCAACCTAAGGTAGATTATGTCTTCCCCAGGAAGACTGCCAATTTTAGTCTTTTTGAGAGGATAAGAGATAAGAGATAAGGGTGAGAACCAGGGGGAATCGTCAAAGGAATGTAAAGAGGCGAGGGCACAGAAAGAAGAGTGGAAACTAGAGATCAGAGGGAAAATACTCTTAATATGCATTGGCTGTTTCCAGAGTGGGTAAGTATGTTTTCAGCTCCAAATCCTGTTCTGAATCAAATACTCTTCCTAGAGCTCTGTTTCCTGCTGACGATACTCTTGTTTCACACTCCTGTTCCTGCTGAGTGAGTTTTGCATTTTATAAGGTCTGATTATAAAATGAGTGACCTTAAATCCATTGCTACCAAGGGATTTCTGCTAATGGGTTTAGTCTAAATTATCATAGTAGTAAGATAAATATGCCCACTCAGCCATGTGTTTATACCTTTCTCTATTTCATTTTACATCTTATTGATAAAATTCAATTAAATTGTCAAGATTCACAGTAAATGATCTGGTATTCAGGAGTCTCCTAAATGTTAGTCCTAAATGTTAATACCCCAAATTTCAGAGGCATACTATTTTCTGACCAAGTGACAACAGGTTTAGAAACATGAAGCATTTCAGAAAATGTGGCATTATTTTTCCCTAAAGCGTTCAGATAAATTAACTTAATGCTTTGTATTGTTGACATGTCTTCTTAAATCTGCTTCTCATTTCTACAGAAGGTGTCACATATCAAGGTGATATAATCATTGAGATGCTAACTGTACAATAATTCAGAGTCTGAGGAAAACACTTGAAGTAGTAAAGCGTGCACCATGAATTAGGCGAGGTTTAAGGTTTCAGAGAGTGTTTTGAACAGTACACACATATACCAATTTTTTTTCACGGATGGCTAATGGTAACACTATTCTTTCCTTTGCTTGTTTTTAATAGTATATTGCTTTTAGCAGATATTTCTTTCAGTTTAATGATGGAGAAACACCAAAGTCCTACTAGATTATTACCAAGACAACCCTTATGAAAAATGGGCAGAATATCCCAAGGCCATCATCCTTTCCTCGTGTCTTAGTAAGTAAAATCTCATATTGCACACTACAAACTGAATGGATTTCCTAGCTGTCTAAAATTAAAATCTTAAAATTAGTAATTTTATACAATCTATATTTTATTCTCATTTTCAGTCGCCTTCAACAAAACCGTTTCTTTCTCATTGCAGAATATTTCCCAGGTTCCCATTCCTTCCTGCTCTTGAACATGATACAACTTGAGTTTAATTTTTTTATTTTTTATTAACCTGGTGAATTCCCCTGAACATGCCTAAAGACATATAAACAAAGCTCTAACATTTTTTTTTTTTAAAGATTTTATTTATTTGTCAGAGACAGAGGGAGAGAGAGCGAGCGAGCACAGGCAGACAGAGAGGCAGGCAGAGGCAGAGGGAGAAGCAGGCTCTCTGCCGAGCAAGGAGCCCGACGTGGGACTCGATCCCAGGACCCTGGGATCATGACCTGAGCCGAAGGCAGGGGCTTAACCAACTGAGCCACCCAGGCGTCCCAAGCTCTAACATTTTTATATAACATTTATATTTGCTGAAACCATTGCATTGTTTTCATGTGTTTCCAGTCTTTCATTTCTTCTGCTCTACCCTGTACTGCAAGCTTCATCATAAATATAAATCATGCATGCCTGTGAGTAACCACTTCTCAGATGTCTTTATCATTCCACTGGCACATTTACCTGACCTTCTACCAATACCAAATCTTTATGACAAGTACTTTTATCTAGTAGAATAAAGTTTCCAACTTTTTGTTCTTCATGATTTCTGTAGCTCTTCTAGGGTGGCCTTTTGCATTTCTATATATGTTTCATTCATTCATTCATTCATTCATAAAAAAATTCGTGTTTGATGCAAGGGTTACATAAAAAATAAAACACAAGGTTCTTTAAAGCAGTGATTGCCAAATACTAGTAGATATTACAGTTAGCTGGAGCGTTTTTGAAAGGCAGGTTCCTGAGAATTTTTCAGTGATTCTCATTTCTGATTTACTGATGAACTTTTTGAGGAGGAATTTTATTTTTCTTCTTCAGTTAAAATCATTAAAAAGTATTTTAGGTGACGTAATGTGGTAATGGGTTTGATTTTTTTAATTATTTAAATTCAATTAATTAACATATAGTGCATTACTATCAGAGGTATCAGAGGTAGATTTCTGTCATTCATCAGTTGTATAAAACACCCAGTGCTCTATATGTGTTTTAGAAATAGTGTTTCAATTATCTTATCCTATATATTCAGATTTTCTTTGGGGTTACATTGAAACTCTACGTGAAGTTGAAGTCAACTGATGTCTTTGCAGTACTGCACCTTTCAAATCTTTAATGTAGAAAATCTGCCCTTTATTTGGATATTCTGTTATTCCTACTGAAAATTCTATTTATGAATTGAATTTTTTTCTGTTTCTAGCAATTTTCTTTCTTGAAAGTCTCATGTTAAGATAGCTACATCAACTTTTATTTTGTGTGGGTATGGTACAACTTTTCAATCATTTTTCAATAAAATTTTCAATATTCTTATGTTTAAAATCTGGTTGTTGGTTTTTTTGTTTGTTTGTTTTTTTGTTCTTGTTTTTTTCTTTTTTTATAACCAGAAGGTTTTTTAATGTGGTATGAAAATTTTATCTTTCAACTGAGTCCTTAGCAGTTATGCTTGATTTGTGCCTTTGATATATTTACATTTAAACCTACCATTTTGGTATTTTATTTCTATTATTCCTTTCTGCTTTATATACCCTTCTTTCTTTTGATTATTTTGCTATTCCATCTTAGCTAGTTTCTTTGATTAGTGGTTAGTTAGTGAATACCATGCGTTTACTTTATTTACTGAAATACAATATAAATTAGTAATTTTAATCTTCTCTACCATTTCAAAAATATTAGAATATTTTTACTTAGTCACCTTTCTTCAACTGAAGTACTACACTTTTTTTTATTGTGATAAAAAACATAATTAAACTTACCATTATAACCCTTTTTAAGTGTAGAGTTTTATAGTGATCATACTGGTGTGTGCTATAGATGCCTAAAACATTTTTATCCTGTACCACTGAAACCCTATACACAAAAAATAGCAACTTCCCACCCTCCTCCTCCCAGTGCTTGGCAACTATTTTACTACTTTCTGTTTCTGTGATTTTGATTATGTTAAATGCTTCATATAAGTGTAATCGTGTGGTATATTTCTTTTTATGGCTGGATTATTTCACATTGCTTGCTCTTTGGGTATACATATATATATACAGAAATGAGACCACTGAATAATAAGGTAATTCTATTTTTAATTTTTTTTTTTTTTACTCTTTTCCATAGTGCTGGTACTATTTGACATTCCCACCAAAAGCACGCAGTGCTCCTTCTTCCTTGAATCCTCATCAACACTATGATGGTGGTCATTCTGAGGCTATGAAGTGATCTCATCGGTCTTGATTTTTATTTTCTTATGATTAGTGATGTTAAGTACTTTTGTGTGGGCACATGGGCCATTTGCATATCCTTGGAAAAATGTTCATTCAAGTCATTTGCCCATCTTCTAGTTGCATTATTTGCAGCTACTGTTGTTGAATTGCAGAAATTCCTCTTATATGCTGGATATTAACCCCTTATCAGATATGTGATATGCAATTATATTCTCCCATTTTATAGATTGCTTTTTCACTCAGCTGACTGTTTCCTTTGATGCACAGAGTTTTTAAGTTTGACAGAGTCCCATTTGCCTATTTTTGCTTTTGGTGTCTATGATTTTGGTATCCTACCCGAGAAGTCATTGCCACATCTAATGCCCTGCAGCTTTTCTCTTCTGTTTTCTTTAATGAATTTAATAATTTTAGTCTTACATTTAATTCTTTAATCCATATTTAATTAATTTTGGCACATGGTGTAAAGAAGCATGCCAGCTTCATTCTTTCATATGTGAATGTCCAGTTTTCTCAATATTATTTTCTTGAAGACTCTATTTGTTCCCTTTGTAGTAGTCTCAACACCCTTGCCAGAAATCATTTTGCCATAAATGGATGTATTTGTGGGCTCTCTACTCTGTTCCGCTGGTATGTTTCTGTATCTTTATGCCAGTACAATGCACTACTTTTGACATATTTTTCTACGTTTTATATCCACAATATGTTGTTGTTTTAATTATGTTGGTTTTCATTGTCGTTTTATGTAACCAATATTTATTAAGATGTACCCTCATATGCTTTTTCTTGCTGTTCATGTCTTCCTCTCATATCTAGGATTCTATCTGACTTATTTCTCTTGTACCTAAAAAACTTGTTTGTTATTTCCTTTAACATCAGTCTGCTAGGACACCTGGGTGACTCAGGTGTTAAGCATCTGCCTTTGGCTCAGTTCATGATCCCAAGGTCCTGAGATCAAGTCCTACATTAGGATCCCTGCTAGGTGGGGAAGTCTGTTTTTCCCTCTCCCAACCTCCTGCTTTGTTCCTGTCCTCATTGTCTCTCTCTCCATCAAATAAATAAACACAATGAAAAAAAAATCTGCTAAAGAAAAATTAACTTTTTATTTGTTTGAAAATACCTTCTTTTTAAGGATATTTTCTCAACATTTCAATTCCATGTTAACCATTATTTCTTTCAGCATTCTGAATTTTTTATTAATTCATCTGGGCTTATCATTGGTCCTGGTTATACCATTTTTTTTCTTATACAATATGTGATTTATATTTGCCAATTTTAATAATTTGCTTTCTCTTTTTCTTCCCCTGTGGCTCAAATGATATGCCAAGATGTAGTCTTTTATTCCCCTTTTATTAGTCATCTGCTTGAGGTTTATAGTAAATTCTGACTATGTAGCTTGAAAATTTCAACTACCCTTTTTTATATATATATATGTATTATTTCTTTTCCACTCTCTCGCAACTTCCATTATGATAATATAATTGCAGATATGTTAGCATTAATTGTGACGGCTTTCCTTTTGCATGTAGAAACTTCACTGGAGATACTCTCTTCTAACCTGTCTTCCAGTTCAGTTATTACTGAGTAAGTTGTATTTAATCTGTTGTTCTACATGTCTTTTCTTTTCTATGTGCTTATTGTATTTTTCATTTGCAAAATTGTATGATTATTATAATATGCAGTTATTGTTCCAAAAAAATCCCTGACCATTTCTTGAACCTAACAGTTAGAAATAAAATTATTATTTTTTTTAAGATTTTATTTATTTATTTGACAGAGAGAGACAGCAAGAGAGGGAACATAAGCAGGGGGAATGGGAAAGGGAGAAGCAGGCTTCCTGCTGAGCAGGGATCCCGATGCAGGGCTCAATCCCAGGACCCTGAGATCATGACCTGAGTGGGAGGCAGATGTTTAACATCTGAGCCACCTAGGTGCCCTAGAAATAAAATTATTTTAGAATTCGTGTCTAATGATTGTATTATTTGCTCTTCCACTTGTATCTTTTGTTTGATTTTTGCTTTTTAAAAAATTATATATTTTCATCACACAATTCTGCTTATTTTTAACAATGGCCAGATATGCGACATGATATATCAGGGAGATACTTGAAAGTTTGAGTCACTTCCCTGCAACAATGGTTCACTTTTTTTCTGGACGGAGAGCTGTGCTAGAGTTGGTTCACTTTAAATCAATCAATGACTGAGTGAATTTAAGCGGGGCTTCAACTTTTGCTGAATTGGAGTATTTATTTACAATGCATCTTGCTACCAGGCTGTGCCCCTTTGAGGTCTCAACTAAAATCATGAGCACTTGCCAGTTCCTCCCTTTTCTGGCACCCTGTAACCTTTTTTTTTTTTTTCTCTTTTCTTAATCTCCCCAGCCCATGAGGCTGCTTAAAGCAAATTCAACCTCTCCAAAAACAATTTTGAAATATATAGTACTATGGAGGGTAGAAAAATACAACTTCCGAACTCCTCACTCTTGGTATAACTTTACTCCTGGATCTGAGCCATTCAAATTCTTTCAACCTTGGGATCCTTCCAATATCATTTCAAAAAGTGCGCCGTGCACACACACACACACACACACACACACACACCCCTCGTTCAGCTTAGTCTATTGTCCTCAGTGAGAGAGTTTGTAAAACACAAAGTCCAACATTGCCAGAAGTGAAATTTCATTAAAGGTCTTAATGTGGTACTCCACTGTTTCCTTGTTAACTTTCACTGAGGATCAGTGGGGTTGGTTTGTTTGTCTGTTTGTTTGTTTATTTGTTGTAACTAACTTACATTTTACTTACTGTATTGTTAGCCAATCTTCAATGAAGACTCTTTTCAGGGAGTATATTTAATGTGGCATGGTTTTGAAGATTCAGAGTGTTTTTTTTTCCTGCCGGGCTTTCCAAGTGTTTAATCAATTTCAACTAGATTTTTATGTTTATTTATGGCTTGTGGATTCCCAACCACTCTGAACAGTTGAAATAGTTAATAGTTAAATGAAGCTTTGCCTTAAGGTTTTGATTTCTCTCAGAAGGCTTTACCCATCAAAAGCACAAAATGGAGACTGTGCTCCCGTGCCCTTTTTCTGAGATGGTGACAGTTCTATAAACCTTCTAACCTGAGGATAGAGATCTTTGAGTTCTCTGTTCTCTCAAGGGTTTAAGTTTCTACTACCCATTGAAACTGTAATATATTGTAATAGAGCAGTATTGGGAGATGTACTATGAGTTCATATAACCTGAACTTGATTAGACTTAATAGTTTTGGCTTTGACAGGCTGTTCCTTGATCCATGGCAGCTGTCCAGACTCCACCACCTGTGAAATTAAAACTTAGAGAACTCTTGCATCAGGAGGCTATTTTGTAATTCTATGCAATGAGCCACTACTGCTATAATAACAAGAAAAAAATTTAAAACGATCTTTTAAAATGTTAATTATGGTACTAAAATGCAACATCTTGGGAGGAGGAGCTATTATCTATGGAAACCTTTTCTTTTTCTCTTTGAATGTAACGTTAAGTCTCTTGTTTTTTGCTTATTTTTAAATGTTCAGTCTTGTCACTTCTCAATATTTGGCAGAAACATTTAGACATTTCATAGTCTAATTCATATTTTCAATATTTGAAATGTCTTGATTTTTCTTTCCATTCATATTTATCTCCTAGTAATCCTATCCTGAATGAGATATGTGCTTGGTATGAGCAGAAGTGTGATGGCAGCCAATGTTTTCTCCAAACAGAACTCCAGAGGCACCTGGGTGGCGCAGTGGGTTAAGCCTCTGCCTTCAGCTCAGGTCATGATCTCAGAGTCCTGGGATGGAGCCCAGCATCTGTAGCTTTCTGCTCAGCAGGGAGCCTGCTTCCCGCCCCCACCCCACTCTCGCCGCCTGCCTCTCTGACTACTTGTGATCTCTGTCTGCCGAATAAATAAATAAAATCTTTAAAAAAAAAAAAAAAAAAGAGAGAGAGAGGGAGAGAAACAAACAGACAAAAAAGCAAAAGCAACCCCCTGAGCAATATTGATGTGAATGCAGTGCCACTCGACTTTTATCTATGTGTTTTTCGACCCCAGTAAGATCTCAAGGTTTGCTTTGCTCAGAGGGGCTGGTACTGGTGCTTCTCAAGTTTCTTTTTCAGGGACCCAATGAAAAATAATATATTCTTTTTCCAGTGCATATTCAAATAACCTCCCCTCCTCCTAGCCTTTGAAATACTGCAAACACAATACACATTGCTTTCTGCCACTACCCTTCCTGTTCCTTTGTGGGACGGGTTCTTTCCTCTGAATTAATATGCCGGTCCCTCAGTCCTAGATGAGGAACATGATCAAGGGGACGTGTCGCTGGAAGAGCAAACTTAATACTTTGCACGTGTTCAAAAGTTGTATGTTCCTGTTCTGTCAGGTCTGAGGTGAGCTTGGTCTCATTCCAAAAATATTCCCTGATCCCCAATAAAATCAGCTCCGCCTTGCTTCACTTTGCTTAACAGGCCGATAAATACATTTGTGAATTGAGGTCTTGACTAAGATTTAATTGACTAAGACCATGACTGCAAACATTAAAAAGCATTTCTTCCGGATGGAATATCCTTGAAATACATGCCGCATTTGCTTGTGCATTGAGGATATCACCACTAGAGGACCTTGTGCATGAACTGTTCTCTTTCCACACAGGGACTGAAATTATGAACTGTAATTTTACTTCCACTTGTATTGCCCTGAATGAACTTGCCTCCTGTGTAAAGATACTTTTTTTCTGTGGGGCTTCTGGGTGGCTCAGTGGGTTAAGACCTCTGCCTTTGGCTCAGGTCATGATCCCAGGGTCCTGGGATTGAGCCCCACATGAGGCTCACTGTTTGGTGGGGAGCCTGCTTCCTCCTCTCTCTCTCTCTCTGCCTGCCTCTCCCCCTACTTGAGATCTCTATCAAATAAATAAATAAAATCTTAAAAAAAAAGATACTTTTTTTTCTGCAACATGCAATAAAATGTTAGATGTGCAACAGATGTAAGCAAATTTAAACCAAGATCAGAACTCTTGAATTCAATGGTGCTACTTAGCCACATAGCACCCAAGAAAATGGAGAGAAATGGTTGCTGTCCAATTTGAAATAATACAAATGCAATTTACAATAATGTACAACTCAAAATGTAAAACTCGGGTGCCTGGGTGGCTCAGTCAGTTATGGCAGAACTGACTGAACTGCCTTCAGTTCTGGTCATGATCCCAGGATTCTCTGATGGATTGAGCCCCACATCCAGCTCCCTAATCAGCCAGGAGTCTGCTTCTCCTTCTCTCCCTACCCCTCTCCCTGCTCATACCTGCTCTTTCTCTCTTAAATAAATAACAAAGATCTTTTAAAAATGTAGAACTTAGGGGCACCTGGGTGGCTCAGTGGTTAAAGCCTCTGCCTTCGGCTTAGGTCATGATCCCAGGGTCCTGGGATTGAGCCCCACATCGGGTTCTCTGCTCAGCAGGGAGCCTGCTTCCTCCTCTCTCTCTCTTCCTGCCTCTCTGCCTACATGTGATCTCTGTCTGCCAAATAAATAAATAAAATCTTTTAAAAAAATGTAGAACTTAATACATTTAGAGTTTCTAAAATTTGGAACTTAGAGAATCCAAATTTTAGAAACAAAAAATTGAGTTGTTATTAACATTATTTGTTCCTTTGTATTAAGCATGCAATATTAATTCTATGCCCTGAAAATAACACATATTTTCTGTGTTTATTTTAAATTTAACTGTTTTTCTTTCCTAGGCAACTGGAATGTGTTAGTTATACATAAGGATATAATCTATGTGGAAATAAATGAATATTCATTTAAAAAACTTTCAGTAGGGCTGACTTATGGCAATTTAAGATGTTCCCCCTCTCCCATTCTTAGTTCTCTTTTCATTTGCATATCATGATATTACAGACCACACAGATCCTGGATAGGCTTATTAAAATGCTGGAAGCCCAGATAATATTAGCAATTTATTCTTGGTAACCAGTTTCTCATACTTTGATGATTTCCATTGATCATAGACCGGTCAGTACATGTTGTACATTAATTCCTGTATGTAGAGATTGAATACCTACTTAGTAGAAATAAGCTTGCACTTGCTGAGAATAGTTGCTTCATTTACACAGTAGGGTTTGGTTTGTTTGGTGGAAGATGCATCATTTAATTTCCCTGTAAAAAGTAACTTGTAAAACCCTGTTTATGGACGCCATCCACGTAAATTGTTGCAATGATATAGGGGTTGTATCCGGGAGAGCTTTCTGGCAATCTGCCTGAACTCAAAACCTTTACCCGAACACTTCCAGACTGGTCTTCAGGTAAGATGACTCAATGATTCAATATTAATAATCCGACAGTTCCACAAATTTGTACTTGATTTCTTGCTTCATGAGCCCAGCTGGTTGTTAGAAGTTGAAATAAGTCATCTTGTCTAAATAAACAGCAGTCCTGACAATCTGTTTTATGATATTTACCTTTGAATCCCACCATATTTTATAAACTGAAGAAGGTTGATTTACTCTGGGGTGGGGGGGGGGAGGGAATGAAGTGGAAGATCACTTGGTCCAGGAAAAGCATTTCTAATCAAAGCCTGACGGTAATGCTACCCACTATACTTTGCAAAATGCTAGGTTTATCTAGCTATTTATTACAGGATTGATAATGAATTAAATGTTGCTACTTAGCCACATAGCACCCAAGAAAATGGAGAGAAATGGAGAGAAATACATCGAAAAAAAAAAAAATAGATCTCTGGGTGGAGATACTAGTTTGAAGAATGAGATGAGACATATTGAGGGAAGGACACTTAAATAAAAAGGAGCCACGACTTAAAAATTCTGAAAATCCCAAACCCTCCAGAAAGAAAAAACAAAACAAACAAACAAACAAACAAAAATGCTAAAATTAATGAATGGCTTCAGAGCAAAAATCCAATCCAGAATATTACCAGAAGAATGTGTCCTAAAGGGAAAGTGAGTATGACTATAAAATCTTTTTAAAGTTTTTCAGAATGCCGTCAGGTGGTATCTCAGAACAGTATTCCGCCACATAAAACAGGGTGCCTTTAAGGCCATCAAGGTTATGCCTCACCATTCTCCTCAAAGCACCCCTTTGAGAAAGTTTTATCTGGAGGAGATTTGTGGGTTTGGCTTTGGTGTGATGGAGGGGATCCCAAGAAGATTTTCAGGAAAGTGACAAAGTTCTTCAAAGTGCTTTATATGGCAGAAACAATCCCAGATTGCGCTGAGAAATAACCGTAGAATGAGGAGAAATCTTTGAACTCCCGTGATTCTACACGCAGAAAGCTGGCCCGATCCTTTAAGGTGATAGGTACACATCAAGAGGGACTGTCCTCAATGTGCTAGAGTGACAGCACAGGAGGCATATTCACACTTGGATCTGAACCAGAAGGCAAGATTCTGAACTTTGAGCTAATGCTGTAATGAGAAGAGATTTTGAGGGACCTGAAGTAGAAGGGTGTATAGTTTGCATGTGGAAGGAATGTGGGTCACAGGGGACCAGGAAGAGTACAATGGTTAGATGGCTTCTCTCTCTATATATATATTTTTTAAGATTTTATTTATTTATTTGACAGAGAGAGAGAGATCACAAGTAGGCAGAGAGGCAGGCAGAGAGAGAGGGAGAAACAGACTCCCCACTGAGCAGAGAGCCCCCGATGCGGGGCTCCATCACAGGACCCTGAGATCATGACCTGAACCCAAGGCAGAATTTTAATCCACTGAGCTCTGCAGGTGCCCAGGTTAAGTGGCTTCTAACATGATCCCTGTGATCCTTGAGTCTTGGTGTTCCTGCCATTATCTCACCTCATCTTCTAGAAGGTGAACTGAGTTTTTTTGTTTCTATCCAAAAGAGAAAGACAGAAATGATGGGTCTCACTCTCATGATTAGATTATCAAAGACTGTGGCTTTTGTCTTGGGCACTCTCTTGTCTTATCTTGAATTGCCAGTGTGTGTAGTACGTTCATTCCCATGAAGAGGCCAATGTGGTGAATGTCTGAGGCCTGACAATAATCATTTTGGTAAGCTTGGCAATAAATCCCATCACCTTCCCCCAGTTAAATCTTTTGATGAGACTGCATCAACCCTGGGTGATAGCTTGAGTGCAGCCCCATGAGAGACATTGATCCAGAGGCAACCAGCTATGCCACATAGAAACTGTGAGAACACAAGTGTTTGCACACACACCCCACACACAGACACACACTTTGAGAGGCACATGCATTTGAAGAATAGACCCCGAGTCTAAGTTACCAATATTTGTAATTAATTGGATCCTCTCATCTTCATTTTTTTTAACACTGTATACACTTCATATGTAACATAAATATGATTAGTGAAGAACAAACAAAACAAGTGCAAAAAAAGACTCCATAGGGGTGACTGGGTGGCACCATGGGCTAAGTAGCCAGGTCTCGGATTTGCCTTAGGAGGTGTTCTGATGGTTGTGAGATCGAGTCCCACCTTGGCTCCAGGTGAGCATGGAGTCTACTTGAGATTCTCTCTCTCTCTCTCTCTCAAACAAAGTAAATAAGTCATTGAAAAAAAAAAAAAAAAAGAAAAAGGCTCCACAGCTGACCATAAGATAGTTCACAAACAGATTGAGATGGGTTGTATGTATAAAGGACACACCACATTTTGAGGACTTAGTACCAAAATGCAAATGTTAACTATCTAGTTAGTAATTTCTTGTATTTATTTTAAGTTGAATCAATATTTTGCATATTCTGAACCATGTAAAATGCAGTATGAGAATTACTTTTACATGTTTAATTTTGCTATTGAAAAATGTGTTTAGCATAGTATTTATAATTAAAAATGTAGATTATATTATATTTCTATTGGATAACACTGGTCTAGATTATAAAGGTCCATGAGGTTTAAAAAATAGAGAATAAAAATGATGATTTAGAAGTAAAGTGTTGATCTTTATTCAGACCTGGTAAGAAAGAAAGGATTAAGACTCTGGCCAAGAGAGGCTGATACAGTATTCTGGGTACTAATTCATCCTGGCAATATGTAACACTCAGATTCTTGGGTCCCATTCTAACCCTATCAAAACTCCTCCTTGTATTCAAATGATTTCATTGAGGAGCATGTTTTAATAATTACCAGTGTTCCAAATCCAATACTTTGGGAACCGTGGCTCTACTAGGTGCAGCTCTAATAGCTTAAAGAAAAAGATTTTGTTTATTACATGACTGAAAATATTTCTTAAATGTAACCAAACCAGGGGCACCTGGGTGGTTCAATGGGTTATGCCTTTGCCTTCAGCTCAGGTCATGATCTCAGGGTCCTGGGATCGAGCCCCGCATCAGGCTCTCTGCTCAGCGGGGAGCCTGCTTCCTCCCTCTCTCTCTGCCTGCCTCTCTGTCTACTTGTGATCTCTGTCTGTCAAAAAAATAAATAAAATCTTTAAAAAAATAAAAAAAAATTAAAAATTAAAAAAAGTAACCAAACCAAACAGGAAAAAAATAAATTTAGACTCCCTATTCTAATAATTCCACCCATGGTGCTCATCATTTAATAGATAAGTACACTGGATAAATTGTCAGTAAGATAAGATACCTCTGTTCTTTTTTTTTTTTTTCCATGTAACAGTCATGGCTACACTTTCTCAATTTTTGATTAATAACATCTGTTCTTATACTCTAAAATCATACGGTCAAGGGAACTAGGCCTACAGTGAACTATATTAATCCTGATTCCTAATTTGTAATGTAAGATATTTTCATTCATTTTTTGTTGTTGTTGTTTAAATCATATGAAATAATAGTGGTGAAAGTGATCTGGAAATATTGCTTCAAAAGGAAAAAACATTGCTAAAATGAATAAAGCAAGGTCATTCATAATAGGGCTTAGTCATCAGTCTATTTGTTGCTGCACCATAATTATCATTGTGTTGCTGTGTGCAGGTGTGCTGTGTGTGTTCTTGCATGAGAGATAAAAAGGTGTTGTCTTAGGTTGGGTGCTCCACAAGCAGGTCTTAAATAAGAATTTGTACTCGAGCTAGCTCTGAAGGAAGCAATTGAGTCAAGACTGATAAAGAAGTCAAGGAAACAGAGCAGAACAGGGGAAATAGCTGAGCAAAATTATGACTTGGCCAAGACCCAACACAGGTACCTCCTGCTCCCTGTACTTGCCAACACAGCAGTTAAATAGCTCAAGGGCAGTCCTCAGAAGAGAGTCACAGATAGATAATTAGTAGCGAAGTACTTAGAAATCACAGGATGGGTACATAAAAAGAGTAAGAAAGATTGATTTGGAGGTAGGTGGAAGGCTGATCTACGCACTTCACTCAGTAGATAACCGTGAAGTTCTTTTCCTTCACTTAAACTTGCATTTAACTATTCGCTCTTCATGCCTCTCTTCTTAGCAATGCAGCATCTTTCATTATTCAAATATAGATGAAAAAGATTTAAATACAAATATCCTTAAAGAAAGAAAAGAAATCCACTAATGTATTCATTCAAATGTGCCTTCAACCATATTCTTTTAGACTCTTTCTTTGCAGACATAAAAGATGGAGACAGAAAGAGAAGCATTAAAGGATTACCACATCCAAGAGTACTGATGTCTTCATAATTCTTCTGGAGTCTTCTTGGTTTGAATATCAAATGTAGATATGGAAGTATTTTATTTGTGTTGTTTATTGTCCTTGCTTTTTCATACAACAATAGACAATTAGCACACACCTGGTATTGAAATTCTTTGCTTACAAGAAATTCAGAGGAAGTTTAAATGCAAACATCAATGGTCATGTTATCCATAAATAATATCAGTAATTATAGTAACTAAAAGGTAGATTATGTTCTTAAATTATCTTTGAAATCCAGAAGTTAAATTCAGTAAAATGTCTTCATTTATTGCTTTGTTTTTCAAAAAAGTATTTATAGTCTGTCAAACAAAGAACATCAGTAAACTAATTAATAGCGGAATTATAGGTTATGGACAAAGTCTAGAAAATGCAGTAAACACATTTCTAAATAGTATTTTGGTTACACATTTAAATAATATTTTCACTATGTTTCTTCCCAACTTTTTGACACCTTTTCACTGGAAGGACTTCTTAAATATAAAATAATAGGCTCCATTGATATTATGAAAAAAAATTATTTCATTGTCCTTGGAATTTGTGTACTTTGTGTGCTTGGATTTAGTAGAAATGAATTTGTGGTTTGGTAAATGAAATCATTCAAATTGTAGAATTAGAGAAAAATCATAGAGAATGTTCTAATTAAACACATTTTGGTTGATATAAACTGAAACTAAAGTTCGTTCAAATAAATGAAGAATCAATGTATAGAAAAGCTAATTTCATGGACTTCAAAGTGCAACTCTCAGTGAGAAGAAAGTTAAAAAGGTAGAAACCGAGTGTCTACATGATCTCTCTTAATTTTCTCTTCACCAGTCTTGCATGTTGCTCAATATTATCTCTTGTTCTGTCTTTACATAATCAAGGTTTATCTCAACCAGTCACTATGTGTCAATGTAAATATTGAAGAATAAGATACATTGTATTTTGACAACCCTGAATACCTGCCTTTAGATTATGATTTGGTGCCCATCATTTACTGTATCAGGTGGGCTGGAGACAAAGCTTTGGTTGTCTCACCCTACTGATACTTGAATAATTTTTTTCCCTTCTATATATAAAATGTGAAAGATTGTCTTTTGTGCATGATCATATAAAGCTACAGATCATACAAAGCTACATTTCTGAGCCAGAGAGAACTGAAAAACACATCTAGTTATTGTATGCAAAGTAACATTGAGAGAGACAATTCTTTCTTTGGTAAAGGCCCAATTGCAATTCTCCTTAATGGGCTTTTTTATATTTCAATTTTTAAATAATTTGGGAAATAAAGAATGATAGAGTTTTTTTTTTAAAGTTATAATGCTTTTTTGTTTAAAAGAATGTATTGTAAGAATTCTAACTCCTTTTTTCACCTCTGCATATCTCTTCAATTCCATCCAAGAGCTAACCCTGTTAACAGTTGAGTGAATATCTTTCCAGAGAGTTGTTTATGTTTATGTGCGCACGTGGGCGCACACACGCACACACACACACACACCCCTATATACACACACTGTTTAATATCAGATTATACTCTATTTTATGAAATATGAAATGTACATAGTACTATATTATTCTTTTCATTGCTGCCGAGTAAGACATCACCTGGATATAAAATATTTTATTTAGCCTCTACTCTAGTTAGATATATTTTGTTTATTTTGCCACCTATTTATGGAAAAGAGACATGAAATGTTATATTTTTGCATACATATTTATCCCCTAAAATGATTATTTTTTATGCTAGGTTCCTAGAATAGGAGAGCAGAATTATGGATAGTTCATACTTTTAATATTATTAGGTAAAGTCAATCTAAATGTACAGATTTGTGCCCCAACCAACAGTAAACATTGATTAGTGACAACTCTTTCATATTTTTACCAAAAGTAGAAATTAAAAATCTCATGTTTTACATTCATTATAGGAAAAAATGACATTTTTAAAAATTTATTTCCTTCTAGTAGAGAAGTTGATTATAATTTTAAGGAGTTTTTTTTTAATTTTTAATCTTATAAACTTTACTAATGCCTGTGCCAGTTTTTCCACTCGATTATTTACCTTCTAGTTATTGATGTGGAGATGCTTTTGTCTCTTAAAAGTAGTGAGAAAACTCATGAGTCCATCATTCGTACTTTTAGTGTTATTTATGGTTATTTCTCTGTATAGTCAATTTAGGAATGATTTTCAGATATAATTAGTATAATTTTGATAATAACTGCACAGTTACTTATTATTTTGGTAGAAAGTTATTCTTGCATTTTTATTTTCTAGAATAATTTTCATAATTTAGTAATTATCAGTGCTTTGGAGGTTACATATAAAACCATTGAGTTTTGCTGTTATTTTAGTGTTCGATTTTTGGTAACCTTTATATTTTTTCTCCTGTTGAGTCACCTTCAGTACATTCAATTTTTTAATGCCTCCATTTCATCTAGAATTTCAAATTTTGAGGTCTAAAATTATACATCTCATTATAAATCATACCACTCTGCAAAATTATCAAAGCTATCCAAAACTGTACAATGAAGCAACAGGATTTATGGGAGAAATGGTTCTGGGGCACAACAGTCAAAATTTCTTCAGGGAAACAAACAAATAAACAAACAAGACAGGAAACTAATAAAAAGGTGTAGCACAGTTTTAGACATGTTAATTTGTTGAGAAATACATAAATAGGATACGTCAATGTATGTGGTATCTTTCCTTGCATGAAAACTGAAGTTCGCTTATAGAAATAGGCACTGTGGGCACCTGGGTGACTCAGTTGGTTAAGCGTCTGCCTTTGGCCCATTTATGATCTCAGGGTCCTGGGATCGAGCTCCACATTGGGCTCCCTGCTTAGGGGAAAGCTTGCTTATCCCTCTTCCATCCCCCCTGTTTATGCTCTTTCTCTGTGTCTGTGTGTCAAATAAATAAATAAATAATATTTTAAAAAAGTAGGCTCTGAAAACTTGTATCTTGTGAGTGAGGGTGAAGAGGTAGAAGTAGGGTTATCTGTGATTCAGACAAAGTTATAAGTTGTAACAGCACACGTGGTTGAATCCGAGTCAAAACACACACTGAACTGAGGTACCTGGTAGACATTTATGATGTGTGCTTGTTTATTTTGCACATTCTTATTCCTCTTGGTTCAATCAGGTGCACTTTGTTGCATTTATTTCATGTTCTGCTGATGAAATCATGCATTAACAAACACAATGCATGATTCTCAAATTGTTCCCTAATATATCAGCTTCCTTGGAACAAATTTACATTCTCAAAAGAATCATTATACTAGAACTGGCCATATATATATATTTTTTCTTTTTTTCTGTGATCAGTATATAGGACACATAAAGGCATATAAAGGCATATCTGTGTTACCTTTCTTCTTGTTGTTGTGAAAACATGAAAAACTTCAGCAAAAGGAAGATTTGGGAGTAAGGATATGGAATAGAAATGTTCACTGCTTGGTGGCCCATGAAGGCCGGTCATTGTGAAACAATGGAAATGAACATGTAGGGATTAAATAACCATGAGATTATTTATGCTAAAAGCATGAATTCATAACAAATCAAATAGGACACAGCTAATATTTCGATAGGAAGCTTCTGCCATTACTGTTTTGATTTCACTTTCATGAATCTAAAACAACTGACAAGTTTAGGAATCCAGAAAAATTATTTTCTGCCTCTCCCTCCTCCTGGATAACACTAAATTGTGTACTGTTTTACAACTGAAATGAACAAAAGTGTTCTGCATTAAGATATGTATTACAGTTTTTAAAGTATTAATTTTATCTAGAAAAGACTACCACAGAAGGGGATAGGAGTATGTATACTTTTTAGTTTTCAAGATATGCTTGTGTTTCTTACCAAAATTATTGTTGGTATTGATGAGAATTTGTAATAGTCTTGTGCTATTGGAAAGTGAAACAACTGATAATTCTGGAGCTGGAATAGTTCAGCCTTAGATATGATGGAAGATATTCTGGTGGGGAAAAAGTCTTTAACCAACCCAACAAGGAACAAAACTAACCTTCAAACAAAATAATTGCTAGAAGTTACCAATTTAGGGATGAACTGACAAATGACTGAAACTTGGAGCTTTAGAGGGAATTGAACTATAAACTACTTTCAGCCATTTGGGGAAACATCTCCAGCTTGAATGCAATTAGGATCTTTTTATAACTTTTTATAACATTTTCAAGTTTTTGGCTTGCCCTTTATGAAGCTATAATGTCTGAATTTAATTCTACCAATGGAAAAAGCAGGTGTCAGCATATTTATTAGAAACATTCAAGTTAAGTTTTATTGTAATTGAGGGCAGATTGATGCAGTTCACTGAATTTGCTTTGTATTTTTCATTCTCATTTTGAGTACCTAGAGGTTATTGTTACTGAGCTTTACGCTCTTCAACTTCACTGAGAACCAAACAATTTCTATTTTCCATAGCCTTTTATGATCTCTTTTCCATCTCAGTCTGATGGGATATAAAGATGCATCCTGAAATTTTTTTAGGTCAAAGCCCAATGGATTATACACATAAAATAAAATATAACTGAAATGCTAGTTAATGAGGTTTTTTACTTTTATATTTTTCTTCTTTTATGTCAAAAGACACAGGAAGTGGTATTTTTTCCCCATCTTTTTTGAGATATGACAAATTACATTGTGTACATTTAAGGTGTACAAGGTATTAATTTATATATGTGTATTTTGTGAAATGATTACCACAAATCAAGTTAATTAACACATCCACCACCTCTCATAGTTACCAATTCCATGTGTGTGATGAGAACATTTAAGATATAAGGGTGCCTATGTGGCTCAGTTGATAAAGCATCCAACTTTTGATTTTGGCACAGGTCTTAATCTCAGGGTTGTGAGATCAAGCTCCAAGTGGGGCTCTGCACCAGACATGGAGTCTGCTTAAGATTCCTTTTCTCCCTCTACTCTTCCCTCTCTTAAAAGAAAAAAAAAAAAAATCTACTCTCTCTGCAAATTTCAAGCATAAAACACAATATTGTATTGTTAAATATAGTCATCATGCTGTATATTAGGTGCCCAGAATTTATTCATCTTATAATTGAAAGTTTGAACCCTTTGACAAACATCTCTACATTTCCCTCCACCTCCCAGCCCAGGGCAATCACCAGTCTTCTCTGTTCCTATGAGATAGACTTGTTTTAAACTCCACGTGTAACTGAAATCACACAATATTTATCTTTCTCTGACTTATTTCACTGAGGAGAATGCCTTCAAGGTTCATCTATGTTCTTGTGAATGGCAGAATATCCTTCTTCTTCTTCTTTTTTTTTTTGTTTAATAATATTCAAGTGTATATATGCCTGATTTTTTTATCCATTCATCTATTGACAGACTTACATTATTCCCATATCTTGATTGTTGTAAATAAGCTGAGGTGAAGAGATCTCTTTCAGATAGTGATTTCATTTCCTTCAAATATATACCCAGAAGTAGAATTACTGGATCATATAATAATTCCATTTAAAATTTTTTGAGGAACCTTCATATTGTTTTTCATAATGACTATACTAACTTACATTCCCAACAACAGCACACAAGTGTTCCTTTTTTTCACATCCTCACCAATACTTATTATCTCTTATCTTTTTAATAATGGCCATCTTAACAAGTATAAAGTGATATTTCACTGTGGTTTTGATTTTCAAATTTCTGATAATGATGTGTTCAACATTTCATATATTGTTAGCCATTGGTATATCATATTTGGAAAAATGTCTATTAGGTCCTTTGCTCCTTTTTAAATCAGATTGTTTTCTGTTACTATGTTGTATAAAATCCTTATACATTTTAGGTGTTAACCCCTTATCAGATATCACACACGAATAAAAAGATATCCTGTACTCATGAACTGGAAGAATTAATACTGTTAAAATGTCCATACCACCCAGAGTGATCTATAGATTCAATGTAATCCCTATAAAAATTCCAATGGTATTTCCCAGAAAAAGAAAAAGAAACCCTAAAATTAATATGTAACCACAAAAATCCCATTAGACAAAGCAACCAAAAGAAAGGAAAACAAAGTTAGAGGCATCACACTTGATTTCAAATTATACTACAAAGGTTCAGTAATGAAAAGAGTTTGTTACTGGCAGAAAAACAAACACCTAGAATAATGGAATAAAATGGAGAGCCAGGAATAATCCCACACCTGTTGAGTCAATTAATATTTGACAAGGAATCCAAGAATATACAAGGGGAAAAAGATATGGTTTTGGGAAAACTGGATATTCATCTGAAAAAGAATGGTTTTGAACCCTATTTTACAACCTTCACAATAATTAATTGAAAATAGATTAAGTACTTAAATTCAAAAGCTGAAACTAAGAAAAAAAAAACTTAGAAGAAAACATAGGGGAAAAGCTCTTTGATAGTGGTCTTGGCAATTAATTTTTTGGATATGGCACCAAAAGTATCAGCAACAAAGCAAAAGTGAACAAATGGGACTACATCAGCCTTAACAACTTGTGCACAGCAAAAGAAAGAATCAAGAAAATGAAAAGACAATTTATAGAAAGGAAGAAAATATTTTAATTGTGTTAACAGAGGAAGACCTAAGCCATTATCTCATGGAAGCAGGTGGCTATCTTTGACGATTGTTTTAAATTTAAATAAATAATTTTAGATCGGATAATCAGATTTCCTTGTAGTATGCTTTCATCACATGTTGTTAATGAAATCTAGAATTGCTGTTTTAATCCCTATCTGAAGTAAAGGGTAGTGAGTTTTTATAAGTAAGTTATTTTCTTTATCTCAAGATTTTCTTCAGAAGATCATGACATAGAAGCAAAAATGTTATTTTAAAATTATTTTAATGTATTTAAATACTCTTTAAATGTATAAATACTGCCCTGTTTGAGGATATTGACTGATATAATAAATGCTTAAAAAAAGCTATTTTTCCTCTTTCTTGGTAAAATGTAATGGAATCGTATTGCTTTTCTCTGGCACAGGATCAGATTCAATGGTGTTCTTTTGTAAAGATTTTTAACTTGAACATAAGATCAACAGCAAAGATATATTTAGTTTCAGTGAAAACCTTTTAATTCAATGAGATAGATGGCCTTACATTCTCTGATAGTCTTAACAAAATTTGGACTGTCTTTCCTTTAGGGGCCTGAAAATGTTTGAAGAACAGTATCTCACAAATGGAAATTTGTATAAATGCCTGTTTTAACCAGTCAATACCTCGTGTGTGAGATGACATAAGGCTTCCATGACTGTTGACTAGTTTCTTCCTTGTATACTACTATCCAGGTACGGTCTTATTGGTGCATTTTATGCATTCTGAAATATTGATTCTTCTATGTTCCACTTTTTGGAAATTGCAATTTTTTTTATCCATTTCTAATTGGTAAGTTGTTGTTGTTTGTTTTTTTTTTTTTTTCTGAAATTCATACACAAAAAAGTGATGACGTGACTACTTGTTCTTTTCTCTGAAGGAATAACTAGGCTGATGAAATGGCGGGGGAGGGGGGTGGGCCTCACCGCTGCTACCACAGTGAAAATAGTTTTCTTTTAGATTCAAATATTTACTTACTAGGCAAGTTTTATATGATTGTGAAGTTGTACCAAGCCAAATGCCTGGGAGAGCCATACAGTTGGGGATTTCTCAAATTGGATTTACACTTGGAAATAAACACAGACTATATATTTAATTCTCTGATAGTCATGATGCAGCTCAGATGAAGAGTATATGGCACTACTATTTTTTTTTTTTTTCCCTGAGTCAGCCTCTATTGAAATTTCAACAAGCTGTTCTACTAGCCTCTATATAGAACTTGGCAGGGGTTACAGCTAGCAGTCGGCAGCAGCAAAAGTCATTTCTCTTCGACAGAATCCATAAAGCCAAACACTGTAATAACTTCTCTGATGGAATTTTAGTGGTGAAGCTCTTTGTCTTGTTACCATTGCCATTCACACTCCAACTGTCTTCACCTGTAGGGAATGATTATGGTGCTCTGCGGTCTCTGTTTCCACCTGTGACCCCTGATCAACTGGAAAGTGACAATTTTTCCTCAAAATGAATTTGATACTGGGGAAATTATACTGTCAGAGAAAATCCTCATTCTCTAAGGACCTCTCTGAGTTGCAGCAGAGGCTTTCTGAACTAACAAGAGGCAAGCCCATAAGTTACCGGATGCACTTTTTTCTCTAACCTTTAACATACGGAATTGGAAAGGATCATCTACAGTGGTCATCTACAACTTCAGGATAAGATGCCTGAGAGGAAAAGAAAATAACGTGATAATAATTTGGAGTCTCCCTGTCCCCTCTGCTAGATTTTAGCTTTATGTGTATTCTTGTTGTAGTTGGACTAAAGATGAAGTTCAGCAATGAATTCAGATATTTTATCTCAAAATTTTGAAATTGCTACCTGAGAAATTCTTGGGCTTGTATTTTGAGCTCAGAAGCATGATTTCTCAAAATAGGATGTCCTCACATGAGGAAGGTGTTATCTCAAGAATAAAGTAAAATTAAAGACTATTGGAATATGAATTTCCAAGAATGGTATATCTTAGTTCATAGTTTTGTTTTGAGCTTATGTCAGCATGTGGCATTGTGAGTCCTTCTGATATGGCAATAGAACCGTGTTCCAATAAATGAAGCTCTGTGAATTGGGGTCATGCCAAGCCAGATGATTAAAATAAAAGAAATGGATTAAAATAAAACATGGTTTGCTTTTTGAAACATTTATATTAAGATATATATACTAAATATATATAATGTTTAAAATGTACATAATATTTATAAATATATATATAAATGTATATAATATTAAAAATGTGAATTCCTCATAACTATAAAAATCAGTTTTAAGATTACCACATTTGGAATTCATATTTTATTAGGACATATCCAATGAGAAAATTTTTTTTTTTTAAAGATTTTATTTATTTATTTGACAGACAGAGATCACAAGTAGGCAGAGAGGCAGGCAGAGAGAGAGAGAGAGAAAGAGGGAAGCAGGCTTCCTGCGGAGCAGAGAGCCCGATGTGGGGCTTGATCCCAGGACCCTGTCCTGACCCGAGCCGAAGGCAGCAGCCCAAACCACTGAGCCACCCAGGCGCCCCGAGAAAATTTTTAATCTGGAAATATTCTAACTTTCGAAATCATGAAAACTGCTTGACTTAATTGGAAGTTACATATGCATAAAAAAAAGGACTCAACCCTGTATTATGACACTAGTAATACAGTTGTGGCTTTTTGTTTAAATTGACAAGTCTCTCATTTCAAATTACTGAAATAAAAAATTCATTAAAATCAGAAGCTTGTTGGTATTTCAGTCCTGTTATTAGTTATTATTGGCTTGAATCATTTAATAACACAAAATATAAGCTTCGTGTTAGTGGTTAATAGGTCATGCAAGAATTGAATAAATATTCTAAAATGCAGTAAAGTTGATCAATATGATAACTGACCAGCGGACTGGCTATTCTGTTTGTAAAGTTAAATAGTGAAAGGAATATTGATAATATGTCACAAGAGTCCAGGAGAATTTATTATGATTTACATAAGTTTAGAAGGAAAACAAAGCTGAAATTTTATGTTGAGTTGAAATAATTGAAAATCTATTAAATAGTTCAAACCAAAGACTAAACCAATAACAGGACTGAAATACCAGCAAGTTTTTAATTATAATAAATTCTTTATTTCAGTAAGTTAAAATTAGAGACCTGTCAATTTAAGTTTTTAAGTTTGTTTGTTTGTTTTTTTTAAAAGACTTTATTTATTTATTTGACAGAGGGAGACACAGGGAGAAAGGGAGCACAAGCAGAGGGAGTGGGAAAGGAAGAAACAGGCTTCCCACCAAGCGGGAGCCCAATGCTGGGCTTGATCCCAGAAACCTGGGATCAGGACCCAGGCTGAGGGCAGATCCTTAACAACTGAGCCACCCAAATGTCCCCTTTTAAGGTTTTAAACAAAAAGGCAAAAGTTAAAAAATTTTTCTAATCTGAATCTGAACTTTTATTAGCTTGAATTACAAGTATTACATTACAATTATTTCATAATTACTAAAATTAAATGTTCTGAAACATAATAATGCCTGAAAAAAATACCTTAAAAAAAAGTCTAAAAAGAAATTTCAATGATGACTTAGAATATAGACTTAGAGAACTGTAAGAATAAAGTTATATTCTTTGTGAAATTGCAGGTCATAGTAGAGCAGCAATGGATTAAAATAATAAACAAAACCATTGCTGCTCTACTATGACCTGCAATTTTCAAGGTTCAAGGTTTAGCCCATCTTTTTACCTGTATACCATCTAACTGATTCTCACTAAGGAAGAATAATGATAAGAAGGAAAGTATGCTGAGGGTAATTACAACAATATTGGTAATTCTAATGATGATGGAAGTCTCTCTCCCAAGATGACCATTTCTACTCCCTTCTTTCATGATCTCTAATCACCTCTCTTGTATTTTACAGAAAAAGGACAATTTGTGTGTGTGTGTGTGTGTGTGTGTGTTTCTTTTTTTCATATTAACATATAATGTATTATTTGTTTCAGGAGTACAGGTCTGTGATTCATCAGTCTTATACAATTCCCAGTGTTCACCATAGCACATACCCTCCCCAACGTCCATCATCCAGCCACTCCATCCCTCCCACACCTCTCCATTTCAGCAACCCTCACTTTGTTTCCTGAGATTAAGAGCCTTTTATGGTTTGTCTCCCTCTGTAGCTTCTTCTTGTTTCATTTTTTTCTTTTCCCTGATGATCCTCTGTCTTGTTTCTCAAATTCCACATATCACTGAGATGATATGATAATTGTCTTCCCCCCATTGACTTATTTCACTTAGCAGAATACCCTCTACATTCATCCATGTCATTGCAAATGTCAAAATTTCATTTTTGATGGCTGTATAATATATGTGAGATATATGTATATGTGTGTGTATGGATATCCATTCATCTGTCAATGGATGTCTGAGCTCTTACCATAGTTTGGCTATTGTGGACGTTGTTACTACAAACATTGAGGTGCAGGTGCCCCTTTGTATTACTGTATTTGTATCTTTGGGTAAATACCCAGTGTTGCAATTGCTAGGTTACAGGGTAGCTCTATTTTTAACTTTTTGAGGAACCCCTATATTGTTTTCCAGAGTGGTTTCATCAGATTGCATTCCCACTAATAATGTATCCTCGCCAATATCTGTCATTTCCTGACTTGTTAATTTTTAGCCATTCTGACTGGTATGAGGTGGTATCTCATTGTGGTTTTGATTTGTATTTCCCTGATGCCAAGTGATGCTGAGCATTTAGAAAAGGACTATATTACAAAAGCTGATTACTCTTCTTTTGAGTCACTTAGAGCTCGACACTCACCTCTCAGTCTTCCCAAATTTCAAAAACCTATTTATACTCTAACAAGTATTTCAATAACTGCTCACTCACATCTCACCATTTACAACTTACGAATCTATACTTTGAATTTTGTTGGATGCAGAAAAAGCCCCATCTCTCTTTCCTCCTCCTCCTCCTCCTCCTCCATCTTCTCCTCTTCATTTTGAGATTTAAAGAAGAGGAAAATCCTGAATTTGTCCCTGAAACTATAGAAAGAACTTCTAATAATGTTCTTTTTTAAAAATTTTATTTATTTATTTGAGAGAGAGAGAGACAGAGAGAGAAACAGAGACAGAAAGAGAGAGAGAGCATGAGAGGGGAGAAAGTGAGAGGGAGAAGCAGACTCCCGCAGGGTTGGGGGCCTGATGCAGGACTCGATCCTGGGACTCCGGGATCATGACCTGAACCAAAGGCAGTGGCTTAACCAACTGAGCCACCCTGGCACCCCTATAATAATGTTCCCCACTCAATATGTATCCTACGCATCTTTTCTTTAGTAAAAATGGGAATATATGATAGTTAAATAGCATGTGTGAAATTATTATAATTATTATTAAGTTCTGTTATTTTGAGCATTAAATATGGAGAACCCACTGTATCGAGGGCTTGAAGAAATGGAAAGCATCCAGAGAAACCATGTTGTTTACTCTTCTCTGGCTGCTTTCCAGATTGCTTCTTTATCTTTGATTTTTAGCAGTTGACTAGAATATGGCAACTCATTCTTCCCTTCGATTTCATCTGTTTGGAGTTTCCTAAGCTTCTTCAATCTATAAATTTAATATAAATATAAGTATTTCACTGAATTTAGAACATTTCAGCCCAATATCACTTAAATTAATTTTTTGGTCCCATTCTCTCTTTCTCTTCCCCTCTGGGACTCCATTTCAAATGTGTTTAATATATTGAAACTATCCTACATGACTCTGAGTTCTGTTATTTTTATTTAATCTTTTTTTGGTCTTTTTCTTCAGGTTGTATTTTTTTGTTGTTGATCAATCTAGAGGTTTACTTACTTGCTCAGTCATCTCCATTCACTCTTAAGCTTATCCAATGATTTTTTTCCCCATATTTTATATTCCATTTTCAGGTAGAGAGTTCCTTTCTGTTCAATTTAAATTTAAGTCTAATTATTTTGTTTGGGTTTTTGATGATTTTTATGAAGGTCTCTATTTTTCTTTTCAATTATTCTTTATTTTCATTTATTATGAGAGCTTATTTCTTTACCTCATGGAGTCTAGGTAGTAACACCTAGACTCATAATAATACGTTTGCATGGCATTTTATCCCTCTACCAGCACTGATGCAGAAAGGCTGCCAAGAGTTACAAACATTCTAGGGTTTGCCCCTCCCAACCTTTGATAGGAGTTTCCCAAATGATTGGAAGCACACTCCATAAGAGACCACTTCACTATATGTCACAGGTCCTCCCAGCTCAGAAACCCACTAATATCCAATTCTAAAACACTGTCTGCTCTCCTACCTTGAGAGTGTCTTTCAGTTTAATAAACTGCTTTGTACTTGCCACTTTCCTTCTGGCTATCTGTATTTGAGAGTGGATGCCCCCATCAATCTTTTCATGGCATATCCAAGGATAGAGACTTCCATTCACATAATGCATGACATGCTCCTAACAATAATATAATACAAAATTTATTTTAGAATTGTTTTTCACATTGTTCAAAACAAAATATAATTCTAAGCACATGGAAAGAATGTAGAAATGCCAGTTTGTTGACTATCCATTTACAAATTGGTGGAATTTTATGTAAATATAGAATAAATACTTTTCAATATTTTCAGCTGATTTTAAAACAATCTTTCAATTGTACATTAAGTATAATACTAATTAATAACATATTATTCCAAACCCACTGATTAATCATAGCATTAATACATAAGATAAATTATTTCATTCGCTTGAACAATGCAGGTTTGTTATCTGAAAAACAAAGCAAGCAGCCCCCAGATATTAGTTTCCCATACAAAAACATTGGCTTGTTTTTAATTAAATTTATTGACTATGTGTTTGTGTCTTTGTATGCATGTAAACTTTGTTCTCTGTTTGCTTTTAAGTGTTTAACCTGAAAAGAAAATGTTTCAAATAAACTTTTATGTTAAAAATAGCTTACCTCTTTAGTCCTGTCCCTAATTGCCCATTAAAATACATGTTACTAAAGAAAATAATACATAGTTTCAGTGCTACTAAAATGTAACAGTAACATAAGTTCTCCATATCCTGAATGTTATTTCCATTAAGTGAAATTGTGAAAGAATGTGGCCTAATTGATCATCAACCATCCTTTGTAAGGAGTTGAATAGCACAGTTGATTAGAAAACTAGAGAAAATATTTTTGAGCCACAGACATTATTGTTTCACCAAACTCAATATTGAGCAGTATTAATAGCACTACTTTGAAAAATGCAGATAAATTTCCCCCACTCGCCTTTACCAAGTTTCTCCTTTATTATTTACTCCTTTCTTCTTTCTGTTCTTTTTCCTATGAAGCCCGTTACTAACATTTTCAAAATACAGAGCATTCATAAGATCCTGATTAAGTATCAGTATCAAGTACCCTGATCAGTATCAGATGGAATGATAAATATTAATTTAACCCTTACCTTATTTTGTTTTCGCTTATTCTTAATTATTATTATTGCTATTATTTTTATTTTGGTTGTAGTAGCTTACCCTTTAGGCTAGTATGTGTGTATCCTCATTTTATTAATTGGAAAGTTGACAAGGACTTAGGATAACAACTGCTAGGTGGTAAATTGTATCTTTGAACACATGTCTGTCTGGCCATATCCTTAAATATCCTTAAACATCTTCATTTTGCCTGCCATGTGATACCTATAAAAATAAATAGAGAAAATCACAGTTTGCCAAACTTTCAGGCTGACTAGTAGTCTATTTTTGTGTTCTGAGAGTAATTTATGGAAAGACAAATGGGGTGAATTTGGACTTATGAGTAGTTTTCTTTATTAGAAAAGGATATCAATTCCATATCAATTTAGAAGAGGTTCTTATTCTTTGTTCCTCACTGATAATTTTTTTATAAACACAATTCCATGTCAAAAAGAAATGCTGACTGACCCTTCTTCTTTGGTAGTGGTTTACTCACTTTGTTCATTTCTAAGATTCTGTGTAGATACCCTAAACCTGCAATGGGTTCCAAGAATTTATGAGGACTACTTTGGAGCACATTTTCTAGACATGAGAGAATAGATATGAGGAAGACTGAATGTCAGTTAGCTCAGGCAAACTATACCTTTTCATTCCAATTTACATTAACTATATAACATATTTAAGAACCAACTCACATTCAATTATAGCTTATTAACTAGAGATTTTTTGTGTGTGATTTTAAATTTTAAATATTATAATTATTAAGATATGATTATCATTACCCCCTTATATTTAAAAAAAGAAAAAATATTTTTCTGAAGAATATGTTAAAGCTAAATTAAATATATTTAATTTTCAATGATAATCCTAAAATATGTTTCAAAAGATATCATCCCTTCAAATTTATCAACAATATTTTTTGTAGTTTAAAGTATTTATTTAAATAGTGTAATGGAGGGGGCCTGGTGTCTCAGTTGCTTGGGCGTCTGCCTTCTGCTTATGCTTCTGCCCTCTCCCAAATCCTGAGATTGAGTCCCCGCTTTAGGCTCCCAGCTCAATGGGGAGTTGGCTTCTCCCTCTGACCTCCCCTCTCATGCTCTCTCTCACTCTGTCTCTCTCTCAAATAAATAAATAAAATCTTTTAAAAATAATGTAATGGATAAATAGTAATTTCTTTTAAAGAAATTACTAAATTATTACTTGTATTTTCACATAGACCATTATATATTGAAATATTTATTTTTGTTTATGGTTTAAATATAGATAGTTCTACATCTATATATTATTGCATACCTAATTCTTCTATCAAATGTCACAGTTAAATACTTCTAATGTTTTGTGTTAGTTTCAAAATTATATGATAATATTCAATTATATAAACATTCCTGAGTATTTTCCATTATCTCACTGTTAATCATTTACATTATTTGTTTTATTCTCTTCCACACTAACTTGTTAATATTATGTTGAAACATAAAAGAGGAATGTGGAGTCTAATATTGTAATATGTACATATATCACATCATCAAATTGTACACAAATTACACAATGCTATCTGCCAAGCATATCTCAACAAAACTGAAAAAATAAAGTATCAGCCAAAAAAAATAAAATAAGATAAAATAAATTTTAAGCCAAGTTTGGTGAGCCTTGAACCCTATCTGTGGATAGTGTGGTACTTGCTCAATTAGGAGACAGCATCTCACTGCATGTCATAGACAGTTTGTGGGTGCACAAGGAGTCCCATATTTTCATTTTGCTCTGGGCCCGACAAATTGCATAGCCAGTCCTGTATACAAGTGGTTGCAGTAACTGTGTGGAAAAGTAGACAAGAGGGCCTATTCTTCTAAGTATTCAACAAGGAGGCTCTACTTAATAATGGTGAGTAGTTCTAGATGTTATTGAAATAAAAACATAAGAAAAAAAAATAATGTTTTGAAACTGATTTTTAGTTTTTTAGAAAGGCATTTTCTGAGTTGTGGTAAAGGTAGAGAATGTAGTCAAGTGGATAAGAATTCTGCGCTTTGGCCTGGAGATCATGACACCATAGGCCACGACACCATACAAAGAGCATGTGGAATTGGATGGGACTTTAAAATACTGGCTCAGTCATTTATGTGCTTCATGACCTCATGCAAACTGTAAGTTTTCTCTTGTTCCATTGTGAAGTTGAGTTAGTCATGCCAATTCCAGGTACCGAACACATAGCCATCACATATTTTTATTGTCTCATATGATGCCGGCTTCTTCAAAGTCTGAAATTATTTTAATTTTTCCTGACTTTAAACAATGGTGGATTTCAAGTACTGTATCACTGGCTTCTTCTAAAAAATAAGAAACTTTGACAACATTGGGTTAGCGTTTTAACATGACAGGTATCACTGGGAACTAATACCAACCTGCCTTACAGAGGACTTGTGTTCTCTGCTTTGAAACAGTCTCAACACTTCCTATTACTTCCCCAGTCCTCTTCCTCTATGTGCCTGGTTACTGTAAACAGCTCAGTTTTATTCCTAACCCACCTAGAAGGATTAAAAAGATAATTCGACAAATAATAAAAAGAATGTGTTCAGCCCATATATGACTCTAGATAAAAAAACCTAAAAAAAAGGAGGAAAATATTTTGCTGCCACTTATGATATCCTGGGGGGGATTTATATTATATCATCCTCATAAAAACACTGTGGATGAGAAGCTATGATCTCCATTGTAACAAAGAGTAAAATGAGTCAGTTATATAGACTAGCCAAGCAAGTCCACAGAGCCAGTAAGTGCCAGACAGAGGACTGAAACCCACAGTGTCTGGCTTGAGAGTCTCTCATTCAAGTTCTGCTGTTACTACACCCAGTCAGTGCAGTAATTAGGAAAGTAGAATTCCAAATTATGCATAATGTTAGAATACTCTAATTTGAAACAAGTATTAAATTGAATCTTATGGATTTAAAGTAATGGGATAAATATAAATGGAAAGGTCTTTATCAAAGATGTAATTCTTATTCTATAAAATTTATATGCAAATTGAAAACAAAAATATATATTACTGAATACGAGTGGGAGAATATCTAATTCTGTTAACCACTGAGATCTTAATATGTATATATCTCATAGATTATCACAATAGATTCATAAAGATTTTGTACATAATCATGCATAAAAATGAAACAGGCAGCTTATTTTAGGAAAGAATTCTATTAAGCTTTTTATAATAATTGTAGCTGTGCCTTCCAAATTTTTTTTTTTTTACTGCATCCCCTACCCTACCTTTCAGCATGATTAAATAAAAGGTTTTCAGGGCGCCTGGGTGGCTCAGTGGGTTAAGCTGCTGCCTTCAGCTCAGGTCATGATCTCGGAGTCCTGGGATCGAGTCCCGCATCGGGCTCTCTGCTCAGCAGGGAGCCTGCTTCCTTCTCTCTCTCTCTCTGCCTGCCTCTCAGTGTACTTGTGATTTCTCTCTGTCAAATAAATAAATAAAATCTTTAAAAAAAAAAATAAAAAAAAAATAAAAGGTTTTCATTGTGATTTTAATCTGCTTAACATAAGTTTCCATTCCAACCTCTTAAAAATGTGTTAAATTAACAAAAATACAACAACAGAGAAAATATTTGCAAAATTTAATATGGAAAGTTTAGGTTTTAAAAGCTTAATTGCACACTAGAAATCTTAGTATTTTGGCATTTGGCAATATAAAAGTAATCCTCAAAACCATAACAGGCTGGTCTCTATGGTGTGTTCACTTCCTGCATGAGCAGATTGTTTTCTATGAGTATCAATAGTGGAATGGCTGAACTAGTGTAACAGGACAAGTTGCCCCAGTTCTGTCTCTATTATCTTGTTTTTTAAGGAAATTCTATCAACAGATGGTAGGAGTAAGCCCTGTATATTAATCATTATTGGATTCTTCACCATTTCCTGTGGCATAGGTCAAAAGTTAATCAATACATTTTGTTCTGACTATCTCAAAGAATTTCAGTCTTAATTAGATCATTCATAATTAGCATGGAATTGAAGCATTAGCAAGTTCATATTAATGGTCAAAGTATGTAAGCGAAAACTTAACCTTGATGATATCACAGAAAATTAAAATAATAATATGGCTTAAATAAGGCCAAAGGAGAAAAGTAGTCATTAGGAATTCAGTATGAGCTCATCTGCAATATACTGCCCAGTTATTGCACATATAGTAAAAAGAGGATGTTTTTCCTTGCATAAGCCAAAGAGGCTGTGTTTTAATTAATAAATGAAATGTATTTTCACCAATACATTTTTTTAAACTTTTTAAATTTTTTATTAACATATAATGTATTATTAGCCCCAGGGGTACAGGTCTGTGAATTGTCAGGTTTACACATTTCATAGCATTCACCATGAATGCATAGCATTCATAGCACCATAGCATTCATACCTTCCCCAATGTCCATAAACCAACCACCTTCTCCCTACTCTCCCCACAACCCTCAGTTTGTTTTGTGAGATTACGAGTACCTTACAGTGTCTCCCTTCTGATCACATCTTATTTCATTTTTTCCTTCCCTCCCCCCAAACCCCCACTTTGCCTCTCAACTTCCTCATATTCAGGGAGATCATATGATAATTGTCTTTCTCTGATTGACTTATTTCGTTCAGCATAATACCCTCTAGTTCTATCCATGTCATCGTAAATGGCAATATTTCATTTCTTTTGGTGGCTGCATAGTATTCCATTTAGACAGCCACATACAGGAAAATGAAACTGGACAATTTCCTTATACCACACACAAAAATAGACTCCAAATGGATGAAAGACCTTAATGTGAGAAAGGAATCCATCAAAATCCTTGAAGAGAACCTAAGCAGCAACCTCTTTGACCTCTGGCACAGGCAAGGGAAGCAAGGGCAAAAATGAACAATTGGAACTTCATCAAGATCAAAAGCTTTTGCATAACAAATGAAACAGTCAACAGAACCAAAAAACATCTGACAGAATGGGAGAAGATATTTGCAAATGACATATCAGACAAAGGGCTAGTATCCAAAATCTATAAAGAACTTAAAAAACTCAACACCCAAAGAACAAAAAATACAATCAAGAAATGGGCAGAGGACATGAACAGACATTTCTGCAAAGAAGACATCCAGTTGGTCAACAGACACATGAAAAAGTTCTCCACATCACTCGGCATCAGGGAAATACAAATGAAAACCATAATGAGATACCACCTTACACCAGTCAGAATGGCTACAATTAACAAGTCAAGAAATGACAGATGCTGGTGAGGATGCGGAGAAAGGGGAACTCTCCTACACTGTTGGTGGGAATGAAAGCTGGTGCAGCCAGTCTGGAAAACAGCATGGGAGTTTCCTCAAAAAGTTGAAAATAGAGCTACCCTATGACCAAGCAATAGCATTACTGGGTATTTACCTTAAAGAAACAAATTTAGTGATCCAAAGGGGCACGTGCACCCAAATGTTTATAGCAACAATGTCATCAACAGCCAAACTATGGAAAGAACTTAGATGTCCATCAACAGATGAATGGATAAAGAAGATGTGGTATATATTCACAAATACATTTTAATGTAGAAATCTGTTGCATCCTAGTCCTACAATGGATTACTTTACTTCCCAAATTATTACTAAATAATGGTGGCCTAAACAGTGAAATTCCTAAATAGTTTTGTGTATATTGACAAATGAATGCATTGTTAGTATTGTCTCCTCCAAACAAACACTGTTCTAATCATCCCAAAACATTAAAAAAGAAGAAGAATGAGAAGAGAAAAGAAAAAGTCTGTAAGACTTTTTTGAGAGAAGCAGGGAATAAAAATCTGTAAGGGGAGAAAGGGAGATGTCAGTACACAAACAGGAGAGGAAATATCACTGTAGATATAGTTCTATTTTGCAGCAAAAATGATGGCATTGAGCTATATAAAGCTGCTACACTTATGAAAACATGGAAATATTGATAAAATTATAGTGGTCAGTAAATAAAAATTGTTTAATAATTCTTATATATCTACCCTACCTTGAATAACATAGCTTTCTATTCAATCTTGAAATCATGGAAAGTCTTCCAACTTTTTTCCTTATTTTTCAGTATTTCTTTGGACATTCTTGATCTTATGCATTTCCGAAAAGTTCTAACTGGGCTAGCATCAGATTATTAGATCCCTTTGGTGAAATTAGCATTTGAATCATGGTATATCTCTCTACTTTTAAGAGTCTTTGATTCCTTTCATCAACACCTTGTAATTTTCAATGTAGAGATCTTGGTTATGTTTTGTTAAATTTCACTGTAAGGATCTTTAAAAAATATATTTGGTAACTTACAGTGATGCACTATTATTTACAATATTGAGACAGGAAACCAGAGGGACCTCACGAGAGAAAAACCTTTTTTTTTTTTCTCTTTACTTCTTTACAAGCTTCTATTCTTGCTAGAGCCTGCACACCCACCCCATTCTACACATGTTTTGTAAGGCAAGTGACATCTGTCCTCCTTGTAGGGAACAAGGAGTCAATGATTCTCTAGAATAAATAATATCTAAGGAAGGACCACGTGAGAATGACTCCTAACTTGGACTCCTAACTTGGACTCCTGAGAAAGCTATCATATGTACATTCCAGACCACCGGAGTTAGGAGCTCCTGGCACTAAAGAATAATACCTGAACCCTTGTCTTTGTTCAAACCAGTTCCTGGATGTCTAAGAATCTGTGTACACCATAACACCATCCTAGGTAAAAACCCCCAGGTCCCAAACAAATACCAGATTTCCTCCTTTCCTTTCTGAGCCTCCTGGACACCCTCCCTGTATCTGTTCTCTCTCTATCTCCCTTTTACCTCCTGCTAGCTCATGTTTGATTTCCATTCTGTGTGAAACCAAGGACCCTCATAGAGGGTCCCATGGGACCTCTCCACTGAAGCTTCTCCCCTGGGTCCTCAGACCCAGTCTGCCACATCAATAGTAAATTACTTTTATTTTCCAATTGTTTACTGCTGGTATATAAATATGATGTCAATATGACATTCAGTGTTGTATATAAAGTTTATAGTCTATTACCTTGTTAAATTAACTTGTTATTTCCGATAGCTGTTTTACAGATTCTATTATATGTTTTTTTGAAATCATCATGTCATTTGCAAATGGAGAGAGATTTATCTTTGATTTTTTATTCACTTTAATCTTCTTCTTGACTATAAACTCCAGAAAAATTTTGTTGTAGGTCAGATCAGCACCTACATTGTGTGTTATTCCTGGGGGAAAGAAATGGACCATTCATAGCTACTATGTGCTATTAATTTCTCATGGGTGTTTGATGTTAGATGAAGAAAATCTAAACCTAGTTTGCTGCCATTATTTTATTATGAATGGGTGTTAAATTTTCTTTTTTGTTTTTAAGATTAGCTTACTTATTTTAGGGGGCGAGGGGTAGAGGGAGAGAGAGAATCCCAAACAGACTCCCTGCTGAGCACAAAGTCCAGTGTGCGGTTCAATCTTGGGACCCCCAGATCATTGCCTGAGCCAAAATTAAGACTTGGACTCCTAACTGGATGAATCATGCAGATATCCCAATGGTGTTAATGTTTCAAATGATTTTTATGCATCTATCAAAATGATTTATAGGTTATCTTTTATTTGTTAATATGTAAAATATTGTTTGAATTTTGAATGTCAAATTGATTTTGAACTTCTAGGAAAAATTGCTATCCTGCAAAATATAACTCTTTTTGTATAATTCCTGGGTTTGATTTGTAAATGTTCTGTTCAGTATTTTGATGTTTGTAATGTTTTATCAGATTTTGTTATTAGGGCTATGATGGATTATTAAAACATGCAGAAGAATGAAACTGGACTACTTTCTTACACCAAACACAAAAGTAAATTCAAAATGGATGAAAGTTCTAAATGTAAGACAGGAAACCATCAAAATCCTAGAGAAGAACACGGACAGCAACCTTTTTGACCTCAGCCATTGCAACTTTTTACTAGACATGTCTCTAAAGGCAAGGGAAACAAAAGTAAAAATGAACTGTTTGGAATTTTCAAGATAAAAACCTGCACAGAGAAGGAAACAGTCAACAAAACTAAAAGGCAACCTGTGGAATGGGAGAAGATATTTGCAAATGATAGAGTTGAGAAAGAGTTAGTATCCAAAATCTATAAAGAATTTATCAAATTGAACACCCTAAAACAAATAACCAAGTTAAGAAATGGGTAGAAAATACGAATAGACATTTTTTTCCAAAGAACTCATCCAGATGGCTAATAGACACATGAAAAGCTGGTTAACCTCACTCATTATCAGGGAAACACAAATCAAAACTTATAATTTAGACCACCTCACACATGTCAGAATGGCTAAAATTAACACAGAAAACCACAGATGTTAGTGAGGATGCAGAGAAAGGTTAATCCTCTTACAGTTTGGTGAGAATTCAAATAGATGCAGCCACTCTAGAAAATAGTATGGGGGTTCCTCAAAAAGTTAAAAATGGAACTATCTTAGACCCAGCAATTGCACTACTAGGTATTTACTTAAAGGATACAAAAATACTGATTTGAAGGGCCACATGCACCCTGATGTTAATAGCAGCATTATCAACAATAGCCAATCTATGGTAAGAGTCCAAATGTCTGAACTATGGAAAGAATACTAATGAATGGATAAGGAAAAGGTGGTATACACACACATACACACACTGACACTGGACTATTACTCAGCCATCAAAAATAATTAAATCTTGCCATTTGCAATGATGTGGATGGAGCTGGAGTATATCATCCTAAGTCAGTGTTGTGTTTCAGTAAGAGAAACACAAATACCAAATGATTTTATGCATATGTGGAATTTAAGAAACAAAGCAGGTGAATATAGGGGAAGGGAAAAAAAGAGGGAAGCAAAGCATAAGAAACTCTTAAGGATAGAGAAAAAACTGAGAGTTGATGGAGAGAGGTGAGTGGGGGATGGGCTAAATGAGTGATGGGTATTAAGGAGGGTGATTGTGGTGATGAGCACTGGGTACTGTACATAAGGGAAGAATCATTAAATTCTACTCCTGAAACCAGCATTATGCTGTATGTTATCTAACTACAATTTAAATAAAAACTGTGAGGGGAAAATGTCAAAAAGTTATTCTATTTCCTGAAAGATTTTGTACAAGAATGATGGTATTTCTTCTCTAAATGTTTGACTGAGTGACCCCTGGGTGGCTCAGGGGGTTAAAAAAACCTCCGCCTTTGGCTCACGTCATGTTCTGAGGGTCCTGGGATCAAGCCCCACATCGGACTCTCTGCTCAGTGGGGAGCCTGCTTCCCCCTCTATCTCCGTCTGCCTCTCTGCCTACTTGTGGTCTCTGTCTGTTAAAAAACAAAACAAAAAAAAAAAAGTTCGACAGAATCCATGAAGGAAGGCATCTAGTTTTGGAGATTTCTCTTGAAAATATATTTTGATTAAAAAATTCAATCTGTTTGTGCATGTGTGTGTGTACACACATGGTCAGAAATGGATTGTTTTTTTCTTGTATCAGTAATTTCAAAAAATTGTATTGTCCATTGTCAAATTTGTCAAGGTTTATTCATCAAATTCTTTCACTCTTTCTACTTCTGTAGGATCTATAGCAACAACCCTTCTTTCATTCTTGGTATTAATAATTTAAGATTTTCTCCATTTTTTATAAATAAATTTTGTTAATTATTTTAAAATATAAATTTAATCTTTATTGATTTACCTGTTGCTCATCTGTTTTATTTGCATGGATTTTCTTCTTATTATTTATTTTTACTTCCTTTGGTTCTGAATCACTATTTCAGTTTACATTTCTTAAAGTGAAAGCTAAGATCATTACAATTTAGACAACTATTTCTACACTAAACACTTAAAGATGTTCATTTCCTCCTAAGCGCTGCTTTTGCTTCATTCTATAATATTATAATCCATTTCATTTATAATTGAATTCAATGTCTTTCCATTTATTTTCCAGATAATTCCTGGGTTTGTTTTTTTTTTTTTTTGGTCCATTTTTTCTATAACTTCAGGAGTGAATAGATTTAGTCAATTTTGCTTCATATATTTTGAAACAGTATTAATAGGAACATGCTTATTTAGAGTTGGTGTTTTTAAATAATTCACTTTTTTGTCATTATGAAATGTCCTCAATCATTTCTGATAATGCTCTGTATTTTGATATTAATATCCAAATCTGGCCTTCTAATATTGTGTGCATGTTATATCTCTGTTTCCATAGATTATTTTTCAAGTGTCTGTGTCCTTACATTGATGTGCATCTGTAGTAGATAACATAGAATTGGGGCTCACTGTTTTAATCATTCTGATAATACCTATTAATTCAAGTATGTACTCCAGTAGTATTTAATGTAACCATTCCTGTATTTGGATTTAGGAGCACTTTTTTCTTATTTTGTTTCTGTTTGTCCTCTCTGGTTTTCATTTGAATATATTTTTGAATATATTTGAATATATTTTTGAATATATTTTTGAATATATATATTTGAATATATTTTTTCATTCTTTTAAATTTTTCTATTAGCTTTTAGTTATGCCTCTGTATTGTTTCAGTGTTAGCTCTAGAGTTTTTACCATGCACTCTTAATTTTTTAAATTTTAACATTATTTATTATTAAAACAACCAAACCTAAATATACATATATATTTTTTCCCTCTAAGAATTTCTTTTATTTGAATAGGTAATGTAATTTTTGGTTGTTCTATATTGACTTATTTTTCTAAGAGAATATGTAAACTTGTGATATATAGTAAATAAGTAATTAATTAAATTAAGTAATTTAAAAAGTGTTGTAAATAAAATATGGTTAAGATAGAAATTGATTTCCAAGTCAAACTTACTGTAATATAATTTGGGATAGCAATAGAATTTTTTTAAAAATAAAACCTTTATTTGGGAATATTTTATTTGACTATATTTAAATTCCTTTAATCTTACCGTTGACCTTTATGAATAATTTATTCATTGTCTTTAATTATTCACATGATAATGGATCATGATTTTATAATATAATTGTAACAAAATTGATCATGATTTTATAATATAATTGTAACAAAATTGAATATACCAATTACTATCTTTTTGAAAGTAGGCCATTGATGAAATTATTTTTTAACATTTATTTATTTATTTTAGAGTGCAAGAAAGAGAGGATGGTGGGGGGAAGGCAGAGGGAGAAGAAGAGAAATCCTTAAGCAGATTCCTGGCTGAGCATGGAACCCAATGTGGGGCTCAATCCCAGGACCCTGAGATCATGACCTGAGCTGAAATCAAGAGTGAAATGCTTAACCAACTAAGCCGCACAGGAGTCCCAGTGAAATTATTTTATATACCTTGTTGTATAATAGAAAATCCAGTTTGTTTCAAGTGTCTGAAGTTGAACATCAAATGCAGATTAATCACATCTTTAATTCAACAAAATCATCTTTGACTAAGAGTTATGTCTCGTGTTCTTTGCTCAGTATTAAAAATAGAACACTAATAATTTGTTTCTGACCTATATGGTTTTCAATATAGTGGGGATAACAGATAAGCATAAAATAATCTATTTTTATATAAGAGAAGTTAGGCTACACACAGAAGAGTGTGTAAACTACACTGAAGAAATAAGAATATTTTGCATTATGTTTAAAACCCTGTGTAAGAAAACATAGCTAGATAATAAATTACCTGGAGAAGTAATAATGTCAGTCTTATATAAGGAGCTCTCAATAGATGGAGACATTTTCCAAAGTGTCTCTGTCCTAGTATTAATATTCAGTGAGACTCTCAACCCCAACAGGTTTATTTATCTAGCAAATTATGTTCAGAGATTTTTTTGTTTGTTTTTAAAAATAAATGAGACATTTCATTGTTATTTAGATTATGCAGGAAAACTGGAGAAAAAATAGATTATTTATATAAAAAGAAAAAAGCAAAATGAATTTTTGTGTTTATATTTAATTTAATACTCATTTTGAAAAATATTTCTGTTCTGATTTGTTTTGAAAATAGATTCAGTATGTGAACTAAAATAGTGCTTATTAGCATAGCATTAATATTTACCAACATAGACATAAAAATACGTTTTCCTTTAGGGATTATGTTTTATCATGCTGAGATACCTAATTTCTGATTTTTTTGTTTGTTTGTTTAAAGTTTGAAATTGAACTTTCATTGCTGTTATTTGCTTGTCCTTGCTCATTGTGCTTTATTGATGCTTATTAAGAGGCATTTTTTAAGAGGCATTTTAGATCAGCTACGCTAGCATCTCTCATCTTTTTCTTAACTAGAGAACTTATCTTAAAATAAATTATATTCCCATAACTCATCAGGTCTCAAAGTCATTTTGTCAAATTCATTATTCCTATAGACTCTATTCTTCCCCAACCATGATCACCTAACAACTATAGATCCTTTCCACAAAACTCCCCAGGTTTTTTCCTTAAAGAAAAGTGGTGTTTTCTGATAGCTGCAAATAACAGGCTTTGGTTTATGGTTTGGTTTCACCTTTTGTTTTTTAAATGAAATGTAAATGAAATTGTGCAACCTCTCTCTCAGAATGTCTTCATCTACCTGTCTAGAACCACTGGACACCGACAGACTTACACCCTCCTTAGGAGGCTAGTACCACTCACCATAACTTTCTGTGATGTTTAACAGAAGCAAACAAACCAACCAAACCCATAGACTTTACTGGTTTTTCAACAATCAGCTCTTCTTTTAAAGGTAAGCTTTTTTTTTTTTTTTTAAGATTTTATTTATCTATTTGCCAGAGAGTGAGTGAACAAAAGCAGGGAGGAGCCCAACAGGCAGAGAGAGAGAGAGAGAGAGAGAGAAACAGGCTCCCTGCTGAGCAGAGAGCCCATGTGGGTCTCAATCCCAATCCCATGACCTTGAGATCATGTCCTGAGCTGTAGGCAGAGGATTAACCCACTGAGCCACCCAGACGTCCCTAAAGTTAAGTTTTTATTTCTTGCATCAGTAGATTGAAATCCTTGTCCCCTGTCCTCTTGTCATTATTAACCCTGCATAATTTTATTTGGTTAAAAGAAATCCATATACTGCAATAAAAGGTGGAAAATGGAAAAAAAAATTTCAATAATACCACAAGGCTAACCCTCAGCTAGAAGGTCCTGAAGTTTTCAATATTTGTCATTACAACACATCTGATATGAGATTTATAATATAATAATAATAATACCAGTGTTTCAGAGTATCAGATATCATATGCACACTGTCTGCCTTTCCCACTGCATTCTTTTTCTCATCATCTTGAAATCTCAGTCTGCCATAAGTAAACTGACTTTGGTTCTTACAACATGAAAGTTTACTTCATTGTTGTTTCTGCTTTTTGTGCCTTATTCCCAACCTGCTTTTTTGTCTAGTGAAAATGTACTCATGTTTTAATCCTCTACTCAATGGTCACCTTCCTTACAATGAATTTATTTATCCAAGCAGATTCTCCCCCCACATATTTTTTTATTCTCCTTGCTCTTTACACAGTGCAATTCTGAGTGACCAATATATTGCGCCCCTTCTTTTTTTTTTTTCTGTCATTCACAACTAACTGAGAATAAAGCAGGTGAAGAAAATAGACAGAGAGAGAAGATATCCTTTAATACTCATGAAGCAGATTGGAGACACAATGAGCCAATGAGCCAATGAGTGAATGTATTTCCCTCGTGTGCTACATTCTCTCAAAGGGTCACTGACAAAACCAGATATGCAAAATGCCTTTGCCAGGGAGAATCGCCTTCGTAAACTTGACACAAAGGGCAAGCTAATGTATTCTACTTTATCTATTATATCTTTATCTACTTTATCTACTATATCTACTTTATCTTCAGACAGCAGGATCTAAAAGAGAGAGGGCCTAGGAGGACAGGCCCAAGCAGACTTTTCCTTCTCCTAAACCCAACAATCAAGTAAGTCTACATAGAGGAATTCGTAGACCCCAGTGGACATCAGGAACTATAAAGAACGGGGAATACAAACTCAGTCCTAACATTCCATACCATTGATGAGAACTGCTAGGTGGAGGTAGATTTAAAATTAGGAATGGTGAAATCAACCTTTTCCAAGATCAACAGCTTGAAATGTGGCTGACTTCCATCCACTATGAGAGGCCAGGACAGCTTATAAAAGCAGAGGATGTCCATTCAGGACAATTTCTTTCTCTCCATCTGACTCTTGGGGTGTAGAGCTGACCTAGGCTGGGCGGAAGGAGAGGCAGCTCTTGTCACAAAGTATCTTATCAGTCTCAGAAACCTACATCTGGGCCTCCAAGTGCTTTTGCTAAAAGACAGCTAAATCCTATGCTAGTTTATATAAATAGACAAAAAATGTTTCTTTCTGCCAATCTCCCTCATCTTTACTGTGTCCTTTGACAACTGCTCAGGAACTAGGGCCTGGGTGCTGCATAGTTTGGTTCATTTGCTATATCACCTGCAGCTAAATAATACCTACATACACACCCATGTACACACAGAAGGCAACATACCTTATTTCTTCCACGGGGACCTGCACTTGGCTTGATTCTTCACAAACACTGTGGGTAGGAATGTGTGCATGCTAGTGGGCATGTCTTTGGCTGTGGTACCTTGGAGACTTACTGGCAGAGGGGACAGGAGAGACTGTGGCTGAAAGAGAGCATGAAGGGAAAAGAGATGAGTGTCCTGAAAGGCACATATGGACATCTGGAGATATTTCATCAATACTATGTTTTTAAATTCTCTGAAGCAATCGTCTCTGAGCATTGGGCAGTGCGCAGGCGCTGTGCTGGACATGGGTGCACCATAGTGAATGAAACCATACACAAAATGCAATGGAATGAATAGGTCCCCTTAAATTCATATGTTCAAAACCTAATCTCCAATGTCACAGTGTTAGGAGGAAGGGTCTTTGAGACGTGATTAGGCCATAAGGGTGGAGTCCCCAAGAAAGGAATTAGTGTCTTTATAAAAGGAACCTCAAGAGCTCTATTGTCCCTTCTGCCATGTGAGGATACCACAGGGAGATTTCTGGGAACAAGGAAGTGGGCCTTAACCAGACACTTCATCTGGTAGTGCCCCGATCTCAGACTTCCCAGCCTTTAGAATCATGAGAAATAAATTTCTATTGTTCATAAGCCACCTAGCCACCTAGTTTGTGGTATTCTGTTCTTGCAGACAGGACTTTACAGACAAGACACACAGTGAATAATCTCTGTCCTTATGAAATTTTTATCCAAGTGGGAGTACCAGTATTTAAAAAAATCTCCTTTTTTTTTTCTTTTTTCAGTGATGAGTAGTGCCTAAAAGAAAGTAAAGTGATATGAGAGAAAATAATGAAGAGATGAATTAGATTGGAAATCCAGAGAGTACCACAAGAATAGCACTCTAACAAATGACATTTTATATTGAGATGTTAGACACGAGACACGAATGGAGGTCAGTCAGTCCATGATAGAGGGAACCGCTTTACTCCAGAACAGCTGTTTTCTAGAGATACGAGGTCCAGTGAGAGGTTGCGGTTATGGACGCAGGAACCAAATATCTTGGTTGACTTCTTTACATAATTAATGGTCATAAAACTCCAGTTACCTTTCACTGAGCTATAAATTGCTGCAAAGTTCTGTGGAACCTGACACAGGGCAAAAAACAAAGAAAAAAACAACCAAACCCAATATGTAGCCCAGAACAGGAGTGTTAGAAAACGAGATGATTTAGAATAATCTTGAGTGTAGAATATGAAAGTGAAAGTACTGAAGAAACATGTACTTAAAATAGAGTAAACAAATTGTGGTGTAAAACAGTGGATCAAATATCGTATGGATTCCATACAATGGAGTATATCTTGTATATATATACATATATTCCATATCGAATATCATATGAATTTAACAAATGTTAGCTGAATACTGTCCCATCATTAATTTTATTCTTTCGGCCACTTCTTCCTTCAGAAAACCACCCCCCCAAAATAGTAACATTAGTTTTAGGGAACTATATTTGTTATTGTGGAAATGATAAACTGAGTGTCCAGTCATTAAAACAAATGCAAAAATAGGAAAAACTCTGATAAGTCTCTTGAGGAAGGAGAGTGCTCCTAAAGAGTTGAACTTCATATAGAATTTTTAGGAAGTAAATGTAATGAATGTTCTTATAAGCTTGGGCAGGGTCTTTCAATGCAAATTTAGAGAGAAAGGAAACACAAATGTCTATTAAATAGACAAAAACGAATTCAGCTGAAATTATTCAATTGTTTTGGTAGCCTCATTTTCTATTTCATTTTGTATGTGTCTAAACAGCTTATTCAGTTCACTATAGTGGGCAAGTACCCAGATAAATGCACATATACAAGCGAGGCACTCCTGGGTTAATGCAGAAGCCAGTAGGTTACATGGAACTGGGCATCAGGCAAGGAGGGAACACCAAGATTTCAGACTCAGACGGGGCCAGAGCCCCTGAGCCACAGGTGGGCTGAGGTCCTGACCACTGCTTCCTTCTCATCGTTGGGATCCTGCAAGGCATGGCTTCAACAATACATCATTTCAGTGGTGTCAGGGGTATAGATATAAAGAAACAGAGCCTGTGTTTTGGTGCATGTCAACTGTTGCAGCTCTGTAAGTCACATGCTAGCCTGCAAGCAAGAATTTTAGAATACTCTAGTAACAATGGGTCACAGTGGTAATATCTCCATATTTCTTCCTCAGTGATTCCTCCCCTGTTTTCCTTCTCTCCTGAATTCCCATCTTTAAGATACCTATGCATCGCTTCTCGGCCTTTTGGCTAAGATCAAGTATAAGATACCTATGCACACAATGAAAGTCTCACATACACAGCATACACAAGTCTCTTGGATGACAAAGCTTTTTCCCAAGCAGCACCTGGTATAGTATATGACATCAAAGAAAGGCAATGTCTCTGGTTATTGCTACCCTTTGAGAAAAGAGTCATCCATCCTTGGCCAAAGCCTATGTGAAAGCATAATTTAGTGGACAGATTTAGAAAGTAGAATAGGGATGAAAATAGGAAACAAAGTGCTGTCATCTCTCTGGGGACTGGGCCAGTTAATGACCAGTTCACAGATGGTCTACATGAAGGCTATCAAATTGCTCTTTTTGGCAGTACCAGTTAAAAACAAAACAAACAAAAACAAACAAACCAAGAACATCAGGAATTAGAATATACCTCTTACTTTTTTAGATTTACTTATCTAAACTTAACACTAAAGATTTTATGACTGATGACTGGTTAACAAACTTGTTGGGAAAACTCTTGAGGAAATAACTTATCTTTTCTTTGAGCTATTAGAGGCCATCCTTGCAGAGCACAAATCTGATTCTGCTGACACAGAAAGTAAGAGGCAACAGGATGGCAATGTCACAGCTTTTTTTTTTATTATTATTATTAATTAGAAGAAATATTGGACACAAGGAACAGGGTAAAGTTGCAGAGGTAAATTCCAGCCTTGTTATTGGCAGATGGTTAAGTAACTCTATGCAACTGAAATGATCATGTAGAAAAAACATGACTTGACACTGTATCATGGTCAAAGACAGAGAGATTGAGGAATAGTAATACAATCTTGGGTATTGTTTACGGATGAGAATTCCTTTTTAGAATGTGGGAGAAAACTTTGTGACACAGGCATTGGCGTAGAAGTCAGCACCACGGGACTTCCTGCTGGTTAAGAGTCTTAGGTTCCCCAAAGTCTTGCTTCCAGGCATGAAGGAGGTGAGAAAATGAACTATTCTGAGTATATCATCCCTCTCCAGGATGAGATTGATGAGAAATGGCTAGGATCTGCTCTGCCTCAGAAGGAAAAGTACCAGTTAAACTTGTTAGAAAATGTCCATGTTCAGGAAACAATATCATATATACAATTAAAAAAATACAAATATGTGAGTATAAATATAGATACATATCATGTATCATATATTTACACGCTCACATAGGCACAGAGCCTATCTTCACTTTTAATGGTTTCTGTATTAGTGAATTCTGCTACTCACTAAAACTGATGGGTAATCCCTGAAACCAAACTCCCAGTAATTTCACAGCCATCTCAGACACTCGCATAGCAGCCAAAATAGGAGCACCCAAGCACACATTCGCACCCAAGTGCACATTCCCACCCAAGCTCCAACCAAGTCACACACTGACTTTTGAGGTAGCTCTCATGTTTTAAGTGCCATTTTTGCTTCCTAGTTAGTGCTATGTCTTTCACATTCTTGTGCTTTTTGTTAGCTATTTTTTACATAAATTTTGTTTAATGTTTAAAATTGATTCTTACGATACTGCTGAGGTGCTCTGTGGGCTTCCCAGGCACAGGAATTCTGTAAGACACGTTATAGATAAAACCGTTGTGTTAGGTAAGGTTCATTAAAGCACGAATTACAGCGCTTGACATAAATTCAATGTTAATGAATTCAAGGTATAGCTTCAACAAAGTGTTTTTAAACAGATACATAACACAACATTATGTGTTGTTCACTTGGCAATGATTCTGTGACATCACCAGCATCCCATTGGCCAGGGCACATGCTACCCCATTCTCTACAGTTCCTCCCCAGTAGAAGTCACTATCTTTAATTATAAAATAATACGTAAGTATTCTATAATATTTTATGTTATTTTATAAATAATATAAATATTATAATTGATAATATATATAACATTTTATTTACTTATTTGACAGAGAGAGAGAGAGAGATCATAAGTAGGCAGAGAGACAGGCAGAGAGAGGGGGGAGACAGGCTCCCTGATGAGCAGAGTCAGATGCCAGGCTCGATCCCAGGACCCTGAGATCATGACCTGAGCCAAAGGCAGATGCTTAACCCACTGAGCCACCTAGGCACCCCTTTTATATTTTATTTTTAATAATGTTTTCATAATATACTTATGAGAGCTATTAATGTTGTGTGCAGCAGAACTTTAGTTTTCATGGTTAAGTTTTATTCCATTGTATATGTACACCTTGCTTTATACTAGTAGTTATACTAGTTATAATACTAGTAGTTATTCATTATACTAGTAGTATAGACTATACTTATACTAGTAGTTATTCTTTTTTTTCTAATTTGAGATTATTATAATTCATGATGTAAACATTATTAATATGTCATTTCTTGTACATAGGTATATATGTTTGTCAGTAACTTTGAGGAATATATTGCAGGGGTATGCATATATACAATTTTAGTAAATATTATTAAGCACTTTTCCAAAGCAGTTGTACCAATTCACCCCCCTCAACAGCAATGTCTGATTTTGAATTGCTCTACCTCCATACCGGTCTTGTTATTATCTATCATCTTATTTATCATAGCGTTTGCCTTAGGTACAAGGTTATAATGTATTTTGGTTTGAAATTTTACTTCTCTGATGACCAATGAGGTTGGGAATGTATTCTTGTATTCATTGTGCATTTGAATGGCGTATTTTGTTATGGCTCTCTCAAGGACCAAAAGCATTAATCTACTACCAAAATGACTTCTATTTTCTCTGGCATCTTTGTCTGTTTGTTTAGCTCTCTGGCACAGTTAAAACTAGATATTTTTCTTCAGGTATTCACTTTGATTCCTACATTAATATTGGCATGAAATAAGCTAAGCCACAATTACCATTTGAAAGAACTGCTCTCTTCCACTCTTTCCTACCTCTTGTGATTTCCAGGGAAAGGCAGTGCTCAAGATCTCCTCAGGTTGAAATACTTTTGAAAAAGTTGATCAGAATTCCCTCAAGGATGTTTTAATTGTAGATTTCTTATGTTGTCTTTTGTATACTAGAAGGGAAAAAGAGAACAATGATGGTGCTAAAAATGAAACAGCAGATTCGTTACCTATCAGGAGAAAGGGTCTAGTCATAACATGAATGAAAAAGCCTGATAAGAGCATGGGGTTAGTTAACACTTCCATGCTCCCGAAAATCACCATTTTTGGTAGTGATAACTTTTGGGATCTACTCTCTTAACAACTTTCAAGGATGTAATACGATATTGTTAACCATAGTCACCATGGTGTACATTAGATCCTCGGAACTCATTCATCTTCTAGTTGAGGTTTTGTACCTTTTGATCAACATTTCCCCATTTCTCCTGTCCCTCAGCCTTGTAACCACCATTCTACTCTCTATTTCTAGGACTTCAGGTTTTTAAAATTCCACATATAATTAAGAAAATACAATAGTTTTCTTTCTTTGTCTAGAAAGTGTAGATCCTTATTTCTAGTTCAGCTAAAATTGTATGTTGATTCTGCCTATTATATTTGTGAATAAATCTTCCCTGGGAAAATACCTATGAATTTTGTTGTTTTTTGTTTTCTAAGGATTTTAGGACATTTGGCTAAGTTTGGCTGAAGTTTCGCTGAAATCTCCCTAAAGGGGGAAATCTGGTAAATATATCTTATCTTTGCTAAGTTTTACAGAAGCATAGTGAGCTAGGGCAGACAGAGGGAAAGACAGAGTCCAAAGAGTGCCCAGAAAAGGCCTTACTGTTCCATAAAATAAGGCAAAACTGATCTCCCCTCCTGAAAATCATTACAAGGAGCGGTTGAGCCGGCAAAAGTATGGACAAGCAACACCATTCATTCATTTAACACATATTTACGAGACCTACATGTTCATTCACCAACTGTCTTATTCATTCTAGCCACAAACTCCTTACCAGGGATATAAAGTCTGTATGATTTCTGCAGTTTAATGAAATCAACATGCAAACTATTATTGATATATTATTGATAGTTAGTCATAATGGTTATTACATCCTCCATGCATCCTATATAACCTCTATAATTAATACCATGTGCATATTCTTTAAATAAAGATGATTCACAGTTATTCATGAGATATAGATAGTCATCCTCCTAGAAAGTATAATATTTTAAGTCTTTTATGTACTTGTAAGATGTTTGTTCAACACATCATTCAAAAATAAAAACACTGCAAGCATGGAACACGGTTTATCTAGATTAATTCTTGATATGTATTTATATGTGACATCGTAAAATGAGTTATTTTTTGAAAAAAAAAGAACAATGAAATTCAAGGCAGAATGATAAAAACATGATATGCAAATATGAGTGTGTGTACATACACATGCGTTTTCAGGAAAAAAATCTGAAAAAAAGACCAAGTTATGTATATCTGTGTGTATATAACTTTTTGCTTCTCCTTGTAATCATGTAATGATGAATTTTATATATAAGCATGCATTTGTTTAAATTAGAACCATTATGTTATAAAATGAAAGTGGGCTTTGGTAAACATTAACTCCAAATCCCTTTTGGACCAAGATTTTGTTGTTGTTTTTCCAGCCTATTACTGCACACACGGTTGATGATGGTCATTTGATATTTTTTGAATATGGTTAATGGTATTGTGTAAGAAGAGAAATGATAACAAAAATAAGTAGGTCTTTAATGAAACTTTTTTATCATTTATTTTGTGTTTTGTTTTCATTAAAATTCTATACTAATGTTACTCAGCAGAGACTCAGAGGCAACATAATCACATACAAAATGACTTACTGTGAACCATAGGATCTCTGCACTTCCTGCATACATAATGGTCTTCCCCACTTTGCAAGCCTAATCATTTCATCAGCATGGATTCTTCTCAAAATTACCTGTTTACACTAATGGCTATTGAGCCACAAAGGGCACATTCCCTTAAGGTGACCCTAAGTTCTCATAGCCAAAGAAGAAAAATCACTGTGAGATGGCACTAGTGGGAACTAATGAATGCTTATCCAGACACCCTGGGAACATCAACATCATGACGCTACTTATTAGATAGACCACATGACATCAATAATGACTCTAATAATAGCTCTGACCTATATAGAACTTGTTTTGAAGTTGATACGAATGCATTAAATAAAGGGCGACTAAATTCCTATTGGAATAAAGTTGCAGAGTTATATCGTGAAGAACTAAACTGTGATCGCCTGTTCTGTTTTCCTCTTGCTCTCTATTCTCACTACAGCTCCAATCCTGATGTATCTTCCTGGCCTAATGCACACTTATATGCCAGATCAAAGATTCAAAGAAAGAAATGGCCAACTGAACTTCTGAGAGAGAAATACTTATGTTTTTGCAAAGATGTTTCTTCCCAGACACCACATGTGACTTAATTTGGGGGAAAGAAGAATAATTATTGAAAGAGTAAAGCAGAGTGGAGAGAAAGATCTACTGAGGCAGAAAGATGTAGCGGAGCGGATATGTAGTGGACATATTTTCCATCAATGAGTTGTACTTAGCTAGAGGCTATTATTGCAGTCATCAGGCACCTGGTAGACCCCTATAGACAACCTCCCATATGAGATTCATGCAAGCATCATCCCTCTCCAACAGAATGATATTCATGGGACACAGACATAGGACTGGTATTCTGAAGGAAACCAGAAGAAATATTCCCTATGGGTTAAAAAAGGGAATAATTTAAAGCACTGATGAAGAAAAACATTGAAAAAATGAATAATGAAAAAATAATGAAAAAAGTTGATAAAATTGGTAAACCCTGACTAATGTCATCAAAGAGAAAGAGAGGAGCATAAATAAGCAAAATTATAAATATCAAGGAAAAAATATGGACACAAAAGAAATTCTTAAAAATCGTAATTATCTTAATATAATTCAAAATACTTAAAATTGAAAACAAATTAAGATGATTGTTTCAAAAAAATATATTCTTATCTCTAAAAAAAACTCAACTATACTCTAAGAGAGCAAAAGAAAAAAAAAGATTAAGTATATGTATTCACATGAAAAGATAAAGAAAGCAGAAAGAATAATGGATAGAATTAGTACTGAAACATTGCATAAGACAATGATTGCACATCATACTGCTAAATATTATAATTAAACACATTAGACATACATAGCTATGCAGCAGATATAAGAGAAAAATCTTCTTAAAGCAGGAAATGGGGGCATAATAGAAACACAATAATAACAAAAAATTGTTTTCAATGCACTTCATTCACTCCAGTATGATTCAAGACGACAAGAACAAAAATTAATAGAGAAAGACTAGAAAATCTAAGGAACCTTATTGATAATGTAGATCTAAAAGATTATATGTGTGTATACTATAACTATCAGGAAAAAATCACAAGTAAATGAAAATGTTACATAGCAGTTACAGCAATATGTTCTGATTCTATTGCAGTAGACTTAGAAATTAATTTTAAAAACTCAGAAATCAAACACCGGCTTCCATCTGGAATTTTTACAACTTGATTTTTAAGCAGCTGTTCTGTTATGTCAAATGAGGAACACAAACTGCACTCTGATGTTTTCTAGAAAAGAGAGGTAATTTAAATACTAATATCAGAAACTTTGAGATGCAGATAGACTGAGGCTCAGAGAAAATTCTCTATCTTATACAGATTTATCAATAAAAAGTAGAGTTAAAATCACCTGGTTTAGGGGCTCCTGGGTGGCTCAGCGGGTTAAGGCCTCTGCCTTCGGCCCAGGTCATGGTCCTGGGGTCCTGGGATCGAGCCCCGCATCGGGCTCTCTGCTCAGTGCAGAGCCTGCTTCTCTCTCTCTCTCTGCCTGCCTCTCTGCCTGCTTGTGTTCTCTGTCAAATAAATAAATAAAATCTTTAAAAAAAAATCATCTGGTTTAGTATGCAACTCCAATTATTGAAAACAAAGAACACAAGTATATGGACGGAAATAACAATGACATAGTGGTAAATATAAATGAACTTAATGAGTTAGGAAAGAGTGTGATAGTTGAGAGCTAGAAATCTAGATTACATGAAAACTAAAACTAAAACTAAGACTAAAAAACTAAAACTAAGATAGATTTCTAGCTAATCATGGAAAAGTAATGAGGATTTATACAGAAATTTAGAAAATACATAGAGGAAAATAATTACAGAACTGAATAATTTTTTAAAGTATAAATTACAATTTTGACCTACTTTAGAGCAAATGAGAATGTAGACTCAATGACAGCAGGTTTATTAAATTATAGTAATTTTATTGACAACATACTTAATATTAGCATATAAATATCTTCAGAAAGAAAGAGAACTTTGCAACAGTACAAGGTTGTGGATTTTGAATGATTAGAACTTTTCTTTTTCTTTTACTTTGCTGCTAATTGAGTTATAATAGGGTTTTTTTTTTAAGATTTTTATTTATTTATTTGACCAACAGATCCCAAGTAGACAGAGAGGCAGGCAGAGAGAGACAGAGAGAGAGAGGAGGAAGCAGGCTCCCGCCTGAGCAGAGAGCCCGATGTGGAGCTTGATCCCAGGACCTTGAGATCATAACCTGGGTGGAAGGCAGAGGCTTTAGCCCACTGAGCCACCCAGGTGCCCCTGAGCTACAATACGTTTAAAAAGGATTCCTAGGAATCTGGATTTTTCAAGGGTTGGTGCTGAAGTACTCATAAAACCAAGAGAAAATGGGAATTTTAATGGCTCAGAGATTCCAAAAAGAATAGTACAGAAGGAAGATTGTCTTTTTTCAAACATTTTCGTCCATGTTACACACTTGTCATACATATGTGCATGGCTATCTACTGGATTGGGAGAGGTTTCCAACCACTATTTCAAGTCCTGAGATCAACTATTATAATCCTGGAGATTATAACAATGTTTCTTAAATCATCTTTTACTCGGCTTGGCACTGAGACTTTGCTTACTACTTATTTTGTGATATAGAACACCCAGTAGAATTAGAAAATCTCTACAGATTCTAGACCAGCTGTTTCTATTGTACTTCCTCTTGTGCACTAGTGGCTGTGCCTGTAGCAGGAAATGGTTTGGGTTAGTTGTAAAACAGTCTAGAAATATTGACTTCACTCACATGATCGACAGGCACACATTAAGGACAGATTCCAGGATGTACAAAGCTGACTCTAAAGATGAAGTACCGACCTAAAGAACAAATGACATTCAGAATTTATCAAAATGAAGTAAAAACAAGCATCCTATCAATTTGAATCACTAGGCCTTGTCATCTTTGGCATCCGTTGCCTGTGAAAGCCAGCAGCATTGTCATTTTCATAGTGTTATGTAAAATATGCCTCCAAATGATAAAGTAATTATAAAAATCACCATGCACAATTGTTCATGAGAGCAAATTAGAAGTCATCTCTGGTTTTGGTACATCAATAATTGATGGCCTAAGAAATGTGCTGAGCCTTGTGATGGCTGGTTCCAATAAGGCACTGCAAAATTACTCCTTTAGTGTAAGGCTATGCTCAGAACAGAACTATTTACAATTGGCAGAAGAGCAATTTCTATCACTACACAGGCAACAGGCTAACTAATTATATCCACAGTTACCCTTTCCCAACGTTCAATAATTACTAGATTCCTCAGGGGCTTTTTTCAAACTATGCACCTTTTTTATTTTTTTAAGATTGTATTTATTTATTTGACAGAGAGAGACACAGTGAGAGAGGGAACACAAGCAAGGGGAGTGGGAGAGGGAGAAGCAGGCTTCTTGAGGAGCAGGGAGCTGGAGGCAGGACTCCATCCCAGGAACCGGGGATCATGACCTGAGCCAAAGGCAGCCACTTAATGACTGAGCCACCCAGGTGTTCCCAAACTATGCAATTAAAAAGAAATTTTTTAAAATTTATTTTCAGTGTAACAGTATTCATTGTTTTTGCACCACACCCAGTGCTCCATGCAATCCGTGCCCTCTCCAATACCCACCACCTGGTTCCCCCTACCTCCCATCCCCCACCCCTCAGATTGTTTTTCAGAGTCCATAGTCTCTCATGGTTTACCTCCCCTTCTAGTTTCTCTCAACTCCCTTCTCCTCTCTAACTCCCCATGTCCTCCATTTGTTATGCTCCACAAGTAAGTGAAACTATATGATAATTGACTCTCTCTGCTTGACTTATTTCACCCAGCATAATCTCTTCCAGTCCTGTCCATGTTGCTACAAAAGTTGGGTATTCATCCTTTCTTTTCTTTTTTTTTTTTTTTTTTTTTTTTTAAGATTTTATTTATTTACTTGAGAGAGAGCATGAACGAGGAGAAGGTCAGAGAGAGAAGCAGACTCTCCATGGAGCTGGGAGTCCGATGCAGGACTCGATCCCGGGACTCCAGGATCATGACCTGAGCCGAAGGCAGTCGTCCAACCAACTGAGCCACCCAGGCGTCCCGTATTCATCCTTTCTGATGAAGGCATCATACTCCATCATGTATGTGGACCACATCTTCCTCATCCATTCATCCGTTGAAGGGCATCTTGGTTCTTTCACGTCATCCAATATTTGGGATAAACTCTTTCCCCTATCCACTTTTTCATTAATCCCATACCTACTTTCTAATGCCTGAAGGGAATAAGTTTTTAAGTTTCAGGAATTTTTTCTAATGTTTCTTTATACAGATGAGAAAAAATTGTATTCTCCTCTTTCTTTCACAATAGGCACTGTATTATGTGTGCTGTTCAACATCATATTTCTCCACTTCGCAATATATCCTGGAAATATTTCTAAGTAGAGACATCTTTCTCATTGTTCTTGTGCTGGTTTTATTTTCTAATACATTTGTTTTACTGCAACCAGATTTAAAAGTACATCTGATTTGAAATACCACTGATTTGAAATTCTAACTTATTATATGCTAAATTACTATAAGTAATTTATGTTAAATTTACTATAAGTCTTTGTGTCTGTTTTAGGAATTTATATTTTGTTAAAATGCCATCTATTCATTTGTTTGTACCATGAAATACTAAATTGGATGAGGACATCGCACCGCCTTTGCTGTACGATTTCAGAGGATTTTTATAGTATTTTTGTTTATTTTTCTTATGAATTTTAAAATTGTCTAATTTCAGAAATGTATTAGATTACATCTGAATATATTAATAAAAGACCTACATGATATTTTTGTGATGCTTATTCTTTCTCTTGAAAATTATTAAGTAGCTCTTCCTATGTTCAAATTTAATTTTCTGTTTTTCAGAGGTGTACTGAAGTTAATTCTTTTTGTTTGTTTCAGATTTTTTGTTTAAATTCTGGTAAGTTAACACATAGTATAATATCCATTTCAGGAGTAGGGTTTAGTGATTCATCATTTACCCACAACACCCAGTGCACTCCTTAATATCCACCTCATTTAGCCCATCCCTGACCACCTCCCAAGTGAATTCTTATTTAATCTAGAACATTTCTTTTTAAGTTTATGTCTAGATATAACTTATGTCTAGATGTTGTAGCTTTCAGTGTTTTCCTCCATTATGTTTTCAAATTAAGTTTATATAGGCGAGTTAATGATGTCTGCATAATAATTTTATACTCCAGTAATTTACTGAATTTATTTGTAGTCACAATTTTTAACTGATCCTCTTAGAGTAGATAAATAAAATAATATTTAAAATTTGATATTGACAAGTGCTTAGATATGATAGTCATAAAACCTTTGTCCACTTTTATACACATCATACCATTCTACTTGATAAAAGTCTGTAGGCCATCATCTCCAATATTAAATATAGAAACATGTTGGTTATTCTTTTGATCCTGATGTTAATGGGACTGCCTAAAATTAAACCAAATTAAATATGATCCTGGCTTAAGGACTAATACAGACATACATAGAAAGGGACACACAGATGTCTGCATTTATATATGTAAAAAGTATATGTATGTGTCTGTATTGTGTGGATATAAACATATACATACCTACCTGATGTGTAATTTAGATTGCATATACATGCATATATATATTTAGGCATTCATATACACACACCTACATGTATACATATATACACACTTGTACATACATATAAACTTATGCATATATATCTCTGCACACACACACATACATATAATGCAAAAAATTATTTGCTAATTCTAGTTTACTTAAGGACTTTATTTTTTAATTAAGATGTATTCTGATTTTTGTCAAATGATTACTAGATGTTTATTCAGGAAATTCATACTTTTAATCTTCAAATCCGTTATTATTATAAAACATGTTTAACTATTTCCTCATATTTAATCCTTCTTAAAACATGAACCTCTATATTTTCACGTTATGTAGGGTACTCATATGTATATTTATAAATGATACTGTTATTGATCCGTGGTTTCTATCTCTTTGCCAATCTTTGTCAGGTTTTGGCACTGTAGCAAGACTGCTATTTTTTCTTAGAGCCCTCAATTGCTTTCTTCCTTTGAGAAACTGACAACTCTCCAACCCTTTACCTGGGGCCTACTGACCTTTAAGAAAAGGCTTATGCCTCTATGTTCTAAGCAACATTAATAAACACTTCCTCTTTTATTTCTCCAGCAGTGAATGCTCTTAACATAACCATACTTTTTTTGTGGAATTATAAAAATAAATTCTGAATTATTCAAGAGATACTATTAAAGCTTTCAAAATATCTGATATAACTCTGAAATGTAATTATCTATTTTATCCAATTCTGTTTGAAAATACACAACGTAAAATTTTAAATTAAGGCAAATGGTCCTGTTGACAATATTCTCTAAATAACTCCATTATTATTATTATTATTATTTATTTTTAATGTTTAGGGTCCAGGAGTAAATAGAAGAGGCTTACATTAAGCTTCCATGAATGGTCACAAGTGCAAAACTTTCCAGACTTTTAGCTTGTTTTAAAAAATCTAACAAAATTCCCAAGATAAAATTTCTAGCAAATCTTTCGTGGGACATTTATTTGAAATATGGTTGAGTCATTTTGGTATAGTGATACACATAATATTTGCTTCTCCATGATATTTGAAAGTAAATATGATTGTTTTGTTTATTTGTTTTAACATTATGTTATATAAAATTATACATACAATTATACATACACAAAATTATCCACTTATCCATTCACTATTTTCAAAAATTACTAATTACAGCCAATTATCAACATCTTCATTCACATTCTTCCATCATTTTTTATTAAAACAAATCCCACATTCATTATCTGAACTTTAAATACTGCATTATGTGTCTTTAAATTTATGGACAATATAAAAATAGCCAGGCTATCATTATTACCCCTAAAAATTAAAAACAATTATTAATATTTCTTAATAATTTAGAATATCCTGCATTACAATTTCTAATTGCATAACCATCATTAATAATTAATATAAACAATTGATATACATGATTATTTATTTTAGAAAGAATGAGAGAGTGGGGAAGGGGCAGAGGGAGAAGGAGAGTCTCAAGCAAACTCTGTACTGAGTATGGAACCCAACATGGGCTCAATTTCAAGACCCTGAGATCATGACCCAAGCCAAAACCAAGAATTGACATTTAACTGACTGGGCCACCCAGTGGCCCCTAACTGTCACTAATGTTTAAATATAGCTTAGTTTTTTTTAATGTCTAATAGAAGGGTATAAAAAATATTTCTCATTACTTTGCATGGCTACAGAATTCACTTTGTGTGGATGTTTATTCAATCAATTGGATAAGCATTTGGGTTGTTTCCCATTTTTCTATGAAAAACAAGTTCAGCAATGAAGAGCTTTGTTCATTTTTCTGTTCATATATTTGACACTTTATGTTTATGATAAATTCCTTAAAGTGAGATGTTGTGTCAAATGGAACATAAGCTATGCCGGTAATTTTACTCAAGTCTCTTCCTTGGATATGAAACATTGCGATTCCCAATATTTCATATAAGAACTATTTTCTCACTATCTCACCAACAGAAGCTGAGTTTAAGCTTTTAAATTTTGGCCAACCAACAGGTGAGAATTGATATTTCAATATAATTTTATTTTTGTTTTTCTTAAAAGGCTGAGCATAATTAGATACTGTAAAGAACCATTTGTATTGTATTTCTTTTTTCTGCAAACTTTTTATTTCTATATTTCACATTATTTAATGTGCCCCCCCGTTGGATTGGTGGTATTTATATGTCTATTTTTAGAAGGTATTTCTACGATAGAAATACAACTTCTTGTCTGTGATATGTGACAAATGTGTCTTTTCCCAGTTAGATTTCTCATTACTCTGCTTATAATTTATTTTAACATGAACTAAAAAAAAATGTTAATTTATCAAATTTATGACTCCTTTTTCCCTTAGTGGTTCTGGATTTGATGCATGGCTAGGATGGTTTTTTCTTCACTTTCAGGTATAGTAGACTGTAAAACTGATCACAAGCTTTCACTCCTCTCAAAAAAAAAAAAAAAATGAAGTCTGTTTTTCACCCCTTCGAGCTGGGTTGACTCAGGGACCTGCAATGTAATAGCCAATGAAGCAATGGTAAGAATGACAGGTGCAAACAGAGGCTGCAAAATGCTTGCACTTTGGGAGTTACTGCCTTCCTGCATCAAGACTCAGCCTAGTTTGGACTAGCTGGCTTGATGCTCAGAGACATACCACCCCAGCTGACTTTCAGAGTTAGGGATAAGGCCATCTGAAGCCAGCCCTTCCCCCACTTAACTCAACATCTGACTGCGGACATGTGATGAAGCCAAACTGAGATCAATGAACGCCAGCCCAGGAAAGAAAACCTGCCAAGCAGAAGAGCCAAGTGGAATTTATTCATATTTTGTTCCAGTTCTTTTATGTTTTTGTTTTGTTTTGGTTTGGCTTGGTTTTTGAATTGAACTCTGCCCCATTTGAAATTCATCCATACACAAGAATGGGTTTAGGGTTTTTGTTGTTGTTGTTGTTGTTTTTATTGTTTATGGCTAATCCGCTATCTCGACATCAATTATTTAAGTCTATCAATACCTCTACTGATCTGAAATGTAACCACTGTGGCCACATAGACACACAAATGGGGAAATTTATTTTCTGAATTTTCTATTCTGTCATCAACTGATCATTCTTCTCATTTGCCAATAACACACCATTGTAATTATAATTATATACACATAAAATATATTTTAATATCTGGCAGGACTACTTATTCTCTCTTAACTCTTTTTTTTCCCAGTATTTTTCTGTTTACCTTTTTTTTTTTCTTGTTCTTCCAAATAAGTTTTATAATCAATTTATCTATCTCCAGAATAATAACTGGTTATTTTAATGGGTAACATTAAAGCATAAATTACCTCAGGGAGAACTAATATCTCTTGAGCATTTCTATTCAAGAAAATAAACTGGTTTTCTATTTGTTCACATCTCTTTTATGTCACATACATCTCTGGATAAGGTAATCTTATGATTTTCTTTGTATAGGTTTTGGATGTCTTGTTCTGGTGTGCTTTTTTTTTTTTTTTTAAATATGACTCCTTTTCACCATAATAAGATGTTCTATAGACAGGAAATACACGGAAGAGGCGAAAGGCTTTCAATATTTTTTTACTAAGAGGAAAGAGAAATAGTGTAAACCCAAGATAATATAATTATTGAAATAAAAACAAGGAATCCATAAGCAATACTCAGGTTGAAAAATTATGTCTTATTTAACCTTAGGATGTTCCGATATTCACAAGGGGACAAATGTGTTTTTGGACATCAAGTAGCATCAAAAATGGTGCTGAAGATAAACTTTATTTTTTTTTTTCCTGAGAGATCAAGCACATTCTATAGAACATAATATTTTCTTAAACTTTTTCAGCCCCAACTGTGTTTATAGTCATTAGTCTGTGCTCATATAGTGAAGAAGTTATTAGATAGAATGAATGGCTTTACAATAATGGCTCAGAATATATATTCTGCTCTAGTAAGCCTAGATACAAACATTTCCATTTCATACCAGATGGTATAGTCTCAGCCCCATGACAGTAATTATAGATGCATTTTGTACCATTATGGGTAAGCAAACAAGTATTAAACAGCTTCAACAATACATTTGTGACAAAAAAAGAAGCATTTCTGTGCTAATGTGTCAGCTATTACACACAGTGCCCATTGCCATTAACAATAAAATTTTGGATTGATGGAACTCTTTAATGTGACAATGCACATGAGAATTATACCACCCATTAATCACATGTAATGTTAGAATAGAACAATCCCACGTTGAGTTAGTTCTGAATAACATGTTTCTGAAGATCTTTTACTTTCACTGTATTTTATGTGCTTACAGAGAAGACAGCTGTATTTTCCATTATTCCCATTAACCACATGTTTCATCTAAGAAATCAATAGTAAACTACATAAAAAGGCATCTTGATGAAATATGGTGCTATGATCTTATAGAATCCCAGAGTTTTAGGAATGCGTGAAAAATCATAAGGAAATCATTCACAGTTGAGTTTAAATCTTCAGTAAACAATGGCTATATTTCCTTTCTTTGGTAAATCATGGATTGAAAAGCCTTTAACCAATGGATCCAGACATTTTGCTAAGTTAGGTGAGGTATGCAAAGATAAACACACAATTTTTTTCCTTATGGAACTTCCAGTCCACTAAGGTAGATTTTTTTGAATGTGTTTATGTTATGTGTCAAAGTAACAAATATAAACAAATATTTTCACTTATAAAATGTGTTATTTTCTTCTAATTTTTACCAGCCATCCTCTGTATAATAATTAAAGTGTGTCCTTATACAAAATAAAAAAATATTCTGGATTAGTTAATTGAAATTTATTCGCAGGAGGAGGAAAACAGCACATAAAAAGGAGAGAAAATGAGAGGCAAAATATTGCGACATACAACATCCAATGCAGATTTCAAATGTAGACAATTTCACAGTTAAGAATCTTTAATTTCCTTTGATCAGTGTAGATTTTATCCAACAAATTATACAAAGAATTCTACAATCTTTTATGACATTGATGCAGGTTAAAGATTTGAATCTGCTGAAAACTAGAACACCCCTTCTGAGAAAACATTCACTCATACACACACACAACATACAAACACATACAAACATATACATATACACAAAGACTTTGTCAGTCCTCTCTCTAAATTATTTCAGTTCTAAAATCAGGAACAAGATGAAATAGGAGTTGACCAAGTAAAACAAATGTACAAACAGAACTCAGAATGATAGAAATGTGTATTTTCCTTATTTTGGTAAGAGCCCATATTATGTGGTTGTACATGCAAATATCTCCATAGGTAAGATGATAGAATTCTGATCAAGCCCTCTTCTACTGCTTCATTTTCTTGTGAAATAGGAAGCAATATAATCAATCAATTCCAATGAGATGGATGAAGAGGTAGAATTTAATGTCAAGAAGAATGTGGAGGGTTATGAAATAGTCCCCAAAGAGAGAGGTAGAGTGAGTAATGAATACAAAAAATAAGATCTGGGGACAGCAGTAAGAGCACACTTAAGGTTGCAAATTACATTAAGGGTACAGTTTTGTAATTAAAACCAACAGATCACTTCATAATGTATAAAATACTGGATCCCTATGCTAGAAAGCTAAAACTAATATACACATTTCAATTTTTAAAAAGTTTGAAAAAGAGGTATAGGAGACATTCAGGAAAATTATGGAAATTTAAATATTTAGTAATTTTAAGAAATCTAAAAACATAAAAAAAAACATGGTTTCCATTACATAATGTATTTCAGCCAAGTTCTACTACAGAGATTTGGATGTTTATTAGGCAGAAATTTGTATTTAACTGGGACTACTTTGTCATATGAGCAAACAAAGTAGACAAAGAAATTGAGCTGAAGAGAATGAGAGTCAATCATAAAAATTACTAACTGTGGAATTTCAGCTTTTAAAAAAGTGAAGTGAACACATCAAACTGAAGATAATGTACAGCTGATAGAATTAATGGACCTCAGATAGTCACAAAATGAAAAGTAGGAGGAACTCTTTAGAGAGAGAAAACTGGAGAATATATGCTTAAAATATAGGACACAATAGCCAGCAAGTGCCATGCATGGAGTTTTGATTACGGGTAGCATGCCGCCAATGATTAAGACACAGGTTTTAGGTATAACCATGGAGTAATTGGCCCCAAAGGATGGACGAAAAGATCATAGGGAGAGATATCTTCAAGGCATCAAGTGTCCAGACTGGGAAGAGACCTTCCACAGATAGAATGGAAACCACAAAGATTTGATTAACATAGATTTAAATATTTAGAGTGAATTAAAGTCATCAGGAAATGAAAGGGCCTTAGTTGCCGTAACTAGAAAACACAAGATTCAAGGCCATATGTTTTTATGGATGTTGAATGCAAAATGTTTTAAAAGTGACTTTCAGAAAGAGAACATTTCCCAATCCAGTGTTATTAGAGCTGTGGCCAACAAACAAAAAAACTATATTACTCTATACTAGTCCTCATTAAATTAAACCTATAAAAAGTAGTCAGTGACTGTTGTGGGTTGAATTGTATTTTCCAACATGATAGGTGAAATACTGACCCCGCAGTACCCGGGAAGGTGACCTTATTTGGAAATAGAGCCTTTGTAGGTGTAATTGTGTTAAGACAAAGTCACTAAGGTGAGCCTTAAGCTAGTATGACTGGTGTCCTTATAAAATGAGTCATATACATATAGACACATAGGGAGAGGTCCACATGATGATAGAGGTAGAGATTGGAATGATGTGCTGCAAACCAAGGGATGCCATGATTGTTACCAACCACCAGAAACTTACAAGAGGCTGGAAGGATTCTTCTGTACAGCAGTCAGAGGGAGTGTGGCTCTGCCTACATTGTGATTTCCAACTTTTCACTTCCAGAATTTCAAAAAATGTTCTATTGTTTTAAGCTATGTAATTTCTGACAGTTTATTACTGAAACTAATACAGAACCTAAGAGATCTGCAGATAAAGTAATGTTCTCAGGGCTTAATCAACTTTTTGTTACAGCAAGAAGCTAAAACCAAATAGAAATATTGTGATTTTGGTGATGATTGGTCTAAATTCCAAAAGGCAGAGAGGAAGGATGTTATGAGTAGATGTGTACTTTCTGACATTAGAGATACTGACCATAGTGTTTTAAAAGATGTTCTCAGGGGCACTTGGTTGGCTCAGTGGGTTAAGGCCTCTGCCTTCGGCTCGGATCATGATCCCAGGGTCCTGGGATCGAGCCCCGCATCGGGCTCTCTGCTCAGCAGAGAGTCTGCTTCTCCCTCTCTCTGCCTGTTGCTCTGCCTACTTGTGATCTCTGTCAAATAAATAAATAAAATATTAAAAAAAAAAAAGATTTTCTCAAGGTCACAAAGATACATATTACCTTATCGGAAAATATGAAAGGCAAAGCTTAGTTACTGTTTGAGTATCTTAGTATTGTGAATAGAATCAGTCTGCCATTTTTAAATCTATTAGAGTCTAGAAGGATGTAGTGACTTTCCTTTCAGTAGATTTATAAAACCACAATATACTTATTTCTTTAATAATCAATCAATTTCAAGGAAATTGTCAGCATATAAAACAAACAAAAACACAACAGAAATGGAAAGCAGCTAATATACACATTTCATTTTGCCAGAGATAATTCCTGACATTCTTTTTCAGTAAGTTTATTGGAGAAAACAAACAATATTTAATTCCATTGTAATTCCCAAAGACAGATGGTAATAAAAATCTGTCCATCTTCCTGTGCTCATTATATGCTAAATTTATCTAAGGGCCATAATGCTGTTGTTCAAATAGCTTGAACAGAAACTAAACATTTCTTTTCCAGCAAAGGTTAAATCATCAAGGCAAATATTAAAAAATTAAGAACCATGTCTCTAGGGTTAAAATGTTTCTTTGGCATACATTCAAAAAATATTTTTGCTGTTTCAATGAAGCAAAGATTCTGCTTTCCATATTTATAGTAATACAAGTCATGCAATGGTCACTTCCACCATATAAATTTTAGGTTTTGGAACAATTTTTGTAACTGCCATCATTAACATTAACATTTACTTGAAAGGTCATAGATGCTGGAATTGTACGGATATCTTCATCTAGGCTTCAGTGTACTAATTTATTTAATTTATTTAATTTCTCCTTTGCACTCAATTTAAATATTTGCATATAGACTCATATAGATAGATACCCAGTAGGCCATGTGAAAGCTTTTAAACAAAATATGCAAATGAACTACAATGATCTTTGAGATTTAATCCCACATACCTCCCCTTTTATAGCAGTTCTTATTGTCTATAGCCCAGTTTTGCTCACATACTGTGAAGAATTCCTATTGCAACACCTATGACTCTCTCCAAGAGGACTTCATCTGTAGGGATATGCTTACACTAAGCACAGGCTGGGTCCGAAGTGTTCTGGAGTGAAGACTCCTCAGAGCAACCCTCATCCCATGACAGACAAGAGTTAGTGAGTAAAGTCCTTTAACTCTCTTGCTCCATGACAGATAAAACCCTGAGTTGTGTTCCACATGGTATCCCAAAATCTCCGTGGAACTGAACACCAAGCGCTCATCTTAGCATAACCCACACTTACTGGCTTCCTTCCCTTCCTTGTCTCTCCCCATTACTCAAATATACTACTTGAACTCATTCTTATGTTAAGGTGTGTTTCTGGGGAATTCACCCAATAAACAACATCAACAGTGATATTTGCATCTCCCTTTAAAACATCATCAATCCTCATTCTCTACTTCCATCACATTTCCTTAATCCTAAAAAGTAACAAAAAACAAAAAGCAAAAAACAAGACAAAACTTGGTCTAAATTTACCCTTCAGTTTATATCTGATTGTTTCATTCCCTTTTGTAGCAGAATTCTTTGAAAACATTGTGTTTGATTCCTATTCTCCCTTTCTTAATTCCACCTCATTCAGGACTTTACTCACATGACTACACTTTACCTGCTCTCTTCAAGAACACATAATCTCAATATTGCTAAATTTAATGAGTGATTTTCTCTTTAAGGTTTTCTGTTGCAACTGACCAGCACACTTGTATTTTTATGCTGAATAACAGCTACCCCAAAATAACAATTCTTAATCCCTGAAGCCTATAAAGGCTAACCTGTAAGAAAAAAAAAAAAAAAAAGTCTTTGTAGGGTGATCAGGTCAAGTATCTAAATATGGGAATATTCTGGATTTTTTAAATAGGCTACAAATTCAATCACAATTATCCTATAAATAGAGGTGCAAAGATGTATTCAGTACATACAGGAAAGGTGACATGAGGACGGAAGCAGTGATTAGAGTGTTGTGCAGAAAAGTAGAGGAACCCTAGGGAAAGCTATAGAAAGCAAGGTAGGATTCCCTCCAGAGTCTCTGGAAGAAATATGGCTCAATAAAACTCATGTTGAACTTCTGATTTCCATGACTGTGAGAGAATAAATTTCTACTGTTTCATACCTTCAAGTTTATAGTAATTTGTTATGGCAGCCACAAAAAACTACTTCAATGCCTACCTGGAAAATCATGCCTTCTTCTTAATAACTGTGGATTCTTCATCTGATAAGGTTGGACTATTCCAGTTCTCAGTTTTGTTCCTCTTCTCTTGCCTATCTAAATAGTTTCCTTTTATACTCTCACCAAATTTTGTCTTTAAGTGACATCTGTGTACCAATAATTGTCAAACTTTTCTCCCAGACCAGACAACTGTTTGGAATTTCCAATCCATCAAACCAATTCATATCCACGCCTAACAGATATCCATCAATGTCCACAACCCAATTTCAGGTCTTTCTTCCTTGAACATACCTCATGTCCCTTCACCTGAAGTTTTCTCCTTCACTTAATGGCAACTCCATTCTTATTCTCATTTAAGTATAAAACCTTGGAGTCATCCTCGTTTTCTCTCTTTCATAAGCATTAGAAATATAACAGCAAATGCTATTGTCACTACCATGAAAATACACCTAGCCTCTAATCTAACTCTAACTCTTCATCATTTGTTCTAAGTCAGTAGAAGGCTATCCTTGAATATCTCAGGAGTCTCCTTCTTCTTTCCTTTATTCCCTAAATTCTTGAGTGTTTAGAGTGAAACTTCGAAACTGTAAGCCAGTTAATGTCATTTTTCTGTCTATACACAATGCCCCACCCCCTCCAGTGATTTCCTATCTTACACAGACAAGCAGCAATATCACTGTAATAGGCTACAGATACTATTTGATTGGCCTTGTGTTACCTCTCAAATTTCAATTCCTACTTCTTTCCTCCTGATTACTTCAACCAGCCACCTGGGCCACCTTAATAACCTTGAAGAATCCAAGAGTCATCCTTTCTCAGGCCGTTTTCTTGGGCTGTTCGCTTTGTCAAGAATATTCCTCTGGATTTTCACTGGGCTCTCATCCTGGCTTCCTTCAAATGCTTGCTTAAATGTGACCTTTTAATGAAATGTACCTTTTCCTTCCTATTTAAAAAGAAATGACAACCTGCTTCTCATCTTAACTCCTCATCCCAGCATTCCTGATTCAATTAACCCTCCTCAAGTTTTCCAAAATATTTATTATATTTAACATACTATATTATTTATTCATTATATGTATTCTGTGATTTCTTCCTGCACAGAAGAATATGTATGGGTCCATGACATACATGTAGTATTTTCCCTTTTGGTCACTGATAACACCCATATTCCTAGGATAGTGCCTTCACAGAAAGAATAAGCACAGATATTTGAGTGAATGAAGCAATTGATTGAGGCAATGAACAATACCAGCTATTAACATTTTCATTCTTATTTATCATAAGCAGAGGGACTTTAGTCTATTTCTAGAATATAAGAAATGTTTTTATTTATATTTCTATTGGTTTTAATGTTAAAACTACACAATTTGAAGACTTAAGACACTGTTTGATGAACTTAAAGTCATCAAAAAAGTATACCTAAATATGCATAGATACTGGATTAAGTTATTAAACATTCATCTAGCCAAAGACTTAATTATCCGGATTTATGGTCTGAAACAGATCTCTGAGTCTTTGGTTCTCATTTTTTAATTAAAATGTTCAGTCTTTTCATCTTTCTCCACCTCCTTTATATTGTTGAGTCAATTTAACAGAAAGGTATAATCTCAAAATAAGTTGTAAGCTTAAACCACATCTGTAGTATCTAATACAGTTCCTTGGACTTAGAGGACCCAATATTAAATACAGAATTGTGCTACTATTGCTAATTGTCACAATGAATTATGTAAATTACTAATAGGACACATTACTTATTTTCTATATCAGCAGATAAAAATATTCATTTGCCCAGTGGAAGAAAAACATAAAACTAGCTGGGTATAAGAATGAAAAGTAAATTTTGAAGAACATTGTAATGAAGAGTTTATGTCCTTTGAAATGGATGTAGGTGCTTTACACTTAAATGTTTTCTTAACAGAAAAGTAGGTATGTATATTTTTAAAATGTGGGGCAATACTTTTGTTTCATTACTTAAAAATATTGCTTGGCTTACAACTGTCCACCTCAAACCAAACTCATGTGAAATTGATTTGGTCTTCAGGCTATGAATATATGACTTTATTATTCCAACTTGCCCAGAAAAGTGACAACCTACTAATTGTTGTATTTTTCTAGATTAACAAACCCTTAATAAGATTACAAGGGGGCTAAAACATTCTATAACCTATAATAACCTATTCCACTACTTTATTTTTCATATACTCAGTGCCAACCCTTACCTACCCATTTAACATGCAGGTGACAAGGAGAGTGATTTCATGATAATGAATGATTAAACCAGTGGTCATATTTTCCCTGGATTTTATTCATCTCTGTTTTGTTTTGAAGAAAGCGCCTGTCCACATACCTGAGCTCATAATCTGGGTGCATGTGTACATGTGTATATCTGCTAAATTTTCATTCTAAAATGCCCACATCATGGGGCACCTGGGTGGCTCAGTGGGTTAAAGCCTCTGCCTTCAGCTTGGGTCATGGTCTCAGGGTCCTGGGATCGAGCCCCACATCGGGCTCTCTGCTCAGCCAGGAGCCTGCTTCCTCCACTCTCTATCTCTCTGCCTGCCTCTCTGCCTCCTTGTGATCTCTCTGTCAAATAAATAAATAAAATATTTTAAAAAAATAAATAAAAATAAAATAAAATCTTGATGAAATCCCAATAGTTCATGTTTGCCCTTGCTTCCGTTGCCTTTGGCGTTGTTCCTAGGAAGATGTTGCTGCGGTTGAGGTCGAAGAGGTTACTGCCTGTGTTCTTCTCAAGGATTTTGATGGATTCCTTTCGCACATTGAGGTCCTTCATCCATTTTGAGTCTATTTTTGTGTGTGGTGTAAGGAAATGGTCCAATTTCATTTTTCTGCATGTGGCTGTCCAATTTTCCCAGCACCATTTATTTGAAGAGGCTGTCTTTTTTTCCATTGGACATTCTTTCCTGCTTTGTTGAAGATTAGTTGACTGTAGAGTTGAGGGTCTATTTCTGGGCTCTCTATTCTGTTCCATTGATCTATGTGTCTGTTTTTGTGCCAGTACCATGCTGTCTTGATGATGACAGCTTTGTAATAGAGCTTGAAGTCCGGAATTGTGATGCCACCAACGTTGGCTTTCTTTTTCAATATCCCTTTGGCTATTCGAGGTCTTTTCTGGTTCCATGGAAATTTTAGAATTATTTGTTCCATTTCTTTGAAAAAGATGGATGGTACTTTGATAGGAATTGCATTAAATGTGTAGATTGCTTTAGGTAGCATAGACATTTTCACAATATTTATTCTTCCAATCCAGGAGCATGGAACATTTTTCCATTTCTTTGTGTCTTCCTCAATTCCTTTCATGAGTACTTTATAGTTTTCTGAGTATAGATTCTTAGCCTCTTTGGTTAGGTTTATTCCTAGGTATCTTATGGTTTTGAGTGCAATTGTAAATGGGATTGACTCCTTAATTTCTCTTTCTTCTGCCTTGCTGTTAAGATCAAAAGCTTTTGCACAGCAAAGGAAACAGTTAACAAAATCAAAAGACAACTGACAGAATGGGAGAAGATATTTGCAAACGACATATCAGATAAAGGACTAGTGTCCAGAATCTATAACGAACTTAGCAAACTTAACACCCAAAGAACAAATAATCCAATCAAGAAATGGGCAGAGGATATGAACAGACATTTCTGCAAAGAAGACATCCAGATGGCCAACAGACACATGAAAAAGTGCTCCATATCACTCGGCATCAGGGAAATACAAATCAAAACCACAATGCGATATCACCTCACACCAGTCAGAATGGCTAAAATCAACAAGTCAGGAAATGACAGATGCTGGCGAGGATGCGGAGAAAGGGGAACCCTCCTACACTGTTGGTGGGAATGCAAGCTGGTGCAGCCACTCTGGAAAACAGCATGGAGGTTCCTCAAAATGTTGAAAATAGAACTGCCCTATGGCCCAGCAATTGCACTATTGGGTATTTACCCTAAAGATACAAATGTAGTGATTTAAAGGGGCACATGCACCCGAATGTTTATAGCAGCAATGTCCACAATAGCCAAACTATGGAAAGAACCTAGATGTCCATCAACAGATGAATGGATCAAGAAGATGTGGTATATATACACAATGGAATACTATGCAGCCATCAAAAGAAATGAAATCTTGCCATTTGCAACAACATGGATGGAACTAGAGCGTATCATGCTTAGCGAAATAAGTCAAGCAGAGAAAGACAACTATCATATGATCTCCCTGATATGAGGAAGTGGTGATGCAACATGGGGGCTTAAGTGGGTAGGAGAAGAATCGATGAAACAAGATGGGATTGGGAGGGAGACAAACCATAAGTGACTCTTAATCTCACAAAACAAACTGAGGGTTGCTGGGGGGAGGGGGTTTGGGAGAAGGGGGTGGGATTATGGACATTGGGGAGGGTATGTGCTTTGGTGAGTGCTGTGAAGTGTGTAAACCTGGTGATTCACAGACCTGTACCCCTGGGGATAAAAATATATGTTTATAAAAAATAAAAAAATAATTAAAAAAACTAAAAGAAAAAAAATAAAATAAAATGCCCATATCAAATCACAACAAAAAGAAAGCAACATAAACAAACTCTACAAAAGTTATTTGTTGCAAGCAGGTGGTTTCACACTGTTGCTTAAAGATATAGAAGGGAAAAGGTGAAGCACCCTCCTTGTCTTTCTGATTAAATTATTCAGGTTTGAGTAACACTGAAAACAACAGTGAGAATGAAGCACCTTAGCACAATAAATATTTTATGTCTCTCACAGGATGAAACCAATGCGAGTTGGTGCAGAGAAACAAAAGTGTTCTACAATGTTACTTAGCTGAAGTGCTCTCCCACCTCTAGAAGGCTGCCAATTAGCAGAGAATGAGAAGACAGCAACTATTCATGGCCCATTGTTCAAATCTAGTCACTTGGCCAGGCCTATGATCAAGGGGATCATGCCTGACTTGGAGATAGGACCTATATGTTGGGCTGTAGATGGACTGCTTGGTGGAAAGTTCTCTGTATGCCTCACTGGATTCAAGTTATTTTTTATAGTAAATTTCTTCTTTTTAAAATATTTTGTGCTCAATGATATATATTGATCTGAAAACAGTGAATAATATAATCTCAGAATTATATCCTATGACTAATATTATCTAGCTGAGTTGTCTTCAGTGCATCTGCATGTAAATTCACATAATGCAATGCTCCAAGAATGTTAAAACCAGCCGTATCCTAAAGGACCAATTATTTTTTAATAACTTGTGCTCTGTCTGTGAATTCTATGAATACATATACATGAGTGTATATAATTTAAATGTGTACATGTGACTCCTATCATGCCATTTAAATTTCAAGGAACATATTGCTTAATATAATTATTTAGAAATATCTCAATTAAAGGTTTTAGTTAAAACATGTCTTAAGTTTTAATTTAACTTACGTTAGAAAATTGTATTGAGTATTTGTTTCTTTGAATCTCAGCTAATGATATTACCTGGCTAAGAATACAAAAAACTACAAGCATATCATAAAATTTCAAAATCAGAGTTCTAAAATATGCAGTGAATTGTGAAATATAATTCAAAGCATCATTTAATCCTCTTTAGGTCTTTAACATGAAAGAATAGACGCATAGAAGGGAACTTGAGAGAACATGACTTTTAAGGTAATGGATTGATAATATTAATAATGATGAGAAGGAGGAGAAGGAGCAATGAGGAAAAGGAAGAGAACAAAAAGAAGGAGGAGAAACACTTTTAATAAACAAGTGAAAATTCCCTCTGTGATTTTTCATTTACGAACTTACAATACACAACTTAAAAATAGAAAGCATTAACATTTCTGAGTTATCAAGGGAAGCTGAAAAAGGAAGGAATTACACAGGAAACATGCAGAATATTTAACACAGCAGCACCATCCCTAAAAGTGGATATGGTCCATGATTTTCATAATTCTATCTATTGAACATCTTTCCCACCAAGCTAATTCAAATGTTAGTTATACATAATTAACTTCATTCTTCAGTGGTTATGTAAACCAGTGAAATTTACATGGGCAGTGCCTTCCTGCCTATGAAATATGAGGGGCAAAAATTCTCCCCTAATCCATATCCAGATTCATAAATCTCCTCCTGTTCCACCTTGGTTAGTCAGACCACCCACCAAATCAATAGTCACACCAGATCTATTATTTTGCTCTATGTAACTCTTCACTATAATCCATTAGATCAATAAGTATTTATTACACAAATTTTGCAGAGAATACTCAGTGAAATGTGGTACCAACAAGATTGGCATATCTTGCCAAATAAATAGATGTGCCATCTGCTTTCTGAAACCTGTCTTTTGATGCTTACAGAAGAGAAAATATATTCAAGTGAGGCAATCCCTCTCTGGGCAAATTAAGAACACTGTACCTGATGGTCAATTATCTTGTCCATTTATTCACATCACACAATTCATTACATCCCAAGCATGTGCCAGGAACTGTGTTCAGCGCTAAGAATATAAAAATTAAAATGCGTATCTTACCTCCCACTCTCAAATTTAGAGTTCAACTTTAAACAAATATGATGAAATGATGTATTTAATGCAATGAAGTTGTTTAATACAGTGAACCCACAGGAAAAGGAACTCTTACATTAGTGGGGGGGGTTAAAAAAAGCCTTCATAAAGAAGACTTTTTTTAAGTCTTGATTAAGACTTATAAACAATAAAGGCACAGATTTGTAGGCAAATGAAATAATATATATGGAACTGTGTGACATGAAAGAGCCTAGCTAGTTCAGAAAGGAAGCAATCACTTATATTTGGAAAATAAAATTAGGGGGAGAAACATAATTTCAGAAGATTGAGAGTAAGATCCTGAAAATTTTCTATGTAAAAACTCACTTATTGGGAATTTTTTGTACATGGAAGAGAAAGGATTTGACACTCCCTTGAAAAGTCTCTTCTATATTAATTGTATCTGAGACAAATTGAGTTACTAAGAGAAAAAAGTGGTTAATTTAAGAATTCAAAGCAATGAAATACTCAGTAGCAGAGATACAGTAAATCATAACATATGGCTGTCTAGCTACGAGGTGGATTGTGAGCTGAAGACCACAACTGATGTCTCAACTTATCTATGGTGGTTGAACAAATCATCATGGGTGAGAACAATTAGAGGAAGTATAAAGGATAATCTTTCTTCATCTGTATTTTTAAGGTTTTATTGAGATATAATTCACACACAATAAACTGCACTTACTTAAATGTGAATTTTTTTAAAAAGATTTTATTTCTTTATTTGACAGAGGTCACAAGTAGGCAAGGTAGGCGGCGGGGGAGGGTGGGGGTGGGGGTAGAGAAGCAGGCTCCCTGCTGAGCAGAGAGCCAGATGTGAGGCTTGATCCCAGGACCCTGAGATCATGAGCTGAGCTGAAGGCAGAGGCTTAACCCACTGAACCACACAGGCACCCTTAAATGTGAAATTTTAAGTATTTTGTATGTATCAAACATGCACAAGTGAAATCATCACCACAATAAAGAAAATGAACGTGACTATCAACCTCAAAAGTTTCTTTGTGAGCCTTTGTAATTCTTCTCATCATGCCCTTCAGACCCCCTCCTCTCCTCTCCAGCCAACAATTTGTTTCTGTCACTATATATTAGTGTGTATTTTCTAGAATTTTATGTAAATGGAAACAGATAGCTTGTAGTCCACTTTGCTTAGTTTCCTTAATGCAGCATAATTATTTGAGTCATCCACATTGTAACTTTTATCCATACTTCATTTTTTATTTGTTGATTAGCATTCCATTGCATAGATATGCAATATTCTGTTTCTCTCTCCAACTTTTGATCGGCTTTCTAGTTTTAGACTATTACAAATAATAGTATATTATTTGTATGTATTAATAGTAATATGCAAGTATTTGTGTGAACATATGTTTCCATTTCTTTTGTATAAATTCCTAAGAGTGGAATGGATGAATCATAGCATAGGATTATGTGTACTGAACTTTATAAAGGTAAGTTAATCAAGAAAGTGTCATGTTGGTGTAAAAATAAATAAATAGTCCATAAATAACTAAACAGACCCACAGATATTTATGGCCAACTAATTTTTAACAAAAGCAAAAAGCCAATTTTCATGCATAAAGGTAGGTCTTCTTTTTTTTATTATTTATTATTATTTTTTTTATTTTATAAACATATATTTTTATCCCCAGGGGTACAGGTCTGTGAATCACCAGGTTTACACACTTCACAGCACTCACCAAAGCACATACCCTCCCCAATGTCCATAATCCCACCCCCTTCTCCCAAACCCCCTCCCCCCAGCAACCCTCAGTTTGCTTTGTGAGATTAAGAGTCACTTATGGTTTGTCTCCCTCCCAATCCCATCTTGTTTCATTGATTCTTCTCCTACCCACTTAAGCCCCCATGTTGCATCACCACTTCCTCATATCAGGGAGATCATATGATAGTTGTCTTTCTCTGCTTGACTTATTTCGCTAAGCATGATATGCTCTAGTTCCATCCATGTTGTCGCAAATGGCAAGATTTCATTTCTTTTGATGGCTGCATAGTATTCCATTGTGTATATATACCACATCTTCTTGATCCATTCATCTGTTGATGGACATCTAGGTTCTTTCCATAGTTTGGCAAACGTAGTGATCCAAAGGGGCACGTGCACCCAAATGTTTATAGCAGCAATGTCCACAATAGCCAAGGTAGGTCTTCTAATAAATGTCTCTGGACAGATTGTGTTTTTATTTACTTTTAAAATATTTTATTAAAAAATATTTTCTTTATTCTTTGTACTGTGTTTTAAAAAAAAAAACAAAAACAAAAAGAAAGCAACCCAAATAGATACTACACCTAAACATAAAACATGAATTATTAGAGGACAAAATTTACAGGAGCAAAACATTTTTACCTTGGGATTACAAAGATATATATTTATCTTTGTATATATCTTTGTAATATAAATATATATTTTGTATATATAAAATTTATTTTCAGTGTAACAAAATTCATTGTTTATGCACCACACTCAGTACTCTATGCAATACGTGCCCTCCATAATACCCACCACCAGGCTCCCCCAACCTCCCCTTCCACCCCTTCAAAACCCTCAGATTGTTTTTCAGAGTCCATAATTTCTCATGGTTCAATATACATATATTTTTAATAAATATTTATTTATTTATTTGATAGAATGAGAGCCCATGCAAGTGGGGGGAGGGGCAGAGGGAGAGATTCTTTCAAGCAGACTCCTCGCCGAGTACAGGGCTTGATCCCACCACCCTGAGATGATGATCTGAGATGAAACCAAGAGTGAGATGCTTAACCAACTGAGCCATCCAGGGGCCCCACAAAGCTATGTAAAATATAATGCTAAAAGCACACTATTAAAGAACCAAGTGATAAATTTGACTTAATCAAAATTAAAACATTTTGCTCTTCTAAAGATAATGTTAAGAGAATGAAAACAAAAGACATAGGGAAATATTTGCAAATCCTATGTCTGATAAAGACATTATCTATAACATATAAAGAATTCATAAAATTCAATTAAAAACTATTCCTCAATATCAAATTTGCATTATTTGAACAGATACTTCAAAATAGAAGCTGTGAGCACCCTTGTGGGCCATGTTGATAATGGAGGTGACTATACTGGTGTGAAGGAAGATGGTATATGGAAAATCTCTTTACTTTCCCCTCAATTATTCTAAGAGACTAAAATTGTTCTAAAAATAAAGAAAAAAGATGATGACATAAAACAACAACAAAGTAAAACAGCAACAGTCTCATAGATACAAGAAACTACGGTTACCACCGAGGGGAAGGATTTGCAGGGATGAGTGGACTGGGTGAAACAGATAAAGGGGATTAAGAGGTACATGGGGATGTAAGTCATGGGGATGCCTGGTGGCTCAGTTGGTTGTGTCTGCCTTCTGCTCAAGTCATGACCTCAGGGTCCTGGGATCAAGTCCTATGTTGGGGTCCTGCTCAGTGGGGAAACTGCTTCTCCTCTGCCTGCCACTTACGTGGTTTGTGCTCTCTCTCTCTCACTGACAAATAAATAAATAACATCTTGAAAAAATATGTAAATCATTAGGATAGAATGTACAGCGTGGAGAATATAGTCAATAATATTGTAATAATGTTGTATGGTGACAGATGAAGATCATGAATGTCATTTCATTATGTATAAAACTATTTAATCACTATTATGTACTCTTTACAGTGTGTTACTCTTATAGTCTGTAACAACCTGAAAATAGTAGGATATTGTATGTCAATTAGACTTTAATAAAAAATGATGAAAACCATCCGTCATTAAGAAAATGCAAATTAAAAGCAAAATGTGGCACTACCACATACCTATTAAAATGGCTAACATTTAAAAGCCTGGGAATAACAACTGTTGGTGAGAATGTGGAGGAACTTACATTCTCCTATACCAGTGATAAAAAATGTGAAATGGTACAACCAACTTTAGAAAGCAGTTTGACAGTTTCTGTTTACTTAAAAAAAAATCCATATTCTTCTTTGATAAAGTGAAATGTTTTTGGCATTCTTATGACTATTTTTCAATGAGTTTGAATTATGTGATAAAAATGTGAAAATAATGGTTCAAGGTTCTGCGTGGCTTACAAAGTTTTTATATAGCCCAATTATTGAGAAAAAGCATATCTCACTCACCGGAATAGATAGAAGTATACAAATTGATACACACAACTTACCAGTTTGGGTGAGAAAAAGACTGTACAGCTAGTCCAAGTATCTGATTATATTACAGGATAGTTACCTGAAATTATAAGCACACACTATAAAGTTACATTACTTGGGTTGAAGTATCAATTCAAGATTCCCTGAACTCATGCCTAGTCTTGTCTGAGTTTTAGTCTGAAGCACTTTGTACCCCATTTTTACCATTGCAAAATAAGGAAATGGTGTCACCTAACTCATTTGTTTATTTTAAAGATGAAATGATTTAGTACACAGAAATGTTTGTACACAATCGTTCCTACTATAAACGTTCAGCAGATAATAGTACCTATGATTTCCAGCAGATAGAAGTCACTCAGAAACGAATTTGTCTTATCAATTATCTCCTAGACTGTGAAAGAGAAGAGTGACAACAAGTTGCCATAACAAAGAACCACAGGCTGGGTGGCTTAAAAGACAGAAATTTATTTCTCACAGTTCTGGAGGCTTCTAAGGAGTAAAAAGTTCACACTTTTCAGTAATAATTTTTTGAGATTTATTTTGCTCAATATTAATCTCATTTTGCCCTTATTCATTTTCTTTGAACGTTCTGTTTTTTGATTCCTGTCAAACAAATGTCTTTCCATGTACCATGAGCCTATTTTTATTACTATCCTTCTTAAAACAGAGATATTATTGAAACCCATCTCCTTTTAATGGAACAATGTCTTCACATAGAGAAACTCACACTCCGTCCTTCATTTAACATTACCTTCAATTTCTTCTTCTTTCTAACACATTATATTATCATTTTTTAGTTTCCTCAATGAAACATATATTGTCCACATTGTTCATATTAAAGCTAACAATAAGTTTAAGGAACCAAGAAAATAGATCAAATTCTTCATAAATATTTTATGCCTCTGGGATTTCAGATTCAATTTGAATTTAAGTCTATAGGGTGGCAATTATGAACATACAAGTGGAAGTAATGTATACTAAATATATGATGGAAAATACGATAAACATTTACTAGTTCCAGTTAAATGATATTTAAGCCACAAAAGGTAAGGGGCAAAAACCAAAAAAGTAATCCTAACTGCTATTTACTTACTTACTTGTTTGTTTGTTTATATATAAAGATTTATTTATTTGTTTTCTTATTTATTTGTTTATTTTAGAGAGAGAGAGTGGTGTGTGAGCAGGAAGAGGGGCAGAGAGAAAGGGAAAGAATCCCTAGGAGACTCCCTTTTGACTGTGGAGCCTGACTCAGGGCTCCATCTCAGGACCCTGAGATAATGAACTTGGCCAAACTCATAAGTCAGCAGCTTAAGGGACTGAGCCACCCAGGTGCCCCCCTAACTTCTGTTTATAAAGACTCTCAAATGTTCTAGTTCAAGTTAGAGACATAATTTTTTTTTTCAAAACATGTATTGTTTTTATTTACATATTAAAACCGGGAAAGTAATAACTTTAAAACCAAGAAAATATTTTGAAAATCATGTTAATATAATTCTCAAATCCCCTTGAAATTACAAGAAAAAATTGACAACAGAAATTTGTGTGTCTCAATAGTGTATCAATCATGTGGAACAACGTATCAACCTATGTTTTATGTTTTTAATGATCATCTTAAGAAGCATACATTTTATTATACTTATATAAGGTATATAAGTATAAGGTAATAAGGTAATTCTTGAGAATTTCACTACAACTTTGTGTAGCTTGATGGGCCCAATCATAAAACAATGAAATTGTAAGTAGGAGTGAATAAATGACAAGCTGAACTTCAGTCTCTACCTCCATGCTTGGGAAATTACACATAAAACAGTGGAATAACGGGGCGCCTGGGTGGCTCGGTGGGTTGAAGCCTCTGCCTTCAGCTCAGGTCATGATCCCGGGGTCCTGGGATGGAGCCCCGCATCGGGCTCTCTGCTCAGCAGGGAGCCTGCTTCCTCCTCTCTCTCTGTCTGCCTCTCTGCCTACTTGTGATCTCTGTCAAATAAATAATTAAATAAAAATCTAAAAAAAAAAAAGTGGAATAAATTTGTTGTGTTTACAAAATCAAATACAAAAGAATCTGGGGCACCTGGGTGGCGCAGAGGGTTAAGTCTCTACCTTTGGTGCAGGTCATGATCTCAGGGTCCTGAGATCAAGCCCCACATCAGGCTCTCTGCTCAGCAGGGAGCCTACTTCCCCTTTTCTCTCTGTCTGTTTCTCTGCCTACTTGTGATCTTTCTCTCTCTGTCACATAAATAAATAAAATCTTAAAAAAAATCTAAAAGAAACTTTCTAGAGTTTGCTATAGTGGGGAAATTATATGCTTAATGTTATTTGAGAAATTAATACTTCATAGGTCACTAAAGAAATGTATGGACCTTAAAATAACAAATAGAACAATACATAAATAAATTATGCATTATCATGCCCTTTAGATATACCTTACACATTTAAGAGTAACACTGGATGGCAAGGCAAATACACAAACGTACTTTTCCATGCCATTTTTTAATCTTAACTAATTACATCTATAAAAACCCTTTTGTAAAAATAGTTTGATAGGTTGTAGGCAAACATGGGTTTTGGGGGGCACTTTTCAACAACACTGATAACAATATTATCTCTTTTAAAATGAAATATTACGGGGGTGCTTGGATTGGTCAGTCCCTAAGCATTCAACTCTTCATTTCAGCTCAGGTCATGATCTCAGGGTGGTGAGATCAAGCTCCAAGTGGGGCTCAGCTGGGAGTCTGCTTGGGATTCTCTTTCTGTCTCCCTCTGCCCCACTAAAATAAATAAATCTTTTTAAAAATTAAAATTAAGTTAAATATTATATAAGGTACCCCCAAAGATATCTAATTTTTTGCAAAAATGCCATAAAAGATTATGCTTTGACTTGTTCAGTAATATCATTGTGTTGTGGTTGTTTACACTGTGTCTATTGTTTAGGTATTTAAATTATCTTTTTAGTAATGATGTATTTGCATTCTCATACATGTATTCAATGGTCAGGAATAAAATTTGGAAAGTACATGTCCATGGATCAATACCAACACATTATATTATTGACTTGCTTTTTTTTCTGACCAAATAGTTTAATTTTCTCAGCAACTTGAGGCAATGTATCTCTGCTGATAGACCCAGCTTCACCCTATGCCTTAATAAAGCATTTATCACCAGTTCCACAGGAAATTAAAAGACATACTGTGAATAATACATTCTTTAATTAAATATGGTCAGAGAAAATCAGGTTCAACAAAGCAGGTTTCCTTACTGTCAAACTTTAAATAGCTTTTAATTTGCAATACTGTGTAATGATAGTCATAGAATGAGATTAGTTAGGCAGTGTTTTACAAATTTATTAGTAAGTGAAGTCTTACTTGATGAACTTTCATATAACTAGGCAAAATTTTGTGCTTGTACATCCTTAGGCAGGTGACCAGCAGGGCATTACTACGGTGTGTCCAAACTTGTAATCCAAGTTTGGCAACACAGTTTCCCTTATTTCTGAGTTTAAAGCTTTCTCTTCTTCCCAGTGTATGGTAATTTGATTTCTATTTAGAATCCCATGTTTTGAAGATTTGATCTTGATATACCGATAACACGAAGCCATTGACAAAGGGAGTCTTACTTTGCATTTGTCAATCCTTTTTAACCAATGTAACACCATAAACTAAAGACTGTGGTTTCTTCATGTCTGATTATAGATTGTGACTGTTAATTTTACGTGTCAACTTGGCTGAGCTAAGGGATGCCCAAATAGCTGGTAATACATTAACTCTGGGTGTGTCTCTGATGGTCTCTCCAAAACAGACTAGTATTTGAATCAGTATACTGAGTAAAGATCACTCTCATTAATGCAAGTGGATATCAGGCAATCCACTGAGGGCCTAGATAGAATAAAAATGCAGAAAAAAAAGGGCAAGTTTCTTCTTTGCTTGAAGCCTCTAATTTCCCAACTCTTTTTCTTATTTTGTATCTTTCCAGAAATTTCACTCCTCATTCACCTCTCATCTCCCCTCTTCCTAATTCTACTAACTCTAGTTCCTTTTTCAACCACTTCGCCCAACTATCAAAAAGCCTGTGCTTACAATAAAATAAAATAAAATAATAAAATAAAATAAAATTATATATTGTTTTATCTCTCCCCCCATGAGTAATTTATTCCCTCAGTAAACATTAGTTGAACAATTATAATATGGCAGATACTCTAGGACCTGGGAATACAATGATAAAACAAAAGAGATTAATATATCTGCACTTACAGAGCAGACAAATTAATGGAGGAGAAGGACAATAAAGTAAGATAAATATAGTATTTTTTTTTAAGATTTTATTTATTTATTTGACAGAGAGAGATCACAAGTAGGCAGAGAGGCAGCAGAGAGCCTGACGTGGGACTCAATCTCAGGACCCTGAGATCATGACCTGAGCTGAAGGCAGCAGCTTAACCCACTGAGGTAACCAAGTGCCCCAGATAAATGTAGTATATTAAAGAGTGGTATGTTCTAAAGAGAGTAAATGGTATCAAGGACGGGGATACAAAATGTCTGGGTAGTAGGTTGATATTTTAGGTAGGATGGTCAAGGAACTCTTCACAAACAGGGTAGCTCTGCATAAAGATTCAAAGGAGACTAGGGAGCCTAGTGTACTTATCCGGATGAAAATCTGTGAAAAGGAGCAACCACTGAAGAGAGGAGTTGTAAATAATGCCTAGTAACTTTCTTATGACATTTCAGTATAATGATGATAGAAAGGAAACTCAGAGGGAAAAAACAAACAAACAAAAAAACAAAACAAAAAAAAACAAAAAACATGGTTTGCTTCTGAAGGAAAAGTCAAATAGACTAACTTCTAAATTCTTTCCGAATTGTCCCTGTTACTTTTGGTTGTTTTTGTTTGTCTGTTGTGGTTGTGTTTCATTTTTGCTTCCAGCTAGTTCTTTTTTATTGCAGTTTTCTTCGATAGTCTTGAGATCCCTGAAAAATATTTTTCCCTGAATTTATGAGCTGACTTTGAGGACAGTATACTTGGCAATGGGGGAAGGGTGTTTATGGACCTACTTGATCTCAGGATGAGTAAGGAGTGAGCCAGTGAGTTAGACCAACATACTTCCATTCCACTGCCAAATAAGGAAGGCTTTATCCTGGTTTCTACCTTTACCATACCAAAAAAAAAAAAAAAAAAGCCTCCCACAAATATCAGTAAATAATTTTGAGATATTTTCATTTTCTCCTTAGGATAATGATGCAAATCTAAGAGTGTATGGTGGGGTGTGAGTGTGTGTGTGTGCATGTGTGTGTATGTGTGCCAGAGAGAGGGGGGTCATGGTGAATGGTGCGGCCATTTCAGAGTCACATTTATAAGGAATTTTTGTTTTGGACATCTCTGAAGAATTTCTCAGGAAGAACCATTCCTGTAAGGTCTCCTTTGTGTTTTCTGGGATGTAACGACACCCATTCTGTTCTGTCCATTTGTATCTTTCTACCATCCTTCTCTTTTCCTAATTATTTTCCCAAATCTTTTGATCATAAATCACTTCCACTCAATCATTTCTAAGGCAACTGAAATTAATTTCCCTTCTTTCATTTCTATTGTCTTTTAGATAAATCTTCAGAGGAAGATTGTTCTGTTGGTGAAGTGGGTTTCCTGACCCTACATAGTACAAGATGGCCAGGAAAGATGTGGTTACTAGTGGTTTATTAGTCACATATATTTAAACCTCAAAGAAGGAGGACACCACATGCAATGCAAGACTGCAGAAGGTTTGCATTAAGGAGCAGAGTGGAGCAGACAGGGCTTTCAAGGTGTGCCTTGTATTAATGGGAAGGAGGGGTACCGTCTAGTTCCTACAGGAGAATGTGATTGACTTGCTTGAATAGTTTCTTGGGCTGGCAGGAAGGTTGAGGGCTAAATAGGGTACAGGTGGTCTCTCTGATATGGGAACTAGGTGGGTAGGTAGTCTTTCCTGCTGGGTGGGGACATAAGTCTTTTGAAAAAGGACTTATGCTTAACCCCTTGGACTCAGTGAGGCTCAAAGGTGAAGGTAGCATGTGGAATTCTGGGTCTTGCAATCCACAGATGCTCTATTTATTACCTTGGATAGAAACCCATCAAACTTTTTCAACCTGCACAAATTTATAGCTGAGTTTGTAGCATGTGAAATGATGTAGTTTCTGTTGTTTTGACTTTGTTTACTTATAACTAAACTGCTATTCTTTCTGTTTAATCTTTTTCTGCAAAATTATGTATTTGTCTTCTATTGTGACAAGATACTTCTCAGTGTAAACTGAAAGTTATTTATCTCATCTGTCTATATTTTGAATGATCTCCTTCTGATTATCTTTTGACCCTTTCCATTCACCACAATCTTGACTTTGTTCTCCCATCTTTTTGCTTTGTTTGTTTCAATTAGCAACAAAGGCTGAACATTCCCAGATCTCTACCTTGACTCTTCTCAAACTTATTCTCAACTTTACACTAGGTATTTACAATTTCTTGTCTCACAAGCTCATCAAAAACAGCATTTATAAAACTAAAAAAGATCTTTCTTTACAAACAGTATTTGTCACTGATGAGTTAGGCTTCTCCTGGTTAAAAGCCTACATGTGTTTTTTAGGTCTGATCATAGACAATGCAACGGACTTTACCTGCAGGCTTCAGGGGTGAAGCTGCCCTTGCCACCTAGGTGGGAGGGCACAGTCCCAGCATTGAAGTCACTGAAGAAAGTTGCAGCCAAGGGCTCAGGTCCCGCGACCTTCATGCTTCTTGCATATTTGCAATGGTAGCTGGGGCACCATCATTCCTAGGTCACTTTATCTGAGGCTTTGGGCAAAGGTTTTCTTGGGGAATCTTTGCTGAGGCCTCTTCCAAAGGTAGTAGCGGGGAGCCTTGAATGGAAAACCAGACAGGTTATGCCACTTTGACTCAATTCCCAATGCTTTCCTGCTCTGAGCCCTCTCTTAAATTCCCCCCTTCACCCCAGGGTCCATAAGACTGCTAAAGCCCTTTGTTTGAGCTCTCTCAAAAGTAGGAAGACCCTTAAGTTCATGCTGACCCACCTGACCCTCCACTGGTGGAACATGAGGGCAGGTTGGGTGGGCGGCAGTGGTCCCTGCATGCTTTCTCCCACTTTAAGCTCTTGCTCACACACTTTCACTTTGGGCCTTTGGCTTTGATGGGTTACTTCAACATTTGACAATTCAGTTTTCTCTCTTCCAGATCAGCTGAGTTCCTATCTATCAGTCACCTACAGCCTTTACTGCATTTTATGCACCATCATATACTTAGACACTAGGAGATGTATTTGAGTCTGTCCCAGATGCATACAACCCACTAATGAGTGATCCAGCTCTTTCCACCTGGCTTCCAAATAGTGTATATATTAAATACATCCTTTCCTCTTAAGCACATCAAAAACAACCTAAATTCAGTCTTCAATTTATACCACCTGGTCCCCTGAAAAGAGATATTAAATGCAGCCTGAATTACCTACAAATCTGTCTTCTTTACTGCAGCCATGGTAACAAAACTCAAAATGCAAAGCCCACCATTCATCCTCCCACCCACCCAAATCACTGCAGTTGAATTAAGTCTTAGCTTATCACTATGGTTTTGACATTTTTACCGGTTCACGATTCATCAATCTCATCCATTTACTTTATTCTCCAGAAGCACTACAATTCTTCCATAGTTATAATTTTTTTTAAATTATATTTATCTGCTTATTCAATTTTACCTCTCTGGCTATACTCACACTATCCAGTTCCTTGGAATATTGAACTACTTCCTTACCCAAAATGAATAATTTCATATATCAGGTCAACAAGAAAACTTCTATGATTTCACTTGTGTAAAGCAAACCAGAGTGATCACCAGAAAGAGACTCTTGGTTCGAGCTAGAACTTGCTCACAGGTGGATCAGCAGGATCACATGAGGACCCCAACGTGCGCAGGAAGGCATAGAAAGATTGCAGTAGTGCCAGCAGCTACTGGAAGGTACTGGAAGATACCAGAAGGTACCAGAAGGTACCAGAAGGTGGAAAGAGCATGAAATAGAGTCATCCCTGAGGCCTCTGGAAAAGATGCTGCCCCACCAACACCTCCAAGTTTATTTCAAACTTCTGGCATCCAGAACTGTGGAAGAATACATTTCGGTTGTTCTAAAACACCATGTAGGTGGTAATTTGCTACAATGACAATGGAAAAATAATACAGATTTCTTGGCCAAATTCAGCCAAATGCTTGGTTTTGTATAGCTAGCAAGCTAAACATTATTTTTATACATTAAAGTGGTTGAAAAAAAATCAAATGAAGGATAATATTCTGAGATATATAAAAATTGAATGAAATTCAAATTTATGTCCATAAATTGTTTTACTGGAACACATCCAGCTCAATCACATATTATCTGTTGCTGCTTTTGTGTTTAGCAGCAGAGCTGAGTGGCTGTCATGGAGAATATATGAGCTGCAATGCTGAAAATATTTGTTATCAGGCACTTAAGAGAGTATGTTTGTTGAACTCTCTCATGAGTTCTTTTATAATTATCATTTATGTCATCTTCTCCATTAAATTGTGAACTCCTCAAAGATCAAGACTTTACACATAGTCCGTGTTAAATAAATATTTAAAGACTCAAAGAAAATTCCAACTTTTTGCTGTCTTTTAACTATAAAACATTATATAACAACTACTCACGTACCAAACTATCTCTAATTATTATTTAGTTATAAGCTTTCCTAATTTTAAGGACTTGCTATTTTCATTTTCATAAATGACAGAGATAATTAAAAGTGATGAGATTATTTGGGTAGAATCTTTAATATTATGATACAGTAGGGATCAAAATGTTTTGCAATAGATGAATTTTGAGATTATTTAAAATGGTACCATGTTCCTAATGATTAAATGAAAAAAATAAAAATAAATATGTGAGAGCTTTAACAGACATCAGTAGGAAAAATGATATTGTTTCCATACAATATTTTAATTTTTAAAAAATTTTATTTATCTGAGAGAGTATGAGAGAAAGAGCACAAGCAGGGGGATATGTTTTTTGAGTTATAAATAAATTATGTTTAAAGACCATAATTTTGAATAAAATGTTTATTTTAAGTTTAAACTAAGGATGTTTATTAAATATTTAGATTTTCCACTGTGGAGGGACACATGATAATTAAAGATAAAAGAGCACAAAATATTACCCAACTACAATATTGTTGCTTAATACATGATTGAAGAGTTTAAAGTTTATATTCTTATGTTATTCATGCTTTATTGCTAATAGACTTTTCTTAAATAACAAGCCTGTAATTGGTAGATACTGAAGTACATACTCTCAAACGTCGTGAAACCCTAGAGAACGCTAGAAAGCATTCTCATAAGATGAAGCTATGTCTGAAGTCAGCATAAAACCAAGCTTTGTACTTTATCAGCTTATGAAGTTTAAAGGTTATGCTAATGCAAAGTGGGTATTCATTTTTGTAAAAGACTTCTGGAGAGAAAAAAAAAAAGCCAAACTGCTCTGTCAGAAGAAAAGATGAGGAATTTAAAAACTTAAAATTAATATTGTCTTAATAGTTCCTGAGTTTAAAATTAACATTAAACTACTGAATTTGGAGAACTATAAGAATAATTTTGTTGTTCATCTGCTCAAAAGACAAAGTGTGCTGTGCAAAATTCCGTAAGGGAATATGTATTGAATTCTTAATTCGTTTTCTAATGTATTACCTCTTCTTTTACAAGAGTACAAAGTCTTTTCTTGTTTCTGGGAAATGAATGACATTTGCACTTGAAAGGGGTGGGGGGCATTTTCTGCCCTTAGTCAAGCTGATTTGCTCAAGAACACTGAGAAGTTGACTTTGGAGGGATATAATCGAGAGACTAGAAAAGGCACTAGGCGTGGTCCTCTCTTCATTTTACACATTGCACTTCCCATTTTCCTTCCTATCTCTACCCTATCATTTTGTATGAACTCACAGTTATATGATACAAAACCAAGTCTGTGTGTTCATTTCTCAAAAAGTAGGTATGGTGTTACTGTTATGCTAGTGTAACCAGCTCTAATATAAATATAACTACAGCTTACTGCAGGGAACAGGCACATAATAAACAGAAAGGAAAGCAATTAAATGAAAATTATAAATATTTGTAAGTTTTCATAGTGGATAGAGCTGTGTAGTCCAATGGTTCAATGTAACTTAAGCAAGACATCCTGACTCAAATCCTAGCCAGAACAGTTTGATGTATGTAGTCAGAGATAAAATATTAAAAATCTGATCTTTAGATTCTTCACTGAATTCTAAATCCATTTTACAAACTGACGACACCAGTCCCTACTTCACAGTGTTACTATGAGAATTAAAATTAAATAAACCCTTAGTTCACTGCCATTTCAAGATTTTATTTGCATGAAAAATACTAATCATGTGATTAGATTTTTGTCTTTTTTGGAGGCGTAGAAAATTATCAACTTTTTGTTTTTTCCTATGCTGTTATATTCTACAGAAAATTACATCACCAAGCTTAAACAAACTCATATACACTATTTTGTATCTTCAGTGATAATTGCTGATTAATACTGAATACCAATACTGAACACCAATAGTTGACACAAAATGTTACATTAAGGATGATGGTATTTTTAACTCAACATGCTTGGCTTCTCAGGGAGACTAATCATTTTATGAAAATAAAACTTAATAATTAAAACCAATTATTTCACAAAAATGTACCCTTTTCTATTAACACTGGAAGACAAAGTTAAAAAGCACAAGTTTGAAACTTTACTAAGCTACTTTACCTTTGGTAATTGAGAGGCATTAAGCAGCTATTTCCAAAGTTGTGGTCTGTTACATCGATATATAGTTGCTAATTAAAATATGTGAATATGTTGATTTTATATGTGAAATTGAAAATTAAATTTTGAAAACTATTCCAATTTTAAAGAAAATCTAACATACACATTTCCCCCAACTCATAAGTGTTTTTAATATATGAATTCTAAAAGTCATTTTTGATAATACAGCAGATTAACCATTTGAAAAACAATTCTCACTATCTTCTCAAATATTTCTTTTCTCTTAAATCTACTTTGATATAAGGATTGACCTGATAAATTCCTCTAGGTAGATATCTAATCACTTGTCATCTTCTTGTTCTAAAATTAACACCACTTTCTACTGAAGTGAAACGTATCTACAATCAATGAATATCATCAAAGAATTTTAATAATTAACATACAATTTAGCTATAAAAGGTTTAGCGATTGTCATTTTAAAAGCTTTGCTGCTGATGATAATTTACTTACAGAAAAAAAATGTCCCACCTTTGACACCCGATATGATTGATCCTAATAAAGCTGTAATGACTTGACCTTTTCAGATTATCTATTGAATGATTTTAAGAAAATCATGCTGGAATGCAAGTAATGAGTGAGGTGCAAAAAAGTATCTCTCCAAGGATAGCTAGCTCCTGCCAATGCCCTTCAACCAAAGACCATGAGGCGCACAGCTGTGATTACACAAATCCCATTTATTACTCTTTGCTGCAAGGGTGAATGCTTTCTAGAGGGAACTGCCTACCATCTCAGGAACAGGGTCTTAAAAAGAAATTCTTACAGGATTTGTGTCTGGTTCGATGATTTGTGGGAAGGTCTAAAAAATTGGGAATTGATCTGAGATTGGATGATAATCAGAAAGCAGTCATAATTTTATGATTGGATTAAAAAGTAGCTGTCATTTGTTCAGTAAGAGTGGGATATTTGCGAATCTGTGGGTTGCACAGCAACCTAGCTTTTGTTTTGTTACCTAGACACATGTATAATGTGGTCTTGTTTGCCTCATTTTGTCATGGTCTTAGATTCTGTCTGAAGTTGGTGCTGCGTGGCATTGTGATGTGTAATAGAATCACATAGTTTAGCTGAGAGGGCCAGGTCAGGCTCTGATCATCAAAAACCTTTTTCTTTTGCTTGCTTGTTTTTTTTTTTTTTTTTCTCTCTTTATGAAGAATACAAGAATAATGATTAAGGAAAATGTCTATAAGAGTAGCTCTGGATAATGTTAAACATTTTAAGTATTAATTTTTAATTATTCAATCTTTCTAAAAAAATCAATAATTCCTCCCTCATTCTTCAAATGATTTGAGAATGCTTTTCCAACATGATACCTGAGATAAATTAATAAGACACAAATGTCACTTGAATTAGACTTTCCTGGCAGCAAAGACAGAAATCAAAGTAAAATCAATTATGTATTTTCATTATATAAAAGGGAGAAATAGCATTTTGCTGGTCATCTTCTGCTTTTCCCTCCAGAACTATTTTTCCTTGTTCACTTTTTGTCCCTAGGAGGCAGGTTGGTTGGTTGGTGTCTGTCCTCCAGGTAAGATCCATCAATGGGTAGCCCCAAAAGAAGTCAGGAGGAAGGGGAGCTTGAGGGCATGGCATTTATGCAGCCACTGTTTTCTCCATGTCCTCAGTGTATCCCTTGACCAAGAATAGCTCCTACAAGACTGCCTTCCTCAGGTGCTCTTTTTCTGAGCACTTGTGTTTGCTTCTACCCTTGGCCCCTTTTAGCCTGCATTTTTACCAACCCCAGGGTACCACATTATTCTTTTGTGGACTTCCTCTGCCTTGCTTGTTCCTGTGCATTTATATTGCTCATTAAATTCTCTGTTTACAGCTATGACACAGATTGGCATACAAAATATCCTTTTATAATACATTGCCAAAGACAAGTTTCATATTGATTTTAATCGATCGGTTCATATAAGTGTATTTATTGGTTCTTTGGCAACATTTTCAACAAACAGTATGACAGATGCACGTACCTGCCCAATTGATATTTTAAACTGATTTTTTATCTTTAAATGTGTATTATTTATATCACATACCAGCACAGAGAATAGAATGAGTTTTCACCTTTATCTGGAACAATTATGGGAATTATGTTAAACATTTCACAAAAGATTGATTCTATTTTACTTTATGTATCATGAATAACTATACATCACATTTTGCCTGAGAGAGTCCTGGTTTATACCTTGTCCTTTACACCCTCAATTTAACATTTGTCAGATACTTGTCATTTTGAGCAAAGGATTTTATTTATATTCACAATAAAATAACCTGGGAGGATTTTGCGATAGCTCCCATCTTCACTTTCAGTTTTTAATATGGTGTCATCTATTAGTGGATGAGTTGCATGTGCAATAAAAGTACCCTCATGGTATTAGATCATTAAACCTGAAGCAAAGGAGCAAACACCTGCCTTTCTTTTATTGACCATCCCCAGAAGCATCATATATAATCTCTCTTTGCATAGGCAGACTACAGGGTGCTGCTCACTGATAACTAATGTGTACTCAAACACAAACCAACAGGGAGAGCTAACTAGACCCAGTAGTTGACGGAAGCCTTAGAGGTTTGATGATGCTCCCTCTTCAGGGATTTATGTCCATGCCTATACAAGTGCAGTCAGAAGAAAAGAGCTGCCTGGTCTCCAATCACTGAAGTCTTTGGGAAGCCAGGAAAATGAAAGGCTATGCACATAAGAAATTTGTGCAAGAAATAAAAGTAGAGCACCATTATGTAGAGCCCATTGAGAATGGTCTAAAGGTTTACAACAACAGTGGTTTTGTCTTTTATTATATAATGTGAGTCAAAAACCTCTTATATTATTTATTATTTAATTATGCTCTTTTTGGCAATTATTTGTTTATTTTTTATTTGGTCAGCAAAATTTCAGAAACTTAAATTGAAAGAAATAACGGGAGTGCCTGGGGGGCTCAGCGGGTTCAGCATCTGACTCTTGATTTTGACTCAGGTCATGATCTCAGGGTTATGAGATTAAGTCCTATGTTGCGCTCCATGCTGGGCATGGACCTGCTTAACATTCTTCCTCTCTCAGTGCTTGGGTAGCTCAGTAATTAAACATCTGCCTTCGGTTCAGGTCATGATTTTAGAGTCCTGGGATTGAGTCCCGGGTCAGGCTCCCTGCTCAGTGGGGAGTCGGCTTCTCCCTCTTCCTCTACCTCTCCCGCTGTTTGTTCTCTCTTTCTCTCTCTCTCTCAAATAAAAAAATAATATTATAAAGAAAAAAAAGGTTCTCTCTCTCCTTCTCCCTTTGTCTCCTCCCTCCCCTTCTTAAATAAAGGAGGGCGGAGAAAGAATGGAAATTAATGGAACACCAAATTATGAAGTGCAGGTTCTCATTGACTTATTTTTTATGAATCTGTAAATGGAAACAAAATATTTGAGATAGTTATCATTGACTCTAGGGCTGAGCTGATAATCCTGAAAGATGAACATCAAGTGACTAAACTAATTAAGAAATGCTAGCATCTACCTCAAAAGTAAAATTTCTATTAAAAAGATATGCCCGAAGGTGAGGAGCTTCCTCGGGCTGCTGCAGAGGGCCCATTTCCCATGGCTCTGTGAACCACGCCTTTCATCCTAATTCAGTTGTTGCTGTTGAGTCCCCACTGCTCCTATCCCGAGTTTCCTTTCACAGGGAGGCAAATTGAAGCAATAACCATTAACAACATATGGGATTCATAATCAGAAAACGTATCCAAACAGTAAAATGATTTCAGTTTTATATCAATATTATCAGAGACATCAGAGTGAAAATCAGCAAGAATACTAATGCTTTCAGTATATCATCTGATTTAAGAAGTCAAAGTGAAGGTTTTAAAAATGTACTTAGCAAGGTTGAAAATACTCATTATTACGAAGATACTTTACATTCAGTTTACATTTTTTTTACATTCAGTTAAATTTTAATAATGTATAAACTATGTGCTTTGTAGTAATGATATGAATACAAATTTTAACACAGCAGAATATTGGTGGGTTAAGAAATACCCCAACAACCAGATTCTTATTAAATTAACAAACCGATGGGAAAGAAATGGTTGTAGAATTGGTTGTAAAGTGCCTTTAATTCAGATTTACATCCAAAAGTTGATTATTCTATTGCACAATTAAAAAGTAGAAGCTGTAGTTCTAAAATTGTATGTGCATATAATTTGTATAGCACACACGAATTTATAATTTATGCATAATACATATATAAATTATATACACGCGTGCATGTGTACACACACATCTACATATAAGCATGCACATGGCAATTAATGTGTGAAAGCTGCTGACAACAGAAACAGCAGGATGTAGCTGGCATGAGGCTAACCTGCAGCTGAAAAGAACTACAAAAGAGGAATAAAATATTTAAACATTACTGAAGGCATTTATAAAACAACAAAGGCTGTTGGAACTAGAGGGTCAAAATCCTTGAGGAAGGGTATGGCATTGATGAGCCCTGCATTCCCTGTTGCTTTTTGCTTTTTAGCTTTTTGCTGATCCTAGGTGCAAGACACTGGAGCCAACTGAGAGGAGCAACCCTGTGTTTGCAGCACTTCCTGGGCTAAGAAAGCAATCACTGCGATTTATGTTTCCCAACAAGGAAGAATGCAGGGCAATATCCTAGGAGAAAAGAAAACCACAGAGAAATGACCCAGACATTCTGAGTACAGGATTGCTGTAAGAAATTTTTCAACTTTTACACTATTCAAGCACCGGTGATGACTCAGAGAAAGAAAGCATAAAACAGCTGCTAAGAACCTCAAGAGCTAAGCAGAGATTCAATAGTTGCACAGTTCTGAGGAAAGGAATACGACGTTCAGTGGCCCCCCAGGAGAAGGGCCCTTTGTAAACACCCCAGGCTTGCGGGTAGGAAAATCAGGAAGGTTGAAGCCCTAGGTGTAAGCATAGATTGGGTATGTTTTCATCTATCTGCATTAAGGACATATTTCTTGTTTTCTAAGCGATGGTACAAAAAGGAAATCATCTGTGGCAGAAAATAACATCCAGGTACTCTACAAGTTTTTGTATACAAGTTTGGAGAATGTAATTAAAAAACAAAAGACTTGACCAGAAACGGGACCAAATGAACAAACATCAGTAGAAATGAATAAGAAAATAGTCCATACCCAGAATAAATGAGGTCATTGGGTACAGAGTTGAAAATTAATATTATTTAGATATTCAAGAATATTAACAAAAAAGAGAATTTGAACAAAGAAAATATGAAATAAGTCAAATGGAAATTCTAGAATTGAATAATGCAATAATAAATTAAGAATACAATTGATTTATTTAAAAATACATGATAGAAGAAAAAGAACAATACACTTGAAAGTTAGGTCAAGATGAACTATCTGGATTGATGTGCTAAAATGGATTTAAAAGACATATAGTTTTTAAAAGACATATAGTTTACACTGACAGAATTTAATCAAGCTGCAGGAAAGGGAGACAAAGACTCAGAGCCAATAATTTAAAAAAAAATAATGGACAATGAATAATATTCCAAAACTTATGAATACTTGAAGTAAATTTACAACTTCAAGAAGATACTAAAAGAAAAAGGAAAAAAAAGAAAGAATGGCAGTTAATTTCCAAACCAGAATAGTAGAAATAAGAAAACAATGAAATTTTGTCAAATGGAAGCTGAGAACAAGTAACAGTCAAGTGAGAATGTTTAATCAGGAAGCATCTTCCAAAAATGAAAGTTAAAAAAAATTTTTTAGACAAAACAAATACAGAGAGAGGTAATTACCAGCAAAACTCTAACCAGAAGAAATTCTAAAGGTATGCAAGTTTTTTGAGGTAGAAAGAACATGGGTCCAGGTAAAAGAGTGGAATGAAGGAAGGAAAGAAAAGGAAAAGAGGCGATAACTATATAGATAAATGTAAACAACAATAATAACAATAATAGCATTAACCTAAATCAATAATGGTGATGTCTTACGAGGTTTAAAAAATATGCAGAAATACAATACACAGAATATGAGTATTAAAGACAGAAGGGCACATACTGACTTTTTATGGAACGAAAACAGTACTTTACTGTAGAATTTCAAAAATCAATACCATAGATTATCATATGTGGATAGTCATTAAAACAAGTAAAACAAATGTCTACTAATAAGTGAACAGAGAGGGGAAAAGAAACAATATATATTTGATTATTCCATAGAAAGAGAAATATTCCATAAGATGAGAATTATACCACTTCACCTCAGTATTTATGTTTCCTTATCTGGAAGTACCAAAATATAAGATAAATAGTAAAGTGGCATATTTAAATCGTAATTGCCATAATTCCATAAAATGTAAATGGATTAAATATTACAATTAAAAGCAAAGATTATCAAATTAGTTAGGTAATGTATTTTTTGCTTATCAGAAAGCTGTATTATAAGGAGAATGGTTGAATGGCAAAAGATAGAAGCAAATAGGTGATACAAAGATCGACAAAAAGGAGCTGGAATAACTATATTCATATCAGACAATGCAGACTTGAAAGCAAAAACCAGAGATAGGATTTCATAAAGTTAAGAAAAACTCAAATAATAATGTGTAACAATCATAGTGTTTTTTGCATACAATAAAATAATCTAAAAATATTTAGAACACAGACTGCAAAATAGCTTAAAATATAGAAATCTCTCAGATTTCATTTGGCTTCATGCTCAGCACCGAGGAGATGGCTTGGGATTCTCTCTCTCCTTTGGCTGTCTCCCCTGCTCTCTCTCTCTCTCTCTCAATTAAGTAAATAAAATCTTTAAAAAAATAAGGTGATGAATCCATAATTCTTTCCCTCAAATAAATCATCAGGTTCAGAGGATATCACTGATTAATTCTTTCAAGGACTTAAGGAGATAATAACCTTCCAGAAAATAGAAGTCACATTTGGAGGCTGACAGAACACAGATAGCAAATTATATCAAGGATTATGAACTAGTCTACAAGCTATTACAGACTAATATCTTATGATCATAAGTGCAAAAATTCTAAGCAAAATGTTAACGAGCTCTGTTAAGAAAGAACATTAAGGACATTAAAGATCTACATTATGTTAATGAAAGAATAATACCTTACCATAAAATTATTTTTATTCTAGGAATACAAGTATGATTTATCATTTGAAAATTAATCCATAACATTAAGAAAATTAAAAGAATGTTGAACAAATCACACATGCATATTTATTTGAGTGTAGGATAGTTTGTGAAAACAAAGACACTTTGGGCTTATAGAAACAAACAAGAAATTATGTGGTAAGCTAGCAGTAGAAAGGAGCTTTCTCCCCACATCTCACTTTGTTCAGGCATAACTGACCAAAACAAAACAAAACAGTATATATTTAAAGTGTTTTGATAAAAGTATACACTGTGAAATAACCACAATCAAGATAAATAACCTATCCATCACCTCAAGTATGTACCATTCTCTTTCTCCCCCATCCCTTTTGGGCAGGAACACTAGAGATTTTCCCTTTTAGCAAATTTAACGTATACGATACTGTATTGTTAATGTAGTTCCATAGTTTTACATTAGGTCTTGTTCCAGAATTTATTAATCTTGCTTAACAAAAACTTTATACCGCTTGACCAATATCTCCCTATGAGCCTCTCCCCTTATCCTGACAACTACTTATCTAATCTTTTCTTCTGTGAGTTTGATTATTTTAGATTTCACATATAATTGAGATCATTCAGGGACGCCTGAGTGGCTCAGTTGGTTAAGCAGCTGCCTTTGGCTCAGGTCATGATCCCAGTGTCCTGGGAACAAGTCCCACATCGGGCTCCTTGCTCGGCAGGGAGCCTGCTTCTCCCTCTGCCTCTGCCTCTGCCTGCCATTCTGTCTGCCTATGCTCGCTCTCTCCCTCTCTCTCTCTGATAAATAAATAAAACCTTTAAAAAAAAAAAAAACTTTAATTGAGATCATTCAGTATTTGTTTCTCTGTATCTGGTTTATTTCACTTAGTGTAATGTCCTCCAAATCCTTCCATTTGGTTGTAAATGAGAGGATTCCCTCTTTAATGGTGAAAAATATACATCTATATCTCACAATTTCTTCATTCATTCATTCATTCATTCATTCATGGGCATTTAGGTGGTTTCCATAATTTGGTTATGGTGAATCCTGCTGCAATGAACATGGCCTATAGACACCTGTTTGAGATGCTGATTTCATTTCTTTTGAATATATACCCAGAAGTGGAGGGACTGGAACATAGCTCTATTTTTAATTTTTGGGGGACCTTCCCTGCTATTATCCATAATGGCTGTACCAGTTTACAATCCCACCAGCACTGTACAAGGGTTTTCTCTTATCCATGTCCTCACCAATATTTATCTTTTGACTTTTTTAATAACAGTCCTTTGAATAGTTGTGAGGTATTATCTCACTGTGTTTTTGATTTGCATTTCCCTAGTGATGAGTGTGATCTTGAACACCTCTTGGTCATTTGTATATCTTCTTTAGAAAAAAGTCTAAGTCCTTTACTCATTTGAATAGGGTTATTTGTTTTTACTATTGAAGTTGTAGGAGTTCCTTATATATTTGAATGTAAAGATCTAATCAGATGTGTGGTTTATGGGGCACCTCGGTGGCTCAGTGGGTTAAAGCCTCTGCCTTCAGCTCTGGTCATGATCCCAGGTTCCTGGGATCAAGCCCCGAATCGGACTCTCTGCTCAGCAGGGAGCCTGTTTCCCACCCCTTCCCCATGCCTGTCTCTTTGTCTACTTGTGATCTCTGTCTGTCAAATAAATAAATAAAATCTTTGGGGGAAAAAAAAGATGTATGGTTTATACATTTTTTTCCCCATTCTGGTAGGTGGTGTTTTCACTCTGTTTCATTCTTGTACTGAAGCTCTTCAGGGTGATGTAATCCCACCTATTTTTGCTTTTGTTGCTTAATATTTGCAAGACAGCTTTATGAGGATGCTGATCTTCTGGGCAATAGCTTTTTTTTTTTTTTTTTTTTAATCCATTCACAGTCTCTCTGGAATTGTACCCTTCAGCTCATGTTCAAGAAAACTTGAAAAGTTTTCTTTTGGTTGGCAAAAAGGATCCAGAAACTGCACCTAAAAATAGGCTCGTGCATTGATGCCACCGTGACCTCTTCCCAGGCTGCTTCCAGTCACTGACCTCATACCCATGATATTTGTCTTCCTTTCTCTCATGAAATGAAATAAATGCATCACTTTGCTCTAAATACTACTTCTCAATTCTCAAAATCCAAGACAGCATCTCTGGATTTAAATATACCTACAGTAACTTACAACACTAAATTCAAAATGCCCCATAGCCAAGATGACCACCTGATCTGGGGTGAGTCTCTCTCTTCCCATCTAGAAATAATTGCTAAGTCGTTACAGAAATATCATGACTCGCCTCCATCTTTATCCCATTCTTTGTCAATTGTCTAAATATGTCCATCTGACATAGTCCTTTCCTCTGTATAGTTAGTTCTCCTACTATCTCTTTTATTTTTTCTCATCTATTCTTCTTCTTGTAAAAAAACTTCCATATTTTACCCATCAAACCTTATGCATGAGGGTTTTGACAGCTGATCTATTTTTTTAAAGTTTTTATGTATTTGTTTTTGAGAGTTCACGAGCTGAGGAAAGGGACAGAAGGGGAAGCAGACTCTGCACTGAGCAGGAAGCCCAACACAGGACTCTATCCCAGGACCCTGGGATCATGACCTGAGCCAAAGGCAGGCACTTAATCAACTGAGCCACCCAGGTGCCTGACAGTTGATTTCCATTATCTTATATATTTTCTTCTGTCCTCCCAATAAGAGAGTCACATGGAGGAGGCAACTCAAGCAGCTCCATTCATCGCTACTTTTATCATTTACTGTGTTGGGGTTTTTCATTAGGAATGGCCAGCAGTTACCATATAATTAGTTCAAGTTAGTATTTTCACCATTCTATGGGTTTATCACATGTTTTTGCAGGTTAAGAGGTCGGTGGATGGATTCCTTTCCTATCTCAGTTTAAATTTATTCTACTCTCGCTTTTATCCATCCCCAAAATAGACAATGTTATTACCTTTTTCATTCTGTAGGACTCTTTGAATACGGAATGCTGCATCCAGCTAAGAGTTGGTGACAAATTGGTTTCCGCTATTCTGTATATTTACAATCAAATTCAGGGTGACTTGGCTATTTGGTCAATAGTCTAAGATAGTGATGACTAACAGGACAGTTGTTAATATTTTTCAGCAAAATTACTTAACTCTGGGGGTGCCTGGGTGGCTCAGTGGGTTAAAGCCTCTGCCTTCGGCTCAGGTCATGATCCCTGGGATCATGGGATCCCTGGGATCGAGCCCCGCATTGGGCTCTCCGCTCAGCAGGGAGCCTGCTTCCTCCTCTCTCTGCCTGCTTCTCTGTCTACTTGTGATCTCTGTCTGTCAAATAAATAAATAAAATCTTTTAAAAAAATTACTTAACTCTGTAAATGAGCTGGAGCTCATCACATATATAAAATCTTTGATCTCATAAAGGCATATAAAATATGGATTATTAACACACCAAGTTATAACTTAAAAACTGATTTCAAAAAAGACATAATAGAATCATTTATTCTATTTTCCCTCTACTGACCGCACTTCAGTATAGTCAAGTAGTTGATTAGGATCATTTATCTTTTTTTTCCCCCCTTAGGATCATTTATCTTTATAGAAGAATTATAGGCCTTAAATATAGAAAGAATGACAGAGTTCAAACTTCACCAGTTTGCATTCCAAAATTAAGTGATGGATTTAGGTAATAATCATGACTGTGTGCTAAAACCATTTCATAAAAACATAATGATGGGTTTTATGTTTGTTGTATCTAGCATATATCACTTGCACCCAACCTAAAATTTTCCAGTCAGATATCATATGTCTCTAACAAAAGAGGCATCATGTACCTGACAATATCAAACATCTGTGCTTCCTAAATGATATAATAGAAATGGCATACCACTACCTAAGAAGTATTTTGCTCCCCCCCCCCAAGAAAGACTGGATTAAAATCTAATCAAATTTTAGATGTACCTATAGAGGATAGAGGAAGTTGATAAACAACATAAGCAGTGAATCCAGAATGTATTTCTTAAGTCCTATAAGACCACCAAATAGCAGTTTATTCACTAAATAAATAATGAATCAGGAGAAAATACATAAAATCAGGATGACCTATTAAAGAGATTGAGAGAAAAACAAAATGCAGAGTGCAGGTATGACTACATGCTGATCCAAAACTACCAATTATAGAAGGCATTTCTAAATCAATTAAGGAAAATTGAACACAGATTGGTTATTAGGTGATACTGACAAAATATTGTAACGTTCTTTAGTGGATAATGACACTGTGGTTGTTAAAGCAAAGTTCTATCTCTCAAAAAAACATGCTGAGATTTTCTTGTGTAAAATGTTCAAAAGTCTTAGATTTGCTTTAGGAATACTACCTCCCATACATGCCGCACGAAAAACCACAGTGTATGCACACAGAGATAGAAAGAATGACCACAGGTAGTTGTTAAAGTGAGATGGTGTACACTTTGGAATATCATTACATTCTTTTCTCCTTTTGAGTATGTGTGAAATTTCCATAACAACAACAACAACAAAACTTTGTGGATTTTTAGTATTTAAGCCTTGTTGTGAGAAAATCCACAGTTAAGGCCCCGACCTATATATGGCTGTTAAAAATTGAATGAACTTGGCCTTTACTTACTGTATTATTTGGTCTTCCTATGTTCTTAATCCTTAAATTGGGGCTGCTAATATAAGAATACTAAAACAATCATCTCAGAGAGGCTGTTCATATCTTCAGTTGACTTTTTCTGAAGATTCCTGATCTCATATAGTAGGAAACAATCTTAATTACTTCTATGCCTGCCATTTCATGGTCATCATTTCTAACTGCTTTATTTTATGCAGAATTTATGCTTAATTTTATGCAGAAGCATTTGGCTTTCTCAACCTATAAGACCAAATTTGGAACTCAGTCAGCCTAGGCTGTAAGCCACAAATTGAGAGCAGTTCCCTTAATAATGCAATACTTCTTTCCATTCCTTCCCATGGGCTGTTTAAAGTCACAGTTCATCTCTTACAAGACTTTATAAAATAAAGCAAGAAGGTTAATGTACACCCTATGCCCTTGTGAGAGTCTAAAAGAAGACACATAAGTAAATAAAAAATAATAATAATCAAGAAGGAAGGAGTAATCACTAATAGTCTAAATATCTCATTATAATTTTCTTAATACTATTATCTCAGCTGGTAATTTATCTGATTTACAAGAATAAATGGGTAAAAGTTTAGCAAATTTTCTCCTAATTGAAGTGTAGCAGGCCTACAATATTATGTGAGTTGCAAGTGTACAATAGGGATTTGAAATTTATATATATATTGCAAAATGTTTACCATGATAGGTGTAGTTACCATACGACACTACACAAAGGTATTACAATATTATTGACTACATTCCCTCTGCTATATTTTATATCCCTGTGACTTCTTTACTTTATAACTGGAATTTGACCACCACAATAGAAGAATTAGTAGGCTTTCATCCTGCAAATTCTGGGTTTTCAGTACATGTGTCTGTCTCTTTCACCGCAGTACATCACCTCTAACCTTCTGTTACTTTCAGAACCCAACTACTAGTTCCCAATTCTGGACCAATTAAGAATTGCATCCTACTTCTAGCAACTACAAAATTACAATGGCTTCAGCATGATAGATGTTTACTTCTTTTATACAAAAATAAATTCTTGATCTAGACCTCTAGGAATGGTATTTATGGCCTTGTATTTTTATCATTAACTTGAGCTCTTTATATTGTCTATTTTCTGTTGCAGCCATTTTTCTTAAATTAACTCAGCCGGCAGGGGGGAAAGGCAGAAGGGCACACCTTCCCACTTTTAATGAGACATTATTGAAGGCCCATGAAACATTTAAGCTGATACTTCATTGGCTAGAAGTGGTTATCTGGTCAGTTATAGCTGAAAGGGATATTGATAATTAACTATGTACTTTATTCTGGGTTATATAATGCCCATGTAAAATTTCCAGATTCCTCTAAAGAAGGAAAGAAAACATTGGTACACAATTAGAATTAACCGTCATAATGCATTATCATGCTATGATACACTTTTTCCAAGTATATTTCTTTATTTTTCTGTATAACAGAGTAAAAAAGAGACATTGTGGTTTAATAATTATTTACTTTGGGATTTATGACATAAGAACAATGAGAACTACTTAAGGGCAAAAATGATCTATGAAAATTTCAGTTTAAAATCTCACTTTTTTCATTTATTAATTTTCATTATGAAATACATATTATTTGCTTTTTTCTGCATATAATTTTTCATATAGAAGCATATAATTTCATATATAGAATTATCCTAAAGTATTCTAGTATTAAGTTTAATTCTGTAGTATGAGTTTAAGTGGCATTAATTGTGGAAGAGATAGACTTCATATACTGGCTTTCAAGAATGAATATTACAAGGATATAGAAAATAGTACAGCCTACCCTAAAATTAAATATATGTCAAGTTCCAATCTTAACCTAAATAAGACAACCCTACACAATTAGCAGCCCAGGGAAGCTCCTCTTATGAGGAGATATTAAAAGAAAATAAGTAGCATTCTGAAAAACTGAATGTAGAATGGCTTTTTGCTTATATAAATAAATCAGGATGATATAATTTCAAAATTTTACCAGCCACTGGGTATGCTGTAAAAAAAAAAAAAAAAAAATCATAGCAGATTATTGAATCACAGAACCCGTGCTTTTTTATTTATAAAGATTTAAAGGACATTTATTTAGAATCTGCAGTCAACTCAATGGTTTTTCTATGTATATCACCATGATTTTCTCTGTGGTATAGGAATTCATTGATTACAAATAGTCAAGATTTCCCTAGGCTCGTGAATATGAATGTGTTCCTTTTCTATTTAATTAAAATTTGACATCATGAGTCTTATAAATTTTCTCCTTTAATTAATTGGGAAATACACAGTAAATAACAGAAAACTTTACTGAAAATGTTTTCTTTAATTTTTATTTCATGCCTCTCTCAGATTTTACAACTGAAACCAGAGAGTTGTAAAATCTATGGGCGGCATTGAGCAGTAGACAACTTATTTAGCAAGATACACTTAAACTTTAACCCACAGGTCAGCCAGATGGACATTATTACATGACTTCTAGTTTTGCTAAGCAAAAAATAAATTTACGCTTGACAAAAGTTGCTACCATACTTCCCTGTCAGCATAATTTACATCACAGGAGAAAGAAAAAAAAAATGTTTTGTACCCTATGGCAGAGTTGTATTACTGTCAGCGTTTTCTAATTGTACTTTGTTAGCTACATAATGTTGTAGCTTTTAGTTAGTAGTCATTCTGAAAAATACTTTCTGAGGACATTATAGGAAACTTTTTTGTTTTGAAAAAACTTCCAACCAAGCTTTGATAATGCAGACAACCTTATCAAGCATTCTTCCTATATCAGTACTCAAGAATTTTTAAGAGGGCAAAGCTATATGTACTGTGAACATTTAAAATTAGATATATGTCTTTAATATATATAAGTCTAAATATTTATTAACACAATAGTAAAACAGTAATATTAATAATGTCAACACTAGTCATTACTGTGCTAATAATCAGTTATGAATATTATCAGTAATCACATTAATTTTATATTACCATATAATTACTTTACATGTTATTCTAAAATCATACCCTATGCTATGTTATATAATAATATATGATCTTTATAGAATATAAATTATTATCACAATTATTAATCATTAATATCACAATATAATAGGTATTCTTACTCATTAACAAAACAAATTCTTTCATTAATAATAAATATGTGTGATTATCATTATTATGTGCCTATATTTTAAATTTTGGATATCCATTTCCATATTGATAAGCATGTAGGTTATTTCCAAAATTTGCATTTATAAGCAAAGCTGTAATATATTTGTATGTATGTATGTAGTAAAAGTATAGAACCATGAATGAGAAGTGTATACAATGGCTTCCAAAAAGTATTCCTCTCAAGGAAAATGGAAATGTGTAGGAAAGGTCGTAGTTGCTCTTACTTCAGTCAGTAAAATACATTTATTCTATAAAACCACATATATCCAATGTGACAAAATTTCAACATTAACAATTTTCTGTGGCAGGTATATAGTGGTCAAATTATTTTCTCATATTTTAACTATACTTGAATTTAGGCAGGAGAAATAAAACACGAATATAAAGATCATTGTACACAATGAATATTTTAAATTTCAAACTAGTTTAAAACTGGTTTCCCTACCATACTTATTTACACGCATTTTAATGGCACATCCTTAACTTACATCCAGGTATCCTGACTATTATTAAAACTAACCAGGAATTGGAAATAGCACATTGACTGTCTTTAATATGGCATGTTAGCTGACTCCAAGTGGAAGAGAAATGGTTGTAAATGCCTTTATCTTAGCCAGGAACTCGACTGTAAGGAAGCATCTGGTTTAAGTGTATCTTGGGATTCAGACCATTTGCCTCCTGAAAAAAAAGCTTTAAGAGATTTGGTTGAATATAGCAGGATAATGGAGTGTGGCAGTTGCCACTGTGGTCATCCCAAATATTCGTCAATACAAGATGTTGGACTTTATCTTTTAAGATTTTATTTATTTATGTGTCAGAGAGCGAGCGAGAGCGAGCACAGGCAGACAGAGTGGAAGGCAGAGTCAGAGGGAGCAAGGATCCCGATGTGGGACTCGATCCCAGGACGCTGGGATCATGACCTGAGCCGAAGGCAGCTGCTTAACCAACTGAGCCACCCAGGCGTCCCAAGATGTTGGACTTTAAAGGAGAGGAAGTAAAGAGCAGAACTCAAAGCCTAGCACTCAATAAAAATATTGTGTGTGGAGTGTGTATGTGTGTGTGTGTGTGTGTGTTACCACAAATCATCACATGGCTTGAAGTGGAATAATTTTTTTGCTTGGACCACTAAAGCTAAATGTTTTTGTCAGGCTAACATTATTGTTAGCCTTGGCAGAAAACCTGGCCAGGGGAGTGGGTGAGTGAAAACAAGTTTGCTTTTATGTTGTGCATTCATTCCCCACACCACAAACAAATAAAATAGCTTACAAACTGTCCTTTAAATATCTGTTCATACAGGGATGGTCCAGCAGCAGAAAAATTACCCCAGCTTCATTCCTGCAGACCATATTTTTTCAACTGTAACATTTAAGAAGGAATCATAAATCTGGTGTTTGGGGATGATTGGAGCAGTGGATGCATGGTTAAGGATTCAAAACCATCATTGCCAAGACTCAATGAATACATCTACACAGGATTTCATGGCCTGGTTCATTGATCTGAGATGCTGTAAATGTATAAAGTGTTGACTTATTTTTTTTAAATTAGTTTTGCCCGATGAAGCCTGGCAAAGTGACCCCTGACCTCACATTGATAAGGAGTACTCTAAGATAGTTGTGAGTCCCAGAATGAAATTAATTAATTTTAATGGAACTAATTTAACTTTTATTAATTACTTTTCAACTGCTATCTTATATGCAGTCAAAGAAGACAATGGAGATCTTCCCACAGATTGGAATCCAAAACTGCCCGATTAATCTGTCACATGAAAGTATCTACCCCATGCTAGGAAGGCCTTCTTATTCTTGTGCAGTAGTATATATCAGACACTATATGCTTCCCTTGATATCTTTTAGTAATGGAACATTATGTATTGATTTTCTGGTTATTTTATTGGCTATTTCAAAGCCAAAAGGTTTGTCTCTTTCATATATATAAAGAGAGAAAGATCCCACATCTCGATGACATATTTTAACCCTTTGGCCATACAGGATTCATACAAAACCTTTTTTTAACACGACCCACTAAATTCAGTCCCTTTTAAAAGCATGTATATGATGAAGGGAAGAATTCTAGATACACGAGCAATACTTCTTTATTAGAAGAATTATACAGAATTTAAATATACAACTCATAAAAAGTATTTGTGGGTAAACATGAACCATAGAGCAGAAATTCAAGGGGCGCCTGGGTAGCTCAGTGGTTTAAGCCTCTGCCTTCAGCTCAGGTCATGATCTCAGGGTCCTGGGATTGAGCCCCACATTAGGCTCTCTGCTCAGCGGAGAGCCTGCTTCCCCCTCTCTCTGCCTGCCTTCTGCCTACTTGTGATCTTTCTCTGTCTATCAAATAAATAAATAAATAAAAATCTTAAAAAAAGAAAGAAATTCAAGTAAGTCTTTTTTATGCATTACCGTATATAATGTTATGAAAATCATTTGCAAAAAGTTATTATTCGTATTTGCCAAATGGAAAAAAAATCCCTAAACTTCAAAAGGGCTAACAATTGATTAAAATCACATTTAGTAAGTGTCTGAATCAGTATGTGATTTCGGGTGACAGGAGTCTTGAAAGAGGTGAGAATCTCCAAACTCAGAGTCATAAGTCATTAAGGTAATGGTGCGTAGCACTTAACAATGTTGTCTTAGAGTTTGGTTACATGGCTTGAAATTCCAAACTACTAGCCTTGGGCCTAACATCTCTACAAATTCACAACCCCTTACGTGCAATTCCAAAATTCAAAAGCTATGACAACTGACAATTTTTGTAGGTTTTATGTAACCTACTTGGTGGCAAAATTTAATCTGATGACCATGAAGACACTTAGAGCTCTATTAACTCCAATTAATATGCATATCTAAATGTTTTACTAAAGATATTTTAGTATTTTATCATTATGTTTGATTAGAGATAATACTGTAGATAATCTTGGAATTATGACAAAAATACAATAGATGGATCATATCACCTTTATGAAACATTTTGCATACTAAAGCACATCTGGCTCAAAATGTCTGCCTAAGATATTGCAAACCTCTTATCTCAATTATAAAATTGGGAGAAAATAGTATCTGTTACATAGAATTTTTATGGTAATGAAAATAATGTAGAACAGTTATGGACTTCAATGTGCATCTCTTCATAATCACTCAGTCCATGTTAGCTATCATTAATTATGCTCCTAAGGTAAAAGTCACAACTGATTTGTGAAGAACTGGTAGGAGATATTCTAAGAAACTTGAAATTTTTAGCTGTCCCACATCATTGCTATCCTTCTACTTCTTTAAGATATCATTGATCCATGTCTATAAAGAAATAGATGTGGATGATTATCCACAATAGAAAATGAAGCTGAGTTGAAATAGTATTTTCCAAAGCATAAAGCTCCATAACACAGTGATACAACATCTCCAGAGTCCTAATGGATGGAAAGTAAAAGCCAATAACTTGACACCTGGGGAAGAGTCTTTTAAGTGAAAGCAACAGACGGACATCTCAGAAAAAAGGCAAAGATCCCAGAATTTCAACACCTAGGATCCTCTTATTGTGGGGGAGGGAGCAAAATATAATTCATAAAGCACAAATCCTAAAATACAGAACTCAAGTCACAAGTTTTAGAATAATAGAATCCATGAAATATTGGGAAATTGGAACAAATAGAAGATGAGTCCAAAGAAATAGTGTGAAGTTGTGACTATAAAAGATCAGGCTATATCAAAAGAAATGAAATCTTGCCATTTGCAACTATGTGGATGGAAATAGAGGGTATCATGTTTAGTGAAATAAGTCAATAGGAGAAAGAAAACTACCATATGATCTCCTTGATATGAGGAAGTGGAGATGCAACATGGAGGGTTTGGGGGTTGGAAAAGAATAAGTGCAACAAAGATGGGATCTGGATGGAGACAAACCATAACTGACTCTTAATCTCACAAAACAAACTGAGGGTTGCTGGGGGGAGGGGGTTTGGGAACAGGGGGGTGGGGTTATGGACATTGGGGAGGGTATGTGCTATGGTGAGTGCTGTGAAGTGTGTAAACCTGGCGATTCACAAGCCTGTACCCCTGGGGATAAAAATACATCATATATTTATTAAAAAAAAAAAAAATCCGGCTAAGAGCAGTAAATCTATCTGTAGCAGGCAGCTGGGAAGAGGTCTCCCAAAGGTCCTCGCTTCCTGGTCTCCATTCCCTTGTATAATTCCTTCCACTGAGCTGGACTTGGTATACTTCTTTCTAAGGAGTAGCTTATGGCAGAAATTAGCTCCTAGATAAACTTGTAAAAGACAGAGGCTTTCTTAAAAAAAAAAAAAAAAAAAAAAGACAGAGGCTTTCATCTTGGGCCTCTCTCACCCTATGTTGCAGCTGTTAGGATGGGAACTGTACCGAGAGATGCCTGCAGAGAAAGGAGCTGAATCCAGGAGAACCTGAGCGCGTCAGGTCACCAGCCTGTGGGGAGCAGAATCCTGTCTGTGATGGGACTGCCCCCAATTGCAGCCTCAATGCAACCTCATGAGAGAGCATACAGGAAAGGCAGGATGCACTCAGCTGAGCAACACTTGGAATTCGGGCCCCTAGGAGCAGAGGTAACAAATGTTTGCTGTGTTAAGTAACTAAGTTTTGGAATAATTTTTTTTTCCCAGTGATTAAAAATAAGGAAGTGTTTAACTATAGAGAGAATGCTAAATGGCTTCCATTACAGAACAGATTACAATTTCTATAAACACATATAGATGTAAAATGGATGATGCAAGTGGAGGTAATAATAAGAAATAATATAGAAGGAGTGATGTGCAAGAAGGAAATATATGTTCTAATATTTTATGGATATAATAGTGGAATAAAAATGCAACCTAGATTTCATAAATTATGAAAGAGAAATATAAAAACATAATCTGAGCCAATAAGGTACACTAGACAAAAATCAAAGAATGTACAATTATGCATGCATAATGCACAAAAACATGGATATTAATAATAATAGTGAGAAAGATGAAGAAGTAGCGAACACATGTTGAGCAATTGTTATATTTCTGTCCCTCTTCTTAGCCTTTTATATATATTAACTCATTTAATCCTTAGAATAATTTTAGAAAATTATTGCTGTTTTCTCCAATTAATAGATGAGAAGAAATATTTAAAATTACTAAATAATGCAACTATGTGACTTAGTAAAGTCTGTGTTCACACATAAAAATAATATCCTCAAATGTTTATTATTAGGTAAGAATAAAACAAATGAGTCTTCAAATCAATGTCAAAAAAGATGACAAACAGGAAAGTATAAGAAGGGAAGTTAGAATAAATTATTCATCTCCCCATGCTAAAAAAATCCTCCAGTATTATGTATAATTAGAATCCTCCCCAACTTAGGCTTTTGCATGGGCTCCTTTTTCTGCCCAAAATCCTTTCTCCAGAAATCTGAGTCTTCATGGATTCTGAGTCACATGGTATCAGATGTCCTTATCCCCTTATTGACCTACATGTCACCTCTTCAAAAAGCTTTCTTTGAACACCAACATTAAAATGCCCTATTATGCAGTCTTTCTCTCTTTCCATTTTTGTTAACTGGGGTACATTTTATTAGGTTTGTCATACCCCTCATGTATTCGTTATTAGCTCTCAGGATATGCTGTCCTCATTCAGTGGCCCATGTATGCTCCTAGTTAGTCATTTTAGTTTAGATCACTCCATTGTTTTTCATGCAATCCTCGATCTCAGTCTGTTTCTCTAAAGTAACTACATTCAATGCTCTTGAGAAAACTATATCATGAATTGCTTAGGTCTAGCAATTATACCTATAGGTAGGATAATAATTCTATTTTTGGAAAAGAATCTGATTACATTTTAAAACTCAATTCTAAACAAACACAAAATGTTCACTAAATGTTAAGCTCCATTTAGATAAAGAAGTTACAGTCAGCCTATTTATTACGACCACCATTAACTACAGTAAGAATTGAGTCTATGTATTTAAAAATAGATATGTAATCTTTTTTTTCTTTTTGTTCATGATAGAAATTCTGTTGTCAGAAAGTCTAAGTCATAAGTTCATCAAGTTTAGCACATAATTATTTAAGGAAAAGTTTAGCATGTGATTATTCAAGCAGTAGGAGAGAATAGGTGGTTCACAGATACAAATACAATGCAGAAAAATACATGAAAAATGATACTATTTAGATATTTTTCTCTAGAAAATGTTGTCTGTTAAATAAAATTATTAGAGATAAATATTTTTGAAGTGATAAGAGAATTAGCCACATGGGAAATATCATGATTGTTTGGATTATAAGTGACAACATTCTGAGTAAGTCAGAGGATGGGGAGAAAATTGCTGTATTACCTATTTTGAGGAACTCTTTTTACTTCAGATAATCCCAGATATATTTCCAGATATATCCAGAGTTGATAAAGCAGTAAGGTTCATTTTAAGTTAAGTAGAGAACTGCAGATAGATAAGATCTACAGAGGTAATAAAAAAAAAAAAAGAGCTGGTAGTAGCAACTAATAGCAACACTTCTAGAAATTCTGTGGTGCCCTTAGAGGAAAGTTGACCCCCAGACTAGAAAATAAACATATATATATATATGCAGATATATATATATGTTACAAAGAAAAGGTACCAAGTAATTCTGATAAATAAATAAAACTCATTCATTTTTAATACAGTATTTATTTCAATCCTTGTTTATATAACTGAAACCTCAGGTCTTCAGAGCTATATAAAATGCCCATTCTTTTTTTCCATTTAGCATCCCAATCAAAAAAAATCATTTACAGTTAAAATTTTTTGTAATCACAACATTTTCATAATAAATTAACAAAGAGCTATTCTTTATTTTTAACAAATAAAAGGTTTTCTCTTTCCCTAAACTTACTATTAAAATGTTTTACCACCTAGAATTTTTTTTTCTTAACATCTAAAAATTTTAAAACAATGTACTTCTCATGGCTATCTGACCATGTGCCATGGTTATTTTTATTTGATTTGGTATTTGTCAAGATAATATTATTTTCCCAAATGAAACTGACCATCCATCCCTTTATTCATTCTTCCCTTCATTTATTCCAAGAATAAAATTAAAAGAAAGGATGTCTTTGGGACAGGTTAATTATTAAAGAGAAGTTTTGCTGTGAAATTTCTGTGATATAGCTAAACAAAAGGGGAAAAAAACAGGAAAGGAAGTTTGCACATATGCTAGCATCACTGAGAATAATAGAGTTCAGACACTGAACAGCAAATTTTGAGCTACAAAATAATTTGAATCCAAGTTGATGGAAGAGTAGATAAGTTGACACATCTCTCTCTTTCTGATTACAATAAACTTGTAAAAGTGGATCAATGGTGAGATTTATAAAAGAAAATCATCAATAAGTTCCAATGTGCGGAATAAATATTAAGTGTACCGAGTCTGTGGAAGGACGTAAATTTAGGCAATGGATCAAAAGAGTTCACTGTAAGAGTCACAGTCCTCTATAGAGGGAGGGATTGAAGTACATGGCTCACTAGAAGACATTAGGCAAAGAAAAGAAACAGTACAATGTAAAGAGATGTTAGAAAATTGGTTTATTCAAGAACATCCAGGAGACCAATGTAGAAGAGGTTAACAAGTTGGAAAAAGGCACAGGATAAGTATTCTTAGGACTCAGAGCATCACAAGGATGTTGGCCTTACATCTAAGTCATTGCAAGACTTTGTGTAGAACAGTGACTGTCAAAATTTAGGTACACCCAAAACACCTTGGAGGGAATGTAAAAATACAGATTGCTGAGTTCTGCTGCCATGATTTCTGATTCAAAATATCTGGGAGATGACCCCAGAAATTGTTGCTGGACTAATGACCACATTTTGAAAATCACTGGTATAGAGGATTGAATGCAATGTTTAATTCAATTAATCTAGTTTATTTTTGGAAAGAGACCAAAGCATCTCAAGGCTGAAAGCAGTGGGGAAAGGCCTCTCTCTGTAGGTTGTGGTTGAATTCATTTTCAGGTCTACAGGACATAGCTGGCTTCTGTTAGATTGTGTATGTGTGTATGCACTATGATGTTCTTCAAAAGACTCTAGTGGCCACTTCCAGGAAATACTAATTGCCTCAGGGGACAAGTGTGCACTCTTGATGGAGAACCTGAGTGCTCAGGAATGTGTTGGATTCCTCTCTGTCTCGTGCAGCTCAGGGACTCCTGCACAGTCTAGGGCCTGAGCCTCTGAGCTACCTGCCCCAGGTGATCAGTTAGTCATTAGTGAAGATGTTATTCTCCTCATGTCTATGTTGTAAAGCAATGATGGTTCCCTTGGTTGGACTGGAGCTACTTTCTGGAAGAAGAAAGTCACTGAACTTAACTTTATATGACAAATATGTAATGGGCCAGGAAGCTGTGTATCCTTCTTGACTGTTACCTCCAAAACTTAGAGGACTTACAGTGTCTGCCACTGGCATGACAGGCCAGTGAAGCCTGAAGCTAGTCAGCCTTTGAGGTCTGAGGGATGTACACTTCTCACTGAATCTGGAGTTCCTAAGACACAGGCCCTGATGAAGGGAGCATTACCTCAACCACTACCTTTGTTCATGGCTCCATGCCATTTGTGACAGCCTTGGCAGATCTCCAAGTGGAGTCTAGCTGCCCCATCAGGCAAGGATTCTTAGAAGACCCAGTGACCATCAACCATGGGCACAACTTCTGTCACTCCTGCAACAGTATTTCCTGAAAGGAGCTATAGGATACCTTTCCATGCCCTGTCCGACATTTTTTTTTTTTTTTTCTATCCAGATAAGAACTTCAGGAGCAAATCCCAGCTCAGTAATTTGATTTGTCCCTAGGGTACTCTCCAGAACAGAGGAAGCAAGAGGAGAGGCATGAAAAGAATGCTATGTTTGAGAAGGAGAATCAACCTTCAACTCTTTTCCATAAAAAAGACCTAGAGGTTTGATATATACAGCACATTTTCTCCACCAAACAGCAGAAACTCCACATATATTGCATGAAGAAAGCTTGTCCCATCAAATGAAAATTCAAGAATGTAGCATTGAGCCCTTGAAGAACCATGGGGAATGAGCTGGGGGAGGGGAGAGACTAACTTCACAAGTCGGCATGTCAGTGGAGCTTACAAAAATATAACAGGTAGGAGAGAGGAAATAAATTCTGAATGTGGACAAATTAGACTGTTTCTACTAAACGAGCAAGAAGCAATTTAAACAAATACAAGATAAAGAGAGGGACATTATAACAAAACTAAAAGAATAGCTCGTAAATTTTTCGATCATAGCTGCACATTGAGACATCTGCTGGGGGTGAGAGAGGGCGAACCGAAGTTACTGCCGTAGGAATATCCACCACAGGGATAGAAACCCAACATCTCCAGATCTTTTTTCTATAAAAGATATACGGATTTGGCCTTCCTCCACATTCTGGCTTGGACAAATTTATCAACCCATTTCACAGTGGAAGTGATGGCCCATTGTATGTACTCTGTTTCTTCCCACAAGAAGAAAAATTATTTTCTCAGACATGAAAGCTACTGAGCTAATGAAAATTGGATTTTTCACAAGAATGTTAGGAACTTGAGTAATTGTCCATGAAATACCAAAATACCTATTTTGATAATTTTCTGGCTATTGTCCCTAGAAGTATCAAACAAACATGTTTTGAACTTTTTGCCTCAAAAAATTTTAAAGTGAGTATCTCCTGTGTCTTACAGCTTCCTATCAGCTCATAGCTTCGAAAAGTGCTGAAACAAGCTTTGTAATGGAATTAGTGGAGAGAGAAACAATAAGGCAGCTTCAGTGAGATCATCACAGACCTGCCTAAAGATATGGTCTGTGCAGCTAATGTTTTCAATTCTCTTTCTCACCATTCCTTGTATCCCCTAATGTTTATATCCCAGCTGCCTCCCTGTCCATTGTGGGAAGTGTGGGTTGGAGAGGAAATAGTGCTGAGAGAAAATATTGATACATAAACCATGTGTTCTCTTTTAGTTCATTAAAATCTACGTTTACTGACTGAAGAAAAAATAATTTGTTAACCTAAAAGGCAGGCTTTAGGTAATGGGAGCCTATTTTACCACATGGCAATGATGTAGGAACTCAGTATTGAGTTAAGCACCGGGTAGAAGAGATTTTTAAAAAGAAGAGTTAATGAAAAATTAGTCTATATGCCATAGGTTTAAAACAACAACAACAACAGTAACAGCTTAGCTTAAGACCAGGTGATTCATACACTTAAAGTAGATTTTTTAAGATGTGTACCAAGAAACAAGAGAGAAAAAAAGGGGGCGGAGGAATAGAGACAAGAAAAGGAGAGAAGGAAGATAATTGTAACTCAATAGTAATAGAAATGTAGACATGTACTTAAAGTGATTGGTGGATTATTTTATTCAAGGAACATATGCCATGGAATAGGCAATGAGATGGGAGATGTTAACGTTGTTTTTGCCTTTGTTCAGCTTGGTCCCCTATGTCTCTCACCGTGTGACATTCTCACTCTCCTGAGTGTGATTCAGGTATTTAAAGACACAGTAGAAATTATTTTTCACATGTCTCCTAAATGCAAACTACTTCATAGTTGGCTCAGTCAAGAAGTTGTGATCTGTTCTATTCTTGGCCGATAAACCAGGTAGGAAAGACTGGGTAGATGGCCCCAAATGCACTCTATGGCTTATTTAAGAAACTGCCAATGAGTAATTTTGGTTATAGGAAATGTCTGCCTTATCAGGAGATGTTAGGACCTAATTACCATGTACATAACATGCAATCTCCCATCTGGTAGCACACAGCTTCCGAAAAGCCATATGTTTATAAAGCTTGGGATACAGTTATTTGTTAGTTTCAACATCCACAACTGATATATTGAACTGGTAGAACTAGATTAAAAAAAAATTAAAGAGAATTTTTTTGACACAAAACACTGCAAGCAAATTCTATACAAAAAAACAAACATGTTTCTTAGAGGGATATCAAAGAAGTGACTAGGCAATCAATGACCCAGAATGTTCCACAAAACATAATTTTGATATCTTCAATGAAAAAATGTCCAAATTATGATGTCAAAACCAAATTAAATTTAGACTTCATAGAGAATTCTTACTTATCCATTCTATTTTTTTAATATAAAACCTTTGCACAAATTAATTCTTCATTCTGTCAGTGTTTTTTCTAGAAAGTAGGTTTGCAGTAGTTGACCTTTTCCCTTATATCTCATATGAATATTGATATATACTATACATTGTATAGATTTGATTTTTATAATATACATCTACATTTACATTTCTCGATTTATGAACATACCTCCTTCTTTCTTTCTTTAATCTTTTTCAGAAGGTATATTATTGGAGAGTCTCAAAATTTAGTGGAAGTTTTGACTAAACTCAAAGATTCATTTTCTCAGTAGACTATAAAATATAAACATTGATTTATGGATTTAAAGGATAATAATGAAAGGAAATGTTTTGCCATATGAAGTTCAAAAATAGCTTTTCAAATAAGTTGAGATAGAAATTACTTATCCTTCCGCAAGGCAATCTTTTTTCTCAGAGAAAATAAATATACAAATAAATGGAGAGAGCATTTAATTTCTCCTGAATAGCAAAATCTGCCCTTAATGAAAAATTGACTTTTGCAGGCAAATAATTATACTTTCCTTATTTTATAATTCTATAGTCCTGTAAATCCTACATTATTTATTTTTATTTTTTTAAGATTTTATTTATTTATTTGACAGAGAGATTACAAATAGACAGAGATACACACAGAGAGGGGGAAGCAGGCATCCTGTTAAGCAGAAAGTCCAATGCGAGGCTCGATCCCAGGATCCTGAGATCATGACCTGAGCAGAAGGGAGAGGGTCAACCCACTGAGCTACCTATCCTATATTTTTTTATCTCATAAATCCTGTATAGTACATATATTTTATAAACTGAGTTTACCTAGATATATAAAAAAAGATTACATGTATAAATAAATTAGGTAAAGCTTTATGTACTAACATTTGGAAAGTTCATTATATCTAATTTCATTTGTAAGATGTTATGAGATTGTAAATATAATGTCTAAGATGATCTAAGATATGTGTCTGTCTCTTGATGTCATTCTTGAATGTTTTGAATTTTTAAATTGTATAAAACAGTTTCTGATAATTTGGACAGACAAACTCTCAAATGAGTCTACCTTATACTGAATTTTGAATTTTATTTTTCCAAATGTATGATTTTAAACCATCCAAATTTTGCTCAGTTACCAAATAGACTTAGGTTTGAATTCAGAAGTTATTATCTCTGTTTCTGCTTTCCTTTAAAAAAAATTTAGTTATTGTATTTTTTCTTCTTAATCTTAACTGTTGTCACATTAAAAAAAAACTTAAAGAAAAAGTATAGTTCATCAATTTAACACTCTACTAATAAAACCAGGGACAATTAATTATATTCATTTGATTTGATAGATATTTATGGTTAAGGACATAATATAATGAAAGTTCAAACATTATCACTAGAAAAATAATGGAGATAAATAAAACCAGTGATATACATTTTCCCCTAATTTTAAGTGTTCCTTCAGGGAATGATATTTCCAAATTCATAATCATTCTATTTTGAGAATAGGTTCATATCATATATATTTTCTTGAGAATAGGTTCATATCATATATATATATTTTTAGTCATTTTCTCTGTAGTCCTATATTGATAAGTGTTGGGTCAAATCATTTTGATAGTTGAGTTAACATTACCTGGTTTTATAACTCTCATTTATCAAACTAAGTTCGACCATTATGTTCTATCCATATAGAAGAAGGAAGGCAGGAAGGAAGGATAGAAGGAAGGGGAGAAAGAAGGGAAGGAGTAAACGGGAGGAAAGAAAAGGAGGAAAACACAGGGTTATTGTGGGTAATATAAAAATATAAAAATACTAACAGTTGCACCAGGTCAAATGTAAACTATCAACTTGTATTTAAACAGTATATAAAGGCAACTAAATGAATCAATAATAATTTAAATAACTAATTTTGAATACTTGGTTTGAGTTGCTATTTTATTTTAATAAAATGAATCATAAATATATCTATGTATGATTTTACATAGATCATTCTGGTTTTTTTTTTCAAATTATTTATTTTCAGAAAAACAGTATTCATTATTTTTTTTTCTATTTTAATTTTTTTTATTTTTTATAAACATATATTTTTATCCCCAGGGGTACAGGTCTGTGAATCACCAGGTTTACACACTTCACAGCACTCACCAAATCACATACCCTCCCCAATGTCCATAATCCCACCCCCTTCTCCCAAACCCCCTCCCCCCGGCAACCCTCAGTTTGTTTTGTGAGATTAAGAGTCACTTATGGTTTGTCTCCCTCCCAATCCCATCTTGTTTCATTTATTCTTCTTCTACCCACTTAAGCCTCCATGTTGCATCACCACTTCCTCATATCAGGGAGATCATATGATAGTTGTCTTTCTCTGCTTGACTTATTTCGCTAAGCATGATACGCTCTAGTTCCATCCATGTTGTTGCAAATGGCAAGATTTCATTTCTTTTGATGGCTGCATAGTATTCCATTGTGTATATATACCACATCTTCTTGATCCATTCATCTGTTGATGGACATCTAGGTTCTTTCCATAGTTTGGCTATTGTGGACATTGCTGCTATAAACATTCGGGTGCATGTGCCCCTTTAAATCACTACATTTGTATCTTTAGGGTAAATACCCAATAGTGCAATTGCTGGGCCATAGGGCAGTTCTATTTTCAACATTTTGAGGAACCTCCATGCTGTTTTCCAGAGTGGCTGCACCAGCTTGCATTCCCACCAACAGTGTAGGAGGGTTCCCCTTTCTCCGCATCCTCGCCAGCATCTGTCATTTCCTGACTTGTTGATTTTAGCCATTCTGACTGGTGTGAGGTGATATCGCATTGTGGTTTTGATTTGTATTTCCCTGATGCCGAGTGATATGGAGCACTTTTTCATGTGTCTGTTCGCCATCTGGATATCTTCTTTGCAGAAATGTCTGTTCATGTCCTCTGCCCATTTCTTGATTGGATTATTTGTTCTTTGGGTGTTGAGTTTGCTAAGTTCTTTATAGATTCTGGACACTAGTCCTTTATCTGATATGTCGTTTGCAAATATCTTCTCCCATTCTGTCAGTTGTCTTTTGATTTTGTTAACTGTTTCCTTTGCTGTGCAAAAGCTTTTGATCTTGATGAAATCCCAGTAGTTCATTTTTTCCCTTGCTTCCCTTGCCTTTGGCGTTGTTCCTAGGAAGATGTTGCTGCGGCAGAGGTCGAAGAGGTTGCTGCCCGTGTTCTCCTCAAGGATTTTGATGGATTCCTTTCGTACATTGAGGTCCTTCATCCATTTTGAGTCTATTTTTGTGTGTGGTGTAAGGAAATGGTCCAATTTCATTTTTCTGCATGTGGCTGTCCAATTTTCCCAGCACCATTTATTGAAGAGGCTGTCTTTTTTCCATTCATTATTTTTTTACTGCACCCAAAGCTCCATGCAATCTGTGCCCTCTATAATACCCACCACATGGTACCACAACCTCCCACACCCCCGCCACTTCAAACCCCTCAGATTATTTTTCAGAGTCCATAGTCTCTCATGATTCACCTCCCTTTCCAATTTACCCCAACTCCCTTCTCCTCTCTAACACCCCTTGTCCTCCATGATATTTGATGTGCTCCACAAATAAGTGAAACCATATGATAATTGACTCTCTCTGCTTGACTTATTTCACTCAGCATAATCTCTTCCAGCCACAGCAACTTCTTTCAAGATATGTCTCCAAAGGCAAAGGAAACAAAAGCAAAAATAAACTTTTGGGACTTCATCAAAATCAAAAGCTTCTGCACAGCAAAGGAAACAGTCAAAAAAACAAAGAGGCAACCCACGGAATGGAAGAAGATATTTGCAAATGACAGTACAGACAAAAGGTTGATATCCAGGATCTATAATGAACTCCTCAAACTCAACACACACGAAACAGGCAAACATATCAAAAAATGGGAAGAAGATATGAACAGACACTTCTCCAATCAAGACATACAAATGGCTATCAGACACATGAAAAAATGTTCATCATCATTAGCCCTCAGGGAGATTCAAATTAAAACCACATTGATATATCACCTTACACTAGTTAGAATGGCCAAAATTAACAAAACAGGAAACAACATGTGTTGGAGAGGATGTGGAGAAAGGGGAACCCTCTTCCACTGTTGGTGGGAATGCAAGTTGGTGCAGCCTCTTTGGAGAACAGTGTGGAGATTCCTCAAGAAATTAAAAATAGAACTTCCCTATTACCCTGCCATGGCACTCCTGGGTATTTACCCCAAAGATACAGATGTCGTGAAAAGAAGGGCCATCTGTACCTCAATGTTTATAGCAGCAATGGCCACAGTCGCCAAACTATGGAAAGAACCAAGATACCCTTCAACGGACAAATGGATAAGGAGGATTTGGTCCATATACACTATAGAGTATTATGCCTCCATCAGAAAGGATGAATACCCAACTTTTGTAGCTACATAGATCATTCTTATCAAGATTGAGCATTCTTTAAACTTATAAATGCAAGAAATATGTCTCCTGTTTGCAGTTTGAGCAAATTATTCTGTAGCATATGCTTTTCTGATAGAGACTTGGTCAACAATGAAACTCTTAAATAAGTGTAAAGACTTTTAGACATGTAAATATAATTAAATCACTCAGACTATATTGAAGAAGTCTTTGAAATAAAAACATGAAAGATGGTATTTCTGTCTGAGTAATATTGAATATCTTTCTTTTTTAAAGATTTTATTTATTTATTTGCCATAGACAGAGCACAAGTAGGGGGAGTGACAGAGGAAGAAGCTGGTTCCCCACTGAGCAGGGAGCCCCATGAGGGGCTGGATCCCAGGACCCTGGGATCAGGATCTGAGCCAAAGGCCGATATTTAACCAACTGAGTCACCCAGGCATCCCGAATATCTTTTTTTTTTTTTTAAGATTTTATTTATTTATTTGACAGGCAAAGAGCTGGGTGGGGGGCAGGGGAAAGCAGGCTCCCTGCTGAACAGAAAGCCCGATGCGGGGCTTGATCCCAAGACCCTGAGATCATGACCAGAGCTGAAGGCAGAGGCTTGACGGCTTGACCCACTGAGCCACCCAGGTGCCCCCCAGATATCTTTCTTAATAAGGATTTCTAGTATCATTTCTAACATCATTTAAATTAATATGGTTCTGTTTCTTTTGTTTTCTCAAACTGTTCCACATGCTAACCAGGTGTTAATACTTGATGTAAGTAATAAGCTAGAAAAGGTGGATTTTCGCATTAAAAATCACATGTGTGGGCATATATCCAATGCATATTATTATCTTAACTTTAAAATTAAACCGTGCTAGGTTTTTCTCACTTTGTTGTGTAGAACTTTGTGTTTGCATGTGTAGGTTTGGGAGAGCTGATAAGAGTGGGGTCTTATCAGATTTGAATTTCTTTCTTGGCTTTATCACTAAATTAACAGGATTAAATCAGAAACTACCTGCACAGTGTTTAGTGTGTGTGACAATTAATAAACACTTATTAAATGATAATTATTATCACATTGTTAGCATTTATTTTGTGTCATGACTAGCATTTCAATTAAAAAAAAGAACATAATCCATTTCCTACCCTTTATAATTACTAATTTACTAGGTCCTTTGATATAACTCAACACATTTTATATTCACTTCTATATCAAGTGATTTGTGCAGTACACAGGCTAAAATGATAGTCTACCTTGGAAGAATACCATGCCTTTGAATTCTTAATTCAGCTTCTTTTTTACAAACAGGATCTTTCTGGTTCTCAGGGAATAAAAATGAGTGAGAGAGACATGAAGAATGGGTTCCGGACCTGGTTCTAAAGTTGTACTCTTTAAATTAGAATATTTCATGGAAAACAACTTCAATTCACCATGGTCAATGGGGATAAATAGTACTTCTTTCTAGAATGTGTCTAGATTATAAAATGATGTAGTAATTTAGCCTCTAATAGCTTGTTAGTATTTAATTTGCAATTCATATTTAAATATATTGTTTGAAAGTACATGTCTCCAGGTGGCGTTATGCTTAGAAGAGAAGCTACATGTTAAAAATATATCCATCGCAGTAGTTATCTGAAGAGAGGAATAAGTTGTAATTGACAAGATATATAAAGTAAGCTTCTGACCCAATGGTACTTACAATAGATGTATGCTTTAAAATCTCTTGCCTGGATCAGGATGGTTAAGTTGGTTAAGCAACTGCCTTCGGCTCAGGTCATGATCCTGGAGTCCCGAGATAGCATCCTGGGATGGAGACCGGCATTAGGCTCCCCGATTAGCAGGGAGTCTGCTTCTCCTTCTGACCCTTCTCTTCTCATACTCTTCCTCTCTCTTTCAACTAAATAAATAAATAAATAATCTTTAAAAATAAATAAATAAAATAAAATCTGTTGGCTAAATTGTAGAGTTCTAGTCTATGCACTTTTCCACAGGCTTTATTCTGCAATAAAACGTTTAAAGGATCCAAGTGAAAAACATGTCTATTATAAGACTTACTTCTGAGTGTTAATCATGTGGTATAGTATAATACCCAATCATCCAATTTTTTTTTCTGAAAGATTTTTTTTATCTATTTGACAGAACACAAGTAGGCAGAGAGGCAGGCAGAGGGGTGGGGGTGGAGAAGCAGGCTCCCCGCTGAGCAGGGAGCCTGATGCGGGGTTCCATCCCAGGACACTGGGATGGTGACCTGAGCCAAAGGCAGATGCCCAACCCACTGAGCCACCCAGGAGCCCCCCAATCATCCAATGTTTTAACTGTTGATCATTAGATATTCCTAAGTGATTTATCAACCCAAATTTCCAAACAACTAGGATAAGCAATTATCCCCTTAGGAGGAGTGATATGGGAGCTCCCATCTAGTTCTAGGATTTCAGATTTTACTAAACACAGAGGAAGTGAACATCTTTTCAGCCTAACCATGGCAAGTATAAGCCTGAAATTTTTGCTGTGCATGTGTCTATATTCGTAGCAAAAAATACAACAGCCGAGAAATGGGGGCAGGGTGAAATATCCTTTGACTCTTTGTTACTTATCTTTAGTCCTCTTTAAGAGTATCTCTAACACTTGCAAGTGATTAAATCTAGAATCTTCCAACTGGAAAATTTTTGTTTGTACAATGATTTAGCTCAGGGCCATCTGAACCACTTAGTTTAAATTTCACTTCTAACCTGGAGATTTGGACTTTACAAAAGGTGCTTTTTTGGGGTACTATTCTGATTACCCATTTAGAACATACTTCTGAAATTGCAGAATGTTAGCACCACTTTATTAATAAAGCACTATGTGTACACACAAGCTTATCTAGCATAGATTGAAAAAAAAAAAAAACACTGCTTCTTAGGTCATCCTGTCTATTCAAAGGTTGGCAATAATTGCCCAAATGCATGAGAAAGTTTGTCAGTTTGCCTCTTTACATTTTGATCAGAACAATATGCTCATGTTTATTTTATTTCATGGGCTTTGTATGAATATAATGATTTTAAATAATTTAACTTAGATCGCTAAATAACCAGTTCCTATCAAGGGTGATTGATCTTCCTCTACCTGAAATTAATTACCTAAAATTGCAATAACAATTTCTGTTCACTAGCTTCATTTTTGGTGAAGATTTATTTTAAAATTCACAAAAAATCAGAGCATTTAATTGGTGAATTTATTTATTCTGCTTTAAACTCTATATACTCTTTAATATTTTTTTTTCTAAATTTGTTTAATAGCAAATCATCATGTTTAAGCAGATGAATGAATAGGGTCCATCTTGTCTCTGGTGCATTGCCCCAGCACTTAGCCCTTGCCTGGCATGCAAGAGTCCTACAGGTTAACTTTGAACTCCTCTATCTTACTTTTTTTTTTTTTTTAACATTCCAAGTATCTTTATTTTTTTTTATATAATTTTTTATTTTTTATAAACATATATTTTTATCCCCAGGGGTACAGGTCTGTGAATCACCAGGTTTACACACTTCACAGCACTCACCAAAGCACATACCCTCCCCAATGTCCATAATCCCACCCCCTTCTCCCAAACCCCCTCCCCCCAGAAACCCTCAGTTTGTTTTGTGAGATTAAGAGTCACTTATGGTTTGTCTCCCTCCCAATCCCATCTTGTTTCATTGATTCTTCTCCTACCCACTTAAGCCCCCATGTTGCATCACCACTTCCTCATATCAGGGAGATCATATGATAGTTGTCTTTCTCCGCTTGACTTATTTCGCTAAGCATGATACACTCCTCTATCTTTCTACCATACCCTGGGCCCTAGCCTTTCCCCAGAAGGCCCTTCCTTGTCTAATGTGTGCTAATACTCTGGTATTTGCAGTATAATGGCAAAATTTATCTAGCTAGAAAAGCACTCAGTTTATAATAAAGATTCTGCTTTCAATAGGTACAAGGGATTAAAATTTGCTGAAGGGGAAGCTATTTGGGGGGAAGTGAGCTGCCTTCTCACATTTCTTGAGTTATATATACTGCCTATATTTTTTATACTGGTTGGCTGAATTAAGCTAATAACTTCCAATTGCAGAATCATTTTTTTGCTTTGCATTCAACATTTCTTAATACATCTTAAAAATTGATACATGTACAAGAAATTCTATAGTTTGAGGACCATAGTATAAATATGTGAGCAAAAGAAAAATGCAGTTTCATTAAGACTAAAGATTATTTTCACATCTGAAAGAAATATTCTACCTGGTCTTTAAGAAAATATAATGATTTATTTTATAATATATGTTAGAGTCATATTTTAAATATAACTATACAGATGATTGCAGAATTCATCATAAATAAAACTCTGTTAAAATGTGCTATCTGAAATATTAGTGAAAGGTATATATGTATATCTTCTTTACATATAAAGTATATATGTATGGAAATCTGATTTCCATACATATACACACAATGATACCATAGAAAAATGCATTCCACTTTCCAATTCACAGGAAAAGCATTGCAATACAAATTAGAGAATACCTTTGAAACAAAAAATACAAAATGGTTTTTGAAATTTGATCTAAATTATAATCATGTGGCATTTTAAAAATTTATTTCTTAAACCTAATTTCTTTATTTCATTTAGATACAAGTAAATTTCAACTACCTTGATAGAACCAATCCCAAATAAAACTAACAAACAGTAAACATAATTTGGACACTTGATTTTGCTCTCGCATTTGAAATTAGTTTTGTCATTTGCATTCAAAACACATTAATGTCCTCAGACTGTGGATCACTCATTCACAAAATAATATAAAGCTATGACATCCCCCTGTCTCCAACATTAGAAACACCAACTATCCATATAAAATAATACAACATAGCACAAACAACACTGTCAATATTTTAAGATTTGGACTTACTTAATTCACATTTTCTAGGGATACTGGTAATATAAACTTTATAAATCTTTTCTGATGAATTAATTTCACTGTAATATCTAATTAGAGAACATTTCATCTAAACTCGACCTCATTTCAAAATCTTTTAGAATGAAAGTAAAAAAAAGCTTAAGTTCCCCTCAACAGGAAAATAAAATAGATCTTCAGTCAAGGATAAAAATTATGTCATTCTCCTCAAATAATTGTGATAATTTTACTACACACACTCATTCATATTTGAAAGAAAAAAAAGAAAAATTGGCACCAAATAAAACAACATGCATTTTTTAAAGAACAAAAATACAGTAGATATGTGAAATGTGACGGTCAAATATGGAATGAACTGAAGTTGTTAGTCGGGGCAAGGGTTGGTTGATTTGTTTGTTTGGAAATAATTACAGATACAGAGACAATCTATATATCCTTCACCCAATTTCCTCCTCTGGTAACATCTTCTATTGCTCTAATTCTGGAGTAGGAGAAGAATCTTGGAAATCCTTCCTTTCAACAATCTATATTATGCCTTTGCTTAACTCATTTACCAGTTCTAGGGGATTGTGTGTGTGAGAGTGGTGGGTGTGTGTGTGTATGTGTGTGTACACACATCATTTCTCTGGAGTTGTATAGACAAATAAACACGTCATCTGCAAAAGTATGCAGATTGGAGATTCCAAATTGTATGCATTTCATTTCTTCTTTCCTTACTGTAGTGGTTTCTACTACATTTCTACTACTACATTGACGAGTAGACATCCACACTCATGCATTGTTCCCTAAGAAGGAAGTCATTCAAGTTTCACCATGAAGAATGAATTTAGCTGTAGAAGTTTGGGAACTACTTTCCATCAAATTAAAGAAGTTCCTATTTGTTCCTAATTTTTAGAAAGTTTTTCTTTTTTCAATGGATGTGGGAATTTGTTCGATGTAACTGATAAGAATATATGATCTCTCTTCTTTATTCCATTGTTACTTCTATTTTGAAATGTTGAAAAAAGTCTTGCATAACGAAAAAAAAATTCCACTTGGCTGCATTGTATAATTCTTTTTATATGTTGCTGAATGGATTTGCTAATATTTTGTTGAGGATTTTTCTCATTGATTAGCTATTCTTTCAAAAATAAGCTATTATTTTTAGCTTTCTCTAGCACCCTCTGTATACGTATGTGTGTGTGTGTGTGTGTGTGTGTGTGTTCTAATCATGGTCCTCTTTGTTTTATTCATTAGTATAATAGTATTGCATTATTGGCTACCTACCAAAACTTCTTAAAAATCTATTTCCCAGGAGGTAGTAGAGCATAATGGCCTTAGCGACAAAAACCATGGGCTCTGGAACAGATTTTGTAAGTTCAAATCCCAGGCTCACTACTTTCTAACTTTATAACCTTGACAATTTATAGAACATTTTCTTTTCTGTGGCTAAATCTTTCTCTCTCTCTTTAATGACACAGTCATACGTAAAGCAGAGAGTTTGGCTTCTATATGGCTTATAAATACAAGAGGGGCTAAGATTTAAGATGGTTGCCAAATAAACTAGAATCATACCTGTAAATATTTTATTAAAGTAGAATATATTCACATAGACTTGCATAAAAATATTATCAATAAAAAGCAGTATGCTTTAATAAAAGATCATGTATTACTAAGTTTGGGCTTAATAATCTATAACTTGGATTGACATTTATTGTGGTACTCGCCTTGAGTAAAACATTTAGTTTTGGTTTATTTGTAGAATCTTAGGTAAAAGATTTGACTGGGGTGGGGGTGCTCCTGTAAAGACTGAACGATATAAATCATTCACTCACCAAAATATTGAGTTCAATTATCTATTGTCTATCTATGTTTTGATCTATCTATCAGCTATCTAATTATTTGCTTTTTCGTGTTTTCTAGGGATGGGTCCAGGTGATAGAGCTAGAGTGATGAACAACAGAGAAAGGCCACTTCACTAGGAGTTACTTTTTTCACTGGAATGGAAGACGTGCATATGCAAAAAGTCTAGGTCGCAACCTGACCACAGTAAATGCTTGAGGATATATCTGTTTCCCTGACTCTGTTTCTATGTCAGAGGTCGCTGCCATCCATCTATCCATTTAATTGTGGAAAGTATGTATAATATTCTTATATCCAAAGAAGTCATGTGACAGCACACTTCTTCAACTGAATTGAATTAGTAAGATCCAAAAGAGCAAACATTTTTCTTTTAATTAAAGAATATGTCCCTTTACATGATTGTAGACATTTGTTCCTTCACAAAATATGTTATTTTATGATGTCATATAGCCAGGGCCCTCAAGTAAAATCAGAGATTTGAGTTATGTACTGTATTACAGTTTTTTTTTTTAAAGCTTTACATGTACTTCTGACTATTCTACTGATTAAACTTCCTTTTTCTCAGAACTAGATTTAGATGAACTTTTTATGATTTGTGTTTACATATTTCTGTTAAAATGAGATAAAAATTTTAAACTGAATTGAGCATATAGTGCAGGTTAATATTTCCTTCAACATTTGTTAAAATTAATAAAATAAACAGTTGCTTATCACTGCAAAGTTGATTGTTAGGAAATAATTTATTAACTACCAGCACTCTGCAAAGGCCCACAAGAGTGCTGGTGAATTTGCTGAGGAAATTCACCTCTGAGAGGAGACATTAAAATGCTGCAACCTCAGATTTCATTTTGACTATTCTTGGAAAGTCTCCAACAAATTGGCTAAAAAGCCTACCACAGGAAGCCAAACATCTTAGAGTCTGAGAAGCAGAGACCATTTCTGCTGAATAGAATACTTATTTCTTTTCCTAAAAACATGCTTCCCTAATATACATCTAATAATGCATAACCTATCAGTACAAGTCTAACAAAGCTTTTAAAGTTTTAGCTCTTTACATGACTTCTCTGCTGTGAGAGAAAATAATGCACTTGTAAAATCCATGATAGAGAGCACTGTGCACATTTGAAATGAGATAAGAAGGTACTTGTGTAGTTGACTATGTTTACTATTGTAATAAAGGCATTATTTTTCCAATATACCACTTGAGTGCTGAGTATGATTCCCTTGAGGCCTTCATTTTCATTATAAACAGACTACTACTGGGCCTACATTTATAGTCACAATAATTTGAAATTATAAAATAACTTCTGAAAGCTTTGTTAAAGAAACAAAGTACAAACAAACCTATACTGAAGCCCATTTTTCTACAGGTGGGGCTGTATGAGCGATATTATCAGTGCAGGTATACAAAGGATGAATTGTGTGTTAAGACTGAGGAAAGTGTTCTTTGACAGAATCTATATTGGATGTGATACTGTAAAATGAGCCTGTCAGTGGGAACTGGATAAGCTCCAGTTCTAAGGCAATTATATTTTATTTTATTTTTAATTAATTAATTAATTTGACATAGAAAAAGAGAGCACAAGCAGGGGCAGCGGCAGACAGAAGGAGGGGGTTTCCCTGCTGATGAGGAGCCCAATGCTAGACTGGATCCCAGTCATGACCTGAGCCAAGACAGAGCCACCCAGGTGCCCCTCCTTTTTTATGATTTTATTTATTTAGGGGCGCCTGGGTGGCTCAGTGGGCTAAAACCTCTGCCTTCCGCTCGGGTTGTGATCCCAGGATCTTGGAATTGAGCCCCACATGGGGCTCGCCGCTTGGCGAGGAACCTGCTTCCCTCTCTTTCTCTCTGCCTGCCTCTCTGCCTACTTGTGATCTCTGTCAAATAAACAAATAAAATCTTTTCATAAAAGATTTTATTTATTTATATTTTAGGTGGTTTAAACACTCCTTAAAAAGTTCTTTTATTCTGTATTAGTCTATTATTTAGGTAATTGTAACAATCAGAGAAGGAAAGGAGAATGAAATGCAATTGAAATCAAATATAGTGCAAATATAGACAGTATTCTGAATATCAGCTCCTTTCAGACTTTTGGCTCCAGGCAGTGTAGAGAAATAAAGTAGAATAAATGAGTTTCCACCCACCCCTGCTTTGGTATTTGACAAAGATTGTGAATTTCAACCATCAGATCTCAAATTGTAAATGTTTCTCAATGAGTACTTGTGTGTGAAAGTGTGTGTTAATACATGTGTTTGCATGTGTTTGCATGTTTGGGAGAGAATGACATTTCCCTAAATTAGTATACCAAGTAAAAAACTAAAGTTCCAAACTAATAAAAGCACATATGCATTCTAAACGACTTTGATAAACATTTTAGTAGAAATAACTCATATATAATATGTGGTCATGACTGGTTATAGCCACACCCCATTCTCATTAAGGATTCATAAAGATCGCAGATGTGGTGTTGGCCAAGATTTCACCCTGGTTCCTGCCATCTTGTTTCTTGGTGGTTGCCTTATCCCACATCTATTTTAAGGGTTTTTACTCCTATGTTTTCAAATTAGTTCTCTTCAAGTTTTGCTGGTTAAGGTTCTGATGTCATGTCTTCAAATTCTTAAAAATCGAACTGAATTTCCTCTCTTTTATCCATTTTTATTTTATATACTCTTTCCTATACATATTCTATTTATAGTTTTCATGCCATTGTTAGGTAAGAAAACTATGGTTTTTATGCCATTGTCTATATCTTATGTAACTAGTCTACTGACTGCATTTTTGGGGAGGATATTCCATTAGCTGTTTGTAATGCTATCCTTTGGATCTGATTGTTTTGGGTTTGCTTTTTACTTTTTTTTACTTCAAATTCATCTGTCAGAAAATCAGCTGTATTATATAACAATTTTTTGAGCTTTGCATAAATTGCCTGTTGACTACCAGGTAAAGAAAAAGTTTGGCAGAGGGCAGAAAAACAGCAAAATTCATCCTAGGTTTAAGGTGGCAAAAGACACTATACCCTCTAGATTCTGCCTTTGGACCTATATAACTATTATTTGTCTGTTGTGTTTACACAGTGTTTTTACTTCTTTTATTCCTAGCTATAAAATTTTCTCAAAGATCTCACCTTTTCTTTTTACTCCCTAATGCTGAAAGATCTAATACTTTCTCCTTGTAGACATATTGTTGTTTAAAAACATGCCTCTGGGAATACTATGCAGCCATCAAAAGAAATGAAATCTTGCCATTTGCGACAACATGGATGGAATTAGAGTGTATCATGCTTAGCGAAATAAGTCAAGCAGAGAAAGACAACTATCATATGATCTCCCTGATATGAGGAAGTGGTGATGCAACATGGGGGCTTAAGTGGGTAGAAGAAGAATCAATGAAACAAGATGGAATTGGGAGGGAGACAAACCATAAGTGACTCTTAATCTCACAAAACAAACTGAGGGTTGCTGGGGGGAGGGGGGTTGGGAGAAGGGGGTGGGATTATGGACATTGGGGAGGGTGTGTGCTTTGGTGAGTGCTGTGAAGTGTGTAAACCTGGTGATTCACAGACCTGTACCTCTGGGGATAAAAATATATGTTTATAAAAAATAAAAAATTAAATAAAAACATGCCTCTGTATCTTGCATGGTGCCAGGGGGGAATTCCACAAACTATGAGTGACATTATATCTGTGTATACACTAATTTCCATAATTTGATACCATCTACATTTAATGACTTTTACATCAGTGCATATGCATGGCTTGACTGATAGAAGTCATATTTGCATAGTTCAGTTTTCAGATAAGCAAAATTAAATGTTAAGACTGTAGGTTCTTTCAAAAATCACGTGTTCCCTATTAAAAATAATTAATAGCTATTAAGCTTATATAAAGTTGAAAAATAAAAATAACCTCAAAGAATAAACAGTTTACATATCAGAAAATCAGTCCATGTTGTCACATTTCCTCATATATTTGAAACAAACAAACAAAAAATCCTGACACACACCACCGCACATATCACCAAAGCATAGCACCATGGTAGTAGCAATTTATAAATATTCAATTCTACTTGCTACAGAATGATTCCTTAAGGTTTTGATTAATGATAAGTAAAAGAGGGAGAAACAGATGAATCAACTCTTATAAAAATAATTAAAAACAATTTTTTCAAAGATAACAACTTTATTGTTTTTAGAAAAATGAGCTTTAGTCTTTTGAAAAATAACTGTATCATCAATTGATGTGTTATCATGTCATATTGTTAAATAAAGTAGAATCAGCCTTTCATTTTCTTAGGGCTGGCTTACAGACTTGAAAGCTTCCAGAAATTAGAATAAATGATCATTTTGAGAGAAGAAATTTTCCTCTTGCAAAAGATGTATTCAAAGCTCTGCTAGAGATAATACTTGCTTTGAAAATGAAGTGTCTGATGAGGCTTGTCTATAATTAGGAAACATTCGATAAACTTCCCATTGTAGAAACAGATTGAACAACTATTTCACAGTAAATCAGAATTTCGCTATCAAGTTATATGATAAGCTCTTCTGTATTGCTCAGTAAATCATGAAGTGTGACAATAGGGACACTCAATAAGCTCCTGAGAACTGCATAATAAATCATGAAATTTCACAATAAGTTGCACAATACGCTCTACTGTATTAGTCTCTAAATCATGGGCTTTCACAATAAAGTTATACTAAGAATTTCACTTTTCTTTGCTATGTCTACTGTTATTATGGGGCATCTATCAATCAAGAATAAAACTTAGCATTAAAATATGGAGTCCTCTCACACCTTATCAAGAGTCAAGTTATTGAGAAAACCAGGTTTTATTTGTATGAGAGTTAAAGAAAAACTATCTTGTTCCATTCATTAATAAAATTAATTACAGCATCAACTTGAGTTCACATGTTCGTGATAGAGAGCTCATTAATTTAGAGTAGATATTATAAAAAAGACAATGTATTCAATCTGGGTTAATACTTAAGTACTTACAACAAATGGTATACATGAATACATTAAATATAATTAATGACAAGGGGGAGATTAGACTAAATTTAAGTAGGCAATCACAATTATATAAAATATGTGCGGAGGGGTGTGCCCAAGTCCACAGAAAGAAAAAGCAAGAGGGAAAGAGATGTTTACATACTATTTTTTAAAAGGTGTGTTTATTCTCTAATTTTGAAAGCTGTGGAATATGCTAAATTTTCCATGATTTGGGAATTTATATGATAGATATAATATGACTTACAAGAGATAGAACCTTAAAGGTCACTAGATTTGAACCCCAGGTCCATTGCTTAAATTATATGTAATTGAATGTAATTACTTATAGCAGAATAGCAAAAGCGAACATTTTTAACATGAATCTGGAGGCATTCTTCACTAAAGATTATGATTATTTTATTTTTGAAAAGCTAAAAATGAAAAAGCCCCAAATACATATTTTTAAATTTTAATTTTAAATGCAGGTATCTTAAGAAAATAAGTGAGTTTTTTTTAAAGATTTATTTAATTTATTTGATATACATATAGAGAGATAGATATACATATAGAGAGAGAAAGCAAGAGAGAAAACATGCGTGAGTAGGGGGGGGGGGCAGAGACAGAAGGAGAAGCAGACTCCCTGCTGAGCTGCTGAGCAGGGAGCCTGACACGGGGCAGTGGCAGGGGATGTCCAATCCCAGGACTCTGAAATCACCACCAGAGCCAAAGGCAGATGCTTAAGCAACTGAGCCACCCAGGCATCCTGAAAATAAATGAGATTTGTACAGGATGACAAAATGTGTCCATGACAAAAAAATGTGATACCTGACCTTAGCAAAACTTCTTAAGGGGCACCTGGGTGGCTCAGTGGGTTAAAGCCTCTGCCTTCAGCCCAAGTCATGATCCTGGAGTCCTGGGATTGAGCCCCGCATCAAGCTGTCTGCTGTCTGATTCCTCCTCTCTCTCTCTCTGCCTGTCTCTCTGCCTACTTGTGATCTCTGTCTGTCAAATAAATAAAATCTTAAGAAAAGAAAAGAAAAGAAAAACTTCTTAATCCAAATGCAATACAGGGGATCTGTCAATAATAATAGAACCATAATTCTATATGGAGAACAGGAAGAAAAGGAGGGATTTACTGAAAATGTAAACATTGCTGTAGAGAGAGTCTGTGGCATTTAAGCTTTGCTTTTGTGGAAAAATTATAAAGTATCATTGGTATATCGAAAACCCCCCTACACACACACACACACACACACACACACACATGCATACATGCACACATGCATGGGTGCACACACATGTAATTTTGTTATGTTCTGATACTCTACTAAATTCTTTTTTATGTGATTAAGTCACTGAAAATAGGGGAACTCTGTAGAAGACCAGATATGATCCAAGAACAGTCACCACTATTATGTCCATTGCCAGCTTTATTCTTTAATAAGAAGATGCACATCATAAAAAATTCTACTATGGGCCCATACGAGCCAATATAGGAAACTCTTTTCTTCTGTATAACCTACACCCAGTAATTAAGATTTCTCATCTCTTTTTTGTTTTCTTTTTTTTTTTTTTCATTTCACTCTATAATATAGAGATGATTGCATACTTATTCACATACACATACCTCAACGAGAGAGAGAGAGAGAGGAGTAATTATCTAAGTGGTGTGAAATTGGGTTTGAGAGTCTTTTAGAGATTAATGTCCTGTGCTCAGTACTGCTTATTATATTAAAGGAAAGTTGGGTAACTAGCTTTGAAACTCACAGTCTACTTTTTTTTTTTTTTTGCTTTGTTTTTTTCTTTAAAAAACAATCTGGGGACACCTGGGTGGCTCAGTCAGTTAAGCGTCTGCCTTTGGCACAGGTCGTGGTCTCAGAGTTCTGGGATCGAGCCCCACATCGGGCTCTCTGCTCAGCGAGGAACCTGCTCCCCCACCCCCGGCCAACTGCCTGCCTCTCTGCCTACTTGTGATCTCTCTCTCTCTTTCTGTCAAATAAATAAAATTAAAAAAAATCTTTTAAAAAATCTGGCTACATCATAAAGTAAACATATAATACAGTTATATGTATTGATCACAACTTGTTTTCAATTATTATAATGGGAAAAGTTTGTAGAACTTAGAAATACTAGGAATCCTCTGGTTAGAAGTAAAGTAGTCCTCCTCTAAACTGCAAATCTATGAATTATTTGGATTTTTATGTAAAAAAAAATATACATAAATTGAAACAAAATTGAATTATCTTTAAAATAATATTTTCTGAAATCCTAAGGAATATTAGAAAAATTCATGTGAACACAATCTGAACTAGGTATTAGTCATTTTTATGATTCTTTGATAAGCTTTGAAATATTTAAATAAAGCTCATCACATTTTCATTGTAATGTTAATATATCCACACAATAACATATCAAAATCTTTAAAGCAAGACAAAAAATTTAGAGTAAATTTCTTATCAGTTCATGTAGATGGTATTAAATTCCAGAAAAGTAATCATAGAACACAGCAGGAGTTGATCTCAAGAATATTAATGAAGAAAATGGCATAATTAATATTCTCAAAGTCCCACATGTAATATTTCTGTTTGGGCAAGGCTAGAAAAGATGTCAAAACTGCAAGCTTTGAATTTTGAGAGAATTTTAGTTTTGCAAAACGTGTGGAACATTACAATATTTTTAAAAAGTAAAACAAAACCCCTTATTCAAAATAAACATTTTTCCCTTTTCATCTAGCTTGAAAATCTCATTCAATATAACAAATCATTAAAATTCAATCCATATACATCAAGTTTCAACCAAGATAAATCAGCTCCATTGTTTCCTGGTTCTCCTACCTCTTAAACTACAATGTCCTGGATATAACATAATAAACAAGCATAGGAAGATTCTGAAAGTTGGAAAGAAAAATGTAGAGTCCTTAGGGACCTAGACACCTGAGGAACCACACAGTAGTGAAGTCCCTGGGTTTTGTTTTTCCTTTCCACATGTCCTTTCAAGGGCAGCCTGGAACCAACACACACACACACACACACACACACAGACACACACACACATAGTCTGAATCTTTCTTTCTGAGCTGAAGTGCCTGCAAATGGTGGCCTAACAGAAAACCTTTTGGCAATATTACCTTACTTCATCCAAGCACCAACATAACAATCACACCTGTTTATGATTTTGGTAGGGCCATACACACGTAACAGATTTTTCAGCCCCACCCACTTTCTTGGTTGAAGGCAACAGTCAACTTCTCCCACTAGGTTGACCTTCCTGTGGAAGTAAAGGGCTCCTACTCTAATCCCAAATCAAGGTTGTGTGCCTGGAATACAGCGATAAGGTGAGCCTCCACCCCGACTCTATAGCAATGAGACTTCCTGAAGCATTGTGAGAAGCCACTTACCAATCTACTTCCCAACCCACTGTGCATTGTCAGCAGGCTCCACCAGTTCCTTGAGCCTTATCATCCACGTGGCGTCAACAAGACTGAATTCAGGGCTCTATGATTTAGGGCTAGGCAGACCACCTACTTGGCCCAAACCTGTTGTCAGCTCATTGCAAGGGGAACAGAACCCCTACCCTTACCCAGCATCATGAAATGAAAATGAAAACATGGGAGATGGAGCTAAATGGTACTTTTAATTCTTTCCACCTCCCCTGGCACCAGATTCAGCAGGAAGTTGACTTTCTGCCCCCACACTATAGGAAGAAAAAACCAGACAAGAGAACCAAACAACAGAATCTAATCTAGTCTAAACAGTATATTTTTAAAAACTGAAATTATACAGTAGACCACAATAAAATCAAATTAGAAATCAATGACAGAAAGACCACAGGAAACGTTCTAAACAATTAGAAATTAAACACTGTATTTCTAAATAATACATGTGTCAAGGAGTTAATGTCAAAAGAGATTTTTTAAAGTACATAGAATTGAATGAAAATGAAAATATAACAAATAATAATTGGGATACACTACAGCAATGCAGAGAAGGAAATTTATAGCACAAATGTTTACATTACTTAAAAAAACTCAATAATCTAAGCTTCTACCTTCTTGAGGTAGTTTCTTGAACTAGAAAAAAAGAACATAATAAATTTAAAGAAGGAAGAGAGAATTAAATAATAAAGATTAAGCAGAAATAAATGAAATTGAAGAGGCAAAACAACAGAGAGGGAAAATTGCTTTTGCTTTTCTTTGAGGGGGAAAAAAAAAACAAGAAAATGTATAGGGGTACCTGGGTGGCTCAGTGGGTTAAAGCCTCTGCCTTCGGCTCGGGTCGTGATCCCGGGGTCCTGGGATCGAACCCCACATTGGGCTCTCTGCTGAGCTGGGAGCCTTGCTTTCCTCTCTCTGCCTGCCTCTGCCTGCTTGTGATCTCTGTCTGTAAAAAATAAATAAAATCTTAAAAAAAAAAAGAAAAGAAAATGTATAAATCCCTATCAAGACTAACAACTATAAAGATAGAAAAATACAGGGGCACCTGCATGGAAGAGTAGGTTGAGGACCCAAATTTTGATTTCTGCTCAGGTCCTGATCTCATGGTTTATGAAGTCGAATGCTGTTTTGGGCTCAGTGCTCCAGGGGAGTCTGCTTGGATATTCTCTCCCTCTGTCCCTTCCCCTGCTGTACTATCTCTCATTCTCAAATAAATAAACTGTAAAAGAGAGAAAGAGAGAGAGAAATACAATTAGAAGATAACTAGTATGGAATAGAGTCTTTACCATACACTGAAGCCACTGAAATTATTGAAGAGATACTAAGAAAAACTTTACTTATAATTTTGACAACTCAGAAGAATGAAATATTTCCTTGAAAACTACAAACTGTCAAAACTTAACCATTATACTGCGAATAGTTCTATAACTATTGGAAATATTGAATTAACATTTTAAAAATCCTGAAAAAAAATCTTTGTGCTCAAAATGCTTGCCTGCAGAAATCTGCCAAACATTTAGAGAAAAATTAAAACCAGTTTTCTTCAGTTTCTTGGAAATAGAAGACAATGGAATAACTCTCTACACATTTGTGAGGTTAGTATAACCTTGATAAGAAGACAACACAGATGATTTTGAAAAGAAAAGAAGAGAAAAGGAAAGAAAACCTGCCAATCAATAGCTCTCCTAAACATTTGTGCAAGTTTTCATTTCCTTCTCCTCAACATTCTTTCTCACAGAATATTCTACAGTCTATGTTAAAATGTGAGGGGGAAAACCATAGCATGACATCAAAAGATTGATTGTTTTATTTCTCTTTCCAGTTAAGGGGGTAAACATTGATGCAATGTTCTGAAAGTAGAATATCAATTTACCTACCAAACAAACAGTTGAGGTGGTCACAGAAATGTTGGCCACCATCTCTCATTTTATAAACCGAAAATCATGAATTCAAGCAGAAGAAAACTTACCACAAATCATCCTTACTAATAACATAAATTGAAACACCTTTGAGGAAAATACACAGTAAAGTTCTGAGTTTGGCAAAATAAAAGAAAAAACAACTTAAAATATTCAACAATTATTAGAGTTTTTGCTGAAGTAATAGAGCTAAGGGCCCTAAAAACAACCCCAACTATCTGTAAGATGAAAGAACCATGGCATATAATTGGCTTTTCGGTTTCCTACCTTTGCACCTTGCCACCATCCATTAAAGTATTTTATATATCTTTGGATTCTTAGTACTTATAGCAGAGATTATGTATCTAAGTCCCAATCCAAGTGTGGAGAAAATGAATTTTAAATGTAATAACAAATCTATCCCAGCCATATTGACTGGCTTATCATTCAGTTATTACACTGTATATAATTAATCTTCAAAAATTTACCTTTCATTCTCCATGAATTTCTGGGTTTTGAGTGACCTTTATTCTTAAAATACCTTCCTTTTTTCTCTATAGGTATAATTTCTGATTTTGTTCTTTCCCCGAGAATCTACAATTTCCCTAGAGTTAACCTTTGTACGTAGCTTTTGATCTAAATTTTATAAATTTCACAAAACATTAGTGAGGGTGTGCAAAAATGTAGAGCTTTTCTTGTCTGTGTGATTTTTGAAAATTTTATGCTGTACTTGAAAGAACTTTTGAAATGTCTTCACTATAAATGAAGGCACATGAACTAATTGAATTTGAAAATGAATTATCTTTAGAAATCTGTGTGTCTTCATTGTGTTCCATGAAACTTCATGTGCTGCATGAAACTTTTTATGTTTATGCGTGGTCAAGTTGCTTTTGAGTAAAAAATACAGCTTATGTTGGTCAAAGGGTAAGTGAAAGGTACGTAAGTCTCAGAATATAAATATAGAGATCTCCAAAGAGATGTACAGATTTAATGCTCCTGGAGTCCTTTCTTCATAATCCAGAGGTAATCACCTCTTTTTCTCCAAGAGGATTTGTTTACATGAGAAAGGGAAGTTTTCTTCCTCAGCTTTTTTTGTGAAGAGGAAGCTGTTATGCAAGCTTCTCTGCATTAGAGTTGAGATTAATAATTTTGGGATTCCTCTTATCTAGTACCGAGTGCCCTCACTCTGGAGTGGACGTCATCTGCCCTCATCATATTGCCTTGAGTAGAAATTGGAGTGTGAGGAATTGGCACTAAGGTATTCTGTTAGTAAATACTCAGTTTACTCAGTTAGCCTCTGATTCAGAAACCTGTATTTACTCTATATTTCAACAATCCGTTGATTGTTTCTTATACTATACAAATTCTTTTAGTTAAAGGTAGTCCTACTTGTCTATTTCTGCTTCTGTTGCTTATGTTTTCCATGTCATATCCAAGAAATCCCTGTTTTTCATGCCATACCCAAGAAATCCTTGTTATTTAATTCTTCTGCTTGTGGAAATATTGTTAAAATGTCCATACCACTCAAAGCAATCCAGATTTGATGCAATCCCTATTAAAGTACCAATGACATTTTTTATAGAACCTAAGTCTTAAAATTCACATAGAATCCCCCAAAGACCCCAAATAGCCGAACCAACCTTGAGAAAGAAGAACAAAGCTGGAGGCATTGCATTTCTTACTTCAAAATATATTACAAAGCTACAGTAGTTGAAGGAGTATGATACTGGCATAAAAACAGACAGAAAAATGCAACAGAAAAGAGAACCTACAAATAAACCCAAGCATATATGACCAACTGGTCTTCAACCAAGTTGCCAAGAATCCATAATAGGCAGAGAATATTCTCCTCTTACATATGGTTATATAAAGCAATGTCTATAAGTATTTTAAAATTTCCTTTAAAATGTAGTTTAATTTAAGATTTTATATATAACTAGACTTCTGAATAAATAACGCGCCATGAGTCTTCCTATTACATTACATAATAATGAATATTTTTCAACCTCTTAAAAATCACAACATAAAAAGAATGTATGTATAATTTGGAAGCTGTTAAAAGTTTATGTTATTGGCATAGATACACATCATTAAGCTGAAGTGCCGAAATGGTGGCCTAACAAAATCTTTTGGCAATATTAACCTTACTTCATCAGATTTTACATAATTGAGAATGAATATATTTATTATTCATTAAAAATAATTTTATTTCCAGAAAAAAAGGATACAAGACATATTTGCTCAGCCAATGAAAATACACATAGAAATGACTATATATTAATACATATTATTAATAATTATACATTAATATGTGTAACATATATTAATATATGTAGTATATATTAATATAGCAATGAACAACAATGATTATAGATTAATAGCCACAAAGAAGAGACATTACTTTTAAATATTTATTTGGAAAGAAGGAATAGAGAAAATATAACATTCTTTATAAATTATACGCATCGTTTAATTTATGGCATAGGATGGTAGGGATCTGGGTTCAGCACTAGAACATTTTGTTAATAGGTAATGAAATAAATAGGGATGCTAGAACAGGGCCTAATTTGCTATGGCAGAATTCATGTACAGACCCTCCCTCCCATTCACTACAAACTCTGAACCAAGTAATAATAATAAAAATACTATTTGAAGACTCTATGCTGGGGAAACAAATGTGGGGAAATGACTCACATATGGAAAAAAGACCAAAACAAGATTCTCTGATTAACAACAACCTAAGAAGTTTTATTTTGTTACCAGACAAGCTCTACAAAAAGTGCTATAAAAAAATTCTTTAGGCTTAAAAAAATTACACCAGATTTAAATTCAGATCCTTAGAAGGAAATGAAGTAGTAACAATAATAAGAAGAAATGTCTAGATAAATGAAACATACTATTTTGCTCACTTAAGTTGTTTAAGATGTGTTCGATTCTTTAAAAATACATGTTTATATAAAAATATCTGGTGAACTTTTTAGTAAATATAAAATATATTATATTATATATGATAATATATATGACAACTAAGTCAAATGTAAATTAGGGAAAGGATTAAGGAGGCATATGATTATAAGATTTTTATACTATCTATGAAGAAATTATTATTATGTTATTATTGTATGTTATAATCTATATTAATACGTGTTATATAATAACATATATAATTATACTATTATTACCTATATACACATCATGAAACATTAAATAATTATATCATAATGTCTAAAATAACCACAGAAAATATGTCTAAAAAGATAATATTTAAATTAAAAGAATGCTGAAAATACTCAAATAATCCAAAAAGGAAAAAAAATGTAGGAAAAAAGAGGGAGTATGCAAAAGAACGAAAATGAAAAGGAATTGGGATGCCTGGGTGGCTAAGCTGTTAAGCACCTGCCTTTGGCTAGGTCATGATCCCAGGGCCTGGGATTGAGCCCCACATCATGCTCCCTGCTCGGCAGGAAGCCTGCTTCTTCCTCTAACACTCCCCCTGCTTCTGTTCCCTTTCTCACTGTGTCTCTCTCTCTGTCAAATAAATAAATAAATAAATATTCTTAATAAAAAGGAACCTACAGAAACAAATATTAAACTATACATCTAAATTTCACTTTATAAATAATTACATTAAATTGTCTACACAACCAACTAAAAGGCAGAAATTAATGAGTGCATTAAAAAAGCCTGACCCTGCTATATAAGTTACACACTTTTGATTTAAATGTACAGATTAATCAAAATAAATGGAAATGCAAAAGACATACTGCAAACACAATAAGCCTAAGAAAACTGGAAGGGATCTTTGAAGGTTGGGTAAATAGATTTCAAGACAAAGAATATTCCTAGAGAAAAAGGACACTTTGAAATGATAAAGGGGAACATCCATGAAAAAGTACAGATCAAGCATTTAATGGACTCTTAAAATTTATGAAGCAAAAATTCACAGACTTAACTGGAAGCATGATAGGAAATTTTTAACATACGTATTTCAGCAACTAACAGAACAAATAGACAAAAATTTGGCAAAGTCATATAGGATTTAAATGAAATTTCCAAAAACACATGGTAGATTCACAATGACAGAACATTTTCTGGGCTAAAATGATTCCCAAATATATTTAAAAATATCAAAATCATACAGAGTGCATTCTCTGACAACAACAGAACTAAATTAAAAAGGATTCACAGTTACTTTTGAAACCCTAAATATGTAGAAATTAAGCAGTGCACATCTAAATGATTAATGGATCACAGATTAAATTACAGGAGGAATAAAATATAATTATAATTGAATGATAATGGAATGTAATATATGAAAATTTATGCAACACCACTAAAGCAGTGCCTAGCTGAAAGCATATAGCTTTTAGAGTCTAAAATAGCAATGAAGAAACATCTGAAAGCCGTGGTCTAACATTCATTCTTAAAAAGATAGAAAAAGAAAATCAGTAATCCCAAAGTAGGTATAGAGAACAATAGAAATAAGCACAGATAACAGAGAAATTAAATAAAACCAAGATTTCATTCTTTCAAAAGCTTTCTTTTAATTTGTCAAACTAACAGCTCCAATAGTCAAGGACAAAATGGAGTACAGACTCATTAATACCTGGGTTGAAAGTGGGGTTATCAACAGAAATTGCATAGATATTAAATGACAAATAAGAAAATGTCATGACATCAAAGCTTAAAAATTTGAAGAAATTTGGTAAACATTACTTACCAGAATTGCTTGGAAAAAAATACAAAACCTCAGTAGCCTATATACAGGAATTTGAATTTGTCCTTCCAACACTTCCCCAAAAGAAAATTTTCAGCCCAGGTTAATTCACTAGGAGTTTTAAGCAAATATCCACGGCAGAAACATAACCAACCTTAGTCAACCTTTTCAGGAAATAGATTTGAAGCTATCAAATCTTATGGTACACGCCTGTACAAAAATCTGACAAATAGTTTCTTATTGTGGTTTTCTGAGAAGAACTCAATAGGATTTTTACCTTTGAATCTGTGTATACCATGTCTTTTTCTTCAGACCCCTCTCTCTGGTATTACAATTACAAATACAATTAACTATTTGACATTGTTCCATTGTTTCCTGAAGTTGCAGTCCTGTTTTTCAGCCTTTGTGTCTCTCTACTTCAGTCTAGAGGACTATGATTTCACGTCCCCTGAGTTTTCTTCTGCAATGTCTAACCTGTTGTTAAGCACACCCAGTGAATTTCCTATTTTGCTATTGTATTTTTCAGTTCTAGAAGTACCTTGTTCTGTTCTTTTGTATGGCATCCATTTCTTGACTTTTTGGGGTCAGTATTTCCTTTCAATACTTAAGCTTATTTATAACTGCTCTGTAGTCTTTTCTGTTTATTGTATTGTCTCTGTGATTTTGAGGACTATTTCTATTGATCTATTTAATCTCCCAGTTTGGGGTCATATTTTTCTGCCTCTTTTTATTATTGGATTAATTTTATGTTGTTAAATTACGGAGTGGGCAGTCTTCCTTTAAATACTATTTTCAATTTATCCTCAGTCATTCTTATTTACAGATCGGCTTAATCTTTTTTAAAGCCTGCTTTTTTTTTTTCTTTTTTAAGATTTTATTTATTTTTGAGAGAGAGACAGAAGACCAAGCTTGGGGTGGGGGGAGTGTGCAGAGGGAGAAGCAGTCTCCCCACTGAGCAGGGAGTCCTACTCAGAACTCCATCCCAGGACCCTGGGATCATGATCTGAGCGGAAGGCAGACACTGACTGACTGAGCCACCAAGTGCCCTTAAGTCTTGCTCTTAACCTCTGTGAGGTTGGGTCTAAATTAACTTTTTTGTCTAGTTTAGCCCCACAGAGAAAGTATGATACTCTGGGATCACTATTGGATGCTCCCGTGTTCAGTGAGGGTTTTTTTGTTTCGCTTTGTTTGTTTGTTTGTTTGTTTTACTTTGGCGGGCCAGAATTTCAGTATCTTTCAGCTTCCAGCTCCCTGGCAATCCTTTCCTTGGCACTTTTGCAGTACCTTGTCCCACTAGAGGACAAATACCTCTGTCTGCAAATACCTCTGTCTTCTCCAATTCTGTTTTCTGTCTCTTTCTCTTTTACGCAGAACAGTGTGAACTTTTTTTTTTTTTTCCCCTTCTTCTTCTTTTCTGAACTTCCATCAAGAAAATGATCCCAGGCAGTGGTGAGGCTCAGTTGTTACATCCTGCCAAGGAAAGCAGCCAGGTCATGTCTGTCCTTTAATACCTAGACAGTATTCTTCCTTATTTTGTAATTTTCCAATTGATTTTAGTGGTAAGGAAATTCAAGTACTAGGGGATCTCCTGTGGCTAGAAAGAAAACTCCAGTGTTTTTCTTTTGGTATTATTTCAGGATTGTTATTTCAACAAGGTACTAAATACTCCAAGGTATTTCCCCAAGGTACTAGCATTCATGGTTACCTTCTAAACTCTTCAAACTGCTGATTAGCCTTCCTCACTGGGTAATAGGATCAGTTACTTCCTTCTCTATATGAAGTTCCCTTTCTACTGCTCAGTTTTTCCTCACTCTGATGCTCAGAAGTCCTGAGTGTTCTTTCACGTTTAAAATTAGATCTCAGTTCTGGGGACGCCTGGATGGCTCAGTTGGTTGGGCAGCTGCCTTCGGCTCAGGTCATGATCCCAGCGTCCTGGGATCGGGTCCCACATCAGGCTCCTTGCTCAGCGGGGAGCCTGCTTCTCCCTCTGCCTCTGCCTGCCATTCTGTCTGCCTGTGCTCGCTCTCTCCCCCCCTCTCTCTCTGATAAATAAATAAAATCTTTAAAAAAAAATTAAAAATAAATAAAATTAGATCTCAGTTCTGTCCTATGGTCTTTTCCTTTCCACATGATTTTGCTCCAGTATCCTTCCTGACCATATTTACTAGTTGTTTTTCTCTTTTGGTCATTATGCTCCAGGGCTCCAGTCTAGTCCTTGTTCTAAAAAAAAAAAAAAAATGTAGAGCTGCTCTCTTTCCTGGATCTTTCTTTCTACAAGCTGTTGTTATATCTGAATCATGCTTTCCCCAAGTCCTCAGTCATCAGAGGGCTTTTTTAACGTGCAAATTTTGTGTAAAAATGTAAAGCAGAAAAATGTACACAGCCTTAAGTGATACTCAGTGAATTTTCATAAAGTGCACACAACTGTGGAACTTCACTTACAGTATTATTTAGACTTTGAATGCCTCTACATGTCCCTTTTCAGTCATTATGCCACAAAATAATCACTGTTTTCACTTCCATCACTGTAGATCATTTTTCATGGCTTTCAACAGTCTTTAACTAAAATCGTGTAGTATGTAAACTTTTCTGTATAACCTCTTACACTGTCTGGTTACTTTTAGTAGAATATATTTCAGCTTTGTTGGTATATTCTTTGTTTTTAAGATTTTATTTATTTATTTATCTATGAGAGAGAGAGCACACAAGCAGGAAGAGGGACAGAGGGAGAGGGAGAAGCAGACTCCCTGCTCAGCCCATGTTGTGCTCCATTGTAGGACCTCAGGATCATGACCTGAGCCCAAGACAGATGCTTAACTGACTGAGCCACCCATTCACCCCAGTTGTTGGTAAATTCTTAAAAATTCTTTCTTGTATACTATATTTAGGTTGGCTCCCTTTATAGTTGCTTAATTATCCATTTTTTCTAGCCTTTTTCAATAGCTATTTATCAGTCCATCTACCTATTTACCTATATTTACAGCTCTCTCTCTCTCCAGAGGACAGATATTTACTTTAACACAGTATTTTAAAAAGTGCCTGAAATTAGTAAGTACTCAGTGCAAATTGGTGGAATGACAGAATAAATACATATGGTAGGAAATTATTATCAGAAAATCAATAATGAGTCAGTGGCTCCCATCAGTCACGTCTGCATCACTTATCTTAAGGTTTGTGGCATGTGATGATGCCTAAACTTGTTTTCAGTTCTAATATAAAGTTACCAACTGATTTTTCTCTTTTTTTTACTTAGACAAGATTGAGAAAATAGGAGTATTGGGTGCAAGAGTTCAAAATCAGAACTCATCTGGAGGTATTCACATTTCTCTTGACCATTTTTCTAATATCCACCTTCTCTTTTTTGTCAATAATGAATACAACACAAGTATGTAGCAATTCTGTCATGTTAGGGAAAAAAAAAAGATAAAGAGTTGTAAGGCTTACATGCACACCTTGGTCTCTAACTGCCTGTGTATACCAGGAATTTCCATGGAAAAATGAAGGATGAAAGCTTGTTTAGTGAATTCTGTAAGCACTCATTCTGGAAAAGATAATAGTACCTGGTTCCAAGTCTCTGGAACTTAATTTTATTTTATATTAGAATAACGGTTTAAAAATATGTATCTCTTCATTATCATATAAGTATTAAAGGGGTATTCAGGTAAAAGTAGAGTGTATATAAAAACCACTTGTAAGGCAGAAAACTATGTCCTCTTCAATTATACCATTAGCATATGTGAACCAAATTTAATGGTCCATAAGTAGTTGAAAATGAAGAAGTGTCTGTGTTCTTAGAAGTTCTCAAGCTGAATTATATTGGAGCCGAAAACTACAAGCAGTCACTAGTGATAGCCTTTACATTTCTAACTAGAAAATACTGGCACTGCATAGAAGAAAATCAAGTGATACAAAAATGTGATAAACCATAACACTCAGAAATAAGAAAAGAAGGGGGGTGATCAGGTGGTTCAGTGGGTTAAGCATCCACCTTCAGCTCAGGTCATGACATAAGGGGCCTGGGATCCAGCCTGACATGGAGCCTGTGTCAAGCCCTGCATCAGGCTCCCTGCTGAGCAGAGAGTCTGCTTTTCCCTCTCCTTCCACTCCTCCACTCGCCAACCTCCCCTTCCCAGCTTCTACTTGAGCTCTCTCTCTCCCCCTCAAATTCAAAAGAAGAAGAAGGAGGAGGAGGAGGGGGAGGGGAAGGAGGAGGGGGAAGGGGAAGAGGAGGAGGAGCAGCAGCAGCAAGAAAACCTACCAGTGCATAGTTGAAAGAAAAATCTTACTCTATTCTTAAAGAAACATTAACCATGACCTTAGCTTTCCCATAAATATTCTGTAAAAGATATTTTCCTTTCATATATGCATTACCTTTTACAATTTCCCAATGATTGCAAGTGGAAAAAAAAAAGTATCTTCAGAAGGTGAAACATAATACAAAATGTTTAAGTAAACATTAAGAGGAACAATAATGAAAGAGCTAGAAATTAAGAAAACAATCCTTGGCTTTTGAGTCTTTTCATGTTGCCATTCACTGCAGTTGGTAGAAAATGTTTAAAAACTCTAGCAGAATAATGAAATATCACTTAAAAAAAAAAAAAGTGTTCCATCTATTTGTGAGATAATATACTTATTACCTCCTATAGTTTTTTTCTTAAATTTTATATTTTAATCCCTCAGGTACTGAACTTGGGTCTCCATCCAAGAATAGAGAATTGCAGCTGTTGTTTATCCTGGGCTATTTACTTTTCATTCTAACAGTCCAGGTACAGCTGTGCAGTTGAAGGGATTAAAAAGTTAGAATATTGTTTCAGAGGAAGTTATGCACTGTCTGCAGAAAGAATAACAACTTTAAACTCTTCAGAGTTTACAAATGTTAACTTCTATCTCCTGAGGTAATCCTGGTCCTATTATACATTCCTGGACTCCTCAGATGAGCAACATCTTATTTACTTTTGATGTTGGAAATAAAGTATTTCTTGCCTTTAGCAATAATAAAATCGTTACAGAGACTGTTACATCCCACAGACTCAAAGCAGCATTCAAAATATAATTCTTTTAACTATGATCTAGTGCCCATAGCACTTGAAAAATTTTAGAACTAATATATAAATTGTGCTAAAAAGAAACAGGAAAGAAAAGAAAGGTTTCGGTTCTTATTGTAGGTTTTCTATAATGTTTCTGCATTTAGAAAGATATATGGTCCAAAAATCAAGATTTATACAAATTTGTTATTAAAAACTTTGGTGTAAACAACACTACTAAAAACCAAAAAAAATTAATAGGAATGGCAACATCCATGACTCCTATGACTTCATCAAAACCAAATAACAGAAGTAGAACGCTATTTAGAAAAGAAACACATTTCCAACCAGACCAAAACTACCCTGTAGTCTAAAATGCCTGGATGCTAGCTAATTAAAAAAATAAATAAGACAGGTCTGTGCCATGAACAGGTTACAAGTGGGTAAAAATAGGTTACAAGTGGATGAAAACAATGATCAATTAGATTTGGGATTGTGAAAGTTTGGTGAGTAGCCAGGAACACACCCCACTCCTACCCAGACTATTCATGTTTTATGGGCACAATCTCATTTTTTAACCCAAGTATATTTTACTAATTCTACTGGTGTCAATGTGAGCCACAAGATGAAAACATTTGGGATGTATGACATTAACCCCTCCATACCTTTCACATGAGAAGGAATTCACAGAGCACTCAAATGAAGAAAAACCAAAATATACCTTGAAAAAAAAAAAAAGAACAATTGTGAGTAAAGGTGCAACACATCTTACCCTGACTTGTCTCACACACACCAGAAATTATATGCATAGCAATTAAGACAGTACGGTTTTGGCACAGGTATAGACCAAAAAGTCAATGGAACAAAATGAAGAGACCAAAAAAAGATCTATAAATGGATGAAATCTTATATTCTTGTAATTAATTGTCACATTGCATATCAGTGGGGTAAATGTTGAATAATCAAAAATGAGTCTACAACAATTGGTTATTAAGAGAACATGAATAAAATTAGGTAACTACCATATACTCATATTAAAAATCATTTCCATGTAGATTCAATAGTTCAAAGATGAATCAGAAAATTATAAAAATTATAGAAAATAATGTAGACTATAAAAACTACAGAAAATAATATAGAGAAGTAAATGTATAATCTTGTGACAGGAAAAGGATTTCCTAAAGATTATATTGAAAACATATAGGCAAATCATAAAAAGAATGATAATTATTTCATTAAAATAAATAATATGTGTTTATTTAAAAAAAACCATAGAGGGTGCCTGGTTGGCTCAGTGGGTTAAACCGCTGCCTTCGGCTCAGGTCATGATCTCAGGGTCCTGGGATCGAGTCCCGCATCAGGCTCTCTGCTCAGCAGGGAGCTTGCTTCCTCCTCTCTCTGCCTGCCTCTCTGCCTACTTGTGATCTCTCTCTGTCAAATAAATAAATAAAATCTTAATATATATATATATATATATATACATATATATATATAAAACCATAGAGGTTGAATCATAAACTGAAATCCTACAGAGGATTAGAATTCATAGTCCATTGGAACAATGACTAAAAACTTAAACAGCCATTTTCAAAAGGAGGACTAAAGAGTTAATAACCACATGAATAGAGTATGCTTATTAATTGCATATATTCATCTGATACCATTAAAATTCAGTAGATTGGTAAAAAATAAAAATCAGAAAATGCAGAGTGTTGGTGATGATGTGGAGAATGATGAGCAACTCGTTCATTGCTGGTTGGAGGATAAATTGGTAAAAACACTTTAGGAAACAGTTTGGTATTTACACTAAAGTTGAAAATATGTACATCCCATGACCCATCAATTTCACCCCTTTGTATGCACTCCAGAAAAAATACTTGCTAATATACACTAAAAAGTTTCATACAACTTTTCTGCTCCTTCAGAAGAACCAATAACTCAAATATCCGTCAAGATTAGAACGTGTAAACTAACTAAATAAATAAATAAAAATAAAGTTATAAAAAAATAATATAAAAAATAAATAAAAAAAGATTAGAACGTGTAAATGTATGTTTAATTTACAGGATGGATAAACATATCTTCATTTAAAAAGATGTTGAGACAATAAAAAATACATATTGAAAATTACATTTTTCCATTTACAAAATGTTTTTAAAAAGGAAAAAAAGCATACTGTTTACCGATACATACATAGGTGGTGAAAGTATGAAGAAAGGCAAATGGCTAATTTACGTATACTGCAAGATACTTCTTTTCTCTGGTTGGATTACAGTGAGAGTGAAAGAGAAATGATTGGAAGAATAAGTAGCCTTCCTAAAAAAAAAAAAAAATCGGTAACATTAATGGCCTTTACTTTGCAACAAAAGTAAAGTCTCTCGGGAAGTAGAGTCATTAGCTAATTTGTTGAAGAGATTCTGAATTCTAATCCTTTTGCTACTGAGACTAGAATAGACAAACAAATACATTAAACCTTTTTTAAGTGTAGATTTTTAAAAAAATCTATCGCAGCTTTACAGTGCTCTACTAAGGATATTTAAGCTGATATCTGTAGAAACCAATCTGGAAGGGGGAGCTATGATGAAATGAACACCTGTATTCTATCAAGAAAGGACATTTTTCAAATCTATGTGGATAACCTTAACCATTAATTCTCTTGGAATTACCTATTTACCTGATGTACAAATGAGAGCAAACAAAGACATGTACCATTTCCAGTATTATTATCAAGAACCTCAAGGTAAAAGACTGTTCTATCCAAAGATGCTAAAAAATTGCAATGTAGCCAACCAAGCATTTCCATGTAGTAAATGAGTGACTCCAAATTTTGAGCTACACAATATTCACCAGATAAATAAGCAGATTCCAAGCTGTAAACTGCAGGTATAGTTTTCACAAATTTACAATGATGCCATGAAATCTGTCTTTACTGCAAGCATTGTCGGTTGATTGCCAAGCACAGGCAAGAACATATGCAGGATATACTAGACACCAAGAATCCAGTGAGTGGTATCAAAGCTAAGGAAATAGCCTTCGCAGGAACTCATGCCCTTGTTCTTCGTTTTGGCATTTTTGTGGTTTGCTCTTTGATATATTTGGGTTGTCTCCTTCTGTACTACTGATTAGATTGGCTAAGCAGTCTTACCTTGATCTTTTTTTTTTTTTTTTGCTATAGCAATCTAATCGTTCTGGCACTTTGACGGTTTTGCCTTATACTTTAGGCCAGGATATAAGATATAAGACACAAGATACTTGAGGTAATAAGCAGGAAAAAGGAAATGTGGAATTAGTCAAAGCTGAGAGATTTGAGTTTAGCTGCAATATTTAGAAAATTAGGAATTCTGGGACTTTGCCAGGGTTAGATTCATTATAACTGTTCGGTGATAAAACGCAGTGGTTAAGCTAAGCTCTCAGTGTTGGGAAAAGTGCCTCTGGGGCAGCTCTAAATTGTAGATCTGCTAGGCTTTACTCTCTGTGAGGCTCTGAGCTCCTATATATGACTTCCTTTGAACAAAACTTCTGTGTATAAAGTAGATATTAAGTTCCAGGTTTTGATGAAAAGTAAACTGGTAAAATATGCTTTTTTAAGGTATCACTTTGTGCCAGAAATTTTATATAAACGATTTCATTTATACTAAGCCCTGACCAAAACAAACTGAAAATGGTAAAGAAGCTTACAGAATATAATGTGTTTAGTAACTGATAGTGATGATGTTCCCATCAAGGTCAATTGACTACCATCTATATACTGTAAGCAATAACTATTGCGTTTTGTTCCTACACAAGTAACTGTGAAGTACTTTGTTTTTCAGATATGAAATATAATACAGATTCTACTAAAATTATACATTATTAGAAAATATGTAACAACAAGCCTGAAATAGAAAGGAAAATGAGAATTTCTAGAGTGACCTAGAGCAAGGTACAGTAGCCGTGACAAGAATAAAGTTAAAGTTTTGTTTTTAAAATATCTTTGTCTTTGAAGTTAATCTTCATAGAATAGTGTAATGCATTATGGCAAGACACAATCTTAGTTTACTATTTTATATGAGCTGGGCTACACTATTCTACAAATATCCCTCTGTATATATGTCTAGGAATGTGATTCCTCAACATTATTCTGCCTAGAAGTGAAGAGAAAAGCTTATAAAAATGCATGTTCCAATGCCCACCAGTCATTTACCATCTCTTATTCATGTATCCTGAGGTAACTTCCAGAGAGCTGCCTTTTTAACAAGAACCTGAGGTGATTCTGAACTAAGTGGCAAGTAGAAGCAACTTCGAGAGACATTGTTTTATGGTAAAAACAAAACAAAACAAAACGAAAATCATGTCAGTAGCTAATGTTCATAAATTTTCAGAGTAGCCTTTGAAAACAAAGCATAAATATAGTTTATACTACAATGTGTTGTTTGGGTGGTTCAGTGAGTTAAAACCTCTGCCTTCAGCTCAGGTCACGATCCCAGGGTACTGAGATCAAGCTCCACATCAGGCTCTGTGCTCAATTGGGAGCCTGCTTCCCCCTCTCTCTCTGCCTGCGTCTCTGCCTACTTGTGATCTCTTTCAAATAAATAAATAAAATCTTTAAAACAAAAACAGAAACAATGTGTTGATTACATTGAATATAGAAGTTAACATATCTTCTTCAAAATGTGGGTTTATTTAAAAGCTTTCAAAACTTTTAAGTTTCTCTTAAGATTTTGAAACAGAAAGGTGCTGGCAGAAATAAATATATATACATATAAATGTGAAAGAACACCTTATAAAAATAAAAAATTATAAAAAAAAATAAAAAAAAAAAAAAAAATAAATATATATACATATAAATGTGAAAGAACACATATCCGTGCTATCAAATTTTCAGTAATGATCACATCTCTGGAAGAAAAAAACCAAAGTTATAAATTGCCTCTTACTATTAAAAAATTTGATTTATGCTGAGTGAAATAAATCAAGCAAAGAAAGCAAACTATCATATGGTTTCACTTATTTGTGGGGCATAAGAAATAACATGGAGGACATTAGGAGAATGAAAGGAAAAGTGAGTTGGGATAAATCGGAGGGGGAGACAAAACATGAGAGACTTTGGACTCTGAGAAACAAACAGGGTCTTGGGGGGGATGGGGATGGGTAAACCTGGTATATAGGTCTATGATCCATATATTGCATGGAACACTGGGTGTGGTTCATAAACAATGAATCTTGGAACACTGAAAAAATAAATTTTAAAAACTGGTTTATACTATATACTACGTATTCTTTCTGGACTCAGTAAGTATTTATAATGCTCTTTAAATGATTCAAATTTATGTTTAAAGAATATTATAAGGGTAATTCATAAGCTAAAGCTTGTATTAGTCATCATAATAAATAACTACCACATTTGGAACCTCTGAGTCAAACTGCTAACTAACCAAAGATAATGTTTTAATATTTTCCATGAGATAGGAGAAAATGACACTATATATACATAAGAATAAAAGAAAGTATGAAAGCTGTCTTTTTAAAATAGAGTTGAAATGACAATGTAAATATGCTTTTAAAGTATTAATAGAAAAGATAAAGCAATCAAACTAGTATTTTGTATGCAGTGAAAATATCCTTCAAAGATGAAAACTAAAAAAGGCATTATTAAATTGATAGAAGCTGAAGAGACTCACTTCTAACAGCTTTACACTACAAGTAATGCTAGAAGAAATTCATCTGTCTGAAAAAATTTACTGTAAGAGTGAACTCCAAATCTGTATCAAAGAATAAGGAGGATCACAGAGGGTAAATACTTGAGCAAATAAAAAAGAGTGTGCATGTGAAAATGCACATCAACTTAAAACTTTACTGATATTTTTGAAGTAAGAATTGTAATACACCATGGGTTTTATAAAATATTTAGAAGTAAAATATATGACAGAATAACTGCAAAGAGTTTTAGGGAAGAGATCATTATGCTACTGAAAGATTTAAACTTTTTTCACAAACTAATATTATTTAAGGGTAAGGCATGATAAATTTGAAAATGTATATTTGAAACTATAGCAACCACAAAAAGCCACAAAGCTAAAAAAACACAAAATGGACTATTAGTAATACTCATTTTACTGAAAATTGGGCCAGAAAGAAGGAACAAAAGAAAACAGAAGAGAATAAAGAAACAGAAAATAAATATTCTACTGAATTGCACATGTCAATAACTACATTAAATGTAAACATACAAGTATTACAAGTACATGTATTACAAGGAAGGGTTTCTCAGAATAGATAAAAAGCAAGTTCTAAAGGTAGGTTTGTTATAAGAAACACATTTTAAATAGTAAAAGCACATGACTTGAAAGCAAAAGAATGAAAAGTATTATGCACTGCAAACATTAAACCTAAGAAACAGTGAGATTGCATTTATATCAGTTAAATATATACTTTAGTAAATATTATTAACAGAGATAAAAAGGCATAGTTCATAAAGATAAAAAAGGAAAAATCATAAAAAAGACTACAATATTAAATTTTTGTGCATGTGATGAGAGTTTAAAAACACATGAAATGGGGTACCTGGGTGTCTCAGTTGGTTAAACAACTGATCTGGGTTCAGATTGTGATCTCAGGATCATGAGATCAAGCTCTCCACTCCCACCTCCTAACATCCCCACAGTAGGACCCTATGCTGAACAGGGAGGTGCCCTACGATTCTCTTTCCCTTTCCCTCTGTCCCACTCTCCATGATTGTGTGTCTGCTCGCTCTCTCTCAAATAATTAAATAAATCTTTTAAATATTTAAAAAATAACAATACATGAAGAAAAAAAGGAGGAGTAGAAGAAGAAATAGAGAAATCTATAATCAAACTTAGAGATTTTAACATTCCCCTTTTAGGAATTTCAAAGTACTGTAGAACAAAGATCAGTAGGCAAAGAAGTGATTTCAGACACTATTTAGACCCACTGATATTGAAAAAAAAAAATTGCTATATCTAACAAGACCAAGGTTTTGTTTGAAGAATTGTAGCCAAGAAAAATGAAAACTTGATTCTCTGGAAAAACTTGCAAAACAATAGCATTTTTTTTTTAACAATAATACATCTTGGAAAAATGCCAAATAACTAACAGAAAAATTGTGATACATTCATGTGATGGAATACTGATGAGCAATAAAAGAAATGAAACATAGATTGGCTTGCAACAAAATGCCTAATTTTCTTTCTCTCCTCTCTGTCCCTGCTCCTTCTTTTTCTCTCCAGATATATGGTAGACAGATAGATATATAGATGGATAATAGATAGAAAGATGATAGATAATAGGCAGTTCATCACCATTTCTGCCTCCTGTGTGTTCTCTTGGGATTTACATTTCTCAGAATCTCTGCCAACAGGGTTCAATGTTATATTACATCAGTGGAAGGCAATCTTACACAACTTACAGGATAGAAGAGAAGCAAATGTAAGCTGACCTCCATAAGCATAACAACAAAATATCCAGCTTAGTTTCAGAGCCACTGAGTGCCTTATAGCTTTTTTCCTTTTTTCTGCAAAGTTTTTTAAATTAAATTTATTTAATTTGAAGAGTTTTATCAATTATGCATGCAGAGTAACCACAGTCCAAATAAAAAGAAATAGATTATTCCTCTTGTCTGAGAAAGTTTCTTTACACCTCTCTCTGGTCAAGCCTCATGTTAAATTTTGAATTATACACCATAGAATAACATCTCCTGCTCTTGGGATTCTTATAAAGAAAGTCAGGCAATGTCAATTGGAGAGGAAGTCTAACTGTTCTCAGAATATTTATATAATAAGAGAATTACTTGTTTCTTGAAAGCTTGAAAAAAATATACCCACAGTTATTCCTTATTTCTAAAAGATGTAACACAGCATAGTGGTGTAAAAACATTTCCGTAAGTGAAGACCAGCTCTATGGCAGGCCTATATTGTGTTTTGCCGACCTTATATGCAGTGAGATTCTGCAGGTTTAAACATGAGGTGATGGATTGTATTTAGGCAGCCATATACGAACCTGTGTGAGTTGTAAATGTAAATTTGCTCCTCTTCACCTATCTCAGCAATCTTGACTCCCAGAAAACACTTTACAGTTAACACATATTTACTATTTCCATTCTGAAGCAGAAGGAAATTGAGCCATTGCGTGTTTTCCCTTCTGCCATAAAGCAGTTCATAGCCCCTGATTGTAAGTTTAAAAAGTACTATATAATTAGAAGTGATATTTTTATCTTCCCCTATTTACTATGCTGGATTTAAAATGAGTTGGTACTTGGAAATGTCTTGAATTATAGCAGTTAATTTCAATGTTGAAAAGAAGAAAAATCATGTTTATTGAAGACCTAATATATTTCAAGGACTGCAGTAGTTTTTATTTCTCTTTTTCAGGACTCTAATTGTTATATTGGAATAATGGCTTTGAGGAAATTCTCCAGCTTTGTTTAAAACTCTGGCACAGGTAATTGTTTTAATTGTATAGCTACATTTATTCTAATGCTGCTGCCAACATTGACTTTACAAATTATTTTATTAAGTCATAATAAATTCCATAGCCTTATTTTATTAAAAGTATTCCTTCAATCTAGAAGGTATGATTTTATTACATAATTTATACTTTTAAACTTTTATTTTTACATACTGGTTTTTGCTTTATCAGAAATGGAATGAGAACACTAGTCTTTTCCCTAATGTCTCCGTGAAAAAGCTCTGTTCTAAATCCTACCATAACTGAGAAACAGAAGTTCCCAGAGGGGCACACAGAGGATTCTGTCTTTTCTAAAACCATTTCCAAGAAATAAGCCTAGAATAATATAAATTCCTCTTCTTACTGAGGATGCTCTGATGGTTTTACAGTTTTTCTATTCATGAAATTATTACATTAAAAAATAAACTAGAAAGAAGTACTGAAATGATTATAAAACTTAATATTCACTTCCCACATTCCCATTTTCCCATTACTAACTAGAACAACTAATTCTCAAGCAACTTTTACAGGTGTAAAAGCCTGCAAAATAATGAAAACAAGAAGGAAGACCCAAGATTAGTACTGTTATCATTTTATTATTTCATCGGGGCAAGCTGAGAGAAATGATCCTTTGTAATATTTTAACCCTACATTTTAACTAGTACAACACAAAGAGAGGATTAATACATCCACCACATGTTACTATGCTGCAAACAGAAAGTCCAAAAGGATATTTCCAGAATATAATTTAAAAATCTCAAGCATCTCTGCATCCTCAAGTTACCATAGGATAGAACTGTAGTAATGATTATTAGCAAATCTGCAAAAATAACTCAGCTAAAAACCAATGAAATGCAATCCACAAACTATCACCCAGTAGAAAATGGATGTGATGCTGGCTTTCTACATTTTAACATGTTAATTTGTGCTAAAACTATATGTGAATGAAGTCAGAAATTTTCTGATTTTTTTTTCTTTCTTTGTAAACATAAACAACTTCCTTTGTCATTTATTTTTTTCCCCTGGGGGGTAGTTTTTTTTTCTTTGGCTTTTTTTCCCCACCTGTTTACCATTTATCTGAGATCTTCACCTTTGTTCAGAGATTGCTTGAATTATGTTAAGTTTGGATTCTAGGTGTTTCTCCTGTCTTCTATACCTCTCCTGGCCTCCAAAACTGAGTTAATATCACCAGATTTTGGTGCTGAGAAAGTAGAACACCACATCTTTCTAAAATGCTTGTTTAGGCTTCATATTGTTTGGTTCTTTAACGTCTCATCCCTTAGGCAGAGTTGTTTTATCATACAATCATCTTCTTGAAAGGGACTTACCGCTTGCAGCTTTTGTAGTCACTCAGATGTGAAGTTTGAGATCAGCGGCAAATAATTTAACCTCCAAACAAGGTATTTTGTGTTGACTTCCTCTATGACCTGAGCGTAGGGAAAAGTTTTCAGAAGAGGAAATAAAGGAAAAGATTTGAAAATTTAACTAAAATTAGAAAAAAAAATGCATTAGAAAAAAAAATGCCCTAAGCAAAGACCAAAAAAAGGGTAAGTTACAAGAAAATATTGTTCACAAATATTATAGATAATGGCCAAATATTTCAAGCTTATAAGGGAAAGAATTTTTAGAAGGTGACCAAAACAAGAAAAATTCTATAGCAAAATGGGCAAAAGGCATGAAAAATCTACAGGAGAGATGTAAAAGGCTTTTATACATATGAACTCATGATAGAAATGCAAATTAAAATTAATATACAAAATTAGAAGTGGAATACAGTTTCTAACCCATTAAATTGGCCAAAATAATCAAAGGTTATCAATAACAATGTCTCTGAAGAGGATGATAGTAAATGAAAAAAGAAACACGTGAAAGATCATATGTAGTGTATTACTCTTTTAAGTAAGAAAGAAGGGAAAGTGACAAAATATGCATAAATTTACAAAAAGAAAAGATAGAAAGGATAACAAAAAAATATTAGAGTTAGATTATATATAAGGAATGGGGAGTAGAAAAGTAAAAAACACTTAACAGAGAGTGATAGTATTCTGTGTATAGATTTTTTTTTACTTTGGAAAATATATTACATATTACATAATCAGAACATCAAATTCAGTTAGTAAATATCATAAGAGTAACCAAATGAATAATTACATTGACATCAAGACCCAGTGTTCTCACTGCAGAAGATTGGACATACTAGTATGGAATGGGACAGGGTAAGAAAAAACTCCAGGGAGTGGATTAAATTTGAGATTTTTCTATGAGCTCATGATTCCTAAAATATGTATGTGATTATATGTGTATACTTGCACATGGACATGGATGTGGATGTGTATGAATATTTGTTTATATGTGCATGCATGTATGTTCATATTCCTGTATATATTTCCTGGTTTTGTCCAATAGAAAGGCCAAAACAAAGATAGAAAAAAAAAAGGTACCTCAGTATAAATGAGCATACCTAGCTGCCAGGTGAGGATCTCTAAACCCATCTCCATTAAAACTAAATTAGAAATTGGCAAATATCAGGGTGGAACAAGTTCCATATGAGATGAGTCCAAAGTATGTGGCTATGATAGAGAGTAAGAAATACCAAAGAAAACAAAATAAAGCAAAACCAAGATCAACTCTTATGGGCATATGTAACATAGGACACAGTGTTGAAGGGCCAAATCATGGACAATTTGAGCACATGTATAATTAATAACAAGGATTATTTAATTTGAGACAAATAAAAATCTGTGGTTTCATACAAATAATTAGCTAATTAGGGGGAAAAGACAGTCTCTTGGTTTTGGTTATGGTAGAATGTTGAAGACCAAAGACAAATGTGGAAGGAGTACTACAAAGTAGACATTCGTAACCATTATAGTAACCGTCAGATCAGAAAAGAGTAATCAATTGGTGTTAAATTTGGGGGAGATTTCATTGAGAAGAAAATTTTTACAGCTTTAAAGTGCTTCTCCACAAACTACTTATGCTAAGTGAAAAAAATTACACACACACAGCTTATAAAGTAATCAGGCATCACCTTGACTGGGTGATCAACATTAATATCAGTGAAGGACAGTTGGACATTCATGTCTGAAATGCAGCACCCTGAAAAAAGAACATCATCTATGCAGTATAGTAGCCAAGAAAGCATTATGTAAACTTAATAATGAAGAAACAACTAAAAAAAAAAAAACACACAAAATGAGGACTTTCCAATTGCAAAAAGAGAATGCTGTATTGTTTAGAAAGGTCAATGATAGAAATAACAATGAAAGGCTATGAAAATGTTACAGATAAAAGGATGCTGAAGAAATTAATTAAGTACAGATTTGGTTGGATTCAACACAGTATGGGGAAAATAATACTATAAAAGACATTAGTTAACAAGTTGGCAAATGAACAATGGATTAGATAAAAACATTGTATTCATTTTAAATTTAATGAAGCTGATAACTGCACTATGGCCATATAAAAAAAAAAAAAAACACACATTGAAGTACTGAGGTGTAAAGGTCTATGGTACATGTGACTGCTCAGGGGAAAAAAGGTGTGTTTAGAGAGAGCAAGAGAGAATGGGGAGGAAAACAATTGATAAAATAAAGGTTAAATTTTCAGCAATAGCCATGTCTGGATAAATGATATACAGGTGTTGTTTATATTATTTTCACTTCTACAACTCATCTCTGTGTTGAAATTATTTTTAAATAAGAAGTAAAGTATTAAAAACAAAGTTGATAATCACACCTGCTTTCATAAAATTTTGATTTACAAATTGTTGCTGTGAAATTAATAAAGTCTTTGCTGGCCAGTGATGCAAACTGTCTATTGTTGAGTCAGAATAAAATCACAGGTTCAGAATCATCATCAGAAAGAGCCTGTACAAGTGTGCCTTGGTAGTTCAGTTGGTTGAGCAGCACTTTCTTGGTTTCCACTCAGGTCATGATGTCAGGATCATCATCTCAGGGCCATGAAATCTAGCCCTGCATGGGCTCTGCATCCAATGTGGAGTCTGCTTGAGATTCTCTCTCTCCCTCTTCCTCTGTTTCTCCCGCTCGTGCTCTCTCTCTCTCTTAAGTAAATAAATAAATCTTATAAAAAGAGAGAGAGAAAAAAAACCTGTGCAAAGGGTCAGGTTGAATCTCTGCTTGAACAGTGAGTCCTTCTTGCAAATAGCTCCATTCACTCCCATGAGGAAGGCTAAATGGAAGAAACCCCTTGAGGGAGATAAACTTGGTGGCTGTTTTGATCTTTGTACTTTGCTCCAGGAGCATTTTTTTTTTTTTAATGTATCTTGAACAATGGTGACTATTTATGTCAGAATAGTCTGTGATGTTGTAAGCAAAACTAATATATTTCTAAATTTTTTAAGAGTCTTGATTCCAGGACCATAAGGGAACAGATCTCTAGATGATAAGAAGAATAAAGGTATTTAAAATAAAAAAAAAAGAAATATAATATAGTCATTATACAACTATCTGGCCTTTAAAGTAAATTACCTTAAAAATCAGTTAATGAGGGACGGAATTTGCCTGAGTTTTCATCTCCTCTTCTACACTTCTAAAAATTATAAAGTAATGAAATCCAACAGGTGGTGAAAGAATGAATAAAACATAGGGAACCTTTAACATATTGCAGCAAAACTTAGTAGAAATATGGCATAATTATATCTCTTGATTCTATTTTATATCGGGCCTCTAAAATATTATTAATATGAACAATGATAAAGGAAATTTTCACTCTTAATGTTTGTACACCCTGCTTCTGGGCTCCCAGGGAAGCTACACTTTAAGTTTTACTGAGGTCATAATGACTTAACCAAACTTCAAAGCATGGGCTCTATTTCTGCCCCAAGCACACATTGTACATCTGCTTCGTTAGCAAATAACCTAAGAGAAACTTTTCAAACTTAAGATAAAAGTAAAAATCTCCCTAAGTTCTGATACCTCTGAAGTCTACAACCTTGCGCACACTAAAAGCATAAGATGAAAGTTTGTAATTTTCTGGAATGCTTTATGTCATGATCATTTGTGACTCTTGATATGACAAAATACATATATAACCCTGTATTAAACATTCTTTCTCCTGGAGCACTCTCTTCTTTGTGAAGACTGTGTATCCCAGGTAGCTGTCTCCCTTGACCTTGAATAAAACTCTCTTCCTAAAAGCTCTGTTCATTTTGGGTTGACAACAACCTACAATGTTTAATTTAATTAATAAGATATTAAAGAATTTATTACCATTGCAGTGTCCATTGCATGAACCACACACAGAGAATAGTCCTGTATAAATGAACACGATCTGAAAACATGAAGTATTTTTCCTCTCTAATCTAATGAGTCTTCCCACTTTCTTGTTTCTCGTTTATCACACTTGAGGAAAATTCTCCCCAAATGTGGCTTCCTCATGGACTTCAGTGTACATTTCTTGCTAAGACAGTCAAAGGGCACAGTCAATGGATGGGGAAATGATGTAGGCTTAGTCAATAATGCCTTCAGTGCTTTGGAACTTCTGTGACTGCAACACAGGGGCCAGGGAATTCCTTCGTTTCGTTCTAGTGACAGTTGCAGTGTGTGGACCAGTTTGTTATCCATGCAACCTTTGCTGGAGTTTGTGCTGCCTCATCCTCCAGGGTTCCTCTGGGAACTGCCACTTCCCCAAATCCAATCTCCTATCATCCTAATGAGTCTAGGAGGCCTCAGTATTTTTCAACTAAATCTTTTGCTTAAAATAACACAAAGGCTTTCTGTTGTTTGCAGCCAATTATTTAAGAAGGTCCTCTGCTCCTTCTGGGGATATCACATAAGTAGATCTGTTCTTAGAGCCCCCAAGAATGAAATACAGGCTACCATTCTACCAGTGGTGTACAGCAACATACAAATAAGTCTGTTTTTATTTGCCCTGTATACTACCTATTGGATTTTATTATTTTATGCTTTTAGCTGAGATATTTTGGGGGGGTAACTTTATTTAGCTTTAGCTATAAACTTTTAGAATGCAAGCTAATTTATTTATGTATTCATTTTTAGTATTTTATGATTTTAATTTGTAATTGCAAATATCCAGTCAGGAAAAGAGACATAAGAAGGACAAATGCATCAATATGTAAGGCCTAAGCAATATTAGTTCTCTTCTACTCTTAACATATTTGGCTTTGCAATATTCCTTATACCTTCCTAAGTTGGATTCTTTTATTACTTCATTAAGTACATTAAACTACATATATGTAATATAATATATTTATTATTATATTACTTATATATTAAATAAAATATTGTTATGTACATACATTAGCAATATCCACTATATATTAATATATTACATAATTTATGTTTCATATATAGTAGTGAAAGCCATATATTAATTATATATATATACACATAGACATATGTAAAATAGTAAAAGCCATCATTATGCTTTTAAACATAACAAAAGGGGAGTTTAATACTTTGTCATGAATAAATTTAGTTAACAGAGTAGATGAATTAAAACTTTACACATCAATTATATACTACTCTTCATATCTATTAAACTTAAATTTTACTTTAGTTTTGGGATATTATATCCTCATTCCACTTAAAATGAATTAATAACCCAAAGATGATGGTGAAACATTGTGTAGTGATACTGCAGAATAACATATTAAAGATGATGTACTGACGTTTTGATCTGTATAGGGACAAATAAATCAGCAAGTGTAACTCTGGCACACAGAGATATGGAAAAACATTTGACTGGGGTTTTATTGGTTCAGAAATCCCCTGGTCCCTAATTTCCTCTGTGTTTCTGTTATCAGATTCTGTCAAATTAATGTAATGAGGCCATCAAAATTTAATATTCAGTTTTACACAAACCTAGTGGCAAATTTTAATTGGAGATATATATATATTTTTTTTCACCTGAATGTATTAGGGTCTTCCAGTAAGAACCAAAATAGGCTAAACACAAAAATATTAAACAAAACCAAAGAATAAGTCTTTTTTTTTTTTTTTTGTTGTTGTTGTTGTTTTTGTTTTTTTAATTTTTTATTTTTGATAAACATATATTTTTATCCCCAGGGGTACAGGTCTGTGAATCAACAGGTTTACACACTTCACAGCACTCACCAAATCACATACCCTCCCCAATGTCCATAATCCCACCCCCTTCTCCCAAACCCCCTCCCCCCGGCAACCCTCAGTTTGTTTTGTGAGATTAAGAGTCACTTATGGTTTGTCTCCCTCCCAATCCCATCTTGTTTCATTTATTCTTCTTCTACCCACTTAAGCCTCCATGTTGTATCACCACTTCCTCATATCAGGGAGATCATATGATAGTTGTCTTTCTCTGCTTGACTTATTTCGCTAAGCATGATACGCTCTAGTTCCATCCACGTCGTTGCAAATGGCAAGATTTCATTTCTTTTGATGGCTGCATAGTATTCCATTGTGTATATATACCACATCTTCTTGATCCATTCATCTGTTGATGGACATCTAGGTTCTTTCCATAGTTTGGCTATTGTGGACATTGCTGCTATAAACATTCGGGTGCATGTGCCCCTTTGGATCACTACATTTGTATCTTTAGGGTAAATACCCAATAGTGCAATTGCTGGGTCATAGGGCAGTTCTATTTTCAACATTTTGAGGAATCTCCATGCTGTTTTCCAGAGTGGCTGCACCAGCTTGCATTCCCACCAACAGTGTAGGAGGGTTCCCCTTTCTCCGCATCCTCGCCAGCATCTGTCATTTCCTGACTTGTTGATTTTAGCCATTCTGACTGGTGTGAGGTGATATCTCATTGTGGTTTTGATTTGTTGTATTTCCCTGATGCCGAGTGATATGGAGCACTTTTTCATGTGTCTGTTCGCCATCTGGATGTCTTCTTTGCAGAAATGTCTGTTCATGTCCTCTGCCCATTTTCTTGATTGGATTATTTGTTCTTTGGGTGTTGAGTTTGCTAAGTTCTTTATAGATTCTGGACACTAGTCCTTTATCTGATATGTCGTTTGCAAATATCTTCTCCCATTCTGTCAGTTGTCTTTTGATTTTGTTAACTGTTTCCTTTGCTGTGCAAAAGCTTTTGATCTTGATGAAATCCCAGTAGTTCATTTTTTCCCTTGCTTCCCTTGCCTTTGGCGTTGTTCCTAGGAAGATGTTTGCTGCGGCAGAGGTCGAAGAGGTTGCTGCCCGTGTTCTCCTCAAGGATTTTGATGGATTCCTTTCGTACATTGAGGTCCTTCATCCATTTTGAGTCAATTTTTGTGTGTGGTGGTGTAAGGGAATGGTCCAATTTCATTTTTCTGCATGTGGCTGTCCAATTTTCCCAGCACCATTTATTGAAAAGGCTGTTTTTTTTCCATTGGACATTCTTTCCTGCTTTGTCAAAGATTAGTTGACCATAGATTTGAGGGTCTATTTCTGGGCTCTCTATTCTGTTCCATTGATCTATGGGTCTGTTTTTGTGCCAGTACCATGCTGTCTTGATGATGACAGCTTTGTAATAGAGCCTGAAGTCCGGAATTGTGATGCCACCAACGTTGGCTTTTTTTTTCAATATCCCTTTGGCTATTCGAGGTCTTTTCTGGTTCCATATAAATTTTAGCATTATTTGTTCCATTTCTTTGAAAAAGATGGATGGTACTTTGATAGGAATTGCATTAAATGTGTAGATTGCTTTAGGTAGCATAGACATTTTCACAATATTTATTCTTCCAATCCAGGAGCATGGAACATTTTTCCATTTCTTTGTGTCTTCCTCAATTTCTTTCATGAGTACTTTATAGTTTTCTGAGTATAGATTCTGTGTCTCTTTGGTTAGGTTTATTCCTAGGTATCTTATGGTTTTGGATGCAATTGTAAATGGGATTGACTCCTTAATATCTCTTTCTTCTGTCTTGCTGTTGGTGTAGAGAAATGCAACTGATTTCTGTGCATTGATTTTATATCCTGACACTTTACTAAATTCCTGTATAAGTTCTAGCAGTTTTGGAGTGGAGTCTTTTGGGTTTTCCACATATAGTATCATATCATCTGCGAAGAGTGATAATTTGACTTCTTCTTTGCCGATTTGGATGCCTTTAATTTCCTTTTGTTGTCTGATTGCTGAGGCTAGGACCTCTACTACGATGTTGAATAGCAGTGGTGATAATGGACATCCCTGCCGTGTTCCTGACCTTAGCGGAAAAGCTTTCAGTTTTTCTCCATTGAGAATGATATTTGCGGTGGGTTTTTCATAGATGGCTTTGATGATATTGAGGTATGTGCCCTCTATCCCTACACTTTGAAGAGTTTTGATCAGGAAGGGATGTTGTACTTTGTCAAATGCTTTTTCAGCATCTATTGAGAGTATCATATGGTTCTTGTTCTTTCTTTGATTGATGTGTTGTATCACATTGACTGATTTGCGGATGTTGAACCAACCTTGCAGCCCTGGAATAAATCCCACTTGGTCGTGGTGAATAATCCTTTTAATGTACTGTTGAATCCTATTGGCTAGTATTTTGTTGAGTATTTTCGCATCTGTGTTCATCAAGGATATCGGTCTATAGCTCTCTTTTTTGGTGGGATCCTTGTCTGGTTTTGGGATCAAGGTGATGCTGGCCTCATAAAATGAGTTTGGAAGTTTTCCTTCCATTTCTATTTTTTGGAACAGTTTCAGGAGAATAGGAATTAGTTCTTCTTTAAATGTTTGGTAGAATTCCCCCGGGAAGCCATCTGGCCCTGGGCTTTTGTTTGTTTGGAGATTTTTAATGACTGTTTCAATCTCCTTACTGGTTATGGGTCTGTTCAGGCTTTCTATTTCTTCCTGGCTCAGTTGTGGTAGTTTATATGTTTCTAGGAATGCATCCATTTCTTCCAGATTGTCAAATTTATTGCCGTAGAGTTGCTCATAGTATGTTCTTATAATAGTTTGTATTTCTTTGGTGTTAGTTGTGATCTCTCCTCTTTCATTCATGATTTTATTTATTTGGGTCCTTTCTCTTTTCTTTTTGATAAGTAGGGCCAGGGGTTTATCAATTTTATTAATTCTTTCAAAGAACCAGCTCCTAGTTTCGTTGATTTGTTCTATTGTTTTTTTGGTTTCTATTTCATTGATTTCTGCTCTGATCTTTATGATTTCTCTTCTCCTGCTGGGCTTAGGGTTTCTTTCTTGTTCTTTCTCCAGCTCCTTTAGGTGTAGGGTTAGGTTGTGTACCTGAGACCTTTCTTGTTTCTTGAGAAAGGCTTGTAGCGCTATATATTTTCCTCTCAGGACTGCCTTTGTTGTGTCCCACAGATTTTGAACCGTTGTATTTTCATTATCATTTGTTTCCATGATTTTTTTCAATTCTTCTTTAATTTCCCGGTTGACCCATTCATTCTTTAGAAGGATACTGTTTAGTCTCCATGTATTTGGGTTCTTTCCAAACTTCCTTTTGTGGTTGAGTTCTAGCTTTAGAGCATTGTGGTCTGAAAATATGCAAGGAATGATCCCAATCTTTTGATACCGGTTGAGTCCTGATTTAGGACCGAGGATGTGATCTATTCTGGAGAATGTTCCATGTGCACTAGAGAAGAATGTGTATTCTGTTGCTTTGGGGTGAAATATTCTGAATATATCTGTGATGTCCATCTGGTCCAGTGTGTCGTTTAAGGCCTTTATTTCCTTGCTGATCTTTTGCTTGGATGACCTGTCCATTTCAGTGAGGGGAGTGTTAAAGTCCCCTACTATGATTGTATTATTGTTGATGTGTTTCTTTGATTTTGTTATTAATTGGTTTATATAGTTGGCTGCTCCCACATTGGGGGCATAGATATTTAAAATTGTTAAATCTTCTTGTTGGACAGACCCTTTGAGTATGATATAGTGTCCTTCCTCATCTCTTATTATAGTCTTTGGCTTAAAATCTAATTGATCTGATATAAGGATTGCCACTCCTGCTTTCTTCTGATGTCCATTAGCATGGTAAATTCTTTTCCACCCCCTCACTTTAAATCTGGAGGTGTCTTCGGGCTTGAAATGTGTTTCTTGGAGGCAACATATAGATGGGTTTTGTTTTTTTATCCATTCTGATACTCTGTGTCTTTTGACAGGGGCATTTAGCCCATTAACATTCAGGGTAACTATTGAGAGATATGAATTTAGTGCCATTGTATTGCCTGTAAGGTGACTGTTACTGTATATGGTCTCTGTTCCTTTCTGATCTACCACTTGTAGGCTCTCTCTTTGCTTAGAGGACCCCTTTCAATATTTCCTGTAGAGCTGGTTTGGTATTTGCAAATTCTTTCAGTTGTTGTTGTTGTCCTGGAAGCTTTTAATCTCTCCTTCTATTTTCAATGATAGCCTAGCTGGATATAGTATTCTTGGCTGCATGTTTTTCTCGTTTAGTGCTCTGAAAATATCATGCCAGCTCTTTCTGGCCTGCCAGGTCTCTGTGGATAAGTCAGCTGCCAATCTAATATTTTTACCATTGTATGTTACAGACTTCTTTTCCCGGGCCGCTTTCAGGATTTTCTCTTTGTCATTGAGACTTGTAAATTTTACTATTAGGTGACGGGGTGTGGGCCTATTCTTATTGATTTTGAGGGGCATTCTCTGAACCTCCTGAATTTTGATGCTCGTTCCCTTTGCCATATTGGGGAAATTCTCCCCAATAATTCTCTCCAGGATACCTTCTGCTCCCCTCTCACTTTCTTCTTCTTCTGGAATCCCAATTATTCTAATGTTGTTTCGTCTTATGGTGTCACTTATCTCTCGAATTCTCCCCTCGTGGTCCAGTAGCTGTTTGTCCCTCTTTTGCTCAGCTTCTTTATTCTCTGTCATTTGGTCTTCTAGATCACTAATTCTTTCTTCTGCCTCATTTATCCTAGCAGTGAGAGCCTCCATTTTTGATTGCACCTCATTAATAGCTTTTTTGATTTCACCTTGGTTAGATTTTAGTTCTTTTATTTCTCCAGAAAGGGCTTTTATATCTCTCGAGAGGGTTTTCTCTAATATCTTCCATGCCTTTTTCGAGCCCGGCTAGAACCTTGAGAATTGTCATTCTGAACTCTAGATCTGACATATTACCGATGTCTGTATTGATTAGGTCCCTAGCCTTCGGTACTGCCTCTTGTTCTTTTTTTTGTGTTGAATTTTTACGTCTTGTCATTTTGTCCAGATAAGACTAAATGAAGGGGCAAGTAAAATACTAAAAGGGTGGCAACAACCCCAGGAAAATATGCTTTAACCAAATTAGAAGAGATCCAAAATCGTGAGTGGGGAGAAAGGGGATAAAAAGAGGTTCAAAAAGGAAGAAAGAAAAAAAAAAAAAAAAAAAAAAAAACAAAAAGAAAAGAAAAAAAAAAAGAAAAGAAAAGAAAAGAAAAATTTTTTAAAAAAAGAATACACCTAAGAAAAAATGTAAAAAAGAAAAAATATATATATTAGATAAACTAGTATATAAAATCGTTAAAAAAGAAAAAGGTAACAGTTAAAAAAAAATTTTACCCGAAGGCGAGAAAAGAAAAAAATGAAAAAGAAAAAATTAAATTAACTGCAAGACTAAAAAATCACAGGAAAAAAAAGCCATGAGTTCTGTGCTTGGCTTTCTCCTCCTCTGGAATTCTGCTGCTCTCCTTGGTATTGAAACCGCACTCCTTGGTAGGTGAACTTGGTCTCGGCTGGATTTCTTGTTGATCTTCTGGGGGAGGGGCCTGTTGTAGTGATTCTCAAGTGTCTTTGCCCCAGGCGGAATTACGCCGCCCTTACCCGGGGCCGGGGTTTGCTTTCAGGAGCTTTTGTTCCCTGAGCGCTTTCCGTAGAGTTCCGGAGGACGGGAATACAAATGGCGGCCTCCTGGTCTCCGGCCCGGAGGAGCCGAGAGCCCAGGGCCGCACTCCTCAGTGCGCCCTCAGAGAACAGCGCCCAGTTACTCCCGTCTGCCTGACCTCCGGCCGCGCTCCGAGCTCACCGAGCCTACGACCGGTTCAAGGTCACCCCGAGCTGCGAGCTCACTGTCGGCTCTGCCTCTGTAGCCGGCTTTCCCGTTCCAATACCCGCAAGCTCTGCGACACTCAGACACCCCCGATCCTTCTGTGACCCTGCGGGACCTGAGGCCACGCTGACCCCGCGTGGGCTTCGCCCCGGTTTAGCCTCTGGAGCGATGTCCCTCAGCGGAACAGACTTTTAAAAGTCCTGATTTTGTGCGCGGTTGCTCCGCCGCTTGCCGGGAGCCGGCCCCTCCCCCCGGGGTCTCTCTTCCCGTCGCTTTGGATTCACTTCTCCGCCGGTCCTACCTTTCAGAAAGTGGTTGTTTTTCTGTTTCCAGAATTGCTGTTCTTCTTCTCTTCGATCTGCCGATGGATTTTCAGGTGTTTGCAATCTTTAGATAAGCTATCTAGCTGATCTCCGGCTAGCTGAAGCAGTCTCAGCTTGCTACTTCTCCGCCATCTTGACTCCTCCAAAGAATAAGTCTTTAAGTAATGCCTTTATATAGAAAAGATAAGTACATGTAATGTTATTATCAAGACATTTATAATGTCAAACATAACATTATAACATAAACATAACATTAATGCCATAATGTGTGCTTTGAGAGAAAGGACAATGTATGTTTGCTAGTGTTTCTTCCTCAATGATACTATTAGACATTTTATAATATAAATGACAAAACATGAAGAGCAATTGCCATCATCTGGCCATGGTGGTAGGTATTTCACTTTATAGATTAATAAATCCAGTGATGTGCAGAATATGAATCAACTCTTGGCATATGTGTATGTCACATATAAAGGAAATTACTCTACAAAGTTTTTACTTATCATTGAAACCCCTCCTAAAGGAAGAGATGTTTTTTACTGGATTAGGCATTATTTTGAGCTGTAGGTCAACTCTCAAAAGAAATGCTTCATGACTATGGTCAACAGAGCATCAGCTATGTTGTGAGGCAAAGTGAAACATTTCTGTGCAAACAAAAGTTAGAACAAAATGCACATCACACATTGATTATTCAAAGGCACCAATTGGTGATCAATTGCATACCTCATCTGATTCAGGGCTGAAGGCAATTTTTAACCTTTTTGATACAATCACATCATGACCACAGATTATATACATATAGCATTCTGTATCAAACATACAAACAAAACACACTGAAGCACTATAGCAAGGAAAAAATTGATTACACAGGTTTTACAACAAGGAGATTAGATATTTGTTAAGACTAGTTACCGCCATTTCTTTGAGTTCAAGTGGCTTCTTCCAAGGACCCATCTCACTGATCATTATCCAAGTAGGTTAAACATCCCAGGCCTATGACAGATTTCTTTTGAAGAAAATCCAAACCTGCAATTGTGTGCATTTCATTTTGATTGCAATATGTCTATATTTGGATATAAAGAAATACAGAAAGTCGTCTTTATTAAGAAACCTTTCCACACTCTAGGGTCACATTGTTTCTGAACACTTAAACTGAATGAAAACACTTTCAAACACCTAATCTTATACTTGAAAATGTCAGGTTATAAGTTAGGTAAATCTAATATAGTGCTAATAATGAGTGAGAAAGCTAACCTGCAGTTTAACAAATTATGTCAAAACATAAATTCACATAATTTGAAAATATTATTAAAATGCTATTTTCTTTATGGGGCACCTGGGTGGCTCAGTCAGTTAAGCATCTACCTTCAGGTAAGGTCATGATCCAGGTGTTGTAGACTAGAGCCCCATGTCAGGCTCTCTGCTCAGTGGGAAGACTGCTTCTTCCTTTCCCTCTATCTGCTGCTCACCCTGTTTGTGTTCTCTCCCTCTCTTCCAAATAAATAAATAAAAATCTTTTAAAAATATTATTGTCAGGTGCCTGGGTGGCTCAATGGGTTAAGCCACTGCCTTCGGCTCAGGTCATGATCTCAGGGTCTTGGGATCGAGTCCCACATCGGCTCCTGCTGAGCAGAGAGCCTGCTTCCCTCTCTCTCTCTCTGCCTGCCTCTCTGTCTACTTGTGATCTCTCTCTGTAAAATAAATAAATAAAATCTTTTAAAAAATTATTGTCTATGGAAATCAATTATTATAATAAATTTTAATACTATATTTTATCATTGAAAAACTACTTAAAGTGCTATTTCTAAAACTGCTGATCCTATATATGATGAAAGCCCATCACAGTCACTAAATGGTTAGCTATTTAGTAAAAAAGATCTTAGTATATAAGCAATTAAGCTAACAAATTATCTGGCTAGTGTTTTATAGTGTACAAACTTAGTCCATAGATTAAGCAACTTGAAAATAAGGTGATTAATGAAGAAGCCAAATGTTATAGGACACTAATATCAACTCTGACTTGAGAAAGTATGAGAGGCAATGATGCTCATCTGTTCTAACTAAAATGTTTTATTTTCTGATCTACTTGACCTGACCCCTTCCCAAACCTTTGTCATCTCCAGGACATTAAACACCAAATATCCCAGATAACACAATAGTTTATCACAATGACTAATACAGCTACAGCTACTCTAAAAAGTTCTTTTCCAAATGTAAAGAACTTAATTCATGGGGCACCTGGGTGGCTCATTGGGTTAAAGCCTCTGCCTTCAGCTCGGGTCATGGTCCCGGGATTCTGTGATCAAGCCCCGCATTGGGCTCTCTGCTCAGCGGGGAGCCTGTTTCCTCCTCTCTCTCTGCCTGCTTCTCTGCCTACTTGTGATCTCTGTCTGTCAAATAAATAAATTAAATCTTAAAAAAAAAAAAAAAGAACTTGATTCATTACCTTTTCTCATCAAGTAGGCAACTTAAAATTGAGTCTCAAAGACCTAAACATGAGATATGAAACCATGAAACTTTTAGAAGAAAACATTAGCAGTAATATCTTTGATATCACCTGTAGAAATATAGAAAATATATTCTCTAGAAAAGGCTCCTGAGGGAAGAGAAACAAAAACAAAATTAAACAATTGCGACTATAGCAAGAGGAAAAAACAAAACAAACAAAACAAAAAATCCCTCCCATGTAGTGAAGGAAAACATCCACCAAACTAAAAGACAATCTAGTGAATAGGAGAATATATTTACAAATGATATATCTGAAAAGGGGTTAATAGTCAAATATATAAATTTTAAATATTAAATAATTAATTAACTAATCAATTAATTATTTAAATAAATGATAGAATAGTAAATAATATTAAATATTAAACAATTCAACACCAAAAACTCCCCAAATAATCTAATTGAAAAATGGGCAGAGGACATGAATAGACATTTTTCCAATAATACCCATACATACCCAAAAGACACATGAAAAAATACTCAACATCACTGATCGTCAGGGAAATGCAAGTCTAAACAATAATGAGATATTACCTCATACTGCTCAGAATGGTTAGAATAAAAAACACAAGAAATAACAAGTGTTTACAAGGAGATAAAAGAATCCTCGTACACTGTTGGTGGGAAGGCAAGTTGGTACAGCCACTATGGAAAACAGTGTGGAGGTTCCTCAAAATATTTTTTAAGAATTACCATAAAAATCCAACAAATTCCACTATAGAGAACTGAAAATGCTAAAGAAAATGAAATGAAGGAAGAAAGGAAAGAAAGAAAAAAAGTGAAAACACTAATTTAAAATGATATATGCACCTCTATTTATTGCAGGATAATTTACAATAGTCAAGATATGGAAGCAACTTAAGTGTCCATCCATAGATGAATAAGAAAGAAAATATGTGGTATAAATACAAAGTGGAATATTACTCAATCATAAAAAGAATGAGACCTTGACATTTGCAACAACATGGATAGACCTAGAGGGCATAATGCTAAGTGAGGCAGAGGAAGACCACTACCATATAATTTCATTCATGTGTGGAATTTAAGAATCGAACAAATAAACAAAGATAAAAAGAAACAAAAGACACCCAGACTCTTAAATACAGAGTACAAACTGGTGGTTGCCAGAGGGGAGGCATGTGGGAGGATGGGTGGAAATAGATAAAGGAGATTGAATTCACTTATCCTGATGAGCACTGAGTAATGTATAGAATTGTTAACTCATTATATTGTACACTTGAAACTAATATAACACTGTAGGTTAATTATACTTCAATAAAAATAATCTGAATGGGAAGAAATCAGAGAGGGAGACAAACCATGAGAGACTCTGGACTCTGGGAAACAAACTGAGGGTTACAGAAGGGAGGGATTGTGGGGATGGAGTGACTGGGTGATGGGTATTGAGGAGGGCATGTGTTGTGATAAGTACTGGGTGTTGTTCGCAAATATTGAGTCACTGAACAATCCATCAAGAACCACTGATATGGGGTGCCTGGGTGACTCAGTGGGTTAAAGCCTCTGCCTTTGGCTCAGGTCATGACCCTAACTAAGGTCCAGGGATAGAGCCCCGCATCGGGCTTTCTGCTCAGCAGGGCACCTGCTTCCTCCTCTCTCTCTGCCTGCCTCTCTGCCTGCTTGTGATCTCTGTCAAATAAATTAAAAAAAATAATCTTTAAAAAAAATTTAAAAATAAAGACATATATGATGATTCTCATTACAATGTTAATTATTTAACCAAGGATTAGAGGCACTCTCGGATTTTATCCCTGGGAGAGTAATTGAAGAATTACATTAATTAATACATTAAAAAAAATGTAAGACTGAAAAGCTAAGAGCGGAGAGATTTTATGACATAGATTTCCATATAAGCTAATATTACTAAGAAGCTGACATATATGGAGATGTGTAAGTGCATGGAGTTGATAATAACTAATAGTTGGATAGCATTTAACATCCCCCAAATGGAGAACTGATAATAAAAATTGTCTATGAGGTAAGATTATGATAGGAAATATTGACCTGGAAGAAGAGAAGATAAAAATAATTTGTTTACACAAATGGCTTTTACAACTTGAATTTTTCTATATATAAATATACATCTATACATACACACTTAAATACAAATATATAGAAGAAAATCTCCGCAAGGGTGTGTATCAAATTATAATTTCTAGTGTTTCTAATTTAATTCTTCTTTAATTGGGCCTAGATGCATTTTCTATTTTCTTTTTAATTTTGTTCATATCTTATGTAGTAATACGATGTGTTTACTAATCGTGATTTTCAATTTAGTAGCAGCTTGGTTTTACAGTACCAAAATGCTATTAGATAGTATCCATCCCTGTCCATCGAGGTTTTATTTTTTTTTTATTTTATTTTTTTTAAAGATTTTATTTATTTATTTGACAGAGAGAGATCACAAGTAGGCAGAGAGGCAGGCAGAGAGAGGGGGGGGAAGCAGGCTCCCCGCTGAGCAGAGAGCCCAATGCGGGACTCGATCCCAGGACCCTGAGATCATGACCTGAGCCGAAGGCAGCGGCTTAACCCACTGAGCCACCCAGGCGCCCTCCATCGAGGTTTTAAACAAATTGTTAATACATAATTTTTTGGTTTTCTAAGTACATACATTTAAATTCTTTTTTCCCCTTAAAACTCTTCCGAATTCAACAAATATTAGACATGCATTTAGCAAACATACTCAGAAACTCACGATACTCTATCAAGTCTTCCCATCTTATCACAGAATTAAGTTTTCATTGATCTTGAACTGCCCTCCCCCAAAAAATATGCCTTCTGTGATATAAAACAACAGGGAATTTTCAAAAACAACTAGACTGTGGACTGCCTAAAACCCGGCCTGTTATTTGAGAGGCAGGGAGCAAAATTGTGTTTCGTGTTCCCATATCAAGTTAAAGTCACACAGAAAGATTATTTCCTTGTCATTTTAAATCCAAAAAGGTTATCTCCTTGGTAGTAAGTTGGAGAAAGAACACAGTACTGCTGTTAAGTGTTCTTGATTACAGCCAGTTGGCTAGGAACACAGTACTGCTGTTAAGTGTTCTTGATTACAGCCAGTTGGCTAGGTGCTATCAGGAAAATCTAGACATCTTGTGTATCTTGGTTGTCCCTCACCCTTATACTCCACTGGGGACCTTGGGGAAAAATAGTGGCTAGATGCACACTTGATTTGTAGGTCAAAGACCTCAGAATTTTTATGTGGGACGCCATCCCAAATGAAGCAATTAAATATTTGTTCAAGTTTAGCTGTTTTCCCCTTATTCCTATCTCCTATGGGGGATTTCTGCTCTTTCCCCAAGCAACAAAGGGGTTAAGAGCAGACATAGATCTCTTCTTTCTAATATTAAAAAACTGTCATTTTCCAGAACTTAATTTATGTAGGCTTTGTGGGGTTCTCAGAATCCAATTATTCTTAAAAACAGACCCAAACAGGGGTGCCTGGGTGGCTCAGTGGGTTATGCCTCTGCCTTTGGCTCAGGTCATGATCTCAGGGTCTTAGGATCGAGCCCTGCATCAGGCTCTCAGCTCAGCGGGGAGCCTGCTTCCCCCTCTCTCTATCTGCCTGACTCTCTGCCTACTTGTGATCTATCAAATAAATAAATAAAACATAAAAAAAAGAAAAAAACAGACACAAAACAGAACAACCAACTACACAGACAGAAAACATCCCCACAACAATCAGAAGTGTATTCAGCTTTTTATATTGTTGCTGTAATTAGAGTGGAATCCACTGTCTCTTTAACTTCTACATCTTAAATATTATATACAACCAAGGTAAAATACTAATAATTATTCTCCATTAAAAAAGGGTGGAATCTAGATAACTTTACATTGAGCTCAAAGTATTAGACACCAAATTAGTGAAAAAAGGTAGAAAACTAACAAGAATTAAGAAATTAGAATTATAAGTCAACATTATACTTAAAGAAAATAAGTTACCATACCAAAAACATCCCTTAATATATATATCACACACCCTCACAGAATGCAAAAATAAGAGACCAGAAACAAATACATAAAATATAAGAGTAAATACAGTTAGTGAAATGTAAATGATTTTTCTGTTTTCATGTGTTTCAAATTCATTTTTCATCAGAATAAAATAAATTATATGGGTTGTAAGATTTTTTTTTTTTGGTCTCAAGAAAAATATCAAATTAATTTCTTAGTATCACATTACTTAAAAATCAGGAACTCTATAAACCAAACATTTACTATCCATTCAGTTTAAAGCTTTAATTTTGGCTTGGATAATATGAGATATTGTTACTCATCGATATGGTCATGGAATTTTCTACTTATATGGAAAAGTATTTTTGGTATGATGAATTAACAAGAATAGTTGCTGCAGCAATATTTACTTTTGCATCATTATAATATTAATATTTTTCTAATAATTTCAATTTAATACATATTATTTTTTAAATCATCTTAGTTCAATTGAATTGAAACATTTACTGTCACACCAAGAATATATAAACAAGTGTAGAAGTGAAAGTAAATCTAACATACCAGGATCAATGAGGTTTCAGGCACTTCTCTGTGGGTTTTCTATATTAACTTATTTTCATGAGAAACTTTGAAGATAGAATTGTAATGCTAAGAGTTTTGGAGATGAAGGAAACTGAGATGCATATATATTATGTTATGCAGCTGGAAGGTGGTCAGGCCATGATTCAAATGGAGAATATCATACTCCAATTTCATCGTCCTTAACAGTCAGCTCTACTATCAAATAGAAGTTGGTTTCTGTAAGCAAGTTCTCTAAACAATTTTTGTGAATTATCTGAATAATTGACTTAGATCTCTGATTTAAATTTAATCTTTCTACTAAGAATTTATTTTAGACTATCTACTGGGCACTATTGACGTAATTAACCTCTTCAAAGATCCCACAGCCTAGAAAAGATATCTTGACACAAGTGTCAAAAGTAAGTACTTCTAACACAAAAAGTAAAGCAACAAAAGAAAAAATAGATACATTAGTCACCATCAAAATTTAAAATGTTTGCATTTCAAAGGAAACCATCCCTTAAAAGTGGAAAAAATTAAAAATATAAAACCTCTTGGAAATCATATAGCTAAGACAATTTTAGCTGGAAAATATAGCACAAATTCTACAATCCAATAATAAAACAGATATGTATCTCAATTTAAAAATGGCAAAGGATCTGAATAAATATTCCTCAAAAGAAGATATGAAAATAGTCAAAGAAAGCTTGAGAAATGCTTCGTATACTTAGCCATCTGGGGAATGTGAATCAAAACCGAAATGAGATACCACTTCATATGCATTAGGATAGCTATAATAAAAAAAAATGCAGATAATTACAGTTAGTGAAGATATGAAGACATTTGAACCCTCATACAATGCAGATGAGAATGTAAAAAGGGTCAGTCACTTTGGAAGACAGTCTGGCATATCCTCAAAAGGTTAAACAAAGTTATTATATGACTCAGCAATTTCACTTCTAAATATATACTGTAAAGAAGTGATAGCATGTGTTCACACACAAACTTGAACACAATTATTCATAGCCACATTATTCATACAAGCCAAAAGTGGAAAAAAATGTCCATCAAGAGAGTAATGTATAAGTAGATGGGGCATACGCATATAATAGAATATTAGTCAACCATAAGAAGGAATGAAATACTGACACATTCTATAGCATGGAAAAACCTTGAAAATGCAATGCTATGTTGAAAAAAGCCAGTGACAAAAGACTACATGTTATATAATTAAATTTACATGAGTGTCCAGAATAGGCAAATCCACAGGGACAGTAGGAAAATGGATGTTTTCTTAGGACTGGTGGGAGAAAGTTGGAGGAAGAGGGGGTGACTGCTCCAGGGTTCTTTGGAGGGTGACGACAATGTCCTAAATTGATTGTGGTAATGGTTACATAACTCTGTGAATGTTATTTCTTAAATCTTCCTAGCTTAAATCTAGATGAAATATTATACCCATGTCTACATTATACAAGTAAATGTATAGGCAATAGTAATAATAACTAATACATTGCACTTACTGGATTTCATGCACACTTGTGTGCCTATAAATTGTACACTTTAAATCAGTAATATCCATTTATTAGCTCATAGTTCTATGGGTGAAGGTCCAAATAGGTTTGATTGGGTTATCTAGGTAGGGTCTCGAAAGGTCAGAATCAAGTTTTCAGGTGGTTAAGGCTCCTATTTGGAAGCATTGGATAAGAATCTGTTTCAGATTCTTTCAAGGTGTAGAAAGAATTTAGTCCGGTATGGTTATAGGATTGAGGTTACTGTTTCCTTCCTGGGTTTTGATTAAACATGGCTCTGAACTTCTAAAAAAGGTGCCCTCTGATCCCTGCAAATGGCCCTCTCCCCCTCTGAAGCCACGAATGGTCTAGGAACCCTTCTCATGCTTTAAATCTCCTAGCTTTCCCCATCTGCCACCAGCCTGAGAAAACCTTCTATTTTTAATGGGTTTGTATGATTAGATCAGGTAACATAATCATAGAAGTGATACCTGGTCATATCCACACTTCTATCCTCGATTGGGGGTGATTATACAATGGCAAAAGTCATTGGGGATCATTTTTAAAATCTATTGTGAACAGTAAGAGAAGAAATTGAGACAGAATGGGACCTGGGGTTCAGGGGAGCAGTGAAAAGAGAGGGGAAAAAGGCAAAAATAACCCAGGATATATTACATTTCTGTGTAATCAGAGATTCAAAGACTCTTAAAGCATTAGTACATTTTCTTTCTAATTTGAACATATTCATGTTTACCTTTTATATTGATTAAGTTACTTCTTCCAAAATTCAAATTATCTATGTATCTTCTAAAATTAGCCTGAATTATGTCAAATACGAAAACCTGACATTTTTTTTAAAACCTGACATTTTGTAAACAAAATTTTTAATTAAATGAAATTTAAAACCCAAAAGATGAAATTTTATAATCCTGTAATTAGATTTCTTTCTCCATCAAGATGACAAAATGGTCTGTAATCTTTTTCTGTATGAATTTGAAGATTTTTTATCATGTCTTTTAGTTAACACATTTTTAAGTTAGTATAAATTTTATCTGATCCCATGTCCCTTCTTTTTTTTTCTTTTTTATTTCTATCTGTAAGAGTTAACATTTACCACAACAACGCTTTGTGATACAACACCCCAGAACTCAGTTTCTGAAAACAGTTACCCACCAGTCTCACATTTGGTGATCAGCATTAGTCTGTTGGCCAGTGTTGCTGAACAGACTTTTAGGCACCAGGTTCGAATCTGCTCTGCATTCATCCATCACCTGTGCCAGCAGTTACCCAGACCCTGTATCCTGCCCTTCATGTCTGTTATTCTTAGCACAGAATGATGGCCAGTGAATACCCAGGGCATATTCTTCCTCTGATAGGGAATTAGAGCACAACAGGATGAACCCCTGCTTATGTTACATCTGCTACCAAAACACTGAATAATTTCATTCATAAGGTCCAGCCCAGAAGGTAATGATCTGGGTGGTGCCCTCTGTACATCCCAGCGAGAGTGTGAGCATATAAAGCCATTGCAAGTGGGGGAAGACTGAGAGCAACAATTTCGTCTAACAGACCACCATTAGCTCTTTCAAAAAATCCTTATCTACATGAAATTAGAACGAGTGTTTTCCCTGCCCTATCTCTCCAGCATGAGTGTCTTTGCACTCTTCCTGGTTATCTTCTCCACTTTCATCAAGGTTTGATGTGTGGTGGCTTCTCAGAATATTTTGCTACCAAACCCTTTTAAACATACTGCATTTACCCTTTGATTATTTGTATTACCAAAAAGAATTTAACACGCTTTTTTAAAAAAGACACTCACACTTTAATACCAGATCAAATTTGATCCAGAAAGAATAACAACACTTTCTGGTCAGACATCTTAACTAATCTTAAGGCAGGTCTATCACCTTGTGTGATAGAGTGTTGTTCAAACTCTCCAGTTTATTTTCGTTGCATGTTTTATTTCATGGAATACAAAATTCTATTGATATTTATTTATTTATTTATTTATTTATTTATTTGGAGACTAAGATTTATCAAACTTCTTTACATTCAGAAATTACAGTTCTGAGGAAATTTATAACATATATTATTGCCTTAATTTTAGTAAAGCATCTTGCTTTTTCAGGCCGTCTTATTGGCTTTACTTTATCCCTTGCTTTCAATCCTAAATATGACCATTTGTAGTAGTTCTTTCTCAAGGTTTCCTCAAATTGGACGTCAAAAACAGTCTCCATGAATGGACTTATGTTGAGCCCTGTGTTTTACACAGATTTATCTCCAAAAGACTCCAAGATCCTTTTGCACAGTCAGTAGTCTGTTACAGACATTTCTGTAATATACCTGTGTCAATCTTCCACAACATCAGATCTTTACCTGGAGATCTAAAAAAAATAATAATAATTATCCAGATAATAATATACCTTATAGCATTAAGATTTTAAAAATCCTGATAACATACATGAAATGGATATTGTGCATGTCAGGGCTAAGGACTGAAAAGCAGAGTCATAGAAATGAAAGAGTCTGTCCTTGAGAAGAGTTTGGCTAGAACTAAGTCCAAGTCTCTCATTACTTACAACCCTACAAATACAAGGTGATTCTACCACAAGAGGATTAAGTCTTACTTGCTTTCATTTTATTGTACCTGCTGTGTGACCTTAGGAAAATGATTTAACCAATTTGAATATTAGTTTCATTATCTGTAACTCAAAGTTACGGGGAAGATTATTCTGAAAATATATGCAAACTTTTGAGCACATCATATGTATTCATGAAAGCATTTTTATATTGTCATTTAAATTGGATACTTTAAATTTTATTTTGCATCTTTACATAGTGCATATAAAATTTTAAAAATAACACATTGTTGAAACAATGTATAAAATTAAAGACCTTTATCTAGTGAGGACAGGAAAATAATATGACACAAAAGTACGTTTAATCTCTTAACTTACAATAGGCAATAGATTAAAGCCAAAATTTTATCATCCCTAATAATGGATGGAATGAAGTTTAGGAAATGTGACAAGAAAACAAATCAGCAAATAAACATCAAAAGCAACAGGAAATGTGTAATTCATGTCTACCAGCTTCTTGTATTAATTTGTACTGACTTTGTTGTTATTGTCTATGTGAATAAATGTGTACCCTAACAAATATCCTCTTTAATGTTTGAATGCAGTGACCTTCACAAAGTAAAAATAAATTTGAAGTTTTTTAATAAATTAATGGGGTGATGAGAGTTAGCCATGGTGCAGATATTTTATTATAAAATCAAATGAGTCATATTTATTAAAGCACAGCATTAAATTATTATAATATTTTATAAAAAAGGGTAGTATAAAATATAATCACTGTTTCAAGCTATTAAAAAGTTTTCATTATTATCATTCTTTATTCTATTTTCTACTCTAATTTATTTTCCCAACTACATAAGTGATTCTTGAAATGAAAAAGCTTTCATTCCAAATCCAAATACAGGGAGAAAAGAAACAATAGCAAACCAAAAGCAGTTTCTTTTTGACTTACTTCTCCCATTCTTCAGAGTGAATAGGTAAGATAATGTAAAATGAGTATTTTTGTTAAGAAGACCAGATAATGATTTAGATGAAAAAAATCAAACTCTTTTTTTAGTCATGAAAGCAAGTGACAGATCTCATGGTTTTGTCATTAACTCTCATATACAGCAGCAATGTGCATCCATCACTCTGTTCTTATTGTATGCCAAAGACCAGTAAAATGAGGATTCTTTTCTTATTGTCCATGTATTTTTTTTTCTCCTTACACTTTCTCAGAGGATTAGCACTAATTAAAGTAGAACTATCATGCTTTCTTTCTGTGTTTGGGAAAAAAAAATGTTAAAATACCTGTGAAAAAGAAAGCTAATATTATAGAATGTTTTCATTTAATTTTATTAGAATGATTGTAGACAGCAAGAACCATATTTTGAAAATGATAAATGGAAGGCTAAGTAAAGTTTTTAAAGGCACATAGAAAAGCTGTACCTACAACCTAGGACATCAGGTGCTGGTTCCCAAACAGACCTCCATGTGGCAAAAATTTAACAAACAGATCCAACTAAAACTGTTATTCTGTTTATCATAAGAAATATATTTCTAGATGTAAGATATTTTGGGAGCTTTATTCATTTATTCAACAACCTACTACTTGATAGACTGTTGTTGATGTTGAGATATAGAAATAAATAATATGGACAAGTTCTTGCTTTCATAAAACTTTACTTTAGTGTGAGAAAACCAGAATATAGACTAAACAAATTAAATGCAATGTACTTATGTATTGATAACTACAATGGGGAAAAGGTAATTTAGTACAATGGAAAGTTATGGAAGGAGGTATTTGAAAGATATCAGTTGGAGAACCCACTAATGTAATGATATTTGAGATTAGACTTAAATGATCATATTGGGAAAAATGATATGATAATTTTCAAAAGGAGAATGATAGGCAAAAATTAGTAGCTACTGAATACATATAGCCAAAGTGCTTAAAAAACCTACTGTTATACCTGACACTGTAGGTGAAGTAAAGTGAAGAATGAAGAATTATTCTATATTTTTGGTTTGAACAACAAGACTGAAGCTCTGGATATGTAGAACACAATAGAAGGGATGGTTCATAGGAGCAACGAGCTGCAGAACACGAGTAGCTTTGATTTGAATTTATTAAGTTTAAGATGTCTAAGCAAATGGGTATATGGAGTAGGCAGTTCGGTGAGGAGTGTAGGCACAGGGATATTTTTGTAAGGGCGGAAAGATGGATTGAGATCACTTGGAGAGGAGATTTATACTGAGAAAAGATTAGAGTTCATGATTAAATCTGACTCACTCTAATGCTTAGTGCGTAACACTCAGGAAAAGAGATTGAACAGAAGTAGCTACTAAGGAAAAAGTGAAAGGCAGGATCGGATTACGTCTTAAGAGAGAAGGCACTCCTCAGGAGAACAAATCTGTCAACTGTGTCAAATCCTGCCGTAAAGTCCCACAAGACTGAACATTAGAATTTACACTGGAGATGTGGGGGTGTTTGGTAATTTTGTAAACCTGATGGAAGTACCATTAGTATTGAATGTATGGGAATAAGAAGTTCAATTGGAGACTAAAATACAGCAAAGTCTTGCCATGAAGACTAGTAAAAGTAATTGTATGATATCACGACTTCACCATAAGGTAGAGGAAATGTTTTTTTCTTTTATAAAAGGAAAATGTTGGGGCGCCTGGATGATTCAGTCAGTTAAGCGTCCTGATTTTGGCTCAGGTCATGATCTCAGGGTCCTGGGATCAAAGCCTGCATCCTGCTCAGCACTCAGAGGGAGTCTACTTGAGGATTCTTTTGCTCCCCCTCCTTCTTCCCCTCTGTCTGCTCTTGCTCTTTCTCTAAAACAAGTAACTAAATCTTGAAAATTTTAAAAAAATAAATAAGTAAAAGGAAAATGCTAGACGGATTTTATACAGATACAGTTGATCCAGAAGGGAGGGGAAAGGGATGATACAGGAAAGAGGATAGTCGCAGAAATGAAATGCTCTGGAGGGAGTAAAAGTATCTGGATTCAAAGAAGAATGAGCCTACCAAATGGGGTACAATGCAAGGTGTAAGACTCAGCAAATCAAAAAATATGATTAAATGCAGGTAGTGATATATTAGAACTAAAAAGACATGAACGATCCTATATAATTAATCTTATTTTTTTCAACTCGTTCATTCAGTCCATAGTTCAATAAATATATTTCTGAATAAGCTGTGGAAAGACATAAGTAAAAAATGTATATCATCTAGTCTACATTCTAACGGGAGGGGATATGCAATCAAAGTAATATTTAATACTACATGAGCTTATGATAGATGTTATAAAGAAAAAAGAAAGCTCAGTTAAGAGGACAGTGATGGAACTGCTGCTAAATATGTGATGGTCACAGGAGGCCTCTCAGGGGAAATGGCACTCAAACAGTAATGAGAGAAATGAGAAACATGTCATAAGTTGATCTGGGCAGCAGCATGAAGGAGTGAAAGCAGCAGGTGCAAAGACAACGAGGTGCCCCCGGCAGGTTTCAAGAAGAGCATATAGACTGTTGGAGCTGCAGTAGAAGTAGAGTAGTAAAAATTGGTAGGAAATGAGATGGGAGAGGCAGCAAGGCAGGAAATTCATTTGAGTTTTATAGCAGGCCAAGAAATGTACATTTTAGTGAAAATGAAGTTAGGAAGTAAGGAAATTTTGAGCAAACTAGAGAAATAATTTGATGTACATTTTAAAAGAATTTGTATGACCCATGAATGAAAATATTCTTTCAAAGGGGAAAGTCAAAGCCAGGTGAATATTTAAAGAATCCCAAGCAGATAATTAATCAGAGCACATAGTAAGTGAAGGGAGTTATGAAATCCAGTGTCTACGTAGAGCAATTCATGTTTGACAGGAGGAATGACACCTAATCAGGTCACCCAGAAATGGAGAGAAGGAAGGGTGAATTTAGGCATATATAAGATTACAGGGTTTGAAGAGCGACAATATATCCCATTTTCACTCTCTTTTTCTAATGTGGTTAATGTCTTTTCACTTCTAAAAGCACCTAGTTTGGGAAAATTAATTAAAAGTCATCCAAAGTTAACAGTGAAAGCAGAAGTCCACTAATATCTGCAAGTAATTGTTATGAAAAATTGGTAGTAATGTAAATTGTCCCATGTGTGTGTGGTTTATTGTTTAAAAAGAGATAGATACCTATGGTAAAATTTTGGAATAACTTGGTAGGAATGGAACAGGCATATATGTGTAGGTATGTTTGCATCTGTATGTAATTATAATTTCTTTAACCCAAAATACAGTTATAAATAAGTGTAACCAAACATATAATATCTTCTATATTTTATGGTTACCCTTTTAGGGCAATCTTCCTTTAAAATTACAGTCATTAATCTCACAAAACAAACTGAGGGTTGCTGGGGGGAGGGGGCTGGGAATAGGGGAGTGGGGTTATGGACATTGGGGAGGGTATGTGCTATGGTGAGCGCTGTGAAGTGTGTAAACCTGGTGATTTACAGACCTGTACCCCGGGGGATAAAAATATATTATATGTTTATTAAAAAAATAAAAAATAAAAAATTTTAAAAAATTTTTAAATTTTTAAAAAATTACAATCATAGTTCATTTCAAGTTAGTTTCTTTTGTACAACTCTAAAAAATATATACAGAAATTTAATGACCTGAAGACATGTATGTATGAGGAGTTCACATTTCATCATTGATATATATTTTTGAAATTGCATAAGTATAATCTGCAATTGTAACCAGAATCCACACATGAATACACAAGCATAAAAACTTAAGATTCTTCAATTATTAACTTTGGAAACTTTTTATTTGACCTGTTTGTCTTCTGTAGTAATCACAGTTAATATTAGTTCTAACATCAAAATAAATCAACAAAGGGATTAAATGCTCCCAATTATTTAAATTGGTAAGTTTACATATCAACACTGTTTGTATGTGATTATGCTCATAGCTACTTTAGGAAGTAAGAGTAAATATGAAATGATATTTAATAGAATTCTATTTGTAGACAAGTTTAGATTTATTACTATATTCCTCAGTTGCATATTGTTGGCATCTGCTGGTACATATATAATTAATTTTGTGATCATAGTGAAGTAGCTGGAGGGAAACAATCTGCAAACCCAACTATGAGTAAAGTATAGCTTATAAATATCAAAGGCTGAAGCTAAACTTAAATGAAGTATAAATAAGCCTTTTCCATAATTGACTACACAAGGCTATATTTTTGAGACAACATTTCTTAGAAATACTTACATTTGTGTGTGTGTGTCTGCCTAAAGCTATAGCATATCAAAATGCTCAGAATCATGAGAGATTCTTATTCAAATGGAGAAAGACAAGTGATATACAAAAGCAAAATACTTTCAAGAGAATATCTCTATTTGGAAACAAATTAAATTTGGTGTGAAAATAACAAAAGGAGGGATCCGTCTGGAAAATATATTAAAAACATTCATCATAATTATTATACATGATTTGATATAAATGTACCACTTCTGTTAATATTAAGTTAAATGATATGTCCTATTTGAATATTAGAAAATAATTTTTAAAACAGATAAAAGTTCAGCATGATATCCTTCTAAAATTTCTGCTTCAGTAATTTGTTATTTTCATAAATAAATCACTAAATGTCTCTTATGTTCATAAGAGAAAACTAATGTGCTGGGATTTATAGGATGTTTTCCATAATGAAAAGCACAAAAAAAGACTTTCTAAATTATAGGACCAGAGAAGGGCAGAACTGGGCTCTGATGCCTATAATAACACTGATAATTAAATAAAATAATTTAATTTTTGTAATGACTATATCCAGATGAGGGAGAAATAAAATCTCCATACCATCATTCATTGCCCTGCAATTTCCTTCTATGAGAAATGTGGGGAGTTTCTTTACCTTTCATCTTACTGGGGCACCTGGGACATTCAGTGGGTTAAACATCTGTCTTTGACACAGGTCATGATCCCAGGGTCCTAGGATTGAGCCTGTCTCTCCCAGCCCCCTGCCCCTCTCTATCAACAGCACCCGCCCATGCTCCCTCTCAAGTAAACAAAGCATAAAACCTTCTGACCTTATCATTACAATGAAAGAATGCTATCCACTTGAAAACATGATTTTGGGAGTTGTAGTGTAGCCTCTGTAGTTTTGGGAGATATATGGAACTTGCTCAGGTTCTTTGAATGGTAGGTGTATGTGTCAAATTGAAATAGAGTTTTTTACTAAGAAAATTGTGTAGGGTGGAAAGAACCAAGATGCCCTTCAAGGGATGAATGGGTAAAGAAGATATGGTCCATATACACTATGGAGTATTATGCCTCCATCAGAAAGGATGAATACCCAACTTTTGTATCAACACGGATGGACTGGAAGAGATTATGCTGAGTGAAATAAGTCAAGCAGAGATAGTCAATTATCATATGGTTTCACTTACTTGTGGAGCATAAAGAATAACACGGAGGACATGGGGAGATGGGAGAGAAGGGAGTTGGGGGAAATTGGAGGGCGGGATGAACCATGTGGACTCTGAGAAACAAACTGAGGGTTTTGGAGGGGAGGGGGGATAGGAGGTTGGGTGAGTGTGGTGGTGGGTACTATGGAGGGCATGTATTGCATGGAGCACTGGGTGTATTGCATAAAAAAATGAATGCTGGGACACTGAAAAGAAATAAAATAAAATAAAGTAAAATTAAATTAAATTAAGTTAAATTTTAAAAAAAAAGAAAATTGTGTAGGGCACCAAACACCCTTGAAATGGTGGCATATAAACTTAAAATCTGCTCCTCAACATAAGCAATGAGAACACAGGCCAATTGTCTAAATCAACATTTTCATAACTGGAAATTGACCAAAGGTTTGCAAAAATTTCATGAACATTTATCCAAGGAGGAAAAAAAAAAATCTGAATGCTATCATGAACAGTGAGCTTTGTAGCTTTTTAACGTGTCTTTCCAACCTCCTTTTTCCAGTTCCAGGGTACCACTGAAAATCAACTTTAACAAAAATAGCTGTGAAAACTGGCAACCTAAAACCCTCTGATAGGGGGGATGTGCAGAGAAGGTCTGGAGATCTCTCAAAAGTGACATTAACAGAGTAGTGTCAATATTTGATCTGTATGGCAGTTTGCTGTTATTTGACCTTAAAACATGGCTTGCTCAATGAGAAAAATCCTACCCTCCAGTTGTTTGTCAAAGAAATTGGTGGCAATTGTTTAACATCATAGCTGCCTAAGCCTGTAAAACCAGTAGAAACAAACAAAAGTCTATTAAAAGGAAAATTGGGGAAATGGTACAACCACAGACAGCGTTAAAAAGCTCTTATTTTGGGGGGTCTAAAAGGCCATGTGCAAGAGTGAGCAAATACCCAAGGAATACCTAGAAGGTCTATTTTTTTTTATACATTTGGCTGAACTTGTGGCTCTATATAAGCAGAAAGTGAAGACTAAGGCAAAACTATGCAACGCTTGAACATTATTCCCAGATTGGGCCCCGTGGCAGGCTCCATGCTCAAGGTGGAGGCTGCTTGAGATTCTCTCTCTACCTCTGCCTCTGCCTCTCCTCTTAAACCCCGTTTATGGCCTTTCTCTCAAAATAAATAAAATCTTAAAAAAAAAAATACTTGCCCAACTCCACGGGGAGTCTGCTTCTCTCTCTGACCTTCTCCTCACTCATGTTCTCTCTCACTGTCTCTCTCTCAAATAAATCAATAAATAAAAATCTTAAAAAAATACTTGAAGTCTAATAACTTTTTACAACTCACAGAACTCAGGAAAATGCTGTATTTATGGTTAACTCTATTATAGCAAAAGGATAAAAATAGAACCAGCAAAAGTGAGAGATATATAGGGTGAAGTTTGGGAAGGTTTCAAACATGCAAAAATATTATCACCTTTCTAGCACATTGACATGTAATATTATGCACAGAGTACTGCCAAAGGGAAACTTTTCTAAGTATGGCATCCAGAGATTTTATTGGAATTTCATTACATAAGTAATAAAATGTAATAAATAATAAGTAATGAGTGATAGAATCATTGATCACATAACTAACTCATCTTCAGCCCCACATGCCCCCTGAGGTTGGTTTGATATCACATGACTCCAAGCATCTGTCGTCTGATCATCTGGTTGGTCTTTCTGGTGTGGTCATCCACCATCCTGAGTCACCTTGAAAGCATAAATTATCAGGGCTCATCATGAGTAACCCAGACATTCTTATAACTTGGTAGATTTCATGGATTTAAAAGCTGTCTCAGAATCCAGCCATAAAAGTCAATGAAATTCCTTATTGCAGAGTGGGTAATATGACAATTCAATGGGAAAGACGCTCCTTAAATTTTTTTTTCAACAAATGGTATATCTACATGCAGAAGAATGAAGATGGACACTTTCCTCCCCACTATACACAACAATTTGTCAAAATGGATCATAGAACTATACATAAGAGTTAACACTATGAAAACCTTAAAGTAAAACATAGAAGTTAATTTTCATGACTTTGGTTTAACAAGGGATTCTTAGATATGACACTAAAATCATAAGGGACAAAAGAAAAAATAGATAAATTGGATTTAATTTTTTTTCCTCAGAGCATGCTATCAAAAAAATAAAATATCAAGCCATAGAATGGAAAATATATCTATAAATAATGTATCTGATAAGGCACATGTATCTAGAATCTATAAGAACTCTCAATTCAGTAGCAAGAACAAAGACAAATAATCCAACTAAACCTATTGTTCTCTGCCTATTGCAGAGAATCTGAATGGATACTTATCCAAAGAAAAAATGGAAATAGGAGATAAACACACGTAAATATGTTTAACATCATTGTTCATCAGAGAAGTGCAAATCAAGACTGCAATGAGTTCACCCACTCTAGCTATAATGAAAACAAACAGAAAGTGGTAGCCTGGTTGTAGATATTATGGAGGGCACATATTCCATGGAGCACTGGGTATAGTACACAAACAATGAGTTTGGGAACACTGAAAAAAATGAATTTTAAAAAACTCATTAAAAAAAAAAGTAAGTGGGTAGTGTTAGTGATAAGGGCAATGGGAAGTAAGTGCTCATGGGTATAGAGTTCTTTGGGGGATAATTAAATTTTTCTAAAATTAGATCTTGCTAATGTAGGACAACTCTGTTACTATAATAAAACTATTGCATTCTATGCTTTAATGGAATAATTTAAGTATAGGAGTTATTTTATAAATCTGTTATTAAAGCTTTTACCAAATATTTATATATAGCATATGTTAATATATAATTAATATGACATGTTAATATATAATACATAAATATATAAACAAATATATATGTACATATAAATACATTCTTGTATATAAGTATATATACACAAGCGCAATAAATTGATGTTGAGTCCAGTATGTTAAACAGTTTAAATTCCAATTCACATCAACAAACTGGCAGATAAGACCCTTCCAAGTAAGAAGTCATTTAAATGTATAATCTTATTTTAAACTGGCATATATGGCCATCTTTCATGAAGACACTGTAGTCTCATTAAAAAGTAGATAAGAAAAGGGAGGTTTTGTTTACTTTTAAAATGTCCTGGAAACTGGCAGGTTGTTTTTGAGTCAGTTCTTTTGCCCAATTCTTTGTGTATGTTCATGTGTTAGATCTATTTCTTTTCTTTCCTTTTCTTGTTTTGTTTTTATTCTTTTAAAGATTTATTTATTTATTTGACAGACAGAGATCACAAGTAGGCAGAGACACAGGCAGAGAAGGGGGGAAGCAGGCTCCCTGCTGAGCAGAAAGCCTGATGCAGGGCTTGATCCCAGGACCCTGAGATCATGATTTGAGCTGAAGGCAGAAACTTTAACCCCCTGAGAGACCCAGGCGCTCCTCTTTTCTTTTTCATAATTGTGCTGTATTAGTCACCATACAGTATATCATTAGTTTTTGATGTAGTGTTCCATGATTTATTGTTTTTATTTCATTTAGCATAATTTCCTCCAGTCTCAATCATGTTGAGGTAAAAGTTGAGTATCCATCCTTTCTAATGTCTGAATAATACTCCATTGTATTGGACCCCATCTTCTTTATCCATTCATCTGTTGAAGGTCTTCATGGCTCTTTCCACATTTTGGCTATTATGAACATTGGTGTGCATATGGCCCTTCTTTTCACTACATCTGTATCTTTATGGTAAATACCAGTGGTGCAATTGCTGGGTCATAAGATAGCTAAAAGAACAAGAGGACAAAAACCAGGGTCCCCACAAAACTGTAAAACCCCAACACCAGGGGAAAACAATATATACTGGTTGATATTTTTGGCTGTACATCCCCTCAACCACAACTCAATAGAATGAAAAGAAGAAGGAACTCCCAATAAAGATAATACCCAGAAACAGTGGCCTCTCCAGCAGATCTAATGCATATAGATATAAGCAAGATGTCAGAAATAGACTTTCAGGGTAAGAGTTATGAAGACGATAGTTAGGCTGAAGAAAACTATTAATGGCAATACAGATTTGTTAGGGCAAAAATGACAGCAGATCTGGCAGAACTTAAAAATGCTATCAATGAGATACAATCTAATCTAGTTACTCTTAACAGTTAGGGTAAATGAGGTATAAGAACAAATTAATGATCTTAAAGACAAACTGAGAGAGAAGAAGGAGCAAGAGGGGGCCTGGAACAAACAGTTTAAAATCTGTGAAAACTGAATTAGAGGAATAAATGGTACCATGATACATTCCTGTGTCATAATTATTGGGATCCCTGAAGTGGTGGGGAGAGAGAGAGGACTAGAAGATATATTTGACCAAATTGTTGCCAAGAACTTCCCTATTCTGGGAAATGAAGCAAGCGATTGTGTCCAAGAGGCAGAGAGGACACCCTGATCAGTGAGAGAAGACTGACACCCCGGCATGTAATTGTAAAACTCACAAATCTTAGAAAGAAGGAAACCATTTTCAGAGCAGTTAGGGGTAAGAGATTCCTTATGTACAGTGGAAGGAACATCAGAATAATGTCAGGCCTATCCACAGAGACCCGACAAGCCAGCAAGGGCTGGCAAGACATATCCAGGGTACTAAGTAGGAAGAATATGCAGCCAAGAAATCTTTATCTGGCAAGACTGTCATTCAGAATAGATGGAGAGATAAGAAGTGTCCAGGACTAGCAGAGACTGAAAGAATATGTGACCACTAAACCAGCCTTGCAAGAAATATTAAGGAAGGGGGGGGGTCTATAAAAGGAAAAAGCCCCCAAGAATGATACAGAACAGAGATATACAGAGACAACTCATAGAAACAAGGACTTCACAGGCAACATGATGACAGTAACAGCTTATATGTCAATAATCCCTCCCAAAGTAAATGGCCTAAATGCTCCCATAAAAAGGCACAAGTTGTTGATTGGACAAAAAGACAGGACCCATTCATATACTGTCTACAAGAGATTCATTTTGAACCAAAGATACATCCAGACTGAAAGTGAAAAGATGGAGGACTATTTTTTATGCCAACACACCTCAAAAGAATGCTGGCATAGCAATTCTTATATTAGACACATTAGATTTTAAGCTGGAGACTATAGTTTGAGATACAGAAGGACACTATATCATTCTTAAAGGGTCTATCCAACAAGGAGATCTAACAATTGTAAATATCTGTGCCCCTAACATGGGAGCAGCCAACTACATAAACCAACTGTTAATTAAAATAAAAGGACATGTTGATAATAAAACATTAAATAAAGGAGACATTAACACTCCACTCTCAGCAATAGATAGATCAACTAAGCAGAAAATAAACAAAGAAACAAGAGCTTTGAATGACACACTTGACCAGATAGGTCTCATAGATATAGACAGAACATCCCACCCTAAAACAACAGAATACTCATTCTTCTCGAGCACACATAGAAAATTCTCTATAATACACATACTGGCTCACAAAATCAGGTTTCAACTGATATCAAAATATTAAGATTATTCCCTGCATATTCTCAGACCACAATTTTGTGAAACTGGAACTCAATCACAAGAAAAATTTGGAAGAAATTCAAACACTTGGAAGCTAAAGACCATTCTGCTCAAGAATATTTGGGTCAACCAAGAAATCAAAGAAGAAATTAATCCACAGGAAACAAAAGAATGAAGACACAATGATCCCAAACCTATGGGATATGACAAAGGTGGTCCTTAGGGGAAAGTTCGTAACCATCCAAGGCTCACTCAAAAAAATGGAAAAATCCCAAATATACCACATATCTTTACACATTAAAGATCTGGAGAATAAACAATAGATTAGACCTAACCCATGCACGAGAGGGGAATAATTAAGACTAGAGCAGATATCAATGATTTAGAAATGAGAAATATAGTAGAACACATGAACAAAACTAGAAGCTGGTTCTTTGAAAGAATTAATAAGATTGGTAAACCACTGGCCAGATTTACCCAAAAGAAAAGAGAAAGATGCAAACTAATAAAATTTTGAATGAGAAGGAAGAGATCACTACTGACACCAAGGAAATAAATATAGTTATCAGAAATTATTATCAACAGATATATGACAATAAATCAAGCAACCTGGAAAAAATGGATGCATTCCTAGAAACCTATAAACTACCAAGACTGAAACAGGAGGACATTGACAACCTGAATAGACCCATAACCAATCACAAGATTGAAGCAGTGATCAAAAATCTCCCAAAAACAAGATTCTAGGGCTTGATGGGTTCCCTGGGGAAGTCTATTGAACATTCAAAGAAGAAATAATACCTATTCTCCTGAAGCTGTTTCAAAAAAATAGAAACAGAAGGAAAACTTCCAGACTCTTTCTATGAGGCCAGCATTACCTTGATCCCAAAACCAGGCAAAGACCACATCAAAAAGGAGAATTTCAGATCATTATCCTGATGAATATGGATGCCTAGATTCTCAACAAGATCCTACCTAATAGGATCCAACAATACATTAAAAGGATTATCCGTTATGACCAGGTGACAATTATTCCTGGGATGCAAGGGTGGCTCAACATTTGCAAATCAAACACATAAATAAGAGAGGAGACAAGAACCACATGGTCCTCTCAACTGATGCAGAAAAAGCATTTGGCAAAATACAGCATCCTTTCCTCATTAAAACTCTTCAGAGTATAGGGATAGAGTGAACATTACTAACTTCATAAAATCCATCTATGAAAAATCCACAGCAATATTATTACAATGGGGGGAAAGCTGAGAGCCTTCCATTGAGATCAGGAACACAAGAATGTCCACTCTTGCCACTGTTGTTCAACATAGTACAAGAAGTCTTAACAACAGCAATCAGACAGCAAAAAGAAATAAAATGTATTCAAATTGGAAGTCAAACTCTTATCTCTTCACAGATGACATGATATTCTACCCAAGATTCTCCATCCCCAAATTACTAGAACTCATACAGCAACTCATTAATGTGGAAGGATACAAAATCAATGCATAGAAATAAGTTGCTTTCTTATAAGTTAACAATGAAACTGTAGAAAGTGAAATTAGAGAATTGATTTCATTTACAATAGCACCAAAAACCATGAACTACCTTGGAATAAAGCTAACCAAAGAGGTAAAAGATCTATACTCTAGGAACTATAAAAAAAACTCATGAAAGAAATTAAAGAAGACACAAAAAGATGGGAAAATATTTCATGCTCATGGATTGGAAGAAAAAGAATTTTTAAAATGTCTATGCTGACCAGAGTAATCTATACTTTCAATGCCATCTCAATCAAAATACCAACATCATTTTTCAAAATGCTGGAACAAACAATCCTAAAATTTTTATGGAACCAGAAAGACCCCAAAACCACCGAGAAAATGTTGAAAAAGAAAAACAAAGCCGGGGACCTCATGTTGCCTGATTCAAGCTATATTACAAAGCTGGATCATCAAAACTGCATGGTACAGGCACAAAAACAAGACACATAGACCAATGGAACCGAATAGAGAGCCCAGATATGGACCCTCAACTCTGTGGTGAAATAATCTTTGACAAAGCAGGAAAAAAATATCCAATGGAAAAAAGACAGTCTTCAATAAATTGTTTTGGGAAAATTGAACAGCAACATATAGAAGAACGAAACTGAACCATTCTTTCAGACCATACACAAAGATAAACTCCAAATGGATGAAAGACCTCAATGTGAGACAGGAATCCTAGAGGAGAACATAGGCAATAACCTCTTTGACATCGGCCACTGCAACTTCTTTCAACGTCTCCAAAGGCAAGGGAAATAAAAGCAAAAATGAACTTTTGGGACTTCATCAAGATAAAAAGCTTCTGCACAGATAAGAAAACAGTCAACAAAACAAAGAAGCAACCCACAAAATGGGAGAAGATATTTGCAAATGACACTAAGGCCTGATATCCAAGATCCATAAAGAGCTTCTCAAACTCAACATCCAAAAAAACAGAAATCAAGTCAAAAAATGGGCAGAAGACATGAACAGGCACTTCTCCAAAGAAGACACACAAATGGCCACCAAACACATGAAAAAATGTCCATCACCATTAACCATCAGGGAAATTCAAATCAAAACCACATTGAGATACCATCTTACACCAGTTAGAATGGCAAAAATCGACAACAATTGCTGGAGAAGTTGTCAAGAAAGAGGAATCCTCTTTCACCCTCTTGGTGGGAATGCAAACTGAAGCAGCCACTTTGAAAAATTGTGGAGGTTTCTCAAAAAATTAAAATAGAGCTATGACCCACCAACTGCACTTTTGCCAAATTTGTATCTTATTCTCTGCCCTTTCATTTCCCATTGCATTAATGGTAAATGCAGTCTGTTGTCACTGCTTATTATTTAACATTAAAAATATCTTCTTCAACCAATCCAGGCTTCTTTGTACTATTTGAGTTGAGACTGTTTTTCTGCTTTGCTTTAATGCTCCACCAGAACTGAGAACTGACCCAGATCTTCACAAAGCTTTTACAGGATAAAACTAATTTGTTTATTTGGTTGACTTCATTGTTTTGTTAAATTTCAATACAATGAACTAAGAGCCTGATGCTGGGAAAAAATGTTCTGTGTTTTTATTGTTGTTGTTGTTTTTATTTAAATTTTTTTGGATTATAGAATGAACAAATCATGTTGTCAGAGGCAAGTTTGTTTTCAGGTCTTTATAATATTTACAGACAAGTGTTCGTTCTATGATTGAGTTAGAAGTACTGATTCCTTAAGCTCCACTCAGGAATTTGTGGATTTGAGAAATGGGCGCATATAAAAATGACAAGTCCTTGAATAAAGACCAGAATCATAAAAGTTCAGTGAATGAGAAGCATTGAATTCCTCATTAAAGATAAAATAATAACACTGGAGTCCTCACTGGGACTTTACTATCAGATTGTGTTTGGGCCTTTAAGTTTAGAAAGTTGAGGATAGGGAAAAAAGTTTAAAGCAAAGTCATGTGAACAGAGAGCATTCTTTGATTTATGCACACTGAGAGTATCTGATTAACTGAAGACAATAATGGAATATATTAGAAGACCATCGACATTAAGCAGTAAAAATAAATTGATTTTCATATAACAATGAAGTATTTGCTACAGAGTTTTCTAAATCAGGAACTGTATCTCGCAGACATAAATATTATACATAGAACATACCAATCGGCAAGCTGAGGGAGATGAGAATGCAAAAATTTACATTCATAAAGGCAGAGTGAGAAAAATTAGCCAGAGACTTTAGAGATAGGTCAAATGGGGAAGAAGTTTTGACAATAAATAAACTATATGTGTTTTGGCTACTGTGTTTGGAAGAAAAACACAAACGTAGCTGGAATAGGAGAGGGAGTACTTGGTTCATCTCTCTCCCTCCTTGAGGGTCAGAGTGAAATCTTACCAACTTATAATTCAATGAGCAAAATGTGTGTGTTTCCCTAAATATTGTCTGAAGGTAGATAACAATTGACTTTTTTTGTGATTTTTTGGACAGAAAATTATGTGATTTCTAGTTTTGTTTGTTATGTGTTTATGTGTCATTGACTCTGAAGATCTTTTCATTGTAGGAATATATCTAATTCCTCACTGCTTATTGATGCATTTTTGTCTTTTTTGTGCCCCACTATTGTGGCAGAAGAGATCTGGGGTTTTGAATGACAGGCATATTTGGTAGTATAACTTTTCTTGTTTTGTTTTGGAGGTGTAGAATTTAACCTACTGATAATAATCAAATATTATAATCTCTTCTTTAAGCTTTTGTGTCAAAACTACTGTCTTATATAAGACTTGAATGTGAAATGCATTTATTTTCTACTTAAAAGTAATCACACAAAAAGCATATATTTACTCCAAAATATATTTTTTAAAGGTTTTACTTATTTATTTGACAGACAGAGATCACAAGTAGGCAGAGAGGCAGGCAGAGAGAGAGGGGGAAACAGGCTCCCTGCTGAGCAGAGATCCCGATGTGGGGCTCGATGCAGGGCTCGATCCCAGGACCCTGGGATCATGACCTGAGCCGAAAGCAGAGGCTTTAATCCACTGAGCCACCCAGGCACCCCCTTGCTAGAAATTTAAATGCACATGTATAAATATGCATTTGTTTCATCCTGAGAAACTCTGTTTTACCTATAATTCTATATTTGAGTGAACCAATTACCTTTAAGATGAAAACTGGGGTCACTTTGTTCTGTCCATTTCATTAAATAAATAAAAATGTTCCTATTAGTACATTTTGTATACATGATCTTTTGAGTAAAGAACACATAAAAGAAGATACAAAACTGTTTTAATATCACTTCAAGATAATAAATATCTGACCTCTAATAACTAATGATTTTTACAAATTTAAGCTATTTATCAAAACTATTATTTTAGAAGTCCTTTGATATAATACAAGTATGGGTGCAAATAACAAAGCATAATAAATTATTTTTAAAAGATGGGCAATTGTGCAACCTCACTTTGTTAGTTTGTATTTGTTACTGTTTTCCTCAAATATAGAGTACATTGGGTAGATGATATATGGAACTTCTCATGTTTAAATCAAGTCCATATTTACAAGCCTTTGACATGTATCAGTTAATACCTTAGAGCATCAATTTCCTTATCTAAAATTTCTGTATAATAAAAGTTGATAACTTACAGACTTCTCAAAACATCAAGATACTGTTTGTAACATAGTGTCTGATGCATAGTAGTTAATCAGTGGTAACTATGCTGTAAAGACAATGATGATTATAAATTTTTTTTCTATTATATCATGTAATTCTTATGTATGATGCACTGTTACTTTCTATTTCTTTACATTTTGACAGTCATTTTTTTTTACTGATTGTTCAATAAATATTTACTGACTGATTATTGTACTGATATGGCCAAGCATCTGTTTGGTATATTTTTTTGAAAAATTTACTCCAGCAATGTAAGTACCCACTTGCTATGTGGCAAAGAACATCTGTTATAAGGGCCTAGAGGATCCAGAAAGGGAGTTGGAGAGGAAGACTTTAAGCTGTGTCAAGAACTGCATAGGGTCTTAGTTTTTTACCCTACTTATCAACCAACAAGTTAGCTTACAAGCATCATGACTGTTGGCAGACGATGTGTGACTCCTGGATCAGAGACAAAGGACAAATTACAGCAATAGAAGTGGCCAGATTTTCAGCATTTGTGCCTATTTCCTGACTCCCAATTCCTGACTCCCAGAAATCCATGTGACATATTTACATATGACAGATTGTGTTAGGAAAGAAGAGCACCAAGTTTATGGAACTTGAATCATTTTTAATGTAAATTAAGCATGATTGTTATTTGCTTCTGAGGGACGCATTATCTTCATGATACTGAAAAGTAAATGAACCTGTCATTTGGTCCAAAGTAAGGAACAAGTGTCTACCTTTCAAGGTTGCTACCTATATAGGTATCCTCAAAAAGACAGTTTGAGACAAAAGCCATTACTAGTGACTTTTTTTTCACTATTGTTTGAAAATGAGAAGCAACTTTGCTTATTTCATAACCAAATCTACCTCAGAGCTTACAGTTGAAAATTTAGAAAAGTGAATTCTCAATCATTATTTCTTTGAACCAAGGTAAACATTCACACTGCTATCAATATATAGAAATAAGAAAGAAAATATAAATATATATATATATATATATATATATATCATATTTCTGATGAAGATCAGAGCAGGAGTCTCAGAAAGCAAACCTGGCAACTGATATACATATTCCATAAAAATACGTGGAAAAATAAGTTGCAAGTTTTAACTTAATTAGCTAAAAGAATGTCTCCTAAAATTGAATATGAGAGAAAGTTAGAGAGTCTACTGCACCAGGAGTTGGGAATAAGAGTTTTCAGAAGACACAGTATACCTTATGATTGTTTCCTACCTCACATAAATTCTATTTGGATATTTAATTTGACTTTAAATTTGCATATATCCAAGAAAGATGACATTTGTCTAGAGCTGTTAAATGTCCTAGATTTTATTACCCTACTTACTAGCAACTTTACCAGCTACAGTTTTATGGATGCTAGTAAAAACCACGGGATTTTGGGGCTTGTATGGCTTACTTCTCATAATGCAATCAGCAGTTAGAATATCCACATTATCTTCGGCCAATTATACCACCTGAGTTCTAATGTTCACAGGGAGACATAAAGAGAGCAGGTGAGAATTACACACACAGTGGCTGAGCTATGGGAGATGAGTCCCAAGTTTAGGAAATCCCAATCTCTTTTGAGTAGCACACAAACCTAACTAACATTTCCCTGGTGGAGACAATTTCTTTCTTATATGTAGTAGAAAAAACAAACTTGCCCATTGCTCCCTAGGAAGACATTGTCTCTAATTTTAATGTCCATTTGCTATAAAAATAACCTTAAGAATTTGGTCCAGAATGACTCTCATCTCTTGAGAGCAGAGAGCATCTCTGCTCTCAAGAGATGCATAAACAGGAGAGACACAGAAAATTATCTCTAAACAGTATCAAGGGCAATGACGCAAGGTTACTATCACTGAATTTAGCAGTGTAAATTCCTAATTGTTCTTTGAGGTAGTACCCAATTTCATCACACACTAACGAAGTCAGGACTAACCACGATTGTGGCTCCATCCAAAGTGGCAGGGACTGTCCTGTGATTTCTTTTTAACCTGTCAAATCCTGTGAGGAAACATTAGCTCTGTAGAGTTTGAAATGATGATTACAGGGAGAAAGGTGTGTGGAGGTCCAACTAGTAATAAGAGCAAACAAGTAAGATCATAGGAGAAAGACAGTAAAGGAGATTTTAAGTGAATTTGAGTTTCAAAGTGGGACCTAATGATTTTCACAAAAGTGATTTAGAGCAAGAGAAGGAAACTCTAAGGTATCTATTTGAGGTCTAGTGTGGATTAATGGCCAGTACTTAGGGACATCTTACGTCTCTGAGGAGAGAAGATTTTATCCCTACTGGTCTGCAAGCTTTTCTATTAATTTTTTTAAAGATTTTATTTATTTGACAGAGAGAGAGACAGTGAGAGAGAGAACACAAGCACGGAGAGAGGCAGAGTGAGAGGGAGAAGCAGGCTCCCCACTGAGTGGGGAGCCTAATGGGCTTGATCCCAGGCCCTGAGATCATGACCTGAACTGAGGAAATGTTTAATGATGGAGCCACCTAGGTGGCCCTGCAAACGCCTTCCATCTAAAGACTTTTTGCCAATAATCTAATGGAAAAAAAAAAAAAAGTGACAAAACATTCTCTGGTGACTCAATTTATAGGTAGTCAACTACAATCATTTAGTTAGTATTAAGTTTATAAGCTGTTTTCCATTCTGTTTATTTTTCACATGATCAGCAAGAAGCATAACCAATTACTAGGATAAGGCATTAGAGGACTAAATGACATGCTTCTGCATGTGTTATGGACATAAATTAAGATGACATTTGCTAAGAAAGCATCCTGTGTGTGATATAAATCAGATTATGGCTATCTGCTCAGTTATAGCATAATACACTCCTTTGTAAAATATGAATGTGAAAGGAATTCATTTAAGGAAATGAGATATGGAATCCAGTCATCCATGAGCAGATTTGAGAGCAACTTGGTGGCCTGAATATTGCAGATTACTCACTTGTGGGAGGACACAAAGGACATTAATGTAAAGTCAATGGGAAAAGAAGACAGAGGTGCATTTAAGGGTATAATATATTAAATGGACAGTCTTATAAAATGCATATTTCTGGGTACAACATATTTCTTCAATGGCATGGATTTAATTAATATTTAATGGCAATGACATATATGGTGGCTTGACCAGCACTATCCCAACTCACCAAATGTTTTTGGGAAGTTAGCATCTGGTCTCAGAATACTGAGTCAGGCAAAATAATTACCCAAGAGCCCTGACATCTCAATAAAAAAGATTTGCAGGGGAAAAAGGGAAATTCTCTTATAGGATACAGATTCTGTCTGGGATACACATGAAGAGAAAACATACCTCAAATTGAATAAGTAACTGAATATTAACTTTATAAAAGCACCATCCCATGGACATGTTGGAAATAGACTTGTGTTCTCATTCAAGAATAACTATTGAAAAATGAAATCGGTTTAGAATCTCCCATTATTAAAGAACAGGGACTGCCTGTGGTCACGAACAAAATGACAGAACTAAATTCATGGAAAAATTAAGGTCAATAATTAGGGTTTTACTAGAAATCTATGTTTTATTGTTGTTCTTTAATGTCTCAGTTACTATATAAAAATGAGAATTTTTTCTTCTTGCTATGCAACTGGTTGACATGGGTCCAATGAAGGAACATCACTGTGTCATCCATAACTGGGGAGAGGGTAAGTTAGGCAGTATTAAATAATGACAGCTGGAAGCCCATGGATGTAACAACTTGTACTATGTATCTAGAAAATGATCGTGTTCACAAACTAGATAGAATGTCTGGAAATGGCTGAGCAATGTACTCTGGTCATAGCCCTGGTCATTTGGAATTTCTAAGAAATGGAAAAAGTTTATTTCTATTAGGAAAGAATGGAAAGTGAAACTGTAATTTTAACTGATTTATAATGTTTCAAACATAAATTTAATCTGACACAGCTATATAATGTAACATAAGGTTGCCAGTTGACTGCTGGAATTAAGTGAAGATTAATATTATATAATCATGATTCCCCAGCATAACAAAATGCTCTGGATGCTGCAGTGAAGTCAGATTTGAAGTAATAAGTACAGGAACCAATTGGACATGAAAAGAAGTGTGTTTAGCCTTTGAAAAATTAGATGCTCAATTAGATGTCTCCATTAACACATCAAATGGTTAAAATAACTGTATGTAAGAGAGGATACAGTTATAATTAGTATGCTCTGTAGAGGGGCTTCCTTTTCCCATTGTATAGCTCAAATCCTGGAGACCGAGGGGGTCTTTGTTGGCTTTTTAAATTTTTTCTGTATAAAATATGACATAAAATATTGAGAGAGAAATAAAGAAAAGATATGTGAGAAATATGTGTTAAGAAGACATTGACCAAGGTCTATGTATGAACTAGATAAAAAGGTATTAAACTCTTTATATGGAAAAATGACTAAATGTTGCTAGGATTCACAACTTTCAAGTCAGGTTCAGATGTGGCATAGACATACAATGGAATATTACTCAGCCATAAAAAAAATAATGAAATCTTGCCATTTGCAACAATGCAGATGGAGTCAGAAAGTATTATGTAAGCGAAATAAGTCAGTTAGAGAAAGACAAATGCTACATGATGACGTTCATATATGGAATTTAAGAAACAAAACAAATGAGCAAAGAGACTTAAAAAAAAAAAAGAAAGAAGAAAGAAGAAAAGAAAGAGAAAGAGAGAGAGAGGGAGAGGGAAACCAGAAGGGAAGTGGGTGGAGGTGTGGGTGGATATAAGGGTGAAATAGATGATAGGAATTAAGAAGTGCACTTGTGATAAGCATTGGATGATGTATGGAGGTGTTGAATCATTATATTGTACACCTTAAACTAATATTACTTTATATATTAATTAACTGGAATTAATATAAAAACTAAAAAAAGGTTCATTGTGTTGTTGGCTGCCTATTCTAGGGGTAAACAAATCAAACTGAGGTTGGTTGTCACTGATCAGTTAAACATGTCTCAAATCTGTTTTTTATTTCCTAATTGTACCATTGTTACTGAAGAATCTATACAGTCTTTTTCTAGAAATGTAAAAATATTTTATTATCATAATCAATCTCAGCCCCCAATTCTATAAATACCCAATCTCACATACATTCTTTACTAAGATTGGTTATAATTTTATTCCCCCACTCCAAATTTTTTCACCAATACTATGCTTAGCCAATGGTGGTTTCTATGAGATTTGGACCAGTGTTTTTAAATTAAAGCTCATCAGGTTCATCATATCCTTACCTAGGGTGCTCATTTTTATGCAAAAATGAGTATCTGGAAAGATGTAGGGATATTTTTTGCTGAGACTACAGTTATAACTTCCTTATAATATCTGGTGTTAGTTTTTAAGTTCAGGATACATGCTTCATTTCCATTCCAAAGCCATTCCCATATCCTGCTATGGCTGAGTAACTAACAAATCTTCTAGAGGAATAATAATACACAGTTACATTATTAAAGTGGCAAGGCATCTATGCTGCTGAGATATGTAATCTCAAAATTTAGGCCAAATGAATTGGGGATTCAATGATATAAAAATGGTATAAATGTATTCCATAACTATAACACAGGTATCTGTAGTGAATTTCTAGGATATGAAACTACAGTCTTTGGATGGGAGGCTACCAGGGGATCATGGGATATATGGTGGTAGTGATCCCAGGGACCCTGGTGTGTGTGTGTGTGTGTGTGTGTGTGTGTGTGTGTGTATGCCGTCTTGAGAATCATGTGTTATCCATATCAGCTTGTTATTCTAGCACTTTACCTCTTTATGTACCTTAAATTTTGTTTTGTTCTTAAGTTTTTGGATGCAATACAGAAGATTAAGTTAGGGATAAGAAATCTTAATGATTTACCTAAATGAATAATGTTAAAATTTGGGGTGTTCAGGAACACCTGGGTAGCTCAGTCAGTTAAGCAGCTGCCTTTGGCTCAGGTCATGATCTCAGGGTCCTGAGGTCAAGCCCCACGTGAGGGCTCCTTGCTCAGCTGGAGCCTGCTTCTCCCTCTCCTTCTGCGCCTCCCCTCTTCTCATGCTTTCTTTCTCTCCCTCTCCCTCTCTCTCTCTGTCTCTCCCTCTCAAATAAATAAACACAATCTTAAAAAATATTGTTCAGATTATAAACTATTACTAAAAATACACACTGAAGTGAAGTTTAAGCATAAAAAATGGAATTCGTATATGAAAATGCCTCTTCAAGTTCCCAGAACATTTTGATCTCTGAGGTATGAGAATTAATTTCCTAGGGACAGAACTATCCTTTCTCCAGCTCCTTCCACAAGCCACAACACAAACACCCCTCAGAGAGGCAAAACAGCAAGCCAGTAATCATGCAGTCAGAAAATCTTCAAAACGTTTTCTAACATCAGTAATAAATGTCAATTGTTCCTAGGAGATATTTTATTCTTTTCTATCCTGAATTCCTTAGATTCAACATAGCTTAGAAAATATAGCATATTTGTATTTCTACATGGTATTAAAAGAAATTAATGTGATTGACTTAAAAATGTCAGCAGACACAACAAAAGGATAAATATATGTATGTACAAAATCCATGACACAAAAGAACACAAAATATACTTATAGGTGGAAAGATAGTGTTTCAACTTTGTCAAATCCCTTATTGCTTTAGATAACTGTTGCTGGGAAGCCTGGGTGGCTCAGATGGTTTAGCATCTGCTTTCAGATTGTGTCATCATCTTAGGACTGAGCCCCACATAAGGCTCCCAGCTCAGCAGGGAGTCTGCTTCTCCCTCTCCTTTTGCCTCTCCCCCTGCTCATGCTCTCTCTCTCTGTATCTCTCTGCCTCAAAGGAATAAATAAAATCTTAAAGAAATACACAGTCCCTGCTGACATAGAAGGAGGTTTGTCAGACCAGTAGAAGCACACTTTTGCCAATCCAGTGCTCATGTTGTTTATCACATAGAAACTTTCTAGCATCTACCAATGCTTTCTAGAAATCTGGTGATATGGTAGTCTGCACAAACAACCCTGAGTGAATTAGAGCTCAATTTTTAGATGTCTTTGAATTTTTACTAGAATCATCTCAGGGCTCTGGATTCCTGGTTCCTCGAATCTAGTACATTCCATGATTGAGTTTGGTCCACAGCTCTGAAACATAAATCCTCCCCTTTCAGTCCTATGCCAATGTACTGAAGACATTATGATGTTGGTACAACATTATCCTTAGGTTATTTTCTGTAATAAAGCACTTCTTCAAAATTTGAATGAGATGAAAGTGAGATATTCTCTGCACCCTTGTTATGATTCAACACTTAACTTTTAGATCGTATATCTGGAAAAACTCTAATAATCCTTTGTGATATACAAATTTAATATCTTCTGTGATGTTTCACCTAACTTTTCATCCTCATTTATTCCCTCTTTCCTAACCTCTTTGCCGTAGATGTCAACATCATATAATATAATTAACGTTTCTAAAACATTTCATTGTCATCCCTTTGAATACATTTGCAAATCTCACATATCTTTGTATTCAGAATATCTGCCACCTTGCCTGAATTTGTTTTATGTATGAATGCATGAAAAAACAAATGAATGAAATTAAACATTACTTTTGCACTTTTAAAGTATCAATTCATTCACTAACTTTTCTCTCAGCTTCTTTATTACATTTTAAACCTATTTTCATAAAATAGATGCTTCCTGATGTCATTTTTACTGGTATAGCCTATCTCAAACTTGTAAGATTTCAGTATTTTTGGAAGATGTAATAAAGTCCAAAATTTTAATGCAAAAAAGCCCTCTTCATACTGACAACATCCTATATATTGGACTTTTCTAACTTGTCACCAATTAGATACCCTATGCATTGTTCACATTTCCAATTCTTTACACTCATTATTTCCAAAGCAATTGCCATCAACTGTCTACCTTCTTTGCTGATTCAATTTTTTTACATATCTTGCAAGAATTCCTTGTTGTTCTCATGTAGTCTCTTAGCTCAGTTTCATATTGACCACATTATTTTACTGTTGTGATATCTTAGTAGTGCTCCTGTGGTCATCTTAGTACTACAATGTTTAAAAGATGAACAGAGTGAGACAAATTCATGGAAGTCTTGCCAATTGTTAGTCACGGACACTAAAGAAAGCTATTATCACTGTCTGCTTCAAATTTTACACCCTGAAAAATACACACAATAACAGTGATTTATGTTATAATTCTCAGAGACAAAGTCATTTATAATCGATAAAGTGAAGTTCCCAGAAGCAAGAATTTGTTTGCCTTTTTTTCCCTGTCTGGTGCCTAGAACAGAGCCTGACATCTAGTACTAAATAAATATTTGCTATGTAAGTGATTGTGCTGAGGAAAATGACTGGTATGCACACAAATGTTAAGTATTATCTCTATACCTATAATATGTTACTTAAAAGAAGATTCGGTGTTTCTGAGATGTATTTCACACATACTCACACAGAGGTATGTGGATAGGCCTTTGCAAGCTGTATGAGTGTCCTTTCCAACAAGCCTCCTAGCCAGATATCCTTGTAATCCCTTATAGAGAATTCCCACTGTAATCCCTTATAGAGAAATATGAGGTCATCTCTTTTAATCACCTATTATTAGTTAATGTTTCTTTTTTTTCTAAAGTTTTTTTTATTATTTTTAAATAATTTTTTAATAAGCATATAATATATTTTTATCCCCAGGGGTACAGGTCTGTGAATCACCTGGTTTACACACTTCACAGCACTCACCATAGCACATACCCTCCCCAATGTCCATAACCCCACCACCCTCTGAAGGTATTATTTTTAAGTAATGTCTACACCTAGCATGGGGTTTGAACTCACAACCCTGAGATCCAGAGTTACACACTTCACTGACTGATCCAGGGAAGCACTCCTAAATCAGTCTTTCTCTCTCTTTTTCTTTCTTTCTTTCTTTCTTTCTTTCTTTCTTTCTTTCTTTCTTTCTTTCTTTTCCTTCCTTCCTTCCTTCCTTCCTTCCTTCCTTCCTTCCTTCTTTTTGAAGATGTTATTTATTTATTTGAGAGAGAGAGAGAGCACAAGGTGGGGAGGATCTGAGGGAGAAGCAGACTCCCCATGGAGCAGAAAGTATGATGCAGAACTCCATCCCTGGATCCCTGGGGCTCTAGGATCATGACCTGAGCTGGATGCAGTTGCCCAACCGACAGAGCCACCCAGGTGCCCTAAATCAGTGTTCTTTGAGTAATGGGGTAAAATGATAAGAAAAAATAAAGAAAAGAGAAAATAGAAATATACAAACAGGATAAGACAAAACAATAGTCTTAGGGAGGGGAAACTTAAGTCGTATTATTGCTGTCTGAAACAACTCCCTGGTTGGAACACTGGAAAATAAATTAAATTAAATTAAATTTTTAAAAATACATTAAAATAAAATAAATAAATAAAACAATTCCCTGGATCTCCTTAAGCACATTTATATTACAATCTTAATTGTTTCAAGTATATGACTAAATGTCATGAAATATTACTTACATATAAACATTTAATAATATAAGGAAAATTTTCTAAAATACTGTGTACTAAAAATAATAATTGTGATCATTTTTAAAGGGCATTCAAAATTTCTCTGGGCTATTAGAGGAGTATAGTGCCTTCTATAACTCAGAATATCACTTCTCAGGGTTACTCGTTAAATTCATTTATTTAACAAGTTTGAAGAATCTGTCGGTAATATTATGGCATATGCTATTGTGATTTCACCATGTATCTTTTAAATTTCTTCACACAAAAGTAAATTTTAAAGATACAATATAACAATATTTGACAAGAGAAAATTGAATTCAAGACTGCTAATGGAATCCCAAACAGTAATGTCAAATATTTATTTTAGCCAATTTTTGGTATCTAAGTTTTAGAGGAAAGGCCTATGTTGAAGACATAACTTTGTGTTAATTAAATAATAAGAACTGGTGTTTACTACATCCTCCAAATGCATGACATATTTTTTTTTACCCTTCTAAATTGAATACAGTTGTTCTTATGGTATATATACACTTATGATTCTCAGTTCAATCATTAGTTAATATTTATACAATCCATAGTCATTATTTTATAGATCCAAAAATGTGCTATAATATAATCACAAATCATTTTTCCCAAACTACCTCCATATGAAATTAGCCATATTTGAGTTGAAATTCTTAGTAGATAAATCTGTTTCTTACTTTTTTTTTTTTTAAGATTTTATTTATTTTGACAGACAGAAATCACAGGGAGGCAGAGAGGCAGAGAGAGAGGAAAGGAAGCAGTCTCCCTGCTGAGCAGAGAGCCCTATGGGGGGCTCGATCCCTGGACCCCAGGATTATGACCCGAGCCGAAGGCAGAGGCCTTAACCCACTGAGCCACCCAGGTGCCCCTTACTTTTAGATATATATTTTAAGATGCCTTATAAATAAAGTGTAATTATTGAAAACTTAAAATAAATTTTGATATGCATGTTTGAAAGGCTTTTTTTTCCCCAAAACATTCTAACAATATACACTCTCAATTTTATTTTGTTTTACTATTTTTTAATATTTTATTTATCTATTTGACAGACAGAGATCATAATTAGGCAGAGAAGCAGGCAGAGAGAGAGGGGGAAGCAGAGTCCCTGCTGAGCAGAGAGCCCGATGATCCCAGGACCTGAGATCATGACCTGAGCCCAAGGCAGAGGCTTTAACCTGCTGAGTCACCCAGGCGCCCCCTACACTCTAATTTTTAGTGTAGAAGTAACAATCTTACTGTTTTACCCTTTTTTTTGTAGTGAATTGAATTTCTTTATCTCCCCCAAATCTGAATGTATTGTAACTAATTTTATATCTTTCTCTAATGTGAACTATTGCTCTTTACATTTATCTTTTTGGTTATTAGTACCTAGCCCTTGATATGAGATAATTTTTGTTAATTATTATTAATTTCTCTTTCACATTAGTTACAAAAATTTTCACACATATTTTGCTTATTTTTAAAGTTATTCTTTAGTTAAAAGGATGTTTCTAAAAGTTGAAAAATTTTTCACACACAAAGATTTGCTATTTATTAACCTATAATCACTTATAATGCATAGATTATTATTTTTAACACTTTCTCCTTGATTCACCTGGAATATTATGTGGTCTACGTTGTATGGGGAAAAAAGTATAACTTCATTAAATTTTTTGTAAATACCTCATCATTTAGCCCAATATCAGGAATTAATATACTTTATTACTTCATAAATTTATGCTACTAACTTTATCATTTAATGTATTATAAAATATTATTAAAATAATGTGTCTATAATTATATCCCTAAACTTATATCAGTGCTATGGATTTTAATTACTTTCATTTCATGATGTATTTTAATATATGTGTGTACAAAATTTTGCCTGTCTGTTTAAATACCTTGACTATTCTTACTCATTAATATTTATTTACTCTTTGGATTAGTTATGTTAAATTAAATATAAATTAGATTTTAATTTTACAGCAATTGCATTAAATGTGTTTTTATAAAATAGTATTTATAATATTTAATATTTCTATTTGTGTTTTATTGAATTAGTATTTATATATTATGTGAAATTATGTTTATACATTTTAAATATTTGTTTTATTCCAAGTATGAGTGGAATAGTGTTCTAAAAATATTAGAATTTCTCTGTAACTATTATTGACTTTAAAGTATTTGGTTTTATCTTGTATTTAGCTCCTTAACTGAACACTTATTTATTTCACAATTGTCACTTAATATTTCATGCATCATATTCTCATAAAACTTATATATACAATCTACTTATTCCCAGTAACTATAACATTATTATCTTTGTTTTGTACTGTCCAGAGAATCCAGTGCATTTCCATTCAATCCTAAGTTAAACTTTCAACTTTTGATTCTTAATTTCTTTTATATGTTATAACTTCACTCATCTAGCATTTGTCTCACTGCTTTTCTTTCATTTTCAACAACTATTAAACTTTTTTTATATGTTTCTTTCTTTTCCAAGTTTTTATTTAAATTCTGCCTACTTAACATATAGTGCAATATTAGTTTCAGATGTAAACCTGGTGATTCATTGCTTACATACAACACTCAGTGCTCATCACAAGCACCTCCTCAATCCCCATCATCCATTTAACCTATCCCCTTGTCCAGCATATATCAGTCAAAGAATGATAAATACCGTGTGATTTCACTCCTATGTGGAAAGAATTTAAAAAATAAAAAATTAACATGAGGGGAGAAAAGAGAGGCAAACCAAGAAATAAACTCTTAACTATAGAGAACAAGCAGTTATTAAACTTTTTTTTTTTTTAAGATTTTATTTATTTATTTATTTGACACAGACAGAGAGATCACAAGTAGGGAGAGAGTCAGGCAGAGAGAGGGGGGAAGCAGGCTCTCTACTCAGCAAGGATGTTGAGGCAGATGCGGGGCTCAATCCCAGGACCCTGAGACCATGACCTGAGCTGAAGGCAGCGGCTTAACCCCCTGAGCCACTGAGGTGCTCCAGCTATTAAACTTTTTAACTATGGTATTTTACCTGGACTATTAGAATAGTCTCCTGAGTAGTTCCTTTACTTCCCACCATGCTTAGGAAAGTTTTCTCTGCATAGTATGATTTCCTGAACTGGCAAATTCAAAGGTTCTAGCTCTTTCTACCTTCTCTCTCTACGCAGTTTCACTTTTTACACTTCAGTCCTTTTGAACGTCTATAGTGCCAGCTTTTCTTGACTTGTTTCCTCTTTTTTAGTAAGACCTGTCACCTTTCAACAGTAAACGTGCTCTATTCATCTACGTCCCTCAAGACTAAAATTAAGCAGACAAGATATGTTGGAGAGTCTCCAGCAATGTTAATACATAGGGAAAATCCAGGATTAAATGTATGCAGAATTTCACTGGGAATGCATACACTAGGAAATTGTCGACTGGTGCACATCATAGTTGGTTGCGATAGTTATCTAGAAGGGTTTAAAAAAAAAAGTGTGTGTGTGTATGTGTGTGTGTGTGTGTGTTTTAAATCTTAATAAACACTGGGCACCTGGGTATCTCAAATGGTTGAACATCCAACTCTTGATTTCAGCTCAGGTCATGACCTCAGAGTTGTGAGTTTAAGCCTCAGGCATGGCTCTGTGGTCTTCAGGGAGTTTTGCTTGAGATTTAGTCTCTCCCTAACCTCAGTCTCTGCCTCCCCCTTGTGTGCACTCTTTCGCTCTCTCAAATAAATAAAATAATTTTTAAAAAAAGATATATGAAACCCAGTATGAGGATCAATATTACCTTGCACATACACATCTCCCAATAAAGGGCAATGGCAGTGAAGAGGCAGTCTCTAAAAATGCTTAAATATCAACTTAAAAATGTGCCTGCTTAATATGAATTTTTAAACCATACCCAAACAGATTTTTTTTTTAATTTCCCATTCTTTAAGCAGTTGATTCTTTTACATGTAATTAAATAATTAAATTATGTGTTATCTTTATTGTCTGCTGTCTGTCCTCTTCTCCCCTCAGAGGATCTTTGTCTGGGGTTTTTGCTCATTTCCACACACATTAACCGCCCCCCCCCCCACGGCCATCCACAATGATTCCAAATGCCTGGAAGAGTGCCTGACCATAGTAAGTTTCAATTATTGCACTTTGATGAGTAAACTTTTGGGGCAGTTGTAAATCCATAGGGTACAACTCATACAGATCCTAGTCTCTAAGAAGTAAGAAACTAGTAAGAACAAAATAGAAAATATGGTCTGGAGACAAGAATCCCTGAAGATGAATGAAGAAACCACAGGATCTGGTTAGAAGTGGCAAACATCTTGATTACCTTACCTTATTCCTTTGAAGGATTCAAGGACTTGATAGTAGGTTTAGAGAGGAACATATTTTCTTAAGAACACTACTGATATGCCAGTATGTGTTCCGTGGGTAAAATGACTCCTTCAGTACCCTTAGGAGAAGGGTAGCTTGGAGACTGGTACATGCTCAAGAACATAAGCTACAGATAGCTGGCCTGTAAGAAAGGGCTTACTGAAAGAGTTATCCATGTTCAGTCAACATGAAAAAAGGAAATGAGGGAAAAGAAAACAATGTTCCAAACATAAACCAAGAAATACTGATTTTACAACACAATTTCAACTTTAGCTACAATTGTTTTATGGTGAAGTTCAGCAGTACTAGCTCACAGCTATTGGTCGTGTTGGGGATTAAAAGTAAAACAATTGAAGTGAAGGGACCCCATGAAAGAACTGCTTTTTGTTCCTTTTCTTGCTTCTGTTCTTGCTAGGATCTGCACCCCCTGTCTTATACACACCTTACAAGTAATGTATGTCCTCCTTGTAAGAGTCAAGAGTTAATGATTTCTTTGGGATCTTTCAGCACAATGAATAATATCTAAGGAGTGACTGGGCGGGGTTGCCATGAGCATTTTCCAAGACCCCTGGTTCCAGGCCATAAGCGACTTATGGAGGACACCTAAACACTCATCTTTGTTTCTGGATGCCTGAGAACACATATGCACCAATCCCCAACCCCCAGATCCTAAGCAGAGACAAGATCCACTCTTAACCTTTCTGACTCTCCTGGATGCTCTATCAGTATCTACATTTTCTTTAACTCTTCAGTCAACTCTGTTCTCACTTCCTTTCAGCTCATGTTTGATTTTTATCCTGTGCTAAGCCAAGGACCCCACAGGACACCCTCCTGGTGCTCAAACCCATCCAGTCGGCATCATAAATGTTTTACTAAGATAAATGTGCATCAAAAATAAAAATAATAAAAAAAACTTTACATTAAAATGGTGTCATTTTAATGTAAGATTAGTATATATTAACCTTTGACATTTTATTACATACCAAATCTTAATAAAATTAATGGTAATTAGGAAGAAAACTTGTGAATTATTTTTTCCAGACAAAATTCTCTGCTTTTCAATATCGTGTCCCTGAGAAATGATACTTCAATGTGACCATAGAGTAGATAAGTTAAAACACAAATAGGTAAATAGATATCTCATAGGTAAGTATTTTAGGTTTCTGGTTTGTTTTTTTGTTTAAAGTTTACCAAGTATAATTTCTCCTTTCTCTTTTTTAAGTACCCAGATTTCACTGTGACAATTTTCCCTAGGATAAATTATGTTTCTTCTGTTATCATCTCTACTCAGGAATCCACTTATAAGACAAAAAATAAATACTCAAGCCTATGGTGAATATCACAGTTCCTTCTGACTTATGTGATTTAAAGATTCAGCAGTGTTAAATATACTTTTTTAAATTCCCCAATCCAAATTGCCTATGCCATTTATAAAATTCTGTTTATTATTTTTAGAGACTTCTGTTCTTTCTCTTTCTCTCTCTCTCTTTTTATTCTCACAGATTCCCTTCAAATTCTACATTTACCTTCCAATTCAGATAATCTAGGGCCATGAGTATATAAGGCCTAAGGACCCTTGTTAACCCCTGTAGTTTCATAAGTTTCTTTTGTTGTTACAAAATAGGAATGAAAATGTAAGCTCTGTCATTTTGTTAAGCTAAACATTGAAAGATAAGATTATAGTGCTTGAGGAGATTTTTGTCTTGTAACTAGTCCCTGTCAAAATGAACTTGCACAGTGTGTTGCCTCAAGAAAACAAAAATTCTGTCTTAGAAAAGAGACACTTTGGTATATGCAATGATATGGACCCCTGCTTTGGGAAAGGTGCCAATCATGTGGATATCAAGGACATGCAAGTTAATGGAATATGCTTTATTCCCAACTTGGGCCCTAGAAAATATCCAGGGCAACCTGAATTGAAATTCTGGACAAAGTTCTGAAGCCAGGTCAGTCATGTGGAGAACTGGCCTCACCCTACTCCAGGGATGACAGAGGGTGGAACTGTGTCCAGGAATCTATAGATATGCCTAATTGTGACAGGTTATGTGCGCCCTGGGGGCAGGTTATTGACATACATGTTTGTATCCTACAAATGCTAAACCTCTTTCTATATAAAAAGAACATGATATTACAATTTCCAAAAATATAGCATATGGTACTTTTGAATATCACATGGAGATGGAACAAATGCTACAGGTCTGCTGGTGAAAATAATTATATGTCATACATTTAAAATATACTTCCACAAATGCAGAAGGGAAATAAACTACCCAAACTCAACATAAACCTGGAAAGTCTTTGTGAAAGCTTCACAAAACATAAAGCCTTTCTTCCACTAAGGACACAAAGCGTTTGTGAAGGGAAAGGAATATTTACCCCATTAAATAAAAGCTAGATTTCATCACATCACTAAGAAAAAAGATAAGACCCATATATTCATTTGAATACATGCAGAAAAAGCATTTGACAAAGTACAACATGGATTCATGGTAAAAACCCTAAACAAAGCAAATTTAGTGGGAACATACTTCAACACAGTAAAGGCCATAAATGAAAAATCCATACCTAATATCATCTTTAGTGGAGAAAAAACATAATGTTTCCCCTAAAATCAGGAATAAGATAAAGATGTCCACTCTCATGACTTTTATTTAACATAGTCTGGAAATCTTAGCCACAGCAATCAGACAACAACAACAAAAAAGACATCCAGATTGGTAAGGAAGAAATAAAATTTTCACTACTTGTAGATCATAAGATACTTTATATAGGAAACACTAAAGACTCCTCCAAGAAAAATAAATAAATTCAGTAAAGTTATAGGATACAAAATCAATGTACAGAAATCTGTTGCATTTCTATACACCAATAATGGAAAAGCAGAAAGAGAAATTTTTAAAAATCTCATTTACAATTGCATCCAAAATAATCAGATATCTAGGAATAAATCCAACCAATGAGGTGAAAAACCTATACTATGAAAATTATAAAACACTGATGAAAGAAATTGAAAACAACACAAAAAAATGATTGTCCATGTTCATGGATTAGAAGAACAAATATGATTAAAATGTCTATACTACACAAAGCAATTTACACATTAATACAATCTCTACCAAAATACCAACAGCATTTTTCCCAGAGCTAGAACAAAGAATCCTAAAATCTGTATGGAATATGAAAAACCCTGAATAGTCAAAGCAATCCTGACAAACAAAAGCAAGGCTGAAGGCATCACAATTTTTAGACTTCAAGTTATATTACATGGCTATAGTAATCAAGACACCATAATACTGACACAAAAACAGACACACAGGTCAATGGTACAGAATAGAAAGCACAGAAATGGACCCACAACTATACAGTCAACTAATCTTCAACAAAACAAGAAAGAATATCCATGGGAAAAAGATAATCTCTTCAACAAATGGTATTGGGAAAACTGGACAGCAACATGCAAAAGAATGAAACATGACCATTTTCTTATACCATATACCAAAATAAATACAAAATGGTTTAAAGAAACAGGAAACCATAAAAATCCTAGATGAGAACACAGGCATTAACTTCTTTGACATCTGTCACAGCAACTTCTTTCTAGGTGTGTATTCCAAGGCAAGGGGAACAAAAAAGAAAAATAAGCTCTTGGGATTATATAGCAAATAAAAAGCTTCTGCACAGAGGAGAAACAATCAACAAACAAAAGGCAACCTATGTAATGGGAGAAGATATTTACAAATGACACATCCATTAAAGGGTAGTATCCAAAATATTTAAATAATTTTTAAAATTCTCACCCAAGAAACAAATAATCCAATTAGAAATGGGCAGAAAACATGAACAGACATTTCTCCAAAGAAGACATGCCCAAAAAACATGTGAAAAGATGCTCATCACCACGTATCATTACGGAAATGCAAATCAAACCTACAATCAGATGTCACCTCATACCTGTCATAATGGCTAAAATCAACAACACAAGAAATAACAGGTGTTGGTGAGGATATGGGAAAATAAAAACACTCATACACTTGGTGGGAATGCAAACTGGCACAGCCATTGTGGAAAACAGTATAGCGGTTTCTTAAAAAGTGAAAAATGGAACCTTTTCTATGATCCAGGAATCATACTACTGGGTATTTATCCAAAGAATACAAGAACACTAACTTAAAGGAATGCATGACCCCCTATGTTTATAACAGTATTATTTATAATAGCCAAGATAAGACAGCTGTCCAAATGTCCATGGATTGATGAATAGAAAAAGAAGTGGTAGGTATAGATAGAGAGAAAGATAAAGAGATATATACAATGGGATATTATTTGGTCATAAAAAAAGAATGAAATCTCAGCCATTTGCAATGACATGGATGGAACTAGAGAGTATTAGGCCAAGCAAAATAACTCAGTCAGAGAAAGACAAATAGCATATGATTTCACTAGTATGTAGAATTTAGGAAACAAAATGAACAAACAAAGGGAAAACAAAGTAAGAGAGAGACAGACAAATCAAGCAACAGACTCTTAATTATAGAGAACAAACTGATGGTTACCAGAGGGGTGGGGTCGGGGTGAAATAGGTGATGGGGACTAAGCAGTGAATTTGTGAAGAGCACTGGGTGTTGTATGGAAGTGTTGAATCACTATGCTGTACACTTGATACTAATATAAATAACACTGTATGTTAACTAACTGGAATAAATTAAAAGCTTTAAAAAAAAAGTTGGATGTGATATTCTTTGTGGTCTATAATTAGCATTTTATTGCTAGGGAAAGAACACACATTTCTATCATTTCTTGTATGTATATTCTATTGCTACCATAAAAAAATGACCACAATCTTACTTGCTTAAAACAAAAGAAATTTATTTTCTTACAATTCTGGAAGTCAGATGTTCAACATGTGTCTTACTGGGCTAAAATGAATGTATTAGCAGGGTTGCATTCCCTTTTGAAGGTTCTAAGTGAGTAACTCTTTTGTAATCTTTTTCTCTAGTAGTTATCTGTATTCCTTGGTTTATGACTTCATCCTCTATATTCAAAACCAATATTGCATGGTTATAATCTTTATTTCATAGTCATATCTCTGTTGCTAATCCTAGAAGGGAATGATTTTTTACTGTTATTGACTCGTATAGGGCCCATCTAGATAATCCCAAATAATATCTCCATCTCAAAATCTGTAACTTCAATCATGTGCAAAGTTCCTTTTGCCACAGAAAATAACATTTTAACAGGTTCTAGGGATCAGGAAATGGATATCTTAGAGGAGGGAGTAAACATCATTCTGCCTACCACATCTCTCAATAATATTATCCACAGGAAATTTTGCTCTTATTAAAAATTGGTGGTGTATCTTCAGCTACTTGAAACACATCTAGAATTGTATGGAACATTTCTATTAGAATGATTTTCCATGTTCACTAACATCATTTTAAGTAAAATACATAAAATTTGTAATATAACATAGAAAGATACCCTCATGAATTTCCTCAGATATATCTGTTATGATTCATTAGAATATAAAAAGCACCATAAATCATTGCTCTCATGCTAAGAATGATGATAAATTGAATAAACTATAAATACTAGCTGTCTTTAAATCTATGAGGGACATAGAGATGAAAAGAAACTTAAATTAACTAAGGCTCAAAAAGGATGAGCCTCAAGAAATGAGAAGATCTTTCATTAATATCATTTCTAGTCTTCCATAGTGTGGAGGTGTGAATTTTCTATGGAAGGGGTAAATGGAAAAAAGTCAGTTTCATTGCTTTGATAAGCTAGCTTAAAGGATTAGAATTTCAAAGAACTCCAGCCACAAGTCAACCCACCTTCACTGTGATGTGAGACCTAAAACTATAGTTCATATTTTATACTGCCTTGATATCTGATAGAAGGGACTTGAGTGATCTATTAATTCTCCTCTCTACTCTACTCCCACAGAAATAGTGTCCTAGAAAACAATCCTCCTTACCAATAGACCAAATAGACCTCCTTATCTGCTTATCCCAGAGTAATGAGCAATGGTCTTCAGTTCAACTTAAGTCAATCATATCTCCCTATAAGAAACTAGGGTCACCTCACCCTCCTGAGACCACAAAGCCAACCTCTCACAGTCCCTGGTTGTTCACTCTCTTCCAGAGTGCAACTCCAGAGTGATCTTGAATGACATGTGAGATTATCCTCTCTGAGTGATTATATCTAATAAACTACTCTCAGTTCTATCTGTCTATTGTGGATTGTATATTCAGTCATCCTCATAACCTTAGAGTTGGAATCCCTTTGTCATGAAGGACAAAGACGAGGTGATCTACTGACTAGTTTTGTTCTACCTACCCACTAGTTTTGTTCCATAGGGTTTTGACCTCATACATGTATTATCAAAAGACAATGCCATCACACATAAGGGGGTAAAAATTGGTCATCACGTGGTTAAAAAAAAATCTTACTCTTCTTATGTGTAAAACAAAGAAACACACAGTCTGCAAACATGTATAATTTACTTGTGGCATTAAAATTTTATGGGGGCTATTAGGAAAAAAGTCTAAAAATTTTGAGAAACACTAATATAGTGTCCAGTAGTGATCTAGTGTTTACCACTGCTCAAGGCGGGACAGAACAATTGTGAGAAATCTCCCTTATGGGATTCAAGAACCTCTCTTAGAATGTGTTCTCAGTCAAAATCATTGGACATGGAAGAAAAACTATGACAGATCTAAGCTGAAGGGGGCCTTTCAGAGATGCATCATCACTGTGACTGTTAAAAGACTAAAAGCAGAGCAGGAACGCTGACTGATACCATGTGTACAGCCAACAGGGCCATCCCTGATGTATAGCCACTACAGCCCAACCAAGGCTATGGCAGGATTGAAGCATTAGAAGAAATGCCCCTTAGGGGTACGAACTATACCAATTACAAGGCAGTGACAAAATCACTGTGAGAGCTCTGCCAAGGTTTTCAGTCTTAGACAAGGCACAGAAAAGAAGATAGAAAGAATTTCTAGAGGTACAGAAAGCCAGGGACAGAGGTTGGAACCAAGTGATCTCTACAGAAAACTAAAAGCTGGTGGTGGGCTGCGAAGCAAAGACAGATCTACAGTTCAGAAAGCTGGTGTTTGGGCTGAAGGAGTCCTGATCCCAGTCTCAAAATATGTAAGCCATGGTGAAATAAGTTAATGTTGCCAAAATTGCAGTGTATTAGTTTTCTAGCACTGTAGAACATATTATCACAATTTAGCACCTCAGGGGACACAGCTTTATGATCTCCAAGTATTTATGGGTGGGAAGTCTGAGGTGGGTTAGTTGAGTCCTCTGCTCAGGCTCTCACAAGGCTGCAATCAAGCTGTTGGCTAAGGCTGTGCTTCCATCTGAGGCTCAGGGTCATCTTCTAAGAACTCTTAAGTGTTTGTGGAACACATCCTTAAAACTACTTTCATTGTCATCTTCCAAGCCCACCTAATTTTCAGTAGAATCCAGTTCCTCATGGTTTCAAGACAGAGGTCCCTGTTTTCCTACCTGTTGTCTTGCCTGCTCTCATCAATCAGAAGGCTCCCAAAATCGCAGGTCACTCATCAAAGGAAACAGGAACATCTCTCTCCCTTTGAATCTTTGACCCTTTTGAAAGGCTCCCATTTGAATGAATCAGAAGGATAATTAAGATAATCTTTCTTTTGATTATTTCAAAATCAACTCTTTTATCACCTTAATCACATCTACAAAAATCCTTCCCGTTTGTCACATAATGGAAATTAACCCCAAGAGAGATTCTCTATAATATTTACAGTCCAACCTATACTCAAGGGGAGAAGAACAAGCAGGACCAGTGCACCAAGGGGAGGTAATCATGGTGACCATCTTGGAATTCTGCCTGCTAGATCCCATGCTAAACTCTTGTGCATATGTTTGATTATCTCCCTCATCATTGTGCAGTCTCTTTTTCTCTCTTTTCTGGGGATAAAACTTAATTGCATTAGGCTCTACTCTTGTTTTATACAAAATGTCTAAAATACAAAAATAAAGCAAAATTAACAAAAAACAGCAAGGCAACCCAATGTCAACGAAAAAACAAAACAAAACAAAAACAAGAATAATGAAGATGACAAATAATCGAGAAGTTGAGATGAGCAGATCATGACTTAAAAATAACATTGTTAAATACATTACATAATACAATGGGGAAAAGTGGATAATTATAAAAAAAGATGGGATAATTATAAAAAGAGAAGAGAAACCAAAAGTATAGGAAAAAAAAAAAAACCACAAAGAAATACAATATCAAAATAAGGTGACTGCTGGGGCACTTTATTAGTTAAGGGCAGCTTAACATTAAGCCTGGCTCAGTCGTTAAGCCTCTGCCTTAGGCTCGGGTCATGATCACAGGGTCCTGGGATGGAGCCCCCACATCAGGCTGCCTGCTCCCCCTGCTTCTGTTCTCCCTTTAGCTGTGTCTCTCTCTGTCAAACAAATAAAATTTTAAAAAATAATAATAAGATGACTTCTGCTTGACAATGTGAATGTAATCCTTACCTAAATGCCTAGACTTAGCCTGGGAAGATGGTCACCTTTCTTCTCCATCCTCATTTCTTTTTGAAGAAATTAGTTAAAATATTTAAAAATAAGGCTGTGTCACATGTTTTCATGTACCAAAGAGCTGCTGTCAATGAACTCTAAGTGTCTGTGGAACACATCCTTAAAACTACTTTCATTGTCAAGAAGTCATTATTCTATTTTCCACCTCAAATTATACTCCTTTTTCTCCTCTTTTGTTCACCCAAGCTTATGAGACAGGGTTATAAAATGAGTTTCATATAATAGCAAATATTCAATTGGCAATAATTTAATATGTCACAACACTACTGATGGGATCTCTTTTCCATGTTCAGAGAGATTTCCTGAATATTTTGCTACCATGGGGGGGGGGGGCAAAAAAAAAAAGACTCAAAAAATGAGTTGTCTCACTTTAATTTTATAAATAAAATCTAGTTGCTATATTATCTCCCCTTTTCTATGTCTTATCCAAACCAGATTTGTGTGTATATGGGTTCCTAATATAATTTTACAAGTTTGTCATATTCTCCTCGAAGGCCTTTAACTAGCATCCTAAGAATTTCCAAAGTGGAACTTTCCAATGCAAAGGCTCTCAAGTACCTTACTTTCCAAAGTTGCAATGAGTCACAGACTATATTAAACTATTACATCATGAGTCTTTCATCTACAAAATTTACAAAGCACGAGAAAAATCCAGAACTAAATATAACCATTTTTTCAGTTTACACTCTACATATAAATTCCTCACACATTACTTTCCAAATGAAAATGACAATTCAAAAACCCAGAATTAACCATGGAGTTTGTCAATACTTTTCTTGCTACCTGACTTTTAATATGCTCCAGGGAAGGAATGTAAATTTTAAAAAGTAAAGAGGAAAAGGAAAAGAGAAACACCTTTGTTTTAGTTCATTGAATTGCAAGCTAATTCATACCATTTTTTAGAGTCTAATAACTGTGGTATCAGTTCGGGAGAATTCTTTCCCATTAGATTAATTTTCCTACCATATGATTATCTCCAAATCAAAAAGCAATCATAAGAGTAAAAAAATCCAGGGCACCATAGTCTAATGGTTCTATTGGTTCCAGCACTTCTGCTATTTGTGAAAAGCAGCCAGATTATCTGTCCTGATAATAAGAACCATGTAGGATTTATTATGTAAACAGTTGATGCACATGATATCCTAAAAATGGAGGAAAAGTGTGAGATAAGATGTCAGGTAGAAAAAAATGTGCAATGGAGATATCAAGCAATTTTTTTCAAGATTATATGATTAGGAAGTGAAGACGAGATTCTGTATGGTTTCACTTCTAACCACCCATCCTCTTTTTCTCTTACCATAGTTTCTCCTCTTGTGGTTCAGTGACAGGAAGTTGCTTGTTTCTATCCCATCTCTGGAGAGATGGAAAGGAGACACCAAAACTTTGTCCAGCCAAATGGTAGTTCTACATTTACAAAATAGTTTAATCTATTTGACAAATATTTATTAAGTGGCTATTATGTGCCATACACTCTTCTAGGTGAACAAAAGAAACAAAAACCTTATCCATTAAGCAATAATTTTTAAAAAAGGCTGACAAATAAGCAAATAATATAATGCATTATCCAGTATGATAGCATACTATAAAAATAGAGAACAGAAAAGGCGATCCAGAGTTCTAAAGAAACTATTTGAATTATAAGGTGTACATGTGTGATAGTGAGGGCAAGGGGGTCAGGCTGGTTCTCACTGATATGGTGATATGTGACCAAAAACTTCTATTATGTCTCTATTAGCTTGACCCCTTACTGGGTTGGAGCATCTATACCTTATTTTTATCAGCAACCACAACAAAACCTGCCAGTTGGAAGATACCTAGAGGGGAGGAAAAGAGAACAGAATTTTACTTCATTATATTCTTCCTAGCTATTCTACTGGCATTCTTACTGTGAAAAAAATAATATCTGAAATCAGCCAGAGAACTTCTCTGTAGGCCATCTAGGGGTAAAAGGGTTAGTCATCACAGCTTGAGCCTGTGACAAGTCAAAGGAATGTGAGAGTTCCCCTATTCTGTGTTAGAGTGCTCCCAGTACTAATAATTTATAGAAATAACATCAGGAAGCAAGAGATGAATGCTTTCCATAACACTCTCTAAAGTCAATACGTTTTCTCCTTATCACCACGTCCAACTGCATCATTGATGGTTCCCTCCCACGCATTAGATCTTTTTCTCTACTCTCCAGGCTGTGTCACCACGTCTTGAACTGAGTGCTTTTATCAATGTAAAAAGAGAAAATATGCAATTATTTTTAAGTTACGCATTTAAAAATTTTTTCCATATACCTGTATCCAGAAGGCTAGTTCTATACATCTCTGTAAATAAAAGTTAAAACTGAACATAATATATTGGGTAGTGCTATCTAGATAAGAGTTATAGAGGCACGTTTAGGTGACATGTTAGAAGGGGAGTGGAAATTGGATCCGACATATCCATATTTGTCACGCAGAAATCTAAAACCAAATATAACACTGAATACTAATAACAGTAGTGTCCACATAAATATTTCCACTTTTTAATATACAAATGTGATTTTTCTGTTAATCATAAACAACATGGGTGCGATTACGTTTTAAACTGGGATTAGGGGACTCCTGGGTGGCTCAGTGGGTTAAGGCCTCTGCCTTCAGCTCAGGTCATAATCCCAGGGTCCTGGGATCGAGCTTCGCGTCGGGCTCTCTGCTCAGGGGAAAGCCTGCTTTCTCCTCTCTCTCTGCCTGCCTCTCTGCCTACTTGTGATCTCTGTCAAATAAATAAATAAAATATTAAAAAATAAACAAACAAACAACTTGGGTTAGATGGTTGAACAATGGGGTTGAATCCACCTCAGTTCAATGTGAGTGACCGATCATGAAGTCTTTTTGTTACCCTGTTGCAAAACACAGAGAGACAAGATGATCTTGATCCTCTGAGGTAAAATGTCAGCATGCCCGTGGGGAAGTAGCCTAGTCCATACTGTGCTGTTCTAGCTCCTCTGAAGCTATAGGAAGCCTTGGAAATTGAAAGCAAATCATGGCAGAAGTGATGGCAAAGGGACTTAGCAAATACCTCATCAGCCCTCTTAAAGACTTTCGCTGAACACATATATTTGAAAACCAACCGAGTAAAAAAAAAAGTAAATAAAGAACTGAGTTTGTTTCTTGGACTATGGTAGTTTCAATGTGCTACATTTTTCTAAAGAATATAAATTTTAACAGGGAAAGCATGGTCCAACTGGTTTGGTCAATACAATAATTGAAAAATAAAGTGATTCTCTGGCTCTCTCTCTACCTTGTGTGTGTGTGTGTGTGTGTGTGTGTGTGTGTCTATGAGGAAGTGGGAAAAAAATCATTACAAATCAATTTGTTCATATTTGTTATTTACTGGATTTGTGAATGCCAGAATGTCTTATTACTACAAGAAATTGCCAGTGTTTTTATTTAATCATGTGGAAGGAAAATCACGTATCAGGACCTCCATATGTGTATAGTTCATATATCACAAGAAGTCTGTGTCTTGTTACTCCTACAGTTAATGACATCAAGCAGAACATTCCAAATTTTACCAACTTGGATACCAGGATGTTCTGACCTCAGACGTGAACTGCACTCCCCAGAAAAGGGAGAACCCTGTTACCTCTCAGGCTTACACAGAATATTTAACACATTAGAGTTTTCTTCAAGTAGTTAAATTGAAGAAATCTGCCACTACAGTATGGATTTAAAGATTTTATTCACTTATTTGACACAGAAAGAAAGAGAAAGAGAGGGAGAGAGTACAAGCAGGGGGAGTACCAGAGGGGGTGGGAGAAGCAGGCTCTCAGCTGAGCAGGGACCCATTTGCAAGGCTCCATCCCAGGACCCTGTGATCATGACCTGAACCAAAGTCAGATGCTCAAATGACTGAGCCACAGAGATGCCCCTGGATTTATAGCATCTTATATGAATAAATGTTAAAGTGGAAATTAGTAACACTTTCAGATTGTAACACATTATAATCTTATTTGTTACACTTTAATCCAAGAAAGATTTTATAGTTTTCCAATGAAGTTGTTGGAAAAAAAGGATTTTTAAATATAATTTTTAGGCTTTTCAATGTTAAACAAGTAAATAAAATATTTGCTAAATGCTTTATATCAATTTTAGTCTACACGTGTAAGAATTTAATTTCAAGCTTCCAAGCCATTTAAAAACAAGATGTTACTTAACATTTTAAGAAGGTATACCAATCTTTTCTGAATTCCTAAAATATAAAATTATAAGAGAAATTAGTATTTCTATATAATGGTTAATAAGATTAGAAATTGGAATAACTTTTGGGGGGACTTGACAATTGTGTTAATATGTATGTGCCTGTTATCATAAACAATTAGAATTCTCAGAATTTATCCTTATAATAAATATTCACAAATATGCGTATGTATACATCAAAGGGTGTTTATGACATTTATTTTTATGAATATGGCAAAAAACTTATGCATCCATATGGTGTTAGCTAAGTATGTTATTTTAAATACATAAAAAGAGGCAATGCTGTCCTCAGAAGTACTGATTATGTACTTAAATATATACATCAATACACAATGAGCAGGAAACACACACGAAATTTAAAAAAATAAAACTTTTCAGAGCTTACTTTTCCACTCGTTTCTTAGGCTGTTGGAAGCTGGTTTCTAGCACTGCTTCTTTAAAGCAACAGCTCTGTTGCAAGTTAAGTTGAAGGACGTAATTCACATTGTCTTTGGGTTTGAATAAACTAGAGCAGATTTATTTTGTTCCATTTTATTTAACTGCTAAGAAAGAATGGGAAGAAGTAATCCAGGAGTTCTGTGGCTTTCATTTTCATGACATATTTTTAGAGAGTTAGTGTTATTAGTAGTTCATTAACAGCTTTTGTAAGTAAACCTCACATATATTTAGAGTGAATGAAAGGAAGGCTACCATGGAATAATCTAGATCACTTTTACCTTTCTCCTTAAGCAACAAAAAACTGCACAAGATATTACAACAATGCTTTTTAGACAATGCACAATAGGTAACACATAACTATGATCCCAGTTAAAATTTTTTTGATTCAAGAAACTCCCCTTCCTTTATTTAAAGTAGTTAAATTATTTATTTTGCAGTTAACTACAGTTTACAAAATACTGTTAGTTTACAGCAGTCCATGACTTAACGGCTAAAGGTAAATATGTTCTACAATTTTTATTATTATAAAGTCCAATTCGTCTGTCATATTCAAAAGTAACATTCTTTCCTAAATTCAGCATTATATTGTACATTCTTAAATATTACTGAAAGTCATAGGTTCTATAGTATATTAATAAATAGACCAATCTGATTTTTTTTAAATATAATTGCTATTATACTCCTAGAAGAAATTAAAATTAACCCTCTCCTGTTTTTCTCTTTGGACACCAGTCACAATATGCTAATTGCTTCACTTTCTGCCTTAATGAGATTTCTACTGGATATTGTATGCAGTGCCTAAGAGGTTATATAGATACGAGTAAGCTAACAATGAGACTGGTGAAAGATAAATTCTGTAGGAGTTCCCATTTCCCATCTAATAAACTTAAAATGCCAATATCTGTTCAATATGTTGTAGGAATATCCAGAAGCAACTCTTAAAATGTAATGATTCTCAAGTGTGGTTAATATATTGATGGATAGTGAATTTTATTTATAATTTAATAATAACAAAAATAAAAAGAATATCTTAACTTTACCTCTTGCTAAGATCTTTTTTTGGGGGAGTGGGTGAGGGGACACTTGGGTGGCTCAGTCATTAAGCATTTGCCGTTAGCCTAGGTCATGATCTCAGGATCTGCTCCCTGCTCAGCCGGAGCCTGCTTCTCCCTCTTCCTCTTCCTGCCATTCTCCAGCTTGTGCTCTCTCGTTCTCTCATTGTCAAATTAAAAAAAAAAAAAAAAAAATCTTAAAAAACAAGATTTTTTTTCCTTTTAAAGTGATATGGATTCATGTGCCATAATTATATATCTTGTTTCCTCATTGACAAATTCCGCACCAGCAATGCGCTTCTGTAACATTCTATGTGCTACAATACAGAACAGCTATCCAAGACCATCTTGACTTGCTGTGTTCCGGACTATAGAATATAGCTATTTTTAATTTCCTCTGAAATTAAATAAATGACAAGAGTATGGCTCAAGTATAAAAAATCTAATCATATTAATTTTCTGTGTGGGCATTATTTTATATTGCAGAATTCAATGTCAGTGCTGCTCTTGCTAGCTCTATGGAGAAATACAAGCACTATAATTAACAACGAGTTTATTTTCTAGCATACTAGGCAGAAATGTAGCCCCCCATAGGAAGATAAAAATGGAAAAGCAAATTAAAATGGATTTGAGCCAGTACATTGCTAGATCAATATCTGGCACTCATAGACCTGCTTAGCAAAGGGTCTATAGCTATTCAGCAATCTTATTACTTCTACCAAACGACCAAATGCTACCTATGCATATTTACTGAGAAGGCAAGAATAAAATCAGAAAGGACAAGGGCTAAGAGCAACTCAAAAATTGTTACTGTTAACATAACAAGAAACAACCATGCTATCAATCAGAATTATAATGACATATTCCCCTAAGTTATTATTATTATTTTTTAATTAGAAGGACTTTTCAGCATTTTTTATTTGTGTATCTTCAATGGGTATTTTTACATTCTGAAAATTCAGTCCTCCCCTGCCTAATTATGTTGAAAACCTAGGTGGGAATCATAGTGTCCTCAGCATTAAGGGTGGTCCCTGATTGGCTGTAAAAATTATATCATCCCATCCCATGTCACAGTGATTAGCTCGGGACTACACCTCCAATTAAAATCTTCGGTGCAGAGAATCCTCCTGTCCACAGAGAAAGGTTCAAGATTATGTGTGTAAAGATTTAAATGTTTAATGAAATGAAGTCTCTCTTCCCATCTTGTGGAAATGGTGATATCATTGACTGGATAAAGCCTTGTATGTAGCATTTTCCACTTCTGAACTTCTCAATTAAGTGAACAAATAACTTCTTTTTATTCTTTTAGCCAATTGGTTGGAGTGATGTCTTTTAACAAATGCAATTGAAAATTACATGTTCTGTGTGCTTGTTAAGCCATACTCAATGAAAGAAAATCCTTCTGGATATCTAATGCATATTTGGGGGATCCATCATATTTTAGGTACTCATTAAGTATTGAAAATGGCTACAGAAAAATTCTAGAAGCTGCAATGCTTCAGACTGAATGCTCTCACTTATAGCAATAGTTTATCATGTCTCTTTGCAAGCTTTTAAGCATCTGGATGTTGCCTTTAGACCTCAGAGCTACGTACTTCTGAAATGCTTCTACATGTACAAGGAAATTCTTTTTAGTCACTGGACTTGGGGAAGTGCAATTATGCAACACTCTACCCAATTAGATATAATAAGTCGCTCTCTGTGGATTCACAGTGGCATGTATTTTCAAATTTATCTGTTGTTCATGTGTTGTCACAGTTGTAAACCATTTTAAAATACTTATTGTAAGATTTTAAATTCTTTGACATTTTGCCAGTCTTCCCTTCTACTGCTCTCTATTAATGCTAATTACCTAGGTAGGACTTGACATTGAACTTTAATAAAAGAATGTCTTGGTATAGTTGTCTTAAAAGGAATGAGAATTTGGCATATGATATGAAAAGTGTTAATTGCAGTGTAGATTTTTCAGAACTTTACATAAATCTACTGGTTTCCCCCATTTGAGCTTTAAGCCATGAGTCCTGATTTTATCTGAAGAAAAGTGTCATAGTAGAAGCCAAGAAAAATGACTGGCAATTATTATATTTTAATTCTTAGATCATTGAGCTGGTTATAAGAAAGGAACATTGTGAAAAGAATTATAATGAAATTCCTGTCTGTATTTCAGGAACTATATTCATATTTCCAAAGTTAGGGAAAGTAGACTGGAGAAAAAGGAATTGTAGAGCAGACAAGGTATTTAGGCATCAGGAAGGTTGTTAAAGGAGAGGCCTCCCATTCAGGGCAACCTCTGTGTTGGTGGTGGTGGCGGTGGTGGTGCATGTGTGTGTGTATGTATGTGTGTGTGTGTGTGTGTGTGTGTGTGTGTGAGTGTGTGTGAGAGAGAGAGAGAGACTGAAAAAGAGGAACAAACACAAAGATAGTTTCAGAAACATTGAGAAAGAAAAAACTAAGAGAGAGATAGGGAGAGACAGAGAATCTACAGTGATACATTCCCTAGCCAAGGGTAGAAGTAAGAAGAAGTAAGAAGGTGGTGTGCACTATCTAGGCATAGTAAAGCAGGAGCTTTACTATATCGAGTCCTCACATTGAACCATTGTTTCCAGGATGGAAATTTTGAAAAAAGGGAGAAGAGAAAAGACAAAAATCTGTGTTTAAAAATTTTTAAAATTCTATCCAAAATTTTTATAATTGTAATATTACCACTGAGGAACAGAGAAATATCTGTCCATGTTGAAATGAGGTAAGGGAGATGTGTTTGATGTTTTGAAGTGCCAATGATTTCTGACCCAAAAGCAGTAATAACATGGAACACTTTATTGTTACCAGGTGCCTCTGTGCTCACATCTTCCTTTAAAAGGTAAACGGGTGTGGGGGAGGTGCCATAAGGTGGAATAAACTAAGTTTTTGATATCAGTTTCATTACAGAGTAAAAGAGCTGCAAAACAAAACAAAACAAAACAAAACAACACCCTTCAGCTGGTGCAAATCTCCCAGGGTCTTATAATGCATTACTTAAAAAATATTTGAAGACTAGGACTAACCTAAGGAAATGAGGTCATCTGCTTCACCAAGCATGGATTCTGACAGAGTTTCCAGGAAAGCATAAGATTCATAGAAGCCTTTTGGAAGACATTAGAGAAATGGGAAGGTGAGCGACTGACATACAATGAGGGATTGGGGAAGACAGTGGATAGAGACAGACCAGCACAGTTAGTAAGAGCAAACACTCAGGTTCTCGAGTTCACATCATTACTGGCTATGTGACTGTCAGCTGGTTTATGTTTACCCTCCTTTTTTTCACTGGAATAACATTAACAATAATAACCACCTCTTAATGTTTTATTTTTGTTTTGTTTTGTTTTGAACACTACAGTTATTTAATGTTCTGAGAATCTATAAATGAATTTCTAATCACTTAAGTATGAGAATGATAGGATCCTATTTCCTAAATATACTGTTTATAAATATTTTGGGGGAAAGACTGAGCAAAAAAAAAAAAAAAAGAAAATTCTGAAATGTTCCCATTCACTGAGTCGTCAAGGCAGTGCTTGACTTGTGATAAGACTTCAAGTGCATGTAAGGAAAAAATATTGAAGAAAATACATAAATACAGTAAAAAAAGTACCCTTAGTCTGCACTTACTGAAAATATTTCAAAAAGAGATGAGTCATAGGTAGATTACCTTTTGAGCAATAAAAAGCTCATCAAAAAAAAAAAAAAGAATCAGTTAACACAGATAAGAAGAATTCATTCCCTTTCCTGTCTGAAATACTATTTTTGGATTAAATGTATTTCAGACAAAATAAGAAACTAGATATAGGTATTGTTTTATTATATTCTCAAACTATAATGTCAAGAATGGATTTTCTTGTAACATATTAGTATTTAAATGTACTAGAGATATGTTATAACTGATTAAAAATATTGGCTCTATCCATACCAGATAATATTACTTAGAAAATTATTGAAGAGCTCAGAGGGCCTGGATGGCTCAGTTGCTTGAGCACTGCCTCTTGATTTCAGTTTAGGTCATGATCTCAGGGTCCTGGGATCCAGCCCCTGTCAGGCTCTGTGCTCAGTGAGGAGTCTGTTTGAGATACTCTCTCCCTCTCCCTCCCTCCACATTTTCTCTCTTTCTCAATAGGTAAATAAATCTTTTAAAAAAGAAAATTATTGGTAAGTGGCTTTCATACTTTTATTGTGAATATTCTCTACTAAGTTAATAGAATGTGAAATTACAAACTATCACTTAATAAAGATAGTAATAATGGTTACTTTTCTATAATACATAGTTTATGTTAAGATAGTCACTATTATAAATTAATTTATATATATATAATTGGATGTATACATGAGTATATACTTACATCAATGATAAAAAAAAATTCCCAGTTATTGACTTATGCCATCTTTTTCTTTGACTATACCATCTTTTTCTTGATCTCATTTCCAACATCTAACAAAATGCAGTTTGCTTCATGTTATCTATTAACAACTTGACACGTAGCTAACAGTCTTCCTTTCCATTTCACATCCTGTCACAATCTTGAGTAATTTTAATGTGCGGATATGTGATCCTCTCAATTTTCTACACTTTCAATTCCTTGTTCTTGTTTCTAAAAAATTATTTTTTTTCCATTTATCTAAGTCATTCATTCCCATGATTTCTTGGGCCTTACTACCAACTATATTTGCTCTATGTCCAAGATTATTAATTCATTCATTTCTGTTTCCAGCTGGTATGAGAATCCTATTTTGGAAGTCCTTTAATTTCACTGGAAATTTCTGTGCATTGGGTCTTTTATTTTTTCTAAGCTCACCAACAGTCCATTTCTCCCTTGTGTAATCAACTTCACTCTGTCAATTGCCTTATTTTAAATGCTCAGAATATACTGTCCTCCCTGCTTTTTTGAAAATGAAAACTTTATAAAATCATGTCATACCTTTCCATATCCCTACAAACTGTATATCCCAACAAAGTCTGTGTTCTTATCAATCCATCAAAAAAAAAAAAAAGTCTATTCACCAGTGCACTCCTTTCTGCTATGGTCCATGAACATTTTTAAACAACTCATCTTCTGGGACACTTCAACCAAATACTCCCTGGTTTTTATAACACAACATCACCAAGGCTTACTTCTAACTCACCTAGCAAATTTGTTCTTATTCTTTCTTGCAGACTAAAATAATCATTAAATATTAGAGTTTTTTAGTGCTCAAACTGTATCTTTTATCTTCGGGTTTTATCACATTGCATTCACTTGTCTGATTGGCATCACTCCCAAGGGATGTAGACCTAGTGTGAACAGCATGTTCATGCTGCCTGTTGGGCCACAGTTATCCAGTTCCTTGCCTCTGACCCAGGAGTCACCTATTACCTGCTGGGATCTATGAAAACTGTGGTCTTCATATTTCCTCATTTTTCTTATTATAAATCACAACATCACAGGATGGTAGTCTGTGATGTTGTGATTTATAATAAGAAATATATATTGATCTTCATCTCCACTTCTAGTACAGACCTTCTAAAATCCTTGAAATTTCCTCAGTGATAAAAGCAGTGAAGGTGTCTTTTGTTATTTAAAGAAACCCTTTAAAACCACACCAGAATTTATGTTAATAGGGTGATTTTTGGAAGCCCCTAAGGATGGGCTGGTTGCCATGGGAACCAACCACAGGCTTAGATTGGACCATTCAGTCCCACCCTCCACCTCTCCAGGACATGGGATGGAGGTTCAATCAGTCACCAATGGTCAGTGATTTGATCAATCATGTCTATGAAATGAAACTTACATAAAAGCTGAAAGGATGTGGTTTGAAGAGCTTCCAGGTTGGTAAGCATGTGCAGATGCTAGGTGATCTGCTCTGAGGGCATGGAAGCTCCTTACCTCTTCCAGCATATTTGAACCTAGGCATCTTTTCTGTCTACTTGTTCCTGAGTTACATCTTTTTTATAATGACTGGTAATCTAGTAAGTGAACTGTTTTCCTGAATTCTGTGAGGTGCTCCAGCCAATTAATCGAACACAAGAAGATGGTGATGGGACACTGATTTATAGCTGATAGGTCCAAAGGACTGGGGGAGGGTACAGTCTTGTTGACTGAGCCCTTAACCTGTGGGATCTGACACTAACTCCACAGAGTGTCAGAACTGAATTGAATTGTAGGAGTCATCTGGTGTGGCAGAATTGCTTGGTATGGGAAACCCCTCACACATCCAGGAACCAAAAGGTCAAAAGGGAAGTAGTGTTGTAGCAGTGCTGAGTGTTGAAAAGGCACACAAGGAGTATTCTTCCTTTACACACTTGAACATATTTGTTTGTAAGTAGGGTGAAGTCTCAGACATCTCGGAGTTTTTGACAGGAATACAGGAAACTAATAATTAAAGTCACCTCCTGGAATACAGGACTGGAGAATTTGACTTATCTGCAATTGTTTTAAATATTCTTCGTATCTACTTGAAGAAAACACATGAACATGCAACCATATTAAAATAACAAAATATTACTTGATTTTGAAGGTAGAGAGACATAGCTATAGTTAGAAACACTTTTTTTTTTTTCTTTTCATTAGAAGTATTGTTGGGGCTTTAAAATCCTAACTATAAATGGGAAAAAATAAATTAGGGGCTCCTGGGTGGCTCAGTCATTAAACCTCTGACTTCAGCTCAGGTCATGATCCCAGGGTCCTAGGATCAAGTATCGCATTGGGCTCCCTGCTCAGTCTCTCACCCCCTGCTTGTGTTCCTTCTTTCACTGTCTCTCTCTTTCAAATAAATAAATAAAATATTTTAAAAAATAGAAAATAAATTTTATTGTATATATAAATATGCATATATATCTAATTTTTAAAGAATATTTGCTTTAAATGTTGTCTTGGAACTGAGAGTAATTGATTTTAAAAAAATAAAAAGTAGGCAAACAATGTTACTTCCAGAAAATGCAGATAAATTTATATAATAATTAGAGGAAAACTTTCTTCCTTCCAACTTACAAATGTTGATTTGGCTGAGGATGCATATTATAAATAATAATTAAGTTATAGGTTTATACAATGAACAAGCAGTGGCATTACATTTATAGAATAGAAACAAATTCAAATCAATATTTCCTACTGTATATGTAGGTTTATAAGAATCTTTATTAGCGAAGCATGTTTGAATTTCCCGATTGGTGGGCAGACTGGAACTGTGTTGATGTGCCTGGGTCTTCCTCTATCTTAGGCACATTGGGTGGTAGCTCACAGAGGCATTCAAGGTTTCCTTTCTTTCTTTTTAAAATTCTTTACCCTGTCCTACTGTTATGCATGTTATATCAATAAAACATAACATGTTTGTTTAAACTTGCATTGATTTTTAAATCAACACTGATTTTGAACAGAGCTATTCTCTCAAGCTTCAACTTAATTTATATTGATTTTTTTGACTTTGTGATGTACAGCAAACTGTATCTTTCCTATTATAAAGCAAAGCCAAAATGTATTCAAAATAATAATATAATTTGCAATTTAATTACAAACAATGTTTTATTTCCCAAATTAATTCTTACCATTTATATAAAATTATATTTTAAATAATTTCAAAATATTTATAAATATTTTTATTCTATTATAGACGTTGAACTTCTTCAAGAAGGGAGTCTGGTAGTCTGGCATTTAAAAGGAGTATTGGACTAAACAAAAACCCTATAAAGTTATGCGTTTAAGTTAACCTTTATCCAAGGAATAAGTTTTTGGAGACATTCTTCCTTTCTTATAGGTTCAATTCGTAACTGATATCTTTAAAAATAACATTGAAAATACATCCCATCACCCTTCACACATTTAAAAAACCCAGTTATATAGAGGATTGTAACTTTATCTCTTAACATACTGAAAGTTACCAATATAAGTAGCCAGGATCAAGAATTTGTTTCAAGTAAAAATACTTATTTAATTTTTTATAACTCATTTGTATCATTTTACAACTCTATTATTTTTATAACTCAAACTTTACAAGTCATTTTACATTATCCATTATTCATATATTATTTAAAATATAATCTATATGTAAGATAATCTGTTAAGAATATGATTAGTTAAATTAGAATAATTATTTTCTTCTTTAGGTTTGTAGTTCAATGATAAAGATTAATATAAAACAATATTTTATTAAATGAACAAAAATATAAAATTGTAATTCTGATAAGTGCTGAGAGGAAAAAAAAGAAAAAATATCACGTAACTAATTTGGTCTAGATCATGGATTAAAATCCAGATAATCAAACTCCAGAGCAACTTTGCAGTGTCTTGCAGCTGTACTATCTCCCATCTTAAGTAGATTTTAATAAGAAAGAAAGGTTGACTCCAGGTAGAGGAAAGAGCATGGGATGTCATATCATTGTGTGGGAATGTTTGGCATGTACATGATCACTAGGTCTTTAAAGAAAAGGAATCGTTTGGAAGAGACCAAAAGTGGATGATGGAAGACTCGTGTGAGGGTTTTTGTTCTGTACCAGTTGGACAATGACAGTAGTTGAATATGGAAAGTGTCGGTGAGGATGGGGTGAACTGAAAGAAATGGAGGCTGTTGGAGGGTGAGTGTGGTGTGTGCGCACCCCAAGTCTGTGTGTATGAATGTATGTTTAAAATGACACTGAATACTGCTCAAGTAGACATAGAACATGACAGAGAAATAAAATTTAAATTCAACTAGTAGGTATATGGTTTGTCTCACTGAATGTTTAATAGTCCTGGTAACTGCGGTGGAGAAAGAAGATAAGCTTGGAGTGGGATAATTAAGAATTTGTCTTTGGAATTTCTTGGCTTTATTGTTGTTGTTGTTGTTGATTTGGTTTTGGTGGTTGCTGGTATTTTTGTTTTGTTTTGTTTTTTGAGGGGAGTATCCAAGGAGAGCTATGTATTGACAATCCTTATTTCAGTTTTTGAAATTTAAAGTTCCTTAAAAATCAAGTGATGCTCTCATAAATGCACAGCACTGATTTGGCAGCAAAATGATCTAAATTGATATGAAGCTGTATAATATTTTAAAAATTAGGCTCACTTAATGTAAATATTTATAAACTTGGTGTGGCTCCATGTACCAGTTGTAATTTCTATAAGACCTCATATGGGTCTATCTAACATCTAAAAGGTACATAATTTGTATGCTCCCGGAGACCTCAGTGGTTTCAAATAAATGGTTGAACTCCATATCACACAATAGTTCACAGAGATGAAAACAGGGCTTCAAAAAAGAAAAAGAGGGGTGCCTGGGTGGCTCAGTGGGTTAAGCCGCTGCCTTTGGCTCAGGTCATGATCTCAGAGTCCTGGGATCGAGTCCCGCATCGGGCTCTCTGCTCAGCAGAGAGCCTGCTTCCCTCTCTCTCTCTCTTCCTGCCTCTCTGTCTACTTGTGATTTCTCTCTGTCAAATTAATAAATAAAATCTTTAAAAAAAAAAAAGAAAAAGAAAAAAAATTCATGATTTATTTGTCAGAGTCAGGGAAGAGTATGCGGGTTAGGAAAAGAACAGGCTCTAGTGCCAAATAGTAGATTTATAATATCTGAAGCCTTATTAGAGAAGAAGCCTAGAAAGAGGAAGTTAAGGGATGTAACCAGAATGGTATGAAGGACATCAGCAGAGTGTAGTGTTCCAGAAGACCAGGAAGAAAATGTTGCAAGAAGAAAGGAATAGCTCATTCTAAAGTTAGGACATTAAGGGCACCTGGGTGGCTCAGTCAATTAAGTGCTAGACTCCTAATCTCAGCTTTGGTCTTGATCTCAGGGTCATCAGTTCAATCCCCAAGCTGGGCTCCACACAGGGAGTGAAGTTTACTCAGAAAAAAAAAAAAAAAAAAAAAAAAAAAGTTGTGATATTAGGGGTTTTTTGTTTTGTTTTTATTTTGTTTTATTTTATTTTTGTTACTGAGTTGTAGGTGTTCCTTACCTATTTTGGATAACAGTTTATCAGGTACTATAGTCCCCACCTTGCCTGTAGCTTCTCTTTCTGCAGTTTCATTACCTGTGGTCAACCTTAGTCTAGAAGCAAATGATCCTACTTCTGATAAATAGCCAAATGCTACCTCGTAGTGCCTACATCATCCCCTCACTTCATCTCAGCACATAGGCATTTTGTCCTCTTAGAGGAAGAGGGGTGAATACAGTACAAGACATTCTGAGAAGAGAGAGAAAGACCACATTCACATACCTTGATATAGTATATTATTATAATTGTTTTATTTTATTATTTTCCTTAATCTCTTACTAGGCCTTATTTATAAATTAAGCTTTATCATAGGTATGCATATATAGGAAAAAACATAGTCTATGTGGGGTTAAGTAGTATCCAAGGTTTCAGACATCTGTTGGGGGTCTTGGAACATAACCCCTATAAATAAGGGGCGACTACTGTATATGGTTTGCAAATACTTTCTCTCATTCAGTTGGTTGTTTTTTTAATGTGGTTGTTTCCTTTGCCATGCAGAATATTCTTAGTCTGATATAATCCTTCTTGTTTATTTTTGTTTTTATCACCTATGCTTCAGTGACACATCCAAGAAATCATTGCTAAGAGAAGGCAAAATCAAGACACTAAAGAATTGCACAATTAGGGGTGCCTAGGTGGCTCAGTGGGTTAAAGCCTCTGCCTTCAGCTCAGGTCATGATCTCAGGGTCCTGGGATCCAGCCCCGCATCAGGCTTTCTGCTCAGCAGGGATCCTGCTTCCCTCTCTCTCTGCCTGCCTCTCTGCCTACTTGTGATCTCTGTTTGTCAAATAAATAAGTAAATAATCTTTAAAAAATATTTTAAAAAAAGAATTACGCATTTAAAAAATATTTTGATTATCAATAAAGGAAGCTTAGGGTACCTAGTACCTGGTGGTACCAGGACACCAGCAAAGTGTCCAACTTTGATTTTGCCTTGCTCGTGATCTCACAGTAGTGAGAAAGAGCCGCACATTGGGCTCTGGCTAGGTCTGGAGCTTGCTTAAGATTCTCTCTCTCTCTCTCCCTCTGACCCTCCCCACCACTTGATGGGTGGGTGTGCTTTCTCTCTCTCAAAAACAAAAACAAAAACAAAACAAAACAAAATAAAATAAAAGCAGGGAGAGGTAATTGAGAAAAGTAACTGTGATACCACTGTGTTTTCATTTTGTATGTTTCACAGCTGTAAATATTAAAATTTAGAGTCCAGTTATATTTGTGGAACTTTTTTTTATGATTTTTAGGTATGATTTGTATCCCTGGCTGCCATTAGATATTTAAAACTCCATGCTAAGTTGACCAAGTCTTTTTGGTACCTTCCTGGAAGTTATTAATCCAAAGCTTTTCTACCCTTAAACAAAGTAGGGAACTGTCTTCAATCTTCTTTTAAAAGGTTCATTAGAGGTAAATGGAAATCCTGCTCTGTGAAGACAGGTGTTATGAATCATTCAGAAGTCACAGGGTTTCTCCTCTGTTTTAAAAAGTTTTTGTAACCTTTGATCTCACTGTTACAATGTTCTGCCCTTTCTCCGGGAGTGCCCCAAATGCTTCAAAATAAAGCACTAGACAATGATGATTTCGTTCCTATAACATATTTATCTAAACATGTAGGTAAACCAAAAATAACTAAGCAGTTATGTATGATAACATACATGATCTGCAAATGACAGATCATACATAAACAATTGATTTAGTATCCCTGAACAGCAGGGTGCATAAAGGCATAATAGGAAATGATGAAACTGAACTTACACAGCAAAAGGATGAAGTGAGAAATGAAACTGTGATATGTGAATTGGAATATTACCCTGTTCAGATCATAAAATACTACTGAAGCATTTTATGCAAATCAACTGTTATTTTTCTATTTTATACAGGTCCTTGATACCAATTTAAATGGTTGTTTTTTACACCTATGGATTTATGGTTTTCATGGCATTACCTTCCATCCTTCCTTCATTTATAGTAGATAATCAGTAAAATTCCTTCACATGATAATTGTAATAAACAATATTTGTCATAATATTAATGAATGAGCTAAAAATACCAAATCCTTAAGATTTGTCATACTATATTAAATAGTATTTATCGTAAATCTTTATCTAAGATTTGTCATACCATAGTATAACAAAGTATTTTGCATCAAGTAATTATATATACTACCATAGATAAATAATTACTAAATATGTAATGGAAATATTTTTAAAATGTTTTATTTATTTATTTGACAAAGAGAGACATAGCCAGAGGAACACAGGCAGGGAAAGTGGGAGAGGAAGAAACAGGCTTCCTGCCAAGCAGGGAGCCTAATATTATCTGATTGGGAAAAGAAATATAATATATAACTCTCTCTCTCTCTCTATATATATATATATATATATATATTTATATTTGATATATATGCATATGTATTATTAAATAAGAAAGATATATAATATGTAATGTCTGTATTTTATATATAATATATAATACAGGGTTTAGGACAACGAAACCATGTATTATAATGGGTTATTGCCACTTACTCCATATGTTCCTTAAGGGATTACTGATCTCTATTACTGAAATTTTTTAATTCAAATTTTTCACACTACCTGATGAATATTTCTGAAATTCTGAATATTTCTGAAGCACATATCTGATCAAACCTTGTTCTTGGTTAACATAGTTTAACATTCTCTTGTCTTCCAGTATGAAAAGTAACTTTTTTTTTCATTCAGTTATTGCATACTGTAACTTCCTATTACTTCCTATTACTCCAGTCTACCTATTACATAGTCATGGACTTCTATTTATCTTAATTTATTTGATATTTACTTGGTATAACATTTATTTACACTGAGGCCTACCAGGCTTGTTAGACATCCTATGTGTTCTTATTGAATTTAGTATTATAAATCTTTGTTTTCTATATCCTCGTTGGAATTCTTTAAAATTGGTTACTCTGGAGACTAGATATTTGCTTGCCATATAATGAATGCTTTCCACATCCTACATGATGAATGGTGCTAATCTTATTCATTGTAAGTAGCTATTTATATATAATAGTTAAAGGCAAAAGGTATTGCATTAACAAATGGTCCAATATCCTATATAAGTCAAAAGGTTATTAAAGAAAATATTAAAATAGTATTTAATTTGACAATGTATAATCAGAAAAGAGCAAACATATCAATACATGTAACTACTATATGTATTAGAGGCAAATCTAATTTATTTATTCACTTTTTTTCATGATGCATTGTCAACAAACTATAGATCTTTTTACTTTGACTAGTATATCTTGAAAATCTGCCAAATTAATATTTTTCCGTGTAGATCAAAGACATGATGGTTTACACCTTATTTCAGAAAATGCATGTGTATTTTGTCAGTTTGTTAAAGAAAACAGAAACCACTTTAAGTATTATGGAAAGACATGATTTAATACAGAGGCTAAGGCTTACTAACTTGACAGAAGAACAGGGAGAGCAAAAGTAAAAATAAAATTGTTTTAGAGCAGATTTCAGCATTCTGTGGTACCATATAGTACAACTTGTAATGGGAAATCTCAGAAACTTGAGAAAACCACTTCTGCCACTTTCTGAATCCCACATGCCTATTTACCATTGCCTTATGAAAGAAGCTTTCTTTTTTTTTTTTTTTTTTAAATAACTTTGTGTGAATACTTCTCATTGGTAAATCTAATTCAGAAACCTGACAGCAGTTATCCTCATAACCTTAGTCTCTTTTCTTTTTCTTTTTTTTTTTTCCCCAGTACTTTCTATACACTAAAGAATACAGAGAGAGGGATCAGTTTTGCATACTAAAGATAGTCAATTATAGTCAACCCCTTTGGATTCTCAGTATCTCCTCACAGGTAATTTCCAGTAACACTATAGTAACAGCAGCTTTCCTGACTAAAAAGATCCAACAATCCACTGAACAAAAATGATGGACTCTTACTTTTCCTATGAAAAAGATCCAATTCCTATAATCTCATTATCCACCTTGTGGTAATGTTTATTTCTCCTCCAGTGCATACAGAATCCCTATTTTATATTTTAGAACTTAATGATTAGTATATGTATATCTTGTCACTTGATACTTTGTAATTTAATGTAAAGTGCCTCTTAGGAAACACTAGGAAAAGAAAACAAGAAAGCTTACATATGCACATAAAGGAACAACAAAAGAAAAACACTGTATTCTTTCTCTTCTTTCTCCTTCTTGTCCCTATAAAATATGCCCTTTGCCTTCAGCCAGTACCAGTGACTCACCTGGTGTCTTACCTGGTGAAGAGACCCAAACCTTCATCCTTGAAAAGGATGCATCATTAATACTGCTGCTAGTATGTGTTGCACTAATTATATTTTTATATTAGGCATGGAAGAACTAAAAGATATCAGACATAGTAACCTAGATTCCAGACATACTACATTTTGTCTCAAAAAAAGCAACTCTATTTGTCCTCAATGATTAGAATAAGTCACCCCAGCCATAGAGCAATCTCCTTTCCCTGTTAGTTAAATGGCATGAGCAGCTATACAAAGGACCAGATAGCAGTCTTAACATCCAGTTAAATGTTATATTTATATATTTTATAAATATATTTATAAGTCATCGCTGTATTTTTTTCTTTAAGAACCAATCCTCAAAATCAATAGAGTCCAAAATTTCAGGGAAAGGAGACAAAAAAATTTAACAAGTGTTTTATTAAATTTGACAGGAAAAATATCCCTTTTCCCTTTATTTAAATTCTACTTGTTTCCTGGTCTAAGAAATGTAAACTACATTGTTCTTTAGTTCAAATCATACATTGCCTGGATACATTGTCCCAGCCACTGGATCACTACATCTCCAACAGGCCATTTCACAGCTCTCTGCATCATTGAGTTAAATACATATGGTTAAGGCTATGAATCCCACAGATGTGAGACCATTTCCTCATCACTCTTTTCTTGTAAAAGGGTCCCATGGTCAGAAGTATGTCTTGAAATAACTAATGATGAAATGATGTATAGTTATTCCATGAATGGTGAAGCTGTATAAAGTACTATGGGCAGTGAAGGGAAATCCATTTCCAAAATTAATGTTTATTCCAAGACAGAGAAAAGCACAGCCTTTGTCTTAATATAAGAAATCTAACATAGTCACTCCACTTTCAGGTGACTAGTTTTTTGCTGTTGGCATGTTACACTCAACAATGGCAATAACCAGATCCGCCTTTGAAGGATGTTGAGTTCAACAGTGATGCATTATTGTATGACCACACATGTTTGAGTTCAAAATGCATTACTCTCATTTCAGCTACCATGCTCATATTTTTCACGGACCCATTTAGCACATTCTAGGGAGGAACTCTGATGTTGATTGCAATGATCACAAAAAAAAAACACACACAGTAAGCAAAAACAAACCCTTGAATTATTTGTCCTCCATTTAGTTCCTGTATTGCATAACAAATAAAATGAAAACAGAGAATCTTATTATGTAGTGACATCATTTGTTATATTACTGCCAATGATCTGTTTGAATACAGTTCAAATATCTACTGAGTCTATAGCTCTAATGTTGGAAAAACAAGCATGTCTTGGCTACTAATGGTTCCTCTTATCAAGGTATTAAAAGGAGGAGGCAAGCATTAACCAGTTTTAACCAGAAGTCATACAAAAAGAGATGAGTCAACAAATTGAAGGTCTTTCAGTGTTGGGAAATTTCCAGATCATGAAAAGGAAAACGTAAGAACAGAATAAAAATAAAACAGTGTAACAAGCAAACAAAAAACTCTGAGTGACAAAAACTTATTAAAACTCAATTATGTGGCAAAGGAAGATTGTTAGGCTAGTTTACATTTAGGTTAGATATATCCTAAAGATATAGATAAATAGAGAGGGTACATATATTGCAGTATACTTACATGTCCTTATTGTAGGAGACGTGATTTAATGCCAGATGGTTTATAATCTAGGTCATAGCACTTTGTGTACTTTGTGCAACTAGATCATATTACCTTCATTCTCATATTGGTTTATGGGATTACCTTTATTGGATCAATAACCTTAGTTAGCACGGGTTCAAAATTCTAGTAATTATAGGTAATATTAGAATTTATAGGTTATATCAGACATTAGAAGACACTGTGTCTTTTTTGTTTGTAATTTTGAACCTATACTGATGTCTAGAATAGAATGAGCATGAGTAAAATTGGTAATTGAATGAATAAAATTGTAAGTACTACCTTATAGTTTGTTTCGATTCAAGACTTGAGACAAAAATTTCAAATGATAGGATGATAGAGGACTAAGATAATTCAAAATAATGGTAACTATTTAAGCTTAGTGTGGTTTGTGAACTTGAAAATATGTCTAAATGTTATGATATCAAAAGTTGCATTTAAGGAACAACATATGTGTAGAAGAAAGAAGAAAAAATATAATCAGTGGTATCATACTTATTTCTAAGCTTTCAATTTTGAGTGACTCAAAATAGCATTGGTTGAGAAAGTGTCAAAGAAAGAAATAAGCATTACATCAACCAAGCAAAATAAATTTTATATGAAAATGAAAATATGCAGTAGAGAAACCTGAATTCAAGTATTTTTTCTGTCACTTATTAATGTGTCTGACCTTGGACAAATTGGTTAATTTCATGAAGAATCACTTCTCACATCTGTAGTTAAAAGTTTTTACACAATATTATTAAGAATATTTAAATCATTCATGTTGAACTGCTAGCACATTGTATAACAGGTAGATAGTTATACAAATATCCATTATGATGATTCTCATAAAACCCTCTAAGAATAACATTCCTTGATAAATATACGTATTCAATAGATGAGATCCCTGAGGCCCACCCCAATCATCTTACTGAAGAGGGAATTTTTTTTTTTAAAGATTTTATTTATTTATTTGACAGAGATCACAAGGAGGCAGAAGAGGAGGCAGGCAGAGAGAGAGGAGAGAAAGCAGGCTCCCTGCTGAGCAGAGAGCCTGATGTGGGGCTTGATCCCAGTATTCTGGGATCATGACCTGAGCTGAAGGCAGAGGCTTTAACCCACTGAGCCACTCAGGCATCCCTGAAGAGGGAAATTTTAAAGTAATTGTGAATTTCTACTTTAACTTTTACCAAAAGCTAACAGTGGTATAAACATCGATCAGGTTGAAAAAAAAGACATTGGTTAGGTTGAAATGCTTTTTAAAAAATTGCAATGAAGACTGGTTAAAGAAATCATTTTACAAAATGTAAAACCAGGTCTGTACACAGTAAGTGCTGAAAAACTGGATGTGAACTTGGCACAGAGAAGAGTACCTACTGGCTTAATGATCAGTCACCAAAATGAGAGGAGGCATTTCTTCAAATGCATAAAATTTAATAGTTTCTTAACACTTATAAATTACAATAGAAAAAATTAAATATAAAATTTATATATAAGAAATCACCCAAATCCACTTGCTACACACAAACACACACCCCCCCACACACACAGTCAAACACACTGATACTTTTGGAAATTTAATCGTATTTATAAAACAACTATGAGTATAAAATGTAAAATGTGTTGAGGGAGAAAACTATACTTAAGTATTTGTTTTTTACTTAGTATTTATTTTCTCTAGATTTTTATCTTTTCCTGCTTGAAAGGCTGGTGGTTTGCAGGTTGATGAGTTATAGACACCATAATATAGACATTACTATATAATGTGAAAATTACTATAAATATTTGTACGCCTGTAGATTTGATTCATGCATCAGAAATTCATTGACTGTGCTAGAAAAACTATAAATATCTCTCTCACTAGACAATTCTATGAAAAGCAATAAATTAAGTTCCACTGTTCACTGATGAATCAATAAGAATATTCGTGAATGAAAAGATAAGTGCATTTTATCTTTATAAACTAACGTTTGAGTGAGTTAACCTGATGTGTAATGTGCCTCCAATACCAGACAATTTTCTGTTGAGTTTCACTACAATCAACATTACTTTGCCTTTTTTTTTTTTTTTTGAGAGAGAGAGAGAGAAGAACCAGAGGAACCTTGGGTAGGAGTCTGGGGAGGGACAGGGAGAGAGAGAGAGAGAGAGAGAGAGAATCTCAGGCAGGATCCATGCTCAGCATGGAGCCCAAGGCAAAGCTCCATCTCGTGACCAAAGCCAAAATCAAGTCATTGCTCAAATGATTGAGCCACTCAGGCACCTCTATTCTAGCTTTTTTAATCAAAAGTGATTTTTACTCAAGTAAACTTGGGTAAAATGATTACTGAACTTTGCTAAAATCTCCAAAAACCAAGGATTCAGTTGAATACATTGAGTTAAGCCTGAAAATCTAGTGCTCTTTTGGCAAATAAAAATAGTTCAGTTTTTTTAATATGGAAGGATGTTTATAAATTTTAACGGATGGTATGCTCGCAGGGAGCTAACTATGTAAGAGCATGTTTTGAGAAGGAGGTAGTATTATGGAGTTCCAAAATTCCCAGCTAGATAGACTTACTTTTCTCCATATGGCATCAAACACTGGCTGGGAAGCTTAAAAAGAGTGACAGAACACTTTAATCCCAAACATTACGAATTATAAATTTACTAGGTGTAATAGAGGAAATTTTGGCGACCTAGGAGAAGTTGGAATTCATGATTTTCTCTTATTAATCAGTTAATAAGCTTACTTATGCAACACTCCACAACAGTAGCATGAAAAGGAAAAACTTCTATGGGGATGTATAGCTTACTGGATGCATTCATAATGGGCGAAGGAACACTGACTGAGATGACCTTAACCCTCCCCTCAGCTTCACTGAATTTCAGACACATTTCTTCCTGACTCTAGGCCTTTGACCTCTCTTTCTTAGGGCATCTGTTTAAAAACAAGAACAACAGCAAAGATTTCGCAACTGCAAATTTTTTCTGTGACCTTTTGCGATGTAGATCTTCTCCCAAACTCCTTTTCCTGGACCTGGGATCCACCCCTTTGATATGTAATCATCAAGAAAGGTGGCACCACTGCCTCCCACGTCTGTGGGAGGGGGGAGGGGGGAAGCCTAACTTCATTAGGCAACAATTAGCAAAAACAGCCTAATCCCACTGACCAACCTCCCCTTCCTGCCCTCTAGGTATGGCTCCTAGGAGCTCACACCCACACTTAAAAATCTCTTGCCTTTTTTTTTCCCCCTGATTCTCACTTCCCTATTGCAATAGTTCCTTTTAACCAGTTTTATTGAGGTATGACTGACAAACAAAAACTGCATGCAATGACTCTGCACAACACCATTCTTTGGTTTGTTCCTCTTTAACTTCATCAGGTGCATGTTTTCTTTGATTTTCATGTGTGCTGTAAAGGATTAAGAGACATTGCAACTCAGAACAAGTAATAGAATTTTTCACATCTCTTGTTCATATTTTTACGTTTAGGCATTTGATCTATTTAGAATTAATCCTGCTGTACGGTGTGTGGCGCTCTTTGAACCTGATTTATTTACAGGCGGCGGTTCCGTCATTGTCCACAAATCATTTGCTGTCTGCTCTCTTTTATGATCTGGGATGCCACCAATTTCATATATTAATTTCATCCATGTGTTTGGATCTATTTTTGGACGTTATATTTGCTGTGTTGCTAAATAGTACATTCATGGACTAGAGTGACATGGTTTAATTATTGGTATTTTATCACACATCTCAGTATCTGGGAAAAATTTTCCTGTTCATCATATTTTGTGGTTAGTTTCCCTGGATATACCTATTTGTTAAGCTGATCATACAAAGATTAGATCCATATTTTTAGTTCTAAGGAAAATTAACAAGATTGTATATTGCCTATAGCCACATTAAACTTAAAATTTAACTTGAGGTGATTTGACAATTTTGTGATTTTTAATCTTCTTTGCCATCTGTCTTTGCATTGTTAAGTCTCATTTGAATGTGCTAACTCTTTAGGAATGTTCAAAATTTGCTTCATATAGTTACTGCATGTTTTTGCATAATTTACTTATAGATATTTGATCTTCCTTATTGCTGAAGCAAATTAACCTTTTTATTTCATCCTTTAAAATATTTTCTGTGTATGTGTCAGATAGTTATTATTGTAACATAGTTTTTGTGGCTATGGGTTACTGAGTTTTATCATTTGTGTGGATTTCTTTTTCTTTTTCTTGTTTGTTTTCTTGGGTTTTCTATGTGCCAATAATTACATTTTTTTTTAAAGATTTTATTTATTTATTTGACAGAGAGAGATCACAAGTAGGCAGAGAGGCAGGCAGAGAGAGAGAGAGGAGGAAGCAGGCTCCCTGCCGAGCAGAGAGTCCGATGCGGGACTCGATCCCAGGACCCTGAGATCATGACCCGAGCCGAAGGCAGCGGCCTAACCCACTGAGCCACCCAGGCGCCCAACATTTTTTTCTTCAATAGATATTGATTGATTTGTTAATATGTGCTAGATGCTTATAGCATACCAACAAACAAATTCAATCGGATTCAACTTTTTGTGAATCCTATTTCAGTAATGCAACTTAATATGTAAAATATGTTATATATATTTTAGATAAACATAAGTATGCATTAACTATGAAAAGACATACCTGGGAATTAAAAAAAAAAAAAAAAGAGTGGTTATTCTTGGAAAAGGAAAGAGGATATAGGAGAAATGAAAACTATATTCAGCTGTATTTGTTCATAGTTGTAATGTTTTAGTTCTTGCTTGGATGTTATTTTTTTCCTGTGTTGCTATGTTCCTGGATGTTACTTTCTTCCTCAAAGTACTACCCTTTGCCGAACTGCCTGAGCCTTTGAAAGATTGGTATCAGAATGAAGAATTAAATAATATTATACAAAAATATTTTAGAATAAGGATTAATCAAGGCACCTGGGTTGCTCAGTTGCTTAAGTGTCTGCCTTAGGTCATGATCTCAGGGTCCTGGGATTGAGCCTCATATCCAGCTCCCAGTTCCACAGGGAGCTTCCTTCTCCCTCTCATGCTATCTCTCAAATAAATAAATAAAACCTTAGAAAAAGAATAAGGATTAATTATACTATAGCCCATTTATAATAACTAATGAAAAAGGTTTTTTTTTCAGTAGTTCTCAACATTTTGAATGAACTTATAATTTCACATTAAAACTGTTAATGAGTATCATTAACTCTTGTTCGTTCTAATTAAAAATGAATGGGAAGACTACATACAGATTTTGAGCTTCAAATGGAAATTGAATCAATTTATATTTATACATATATGATACCTGTTAAGTTTTATTCACTTCCTTAATGGTTTAAAAAAGGAAATTGACTCTGTTGGTTAATTAATGAACTTTCCAAATGCCACTTCATTATTTTAATTTTTTTATTTTTTTTAAAGGTTTTATTTATTTATTTGACAGAGATCACAAGTAGGCAGAGAGGCAGGCAGAGAGAGAGAAAGGGAAGCAGGCTCCCTGCTGAGCAGAGAAGCCTGATGCAGGGCTAGATCCCAGGACCCTGGCATCATGACCTGAGCAGAAGACAGAGGCTTTAACCTACTGAGCCACCCAAGCAACCTATGCCACTTCATTATTTTTAAATATTGAGGCAGCTTCTATAAACATTGTATTTTGGAAAGTATGCAATAGTCACATACATAACATAATCTGATCAATTATTCTTCCCTTCATTCAATAAAACCCTCTTCAGCTCTAAAGCTAATAAAGTTTTGAATTTCAGAAGTAATTGCATATATATATATATACATATATATATACACATAAAACATTTCTAGAATATTATTTTAATTTGGCCCTCATTTCACTCCAATAAGATAAAAAAGGTGATTTAAATTATCTTCTAAGAAATAATATAAAAACCTTAAATCAAAGTAGTTCTTTCCTTTAATGAATAAAAGTAAATCTATATATTAAAATACAATTACTATATATTTATTCAAATTTGAACTCAATACAATTAAGCACAATATAAACATATTTGACTTATATGAAATATATTTTGTTTGCATATTACATTTTTTATATGGTTTTAGCAGCTTTTGGAAGGTTTAATTTATTAGAAAAATTATAAATATGTGTTCAATTTATTTTCAATTCAAAGTATTAAATATATTTTATTGGCCTAGGACAAATAATTTGATATCCAGACAAATATTTTCATTCCCTTTTTGTGTATCTTTTCCACAAAGATGCAAATTCTTTATATAATAGTATAATTTTGAAATCTAGCAATTACTGCCTCATCACAAACAGAAGGAAGAATATTATAATAATAAGCACTCCCTCATGTAAAGTAAAATTCCCATACAGAATTTAAGCCAGAATGTAATATAAAACAGATATTTGATGAGCAAGTCAGGATCCCAGGGCTCTAGTTTATTTTTCTAGCCACATGCTGCAGTTGAGATTTTGATGTTCACATGCGAAGTATACACTCTATGCCATAAGGCCTGGGTTTGGCTGGAACTCATGATAGCCATAAAGCCCTTTTTATGAGTATACGACGGACACAAAATGTGTACTTAAAGAACAGCAAGTGGTCCATTTAGTGGCTATCCTCTGTGCCCAGACCATAATCTGCTTTCTAAATGTCAATTCTTTCCTCAAGAAGAAAAACAAGATGAGATAATATAAGAGGAAGACTACTGATGGAGAGAAGACTTCACCTGACACATGTATGTGTGTGTGTGTGTGTGTGTGTGCGTGTGTGTGTGTGTTTGTGTTATCTTCTCAGCATGTACCTCCCTCCCAGTAACTTACCCTGGTTACAGCACTGGAAATCCATTTTCTCCTCTTGTTAGAGTAACAGAGCCAATGATTGGTGGAGCTACCTCCTCCTGCAGGACAAAATTCCTCTGCAACTTGCTCCTTTGAGTTTTTAACCTATTGGATACTTCCCTAACTCACATCAAATCATTTAGGAATAATAAGCTCAAAAATTCAAAAATTTACAGAGTTGCTTTATTAATGACATCCCCAGAGATTCTGAAATGAGTCACACTGTTCCCTTAATTCACTGTACCGGAGTCAAAAAGTCATCTATGTTCTCAACAAAAATTACTAGAGTTGTGTACTAACCAGATGTGGCCATAGCCAAAATGATTATTACATGACCAAATTTTAAAATATTTGCCTCTTTTCTAATAATTTTGGTAATCTGAGCTTAATTTGGGGGGGGGGAACTCCTTGGTTCTATGCAGAAATGAAGTTATACCAAAAACAAAACAAAACAAGCCCTGGGCAAGGAAGAAACTGACCTGGGAGGCAGCCTCAGTGTGGCCTCAGCCATTTTTGTCTGAAGTTCTCCAATCAGTATTGCCCATCACAGCTGTTCTATCCTCAGCCTAAATTGCTCAGCTTTACACCATATCTTAATCCGTCACTCTGCGCCAGTTGTCCCAGAAATAATGTGACGTGGAGCAAGATGGTCCGCCCTGAGGATCTCAGGGGTGGAAGCTGCCTGACGAAAGCAGTTCCTTTGGTGGGTAGCCCATTTCCCTTGTACGGGCTATCAGTCAGAAACACTGTCTGTTTTCTTGGTCACTTGGATATACTTCCCATATATGTTTCGTATATCTAGTAAATCTTCGAGTATTCCCTGGGCTTGTCTTCCTGAAGGCAAACTTAGAAGTGGAAGACTAATGGGACCAACTACAGTCCTACTGCAGATCTCGAGGACAACAGACATGTATCTCTCCTCCTCTTCTATCTATTTTAGATCTTCCTAGCCTCTGCCCATCTTGCTGGTTGATGTATTGGTATGACCCAAATGTATACTCACATGGCTTGAGCCTCTGACACCCTTATTTTTCTCAGGCTAGGTTTGGTCCCCGTGTTTTTTCACAAGTCACGATTAGTCAAGTGAGTACAGAGGTCAATTCCAGTAGATGATTTTTGGTCCCATATGGATTCCTCCCTGCCCCCAATATATAACAGGAGCCTTGCCATCTACTGATGATGAGGGCAAATTATTCCTTGTAATATATTCATTCTTCTTCCTTTCTGTGGGTCCCTGTAATCAAAGCCCAATGTGCCCAGGGATCACCTGTAGCTCACAATTCAGAAAGACTCTTGATGTTTCTCTCTAGCAGAAGAATCTATAATCTTGCAGATCCCAAAGCTGTGCAAACAGAAAACAGAAAGTCCTCCAGTGATTTGCTAGAAATGGTTATTAAGTGCAGCCATTCCTGCTTCTGCCCTTTGGTTCCCAGATACTTCCTGTTTGGGGACCCCAACATCGTCTAGCAATCCTTGGTTTATTACATAAACTGTATCCTTGGTAATGGTGGTGTATTGGCTGAGTTTGGGCTCTGAGCTGGACTTTATCTCTGCCTTTCAGAGTCAATTTACTGCTCTAAGAGTCTATCAGCTTCTAGAAGGTGTGGATGTTACTCATTCAGTAGGTTTCAGCCACAAGCCACTCTCACATCCAGTTGCCTTGTGGTAAGTCCACTGATCTGATTATTTGGTACCCCATGCTAGTAGGTTAAATAAGTGCTAATGCCTAATATGGTAGTGTAGGTTGAAGGTCTATAGTCAGGAAAGACAAGCTGATGCCCAGAATATATATTTGTTTCTGTGAGAACAAATTTTTGGCCCTTTCAGAGTACAAGGTAACCAATGTAGTCAATCTATCATTGTCTACCGACCTCTTGAAACCCATGTTACTATATCATGGACTCAGTATTCTTTGTTGCTGTCTGACTAGAGGATTGGCAATAATAGTAGTTACATCACTGAATCCATGGTATTTTGCCAATGAGTAGTTTTTAATCTCTGGATGTTAACAAGTAGTACGAATGTTTTACTTCATGCACATTCCATGTTCTTCTATAGGTCTCTACTAAGACTTGTCCAATAATAATAATAATACTTTTTCATCTTCATCTTTAAGAACATGGAGAAACTGGGGGCACCTGGGTGGCTCAGTGGATTAAGCCTCTGCCTTCAGCTCAGATCATGATCTCAGGGTCCTGGGATCAAGCCCCGCATTGGGCTTTCTGCTTGGCAGGGAGCCTGCTTCCTCCTCTCTCTCTGCCTGCCTCTCGGCCTACTTGTGATCTTGTGATCTTTGTCAAATAAACAAATCAAATCTAAAAAAAAAAAAAAAAAAAAAAAAAGAACATGGAGAAACTGGCCAGACCATTATTCACTGGCCATCAATCTATGTGTATCCTAATCTCAGGTCACTTCTCTTCCATAAAAAATGGATGAATACATACCCTGACTGAAACTTGGTCCCTGGACAGTCTTTTCTCTAACCACTATCATTCAAGGCCCCTCCTTTCCTTTATTTTTGCCTTCACTTATAAAATGAGATGAGCCATCAGTAAATGAAGGTTTTCCCTATTCCTTCAAGTGGTTGTATAGGATGCCCCACATAGAAACAGTGGAGTTAAAATGGGGCTATGAACTATAAGCTCATGTAGGATTTTTGCCCCATTTTGTCTTTCTTATGTAGAGTCCAACATGCCTCTTCCACCTTAAATGGGTTATTTCCTGTGCCAACCCAGCTTTATGATGTGCTGGATCTGATCAAGTCCAACTCCTGACTATTGCAGCCACGTAGTCCCTTACTACATATGGTCTATGTGCAGGAATGTGTCAGGAGTTAGTTTTTCAAAAGTCTTCTAATTCTTTGTTGCTGATGGCATGTCCTTGCTTTACAACTCTTGGGACTTTGTTGTGATTTTTTAACTAGGTCTTGCTACCAGTTCTACATGTTATCTTTCCCCACCACTGGTAACTTCAATAGTATAAGGTCTGCTGTACTTCATGGCCCAGTGGCAGGCCCATTTGCACTGAAGCATGTATCTATTCAAGAGTCCTTTCAGGATCATAACATCATTCAAAACTGGGAGCTTTTTGCTTAAATGGGTATATGGTCTGGAAGAATAGTCATAGATGTGGAATATGCTGCCTCCATACCTGAAGAGACCCACCATGTGTCGTGCTGCCTCATCTTTGGTAAGAATGGTAAGATGAAATATTTATCATTGACTTTGGAGGAAAAGTCATGGCAAACGCTACACTCTTGATGTATGAAAATTTAAAAAAAAATTCACAGGCTTTAGCTATTACCTTCCAGAACATATGTGATACATGAAGGCCTCCAACATGGTAGCCACTTCTTACCTATTTGACCCGTAACATAATGGGATAGAGATGTAACAGGTCAATACTATATTCTTGATATGCTCAAATGACATTAATATAAATGAAGGGCCAGCAAATACTTTCTGTAAATGATTAATTAGTGGACATTTTAGGTTTTGCTGGCTACATATAGTCTCTCTAATTTCTTCTTCATCTTCTTGTTTCTCCTCCTCTTCCCCCTCCTACTTCTTCTCCAACTTTTAAAATTATAAAATGCTTTTTAGCTCTGAGTTCCTACAAAAACAGGCCACAGGTCATCTTGAACCTGCTGGCCATAGTTTGACGAACACTGGTATTAATATACATGTATTTTATAGTACATTCCATGTGAGCCTGTATTGTTTCAGAATGGGATAGGAAATAATATTTTCACCAGACTGATGATTGCATATCATATATTTGAGGCCACATTAATTTGTTCTACTAAAAATGCTACATCAGTCATGGAAGCTACCATGAAGGCTACTTTATGTTTATAGCAACTTATGTAACAACCACCAGCATCCATTCATTTTCTCAGGTCCCAGAATAGTGGATTAATTAGAAACATGGTATGGATTGCAACCCTTGTATGCTTAAGGATGGCGCTCATCTCACCCCCCCCCACAAAGCCCCTGCCCTGAGGTAATGTGTTATTATTTTTTATTTAGTATCTTGGCTGGTGAGAAGATGGCTTCAGGGACTTCTACTTGACCTTCCCCACTGATATTGCTCTTACCCCACAGACAGAGACTGAATGTGGAGGATATATCAACTGTAAAGTATTGCAGTCCCTTATGATTGACACATACAGTACTTGAGTGAGGCCTCTGCTACCTAGTCTCTCTATGTTTGCACTCAAAGGTGATGGAATTCAAGTTTCTCACTGCTACGGGGGTAGATTACAGATAGACTGGAAGGAGAGGTTAGAGCAGGAAACATCAATAATCATAGAGGTTTTGCTTATTCTAAAGATGGATAAAAAAAACCTTATCTATATGTATTTAAACTGTTTAGTTCACACACACACACACACACTTGTCAAGGGGACATAGCAACTAAATGAAAATCTGGAAAAATTTCAGCAACAAACTAAATAAAGTCTTGTGGGATTATAACCCAGTTAATAAAATAAATATCTTCAAGTAATACTGACACATAAACAAGATATAATAAATAAATGAGGAGAACAGATACAGACACATCTCAAGTGCAGAAGAATTCTCTTAATTTATAGAAATCCTTGAGGGGGAAGTGTCATTGCCCATTCCTTTAGTGTGGGATGGACATATTGGCTTCTTTTTAAACAGTCAAGTATGGAAAGGGGAGAAGGCAAATAAATTTACTGTGGAGAAACCTAAAAAGGAAAATGCTACCAGATGATGAAGCTTAACATCAATAATGGTAAGTCACATTGATAATCTGTACCCTGTGATAAGACACGTGACAAGATTGGCACTTTATCTCTGGGATGTTTCTCCTAAATACTCATAACTTCAGTCTAATCTTAAGAGGAAAAAACAGCAGACAGACCTCAGTTGTGGGACATTCTACAAAATATCTCACTAGCACTCCCCCAAACTGTCAAGAAAGTCAACTGTCAAACTGTAAAGAGTCTGAGAAACTCACAGTCAAGAGTATCCTAAAGAGATGTGACTACTGAAACCTAATGTGGTAAAGTGGATAGGATCCCAGAAGAATAAAGGGGCCTATGCTGAAAAGTAAGGAACTCTGAAGAGAGTATGGACTTAGCTGATAATGTATCAGTTTTAGTTCATTAGTTCTGACATATGGATCACACTTTTTTAAGATAGTAACAATATGGCTGAGTATGGGGTATATGGGAAATCTTTATACATCTGTGATATTTTTGTAAGCTTTAAATTATTCTAATTTTTAAGTTTATAAAAACATAGCATCCTTTGAATGCTTATTCTGTGTCAGCCACTTTAAAATTCAATTCTATAAAACATGGATAGTAAGATCTACTAATGAAGTTATCATGAACTAATGTTATTATAAGTTAATGACCATTGTACATAATGAAGTTATCATGAACTAATGTTATTATAAGTTAATGACCATTGTACATAAAGGGCCTAGTCTAGACCCTGAGATATGGGAGGAACCCAATAAAAAATAAATGGATTTTCACTAGTTATATCACTGAAATGTCACAAGGAGGCTTGCTAATATTGCTATACCACTTATGGACCATCAAAGAGAAAATAGTGGCCAAAGGATTGGCTAAGAAGCAATATCAGGGTTGAGAAAAAAAGGACCCAATTTATAGCATTCCCCTGGCACAATTTTCTGATCCTTAAGAAACATAAAATATTTTGTTCACTTAACATCATGAGCACTGATTAATATACAGAATTGTTGAATCACCATATTCTATGCCTGAAACTAATATAACACTGTATGTTAAATCTACTTCAATTAAAAAAAAAAAAAACACACACACATAACGGGGGCTCCTGAAAGGCTCGGTCAGTGGATCAGCCTACTCTTGATTTCAGCTCAGGTTAGGATATCAGGGTCCTGGGATCAAGCCCTGAGTCTTCTTGAGGATTCTGTCTCTTCCTCTCTTTCTGCCCCTCCCCCAACTCACTCTCTTCTTCTCTCTCTCAAAAAAATAAACCTTAAAAAAAAAAAACTAATGAAATTCAAAATACTTAAGTATTTTGTTCCAAATTACGAAAACTAAGAAACCAAATAAACTTTGTGTAATTCTAGAGACTGTTTCAACTGGTGGGACTTTGTGTGGTGTTACTGGGAAGAGACCAGGCATTTGCATTTCTGTGGGAGCACTAACTTCCAACTTCTGGATTTTGAGCCCCTACTATCAGTATTTCTTTAGCTCTCTCTTCCTTTAGATAGGGCAGATTTCTGAAGCAAGGAATTTTTTTTTTTAATTTTTAAAAATTTTTTTATAAACATATACTTTTATCCCCAGGGGTACAGGTCTGTGAATCACCAGGTTTGCACACTCCACAACACTCACCATAGCACATACCCTCCCCAATGTCCATAACCCCACCCCCCTTCTCCCAACCCCCCTATCCCCGGCAACCCTCAGTTTGTTTTGTGAGATTAAGAGTCACTTATGGTTTGTCTCCCTCCCTCCCAAAACCCATCTTGTTTCATTTATTCTTCTCCTACGCCTTTAACCCCCCATGTTGTATCTCCACTTCCTCATATCAGGGAGATCATATGATAGTTGTCTTTCTCCGATTGACTTATTTTGCTAAGCATGATACCCTCTAGTTCCATCCGTGTCATCACAAATGGCAAGATTTCATTTCTTTTGATGGCTGCATAGTATTCCATTGTGTATATATACCACATCTTCTTTATCCATTCATCTGTTGATGGACATCAACAAATGGTTCTTTCCATAGTTTGGCTATTGTAGACATTGCTGCTATAAACATTCGGGTGCACGTGCCCCTTTGAATCACTACATTTGTATCTTTAGAGTAAGTACCCAGTAGTGTAATTACTAGGTCATAAAGTAGTTCTATTTTCAACATTTTGAGGAACTTCCATGAAGCAAGGAATTTTCTAATCTCATACTTGGGGTATGCAAATTTGACTACCATGAATAAGGAATAAAGTATTGGAAGGGATTTGGAAGTTTTATCCTTCAGTAAATCTACTGAATCTAAATTTTCATTAATCTCTGTTAACCTCAGCTGCATCTGGTAACTCCTTGAGTTAGAAGAACTACTGGAACTTGGAAAAGGAAGTGCAGTTCTACATGCTGAATTCTCTCTAATTCCCTGTAGCTCTGCCTTCAGCCAGGGTTTTGATAATAGAACAAGGTTACATTTTTCTTATAAAAAATTTCACTAAGTGCTCTTGTTTTCAGTGATAAAAGAGACCCCAGATTTAGAGAGATTTGATTACTTCATTTTTTAGATTCTTCTAGGATTTTTCAATAGCGGTGGCTCTAATATATTTTCCACTCTTTTGCAGGCATTTGAATTTCAGCTTTCTTTTTTCCTATCCATTCAGGTGCCACAATTTATTTATCCACTCCCTGCCTAACAAATCCTTTGACACCTTTTCTTTGCCTTCTCTTTCTCACTCTTTTTATGGGTTTATGTCTTTTTCATTACTTTACTGTCACTTTAGGTGGCTTTGAAAATGAGGGAAAATAATTACTTAACCAATCACAGCTCACCAAATAAAATAGATTCTCAAAGTTTCACAGTTTTAGGGACAGACTTGTCTTGAATATTAACCAAAATGTCCCCATCTTCCCAGCACAGAGAACCAGAACGTTTATGGTATTGAAGAATCATATGTTGCATTCAAAGGACACTAAGCAACCAAACACAACTGCAAATTAGGGAATCTTCACCTAGGAAAACAAAGTATTCATAATTAAGTGTGGCAGAAAAATCTGCACAACACACTGCTTTCTTTCTTAATGTATTATTTTCTCAGAGGTCTTTCAAAGTAAGGCATAGTTTAAAAAGTACTGTCTTTGCAAAATTCTAATATTGTGAATTTTCAGAAAGCTGATACATTTAGGTAAAAGTGAAACTGAGTATTATTTTAAATTTTCACAATAAATCATGTTTTTGGACTTTTTAGTTCCCCAATTAGCATGGTTTACTATGATGGAACATACACACACACACACACACACACACACGTGTGTGTGTATTTATTTATTTGACAGAGATCACAGGTAGGTAGAGGGGCAGGTGGGGGGGGGGGACACACAGGTTCCCTGCTGAGAAGAGCTCCCAACTGGGGGCTTGATCCCAGGACCCTGAGATCATGGCCTGAGCCAAAGGCAGAGGCTTTAACCCACTGAGCCACCTAAGCGCCCCCAACTATGTATTAGTTCTTAATTTGTATTATTTTTCTTCCCTGACTTTTGTCACTGGTCAAGAGTGGTCATTTTCCTAATTCAATAATCTCCTATTCTTTTCTAGTAATTTTATTTCTACATAAGTTTTTCATCAGACCTTATTATGGGTACATATTATCAGAAACATGACAATGCTGTTGACGTAAAGCTTGATCATCTAGGTGAGGTAATTTTTAGAACATTTGACCATTACAAAAAATAAGATTAGATGACTGTACACCTTGGTAAATCAACTATTTATTTTAAAGAGAAAGTGGAGTGCCTGGCCACAAATGCTAAGATACGATGTCAAGTTTTCACCCTTTAGTTGAAGAACTATCTTTATTTCAAAATATACCACAGCTTTATTTCATAGGTTTACTTTTTTTTCTCCCTCACTTTTATAAAAAATGAAACATATAATAAATCATTCTGGTAATACTCCTGAAGGGCTAGATAACTTCCTTCCTTTCCTCCACTGACTATCAGGTACAGACTTCTATAACTTTATGTGTTATCTTGAATTCAGCATTTTGAGCCATTTCTATTTTATGTGGTGAGGGTCCATATCTTCCTGGACTCACCACACAGAATTCCTGGGAAATCACCATCCACTTATAAAACCCAGTTACAAAGTCATTGCTGCAATTCTGCAAGCCCTCTCCACGGTGCACCTCTCCTCCTCTCTGTTCCAGGCCCTTCCGGAATGACAATCACCCTCTTTCCTATCACTGGTTTTTTCTGATACTCTTTCGCTCCTGATTACTGGCAAGTCATCAACCACATTGTGATAATCTGCTCCTTCAGGCAAAGTTGCAGCATCAGAGTTGCAAATTTCTGATGGGATGGTTTTCCTTTATGGAATCGTCTCCATCTCTACAGAGTGCAGAGTCTTTTCGAGAGCAATGGGGTGGAGTGATTTCCAAGGCCAGTTTTGCACAATGTGGAAACTGCTTCCTCTGATGCTCAAACCTGGCCTCACTTTCACCCCAGAGTTGTTTTTAGGACCACAGACTTGTCAGTACATGTCTGCACTCCAGTTGTTATAGATTTCCATTTTTTTTTGCATAGATTTCTAAGATCTCATACATCACACTTGAAATGAAGTAGCACCCTACCCATTTGCTATGTTCCTTAACATTGTCCAGTAGTTAAGAAATTTCTTAACAGCCTTTCTTAACAGATGACAACATGGTCTAGTGGGAATATTCAGACAACCTCTAGGGGGCAGTGTTGCCTAAACACCGCTCAACGGGAACAGTACCTCAGTTCTGACCCAAGCAGGATGCTTAGCTACTTTGTAACAGTCTTATGAATAGGCTATATATATAGTTGGTTCAAAAATGTTTAAATGTCAATGACTTCAAATACTGAATTAAGATTCTCTGATTACAGCATATATTAGTCTTCTATCTGAAATTGCATGATCATTAATTCAGAGAAATGTGAATACAAATTCCTCATTATTTAATTCTTATAATTTCTCAGTTTCCAATGCATAACTGCTAACTTAGAAATGATTTTGGCTTAGGGTGTATGATCTTAGATAAAAGTATTTTTCTACAATGTCTTGTTTTGTTCAAATTATTATTTTTCTTTTTTTATAAAATTATTTTATACTTTATTGTATAAAGTATTTTGTATTTTACAAAAATATAAAATATTGTATAAAATATTTTAAAAACAAAATTCCAAAGTCAAAATTTTAAATAGTCTTTAATAAAGTCTCTGGTACAAAAGGTATACATTCTGGCAACCCCCTCCAAAAAAAAAAAAAAAGAAAAAAGACCCAGAAAACATTTATTTGAATGTTTTAATGAATAAATGAATAAATTTTAATGAATAAAATATTTCCTGTTGGTAAAGGGAAAAACTAATAGCTTATCTCTCCAATAGTGAAAAAAATAATTTTTATACGAAATGTATAATGAATTCACACAATCATACTATTAATTGATTTTAATTTTAAGTTTAATTTTTTAAAGAAAATTGCATACTTTCTAGAGAGCCATTTTTTAAATATAATGAAAATTAATTAAAATATATTATTTTATGCACGACAAAGATCCAAGGACAGAAAAATATTGACTCTGACCTTCTTATGTCAGATAGGATTATACTTACACTATCTGTAGAATTCTAGGTTGAATTTATTTATTTTACAGTTATCGATGCTAGATACAAGCAAAACAAAATAAAACGAATCACTGACTCCCTCATTCCTTCCTAGTGATGTTCTTGAAAACACTCCAATAGTATTCCTGCAAGCCAATTGTCTTTCACAGTGTCTGCTTCTGAGAAAATCAGGTTTTGATCTGAGACAGTGGATGTCACTTGGAGCATCAAAGTGTAAATCAAATTAAGGAGCTTCTAAGCATAAATTAAATAAACATTAAAAAAAGTAGTTCCTGAATATTGAAAAAATATATATATGCACACACATACACACACACACACAGACACACACACACATATAATACTATATTACATTATTATATTTCCTGTGAAGCTTCATGGATGATGAGAAATCTTAACTTTTATTGTATTTCAGATTATATTGATAATTAGAAAGCAGTAGATCCACAATAAACATAGTTTAATGTATTTTTGCCTTTAGTTATATTTCAAATCATATTAACATAAATAATAAAAGAATCGAAATATACTCAAGAGAAAAAGTATGCATTCATTTTGAACATGTATTTTCAATGGGTCTTCTTTAATAATGAACACAATTTTAAATACTACCATTTCAGTTACCCACATTTGTCAATTTAACAAAAACTAAGGTCTTCTTTATCTTCTTTTTTTTCCTTTTTTCTGCTCAGTTCTGTTGAGGATGGTTAGGATGTGTCTTCCACTGAGTAATGGTAATATTTCCCTAGATAAAGTTTGGAAGACATTTTATGATGGATTGTTCATACCACTTTCGAACTAATAGCAAAAGGAAAACCTCTGCAGACACTCTTTGATTTGAACATTATGAGATCCTTGATGACATGGGGGTTTCATATTCTATGTAAATTAATAGATTATATAACAAATGAGTTTGATTGATGTAGTCTGATATTTCCAAAGTTTGGCTGGTAATCAGAATTATTTGAAGAACTTTCTAAAACCCACTCCTAAGCCTTTTCAGAGATATTCTTTTTTGGTACTGGAATTCAATTAATATTGATTTAAGAATCCATTTTCTTCAAAATGTCCATTATGATTCAAATGTCCAGCCATGTTTGGCATTGGCTAATTGTAAATATGAGAACCCCATTCCTGTGATGGTAATAGGAATCATGATCTTCCAATTTTTTTAAGTTCTTAAAAAACATTATTTTGGGTTCTTAGGAAATTTGGGCTTCTGATCACAGTGAGAAAATCCTGTTGTCTGGTTTAGATTAAGCTATATGACAAGTGAAAATAAGAATATAATGACATCATTTTAAAAGTCGAATATATTTGTAAGTGTAGATAAAGTTACCTTATGTGGGAAAATAGAAATATATGCATGATTATCTTTGAATTCATTTAATTACTCTCATATTTCACAGTATGGAAACAGCCATCTGTTTATTTGATGCAGAAAGGAAGAAAATGTTTATTCTAGCAACTTACATAAAATCATAATAAAAAGACGGAGCGGCAAAGACTTGGTAAATATCTACAAATGAAATTATGTAGATCGAAACTATGAACAGGATAAAATGAAGACATGGGGGGGAAAAAGTAAGAGGTTCGATGGGAAGGAAACATCAGGTGATACGAATCTGTGTTGACGTGGGTTAAAGAACTAACAAGATAGAGGAAGGTGATGGTGGTTCACAGAGTGACATATTACGGGTAGTGCATACCGTGTTAGAACTCTTAGATGTCAGACTAAACCACTGTTGCCCTAGACACCAGAACTGTGGGCTGCAATGAGTCGTAGCTAACTCTGTTTCTGGATATTGCTTCCATCGGTACGCAGCGGCCAGCAGATTCAAAGATCAGCCCCTCCTGTTTACAGCCATGATAACTCTGTCTTGCAAGACATTTCCAGAGTTCTCTCTCGCATTCCTGCACATTGTTCAAGCATAGGCACTGCGTAGTATGCATAGGAAACTCACTTGGAAAACAGATTGAGCACCTTTCTAGAAAAAAGGGAAAGTTTGCCTAACATCTTAGAAGACAGAGATAATATCTCCTTCAGTAGGAGCTACAGGACTGTATACTGTGGTTATGAAAGATCAGAGTTCCTTAAGTTCAGCATTTCTCTTCTGTACCACAACCCACTGTGTATGCAGCCATTCACCCTTCTGCACTCTGTTGCTTCTGTGGGGTCTGGTGGCCAGGGGAACTGACACAAATATGCTCATTGCTTCTTGCTGTGAATAGCAGAGTCCCTTTTCTCTGGCCCAGGAAACCGATGCCTTCTGTCAGCATCTACAAAACTGTGGGAGGGTAACTTGCAAGCTAGCAAATAAAGTAAAATCTTAGACTCTTCAACATTCTGAAAGGGCTTTCCAGCACCAAATCTTCTGTGGGGTAAAATGATGCCTCTGTTGCCATCTAAATCCAGATGATTTTTTTCTTCTGCCCAATCCCAATGCCCTCATTTCCTTATAGTGATATTTTTGGAAGTGCTCTTCCATAAAATTCCTAAAAGCAGTTGTCTGCCTCAGAGTCTGTTTCTGAGGAATCTTGTCTTGAGACAGTAGATGCTATGAGTTATACAATGAAACAGATCCTCCGATGGTATTTAGGGATTAGATGTCTCCTGCTGGTGGGATGCAAAGTAGGGCCTCATCACTAACAGTCTGTGGCACTGTGTAGTAAAGACACTGTTAAGAGTTTTATTATAGTAAACTGGAATGGAATAATGCACTGGTGAGCACTTTATCAGTCAGGATTTAATCCAAAAAGAACAACTAGAAGTTATATGTAAGGAATGTGCTACGGGGATTTGATCTTACATAATTGTTTCTGAAAGGCTGTTGTGTTTATACCATAAATGGAATTTGACGTCCACAGGGCGGCACTTAGGAAGAAAACAGATGCGAGCTGAAACCATAGAGAACAAACTCGCGGACTAGAACTCATGCCAGTTATCTCTACCTCTATTCTTGGTGAAGTGAGTTTTCTAAGGAAGAGGTTGGCATCATTTTTCATAGAACTAAACACATTTCTAACCAGGATTCAGAGACGCTGAAGGAGGATCTCGGGTAGGGTAGAGTGCTTACAGGCATAAATGTCCCATGCCAATGAGGTTAGCCAACAGGTAACTGGTATGTATGAATTACAAAAAGATCTTCAATTAATTTCACAAAATGAAACAACAAACAGGACTTCTGTTTCATTTTCTGCCCTTACAATCTCACACAAAAAGATCTCTTGTGGTCCATTCTAATTAGAAACATGAGGAAAAGGAGTTCTGGGAAACAGTTCAGCTCTAAGCAAATTGATACAATTTAAAGCCACGAGTGAAACATCCAATGCCTATGGAAGGTTCAAGGAAGTATTATTTATAAACACAATGAGATTTGATGGCTATTGCTGAGTATTGCTAAGTCTTATTGACACATTGGCAAAGATGATATATGGTTGAGCATGATTAATTACCAGAATAAAGTCAAGTAGGAGAGTCAGAGTGTCTCGTTTACACATTTAATGGAATTTTCATCTCAATTAGCCAGAGGACAATGCAAATAAACTCAGTTTAAGACCTAGAAATTCAGGGGCTGGGAGAATGTGAGTGTAGGTTGTATTTGTAGTAGATCATGGAACTTCTTGGGAAGAAATGGGGCTTTGAGACTTGGAATACAACCCCAAATCTTCCTGTCTCTTAGCATACAGAAATGGCCCCCTTGTCCCTGATTTATGAAATTTCTTCCTTGAGTACCAATGCATGCTATCCTCAGGATCATCTCTAACCTCCTCATTGGCTGGCCGCTGGACCAGTAATCAATAACCAATAACCAATAACACAATATAATATGGCCAGAGTTGCGCTAGGCCTGCTGAGGGAGAAAACAGGTGATGTATGTTGATGGTACTATAGGAGCTAGTCAGGTGGAGTCAGGCTCCCCTCAGGAGTCTGAGGAGCCAAATGAATCCAGTGAAATGGGGAATTATGTTGGAAGGTAGACCTTTGGAAATGAGACAACTGCCCCATGATACATGAAGCAATATCTGGCAAAGACTCATATGCTATTTCTATTTGGCTTTTGGAAGCACGGAAAAAATGGCCCTCACCAAGTGAAATAAAATTGCTTGACCTGCTGTCTGTGACTGGCATGGCCGATAGTGAACAGAGAAAACCAACAGATTTAGGGAAGTAGGCATGGTACATTGAAAATGCCATCTCTGGCCTGAGCACACATCAGCATGCTCTGTTCAAGAGAAAGACCTGCAGTACACTCTCTCCATTAAATGAGAAGAAACACACTGGCAGGAGGGGCATGAGCATCATCGAGAACCTCAGAGGGTGCTCTCATCTGCAGGCTAGGACAGGAGAAAGAAGACCCTTCCCAAACTAGGGTAGAGTAGAGCCAGGGTGAAAATAGAATATCAAATTTGCAGAGGTCAGGACCATCAGAAGCCAAGTAAGCTCAAAAACAGAAATGAGCAGCAACGTCAGAGTGAGGGGTCAGTGAGGGGCTAGGAAGGCTGTTTCAAAAAACTCGGAAGATGGTTATTAGAATAAATAAAGCTTAAGGACACAAAAAAATAGATAGCCACTAAGAGAATTTCTCAAGTTAAGCAACCTAAAGGTATTAAGGAAAGACAGTCAGGAAGTTGAAAACAGATGCCCCAATATAAAGCCATAACCCTTTCCTTAATTTCTAGACCTTAACCAGTTTTCAGACCCAGAACTCAAAGAGAAGCCAGATCCCCATGAAGAGTCTCTGTAACAACCTTGGTAATATATGGCTATGATTTCCCAAGTCCTAGGGGACTCACAGCCATTTATTCAGATAATTGAATACTGAGGTGAAGAGAATATTTACCCATTTAAAGCCCTATTGTAAACAGTGTCCATCTCTGTGTTTCTACCCCGGGGATCCAGAGTATTACATTATGTTCCCTATTCCATTTGGAGAGAAATGGGGCATGCCTAATAAGTGGAGTGCTGAACCGGATCCTTCTCATGGTCATTTCCCCCTTTCCTGCTGTGTGAATAGAATCGTCATATTTGATCATTAACAGAAGCCCTATATTGAAAACCTCTGAAATCTGAAACAGTATCACATTACAGAAGAATGACAGAGTTTAGTGACCCTTTAAAGATCAGAGCATGCTGAGGTGATGGTTCCTATGACATCACACTTGATTCATCATTCTGACCCTTGAAAAAATAAATTCTGTCAGGTGATGTATGACCATATATATTCAACCATGTAGAACCCTCGATTTCAATTCTGTGAATTTTTTTTCCACAGCAGATGAACACAGCCTCATGTACATAGTATGTGGCATAATTTTTTCCTGTGAATAAATAATAATCATCTCTACTCCAGTTACCAAATGTTTGCATTCAGATTAATGAAAATATATGTAAATATTAGATGTAGAAGATAGAAATATACACCTATATTATACAAATTATATAACATATATACACTATATTATATAAAGATAAAGATAAAATTAAAAATGGATAAATATGACAACAGATACCTTACAGATAAAATAAATATGTAAAATACAGCTAAAATGCATATAGATATTAAATGTAACATCTATATACATATAAAATAGAGATATCAAATGCTTGAAATTAATGTGATGCTAATAAATACAGATATTAAAAACAATACTGGGAAAAAATAATACTGCGGCACCTGGGTGGCTCAGTCATTGAGCGTTTGCCTTCAGCTCAGGTCATGATCCCAGAGTCTTGGGATTGGGCCCCATTTTGGGCTTCCTGCTCATCAGGAAGCCTGCTTCTCCCTCTCACACTCCTCCTGCTTGTCTTCCTCTTGCTATGACTCTTTGTCAAATAAATAAATAAAATCTTTAAAAAAATGTTAAGTGTAAATTTCTTTTTATCTTTATTTTTGGGACATTGGATGTTTTAATCTTTTTTTAATCATTTCTACATTTATTTTTAATATTAATGTTCTAATATACAGTGTGCCTATTTTTACTTCCTTTCATCAGGAAATTTTAATCATACTTACATATATTAAAAATAATCTCTCCATATTTACTTTGTTTCATATTTCCCATCTCTTTGAATATTATATGTTATATGATGTAAACATTTCTCCTAATATATTTCCGAGGTTTATTTATTTATCTTTTGGTGTTTGTTTGTTTGTTTTAATTTTATTTATTTATTTATTTATTTATTTTTATTCTTCTTCTTTTTTGAAGATTTTATTTATCTGACATAGAGAGAGAGAGCGAAGAAGCAGGGAGAGCAACAGAGGGAGAAGAAGAAATAGGTTCTCCACTGAGCAGAGAACCCTACATGGGGCTTGATCCAAGGACCCTAGGATCAAGACCTGAGTCAAAATCAAATGAGACACCCAAAAAAATGAGCCACCTGGGTGTCCCTTATTTGACAGTTTTTAAATTCTCTCATGAGCTACATTTATCCTGACCTGAAGCCTGTGTTTGATTTCCAATTTCAATTATTCCCAATATTTTATTTCTTATACTTTTAATAGTTCATTTTCCATGCATGGTATTCAACAGAATTTCTCTTTCTCATCGTGTATTTTAAAATTTGTAATTCTTTTTTTTTTTTAATGATCTTTGCTATTTTTAACTTTATATCTTCAAATCTCAGTATCCACAGTCTGTGGAACTCATTGTGCTGGTTTTTATTATGGAAGCATCTTTCCCTGGGTGCTTAATAAATTTTTACTATGAGTAGTTCATTTTAATTGGAATTTATCTGTAATATTAATTTGAATCTGACACTATGTAAGGGCCTCCATAAAGAACTGATAATTATATACGGTGATTAACTAACGCCTCTCTCAAGAATAAATATACCCTCATTTTTTATTGATAATTTTGGACTACTGAAAGCTAAATGAAGTCTACATTATGCTTAAATATTTCAAGGATGAGTTTTTGTTGTTTTTCCTCTAATTGCTTATCAAGGCTAAGATAATTTTCCTTAAATTCCCAAGAGTATTGGGGTGTTATTTTATGTTTACTTTTAATCTATGTATAGTTTTACAGAGTTAATTATCCTGTTAAATTCAGACACAGCTAGACCTGGGATTTTATCTTGTGAATCCAAAACTCTCTTCTGCATTTTCCTGTAGGTTGAATACTCTTTAAAAAAAAAAAAATTGTTTATTTATTAAGAGAAAGAGAGAGAGAGCACAGAGGCAGAGAAAGAGAGAGAGAATCCAAGCAGGATCCACACTAAAAACAGAGCCAGATCAAGCTCTGAGATCAAGATCTGAGCTGAAATGAAGAAATGGACGCTTAACTAACTGAGACACACCCAGATGCCCTGAAAAATTGAATACTTTGTTATCATTTTTATGTCACTATTTATCTGCAGTACAAAATAGCCGTATTAATTAGAGGCTTGTAGATTTAAGTTTAGTCTATAAAGTAAAAGTTTACATTTTAAGAGCTCTAGGCCCCTGAATATAGGGCACAACTTTTTGTCTTATAACTTGATTAATCACACAGCATTTTCTTTCCTGAGAGTTTCAATAAACTCATTAAATGATATACGTTTTTCACTTGCATGTTAGACCCATAGAAAAGGAAATCATGTATCATTTTACATCCTTGTTCCTTTAAAGAAATTATTCTAGAAAACAATTTCAAATCATGTTTTTCAAAAATCATACCAGTTCATTTAATATTTTGCTTTAATTTGCTTTTATAATAATTTGCTTTTATGTTTCAAGTGTGTTCTTATAGAATAAATTTTGTGTGGTGTGTGTGTGTTTTAAAATTTTTAACATCTGTGTTTTTCCCTAACAGAGAAAATGTATGCTTACTTTCCTGAAACAATATAGTTTTGCCCTCCTAATCATACTATCAAAAAAAAAAAAAAAAAAAAAAAGAACCCACTTTCTTTGTGAAAACATTTTCAAAGCACTGTGGATTCCTTTTATAATACAGACCAACCACTGTGGTTTCCTTCTTTTTTTTTTTTTAATTTTATTTATTTATTTGACAGAGAGAGAGATCACAAGTAGGCAGAGAGGCAGGCAGAGAGAGAGGGGGAAGCAGGCTCCCCGCTGAGCAGGGAGCCCAGTGAAGGGCTTGCTCTCAGAACCCTGAGATCATGACTGAGCTGAAGACAGAGGCTTACCTAGGTGCCCCTCACTGTAGTTTCCTACTCTTTGCTCTGTGTGAACCAATGCATTTATTCTTTCAGAAATTCACCAAAATTGATGAATGTTAATATATCTGCTGCCATTACCCCCAACAACACACAAGCATACATTCATTCCTCGTCTTGTCATAGATTTTATATACATTTACCATTATTCCAGACATTTGGGGAAAGTACACAAGAGTTCTCAGTCAACATCCTTGGAAAAATAAAGCATACATATTATTTAAAATAAACTCTATTAAGTCATCACTAAACATGTGTGAAGTATTTCTTGAGCAAGTTTTTCTTGCCCTGATTTCATTTCTTTTTTTCCTTATTAGATGAATGGTGCCAAATGGTGATAAGAATCTGACAACATGTCAAATATTCAAAAATAAGGTAAATCTATTAGGAATTGATGAAAAGAGTGTTGTGTTATGATCAACAGTATAAGTGCATAGCAGTGTGACTCAATTCTAAAAGAAAATAAGGTTGTTTATATATGTATATATACATATCTATAAACATGTAATATATATATTGACATATAATGCAATATATGTTTATTATAATTATATATATGTATATTTATACATGCATAATTACCAAAGACTCCTGATAACTCTGACACAGATAATATCTGTGTGCATATTCACACAGCTATTGAAATTGACTTCAGCTTTAACAGTTTTGAAGAACATTGTAAAACAAGAACTCTCTCTATAATTACCATGATTTATAATATCAAACTAAATGTTAATCACAAGCAAACTGAATTTTAGTCACAAATTAATTCGCAGCATTATATATTTCAGCCACAAAATTATGTATCATAATGACATCTCCAACTTCTCATCCACATAATAACACCTCTAGGCAAGAGTAGACACTTAATCCAGACAGTACGGTGAACCTTTCCAAGAAAAAAACTATTATGAAATGAGATTTGTTATGTTTCACCAAAGAAGTCTTATAAATAGGGTCATTTAGAGTCATTGCAATTACAGTGAAGGTGACAACTGAGGATTTCTTTATGTACAAAATCCTTAATACACAAGAAAATATTTTGCAAATGGTGTATCGAATGGTTTTTAAGCTGAAGTAGTTTTTTCCTGTATTGTGAATATATGACGTATTATTATCATCTTTAAATATTTAACATGTAACATTATTTTTCTTATTTTGTAGCTTTCAATTTCAAAAAATATGACACATATAATTCAGAAAAGGCACAATTAGGACAATATCATATTACATGTATGTTGGTCTTAACAATAAACTAATCTACAGGGTTTGGACTAGAAAAGCATTAAATTAAAACTAGATCAAACTGTCAGTGTCACTGTTGATGAGTGTTCCCTAAAGTCCTTCTAGTGTCCATCTTTCATCATTTCAGTCTGAAGCTTCTGTTTTGTTAGGAAACTTATTTTTGTCATCTTTTAGCTCCAGATGGAGACTCCACCTGTATTCCAATCTGCTCTGATTCTTCCTTGGTTTTCTGAATATTTCTTTCCTAAGTTCCACCGGTCATTTAAAAATTGCTTTTGGATGAAAAGACTTTTGAAAGTTAAGGAAAAGTATTTCCTCTTTACCTTCTCAACAAAATAGCATCTTAAATTACATCATTAATATATGTAAAATCCATATTTATTATGTAAGATACATTACAGGAACAGAAATCACAGAAGTTTTTTGATTAGGGAAAAATTTCTTATGAAACTATTAACTAGCTTATAATAGTCTGACTAAAGAGAAAGCTAAAGGTTAAAAAAGAAAGAACGAAAGGAAGAAAGGAAGGAAGGAAGGAAGGAAGGAAGGAAGGAAAACACACACAAGGGGCAGCTACTCAAAGAGGGTTTCCACCTCCCAACCCTTAAGACTAAGCTTAGATCTCATTCAAAAGAGTGAAACTGTGACCCACAAAATGAAGAGCGATTTGTTGAGGTGTTGCTGGCTGGCGCTAGGTGGAAGGAAATCTCCCACTGGGATAACAGTAAAACTCAGCAGGAAGCAACCCACTGGAGTGCCAATAAACTTGCTAGGAAGCCATCCACTGGCAACATTCACTGATAAGCTCCCCCGCTAGATGCTAGAGAAACTTAACTGAAGGCTCTTCACCATTGAGTGGCTTACAGACAACTGACAGAGGATGTTCTCACTAGCAAGAAAATTTAGCTGCTGATGGCCACGTCCTTCGAGCAAGAGTGGAAAATCTTCAAAGCCAGGAAGAGAAAGGCTGCTTCTTTCAGTGATCCCTCTAACCCTCTCTCCTGACAAGGTCTAATACTTTTCCAGCTGTCAAAGAAGATAGAATTCCAGTGTCACAAAGAAGGATACATAAGGGTAAATTAGGAATAGTCAGGTAATTGATAATTGAGGCAAATCTACCTTCTTCACTATGCAGCCTCCACCTTCACACTTGTACCCTTACGTACTACATGGATATTTAGAACAGGTTATAGATATATATATCTAATTTTATAGATATTTAGAACCTGCATCTTTGCATATATAGATATACACAAACACACATAGACAAAGTATACACAAAGTGTGTGTGTGTGTGGGGGGTGTCTATATCCTGATACCCAAGTAAGTATTAAATATCTATTGTGTATAACAAATTACACACAAACTTAAAAGTTTGTTGTTGTTGTTGCTTGTTTTCTTTTTTTTTTTTAAATACACATTTTTATCACACAGTTTTTGTGGGTGAGGAATTGGGACACGGATTTCCATTTCAGTGTCTCTCACAAAGCTGTAATAGAGGTGTCAGCCAGGGCTTGGGTCTCACATAGAGCTTAAATGGGAAAGGATTTGCTTCTAAACTCTTGTAATTGTTGGGGGGCTTTAGTTCTTTGTGGGATGTCAACTGGGTGCTTCAACTTCTTGCTGCCGGCAGGTGGCTATTCTTAGTTTCTTGCTCTGGGGCCCTCCACATCGTTAATGGCTTTATCTAAGGCAACAAGGGAGAGATAAAGTAGAGATTAATTTTCTAGCAAGATAGAAGTTTTTATCTTATGTAATGAGAAGAGTGACATCCTATCACCTTTGGCATATTTTACTTGTTGTAAATAAAAAATACTGACCATTCAAAAGGAGGGTATTACATAAGGTGTGCATACCAAGAAATAAGGACTATTAGGGCAATCTTAGAATCTGTGTGCTATATATGCATTAATGCTGATATGCCTATTAGATATAGAAGTGACTGTATTGAGTGGTCAGTTAAATGTATTACTCTGGAATCCAAGAACTATTTCAAGATTGAAGATAAGAATTTTAGAGTCATTGGTAAGTGGTATTTACACTAATATGATGGTAAGAGATGTCAGAAAGAGATGTCAGAGATGGTAAGAGATGTCAGACAAATAGAAAAAGCCATAGGGATGAACCAAGGTCACCAAAATTTAGAAGTCTAGAAGAATTAAAAATTAAGCAAAAGACACTTACAAAGAAACATCTAGTGAGATGGGAGAGAAATCAGAAAAATTCTGTTCTGAAAACTAAATGTAACAATTACTTAGGAAATAAAAAAAAGAGTTACTGTCAAATTCTTTTGAGAATTGGTGGGCATAAAAACTTGTTTGGAGTAGATTCAGAAGAGAGGGAGCTGATGAAACAGAAACCACAAGCATAAGTCCATTGTGAAGAGTTTTCCCATAAGGAAGAGCTTAGAAATCTGAAAGTTGGGAGATATAAGACCAAAATATGCTTAGTTTAAGGTGGGAGGTGTCACTGCATAAGTGTGTGACAGAATATTAATTAGCACTTTCTCCTTTTTCTTGGAATTTTGGCTGATGTGCAGAAGCTGAAAACAACAGATAATATCCACATATTGTAAGAAGAGAGTTAAGTGCATCTAGATCTGTTAACACGGCTTCATCAGCCTTTACAAACCTTGAGTTTCTGTAGCTTTCTGGTCGTAGTCAGATGTGAACATGACCATTCTAGAGCTAGCCTTTTACCTCTTAAAATTCATTTTAAAAATTATTTTTCTAGGTCAGGCATCTCATGATGCTTGTATCCAGAAGATGAAAATGGGCAAGGGCAAAAATAATTTGTTCGTATGTTTTCTTGCTCAATCTTCCTTCGTAAGTGTTCCGTTGCTTTTGCAAAATTTTCCAGGACCATAGTAATGGAGAAATCAAAGAAAATAGAAGCAAAAGGTACTACTTAATTACATTTAATTATTCTTAGCTTTAAAAGAACCTCTATAATAGTTCATTTCAAATTCCATAGTTTTCATTGAGATGCATTTTCAAATTCCTCAGGACTTCACATTCTCCACATCTACTCTGGGGTATTACTATACTGTGCTAGTTCCTGTTCATGGAAGTCACTACAGAGAATTTTTCTCCACTACCAGCATAAAATACTGTACTCAGCCTTACAAGGTAGAGTCTATTCAAGACCATATTTTGTATAATTTTTTTTTTCCAAATCGCCTACTTTGTTAATGAGAAAGGTCATACATACTAACTCCATCAAGAAAGATTTACAGTTTTCTCCCATGGAAATCATCTCTTCACCAGTAACCAGAAGCAGCTCTCATAAAATTTCTGAGGAATCCAGAATCCGGGAATAACTTTCCTCTGTGGTTCTAACTCAGAATCCCTCACAAAGTGTAGGTCCAGTTGTTGGCTGAGGCTACTGTTATCTTAAAGCCTTGCTTTTAAGCTTCCTTAATTGGTTACTGGCCACTCTCTGCACTCTCCTTTCCATTTTCCTTAGCATAATATTCACTTACCATACAATTATGAAATAATGTGGAATAATAAAACTTTGGCATAAGGCCAATAACTGAAATCCTAGAAGAGGATAATAAGATATAGAGCTAAGAGCCTCATGTGCTAGAAACATGAATATCAATGATGATAACAAATATATCATAGTATATCATAATGCCATCCAGAGCAGTTATTATTGTTATTTTTTTAAAAGATTTATTTATTTATTTTAAAGAGAAAGAGAGTGAGCATGGTGTGGATGGCAGAAGGGGAGAGAGAGAATCCTCAAGCGACACCGTGCTGAGCAGGAAGCCTGACATGGGGCTTGATTCTAGGAGATCTCCAGAGATCATAGCCCCAGTCAAAACCAAGACCCGGGAGCTTCAACCAACCGAGTCACCCAGGTGCCCCCAGAGCAGTTATAATCACCATGTATATTTTAAAGGCAAATGGAAGGCAGGATAATTATGTTGGACAAGACAACACAAAATAACTCAACTGTTTTCATTACTTGGATTTGTTAATGCTTTAGTAAGAAAAAAAAAAAAACTTTGACATTCCTATTGAGGCCATTGCTGAAAAAATGAGTCACGTACAATGAAATATATGCAAACAAAGGGTTAATCAGAGTATGTCAGTCAGATCAAGTTTGAATTTATTTCTGATTTTATTCAATGATGAAAAGAAGCTATTTCATCATTAAGTTTTCTGTCAAGTACTTCACATTTTCTGGGAATAAGGGACCTAAACATTTTTTTTTTTTTAAGATTTTATTTATTTATTTGAGAGAGAGACAGTGAGAGAGAGAGCATGAATGAGGAGAAGGTCAGAGGGAGAAGCAGACTCTCCATGCAGCTGGGAGCCCGATGTGGGACTCCATCCCGGCACTCCGGGATCATGACCTGAGCCGAAGGCAGTCGTCCAACCAACTGAGCCACCCAGGCGTCCCCCTAAACATGTTTTTTTCTGTCCACCTTTGACTCGATTTCTCTCACTTTCCTCAGCTAAGGTACTTTTGAGCCCATGAGCAGCTGAACACACGTGAGAAATTGAGACTCTGAGGGAGCTGGGATCAGAATCGCTGTGGAGTTTCATCTGCTGTAGAATTTCCAAAAAAGACCGCTTGAAAATGCAGAGTACTGAATTCAGCTTGCCCAGTTGTGATGTGTGAAATAGTTGGGGGAAATATTAAAATCAGACTCTTTTTTTTTTTTTCTTTTTTGACAGAGAGAAATTACAAGTACACTGAGAGGCAGGCAGAGAGAGAGAGAAGGAAGCAGGCTCCCTGCTGAGCAGAGAGCCGGATGCAGGACTCGATCCCAGGACCCGAAGATCATGACCCGAGCCGAAGGCAGCGGCTTAACCCACTGAGCCACCCAGGCGCCCCTTAAAATTAGCCTCTTATTCTTGTGCCAGGTTTCTAGTAAAAAGCCAAAAAGTAATGTCCCTTCCCTATAGAAGAGCTGTGCGAAGGCCCTGTGGTGGGAATGTGGCTTGCTTGTTCAAGGAACCTCAGAGTGAAGACTTGAAAACATTTTGAGAGTAAGAGGACGAGTGGTAAATGTGAGGCCACAAATGCCATTCTAGGCCCCAATTTCTGAGTCATTAATTTACCATGAGGACTTCCACTCTCTATTTTGAGGAGTCTGGGGACCTATCGTGGTATTTTGAGTAGTTGTGTCAAATGGTCTAACACATATTTTAACTTCCACTGGCTGACAGAAAAAGAAACATAGGTAAAAAAAAGTGGAAAAACAGAGGAGATTATGGAAATATGTTGGTTACCGTTGATGGTGACCGGAAGAAGGTTGAGAGGGGTGGAAAGAGTTTCTTGATTTAGAATGTATTTTAGAAAAATAACCGATACTATCTGCTAAGAGGTTGAATATAAAGTATACAAGGAAGAGAAGAGTCAAGAAGACCCCTAGTCTTCTAACTAACACAAGACTGAGCTGTTATTAACAGGAAAAGAGAAAATTTATATTAGAGGGAGATTTTTGCAATGTGAAGACCAATTTAAGATATGTACAAACATATTATATATAGTTGCTTAGAACCTTATAATTTGACAATATCTGTATTTATTGTCAACTAAACACTTAAATAAATTCCATGCTTATCCCAAAAGAAGTCTCTCCTTATTTCTTGAAAATAAGAAATATCTTATTTTCTTGAAAAAGAAGTAAAAAAATAAGAATAATTCTTCTAAGATGATTTATTATTTATTGCAACTCCTGTGAATTTATATCATAGAAATAAAAGTACACAAGAATTTTGCTACAATATGGTGCCTGCTAACTAAAATTTAAAACTTATTTAAAAAGGGGGGGATTATCAACAGTGGAAAATATTCATATGTAACCAACATCATGGGTGATTTTAAAGCAAATTAATGGAATTCTACTAGTAAATAGAAAGAAAATTCAGAGGTGTTTTTCACTAATATATACAAGGTAAATGTTTAGCTTTATAAATACGATCACAGATAAAATATGTGTAAATGTGTTTACGAATATGCACCTTGTGTGTTTTTATTTGATTATATAAGCATGGTTAAAATACATACTGAGGAGGCAAAAAAAAGCAACTGTGTGTAGAGTATGAGAAGCAACAGGAAGGAATAGATGAAGAGAGAGAAATGAAGTAGAGAAAGAAAAAAATGAGACTATTAAAGTCACGTATGGTGTATTTACATTACGAATTTGTTGCATGTATGTGGCATTGTATTTGTGTAAAGGTTTTCACAATTTAAAATTTTAAAGAAAAATGAATGCACAATTTCTTAGTCCTAGAGTATTTATCAGTTATTAATGGTTCAAAGGGGGTGATATTCCTCACTTACTGCAAATTCATTCTTACCAAAAGAAGGGGTAATGAGTTATATATTGATTCAATTAAAAAAAAATAAAACAGGGAAAGAATAAAACTGGCCTGAAGGACTACTAGATACAGGTGTTGGAAAACTGTAACGGCTCTTCCGCAAGTCTCATTTCATTCTGTGTGTGTGTGTTAGTAAGGCTGGTATTTCTAAATGCTTCTGTGTTGGCTTCCTTCACATAGTTGGGAACATTCCTATAAAGAAGTGTGCTTTACTGGATCCCTGCTTAGCAACACGAAAGCATAGAAAGAACCCTTCTTCCGCTGTCAAACACTCGGAAAAGATCTCTGATTGGTCGGACTTCGGTTATGTTCTATTCGTGCACCATCGTTGCCATAGGAACGGTGGTGTATTATCATGATCACAGTTGCTCTCTCTAGGTGTGGTCCAGGGACCAGTTATATTGACATTATTTAGAAGCTTGTTAGAAACATAGAAGCTCAAGCTATGTCTAGACCTACTGATTCAGAATCTGCATTTTATAAAGATGTCCAGATTGTTTGCAGGCACATATAAAATTTGGGAAGTGCTTACCTAACAAATTTGGCAGCATATTTGGACAGCATATTCCAATACATTTCATTTTTATTCTTATCTTTCTCTACCAGCTTCGAATTTTTTTCTCATCTCTATTCACAGCTTCTGTTTGTTCATACTGAATAGGTAGGGGAATGTGGGGGGGGGGTGCTGGGAATTGCTTATGTTGCCACCTGATGATCCTAAACCCCACTGTGCTATACCCCCAAGTAGCTTAATTGTTTCAATGTATTTCTGTGCAGTATAGTTCAAAATGCAATTATTTGGGGCATTCATTCTCCAAGAGCTTTTTAAAACTAAAAACAAACAAACAAACAAACAAAAACATTCTCACTCAATGATTTAAGATTTTGCAAATTGAGAAAATATCTAATATTCATATATGAAATTAATTGAGGCTAACCATGCCTAAACATGATGCAGATTTGTGCAAGCAGATTCAAAACAGCTTTATGACTCCAAAGTTTTAATTTATAAAATTATTTCATTACTTGTGAATATAAAGTTACTAACGATTATCTCTGGACCTTGATTTGTTGAACTACCTGAATCATTTATAATTCAAACATGTTTGAGGAATATTAGGCTCAATGGACTATCTAAACAATTAAATTGTCAAGGAGAATTAACTTTCTTGTATTAATCACAAGCTTTCTTCTACAAAAATGCTTATCATACTCACATGATTTTCAAGAAAGCTCTTATGTTTTTCACATAATTCATATCTAAAAGAATTTTGACTTAGCGCCTAGAAAGCAATTTAGCAAGCAATTTCATTTTTGAAGGAAGTACTAAAGCTCTCCCTTAGCTTTTGTTCTTGAGAAAGAAAAAAGCCTGAAATAGATTAATCCCAAATTTATTTTATTTTATTCTATTTTATTTTGGTGAAAAGTACTTTCCAAGACATTGAACTCTGAAAGGTAATTTACAGAGATCTTTATATGATGGGGGAAATGGTATCATTTTTATATGCTTAATATATAGAACCAAGGGAAAAAAGTCATGCTCAATTACTTGTTATAGATATGAAGGTTTTTATCCAAGTAAACTAAAGTTCATAAAAGCATAATATACTGGTTAAAAGAATGTTTACATGTACTTGACCCTTAAATAGGTTTTAAAGTTAGGCTTATTTTTACTAACATAATTTTATTGTTCAAAATTTTAAACAGATCATTATTTTCCTTCATATTTTAAGTGTATAAATTTCATCTTACAACAAATATTATTGTCTAAGAAAACAGCTTTGATTTGCTTTATTGGCAATATGAGATACATTCTGGTATGAATACTAATGCAAATATTTTTCTAATTTATGTTATTTGTCACATGTGTCTTTTTTTTTCCCAGCATGAAGTTATATATTTTAAATAGCTTTTGTAACTGATATAGGTACTGTTTCATTAAGTAGAAAATATTACTTTTCCATTTTACTGATGAATATATTGGAATTTAAAAAGAGATAACTACCCAGATTCACAGGACTAGCAACAATTAAAACCAAAGTCTGGCTTCAAGTTCATATTCACAATAAAGCATAAGGCTAACTCACTGTCTATACATAAATTTCACATACATTATCTCATCTCATCCTCTCAATGACCTTTAGGAGCAATGCCTTCCCATATGCCTATAGAATATGTCAATGTTTTTAAAAAACGGTTGTTTTTGTTCATAGCTCCTCAAAGGCACATAGTCAAGAGATGGGAATGATGAGAGAAGAGGAAAGATACTAAGTTGATCCATTTTAAAATAACACTATAATATATGCCACTACTAACTTTCCTCTAACATTTATTTGTTTAATCCGCCATGGTAAGTACTTTGCCTTTTAATTATATTGTATTATTATCCCATTTTGGAGATGGCCAAACAGTGACAATGGTAAGTAATTTATTTTTACAAGATCATACACGTTTGGGACCTAGAACATGATTGTAAGTTAGTCTGATTCCATAAAACAATACACCTTCCCAGAAATTGGACTACTACATATGCATCCGATGATCAATGACTGTTTCACTGTAAGCAAGGAAATTATAGTATCAGATTTGCAGAATTCAAAAGTCTGTTTAATTGTAATGTAAATAATGAGTTCTAGGGGGATATGACTAAAGGTAGAAAATTCAGTTAGAGGATTATTTTAGTAATCTAGTTAAGACTATGACTGCTTAGACATCTGGCTTGGGCAACATGGTGAGTAGTATTCTCTTTCATAAATTAAAAAGTCAGTAGGACAAGAAGAGTTCTGTGCAAAGATGATGAGATCATTCAGAGTAATCTGACTATGACATGCCTGTTATGTAGCCTGGTAGGGATCATCTAGGTAGAGATGGCTGAGTAATCCTGGAGTTCATCTGGCCTAAACAAATTTGGAAATTGTTGTAGAAAATATGGTCACTGAAGCTTGGAAGAGTAAACATATCCAGAGAATAGATTTCAATTTTTTCAATGTAAAAATGTCTATGTATACACATATCATTAAGTATATAATATTAATTTCAAGCTATGATAAAATGTATAGTTAACACACTAGTGACACCATAAAACAAGGTACAATCTACCTATAAATAATGTAAGCTTTTCCAGAGAGTTTCGACTAAGCAAAAATTAAAAAAGAAAACCTTGAGGAGTTCCTTTGTAGATTTCTTGAAAATATGGCAATAGACATATATGCTATTGTGAGAAGTTTAAGAGTTAAATTTTCCAAAATAGTAATTGTTATGATTTTACCAGAGGAAAAACAGGAAGGGGGAAAAGGAAATGTAAAGCTTGTCAAAAGTATATGTATTGAACTGAAAAAAAAAAGAAAAAATAAAGGTGAAATCTGTAAAAGCCAAGTGATACTAAAAAGCATTTTATATACAATTTTGAAAGTTAAAAAATAATACTGCAAAAATATTATCAACACTTCTTTATGGTTTTGTATTCATGCAAAACTTCTTGATAAGAGAGTTTCAAAAATAACTTAGCTATATATCTTATAAAGTATAGGATGACTATAACACAGGAGAGTTTTAATCAATTTTACACTGTGAAAAATTAGCTAAGGCAAGTGTCAACCACTTAAAAAATTAATTCTACCCATACATTGTAGTTTACTAAGTTTTGATGAATAAATTAATAGGTGACTGAATAAAAATATCAAGGGCAATATTACTAGATCTAAGCATGCGGGCCTGTCTCTTATGTAACAATAAAACTAAATAAAAATGAGTACAATATATAAAAGAGTTATACATATATTTTTATACCTTTCCTGTGAATTTAAAAAAAAAAAAAAGAGGTTGGTCTTACTAACACTGAGATAGCTGGTATATCTAGCTTTTTGTAGTAATAGCACTAAGACAAAAAAAAAAAAGAAAATCAGTGAGGGAAAACCTACCTCAAAATTAAATTTAGCTCTACTTGACTTTTTAAAAAAATTAGCTTTACTCCTTAGTTATTTTATTTTCCATTTGTACTTCTTTACCCTTTAACACAAGTGACCACAAAAAGATCAGGGAGAGGAAAGGATAAATAAAAAATTATAGTTGCTGTGGATTTCTCAGCCCTAGTTCCCTCAACCTACTAGAAGCTATTCTTTGACTCACTTTTCTGAAAAACTAAAATCTGTTCCATTGGTTATGTATACAGATATGCGTACATATGTACATACACTTCCATATATATACAGATATATACATATATCCATATTCTGGTACATACATTTGCATATGCATTCTCTTTCAGAAGTGACTGCAATTTAGGTAGATCTGTGTGCATACTTTCGCTAGTACAGGCATATGTATACATGCATATCCTTGCCTTTTGCAGAAGCTCATATAATTTATACAAATCTAAACATATTCTAGCTCTTCATTACATAATAGGCAGCTTTAAATGAACTCTTATCATTGGTAGTTGTATTCCAGTTTTACTAGGAAGATTGTGTAATATAGTGGAAAGAGCATGAGAAGAGCTGAAGTTCAGTTGTAGAATTTACAAAATTGGAGCATTTCTAAGGGACACAGGGCTACTCATTAAAGAGACTTCTCATACACCAGACACGCATGCATTTAAAAAATTATTTTGTCATAAATTTTGCTATAAAGGTAATAAAAATGAAAACTTCTCTTCAACTGTCTTTGAAGCTTTTTCCTTACTAGGACAATATCTTGATATCTTTAAAAATGTACAGAGTGAACCATAATAGGAGCTAGATACTTAGTTAATAATAATCAATCAATATTGGAAACTGTGTAGTCGGGAAAGAGTATGTGAGAACTCTCTGCACTATCAGCCTAACTCTGTTCTGAACCTCAAACTGCTCTTAAAAATAATGTCTTGCAATAAAAAAGAAGAGCAAATGCTGTCTTACCTCTAATTCTACTTGTCAATATAGATAAATTTTGGGTAAATTGTCCAAAATGTCTGAAAACAATTTCAAAGTAATTAAGAGTTGTGACATCATAACATTCTGTTAACTGGAAACTGAAATTATCCTTATTTTATGTATATGTTAACAATATGACACTTGCATCTTTAACTATAATGTATCAATTTTACCTAACAGTTTAAAGGAAAAATGACTTTGGGGAATGACTCTAATTGTACATAAATGAAAAACACCATAGTTATCTATCAACAAAATTATAACAAAAGGTAAGGAATGAACCAAAAATATTTTCATTGCTTATTTTGATAGGTTTTGATGCTTTCTATATACTTCTTCCAAAATAATTTCAGATTATTTTTGCAAGTATTTTCTATAACTTAAAAAAAAAAACAGTGTTATGAAGATCTGCTGTGTATAAAGACATACATTTGTGACATTCACAAATGACCTTTTTTTCATTTTGTCAGGCCAACTCTGACATAGACATGATGTCTTGTAAATCTGAGTGCCAAAGAGGTACTACATAGTCTTGACCAATGTGAAGTAATCCCGTAATGATGCTAGGATTTGAGGCTGAATGGGGATTCTCTTTTTGGTTGCTTCTGCTAGCATTGCATTTATTATCTCCTGCTGGCTCAGTGGCATAATACTCATATTTCCTTCAGGCTTTCATTTAGTATGAGCCAAATGGGGGCCGTTGTGCTTTGCAGTGACTAATGAACCTTTGAAATACAGCAGTAAGACTGTGAGTTTCCAAAACTTGTGCTGTGCTCTTACAGGTGGGATATACACATTCATCAACATTTCTTTATCAGGGAAGGCTAGTGCAACATATCTCAAATACTTATGTTCCAGGCACAGCTCTCCACTGAGCACAAGTTACAAAAGGGAAAGATAATACAGGTATTCATCTTTTAGAATTAATCAAATTTGTACTAGGGAAAAAAAATCTAGATTGATATGCAAGAATAATGTTTAACATTGTTCTGCAGCTTTCATTTCTTCAGATTTGCATATAAAAATCTTCAAATATATCATGAATTCACTACTTTTTTAAACATATTCACTGTTTTTAAAACTTTTTGCATCAATGGTAGTGCAGATAAAAGACACTGCTACATGCTACATTGATTTATTTAACTGTGCATTTGAAATAGAAAAGCAGTGCACGTGAACTCAGTGGATTGCAATCTGAGGAACAAATGAAACGTTTCACTAATCATTGCTGGGAAATACAGCCAACTAAACCTCTGTTACTAACTCCCATTAGCAGTACTGAAATTTACACATGAAATTAGCCATGCATTTATTCATTTGCTGAAAAATGAGAACAGAATTCAATAGAGAGAATGCTGGGTCCACAATAGGAATATTGAAAACTTACTCAAACTAATAAGGGAAAACAATGAGCCAAAAGAATGATCTTCATTCAAAAAACTGTGTGATATGAGCTACACAATAGATTTACTACATATGAACCACTTGATTTCAAATTCTCTAACTGTGGCAAAAATGTAATTTCTTACTTATTGATATACTAGCATATTCTAATTACATTGAAAATCAGATGAAATTTTAATACAAGACAAGGTGGTATTTTCCCTGAGAGCTTTTTAAAGCAATATTAATCAAGAGAATTAAAATTTCTATTAAATTCACAGGAGTTGCCTATTAGGATACTGGAGCCTTAAATGGCAACCTACCAAACCTAAAACTGCCAAATAAAGGTAGTTACATAAGGCAGAATATACTAGAAAGCAATTTGTTATATTAAAAGTGCCATCCTGAGGGTTGCATTTTTATCACTTCGGAGGCTATAACGATAGCATACACATTAATTTTGAAGAATGAGCTTCTACTTCTGAAGTTATATGTCAAAATGTGTGAAACAAAAATACAAGGAAAAAACAGAATACGTTTCCCAGGAAACTTGTATTTCATAGGCAGACGTTGTTTTCTACCACTTAATTACATAAATATAAGGCCTCTGAAGCATTTAATAATCATGCCTGATTTCCCACTTAGATTTGGAGTAAAAACAGGGTTAGTGCATTGTACTACTTCAAGCTGAGCCTTGCACAGTGCCATCTATATGACAAGCCGACCCTGAAATAACACTCTGCACTGTCAGCCCAGCCACATATGCCATGACCTTGGACCCTGAAATGAATTATGAATTCTTTTTTTTTTAAGATTTTATTTATCTATTTGAGAGAGAGAGAGAGACATTGAGAGAAGCATGAGAGGGGAGAAGGTCAGAGGAAGAAGCAGACCACCCTTGGAGCTGGGAGCCCAATGCAGGACTCAATTCCGGGTCTCCGGGGTCATGACCTGAGCTGAAGGCAGTTGCTTAACCAACTGAGCCACCCAGGTGCCTCGAAATATGAATTCTTACTTCATGCCATAATGAATTATTTGAAAGTATTATGAAATGACTTGCAATAATATGGAAATTTGTGTTTCCAAATGAATGATATTTTAATTGGACATCATATTGAGCTAGAATATGTGTACTAGAAAAAATATACACAATCTTACAGACTCTAGTTTTTAAAATAAACACTATGTGCTATCAGGGTAGTAGTTTTAACATATATTGAGGAATGATTAAAGAACTACCTTACTTCAGAAGACCATATAAAATAAATATGCTCTGTATGAAAACAGTAAACAAAATGTGTCATACTTTCTTGACATCCATAGATAGAAAGTTACAATTTTACCATCAATGTATCTTCTTTTCATTAAACATATTTCCTGATACAATAAGTAAAATCAAAGCTGAAGTAGTTATTCTTAATGAGATCTATATCTGCTACAATGGAATCCAAAGTAAAGAAGCTTACTACAAAACCAAGAGAAGGGGCACCCAAGTGGCTCAGTTGTTAAACTTCTGCCTTCCACTCAGGTCATGATCCCTGGGTCCTAGGATCCAGCCCTGCATTGGGGTCCCTGCTCGGCAGGGAGCCTGCTTCTCCTGCTCTCATGATCCCCTACACTCGCTTGTGTCCCTCTTTTGCTGTCTCTCTCTGTGTCAAATAAATAAATAAAATACTTAAAAAAAAAAAAAAAGGACAAGAGAATATCCTTTGTCCCAATACCTCCACCTCATGCCCAACCTTTGGAAATAGTAATTTTTGTTTCTGAAAAGTCATAAAATTATTTTCTCATATTTCTACTTTTGGTACATGAGACTACTTACTGTTAAACATATGACAATGCAATAAAAACATCTGCTGTTTTTGTTCTTCTTGGAAATAGAGATCATTCTTATAGGTAGAAAGTTAAATTTATATATATTGAAGTATAAAACCACTATACATATTAACAAATTGTGCTATTAAAGGTGAATATATTGGGATAAGATGCTATTCAGTGCATTTGGCCAAAAACAATATCTAATAGATAACTCCGAAAATCAATTGAAAACAAATAAATAATGGAACAACAGGTGTTTTGTTGGAGAAAACAGAACAAAAACATTTCTCAGAATACGTTTAGCCAAAAAAAAAAACAAAAACCAATTACAATATTTAAATCTTCCTCAGTTTAGAATTAGTTGCAATGATACTTTTAATCGTGAAACTCCCTTTGGAGGGTTAAAAGTAAGAATATAATTTTTAATAAATTAGGATAGGAATCTTGTTCAAAGCCTGGGCATGCCATCTACTTTTAGCTTATACTTGATTACATCAATCAATGGAACAGAATAGAAAACGTAGAAATGGACTCACAACTCTACTGTCAACAAATCCTTGACAAAGCAGGAAAGTATCCAATGGAAAAAAGAAAGTCTCTTTAGCACACACTCAATGAAATTTACAGAAGATGATATATATTTATAAATCAGAACTTTGGTATATACTGGGTATAGTTCAGCTCCTGAATATGCTATCTGTACAATGCCATTTTCATTTTAATATCTGCTTATGCAATGCACAGGCTTTTAACAACTTAATTTAAAAGAACTGAGATGCGTCGAACTTGAAATATATTAAGAAGGATTTCCTGGATTTTAAGATTTTATTTATTTATTTGACAGAGAGAGATCACAAGTAGGCAGAGAGGCAGGCAGAGAGAGGAGGAAGCAGGCTCACTGCTGAGCAGAGAGCCCGATGCAGGGCTCGATCCCAGGACATTGAGATCATGACCTGAGTCGAAACAGAGGCTTAACCCACGGAGTCACCCAGGTGCCCCTCTTTGGAGACATATCTTGAAAGAAGTTGCTGTGGCTGATGTTGAGGAGATTACTGCCTATGTTCTCTTCTAGGATTCTGATGGATTCCTGCCTCCCGTTGAGATCTCTTATCCATTTTGAGTTTATCTTTGTGTATGGTTTAAGAGAATGGTCGAGTTTCATTCTTCTACACATAACTGTCCAATTTTTCCAGCGCAATTTATTGAAGAGATTTTATCCACTGTATATTTTTCCCTGCTTTGTCAAAGATTATTTGACCATAGAGTTGAGGGTCATATCTAGGCTCTCTACTCTGTTCCACTGCTCTATGTGTCTGGTTTTATGCCAGGACCATGCTGTCTTGGTGATCACAGCTGTGTAGCAAAGCTTGAAATCAGGAAACATGATACCCCCAGTTTTCTTTTTCTTTTTCAACATTTTCTTAGCAATTCAGGGTCACTTCTTGTTCCATACAAATTTCAGGATTATTTCTTCCAGCTTTTGAAGAATGCTGGTAGAATATTGATCAGGATGGCATAGAAAGTATGGATTGCTCTAGGCAGTATAGAAATGTTAACAATGTTTATTCTTATGATCCATGAGCATGGAATTCTCTTCCATCTTTTTGTGTTTTCTTCAATTTCTTTTATGAGTGTTCTATAGTTCCTCAAGTACAGATCCTTTATTTCTTTGGTTAGGTTTATTCCCAGGTATCTTATCATTCTTGGTCCTATAGTAAATGGAATTGATTCTCTAATTTCCCTTTCTATATTTTCATTGTTATTGTATAAGAAAGCAACTGATGTCTGTACTGTGAAGACAGAGAGTTTGACTTCTTCACTGCCAATGTGAATACCTTTTATTTCTTTTTGTTGTCTGATTGCTGTTGCTAGGACTTCTATGATTAGGTTGAACAGTGGTGAGAGTGGACATCCTTGCCGTGTTCCTGATCTCACAGGGAAGGCTGTCAGCTTTTCCCCACTGAGGACGATATTTGCTGTGGGTTTTTCATAGATAGATTTTATGAAGTTGAGTCTATCCCTATACTTTGAATCTTTTTAATCAGGAACGGCTGTTGTATCTTATCAAATGCTTTTTCTGCATCAGCTGAGAGGGCCACATGGACCATCTTCTCTTTTCTCTTATTGATTTGTTTTATCACATTCATTGATTTGCAAATGTTGAACCACTCTTGCATTCCATGGATAAAATCCCACCTGATCATGGTGGATAATCTTTTTAATGTACTGTTGGATCCTATTGGCTAGGATCTTGTTGAGAAACTTGGCATCTGTATTCATCAAGAATATTGTTCTAAAATTCTCCTTTTTGGTGGGCTCTTTGCCTGGTTTGGGGATCAGGGTAATCCTGGCTTCATAAAAAGAGTCTGGAAGCTTTCCTTCTGTTTCTATCTTTTGAAACAGCTTCAGGAGACTAGGTATTATTTCTTCTTTGAATGCTTGGTAGAATTCTCCAGGGAATCCATCAGGTCCTGGGCCTTGGTTTTTGGGAGGTTTTTGATCACTGCTTCAATCTCGTTACTAGATATTGGTCCATTCAGGGTGTTAATTTTTTCCTGATTCAACTTTGGAAGTCTATAGGATTCCAGGAATGAATCCGTTTCCTCTAGGTTGCCTAACTTATTTGCATATAACTGTTGATAATAATTTCTGGTGATTGTTTCCTTGGTGTTAGTTGTGAACTCTCCCTTTTCATTCATAATTTTATTAATTTGGGTCATTTCTTTTCTTTTGGATTAGTTTGGCCAATGGTTTATTGATTTTATTGATTCTTTCAGAAAACCAGCTTCTGGTTTAGTTGATGTGTTCTATTGTATCTCTAGTTTCTATCTCATTGAGTTCTGCTCTAATCTTGATTATTTCCCTTCATGCATGTGGGGCTGCTTAATTTGTTGTTGATTCTACAGTTCTTCAAGGTGTAAAGAGAGCTGGTGTATTCTAGATCTTTCAGTTTTTTTGAAGGAGGCTTGGATGGTTATGTATCACCCCCTTAGGACCGCCTTTGCCATATTCCATAGGTTTTGGACAAAGTGTCTTAATTCTCATTGGTTTCCATGAATTGTTTAAGTTCTTTGATTTCCTGGTTGATCCAAACACGCTTAAGCAGGGTGGTCTTTAGCTTCCGAGTGTTTGAATTCCTTCCAAACTTTTTCTTATGGTTGAGTTCCATTTTCAAAGCACTGTGATCTGAGAATATGCGGGGAATAATCTCAGTCTTTTGGTGTCAGTTGAGTCCTGATTTGTGGCCCAGTATGTGGTCTATTCTGGAGAAAGTTTCATGTGCTTTCAAGAAGAATGAGTCTTCTGTTATTTTAGGGTGGAATGTTCTGAATATATCTATGAGGTCCAGCTGGTTTAATATGTCATTCACTGCTCTTGTTTATTGATTGATTTTCTGCTTGGATGATCTATTACTGAGAGTGGCATGTTGAAATCCCCTACTATTAATGTATTCATGTCAATATTACTCTTTATCTTGATTAACAGTTGTCTTATGTAGTTGGCTGCTCCCCTATTGGCAGGATAAATATTTACAATTGTTAGATCTTCTTGGTGGATAGACCCTTTAAGAATGATGTAGTGTCCTTCTTTATCTCTGACTACAGTCTTTAGTTTAAAATCTAATTTATCTGATATGAGAATCACTACCCCAGCTTTCTTTTGATGCCTATTGGCATGAAAGATGCTTCTCCATCCCTTCACATTCAATCTGGATGTATCCTTAGGTTCAAATGGATCTCTTTGAGAAAACATGTGGATGGATGCTTTCATTTTATCCAATCTGCAAACCTGTGGCATTTTATGGGAGTGTTTAGGCCATTCACACTGAGAGTAATTATTGAAAGATACACTTTTTTATTTTAATTTTTTTTTTTTATTTGACAGAGAGAAATCACAAGTAGATGGAGAGGCAGGCAGAGAGAGAGAGAGGGAAGCAGGCTCCCTGCTGAGCAGAAAGCCTGATGCGGGACTCGATCCCAGGACCCTGAGATCATGACCTGAGCCGAAGGCAGCGGCTTAACCCACTGAGCCACCCAGGCGCCCCTGAAAGATACGTTTTTATTGACATTATGTTGCCTGTGAAGTCATTGTTTCTATAGATTGTCTCTGTAATTTTCTGTTCTATGACAATCTTGGGTTCTTTCTTCTTTTATGGAACCCCCCCTTAATATCTCTCGTAGTGCCGGTTTGGTGGTTACATACTCTTTTAAACCTTATCGATCTTGGAAGCTCTTTATCTCTCCAACCATTTTGAATGTCAACCTTGATGGATAAAGTCTTCTTGGCTGCATGTTTTTCTCAATTAGTGCCCTGAATATGTCTTGCCAGCCCTTCCTGGCTTACCAGGTTTCTGTAGATAGGTCTGATGTTATTTTGATGGACCTCCTCTATATATAAAGGAATCTCTTTCCCCTAGCTGCTCTCAAAAGTTCTTTATTCTTCAGTCTTATAATCAAGTGCCTTGAGGTCTTTCTAGATTCGTTGATCTTGGAGGGTGTTCTTTCTACCTCTAGGACATGAACACTGGTTCCATTCCCTAGACTGGAAAAATTTTCTTGGAGTATTTGTTCAACTATATCCTCTAGTCTTCTTTCTTTCTCCTCCCCCTCGGGGATCCCAATGATTCTGACTTTGGAACATTTCATGGCTTCATTTATTTCCCTAATTCTGTTTTCATGGCTTCTAAGCTATTTGTTCCAGGCCTCCTCCTGATCCTTTTTCTCTATCAGTTTGTCCTCTAGATTACTAATTCTATCTTTAGCCTTGGTTACCCTAGCTGTTAGAGTATTAAGACTACACTGGGTCTCACTGATAGCATTTTTAACTTCTTCCCAGGTGGCTTTCACTTCTGCCCCTAGTAATTACATGTTGTCACTAATGGTTTTCTCCGATCTAACCATTGCCTGAATAGTTGTTATCCTCAGTTCTCTTTTTGACACACTGTTTATGTCCATATCCAATAGTTCTGGAGGAGAGGTCACAGTCTCTGAATTTACCTTCTGTTGGGTGGTCTTCCTCCCGGTCATTTTGGTGAGAGGTGGCTGAGGGGATGTGTCGCTGAATATATCAACCATGATCCAGGCAAGGTGCACCCTGGAATGCTTCTGTGCAATTGGAAGTCACCACCAAAAGTAAAGAAAAAAGAAAAAAAGAAAGAGTAAAACAGTAAAAGAGAGAGAGAGAGAGACATGGAGAGAGAAGACCTAGCCAGAATGGGCCCCAAAAGTAAGATTTATAAGGTATACAAACAAAAAGACCAACAAAAGTAAATGATAAGAAAAAAAAAATCCAGCCAAAATGAACCCCACATATAAGATTTATATAATACCAGAACAAAAACAAATACACAGAAACACTGACAGAAGAAAAAGATGGAAGAGTGTTTATCAATCCTTGAAGTGGGTAAGGAAGGTTATTTTGATTCTTTCTGGGTGTATCCTGATATCTTAGTTAAAGGACTCAACTTCCAGAGATAAAGGGAGATTAAAACTGGCTTGTATACAGGGGTAGTATTGATTAGTGAAAGAGAGTTACCTTGAAGCTTTTATCTATATGTATACTAAAAATAAAAAAAAGAAAGAAAAAATAGAAAAAAAGAAAAACACAGGTACCTGTATGAAAAAGTTCAAGTTAAAAGGTTATGGAACATGTTGTATTAAACCTCTATTTGTAATGGTATGTAGGTTAAAAAAATAAAAAAACAAGAATAGTGAGAAGGAATTAAAAAAGTTGTATCTATGAAATATACAGGTTTTAGGGCAATACTGGGAGCTTAATATGTTGTTTTCCCCTGATATTGGGGCTTTACAGTTTTATGGGGACCCTGTGGTGGTAGTTCTTTCATTATTTTGGCTGGCTTTCTTGGAGAGGGGCCTGCTGTGTTGGTTTTTCAGGCAGTCTTGCTTGGGTTGAGTCCTCCTTTCCTCTATCAAGGGGCTGGGCTCTGTGGAAACCGGTTTTTTAGGCTTTCATACTCTGGAGGGCTTTTTCTTTCTTTCTTTCTTTCTTTTTTTTTTTTTTTTCCTTTGCTGGCTTTTTGCCACTTTTTGGAGGTTTAGTGGAAAGTAAACTGTATCCAAACCTCCATCTCAGAGACAAGCCTCAGTCTGCTCCCCTCTGGGTGGTCCCAAACACACAGACCCTCACTCTGCAAACTCCGCTGAGCCATGCAAACTTCCACAGGCAGAGCACATCCCCAGGCACCATCTCAGGGGTCGCTCAAAGCACTTGCTTGTCTCTGCACCCCTGTGCCACTAAAACCATCAATTATTGGTCCAGGGAGCCTGCTTCTGGTGACTGCCTTTGCCAGGACTGCTGTCTGAGGTCCAGACCTCAGGTTGCCACCGCAGGAGATTGTACCGTATTCCTTCAGGCACTGCCTGGGAGAGTCCAGACGCTTGGCTGGGCCTAGAGACCACTGGCTAGCTCCATGGTGAAGCTTTCTCAGGCGCAGGTGGGGAGTAGGTCAAACCTGGGTGTTGAGTGCCCAAAAGTTCTAGGGAGTGCAGGCTGCTGACATCACCAGACTCCCTCATGCAGGGGTGGGAGTGCGCCCGCCAAGCTGTGGTGTGAGCTGTTCAACACTGGGGGTTCCTCCACACCCTCTCGCAGGGGTGGTCACCAGCAGTGGCCATCCTGGGACCATGGGTTTAGGCCCAATCCCATGACTGCCTGATTTCCCCAGTTGCCCCTTAAAATCTGTTGCTCTTTCAGAGTTCTTTTAACCAGACTCCAAGTTATTGTTGGTCCCCAATCACAGGGTGCTCTCATATTGGGGTATTACTTTCCAATGGGTTGCTTCTGGTGCCTCCCTCCCCCTTTTGTTTATCCTGTGATATCAGTTTGATCATTCCCGGTATGCTTTACCTCTCCACTGGTGTCTTCTATCCCCCTAACAATCCAGAAATGTATAATTGTACATCTCTAGCTGATTTCATGGATGTTCATAGTGTTCTGGTAGATAATTAGCTCACTTTAGGGGACCAGTCAAAACAGGGTCTCCTACTTCTACGCCATCTTGCCCCCCTCCTCAGATTTTAGTTGTTGTTATGCCTCTCCATTGAAGGTAATCTCCAATTGCCTTCAATGCACTGCAGATTTCAAACTCAACCAATGGTGCCATATACTTTCCATGAGTTTGCCAGAGGGCTTTTCCTTGTGTTTGAACCTTATTCTAATCTTTCTTTTGCCTCCTTAGCTGTTGCTCTCTGTACTATGGAATACTATACAAGGATTCCACAAGAAAAAGAAAGAATAATTCTAACCAACACGTGAAAATGGGTGAAACAATTTTTAAAAAAATGTTGCCAAATTGAATACAATCATTAAAGAACATGGTACATAGTGATAAATTAATTTTATCCTATGCATACAAGTTTGGTTTATGAATAGAAAATCTATAATGGAATTACACTGTATTAAAAAATCAAACCAAAATACCATTTAATCTTCTCATTAGAAGCAGAAAGTACATTCAATATAAAGTGCAATACTGATTAATCATAAAAGCTCTTAATAAACTAAAAGTAGCAGAAAACTTCTCTACACTGAATAATGGATACCTACTTCAAATCTAGTAAAATTATCATATTTAATGTTGGAATGTCAGAAATATTCTTTTTAAAATCAAGAGGACTAAAATATACCAGCTTACATTTTATTCTTTATTGAAAGGTGATTTTAGACAATGCAGTAAGACAGTAAAATGTAGTAAAAACCTAAAGTCTGGAAAGTAAGAATAAAATAATGTCATATTTCATTGGTGATGCAACTATCTTCATAGAATACCCAAAATAAATTTTTTCTGGTATAATTAATTTTTTATTGCATTTTGCATTTTTCTATCATAGATAAAAATAAGCTCATGAAGATGAATAAAATCTTAAGATATGTAAAGTAAAGATTTAAAACATTAAGAAGAGAATGACATAATATATGTATTATTTTGGAGTAGGAAGATATATGTAAAGCAAGTTTGAAATTTATGCTTGATAAAAAAATGTGGATAAATTAAATTATGTTTGATAACATACTTAGCAAAAATTGAAGCAAATATGTTCAGTGCATTTAGCCAAAAACAATATTTTAATAGATAACTCCTGAAAATCAATTAAAAACAAATAAAAATAATGGAATAACAGGTGTTTTGTTGGAGATAAAACATAGACAGAAAAAATTATGATCTACTTTATAAGCAATAGAAAAAAAATACAAGTTTAAAAATCACAATGAAATGCCACTTTAAGGCATCAATTATAAAATGGAATATCCACTAATTTGAGTTTAATATTTCCTAGTGATAAATTTCAGGCAACTCTTTTTAGAGCAAGATAGCAAAGTGAATCTCTATCCTTCTCTTTGAATCCTAACAGATAGAACATGATTTTTATTTCTCCTTTTTCTGTGGGTATTTACTTTGATCACTTGATTAAGGTAGTGTTTGCTAGGTTTTACTCTATCGAGTAAATGTTTTCCCTCATGTTATTAATAAATAACTTTTGGTTAGCTATTTTGAGACTATGTAAATATCCTATACCTCAACAAAATTTATTCTCTTGGTTTTACCATCAATTAAAGATTCTTTCATGAAATAACTATTACCAGCATGTTTTTCAAATAATGACTTTCCAACTCTGACATTTCATCCACATGTATTATTTTTTTAATTCTACTCCATTGAGGAGCTTTTTTTTTTTTTTTTTTTTTTTTTTTTTTTTTTTTTTTTTTTTTTAAAGATTTTATTTATTTATTTGACAGAGAGAGATCACAAGTAGGCAGAGAGGCAGACAGAGAGAGAGAGAGGGAAGCAGGCTCCCCGCTGAGCAGAGAGCCCGATGCGGGCCTCGATCCCAGGACCCTGAGATCATGACCTGAGCCGAAGGCAGCGGCTTAACCCACTGAGCCACCCAGGCGCCCCCATTGAGGAGCTTTTATTTATTTTTGTATTTTTGTCAGTGTGAACTCATGGATTATTTTATTCTATAGATTATGAATCGTCAACTCTATTTCATTTAACTTAATGCCACTTCAATCTGTCTCCTTCTGGCTTGACCTTTCCCCATCTTTTTTCAACATTTTCTGGTCAAAAAGACTTTCTAGGTTCATCTTATATTCTCTTGCCCAAACCTGGGATCAATATTAATTTTTTCTTTATTTCTTTCTTTTGTTCAAAGATTTATTTATATTTTAGAGAAAGAAGGGAGAGGGACAGAGAGAAAGGTAGATAATCCCAAGAAGACTTTCCACTGAGCATGAATCCCCATGCAGGGCTCAATCTCAAGACTCTGAGGTCATGACCTGAGCAGAAATCAAGAGCTGAACACTTAACTGACTGAGCCACCCAGGCATGCCCTATTTCTTTATCAGTAAAGCCAGAAAGTTTTAATAGCAATTGTCTCAGTGTTTTCTGTTACAAGTAAATTGTCCAATGTACCTAGTGGTCCCTATCAATTCTTCCCTTCTCTCCAAAAATTTTTCTTAGATTATAGATATAATTTCCTATTCATTGTTTTATTTCTCCACTAAAAGAAATTCAATTATAATTATTTGATTATCATTGCTTCTCTTCCATTTCAACTAATTTCTATTTGACACTTCTTACTTCTCTATTTTTTTAAAGATTTTATTTATTTATTTGACAGATAGAGATCACAAGTAGGCAGAGAGAAAGAGAGAGAGAGGGAGAGGAGGAAGCAGGCTCCCTGCTGAGCAGAGAGCCCGATGAGGGGCTCAATTCCAGTACTCTGAGATCACGACCCGAGCTAAAGACAGAGGCTTAACCCACTGAGCCACCCAGGTGCTCCTACTTCTCTATTTTATATTTGCTTTCTTAGTCTTCAGACTTACTTTATTAAATTGTCATTGGTATCTATTCTTCACTGAGCACTTTCTAATTTAGTTTTCATTCCTGACACTATTTTGATATATTTCCTCCTTTCCTCCCTGATTTCAATCTTTTGTTTTCTTGCTTTTTGGAGCATTTCTTTGTTTTTGGACTGAAGATCATAGTGATTTTTGAATACTCAGTTAACAATATTTACTTCTCTCTCTCTCTCTCTTTTTTTTTTTTAGATTTATTTATTATTTTAGAGAGAGAGAAAGAGCACAGGGAGGTAGGGGCAGAATGAGAAAGATAATCTTCAAGCAGACTCTCTGCTGAGTGTGTAGCCTAATGTGGAGATGGATCTCACAACCCTGAGATCATGACCTGCGCCAAAACCAAGAGTCCGACGGATAACCAACTGTGTTACCCAGGCACCCTAAGAGTATTTACTTCATTCTGGAGTGTTGTGTTTATTTTTTTTCTCATTAGGGTCACTCTGGGAGGAGTCTCTCATTGACTGTAATATTCCAATTCACAGTAGATAGGATTAGATTAGAGGTCAGTAAACTATAGTCAGTGGACAAAATTAGGTCTGGTATTTGTTTTGGTTAACAAGTCTTATCTATTATTTATGTATTGTCCATGGCTGACTGTGTTTTACAATAGTAGAGTAGCTGTTACATTAATTGTATGTCTCACACACCTGAAAATATATATTATCTAGTCACGTAGGGGAAACGTTTGCCAACTTCTGGTGTAGGTGTAAACCACCAGCTGTTAGACTCAGCACTTTGGGGTAGTTCACAAGATTCTAAGTTCAAGAGTGCCCTCTTCCATTAGTGTAAGTACATGCAGCTTCTTTAATGGGTGGTGTTTCCAATTTAGGGATTTGTTGTTCCTTTGGTTTTAGTTTCCTTTTTTTCTCCTTTAATTATTATTTTTTTTAAATTTCTAATTGAAGTATAACTTACATATATTTTCAGCTGTAAAACATAGTGGTTTGACAATTATATACATTACTGTATGCTAAGCACAATAAGTATAGTTACCATCTGTCATTACATAATGTTACTACAATATTATTGACTATATTCCCTAAGCTGAACTTGTCATCCCCTTTTTTATTTTATAACTAAAAGTGTGCATCTCTGAATCCTCTCCACCTGTTTAACCTGTATCTTCACCCTCTTCCCTCTGCCAACCACTTGTTTGTTTTCTTCTCTATGAGCCTGTTTCTCTTTTATTTTTTTATTTTTTTTTTGTGTGTGTGGTTTATATTTTTTTTTAATTTTTTATTTTTTATAAACATATATTTTTATCCCCAGGGGTACAGGTCTGTGAATCACCAGGTTTACACACTTCACAGCACTCACCAAAGCACAGACCCTCCCCAATGTCCATAATCCCACCCCCTTCTCCCAAACCCCCTCCCCCGGCAACCCTCAGTTTGTTTTGTGAGATTAAGAGTCACTTATGGTTTGTCTCCCTCCCAATCCCATCTTGTTTCATTTATTCTTCTTCTACCCACTTAAGCCTCCATGTTGCATCACCACTTCCTCATATCAGGGAGATCATATGATAGTTGTCTTTCTCTGCTTGACTTATTTCGCTAAGCATGATACGCTCTAGTTCCATCCACGTTGTTGCAAATGGCAAGATTTCATTTCTTTTGATGGCTGCATAGTATTCCATTGTGTATATATACAACATCTTCTTGATCCATTCATCTGTTGATGGACATCTAGGTTCTTTCCATAGTTTGGCTATTGTGGACATTGCTGCTATAAACATTCGGGTGCATGTGCCCCTTTGGATCACTACATTTGTATCTTTAGGGTAAATACCCAATAGTGCAATTGCTGGGTCATAGGGCAGTTCTATTTTCAACATTTTGAGGAACCTCCATGCTGTTTTCCAGAGTGGCTGCACCAGCTTGCATTCCCACCAACAGTGTAGGAGGGTTCCCCTTTCTCCGCATCCTCGCCAGCATCTGTCATTTCCTGACTTGTTGATTTTAGCCATTCTGACTGGTGTGAGGTGATATCTCACTGTGGTTTTGATTTGTATTTCCCTGATGCCGAGTGATATGGAGCACTTTTTCATGTGTCTGTTCGCCATCTGGATGTCTTCTTTGCAGAAATGTCTGTTCATGTCTTCTGCCCATTTCTTGATTGGATTATTTGTTCTTTGGGTGTTGAGTTTGCTAAGTTCTTTATAGATTCTGGACACTAGTCCTTTATCTGATATGTCGTTTGCAAATATCTTCTCCCATTCTGTCAGTTGTCTTTTGATTTTGTTAACTGTTTCCTTTGCTGTGCAAAAGCTTTTGATCTTGATGAAATCCCAGTAGTTCATTTTTTCCCTTGCTTCCCTTGCCTTTTGCGTTGTTCCTAGGAAGATATTGCTGCGGCAGAGGTCGAAGAGGTTGCTGCCCGTGTTCTCCTCAAGGATTTTGATGGATTCCTTTCGTACATTGAGGTCCTTCATCCATTTTGAGTCTATTTTTGTGTGTGGTGTAAGGAAATGGTCCAATTTCATTTTTCTGCATGTGGCTGTCCAATTTTCCCAGCACCATTTATTGAAAAGGCTGTCTTTTTTCCATTGGACATTCTTTCCTGCTTTGTCGAAGATTAGTTGACCATAGATTTGAGGGTCTATTTCTGGGCTCTCTATTCTGTTCCATTGATCTATGTGTCTGTTTTTGTGCCAGTACCATGTTGTCTTGATGATGACAGCTTTGTAATAGAGCTTGGAGTCCGGAATTGTGATGCCACCAACGTTGGCTTTCTTTTTCAATATCCCTTTGGCTATTCGAGGTCTTTTCTGGTTCCATATAAATTTTAGAATTATTTGTTCCATTTCTTTGAAAAAGATGGATGGTACTTTGATAGGAATTGCATTAAATGTGTAGATTGCTTTAGGTAGCATAGACATTTTCCAAAAAAATAGAAATGGAAGGAAAACTTCCAAACTCATTTTATGAGGCCAGCATCACCTTGATCCCAAAACCAGACAAGGATCCCACCAAAAAAGAGAGCTATAGACCGATATCCTTGATGAACACAGATGCGAAAATACTCAACAAAATACTAGCCAATAGGATTCAACAGTACATTAAAAAGATTATTCACCACGACCAAGTGGGATTTATTCCAGGGCTGCAAGGTTGGTTCAACATCCGCAAATCAGTCAATGTGATACAACACATCAATAAAAGAAAGAACAAGAACCATATGATACTCTCAATAGATGCTGAAAAAGCATTTGACAAAGTACAACATCCCTTCCTGATCAAAACTCTTCAAAGTGTAGGGATAGAGGGCACATACCTCAATATCATCAAAGCCATCTATGAAAAACCCACCGCAAATATCATTCTCAATGGAGAAAAACTGAAAGCTTTTCCGCTAAGGTCAGGAACACGGCAGGGATGTCCATTATCACCACTGCTATTCAACATCGTACTAGAGGTCCTAGCCTCAGCAATCAGACAACAAAAGGAAATTAAAGGCATCCAAATCGGCAAAGAAGAAGTCAAATTATCACTCTTCGCAGATGATATGATACTATATGTGGAAAACCCAAAAGACTGCACTCCAAAACTGCTAGAACTTATACAGGAATTCAGTAAAGTGTCAGGATATAAAATCAATGCACAGAAATCAGTTGCATTTCTCTACACCAACAGCAAGACAGAAGAAAGAGATATTAAGGAGTCAATCCCATTTACAATTGCATCCAAAACCATAAGATACCTAGGAATAAACCTAACCAAAGAGACACAGAATCTATACTCAGAAAACTATAAAGTACTCATGAAAGAAATTGAGGAAGACACAAAGAAATGGAAAAATGTTCCATGCTCCTGTTTCTCTTTTAGTTGCTGTCTGCTTTGTTTTGGTATTTGTCTTCCTCTGCCTGATGTATTTCACTTAGCACCTTGGGGTCCATGTATGTTGTCTTAGATGGCAGATTTCATTTCATTTGTTATTTTTTAGTATATTCTAAATAAATAAAATAAGCATATCTTTACTTTTGGCTTATCAATAAAGATTAATTAAGAAAACTCATTTATTTACTTATTCTTACATCTCTGCATATCTAATAAGTAAAAGTATTTTTTATTACTTCTAAAAGTTAATTAACATTACATTAATTCTTTTCTTATCACTTTCTTTCCAAGATTTAGTTTCAGATTAAATTATCCAAAGCTTACTACTAGACCCGTTGCTTATTATTTCTTCAGGTATTGTTTGCCTAGAATTTGTCATTAAGTTATGTTTTTCTTCTCCAGCACAAGCTCATGGGTATTATAGTCCATGGGTCCTTGTATAATTGAGATTTTTTCTGTTACCTCTGTAGTGTTAAAACTATTGAGCTTAGAATAACCCTTTTAGGATACACTATTTTTCTCTCAATAAGTTGCCCCATCTGACTTTGTAAAATGCTATACAAAATTTGGAATCCAGACTGAATGTCCCTATTTTAAGTGAACATTTTTTGTTTGTTTGTTTATCTATTACTGACTTTGTTCTTTATTTTTCAAATCCAACAATTTAAACCACATTAAGTTGTTTTTCTAAATCAATGTGTACTTTTACCTTAATGTATGAATTCATTCGTTAATGTTGAGCTATCTCAAGGACACAATCACTGAAATATTGAAATTTATGATTTTGCATTAAGTTCTCTACTTTAGAAAACTCAAATACCCAAATGTTCTATATTTTACATATACATATTAAACTATCTATTTAATAATTTTATTCTCTTTCCCCCTTATTCTTCTCGATACTCTATGATTTTTTTAGCTTTCCCCCCTCAGTGATCTGATTTAATTATCACCAACATCTATCCTATTTGTAATTTATATATCAGGTATTAGTTGCTCAATCCTGTCTCCTTGAACTTTGACTTGTTTCTGTAAGTCTTCAAAGTTAATTTTTCCTCAACAGATTTATTTTACATATTATCTCATCTCAGAATTTTATTAATGTAAAGCACATTATGATTTTTAGTATATCTCCCTATTCTTTCTTCTAAAATTCATTATATATGTATGCTATATAACTCTACTTTTCTATTTCTCCCTATGTTATGTCAAAATAAGTTACTTTATGTTTAACTTCATTTTCCTCTATGGAGTTTTCTTTGTAATTCCATTTGATATGCTATAGCAGAGATGAGATTTTCCTTGACTTTGGTATGTATGTGGTGTGTGTGTGTGTGTGTGTGTGTGTGTATTCAGAGAGGCCTATTGAGAAATCTATTAAGATTTTAAAGATTAATATTCAATTAATTTAAGTTACAAGTAAGGTTATTTATTCATTAGACTTTAAATTCAGAACACAATTTATACCAGTCTATTTATATGTCAAGCAAGCATTAAGAATTACATTTAAGAGTACTTTAGATAACATAAAGTCCATTTACAAATTTAGTTAATTAAATTTCTTTGAATGTTTTAAGCTGCATTTATAGCTTCAATATGTTAAAATTATTTTTTCATTTCCTTAACATATTTTAATTAACACAGAAATAAAACATTCCTGAGTAGTCAAATAACGTTTATAAGTCTAATAAATTAAATCTATATATTCTAAATTGTTAATTGTCTTATATTTCCATATAGTATAGAAAGTAGATTTTAGCTATTATCATAAAGTTATTTTAATTAATTGAGTATATATTTAAAATTGTAATGGCCAGTCTTGTACACTTCTAAAAAGTAAAATTATCTTAAATATTTTTTATATTTAGGACACCAAAATGTACATATTCCTTAATATAAAATTTAATAGTTTTCACTCTTTCAAAAATACATATATTTGATATTTCTAAGTCCTCCCAGTCTTCCCCCTCTCTTTGAACATCCTTCTATATATTTTGAAATTTTTTGACAATTAGTTACATTTGTAGTATTAGTTGATTCTGAGTTGCATGTAGAATATCTAGCTATTATGCTGATAGATTCTTATTGATGATATTAATAAAACATACCAAATTATTAAAAAAATACCAAATTATATTAATATTCTCAAGGTTTTGATCTTTCAACCCTTTATACCAAGTATACTTTTCAACTATTACACACGGAATGTACACTAGTCCTGATCACTTGATTGGATTCTCGAATATGGCTGAATGCATTTCTTTCTAACACTAAAGTAATTTAAACTTGAAAGAAGTGTCACCTTTTTATATTCTTAGGAGATCACAATTTAAAAATATTTAAATGATACATAAATCAATTTGGTATATCTCTCATGACTTTGACAATTATGTTTAAATATCTATAGTATATTTTTTATGTTAGCAATGATTCAGTGTTGGAGGTCTGGATATTTATATATTTTATTTTCTTAATTAAACTTTTTATTCTGATAAATTTTTAGATTCATATGCAGTCATAATAAATGGCATAGAAAAATACAGAAAGAACATTATGTATCCTTTTCAAAGTTTCCCTTAATGATAAAATATTGTAAAACTAAACAATACTACAACCAAGATAACTGTCATTGAGAATGTCAAGATAAAAAATATTTCCATCAACACAAGATTCTCCATGACTTTACTTTTATAGCTACATTCCCTTCCACACCTACTTTTTAAATTCCTGCCAACTGCTAATCTGTTCCCTACTACAATTTAGTTATTTCAAAAATGTTATGTATTTGGAATCATTCAATAAGCAACCTTGTGATTTTGAGGAATGGCTCTTTGCACTCAGCATAATAATCTGGGTATTCATACATATTTATGGTATATCAACAGTTAATTCCTTTTTATTGGTGAATAGTATTCCATGGTATTGATGTACTACTGTTTGTTTAAGATCTGGGTTTTTTCCATTTTGTGGATATTGTGAATAAAGTTATTATAAACATTCAATCACAGGTTTTTATGTCAACATAAGTTCTCATTTCTCTTTGATGAGTGCCCAGAAGTGTAGTTGCTGGGTTACATAAATTATGTGTTCAGTTTTTAAGAAATTGCCAAGATGTTTTTCAGTCCACCACTCTGACTCTATACATTTTAGAATGGATAAATGATCCAGAAGTGTGTAAGTGATCCACCTTTTCTGAATTACCAACAGCATTTGCTGATGTCTTTATTTTTATTTTAACCATGCTGATTAGTGCACACTAATATATCATTGTGGTTTTAATTTACAATTTCCTAATAACTAATGTCATTTTAATATATTTTTATGTGTTTGTCATTAGTACATCCTCCCTGATGAAATGTTAAATAATATCTTTTGCTTATTTCTTTTGGCATTTCTAATATATATACATGTGTACATATTACTGTTTACAGAGTTCTTTCTATATTCTAGATATTAGTCTTTGGTTGGATATGTAGTTTGCAAATATTATCTTCCAGTTGGTAGTTGCTGAATCAGCTGAGTGGGTCTTTTGTAGGGTTAAGTATTTAAATGTTAATGAAGTTAATTTGATCATTTTTTCCTTTTTATGGATCCCACTTTTCATGTCAAATCTGAGAAACTTCTCTATTCCTAGCTCTAGATCATAAAGATTTTCTATTTTATTTTATTTTGTATTTTATTTAGTTATACATTTTACAAATAAGTCTGTGATCCACTTTTGAGTTAACTTTCTTTAGGAAGAAAAACAAGTCAAGAATATTATTGTGTTTTTTGTTTTTTCTTCTTTTTTTTTATTTCATTTCATTTTACTTTATGTATAATTATCATTATTTATTTTTTTGTTCGTTTTTTTGTTTTGGCCTATGAATATCTATCACTCCAGCACTATTTGTTGAAAAGACTGTCTTTTCTCCATTAATTTATTTTACACATTTGTCAAAAGTAATTTGCATACTTGCATGGGTTTATTTTTGAAGTATACTATTTCATTTATCTTTGTGTCTAATTATCCTCAAAACAACATGGGCTTGGTCTTAATTAAACTGTCCCTCTATATTGAATTTTGAAATTGGTTAGATTGATTCTTCTCACCTTGTACTTCTTTCTCAAAATTGTTTTAGGTATTCTAGTTCTTTCGTTTTTCCATATACACTTTAGAAAAACAATGCTTGTATCTAAAAAAAAACAAAATCTTGCTGTAACTTTGATATGACTTGTGTTATATGTGTATATCCCTTTGGAAACAAATGGTATCTCTTCTATCTTGAGATTTCCAACCCATAAACATGGTCTATTTCTCCATTTATTCATATCAACATTTTGATTTCCAACCCATAAACATGGTCTATTTCTCCATTTATTCATATCAACATTTTATAGTTTTCACCATGTACATCCTGAAAATGTTTTTATAGGGTTATAACTAAGTATTTAATTTTTTAAAAAATCACTAGACTTGATTCTTTATATTGACATTCACGAAAGGCAGATGGTGCAGAGTTGTCATTTATTCCCTTTCTTGTCGGCTCAGTTTCATCTATTATTAACATTTTCATTTAGTGTGGTACATCCATTACAACTGATGAACAAATATGGATATATTATTTTTAACTAGAATTTGTAACTTACATTAGGGATGGCTCTTTGTGCTGAATAGTCCTATGGATTTTGATAAATGCATAGTCACCTATCCTCCACTCTTTCATCAAAGAGAAGAGTTTCATGACTAAAAATCCCCTCTGTTCCACCTACTCTTTGCTCCCAGTAATGAACCAGTTCCTGTCACTCAGCATCTTCATCAGCATTTGGTGTGGTGTTTAGGATCTTGACCCTGAAAATATATTGTTTGTTTGTTCTGCCAAGTTTATTTTATTGCTGCTGCATTTCTCAGAATATATTGGGCAACACTGGAATAGATGTGAAAATGAAATTTGTTACATGATGTCATCAACTTTACCTATCATAGACCTATTCTGTTGGAGAGTTTAAAAATGCACTGTGAGATCTGAAAGTACAAGAATGAACTTAACTTTAAAATAACTGGGAAAGATGCTTTAACAAATAATTTTAATTTTTCCTTCTATATTTATTGATAGAATGTTTTTTGGATACAATTGTTGAGAAAAATCTCAAAGTGTTTAGATAGGTGCAAAAGAAAAAAAATGTATTTTAAATTTCTCATAGAGGCACATTTGTTCCCCAGAGTATACTTAATATTGAAGGAATTTCTGTCACACCTGGATAATGCTATTCACCCCTAAAAGACTGAGCAAGGAGTATTGAGCAAAAACAGTTGGGAACTGGAATGTGGGGGAAATGCAAGACCCCGATATGAGGATCTAACCAGGAGAGATTCCAAAAGGACAGGAAGCTCATTTTAGAAAGTTGTATCTGTGATCCATGCTTTTTGGGTTTTTTTTTTGTTTGTTTTTTTTTGGTAGTTGTCTTTAGTGCCTACTATATTGGTTGATAGGTAATGGTGAATAAATAGTGGAAGAATCTTGTAAATTTACTGAGTTAGCAAGTGGGGCATAAAGAAATCATTTGAGAGAGAACCCAGTATCCAAATAATTTTGAACTTTATTTTATTTATTTATTTATTATTTATTATTTATTTATTTGACAGAGAGAGAGAGAGATCACAAGTAGGCAGAGGGGGAGGAGGAAGCAGGCCCCCTGCTGAGCAGAGAGCCCAATACGGGGCTGGATCCCAGGACCCTGGGATCATGACCTGAGCTGAAGGCAGAAGCTTAACTCACTGAGCCACCCAGGTGCCCCAATTTTGGGGTTTAATTGGCAGAATAAATAACAACTGGAATGACTACTTTGAAGTCAGTTTTCCTGGTAGCATAATATTCTAGATTTTCTAACAAAGACCTCTATTCTTGACATCATCAAATCCCAAAAGATAAACCATCCTTGCTGACTTGGAGAAAAACAAAAGTTGGGAATTTGGCACAGCAGAAATAAGGATGAAATCTATTAGTTTTGTTAATTTTATGTCATACGTATCTATTATTTAATGAATGTGGTAACAAACACTGGTAGGTGACAATCAGATTATAACTGAAATGATCTTTTCTTTGATTTAAGACCAGAAGGACATGTTTTTGTATGTGGATATTTCAAACTTTAAATTTTGTTTTAGTTCTATAGGATTTCGAATCATTTGAGAAGTAGTAATCTGGAAATTACAAGACCAGTACTAACCTGGCAAAGGATTTATTTAGTACTATTTGTAAAATAAAAGACATGGATTATTATCTTTTTTTCCTTCATTTTACTTATCTAAATATGTGGAGGTTATACCAGATAGCTCTTTTCTAAGTAATTTCTATGGAGTCTCATGTTCTCACAAAATTGCCTCAACGGCCACTAAAAAGTACTGGTCATAGACATGAAGATTTTTGAGTCCAGATCCTTATCCAAACAGAGATACTAAACTTTAGTTTGCTTTGCCTATTAGCTCTACATGTAACAGCACACCCAAAGAAAGGTCAAGCTATTAAAAATAGCTGTGAAGTATTGAACCTCACTGGGTAAGACAGGACTAGCATTTTATATGGATTAGCACAAGAGTCCACTGTTACTTCAGTATACATGAGAAGGTGCAAGCTGGAGTTCAAGCGGAATACATCTTCCATAGAATTATAATATGACAGTGAAAAAATGTGTTTAGCTATGAGTATATCAGATTACAATAAAATTTCCTGGCAGACATTTTTGTTATAAAGTTATCAATTTAAAGAGAGGCAGCTTTAGGAAAAACGGCCTCATGGCCTTAATAAGGTAAGGCTATTTCCAAAGGGAAAAGGAAGTGCATTAGGAAAATTTGACTCTACATCTGTAATAATATGAAAACCCTTTTTTATAAATGTGAACCATACAGTGGTAGCTCATTAGTATAATGATTTGGCATAGATAATGTGCAATTTCAAAACACAAGGCCTTTGATCTCTAACCTTTCAAATCTTTTTTGGAACTTCTGCAGCTTTTTAGAGTCTATTAATGTCTCATTTGCACCCCCCCCCGCCCGGATTCTTTCTTAATTTAGCTTTAGATGGCATAAAAAAGAGAAGATAGAAGAATGAAAATTTAGACAACAATATTTTATATTAATCAAAAATTTCTGGTTAGGAAAAAATAATCTGCAGTTTTTGAAGTAAGTTTGAATCTTGGGTTTACCATAAATAACAGCCTTATGAATTTTGTCAGCTATCTTCAATTATAAGATTCATCTAAGAATTGGAAAGAAAATAATGTCTCTCCTATGAGCTTGCTATGAACCCTGGTATGGATGATGTATATTCTTAATGTTACTCTCGCCTTGACAGAGATTTGGACATGTTTCTTCCTGACCCTTGGCACTTGACCTCCCTGTCATCTGGCTTCTACAGAATCCAGATTACATAACGATAGAGGTTCCTCTATCCCCTTTCTTAATGTGTTTACTCTAGAAAATCTGTAGTTGCAAATTATTTCTCTGATGCTTTGAGCTGTAAATCTTTCTGAAAGCCTCTTGATAGTTTTATAACCTGTCTTTCTCAAGGACCTGGGAGTCATCCATTTAAAATATTTTAATAGGGATCCATATGTCCTTTTGAATCCCTGTGTTTGTATTCTTGGGGCATATGCCCAGTAATGTGATTACTGGGCCATGGGTAGTTCTGTTTTTAATTTTTTGAGTAAACTCCAGACTGTTTTCCACAGAGGCTGCACCAGTTCGCATTCCCACTAACAGTACATGAGTGTTCCTTCTTCTCCACATCCTCACTAACACTTGTTTCTTGTGTTTTGATTTTATCTATTCTGACAGGTATGAGGTGATATTTCATTGAGATTTTTATTTGCATTTCCCTGATGATGTGACATATGTACAATGGAATATTGTTCAGCCCTCAAAAAGGACTAAAATCTTGTCACTTGCAACAACATGGTTGGATTTAGACAGTATAAATGCCAAGGAAAATAAGTCAGTCAGAGAAAGACCAATTCTGTATGATTTCACTCATATGTGGAATTTAAGAAACAAAACAAATGGGCAGATGAAAAAAGAGATAAACTAAAACCCAGACTCTTAACTCACAGAGATCAAACTGATGATTACCAGATGGGAGGTGGGTGATGGAGATGGGTAAAACAGGTGAAGGAGATTAAGACTACACTTATGATGAGAACTGAGTAATGTAGAAAATTATTGAATTGTTGAATTTTGTACATCTGCAACATAATATTTTAATTGAATTAAAATAAAAATATTATTAGCAAAAGCCTATATATCCTAGTCTCTGTGAGAGAAGATAGAAGAATGAAAATTTAGACAACAATATTTTATATTAATCAAAAATTTCTGGTTAGGAAAAACTAATCTGCAGTTAAAAGAAGTAAGTTTGAGAGGGCAGGAGCCTAAATTTACAGGACCCTTGTTCTGAGTTGTAAAACTAACTCATGCCATGAAGATAGAGCAAGTTTATTTTTCCATTGGGTGAAGCCAGATAGGAAATACAGACAGGCTGTGATCCCTCATCCCCATTCCAGCTTTATAATATCCTCAGCTCTTTGTTTCAGCGGAATTGAGTTCAGATGGAGTTTTAGTCTCTCTCTCCTTTTGCAATAGCCTGGAATATAGTCTTCTTACTGCTGAGCTTTGTCCAGCGAAAGTTTTATTTTGGGGGCACCTGGGTGGCTCAGTGGGTAAGCCTCTGTCTTCAGCTCAGGTCATGATCTCAGGGGTCTGGGATCAAGCCTAACATTGGGTTTTCTTCTCAGAAGGGAGCCTGCCTCCCCCTCTTTCTCTGCCTGACTCTGCCTACGAGTGATCTCTCTCTCTCTCTCTCTGTGTCAAATAAATAAATAAAATCTTTTTAAAAAGAGAAAGTTTTGTTTTGACAATACCTACAATATTCCCTGTTCTCTTTCTTAAGTCAGTCAGTACAGGGATTGCTGGACATTACTGACAATTGTTTAAGGAGGACACAGTTTTTAGTCTTTCATAACTAATATGAGTCTTAAATTTTCATCATAAGAATATAACCCAAAATGCAGAAATCTGAGATTATAAATTGCTAAGAGTTCATATGCAATTGATCTCTGTTTGGAAGGTTTTTGTTTTCCTAAGTTTAGTACTTAGTAATTTCCAAAGCATGAATCATTCCTATCATTATCATCCTCTTTCTCTTCCATATCATCATTATCTTTATATAATAGAATATTCACCTAGTAGTACAACTTTCTTTTCAAAGTATATGCCTTATTCAGTCTGACCTAGGAAACGAATAATAAAATGATATTTAGTCATGAATACTAACATGCTCAATTAACAATTTGCTCACATCTACCAGGATGAGCTGATATATGTGTGTTGTGGATGAAGGCAGGTGGCCATCAGCAGGTCAGCATCATGAAAGACCTTCACAGTACATGGGAAAAGATGAGGCTATAATTGACCAGGACATTCACAGAAGGAGGCTGCAAGGATGAAGGTACTGACATTGACACTAAAAACAAAAAAACAAAACAAATGAAAAAACACCAAAACCAAAACCAAAACCAAAAACAAACAAACAACAACAAACAGAACAAACAGATTTTATAGCAGAACTGGGGAACACATCAATAATTTAATTGGAGAAGATAGAGAAACTGGCATTTGAGAATTTAGCAGAGGCAGGGAAAAATTTTACTTGGGAAAATCTAGGATTTTGGTTTTCTTGAATAAATATGACCCAACAAAAATCCCCTTCCATTCTGTATTCTATTACTGACTTGCAACCAAACATATAAAGGCATAATGTGTAAGTTGATGAAAATAATATACAGTCCCTTTTTAGTACAACCCTTCAGATAAAAGAATTACTCAAGACACACCCTTATTTTACAATGACAGAGAAAACTCATGTTAACTGTCTATATAAAACAAACAAACAAAAAAACTTAACCAGTCACTCTTTAGTAGAACAGAACAACAACAACAACAAAAGCAAAAATATTTCTGGATGGTTAATAGCAAAAGAGAAGTGAGCCATGATGAAGAAAGGGATTAGACTTTGAATAAACAGAAATAAAATAAGAAATAAAAGAAAATCATTGAAATGACCATTAAGAGTTTCATAGAAATTTTTAAAATGACTAAAGCCACAAAATAAGACCCAGTTGTGATGAAAAATAAATACCCCAAATAAGAAATATTGTTTAGAAATCCCAAATGTTACTTCAGTCAAAGATATATTCATCTGCTGACAATAAAATGGCTGATTTCATAATTTTGAATAGTTACAATAATTTAATAGTTTGAACATTATGTTTCAGAAGAAAAAAATAAAGTAACAATAGGTGACTTATACTTTTATACATTTGCCTGTGTTTGCCTTCTGCGACGCTACTTATTTTTTTGATGGTCTCTCCTCTTCACCCTGACTTCTCAGTGATGTAGTGCCCTAGATTCAATCTCTTATTCCTTCCTTGTCTAACTACACGCATTTTCTTGATCATTTCAGCTGACTTAATGACTGTTATTTACGTTACTCAAACTTTCAGCTTTTTAAGTTTTTAGTTGGCATTATTCTCTCATTTCCAAACCTATATATCCCAGAGAAAGGACACAGAGAGAAAGGAGTAGAAAGCTTTTTTAAAGAAATAATGACAGAAAACTTCCCCAATCTGGACAGAGAAATGGACATCCAGATTCACAAACCTCAAAAGATTCCAAGTAAGAGGAACCCAAAGAAATTTATATCAAGACCCATTATAGTCAAATTGTCAAAAATCAAAGACAAGGAGAGAATTTTGAAAGCAGTAAGAGAAAAGTGACCTTTGATGTACAAAGCAGCCTCTGTTAGACCATCATTAGACTGCTCAGCAGAAAGCTCACTGGCTACAGTGAGTGGGAAGTTACATTAAGTGCTGAAAGAATAAAAAAAACAACCCACCAACACAGAATACTAGATCCAGCAAAACTATCCTTAAAAAATAAAGAAATATAGTTTCCAAGATAAAGAAGTTCATCACCACTAGACATTCCTACAAAAATGCTAGTGTTCTTGAAGTTGAAATAAAAGGATTTTAAACAATAGCACAAAAGCATATGAATGTATAAAACTCACTGTAAAAATACATACAAAGACAAATATCAAATACAATTATATGTTGCATTTGTTGTTGTATATGTTGGAGTATGTACATTAATTCCAATTTTTTATACGTTTTTGTTTTCTTTTTAAATATTTTATTTATTTATTTGACACAGAGAGAAAGATCACAGGTAGGGAGAGAGGCAGGCAGAGGGAGAGGGGGAAGCTCTCTGCACAGCAGAGAGCCCAGTGTGGGGCTGGATCCCAGGACCCTGAGAACATGACCTGAGCCAAAGGCAGAAGCTTAACCCACTGAGCCACCCAGGTGCCCCAAATTCCAATTTTTTTTCTTAACATGCCATTAGGGCATTTAACATGTGTCAAAACTAAAATTTCCACATTTCCCCCTAAATCCCTTAATAAATTCCTTATCTTAGTTGGTAACATCTCCATCTCTTCAGTTGCTGAAGTAAAAAAAAAAAAAAAGATGTGGGGTAAATTCTCTGTTTCTGTTTTAGTCACCTCTTGTATCCAATCTATTAAGCAAATCCATGACTCTCTATCTTCCCAATAGATCCAATTCAAGCACTTCAAACTCCTCCACCTCCATAATATCCTGATTGTAGCCACCATCATCCCATAACTGAATTATTGAAAGGGTCTTCTATGTGGTCTTCCTGATTATAATTTTGTCTCCTTATTTTCTATTCTGAACATTGAATCAGATTATATGCACATATGCATGTATACATATATATTTATGGATATGCATTCATCTATATGCAAATATACATTTATATGTATGTATTTTATATAATGCTAAAGATCATTACTCATTTCAAAATTCCAAAATGGTTCTTTATTTCATCCAGAGAAAGGTGAATTGCCTCTCTTACGCATCTTCTTCTCCTCCATTCTTTCCATATCATTTGCTCCAAATGCTTTGCTTTTCTTGAGGACAGCAGTCACTCTCAACTGCAGAGACTTTGTGCTGGATATTTCTCCTTCAAACCTTTCTTTCACTAGATTCCTATTTGTTCTACTACAGTCCCATCTTTTCTCTAAGATCTTTTTGGCTGGAGAAAGCCCTATTTTAAATACAAGTTCACATTTTCTTACCTTAGCAGCTTCTCAGTGTCATTATTCTACAAGACAATTCATTTCCTCTTTTACTTATTTCAAATCATTTGTAATATATTTCTTTATTTATCTTAACTATCATATATTGCCTCTCTCTTCAGTACAATGAAAATACAATAAGGCCAGGAAATTTTGTCCGTTTTGTTTACTTGGGAACCCCAACTACTTAACACAGTATTTGATATGTAGGATACATTTAATTAAAAAAATGTGTTAAATGGATACATGGGTTCAAACTGGTTTACTGGTATACACGCAATGATACTAAGTTCCGATCATTTTCACCCCTTGTTTTTTTGAACACTATGTTAAAATTCTTTTTAAGATGATAAATACATAGAGTACTTGTAAAGGATTCAATAAAAAAAAAATAGGAAAAAACAGATTACATATATCAAACATAGTAGATAACAACAAAAGTAAAGTAAATATATTTATTTATTAAGGATGAGGAATGGTGACTTAAAATCATGATTTGAGCCTAGGAAGAAAATTAGATAAGATAAAATGATCTTTCACCTCCAAAGTTATATTTCTAGTTCTTTTCAATATAGTTATATTTGGTTATCTGAAGGATATATTCAATATATGTGTCAGTTATATTCAGTAATTTTTGTTTCTTTCAATTTGAATACACTACCACAGAACATAAGCCGATTTAATTTGCATAAAAGTTTATACTTATTTCTTTTAAAAATGTCAACAACAGAACATTCTTTTGTCTTTCCTACTCTGTGGAGTGCTACCATAATTACCACCACAGCAAGCAACAATAGCAAAACAAACAATAAAAGATGCAAAACATTTAATCTTATTTATTTCACATGAATTTCAGAGTAAACTAGAAGTTTGTTAGACTGGATATTATTACCAATGTGGCAGTTTATAGAAAAAAGAAACAAGGCCTGTGATGAGTTCACATGGTTAGGATGTGTTGAAACTAAGACACAAACTAATTCTTTGTATTTGTCAACCAGCACCCTGGCTTGCACAATTCATAAGGAGCCAACATTTTTTACTATTTTTATCATCCTATAAGGGGTAAGAACATAAGCCTCCCTTTATATTCTAAAACTTAATGTGCCCAAACATGGGAGTTAAGATTGGTGAAAGACAAGTCTAATTTTGTTGTATTGATATCTACTATGATACTGATTTTTGAATTTATAATCCATGTGATACCACTTTATTTCTTGATTTTAGTTTCTATAAATAATCCATATCTATAAATTCCAACTTACATCATATCTCACATTTGTCAAATATCATCCATCTCTATTCCCACAGGCCTACCACAAATGACCAATAACTCTGACAAGGTCTACTCCATGAGCCTTCCAACTGTCTTACTTTTTTCCCTTGTGAACCTCTAAAATAGTCAGGTGCATTGGCAGCTACCCCAAGAATCAATGTTAGAGAAACTATCAAAAGAAAGGGAATTCCTTAGGACATTGACAAGGATCTTTTAATGTAGAGGTTACATACTTGACCTGTGATTAGAAGTGGCCAAAAATATATAGCCTTTTTAAGGTGTGGAATATAGCCAAAGGAATACACAACTTCTCACGTAATTTGAAAATGTTGTGACCTACCCTAGCTTCACATCATGCAAATAAACCAAGAGATTTAACTTTGGTATGGTCAAGTGATAAATTTTCATTTAGATTTCATATTTATGTAACCTTGGTACATATTTATCTCAGCAGTATACACAGTGAAAATAAAGGTTTGGAACTTCTCTCATGCATTAGAAGGCAACTGATTGTTATACCTCAAACTGAGTTCATTCCAACTTTAAGAATAGTTTAAAACCTTGATATTTGGATAGTGTTGGTCTTCCTTACCAGTATATTTATAGATCATCCTGACCATTACAGTGCAGCTTTAAAATTTTTAATCACCCTATAAGTCGTATGTTAGTGTGTATTTTTGAGCAGCTATACTGAAGTTGCTGGTGGGTTAATTTTATTTTTTAATATCAGATGTTTTGTAACATCCTTCATGTAACAAATAAGCTGACCACTAAATTGTATTAGAGAGTTTCCTTTCATAGGTTTGTGAGAAAATGCAATGCTTTTAAAAAAAAAAAAATTGGAAAACAAGAAAACTAAGATAGGAATGAAGTTGTAATTCTAGTCATTAAAGGTTTTATATTATAATCAGCATGTAGTTATTAACTAAAGAAAGTATTTTTGAAACTGTCTAACTTCATGATTACTATTGTAATCAGGCATTTTAAATATTATCTTGAGGTTTTCATCTTCCAGTGTGTGGAGTAGCTTCAAACAGATCTCTCTTGAATTTTATCATTCCTCTTTTAATATAAAGAGACATATTGCCTCTGAGAACTTTAGGTGAGTGTAAATGCAGTAATTTATGAGATACTTAATATTCCCTAGCATTATATCTTAAGATTATAGCCTTAAAAATTCAATCTGTAAACCATGCAAACTTTCTTGTCATATTGAATAAAACCCTTATAAATCTAGTATGTCATATAGTAAGTTAATGTATGTTTTGTATTATATTGTGAAAAACCATAATAGTCAATTAAATGACAAAGATAATTGTAAAAATATATTTCTTACAATGCAAGTGGTAAATTTTATGGTACTTAGAATAATCTGTTTACAAGCTGTAATGAACCCCAAATAAATTTAATGATGATCATTCTTCTAATTATCCCTATTCAAAACAATAGTTTTACATGGGAGTAAACATTCTTTTAGACAGAAAACATACCTTCAACTAGCAGAAAATAATAAACATATAAAATAAATTTCACATACAAATTTGGATTTCATAGTTATTGGAAAAATCCAAGATCTCTATTTTACATTTCCATAACCAATATTAATTTTACTGTAACAAGTCATGATTGTCTATATAATAACAACTATTGAATCATGAAAAGTGCTTAAGCTCTAAAATACTTGTTTAAATATAACTGTTACAAAGCAAATTTAATCTTTCTGTATCACACTCTTGCTGTCTATTTTAAAATATAATTTTCTTCTTTAGGATTATTTTACTAACCATCTATTCATTTTACATATATATGTATATATACATGTTAATACATCATTATGTATTACTTATGTTAACATATAAAGAATATATAAACATCTGTCTATATATAATATATATATTATACATACTATATATGCATATAATATATAATATAATATATATATTATACATACTATATGCATATTATACTATATATGCATATTATAATATATATTATATATAGTATGTATAATATATATTATACATACTATATATGCTTATAATATATAATATAATATATATATTATACATACTATATGCATATAATTAGTATGCATCATATAGTATGATACATATTATATTATATATATTATATATATAATACATATTATATAATATATATATTATATTATTATATATATAATATATATATAATATGTATTATATATATATATAATATATGTATCATACTATATGATGCATACTATATATGCATATAGTATGCATATATTATATAATATAATTATATATATATGTATATATATATATAATATATATATTTTATATATAATTATATATAATATATATATTATACATACTATATATGCATATAATATATAATATAATATATATATGTATCATTCCACTTAAATATATATATATATAATATGCATATATATATAATATATATAATATATATTATATAATATATTGTATAATATGTATAATATGTATAATATTATATAATATGTATAATATGTATTATATATAATATATATATAATATGTATTATATATATATAATATATATAATATAATATGTATCATTCCACTTAAAAAATTAAGGGCATCTTGAGAGGGAATGAAACTCTAAGCAGAAACACAAGTTCCGGGGCTGTTTTACCAACCTAGTGAAGCAGAAATGGAAGTCTGGATTGAAAAACAGTTTTGGGGATAAAATAAGCAAAGGCTGGTGAAGAAAGGAAGAAGACAGTAAAGGATTTAAGAGCATATGATGTGCTTCCAGATTCCTGACTGAGTCAGATGGTTGAATACGCTAAGGTGGAGAAATTATGAAGAAAGTTTAGCAAACACATTGAGAGACTGGATGGTACAAAAAATGCATTGCTGGGGCACCTGGGTGGCTCAGAGGGTTAAAGCCTCTGCCTTCGGCTCAGGTCATGATCCCAGAGTCCTGGGATCGGGTCCCACATCAGGTTCTCTGCTCGGCAGCGAGCCTGCTTCCTCCTCTCTCTCTCTGCCTGCCTCTCTGCCTACTTGTGATCTCTCTCTGTCAGATAAATAAATAAAATATTTTTAAAAATGCATTACTTTATAGTTCACATATTTTATAATTAACACATGGAGAGAAGAAATGTCAGTGTCCTCTCTCCAGAGTCTCAGGGAAAAATTAAGTACACCAAACATAAATCTGATTCAAAAGTAGTAGGAGTGGTATGTGATCGTGGAATAATCATTATGCTAATTAGTCAAGAAGCAAACTAAACAAAATACAGTACACCAGAAAATCTGGTCCCTTGCTACATGTCATGAGGATAAAAGATAAGAGAATTTTACATCGCAGACATAGACTTAGGACTATTTTCTATACACTCATGATTGTCTTAGTCAGCAAAGCAGAGCAGAGTCCAAAATCAATCTGGAACTCCAAGAAGACAGTGAAAAAAGTTAAAAAATAAGACACAGGGGTGTCTGGGTGTCTCAATGGGTTAATCCTCTGCCCTCGGCTCAGGTCATGATCTCAGGGTCCTGGGGTCCAGCCCTGGCATTGGGCTCTCTGCTCAGCAGGGAGCCTGCTTCCCCTCCCCTGGCCTACCTCTCTGCCTACCTGTGATCTCTCTCTCTCTCTCTCTGTCGAATAAATAAATAAAATATTTTTAAAAAGACACAAAATTACTGACAAAACTTCCTCTCTTTCCTTACTCATTTATTTAACAAATATTTATAGAATATCTACTACTTTTCTGGTAGTATTCTAGGTAGTGGTGACATAGCAAAGAACACAACAAGTTCTCGTTCTGTGGAGTTTATACTCTCTTGAGGGACACAAACAATTATTAAACAAGAAAATATATGCCTTTTAAGATGGTGATATAAGTAATGGATATTTTATGCAGGGCACCAAAAATAAATTATTGAAATAAAGAAGCTTGTTATTTTCTATAGAGTATTCATGAAGGCTTACTGAGGAATTAGACTTGCATATATGTAGGAGGGAAAAAAAATCCAAACAAAGGAAAGAGAAAAAGCAAGAGCCTGAAGCAAGAAGGGTTTAAAGTGTTAAAACTGAAACAAACAAAACAAACAAACAAAGAAAAAAGGAAAGAAAAAAGAACGATTGAAACCAGACAGAATGATGGGAGCAGGATGTAGGTAAGACAGAACGTTTTCTAGGACACAATAAAGTATTTTAGACTCACTGGAAAGATTATAGCTTTTGCACTAACATAAATTAGAAGTTATTGGATGGTTTTCAGTAGAATAAAATGTCTCTAGTTAATTTGTAAAGTTCTGCTCTAACTGCTTAGAAGAATAGACAACAAGTAAGCAGTATCAATGGTAAGGAGAACAATTAGGAGGCTATTCTAATCCCTGAGAAAAGAAATGGTGATGTTGAATTAGTTTCTATTGCTATGTGACAAGTTACTACAAACTTAGCAGCTGAAAACAATATGAATGTATTATGTCACAGTTTCTGTAGGTCAGGAGTCCAGGAATAGGTTAGCAGTTCACAGCTCAGGGTCTCAAGCTAAAATCAAAGACTTGTCCAGCACTAGGATCTTATCTAAGTCTTAAGGGCTTCTTCCAGCTCCCTGGTTGTTGACACACTTACCTCCTTGCCACCTTGCGACTGAGGTCTCCTTGTTCTTACTAGCTCTCAGCCAGGGAACTTCCCTCCCGCAAGTTCCTGAAATGTCTAATTGGGTTTTGGCCTCTGCCTCTCAGACAGCCTGAATTCACACATGGGTTAATTGCTAAGGAGGTAACAATGAAAAGAACCAGAAGACATGTCACTTTCAAGAAGAAAGGAGGTAAAGATGGTGTGAGTAAAGGGAAGATCATATGAAAATACCATCCTGGCTCATCACTGAAGAAAGTGGGGAAAAATATTAAAGACTTAGACAATAATAAGACAAAGTAAGATCTTATGGTCAATGAAGACAGTTTGGATTTTTGTCTTCTCCTAAATGCAGTGATAAATCCTTAAAAGCAAAAAATTATTTGTGATTTATGTTTTTTTAAATTCACATATAATGTATTATTTGCTTCAGGAGTACAGGTCTAGATCATCTCACTGAAAGAAAGAATGAACTATTTTGAAAAGTAGAGTCCAGTGATGACACAATTTTAACTATCGGTACTATTTACATACAGAATGCACAATTTTTTTTTTACCTGCCAAGTGTGTATTTCAGCAAACTTTTAAGTTCTTACAAATACCTTTCAGCTAAATATTGCTGCCAGGATCCATAACCACTTTAAAAGACACTATGAAGCAAATGTCCCTATCATTTGAGTAGATCATGATGATCTTGTTCTAATTTAACATTAACATTAAACTAATTTAATAAAGTCATATGTAATAAGTAATTTAGAATTATTGACTATACTTAATAGTGCAAAGGAGGATCCAAATTAATTTGCAGGTTCTCAGTAAGAAAATTGTAAAATATACAGTGTTCAATATATATAGAAATATTGTGAGCTCTGTTTGATGTGTGTCAGGCATGAGGAGACAGAATAGATAGGAGATACGGATGCAAGACATGTTATTAAATAAATATTTATAAGCAGCATTGAAGAAAAAGATATAATGATTCAGGAAATCATATCTATGATACTTTAGACTTTGGCTCTGGTTAAGATCCAGAAAACAAAACAATATCATAACTATTTACTTGTCCACCTAACAATTCCTTCTGAGATGGAGGCTATAAATAAAACATAATAGCAAATATTTCCTGGAAATATTATCAGGCTTTACCTTTTGAGATTTTTCTTTTCTTCCTTGCACTTTCCTGAAGGCACGGCCGCAAAGTGTGCAACCTGAAGTCTGTTGCAATCATTTAGGTTCTGGCTTTGTAGCTTGTTTCCCAGCTTCTATTCTTGCCCCCGTAAAATCCACTCTTCATAGAAAAGCAAGACAAATTTATTTTTAAAATAAGTTTATTTTTAAAACTTAAAATAAACTCTGTGTATAATGTTCCAAAAATGCCCCATTATATTTCCAAGAAAACAGAAGCACTTTACCCCTGTTTGCAAAACTCCACTTAATGTGGCTCTTGCTTAACCTTCCAATCTGTTATTTACTGGTTGTCTTTAATCACTCTGCTCCTGATATACTGACTTTCTTTCTCTTCCTCACAATGATCACGTTCTCTTCTTACGAAATCATTTTCCTTGACCAGAATGCTCTCTTGGTTGTCTCCTTTACAGACATTCAGGTCTCTGCTCAAAATGTGATAGCCTAACATAAGGTTCAGACATGAGTTCTATTGCAACATGCTGTAGAAGAAATCATCCAGTACTTAGCTTAAAAAGTTTTTATTGAGTTCATAAATCTATAGATTGCTGAATTATGCTGGATTCAGATGGGTGGTTCTTTCCTTCTTTTGGTTGGGCTCAGTCATGCATTTACTGATAAACTAACTTGCATCTAGGCCTACAAGGACGACTGGGTCATCAGTCTTTCATCTTCCAAGCAGGCTTTTCTAAGCATACTCTCATAGTAGAAGCTGAAGTTGAAAAATAAAAATGAAAATGTTCACGTGTATGGCATGTGGTGATATCCCATTGGCCAAAGCAAGTCCAATGGCCAAACCCAGAATCAAATACTGGAAGAACCAGACTCCATCACTCTTGTGAGATGATCTACAACACAACATATCAAAGGCATGAATGGAGTGAGAAAGAAAGGACTGCAACCACCAGTGAAATTAATCTACACCAGTTTGCCCTCTTGCCACAATTATTTACATCCTGCAAATAACTGCAAATAACTCTCCCTACAAGCCCAACAAGGCTCCATTTAATCAGGTCAGTCTCAAAGTATAGGACCTCATGACCAACTTCAAGTCCATATAAGTGTCATGTTGGAGGACTGGAGCTAAATCTGGAGGACTATGATCAAAGAAGATACCCCCACAAACTCAAAAGATTTAGACAAAAGACAGAATAATCACAGTGAACACTTTCACTCTAAGTAGAGATGAATAATTGAAGGTATAGAGCAGTACCTTGTCCACATAGCCTTTGACATCCTGCTGGGATAGTGTTGTCTGAGAAACCTACTCTTTGAGTGGCAAGTGTCCTTTCAACAGACAGTGATTCTCTCCCATAGCTATGGTTCCTTAATCCATTTTCCTTCATTTCCCTTGACTTCCCTTCTCTGGACATCATTTGTTTTCCACTAGACCCCTTGGGCACCCCTATATAAGGCACCAAAACATATTGGAGTATTTTCTCAGCCTGTTCCCTAGTAAAAAATTGGAGGTTCAGAGATTTGCTTTATAACAATAGCAGACTCAGCCCATTTTAGCTCAAGCTGTAGAAAGCTTTCATTATTATTTCCTGAAAAGCTATGTGAAATTTATTATCCACTAATTATAATCCAACCCATACAACAAAAGTCATACTCATAATTAGTTTCTTGCTATGCCTTCTTTTCTGGATGTGTTTTCTACTATTTTGGGGCAGGTTTCTGTTTGCTATGAACTAAAGCTTCCTAGAAGTTCTTCTGGGAGAGCTGAATGGGTCCAGGAGGCACTGCCTTAATTTTTTAAAAGGTCATTACAAAGTTTCACACCTCTGTGGTTGTGGGATCTGTATTCTGAGGCTGTATCTTCTCAGAAAATATTATACTGGCCCAGGATAAGAAACAATGTTATTTTTCTGACCTAGCAAGTTCTGGCAGTCACTTGCAAATTGCATACCACTTTTTTTTTTTTTTCTTTTGAGTACTTTCCTTTCTTGTAATATTCAGTTAAAAGGAATCAGCTGCCTCTTCCAGTAGTTAGCTTTGAGAGTACTTTGTCCACACTCAAAAATTTTTTATATAAAATTTTCATCTGTTAAGTTATAGGAAGATATAATTGTATAAAATAGTCTACCATTACTTAGTACAAGAACTGCTATCCCTGTGTTCTTAACACCAAAATTATGACATCAAACGGCACGTTATTTTCCTGTTCTTTCCCCACACCAACCAGTTACACAACTCTCCACACATCACCTGAGCATCCTAGGAGTTAATTCAATTCTGATACGAACTACCTGGAATTACTACAGACCCTTCAGGGAAGGGCTCAGTCTAATAAGACTGCCCCCACTTCAGTTAACAATCGAAAGCTAGCGCTACCCACACTTCTGACCAATCGACTAAGTCAAGGTCGTTTCCCCAAATCCCCTCCTTAGGCTTGGTAATTTGCAAGAACTGCTCACAGAACTCCGGAAAGCATTTTATTTACATTTATTGGCTTCTTATTAAGGATACAATTCAGGAACAGCCAAGTAGAAAAGATGCCCAGGAAAAGGTATGTAGTAAAGGGTGTGGTGCAGAGCTTCCTTACCCTTAGCTGGCATGCCATACTCCAAGCACCATCAAGAACTCACCAATCAGAAACTCTTCAAACCCCATTATTCAGGGTTATTACAGAAGTTCCATTAATTAAAGTATGGATGATTAAATCACTGGCCCTTGGTGATTAACTTAATCTCTAGCCCCTCTCTCCTGTCCTTAGGTTGGGATGTGGGGCTGCAAGTTTCTTTAATCACATGACTGGGTCCTCTAGCAACCAGTCCCCCATCCTGGTACTACCAGGAGCTCACTGAGCAGCACCTCATTAGCATAAATTCACACATGATTAAAAATCTTGTTATGAATAACAAAAAGATGTACCTTTCACACCTATCACTTAGGAAATTCCAAGTGTTTTAGACATTTCTGTGCCAGGAACAAGGGATAAAGAACAAATATACATTTCTTAATATATTCCAATATGCCCACAGTTTTTTTAGTATTCCTGGATGCATAGGGTATCATAGTCATCTTGTAAGGCTCTGCCAACCAATATAATATATTCTATTCTATTCTATTTTTATATGGCAGCATTCCACTTTGAAGTAGTGATTTCTGTATCAGGTCTCTATTACCGTAAGCACACTGTATCACAAACCACCTTCAAATATCAGTGACTTAAAGCAATGAGCACTTACTTCGCCACCCTCTGGTGTGCAGGTCCGGGATTTTGCCTGTGTTTGGGTGTGTGGTTCTCCTTATTCTGGGCTCTGTCCCTCATTATCTGTCAGGCAGTCATTTTGTTGTCACATTGGGTGACAGAATGATTTTCTCTTGTGTTTATCATCCTCTAGCAGTGGGTCCCAGCATGCTCTCTAGGCAGCAACATAGCTTCAAGAGTAGGTGCAAAAGCATCGACTAAGATGAAATTGACTTTTATAACACTGGTTCAAGTAAGTCAAATGCCTGCATTCAAAATCCTCTGATTCAAAAGCTAGAGACTCTCCTCACTGAGAAGGCCTGCAAAGTCACATGGGAAAGGAAAGGATAAAGAGAGAGAAGAACGGGGACCTTAAATGTAATCAATCAATGACATCTTCCTTGATTAAATAAACTTAAGAACCACACACTCTTTCTAACAGCTTGTTAGCATTCTTCTACTTTATTTGCTCAGTAGGAGTGCAATTCTGAACTTACATGGTTTTAGACCTTAGAGATTTCATAGAAACTGAACCTTCAGATCCAGGTGTTTCATTATTTTTGGACGACCTTGGTAATTTAGCTCTTGTAACCAGACCTCATGGAATTACTAAATTCTAGATGTGAGAAAGCAATGGGCAGGGCTGCCAAGAACCACCTGTAGCAAGCAGCACACTGTCTCAAGTCAAATGCTATATAGAGACTAGGGACTGATGTACAACCAAGATCAGAAAAGAATCCCCTTCACAGTATAACTGTAGGAGGAGTGATCTGAGTAGGACATGAGAAAGAGGCGGGGACTAGTTTCAAGGACGTAGATAATTACAACTTAATTATAATAGAATAATTTTTAATCTCATACAATTAGAATTTAAATCAGTGAGCATCTGATGCATCTAATGGTTGTTTAGTCACCTACCCAGTGGCATAAAACCCTTTCGTTTAATGCTGTCAAAAATATACTATAGATATTCTAGAATAAATGATATACCAGGGAACCAAAATTATTTAAAATTCTCCTTAGAGATTGCTAAGTGAGCAACAAACTAACAAAAATAACATTTTAAATTGAAAGGGATTGCATAGTAATTTAAATTTGTAGAAAATAGAATGGATAAACCATTTAAAATAAAAAAAAATAATGAGGCAAATTAAAGTCCTTTAAGGTGGTCAAGAGATATTTCTAGATGAAACATTTGGAAGTAGCATGAGGATATTATATTTTGGAAAAAGGCATCATGGTGATAGTTACTTTGTGTAGTAACAAATTATACCTTATAGAAATGATGGATTGTCTTACCTATTATATATAAGGGAAAAATAAGAATAGATGGGAAAAAATTAAAAATCAGATCTTTATTAAATACGCTGGTAAAAAGTTAAAAAGGAACATGTGAGAATAAAGGATTTATTGGCTAGACAGTATTAAGAATGAAACTTATTTTACATATGGAAATTTGAAAAACAAACAAGACAAAACACCAAGGCTGCCAAGAACCTCCAGAGAGAAAGAGAAAAATAAATGAGAAGAAAAAATTCATTGTTAATTGATTTACATTCATAATAAGCATAATATTAAGTGAAAAAAGGCAGACACAAAAGAATACAAAATATATCATTCTGTTTATATAAAATTGAAATACACAAGCAGTATTACTCTGTGTTAAAAGTTACGAGAGATGTTACTCCTGGTTGATAAGTACTAAGGAAAAACAGTTATAAGAGAACTTTTCAAAGTTTGTTATTCTGTTTATTGATGTTTTTGCTGGTTTCCTGGGTGTGTTGACTTTATTATATTAATTTTAGGTATATACTTTGGACTTCTGTATTTTTCCATAAGTGTATAATACTTCCGAGAAAATGTCAATTACACAATCCCATGATGCGTTACCTTTCACAGGTATGGTTTGGAAAAAATAATTAAAAATGAAATAATGAAATATAGAGGACATCACCATCATGGCAGAGTAAGAAACCCCAGCTTCTCTTCCCACACAAGATCAATAATTAGAGAGGTATTCGGGAACAAAAATATCTCTGGAAAATCTTTAAAGTCCAAATAAGAAAATTCAGTAACAGAGTGCAACAAAAATGAATGAAATGAGCTGAAAATGCTCAAAGCTTCCCTTTCCTCAGTATCCCATCCCCCAGGCTGACACTGCACAGCACCAAAAGTAAACTCCTGGCTAGAAAAAGTTGACTTTACTGGGAAAGAGTGAACAGGATGAGGCACCAGCTTCCCTGGGCTTTCAGGGCACTGCAGGAAGACCTGCTTTGGTCTCACCCCACCCAGAGACTGATAAAGCTAAGACATGGGGAGATAGCTAGGAACACGGAAGAAGGGCAAGAAACTGTACTAGCCACTGGTGAAGATTCCCCAGTGGTCTGCTCTGTGGAGCACCCCGCAGCAGTTTTAACCACTGAAGAAAGCAATGGCCAGTAGAGCCACTGTGAACCCCTTACGTCTTCCACCACTGAGGTACTCCCCCACACACCAGCCCCCTGACTCCTCTATTTCCCCAGATCTATTTCCTCAATCCCCTACCCCCTACCCTCACAAGAATCAGGACCCATGCTGACAGCCAGCCCCAGCCTCTGTAGCTGCATGAGTGGAAGATGTCAGCCAAGACTCAAGGTTGACCCGCACCACTGTCTGCAAATTTGGGCTTGTCCTCCCAGCTAGAGAAAAGATAAAAAACACTGGGAGTTGGATTTTTCATAAGATAAACAAATTTTACAAATCTTTACCAGGGTAAAAAGAGAGAAGTATGTACTCAAAGGAAATGCAATCAATATCTCAAAGTATTGGCTGCATTCCCATGGTCATTGCAACGCTATTCACAACAGCCAAATATGGAAACCTAAATGTTCATCAGTAGATGAATGGATAAAGAAAATGGACATAACTATTGATCAATCAATCGATCTATCTAATCTATAGAAACATACACAATGAAATATTACTCAGCCATAATAAAGGACGGACAGCCTTCCTTTGCAACAATATGGATGAACCTTGAGGATATTAAGGTCAGTGAAACTGTTTAGATAGGGAAAGGTCTTACATATATGTAGAATCTAAAAAAGCTGAACTCATAGAATAGAATTACTATTGCCAGGGGCAAGGGTATTTGGGAAGTGAGGAGATATTGGTCAAACAGCACTATATTACAACATGTAACTTTGTTTAATTGTAGTCACTACTAAATTGGCCTGTCCTTCCTTAGACTATCATTTTCATTTTTCCTTTCCAAATTCCATATTAATATAACAATTAGAACTATATCAATTTTATTATTTTATTTATCATTTAGTATTGGCTTGCATAAAGCTAAGTGCTTAAGACTTATAATTGCATTGGTTATTGCTAAAAATCATATGAGGAGAATATCTTTTCTTACAATTTGACAAGAAAACAGAAGCTTTACTTGTTCAGGCAAATTGCCTAGATTACAGTTCATAATGAAAGTACAAAGACTTCACTTATGTTTAGTCTGAGTCAAACATTAATTCACATTACAATTAAGTAGCTATTAAAACAAAGGATAGTTAATAACTTTAAAAAAGCTTTCTTGGACATCTGGGTGGCTCAGTGGGTTAAGCCTCTGCCTTCAGCTCAGGTCATGGTCTCAGGGTCCTGGGATCGAGGACCACATCGAGCTCTCTGCTCAGTGGGGAGTCTGCTTCCTGCCCTCTCTCTCTGCCTACTTGTGATCTCTCTCTTTCTGTCAAATTAAAAAAAAAAAAAAAAAAAAAAAAAAAAGCTTCTCCATGGCCTCTATTTTACTATTGAGATAATGGAGATAGGGCAAATTTAGATAGCCCATTGCAATTCCTATTTCTGTTTTTCATAGATGTGAAACACGGCAGAAGGAGATGAACCATGAGAGACTATGGACTCCTGGAAACAAACTGAGGATTTTAAAAGGAGGGGAGGTTGGGTGATGGGTGAGCCTGGTGATGGGTATTAAGGAGGACACTGGTTGCATGGAGCACTGGGTGTTATGTGCAAACAATGAATCATGGAACTGTACATCAAAAACTAGTGATTTACTGTATGGTGACTAGCATAACAATTAAAAAAAAAGTTACAAATTAAAAAAAAAAGATAAAGAAACCAAAGAACTGAAAATGTGATTTATTTGTAGTACCACTTTTGTCTGTGTGTTTTTTAGTTTAGTTTGGCTAACTACCATCATATTGTAAATAATGGGAAAAAATAAAAGACTTACCAAGATTGCTTTGTAAGCCAAAACATTTTCTATAAATAGAGCTTATCATTTATGTCTTTTTAAAAATACTTATGAATTATTAAAATATGTTTAAATGAATGAAATGACTTACTCAAGGAATAAAATGTTGCACTGCAAATATGGGGATTTAGTAAAAATTTAATTAACAAATATGTTGATATGCTTTCCATAACAAATTCTAGTGAAGTTTAATCAAGTATCTTTCAGACTACCTTTACTCATGATGTGTAGCTCTTAAAGTTATATAAAATATATCGCTAAGGAGTTTGTTATGGCTAAGTTTGGCTATAATGTGTGTTAAAGAGTTATCATAAATGTGATTATCGCAGCCTAAAGGAATGTTTTGTATATCTACTAAAAGTTTATATAGAAAACCTTTTAGAGTTAAAAGGTACATTTGTTTTATCTTTATTTTGTGATTGAGAACATGGGAGAATTATGCTTGTCTCTTTTCATAAATACAGCTTTTCTACCCTGGAGATGATGTTAGCAGTTACTGAATAGGGAATTTATAATTTTTCACATTTATATTCCTTTAATATTTGTGCTAAGAGCTTTATACTTCCTGTTGCCATTAGACTTTCAGATTACATATGTATTTATATATACGTATTCTTAGGTCCTGATTATTTTTCATTATAATGTTTAAGTTTCTTTTGTCAGAAATATTTATTTTGTGTATGTTTTGCATGATGGCTTATAGAAAACCCAATTAACACAAATATAAACCAATATTTAAAAAATACTGACATTTAAAAATAACAAACTGACTGGGTATAAAACCTAGAACTATAATATCTCAGCTCTTCTTTGAGTGTGAGATGTAAAAATTCTTCTGTCTAATATAGAATTGCTGAGAATTATGAATGGAAAGTGGCATAGACAACTGAGCATAACCATTAGGTCTGAAGTTCACCAGAAGAAGGAATGCAAATAAACTAAATTAAGATGTCATTTTAACTTTTTAGGACATTAATTCACTTCCATCTTAAATGGGCCCAGACTAGGAAATCTGTGCAATGACATTCAACTTAAAATTTTATAACTTATCTTCTAAAATTCTATTTTCTTGGTCACCCAAAATTTGTGAGCCCTTTTAGCAGTCCATCCCCCATGGACATGACATGGCATGTCACCATGTGGAGGAACTTGTTACAATCAGAATGCATCATAAATTCAATGTGCATTTCTTATTCAAAATTACTTATAAAAATGCTAAGTAAGCCTGACTTATTTGTGTTAATAGAAAAGTGGCACAAATAATCACAAACAGTAGGCAATCCATAAATCATTTATATTTGATCTTAGAATTTATTTATGCAAATTGCATTCTACAGCAGAATTATCATTCGAATATAATTTGCTTAGGATGATATTTAAATTAGTTTGCATTCCCTTGTCATCCACGACTGAAGGTGAAATGAGTCAGCAAACAAGTATATTTAGGTGGGAAAGAATCTGTTTAGAAATAAAACTGTGTTGTGAAAAATACAAAACAGTAGATAAAGAATAATATTCACTCTGAGAAAGGCCCCATATCAATGATTGGATTAGTCATACAAAGAAAGTTTAGATAGAAGGATAACAGGACATTTTTTTTTTTTTGGTAGAATTTCTTGTCACCTATATCATCCGACAAATATCTCCACTTCAACATTTCCCCAAGTGAGATGGTTTTCCTAAACCATTCTTAAAAATACTTGTTCCACCCTAAATTTATTTTATAATATTTTGAGATTGTGTACACTTATAGGGGTATACTGGAATCCTGGAGCTTACTTGATTTGAAGAAAATAAGAACATGCCTAGTGAAAGTGATGATAGCAAAAATGAGAAGTTTCATCATTCTTTAATCAGGAAATAATGAAAGCAGATTATAAAGAAAGGAACATATGGCAACTTTTTTTTTAACTCAGTGGAAAATTTTCATCCTTAATGCTTTCTTTTTGCTGTAACACACTAATACCTCTGTTAAAATGACTGAAACATTAGCACTTCTCCAAAATATTGTTCTATCCCTTCTCTTCACAATTTAAATTTCCTCACCTAATCACTTCTGAATATGGTCTCATCTTACCTACCTTAAACATTAAACAAGACAATCAAATGAAGAAAAAGGCTTTCATGACTCCATGTCTTCTTCCAATTGTGTCTTTTCTCTCTTTCCCATTACTGCCATTTTTCTTTCAGAAATGAACTCTATTAATGTGCTTAATACAGTAACTGTGATTGCATGAATTTCTTTCTCTAGCTTCCATAGTATACTTTCAGAATCCCGGGGAAAAAGTCCTGTGATTTACTCAATCTATCTCTAGGAAAAAACACAGTTACTGAAATGTAACACATAATCAATAAATATTTATGAAAGAATAAATGATTCCCTTTCTAAATAATCAATATTGTAAGTAAGTTGCAATATTATAACAATTTTATTGCAAGTAGATATAAATTCTAATATTACAAATGTGTGAAATATTTGAAACAAGAATCCATAATAGTAATAAACAGTATAACCTGAAAGTAAGCAGCATGAAACACTAAAAAATACAAATTTGGAAGAAAATTCTAGTTTTTTTAGGCAATGATTAAAATCAAAATAACAAGCTTATACTATTTATTGTTTATCTCACCTGTATTTCTCTATTTCTTCCATTTCTTTCATATTACCATATAGCCTTAAAGTCATAATGAATGACAAAAGTTTTACAATTGATAATTGTACACATATTGAAAAGAATCAAAGACTCAGGAAAGGCAAAAGAAAAAGTGGATATAGATCAGCAGAAATTTAGAAAATAGAAACTTTGGATAATATGTAGTCCATCATTAACATCAGTTAAGCCTACACTATTGATAAAGCATTTTATAAATAATAAGTGATAAAAATAATAATTAGTCTCCTGTCTAAATGTTCTTCCCTTCTTTAAAGTGGGATATTGGCTGTCTCCAATTATTGTCTAAAACTGTCTATTTTCCTTTCAATGCTGCCAATATTTGCTTCTTATATTTTGTGATGTATGCTTTATATATTTTGGGACTGTGTTGTTCAGTGTATATAAGTTTATAATTGTTATGTCTTTCTGGTGAGTTGATACTTTTATCAATACAAATATCCTTCTTGTTCTCTTATGATAGTTTTTTATTTTAAGTCTATTTTGTCTGTTATTACTATGCCAACCCAACTCTGTTTTCATTAATATTTGCATGGAATATCTTTTTTAATATTTTCACTTTCAACTTAGCTGTATCTTTACATCAAAAGTGAAACTTTACAGAAAATATATCTTTGGATCATAGTTTTTTTAATCCATTTTGCAATATCTGACTTTTGATTGGAGAGTTGAATTCATTTACATATAAAATAGTTATGAGGAAAAACTTCTGCTATTTTGATATCTGTGTTATGTAGGTTAGATCTTTGTTGTCATTTACATACCTCATCAGTGACTTAATACGGATTTAGTGGTATTTTTTGTATGGAGCTATTTTGATTTGTTTCTCATTTCCTTTTGTGTATATTATTTAGATATTTTCTTTGCATTTACCTTGTGGATTATATTTAATATCCTAAATTTTGAAGAATATAATTGAAATTGCTATGAACTTCACTTTAATAGCATACAAAAGCTCTAATCTTATATAAATCTGCCCTCTTTTATGTTACTGTTTTCACAAATGACATCTTCATGCATTTTGTCCCCTAAAACACAGATTTATTTATTTTTTATTTTTGAATTTTTTTATTTTTTTATTTTTTATAAACATATTTTTTATTCCCAGGGATACAGGTCTGTGAATCGCCAGGTTTACACACTTCACAGCAATCACCAAAGCACATACCCTCCCCAGTGTCCATAACCTCACCCCCCTTCTCTCAACCCCCCCTTCCAGCAACCCTCAGTTTGTTTTATGAGATTAAGAGTCACTTATGGTTTGTCTCCCTCTCAATCCCATCTTCTTTCATTGATTCTTCTCCTACCCACTTAAGCCCCCATGTTGCATCACCACTTCCTCATATCAGGGAGATCATATGATAGTTGTCTTTCTCTGCTTGACTTATTTCGCTAAGCATGATACGCTCTAGTTCCATCCATGTTGTCGCAAATGGCAAGATTTCATTTCTTTTGATGGCTGCATAGTATTCCATTGTGTATATATACCACATCTTCTTGATCCATTCATCTGTTGATGGACATCTAGGTTCTTTCCATAGTTTGGCTATTGTGGACATTGCTGCTATAAACATTCGAGTACACGTGCCCCTTTGGATCACTACGTTTGTATCTTTAGGGTAAATACCAAGTAGTGCAATTGCTGGGTCATAGGGCAGTTCCATTTTCAACATTTTGAGGAAACTCCATGTTGTTTTCCATAGTGGTTGCACCAGCTTGCATTCCCACCAACAGTGTAGGAGGGTTCCCCTTTCTCCGCATCCTCGCCAGCATCTGTCATTTCCTGACTTGTTGATTTTAGCCATTCTGACTGGTGTGAGGTGATATCTCATTGTGGTTTTGATTTGTATTTCCCTGATGCCGAGTGATATGGAGCACTTTTTCATGTGTCTGTTGGCCATCTGGATGTCTTCTTTGCAGAAATGTCTGTTCATGTCCTCTGCCCATTTCTTGATTGGATTATTTGTTCTTTGGGTGTTGAGTTTGCTAAGTTCTTTATAGATTTTGGACACTAGTCCTATATCTGATATGTCATTTGCAAATATCTTCTCCCATTCTGTCAGTTGTCTTTTGATTTTGTTAACTGTTTCCTTTGCTGTGCAAAAGCTTTTGATTTTGATGAAATCTCAATAGTTCATTTTTGCCCTTGCTTCCCTTGCCTTTGGCGATGTTCCTAGGAAGATGTTGCTGTGGCTGAGGCCGAAGAGGTTGCTTCCTGTGTTCTCCTCAAGGATTTTGATAGATTCCTTTCGCACATTGAGGTCCTTCATCCATTTTGAGTCTATTTTCGTGTGTGGTGTAAGGAAATGGTCCAATTTCATGTTTCTGCATGTGGCTGTCCAATTTTCCCAGCACCATTTATTGAAGAGGCTGTCTTTTTTCCATTGGACATTCTTTCCTGCTTTGTCGAAGATTAGTTGACTGTAGAGTTGAGGGTCTATTTCTGGGCTCTCTATTCTGTTCCATTGATCTATGTGTCTGTTTTTGTGCCAGTACCATGCTGTCTTGATGATGACAGCTTTGTTAATAGAGCTTGAAGTCCGGAATTGTGATGCCACCAACGTTGGCTTTCTTTTTCAATATCCCTAGTGTGGCTATTTGAGGTCTTTTCTGGTTCCATATAAATTTTAGAAGTATTTGTTCCATTTCTTTGAAAAAGATGGATGGTACTTTGATAGGAATTGCATTAAATGTGTAGATTGCTTTAAGTAGCATAGACATTTTCACAATATTTATTCTTCCAATCCAGGAGCATGGAACATTTTTCCATTTCTTTGTGTCTTCCTCAATTTCTTTCACAAGTACTTTATAGTTTCCTGAGTATAGATTCTTAGCCTCTTTGGTTAGGTTTATTCCTAGGTATCTTATGGTTTGGGGTGCAATTGTAGATGGGATTGACTCCTTAATTTCTCTTTCTTCTGTCTTGTTGTTGGTGTAGAGAAATGCAACTGATTTCTGTGCATTGATTTTATATCCTGACACTTTACTGAATTCCTGTACAAGTTCTAGCAGTTTTGGAGTGCAGTCTTTCGGGTTTTCCACATATAGTATCATATCATCTGCGAAGAGTGATAATTTGACTTCTTCTTTGCCGATTTGGATGCCTTTAATTTCCTTTTGTTGTCTTAAAACATAGATTTATAATTATTTTCATACACCTGTCTAAATTAGGTAGAAAATAAATCAGAGTTACAGAGTAAAAATACAATAATGCCAGCTTTTATTTCTCATTATGTTGTTACATTACAGAATATCTTCATTTCTCTGTAGATCTTTGATTTACTGTTGTTTAATGCCCTTTGATTTCAACTCAAAAAACCCCATCTTGCATTTCTTTAGGGTAAGTTTAATGATAAATTCCCTCGGCTTATGTTTATCTGTGAATGTCTTAAAATTTTCCTCATTTTTGAAGGGCAGTACTCCAAACAAAGAATTCTTGTTTGAAAAGTTTTACTTTTTTTCCCCAGCTTTTTATATATGTTATCTCACTGTTTTCTGGGTTCCATAGTTTCTTGAAAGGAACTTGCTATTATTCTTATTGTGGACCCCTTGTAAGTGATGAGTCTTTTTCCTAGTGCAGATTTTAAAATTATCTATGTTGACTTCTAATAGTTTCATTACAATATGGGTCTTGATGTGGGTCTCTTTAATTTTTCCTATATACACATTTTTAACCTTCTTGGATTTGTAGACTCATGCATGACATTTTCAAATTTGAAAAGGTTTTGGCCATTATTTATTGAAATTTTCTCTCTGTTCTGGTTTCTGTATTTCTCTCTCTTAATCTGTTTCTGGACCTTCCCCAATGTGTACAACTGGAAAACTGAATGGTGTTTCACAGATCTCTTCATCCATTATTTCACTTTCTTTCTTTTTCACTTTCTGCTCCTCTGACAGGATAATTTCAATAATCCTATCATCAAGGCTGCTGACATTTTTTCACCTGTTCCAGTCTTATGTTGTACTCCTCTAGTGAAATTTTCAATTCAGATATTGTATTTTTCACATCCAGAATTTCTTTTGATTTCTTTTTATAATTTCTACCTCTTTATCAATATATTCATTTTGTTGCTCTACCATTTGGCCTTTTTTCAGTACTTTTTCTTTCATTATTTGCGCATATTTATCATGGCTGTTTTAAAGTCTCTATCTAGCAAGTTGGATGTCTGGGCTTCTTCCTCATGGATGGTTTCTATCAATCTTTTTTTTTTTTTCCCCCTTTGAATGAGGAAATATTTCTGTTTCTTGTTATGGCTATGAAATTTTTTGTTGGAAAATGCACATTTTAATATTCTAGTATTATAATTCTGAAAAAAACTTCCCTCCCCCTATGTCTGCTGTATTTTGAGTACTACAGATTTATTAAATTCTTCAAACTATTTTGAAAAGAGTGCATTCTTTCTTTTCTGTGGATACTGAAGTCTATGTTCCCTTAGTTCATGTTTTAAGAGAGTCTTCCTTGGATGTAAAAATTAAAGCGTGTGCATGTGCACACACACACACACACACACACACAGAATAATAACAACAAAACCCAAACTAATACTTGTCCTGCTTTTTTTTTTGTTTTGTTTTTCACATTTTATTTGACAGAGAGAGAGCACAAGTAGGCAGTATGGGAGGGAGAGGAGAAGCAGGCTCTCTGCTGAGCAGGGATCCAGATTCTGGGCTTGATCTCAGGACCCTGGGATCAGGACCTGAGCCAAAGGCAACTGCTTAACCGACTCATCCACCCAGTTGATCCAGATTGGCTCAGGGCGGGGATTACAAGCTATAATGATTGCTCTGGAGGTGGAAAGGAAGTTATATAAACACCTGCAAGAGCTGAAGAGCTTGGCTTCTAAGAATAATGAAACTGATCTCTTAGAATTTGTGAAAAAGTTCTTGGGTAAACAAAAAAGGAACATAACAAACTGAGGGTTTTGGCGGGGTGGGGGATTGGGTGAATCTGGTGGTGGGTATTAAGGAGGGAACGTATTGCATGGAGCACTGGGTGTGGTGCATAAACAATGAATCTTGGAACACTGAAACAATAAAATTAAATTAAATTTAAAAAAAATCTCCACAAGATCAATAAATTACTGCTCCAAGTTGGGAGGTTGGTATTTGTAATATCAGCATAGCTATCAGGAGGAATTTTTCCACATTGGTTCGGGGTGGGGTTACTCTAACATTTATCTAGACTTCAAAAGAACAGAGGAATCAAGCTGATGTATCAGTTAAGGGTCTTGCAAGGTTGTTTCTGCACATGTGTGTTGCCTGGGGCATTCACATGTCTTTCTAAATTCCTGTGTGTGTGTGTGTGTGTGTGTGTGTGTGTGTGTCTATACACACTTTTGAATGTCCTAAAATCCTCCCCCCACCACCAAATCCCCACAGCTTTTCTTTCTTGGCTCTTGGCTGTTTATGCCCTGATCATCATCTTACCTGTCAGGGATACTTTGGTTATTTGTTTCCTTGTGGCATTTCTGAGCAGTGTCTGCTACTCTCCAGCCTAAATACTGAGTTAAGCATACAGAAATGAGCAAATTGTGTCAGTTCATCAGGAAGCTCCCAGAGCAATTGGGGGGGGGGGGATGAATATATATATATATATATATTGCAAATAAGTGCACTCTGACTTCTCCAAAACCAGAAACCATAGTCCCACTCTGGGAACATAGGCTGCTGCTATTTCAGGACTGCCACTGAAACCAGGTAGAGAGTAGGTCACAGTCAATTAAAAATGGCAAAAATATTTCCTAGCACTTCCAAGTTACCTTGTTCATGATTCAGCATGTTTTTAGTTGCTGTAAATCTTTTACTGTTTTCCAAAGTTCCAGCAATGTTGGTTTGATAGTTTCTACTTTTTTTTCTTCCATTTTGTCTATGGGAGAATGAGTTTGGAGCTGCCTACTCTACCATTTTGCTAATGTCAGTCCATTATTCCTTCATTTTAACTTCAAGCATAACTTTTGACCTTGGAAGAAGAGGCCATACACATAAATGCAAAATATATTAGCATACTTTAAAAAGTAGACATTTAAGGGGGACACTTTGGTGGCTCAGTTAGTTAAGTGTCTGCTTTCAGCTCAGGTTATGATCCAAGTGTCCTGGGAACGAGTCCCACAGGGGGCTCCTCGCTCAGGGAGGAACCTCTTCTCCCTCTGCCTGCCACTCTCCCTGCTTGTGCTCTCTTTCTCTCATTCTGACAAACAAATAAGTAAATCTTTCCAAAAAGCAACTGAGCAGATATCATGTAACAGAAACTATAAATCTTCTCAATAATAAAAATCAAAGTCTTAATTTCTCTTTGGAATGTTGTTAGAGTGATACATATGTATATATATATATTTAAGTTTCTAAATTATTACTTTCAATCCAAGTAAAGGTTTACACTTACTGGTCAAATCAGTCACGAGATGGTCTTGCTATGAAATTCTGCACAAATCTGTGGACATTTTCTAAAACACTTATAGTGTGAAAGCTTTAGATGTGATGAAGAAATAATCATGTACTTTGAATAACTGGGCTATTTAAACAATTTTTTAAATTTTTAAATGAGTGTTATTTATCTATAAATTTATATAGGTAGAAATGAATGGGCTTAAGTAAGTATTATTCTTTTATTATAATTTACACCTGCACTGGTTAGGCAAAAGAGAAAAAAAACTATTAATTAGTTGTATCTACCTGGATTACAACTAAAGATCAGATATATTTGCATTTTTATATTATATTTACTCATTATTTGTTGTATTTATAATATAACAGTGGAAGCTTTTCCACTGTATGTTCTATACTGAACAAGTGAACATTAACTATTCTTTAAAGAGAACATAAGAAAAATTGGAAAAATCAAACATATTCATAAAATAAAATACATGACTAAACTCCAAATTAATCCTAAAAGGCCAAATGGAACATTAATGTGAGTGTATCTCAGTGAATAAATTATTTCTCAGTAAAGGCATTTAAAAATAGATATAAAGTCTAGGTCAAATAAAATGCAATATCAATATATTTATGATTTACTTTCTCAGAAGAAAATTTCCTGTTTAATGCAATAGTTTTTCTTTGTTAAGTAAATATGAAGCTTACTTAACTTCTACATTTAATCTGTTCTGATTCAGTTTTAATATATATTTACAAGTATAATTGTTTTTAATGTTTTTCCCCTAAGGGTAAATAAAAAATAATGTAATTCCAAAGAGAAGAAATTTGTTCTCCAACCAAATTAATCTACTTATGTAATAAAATTAATAATACATTTTGCTTTGAAATACACAAATGGACTTATTTCCCAATTTCCCTTTTCTTAAATTATAAATGCTGCCTTCCACAAATATGAATACTGCAGCTAACTAGAAAATTTTACTGCAAGTCTATAAAGCATTTTATGGTTTGCCATTCTACATTTTCTGGATGCAAGTTGATTAGTGTACTATAGATATTCCTATCTGACATATAGTTCACTGGATTAGCACAACTGTCATGTACAAACGTTTCATTACTTGAATTCTAGGTAAGATATATTAAGATTAATATGTAGATTGCAAATGGACATAACTATTTTTATATTATTTTAATTTTTATGATGATTTTGAGGTCATTGCCAATTGTCATTTATTCAGATAGCAATTAATTTGTCAAATATTTAAGCACACTATTATTCTCCCTAAGTGTAATATTACTGATCAGTATTGGAAATCACTAATAATAAACTAACAGAATTAAAACACTTTGGTTTTCTTCTTCAGTAGTTTGCTTTCAGTGGTAGGCAGAATTCTAGATGGCTCCCATGATCTTTTCCTCCAATGGGAGTGTTACTTGCATGATTATGCAACCTCATGTAGCAACAAAAAAATTTTTTTAAAGATTTTATTTATTTATTTGACAGAGATCACAAGTAGGCAGAGAGGCAGGCAGAGAGAGAGAGGAAGGGAAGCTGGCTCCCTGCTGAGCAGACAGCCTGACTTGGGGCTAAATGTCAGGACCCTGGGATCATGACCTGAGCCAAAGGCAGAGACTTTAACCCACTTAGCCACCCAGGCACACCGCAACAAAAATTTTGTGGATATAACTCAAGTTACTACTTAGTTGACATTAAGATTGGGAGTTGATCTGGGTAAGCCTACTTAATTATACGTGTCCTTTCAAAGCAGTCTTTATTCTTTGGCTGGGTGCAGCAGAGACTGAGAGAGTCAAGAAATGAGAGGAATGTAACAATATGAAACTCCTTTCTTGGTGAAATGGTGGAAGCACAGCTCAAGGGCCTAAGAATGCCTTCTAGATGCTGAAAGCTGTCTTCAGCTGATAGCCTGGAAACAAACAGAAATTCAGTTCTCAAATCTAAAGAAATAAATTCTGCCAATGACAAGTGTGACCTTGGAGAAAGATCTTGAACTGCAGATGAGCTCTCAACTAGATTCCACTTGGATTTAGCCCAAGCAGAGAACCCAAACACACCCTTTCTAACTTCTGATCTACAGACCGTGAACTAGTAAATGAATGCTGTTTTAAGGCACTAACATTATTGTACTACGTTATTCACAATCATCAATAAACCTTCAAAATATCCTTAATTTTATCAAAGCTGATTGATAGAGCATTTACCAGCCTACCATATTGCTCTCAAATATGTTTTTATATTTTGTTATAATTTAGTCTTTCAAAATTTTCCAGTAACTAAATGTCTTCTGCTATTATCAGTGGGAAGTCAAGTATTTCTTCCATCAATCCCCAAGTTTTTAAGAAACCCTGGAGATTCCCCATAAAGAACCAGTTCCTCTGAAAGAGTCAGTTTTTCTTTTTGTACAATGCACAAAACCGTTTAAGAAATCAGACTGTTAGCTCTATCAATAACTTTACTGTCACAATGGGTCACAATTAAAGATTGTCTGTTTCTAATGCCATGCTCTGGTCAAAGCCATAATAGTTTTTCAGGCTGATCCTCAATATTATGCTTTTGTTTTTATTTTTGACAATTTATATCCATTTGCTTATTCATTCTCTCTCTCTCTCTCTCTCACACACACACACACACACACACACACCATGGTATGCCAGCCATCTGAGACCAAATAGGCTTGCCAATTTTGGTCACACATTGTGCAGGAATTAGGTATATCCCATGAACACAAAGGGTATTTTGTTAATCACATATTAAAAGGCCAGATATTTCTGATTGTGAAATCTCAGTAGGAGCACTGATATCTTTTATTGCCATGAGACTAAAATCAGAGCCTTCTGGACCAGATTTCCTTAATTTCAAACAACATCATAAAAAGTGGGACAAATAGTCCAACTCCTTTGCCGTACTCTGTTGCCATATTCTATCTAGAAGGAAATTACAAGCGTTACTCACAATCCAGGGGAGGGTATTAAATACTAACATCGCCACTGAGGATCATCATTGCCTAAAACAATAAAAACAACAATAAATTTGACAGGGGAGCACTTTTATTTTCAGTAGTTTTTAATTCATTCTTCCATATACTCACAAAATATTACAAAGCAATTATCAGAGCAGTTACATTTCTATTTGTAGTGGATACGCAGTGAACAAAGTGGATAAAATATCTGCACTCACCAGGTTTCTATTCTGTTTGACAATGTCTAAGATAAATGCATAGATGCTTGACATGAAATCAGATAATAAAGAAAGCTGTGAAGAAAACTGAAGCAGTCTAAGTGATTAGACAGTTACACGGGGTGATGTTGTTTGAGACAAGAAGGACTGGAAATACCTCTCTGGAGAGTAGTATCTCAGTACTGACTTGAAAGAAATGAGTGCATGGGCAGGTAGCCAAAGGCCTTCCTGGTAGAGGCAAGCACAATGTCAGAGGCCACAGAGCAGAAGTGTGGTTTGGAGCAGTAGGAAGGCCAGAGAAGCTGGGCCAAAATGAGCAAGGAGAAGAATTTAAGAGATGATGCCAGAGATTCATTCAGGTATGTGATAATGAAACCCGTAGTGGGCTCTCATTTATTTTACCTTCTGTGATACAAATGCTCTTGTGTGTGGAGATGGCAGGGCACCAGAGTATTGTTGAGCAAAAGGGTACAAGGAAATGATGTGTACGTTTGGTTTTAAATGGCTCTGGCTGCCATATAAAAAAGTAAAATAAAATTTGAGGAACAAGAAAAGGATTATAAAAAGCATTTTGGTGTCAACTCTGATAGTTCAAGCAAGGCATTATAGTAACGTTATCACAAAGACAAAAAGGACAAGTAGATTTGATGTTTTGAAGATCATACACAAATCAATAGCCTAAAAATGCTGAAGTTTCTAAGACATGAAAACTTTCTTCTGGCCTGTTATATTCCTCTTTCCACACCTTTCCACATATCTGTTTGCATTTTAGAATGCCACATTTTGTACTGTGGTTAATCTCCATAAAGACAATTTGCTTCCTTCCTCTGTCATGGGTCAGTCTGTAATCCTTTGCTGGATGGCTGACTGGTAACATAATTATAGTTAGTAGAAATTTAGTAAATGGAGAATAAACCCAATATGAAGAATATATCCATCAAGACTCAATAAAATAACAAATTTTAACATCATATCCTTTATGAAGGAATACAGAATAGAGAGGGAAGCTTTGAAACTTATAAAACCATAATGTATAATATCTACTAATAGAAAATGTCCTATTTTTATTATGTACTTTGCTTCAATTATTTTTTCTGTTAGATAAGGTTTTAAGTTCTTTACTTCTTTAGAGAGTTTGTAAATATTTGATGAGTTCTCATCAGGGAACTATTTTTAGTTTTAATATTGTTTTTACTCGATGGCCAACTAGTAAATCCAACTTTTCTCCTACAGTGAAACAATATAAATGACATGAACCAACCAGTGGGATTTTGGCATAGGGACAACTTCTCTAGTTTCCAATAGAATTTTCCACCAATATTGTTGAAGTAATAACTTTAAAAAACAGTCAGCATTTTTGTGTGAAAATAGTTCTTATATAATTTTAGGATTTAATGGACTACTGAACAGTATGGGTTGGTTCTAAGGAAGCTCCCATACAATGCTGTCAATGAACCTGTAAAGCCCTTTAATATAAGGGAACATTTCTGAACAGGATGTTTCTGAAGGGAATGCCAGGACTGCAATTTAGAGAGCATAATAATTTGAACTCACAATGAATGAAATACTCAACTGTACACATATGCCAATTGCTTATAATGAGCCCTGGGCATTTTGAGGAGAGGTTACTGGAGCCTTTATTTGAGAATCTAACACCAGCAACCCCTAAGTGCTCCAGGCTCTGTATAACAGCAATTCCCCTACTTTTTACAAATGTTTACTTCTATGGAATGAAGCATTTTCCCCCATACATTTAATTTTTGGTCCATATATACTTTGGGGGGGGTAAAGAATGGTTTGAATTTTTTAAAATATGAAGTTATATAAAAAATGCATAGAATACGTTTAAGCCACAAATTGCTTTATTAAATTCACCTGACTCTTCCCAGATAACACATTTAGTTATCTCCTTATTTTTCTAGATACATCTGTGTTTAGATGAATACCTTATATTTCCTGTGTGAATAAAGACATGCTAATAGAGAGATAGAACAGAATTGGTATATATATATATATATATATATATATATATATATATATATATATATATATAACTTATTTATTTATTTACATACAAATATTATTTGAAGTTCTAAAGTTTTAAAACATAGATAGGGTTAAATATCTTGGTAAAGAATAAACTTTATTTTGCATGTTAATTTTTCCCAATCCAGGAAAGGAAATATTAAGTGAACACATATGTTAATATCAAAACAATTAAATTTTCTATAATCTAAATGAAGCTTGTGAAAAATTAGTCTAAATGTCTATATTAATTTGTTTTATTTGAATAATCACATACATTGATACTGCATATATTTTTATTTTATAATTCAGAAGTTAAATTCTAAATTAAACTTATGATTATCTCCTTTTACCAAGTATGATAATATTTATCCTGTAACAGGTATTCTTAGATTATTCATATTCAATATGACTTTTGGCAGGGTTTAAATTAAAATCTCTTATCTTTCCATCTCCTTTCTAATGTGTTTGTTTTCTGTTTTTTCCCTGCTCTTTTCTGCCTTCTCTTGTGTTAACTGACCATTTTCTCGGGATTTCTCCTTGTTTCCTTCATTAACTTATTATATATACATCTTGTTGTTGCTAATTCTTTTAATGGTGCCATAAGGTTTATAACAAACAATTTAATTAATCAATCTACCTTCACCTAATATTATACTACTTCACATGCAGTATAAGGATATTACAACTTTATATTCACAATTCTTTCTTCCTATCCTTTGAGCTATTACTGTAATGCTCTTTTAAATATGACATAAACGCATAATACAGGGTTGCATTTTGTCTAGTATTTTTGTTACAAGTGACAAAAAAAAATTTCTTTGTACCATCATCTTTTCATTTCCGGGGCTATTCGTGTCGTTTTATATGTTCAAATTGTGACATGGCATTTCTGACAGAAAGAATTTATTTTTTTTTTTTTACAGAGTAGATATGTTGACAATTATTCTTGTAGTTTTGGTTATGTGTAAGAAAGTTGCTATTTCTCAAATGTTCAGGCCATAGCAGATTCTATTACAAACGATGCTACAGTGAACATTCTTGAACATGCCACTACAGCATGTATGATAACTTTCTCTAGTTTATGTCCCAAGTGGGATTTCTGGGTCCCAAGATATATACAACTTCAATTTTACTGATTACTTCTGAATTGCTAGGGGTTATATCTATTTACAAAGGCACTAATTGTATTTCATGGCTTCTGTTGCCCTATTCAACACTTGGAAGTATCAGAATTTAATCTGTATATGACATTTCTATCTGTGAAGCATATAATATAAATGTATTTGCCTTATTATACCCATCTTTATTCAGTAATATTTAAAGCTATATATGAAATCACTTAATTACTACTCAACTTTTTTGGAATCCTCTTAATATATATATTTTAAAGAAAAATGCACCTAGATACTGGAGATTATGAAAAAATATGACATATTGAAGTATGAGTTCCATTATTGTGCACGAAATCCTACTATCCATTATATAAATCAAAATAACTTAATAGAAGTTGTAGAGTTTTCAAGAAAGCAATTTCAATTTTGTACTTTCTTAGTATGTCTCTTTTTCAGCAATTTATATTTTTCAGGTTCAAAGTTAAGTTTCCAGGGGGGAAAAGGTATTGGACTGACAACGCATATGTAGTGAGTTACAGCAGAATTATACTACTATTAAATGTAATTAGAGTGTGTGGTAGAAGATAAATTATTTTTTCTAAATAGTGATAAAAAACTCACTTTTTTTCTAAATTGAGGTTAAAAAATGTACTTTTGATGAATATATTATTTTTTTAAGATTTTATTTTGATGAATATGTTATTAGAAGATAGTAATGGTAAAAAAAATAGACATTGTTTAACTTTCTGGTTTTAAGTTCCTTTCAAAATATAGAATTTAATATAAAAATTTACCATTAATCAGGAGGTTATGACTTTCATAATCTCAACTCTTGAACTAACTGAAAAGCCAATAAAGAAAAATATTCTTCATGTTATCAGAACTAGTGTTGGCTAGTTTTTATTAAATTGACTTGTGCTGATTTATATAAATTAGGTATTATTAAAGCATGAAAAAAATGTCCATTTCATGTCCTTTTTCTTCCTTTGAACATTGTTTAGAATAACCGTATTTGCAGTAAATACTAAAAATAATTGGAAGCTGTCATAAAATACCCAGATGAGGTATAATATATAGTGTTAAGACAACAAAGGGTATTTGAACTTTTTAAGCCAACCAATATTTAATTTAGATGTTCTCAAGTTGATACTGACATTCTGACATACTTAATATATATTCTTTTTAAAGTAAAACATTGAATAATTTTTAGTGCAGCCTCTTTGGAGAACAGTGTGGAGATTCCTCAAGAAATTAAAAATAGAGCTTGCCTATGACCCTGCCATTGCACTACTGGGTATTTACCCCAAAGATACAGATGTAGTGAAAAGAAGGGTCATCTGTACCCCAATGTTTATAGTAGCAATGGCCACAGTCGCCAAACTGTGGAAAAAACCACGATGCCCTTCAACAGACGAATAGATAAGGAAGATGTGGCCCATATACACGATGGAGTATTATGCCTCCATCAGAAAGGATGAATACCCAACTTTTGTAGCAACATGGACGGGACTGAAAGAGATTATGCTGAGTGAAATAAGTCAAGCAGAGAAAGTCAATTATCATATGGTTTCACTTTTTTCTGGAGCATAACAAATAGCGTGGAGGACATAGGGAGTTAGAGAGGAGAAGGGAGTTGGGAGAAATTGGAAGGGGAGGTGAACCATGAGAGACTACGGACTCTGAAAAAAATCTGAGGGTTTTGAAGGGACAGGGGGGTTGGAGGTTGGGGTACCAGGTGGTGGGTATTAGAGAGGGCACGGACAGCATAGAGCACTGGGTGTGGTGCAAAAATAATGAATACTGTTATGATGAAAATAAATAAAATTTTAAAAAAAAATTGCATAATTTTAAAATAAACTATAACAAAATAGTAATTCCTAGTCTCAGTCATATTTATTCCAATCTGGACTTCATTGTACTTCAACTTCCACAGACCAAGACTCATATGTACAAAAACAAGTATAGAGTCAGTTTCTCTTCTTTTTAAACTCTCACAGACCCTAATTCCTTTTGAATAATGGGACAAGAATATTTCTTTAAATTTCTGTAGAGCAATGTCCATCCATCAAAAATCTCTTGCCTCTATTTCCTTTTATCAGGAAGAAAAACAAAATTTCAAAGGTAGACAAAAATATGGGAGATAATCTGGCGAAATGTGAATTAATACTTCTATGGCCCAAGCACAATTTTTGAGTACCTACAAGTGAAGAGAAAGTAACTGGAAATATTCGCAGCAAATCTTTAGAAACAAATAAAATCAAACTTTGAACCATTAGCAAATTATATTTCAATTAAAGAACAGAATGTGTTTTCATAATACTGACTTAACTTTGTATAACAAAGTAGGGCCCCTGTAAATTGCTACTGATTAATCTATGTTTATCCCATTGAGATATTCTAGAACATCTAGGGAGCCTGGGAAGAGAGGCTTCAAATTTTACTTTAATTATTCAGACTAGACCTATTCTTTCAGACTCCAAATATGAAATAAAGTCTATCTTGAGGGTTGTTTTGTTTTGTTTTAACAACTCTCTGGTGCAATTTCTCTTGTGACTACAGAGATGTCCTTAACACTGTTGAGATGCCAATACAAAAGTAAACAAAAATAGTTCCTGAATTTCCAGAAAAATGGTTCCTGAATACCTGGAAGCAAATAGCAGCAACAAAAACAGATAAAATAATCTGTGCCAAAAAGACTACAAAGGTATTTCAAGTTATGAATGTAGTGTGTGAATATTGCATGTGTGTGTGTGTATGTGTCACACATTTTTATAATATGAAATTTGAAAAAGTGTATGAATACCAGGTAACATAGAAAGGGGTGCTTAAAAAGAAAGAAAAAATACAGGAGAAAAGGAAAATCCTAAAAGGTAATACAAGCATTCTATAAAGTAATACATCTCTTTTCTCAATTTCACTCTAAAAATTTCCTCCCCAAGGAGAGTAAAGTGATTGGTACCATAATTAGAAAAATAAATCTTTGGTTACTTCTTTTTTCCCTAGAGTCCTGGTTCATATGTCAAGGAAAACCTGAACATATTGAGTTTTTCACTTATGAAGGTAAATATAAAATATATTATTATTTGATAAAGACTGAGGACAGAAAATTAAAAAAAAAAAAAAGTTGTCTTCTTTTTAGCTATTAAGACCCTGAGGGATATCTGTAAATGATACGTGGGTTTGGAAATATTTGTGCACTACATCAAAGCCTGCAATATTGGAAGAGGTCAAGGACACACCATAAAGCAGTTGACTAGGATCTTAAGTGGAATACAACATTTTTTTTTTAAGATTTTATTTATTTATTTGACAGACAGAGATCACAAGTAGGCAGAGAGGCAGGCAGAGAGAGAGAGAGAGGGGAGGAAGCAGGCTTCCTGCGGAGCAGAGAGCCCATGCGGGGCTCGATCCCAGGACCCTGAGATCATGACCCGAGCCGAAGGCAGCAGCCCAAACCACTGAACCACCCAGGTGCCCCGGAATACAACATTTAAAGTCATTTAAGCTTTCTGAGAAAAAAAAATCCTTATATCATTATATATTATACATGGCAAGGACCATTTACAGTTAGTTCTTATTTAAGTAATTAATCTAAGGCTTGATATTTACTATATTTATCCTTAAAACGTTATTTGGTAATAGGTAAGAACACTTCACATGAGACCTTAACAATTTCTTGAGGCAGAATACATTATTGTTGACTATGGGTACAGTGTTGCATGGCAGACCGTTAGAGCTTATTCATCTTGCTTAACTGAAATTGTATGTCCATTGATTAGTTATTCCCCATCCACCCACCCCTGTTCTCTGTCCCCTGGCAACCACAACGTCCTCCTGGTGTTCAATGAATTTGATTATGTATATTCCTCATACTTGGGGAATTATGCACTATTTGTCCCCTGTAATTGGTGTATTTTATTTAGTAAAACATTCTCAAGATTGGTCCATGTTGTTCCATATTGTAGAATTTCCTCTTTTTCTTTTTGTGTCTGAAATGTATTACATTGTATATGTATGCCATATTTTCTTTACCACTCATCTGCCAATGACCATTTAAGTATGTTCTACAGTGTAACTATTATAAATAGTACCTCAGTGAACATTGGGAGTGCTAATACCTCTTTAAGGTCCTGTTTTTTGTTTTTTTTGTTTGTTTGTTTTTTGTTTTGATAAATACCCTGAAGTGGGATTTCTGGATCATGTGGTAGTTACACTTTTAATTTTTTTTTAAGATTTATTTATTTATTTGACAGAGAGAGAGTTCAGAAGAAGGCAGAGAGGCAGGCAGGGTGGGGGGTTGCTGGGGAAGCAGGGTCCCTGCTGACTGGGGCTTGATCCCAGGACCCTGAGATCATGACCTGAGCCAAAGGCAGAGGCTTAAGCCACTGAGCCAACCAGGTGCCCTGATACTTTTAATTTTTTGAAGGGCTTCCATATTATCTTCCATAGCAACTGTACTATTTGAAATAGACACCAACAGTGTGCAAGCATTCCAATTTCTTCAGACCTTCACCAACATGCTTTTTTTTTTTTTTTTTTTTTGATAACAGCCAAACTGACAGGTATAAGCTGATATCTTATTGTGGTTTTGATTTGCATTTCCCTGATGATGAGTGACTTTGGGCCTTTTTTTCATATAACTGTTGGTCATTTGTATATCTTCTTTTTTTTTTTAAATTTTATTTATTTATTTGACAGAGATCACAAGTAGGCAGAGAGGCAGGCAGAAAGAGGAGGAAGCAGTCTTTCTGCTGTGGGGCTCGATCCCAGGACCCCGAGATCATGACCTGAGCTGAAGGCAGAGGCTTTAAACCCACTGAGCCACCAAGGTGCCCCTGTACATCTTCTTTAGAAAAATGTCCAAATACATGTTTTGAAGATATGTATATCCAGATTTTTAGCCCATCTTTCGATCAGTTTATTTAGATTTTTTGCTATTGAGTTTTTAAATATTTGATATTGATTCTAATATGTCCTTTTGCTCCCAAAGAGGTAGTAGTAATAAGTTGCCAAATTAAATAATCTTGTATTAGTCTATTTTTAAAAATGTAAATATATTTTTAAAAAAACCTTTCTCTCAAAAGGTCAGCAATTTACATAATGTTAAAGCATGGGAAATTTAAAATAATAATTAAAATAAATTGCTACTGAAGTAAATTTTAATTATTATTAATATATTCACTTCATAGTAAGTAAGTACATGTTCTGTACATCTAAATAATTCACATTTTTGGGTGCTATGAACATCTATATAGTTTATTGTCAACATGAAACCAAACAACTGAAATAGAGAACTACTTCAGCAACCTGTGTCTCATTCTTAAACTTTCTGCTCTTACTGCAACTACCATATTATACCCCAAATTATGCTGTAACACTTAAAGCAATAAGTTGATTGTAATTTTCTCCATTATAAGCAATATTATGGCATCTTTAAAGTAATAATACCTCAATTCTTTTGATATAACTCCTCAGAATGGCAAAAATAATTATTGGATTTAAAAATCTGTATATAAAAGTCTTAATATGAATTTCCATATTCTCTCTGAAATGATTCCACTATGTTTAATATTCAGCATGACATATGTCCACAGCAATTAGTTTTGATAAAATATTTTAAATTAATTAATATTTTAATTGAAATTCTGCAGGTGGTCAGTGATAAGAATATGTCTCTACTATCATTTAAGTTTAAAAATGCAATACTTACATATTTTCCTGTGTGTCTTATTCCAGTTTTTAACTATGGAGGATAGATTTCTTTAAATATGTCAGTCTGTGTAGATAAATGCATTGTAGGGTCGACAAGATTTTTTGAGGAGGCAAATTAAATTGGAAGAGTTAAAGTTATTATTTAAACAATTCAACAGAAAAGGAAACACACCCATCATTTGGGACATGTTAGATGCTGTGCTGTAATTACATAGATTAATTTAATTTAATTTATTTATTTATTTATTGTCTTTACTGACAACATTTAGCTTATGATTCTTTTGCTTGATATCTAATTTGCCTATGTAAAATGTCTCTACTGAAGAGAGAGTAATCACATCCTTTTCCTTCATTACCAAAATCTGTTAACTCTTATTCGTTGTTTTATATCTAGAAAGTTGGTTAAGACCAATTTCAAATGTTTTGACTCTGATGCAATTCCATATAAAATAGAAAACCTTGGAGTGTACTTATATGCCTGATGTTCTATTTTTTAGAGTATTTAGCTAACTTTCTTAATATAGATTTGACTCAAAATATGGTCTGAGGTGAGGCATGGGGGTTTTGCAGAACAGGTTCGTATGTGATAGGCAAAATGAGCAAAATGACGTGGACCCTCTCACTTTCTTTTTGATAGAAGAGATTTAGAAATCATCAGCTGATTATAGAAAGAAATCCATATGTAACCATTAGCTTAAACCTTCAACCGATACCTGAATTCAATTTGAAGTTTAAAAAAATATGTGAATCTCGGCAACATTTGTGCTTGTATATGTATACTCACTAGAAAGCTTCATTTTAATAACAACTTTATTTAAAGGAAATGTCTTATTTATTTATTTATTTATTTATTTATTAAATGTTTTATTTTATTTATTTGACAGAGATCAAAGTAGGCAGAGAGAGGAGGAAGCAAGCTCGCTGCTGAGCAGAGAGCCCGATGCAGGGCTCCATCCTGTGATCCTGAGATCATGACCTAAGCTGAAGGCAGAGGCTTAACCCACTGAGCCACCCAGGCACCCCAAGGAAATGTCTTTTAAAGGAAAATGTATTTTAAAGGAAAAAATTTGGCTTTAAGGATGTAGCACAACAACAAAAAGAAATTCCTCCTAAATTCAAAAAAATGAGTAGCCTTCATTCTCATAAACCTGTTATTTCACATTACAGAAGTTATAAAAATAAAAGGTAAATACAAAAGTCACAGGAATATATTCCTCCAAGCCAGTGAGTAATTGGACAAACAGGCTGACAACTAGCTGTTCACACTCAGAGAACACTTATTGTAGGTGAATTTTACTTACAACAAAAGACATTTCCCAAAATTTAAAGTATAGCAAATAGCAATTAGGTCATTAGATTTACTGGACTACTCTTAATATTCACTACATTTAGGTAAATGTCTTTCTGCAGTTTTTTTCATTTAATATGTATTATCTTTTATTTTCTTTGAATGATCTAATATTTATATTTTATTATTGAAAACTCTAACAAAGTTTCCAAAATAGCTGACCCAGAACTATGATTGCTGTATGATAATTAAAAATATATTTTATTATTTGTACTTTAAGGTACCATAGACTAGTTCATTCATATTTTATTTGTGGATAAAATATATAAATAAACAGATAATACTTTTTTAATTTGTAAATTTTCATTATTTTTCAGTGATTATTGCTAAGTGGAAGCACTTATAAGTTTAATTTTTTGGCCATTTTTATGATTTCTTCTCTGAGCCAACCTAATTTATCAACTAGCTTACTTGTCTGTTGTTTTTACTATCTAGAATTTTTAAAACCTTATTAGAAAATGGAAGGCACTTTTTTGCCAGTTGTACTGCTCTTACCTTCATTTATGATCCTCTAAGTGAATGTTTCATATGCCTGTTGCAAATAAATTAAGTGCCATTAAACAGCATATAACTAGCTATATATATTCAACAGACTATCCTAATTTTAAAAACAAGGCTAATATTTATGTATATAATTATTGCTTTAGGAATTTCATTTCATACTTATTTCCCTATCATTATAATTTTGTTTCATATTATATTTGACAATAACATTAAAGTCGTAAACTTTTTGACATTTTATAGAGTCAAACTGAATTTGAATTATTTATCTTAGAAATCTATCCATTATATATATCTCTGATAACACTTTTATATACATAACTTAATATTTAAAGACTCCTTCGCATTCATGATTTATTTACAAGAATCTGAAAGATTCTGATGACTTTGAATAATATGTTGGATTAATTTGAATTTTCGCTAAGTGAATCAAAGCCTAGTAAATATTTACATATGTAAATTGACCATAAAAGCTCTAAAATCCAAAATAATAATCATGCCTTAAGAAAGCAGACGATACAAAGTAATTAGATTTTCACATAAAATTCTACAACTTTGCTTTTCTCCCTCTGTCTCTGGCAAATAAATAAATAAAATCTTTAAAAAAAAAAAAAGAAAAAGAAAGCAGACGATACAAAGTAATTAGATTTTCACATAAAATTCTACAACTTTGTTATTGAGTGATTTTGCAATGTTTGGCTTACTTATCTCAAAAGCGGTATTGACATTTATTCCACCCTTTCCATCCAGTTTATGTAAGTATAAATTATGGTACTTTTTTTTTTAGAATGAGGGACATACAGCAGAATGTAGCAGCATACAGAATACCTAGTGTTTCTTTGTTTCATGAGAGTTGCCTCATGAATATTTGCATTCTATAAAGTTGCCAGCCGGTCAATACCTGAAAGCTTCCAGTGATGAAATGCTGTATACTGTACTGAGTTTGCCCTCTTCCATTTGGCTTTTTATGGGTTATACAATTTTGGTTGCCCAAGATTTACTGTAGTTATATTATAGCCCACATTTTTAGACAGAAATCTATATAGTATAAAGTAGTCCACGTTAAAAATGTACTAATTTAGAGCTTACACGCTGCTTCTCTTCTCTACTACCACCAGTACTACTAATTACTACGACTGTGTCCTTATATCTGTCCCTACACGAAGTAGAAAAGTATGCAGAAAATTTTCGTGTAGTTCAAAAAAGTTAAAATAGGAAAACAACGTCGGCTAGGCGTGTGAGGAATCCATTGCAATTTGGACCTTCAGAACAATTATCCAGGTCACTGAAGTGCTATTTGGCACATGACTCAACTAGTGTGGGACCTGTATGTCCTAAAACACAGAATGCAGCTTTCCAAATTGCCTTTCATCCAACTCAAGCACTGGATGGAAAAATACCAGCTGCATTTCTGTTTATGACTTTCTTCCCCCAATGTATTTTTGATATGATATTTCAATGCACATTTTCAGTGGATACCAACATTTTTTTTTATATAAAAGGAAGAAAAGAAGGGCATATGTGGAACTTCTTATTGGAAGAAGTGGGCTAATACTTCACATTTGATTCAAGTCCAATGACATGGCAATTACTGCCTGTCCTAACAAGTATTGCTCATGCAGTGGTTTGGCCTGATAATTTCAAAAAATCATTAATTAAATGAAACAAATGTGACAGAGCTCTACCGTTGAAATAATGTGACAAAGATTACCACCATACCGAAGCCATATACTCTCTGTCCAAATTATGTTTAGTAAATAATCCAATATTTAATTAACTTTATTGGTATCACTGCATATTTAAAATTGACTTTAACTTGGATCATGCAGCAGAATGCAACTCATCTTAAAAGTCCATGTACATTTTACATAAAAATTTGTATTCTATAAATTTTTCTTTAATTTTCTCACTAACATTCCTCATGACAATGTTTTTTGTATTTATGATGATGTTGGTAAATCTCAGAACCATCCTGCCTTGGCTTCCATGGCTTCAGCACTTAATTCCTCAGTAAGGATATGTGGCTTTGTAGCATAATGATTTGGGGGGGAAAACTGCTGCCCAGGATTCAGTGCAACAACAAACCATACTTGTAGCTCTGCCTTATGTACTGGAGAGGAATTTTGGATAAATTCCTTGGGACCTGTGAAGAAAGCACTTAGCCTTAGTATATGAAATTGTTACCTTCCTTATAATTGACTACCTAAAATTTTTATTAAAAAAATTTTTTTAATTCTCCTTTAGCGTGGGTGACTCAGTCAGTTGGTTGAGCATCCAACTCTTGGTTTCAGCTCAGGTCATGATCTCATGGGTCATGAGACTGAGCCCCACTTTGGACTCTGAGCTCAGTGGGGAGTCTACATGAAGATTCTCTCTCTCTGCCTCCCTTGCCACACTCTCCTGCTCTCTTTCTCACAAATAAATAAACTCTAAAAAATGAATTCTCTTTTAAAGTAATTTTTTTTTCTTTTCTGTTGGGGAAGGAAGGAACTGACACATAGGGTCCATCACATCTTGTGAAAGTGCCAGACTTGGGCACACAGCACAGCCCACTTCAGGGCCTAAGAACATTACACAAAGCATGTATTGAGCAATCCTCTCTGGTGCCCCAATCTGTTTTAGCAGTGGAAGAAGAACCTGTGAGAGGCAATATGGAGGCATATGGAATGCCTCTCACATTCATTTTTGGGGATTGATTGAATCCAGAAGATGGGATTCTGAATCAGAATTCTGCTGACTTGTTCACCTACCAAATCAGTAGGAGATTGAAGGTTGGCTTTCAGCATTTGTTCTATATAAACACAGGGCGTGATCAGACACATTTTTTTTCAAGACCTACACAATAGAAAGGGCAGAGAGCTGTCCACACAGCTGTTGGTCTGTTTGTCAACAGCTGCCCTCCCTTCTGCCTGGTACTTTCTATCTCATTAGGAATGAGATTTTATGCAGTTTTTGCTCTCCCTGCCCTAATTCCCCATCTCTTACTCTTGTGAAGCTTTCCAGAACCAAACACTGGTACTCCCCCTTAAAAACATGTATACATGTACAATAAGCAAGTTTGATACTGTATCTAAATACATATAAATGCATGCTTACTGCATATATATACACATATATTTCTACATAGTAATAAAGCTTGAGGTTTCAAGTTTGTAGATCAAATATGCATTTGTACACATGCATGCATATGTACATGTGTAAACATACATGTGCACAAGAAATACACAACACAATGTATTATACGTAATTGATATGTATATATTATATATATACAGACACATGTGTTTGTATAACTGCATTGCAATTATGCACATTCATGCACAAAATACAATATGCAGATATTAAAATATATATTCAGGCCATATGTATGGTACATATATATGTATGTGTATGTACATGTGGGGATGTATATATATGTATGTGTGTATATGTGTGTGCATGGGTATATATGTGTGAATATAGTGTGTATATGTGTGTGTTTTCATGTGTATGTATATTTATGCATATTATATTATCTATATGATGCCCACCCAACATTCAAGCCAAGTGGACAGAAGAAACAGCCATTGCATCATTAACCATTCTTTGAAGCTGGGGCAGGAGTTGCCCATTGGCCATTTGAGAGAAATCTTTGTCCTACTTCCAGTCTGAAACTTTCACAGGATCCATTAAGTTTGATCACCAGCTTTTCTAGTATATGTAAAAATGGAACTATGAGGTTAATGTATATTTGCATTTTTCATTAAGTATTGGTAAATACACAACAATGTCCTTACTAAGGTTTATCTTTCACAGATCTATCTGCCTTTTGTCCCAAACCAAAGTATTTTAAAAACTTAAATTTCATAGAAGTTTTCCATATGTGCCATGACAAGTCCCCCATGACCAGTCCCCCTCTCCTATAGGATATTTTATAGCTTGCCTTGGTTTTGTGAATAATTTGAAGAAGATAAGAACAAAACAAATGAATTCTCATATACAAAGTCATCCACCCAAAGTACGTTTTTTATCTACTTTTTTTAGTAAATAGTATTCATCTTAACTTATTTTATTTTACTATTATTATTATTTTAGAGAGAAAAAGAGAAAGCACAAGGTGTATGAGGGGCAGCAAGAGAGGGAGAAAGAGAATCTCAAGCAGACTCCCCACAGATATCTGAGCCCTACTCGAGACTTGATTTTACAATGCTGAGATCATGACCTGAGCAGGAAACCAAGAGTCTGACGCTCAACTGACTGAGTGACCCAGGTGCCCCATGCCTGTTTTTTATCAGTTATTCTAGGCACAGGATTTGTCCATATGGCTCCTGCATTTTAGTTTATCTAATATTCTTCCTTGGTACTCATGATCAAATGTGTCAGCTCTTTCAATTTTTGCTTCCGAATTATGCCTTTTACAAATTTCTGTGTTTACATTGTAGTATAGGAGTTTTTAGAGTTAACTTTAAGTTCTATATTTCCTTTTTTTGTTGTTATTTACACTTTTAGCTCTTTATCTTTATTTTTTATTAGTGTAGATTATTTCCTTTATTTTTTTGAAATTATATCTTATGTTTAATAATTTTAGTTGAAGTCTTTTTCCATCTATTTTATTTTTTCTTATTTAACGGGGCAAATGCTTGAACTTATGTGATTTCTCTTCCTCTTTAGTATTAATTAAGCATGTCTGATAGGTATAATACCTTCTTGATAAGAAATAATTTTACAACCTCACTCTGTTCAAGATTTGGATAACTTTGATCAGGAAAATATCAAAATAATTTGATGCATATTTTCAGACTATTATTTATAGTTGGGAGGTTGGCTTATAGAAATGTTGCAATTATAAGTGGAAGGCTATTGAGGGAGTCTCATTGCTGAGTCTCAGAAATTGTGTCTTTTTTTTTTAAGATTTTATTTATTTATTTAGAAATTTTATTTATTTATTTAGAAATCTTATTTTATTTATTTAATTTATTTATTTAGAAATCACAAGTAGGCAGAGAGGCAGGCAGAGAGAGAAGGGGAAGCAGGCTCCCTGCTGGACAGAGAGCCCGCTACAGGGCTCCCTTCCAGGACTCTGAGACCATGACCTAAACTGAAGGCAGAGGCTTAACCCACTAAGCCACCTAGGCACCCCCAGAAATTCTGCATCTTAAAATGCCTGTCCTATCAGGGGCTGCACGAGAAAGGATCAGTTTAAAAGATAGCTAGATTTCACTGACAGATAGATGTCCTAAGAAATATTCATGAATCACTTGAGGGTTTTTGTTTTGTTTTGCTTTGTTTGTTTTTTGTTTTTAAGATTTTATTTATTTACTTGAGAGAGAGAGAGTGAGAGAGAAAGAGCATGAGAGGGGAGAGGGAGAAGCAGATTCCCCTCTGATCAGGGAAACCAATGTGGGACTCCATCCCAGGACTCCAGGATCACGACGCTAGCCTAAATCAGTCACTCAACCAACTGAGCCACTCAGGCACCCGAAACATAGAGGGATTTTATAAGATAAGACTGTCTTACAGATGGACGGGTCCTGATCTGTGCTAATTTCTGGAGATACCTACAAGTCTTCTACTGACACTTGGCCAAGATAAAGGCAAGATAAACTAACCAGTAATTGAGAATATTTTGTTTAAAGTTTAAATTCCCCTGGACATAAATAAGAACAGCCCTCAATATTCTTATTTGTAAATGGAAAATAATAACCAAAACCTACATCAAAGAATTTTTATGAGTACTATATGAGTTAATTATGTGTAAAGCCCTTAGTGTCTGGCACATAGTAATTGCTGTGGAATATTAACATTAACTGTTTCAGACACTGCAATGTGCTTTTAACACAATAATGAAAGGAAAGTGCTTTCTCTGGCATATGGGTAAGTTAATGAGCACCACTATCCCAAGACTTAAAAGTAAAAAAAAAAAAAAAAAAAACACCATCTGAGAGTTAAAGTATAAATACTTATAATTCATCAAAAATGTGCTCCATGAAGTCATGTAAAAAAAGGAAAAAAGGGGGCGCCTGGGTGGCAGTGGGTTAAAGCCTCTGCCTTCGGCTCAGGTCATGGTCCCAGGGTCCTGGGATCGAGCCCCACATCGGGCTCTCTGCTCAGCAGGGAAGCCTGCTTCCTCCTCTTTCTCTCTCTCTGCCTACTTGTGATTTCTGTCTGTCAAATAAACAAATAAAATCTTAAAAAAAAAAAAAAAGGAAAAAAGGCCCTGGGCTCATTTGCTGTATGAATGGTCCTACTGGAGTATGGGGCAGGGGGGAAAGAGAGAGAGAAGTCAAATCACAATATCAGAATGTGAGTCCTCAGCAAGGGAAGCATGGAATAGGAAGATGAGAGAAGAACGGCAGGATTCTTTAAAAACTGTCAAAAAAAACTGATCCTTCTAGGAAAACCAGTATCTGGTCTGCTTGGCTATTGTTTTAGAAGATATTAGATTATCTGTTAGATCTAACCAGTTGGCATCCCTTACTTTGCTGTTGTATCTGTCAGGCAGGAATGGTTTCAATTGAATGTGGCTTAAAGAGTAACAGTATGCTAATCATACTATCATTGTATCACTTATTGTAAAATAATGAGGTAGGTATTTTTATTTGATATATATGTGTGTGTGTGTGTGTGTATATATATATATATTCATCCATTTATTTATTTATTCATTTATTTTATTTATTTATTTGTTCATGGAGAGCTCATGAGCAAATAACACCTATCCTCCCTTATTTACTTGACCATTTATTATTGTAAATAACTATTATAGGTCATTTATTTATATATTTTCTGAATGGATTTATTAAAAATCTCTAACAAGACGTGGTTCTGCCAGCAAACTTTGTGGTTGTCATGACTGAGAGCTGAGGGCAACAGTCTATAGCTAAGACCATTTAATGTATTGCCGTATGAGCCACTTGGATTTTCCTAAGCAACAGTCAATGTCATGGGTGTTTTTTTTTTTTTTTAAAGCTTTTATTTATTTATTTGACAGAGAGAGATCACAAGTAGGCAGAGAGGCAGGCAGAGAGAGAGAGAGGAGGAAGCAGGCTCCCTGCCGAGCAGAGAGCCTGATGCGGGACTGGATCCCAGGACCCTGAGATCATGACCTGAGCCGAAGGCAGCGGCTCAACCCACTGAGCCACCTATTTTCAAACTGCTACAGACTGAAGTGCAAAATTATGGTAGTGGACTGGGAACATTAAGAACTCTGAGACAGTTTAGTCTATAATCAGCAAAAGACCTTAGGAATACATTGTAGTAATATTATTTGAACAGAGGAACAAGGAACACTCTCATAATGATTTAAGTGGCAAATGACTATTCTATAGAAGGACGGATTAATAGGATAGCGCAGAGAGAAAAGCAGAAAAGAGAAATTAGGAGGCAATGGGTAAAATATACATAATCAAGTTTGATGAATGCTTTGAATTCAGCTAGAAATAATGCATACAAAACCGGACTCATAGTCTATCTTTGAGTTCCATAACCCCTTCCCTCTCCAAATATACCTAAGGAATACTGTATCTGAAGAAAACCCACAAACCCGTACATGCTTGCTAAAAGAAAGAAGTAAGTTTTAATAAGCTCTCAATAAGAGAGTGGAAAAAAGTTACTTGTAACTAACTTCACAGTAGCATTATAAATCAGTGTATATGTTTCAAAGGTGGATAGTGTCTCTTAATTACAAAATGATGTCTGGCAAGTTAAAATGCCTACTTGCCTTTTTTTTTTTTTTTAGTCTTTCTCAGATAAACATTATTCTATTCTATATGATTACAATTTTTGCTACATTAGCAAAAGTAATACAATTTATTTGATAATTATATTTCCCATTTTTTTTTTTAATTTGAATTCACTCAAAATTTGCAAACTTCTGAATTCAGGCTTATTTTTAAGTCAACTAGGACAGATTCAAAACATGGTAACTTTTATGCCTATTGTTTAACGGTTTTAAACAATAGTATTTTGATTTTTTCTTAAGATTTTATTTATTTATTTGAGAGGCAGAGAAAAATAGCATGAGTTGTAGGAGGGACAGGGGGAGAGGGAGAAGCAGACTCCCTATGGAGCAGAACCCTGACATGGGGCTCGATTTCAGGACTCTGGCATCATGACCTGAGGCAAAGGCAGATGCTTAATTATCTGAGCCATCCAGGCATCCATATTTTGACATTTCATATAGCTTTTATTGGGCAAAATATAACTTAAAAAATGTATATGTGTAATTGGTATCCACTTTAAATAGTTGTAATATATAATGAAATGAATTATAAAAAGCTGTTAGAAATGTTCATATTTATTTATTCATTCATTTCATTCATTTATAGTGGATTTTGTTAAACTTATTGTTGTTGAACTGGAAGGTCTAATCAGGTCACCAGAAATGTTTACATTTAAATGTTTTGTTATATTCTAGGGGCACCTGGGTAGCTCAGTGGGTTAAATGTTTTGTTATATTCTAAAGAGATGCAGAAATTTAAGAAAAAATTGCTCTCAATGCATACCACTACTCTCTCAAAAAAAGCTGTGAAATACCTCAAAAAGTATTTACATTTTATCATATGAAGCAGGCTATTCTGAAGCCCTTCTCAACAGCCTATCATTTGCTGGGCCTTTTCTGAGGAAAGTGAATCCAGGCAGGAAAACATATATTTGACAGCAATAGAGATAAAATGAGATGTTTTATTATCTTGCCATGACTAAGCAAAGTATTAAACATGTTCATTCTTATTGCCACAATTACTATAATTACTAGACATGTTCCAAAATTAATACTGTAATGTTAAATAAGATTTACAAATTAAAAAGACTCACTGAAAGATATAAATATAGCCTGCCAAAAACCCTTTCTTGAATTATGATAGATGACCATTGTTGTATTTACCTTATTATGAACTTTTAATTATAGCTAAAAATAATTAAGGAGAAAAAGTTACATTGTGAGATGTTATTCTTCCTAATGGGAAAAAACCTCAAAGACAGTAAATGATCGAATTCTTATAGTTGAAACATTACATGGAAATTTGCCTCTAAAAATACATTCATCATTAAAATTCTAAAAAAAAAAAATATCTTTGGTGTCTGCTACAAGCCATGATGGAATAACAAGGGAAAATAAAACTGTCTTTATTAACAGACAACATGATTTGTTATGGGAGAAAACTTCAAAGCATCTATGAAAGCTATTAGCCCAATACATAGCTTTTTTTCAACTTCACACTATGAAAGGTCAGTATGCAAAAGTCGATTGCATTTCTACACATCAGCAATTAGAACTTGCACTAAATAAAATATACCTAGAATAGCTCTTCCCCAATATTAAATGATTCAGTATAAAACTGACACAATATATTCAACACTGTATGATGAAAACAAGAAAATGCCTCTAAAGAGATCTAAACAAATGTAATGATAATATTGTGCTAGTTATAAAAGAAACTAAATATAGATATTAGTTCTTATGACCTGTAGATTTAATGTGATTCCAAGCAAAATTTCAACAGGGTTTTGTTATGTTTTGTTTTGTTTTCAAAAATTGGCAAGATTGTTTTAAATTTGTGCTATAGAGTTTTGGGGGTTTTGTGTTTAGTTTTATTTTCATAAATACCATATCACATATTTTATATATATAAAGACATATATGATATATATGATGTATTCCAGCATTTCTAGTTATTTTTAGAAGGTGCTAACCACCACCATAAATAGCAGGAGAAGAAAACAGCATTCCTCTAAAAATTGTAATAGTCTTCAGCTTTTTTTCTTTTTAATAAATAAATAGAAGCAGCTTTTAGGAAAATAAAATTTTAAATTTAGATTTATATAACTTGTTTGGATAACAGGTATGCAGATATTCCTTAATTTCTCTGTTAATCTATAAAAACATGCTGTTTTTGCTTACCTGATGCATTTTGTTTTCCAAATCTCTCATGAATATTAAGTACAGTGTAACACATAATATATTTTTTTTTACCAAGACTAAATCAAAATTATGAAATTGTTTGGGGTTTATACTATACTATAAATATAGATATGATATATAGATTGTTCCAAACAATATATTAATATTTCTTAAAAGCTTATTTGTAGTATGTATTTTTATTTTTAAAAGATTTATTTATTTATTTGGGTGAGAGAGATATCAAAGATATATGACATATTAATGTTTTTAAATTTCTTTTACAATAAAATACAGAAATATAAAATGAAAATTATTTTGTAAAAATTTATGTGTTGTTTAAATTTTAGGTTTTTTTAATAGAAGTTTTATACAAAGTTTTATACAAAGGGATACTCCTCTTACACTTATAGTATGTTATCACTATTTGTCATTCCCAATAGGATCCTCTTTCAAACATCTTATTTACTACTTTGAATATTTACTACCATCTTTCTGAGTAACAGTTTTATACAGCTACTTATTGTTTATTTCAGCTTTAGAAATTATTTTTTTATTTTTGATTATGACTATAAGGAGATTGTAAAAATCCCTTCAATTCATGCTACCAATACATTTTTGACACAATTTTTAGTGGAATTAAAATTCTGACTATATTTATGTTATATATATTTATTACTAACAGCAGAGTCATATGGTGTACTTTTATAACATTTCTTTTTTTAGAGATTTTATTTCTTGAAAGAGAGAAGGCGAGAGAGTGAGCATGTGAGGGGAGGGCTGAGAGAGAGGGAGAATTAAACTCTGTCATGAGTAGGAAGCCTTTTGCAGGACTCAATCCCAGGAACTGGAGATCATGAGCTGAAGGCAGATGCTCAACTGACTGATCCACCAAGGTGCCCCAACATTTCATTTCTTATACATCTTTTTGTTTTCCCTGATCTTAGTAACTCTTCTTGACTATTTTATAGCATTTCTCTATTATTTATCTTTTGGGATTTTTGTTCTAATTAATGGAAATTTCTCTCAATTTTTTCTCCCTAATTTCTCCTAAGACTTACGTGGTTCTGTCACATACAGTATGTTGTGCAACATCCAGAAAACTTGGCAGTGAAATGCTCCCAAAATCACCCTATAGTGTGTTGTGTTTCCCACAAAAAAATATTGTTCTATGCTCTGATACCTCCATTTAGATAGAAGTATGATGAAAAACGGAAAGTTAAACATATCATTGGAGGCATGGACGGAAATAAATTGCATGAAATAAAAATTGTTATAAGTGTTTAACATGCAAGTGGCAACTCGTTTTTCAAAGCAGATTATTTAGACATAAATTTGCATGATATATGACTAAATTGAAAGGATCTGTAGGACAAAAAAATGGTTTCATACAAGAGGAAGTGAGGTCAATGAAGATATACTGAAAAAGATACATTTATCAAACCATTGCCAAGATATAGTTTACAATATTTTGTGGTTATAAATGTGAGAGCATTAAAAATAACTTGAAGTTTTCCATAAAGAATAACTGAGTGTTGCAGAGTTTATAATAAACATACACACACATACACAGATAGTACACATTTACTTAACAATGAAACAGAAAATGCCCAAGGTCATATTAAGGAGCACAGATAAGGACATTTTTAATATGTGCCTACTTTACATAATGGTGATAACTGAAATAGTGATAGTGACAGATCACATATGAATGATCAAAGGGCAAAAAATAGTTGAGTAGAGGGCGCCTGGGTGGCTCAGTGGGCTAAGCCGCTGCCTTCGGCTCAGGTCATGATCTCAGAGTCCTGGGATCGAGTCCCACATCGGGCTCCCTGCTCAGCAGAGAGCCTGCTTCCCTCTCTCTCTCTCTCTGCCTGCCTCTCCATCTACTTGTGATTTCTCTCTGTCAAATAAATAAATAAAATCTTTAAAAAAAAAAAATAGTTGAGTAGAGAAATTTTGAGTACTTATATTTAGCATGCTACATAATAAATTAGAGGCTAAGAAGCTATTTAAAAAGTAATATAACACACAGAAACAAGATAGGAAAAATCATGAATCAAATAGAATCTATGAATAATAGATTTAATCATTATGTTGAATCAATGTCCTGTCATGATATAAAAATATTACAACTTTATTTTTATTTCTTTGTCTTCATTTTAATATTACCAATTCTTTTCTTTTTCTTTTCTTTATTTTAAAGGAACAAATCAATGAATTTTCTTTTCATCCACCCAAAGTGCTACTGCCATTTCATGTCTCAAAAAAAATCTCTATTCAAATGTCCAGTTACCTAACAATAAGGAAAACTCTAGAATTGATAACTTTTTTCCCTAGCCTTACTATTTGTATCAAGAGAATTGTCACATTCCTTATTGTCTCATTTTTCCTCAAATCTCCCTCATTTTCTAGTTACTGAAGTTGGCCCCTTCAGCATGGGACCCAACAGAAGAACTGACTCAGAAGAAAGAGCTTACTCTGACAAATATATGATGTTGCCACACTGGTTGACTCCATCTTTGACATTCGTATGGGGACATCACTGTTTACTGAGCTGAGAACTTGTGGTTAACAAATGATGTCAGTCAATAAACCATTTAGCCTGCCACTCATCCCTACTCCCAGATCTCCAACAGGTCACTCTGAACACTAGTAAATATTTGACTTCTTTTGCTTTCCAGGTCATCTTCTTGAGCAGAACTTAACATGACTCTCAGCTCTCTCCACTTCTGTTCAAAGGAAATACTCATGGCATCCTTGACTGACTGGAAAACACAGTAGCATCTCCCCTCAACTCTTATCTCTCAAGGATCTCACAGGCTATTGAATGCTGTTTTCCAGATTTCCTGGGGTTAGGGGGTCAGACCTCAAACTCCAAAACACAAACACATTTTCTATAACCAATGACCCCAAACTTAGTTTTGAGAAATAGTTGCAGGAAGTTCCCTATGATGTATGTAGATTTAATGCATAGCTAGCTCTAAAGAAATCCTCAAGAAGTTCTTTCTCTCCAGTGGGTCAACTCCTTTTATTCACATGTCATAGATTAAGTCACCAAAGCCGTAAAGCCCATGATTTCATGTGGGTTTGAACTTTGGCATTTCTGTATGCAAACACACATTTGTATCAATCATCTTTACTTTTCAACCAGAACTTCAAATTTAATATTCTTCTCATAAGTTTCAACAAGGTTAAATGCCAAAAAACAGATTGTGAAATATATGGATAAAGGAAAGGTCACTGAATGTAAAAATAAATAATAAATAAGTAAATAAATAAACAAATAAATTTTAAAAACTCATTGCTGACTTTCATGAAAATGGTAGAGACAAAAACATGAGTGTAAGAGACTTAGACACTAGTTACATATTAGCTTACTAACTTCTAACTTCAAGATGAGCTTGCTGATGAACTTGCATCTTTCAGGCCAGAACATGGATGATTCACCCCTTATTTGAACTTTTTATCCTCTCTGCCCAAACACCCCTTCCACCCCCAGCCACACGGGAAATAGAGACTTTGCTAGAAATACAGCCCCTAGATGTGTTGAGCCTGCTTGCACCTTATCTCTCCAGCATGTGTAAGTCCTCTGATTTTTAGTCAAAGGTGCCCAGCACAGCCACACCCAGACTGTTTACATATTAGAAAGGGTGGGGGGGAGTAACCTCTGGATTCTGTGATTCCACTTGCTGTTCTGAGCCTGCCCATCTCAGAGAGGCATAGGCAGATTTCTCACACTGTGACCCAGAGTGGAACATCAAGAAGTATGGAGTGAGGTGGGGGGGAGGGCTAGATCCTAATGAGGGCAAATTCTTCCAAAGGAGGCATAGGTCCCCTTTGGAATTATAGGAGGCTCATGCTCTCCTGCACATCAGAAGTCTTCCAATAGTTTATAGTTAAGATGTGACAGGATGGTAGGTAGACTTTTCTTCCTATTCTAGGAGCATTATGGGAAATACAAATAAATATAAGGCTTAGGGTTGGTATTTCAAAGGGCTCTGGGTAGAGTTAAATTGCAAAGGGAAATAAATATTAAGGGGATCTTTGCAGATTACTTTGCAGGAAGACAGATCTTAAAATTTTGACTTACTGGAATATATTGTGAGAGAGAAAGTTTCCATGTTGACTTCATGTAGAGTTTGACCCTGCTCTCCCACATAATAAAGGGCTTTAGAATATTTGAATTCTATTATCTCCCTCTTTACTTACACATTATTGTCACATCTAGAAATTTAAAATATTAATTATATATATATAATATTTTATGTATTTTCTAGGCATTATTATTGCTTTTAAACTTTTTAATATAATCTAAAAATCATTACTTTAGTTTGCTTTTCAGCAAGTAGCTCAAATATTATCTAAAACATAATATTCCCCTTTTTTTTTTTTTTTTTTTTATTTGACAGAGAGAGAGAGAAAGAGAACACAAGCTGGGGGAGAGGGAAAGGGAAAAGCAGGTTCCCCACTGAGCAGGGAACCCAATGTGGGACACCAACCCAGGACCCGGGATCATGACCTCGGCTGAAGGCAAATACTTAACATTGAGCTTGTTAAGGGGCCACTGAGCCACCTAGGGGCCCCTAAAACATAGTATTTCTTAGAGTATATTAAGGTCAACACAATTTTCAACACAGAGACCATGTTAAAAATAAGAGGTTTTTTTTTCTGGTTTGGTTTGGTTGGAAACATACCTTTTAAAATTTATTTTTAAGTTGTGGGAATAGTTTGAGTAACTCTCTTCTACTTTTTATAAAGAACAAATGAATGTTTATCTTTGCCCTATTATTTTATTGTTCTCTCTTTCCCACATGTATGCAGGCTTATGTGTTTTTCTGTAAGTAGCCTCTGGTACTCTATTTATCTGGAGTTTTGCCTTCTCGGATTCTATATTGATAATCTCTTATTGGTCTCTGAGTTCTTCAGTGGTTATTTAATTATTTTCAGTTGGACTGTTGGTCCAAATCATTTTGCTTACATTACTAGAAATATAATCTTATAGGAGTATTCTTTATTTTCTTTGACATCAATAATAAAACCATTTTACAGATATGTAATAAAATAAATATAAATAATACTACCATCCAAATGATATTCAAGAAGACAGTAGTACTGCTATATTGGTTGGTAAGAGTACACAAACTGAGAATTGCTGGAGGGGAGAGGGGTGAGAGGGATGGGGTGGCTGGGTGACAGACAGGGGAGGGTATGTGCTATGATGAATGCTACAAATTGATTAAGATTGATGAATCACACAGACTTATATGATAAAAGTATGAAGTGTTGGGGTTCCTGGGTGGCTCAGTGGGTCAAGTCTCTGCCTTCAGCTCAGGTCATGATCTCAGGGTCCTGGGATCGAACCCCACATCAGGCTTTCTGCTCAGCAGGAAGCCTGCTCCCCCAACCCCCCCCCACCTGCCTCTCTGCCTACTTGTGATCTCTGTCAAATAAATAAATAAAACCCTTAAAAAAGTATAAAATATTAAGACAACATATTATCCCTCTGAATTATTTGAAAAATAAGTTCATATTTATCCTCTTCTAATCACATTTTACAGCAAATTTAATTATGGTGAATTTGCTTTCTTCATCTTTCTCATAACTAAAGCTGTCATCCAGATAATGATAAACTTTGTCATAAAATTCCACTTCCTTTAAAAGTTTAAGTTTATTTGCAATAACCTGGTTGATTATATAATTGGTTATTAATAGCTAATGTAATATTAAGTTAATTTCACTTAAGATCAAAATAAGAATGAAGAAAACACTTTCTGGTTTAGAAGCCTTTTCTAAGGACCCTCAATTATTTGGAAGACTGACTCAGTTCTCCTTTCCTATTTTAAGTATGTTTTTAAGAGGTACCTGGGTGGCTCAGTCAGTTAGGCATCACCCTTCACCTCAGGTCATGATCTCAGGGTCCTGGGATCCACGCCCCTATTCAGTGTGGAGTCTGCTTCTCCCTGTGCCCCTCACCATGCTCATGCTCTCTCTCTCACTCGCTCTCTCTCTCAAATGAATAAAAAAAAAAGTTTTTAAAAAATGTTTTTTTTAAGGGTGCCTGGGTGGCTCAGTCATTAGGCATCTGCCTTTGGCTGGTGTCATGATCCCAAGGTCCTGGTATCGAGTCCTGCATTGGGCTCCTGCTCAGCGGGGAGCCTGCTTCTCCCTCTTCCACTCCCCCTGCTTGTGTTCCCTCCCTGTCAAATAAATAAATAAAATCTTTAAAAAAAAATGCTTTTAAATATCACAAATGTACTTAACTATGCATTACTTACATTTTCTCAAAAGCCCCTTTGATCTTATTACATGTGATAATTTTTCATAGGATAAAAACCAATGATAATGACTTAATAGGATCAGATGTTACAGTCTTTTTATTTTTTTAAGTTTTATTCCTTAATTTTAATTTTTATGTTTTAACTTATTTTTTCAGGTTCTGTAATCTAATGGTACTGTTAATTTTTTTTCTTACAGACTGACTCAAGATGCAAATCCTGGTTACTTCCTGCAGCCCTCAAAAATTAGAGGCACTTTCTAGTGTGAAAGGAGACCTTAGTTACCCACAGTTCACAATACCACTAACGTGGCTGCTTTTTTCCCCAAATGTTGACTCTGACATTAACTTTGTATAGTTTAAATGCTCCATATGTGAATTAACTTTGTTAGCCTCACGTTTGGTTTTTCCACAGCAATAGTTTCCACTGAATGGCATTGTGAATGGATAAACACTGTGATAGATTTTCAGAGTCATTTACCACCATAATGGCATCATGATGAGCAAGTAACAGTGTACTCCATTTTCCATTTTGTACTTACTTAGAAATTCATGTTTTAAATGTCGGTGAGATCATAACATTCAGTATATTGAAACAATCATTGTTTGGTTCACTCTGGATCTGAGAATGTAATTGGTGTAATATAGAGTCAATTTGTTTCCTTTATTGTCATTTCTGAATATTTGTTAACTGAATTCTAGTAACTTTCCTATCCAGAAGCCCTCAATTCCTATCAAGGCATCAAGGGATTGTACAGAGCTGATTACACACTCAGACCTAGAGCACGGTGAAGCCAATTGCTTCATATGCCCCCTTTGCCACATTTGTTGGTTCAGTGGTGGACATGTGATTTGAATCAAACAATTACTCTGAATCTCAGAATTTGTTCTTTCCATGCTAGGAGCAAGATTCTCTCATTCTGTCAAGCATGAAGGATGAAGTGCATACTTCTGTGAGCTGTTAACAGAAATACTGGGATCATGAATTCTTATTTATAGCAGTAATTAATATGTGGAGATTAGAAAAGGAAAAAATGTTCCTTCTTAACAACATTGATTTAATAATCAAAAGTACCCTGCAGTCAGACTTTAACCTCTCTAATTCTCAATTTTATAAAACATGTCAACCACATTTTTAATTAAGATACACCTAAAAATTAATACACTGTACAATAAATTTTCAACTATGGAAACACCACCCAGGTCAAGAAATAGAATGTCATCAACACCTTCAAAACTCTTTGTTATCCGTGTCAATCTCTATCCCTTACTTTTTGCACAGAAGCAAACAATATATTGGATTTTCACAAGTTACTGGTTTTGTGTGTTTCTAAATTATAAATGCCTAAATTCATATACTTTGCATTCATTTGTATTTTGCTTCTTTTAAAATTATGCTTTTAAGAGTTCTCCATATAGCAAGAATTCATTTATTTTCACTGTCATAGGGTATTCCATTTCTGTGTATGACAGACTGATATATTCATTCTTCTGTCCATCTGTTGATAAATTTTATTACTAAATATGTCACATATATATTACCTCCTCATGGTTTTGTGTGTCTATTTTTTCATTCTCTGAAGTTTTCTCATGAAGCGCAGTATTCATAAATTTTAGGAGTCCAATTTATTATTTTTTTACTGATTAGTCTTTCTGTTTAAGCAAACTTTTTCTATTCTGAGGTCATGAATATCCAAAAGTCACCTCCAAAAAGATTCTTTTTTTTTTTTTTTTTTTCCACTTTTCTTACTTGGTTCTCAGTCTTGCTAAAATATTTTTTTTCATACAATGTGATTTAGGAGTCACTGTTGTTTGTTTTTACCCATATGGATGTCCCATTGATTTTAACAACATTCACTGAAAAGTTTCCTTTCAATTTCCTTTCTTTATTTTATTTTTTCTTTTCTTTTCTTTTCTTTTCTTCTTTCTTTCTTTCTTTCTTTCTTTCTTTCTTTCTTTTTCTTTCTTTCTTTCCTTCCTTCCTTCCTTCCTTCCTTCCTTCCTTCCTGTCCACCTTTGTTATACATCTGATGTCTTCATACACATAGGTCTGTTCAGATTCTATCTCATCTCTCCCTCTTCTCTTCTGGAGTCAGTTTGACACTAAATTAAAATTAACATCCATAATTTATAATAAATCCCAACATCTAGTAGTGTAAACTTCCCAATTTTTCTTCTTCTCTGAGTACCTCGAATATTAATAAACTTGTAAATTCAGCAAAATATTACTGGAGTTCTTCTTATTCTTGTACTTTATTGATCAAGTCCCAGAATCACCTACAATTTACTGTCTAGGTAAAGCAGACAATCTTGCTTAATCTTAGCACCATGACATCTCAGGGTAGGCACCTGACATTTACCACATGTCTGGGGCAGTCACCTCTTCTCTCTAAGCTTCCAAATTATTGCTCTAGTACCCAGAGTTTGTAATAAAAAAAATCAGTAATGCATTAACATTTTGTTTTTCTTAACTGATTTTGTATGGAGAAACAAACCTTGCACTCTTATTTTTTGTTTTTGTTGCAAGTTTTAATTTAATTCTAGTCAGTTAACATATAGTGTTATATTGTTTACAGGAGTAGAGTTTAGTGATTCATGACTTACATAGAACACCCAATGCTGATCACAAGTGCCCTCCTTCATACCTATCACCCATTTAGCCCATTCTCTCACCACATCCCCTCCATCAACCCTCAGTTTGCTCTCTAGATATAAAAGTTTCTTATGGTTTGCCTTCCTCTCTTTTTCCCCCTTCCCCTATGCTCATCTGTTATATTTCTTAAATTCCACATATGAGTGAAATCATATGACATTTTTCCTTCTCTGACTGATTTGTTTCATTTAGCATAATACAGGCTGGATCCATCCGCATTGTTGGTAATGGCAAGATTCCAGTCTTTTTACTGACTGACTAATATTCCACTGTGTATGTCTACAGCTTGTTTATCCATTCATCAGCCAATGGTCATCTGGGCTCTTTTCATAATTTGGCTATTGTGGATAATGCTGCTAAAGACAACATGGTGCATGGGTATCTTTGAATCAGTATTTTTGCATCTTTTGGGTAAATACCTGGTAGTGCAATTGTTGGGTCAGAGGGTAGTTCCATTTTTAACTTTTGGAGGAACCTCCATAATGTTTTCTAGAGTGCCTGCCACAGTTTGCATTCCCACCAGCAGTTTATTTATTTATTTATTTTTAAAGATTTTATTTATTTATTTGACAGAGAGAGATCACAAGTAGGCAGAGAGGCAGGCAGAGAGAGAGAGGAGGAAGCAGGCTCCCTGCTGAGCAGAGAGCCCGATGTGGGACTCGATCCCAGGACCCTGAGATCATGACCTGAGCCGAAGGCAGCGGCTTAACCCACTGAGCCACCCAGGCGCCCCCCCACCAGCAGTTTAAAAGGGTTCCCCTATCTGTGCATCCTTGCCAACACCTGTCCTTCCTGTGCTGTTAATTTTAGCCATTCTGACAGTTGCGAGGTGGTATCTCATCATGGTTTTGATTTTTAGTTCTCTAATGATGAGTTATGTTGAGCATCTTCTCATCATATGTCTGTGGGCCATCTGGATGTCTTCTTCAGAAAATGTCTGTCTGTGTTGTCTTCCCATTTCTTAACTGGATTATCTGTTTTTTGAATACTGAGCTTAATAAGTTCTTTTATAGATTTTGGTTTGCCAGCTCTGCCACTTGCATTCTTATATAGTGGTAGAGCTGGAAAACATACCAAAGTAGAGTTAACACCTGTAAGTAGCTGGCCAGGGAGGAACATGTGACTTTTTTGTGGGAAACACGTGAACAAATGTTTTTGTGTCCTCTTCAGGCCAAGGCACGTAAGAAGGAGCTCTTCTTTCCCTGTGCTTTCTTTTCCTCTCCACTGGCTGGATGCAGGTGACTACTGGTCCAAAAGAACTGTGGAGCCAATACCTGGCAGGAGACCACCTACCACCCAGGAATACCTACCTCCAAACCAAATGCCAGCAACTTTTAGTGCCTATAAAATCTATTCTACTATTCTGTTCACTGACTTTTTGAGATAGATATTTTGCTGATAAATTTTCAGGACTTCTCTTTTGTTTGTGTGTGTGTGTGTGCATGTGTGTGTGTGTGTGTGTGAATACAAGCATTTAAGACCACAGATATTGGATTGTTTTTACTGTTTTGCAGAAGATACAATGTGTAGTTTTCATGGTTTTTTAGTTTTAAACATTTTATAAATTCCATTATGATTTTCTATTTGACTTGTGGGTTATGATAGGAGATAATTCACACCGTACACACATTTTTTATTGTATTTTTCAATATATAATAGTAATCGTATTATGGTAAGGGTGTATGTTCTATAATGTGTAAATCCTAAACATTGCTCATATAATTTTCACAATTGTTTCATGTGTTCTTCTGTAACTGCTGGTTTTACAGTTTCATTTATTTGATCAATGATTTTCATTTCATCTTCAAGTTTGCTCTATACTTCTGTTGTTTTGTAATTAGATTGACCTGATTATTAAGATATATAATGACCTTTTTCATTTTGTTGAATTTGTCTATTACTTTATGTATAAAATAAAAGATTATTTTACTTCTCAGACACACATTGTCATCTGTAACTATCATGGTTATATCTCCAGAACTTACTCATCTTAACACTGCAAGTTTGTACCTTTTAACCAACATCTCCCCATTTTTCCCACCTCCAGCACCTGAATACTACCATTCTACCTTATGTTTCTTGAAGTTTGAATTTTTCATAGATTCCAGATATTATTTCATGTGTTATTGGTCTTTCTGAATATGAATTAATTCACTTAGCATAATGTACTTCAAGTTCATCCACATTTACTGTATTGTATACTTGATATTTGCTAAGACAAGAGATCATAAGTGTACTTACCACACGTACAAGGCTAACTATGTGAGGTGAAGGATTTAAGGTCATCAATGTAGAGTTATACTTAAAAAAATACTTAGACAGCTCTTTTGAACCACACAAATTATATAAATTTAGTATAATAACACGGGTTATAGATGGTTTGAGTTGACAGTTTCTTATGGTATATTTTTTTCATTTCATAGTAAGTGCCAAAGATAGAATTCTAACAGTCCACTGATGGTTGGGGGAGTGCAAACAAGAGGTTGTATAAGGAGTTAATTCAAATTTATTGAGGAAGTTTGTATCTATTTTAGATAATGATTTAGCTAATGCATTAACTATTTAAAACTTCTGCCTTCTCTCAGGAAATGTTGTATTGTAACCTATATAATATATAAAGTATAAGATAAAATACACAAAAATAATCATAGTAGATGTCTGCCTTCAGTTCAGGTCATGACTCCAGTGTCCTGGCCTTGGGATGAGCTCTGCATCTGATTTCCTGCTTAGCAGGGAGTCTGCATCTCCTTCTTCCACTCCCTCTAGTTGCTCATGCACAGTCTCTCTCTCTCTCTCAAATAAATAAATCTATTTTTTTTTTTAATGAGCATAGTAGGAATTCTGGTAAAATAAATCCCAAGCCTTATCATAGTCTATGGGGCGCTATCTGCTCTGTCCCTGTCCATCTTTGAAACAGTATCCCCTTGACTGTTCTATCTTCCTCCTTTAATAATCTTTATGTGGATCCTGGTACCACATAAATTCTTTCCAAACTTGGAAACTTTTCACATACTTTCTCCACAACCCGGGCTCTTTCCACTCAAGTCTTCACATGGGTCATTAAATACTCCATATTTGGGCAACATCTCCCCAGAGAGGTATTTTGAATCATTCTCATTAAGGTAGGGATTTTCTCCATTATCATTTATCATCCTAGTCTAAACAGTATTTAAGAGTAACTCTAACTATTCTATGCATTTTAATTGTTTAGTTATAAATGTCCTCTAAGAGAAGTGTTTCATTTTTTATCTCTATAATGTAATTCACTAGTGGTTAACACAAAGGTGCTCAATAAATACTTTTGCAAGGAGTGTTGAATGTAACAATGCATTATGCTCATGAACTGACCAAGTTCTTGATACCAAACAGGAGGGACAAAGAAGCACATGTGAAATGGAAATCTGTATGTACAGTATGAGGAAAATTTTTAAATAAATATTATAAATATCCCCACAAACAGAAGATAATTTATATTTGTCAAAGTACAAAAAGAGATAATACCAAGGACTATAAAAATTATTTCTAGGTTTTTTTTCTTCTTTTTTTTCTTTTGCTTCTTAAATTCCATATGTGAGCAAAATAATGGTATTTGTTTTACTCTGACTAACTTATTTCACTTAGCATTATACTCTCTGGATCCATATATGTTGTTGCAAATGATAAAATTTCATTCTTTTACTGGTACAGCCATAGTGGAAAAGAGTATGAAAGTTCCTCAAGAAGTTAAAAACAGAACTACAACTATGATCCAGCATTTGCACTATTGGGTATTTACCCAACAAACACAAAAACACTAATTCAAAGTGATACATGCACCCCTATGTTTATAGCAGCATTATTTATAATAGCCAAATTATGGAAGCATCCCAAATGTCTATCGATTGATGTCATCCACATTTCCATCGATTGATGAATGGATAAAGAAGATGGTGGCCTATTACTCAGCCACAAAAAAGAATGAAATCTTGACTCTTGCAATGATATGGTTGGATCTAGAGAGTATAGCGTTAAGCAAAATAAGCTAGTCAGAGAAAGACAAATATCACATGATTTCACTCATATGTGGAATTTAAGAAACAAAACAAATGAGAAAAATGAAAAAGAGAGAGAGAGAAGCCAGGAAGGAAAGGGCCTCTTAATTAAGGGGAAAAAATTGATGGTTACCAGAGGGGTGGTGGGTGAGGGATGGAGGAAATAGGTGATGGAAGTTAAGCAGGGCACTTGCTGTGACGAGCACTGGGTCACGTTCAGAAGTTTTGAATCACTGTATTGTACACCTGAAGGTAATATTACACTGTATGTTGACTAAGTGGAATTAATATAAAAACTTAAAATAATTAAAAATAGAATTACCATATGATCCAGTAATTCAACTACTGGGTATTTATCCAAGGAATATGAAAGCACTAATTTGAAAAGATATATGCATCCCTTTGTTTATTGCAACATTATTTATAATAGCCAAATTATTTCCAGTCTGTGATGAGAGTACAGTGTTGCTAGGACTAATAGAAAGAAATTTTAAAGGCTTTCACTTCAAATACTTTTTTAAAGGGGGGTAGGGAACAACAGCAATAACAACAAAAAAACAAAAACAAAAGGGCTTGGTGGCCAAATGAGAGGAGATGTATTTATCTCAGAATAGAGTCGGCTACCTCAGATGAGGAGGTCATACCGGGTCAGCCATCAACTCCTGGCCAATCAGAATCTTTTATTTTCTCTTTGATTCCATTTTCTAAAGAGTGAAGTTTAAATATTGAGATAGTCATTAACAAACTGAAAAACAGAAGCTTGTGCAGGGAAAAGCATAGTGAAATTTATTAAATAATTATAGTTCACCTTTGAAGAACACTGGAGTTATGGATGCTGAAAGTAGAAAATCCACACCTCACTTCTGACTCCCCCCAAATTTAATGATTATATTCTGTATGTATGTTTTTGTGATTTGTCCCTTGTAACCAACCACCCAGACTTTACAAGTACACAGGCAGGCTAACAAGTGTTGTTTGTGAGACTCATGCTCTGTGAGGAACCTTGGGAGCTTGGTTTTTTGCGGTATGTCAATCTGGCTTCCAAGTAAGAACTGGCTCCTCTGGTCTGGATGCCAAGAGTGTCAAATCTTGTCTCAAGTCCCATCTTGCTCCACGCTGGTGTGGCCTCCCCTGAATGGAATCTTGGAGGGGAGGCAGACACAAAGCCTGGGATTCTTGGAAATATAGAAACATGATGACATGGAAATGCAGCTCAGTCCAAACTGCATGTAGGTAAAGAAACATTTAATTTTAAACCCTGTTATTGGTTATGGGGGTTTGGGAGGGGTGAGTTGGAAGTCCCCCCTCAGGGGAGGACACTCTGTGCAGGCATCGCCTTCAGGAATCCAGCCTGATTTTTCCTATGGGGCTTCTCTAGCTGATGAGGTCAGATGTTGTAAGTACCTGGTTTTATATAACTTTGTTTTATTCTCATTCATTGCCTATTATTATATCATTTATGTGTAGATTCCCTTTCTCTTCTGTTTCTATTAGGTTTCAAAAATAATAAGCTTTCTCTCCTTTTCGAAACTGAAACACAGCTGTTGTGTTTTGTGCACAACATAGTAACATCTTTCAAATGACTGAAAGCCTTATAGATAATGTAAACAGTCAATTAATACATATTTTTATATGCTTTATGTATTATCTCCTGTGTCCTTACAATAAAGTAATCTAGAAAAAATAAAATATTAAGAAAATAAGAAGGAAGACAAAATACGTGTACAAGTGTTCTACCATAAAAAGTCCACATATGGGCATCCGGGTGGTCTCTGTCTTCAGCTCAGGTTATGATCTCAGGGTCCTGGAATTGGGCCTGCATGTCAGGCTTCCTGCTCAGTGGGGAACCTGCTTCTCCCTCTCTCTCTGCCTGCCTCTCTGCCTACTTGTGATCTCTCTCTGTCAAATAAATAAATAAAATCTTTTTAAAAAATCTACATGAAAGTCAACCTGTACAGTTCAAACCCATTTTGTACAAGGATCAACTGTATAGTTGATCTTCACATTTCCTTATATCTTCACCAAAATGACTACTATATCCCCCAAACTTTGTAGTCCCTTATCTCAACACAAGATGTAATTTCAAGGGAGCTAACCTTAAGTACCTTAAGTAGCCTTAAGTTTCAAACAGTTACAAACATGGCAAAAACCAACATCAAAGCAAGATAAAGTACTAATCTTTATTATCTGGATCAATCAGCTTCAAATACTAAGGGTTAAAATCCCTGTGAAACAAAGAAAAGAAAAAGAAAATAAGATGTGTCTACCTTATTTGGGAGGAAATAGCAAGCCTGGGAGAAATGAGTACTATCATAAAGTCAAAGCAAAAATGTTTGCTCTTTTAAGAGTGAAAGTTATATTGCCCACAAAGATATTTTAAAATACGATTTGGTACACTTACAGGTGGTGAAGACAATAGTATAGTTTTACTTTTCCTTGTTCTTCTCCTTCTTAATACAACTAAATACCTTGGATTTATTACACTAACAATGAAGGAATCCTAATTACCCCAGAATACCTTGGAACCCAAGACATGAGAAACTACAATGAAGTGAGTTCCCTGGGTTTTCTTTCTCTCCCTGATATATATTTGACCTAGGCAGTGGCAGAGAAAATAATAGCAAACCACAATAGGCATAGTGAAAAGTCTATAAAATCGGCAACATACAAGAATAACCTGCCCTTGCTGGTTAAAGGACCTGAAAAGCAGAAATCTAACAGACCTAGCAGAGAGCCCTAACTGACTCATCAGCTGGCTGCTGCTGATGATATGATCCACTGGTGGTAGTAATAGCAAAGGTAATCCACTCCAGCCCTGCTCAAAATTTGGGCTCCACTGGGCATCTAACCTGCCTGTAGCAGAGGTCGTAATGAAACCTGGCTATCCCAGGCCAAGCTTCATAACTTAAATTCAGTGAGTGGACCTAAAGAGATTTATTAGCAGCTGTGGTAACAAAGTCCTCCTGGGTCACCCAAGACCCGGCTTATCAACTGGGGTACCAGCAGGAATCCTGATGCAAAACTATGCATCTCTTTGCCCTCTACACTGTAGCATAGACACACCAGCCCGGAAGCTTTGCTCTCATCTCTCAAATGTTGCCCAGTCACAGAGGGAAGCTCAGGAAAGTTCCTTCTGTCTTTACAGGTGGCACCAGCAGGGCTGGAGCAGGAATCCCAGAAGCATCAGACAATGAGCAGAGCAGAAATGCACTGTCATAGGAGGAACCCGAACACTCACTGGAACTATAGCCTTTAAAATTGGTCAGACCTAAATGCTGAAACTAAACAGGGCAAGCTGATGATTCAGATAGGATCGAGATTCTCCTAATAAAAGAACCCAGATGTCCATGGTACAACTGAAAATCACTGTTCTACAAAAAGCAAAGGAAACCTGCACTTGAGTAAGAAAGCCATAAACTGACATGAATACCAAAAATAATATGAGTATTATTTTTAAAAATATTTTATTTATTTATTTGGCAGAGAGAGATAGCAAGAGAGGGAATACAAGCATGGGGAGTGGAAGAGAGAGAGGGAGAAGCAAGCTTCCTGCTGAGCAGGAAGCCTGACATGGGATTCAATCTCAGGACTCTGGGATCATGACCTGAACCAAAGGCAGATGCTTAATGGTTGAGCCACCCAGGTGTCCCAATATGAGTATCATTTGATAAGGATTTGATAAGGCTTTAGAAACAGCCACCATAAAAATATGTCAGCAATTAAGTGCACATTTTCTTTAACCTAATGAAGAAGGAGAAAATTGCACCAAAGGAAAATAAGTTAAGAAACAGAAACAAAGGATAATGGGGTATTTGTACTTTTTTTTCCTATTTCTCCTCTAAGTACAATGACAAATGGTGGGCATTCCCTGTAAAGCAACATAAAAGAATTTTGAAAATTAGAGAAAAGTGTGTGGGCCAGATAATGTTCATGTGCCCTGAAAACAACATGGTAGTTAAGTTCCAGAAATTTCTTATTGGCTCATATACAAGTATACCTCAGAGATTGTGCAGGTTCCACCAGCACAATGGAGTGAATATCACAATAAAGTGAGTCAAATCAATTTTTTGGCTTTTCAGCACATTTAAAAGTTATGTTTAAACTATACTGTATTTTATGAAGTGTGAAATAATATTGTGTCTAAAAAGATGATGTGCATATCTTAAGTTGAAAAATGCTTTATTGCTCAAAAATGCCAACCATCATCTGAGCTTCAACCAGCTTGTAATCTTTTTGCCAATGGAAGGACTTGGCTCATTGTTGATGGCTGCTGTCAGATCACTGTCAGTGGTAGCTGATGAAAGTTGGCGTGGCCATTGTAATTTCTTAAAATAAGACACGGAAGTTTGCCTCATTGATTACCTCTATCCTTCACAAATTAGCTCTTCCTTCCCTCTTTCCTTTCACAGCCCTTCTTTCTGTATATATGGTGCTATTTGATAGCATTTAACCTACAGTAGAATTTCTTTCAAAACTGAAGCCAATCTTCTCATCCCTGCCACTGCTTTATCAACTCAGTGTATGTAATTTTGTAAATCCTCTGCTGTTGTTTCAACAACCCTCACGGCATCTTCACTAGGAGTAAATTCTATCTCAAGAAACCACTTTCTTTGCTCATCCATAAGACACAACTCCTCATCCATTCAAGTTTATCATGAGATTTGCTGCAATCTGATGGCATAGACAGGCTTCACTTCTAGTGCTAGTTCTCTTGCTATTTCTCTCACAACTGCAGTTACTGCCTCCACTGAAGTACTGATCTCCTCAAAATCACCTATGAGGGTTGGAAGCAACTTTTTCCAACTCCTGTTAATGTTGATTTTTTTGACCACTTCCCATGAATCATGAATGTTCTTAATGATACCTAGAATGGAGAATCTTTTCCAGGTTTTCAATGTCCTTTCCCCTGCTCCATCAGAGGGGTCACTATCTACAGAAGCTATAGCCTTACAAAAAGTATTTCTTCAATAATAAGACTTGAAAGTAAAAATGCCTCCTTGATCCAAAGTGGATTGTATTACAGAAAGCTGTTGTATTAGTAGGCATGAAAACAACATTAATCTTGTTGTCCATCTCCAGCAGAGCTCTTCAGTAATGAGTACATTGCCAATGAACAGTAACATTTTGAAAGCAATCTTTTTTTGCTGAGTAGTAGGTCTCAACAGTGTGCTTAAAATATTTAATAAGTCATGCTATATGCAGATATGCTGTCAGCTAGGCTCTGTTGTTCCATTTATAAATCAAAGACAGAGTAGATTTAGCATAATTATTAAGGGCTCTAGGGTTTTTGGAATAGAAATTAACATTGGCTTCAACTTAAAGTCAACAGCTGCATTAACCCCTAATAAGAAAGCCAGTTGGCCTCTGAGGTTTTGAAACCAGGCACTGACTTTTCCTCTCTAGCTATGAAAGTGCCAGGTGGCATCTTCTTCTTCTAGTAGATTGTTTTGTCTACATTGAAAATCTGTTATTTAGTGCAGCCACCTTAATTACTTATCTTAGCTCATCTTCTGAAAAACTAGCTGCAGGTTCTATATCAGCACTTCTGCTTCTCTTTGTAGTTTTATGTTATGGGGATAGTTTCTTTCCTTAAACCTCATGAACCAACCACTGCTAGCTTCAGAGCTTGTCCTACAGTTTTCTCACCTCTCTCTACCTTCAACCATCATAGAATTGAAGACAATTGGGACTTAGCTTTGGATTAAGCTTTGATTTAAGGGAATGGTGTGGCTGGCCTGCATATATATATATATATATATATATATATATATATATATATAATATTGCTTATTTATTTGAGAAAGACATAGTGAGAGAGGGAACAAAAGCAGAGGGAATGGTAGAGGGAGAACCAGGCTCCTGTTGAGCAGGAAGCCTGACACAGGGCTCGATCGCAGGACCCTGGGATCATGACCTGAGCCAAAGGCAGATGCTTAACTTACTGTGCCACCCAGGTGCCCCTGCTTTCCTAACATTAGTGCATTCACTGGACTAGCACTTTTAAGTTCCTTCCAGAACTTCTACTTCATATTCACAACTTGGCTAACTGGCATTAGAGGCGTAGCTTTCAGCTCATCTTAGCTTTCACCACACGTTTCTTACTAAACTTAATCAGTTCTAGCTTTGGATTTAAAGTGAGAGGTGTGCAATTTTTCTTTCATTTGAACACTTAGAAATTACTATAGGGTTGTTAACTGGCTTAATTTCAACACTGTTGTTTCTCAGGGAACAGGGAGGCCTGAGGAGAGGGAGGAGATGGGAAATGGCAAGTCAGTGGAGCAACCAGAACACACACAAATTTTATCAGCAAAGTTCATTGTTTTATACGGGAGCAGTTTGTGGTCCTCACAAATTACAATAGTAACATCAAAGGTCACTGATCACAGATCTCCATGACGAAAATATAATAATAATAATAAAGTTTGAAATATTGTGAGAATTACCAAAATGCACAACAGAGACACAAGTGAACAAATACTGTTGGAAACATGGTGCCAACACACTTGCTTGAGGCAGGGTGACAACAAATCTTCAGTTTATTAAAAAAGAAAAAGCCCCAATTGTGAAGTACAATAAAGTGAAACACAATAAGACAAGGTATGTCTGTACTCTAGAATGGATGCTGGGGTATCCAGCAACCTGTAAATGCTACTATGTGCAGTAAAATCTCCTCAGAAAGCCTGACCTTTATAGCCAAAAAGAAACAAAAACAAGTCAGAGACATCTCAGCAAGACAGAAAACTTTCAGAAAACAATAGTCAAATCCCACAGATTAGAACTGTAGCCCCACCTTTATCTATGCCAGAAAATCCTGAGTGGGGAGTCTAAATAGTCCACTTTCCCAAGGCTATACTGAGACTCCTGAACCCATCCACTGAAACCAAATCAAAAGAAAAGAAGCTAAGAGAAAAATTTAACCTTCAGTATACTTCCACATAATATTCAAAATCTCTATATTTCAATTAAATAACACTTATTGAACCAAGAACCAAAAAGATTTCAAACTGAATTAAAAACACAATCAAGAGATGGCAAAAAAGTGACGACAGAAATATTGGAATTATCTGACACATATTTTCAAGTAGTCTTCATAAACTTCCTTCAATGGTCATGTTTGAAGTAAATGAAAAAAATAAAGACTCCTAGCAAAGAACCAGAAAATACAAAGAAGAAGCCAATGGAAACTTAATAACTAAAAAGTATAATGACCAAAGAATTAAAATAACTATCAATGTATAGGTGCAGAAGAAGAAGACAGAGGAATTAGTAAAATTAAAACTTAAAAGTCATTTATCCTGAATAACAAAAGAAAATAGAGTTAAAAATAAATAACATCTAAGAAACAGTGAAACTATAATATGCTAACTAAATTCATCACTAGAGTTGAAAAGAAGGAGAATAAAGCGCTGAAAAATAATAGAATAAACCTCCCAAATTTAGGGGGGGGGACATTAATCTATGGTCCAAGAACTTCACTGAATCCCTAAACAGATGAACCTATAGAAATACAAACCAAGGCACATCATAGACAAGCTTCTGAAAAATAAAGACACAGAAAATACCTGAAAATCAGTGAGAGAGAAAAAGACATTTACCCGTAAGGGAAAAAAATGAAATGACAACTGATTTCTCACAATAAATCCTTCTTGAGATCAGAAGGAAGTGGCAGAACACTTTTCAAGTGCTGGGAGAAACAAAGAAACAAAAAGCCTACCAACTCAGAATCCTATATTGAGTGAAAATATTCTTCAAAAATGAAGAGGGAATCAACACATTCACAGATGAAGGAACACTAAGAGTTTATCACTTACCTACTTTAAAATGATGGCTAAAGGAATTTATCAAAACAATTACTTGTATATTCTTCAAGATTAAATTACTGAGGGGAAAGAGAATGATATAAACAAAAATACATACCTACATCTTCAAAACAATCAAGTACCCTATATTAAATGTAAATGCATCATAGGTTCTCACATTTTAGTTACTAGAAATGGCCCACCCAGGCTGAATTCAACTAATTATTGATACTAATGAAATACATCTTTCAAGTGTTTTATTTTGATGTAATTATTTTCCATAAGAAATAAAAAACCTATTTCAACATGCTGGCATAAATCATGTTGCTCTCTGCTGATTTTAGAAAGATTTAATTCCACAAAAAAAATTCCTCAAATTCCCCAGGAGGAGTTATGCCTGACAATTTGTAATGACATAAACTTCATTTAACTTGACCAGAATCTGAAATTCAATAAACAAAAAGACCTAATCTAATGTTTAAAGAAAAGTGTTACGAAAGTGGATTAATTCTGATGACTGAAGTATTTTATTTATCAATTGACTGAGAGAATTGAACAGTCAATAGAATGCGGGCAATTCAAAGCTCACTCAACCCTAAACCCGAGGGACCAATTTTAGGAGTAACTCTGTTATTCAGTTTGAATGCGCATTCAGTCCTTGATCGCTCTGCTGAGGATGAGAAGTAGTTGCTAAACACTGTGATGTGGTGATTTATTGTTAGTATGTTTAAAATTATTTGATGGCTTGCCACTGAATTGGTTCCAGTGACTTCTTTCTTAAGATTTTAATTGTTTGACTTATTTCACTCAGCAGAAAGAGTCAATTATCATATGGTTTCACTTACTTGTGGAGCATAAGGAATAACAACATTGGGAGATGGAGAGAAGTGAGATGGGGGAAATCAGAGGGGGAGACAAACCTTGAGAGATATGGACTCTGAGAAACAAACAGGTTTTGGAGAGGAAGGAGTTGGATGAGCCCTGTGGCAGGTATTAAGGAGGGCATATATTGCATGGAGCACTGGATGTGGTGCATAAACAATGAATTATGGATCACTGAAAAAAATTAAATTTAATTTAAATTTAAAAACAGTTTAATTGTTGGGGCACCTGGGTGGCACAGTCATTGAGTGATGGAGCCCCCCATTGAGCCTGGCACTGAGCTGGGCATGGGGTTTCTCACTCTTTCTGTTTGTGATCCATTTCTCCCTCTCTCTCTGTCAAATAAATAAATACCTTATAAAAAATAATTTACATTATAATCTTTAATCTCCTATCTAATACCATAAACTGAAAATGCTTTCACTCAAATCATCTCTGTCTGATTTACATCACATGTAAACATCTATACACCTAGAGCTACAACTTTTCTACTATATAGAGCTTGTTTTCAGAATTTCATAAATCATGAATTATTTGGATTTATCTATGCCGGTCATTAATTCTTTGTTCACTGTTTTTTTCACTTTCAGAAACGAATTCCTTATTTCTGAAGTACATATTTAAAAATTTTTCTAAGGAAGTTCTGTCACTGGTACATAATCTCAGGGTTTATCTGAAAATGGAACTTTTTTGGCTCTATGTTTTCTGGGTGTGTTGTTCTTCTTTATAGTTGAGTTTTTATATATATCAGACAAACTGTTATAGATATTGTGCAAACTGAACTCATTTAAAACTTACAACTTTTGCTTATAAAAATATACAATAATTCCAAAAGGTAAATAAAAAAATTTGGAAGACATTTTTAAAATATTTAATCTTCAAAGCAGTGCTCAAAAAAATCAATAAATAGGAAAACAACTTAATGGATAAAATGGGAAAAATATATCACCAGATATTTCACAAAGGAGATAACATAAGTGTCTGTAATACTATGAAAAATCTGTTTGATCACTAAATAATTAGCGATACAGAAATTTAAATCACTCCATAAGTACGTTAGAATCACTATGTTGACAAGATGTTAAAAATTTATCAATTGCAAGTTTTGTAATATTGTTCCACAAATGGCAATCTGAAATTGCAGACAGAGCATAAGTTGATATAATTATATTGGAGAGCCATTTACTTTACTGGTATATGTCAGTCTTCCTGTAAATTAAGATCCAACAATTCTACTCTGAATATGCTTCCTAAACATATTTCTTAGAAGTTGTATACAAGGATGACCAAAGCAACAATAACCAAAGCAGTCATCATAAGAACTACAATTGCAAAAAGCCTAAAAGAAAACTCAAATATCTTGGGACAAAATTTAGCTGTGCATGGTGACATTAATTAAGGTTAAAAAAAAAATAGTATTGACAGTACAAACCAAGTTGCTAATAACTCATGTGGTACATTTTCATTGAATTTTGAAAACACGTAATATTGTACAGTATAATGCTTAGGTATGCTTATATATATGATAAGAATATACAGCAAGATATTTGTGATAAACAGAAACTTCAAGTTATTAACTGGAGGGATGGAGGGGCTATAATCATAAAAGATTTATTTAATGTTCTTTTTTTTAAGTGGGGATCATTTTATAAGCATGGGATTGTTTTATAATTTTAAGTATATATATTCTTTTCTAGAAGTTTGAAATTATAATAAACTTCTCTTTTTTCTTGCCCCACACCCATATGGTTTATAACTCCAGACAAACTTGTTTTAGCAGGACTTCGTGTATTACTGAAGAAATATCCCAGTCATATATTAGTACCTACTATTATAAAACAAAACAAAAAATAATGTGCTATATAGTGGTACATAAACATGAAAACTGAAGGGATTACAAATTGATTTTTCTTATTCAATATTAAGATATAATGTTAAATTTTAGAAATTAAGGTAATTATCAACTTTATCTGTTTTGCTTATGGTGTGTTATCTATTTTATATCTTTATATGCTCAGATTTGTTAATTGTATATACTTCAAGAAAGACATTTTTTCCATCTATGTTCTCAAATTTGTTTGCAAAATTCTATATTTTATTCTTATAATTTCACTTCTATATTATTTTGTCACTTTGAACTTTTCCTTTTATTAATAGTACCTGATATATATTTATGTGATCCTACCCCCCCCCAAAGAATCCATACCTGGAATGTTTAGTATTTCTGTCTTTTTCTCTCAGGTCTTATGATTTGTTAAAGTTTTAATGTCTTCTTAATAATTCTCCTTTCTACCTTTTTTTTTTAAAGATTTACCATGATGTCATTTATATACTATAAGTTGTACATATATAAAATGTATACTTCGATATGCTTTGACAAGTAGGGGTAGAAAATTCTTCCCTTCCTCTCATCTAGGTTCTTCACCTGATTAAATAATTATATTGACATAAAACAGATTAACAGGAGAAAAACAAATTTGATTTCATACATACAAGAGATTCATAAAAACATGAGACTTGAAGCCAGAAGCTTTTCTACTGTTTAGACAAAGAAACAATAGATTTGTGAGGAATTGACAAAACAAAGGGGTTTGGGCTTGGGGTAATAAATTGGTGAAGATGTAACAAAGTTTGTTTAAACAGCCTTTGAAGCCCTAAATCCTATATCTGTGGTGATAAGAATGCCTTTTTTCATTCTGGTCCAGGTTGGTGCCTTCCACGTGGGAGATTTATCTCCAGCTTTCAGGCAGACAGGATCAGGGCATCTTTCTTTCACCAATTGTTTCTAAAGATCTTTACTTTCAAATCAATATACCAAACTGGCATATTTGGGGGTGGCATATTCTACTTCCCTTCATCATACATCCATTCCATGAAATTATCTCATAGTCAAGATAACAAACATATACATCATCCCAAAATTTCCTTGTGCTTCTTTAAATTTTTCCTTTATGCCCCTCCCATCTCCTCATTCAGACACTCACGTTTTTGGTCACAATGTGTTCACTGGCTTTTCCTATGAATCAATGTAGAGTAATACAATCTGCACTCCCTTTTCATTGGCTTTCATTTGCTCTCAGAGTAACAATTTTGAATTCTTCACATTGTATCATGTATTGACAGTTTTCTTCTTCTTTATTGCTGAATAAAGTTTCTTTGTTAACATATTATCATTTGATTACCCATTCATTCATTGATAAATATTTCAGTTTGGGAGTCTTATAAACTTGCTGTGGATATTTGTGTAGAATGATCAATCACTCTAATTCCAGGTATTCTAACAGGTGATTAGTGTTATTTCCTTCTGGTTTTAATTTGAATATTCCTAACATCTAAAGATGTTACACAGTTTCATATACTTTTTCTGAAGGTAAATATTGTAAGATGTCTGTCCAATTCTTTTATATCTTTCTGATGAAACAACTTTGGTAAAATGTCAGTTCAAGACTTTATCCATTTTTATTGAGTTTTCTTCTTTCTTTGAGAATATTTATATAATCAGGATGCACGTTTTTTATGAGATGTATCACTTGCAAGTATTTTCTTTCAAAGTATCATCTCTTCATTCACTTATCTATACCTTTTGAAGAACGGAATTTAAATAAAATAATGATGTTCTATTATCATTTATTTGTTTTTATAGATGTTCCTTGTGGAGTTGCTTCTAAGAAATCTTTGTGTAACGAAATGCCACAATACATTGCACTATTAGGGTTTTTTATGTAATGTTGCAAGTATTACCCCCTCACTCAAACACACCCTACTTTTCATTTACTGGACGAAGTTTTAATATCTCCTATCTCACATAACTCTTACTTCCCTTCCTCAAAACACCCTCTGTCTGCCTGCTTAGCCACCTTCTTTGTTATTTCCCTGATCTGGACAGTTTTCTTTTCTGAGCCAACAATCATACTAGTCGTGGCGGCCACTCCCATGGATCACTAGTGTGAGATTTAATATATTTGTTCTGAAATCTATTCTGAATTTTTAAAAGTTGCTGTATAGACATATACTTTCCCAGCACCATCTACTTAATTTCCTTTCTCTACTGTACTTCCATTACATCGTTTTCAAAATCAACTTTTTACAGGTCTATAATCTTTCCTCTGTTCCATTGATAGACTTGTCAATCTTGTGCAATATCAGTGTCTTAACATGGTTTTTTGATTAATCTTTTAACCAAATCTGTCCTCCAAATCGTTCCTCTTTTACAAAGTCATTTGGCCATGACAGTTTCTATGTAATTTCATAGTGATTTTATAATAAATTTATCTCTACAAAAAAGTTCTGTGGATTTTGAAAGGTATTATATTACATCTACAGATAATTTAGAGATAATTAAAAATGTAACCATTTTATAATTTCCAGTACATAAGCATAGTCTATATCTCTATTGGTTCAGGTCTTTTTATATTCTTTTAGAAATACTTTATAGTCTTCATTGTACAGATACTGCATGTCACTTACCAGGTTTATGTCTACATTGCCATTTATAATTTTATATTTCAACATTTCAGTTTCTGTTTGATGTTAGTGTGAGGAAATAGACTGACTTCAGTATGTTTATATTGTATCTTGCAAACATGTTAGAACGCTTCTTAGTTCAACGAACATTTTGCAGATTCCACTCAGTTTTATATAAACATATTGTCTTTGAATAAAGGGTATTTTACTTCTTCCTTTTTCATCTGAATGCTTTATGTCTCTTTTTCTTCATTTGGCTACAGTATAATGTTGAACAGATGTAATGAGATTGGTTGCTTGTTTTTGCATAATGTTAAGGGAAGTGTCGTTCACTATTAAGTATGGTGTAAACGCCAGGTTTTTCTTAGATCCCTTTATCAAACTGAATGAGTTTCCTTCTGTTCCTACTTTGCTTAGGTTTTCCTTTTCTAGATGGAAATTGGATTTTGTCAAAAGCTTTTTCTGCATTTATTGAGGTAATATGATTTTTCTTTTTAGATTTTAAAATGTGTAATGATCTTGATTGGTTATAAACATTAAAGTAAGCATGCATGGAGGCACCTGGTTGGCTGTGGTTAAAGACTCTGCCTGTAGCTCAGGTCATGATCTCAGGGTCCTGGGATCAAGCCCCACATCAGGGTCCCTGCTCAGCAGAAAGTCTGCTTCCCCCCCCCCCCCGCCTGCCATTCTTGTGATCTTTATTTGTCATATATATAAATAAAATGTTTAAAAAAAAAAAACCATGCATGCATCGCTAGGATAAATTTTACTTGGTCACAATATATTATCTATTTATATTTATGTCATTTGTTTTTGTTTTTAAAAAGATTAATATATAAAAAGAAAAAAGATTAATATGAACACGGTATATTTCTTTGCATCCATTTATTTTATTTTATATGTGACTTTGTATTTGAAGTGTATTTGTTGCAGAGAGCACATAATTGATCTTGCTTTAATGTCTAACCAAACCATCTCTGATTTTAATTTAGGCTTTCACAACACTTTTATTTATATTATTGATAATATGGCTCAGTTTAAACCATAAAATTGCTATCTGTTTTCTATTTGTATTATCTGCTTTTTGTTTCCTTTTCTCTTTTGTTGTCTTTTAGATTGATAATAATGTTTAGTTCTGTTTTACCTTCTTTTCTGATAAATTTGTTATAACTTTTTCATTTTAATGACAGAGTTTATATTATATATATTTAACTTATCACACTTATGTGATACCATATACATTTTACTTTAAGAACTTAAAATTTTTATTTGCATTTTTATCTTTTTGACATTTTTGTTAATACTGTCATTCTTTTTAATTCTATGCATGATATAAAAACCAAACTGCATATTATTTTCATTTAAATAACAATTATCTTTTAATGGGGTATATAAGCAAAGTGTATATGTATTTATGTAGTTCCCATTTCCAGCACTCCCCATCCTTGGTGTAGATCTATATTCCATACAGAGTCATCTTTCTTCTCCCAAAAGATTTGGCTTAACACATCTTGTAGTGTGAGTCTTGGGTAATTCATTCTTTTAACTTTTGAATACTTGAAAACATCTTCTGGCTCCATGAGTTGGTGTAAATGAACATTTATTACCAAGTATTTATGTGAATAGTTTCCTATCAAAGATTTTGGGAAATATAAATGCCACAATGGTGTCTGTACATATGAAATAAATAGCTAAGGACCTGACTACCCCGTCTTGGTAGTGATAAAGCAAAGCTTATGGATTAATTCAAGGCTTAGTATGAATAGAAAAAAACTGAATTATGGAAAATCGAATCATCTAAGACTCAAATTTGGTTATAGAAATAAAGTTCCAATTGTATGTAACTAAACACATGGTTTAAAGAAAATTATTATAGAACAATTTATCTATACATATTCTTTTACTCTATTGATTATATTAGCAAATTGTCTCATTGGTCAAATGGAATTACCATGGGATAGTACTATGTCATGAGGTTTAAACTGGGAGGTACGTATAGGACATATAGATACTAAATTTGTAAATTTGTTTCCACATAGAAGTTTTCAACATTTTATGTTTTCCATGTAAAATGATTCCTTCTCTTTTAAATTATACAGACATTAACAATTTCTAAATACCAATTACATGATAATCAAAGGAAGAGAGAATAAGCCTTTCTCATTACGCATAATGCAGTCCAGAAGAAAATGGAACCAAATCTAAAGATTAATAAGGCATATACTCTGATATCACACTGTGGGAAAAGAAAATAAACAAAAATGAGAGTCAAATTGAAAATTGATGGAGCACTGAGGGCTAAGTGGGTCAGGAGGAGTCATGCTTCTGGTAAAGAGAACATCTTGAGATAGATTTAATTGAGAGATGACAAGCTATGTTTGTGGAATTAAAATAAATATGCTGCTTTCAGAATTAAAATAAATTTTTAAAAGATTTTATTTATTTGAGGGGGGGAGAGAGAGAAAGCACAAAAAGGGAGAGCAATAGGCAGAGGAAGAAGCAGGATCCCCGCAGAGCAAAGAGCTGGATGACAGACTCAATCCCAGGACCCTGAGATCATGACCTGAACTGAAGGTAGAAGCTTAACTGACTGAAGCACCCAGGCATCCCTAAACAATGTTTAGAAATATCAGCAAAAACAAGGAGGCAGAGCATTGAATGGAGAAGTTATGTAGAAGGTTGAGTTTTGAATTAGTTTAAAAAAAAAAGAATTCTGGCATAAAGGCAATGAGAAGCTCACAGAGTTCCTTCTTGAAAAGGAAGCTTATATATATTGTTTACCTGAAAATACTTTAAAAATACTATTTTGAGATTCTTACCTTAACCAATCTTCTTTCAAATTCCAAAATTGCTAGAACATGCTTATGATAGAATATATTTACTTCAAAAGAGAGCATTTTCAGGTAACTTTTAGGTGTCTTAGTGAGTTTGATAATAAATTAGTAGGTTAAATAGCTCTGCTTTATATGACAATTTTTCTTAGGGGTGTCCAGCTAGCTCAGTTGGTAAAGCACAAAACTCTTGATCTTGGGGTCATGAGGTAAAATCTCATGTAGAGCACAGACCTTACTTAATTAAAAAAAAAAAGACTATAAAAAAAGTGTGTTTAAGATTTTTTTTCTATGTTGCTAAACAAGCTATTCTTTGGTTGCTAGAACAAATGTTGGCATTGAAAATCTCAGAGCAAAACATTGCGCAACAGGGTTTCCTTTTCATGCTCCAAGGAAATACAAGTGAATTCTTAGGCAAATTTACAGACGTGTATCACTATTGAGTGTGATGATATCAACAAGGACAGCAACAACAAGGATAATGAACAATAATCAGACTGCTCTCACTACCTGTAAGACATAGTCCTCAGTGCTTCACATGTTTTCAACTGATCCTTATAAAAACGCCATGAAGATGGTGAAAGTGGGATTCCAAGCCTGTTTGGCTTCATAGTACCTTTAATTATGTGTCCTACAAAGCACTTTCAATATGTTTTATGTTGTATGGCACTGGTGGCCATTCATATAAAGAGCTTTTCCCAAAGAGAACAGAAATAAATGCTGAGGGAAAAGATGAATGTAAGGAACGTGAGCAAAGAGAGACCCAATACTTCCTATTGTTAGCGGCTAGATGATGTAAACATGGACAAATTACTTATTCTCCGAGCTCTTTTTTTTCTTTTAATTAATGATAATTCCTACCTTGAAAAGCTTGTATGCATCTTGAAATAATTTTCATCAAATATCTAGTATGGCATCTTACACATTAGGCATACAATGGGTCTTATCGGATCACAGTCAAATAGGGTTAGACAGTTTGTATTTGTACATGAGAGAGAAGTGTGTCTATGAAGATGTCTATTCAAATGAAAGCATAGCTAGGACATGTAACAACCGAATGCATACATTTTTTTTTAAGATTTTATTTATTTATTTGACAGAGAGAAATCACAAGTAGATGGAGAGGCAGGCAGAGAGAGAGAGAGGGAAGCAGGCTCCCTGCTGAGCAGAGAGCCCGACGCGGGACTCGATCCCAGGACCCCGAGATCATGACCTGAGCTGAAGGCAGCAGCGTAACCCACTGAGCCACCCAGGCGCCCCCCGAATACATACATTTTTATATGAAAAATAAAGCTACATGGTTTGTTTACTTGTTTTATGTTGTTTTCTAATTCTTTTGTCATCATATTCTTGTCACTCACTAAATCAGTGTAATGTAGTACAGTATGTGCTACTTGATGACCTGGGCTGATCATTGGATGGATAAGTTATGAATTTTATATAAACTGTGCTGCTCAGTCAAGTCTGTCAGGTATTTCTCTAAAGACTACAAGTGTGATACATATTTTCAGCTGAAAAGTCAAATTGGAACTATATATACCAAGGAAAGAAAGATGGCACCCTGTCCCCCTCCCAAAAAAGATGGCATCCAGCACTATGAGTCAGTATTTTTTCAGTATCCCTTGTACTAATATTTTATTTTTGGTGTCAAATAGACTGGTTGAATAATATTAATTCATGGCTTCTTAAAAACGGTTCCTTAGTTTCCTTCTATAATAGGTTCATGTAGATTGAGTTAAGAGACATGAAAAAGGTACCTTGACCAAATGTTGAGGAATGTTTTCAAAACAAGCTATTGAATATGTGACATATACCTAGAGAATGATCATCCTGTATTCCTCTTAAAATGAATCTGCTTATAATATTAGGACCCCTTAGATATTTTCCTATATCTATAAGAAATGGGAGTTGAAAGTGTATACCATTCAAAACCTGTTTTATTCTGTATTACATGAATATAGTCTGCTCAATGGAAGGTTAGAAGAAAAAGATCAATTGCTTTCTCATTTGCCCATCATGAAACATAGAAATTAAAAGCTATAGTAGTATTAATCTAAAAGCAATAACTGGTATTATAAAAGCAATTAGATTTCCCTCATTGGCTGTATTCATTCAGACATGATGAGATTTTGTTCTGCTGGATCTTAGATGAACAGTCTGCTTTCATGAAATCAGCATCTGGATCATAATTGTGCTCCAGATCCTGATTAATTCCCTTGGAACCGTCAGGTGCAAGTTTATGATGACAAAAGCCTGTACTCAGAAGTGCCAACAGTTAAGAGTCCTCCATGAAGCCCTGAATGTGAGAGATCCCAAACTGCCTTTATTTTTCTTTTAGAGGATTCCATAACTGGTTTTTAGTTTATAATGAGTGCCTATTGGAAAGTATAAGGGAAAAACAGAAACCATCTGTTTGTAACAGGACTGAATGATTCTGACTAATTTATTACAATAACCAGGAATGTTATAGCCACCAGTGAGACATATGCAGAAGACTTACTTAAGGATTTTGTCAATTATTATCCTAAGAATAGGAGCACTTTATAAAGTAGTCATTTACAACTCTATAGGGTCATGTTAAAAAGTTTGTTTTAAAACTGCTACCTATTTATAAAGGTATTTTAAACCTGAAAAATAAGATATTTACAACTTGTTTTGTTGACTGTTACTGTGTTATCTTTTCACCTGAGGAGGAATATGTACTTGTCCATCTTGAAATGCATATAACTGCTGAAATACATTCATTCCATAGAGTTTTACCTGAATATAATTAAACATTTTTAATATGATATGTTTTATTCCACATATTGTGGGCTCGACAAACTGCACATCTCTCAGAGTAACATTGGTCCATTTAAACTTAAAGCACATCAAATACATACATACCCTTGAGTATTAATTATCATTCAAACTTAGATGAATATCTCACAGATTAATTCTATTTAAGTTGTGTCATCGACTTTATGAATATAAAGTCATACAGAAGTTCTTGCTGAAAGTTTTGATGCATCGGTGTAAACTTATTTATTTTCAAGATGAGGATAAACTTCTCCCAAAGGCCTGGAAATAAGTTTCGACTTACTACAAAGAATGAACGGCATAGAAGATGAACTTAAAAGTCTCAGGGATACTCAGAGAAAAGTAATTACTGAATGATGCAGATATACTGAGACAAAGGTAGAATAACCAACATGATTATGGTTTTGTTTTTCTGATATGGCCAATGGAGAATGTACCTTGAAAGCTAATTCTGGAAGAGAAAAAGGACTGGCTCTCTACAAAGTTACATGTTACTACTGTTTTAAAATTTGGGAAGTTTTTTTTTTAGATTTTGTTTATTTATTTGACAGACAGAGATCACAAGTAGGCAGAGAGGCAGGCAGAAAGAGAGAAGGGGAAGCAGGCTACCTGCTGAGCAGAGAGCCTGATGCAGGACTCGATCCCAAGACCCTGGGATCATGACCTGAGCCGAAGGCAGAGGCTTTAACCCATTGAGCCACCCAGGTGCCCCAGGAAGTTATTCTTACTATACATATGTTCCTTTGCATATATGAACATTTTTGACAAGCAGTTGCATAGCGAAACAACTATGTAAATTTTGCCCTGTGATAAAACATGTACATTTGAAAAAAATTATTGATTATAAAACCCTCTACATTAATTAAGCTGGAATTAATAATAGAAAAGATGTTATGAGTTCTTTGCCAAAATAAGTATTTCCAAAGTAGCAAAGATACGCATTCAAGAATTTGTGAAAGCTTTTGCATGCCTAATAGCTATAGTGAAATATCTTGTCATCAGCAGTGAACTAATGGTCATTTTATTTTTGAACCTAACCTGCTTTAGGCAAAATCCTTGGCAGCTTTATCCTCTTTAAGTTTAATGGCTACTTGTACTTGGAAGCAAGCCACTACTAATTAAACTCAACAAAATTAATATCTAGCCTTTTAACTGCATTATTATTATTATGTTTTTACTTCCATATCTAACCAACTGCCTGGTAGCTGTGAATCAAATAATAATCTTTCAAAGATAGTTCTTAAAAGGAAGATTTAGTCTCTAAACATCTGAGAAGTTTCACCATTTTCAATAACAATCATAACTTGTTTCTACATAAAATATCACCACAAATACTATTTCAGTCAGGAAAAAAGGAGAAGTGATTTAAAGTAGTCAACAAATCAACTATGTGTAGAAGAATGAAACTTGACCACTCTCTTATACCATACACAAAGATAAACTCAAAATGGATAAAAGACCTCAACATGAGGCAGGAATCCATCAGAATCCTAGGGGAGAGCATAAGCACTAACCTCTTGGACATCAGCCACAGCAACTTCTTTCAAGACATGTCTCCAAAGGCAAAGGAAACAAAAGCAAAAATGAACTTTTGGGACTTCATCAAGATCAAAACCTTCTGCACAGCAAAGGGAACAGTCCACAAAACATAGAGGCAACCCACAGTATAGGAGAAGATATTCACAAATGACACTAGAGAGAGAAGATATTCACAAATGACACTAGAGAGAGAAGATATTCGCAAATGACACTACAGACAAAGGGCTGAAACCAAGATCTATAAAGAATTCCTCAAACTCAACATACACAAAGATAATCACAGCAAAAAATGGGCAGAAGACATGAGCAGACACTTCTCCAAAGAAGACATACAGATGAAAAAATGTTCATCATCATTAGCCATCAGGGAAATTGAAAGCAAAACCACATTGAGATACCACTTTACACCAGTTAGAATGGCCAAAATTAACAAGACAGTAAACAACAAGTGTTGGAGAGGATGTGGAAAAAGGGGAACCCTCCTACACTGTTGGTGGGAATGGAAGTTGGTGCCGCCATTTTGAAAAACAGTGTGGAGATTCCTTACGAAATTAAAAATAGAGCTGCCCTATGACCCTGCAATTGCACTACTGGGTATTTACCACAAAGATAATGATATAGTGAAAAGAAGAACTATCTGTACCCCAATGTTCATAGCAGCAATGGCCACAGTCACCAAACTGGAAAGAACCAAGATGACCTTCAGTGAATGAACAGACGGGCTCCACCCACCCACCCACCTCCCCCTGCCACAGTTCCCTGCTCCCTTCTAGGGACATCCCAGGCTGTCCTGTAACCCCCTGATTCCCTTGGCACTTCCCAGGTTTGGAGCCCCCGGTGCGCAGCAGGCAGGAGGAGCGCACAGTGCGCTCGGGCTCCCCCTGCAGCTCCGTGACCCCGACGTGCCCACCAGGGCCGCTATGCCGGGAAGCCCCTCCTAGAGTCCCCCGACACCATGCTCCGCACGAAGACCTGGTCGAACCTGCTTCAGAACCTCAGAGATCGTAAAACAACATCATGTCACCGGTAGCCGTGGGTACACCAGAGACCATCCAGACCCCTTGCTTGAAGCGACAACCAGCACGGAGTTCGCCCGTGAACCTGGGCGCGGCGAGCGGTTGCAGACGCAGGGAAGCTGCTGGGATTCCCCGCCTTTGCTCACTCAGCCTCAGAGCTACATGGTAGCTTCTGCTACCTTCTCTTCTGGGGGCCGCCACCAGAGTCCACCCAGGTTCAAGGGGAAGGGACAGATTCCAGCTCCAGATGGAAAGAGGGTCACAGAATTTGCAGACATGTCTCAGAACCCCCTCATAGCTCTTAGGGCTGTTGGGCTACGCGGTTGACGGGTGGAAATGGTACTCGGGACTTGGAGAGAACCTAGTAAATGTTAGTGCTCCTCGGAGAAAAGAAAAAAAAATATTGTCCAATTATATAATGGAGTATTATGCCTCCATCAGAAAGGATGAATACCCAACATTTGTATCAACATGGACAGGACTGGAAAAAATTATGCTAAAAGAAATAAGCAAGCAGAGAGAGTCAATTATCATATGGTTTCACTTACTTGTGGAGCATGAGGAGTAACACAGAGGACCTTGGGAGATGGAGAGGAGAAGTGAGGTGGGGGAAATCGGAGGGGTAGACAAACCATGAGAGACTGTGGAGGACTCTGAGAGACATCCTGAGGGTTTTGGAGGGGAGAAGGGTGGGGGATTGCGTGAGCCTGGTGGTGGATATTAAGGAGAGCATGTGTTACATGGACTGCTGGGTGTGGTGCATTAACAATGAATTTTGGAACACTGAAAAGAAGTAAAGTAAAATAAAATGGAAAAAAATAGTCAACAAAGATAACATTTTATATGCACAAATTCATTACAGTTATTATCTATGAAATATATGTAAAATTTTAAAGCAAAATACTTCCACATAAGTGTTTATTAAAGAGAAAGAAATATATAAAAAATGTATTAGGAGATGAATTTGTTCAAGTTATATGAAGTTGTTCATATATTGCAGCATATTACTGAGTAAAAAGTATTTAAAAAGCAAATCCGCAGCTACCGGGGCAGAGAGAATGTTTATTAGTATTACTTGAAAAAAGAACAACATATTGGTTCCTATCTGCTAGAGATAATAGTTTCATTATTAGAGATAATCAGCAACCCGCTGCACGTTTCCAAAGAAACAAAGTGTATTACGTTCTTCTACAGCCAATTCCATATCACAAAGCAAAGAAGTGGAGAAAAAGAAGTGAGGAATTTACAAACTAAGGCTTGATAAAAAGAACATTGATTATTACAAGCATGAGTTTTTAAATTAATATAATTATTTATATCATTGTGAGGTCTGTACCTACAACACATTTCACTTACTGCATAAACTTTTACAATGTATTTCCTTTATTATTTTATAATTGTAACATCTAATTAAATTATTAATGAATTCTGAAAAAATTAAAGATCCTATTATATAATTTAGGCAAAGGCAAACAAATTGCTCTATTTAAAGACAGCTTATACACTAGAATTTTACTATACACATAATTATATATAAAATAACTAGAAAAGTATAGTTGTTATTCCAATATGGGACTCGTAAGTCTCAAGTTAAAGAATGAAAACAAATAGACTTTCTATAAAGTATATATTTTAATCAATAGATATGTGGAATGTTTAGATTTGAAACAACTCATACTCAGAATGGTTATCTCAAATAATCCTTTTTATTTATGCTTTGCCATGCAATTATTAACACTTGAAAGTAATTAAAACATTGAAAAAATCAGCAAAAAATAAAGTTATGAAAAAACAAGTAAAACTTGTAAGTAAAAAAAAATAAGCAAAATTTAAAATTTATTGGAAACAACATAGGAAATAATCAGTACTCAAATACATCAATAAAAATTATGCTATCTGAATAAAAAAAAGAATGGAAAGGAAAAGAAAGTCCCAAAAGTTTGTCAGATAATATAAAATACGTAAGATTTTTTTTTTCTTCAGAGTCCTAGGAGGAAAAGAGAAAAAGTGTAGAGCCTAGAGAAAATAGTAGAAGAGATAAAGATTAACAATTGACATATTTTATGAAAGGCATGAGGCAAGAGTCCTTTTTAAAATTATTTTTTAAAAGATATTTATTTCATTTATTTGACAGAGAGAGATCACAAATAGGCAGAAAGCCAGGCAGAGAGAGAAGAAGGGAAGTAGGCCCCCCACCAAGTAGAGAGCCCAACGCTGGGATCAATCACAGGACCCTGGTCTCATGAACTGAGCCAAAGGCAGAGGCTTTAACCCACTGAGCCACCTAGGCGCCCTGAGGCAAGAGTCTTAAGAAGGGGTACAAACCCCAAACAGGAAAACTCTCCCACCTTCTCCCTCCAGCCCATGTCAGTAATAAAACCACTAAAAATGTGATTTTATAGACTTATATATTGTAAAATGATTACCACCATAGTCAACTAATACCTCCATTTTATAATATAATTACTATTTCTATTTTGTAGTAGTAATATGTAAGGTGTACTCTTTTAGCAACTTATAAGTATACAATACAATTAGTATAATTAGCTATAACTGCTATAGGTGTCCAGAATTTATTCATTTTATAATTGGAACGTTGTACCCTTTGACCCAAATATCCCCATTACCACACCCAACCTTCAGTCCCCAGTCTATTCTTTGTTTTTACCAGTTTGGCATTTCACATTCTTTGTTTTTACCAGTTTGGCCTTTATAGATTTCACATCTAAATGATATCATTTAGATCATTATTCTTTGTTTTTACCAGTTTGGCCTTTATAGATTTCACATCTAAATGATATCAAACAGTATTTATCCTTCTCTGTCTGACTTACCTATTTAGTAAAAGGCCCTAAACTTTTACACAAGTTGTTGCAAATGGCAGGATTTTGTTTGTTGTGTTGTTATGGCTGAGTAATATTCCATGGTATAAATACTACCTCTTTATCCATTCATTCATTCATTCATTCGGACAACATCCATTATCTTGGCTATTGTGAATAATGTTGCAGTAAACACAGCATTGTCTATATCCTGTTTTCATTTTTGTTTTAAGATACATGGTCAGAACTGGAGTTGCCAGATCATATGGTAGGTTAGTTCTTTTTAACTAATAATAATTAATTAATTAATTAATTAATTTTGTGTAAAAGAGATTAGGAGGGGAGGGACAAAGGGAGAGGGAAAGAGAGAATTGTAGGCAGGTTCTACTCCCAACACAGAGCCCACACATAGGGCTCCCTGTCACAACTCTGAGATTATAACCGGAACTGAAATCAAGAGTCAGTTGCACAGTGCCCTGAGCCACCCACGTGCCCTGGTAGGTAGTTCTTTTTAATTTACGAAGGAGATATATACACACGCACACACACACACATATATATCACATACATATATATATATATATATAAGGATATATACATATAAGGATTATATAAAAATAACACATTTGAAGGATATATATATACACATATATATGTGTTATATATATAAATACATAAATATACATATACACAAATATGTGTTATATATATATTAAAAATGACTTTTTTTTCTTTTCCTCTGGATATATATATAATATATATATTTTTTTGCCTATGTACATAAATATGTGATATATATACATATATGATATATATATGCACACATATATGATATATATATACACACACATATATATAAATATCACATATTTATGTACATATCCAGAGGAAAAGAAAAAAAGGTCATTTTTAATTCATTTTAGATGGATGAGAAATCATTAGAGAAGAGACAATATTGTGTTTCCTGACACTAGAAGAATGATTTGAATCTTCAGAATAGGAAGGTATCTTTAGTGTTAGGTCTAACTTCATTTTAAAATCTATGACAAAATGATTTTCCATTTATCTTGCTATTGCTTAAAGATAATTGTTTGTTTTCTTCATGTTATAAAATACATCCTTTAAAAAAGTAAATCCCATACTTTCAAAAATGAAGGAGAATAGTTTAAAAAATGTATAAAGAGAGCATAAAAACACCTATTCAAGCCCTAAACAATAGATTAATTATGTATAGTTTATGAAAAAATGGCACTATGACAGCTGGTATATTTTTGTCATCTATAATTGAATAAAAAATTAGTGAAGAATTGACCTCAAACCTCTTTGTTTTTTTATTATGTTCAGTTAACCACCGTATAGTACATCATTAGTTTTTTATGTAGTTTTCAATGACTCATTAGTTACATATAGCGTCAAAGACTTCTTTTTATCCATTCCATTGTTTTCTAAAGACTTACTATGATCAAAGTAAAAAGAATAAGGCTAATGATTTTTCTAAACCCTAAAATATTTAGAAATAAATCATTCACATATATTGGAAGTAGTGTTGTTTGCTAATAAACCCAATAATAGCAAGCCACTGATTACACTTTTATAAGTTAATACAAAACCAAAATACAAAAATAAATGAAAGCAAAAATGTATTCCAAGACAGCAAATTGTTTCGCATTTGCAAAGGCAACAAAAGATTTCTCACCCCGTTGAATTTAAAGATGAGGTAGTGAAATAAACTTAGGTACAGGTGGTTTTATTGTTGGTTTCAAGATCTTTAGAGAATTCTTTTGTTCTTGAACATATATCGGTCTAATTAAGTTTATATTTCTGAATATATATATCTGCCTATGCTCCAAGACCCGGCAACAGTGTTAGTTATTATTACAATAAAAGCAATATTCGTGATGGAATAAAAGTTCTGAGATTTAAATTCCTTTAACACAGATGGGGATTTGTTGGAACAGGATTTCTACTTTTATGTCCCTTACCATTATATATATCAAGTCGAATAAGCAAATGTAGTATTAAAATATTGGGGAATTATTTAACTTAAAGTATCTTGCTGTTTGAGTTCAATATTTCTATTATAAGGGCAAATTCGTTTGATGGATCATTTTTTTAAATAAAAGAATTTGTCAGCATTTTCTTTAGGATTTTTAGCTTCATATTCATTATTAAAGAATGTGATCATCCATAGTTGAAATGATAATAACTTGTTCAATTCATTTAAAGGTGATAAATCTTTGTGTAATGCTATGGTTGATTTGAGACAATTCTCATGCTATCTATAACAGTTTGCTTATAATTTGCTATAAATGTCTCAAGAAAAAGAATTTATAACATTTCTTCAATCTTCATATATGATGTTATATTCCTGCCTTTATTTTTATTTTTTATTTATTTACTTCTTATAGTTAAATTTTCTCAATACAATTCTCAATATTGAAAACAGCATACAAAAGTTTAAAAGCTGTCAGCCTCATTGATCTTGTATGATTATACTTATCATCTATCATTATCATTTAAAGGTAATAATATGCTGACAAATATTTGAAAATATGTATTTGACTATTCCCTTCTGAAAATAAAACAAATTAAGTATACTTAATTTTAAATAAATAGTAGACTTAGTATAAGTTATATTAACAATAAATTTATCAGATTTAAATATTTGTCAAGTTGTATTTTTCAAATAAATTCAGTGTGTTCATGATATTAATGCACTAGAGTTATTTATCATATGGGGATAAAAATATCAGTGATATGGTGAGGCTTGGGTGGCTCAAAAGAGTTAAAGCCTCTGTCTTTAGCTCAGGTCATGATCCAAGGGTCCTGGGATATCTAGCCCTGTGGGAATCTCTGCTCAGCAGGGAGCCTGCTTCCTCCTCTTTCTGCCTACTTGTGATCTGTCTGTCAAATAAATAAATAAAATCTTTTAAAAAAAATCAGTGATACATTATTCCTAAATGTATACTTCTTAACAATTTCCTAAAGAAGTTTCTAGTCAAATTACATATTTCTACTTCAGGGTTTGTGTGAAGAAAGATGCAATGAAGTTTTACACTATTAATGACTATAAAATGGCCTGTTATATTCATAGGCGATACTTCTATTTAATGAAATATCAGTAGGAGATAATGTCAATTTGTTAAATAAACTCACTTTGTGATGATGTGTAGGGTATTGACCCAAGAGAAAAGTATATTACTGTGGGTTAAGCCATAGGCTTTAGAGTCAAGACAGGCTAATTACTAGCTCTGAGATCTTGAGTAAATCACACAAAATCTCTCAACTTCAGTTTCATCATTTAAGAGTTTTTTTAAATGTGCTGTTTTTGCTTAGTGTGTGTCATATAAAATGCAATTAATAATAGGTAGGTACAAACCACCCTCAAACACAACAGATTATAAAAACATCTAATTTTGTGGGAGATTGGATTAAAATGATGAAGTTACGAGCTCTAGCAGGGCTTTGAATGGAGGTATATGGACCATTAATTCTTCAGTTTGGCATCAGTCAGCATCACTGTGGGTTTTTGAAGGAGCAGGAGGCTGGCTGAGGACAAAGCAAAAGCTGGCGCCTCGCACCCCCCCCCTTCACCCACTCCCCTCCATATGTGTAGCATTCCTCAGGCACCCCTGACTGCCATAAAACGATAAATAGTTAACTTGCAGAGATCACAGTCCTGCAAGGTAGGAGTCTCCCTTGGTTTGCAAATGTCCTTGAGATTTACAAACAAAGAAGTTACCTTATCAATAGCCCAATTTCCAGGGACACAGAACTCAGTTCCTCAAGCACTAATGTCACCCTCCCCTCCATGAAAAACGGAAGGAGGCAGAGGTAGAAGGAAAAGTAAATAAAGTTAAATTTCTTTTAAACCTAAATCTCATTAACAAGGATGCTTGATAGCAGGAATGTAACATTCCACCAGGAGACTCCAAATTGTCTTTACTTGATAGTAACCAGGCCTTCAATATCCTGGTAGTGCTTTTCTCGCATGCGTGGGCTAACCGGCCAGTTCTGCTTCTGTAAGATTGCTTTGTCTGCTTTCGCGCGGGGTCCCCTGACCCAATCCACTGACGCCAAGTATGCCTGTTCAAACTATCAATCAATCAGCTCAGCCCCACCCGAAACTTGTTTGTATCTGTCTATAAAAATCCTGCACCGACCCAGCTCTGGACCTCTCGGCATTATCAGCAACAAGCGGCGCAGAGGTCCAGGTTCGAACCTGCAATAAACGACCCTTGCTGATTGGCTTTGACTCACGTCTCTGGTGGTCTTTTAAGGTGGGGGTAATATTCAATTGGCATTTCATTTTAAAAACTAGAGGTTGTGTTGTTATGTCCCACATCAAGAAAATCCAAATTCATAATCCTAAAATTTACAATTTTTAAAAGCTCTCCTGTTGACATTGACATGTAAATATCTTTGGGGTTTTTTGAAGTGGAGGATCACTGAACATTTCTTTCTTACAATGGCCTCATTTGAACTTCCTCTTAAGTTTTCTCCATGATCTCACATTCTTTATTCTGGAAAATGAAAGAATGGATTCTTTCACTTCTCCTTAAGAAAAGGTTTACACTTGCTCTTCATTTACACTTAGGTTTACCCTTAGTCAGGCTTAACAAAGAAGAGAAAACCAAATGGATGTGTGCTGAATATTTAAAGATCTCACTGTTCTTACTGCAGGAAGGGAGACATTTTATGGCAGGAAGCCTGAGGACTGAACTGATGCCTATAACCCTTGCACATTAGCAATAAGCATGACAAAAAGAATGACAAGAATATGGGAACAAATTGGGAAAGGCAGGAAAAGCCTAAAACTTTAGTCTTGAGTGATTTTTAAATAAGGAAATCTTTGAACATTGTAGCGCTTTAGGAAATTAAATAATGACTAAACAAAGTAATTGATTTCCAGAAAAATTTAACCCACTTAAAATTAACAGAAAAAAATTGGAGATGTATCTCCTGATTACAACAGGGTCTAGTGTAATGGTTTCTATCCTTGGCTTTGCAAGAAATTGCATATGATACTTTCAAAAATTACCTGTCCCCTACATCAGATTTATTAATCATTTGAAGCACAGAATGAACATCAGTATTATTTTATTTATGTTATTTTAATTGTTAATACAGTAAAAATAACTTTCATATGTGTACCGTCCTATGAATGGCATAACACATGCACAGAAAAAAAAATGGTAAACTCACTCTTATTTTCACAGTCTGGTCTTCTCTCCTGATCTGCTTACTACTGTTTATTTTTATGACACCTTGAATAATTAAAATTCACTATGTCAATGTTTAATTGCTACATTAAATGGGGGAACCAAGGTAGAATGTGTTTACTCCATCTTAGATGGAACCATGTTAGATGGAACCCAACTCAGCAGTATTCTTTGCACTTCAACAAAAGCAAGATGGACAAATACATTTCTAGGGCATCAAAATTTATGCCAAATGTGGAATAAATAAGGGAGAACGTAAACTTAGGCATTGCTACAATTCAATAATGTAGTATTTTTCTTTTTTTTAAAGATTTTATTCATTTATTTGACAGACAGAGATCACAAGTAGGCAGAGAGGCAGGCAGAGAGAGAGGAGAAAGCAGGCTCCCTGCTGAGCAGAGAGCTCTATGTGGGACTTGATCCCAGGATTCTGGGATCATGACATGAGCCAAAGGCAGAGTCTTAATCCAGTGAGCCACCCAGACACCCCAATGTAGTATTTTTCAAAGGAGAATTTGGCTACTTGTACCAAAAGCCACATGGAGTATTTGTTTAGAATGCAAGTTACTAGGGTAAAAGATGATACATAAATAATTAGAATCTCTGAGAATTTGGTCTGGATATCTCTATATTAAAAATACCTAGATATGTATATTTACCCTAACGTTTGCAGACCAAAGAGTTAACCTTGATTATAGGAGAGGTTCTAATTCAAGGTCGGACTCTACCATCTGCCTATTATTGCATAAATCACATAATTTCAAGGGTTTCACATGTGAAATTCAATTCAATAAACCAATATTTCTTGCTATGTATTATTAACACATTATAATTCATTATTAGCATAATTATGAATTTGTTGTTCTTGATTAGTATTTATTAATATTTATAAGTATTCTTTCTATAGAATACACACAGTTCTAAAATTTGTAATGCCATACTTGAACAAAAGCAAATTATCTTCAGGAACTTACTATATTCTAGAGTGAAGAGAAATAATGAGCATACTAAACTAGAACTATTCTTTTTAGAATGCTGGAACATGATAAATGACATGGAAAAATAAATACAGCAGGGTAATGGGGACTGGGAGAGAGGTGTGTGTGCTAAGGGGCTGTGATGTTAAGTAGAGTGGTTAAGATAGTCCCCAGTAAAAAAATTAATTAATTAATTAATTAAAATAAATAAATAAATTTTTAAAAAGATAGTCCCCAGTATGCAAATATATTTTAACAGATTTTGTTGTGGTGAGGGAGTCAGCCAAATGGCTATGAAGGGTATTCAGAGTACTCCATAACTCCATGTATATGCCATGCCTCACAAATAGCAAAGAGACCCAGACCCTGGAATCATGACCTGAGCTGAAGGCAGCTGCTTAACCGACTGAGCCACCCAGGTGCCCCAATTCTCTTAAAGGATTCATCTGTTTTCCTGAGAATAGAAGTTAGTGGACAGCAAAACAAAAATTAGGAGATCCAGTTAGGAGACTGCTGCAGTAACCCAAATTTAAAAGTGGTTTAGAACCAAAAGGTAGTGATGCAGGTGATAAGATATAGTCAGATTTTATATGTGTATTTTAAGGGTTAAGCACAAAGTTTTTTTGTTTTTTTGTTTTGTTTTGTTTTTTTGAGACTCATAGGTGGAGTATATCAGAAAATGGGAAGTCAAGCTTTTGCCTGAGTTACTGGAAAAATGGAGTTGCTTTTAACTAAGATGCAAAGATTTCACAGGTAAAAAGTTTAGGCTGGTGAGATCATGAGGTCCAGTTTGGGTAAATGAAGATGAATTAGAAATCCAAGTGAACATGTTGTATAGCACACTGAACATATGAATCTGAAGTGATAGAGAAAATTATCGGTTGATGGTTGTCAATAAAAGTGTGGTAATAAGTGTCAATAAGAGAGAGGTAAAGTATTGAGAGAGGAATCAAGTAGTATAATAGGCTCCACCTATCCCAACATTTGACAGTTATAGGATTATTTGTTGATCGGTTGATATGTTTTTGGTTTGGTTTTATTTTAACCAATCTGTACAAGGTGAAATAGTATCTTATTTGGTTTGAATTTACATTTGAAAAAATACTTACCATGTGGTAGGCAGGTCCTTCTTCCTAACCTCATCATATTTAAAGGACTCTTGAATATGCTTATCTTTTCACACTTTTACATAAATTCTAAAAATCTCTTGTAAAACTTATTAAAATAAAGAAAAAAATCTTTTGAGATTTTGGTTGGAATTGCTTTGAAGCTTTAAATTTGGAGCACATGGATAGTTTTATGCTGCTGGGTCATTTACTTATTAAGTTACTCAAAAATCTTTTAAGTTTATATTAAAATTTTGCACACCACTTAAAAAGATACATTCTATTGCTTGGAGGACTGGGTGTGGTGCATAAACAATGAATATTGGAGCACTGAAAAAATAAAATTAAAATTAAAAAAGACTTAAAAGATACATTCTTAGGTATCTTATCATCTGTTGCTGATGCAAATTTTACCTCTAAATTGATTTCATTTTCTAAAGTGTATTAATTTATAGGAAAATAATAATCTTTTATAATGATCTTATATCAATTTTTTAAATCTCCTTGAAAATTCTAATAATATTCACTGTGATAGTCACCTGAACTTTCTACATAAACATTCACTTCAGAATCATGATAGTTCATTGCTTTATAATCCTTTTAAATTTATTTTAGTTTGTGGTCTTTTATTTTAAAAAGGAGTGCTGGAAAAAATTCAAAGGACTTTTTTAAAAAAATTATTCACCAATGAGGATGATGTTTGATATAATATAATGCAGGATATTTATCAATTAATAGAAGCTTTCTAAGTCCTAAAAAAAAAAAAAAAGCCTTAGTTTATTTTTATTTCCATGTTTCTCTATCCAGTCATAACCATCTCAAAATGTAATGACACTTATTCTCAGGATGTGATATTGTATTTCATTATTAGCAGTTTTATAAAGCACAGTTAATTTATAAATAAAAACTTTCTGATGAGCATACAGTGAATCATTAGTCTTTCACTGACTGATCAAAAAGAAATTAACTCATTATCTATTTTTGCTTAAGTTACTTTATCATTTAATTAAAAAGGAATTTATTTTCTAGAATCATACAAGAATCAAAAAATAAAATTATTCTATAGTTACATATCAAAAATGTGCTTTCATCATTATGTGGCTTCATATAAAAATTATTGTTTCAGGTTCTATCGTTATCATTAAATATATAAACATATAGATATTATAAATAAAATCACTGAAAAACAGTAGATTTATTGAGAATTTCACAAAAAATACTTTTCTATTTACTGTTCCATTTAACCCTTGCAACAATTGGCTGAAGCAGTTATTTTTATTAACCCCACTCCAAAAGAGGAATCCCAGGCTTAGAGTAGAGGATTTACCTAAACTCACACAGCCACTAAAAGTTAAGTGGTAGAACCGAGTTTCTAATCCAAGCAGCTGGTCTCCAGGCTGCTTAAAATACTTTTAAGCATTTTGTGATATATTTCACAAATACTTAGTGAATATTGTTAATCTCAGGAAATGGTATTCAGGAACACAAATGTATCCATGTTTCTTGATCTATATATACCATATGATAAAGTCAAGAATGAAATACTTTGGGGCGCCTGGGTGGCTCAGTGGGTTAAAGCCTCTGCCTTCGGCTCAGGTCATGATCCCAGAGTCCTGGGATCCAGCCCCGCATTGGGCTCTCTGCTCAGCAGGGAGCCTGCTTCCTCCTCTCTCTCTGCCTCCCTCTCTGCCTACTTGTGATCTCTGTCTGTCAAATAAATAAATAAAATCTAAAAAAACCAAAATGAAGTACTTTGTAATATATTATTTATTTAACTGCATAGTTAAAGAAGCAATCAATAAAATGAAAAGGTGGCTTTTGGAATCAGAGAAGATATTTGCAAATGACATATCTGATAAAGGTTTAGTATTCAAAATCTATAAAGAACTTACTAACTCAACACCTAAAAAAAAAAAAAAAAAAAAAATCCAGTTAAGAAATGAGAAGAAGACATGAATAGAAATTTTTCCAAAGAAGACATACAGATGTCTAACAGATGTATGAAAATGTGCTCAATATTGCTCATAATCAGGGAAATACAAATCTACAATGAGATATTATCTCACACCTGTCAGAATGGCTAAAATTAACAACACAGGAAACAACAGGTGTTTTTGAGGATGTTAAGAAGGGAGAACCTTCTTATACTGTTCATGGGAATGAAAACTGGTACAGCCATTCTAGAGAACAATATGGGGGTTCTTCTAAAAGTTAAAAACAGAACTACTCTACAACCTAGCAATTACATTGTTAGGTATTTACCCAAATATAAATACTGATTCAAAGGGGGCACATGTACCCCAATGCTTATGGCAGCATTATCAACAATAACTAAATTATGGAAAAAGCCCAAATGTCCATGGACTGATGAATGGACAAAGAGGTGATGTGTATGTGTGTGTGTATGTGTAACAGAATATGACTCAGCCAGCAAAAAGAATGAGGTGGATGGATCTACAGTATATTATGCTAAGCAAAATAACTCAGGGAAAGACAAATACCATATGATTTCAGTCATAAGTGGAATTTAAGAAACAAAACAGGTGAACACAGGGGAAAGAAAAAGAGAGTGAGGCAAACCATAAGAGAGACTCCTAACTAGAGAGAACAAACTGAGTGTTGATAGAAGAGAGGTGGGTGGGAAGATGTGCTAAATGGGTGAAGGGTATTAAGGAGGGCACTTGCTGTGATGAGCACTGGGTGTTATAAGTAAGGGATGAATCACTAAATTCTACTCCTGAAACTAATATTATACAATATGTTAATTACCTAGAATTTAAATAAAAAACTGGAATCATTAAAAAAATGAAAAAAAAAATAGTCTCTCAAACCTTTCAACATATCCATTTTGCTATTTATCTTATTTATATGGCCTTGCACTAGGTCAGGGAAATTGAATGCCCACAGGAATTATTAGGGTGTAGACATTCATAAAGTAGGGAAATTGAGTCTCTGGTCTAAAATGGGGAGGGCAGTAATCCAGGATGATCAAACCTCATGCTCCCAAATCTCTTTAACTAGAAAATCTTAGCAATTTCACTGTTTATTTGTTATTTATAAGACTTTGTGACTTGGTTTAACTCCTCCCTTCTGATTTTTTATAAATACATGGAGCTTTTTAAATAAAAACTATAGCTTCTTTCCATCTTGAACATCCTTAATGTATGTATTTCAAGTTCTTGGTTAGCAAGATCAAAATTACTATCTGATTATTGACTGTATTGTATTGCTTTGTTTTTAGGACTGGATTTCTTCATGAGCTTTGATATTTCTGTTTGCATGTACATTTTGATGGGAAGTATTTTCTTTGAGAAGTGAAAGATTGTTAGTTTCCTTTTTTTTTTCCCTCTCCCCCTATAGGCTCAGTCTTCACTGTCTAGTGATTTTTGTTTGTGAGCCCACACTAAAGCACCCTTCTGTATTATTTCCCAGGTGTGACACTAAGGATATGTCCGATCTCATGATAAATTCAGTGGTTTTGTGACCTGTCCCTGAAAGCCCTATTTATTATATTACTGATTCCTGTCTCCTTTTTCCCAACCTCTGGATAAAGACATATACCATTTACATATGCACAGATAGATATGTTCCTGCCTCCCTAATTTTTCAGGAGCTATTCCAGATGTCTATCTCAACTAAGTCTGCCTGTTATCATATATGTATTTTAAAAAGTTACCATTTCTATTTTATTTTTATTATTTTACATTTTTCCAGGTTTATTGAGTAGTAGTTGACATATATCACTGTATAAGTTTAAGGCATACAGCATGATGGTTTGATTTATATTGTTAGTAAAATCATTACAATAGGTTTGTCATCCACCTTCTCACACAAATACAGTTAAAAAAAAAAAAAAAGAAAAAGAAGGGGAAATTTTTTTCACCTTATGATGAGAACTCTCAATATTCACTCCTTAACAATTTTCTTGTATATCACACAGCAGTGTTAGCTAGAGTCATCATGTTGTACATTACATCCCTAGTGCTTATTTATCTTATAACTGAAAGTTAACACATTTTAACCACTTTCCTTTAATTCCCCCTTCTCTCACACCCCCACCTCTGGTAATCACAAGTCAGATCTCTTTCTGTGAGACTGTTTTGTTTCACTTTTTGTTTATGCTAAACACAAGATCATATAGTATTTGTCTTTTTCTAAGTGATTTTATTTAGCCTAGTAACTTTTGTTATCAGAAATGGGAGAATTTCCTAATTTTTATGGCTGAATAATATTCCATTGTGAGTATATGTATGTATGTACACACACACACACACACACAATCCTTTCCTCCATCAATGGACACTTAGGTTGTTACCATGTCTTGATTATTATAAATAATACTGCTATGAACAGGGAGATTCAGATGTCTTTTTGAGTTAAAGTTTTTGTTACCTTTGGATATACTCCCAGAACTAGAATTGCTGGATCATTTGGTAGTTCTGTTTTTAATTTATTCAGGCACCTCCATACTGTTTTCAATAGTGACCACACCAATCTACAGTCCCGCCGAGAGTGTTCCCTTTTCTCTGCACACATGCCAGTATTTGCTCTCTTGCCTTTTAATGATGGCCATTGTAACAGGCATGAGGTCAAATCTTTTGTTTTGTTTTGTTTTGTTTTTTTTGTTTTGTTTTTAAATACCTCAAGAAACACACTCCAACCCTCATTGGTTGTTCTGGAATGGAAAACAGAAAATTCAAGTCATCAACCCAGCTCATTGTTATTTCTGTTCCATTTCTGATTTACAGAGACATTCCTTTTTTATTTAGTACCAACTATGTCTTTGTTTTTCAGATTTTCATAAATATATCCTTTATTTCTAGGAGTTAAAAAATAAGTAAATTTTCAAGCATAAATGACTGTACTAACTTGGCAAATTAATTTGTATCATGGTTTCAGTAACATTTTTTTTTCTGTTTCTTATGCTTTTTACAGGGAGAAGCTTTTTTGGAGACTTAACATGTCCCCTCCTCTCTCCTGTCTACTTAAGATGGGCATACTGGCACAAAAGAGGAGCTTAATCTTATTCAAGTTGTCTGCCATTCAAGAAGGAAAAACTCAGTATGACTGGGTAAAACTAGAGTTTTTATTAGCAAGCCAAAGCTTATGAGTTTGCATCATTTTATCCAGTGGTATTTTGCTATTCAATGCAAACATAGGACTACATTTATGGGATTTTTAAAATTAAATTTTGGCTCTGGAGTCAGAATGTAGAAAATATGAACTAAACTTAAACACCAATGAATGTGAGAGCCAAAATATTTTGTGAAAATCTCTTCCTAGAAATGTAGAAGAAAAAAAAATATTTAGTAAAATAGCTAACAAGAGCTAAAATAAAAATAAAAGGAAAACAATGGAAAAACTTTAACATTTAAATGACAATGATCTTTAAGCATTCTATTACTAAATGGATATCATATATCTAGGGAAATACTGGCAGATTGCTAATTGGAGAGATACTAAAACTTGGATAGATTTTATTATTTTTAATATGTTAGATATCCCTCTCTTACATTATGTTCCTTTTCCCCTATTTTTGATGCTATCATTGGTCATATGACATCTTGATTAGGCCTAATTTGTTTCTCTATTCCTTAACCGCAGCTAAGTTCCAGAGAGAAGCTTCTATCCAGAGTGGTTTCATGAGTTAAGAGCCAAAGTTACCTACCACAGCCATGTTATATGAGCAAAGAATAGCAGGTTAGCATGTCTAGAGTAGAGGGAATTAAGTGAGAGGAGAAGGGGTATCAGGGAGGTAACAAGGGCCAGTTCATGCATATCTTTGTAAATTGTAAATTTGTTTTCACTTTGGTTGAAGTAGAAAGTCAGTTCAGTATCTTGAAGAGAGCAGCAATATAATCTGATTTATAATTTTAAGGATTATTAATACTACTGTGTTGGAGACATATTCTAAGAGAAGACTGGGAAGAAGGAGTTGTCCAGGCAAGAAATGATGGGGCTTGAACCAAGGTAATGACGTTGGAGGAATGAGATATAGTCAGATTCTAGATGAATTTTGAAAATAGAGCTAAAGAAAATTTTTGCTGAATAACATGTGAATTACAAGAAAAAAAGTAACTTGAATTCAACCTCCAAAATGCATGCTTTCTTAATGGCACCAGTGGCATTCATGTGACTAAATTCAGTGGAATTTATGCTTTCCTATTTTATATTACCTTCCATCAGCTTCTATCAATGATTGCCAACTCTATTTAAAATACCTTTCTAGGACTGATGTGAACCTCATTCCTCATGTTTTCTTCCTTTTTCTCTGGATGTCCTTTGTCTCTTTCTCAGGCTTATTCTCCTTTCTCTCTCATGAATTCTGAATTTCATCGAAATACCTTTGTGTGCAGAGCAGGTTCTGTAGCCCAAAGTCAATCACCCAAAGTCAATCAGCCCAAAGTAATTCACCATATCAACAGGCTAAAGAAGAAAATTCACAATTTCATATCAGTCTATGCTGAAAAGCAATAGACAAAACTTAATATTAATTCATGTTTAAAAAAAACAAACTCTCAGAAAAAAAATACTGATAGAGAACTTCAAAAAACCTTCAGTTCATAGAATATTTAATGCTAAAACCAGAATATATGCCTGCCAAGATCAGAAACTAGGCAAGTTATCTAATCTCACACTTTTTAACAGAGTTCTAAGAGTTCTAGCCAGTGCAATAAGACAAGTCAGAAAGTAAAATCTGTAGATCTCAGGAAAGAAGAAAATATCTGACTCTGCTTACAGATGAAATGTCTATCTATATAGGAAACACCAAGGAATCTGCAAGAACAACTTCTAAAATAAGTGATTTTGGTGATATATGGTTGGCTCAGTCAGATAAGCCTCTGACTTCAGCTCAAGTCATGATTTTGGGGTCCTGGGATCAAGCTCCCAGTTGGGCTCCATACTCAATGGTCAATCTTCTTATTCCTCTTCCTCTGCCTCCCCACTCCATGCTCATGTTCTCTCTCTAAAATGAAAAAGTAAATTAAGTAATTAAGTGAGTTTAGTAAGGTGAGAGGTTGCAAGATAACATGCAAAAATCATACTATTCCTATCTACTATCAATAAATATTTGGAAAATATCATTTGCCATCCCTTAAAAAAGATAAAATGTTAGGTAAAATGTTAGGTAAAAAAGATAAAACATGTACCGTAAATGTAGTTCTGGGCACCTATCCTAAACAGATTAAGACTTCTTTTCACACAAAACTTCTATTGAATGTTTATAGCAGTTTTATTCATAATAGCCAAAAGCTGGGAACCACTCAGATGAGTTTTAATGAATAAATGGTTAAACAAACTACAGTAAATCTATTTCAAGGAATACTACTCAGCAATTAAAATGAAAAATTTATTGATATATGTAATAACTTAGATAAATCTCCAGGGAATTATACTGTTTAAAAAAGTCATCACCAGGGGTGCCTGGGTGGCTCAGTGGGTTAAAACCTCTGCCTTTGGCTCAGGTCATGATCCCAGGGTCCTGGGATTGAGCCCCACATCAGGCTTTCTGCTCATCGAGGAGCCTGCTTCTCTGCCTACTTGTCTGTCAAATAAATAAATTTTAAAAAATCTTAAAAGAAAAAAAAAGTCATCACGAAATACAAAACATATGATTCCATTTACTCTCTCATTTTTGAAGTAACAGTTACAGAAATGGAGAACAGATTTGTTTTCTCCAAGGGTTAACAATGGGGTAAGGACAGGAAAGATGTTGGTATGACCATAATAGGCATGCTTTGTAGAAATACTCTATACTTTGACTGTATTGATGCTAATATTCTGGTTGTGATAATGTACTTAAAACTGCATATAAATTTATAATTATCTAGAATGTTTTATTTATTTTTTTTATTTATTTTTAATAATTTTTTTTATAAACATATATTTTTATCCCCAGGGGTACAGGTCTGTGAATCACCAGGTTTACAAACTTCACAGCACTCACCAAAGCACATACCCTCCCCAATGTCCATAATCCCACCCCTTTCTCCCAAACCCCCTCCCCCCAGCAACCCTCAGTTTGTTTTGTGAGATTAAGAGTCACTTATGGTTTGTCTCCCTCCCAATCCCATCTTCTTTCATTTATTCTTCTCGTACCCACTTAAGCCCCCATGTTGCATCACCACTTCCTCATATCAGGGAGATCATATGATAGTTGTCTTTCTTTCTCCACTTGACTTATTTCGCTAAGCATGATACCCTCTAGTTCCATCCACATTGTCGCAAATGGCAAGATTTCATTTCTTTTGATGGCTGCATAGTATTCCATTGTGTATATATACCACATCTTCTTGATCCATTCATCTGTTGATGGACATCTAGGTTCTTTCCAAAGTTTGGCTATTGTGGACATTGCTGCTATAAACATTCGAGTACACGTGCCCCTTTGGATCACTACGTTTGTATCTTTAGGGTAAATACCCAATAGTGCGATTGCTGGGTCATAGGGCAGTTCTATTTTCAACATTTTGAGGAACCTCCATGCTGTTTTCCAGAGTGGCTGCACCAGCTTGCATTCCCACCAACAGTGTAGGAGGGTTCCCCTTTCTCCACATCCTCGCCAGCATCTGTCATTTCCTGACTTGTTGATTTTAGCCATTCTGACTAGTGTGAGGTGATATCGCATTGTGGTTTTGATTTGTATTTCCCTGATGCCGAGTGATATGGAGCACTTTTTCATGTGTCTGTTGGCCATCTGGATGTCTTCTTTGCAGAAATGTCTGTTCATGTCCTCTGCCCATTTCTTGATTGGATTATTTGTTCTTTGGGTGTTGAGTTCGCTAAGTTCTTTATAGATTCTGGACACTAGTCCTTTATCCTAGGAACAACACCAAAGGCAAGGGAAGCAAGGGCAAAAATGAACTATTGGGATTTCATCAAGATCAAAAGCTTTTGCACAGCAAAGGAAACAGTTAACAAAATCAAAAGACAACTGACAGAATGGGAGAATATATTTGCAAACAACATATCTAGAATGTTTTAAAACAATTTTTAAAAATGAGTACAATAATTCTCTAAAACTTGACTAGGTTTTATTTCCTCCAACAATTTTCCCCAAAATGAATAAATTAATTTGTACATATGAATGCTCAATATTTTTCTCTTTCTCTCTGTGTTTGTTTGTGTATGTTTACACAAACACATATGTATATGTTTATATGCACACAGATACATACATATATATAAGGTTAGATTAGAAAGTGTGGTTCACCCTGTTCACCAAAACACTTTCATTTGGAACCTTGAGCTGGCATGTAAGTCTACTGCCCTGAAGTCACCAGGTGGTGAAGAAGCCTAAACTAACCCAAATAGAAAATAGTATATAGTGATCCCTAAGTCTACATGAAGAAAAAGGTGATGGCCTACCCTGAAATGTTTCAGCTCTAGCCACCATCTATAATCACATAGGAGACTCTGAGCTAGAATGGCCCTACTGAGTTTTTCAATTCCTGATCCACAGAAACTCTAGGGGATGACAAAATGATTCACATATTTATACTTAACATGCATTTTTAAAATTACATGGTATTTTTTAATGTCTCCTTCACAACATTCTGTGAATTTTCAGCTAATAGCACACATTAATATTAGACACATTACTTTTTTCTCTTCAGACCTACACTTTTGTAACCCAGCTTTTAGCATATAACTTGATACATCATTAACATGTGATGAATATAATCATAGATAGTATTACCTTTAATGTGATTGTGTTTTCATTTACTTATCACATCATAAGTTTCATTTACTTATATTCATTTTAAAATATATTCAATGATCCAGAAGTGGAAGATTTTTGGTGTATATAAAATCTGTAGTCAAAAGTGAGTGTAAGGGAGCACCAGGGTAGCTCAGTTGTTAAGCGTCTGCCTTTGGCTCAGGCCATGATCCCAGAGTCCTGGGATCGAGTCCCACATTGGGTTCCCTGCTCAGTGAGAAGTCTGCTTCTCCCTTTCCCACTCCCCCTGCTTGTGCACCCTCTCTCACTGTCTCTCTGTCCAATAAATAAATAAAATCTTTTTTTAAAAAAGTGAGTGTAAGAAGAGTTATAATTTTTAAAATTGTATATTTTTATAATTTTTAAATTATATATTTTTCCTCTTAGCCAGAAGTTTCAAAGTGTATTTTTCATTATCCAATAAAAACTTTCAAATACATATGCAGTGACAAAAATCAGTTTCTATAGATCATATGCAGTAGCTGGTTTAAATAGATGTCTATGTCGTGCTTCTACCTTTTTCACACTATGAAATCATGCTTCCAAAGCATTTCTGTGTGACTTATTCTCTCTGTAATCAGTCAAAAGCTGCATAGGTTCTATCTTTGGAAAATTGTATTAGTTGTCAACATTTCCAAAACCCTCCCTCTCCCACTCGCCCTGCTTCTTATTTTCTTTCTCTCTCTGTCTCTCTCTCTGTCAAATAAATAAATAAAATCCAAAAAAAAAAGTTAATTGCAAAAATGATCTAAATATGGTCATGAATCAAAAGCTCATGGATGCCTGCAAATTGTGGAGAGAGGGAAGATGGTGGTCAAGTAGAAGTTTAGGTCATGTCATCCTATGCATGCAACCAGATAACAATCAAATCATCCTATATATCAATTCCTATCCAAATACCACAGAAGACCCTAAATAGCAAAAAAAAAAAAAAAAAAAAAAAAAAAAAAAATGTTCTGAGAAAAGATAAGTAAAACTGAGGAAATCACAATTACAGACTTCAAGTTATATTACAAGGCTTTAGTAATTAAAAGAGTATGTTACTGTTGTAAAAATAGACACAGATCAATAGAACAGAATAGAAAACCTAGACATGGATCCACAACTTATGGTCAATGAATCTTCGACAAAGCAAGAAAGAATATTCAGTGGAAAAAAGACAATATCTTCAACAAGTGGCACTGGGAAAACTAGACAGCAACATGCAAAAGGATGAAATTGGACCACTTGAATATACCATACACAAAAACAAATTAAAGATCTAAATGTGAGACCTGAAACCACAAAAATCCTAAAAGAGAGCCAGGCAGTAAGCTCTGTGACATCGGCCATAGCAACCTTTTTCTAAACAGGTTCCCTGAGGCAAGCAGAAAGAGGCAAAAATAAACCATTGTGGGCAACATCAAAATAAAAGTATCTGTACAGCAAACAATTAAAACAATTAAAAGGGAACCTTCCAAATGGGAGAAGATATTTGTGAGATATCTGATAAAAGGTTAATATTCAAAATATAAAAAGTACTTATAAAACTCAACCCCCAAAACTCAATAATCCTCTTTAAAAATGGTCAGAAGACAAAGGCAGGTATTTCTCCAAAGAAGATAAACAGATGGCTAAGGGACATGTGAAAAGATGCTCATCATCATTTATCAGGGAAATGCAAATCAAAACTAAAATAAGATATCCCCCTCACACCTGTTAGAATGGTTAAAATCGACACACAAGAAATAACAGGTGTTGGTGAGGATGCAGAGAAAAAGGAACACTCTTGCACTGTAGATGGGAATGCCAACTGGTGCAACCACTGTGAAAAGCTGTACTGAGGTTGCTCAAAAAGTGAAAAATAGAACTATCTTATGATCCAACGATCATACTACTGGGTATTTACCCAACGAATACAAGAACACTAATTCAAAGAGATAAATGCATATCTATGTTTATGGCAGCATTATTTACAATACCCAAGATATGAAAGTAGCCCAAGTGTCCACTAATAAAGGTGAAAGGATAAAGAAGTGATACGCACACACACACATATATGTGTGTGTGTGTGTGTGTGTGTGTAATGGAATATTTTTCAGCCATAAAAAGAACGAAATCTTGCCATTTGCAATGACATTGATTGAACTGAAGACTATAATGCTAAGCAAAATAAGTCAGTCAGAGAAAGACAAATACCATATAACTTCACTTATATGTGGAATTTAAGAAACAAAACACATAAGCAAAGGGTAAAAGAGAGAGAGAGACAAGCTGAGAAAGAGACTCACTACGGGAAACAAACTTATGGTTACCTGAGTGGAGGTGGGTGGGGGTATGGGTGAAATAGGTGACTGGGATTAAGGGTGATGGGGATTATGAGCACTGGGTTCATAAAATAAAAATGTAAAAAAAATTTAATGGCTGTCTTACTAATGTAAGAAATACCTTAAAATGTGAAGCTATTGAAGTAATAATAAATGAAATAGCACTTTAACAGTGTGTTTGATTTCAGTTTAATCAGGAAATCACAGTTTTAACCATTGAGTATATTCTGAAAATGCTAAATAGTGGGTGGAGAATCCTTTATTAGAACACAGCATCTTTGGGATGACAGTTAAAAGTCTTGGGCATATGCTGCTTCAGGTCATGAATCCAAAAGAGTAATCCAAGGAAGCTGAGAGCTGACAGCCTGGATTACTGTGGCAGAGTTTCATGTTGTGTTCAGATATATATTCCAAGTAGACTATAGAGAGAAAAATAAAAAATCAAAGAGCTCCAGGGCCAAAAATGTAACCTTATAAAAGTAATCAAACAATGAATCAGGGTTCAAAAAATGAGTTTTCACATGCTAGAGAGTATGATTGAGAGACAGATGTGTCTCAACGATGGCTACTGTGGCTGGAAAGAGAATACCAAGTAAATGAGGATGGATGGATGTGTCCCAAAGGCCAACATTGTACTGTTGCTATTGCTCATTATGATTTTTCCCCCCTTGGCTAGTACTGTCACCTCTGTACTCTATGAACATCATATATGCTTTCTGACATCTCCTGCTATTGCCTTAATGTCCACATTCACACAGGAAATAGCTTCCAGAAAAAGACAAATGCTTTAAAAGCATGCTCATTTATTTCTCTAGCTTTTCATAAAAATTCATGACTGAAATAATTCCCATTAGTATTGGTTGCAAAGAAGCAAATGTGAGTATTTTCTTAACTTAGTGCCACAATTTTCCTATGAAAATAAATATAGGATGGAACCATATATATGATGAAAAAGGATTAAAGATATTTGTGGGTCGGGTAAATATGTATGAGACCCAGATAACTGTTCTCAGCTAAAGCAATCTAGAACAGTGCTATTCAAAGTCTCTGTAATAAAGTGACATGGTTTTGATATTTTTCTATTTTTTAAATTCAATACATGCCTATATATATTTTTAAAGAATATAAAACTGAATTTCTAGAAAAATAAAATTTAAAAAACAGTGATATCTGAACCAAACCCCATTTTAAAATGGATTATTAGATTCAATAGAGATAAAATTCTGTGAAGTTATTATGAATTTTCCAGTACACTGATCTCAAACTCATCATAACAGATATATTCATGTAATTTTAGCAAAATGCAAGCTAGCCTATATGACACTGAAAACAAATGAAATGGAGGAGGAGAAAAAGTGCTCCTATTCTGAAGAAATATTAAGTAATATGGAAGTAAAAAGAATAATGGACACACCTTTTAAATAAGTAAATTACTCTATGCTTAATTGAACCCAGAAAAAGTTCTGATTTATTGTTGTCCAAGTACAATGCTTCTACAAAAAAAAAAAAAAAAAAAAAAAAAAGGTGGCTGACAGCTCCTTTTGCATTGCTATTCTCAATTTGCTAACACTAAATCTGAAGATTTAGTACATGTTTTAAGTGATATTATCAAATGGAGATTAATAGAACAGAAAAAATACATGCAGAAAGTCTTTCCTACTTTTTTGTTTTCATAAATGGTATTGTGTTTTCAAAATATCAAATTTAAGTACTAATCAATGTCGACGATGGTAAATTAATATTTAATTTTCACTTTGGAAGACCCAATGAATTATGCAAACATCAACATAACAAGGGACACATTTATACAAAATAGAAAAGCCTGATAAAGAGAATATTTAATGAACTGTCAAGGAATAAGAATCATTATAATTATATATATATATATTTACTGTAACAAAAATCTAAGAGCTAAATGTACACATTATTACAAGCTATGTGATATTTAAAAACGTATTCTAAAATACAATGCCACATAAAGATTAAAAAAAGAATTGCATATAATTATAAATAGGGCATATATATATATATATATGCTAAAATCAACTAAAATGAGGTAGTATAGAAAAACTAGCAATGTTAATATAATTAACATCAAATAATAAAAAGGGAAAATCAGTAAGAAAGAGTAATATTCTTCTTGAAACTGTTAAATCCACCAAAAGTTTAAAGTACATATTGGTAATTCTTCTTTAATATATAAAATACTGACATATAGAAATGAAAATACACAAAATAAGAGATGAAACTGTCACAATGTAAATTATAACCTATTTTTACTAATTCCTATTGTTATTGAAAAAAATTACAAACATATTAGTGGCTTAAAACAATAGCACAAATATATTACCTTGTAGTTCAGGAAGTCAGATGTTCAGATGGGTCTCACAGGGCTAAAATCAAAGGTATGAACAAGTTTCAGTTCCTTTCTGGAGGTTCTGAAGAGAATCTATTTTCCAGACTTTGTCCAGATTCTAGAGGCTGCCATCACATTGCTTGGGATTTTTTACCTTTCTCTATCTGCATGCCCCTCCTTAAGGCTATCCCACATTGCCATCTCAATTGTTCTTTCTTTCCTGTCTCAATTTTTTCAATTATAAGAATGCTTGTGATTACCCTCAACTGTACAATCTTGGATGATTTCCCCATATCAATGTCAACTGGCCAGAAGTCTTACTTCCACTCGCAAACTTAATTCCACCTTGTCATGTAACATATGGGTTTAGAAAATAGGATGGGGACATCTTTGGAGTGGTATTTTATTCCTAACACATCCATAATACCTATAAACTAGCTTTAACAAAAAATAAGTAATGATAAAGAAATATTGAATAATACTTAAAATAAGATGTAAGAAATAACAAAAGACCACTTTGTTTACAAGTCTCATTTTTTTATATGTTAAGTACATGATATCCAAGAAAAAATGTAAAATGACAAAGTTCACTTTATTTAATAAAAAAGTAATATTCACACAATATTCAAAGCAATGATAGAAATGTGACATGAATATGTTGTGAATGTGAGTAGCTTATAATCACTGGAATTTAATTTTTAAACAGTCTGTTCTTATATGTTCTAGCCACAAAGATAAATGAATAGTAGAATTATAATTTATTATGAATAAATAAATGTTAGAAAAATAAATTGCAAGGCTCTCATAAGAGTGATGATGATCAAATTTATAATTCTGTATATATACCATCAATTGATGCAGAAAAAGTGTTTGACAAAATCCAGCATCCATTCTTGATTAAAACACTCCAAAGTATAGGGATAGAGGGAGTATTCCTCAACTGCATAAAATCTATCTATGAAAACCCACAGCGAATATTCTCAATGGGAAAAAGCTGACAGCCTTCTCTTTGAGATCAGGAACATGACAAGGATGCCCACTCTCACCACTCTTGTTCAACATCGTACTAGAAGTCCTAGCAACAGCAATCAGACAACAAAAATAAATAAAAGGTATTAAAATTTGCAATGAAAAAGTCAAACTCTCTTTCTTTGCAGATGACATGATACTTTATATGGAAAACCCAAAAAACTCTAACACCAAACTACTAGAACTCATACAGCAATTCAGTAATGTGGCCGGATACAAAATCAATGTACAGAAATCAGTTGCTTTCTTATACAATAACAATGAAAATACAGAAAGGGAAATTAGAGAATCAATTCCATTTACTATAGCACCAAGAACTGTAAGATACTTGGGAATAAACCTAACCAAAGAGGTAAAGGATCTGTACTCGAGAAACTACAGAACACTCATGAAAGAAATTGAAGAAGACACAAAAAGATGGAAGAGCATTCATGCTCATGGATCATAAGAATAAACATTGGTAAAATGTTTATACTGCCTAGAGCAATCTATACTTTCAATGCCATTCTGATTAAAATTTCCACTGGCATTTTTTCAAAGAGCTGGAACAACAATCCTAAAATTTGTATGAAATCAGAAGAGACCCCAAATTGCTAAGGAAATGTTGAAAAAGAAAAACAAAACTGGGGTCATCATGTTTCAGATTTCAAGCTTTACTACAAAGCTGTGATCACCAAGACAGCATGGTCCTGGCATAAAAACAGACACATAGACCAGTGGAACAGAGTAGAGAGTCCAGATATGGACCCTCAACTCGATGGCCAAATAATTTTTGATAAAGAAGGGAAAAATATACAATGGAAAAAAGACAGTCTTTTCAATAAATGGTGCTGGGGAAATTGGACAGCTATATGTAGAAGAATGAAACTCAACCATTCTCTTACACCACACACAAAGATAAACTTGAAATGGATAAAAGACCTCAACGTGAGGCAGGAATCCATCAGAATCCTAGAGGAGAATATAGGCAGTAACCTCTTTGACACTGGCCACAGCAACTTCTTTCAAGATATGTCTCCAAAGGCAAAGGAAACAAAAGTGAAAATGAATTTTGGGGACTTCATTGAGGTCAAAAGCTTCTGCACAGCACAGGAAACATTCAACAAAACAAAGAGGCAACCCACGAAATGAGAGAAGATATTCACAAATGACAATACAGACAAAGAGCTGATATTTAGGATCTATAAAGATCTCCTCAAACACAAAACAGACAATCATGTCAAAAAAATGGGCAGAAGACATGAACAGACACTTCTCCAATGAAGACATACAAATGACTAAGAGACACATGAAAAAATGTTCATCATCACTAGCCATCAGGGAGATTGAAATCAAAACCACATTGAGATACCACCTTATACCAGTTACAATGGCCAAGATTAACAAGACAGTAATCAACAAGTGTTGGAGAGGATGTGGAGAAAGGGGAACACTCTTACACGGTTGGTGGTAATGCAAGCTGGTGCAGTCACTTTGGAAAACAGTAGTGAAAAGAAGGGTTATCTGTACCCTCGTGTTCATAGCAGCAATGGCTATGGTCACCATCATGTGGAAAGAACCAAGATGCCCTTCAACAGATGAATGGATAAAGAAGATATGGTCCATATATACTATGAAATATTATGCCTCCATCAGAAAGGATGAATACCCAATTTTTGTATCAACATGGAAGGAACTGGAAGTGATTATGCTGAGTGAAATAAACCAAGCAGAAAGCAATTATCACATGGTTTCTCTTATTTGTGGAGCATAAGGATTAACATGGAGGACATGGGGAGATGGAGATGGAGAGGAGAAGGGAGTTGGGGGAAATTGGAGGGGGAGAGGAACCATGAGAGACTGTGGACTCTGAAAACAATCTGAGGGTTTTGGAGGGGCAGGGAGTGGGAGGTTGGGTGAGCCTGATGGTGGGTGTTATGGAGGGCACATATTGCATGGAGCACTGGGTATGGTGCATAAACAATGAACTCTGGAATTTTTCTGAAAACAAATTTAAAAAAAATAAATAAGAATTTAAAATAAAATGAAATAAAAGTAGACAAGTTCAAATGAAGACCTCAAGGTCTCTCTTTTCAAAATGCACAAATATGAGTAATAACAATAGGTAAAACCATAAGGTGTAACAAAAGCAATCAATAGTGAAGATATAAAATGGCATGTTACAATCTTTAAGTGTAACATCAAATCCTCATGGCTGAACTGTGTCTAAACTTGGTGTGGAATACTTAATCAACACACAGAAAAACTATAGAGATGATTCGATAAAGTAAATGGAAAATACATTTTTAAGAGTTACACCTTACATTCAAATAAGTGGTTACAGAAGTAGAGTAGACAACCGGAGGAAATTATGGCAAAATTCTTATAGAACAATTACTTTTTTCACTGTTTTGCCAGAATCAAGTAAACAACAACATAGTGCTAGACAATTCCAGCCAAAGGGATAATGGAGCATAAATGCAGACAGATCACAAACATCAGAGTGGTAAGTATTTTCAGAAAAATAAGAAAAACAAGAAGAGAACCATGGAGAAGAATAAAAATGATGAATAAACTTCTGGGAAGTTTCTTGGTGAGGATTGGGCTCTATCCTTGGTATTTAAAATAAATGCCTGTACCTAATATATACCCGATAAACACTTGTCAGAAAAATGAAGGAATATGAACACAAAAGATATCCTTCTTTTCTCCTGAATTCTAAAAATATATAGTTAAACAAAGTTCAGGTCTTGATTCAAGGTATACATGTGGTTGGAGATGGGGTAAACATCTATGTAGTGGGCCAAATTTTAATAGGTGCTGAAATATTTAGAAATATGAAAAAAAACTGGGCAGTTTTATTTAATGTACACCACTGACAATTTATATAGCTTGTAAAGTGTAAATAATTCCTATATCTGTGAAAAAAATAGTATTCACAAATACATAAGTGCAAATACATGCCAACTATAGGCAGCAGTAAGAAGAGGCATCCACAGAAATGTCAGTATCCTAATGCAGTGAAGTAATGTGTATAGAGGTTCGAGTCATCACCTCTGTCCTCAAATTAATAATGAAGCAAACTACTCCCTGAAACTGGAAAGACTGGTGAATAAGAAGAATCACAACTTACCAGGAGCAAAAGATGTCACTGGATACAACCCCTAGTAGGGATACTTAAAGGATACTGATTAATTTCTGGAAACCAGATGGGCTAGACTGAGAGATAAAAGTCCTGGAGACTCATCTTGAGGGGAATCCCCACAATTTTGTGAATAATATTTCTAGGAACTCAATGAGGTTCTCAGTGAGAAGACTAAAGACAGATACCCTCATCTCATATTTCTGGCAGGAAAGGGGAAAATTAACCATTTTGAAAAATTCTAAAAGCACTCTGTCCTCTGTTGCAAAGGTCCAGCCACAAGGGAAGCTATCTTACTAAAGCACAGACAATTTACGGGAAAGGACATACCTAAATCTAGCCCTTTAGTATTTGATGTGGGAGAAGCCAAATACCTAACTTCAACTCTATCAAACCTTCCTGTCTCAGCTAAAGGTAGGGAAAAAAGCTGAAAAGCACTTGTGAAGCTCATAGCCCATGTACAAAAACTGACTAAAAGAGTGAGACCTAATTTTAGGATTATAGAATGCTTTCCTTCCCCCACACCTTCCCACCATATCCACAGAGTTCCAGTGTAATAACAAGGAGTTAGGGCTGAAAGAACCAGGACCAACCTTTATTTAAGAGACTCTCACAAGAAATCCAAAACAACAGCAACAACAAGAACAAAAACAAAGCAAAACAAACAAAAACACAAAACAAAAACTAGAAGAGATTTTATCTTCTGATGTTATACTGACACTATAACTACAACAGATAGTCAAGAGAACTCAACTCCGAGCCAAATAAAGAAAACCTCACACAGAAAGCCTATCACCATGGGATGCCTGGGTGTCTCAGTGGGTTAAGCCTCTGCCTTTGGCTCAGGTCATGACCTCAGGGGGCTCTCTGCTCAGCAGGGTGCCTGCTTCCCTCTCTCTCTGCCTGCCTCTCTGCCTACTTGTGATCTTTCTCTATCAAATACAAAAATAAAATCTTTAAAAAAAAAATAAAAAGGCCTACTGTCATCAGTTCTTTTCATCTTATAGGTCATTTCTGGCTTTGAAGAAAAAAATGTAATGCATACTAGAAGCCAAAAAACTATCTGAAGAGACAAAGTAAGAACTAGACATGAATATAAATGGTATATAAATGAGGAAGACTCTGGAACTATCAGACTGGGAATTTACAATAAGGATAATTTACAAACTATTGGATCTAACTGAAAAAGTAGGGAAAAAAATGTAAGAACAGCTGGTTAACATAATCAGAGAGATGAAACTGTAAAAAGAGTCAAAAGCAAACATTACAAAATAAAAACACTGTAACAGAAATGAAGAATGTATTTAATAAACTCATCAGTCAAGAATCAATGGGCTTGAATACAGGTCAATAAAAATGTCTCAAATTGAAAATCAAAGAGAAAAAAATAATAGAAAAAGTAGAACAAAGTATCAAATACCTGAGGAAGGGAGGGGTAATTACAAAAGGTATAATGTGCACATACTAAAAGACCAGGAGAAAAAACAGATAGAATATTTGAAGAAATAATTAATTAATGGTTGACACTAAACCACAGGTTGACAAAGCTCAAAGACACCACGCAGGATAAATACTAAATAATTTATACCTAAGTATACATATTCAAACATCAAAAATCAAAGATAAAAATCTTAAATAAGCAATCAGGAGAGGGGAGGCTTTACCTTGTAGAGAAATAAAAATGAGAATTATGTCAGATTTGTACTCATAAATTTTACAAGCAAAAAGAAAGGGAAGCGAAATATTTAAATTATTGACAGAAAACAAAAACAAAAACAAAAAACAACCTACAATTCAGTTCCCAGTGAAATTATCCTTCAAAAAGAAAAGAGAAATACTTTTTCAGAGAAACAAAAAATAAAGGTATTTGTTGCCAGTAGACCTGCTTTGCAAGAAATGTTAGATGTTCTTCAGAGGGAAGAAAAATTATATAAAGCAGAAACGTAGATCATAATGAGGAAAGGAATAGTATTAAAGAATGAATAAAGTAATAAGATATGTAATTGTTCATATTATTTTTAAGTTTTTCTCATTTTTATTTGATCTAACAAATGACCATTTGTTCAAAATAATAATAATGTATGTGATTATAGTATATGTGCAATGTAATAAGAAACAGAAGGGAGGAATTGCAGTACTCTAAGATACCAGTACTACCTAGTAAATTATTTGAAAGTGAACACAGATTAGTAATAAATAAATAGAGCAAACTCAGGGACAATAATTTTAAAAAATTAGCAATATAATTTAGTAACATCTCAAAAGAAATTTTAAAATATCTTGAAATAAATGGAAATGGAAATGAAACTTACAAAATTTGGGGGATACAGTGAGAACTAGAGGAAGCTTAGAAGTGAGCCTAGAAGAAGTTATAGCATTGAATACATCAACTAGAAAAGGAGAAACATCTGAAATTATAATCTAAGGTTTTACCTAAGAAAACTAGAAAAGATATAATAATTAAAATCCAAAGTAAGCTAAGAAAAAATAATAAAAATGAGAGCATAACTCAATAAAATTATAAACAAAAAAACAGAGAAAACAAATAAAACCAAAAATTAATTAGTTATTTGAAAAGATCAGTACAGGGGTACCTGGGTGACTCAGTCAGTTAAGCAGCCAACTCTTGATTTTGGCTCAGATCATGATTCAGAATCCTGAGATCAAGCCCTGCCTTGGACTCCTGGCTCAGTGGGAGTTTACTTGAGGATTCTTCCCTCTCCCTTGGCGCCTTTCCCACCTGCAAGCTCTCTCTCTCTCTCTCAACCAAATAAAATCTGTTTTTTTAAAGATCTATACAATTGGGGCACTTGAGTGGCTCAGTGTGTTAAGGCCTCTGCCTTCAACTCAGGTCATGATCCCAGGGTCCTGGGATCAAGCCCCACATCAGGCTCTCTGCTCAGTGGGGAGCCTGCTTTCCTCTCTCTCTGCCTGCATCTCTGCCTACTTGTGATCTCTGTCTATCAAATAAATAAATAAAATCTTTTGAAAAAATTATCTATACAATTGATAAACCACTGGGCAAGCTAGGTAAGATAAACAGACAAGACTCAAATTGCTAATGTCAGAAATGAAGGATGACATCACTACTAATCCCATGGACATTAAAAAGATAATAAAAGAACACTATGAAAAACTCTATCCATGCAAATTTGATAACCTACAGGAAATGTGCCAATTTCTTAGAAAAACATTCTACCATGCTCACAAAAGGACAAATGGTTTATGTGAATAGGCCTATATCAAGTTAAAAAATGTAATCAATAATTAATGGCTTCCTAAACAGAAATTACTTGGCACAGCTGATTTCACTGTTGAATTCTATGTAACATTAAATAAAGAAATGATAGCAATTCTCTATTGTATTGTCTAAAAGATAGAAGCAAAAGGAAAACTTAACTCATATTATGAGGCCAGCAATATCCTACTATAAAAATGAGGCAAAGACATCATAAGAAAAGAAATTAGAGAACAGTATATCTCATAAATACTCATGCAGCAATCTTCAGTAAGATATTTACAAGATAAATCCAACAAAATAAAAAAGAATAGTACATACCACAACCTCATGGGATTTATTCCAGTTATGTATGTACACTCAACATTCAAAATCAATTAATGTATTCCTTTCCATTATCAGGCTAAAGAAGAAAAGTCATATGATCATGTCAATAAGTGTAAAAACAAACAAACCAAAAAAAAAAATCATTTTACAAAACCCAATACATATTTATAACAAAAAACTCATCAAAGGAATAGAAGGGAATTTCTCCAACTGAGTAAAGATCATCTACAAAAACCTACGATTCACATTATACTAATTGTGAGACATTTAGAAGCTTTCCCTCTATGATCAGTAACAAAACAAATATAACCGTTTCATCACTTTACTTCAACATTATACTGGAAGTCCTAGATGATTCAATCAGACAAGGAAAAAGAAAGTATAAGCATTAGGAAGGAAGAAATAAAACAGTCTTGTAGAACACATGGTTGTTCTCTAGATAATCTTAAAAAAATCAACTACAAAAATCCTGAAACTATAAGGAAATTAATAAGACACGAGAATAAAAGTTTAATATACTGAATCTAACTTCTTTCTTATATACCAGGACAAAAAATTAGAATTTTGTATTAAGAACACAAAAACATTTACAGTAACACTAAAAACTCCCAATACACTTTAAATAATAAATGTAGCAAAATATATATAGTATGTACATGAGATAAGCTATAAACTCTGATAAGAGAAATCAAAGAAGATTGAAATAAATGTAGAGATAGATCAGAAGACTTAATGTTGTCAGGTGGTCATGATCAGAAGACTCAGTATTGTCAGGTGGTCAGTTCTTTTCAACTTGATTCATAGATTCAATATAATCCTAATAAAAATTCCAGCAAATTTGTGGATATTAATAAAGTAATTCTAATGTTTCATTTATATGTAAATCCAAAAGACCCAGAAAAATAAACACAATCTTGAAGACAAGGTGAAAAAGTCAGAGGACTGACACTACCATTCTTCAGGACTTACTATTAAGCTGTATTAATCAAGACAGTGTGGCATTGGTAACAAAACACTCAAAAAAATCAACAGAAAAGAAGAGCAAGCTTAGAAAGGGACCTACACAAACACAGTCAACTTAAATTTGAAAAAGGACAAAAACAATTAAATGTAGAAAAAAGATATCTTTCCAATAAGTGGTTCTGAAACCATTGGAAATCTATGTGTGAAAAATGAATATAACCATGTAATTGTAATAAATTATTCATAGGTTAAAATATAAAACATATAGTTAGATGCATCTTTCAAAAAATTAACTAAGTATATTATAGAACTAAGTGTAAACAGAATCTATGAAGTTTATTGAAGATAACATAAGAAAATATACAGGTGACTTTGGGTTTAGCAATGACTTTTTAGATATAATACTGAAAGACAATCTATGAAAGTCAGAATTGATGACAGAGCTCATTAAAATCCAAAAAAATTTTGCTATATGAAAAACTATTTCAAGAGAAAGACAAGACAAACCACAGATTGCCAAAAATATTTGCAAAACATACCTGATAAAGAATTGCATTCAAAATAAAGAATTCTTGAAACTCAACAATAAAAAAAAAAACAAAATAAACAAAAATAAACCCAATCAATAAAAAAATGAACAGAAATTTCACCAAACAAAATATACAGATGGTAAATAGCACATAAAAAAGTATTCAATAACATCTATCATCGGGAATGTCAACTTAAAAAATGAGATACGACTGTGCAGGAGCTTTTTTTTTTTTTTTTTAAGATTTTATTTATTTATTTGACAGAGATCACAATTAGGCAGAGAGGCAGGCAGACAGAGAGAGAGAGAGAGAGAGGAGGAAGCAGGCACCCACTGAGCAGAGAGCCCGATATGAGGCTCAATCCCAGGACTCTAGGATCATGACCTGAGCTGAAGGCAGAGACTTTAATCCACTGAGCCACCCAGGCGCCCCTATGTAGGAGCTTTTTATCTTGATGAAAACCCAATAGCTACTTTTGCTTTTGTTTCTCTTACCTCCAAAGTCCTGTCTAGTAAGAAGTTGCTATGGCCAAAGTCAAAGAATTTGCTGCCTGTGTTCTCTAAAATTTCGATGGTTTCCTGTCTTACATTTAGGTTTTTCATCCATTTTTAATTTATTTTTCTATATGGTAAAAGGAATGGTCCACCTTCATTCTTTTGCACGTTGTCCGATTTTCCTAACACATTTGTTGAAGAAATGGTGTTTTTCCCATTGGATATTCTTTCCTGCTTCATTGAAGATTAGTTGACCATATGGTTGTGGGAACATTTCTGGGTTTTCTATTTTGTCCCATTGATCTATGTGTCTTGTTTTGTGCCAGTACTATACTGTCTTGATCACTATAACTTTGTAATATACCTGGAAGTCAAGAATTATAAAATCTCCAGATTTGCTGCCTTTTTTTTTTTTCTTTCCAGATTTCTTTGGCTCCTAGGACTCCTTTGTGGTTCTATACAAATTTTAGGATTCTTTGTTCTAACTTTGTGAAAAATGCTGTTGATTTTTTTTTAAGATTTTATTTTATTTATTTGACAGAGAGACAGAGAGAATGAGAGAGAGCGTGAGTGGAGAAAGGTCACTGGGAGAAATAGACTCCCTGCTGAGCAGAGAGCCTGATGTGTGACTCAGCCCAGGGACTCCAGGATCATGACCTGAGCCCAAGGCAGTGGCTTAAGGAACTGAGCCACCCAGACACCCCTGCTGTGGTATTTTGATAAGGATTGGGTTAAATATGTAGATAGCTTTGAGTAGAATAGACATTTTAGAATGTTTGTTCTTCATATCCATGATCATAGAATGTTTTTCCATTTCTTCATGTAAACTTCAATTTCTTTTGTAAGTGTTCTTTAGTGTTTCTAAGTAACTTAGTGTTTTTGGTGCAATTGTAAATGTAATGGATTCCTTGATTTCTTTTTTCTGCTGCTTCATTATTGGTATGTAGAAATGCAATAGATTTCTGTACATTGATTTTCTATCCTGTGACTTTGCTGAATTCATGTATTGGTTCTAGCAATTTTTTGGTGGAGTTTTTCAGGTTTTCTATATAGAGTATCATGTCATCTGCAAATAGTGCAAGTTTGACTTTCCCTTGCAAACTTGGAGGTCTTCTATTTCTTTTTGTTGTCTTATTGCTGAGGCTAAGTCTTTCTGTACTATGTTAAATATTAAGGGTGAGAATGGACAATCCTGTTTTGCTCCTGACAATGAGAAAAAGCTCTCAGTTTTTCCCCATTGAAGATGATATTAGATGTGAGTCTTTTGTATATGTCCTTTAGGATGTTGAGATATGTTCCCTCTATCCCTACTTTGTTGAGGATTTTCATCAAGAATGGATGCTAGGGGCGCCTGGGTGGCTCAGTGGGTTGAGCCTCTGCCTTCAGCTCAGGTCATGATCCCAGGGTCCTGGGATCTAGCCCCGCATCATGCTCTCTGCTCAGTGGGAAGCCTGCTTCCTCCTCTCTCTCTGCCTGCCTCTTTGCCTACTTGTAATCTCTGTCAAATAAATAAATAAAATCTTTAAAAAAAAAAGAATATATGCTATATTTGCAAATTTGTCAAATGCCTCTTCTGTATCTATTGAAAGGATCATATGGTTTTTTCTTTTATTAATGTGATATATAATGTTAATTGATTTCTAGACACTGGCAAAGCCCATGAATAAATCCCACTTGATCATGGTGAATAATTTTTTTTAAATATATTTATTTATTTATTTATTTGAGAGAGAATGAGTGAGAGAAAGCATGAGAGAGGAGAAGGTCAGAGGGAGAAGCCGACTCCCCAAGGAGCGGGGAGCCCGATGCAGGACTCGAACCCGGAAGTCTGGGATCATGACCTGAGCCGAAGGCAGTCACTCAACCCACTGAGTCACCCAGGCACCCCATGGTGAATAACTTTTTTTATGTACTGCTGTATCCTATACACTAGTATCTTGTTGAGAACTTCTGCATCCATGTTCATCAGGGATATTGGCTTGTAATTCCCCTTTTTTTGTGGGGTCTTTGGTTTTGGAATCAAGGCAGTGCTTACCTCATAAAATGAACCTGGAAGTTTTCCTTCCATTTCTATTTTTTTGGAACAGTTTGAGAAGAATGGGTGTTAACTCTTCTTTAAATGTTTGGTAGAATTCCCCTGGAAAGCCATCTATCTGTTGGAAGATTTTTTTTTTTTTAAAGATTTTATTTATTTATTTGACAGAGAGAAATCACAAGTAGATGGAGAGGCAGGCAGAGAGAGAGAGAGAGGAGGAAGCAGGCTCCCTGCCAAGCAGAGAGCCCGATGCGGGACTCGATCCCAGGACCCTGAGATCATGACCTGAGCCGAAGGCAGCGGCTTAACCCACTGAGCCACCCAGGCGCCCTGTTGGAAGATTTTTAATTACTGACTCAATTTCTTTGCTGGTTATGGATCTGTTCAAATGATCTATTTCTTCCTGTTTTGGTTTTTGGTAGTTTGTATGTTTCTATGAATTTGTCCATTTCTTCCAGGAAACACTCAACAGAACCAAAAGGCAGTCTATGGAATTGGAGAAGATATTTACAAATGGATATCTGATAATTGTTTAGTATCTAAAATCTATAAAGAACTTATCAAACTCAACACCTCCAAAAAATAATTCAGTTAATAATGAACAGACATTTTCCAGTGAAAACATCCAGATGACTAACAGACACATGAAGATATACTTAACATCACTCACTAGGGAAATACGAGTCAAAATCGCAATGAGATACTATCACCCTCTGGTCAGATGGCTAAAATTAACAACATGAGAAAAAACAGATGTTGGCAAGGAAAGGAGAAAGGGGAACCCTCTTATGCTGTTGGTGGGAATGAAAACTGGTACAGCCACTCTGGAGAATAGTATAGAGGTTCCTCAAAAAGTTAAAAAATAGAACTACCCTATGACCCAGCAATTGCACTAGTAGGTATTCATCCAAAGGAAAAAAAAATACAGATTCGAAAAGGTACATGTAACGTGATGTTTATAGGTTTATAGCAGCATTATTAACAATAACCAAATTATGAAAAGAGCCCAAATGTTTATTGACTGATGAATGGATAAAGAATTTTTGAGATGTGAGCCATCAATGGAATCAAAAGGAATCATCAAAAGGAATGAAAACTTGCCTTTGCAACAACATGAATGGTGCTAGAATATATCATGCTAAGTGAAAAAGTCAGGATTGAGAAAACAAACACCGTAAATTTCATTCCTATGTGGAATTTAAGAAGCAAAACAGATGAACGTAGGGGAAGGGAGGAAAAACAAAAGAGAGAGAGAGGGAAACAAACCATGAGAGACTTTTAAGGATAGAGAACAAACTGAGGATTGATGGAGGAAGGTGGTTGGGGTTGGGTTAAAAGGGTGATGGATATTAAAGAGGGTACTTGTTATATTGAGCACTGGATGTTATATACATAATTGATAAATCACTAAATTCTACTTCTGAAACCAATATTACATTATATGCTAACAAGCTAGAATTTAAATAAAAATTTTTAAAAAATAAGTCATCACTATAAACCTATTAAACTGGCTAACTTCAAAGCACAGATAGCACCAAATACTTCTGAGGATATGGAGCCGCAGGAACTCTCATTCATTGCTGGTGGGAATGCAAAATGATACAGCCATTTTGGTAAACAGTTTGCCAGTTTGCCAGCTAAAGCAAAACATTATCATACAATAGGATTCATCCATCACACTCCTATATATTTATCCAAATGAGTTGAAAATTTCTGTGCACCCAAAACTTTGCACATGAACAATTACAGCAACTTTATTCATAATTGTCAAAAACTGTCAAAAATTGTCAATAACCAAGATACTTTTCAATATGTTGAGCGGTTAAAACTGTGATACGTGCACACAATGGAAAGTAATTAAACCATAAAAAAAAACTCTTAAGCATGTATGTGCTATGGTGAGTGCTGTGAAGTGTGTAAACCTGGCGATTCACAGACCTGTACTCCTGGGTCTAATAATGCATTATATGTTAATTAAAAAAAATTTTAAATATTAAAAACAACAACAACAACTTCTCAAGCCAGAAAAAAAAAAATGGAGAAACCACAAATGAATGAATTCTAAAGTAAGGAAGACAATCTGCAAAGTCTACATATTATATGGTTCTAATTACAAATATTCTGAAAAAGGCAAAACTATAGAGAAAGTAAAAATATCATTGGTTGCCAGGGTTTCAGGGGGAGGGAAGGAGGAAAGAAGGAATAGATGGATCACAGGGGATTTTTCAGACAGTGAAAGTTTTTTGTACAATACTGTAAATGTGGATACATGATATTACTCATTTGTTGAATCTGATAATCAATATAATAGTAAGGCAGGGTGTTCATAATAGGGAAACTGGGGGGGGATAGAAGAGGGTCAGGGAAAAGGAGGTATATGAGAATTCTGTATTTTCTGCTCCATTTTTCTCTAAACCTAAAATGCTCTAAAAAATAAAAGTGTATTAGAAAAAAATATATATCAATCAATCCCAACCCAGACACAATCACACGCTGAATTTCTGCTTCTGAATATTACAAATTAGTTTGTTATTCACCTATAAAGGTTATTTTAAGTTTATTATATAAATGTTAGGATTGCTTAATATTCTTTTTCTCTAACAAAATGCATGCTTCAGAAAATCACATAATAAATGCACTTATAACTGGTTGATTTAGATATGAAGAAAAAAACAAATCTTGTTAATAGAAAATCATTTTTCCCTGCCCTCATTAAAACAATTATTTGAATTATTAGTTTAACTGCTTGCCATCTTTCGTCTTTCCAGGAGTCCATATGTCTAGGTCTGATTCACTCTGTAGTTGGATGTGAAGATTCTTTTAAAATTCAGAGAGACACAAAATATACCTGATTTTTCATCTTCCATGACAGAGAATAGGTTGAACAGTATGATGAGCAGTCTTCATTCCATATGTTCTGTTTAAATCTTGCCAATTTCAATGCTGTAAAGGTGAGACTAAAATGAACAACCTATTTTTCATTCCATATGATTCTCAAGTAAAGGAAATTGCTTTCACATTTGTTGGTCAATAAAAAGGTATAATAAAAAGTTTAATTTAAAGTGAGTCTTAAATAAGATTATTTGTAAAATAGGCATAAAAGGAGCACAGAAGTCATAGCAGATGCAAAGAGTTTGGTGAAGGGAAACTAAAAGGCAATAGTTGAAAAATTATGCTTTGAAAGTTTAGAGAGATTAATCACAGCAGAAAGGTGAATTATTTACATTGTAGAAAAGCTATGTATCATAGAGTTTCTTTTAAAAATGAGAAATTTGAAATGGGTAATGATATTATCTTGAACATGCTGAAGCACAAATAAAGCGTATTTATGGACAAGAAGAGTGGGATCGTGATTAAAATCATGAAGACATTCATTTCAAGGCGTTGATAGTTCAGGTCTTGCAGATAATAGGATGTGTGTGCATGTGTGTGCTTATGAACAAATTCCATTTAAAAAGATTATAGGAGGGCAAAGTAGAAATGTACAGAAGTTGGTGGATTCTAGAAAATAAATGTCAAATTGCTGATAAAATTTGGGGGATTTACAGAGAAATGTTATATTTGAATGAATGAGGTAATCAGAAGTTGTACTGAATGATGGGAAGGGTATGTGCTATGGTGTGTGCTGTGAAGTGTGTAAGTCTGATGATTCACAGACCTGTACCCCTGGGGCAAATAATACATTATATGCTAATAAAAAAAAATAGACGTCATACTGAATGAAACATTGGCTTACATGCAGATAGACTGGGGATATGAATGTGGTTCATTCTCTTGCTTGGTGATATAAAACAAACTGATATCCCTCTATCAGCTTGATGTAGCATTAACTGAAGTCATGAACCAACAAGACTGAATTGTTCTGAAAAACTTACTTAGGCTATGGACTTAACAACAAATGGTTGGCTAAATTATCTTTTGTTATTTTTATTTTAAATCACACCAGCTTACTTAGTATGTTTTACCATACCCTTTAAACATATAGCTTTTCCCGCTGCCTTCGGCTCAGGTCATGATCTCAGGGTCCTGGGATCGAGTCCCGCATCAGGCTCTCTGCTCAGCAGGGAGCCTGCTTCTTCCTCTCTCTCTGCCTACTTGTGATCTCTCTTTGTCAAATAAATAAATAAAATCTTTAAAAAACAAACAAACAAACAAACAAAAACATATAGCTCTTCAGTAATGGGTGTGTTATTAGATAATATAATATGCTAGAAACATTGCAATCAGAATTGCAATTGAAAATTAATTCATGTGTATATTTGTTTCAGCCTATAATCGATTGCTTCAAGTTATTATTAGCTTAAAATAACCTGTCTATTAAAAATATTATATTTTTTTCTTTTAAGTTTGTTTAAACTTTAAATCCTTCTGAAATCCTCCTTAATGTCTGTGATAGTACACTTTAAACATGGGAAAAAATAATCTCTCTAATTAGTTGACCAGCATTTTAAGTACATTATCTCTACAAAATTGAATATCTTAATATTTTGCAAAGTACCTTAATTAAATAGAAAGAGGATGTTCACCTGTAACATGTTTTAATTCTTTTTTAAACTTACTTTTATTTTTTTCAGTGTTCCAAAATTCATTGTTTATGACCACACTCAGTGCTCCATGCAGTACATGCCCTCCATAATACCCACCAGTACTTTAAATATTAACTTTTTTAAAAGTCGGGAATTTTAAAATCTAGTTCACATCAATTAACATATCAATTACCACACAAATCTAAGAGTCCCAAAGCTTTGTTTTGTTAGTTTGCTTTGGTTTCCGCTCTGCAGTTGCAATTTGCACATCACAAAATCTATTATGAATATTCAATATTAATTCAAGTTAGGTAAATTCAAACTACATAGTTAAAATCACTGTATTAGTAATTTGCTAATTTTTTTCTCATAAAATGCTGTTTGGCATTATTCAGAAAATTAAATAAAAATATATAACAAATACATGTGTGTGTGGATGTGTGTGTGTGGGCATTTGTGTGTGTGTGAAATATATGTGCCTGGTTAGATAAGATTTAATAAACACACACCTCCCTGGATGAAACTAGTTGAAAAGTAAAGGAGTGTCTGGAAAACTGAGCCTCCTTTAAAGTTTCTGGGCTGAAAACAGCCAGATCCTTGTCATAGCTAAGTACACTCATTCAAGGAGTAAATGCTTAGGAGAAACATTTATCTTTGGTGGCCATGCACTCCATGTACTCCCTGTCCATACCCACCAGGAGCACAGCCTATTCTGATCACATGACACTCCTCTGTTGTTTTGATAACATTCACAATAAACTTGGAGGCAGAGTTTGGCTTGGGGCCTTTTGCCACTAAAGTGTCCCCAGGCCCACTCCTTTCTCCTACTAAGGTGTCTGGAGTAATCCTTTCATTCACCACTTCAGGGTTTGCTGAGCCAAACCTGACATACATCAAGAGTGTACATTGTGTGGATAGATATAGAGACATGAATATATATATATGTAGATAGATAGATAGATTGTGTGTGTGTGTGTGTGTGTGTGTGTAGATATATAGATGTATGTATGTGGAAGGTAAGTTAACACCTCTATCCTAAGAACAATAATACTTTCAACACTATGGTTTAATTTACGTGTTTGGTAATGAGCTGTTTATGCACAGCAATGTCAACTTACATCAGAAATTCTGATCAGAAGTTTTCTATATTTCATGACTTCTCACATAATTCAAATATCTTTGCTCAAATGTCATATACTCAATGGAATGTATTTTGACTACCTGTTTAAAATTACCTCCCATACCCTTAATATAATGCTCTATTATTTTTATATAGTTCTTGTCATCTTCTGTTATCCCATGTAATTTATTTGTTGTAATATTTGTTCATAGTGCCAAAAAAAGCAGATATTTTTGCCTATGTCACTCAAGTCCAAGAGCAAAGAACAGAACAGACACATAAAAATATTTTTGAATGGGTCAACTAATCTTCAACAAAGGAGGAAATAATGTCCAATGGAAAAAAGACAGCCTCTTCAATAAATGGAGTTGGGAAAATTGGACAGCCACATGCAGAAAAATGAAATTGTACCACTTCCTTACACTACACACGAAAATAGACTCAAAATGGATGAAGGACCTCAATGTGCGAAAGGAATCCATCAAAATCCTTGAGGAGAACACAGGCAGCAACCTCTTCGACCTCAGCCACAGAAACATCTTCCTAGGAACATCACCAAAGGCAAGGGAAGCAAGGGCAAAAATAAACTATTGGGATTTTACCAAGATCAAAAGCTTTTGCACAGCAAAGGAAACAGGTAACAAAACCAAAAGACAACTGACAGAATGGGAGAAGATATTTGCAAACAACATATCAGATAAAGGACTAGTGTCCAAAATCTATAAGAACTTAGCAAACTCAACACCCAAAGAACAAATAATCCAATCAAGAAATGGGCAGAGGACATGAACAGACATTTCTGCAAAGAAGACATCCAGATGGCCAACAGACACATGAAAAAGTGCTCCATATCACTCGGCATCAGGGAAATACAAATCAAAACCACAGTGAGATATCACCTCACACCAGTCAGAATGGCTAAAATCAACAAGTCAGGAAATGACAGATGCTGGCGAGGATGCGGAGAAAGGGGAACCCTCCTACACTGTTGGTGGGAATGCAAGCTGGTGCAACCATTCTGGAAAACAGCATGGAGGTTCCTCAAAATGTTGAAAATAGAACTGCTCTATGACCCAGAAATTGCACTACCCTAAAGATACAAATGTAGTGATCCGAAGGGGCACGTGCACTGGAAAGAACCTAGATGTCCATCAACAGATGAATGGATAAAGAAGAGGTGGTATATATACACAATGGAATACTATGCAGCCATCAAAAGAAATGAAATCTTGCCATTTGCGATAATGTGGATGGAACTAGAGCATATCATGCTTAGCGAAATAAGTCAAGCAGAGAAAGACAACTATCATATGATCTCCCTGATATGAGGAAGTGGTGATGCAACATGGGGGCTTAAGTGGATAGGAGAAGAATTATGAAACAAGATGGGATTGGGAGGGAGACAAATCATAAGTGACTCTTAATCTCACCAAAACAAACTGAGAGTTGCTGGGGGGAGGGAGATTGGGAGAAGGGGGGTGGAGTTATGGACATTGGGGAGGGTATGTGCTTTGGTGAGTGCTGTGAAGTGTGTAAACCTGGCGATTCACAGACCTGTACTCCTGGGGATAAAAATATATCATATGTTCATTAAATAAATAAATAAATAAATAAATAATTAATTAATTAAAAAAATGTTGTTCCGTTAAAAAAAATATTTTTGAATGAATGGATGAATGGTATATTAAATTTGCTCTCGCTTTCTCATATTCTATGAAAGATTTTGATATCTGTATCAATTCTTAAAGACAAGGCACACTTATATTAATTTAAAAATACATTTATCTTTTTAATAGGAAAAATAATTCAGACCACTATTATACAATTATTATGAGAAAATAAATGGTGTTATAATTGTAAAATAAATATAGTGCTTATGAGAAAGGAAGGGCATCCTGATGGTTGGTAAATATCACTGGAGGTGATCATTCCTAGTAAGGTTGCCACTGGGTTTGGAAGAAGCAGAAATCAACCATTTAGCTGCCATGCCCTATAACTAAGGTTTAGTCTAGTCTACCCACTTGGCCTTTGCTCTTGGGACTGGTGGTGGGGTCACAGTTTCATAGTTTCATTTATAATGTTTGGTTACATTGTGTCAGGTTACCCCTTTGCTGCCCCTTTGACTAGACTGGGCCACTTTTGTCTTCACCCATAGCCATTTCCAGGTGCTCCTTGCTTCAGCTTGAAGTCAATGATATAGAAACCAGTAACCCAGGAAATGCACTATCCAGCCAGTCATTGGATGCCAAGGTTCTTGGCCAGTGAAATCCCTAGCCAGTGAATCATTTGCCTTCTACTTTCAGAGATTTTCTTCTGTTTTTTGTTTGTTTGTTTGTTTGTTTTTTAGTGTTTATTTTACACATAATGTCCATAGCTTTTAGTTTTACTTAGGGGGAGGAATGGACAAAAACATTTTTACTTTATACTTCTGGATACTGAGCTAATACATTTTTAATGATTTTCTCCTCAAAAAAGCCTTTATTTTCCATTTTGTAAAATGATATTGCAAATTTATCTAGAAAAGTTCCACAATTGAACCCTCTACTTTTTTTTTGTTTTTATACTGCCATGGAAAAGCAAAACATTTCCTTTCCAAAATCTGCAAATATAGTTTTGGCATGATATAAATTCTCTTTATTTTATTGAAAGCAGAATGCAAGTAATAGATAAGAATGAACAAACCAAGCTATGGTATTTCTTTCTATCAGCACACTTAAAAATATTCAAATAAATGTTCCTGTATAATAAGTTTAAATTATGTTAAAAAAATGTACTAAATTAAATGAATAAAGTATCAGCTAAATTTTTTCTTAATGTGTTTCTCAGTTGTATTTCTTTATCTTAGCTCTTCTTGCTATTTAAAGCAGTAGTAGTTATCGTGACAGTTTTATTCCTAGTAACGAAGTTTAAAGCCTTTAAAATGTTATTTTTGCATAACAAGCAAAATGGACATTTTAAAAATTTGATTATTTCATGTATGCCCACATATTTTCCTTTCTTAGAACTAATATAATTGGTGAATACTACTGTACATTTAAGTTGAGGTTCTTGAACCTCATAGCTGTTTTGAGGTTGAGGTTATCTCTTTTATCAGGTGAGAGTTCATTTTTTACCAGATAAGACTATAACTGCTATTGAATGTTATAGATGGAATAAAAATGTAAATGAGGATGTGAGGCCATGATTAAGTCATCCACACTGGCTGAGGATTAATGCCTATTTGATTACCATTACTTTATTTCATAAAGTTAATGGAGAAAATAAAGTTTGTGCTGAAAAGAAAATTTAGGGAAAGTTAGCATAATTGAATTATAATCCAAATGGCTGTATGCAACACTAGTGATGAGAATTCAGGTATACCATAAATGTTTAATAAGACAATGTGCATATTAGCATACACACCACTATGTATCTATGTATACATGTTTACATAAATGTGCACTTTTATGCTTTTAAACTACTCTCATGTTAATTTATAAAGCTTGTGTGTTGTGTCCTGAATTTTACTAATAAAATTCAGTAGTTTTAACAACTAAACCATTTTAATTTTCATTTCTTAAAAAGTTATATTTATTTTATTTTAGAAAGGAAGAGAGCTCATGCACAGAGGGGGGAATGCAGAGGGAGAGAAAGTCTTAAGCAGAATATCTCAAAAGGCATGTCAAATTAAATGGGAAATACTTAATTTGTATTCTAATTGTTTTAGTTTTTAAATTTAAGTTACTTAATATTAAAGCAAACTAAAATTTTAATTCTTGTTTTTTTATTTTTTTTCAGTGTTCCAAAATTCATTGTTTAGGCACCACACCCAGAGCTCCATGCAAAACGTACCCTCCTTAATTCCCACCACCAGGCTCCCCAACCCCCCAAACCCTTCACCCCTCCCTCTGAAACCTTCCCCAGTGCTCCATGCAAAATGTACCCTCCTTAATACCCACCACCAGGCTCACCCAACCCCCCAACCCCCTAACCCCCACTCTGAAACCTTCAGTTTGTTTCTCAGAGTCCACAATCTCTCATGGTTTGTCTCCCTCTCTGATTTCCCCCATCTCTCAATCCCCCTTCTCCTCTCCATCTCCCAGTGTCCTCTGTATTATTCCTTATGCCACAAATAAGCAAAACCATATGATAATTGACTCTGCTTGACTTATTTCACTCAACATAATCTCTTCCAGTCCCATTCATGTTGATACAAAAGTTGGGTATCCATCCTTTCTGATGGAGGCATAATACTCCATTATATATATATGGCCCATATCTTCTTTATCCATTCATCTGTTGAAAGGTATCTTGGCTCTTTCCACAGTTTGGTGACTGTGACCACTGCTGTTATGAACGTTGGGGTACAGATGGTCCTTCTTTTCACTATATCTGTATCTTTGAGATAAGAAGAAAGAACGCAAGAGTGCCATAGAACAGAAATGTACAGAGACAAACTACAGAAACAAGGACTTCACAGGCAAAATGATGTCAATAAAAACGTATCTTTCAATAATTACTCTCAATGTGAAAGGCCTAAACACTCCCATAAAACAGCACAGGGTTGCAGATTGGATAAAATGAAAGTGCCCATCCATATGTTATCTAAAAGAGACCCATTTGGTACCTAAGGATACAGCCAGACTGAATGTGAAGGGATGGAGAAGAATCTTTCATGCCAATGGGCATCAAAAGAAAGCTGGGATAGTGATTCTCATGTCAGATAAATTAGATTTTAAACTAAAGACTGTAGACAGAGATAAAGAAGGACACTACATTATCCTTAAAGGGTCTATCCACGAAGAAGGTCTAACTATTGTAAATATTTATGCCACCAATATGGGAGCAGCCAACTACATAACACAACTGTTAATCAAGATAAAGAGTCATATTGATATGAATATATTAATAGAGGGTATCTTAACATGCCACTCTCAGTAATAGATCATCCAAACAGAAAATCAATCAAGAAATAAGAGCATTGAATGACACATTGGACCAGATGGACCTCATAGATATAACAGAACATTCCACCCTAAAACAACAGAATACTCATTCTTCTTGAGTGCACATGGAACTTTCTCCATAATAGACAACATACTGGGCCACAAATCAGTGCTGAACTGATACCAAAAAATTGATATTATTCCCTGCATATTCTCAGACCATAGTGCTTTGAAACTGCAACTCAACCACAAGAAAAAGTTCAGAAGGAATTCAAACACTTGGAAGCTAAAGACAACCCTGCTTAAGAATGTTTGGATCAACCAGGAAATCAAAGAAGAACTTAAACAATTCATGGAAACCAATGAGAATGAAGACACTTTTGTCTAAAACCTATGGGATATGGCAAAGGCAGTCCTAAGGGGGAAATATATAGCTATCCAAGTCTCCCTCAAAAAAACTGAAAAACCCAGAATATACCAACTTTCCTTACACCTTAAAGAACTGGACAATCAACAATAAATTAAGCCAACCCCACACACAAGAAAGGAAATAATCAAGATTAGAGCAGAAATCAATGAGATAGAAACTAGAGATACAGTAGAACACATCAATGAAATGAGAAGCTGGTTTTTTGAAAGAATCAATAAGATTGGTAAGCCATTGGCCAAACTAATTCAAAATAAGAGAGGGGACCCAAATTAATAATTCCTTAGTTTTACTAACAACAGTTCAAGTGCTCAGTAGCTGCATGTGGTTAGCCTCTGCCATATTGGATGGCGTGGCTCTGGAATATTTCTCAACAAGCTTCCTTTAGTACTTCTGATCAGACAGTCCATAAGATAACTGCTTTTTGTTTGTTTGTTTGTTTGTTTGTTTTAATTATGACCCAAAGTGAAGCCCTACACAGGTTGAATCTCCACACCCTGAAATCACAACCTGAACCAAAACCAAGAGTTGGATATTTAACTGACTGTGCCACCCAGCCACCCCTTAAATTTAATGGGGTGGCTGGGTGGTACAGTCAGTTAAATATCCAACTCTTGGTTTTGGTTTTTCTAACCATATTTCACATGTTTGAAATATCTGTTTCAGAAAAATCTGTCTGTATGAAGTTTCTGTCAGTTTGACTACTTATCATTTATAAATAGCTGGAGATATTTTAAATAATTTTTGAAGGCATAATTCAATAAATTAAAATATAGTTAATATGGGATATGTATAAACTTGCACAAAAACCAGTTATTTTATGGACTGCCTGAGCTGAAGTGCTATAGGAAGCTTGTTGAGAAATATTCCAGAGCCACACCATCCAGTATGGCAGATGCCAACCACATGCAGCTACTGAGCACTTAAAATGTTGTTAGTAAAACTGAGGAATTAAAATTTTAGTTTGCTTTAATAGTAAATAAATTAAATTTTAAAACTAAAACAATATAGAATACAAATCAATTTCTTCCTATGAAACTTTAGCATTCTATTTGAGATATTTTTTAACTATGGAATATACCCTGCAGTTCAAAATATTAGTATTATACAAAAGAATGTAAAAATATTTTGATAATAATTATTTTATTGACTACATGTTTAGATGGCAGTTTTGATGGATTAAGTATAATATATTACTAAAACAAATTTTATTACTTTTAACTTTTTTAGATATGGCTTTAAAAGTCTGCCTCTGATTCTTTGATCCCCTATCTCTGACTCATTCTTCTCTCCATTTCCAAGAGGAGGTAGCACTTGTTCATTTGTTTCACCCTCACCAGCATACTTTCCTTCACCTTTTCCAAATGTCCAACAATAAAAGAAACAATCAGTGACTCAAATAGAAGATTCTGCTCCAAAGTAAATAAAAAGAGTGCTAAGTACTTAGTATGTTGCTATTGATCTTGAGAATGCTCTTTTCTCTGTATTTACTGAAAGACTCTGAAAGGAAGTTTGTCTTTTCTTGGCCAGGACAGAATCAAAGTTTCAGTGTCTTAAGTCAGAGCTGTATCAACTCTTCAGCTCTCTATCTCAAATCATTCAGGCTTATCTACTATTTTGACAAAAATCATTCTGATTGGACCTGCTCAGTTGGAGTTACCATATAGAATAGATCCTTAGAAAATAAATGTATGCCAAACACTCAGAAATATATCACATGACTATGAGGGGACATTCAAAGACTGTATGGCTTCAATGGTATAATGCATGTCAATATATTGTCTTCAAGATGAACACCATATTTATATATCCACAGAAAAGACACATACCTGCTGCATCTCTGAATTTCAGCAGCAAACCTACAATTTGTTTGGACTTACTACCCTGACTCATTTCCCCAAAAAATTATAAGTTTGGAATAGGTCGAAGTTTCCATGGTAGCTATTCTGCCTTCAGTATTTGACTCAATGGGTCCAAGGATTCTTGAAGTGTCTATAGCAAGTCTATTTTGTACCTTGAAGCAAATCCATGTTGTGGTCTGCAGATATCTCCCTACCTTGTGATTAATAGCTAAAGGTTGGTGCTGGACCCTTGCAAAAACTGAATATTCATCCATAACTCTCAAGACACCATGACACTTAAAGAAGCCCATCATGAATTGGATGCTATCAAACACAGCAAGCCACGGATTTGCATCAAATTAAAGCTTTGCATGAGATGGGCTGGAACAGAGGCAACTGTGGCCAGATGTGACATACACAGAGAATTCTCACTGAGTTTTTGTTTTGTACTTATTTGGCAGCAGTATCTTGAATTGGTTGGCGTGAAGTTTTTCAGAGATTTTGGAGAATTGCAGCAGTTTCTGGGTGTGATTTTGAGAAACCATTGCTTTTGTACAGTGAGGGATTCAGTATCTGCTGCTTTGTCTTTTCAGCAGCTGCCCCCAGATGTTGGCAACACTCTTATTTTTTTGTGCTGAGCATGCCAAGATTCTGTAAACTGCAATTCCTTTAGTAAACTATTATTTGTATGGTTCTTTTCCCCCTTGGAATTATTGAATTGGCTTTAGTTCTTTGATTGCACCCAAACTACTGAAAACAGACTGCTGTGTCACCTGATGGAATTATTGGAGATGATACATGGCAGGTGTCTTTCTAGTATACAGCACACAGTAAAGCTGAGTAAGTTTTTGTTGGGTCTCCTTCATTACTTATTTATATTACACTTATTGTATGGTGGTCTACAGAAAATCGTAGTTGGGATCTTGAAATTAATGGACATAAAGCCATATCTTGAAACTTACTAGAGTCAGCTTTCTGAATTTTATTTTGTTGATAGATAACAATACTTTGAACATTTTTTACCTCTCAAATATAACATATATTAGTAAAAAATTAAAAATTTCAGGATAATGTCACATTCTTTATGACTTTATCAACTCTTTATAGCTGATATTAGCTGTGATTTCTTTCAAGATTAGAGTATACTCCAATTTCCCATAGCAAGTTTTTTATCATTTGCCTTTTTTTGATAGGCACTTTAAGTCTTAACTGAGGTTTAGGATATTTCAATACAATTCCAGAAAACATCTAATGTTGGTGATATACCTAATGTGTCAAGGTGATATGTTAGCCGCTGCTTCCAGGTCAAAAGTACATCTCCTCTTTGTGTCAAGAAGTAAAAAAAAAAAAAAAAAAGAAGTAAAACATAGGTGTGTTTTATTCATTTATAGACAAAAAGAGGCAATACTGTCCCATAAAACACTTTAACATGTTTATCATAATGTATGCATCTGAAGACATTACAAGATCTATTTCATGCTTTATTTGAAAGATACTGCCAATGCTAATGTTATGATAAGCATTAACTCTAAATTTTACCAGCAGTCTGGATGTCCTAATTGTGGCAACACTCCTAAGGAATCAAGATCTCTCTGTATCTGGGATAACAATAAGTGTTTGTGAACTATGCATATTGAGACTTCCCTTTAATGTATCAATTTGATGCATCAGAGTTTAACGAACGACTAACATGTGACCAGTTGTGTGCTCAATGATCACAATGCTAAAATGAAAATGCAGAAGTGTGGGTGTTTCTCTGAAAGTGTGTTAGGAACACATGTGTGTAGTAGGGGGATGCTGGACAAGTTCTTCTTATTCTTGAAGTAAGAACTATGCAGTGGATATAGAGTCATGCTTGTTGTTAGAACAAGAAAACTGAGGTAAGTCTCATTTCATAATTGTGTCAAGAAGGTGATAATGGGCACATTGGTCACATAACTTTATAATACTAGTTAATGTCAAACAGTCTAATGAAAGAAACATCTTTGTATGAATAGCTGTTTAGTCAAGTTTTTTATTTTTCTTCCTCATCTTTTAATGTTGGTTTTCTGGGTGACTCCATTTTATAAATGCTTCCTTCCTTTGAGTACTGACATTTCTAATTTACTAAATTCTTCTTGTCAATATACAGTCTTTTCCCTTTAATATTTTGTAAGAATGGTGCTTCTGAATCCCAAATGCTTTAGTACAGGGCTCTTTAACCCTGGGATTGGGGGTTTATGAACACAAAGAGAATTGGATTAAGATTATAAACACTCTACTCAGAATATTGCATATATTTCCTTCAAAGCAAATTTTGCATAAGATTTTGGATATTTTTCAAACATTTTCCATGAAGTATGAATCATTTTAGGTACACTATATAATTAAATCCCATAATATACTTACTTATCTAAAGAAACTAAGTTTCAGCTTTGGTATCTCTGTGATAGATGACTGAACACAATGACTGTTGATAATTCTATTTCCTTCTGACCCTACGTAAAATGTTTCTATGTCTATTCTACATATTCAGTATGTAATATCTGGAAGTTAAATAGTTAATCTCTAGTTGCTGGTAATATTCCAGTCTTTTCTTCTGAGTTGGGCACTGTGTACCTTATCAGTAAAATCCTTATTGCTATTGATCAACTCAAACTGAATGGTTATTGATACATCTTTTAAAAATATAACTCTAAAATGAAACAGACTCCACCTTGAACTTACCTTAAGGCCAATTATATTTAAGCTAATATTAAACTGAGCAAGGCTTTAGAAAGAACCAAAACATGTTTGTGTTTCTGTGTGTACATGTAAGTAGAATTTTACCATAACTGCAGATGTAAGGAGTATTAACACTGAGCAGAAGTCTCTAAACAAATACAAAAACCACTTCAAATGTTTCGTGCAAGTCACACTAGAAGGCTCTACAGGGATTCTAGGAAATTTATGCATGTCATAGAGGAATGAATTTTATAATCACATTCACAGAGGGGGGCTGTTAGTATCTTTACTTATAAGAATGAATAACTGTTGCTCCTTTCTGTTTGTAGCTGTGACAGAGAAGGGATCTTGGTGATCCATTTCTCACTCTCTCACCACTTCATCATGAGAATATGGTTGAAAATGTGGTTTCTCCAGAGCTTCTATCACAGTGACATCAGCAACAAAAGGGTAAAAATCCCTTTTTCTTAAATCATTCCAACTTGTGCAGGTACAAAAGCTATTTTATTGATTTATCCTTACAACACAGGGAAGATGAAAGATGCACTCAAATCTAGAAATCTTTCAGCTCATGTGGGTTAAAAATCCTAATTCCACTTACTCAAAGTAAGCTGTGTAGAAGAATGGGTAAAGAGTGTTTAAGGCATTTTATAGTAATGATATTAATATCATAGAAACACAATGACTGATAAACTATGTCCTTCTATATTCTAATAGAGAAATAAAGTTACTTTCCGTAGACACTTCATCAAATTAAAAGTAACTTTGACCAATTCTTCTTAGGATACAAATTCATTACATTAATGTAGCCTAGGAAAAACACAAATTATTTGAGGGTTTTACAATGTATAGAATATATTACATAATGCATCCTTCCACTGATTGTTGTATTTTTCATTCATTCTTCCACTCATAATTATTTTCATTTTTCATTGCTCCCACATCTACTTCACTAGTGCTTCTTTTTATACCGCATTTTCTCCATCTTCCCCTTCTTAATTTTGTGGCCTTAGTTGAATATAACAAATATTTAATAATACTTTCTTTGCTGGTTCTAAGCTAGGAAGATTGGCATTCAGAGATACATTACCTCTGCCTTTCCACTTTCTAATCCACTTCTCCACTTTACCCTTTTTTCTTCTTTAGTCTGTTGCTGTTGTTGCTATTGCATAGTTCACAAATGTGATAACAAAGAAGGGCAACACAACTAAGAATTTAAAATTAAACAAGTTTACCCCAAAGATACAGATGTAGTGAAAAGAAGGAGTACGTGCACCCCAATGTTCATAGCAGCAATGTCCACAATAGCCAGAATACGGAAGGAGCCAAGATGTCCTTCACTGGATGAATGGATAAAGTAGATCTGTTCGTATTATAATGGACTATTACTCAGCCATCAGAAAGAATGAATACCTACTATTTGCATTGGAACTGGAGGGTATTATTTTAAGTGAAATAAGTCAATCAGAAAAACACAATTATCATGTGTTTTTACTCATATGTGCAACATAAGGAATAATGCAGAGGGTAATAGGGAAAGGGAGGGAAAACTGACCGGGAAGAACTCAGAGAGGGAGAAAAACCATATGAGACTCTTGACTCTGGGAAATAAACTGAGGGTTGTGGAAAGGGAGTCTGGTATGGGGACATGAGGGCATGTGATGTGAGGAGCACTGGGTGTTATACTGAACTGATAGATCATTGACATTGTATCAAAAACCAATGACATACTATACTTGGCTAATTAAATTTAAATAAAATTAATAATTAAAAAAATTAACAAGTTTATACTGGATGTCATTTTTTTCACCATACCAGAGTTATGTATATATGTATGTATTCAATACAAGGTAGAATAAACAGTATTATCCACTTGGTGATAAGCCTAATATTATGTTTTCCTAAGCGGATTACAAATTATTTCAACTGGAAAATAAGTGGTATTGTACTTTATGATATAGGTTCACAGGTGAATCTTAGAATAGAATAGAGATTAATAAATTATGAACTTTTTTGAGAATTTTTGTGTGACTAAATGATCCATTACTTCTACATGCAAGCAAATCAATAAACTCTTTCATATCTATCATTTTCATATTTAATACAATATAAAATATTATTTTATGAGATAATGATGCATATATCTTTATATTATTGTTGGAAATAAATATTAATTTCAATCAGTGACTATTTGCTGGATACCAGAGACCATGCTCAGCACTGAATATACAGCTACAAATAATACAGGCACAGTTCCTGCCCTCATGGAACTTACTTTTAAGTGGAAAAGGGAAACAATACATCCTTCTTATATTCCCATAACTCCTACAGATTATGACAAATTCTATGAAGGATTTATATCAGGCATGTATGAGAGAAAAAAGCCTGACTTTCTGTATAGTTCAGAATTGTCTTTCCTGAGATCTCTCTTGAGATCTGAAGAGTGGACAGTGCAGTGGACTGAATGTTTGTGTCCCGCCAAATTTATATGTTGAAACCTAATCACCAAGGTGATGGTATTAGGAGGCAGAAACTTTAAGGGATAGTTAGATCATGAAAGTGGAGCCCTGTATGGGTTTAATGCCTTATAATAAGGACCCCAGGGAGCTTTCTTACTCTCCTACTGCCATGTAAGACCTATCTACAAGAAGGACAGCAATTCTAAATGTATATATGCAACAAGAAACAGAACCACACATGTTTGAAACATATGAAACAAAAGAGAAATTGAATTACACAGTTATTATCAAAGACTTCAACCCCTCTCTGTCAAAAATTGATAGAACAAACAAGAAAATCAGAAAAAAAATCAACAATATCAAATGACTCTATCCAATTGACATTTATAGAATATTCCACTAACCAAGAGCAGAATGCACATTTTCTTTCAATTTTCAAAGAAGTTCCATCAAGAGAGATAAAAAACTAGGCCATAAATAAAATATCTAGTAATATACAAGAATTGAAATCATATAGAATGTGTCCTCCAACCACAATGGAATCAAAGTGGAAATAAATAGGAAGATAATGTGAAAATCTCCAAATATTTGGAAACAATACATTTTTAATCTAGGATAAAATGAAAGTCTCAGGTGGGAGGTTGGGGGAACCAGGTGGTGGGTACTGGAGAGGGCACGGATTGCATAGAGTGCTGGGTGTGGTGCAAAAACAATGAATACTGTTACACTGAAAATAAATTTTAAAAAATTTTAAAAATAAAAAAAATAAATGCACAAAAAAAAGAAAGTCTCAGGAGATTTTTTTTTTTTAATTTTGATTTTTTATTTCTTTTCAGTGTTCCAGAATTCATTGTTTATGCATCACACCCAGTGCTCCATGCAATAAGTACCTTCCATAATACCCACCACTAGGCTCCCCAAACTCCCTACACCCCTCCCCTCCAAAACCCTCAGGTTTTTTGTCAGAGTCCACAGTCTTTCATGGTTGTCTCCCTCTCCGATTTCCCCCAACTCATTTCTCTCCATCTCCTTTAAAAAATACATTGTACTGAATGAAAAGGGCATACAAAATTTCAAACCATGTAGGACACAGCTAGTGCAATATTGAGAAATTTACACCACTAAATACATGCACAAGGAAAAGTCTCAAATTAATCTAAACTTCCTTCTCAAAAACCTAGAAAAATAAGAACAAAATAAAAAGGCTTTATGGATACAAGACTTTTGTCATATATCTTTCTTTTTTTAAGATTTTATATATTTATTTATTTGACAGAGAGAGAGAGAGAGAGAATATCACAATTAGGCAGAGTGGAATGTGGGGGTGGGGGGGGTGGGGGGGAAAGCAGGATCCCCACTGAGCAGAGAGCTGGATGTGGGTCTTGATCCCTGGACCCTGAGATCATGACCAGAGCCAAAGGCAGAAGCTTAACCCACTGAGCCACCCAGGCGCCCAAGGCTTTTGTCATATATCTTATTTACAAATATATTCTCCTAGGTTTTGCTTTCTATTCACATAGTATCATTTCTTTAGAGTTTTTAACTTTGATAAAGTCCCATTTTGCAATGAATGCAAAATAGTGGCAATAATCTCATTTACAAAAAAAATTTTTTTAAAAAAAGAAAGAAAGAAAGAAAAGAAAAGAGAAAAAAAAGTCCTGAAATTCCATCCTAGGTGAAATTTATAGGAGCATTGAATGACTAAAGAAGAATATCAGTTCTTTTCAGGGCTACCAGTACACATTGATGAGATGTGGAGAAAAAAGAAAAATGAAGACATTAAGACTTCTGATGATTAAGACTGAATCTAAAAGATCAGCTCCTGATTGAGTTTCTCATGGCATACAAACTGTTATCTAAAAGCTGTCAACTGTGGTACATTACCATATAGAAAGCTAAGACAGTTTGGGATTTGGCAAGCAAAAAGAAAGTAAATATGATGCATTCCTAGAAATTAATCAGATTGTTATAAAAAGATCACAGATACATAATATTTTTTAATTTAATGTAGACTTTGTTTTTGCTATCTTTACTCTCAGTGGACAAGAGGCTTCAAATTTCTCCCTTATTACTTTGTTACTTTTGTTAGCAATGGTTTGCAAAAATTTATCTCTCCTTTTACTTTGCACACTGGTCAGTGAGAGCATCTTTCCACCTTTCAATATCACTCGCCACTGTTGCCACACTGATGTGTGTGGAGTTAATTATCTGTTTAAACCACAGTGTTAGGATCACACTTATCTCTGGATATTTGCGGGTATGATCTTGTCAATGTTCTTAAACCCTCTCCCCTGTTTTAATTCTTGGGATCAGAAGGCAGAATGTCCTTTCCTCATGAATAGAGGTTTCTTTCCTTTTTTCCTTTTCTCTCTTTCTCAAGTATGAAGTATTTTCAAAAGTGTTAAAAAAATCCTCTTAGTGTCTAAAGTAAATTAATCATTTAAATACTATTCTTTACCTCATAGGTTAACAGCTGAAATTTTATTACAACACTCCTCATCTCTCCATTTAGTCCTGAAATTCTATCCAATAGTAAGGCTAAAAATGTACATTTTTAACCTAGTTTATATTTTCAGATGGGTTTTAGTGTGTTTAATGTTTTAGAAGATACATTTTATTATTTTTGAAATTGGCATGTAGTATGATTAAGAATCATGAGATTATGGTTAGAATAAAAATGCTCTATTTGTTCTATATAATGATTATTCATGTTATGTACTTGAGAAATAATCTATTCTAAAAAGCAATAAGTCTCACATTTTTGAGTCTGTTGGTCAGAATTCACTTAAATAGAAAAAGGTACAAAATAGACACTTAAAGAAAAAATGTAGTTCACTTAAAGATACAAAATTAATGAGAAAATGCTAACTTACCTACATGATATAGAAATAAATGATTGCCTGAGGGAAATATTCAGAATGGGAGAAGTTTCAGGGTACACAGATAGAATTTTTCTCACTCAAAAACTCCTTGGGAGGATTAACTCTTTCCAGACTGAATGAAGGTCAATATACATTAAGAACTTACACTCTTACAATAAACTTACACCCTTAAAATAGGTCAGTTAAAATCCCAAATGGAAATAAATACACATTTTTTACCTGAGATATGAATATAGCTGTCATCATTACAGTGGATAAAATTGTTAATGGATAATATCTCAATTTCCAACAACTTTTGTTTGTCACCAATAGCCTTTTCAGGTTTAGAGTGAGAGAGAGAAATAGAAAGAAAGGGGAGAGAAGGGGAAGAGATAGAGAAGAAAATAATTTAGTTAGCTGGGTAATTGAGCAGTTAGTATATTTTTAATTTAACTTCCCCCAAAGTATTAAAGAAGTTTTTATTTCAAATTTTTGCTTTAAGCCAAGTACTATATGCTTAAGGGAAAAATTATGAAGGACTATTAAGTGGATAAGTATATAATATCATAATAGCCATTTTTGTCACATGATACAAGACTCAAAAGTTCAGTATTCTTTATAGGAATACTAATGGTTGTCTTCAGAAAAATTATTGCTAACTATACAGAAATGTGCCCCATTTACCTACTTTTTTTTCCCCCTCACTAAACCCCAAACTGTCTTAGCTTACTATGTGGTAATGTGCTGCAATTGACAGCCTACTAGAGGTCAGTCCATGTGCCCTGAAATCTCACCCTTTGGCTGGCTTTGTAGTTTGATCTGTAATCATTGGAATGAGCTTCCTACCATCTTTATTTTCCCTGTTTCTCCCCCCTCCCTTTTTTTTCCATCTCCTCTGTGTGTGCTGGTAGCCCTGAAATGAACTGGTAAGCTTCTCGGATCGCTGCTCCTTCTCAAAATCCTACCTGGTGTGGAAATCAAGAACTTTTTCTACAAACGGAATTGCTTCCAGGATTTTGCATTGGATGTACAAGACTTGGCATGCTGTATTCTGAAAATATATACTACTAACTACTTTTTAAAATTTTTATAAAACATATTCAATACTATGAATTTTCAGTAATTACACACAATATCACAATAAATTTGTGGTTTTTGATTATACTGACATTTATTTTTATGTTGATGTGATATGTGTTTGTGTCTTTGTATGTATGAGCCAATAGTTTCTGAATTTTTTCTTGAAAAGAATGTGAGGAGAACAATTTCATGGCAGCAATATGTTCATACCCTCTAGGTTTGTACAGGAACAGGATTTAGAAGAGAATTATAATGTATTGTTGATGGATTCTCCAGCAGAATATTGGTATTAGCATACATTCCAGATTCTTTATCATGACATTCTACTGTAGCTATGAAAACTGATGTTCTCTCAAATCTCTTCAGAACGCACTATCCCTTCTGCCTGAAGAAACATATTTGCCTCTCTCTGTTTGGGCTGATATAATGCCGAGTTTCTCAAATTTGGCATTATTGACATTTTGGAATGGATAATTCTTTGTTGTGGGGAATAGCATGTACACTGCGGAATGTTTAGTAGCATTCCTGGCCTCTACTCAATAACACCAATAGCACCCCTCTCCCATTTGTGACAACCAGACATATCTCCAGACATTGTCAAGTGTACTCCAGGAGACAAAACTGCCCAGTTGAAAATCACTAGTGCAATGGAAAGAAGCCAGCCCTCGGTGTGAGTTAAAACTAGATTTAAATCTCTCTTTTGCTGTGGATGCATTTTGAGCAAATTCCTTAACTTCTCTAGGCTTCAGTTAATAACAGATATGTCACATATTTGCTGCAAGGGTTAAAGAACAAGGTACAATATACATATATTATCTTGTCCACTACCTGAAATATAGCAGTACTCCTTAATTATTTCAGCACTGGGACAGAGGCCACTTTTCATAAAGGATCAATTCAGAGACACTTATATTTAAAAGCCTTATTTTAGTCCAGACATTTTAGCATATAGTATATAATGTTCCTTATAATTCATATGAGCTCCTCACAGGGTTCAGTTGTTCTCTGTCTGAGCTTCCATAGCCTCTCAGTCCCAATTTTCATACCATTCCCCTCACTGACTAAATGTAAATTGCTGGGTTATGTTCCTATGTATAGGTCTACAGGATGACTTCCCAGAAGATAGAGAAGATTCTTATTTATCTGTGTTTTTCTTTCTGCTTGCTCCTCAGAGCTTGACCAGTAATACATGAAGGTATATATGAATAGGGCATTATCCATGGCATGTATTTCAGAGAGCCTTGCTAAGTGGCCTCTGTGGGGGCTGGCATTCACCAGCCCCTCAAAATGAGAGGCTCTGTTATGTTTCATATTCATAGTTTCAGAAAATAATAGGCCCCAAAGCAAAAAAAAAACAAACAAACAAACAAACAAACAATAATAATAAATTAAACAAATAAATAAATAAATAAAGGGAAATGACAATGAAAACAAGAACAATAAAACACATATTTTTGCTTTCAAGTGTTTTGAAGCTACCCTTTTTCACAACACTCCATTATTACATCTCTATGTCCTGTTTTCTCTGGACCCTTTATATCAGCCATATGATTTGCAATAATTCCTTTGCTATTACCCATTATGTTAGTTTGTTATTTTGTTTTGATTTGATGTCACTTGTGGTTATTAAGAATGACAGAATTACTAAGTAGTGACGTAAATGTAACAGACTGCGGGGAAAAAAGACCTAAAGGGGGAAAGAAAGGCAGAAAGACACAGAAAGCATCTAGAGGGATAAATCAGAGATTTAAAAAAAGAAGAAGAAATGAAAAAAATAAGTATATCATTGTTCCAGTACCAGTTGTTGAAAATATATTATTATTGCCATTGAATTTTTTTTTACCTTTGTTTCAAACCAATTTATCATACAAATGCGGATCTGTTTGAGTTCTCCATTTCATTCTTACTTACCCTTATGCAGCTACCAGATTGCTTTTACTATTACAATATTAAAGTACATGTCAAAATCAGTTTAGTGTATGTCCTCCAAATATGCACTATATTTCCAAGTTGCTTTGACTGTTCTGAGTCCTTTGCATTTTCTTTAGCATTTTTAAAACTCTTGTCAATTTCTTTTTTAAAAAAGTCTCCTATGATTATAATTCATATTATATGGAACTAATCAATTAATTTGAGAAGTAATAGCTGAAATGATTAAATCTTTCAATTATAAGCACAGTATATCCCTTATTTATTTAAATATTGCTTGATTTCTCTTAGGCTTCTTTTATACTTTTCAAAGTACAAAACTTGCACTTATTAAGTTCAAATTTCCCATGACTATTTGATGGTTTTTAACATGATAGAAAATGGAATTTCAAATAGTTCCAATTAATTGTGTTCTTTTTTTAATAGAAATACATTTTATTTTTGTTTACTGATGTTGTATCCTGAGATTTTGCTAAGTTCCTCATTTTCATAATTGTTTGGTTTTTAGGATTTTCTACTTAATTATGCCATCTTCAAATTGAGATAGTCTTAAATTCTTTATTCCTAATTATGCTTTCAATTAACCTTTATTCTTATTGCTCAGGATGATGATTAATACAACTGTTGAAGACAGACATCCTTGCCTTTCTCCCAACAATAAAGAAAATGTATTTAATATAAAGAGACAGGCTAATAAATCTGAATAAATGAATTTTGCTCAAAATGCGTAATTAAAAATGACGACAGATTACAGGAAAAGATTTACAAAATCTCTTATCCTTCAAAACTTTAATACCATCACTATATAAATAGCTGTACCTAATAAAAGAAAAAATGAACACTGAAATATAAAATCATATAAATATCAGAGGCAATCTTTCTTTTTATTACCTTTTATCTTAAGAGAGGAAGAAACAGGGGAGGGGCAAAATGAGAGAGAGAGTGAAAATCTTAAGCAGGCTCCATGCCCACGCAGTGCCCCATGTGGGCGGGGCTCATCTCATAACCCAGAGATCATGACCTGAGCCAAAATCAAGTCAGACACTTAACCAGCTGTGTCACCCAGAAGCCCCAGAGAGGTAATTCTTAAAATAATAAATAAAACTTGGTTTAAAATATATATAAGAGCATATAATACAAGAGAGTGAGATAAATTCTGCTATTTATATTGATGAAGAAAAAAGAACACCAATGTGTATAACTGTCTTTAGAAATAGAGGCTTTCATATTCAAAGTTTTGGGTATATTATCCTTTAAAACATCTCTTTAGAAGGACTTAGAAATATATTAAAAAATCTATTAAAACAGTAAAGACTTTGGACCAGTAGTTAAAGTAGATCATAATGGTTTGAAATAAGATGATTTAACAAATATTTGTGAACAAGAGTGTCTAATGAAAGTTATCTTTGATAGCAATATGAAAAATATAAATGTCTAATCAAAAAGATTGTTAAGATGTGTAAGTGAAGAGGGATATTATATGGTCTTTGATGTTCAACATTGCAAGTTATTTTTATATTTTTAACAAATATGTAGTAACTTTCTTTAAAGTGAAGAAAGTCCGAGAAATTACTTAAACCCAGGTCAGATGTTGAAAGGTTTAAGATGTGGAGACAGGAGCTTAAATTTATTCTGCAAATTATGGATTCCACCCAACATTCTCCAATGACAGGCCTCCTCTTAGTTGACGACTCTCCTGTTCTTTTTGCTCAAGCCACAAACTGTGGACTCACCCTTAACATCTCTTTTTTTTCCCCCTCATTTCTTACATTCAAATAAATCCCACTGTCTCCTTGTTGGAAAAATATGCAGTTTCTTAAAATGTCTTACTGGCTCTGCTGTTATTCCCATGGTCTAGCCTCTGTCCTTTCTTGCCTATAATAGTCTGCAATAATACTCTTTGCTTCCATCCCTGCCTTAGTCACAGATTGGTTTTTCAAAGTGATACTACTCCTCTATCCTAATCCTTGTATCACCTCCAATTTTATTTTACAATATCTCCCTTTGTCTTCACAATGGCTATAAAATCCTAAATGATTTTCGACTAACATTTTTTAGTCCTCTCTAGCTATTTTTCTTTTTGCTTTCTCAGGTCTTGTTATATTAATCTTCTTGAATACACAAATACTCTTACTGTAGAATTCTGATCAAACTGTTCTAAGATACATGCTTGGCTAAATCCCTCCTTTACTTCAAGTGTATGCTCAAATTGCATCTTTTCACAAAAGATTGATCACACAATTTAATAAGGCAACTCATGCCACCTCCTTCCACCATAATTAAAACTCCCAATCATCTTTAACTGGTCCACTGTTGTATTGTTTTTCTCTAAAATGAATTACTCTCTCCCATACTATATAATTGATTTATTTTCAGAGTTTAATATTTCCTGTTTATCTTCTGCTTGCCATGCTCCTCATGGGCATGAATCATTTTTTTTTTCATTAATGTATCTCAGGTCCTAAATGACTATGTGGCACATGGTAAGGATGTCATAAATATTTACTGAATTAATGAATGAATGACCTCTTTATCTTTTTTTGATGACTTCATACTTAAGTATTCATAATTTATTATGTGCACAGTGCATTTTAGTTTTCGATTGCTGTATCTTTACTGTCTCATTTTAGCTTTTTTTTTTTTTACCTAGTTAACTTATTTTTCCCAAATTCACACAATTCTATTAATGCAGACTTTAACTATACTCATAATTACAATAAAAGTGATATACATAATCTACCAGAAGTTAACTTATACCAAAATCCCCATACTTTCTTGTGAGAATTTTTCAGAATTCTTCTGGACCATAAGTAAGAAAGGACAGACTGAGGACACACAGAATCCAGCTTACAAGGAAAAGAAGTTTTGTCCTTGCTATCTGATTCAAATGAAAATCACATGTTTGTGTAAGTGTGTGATTGAAAGGATAACAAAAATGAATTTCAAATATAGTTATTAGTATTATATCTAAATAATGAGCCTTGGATGATAATTTATTTGAGCGGAGCTGGAACACTGGGGAGCTATTTATACACCAGTAATATTCTTAGAATCTGCCAATATACAGTAAATACTTGCATCCTTACATCTACCATGTAGTCTGGACTGTTTTGTATGTACTAATTTTTTTTCATATATGAATAGTTACACTCATACATACTAAAATCCTTACAAGATAGGAAAAGAAGCTGTTGAGGTCCTGAAATGAGGCAAAAATACAGAATAATTCTTAGAGTGGGGACTGTATGGGCATAGAGCTCATCTTTGTTGCAGCTAAGGGTGGATCATTGAATACCCCAGCATTTGGCCACTGTAAACCTGATCTAAATTAACATTACAGTTTAGATTGACTGACTAGGTCTAAGTAAGAGCAGGCATATTACATTAATTAACCATTTATGCTTTTTTTAATATATTTTATTGTATTTTATTTTTTAGAATTGACATCTGAGGGCACTGACATCTGAGAATTGCACTGAGGGCAGTGCAAAGGATGTGGGATTAAGTAATCTCATGGGATTGGGTCCATGGTTTGAAGAAACAAAAAGATATCCTCAGTTAATTCAGTATCACTGATTCCCATTTCTTTTCCAATAAAACTACTTCCAATTTTTCATCAACTTCCTAAAATGCAAATGTATTTGCCACTATAACCAGTTGACTTTAGTATTTTATACATTTTTTTATGACTGTAAGCATAGTTTAGGATTTTAGCTTTACTTAGCTCCATGAACATAACTATTCCCACTCTAGAGACAGTATAGCTTTTAAGTGGACAATTTGTCTCCAGTTTTCTCCCACTTACTTATCTTATTATATTTTGAGTGTAGTCTGGTTTCTGTGTTTCTTCATTGTCTATTTCACCATAGCATCTTACATGTAATAACCCAGTGTGCAAAGAAAAATATTTTTCTATCTGCCACTTAGTGCGCATCCTTGAAATCATAGACTCTACTTTAATTTTTGTGAACAGCAGAATGTCACTCACCTCAATCATCCCTGCACATACAAGCATACACATAAAAAAAAAAAAATACATGAATCTAAGAAGGATTTTTTTTTTTTTTTTAGTTTTTAAGGATTTTGATGTTTTTGGAAAATCCTGATTTACTGTTATCAGTAACAACCCCAGTGTTTATTTTTTTTTAATACAAATCAAGATTATTGTGGAAGAAAAGTAATTCATCAAGCTCAAAATATATTCATATGCTACTTGTTCAAGAAAGCATGCTTCAGGGCGCCTGGGTGACTCAGTGGGTTAAGCCGCTGCCTTCGGCTCAGGTCATGATCTCAGGGTCCTGGGATCGAGTCCCGCATCGGGCTCTCTGCTCAGCAGGGAGCCTGCTTCCGTGTCTCTCTCTCTCTGCCTGCCTCTCCGACTACTTGTGATTTCTCTCTGTCAAATAAATAAATAAAATCTTTAAAAAAAAAAAAAAAAAAAAAAGAAAGCATGCTTCATAGACCAAGTACTATATTGAATTCACTTATTTAATTTTTTAATTGATGACAAATTAAAATTAATTGAGATAGCAATTCTGGTACAAAAAGAAATATTTAAATATAGTAGTGAAAAATTAAAATTGACTTCATCTAATTACTTCAATTATAACTTATAATTATAATTTAATTATGATTTAATGATAACAGAATAATGCTCTCCATTTAAAATAAATGGAAAAAAATGTTATTTTTTTTCATGTAAGAACAGATTGGGATTCACTAGCATTACAGTATATAATAACAGATTTCTTAAGTTTTCTGTTTTGAAGCTTATTATTTGTAAGACAAAATATAATCATTTACATGCGCATATATATAGATAGAGAAATAAAATACAAAATATATGTACATAAGTATACATGAATACATATTATCTCATAAATATAATATCTATTATTTTTTTTTTAAGATTTTATTTATTTATTTGTCAGGGATAGAGGAAGAGAGAGAGCGAGCGAGCACAGGCAGAGAGGCCTGGAGAGGCAGAGGGAGAAGCAGGCTCCCTGCTGAGCAAGGAGCCCGATGTGGGACTTGATCCCAGGACGCTGGGATCATGACCTGAGCCGAAGGCAGCCGCTTAACCAACTGAGCCACCCAGGCGTCCCCAATATCTATTATTTTTAAATAACTTGTGATTATTATAACCTTTTTAAAATAAGAGTAGTTTTATTTAGCAATTTTTGGTTACAAAATTTTACAGACTGATTTTCAACATTTGTGCAATAAATTATTTGGGGTGCCTGGGTGACTCACTTGATTGTGTCTGACTCTTGATTTTAGCTCACATCATGATCTCAGGTGATAAGATCAAGCCCTGTCTGGGCTCCATGCTGGGTGTGGAGCCTGCTTAATATTCTCTCTCTCCCTCTCTCTATACTTCTTTCCCCATTACCACTGTAAATAAATAAATAGATAGATAAATCTAGTTTGTTGAAATATTTAGGAAAGGCTTTTAGAATATTAAAAGTGACTTAATATGTAACTTAATTGTGGTTAACACAATATGGCAATAAAAAACACAGCTGTATTAATTTTTAGTTAGAGGACCCACTGAAAGCAAAGTGTGTATTTTCTCCCTCCATCATTTAGAACCATTTAGAATACCCAAAAGGATAATCAGCCCTTTAGTTAAATTTAAAAGTTCCCCTGATGTGTGCAAAGAGTGCTCTGAAGCCAAGTTTTTCAACTGAAATTATCCATGCTTTATGACAATTTTCTGGTATTTCCTTCCATGATTGGAATCTAAACATTGAGTTGAATAATTATTGATATGAAAAATGAGGATGGCCTTTTTTAAGAAAATGTACAGGTGCTTTCAGACATGTCTTTACATTGACTTAAATTACCTACTAAATACCTTGTGGTAATTAGTGAAATTCTCAATAAAAATGAGTCTTAAAGATGGAAATACATTTTATTTTATTCAATCCTTATATGTCTTTTTTAAAATAGTGAAGTATGCTTGTCCAGGAAACATTCAAAAAAATATTCACGTGATTGTTTTGTTTCACTGAATATTAGTTTTCTCTAATAAAGAAAGGTTTAGAAGGGATGCTCTATTATTGTCAAATTGGTGCCCATGAATGCAATGAGAGAAATGAATGAAGTTTCAAGAAAAAAAAAAATCTGTGCTATATGAAAGATTATACTATCCAAGTCTATAACAAAACAGCAAATGTTTTCAAATAACTTGGTTTTCCACAACTGGTGATAAGTAAAAATATTTTGATTTTGCTTTATGTTTTCCAGCTCCTAACATAAGACAAAATTATAGAAATCAAGGTTAAAACACAAAAATCTTGTGATGCACCTGGGGGACTCAGTTGGTTATGCAGCCAACTCTTGATTTTGGCTCAGGTAATGATCTCAGTTTTGACTGAGCCCTGCTTTGGGTGTGCACTCTCTCTCTCTGTCTTCCTCTCCCTCTGGCCCTACTCCCTCATACTTTTTCTCTCTCTAAAATAAATAATCTTTAAAAACAAAACAAAACAACAAAGCAAAGACTTCATCCCTTAAACTTGATGTCAGAAGATGGAAATTTCTATGATAAAAAACAAGGTAGGAAAAAGGCTAGGCAGTGTTGAAGTGTCACTAGGATATTATTTAGAGTGCAGGAACTGATCACCAAGAAGTTGACACAGCTTCCTGTATGAAGATGTACCAGGAAGAAACTCAAGGGAAGAGTATTCCATACAAAGGGAAAAAAAAGCACAAATGTCCTGAGTGCAGAGTTTGTTAAATATTTTTATGGGGAAATCATGAGGAACAAAGTGTGGCTGGAAAAGAATAGTAGGTGGGTTCAAGTAGGGATGGGAAGTCAAACTGTGTAACATATTATAGATCTTTCTGAGAAGAAATTAAATGGGTGATGATGGCAGGATTTGATACAAAAGTGTAACAGGATCTGTTCCTAATGTAGTGTTCTTAATATAAGAACATTCAGGATGTTGTACTGAAGAGAGACTGAATGAGACAATGGCAAAGGCTGGGAGATCAATAATAACAATATACATTTACTTGTTTTCCTTATATTTAGATAGTATATTGGAAAGCAAGATGGCAGTTGGTATTTAATTTTTAAATTTGTTAATTTTCATTTGATTATCAGAAATGCATTAGACTTTCATTAATAAAGGTTTTGTTTAACAATGTTTTATGTTTTATAGCTCTAAAATATAAATTCACACAAACTATTAGGAGGTGAAGACCCACAGAAAGGATTCAAAATTGCATGAAGCTTCAAATAACCAGAACATCAGAAAACTTGTGAAAAAGCACAGCATCTATTAACTTACACTTGGTAATATCTGTGTATATGGATATACCATAAATAAATGACTAATAAGGATAAAATTTCAAATCTGTGCATCTAAATTTGATTTCAGTGTATGTCAAAGGTTCAAACCCTTTTCATTTAGTAGAGTTCTACAAAGTCATTGCTAAATGTTAATTTGCATTGTAATTGTAGAGCTAAAAAGACTTTACTTCAATGATAAGGGTCAATGTATAATAATAATTTTAACTTGGAACAAGTTCAATGAATGTCAATATTTAACTAAATGGATAGGACCAAAGGTTGGTTAATTGAATAGTTATCCAATATTAGAAGAAAACTAAACCCTACAATCAACCTGTCCTAGTGAAACAACTGATAAATGAATCTTCACCATAAAAATCAAACAGTGTCATGGCAGGCAAGATGCTAATTTGAGAACACAGTAAAGCCACAAAGACTTATTAAGCCCTCTATCAATAATATCAGAGATGTCAACTCTCAATGGATTACAAAACCGTGATCTATATCTGTGGAAGGATGTGGGTGATGTGTACGAGTGATAATCAAATTTAAGGAAGAATAGGTGTTCCTAATAATTGGGTGTACTGATAAACGAGCATTTTAGTCTATGCTTAAAATTTCATCCTTGACTTGTATATGTGAAGAAGAAAGCAAGACTCAAATATGGTAAATAACTTATCAAATGATTATTAATGAATAAATTTAAGCATCTATGTAAATATTGACTGAAATATAATTGACATTATGCACTTTCCAATTCACTAAGCTGTATCTCAGATAAGAATGACTGGGATAAGTTTAATGAAATTGCTGTGGGTGATAAGTTGAATAAAAATGCATCACTTATATAACAGCTTAGAATAAATATTTTTTTTCTTCAATTATGTAAGAGCAAAGACATGACTCAAAGGTTGATATTCATTTGGGAAAAAAAATACATCTGATTTGGATTAAGTCTGCTATTACCAAACAGGAAATTCATGCATTTAATAAGGACATTCAGCAATTACATAAACTATTTTTTGAAGATTTAATAATTTATTTGAGAGAGAGAGAGAGAACTAGAGAGAGTGGGGGGGGGGGGTTGGAGTGGGGAGTGCAGAAAGAGAGGAAGAGAGAGAATCCTAAGCAGGCTTCAGACTCAGCACAGAGCCTAAAGCAGGGCTCAGTCTCAGGACCCAGAGATCATGACCTGAGTCAAAACCAAGAGGTGGATGATTAACCTAACTTAGCCACACAGGCACCCCAACATAAACTTCTACATATGAAGTAGTGCGAAAGACAAAATTATATTTTTATTCAAATTTGATTTTGTTCACAACTGCATCTTATTTATCTTTTTAAGATAGTAAAGAGTTACTGGGAGAATATTCATTTTGATCATCTCATTTCTAATACTGCTATCTTTCTTTGGAAATTTCATCATTTTCTGTGCTCTTTTACATACTAAAGAAATCAATATACCTGACGAAGCATTTATTCATTTAAGATAAGTAAAATTATAGTTCATCATAACAAAGAGGGCAACAAGAAATATTGCTTGCAGTGATTTGGGGAAAAAAATCTATGCAATCATAAACAAGCTTCTCCAAGGAAGGATAATATCAGATTTTTAGAACAAAGTACAACCAGGAAAAAGGTCAAGAAAATTTTTTTTTTTTTAACTACCTCATGATGCTGACTTTGGCCAAGGTCCCATGGACCTCGTTTAATGAAAGGATAATGACAGCTCATCCTTTCCTATTTTTTTCTCAGTCAACTCAGTATTGTTCAAAAATGCCTCTTTTTTGGAAATTCACATTACAGAGTCTTTTTTTTTCTTTACATTTTAAAGTACAATCATCTCATTTACTTAGATTTGTTAACTATATGACTTCGGATGTTCCATCTCATCCTTAGTATAAGATTGGTAATAGTTCCTACAATATAAAGTTGCTAATGATTTTTAAAATTAATTAAACACAAAACGTGTTTCTAGCACATTGTAGAGTTTGACAAATCTCATTTATTTGCATTATTATTGGTAATAAGGATAGTTCTTAGAATACTGGTTTAAATGGTTTCTAGGTTGATGTGTGAGACATGAGAGTAGAAAAGGAGATGATTTAGAATTGGCTCCCCATCTTAAAGAAGCTTATATTCTGGGAGTAAATATTCCCATATAAATAACTTAAACACTGGGAAAAAACAATCAAGTAATTTTGAGTTTTGTTGGTTTACTCAGTAAAGTGTGTTAATATCTCAGTTAACATACCCAGGGTTCTCTGATAATGCTTATTCAGTTTCCATTAAGACTGTCCCAGGAGCAACTCTGACAGTTTGTGTCTATACTGTGTTAGGTTCAAACAATAGTCTCATTTTTCAAGTGAGATATAGCATATTTTTTTACATCCTTATGTTTCTATTTTTACTTTTCATAACTGTTTTTGGTGAATATCCAATAATAAATATAGAGAGAATTAAATCTTTTAAGACCTAGATAGGAACAAAAGTCAAGTAATAAATAATGGGTGATGGAAATACTTGCATGAGGTAGGCAGGTTATATTAAAATAATACATAGTCGGTTGGAAATAGAAACAGTTGTATAGATCACCTCCATGGTGCTGCTTTTGTCTGCAGATGCCTAATGAGGTAAGGTCAGGCCAAGAAAATTCAGGTTTGCTCCTAAAATATTGCTACCAGATTCAAATTCAACCCTCAAAGTCTAGCACTATAATCTGTGGATATTACATTCCAATCAAAAGGCCTAAATGTAGTGGAAATCATGCATTAGTAAACATAAAAACAAAAACACAAACAATAAATACAGAGTGACTTCTGAAAATTACTTGTTTTTCAGTCAAACTGTTTTGATGTGTTTGTCAGAATAAAAATTTTTAAAAAACATAAAATGCTATCTCAAATCATGTTATCTCAAATCATGAAATGAATTAATCTGATGGATAGACTGATTAAGTATTATCCATCTGCATAGAAAAAAAGATTCTGCCAGTATCAACAATTCTGATTTTGAAATAGTTATTATTGAACTGTTCATTCTGATAGTAATTGACCAACATGTTCCATTGTTTCCAGAAACCACCCTCTATTATGAGAGAAAGACCATATCATCAGCCCCGTGTGACTAAGAAGATGCTCATTGTTTGGCTTCTTTCAGATGCAGGGTATATTTTCAGTTTATCTAAAAATATACTTATGTATAAATTGAAGCAAAGGATGGTTAGGGAGTATTTTTGTTTTACTCCATTCAGTTTGCTCTGTCAAATTCCCATGAGTTCCAAACCATTTTTATTGTTGTTTAAGTGGTAATTAATTTCCCTGTTTAAAATTACAATTCTCATAATACAATATTTGAAAAATCCATAGAGGTATAAGTCTTCCATAGAGGTATAAGTCCTCTCTTATTCCTAACTCTTCCTACTCATTCCACTTTTCCTCTTCCTCCTTCCTCCCTCTTCTCCTGTCTCTATTATCTCTCTCCCTTTCCTTCTCTTTGTGGAGCAAGTAATCATGTGTGGACATTCTAGGCAATAGTAATAATTGTAAAAAATTATTTTGGCAACAAGTAATATATTAATTTCATTAATAGTCGCTGTGGAACCCGATGTATTGTTTCAAAGATACCTCAAACAGATGAGTAAAGAACTATCAGAAATGCAAGAATAGTTGCAGAGGGATAAATCTGAAGGCTTCTGCAGACCAGAAGCCTTTGGATATGTGAATGAGTTGACAAATTCTAAGTATTTTAATAAAAATAATATTGTGAAGTTGCTATAAAATGCTCACAGCTTTACAAAAAAAAAAAAAAAAGGCATCTGATTGTTACAACATCCCTACTTCTAACAAAGAAAAATTATTCCTTCTAAATTTCATCCAGTGAAAATATCTGCCATTTGGAGCAGTACAAAATAAATGTCCATCCTCTTCTATTTGACAATAAAAAGTTAATCATATTCTTTAACCTTTAAGTCCTATTTTCAAGTAATTCCTTGATCACATTTAAGAGGGTGTAAAACATATATCCCTTTCAAAAGTAGTACATCTCTAGAAACTCCCTGTGTAAACCTTTCCATCAAGACATCAAGACATACTAGTGCCTTTCCAGGTTAACCACCATCCTGATATTAGTGATAATTATACCTTTGTTCTTTCTTTTTCTGAGCACCCATTACATACCTGCTTGATCAATACATCAATAGAGTTCACTTCAGCAAGATTTCTAAATACATATTGTATGTATAAAAACATATATAGAACCATATTGTGCTTTACAACTCAAGATTTTATTTTTTCTTTCTTTCTTTTTTTTTTTAATTTGAGAGAGAGCACGTGTGTGTACGTAAATGGGGCTGGGGGTGCTGGGCAGAAGAAGAGGGATAGAAAGAATCCCAAGCAGGCTTCAAGCTCAGTGAAGAGCCCTATGCTGGGCTTGATCTCAGGACCCTGGGATCATGACTGGAGCCAAAATCAAGAATTGGACCCAATCAACTGAACAACCCAGGTACCCCCTCAAGATTTTATTTCTAAGAATCAGGCAACTGATTGTGTATGGCTGCAGTTAACTTTTTTCCTTTACTTTGTAGTCTCTCCAATGAGTGCTGCTACCACAATTCAGCTGTGCACTGATCATTTAGTCTACTATGAATAATGTTGCTCTAATCATTCTTGGATATAACTGGTGTAAAATTTAAGATACAATCCATAGAATAGAATTGCTGGAACTTAGGGTATTGGTATCTTGAAATCTACCATACAATGACAAATATTGACCATAATGATTATACCCTTTACACTTTCATCACAATATAGAACTGTCCCATCACATAATATGTGAACCATAATTTGGTCATGTCATGGATATAGATATAGATATAGATATAGATATAGATGGCACAAATCTGGAGGCAATGAAATCATTTATTTTGGCTTCAACTTGAGTTTCAGCCATTATTTAATAATAATTTATAATTTTTATAAATGTTGGGAAAATTGTCTCCAAAAAAGCCCTGATAAGGGGCACCTGAGTGACTCTGTCAGTTAAGCACCAGACTCTTGATTTGGTTCAGGTCATGATCTCAGGGTCATGAGATCCAGCCCCGCATGGGGCTCCTACGGCAGAGAGTCTGCAGGAGATTCTCTCTCTCCGTCTTCCTATCTCTCTTTGCCCCTCCTCCCACTTATGCATGTTTTTTTTTTTTCTCTCTCAAATAAGTCAATAAATATTTTTTAAAGCCCTGACAATTTACATTCAACCAGAGTGTTTATGAGAACAACTATTTGTCTCAGCCTTAAAATAACAAATATATTGATTGTATATTTTGGCAAAATGATAGGAGAGAAATTATATCTTAATTTTGCTTTAATATGCATTAACATTATAAGGCAGTGCTATGAACTATTATACACCAACAAGCTGGACAACCTAGAAGAAGTGGATAAATTACTAGAAACATACAATCTACCATGACTAAATCATAAAGGTATAGAAAATCTGAAAAAACTGATTACTAGTAAGGAGATTATGTCAGTAATAAAAAACCTTCCAGCAAACAAAAGTTTAGGACAAGATGGTTTCATTGGTGAATTATACCAATGAATAATTGGTCCTTCTCAAACTCTTCCATAAAAATAGAAAAAGCAAAAACTCTTCCAAACTCATTTTTTGAGGCTAGCATTACCCTGATACCAAAACCAGTAAAGGTTGCCACAAGAAAAGAAAATTATAGGCCAATGTCCCTGACGAGCATAGATGTAAAAATCCTCCACAAAGTATTAGCAAACCAAATTTAACAATACATCAAAAGGATCACACAGAATACTCTATTAGGATTAACTCTAGGGATGCAAGGCTGGTGGTTAACACCTACAAATCAGTGAATGTGATTTACCACATTAACAAAATGAAGGATGAAAATCATTTCACTCTTAGGACACAAGTCTCCATGTATCCCTCGCACTCCTTGATATTTAGACATGCACACCAATTTGCTCAGATAGTAAAGGTAAAGAGTTCTCTGTTCTTTCACCAGAGACCATTTGCTCGCTTTCCAGAGTACTAAAAAGAATGTTCCTCTCCAGGAGGGAACAGTGGGAAGACTTGCCAGTAGCTCACTTGTATGTGTCTTTGGAGCTTTCTTAAGCTCAGTGTTCCATTGTTGCCACACAAAACCACTGTGTGCAAGGGATCCACAGATCTGATTCTGGATCACTTCCATTGATTAGGAAAGGGAAACAAGGGGAACCAAGACACACATGAAGCTCATACTTCATGCTCTGCCATGAGTAATAAGGCCCTTTGTCTCTGATCCAGATATCTATGATTTCTCAGAAAATAAGACAGGCTATCTAGGTAGCTTTTAAGCAGGACAATCTCAATCTCCTCAAGAAAAAATGAAAAACCTGACACTCTTTAACACTAGGCACAGAACAAGATTAAAATATGGTTGGGGGTGTGGGGAGTGGGGGAAGGAAGTAAGAAAAAAAGAAAGGCAAGAAACTAAAAATACCAGCAGATCCAGGTCACCTCTGTAGAGTTCTCCTCTGTAGAAACTTTATCACTCTAGTCCATGATGCTTCAATAGCTATTTGGTGCCTTTAAACACATTACATTGGTATTATTATTTTACTTTTCTATTTCTTATAGACATTAATGATCTGCCAAAAGTTTCTCCATCCTATTTGATATCAAAAATCATTACAGATTAACTTAGTAATTTAGTAATAGAAAAGAAATTCCTTAACTTTATAAAAAATATTCATTGAAATCCTATAATATACATCACCCTAAAAGTTTAGGGAAGAAAATAGTGAGGATCATTCTGAAAAAGAAGAGCAGACAGAGGGGGGGATTATCACATCAGATACAAGGTTTTATTATAAAGCTATATTATTTAAAACAATATGGTACTTATACAGCCTTTAACATATTGACCAATAAACAGAGAGAGAGAGCTCTGTGAAAACCATATATGGAAAACTGGAAGCTGCAAAGATAACTTTGCAGATCAGTTGAGGAAGAAGGTAACCTTGCATTAGGTCTGAAATAATCATAAGAAAAATACAAGTAAACTCATAAATCACAAACAACTCCTAAATATACTTCACACATGTGTTTTCATCTTTAATGTGAAACAGAATATTAAAAATTTTGTTAAGAAATATCATCAATAGCCATCAGGGAGATTCAAATTAAAACCACATTGAGATATCACCTTACACCAGTTAGAATGGCCAAAATTAGCAAGACAGGAAACAACATGTGTTGGAGGGAATGTGGAGAAAGGGGAACCCTCTTACACTGTTGGTGGGAATGCAAGTTGGTGCAGCCACTTTGGAGAACATTGTGGAGATTCCTCAAGAAATTAAAAATAGAGCTTCCCTATGACCCTGCCATTGCACTACTGGGTATTTATCCCAAAGATACAGATGTAGTGAAAAGAATGGCCATCTGTACCCCAATGTTTATAGCAGCAATGGCCATGGTACCAAACTGTGGAAAGAACCAAGATGCCCGTCAATGGACGAATGGATAAGGAAGATATGGTCCATATACACGATGGAGTATTATGCCTCCATCAGAAAGGATGAATACCCAACTTTTATAGCAACATGGACGGGACTGGAAGAGATTATACTGAGTGAAGTAAGTCAAGCAGAGACAGTCAATTATCATATGGTTCCACTTATTTGTGGCGCATAACAAATAGCATGGAGGACAAGGGGAGTTAAAAAGGAGAAGGGAGTTGAGGGAAATTGAAAGGAGAGATGAACCACGAGAGACTATGGACTCTGAAAAACAATCTGAAGGGTTTGAAGGGGCAAGGGATGGGAGGTTGGGGGAACCAGGTGGTGGGTATTAGAGAGGGCAAAGATTGCATGGAGCACTGGGTGTGGTGCAAAAAACAATGAATACTGTTACGCTGAAAATAAATTTTTAAAAAATGAAAAAAAAAGAAATATTTGGACCTTGAGGTAAAAAAGTATTGTTATTTTTTAAGCTATTTTTTTAAAAATGCAAATTTGATTTGACAAAAATTCAGACCTAAATTTTGGGTATTATTCTATACTAGTAATATATAGAGAACTTGTACAAACAAATGTAAAAATCATAAACAACCCAATAAAAACAGGTAAAGACATGCACATGATTTCAAAAAATAAAAATATCTAGGAAATAATTTTTATGAAAAGGCACTAAACTTGATTACTAGCCTGGGAAATCTTAATCAAGACCTCATGGCTATTATTTCAGGTATTATTTTGTCAAAAATTGAGGCTTGACAATGCAAACTTTTATTAAAAATTGAATTGATTGAGATTTTAACACTAAATGATATTTTCTTATTTATATATTAGTATATTTTTTATTTCTCTACAATGCAAGCAAAGATGAAATAGTGAATTTTGTCTGCTGTGTTCAATACTACATTTCAAATACTTAGAGTGCTTTGACACATGAATATAGAAATAGGTATCAAATAAACAACTATGAAATAACTGTTGAGTTCCAAATGTGAATGGTGATGAAACATATTTAGACTACTTATCTTTTTTCTTTCCTTTTCATTTTCTAAGTTTGACAGTTTAACTTCTGCTTTTAAAGATTTATCATTTTAACATTTCCTTCTATGACAATAGTATCAACAGTTGCCTTCATTTAGTTCAGTATTCAATTTACTTATGTATATTCCGTAGTCCTCTGTTACTAATGCTCCTTCAACCCATGAATACTACTTAAACAATAAATCCCAATCTGATTCATTTTGGAAGGCTTTATTTTGTGCCCATAAGATTTATTTCATTTTTTAAAAAATAGTTCACAAATTCTGTATTTCCCAAGCTCTCTTTTTTCTGTTTGTTTGTTTTTTGTTTGTTTGGCTTTTTTTTTTTTTTTAACCTATAGAATATTTGGCAGAAGCCATTTGGCTGTGATGCTTATAATAGTCTATAAATATAACACATAATTTTACCATGTGCCAAACAATATTTAAAATATGGAAATACATTAATTCATTTAATTTTCACAACAGCCATATCAAGTAGTACTATTACAATCAGAAAGCAAAACACTCATGGATCAGTAACTGACAAGTTGGATTCCCCAAAGATAAAGACAAACACCTTACTGCAAAATGATGCAACCATAAATTTTCTATTTACCCTACTGCTGTATTGTCTTTGATTCAGGAATGTATTTGTAAACTGCTTCTGATTCCAGGCTTCTCTGTAAGGATTATTGGAACAATGTCATTTATTAGGCTTTTTATTTTAAATAAATAACTTCACGTGATCTTACAGATTTCATTTTATTGGCAGCTATTTGAATTATTTGTTTTCTTATGTGTGATGCCTCTGATGTGATGTAATGATTCTTTAAAAAAATTTTTTTTTCATTCTTATTAGCTAAAGATAGGAGGGGAAAAGCAGTAGAAATTATTCTGCCAAATTCAATGAGGATTCTTCTGAATTACAATTTTTCAGTCAATACTGGGAAATATCTTTCAATATATTATCCTATTGTATTCTTATACCTAGCAAAGATGTAACACTATTTGATTTCTTTTTTTGTTTTTATTTTTTTGTTTTTTAATATCCGGAATTTATTCTTTTGAACACTTTGTCCTAAACAATCTGAGAGATAAAATGAGAAAGCCTAACTTCCTTTTTCAAGGAACTTGTCAATTTAATTTCTTGAATATCAGGAAGCGGAATAGATAGCCCAAGTCTAGCTGTGATAAAGGCAAAATAGATGTGTCTGAGAGTGGGTTCCCATCCTATGTAAAGCAGTAATGTCCATAGCACAGTAACTAATTTCTACCTATGTTTGATTCTGAGATTTGAAAGGTGAAAAAGAATGTAATCATTTTGAAAGTAATCAACTGATGCCAGATTGTGTTGAAATAGTCTCCGTTTGCCCCCAATCCTCTCTCTCTATCCTATCCTTCTCCACTGTACACTATGCTCTAAGACTTTTATGGGTTTTATAAAGTATCTCCCCTGTTCTCTACTTTCAATTGGGTTCACATAAAGAAATACCAAGAGAATAATGAGGCAATATGGTCTTCGTTAGGAATGTGTCCATTATATATACATGAATGTATTCCTGGTGAGGCTGCTGTAAAAGATACTTATGATATTCATTTATTATTTTAAAAATGCATTAATGAGATTGGTCTGTGTGGCAGGTATTTATAGTCTTGAGTAATGTTTTCAAAAGTACATGGCTGAATAAGACTAGGTATCACTATGAACATGTGAAGTTATCTTCTGCTAACTATAATGAGAATATCTTATGAAAGAAAGAGAATGGGATTTTAGCATTGTGAAATCCAATGCACATGTGGTTTTATGGACCCTAAAAATAATTTTAGAATTTTTACTCTTGAAATATTAGTGAGATTTAACTTGATATATTGGCATTTGTTTATTTAGCAGATTGATATAACAATGAAACCATACATTATAGTCTATATGAGCTTATTTCAATACATTTATATACACTAAATTATGCAAATACTAAAATGATAGCTAATAAGAATATGTTTTATTAATTAGACAGTTCAGTTATTAAGGAAATACCCTATATTTTGTAAACTGGGAAATTTTGATTTTTTTTTTTTCCAGAATGCTTAAAAAAAGATGTTGAATCTGAATATTTGAGCCTCTTAAGTTCTCAAAATTATAGCGTTCATGGCATATCCTCTCAGGTCAAATTCAAAGAAGCTGATTCTATTTAGCCCTCTGAAAGAATACTACATTAATTAGCAGTGTCCTAATAAAGGCTGCTGGTGAGAAGGGTGAGCTAATTAAGTTATAGGAGCTTCTCTCTCTTTACCATAAGTGAAGATATATCATTTAAGTCTATTCTGGTTTAAATGTGGAAAAAAAATGTTAATGCTTCATATATTCTTTAAACTATTTTTACTTTGACATTAGTTTTCTTATTTTATAGGATAACTAGATACAGAAAAAATGTGCATGTTCAAAATAATAAAAGAGCAAAAAGTGGTATTAACTTTCTAGTAAATACAGTACCATTCAAACTGTAATGATTTTCCTTTTTTTTTTTTTTTTTTTCCTTTCCTGATCTAAGGTAAACACATGTTCACTTGGTGAATCTGCAATACCTAATTCATGGAACATTCATGTTTTCAAATTAACTACTCGAAGAAGGACATTCATATCAATTCACATAAAGTTAATTTGTTTCTCAGAAAATGTTTACTATTTGGTGAACTATTTTCTACATGTTAAAGTTTGATTTAAGTTTACCTCAGGTTGTATGCAGAAAATCCCCATGGCACCTAAGTTATTCTCCTTTTTGCAATGCCATCACAATTTTCACACAAATCACTTGTCAATTTACGTTTTCCCCCAGCCCTGGCTGTCAAGTTTTCAAAGTTATGTGGTTTTCTATGGTTCTCCCAAAATTCTGCCTGCCTATCATAAAACTTCCAAATGGATATTTTTTGGAGGGGGTATGTGGGAAGTATTTTTTTTTTTTTTAAATTTCGAATTCTGGAAACTAAGGATCACATTTATAAACAAACAACAAATAAAGACGAAATTTAATGTAAAGAAGAAACTAGGCTGACATCACAGGTTGAATTAATTTAGTGTAAAATTATTTCTGCTTGGAAATTGAAGACTGTCATTGTTTTTAAATGGATAAATCAGAATTTTTATCTTAAAAGAATTTTGTGTATGCTTTAGTATTCAAGCAGATCACTACAGTGCAAGCAGTAGCTTGGCATGTATATTTTAAAAAGTTAGACAAACCTATGTAACCTAACCATATAAAATAAGATTAAAAGCTACATATATATTCTTAAAGTATCTGCCAAAGTGAATTAACCAAAAACAAGAAATGATAAAATAAAGCTGGGTTCTCTATTTCTTGAAAGGGAGCATGTTAGGTATCTGTAAGGAAAGCATATAAAAATGCTGGGGAAGTACTCCAAAACACATTACTAAAAGCTCCCAAAATTTTATGAGCATATGTGAATTGAAGATGCAAACACAGATTGATAAAATGAGTAATAAAGTTGGTTTTGCTTGAGAATGTTTGGTTACTTTGGTGATGTGCTTACACAGCCCTCCTGGCATAACAGACAGAAAAATTAGTCAACAATCCACTTGTAAAAGGGTGTCTAAAACTGCTGGGGATAGGGAAGAGGGATCAAGGGATAAACCTGGGTCCTGTATCCCCAAAACAGAACAACACTCCTGCTTGACATGGAGCAGGGAAGGCAAGTGAGGGAAAAGACCTTTCAAAGGTGTAACCATGAAACAAACATAGTATGGATTTCTCAATCAAATTGTGTGTTGAAAACACTCACGTCTTAATTCTAGACTAAATTTTCCTTGGACTGGTGGTGCCTGAGTGTCTATTAAAAGAAAATCCAAATTCTCTCTGGAGGAACATAACTTCCTCCTAGGACTCATATACTGCTCCAAGACTTTTTCACAAAGAAACAGTAAAAAGTAATCAAGCACATAAGGAACAAGTCACTGCTTCTTTTGGAATAGAACCAGCGGGATTGGGGAAGCAAAAGATCTATAGATCCGTAAACATAAAAACAAACAAACAAACAAAAAAACCAGAAAGAAAAAGTAAAATAACTATGCTTAATATGAATAAAGCAGTAAAAAGTCAAGCTTAAATATTGTCAAGAACAAGAAAAATGGAACAGCGACAGTCAATTTGTTGAAAAAGAAAACTTATCCAATTGAAAAAATGATAAGCTTTCATTTGCTATGAATTAAAAAGTAATTGAATGACTATAGGACACATTAGTTACTGCTGATGACAGAATTAAATTACCATAAAAGAGTTTGAAACTTAACTAGAACTAGAGACCTACGTTTTCAGAAAATATGAATGAAATATTGATATAAAAGGGAAGAGAATGCGTAATACACTTTTAATTGGTGTTCCAGATGGAGGAGAAAGAAGAATGAGGAATTTTATGAAAAATAGCTAATAAATGATAAAATGTGTTACTTAGAGGGAGAAAAGTTAACTTAAGGTTTAAAAACCACACATAAACATATTTTAAAATTGAAGAACCAAATAAAAAGGAGAAAATATTAGCAGCAGTCAAGGTAAAACAATTTTTAAAGAAACTTGAAATAAGCAGCTCGAGAACAAACCAAATGTAATATTGGATGATATATCTTTAATGTATTGAGAAAAATAATTCCCTTGGTATTATATCACATATTTATATTACCTAATATTCATGTTTGATGGTGAGTATACAAATTGACAAAGCTTTGTGAAAACAGTATGTATACCTTTCTGTTGCATGAAACAAATTAAATGTGAGTTTTGAGATTCATTAAAGAATACCTAAATACATAGAAAGAGTACCATGTTATTAGATTGGAATAACCAATAATGTAGTAATTTTTTATTATCTACAAATTTATTCTTAGATTTCATTAACACCATCTAAAATCCCAAATATTTCATTGTTATGTGTGCAAACCTTAACAAGTTGGTTTTTAGGACACCCAAGAAAACCACAATTTGCTGATTGTGAAGTTTCTAATAAAGATAAATACATACAACAAATACATACACCATATGACACAATATAATCACTCTGCTGCCACATTTATAATAGAGTCTTTGCTAATTCTAAATCATGAAATTATATCTTATGTTTTCTCGCAGAAATTTAAGTTTTATATCTATGTTCATGGTCTATTTTGCTATAATTCTGTGTGTGGTTAACAGCATGAATCAACATTCACTTCTTTGCTTACAGATATTCAATAGTTTCAGCACCACACTGAAATATTTGATCTTCTCCCAGTGAATTCCCTTCCCCCAAACGAAAATCAATTAACTCTATCTGTGCATTTGTATTTATTTATTGGCTCCTTCTGTCCCACTTACTTATTACTTATGACTGTACTCCCACTTCCTTGATTACTGCAGTTTTATAGAAGATCTTGATGGTAGGTCAGGTTTTTTTTCTTCTCTTTCTTAATGCTTTTTGGCTACACTTGTTTCTTTGGATTTTTCTTAAAAACTTTAGAATCTGTCAATTTCTACAAAAGTTCTGTAAAAGTTTTCCTAATTACTTCTTGGATTCTTTTTAAAAATATGGGGAGAACTGTCATTTTAAGAGTATGGAGCTTTTCAATCCATAAAGAAGAAATATCATTTCATTTATTTTGTCCTTTAAAATTTAACTAATTAATTAATTTTATCTTTAAAATTTTAAACACGATATTTTATAGGTTTTAGCATGCAGGTGTTACATATATTTTGTTATATTTATCTTTATATATTTCATATTTGACCCTATTTAAAATGGTATTTTAAAATTTCAATTTCCATCACTGTTTATTTCTACTTTATAGAAATGCATTTTATCTTTACATATTGATTGAAAGACAGATAAATTGGACTTTCATCAAAATTGAAACTTTTGTCCTTCAAAGGCATTATCAAGAAACTGAAAAGAGAACCTACAGAATAGGATAAAATATTTGTCAACCATGTATCTGACAAGGGAACTGTACCTGTAATATAGGAAGAACTCATACAACTGAATCATAAAAAGACAAACCAACAAAAAACAGCGAATGCAGGAATAAACTTTTCTCCAAAGAAGACATAAAAATGACCAGAAAGGGGTGCCTGGGTGGCTCATTGGGTTAAAGCCTCTGCCTTCTGCTCAGATCATGATCCCAGGATTCTGGGATGCAGCCTGGCATTGGGCTCTCTGCTCAGCAGGGAGCCTGCTTCATCCTCTCTCTCTGCTTGCTTCTCTGCCTACTTGTGATCGCCTTCTGCCGAATAAATAAATAAAATCTTTTTTAAAAAATGACCAGAAAGATTGTGAAAAGATGTTTAACATCATTAATCATAAGGGTAACACGATTCAAAATCACAGTAAGGTACCACTTCACATCCATTGGGATGGTCATCGTATAAATGAGTGTTGGCGAGGATGTGGAGAAAGCAGAACCTTCTTATACATGGGTGGGAATGTAAAATGGAACAACAACGCAGTATGGCAATTCCTCAAAATGTTAAACATAAAGTTGCCTTTTGACCAGTAAATCCACTCCTAGGAATTTACTCAAATGAAATAACAAATTCCATACAAAAAGTCATACACAAATGATCATAGCTGCATAATTTCTAATAGCCAAGAGTGGAAAACAACCTAAATGTCTATCAACCGATGAATGGATCAACAAAGTGTAGTTTACCTATCTATACAATAGATATATTGTATGTATGGTATCATATAATATTCAACCATAAAAATAAATGAAGTACTGTTACATGCTAAAACAAGAATCAACCTTGACAACATTATGTTAAGTGAAATAAAACATACACAAAAGACCAGATACTGTATAATTCCTTTTAGATGAAATGTACAGAATAAACTAAACTACCGAAACAAAAAATATATTAGTCATTGCTTAGGGCTGGGGTGAGGAATGCAGTAAGGGGCTGATAGCTAGTAAGTCCAGGGTTTCTTTCCAAGATGACGAAAACATCTTAAATCAATGATGGTGCTGGTTGCACAAATCTGTAAGTACACTGAAATATTGTGTTATACACTTGAAGTGGGTGCCTTGTACCTACATGTGAGTTACATCTCAGTAAAGCTATCAGTAAAAATATCACATCTTAAGAGAAGCTAGCAAATACTCTCCTTTACTTTCCCACTATTTTATTTACTTACAGACCTATTTGTTTCAGGAATTTCCTTTAAAAGTTTTGCAGGATAATTTTCTTACATATTTTTAAAGCAAGGAATAATAAATAACTTTTGTTTCAAAATTCCCTTTTTCAGAGGAGGTTACTATCTGATATTATGCTTAAACCAGATATTTCAATATTTCTTTTATAACAAGATTCTTGATTAAAATCACTATTTCCTATTGCCAATAAAAATACGTACGTAATTTTTCTAACAATACAAAAACTAAAATTATAAAGAATGTTTGCCCTACTCTCTGCTGGGCAGGGAGCCTGCTTCCCTCTCTCTCTCTCTCTCTGCCTGCCTCTCCATCTACTTGTGATTTCTCTCTGTCAAATAAATAAATAAAATCTTTAAAAAAAAAAAAAAAAAAGAATGTTTGCCCTAAAATCTATACATTTTGATAAAAGCCTCGCCTGCGGCACCTGGGTGGCTCAGGTCATGATACCAAGGCCCTGGGACTGAATCCCACATTGCTCTCCTTGTTAAGCAGGGAGCCTGCTTCTTCCTCTGCCTACTGTTCCCCCTGCTTTGCTCTCTCCTTCTTTGTCTCTCTGACAAATAAATAAAATCTTTAAAAACAAACAAACAAACAAACGAAAAACCCTAGCCTTCTTGAGTGATTAATGTCACTTTTTGGAAGTCAAACAATTAAAATACATTTTTTAAATATTATGGTTCTCTACAGGGCTCCCTTTTCAAAGGATTTAATATGGACTAATCTGGATAATTGTTACTTTGAATCATAACATATGAAACACCTTTTTTATTTTTTTTAAGATTTTATTTATTTATTTTACAGAGAGGGAGAGAGAGAGAGAGAGAGATCCCAAGGAAGCAGAGAGGCAGGCAGAGAGAGAGGAGCCCAGCAGACAGACGCATGTGGGGCTGGATCCCAGGACCCTGACTGAGATCATGACCTGAGCTGAAGGCAGAGGCTTAACCCACTGAGCCACCCAGGCAACCCTGAAACACCAATTTTATAAATAAGACTTAAGAAACCTATTTTGCATTTCTATTTGGTGCCTTTAATTATAAATGTGTTTTTCACAATGTACCTTAGTGTCACCAAACATTTGACGAATTTGGTCCCTTTAAATATTTATTTTTTTTCTAGGATGACTCAGCATCAAGAAAGAATTAACAATTGATGTATCATGGGATTTCTCTCACAAAATACTTATTGGAAAAACGCTTCTCTATGTATGTACTAGAAAGAATTATTCACATAATTCATTATTTTTCTTCCTGGAATCTGAAAGCTCATATTTGTGTTTGATTTATTTATTTACTTACTTATTTTATAGTACAATAATTGATTTACTATTAAGACACCTCATCCTCATTAGTATTTTCACCTTGAAGGAGACAATGACTGCTCAAACCAGATAATTTTGCTTTAATGTTGAAAAGAGTTTTGACAAAGGGAAAGCTCCAACTGTATTCCAAAATTAGATTTGGGGTCGAGTTTCACCTTTACAATATTGCCCCCTTAGCCCCAGCGGAATAAATAACACTTGGCTGGACAGACAATTCAAGCAACAAGTAACTTCTTTGATTTTAAAAATGATGTTCCCCAGTGTGTCTTATGCTGCAAAGCAGTAGAAGCCATAGTTTATTTATTTTTTATTTTTTAAATATTTTATTTATTCCTTTGAGAGAGTGCCAGAGTGAGAGCAGCTGGAGAGGAACAAGCAGAGTCCTGCTGAGCAGGGAGCCCCTAAGGACTACAGTGACCACATGGGACTCAATCCCAGAATCCTGAGACATGACCTGAGCCCAGGGCAGACACTTAATCAACTGAGCCACCCAAACACCCCTAAAGCTATTGTCTAGTTTATAATTGAGGTGAAATCTAAGTGTAAATGTGGGTGCTATGGTGTCATACTCACTATCAGATTTCAATGGAGTTGATCAGAAAGAAAGACAAGGTAAAATTCTAGTGAGAGTTTTACATGTTTATAAAGTGGAGCACCGGATAGATAGGCAGTATTTTAGCTTTCATACATTTTCAACTTCAAGTTCATCACAAGCAGAGGAATTCAGCTTAAGAAGGAAACGAACCATCTGACTAGAAGTTTGTCCAAAAAGGAATATCCGAGAGTGACAGGAATGACAACACCATTTGTAACATTACTACTATATTAGATAATTAACAACAAATAAAATCACTAAAAAAAATACTTGATTAAACAATCTAGTCTTTATGTAGATATCCTTAGTCCCTGAGAAATAGTAAAAGTAAATTACATTTTAATATAACAAAAATAAATTTACTCAACATTAGATAATTACTGAATATTAGCTAATGCTCAATATTAGCTAATAGAGCAAAAGTATACATTTATATATTTCAGATATCAACTTATATTTATCTATACCTATATATTGCTGCTTACAAGAACTTATAAAATGAATGCTTTTGAGTAGCTAAGTGAAAGATATGTTGTTTTGATTAAAAAAAAAACAAAGAAGAGTATGGACATATTTATTGGGTAACTTGAATTATATTATTAATAAATGCAAAATATGAATGAATAGTAAAAATTTGCATTCAAGCTTTGCCAGGCTTTGAAATAGAAACATATTGATACAAGTGTAAATGGAAACATATTGGTCAAAGAATGATCAAGAATTGAAGAGGATAGCAAATGTGAATATAGACAGCCATACAGACTTGAATTTTTGATACAAAAGATTATTTAATTATAGTAATTGAGGGCACAAATACTAAAACATGCTGCATTGGTTTTAAATTCATTTGTGACCTGGGCATGTGACTGAATTTCCTGTGACTCAGTTTCCTCAAACTTAAAGTGGCCATTGCACTAGAACTTTTTTCATGATAAAGTTTGAGAATTAAGTAAGTTAGTGTGGTAAAGCTCTTAGAATGATGACTGGGACCCCTCAAAAAAAGGCTATGTGTGTGTTATGTGTGGTTATTCTTGTTGAGACATAGAAAGCTGTGGCCAAAGAAGAGGAGGACTGAGTAAAATATCTCAGAAATAAAGCAGGTACATGCTGCAGTCAAAACCGTGGAGGGATTCTACTTCCAAGTAATGCAGAAAATTATTTTGCTCTTAAGGTAATTAAAGAATTAAAAGTTAATGCTTTTAGCTGTAACATATTTGATGATATCAGTTTTTATGTTAATGGCATGATTTAGGGTAAGAAAATAACACTTTTAGTTGGCTATTAAAGATTTTTTTTTAGAGATTTTATTTATTTATTTGACAGACAGAGATCACAAGTAGGCAGAGAGGCAGGCAGAGAGAGAGGAGGAAGCAGGGTCCCCGCCAGGCAGAGAGCCCAATGTGGGGCTCTATCCCAGGACCCTGGGATCATGACCTGAGCCTAAGGCAGAGGCTTTAACTCACTGAGACACCCAGGTGCCTCGGCTATTAAAGATTTTGATGGATGATGTTTTTAGGTTATAACATGTATGTAAAGAGGGTAATAAAGAGAAATTACATGTGACCCAAAAGAATAATGGTTTCGTATGACGGAGGAAGAGTAATAATTTAGAAGTGCAGAGGAGACAATTGCAAACTCAGACCGACAGGAAAAAGGAACTCTAAACATGAGAAAAGCTGCAGAGAAAAGCATCTCAAGAATAGAAGAGTTTCAGTTAATGTGTGAATAAAAATGTGGATGCCACTAAGTTTGTTAGTAATGTAGCAGAATTTCATATGTCATATGGAAAAATTGGGGAGGATGGAGAATCAATTCAGGGAGGAACTAGAGGTAATAACACAGCAGATGTATTTCGAACAATGGCCATAATTGGATTGGACATAATTGTATTGTCTTATATGGTAGTTGCTGTACCTTTAGTTAACCATAATGATGCAAGTTTCACAAGTCCTCTGATGGAAGAGGTTTAGTATTCAGATATTGCCTCAATGGATTATACTACCTAGAGAATGTTTTCAATTGCAGATTCCAGGAGATATCCTGGGTGTCCTGAATTTGCAGGATCACATAAGATTTGAGGACTGGATTATACCAGATTCATAGAAATTGCTGGTGGGATGAACTGAATGGCTAAATATATGACTACAGGCAGTAATATTCCCAAAGGGAAGAAATTTAATCATGAGTTAAATGGGTCCTGTGTTCTTGAGCATTTTCTTATATTCCCTTAATCATATTTTTGAACATTTTTTGAACATTATTTGTTCAAATTTTTGAACATTTTTTGAACATTATTTGTTCAAAAAATATGATTAAGAGAATATAAGAAAATGCTCAAGAACACAGGACCCATTTAACTCATGATTAAATTTCTTCCCTAATTTTTTTTTGGTGTGCATTTTTGTAAACATTCCCTTCCTTGGGTAGGTCTGAAGTAGAAAGCAATGTTTATTTTAGTTTGACCTGCTATCATAAGATGATTTTCTTTTAAAAATGTGCTCTTTAGTTTTGGATAGGTGGGCTACAGTAAAATGCTTCACAAGGTATCAAACATACCAGAAATTTGAAATTTGTATTGTTGAATTAAAACCAAGTATACTTGAATTATTAACAAATTCTTATATACTAACATAGGAAAAGTGCAACACCAAACCAATATATATAAATCAGAATATAAAAATGGAATTGCAAATTCTTATTTATTTTTCCAGTGACTATATTGTTTTACATCATTTTGTTGCTATTAATTAAGTTTTAGTATTAAGTTTTTGGAGGGAAGGCCAATTTTGCAAAAGCTTCCACAAAGAAATTATTTCAAGTAAGTGTTTTTCTTCTATGACATAAGTTAGTCTATTGCAGGAAATAGTAGTGACATTCAAGTTCTAAGTTTGTCTCCAATAGAAACATTAAAATCATTATATTTTTCTTACAAAGTCAACTTTGATTTAGTCACCTTAATGACAAATCTAAACCATGACCGCTGGGTTCTGGGAACAAATTTTAATCAGATTTTAAAAAAAGAGCTATCTTGTTATATGTAGAAAATGAATTAAATAAACTTAGGTACTTACTTCCATTTTAGGAAGTAGACTCCATTAAAAACACAATTGAAAATATAATTGAGAGTGCTGTTCTTTGTGATAGATACTTCCAATGTCCAAATTCCTATTAATGATAGCACTTAACTATGATACTCTGCACTGAAGACAATACAAAAGGTAAATTGTTTGCTTGAGATACCAATGTCTACCATTGCCATGAGTTGTCAATTATACGTTATATGACCTTAGATAAAAACATACTGTATTTCTTTTGACGATTGGAAGGATTATATGTTACCATCTTAAAAAGCTGCATGCTACTTTAAAAATATACAACAGCACTCCTACTGTTTTTTAATATTCACATTACTGGTACTAGCATTGTAAATTAGCTTCAGAGTCTCTCTCTCTGCCTACTTGTGAGCTCTCTCTCTGTCAAATAAACAAATGGATCTTTAAAAAAAAATACTATTCAATGCAGGGGTTTAAACTATAAAATATGCATGACTCAAACTAAAATAATGCACATAGTCTTTATGTAGAAAAATATAGAATGCATATGATAACATAAAATAAGATCCGAATAGGGAAATAGTCTATGCTTATTAATGAGAAAATATAACATAAATATATTATTTAAATTCTACCCCAAGATCTTCCAATTCAATAGAATTCCAATCAAAATTCTTGCTTTTTTACATTTGTTAAGTAACTCCTCAAATTCATACTATAAGTCATGGTAGAGTAAATATGTATAAGCAAATTAAACTCTAAAACAGAAATGTATAGACAAAAATATACCTACTAAATATTTAAAAACATTGCAAGATGTCTATGCCCATAAAATGACAAAATTAAGAAAAATACATATTAAAATATGTTATTAAGAATTTGAGAAAACAAGAATTTTTGTGCACTGTAAGTAGTAGTGGAAACTATTTGCTATTTTATGGAAAACAAGCAGTTATTTAGTAGAAATAAATACATGTATGACCCATAAACCAAACATTCCACTGATGTGCAGGCATCTCAAAAAAAAATTCACAAACATTTACAGGATTACATATGCAGGGATGTTAATTATGTGGGTATATTTTAAAGATTTTATTTATTTATTTATTTGAGAGAGAGTGCATGCAAACATGAGTAGGGGGAGGGGCAGAGAGAAAGGGACAATTAAACTCCCCCCTGAGTGGGGAATCCGATGTGGGGCATGATCCCAGAACCCTGGGTTCATGACATGAGTTGATGTCAGATGCTTAACCTATGAGCTACCCATGTGCCCCCATTATGTGTTGTTCTTAATGAAGTAAAGAGTGTAACCAACTGGTGTCATCATGAAAGAACTTGTGAGTGGTGTGTGATAGCTTCAAGGACAACATTCTAAGAACTTAGGAGTATTAATGCTGAAACTGAGCATTCTTAATTTAACTCTGAAAATTTATGGCAATCTATTTCATTATTAACATCACAGGAATGGATGTTAAAATACTCATATTTAGGGTGCCAACCGGATGGCACAGTTGGCAAAGTGCAGGACTCCTGGTGTCAGCTCAAATCATGATCTCAGGATCATGAGATCCAGCCCCAGGTTCAGCTCCATTCAGCGGGGAGTCCGCTTAAGATTTTCCCACTCCCTCATTCCTCCACCCAGTGCTTGTAAACACTAACATGCTCTCTCTCTCTCAAATAAATAAATAAATAAATAAATAAATAAATAAATATTTTAAATATTCATTATTTAGAGTAATAATGTCTTTTTTTAGTGAGTTATCTCTAGGGACAAAGAAAATTTAATTTATATATATGCTAATAAGCATATGACCATTTGTCCTCCCATTTGAAGATGCTGCATTCAAGATATCTGAAACTAAACTTAGACCAGTAACACCTGCAGTTTCACTGGAATTAGAAATCAAAGCTCTTTGCATTTATAGTATCTGTGACTTCTCTTAAAAATTGTCTGAGAGACTAATCCTCATATTATTGATCTACACAATAGGCCATTGCATTAATCTATTTCTTATTATAATTTATTTATATTTATATTATAATTATATATTTAGCTATATATATATGTTTAAAACAAACATGAAGATAAATTACAAATACATAGAGTATATTTCTTAAAAGTAAATTATATGTTTACATATAACTGGCACAAATATCAATAATAGTCCTGAATGTTTTAAAGATTATTTGGCAAGAACCGTAGCAGAAATTAGTCCAAATATAGTAGGTGCACTTGCCCCTGAAGGAAAAGGATAATAAAAATTTTATCAAAAGGATGTTATTCCATCAGTTTCCTAAAAGAACAGAATGTGTGAAAGAAATTCTTCAGCAAAATAAAAAAGAACATCAAGTGGGCTCAGGTAGTTCTACAACTGAAGACTTAAAGGTCTAAGTCCTAAGGACACAACTGACCCATAGCCAACTAAATTCAGTATGTCCAGCCCTTTCATGGGTCTTAGGACTCTTAAAGCCATTGTTTATCCATTTCTTTAATAAGGGACTTTTGTTTTAGCTTTATCCAGAAGTCACTAAGTGACTGTCAACAGGACTTTACCTGGAATGGGCTGCAGATCTATTTTATTGGTTCTTAGATCTGCTCTGAATTGAGTTTAAAGTGTCCATTAACCTATTTAACAAGAATGTCTAAATGCAAAATCCATGCACTTTATGTGATGCACAAATATCGCTTTATAGGCCACATATAAACTCAGTGAAAAATACATGTTTGCATGATAATAAATCAAGATCATTTTGCTATCACTACCATTTCTAAAGTTACATTTTCATATCATTTAAATTAGGTTAAAAAGGAGAGAGCGGTGTTAACAATGCATTGGAAGAAACCAAAATCCACAAACACATGATTTTAATAATAGCTGATGTTGTGGTAAAATGAAATTTTAGTATCATATGTAATAATAAGTTATATTTACAAATACTGTGTTTAGTAACGAAACATATTTAAAAGCTATATTAGAGGTATCATCAAAAAAAGAAATAAGGTATTAAAAACTCCATATTCAATGTTAATTATAGTCATATGTACATATGCCATCAAATGTGAAATGTTGAGGAAACAATAAAGCTCAACTTTTTACAGTTTTAAACCATATGACCTTAACAAATTAATATGTTTGTTGACAATTTAGGGGCACCTGGGTGGCTCAGTGGGTTAAGCATTGCCTTTGGCTCAGGTCATGGCCTCAGGGTCCTGGAATTGAGCTCTGCATTCAGCCCCAACTTCATCGAAAGTCTCCACCCAGCAGAGAGTGTGCTTCTCCCTCTCTTTCTCCTCTGTACTCTCTCTCTCTCTTTCTCTCAAATAAATAAATAAAATCTTCAAAAAAAAAAAATGTTTGTTGACAATTTAAAGAAGGTACAAGTAGAGATTTTCTCTCAGGTGACAGTAACAGCGGGCTAAGTACATAACATATTTGCATTAAATATTCCTGTGGAAATTCCATGATTAAAAACTTAAATACTCTATCTCCTTTGGCGGAGTATGTAACAGAGTACTTACTCGTCAGTCTAATGCAATAAATGAAAATGCCACAGACCACAGGAGAGTAAAATAATCTCTGCTAGTGATTATTTATTTATTTATAGAACTTCTGTAACTTTTCAGCTACCTGTTTGATATCACCCTAAGGATATCTCACCAAAATATCAATTTTGGAATGTTCCTCATAAAATCATAATTTCTTCCCAAAACATTTTAATATCCTACACTTTTCCATAGTTTCCTATCTCAAGCAAGTATACTATCATACTATCCATAAAAAATCCATCACAAAGTATTATAGAAGACATTTAATAAATATTACTACATTAATGCACACTTTCACCCTTTCTTTGCACATATACCAATGATTTTCTTTTTTGAATTTTTGTTATTTCTTCCCTGAACTAATGCAATAGCTTTCTGATTGGACTCCTACACATTTCTGGTCCTCTGCAACCTATACTCAGTAATTAAGACAGAGAATCATATTATCATGCTCAAGATCTCCAAACTAGAAATGTTTAATCAACACGAAATTCTGTATTTTTATATGGTATTTGAAATGTGCCACATTATAAAAATAATAAAATAAAATGATTAGAGGAAAATTGAAATGACTGTAAGATCAAATATGTAATATTAAAGTAATCTAAGCTAGAATCGAGAAATATTTGGAACTCAGGTTTTGAACTAAATGGCTCCTGCTATTTTGTAACCTTCAGTGATAACACTATCTATAAATGCTTTTCCTGGACAGATAATGAAAACCTAGTTCTCCATAAAAGTTTAGAAGGTTAATTCTAAATGGAAATTATTTATAATCATAGGTCTATAGTAAATATTTCCTATGAAATATTTTAAATATTTCTCAAATTGTAGTCATACAATATGCTTTCACCTATTTATTAATATAAATTCTGATTATAAATTATTAATGTATGTCATCCTTCCATTTCTGCTTTAACAATTTTCAGCCTAAAAACAATGAAACAAAGCAATGCCATGGCTCATTGTTAAAATAATGCTGTATAATCAATATGTAAAATGTCATTTTTATAAGTCTCTCTTCCTGATCTTGGCAGATTTGAGAGATTGGAAAAATGTAGTATGTTGAAAAATAGTAACAATAAAAGTAACTGTGCCCTCATGCCTGGAATCTGTGAATATTATTGTATGTAGCATAGTAGAACATTGTAGATGTGATTAAGATGAAGATCTTGAGATGGGGAGAGTGTCTTGGATTATCTGGGTTGTTCCTATGTGCAATCACATGTTTCCTTGTAAGAGGCAGTCAGAGGTGGATGACTTCACCACACAGAAAGTAGTTTGTCACTGAGGAAGAGATATGTGATGAAGACTGATGTGGCTACAAGTAAAGGATTGATGGAAGCCCCTACACGCTGGAAGAAGAGAGAAAAAGACTCTTCCCCAAAGACTTGTCGACACCTGAAATCAGCCCAGGGAGACTGAATTTGGACTTCTGACCTCTACAACAGAGAGAGAGAGAATAAATCCTGTTCTTTTAGGCCAACAAGTTTATGATAATTTACTACAGCAGCCATAGGGAAAAAATACATGTGATAGGCAAAGTAAATTGTTACCTTACTAGTTGATTTTCTTAACTTTTCTTGGCTTTTCAGTGGTATCAAAATGACTTAAAATCACATTTATCATTTATCATTTATCATGTATCTACTCCCCTCTAATGCATATTTTTCATTATAAAATATCAATATTACACATTTGAATGCAAAACAAATATCAGACATTTAGTGTGTGAGTGTATCATGTTTCAATTATTCTTCCAAAACTGAAAGCTAATCATTGTAATTAGAATAACCTATTGGTAATATTAAAATAAAATATAGATATTCTCCCTCTTCCTCTCCTTCTGTGATCTTTCTCGTTTTCTCCCAAATAAATAAGTAAAACATTAAGAAAATAAAAATAATAATAAAATATAAATAATTCCTGCATTAATCATAGAGCTGTCTTTATTTCATTTTAAAAAATTCTTTTCAGGGTGCCTGGGTGGCTCAGTGGGTTAAGCTGCTGCCTTTGGCTCAGGTCATGATCTCAGTGTCCTGGGATCAAGTCCTGCATCGGGCTTAGCAGGGAGCCTGCTTCCTCCCCTCTCTCTCTGCCTGCCTCTCTGCCTGCTTGTGATCTCTCTCTGTCAAATAAATAAATAAAATCTTTAAAAAAAAGAATTTATAAGGTAAAAAGTATCCAAGAAAGAAGAGAAACCAAAAGAGGTGATCAAGGCATTTGGTGTTGTTTTTCTCCTTGGGTCATTTGATGATTCCCAGGGTTGAAAAGAAGAGAAGCTGAGCAGAGTCTTTTTTATTTATTTATTTATTTTATTCCCAGAATGAAAGAACTGACAATAAAAATGTGTTTCAAATATGCTAACCTTGAAAGGTCCTAGTGAATACTGCATGTTTTCAGGATTACACCTTTTGAAGAATGTTAGATTATACAGTGACTGAAGCTCAGGACTGCATCATTCTTTTTTTTTTTTTTTAAGATTTATTTATTTGAGAGGGAGAAAATGAGCGAGAGAGAAAACATAAGCAGTGGAAAGGGCAAAGGCAGAGGAAGAACCAGGGTCCCCACTGAGCAAGGAACTAGGTGCAGGGCTCTATCCCAGAACCCCAGGAACATGACCTGAGCTGAAGCTAAAACCCATTGAGCCAACCAGGTGCACCAGGACTGGATCATTGTAATCTTGAAATTGATGAAGATGATCAAATTTAGTAGTGTGCCTCCTCCACTACCTGCCAGAAAGAAACGGGAACTGTTTAAGCCAGAAAATAATACAATTCAAAATCACACATATTATCTACACACTTTTTATATGTAATATTTAACATTATCTCAATAAACTAGAAATAGAAGGAAACTGTCTCATATTAGTAACAGACACTTAAAAATACCTTAGAACTAACATCATATTTAATAATTAAAGACAAGATGGTTTCCTGAAATCAGGAAACTTTCATGGATGTCTGAAATGATCACATTTATTCAACGTTGTGCAGAGTCCCTAACCAGCATGATAAGGCAAGAAACAACACAATCTATTCAGATTGACAAGTAAGATAAAAATCTATTAGATAAGAAACCAATCTATTCTAAGACATTACATAATTGTCTACACAGAAAATCCTAAAGAATTTATTAAAATGTTACTAGCAGACACGAGAAAAAATGCTCAAGATCAGTCAGCATCAGGGAAATACAAATCAAAACCACAATGAGATATTACCTCACACCAGTCAGAATGGCTAAAATTATCAATTCAGGAAACAACAGATGTTGTCTATCAACTGGAGAGTGGAGGAACAATTTGTAGTAAATTTAAAAATGGGAGTATTTTTCATCAATAAGAGAACAAATTGCTAATTAATGCAAGAACATGAATAAGTATTATTGTAAGCACGGCATTAAATGAAAGTTTAGAGGAATGAAAGGCTACATAAAGTATAATTTCAAATATTGACATTACACGAAAGGGAAAATTACAGGGAAAGAGATTGAGGCTGAGATGCTGTGGAATACTCAAAGAAAAGAAACATTAAGAAGCTTCCTACTAGAGTGGCAATATTCTATATTGTGACCATGGTGGTAGTTACATGACTAAGCACAATTGCTGAAATTCATCAAACACTAACTTTAACAGGTTTAATGTTACTGTATGTAATTTATGTCTCAATAAATACCACTTAAATATATAAAGAAGATGTTGCTAGGGAAATTAAAAGGCAAGTCAAAACTTAAACGGAAATGTTTGGTAAGGAAGAAGCAAAATTTTCAATATTTGCAGATACATCATACATGATACTATGTACAGAAAACCCTGAAGACTCCACCTAAAAATTACTAGAACTGATGAATGAATTCAATAAGGTGTCAAGATACAAAATCAATGTACAGAAATCTATTGTACTTTTCACTAATAATGAAGCAGCAGAAAGAGATATTAAGAAAACACTCCCATTTATATATGTCCCAAATTTAATTAAATATCTAGGAATATACTTACCCAAGAAAGTGGAAGACCTGTATTCTGAAAACTATAAAACATTTATGAAAGAAATTGAAAATGTTGCAAAGAAGTAGAAAGATATGTCATGCTCATGGATTGAAAGAACAAATATTTTTAAATGTATATACTATCTAAAGAAATCTACACACTTAATGCAACCCCTATCAAAATATCAACAGCATTTATCACTGAACCAGAACAAATAATTTTAAAATTTGTATGGAATCACAGAAGACCCCAAATAGCCAAAGTATTCTTGATGAAGAGAAAAGCAGGAGGAATCACAATTTGGACTTCAAGTTATATTATAAATCTGTAGTGATCAAAACAGTATGGTTCTGGCACAAAAATAGGCATATAGACCAATAAAACAGAACAGAAAACCTGTAGAAATAAATCTACAACTAATAGTCAATTAACTTTGGACAAAGCAAAAGAGAATATCCAAAGGGAAAAAAAATTTCTTCAACAAATGGTGTAAGGAAAACTGGACTGCTATATGTAAAAGAAAAAAAAAAGTAACCATTTTCTTACTCTATACACAAATACAAATTTAAAATGGACTAACAACCTAAAGTGAAACCCAAAACCATAGTAATCCTAGAAAAAAACACATGCAGTAACTTCTTTAACATTGGTCCAATAATATGTCTTCTGAGATATGTCTTCTGAGGCAAAGGAAACAAAAGCAAAAAATAAACTGTTGGGACTACATCAAAATAAAAAGCATCTGCACAGCAAAAGAAACGATCAATAAAAATAAAGGCAATGGAATAGGAGAAAATATTTGCAAATGATATATCCTATGAAGGGTTAGTAACCAAAATACATACAGAATTAGAAAACTTAACACTCAAAAAAACAAATAATACAATCTCATGCCTGAGAATGGCTAAAACCAGCAGCACAAGAAACAACAGATGTTGTTTAGGATGTGTAGGAAAAGGAAAATTTTTGCACTGTTGGGAATACAAACTGGTACAGCACTGTGAAGAATAGTATGGAGGGTCTTCAGAAACTTAAAAATAGGTGTGCCTGGGTGGCTCAGTGGGTTAAAGCCTCTGCCTTTGACTCAGGTCATGATCCCAGAGTCCTGGGATTGAGCACTGCATTGGACTCTCTGCTCAGTAGAGAGCCTGCTTCCCTTCCTCTCTCTCTGCCTGCCTCTTTGCCTTCTTGTGATCTCTGATAAATAAATAAATAAAATCTTTAAAAAAAAATGAAACTTAAAAATAGAACTACACTACAATCCAGCCATTGCACTACTGGGCATTGATCCAAAGAACACAAAAACATTAATTCAGGGGCACCTGGGTGGCTTAGTGGGTTAAAGCTTCTGCCTTCAGCTCAGGTCATGGTCCCAGGGTCCTGGGATCCAGCCCGCATTGAGCTCTCTACTCGGCAGTGAGCATTCTTCCTCCTCTCTCTGCCTGCATCTCTGCCTACTTGTGATCTCTGTCAAGTAAATAAATAAAATCTTTAAGAAAAAAAAAAAAACATTAATTCAAAGGGGTTCCTTCCCCCACCATGTTTATAGCGGTGTTATTTACAATAGCCAACCTATGGAAGCAGCCCAAGTGTCCATCGATGGATGAATGGATAAGGAAGTGGTATGTATCCAATGGACTATTGTATAAATAAAACAATAAAAGAAAAAGAATGAAAAGCCATAAAAAGAATGAAATTTTGCCATTTACAATGACATGGATGAAGATGAGTGTATAATGCTTAGCAAAATAAGTCAGAGAAAGACAAATACCATATGATTCCACCCCATATATGATATTTAAGAAACAAAACAAACAATCATGAGAAAAGAGAGAGGCAAACCAAGAAACAGACTCTTAAACTATAGAGAACAAACTTATAGTTACCAGAGAGGAGGTGGGTGGGGGATGAATTAAATAGGTGATGGGGATTGGGGGAGAAGTGCACTTGTGATAGCACTTGTGTTAGGAACTCATTCATCACTGGTGGGAATACAAAATGGTAGAGCCACTTGGGAGAAGATTTGGTAGCTTCTTGAAAGCTAAACAGAGTCTTACAACATAATTCAGCAATCACACTCCCAGATATTTACCCAAATAACCTGAAAATTTATACCCACACAAAAAACTGGCATGTGAATTTTTCTAACAGTTTTATTTGTGGTCACCAAAAACTTGAACTAAGATGCTTTTCAATAGATGGAAGATTCATACTATGGAATAATACTTAGTGATAAAAAGAAATAAGCTACCAAAAATGAAAAATAAATAGATGATTCTTAAAATGCATATTGCTTAGTGAAAGATGCCAGTCCATAAAGAATGTATGATTGTAATTATATGGCATTCTGGGAAAAAAAAAAAAAAAAAACAACATAGTAATGGCTGGAGATGTAGGGGAAAATTATATAATAATGCATATAACCAAAACCATGCTTTGTGACCCATTATTCTATTTCCTATTTATACTTTCCCAAAATGTGTACATTATTCACCAAAAGACATATACTATATATATACTGGTATGTTCATAATAGCATTACTGTTAGAGTCAGTATCTAGAGAAAACATAGGTAAAAAATAAGACAATGTTCAACAATAGGAGAATGCTAAATAAAATGTGTTGTGTTTATAGAATAATCCTTTAATGTACACCATAGAGTACAAAAGTAAACTAAAATTTGCTACATACACCTAATCCATGAATCCCATGAACATAATGTTGAATGACAAAAGCCAGATATAAAAGAACACATTCTATATGTTCTGTTTTTTTATTATGTTATGTCATCCATATGCTCCATTTATCAGTTTTAGAGGGTCACAAGTAAGCTGCGAAGCCAAGTCCTAAAACAGGTTTACCACACTTATTTTAAAATACACGCAAGTCAAACATACCATGTTGGCAGTAACAAAGTTGAGTAATGTCAAAGAACATTCCATGTGGTGGATTCATTAAAGAGAGATGCAGAAAATTAAATCAAAATGTCTTGCTAATTATGAAGTTGTCAGTGTAAAGGTAAAAGAGGAATCATCTGTGGCAGCCAGATTTCTGCTTTGTGTAAATTGCAGATGAAATAATGGACAGGAAGAAAAAAGTTTGGAGGATGAAGTAAGAAGCAAAATTTAATTTTAGAATATTAAGTTGGAGCTTCTAGGGAAATACTTAAGTGCATGTTAACACAAGTTCACTTCATCACAAAAATATTTTCAATGTAGACTGTTTACTTTTGTGAAAGGTATCTAGTGTTTTGCTTGGTTAATAAGAGATAGAAAACATATCCTTGATTCTCTCAGGCCAAATATTATTTGATTTGTTTTAACATTTCGTTTTCTCAATCTAAAAATGCATATAATTCATTGTATATATTAAATATTTTATATAAAAATTCATTTTATGTCTACTCCATTATGTTATTTGATTAATTGAAAATGCAATCTAAAAATATTTTTAAATATTTTTAAAAGCTCTGGTTGATCTAAAAATGTATTAATTTGATGACACACTCAATCCAAAAAATATACTTGTATATATGCTCTCTTAGTGACTATAATCAAAGCGTTATAGTACAGTTTGATTAAGCTGAAGTCGTTTTTGGCAAGAAAAACATGTCAAAATATATAGTAAGCTTAAAGTGTTCTAAGTCTGACCAATATTGACCCTTACTTTGGTAGAATAGCTAAATATTTTCTATTCAGCTCTACACACACTGGTTATTATGAAAGCATTTAAATATTCATTAGAGATAATGTTTTGTTGGAGAACCTCCTTCTTTTCTTCCACTTGTCTTCATCCATGACGTTTAACTCATGCTTATTATGGGTTCAGCTCTATCCTAGTCATTGTAATTAGAATGCTGCATAATATTCCCTGATCTCAAAAAATTTACAGAAGATTAGAGCTACAAATAAGCACACTGCAAGAGTATCATCATGTAAAACATGTTATAATAGGTATATTCTTGGAAATAGGGGTAAACAGAGGCAGAAAAGCCAACATAATGTCTATATCAATATCTCAATGGCTCTTGAGGATGAGAGGAATTTGTAATAAAAATAGAAGAATGGAAGAGAGTTATTGGCACAGAGAGCAGCACATGTAGTCACCAGAAGAGAAGATAAAGAGTGGCACATTTGGAGAGTAATAAGAAAGTCACAATAAATTTAGCACAAAGTAATAGCAGCCTATAAAAGACTATAAGGATAAACATGGGTAAGTTTATAAAGGAATGCTTATATATATGGCACACTAAAATGTCTGGACTTTTTCCTGAGGGTAATGGAAGCTCTTAAATACTATTAGGCAGACAAGAGGAATGGAGATATTTGCATTTTAGAACCATTTTTATGTCTTCACTAAGAAGTATATATATTACGGGACAAAAGAAAAGCAGTAGTAAGAAGAATCTGGAATGGATGTGGGAATCCAAGTCAAAAACAATAATGTTGCCACACAGGAGTAAGGGACAGGTGGTATGTAGAAAAGTGAATGCACTTAACAAATAATTAGAAGGTACCATCAGTGGAATTTGATAATTAATAGGCTGCCAACATGATAGTAGAGGAAGTTGTGAAGGGTGAGGCTTAGGTTTCCAGCTTGTGTAATTGTGGATGGAGATGGGAAGCATAAGAAAGTAAAAAAGATCTGGTGCATAGAAGATCAGTCTGCGACTTGTTAAGTTGAAATCTCTTGGGAATTGCTCAAATGTATTTCTTTAGTGGGTAGTTTAATATATGGCTTTACAATAAGACAAATATTGAATATGGATAAATATGTGAGAAAAATCAATGTACAGAACATAGCTAAAAAAATGCATAGGAACATCACCCAGAAATGATGCCCAGAGTAAGAAGGGGCTTAAAGACTAAAAACAGGAAAACCAGCAGAAAAGTGCCAAGAAAAGGAAGACAATTGTGATAGTTTAACAATAGCAATATAGGCAATAAACATAAGTAGAGGGATAAAAATTATCTACTGGGTTAGAATTTGTAAGTTCTTTAGTAATTATGTCAGCATCAGTTTCAGCAAAATCATTCCGATAGAAATGAGCCTGCAGGGGCATCCGGGTAGCTCAGCTGGTGTCTGCCTTTGGCTCATGTCATGATCTAGGAGTCCTGGGATCAAGCCCTGCATCAGGCTTCCTGCTCAGCAGAGACTGCTTCTTCCTCTGCCCCCTCTACCTGCTTGTGCTCTGTTTCTCTGTCTCTCTCTCAAATAAATAAATAAAATATGTAAAAAAATAAAAAAGAAGTCAACCTGCATTATTATGAGAACTAAGAAGCAAGACATATGAAGGTAAATTATAGATTCCACTGATATGAAGCTTACTAAAAGGGGAGGGAAATGGATAACAGTAAGTAGAGATTGACAGTCAAGGTTTTTTCTTAACGTGGAAGATGATAACTTGCATTAATTTCACATGTTAAAATAAAGTAGAAAGTTCACTGAATGAGTGAGACTTCTGGAAAGTTAGGATATCTCTTCTCTCAAAAGGCAACAGCAACCTGGAGAAAACTTTCAAAACACCCATTCCTGGAACTAAGTAACTGAACAAAAGCATGCAACATGCAACAAACTGAGGGGCATTTATTATATTAAAGTTAATGTCTATGTAATACTCGGAACTTCCAATTTCCTATTCTTCATGTAAGGACCTTCGAAGTCACCGCTCTGTCCCCAAACGAAGTAAAATGTTGAACAGACTCAAAAATCATCAACTCTTCTTGGACTTTGTGGGAGGGAAGGAGAGAAGGCAAACGACTGTTCCCAAGTTGGAGAGACAGGGAAATATGGAGAGTCATGGCCTGCAGAGTATTTCATGAATGGATTCTTAAGAATGTTAGCCCTATACAATGATGCACTATACCATTAAAATAGATTGAATATATTGATTTGAGATATACATAATGATTTTGGACGTAAAAGGCTAGCCCGCATAGTTGGAGTTGACTCAAGAGTTTGAAATACTGACTGAAACTTTATCTTCAGTTGTGTTGGCTCAGATTCAATTAGGCTGAGACACTAAAAATGTCCCAGAATAATGAAAAAGAAAATCCCGAAGGTTTAGAGAGATGGGAATGCTGGAGTGTATTTATCATATGCTACTGCCAAAACCACCTGCTTGATAGACTCTCTAGCAGGTCAAGCATCTATGCGGTTCACTAAAACTTAACATGCACTAATGAGGGTCATAACGTGTCCTCATGAACTCCATTGTGGCTGGGTTGTAGACCACAAATGATGAAGAGAAATGACATCACTGAAATGGGTGAGATGATTTCCTTGAGTAAAATTACACCATGAACCATAGACACAAATATTAGTACTTAATAATAAGAGGCAAAGTGAGATACCATAATAGACCGTAACAATTAAGTGGTACTCAAAATACGTTGTTTGACATCATCTTTGCAGTAGCCAATTAATGATGGATGAATAGCAATAAATATGAGATTAAAACCTAATTATTATTTGATATATATTATAGAAAAAATCTTTTGGTTGAGAGAAAATTTATTTGTATTGTCACAGTGGAAAGTAATTAAACTATTCAAAGTTCTGTGATCCCTTGAGTTAGGAAGAGGCTAGATTTTCTCATGGAAAGACCCTACGACATTGAGAAATACAAACAATAATTACATTTCCAGGACTATCTCTAAAGGAACTGAGACCATTTATAAATATGACAGAGTACTAGAAAATGGGAATTATTCAGGACTTTTGAGGTTACATAGACATTAACTTTAATATAATGCAATTTTCTGAGGACCAGAAACAATACTCTGCCTATGGTAGTGAGAAGATAGAAGGAAATTTTGACACAAGGCCATCTCACAGTGGAATAGTAGGCTTGCAGTCTTACCCTGTAATTATTTTATCAGTTCTTAGATGAATAATTGGAACAAACATAACCTATACTATCTCAGAGGCTCAACTTTGGCAGGTATGCCTTATATTTTTTTTCCATAATCATAATAGGCATAATCCAAAATCCCAACATTGGATTCTGGATTGATGAATTAAGAGACACTTTTATTTACTATATATTCTCTCCAAACTCAATTTACACCTACTGGGCAGGTGTGACCATTGCACCTGTTTCACTTAGAAAAGTGTCCAGGTGTGCTCAATATATGAAGATGTTCATCGTAGCTTTTAGACTATGAATAGTGCCACAAATTACTCTTACCAGGATAATGAACCAAATGAATATATTTTAGGGAACTGCTGAAATTAGTGCCACAATGAAAGGACTTGGAAGATGGAGAAATCACACCCCCATATACCCCCATTTACCCCCCTTTACTTAGTATATTTCTTATGTAAAAGGAAGATGAAATCTAACACTAAGTTATGGTTTACAGTCTTAATCAGATGGCTCTTCCACTTGCAAATGCTTTTCCTGATATGTTATCTCACGTGGAACCAATTTTACCCAACACTTAGTTTGCAGCTATTGATCTGGCAAATGCTTCCTCTCTTTTATACAAATTTAAATGTATCACCACAAATTGTTTGCTATTATCTGTCTGGGTATGACAGTACAATTTCATGGTTTTGCCTCAGGACCATGCCAACTTCCTATTTCCACCCATGATCTCTCCAGTGCCATTTGATGTCTAATCTATGGATTTATGTCAGTCTTTAATAACGTAATTAAAAGCTTACTTCTATTTAGGTATTTATCTCATTGTGGACCAATAACAAATAGTTTTCAAATCTGTCCAAGACCATGAGACTTTACTTTCAGTATCACTGTTCAAGTTTAACGAGATCTTAATGATAACCCATGGACAATCACAGGGGCCAATTAAATTCATGATGTTTGCTAATTATATCTAATTAAAACAAAACAAGAGAAAACTAACAAGTGTATAAGACTAATGTGTCTTACCAATGGTATGCATCTCAAATAATGGGAGAGAAATCCATTAATAATAGGTGTCATGCATGAATCTACAACCTTGGTGAAATTTCTCTCCAGAGGTCTTGACCCTCCAAAATAAAAGATTACTTTTTTATATCTTACACCGACTTTCACCAAAAAAATAGGAATAATTCTTAATAGGGCTTTTGCAATTTTAGAGGCAATATAAGTCATATGTAAATGTGTTTCTTTGGTTCACTAGTGAGATAAACATTAAGCTGCCATTTTGAGTAGGTCTCAGAGCAAGAGAAGCCTTTATAGCAATTTCAGTCTGCTATGAAAGCTATTCTGTTATTTTTGCCTCATGACCAAACAGATCTAAATGTAATCTGTGTACCCTTGACATGTAGAATATTGTATGGAGTCACCATAAAGCCTTAATAAGGGAATCACTTAACCAACTTCCAGAGTTTTGGAAAAAGGCCATACTTTTTCCTCTAGTTGTGAGAAATAGGCCTTATCTCATTACTAGAAGAGTAAATTATGAATATCATAGAATTGTATAAACTTCTGATTATTATTTAGATTCTATCTAATCCAACATGTCATAAAATCATTCAAGTGATAAGAGTAGCCCATCCTCAATTGAAAATGTACATACATGATCAGGATTGAATAGGTCTCTATGAAAAAAATGAATTCCAGATGTGGCTCAGGTTCTCAGTACACCTGACCTAGCTACATAGCCTCCTTACCTCAATCCACAGCAATGGACCCACGGACAGTTCCCCAACACCAGTGGATTTAGGTAGGGGAAAAAAATGGTTTAGATCATGTTAATTGATATGCAGGCATCAATGGAAATGATTTGTGAAGCATTAACATTCTAACTGAAAGTCTTCCTAATATGTAGTAGTGAAAGGAAATGACTCCTTAGGTAGAACTCTGAGTACTGCATCTGATTGTCCTGTTTTAACTAAAATATTAATCACTGTGGCGCATGAGCAGTGTTCTGAAGTTTGGCCAGGTGATTAGAATCTTAGAAAGACCAGGACTGGAAAACTTTTGACTTGAAGGTCCAGAAAAGAGGTACATGGATGGACTTCTCAAATGGTACAGAGGATGTGAAGATATCTGTGGTTATTTGATGTTTACCAAAGAATATATACTGCAGAGTCAGCTCTTACTAATCAGATGGACAATGTTTTATGACCTATGGGTATCAGTCATTCTCTTTAGTTTGTTGTATGCACAATGCACACAGGACAAAGTGGGCATGCCATTAGCCATTGAGAGGCTAAGCATGAGCTCAGCAATGTGAAATTTTCCTTGCTAAGTCTGGTCTGACTACTGCAATTTCTGATGGGCAAATCTGCCAAAACTGAGGTCATTTCTTGAACTCCACTGAAAGTGAATTTCTCTCCGATAAGAAAAAATGAAAATGAGAGAAAATAAAAATGCCAGAATGAGGTCAAATTTTTAGCTGGACCTTACTATGGTTGGTCTTTGATTTTTGCAAGATGCAGTTAAGGTTATATAATTACGTGTCTTCCTGAAAAAGATTGTAAAATACATTTTAAGCATATCACTCAGGGTCAAATCAGTAAAATGGAAATTGCATGAGGCAAATGAAAGAATTTAATGTTAATAGTTTTGCTACACAGAAGAATTATAATCTAATAGTAAAAGATACAACATCCAGTTCAACCACTTAATCCTTGAATCCAAGCATTCTTGTTGCACTACAACATATTAGAAACATCTATCCAGTATGTAGTACTTAAACCAACAGAAAATTCTACCATAGTATTATACCAGTTCAAAGGCATAAGCACAATGCTGCATATCTTTTGTTGTTGTGAAAGATTTCTTCAAGAGCAATGCTGAGTTGGGTACCATGAGTCTGGATAAAGCATTCCCTAAATCTACAGGTGATTTTATTAACATAATAATTTAAAGTAAGAAGGTAAATCCACATTACAGTGGAGGCAGATGATTGTCTACTCGAGGAAGGGGTCCAATGTCATTTTCCGCTTTCAGGTGATCGGTTGCTGGTGAAAGGGGCTTTTTCTCCACTGCGCTCTATTAAGAGACTATGTTCCATCAAAGACAATAATTTTTTTTAAAGATTTTTATTTATTTATTCGACAGAGAGAGATGACAAGTAGGCAGGGAGGAAGGCAGAGAGAGAGGAGGAAGCAGGCTCCCCGCTGAGCAGAGAGCCCAATGCGGGACTCGATCCCAGGACCCTGAGATCATGACCTGAGCCGAAGGCAGCGGCTTAACCCACTGAGCCACCCAGGCACCCAAGACAGTAATTTTTTTATGGTGTGTTTAAGAAGAGGGAAATACTATCTTTTTAGGAGTTATTGAAAAATGCAGCATCTCTAAAAGTACTTCTTCAACCAATTCAACCAAATGTAGAAAGAAATAATAATAATAAAAAAGTTCATAGGTAGTCTAGATTAAAAGATATTTCACACTTAATTTAATGCAATGTAAGAGACCTTATTTGAATTCTGAATCTAAGAAAGTAAAACATAAATGTGAACAATGACTAAACATGATAATATAAAGGACTTATGTTAATAGTATGATGATTTTTTAAGTTTTTATGTGATAAAACTAATAATTGGTTGAAAGATGCTAAATGAAATAAAATTGACATTGCTGCTGAGATTTAGATGGATGAGTCATCATATTATTCCCTCCACTTTTTAATATCTTTAAAATTTTCCATAATGAAAATTTTTTAAAGAATAAAAAATTAAGTCTCTTTGTTTCCTCACCTTTTTAAGTAAAAATTTTACCATTCTGACTTCTAGATATTTGAGGGAAAAATACCTTCTATAGAGTATATGTGCTGCTGAAGCGAGCACGGGAAAAATACTTTCTAATTTCCTTGTATGACCCAAGACACTAGTTGTATTAGTTTGAGAATTATCAGAGCAAATAATTTCTTTAAGATTTGGTTTCACTATTTCAGTTGGACATGTTTAAAACCTCTAATAAAATATGGCAGAAAAAGAAACAAAGTGTCAGAAAGTACTAACAGTAATTTTTTTCTAGACAGAAACAGAATAAAATCCAGAAGGCTTCCTGGTAACCCTTGAGGGCTTTGCTATCAGATAGTCTAAGTAATAGTCATTCCATAGAAAGAACCCACTTCTTTTTTGCTTAATGAAATTATATTACATTGTTTATAGATTGTATCAGAATTACTGTAAAGGGTCATGAGTAGATTTTCCAGAATGGCATTTTAAATACAGAATGATTGATTCTTTGGTTCATTCTCCCAAACATTTTTATTGTTGACAAAAGCTTCTCGGAATATACTAAAAGCTACAGTTCAGTCACAAGAAAAAATACATGTGTGTATGTTTTCAGTTGTCTACATGTATTTCATATAAAAACTTGATCGATCTGACTAGGGTTTTTGTTTAAATTATTAATATATTCCATATTAATATCCTTCACAAGGAGAAATGAGAAACTACATTACATCATAATATTGCTCTGTAACTACTTCCCTGATATCATTTTTAAAATGTCTTTCTTAATTGACTTACTGTAAAAAAAAAAAAAACAGTTTGGCAAATTGTGTTCCTTATGCCTTCATAAAAAGTACAGAGTATTCACCTTGCGCTTTGTCTTTACTTGAACATATCTCTCATTATTAAAAAAAAAATACATGGAGCTTTTTCTTCTTAGTTTTAAAACTGAGACTGCATTTGAAATTGATATGGAAAAAGTTCAGCTTACATAATCTGTACTTCATTAGATTAATTTATATGGATTTCCTGTTTTTGACTTTGCTTTAATAATAATGACCAATATTCTTAGGTCTATACAGTTTTGGTTGGTTTAAGCATGCTCAGGAGATCCACCCACGAATTTGTGGGTAATAGAATTTGACTCAATTTTTGAGATCACACTTGTGTGAAAGGCTTTCCTATTTTTGTAAAATTATTTTTCCCGAGTAAGTAAATAAATAAATCAAAACTGTCTCGAACCCTCAAATGATTTTTCTTTCTCTCCTTGTTCTCCTTTGTATCCAGTTATATCTTTGATAATCCAATAGCAGGTTTAATAAAATATGATTGTGCTAGTAGAATACAACACAAAACTACTGAATTCATTTAAAAAAATATCCGCTATTAACATAACTATTTTGTTTAACTGAATCAAACTGTGTAGTCAAAACGATTGCTCTGGTAGGCTTTTGTCCTTGTATCCTTATAACTAATACCTATTCTGCATTCCATACAGTGACTTCTCTTAGCAAATAATGTTTCACCTGCTGGGAATCTCATCTCAAGCTTAATCAGATTCTTTTGAATTTTGATTCAACATTGCCTTTTTAACATTCTGACATAAACTAAAATGCTAAATATTATTGAAAGTCAAAATTCTTTTAACATATCACAAGAAACTAAATATTGAGTCTTCCAGTATCTGTGCAAAATAAACCTTGAAAGTTCTGACAGGAAAAGTGAATCGATAAGTAGTGCATGGCCTCTATGAAAAATTCTCCCAGTGGTGGTCTGTTTCTTGTATTTGAAGCCCTGTCAGTTTTTATTTCTCAGTAGTATTATCTTCTGCTTAAATTTTTCTTATGTAAAAAGCAAAATAGTAAATTAAATAAAAAAGATATTATGTTCAATAAAACTCAGTCAACTCTGAGATCTTGCGAAAAATAAGTATCAATCTTCAAAAATACAAGGTCAAATGTGCTGTTTTGCCCTGAAAAGCTACAAGATTACATCAAATATGTTACTTGTATCCTTCAACTCCTACCCAGAATAATAATAATGTATGTGAATTGCCACCTATTATAAAAAATGTCGTCAATACTTTCGTGCATCTGTTTCAGCAAAGCCCCCAGACAACAACATTTTTTTAAAATTAGGTTTCTAATTTTAATTCCAATATGGTTAACTTAGAGTGTGATATTAGTTTCAGGTGTACAACATAGGATTCAACAATTCTATAAATTACTCAGTGCTCATCATGATAAATGCACTCTTAATCTTCTTCACCTATTTCAACCCCCACCTCCCTTTTGGTAACCATCAGTTTGCTTGTTGTAGTTGAGAATTTGTTTCTCGGTTTATCTCTCTTTCTCTTCCCCAATCCCTTTCTCATTTGTTTTGAATTTTAAATTCCACGTGAGTGAAATCGTATGGTATTTTCTTTCTCTGACCAGCTTACTTTTTTTGGCATCACGCTTTCTAGATCCATCCATGTTGTCACAAACAGCAAGACTCCAAAATTTTATGGCTTAATAATATTCATATATATATATATATATACCACTTTTTTATTAGTTCATCTCCTTCTGTAGTTGGGCTATTGTAAATAATGCTGTGATAAACATAGGGATGGATTGATCCCTTTGAATTAATTCTTTTGTATTTGGGGAGTAAATACCCAGGAGGGCAATTGAAGAATCATAGAGTAGTTCTATGTTTAACTTTTTGAGAAGCCTCCATACTGTTTTCCACATGGCTATACCAGTTTGCATTCCCACCAACAGTACATGAGGGTTCCTTTTTCTCTGCATCCTCACCAATTTGTGTTGCTTCAAATTGTGTTTTTTACTTTAGCCTTTCTGACAGGTGTGAAGTATTATCTCATTGTAGTTTTGATTTACATTTCCTTGACGATGAGTGTCTCATGTGTCTGCTCGCTATATGTATACCTTCTTGGAAGAGATCTCTGTTTATGTCTTCTGTCCATTTTTAATTAGATGATTTGGGGAAGAGGGTTGGTATTGACTTGTATCAGTTCTTTATGTATTGTGGATACCAACCCTTTTTTGGATATGTCATTTACAAATATCTTCTCCTATTCAGTAGGTTGCCTTTTAGTTTTGTTGATTGGATGATATCAATTTTTAAAGCATAATCTCCATAAACTCTTTCAAACATGATAACTTTTTGTACTGTCTTTTAAAATCCTGTCAATATTATGAAGTGCATTAGTGCTAAAATTATAATAAATGTAAAAAGTCATAAATAAAATCATACAATGCAAAGTATAATAGAATTTTTAATAAATATAATGAATACTTTTGTGCATAATGATCCCATAAATTCCTTTTGGAGGAGGTGCTTTCTCAATAGACAGAATATTTAAGTTTTTTTTTTCTTTAAAAGATTTTATTTATTTATTTGATAGAGAGAGAGTGTGTGCACAAGTAGGGTAGGGGGTTCTGGAGAAGCAGGCTCCCTACTGAGCAGGGAGCCTTACACCTGGCTCCAACCCAGGACCCTGGGATCATGACCTGAGCCAAAGGCAGGCGCTTAATGCACTGAGCCACCCAGGTGCCCTATTTAAGTTTTGTTTTTTGGTTTTGGGGTTTGGGTTGTGGGTTGGTTTTTTTGTTTGTTTGTTTTTTCACTATGAGCAAAAAAAAAATTTTTAAACTAGGTCATAAGTTGAATGAAAACATAAGTATTATATTATTTCTTGAGCACTACTAGATAGGGGGAAATCAGTTCAGGAGAAGAAAACCAATTGTGAGATGCAAGATGCTAGCTGGACAGCCAGACTGAGTAATCAGCCAAACCTGGCTTACTTACCACCTTCGAAGGTTCATGATGTAAGTATATGAACCAGAGTAATTACAGATCACTTTGAATAACAGACCTTCAAATTACTTGCAAAAGCTTGAATTAAGAGTAGAAGACCTTAAACTACTGCTTTAAATAAAATTTACCAAAAACACAATAAAAGCATTTATAGTACTATCTGACTAACTTTTTAAAAACAGGGTTAAACAGAAGTTGTTTAATCCTTATATTATTTCAAGTGACTTCAGCAAATATAAAGCAAAACCTCTCAATGGCTTGACAGTGTGACTATTGCTCTTTGGGAGGAGGTAGTCAGGGACACGGATACATACCACTATCTCAGGTCTCTAAGGAAGGGAAAATATTGGGAAAGCTGAGCTCTAGACTCAGACTAGAAAGAGTGCATATCACTTCTATACACACCCCATTATCTACCCTCATGGCCACACTTATCTGCAAGGGAGGCTGGGGGCTATAATCTAGCATTGTAGCTTGGAAAAAGAGCAAATCTATTTAGTTATTATCCAGCAGTCTGTACTGCCCCACCAGAGCAGAACTTCCTATTTCTATGAAAAGGCTTGGTGAGACATGTGCAGACATAGAGAAGCAATTATGTTGAACAGAAGTCTGAATTCAGATATCGTTTCCTCCTATGCAGAGACGAAGTCTAAAGCACACATTAATTTTGTCCTGACCTGGTTTGTATGCTTATGAAATCAAATGATAATAAAATATAATTAAAAACTTAAAAACTTGACATTTTAACATTTTCAAATGAATGACTCCAAATCAATAACGTATGCTCTTCTGGAATATATTTCCATCTTGTTTTCCTGTCACATGTTAGAATCTCAAAGATAGGGCTGTATTATATATATATATATATATATATATATATATCACGCACATTATGAAGGGTAATAGATCATTTACCCCTTAGTGTTTTTTTTTTAACATAAATTAAAGGTCACAGTTGTGTTTAGAGCAGCAGTTTTTATTTTCTTCTCCCACTCTTATCAAGGATATATACTACCTATGTTGCCCTTGCCTTTATAGAGGGGAACTTATATGTTTGCTTGATTGCTAACTGTAATTCCAGTTCAGGGCTAACTGTAGTTCTACTTTAAATAATCATTTCATCCTGTTTAGTTTTAAATTTTAAAATTATACTTTCAGAAAAAAAATAACAAAATTGAAAAAGTTGACTATTTCTGAATCAGTATTACCTTGGGCTAAAATATGACTGTAAGTCTCAATTAAGAACCATGTCTATGGAACCAAGAATTCAGTATCACTGTGAAATGCATATGACAAATTCAAGTTACCATTTCAAAGCAAAGGGGGTTTTTTTGTTTTATTTTGTTTTGGTTTGTTTTCTGCCTTTTGGGAGAACACTACTGTCCCATTAGATTCAACATATTGATATGGCCAACTAAGTAGGACCTACATTTTTCATACAGTAACTACAATAAATCGTAAGAATTCATTTTGAGACATGGATATCCTGCTGAGCTAGGTAAGACCTCTGAAGATAAGTTTAACTTAAAGCAAAAAAAGAGCAGAACTTGTGGTTGGCAATTAATAAGTTCCCACTAAAGCTACATGTCATTATTGGCTCAGTAATACAATTATTAATGTTTCAGCCAGGTTTGGGGTGGAAAAAGAGAAAGCAGTCAAAGTGTTTTAATCAGAGGGAAAAAATCCATTGCAAAATTGTGAGAATAATCTGTGGGGCTGTAGGGGGCAGGGCATCCAGAGAAACAGAGAGGAGGAAGGAGAAACCCAGAGATCAGAAGAGCAAATCAACACCTAGTCTACAGTGGAGAATGATGTCACATTGAATTCTTGATCTGGCTGACAGGTGCCGCTTCGTACAAGCCTAGAACCACCAAAATTGTGCTGCCTCTGAACTGGCCACAGGGGATCCAGGATAAATGCAACACTTCTTCCTAGACAGAAAGCAACAGTTATAGAAATTAAGGCCAGAGAGATTGTTTCCCCTCCTCCCACTTTGTAACTCCAGTTCCCCTCCTACTCTTCTGTTGACAGCCCCTCCGGTAACTACAACCCAGTTTCCTCTATAGACTTCTCAGTTTGAAATAAAGAACATAAAGTCTGGGGGTTTGGGGTTTTTGTTGTTGTTATTGTTCATTTGTTTTTTCATAAGTAGGGTGGTTTTCCTCTATGCATGGGTCTTACAAAAGCAACTAGGAAACTTGTTCTCTCCAGTTCACTGGGTCTAATCAGCATGCCAGCAAAGTAGTAGACAAGCATGATGTTCTTTGCAGTGTGGAAACAATTAAGGTTCATGAGTAAGAATTACAGAAGAGATTTAGAGTATTAATAGAGTGTTGATTTAAGACGGTGGAGGTGGACAGCTGTTCTGGCAAGTGGAAAGTGCCTACTTCTAGCCATCCTTACTAATTGATATGCAGGGGGAAAAGTAGGGGCAGGGCGTATTTCCAGATCCCCACACCAGCAGCTTAATATTAAATACTTTGCTCTGTTAATTTGTTCCAATAAAGAGATCACAGCTTGAACAGCAGCTACAGCTGGGAGTCACTAATATATTTAGATCATACTCGGTGAATGCCTGCAATGAGCCCTCACATTAGATACAAATATTCTTATATTTCATGCCATTAATGAAGTCCATCTATATTTCTCTTTATCAACCTCCCTCTAAACATCTTTCAATTTTGTTCTTTGTGATTATCTTATCAAACTCTTTTTTTCTGTCCTACCAAACTGGTCATGAATTAGAATCAACCTAGTCCTCTGGCTACCTCTCCTCATCGAAGCAAGGAGACAACCAAATATGCTCCTTGACCCTTTGCCTACTAGGAAGATTTCCTTTCTATTGCCTTTGGATGGAACCCCTAGGAGGCAACCATATGCTTCAACAAAGTGCATGTGGAAAGATATTGCAAATAAACCATCTGAAAATTTAGCTAAATATATATCTTTCTTTCAGTGAGACAGTAGATATGGATGGAAGCAGATGGAGCAAAATAGTTAAGTTCATGTCTTGGGATTCTGAGCCACATATTCACTTACTTACGTAAGAATGTAAGATTTGTTTGAGCCAAATCTTGCATATAATACTTCTAAATGGTGGCAGAATACAGTACACAAGCTCAACTTTATAATTTTATGATTTATAATTCAACTCACAGTTTGACTGGGGAATCATTGGGGGTAATCTCTACCAGGGCCAGTAGCAAGCCACACAATCTATTTTATTTCTTTTTTTTTTTTTAATGAATATTTTTCTTTCTCTCTCTCTCTCTCTCTTTTTTAAAGATTTTATTTGCTTATTTTACAGAGAGAGAGATCACAAGTAAGGAGAGAGGCAGAAGGAGAGAGAGGGGAAGCAGGCTTCCTGCTGAGCATAGGGTCCAATGCAGGGCTGGATCCCAGGACCCTGAGACCATCATCTGAGCCGAAGGCAGAGGCTTAACACACTGAGAACCCCAGGTGCCCCCAAAAGAAAATATCTTTCTGCACAAAACTGGATTTCCTCCATGATCCTAGAATCTGACCTATGCTTCTCCAAGTAGGATAGCTACCAAAGCCAACTATCAATGGTGCCTAGATGTGTAGATTTTAGAGGGTCGTAGACACAGCCAATTATCCATTACATTAATGTATTGAATATTTACTAACTGACCTGAGACAAGATTAGGCACTAAAACAACATAGGTAAATTAAGAAAAATGAGCTTTGCTTCAAATAATCATATTCTATCAGTCTGATGTGAGAAACAAGATATTTTATAAATTCAAATGTAATACATCTTGTATCAGAATTGGAGAAATATGGGAGGAAAAATGAAGACCTCATGGTACAGACAGCTAACAGTGGTGAGCAAAAATACACATGGCTCCCACCTTCATGAAGCACAAACCAAATAAAAATGCCTGAATAGAAGGTAATTATGTGAATCTGCACCAGCTGAAGCTACACCTGTATCCAGGGGAATTCCCTAGATACCTCATTGACTACACTATGGGGCAAAAACTTTATTCATTTTAAAAACTATTATTCAACTTTCAAAGTGTTACTCTAGCGATTATCATGCATTCATCTGTCTAGAGTCTCTAGACATGGATTGCATTTTCCTTATTATTTTACAAAATCATAAGTAACATCACTAATACATAAATTAATAGTCCTTTAGTTTGATAACTCAGAATATAATTCACTGGTTTCTTAAAACCTATCATATCAAATGGTGTGATTTCTATATGGCAAAGTCTAAGCTAAGAATCAGGAAAATAAAAAATATATAGGGGAGTGTATGCTGCTGTTAAATCACTCAACAAAGACCCTAGATTAAACAGGAACTCTGTCTCTTTACTATTCTCTATTATATTATTTTTTCCTAAAGAATTTAGAGTGATCTTTCTCACTATAAATGGGATGATATTAAGTTGCCCACACCTCAGTTCCAGAAATCTCTAAAGCACTTAAAATATTAAATCCATTAAAAAGATAAGGCAGTTACACCATGTTATGTTCAATGTTGCATTCCTCAATATAGCACCTAAAATAATCTTATCGCATATATGTGAAAATTATATGATTTTTAAAATACAAAAAACTGAACATAGCATAAACAAAACAATTTCTATAAGTAAACAAAAAATATAAAATTTTACAAGCATAAAACTAGTTTCAAAGTCATATCTGATTCAATTTCTCTAGTTTATTAATGTAGTTTTATAAACTAAGTAAGTGTCATCTTCAAAAAATTAATTCTCGAATCTCTGCCTGTGTTTACAATTATAGTTGATATCAATTCAGTAGGAAAAAGTATTAGTCATAAATACTGAAGTATAATAACACAAGTTTATGGAGCCATACACTGAACTTTAGAAATATAAAAGTAATTATAGTATTAGGATAAATTTTAAATGATGCAGTAGTCTGAAATCTCATGCATGGCTCAGTAGAATTCATATAAAGTCTATGTCACTAAGAGAAATATATGCTTCATCATACTATTTTAGAATTGTTTTTAAGTATTCTCTGAAACCATCTACTTGGCTAAGAAAAAAATAAAAGTCAAAGGCAGAAAGATATCCATAATGTATTCATGTCCTTCAGCACTCAGTAGATAAATCATTCTTATTCAAATGAAATCCTTGACTTATTATTATTTTTTCTGCTCCTATGTTCAGAAGATATGCTAAGGGTATATGAATCCTCAGAGAACACTCTGTCTCTCCATTTTTTTTTTTTTCCTTTGAGAATGAAGAATGAAACTAATGGGAAGAAGGCAACCTAAAATGAAACCTCAAAGGATAATTTGTTGAAAAATGATGCAGGACATGGACTATTTGGCAGAGAATTTTCACGTGTCTTGTTATTTCTATCCACAAAGTCCTGCGAGATTTTTCTCCTTATCATACAGAATGTTCAACACACTAACTATAAACTTAAGGAGAATTGAGACATTTTATAACACTCCCATTACTGCAGAAATGTTATTTTCCTCTAAATTGGCTTAACGGTGATTGCCCAGGGACCAGTTTGAGGTATCAGAAAAAATAATAACTACAGCTCGTATCACCTACAGTGTATGGATGGGACAGAATTATTCACTGGGAAAGTGGTGACAGATTAATGGAAGCCAGCTTGTAGAAGAAGGTGTCAAATGCACCTTAACAAAGTAATGTTAGTGTTATCATGTTTTTAGAAATAGTGTTAAAATTCTTAATAACAGGAGGGACATGATTGTGTGAGTGTGTGTGTGTATGTGTGCGCGCGCATAGAGCTAGAACAGATTATCTCTAGAAAAAATAATAATAAATACATTAATAATTAAAAGAATAAAATCAACCCTCACTTTTGCAATACACACTGCTTTTTTAAAAGAACTACTGCGACAATCAATAAAGTTCTATGTGTAGCGTGGGAGACTGAGTAGCATCATAGTATAAACAACGGGCCAGAGCAGCCCACCTTGACCTTTTAGTCTAGAAACGGAGATGGTGGAATGTCCTTCAGCACCTTGTCAATATCTGAGAAAGTCACTTTTGCAAGAGAAACCAGCTAAAGAGATTTTTTTCCCCCTTTCTATTGGGGAGTAGCTGAAATTCCTGTCGAAGAAGAAACACCAGACTGAGGATATTCAAAGAAGTTGCAGGAATAAAGGAAGGATTTTAAGAATGTTACTACAATGTTTGACATGCATTCATTGTGTATTTGCACTAGAATCACAATTCACCTCTTTTGAAGATTCTACTTGGACAGTTTTGTACATCATCCCCGAGTTGCCAAAGTGACTCACCTGAGACAGCTGAGAAACTATGTTTCTGGAGAAGCAGATCCTTCATCGTCTGCTCAAGACATGCATCTCTTTTCCCAGCTTCTAGAGTAAATCTTTTTTTCTACCTGAACCTTCATATCCGCAAATAATTCTCATGTAACAAGTTCTGACAAGGACACTATTAAGGATACAAACTGACTTTATATGTGGAATCAATGCTCCTTACAAAGCCCTTTCAAGAAAACTGGCTCAGTGTCCAGCATCCAGGGATTCAATCTCACTGGTAAAGCCATTGACTGGCCAGAGACTTTGGCAGAATTTTGAAACCTCAGGAACAGAGGAATTTAGCCACACTTACAGAAACTAAAATCTGATGTCTTGGGCTTATTTTTCTAGCGTCAGACCTAGAGGCGGTAATCATATAAACTTAAAAAAAAAAAAAAATCCAACATAAGATTCTGTGTGAACACTGACAAACAGAAAACCTCAGTTTGCTGAATAATGTATGTCCCAAATAACTTATATAAATTAAAACTTAAATTAAAATTAAACAAAGAGGCCATTGGACTGAGGTGGCTTTAAGGTATAATAGTATACCTAAATAAACCAAAACCTAAGCCTGTGATGCTGCAATGTCAGGAAACAGAAGCCTGGGGCACCTGGGTGGCTCAGTAGGGTAAGCCTCTGCCTTCGGCTCAGGTCATGATCTCAGGGTCCGGGGATCAAGCCCCGCATCGGACTCTGCTCTGTGGCAAGCCTGCTTCCCCCTCTCTCTCTCTACCTGCAGCTTTGCCTACTTATGCTCTCTCTCTCATCAAATAAATAAATAAAATCTTAAAAAAAGAAAAGAAAGAAAGAAAGAAACAGAAACCTGAGAACAACCAAACACAAACAGCTAATGAGGCTCTCTCAAACAAGGCAGCACTTAGCTGAAGCCCACTAAGTAATTGCCTTGCTTTGCTTCAGCTTTTTTTCCAAAAAGGTCTTTTCCTCAGCTCCAGTGGGTGAAGGGCTCCTAGCCACTTCCTGTTGAGCCCTGCCTGATGTGACTAGATTTTTGCTCAGAGTCTTAAAGTTTGTAATATGCCTCTTATTTTTTAATAAGTGATCAATACTTTTGCTGTACTTATGGAAATAAATAGGCCAGATCTAATGAGGACAGCCCTCTGTGATCATGAATAATTTCTGCAGCTTATTTGTGATCACACAGGGTTAGACTGTGAGAGTAATTAACAGAACCTGGGAGTAAACTGAAGCGATTGCTGTTTTTCTCTTCGATGTTATACTGGGTTTTCACCCTTAATTGATTTTCTATGTACTGAGCTCTCTTACAGCTTATCTTATAGCTCTGTAGAAGTGGAGGTTAAAATGTATATATTTATCAATGATTTCTGTTCAGTGAGAAAGAAAACTGCAAAAGTCATCATTTATTGCTCTGTTGTTTAAAAGTTTTAAAACTAATCTGACATTCTTTTCCTAAAGAACCATTATTAGTCTATAAATAATACTTTACAAACTGGTTTTATCAATTCCTTGATTAGTTAATGAAATCTTTGATTCATAAAAAATACAGATTAACATACATTAAATAATACATATGGTAATAATTCATATGTAAAGGAAGCATGCACTTTCAAAAATAAAAATATAAAAAATATTAAGAAAAATAAAATTACACTGTTAACAGTACAGTTCCAAAATAAAAATAATAAATGGGGAGCATCTGGCTGGCTCAATCTGATGGGTGTGCAATTCCTGATGTTAGAGTTTGAGCTCCACATCGAGTGTAGGGATTACTTAGTAAAATCTTTGAAAAAATAAAATAAAATAAAAGGCTCAATAGATACACTAAAATATACTACACAGAGTATTCAAAGTTTTTTTAAACATCAATATAATGTTCTTATTATAAAGTAATATAGACAGATTATTTGAATAAAGATGGAATAATTTATTAAGTATTATACATGAATAAATGCAAAAGTATAGATATTTTAAATATGAAAATTGATATAAATGATTTATAAAATTAATAAATTAAGATATTTAAATTTCCATATAGTAAAAAAAAAACTGAAGGAAAATATTAAATTAGATAAAAATATTCAAGGCACATATAGGAGAAAATTTTATTTTATGAGATTAACTTTAATTCAAATAGTTAAAGATAAATAAATAGCCTATATAAGAAAATAAGGTTGACTGAAGGATAAACATGAAGTCACAAAAAAATATTAAAAATATTTTTAAAATTCTGGGTGCCTGGGTGGCTCAGTGGGTTGGGCCGCTGCCTTTGGCTCAGGTCATGATCTCAGGGTCCTGGGATCGAGGCCCGCATCGGGCTCTCTGCTCAGCAGGGAGCCTGCTTCCCTCTCTCTCTCTCTCTGCCTGCCTCTCCATCTGCTTGTGATTTCTCTCTGTCAAATAAATAAATAAAATCTAGAAAAAAAAAATATTTTTAAAATTCTAGGTTCTTATTTAGCTAAGTGAATGTAAAGTAAAACAAATATTTTGCAGGGTTTTAAGAATTTAGTTTCTTTTCAAATTGTAGTCAGGCGGGTTGGTGAGATACGAATTTCATGTACTATTGCATCAACCACTTGTGCAAATGGAATGGAGCCTGCAGCTCCTATAGTATCAACGAGAAATCTGTATAAAACTTTTAGGAACATTTATTTTATTTGACTTATGTTAATTTGGAGGAATTAGCTAGAAACATGCATCAGATTTAGTATACAAATACTGTTGCATTCTTATAAAAAAAAAAAGAACCAATGTGAAAAGCTATTGATTATATAAATTATGTTAACCTATTAAAAATCAACAAAATTCATGTTAATCCACTAAAATTCATAAGAATAATATTGCAAAATATTTTATTACAGAAGAATAGGAAAACATTGCATAAATTGGAGGGAAAATGATTGTCAATTAGTATTTAAAGTATATTTATATGTAAATATTTGTGTAAAAATGTTTATATGTATATTCTATGCAATTCCAGTTGTGAAACTTACTGGATAGAGTTTTCATAGATAGGTAGATAGATAGATAGATAGATAGATGGCGTTTCTCACTTAGGTATAGATACAAAGTCAAAAATTAAAAGATAGGAAACACTACTTTGAAAAATTATTTTGTACTTTCTTATAAAATTAAATCTATTTCTAGGCAATTATCTAACCTACATGAAAATACATATCCACAAAAAACTTGTACATCAATGCTCATAACAACTTCATTTATAGCAGCAAAATTCTGAAAGTAACTCTAAAACCTATCAGCAGATGAATGTGTAAGTGCAGCATATCCATTAAATGGGATATTCTTCAGTAACAAAAACGACTGGATATTAACACATGCCACAATATGGATGAATCTCAAAATAATTATGCTTAGCAAGAGAAGGCAGACACAAAAAGTATATTCTGAATAATTTTCTTTATATGGACATCTAGAAGATGTAAATCAGTCAATAATAATGTAAAGCAAATTAATGATTGTCTGCAGTCAAAGATTCAGTTTAATTGATGATAAGAAACTATGGGAGAATTTTTATAAGTGGTTGGTAGAAATACTCCATATTTCAACTGTGCTATTTAAATTTGTCAGAATTCATTGAAATGCATATGCTAAAAAGTGCTCACAGTTTATTATATGTAACTTATCAATAAATATTATCAACCTAGGAAGATTATCAAATAAGGAAGGCTAATTAAAATACTTTCCAAGTAAATAACAAATATATTTAAGAATATATTTTAATTTGCCTTGGATACTTTTTACATGTTTGCCATTATAGAAATATTTACTAACCTGGATTATTTCCAATTTGGTAAGACTGAATGAACACCACCTCCTTCATTTTTCACTTATTTCAACTATAGATTTCCTTTCCACCCATTAGAATCTAATGCACAAATTAGCAGGGGAATTTAGTCACTAGTAACTTCTCAGAGATCAGTAATGCTTTTAACAGATCAAATGTTTCTAACAGGTCGAAAATTGCTGAGATGATTGGTTGAGAAATTTTAAGAGAACGGATTTAGAGAAGAGCAAATCTGTCTGTGTTCAGTGATGCCATATGGGAAATACAAATCAAAATGACAATGAGAGAGCATCTCACACCTGTCAGAATGGCTAAAACTAACAACACAGGAAACAACTGATGTTGGCAAGGATGTGGAGAAAGGGGAATCCTCTTATATTGTTGGTGTGAATATAAACTGGTGCCACCACTATGGAAAATAGTATGGAGGTTCCTCAAAAAGCTAAAAATAAACCTACCAAACAACAACAACAACAAAAAAAACTCCCTATCACCCAGCAATTACACTACTAGACATTTACCCAAAGGATATAAAAACACCAGTTTGAAGGGGCATATGCACCCTGATGTTTATGACAGAGTTATCAACAACAGCCAAATTATGGAAAGAGCTCAAATGTCCATCAACTGATCAATGCAAAAAGGAGATGGGATGAATACAATGGAATATTACTTAGCCATAAAAAAAGAATGAAATCTTGCTGTTTGCAACAACGTGGATGGAGTTACAACATATTATCCTAAGTGAAATAAGTCAATCAGAGAACAACAAATACCATACGATTTCTCTCATATGTGGAATTTAAGAAACAAAACAGATGAACAAAAGGGATGGGGGCAAATAAAGAGAGAGAGAGGGAAGCAAACCATAAGAGTCTCCAAAGACAGAGAACAAACTGAGGGTTGGTTGATAGAGGGAAGTGGGTGAGGGATGGGCTAAATGGGTGATGGGTATTAAGGAGGGCACTTGCTGTGATGAGCACTGGGTGTTATACGTAAGTGATGAATCACTAAATTCTACGCCTGAAACCAATTTTTACCATATATATTAACTAACTAGAATTTAAACAAAAAATTGAAATTAAAAAAAAAACTGAAAGAAATATTCTTCCAAATTTAAAATAAAAGTATAATGGCATTTTAACACATGATATAACCTACGTGTTCACATGAATCATTCTTATATTGCCTCTTTGGAATCATCCTGACTTGATGTTGTAGAAATTACACAACTACTAATGCTGAAAGTATATTTTCTCTGAGGTTCAAGTCACAGACAATTACTCAATGACAACAAGGAATAAAATAAATACAAAATAACAATCAAGCATTTTTGCATGTCACCTGCTCTAAGATAATAAAGAATTATTCACAATACAAACTAACTTTTAATCTAACTTTAATATCCCAACTTGAACACAATGTATTTTCAGTTGTATGTGATTGCAAGTGTCTTGTTAAGATTCTCTTGTGTGTCCTTGATTTTTTTTTCTCTCCATATCTGTTGAGTTACAACACTGAATTCAATGTTAAATATCCATCTTACTCTTCTTGCAATGACAGAAAAAACTGTGATAGTGAAAAACATTTCAATTAATTTCATGCTTGAAGAAGAGTAATGGGAAGCATTCATATTATACCAAGAAATATTTATTATGCAGCTATTCAATTATGTTAAAAGCACAGCAAATATAACACAAAATCAATATTTCCAGTAAAATAATAAAAGTGAAGAAATTCAACTAAAAGACAAGTATCAAAATGTTTGAAAGTATTATTATTATTCAGACCACTGTGTTTCAGAATGATGTGAACATCAGAGAAAAATATTGGTATTTTGAAATTTTGCATAGTTTTTGGTTTCAAAAAATTATAATTTTATTCTTCAATTTACTTAAATTTAAAAATGGAATTAAGCTAAAGTTTAAAATCCAAAAGAAATCTAAGGATAGCATTTTGTCATGGACATTATTGTTGAAAGCTAGCAGCCATTTTACTCTATCCTCTTCACACGGTGTTAATGTGTCTGTCAGTATTTAGTGTACAAACATGATTGAAATTTGGCAAATTGTAAGTATAATCAAAAAGTGGCTAGAAGTCCTGATGATAATTGTTTCCAATTTTCAAGTCATATATGTAGAAATATATATATATATATATATATATATATATATACACCCCTTTTTCTTTAAAATTGGAAGCATTTAGCCTCAGTTTTTATTGGCAGACATCCTACAACCAGGAGATTAAAGAACTTCAGGACTGATCCAACGTTGTAGAAAACATATTGAGACTCAGAAACACCTGTGCACCTTGATTATATCATTACGTTGCTGAATCAAGCTGAATACCTCTCCTCTTCTGGACTTTATGATGAGTGAGAATATACTTCCCCACTGTTTGGGCCACTGTGAGTTCACGATTTTGTTACAGAGAAAAGTTTTCTGACGATAAAGAATTAAGACCAAGAAGAAATGGCACTGTAACCATCACACAATGAATTTGTCAAAACAAAATTACACTGTATAAAGTTAAACAGGCAAGGGAGACATTCAAGGCTTTTACAGTAAGAGATTGATGCCAGAATTCAGTCTGAACTCAACTTTGCTGAAATAGAGTTGGAGAGTTTTAAGAGCTGAGGTGGGGACATCATAGACCATCTGTGTTTCCTAATCAGCTTTACCCAAAGAAAAGGGGAAAAAAAAATAAATGGACCTTCATGACAGGAAGTAGTTTTACAACATGGAGCAAGGCTCTCACTAACATTAAGCTCTTATCCTACCACAGAAAATGGGAGACAGGTGCACAATCTTCCTTGATGATTACATTACAAAGGGTTGGCTCCAATTCCCTAAGAAAGACATCCTTGGGTTGGAAAACTAACCAGAAGCTTTTAAAAAGATGTGTATCTCAAAGGGGCATAGGAAACATTTATAAGTTTTCTAAAGTAAATGCTCTAAGAAAGATCGTAGATCTAGTCCCAGGAGAAGCCTGACTTAAATTTAATCATAGATTTAATTTAAATATATAGGGTGCCTGGGTGGCTCAGTGGGTTGAGCCACTGCCTTCAGCTCGGGTCATGATCTCAGGGTCCTGGGATCTAGTCCCGCGTCGGGCTCTCTGCTCAGCGGGGAGCCTGCTTCCTCCTCTCTCTCTGTCTGCCTCTCTGCCTGCTTGTGATCTCTCTCTGTCAAATAAATAAATGGAATCTTTAAAAAAAAATTTAAATATATATAAAAATATAATAAAATACAAAATAATAAAATAATAAATAATCAAGTGCATAGAATGAATGATTGTGTCCTTTAAGAATCATATCTTGAATCCTAATTCCCCATTGTAATAGTGTTAGGAAGTGTGCCTTGGGAGGGTGTGGAGCCCTTATGAATGAGATTAGTGCCTTTATAAAAGAGACCACAGAAAACTACTTTGCCTCTTTCTGCCATGTTAGGTTACAGCCAAAAGAGGACTGTCTAGGAGCCAGGAAGCAAGATCTCACTAGACATCAACTGTGCCAGCACCCTGATCTTAGACTTCCCAGACTTCAATTTATTGTAAGAAATAAATCTCTGTTGTTTAAAAGCTTCACAGTCTATGGTACTTCAGTAGTAGCAGCCTGAAGGAACTAAGACAAAGAGGAACTTTAAAGTCATCTTGGTCAGACTGAATGGAGAAGATAGAGCAGATGGTAGTGAGGACCTCACCATCCTAAGCTAAAATGTCAATATTGTTATGTTGTTGAGAAACTACTGACTAAACTATGACCTGGTATTTGTTTCCTATTTACTACTGGCAATAACAGTTGGAGACTTGGCATTAGCTAAATCACTAAATACATATATTATAATGCATTAGGTATTTCTTGGAGCATTCCATATGTCACTTCATGTAAGGGACATGTAAGGGACACTTGAAGACAGAATATAGAGGAAGCATGGTTTTTCTTAGAAAGCCTGTTTCCCAGGCTACAATAGAAAATATAAATTTGATAATCTGGCATTCTATATAATGTAAATCAAAAGAAATTTTCTAACCCAATAATGGGGGTACCAGCATATGAGGGAAGTGAGAAAAGAAGAAAATGTTACTGATGGAAAAATCAAGTCTGATCATTTTGGCTTCTCCCCTGGTTTCCTTCTTTACACATGCAAGCATGCACATACATATATGCAGACACAAGCCAAATACTCTTGTTATGTCAGTGCTCCAAGAAGATGTTCTCAGACAGTTGCCTCCCCTGTCAAGGGCATAATTTCAAACACCTCAATTTGGAAAACTTTAACTCAAAATCAGCATGAAAACATGGATAAAGCTGAAAAAACGGGAATTCTACGGATCAAAAACACCTTCTAGAATACTTCTCTGAGTAGCTTTCATCCCATGAAACTGATCTAAAGGATTGTTTCTGTAAATGTGGTTCACAAACTGGTGCAGATTTCTGATTTGTCTGTTACAGGTTTGCTTATAGGTTGAGAGTAAGTGTTTAGAAACTGTCATCACATTTTGATATTGCTTCAACATCCAATACATTTTTTAAATTTTTCCTAGTAATTCACTTTATACTAATTTTTTAAACTACCATCCTATGAGAGATTTTTTTTTGAAAGTGCCCCTTTCACAGATATATCTAGAAACATGATCAAAAACAAGTATTTCACAAATATTTAATAAATTCCTCAAATATTTAAGGAAACCAATTGTCAAAAGAAATCCCAAATCAATAATGTTTAAACTTCCGAAACAATTCTTGGGACTCCAAGCTCATATCAACAGAAAGTGTCCTACTAATGCACAAGACCCAGGATAAGAGACCTGGAGAAATCCAATCCTAAATAAGGCCCTGAGAGGAAAACATTCAAGCAGAGTCACAGAGAAACCAGATCCTGGAGATACCTGATTGGCTGACAGCTTATTCTCTAAGGGGCAGACAGGTTAAAACACATAGACTTTAAATGAGGAGATAACTGTGTGAAAGGAAATAGAGATGAAGTTGAAAAGAGTTGAGAGGGTTGTTGGATCATGATTCAATTCTGACCATGAGTGAGGAGAGAGGAAGAGCAAGTTGGGTGGAAGCATCATCAAAGTCTCCAGGGAACCCTTGAGTTTTGAGGGGACTGTCAAAGGATTCCTGGTTTCCCAGGAATGTTGCCCTCATTCCCAGGAATGAGGCAGGAATGTACCTGCCTCAAAAACCCTTCTGCTCTCTGTCACTGCCTAGGAGCTGCCTAAGGAAGCTTGGTAGTGGATTTCGGAATACCACAGCTGGGGCCTTTGTTCAATTATTAAATGAAGCAATTCTCAGAACCCCCATAGTTCCTCTTTGCGTGCACAGACCTACTTCATACCAAGTCCAAGTAGCGGCTTTTGCACAGCTCCCGCAGGGTGTTCTGTCTGAAGGAAAACTCCTAAGCAGAAGATTAGTGGGACGATCTATAGCTCCCACCACTGCATTCAATCTCAGGGCCACAACGGGTGCTCATCTTCAATTTTCTCCAGGCTCAGCCATCATCAAAACAGGTCTTGGTAGCTTATTTGGTAACATGATACAAGCCTTCATTCCAGAAGCTTAGTCATACCCTTCTCAGTCCAGGGTGACTGTACATGTCCATTCACAGTTACAGCAGGGCAAGGAGTAGTCATGAGATGTGCAAGGTGTCCTCAGACCTCTGTTATGTAGAAGAAGCCCTACCTCAGCTGTTGGTCAGTGTCAAATAGCAGAGCCATTATGATGATTCCTCTTCTGACCTGCTGGTTTCCCAGATGCAAGGAATCCAAAGGACCCTGGCAGCACCCATAATTTGTAATGGTTGAATCATGCCAAGTAATGAAGATATTCCTGGTGTTAGGGCTATCCTGTCCAGAAGGATGTAGAAATGATGACGGCAGAAGATAGGACAAGAGTTCATGTGCATATCTTGGATCCCTGCTTGTGGTTTAAAATCAAGGGAAGGAAGTGGTAGAAATATTGAGAGAGGTTTCAGAGAATCTGTGAAAAAGAGAGCTGTGTCCCACTTTACTGGAGTGATGAATAGCCTTCAAGCCTTCTCAGAGAAGCTTAGAATGACATTCTATTCTGAAACTTACAGTGGAAGTAAAGCTGGAAAAGTTAATTAGGTAACCAGTTGGGCCATAAATCTTTCAGTTTTGTTTAAAGAATGTGGCCAAATGTAGGACTGGAGAAAAGCTAGGCTGCCCCAAGGATCTGGGCTGACTCTGTTCTCTACTGTGTTTCGAGGAGAACCTCCGTAGGCAGGGTTGGCAGAGGTGCAGTCTGCCTTGGACTGGCTGCTGGAGTAACTGACTGGCTGACCAATGGACTGATTTAAATTGATAGAAATTTGGCTGTGCAAACACACCATCTTGGGGAAAAGAAATGTGAAGTAAAAACAACTGGGAGGGGAGAAATTACTCTGACACACTGGTGATAATACATATTTTATTTATTACAAACTATTAAAAAGTGAGAAAACTTTACTTGGCAAATCAAGAATTTTACAACATCAAGAAAATCAGCCATAAGGAGGTTAATAATAGACAATTATGACAGCCATAAAATTAGCTATAATTAGGTAAACCAGTTTTTAAAAAATACACATTTCGCACATCTTTGCTGTGACCAATTACTGTCTTTCTATAAGTACAAGAACTATTAGAAACATGTAATGAACATGAAATTCTCTACCTGCTTTTATCAGACCTGAAAGAGAGAGAGAGAGACTAAGAGGGCTGAGGAGGAAAAATAGATACCTTAAATTTTTAAAACTATTCTGTTACTTAAATGATTCATTCTAAGGGTTTATGTGTTTCCTAAGTTAGGGCACATATGTATATGATAATTCTATCACATTTGAATTATGAAATTAAAGAGATTATGCAAGGGATAGTTAAGAGGCAAGGAAAGTGAATGATCACCGGAGATATCAAAGAATATGGTCATCAAGTCGATAATGGCGTTAGCAATTTTGAAGTTAAAAAAAATGTTTAGTTATAGACTATATTCAAAATAAAAACCTCCCAAATCTCCAAACAATACTATTTCTCATTTTAAACCCAGAAGCAGTTGAGGGCAGAGAAATGCAAAGTTATATCAGGAAAAGCAAAAAACATGGACATTTTCAAATCCTCTTCTGTAGAAAGACTGTATTTGTTTCCTAGAGCTGTAGTTAACAAATCACCACAAACTGGGTGACTTAAAACAAGAGAAAATGTATTCCTCATAGTCCAGAGGCTAGAAGTCTGGAGTCAAGTTATTGTCAGGGCAATGTCCCACTGGAAGACTTGAAGAAAGAATCTTTCCTGGATTCTTCCTAGCTTCTAGTCGTTGCTGGCAATCCTTAATTTTCCTTAAATTGTCTTTCTCCAACTTCACACAGCCATCGTGTGTGTGTGTGTGTGTGTGTGTGTGTGTGTGTGTGTGTGTGTGTGTGTGTGTGTGTGTGTGTCTAAAATTCCCTCTTAAGAGAGCACCAGTCAATATTGGCTTTAGGCTTCATTCTAATCCTGTATGACTGCATCTTAACATGGTAACATCTGTAAAGACCCTATTTTCAAATAAGGTCACATTCACAGGTTTCAGACAGACATGAATTTTCAGGTGACATTATTCCAACCAATCAGTTAAAACATTTGGAAATAATCAAGAGTTACAACATAAATCTAAGATGGTCCAAATAGCCTTAATAGTGCCAAGAAAATATAAAAGCTGGTGTAAGAGCTGGATGCTTGGTGAACAGGAAGAAGATTCAAGCATATTTAGAAAAGAAAAAAAATGTTACAGCAAATTTTCCTTTTATTTTAGTCATTTTTAATATTCTCTAGTTAACTTTACATAAGAATATATTGAGTTCATAGAAACATGTTTTTTAAGTATATGAGAAAATATGGTATAGATATTCACCATGAAATTATTTTGATAAAGCATGCTCATTTAGTACTCTAGCTAGGAGGCAAAACAACAAACGTGATGAAAATCTCTTTGTTTCTTAGGTGATAAAGAAAAACTGCAAACAGAAAGATGACTTTTCATCGACCAAAAATGGACTGATTATTTTTCTCTCCTCCTCTTCCTCAGGTCAATGGATTATCTTTATGAGCTTCCTTCATTCCGGGGTGCCTGGGTGGTTCAGTGGGTTGGTTAAAGCCTCTGCCTTCGGCTCAGGTCATGGTCCCAGGGTCCTGCGATCGAGCCCCGCATTGGGCTCTCTGCTCAGCAGGGAGCCTGCTTCCTCCTCTCTCTCTCTGTCTGCCTCTCTGCCTGCTTGAGATCTCTGTCTGTCAAATAAATAAATAAATAAATAAATAAATAATCTAAAAAAAAAAAAGGACTTCTCTCCTACCTTTGGTCATCTCTCAAGGTGAACAGAAGGCAATAGCCTTCTGTTTTTATAGAAAAAGGTCCCTGAAATGATCCCTTTTAATTCTACAATTTCAGTCTGTATCTGCATACTAGACCCTTCTTAGAGGTTTCAAAGCAACTAAAATTATATCCCAAACCAAATATTCCCTTCTCTGGGAACCGAATATTTCCAAATTCTGCTGTCTTTCTAGTTCACAGTTTTCGAATTGACTCCCAAAATCGGAGATGACTGACCATCTCTCCCACACTCCCAGTTAAATTTCAAATGCTGATGTTCCTACCTTCTAGATTTATTCTGGTTCAAATATATTCTTACTTCTCTAGATTGCCTATCATCGGTTTGCTTGGTACTAATTATTTCCTCAGCTCCAAACTTCCATTAGGGATTAAGCTATGGGTTATACTGTTCACAATGTCAAAGGTAAGGTTCCCTGGGACACAGACTGTAAAATTCAGAGCTTTGTGAGCAGGAGCCTTCCTGGGCCCAAAACCCATGAGGGAGCAAGACAAACATGATTGGGAAAAAGGCAGGGGGGAATCCTGATGGGTACCCACAGACTCAGGGTACCCTCCAGGCTATTATGTCTGAGCAGGTACTCACATGCTCTTCTATTATTATGATGTCTGTGTTTTCTCATTATTGTTAAATTGTTATAGGTAATAAGATCACTGAATCTCATGTGCCCACTGTTATCACCTCCTTTGTAAAAAGTATAGCCCTAATACAAGTATCCTGTTTGGGTGAGTCAAATACTCTTTAACCTCACTTATGGTTGCTATATGAGACTCTGAAGGAAAGGTGAAGTTAAAACTCATCAAGAGTAATCACCATTCTTCCGTGAAACAACTTACTACCAGTTGGATGGTTTATTTTCTCAAGATATGGGGCAGTACACTAGCCCTTTATCTGATATGCCATTTGCAAATCATTCTCCCATTCCATAGGTTGCCTTTTAGTTTTGTTGACTGTTTCCTTTGTTGTGCAGAAGCTTTTTATCTTGATGAAGCCCCAGTAGTTCGTTTTTGCCTTTTTTTCCCTTGCCTTTGGAGACATGTCTGGCAAGAAGATGCTGCAGCCAAGGCCAAAGAAGTTGCTGCCTGTGTTCTGCTCTAGGATTTTTATAGATTCCTGTCTCATGTTTAGGTCTTTCATCCATTTTGAGTTTATCTTTGTGTAAGTTGTAAGAAAATGGTCCAGTTTCATTCTTCTACATGTGGCTCTCCAGTTTCCCCAGAGCCATTTGGTGAAGAAATTCTTCTTTTCCCATTGGGTCTTCTTTCCTGCTTTGTTGAAATGTGACTGATCATAGAGTTGAGGGTCCATTTCTGGGCTTTCTATTATGTTCCATTGATCTGTGTTTCTGGTTTTGTACGAGTACCATACTCTCTTGATGATTACAGCTTTGTAATATAGTTTAAAGTCTGTCATATGATGCCATCAGCTTTGGTGTTCTTTTTAACACTCCTATGGCTATTTAGGGTCTTTTCCTGTTCCATACAAATATTAGGATTATTTGTTGCAGCTCTGTCAAAAATGTTGATGGTATTTTGATAGGGATTGCTTTGAAAGTATTGATTGCTCTGGGTAGCATAGACATTTTAACAATATTTATTCTTCCAATCCATGAGCATGGGATTTTTTTTCCATGTCTTTATATCTTCTTCCATTTCTTTCATAAGTGTTCTGTAGTTTTTAGCTTAACACTTTAGCTTAAGTGTTCTAAGTTTTTAGCTTTGGTTAAGCTAAAAACTTAACCAGCTTTGGTTAAGTTTATTCCTTAGTATCTTACAATTTGGGGTATAATTTTAAATGGAATTTATTCCTTAATTTCTCTTTCTTCTGTCTCTTTGTTAATGTATAGAAATGCAATAGATTTCTGTGCATTGATTTTATATCCCTCCATGTTCCTGAATTCCTGAATGAGTTCTAGCAATTTTGGAGTGGAATCGTTTGAGTTTTTCACATAAAGTATCATATTGAGACACCTGGATGGCTCACTTGGTTAAACATCTGCCTTTGGCTTCAGTCATGATCCAAGGGTCCTGGAATCAAGCCCTGCATCGGGCACCCTGCTTAGCAGGGAGGCTGCTTCTCCCTCTCCCTCTGCCTGTCACTCCCCCACTTGTGCTCTCTCTCTGTCAAATAAATAAATACAATCTTTAAAAAAATAAAAGTAAATAAATAAAGTGTCATGTCATCTGCAAAGATTGAAAGTTTGACCCCTTTGCCAATTTGAATGCCTTTTATTTCTTTTTATTTTCTGATTGCTGAGGCTTGACTTCTAGTACTATGCTGAACATTACTGATGAGAACAGGCATCCCTGTTGTGTTCCTAACCTTAAGGGAAAAGATGTCGGTTTTTCCCCATTAAGAATGATATTAGCTGTGGGCTTTTATGATATTGAGGTATGTTCCCTCTATCCCTATGATGTGGAAAGTTTCAATCAAGAAAGGATGTTGTATTTTGGCAAATGCTTTTTCTGCATCAATTGAAAGGATCATATGGTTCTTATCCCTTCTTTTATTAGTGTTATGTATCACATTGATTCGAAAATGTTGAATCACCCTTGCAGTCCAGTATGGTGTCAATTTTTTTGTAACTGTTGAGGCTTGATTTGTGACCTAATATGTGCTCTATTGTGGAGAATATCCCATGTGCACTTGAAAGGAATGTGTATTTTGCTGTTTAGGATGAAATGTTCAGAACATATCTGCTAAATTCCTCTGGTCCAGTGTGCCATTCAAACCCATTGTTTCCATGCTATTTTCTGCTTAGATGATCTGTCCGTTGATATAAGTAGGGTGTTAAAGTCCCCTACTGTTATTGTATTGTTATCAGTGAGTTTCTTTAAGTTTCATATTGTTTTATGTATTTGGGTGCTCCTAATTTGGGTGCATAAATATTTACAACTGTTAGCTATTCTTGTTGGTTTATATGGTACACTTCTTCATCTCTTTTAACACTAGTCTTTGGTTTAAAATATTGTTTGTCCAATATAAGTATTGTTACTCCAGCTTTCTTTTGACATCTATTTGCATGGTAAACATTTCTGCATCCCCTTGCTTTCAAAATACAGGTGTCTTTGGTCTAAAATATGTCTCTTGAAGGCAATGTATAGATGGGTCTTGTTTTTTTTTTAATCCATTCTGACACACTATGTTTTGGTTTTTTTCCAAAGATTTTATTTATTTATTTGACAGACAGAGATCATAAGTAGGCAGAGAGGTAGGCAGAGAGAGGAAGGGAAACAGGCTTCCTGCTGAGCAGAAAGCCTGATGCAGGGCTCAATCCCAGGTCCCTGGGATCATGACCGGAGCCGAAGGCAGAGACTTTAACCCACTGAGCCACCCAGGCACCCCTACACACTATGTTTTTTGATTGGAGCTTTTAGTCCATTTACATTCAGAGTAATTATTGATAGGAATTTATTGCCATTTTATTACTTCTTTTGTTATTGTTTATGGAAATGTTCTCTATTCCTGTCTACTCTTTGTCACTTTTGGTTTCTTTCCCAGAGTCCACATTAATATTTCTTTCAGGATTAGTTTAGTGGTTATGAACTCATTCAGTTTTTATTTGTTTGGGAAACTATCTCTCCTTTGGTTCTAAATAAAAAGCCTTGCTGGATAAAGTATTCTTGGCTGCTTATTTTCCCCATTCAGCATGCTGAATATATCATGCCACATTCTCTGGCCTGCCACATTTCTGTGGAGATAACTGCTAAACTTATTTGTCTTCCCTTGTAAATTAAGGACTTCTTTTGTCTTGATGCTTTTATGACTTTTTTCTTTATATTTTGCAAATTTTACTATGATATGTCTTAGTGTTGGCCTGCTTTTATTGATTTTGATGGGGGGTTCTCTATGCCTCCTGGATTCAGATGTCTGTTTCCTTCCCCATATTAGGGAAGTTTTCAGCTACAATTTGCTCAACTAAACCTTCTGCCTCCATTTCCCTGTCTTCTGGGACTCCTATGATATGAACATTATTATGCTTTATAAAGTCACTGAGTTCCCTAAGTCTACATTCATGATCCAATATTTTTCTTTCCTTCTTTTTTCAGCTTCATTATTTCCATAATGTTGTCTTCTGTGTCATATTCATTCATCTGCTTCTTCCATACTTTTGGTCATTACAACCAGTTGATATCAAGTCTCGGTTATTGCATTTTTCATTCAGGCCTAACTTGTTTTTAAGGCCTTATGTTTGTGATAAGGGAATCCTTAATATTTTCTATGCTTTTCTGAAGCCTAGCTAGCATCCTTGTGACTGTTGCTTTAAATTTTAGATCAGACATATTGCTTATATAGGTTCAGATTAGATCCCTAGCTGTGACTTTTCCTTGTTCTTTCTTTTGGGATAAATTCTTGGCATTTTATCTAGGTCTCTGTCTTCTTCTGTGTGATAGGAAATCTTGTTATGTTTCCTGCTCCTGAAAGTAATGGCCTTATGGAGACAAAGTCATATATTCTCCAAGGCCTGGTGCTTCAGGATGTGTCTTTGCAGTATGCCACTGTTGTGTTTTGGATGCCTCTGTCTCTCGTGCATTCACACATGTGCACTTCTATCCATGGCCACGGTTCTCTGCCTTCCACTGCCCCCACAATCTGTTTTTCCCCCAAGCCACATCTCCACACCTCCTACCTTATAAGATGTGACCTCTTTTCTCCCTCTAGTTGTGCAATTTGTTTCTATTTGTTCTAACACTGCTCAGATTGATTTGATATTTATCTAGCTGTGTTTGAGGGACAAGGATCTTTCTATTACTCTTCCATCTTAGCTCCTACTCATGCATACTCTTAAAGTTTCAACCCCATGTTTCTTCTTTAGACCCTTATCTCGGATTTTCTAATATTTTCCTTCCAGTCATCTCATCAACCATCTAAACCAATGACTCTATATATGTGTTACTTAAACACACTATGCTTTTCACACACACACACACACACACACACACACACACACACACACTGACACACAATATGGATAACAATATACTACCCAAATTCTGCCCATTAGGAATTTTTTTTTTTCATCTCTCTTCTGTCTTTTAGAGCCATAGTTGAATGAGACTCTAGGGTAGGAACAGTTTATTTTTTAGATTGTACTCAAAAATTGAGTCTACAAAGGCTGAGTGTTCTTTGGAAATTGAGGATATAGGATTTCCCAGTGCAGCCACTAAGATGTTCTCAGTCCTTATCTTAAGGTCACACACATTCTAAATCAGAAACATTTGCACAGAAGTATTTTTGGTGTATTTTGCTGTTGTTTTATTGTTTTTGGTGTGTGTGTGTGTGTGTGTGTGTGTGCACCTAAACATCCTCTGTGATTTACTTTTACACAGGTCTGCTTGTAACAAAGTATCAGTTCTGAATTACATTATGAATTATAATTTGAATTACAGTTTGAATTACATAGGCTTATTTGTCAAAGGATACTTAAACTGGGCATAGACTTCTAGGTTTGAAGTACTAATCTTCAACATTTTATAGATAGATACTGCCCTTTGTCTTCCATTGTTTCTGTTAAAAAGTTAACTTTCAGTCTTATTTTAGTTCCATGAAAGTAACATAGTGTTTTGATACCGCCTCCAGCTGATTTTAATATTTTCATTTTGTCTTTCACCAGTTCTAACTTGATGGAAATAGTAGAGTTTTATTTGAATTTATTGTCGATGTGGTCTTTAGATCTTCAGTCTGTCTTGATGTCTCTAGTTAATTTAATAAATCATCAGTCACTAACATTTTAACTATTTTTTCTACCCTATTATCTCTATCCTAATTTATCTGGGATTTGATTTACACATACAATAGACCCTTCACTACATCCTATGTTCTTGTACTGATCCAAGTTTAAAAAGGATTTAGTTTTACTTCTGTCAGGCAGCTAGCAGATAACATAAACCTAATTAGGGATTGAAGTAATTGGGTTGTGAGTTCAAGTCCCATGTTGGGTGTAGATGTTACTTAAATAAATAAATGAACTCCAGGGGGAAAAATGATTAAAGGGCCAAATTTATGGCTCTTTTGGCATCTTTCCATTCCTTATTAATGCTCTGTAAAGTAATTCCTTATTGCCTGACACCTTCCCAAAATATTTGAATATTTGAATTTTAACTCTTGCATTTCGGGTAAGAAAAAACACACATGTTTTTTAAATGTTTTGCTCGGATTTTCTGGTAGAAGTGCTAGTCAAGAACAAACTAATCTACCATTATAGTATATCTGTTGGCCTTATAGCACAATGTTTAGAAAAAAGGGTTTGGCGGCTAGGAATACTAAGATTGGTTCCTGGTTCCCTTATCTACATACAGCTATAACATTTTGTTTAAGAGAACAATGCTAAAACCAGACTGCCCAAGATTGTATACTGAGTGTCTAATTTGTATGACCTTGGACAATGTTCTTAATGTATATCTGCCACATAACTTCATATACAAGATGAAAATGATATTAGTTTCTACCTATATCACTATTGTGAAGATTAATATATTAAAACAATTATAACATTCTCTAGCATAAATTAAATGCTTTGTAAATGTTAGATTATTATTTCTCCATACTCTCATTGATAAACTCAGGATATGATCTATTAATAGGATTGCTTCAGGAAACAGAGGCTTTAATAAAAAAAAAATTATGTTCCAAGCACATAGTACACAGTAAATATTATCATATATTAGTATGAAAATAGTAAATGAATGAGCAGTAAATAGTAAATAAATGAATTAAAAAATGGTTTTCCCTCTTGTTGTATCCTTCAACTCTCTCCTGTTTTAGCAGAGTGCCTTGTCAATTTCAGAGGTAAAGGATTGATTGATCCACAGATTTTTGTTTTTAAAGTGATTAGATGTCACCAAAATCAAATTAGAAATGGTAATAAATTAAATAGGCTTTCTCTGCACACTGGAAGGCACTTTTGCATAACTGCATAAATGATCATACATGATCTAAAGAAAAAACTTTGTTTACTATTCAAGTCAAAGGTCAGAGATCCAGGGGCAATTAAAATATTTACTAAGTATTTGGAAGACTTTCAAAATTTTATACATTTAATTATTTTTATTATTTCCTTTTTATAATTGTACATGTTCTTTTCAAGTAAAAAAATTACACAATTTTCAGTAGAAATGATTAGGGATCACTTAATAAAAATTTGGTTATGCATTTTTCTGTTTGGTTTCATAATGAATACAACTGTACAGTACTAAATAATGAACTGGTTGAACACTGGAAGAACACTGAAGAATATAAGAAGAACTTACACTTTACCCTGTTTTCCAAGAATTTTATTAATCTTTGAAGAAACACTTATCAAATGTGCAAGCAATTTCCCCTGAGAAGGTGGTAATAGATTCTGGATGCAATCATCATCATCATTATCACCATCATCATCATCAACTCTAGGCTAAAAAAAGCTTCTGAAACTCTAAAAAAATTTTTAGAAGTATGTAATAATGTAATTTTAACTCTTGCATTTCGGGTAAGAAAAAACACACAATAAACTATATCTTCCATTCTTTGAAAAGAAGAAGGAGGAGGAGGAGGAGAAACCAGAATATTTGATTATAAGAATTTAAAAGACAAGTATTAGATAAATGGACAAAGAACTTATGACCCTATTTTTGTCATTTTATCTTAAATGTAACCTACATGTAGAAAGCATACAATGGTAGGTTTAAAAATTAAAATTCATTATGTGATATTTCAGATTTATAAAAAAGAGTCCAATGGTACAACCATTTATATGGCCTTTACTTAGCTTAAGTAATTTGGGAATACATAAAGAGTTAAACTTCTGTGGCTCTAACCAATTATACATAGTTTATACCTCACCCTTACCAGGATTAATTAATACCCTAAATTTGGGGGTTTTCTTTAATTATTAATTTATTTATAGATTTTATTTATTTATTTATTTGACAGAGAGAGAGAGAAGGAGAAAGAGTGCAAGTAGGCAGAGGGAGAGAGGGAAGCAGGCTCCCTGCTCAGCAGAGAGCTGGACTTACAGCTTGATCCCAGACCCTGGGATCATGACCCTCAGCCAAAGGCAGATACTCAGCCACTGAGCCATGCTGATGCCCCTAAATTGGGTGTTTTTCATTTCTATGCAACTCTTTAAACATTTACTTTATACCATTATATCCTTAAATGTTATCTACTATTTCACATATATTAACTGTTATGCTAATACTTTACCATTATGTCCCATGTGTTGCTGGGTTCCTCACATAAGGACTTTGGAAGTCACCCTATAGTCGTAAATAAAAGCTGAACACACTAAAAACAACGAAACAAAACAAAACAAACGAAAAACTCTCTGGATCCCTACGAGAGAGGAGGGCACAAAGGCAAGCCACTGTTCCCAAGAGACAGGCAGGGGAATACAGAAAATACCAACTTATCAGCACAGAAACTCATGAGCAGAGACCTCCTGGGGAACCAGGGCCAAGGAGAAAAACCTGAACTATAATTGAACAATTACTACAGGCTCAGTCCATAAGGCTGAGTTCAGAACTCCAGTCATGGTTTCAGGGGTCCCCCTTCCTTATCCACAGCATTATTAGATTTACCTCCAGGAGTTCAACAGGTTACCACAGTATTACCTGAGAAAAATCCCCTGGTGCTTCCTGCAGGAGGAGAGGGGAAAGAACCATTTCCAAATACACCAGAGCTCTCTGTTCTTAATAAGGCTAGCCCTCAAGAGAAACTAGTTAACAGGAACCTAACCTGCTGAGGTATCATCAGAACCTAACTAACCTAGGGAAAGCAAAATACCCAACTGCAGTCCACTGTAGCCATCCTCTCCCACTTAGAAAGGGAGCAGAGAAAAGAAAAAAAGAGAACAAAACCCCAAACCAATCAAACAAACCAACCTCCTGAGAAACATTTGTGAAGTTCACAATCCAGAGACATAGCCTTATTAAAAGCCGGAGACTTAATCATAGGATTACAGAATGCTCCCCCTCCCCCCACATCTTCCCATCTCATTACTAAAGGTCTACGTACAGCAATTCCTTTTACCGGGTACATCAAGTCTGGCTATCAAGAAAAAAATTACGTGGTACAACAAAAGGCAAAAAGCACATTTTAAAGACACAGAGCAAACATCAGAACCAGACATGGCAGAATCACTGGAATTGCCACATTGGGAATTCAAAACAACTACGATTCATATGCTAAGCCTCTAGTGAATAAAGTAGACAGCATGTAAGAACAGATGGGCAATATAAACAAATAGGTGGAAACCCTACGAAAAAGACAAAATTAAACACTAGTGATAAAAACCGCTAAAACAGAACTGAAGAATGCCTTTGATGAGCTTACTAGTAAACTGGACACAGCTGAGGAAAGAGTCTTTGAGTTTAAAGGTATCTCAATAAATACCTTCAAAACTAAAAAGAGAACAGTGAATAAAACAGAACAGGGTATCCAAGGATTGTGGGACAACTACAAAACATGCAATATATGTGTAATGGAAATACCAGAACAAGAAGAAAAAGAGAAAGGGAAGAAATATTTGAAACAGTGATGACTGGTAATTTCACTTAATTAATGCCAAAACATTAAATTTATGTGACTTATCCCTGTTGAAATATGTAGTTCTAAATAATTTACTTTCATTGATACATTTCATTTTATAGATACACCATAAATTAATTCTTGTTTCTTGTTGATGGTATTTGCTTCCAATTATTTGCTGTCATAATACTATAATAAATATTCCTTTTAATATGATTGTGCATACATATGAGGGTTTCTCTAGGTCAGTGTTGGCCAACAGAATTTTCTGTGATAATTAAGTATTCTAGGGGCACCTGGGTGGCTCAGTCATTAAGAGTCTACCTTCAGCTCAGGTCACTACCCCAGGGTCCTGGGATCGAGCCCCACATCGGGTTCCCTGCTTGACAGGAAGCCTGCTTTTCCCTCTCCCACTCGCTCTGCTGTGTTCCCTCTCTTGCTGTGTCTCTCTGTCAAAATCCAATAAATAAATAAATAAACAAAATCTTTAAAATAAATAAATAAGATAAAATAAAATATTCTATATTAGTGTTGTGCAAAACTGTAGTCACTAGCCATATGTGGCCACTTGACACTTAAAATATAGTTAGTGTGGTAGAGAAATGAATTTTTACTTTAATTTACATAAATGCAAATTTAAATAGTCACATATGGCCAGTAACTATGCTATTTGGAGATATATAAGAAGTACGGTTAGAGTAGACAGCTAGGATGTCAGAGGATGCCTGGAGGGGAACAAAGAGGAAGTCATGACCAGCTATCATGAAAGACAGACCCCTGTTCCAGCTGCAGTCCAAAGAAAGTACAGAATGTATAAGAAGCCAGATCAAACCAGAAAGGTTCAAGATAGCCTGTGTCATGACAAGAAAACCCCTGGCCAAATAAAAGAGGAGTGGGGAATGCACAGAAACTCTGTTTTCAAGAAATCACATGTGAGTAATGAATAGCCTACCCCCTTGTTAACGCGGTCAACAAAAGACAGAAACCCATACCCCAGCAGCTCACCCACTCTCACATCTCAAGGGTGTACTTTCACTTTAACAATCTTTCCAGGTTGTGCTGCTCATCTGTTCTATTGCATCTGCCCTGAATTCTTTCTCCTGAAGACCAGCAGCCTCAGGCAACATCTTTGGGACCAGCTGGTCATGGTCTCGGGGCCTGAGGTTACCCCAGTTAACCTAACAACAGTACTGGAATACTATAAAAGTACTACTATAGAAGTACTGTGCTTCTCAAAGTGATACCACTATATCATAGGTACATTCATTTTCAACTTTACTATTTCATATGGCCCAAAAAATGTTCAAATAATTCAATTTTTCTACAGTACGTATAAGAAAATCTGTTTTATTTTCATTATCTTTACCAACTCTAGTCCTTCTTTTTGGTTTGTCTTTCTACTATTTAATAATCTATTTAAGTCTCAGAAAACTAAAGGGAAAAAAAGTAACGTAGTTTAAGAACTAAAAAAAAAGGAAGCGCAGTTTGTCAGAATTTTTATGTGGTTTTGCTTTCAAGGCCTAGTTTAGGAAATATTTTCCTGACTCAGGTCTTCTAAAGCTATTCTGTATTTTCTTCTAGAATTTTTGTGGGGATGCCTGGGTGACTCAGTTGTTTGAGCGTCAGACTCTTGATACTGGCTCAGGTCATGATCTCAGGGTCTTGAGACTGAACCTGGCATTGGTCTCCACGCTCAGCAGAGAGTCTGCTTGAGATTCTCTTTTCCTCTCCCTCTGCCCTCTCTTCACTTGTGCCCACTCTCTCTCTCTAAAATAAACAAATAAATCCTTAAAAATAAAATTCTTGTGTATGATAGTTTAATAAATAAGAAAGAGAAAACTAACTCTATTTTTATCTATGTGAAAAACATTTGTCCCAACACCATGCGATCCATTGTGTTCCTCCTAATATTGCAAAGCCATCTTTCTCATAAATCGAGTTACCATTCATTGATTTGTTTCTAGCTCTCTGGCCTATTTCTGACTCCTTCCACAAATATTGCATACCAATTGCACTATTTTTATAATTCTTGATAATTGGCAAGAAAATGCCCTTCATCTTATTCTCAACAAGGTAGACAATGTTGGAGCTCCTTTTGAAATTATTTTATATATCCCCTCAGCTTAGATAAACTTAAACTTCCCAAATATCTTTGCACTACTAAACCCAGATTTGTCCTGAAACAGAAAGTTAGAATTAGCCCCTAACCAATCACTCACTAGTACAGAAGCATGAGAGAACAGATCCATTGAAGTAAAACGAAACAACTCAGAGCTAATTTATTTTTGAGTTTTTCTATGGAACCAGACTCAATCTGCTTATTATGATACCTTGTCAGAAGTCACAGCCTTGCTTGGCTCCCTCTTTATTTCTTACTAGTTTCTTGTTGGCACACTTTCTTTAAAAAAAATCCCTTGTACATGCATACTTATTTTATAGGCTGCTTCTGAAGAACCTAAACTGAAAACAACAGCTTTAGCCCTCTGTTCTTTCATGTACTTACATTCCGGTTGTCTAGTTTCTTACTCACATAAAAATATAAACAATTACACACACAAACATTTGAATTAGTTAGGGTTTCTAATAGAAAAATAATTGAATTTATAGATTGTTTTATCACATTTTATCTTTATACCCATGAATCTATGTTTCTCCTTTTATTCAGTTCTATTATAATTATTCAATAGAAATTTCCTTTTACATCAAGTCATACACATCCTTTATTCGATTTATTCTTAGGTTCTTAGGTCCCTTGTGCTTTTGCTGTCTTTTCCAATTACATTTTGTTGGTGACTTAGAGGAACAGCATTTGTGATACTAATATTTACCAACATTGCTAAACTTCCTTTATAACTTTTTTCCTTCCTTACTTCCTTCTTCTCATCTCTTCTTTTCTTTTCTCTTCTCTTCCTTTTCTTTCTTTTTTTTTTCTCCTTCTTTAATGTAACCCCTGAGGTTTGTTACTCTGTTCTTAGCTCAGCTATGCATTTAAGAAAATTTTTAAAAACATAATTTCCAACATTTGTAGGTGTTATTTTGCTGCAGAATTTTCAGGATTATCTACTTTTACCATGTTGTTAGAAACAAAGAAAATCAAGACATTTTTAGATACTTGGTTTCTTAGAAGAACAACAAAAAAACCTGAACAAAATGCAAACGTTTTACCGAATTTGTTAGTATTAGTACTTGACACATCTCCGATTATTTAAATGTAAATAAAGACCTATTTAATTTGATAATTTGAGGGAGAGGTGAAAGCCTTATGTTGATTTTCCTTAAAGTGTGTGGTATTCCAACCATGAGCTCCGTTAAACAGTCTTCAGATAATTCAACTTTTTAATTTTCCTCTTCTGTGCATTGTCATAAAATACAAGAGTCTTTTTATAAAAAGTACCTTATATTTAGAGTATTTGTCATTAGATAACATTACCCAAAGACCCAAATCAGAGTTATAACATATACACTGTTAGTTAAAAAGGCTAATTCTTGGTAAGAACAAAGTTTCTTCATATTGTATTACTTTAAAAAATTATATTTATTACTGACCATTAAGATAAAACTGACAACTATAATAAGGAACTAATATAAGAGATGTACTGAGAATCCACTCTATATCTCTATCTGTATGCATAATTCAATTTGAAAAATTAAATTATAACCTTGCTCTAGCCTTCTCTAAAGCAGAAAATCAAACATAAAACCTGACATTGACCCTAAATCATACCATATCTTTATAGTGGTTTGAAAGTTAACCAAGTACTTTTACTTCAGTGGTCTCATCTGATTATCTTTGTGATGTAGACAAATGGAGACATTATTATAACTTGAACAAATGAGAGACCTGAGCTTCAAAAATGTGGATTAAATCTTCACAACCTTTATTTCTATAATGAGGATGAGGAGAGCAAACTTGGAGTCACTGCCTGACTAACATACAAAATAACAGACTGCTCAAGTATGCTGTGCTTTCTGGCACATGCTGCAGGAGTTGGTCTAATAAGAAGACCACAATGGAGTGACTCTAAGAAGGATACATGTTCTTTTAGCATAACTGAACAGCTAATCAATAAGATAAATGTACTATTATATAATCGATTTGGATTGAGTAGGCAAATCCTGGTTCAACAATCATGTTGAAAGAACACTTTCCATTATAATCAGGGTTCAATGTAATAACTAATATAACTGCATTTTTTGGAGTACTGTTGCTTTTGTTATGGATTTTATTAAATATTTTTCCCACCAAGTATAATGGATACTCTGGTTATATTAGATATAAGGAATAATACTTACTAGTTTCATTTCTTACTTTTTTTTTCCTTTCATCTTTACTTCCTCTCATCTATTTTTATTTAAAGAAATCAAACCACATGGCAACAACAACAACTAAAGAACTTAAATTAAAATATAAGATATTCTAATATTTTTATTATGTGAAAAAATTCAGAGATTTGAAAAAACTTATAAAAGCAAGTGTGATATATTGTGCTTTTATCTTATCTAAAATCATTAAATGTTTCCACAAAGAAAAGAAAATGCCAATGCCTATATGGTATAAAAAATGAAAAATTTCTATTTTAAATAGTAGTGACAAACCCTGTTTACTTGTCTTTTTCCTGTTTATGTATATTTCTCCATTCTGCTCCCAGGAAAGTAAAATGTTCTCAATCACTAAATCTGTTTCTCATTGTGGGGACCTAACCAGCCGTGTTAATAAGGTGAACACAGTGATATGATACCTATGCCTCATACATCATTGTATATTAAGCCATACCTGATAGTCATTAAAACTCGTGAATCAAATACCTAAATCCCAATTGATAAATCAACTACGGTAAACAACATGCTTTATCCTGTAATGTTTGATGAGAATACAGAATGAAACAAAGTCTGAAAACATATTATAATAATCTTTTCTTTTTGTTGATGTGCAAACATAAATAAGGTGTATACCATATTGGTAAAATGTATACAAATTTTCATATACATTAATTATAAAGACATATATATATGTATGTGTACCAAATATGTGTATGAGTACATAAATGGAAAATATGTTAGATTACTATAAGTTGGATTTCACTTTACATTTTTGTAAAAGTGTAATTTTTAGTGGGAATGTAATTTAATAAAACTCAGGCTGTGAATGGGAATGCAAATATCTGTTATATTATCTAACTGTTTCACTTTCAGGTAATTATCTAAGAAAAATAAAAGGGTATACATATAAGGATGTGTACTTGAATATTCCTAGAAGCTTTATTGAGCCCCTTACTGGAAATGACCTAAATGATTGTCAGCCAATGAATAAACACACTATAGTATAACCACACAGTGGAATATTATTCATCAATAAAAATAACTGAACTATTAACATAAGCAATCAGCAAGGATTAGTTTTGAATAAATTATACCAAGTGGAAGAAGCAGAGAAAAAGAAAAGTAGATGCTTATGAAGTAAGTACATAAGTTCTAAAAACTTCAAATTAAAGTGACAGCAGATAGTTGTTGCTGGTGCTGATGGCACAGGTGGAAGAGAGGGGTGAGAACAACAAGGGACGTGAAGAAGACACATGGGAGAGTCTCCAAAGGTCAGGAGAAAACCATTATGGATGCTGGATATATTCATTATTTGGATGTAACTGATGGTCTCAATGTATATATGTGAAAATTGATTTAGGTGTATATTCTAAATATATGCAGATTATATGCTGATGACATTTCAATAAAGTTATAAAAAAAATACAGAACCCAACATTTCAATAAAGCTATAAAAAAAAATATAGAACCAGGCCCAAATGTCAAACATTTCCACCTACCTCTCAGATAGAATTATTCCAAAAGCATTATTCAAGAAAGACAGAACCTTTCCACAACTGATAGTTGTGTATGCTTGTGTAGTCCCTTAAAATTTTTTCTGTAAAAATCCCTTTGAGTTATCTCACAAGTGTTTAAGAGAAAATCTTGTCAGCTACCCCACAAAGACCCCAGTGGTTCTCCTTGACTATTTTTGTTTCATTGCGCAAGGACAGCTGTATGTGCTGGCTTAAGAGAATTCCCCTCCCCTACTGACATCTACTATACTGACTGTCTTAGGCGAACTGGCTACAGGAGAGACCATTTCAACTGTTTTAAGCAGAAAATACTTTACTATCCAGGGATTAGATATTACCAATATTATTAGAAGATCTAGATGAGTGGATTCTAGATTAAGCCTATCCAGTAAGATAGGAATCAGAAAACTATCACGGGAACTGGAACTCTTTCATTTCAATTACATGATGTCTGGGTATCAGTCACAAATCATTTAGATACTGTCTGTGCCAACGTAAAGACTTTCAACATCAACAAAGCCAGTGATTGTACACTGGGAGGCTGTGGCAAAATGCCCAATATCTTCATGCCTACAGATAAGCCAGGGGAAAAAAAGAAAAGAGCAGCAAGACGGACTTTACCTCATTCTTACGTCACATCTTATGGAGTTGTTAATATTTATACCTGATCTGCCTTCATACCTCTAGACATTTCCCAGACTCTGGGAAATGTAATCTAACCGATGTAGCGTAGGCAACTAAAAAATAGTAGAAAGACTGTGGATGCTGAGGGCCATTCACCAATTCCACTAAATTATCCATCTCTTCCAAATGCCAGTTAGCGTCTGGGTGTTGCCTAAATGGGAGCTGTGCCATCAGGCATTGCTGAATTGTAGAAGTTGCACTTTATTCCTCCAAAAGGGGGGGAAATATTTGTCTTCCAGTTTGGTTTTAATATTTTTTCCACAAGAATACCAAAGCAGTTATACTAGTGAGGATATGTTTTATAGGATTTCTCTAATCTAAGTTCTGTATCTAATTCTAAATCTACCTGAATGATAAACTCCTTCTTGTACTCTGAATTTTCTCTCAAGAGTGCAGGCTTTGTCAGAGAGTCATACTTATCGCTTTATCATATTTAACTCTTGGCTATCCTGGAATGAATTCTCCTCTTCCATAGAAACTGATTTAAAGAATTTGGCAGATCATGTTTCCTAAAAATAACATAAAAACTCCCATTTTCCAATGTGACCTCGATGTTCTCTGATCAAGAGGTGAAGTCTGTTTCATCCCTTTTTGAATCTGAGCTACATGTGACTACTATAACCAACAGAAGTAAAGGAAGTAGCATTCTGTAACTTTTAGGGCCAAGTATTAAGAATGTTTGGTATTGACCACTTTTGAGCTCTGGAGACAGTATGTAAGAAGTTGGGAGACCATCAAGCTGTGTGAAAGCCCACACTAGCCACATAGAGAGACCATGTGTAAAAAGAGAAAGAGATGCCTGACCAGCCCTGAACTATTCTACTCATTTTAACTGAGTAAAAAATATGTGAGTAATGAAACCATTTTGAAAATTTCAGCTTTCCGTGTCAGCCCAGCATCAACCAACATCGAACGGAGAAAACCTGCCCCTAGGGATCAGCACTCAATGGAGTGTAGGTGCCTGACATTCAGCTTTTGATTGCCAGGCATCTGTTTGAAAGACATCCATCTTGAATAAGAATATTGACAGTTGTGCGATACAGTAGCTAGCAGAACAACCAGGTAAAAAATTAGGCTGCCCCCACTCAGAGTCCCCTCTTTGAGAAAGCCCTGGAAAAATCTAGGTAACTGATTGAATGACCCTGCTGCTCCCTTCCCATAGCCTAATTCCCACTCTTTGACTTTAAGTTAAGCAATAAAGAGTGAACTTGCAAAACCCTAGATACCCCACCCTTGGACCCTAATAAAGCCAGAGCCCCTGGTCCCCCTGCCCTTGTTCTTCTCTCTCCCCTGACCTTTCTGTGTGTCCTTTAGTCATGCCAAGTATCCTCTAAGACTTCTGAGTAATAAATCTTTTCCTCAAAGTTCCCTGATGGCTTTTGCTGATGTGTGTCCTGAAATCCTAATAAGAACCACAAGGGCTGGTTCCAGCCACAACATGGGACCCTGTGGAGTGCTCACTACAAGTAACACTGGCCCAGGCCCAGACAGCATTGTTATTAATTGGCTGGGACCAACATTAATACCCAAATTTAAGAAATAGGAATGATGATAAATAATTATTGTTGTTTCTACCCTCAAAATACCCTTCAGCTACAGTTTTAGTGCAATTAAATAAAATATATGATTGTAACATAACAGGAAACTTATGCTGATATTTTTATTTTTTTTTTTTATTATTTTTTTTTAAAAGATTTTATTTATTTATTTGAGAGAGACACAGTGAGAGAGAACATGAGCGAGGAGAAGGTCAGAGAGAGAAGCAGACTCCCCTTGGAGCTGGGAGCCCGATGTGGGACTCGATCCCGGGACTCTGGGATCATGACCTGAGCCGAAGGCAGTTGTCCAACCAACTGAGCCACCCAGGCGTCCCTATGCTGATATTTTTAAAACAGGATTACATTTCAGGTACTTTTTGCCTTTAAAAATGTATTTTGAAAATTGTTTTGTGAATTGAAATACGTTAAACATGTTTTTTAATATTTAATGATGTTTAATATTATTACTAGAACTCTGATATTTCTTATCTGAACACTTTATCATTTAAAATTTTTGATTGTCTAAGGATACTATTAAATTATATAATTAGGACTAAAATTTGTTTTGCAATTTCTATTAATGTCATTACATAAAGGTAAGAAAATGGGCTATATTTCACTTCAGCTGTATCTTAAGATGAATACAATAAGCAATTTTATAAGTGGTCTCCAGTTGCCTGAAGAAAAGGAGATGATGAAATACTCCATCAAAATTAGCCTTGGGGCACCTGGGTGGCTCAGTGGGTTAGGCCTCTGCCTTTGGCTCAGGTCATGATCTCAGGGTCCTGGGATCGAGCTGGGAACCAGGCCATCTGCTCAGTGGGGAGTCTGGTTTCCCCTCTCTCTCTGCCTACTTGTGATCTCTGTCTGTCAAGTAAATAAATAAAATCTCTAAAAAAAAAAAAAAAAAAAAAATAGCCTTCCTTGCAACTAGCAATCCTGAGCAAATGAAAAGGTATGGCCATATATTTAAAATACATTTCAAATCATTTACAATTTTGTCACTGGAAATTCACTAAGTTCTGTGGAAATCTAATGAATTCTAAGAGCAATTGTGTGTGTGTGTGTGTGTGTGTGTGTGTGTGTGTTAAAAATTCTATGTATGATTAAATATTTTAAAGCCAGAGGGCAAAAGTGGTCAACTGTGAGTAAATTTGACCACAGTCCAGTCAAAGAAGTTGGCTAGGTAAGTAAGTGTAATGAATGGTATTCTGGTGGCTGACACAAAAGCATGAACTTTCTCTTTTTTTTTTTTTTTTGGATCATTTACTAAGGAAGCCTGCCTGAACACAAACTGACTTGTTTCGGCAGTGAATTTCTGAATCCTGACAGGACAGGAAAGAATATCATCCTTCCGATCTTCTGTCTTCTGGCATGTATGGAAAAAAAAAAAAAAATAATAATAATAAACCAATGGTGTTAGCCCCAGGAATAAAGTTACCAAACACTACTCAATTCCCAAAAGAAAGAAGCTGCTCCTGGGGGAAGTCTGTAACATTTAATTGGAGCACATTTGACAAGACTCCCTTCCTCTCATTACAGGCTAATACTATCTCAGTGTTCAGAGAGCCCTTTGAAAAACATATTAGCGCTCCAGGCCACTCCCTCCCCCTCCCTATAGTTAAGGCTGACGAGTTTAGAATAATCTTTGAAGGACTAGGTTGACAGCTTCAGATAAAAGTGCTTCTAATTTAGAGGGCTGAGCTGGGAGGGAATGAACTCAGGCCAGGGAAGAAAGCAAAGGTTGAGGGAAATTAGCCAGGGATGCTGCAGAGGAATTCAGTGTTATAGTTTTCTTATCTGGGCTTATTAAAAGTTTGCCCAACTTGTAGCTAGCACAATCTAAAATAAGTAGGTTATTAATAAAGCATTTAGAAAGCAACAATAACGACAATATATGAAAATGGACCTTTGGATCACAAATTCTAAGCAAATCAAGAAAGCAGCTAATGATTGTTGCTACTTAATTTAATTTATTGCCTTTCCATTCTCTCTAATCTTTGCTACAATGCTGCTAGGTAAATGCTCTATTCTCGGAATTCTTTTTTTTTTTTTTAAGATTTTATTTATGTATTTGACAGAGAGAGAGAGTTAGAGAGGAAAACAAGCAGTGGAGAGTGGGGATGGAGAAGCAGGCCTTCCCCTGAGCAGAAAGCCCGATGTGGGGCTCAATCGCAGAATCCTGGGATCATGACTTGAGCCAAAAGCAGATGCTTAATGACTGAGCACCCAGGCTCCCCTATCCTCTGAACTATATATAAGACAACCCATTTTCAGGAGGTACTTTCTAAGATTTAGGAAAACTGAGATTTTAACTGAAAGATTTTTGTTAATTTTCCACCTTATTTAAATTCTGCAATTTTAAAAGCATTCATGCTATTGGAGACGTGTCCTAGTCCCAAGGGAGAGATCAGTTTACTTTTGGGATCTTTTATTAACTGATATCATAATAAACCACTTTCAATGGAGAACATCATTACTCTTTTCTACCTCCCCCAGAGGTATCCTGACTTTCTTCCTAGTCCCTGAAGACTGCTCTTCATTTTATGGGCTTTATGACTTGTGTCTATTCTTTTCTTTTTCTTTTCTTTTCTTTTTTTTTTTTGATAGGAGGGTAGAATCTAAGTTTGTCTAAATATAAGCAAAATATTAAAAAAAAAACCTAATATATGTTATCATATGCAGCACTTGTTTAAATCATTTGAAATGATTTGTTAACACAAATATGAATTAGTCATGTGTACTGAAAGCTCTCCCAATGATGGGTCCGTGATCAAAGGAGCGAGACTGATACAAAGCGAAAGTCAAGCGAAGCTTTATTTCGTGCCAAGCATCGAGAATCAAACCAACCATTCAGGGTCGCCTCTTATAGAGAGGGCTACCCCTCCCAGCCTCACAGACTAACTTTTATAGTGCAAAGGCCATGTGGTTGAGCCTGGCCACATACAGGTGGCCAACGAAATTGGAACACATGGAGAAAGCTGCACGGTCATGCTAGGTCACACACGGGTGGCCAATTGAATTACAATTCACCCCATAGTAGCTATTTGAACTAGTCTATCACTTTGGTCAGAATTGGTGCCCCAAAGGCGCCCAAAAGGCAGGGCCCACACTCCTTGGTAGCTAGGGGACAGTATGTGTGACCCACTGATTGGATGTCTCCACCTGGCCCGACTCATCCCTGCATTTGGGCTCTGTTATCAGAGACTGGTCGACCATATTCTACTGGTTTCCGGGACTTGCTTTGAAGTAAGTTCCCCTGAGGTGGGGAGTGGGGGGAGGCAGGGTCAGTTTAAGCTTACTGCATAAACAACAAAATCACTCTTTAACGGGATGGAATCGCTCTGGCTAAATAGGCCCTTACATGTACATCATCACAGTACTAGTAGCAAAAATTTTTTAAAAGCTTATTCATAGAAGGATTCAAAATTGGACAAAAAAAGAATGTACTAGATCATTACATTTAAAACAGGCAAGTTGCATGTGACATCAATATCACTGAAGATACATGCTTAATTTAATCACAAAACTGTTTAGGTTGGAAAATAAAATTCAAATAGAAAAAAATGAGAGACACTACTTCTCTAATTAAACATTAGATTGTTTTAACAACAAAAATAGCAACATTTTAAAGGGAAATATTTCCAGCATTAAGTTGAAACAATAATCATGGCTCTTTAAATTATATAAATGATAAAATACTGAGAGAAAAAAGAAGCACAATGTTAGATTGAGTTTTATTTTAACTTGTTCCCCAAATCTGATTCCTCTCAATTTTCATTCTTTTTATCCTTTTAAAACTGCAGTTTATATCATTAAAGACTTTATTCACCTATAATTCTGATAAAGTAGCTCATAAAAAACGTGTATGCTTCCAAAGACGACACTTTCATTAAATAACATTTAAGTTAAGGAAATTAAACAACAGAGGTTTTATGACTTATTTTCCCCAAAGATACTTTTATAAAGGAACTAATTTACATTTATTTACATTTGTCTTCTTAAAATGTAACTTATCTTGCCATAAGGAAATTTTTTTTTAAAGATTTAATTTATTTATTTAACAGAGAGAGAGAGAGATTACCAGTAGGCAGAGCAGCAGGGAGAGAGGGGAGGAAGCAGGCTCCCTGCCGAGCAGAGAGCCCAATGCGGGGCTCAATCCCAGGACCCTGAGATCATGACCTGAACCGAAAGCAGAGGCTTAACCCACTGAGCCACCCTGGTGCCCCGCCATGAGGAAATTTTAAGCACACTTGAAAAGCATCTTATTATTGATATTGTACTTCAGACCAGTTAGTAACCTTCATGCTTTCTCTTTTAATAGACATCTTTACATATTTAATTGAAAGCAACTTTATATTCTTCCCCATATGTAGCAACAAATAAAACAACTATTTAAGATTCTACAGAATGTTCTTATTTTTTATTATACTAATCTGCTGGTATACCAGTAAATATTTAATAGCCAACACTTGAAGAAGTTAAGAAAAAGATAAATGCCTGATTTTTTTTACCTTTGCCAACTTCTGTGATGTAAATACTCCCACAATGGTCACTTTCAAGCTACAACTTGACATCACCAAAAATGTAGTTTGGAAGAAAAATAAGTGAGCATAATTGTACCTGCTGATCTGATCTGAGCTGATTTCAGCATAATACATTGTATGTCTTTAATCTCGGACTTTTAAAACAATTTCATACTTAACATGTCTGCTTCTACTATTCAGAATTTCTAGATTTATTTATCAATTTATGATTTTTACAGTAATAAGCTTTTAAGAAACAATAAGAGATAATGATAACATATAAATTAACCAGGCTAAACAATGAAGATATCAAACAAAATAATATCATTTTTAAATTGCTGCTTTTCTTTGCTTCTATTTTTCTGCATTTTAATCCCACAATTTTTCAAAATCACTTTTGATCATTGGAGAATCATTCTTGAGGTCACTGAAGATATGTCAAAAATATCAGATAAATGTCATTATTCAGTACTAAATAAATTCTTAGCATGAGAACTTGAGTAATATCCCATTTGGTAGAAAAATTGTATTTTTTAATGTAATAGTGAAAAATACTTGAAAAATGAATACTCATCATTCTCAGTTTACTCATGAGTAAATCATTACTCATTTACAAATATGTCACTAGAAGGAACAGAACAAAACCTATCAACCTAATTTCATCATATCCAAGGACTAATAAAAATGTGAATCTAAAATATAGGCTAATGATGTTCTTATTTTACAATAATACATTTAAATACTATACACACACATACTTGAATTAAGGTCAAGCCATAAAATAACATTTCAGAATTATACATCACATGAAATTCTTTCCCATTCATACAATTCTTTGCATATTCCTATAAATCTCTGATCTGAAAAAAGTACATGAATTATGATTTCCTTCCACCTTAGTGCCTCAAACATCCAAAGATCCACAGGCTGGTCCTTGATCCTAGAAATTTTTGCATAACATTCCAGATCACGCCATTTTGTAGAGACCTTGCCCTGATATTAAGATTTGGTCTTAGCAAAATACCTTGACCGATGCTCTAATTGCAATCTAATTGCAAGCCTTATTCAATTTCCTTCATCAGTTCCATTGTCATTGATAAACCCTATTTCAGGGCCAGCAGAGTTAAAAAACTCTGAGAAGTGGGCCAGATAGGAGATTTGACACCAAATCTCTGCGCACACACACACTGAGGCATGATTTTTTTTTTCCTCTTGGAACAAAATATGTGAAGTTCTAGTATAAAAAAGAAACACTCCATTGACCTTGAGAAAGCTGTCAAACATGGAAGGAATTTCTTTTTTTCTACAAAAAGGGAAATAACATGAAAATGACAGCTGCCAAATATCTTCAAATAATAAAATACATTTACAAATTTTTGAAGCTTTTTCTCCTTTCAAAGTTTGCCAAGATATGCTACTTCATTTCACTGTTTGGCAGATGGACATCCTTCAGCAATATGTTGGATGGTAGAAGATATTCCCTGAGTAATATTCTAGATTCAAGAAGGTCTGGCAGGAGTGAAGGTTTTCTTTGGCAAATTAATGATGTAAGGCAACATTTGTGAGTATTGGGTTAAATTGTTCCAGGGACACTGAAAATTTTTTAAAAAACAAAATGGATCAAGACCAATTTACTATGAAAAATAGACCAATGCAAAACTAAATGATAATCACAAGAGAAATAAATTTAATTTTGAATATTTTTAAAACAATATAGTTTTAACCTTTTGCCTGATAACTGATACATATCTAAGAATATGCTCTCAGTCAATAAATTTCTTGATTTAATATAAATGAGGACATTAATTAAAAAAGGAAAACAGACTCACTTATTTGTAATTGGCACTGATAACAGCAGGGTCTTGATGTCTTTGCATCAAATACAAATGTAAAAATTGTAAGAACATACATTGTTTGTGGTCTCCATCCTTTACCGGGGACACTAATTTTCATTAATTCCACATTTATTGGCTCTTCAGAAATTGCTCATCATAAAATTTTAGTATAATGTATCAAATTGCAAGTAGAGATAAGATTACAAATATTGTAAAGCACAGGAAATCTGATATAGTCTTGATTAGCTTAGGCTGCTAATCAAAATATCATAAATGGGATGGTTTATAAACAAGAGAAATTTAGTTCTCACAGAATTCTGGAGATCTGAGATCAGGGTGCCAGGATGCTCATTCTGGTGAGAACCCTCTTCAGGTTGCAGACTGCCCCTTATATCCTCAGAAGGCAGGGAGCATAGAGAGAAAGCAAGCTCTCTCTTGACTTATAAGGGCACTAATCCCATTCATTAGAGCTCTACTTTTTTTTATTATTCTTTTTAATTTTTATTATTATGTTTAATTAGCCACTGCATAGTACATCATTAGTTTTGATGCAGTGTTCAAAGTTTCATTAGTTTCATATGACACCCAGGACTCTTCCTATCACATGTCCTCCTTAATACCCATCACCCAGCTACTCCATCCCTCCATCCCTCCCTTCTGTAACCCTCAATTTGCCTCACGGAGTCCAGAGTCTCTGACAGTTTGTCTCCCTCTCTGATTTCTTCCCATACAGTTTTCCCTTCCTTCCCCTGTGGTCCTCCATGCTATCCCTTATGTTCCACATATGAATATATACAATGGAATATTACTCAGTAATCAGAAAGGATGAATACTCCCCATTTGCATCAACATGGATGGAACTGGAGGGGATTTATGCTAAGTGAAACAAGTCAAGGGGTGTTCTACTTTCTTGACCTCATCTAGTTCTAATGATCTCAATTAGGCCCCACCTCTTGATTTAATTACATTGTGGGGGAAGGAGAGGTTTGGTCCTTAATAGATAACATATATAACTTCTAAATCAGTGCAGTTTATGCATGTGAATCCAGCAACTTTCTGACAATACTTAAAAATTTATGAATTGTTGTATTCAAAGACTAAATTATGGCTGTAATACTCAAGTGCAGACAAAATAAAAAAATTATTTAAAATTATTATAAAAGTCTGAAATTAACACATAATTGAGAACTTTGGTGGTTCAGAGGATTCATGAATTCTCAGGGTTTATTTAAAAACAAACAAACAAACAAAAATTGCAACCAATAATTTTTCCTACAATTCCTTTCCTGTGATACCTAACTGAAATGGTAAAATAACTTCCTAGGTTTTTTTAATTTTTTTTTATTTTTAAGTTATCTCTATACCACATGAGGCTTGAACTTAAACCCCTGAGATCAAAAGTCACATTCTCTACCAACTGAGCTAGCCAGGTGCCCCACTTCTTAGTTTCTTAAGCTAGGTTTTATAATATGTCAAGATTAATTTAATCTTGGTCAAGATTAAAGATCTTTCAAGAGTACTAATCATAAACAAGTAGAAAATTTTGGAGAAGAATAATATCAAGAACTAAATCATGTTCTTAACAAAGACATAGATGACCTACAAAATTACCAGAAATGACACTAAATATTCTTTTTATCTCTTGGAGGGCTTAATTGTGATTTAGATACATATCTCTAAAGAATAGCCATTCAAAGCATTCAGGAAAAGAGGTTTTCTCCATAGATAAGGAATTTAAAACGTTCATTTCCAGAGATATAAAATATCAAAGAAAGGGAAGAAGCAAGATGGTAAAAATCATTATGGGATATTATTTTATCATGGAATTGTAATAGATGGTTATGTAGATCAAAGAATGATGTGGTAGACTGAAAGATGTAAATAGTTGTATAACTAGGATAAGATTAATATTATACCTTCCAAAAACAGACCTAGAAAAAGGAAGCTCAGACAAATACAATGTAAAAAGAAGTACTCTCTTGCTTACCATCTTTCCATGTTTCATTCATAGACAATGAACTGTTCATATTTAAAGAATTAAAAATAAAGCTTAGATATCTATACCTTAAAGCTCTATTATATAAAAAAGATGCTAAAGTTATGTAGCAATTTAGACTGCATACACTTTAAAGTATCTTTTAAATCCAAAAATATTGTCATTTGCAGTAAGTTTGCTACACAGAAATAAACATAATGAAAGAGGGCATCCTATGTTATTTATTCAGTACTCAAAAAGCTTAGACAAAAGGCTGTTCAAGAGGTTAATGATATTAAACAATAGTGAAAAACAAACCTAATTAGTTAAATAAATGTTCAAAATTTAAAAGTGAATGGTATAACACCAAGAGTAAAGCGAAATGTAAACTATGGCCTTTGGTGATGATGATGTGTCAACATAGGTTTCTCATTTGATGCCAATAACTCACAGACTACTCTGGTGGAAAATACTGATATTGGGGGGTGATGATGCATCTGTGGAAGTGATGAAGTTCTAGAACCTATGTGAGGTTCGGTGGGCTGAGGTCCGGAGCCGATGACCAAGAAAGAATTCTTGAGACATCTTTGGAGCAAAATGGTGGTTTATTACAGCAAGGGAACAGGATCCACGGGCAGAAAGAGCTGCTGCCGGGGGTTGTGAGGGATGGCAGGTTCTGTACCTTGCCTTTGGGGGAAGGTGAGGGGAAGGGAGGTTTCAACGGAGCTTTCATATGCTAAAGAGGGCCTACAGTGTGCCTGGATACCTGAGGCCCTGCGGCTTGATCAATGTTGTCTTTTGGCCAGCCATTAACATCAAGATAAGTGGGAGATTCCTGACGGGAGGTCATAATCCTTCTATCACGCGCCTTTGTTAGTGAGATTTAGGTTCAGAAGAGATTTAACTATATTTACATTTCCTTCTACCTCAGCCTCCTTCAGTTTTGTTTATGGAGGGGAGGGTGATATTAGGGTTTGAGGAACTGAGTTATTTGCCTCTGGAAATTGTGCTGTTGATAAGGTAACTTCTTTGTTTGTAGATCTCTAGGACGTTTGTAAACCAAGGGAGACTCTTGTCTTGCAGGATTGTGATGTCTGCAAGTTAACTATTTGTTTCTCGTTTATGGCAGTCAGGGGTGCCTGAGGAATGCTATTACATATTACCGAGGGGAGCGGATGGAGAGGGGGTGCAAGGTGCCCGCTTCTGCTTTGTCCTCAGCCAGCCTCCTGCTCCCTCAGGAGGAAGGGGCTTTCTGGAATATCTCTGCATCTTTGTCTCATTCTGTTTTGACCCTAAAACTGCTCTAAAAAATAGTATTAAAAACTCAACAGCTAGTAGAATACAATTGTTTCAGCAATGTATATAAACAAGGACAATAAGCAGTGCATTGATACAAGTTAAATAAAATCTTCCTATTACCTTTGAATTTTTAGCTGAAATAAGCTTCAGAAATTTTTATTCCAATAACAGGTGAACTGAATCTTGAGACTGTAATCACCGATTTCCTTTTGTTTTTTTCCCTGAATGCCAGTGTACATTTAACATACTTCTTAGTTGGAATGTTGTGTTTTGCGACTTTTTAGCTGAATATATTTTGTGGGCAAACTTTAGTTATTTTTTTCTGGCTGATTAATATGAATGTGATAGATTTTCCTCATGCATTTTTTTCCCTTCACCTTTAAAAAGTCCTCCTAACTGAAGGCCTTATTTAAGACACTATCCATCACACACTATCAACAAGAGTAAGTTCTAGAATAAAATATGGCTTATTTTTCATTTCCTACATTCATTTATTAATTTTTGCCTCTATGTTCTGTGTTTGATTATCATTAGATCATTAGACAATTGAACCCCATGAAAAATGTATAACATTGGCTCAAGACTAAAAAGTCTGAACCTCTTCAATGATCCTTTAGAGCAAGGGTCTGTTTAAGCCAATTCTGACCAAGACCATCAGTTTAGATTAGGCCTACTACTATTTTCCATGCTACAGTGGACGAGTTGAGTAGTAACAAAAGAAACTGTATGACCCATGAAGCTAGAAATATATATGAAAATAGTCTGCTGGCCCTGCTTTAGAAGGAAACTTCCAGGGAAGGTTTAAACAATGGTGCCTGCCTAGCCACCTCACCAATCAGTCAAGAATAAATCCTGAATTTCCATTAGGTCCTTCATATTCAGGTCTATATGCTAGTCTGTTCATGAACACTGGGTCTCCTTGAATATCTTAGAAATTGGGTTTTGTAGAAACTCCCAGACAGTGTCTGATTTTTTTTTTTTAATTTCACTGAATAATAAAAACTGAATGCACTATCCAGAGATATAGCTTCTAAAAGGCACAATTTACCCTTCTCCTCACTCTTCCTTTCAGCAGACAGATCAATGTATGAAATCCAACTGATAGTATCCAAATTGTAACAAATCTGCCCTTTATTTCATTGTCCTACCAGATAGGGGTCAATCAGGGAGGCAGAACACGTAGTTTCATGGAATAGTACACTAAGTTTTTGGTGGTTGTTGTTGTTGTTGTTTTCTCCCCTCTTTTTTTAATTGAAATTGAGCTCATGCAATTGCGGAAAACTCAATGGGGATGTAAAATTCTGAAAAGGATCTGAGGAAAGCTTTTATTAGCATGGAGTTTACAAGAGGCAATAGCTGCTAGAATGGAAATGTGAAGAAAGCTATTGAAGTCCATGGATTCTGTTCCTGTGTATTTGCTGCAAAATACCTGCTGGTAGGCCTGAACCATTGTTGGTCAGCAACAGCTGCAGTTAGGAATTAGAACATGATGTGCTGAAGCAAAAAGCCAAGAATAAACTGGCCACCAGCACTTCTCTCTAACAGACTACCAACAACAGTCAGCAGAGCTTCAACTGCTGCTTTATTATGCAGATTTCTCTCCTGACAAACTAATCCAGTATCAAACAGAAGACAATGCTGGGAAACAGAGCTCATATATACCTAAACTGACACAGTCTTAAATCACTGCAGTGTTTGAAAGAGTAATAAAATTTAAAAATATTTATAAGTGCATGTATGTATGTGTGTGATCACTCATTAATCAAGTACACATTTCAGACCAATTTAGGGAAGTCACTGATAGTTTTATAAAATTGTATCAACTGAAAAGATACATAATATAATACATACATGTTAAGTGTTCACTTAAATGCCTTAACTGATCACAAAACATACAAGATAGAACAATATATAACTCAAATTTCGGACTGTATGCTCTCAGATAATTTGGAAAAAAATAAATTTAAATGTGACATAATCAGCTTTAAAGAAGAGATAAAATATAATCAATCCTTAGTAATAGTAACAATATTTCTAGGCCATGGTAAACTTTCTTAAATTGTTTAGGTCCTTATTAAAACGTTTGTTTCTCTTCTCTTCAATAAATGACAAGTAGTTGTTTTCTTATCCAATACCTGTACTGAAGATTAATTACTACACTTCTTAATTTGAAAATAAAGATAATTGAGACCAAAAGAAAAATTACAGACTCTGTGGTTTATGCTTATAAGTTCAACAAAATCATAATGCTGGAAACAAAGGAAATATTCTGGTACCTCTGAATAGACCTCACCTCTTAGTAAGGCAGGAGACTCATGTTCCTTATATAATTCCTCCTTGTATCTGTTGACTGCTATATACAACTAGACATATTTTCATTAAGCCACACATTTTATGCCCTATTGAAATTTAAATATACCCAGAAGAAGAACTGAACACTACTTATGGTCTTAAATATATTATCCATATCTGTCATTCATTCACATGTTCATCAGATTTGCAAATGTGGATGGGCTACATAGGAAGAACCATAACAAAATGTAAGAGGCAGAAAAAGAGAAATGATGATAAATTAGTAAATATCGTATATTTTTTACAGCATGTTTTACCTCACAGTGGCTATCTGGTAAGGACATCCATATGAAAAATATCAGTATGTTAAAACACTGTAACCAAGGTGCTTTTATAGAAAGCATTTCACTTGTTCTGGGAGTCTTCATGTGAGGAGTCTGGCAATAGGAAAATGACTGCATAAAGAACTCGGAGTTCTTGTAAATAGCTTTCAAACGCTGCCTATTGCTACTGTTCATTTTAAGACCGTAGCATCGTGTGGCTATATTTTAACTGCCAGAATTATATGATAATTCTGGAATATCGATTCTATTTCTATCCTACAAATACTTGCAAAGTAAATTTACTCAAGGACGGTCATTGAACAGATTATTTGTGGATTTCAATTTTCTCTAACTGGATGTTATCCATTGATCTTTTCACTAGCCTTTTTTTTCCTTTTTTTTTTTTATGTTGCAATGTTGATTAAAGGGAATTGTGATTTGAGACACAGTATTGCTATTTTCTGTTTCTAAGGAAAATATCATCTATCACTGCTATTTATTTTCTAAATGGACTGAAATGTGTGGGATGACAAGGAATCTCTCCAACTTGCTATTATATTCAGCAGCTGCACATAAACATTCTGTTAAAAGACTCTAACTATAATCAACTGTAATGTTATTTCCAAAACAGTTTTCATTGTAGTCCTTCTCACTTAATATGCCCCCCTCATTCCTGATACAGTATAGAAAAAGAGGGACCAAACAAAATAATATTAAAATAGCAACATGATAAAACAATAGGTTAAATAAATGCAAGCACAACAATATATAAAATAAATAGGCAAAAATAAATGCCATGCACACCCTGGACTAGATTTTCTCAAATAACTTGTTATATGAAGAATATATGAATATAACAAATATGAATAAAAACATATAACAAAATATGGATTTACTAATCTTGACTGAAAATATGTTCTTTAGAATTAAGAATTCCTTAAAATTCATAAATGCTATTTAATTTAATACTGTGATTATTGACCAGAATTTTGTCATTATCTTTTATAGTGTATAACTGGGTTGCTCCATCTGATTTCCTACTAATCTTGACTGAAAATATGTTCTTTAGAATTAAGAATTCCTTAAAATTCATAAATGCTATTTAATTTAATACTGTGATTATTGACCAGAATTTTGTCATTATCTTTTATAGTGTATAACTGGGTTGCTCCATCTGATTTCCTACTAAAGACCAACACACTTCCTCACTAGCTTTTGGGAAAGTCTTTCAGTCATGTTTGCATCTGTAGCCATCATTGAGAATTGCCCCCAGCTATAGAAAAAGCGATCTCACTCAATGCTATTGGGGGGGAAGCCAGCGGTGAATGACGAATGGATGGAAGGATGTAAAGACCCAGCCCCCATGCTTCAGTCTGAGACACATCAGATCCAGAACTCCCTATAGCACTGACAGTTACTAGAGTTGCAACTACATGGCCTTTCAGTTTCTTCTGCACCATCCTGCCTACTTTCTTTACAGATATATAACCTGAGTTCTTTCCATGAAAAACCTGCACGGAATGCTATTTCCAGATGTGATAGTTAATATATGTGTCAACTTGGCTAGGCATTGATGCCCATATTTTGGTTAAACAGCAGTGTGAATATTGTTGTGAATGTATTTATTAGATGTGATTGGTATTTGAATCAGTGGCCTTAGAATAAAACATAGTACTCTCCATAATATGGATGACTTTCAGATCCCTGAAGTAGAAGGAATTTTGCCTCTGGACTAACTTTGGACCAAAGACTGCAACATCAACTTTTAATGGAATTTCCAGACTGCTGGCCTGTCTTGTACATTTCAGGTTTGGGTCTCTCCATATTTTCCTGAGTCACTTCCTTCAACACATCTGTCTGTCCACCTGCCTGTCAGTCTTTCTGTCTCTCACCAACCACTGATTTTGTACCAAAAGTGGTTCTACAGAAACAGATTCTTTAGGGAACTGTCCTAAGGTTTTGTGAATTGGTTCTAAGTTTTCTAGAATTGGTTTTCCAATCTGGTTAGATTTAAAGTAACTAATAACTCGTTTTCTAGTAGTGAAGAGAGCACAGATGGTCTATAGCATGATGTGGATTAAGACATGTTAAAATATCACTACTGAATACTCCAAATTAAATAATTTTAAGAGACAAAGTTCTGAGTGATCATCTATTTAATATCTTAGGATATTTTTGTCCAATTAACAATAATGAGATTGGAATGTTGTTCCTAATTGTGCTGGACATAGTAGGGAAAGAAAAGGAGCTCAGGGATTCAAATTTCCAACCAAAGTGCCTCATAAATGATCTAAAAGTGTCTACGTCTGCCATAAAAGAAATCCTTATCTCCTGTGTGGCTACAGATCTGAGGTTGTTGCAAACTGAATGTAGAGTCTCATCCTGTGACTGGTGGAATTAAAATGCAAATTGTACTCCCAACCTTGCCAAGTGTCTACGGTTAAAGTGGAGCTACTGAATGGGAAGGAATGGGATCCTGAAAATTGGAATGGGACATTTGGGAAGATACTGATGAAGCTGGAGATGTTGAGCCCTTATATTGTACTAAGTCTTTTTGCAAGTAGAAAAGAGCTATCCAATCCCTGTCTGAGGAGATTAACCCTAGTTTGCCTAAGTAAACTGAAATAGCCTTCCACAAGATGGATGCCTTGCTGATTCTTCTTTGTAACCACTCCTAAACACTCCCTTTGCTTCTGGGCCTATAACTAGACACAAATATAATAGGTCCTGAAAAGTAAGGTACAAAATGTAACCCATGAGAAGGTGAATTACATTCTAGAAGAACTATATGATTATTTCCAATTTATACAGACATAAATCTGGGACACAAGTCTGGGAATGAATATTAAGAGTGTGGGGCTAATGGTGGAAGGAACATAATGTAAAATCAGGCCAAATATAGTAACATGTGCCCACTAAGCTGATTTTTTTGTGAATTTAATGTTGCAGTGCAGAGGCTTAAAAAGGCCACTACCAATTTGGTTGGTTGGCTGAAACATGGACAGCACGGTAGCCTATACTAAATGAAGCTGAACAGAGCAGCCTTAGTACACTCTAGTTTACTAAGTAGTATAGCACAGTGCAGTAGACTATAGAGAAGGGATCCAAAGGTTGAGGGAAACTGGAATGTTACAGTGGTAGCAGCACTGAAGACCTGGTCACCTGCCCAGAGAGGAGAAAAAGGACACTTTCACCATAGCGGTGAGAAATATGTTTGTGAGAAAAGACCTAGAATTCTTGAACATTTCTGTGATCACTCTTCTTTGTAGTTAGAGATTATAGTAGGAACTGCAGCCACTGAATTGAGAAGCCTAAATTCAATGAGTCCCTGAGTAACAGAGACTTAATGGTGGCACATAATCTCCAAAGGGTAGATGTGTCCACTATACTGAGCAGTCAGGTCAAAGCAGTAAGCCAGATAGTATGACTTGCAGAGACCTATGTCATTGACAAGTGCTCCTAGAAGTGAAATAGCTGGGCTATATATAAAATTCTTCCTTAATCAATATAAGTGCAAGAGTTCTTGGTCAAGTGAACAAGTCATATTTGAATCATAAAAAAGGGAATCATGGTCACTCAATCAATTCCCAGACTTGAGCCAATTTATGCAACCACACAGATGCAAGCAGGTCAGGCATCTTTGAAGAAGGACTCTGCTACACTGATCCAAATTTAAACTGCTTATCTTTCTCCTAGCTTTCCCCCAAAAGATCTATGGCCTTTTACCAGGGACTATGCACTGGGAAAAAGGAAATAATTAGAATTGAGAATTGAGAATTACTGGACACTGGCTCTGAACTAACATTGATTTCAGGAGACCTCAAACATCACTGTGGTGCAGCAGTCAGAGTAGCAACTTACGAAGGTCAGGTGACCAATGGGGTTTGGGTTTATTATCAATAATCGTATGCCAACAAATTACATGATCTAGAAAGATTGCACAAATTCTCAGAAAAACATAATTTACCAAAATTGAAGAATTAACAACAGCCTTTAGTAAACTCTGCCAAAAAATAGAAAAGGAAACACTTCCTAACTCATACTATTGAAAGCAAAATTACCTTGACATCAAAGTCTGACAAAGATTTCACAAGGACAAAAAACTATAGACCCAATACTCAGTACAAATATAGATGCTAATATTCTCAACAAAATGCAAGCAAACTGAGTCCAGTGGAATACTAAAAGAACTTAGAGAGCATGAGCAAGGAGAATTTATTCCAGGAATGCAACATGTGAAAATCTCTCAATATAATACAAACACAGTAATAAAAAGAAGAATAATAGCACATAATCCCCACAATAAAAAAAAAGGAAAGAAATATGACAAAATCCAATGTAATTTTTTTTTCATGGGGAAAACAAAACAATACAAAACCTAACAGCAAACTAGGAATAGAAGAAAACTTCCTCAACATGATAAAAAATTATGAAAAACCTATAGAAAATATCAGCCTCAACAGCAAAATAATGAGTTTTCCTTCTAAGATCAGGAATAAGAGAAGTATGTCCACCTTTGCCACTATTCACTATTGTAGAAGTTCCAGCCAGAATAATTAAGCAAGAGAAAGAAATAAAGGCATCCAAGTTGGAAAAGAAGTAAAACTCTTTCTATTTGCAGATGCCATAATTATGATAAAAATATATATTCCTCAAGATTCTACACACATAAAAAATTAGAACTAATAAACAAGGTTAGCAAAATTTCAGGATATATGATCAATACATAAAATCAGCTTATTTCTATGGATGAGCACTGAACAATTAAAAATGAAAGCAAGAAACAATTTCATTTCAATAGTATCAAAAATAATAAATTTCATAGGAATAAAGCAAGAAAGTATATGACTTGTACACTGAAATTATAAAACATTGTTGAAAGATATTATGGAAGATCTAAATAAAATGGAAAGGGATCCCATGTTTGTGGACTGGAAGACTTAATATTATTAAGGTAACGATACTCCCCAAATTGATAAGCAGATTCAATGCAATATCCATCAAAATTACAATTGCATTTTTTTTTATAAAAGTAAACAAGCTGTTCCTAAAATTCATATGAAATTTCAAGGAACCCAAAATACATCAAATCATCTTGACAAAACAACACAAAGATAATGGACTTGAACTTCTCTATTTCAAAATGTATTGCAAAGGTATAGTAATCAAAATAGTACCATAGTGATATAAGGATAGACATATAGACCAATCAAATAAAATTGACATGACAGAACCAAACCCCTATTCCAACAGTTAGTTGATTTGTAATGAGGCTGCAGCTGGGGAAAGAAAAATCTTTTCTACAAATGATGCTTAGACACCTGGCGTGCCACATGCAAAAAAGTGAATTGACCTGTGTCTCATAACAAATACAAAATGTAACTCAAAAATTTATGAAATGGATGTAAGTGCAAAAACTATAAATTCCCAGAAGCAAACATAGGTTTAATCTTCATGGCCTTTGATTAGATGACAGCTTATAAATATGACCCCAATGGTATAATCAACAAAACAGAAAAACAAACAACTTCTGTACTCCGAAAAACACAAGGAAGAATTTGGTTGATTTTTTTTCTTTTTTCATAAAATGTCCTTAGACAATTTAAAGAAATTTAGGAAAAATAAATTAAATATAATTTAAATATTAATAATATATTAATATAATTTAAGTGATAAGGATTTTGTACTCAGAATATAAGAATATAAAAATAATACTTACTACCAAACAAGGAAAAAAACAAATGGCCCAGCTGAATAATGAATTGAAATAGACATTTCTATAAAGAAGACATATAAATAGCCAATAAGGGCATGAAAAGATGCTCACATTTATTGAATGTAAGGAAATGCACATCAAAACCAAAATGAGACACCACTTCACATCCAGTATATAAATGATAATAATAATAATACAACAACTAATAAGTGTTGGTCAGGACACAGAAAAAAATGGAACTATCATACATTTCCGGTGGCAATGTAAAATGGTACAAGTGACTTTGGAGAAGTTAGGCAGTTCCTCAAAAGTTAAACTTATAGCTCCTATATGACCAAGAAATTTAACATATATATATATATATATATATAACCTAATCAAAAATAACATTCTTAGGGGCACCTGGGTGGCGCAGTGGGTTAAAACCTCTGCCTTCAGCTCAGGTCATGATCCCAAGGTCCTGGGATTGAGCCCTGCATTGGGCTCTCTGCTTAGCAGGGAGCCTGCTTCCTCCACTCTCTCTCTCTCTGCCTGCCTTTCTGCCTACTTGTGATCTCTGTCAAATGAATAAATAAAATCTTTAAAAAAAAATAACATTCTTAAAAACACTAGTACATAATATTCATAGCAATATTATCCATAATAGTGATAAAGAGGAAGAAATTCAATGTCTATCAACGGATGACTGGGTAAGGAAAATACTGTATATTCATACCATAGAATATTATCTAGCCACAAAAAGGAAGTACTAATAAATGTCACAACATGAATGAATCCTGAAAATATTGTTGTGTGATATAAACCAGACATAAAAAGTCACATACTGTATGATGATTTCTTTTAGATAAGAGGTTTAGAGTGGGCACATCTATATAGAGGAAAAGTTGGTTTGTGGTCAGCAAAGGCTGAGGCAATGGTCAATGACTGCTAACACGTGTGGTATAGGTTTTCTCTGAAATTTTCTCTGGAAAATCCTCTGAATTAGATAATGGTGATATTTCCCCAACTTTTAGCTTGTACACTTTAAAATGGTTAAAATGGTAAGTTTCATAATATGTGAATCGTAATGATATCCTTCTGTTTATTGTCTACTCCATAATCATGCAAGATTTTGTTCATAACTCAGAAACAAATTCAACCAAATCATACTAATTTCTTCACAGCCTAACTTAAGCAATTTTTAACAATGTATGTACATATGTATGTACATAATGTATATATGTTGAAAAATCAGAAAGTTATCAAAAGGCTGGTATGCAAGTACCTTGCTATGAAGTCCCCAGATCACGATTCTCACCTCTGTACCATGCATTTCCTGCTTCCACCTTCAATAGTACCGTGTAATATTAAGAAATTTAAGAGAATACTTCCCATTTACATTCCTTGTTTTTAAAATGTATCCTTCAAAATATAATGGATACCATATATCACTGAAGAAATGAATACATAGCTAGGTTAGAGACAAGCCTCAACTGTTTAGGATTAAATACAAGAAGTTTTAATGCTAACAGACCTGCTACATAAAACTTTATTTTCCTGGGGCACCTGGGTGACTCATCCTGTTGAGTATCTGACTCTTGGTTTTGGCTCAGGTCATGATCTAAGTGTCGTAAGATTGAGCTCTGCAACAGGCTCCACACTCAATGCAGAATCTGCTTGAGATTCTTCCTCTCTCTCTTTTCCTCTACCTTATACCCTCTCACATACATTCAAACAAACAAACAACTAATTTTTTTAAGATTAAAAAAAGGGGGGTGACTGGGTGGCTCAGATGGTTAAGTGTCTGCCTTCGGCTCAGGTCACAATCCCTGGATCCTAGAATGGAGCCCCTTATTGGGCTCCCTGATTTTTCCCCTTCTCTCTGTGTGCCTCTCTGCCTACTTGTGATCTCTCTTTGTCAAATAAATAAATAAAATCTTAAAAAAAAATTAAATTTAAAAAAATGAAAAGAACTTGAAAACAACAAAAACAAAAATATCCTTTCTTTTCCTGCTGGCTAGCAGGTTCCACACACAGCATCTCAGTCCAGTTGTATGAATTTTGAGCTATTCAGCCATGAAAACAATTACATTTAGATAAGTCACTCTTATTCTCTTTTGTTATTATTATTATTAGTAGTAGTAGTATTTCTCCTCCTCCTTCATCTTCTTCATCTTCTTCGTCTTCTTCATCTTCATTTTGTCTTTGTCATCTTCATCTTCTTCTTTTCCTTCTTCTACAGCATTAAAGAAGTGAATAGGAAAATGTTGTTTTTTCAGTACTAAAGAACCACTGAAATACTGTCATATTTATATGGTGGCTTGAATGACTCTTGCTGATTTTTTGGTAATGAGCTGAATTTGAAGGGATGGAAAAAATTGGAAACGTCAACACTAGTGGATGGTCATAAATGGAGAAAAGCCTTTTGGGTTGAGCCAAGGTGATACCCCAATTCTGCTGCATAAGTTTTTGAAAGAGTGTTTAACTGTTAAAAATGCTGCTGTTGCTTTATGTCTATAGCTTTCTGACTTTACGCCTTTCAAAGATTTGACCTGAAAGGCAGCAGATAGAAATGATAGCTCGTCAGCCTCTGATGAGCCAAATTATTTACTTTAGGAAATATCTTTTTACCTCTTTAGTCCAATGACACAATTTGAAGGAAAAAGCTCCAGTGTCCTGATTTAGTCATTGATATGTCTCGCTGAAGGAGGAGGTAGACTTCTCATTGACTGAGCAACTTGAAGGAAGGTCTTATCCATTCAAGCTGAGCCTGCCCAGGCAGGGTGTGACAGTAGAAGTAGAAAGGTGAACACTCTTTTGGTTAATGTCCCAAACTTGTAGCCTGTGAATATCCCAAACATGGTAACCACCATGCTATAGTATACTAGTCTTTAAATTTTTTTTGTTTGTTTTACTAGATATGAGCTAAGACTAGAGATGGTACTTATGTCTGTCCTCCCAGAGCTGTTGCCCACAGGAGTTGATTAATATTTGTTGGATAAGCAAAATAATTTTCAAGCACTGTAACTCCAACCTGTGAAAACCCAATTTTGTCTTTCAGTGGATGGCACGACAGCCGGCTTTCCATGGAACGCAAACCTTCTGTAAACCAGCAGTCCTCATATTTTACTGTGCACCATGAGTTTTCTGGGATCTTCTTAAAACACAAATTTTGATTCAGTAGTTCTGGGGTGGGACCTAAGCATCTGCATTTTTAACAGCCTCCCCAGCCATACAGATGCTATCAGTCTGTGTACTGCATGCACTCTGAAGAGCAAAAGTCTAGCTCATCTCCAAAATTTAATCCACCATCAAGTTTTGTTGACTCTCTCTTCCTGTCTCAGCTCTGACCTCTCATCTGGTTTTGTTGCTACCCTTTAGCCAGAGCCTTCATCACATTCTGTAGGGATTATGACATGAGCTTTCATCTAGTCTCTCGGGCTCTTCCTGCTCCACTCCAGTCTCTATACTGTAGTCAAGATAATATCCCTCAAATACATTTCTTTTCCCCTCCAATTTTTAAATTATTTAATTTTTTTTTTTTTTTTTTACCTCCTTCACCCATTTCTCCCACTCTCCACCTCTGGAAACACTGATCTCTTCCCTATATCTATGAGCTTATATTTCTCTTTCCTTCCTTCTTTCCTTTCCTATCCTTCCCTTTCTCTTTCTCTTTCTCCTTCCTTCTTCCCTCCCTTTTGTACCTTCCTTCCTTCATTTTCTCCCTTTCTTTCTCCCTTTCTTCCTTCCTTTCTTCCTGCCTCCCACCGTCTGTCTGTCTTCCTTCCTTCCTTTCTCTCTTTTTCCCCATTTAAGTGAGATCATATAGCATTTATCTTTCTCTGTATCACTTACTTCACTTAATATAATGCCCATGAAATCCACCCATGTTGTCATAAATGACAAATTTCATTTTTATGGCTCAAAAATATTCCACTGTAGTGTGTGTGTGTGTGTGTGTGTGCGCGTGCACACGCGTGTGTGCACGTGTGCCACAATTTCTATACCTGTTCATTCATGCATTCACCAGTGGATGCTTAGATCGTTCCCATATCTCGCCTATTATAAATACTGTTGCAAGAAATTAGAGTATATTGTCATTATTCCTAGAATGGCTTCTATCTTCTTATCTGCTTATAGAAATTGGAAGTATACACATATGTGAAACATTTAATAAATTACATATAATAAGAAAACAAAATTAATCTCTTGTAGCTCTCAAATAAATAACCCATATTTTGTCTTCTAGTTATTTTCTGTAATACACTGATAAATAACTTAAGTACATGGAAAATGTCTCTGGAGAAAGAGCTACTATAAATGCCTGACTGAGACAGTTATCAAGTAAGAAAAGTCCTTGAAAGTAAAAAGCATATGTATAAAGAGAGTTAATTTAACCTTGAAGCTGAAACTGCCCCAACATTACCTATCATTGCCCAAAGGCCTAGAATTTTAGTTCTATTAGTTCCATACAGAGATCAAGACACAAGGTAAGAACCTCATTATTTTTTTTAATATTTTATTTATTTATTTGACAGAGATCACAAGTAGGCAGAGGCAGGCAGAGAGAGAGGAGGAAGCAGGCTCCCTGCTGAGCAGAGAGCCCGATGTGGGGCTCGATCCCAGGACCCTGGGACCTTGATCTGAGCCGAAGGCAGAGGCTTTAACCCGCTGAGCCACCCAGGCGCCCCAAGAACCTGATCATTAATACACACTGAATTACAAATGCTCTTCGAATAGCCAGGGCTGCACAAATGACATTGTCTATGTGTAGACCAGTGGTAGCAGAAAGAAAAGGAGAGGAAGGGGAAGGGAGAGGGGAAATGGAAAGTAAGGGAGAGGAAGAGAAGGAGGGTAGACGGAACAGGAGCAAGAGAAGGAGGAGAGAAAAGAGGAGGAAGGGAAGTAGAGGCTAAGGAACTGTTTGTGCCAATCTTGGCTTTGGCGGAAAAATAAGAACAACAACAAAATATTTTACCCCATTCCCTGAGAAACAGGTAGCACAAGCTGACCCCCTATGTAAATATGAACTAGAATTCATCATAACTCTTAATTGCCAGATCTGTAGACAAATAGTTTAGCTTAACCTGGTCCAGGATTGTTACTGCTTTCAGGCACCCAGTAGAAGAAACCCACCAAGAGAAAATTCACTTAGGGGGGCCACTTAGTGGCTAAATTGGTTAAGCCTCTGCCTTAGACTTGGGCCATGATCTCAGGATCCTGGAATTTGAGCCCCACATCAGGCTCTCTGCTCAGTGGGGAGCCGGCTTCTCCCTCTCCCTCTGCCTGCCTCTCTGCCTACTTGTGATCTCTCTCTCTCTCTCTGTCAAATAAAATAAAACCTTAAAAGACAGAGAGAGAAAGAGTCATTTAAAAGTTGACCCCAGGGACGCCTGGGTGGCTCAGTTGGTTGAGCAGCTGCCTTCGGCTCAGGTCATGATCCCAGTGTCCTGGGATCGAGTCCCACATCGGGCTCCTTGCTCGGCAGGGAGCCTGCTTCTCCCTCTGCCTCTGCCTGCCATTCTGTCTGCCTGTGCTCGCTTTCTCCCTCTCTCTCTCTGATAAATAAATAAAATCTTAAAAAAAAAATAAATAAAAATAAAATAAAAGTTGACTCCAAACTTTTTTCTGAGGTCATATATATTCACAATACAAAACACATAAACACAAGAAGCATGGCATATGATTTTTATTTACTGAAATGACTAAAATAATGAGAAGTAGCTACATATACTTAAGATAGTAAAAGTTTTGTTATTAAAAATATGTTTTGGGGCACCTGGGTAGCTCAGTGGGTTAAAGCCTCTGCCTTCAGCTCAGGTCATGATCTCAGGGTCCTGGGATTGAGCCCCACATCGGGCTCTCTGCTCAAGTGGGACGTCTGTCTCTCTGCCTGCCTCGCTGCCTACTTGTGATCTCTGTCTGTCAAATAAATAAATAAAAAGCTTTAAAAAATATGTTTTATAAAATGTTTTAGATACATTAAACTATAAGGAGAGGCTAGACACAAAAATTGATTGCCCTGACATTTTTTAAAAAGTGTGTTTCCATTAATAGTAATTTTATTTTCGCATGAAACAACAATGCTAATTTATATGTTTGGGAAATTAGACTTTAAAAAAAAGGAGAATTTTTATTTTATTGGATTATGAACAGTGACTAATACTTGTGCACATCTAACAGAAGAAGAGAGGCAATAATTCAAAAAAAAAAGTTTGATTTTCTCAAAGACAGCCTGGATTCCAGGAAATTATTGAAAAAAGCCCTCTGAAAGCTTCTGATAAATAATCCATAATAATAATCCATATTAAGAACTTTTAAAAACAGCTTTACTAGATGATTACAGGAACAAAAAAAGAGTTAGACTAATTGGAGATGACAATATCAGGAAAATCTATATGTGATATTTCTAGCATTATTGTATTAGTTACAAGATGACACAGTTACTGTTTGACAGTGATACAGTTACTTATTCCTTTTGTCCCTAGAGATCCCCCACTAAAACGTGTTAGAGAATTACAGGAAGAAAGAGAAACACTAAAGTACAAGACAGAGAACAAAAGATAGTTTAAGTCCAATCCAAGACTGGTAAGATATGAAAACAAAATTGCTTAGTTTAAAAGAAAGAAAGAAAAGAATCTCTGGATCAGAAAACAATGTGAAGGGAAGAGAAAAATATATATATACTACAATTCAATACAATACCAAGGCAGATGGGGTGCCTGGGTGGCTCAGTCAGTTAAGCATCTACCTTCCCTCAGGTCACGATCTCCAGGTCCTGAGATCAGCCCCATATGGGGCTCCTTGCTCAGTGGGGAGCCTGTTTTTCCCTCTCCCACTGCCCCTACCCCTCTCCCTGGCTTCTACATGCCCTCTTTCTCTCTTACTCTCTCTCAAATAAATAGGTAAAATCTTAAAAAAAAAAAAAAAAAGTAAGAAAAGAAACAAAGCAGAGCAAAAACGTGACCAGCTTAAGAGGATATATAAGCAGTTATGGCTAACTAGGAAGAGTAGAGGGAAAATTGATAAACATGAAACAGAAGGTGTACTCCACAGCCTTGAAAGAATATGTGGCAGAAAGGAATCTTTACACGTTCCTGAATCATCAAAGGTTTCTAAAGGCTCAGGATAATCAAAATCCATGGGAAGGAAGAAGATCAGGGAAGAGCATCTGGCAGAAGTGGTGATTCCCATCAGGTTCTCAGGAGCCCAGGTTCTGTAGGCACCAACGCTAACAACAACTTCATTTCCAAGAAAGCCCTGAAAGTCTCCTGCTGAATCAAATGCAGATTCTCAAGGGAGGGCTTCCTTCTCATACATACACTGTATACCTAAGCAACTGCACTCCAAAATTTCAAGGGAGCGGATACTGTAACACAAAGTTAAAAATGCATTCGGTCTCTGAGGAAGGAGGAAAACAGAAAAAAAAAAAAAAAAAAAAAGAACCAGGATTTGAGATATGTAATAAAAGCACACTGTGAATGGAGAGTTGGCTGCTACAGATGCAATTGACTCTGAATAGTGGAGCGAGAAAAGCAAATGTCACCTGACAGAATTCACACTCAATTTAGCATTGAAGTGCCTGGAACAAAAGGCTCAAACAGAAATGGAAATTTCAAAGTTCTAAATATGCAAAGTAGAGAACAAGACCAGCATTCACCACTGAACATTTCCTGCGTTTTTTTAAAAAAAATACAAACAAATAGAATTGCTTTGCAGAAAAGAATATATATTTTTTAAATCCCTTAATATGATTAAGCGATTTTCTATACTTACTGACTGCAGAGCACTTCCAATTAGGTTAAATTTCCCAGGTCAGGGACTTGAGTCAATTATCATAAACACTGAGGCTAAAACTAACATTTTCCCAATTCTCACCAGCCCTCTATCCACTGTTTTTGCCCAATTTCATTGAGTCTCCCCTATCAACTTTTAAGAAAGTAGCCTCTTTCTGTATCATTCAATGTCGTGGTTCTGAAAACACAATTTTGTTTGAGACAAGGGCTCTAGTCATTTTTCTTTGGGTTTTCTGAATATCACAGCTGTGTGATGATGCTTTGATAATTCTGATGTGGAACCTAAAGCCTGGAGTTGTTGAGAGTCTTGGTATTCAAGAACTTCAACTCTGAGGTTTCAAATAATATCCCTCATTGTGTGTAGACAATTCAGGTTGTAGCAACTGATGAAACAGAGCTGATTAAGGATTTAAACCTTTTGAGCATTAATTCCCATTTACTTTATGGTACCAGGAAAGGATAGAGAGTTTTGTCTTAAATTCCTCAATGGAAATTTGATAATGGGGCATATACTTAATGTTCAAATTTGTATCAACCAATCTCTTGTTTGCATGCAATGAAAATAAATACTAATAAACACAAGAAAAAAAGATTTACTGCAACATTATCAGAGATGCACGGCATTGTGGGGGCGGGAGTCTGGAAAATGAGCAGGAGTCCAGGTAACTGTGGAGGAAGGAGAGGAATAATTCTAACAGCCATGTTTCAACCAGAAGAGTCTAATGTGTCTACTGCTGTCACTGTTGGTGGACATGACAGCTGGAAATATCTGATGACATATGCTACTGCACTTGCCACCGCACACGGTTATGAATTCTAGTAATTTATTTCTATGTGTCACCTGCTCCAGATTCAATTTTATGATGTCCAGAAACACTGAATTATCTAAGCATAGGTGCTCTGCTATTGCCCTACCTGCTGGGAGCTGGATGGTGGTGGAGAATGATGATCTTCCTCTTTGTGATTTTTGTTATAGAAAGTTTGTCCCTTCATTACAGTAATGTTGGACACAATGGATTTTTTAAATTTTATTTATTTTTTGAGAGAGAGAGAGCACAAAGAGGGAGAGGGAGAAGCAAGCTTCCTGCTAAGCAAGGAGTCTGATGTGGGGCTCAATCCCAGAACCCTGGGATTATGACCTGAGCCAAAGGCAGACACTTAAACGACTGAGTCACCCAGGTGTCCCAAGACATGTTAGATATTTTTTAAAAATCTTCCCCAAAACAGTTGTAGAGTTGGATTTTTATCAGCTCTTTAAACATATACATGCACACACATAAATTATATTTTATAAATTTAAATTATCTTTAGTATATAAATATGTATTTGTATAAAATACATATACATTTTATGTATTTAAATACATTTTTAAATCAAATTATGTATAGGTCACATACATATTAATATGGATATTATATATATAATTCTCTGTTCCTTTTGCTCTAGAATAACCATATATGTCATCCTTCCGAATCACAACTTTACATGAATCAATAATTATGCCAAGTGTTTTGTCAGTGACATAGATACTAAAATGGAGCAAAGCTCTGTAGGGAGTGACAAATATGAAGGAAACCTAAGAGACAGCAGGACTGGCCAGATGAAAGCATGGGGGCACGTTCCCACCCTGAAAGTCTCTGCAAGTGCACTAGGAGCGCCCGAACAATGACTGTCCACCAGAAATGAGCCTCATTAGACAGAGACTAGACCCTTGCTTAACCCACTTGTTCAGTCACTGGCTGGGCGCTGCCTTGGGAAGAACAGAACCTTTTAAACAACCTAGTTTAAAAACGGAAGCAGGCCCTGAAAAATCTTCCTGCTAGAGCCTCAGCTAACCACTCTTTACCGAGAAGCCATGTGAAGCCATGTATCATTATTTGGAAGGGGTCCCAAGTTTCACATTTCTGGGTGCCCTGATCCCTCTCTCCCAAAGAGCATATTATGATGATTCTTCTATAGTGGATATCAGACTAATATTCAGTCCCAAGGAAAACAACCCAAATCATATTAATTTCTTCATTAGGTTCATAGTTGAAGATTTTTATACAATTCCTATTTCTAATCTAATACCATCTCAGTTTCATATTTTCATATATTTTTTAAAGATTTTATTTATTTATTTCACAGAGAGAGAGATCACAAGTAGGTAGAGAGAGAGGGGGAAGCAGGCTCTCTGCTCAGCACGGATGCTGAGGCAGTTGCGGGGTTTGATCCCAAGACCCTGAGATCATGACCTGAGCCGAAGGCAGTGGCCCAATCCACGGAGCCACCCAGGCGCCCCTCAGTTTCATATTTTTATAATTCAAGTCACAGCCTAAATTTGAAATTTAGTTACCATCAACACTCTCTATAAGTCATTAAGGAAAACAGATGAAAAAAGGCAGAGCAAATAAATATAATACAAACTAAAGACAGTGATTCAGGGTGCCTGGGTGGCTCAGTTGTTAAGTGTCTGCCTTCAGCTCAGGTCGTGATCTCAGAGTCTTGGGATGGAGCCCCTCATCTGGCTCCTTACTCAACAAGAAGCTTGCTCTTCCCTTTTCCATTCCCCTGCTTGTATTACCTCTCTGGTTGTGTCTCTCTCTGTGTCAAATAAATAAAATCTTAAAAAAAGAAAAAGACAGTAATTCAGGTAGTACCTTTGTGTGAGTGTGTGTGTGTGTGTATGTTGGGCTGCCTGCTTTTTGTGACTATTTCTGATTAATAATTAAAAAGTTTTCTTTGCTCTTAAGATAGCACAGAATATCAAGAATATTTAAAAATAAAGGAATACATATATATATGTATATAAATATATATTTATGTATAAATATATAATATATATAAAAATAAAAAATATATATACATTTTTGCATTCCAAGTTCACATGTTGTTAATTCTATGCTTTTTTTTTTTCTATTTCCTTTATCTCTCACATTTAGGTCTTGATTTTCTCTAGATTTAACATTTATTTATGTTGTTTTACTAATCTAATCTAATCTCCTATACTTTATAAAGAAATATTTAATGACTACGAATTTTATGAAAATCCAAACAAATCTATTTCCTGCCTTCTGTTCTTTCAACACAACTGAAATGACCAACTCTTTCTTTGTGTTAAATAAATATATGTTATAACTACATCTTTTTTTATGTAACTACATCTTAGAAGGAAAGAAGCTCCAGTGGCATGACTTATAAGAAAGTATCTTACTTATACACATATTTAAAATATGATTCCTTTTAATTCATTTACAAGAGGCAGGGAGGGGTGCCTGGGTGGCTCAGTGGGTTAAGTCTTTGCCTTCGACTCAGGTCATGATCTTAGGGTCCTGGGATCGAGCCCCACATCGGGCTCTGGGCTCAGCGGGGAGCCTGCTTCCCCCTCTCTCTCTGCCTGTCTCTCTGCCTACTTGTGATTTCTGTCTGTCAAATAAATAAATAAAATCTTAAAACAAAAATAAAGTAAAAAATAAAAGAGGCAAGGGACACATTCTCTTGAATTGGCTTTCATATTTTTTTGTCTTGTAGTTAATATTAGAGACGAGTAAAAAATTTCTCAAAATTTTTCACAAATTCAATACTTGCTTGGTTACATGGAGCACCCTATTTCTATGTCCTGACCTTGGTATATTTTTCACTTGTGGTTAGAAGTGTTATTCAATTATATGATTCCATCCACAACCTTCAAAATTATTTTTGAAAGGTCATTTTCAAGGCAATACAATACTTGTGAGAAAACACCAATAAGTCAGTGTTTGAGTATTTTTTGTTATTAATGCTTTTCCTCTGAATAAAATAACTTCTTTGCTATTACTATCAGTGTAAGATTATTATGTTCACAAACATATATGGCTGAAGTAGAATGAAAATGTATCTGATTTTCAAGACTAAAAGAAAGAAAAGAATGACAACTTATAACCATATCTGCTTACAATTTACAGAACATTTCCTTGCCCAAAATTTCATCTTGTCTTCACAAAATCCCTGAGAGGAAGATATATTTATTATCTTCATTTTACACCTGTCCAGACAAAGCTTTATTAAAGTTATTTTATTAAGATCACAGTCAACAGACTCTATATAATATTAGGGAAGGTCAGGCAAAGGTAAAAGTAACATTTATGGGAGACTTACAAATGGTACAGAAAGGAACAGAGAACATTAGGCTAATGAGCACTTTGGAAGCCAACTGGGGAGGATGAGCTAACAACTGGTCCTCATTTGTCCAGGAAGGGAATATAGAGTGTTTGATACACCATGAATCAGAATACTTTGGTTTATGCCCTGACTCTGTCACTGTGACCTTGACCACAAGAACATTTAATTTCCCTTGGCAACAGTCTCCATTATCTATAAAACTCAGGGTTTGATCAATAAAATACTCTAAATCAGTCACCACTTTACAGCTTCATTTTAGAATGTATATGCTGAGCAATAAAGCCAATTCTTCAACAATGCAGTGATTATTCCTGACAAACAGTCAAATTTGAGGATATCCCTCAAAGTTTCTACCCCTTAACAGATCTTCACAACTATGTATTAGATGTACATGTCATTTCAGATGTTGAAATAGCTACTAAAATACAAGTATTTTTAGCAGGTGTTACCATATTATACCATTACCATCAATAAGCAACTTTGGTTAGAATAAACCATTTTCGATCATTAGGTATTGATTTAGTTAGTTCAAATAAGTTCCAAAATCTGAGAAGCAGCAAACACTCATTGATGCTAATGGATGCAGAATGAAAAAAATGCTCAATGTCAAAAACTTCTAATTTTCATAGAGCATCACTTTAATACATTTTTTTAAAAATTGATTTAAAATTTATTGTATTTTATAAAATGTGATAAAATATTATTTAAAGATTTTATAAAATCTTTAAAAAATCTTTCAAGTATAGCAACTAAAAACTTCCCTTTTCCTACTCATGATTCTAAAACATTTGATGCTCATGGGTGATAAATTCATTCCTGAGCCTACAGAAGTTTGACTCTGCTCAACATATTCCATGAGGACTGTTGTCACTGTAATAGCAGATGATTCTTCCACTCTGTATATGGAAGGGAAAACATTATTTTAAATCCTTCTGTTATTCGTTCTCTTAATAGATAAATTTACCTACTGCTGTTTTATTTTCTTTTTTACTACTAGCCCCGCCTTAGCTTTTGTGATTTACTTGTAACACTGCTCCCTACTTTGTCTCAATCCTGAGGGTAAGTTCCTGTCTCTGTTCAACTTGTGCATTTAGATCTTCCCGGGTGTTTTCGCTTTTCTAGGCCTTCTACATTTCTGACTTCCCAACAATGATTAGAAGCTAAACCAGATCCAAAATTTCACCTAAAAATATATTTTAATACTTGACTATCCTGAAATAAAAGATGAAATGTGTCCATTTCAGATACAAAGAGATGTAAAGTAAATTAGTGAGGGCCACAGGATGGGATGAGAGGGGAAAAAGGGAGCTATGGGATATCTTTTTGGACTGATAAAAATATTCTCAAATTAGATACCTGTGTTGATACACAACACTGTAAAAATACCAAAAACAAACAAACAAACAAAAAACCCCACCCACACTGAATTGTGTTTAAAATGGTTAAAATAGTTAATTTTGCTTGTGTTAAGTTCACCCAAAACAAATATCTGAAACATTTCAGCTAAAACAACACATATATGTCATGTTTTATACAAACGCACACACGCGCGCGCACACACACATGCACACACACACACGTAGGGCAATGTGCTGAGGCCTGAGAGACCTTGTGAATATGGCTCCTGGAGGTAGGAAGCAAAACAATAAAGTGTTACTTAAAAAGTTGGGGGAAAAGTGACCCTTACCAAGTAGAGGTGTAAGTTTGACAACACTGTTGCCTATAGTAACATAGTAAACAAAGAGTTTGTATAATGAACTTGTCATTGTGGCTAAATATTTTCAGAGATAACTAGACATATTAGCACCTTCAACCCAGAAGGTGCTAATTGGCTTTTTCTAGCTGTCTAAGGTAATATGTGAGAATAAAGACACACAATAAGAAAAACGTTAAAAGTTGTAGAAGAATTTATAAATATTAAAGATGCTTTCCAGTCAACAAATTTTTTTTAAAAAGAAGTGTCCTTAAGAAAAATATGAAACTCAGGGTGCATCCAGAAAAAATAAAATAGAATAGTCTCAGATTCAAGATATTATATTATATTTTTTTAATAGTTCTTAAGAATTGAAGGTGCTAGTTTATAGACCATTACAGGGGGGAAAAAAATCAGGGACCCTTAGAACACTTCCCTTCAATCCTTTTGTTAGAAATGAAATTTTCTAGGAATCCCACATAAATCTGACTTTCACTGTTAATTACAGAAGTGCCTGTGCTGAAGATTTATGTGGTTAGAGCTTTTATCTAATTGAGTAGAAAATAATTTTATTCACACAAAACTCAGTTTTCAACCACATTATACTTGCAAAAAAACAGAGGCAATTAAATTCTAAAGATCCGCTGTGTGACATTGTCTTATAAATGACAATACTATATTGTATACTTAACAGACTATTAAAAGGATAGATCTGATGGTAGGCTTTCTTAATATAATAAAAAATTTAATTCATTACATTTAAAAAATAATAAGAAGAAATGGGGTCTCTCAGTTCTCAACTTAGCACAAGCACTTAGCATGCTGAGAAAACATGTCAACTGCTGATAACATTCTGTAGGAAGAGGGAGAACACCAAGAGTTGAGGAAAATCCCAGTTAGAGGTGTGAGTACTTGTGAGCTATAGCAGGCTGGATATCTGACTTGCTATGAAATACCATGCCTCTCATCTGCAAATACTTAAATGCATGTGTTTGTTCCAAAAATCCTGTTCTTTTGTCAACATAGTGTGTTGGAAGTTTATGAGCTTGTAAGTCTTTGAGTCTACTGGACTGCTCCTGAGAAGCTGAGCCCAATAAGCCAATCTATACCTTGATCTGATTTCAATGATAAAATCTTGAACTTGTAAAAATCATAATGTAATTAGAAGAGAGGGAAGGAGAGAATACATTTTCATATGGAAATGCATTATTGTAACAAGACATTGAACAATGCTATATGTTTTTTAAAAAAATAATACTCCCAGAATTCCTTCATTCCCTGTATAAGCCTCTGAATCTAACATTGTCTTGTAAAATCTGATGAAGGGATTGTGACAGAAAGGATATTCAGAAGTTTCTGATCCCAGGTCTTAAAACGATAAAACAGATCTGCTTATTTTCTTCTGGAAAACTTGATCTTGGAATGTCTCCCTTGCAACTGCACCATACAGAGAAGGAACATAATGGGAAATAGGCTGCTGGTGGACAGAGCCAGCACAGCTCCCAAGGAGACACCAGCACCAACCTGTAGGCATACGAGTCAACAACCTTGTACATCTGGGCTCACTGGTCTCTGCACAGGACAGTAGCCTCAACCATCAGTCAGTGGAGCAGGAAACTCACGTGAGCTGAGTCCATGCAAGATTATAAGAAATAATAAAATAATTGTTTGAAGGCACCAAATTGTATGGCTCTCTGCGGCAGGGAATTACTTAAATATCCACTCAATGTAGCTTGTATAAACAAACTTTTGGATTGTCCTTCAATAAAATATGAGAATGCATAAAAATGAAATATGGAAGAGAACTCACGACTGTGATGTTGAACAAAAGAAGCCAGACACAGAACACTGCCTACTGTTTGATTTCAATTAGATAGTATTCATTCTCTGCCAGGCAGAACTAATCAGGAGGTTGGAAATCAGGGTATCAGCTACTCTTGAAAACAGGCAGCGACTGAAAGGGAGAACACAGGGGCCTCAGGGTATCCAGCCATGTGGCAATATTTTGTTTTCTGATCTAGATGTTTTTTACAAGTGTAAGTTATAAAAATTCATCAAATTGTGCGCTATGCTCTGTACCCTTTTCTGTATATTTGGTATAACTTAAGAAAACTTATATTTGACTGAAAAACTTACAATGGAATATAATTTCATTACCATCAAATAGAAAATTTTAAAAGACTGATAATGCACATTGTAGCAAGTATTTATAAAAACAGGAATGTTCTCGTTCTGCTAGAACATACAGATTATTACCACCACTTTAGAAAGAAACTTGGCAATAGATAACATGTGAAAATGTACTAGAACAAGGGCCAGAATTTTGCAGTTCTGCCTACTTACATGCCTTAATGAAGTTTGTGCACGCATGCACAAGGAAATATATACATGAATGTTCACTTCTGCGTTTTGTAATGTAAGATTTTCAGAAAAAAAATAATTACTCATCCATAAATAAAAGAATGGCAAAGTAAGTTTGAGTATAATTGTAAAACTGAATACTATACAACTATTAAAATGAATAATTATAGGGGCTCCTGTGTGGCTCAGTCAGTTAAGCATCCTACTCTTGATTTTGCTCAGGTCATAATCTCAGGGTCGTGAGATTGAGCCCTGTGTAGGAGTCCACTCCCAGCACCTAGTCTACTTGAGTTCCTGTCTCCCTCTCTCTCGGCCCTTCCCACTCTCAGTTTCTCCCTCTCTCTCTCTCAAACAAATAAACAACAACAACAAAAAAATAAATCTTTTTAAAAAATGAATAATTGTAAATATACTTATCAATATTAACATACCTCAAAAGCAGGAATTTTCATTAAACAAGAAGCAAGACAGGCTGGTAAAATTTATAAAATATTTAAAACAAAAATACAGTATTTTTTATAACTTTTTATGGATACAAACACACTTAGTGACCATAAAAATACTTTTGTAGGTTAGTTTAAAAAATGCTATTTAGTATCTTTGGGGAAGGTATGTAGAAAACAAAATTAGAAGGAAGAACACAGGAGCTTGAATGGCATCTGCACTACTGAATTCCTAAAAGATAATCTGAAGTAAATATGGAAAAATATTAAAAGTTGAAGGTCTATCCCTCATACATAGAGAAAATTAAGTATATAGTTTCTCTAACTTAAAAATGTAGTTATTTATCAAGTGTTTATTGACTTACCCTTTTTGTCTATCTGTAACACTTGACAATTAAAATTTAGATGTGTCTCTATATATATGTCAAGATCTGACTTACATATATTTGGCCCTGTGTCATGATCTGACTTTAAGATAATAAGAATTTTGAATCTTTACAATCCACTTAATAAGGACTTACTCTCACTGATATTTTTTGTTTTCATATATTTTGAGGGCATGCATTTACTTACACTCAGAAATGTTTTGTCCTGATGAAATCGAATCCCTTTGGAGAATCCTGAAGGAGATATTGGAAAGCTCACAGATAATAATGGAAATGCCATTTTGGTTATGAAGTAATAGATAACACCTTTATGATTGTTATCATGTCCAAAAGATTGCTTTTGAAATTCAGAGAGAACACTGAACCTAAACTCCACCAAAGTCCTAGTGCATTATCCTGGGTTGTGCTAAATGCCAAAGGAGATCAATGAGTTTTGTGATCTGAAAGACCTCTCTGTGGTTTCTGTGTTCGGGCAATTTGTTGTGACATTCAGTATTATTTATACTCCATTGGTGGTAGACACGCTCCAGTGTTTACCTGAACAAAGTTTCAGTGCTCTATAATTACTTTGACTATTACTGGGTTTACCATTGACTAACATAATTTTGTTTTTTTTTTTTAAATCACATCTCCAAAAGTCAGAATTATAACATAACGCAGCTAGTTCCTTATGACACAGTTTTGCATCCCAATACTCAGGTCATAAACTAGTAAAATACAGTATATTTTTTATGTTAACTCTTTTGTAAACTTTTGAAAGGATTCTATCCCAGGAGCTGGAAAATAGGAATTTGAATATTTATTCAATAGACATTTATTGAGGTCCTAAGATATGCCAAGTTGTGAAGTGCTGTCCTTATAAAGCTGATGGTCTAGTTGTGTTACCGTTAGGTAACAGGTGCATTACTATGCAATTAGTGGAGCATACATCAAAGTAATAGATGCATTACTATACAATACAATAGGTATGTAGACAGTGTAAGCAAAGGGCCAATGAGACACTCAAAGGAGGTTTTGGCAGCAATGCCTGGAATCACAAAAGGAAAAAGCAAAGGCTCTTTAAGTGGGTATTTGAAAGACATGTCCATGTTATTGAGTGCGAATTGAGAGCTGAAAGAGGAGTGTTCTAGAATGGCAGAGTACCATCCAAAAATGATAAATGCAGCACAGCAAAGCAGGAAAGCGGCATGCAAATCAGCCTTAAGTAAATATTTAAATGAATATTCAGTGAATGTGTGAGTGGTATTGATAGGAATAGAGGGTCTAAAATAAGGACCTAATTATTATAGGATCTCTATGAGAGACTGGAGAGAGGTCACATTTTAGAACTAGAACGGATAGACCTTGGATGTACCAGATTCTCACCCATATGGTGTGCCTTTCTTCTCATTACCAAAGAGGAATTATCCAACACACTGCAAAGGCAATTCCTTGGTTGTTGCAGAAGTTCCCATCCTCTTGCCTAGAAATAAAATTTCCCTCCTTCTCCATAATTATTTTTCATTAGATAAGATAATTTACATTGGTATGCAAATACGTTGTTTTTACTGCCATCTTAGAAGCAAAATTGAAAAAAAAAAAATCCCTCCTTTGCAAACCACTGCCCAATATCTTCTCTCCCTCTTGTCAGATTATCTTCAAACACTTTGCCAATTTATACTTCTGTAACAACTAACACTGGATAGTCCTTGGTCATTCCAGAAGAGTTGATGGCTCCTGAATCATGCCTTCTATAAGCCCATAGTCCAAATTTGATGGGCTATTCTGCTACTATATCTGCCCTGCCCCAGAATGCAATAGGCGATGAGGTAATCTCAAACCTACTATAAGCATTCTTTCTGACAGCCTATGATGTATACTGTAATGTTATATGATATTAATATCCAGTTCTTTTTGTTTTGTTTTGTTTTGATCTAGTGGTTCTCCTAAATGACTCTCCTAAAATCTAGACACACATATCCAAAAGCCTCCTGGGCACCTAAATTTGGATGTGCCCTAGTCCTAAACTTAATATTCCCAATACTATAGCCATCTTTCTTCTTCCACTCCTTTAACTATACTATTGTTTCTGTGTCTCTAGCCTGACAAATGATAAATGACACATCATCTACACAGGGTGTCATCACATTATCCTACATATCACTCATTTATTCCTTTGGTCATTCAAAATATTTAGAGACACTTGCTGTTTTCTAGGCAATACTTTGGGTGGTGGAGCTTTAGCAATGAAAAAAAAAATAGATCTCTATCTTTAATAGTTTGTATTTCAGTCTTTGAGATGAACAGTGCACACCTAGAAATGTCAGTAGAAGTTGATTTCTTTTCTTAGAGGCAGCTCTCTACTCTACTGCCATCAATGGAATAGCCCTCTATTTCTATAAATTTTATATACACACACACACACACACACACACACATTTATTTATTTATTTATTTATTTGTTTGTTTGTTTATTTTGGTGTGTTGGTCACCATCCCACTATGTTACAGTAACTTTGGTGAATTCAAGTAGAAACTTTTAAAGTGTTTTTTTTTTTTAATTTATCTCGTTAGGCTTATGGGGAAAAAAAAGAACTCCTTCCTTCCTGCATTAATGGGTGAAGATCAGCCCACAAAGAACCTCTTCCTAATACTCAAGAACTCATCCCTCTCTTAAGACTCTTTCATACCGGGAAGAGTTTGATCAGCTTTGGTCCCAAAACTAGTTTTCTCATATCTCCTCAGTTTATCATGTCCGTTTTTAATGTCTTTTTTGGAAAGTATTTTTGTCACCTTTAAAAAAATAAGTTGTAAAGGAGAAAGGATATGTTAGAGGTATGGATGTAATTCCCAAAGAAGCAGCATAAAACAATGGTTCTTAAGAGTGTGACCACTGGGAATAAGAGTATTTTAGAAATTGCTGTTGCTGTTGTATTCTTTCTTATTCATTGTTACTGTTATTTGCTCTTAGTGGCTTGGTGATATTGGATAATAGATATTATTTGATCTGCAATGTACATACACTTTTGGATTTGTACAATTTGGGAGTGTAGCAATCACTCCAAGAAAAAAAAAAAAAAGCTTAGGTGTTTCTCCTGATCCTCCAGAACATTCATATATTCTGCTGATCATTCATGGTGGTAAAAAAATATGCATATATTTCTCTAAACAAAACAATTCTACATAATAAAATGACTTTTGTAGGAGTTTACTATTTACAAGACATTCTACAAATGCAACTCCCATGTCAATTGAAAGAATACAGTACTTTGTTCAAAATTATACTCTTTTTTCATTGTGTCAAGAGAACGTGCTATTATCATGGTAATGCTGATTGTGATTTGAAATTTACATACAGCATTCCTATCACATTTACAGTTAGGCTACATGTAGGTCTAAGTACACAGTGACTTTGTTATGTCTTTCAAGCTAGTCGGGATATACATATAATAGGGAAATTCTTATTACTTAACTGTAAGTTGCTTTCTTTTTATTTCAATTTTATGGTAATCTAAGAAACTAAAGAGACTGTTTAAACATATTTGATTGTGGTTTTGATTAGCATTTCTCTAACGTCTAATATTGCTGACCACCTTCCCATGTGCTTATTGGCCATTTGTATGTCACTTTGGAGAAATAGTTATTATTTTAAGTGGATTACTTGCATTCTTTTTGTTCAATTGTATACTGAGAAGTATATTTTATATTTAATACATATGCATTTTGTATGTTTAATATATGTCAATATATTCTGAACACAAGGTTCTTATCAGATATATGATTTCAAATATTTCCTGCCATTTTATTCGTTTTCTTTTCACCTTCTTGTTCGTGTATTTTGATGCACAAAAGTTTTCTGACATAACATGAAACATTTTTTCACAAATAAGATTAGATCAATGCTCTTTTTGAAACTATGTAACATGGCACAAATTTTACTGATTTTAATTTATGCCAGTGTATATTTTCTCAAAAAATTACAGATACAGTTTACTTTACAGGTAAAGCAGACATTTGTCTATTTACCCCATTAAAATAACAAATATTCTTATTTAACAAATTAATAATTGAGCAAATAATTAACAAATTAATAATTGAGAAGAGTTTAACTTTTCACATTAGCTTTTCATAGATTATAAAATAAAGGCATTTTTATTCATATTAAATTCATATAAATATACCTTTAAAATGGCAAGAAAAAATATTTCTTAAACAGAGGTTAAGGTAAATAAACAGGTCAGAGTATCTGTAGGCTGAATGTATAAATATGAATATGAAGATCTATTTAGGACAGGAAATAGGGAGAGGAAGGGCAGAATGGAGATCAAATGCCATGCCCTCCCCAAGAAAAGCCATGCAGTCTTTAATGTAAGTTCCTGTGAAGACAAAACATTTTGATCTAATCTTTTTTTTTCCTCTAATTTATATGCACCATTTTCCATTTCTACGTTACACATATGCCTCATTAGAGCATTCATGGCGTGGAATTCTTTTTTCTTGATTCACAATATCAAAAGAATCTCCTCCTTTCTCTGTCATTCTGTCTCCTTCCAGTTTTGAAGGCTCTGAGTGCTCTGTTTTGAGATGATCAAAAAAGCCTTTGAAAATACATATTTACTCCCAATGTTATAGAACTGTGCTATACCATATAGGAACCCCTAGCCGTCTATGCCTATTTAAGTTTATATTCAAATTAAGTAAAATAAAATGAAATAGAAACTTTCTCCCTCAGTCACACTAGTCACATATCAAGCACTCAATACGTATGGTTAGTGACTATCACAATGCACAGGGAAATTACTAAAAAATTTCCATCATTGAAGAAAATGCTCTTTGACAGCACTGTCTTAAGATCATTAATATTAATGATTAATGATTAATGACAGCATTAATATGCACTACTTTAAGCCATTAATTATTACCATTCAATGTGGAAAGTTGTTGAGGAATTGCTAAGAAAAAATTTGTGAGCTGATATAGTATTTACTGGAAAATGTGAAAACATTAGGAAAATCCATCAGTTTAATTTTCAGAGTCTCATATATTTCAATATAGTCTACCGCCCAATATTTCCAAAAGCATTGCAAATGTGAGAAAAATGTTACATTAAATAAAATTGAATATAATTAAGAATATTGACAAGTATTTTTCTAACATCAAAAATACATACACATGCACACATATGCTATAAATATAATTTCTCAAAATAAGTTACATAATAATTCTAGAAAATAGAAGGAATATTACAAATCTGAGTTTAGATATAGTTCTGTGAAAGAATCCACAATTTCTAAAATTGCTTATCTCTCCCAGCTGTTGCTTTTCAAATGTACCAGGGTTCAAATACAAAGAAAAACAAAATGCAAAGAAAATAGAATATTAACATTTCTTATTTTTTATAGCACAAATCTCTCAAATCACTTTAAAAATAGAAGACCACATGTAGATATTTTTCTGAATCCAAATCCTGGAATATATAAGTAACTAATCATGAGATATTTGTTGAATTTGCATCAAATTGTTCAAGTCAGTAGGGTGCACACATTTTGAATTCCAAAAATATCCAAATATAGTCTTCATATAGATTATATTTAGCTCTAAGAAATGCACCTAGTTCAACACACACGCATAACCGCACACACACATACTCTTAATATTTCTGAGTATAACCATTGTTCACTAGTTAGAGGGTTTCATTTGCATTCTTAGAGTTATTCATCATAAGGTTATTTTCCTTATTGTTAATTTTATCTTCTAATATTTATAATTAACTTCCTTAGGTTAAGTCTTATAGAAAAATAAAATAGTCACCTATCTACCTCCAGCGGCTTGAGAGATTTTTTTTCTGGGGTATCTGGGTGGCTCAGTTGGTCAAGCATCTGCCTTAAGCTCAGGTCATGATCCTGGGGTCCTGGGATTAACCCCCACATCAGGCTCCACACTCGGTGGGGAGTCTTTCTCCCTCTCCCCCTGCTCATGCTCTTTTTCTCTCTCTCTATCTCCCTCTCTCTCTCTCTCAAATAAACAAATGAAATCTTAGGAAAAAAAAGAAAAAGACAGAGAGGGAGAGTTCTGTTTGCAGCTGATCTTTAGAGTTGATTCTATTGATCTGAATGATTAGGTGGATTCTCCATTTTCCCTGCTGGCTTATTTCAAGCATAACCACAGGTCCATTCATAATATAATTTGTGGCTGTCCTAAATATCACCAAAGAATGTCTTATATTCCGACTTTAGGTAATGCACTTTTCAACTCCACTTTAAGGTGAAATAGACTATGAACTTTCCTCTTCAAAACTAGGTTGCTTGAGAGCAAGTGCACTTTGAAGAGCAGACCAGAGAAATCAGTCTAAGGCACTGAATAGTGTCTTGGAGGCACATGTCAGAAATTAGCATAGAATAGGGAGCCAGAAGTCATGAGAGAATAACTGGAAAAGAAAGTAGAAGGAAAGAAAAGTAGAATGTGATAAGATAAAAAGAAAATTTGACATTTTCTTCTCAGTACTCCCACTAACCTTAGGCTTTACCTTTTAGAATAAGATACCCATTTTTTTTGTTTTGTTTTGGTATAGAAAATTTAGTAAAATCAAATTTTTGCTTAAGATCTGTAATTTTTAACACATAAATCTGTCACTTAAGGTGATAAGTAAGACAGTGTTATAGCAAATAAACCAATGGTTACCAGAGGGGGGGTGGGTTGAGTGATGGGGGGAAATAACTGATGGTTATTAAGAAGTACCCTTGTCCTGATGAGCACCAGGTGATGTATGGAAGTGTTGAATCACTAAATCGTTCACCTGAAACTAATATGTTAACAAACTGGAATTAAAATAAAAACTTAAAGACTTAACGAAATGTTATACTTTAAATTCATCTAGATATAACATATATATAGTTATATACTATATAAATATGTAATGATATAATTATATATCATAAATATTAGAGATATAGTATATCTAATGATATATTTATATATGATATTATCATCATATATTATATATAATATATAATATCATTAATTTGTCATTTGTTGCATTCCATCCTTAATATCCTATTTCAACTACAGCAATTATTTTAGCAATGTGTTTCAATAATTATTGCTCCTCCCACCATCAGTTATAAAATATTGTATAGGAGATATAAAATATGTTTTCAAAGTGATTATGTTTTTATTATTATTCATTAAGTACTTACTGAATGTTTAGTTTATCCTATGCACTGGATGTACAAAACTAAGTATGATTGCTGACCTCTAGTATGTCCAATGAATTACATCCAATTTAGAAGGAAATGTTCTAAATAATTTACTTTTGACAATATGGTTTCCTAATAAAGAATCTCAGTGTTCATAGAGCAATGGCATCAATTTTCACATTCTCTGTTTTAAATTATCACGTTGAACTCACTAACCAATTGCCACCCAGCCAGTGGAACTTCATGGCTCATACTGAACTCATCTTTATATTCATTGGAATATTTTCAGATGCACATAATATACTTGTCTCAACTGAATTTTGAAAGTAAGAAAAGTATTTTCTCTAACAGATCAAGAAGTTCCAAAGAGGTGTTACCAGAGTTCTTCCTACTCAGTGACAGTGCTAAAGTCTCCATTTCTTTCTGTTTACTCTGTCAGAAGCTTTGCTGCTTTCTGTCATGTTCTAAACATGGTTACTGTAATTTCAGGGGAAAGGTGGGGGGTGGCGGTGGAGGGGAGAAGAACATTCTTCCAAAGTGTTTTTGTCATCTCAGTGAGAAAAGCTTTTATAAGTTTGCCAAATGTGCTCTTCCTATGTTATAGCTAAGAATTATGTCGTAGTCCCACTTCTAAACTGATCCATGATGACAGTAATTGGACCATCATACTTAGACCAAAAGGATTTTATTTTGTGAACTAAGTTCTATTCCCCTGGAGGATTGTGGCAACATAAAGTAGGGTGGATCCTTGAGAAACAAACAAAAATTATGGCTTGACTGAGGAGGAAGGGAGAAAGGTTATATTTGGTGGTGAAGGCAGGGAACAACAGGGTCTTCTACCCTCTGATTTGCCTTGTCTCCTTCATCCTGCAGGACTTACTAAACCATCTGTTTTTAGTTTCAAAGTGCTGAGAGGGTCTATTTACCATGCCTAAAATTATAGGCAAAAAAGAACTACTCTCTCTGTAACCAATAAGGCTATTTTCCTAGACACCCATATTCTCAGTCATTGAAAGTCTTTCTTTAATGATATTTAGTTTCAAAATATCTCCCCAAACCTCTCACAGCTGTAGGGCAAAGAAAAACATAGCTTTAGTTAATATGCAAAGATTGTAACACAAATTACTGCTATTTCTTAATCCACTTTAATTTTATAAATTTAAAATTCTTATCCCTGCTTCATTGGTAAAGAAGATGGGATTCAGGGAGTATAATAATTTGCTTAATAGCTTCATTCCCATATCAAAATATTTCCCTTTTTTGGTGTTTGCAAGGCAGGGAGTGTTTACAGGGCAAAAGTCTTTGCTAAATACCGGAAAGCAATAGTTTGTGTGATACAACTAGTGAAAATGAGATCTGAAACTTGAACCCAAGTTTTCTCACCAACTTCTATGTTTCACCAAAACAACATTATACACAGGAATCATAACTTGAGGTCCAAGGGTTGATTATTTTCACCAAAATTACCTTGAAATTTCTAGGAAATTTCTACAGTTAAGATACAATAAGAATAGGCTATACACTATGGCAAGAGGCCATTACTCCCATCCTAAGGACCAACCCTCCCCCAATAAACATGTTTCAGAAGCTACAAAAACATTCCTTTTTTCCTCAGGGAGCTGACAATAGAAAAGAGAACTAAGTGCTAGAAGTGAGAAGCACCATTTGAGAGAACAGATTGATGGCTTCCCTTCACCCTGGTAGAACAAGGACAGAATCAATCATTTGGGTGTGGTAAGAAACCAAAGAACACATGGTCAAACTCTTAATGTAGGTATGACAAAGCCCAGGGCTCTCCAGCCAAAGAATGAGTTGTAATGTAGGTAATATTTTCCTAGGGTCTTCACCAAGTGATTTGGGGCAGTATGCCAAAAGATAGGGCTCTGGGCAGAAGATCTGAGAGGGATCCCTGAAGCAGTTGAGGCTCCCCCAGGGTGAGGTCAGGAGAGTCAGGATGACAAACTTGAGAGAAATCACGCAGGAGATTCTGTACCTAAGAAAGCAATGACAGTTATTCATTTATGTACATATTAATTTATGCATTTATTCTTCTCCTGCCTTAATATTAATAATCAACTACCACAATTTATGCATTTATTCTTCTCCTGCTTTAATATTAATAATCAACTACCATTAATAATAATCAACTACCACTACACAAGACTGTGTATTCACCACGGAGGTGGATAGAGACCACCAAGCCCCAGACCCTTCCTGTCCACTGCTCTCCATTGCTCCTGCTGAGGCAGAAGAAGAGACCAAATGGCTGTTCTGTTTGGCTCAGAAAAGAAAAAAACAAGTCCCCTGAGGATGATTTAGCATTCTCCTGAGACGCCTCCGTATAGATTATACTTCCACATAAAGAGTGCCCATTGGCCCTGAGAGACCGCAAAAATGTCCCGTTACCATCCCCCATCACCCATAACCATAAAAACTCACCCCTAACCTTGTTGGGTGCTCAGCTTTTGGAAAACGATCCCGCTGAGCCCGCTGGCGAGAATAAAGCTGTGTTCTCCCTGATTTCCGTGTGCCGCTTGAGTTTCCTCAGTTGCTTCTGATTTTCCACAACACCATTTGCGTACTATATGCCAGGCACTGTGTTTCACGTTTTTAAAACACTGGAATATAAATCTAGTATAACGACTCCTAGACTTCAAAGTAGAAACTGACACTTATAGAATTTAAGCAATTTGCTTAGAACCATGAACTAGTAATGGAATGGAGTCATAATTTGAGGCTATGACAGACCATAATAATACCTGTGCTCTGTCTGAATAATTCAGAGATAATTCATCCTCCACAATATCTAAGGTTTTTATTAACATGAACAAATTAGTAACAGAAGACTATGTATTCATATATATGATGCGAATTGATGTGCTAATATATAAAAACGTGTTCGTATTTTAAAATCTCCTAATATCACTTGGGTGCCTTAATCAGATTTGTATTACATAATTGTGATAAATATTCACAGAGGTTTACTTTTATGAACATGTGATTGGTGCTGTAATATAAAATATGTAATTGTGCATCTTTAAATAAGATGAGATGCATCTTTGTAGCCTTTGAGATACTATTTCTGTTTCAACCTATTTTGATAATAAAAGTGATTAAAATATTAGAACATATACTGGAAACACAAAGGTGTTACCATAATATTTATTTGATTTAGAAAATCTACCCCTCAAGTTATTTTTGTTTTGCTTCATTTTGTTTTTCTTCCAATAGTAACAGATTACCAATGCCATCAGTAGTGAATGATTTTAGGAACTGCTGATAGTCTAATACATTTGACTAGGGAAAGAAATTTATGAAAAGGATGTAAGCAAAGGGTGCAGCTGCATTTCATGGGACACAAGGGCATGCAGTGCATTCAGACCTCCTGAGGGCTGAGAATCCAGATGTGGAAATCTATCAAGGATCAAAGCTTCCACACCATCAGTCTTTCCCTTTCTCCTCCCTTGGAACCTTATGACCTCTTATTTCTTCACCACTTTGTATGTCTTCTTCATTCTTTTCTCTGTAGACTGGTTTTCTCTGCTCCTTAGCCAGATGAACACAGCTTTGCAATTAATATTATCTTGATTCCAGAACAAATGGTGTTTTACAGAATCACTGAATTTCAAGTTCAAGTTCCTGAAACCATAATATAGTGGGGTTAATAAAGTTCAACACTCTACCATGTTTGATACATAAGATAGTAGATTCTATAGACAATTGTTGGGAAACAAGAAGTTCATTAAACTGATAAAATAGACTCCAATACATCCAAACATTTTGGACACAAATGTTTGAGACACTGTTAGCAGAGCCTTCACTGCTAAATCGGTGTTAGAAATGATCAGTCCTTAACTTTGTGTGTAGAGTTACTTCTTTTCTATTTTCTTTCTAGGAAAGAAAGAGAGAGAGAAAGAAAGAAAGAAACTGCTAAAACATCACCAAAAAAAAAAAAAAGTTTTAGTTTGAAAAGGCAAAGTTCTGAAGTGTATAAAATCTATGTCTGATACAATAAAAGTGAGGAATTTCTTGAATTCTTTTCTTCACTTCTGAGGAAATAAATGTTCTCTTAATAATAAGTGAGAATAGTAAAAGCAAAATAGTGAGATACACGAATGTGCTTGAGAAAAGACCTTGGCACTGTCCTTTCATCCCTAAGACAGTGCATCACAGAGTTACAGAGACTGGCTATGTGAGAAAATGCTCAGTCAAGCAGTGGAATAGGACGTCTCTCTTTATGGAGGAAAACAGATTTAGCAGGCCGTCCCATAATCCCCTTTATTAATGAAGGAGCGGAATAGGATGCTGAGCCACGATGCTCAAAGCACTAAAAACAAAATGAAAAACTAAAAACTTTGCAAAGATTAAGAATGGCCAACTTCAAATGAATGAGAACAGTTGTAACCAGAACTTATACAGGCAAATATGTGCAACACAATGAAATGGCATAAAATACAATATAATTCTATACTCAGTTTAATTCTATTTTAAGTATAAGTCCTATAAACATATATTAAAAACAACAAACAAAAAACAAACAACAACAAAAAAAAACCCTTACGTAATATTTTCAGGCTACATAAACCATCTCAAGAAATTCCCAATAAGATCAATTAGTTACATCATATCCAATGACTTCAATGTATTAATGCAGTATAAACAGAAAATAATAATGAACAGTCCAAATACACCTGTGAACAATCCAAAAATATTCTAATAATGTTTGTAAATGATAGTAGAAATGAAGATAGAAAAAGTAGAGATAAAAGTAAAGAAAATAGAAATATACATAAAAAGTAGAATATATAAAATAACTTGGAGTGAACCTTCTCTTCACTTAAGATACCTTCTCTTAGCTTAAGATACCTATCTCAGAAGTAGATTAAAATAAAAATTTTAAAAAGCTACGGAAGACAAAATAGAAAATGTACCTAACAAGTAGTTCACAAATGAAATGTTGAAGCTTTAAGATGGCTTAGTGAAAAAATGGACAAAACTTTAATACCTGGAATCTATGAAAAGATCAACAAAATAAAACAAACTAAAAATGGAAGTAATACATTTGCACGGCTATGTGGACTCATTAATTAAAATTTAAGTTGGCTCTTTGAAAATATAAAAATATAACTTCAGCAAGTTTGAGAAAACTATGTAATATGCATGCCTAAATATATATATTACATATATTAATATAATACATAAATACATATATTAATCTATAAGGTATATATTTTAAATTTAAGATAACAATGCATATACTTATATACCCATACATTTGTTATTATATATTATGTTTTATTTTCCACTGAATTATAATTTATAGTAATGAAGGCAAGTAAATTGAGAGGTAAGAAGAAATAAACCTAAAAGAAAGTGAAATGGCAGTACAAGTTCAGTTCCTAAAATCCCCAGGTGCACTCATTCATTCATTTTGTATTTAACTCCTTCATTCATTTTGTAAAGATAGGTTAATGTGGCTTAGAAATTAAATGAAAATCACACATTATAAAATTATAAAAACCAAAAATCTAACTTAATAAGGAAGCAGAAAATTTGAAAAATACTACATCTTTCCTTCTCTCTCTCTGCCTGCCTCTCTGTCTACTTGTGATCTCTGTCTGTCAAATGAATAAATAAAATCTTAAAAAAAAAAAAAAGAATCCTTTTCCTTGTCTTTTCCAACTTCTAGAACTGCATTCCTTGTCTCTTATCCCCTTCCTCCTTCTTTAAAGCCAGATGCACAGAACTTTCAAATATCTCCATGCAATGTTTCACAGTGAATTCTCTCTTATAAAGATCCTTGTGATTACATTGGACCTGACCAGATAATCCAGGCTTCTCTTCATATCTCAAGATCCTTAACTTAATCACATTTGTAATATCCATTTTGCCATTAAAGGTAATATATTCATAGATTTGGAAAATTAGGACATGGAAGCATTTGGGCATATCACTCAGCCTACAACAGACATCTTTGCTTTCTCAAGAAAGCATGCAAAATTCATAAGGAAAAGTACTACTAAATATGATGGCATTAATATTGAAATTCCCCAAATGCAAAAGCACCACAAACTTAAATATCAAGAGGCAGCCTGGAAGAAAAAAAATTGCTATACTTTAAACAAATATTATTATCTAAAATATTAAAAATTACCAATAAACTAAAAATTTTAAACAACCTAATAGTAACATAGTTAAATAAAATATAAATGAATATTAAAATTCTGAAAAGTCAACATCATAAATAGAAAGAATGTAAATTAAAATAAATTATGGCTTTTTGGCATAATTTGAAAATGAAAATAGAAAATGAAATGAAATGAAATAAATGAAATGAATGAAAATGAAAATAGATTGAATTTCTAATTGTTAATTTGTTGTTAAGGGAAGAAAACATTTTCTCTACCCTTCTAAGTTCCTTTAGCTGGCCTATTAGTTAAATTGACATTAAGCAGATTAACAGGAGAAAACCAGATTTAGTTTTGTATGTATGGGAGCCCAACAAAGACATGAGAAACTCAAAGACAGTCAAGCAATTGAAGTTTACGTGCTATCCTAAACTAAGGACACTGGGGGTGGGGTGGGTAGGGTCTGAGGCTTCAAAGGAAAAGAAGAAAATTCACAGGAAGATGGGAAAAGCAAATATTTGGTAACCAAAGCCATGCCATACAGAGACAATGGGACACATACTGGAATTTGAACAAACAAGTCTTGCCTAGCCTCCCCCAGTTTACCACACCTAACCCATACACTTTGCAGTCATCTGTGGCTGTAGTTCTCTCCCTGATCCCTCCTTCCACTTAAATTCTTAGAAGCAGTTAAGGGGGAGGTAAAAAGTTATTCTTAAATCCTGTGGGCCTTGTCTATCAACCCAAAATAATAAATGTGTGAAAGTGGCACATTTTGGGAAGACTCATTCTGAACACCTTCAATACATTGATTAAACATTCTGAAGGGAAAGTCAGTGTTTATTCAAATGAAAATAGGTCTGAATTTAAACTTCCCCTTCTAATATTGACTTTGGAGAGATATTTGTCAGATACCATGTGCAAGAACATGTGCAAGAATATACTTTTAGGTTTTCCTTACTGTGTGACATGATAATATCTACAAAATTAAATGTCTCTTAGTGGAAAAATCTTTAAATAAAGACAGTATGTAAATGCTATAGCCTTCTATTCAACAGTGAATGATATCAATAGATATGACGGTGTCTCCTTATCATTAATTTGAAAAGACAGGGACACTGTATTTGATTTATGAAAATAAATACACATTTATTAATTCTTTTAACAGAAATTAGAGTTTTAAGACTTGACAAATAAAATTGTAAAATACTCAGTTAAATTTGAATTTTAGATAAATAATAAGTAGACAATATTACATTTCTGAATGCTCTTTGCTTCAGTTACACTATTATAAGTTTGAGATCACGGGTTGATAACGTTTTGAGGTTTTATTTTTTCAAGAGAAAACATACTTCATCTATATTTTATTAATGAATGTGAAATTTTGTCATAACAGCTTTCATTAACACAAATTCTGGACATGTTTATTAATGACTATATCACTTCCATTAATAATGAAAGTAGCATTGCACTTAGTAGTCAAGGGCTCAATGCCTGATAATATTAAAGATAACAAACAGTAATTAAATCTTGAGGGCTATCTGGGGCTCTATATTTGTTTTTATTACAGAAATTTTCTTAAGTTACCATAAGAACATTTTCCCTCCTCAACTAGATGTAAGTCCTTAAAGACAAAGTACTTGGTCCTTAATTTGTTTTTATATTTAATGAAAAATGAATTACTTTTAGCAAATTTTTCTGTCAATTTTGGTGGCTATTCTTTTTTTTTTTTTTAAGATTTTATCCATTTATTTGTCAGGGTAGAGGTAGAGAGAGAGAGAGAGAGAGAGCGAGCACATGAGCAGGAGGGAGAAGCAAAGGGAGAAGCAGGTTCCCCCCTAAGCAAGGGATCCTACCAGGATTTTGATTCCAGGACCCTGGGATCACGACCTGAGCCGAAGACAGGGTGGCTATTCTGACAAATATTTTAAATTTTCACATGGTCTTAAACTAAAAATTAGATTGCTCACAATTTCTAATTGATGTTGGCAAGGAAATATTTTGAAATGTGAAGTCTTGAAACGCTTCTATGCTGAGGAGTTTTTTCTTCGAATTCAAAAATACAATTTCATTAAAAATACATTATTTTTTGTGTATTAGATAATGTGGTAATCAAATTATTTAATCTTCATGCCGGTGAGATTCTTTCTCTTTCACGGACATTAACTAATCTCTAACTCCAGCCAGATAGTAACAAGGAATTTAAAGATGTGTGCCTGGCTGCTTAGTCAGTAGAACATGTGACTTTTAATCTCAGGGTCATGAGTTCAAGCCCCATTTTGTTATGGAGGCTACTTAAAAATAAATAAATAAATAAAAATAGAATGTGGGTGGAAAACCACCATCCTTCACCACTGCTGAAATCAATTCAAAAGGCCAAGCTCCTGAGTAGTATGTCAGAAAAATATATAATATACCTTTATCTTCTCCATCTCTTGGTTCTTTTTGAACTGTCCCAGGTTTTTATTTAGACTAAATCTCCTTTGTGGGATACATTGCAATGTAACAGTGTAAATTGATTTGATACACATGGTCAATATGCCTTCATCAATAAGCTTAAGGAATATGAAGTTCGAAAGATGGGAAACTACAACTTTTGTCAACATGTCATCTTAGATTCTGTTCAATGAAAATATGTAGTAGGTGAGCCCCATCTATAAATTATATAAAGTATTTCACCTTAGAATGGCAGATGAGTGTTTAAACACTGTCAAGTTATGTCAGACTATGGCTGTTTGTTTAACAACGGAAACAATTATTTTTAATGTAAACATGGTACATCTTGTAGAAGTTCAATGTTTTCTCACTGTGCCAGCAATCCTAATCCAGGTAAAACCTGGATAGCTTTGAAAGACACTATTTTTATGTCAAATTCATACATATGTATAATTTTTAAGAAATGTTCTTAAATTCACCTACTAATAGTCCACGCTATACTTATAGGAAATAATACAAATAAGAAAAAAAGCACTTGTTAACAGCAGATGGTAAGGATGTATAGCCATTCAAGTTTTTACCCTGACCTCTGACTTCCCTTCCATTATAATTCCACTTGTATCTGGTGCGATGGAAAGATGGAAGAACTTTTGGGGCTCTGGCTGAAAAACAGTTGAGTTGGACCTGTTCAAATTTCTTAGTGAGTTGGAAAAATGTCTTTGCCATGTCAGTAAAACAAATGAGGAGAATGTAAACTATCCAAACTTGAAAGTCCAGGAAATGTACCTTCTTTTACTAACTTTAAATTTATATATTTAAAAAAAATAGGAGACATTTCAGATAAATTTAATAAGAATAAAAATAAATCTGATATGTGTTAAAATAGTAGAAAATTTTCTGATATTGAATACTAAATTCTAACATTTCAAACTGTTTCAAAGTAATTTTTATTGAAGTATGATTAACATACAATGCTATATTAGTTTGAGTTGTGCATTTTTCAGATTTTAATAAAGGCTTAAAGTTATTTAAAAATATGTAACTTTTGAACTGAAATAATGAATAATAACTTTGGTTATTAGATAATTTAGAAAAACTAGTGATTCATGAAGTACATTAAAAATTGAGGTTCATGTTGATTTGGCAAGAAATATTGACATTGAAAAAGATATTAAAATTAAAATATACCAAAAAAAGGATATTAAAAAACAAAATGATTAGTGATAAACACCTTAGATGTGCTTTTTAAAATTTTTTACTCCTTAAGAAAACAAGAAATAACCAAAACTATTATAACTCAAATATGAAAAACTTATGGCTTCCAAAATTTGATATCAACAATAACCCTATGTATTTGTAATGTATCCCTAATAGAATATGTGAAACCAAAATATGTTTATACAAATCATCAATAGTAAAAAATAAATTTTGAATTACCATGCTAGAAGAAAGTATCTCTCTTTCACTTATGGATATATTTATATCCTGTGTCCAATATTCAAAATATTGTACTGTAAAGAATAATCATTTAAATAAAATTGATAAGGACAAAATAAGGTAATCAATTGTGATTAAAGAAGGTCACTTCAGCAAGCTTGTTTCTTCTCAGTTTTAGGCAAGATTTTAAAATCTATGAATTTAAGGAAAGCAGTGGCATAAAATGCACATGATTCTTTGAAAACAAACCTATTTGTAAATTCTTTTTGCAATAATTTCATTTCAAATTTCATTTACCGTGTAACTCTTATGTTTCAGAGGCTGTGTTATACAACATATTGAGACTTCATAGATTTAATGGACTCAGTGTTTGGGGTTCTCAATTTATTTTCAATAATATATATATGCAAATAATTATAGTAAATTATGATATTTTGATATATGCATCAATGTGTTTCTACCTTAAAACAAGAAAATATTCAATCAGACTTCCTAGAGAAATGGTAAAAGATTTGAATCTTCGTGACATAAGTAGGAAATCACTATATGGGTGACTTTGGGAAAGAAGTCTGCCCCTACCACCATAGGGTTATAGTTTCACAGAGAAGATCATGGCATAATTAGGGAATTTTGCAAAATTCAGTCGGGGGTCTTCACTCATTCTTATTGCCACATCACCAAAAGACTTCTGTGAAACTATATACCACCTTGGTCTTCTAGAACCTTTAACACATATTTTAAATATAAACACTTTAAAATCAAGTTACATCACTCATTTAAGTATATCAAATCAAATCTAAATATCTTAAAAGTTTGACATCACAATCTTCCACTTAAGGAAACATGTAAGTCCACTCTTGTTTCACCATTAGGCATTATTACATCATCCTTTTTAATCCTGACCAAACGAGTCCATCCTATTTCCTCCACAGATGGGTGTCCTCAAGTAATATACATCTGTGCTTTAAAGTCCTTTATCAATGACCACGTTAAAATGCTATTCAATAAACTTTATATGTAAAGTAAATTTTAATTCAATTTTCTATGATCTTAGAGTTATTTTAAGAAGTTCTTTGGACTTGAGTTATCATTATAATTACTGGTAGCACATAGTAAAGTAAAACCTAAAGTTAAAAGGTTTCTTAAATATTCATTATAATAACTTAACATTTTCTTAAAATAAATCTCTCAGTGAGATTGATAGGGCTTTTTTGGTCACATCACAGAAGCGAATGCTACTTAGTACTAGAACAAGACAGTCATCCAGCACAATTTTATTTCTATATTTCTTCCCTTTTCTTAGGTATATGTGGAGAAAATATGTTTACATAAGTAGATGGTAATGGAAGTAGATTCATTTTGTTGAGAACTGTTCCTCCGTTCTTTGAATTTAATAGTATGCCAAAAATTATGTAGCTACCTATTTCTGAAATTATTTTAAATAATCTATCATCTGACAACTCCATTAGGTTTTCCCTCCACTGTGTTGAAAGTAAATAATAGTAAGCCAGAACAAGGGGATTTATTACTTAGTCATTAGTGTCACTCACTTTTGCAATACCAACCTTAATGTTTCTAATTATATCTGAGGGTGCTTCAGTATTCACCCTCTGGGGCCATGCACCAGAGTAAAGGTGACTGTAGAGTTTATCATCCAAACTGAGAATAAACGTGGGCAAATTTAACAAGCAAGCAAGAAAATAGGTACAGTCAGGACTGACACAAACCAGAGCAAAACTGTCACTTTACTGAGAAAAAAATACCAAAAACAGATGAGAGGCATGTCATTCTCTGAAAAGTTAGACAAGGGAATTTGTAGGGAGACGAGTGAAAAAATTACAGACTTATTTTCTTAGGCACACACATTTTTAAATTTTACACTTAGAAAATTGCATACATGAAGGGTCTAAAATGCCCAGTCATATATGGCACTTTTTGAGGACAATCTCTATTGATTAAAGAACGTGAGGAGTAGAACAATGTGTGTCCACGACGTTAATGCATTTGGACCTTTTTGTTTCCGTAACGTGAAATTATGCTCTCAGGCAACTGAGATCATTGAGTCTAGTTCCATGTATGTTATGCCAGGGTACCATGCATTGTGCAAGAGTCTGCTAGGGTATGTGGGTCAAAGACCAGCACATTAATGGGGCGATGTTACTACCCCAGTCCACCTTTAACTCAAAGTTATTTGTTACTAAAAATTAATGAAGTGAGTTACTACCCCAGCCCACCTTTAACTCAAAGAAGAAATTTTGCACAAACAGCTTATATGGTCTAAATTAAGGTGGTAGAACCTCCCAGTTTATCACTCCCAACACAAACTAGTACGGTTCATATTCAAATGACAAAGTTGCAGAGTGGGTCTGGGTTGGGGGCGGGGGAACTGCAGAGAAAGGAGCCTATCAGGAGAGGAAAACCCTGTTGCAAATTTTTCTTTCCTTTTTTCTTTCTCTCTCTCCCTACCTCTCCTCCCTCCCTTCCTTCCTCTCTTCCTTCTTTCACTCTTTCCTCCTTGCCTTCGTTTATCTTTTCTTTTCCTTTCCTTCCTTTTCTTTTTCCTTCTTTCTTTCTCTTAAAAGCTTTTTCTCTCTCTCTCTCTCTTTTTCCCTGTTTGTTTTACTTTAAAAAATCTGTCTCATCACTTGATACTTCAAACAGGTCATGAACAGATTCCTTGTTACTTCCATGACGAACTGCAGAAATCTAAGTCCTGAAGTTATTTCGATCCAGACGTATTATCCACCATTTCAATCTACGGGTAAGCTTCTTACAAGGGCAGTCAGTCAACTTGGTTTCCCCATACTAGAAGAGGGGTCCTGTTCAGTTTGCTGGGAGGCAAGCAAAAGTAAAACCAACCAACCAACAAACAAACAAACCAACAAAAAACAGATTCTTGAACAATTAAACCATACTGCTGATGAGGGAGCAGGAGGCTGGCTGAGGACAAAGCAAGAGCTGGCGCCTTGCACCCCCCCCTTCACCCGCTCCCCTCCATATGTGTAGCATTCCTCAGGTACCCCTGACTGCCATAAAATGATAAATAGTTAACTTGCTGAGATCACAATCCGGCAAGACAGGAGTCTCCCTTGGTTTGCAAATGTCCTTGAGATTACAACAAAGAAGTTACCTTATCAATAGCCCAATTTCCAAAGACACAGAACTCAGTTCCTCAAGCCCTAATGTCACCCTCCCCTCCATAAAAAAACGAAGGAGGCGGAGGTAGAAGGAAAAGTAAATAAAGTTAAATTTCTTCTAAACCTAAATCTCATTAACAAGGATGCTTGATAGCAGGAATGTAACATTCCACCAGACTTCCAATTGTCTTTACTTGATAGCAACTAAGCCTTCAATATCCTGATAGTATTCTTTGCCCCAATAGCCCTTCTGAACACCCCTTTGTCCTCACCTACCCAACTCCTGTGTATATAACCAACCACTCCTAACAACCCAGGGCAGCAGCTCTTCCTGCCCACGGGTCCTGTCCCCGTGCTTTAATAAACCACCATTTTGCACCAAAGATATCTCAAGAATTCTTTCTTGGTCATAGGCTCCAGACCTCAGCCCACCAAACCTCACCTAGGTTCTAGAACTTCATCACTGCTAAAATACCAGTCCTGTTTGGTCCTTCCTTTCTTTTCCTCTTCTCAAGGACTTCTCTCAGGTGGATCACAATTTTTTCTCTTTCCTGGAATAGTCTTTAGTATCTCCCCTGTGGAAGAAGACATAAATTCTCCTAGACCTCATATTTTTGGCCTAGAGAGAGCCACAGGTTAGAAGGCTCCCATTTCCATTTCGACAGTGTCTCCATTTCCCTGGCTACACATTCCTTTCCCACCTGCTCCTTCGGGAAGACAGCACTGACAGGCAAAGCCAGTCTGCAGTCTCCTTACATACTTGCCCTGGGCATGGTCATATATAGTTTGGCCACGCTACCAGCAAAAATTTTTATTGTGTGCTGGTATGTTCTCTTGTTTATCTGATGTTTACTTGCCTGATGGGTTACATATTTGCTTTTTGATTATTTATATTCTGTGGGGTTTTTGTTGTTTTTTGTTTGTTTGTTTGTTTTGTTTTAATAATAAGAGCTTCCTAAACTCAGAATTCTTTCTTTCTTATTCACTGGTGCAGAGTGATAGGTATTCTTTATAAAATTATTTTATAGAATCTAAAGATCTATAACTGCTACAATGCCACAAACTTAATCAGTAATTAGAAATAAGCTCATTTGGGTAATTGTTGTAGGCTTTCTTCACTTTCTCAATTTTAAGTTCCTTACCTGTTTCATTGATCTTACATCTTTACTTATTATTTCTTTGTTTCTCTGGATCTATTTTGTTTTCCTTTTCTAGTTTTGTTCTATTTTCAAATATATGCATTTAAGTCTGTAGAGTTTGCGCTGTGCCCTGTTATAGCTACAATCAACACCTCTACTATGTCATATTTTTATTGTTATTTGGTTCAAACTATTTCCTGCTTCCTAACAATGTTTCTGTAAAAATGGGAGCTACTACATGGGTAATGTCCAAACACATGACATTTTATAGTTGTTTTTAAATAACTGATTTATAATTGAATTTTTCCCTTGTCAAAGAACATACTAGGAGGCTGATATCCATAATCTAATTGGAAAGAAGTGCTTCATTGGTACATTAGGTACGACCTTTGTATAACCTCAAGTTAGCAGCTATTTATTATTATTCGTTTATTTATTTATTTTTTCTTACTATGCTTGCCTCTAGCATCACCCCCTCACTGCTTCCAAATTGCTGCTTTTACTTTTCTTTGTGCTAGGAAATCAAATAAGCAAGCTTTTTTTTTTTTTTTTTTTTTTTTTTTTTTTTTTTTTTTCTTTCTTTCTTTTTTTGGCTTTCAGTCCAGAAGGACCTCATCTCTGCCCCTCTTATTTGAGGAGCAAGAAGAGGAAAGGGAAAAAGGGGTATAGGTAGGGATAAGAGGATGTAGGGCGCTGCCAAGGGTAAGGTCAAAAATCAGGCTGAGATCTCTGACTTGAGTCTGGACCCAAGGCAGCATCAGCAGGTGAGAATGGCAGGGTTTTTTTGTTTGGAGGGCAGGGGGAGATGCCATGAGGCGACTCCCCACCTCCCTTGCCTCACAGATTGGCCTGCTTTCCCTGATAAAACTCCTCCCAGCGGCTCTCGAAGAAGCGGCGCATGATGTGCCCAGCCTTGCCCACTTCCGAGTCATCCTCATTGAAGGTCTGGCAGTTGTCAAAGACCAGGAGTGCATCCGCTGCAAACTCCTCTGAGCTGGTGTACCCTCCCCGGAGCAGCCGCTCCCGCATGGTGGAAAAATCCATTGGGTTTTTGATGATGCGCCGGTACCCGCTCACCAAACGTGGGTTCACGGGCTCCAGGAATGGCCAGGCTGCGTCATGGGACTCCATCTCCATCAAGATAATCTCGCAAAACGTGAGATCACTGTGGTGGTTCCGCATGGAGAATCGCCGCCGCTTCGAGGGGGACAACCCTTCTTCTGAGTACCGAGGCACTGCTGGGCTCTCCCGGCCCCTGGAGAGTACCCGGCGGCGACGGCCATCACCCTCCGGGAAGTTCAGCTCATAACTGTTTTTCCGCTTCTGGCCTCGTTTTGGGAAACCAGGCTTCTGAGTGAATCCTCCTTCTACCTGCTGGGCCAAACATACTGCACAGAACCAATCTCCTTCTGGGACAGCCTCCATCTTGGGCCGATGGCAGTAAATGTGGCAGCCACGGTCACATCCATCACAAAGCAGAAGAAACTCATCATTGTCACCCTTCCGGCAGACTAGCTTTTTTTTTTTTTTTAATGGTATCTAACATAAGAGTGTGTAAGACCTGAGGGACTTTTCTATGAAGAAAGTGCTTGGCTTTTAGTTCACAATTTATGTCACATTTATGTGTTTTGAGGCCACTGAGAGACATGTGTTCGTTGATTTTCAGGTTCATGACTCTGTGATCAGATTAGTTGAGTTTATCAAATTTATAATGAGTGCCCACTAAATGGCAGGCACTGGACCTGAGCTGAATTTACACATGTGAATAAGACAGTATTCACCCTCTAAACTCTTGAGTTCAGTAGGGTAGAAAGTCACACACATATACAGAAAATGTCAACGTGCTAGGACAAATGCTGTGAAAAAGGCTCCTGTAAGGAACTGGGCATTTAATGCATTCTGGAGTGTGTGTGGGGATTGAGCTGGGGCAGAGGAGATAAGAAAAAGAAATATGCTGGAGATGACATTTGAAAGGCATTCCAAACAGAAGAGAAACATCATTGAAAGTGCAGATGAAAGCGAACAAACAGTACAGGGAACAAGGGAACCAGGGAACTACAAGCCCCACATTATTGGAATATAAATTGTGTACCTGGAAAATAACAACAGAAGTGATCACTGCTTTGCTTGATCTCTCATAAAATGTTCTAGAGCTACAGGCAAGGGATAAGAAAACTATCAGTAGATATTACTATAGGATTTAAATCACATTTTAAACAAAACAAACACAGAGGGCTAAACTTCGGTTTTTTTGTTTTGTTTTGTTTTGTTTTTTCAGTCTACCACAAACGTTCAAACATGTCTACCACTAAGTATGGATTCACGAAGTTGGTGAAACTGTCCAGCCATCCTTATCACAACTGTCATCTTCATGGTCCTTAACAAGTTTAGAAAATCTTATGTCCCTCCACCAAATCATTTTAATTGAAAGAAATACAATTCCAAAACCAAAAGTAATGAGATCAATTTAAATTTTACCAGAGTCTTTCCCAAAAGCCAAGGTGAAAGCTTATGTATAGCGCACAGAATAAAGTCTTGAAAACTGCTTTCTTCAACTCTTTAAATATAGATGAAAACCAGGGTGCCTGGGTGGCTCAGTGGGTTAAGCCGCTGCCTTCAGCTCAGGTCATGGTCTCAGGGTCCTGGGATCGAGCCCCTCGTCAGGCTCTCTGCTCAGCAGGGAGCCTGCTTCCTCTTCTCTCTGTCTGCCTCTCTGCCTACTTGTGATCTCTGTCTGTCAAATAAATAAATAAAATCTTTAAAAACAATAAATATAGATGAAAACCTTTATCAACAACCGACATTTTTCTCTTCACTCTAATATACCCAAGTTCCTCATTAAGTCTGCACTCAAGAGCTCATCACTTTTGTAACTGTGCCTCTCTTCCTGACCTTAATTTATGATGTTTCTTTCTCCCTCTCTTTATTCTCCTTACTTACTATGTTTTTATGGGTCACATATTCTGGAACTAGACTGTATGGGTTTGCAGCCTGCACAGGAACTTAGCATACGATGAATGTAGTCAAGTTTCTCAAACTCCCTGTGCCTCAGTTTGCTCATCTGTAAAATGTGACTCTAATAATACCTTCTCACAGGGTCAGTGTAGAATTAAAACAATTAATCCTTGTAAAATGCATAGAACAGAGCCCTGTACTCAAGAAGTGCTTTGTAAGTACCCTCTATTACTATAAGGCCTACTTAACATAGTTTCTGTGTTACGCATACTTGGGATTTTCAAAGAGTTAAAGACAAAACTATGTCCCTTTTACTGATCTACTATAAAATAAGGTGGCTTCAGAAATAACTTTTTTTTTTTTAAGATTTTATTTATTTGACAGACAGAGATCACAAGTAGGCAGAGGCAGCAGAGAGAAGGGGAAGCAGGCTCCCTGCTGAGCAGAGAGCCAGATGTGGGGCTCCATCCCAGGACCCTGGGATCATGACCTGAGCCGAAGACAGAGGCTTTAACCCACTGAGCCACCCAGGTGCCCCCAGAAATAACTTTTAAAAATTACCTAGGTTTCTAAATATAGTGAGAATGAGTGATCTAAGATACATTATTACAAAACCACATTTTTTTCCCTCAATTATTTCCTAAGATAGTATCCAAGGACGTGAACAAATATATTCATCTGTTATGTCATAATGAGTGAGGAATGTCTGGTGACTCACATATGCTTTCTCCTAACCCAGAATCTCTCCTCCCATGAGAAGAAGCCAATATGAAGGGTCAACTCAGATATCCTACTATAAGAACCTCCAGAACCAACTAAATCCTTGTACCCACTTTTCCCAACAAGATTTCTGCTCAGAATCTTCCATGTGGCATTCTTCCTAGCTGCAGAGAGGCAGTAAAACTCATTTTGCTTTTTTCATAAACAGATCTCTTTACTTCAGAAGGGTATTTTCTATACTGGCCACAATTAATCAATTATAGTCTGTATTTCTATAATTAAGTCTATACCTTTTGCGTGGGGACATTTCAGGATTTCCTTGAAGATATTTATAAAAAGGGGGTGCGTGAGTGGCTCAGTGGGTTAAGCCTCTGCTTTCGGCTCAGGTCATGGTCTCAGGGTCCTGGGATCCAGACTCGCATCGGCTCTCTGCTCAGCAAGGAGCCTGCTTCCCTTCCTCTCTCTCTCTCTCTGCCTGCCTCTCTGCCTATTTGTGATCTCTGTTAAATAAATAAATAAAATCTTAAAAAAAAAAAGATGTTTATAAAAGGAATTTCAAGAAAAGATAAGGTGTTGCTCGCATGGATGAAATGTGATCAAGAAAATCTTAGTTAAGGCAGGACCCTAACAATGAGGAGAGATAGGCAGTGTACTTTAACAAGAAGCAAATGCAGTATTTTCAATAACACACACAGATTTGTAGATCCTTTCTAAAATATACCCTGAAACAAAAACTTCCAAAAAAAATCGTGGGTATACTTTTGAAGAGTGAGGTTCTGTAATTCAAGCTTCTAATCAATACTTTTAGATAGGGAGGAATAAAAAATTCTCTCTGTGGCTATAATATGTGGTGCCACGTATTCCCCAGAGAGAATGTTTACCCCATGCCTACAAAAACTTTGAAAGCAAAAACATATATTAGAAGTATTTGTAAACATTCTGATGTTTTATTATGAAGAATTTTGTGCTGACTCAACTAAAATCAGTAAATTGGTTACTTGAGACTTCAGGATTATAAAGTGTTTTGTTTTGTTTTGTTTCCTGTGGGAAAATACTGAAGGAAGTGTGTTTTACTATTTGGGGTGAATAGAAGAAAAATACTGAATGACTTGAATTTAACTTTCTCTTCCAACTGGCCTTAAATCACTATTTTTAAATTAAAATTATAAACACACATCAAATAAATGTTTTTTAAAAACCATGTTGTGACATTTATACTGACTTAAATGTAATCTCTTGAGAAATACATATCTATTCCATGAGAACTTGGTGAGTCAACTGTTACTATTAATTGCCATTTTTCCCCAAAATAAATTTTACACAAACAACAAAAATTATTTAAATGGCTAGCTTTTATTTTAAAACATTTACCATTGATTAGAAATATCTTTCTATGAGGTCTAAAAATTTAGCTTGGTTTCTTCATCTGAATTTCACAAATTAAAAGATATCTCTGTAATTTTCAAGATTACATTTATTACACAAAGTAGATTTCATGGGATTAAACTTCCATTATAAAACATGCTGTTTAGGGGCGCCTGGGTGGCTCAGTGGGTTAAGCCGCTGCCTTCGGCTCAGGTCATGATCTCAGGGTCCTGGGATCGAGTCCCGCATCAGGCTCTCTGCTCAGCAGGAAGCCTGCTTCCTCCTCCTCTCTCTCTCTGCCTGTCTCTCTGCCTACTTATGATCTCTCTCTGTCAAATAAATAAATAAAATCTTTAAAAAAAATAAAAAATTAAAAAAAAAACAAAAAAAAACATGCTGTTTAGAGTTGCTTTTCTCCTTTTTTTTTTTTTTAATGGTAAAGAGATTTTATGATTACTGGTTTTATGTAAATAGCCCCTACTTAAAAAAACAAAACAAAATTTTTGTGCTTTTCCTGAAGAATTATGTATCCATGTTATAGACAAAATGTAAAGAAATGATAAAGTGCTAAAAGTTACACTGTAATCTATAGGCTACAAAGTGCTCTGCAATTTCCAGTAACTGATGTCACAAAATATTTATTAGGACTATGTAAACTGATGGAAAAAAAAAGATAAATATGTGAAAACTAATATGCAGTCATTTCATATATATTACCAGTGGCCCAGGAAAATTTTTAAATTAAATTTTAATAATTATGTTAATCTGTGTGACAAAGCTTAAAAAATCATATACTATTTGTCCCAATTACTTCATTTATAAAAATAAATTTAAAAATACAATTTTAATTAAAATGTGGATATTAACTTAAGCAAGGAAGTTAATCACTATATAACAGTAGTACTTTAACACTAAAGGATAAGAAATAACCTAAAAAATAAAATAATAGAAAATGGTAATATTACATTTATTCTTTTAATATTTTACATATATTGTAGTAATATTTAAAATATATTTAAAGGCATAGAAAAATTTCTTAGTGCATAAGGCCATGAGAATCAGAAATATAAGACAAACTAGTACTGACTATCTTACAATTTGTGTGTGAGTAGGGTTAGAACAGAAATTTTAAACAAAATCTGAAAAGCAACACACATTTATAGTGTTTAAATTTTGGTAATGCTATTTGGAGTGATTTGTTTTCTGTTTCTATGTAATTTCCTTATGAGTCAGTCATTTATATTTGACATAAACCATTGCCTATTCATGCTTTAGAATAAATGAATATTTTTATTAATGAATGATTTTTATAGAATATTACCTACTTATACTTTTATTAATGTGTTCATTTCCTACTGATAAACTACAGACCTTGAACAAGCTAAGAGGAAAAATGAAATGAAACTGACTGTAACAAAAACTGACTGTAACTATGTCTTCTGAAAATACTACAAAATTCAAATTATTCTAACATCTTATTATGGCTCCCCTCCATGTGTAGAAACTTGCAAGGAAAAGAAATGATGAAACCCAATCACTGATTCTGTGCTGCCAGAGAAGAATGTTCTTTTTCTAGCACTGCTCATTAACATTCAAGTATTGGGAAAATTAACAATCAAAGGCCTTTGAAGGTCAGATTGAAAGGGAAAAAAAAAAGGAATTGGGGAAAGAACACAGAAAGAGATGGTGCCGTTTGCACTGAATAAAGAAATATGTAGACTTAATACACACTTCGTAGTCCTCTTATAACCAAAAGAGAGACCAACCATAAAATAAAACTTAAGCTTGACTGGCATATCAGAGTATGGATTCTAGTTTCTCTATAGCTGAGCTGCTGGAGGACTCTGTCTCTAAATGTCTTTTTATGGAAGATTACTCGTTTCCTGTTTGTTTTAGTCAACGGGACTGATACTATAACCTGTGGCCAAAACCATTATGACTGATACATTATTTTTAGGTAAGCTCAGATTACAACTGGACTTTACAGGGATATAGAGGTATCAAGATAATGTAGATGCACCTCCAAGGAGACTAGAACCAGAAATAAAATCCATTAAAAAAATACACTACAGTCTCAGTCTCCCTCCCTCTCCCTATCTCCTACCCTTCCCATGCCTCTCTTTCTCTTTTTCCAGATGTTTGTCAACATATTACTTCTGATTTGAATGCACAGCAAAGCCTGATAGAGAGCCTGGTTTTAAACTTCAAATTTCCAAGAAATTACTGACATTTTCTGAATCACATTTACCTCTTGCAAAGGGAAATTTTTCTTAATATTTAATGTGGAGGAAAGAAAATGACTACTGATAATGTTGAAATCAGTTTCTCTAATCTACATATCCAACTGACAAATTCTTTTCAACCTTTTTTTTAAAAGATTTATTGATTTTAGAGATAAAGAGTGTAAGGGGGGGAGAGGCGCTGAGGTAGAGAGAGAGAGAATCCCAAGCAGACACCATGCGGGGTGCAGAGCCCAGTGGGGCTCAATCTCATGACCCTGTGTTCAAAACCTGAGCCTAAACTAGACCCTGTGACCATGACTTGAGCTTAACTGACTATGCCACCCATACATCCCAAATTCTTTTCAACTTCTGACAGAGGCAAATTATACTTATGCATTTATTGAAAACTTTTATATTTATTAGGTGCTTCTCTGTTGAAATTCAATTGGCAGTACTTTTGGGTGAAAATAACATCTAACAATCTTCTCCTGAATAAAGACAGGGTTGAGCTTATGAAAATATTGCTTACTCAATTTAGAAAACATAACTAGGAATGTACAACTTGAAGCTTTAGTTGGTACACATAAGGACTGAAGTAGGTGGTGCTTATTCTAGTTCTACTTTACTTTAATGACCTAGCCTCAGAATTTACTTCAATTATATGTGTCACTGAAGGCAGTTGTGATAGCCTATGTGGTCCAAGGAAGGAGACACTTGGGAGGAATGTCAAAGTTACATCATTAGAAGACGTGTAGGATAGGAGATACTATTGTGGTCATCTGTCAAAAAGGCAATACACAATAGGGCTTACATTTAACAATCTTTAAGGGTACACAGTTGAGTATTCTAAAAATCAAAGGGCTCTATTAATATATGTAGGATGAGCACAGCAGCCTGCCTACCTAAAATCTTGACAACATACAATTAGATTTCACAGATGTGTAACTCTGAGTCAACACAAGGTGGTCTGCTGTGTATCAACATGATCTGAGGAGCGGTCAATAATTTTCCAGTAACAAGCATATAATTTGAAAAGGTTTGACATACTGTCTTTTTGTTTCAATTAAGAGGACATTTCACAAAACCATATATCATAAATATGCACCTAACAGGGCAATAACATTTTTGAGATCATACTGGTCTTGAACTACCCTATTTTTCCACCCTTTCTTCAATAGTCCCTCAAAAGCATTTAAGCGTGAAACTGTGATAATGATCCCTTTACATAAAGGCTTTACATAATTGACATGAAATTTGCCATTTGTTCTACCACCTCAGGGGAGAAAAAAAAACTTTTCTTAATATTTGCACTTTATCTCCTATTTAATTTTATAATAAACTTCTTTCCTTAGAACCAGATGAAAGTTTCTATTGTCTTGCACACTCGTGTCTCTGTGGAAATACACTATCGACTGACTTATAGGAACTTAGCAGTTTTTAACAGTTGGAAGGCCAACACTCAATATTTATCCTGAAGTTGCCATGGCTACTAATGCAGACAAAATTTGCTGAACAAGTTCAAGTTAGAGATAGCCCGAAAAGCACAGGGGGTCTCATTAATGGTTTCAACGATTAACCACAGTGAAAATTAGTGAGTGAATGTGCTGTCTTGATTTCCTATTATGTTGATCTTGCTCATGATAAAGTGAGGCTATTTAGGGAAAAAATGTACATAAATATAGTTTTGATAAGTGTCATTCTTTTGTTGATGAGATGACAAAGAGAAAATTACTCTAATGTTACTCCATTATCACCTAAAATCATTGATGTAAACAACATCTGATAATGTTCTTTACCTAAAATCAGAGGCCATTAAGCTTCTGCTGTTTGTTAAATATTTGTATTATACTTTTAACTACATTAAAATATTAGTAGAAACACATGTATAAAAGAGATAATGTATATAAGTACATGTGTGCATGTATGGAATATTGGCTTATTCACGATGAAAGGAGATTTCTGTTCAGGATTGACCTATTTTGGCTTTGTTTTTGTCATTAAAAATTATACTTGTTCATATTTTAAATGCAAAATTATGAATGAGTCTGAACATTTTTTTAAAAAATTCTTATTTATTTATTTGATAGACAGAGATCACAAGCAGACAGAGAGGCAGGCAGAGAGAGAGGGGGAAGCAGGCTCCCCGCTGAGCAGAGAGCCCAACGCGGGGCTCGATCCCAGGACTCTGAGATCATGACCTGAGCCGAAGGCAGAGGCCTAAACCACTGAGCCACCCAGGCACCCCGAGTCTGAACATTTTTTAAATTGACTGATCTTTGCAAATATATTCTATAAGTAACTCATTTCCAATTTTATTCAGAGGTATTTTGCTACATATGTCACTGATAACTTTAGAATTATTTTACTCAGTGAGGGTACACTCAGCTATTAGAACAGAATATCCAAATACTTGCATCTGAAAAACATAAAGAAAACAATCCAGAAGAGGCTACAGGATTTAAGATCTAGATTCTGGACATTCATTTGATTTATTGAAGAATTCATAGCTTCAAGCCTTCCTGTTTTTCTACTTTTTATCACTCAGTATATAATTGAGGTCCCTGTTCATGATTTAGAATAGTGTGGCCATCTCTTTGAATATCACACCCTTGATTTTTAGCAGTATCAAAAACTGGTTTTTATTTTTATTCACCTAATTCTTTTTTTTTTTTTATTGGGGAACAAAATTTTCTTGGAAGTTTATTTTTCCAATATAAATTACATGACCAATTCTCGATCTGACAAAAGGAAATATTATTCCACAGTATTAATATTAATTAATAAATATTAATTGTAGTTTATTTACTGGCATTCAAATAACAAAAATAAAGCAATATAAACATGGCATAGGCAACCAAAATTGTGTATTACAGATCTGGCCAATTAATGGTAGGATAAGTAGGGCAATATAACCTTATTAAAAAGCCAACCTCTAAATCACCTTCAAATCCTTTGCCTTTCTTAATACACTACTTAATTATTAAGTTTAATTGGTGAGGAGTGAGGGAACATTCCCCTTTCTCCAAAGTCTGCTCACTCTTGGGATACTGTCTCCTCTCTTCAGCCATGATGCTTTGATGTTATTTAACCATTGTTATCTATTCATAAAAATTGAAGCATGATTGTTCATCCTTACATTTAAATTATACTCCCTACTTCAGGTTTGGTAGGATTAACTAGGTAAATGGCTGCTCAAAAATGCAAGTAATATATGATATCCTGGGAGAAAAGTGAAATTCCAATTGGCTCCTGTTCCTTGGATTAAATAATATAGTTTTGAAAGCTATTTCACTTACTCTCAAAGCACTTATAATTCTAATCTACCAGGGCTTATGCAGAGATACCAGATGTTCTATTAATGTCATCCTAAAAAGTGTGACTTCTCCAAAGATAGAGTGTGATAGCAACATCGTGAGCTGTCTGCATTTTCTGAAAAAAGAAAACAAAACTATTTTAATTATTCTTCAGTTATTATGCTTCTTGGAGTTTATCAAAAGATACAGACATTTTTATGATTTACTATCTAAAATTTTAGATATGTCATTGTTTACAATGAGAGAGTTTAAAATATAAACTTGCCACATAACTCATTACCAATATCTGGTAGATACCAGTGTAATTTCAGGTTTTCTTTCCTTTATCTATTGGCTGAATAAATTTGGGCATTTTTTTCACTTTTCTTACATCATATTTTCTTTTGTAGAAAGGGTATAATTTACCTGCAAAATTACTAATGACTGAACTAGTCACCATAAACACAAAAATTAATTAACCACCATCCTGTTGTCCCCCTTCTCCCACCTAGATTCTAGTCTTGGTGGTTCTAGAGATGGAGGACATAAGTCTTGATCAGCAGAAAGCAAAAGGAGTACATAAATAGTGTTCCAAGAACATTTTTTTGGAGTTGGAAAGGAACCAGCAGCCTTGAATTAGAGCCAGAGAGGATTGTCTGAAGAGAAAATATTTAGGTAGAGTCATGGAGTTTGAGTAGTTTTACGTTAGTACGAAAAAGAAAAGCTATTAAGATAGTAATAAGATAGAAGTCTCTGAATAAAATTCTAGGTTTGAAAGTGTAAGTAGGCTACCCAACTGTCCCAAATGACCCAGGACTTAAGTTTTCCCGGGATGTGATTTTAGGGCTAAATCTAGGAGAGTCACAGTCAAACGTGGATGACTCTTTATACAAAACCTGAGTTATCAATTTAAGAAAAACAAAACAAAACAAAAACAAAAAAAAGGTTTATCATGGTATGGTAGGGTAGCCTCTAAATCTGACCCCCCAATCATTCCCATCTCCTGTTATTCACACCTTGCGTAATTATGACTCTCGAGTGTGGGCTGGACCTAGTAATTTGTTTCTAACAAATAGAAGACAGTGAAGCTATGAGATGTTACTTCTGAGATTAGGTTTCAAAAACGTCTGGTTTCTTTCCTACTTGTCTTCTTTTTCTCTCACTCAGATGGAAGTCGGCCACTGTACTGTGAGATGCTCTACTGGGTGATCAACAAATAAGGACATAAGAAAGGCAGGCCTCCAGCCAATAGCCAGCAAGGAATTGAAGACTTCCAACAATCTTGTAAGTTTGGGGTGGATCTTCCCTCAGTCTATGCTTCAGTTGAGACCTTAGTCTTGGACAATACCTTGATAGCAACCTTGTGAGAAACGCTAAGCCAGAGTTACCCAAGTAAGCCATATTTAGATTTCTGACTCATAGAAAATGTGAGATAATAAATACTATTTTAAAAAATTTCTAATTGTTGAGATTATTTGTTACACAGTAATATAGCTGACACATATACTATGTTTGAAGAAAAGTGGGATCAATTGAAGCATGGGCATAAGATATATGTGATGGAAGACTTCTAGGCAAGACTTTAAAATGATTTAATATCCATATGTAAAGGTTCCTGCCTCTCTACCTTTCATTCAGAGATGGGTGTGTCCAGAGCTACTATTCTCTTCTTTTCTTCTGATATCTTATTTCTAGTTTTCTTACACTCTGCAATAAATCCTCTAAAAATAAATGTTTTATTTCTAAAAATTAAAAATATATATTATATGAATCCTATCCATGATTCTAAAGTAAATGACCTTTATTGTTCCTCTCACCTTACCCTGTTTCTTATCTTTGGAGAATATAAAAATTTATAAAGATAAGTCCATTGTGTACCTTCTTTTAAATTGCTTATCTCTGCATGACTACTTCTGTTTGGTTTCACAATGTATGTGAATGTATGTATGCTAGCCCTTGAGACTGTCACAGAGTAGGCATTTAGTAAAGTTCTGCTAACAGGACTGAATTAGTATCTGTATATTCATTCTGAGCAATTAATCCTGAGTTTCTCTAGAAAAGCTAAGTAAAAGAGTTCAAGCATTATCAGTATAGTCCATGAATCCTCTCATTTCCTAAAAGAGAATAAAAAGATAAAATATATAGAAGGCAGAAAGTATTGATGAAAAAAATGAAAATAAATTTAAGAAAATGAAGAATATACTCTCTGAACTTCTCTACAGTTGTGGAGACTATTTTGTCCTAATCACAGTATAATTGTCATATAAAAAAATAAGTTAAGAGAGGAGATCAGCTATTAAGTTAAAGAAAAAAATACAGACCAAGGTTTAACTGTGGTGGACTAAAATGTATGTATCTGAGGAATGGTAATTTTATATTACACCTGCAAAAAAGGAGTTCTACTTTAATTCCTGTAAGAGAGGCAATTTCCAAAATTGATTTTGAATACATTCAAACTCTAAAATTGCCCTGTCTACTTCCCCTTCCCATTTTCCCATCTATTCATCAAAACACAAGGGTTTATTGTTTATTTTATTTGGTATCAGTTTCTGAACTGGGTTGCTTAAGATACTAAAATGAATATCCACAAACTATGTCCTCAAAGATATAACTGATACATCGAAAAAGTAATTGTTAGTATAATGGATTCATCCAAATGCCCATAGATGGGCATGCATATCTACTACTTCCTCCACCAGTGATTTCTTTGGATGCCTGCCCCCAAAAATTATTATAACTTTTCCAGCTTTGGCTCATATAACATATTTATATGATCAGTTGGATCTGGAATATGGCATTGCCAAGTTGTAGAGGGTTGTCATTCTCATCTCTAGGTTAAATAGAAAGAAAAGGCATTGAAGGGAGCAGAAGAATTGGCAATTTAGTTTACTACAGGAAATCTGGTCATGTGAACACCTCTATACTATATCCAGCATGGAATTCCAATGGATAATTGATATTTTTTTCCTAAATATAAGTTTTGTATCTCAAGGACTGGGGTAAAAGAAAATTTAGATCAAGGTTACTTCAAAGTGCATTGATCTAAATGGGATCCAACGAAATTGTGGGTCCTGTAGCCTGTACAAAGTTAGCATAATTTTAAGAAAAGAAAATATCAGTTTTAACAAAGAAAATTGGTATGAAAATGCAATTTGATTCGATTATTATAAGGGAAAAATTCTAATAAACTGCATATTTTAAAAATGGGAAACACTATGAAATCTATAAAATGTGTGTGGGGAAAGTATTTTATGAGTTAACTTGCCCTCACACTACTCCTTATCATATCTTTTTTTTTGATATCTAATATTCATTCTTTCTGCATTTTTTTTATGGAGGCAATTTAATGGTAATTTAGGCTTTTCTCTAACAAATGTGGTGAAGTTTGTTTTTTGGGGATTTTTTGTTTGATATTTTGTTTTTGGGGGGAGTTGCTTGTTCTTTAATTGATGGTTAGAAAAATATATTGTAGCTTCTCAAATAATTTTAAAGTTCCACATAAATTTATACGTTTCAAGTTAGTATAAACCACTGCAAGTTTTTGGTTTTAGTTTAGTTTGTCTTGAGTTTTTTTATTTGTTTTTATTTTTTTGTTTTGCTTTGTTTTCCTCATAGATGAACATTAAATTGAAGACATTTCAAATATATTGCAGTAGGAACAAATCTTAAATGGTCTTTCAATGACAGTGTTCATTGACCATATGCTAAGAGCCTTGCCCAGGGCCTTGGAAGTACTTGTGGGTAAAGAAGCTAGTGCTTAAACTTCAATGGCTGCAAATAACAGGCCTCTTTGTACTTTTTGATTAATATATTACCCTATGAGGTAATTCTTCACATTCAAGCTAGAAAAAGTAATCTTGTCATCTTTTCTTTCTTTCTTTTTTCTCTCTTTTTTTTAGTAATCTTATTTTCTATTAATGTAAAATATCTGATCATTATGACTCTAAGTTATAAAAATACTTTCCCACTTTTAAAAGACATATGTTAATAAATTATATTACAAAACATATGGAATTTGACTTATAGAAATTCCCTCAGCACCTGAAGTTTATACTATATAATGCCTTTCATTATGTCATAAAATACATTTTCCATTATACTAAATGCAATGATATATATTTACATATGTGTATATATATATATAAAGATATATATTGAGCTCTTATGCAAATGAATGTAAATATTTTAAAAGATATAAAATATAAAACCTTTAATATAAGGGCGCCTGGCTCAGTGGGTTAAGCCACTGCCTTCAGCTCAGGTCATGATCTCAGGGTCCTGGGGTCGAGTCCCACATTGGGCTCTCTGTTCAGCAGAGAGCCTGCTTCCTCCTCTCTCTCTCTGCCTGCCTCTCTGCCTACTTGTGATCTCTCTCTGTCAAATAAATAAATAAAATCTTAAAAATATATATATATATAAAATTTAGTCCATTTCATGTAGCAAGGTATGTCTAATAATAGACTATACTGCCCAAGACAGTTTGTTATGAAATACATTTTACCGATTAAAGTATTATTTCTTTTTAAGGATACATTTGTATTCTCTACATAGCTAGCTTTAAATCAGTGCCATTTAAAGTATTTCCCAATTCTACTCTATTCTAAATTAAAAGCATTGAATCAGGTTTGCAAAATTGATCTTCAGTAACTACCCATTTTCAGTTCTAAAGCTTATTAAAAACCTTGGAACTGTGGATATCTCAACAGAAAATCTATGCATTCCAGATGATCCTATTTGCCCTTCTTCCTCTTTTATAAACATTCTAGGCAAATTCCTTCATCGTCACATTAATTTTAGTTGATACTTTTTGAGCAAGAGTAGAGTCAAGATGATTGATATATTTTCTGTTGCCCTTTGGATCACTTACATATAAGGTATAAAGATACAAACAGCACACAGATGCCAAAGCATAGTTTTTTATATTATGCAAAGTTTCTTTTTTTTCTTAAAACATACATTTAAAGCAAATTTCACACACACACACAAAATATTTACTTTTGAATTGAATTCCACCACTTAACCAGTGGTATCTTTACGGGTATAAAAAGTCTAAAGAAAACATAGGAAAGGTTCCCTGGTTTCTCCTTTGCCTTCTACCCTTGCCTCCTTTCCTATTTTTTCCTCCTGGTGAACCCTGACTAACTAATGCAGGGCTCTCAGAAACAGGGAATACTGTTTTGATGCTTATTCAGATCACAGCCATCACTGAGAGTGAGAGGCACAACACAGGCCTCACGTTCACTTCCAAGTTTCAGTCAGAGACAAAAACTGCTGCCCGAAAACTACAAGGGCATATACCCAACATTCCTCTATCCCATAAAAACCCCAAGACTGTTTTAATCACCAAGTCATACAGTCTCCTGTGCACCCCGATAGACCTCAGCTTGAGAAAGCTTTTAATTGCAATCACGTTTTAAAGCTCTAAATAAAACCTTATCTATAATTTTATTTATTGGTCAGTCTTTTTCAGGCCCAGACAATTTTAAAAACCAAACTTGTAGTACCTTTGTACATCCTTGTACATCCTTTCCCTGGAGTCTGTAGACATCTACAAATGGAGTTTGACTGTACTTGTACAGTTGGCAAGAGTCTCTGTGAGACTCTATGAGAACATAAATGTACTCTCTGCAAAAAATCTTGTGCAAGAACAGGACTCAAAACTTGCACAGATGCATAGGCACTTCTTGGTTCTAAGGCTATTTGAGTTTCACCTGGTGTCTAAAATAGGGTAAGGCATTAGGGTAAGGCAAATAGGGTAAGGTAGGAAGCTCTCAATGTGGAGTCCATTTAGTATCTCTTTATTATCTCATTAAAATAAATTATATCTAGCCTCAATTTTAAAGTATTCAGTGTCAAAAAAATTTTTGCCGCTGCTAAATGCTCAATAAAATATTGTTAAATTTTCCAGCCTCATGTGAACTCTTTCTGGGGCAGGGGTTGGGGATTGGTTTAAGCAAGTTTGTTGACTTTGGGTGAAGTCAACTTTGGGTGAAGAGCAAGGGTAATAGGTTTCAAAAGCAGAAAATATGATTTGTAGAAAATAGTTTTATTGAGTCAAACAAGTGACAGATTAAAACACCAACCACCAGTGCTAAAAAATGTAAAAGCATTACCTGAAAATTGAAAGGAAAATATTGTCAGGGAAATTAAAAAACAAAACAAAACAAAACACATGGAAAAGAGAAATCTTCCACAAAATTGAGGGAGTTAAAACCACAAACCAAAGTGATTTGGGCATTACATATAACCAAATAACCTCTTAATATATTGGTTATTCAAATTATGCCACTTAAAAAAAATTACTCAAGCGCCTGGCCGGCTCAGTTAGAAGAACAAGAGACTCTTGATCTCCAGGTCATGAGTTTGAGTCCCATGTTGGGGACTCATAAATAAAACTTAAAACAAAAAAAAGACAAAAATTACTTTTGGCTTATTATCATCCACATGTTAATGTCCTATATAATTGTTAATGGTAAAGGCAAAATATGTTTCTATTAGATCAAAGATCTATTAAAGAGTAGGTGTGTCAACTATTTGTATAATCCCCTCAGTATGACTGCTTACTTTACAATGACTGTTTTCCTTCTTGGGTTATAATATATTCACTTCTTAATGATTAAAATACTAATTCTGTTACAGTGATTTAATGTAAAAATATTGTCAAATATTAAAATTAAATATATTTTAGTATTATATTATTTCTAGGGATTACAGTGAACTTATAAGTAAATATCTTCTAGAAAGGAAAAAAAAGAAATAATAAGAAAACATTTCTTTTAAGAAAAGATGGACTTAAAATAGTTTTTATAGAGCCACAAATTTTCCTCCTAATAAATATTTTGAAAGATATATCATGCATGCTGGGGCACCTGTGTGGCTCAGTCGGTTAAGCAGTTTGCCTTCAGCTCAGGTCATGATCCCAGGATTCAGGGATCCAGTCCTGCATCTGCTCCCTGCTCAGCAGGGAGCCTGCTTCTCCCTCTCCCACTCCCTCTGCTTGTATTCCCTGTCTCGATGTCTCTCTCTCTCTCCCTGTCAAAGAAATAAATAAAATCTTGAAAAAAAAAAAAAAGAAATATATATCATGCATGCAAATAATACATAAAATAAAATGGGAAGAAAATAAAATGACCAGCAATGTGCTAAAATTTGAATTCTTCTAATAATTCTGAGGTCTTTCTGTTTTTCCCTTAATAGAAGTCTTTCCAGCTATAGATCTAACCATGGCATTTCTCAGTCAGCTAGTTTTGGCCATGAGGCTAAACCCTGCCCAATGGGTCACAAAGGGAACTGTATGGTGGGATATCTGGTAAAGTCCTTGAAGGGAAGAGGTATGCCCTTCTTCATCACATCTTCCTTCCTGCTGACTGAAATGCTGGCATGGTGGCTAGACTATAAGACACATGTAAAGTAAGGAAGTTAGGGCCACAAGGAACGTAGAAGAGGCAAGGTCCCAAATAAAGGTCTGATCAGCCAAACCAGTCGTGGACTGATTACTCTGGACTTCATGTATGTGAAGGAGAAATATACTTTTATTATTTTAACATATCTATTAATTTTGTATTCTGTCACTTTTAGTCTTACTTAATACATACAAATTAAAACATCTTCTCCTAGACCACCACTGTATGTCTTTTAGTTAATTGTATTTTGTTTTATACTGCTATGAACATTTTGATAAAGAAAAGTTAACATTCAATTGTAATTCATTTTCTTTAGACTTTCTTAATCCATGTTAATATATATAATTTTGTATGTTTTCTGATATCGCTGGTTTTTTGAGGCTTTAGCCAAATTGCATATACATATATAGCTATATATTAAAGAATAACCTTATATATTACATATAGCTATAAATATACTTATATATAGATATAATCATTTAAGTATAATACATGATATAATATATAATATAATAAATAGCTAGAATTATAAACTAAATATATGACAAAGTATTTATTTATTTATTTATTTATTTATTTTAAAGATTTTATTTATTTATTTGACAGAGAGAGAGATTACAAGTAGGCAGAGAGAGAGAGGAGGAAGCAGGCTCCCTGCTGAGCAGAGAGCCCGATGCGGGACTCGATCCCAGGACCCTGAGATCATGACCTGAGCCGAAGGCAGCGGCTTAACCCACTGAGCCACCCAGGCGCCCGTGACAAAGTATTTATTGAATAAAATAGAATATTATTGAAAGGCTTGGATACAATTTGGCAGTTTTATCAATGACCTATTTAATTACTAAAGACGGAGATTTATAGCAAATTTAAGATACATATGTAATTCAAAGTGACAGTAATGCCACCCATCAAGTTTCAGATTTTGAGAAGCTTGTGAGAAGATAGTTAAGTGCTGATGAAAAAAAAAATAATTGTGTATCCATGTTTGGAAGGGCATATAAGTTTGGTGAATATGTAAATGATTCAACCATTTAGAAATATTACAAACTTTGTGACTATAATTAATATATTATTTTTTAATGTTTTTAATGCTATTCATCATTCTGAATGGAATGAGATGAGACTTTATTAGCATACTCAGCGTTTCTATAGGTAAATGGAAACCTCCTCAATTAAGCGAGTAGTGATGTGAAATCATTTTTGGAAGTTATTCAAAATATGCATAGATAATTTATGTTATGTCCTAAATTAGCCCTTCAAAAATGCTCATTTTAGAATTCATTGTATTGGCTATATTTTCTCTGTTTAAATTCAATAGGTCAAAAATATTTAATTGTTCAGGATATTTGAACATGACTTACAGTTTTCAAAATATTATACTAATAAATCTCCAGGTAGATGTTTTTTGGCATCTGAATAGCACCTTAAGAATGGACTGTGACTGTGAATAATAAGCAATGATTATTAACTGATATTAAAGAGGATGTAAGTTTGACAGATTTTAAGCATCATAATTCCATTGTTAAAACAAGTTATGGTATTGGGAATCCATCTCATTTTTTGATAATTGTTCCACATTTTCATTTTGGGGAATTTATATAAAAAAAAATTAAGTACCTGAACAACTAATTTATAAGTAAAAATAAGAATATAATCAAAATCCCCATCCAACTACATCTTCATTAAAATGACAAAGATACAACAAAAAAGACACCTATATAATTGACTCCAGTACATTTTTGAAGACTTTATATGAATCCCATTGTTTTATTAATCTAAAACCAAGTAGTGGTATAACAAATATGCTCATATGGGATGTATATTTAGAAGACATTTAACAATAAATCACTTCAGAGGTATTCTGTGATTCAGATAACAAAAAGAGTAAAATGGAAATATACGTTTAATGCAAAAAAGGGACATTATTTATGTTTTGCTTCTTTAATTTCATACATTCATATGTTGTTGTACTTTAATGTGTTCCAGTTTATGCAATAAAATAGATAGAGGTAACAATATCTGGGCCTGTGTATATCAGCTAAATTGAGCATTTTATGAAATTATAAATATAAATAAACAAATATACAAACAGAAATAAGAAACCTTATCAAGGGTTTAGATTTCTTTGCTTACTCTTGTTTCAAAATTTTGATTATGCTCCAAATAAAAATCATAGTAAATGTCCTTGTGGAGATCAAAGTTGTATGTAAAGATCATTTGCCCAGATTGGAAAAAGATCTCTTGGTACTAATAAAGAAGATGTAAGTAGAGTTTTGATATTTCCTACATAACAACAAATATTACAAGAAAGGAAAGTGGATACTTTGGTGGAAAAGCGAAAGAAATGAATTGAGTGCAACGTGCAACTTAATTGCAGACTTTGGAGCAAAGAAGCAAAAATATGAGATCATGAAAAATTTTTCATTTCCAGTTTGAAAATTGAACAATTAGAAAATTGAACTATGCCTCTAGTAAACTATACCTCCAGTTTTGGCAAAATACTTTTTAATCTGTGTTGAATGATTGAAATAGTTACAATTTATTTATATTTGTGGATCTAACAATTAAAATCACTAAATATAAAAAATTTATTTAAACTCAATATTTTGTCTATCTTTGATGGTGAAAACCATCATCATTTAAAGAAGATAACAATTTATTGTCCACACTAAATGTGAAAGTATACTTGTCTAAAAATTTTAAAAAATTAAAAAAAAATTTTTAACTTGAATGAAAGCATAAATTAATAACCTCCTGTAGTTCCTTTTAATTGATAGTTACCCTAATTGCTGGCACTCTCATATCACAGTATGAAAATGTGACCAGGGGCCCCTGGGTAGCTCAGTTGGTTCAGGATCTGACTCTTGATTTTGGATCAGGTCATGGTGTCAGGGATGTGAAGTTGAGCTTTGCTGCAGGCTCTGCACTCAGCAGGGAGTTTTCTTGTCCCTCTCCCTCTCCTCCTCCCCCGACTCTCTCTCTTGCTCACATTCTCTCTCTCAAATAAATAAATAAAATCTTTTAAAAAATGTGACCAGAGTAAGCTTTACAAATTAAAAAAACCGAAAGAAATTATAAAATTTGTAAGTCAGATATTTTTTAATCATAACCATGTTTTATTTTGTTTACACTACATAGACTATACTAAGATGTAGCAGGTCACCATTGTTCGTGAGAGCAGTTGGGATTATGATAGATATTAGTATGTCTGGTTTTTTTTTTTTAATGATTTTATTTATTTATTCGACAGAAAGAGAGAGAGACAGAGAGAGACCATGAGAGAGGGAGCACAAGCACAAGGAGTGGGAAAAGGAGAAGCAGGCTTCTGGCAAAGCAAGGCACCCCATGCAGGGCTGGATCTAAGACCCTGGGATCATGACCTGAGCCAAAGGCAGAAGCTTAATGACCGAGCCACCCCAGTGCCCCAGTAGGTCTGGGCTCTTTTAATTGAGACATATTATCTCAGCATTGTGGAAAATGTATCACTGAATTATTCAGGTAGTTTATGTGTATCTCAAAAATATATAGTTTAAAAAAAATTCACTGAATCTCATGTTTTAACTAATCTTGAACATCCTCATTTTAGAAAGTCTAGGTGGTTAAAATAAGCTAAACTGTTTTTCTGGCTTTGGAACATGTATTATTAGCAGTATACTTAAAACAACAACAAAAATAACAATGATAAAAATAATCAGAAAAAAGAACTGAGATGACTGAATTAATGAGAATAATAAGGAATAATGAAGAGTGAAAAACATTCAGAACTTATCTTTAATAAATTAAAGAGCACTGTAAAAGGCAAATTGGGAGGCCAAAAAGATCTTTGCATTTCTCTTTACTGATTTTCATACAGAAAATACATTTAAAAAAACAGAAATTAGAAAATAAATGGTTATATTTACCAAAAAATAAAATTGTTGATTAACATTATTATCTGATTTTGTTAGTGCTTATTTGTATATAGCTCAGATCATAGAGCATAGATATCTTGGAATTCTGTATTTTCACCAATATTTTCCATGTAACTAATTTTAATGTAATCTAATTCTTAATGGTTTCTTTCTTAAATGGATACATGGGGATATACTGAACCTCTTTACAAATGTGTATGTTTAGGAGATTTATTTATAATTTTTAAAAAAGATTTTATTTATCTATTTGACCAAAAGAGACACAGGGAGAGAGGGAACACAAGCAGGGGGAGTGGGAGAGAGAGAAGCAGGCTTCCTATTGAGAAGGAGCCTGATGAGGGACCCTGGCATCATGACCTGAGCTGAAGGCAGTCACTTAACGACTGAGCCACTCAGGGCCCTTTTTGAGGAGATTTTTACTCACATTATTTAGTATTATAAATATTAGTGTAAGGGAAAATTATATGTTGTTTAAATGTATATTATTTAATATAAAGAATTCTGACATTTTATGAAGTCTAATATTTCTATTTTTCCTCTAATGTTTTGAGTGTTCTTCCACTGTATGTTATTTATAATATTTTATATAATACCCTGCTCTTCACTCCATCTATATTTTTATTAATATGTGTTATGTGATGAAATTCTAAGTCATCATCCTAAGGTACTTTAATTTAGAATGACTTAATTTAGACTTTAATTAGAATGATGACATTATTATTTTATTATATAATAATAATGTTAATACACCTTTGGTTTATCTTTCTACTTTTTTCCCTAATAACAATCTAGTATATATGGTATATTGCATAGCCCAAATCTTCTGTATTGAGATTAAAATCTATTTAAATATATAATTAAATTTAAGAAAAATTAACATCTTTTAAATATTTAATTTGCAAGCATCAAAAGGTGTAATAAAAGATAATATAAAGAACAACAAAAGAAATACACGAATCACAATTATAATTAAAATCAATTTCTGGCTCACTTAACACAAGTTAATAAAGATTCAATTGTTCTTGAACAAATTGCGTTATACTGAGGAAATCCTTCACAAAAATAAAAACTCCCTAAAAATCGTAAGGAAGTATTTCATAACTTTCTAGTCTTACTAGTTCCTATTTGTTATTAATACATACTTTTAGATCCAACTAGAAAACTGGATAGCTTTCCTTCTCTCAACAGGCTGCTTTTGAATGTAGCCTGATGCTATCACTAATGTTATTGGAAGGATCACTCATATCACAATTATGTTTAATAAACTGATGGCACTTTTAGTCAACACTATAAAAGGAAGAATAATGAAGAATTAAGAAGATAGAAATTGGATAAGAATTGGATAAGAATAAATAAAGGTGTCCTTATTTAGGGACTATATAATCTATATACAAAATCTCAATATAATCAAAATACAAACTATTAGAAGAGGCTTTCATTTATTTGACAAATTAAAATCAGACCTAAAATATAATATAATAGTATTTCCTAACATCAACAATAAGTAACTATAAAACATACTAAATATAAGAAACCATTCACAAGATTCCATGTTATAAAGTATCATAGAATTAATATAACAGATTTTATAATATCTCTAAGGACAAAGCTTCAAAGCTCTAAAAATTATGCTATATGTTCAAAATTTTCCATCTTCAAATTTGGAATGTCTTCTAATCAATGAGGTATGAAATCATTATTAATTAAATTAACAATGTTTTTTTCTTAATTGTCCATAAAATAATAGTGTATCTTCTAACCAGGACCATTTTAGAGTCAATGATTCATGGTAAATCTGCAGAAGATGCTCTGAATTACTGGACACATATTAAATTCTTTTGAATGAGTTGACTTAATATAATAAAGATATTTGTTTTCTCTAAATTAAGCTACAGAGTTGATGCCATCCTAATTCGAATCCAGTGGAGTTTTTCAAAAAGTTGGAAACTCTAATTAAAATTCAAATGGGAAAATAAAGCATTATAAAAACTAGTTATTCTTTTTTTTTTTAAAGTAGGGAACTTGTCCTACCAAATATTAGAAAATGCAAGTAGTCTTCACTTTTTATAGTGGTGTGAGACCAGTCACACACACACACATTCACACACAAACACACACAGAGACGTACAGAAATAATCATACAGGCCATAATGATGCAAACAGTGTAAAAAATCAATGGAAAAAATTGCTATTGTTCCAAGACTTACACTTCTCAAAATATTAAATTCTAGTGTTGGTTATAAATATATACAGGAATAAAATGATAAACTAATATTCATCACACTGTAATATAAAACATTAGATATACTGAGAATTAAAGTGTTCTGTGATGTGTAAAAAAATACCAAGAAGGATTTGAATATTGCTTGCCTTCCCCTTTTATCATATAACCCATGACACGGAGTGAACATCTTTTCTACACTTTGAAGATTGTTACACTTCTTTTTAAGTTTGGATCAGCTTCTGATATTTTATCCTTTGCACTTCCAAGACCTTGAAATACCTCTGTGAGTTTCTTTCATATGAACATTTTGGCTGGTGTGTCGACACTTCCTCTGGAATATCTTCATCCTATTCATCAAAGCACTTTTCTCATTTATGCTGATAATTTCACGTTCACTAAGTTCCTCTGATTGGATATCTATAGTCCCCAACAGCAACAATGTCCATATTCTCATGGACAGTTATTTCTTCCGTAACTCCGTCTACATTTAGTTTATTTCCAGCATTATCCATTTTCACTTCTTTGCATTTTTATGTGATAATTTCTTTTCTTTATCCATTCTATATAAAATATCATATATCAGTGAGACACTGAAGCAACACAATTAATAACATTGTTTTGCTGTGTCTGACCTGAAAAACAGACATATGGTGACCAATCACCAACAGAACCAACAGACGAAGAAGTGGGATGATTGGTCTTTGATCATGATGTGCATTTTTATGTGCTTAGTAATAAATGAAATGAAAAGCTAGCAGTGAAGCCTGGACTTTATGCAATTACTCACCATTAATTTACCCAACCAGGTAACTAAATTTTGAATTGTGTGGTTGTAGGAGTGGGATTATTTAATTCCCATGTTCACTGAATTCATGCAGATCAGAACCATGCAAATCAGAACTAAAGGATTGCCGGTACTTCAAAGGCAAATAATAAAATGGCATGTTATTGTCACAACCATAGACCAACTGAGCAATGGAGAAAGAATAGAGAGCTCAAAGTCAGCTTCAGGCAAAAAAAAAAAAAAGGAGAAAAATCAACAGGAACAACAAGAAACAACAAGAAACATTTCTTTTGTAGATAAAGTTGGACCACTAGCTCTCTCTATGGGGAAACATACAACTGGATACCTCCTGATATAAAAAAGATGGAACCAAGTGAGACTAAATTTTTAAGTATTTGAAACAAAACTATGAAGTTAACATAGAAAAGTACAAAGAATATTTCTGTGAATTTTAAGTAAAATAACTATTTTTTTAAAGATTTTATTTATTCATTTGACACAAACAAAGAACAAGCACAAGCAAGGGGAGGAGTGTCAGAGGAAGAAGGAGAAGCAGATTCCCTGCCGAGCAGGGGGCCCGATGTGGGCTTGATCATGACCTGTGCTGAAGGCAGACTCTTCACCGACTGAGCCACCCCCATGCCAAAAACAAATTATTTTTAAATCCATTTTTTGTTTCCCCCCATCCTCTTCATTTACTATATGATTACGTGAAATGTTAACATGATTATAAAATCACATTAATATAAAAAAATCCTCAAAAAATATTAAAATTAAAAAATTTTATTAATTAAAAAAATCCAAATTAATATAAAAAAATGTCCCTCTGTGCACCCCTTCCACTCCATTTTCATCCCCCTATCCTGCACACTTTTTTGATCTGCATAGACATTAAAGGAAGTTAAAGTATATTATAAACTAAGAGAGAGCATCAGGAACATGTTAATCACAAATAAGTGATTCAAATGCTAAAGTGCTTTTAGAAATGAAGAAAAAAGGTCACTAAACTAATAGAAAAATTGATATTTATCTGAAGAAAAGAAAAATTGAATATCCAATAGCAATACAAATGGAGCTCATAATCTCCATGATAAATCACATGTCTCACATGTCTCACATGTCTCCACGACAAATCACATGTCTCACATGTCTCATTCAATCATCTTTACATATTTTTAAAAATTTTAAGTAAAATATTGGTTTTTGGTAAGTATTCATATAATGAAAATACACATGCAACGTTTTGTTGTTTAAATTTATACAATCACTTTAGAAAACACCATCCATTCTTATCATCTACCACAGCTGAAAATGTACACCATTCATTAAACATAAAATTCATTCTTGTTAAAAATGGTAAATGCAGCATTTTTGTAAAAAATGGTAAACACCAAATTCAGAATAATGGCTACTTCTGAAACCGGAGATAAGGAATGAGGGAAATGACACTTTGAAGTGAGGAGAAATTATCTGTTTCATGAACTGCTTAGTAGATACGCTGATGTTTGTCTATCAGTAACTGTAGAAGGCACAATCATTCACCAAAGATATCCACCCTCTAATCCCTAGAAACTGTCGGTACTTATGTTACATGATAAGAAAGTGTTTGCAGATATAACTGAAGTTAAGGACTTCAAAACAGGGAGCTTATCCTGGATTATGTCAATGGGCCAAATCTAATCAAGGAGTCTGTAAAAAAAAGACGATTTTTTCCCCCTAGCTAGAGTTAAATAGATGTGGCAGAAAGGTGTTCAAAGTGTGAGTAGGACCCCTCCTGCTGTTGCAGGAGCAGGGATGCATGAGCTTCTAGGAGCAAAGAGGGCCTTCACAGACAGCCTTCAAGAAAACAGGAGACCTCAGTCCCACATCTGCAAGGAACTAAACCTGGCCACCAACTCAGTGAGATTGGTGGTAGGTTCACCCCCAGAGCCTCCAGAAAGGAACACAGTTCTGCCAATACCATGATTTGGACCTTATGAGAATTTAAGCTGAGGACCCATTTGAGCTATGCTGTAATTATGATTCTGACTTACAGAAGTATGAGAGAGTAGAGGAGTGTTGATTAAGCCAAGAAATGCATAGTAATTTATTAAGGCAGCGGTCAAAAATAGATGCACTACAATTTTTGTGTTATACATATAAACAATTATTGTAGTGCAGTCACTGTTTGTTGTTGTTTTGTTTTGTGTTTTGTTTTTCATTTGTTTTTGTTTTTTTGTTTTTTTAGAGAGGGAGAGGGAATCTTAAGCAGGCTTTATGCGCAGCACAGAGCCCAACACAGGACTTATATCTCACAACCCTGAGATCATGACCTGAGCAAAAATCAGGAGTTGGATGCTTAACTGACTGAGCTATATAACAAATAGAAGGTTTCAAATTCACAAGATTGATAAAATAATTTCAGGTTCTTGTATACTTCATATTACTATTTATATTACTATTTATATTCATAGTACTATTAATGTTTTTCTACTAAGAGCGAAGTGGGTATAAATGTAGAGTTTCTCAATCCAACTCAAATGTACTTTGACTCAAGCAAATAACAGTTATGCTTACATTCTAAATTTATTAGCAGTATTTTGTTTCTGTTTTCTATGTTTCCAATGTATACATAATGAAATAGTTTAAGGCAAGGCTTGGCAATCTATGGCCCACAAGCCAAATCTGGCCTGCCATGTATTTATGTAAATCAGATTTTACTGAAACACAAAATCCATTTGCTTAGTTATTGTCTACAGCTGCTTAAATGTACCAAGAGACAGTTAAGTGGCTGCAATAGAAAATATGTGGTCCACGAATCCTCAATTATTTACTATCTTGCTCTTCATATAAAAGTTTGCCAAATTCTGATTAAAAAAAAAAAAACAAACAGGATTGTTACATAATAACTTCATGGTGTAAAAATCCATGAAAAACAAATTAATGATGACCAAATTATAGAAAAAAGTACAAAACCTATTATCTTTCAAAATTTGAAAAATGCATATTTATAATATATGGTCAGAGACTATTTTTAGAGCTCTTTTAATTGAAGAAAAAGCTTATCAAAGAAAGTATAGGGAATAAAAGAATGTGGAAATCTGTATGGAAACATATCCAAGTACCTAAAAAGTATGCTCTTTTGATTTTCTTGTCTCTTCATATTTTTAGTCTTGTAATACCCTTTCCCTTTCCTCTTTTTTTTTTTAATTAATCGTCCTTTATTTCATTAGTAGCTCTTTCAATTACATATAAGATTGGCTAGTTTTTCTCTATAAATTTAAAAGGTGAAGCAATTAAATTGAGCAAATATGTATCTTAACTTTTAAAGTATTAAAGGAAAAATAATCTTGTAGCTTATCTTTATTCATAGAATTGCTAGAAGAAGAAATCATGAATTGATTTCTCTGGAGTAGAAAAAAAAAAGTGAAAGTTGAAATTGGAATGTATTCTAAGAGAAGTATAATTAGATAAAGTTAATGTTCCAAGCAGGATCTATATGTTCTATTTCTAATTTCTAATCTTTGCAGAGATTCTAAATCTTTTCTGACTCCTGGCATAGATTTAATCATCACTCTTCTTGAGTGTGATTTGAAATGAATTATATAACAGTTGAACAAGGAAAAGTCTCTAAAACTAAGCGAAGCCTAAAACAAATACAGCGTAGTGTATAAATAAACAACAGCCACAATATAGTATGTATAATTAGAGTTTTATTTGCACATTTTTTTGTAGGTCATCAGCTTTTGGAGAAATATATTTAAATGAGAATAGTTAGGAATTATGATGCCCTTCTGAGTGTTTATGTCTTTTCCCTGCTAAGAGTGGATAAATAAACAGAATGATTGATTTTTCTCTCCCGAAAAGGAATACTAGTTTGTTATATGGTCTTTAAACATTCACCCCTGACGTGGTTCTTAAACTTTCCATTGGATAGTCAGATAATTAGGGCAAGAGCCTGGATCTTGATGTTGGTGTGATCAAAATAGTGGTTGGAAGAGTTTGTGATGGAGGCAGAAGTGGTCTGTTGGGAGAAGAGAAAGATCAGGACATCTAACCCTGGAAAGCTTGAAATTTAAGTTTATTTTTTTCCTTGTCCTTAAAGGGGTGACTTCGTGTTCTATACTTGCATGGAGGTAAGAGAAGAACACTTCCATGTCTAGGAAAAAAGTGTCCTTGCAAAGAATCATTTAAAAGAAAGTAAGCTAAGCAGGTCAGGCGGGGCAAGCATTCTATTTACCTAATACACAGTAAATGCTTCCTAAGATGCCCAGTACTGCCATTTCTTGAGATGGGTGATCTGGAATAATCTATAGTGCATCCTTTGCAAACTATTATTTGAGTCATCTGAAGCTTATAAGGCAGCAGGTTCTCAAAGCAGTTCAGCAATTCTCAAATCATAGAAGTTAGCACCTACCCAAGCAGAAAATCTGGAACCAGTCTTTTTCTTTTCTTTCCTTTCTTTCCCCTTCCCCTTCTCCTTCCCCCTCCCCTCCCTTCCCTTCCCTTCCTTTTAATTAATTAATTTGACAGAAAGAGAGGGAATACAAGGGAGGGAGAAGCAGGCTTCCTGAGGAGCAGGGAGCCAGATGCTGGGCTCCATCCCAGGACCCTGGGATTATGTCCTGAGCAGAAGGCAGATGCTTAAGGACTGAACCACCCAGGCAGCCCCCTGGTTGAGGATTTGTATTCAATCCTGGAGAAGTGTTACTTTAACTCCCTGGGAAGAAAAGACAGTTGAATTGGCAATTATGCATGTATTCCTGGGATAACAGAATTAAATAAAACAATGAAATCTATCTGAATCTAAAGGTAAAAGGGGAAAACCTTTTGTTTCTTTAATTTTAAGGGAGTATTTTGAGGATTAAATCACAATGTGTGAGTCTCCAACTTCTTGTAGGCTCCCAGGCCTTTTATTACTTTCCTAACCAGGGCTTTCCTTAGAGGGTTATATATTGTTTATCTTCCTCTGGCTACTAGAAGAGACTATCAAAAATGTAAATGTGATTATACCACAATCATCTTAACATCTCCACAGTGGCATACAAAAAATCCTTAAGATGGCCTTGCCTATTTCCTGTCTTTTATGTTTTGCTTATGAAATACAAAATCGCCTGTTTTTCTAAGCACATATAATTTACATCAACATCTTTCCTCTTACATCTTTATATTCCTCCCTACCTGGAATGTGTGCGTGTGGGTGAGGGGTGTTTCTATCTCTAGTTATTGGTGACCTAGTTACCCCAATCCTTCAAGAGACCATGGTTTTCATGGTCTTAGTAAATTCTCCCTGATAAAACAACTTAACACCAATCCCTGTTCACCCAAAACATGAATAGCTAGATGATGTATTATTCTTCTGGAGTCCTAATCTAAGCTTCATAGATAATATTTTAATATGTCTGGCTCTTCATGGTGCTTGTAAAAACTTTGAGGCCAGGACAGACAATTATTCATACTTATATTTATAAGCCTAAGTAACAGTAACTAGCCTAATAAATTTGCCCTGAACTAAATAGAAAACAGTGTTTCGAGTACACAATGGAAGTACTTGATACACAAGTTAATTATAAACATCTTTTTTTTAGACTTTTTTAAAGTTTTTTTTTTTTTGGTCAGAGAGGAAGAGAGAGCACAGAGGGTGGATAGACAGAGGGAGAATCAGGCTCCCTGGTCCCTGTTGAGTAGGAAGCCTGATGTAGGCCTCAGTCCCAGGTCCCTGGGATCATGATCTGAGCCCAAGCCAGACGCTTAGCCCACTGAGTCAGGCTAAGACTGTGTGTGTCCCAAATGTAAGCATTTTAAAAACAATAGAAAAGTAGTACAAAATAACATGAATTTTAAAACTACCTCTATATATGCAATTATAAGGAATTCTTTTAAAAAAAAGAGCAAAAATATATGAAGAGGGACTTAAATAACATCTCTGTAGAACCATTATTATTATTCTATAATAATATCTAATATCTTTTGGGTTTTCATGGACTTCTTTTAATTTTCACAATGCAATTCAGCTCTCTGGTAATTTACAAAAAAAAATTGCTTTTAAGTGCCCTCTTGAACCTATGACAGAAGGTTCAAGAGGATGCTAGAGATGTATTTATTGATTGAAGTCTCTCAATACTTTTGCAAACATTGCTCCTTATACAAACAGCCCTTGGCCTTTAGAAAGTGTGTTCTCATCAGAGTTATCTTTAAACGTGGGGAAAATTTATCATCCACATTAATGCTTGATGAGGTTTTTTTTTTTTTTCTAAAGAACTAAAAAAGCATCCTATTATTTTTACTGTATGCAGTCACCTAATATTTTTAAATGATTTAGTTGTGATGAAGTTCTAGAACCTAGGTGAGGTTCGGTGGGCTGAGGTCCAGAGCCGATGACCAAGAACGAATTCTTGAGACATCTTTGGTGCAAAATGGTGGTTTATTAAAGCACAGGGACAGGACCCATGGGCAGGAAGAGCTGCTGCCCCCGGGTTGGGAGGGATGGCAGGTTCTGTACCCTGTGGTTGGGGGAAGGGGAGGGGAAGGGAGGTTTCAACAGAGTTTTCGTATGCTGAAGAGGGCCTACAGTGTGCCAGGATAAGGCTTGATCAATGTTCTTTTGGCAAGCCATTCACATTTCTGCTATCAAGCGTCTTTGTTAGTGAGATTTAACTTTATTTAGGGCTGAGGAGCTGAGTTATTTGCCTCTGGAAATTTGTGCTATTGATAAGGTAACTTCTTTGTAGATCTCTAGGACATTTGTAAAGCAAGGGAGACTCCTGTCTTGAAAGATTGTGATCTCTGCAAGTTATCTATTTGTTTATCATTTATGGCAGTCAGGGGTGCCTGAGGAATGTCACATACATTACCGAGGCGTGGAGATGGGGGTGCAAAGGTGCCAGCTTTTGCTTTGTCTTCAGCCAGCCTCCTGCTCCCTTATCAGTTGTAACTCTAAACTTAATTATTTATTTAATTATTTATTTGATTTATGTTTAAATATTTAGTAACACCCGATGGATGGCAATAGGGTAGTAGAGCAATTATTTTTTATTATTATTGTCTTTTAAGTTGTGTGACAGCAAAATAATTTGGGGCTTCATATTACTATAGTAAAGGTCTCTTATCTTCTTCTGTGAAAGCAATTAAATGGCACCCTGGCCTGGTTTAATTCTAAGCTCATTTATATCCCCATTCTCTTTAAATAAATTGTATAACATAAAAGAATGAAAAATATTCAATGATTTTTATAAAAACAATACTTGTGTAAATTTAAAATGGTATCACAGTACAGTTACAGAATTTTCAGTTCTACATTCTTTAGCAACATGATATCTTAGATAATATGATCCAAGTACAGAAATTAAATTTAGAAATTAAAGGGGCAATCTGTCTCAGAATAACATCCTACCTGAAAATAAATTACGATAAATTACTCAAGTCACTACTCTTTGGCTAATGAATCATTTACTCATTAATTTAATAAATATTTATTGGGAAGCATGCTGTGTGAGGCATTTTTCTAAACGATGGGAACAGAGAATGTACAAAGTGAACATGAAATTGTCCTTGCATTTGAGGAGTTGATTTCCAAAAGTTGAAAGATATCTGACAATGATTAAACAGGCAGGATGATTTCAGAGAGAAACAAATAAACATAACATAAAGAGAATAAGGTGAATAAGGTGAATAGACTCTGGGGAGAAAATACTTCAGATACGATGGTCAGGAAATGCTTCCATGGGGAAAAAAAAAAAAAAAAGAATGTTATATGTGCTAAATCCTGAAGATAAAAAAGCAGTCAGGCTCATATGGTCTCACTATAAACCAGAAAAAAGGGTATAGCATATTTTTTTTAAGATTATTTATTTATTTATTTGACAGAGAGAAATTACAAGTACACTGAGAGGCAGGCAGAGAGAGAAAGAAGGAAGAAGGCTCCCTGCCGAGCAGAGAGCCCGATGCGGGACTCGATCCCAGGACCCTGAGAACATGACCTGAGCCGAAGGCAGCGGCTTAACCCACTGAGCCACCCAGGCACCCCAAGGGTATAGCATATTAATGAGACAATGCACATGCTATGTTTGTAGGAAAGCCAGACGGTCAGCAAGGTTTAAGAGGACTGCCCAAGGTAAAGATGGACAGAATTGACCTCAAAATGAGAGGCACAGGGTCTGCAGAGCCATGTTGCCAGGAGAAAAGGGTGTGGCTCTTATTACAAGATGAAGTAGATATGCAGCAGCATCCAATGCATAGATTTAAGAGGAAGTGACATTATGTGGCTTATATATAATAAACGCAGCATGGAAAATGAATATTGTGTGGAAAAAGAAAAAAGGAGCAGAGAGTTTGGTTATATAGCTACTGCAGTATCCTGGTTAATTCAATGTACTATAAGACACTGTTTCTAATGCTGTATGAAAATCTATGCACCTACATGTGTAGTCTTTCATTAATTAATTATACAAATGTTTGTAATATTATACTCGGTCAAAGAATGTGCTAGAGGGACGCCTGGGTGGCTCAGTGGGTTAAGCCACTGCCTTCAGCTCCGGTCATGATCCCAGGGTCCTTGGATTGAGTCCTACATCCGGCTCCTTGCTCAGCGGGGAGCCTGCCTCTCTCTCTGCCTCTGCCTGCCTCTCTGCGTGTTTGTGTGCTTTCTCTTTCTTTCTGACAAATAAATAAATAAAATCTTAAAAAAAAAAAAAAAAAAAGAATGTGCTAAAATGGAGATAACAAAAATGAACTGGACACAATCTCTGCAGAGGATGGAAGGTATCTAGCATCACAAAATAAGTCATTCATATATATATATATATATATATATATATATATTTATTTATTTATTTATTCAGGTTAAACTGTGGGAGAGAGAAAGGAGACTGGAAACTGACTGTGACTGGGTGGATTTTGTGAAGAATTTTCACTAGGGTAAGTGTAGTGCTGAGTCCATGAGACTGATATCATATTACTAATTATGAAGCCATCAGTCATTGCCTACACATTAGGAGAAGCACTACCTACTAAAAGTAAATAGAGAATGTCAGGATTTCCCCCAAATATCATTACTTGTTTAGCATTTTACTTGAAAAGAATAACATTTTTCATAAGAATACACATTCAGAGGAGAACTTATAATGAAGTAAATGAAGTTAAAGATTCGCAGGTCTTCAATGAATACATTTCTTCAAGGATTTTAGCAATGCAGTAGCTTTGCTTTCTATAATGCTTTCGTAGGATTTTAAAATTAAAATGGTTTGTCTTCTTACTCTGCCTCTCCATCTCCATCAGACTTACTCTGTAGCCCATTAGCTTAAGTGTGGCTGCAGGTATTGTAGGAATGACAAAAGGGTGAAGGGGAGTAGGAAGTGCTTGTAACTTCATTTTCATGAGATACATTTAAACAGTTAGAGTCCTGTCTACTTATCGCTAATTTATTGCTAGAACCCTCAGTTTAGAAATTGCTTCCAGGAATCGGGATGGAGTCATTCCAGATATATTTATTCATGAACTTTTTCATTTATTCAACTATCATTTATTGAGTATACCTTTTCAGGAACTGTGCTAGGAACCCGCAAAATAAAGATGAACATAACAGACATAACCCCACGTAGATGGTTCCGACTTCATTTCTGTCTAACAATATCTTTTGTTCATCTCTTCTACATTTATGAACCTTCCCTCCTATTGTCATGCTAGGAATGCTGTCATGACTTAACTGGCATCCTACGTCTAAGTGCACATAATACGTTCACTTTTGAATGTCATTTAAAGCAGGTAGTGATGGAAGTTATAGATGTAAAGGATAAAAGATCTTTCAAAAGACTGAATTTTCTTTATGTTATCTCTACAGAAAATACTTCAGGTTATTTTCACAGGAAGAGGTGACCAGGAATTATTCACCCAAATAACATATACGGAGTAATATTACAGAGATGTCAGGGAGTAAATTATAGAGCATAATGGTTTTTTTTCTGGATTTTATGATATCTGTAGCAAATTCCAATTTTATTAGCTTTCTAATTTACTATGATTTCTCTTAATCCTAAGTAAATTTAATGTGCATGTTCAATATTACTTATAATGTGTATTCTTTATTTTATATAAGATTCAAGGCCTACAAAAAATCTACTCATAGATTAATAAGGGAATTGTTTATATAGAACATCTTTCATACAGTTTCTCAACTAGTGCTCTTTCAAATGTGAATTTTGTACCTGCAGTTTGCATTGAGTAAGAAATTATGGTTCAGATATTTAAAGACACTTATTCCCTAAGATCACTGAAGTGAATTGAGGCTCTTCCCATTCTAAGCTCTGAACTCTCCCAAGTACAAAATATTTCTTTCTTTATACTTTGAAAAAAACAGATGAAATTGCTGGATTTTGCAGAGCTGGGTTATTTATTTTTTCAAACACATTCTTAGATAATAATACAAATATTTTATACATTATGTTTTGACTTTCCAACATATTTCTGACAGTGCATAATGCATACTCTTATTATAGCATGTTTGATAACTTTCTGAGGTCATGGATGTGCTTAATTTTGACTAGAATCCTGGTATATTTTTAAAAAAAATCTCATACAGAATTCTTTCACAAGATAATCATCTGCGCCTTGAGAAGCAAAAGAACAATGTACACCCAAAGAATTTTCAAGCATTTGCCAGTATGCAATTAGAATTTACCCACAAAACTGCAGTGAACCATTTTTATAATAATTTATGACACGTGTCTTTGTATTTCTAAAGTAAGATTTTAATGTTTTTAACCACAGAGAGAGGGAGTAAGGATTAAGCCAGTGAACTGGAAAATCAGAAAGCTCATTGTACATCCAAAAGTATTTCCCAGACAAGCTTTTTATGAGCAACTTGTTGTGGTAAAATCCGAAGTAAAATGACAGCATACCTATGGAAAATATTTTTTTAACCTATAGAAAATATTAAACAATATTTCAATAATTCAATAAGGTTAAAGGATAATGGTAGTTTTTACAATAGTACATGATAAAATAAGATACATTTAAGATCATATATGTTAAGTAGAGAGACGATGTATTTAAAATATGAAAACTATAGCACAAAGTCCCTTGTTGATCATAAAAATGCCAAAAAATGCCATTTGATGTGATATGCAAATGCTAGAAGAAAAATAATACAATGAATAATTTATTAATTGAGAGGCAAAGTAAATTAACTCAAAACATATTCTAGTATAAGAACCTACTGATAATTTTTAACATATGTCAAGGTTTATGCCTCCAAATATACTATGCTAAAACTAGATAAGTGATTATAATCTATGCCTTCTGTGTTATATACAATTTCTATAGAACATTAGCAAAATTGAATATAACTCAAAATTCCAATTAAATTAAATTTCCAGGATAATTTAATTTAATTTAATTATTTAATTCCAATTAAATTAATTTTTCAAGATAGTCCATGATGAAACAATTGTAGCACATGCTTACTTTCCATCTTATCATGTAATTAAGGAAAATGGGATGGATTATTAACCCACAGAAAATGTAAGATATTATTTGCAGTGTCAAGATATTTGACAAGAAAAAGAAAGGTTGTCATAATGAATATTTATCAGCTCCCTTTTCATCCTAACTCTAGGTTTCCTTCACTCCCAGCCTGTCCTTACAGTGGACTAAGATTCCTGCCTTCTGTAGCGCAGAAGACTTTCCTTCTCTAGAAAGTCTGAGCCCTTCGGGGCCTTGCCTTTGCTGGGCTAAAGTTACTGCATGCTCTATTCAGTTATCAGTGGGCACAAAGCAACAAGAGACACTCTGCAGAATCTCTTCAGTTCTGACATACTTCCAGTTTTCCAAAGATACAAGGATCAGTAACTCCAGCCAGTATGATAAATCTCCTTTTTACCTTTAATTCATCAGCAGGAAGAGCCCTCATTGGCCAAGTGGTATTTCCCAAAAGGGAGCTAGGGGCCTCAGACCTGGCAGAGTCTACATTAATAGTGGCAAGGAATGCATATTCCACAAGTGCAAAAACTTGTGAAAAAGACAGAAGAGGACGAAATGCTACCTTCACTCCATGGTCTAGAAAGAAGTCCTCTAGATTTGAGGGAAAGGAGAGTATAGGATCATGTATTGGCTGTTGGTGTAGGGCATACATTTCATCCTGAATAAAAAGCTCCCTAACCTGGCAGGGCGTTCCCCCAAACTGGGGATTTAGCTAAATCTTTAACAGACTACACCACCAGTCCAAGTTTAAACTGCTTTCAATGTGGCTTCTGGGTCGGATGTGATATTTAACAGGGTCTCTTGCTGATGAGTTAGGCATATGGTAAGTACACACATTGTGGTGTTGGTGGAGGCAATGGTAGCAGGGAAAACTCATTTTGATCAGAGCATATGTAAATTCCTCTAAAGGCAAATTGCTGGGTCTATAGGTAAAAGATGTTTGTATCCTCCAACTTGGCACCAAGGCGCTAGCAGGCGAGAGGGAGTCACAATAGCCTGGTTAAGAGGGAGCTGGTATTCTTTACTGAACGCCTTCTTTGCAATTTGTTGATGCTCTTGGGTGTGTAATAATACGAGAACCAAAATGCGAATGCTTTGTGCTCATTCCTGTAAGCAAATTCAAATGCTTCTTTTTCAAGCCTTGTTTGTATTCAATATTCCATTCTCAATTGTTTCTAGCTCCTGTCCAATCCATTGAATCTTTAGCTATTGTCGAGAAGTGTGTATGTGCATTTAAAGTCAGTTTCCTTGTGTACAAAGTTAATAACTCGGTTAACTCCTCTCACATGTCTCCACTGAAGGATATGCCTTTATCATCGCATGCCCAGGCACCTCTGACTGGGTCTGTACAGTTTCAATAGTTCATGTAAGCTTGCATAAATGTATTATATGTTGCTACATTTATGAACCATGGAAGATTATCTCCTCTTCCATAAGAAAATCATAAGGAATATTTACAGGAGAGTAGGTATACGTAGAAAAGGAAATGTGTTGTAAGAAGTGTATATGACATGAGAGTCTCTTAAAGTTTGGACCTGGAAACAGGAACAGGGAGACATCTACTATATTCCTCTGGTCAAAGAAGCCACAAAGGCCACCCAGGTAGATAGGGAAAGTTTAGACCTTACCTCTCAGTGGGGGGAGTGTCAAAAAATCTGGATCAATCTTTAATCTACCACATGATTTTGCCAATGGAAAATCTATGGAGTAAGGAACCCTGTTTGCCACCCCAGATCTGCTGTCTGGAAGTGCCATAACATGGCCTCTGCCAACTTAAAAAATATGTAATATCCATCAATTAAAAAAGAATCTTAGTCCATGGTACCATTTTTTAAAGTCAATTCCAGCCTATATATTATATCAAACATTGGCATGATCTAAAATTCTAAGGCCCCTCAGTGCATCTCTTATTGCCTTAGTAGAAGTAGGAGGCATTCTTCACTCTCTTATATAATAGACCCATTCTAATCTCCACCATTTACGTAGCCTTCTGAATCCTTCTTCAAAACTTTACCATGACAATTTTATCATTTCACCTCATTTACAGCAGCAGTTCATGATTATGTTCACAATTAAGGAACCATCCCAACAAATTCTTATCCACTAGCTCCAAGTGTCCTAAGAAGTCAAACCTAAGACATGAATATGTGCTCTCGTGTCAATAAGTTTCTCCTTGCCAACTTTTTAATTCTGCCCACTTGTTTAGTTTCAACAAGATCTATTCATTCACATGTTCTTTTGTTTTCTTACTGGTTTGTATTAACTAGGAACTCCAATTTTTCCCCATGTAAGACCCTTCTTTAGAGCAAAAGCTCTATTGCCATCTTAGTGTGTGCTGAAGCCTAACGAGTTATTGGTCCAGGAGGAAATAAACAGAAGCAGACATGGACCTCAACAAAGACAAGTTTCTAACAAATAAGAGAAGTTAAGTTCTCCACCTTGTCTGGGGGATTGATGAGAATCTGGAGGTTCAAAATTCTCACAATCATCTACAGAGATATTCCAATCACAGATGTCTGAATCTTACTATTTTCTCATCAGAGTCTGAATAGCTAGCATAAGATGTCTAGAAAAACTATGCATTCAATATTTTTTGCTGCTCAGCCACTCTTAAAATTAAAACGAGGGCCTGTTTTTATCCGCAAAATCCTTGTAGTTGCAAGAAATATGGGTCTCTTTAGTTCAGCCGTGGGAAGTTTCCAGCTTGCCCAACATGACTCCAGTTTTAAGTTTTAAGGGAATTAATTACTGGGCTCCCCAACGCTTCAACTTCCACACGTACCTCATTTGAATCCTCCACTTGTAACATTCTAGAGTAATGTGATCATTTTGCATGCCCGGGCTGATCAGTGCCCCAATAATCACCACACTGTGGTCCTTCTGCCATTGGGAAGGTATGTGGCCCCACTTCCAGAATGCTGTATGATGCACAATGGGTCTGCTCTTTGTACCAAGAGTCAGCCTGGGTTCTCTTTCTAAAGCTCAGTGCAAATTAATATCTGGCTCACAAGCAATGTGTTTAGAATATGATTCCAGGAGAAGGAGTGAGAATAAAATGAGAGAAGGTAGGAGAAAAGGCCAAGACAGGATGCATTTTTGAGTTGAGAATCCCTGTGGGGATTACTGTTCTTATCCACCAGGAACCTCTGAGGAATCTATAAATGTGTCTCAACCTAGACTCCTAAGGGAAGGGATGGAGAAGTCATAATCACTGAATCTATTCTGACTGGTTGAAGGCTTCCCCTAGGCCACTGGCTCTGCTGCACTTGAGGGATCCACATGTATAGGTGCCAAGAGGGCCCTCATAGACACCCAAGCCACCTCATCAGAGATGTTCACAACAAGCCAGAGAAATGTGGCAGCTGTTCAAGTGAGACCTTGTCAGTGTGAAGTATGTGAAAGCCTGTGCAGAACTGTTTTCACTAACTGTGACTTGAATCAGAAGTGAGGCCAATAGGATCTTAGTTGCTTAAGAGCCTACCTGAGAGGTCTAAGGAAGAGAAGGGAAGAGAAAAGCTGACAAATTTTAAAACACGGAGTAAAATCAACAAAATTTGACAGTGGCTTTAGGTAAAAGATAGGATTCAAATATTGTGGCTCTTGGAACTATGAGTATGAGAAAAGCTGAATAAAAACAGGCTTTGGATTAAAAGAAAAATTGCAATAGGTTTTATATGAAATACCTGCCCCAAATGTTCCATTTCATGCTGGATTCCTACTTAATGAATTAGAGGAATGTAAAATAGGGGCTTAATTCCCATCCTTTTTTGAAAATGGGTTGAGAGGAGCATGTAAATGTCGGTGATTTTAAGGAATTTTGCCAGAAAAAATACTGATGGGAACAAATTTGAAAAACACGGAAAACTTTCAGGCTCATCATCACAGAATCATTTACCGGATTACGAAGCACTGCTTTAGCTAATCCATAATGAGAACAAAGACCAGAGCCACCAGGCAAAGCTATCTCTTGGAGGCCAGAGCAAACCAGGAAGGAGCTCTAATAATCACAAAGTTAAAGCTCCCTGCCAAAAAATCTTTCAGATCTGGCTTTCTTCCATTTCTCCATAGGAGATTTTTTGAATTGGTGAATTTAAGCCTGTGTCAGTTCTTAAAACATTTATATAGAGAAGCCTACGTGGTTCTCTAAATCAAAGTTCCACTTCCAATTGTAGATTTAAAAAAAAAAAAAAAAGTGTATCTCCCCATAAAGATAAACAAAGGAAAAAGTAACATACCCTGAGCCTAAAATATAATCGTACAAAACAGTCGAACAACTCTATAGTCTTATAAATCCCTTTTTAATGTAGAATCAATACAAGAAAAGTAGACTCATGATAATTTTTAAAGGAATGCGTAGTTTTGTGTGTGAAAAAATCCAAAACATTATACAACCCTGAAGCTAGTTGAGAGGTAAGAGGAAATCTGGGAATTAGGATAAATAACTTGAAATTAAAAACTATATTTAATAAAGTAGTATAACTAATATAAAATAGATTGGATTCAGAAGCCATTTGGAGAATCAAAGCAGAGGCTCCTGAAACTGTATAGAACATATGAGAAAGGGATGGAGATGAAGTAAGAGCAAAGAAGAGAAGCAATAGTTCATATAAATAAGAAAGAAAATAATCAAGGAATGGGGATTTTTTTTTTTAAATTATGAAAAGAAACTAATAAATTAGAGAAATGAATCTGCAAATTAGTGGAGATCGATGTGTCTATCTCCGAGAATGTTTAAAATTCTACAGTAAGCAAGAGACAGCATAAACAACTCCTATAAGCATCATTATAATGGAAACAAATTAACTGCAAAATCAAAATTAAAACAATTTATGCTCATCTAGATTTCACTTACAAATCAGATGAAACGAAAACTTAAGCAATGAGTTCCAGAAGACCCAGTGAAATCCTAACTGATTTAAATTTTTAATTTTTCAAGGAAGGTAGCAGAAGTACAATTTCATATGAGTAAAACCACAGGAAATAAATTGCTCACAGCTCCAATAATTTCACATGTGCACACACACACACCCTAAACATCACATCTATTAGTCAGAGGGCAATCTAAAGATGGACTCAAAATCTTTTGACAACAGCTGTAAGTTTATATGCTGATTATATAAATGAATGCATGGAAGTGCCCCATATCAGAGATTTGAAAGCATTGTTTGTCTATTGTTATAGTAAAATAAATGTAACCATTAATAAATGTTGTAAAAGGTGGTAATGTAAATGTCAAAAAAATTGATGCTTAATTTTTGTTTCTTCTTCTAAGTGCCCAAAGGGCTGAATGAGGTTCCGGCATTCCCCTTTAGCTCTACAGGGAAGAGTTTAGAGATACCTTTGAAAAAACAGAGATGGTAGTGTTATTAGCAGTGCAGCAAATTACAACCAGACAAATCAGTTTAAATTCTCTAACATTCCAGAATAATCTTAATTTTCAGAGAAGAGTTGCATTAGAAATAAACTTTGTTAGATCAGTTTTTAAAATTTAGAATAATACTTGCCTTTTTTTGGTGTTATAAGAGGAAAAGCCCCTTTCCTCCTAATCTTGCTGAAATACCTGTACTGGTGGTTAGAATCATCTACAATTTCAAGGTTGAATATTGGAATTCCTTTACCAAGCTCCCAGAGTAGAGAAAAAATCTGAGGTCTTCTAAACTCAAAATTAAGGAGAAAATGAGGGAAATAATTTTAACAAATGGATTATGAGACCTGTGATATTTTGTCTCTACTTTTGTTCTCTGTTGTTTATTAAGGAATATTCTGTCCTCTGTTACTTATTAAAGAATAATTTCCTTAAATGTCCATCTTTTTAAGGTCCTTTATCTCTTACTTTTCTGATAATTTAAAACATATTCTTAGTGTACCTTACTTTAATATCCAGATGAATTATATTGTGAGGTATTTTTAGAGCTTCAATTTATAGCACATTTAGCACATTTTTAGAATTACTTCTTCATATGCATCATTTTTTCTAGCACCACTACTATACATTATATAATTTTATCCCTAAGTTCCTATAAAGGTGACTTGTCAATGTGAATACATCCTGGATATTCGTCTTACAAAATACAGAATCTTCCTTTTGGAAATGGTTTGAAAATTCGTGAACATACTTGTATTCACTTGAAAATAGAGGCAACAGGAGTGCAAAATGGTACGGCCACTATGGGAAACAATATGGAGGTTCCCACAAAAGTTAAAAGAGAGCTACCTTATGATCCAACAATTGCACTTGCACTACTATGTATTTATTCAAAGGATACAAACATAGTGATTCGGAGGGGCATGTGCACCCCAATATTTATAGCAGCAATGTTCCTAAGAGACAAACTATGGAAAAAGCCCAGATGTCCACTGACAGATGAATGGATAAAGAAGAGGTTGTATATATATACACGGAATATTGCTCAACCAACAAAACCGATGACATTTTGCCATTTGCAACAATCTAGTTGGAATTAGAGGGCATTATGCAAAATGAAGTAAGTCATTCAGAGTAGGACAAATACTATATAATTTCACTCATCTGTGGAATGTAAGAAACAAAACAGATGAACATAGGGAGAGGGAAGGAAAAATAACATAAAATGAAAACAGAGATGGAGGCAACCCTATGAGACTCTTCACTATAGGAAACAAACTGAGGGTCACTGGAGGGAGAGGGTGGGGTAGGGTAATTGGGTGATAGGCATTACGGAAAGCATGTGATGTAATGAGCCCTGGTTGTTATATGCAATTGATGAATCACTAATGTCTACCCCTGAAACTAATAATACACTATATGTTAACTAAAGTGAATTTAAATTAAAAAAAAAAAAGAAAGAAAAAAAAAAGAAAATAGAGGCAGAATTCTTTTTTTATTTTTCAGAATTCTTGATTAATAAAAGAATTAACCCTTTCCTTTGCTCTGAAAGGTGAAGAAAGAAACATGTAATTCTGTAAGTCCACTAAGGGAATTCCCACAGGTGGGAATCATCACAGTTATAAGTAGGTTGAAGCCAGGTAGAAAAGGGATCCTGTATCACTGTTCCAAAATATTTGCTAAATATTTGATCACTTGAATAGACTCTGCAATGCCATAAAATAATAGTGTTACTTCCCCAATCCTGGTGTTTTATATAAGTTATGGGTGTTGTTAGACTTTTCTTCAGAAAGGGTTGGAGGTGGATGCCAAGATGGGAGCAAAATGGCATACAAATCAAGAATCAACTGAAACATACACAAGTGCACAAATGACATACGTGCCATTGTAAGTCACCATGTCTTCTTTCTTAAATCTGCAAATCACATGCAGAGATGATCCTTAGTAAAGGCTGGATTTTCAGTGTAGGCAATAGGATGACTACATACACTGAATTTTTTTCAAAAGGTTATCATTGTTCACAGAGTACAATAATCCAGGGACTCTATGAAATGCTAAGTAAAGGCAGGCTTACAAGTTGCATTTTGGCAGAAACCCAAAGAAAGACAGAGGAGTGGGAAAACTATAAGGTGGAAAAGGAAAAATCTTCAAGTAGGCCTTGTTTAAAGGCTATTACCATGGGAAAGGTACAGGTGGGTTGCTTACAAGCAGGGCACCTTATGGGATTAGTTAGGGGTGAATATTTAACTTTCTTCATTTGGTCCTAAGTTGGAAGTGGGGGCAAAAGTTAGGGAAACTCTCACTTATTAATAAGTCCTGGTATTTTGGGGTCAATTGCTATAGGGTTATTGCCTGGCTTCTTGAAGTGGTTGCTAAATAGGTTGGCTTTTTGGACTGGTTACTTCGGACACTGAGGTGGCATCCTGGATTGGTTGCTGTAGGTTTGGGGTCTGAATTTCATTTTTTATATACAGTATGGCCATTTTCCATTTGTATATGAAGTTTCTCAACTTATTAGTCAGTCTCCAAAAGAATTTATGAATAGTAATTTATCATGGTGAAAACCCTATGATACAGGTAACCACTGCTAAATATGAGGAAATTAAAACCTACACGAATCAAGTAACAGTTTAAGTTGATTCAGGTTAAGAAGTGGTGGTGATGTGCTTTGAGGTCTCTAATGTATTGTTCCTAATTTGTATAGCAGTGCTAACCAACAGAACGTTCTTTGAACAAATATTAATAAACTGCTGTCCAATAAGAGAACTTATGGCCACATGTGGCTATTGAGCACTTAAAATGTGGTTACTGTGACTGAAGAACTTAACTATTAACTATGCTTAAGTTTAATTAGTGTTAGAATGTATTTATACATTCACATATGGCTCATGGCCTCTGCATGAAAGAATACAGCTTTATAGAACACAGAGTATTTCTCTGAAAATAGGAGTTTTGAGGGAAATATCTTCGTTCAGACTGCATTAACTAAAAATCATCACTATGTAGCACAAAAAAAAAAAGAAAAAAAGTTTTATTTGTGGTTCTGGAGGTTGGGAATTCTAATATTAAGGTGTCAGAATAGTTAGGTTCTGGCAAGAGTCCTCTTACTGTTCCCTTACATGGAAGAGAAAGGTCATTTCCTTCATGTCTCTTTCCATAGGGCACTAATCTCATTTGTGAGGGATCCACTCTCATGACCTGCTTATCTCCCAAAGGCCCCACAAACAAATGCCATCACTGAGGATCAGGCTTCAATATATGAATTTTGGGAACACAAATATATATTCCAGGAAATAAAACATCATTTTTAAACCCAAGTCATTTATTTTTTTATTTTATTTTATTTTTTCAGTGTTCCAAGATTCATTGTTTGTGCAACACACCCAGTGTTGTTTAGAAAGAAAAAAAAAGTCATTTAGAAAGAAAACAAATGAAACAGAGAAGAAGAGACTAGCATGAAATATAATTGTTACCTCACATATTTATATATATATGTCTGTTTCTATTACATATTTTATTTATGTGTATATTCTATATTTCATAAATATGCTAGCAAGTGTGTTGCATATAAAATAGAGTTACAGCAGTTATAGGTATAGTAGAGTAGAATAGAATACTAGCAGCAGTGTAACAACGGTAACAAGGAATAGAGCAGATTTACTATAATATTGAAAGATTAAGAATTCCAATTGTTGAAGGATCAAAGAAATAACTGAGTTGCCAGAGATCTTTCTATATCCCAAATGTGTCATAGTCTCCAGAGAAACAGTTGTCATTGGGTTTATATGAAATTTTTGATAATCTTATTTCTATACCCCATTAGTTGATATTACTTGGTATTCTCAGTTCTTGAAGATGAAATGAGCCAAATACATTACACTTAATATGTATAATTTTTCACTGAAACTAAACACTAATTTCCTCTTTAATCTCATATGCCTTTTATGATGCACTATACTTTAGGTGGTGAGATTCAGACAGTCTTTCTCCCTATACAGGCATTTAACATACAAAATAAAAATGGTAATCACATACATAAGATGAGAATGTAAATGCATCATTTCTGAAAAAAGATTCTTAAAGTTGTTATATCTCAATACACAGTCTACTAGGCTAATATTTTATACTCCTGTTCAACTGTAACAAATTCTTTTTTTTTTAAGATTTTATTTATTTATTTGACAGACAGAGATCACAAGTAGACAGAGAAGCAGGCAGAGAGAGAGGAGGAAGCAGGCTCCCCGCCCAGCAGAGAGCCCGATGTGGGGCTCGATCCCAGGACCTTGAGATCATGACCTGAGCTGAAGGCAGAGGTTTTAAAACACTGAGCCACCCAGGCGCCCTTCAACTGTAACAAATTCTTAATAGAATGTATATTCTCCTATTATTGACAAATGCTAAGCATCAAATTCTCTACCATTTTATTTTGCATAATGATAGATATTTTCAGTTAAAATCAAGTCAAAACTATATTGCTTAAACTACTGCATTGTTTATGCCTCTATAATAGTAAATCTCACTTTCAAATCCACTGTAAAGGAGGAATCAAATTTGTTAATCCAGATGCTGCTTTAGAATCTTATCTTCTTAAAAAAAAAATTAGTGAGGAATATTTTAAATTCTTCCTTCTTAACCAGCTGTGAGTTTTACTTCTCAGCATTTCTAGCCATCTTGCATATGCTTAGAGACAGACAATCTTAATGCTTTTTATTTTCTTCCATCACTCTAATTAGACCACTGTTGCTGACTGACTACTGTTCTCATGCACTGAAGATAACCAGTATTGATACTCATGTTAATTTCTGGTTTAAGACTTAGTAAACTTTTGAAAAAGTGAACTTTTGTAATATAATATGATTATTATATTGAAGGGCAATGGTAGCATTACATACAGAATGCTATGGGAACACAGACTTGGAACACTTTAGTAAACTTTGAAGTCCAAGGAAAGCTTCCTGAGAGAAGTATGATCATGTGATAAAACTAATAAGTCAACTGTAGTATTAGCACCAAATGAAACAAAACATCTTTTTAATCACTCTCATAAGTTCCTTTTCAGTTATTTTGGATGCAGAAATTGTAAGGAAATTATTCAAAGAATACTGTTACATAGTTTTGTACCATCAATGAGAGCTTGGAAGCATTGACATGCATTTGCTACCTTAATATGGTTTTTATAATGGATCATCAATCCAGATTTATATTTTTGATAGTTTAGAAACAAAAGTAAAACAGAGTAAATCAAATATGATTCAAGACATGATAAATTACTCCTGAATAATCCCATTTCAGCATTTCCAAATGTTTCCTTCTCAATTCATAAATAATAGTAAAATGACTGCTTATTATAGATTTTCCTGAATGGAAGACTCTGTATCATCAAATTAGATAAGAATTACACTTTAAAAATATTAACTAAGCCAATGATACAAGAATGTGTTAGGTAGGAAATAGGCTAACAAATTTATGACTCATTCACTAATTGAATCATTCCTACAACAAATATTTTCTGAACACTTTCTACATATCATACAGTCCTAGGTGCTAAGTATCTGGCAGTGGAAAACAAAACAAAGCAAAACAGGAAAAGTATTTGCCTTCTTCGAGTCTACTTTCTGGACGTGGGAGGAAAAAGTAAACCAATGCATAAATACAGTCTATAGTATTTTGGATGTGAATGCATAAATATGAATAAATTTTAGTAAATGGTTGTATGCATTAAACATCTTTTGACTTGGAAAACCTACATTTCCTTTAAAAAATTTCAACATTTATTGGGACAATTTTTGGTTTAAAACTTCTTTGGAAAAATATTCCATTTTTATGTCTTTTGACTTGAGGTAAGACTTTGCAGGCATTATAACTTTAACAAAGGCCAAGCTGATATTCAGATTTAGAGGTCTAGGAATTGTGATTTATTCATTACCACTAAGTGATGATAACCCAACCATTCAATTTGTAAAATGTGTCTGAACAAGTGGAACAACCTGCAGATAGATTGTTTGATAAATTTAAAATAGGATACTGCCGATTCTTTAGAGCTATTTTCATAGCAGGTTTATAAGAAGCTTGGTATCATTGTGCAGACATTTCTTTAAGGATCAAAAGTTTAAGCACACTTAACAAGGATAAAAAAATACAGAAAACTTCTTAATCTTTTATTTTTCCTTACTTGGATATCACACAGACTTGGTTATAATAATCCTGCTATGTTAAAGCATGCAAATGTGGGTCTTTTTTGAGGTCTGAACTTTGAAGATCCTCTTTAGTCTTTGACAGAAACATTTGGGCTTCTGTAAATGTAAGAAACACCCATACTCTTCCCTGAGACATCCGTAAATCATCTTCTGACTTTATTCAAACTACTTATACATTTTAATACCACTTTACATCTTTCAGATTTAAAGAGTGCATTTTCTCACTTAGTCCTTCAATTTTTAGCGACTGGATACAAATGACATCCTTGAATTTGTTAAGGTAGGAGTAGAAATTCATTTGGAAAATATGATAGGAAATGTTGTGGTAGAGGTATGTTCTCAGAGAAAAGAACCTCAGCCAATAGTTTTAGATTCTTATAGATAGAGCTAGTTAGGAATTCCTACTCTGAGACAACTCTAACTTGCTGCTAACTAAAAATGGGAATAGGGAATTTCCTGGTCAGCCCTGTTACCAGGATGCTTGATATCATGTCTTTAAGGCAACATATAGCCTCTTCCACTGCCAAATTCAGGTACCAAGAAGAGTGATCAGTGTGTTTCCTATATCTATGGAACAAAATTAACTCTTCTTAATTCTCTCTTTATAGTAGGGACCAATGGTGAATCATCTCATTTCTCTGTGACACCTTTACTCTCCAATTCAAGACTTAGGGATATGAAGCAAGTCATTTTGACTTTAGGAATTAATTTCATTTTTCTACCTAGACTACCAGAAATTCTTCCAAAGCATTAGTTACTTAGTTGTTCAACAATTTATTTATTTCAGTATGGATCCAGAAACATTTACTTTATACTTTGGTCTATAAATCAATTTTTATTTCATTTTATTTCATTTCACCTTATTTTTTTTTTAAATTCAATTGCCAACATATAGTACATCATTAGTTTCAGATGTCGAGCAGTCATTTATCAGTTGCATATGACACCCAGTGCTCATCACATCACATGCCCTCCTTAACACCTGTCACCCAATTGCCCCATCCCTCTACCCAGGCACCCCTCCGGCAACCCTCAGTTTGTTTCCTATAGTTAAGAGTTTCTCATGGTTTTTCTCCCTCTCTGATTATTTTCCATTCAGTTTTCCCTCCCTTCCCCTATCTTATATTCCACATATGAGTGAAACCATATAATTGTCTTTCTCTGACTGAATTACTTTGCTCAACCTAATACCCTCCAGTTCCATCCACATCATGGTTAATAAGTATCCACCCTTTCTGATGGCTGAGTACTCTTCCATTGTGTGTGCATACACCCCACATCTTCTTTATTCATTCATATGTCAGTGGACATCCCAGCTGTCCATAGTTTGGCTATGATGAACATAATGATCTGAACCCCAGTGTTTATCATAGCAATGATTGCTTTATTTTATGTTATTCAAATCATTCCAGCTTTGGTTTGGGGGAGCTTTATAATTAGCTCCTGTATTGTTTTGACCTGCCTTCATCATTATACTGTTCTTGTTTCACTGAACACTTTATTTTCTGGCACTACAAGATGCTTTAGATGCTTCTTACGTATCTCCTGCCCAGTCCTAAAATTAGTTATTCTCAGAGGAGTCCTGTCAAACACATAGCAACTATCTCTGATCTGTTTAACATCTCTGTAATTCTTTTTCTGTAATATCATATAAATGGAATCATTCACAGGATAGCTTTTTCACACTGCTTCTTTCACTTAGAAATACGCTTTTAAGATTCATCTATATCTTTCCAAGTGTTGACTGCTCATTTTTAAAATAATTCAATAAAACTCCATTAACAGATGCATCGAGTTCACTTGTCTATTCACTTATTGAAGTGTACCTACTTGTTTCCAAGTTTGGTAAATCTGAGCAGAGCTGGTATTAACATTCACATGCTGGTTTGGAATACAATTTTCAAATCAGTTGGGTAAACTGCTTAGGAATGCAAGGGCCAGCTTTTTGTCTCACAAAAAACTGCTAAGCTTTCTTCCATACTGGCTATACCATTTTCACTATCACTAGCAATAGATGAGAGTGGCTATTATTCCAAAATCTTTCCAGCAATGTGTGTGTCTCTTCTGGGTTTTAGAGATTCTGATAAGCATTAGAATTGTTGTTTGAATTTGAAATTCCCAGACGACAGCGTTTGAGCATATTTTCACATACTTATTTGCCTTCTGTATATCTTCTTTGGCAGGATGTCTGCTTAGATCTTTGGCTCATTTGTTAACTTGGTTGCTAATTTTCTTACAGAATTTTTTGTATATTTTAAATACAAGTGCTTTTGCAGGCATGCATTTTGCAAATAATTTCTCTTCATTTGCGGCATTTCCTTTGGATTCTCCCAACACTGTCCATCACAGAGTTAAGAGTATTGAATGTTAATAAAGTTAAACGTATTATGTATTGCTTGCATTTTGTAGTTCTACTTAAAAACTCATCTTAAAACACATGTTCATCTAGATTTTCTCCTATAGTTTCTTCAAGGAATTCAAGAGTTTAGTATTTTGTATTCAGGCTAATGATCAATTTTGCATTAAATTTTTGTAAAAGGTGGAAGGTCTGTGTCTATGCTCACTTTATATACACACACATTATTTTATATATAATGTATATAATTGTTTCAACACCATTTGGTTTAAAAAAGACTTCTTCATCAAATTGCCTTTACTTGTCCTTTTGTCAAAGATCAGTTAAGTTCTCTTTTGTGTGTCTATTGCACCTACCTATCCTATCCCATGGAACCACTTGTCTGTTTTTTTGCCATATTATGCTGTTTGGATTATATGACTTTACAGTAAGACTCCATCTCAGGTAGTATAAGTCCAACTTAGTTCTTTGTCAGTGTTGTCTAGTATATACTAAATCTACTGTTTTCCCACGTAATCATCTGAAACAGTTTGTTGTTATCTATAAAATATCTTGCTGTGGTTTTGACTGGAATTGTGTTGAATCTGTATATCAAGATGGAAATGACTGACATCCTAACAAGATTGAATCCTCTGATCCATGACAGTGAGAACAGACCAGTATTGTGAGTATTTATGTTAATCTAGCAAGAAGTTGGACTTTGTTTAATATTTGCTGTGCTACAGACACCAGAACGTGTTTTTTCTCCCTTCTTGACTTGGTGCGCCTTAATGATAGGAGGGAAAAATGAGGACAAAATGCAAGCTGATGGTTGCCAACTACTCCTAAGGTGGGACACATGTATCATTCCTCAGATATTCATGACTGCCCAAGAACAAAGGCAGAAGGGAAACATGGTGAACTGATAAAGATCAGTCTTACATGACGTGAAACTACAGCATAGTATATAACTGTCTTAATAATTTACTAGGAAAACACAATCATAATAATTGCCAGACCTCCAGGAAACTATAGACTCAATTTCCTGGAGCCCTAATGTCACCTTCACCCCCACAGGATATTATCAGTCACTCTTCACAAACACAAGTGCAGCTCTTTCTGCCCCTGGGTCCTGTCCCCATGCTATAATAAAAGCACTTATTTAGTGAGGTAAAGCCTCTTAAGAATTCTTTGTGAACAATTGTGCTCAACTACCCCATATCACTAAATCTCCACTCTAACCCTAGGTTGGGTTCTTAAAGGACCACCCCCAGAAGCCTGGCTCCAAAGCCCCAGGGACTGGGGGTACCTTAGCAATACCTGAAGACTCAGCCTGACACAGAGAAGGAAACATGCCATTTGAAACTCCAGAAAAGACTTAGAGCAGGAGAAATCTGAGAGCAAACCAGAACCAATCCCAGTGAACCCACACTTTCAGCTACCCTGTGAACCACAAACCCAAGCCTGATACTGACCCTAACCCACACTCTTCACGCAGTCCTCTGGGAAGGTCACCACAAGATCAGACCTACCCTGCTTCTGGGTCCTAACCGTAACCCTAGGTTGGGTTCTGAGAAGACCACCCCCAGAAGCCTGGCTCCAAAGTCCCAGGGAATGGGAACATCTGAGCAATACCAGAGAACTCATCCTGACACACAGAAGGAAACCATGCCATTGGGAGCTCCAGAATGGATTGAGAGCAGAAGAAAACTGAAAGCAAACCTGAGCTAATCACAGCAAACTCACTTTCAGTGACCCCTCTGAATACAAGCCCTGAGCCTGACACTCCCTTAACCCATGACCTCAACTCAGCCCTCCGGGAAGGTCACCGCAATCTGGACAGATCAGACATTCCATGGGCCCTAATCCTAACTCTAGGTTGGGTCCTGAGAGGACCACCCCCAGAAGCCTGGCTCCAAAGCCCCAGGGGTTGTGGCCAACTGATCAATACCAGAGGACTTACCTGGCACATAGAAGGAATCTGTGCCATTTGCAATTCCAGAACGGATTTAGAGCAGGAGAAATCTGAGTGCAAACCTGAGCCAATCCACCTCCTAGTCACATATTCTTTACTATTACAGAAGTTTAATACCATGCTTTCTATTTTTGTAAGCTTTTTATACTTAATGCAAAATCTACCTTGTGATAAAAGATGCACTGCTACTAAAGAAGGGAAAAATCACTTCTCTGGTCAACTGATTTACTGGGAGATATTCTATCTGATTGTGAGTAATGGAGCTACAAACATTCAAAGATGTTTCTTATTTACATGTCAACTATTGTGAGCCCCTGTACAATATTCACTATGCCATGTTTTTCAAACTTAAAAAAATGGCTCATGTAGCCTACATCCTTTGATTCATGTAATTTTAAAAAAAAATTTATTAACATATAATGTATTATTAGTCCCAAGGGTACAGGTCTGTGAATTGCCAGATTTACACACTTCATAGCACTCACCATAGCACATGCCTTTCCCATTGTCCATAACCCAACCATCCTCTACCTACTCCCTCTCCCCGGCAACCCTCTGTTTTGTGATATTATGAGTCTCTTATGTTTTGTCTCCCTCCCAATCCCATCTTGTTTCATTCTTTTCCTACTCCCCAAACCCTCATGTTGCCCCTCAACTTCCTCATATCAGGGAGATCATATGATAGCTGTCTTTCTCTGATTGACTTATTTCGCTAAGCATAATACCCTCTAGTTCCATACATGTTGTCACAAATGGTAAGATTTCATTTCTTTTGATGGCTGCATAGTATTCCATTGTGTGTGTGTATGGGTGTGTGCATGTGTATATATATATACACATACACACACCACCTCTTCTTTATCCATTCATCTGTTGATGGACATCTAGTTTCTTTCCATAGTTTGGTTATTGTGGACATTGCTGCTATAAACATTCAGATGCACATGCCCCTTCGGATCACTGCATTTGTATCTTTAGGGTAAATACCCAGTAGTGTGATTCCTGGGTCATAGGGTAACTCTATTTTCAACTTTTTGAGGAACCTCCATGCTGTTTTCCAGAGTGGTTGCACCAGCTTGCATTCCTATCAATAGTGTAGGAGGGTTCCCCTTTCTCCACATACTGGCCAGCATCTGTCATTTCCTGACTGGTGTGAGGTGGTATCTCACTGTGGTTTTGATTTGTATTTCCCTGATGCCAAGTGATGTGGAGCACTTTTTCATGTGTCTGTTGGCCATCTGGATATCTTCCTTGCAGAAATGGCTATTCATGTCCTCTGCCCATTTCTTGATTGGATTGTTTGTTCTATGGGTGTTGAGTTTGCTAAGTTTTTAATAGATTTTGGATACCAGCCTTTTATCTGCTATGTCATTTGCAAATATCTTCTCCCATTCTGTCAGTTGTCTTTTGGTTTTGATGACTGTTTCCTTTGCTGTGCAGAAGCTTTTGATCTTGATGAAGTCCCAATAGTTCATTTTTTGCCCTTGCTTCCCTAGCCTTTGATGATGTTCCTAGGAAGAATTTGTTGCAGCTGAGGTTGAAGAGGTTGCTGCCTGTGTTCTCCTCAAGGATTTTGATAGCTTCCTTTCTCACATTGAGGTCCTTCACCCATTTTGAGTCTATTTTCATGTGTGGTATAAGGAAATGGTCCAATTTCATTTTTCTGCATGTGGCTGTCCAATTTTCCCAACACCGTTTGTTGAAGAGACTGTCTTTTTTCCATTGGACATTCTTTCCTGCTTTGTCAAAGATTAGTTGACCATAGAGTTGAGGGTCTATTTCTGGGCTCTCTTTTCTGTTCCATTGATCTATGTGTCTGTTTTTGTGTTGATTCATGTTGTTAACTTATTACCCCTTCTATATTTTCGAAGCCTCGCATTGGCACCAACTGAAGTAACAGAAAAATCAATGTCCATGCTTTCAAATAGAATCTTGCTCTATGATTTCCACTCTTCTTTGCCTTAATAGTGGCTATTTCCTCATTAGTCTCATGACAGTTATGCTACATTCACTAGATAAAATGTGAAGAGAAACCACATCGGATCTGTAAAAAATCTGCAAAAAGATAAAAATAAAAAAGATGTTCAGTTTTCTAATAAATACAAAGTGAATTGGGTCAAGTAGAAAAGTGAGTGACTGACACGCCTGACCTCATGAGCAAAATATTGTAACAGAAGAAATTAAGAACACTACAGAATAACAGATACTTATCCAATTATCTGCAAGACCCGACCAAAACTATTTAAAATCTTAACTTGAGCAACCTGTGTCTTCTGTCATGAGATAAAACATTTGATCTAATGCCAAATCGATACCACACCACTCTGAGGGGATCTTAAATGGAATAAAATGATTCAAGGAATGAGTGGGATCTCTTTTATTATGTAAAAATTTGGGGGGGATAATGATTAGGAATAGCCCTGCTAATCTGTAAAAGAACATGTTACCAGATGGGAGACAGAGGTAATGACACACTCAAATGCCTGACTCTGGTTATAGGACGAAATGCGGTGCTGGACATGTTTGCTGACATTAGATTTGGCAAATAACTCCGCAGAAAGAAAAAAAAAAAAAAAGGAATAATAAACAACAGAAAACACACAGACCCAGCTCCAAGCTTCATTCAAATTATAGGTCTAGAATGAGCACTTACATTATTTGCCATCCCTAATCTGAAGAGAATTTCTGGACTACAAAAGCAACCTGAGTAGGATCAACAGTTTCAGAAAGGACATGTAACTCAAGTATTTATTTTGTTATTTGAAGAAAGTAAATACTACCTTTTCCTTTCGCACCCAAATAAATACTCCACCTTCCTGTCTTCCTCTCCTCTCCTCTCCTCCCCATTTGTCCTCTTTTTACTTTCCCTTATCTCATGTCCTTTGCTCTTCTTTCCTTTAAATCTAACAAAAGGAGTGTTTAATTTACTGAAAGATGTGTTGTGCCATGAATGATCTATACAAACCATTCCATAATCCATTTTGCAACAAAATCCATGCAAATTAATTGTTTCCACCCACGGCTGACAAGTTAAAGCTGTGCATAGTCATTTCACATAGACTGGATAAAGTTTGAGTTTAGCTGGACAAAAAGATGAACATTCTCTCCTATAATCTCAATAAACTATTTTGCCAATGGAATAGAAGAACTCAGATTCCCACAATGGGAATACAGATACACGAGTTCAGTTTAAAACAAAACAGGGGCGCCTGGGTGGCTCAGTGGGTTAATCCGCTGCCTTCGGCTCAGGTCATGATCTCAGGGTCCTGGGATCGAGTCCCGCATCGGGCTCTCTGCTCAGCAGGGAGCCTGCTTCCATCTCTCTCTCTCTCTGCCTGCCTCTCTGCCTACTTGTGATCTCTCGCTATCAAATAAATAAATAAAATCCTTAAAAAAAATAAAAAAAAATAAAACAAAACAAAACAACAACAACCAAAAATGAAATTCAAAGGTTGTTCCAATTATCAGTGTTTATACATACCAAATGCATTAGAGGCATTGAAATAAAACAAAGATGAATTAGTATGTAACTTGAAGGCTAAACTAGAACATAGAAAGGAAAGTAAAAAAGAACAGAGATTCAGAAAAACATAGTAACAACACCAAATTGTTTTTTCTAGCCACAGTGGATGAGAGTATGATAACTTCCCTAGAGATATAAAACTGTATACCGGTTTAATGACACACTGCATATTCAATATAACTCATTGTTTAGGAAAACAGTTAATATATACTTTGTATTATTATTATAGTATTATAGAGAGGGAATTTTTCATCTTCATAATTTCTGGTAACAAAGGAATTCAAATATGACTTCTAAATTGGGCAAAAACCAGGTAAGAAAATGCCTTTCATATTTTATCTGTATGAATATTCCCTGTTATCCTTATCTATAATAGATTCCTTTTTCTATTTCTCTAAACACAATTAGTTTTCTTTGGTCTGGAAAATATTTCAATTCTTTTGTTCCATGAAATCTACTTATTTCAAGATAGATGAGGCTTGTGGATATTGAGCAGGTACGGTCTTTCTTTCTTTCTTTCTTTTTTTAAGGGTAAGACTTGCTAAAGAATCAAAAGTCTTTCCTGACCTTTTGAATAACCATAAACTGCTTACTACTCAGGAAAATTTGCTTTTTTAGTGGTAAAAATTCCAGAAGAATCGGAGAAGCTTATTTCCAATTTTGTTTTGGCTCTGATGGATTCATCCTAGTCCCACTAACATTTTCATTAATGCATTTATTAGATTGTTTGGTTTTTAGTTCCACTGGTCATGGAAGACGGTGAGGCATCCAATTACACCAGACTCTCCGCCACAGTCTCATTGCTATACTGGTGCAGACTGTAAACAGAAAGCCAAAACTGGACGTGACTCGTGTGTAGCAAGCCCCTATCCTCAATCTGCTATTGCAAGTGCCTGCTAACCAACTCTTCCAGAATTCAGTTGTTTGTAATTTGATTCCTCAATTCTACAAATACCCCATCACAGATGTGAGAGACCTGATATTTGGCAACAGGAGGATTGGCTTCTTTGTAAAGCCACAGGAGCTGCTGAAAACTCAGCGGGTGATTCTGGTAACATGAATGTTTTAATCTCAGCCTGGATTTTACAAATCTTAAAAAAACTAAGCAACAAAGTACAGGAGATTCACATCTGAGAAATGTAATCACTCTGCTTGCCCTTGTCTCTTTCCAGGGAGGAGAGTTGGAAATGACATTTGCACATTTGCTCCACTTTCTTTAAATCTAATGGCCATCTTCTCATGGACACACATTTTGGCTAGACGTCTTCCAAAGCCATGCCTTAGTAGGCCCATTGGCTACAAGTCTTCCAAAGCCATGTCTTGGTGGGCCCATGGATTCATTATGAAAGCACTGCAAGCAATAATCCCATCAGTTGTGATCGTTTGTAATGTGATGGTATGCTGTCTTAAGCCACGGTGGAAGGAAGGATCCTAATTAGCAGCCAGCATACTAAGACTCGGCAATCAGTAACAATCTGTTGCTAGTAAAACTCGTTCAAGAGCATTAGTGTGTATTCCAAGAAGTACTGCTTTTAAAAGAGAAGTTCATTCCAAACCAGTTCAAAAGGTGATTGTTTCTATGTATGGAGGCATGGATATAAATACACATAATGTACGGATGTAAACATGACGGAAAAATCGATACAGTTCAAAGGTATTAGTTTTCACCATTAACCAAGGACTAGCCACTGAGCTAATAATTGAACAAGAATGATCTCTCTGAGTTCTCACAAAAACCGTATTTCTGTGCTCATTGTACAGCTGTGATCACTGAGACTCAGCTATTTTAGTCACTTGTTTATGTTGTTAACAGCCAAAAACTAGTTGGCAGAGGTTTCCGTGTGCTTATCATCACCATGGAATAGGAACATACCACAGAATCTGGTATTGTAAATGCACCTTATCTCCATTGGAACGAATAAATTATCAGGCAGCTTATTTTCCAGGGCATCTTATGCTCACATTTGCTGTTCAGCTGTTGTTCTCTCACTCCCCATTTTTCCTCCTTCTCCCCCCAGTCTTTGACCTCTGCTTCTCTCTGACTTTCTCCCCTACCTTTCTGTTTGCAGACAAAAGTTTCATCTCGCAAAAATTCCATCATCTGACTGGTCTCGATGTCTAACTTAATTGGATTATATACCTCATTTAAAAATTGTCAAAAGACAATCAATTGTCTGAATTAGGTTCAGAGGATGGCTATGTACCCATGTAGATTTTTAAGCCTAAGAAACTGGTGAAATGGTCAATTAAAAAATTGCTATTAAGCTCTGAGCATTGATAAATATTTTCCTATGATATGCTTGACCTATGATTTATGGAAAACCTGTGATAGATATGTCAAGTATCTTCCCTTACAGCATTTATTCCAAGTATTCTAAAATTTTAGAAATCTCATGTGAATCTTTCATTTTTTTCATTTTTTCTTTTTTATCTCCTTCTTTTTTTATTATTTTTTTATTTTTTATAAACATATATTTTTATCCCCAGGGGTACAGGTCTGTGAATCACCAGGTTTACACACTTCACAGCACTCACCAAAGCACATACCCTCCCCAATGTCCATAATCCCACCCCCTTCTCCCAAACCCCCTCCCCCCAGCAACCCTCAGTTTGTTTTGTGAGATTAAGAGTCACTTATGGTTTGTCTCCCTCCCAATCCCATCTTGTTTCATTGATTCTTCTCGTACCCACTTAAGCCCCCGTGTTGCATCACCACTTCCTCATATGTGAATCTTTCAATCTATTACTTATATCTAAACATCTCTAGGTATATAATAGTAAATTGCATATCTATTTTGAATCCCACTTCAATAGTCACCTCATGCTTGTATTTTCCTTTCACCTACCCTAGAAACACTATTCTGTTACTTCAGAGTACATCAGTGTCTGTACTTTCTTCACCTGCCCCGTTCAGCATTTAGAATGTAATAGAGATAAGGTTGACACCCTTGTCTGTTCTGCTATATTCAATTTCGCAGTAGTTAGCAATTCCATAGAAGAGCCTGTCATTACTCTGAATCTATTTCGTGTAAAAACTCAGGAAATTTATCTCAGGCTGTTTATTTCAAAGACAGACACCGTGAATTGGGACTGGGATATACATGTTCACTTTTATTCAATATTCTTCTGGCATATGCTATGACAAGTAAATTTCCATTCTGAAGTTGATGTTAAGCAGCCTTTAAGCAAGTGGCGGTAGCATTAGCAGCATAAGGCAAATGGAATAATCCCGTTACCGATCCCTTTGCCTCTAGTTTACTCCCTACCCAAATCAATCATTTTAACTGCTGCTATGTAATCTTCCAAAATATCACTTTCATCATGTCATAATATTGGCCAAAATGCTATAGTTGTCAAAATCCGTTGTCTCAAAGAATAAGAACAATTTCCTTTCTACATTTTTTTCGCAATTTCCAAACTGTCTTTCTAACTTTATATATTAACACGGTAATATCAACATTTTCCATGTTAATTTTTGTCTTTAACTAAAAGCTTTCATACTGAATCTTATGGATTTTCTATCACTTCCTGAAATAATACTGAAGATGTGCTTCTTTATAAGTCACAATCTTCTCTGTTTTTACACTGGAATCTCGGAATAGATATTTATCTTTTTCTGATTCCACTTCCCCAAACAAGTCTGGGGTTGATTTAGTCACATATTCTATAACCTCTATTAACTTCCTTATTAAAGGATGATATTATGCACTATCTGTGTCTTAAATTATTCTAGCTTTCTTTTATCTACGATGTAGGACTTGTGTAATGTAGTGTATGTGCTGCCAAACTGTTGATGTTAAATATTTGAAGATAACCCAAGATTCAGCAAATCTAGTAAAGCCCAGTTACATTGTAATTATTGGGGATGTTGCAACAGGTTAAAAGCTCAAAGGAAAAAACACAAATTAAAAGATTAAAGTACAATTGTAAACTAATTTAAGTATGTCTCCTAGTAAAGTATCCTCTTCTGTACATTGATATAACATATACACTTATCATGTTGCATTGTAAAGAGAATAAAATTAAAGCCATTCATTGAATGTACGTGTGAAAATACTGACTTTAATACTGGTTTGGGTAAAACTGCAAAAAAAATCATGTCACAAGTTTAAGCCTTAATATGCACAAATTTCTATATGGTTCTAAGGTTTCATGAAAGCTGTGCATTGTCCTCAGCCAGGTGGCTTTTATCTTTGTTTTGAGTATGACAGAACACCAATAAAGCATGATTTTTCAAACAGTGTCCTGGAAGTTCTATCAATGTCACGTTAGGTCACATTTACAAGCCTACTTCATCCATCAAAATTACTTTGACCTTCCTAACACAATGTCATAATATTTTGATTTTAAATCTCTATGTTCTCAATCTATTACTTTCTTCAGTATAATGCAATATATGTATTATATGTCCATGTCCTATGTCAACATACAGATTACGTTTTGAAGGTTGACATCTTGCCTAGAGTTGGCATACAGCTAGAAGAATTCCTAATCTCTTTTACTGGCAGTACCATTTTAAGAAATATACTATATCCTTATGATTTTATCTCAAATATATATAAAAAGTGATTTAATAATTGTTCATTTCTTCACTTGTCAGTTTAATAAATATTTACTAGATGTACTTATATATCAGGCACAGTGAATAAAAGTATGGGTAAGGTAGAGTTCTCACCTTCAAGGTCTTAAACACTAATGAAAGCCAATCGCTAAACAATGAAAATCTCAATTTCTGATGTTTATAAGAAATAAGAAAAGGATATATAAAAATACAGACTTTGGCAATTCCCCAATCTTATCAAGTGAGGGAGGGCACAAATACAAATAAGCCAGTGATAATGGCAATTGGCACTTGTTGTTTACTGTATAAAACAGAGTACATTACTTAGTTTAATCACACAATAGAAATTTTAGGTACCTTGACATTCTAGATAGGATAATGAAGGCTAGATGAGTTCAGAAAGTTGCAGTGGTGTCCAGCATATTTAACTATTAGTTATACTACATCCTGTCAGAGTGAATCTTTAAACTGAGGTCTGAACAATAAGTCTACGATAGAAAGAAAAAAAAAATAGAGTGATGAGGATAGATTCTATACAGAAATATGTCATGTTCAAAGGCCAGAGGCAAGGAAAGAAACTGCATTTTTGGAATAAAAGCTTTTCAGGATCAACGGAATAAAGATTAGAGTGAGATAGAACTCTAGGTCTCAAGAGTTATATCATTACTGGGCACCTGGGTGGTTCAGTGGGTTAAGCCGCTGCCTTCGGCTCAGGTCATGATCTCAGGGTCCTGGGATCGAGTCCCACATCGGGCTCTCTGCTCAGCAGGGAGCCTGCTTCCCTCTCTCTCTCTCTGCCTGCCTCTCTGCCTGTCTACTTGTGATCTCTCTCTGTGAAATAAATAAATAAAATCTTTAAAAAAAAATAAAAAGAGTTATATCATTACATATTAAATTTAGAGACAATTTTAAGAAAGGAAGGAAAGTGATAAGAAGGTAGTCAATATTTTAAGACAAAGATATGATAAGGTTTATAGGGAGGCATGCAGAAAGACCATTCTGCCTGCAATGTGAAAAATAAATTGCGGAAAGTCCAGTTCTAATAAGGATATGACAAATTATTTGGAGCAAACCTAAAAGGAAGAAAATTCTCCCTAAATTTAGAAGACATAACCTAAAATTTTGAAGAAATGAAAAAAAAAAAAAAAACCACAACAACTTGAAATTGCCACGCCCAATGATGGAGAAAAGCCTGAATTTATGAAGGTAAACAGTATTGAAGCAACAAAGTTTTTCATTGTCTGATGGCATTTGTGGATACCACAGACCTAGACTTAAGTTTCAAAACTTTCCATCCTAAGTAGGAAAGAATTAAGCCAAAAAATACCACAAGGTAGGGAGTTTCTAAGACACTCTGCTCTGCATTATGGTGATGGCACAAGTCTCTACATGCTTTCAGGCATGAAGCCTACGCTTTGCTTAGGCTACTAAGCAAAGGAGAAATTCAACTATCCTACTCTACCCACAATAAAACCAAGTTGCCACTGAGCAGGTCCAAACAGCCATAGCACCCACAACAGCTTATTTGCTGCCATTGCTTTTTAGGGATCCCTCCCATTTCTCAGTAGAAACTCAGTAGTAACTGAGAAATGGGAGGGATCCCTAAAAAGCAATGGCAGCAAATAAGCCATGTAAAAATTCCCGTCCTAGATACACCTGGTCTGTGCTGATCGAGGAACTGAACCAAGGAACTGTATTTTATTAGTTGCGCTCTGGTATGCTCCTGGAAAGCAAACACAAAAAATTTCCAAAACACCTTTGTCTTAGACAATGATCAGCACAAAAAATCCCCAGGTGCACAAGGAGGCAAAGCAAGGGGTCAAGCATTCATGGCAACAGATCCACACGTTTTGCATATACACATGATCAAATTATACAGCAGCCTAAAAAGATCACTATAAAACGAAGTTTGGCCAAGTTTACTCTAAGAACCACCATGAGGCTTTACTTAAAGATATTTAAAGAGCATTTACGTAAATATGTATATCATGCTCATGAACTTGCAGACTCAGTTACGAAAAGCTATAGTGATAGATTAATAGTCTTATTAAATTCAGCACAACAGTAAATCTTAAGAGATTCAGTGCAATATTAAGTAAAACTTAAACATTTCAAAAAGATCTCAACATTTTTTAAATGGAAATGTATAAGCTACAACTTATAAGAAAACCCAAGGAAGAGCCAAAAGAAAGAACTAGTTATGAAGAAGATTAAGTATAAATATTAGTTTAAAAATGAGTTAAAATAATTCACTAGATGGAGAAATAACAGAACTAATAACATTTAAAAATATAAATTAAACTAGAAATTCAATAAAGGAACTCATAAAATTCACATGAAAAGTCTTGAAGACTGAAGAACAATTATGAAAGAAGCTACTCTACGAGACAGAAATTTACTACAAAGCAAAATGGGCAACACTCTTTCATTTAGTCACAGGCATAGATAAATAAATGTCTGAAAGAGGAAAGAGAGCCCCTAAATAGACCTATGTATGCATGGTAATTTGATGTGTAACAGATGTGCCACTGCAAATCAAAAGGGAAAACAGAGTTTCATTTTGCTTTGTTTTGTTTTAATAAATGGAGCTTGGCAATACTATAGTACTATAAAGATTTTATAAGACAGAATACTTTAGGTAGCACATCAATAAATTCAACACTTGGTAGGAAGAAAAGTATACAAGGAAAACTCAAAAGCAACTCCAAGGGACTAAAAGCAATCAATCAAAAAAGAAAGCCATTTTGGGAGCCAAAGTGGGAGGAAGGAAACAATTATTCAGAGATTAAGATCATCATGTTTTTTGAAAATATCCTGTGGAAACTTCATCAACATGATATTGATATTGTTCATGCAATTTTTACATATTTGAAGAACTTGCATATTGTGAGGAATTGCTAGTGTAACAAAGTCCATTGTAACTTGCTGTAACCGGCTTGGTGTTGTGTATGTGAGGTCTACACAGGAAGAGAGCTGTGACTGGGCTTCCTGATCTCTGTCATATGCCTCTGAGATAATTACTACATCATTGTGAGCCAGATATAGAAGAGGGAGTTCACATCTAGGGTGAAGTAAATGGTATCAACAGGTTCCTTCCTGTTATACTATGAGCAAACTGGGAGAAAAGCTAATGAAACAGGTGAGGACAGTTTCACTGGGATTCAGAATTTTCTAAAGAGAAAATTACTGATCTGAATGGCCAAAGTTCCACCACAGTACTGCAGCCTCTGCCATGGAGAAGGGTTTCCCTACTTCACACTTGAAAACTACCTCGGCCTTGTTCCTTCCACCTTACACACATTACTAACCAAGTATGTGGTACCTCCAGGGACAAGTAAGTTCAAAATCCAATATAATAGGTACTTAAGAATCAAACTACAATAAGAAAAATACATCAGAGAAAAAAACCCACACTACATAAACACAAAAAAATTAAATTATAAATAATACTTCAAAGAGATAATACATCACGACAGCATCATGAAAAAGAAAGAACTAGTTATGAAGAAGATTAAGTATAAATATTAGTTTAAAAATGAGTTAAAATAATTCACTAGATGGAGAAATAACAGAACTAATAACATTTAAAAATATAAATTAAACTAGAAATTCAATAAAGGAACTCATAAAATTCACATGAAAAATAGAAGGACAGGTTATATATGATAAAAAGTATTAGGTGTGTAGGATTGCTATTCAGATAGTCCAGATGTATGAGAAAGAAAAAAATGAAAAATAGATATACAGAATTTCAAAGAATTTATAAGAACAAAAAAGACATCTCATTGAAAGGAATATGATAATTTCAAACAGAATAGTTAAAAATCCACACATAGAGTAATACGATCATCAAAGAGTCATTTTCAGAAGTTGTTAAAGTTCATAGAGTCTCAAAGAAGAAAAAAAATCAGATTCTGACCAGTAGTCATCGTAGTGATAAGGGGATAAGAAAACAGTAAACAACCCTTTTTAAATTTTCATAGAAAAGAAAAATTAAACTACTGATTTTATCTCTAACCAATATGTTAATAAAACATGAGCATATAATACATATGTTCTCCATATATGTAAAGTTTAAAAAGTTTACTAATACTGATCTTTTTTTTTTAAAGATTTTATTTATTTATTTGACAGAGAGAGATTACAAGTAGGCAGAGAGAGAGAGGAGGAAGCAGGCTCCCTGCTGAGCAGAGAGCCCGATGCGGGACTCGATCCCAGGACCCTGAGATCATAACCTGAGCCGAAGGCAGCAGCTTAACCCACTGAGCCACCCAGGCGCCCTAATACTGATCTTTGATAAAAACTTTTGGTAGAAATAACAACAACAAAAACAAAAAGAGACAGAGAGAGGGTTAGAGGGAAGGATTTTTGAAGAGAAAACTAAAAATTTAAATAGGAAATAAAGATGAGTATTTATTTATTTACTTATTCATTCATTCATTCATTTATTCATTCACTCAGTTGCCAGAGAGAGAGCAAGAACAAGAGAGTGAGAGCACAAGCAGGGGGAGCGGCAGGCAGAGAGAAGCAGGCTTCCCACTGATCCGGGAGCCTGATGCGGAACTCGATCCCAGGACCCTGGGATCATGACTTGAGCTGAAGGCAGATGCTTAACCAACTGAGCCCCCCAGGCATACTAAGATATGTAAATATTTAATAAAGAGAAGAAACAGAGATTAGATAAACCTCTCTCTATACTAGTCAAGTAATAATGGTACAAGAATCAAGTAACAAAACAGAGTAGAAAAAAATAAAAATTAAAAAAAAATACAAAAAGGACAGGAGTTCACCCAAAGTGGTGACACAGGCATGGATGTACACAAGCAGCTCTGACAAAGGGACAGAGGTGAGTACTACCCAAAGTGACTCCCACCCAGGGAGAGGGGAAGAAAACCACACATACCAGTTCACTGTAGCCTCAGCTGTGGTCAGGGAGGCTAGATACAGTCTGACTGCAGGACCAGCCACCATGCAAGCTTCTCAGGGGACAACAAAGGGAGAATACTCCACAGTTCAGGGCTACTGCCTGAAATGCTTGACTCCAGCAGAAGCAGCCCCAGATTGGCCCACTAACAACACAGGAGCCAAACAACAGCCACAAAAGGTGAAGAAAGACTTTGCCGATACCTGAGCTGAAGGCAAATGTGATTCAGTCACAACAGCAGAATGCACGCAACACACATAGGAGATACCCCTGAAGCTCCAGGTTCTGGTGCATAGGGGACACTGCACTGCAGGGCATTATAGGATCCCTTCTTAATAAGGCTGCTGTTTTTAAAAGCAGGAGATGTAGCTGACTTTCCTAACACACAGAAACAGATTCAATGAGTTAAACATAAAATTACCATATAATTCTGTAACTCTGCTACTGGATATTTACTCAAAGAATGCAAAAACACAAATTTGAAAGAATATATGCACCCGATGTTTACTGCAGCATTATTTACAACAGCTAAAATATGGAGGCAACCCAATGTCTGTCAACAGATGAATAAAGTGTGTATACACACACACACACACACACAAACACACAAAATGGAATATTTCTCAGTCATAGAAACAGATGAAATCTTGCCATTTGCAACAATTTGGATGGATCTGGAGGATATAATGCTGATGAAATAAGTCAGTCAGAGAAAGACAAATATGATTTCATTCACATGTAGAATTTAAGAAACAAAGCAAACAGAAAAAAAGAAAAAAAAACCCACACTCAAGTATAGAGAACAAATAGGTGGTTAAAACAGGGGTGTTGGTTGTGGGGATAGGTGAGACAGGTGTAAGGGATTAAGAATACACCTTGTGGTGACCACTGAGTAATGTATAAAATTATTGATTCACTACATTGGACTCCAAAGATAATTAAAAAATTAAAAAATAAGAGATAGAAAATAAACCTTACAGGTTTGTTTATGAATTAAATAATGAAATTAAGTGAATGAAAAAATGAATAATGAATAATGAATAAATTAAATGAATGAAAAGGAATATTAGAAGAGAAGTACACTAAATTTGTATCTTTACAATTGAGAGGTAACCACTTGAAAAATAAAATAAAAATCTTGACTTTCAAACTCTGGTAAAAAGACTTTCAGATGTTCTCCGTAATCTTTTCCTCTGCTGTTCAAGTCTTTGTGTAGTTCCCTATACTTGAGTGTGTCTAGGAACTGTACGTTGCTTCTAGCAAATATAATATGGCAAAGATAAGGGGACGTCACTCTCGTGTTTGTGCTATAGTATACTCTACATGGCTAGCAGACTCTTAGAGATTCTCCTTGCTAACTGAATGTTTTATACTGAATGTTTGTGCTCCCCTCGAATTCTTATGTTGAAAACCTAACCCCCAGCGTGGCTGTATTTGTCGAATGTATTTGTAGATGGAAGCTCTAAGGGAGTAATAAAGGTCATAAGGCCCGGGCCCTGAACTGGTAGGATTAGTGACCTTATAATCAAAGATACCAGGACATTCTCTCTCCATGGAAGTCCTTGTGAGGACATTAAGAAGGTGGCCATCTACAATCCAAAAAAGGAGCACTTTCCAAACGCCAATCTTGCTGGTTCTTTTTTAAAATTTTTTAAATGTTTATTTTTTTAAGATTTTTAAGAGTTATTTATTGGTCAAAGAGAGAGAAACAGAGAGCACAAACAGGAGGATCAGCAGGTAGAGGAAGAAGCAGGCTTCTAGCTAGTGAGGAGCTTGATGCAGACTCAGTCCCAGGACCCTGGAAGCATTACCCAAGCCAAGGACAGATGCTTAACTGACAGAGCCACGCAGGCATCTCTGCTCCTGCTGGGTCTTAATCTGGGATTTACAATCTCCAAAACTGTGAAGCCAATTTTTTTGTTGTTGTTAAGCCATGCAGTCTGTGGTGTTTGTTTTGGTACCTTGAGAGAACAAATACCCTGAATGATTGGCGGGGGTAGGGGGGTGGGGGGGAAGCAAGCCATGGTGAACATAGACCACAGACGACATGGTAGAAACTGTGGGCAACCCCCAAGAGGTGAGGGCAACCTCCACTCCACAGACAGCAGAGACTGCAAATTTACAACTGCAAGCAAATGAATTCTGCCAAAGAACTGAGGAGTCTTGAAAGCAGATTCTTCCTTAGTCAAGCCTCCAAATGAAGACTAGTAAATAAGAAACAAACTCAGCAAAGTTGCAAGACACAAAAATCAGTTGTATTTCTCTACACTAACAGTGAACAATCTGAAAAGGAAATTAAGAAAATAATCCCATTTACAAGCACCAAAAAGAAAAAAAATAGAAACACATTTACCCAGAGAGAGAAGATAAAAAGTAAAAGAAAAATTACTTTTAAAAAGGATGAGCCAAAACTTCTCAAATTTGATTAAAAACAAGTAACTACACATTTAAGGACCTCAATAATTCAAAGCATGCCAAAAAATGCACACTGAAATACACTATAATCAAATTGTCAAAAGCCAAAGATAAACAGAGAATTCTGAAAGCAACAAGGGAGAAGCAACTCATCTCAAAGTATCCTTAATACCATTCACAGCAATTTTCTTATCAGAAACCACAGAGACAAGAGTGATTAGGGTAATATTTTCAAAGTGTTAAGAGAGATAACTGGCAACCAAGAATTCTATATTCAGCAAAACTAATGTTCAAAAATCAATTAGAAATGAAATATTCCCAGTAAATAAACTTGAGAAGTTTAGTCATTAGAAGACCCACCCTATAAGAAATGCTAATACTGTTCAAGCTGAAATTAAAAAAGACACTAGATAGTAACTCTAAGCAATAAGAGGAAATAATGAACTTTGGTAAAAGTAAAAGCCAATATTGTATTTCGATACTGCAAAACCTCCTTTCATTTCCATATAATTTAAAAGACAAAGCATAAAATAATTATAAATCTCTATTAATGGTCACATAATATATAAGAATGTATATTATGAAATAAAATAAGAGGGGGAGCTATATTCAGCAGAAATGTATTTATGCTATTTAAATTAAGGTGATATCTATTCAAATTAGACTGTTATAAATTTGGGATGTTATACTCTGTATGGAAATCACTAAGAAAATACCTAAGAAATAAACACAAAAAGATAAGAGGGAATTAGAAAGACTACAAACAATAAAGCACAAAAGAAGGAGTGATAGAGAAAACGAGGAAGAAAAAAGGTACAGGACAATAGTAATCAAACATTAAAGTGACAGAAGTCCTTTCTTACCAGTAATTATTTAATATGTGACTAGATTCAACTATCAAAAAGCTAAAATTGGGGCACCTGGGTGGCTCAGTGGGTTAAAGCCTCTGCCTTTGGCTCAGGTCATGATCCCAGGGTCCTGGGATTGAGGCCTGCATCGGGCTCTCTGCTCAGCATGGAGGCTGCTTCCCTTCCTCTCTCTGCCTGTCTCTCTGCCTACTTGTGATCTCTGTCTGTCAAATAAATAAATAAATAATCTTAAAAAAAAAAAAAAAAAGGCTGGGGCACCTGGGTGGCTCAGTGGGTTAAGCCACTGCCTTCGGCTCGGGTCATGATCTCAGGGTGCTGGGATCGAGTCCCGTATCAGGCTCTCTGCTCGGCGGGGAGCCTGCTTCCCTCTCTCTCTCTCTGCCTGCCTCTCCGACTACTTGTGATTTCTCTCTGTCAAATAAATAAATAAAATTTAAAAAAAAAAAAAGCTAAAATTGGTAATAAAACTGTTAGAAGAAACATACAGGGGAATCTTCAAGACCTTAGATTTGGCAATAAATTCTTAGATATGACACCAAAAACATGAACAGAAATATGTAAAAAAAAATAATAAAATAAAATAAATTGGACTTCATCAGAATTAAAAACTTGTGTGTATAGAAGAACATTATCAAGAAAGTGAATGCAGGGCCCCCAGGTCAGCTGACTGTCAGACTCTTGATTTTTTCTCAGGTCATGATCTTGGAGTCATGTGGTCAAGCCTCAGGTTGGACTCATTCACTTCAGAGTCTGCTTGTCCCTCTCCCTCTGCTCTTCCCATACCCCTGGCATGTGAGAAGCAAGCCTGCTCTCTCCCTCTCAAAAAAAAAAAAAAAAAAAAGTGAGTGCACAACATAATAAAGGGAAGAAAATATTTTCAGGTCATATATATGATATCTAGTATACAGAAAGAAAAACTCAAAACTCAAAACAGAAACATAAAAATCCAATTAAAAGTAGGCAAAACTTGAACAGACATTTCTCTACAGAAAAATATAAAAATCTCCAACAAGCACATACAATAACACTTAACATCATTAGTCACTAGGAAAATACAAATCAAAAGCACAATAATGTATCACTCACACACACCAGTATGGCTACAATTAAAAAAGAAAACAGTAAGTATTGGTGAAGACATGAAATTAGAAACTTTTTACATTGCTGATGGGAATGTAAAGTGATCCACTTGTGGAAAATGATTTGACAGTACCTCAAATAGTTAAATACAGAATTATCAAAGATCCAGCAATTTCACTCTTAGGTATACACGCACACACACACAGTCACAAAATGGATAGAAAAACAAGCACATGTACATGCGTGGTCACAATTACCGCTGCTCATAGTAAAAGTGGAATCAACCAATATGTTTGTCAACCGATGAATGAACAAATTGTAGAATATGCATCCAGTGGTGTATTACTCAGCCATAAAATGGAATGAATAACTAGGACATGATATACAACATGTGTGAACCTAGAAACATTATGTTTGGTGAAAGAAGTCAGAAACAATGAACAACATATTATATCATCCACTTACATGAATTATCTACAGTAGGTAAATCCCTAAACACCGATAGCGAATTGGTGGTTGCCAGGTGCTTAAGGACAGGTAATGGAGAGTAACTGTTTTAATGAGTATGGAGTTTCCTTTGGGACTGATGAAAAATTTTTTGAAATAGATAGCTCTGGTTGCTGCATAATACTATGAATATACTGAATAAAACTGAATTGGTCATTTTAAAACTTAATATTATATTATTGACTTTCACTTCAAAAATCATTTAAAAAATACAGGAATGAAAATTCTACACTAGAAAAATATAAACAAACAAAAAGAGCCATGGAAGTAAGTTTTTAAGCAAACACACACACATGAACACATACACAAAATATGAAAAAATCACACGGATAAATACTAAAGAGAAATGTTATAAATTCAAGTATGAAAATATTAATAAAATTTAAAAAAATACAAACATATGGATCTAACAACTTGATCTCCAACAACATAAAGCAACAGCTAGAAGAACAAGGGATAGAGGTACATAAATCATATATTTGTAGGAAGATACTTTAACATGTATTTCTAAAGGAGACAAAAAAAAACCAGACATAAGTGAGAGAGAGAACTTGAAGAATAAAATATTGAAATGAAATTTATACACAAACATTAATCTGAATTTTTATATCAATTTTAAATGTGTGTTTGTGTTTTGCTATTATGTGCCATAATCAAATAATATAAATTTACTTAAGCTCACATCAAATTTTTATAAAATTAACTATTTAAAAGTTTATAATGATATCCTAAATACATTTGAAGATTCAACTTCATATAGACTGTATTCTCTGGACCACAAATGAATTAACTTACAAATCATGATAGGAAGCATAGTTAATAGCAATCCTTATGCTTCAAACCTAAATGATATATTCTACATAATCTTAGGCAAAAAAGCTAAAACTTAAAACTAAACAATAATAAATATATTTTAACAACTTTTAATAATAAAATAACGTCAGTAATAAAATGGCAATTATAAAATGTTTGGTGACACATTTTTTAGGAAGTACTTAAAACGGTGTGTTTTTGATTACCTTTATCCACAGAGGATAATAAATGAATAAAAATACACACATTTAATTTAAGAAGTTAGAACAGTGAAATCGAACAAACTAAGTGAAAACAGTTTAAAGAAATAAAAAATACTAAGTACATTAAAATAACTTGTCTCAGGGTGGTAGGGACATGAGATTGTAAATAAAGACAGCAAGGTAAAAATAAAATACACAAGATAATATGGATATGCCATGAGCATGGACAGAAATGTCAATGACTTCCGAAACAAGGAATGAAACTGGGAATTGAGTTATAGTCAAAGCTGAGTACAAGTTTTTAAGCTCTTTCTTTATTAGTGAAACTAGCTGCCAGAAACATAGGATGTATATGGTTCTTTTAAATGTAGGAGTACACAGAATTCAGAATTACAGTTGGAAGTTATTAAGATGTAATTTGGTAAAGAAAGTTCTGAAGATGAAACGAAACATACAAAATTCAAATAAAATTGAAGACTTCAGTTTTATGAGAACACTTTGTTGTCAAAATTATTAAAAACTGAGAGCTTTTGCATTTTATAATTACAAACACTAATCATGGCTCTCTATATAATATAGAGATATATTTTGTATACATACATGTTTTCTTTTCTTTTCTTTTAAGATTTTATTTATTTATTTGACAGACAGAGATCACAAGGAGGCAGAGAGGCAGGCAGAGAGAGGAAGGGAAGCAGGCTCACTGCCAAGCAGAGAACCGGGTGCGGGGCTCCATCCCAGGATTCTGGATCATGACCTGAGCCAAAGGCAGAGGCTTTAACCCACTGAGCCATCCAGGTGCCCCTACATACATGTATTTTATATGAGTTTTGATATGTAGTATTTTGTTGTATTTCAAAGTTAAGAAACATTTTCTCATTTCCTTTCTGATTACTTTATTAGTCTATAGGTTACCATTATATTAATGTATAATAGTGTCTTATCTCTGGATATTTATAAAATAATGTTTTATGGCCAAAATATATGGTCTATGTGATCCAACTTATTAAAAATTTGTTGAAATTTGATTCATGGTATAAAGATTTGTCAGTGGATAAGATTGTTTTAGATGTATTTGAGAAAAAATATATTGTCACTAATTGTTAGGAGCTCAGTCCTAGATACGTCCATTAAACCTTGTTAATTGCATGATTACATTTTTGTATATTCTTACTGATTTTTTGTCTTCTTGATTAATGAATAATTGGAAGGCATATGTTAAAAACTCTCAGACTATTATGGTAAATTTATTTATTTATTTTTGTGTTCTAATATTTGAAAGAATTTTATGACATGCACACAACTGAAAAAATATTATATCTTAGAGTGTATTGAGTCTTAAATCATTATATTGTTAGCCCCTTTATCATTATAATCACAATACAATTTGACTAAAGTTTTATCTTCTTTTGCTATAAATGTAACTATAGAGCTTATTTTTATTAATATTTCTATATTATGTCTTTTCCAACTGTTATTGGTAACTCATATCCCTCAAAATTAATATTGAGGTTTTAACCCTGAGCACCTCAGAATATGACTCTATTTCAAAACTGGGGCTTTAAAGTAATTAAATTAAAATTAGTTTGCTAGGGTGGGCCTTAACCAACTAGTGTCTTTATAGAGAAGTAAATTTGAACACAGACAGGCAGAGAGAAAAGATGATAGAAAGACACAGAGAGATGATGAACATCTATAAGGCAAGGAGAGAAAGCCTGGAACACATCCCTTCCCTGTGACCCTCAAAAAAATTGACCATGTCAACACCTTGATTTTGAACTTCTAACCTCTATTAACTGTAAGAACACACATTTTGGTTGTTTAAGACACCAGTCTTTGGGATTTTATTATGGCAGTCCTAGAAAATTAATATGCTATTCCTTTTCTTTCCACCTTGTGCACTGGTGTTTCTCTTGTACACTGCATTTAGCATTTTTTAATTCAACTTAAGTCTGGTTGAATCCATTTCATTATCTTGTGAATATGACATATTTGAATGTTTTCCAAACACCTGGGTCTCTTCTTACTATTTATCTCATCTTTTCTTTCTTCCAACACAGGTTTCTTCTTCCTTTTGATTGTTTTATAATTTTCCTCATTTCCTTTTTCTACAACCATTGAATAATTTTTTTTAAAGATTGATTTATTTATTTATGTGAGAGAGAGAGAGAGAGCACACATGAGCATTGGGAAAGGGCAAAGAGGGTAGAAAAGAGAAAATCTCAAGCAGACTCCCCGCTGACTGGGGAACCTGACACTGGGCTTGGTCCTATGGCCCTGAGGTAATGACCTAAGCCAAAATCAAGAGTCAGTTGCTGGGCGCCTGGGTGGCTCAGTGGGTTAAGCTGCTGCCTTCAGCTCAGGTCATGATCTCAGAGTACTGGGATCGAGTCCCGCATCAGGCTCTCTGCTCAGCAGAGAGTCTGCTTCCCTCTCTATCTGCCTGCCTCTCCATCTACTTGTGATTTCTCTCTGTCAAATAAATAAATTAAATCTTTAAAAAAAAAAAAAAAAAAGAGAGTCAGATGTTTAACCTACTGAGCCACCCAGATGCCCCCACAGTCATTGACTTAGAAGATATATGAAATGTTTCTGTTATTTTAGTGATTATCCTAGACACTTCTTTTATTTATTTATTTATTTTAGAGATTTTACTTATTTGAGAAAGAGAGAGAGAGCATGGGGGATGCAGAGGGAGAAGCAGACTCCCCTCTGAGCAGGAAGGCTGATGTGTGGCTCAATGCCAGGACCCCAGGATCATGACCTGAGATGAAGGCAGATGCTTAACAAACTGAGTCATCCAGGCACACCAAACCTACAAACTTTAATAAGTGTAGTTAACTTAGCATATTTGAAAATGAATCAGTCGTTTACTCTTCTCCTGAACCAAAAAAAAAAAAAAAAGGAATCCAGTATTCAGTAATTGCAGGCAAACTTATTCTAGTTCATACAAAATAGTTTGTGTACCTCCCTTACTTTAATCTTGTTTTTTTAAAACTCTGCCAATTAGGATTTGTTACTATTGCTTTGTATCACCCCTGTTTGTTCAAACTTTATTTACATTAAAAACCTATTTACCATTTTACTAACACATAATCTCTTTTAACATGGCCAGTTTCCAGCTAGGATCATTTTTCTTCCTTTGAAATTTATTCACCTTTTAGTAGTGATTATTCCCACAAATAATTTAGAAGTATTATTTCTTGTCTTCTCACTGCTAGCAAGAAACCAGGGGCTCATACATTTTCAATTAATGCATAATCAGCTCTTGTCCCCCCAACTGTTTTTAAGGGCTTCTCTTTCCTCTGAGCAACCCTGAGTAACCTCTGAGTAACCCATTTACAAAGATGTATCTAGGTGTGCATGTCTTTGTATGATTACGTATGTGAGATTCTTCCTTTCCTGAAGTCTGGGATCATATATTTCCTCCACAGTGATAATTTTTGAGCTATTATCTCCTTGGATATTGTTTGTCTTTGATTCTTGTCACTGCTTATTTCTAGAATTCTTAGGAGATATATTTTGGGCAACCTCATCTGTCCTTTTGCTAAACCTTCATGCATTTTTTTAAACTTTTGTGTTTCTGTTAATTCCTCAATAATTTACCTAATTTCATATGCCAATTAGTTTTATTTTCACTTATTACCCAGTATGCTGGTTGACTTTGTAACTGTTTAATTTCAATATCTGCCATCCTTCTTGAGTTTTCCATTGCTCTTCAATTTCTACATACACAATAAACGTTCTTAATACTTCTTTTATAATTAGTAATTTCATTAGATGAGATATTCATTTATCTAGTTCTGTTTTTCCTTAAATTCTTCATTTGCTTACTTCTGCACTTTGTGTAGTTTCTTAAAAAATTGATTATTACTACAACTTCACATTTCCTGGAATGCTACTTATTGAAATGTTTGAGAGCCATGTTAAGAAAGCATTTACTTTAGAGGCCTTATGTTTGCTTATTAATTACCTACGAATATTATAGTCCTATTTTATTATAAGTTTCAAAAAGCATGTTGCTTTTGAGATTCCTTGAGAGCGAATAATCAAATTATATGAGAACTAGCTAGTATAAACAAATTTTCCAGGGAGCCTTCTGTTTGTTTGTTTATTTTTAACCTACACTCAGAGCTGGGGATGAAACAGAAAATTTCTCTTGCTCTTCTGTCTCTGTGGTGGGAATTTTTTTTTTTAAGATTGTATTTATTTATTTGATAGAGAGCATAAGCAGTGAGGAGCAGTAGAGGGAGAGGGAGAAGCAGGCTCCCTGAGAAGCAGTGAGCCCACTGCAGGGCTCCATACCAGGACCCTGGGATCATGATCTAAGCTGAAGGCAGAGGCTTAAGCCACTGAGCCACCCAGATGTCCTGAGAACTTTTTTTTTTTTTTTTTTTTAATGCACTTGTTTTTTGAGAGATAACCCTTCCTTGGAACTTGAAATATATAAGGTGGTTCTGGATTCAAATTTCCACTCTACTCAGGACAAGGTACTAAATTTCTAGGCCATTAGCATTGGTTTATATGCCCCTTGGTATCTGGCAGCTTCAGCATTTGTGTCACTTCCTGGACCTGAGAACACTGTTTCCACCCATAAGAGATACACCTATTATCTTTCAGGGTCTCTAATAATATACATAAGCATGATTATTATTACATTTAACATTCTTATATGCAAAATAGCAGAAGATTGTCAAGATGTCTCTTGTCTTACTAAAGGAAAAGGTCAATGCAATTCAATTAACATTTATTGAAATATATTATATATTATATGTTATTGTGACTATCAATACTTTGATAATCTATAAAAAGCTGAATTCTATATTTTGCATTGTTATTCACACAGCAAAGCACTTTATAGATATGTGTATTATAGTGACTATTGAATCAAATTTAGAAAATAATATAGGTCTATTACACATCATGAGAAATATTTTGATTTGGCCACTTGACCAGCAATGGTTCCTGTAAGATATGTTTGTGAGTGAGTCTCATATTCACTGTGTGATGACTACTATTTCTGTAAATAGCTATTTGATGTATGGCTAATATAAATCTCTTTGAAACATTCATTGCTAGTGTAATTGCCATAGGATTTACATCTTGTTCTAAAAGTCAATTGTCAATATAGAAATATGTAATACAATTCTGTGATTCCACATGTCTTTGAAGCACAAGTAATTTCTAAAATTTATTGTTTTGCATTTCTTTGTTAAAGGTATTATTTTCTTCTTTCTTAATAGAACCTCAGTAAGCTACTGTCTCAAAATGTGAACATTATGACATTGTCTATTGTCATCTTATTATTTCTGAAGTAATTAACTTACCAGTAAGTTTATATCTGAAATAATCAATTTAAATTTAGAACAGGTAAGATACTATTTAGAAGCTGACAAAAAGTTGTTGGTATATTACAAAAGTGCATCTAATTAAATGATTTTTGAAAAGCCAAAGTAGTTCTTTTCTTCTCTAACTAATCTCATAATGATTTCAATTAATTTTTTAAATGTATGTTGTATTTGTTCTATTAAATAATTATTTTGTACTTGGAAATTATCTGGAGTATCTATCTAACAACTGGGTAATAATAGCCATTTTCATCTGGAGACTAATTTTGAGAAGCGCTTTCTATTTTCAAACAGATAAATACATTCTTTTCATTTTTCTATCACTTTTTCTTTGAATTGTAACTTTATTTTGCACTTTTTTCCTGTTATTTCAAGTAATACAAGCTGATATTATCTCTCCAAAACATTATTAGTAAAATAACTTATCTTATTAAGGATATTTTTACTTTAGATGTAATGAATTATGGGCAGTTTTTTTTTTTTTTTTTAAATGACAAGTGAAGCTTACAAAAATGGTTTAATATACCCATGGGTATGTTCTTACTTCATGTTTGATGCAAAAGATAATAGCAATAGTTATTACTCCAGGCTTTTCATGGCACATTATACATTTAAGGCATTAGAAGAACATCACAATTTCTAAGTCTGAGTTTATCCACTCAGCATACTTTTATTGACTGACCATGTGCAAGGCACTGTTAAAGACCCTGAGATTATGAAGATTAATGCAGATGTAGACTTGGGCAGTGACATCCTGGGGACACAGTTGCTGAGGTATCAAAAATATAATCTGATTAGGTTGATTGAAATATCAAAAGCATTGTTCCTCAGTTTTGACAATTTAAGAAAGCCATTTGCAATGCTTTTTACATCATTCCATAAAATAGTTACTGACATTTTAGGGATTCAGTAAGACTATCATCTCTATCTTTAAGCCTCCAATCCCCCCTCCTGGTTTCTAAAAGATGAGATAGCTGTTCTTCTATATGGTTGAAGAATGAAAATTTAGGCACCATTTGCTGCCAAGCTCACCAGAGATATCAGACTCATGAAAGTTTTCCAGTTTGATACCCTTGGGAAAACTAGAACTAGAATGTAGAAAGAGGAGAAATTTCATTTTTAAATTACCAGGATCTTTCTATATACAAACCAATGGGTAATATTTACAAAGGTGTATAAAATATTTAGTAGTCATCTGCAATCAATAATAGTACTTTAAATACATAAATATAAATGTTCCATTATGGTTTTATTCAGACTAGAATTAAGTAATGTTCCATAGGGTAATGTATTTATAGTCTCAGCAGTTTTTGTTAATCAATTATTTAGGATTAAGTAGAGTAATAAAAATCGAAAAAAGTCATTTATACATCAATATAAATGACTACGTCTATTTATCTAGATGAACAATGATTATAGATTTTCATTGCGGTAGAGTTTTGATATAAAATTATCTAAATGATAGATATTAACAATAACATACAGTTACTTTAATGGTATTTAAATAACCAATCAATAACCACTAGATTATTCTGAAATTTCAAAGTCTACCTACAACCCTATATAGTATGAATAGCATCCTACTTGTGCAATACAATTGAAATAACCATTTTGGGGACTTTAAAATTTTATGACTCGAATTGTTTCAATAAATTTTTCATTTTCCAATGAATTTCTTTGATATCATAGATTAAAGATGGTATAGATTAAAGATGTTGTTATTCTTGTTTACTCTAAATTTAATAGTACTTTAAATATATCTGCACTGGATTATCAGTGACTACCCAATAAACCGTATAAAGCCAACTCTACTGCAATATCACTTATGTATCTTTCCATGAGAATCTTTTGAACCATAGGAGGTAACTATAATTTACTGACTCTTTTTGGTGTTTATTTTTAAAGATTTATTTATTTCAGAAAGAGCACAAGAGAGAGAGGCAGAAAGAGAGAAGAGAGAATCTCATGTAGACTCTTCACTGAGTATGGAGCCAGACTTGGGGTTTGATCCCACGACCATGAGATCACAACCTGAGCCAAAACCAAGAGCTGGACACTCAACCAACTGTTCCACCCAGATGCCCTTGTTATACATTTAAATAACGTTTAGAACTAAAGAAAATATCAGCTTGTCTTTTTAAATCCAAATCATAATTTAAAATAATTTGCATAATATTATATTCATTCAGACAGAAAGTACACCTTTAAAAAGCAGAGAGCATGGATCATCTTTTCTTCTGTTAAAATGTCTGTAGAGGGCACCTGGGTGGCTCAGTGGGTTAAAGCCTCTGCCTTTGGCTCAGGTCATGATCCCAGGGTCCTGGGATAGAGTCCCTCATTGGGCTCTCTGCTCTGCCGGGAGCCTGCTTCTTCCTCTCTCTCTCTCTCTCTCTCTCTCTGCCTCTCTGCCTACTTGTGATCTCTGTCAAGTGAATAAATAAAAAAAATCTTTAAAAAAACAAACAAACAAACAAATATAAAATGTTTGTAGAAATTTTACAAAGGTCTAGGCCATTCTACATGTTGAACCCTACCATAAAATAAATTCTAATTGGTTTCTGTAATACTCTATTTACTGAGGATACATTCTTCTTTAAAATACTGCTACTTCTTGATACAAAACAGTAACACCAGCAACACCTTAAAAGTTTTTAATGATTTATATGTGTTCTGGGTCTAGCAAAATATATATTTCAATCTGAAAGTTAAGCTACAGTGCTGATGAGAAAGAATCATGGAGCCTCGTTTCCCCTACACTCAGCTTCAGGAAACTCTAACCACAATATATGCAATGCAATTATGTCATATATCATATTATATATCATACCATATGTATCAGTTTCCCAGAGCTGCCATAAGTGTATCACCAACTGGGTAGTTTAAACAACAGACATTTATTCTCTCAAAGTTCTGGATGCTAGAATTCTGATATCAAGTTATCAGCGGTTTATCTTTCTTCCAAAGCCTCCGGGGAGAAACACTTTCTTGTCTCTTCGGGGTCACAACAAAAGTTGGTGCTCTGCCTTGCATCTGCATCACTCCAATTTATCCGTCTGTCATCACATCAAAAGGCCTTCTTTCATCTGTGTTAGGTCTCTCCTCTGTGTCTCACTCTCCAAATTTCTCTCCCTTTGAAAGGATACCAGTCATTGAACTTAGGACCCACACTAATCTGGCATGACCTCATCTTAACTTGATTACAGTCACAAAGACTCAATTTCTTTTTTTTTTTTTTGAGATTTATTTATTTATTTGACAGAGATCACAAGTAGGCAGAGAGGCAGGCAGAGAGAGAGAGAGAGAGAGAGAGAGAGGAGGAAGCAGGCTCTCTGCTAAGCAGAGAGCCTGATGCGGGGCTTGATCCCAGGACCCTGAGATCATGACCTGAGCCGAAGGCAGAGGCTTTATCCCACTGAGCCACCCAGGTGCCCCAAGACTCAATTTCTAAATAGAGTTTCCAGTGGATATGAATTTGGGAGGGGGGCATTTTTCAACCCACTACACTGTATCATATTGTATATCACATATTATATAATACAATATAAAGATTTTTTTTAACAATTCTGATTTTATTTAGATAAGTAAGTACAAGTTAAACCTGTTCTAGGTGTGGGCTTACCTATAATAGCAGAGTTTCTTAATCTTAACATTATTGGCATTTTGGATTAGATAACTTTTTTTTTTCCCAGTGACTGTCTTATGTATTATAGAATGTTTTAAAGCATCTCTGGCCTCTGCACACCAGATGCCAGTACCCCACGTCCCTCTCTTTTGAGGGGTTACTAAAATTATTTTCAAAATCAAAAATGTCCTCAGACATTGGCAAACGTACCCTGGGAAGAAATTACCTCTAGTTGAGAGAACCGGGGTTGAGAAACTTTGGACAGTTTCATTTTTCTCACTGGAACCTACTATACCATTAACTCTCTCCCACCAACTTCTGAAAGATTTATTTATTTATTTAAGTGGGAAGGGGCAGAGGGAGAGACAGAAAATCTCACCAGACTCCCCACCAAGCATGGAGCCAGATGCAGAGCTCTGTCTCAGGACCCTGACCTGAGCTGAAATCAGGAGTCGGACACTTAACCAACTCAGCCACCCAGGTGCTCTTACCTGTCCTTCCCCCTTAGACCTACACTATGTCCAATCTTCTTCCTTCTGTTCCTCCCATGCCTCATGATATACTTGAATATATCCTTGATTCCTTTTCTTTTTTTTTTTCCCTGCACCCCCACGATCTGTTCATCACCAAATCCTGCTGGCCAGATCTCAAGAACACATGCATTCTAATCAATTCTCACCACTTACAATAATAACATCCTGGTCCAAGAGTCATCATTCACTTGTGAAATGAACTCCTTATTTGGTGTTTCTATCATTACATCTATAATCCACTTTCGTGATTTAATTCAAATGAATTTAGAGTGAATTGTATCTCAGAATTTGTTATTCTTCTACACTACCCTGAAATGGCTCTCTATGTGGCCTACATGGAACTAACATTCTAACTTTTTGAGACTGAGATACATCTTAAAATTGCCTTTGCTTGAATGAACTGAAGTTGGTATCTTCAAGGCATGATTTGAATTTGTTTCTATAAGACATCAAGTAGCACCACCATCATGAGAACATTTAAATTATATTCTCTGTTTGAGGTTTTAGGGGACACCATATTTGTAGTATAAATTTAAACTTTAAATTTGAATCAGTGCTACCCTATAGTTTAAATATTCAATGGAGTTTTTACCTCCTGTTCCATCTTTTGTCATAATAGAGGCAGCTAAGTCTGCTTGCTATCATTTTCCATTTTGTTAACTTTACAGTGTGTGAAATTATACCTACTCTTAGATTCTTAGTTGACTCATTTTCGATATTTTGGGTTCTAATGATAAATGATGATAAATGCTGGATTTGGGGGGAATTTAACATGAATAGACATATTCTAATCTCTGCTCAGAAAAAATTATAAAACCTTTGTGTATTCCTATTTGTTTGATCTTCTACAAGTCGAGGTACACATAACATTCGGTGTTGGATTAACATTCTGCATATGGTGGAGCCTCATTATATAAGAACTGAAATAGATTTAGCTTTAGGAATATATTTCATTATGTTTTAGGAGAGTTTGGCAATTTTTCAGTTTTATTTTTAATGAAAAGAAAGGGTTCAATCAGATAATTATAAAAATAAGTTTAAAAAAAATTATAGATCTGGGGACGCCTGGGTGGCTCAGTGGGTTAAAGCCTCGCCTTCAGCTCAGGTCATGATCTTAGGGTCCTGGGATTGAGTCCCACATTGAGCTCTCTGCTCAGCAGGGAGCCTGCATCCCCCCCTCTCTCTCTGCCTGCCTCCCTGCCTACTTGCAATCTCCGTCTGTCAAATAAATAAATAAAATCTTTAAAAAAATATTATAGATCTCTTGTTTCCAAGTAGACTATTCACAAGACTCAAATCAGCCTGCTAATTATAAGCAATATTATGCTATGCTTTTGGGCGGGTGAGCAAATCCAGTCGGGAAGTTTCCTGAACCAGGAGGAAACCTATATTAGAAAGTATTGTCCCTACTTATGGTTTTATGAAAAACAATATTCAGTTGTGTCAAAGCACTGGATTTTTGGTGCCAAAAAGAGCAATTACCTATGTGGTGACTACATTTGCCATTGTTCATCCAGTTAACACTCGATATAACTAGATAATGTATTTTCTTACTTACCTTCTTTAGATCCTCATCTTAATAAGCATTTTTAAGATGAATAAGAATTACTGAAGGATAGGTACTTTGTAAACATTCTACTTAGTACTGAGAGGGAGGTAGCAAGTAAATTACTAACAGGTACATTTAGGGAACCAGCTCTCAACAACGTTAACTATGTCAGGGAGTTGTCAAGGACAGATAGACCTAATGGCATAAAATTTAAGTTGTATTGATTCAAAATCTAGTTTGCAATGGTTGACACCTTCATTAACTGGCTTAGAAGCAAAAGGACTTCAGTAAGCCAGTTGCCTTCCTGTGATTAGAAAGCACAATCTGTCTCTCTGTGAATTAAAAACAAATCAACATGTTTCAGGTTGGTCTTCCCTTTTAAGAGAATCCTGGTTTCCAGGAGTAATTTTTTTTTAATATATATGTAAGAAATATTTGTTTAAAAAATTTTGTTTTTTAAATATAAACTTGAAGAATCCCTAAAAAAGGCAATTAAAAATCATACACATTTTCACTCTTGTATAAGGCTTCGAAGGATTAAGAAACAATCTGAAGTCTTCTTATGGCCTCATACGGGTCCACAGGTCTACAATAAGAATGTCTGCCTGAAGGATACCATGCTTATGAACACCCTGAAATGTTGGGTTCCTTTCCAGTGGGACTCTTGTTAGACTATTCCTTATATACATAAAGAACACTAAGATAGAGAGTACAAAGAGTATTTTTTCTTAATTTATTTGTGGATATTAAAATTGAGCTTGTAAGACCTAATTAGAATATAAAAGATCAAATTACTAAAGCAATGTAACATTTTCAAAGGCAGAAATCTACTTAATGTTGTATATCAAGGACAGTGCTGGAAAATGTGTATATAGATGAACACAGTTTATATAATACACATTTGTTGAGTGTGCATTATCATATACTGCAATGAGATTCTGAATTTTCATCGTTTTTATATCTCATCTTTTCTGGATATATCTTTTTTTCTTATCATATCACCCCCTACTACCTTACCTGTCTCATAGGACTTACTGATTTTTTTTTAATAGTGACTATCCACTTATATAAGCAGGCAGGAAGCAGACAAGATTTTTATTAGGAGGTTTTTGGAATTAAAAAGAATGGTATAGTTAGGGAAAAGATGTAAAGAAATGTTATTAAAAGAATGAGCCATTGGTAACTGGAAAGTCAAGATAAATATAAATCTGTGACATAACATCTAGGATTATAAAATTCATATCTGAAGGGTTACTATCTACAATGACTCTTTTTGTTATTATTTGATTCAAAATATCTTTAATTTTCATTTGAAGTATTTTAAGATATTGTGCCAACCTCCCACCTAAGCTCCATCCTCCTCTGTATATCTTGCTTTCTACCATGCACAGGTTAAACTAAAACTTCTTACCAGTGCACCTTTGGGAAGTTACTTAACTTCTCTCTGCCAATATCAGTCATCTGTCAAAAAATGACCAAAGTACATGGGCGTGCCCGCGTGCACACACACACACACCAACACAGATTGTAGGGAAGACTAAATGAGTTAAAACACGTAAAATTGCTTAAATCTTGAGATCAAGCCCTGCATTAGGTTCCCCGCTTACTGGGTAGTCTGCTTCTGCCTCTCCCTCAACTCATTCTCTCTCTCTCTCAAATAAATAAATTAAATCTTAAAAAAAAAATGAACTGTATTTTGTAATTCATTACTCTCTCTTCTACCCTTTTAATCAACCATCATATATATGGGTTGCTTTTTAAAGGACCTTCCAAAACTACTATTAAATAACATAATGTCAGAAACTATCTACTGGTCACACACTTCCTGGTTTAGTCATAAACAAACACTTAAAACTCATATTATGCAAAACTTTTCAACCAGAAGATTGAACAAAGCAGCGCTTAAAGTGAGAGGTCCTCATCACATTACCTGAAGCCCTGAATGGGGGCAGGGGAGAACGGGCTGGTCCTCTCAATAAGTTCTAGAGAACTCCTCCTTCCTTGGACACTGGCTTTTCCCACCTTCCTTCCTAAAATGAAACAGTTCTATTTAAATTTCAAACATTCTATCTTTTTCAGTGAAATTATCACACCATTGGTTCTCATGGGTCTCTGGCTTTCTGGCTGCATATTTTGGGATTTGTCGGCTTCCATAATCACAGCACAATTCTCCTATAATGAATTACTCTTTCTCCATCCTTCCCTCTCTCCTGATACATAGCTAGATAGATATTTTTATATCTTTATTCAGCTAATGTTGTTCCCCTGGAGAACCCTAACTAATACAGATCTCTTGCCCGTTTACTTCCAGTTGGGTTTGGCCAGTGAGAGGCACCAGAGAAAATCGAAATTTCAGGAATTTTCTCTTTTAGGTCTAGTGGTTGTAAGAAATTCCCTAATGTTCCCATGCCCTTATTTTTAATATTATATTCTAACATTTGTGAAGTAGAATGTTATTGTGTTTTTTGTTCTACAAATAAAAATAATAGCATGTTATTAATTTAGAAAGCATGAATCCTTGCTTGACTTCAGAAGCTACTTATTTCTATTCTAAACATTGAATATATCCTTTCAAATACAATGAAGAAAAATTTTGCAATGCTAACTAGTCTGTTTCATTTCCATCATAATTTTGTGACTGATTGTGTTGAATTATACTTTTTCCCTTTGTACTATTTCTTCCCCTATGGTTGAAACAATAGGTTATTGTAGTTATTAATTTTATAACATAAATAGCATTTTAAAATATTAACCCATTGCATATTATTTTTTTCTTAAATCAAGTTCTTATGTAATCTCTCACCAACTAATCTGAGTCATGAGGGTTATTACCACAAGGTAAGTTGTTTGTAGACAGCTGATATAGTAGGAAAATTGGATATTTGAACTACCCTCAGCAGGCCTAAAACTAAACAAAAGATGCATATTAAGTAGTTCAAGGAAATGAAGAAAAATAGCATTGGGTCATCTGTGTTTTGAGGCAAGATAAAAGCTCAGATAAGTATTTCTAAACCTTCCTCGGCACTGATATAGCACTAAAGGGACTAAAAGTTTCTAAATACTCTAAAACAAGACAGTGTATATAGGCAGGTGTCTAACTCAAATGATTCCATAAAATGTCTCTCTAGCAGAGGCAACAGTTATATACTTGAGGGTTGTGTGGCAATCAGCTCTGACAAATAAATAATTTCTGTTGAAGATTTCAAACCAAACCAACAAGAAACAAACTGTAGCAAGTTGTAATAGAAGACCATAATATCATAATCATCTGAAAAAGAGATCTAATTCTAAAATCAGTAACAGGTAACTAAGAACGAAATATTTAAAAATAAATGTAACAAAAATTACAAAATGTATACTCTAAAAATTATAAAACCTCCCTAAAAGTAATTAAGAACTAAATACATAAAAGTCAATACCGTGAATCACTGAACACTGCATAAAAAAACTAATGGTATTGGCTACTTGAACATAATAAAAAAATCAATTTAAAATAAAGAGCATACCATGTTCATAGATTTGCAGACTTCAGATTGCTTAGATGATATTCTCCCCAAATTTATCTTCCAACTGTAGACATCCCTGTTAAAATTCAAGCTTGTTTTTTATAGAAATCCATAGGCTGATTCTAAAAATCATATAAAATTGCAAAGGATCTAAACTAGCCATACAATTTTGGGGGAAAAAAAAAAAGAAAAAGAGAGAACAAATGTGGAAGACCCATAGATCCTGACTTGAAAACTTACTTAAAGCTTGTATTGTACTGGCACAAGAATAAACTACAGATCATTGGAATATAATTGAGAATGCTGAAATAAGCCCATGTGTCTATAGTCAACTGATTTTTGGCAAGGGTCAGGCCCATTCAAGGGGAATAAAAAGTTGCTTAACAAATAATGCTAGGGCACCTAGATAGCCATATGAAGAAGAATGAAGTTGGACCCTCACCTCACAGCATATATAAAAATTTACTCGAAGTGGATCAAAAGCCTAAATGTAAGACGAAAAAAACCAACTATAACACTTTTAGAGGAAAACATAGAGGTAAATTCTCATCACTTGGATTTGGCAATGGATCATTAGATATAACAGAAAGCATAAGCAACAAAAGAAAAAAACAGAGTGAACTTCATCCAAATTAAGAACTTCGGTGCTTCAAAGAACACTGCAAATAAAATGAAAAGACAATCCAAAGAATGGGAGAAAATATTTGCAATATTTACATATGTGAAAAGAGATTTATATCTAGTATATGTGCTTATAATTCATCATATTAATATTATATACATAAACTTACAACTTAATCAATAAAAAGACAAATGACCCAACTAAAAAAGGACACAGTATCTGAATAGGTATTTCTCCAAATATATACAAATGGCCAACTAGCACACAAAGAGATGCTCAGCATCACTATTTATTACAAAAATGTAAATCAAAACCACGAGATAGCATTCACACACACTAAAATTACTATAATAATACTCTAGATAATAATAACAAATATTAATGAGGATGTGGAGAAATTTGACCCCTTTTATAGTACTGCTGAAAAGGCAGAATGGTGCAGCCACTTTTGAAAATAATCTGGAAGTTCCTAAAAACATGGCTCAATATAGTAAACATTGAGTTAACATGATGCATCTATTCCATGCATAGGTGTACATAGAGGAAATAAAAATATATATCCTCACAAAAATCTGTATGTGGATATGTACAGCAGATTATTCACAATAGACAAAAGTTTTAAAAACAATTCAAATATTCATCAATGGATGAATAAGCAAAATGTATATATTGACACAATGAAATATTATTTGACCACACAAAAACACTAAGTAATGACACATTCTATAGTATGAATGATCATTGAAAACATTATGCTAAATAAAGAATGCCAGTCACAAAAGACCCTGTGTGATATGACTCCATTTATATTGACTGTCCTGAAAAGGCAAACATACAGAAATAGACAGTAGATGAATAGTTTACTGAGGGCTGGACAGATTGGGGAATAGTGGAATGACAGCTAAAAGGTACAGAGTTTCTTTCTGAGGTGGTCAAAATGTTCTGAAATTGATAATGGTGATGTTGCATATTCTTGTAAATAAGCTAAATCCCACTGAATTACACAGATTAAACATTTGAATTGTATGGTGTATTAATTATATCTCAGCAAACCTAATATTAAAAAACCATAGTAGTGTAAGTGTGAAAATGAGCTTGTGAAGTTAGTCTCAGTGAACTTTAATGCTTAAAATTTCAGACTTACACATATTCATATATATGTACACAGATACACACAAACTTAGTGCTGAGAACCAAATAGTGAGAACAATATTATATGCCCAATGAGATATATATATATATATATATAGATATACACACACACACACATATAGATACTTGTGTATCAGTGATATATTGAAGAATGGCAACAGAAGCAGTTTTCCAAAGGCATAGTAATAGAATGTTCCCATACCTACAGAGAAAAATCAGAAAGCATTACAAATATATACTGCAAATAGTTCAAATAAAAATAAAATATAATGTTAAATCTTTTATGTTTCCTTTTTACATTTTTTAAATTTTCTTATAGTGGACATCTCTGATAAATTTCATCAAAACTTCATTATATTTTCAAAGGTATTAAAATTTACATAGTTTATCAATTGAAAATTAATATTTTCTTTGACAAATGACTGTCATATTAGAATGCTGGGAAAACAGTACGTTTGAATTTATAATATAAAGTGTTATTTTAATTTTGACAATAAAACAAACATGAAAAAGTAACAATGGACTGAAAATTAAAAGATCCTGATGTGACTTTTGGGGGGTTGTTGCTACCTGGCTTTGTAATGGCTATTTACATCCAACGTTCTCTTATCTATACTCTGTTATATACCACTTTCGAAAAACCTTATTTATATGATGTATCTTGTTACCTCACATTGTTATCTATTTTCTTAGTAAGAAATTTTCTTACATACTTACTTACTTTCTTCCTTTATTTATTTACTTACTTTCTTAGTAAGAAATTTTCTTAGTAAGAATCAAATTTGGGCTTTTTTTTTTTGCAAATAATTTTGATAGAGTTCCCTCTCTGCTATATAATGTATTAATTAATTACATTAGAGAAGTTAATAAAAAAATAATGCAGCTTTAGTTTATGCACTTTAGGAAAAATAGAAAAATTTGCTTTTTTGAATGATTTTCAGAAATGAAAATACCTGTGTTTTCAGAATCTGACAAAATTGTATAATAGTGAAGTACTTATACTTAGAGCTAACCTGTATTTTTTTTTCCTATTGATTTTGCCTTGTGTTATCATTTGTATTGGCACATACTGCCAATAGATTTTATGCCTTCTCAAAACAGAAGATTGGAAATAAATGGTGAAATTTATGTTGATAACATTAGGAATCAATTGCTAATGAATGAACTGATAATTATTCTTCAGGTTTTTAAAATTCCTTTATAACAACCAACTCCCCACACCCCCATTTTATAGACACTGGTCTCATTTTATACAGATAAGCAGGGGTCTAGGGAGACTGCTTGTACAAATACTTTATTAAAAATGACAGAGTGCTTGAAATCTTCTCGGGTAGGTCATGTCTACTTAAGTAGGACAATGAGATTTGGAACCTTTTTCCATAGGACGTATCCCGTTAGGAGAAATAGATGCACACTGGTGAAGAATATGGAAAAAGGTTCCCTTTTTTATTATTATTTTTTTAAACACACACATTAAAAAAAAACATTTTTGACATAGATCTGATAACAGTATTATATTTAATAATTGCAGCTTCACTTACTTTAGTCATTTTTCCTGTCAAAAAATAAATGATTGGTAGAGATAAAGCATGTGTGTAATGGGTATTAGCCACTATAACTTATTCTTTAATCTCATCTTTCTAGTTACATTAGCTAAAAGCAGTTATGAGCAGATTAGCACAGTGAGGTAAATAGCACTGGATACCATTAAACACATTGAGAGGGCCAAAGGCTTTCAAGTGGAGAGGGATGTGAGGCCCAACACGAGATCACATCAAAAACAAGCATTTCTGATCTAATTATGTTACTCTGGGTCAGTCTTTGTTATCCATTACTGGAAAACCATAAAGCCCAAGACATTTATCATTTCTCTATCTTGTCTTCCTTTTGGAACATACCAATTATTTTATTTGGTTTAAAATGCTACAGATATTCTTAGACTTAGTGAGTGATTACACCCTAAAATAGAGAAGAGATAAGTTTATCACAAAAGCGTAATTTATCAACAGAGCTTCAGAGAATAAAAGAGGAATTTAAATCCTATTCACTTAGAAAAGGACAGATCTTCAACATGGAACATGTTTTGAGAGAGAGCTAGATGAAGCTAAATAAATGGAAGAATGTAGTACAGAATACAGAAGATGTTGAACACCTTAAACATCATAGTGTAGATGTAAAAAATAAAAATAGGACAAAAAAAAAAAAAAAAAAACCCCACCACATAATGTTTGGAATAAGAATAGGAATGGAAATTATCTGGTAAACTGAATGTGACTTCTGGTACTTTTAGCATAGAACTAAATAGGAACTGTCTGGAAAACAAGTTTCTCCTCAGTGACCCACAGTAGAGAGAAGATAATAGAATAAGATTACAAAACTATGTATCTTTGTATTGTATTTTAATTCTCTCAGGTTTATAGACAATAAATTCAATAGCAAGCTATTAAAAAGGTGTTGGTGAATTTATATGGGCCAGTGGGGGGAATGTGGGTGTCCTGTTAATAATTTTTCCACCTTGCTGTGTATGTATTGGTCTTACTTGCATATGCCTTAGGTCTACACAGGAAGGGAATTTGGTATATTAAGAGTTGATGCATAAAAAGTTATGCTGACGACTGTCAAAGTCAGCAGCCATTCAAGCAAGGAGTTTTTAGTTAAGGTGTTTATTTGTTGAGCATGATCCCAGAAAATATTATGAAGTATAAAGTCTTCTATTCTTAATATACAGAAAATTACTCCCTAGATAGTTGATGGTAAACTCACTATTACTTCACTCTAATTTTTTTAAAAGGTAAAGAAAAGTATATAATTCATTTGGATAGCCCTGAAATAATAATAAGCAATAATTCAAAGTTGAAAAAGTTAAATTTTTCACTAATTTTAAATTCAAATAGATTTCGACTTTTATTTCTAATGTCACTATTTAAAAGCATCAAAAGAGGGAATCAGAAAATCTATACATGACACATGAATGTGTATATGGAGATATATATAGATAGATAGATAGATAGATAGATAGATAATGAGTATAGTTAAAGACATACAATTATGGAATAAAATTACTACCTTGATCTTATGATCTTTTTTTTTTTAATGTATTTGACAGAGAGAGACAGTGAGAGAGGGAACACAAGTAGGGGGATTGGGAGAGAGAGAAGCAGGCTTCCCTCTGAGGAGGGAGCCTGATCCAGGGCTCGATCCCAGGACCCTGCAATCAGGACCTGAGCCGAAGGCAGATGCTTAATGACTGAGCCACCCAGGCACCCCAACTACCTTTATCTTAAACACAGAACTGAAGAAAACACCTATATTGTACTATAATACTCACTTATTGAGCCCATTCAATTTCTCTGGTTGAAGTCACTTTATTTTTTTTTCTTTTATTTATTTTCAGCATAACAGTATTCATTATTTTTGCACCACACCCAGTGCTCCATGCAATCCATGCCCTCTCTAATACCCACCACCTAGTTCCCCCAACCTCCCACCGCCCGCCACTTCGAACCCCTCAGATTGTTTTTCAGAGTCCACAGTCTCTCATGGTTCACCTCCCTTTCCAATTTCCCCCAACTTCCTCCTCCTCTCTAACTCCCCATGTCCTCCATGCTATTTGTTATGCTCCACAAATAAGTGAAACCATATGATAAATGACTCTCTCTGCTTGACTTATTTCACTCAGCATAATCTCTTCCAGTCCTGTCCATGTTGCTACAAAAGTTGGGTATTCACTTTAAAAATTATGTACTAGCAAATCTTATGTTTGGGTATAAATTAAAGAAATGAAATTGAAGAGATGTTCAGGATAACACTGTTGTAAAGAGAAGAATATTTGTTACTCATGGTCAACAAGTACAGAAGTAGTGAATCCAACCTCCAATCCACCTGATGTTGACATGGATAAATTACTTCCCATCATGGTACTCTACTTGCCCTGGTTTACATTCCAAGGTCACTACAGCACAGGATAATGGCTGAAGATCTATCTGTTATGCTTGCATTTCAGGCAGTGAGAGGGACTAAGAGGAAAGATACATAGTTCCCTTCCCTTTAAGAATACTTACCAGAGCTATTTTTATAAGCCACCAGTAAAAATCTAATCACATGACTGTCAATAAGGGTCTCTGAAACATCCAGTCTGATCTTCATGTCTGTGCAACCAAGAGTCATAGGTTCGTTATTGAAAAACATAAAGCACATATTTTTGAGATAAGTAATACTTTCTAAAAATTTTGATGATTGTACCAATACTGTAGTTTTCTGTATTATTTATACAAGAGAGATTATATAAGAAATGACATTGTGATATATATTATCACTTTTTTTAAACTTTAATGGTACCAAATGATCTAAAGGTTATCTGAATGCTGTATTTCCAAGAACATCTCATCTTTCTTCAGAACATTCTTTTTTGCTTCTTCAGTATTAATTAGGTTGATACAAGGGTTGCTGTGTCCCCTGTCTTTGTTCTTAGGAAGTTCACTTGCTTAGAGCTAAGTGAAATAAATGATTGAAGATAAAGTTGTGCACACACACACACACACACACCATACAGATCTAAAGTTCTAAATCAATGGACATTGTTCTAAAAATTTAGAAAACTGGGCATAAATAGACTTGAAAAAATATATATAAATATATCAAGATGAATTTGCGTCACTCGCAAAAGATGAGAGTTCTGAATTGGTTACTTAAAAGGTTTCAGAATCTTACTGGAATAAAATTTATACATAGTCTAAAAGATAATGTGCAAATATCTTTAAAATTCTGAGAAAAAACGATTCCCAACCTAAAATTCCATATCCAGAAAAACTATAAATCAAATATTGTGAAATAAAGACATATGCAGGCATGCACCACCTAAAAATTTTTGCCTAACACACAGGAAGATCTCAGAAACATAAAGGTGTCAAATCAGTATAACTTTGAGTTAACAAGAACATATCATATTGGTTCATTAATTTGGCAAAACACACCATACTGATGTAGGATGTTGATAACATACTCAGCATTTCGCATGTATCCAGGATAGCCGTGGAGTGCTGCCTGGCTTCATCTAACTGCCCACAGTAAAATTAAAAAGGAAAGACAGGGGTTTAAAATAAAGAATTTTTCAGTATTCAAACAGAAGTCAAGAAAATAGAAAGGCAGAAGAGATTTCTTGGTTTGAAATGTAAATTATTTCTCATTCCCACCTCCTCAAGATTTTCAAGTAAAGTAAGAGTTTCAGAGTAAAAATGAAACTCAGCATGTAAATATAAGATCATTGGTAAAGACCTGGGAAGTATCTGAAGAATTACCTGAGAAAAGTGTTCAGTTAGGCAAAAGACCCACCAGTGATCTTGTAGATGCATCTTGCAGTTTTCATTGAACACTAAACTTTCTGAAAAATCTTAAGGTGTTCTTCAGCAGCTTTGCTGGAAACCCAAGGCAGAAAAGTTCTTATTTCAGAGAAAAATTTTAATATGGCTTTTGTCTAATTGAGCAGATTTACAATTGATCCATAAGCATTCACAAAATTTTTATAAAGAGCTATTTTAGCTTAAACTAAAAGGGACAGAGGCAATGCAAAATGAAAAGGGAACTTTGGATCCTCACACTTTTGAAGAACAGCAGTAAGCCCTCAAAACTTCCTAGCAGGTGGGGCACCTGGGTGGCTCAGTGGGTTGAGCCTCTGCCTTCGGCTCGGGTCATGATCCCAGGGTCCTGGGATCGAGCCCCGCATCGGGCTCTCTGCGCTGCGGGGAGCCTGCTTCCTCCTCTCTCTCTGCCTGCCTCTCTGCCTACTTGTGATCTCTGTCAGATAAATAAAGAAAAAATCTTAAAAAAAAAAAAAAAAAAACTTCCTAGCAGGCAACCTCTGCCCAGCTGCGTTTCAGAATCACTATACACATGCAGGCCTCTGACATGCCTTCCATTTACCCCCTTTCTGAATGAGAATGGCTATTGTGACTCTTCTACTTGTTTCAACATTGTATTTGAGTTATGAGGGTCAGAGAACTCGTTGTTTTAGTTTTGGGGCCTCAAGGCTGAGAAAAACTAAATTCACAGAACTTTATAAAAGGATCCACATGTAAGGACCTGATTCAGATGAGCAAATCCTAGACCTCCAGCTTGAGCATTATGCAATAGATCACAGGCCAACAAACTATGGGCAGGAGGGTACACATGTTTTTATAAATAAAGTATTATTAGAACACAGGCATATATGTTCATTTACACACAATTTGTGTGTTTTCAAGCTATAATGGCAAAGTAGTCTTGATAGAGACCTTATCTCATACAATGTTATAATATTTACAATTATATAGATGATTCTTCAGAGGTGGGTCTTAGGAAGTGGTAAATGTATTTTTCATATGAAAATAATGTAAATAATGTGTAACCAGCAGTTGCAGAGTGATGATTTTAAAATACAACTGCACATTTATTAATTCTACCTCAAATATTTGAGTATACTTTTTCTCTCCTGAAATACAGAGTCCAGACTTACTTTCTCATTTCTAATGAACAAACTATAATAAAAGTGTAAGTGTCCAAAGCAAGGTCCCTGCAAAATACTGCAGCTTTTTCTTGGCTTAATCTTTCACAGGATACCTACTCTTAGGACCCAACTAATGCAGTCTGAGGAAGTCCAGATTAGTTTACAGGGTGAGAAACATGGAGAAGCCCAAGTGGAGAGAAACTGTGAGCCTACTTCTAAGCCAGAAACAAGCACCAGACACCAGTGGGAAAAAAAGATGTAGATGGTTTCAACTCCCTGACTGAGAAAGTATGAACATGGATACATTATGGTAGGATTTACTGGTTTTACTGTGTATCTCACCATTCAAAACAACCTAATAGAATGGTAGAATGTACTTATAAAGACTGAGTTAATTTGCCAGCTCAGGAAAATCACCCTTTGAGCTGGGAAATTTTTTTCTGGGATGCAGTGTATAAGCTTATACATAGCAGTGTGCTTCAAAGAGCTAAAATATCTGAGCCCAGGAAATAAGGAGTAGAAGTGATACTGGCCCCCTCTCTAAATCACTTCCTTGATTTCCTATAACTTCTGTCTCTGCAAGTTTGTTTTTGTTTTGTTTTAATTTGATTTGATTAGGTTGGTGAATTCACATCTATTAAATAAAATTTTAAGGATCATAATAGACTTGAAGCTATGACTAACACTTGGTCATTTGGTCTCCTCACTAAAGAGGATGAGGAGGGAGAAAAATGTTATTTTATTGTAAAGTCCATACAGATCCAGATACTTACAACTATAAAGGGCCAAAGAACTTGTGCACAAGTGTACCAGGAACAGTATGTTTGGAAGCCAAGAAATTCATCAGGTTGCCTCTAGGTTCATCCAGATCCGTGACAACAGTGAATGACCAGTATCCGTGATTATGGTGCATCACAAGTAATTGGACACATTATGGACAAAGATGCAAATAACTCCATCAGCCAAGAACCTAGACATGCCAGATTCATGAAGGAAATCAAAATGTTCACATAAGCAGGAAGAGGATATACATATCAGTTACAGAGCCAGAAACAGTTGCAGTAAGTAATACAAACTGTTGCATATAGTATTGGGCTTTTTGTCTAAGAACCTTAGAGAAATTTATTAAGAATTAACTAGTAAGGGCTCTGCGAAGAATTCAGCTTAGTGATGGGCAAGAGTTGATCTTATGTTGTCCAATAAATGGATTGTTTTGATTCTTCTTATGTAACAATTTAAAATTCTCTTGGGGCGCCTGAGTGGCTTATTTCATTAGGCATCTTCGGCTCAGGTCACAATATCAGAGCTCTGGCAACCTCCTGTGTTGGGGTCCCTGCTCCACAGGGTATCTGTTTGTTTCTCTGCCCCTCCCCCCTCTCATGCTCTATCTTTCTCTCATGCCCTCTCACGCATGCTTTTTTCAAATAAATGAAAAATAAATCTTTATTATTATTATTTTTAATCCTCTTGGTTCCTCCTCTTCTTCCAGCTTAGGCATTATATTGTGCAGGGTTGTACTGGTTCCATGTGAGTGAAAAATGCCATATTTTACTTGATATCATTGCTGTGTATACCTCATACATTTTGTTCTGTAGATTTTCTAACATTATAAGGTAGAACGCCGCTAGGAAAAACTCCCACCTATACATGGTCGACTCCAGAGAGCAGAAGTGTTACCAGCCATAACACTTATGATATATAAATACTGCCTTCTTAATTATCCAGGCTAAGAACTTTGACATGTATTTCAAAGCACTTGATAGGCTGTTCTGGTGGGATCAAGTATCGGTCACCTGAGCAGTGCCTAAATCCATAATACATCCTTCTTTTGGCTTTCCGCCCTTCATGTTTCACTCCCTTGCACTTTCTATCCACTTCCTCCGATCATATCCCCAAACAAACTAAATGCATGCAAGCTTTGTCTTGGACTTTGGTTTATGGAAAAACAAGGCTAACCTTGGCTTTCTCATTTTCTACTGTTTTGTTGACAACTGTTCTTTGTGATTCTCTGCTTCTTCCTTTGGTTTTGTAGATTATACTCTTTATTCTGTTACTAGGATCCCAAAGCCATGCTGGAAGAAACAGTGATAGGTAGATAGGCAGGTAGGCAGAGATAAAGATAGGTAAGATGTAGAAATACATATAGATAGAGATATTACGTGTGGTGTGGGAATATGTTCAGTTTTATTTACACAGATGCCTAAAATTCTGTGTTTATGTCACTTAATTTTAAGTACATTCTGTATGAATTCCTTATAGGCAAAGAGAGTTTCTATCTATCTTTGTGTAATTTTTGAATTTACTCTCATTCAAAAGTGATCTCTCTCTTAGTCCCACCCCACCAAGAAGGAAAATTGAGCAAAAATAACAAAAAGCTAATTCACATAATTTAATATTTAGTCTGACAATTCATATTTTACTGAGACTATTTATTTAAAAAAAATAAAGTTCAGACACACTCCAAAGGTACAGTATTTTTTTGTTGTGCTATAGGTTTTTTTCAGATATGTGAACAGGAACACTAACATCTTAAATGTTTTACATTTATGGGGGGGGGAATTTGGCAGACTTAGATTTTATTCTTTTATAAAATACTGACATACACTTATGTAGAAAAACGGGTGTTATAAAGTCTACAGGTTGTGAAAAGATTAAATGTAATTGGTTCCTTCGATTAACTTTATTCTAAGTTCCTTACCTACCTTTGTCATAGAAGTAATAATGTGAGCAGAAGGAAAGGCTCTAAGCCAGAACACAAGTACAGGAATCAAACATGGTGAGGAACTATACATGATGCTATCTATATTCCTAAGTAGCTGATGGCTTACTCAGATCTAATGCCTAAGGGATCTTGTAAGTTCTTTCTAAACTCTGATACATTTTATAGCAGTAAGTCATTTAAATATTTGTGTTAGGAAACATTTGGAATAGTTTAAGAGAAATATGGAAACAGGTAAAACATAAAGAATACTTTGTTTTATTTTTTATGTTCTTCTCTTGTGATTTTATACTTTGATGTTAAACATTTCAGCCTTTTAAATATATGTAAGTTTGAAAAAAAATTTTAATCAGTAAAATAAACTATAAAAACCACTATTTTAACGTCATTAAAGTAAGTTTAACTCTCAAGTAGGCCTAAACTCTTCAGTGGGTACCGTTATATTTTCAAAAACCAAAAGGCAAATTGGTAAATTAATGAACAGGCATTAATGTCAAAAATAAGTGTGTATTCATGGCAGGATCACTATGTGGCAGGTGCATATCCACACTTCCAGTCAGATTTCTACACATTCTTTTCTTCTCTGTCCATTGGTGTATGTCACCACCATAGTCACAAACTCAAATACAATAACACCCTATAACAAAAAAGCATTAAAAATAAGAGGCATACTATTATTTTAAAGTCCTGAAATTAAAAAAAAAATTTTTTTTGAAATCTATAAAATCAGCATTTAACAATATTCTCACAATTGAGGTAAAGTAGAAATGTCATTTGGAATGACTGGACAATATTGTCCCTTTCGTATTTCATACATTGATACTAATATCAAATCTTTGTTGTATCACACATTTTCTCCTTATCTTACCTTTCTGCTGCATACCCCTAGCCTGTCGCTAAGAAAATTCTTTACATTAAACAGGGCACATCTGTCCACAGCAAGTGTGTAAAAAAGTTAAAAAGAAAAAAATTTCTCAATACTCCCTATTTCCAAATTTCAGGCAAATTTTAAGCATAGGTTGAAAACCATAGCTGAGAGCATACATATATTGCTCTTGTTGATTTGAAATTACACTTTCTATCCAGGATGAGTTTGATTCACCTTGGATTTGAGATTAATCCTCTAGACAATGTTTAAAATCATCATTTACCTTGGTATCAGTCTTTATTTCCCTGTCACCACAATTCCACTGCACAAAATTAATCCCTCTCCTCTTCAGATTACCTCGCTGGCTGATAACAAAGCACCGATTTTTCATCAGGATAATATTTGCTTTATTAACTGATGATTTTCCTTTGAGTACCCTTTTCATTTCCTCCTCCTTATTCAGTTAACTTATATTTTTTTTTCTCATTAGATTACTGAATGGATAGCATGATGAAATACAATAGGGTACCTTCTTGATTTTTTTACTAAGAGAATAGTTAGGTAGAAAAAAAATAGGTTTCTTCAATGTGAAAACCCAAATACTGAACTTAAAGTAAATAACTTTCATACTATACATCACAGACCAGAGGAAAATGAAGAAAATGTCGTTAGAAAACTGACTTATGGTCCTGATAAAGAGAGGAGAAACTTCTCTCTTCATCTCTCCCTGCTCCATTTGCTCCAAAGGTAATGCTTAGAGCATGCAGAATCTTGTTTAGGAAAGTATGTATCAAATCAAAACAAAACAAGAAATTTGGGGGTGAGGAATGTGTATCTGAATAGAGCAGTGCTGCCCCCCCTAGGTAGATTGTGGAGAAGCAGCAGGGCTATGCAATCATATATGATGACTGGAAAAACAAAATAGCATTGAAATGGTAGAGATATCTTTGCAAGAATGTAGGTATTTTCCACATATCTCTGGAGGGGGGTGAATGCCTTCAGGAGGCCATGTGGTGAGGAGGATGTACAGCCATCTGCAAAGACAATAAAGACTATCTAGAAAAATGATTTGCTACCGGTATTTTTGGATGACAAAAAGGGCAGAGATCTGTGCCCCTCCCCCCCCCAAAAAAAAACCCAAGAAGAAACTCTCAAACAAACAAAAAAACTTACAGTTTGATTCTTCTTAAGAATTGACTATTAAATCCAAACTTACAGTTTGATTCTTCTTAAGAATTGACTATTAAGGGCGCCTGGGTGGCTCAGTGGGTTAAGCCGCTGCCTTCGGCTCAGGTCATGATCTCAGAGTCCTGGGATCGAGTCCCGCATCGGGCTCTCTGCTCAGCGGAGAGCCTGCTTCCCTCTCTCTCTCTGCCTGCTCTCCATCTACTTGTGATTTCTCTCTGTCAAATAAATAAATAAAATCTTTAAAAAAAAAAAAAAAGAATTGACTATTAAATCCTATCAAGAATGAAATGAGGGGAGACTTTGAATTCACTAAGACTAAATTACTAAGATCCAGGAAGAGTCTTAGTAGAATTCAGATTCATTTATTAAAACATAAAATAAGATTTCTTCCATATGCATATTTATGACTTTTACTGCTATAGTACAAATTTAGGCATTTGAACACTAAATACTATAATGAGAAACTTAAATGTTGAAAAATATAGTTTTATATAATACGTTTGACTATCATGTGGGTATGGCATCAGGTGTGTGAGGCAAAACTGTTTATAGATGTATTATTTCAAAAGATAGTATTATTAAGTCTTTGTTAGAGACTTCAAAATGTTCTCCTAGAAGTTACTGGTTCTTCAAAATACACAAGTTATATCGCAAAATATAAATTAAAATTAAAATCAGCTCAAATTTACTGAATTAGTCAGTCTTGTCTGCCATGACAAAATCCTGCAGGCTGGGTGTCTTGAACAATAGGAATTTATTTTCTCACAGCTCTGAAGGTAAAAGTTCTAGAGCAAGCACAAATTTGTCAGGGTTATTTCTGATGAGGAATCTTCCTGTTTGCAGACACCTCTTTCTTACTATACCCTCAAGTGGCCTTTCCTAGGTGAGAGCACACAGGGCAAGGCTGGAGTCGGTGGTTGGGGAGAGGAGGTTTCTCTGGTGTCTTTCTTCAAGGACACTAACCCTATCAGATCAGGTCCCCACCCTTATGACCTCTTTAAACCTTAATTCTTTCCCAACTTCAAATACAGACACACTGGAAATTAGAGCTTCAATGAATGAATTGGGGGTTGGGGGAGGAATACAAATATACAGTCCTTAACACTTACCATCCTAAGATCGAAACAACAAATTCATGATTTTGGTCATAAATTCTATAGTTTGCATATTACACATGACGATTTTTACTTGTTTGATCTTGAACACACATATTTAAGAATATCTAAGAGCAGCTTTGATATTATGTACTGGGAATTTTTGATTACCACCATATTAGGCTCTCTTTGCATTTAACTATCAGAGACAAATGATTGTAAGTGTTCTACACAGTGCTGGATAGTTCCGCTTAACAAATTTTGCCATGGGCAAAGTGTAAGTAATGATACCGTTTAGTAAAGCACTTTAGTGTCTCTCTCTCTCTCTCTCTCTTTTTTTTTAATGCACTTGTCCTCTAAAGTTATCCCCTATGCTAGCCATGACCTTTCCCTCAGGTATTCAATAATAGCAACATAGCAATGTAGCAATATGGTATCTATCCATGTGTCTCTTCTGCCAGCAGGCTTGCTCAGAAACACTCTCAAGCCAAAGAAAGAATAACAGCAAGAAACCAAGCTGAAACATACAAGTGTATGCTCAGTCCTTTGCAATTACTGGCTGCACCAAGTTATGGGGAAGTGCAGGGAATCAAGGAGGGATCATGTTCCTCCTTTTGACTGAAGGGGCTGCAAAACTCCATTGCAAATTAAGTAGACATGGGAAATTGCAAATAATTTGGACCATTAAAGCAATATATGAATCATAAATACATGCATGCACACATACTTACTTATGGGATTTGTCATTTTTTTTTCTGTATTAATCAGATCCTACTATCTTCTATTCTATTTTGCATTTCTTACAGTAGACTGGTAGACATTTAAGTTGATTTGTTAGTAGTCTGGTACTATTTAAGTCTTCCTTTTAACTGCCTCTGTAATTGTTGCATATACTTATCTCTTCTAAATAAATAACCATATGTACTATCATTACTTATCAAGTACTTCCTTTATTTCTCAAGACATATATTTAAAGTTCACATATACTCAAATATGAGTCCATACATACTTGATTATTTTCCTAGTCTTTTCCATTAATCAGAAAATAACAGTAATGAGTAATTATAATTTTATTATTATATTAAGTAGGAAATAATAATAATAATAATGCTTGATTCAAAGTGCTGTGATGATAAATATAAAGTCCTAGAACAGTTCTGTGTATAAAAGTATTCTACGTTGGCTTTAGTATTAACACTAATATTTATTACTACAAGTAATACAACCTTGAGAAAGTACTTAATAAGTGCTATAGACTTCCATCAAAATTTGAAAGTGGAACTAATTATAATTTTGCTAATTAATTAATTCATTTTTTTAAAGATTGTATATATTTATTTGAGAGAGAGAGCACAAGTAGGCAGAGGGGTAGAGGGAGAGGGAGAAGCAGACTCCCCACTAAGTAGGGAGCCCGACATGGCCTTCGATCCCAGGACCCCGAGATTAGGACCTGAGCCAAAGGCAACCGCTTAACTGACTAAGCCACTCAGGTGCCCCTTGCAAGTTAATTTAAAAAATAATAAAATGTAAGTGTACATACTATAAATATATATTTTTTTCTATTGTGTTGTTTGTTTAATATACTAATTAAAAAAAGAAGACAAAATTGATTACAAGTTCATGTTTTTTTGTTTAACTTCAGAATGAAATAAATTAAGCTTTAAATTCACATTTTCATGTATTTCCATTTGTAGTTTTGCTCTACTTAAGGAAATAAATCCAAGTAACTGTAACTATGTATACTATGGAATGCGTTTAAAAAAAAAAGAAAAAAAAACTCTCACCACTGAATCCACTGAAATTTAAAGAAAACATAAATAAAATGATGTGTTAATAAACCCCCAAAATAATATATTTGCCTATTGTACTTCACTGTCAGTACATGTGTGTTGGTATAATTTTCACATACACAAACTCACTTGTCTTGTATCTTATGTATCTTCTAGTCTTGATATACTCTATTTTAATTAGACAAATTACCTTAATCTATTTTTACCAAAGTTATCCTTTGGAGATTTTTTTTTTTTTAGTTGTGAACTAATTTCTACTATGTTATCTGGTTCCAGTATGTTATCTGGTATGTTGTCTTTGACCTTAGAATTGTGGCAGGAAATAGTCCAGATGATTTCCCAAAATTGTCAGTAAATATGTTGATACTTGTAGTCAACAAATTTCTACCTGTAAAATACAGGTACTTTGAAAAGATGCATATTTTGGTATTACAACTTATGTCTGCATTCTAAGATTTGGGTAAATGCATGAGTTAATTAAAATTTAAAATTTTATAGACTTATTTCCTTTTCCTTATTGAATGGAATATTACCACTGATAGTTTGTCAGCCTTCACCCCTAAGCTTAAAACCTTGAACTAAATACATCTTTCATAGATTCATGCATAATTTGCATCCATGGATAATCTTGGACAATATTCTTGAAATATTCATTAAGGTTATTATTGAAGAATTCTCATGTCTCAACATTCATTTTGTCCTAAAAAATTTGTAGTTGTTTTTTGTTTGCTTCTAATACCTTCATATCGTTTTGCCCAGCCTCCAAAATTGTAGTAGCCTTAAGGTTTTAGGAGTAAACATTTTTTTTTTTTTGGTAAGTAAGATTCTATAGTTTGTGAACATCCGGCTCCCTTTCAACCAAAATGCCCTCATGTTATCTTGGGAAGGTAGCTAAGCATATGTTTTAACAGTATCATCTATGCATTCAAACTTTCCAAGGATGGATCCTCAGCCTTTACTCTCCGGAGAGCTACTGAACATCAGGATGCTTCTGTTGTCTCTTCTCTAAACTGGTAACACTAACAGTACTTACTCCATAACAATACTGTAAGGACTGAATGAGTGATGTTGTTTATGTTATCTTAGAATACTGCCCGGCAGACAATAAGAAATAAAAATACAACTCAGCTGCTATTGCTTTTGTTGTGTTTGTGTTATTAAATGAAATCACTGCCACATGCATGGGCTTTTCTATAAATTTGTCTCTGCTTTGGAATGTATCTGAAAGCTATCCACACAGAGTAAATATGACCTCTTGTTGCCATATATATAAGAGAAAGAAAATAAAATATATCATCCAATTACCTCAGTGTGATGGCTATGTATATGATGTGTCTGAATTTAAAATGTGTAAGTTGTTCTCTTAGGGTATAAATCAGTTATGTTTGGAAGCTAATTTAACACTCAGCTACTTCCAAAATTTACAATTTCAGTAAACTGTGTACTTTTGTATATACATGGAATTTAAATTTACTGTCATAAAGTGTCCTTTGTATTAGCCAACACATTAGATACCAGAAAAAAATTACATTTATTCAGGTCAATATTTGCATGCTGACAAACTTAAAACACCAAATGAGCTAATGATTAATCTGTATCACATTCTTTACTTTCTAATGAAAGAACAGTATTTGAGCCATTTTTTCATCTCTGACACTGTTTTGAATGATAATAATTCATCATTTTAAACCCATTTTCACATTTTCTCAAAATCCATCCAAAGGTGATCTTTTTAGTCGAGTTACCAATCCTTTACTTTCTCACCTTTGTGTATAGATTAATGGAATCTACCACATCTTCAGCATGCAGTCTACACAACATGGAATCTTTAATTAATACAAAAATCTGTCAGTAATATTGTGCAGATTCTATCTACAATGCGATGAGTAATACAATGCTTTTGACTGCCAACAATTTAAAAGAAAAGAACTAAGGCTCATTGGTTTAAGTACATGATCTGTCAAAAATGAATCATAGGCAATTAAATTTGACACTTACAGAAATGTTTTTCTGAAGTTTTTCAAGAAGAAGAATGATTCCAAGTTGTTTTTTTTTTTTTTTTAAGACAGCAGTTCAGATTCTAAGTACTAACACAAGTTATAAATATGTGTGGTATAATCATGTATTTCTCTGTGGTGTATTTAAGATTGTACATAATACAACATTCAAATACAAAATGCATTTTTCATGAGTTACTACAAATCATACTCATATTTACTCTAAGACATTGATGAAATACTGATCCATAAGGTAACTTTCTGTACTCTGTGTGTGTGTGTGTGCGTGTGTGTGTGTGCGTGTGTGTGTGCGTAAATATCCTTCTTTTAAGAGGATGATGATAGGAGTACACTAAAGCCACCTATTTTCAATTTGTCGCACCACCACTCAAAGGGACTAAGTGATCAGCTTTTCTTTTAAATAAAGAATTTTTAGAATTACAAGAGATCAAGGTTGGCTTAGCCACTAGTTTTTATATAATACAACCTTCTTATTTCACAATGGAACCCAATATACCTAACAGATTAAGCAGGGGGGAAAATGTTTGTTGAAAGAAGTGGATTATATTTCTCAGTAATACAAAAAATACGAGTGGGAGATACAAAGAAAAAAGCGTCTTTGGAATCCCAGTCATTTTCAAAAGGGTGTACAAGGCTACAATTTAACTGCCTTTGATAAGAGCTCATTTGAATGTGCTTACTAGTACAATATTTAAATACATACATACATGCATAAATATATACCTAATTCCACATTTACTTGGAGATGAGAGACATTTTTATTTATTTATTTATTTATTTGAAAGAGAGAGAGAACGAGAGAGATGGAGTGTTTAAGAGTAGGGGGAAGAGCAGCAGGTGAGAGAGGGGGAAATAATGTCAAAGCAACTGGGTAACAAGGAGCCTAATATGGGGCTCATGGCTGGTGGACCTCATGATCGTGACCTGAGCCAAAACCAAGAGTCAGACTGAGCCACTGAGGTGAAAGACATTCTGAAAAGTACATCTTTTCTGATCCATGTTTCACCTCAAGCAATATGTAAGACTTTTTAATCACTAGTTGAGCCAACTTCGAACTGTACTTAGTAGCTGCTTTTGAAAGATGACAGGGGTGGGAAGATATAACTTAGTTATTTTCAGAGCTCTGCATACCCACATGATTTTAATTATTTGGTTATTTATTTCGTCTCTAAGATACCTCTTTTCCATGACTTCAGCTACACAATTTATTGATAACAAATCCATATTCCATCATTTATCTGCCTCTATCTGCAGATACCATTTATTTCCATAGGCAGAATTATTAATGTGATTTTCTGAAGAGGAAAATACTGTAAATAAGTTATATCTCCACGGGGAATTTCTACTCAACGATCCCAAGTTTCAAGAACAATAGTTGGGGAAATTATACTTTCTAATTATTTTTAAATTATTAATTTTGTTCCTTAATAATTATTTATTTTGCTCTGTTGACATTAAAGTCTTTATATGTTGAAGCTGTAAATAATTTCTAAGATTCCTTTCAAAAACAGTGAATAAATACTAAGAGGTAAAATGGTATCTTGCAGATCTATGTATTGATTAAGCACCATATAGAGTCAATTCCTCATTCTCAGCTAAAGAAGAAAAAATGCATTAAACAACAACAGAAGAACCTCAGCAAAAGAAGGCATGTGGTGGGGGAGGCAACAGAGAGAGAGACTGAGATTGATTTTCTTAAAATTCCATTTCTGAATGATTCAATCGCCTCCCCTTCAAGAATGAAGTGTTAGGGCTGATACCTCAGTGGCTGATAACAGAGTATAGGTGAGACAAGATGAGCTATGAGCTGATAGTTTTTGAAGTCAGGGAATTCGAGTATGAGGTTTTATTATACCCTTCTAACCACTGTTAAATACACTAGAACTTTTGGAGCACCTGGGTGGCTCAGTTGGTTAAAGCTTCTGCCTTTGGCTCAGGTCATGATCTCAGGTCCCTGGGATACAGCCCCACATTGCGGTGGGGGGGCGGGGGGAGGAGGGGGGTGTCTCTGCTCAGCAGGGAGCCTGCTCCTCCCATTCTCTCTGCCTGACTCTGCCTATTTGTGATCTCTGTCTGTCAAATAAATAAATAAAATCTTTAAAAAAAATAAATACACTGGAACTTTTCATAATAAAAAGTTAAAAAAGGTAAAAATATTACTGGAGTAAAATTTATCAAACTTAATTTTTTTTTTAAATCAAAGCATTTTTTAAGCATGTAGTTAAAAGACAATCTAATTTTGACATTTTTTATGTTAAGGATTTACGTTACTAATTGCCTGGATTTATACATGCCTAACAGAATTGATCTTCCATTAAGGCTGTCTATCTATTGTGATGTAACTGGGCCACAGGGCTCCTCCAGGAGAAGAGGCAAAAATCATTGCATACCATAGACTGGATGGCTTAAACAACAGAGTTTTATTTCCCTAGCTTTGGCAGCTAGAAGTCTGAGACTGGGTTGGGTTCTGGCTCACAGAAGGCAGCCTTATCCCCGCGTACTTACAGGGTAGACAGAGTGATCTTTCCTTCCTCTTCTTCTTCTTCTTCTTTTTTTTTTTTTTTTTTAAGATTTTATTTGTTTATTTGACAGAGATCACAAGTAGGCAGAGAGGCAGGCAGAGAGAGGAAGGGAAGCAGGCTCCCCGCTGAGTGGAGAGCCCTATGCAGGGCTTGATCCCAGGACGCTGGGACCATGACCTGAGCCAAAGGCAGAGGCTTTAACCCACTGAGCCACCCAGGTACCCTCTCTTTTCTCTTCTTACAAAGTTACCAATCCCATCCTGAAAGCCCCACCCTCATAATCTCATCTAACTCTGATTAACTCCCAGAGGCTCCATCTCCAAACAGGTGGGCACTGGGGCTTACAGCTTCAACATATGCATCTGGGGCAGAACATGTTAAGTCCATACAGTTATTTCTTTCTTTTAAAAAGAAGAGGAATTTGAAAATATCTTCTGAAAGGAACACAATATGAGGCATATGGCAGGAGTGTTTTCAGAATATGATTTTTTGACTAAAATCAAAGATAGGCACTTGTTGACCTAAGTTTAAGGACTCCTTCTGCAATGCAATCACCAAGACAAAAGAAGAACAAATAATCTTAACTAGAAAAGTAAAGATAGATGATGAGATGTTTTCTCAACTTCTGCTTAAAATTCAGCACAGTGGCTAAAATAAGGGCTCCAACACAATTTGGACTACTAGATAATCACCAGTTTATAACCTTGACACAGACATATCCTTCCTCAACTTTCAAGGCAAGGTTTGCTTAATGGCTACAGTTCAAGGGGAACTGTAAGTTATGTACTGGAAATCTGTACATGAAAGATCCATGGGATAAAGAAAGACTTTTTCTGAGGTCATATTAGATGGATACCCCTCGAACAACTGAATAAGACCTTTAAGCAGGGCTACAACTCCTGAATTAAACAGCTGGAAACATGGTCCCAGGGATTTCAGTTACTTTTCTTGAATGTGATCACATTAGTACAATCATCTCATCAGCTCTGGGAGAATTCTGTTACACGCAAAAAATAAAGTACAAAAACATCCCTGGGGGCGCCTGGGTGGCTCAGTGGGTTAAGGCCTCTGCCTTCAGCTCAGGTCATGATCTCAGGGTCCTGAGATTGAGCCCTGCATTGGGCTCTCTGCTCAGCAGGGAGCCTGCTTCCCTATCTCTCTCTCTCTGCCTGCCTCTTTGCCTACTTGTGATCTCTGTCCGTCAAATGAATAAATAAAATCTTAAAAAAAATATATTAAAAAAAAATCACAAGTCTGTTATGCTAACAGAGATCAAACCCACAAAGAACAAAGAACTTTTTTTTTTTTAAAGAATGCCTGGGTGGCTCAGTCAGTTAAATATCTGTCTTTAGTTCAAATCATAATCCCAGTGTCCTGGGATGGAGTCCTGCAACCAGCTCCCTGCTCAGCGGGGAGCCTGCTTCTCCCTCACCCTCTTTCTGCTGTTCCCCCAGCTTATACACACTTTCTCTTTCTGTCAAACAAATAAATAAAATCTTTAAAAAAAAAAAAAAGAATGATAGTTAATAGTGAGGGGGAAAGAAAAAAATAAATATTTTGTATTTTAAATATTGCATGTCATTGGTATATTCCCACAATCACAGAGAATGTAATAAAAGTATATATTTTTAAATAAAGTGGTGATCAAATACAACAGATTCATCATCTAGGTTAGACTCCTCTTATCTATTCAACCACAGCATCTCGTACTTCATTGCCCCCAATCTCAAAAGATTGTTTCATTAGTTTCTCCTAGAGACAAAGACTGAACTTTGTCCTGGTCACCATCGCACCTAATAGGGCAGCAGCCGCAGAAATCCTAGAAGCTAGGTCTAATTCTAGAACCATGCAGGCTCCAGCTTCCCCAGGAGATGCCAGGAGAGCCAATAACGCAGTAAAGAAATGTGGGAACGTAAACTCCATGGGGCCAACTCCAAACAGTTCAAGAGAGCTGCCATGAAGTAATGGTCATACAAAGAGATTGATTCTCTTTCTCTCCCACCCTGGAAGAACAATTCCGGACACAGTAATCCCATACATCCTCTCCCGAGATGTTCTGTTAATTCCTTGTGAATTTGTGGCCAGCATGGTTATTCTTAAACTCATACTTCTTTCTCTCCTTCCCTAGAGTATCCCTCATACTTGTTCTCCTAGTCTTATTCCCCTGGTAATGCAGTGATGTTCCCACCAGCTAGCCACATCCTCCCAAAACAACAACAACAATTTATACCTCTGGTTGGATTTTCAAAAATATCTGGGCTAATAGGTTGCAACAGTGACCCTACAAATAAACCCTCAGAACGAGATGTCAGGCTAGCATTTTCACTGCTCTGAAGTCAACAGAAATACATTTCTTTTGTGTGTGTGGATAATTAGGTTGAGTAATAATCCCTGGCATTCATTGAAATCACATTTACTAAGGCTTTTAGCAGTGTTTAATTAGGAAGAAGCTCAGATGCAAGGTAGGAGTTGGAATGGGGCTAAACTTGATTAGTGCAGAGGCAATGATAATTAGAAGAAATGTTCTATGAGGTGTCTGCTTTGGCCAGATCTGGAGACCTTGCAAGTGTGCATGCACAAACAAAAATGTGTGCATGGACATGCACACACACACACACACACAGGCACAGGAAAAATTGTCCCTAAGCTTAAGCATGCTGTGAAAAAGCTCAAGAATTCTTTGTCAATATGAGAAGAAATTCTTAACTCTTTTAGCTACAAGGAAGATTATGCTGACAATCAGGCCAGTGAATGGTTATAAGGCTGTGAATGTTGCAATGAAGTCTAAAGAAGCAGACTTAATATGTCTTGACTATTATAAAGATGAATAGGACCTTGTGACATATCAGGATATTTGTGTGAATGGGATTAAAAATAATAAACACATATATTTTCTTGAACCCTGCTACACTGGAGAAGCAGTGTTCTCTTCATTTCCTAAGAATGGCCTCATGCAACAACCTGGTCTACAGCAAGTTCCTTATAGGTATCTGGTTCTGCACCTTATCTTCTGCAACTGTAGGCTTAAAAGGGTCTGTCTCAGCACAGACTGAGGGAGGAGACCAAAAAAAAAAAAAAAAACACAAACACCAAGAAATTTTGGAGCTAAGTAATAACTAGTGGCAGGCAAAAAGGGACTTGGAGATTTCAGCCTGGCGGAATGGTGTTGGAAATATGAAGGAGGATGAAGCTCCGGCTGCCATACTACTTGGACCATAGGACAGTATTGATGGGACTCTAGCAATCCATGAAGATCTCTATGTGGCATGTCTTAAGGTTCTGAAACAAAGCCAAGCAGCAAAATGCTTGTTCTCTAGGGAATGGAGCTGAAAACAGTTTACCTGTGACTCTGGTTTCCTATGGATTACATTAGCCATGCTTGAAATGCCTTTTACAACTTATTCAGACTTGTGCAACCAATCCTTTTCTGCAGTAAAAGTTTGGGAAGTTTTTAACTATAGTCAATTATTTTACAGTAGAGATAGTGCTGAAAACATGTAAGCCTAAGCCAAATAAATCATTTAAGTCCACAGGTTAATGAGATAAGTCAATGAACACTTAAGTTAGATCAGAATATTACTTCATGACTTTCAACCTAGCGTGTGGAAGGCTATACTAATTGTCACACTGTAAGCAAAAAGAGCAACGTCTCTTTAGAAATACTCCTATTCATTCATTCACATTAGTGAACATCTTACTTATCCTGTACCAGCATAGTCCAAGGCCTTGGTATGATGGTGGATTACAAGACAGACATTATTACTTCCATTTTGGAAATCACAGGCATACTGCCAAAACACACAATTCACATATAAATAACATGAAAATAGCTCATGCAGATCTATGCAACAACTCCTGTATCTTGGATATTATATTTTACAGGGTGTCATACATACAATGAATAAATGACTTTAGAGAATGATCATTTGGGTGAAACATAAAATTAAAAGGAAAATGGATTGACTAGTGAGGATATGGGAAAAGGTGTGCTTTATCCAGAGGGAACAGCTGAGAGCCCGTTCAGCTCATTTGAGAAGACTTAGCACTAGGGAGTTCTAGGGAAGAATATTTTGAGCATAATTAATTGCCAGTGCAAAAGTCAGGGTGTTTGGGTGTTTGAGGATCAAGGAGAACAGTAATGCTGTTGCAGACTGGGAACCAAGTGACGGCACCATTATATGAAGGTAGAGGAGGACGTAGGCCTGATATGTCACAGAGACAGGCATTTTATTCCAGTTGCAATGGAAATCCACGGGTGCATTTTAAGCATGTAAGCAACATCATCTGATTTGTATCGTAAAGCTGTTATGAGGAGAGGAAGCTGTAGAGGAGTATGAGCAGAAGAAGACAGTTCTCAGTCCTCAGCAACTGACTGGTGAAACCATTAATTGAGATAGAGAGGGGAAAAGGAAGATGGAAAGGGCAGGGAATGGATTCTTTCTTGAGCACTCACCAAGTAATACAGCCCTACCAACACCTTGATTTTAGCCCAGTGAGACCCAAGACTTCTGAAGTAAAGAGCTGTAAAATAATAAATTTGTGTTTTTAAGTCACTAAGTTTCTTTCTTTTCTTTCTTTCTTTCTTTTTTTTTTTGAGATATATTGATATATAAATTACCTTAGTTTCAGGTATACAACATGACTCAATTTTAAGTCACTAAATTTTAGTAGTTTTTAGAGTAACAATGGAAAACTATTATGGTCATGCTATTTAAAATTACAGCTCTTAAAACCTCCTTGTTACTGTTTTTTTTCTGCTTTATTTTTCTCACAGCCCTTATACCTTTCTGACATTATTTTTTTTATTTTTTTTCATTTTTTATAAACATATATTTTTATCCCCAGGGGTACAGGTCTGTGAATCACCAGGTTTACCTGATATGAGGAAGTGGTGATGCAACATGGGGGCTTAAGTGGGTAGGAGAAGAATAAATGACATTATTTTTACTTATTCAATCTATTAGCTTTACTGATACTTTAAATGTTAAGTAAGGCAGGAATTCCTGTGGTTTTGTTTGCTTGTTTTAATTTTTAGCTCTACCCCAATAATCTTGAAGAGTGCTTAGTGCACAGGAGCTCCTGAACTAAGATAGTTTGAAATAACTAACAAATTAGTAAATCCAATCAAGTTTTCATTGACTTAAGTGAAACTATTTTAGATTTGGTATCCCCATGGTGAAAATTCAATGGACGTTTTTATATCCTTATCTTTCTTGACTACCTAGAAGTAAAAATTCACACTAGATAACCATGTTTAAGTTACCAAAGCACTGTTTCATCATCTGCCAAAACACCACATTTTCCTGGAATTCTTCACTTTCTTTACTAAAAATCTTCAAGTAAAATGTCTTTAAGGCCACAATATCGTCCTTTGTATACAAGCTCATTTTAGCCAACCTCAACTGATACCTATTTTAATAACACCTATGTGCTAACCAACAAATGTACATCTGCAGTCCAAACATGCTTTCTGGGCTCCAGACATCTATGACCAAATGTTTACTGAAGATTCCTTTGATCCCCATAAAGACATTTCAAAGGATCCTATCCAATCTAAAATCTGGTATCTTCCTGATTGGATGAAGTGAGTTATTTTACATATTTAGTCTACAGTTTATGAACTACTAAAGTCCTGGAATCACAGTGGGCATTTTAAACCATGGTAACATAATTTTCTGTAGAAAATCAAAAGCTTGTGTGGTCGCTAGAGTCAAGTGGGTTTGACATCATTTTGATAAGGGAGTTAAAAAAAAAAAAAAAAACCCTTCCTTCAAACACTTAGTTCTCTATTGAGTAGAATAAAGGACATTTCACCACTTGACTCTTGGAATACTCACTGTTAGTAGACATTCAGAGAAAGAAAGGGAGATTAGGCTCAATTAATCTATGCTCAATTAATCTATTCTCAATGAGGCATATACTTTTATTGAAACTGTCAGTTAAGGCAATGTTCCTTTTTGATTTCCAGGTCCCCTTTCTTGGCTTACCTTCCTCGTTTAAATGTTTATCAGTTCATTGGAAACAACCTGTCACTGGTGTCAGGTTATGCAATGAACTACTAACTGAGGTGGCTTGCTGGTGGACTGCTCCTATTACTAGACTCATTTAGAGGGAAAATTTTATTCTTTAATGTGAAGAATTAGTAAAATGAAAAAAAAATTCTGATATATGATAAAATAATTTACAAATCAGAAAATTCCCTAGATATCACAGCTTATCTCCCACCTCTCAGTTTCAGATGAGATAAATGAAACCTAAATTGGTAAATTCCTTTCTGCAGGTCACATGGTTAGACATGTAGACTTTCAGCTAAATTTTTCTGACTTCTTATAAAGTGATTTTACCAGCAAAGATTACTTTGATCTTTTGGAGCTCTGGGGAAAGAACTCACCTCTGTCCAATCATGAGAAGACTGGGATTATAATTACAGTAATCATGGTGTTTATTAAACACTATATACTGGGCTTTGGACTCTACACTCCATGTTTAATATTATTTCTTTAATAAAACATATGAGGGGGGCACCTGAGTGGCTCAGTGGGTTAAAGCCTCTGCCTTCAGCTCAGGTCATGATCCTGGGGTCCTGGGATTGAGCCCCGCATCAGGCTGTCTGCTCTGCAGAGAGCCTGCTTCCTCCTCTCTCTCTCTCTGCCTGCCTCTCTGCCTACTTGTGATCTCTGTCTGTCAAATAAATAAATAAAATCTTAAAAACAAAACAAAACAAAACATATGAGGGGCAGTTGGCTGGTTTTTGTCAGAGGAGCATGTGACTCTTGATCTTGGGGTCATGATTTTGAGCCCCACAATGGGTGGAGAGAGTCATCAAATAAATAAAACTTTAAAAAAATAAATATTCTAATATTTTTGTTTCAAAGATGAGAAAAAAGGCACTAAGAGATGAAATAACTTTTCAACAATCATACATCACAGTAAATGGTTGAGATGTATCTTAGCAGTAGGGAGACATTCTCAAAATGGGCATGTCATATAAGCATTGTGATTGGTGGGGCTGTTGCTTACTAGGATTCCAAATTGAGATGCATAGAATTCAGGGTCCTCATCCTATAAAGAGAATCATAAACACTTGCAATGCAGACATTTACTTTAGAAATAATTAAGGGTTTTATCAACCTATACAATATATCTTAAATCATATAAGCAATACCTATAGAGGGGAAATGAAGTATTTAGGAGAATGAGTGTGTGTGTGTGTGTGTGTGTGTGTGTGTGTGTGTGTGTGATGGGCCTAGTAAAAAGAAGCTTAGCTTTTCCCTCCCATCCCTTGTGAGTTTTTTCCCCTAAGATATGTATGTTCCTCGTGATTGAAGTACCTGCTACATTTTCTCTTTACTCTCCTTGACCAAACACATTAAACAATGTAGAGGCTATAAGACAGGAGTCTCCTACTCCAAGATGAAACAGGAGGAGTCATTAAAAGTCATTAAAAAATATACATGCGGGGACGCCTGGGTGGCTCAGTGGGTTAAGCCCTGCCTACCACACAAGTCATGATTTCAGGGTCCTGGGATGGAGCCCTGCATCAGGCTCACTTCTCAGCAGGGAGCCTGCTTCCCCCCCATCTCTCCACCTGCCTCTCCGCCTACTTGTAATCTCTCTCTCTCTCTCTGTTAAGTAAATAAGTAAAATCTTTAAAATACACACACACACACACACACCCAGAAGTCTGGACAGTTTGTGGAGGCATAAGTAAAATTCTAAATATGAGTGACATTTTGAATCAGATACTAGATGATACATACTGAGATATGATAATCAAATGTAATCAGAACTTTGTGAAATCTGCCCAAGATGAGAGTGAAACAGTGTTTATCATATTATGATTCACAAGTTACTGGGTAGTGGTGAAGAGATAAGGAACTTACACCAGAATGTAAATTAGCATACTATGATTTTTTTTGTTTAATATATTGGTTAAAGTCGTATATTAAAACAAAAAAATTAATATAGCAGGGCTTCAACGGTAAGAAAAAATAATTATGCCCATGCCTTTCCTTATGTAGGACTCTCTAGATGCAAATGACTACGTTGGTTTATCTCCTGCAATGCTGGTGGTTACTTTAACGTTTTTACATATATTGTATGCATTTTCATGTGTATGGTGTGTGTGTGTGTGAGTGTGTGTGTAGACACATATCTGTATGTTAGTAATATGCCAGAACTTTAATGAAAACACATATACATTTGAATGGGAACTGCAGATTAGGAAACCAGTGACTTGAAAACACTAAAATACTATTTACATATTTTATTTTTATTTCATATTTCTTAGATTCCCTGTATCTCTTACTTTTTACACATATTTTAAGTTATTTTATCATTTTTTAAAAGATTTATTTATTTATTTTAGGGAGAGAGAGAGAGCAAGCATGAGCAGGAAAGGCAGAGAGACCGGGAGAGAATCACAAGCAGACTCCATGCTGGGCTCCAAGCCCCACACAGGGCTCCATCTCACCAGCCTGAGATCAGGATCTGGGCTGGAACCAAGAGTCAGACACTTAAACAACTGCACCACCCGGGCGCTCTGTGATTTTATCATTCATCTGGGCATATTTTAACCAAATCTATCTCCCAACAAATCTATTATTATATTTTCATTTTGGAAATCATGTTTTAATATTCCCAAAGACATTTCCTTTTATATTATTCCATTTTCACATAATTCTTCTCACTATGAATCCAAGATCTTTATAATTTTTCTAATATTTGGAATTCTTAAATTTAAAAAAAAAGTCTTCTTACTCATCACATATATATATATATTTTTGTAATTTTCCTGCATTTCTAATATTAGTATTTCACCTTTGATTTTAGGCCTTTTCAAATACTTCATAAAAGTTTTGTGTTTCTGTGGCTCTCACCTTAGAGAAGCACTGGTACGTGGCAAGTAGTAAACAAGTTCTTTAAAATTACTACTTTCTTTGTAATAATAAGAAAAGCCTAGCTACACAGAGATTATCCTTTACAGTAAGTATAAGAGGAACTGACCCATATATGAAGGGCTATCCAAGTGTGAGAATAAGAAAGGCTATTCTTAAATCAGCTCCACCCATACTAACTGTTCACTCTTTCTTCTGAGAGATTATATAATACATCAGAAAAGAATCCTACTTTTTTTCTTGTGGTAGGCAAATTCCTGGCTTCCCTGCAATCTCTAAATAAAGGCAGGGGTGGGAAGTGTGAATGCATAATATACTGTTATATAAATGACATTCATGTCTTCAGTTAGTACTTCTGATTCCTGCCTCCACCTCTCACTAGTTCCCCCAGAAATACCTGCTGTCTCCAAGTCCAAAGTCCCCTTGGTTCCCAAAGCAGCTCAGCTACTTTGTTCTCAGCACTTTCCATATGCGTATATAAGCTGTGATTTTCTCTAGTTTGCTTCATTAATAAATAATCTACTACCCATTTTTCAAATTGAAGAAATTGGTTAAAAGTTTTCATATATTGATACTCCTTTAAGTGATATGAAATTATACTTATTAATTAGTGATACACTGATTTGATAAGATTGGGAATAAGACTGTTATGAAAGCATGGACTTAAGACTCATTTTATTCTAGAAGTCAATCTAAGAATATTTATGCCTTTAAATGTCTATCATTCTTGCAGTTTCTAACCCAATTTTAATCCAGGTTGTGGAGTCCTGGAAGGAGCACCTCGGCAAATCTTTCAGGAAAAATGATTAATTAATTAATTAATTAATATGAACTAATTTCAAGATTACACACTTTTTTGAACCGATTGAAGAAAGTAAATCACACAGCAACCTACTAGTATGAAATCTTCAAGAGACAATGCATACAGAGAAGGAAGAAATGTAGGGACTCATTCACCTGGGGCAGATGTGAAGGTAATTTAGTTAGAATTGCAAATTGATATGAGCTGGGGTGTGGTGGGGGGGGGAGCACTGGAATGACCATGTGAAACTGCTGAGAGTCAATGACATTGGAAGTCTACAACCTCTTACATAACTTCACCACCAACCCCACCCAGGGCCCACTGAAAATATTTTGAAAAAACCTAAGAAGCACCCAGAAGGTGCTAGGAGTAAGGGGCTATGCAGGAGGAGCAGGAAACCACTCAGACCTCTTCCCTACCCATCAAGGAGCTAAATGGACTCTCTTTGGGAATGAATGGCAGCTGGAAACTCCAATCCTCAAGGCATTGGTGACAACTTACCACATTCAGTGTTAAAAGCAAACAAAGAAAGAAAAAAGGATGAACAAAAAACCAGACTCTTAACTACAGAGACAGGAGCACCTGGGTAGCATAGTAGGTTAAACACCAGACTGTTGGTTTCTGGTCAGGTCATGATGTCAGGTTTGTGACATTGAGCCCCATGTGGGGCTCCGTGCTCAGCATGGAGTCTGGTTGAGAGTGTCTCTCCTTGTTCCTCTGCCCCTCCCACTCATGCTCTCTCTCTCTCTCTCTCTCTCTAGTAAATAAATCTTTAAAAACAAAACAAAAACTATATAGAACACTAATTCTTTCTTCTGCCTCATTTATCCTAGCAGTGAGAGCCTCCATTTTTGATTGTACCTCATTAATAGCTTTTTTTATTTCAACTTGGTTAGATTTTAGTTCTTTTATTTCTCCAGAAAGGGCTTTTATATCTCTCTAGAGGGTTTCTCTAATATCTTCCATGCCTTTTTCGAGCCTGGCTAGAACCTTGAGAATTGTCATTCTGAACTCTAGATCTGACATATTACCAATGTCTGTATTGATTAGGTCCCTAGCCTTCAGTACTGCCTCTTGTTCTTTTTTTTGTGTTGAATTTTTCCGTCTTGTCATTTTGTCCAGATAAGAGTATATGAAGGAGCAAGGAAAATACTAAAAGGGTGGCAACAACCCCAGGAAAATATGCTTTAACCAAATTAGTAGAGATCCCAAATCGTTAGGGGGGAGAAAGGGGATAAAAAGAGGTTCAAAAAGGAAGAAAGAAAAAAATAAGAAAAAAGAAAAGAAAAGAAAAGAAAAGAATTTAAAAAGAAGAAAACAAATAAGAAAAATATAAAAAAGAAAAAATATATATATTCGATAAACTAGTTAAAAAACGTTAAAAAAGAAAAAGGTAAAAGTTAAAAAAAAATTTAACCAGAAGGCGAGAAAAAAAAAACAAAAAATGAAAAAGAAAAAAATTAAATTAACTGCAAGACTAAAAAAAAATCACAGGGAAAAAGCCATGAGGTCCGTGCTTTGCTTTCTCCTCCTCTAGAATTCTACTGCTCTCCTTGGTATTGAAACCGCACTCCTTGGTAGGTGAACTTGGTCTGGGCTGGATTTCTTGTTGATCTTCTGGGGGAGGGGCCTGTTGTAGTGATTCTCAAGTGTCTTTGCCCCAGGCGGAATTGCACCGCCCTTATCAGGGGCCTGGGTGAGTAATCCGCTCGGGTTTGCTTTCAGGAGCTTTTGTTCCCTGAGCGCTTTCCGTAGAGTTCCAGAGGACGGGAATACAAATGGCGGCCTCCTGGTCTCCGGCCCGGAGGAGCCGAGAGCCCGGGGCCCCACTCCCCAGTGCGCCCTCAGAGAACAGCGCCCAGTTACTCCCGTCTGCCTGACCTCCGGCCGTGCTCCGAGCTCACCGAGCCTGCGGCCGGTTCAAGGTAACACCGAGCTGTGAGTTTACTGTCGGTTCTGTCTCTGTAGCCGGCTTTCCCGTTCCAATACCCACAAGCTCTGCGACACTCAGACACCCCCGATCCTTCTGTGACCCTGTGGGACCTGAGGCCACGCTGACCCCGCGTGGGCTTTGCCCCGGGTAGCCTCTGGAGCGATGTCCCTCAGCGGAACAGACTTTTCTGCAAAGAAGACATCCAGATGGCCAACAGACACATGAAAAAGTGCTCCATATCACTCGGCATCAGGGAAATACAAATCAAAACCACAATGAGATATCACCTCACACCAGTCAGAATGGCTAAGATTAACAAGTCAGGAAATGACAGATGCTGGCGAGGATGCGGAGAAAGGGGAACCCTCCTACACTGTTGGTGGGAATGCAAGCTGGTGCAGCCACTCTGGAAAACAGCATGGAGGTTCCTCAAAATGTTGAAAATAGAACTGCCCTATGACCCAGCAATTGCACTATTGGGTATTTACCCTAAAGATACAAACGTAGTGATCCAAAGGGGCACGTGCACCCGAATGTTTACAGCAGCAATGTCCACAATAGCCAAACTATGGAAAGAACCTAGATGTCCATCAACAGATGAATGGATCAAGAATAGGTGGTATATATACACAATGGAATACTATGCAGCCATCAAAAGAAATGAAATCTTGCCATTTGCGACAATATGGATGGAACTAGAGGGTATCATGCTTAGCGAAATAAGTCAAGCAGAGAAAGACAACTATCATATGATCTCCCTGATATGAGGAAGTGGTGATGCAACATGGGGGCTTAAGTGGGTAGGAGAAGAATAATTGAAACAAGATGGGATGGGAGGGAGACAAACCATAAGTGACTCTTAATCTCACAAAACAAACTGAGGGTTGCTGGGGGGAGGGGGTTTGTGAGAAGGGGGTGGGATTATGGACACTGGGGAGGGTATGTGCTTTGGTGAGTGCTGTGAAGTGTGTAAACCTGGTGATTCACAGACCTGTACCCCTGGGGATAAAAATATATGTTTATAAAAAAAAAAGAAGGGAATCTTTCTGCCCTTCAACAGACGAATGGATAAGGAAAATGTGGTCCATATACACTATGGAGTATTATGCCTCCATCAGAAAGGATGAATATCCAACTTTTGTAGCAACATGGATGGGACTGGAAAAGATTATGCTGAGTGAAATAAGTCAAGCAGAGAGAGTCAGTTATCATATGGTTTCACTTACTTGTGGAGCATAACAAATATCATGGAGGACATGGGGAATTGGAGAGGAGAAGGGAGTTGGGGGAAATTGGAAGGGGAGGTGAACCATGAGAGACGATGGACTCTGAAAAACAATCTGAGGGGAATGAAGTGGTGGGGGGGTGGGAGGTTGGGGTACCAGGTGGTAGGTATTATAGAGGGCACAGATTGCATGGAGCACTGGGTGTGGTGCAAAAATAATGAATACTGTTATGCTGAAAATAAATAAATTTAATTAAAAAAAAAAACTATAGAGAACAAGTTGGTGGTTGCCAGAGGTGAGCTGGGTGGGGGTGGGGGAATGGGTGAAATAAAGGGGGTTAAGATTACCCTCATCTTCATGAGCACTGAGAATTGTATAGAGTTATTGAATCATTATATTATACACCTAAAACTTATATAATGCTGTATGTTAATTACACTTCAAGAAAAAATAAGCAGACACTCTTTGGAAAGCAGTACGATTATGACCTGGGCCCACAACTACAGTCAGGGAACGGACAGCAAGACCACAAAGGCTCTAACCTCATACCCAGGGACATTATTCAGGGTTAAACAGTGAGGCTTAATTAGAATATTAGAGAATGCACCTCTACGACCACACCACTCTAGTAAGTGAAGGAGCTTCAATTAAGAAGTAACTCTAGAATACTGTTTGAAGAGGGGAAAGAGAGAAAAAGAGCATGCAGAAACTCTGAGGCATACCACAAGGGGATAGAACACTACACTGCTTTAGAAAACCAGCCCTGTTCCAAACACAAAGCATTTCTAGAGGAATCTGAAGGCTGTAGTACAGTGAGGATACCCACAGCAACAACTCTACAAGTCCAGACCAGCTCTTAACTCAGTTTTTGCATTAAAGGTATAGTGGAGAGGTGTACCCATTTCCAAGCATAAATAGTATTCACCTCAGTTTTTCTTACCTATCTATGATGTCAGCATAAATAAGAAATATGATATATATGTAAATTCCAGAATAAACTCACGAATAGGCCAATCAATAATCTGAACCAGACTCGGATATGACACAGATGTTGGTAATATCTGACAGGGAATTTTAAATCACCATAGTAAATACTATTTAATATGTCAGGTGGGGGGGTATTTGCAGGCAGAGACTTTATAGCAAAACAAGAAATGAAGCATTCTTGACTCCTCCTTTCCCTTATGTGTCACGATCCAGGGAATAAGAAGAAATTTGACCTTGGGTTAGTTCAGTCCTTAAATTTTCCTTCCTCCAAGTTCTTCCAAAGGAGAACCAGCTGCCCATTCTGAGCTCAGGGTAGCCTCTTCAATCATTAGCCTCACTTGACGTGTCAGGAAGCCAACCCTGTCCCTTCAGATTGAACCTGGTTGCTCTATTTTGTACCAAGTACTGTAGAGGTGTCAAGTTCTTAGTGGCTCCTACTCCAGGTTCCCAGCCTCTCCCTGTGAAGGTCAAACCAACTCTCTGTATAGTCATACACACATTTACAGCTGCAGAGCAAGGTGTAATTAAGGGCTTTGAACCTAGCTGGCCCAGGAAAGAAGTAGGGATGGATAGAGCTATCTTTCCTTCTGGGCTTCCTCCATCTATACTCCTAACTTGTATGCCCCACCTTGCTCCCATCAAAAAGTAAACCAAGCAAACAAAACACAGGATGCTTTTCACCACTCATTGCTTTGTTTTTTAATAAACATTCAGTAAAACTAAGAAAAAAAAGTTTCTAATTAAAATGCTGAGCAATACTCAAGGTCAAATACATAATTTCAACAGAAAAGGGATAGAAACTATACACAATAATCAAACAGAAATGGTAGAAATAAGGAAACAGCAATGGAAATGAAGAATGATTTTGATAGGTTCATCAAAAATTTGATGCAGCCAAGGAAAGAATCAGTGAATTTAAAGAGAGATCAATAGAAATTATAAAATTGAAACACACACATTAAAAAAAGAAATCAAGAGCTGTGGAACGATATTAAGTGTTCTAACTTAAGTGTGATTGATTGATATCCCCAAAGGAGAAAAGAGACTAGAGAAAAAACATTTTAAATAATAATAACAGAGTGCATTCCAGAGTTAATGACAGACAATATAGCACATATCTAAGAAACTCAGAGAACATTAAGCAGGGACAAATATCTTAAGCCTATCATATTCAAATGGACTTGAATTACATTTTCCATTTCACTCGGCATAATGTTCTTAAGGTCCATTCATGTGGCTGCATATTGCAGAAACTCCTTCATTAAGGCTGAGCAGTATTCCATTGTGTATATACATTCCCCTTTCCTTATCCACTCATGCGTTGATGAGCAGTGATGTTGTTTGTACTTCTTGACTATTGTGAATAATGCTGCCATGAATATGGGAGTCCAGATATCTCTCTGAGATCCTCATTCTAATTATATGAAGTATCCAGAATAGTCAAATCCATAGAATCAAATAGTGAAATGGTAGTTTGCCAGGAGGAGGAAGGAGGAGGAAATGATGAGTAGCTAATCATCAGGCATGAAGTTTGAGTTAAACAAGACTGAATGAGCTCTGGAGATTCACAATGCTGCATCTATAGTCAATAATAATGTACACTTAATATTTTATTAAGGGCATAGATCTCATGTTAAGTATTCCTACCACAAAATTAAATGTAAAAAAGCAAATGGATGTAATACTTCATGTAAAATACAGATTTTCAGATTTGATTAACAACAACAACAAAAAAGAGCCAACTGTATGTTGTCTAAAAGAAATTCACTTTAAATGTAATATGTAAAAGATGGGGAAAGATATACCATGCAAACATATGCACATAAAAAACTAATAGCAATATTAATATCCAGAGAATTAAAACTTATAACAAGGAACACTGTCAGGGATATAGAGAGACATTAAACAATGACAAAGGGAACTACGTCTCTAAGAAGACATGTAAATACTAAATGCAAAAATAGAGCATCAAAATTTGTGAAGCAAAAAGCTGTTAAAAATTAAGGAGAAATAGATAAAGTCACAACTGTATGTCTTTTTAGTAATCAACAGAATAGGCAGAAAATCAGAAATGATAAGACAGCAAAACCAAAACCAAAAAAAACATACAAGACCATCGAGTAACTAGTACTAATTGGCTATGACAAAATACTCCTTTCTCAAACAGCATAATATGCTTTCTTTTAAAGTGAACATAAAACAAAACAAAACAAAATTTAAAAGAGAAAGGTCATATTCTAGGACCCCAAAACAAAAACAAAACAAAACACTCAACAAATTTGAAATAAATCAAGCCAAGTATGTTCTTTCTTTGACACATAACAGAATCAAGCTAGAAATAAAGAGCAAATACATATCTGGAAATTTATCCAAATACCAAAAAGTAATCAGCATACACCTAAACAACCATTAGATCAAAGAGGCATTCTCTAGTGACACTTAAAAAGATATTTAACCTAAAGGGAAATCAAAATGCGACATACAAAAATAAGTGGGTGCAACTAAATCCTTGTTGTGTGTATATAAACCTGCATGTTTGTGTATGTTTGTGGGATTTTATATAAAATAAAACAAAAATAAAAAGTGAAAACATTTGTTTTACTGTTCATTACCTTAGGAATTATTTGATCTTTTACTCTAATGTCATAACATTAATGAATGGTTGATACTCAAAATATCCAAATACTCGCATGGGGTGTGGTGCACTAGATGGGCTAGGAACCATGAAGACATGATTCATAAAAGGCTTTCAATTTTTCTGCATGTATCTATTAGTTTAAAACTGTGATATGTATATAGGACTTCTCAACCATATATATCAGTTCTTACTCTTCAATTATTAAATATGTATATAATATATATATAAGTTTATATAAATTATATTTCCTGACAGTGAGGGCTATTACTATTAAAATGAAAAAAAAATTTAAGCATCCCTCTTTAGAATAATTTATTAAAACAAAAACTACATTTTAAAGTTGTTTTCTTTAATTAAAGATTCTAATGTTCTATAATTCATTTTATTAAAAATTTTGTTTTCATGCTTGAAATTCTCATCATGAATGAATGGTGAACAGATTATCTTTTCTCCAGTATGGAATAAACTATGATCACATTTTATCAGGCATAGACTTTGATATGAAAACTCCAGAACAAGTATGAACTAGGAATTAATGCAGTTAGGAAAAAATGGTTTAATATCTCCAAAATATTATGCTAAGATATTTAATTTCTAGAGTTGAATTGCAAAATATCTTATAAAATAAAGAGCAGGTGGAAAGATGACTAGTGCAATAAAAGCTCTGGGAGAAAAGGAGCATTTAGAAGTAAGAGGTGTGAGGATTTTCCCTCTGGCTTGAAACCAGAGTACTTCTAAAATGCAAATCAACCATGTCTTTTCCTTGCTTTAAACATTTCAGAACTTCCTATTGCCCTTAAAATAAAATTACTTTACATGGTCTTATTGAAGTCTAGCCTGTTTATCTTGCCTCTCATTTTTCTCTATCCTTAACTTTTACCTCCTCTCATATTCTAAGATACAGTTATATTGAAAACCTCTCAGTTACAAGTATGAAATGTCTTCTCTAGCCCATGGATTCTCAAAAAAAAAAAAAAAAAGAATTTTTACTGTGTCTCAAACAATTTTGGCCTTTCTACTTCAGTTATCAGATTAAATATAATCTTTCCTGACCATCGCTTGACGGGCATGGCTAGGTAATATTTTTAGATATAATTTGGGAAGTGTTTTTCATCCTGCCTAACCGCATTTTCTTCTTTGTCTTTCTCCAAAATTCTTGGAATAGCAGTTCTTTTGCCTTTCTGCCTCAGGGGAGTTGTCTGCCAGGGGAAAATATAAGTAGAACAAGTTGGCAGAACTTCTGGGCTTTTGTCTTCAAAATATTAAGATCACTGAGGATGGGTCGGATTTCAGTGAAAAACAGAGGGTATTAGAAAGAGTAGAAGGAACAGAGTGGGCTCTGCCCATAATCACATGAAAAAATGATCCCAGGAAAGGATAAGCACTAGAGGATCTGTGCTGGATCCCTAGCTCTCAGCAACCGCTCTGTGTTCTCTAAAATTGCCAAGACAACGAATCCTCGAGATAGCTTATGCCCTACAATGTCTCTGGGCTATAGAAGGTGCAAGAACCATTATAGTGCTTATTATAGATATTCAAGTCATGCTCTTTGACTGAATGACTCTACCAGAATATAAACCCAGAGCACAATACCCCTAGAATTAATGGAACCACATTTACTAAGGGCCTGGAGGCATTGAGAGCTGGTAGGGAAACTTAAATTAATTAGAGAAAATAAAGTGACTTTCTCATACCTTTGCATTTGGAGACAGAGAAATATGGCTATAGTAGCATCCTGTCCCATAGTGATCTATCACTATTGTAATAGCATGTGATGCATTTATGTCTATTGCTTAATCATGTGTTCTACCCTAGAAAAGGGATTGTTTCCAAGGCTAGGTTGCTTTGTATTTTATTGCAAAATGCCTAACATTAAATGACAATTAAAGATCTTATGTTTAAAGAATTGGATAAGAGACTGCAAATTAAAAGTCTGACCTCCTGAAATGATTTCTATTCCAATAATATTGTTACTAGAAATTTCAAAAACAATTGAATTCAGAGTTTTATCTGAGCCATCTCACATAATCTCTCCACTCTCATAGCCCACCCACCTTTCTAAAAACTGCAGCCACACACCTCATGGCAAAACACCCAAAACACTCAAAGTAGTACATACATATTATTTGTTTTCATCCATACTAAAGGGTAATATTCCCTCTGATCCGATTTTAAGCCTATTTAGAAATAAACATGCATATGAAGATCTGTTTAAGAAGATAGTTTATCTGTTAGCAAGTGGACTTCATAAAACATTAGTTCCACCTTGTGTGTGTCCTTATTTGGAGTTCCCTCACCTACAAAACTTTCCAAAGAGGAATGAAGTGTGGAGGCCAAGAAAAACAAGGCCGTACCCACCTCGAGTCTAGCCCTGACCTAAGTACAGCCATCTTGGCAAAGCAAAAGCTGGTACCTTGCTGCCCTAAAAGAAAAACAAATAGTTAACTTGCAGATATCACAATCCTGCAAGACAGGAGTCTCCCTTGGTTTACTAATGTCCTAGAGATTTACAACAAAGATGCTATCTTAACAATAGCACAATTTCCAGAGGCAAATAACTCAGTTCCTTAAGCCCTAATGTAGCCCTCCCCACCATAAAACTGAAGGAGGCTGAGGCAGAAGGAAATGTAAATAAAGTTAAATTTCCTCTAAACCTAAATCTCACTAACAAGGACACTTGATAGGAGAAATGTGAAGCTTTATCTCTAAACCTCCAAGATAGTGTCAGCGATCATTCCCAAGCATATGACCCACTGATAGACATCTAAAGGGTCTCACAAGAAGATTTTTGTTATTGGTCATGAATAACCTTTTCCCCAGACAACAGCTAGCCTCTCAAGGTCCTGGAGACAGGGCTTCCAGAATTCCTTAGAGACTTAAGTCATCCATAACCCGCTTTGTCCTCACCCACCGCGAAGTCCACCCCTACTCTGCCTTTAAAAACTCTGACTGTAATCTGGCTTGGAGTCCAAGTCCCTACTACGCTGCATCGGATATACTTGGGCCCAAGCTTATACATGTCACCTCAGGGTCCAAGTCCCTACTCGGCTGTGTCGGGGGTATATGTGGGCCCAAGCTTAAGCTTGTCAAATAAACCCTCCTGTGATTGCATCAGTGTTTGGCTCCTTGGTGGTCTCTCGGACAAGAAAACTCGGGCATACCAGAAGAAGTATCTGTGTTATCTGTAAGCTGATAGCTACAAATAAGTGAAAGTTATTGAACCAGGAATTTCTAGTTCATTCTTTCTCTAATTTATCAGTCAAATATGTGGAAAGTCAGGCTTATCTTAGAATTACAAGACCAGGCAGCAGGTGGAATCTGTCATCATTGTGTGTGCATAAGAAAGAAACTTTTAAGATAGATGTTAGTAGCTGGGAAGAAAATCCCTGAGACAATAGTAAAGCGCTGTCTTAAGAGATGTGTCAAAAAATAAATTAAAAAGAAATGTGTCAAACCAACTCTCTTGATGTCTCAGAAGATGGTATTTTATGGAGAAACATGAAAACTGATAGCTCTGAGTAAAAATAAATTTTTGACATATCTTCATTCATGTATTTAATTTATGTTATTTCCTTATGCATACATAAGAATATTACATAATAAATATCTAGATCTAAATAAACTTGAATGAGTTATTTCTATAAGTATAAAACAAAATGCAATGTTGTCAGAATTTTTTTCATAATTATATCTGTAGTGATTTTTTTTCCTTCTTTATTAATTAGTGTCACATAAAATAATGGAGTACCTTGAAGTTAATGCCATCTTGTGTTGTAAGAAATAAGACAGTTGACTAAAGTATGCTTGTAATTAACCATTTAGTATCAAGCAGGATCAAGTGAAAATAATGTTTGGTATTTCAGAGGTAACCAAACATCAAGATTTTTTGCACAACTGACTATGGAAATCACTTTAATTCACATCATCTAAGTTAGTAAGGCAATAAAGAAAACTCTATTTGAACCAAGATTCATAACTTACTGGATATATAGCTATCAATAACTTAATGGTTATTAATCCCCTTGTAAATAAGTTCTGGCTTCCAAAAGTTAGTTCTATCTTCAAGAAAGAGAAAGTGTCAGGATCCATTTTATTTTCATTCCCCTCTGGTGTGAGAAATAAGATTTTATTAGACTGGGAAGGCTAATCTTGGCTACTGAATCCTTATTCTCTACATAGATCTCTTTCTTACAGTATAAGATTTACATGTTCTTTTCTGACTAATCTGATTTCAGAGCCTGGCTTCATTTTCCCTAATTCGTGTTCAATGTGCACATTTTGATCTTAAGCTGCCCTCCCTGGCTCCCAGCTCTCTCACATTTCTATTTTACTTACATGTGCATGTAATGGATTCTGCATTCTCTACCACAGATCCTCTTTATTGCAACTCAGCCCTAACCTGGGTAAAAATGTTTTACTGAGATCCTGGAGCCCACAGCTCCCGGAGAGTCCTCTGTCTTCCTGGCAGATAGCACATTTCACTGTGAAGATCCACCAGTGCTTCTGGTTTCACAAATCTCCTCCATTCTCCAAGTAATCTGAACAAACACATCTCAACACACTTCTCCAGTTGTCTAGCCGTCTTAATTCGTCCAGACAGAATTTGCTTAAGAATTTTTCTAGCAGTGCTCAAATATACCTCTATCTTTTATTCTTTTAAAATTCCAAAATAGGGGGTGCCTGGGTAGCTCAGTGGGTTAAAGCCTCTGCCTTCAGCTCAGGTCATGGTCCCCGGGTCTTGGGATAGAGCCCCACATCAGTCTCCCTGCTTGGCCGGGAGCTTGCTTCCCACCCCCCCACCTGCCTCTCTGCCTACTCGTGATCTCTGTCTGTCAAATAAATAAAATCTTAAAAAAAAAATCCAAAATAGTACAGTATCGATTCCTGCTGGATCTTCAGTATATAGCTTAATCAAGGGTGTGTGTGTGTGTGTGTGTGTTTGTGTGTGTACTGAAGGTGCTTTTATATAAGTGCTTGGCTTATTGGAGTAGAAATAACTACTTCACTCAGCAGCAGCTGCTATCCTTGTCTAACTTGTAAACACTTCTGGACCTCAATGACTTTATAGGAATGACAGAAATCATTTTCTTTTAACAAGGAGAAAACCGCTGAAATACACATACACATACCTACACACACACACACACACACACACACACATCCCACCTTAGGACCCTTTGCTTCCCAGTGCCTCTCCATTGTTGAAAGAAGCATGTCCTGCTGCTCAGGGTGACTACCCTCACCTTTCCTCCTCATTTCCACTGTGGACCCTGGGCCCCACTCCCCACCTGCCAGGAGTTTCTCTTGTTCTAGTGAAACGAGCCTCAGGTACATTTTTCTTCTAAAGCTGAAATTTTAAAAAAATGTACTGTTTTTATTTTTATTTTAGTAAAAACATTATAAAACTAACCATCTGAACCATTTTTAAGTGTATGATTCCACAGTTTTTCATTTTCTTTGTGAAACAGATCCCAGAACTTTCTCACCTTGCAGAAATGGAACTCCAAACTCATTAAGCAACAACTTCTCTCTTCCCTTTCTACGGGCCCCTTGTAACCACTATTCTACTTCTTACTTCTACATTTTGATTTCTTTAGATGCCTCATTTAGGAAAAATCATGCAGTCTTTGTCTTATTGTGACTGGCTTATTTCACCTCCACAAAACCCTCAAGTTTCATCTATGTTGTAGCAGGTAACAGGATTTCCTTTTTTTTTTTTTTTTTTTTAAAGGCTGAATAGTATTTCATTGTGTGATAAGTGCACACACATGCACAAACACACACATCATGTCATTTATATCACATTTTGTTTATCCATTCATTTGTTGATGGACCATTAGCCACAGCCCATGAACAGGCATATAATCACGCTTCTGGCCATTTCTCCTTAAATGTAAGGTGAATAACCAATTGCATTGCTTAATGTTCTGCCCACTGAGAAGAGATTTCTTCACCATTGTCTTCAGGCATCTTCCAGAAAGGGGCTATAGTGATACAGCGCTACACTTTTGAGTAATGTCTGGATATTATGCAGAACCATCTATGAACCAGGCCTGAGTCTTCTCTTCCTTAGTCAACTGATCATAGAAAACTCCCAGTGAGGTCCCAGGTACAGGCTTGGGAGAGAAGGAAGTGTATGTAATAGAAATGCTGACTATGAACATTTGGGCTCATTCCTCATGTAACTAGCAACTTCAGGGTATGCTCAGGCCCAGTCTTACATACAACACTTCCATTTGATGAGGGAGTGCCGCTGTACATAACCAAGTTTATGTCTTCGTGAGTCAGATAGTACAGAGAGCAAGATGGGAAGCTCAGATAACAGGACAATTTGTGGCCTGTGGTTAAGCATTCAGTCTTAGTATACGAAGGCCCAGGAGCAGAGTAAAAGCTGTATCTCAAAGGGGAGTAGTTAAAACAATCTGATTAAAAAACAGGCAGAGGATATGAATACACATTTCCCAAAGAAGACATACAGATGCCCAAATAGCACATGAAAAGACTAATCACCAGGGAAGTGCAAATCAAAACTTTAATATTCACCTCACATCTGTTAGAATGCTTATTATCAAAAAGACCAGAAATTCAAAGTGTTGGTGAGGACGTGGAGAAAAGGGAACCCTCATACACTACAGATGGTAATGTGAATTGGTACAGTCAGTACACAAAACAGTAAGGAAGTTCCTTGAAAAATTAAAAATAGCACTATCATATTAGTCATCGGTTCTACAGCTGGATATTTATCTGAAAAAATAAAAGAAAACACGAATTCAAAAAGATAGATGCACTCCCATATTCACTGCTGTGTTATTTACAATAGCCAAGATACGGAAACAACCTAAGTGCCCACTGAGGGATGAATCAATAAATAAAGAATAATGGAATACTATTCAGCCAGTAAAAACTAAAATCTTACCATTGTGACCATATGAATGAAACTTGAGGGCATTATGCTAAGTGAAATAAGTCAGACAGAGAAGGATAAATGTTGTATGTTCTCACTTATATACAGAATCTAACAAAATAAAAAGAAAAAAAAAACAAGCTCATAGACACAGAGAACAATTGTTGTTTGCCAGAGGCAGGGGAAAGAATAGGCAAAATGGGTGAAGGCGGTCCAAAGGCACAAACTTTCAAGGATAAAGTCTGTCAGTCATGAAGTAAGGGTATGTCATTCTACAGTATGATGACATACTGTTAATAAAATGACATAAAGTTAATAAAACTCTATTGCATATTTGAAAGTTGTTAAAACAGTAAATCTTGAAAGTTATCATCATAAAAAAAATTATAATGATGTATGGTGAGGGGTGTTAGCTAGACTTACTGTGATCATTTTGCAATGTATACAAATACTCAATCATTATGCTACATACCTGAGAGAGATATGCTGACAATTACACCTCAGTAAAAGAGGAGGAAGCAGTTATAGGCACCGAATAACGGAACTTTGGCCTCAAATCCTATAGACTTCTGTGACTCATACACAGAGGTTTGCCAAAATCTAAATAGCATCCTTGTCTGCTACTAACACTTCAAGCACCACTAGTCCTCCTCCATCATATGGCCCAAGTGGCAGAGAAACTTGTACTACCACCTTAAAGAGCCTTTTGTTCTGGGCTTCATTCAAACTAGCAGTAGTCCACTCAATAAATGAGCTCTAGTAACATCTCCAAATGAAAATATGTTGTTTCCAAAATCCACACATGTTCACTATGTGGTGGGGCCACAGGTAGTTGCTTAGCCATCTCCTTAGAAGGGGTATCCTGAGATACTCCACACCAATGGTACCCTAGAAATTTCCCTGAGATAGAAAGACCCTGAATTTTTGTCAGATTTATTTTCCACCATTTGATACACATGTATCTTGCCACTCAGTCTACATTTTGCTGTTATTCAAGTCTTATATCCTCTCTTATCTTCTGCCTTGGTATTTCTATTATTGAAAGTGGAGTGATAGTATTTCTGCCTCTCTACCTCTCCCTTCAATTTTGCCATAATTTACAACAAATATTTAGGAGTTTTGATGTTTGGTGCATACATTTCTAATTGTTATATCTTCTTGATGAATTAATCCTTTTAATTAAAAAAATGTCCTTTATCTCCTTTTTAAAAATTTAAAGTCTATTTTTTTTTCTCGTATTAGTAGAGTGACCCCTGCTCTTTTCGGGGTAACACTTGCATGAAAAATGTTTTAATCTTTTCACTTTCAGTCTCTCTGTACCATTAGATCTAGACTGATTTCTTATAGATGGCATATAGTTAGATCCCATGTTTCTCATCCATTCTTCTAAACTATGTATTTTTTTAAATTTTTATTTATTTATTTGACAGAGAGAGAGATCACAAGTAGGCAGAGAGACAGGCAGAGAGGGGGAGGGAAGCAGGCTCCCCGCCGAGCAGAGAGCCCGACGCGGGGCTCAATCCCAGGACCCTGAGATCATGACCCGAGATGAAGGCAGAGGCTTTAACCCACTGAGCCGCCCAGGTGCCCCTAAACTATGTATTTTGATTGAGAAGTTTAAATCCAGTTATATTTAAAGTAATTACTGATATGAAAGGATTCTTTCCCTGTTTTCTGTACGTCTTGCAGCTTTTTGTCCTTCCTTTCTAAATGCCTCCTTTTGAGGTTTTTATTGTTTGTTCATTTTTTGCTTTTGCTTTTGTTTTGTAGTGGCATGCTTTGATTGCCTTCTCATTCCTGTGCACATATCTCACAATAACACATTTATTTTCACAGGAATCATATCTACCTCATAAAAATGTGGTTTTAGTACATTTTTAAAGGGTTTTGATTCCAATCTAGTTACTATACAGCACTGTTAGTTTCAGGTGTACAACATAGTGGGTGGTTCAACAACTCTATCCATCACTCAGCGCTCATCAAGGTACGTGTGCTCTTAAGGCCGTTCACCTGTTTCACCTATCCCCTCACCCACCTACCCTCGGGTAACCACCACTTTGTTCTTTATAGCTGAGTCCCTTTTTTTTGTCTCCTTTCCTTTGTCCATTTGTTTCTTAAATTTCACATATGAGTGAATCGTGGTATTTCTCTTTTTCTGAATGACATTTCATTTATATCATTATACTCTACATCCATGTGTTGTTGCAAATAGCACAATTTCATTGTTTTTATGTCTGAGTAATATTCCATTGTATATATGTGATAATCATCTTTAACCACTCACCTATTGATGGTCACCTGGGCTGATTCCACAATTTGGTTATTGTAAATAACGCTGCAATAATCATAGGGGTGCATATATATTTTTGAATTAGTGTTTCCACATTCTTTGGATAAATACACAGTAATAATTAAATTACAGGATTATATGTTAATTCTATTTTTATTTATTTTTTTAGGAACTTCCCACACTGCTTTCCACAGTGGCTACGCTAATTTGCCTTCTCACCAACAGTGCATGAGGGTTCCTTTTTTTCCACATCCTTGTTGTTTCCTGTGTTTTTGACTTTAACCATTCTGACAGGTGTGAGGTGATACCTCATTGCAGTTTTGATGTGCATTTTCCTGATGAGTGATGCTGAGCATCTTTTCAAGTATTTCCTGGCTATCTGGATGTCTTCTTTGGAGAAATATCTATTCATGTTTACTGCCCATTTTTTTTTTTTTTTTTTTTTTTTAAAGATTTTATCCATTTATCTGACAGAGAGAAATTACAAGTAGGCAGAGAGGCAGGCAGAGAGAGAGGGAGGAAGCAGGCTCCCCGCTGAGCAGGGAGCCCGATGCGGGACTCGATCCCAGGACCCTGAGATCATGACCTGAGCCGAAGGCAGCGGCTTAACCCACTGAGCCACCCAGGCGCCCTTACTGCCCATTTTTAATTGTGTTATTTGTGGGGTTTTTTGGTTTTGATTTTTATAAGATTTTTTTTTTTTTACATATTTTGGTTAATAGTCACATATATCATTTGCAAATATTTCCTCCCATTCAGTATGTAGATTCTTAGTTTTGTTTATTGTTTCCTTTGCTGTGCTCCTTCTCATTTCTTTTTATGTATGCTCTATAGATATTTTCTTTGTGGTTACCATTGCAGTTGCATAAAAATAAAAATAAAATTTTCTAAATTAAATTCTATTTTAAACTGATAACAAATTCCAAATGCGTATAAAAGCTGTACTATTTTGCTCCTACTTTGTTATTGCTGTGACACATTATATCTTTATATGCCGTATACAAACTGAATAAGTTTTTATGATTTAGAAATGTAAACTGTATAAAAAAATCAAAAGTGACCTTATACACCAAATTTACTTTAATACAGGCTACTATATTTGTACATGAATTTACTTTTACCTGGGGACTTATATTTTCATTGGCTTTGTGTCACTAACATCCTTTCCTTTTACCTTGAAGGACTGCCTTTTACATTTCTTTCAGAGCAGCTCTAGTAGTAATGAACATCTGCAGCTTTTGTCTATCTTGGAAAGTTTTCATTTCTCCATTTTGGAAGGACATTTATCTGGATACAATATTCTTGTTTGATCGTGGTTTTTGTTTGTTTTGGGGTGTGTGTGTGTATTTTGTTTTGTTTTTCATCTTTCACAACTTTGAAAATATCATCTCGTTCCTTTCTGCTCTAACAAATTTTTGCTGAGAAATCTGATAATCGTATGGAAGCTCCCTCATACATGAAAAGTCACCTTTCTCTTGCTGCTTTCAAGGTTCTTTGCTTTTGATAGGTTGATATTACATGTCTCAATGTGCGTCTCTTTCATTAATTTGGTTGGAATTCCTTGAGCTTCTTGAATTGATATGCCTATTCCTTCCTCATTTGGGGGAGATTTTCAACCATTATTTCTTCAAATAAGCTCCCGGTCCCTTTTTCCCTCTCTTTTCCTTCTGCAACTCCTATTAAGCTTATACTGATCTACTGATAACATCCGTAACTCCCTTAGGCTCTCTTCACTCCCCCCCCCCCATTTTGCTCTTGTGACTTGATAAATTCAAAAGAACTGTTTTCAAATTAACTGATTTTCTTCTGCCTATTCAAGTCTGTTGTTCAACCACCTAGTGATTTTCCCCATTTATTGTATTTTTCAGCTTCATAATTACTGTTTGTTTCTTCTTAGTATCTTCTTCCTTCTTCTTCTTAGTATCTTCTGTTTGTTGATATTACTATTTTGCCCATGCATAATTTTTTCTAATTTTGTTTGTCTGCTTTCTCTTTTAGCTCAGAGAGCATGCTTAAGACAGTTACTTTAAATCCTTTTTAAGAAGGCTCCTTTAAGAGGGCTCATAAATTTACATTTCTTTAGGATTGGTTTCTGGAGTTTAATTTTGTTTCCTTGACTGGGTCATGTTTCTATGTTTCTTAGAATGGGATTAAATATTTACAAATTCAGGTGTATGATAAGGAATTTGTATCTAAAATATACCAAGAACTTTTTATAAAGATTTTATTTATTTGTTTGACAGAGAGAGCACAAGGAGGGGGTACCAGCAGAGGGAGAAGGAGGCTCTCTGCTGAGCAGGGAGCCTGATGCAGGGCTCGATCCCAGGACCTGGGAATCATGACCGGAGGCGAAGGCAGACACTTAACTGACTAAGCCACCCTGGTGTCCCTATCAAGAACTCTTAAAACACTAATTAAAAGAAAACCCAATTAAAAAGTGGGCCAAATATCTGACTAGACATTTCTCCCAATGAGATATACAGATGCCCAACAAACAAATGAAAAGATTCCCAATGTCCTTAGTCGTCTAGGAAATGCAAAACAAAAACCACAATGAGATACTACTTCACACCACTAGCATAGTGGAATCAAAAAGTCAGATAACAAGTAATGGTGAACATGTGGATAAATTAGAGCACTCATACACTGCTGGTGTAAATATAAAATGGCACACAGTCTCACAGTTCCTCAATGATTAAACATAGTAACCATATATCCAGCAATTTCTATTCCTAGATATATATCCAAGAGTTTGAAACACTTTCACATACAATATGCACGAAGATTTACAGCAGACTACACATGATAGCCAAAAGTTGAAAACAACTCAAAAGTCTATCAATAGACAAATGTCATACAAATACAGCATATCAATACAATGGAATATTATTCAGCCACAAAAGGAAAGGTAGTGTTAATGCATGGTACAACATAGATGAGCCTTGAAAACATTATGCTAAGTGAAAGAAGCCAGTTATGAAAGACCACATACTATAAGATTTCATTCATAGAAAAGGCTGGAATAGGCATCTGAATATTCTGAAAGTAGAGTAGTGGTTGCTCAGGGCTATGGGGTAGTGGCAGTGGGAGAATGGGAAGAGTGAGAATGGAAAGGTACAGTAGTTTAAGGGTGCGTGGGTGGCTTAGTCAGTTAAGCGTCTGCCTTTAGCTCAAGTCATGATCTCAGGATCCTGAGATCAAGTCCCATGTTGGGCTCCCTGTTCAGCTCGGAGTCTACTTTTCACACTCCTTCCGCCCCTTCCCCTGCTCCTGCACATGCTCTCAAGTAAAAAAGTACAATCTTAAAATAAAAGGAACAGTACTTTAGATATGAAGTGATAAAGATGTTCTGAAATTGTAGTGGTTGCACAAATCTATAAATAGGCTATAAAACATTAAATTATGCATCTTAAATGAGTGAGTTGAATAATGTGTTAATTATATCTCAATAATGTATTAAAAATACTGAAAGGACAAAAGGATTCCACTGAAACGTTTCTCCAAAGATAAGAAATAAATAAAAAACAAACATATTAAAATATGTTAAGCATCATTCATCCTCAAGGAAATGCAAGTCAAAATACAATGCAAGTCAAAATACAATGGGAAATTTCCTACCAACTAAGGTAACAAAAGCTTAAAAAGTTAGTCAGTGTTGGAAAGAATATGGAGAAATTAGTACCCTTATATATTGCTAGTGGGAATGTGAAATGGCACAGCTTCTGTGAAAAACAATTCAGCAGTTCCTCAATACGTTAAATATATAAATACCATTAACCCAGCTATTAGAGTTCAAGATCCCCTTAACAACTGAAGTCACATTTTAAAACAGAAATTTGCACACAAATGTTAATAGCAGAATTATTCTATTCACAATAGTCAAATGTTAGAAAACAACTCAAAATATCTGTTACCTAATGGACAAAATATGATAGATCCAAACAATGAAATATTATTCCCCCCAAAAATAAACTAACTAGTAATATATGCACAACACAGATGATCCCTGAAAACATTATGCCATGTGAAGAAAGCCAGAGAAAAAGTCACATATTCCACATATATTAAATAGCCACAATAGGCAAATACATAGAGAAAGACAGTAGAGTAATCATTCTTAAAATTTGGGAAAAGAATAAAAAATAGGCATACAATTTTATTGTATGGTATTGTATTGTACAGTTTTCCTTTGGGTCAAAGAAAAATTCTGGAACTAAATAATGGTGATTGTATTAATGCGATTGAACAATACACTTTAAAATATTTAAAGTACTTAATTTTATGCTATGTGCATTTTACCATAATAGTAAAGCTAAAAAATGGTTTTTGTGAACATAGCACTACATAAAATTTAATCATCTTTATCTTATAAATTAACATGCATTTTTCTAAGAAAATGAAAACCTGAATAAAATGATTTAATTCATTATTTCAACCAAATATTCTCCCAGATATATAATGTGAATAATATTGAAGGATCTTAAGAGTTTAAGTTTTCTCCTTCATTTGTTCAAATCTGTTCATATTTTTGAAAAGAAAACAATTTAACCTATTTGTCTTTGGCTTAATCACCATCTGATTCATTTAACATGAAGATTTTTATTTAAATTTTCACCTTTCTCATATTTGTCAAGGTGTGATAGCAGAGTGTTTTATCCATTTTAATATGAATTATTAAAATAAAAGTATAGGATGATTTTCCAGTGTCAAACTGCCAAATATTTTTTTGTCTGGTTTTGATTTATGTTTAAGGTGAATGTAAGTTGTTGGTAGTGTTTTCTAGTATGTATGTCAAGTACATCTCAAAGATTAAATTAAAACAGAAGGATAATATCTCTGGTTTGTGAGGCAGAACCACTTAAACTATTCCCATTAGGATAGTGATCTGTGAAAATGTGATAGGGTCTATGTTATGTGAATGATATTAAATCATGGCAACAAAGCAATCAAGGCATGTAAAATTTAAATTCTGAAGAGTTATGTGAGCAAGTCTGCAGACTAGGAAGATTCAGGCCCCCCTTCTCTCACATATGGACCAAGTCAGCAATAATATAATGACCAGAATACATTTGTAAGATTCTAAAGACTAGCTGAAAAGCTAACTATAGCACAGAGACTAATATAAAATCAAGAAATTATTCCAAAAAAAGAAGAAAGAAAATTTGTGACATTTCATGTACCCCTCCCATACCCTTGCCTTATCTGACTTAAGTGGTGGAATTAGGAGAAAACCCATCACTCTGGGAATTCTCCTTTAGGACAGAAACGAAAAAGCGCATTAAAAGTTCAATGTTCTGGCTAATCTGGGGCTAGGACTGGAATCCATGCCACCTGGCTCAAAGCATTGAGAGGCCCACTGGCCACATTTTTTGGAAGCCCCTGAAAACAGACTCTATCACTGCAGCATGTTAGAAGCACAGTTTCGCAGGCATACATCAGGTGAAACAAGAGATGGTGAGCTTATGAAAAGAAGTACTGATACATTATTTGGGTAATTTGAAAGAACTAAAAGCATATGCATGCACTCACAGATACATCATCAGAAAATGTTCGAGAGGTCCTGGACCTCCATTTGTGTTGATCAGTGAAGGTCATCCCCTCTACCTGAAGGCAGCCCATAAATACCAGGAGAGATAGTTGTTTTTTTGTTTTTTTGGTTTTTTTTTTCCAAATGCTGAAGTCTCAATACAAATCTCAAGGCACAGAAAGAAACAGGAAAACATAAACCAATAAAAAAAATAAAACAAAGCTCCAGAAACCAATCCTAAAGAAATGCAAATTTATGAGCTGCCTTACAAAGAATTAAAAATAACTATTTGGGGGAGCTTGGGTGGCTCAGTGGGTTAAAGCCTCTGCCTTCAGTTCAGGTCATGATCCCAGGGTCCTGGGATGGAGCCCTGCATCGGGCTCTCTGCTCAGCGGGGAGCCTGCTTCCCCCTCTCTCTTCCTGCCTATCTGCCTACATGTGATCTCTGTCAAATAAATAAATAATCTTTAAAAAAAATAAAAACAAAAATAACTATTTTAAACATGTTCTTTGAACTAAAAGAGAATACAGATAACAAATGAAATCAGAAAAAAATAGATACATAAACAAATTTATATTATCAACAAAGAGAAACTATCCAAAAGAACCAAACAGAAATTCTGAAGCTGAAAAATACAGTGAATGCAGAAGTTCACTAGATGGGTTGAACAGCAAACTTGATCCGGCAGAAGACAGAATCAGTTAATTTGAAAACAGATCTTCTGAAATCATTAAGTGAAGCAAGAGAAACAAAGAATGAAAAGCAAGAGACCCTAAGGAAATTATGGGACATTATCAAGTAGACAAATATATGCTTAATGGGAGGCTCAAAAAGAGAAGAAGGAGAAAAAAAGGGACAGCAATTTGAAGAATTAAGGCTGGAAAGCTTCCCAGATCTGAGGAAAGAGATGGGTATACAAATTCAAGAAGCTCAAGAAATATGTGCCAGATAAATCCAAAGATACTCACATCAAAGCATATTATAATCAAACTGCTTAAAGACAAGACCAAAAACACCCTTAAAAGCAGCAAGAAAACATTGTAAGATAGAGATATTCTGAAATACTATAATCTACTTATTAAATATTTCAAAACATCTTCCTTTTTTAAAGCATGCACTCTGATTATTTCTGGCAAACAAATGTCAACTAAAATGCCCTCTCATTTCATCGAATTTTACTTAGTATAAAACATAGCATATTCTCATATAAAACATCGAGAAAGAATACAGTCACTGTGTACATATATATTTGTGGATCTTTTAATGCTACCTCCTTTCAGGCAAAAATAATTTTAAGTAAAAAAAAAAAATAATAATTTTAAGTAGTAAAATCAGTTCTTTAATTATCACCACTACTGTATAGGGATAATGGGAAAGAACAATGACAAATAGGTAAATGTGATTATATTCTTGATATACTGTGTTACCACTGTGGAATGAGGAAGATACAAATGTGGAATGTCTAAACACAAAAAAGTGAGTGGCACAGAATGCAATTAGAAGTACAAATATTGACTGATTTGCGGATGTTGAACCAACCTTGCAGCCCTGGAATAAATCCCACTTGGTCGTGGTGAATAATCTTTTTAATGTACTGTTGAATCCTATTGGCTAGTGCAAATCAGTCAATGTGATACAACACATCAATAAAAGTAAGAACAAGAACCATATAATACTCTCAATAGATGCTGAAAAAGCATTTGACAAAGTACAGCATCCCTTCCTGATCAAAACTCTTCAAAGTGTAGGGATAGAGGGCACATACCTCAATATCATCAAAGCCATCTATGAAAAACCCACCGCAAATATCATTCTCAATGGAGAAAAACTGAAAGCTTTTCCGCTAAGGTCAGGAACACGGCAGGGATGTCCATTATCACCACTGCTATTCAACATAGTACTAGAGGTCCTAGCCTCAGCAATCAGACAACAAAAGGAAATTAAAGGCATCCAAATCGGCAAAGAAGAAGTCAAATTATCACTCTTCGCAGATGATATGATACTATATGTGGAAAACCCAAAAGACTCCACTCCAAAACTGCTAGAACTTATACAGGAATTCAGTAAAGTGTCAGGATATAAAATCAATGCACAGAAATCAGTTGCATTTCTCTACACCAACAGCAAGACAGAAGAAAGGGAAATTAAGGAGTCAATCCCATTTATAATTGCACCCAAAACCATAAGATACCTAGGAATAAACCTAACCAAAGAGACACAGAATCTATATTCAGAAAACTATAAAGTACTCATGAAAGAAATTGAGGAAGACACAAAGAAATGGAAAAATATTCCATGCTCCTGGATTGGAAGAATAAATATTGTGAAAATGTCTATGCTACCTAAAGCAATCTACACATTTAATGCAATTCCTATCAAAGTACCATCCATCTTTTTCAAAGAAATGGAACAAATAATTCTAAAATTTATATGGAACCAGACAAGACCTCGAATAGCCAAAGGGATATTGAAAAAGAAAGCCAACGTTGGTGGCATCACAATCCCAGACTTCAAGCTCTATTACAAAGCTGTCATCATCAAGACAGCATGGTACTGGCACAAAAACAGACCCATAGATCAATGGAATAGAATAGAGAGCCCAGAAATAGACTCTCAACTCTATGGTCAACTAATCTTCGACAAAGCAGGAAAGAATGTCCAATGGAAAAAAGACAGCCTCTTCAATAAATGGTGCTGGGAAAATTGGACAGCCACATGCAGAAAAATGAAATTGGACCATTTCCTTACACCACACACGAAAATAGACTCAAAATGGATGAAGGACCTCAATGTGAGAAAGGAATCCATCAAAATCCTTGAGGAGAACACAGGCAGCAACCTCTTCGACCTCAACCGCAGCAACATCTTCCTAGGAACAACGCAAAAGGCAAGGGAAGCAAGGGCAAAAATGAACTATTGGGATTTCATCAAGATCAAAAGCTTTTGCACAGCAAAGGAAACAGTGAACAAAATCAAAAGACAACTGACAGAATGGGAGAAGATATTTGCAAACGACATATCAGACAAAGGACTAGTGTCCAGAATGTATAAAGAACTTAGCAAACTCAACACCCAAAGAACAAATAATCCAATCAAGAAATGGGCAGAGGACATGAACAGACATTTCTGCAAAGAAGACATCCAGATGGCCAACAGACACATGAAAAAGTGCTCCATATCACTCGGCATCAGGGAAATACAAATCAAAACCACAATGCGATATCACCTCACACCAGTCAGAATGGCTAAAATCAACAAGTCAGGAAATGACAGATGCTGGCGAGGATGCGGAGAAAGGGGAACCCTCCTACACTGTTGGTGGGAATGCAAGCTGGTGCAGCCACTCTGGAAAACAGCATGGAGGTTCCTCAAAATGTTGAAAATAGAACTGCCCTATGACCCAGCAATTGCACTATTGGGTATTTACCCTAAAGATACAAACGTAGTGATCCAAAGGGGCACGTGTACTCGAATGTTTATAGCAGCAATGTCCTCAATAGCCAAACTATGTAAAGAACCTAGATGTCCATCAACAGATGAATGGATCAAGAAGATGTGGTATATATACACAATGGAATACTATGCAGCCATCAAAAGAAATGAAATCTTGCCATTTGCGACAACATGGATGGAACTAGAGGGTATCATACTTAGCGAAATAAGTCAGGCGGAGAAAGACAACTATCATATGATCTCCCTGATATGAGGAAGTGGTGTTGCAACATGGGGGCTTAAGTGGGTACTAAAAGAATAAATGAAACAAGATGGGATTGGGAGGGAGACAAACCATAAGTGACTCTTAATCTCACAAAACAAACTGAGGGTTGCTGGGGGGAGGGGGTTTGTGAGAAGGGTGTGGTATTATGGACATTGGGGAGGGTATGTGCTTTGGTGAGTGTTGTGAAGTGTGTAAACCTGGTGATTCACAGACCTGTACCCCTGGGGATAAAAATATATGTTTATAAAAAATAAAAAAATTATATTAAAAAAAAAGAAGTACAAATATTAATACTTTTTTTAAGATTTGAGAGATGAACATCCATTATCTCATATTTCAGAGAGTAAAAAAGTCCTTCTTTGACAAAATAAAATTTTAGTGGGGCATATTAAAAGAGGATAGGAACCAAGTTGAAGAGCTTCCTCTAGCTAAACCTGGGACAAATTTGAATGTTACACAATTAAAAACAGTAATGGGGCACTTTGGTGGCTGAATCAGTTGAGCCTCTGCCTTTTGCTCAGGTCATGATCCCAGGGTCCTTAAAATAGAGCCCCATGTCAGGCTCTCTGCTCAGCTGGAAGGCTCCTTCTCCCTCTCCTTCTGCTCCTGAGCATGCTCTCTCTCTCTCAAATAAATAAATAAAATCTTCAATAAAGTAGTAATCAATTCTGAAGGAAGACTAGGAGGGGAGGGAGGGTGGAGAAGGTAGATATCTTCATTACAGGAAATGGTGACTGATCACTTTACAGAAAAATGGATTTGGAAAATTATAACTCTAAACATCATAGGACGCCTGGTCCAGGCACAATAATAAATGTTAAATTAATGGGGAGGATGGACAGAAGGTATAAGGAGTAGAATACTTCTATTGTCTTAAATGTCTTCCTACAGATTGCTTGTCATTTACAAGAATATACAGTGGAGAAGCCGGAGCATACCTTGACCAGGTGACCAAACTTAAAATTACAAATGAAAAATAGATAGAACTGGAAGAGGACACACATTACTTATGTAATATTCTGACCTGAAATTTAGAATCTGAATTTAAGCATGAATTGTTTCCAATTAAGCACATTTGTTAAAATAACCAAATAATAAATGAATAAAATTGATAAATATGAAATATGCTTGATCTGTCGGGATACAGAGCCCCACACTGATGAAAAAGATTTTGCATCATTTTTGGTATTCAATCAATAGGTAATGCTTTTCCAGAGCACTTCCCAACTCTTGGTATTAAACAAATTTACCTGAAACATGTTTCCATAACAGAACTGTATATCAGAACATGTATATCAGAACAAAGTGTGACTTGCCTTACCTTAAGCTCCAATTAAACTTATGGCAAAGACTAGCAAGACATTGAGAAGGCTTAAGAAGTAGAAAGGTTTTTAATTAAATTGAATATTCTTTTGGTGGTTTACATTATTCCCTTGGAAATATTTCCGAGAAAGATTTTTTTTTTTATTTTGTGATTTTGAAAATGGCTATAAAGACTGTGAAGATAATGTTAATTTTATTCTCTATGTAACATTCTCTCCTTGTGTCAATATCAGCATTATCTTTTATCTCTGTGGTTTAGTATATTACCAGGATATATTTGGATTTGACTTTATTAAACAATGCTGATGCTTAATGATACTTAACAATCTACAGATTCAAGCCTTCACTCGTCAAAATTTAGAGTGCTTTTCTGTACCCCTTATTTGCTCTCTAATTTAAAGGTGTCAGCTATCAGGGGGACCTGGGGGGCTTCGTTGATTAAGCATCTGCCTTTGGCTCAGGATCCCAGGGTCCTGGAATCGAGTTCCACCTTGGGCTCCTTGTTCAGCAGGAAGCCTGCTTCTCCCTCTCCCTCTTCCTGCTGCTCCCACTGCTTGTGCTCTTTCACTCTCTCTCTAATATGAATAAAGAAAATTTAAAAAATAAAGATATCTGTTACCCATATGTTTTTTATAGACTTTTTTTTACAACTTTTATTTCATTTATATAAATTTTTCTGGTTCCTCTTTATTCTGTGAAGTTCCCTCAAGATCAACTCATTTTCAGTTTTCCTTTGAGTTATGTGTTATAATCCTTTATAATATTCCCAGTTACAATGCTTATAATAATACTTCTGCTTTTCCAATTTTATTTCAGATCCATGGGGGAGAGGAGAAGTCAGATTTCTTACATCAGAGATCATTGTTATCTGATGTCTCTGCAACAATTTTTTCTTCATTTTCTTTTTTTTTAAGATTTATTTATTTTAGTGAGAGGGTATGAGTGGGAAAAGGGGCAGAGGTAGTGGAGAGGGAGAGAAGCAGACTCCCCACTGAGTGTGGGGCCTGACATGGGGCCTGATCCCATGACCCTAGGATCATGACCTGAGCCAAAGCAAGAGATAGACGATCAACCAACTGAGTCACCTAGGTGCCCCTCTTCGCCCCTCTTCATTTAATTTTAGTTTTTCTCTTCAGATCTCCTATTTTCATCCCACATTTTAATGAATCCATTAAAATAAATGTGTCCTAAAACAGTTTTATTTGATGCATTTGTTTTTAAATTTTGTAAATGATATTGTGTTACAAATTACCATCTATTTTCTCCTCTTTCAGGCAACACACACTTTTTTATTTTTCTTTCTTTAAAACATTTAGTTACATATCCATTTTCTTAGTAATGATCATTTAGATCACATGCAAATATAATCTACCACAAATAGTACTATTAAAAATCTTTTTCTAAATCAAGTTATGGAATTTCAGCCTTGAAGCATGTGCGTATTGGTTTACTTGAAGAATATCAGATTATTTTCCCATAATATATGTACCTGTACAAATGTTTACCAGAGATGGATAATGGCATCAATCTCCCAACATCATCATCTACATGTGTATTATCTAATATATGAAGTTTCACAAATTGACAGCTCTAAGGCACTACCTTGGTTTAATTTGTATTCATCAATTTAATAGTAATGACACAGATAAACTTCACATAAAACAATTAGTAATTTTATCTTTCCCCTCTCTTCCTATTTATCATTGTCTCCCCATTTCCTTAAATTATTTCATTTAGGGGCGCCTAGGTGGCTCAGTGGGTTAAAGCCTCTGCCTTCGGCTCCGGTCATGGTCCTGGGATCGAGCCCGGTATCGGGCTTTCTGCTCGGCAGGGAGCCTGCTTCTTCCTTTCTCTCTGCCTGCCTCTCTACCTACTTGTGATCTGTGTCTGTCAAATAAATAAATAAAATCTTTTTAAAAAAATTATTTCATTTATTTGCTTCTGATATGCCATCTGAAGTTTCTGTGTGATGTTCCCCAAATTTGTCTTTTTCTCCACTAATGTATAAGATCACATACAATCATGGGTTTTAAGAGTACTATATATTTGTTACATAACATATACTACATAAAACAAATTACTTGCAATGGGTTTAGTTATTTGATATAAATTTGAAACACACTGTAGTTTGTTTTATAACATATTTATCTCTCTTCCTTAGTTAATATAGAGACTTATTTTGGGGTTCAGAAAAATTATCATGCCAGCTTTTTGTGACTGACTTGTGACATTATCAATGACAACAACCACAGAAAATGAAACTGTGTAAAATCTAAGAATATCTTCAATCTGTATTACCCAATTATGGATAATTATGAACTAACTAACTAACTATATATATATATATATATATATATATTAGGGTATTGATACAAAAAGTTTCCCATTGGACCATTACTGCACCCAGTAGTGCAAAGTTAGCTTTCAAGGTACTATGAATTACAAACTACAGGGAGTTTCTATAAAGAACAAGATTAACGTAGGAATAACAAGGTTTTAAATCTTGGTTGGAACCCTGAAATCCTGGGAGCATACTAAAAATATAGTTTCATAGTCACTGGTGTACAAATACATAAATCATGAAGGTTTATGTAAACGGAATAATATCCACAGAATAGAGAGATTGTCTATGTCCAAGCTAAGTTACTTTTTGCATTTGGACACTTGATGTAATGAGTACTGGGTGTTATGTGCAACTGATGAATGACTAAATTCTACCCCTGAAACTAATAATACATTGTATATTAACTAAACTTAATATAAATAAAAATTTTTGAAAAAAAAACACATTACCTAAAATATTAGTGCACAAAAGCATTTTGAAATGAGAAACTTTCATTTACATATTAAATTTATAAATGAACAATTAGTCATGATTAAAAGACCTTCACTGTATACTCTTAATATTTTTTCCTCAGCTTCTCAGAAGGTTTAGGACATCCACCACCCTCAGCTGAGTGACAGTATTCTGAGATGTGATTATTCTTTAAAGCTTAGTATCTTGAAAATCCTAAGGAAGTTAATATTATATGTAAATATTTTATTATTACATGTTACATTTAAATTCTAATCTTTGCTACTCTTTGGTTAGCAACTCATTTCCTGGGCTCTAGCAATACTTACTGATTATTTATATATACCTCTGGAACTTAGGTCATTTAACACACCTCCTTTCCTTTCTATTTGCCATTGATGTTACACTTTCAGACATTCTTACTTTCTTGCTTCTTTGAGACCACTCTAAAATCATTTGCAATATACCTTGATACTTTGTATTTTTTTCAGTGCTTCACCCATGCTATACACATTTTGATACAGCTATAATTTAGATTTATTTGATGCTGAGCTTATATAGCAAATTTAATTCAACAAAACTTTAATGTATTGACAATCTATTACATAGACAAAAACTGAGTTTACCAAGTTGACAAAGGCACTCCCTACTGATTAGTTTATTATCCAAGTTAGATAACTAAATATTAACTGTGGATAAAGTATAAATGATAAATGCCAAGTCCTGGCAAAAATATTGTACTTAGTTGAACATGGATGGCTTACATATCCTCAAAAAAAAAAAAAAAAAATCTAAAAAGTTCTTCCATTTATAGTCAGAAACACAGAAGAGATATTCCAGACTTAGGCCGAGTTCTATTAAAAAACTGAATATGCTGTTTACTTGATTCTAATATAATTTACCAACTGCCAATATGATATTAAGTTGAAACTTGGTTTAAAAAATTTTAAATTTCTATCTCAAGCCTTCTGGGAAATGCAATCCATTATATACAACCTAAAATGACATGTCTGTAATTGAAAAAGTGAATATATTCATCTTTAATAAATATTTTAATTAACATAATATGAAGAGCAAACTGCTAATTTCCTAGAAAATACAAAATTATCCAAAGTGAAAGAAATTACATTGTATCACAAAATGCACAGGTAAAATCTGTTTTTCAAAAACATAATGGCATAAGTAATAGACTGTCATGAAAATAAAAGCAATGCCTAAGGCATCGACAATGTAATATATCAATACAATATAATGCCATAGGTAATGGAATCTAGACCCAGGAATCATGGTACACCATATCACTGAAGATAGGATTAGTCATAGTAACTCCTTAAATTGAAGCCTGCACTATTAAGTTTATAGTCAATATGATTTCAGTTTCAGTTTTTTGGTTGTTTTGTTGTAAGTAACTAGAAAAGAAACATATTCAGTTGTAATCTGACTTCTCAGACACCTGCAGTACAGATATGAAATGGTCCTTTGTTTTGATTTTCCTTTTGGTTGTAAAATATTTCACAAATGAAGGCATTGCTTATTCAACTACATCATTTTAATTATATATGCATTATATATATAGAATACATATATATTATATGAAAATCTTTCTAAGGAACAAAAGGTCAATTTAGTTGTTACCAATGCTAACTGTTCTTTAAAATATTAAAAACCAAAACCAAAACCAAACCAAACCACCAGCATCCTGTGATAGAGCCCCATGTCAGACTCCCTGTTCAGCTGGGAGTCTGCTTCCCCCTCTCCTTCTGCCTCTCCCCCTGCACATACTCTCTTTCTCTTTCAAATAATAAAATCTTATAAAATAAATAAAATCTTGAAACCCTATGGTAAATTTGTGTGAATTTGTATCTGTACTAAAGCATATGACTTAATACATCTTGGAGAACATACACCTGCTCTCTCTCACACACACATATTAACAGAGGGTAGCTATTTGCTTGTGTACTAAAGGGGAGAGTAACAATCAATGTAGTTAAAAAGTGAAGAATATTTATTTCCCATCATATAATAGCAATTTTGAACTAAAATTTATTATTCAATCAGTCACAGCATCAAAGTCATATTGATTTGTGTTGATCAGAGAAAGAAGGGCATTCTTTTATTATTTTTTTCTTCATTTGTTCATTCAACAAACAATGCACTCCTTAGAGAATTTTAATGGGCTAAAGAATGAGTCTACCTGTGGAGTATGGTTGAGAGAGAAGATGTACTGAAGCAGAAAGAATAACTGGAACAGAAGAAGAGAGGCAAGAACCCAGAAAGTGTATTTGACTATCATAATAGTGAGTAAGGAAAGGGTTAAGGTACTGGCAGAGAGGGGCACCTGGGTGGCTCATTCTGTTGAGCGCCTGCCTTCAACTCGGGTCATGATCCCAGAGTCCTGGGATCCAGTCCCACAAGCCTGCTTCTCCCTCTCCCTCTGCTACTCCCCCTGCTTGTGCTCTCTCATTCTCTCTCTCTCTCTCTGTTAAATAAATAAATAAAATCTTAAAAAAAAAAAAAAAGGTACTGGCAGGGTGGGGTGGGGTGGGGTCCTCCACTAGGCTATGAAAGAATGAACAAGAGATAAGGAAATAGACCAGACCACCTGGCCCTGGATGTTAGGGAGTATTTTTCTTTGATGGCTGCAGTGTAATCATAGAAAATGACCAAACCTCAAAGAATTAAGTCATTAAGGGTGTTATCAGTAGTCCTTGCTCAAACCAAGACGACACAAGAATCTCAAGGTCACAAGCTTCCCAGTGAATTCTCAATAAAAGACTGCCAGTAAAAGCTCTTGGAGACAACCCATTCAGGACTCTCTCACTCTAGAGCTTTCTCTTTCCTTTCTGTTCTCACATTCACTTAATACACTTTCACTTCACTATTTTGTGTCCCTGAGATTCATTCTCTGACTCCATGAGAGAAAAATCCTATGACAATAGGATGATTTAGAAGCTATGTTCCCAGGCATAGACTTAGCAGTATTGACATGGCAGCAAAGCCTATGACCAGACCAATCATAAAAATACACACCACCACAGTGATTCCTCTCCTCAACAAGGCATCTCAAGAGATTGTTATCTGGTTGAATCATCTCCTCATTATAAAAAATTCACAGATGATAAAGTAAAAGATATGATTAATGTCAAACTACAAAATATCTGTGAAAGGAAATACTCCATGAGAATAGTCATATAATTCTTATGAATATCAAAGGAACATGCCTAGCTTATATAATTTTTGATTCAATCATCACTGAAATTTCCTACAGTCATTCTAATTAAGGAGGTTATAGTTCCTTCATGTTATGGGGATTAAAATGCCCAGAGAGAGAAATGAGACAGTGGATAAAATGCCCACTTCTCTTGAAATGTAGCATTTTTTTTTTAAGATTTTACTTATTGAGAGAGATAAAGAGCATGAGTTGGGTGGGAGGGGCAGAGGGAGTGAGGGAGAGGGAGAAGCAGACTCCTTGATGAGCAGGGAGCCCATTGCAGAACTTGATTCCAGAACCCGGGGATCATGACCTGAGTTGAAGGCAGTTGATTAATTGACTATGCCACCCAGGTGCCCTCTTGAAATGTAGTCTTAAGTCATGTCTGGCAAAAAATGTAGTGGCTAGATAATTCATGTGTATTACAATGGTGAAGTGTTCAAATTATGAAATCTACTTATTGAAAATTATTCTGTAACTTATCAGTACTGGAGTATTTATTAATGAGATCATAGGATTTTTACATTATGTTAAAACTTTACAGTATGAAAAAAGGAAAACTTACCAGGAAACCAACCACAATATAGATTCACTTGCAAATGAGAACAAAGATAATGATTTTTATAATTATTAGTATGTTAATAGCAGGTGATTTTTTTTCTCCATTTATCTCTGGTCCTATTGACACATTAGCAGCCCAGTTTGTGTATATAAATATAAATATGAATATAAATATAAATATAAAGCCAACTATGTAAGCCAAGAGAAATTTGAAAGGAACACTATGTGCAGTTCAATTGTAGGAACAACTGAAATTGACATGTGTTCTGCTCATACACCCATAACAGACTGCTCTGAGTATAATGATTTATTCAGATTTTTTGGATAAATGTATCTTCTTTCTTCACAAATAGTATGCCACTGTACTTCTCAGGCCTATATTTTATTTACTTACCAGGGAAATTTTAAATACTGAAAATTTTATCTATAATGACATTGGAGAAGAGAAAGGGTACAATTAACAGCCTAACTTAAAATTTCTGAAAGTTATGAAATATTGAAATAGGTTAAGAGAAATATCAATCAGCATTAAGTAGCACTGGAAATTATTTGTGAAGTATTTTTGGAAAAAGTTGGGGATGATATAAGTCATGATATGTGTATCTATTTGGCTAAACCTTGCCATGTTGTTATATATTTAATATAGATGCATTTGTAGGTTTCTTTGGAAACTGAAAATCACTCAAACACTTTTATTCCTAAAAATGCAAAGGCAAAATATTTCAGTTTTTTAGACAATTAAAGACTATGCAAGTAAAAATTAATAGAACTTAAAACCATACCCCAGCTTTTGTGATCTTTTGAGTTCATGACACTTGCTACTAAATAACTCTAGCATATATATTTATATATATTATTTATATACATATAAGATACATATTTATTTGTTTTGTTTTACTTTGTTTTTCCTGAATGTTTAAGGTTGCTAGTTTTGCAACCTCAACTTTTCTCCCCTTCTTCTCCAGAGAAAGACTGCCAAACAAAGTACCCTGCATTCTTTCAATCCCAGCAAAGGACCATAAATACTTCTGTTTATTTTATCTTGGTATCAGAGTTGTACCAGGTAAACAAAATACAGTCAAGCACTGGGTGGAACAATGCTTTATTTAAATAGAGAATAGACAGAACAAGATCAGCTTCAGAGGTGGGCGGGTGTTGGTTCCCCAAGGGCAGAAGTTCTCTTAGTGATTTTCCTTGCACTCATGCACACCCCTTTCACCCCACCCTGGAAGGAACATTCTCCTCTCCCTAGGGAAAACAGATATAACAGCTCGGTTGGCTCAGTGCCATGTAACATACATGCTTTAAGAAAAAGAAGAGTACCCACTGAACATGAAACAAGATGTCCCCACTCAAGGTGATAAATGTGGCAGACTGGGCTCTTTATCTCTTGGAAAGGAAGGGTTCCAGAACAAAGGCCCATTCTATTTTTTTTTTAAATTATTTCTATTAACATATAATGTGTTATTAGTCCCAGGGGTACAGGTCTGTGAATCATCAGGCTTGCACATTTAACAGCACTCGCCATAGCACACACCCTCCCCAATGTCCATAACCCAACCACCTTATGTGGCTGAGTAGAGGTCAAAACAGTGTGCACATAAGACAGGCATTTGGATAAAAAGAAGGGTACAAATACATATGAGAAGTTAGCCTGGAAACCCTATGAAGAACATTCTCTTTAAAATAGCTTTCAGTAATGAAAAATACACATTCTCTGCGAAAAGAAAATTTTCATTACTGTGATGTGACAATTTCAGAGGCAGAATAAAGTCATTTTTAATGTTTTTAATAATAATTGTAATATCAAACACTTCTAGCTGAAAATGTTATGTCGTCTGTCAAATTTGCATTCATTTTCCCCTTAATGTCTGATTCCAAAATAGTACTATCAGGTATCTCTTTTGGAATGCAAAATAATGTCAGAGTCTGAAGGTGAAGATGAGGTCAACATTTTTAAAAACCGCAACTAAAGTTAATTAAAGGTAAAAGAAAGCACAGTGCAAAGCAATTATACCTTCATCATCTTTCATATCAAAATAAAAATTACACTGTTTTTTCGGTTCTTTTATTCTGCATATATATTATTTTTAAAAAGTTTACAGAGTACAGAATGATTTCAATGGAGATAGGACTTCAAACATTTGGGAGGATCACAAGTTATTACATCATATTTCATCAAGGAATTATTTCATTGTCTTTTTTAATTCATACCTGCCCATCTATGACTCATTTTTCCAGTTTTATTAAGATATAATGACAGAGCAGTGTGTATAAGTTTAAGATGTACAATATAATGATCTGAATTGCACATACTGTGAAATGATTAACACACAGTAAGTTTGGTCATTACCTCACACAGATACATGTGTCATATATATATATATAATATATGACATATATACACATTATATATATGTGTGTGTGTGTGTGTGTGTGTGTGTGTGTGTGTGATACAATATGGTTAACTACAGTCAATTTGTTAGACATTATAACCTGATAATTATAACTGGAAGTTTGTACTTTTGATCATGTTCCTCCAATTCTCTGTACCCCAAACCCCTGCCTCTGGTAATCATGAATCTGATCTTTTTTTTCAATGAGGACTGCTTTTGTTTATTTGCTTGTTTTTTGAGATTCCACACATAAGTGAGGCCATACACTATTGTCTTTCCCTGTCTGACCTAGCATTATGTTTTCAAGATCTGCCCATGTTGTCTCAAATGACAGGATTTCTTTTTTTTTTTCATACCCAGGTAACCGCCCATTTCACGTATATACATATGTCGCATCTTTATCCATTTATCTTCCAGCGGACACTTAGGTTGTTCCCATGCCTTGGTTTTTCTAAATAATGCTACTATGAATATAGGGGTGCTGATATTTCTTTAATATAGCAACTTCGTTTTCTTCAGGTAAATTACTAAAAGTGGAATTGCTGACTCATATGGCTGTTCTATTCTTAATTTTCTGATAAGCTTCATATCTGTTTTCCTTAGTGGCTATTTCAATTTACAATCCCACCACAAGTGAACACAGGTTCCCTTCTCTCTGTATACTCACCAGCATTTGTTTTCTCTTATCGTTTGGACACTAACTATCCTACTAGGCATAAAATGATAGCTCACTGTGGTTTTGATTTGAATCTCCCTGATGGTTAGTAATATTAAGCATCTTTCCATATATTTGTAGAGCCATCTGTATATTTTCTTTGGGAAAATTGTATATTTAGGTCCTTTGCCCATTTTTATGTTGCATTATTTGGTTTTGTATGTGTGTGTTTTACTATTGAGATGCATGTCCCTATCAGATACATGATTTGCAAGTATTCTTTACAATTCCATAGGTTGTCTTTTCATTTTGGTGACCTTTTCTTTGGCTGTACAGAAAATCTTTAGTTTGATGCAGTCTCACTTGTTTATTATTTATTTGATTGCTTGTGTTTTAGGTGTTACATCTGAAAAATCATTGCCAAGACCTATGTCAAGGAGCTTTTTTCCTATGTGTTTTTTATTTGTTTTGTTTTTTTTGTAAAATAATGGATATTTTATTCCAGCTCTGGGGTATGAAAAAAAAGGAGGGGAATATCCTTCTACACACCATTCTAATTTAGCTAACATTAATTTGAAAAGCTAAAGCAAATACATGCCTGTAACTGTATAAATATTTATATATATACCCGCATATTTCATCACTGTTTATATATTTACTATAGTTTTTTATAAACACACCTTAAAAATCATTAAATGCATCCCAATACTTTTCTGCCTCTTCATCAATCACTTAATATTGTTTGGATTAAATTCACAGTTTGTGTTTTAATCTCTTATGTGGTTGGTCAAACTGTACATTACATTAGAAGATGTGAGAGAAAAACTTTGTTTTTCTCTTTTTTTGTTACACTCCCCCCAAAAAAAGTTATACTCTGTGTCAGTTACCCTTTACATGATATTTCCATCATTATTTTCAACTTCATACATCTTGTAGTTCTCTACGCAGAGGATTTCAGCTTCTAGTGTTGTACATATCTACATCTTCTGGATGGGACTGTCCTTGATCCATGAGCTTGGGGTCAGGCATAAACTGTGTAGTACCTGAGGTGGATTCTGATTTTGTCTTTGTTTCAGAGCTGAGTTCTGCTGGCAAGGACACTGAATATTTCAGGCTGTCAGTTGTTTTTGCAGGTATTTCTAGTGCAGCAGAATTTCCTAGCTTCGATTTTCCTTTAGGTTTAGGAAGTGATTCTTCTTTGTTGCTTTCTCGTCCACAATGATTTAACTGCTTCATAAATTTGCTGGATTATAGTATATGACTTTTTCCCAGTTACCTTTGCAATTATTACTGACTGAACTGGGTAGCAAACAGTTGCTCCGAAGGTGGCCAGTCCCAGTGGATATGCAATTTTTTTTAAACCTAGAACCTTTTCTTGCTGAAACCAAGCCTGCCAATCCTGAAACTGTAATCACTCCAAGTTTTGGAAGAAAATCTTGAGGTGGATTCTTCAGTAGACATATGCATCTTTTCCAAATTGTACTGTATCCATTATCCCATTGTTCACAAACACATAAACACCCTTGCACCAGCCAATTTAATGACCAGTTGTACTGAGGATGGATGCAAAGCCCATTTCTAAATGACCAGGCTACTCTTCAACATATTTAGACTGCAGAGGTGGTGCAGTATATATGGGAAGCTGCTCTGGTTTTACTAGCTGCTTTTTGTATTTTTCTTCGTTAGCTGCAAGCACAGTTATAGATGCACATATCAGACCTGTAGGTATGGTTGCCAGCTTTCCCATCCTAACGGCCACCATATCTGTGACCTTCTTCTATGTTTTTATCTAGGAATTTTATGGTAGGGGGAGAGAGAGCAGGGGGAGTGGGAGAGGGAAAAGGAGAGAGAGAATCGTAAGCAGGCTCCACTCCTGGTGCACAGCCCAATGTGAAGCTCAATCTCACAACCCTGAGATCATGACCTGAGCTGAAATCAAGACCTAGATGCTTAAATGACTGAGCCACCCAGGCACCCCTATTTCTAGTTAATTTTTATGAGTGGTATAAGATAAGAGTCTAGTTTCATTCTTTTACCTATGAATATGCAATATTTTCAGCACAATTTATTGAAGAGAGTGTCTTTTCTCAATTGGAGTATTCTTGGCTCCAATGTCAAATACTCATTGACTGTATATGCATAGGTTTATTTCTGGGCTCCTGATTCTGTTTCATTGTTCCACATCTGTTTTTATGTCAGTAACATACTATTTTAACTGCCATCATTTTATAATATAGCTTGAAATCAAGAAGCTATGTAGTTTGATGGTCTTCATTAAGATTTTTCAACATACAAATAAAATTGCCATGACCTTTGTAAATGATCTCCCAACCTCTTAATTTATTCTTTATTCTCTTTGAAGTTTTTACATGCTCACTTTAAGTAATATTTAGAGTTATGCATTATTGTTCAAAAAATGAGCAAGCATAAAGTTCTGTATTGACTATGCCAACTATACAAATAAAGAGAAATGACATAAAAATAAAATAAAAGCACTGGAGAGATGAAAAAGAGGGCTTCATAAGATTCACATATTAAAACAGAAATCCTTGTCATCAAAATTTTATAGGCCCTTGAATACTTTCTTCTTGTTATGAAGAATCCTAATGTCTTACTCTATAAAATATGGCTCAAGCATATTGATTTATCCTATCTTTGGAAATTCTGTATCTCATTTTATAGAGTTAATTCAATCTCTAAAGTACACATTTCCTATTTTCTCCCATAATGTAAGACTTTGGAGTCCTTCCCCTTTTCTTGTTCAAATGTGATTCATCACATGCTTCAGTGAGAAGATATTATTATTATTATTATTAAATAGAAATCAGTAATATATTGACCCCTGCAACATGAATTTGTCACACACATATTTATGATAAATGTTCCATTCCCATACTTTTTCAACTGTTTCCTGGTATTTACTCACATAATCTGAATTTTGAATCCAAACTACCAAACATTATTTAAAATGTGCTACTGAGAGTACACATGGATTTCCATAAATGTCACACATTCAACATATAACATCTTGGTACCCTAGATAGGAAAATGACATATGTCAACACCTAAAAATTGCCATCTAACTCTTCCTTTATACAGAGTTCACATTATCATAAATAAATCAGAAATAGCTTCTGCAGATCTTCAGGTTACTAAGGAGGATTTGCCCTATTAGTCATAGTAAATCCCAAGTAGTTCCATCTGCTGCTTGTTTCACAATGGTTCAAGGTCTCAGTCATTTCATATCATTCACTAACTAACACTTGTCTGATTTTTTAAAAAATATTTTATTTATGGGGCACCTGGGTGGCTCAGTGGGTTAAAGCCTCTGCCTTCATCTCAGGTCATGATCTCAGGGTTCTGGGAATGAGCCCCGCATCAGGCACTCTGCTCAGCAAGGAGCCTGCTTCCTCTTCTCCCTCTCTGCCTGCCTCTCTGCCTACTTGCGATCTCTGTCTGTCAAATAAAAAAATAAATAAAATCTTTAAAAAATAATAAAAATATTTTATTTATTTATTTGAGAGAGGGAGAAAGAAAGCAGGTGAGCACAGCAGGGAGAGGGAGAGGGAGAAGCAGACTCCCTGCTGAGCGGGTAGCCTGATTCAGGCCTCAACCCCAGGACCCCAGGATCATGAACTGAGCCAAAGGCAGAGGCTTAAATGACTGGGCCACCTAGGTGCCACAACACTTACCTGAGTTTATATCACAAACATTTGCTTAGTTAAGCAATTTCCCCATATGTATCTAGACTGGATAGTCCCAAAGTGAAGCAAAACCTTCATTCACAGAAACCATGATAAATGATATAACTTTTTTCTCTAATTTTATGAAATTCAGAAAAAATCAAGACACTTCAGATAAAAAGCACATAGTCTAATGTGTTATAAAATAATCCATGTAACTCTTTAAATATAAAAAGTACTACAGTATAAGGATTACCAAACATCACAGTTTAAGAAAACCATAAAACCACATTGCTAAAATAGAAGACATGGTCTAAGGAAAGTTAGTGTTAGACCATGGCCAGTAATCAGCTTTTTAGATTTTATTTCTCCTACATTTTAATTTCTTTTAAACAAAGGACTTTTGTTACAATCCTTGAAACACTTGAAACTTCAATACAAGAGTGAAAAAAATCCACTGGCTTTCATTTTGGCCTCAACATTTTCTCCCTCCCGAGGAGCCTTCCATTTACTTTCTACTCACAGCTTGGAACAGGGATCAAAATTGAACTCCTTTTCCTTTCAATACCAACTATTTTTCAGCCAGGACTGTACATCTCATTTCAGTCATTCTAAATTAAATTATTTATAAGAAACCTTATTTGGGTATAACCACATTATCCCATGCAAAAACAAACAAACAAGCAAACAAAAAAAAATGCTACTTTCTATTTTAAAGATTATCCAATTACATCACAAATTCCTTCCAAAAGGATATTTTACTTTTCTTTGTTTCTAAGATACTTGAGAAAACTCTTTTCTCTGATATCTATATATCAATACATCTATCTATCTATCTTCCTTTCTTCCTACTAAGGTTGACCCGTTATTACACCGTTTTCACCTACCATGTACTGAGACATTTTCAACTGCTTTGCTTTGTTCTTCTTCAAGTTTGCTTTTGTTGTTGACATAATCACACCCTTGGTTCTGCCTGCCACTGCTCCATCATCTTGTTCTTCTGTCGTCTTCTATTGAACCTGAGTATCCCTTAGAAACAGAGAAAAAAATAAATGAAACAGGCTTAGGCATCAACTTTTCATTGTGGTTAAACACGATAGAACAAATCACATCTTTTATAAAAATCTGTGTGAACTCAAATAACAAGGACAACACAAAAATATTTACACAGAGATACAATGATTTACACTGAAATAACAGACATCTTTCTAGTCAATATTACTTTGATTAAACTAAGAAACGTGTATATCTAAGAAAGTTAGATACATTGTTTTCCTTTCTTGGCTGTACATTTTTAATTGGAAATGTACTTCATATACATTAATTGAGATTTAACTACATAAGTCAAAATCCTGTAAAAATCCTATAAAAAATCCAATCACGGACTTATGTTCCAGTCATGGAGCACCTAATAATATATATTTAATATACAGATATTAAATATATCTCATATACTACATATACAGATATTAAATATATGCCAGGGGAAATAAGTCTTCATTTTTAGACATAACTAGAAAACTTTACTATAGCAGTTACTATTAAGTATTTATTTGTAGTCATTCTCTCTAAAATAAAGGGTTATTAATAAGAGAGCATATATATATGTTAAAAACTTTAATTAAAATAAATGTTCACTTTATTATACATGAAACCAAATGACTCAGAGTCTTACGTTGCAGTAGGAATCCATTTAAGTATAAATTCCCAATATGCAGGAGCCATCTGAGTTATTAAATGTGCCCTTTAACTCATAAATACTACACATTATGGGCTGGATTGTGTTTTATATATTGAAAGTCCTAACCCCCAGTATCTCAGAATGTGACATTATTTGAAAATAGGATTGTTGAAGATATCATTAGTTAGGATGAAGTCATACCGGAGTAGGATAGGCCCCTAATCCAATAAGACCTATGTCCTTATTAAAAGGGGATATTTGGACACTGACAGGCACACAGGAAGAACACTATACAAAGATGAAGGGAGAGATCAAGGTGATGCGGCAGAAGCCAGGGGAATGCCAAAGATTGCCAGCAAACCCCCAGAAGCTAAGAGAGAAGCCAGAAGCTCCTTTATGGCTCTCAGAAGGAATCCTACTGACACCTTGATCTCAGACTTCTAGCCACCCCAACTGTGAGACAATAGATTTCTCTTTAAGCTGACTAAGACAGCTTTCATAGTCCCCTCAGCTTGACTAAACTTTAGGCAGGTTTCTTCCTGACTCTTTGTTCCTGAGCTTATTTTAGCTCATTTACTTTAGAAAACTTGCAATTATTTACTTTTTATTCTCTACCCCTTAGAGATGTAAATCTTTCCCCCTCCTCTTTCTCAAAGACATGGGAGACATTCCTTTGAAAAGTAGATATCAAGAAAAATAGGGTCCCAATATCCTCAGGCTGAGAGACTTCTTTAAGCAGGAACTGAAAAACATGGATGACCTAATCACATTGGCCAATCTATCTTCCATTGTCTTGTACTTTTCCAGTAGCTTACCCCACTGCTGAAAAACTTTCCTGTCCTTTTTAAAAAAAAATTTTTTTTAATTTTTATTTTTTATAAACATATATTTTTATCCCCAGGGGTACAGGTCTGTGAATCACCACGTTTACACACTTCACAGCACTCACCATAGAACATACCCTCCCCAATGTCCATAACCAGACCCCCCTCTCCCAACCCAAACCATAAGTGACTCTTAATCTCACAAAACTTTCCTGCCTTTTGTCTGAACAAACATGAGTTCAATCTCTCATCCTTATTGCATTAGTCTTGAATAAAGTCTTACTTGCCTATTTTACTCTGTCCAATTCTATTTTTCATTGACAAAGCCACCCAGTTTGCAGTACATTGTTACAGCTACCCTAGTAAACTACTCTGATAAGTAGCGTCCATTGAATGTCTGGTAAATTAATAAGGCAGAGAGCTTCAAATACTAGATTTAGAAAGAGTGGACTTAAAAAGAGCAAGAGTCCTCTCTCTAGAATTTTTTAGCTAGAATTACCCTTGGTAATTACCCTTGTTTTATACATACCTAAGAAAAAGCATTGGCAGCTAAAAACAATATAAAAAGACCATCAACTACAACATTATATGGAAACACAAATCAGATAAGATAGTAAAGTACTTAGGGCAGAGCTTAACAACTATTTATGATCTCAAATGTTAGTCATGTGTGTTTGTATATATGTATATACATGCGTGTATGTATAAATGTGTATATATACACGTATATGTATTTATGTATATACACACATATATTTGAGTCATTACTATTGGATACACATATTTCAAGTTTTGTGCAGAGGTAGGTATAATTAATATTAATGTAAAAGCACTAAATGATAATCTGACATTTTAATTTTCATTTTCCTTGTGGGCAGATACTAAAAAATCCTTGAGATCTCATTGGCTTATAACTCTTCAGCCAATCCCTACCACAGATAAAGTCAATAAAGTCAACCAACACAAGAAATTTTCCTTAGATGCACTGTAGCATCAAATCTCACAGTTCTCCACTAACAATATGCAAGTATTTGTCACTTTGTTTCACTCATCATACTTCTCAGGCCACTGTTCTTTTAGTCATACTATTCCCCTTTCCAGGAAAGCCCTTGACCACTTTTCTTTACCTACTACGCTCTTAGTAACTTCCTCAAGAGTCCTCAGGCTCCCTCTCTTCTACCAAGTCCACCTTAAGTGTGGAAGCCAGAGCAATTACCTTCCTGCTGTGCTGTGGGTATCCTTCTGTGCCTTTTTTTTTTTTCTTTTTTCCCCCTGTTTTCCATCTTATATTCAAAAGATCAGGTTATGTCTGGGTCCCTTCAAATAAAACAAATGAAAAACTCTTTGATTTTTCTAGTCTAGAGCTAGTATGTAATAAATGCTCAATAAATGTCCTGTAAACAAACAGAGCTTTTAATTCTGGTGTTTCCTAGGTAATGCAGAAGTAAGTGAATATTTTTTCACTTACAATAATATCAGTTGCCCCTCATGTTAAGTCCAAATTAATATAACAGGATTTTAATGCATATCACTTAGAGACTTCTAATTTATTTTTAAGAGACTTATAACTTAAACATTTGTAAATAAACCAGTGTTCCTATAAAAAAAAAATGGCTCTTTTCTTCCCCAACAACCTTCTATCTTTGTGACAGTACTCAAAACATTCAGTTTATTTTCTAAAAGTTCTGCTTCCCCATTTCTCCCAGGAATGTTGAAACTTTCAAACTGGTAACAGATGTCATTCATGTGTTTAAACAGTGAAAAATAAATTATTTTGCTACAGGGAGTGGTGGTGGATGATAAAAATATATCAAATACTGTACAGTATGCCATTCAAACCTTAGGTAGTTGATACGGTGTCATACAGCCATAGTCTGATCTATTGATACCAGCTGTCAAATTCTATCTTAAACTCTGATTATCCTTCTAACCTCTCATTCTATTCAGAGAACCGTGCTGTAATTCATTAATTAGCATCAACCACTTATTAAATTACAAAGGGTAAGATTTCCTTCTGGAGTGGGGTTTCTAAGTAAATCAATGTTCCCAAATATATTCTCTAACTTCCTAACCGAGCCACCACTCCCTTACATCTGGATAACTGGAACCGCTTCTTAATGCTTGTCTGTGCCTTCTCATTTCCACTCTTATAATCCATTCTCCACACAGCAGTCAGCATGAAATTTTACCACACAAATCAGATTATGTTATTTTTTTTCTTAAAAACTTCTTCCTCTTGCTTGAAGGCAATACAGACCAATACAGGGCCACTGCCTGCTTCCTCAACCTCATCTCCTACTTCAGCCCCCCAGACACCAACCTGCAGCCCGTGGGCCTCCTTCTGACACTCACATACACCGAAGTTTTTATTTCCTTTTTTGTGTTCTCTGCATATGTTATTGTTTCCTCCCTCGAGAAAAAATCCAATCCTACATCTCCCCATGACTAACTCCTCTTCATTATTTCTAATCTGGGTGAATGATCCCCCAGTCTATAGGATGTCTATGGTCACTTTTTATTCCTTTGACTGAATTCACAGTCTTTCTTTATCTAATGTTATGGCATTAGCTTATTGGTACCGTCATTTACTTCTCTCCCCACCTGTAGAATATAAGTTGCATAGTGGCAGGGAATTCACCCATCAACTTTATACCTATGACAACACTAGGAACATAATAGCTGCTCAAGAAATACTTGGTGAGTAAATGAGAAAAAGAATGGGCATTTAAACATCTACCAAATAAGCAATACCTCTCTTTCAGGACTGTTGGGACATTCATGTTTTCATCCTGGCCAATAACTCGTAAATAATAAGTCTTTAGTAACTAGCTAACACTTCCCAGGTTGTAACTGTATCATGTAATGTTTTAAGTGTGAATTAAAATGAATTAAAATACTTAACACTCAAAATACTCTTATGAGCTACATACTATGCTCTCCTCTTTAAACCAAGGAGAACATTTAAGCACTAATTAGAGAACTTACCCAAGATTGCACACCTTGTAGGTGGCTACACAAAGATTCATAAACAATGTATTAGTATAGTAAACTACATAGGGAATCTTTTTCTTCCCTAGTTCACAGATCACTGTTGATTTACTATCAAAATAGAAAGTATATAGCTATGCAATCACAAGCCCCTACTACTGTAAACTGAACAACCTTTTTTGTTCATTCACAGAGCAAATTAAAATTTGTAATCAATGTCTAGGATGATTGGGTAGCTATTCTTAATAATGAATATTTGTTCTCATTTAACTGTCCATATGATTAATTGCATATCTTACATTTCTATGTATTAATATAGAATGTATTTTATTCATATGGAATACATTTATTTTCGAGTACATGAATACTTTTTAGAGAACACAACTGAAGTTACTATGAATAAAATAATAACCATATATATGTGAATAAAAACATTTCAACAAACATTCACTTACTGCTTTATGTGCACACATGGACAACACTGGGAATGAAATGGAGGTAATAAAAATTATATAAAGGAAAAATAAATTAAAAATGCAGATGATTATATATTTCTTGCAGATGATGATAAATGACAATAGTTGCCATATTTTGTGGGAAAGAATACAATTGGCTCAGTGATCCTAGTATTCAAGAATAAATATATGGCAATCGGCATGGTATTAAAGGATGGCTAGAATTCTGACAAGCAGATATAAACAGAAACTACTTTTGTTTTGACATTATAATGGGAGAGAGGATTGGCGTGGGGATGGGCTAGATACCCAAGAAGCTAAGGCCAAAATTAGATCATAAGGTTGATCTAATTAACCTGGGAAGGATGAGACCCTGGAAAGTGAACTTGTAAATTTAAGTTTGGTTTTCCACATGAGTACATGGCACAGGGTGATGGTGTCCTTCCTGTGTGTGTGTGTTGAAATCAACGAATAGCTTTGAAGAAAAGAAGAAAGAACAGATATATCTTCAGGAAAAAATGGATTAGGGCACTTGGGTGGCTCAGCTGATTAATCATCTGCCTTTGGCTCGGGTCATGATCCCGGGGTCCTGGGGATCTTGTCCTGCACTGGGCTCCCAGCTCAGCAGGGAGTCTGCTTCTCCCCCACCCCCGCCCCTTCTTGTGATCTCTTTCAAGGCTCTCTCAAATAAATAAATAAAATCGTTTTTAAAAATGGATTAAATTTCCTTCTTTGGAATGGGGAAGAGTTTAAGAAGAATCATGGTTTATATGCAAATACACAGGGACTTGACAACTTGCTTTTGATAAAGTGTATTGACTACAAACTCATTAGATTGCAATGCAAGTCCCTAGAACACCCACCATTGTGGGAAATGGTACCTTTCCTGGAGAAGAGACAAAAAAGCATACTCAGTAGGGGTCTCACAACAACAAATCTGTAAGAATTCAGTCATGAAAAACACTTAATTCCAGATTCAGCACATGGAGAAGGTGAATATATTTTGGGGAAGTTAAAATAATTTTGTGACACAAGTTCGTCCTATGTTTCAAATAATTCCAGAAGTGTTGTTCAAGAAGCAAATATATCTCTATGAGATTTTACCCAAATGTGCTTAGCTGAAGGTACTACAGACATTGGGGCAGGTTTTCAGTACTCAGAATGAATTCTTTTTCAGAAAAAAATGCCACTGTTTGTGGCTCAGTCCAGCGTGGGGTAGCCTGTGCTGCTCCTGGTCAGGGGCTGCCCTGTCCGCAGGAGCATGTCCACTTGTACTTCCTTTTGCTCTTCATTGGTTGTGAAGCCATAAAGCCACTTTTCACTTTAATTGTAACCTAGAAGAGGTCACATCTATATTTCTCAATTTGGGTAGAAGAGAATGTCCACCCTTCTTTCTCCTTTTCATTCATGGTCAGATAACCCCTCCGCTAAACACAGCTGGCAAACATCCACAGAGCTGAAAACTAATTGGTCACGTTGAGAGAAAGAGAACGAAGAGAAGGTGTTTTCTATAGGATCCAGAATGTTCCAGTTTTCCTCTTCCCTGTTAGAAAAATAAATCCTAATTGCTGTGAAGGAGAAGAGACTCTAGAGATAATAACAGTGACTCAAGCTCGTATAACTTGGTTCACACTATCCCACAGCAGATTTCCTCAAAGTGTTGTCAGATCTACATCCTGGACCACAACTATTTAGTGTTCACTAATACACAGATCCCTGAATCAGATCACCATCCTTTGAGTTACAATATGTATGGGGGAGAGTGTAGCCATCTGAATTGTTTAATACCACCCATAACTTGGGTTTACACAAACTATTGAAAAAAAATTGTTTAAAAACTTCTCATCTAGAAGTAAAAATTCCTTGTTTCAAATTGTAAATTGAAAACTAATCTCAACACTTTTTTTTTTAAACCGGTGTCCTATTCATTTTATTTAACAAAACATAAATAACATTCATGATAGACTAGCCACTATTCCAGGTACTTTACAAATGTCAGTTGTCCTGGAAGTCCCACTAATTCACTATAGTTGAAACAGTTCACTATTTCATATCATATAAAATACATGATTCACTATATAAAGTACACACACACACACACACACACACACACACACACACACATCAAGCACCTGCCTAAAGAGGATCCTGTATAACCAGTATATACACAAGCAATGTAGCTTCTCAGCCCCTCCATGTTTTCCCCTTTTAATTATTACTTGAAACGCTACATATTGGATGTACAGGTTTGTTCAACTTGCTAGATGTGGATTTTGGGGAGATTTTCTTTACTGTATTATTACATCTTAGAAGCAGGCATGCTTTCTTTATACAGAGTTGGCACATCTCTGTTTTTTTTCATCGATATGAAATGTAAATGCTTTTCCCTGTGCAGCATTCAATTCCTATCTTCATCTCCTGTGATTTTGATACCTCCTACTTTGTGAAAAAGAAATAGAATACATCTCTCATAGAATAATATTATATCATATCTTAAGGAAATTCATTGAAAACCACAAAGTAAAATATCAATATTACATGAATTAAAGGAGTATAGAACCTAAAGTTTACTGAGATTACAGTATGTCAAATATTATTCTGAGTATCATTTTTCATATATTTGCATATTGTGCAAATATGCAATCATTAATGACCCTGAATTAGGTATTATAGCATTATTTTTTTCATATAGCTGAGGAAACTGAGGCACAGTGAGGTTAAGAATAGTAGATCCTAAGAACCAGAATTTGAAGGCAGACAGTATGACTTTAGAGGGCAAAAATTCTTAATAAAATACTACGAAATCAAATTAAACAATACATTAAAATAATCATTCAACCCAATCAAGTAGGATTTATTCCTGGGCTGCAAGTTTGGTTCAATAATCACAAGTCAATCTGACATACCACATTAATAAAAGAACAGATAAGAACCATATGATCCTCTCAATAGATGCAGAAAAAGCATTTGACAAAGCAGCATACCCATTCTTGATGAAAACTCAACAAACAGGAATAGAGGGAACATACCTCAACATCATAAAGGCCATATACAAAAGACCCACAGCTAATATCATCCTCAGTGGGGAAAAACTGAGAGCTTTTCCTTTGCAGTCAGAAAAATGACAATGATGTCCACTTTCACCATTGTTATTTAATATAGTACTGGATTTCCTAGTCTCAGAATCAGACAACAAAAAGAAATAAAAGGAATCCAAAGAAGTGACAAAGAAGAGAAACTTCCCCTATTTGTAGATGATATGAAAACCTTAAAGACATCCCAAAAAACTGCTAGAACTGATATCAAATTCAGCAAAGTCAAAGGATACAAAAATCAATGTACAAAACTCTGTTTTATTTCTATACACTAATAATGAAGCAGCAGAAAAAGAAATCAAGGAATTGGTTCCAATTACAATTGCACCAAAAACCATCTGATACCTAGGAATAAACCTAAACAAAAAGATAAAAGACCTGTTCTCTGAAAACTATAGAGCACTATGAAAAAACTGAAGATAACATGCAAAAATGGAAAAACATCCCATGCTCATGGATTTGAAGAACAAATATTGTTAATATGTCTATACTACTGAAAGCTATCTATGTATTTAACTCAATCCCTACCAAAATACCACCAGCATTCTTCACAGAGCTAGAACAAATAATCTAAAAACTTGTATGGAAACACAAAAGCCCCTGAATAGCCAAAGTGATCTTGAAAAAGAAAAGCAAAGCTGGAGGCATCACAATTCTGGACTTCCAAGGTATATTATAAAGTTGAAGGGATCAAGACAGTACGGTACTGGCATAAAAATAGACACATAGATCAAGGGAACAGAATAGAAAGCCCAGAACTAGATGCACAATTATATGGTCATCTAATCTTTAACAAAGCAGGAAAGAACATTCAATAGGAAAAAGACCATCCCTTCAACAAATGGTGTTGGGAAAACGGGACAGCAACATGCAGAAGAATGAAACTGGACCACTCTCTTACACCACATACAAAAATAAATTTAAAATGGATGAAAGACCTAAATGTGAGATAGGAAACCATCAAAATCCTCGAGAAGAACAAAGGCAGTAACCTTTTTGACATCAGCCATAGCAACTTCTTACTAGACACTTCTCCAGAGGCAAGGGAAACAAAAGCAAAGATGAACTACTGGGACTTCATTAAGATGAACAGCTTCTCCACAGCAAAGGAAACAATCAATAAAACTAAAAGGAAGCCTTAGGAATGGGAGAAGATATCTGCAAATAAAATATCTGATAAAGGGTTAATCTTAAAAATCTACAAAGAACCTACTAAACTCAACATCTAAAAAACAAATAATCCAGTTAAAAAATAGGCAGAAGACATGCATAGACATTTTTCCAAACAAGACATACAGTTGACTAACAGACACATGAAAAGATGCTCAATATCACTCATCTTCAGGGAAATACAAATCAAAATTACAATGAGATACCACCTCATACCTGTCGGAATGGCTTAAATTAACAACACAGGAAACAACAGATGTTGGCAAGGATGCAGAGAAAGAGGAGCCCCTCTTACACTGTTGGTGGGAATGCAAAGTGGTGCAGCCACTCTGGAAAACAGCACGGATATTCCTCACAAAGTTAAAAATAGAACTATACTGCAATCCAGCAATTATACTACTAGGTATTTACCCACAGACACAAAATACTGATCCAAAGGGTTACATGCACTCTGTTGTTCATAGCACCATATCAACAATATTGAAATTAATGGAAAAAGCCCAAATGTCCACCAACTGATGGATCAATAAAGAAGTGGTATAAACACACTCACACACGCCCGTGCGCACATGCACACACGCACACACACAAGAATATTACTCAGCCATGAAAAAGAATGAAATCTTGCCAATTGCAACAATGTGGATGGACCTACAGTATATTATGCTAAACAAAATGAGCCAAAGAAAGATAAATAATGGGTTGCCTGTGTGGCTCAGCGGGTTAAAGCCTCTGCCTTCGGCTCAGGTCATGGTCCCACGGTCCTGGGATCGAGCCCCACATTGGGCTTTCTGCTCAGCAGGCAGACTGCTTCCTCCTCTCTCTCTCTGCCTGCCTCTCTGCCTGCTTGTGATCTCTGTCTGTCAAATAAATAAATAAAGTCTTTAAAAAAAAAAAGAAAGAAAAAAAGACAAATACCATATGGTTTCACTCATATGTGGAACTTAAGAAATGAAACATGTGAACATGGTGGGGGAAAAGAGAGGCAGAACATAAAACAAATTCTTAACTATGGAGGACAAGCTGAGGATTGCTGGAAGGGAGGCGGGCCGTGGGGGAGATGGGTTAAATGGGTGATGGACAGTAAGGAAGGCACTTGTAATGAGTGCTGGGTGTTGTATGTAAGTGGTGAATCATGAAATTCTACTCCTGAAACTAATATTAGACTAAATGTTAATTAACTAGACATTAAATAAAAACTTGAAACAACAACAACAAAAAAAGATAAAGGGCAAAAGTTAAACTACAATACTACACTACTCTCTATGGGGGCAAAAACAGAAGGTCAAGTTTGTTGGTCACAGTTTATATTTCATGCCTTTCTTGAGTGTGGTGGGAATTCAGTGAACCTCAGCAGGCAAATAAGAAAATAAGAGGGGTGGGGCACCTGGGTGGCTCAGTGGGTAAAGCCTCTACCCTCAGTTCAGTTCATGATCGCAGGATTCTGGGGTTGAGCCCCGCATTAGGCTCTCTGTTCATTAGGGAGCTTGTTCCCCCTCACCCCCTCTCTGCCTGCCTCTCTGCCTACTTGTGATCTCTCTCTCTGTCAAATAAATAAATAAAATCTTTTAAAAAAAATAGAAAGTATATGTGACTGCAAGTTTTTTGTTAAAGTTGAATGATATCTTAAGTTGGTAGTCTTTGTTTTACACAACTGCATTTATAAATGTGAATTAAAAACACAGCACAGGGACACCTGGGTGGCTCAGCCTGTTAAGCATCTGCCTTCAGCTCAGGCCATGATCTCGGGGTCCTGGGTTCAAGTTCCACATCAAGCACCTTGCCCAGTAGAGCGCTTGCTTCTTGCTCTGCCTCTGTTTGCTGCTCCCTTGCTTGTGCTCAGGCTTTTTCCTTCTCTCTTCTCTGAAAAATAAATAAAATCTTAAAAAAAAAATAAAAGTAGTACAAACAGGCAACATTAATGAGAGTTTTAAGACCATTAGACATTAGGTGATAAAAACTCCTTCCTCTGCTGATTATCATTTACATATTCTCTTCCTACATCTACATCCTTAGAACTAAATAAAAATCAATAAAAAATAAGCATTAGTGATGAGATATATATACATAAAATATATGTGCATGCTATATATGCATATATGAAAAATACATACACACAAATATATATGTATACATGTGTATATGCATAGATTCTAATTCAGCAGACCAGAGAAATGTATGTCTAGTAGACTTTTCTTCCCTTTTTTTTTAAAGACATTATTTATTTATTTAACAAAGAGCGAGAGGTCACAAGTAGACAGAGGTCTGCTAAGAGAGAGGGGGAAGCAGGCTCCTTGCTGAGCAGAGAGCCCGATGAGGGTCTCGATCCCAGAATCCTGAGATCAGAGACTTAACCCACTGACCACCCAGGGGCCCCACTAATTGCATTTTTTAATCACAGCTACTAAAATGGCACATGGGGGATAATACAGCAGAAAACAGCAGTCTCATGTTCAAGCTCTACAACTTAGGATATATACCACCTGTCTTTAGCTTACTGTCTATAATAAGAACAAGCATTCAACAGCACTTGTGATCAGATAATAATATAATGAAGGTAGAGGAGGCGGCATATTTCAAGAGAAAGTTGCCCAACACCTAAACCTGTATAAAGATAGAATATGTGGCTCCGGAATGCACTGGACCAGGGGAAAAAAAAATTAAGATTTTATTTATTTGACAGAGAGACACACAGAGAGAGAGGAAACACAAGCAGGAGGAGTGGGAGAGGGAGAAGCAGGCTTCCCACCGAGCAGGGAGCCCAATGTAGGGCTCAAACCTAGGACCCTAGGATCATGACCTAAGCCAAAGTCAGATGCCTAAGAACTGAGCCACCCAGGCGCCTCAACAGACTGACTTCTTATGTGAATATGATAGAGACAAGCCAGGCACTCGGTATGTAATTGGATTAAATATCTTTACTTAAAAAAGGCATTAAAGGCATTTAGTTTTCAAACCCTGAAATTCTGAGATTTATTTGAAAAATAAAACTGTTTCTGAAGGATATATCTTCTGATATAAAAACTGTCTCTGTAACACTCTTATTTCCCTTTACTAGTAAAAACATTCTAACACTGCTCCTTAAGTGTGTGTTTCTTGCATATATACATACATGATTATCTGTTTATGTGTGAATGAGTATTCGGTATACTTAAAACTATTTAGAATAGTTTATTTTTATCGTGATAGGCTTCTATTTTAAAGCATAATGATTTGCAGGTGGCAGCCACTTTTTTCTGTGTTGTAATTATAATATTTACTGTAGAAAATATGAAAGCTTAGTTTAGATTGAAAGAAAATCTCAGGCCATAACTTTTCACATCTATAGGTTTTATTGAAATGGAAGCAAAGAAAATATTTACATTTGTTTTGTTAAATTAGTAACTCAATATTCTGGGGAATTCAGTCCTTTTTTAATTTATGTTTTCCCATAACCCTAAATGGATATCTAATTCTTGTCTATATATCCAGAGGAAAGCATATTTAATATATTTAATATTGCTTGTAGAAAATTTAAGGCTTCATTCATATTTTCTGTCTAAACATGTGTACTTCCTTCTTTCTGCAAGACTCTAATGGTTTTATTATCATATTAACTTAATTTAAAAATCCAGAAAACATTTAACATAAAAGTACAAGAGAAAGAAAAGTACTGGAACTATGACAGTTGTTCAGTTGCAATAAGGTCTCCTTTCCCAGAAAACACCTGGGATTTATTATACAAGGTCATGCCCAGAAGAAAAGATTAAATACTGTAACACCATTAAAGTCTACAATAACTGCTCTCTTGCACGTTTATTTAAAGGCTACATGATTGACACATTTTATTAGCTAGCTCATGCCTGTAGCTTTGTTACAGCAACTGCTAAATTAATTTACAAATTTCAGTCAACCTGTTGTGTTTTTATAACTGTCTCCCTGAATATCCTTCACAAGCAATACTAGAATTCCCCCCAGACAGAGCATTGCAGTTCAAACTAACTCTTCCCTTGTTAAAAGTGTTCTTTTGATTGCAGCATTGGCCTAAAGGATAAGCTGCTTTTCCCATGTGCTATTTTGTCAATGACTACTTTGGAAAGCGATCAAATTGCAAAGTGTATAGGATAAAACACCTATCTTATAATATGATGAAAGGCATTATAATTTGTTGTTTGCAATAATATTTAAATCATAAGGTATTGGCAAGTAGACTCTAGTACAAATATGTAGTGTAGGAATAGTTACTTAAAAATGAGTTGGTTTAAGTATCAATCCAATGATACTGGAATTTAGGTTTATCTTTAGCAAAAAGCTTCACTTTGGGGATATTATACTTACAGATACATGCAGTATAACAGGAGGGGGAAAAGTCCTGATAATGGGGGGATATTACAATAAAAATAAAGTATTATAAGCTTAAGCCCTGTCAGTGATGGCAGGAACAAGTATGGAGTAAGCTCTGGTAGTGCCTCTCAAGTTCTACTTATGCAGAATAATGAAAAAGGGGGTAATGGTAGAGAAATTGGTCTGCTGATATCATTGTGGGTCCCACCAAAGAGATAAGTCACACACAATACCAAAAAATTTGGGAACTTCTTTACAAAGGAAATTATGATAGGAAGAATAATACTGCCCTCACCCAACGTCCATGTCCTAATCCTTAGAACCGGTGAATACGTTAGATTACACAGCAAAGGAGACTTTGTTGATGTGATTAAGTCAAGAATTAGGAGTTGGGAAAATTATTCTGGATCATCTAGACAGGTTAAATATAATCACACAGGTTTTTGTAAGAGAAAGAGGAAGGTGAGAGAGTCAGAGAAGAGATACAATGACAGAAGCAAGTGTCCGAGTAATCCCGGGCCATCGGCCAAGGAATGCCCATGGCCTCTAGAAGGAGAAAAGGTAAAGAACCTCTCCTAGAATATCCAGTAGGACAGAGGCTCCACTTATATCTAGACTTTCAAACTTCTGTCTTCTAGAACTATAAGGTAATAAATTTGCATTATTTAAACAACTAAGTTTGAAGTAACTCGTTATAGCAGCAATAGGGAAAATAATGAAGGATTCTACATAAGGTAAGTGCAGGAAAACTTCAAGAATTAAGGAGGGATGAGGGAAGAGATAAATGACTAAAGCCCACAGACTCTGATTTCATACTGTCAGACCCCTTGAAAAACACAGTGACCTTTGCTTGAGGGATCAAGCCACATAAAGGTGACCTTGCAAGTTGGGAGCCAGGGGAATAAACATGCCACCAATGCCGTTTTCTCTCTGTACTTAGTGTCCTACCAGGCCTCCCCGTGCCATGACTCCAACTGAAAGCAACAGGGCAGGAGATCCTGATTGGAATGGATGGCGGGGACTGAAGGTCTGTAGGGAACAGTGGAGAGAGATCTGGTACATCTCCCCTTTGGCATTTTGTCCCACTGACAATGCACAGCGTGTGCTGCTTGAGGAGTTGTTAGTAATGGATCTGCAAGTAAGGAATCTGCTGCTTCTACCTGCCTGTGCATGCAGCAACCAAACACATGTTCTGGCCTTGTTCTTGAATCTGTTTCATTATTTTTATTATAAAGAGAAAAAAAAAAAGCTATTGAGAATCTAAGAAAATGAACATTTTCTAAATCATATGAAAGAACTAAAATAACAATAATAGTTTACAATTGTAATGGATAACACACACTGTGAGCTTAGATCTAGAACTATGCTAGCCACCATATAGAATCTATTTTTATGTTGCTAAAGCAATCTGTGATTTATATACTGTCCATCTTACAGGTTGGTTTTAGTGTTTTGTTTTGTTTTATTTTGTTTTTTCCAAAGAGACATTCAAACATTTAAGTAATTTGTCCCAAGTCACACAGATAGCAAATAGGACAGCTGGAATACAAAGCCCAAGTTCTCATCAGCAACACTGTTTCCATCTATGCCTTTGAAACATCTTCTCTCCCCTTTTCCAATTACACACATACCCAGACTGCCCAGAAATGATTCACAGATATTATGAATATATTTTAATAAGTGAAAGAATGGTAATTTTCTAATACCATAGGAGAACATTAAAGCAGATGCTCATGAATTACACCTCAAATCTTAGGGCATACCCAGGAATACACATTGACCTACAATGGAACTAAAAAAATAGTCTTCTTACCAAGGGCACACATAAGCTTTAGTACTAAGGTTTTCCTCCAACGCAAGTTTTCTAGTTATTTTAGCCCTTGCCTGCTGTCTCACTGCAGCTTGCTTTTCTGCACTCTTTGTGCAGAAAAAGTGCTTCATGGTGCATATTCTTTCAAAGTATTAAATCAATTTAGAATTCTCTTGGAAAATAATTCTGAGATCACTGGAAATGTGAATGGCTCTTTCTAAACCCCTACTCCTGTCCTGGTTTTTTTCTTTCCCATGGGAAATATAACTAAACTCATTGTGTCTCTGTGTATGAGGTTTCTAATCTATATGCAATGCATGAAAATCAAATAGCTAAGCAGGTTCATCCTAGCTAATACTGAAGGGCATAGGAAATTTCTGGATCTAACGAAGGCCACTGTGTTCTGGCTGTCCCCTGAACTCACAATTAATCATATTTGACAACTGACTACAAAATGCAGATTACTTGGCAGATAGCACCTTATGTTTCACATAATTCTCCTTCTTCTCCTTGAAGTACCTATTTATGTTCTACTTCATGAACCGGGTGTTTTATACATAATCTATTACGCAAAGTTGCTTTAAACATTTGGTACTTATGTTTCCATTTAGTTATCTGATATGTTAGCAGTATGTTAAGTGAGTTGAATTACAGTGAAGGATATAGAATTTCAAGGACACTTATTTTGTTTGCCAATGAACATAATGCATCTTTCTTAATGTTTATAGAGTCCCACTTTGGAAGCAGGAAGGATAAGGCATTTGATTAATTCCTCTGCCATAAACAACACTATTTTTATGTCATTCCAGAATGGAATTGATTCCTATTTATTAATTGCAACCAAAATAATTTTCACTGTCAGAAAATTTATTTTCAATATGCTATTTGTACCACTTAAGATCAACTATCCATATTTTAATTTTCCAATGGTTATTTTGTGAAAGATATCTGAGTTAGACAAAAAAAAGTTGGATATTATCAAAAAAGTTGGTAGGTGATTTGAAGCCTCATATTTATTTGAAATAACTGTGGTATGATATGAATCTGAATTGCTTAAGTAATGAAACAGTAGAAAAAAAAATTTTAAAAATGAAACAACATTCATATAGCAAGTAAGATTATGGTCATATTCAAGTGAATGAATAAATATTCTCTTCAACATACTGGCAATTTTCTATTGATATTTTCTTGTTGATTGTGTAAGAGTAGGAAAAAATGAACATGGATAACTGTTTAAGATAAATCAATTTAAATATATTAAAGCAAAAAATGCTCATTTATTAATAAATTTATTCCATTCAAGTGCAGAAGCATATCATGTTATTATTGCTTTGGAGGAGACAGATTTTAGATATGCATACATGGATTGAAATACTAAGGGCTTTTGGCTATTATTTTTCTTCCATGTCCTATGAATAATCAATAAGAAACCAGCAATGTGAGTTTGGTAATTATTCTCAACTTTTATTTTGAAGTACACTGGAGTATTCCAGACACTAATGCTACTTATAGCAATGACTAATTTTAATCAGTCATTTTATGGAAGTGGTGATAAAAAAAAGATGATTAAAAAATCTCAGAGTGAAGTATTTCTTTAAATAGAGCATTGCATAAACAGTAAAGTCAGGACATATTCTGGGTCTAAGGGCAAAATCAGCAAAACTGAATACTATAGATAGTGCAGCATTTGTAATCTATAACCTATATGAAATACATACAAAAGCTATATGCATGCATTAATATATTTAAATCTTCTGCAAAGACTATTTACCTCAAGTTAAGGGGTAGAGATAGCTACCCATATGTTTTTGCAAGTTGGTAGTCTATCATAAGCACAAAGGGATACTTAAAAACTCAAAGTCTCAGCAAAGGCTTTTTCTAAAATAAAAGAATGGTTCCTCTTTGCCCTAGTTCAGGCAAAAAGCAAAACATTAAAACAAAATAAAAACATTTGTCTTAGTATGCGATCCTGAAATCTAACTACAGTCGTGGCATGGTGTGCAAAGTTGTGCCCACTAAGCTAAAGCCACTCTTATTATTTATGTCTGATCAAGATACCAGATGAATTCATTTGCTCAATGAAACCACACTGCTGTAGCAGCTACAACCGAAGTCACCATCTGGTGGAGCCAAAGATAATCCACTCTAACTTTCCAAGATCCATCTATCTTTTATATGGGCCAAATAGGTTAACTGAATGTGTATGTGGTGAGAATCACCACCCGTACATCCTTCAAATCCATGATGGTGGTGCGAATGTTGGTAATCCTTCCAGTACTGAAAATTTACTATTTCCCTAGGTAGAGACAGTGCTGGTGGCTTCCACTTGACCTTTTCAATGGTAATAGTCCTCCCTCTACAGATCAGGAAGCCTATGTACAGATTCTGCCAACTAGCAAGCATGTCTATTCCAAATATGCATTCCAGAAATGGGGAAATAACAAAAGAGTTCAGGGATTCAGTACGCCCACTATGAGACAGACCTGACCTCCACAGCCTCCACTCTGGCTGGACCAGAGTGATATTTTCAGTCTCCTCGAATTACCATCAGTTTGGAACCTGCATTTAATAGTATTCAAAAGTTCTGTGTCTCTTTCTCTACTGCAGTTATCTAGTTGAGAAGTCATAGGTCCCTTTGAGGAAGGTTAGGAGCATATATAAAATTTTATCAGCTTACCAGGGTCTTCCTCAAGGGGTCCCAGTTATGTATACTGGCTCTAATCTGGGAATTGAGGAATCATGACTCTGTTTTTATGATTCAGAGTTATTAGACTTTTGCTAATTTGACCTAGAGCTTTTCTGCTTACACAGATCAAGAAAGAATTCATTAGTCTTCTACTTCTCTTCCAGGGACATCATGACCAGCTAGTTAATAGGTCTGTGTAAGTCAGACAATTCTACTCTCTGACTCTGCCATCCATTACAGTAACTATGCCCACCTTGTCTTTAATGGTCGAATGCTGTCATTTGCCCCCTGCTACCTTGAGATGCAATTATTCACACTGCATTCCATTTTCCTGATTCAGTCACTCTAGTTCCCAGAGTAAGACCTGGACTACAAAGAGAGATTTGATGAACTCTTCAAAGATAATGGGGCTCCCCTCACAAAGTTACTTCTCACAGTTTCGTGAAAGGTAACTCTTTGGGATTCCAAGTGTGCATGAGGACATCTTAATGATGAATCCACTCTAAAATTTTCATCTCCCTAAGCTATGAATCTTTTCCTACACATTAAATCAAGGCAGGTCTGGCATCTCCAACTAATCATAGGAAGCCTTTTACTATGTGTTTCAAACAACCAACTAAATGATTTGAGTCCTCTCTAACTTCTTGAAAGGCAACACTAACACAGACTCTGTGCTAAGCGAGTCCATCAATAAAGTCATTCTCCCTCCATTTTGTGTTCCTTCCATCATTATTCCATGTCCTTAAAAGCCATTTCCACACATGTTCCTAGATTCTTTCTGGATAAATTAGAAAACTCTAATAGTGCTTTTGGAGTGAGCACTTCCTCGTGAATCATGCTTACTATTATAAGTCAGCTAGAATATGAGTCTCATTAAAGGTCTAGAAGCAAAGAGGGGTGATCGGGTGGGTCTTAAAAGAATCGGCATTGTCTTGCAAGGCAATTAACTCAAAGAGTGCCACTGTAGTGTCCTTAGTCAATAAAGGTTAATCCCTTAGTCAATAAAAGTGATAGAAAGGCCACTTCTACTACGGCTAAGGAAGCTGCTTCTACTATCAAAGAAGACTCATTTGAGGGCTCAGTGTCCTGGGCTTCAAAAAAATCTTCCCACGTGTATGCATTCCAGTTTTCAGGATCCCTTCCTTACTAATCAGGTATCAGTAGACACCTTGAGAAGCTGGGAGTTCAACTTGCATTGTGTATCAGCCAGCTGCAGAATGAGATTATGAGTTAGACTCTCAGCAACCTCAGCCAAGCTGCTACAGGAGATAAGGGTCTCCTTCAGGTCACACACAGAAGGCTTCAGATCTTTTATACGGAACTTGAACTAGGAACTGGAATTCCTGAACTCATCCTTTTCTTTTACCACTTTATTCAGTGGTATTAGGAGCAATCAGACAATCTCATTACACTTGTAAGATCGTAAAAAAATATTTGTCATACACAGTCACTTAGCCCTTTGCTTTTTAATAAGTCCTTTAGAGTGGAGGGAGATGGGAGGCATGGGATGGTTGGGTGATGGATATTGGAGAGAGTATGTGCTATGGTGAGCGCTATGAATTGTGTTAAGACTGATGAATCACAGACCTGTACCCCTGAAACAAATAATACATTATATGTTAATAAATAAATAAATATATAAGGTCTTTCCTTAAACAAGGAAAAAGAAGTTAAGTACTCTTCAAAAAAAATTAAAAAATTAAAAAATAACCAATGGTGATATTTTGCCAAACTCTACTGCCAGATCACAACCAGAAACCATCAGTTCTCTTTTTTACTAGACATAGAACCATCAGCATCTTCAAATCCATTCAGATTAGAGAGTCAATTCCAGAAGCCTTCTAAATCATAGGAAGGTCAGCTATTTTATTCTTTTTAGATCTTCAATCCATTGGAGGAGGCCTATCTACAATAAAGAGGACAATCTGCTTTATTCACTTTACCAATGTAAATATTAATCTCACCAGAGAAATACTCTGTACTCTGTACAGAAATACTCAGGATAATATCTGGTCAAATATCTAGGCACTCAATGGCCCAGTGTAGTTGATACATAAAATTGGCTATCACAGTCAATAAGTATTAGCAATTTCTACTAAATGAGAAAACATTTTTTTTCTTACACATGAATAGGCTCCATTCCTATCTCTATGTAACAAATAGTATAGTGATTTAGGTCAAGCCACATTAATTGTATCATAATTTTCTTGATCAGGAATCCGTAGAGATCTAAGCTGGGTCCTCTGCTCAGAGCATTTCAAGGTTGCAATCAAGGTCTGACTGGACTGGGTTATTGAGAAGCTCTGGAGAAGAATCCACTTTAAAGCTCATTCCAGCTGTTGGCAGAATTCATGGTCTTTCGCTCAATGACTCGGAGTTCAGCTTCTGTCAGATGTAGGTCACCTGTGGGTCCAATGGTTCTAGTGCAGTGACCTCCCCCTTGACCCTCTCCACAGACTGTTCAAAACACAGCTATTTGATTTTCTTCTTGAGCCACAGATGAATAGTGTTTTTCTTCACTCTTCTAGGAAAGAGCCTAATATCATGAATCGTGATCTTGGGTGTTTCATCCCATTTTTTCACGTAATGTAACCTGATAAACATAGCAGTATTCCATCATCACTCTTGTCATATTTTATTGGTTAGAAGCAAATCACAGATCCCAATCAAAGAAGGAGATTATACAAAGGTGTGATTCATTTAAGGTTGCTTTAGGGTACGTCCATAACAAGAAATACTGTGCTTTACTTCCATCTGAAAAGTTATTAATGCTAAGTTTTGTTATATGCTTTGTTCACTAATTTGTTTATTCTGTAGTTTATGGAGGATCTACTATGGGTCAGATATTTCAACATAGAAGATAAAGTGATTGAAAAAAGTTATACATTTAAGTAAGATGCCATATTCATTTTAAAATGTACAGTAATTTGAAACAAAAGCAATGCTATGACAGTGAATGAGGGAGGGTACGGTAATTTAGAATAGAACTCTGTCAAAATGAGATTTGAGCTGAAGTCCGCATTTTTTTCCAAAGTCAGTCAAAAGCCATCTATAAAGGTTTTGTCAAAAAGAAACATGACCAAATTTACATAGTCAAAATAATGCTCTCCTTATAGAGAATGTCCATGAAGAATGGCAGTTATGTGGAACATCGTAAAAGTAGCACATTAGTTAAGATGACACTGCACAGTTTATGTTAGAGACAGATTTCAGCAGGATGTAGGTAAAAGAAAAAGAAAAAAAATAATTATTCTGATCTAATGATTTGATAGGTTTGATACTAGAAGTATATGCTTAAGGCTATTAAAAGATAACTAGGGGTACCTTTAATTCTTTTTTTTTTTTTAAAGATTTTATTTATTTATTTGACAGAGAGAAATCACAAGTAGATGGAGAGGCAGGCAGCGAGAGAGAGGGAAGCAGGCAGCCCGATGTGGGACTCGATCCCAGGACTAACTAGGGGTACCTTTAAATTGTGAATGTTCCCCCTATATCCTTAAGCAAAAATGCAGTGACTAAATCTCCAAATTAGAAAGTATGTGGAAATATTGCCTGATATAGTTAACATGGTTGTGAAATAACCAAGTAAAACAGGAACTTGTTGTATTGAGTAGAACACATGTGTGAACATACACATATTATAAGATATTTATTGATGTTTCATGATTGTCGTCCATAAGTACTAAGATCATAGCAAAAAATAATGTTAAGCTCAGGTGTGGAGAATATTTTGGAGGCTGAGATAGTCCCAAGAAAAATTACCTGTGATATTAAGGATCTTTTCAAGCAGACCTTTCACAACCAAGAGAAGAAAAAGACAGGGTATCATCACACAGACAGAAAACACATGCTATCTGGGGAGGCCTCTGGAAAAGAAGTAAATGTCCAATAATTTGGAAGTTGTTTCATATGTTAGGTTTGTATATAGCTGAACTGTTAATATTTCCAAAGGAAACATCTTCAGAATGTATTTTCACCTCAAATTTGCTTCAAATGCATTCTTACCAGAATGCATTCTTACCAGAGTGAAGACAGAGATAATCATAGGTCATTTCTCTTACCTGATACCTTCTTTAAAAATTCAAACTCAAAAGGAGGTATTAAGATTCATGCACAAATTTCTGCCTTAGGCAATTGATTGAATGGAGCTTTCACTTACTAATAATAGAATGGCTGGAGTAAGATTAGGTCATATTGTTTGTTATTTTTAAAAATTATTTAGTGAGAAAGTAAACGATCAAATAGAGTGTAAAATATATAGTCCTAAAATAAAGTGCAGGTGAGTATTATAAACTTTGCAATTATTAGCTTGCAATTGTTATATGAAATGCAAGAAATAGGTTACTATGAAGTGGACACCTAGATTCTAGACATTAATTAGCTTAGCAATTTAAAAATCACCAGAGAAAGGTTTAGTAAGTTAGAATGATATGTGTCCAGTGAAATGAGAAAATTCAGGATTTAATGCCACCTAAGGCTGGTTTCATGGACATGTGATTTGCAATCACATAGGGCCTTGTATTTGGTCTAATTAAGGCTTTGTTGTCACCATTTTGAAATTTTTAATAATTTATGAACAAGGAACTGCACATTTTCACTTTTTGCTGGGCTCCATAAATTACGTGGCTGGTCTTGATGCTATGGAAGCCAAGAGAAAACAGGGATTTCTCACATGACCTAGAATATAAGTCTCTAATATGCTGTGGAATTAAAAAAAAAAATGTCTTTTAGTTCGGACAACATGGGAGTCATTACGGACTTAGTAAAATATCCTTGAGTGAAGATTTTGAGGGTGAACCACATTGCAAGAAATTGTAATACAGATTTTAAGAAACTTTACTATACAATTAAAAGAGAAAGAAATTTGACTACATAACGAAAGAGAAATATGGGTCAGGGAAAGATTTTTGTCTGCTGATATACAAATATGTCTATTTTTTAAAATATTTTATTTATTTGAGGGGGGCTGAGTAGAGGGAAAGGGGCAAGCAGACTCCAAGGCTGAACATGATGACTGATGAGGGGCTCAATCCCATGCCCCTGCAACCCTGACCTTAGCTGAAAAAGAATTGGATGCTTAAACTACTGAGCCAGCCAGATTCCCCTAAAGATGTTTCTAAGGTACATTTGAACATAATAAGTAATAATCCAGACAAAAGCTGAAGACACGGCCAAAGAGAAGTTAACCAGAATGAGCTCCATGAAAAAAGACAATGGAATTAGATTTGAAATGCATGAAAATGTTGATTTTTCAGCGTGGAGAGACTTTTCCTTTGTTTTAAGAGAAAAGACAGCTACCCATTCAGGTAGAATTTTAGATGGGGCCATGGGATGGTGTATTTCCAATATGAGAGCCTGCATGCTACCAGTGATCAGTTCAGAGTGAGAAGATTGGCAATGTGTTGAGAAAAATCAAAATAATCATTGCAGGAAGAGAGAGGTGGATATAGCTCACCACAAAAATGATGAAACTACTGCTGGGCTTTACTCTGCCTGACCAAAGGGATAGATGAACAAAGCTGAGCTGTAGGCTATCTTTTCAACTTAGCAGAAGGTAACCCTCTGAGGGATATAATGCTGAGCTGGGTTTCAAACCCCACTTCCTCCCTCTATCTCCGCAGTTGCAATGAAAGGAAGGAAGAATAGCCTTCATGAAATATGGCACACCCTGGAAACCCACTGCACACGCAGAAAGTATATTGACACCTGAATTCTCACCTTCATGTTAAATCTGAGAACCAATCCCAGTTAAATTCCATCATTGCTATTTAATAGTTTTTAAAAAGTGGAGTTCCCTTAATAAATAAGAAAATGAATCTTTCAATGAGATTACATTATAGTAAAAGAGAAAAGAATAAGAAAGCACAAGTATTTAAAAATCTTAGGATACAAGTTATACTTTACGTCTTTCTTTTTTATAGGAGATTACTAAAATATTTTAAAATTATTTTCTTTTTAATCTCCTGATACTTGATCTTGGTAGTAAAAGATGTATTTAAATATTTTAATTATAACATTTAGAGTATACCACATCAAGACTAATAAAGTACATAAAACATGAATCAAATTTTTCTCAAGTTTATGTTTTGTCTTTTAGAAACAAAATAAGAATTTGATCTTTCTTTCTGTATATGACCAGTTGACCATGGAAGATCTAATATTGACTCTTGATTTTTATGATGTCACATTTATTTATTTATTTATTGCATTTTTAGCTTTTTTTGAAGTATAATTCACCTCATAAAAAACTCATATCATATTGTACTGCTCAGAGAAGTATCACAAAGTAGACATACCTCTGAAAATAATGCCATGTAATCAATACTCCACAAAACCAACTCATCCCATGATATCATTTAATTCTTTGTCCCCAAAAGTAACAACCATCCTGATTACACCTTAAATATTTTTACCTGTTTGAATATTATGAAAATGGAGTCACAGATCATGTATTCTATTTTTGGCTTCTTCCACTCAACATTTGTCTTGGAATTACACCACATTGTAATTGTTACTAATTATCCATGCATAATAGCACTTCATTTATGAATCATTCATTTATATATTCTACTCTACATGGACCTTTGAAACTGTTTTCCATTTGGGTGTATTAAGAACAATTCAATTATAATGACCCTTACAAATATTTTTATCGCACATAGGAACAAATTTTTGAGGGGTAACAATATTTCCAAGACCAGAGTGGCAGCTTTTAGCATTCTTATTTTCTAAGATTGCATAGTCACATACAGATGTTTAAAGATTCACACATACAAGAATAATATGGGTGTGTAAGGCTGTGTAGGTCTGAGCAGCAAAAGTGTATGCAACAAGGCCACCTATTTTTGCCCAAGATCATGAAAGGCAGCATTTATTAACTTTCTTTTTCCTTTTCTTTCAAACCTCCAGATAGACTTGAGCCATAAAACATGACAATAATTAGAATCAGGTATGTAGAAGTAGGGATGTCAGACATAGGAAGTGGGAAACAAAGTAATAATACTGTTTATGAATTTGAAAAAAATGTATGTATTATAAGCACTTGTCCTTTAACATTTTTATAGATATACCATAATGATATGGAGAATATTTAAATTAGGATATATTAAGGAATATATTCCATTTTAATCGCAACCCACCCGCCAGTCCCCTAAACTTTTACTTCCTATTGCTTGACTCAACAACTACTATGAACAGAAAATGATCTAAAAATTTTAAGATATATTTTCCTTTATCCATGAAAGAAAATAGTATTTGAAATAGTGGCATTGATGTGTGTCTCAGAAATGAGTGTTATTTTAATTAGGTAATTATACATAATTGTAATTACACACATGTAATTATAATTATACATAATTTGAATTATACTGTACATTATGTAAATATACATAATTTTAATTATACATTTGTTATAAAATCTAAGGAGTTAGAGACAAAATATCTACCAGACAAATTATACATTTGTTATAAAATCTAAGGAGTTAGAGACAAAATATCTACCAGGTCACCTAGTGAGTCCTTTTCTTAGAATTCTGCCCCAAAGATTTTCTTAAGGATTATTCTTACCCTTCAAACGAGTTAAATAAGGAAATTGATTGGTCCTCAATGATCTTTCTTTATAGTTAATCAGCAGGTCAAGTTTTTTTGCTGTTCATCTGTTAAAGCCTTCTATTATGCGTCTCAGAGTATGTTGCGAGTCATGTTGTGATGTGTTTATTAATGAAGACATAGGAAGAATTCAATGTAATGAGTCTCATTTATAAATAAGTAAGTTTCATGAATTGAAGCTACAAAAGAGACTGCTTTCCCTAATCTGACTGATATGTTGGTGGTGACAGGATGCAAACCTAATGAAAAAGTACTGCTGAGGAACTGTAACTTATAGCGCCATCGTCTTATATTATAGCTGGCTTTGAATATGTAGGAAGCTTGCTTTTATTCAATCCTGAGTCATTGACACAACTCAGAACACTATGGTACAGGTAAGGAGGTCAAAATTGATGTTACTCTCCCAACCACTGAAATGGTATTTGTTTTATATGCTGAGTTTTGATATGCAGATCATTGGAGCAGATGCTTTTTAACTTGAAAATAAGTTTAATCCATAAATTGAAGCTTTGCACAGCAGTATTAACTTACATGGTCTGCACTCTCTTCGAAAATCACCTCATTGTGGTACCTGGGTGGCTCAGTCAGTTAAGCATCCTACTCTTGGTTTCAGCTCAGGTCATGATCTTGGGTCCTGAGATCAAGTCCTATGCCAGGCTCTGTGCTCAGAGAATCTGCTTCAGATTCTCTCTCTCTCTCTCTCTCTCTCCTTCCTGCTCATCTTTGCTTTCAAATAAATAATTTTTAAAAATCACCTCAGGGTTAACTGACTTTAGCAATATGTTCTCAGTAGTCATATGATGAATTATTCTTCTGTACTATTGCTAAATTACAAACAGGCACACATTTCCTTTCAGTGGAAGCCAAGGCAAGTTTCTGCCTCCACCTCTCTCTCTCTCTCCATCTTGATAGATGTGCATGCATATGTGTGTGTATACATGTACACTTTAAATCTGTATGTATATAATAAGTGTGTGTACACACATTTATTATGGATAAGAAGCTATTTTTCCTTCCTGTGGATCTGTTAAGGATATCTACCCATCCATCTAAAATCACAATCATCCTCCAGTGGTGATGGTTTAAGTTAACTGTGGATACATGTCTTAATCTCACAAGCAGAAAAAACAGAGTTGAGAGTGGTAATTGCTAAAACAACACTTTCTTAATTAGAAAAATCAAATTACATATTTTCTACTTTGTTATCAGTAGACTGTAGCTCTTAATGGACATATGATGCCAACAGAATGTATTCTAATGGCATTGTGGCAAGGTACAGTGGAAAGAAAATGAGCTTTGGATCCATGATGACATCTCTAACATTGAGTAAGTTAGGTAATCAATTTGACACATTGTCTTTTTATCCATTAATTATAACTGGTTATATTTTCCCTTCTAAAGCTTAGGTAGGAGTTTACTCTTCTAACAGAATGTTTATTTAGCACAAGGTAACTGTACAATAAATTTTGACATTTTTCCCATGTGTCTATTCACCATATTCTGTTCAAAACTGACTTATGTGTTCTGGCCCTAACTGAGCTGTGTTTCTGGTTACTTTCTGTACTCTGACCTGAACCCTATTCAGGATATTGTTATATGCATGTACCCTTAATAACCTTTAGCATAGGTTGTGTCTACTGTGCTTAGGATTCAAACATTTTAAAAAAAAATCATGCCTTAGATATCCTTGTATTTTAGTGGAGAACTTTGTCCTCAGCCTAAGATGAGCAATTATTATATCTTATGCAGGAAACCAAGGTAATATAAAAATAATACCTACATCATCATGTGCATCATCTCCTTTTCCAAGACAGTTTCCATTTCCCATTCTGTCAATTAGGAAAAATGATGGCACCTATTCCACAGCATATTTGTTTGTGAAAGTGGAATGAGCTAATATTTAGCTCATTAAGTAGTAAATGGACAAAGCAATATCTCACATACAATAAACATTAAATGGTTTGAAAAAAGGAAAGAATTTTTGCTTAAACTCCTAGATTAAGACTTTTTTTTTAAAAAAAGAATTAAGTGAAATGAATAGAATAAGGTCTTTGGATCAGGCATCAAGCCAGGTAATCTGGTCTAATTTACCTCTTTCTGAGCCTCTGAAGCCCTTTTGACTTTTCCCAACCAGGAGCTATATATGAGTAATTTACAAAATAAGCTATCATGAGCTACACAGTTGCCTCTTCCCGTGTGATTTTACATGTTGGCTAGCAGCTTGCTTTTAATTTTATAACTAAGTAGTGTATGTTATGAAGTGTACAGTGTCTGTGACATATCAAGTACCTAGCGATTGTCAACTACCTAGATAACACAAAGAGTAAGATGAGCTATTTGGAAATTCATTCTAGTTGTAGTGAATTGCTCTACACAGAGAGCAACTGGAGTCCAAGTGGTGCTTTATCCTTTCACCTGAGTTTCTTAAATTTTTGTCCACAATCTCTTTTTTTATACACGTGGGATGATTGTCTTAATGGCAATCATAGCTTCAAGGATGCAAGTTTCCAAAGTTGGTCTCACCAGCATTGTATTACTAATCGTCTGTACAAGAATCACTAGTATATTAATGACTTCAGAATCTGCATATTTCAAACCTCTTTCCCTGTTTCCTAGGTCCAACTGCCAGATATCCAATGCCTACCGGATATTATCCCTTGGATACTTCATAGACATTTTGAACTCATTTTGTCCAAAACATAAATCATCACTTATTTTCACTTGAACCTAATATGGATCTTATCTTGTTTAACAACACTGTCACTCATCAGTTGCCCACTGCAATTTCTTGGGAATCATTCCATGTATTTTTTCTCTCTCCTTCTCAGACATAAGTCTCCTTTCTGCAGTTCTCTCCAATTCAACTGAGATTGTCCTATGGCTACACTATCTCCAGTGCAAATTAAGATACTAACATGCTGCTGGTCCTCAGCACTCTACTCTGTTCACTACTTTCTAAATCACCCACAATTCTGTCAAGGCTTCTTCATTAAACACAAATAGGATTGTCACTGTCCTACTTAAATTGCTTCCCTTCCCATTTCCTACAGGATAAAAAATAATTTCTCAGGAAAGTCTGTAAGTACTCAATGATCCATTGATAGTGTATGTTTTTGCCTCATACCTGTCACAAGATCTTCAGGCATTCTAAACTGCATGAAGTATACGATAAGAGACCCATCCCATTAGATCTCCCACTTTTTACTCAGTATTTTCTTTCAGCCTGTCATGCTCTCTTCTACTTTTGGTAATTCCTGTTCCTCCTATAAAATATCTGATTGAGGGTCTCCTACTGGGTGATTCATTCTTAAGCTACTGAGGCAATGCTTGTAGTTTTCTCATATTTTGTCCCATAACTGCTAGAATGTAATTTTAAAGAGGAAACTAATACATATTGCAATTTGTATGTTAATGGGGCTCTCATTACATCTTTTCTGTGAATGCTTGGGAAGTAAAGAGTCCTTTGCCTAACATAGTATTTGATGCCTCACAGAGAATAGAGGTTCAATAATGTTGTTTCAATGTATTAATAATTCTCTGACTTGAAAATCAAGATTGTAGAATAGCCTTGCAATGTCAAACTGAGGCATTATTTTACAAGTCTACCTGTAGATGAATTAGTTCTTTTGAGTATTTATCTATGTCTGACTTTGCTATTTATTACTTGGTTAGAGCCCTGTAATTGTGAAGTTATCTGTTAGCTTGGAGATATCTGTTCAGTAGAAAAAACAGCTCCAATAGTTATGATTGCATTGTCCTGTAGGACATGAACCAGTTTTGTACTAAATGCAGAGACTGAGAAATGAACCTCAGTCAATAACAGAATGATACAAGTCACAAGCTAAATTGATACACAGGAATGAAGTAACTATTCAGATTTGGGTGTTGTTATTTCTTTGAATTTCTTATTACTAATCAGCCAAATCATATTTGTTTCCTATATTCAAGATAATTGATGGATATAAGAAATATGAGATACATTAATTTAAAATTATAACACAGGATCATATGAACAAATGTCTCAATTCTGAAAGTTAAGTCTACTCTAACACTATCAAATGCTAACATTTGATAATGTTACTAATTAGTGGGTTTTCTGCCTATGTGACAATAATGTATCCAACATAAAAATCAAGAATGTTGCCTGTCTTCCTTTCAAGAATATTTTATTCCTTACATAAAAAACTCAATGCTTCTTAAAATTTACAATTGAAATTCTTCAATATTAATTTGTATTCTGTAATCCCATTTATCTTAACAAACCATGGGGAAAATTCATAATCGTCAAAACTCATGAAAACCATTTTATGTTTCATAATTTAGTGTATATAATATCCAAATCCAAACTTTTCTTTGAAATCAATGTAGCAAAAACAGAATTCATCTGATGACAAATTTTGGACTGCATGAAGCAATTAGCAAATAACTATGCATTATATTCAGCTTTAATAACTGAGGCTTTTGTTTAGAGACTCACCAGTATACTTCTATCAACCCTCCTATGCATATTATTACACTTATTCTGGCTAATATTTAAAATTAACTTAATATTTTTTCAAGTAACACATCCTATGAATAATACTCATGCTGCTATTCCCATTTTGAGACATGGAATCATCTCAAAAACTCAGCGCTACTTATAAAGAGCAATGCACTGTATTTCAAGGCCAGTATTAATTTTCTCTAAAATGTAACCTCTATTAACTTTATTTACTAAGTACATGAGCAAAGAACTGATTATCTAATGTCTTTAAATTCACAGATTTCCAATGTGGTTTACAATATTCTCAAAATTGCCACTCGGATTTTAATCAGACCCAAAAGTTTCTCAGAAAGTCTGTAGACTGATTATTAGAAAGCATGGGAAGGAAACCAATTCATAGCTGTTACAGAACAACCAGGGATAGACTGTAAATGGATCAATGAGGTGTCACAGCCACCCTGCTCACATCCTGTCAAAAGGTCCTCACAAACTAGTAATGAAAGACAACCTCTGTCAGCAGTAGTCATGGAGCTGTTATACACTTTTAATAGAGCAATTCTGAGATCACGATGTGCACAGAATCCTACTTGCAGTGGCTCAAATGAATCCAGCTATCTCAGGCAAGGCTCTATGTGAATTAAGAGAAGTTTTCCATGTTCACTGAGTTTGTGGCTTCAGGTATCTTTAAATGTCACTGTCCCGTTTTACGCTCATAAAACTCATCTTTTCTAAAAATTGTGGTTCAGAATGATAATGGACATTTTGGAGAGAAAGTAAATATATTCAGCTATTTTTGTCACCCGCATTCTTGTATTCCTTGGTCCAAATCTCCAATTCTTTTGATTAACATATAACGTATTATTTGTTTCAGAGGTACAGGTCTGTGAATCATCAGTCTTACACAATTCACAGCGCACACCATAGCACATACCCTCTGGAATGTCCATCACCCGCCACCCTATCCCTCCCACCCCCCTCCCCTCCAGCAACCCTCAATTTGTTTCCTGAGATTAAGAGTCTCTTATGATTTATCTCCCTCTCTGGTTTCATCTTGTTTCATTTTTCCCTCCCTTCCCCTATGATCCTCTGTCTTGCTTCTCAAATTCCTCATATCAATGAGATCATATGATAATTGTCTTTCTCTGACTGACATCTTTTGCGTAGCATAGAGGTTATTATGCTAAGCCAAATCTCTAATTTTACATTTTTATTTGTCCAAATATAAATTGATTGGATCTTTTCCATGTAATAATACCCATTCTTCCTGGGTGGCTGAAAACTCTTACATTTAACAATTATAACCTATTGGCACATTTAAAAAATAAACTCCACAACATCTCAAATTAAGATATTTGATAGAGTTTTCATTAGTAAAACAAAAATAAAGGAAATCCAATAAGAGGAACATAATTACATTTACTTGGAAAATACATTCAAATTAGAAAATATTGGAGAAAATAAAGTAAAACTTGAATTAATAATTAATAATAAAATTTAGAGAAACTAGGGTTATATAGAATGCAGTATTTGAGGGCGCCTGGGTGGCTCAGTGGGTTAAGCTGCTGCCTTTGGCTCAGGTCATGATCTCGGGGTCCTGGGATCGAGTCCCGCATCGGGCTCTCTGCTTGACAGAAGCCTGCTTCCTCCTCTCTCTCTCTCTCTGCCTGCCTCTCTGCCTACTCGTGATCTCTCTTTGTCAAATAAATAAATAAAATCTTTAAAAAAAAAAAAAAAGAATGCAGTATTTGAGAAAAGAATATTTAAAAATGCTATAGGTGAAATAAAATTTGAGTTTTCCAAAAGGTATGCATTCATGTGTTATACCTTCATGCGTGACCCAAGATACAGTTCTATCTATAAGCCTTCCTCTGAGGTGTGAACATCTCATATCCCCTCATAATTCATACTTTTTGTTTGTTTGTTTGTTTTTTGGGTTTTTTTTTTTTTTGGTCAAGAGAACTGAGAAATTAAGTTATTTATATTTATATATTTTCTTATTTCAAGGTTGAAAGACTTCTTAAAAATTCACTTATAAATTTATCAGGGATGCCCAATATTGACAGTTCATAATTGACAGAAATAAAGGCATGTATTTAAATGGAGAGAGAAGGGGGAGAGAACCTGAGGAAGGCAAGGGGAGGTGGAAGAAAAGAAAGGGGGAGGAGGGAGGGGGAGGAGAAGGGGACAGGGACAAGGACCGAGGAAGGAAGGGAGGTAGGGGGGGGTGGTGGGGGGGGGTGGGGAGAGGGGGGGGAGAAGGAAGGCTAGAGAAAGAAGAAGGGGGGAGAGAGAAAAGAAGGGAGGAGACAGAGAGGAAGAGGGGAGAAAACGAGAGGGAGGGGAGAGAGAGGGAGGGGAGAGAGGGGGAGGGGAGAGAGAGGGAGGGGAGAGAGAGGGAGGGGAGAGAGAAAGAGGGGAGTGAGAGGGAGGGGAGAGAGGGGGAGGGGAGAGAGAGGGAGGGGAGAGAGAGGGAGGGGAGAGAGAGGGAGGGGAGAGAAAGAGGGGGAGGAAAAAGAGAGGGTTAGGGAGGGAAGAGTGAGGAGGAGGGAGTGAAAGGAAAGTTAGTGTGTGTTTCTCCCGTATGACTTTCAGATGTTCATCTCATCCTTTCCTATGGGTACACCCTCCAGATCCTAGTTTCTATCTATATTTTTTATCTAAAAATATCACGTATCTCTTCAATTCACACATGATTGTGTATCTCAAGATGAGAAGGATAAAGATATCCTCCCTGATTAACAAACTATACAACTTCCAATTAGCTAAAGTCATTTCCTACATCTAGATTTGCTTAGAATCTGTGATAGTCAGTTTGTGCAGTGGTAATCTCAGCTGGAACAGCAATTATTTTACTTCTTACTACACAGACACTACCCTGCCTTCTCCACCTCATATCCCACCCATTAAATATAGCTATATGCATGATCACCTGTGTAAGTGCCTTAAAAAGAAGAAAAGTAGGGGGAAAAACTCTTTCCTAGCTCCCTGTGTACCTACAACACCTATATAAACAAATATTTTCCTTAGCTATAAAAGCAATTTTTTTTTTTTTTTAAGCAATTCTTTTTTTCCTCTACTACCATTACATTGTGTAAAGGCACAGTACATTGACTGCTGGAGAACCTAATGCTATTTATAGATGTAGATGGACTCAGAAATTCTGATTTTTATTTTCTTATTTTTAAGATTTTATTTATTTATTTGAGAGAGAGAGTGAAAGAGAGCACAAGAGAGGAGAAGGTCAGAGGTAGAAGCAGACTCCCCATGGAGCTGGCAGCCGGATGTGGGACTGGATCCTGGGACTCTGGGATCATGACCTGAGCTGAAGGCAGTTGCTTAACCATCTGAGCCACCCAGGAGCCCCAGAAATTCTGATTTTTTTATATTGCACTTTAAATGACTAGCACAATATACAACTATGCACGTATTTCCTGAGTTGACTTTCTAAATCAGCAGATACAGAGTATAACTGACAACCTTAAAAGAGAACTGAACTATATTTATGAATTTTCCCCTTTTGGCTCTGGAAAATTATTAGTCATCACTTTCCCCAGGATTATATGTTAAAACACCTAGTAAACCCTCAGCACATGTTAACTGCTCAATACTGGCTATAGGAAACCCTCCATCTGAATCAGCTTATTTTGCAGGAATTTCCAGCATGATAACACAAAAAGGTACCCCTCTGTCCCTATACCCATTTGTAAACTGAAGGATACTGAAACTATTTAATGTTAATGTTCAGAAACAGGCCTATAATATTACCCATTGTTGCCTATACATTGAAAGAGACTCCGGAAGTATTCTGTGGTAACAAGTGTTTACAAGGACCGCCTAGGGGTCTACAGGGTGGGGACAGATTAATGAGAGGAGGGCCATGTGGGAACTGAAGCAGCATGTATTTTACAACTTGCACGGGGATGAATCTAAGTGATTTAACAACTGCTGTGGCTGTTTGGGTTCACGGAGCCTTAACATAAACCTTAGTAAGAAACCATCTTCATCTCTATATCTTGTCAATTTTTTTTCTTTAAAGATTTTATTTATTTGAGAGAGAGAGAGAGAGCAGGAGGGAGGGAGTACTGGTGGGGGGCGGGGGAGCAGGCAATTCCAAGCAGAATCCATGCTGAGCCCAAAGCCAGATGCTGGGCTAAATCTCACAACCCTGAGATCATGACCTGAGCCAAAACCAAGGACAGACATTTAACCTACAGAGCCACCCAGATGCCCTTATATTTTGTTAATTTTTAAAAGATGTAAATACACTAATTTTATCTTTTTTAACTAAGGGGTATATTTATGACTAGAAAAGCTTCAGCTAAAATATACTTTGCAGCTGGAAACCCGAGTTCTATTAATCATTTCTCCTCTTAGTAACTACCTAACCTTAGGCAAGTCATTGAATCTTATTGCACTTCAATTTTATCACTTGAATTACAGGTATAAAATAATATATCCTACACATTATGAAATTCAGAAGACATTATTATTGTATAGAATATGATTAAATAATAAAACTTTACATTATACCAGAGAGCAAAATGGTCCTATATTAACTTAAATGTATTCAGTGCATACTATATATAGCACACTTGTCTCTTTTTCTATTCCTCAAAACTCTTTGGAATAATACTTTTTTTATTGTCAATTAATAAATATGAAGTAAACAAATATCTCAAGACTCAATAGCTAATGAGTGGCAGAGCTAATTTTACTTCAAGGTGTCTAATTCAATTATTCTACCTCCTTTTCATGCAAGTATTTCATATGTGCATATATAAGATTTTATGTAAACAAATTGACATAGTTAAATATTTGTTGCATTATGTTCAATGTCAGTAACTGATAGACAGAAAATCAGTAAGTATATAGATCTGAACACCTCTAAAAAGCAATTAAAACTAATAGACATTACAGAAAACTTTATCCAAAAGGAAATTAATATATATAGGTTTTAAATGCACAGAAAACACTTCTGAAAATTACACCATAGTCTGAGCTATCATACAAATTTCAATTTCATCAAAAGATTTATGTCATATAAAGTATGTTCTATGATCACAACAATATTAAAATAAAATTCAGTAACAGAAAGATAAGTTCATTTGGAAACCAACATATCTTTATAGGTTTCTTTTTTTTTTTTATTAATTTTTTATTTTTTTATAAACATGTATTTTTATCCCCAGGGGTACAGGTCTGTGAATCAACATATCTAATAAGGTCATAGGCCACCAAAGAAATCAAAAGGAAATTATAAATTATACTTATTAAAAAGGAAAACGCAGCACTATTTAAAAATACCATTAAATTTATATCTAGCATAAAAAATTTATCCAGCCATAGTAGATAACCCCCCAACCCCGCTCTGATGATCCCACTTTGATTAGATCTCCTTCTTACTTACCTTCCCTGGAAGAACTACTATCCTTAATTTTTTGATAAACATTATTGATATTTATGTTGATATGTTTTGATAAACATATCAAAAACATATCCTCTTGCTTTTCATTTTAGTCTTTCTCCTTGGTATGTACCCTTAAACAAACTATCCTTTTTAATTAAAAAAAAAAAATACCTATACGAGAAGAGAGGTAAGAAATCTGCTTTGTCATTTGGTTTCACTTTCTAACTTAGGAAACTAGAAAAACAAAAGCAAATTAAACCCAAAATAGGAGGAAATAATTCAGATTAAAGTAGAAGTCAAAGACAATGGAGAAAGCCAATGAAACGAAAAAGTAGCTAAGAATATCAAATAAATTGTTAAATGATACATGTAAGAAAAAAGAGAAAAAAAATGGTGTTGTCAGAATTTATAGAGACCACAGGAGTAAAACTGAACAGATATTTTTAAGTAAGAAAATACAGGGGCACCTGGGAGGCTTAGTCGTTAGGCGTCCGCCTTGGGTTCAGATCATGGTCCCAGGGTCCTGCCATCAAGCCCCATATCAGGCTCCCTGCTCACCGGAAGCTTGTGTCTGCCTCTCCCACTCCCCCTGCCTGTATTCACTCTCTTGCTGTCTCTCTTTTTGTCAAATAAATAAAATCTTTAAAAAAAAGAAAATGAATGAAGAAATGAAAGCAAGAAAGAAAGAAGGAAGGAAAGAAAGGAAGGAAGAAAAAGAAAATACAGGGTCCCTGAGTGGCTCACTATGTTAGGCATTTGCCTTTGGGGCTCAGGTCACGATCCCTGGATCCTGGGATGGAGCTCCTTGTTGGGCTCCCCTCTCAGCAGGGAGCCTGTTTCTCCCTCTGCCCCTTCCCTGCTCCCCTCATGTGTTCTCCTGTGCTCTCTCTCAAATAAATAAAATCTTAAAAAAAAAAAAAAAGAAAACATAACGAATAACTTTATGATAATGAATTCTAGAACTTAGATGTACAGATTGCTTGAAAGATGCACACTTTTAAATTTCACGTAAGAAAAGAATTAGACAGACTGAGAAACCCTGTATTTATTAAAGAAATTTAATGTGCACTTAAACACATGCACACAAAACATGTTCTAGGCCCTGATATCTTCACTGTTGAAAACTATGAAATATTTAATGATGAAATAATGTAAATTGTTTACTACCTCTGTAATAAAACTGAAAGTAAATGAATAATTCCCACATTACTCTATAAAGGCCACTATTTCATGATACCAAAGCAAGATGGCAACAAAATTTCATATGAGTATCTCTCAAGAAAAAAGATGCAGAAATTCTTTTAAACAAATAACAAACCAGGGGCACCTGGGTGGCTCAGTGGGTTAAAGCCCCTGCCTTCGGCTCAGGTCTTGATCCCAGGGTCCTGGGATAGAGCCCCACATCGGGCTCTCTGCTCAGCAGGGACCCTGCTTCGTTCTCTCTCTCTGCCTGCCTCTCTGCCTGCCTCTCTGCCTACTTGTGATCTTTGTCTGTCAAATGAATAAATAAAATCTTTAGGGAAAAAAAAAAAAGCAAACCAAAGCTAGCAATATATAAAAGGGATAAAATATCGTAGTCAAACAGATTCTGCCCCAGAAATGAAAGGTTGGCTTAACAGTAAAAAAGTCTATCCATCTAGTTCACCATATTAATGATCACAAAAGGGAGTGCATCTTGGTAGATGCATAAAAAACATTTGACAAAATTTAACATTCATTCCTAAAAAACTCTCAGCAAGGGGCACCTAGCAGGCTCAATCAGTACAGCATGAGACAAATGATCTTATGGTTGTAAATTTAAACTCCACATTGAGCATGGAGATTACTAAAACAAACAAACAAACAAGCAACAACAGCAACAACAACAAAAAAAACCTCTCAGCAAAATCAAAATAAAAGGAAACATCCCCAATACAGAGCATCTAGGGGCACCTGGGTGACTCAGTACCTTAAGCCTCTGCCTTCTGCTCAGGTCATGATCCCAGGGTCCTGGGATGAGCCGCGCATGGGGCTCCCTCCTTGGCAGGGAGCCTGCTTCCCTTTCTCCCTGCCTGCCTCTCTGCCTACTTTTGAAAACTCTCTGTCAAATTAATAAAATCTTAAAAAAAAAAAAAAATACAGAGCATCTACAAAAGTCCTAGAGCAAAGGTTGAAAGGCTCTAATTTTTGCCTCTAATATCAAGAACAAAATAAGGATGCCTGTTTTCACCATTTATCATCACATTAAAGTTTTCAGTCAGTGTAATAGTCTAAATAAATAAATATATGTCATCTCAATTGTAAAGAAAGTTCAACTCTTTATTTATAAATGACATAATTGTCTATGTTAATAATCTGATGAGCTTCATAAATAAATTACAAGAACTATTAAGAACTACTACGTGAATTCAACTTGTATGCAAAGTACAAGATCACTATTCAAAATTCAATTGCATTACTGCATACTAGGAACAAACAATTGGAAATTACAAATTTTTAACATGTCATTTACAATGGCATCAAAATATACATTATTTAGGGATAAATCTGATAAATGTGTAAGATTCATAATTTGAAAAGTAAATATTACCTAGAGAAATTAAAACATAATCAATAAATGCATTGATACACCAGGTGTGAAAAAGACTAAGTATCTTGCAAATATAGCTGAAACAACTGAAGTGAATCCAGAGCCGCTTTTCAATTCAGGCATGAGAATCTACAATTTGAATTAAAACAAGTTAATTTCCACCAACAATGCTTTTTTTAAAAATCGATATTATTGGGAGCAACTAAGACAATCTCATATCTCCACAATATATCACTTATATCAAAGACACAATAATTCAAGGCCCAAAATATAAAGACCCAGGAACCATAATCCATTCTTAAATTTCAATCAAGAGATGTCAATCCTAAAATAATATAGATAAGAAAAACATTTAAAGTAGGTATTATAATTGTGCTCAGTGTGGTAAAGTAATATGCAATTTTAGTGAATGTAAATCTAAGAATGTCAGCAAAGTAATATAGGATAGAAATTTATATAGTAATATAGGATGCTTACAATTGAAGACATTTCTGGAATAAAATAGAATGAAGATGAAAGAAAAAAGTCACAGAAAGGAAATACAGATAAATATAGGGTATCCAAATTGAGTAAGAAAAATAAAAAGATTGAAATATAAAGATGGTCTCATGGGCTTTGGGACAATATCACATTGAATATGAGAGAGAAAAGACAAAAAAATATAAATGATAAAACAATGAACAAAAACTTCCCTGAAGTTTAGAAAGGCCTAGCTTTATATATCCAAGAACTCGGCAAAGCTCAAAATGATAAATTTGAAGAAGATGTCATCTAGATAAATCAAAGGTAACATCTGGAAACCAAAGATAAACAAAAAAATCTTGACAGAAGCGAGAGAAAAATGATAAAATGACTAACAATTATGCTTTGATGAGAAACAATGGGGACCAAAAGTCTGTGATGCAATATTTTTGAGATGCTTAAAAGTAAAAAACTCTCTGGTTCTTCTAGATCTGGCAACAGTATACTTCAATATAAGGTCAAGGACAGGCATATTCAGATAAAAGAAAAGTAACATAACATCTTTTTCCATACTAATAGTATAAGAAATGCTAAAAGACATTTTTCAATCTGATGTGAAATGAAATTAGAAGCAAATTACATTTCAACACAGTGAAAATATTGGAATGGTAAAAATGCAGGTAAATTTTTTAATTTTTTCTTTATTAAAAGTATATATGACTGTCAAAAACAAAAATCATGAAATGTTATTATGGAGTGTAGAATAGATGTAGATGTCACGCATATGTCATATACCACATAGAGGATTACGGACTGAAGGACTCAGATGACTGCAAGGTCTCTATATTTTATGTAAGGTAACTCTTGATAAACTGAACACTTAAGTATAATATTGTACTCCCTGGAGTAATTACTGAATTATTAAATCTGTATCACTGAATGTGCCATTATATAAACTAAATTAAAATATGGCTACATACTTTAAAATGTGACAGAAATATTGAAAACAGAATATTCAGCAAATCCAAAATGTAAATATAAATTCAATCATATCAATAATTACATTAAATGTTAGTTAACCAAATCCTGCAGCTAAAAGGTAGATATACGTTGAGTCACTATGTTATACACCTGAAACTAATATAAATTGTGTGTCAACTATACCTCAATTAAAAAAAAATTGTCAAAGGCTATAAGATTTTTATGATGACATTTCCTTTAAAAAGTAAATAAGAAGAATAACAGATATAAAATAGATAAAACATAAGACCCAATTATGTGTTATATAGAAGAAATTCATTTTAAATATTAAGATATAAACTAAAAATATCAGAATGGAAAACATGTACATACAATGCAAACCATAAACATAGAACTGCTTAAATGGCTAGAGTAACATCAGATGAAGTAAACTTGATGACAAAGAGTACTAAAAAGAAAGACAATTTCCTAAGAATAAAAGAATCCCTTCTCAGGGTGCATGGGTGGCTCAATCGGTTGAGCAGCCAGCACTTGGTTTCAGCTCAGGTCACGATCCTGGGGTCCTGGGATCAAGCCCTGTGTCAGGCTCTGTGCTCACAGGGAGTTTTCTTCAGGATTCTCTCTCTCCCTCTACCCCCAACCCTCCCTAAAGTAAAATAAATAAATCTTAAAAAAAAAGAAAAAAAATGAGTCACTTCTCTCAGCAAGACATAAGCATCATAAATATGTATACACCTAATTAGAGATCATGATTGTTTTAAAAGGCAAAAATTGAAAGAACCAAAGGGAGAAATAAATAAAAGAACATAGAGGAGATTTTAACACTTCTCCCTCAGCAGTTAAAAGGATGAATAGTCAAAGAGTTAGAAAAAATATAGATTACCTGAGCAACACTAACAACTGTCTCAATCTGATTAATACATTTATGACTCTATAAACAACAAAGACAGAATAGTCTTATACAGTGCACATGGCATACTCACCAAGATAAACATGCTGGACAAAAATAAAAACAAAAAGCAATAATAAAACAAGAAAAAGACTTTGAAATGTAAAAGGTTTGATGTTATACAGAAGTAGTCAGTTAATAATAAGGAACTGGTAAAATTTTAAATGTTTGGAAATTATTCTTCATACTTTGAAATACTGCATTGGTCATAAGAAAAAAAAATAACATTCTCCAAGGAGTAATTTACCCATAGTTAGGTCCACTGATTGGAGGAAAGTAGTTTTGCTTCCTTGACAGCACAGAAGCATAACTAACCACCAGAAGGATACTTCCTCTAACATTACATGCTTCTCCTTCAACTTTCTCTAATTCTTACCACTACTTCTATATAACCAGGAAAAAACCAGATCAAGAAAATCAAAACAAGATGAAATTTCAAACCAATATCCCTCAAAAGTATACAAGAATAACCTTTAACAAAATTTAACTATTAGAATAAAGCAACACGAATAAGTGGGGTTTATCTCAGGAATGCAACGTTGATTTAATGGGAAAATTATCACATTGTGTCACAGTCTTTTAGCAGAAAAAGAGACGAATCACATCATCATTTCTAAAGGCCCAGTAGAGGATTTGATAAAAGTCCACACATTCATGATGAAAACTCTCATAAAACTAGTGGAATGGAATTCCCTTCATCTAATAAAGGTCATACGCATAAACTATAACAAAATACTCTGCTGCTCTCCTACTAAGACTGTGTATAAGTAAGAATGTCCATATTTTGGAATATTATAAAATTTAAAACTTTAAAAAATGAGCAGTACTTTCATGCAAACTCCATACAAATCGAGGAGGCATTCTGATTTAAACTGACAAGTTGACGTTTCAGTTTTTATGAAAATACAACTGCCAAAGCAAATTTGAGAAAGTAAAATTAAAGTACTTATTCCACCTGATTTCAGGATTTACATAAAGCAATAAAAATTATAAATACAGATCAATGAAACTGATGAGAGTCTAGCAATAGAGACATACATATGTGTTCGGTTGTTTTTTGACCAAATTATCAGGGGTTTCACAATAAACTGATGTATCTTTCTGATATATGGGTTTCACAATAAATAAGACACAATAAATCATAATAGTGAGGAAAAATAACAATTTGAGCTCTTTGAAATTGAAAAAAAAATGGTTTTACAATGTTACCATCAACAAAGAGAAAAGGTAAACCATATAAAGGAAGAAAGTACTGCAACTCAATATAACTCAGTATATTACTGATATAAGATCAACAAACCAGTACTGATTGAAAATAAGACTGTACATTCACTTTAGAAAAGTTCAGCAGTTTCTTATAAAGTTAGCAAGGACCTAAAAACCAGAAATCCCACTCCAAGACATTTAACAAGAAGAAATGAAAACATATGCTACTCAAATACCTATACACAGATACTCATAATACCTTTAATCATGATGGCCAAATCTGCAGATAATAAAATTGTCCATCGAGAGGTCAACAAAATACACTGTACGTATATGACAGGACTCTAGTCGATAGTAAAACAGAATGGACTGCTGATACATTAAAGTGCCAGGATGGGTCTCAAAGCATTAGGCTCAGTAAAAAAGAGTCAATCTTAAAAGATTACATGCTCCTTGATTCCATTTATGTAACATTACTGAAATGACAAAATTGTAGAGAAAGAGAACAAAATGATGGTCACTCGGAGACATGGATAGTAGGGGTTGGGGACAGGGTGAGACGATAAAGAAGTAGCACAGAGGATTTCTTTATGGTGATAGAATAATTCTATGTCTCGATTTTGTTGGTTACACAAATCTATACACTGGGTGGAACCGCACAGAACTCCACACACACACGTCTACAAATGCACATAAAGAAATGATGAAAACTGTATAAGGTATGTAGTCCACTTAAACACATCATGTCATATTTTCATATCCTACTACAGTTATGCCAGATATGAAAAATTGACAGGATCGGAGCAACCGCTACAGAGAAACTGCCGTAACCTGCCTTTGTCTGAACTGGGCCCAAACCTCTGGTCTGGGCAGAATGGCAATTGTTTTAGGCAAGTACTTGAAAAGTCATCCTGATCACAAGACTGACGGTTGTGGACTTTCTGAAGACAGAGTCAATGGTCAATCAATGTCTGACTTAGAGTAGCTCAGCCGCATCATCCCCACAGAAAACTCTATTTTTTTCTTTCAATTCATGTAAACCCCCCTTCCTTTTCCTCATAAAACCACTTTGCTTTCGCTCTTCAAGCAGTATACTCTTTGCGTCTGCATTTCTACTAGAATCCTTCCTGAATTGCAATTCTTTGATCCCTAATAAACTCCTTTGCCTCTCATTGTACCTTTCTTTTCAGGTTGACAAAGGCATCCCCCCCCCAGGGGAGAAGCTGGGTGACATACGTGGCCTCCAGGTGGTAGGGATGACCCGCGCGACACCAAACAACATAGATGAATCTCGAAGTCATGTCAAAGGAAAGAAACCAGTCACCAAAAAATTGCATACGTTATGATTCCATTTATATGAAAATACTAATTAGAGTAACAGAAAGCTGATCAATGGCTGCACAAGTCTGGGCCAGACAGAAACAGACAAAAACAACAAACGTGAGAAAACTAGGGGTGACTAAAATGTTCTGTATCTCAATTTTTTACAGATGTCACAGGTTTCTGAGACACTCAAAACTCACTGGATTATACATTTTGAATAGATGCAGTTTATTATATTTGAAGAATTCCTCAATAAAACTGCAAAAGTAAAATATAGGAGAAAGGAAGTTTCCTTAGGAGTGTTTCAAATATACTCATATCAATAATGTTTAATTTCTTGAGGGTCATAGTTTGAAATTTTCTTTTCACCTCTGTATATATAATAAAGACTTACAGTAAAATTTTAAATAAAGGAATACTAGACATTTAGTCTTTGCATGACTGTATTTCAAAGATTTGTGGGAAAACATGTCAAAGAACAATTACCTCAATTTTAGATTCAACCAGTTTCATTTACAGTTTTGTAAAGTGGATGTTTTCTGTCTATGAATGTTATAGTCAGGTCAAAGAAAACTGTCGAGAGAAACTTTTCATTAATATGGTCAAAATTTTTTTTTAAGAATCATTAAGCATTGTTGGAGGGAGGCTTGGGAAAAAATAAATAGGTGAATAATCACTAATGAAAGTATCTTTATGTATTTGTCTTTTTCACTGTCTTTAAGCTCATTTTACTCTAGCCTGTGGTTAGTCTCATTGTAAATATGTGGAACATTATGTTTACAATGAGTTGATCTTAATAGACTATAGCCAGTGTTTTTAATACACTGAATTTCCCAGAAGGAAACTAAGACCAGAAGTGTTAGGGAGATGGTTTATTAGAAAGGAAATAGTATTTCCAGGAAAGACAGTATACAGTGGGAGAGAGGACCTGGAAAGGGAGGAGGGCAGGTTAAGTTGGTGGTACTGAGTTCCACTCATCACATAACACAGTGTAGCACACAAAGCTCAGTGAAGTCCAAACCAGCAGTCCCATGCCAATCAGACATTAGTGCTGGAATGCCCCCGAGGCAGCATAAAGTCCCAGGTACCTCTAACTGTTAGGATTACAGGGAAAGAGCTCTCTCTGGGAGAGGAAGGGGGGCCCTCCCACAAAGGCACCCAGTGCTAGTTGCTGTCAGAACTGCAGCTGGAGAGCAGCGAGCGTCAGACTGACGAGGGGGTGTGGCAAGGCAACGAACAGAAACGCCAGCCTCTGGGGCAGCCTTATATACACTCACGCCTCGCACTGGATTCTCTCTACTGCTTCTTCGGAGTTGTTACTAATCATGAGTCCAGAAAGGAACAGTAAGTACGGAAGGACAATCACTGTGTGATGAGCTGTAGTCCCCAGCTGCTAAAATTGCTGCCAGGGTGGTAATTGCCACAAAATATTTGAATTCTGGTTTGTCAAGGTCACCACCCTTTCAAAACTGAAAGGACTGCCTATACCCCCCACCAAGGGTTGTTTACCCCAACACTGGGCCTATACTTCTGTAGCATACGGTGCTTTTCTTAGTAACCTGCATTCCTGACAACCCTAACCCCAGATTATGGTTCACTTGTCTGTGACATTTAAATCATACTCGGAAGCAGGAAGAGATGCTGAGTGGATTCCCTGGGTTTCCAGACTTACATACACGGGCAAGACTTCCAACAGAAATCTGCTCTTTTGTCCATAAACAGTGTCGCCCCCTATCCACATTAAGTACTTGATATCCTACCTCCTCCCATGATTATCCCATTTCTTGCCTGCTTGCTTACTGTAATAAGTATCTAAAAATGACCACAGGGCCATAATACATCTGTTTTCAAAGGAAGTCGTATTTTGTCTCCTGGTGTTTTTCCTGGATCTCTAGATATACGAACTTTAAAGTTGTGAGGACAGAAAATATGTTTTCCAATTAACTCCCATGGCTGGAACATGAGGGGAGACATTCTTATGTCCAACCCTGGATTTCTAGACATTTTTATTCCTTTTCTCAGAGACACAGAATCACATAATGGTCATTGAATCCTGGTATGTGCTGTACCTTGAAGAACACTATCTTATTCTCACAGATATTCCAGTATTACCCTTAAGAGATCTTTTCAGTGTTCCCTAAATAGGTCAGCTCTAGTGATTCACCAAAAGGTATGACCAATAAGTCCCATGATCGTGCTATTACACTCCTTACTGAAAAGCACATCCCTTGGACAATGCAGGGACAGAGTTATATGGGATCCTGTATCAGGTATTCTTAGCCCCTAGATAATGCCGCTATGGGAAGGCACTGTGGCAGGAAAAGCCCAAATGCATGTTAGTCCTGTTCCCAACGAGCACAATGAATTACTATCTTTTAAAAGTCTGAAGAGTGCTAATTGATATTGAATTTCTGGTGGATTTCTTCAAAGCTCATGTTGAGATACTGGATTGGATACTGCAGCTCATAATTTGGATTTTCAGTAATGGCAATGGTGTTGGTAAGGAGGAGACTATATTGTTGAGCCCGTCCATAGCCTTATGCCTCCCCAGTTTGGAGTCTATTGCTCAATCACTAAATATAGAGGCTGGCTGATCTCTCTGTGGTATTTCCGTCCCCTGAGTATTTAATGGATCATCCAGCTTATGCATTAACCTGAGAGTCAACATGGCTCACACTTTTGTCCCACTTCTACCGGTACATCCACATGTCTTTTCTCCATGCCTCCTAATCCCATTCTTCTAGTATTACTCCTTTCAGGTCCCTAACCAACAAGCTAAGCTATTAGCCACTGTCTAGGAGCTCAGATATTTTTTTCCTCAAGTACTTTATCTTTGTTCACACAGTGGCTAGGCATGCCTCCAAAGCCCTGTTCCCAGGAAGACTGCCACTTACCCTTGTCCTCCAGGGACCTCCACACTTGGTATTGCCATTTTCTTGTAGCAGTTATTTTCAGCTCACAAAAATATACTGAGCTAAGCTCTCTACAAACCAGGACTTTATTTTCCTTCCTCCCGTGGATCCTAAGGAACCTCTATTAGGACATAATTGTACGCCAATGGAGCGTCATTAACTAAGTCTAACAAGTGTACTTAACTTGGAGCTGTGACTACCTATTCACATAACATTTTTGTCCTCTGGATCTGTATGCCGAGGGAAAATCCCTACCCCAGATTTACATTATTTTTACAGGGTAGATAGCTGCTGTGCCTACTCAACTCTGCAAATGATATATGGTTGTTGTTACAGACAGCATGACCTTGCTCTTGAATCCTACGTGTCTATACTGCAAATCCTTATTAAAGCTTTTGAAGTTTCCAAATGACATGTTATCTACCACCAGTCTCTCTAGTAGCACCACCACGTGGATTAGGTTGCACAACTAAAGAGAAACCATGACTGTACACTCTCACAATAAACAGCCTTTGAAATTACCCTAAAAGTATTCAGGGCAATATTCCCAAATAAACCAAAATCCAATCTGACCTACCAAGCACAGAGTGGTACTGATAGAAACTGCAGTGCATAAAAACTATTCTTTTATCCTGGAAAATACCTGTTGTCAAGCTCCTTACCACTGTACTCCTGAAAGTTTCTATAATATGGAAGGCCATTAAATCTTCACAGAGTTAATTTCCCATCTTTTAGGCTTTCTGTGTCTTACAAAACCATCTGCAGTAATTACTGTTGTAATACCTGTTCTTCAGGTCCAATTAACATGATGTCATCAATATACTTCTGTGGATTGTCCAGATTTTAGGTCCCTCTGGAATACACTGTAGCAAAGAGCAGATGAGTAAGTATAGCCATCGAGAGAAGACCTTTCATGTGAAGTACTGTCCATTCTAAGTGAATGTTTTTTGTCCTAATGCATTTTGAAATGAATGCATATGCCAGAGGTATGCAATGTATGATGTGCCAGAATAGAGGTTGTATTGATCTCTTCTAGTAAAGATACCTCATCAAGCACAGAAAATGGGTAAACACTGGTGTACTGTCACCTATCATGAATTGCTTTCTTCTCCACCCCACCCCTGGCCCCTACCATCATCCTAGGGAACTAAACTGTGAAATAAATAGGGACATGACAGGAATAACCAACTCTTTATCCTTTACAGCTTTGAAAGAGTCAGTAATCTTTAATTTTTTATTGTTGTACGGCATTGCTTTTAATGTACAATCTTGGGCTGGGGGGAAATTTGAAGAGGCCTTTCTCTAGTATTCAAGAAACAAATGCTGAAATACCAATTTATGTGGCAGTGGACAGAAAATATCCCAGAAGACTGGGGTACTAGGAGGGTAGGAAATGGAAACTTAGAAGCTGAGGAGCTCAAGCAAATGTTCAATAGCCAGCAAAATTCCACAGAAGGTTACCATCATTCAGCTCTGCATTAGGATTTTGGTGACAATGCAGACACTACATAAATTTGTACTAATTGGAAGCAAGGAAGCTCAAATATTTATATTCCATCTATTAATCATTGTTTAAGGTGGTTTTGTTCTTCTTTTTGTTTTTGTTTTCCCTGAGGGACATGAATTCCCTAGCACTTAGGCCTCTCAGGACACAGGGGCACCATGTGATCTGAGAAACTAGGACAGGTCCTTGATAAAGAGATACAGATGCTGGTGGTTGGGAATGAAAGCACACACAAAGACCAAGTACATGAAAAAGGTAAAAGCATCAGAATTAATCTTGGGTAGAACACTGATACCTGCTACCTTGATATTTAAAGTTCTTTGGAAATTTCTGATTCTTTCCAAATTCTCAGTGGCTTCAATAGGATATAAAAACAATTTTGGTGCCTTCTACTCATTCATGATTATTTTTAGTGGTGTGAGATAAAAATTATTTGTATAAGACTAGCACAAATAGCCTATGTACATAGGCTATGTACACAGAATGTCATATAACCTAAAAAAAAAATCTGACATTATTATCAACTTGCCTTTAATGTTGTCCTTATGCCAATGTGCAATTGTGCAATTTAAGCAACCTGGATAAATCATTCAAAATATTTCTCCTCAAAACTGATATTAATTGGTACATGAAAATGTCCCTTTCAATAAGTCCTATATTTGTATACATAATTAAAAATAATGTGATAGTAATGTTTCTAGTGATAAGATTTTATTACATAGGGATAATTTTTATAATTAAAGAAAACCACTAAAAAATATTTTAATTAACCATATAGTATTTTAAATATTAGAGTATTAAGTATATATTGCATATAATAATTTACAATATATACTATATGTACTATATTTTAAATACATATAGATATACTATGTCATATACATCATATATTAATGCATAGTATTTTAAGTATTGTAGTATTAAGTATATGTAGTATATATTGTAATAATTATTTAAGATTTTATTTTATTCCTTTTAAGATTTTTATTTATTTATTTGACAGACAGAGATCACAAGCAGGCAAAGAGAGGGATAGGGGAAGCAGGCTCCCTGGCGAGCAGAGAGCCCAGTTTGGGGTTCAATCCCAGGACCCTGGGATCATGACCTGAGCCAAAGGCAGAGGCCTTAAGCCACTGAACCACCCAGGTGCCCCCATTTGAGATTTTATTTTAGAAGGGTGTAGGGGCAAATGTAGAGGGGGAGAGAGAATCTCAAGTAGACTCCCCACTGAATCTAGAGCCAGAAATAGGACTTGATCTCATGATCCTGAGTTCATGACCTGAACTGAAATCAAAAGTGGGATGGCTTAACTGACTGAGCCAACAGGTTGCCCCATGTTGTAATAATTATTATTTTATTACTTACCAATAAAACTGGAAAACCAAAAGAATATAATTTAATCTGTATTATTGTACTGAAATATAACTTCCATATAAGGGCAATAATGGTTATATTGGCTTCATTGCTGAGTGTTATTGGGGTAGGTGACAGGTTAACCTGAAGGCAGTTAGAAATGTAGAACTTTTTTCTTTTTTTTTTTTAGGTGTATTTCAAGTGGCTATTAAAAATAAAATTTAAAGTAATTAAAATATGAATATAAAATTTCAATTGTACACATATTTACTACAATATACTCTTCCTTTTCATCAAGAACAGTTGGTCCGAAGGTTGTGGGTTATTGTTAAGCTGTTTAACATTTCATCAAGAAAATGTTTTAAGGTATAAAGGTTGATACTGTATAACATTGTTTTTCTAGCCATTTAGCATCCATTAGAGAAAGCACATTAGTTTTCAAAGAAAACATCTACTAGAACTGAACCAAAAGAGATTTTGGTATAAACAAATAAAATACTGTTATCAGGGTGCCTGGGTGGCTCAGTGGGTTAAAGCCTCTGCCTTCAGCTCAGGTCATGATCTCAGAGTCCTGGGATGGAGCCCCACATCAAACTCTCTGCTCAGCAGGGAGCCTGCTTACCCTCCCCCCGCACCCGCCTCTCTGCCTACTTGTGATCTCTCTGTCAAATAAGTAAATAAAATCTTTAAAAAATTACCATTATCAAAAAGGCAATAAAGAAAAGAAGGAGTATATAGGATAAAACCAAGACTTGTAGAATTGTATTGGATTTATGTCATTAATAGATAATTGCACTTGAAGAGGTAATTTACAATATAGTGACCCCATTCTCTGTCCTCTGTCAAGTTCAATTCCCCTCACCCAAATGACATGACCTATTCGTACATTCTGTCTATACAAGCAAAGTAAAATGGACAGTTGAACATTTATCCACTGACTTTAATCAATGTAGATAGATTCTTTATAAATTCTTGGTTTTTAAGAAGAAACAATTTGTTTTTCATTAGTATCTGGATAACTGTTTCCATTTTTCTCTAAACTATGACCCTCCAAATGTTTTCTTAGGCACTAATCATTGGTAATCCAAAATTCTATTCTATTCTATGAGAAAGAAGTGGATAATTTTATATATTACAATTCTTTTCAAAACCCAATTATTTGTGTATTTAAATGTTTTCAGTCCCTTAGATTTCATCGATGTGCTAAAATGAGAATCATAGGAATCACTGAAATACCTAGTTCCTTTTTCTTATCATATGATTTGTGTACTGAGGATAATGTTAACTTCCAGAAGCATGAGTTTCAAACAAAATAGCTGGCTGTTCACTATCTTGGCATACATTTGTGTCTGTGTGGCTTACTAAACGACTTTGAGATTCCTATTTTAATATGATTTCACAATATGGTTTGGTCAAAGAAAAGGAAGGAGTAAATAAAATGCAGAAATCTTCATCAAAAGTCAACTTAATATGAATTTATCCAAGCTAGGGATAGAACCAGCTCATTGAGAAAAGCCCCACCAGGACTTTAATATAGTCAAAATACAGTTTTCCTGACAACTTGTTTAGAAAATAACAGTGTTTGGAGTAATCCATATGAATAGTTCCACAAACATGAGAACGAAGATTTAGGAAAGTCACTGAACATTTTTACCTTTACTAAAATTTCTAATTACACTCCACAATGAACTAATTTACTTACATATTTAAAACTGTAAGTATTGTGCTCGCTTCGGCAGCACATATACTAAAACTGTAAGTATTTATATTCTCCGAATTCCTATCAGCTCCTGATCTTACCAAATGATCACATTTCTCCCCCTTAAATGTTATGATATAGCATATTATTTTATTATGAAATAAATCAAATACAGAATACATGTAATATTCATGTGAGGTTTGTAAGAAGATGAAAATATGCCTACTCTAAATTACATTAAGAAACAGAACCATACCAAACCTTTGTAATCACTGTACATACATCTTTAGTTTCAGACTATCCATTTCCCCTAAGAAGTACATTTCATACTGAATTTTTGCTTGTTTGTATACCTTTTCTTTCTTAATGAAAGATACAAGTATTTCTTTATATAAATGGGATCATACTATGTGAATTTTTGTCCAACATATCTTTATATTCAACATTATATTAGGATTGTAGATTTGTGATATTACCAATTCAGATTTCAACTACGGCTTAATCCTTTTCATGACTGCAAAATAGTCTGATGTGTTAAAATTGAACAGTACATCTATGGATTCTTCTGTTGGTAGATATTTGCTATTAAGATGATTTGTTACTTATAAACAGTATTTTTTCACAGATATGGAGACAAATGAAGCTATAATTAATGATTAGGAACCAAATATTTAAGAAGCAAATCATTTTACAGGTCATATACGGATGAATCAATATATACTCAGACAAAAGATAAAAGGTAAACTTGCAACATGGAGCCATGAGAAATATTATATATTTTTCCAGGATTACAAACTATACCACTAAGAAGTAAAGAAGGTTGTACAGGTAATATTTTATGCACAGGAAAAAAAAAAAAGAACTTGAGAAGAATGAACAGGCAAATAGGAGCTTTTTTATGTATCTATAGCCACTAACCACATTATGGTTTCTCTTCAAAATCTGTATTTATCAGACAAGGAAAAGCAAAGAGAAAAGATTTCAAACTTCAGAATGGTAACTGAAATATATAAAAAAGTACACTGCTATTGTCATCAATGGCTAGAGTATGCTCAAAATATTCTTTGATTTGATATTGTTACATATTGAAAAATATGGAGGAGGAAACTAAACACGAGTTCATATAAATGACACTGGACCATTATGAATCTGCCACAGAGGAGATTTCTTGGTTTGGTGATGCATTTATTCCCATAGTAACAGAAGCTTATCTCTGTATATTGTAATAAATGTAAAACCACATGCAAATGCATGTTCTGCATGCATTTGTTTTCTGCTGGTAAAATGTGTCCAAGAGTGAGGAATTTTCAATTTATATTGAATTTACATTGAGATCTTTAATTTGCAAATGTTAATTTATCTGGTCAAAATACTAGGGGTAATCTGATAATTTTATGTTAACTGCCAATGCTATATTCTGAGAAGGTAAAACAAACCTAAGCGAGAGGTCAAGCTTTCCCATAATGAGACTGGTTCCATTCACTCTATGATTTTGCCCTTCAAATTTATGCATGTTTATCAGTACAGTTTGATCAGAGAAATAAAAGATACTGTGTGGAAATATTTATTTTTCATATTTCTTCATTATATAATATTACTATCTTATTTTATATTGCATATGTTATACTATATATGTGTGATAGGACTTGACCTGAGATTATTACCAGAGATTATTACACAGTCTCTGTTCTACGTGTAAGACTACTGTCTTTGCACCTGGGGAGTTACAGCCCAAGGTCTACAGGCAGACAGGCAGAAAAGGCGGGAGGAGGTATGCGAAGTAGGAAAAACAAGATCAAGTAGACCCTACAAGACCAAGCTATAACCCAAAAAGGATAGACTGAAACCCATACTGGTATTTCAACACCTTAATTAAGCCCCCAACTCCAATGACGTTGGTGTCCAGCAGGGGAGGCTTCTATATCTCATCACAGAGTGAAGAATCTACATGATCCAGCAATCTCAAAAGCTAAATGCAGCTCTGAAAGGAATAGCATGAACCACAGCTCTGCTGTGGCCCCTCACCAAAAAACCCAGCCAGCAGAATAAGAGAACAGACCTGTGAATGAAAACAATGTCTGCTGCACTTGCCGTGATCATCTGACTATAAAAATAATGTGGCTGCTGGTTTACTTCTGCCTTCTAAATCTTAGTTTCTTTTGGGAACTAAGATGACTGGGAACTCTGCAGGAAAGGAATTATGGGAACTGTAACTCTAGCTTAGTTAGACTGAAACAATAAAAATCCCCCAGAATGTTAGAGAAAGTGAATAATGGTAAGTTAGTATCTTAAGACACACTGTATGAGAGAGACATGTTGACATAAGGAGTGGTCCAATTTATTTGGATTCCAGTGAGTTTAATTATAATTACATGGCCTGAATGGAGGTCTTCCATTTGCAATTAAATTAACTCTTAAAAGGAAAAAGAGAGCCACCTAAATTACCATTAGAGAAAATACAGAAAACTCTGTAAGACGTCTACTTTCAGATTGGCAATGTGAAGAGCTATGTAGATTGGTTCCAAAAAAACCCATGAAAACTGGTGAAAATTAATGGAAATCAACCCCTTAAAATCTCTGGAATTGTTCTACAGGCATAGAGTATATGAAGAAACTTTTATTTAAGAAAACTTACTAAATCTCTGTATAAAAAAGGAGAGTCTCTGGTACCTGACCCATTATCCAATCCCCAACCCCATCCCAATCCAAGCACGATGACAATATGGGCAAGGGTGGACAAATTAACAGGGCTCCTTCTCCCTTTTGCTCTTAGTCAAGGAATATGGTACCTCCCCAAGAGAAGCAGGCTGCCAGTATTTCTCAAACCACCAGCTCTAAATTGCAGAGTAAATTCCTGGCAACTGTTATTGAGATAGTAGAGGCTTCCTTCCCCCACCCAACCCATACTGAAAGGGTAAAAGCCTGACCTCAGGCATGGCATACTGACAATATCAAGACCTAAATGTTTGTGAAGTAGAGGTTTCATGTTGAGAAAGAGTAGCTGAGAAAACCAGAGGCTATCTTCTCCAATTCAGTGCCCTGCTCATAATAAAGAGGCAATCAATGTCTCCACCCCTGGCTCCTAAGCAAGGGTCCTGAGATTGTGTCCAGGAAGAGAGCCACTCCATTAAAGCAGAGAACTCTGAAGTTCTCCCCAAGCAACTATTTGAAACAGTGTTGGTGAGTTCAAGCCTTAGAAAGCTATCAAAATGATAATGATTTTGGTGTTTAGCTATTATGAGTAATACCTAAACTAAAAACTAGTTTACCAGAGGAGACTCAGGGAAAAAAGATATGATGAGTTTGGGGTCAGGAGAAAGCCTCAAACACTGGTCTAAGAAAACTACCTCTGCCAAGGAGCTGAAGCTAAATTAGGTCAGATGGTGAAGTAATTTGGGACACAGGGAGTCTTTGAGAATAGAATAATTACCTGACAGACAGTGGAGCCTAAAATCTAAGTGTGATACCAATAGAGGCAAGTGGTTTACCAAAGAGACCAAGGAAGAGACAGTTCTGCTAAAACCTGTCATTCAAGGATGATTGGGAACAAGCATAAGGCTATGTCTTCTATGAGCAACATCAAAAATTTAACACTTAAAGGGAAAACAGACTTCATGAGAATAGTCCAATCAAGGCACTTAACAAATAAATAAGCAACATAAGAACTGGAGTGGAAGGTGGGAATCGATATTTTAAGTTGCTACATACATTATCAGATATAGAAAACAAGACAGTCTTATGACACCTCCTGTGAGCAGGACCAGATGTTAGATTTAAGAGACAAGGAAATCAAACCAAAGAAAAATAGTTTTAAAAGCAAAGCAGCATGGCAATATCTCATCAAATAAAAAAATCAATAAAAAGACAGAAATTATAAAAAAGAACCAAATGGAAATTTTAGAGGTAAAAAGTACAACTGAAATAAGAGGAATTCACTAGGAAGACTCAGCAGATTTGATCTGGCAGAAAAATGGATGTATAAGTTATTGAATAAGTTGAAGAGTCCTAAAATTTCCAGATAAGAAAATTAATCAATGTATCAAAAAAAGTTCTTCTAGAAACTTACCTAAAAGGTTTAATAATTAAGTTCCATAATTTAGACAAATCTTTGGCAATCAAGTCTAAAGTATCTATCAGACAAAAACAGCTATGTTTTCGAACTTACTGGTATTAACTGTAATATAAGCATACATTTTTTTTATTCCACCTATGCATATTATTTCTAAACTTCTGTAGGTCTGCTAAGTGAATTGCTATATTATATCTACTAGATGCATAATATTATAAAAGATATAAATTCATGTTTAATCAAATTGAATCATTATCATGACAAACTTTATTCCAACAGTAATTATATTTTATAGTATGTCAGCTTGTTTCAAAGATCTTTAGATAACCTAATATCTTACACTTTTACTAAATGCATATTAAGTATATAATTTCTAAGACAGAACATTGAATATTAATTAATACGCATGATATTAAGTTTGTGCTCTTGTGGCTCTTATTTTCATAGGGTATAAAGAAACATATGTTAATGTGTTCATTTCTGCTACACTTGAGAATTTGTACTTTAAGGAAGTATGTGGCTATAAAAAATTGTGATACATTCATAGATTCTGCAAGTCTGTGCAAAATGCTTGTTTATTGTCAACAATTCATATGATCCACATCCTTTATGAAAATGAAGTTATTGTGGTTAGTCACAATAGGACCTGTATGATAAAAAATGGTCTGATAGGACCAATATGGTAAAAAAAAAAAAAAGTTCATATAAGTATGCAGGTTACATTTTATTAAGAAAAAAAGAGTAGTTTTGTCCTCAAGTAAAATAATTGCTTGTTTTCAGAATGAGAAACATAAAAGCCAAAATCTGAATGGATATAGAAAGTTTACAAAAAGGAAATTTTATTTGTCATGTTCAAAGCTAGGTAAAATTTGAGAGTTTTAATATCTGTAGTTAGGCAAAACTAAAGATTGATTTCCTCTGTTTAAAAACAAACAAACAAAAACAAAAACAGCAGCAAACAAACAAGGAGACAGCTGAGTAGGAAGATCTTAAGCTCACTTCATCTCATGGATACAACAACATAACACCCATTACAGTGTAAATAAACCAGAAAATGACCAGAAGATTGTTAGAATAGACTCTCCAATGTTAAGTACAGAGAAGAGGGCAAAAATGGTGGAGACACAGAAGCTAAATGGACCCAGAAGGGAGGGAGAGATGCTGTGAGCTCAGAGGGCAGAGAACCAGACATCCACACCAAGCACCCCAGGCAATGGGAAGCCTTCATAGAAAGACAAGTCCCTGTCACATTTGGCTTTGAAAACCATGGAGACCTAATTTTACCAGTTGTTACAATATCTATCTATCTATCTATCTATCTATCTTCCTTAATTCAATTTAGTTAACATATCATGTATTATTAGTTTCAGGAATAGAATTTAGGGATTCATCAGTTACATATAACACCCAGTGGTCATTACATCAAGTGTCCTTCTTGATGCCTATCATCCACTACCCCATTCCCCTACCCACCTTCCTTCCAGCAACCCTCAGTTTGGTACCTATAGTTAATAGTCTCTTATGGTTTTTCTCCCTCTCTGTTTTAACCTTATTTTATTTTCCTTTCCTTCTCCTATGTTCATCTGTTTTGTTTCCTAAATTCCGCATATGATGAAATCATATGGTATTCATCTTCCTCCTGATTAACTTCTTTCACTTAGTGTAATACCTCTAGTTCCATCCATGTCCTTGCAAATGGCAAGATTTCATGTTTATTTATTTATTTTTTAATTTGATAGACAGAGATCACAAGTCATCAGAGAGGCAGGCAGGGAGAGAGAGGAGGAAGCAAGTTCCCTGCTAAACAGAGAGCCTGATGCAGGGCTCAATCCCAGGACCCTGGGATCATGACCTGAGCCGAAGGCAGAGGCTTTAACCCACTGAGCCACTCAGGCGCCCCAAGATTTCATTATTTTTGACGATTGAGTAATATTCCAGTGTGTGTGTGTGTGTGTGTGTGTGTGTGTGTTTGTGTGTACACACATATATAGTGCATCTTCTTTATCCATTCATCTGTCATTGGATATATTTTGGTTAACATGGATATTGCTGCTATAAACATTGGGCTGTATGTGCCTGTTCGAGTCATTATGTCTGTATACTTTGGGTAAGTACCACTGGTTAGGTTGTTCAATTTTTAACTTTTTAAGAAACCTCCATACTGTTTTCCAGAGTATCTACACCATGTGGCATTCTCACCAAGAATGTAAGAGGATTCCCCTTTACGTCCTTGCCAACATCTCTTGCTTCCTAAGTTGTTAATTTTAGTCATTCTGACCAGTGTAAGGTGGTATCTCATTGTGGTTTTGATTTGTATTTCCCTGATGCTAAATGATGTGTTTTTTTCATTTGACTGTTAGCCATTTGCATGTCTTCTTTGGAGAAATAACTGTTCATGACTTCTGCCTATTTCTTGACTGGACTTTTTAGTTTTGAGTAACACCAGGAACTTTAAAAATCAGCAGCCTGGGCTCTGGGAGAGAAAGAAGTATGGCAATAGGAAACTGAGTCCCCACCCTTAGAGAGACAGTACAACAAACAACCCTAGAATCACAGAAGTAGAAGTTTAAAAAACACCTGGGATATATGAAATGGAGATTTATTAAACCTCATAGTGTATGTTGGAAGAACAGTGAGTTCTCTAGGAAATAAGTTGCTAGTGGGTACCATTCCCCAGAGGCCCCCTACAAACCCCAGCCCAGACACAGACACCTGCAGGAACCAGCACAGCATCAACACTTTCCCACTAACTTGCTCACAACATACCCCACCACCACCTTCTCCTACAGACACATGACCTCCAGCCAGGCCTCAGCTTAAGGTCTCCTCCCACAGTAGATATGAGCAAACCTTGCTAATATCCTAAGACCGTTTATGGATTCTTCTGTAGATCCACCCCCCTTCCCGCCCCGCTTCAACACAACAGGCTTTTTTCCCAAATAGTTGTAGATCATTTCCCAAAACAGACCTGCAAAAATCTTGGTAACACCTGAGACTGACCTGGAGTTCTCCTGCAGACCTGCCTCTTTCAATAAGCAGAGGCCAGAGCCCATTCAAAACAGTGTCACAAACCTGGCAGTGTGCAAGAAGCCTGGGAAGGGGCAGTACCACTCCAAAATGAATTCTGCCCTAGGGAGAGGGGAAGAAAACCACATACAATAGTCTTGATGTGATCCCAACAGTGGGATGAAGAGCATTAGGCATTTGGTCTGACTGCAAGCTCCACTCACCAACAAAAGCTTTTTATGGGCAACACTAAGAAAGCACCCTGTAGTTGAGTGCTAACACAGCTCCAGAAAATGCATGATCTGACCCAACTCAAGCCCAAGGAGTCTCTAGATTGACCCATTAACAACATAGAGACCAAACCTGCTCACAACAGTCAGAATGAGCTACTGCAGATGACTAGACTGAAGACAAACATGGCTTAGTCACAATAGTAGGGCACAGGCAACACACATAGGAGATATCCCTGAAGCTCCAGGTTCTGGTGAACAGAGACACTGCACTGTAGGGTACCACAGGATGCCTTCCTCATAAGGCCACTACTTTCAAGAGCAGGAGGCATAGCTGACTTTCCTAATACAAAGAAACAGAAATAGAGAGTTAAACAAAATGAGAAAAGAATATGTTCCAGATGGAAGAACAGAATAAAATCACAGCAAGAGACCTAAATGAAATGGCAATGCCCTATAGAGAATTTAAAGTGATAGTCATAAAGATACTCCCTAGACTTGAGAGAAAATTGGAGAATCTCAATGATATTCCCAAGAAAGACATTAATAACAACAGAAAAAGAACCAATCAGATATGAAGTATTCAGGAACTGAAATTAAAAATATACTAGATGAAATAAATATTAGACTAGAGAAAGCAGAAAAGATCAGCAACCTGGAAGACAAAGTAATGGAAAGTAATCAGGCTGGACAGGAGAGAGAAAAAAATAATAAAGGAAAATCAATTTAGGGAACTCAGCAACACCATCAAGTATAATAACATTTGCATTATAAGAATCCCAGAAGGAAAAGAGAAAGAAAAGAAGACAGAAAATATATTTGAAGAAATAACAGCTGAAAATTTCCTGAATCAGGAAAGAGAAATAGAAATCAAAATCCAGAAGGTATAGAGATACCCTAGCAAAATCAACCCAAGGAAGTACACACCAAGACACTTTGTAACTAAAATCACAAAAAGTAGTGGCAGAGAAGTTTAAACGCAGTAAAAGGAAAAACAGTTATAAGGGAAACCCCATAAGGCTATCAGCTGATTTTTCAGCAGAAACTTTGCAGGTCAGAAGAAAGTGGCATGATATATTCAAAGTGCTGAAAGGAAAACCTGCAACCATATGCTATCCAGCAATTTCATCATTCAGAATAGAAGGAGAAATAAAAAAGCTCCCAGTCAAAAGTTAAAGGTATTCATGACCAGTAATCAGCCCCAAAAATGTTGAAGGGGACTCGGAGTGGAAAGGCCATAAGTAGGAGGAAGAAAAGTAGAAAGTAGAAAAGCAGTAAATTAAGTATAAATATAAAAATAAGTCAAGAGATTCACAAAATAAAAGGACGTAAAGATGAAACCACATTCCTAAAATGTGGTGGTGGAGAAAGAGTAAAGAATGCATTCAAACTTATGTAAGCATCAACTTAATATAGATTGCTATATGTAGAAGATGTTATTTATAAAATTCATAGTAAAAAGAAAGGAATTCAAATATACCACTAAAGGAAGATAACAAACTCTGAGAATAGAGAAAAAGAAAGGAGCAGAAGAATTGCAAAACAATAAAATGAGTTACAAAATGGCAACATTTACATACCTGTCAATAACTATTTTGAATGTAAATGGAATAAACACTCTAATCAAACACCATGGATATGTTTGGATTAAAAAAAAAAAAAAGACCAATCTATATGCTCCCTTCAAGGGATTCCTCTTTCAGGCATAAGGACACATGCAGATTGAAAGTAAAGAAATGGCAAAGCATCCATCATGTAAATGGAGCTCCTGGGAACATCATAAAGGACTCTTTCACCTTGTATATAATGAGATGGCAAAAATAACCTGGTATAATTGATAGGAGTTATAAGGAAAGTGTTGTCAACTCAGAAGAGCAGATAACCCTTCCCTGGGTTAAATGTGAGTAAAACTTAATTAATATAAATTCTGTAGGAATCCTATGAGATTTCTATAGATACATCACTGCACTGGCTATATTTCTATTTGATTATCAGTCTCCTGGTGTTAATCTTCCTATTAGACCACAAAAGTATAGTGTGATCCATCATAATTCCAGTTGCTATTAAAATACTGATTTGGTCACAATTTTACTTATTGAATCCAGTATAGCCTAGCGGTTTTCATTTGGAGATTCATGTCATTTATGAAATTAATATACAGGTATTTGGTACCTTTGTAAGGCTTACTAAATCTTTTTTTTTTTTTTTTAAGATTTTACTTATTTTATTATTTTTTGACAGAGAGCAAGTGAAAGAGCACCAGCTAGGGGACTGGCAGAAGGAGATAGAAAGAAGCAGGCTCCTCACTGGGCAGGAAGCCAGATGCAGGGCTTAATCCCAAGACTTCAGGATCATTAACTGAGCCCAAGGCAGAGGCTTAACTGAGTAAACCAGGACTCCTCTTTGCCACCCAGATACCCTAGCTTACTAAATCTTTTACTTGATAATATTGATAAATTCATAATATATTATGATATTTTAGGTTTCTGGATTATTATATATCAGGAGACTTTATTTTTCCTAATGAGATTATGTTTATTTTCATAAGTTAGATGCACTATCCTGTTCTTTGAAAACAGAGACATTCATTTAGATATTTCATCTAAAACTTTTGATTGACTTAAGTTTGCTTTGCATGTCACAAGAACAAGAAAATTGTCTTGTTAGTTATATTATTCCTACAATAAAATCTCATCAGATCTGTCACCTTTGAAATTTATCATTAGTAAGTCAACCACAGTAGATTTTAGATTTTTTTCACCAAGAGATAGTTGTTTTCTCTGATGCTTTTCTAGAAGTATTTGCAAATTAGCTACAGTGAAGTTCTTTAACAAAAAGTGATGCAGAGACCCCTAGAAAATTACCATTCAAGTAGTCTTGGGCTTAGATTCCTGAAGGGATTTCATAAATAAGTTTAAGATCACATAGAATAAATCAGGATTTCCATAATTCAAGTGGAGAGGCAGATGTGGTCATGAGACTGCTAAACCAAGAGCAAACAGAATAGGAATTTATTTTTTTTAAGATGTTACTTTTTTATCTCATCAGAGACAGAGAAAGAGCACAAACAAAGAGAGTGGCAGACAGAACAAGAAGCAGGCTTCCTGTCAAGCAAGGAGTTCAATAGAGGACTCAATCTCAGGACCCTGAGATCATGACCCAAGCCAAAGGAAGTCACTTAACTGACTGAGCCTCCAAGTATCCCCAAAGAGAATAAGAATTAAATACATAGGACTGAATGATTACAAGTTTTGTTTGGAATACTGCTGATGTTTTAATATCATATTTTTTGGATATATGGAACCACTCTCTTTTAAGTTATATATAACTCGAAATAATTTAACAGACTATGGTTTTACAAACAAATATTTATTTCTCTTTGCTGTAACCTTCACAATTTAGTCTTTTATTGAGTATTCTTATCCTTATGGCAATATATAAGTGTCTGACATGTTAGCAGGACATAACCAGAAATATTTATTATGAACATTTGCAGGTTCTTCAATATCAGCACCAAGCGTCCAAACTAACATTTCTAATTTAGTCCCAAATAATTAAAACCTGAATGCTCAGATTCTTATCAAGACTTTAGAATGACACACACCTGGTTTTCCCCCAAAGATCTGAAAAAATGCTGTCAGCAAAAGCCTGACAAATTTGCATGTTCATCAAAGGACTCATCAGTGCATCAGACCAAGCACAGGCTGATTTTTCCTTGAACAACCAAGCCAATTTCTGGACCATAAAGTATGTCTAAAGAAATGCTTGGGTCACACATGCTTTTATATAAAAGATATCAATATTTTGGACAATATCACCAAGAACACTGATACCTTATTTTTTAAAAAGTTGTCATATTTTAAAAAATAAGACTATTTTTAAAATAAATTTTTAGCTGTCACTTGAAAATTTTTTAAGAGTTTTTATTCATTTATTCAGCAGAGAGACAGTGACAGAGGGAACCCAAGCAGAAAGAATAGGAGAGGGAGAAGCAGGCTTCCCACCGAGAAGGGAGCCTGACTTAGGGATCCATTTCAGAGCCCTGGGATCATGACCTGAGCCGAAGGCAGATGCTTAACAACTGAGCCACCCAGGTGCCCCAAAATAAAAATAAATTGAAAAAGAAACCAGATGAAACCAGAGAGGGAGACAAACCCTAAAAGACTGTTAATTTCACGAAACAAATTGAGGTTGCTGGAGGGGTGGGGGTGGGGGGGTGCGGGGGTAGCTAGGTGATGGACATTGGGGAGGGTATGTGCTATGGTGAGCACTGTGTATTGTGTAAGACTGATGAATCCCAGACCTGTGCCCCTGAAACAGATAATACATTATATGTTAATAAAAACATAATTAAATTTTTTTAATTATTTAAAAAATAATTAAATTTTTAAATTAACATTTTTAAATTAAATAATTAAATTTAAAAAATTTTTAATTATTTAAAAATTTTTTTAAATATCCTATTTAATGAGGAATGACGCCCAATTCACCACCAGCCTCTTTCATCCACCAGCCTCTTGAAATATGCTAGACTGAAGAGTCTCAGGATTCACCTCCTGGCTCTTTAAAAAACTTGTACATGCATTATTTCTTCTCCTTTCAGGTATCCCTCTTTTAAGAGACTGATCTTCAGGGATTAAATCAAATGATGTTTTCCATCATGCCTCAACAGGTTTCAACTGATTTTGTTTTCAAGAGATTATTTCTTAGGCCTAGATTAACCCTATTCAGGAGGTTTATCACTGTTTCTGAGTTTTTCAGTGATGAATGATAATTATCATGAACAAAAAAAAATGGCTATTTTGAGCTTTGAAATTATATACCAAACTTATGAGACACAACCAGAGCAGTGTCTACAGGAAAGAGTGCAATTGTAAGTAAATTTTTAAAAATAATTTAAATCAATAAGCTAACCTTTCCCTTTAACTGAAAATAAGACCACATTGACTACAAAGCAGGGAAAAGGAAGGAAATCATAAAGGCTAGAGTGGTGACAAAATGTTGAATTTTTTTTCACATTCTTTTTTAAAAATTTTTAATTTTTTTAAATTAACATATAATGTATTATTAGCCCCAGGGGTACAGGTCTGTAAATTGCCAGGTTTACACACTTCACAACACTCACCATAGCAGATACCTTCCCCAATGTCCATAACCCAACCACCCTCTCCTTACAAAATATTGAATTTTACCCAATATAAGGTCCTGGAAAAGAGCAAGTCCCTCCATCCTTCTGTGTTCTGGGAAATGGATTAAAACAAAAAGCAACCTGCCCCATATGATTTCAGTAAAACAGGCTATCTGTTCTTCCGCATGATTCCTTTAAAATTTAGAAATGATTGTTTACTTGCAACCAGGCCACACACAGACATTTCCCTTTTACCTGAACGTACTGACAAGTCAGACATGGAGAACTAACTCCAGTTTTTAGCTCATGAAATATTAGGTGAGCTATTTATCCATGTGAAACTAGCTAGGCACACAGATAAATATTTCCCTATCAAGCTGATTGACAGAGACCTCCCATGATCACAAAAAATCCAAAATACATGTCACCCAGTTATAAGCTGATTCTCTCTATAAAAGTATAAAGCAAAACTACCCTGCTCAGACTCTGATATTTCATCAAGGGTCTCCCTCTTATTGCAATAGCCTAAATAAAATAAATTTCCTTATTCGATCAGTATTGCCTTTGGCAGCAGTAATTAGTAGGAAAATCAACAAAACTGCATCTAAACTATTACCTTCTATTGAGGTGATCGAATTGTGGGTACTTGCAAATGCCCAAACTCATCACACTGTACATACAAATTACAAACAATTATTTATATATCAGTTAAACCTCAAAATATTATATAAATTATGTAAATTTATGTAAAATTTATTTTCAAGAGGAAACATTGCACTAGTAAATTGATAAACTGCTGAATTGCTGACTGTTTAAGATGACTTACATAACAATGCATTCTTCAAGTTTATTTTGGGAACATATATTATGTATGTAAAATTGGGTAAAAGTCTAATGAACTAGAAGGCCAAATTGAAAACTTCTGTGGATTTAAACCTGATAATTTCTGGAAATGTCTAACAGTTTTCTCTAGCAGACTTTGAAAACGAAGATTAAGTTTCAGGTAATTCCACAATTGTGGAGTATCTACAAATGACAATTCATTCAACTACATCATGCTAAATTTTGGAAGCCTTCATTGGGGTGTAATTATTTGCATTTTGGAATAATAAGTAGATACAAAACAAGTAGCTGCTTCTTTTTAATATCTGAGAATAGATACCAGCTGCAACACCCTCTAACCAGTCTCCACACACATTAAGTTGACACACAAAGTCTTCTCATCTAGGGAGAAAACTGTTATACATGCTTTTTGCTCTTGTCACGGAGAACTAGAAGTCATCTTATAGATTGTAGCTGACATGAATGTAACAAATCTACATGTGGTAAGTAGCCAACTTGGTCAGAAAAGTGCCCCAATTTAGAAGGCCAAGATTTATGCGTAGAATTCTAGCCAGAATTAAATAGAATTCCTGCTAAGTCACCCAAAATATTTTGTTTAGTATATAATTAAACTCATCTGGTGGAATATTAATGTATGAATAATTAATGACTAATGTACTGAGTAACATGTAAATTTTCACTACTAATGATGTTAATCACTACTAGTGATTTTCACTACTAATTTCTGCTGCCAAAGGTAACACTGATCAAATAAGGAAATATATTTTATTTAGGCTATTGCAACAAGAGGGAAACCCAGATCAATTTAGTTACTTTTTGCCACTTAGCCATTTACAACTAGATAACTGAAACAAGGAGCAATTAATGTCACTTTGGTTAATTGCATTTATGTGAAAACTGATAGAATTCAATAGGCCTATCTTTTCGGAAGTCATGAATCTTGTGAATTTGAAGATATTCTTGAAAAGGAACTCCCACTTACAGACTTAACCATTAAATAAATTTCTGAAGTATAATTAAAATAGTCATCACCGAAGCAAACTCAATTAAGTTTTGACTCAAGTACATTTCCCATCAACTGTAGTGTGACTCCTAACAGAACCTATGCTCATTGCCCCAAATTTTCAGAATCTACTTTTAATGATCCTTAAAGACAATGTAAATTCTATTGCTATTTCCTCTTATCCTTTAAGTCTCCATATGAAACCCCTAGAGTTCCTTTCTGTTAAAGCTTAAATACATTTAAAAATGGCATTTCTGAGGTAAATGCAGATGTTCACCACGTAGACATGTAGGCATGATTGTTTATACTATTCCTCCTCTGCATATTATAGAAAGGTCATGTGTGATCCAGATGTCTCAAGTGACCATAAGAATTCATTTAAAATTAGGTTTGGACTGATGAGTACAGCAATGGGGTAGAAAATATGTCTTTGGATAACAAGTAATTTGCTCCTGCAGTTTCTGTATTTTTAAGTTTTTTTAAAACCTAATACAGATTATATTTGTTTCCTTCCACTGTCAACAGAGCAGAATTACTTCATATGAGAAATGCAGTTATTGTGAATATGATCCTACACCTCTGCTTTCTCAGGTGTCTATTCACAACACATCTAGGAATTTTCTGAAACCCTGAAGTTCGTCATCATCATAGCCCACACATTGTTCTTCAACAATTATATTCACTGGCATTTTTTTTTTGAAGGTTTTATTTATTTATTTGAAAGAGATCACAAGTAGGCAGAAAGGCAGGCAGAGAGAGAGGAAAGGAACCAAGCTCCCCACTGAGCAGAGAGCCTGATGGGGGACTCGATCCCAGGACCCTGAGATCATGACCTGAGCAGAAGGCAGAGGCTTTAATCCACTGAGCCACCCAGGTGCCCCAGAGGGAGAGAATCTTTCTGGCAGACTTCATGCTGACTGCAGAGCCCAACATAGGGCTCAATCCCATGACCCATGAGATCATAACCTGAGCTGAAACCAAGAGTCTGATTCTAAATGAGTCAGCTAGATGCCCCTGTGAGCATTTTTGAGAATTATTTAACAGTGTGCATGTGCAGGTATGTACATACACATTTATTTGACAGCCAAGAGGTAGAATATAGGGAAAACTTTTTTTTTAAATTATGGTTTTATTTCTTCAGCATTTATCCATATAAGGAATGGCTTCTACTATCTGAAGGGTAATACATGAAATAACAACAACAAAAAAATGCTCAACTCTTCCAGGAACTTGAATACTGAGCAGAGCATAGGAAGAAAAATTGAGTTGAATTATCCTAAGAAATACTTCAAAGCACTTTCCACAAGTTCCAACTATCCTGACAGCCTAAAGCTCCCTTACTTGATAATTTTCATGTCGTCTGGTCCTCAAGATTCTCTTCCGTTGTGTGAATTGTTTTTTCCCAATAAATTTTTTCTTATGTTAGATGTGGTTGCTAACTAATAATGCCAGGGGAAGGAAAAGAGACTTTCCTATTTTGTGCCTGATTTTTGATGGATTATAGTTTCTTACATGTCTAAATTTGAATACTACATTCTTGTAATTTTCTGCTGAATAGCCTACCTCACTCAGAAATCCTCTTGCCTTAATATAAGCACAAATTTGATTTTCTGTGGCTTTTACAAATGGGAGACTGTTACTCTTACTTAATGTTTGAGAGGCTGATTGGGGATTTTGAGTTGAAATATAACATGTGAATTTATAATTTTGCCTATGATATAGGCTTTAAGTTATTGTTTTCAAGAAGAACATCTGATTTCCAGAATGGATCACTGATGTTAAATGGAAGTCTATATTTCACTTAGACTATTTTTTTTTTTTTTTAAATAGAAAGGATCTACAAGGAAGGTTTGAAATTGAGCATTGGTTCAGGAAATAAGCTTTATCTGCCATAAATCCTTTATAAGATAATCCACATCTGTTCCCTCCTTTCATTCCTGAAGTGCTAGGAAATTCTGTTTTTGGCTGGTTTCTAGTTTAAGAGATTCTGTTTTCTTTGGCATAACGCTGATGGCAGCATATTTCGCAGAGAACAAATAGTTGTTAATGAAAGAGCCATTGTCAGACTAGGAACACAGAAGAGGTTGTTGAAACAGATTTGTGACTGTTTCAGGATGGTCCCCAAAGTCATGGCTCAATTAGACTTGCGTAAAATGAACGATGCTCTGTGCATTCCAATACTCAGGTAAACAAACTTACATTTCCAACTTGTCTCTTCCCTCCACCATTGTCACTTGTCAATCCATTTTCCACAGTGCCGACAAATCTTTCTAGATTATATTTCTATTACTTCCAGACTAATATCTTTTTAAAATCATCCATAGGCCCTATAGGTAATGTCCAACCCCCTTTTCACCACTTCTTATCATATATCATGAATAATATTCATGAATATTAAGTATGCAACATTTGGAAAAATACAAATGACCAAACCCGAAACAAAGACTAGAAAGAAGAGCCATTGAAGTGATTAAAAAACTAAGAACCAGTAACCAAGAAATCTTCAGGAGGTAAAGAACATCCAGGGCAATGAAAAAAAACGAACAACAACAAAAACAAAAAACCAGCAGGAAGAACAAGTAAATGAGGAGGGATCTATTTCAACGAATTAATCTTACTTATACAATTTTGCATATACATTCCATGATAAACACCTGCCTTGTCTGGAACATTTGTTCTCAGAGAAATGTTCTGAAATGCAGAACTTGTAATGTTTAAGCTTGTAAATGTTTAAATGTCAATGTGTAAAGACAGTACATAGGTATTGAGCTGAGAACACAGGAAACCAAGAAAATATAAAGCTAATGTAATATTTTTTTCTGAAAATGTATAATTCAGTACCTATTCTAAATAGATCAAAAGTATAATAAGCTAGGTCATGGCAAAAACTTGAGGCTGCAATGTTCAGTAGGAAGAATCTTGATTAGAAGTGTAAATATCTGATCTTTGTATTGGCTCAGACACCATCTAATATGGCAACATATAAGGCAAACAACTCTCTTAAATATATCATTTGCACCAAAATGAAACAACGCTGTAAAAGAAAGTGAATGTAAAGCCTGTCAGGATTTTTTTTTTTTTAAATAATCTATTATTGGGGGCACTGGGATGGCTCAGTTGATAAATATCCAACTCCTGCTTTCAGTTCAGGTCATGATCTCAGGGTCCTGAAATCAAACCCCACATCGCTCAGTATGGAGTCTACTTGTCTCTCTCCCTCTCCCTTTGCCCCTCCCCTTGTGCATGTTTCTCTTTCTCTAATAATTAACTCTTTAAAAAAAAAATCTGGTGCTCGCTTCGGCAGCACATATACTAAAATTGGAATGATACAGAGAAGATTAACATGGCCCCTGCGCAAGGATGACACGCAAATTCGTGAAGCGTTCCATATTTTATGTGGTTTCCCCATGAGCTGCCGCAATTCGCGGAGGAAACAGTATCGCTCAAAGTGAAAAAAAATAGTAAAATTGTGATATTTTAGTAGAAAAAGAAAATCTGTCACTCACTGGGTGGGACTTCAGCAAATGATTTAACTTCTTTTTATGTTTTAGTCTACGAAAGTTAGGATAATTTATATTCATTAAATGTTAGTCCCTTTTTACTTATAAAATAGAAATAACATTTAGATTTTACTCATGTATCCCAAGAAACAATGTGAATTGAATAGTAACAGCTACTGTTAATTTTAACAGGATAAATTTACATTAAATTTATTCATTTCATAACATATTTTTTCTTAGGGATTCTGTATAATGGTTCATAAATACACCTCTTCCTAGAATCAATGGCTAAAAAAACTATGAGCAGAAATGGATTCTAGAGATTGTAAAATACAAGAAGACTGAGGAGTAGAAACATGAGCTTTTTGCCAGCCATGAGGAATAGTGTGACACTTTCCAGTGGGCAAGAAATTCATCTTTTAATGTGTATAAATCAGGAATATGATGAAAATTATAATTTAGAAAGATATGACTATATGCAATGCAAAAAACAATTGCATAATGACAATTCTGAGGGAATATGCAAATTTAGTCACTGTGGCAAACCCAATAAAGAAATGACAATGTCCAAAACTAAAACTTGGGGTTAAAATACCATATGGTATGAATAGAGGTTTCTGTGATCTGCTAAGGAATGTTGTTAGACTTGTGCTGCACAAATGACCTTGGGAGTTTGATTAGCTGACATTAGCTGGCCTCCAGGTCAGAACTGGCCCTTCTGGCCTCAACACCAAGAGCTATAAATTTTGTCTTACCTTCAAGCTGCAGGCTGAGTTGCCCGCTCCGCAACCCACCCCCCCCAGAATGAAATCCAGGAGGGGAGGCAAGCCCACCTAGCTTAGGCTCCTTGAATTTGTAAGGACACACTAATACAAGAGTGTGGCTCGCTCCAAACTGCACACAGGCAGACTTATGTTTAACTTCAAACCTGCATTCTTTTGCCCTATAAATACTGCTCTTCTTGAGATGGTCAGTTAGAAGTCTCACCAGAGGGGAGGATCCTTGCCCAGGGCTCTCCACTGGGAATCTAGCCTGGCCGTTTCCACTGGGCTACCCCATCTAATGAAGCTGGAGATTGTTCCCAATTCGATGTAGCTGTGTCTTATTCTCCTTTACTGCTTACTATTGCCCTCATCTACTTGCAGATTTCCCTTTTTTTCTGTTTCTATTAGATTTTTATAGGATCAATAAAGTGTTTTTTCCTCTTCAAAACTAAGTGTATGGTTGCCGTAATTCTCTTCTTCAGAAAGAAGACATGGACCCATAGTCTTGGAGATTGGGAATGGAATGTTGAGAAGAATAAGAAAGAAAGTTGAGCAGAATAAGGAAGAATTCCAGCATGGCACTCAAAAAGCAAATTTTCAGGAAGGCATTCTGGAATTATTTAGATCACTTCCCAAATAGCAAGGATCATATTGCTGGAAATAAGAAGTAAGTCCTACAGATGTTCTATAGTTTTGCTACTTAAAGTGTGGTTCCTGAACTGGCAACATGGGCTTTACCTGGAGGCTCACAGGGGATTCAGAGTCATATATCTTACCTTAAAACTACTGCATCTGAATCAGAATTTTCACATTATACAGATGACCTAGATAGTCACTGGAAACAAAGAATAGAATTAGAGGTGACCTCCTTACTATCACTCACAGTCACCACTCACTTGAGGAATTTGTTTCTTGTCTCTAACTTCAGTTTCTGCAGATCTAAAGCTTCTGGTTCCCAGAAATGGAATGGGCCACATACCACTGGACAGAGCATTCAGCCCACTAAAACTAAAAATACTACTGCTAATGCTCATCTTAGGCTTTTCCAAAGTAGTTACGTACATGAAGAAAGGAGTTACTTTACAATCAAGGGAAATACCCTTTATTATTATAAAGGTGTGTTTCTGCCACAAAATGCAAACAGTGAGTGTTTCTCAAATGTAGTGGATTCCATGAATGTGTGCCTGAATAAGCAACTGCAGTAGTGATGACCTGACGTAACACTGTAGTCGGGAGCTCAGATCCCCAGGGATAAAGATCTAGGTTCCACGCTGAGCAAGAGACCCAGACCAGCAGGTATGCTGCTGAGAGTAAAGAATTCTAGAATTGGTGGTCAAGGAAGAGATGGCTTCTGGTTACTGACTTGGGACCAATTTCATCAATCAACAGGAAATGTTAATTGGCTCAATAAACTTTTCTTTTTTAAGTTATTAATACCCACTACCTAGGGAATCAGCAATAGTACACTCTAAACTTAGCATGTGGTACGTGACGGGCTGTGTAGATGGACTACAGCAGATGGACTGTAGCAGATCCTGCATCTGACCCATCCGTATCCCCTCCACTTCTATTTCCATAAATACTGGCCCATCTTCCAGCTACCAACACTTACGTGTTTTTGACTGAAATTTTTCTTGACACTATACTTCTGTCTGTCTGCAAATAAGCTATACGTATGTATGGGGCATTAACAACTTTAGAAGTCACCTACTGGTGGATAAATACACCTACTTTCTTGCAGCTCTGGTTATATAACAGAATCATACATTCTACTCTGACTTTAAGAATTAACCCATAGAATTTTTTCCAGTTGCTCACAGTAGTAACATCTGATAATGTACTTTTTGTCTTCCTTCTCCTTCTTATCTCATTTCACACTCACCACTTCTTCTGAGATCCTTTCACATGTAAAACACTAGCACCCGAATCAGTATCTCAGGGGACTCCAAAAAAAGATGAATACCACCAGCATATAGTTCCATTATAATCATGAACTTGGAAGATACTGCTTATGGACTTGGTAAATCATAGTGGTACAAAAAGATTCACAATAAGAAACACCAACATTTAAGGATAAGGGAAAAATGTCTCCAATGATCCAAGAAAAGCATTGGTGAAACAGGAGAAAAATTGAGAATTTGCTCTCAATAAGCTAAATGTTGGCAAGAAAGGCAGGAAACATACAGTGCTAACAATTACAGAGATGTGAAGTCTTTTACCTAAAAATTCCCTATTGTTTTCAGCACCACTGATAATATCTGTGACATATATAGCCAGGGGTGAGATTTTACTCAATGAGGATAAAATTAAGTTAGGTAGGTGAATGAAAGAGAAGGGAATGGAGGAAAACAAAATTTATTGGCAAAGGAATTGTGGGAGAAAATTTTAAAGAGGTGAAAATAGTGAAGATCGATAACTAATAACAAAAAAATATAAAGAGACACTAGGGGTATTAGATCATAGATACCTGGTAAGAGAATAGCATGACAAAGAAATATGAAATGGTAATAGTCTGGTGCAGAGAATATGGAAACTTAACTTTAAAAAAAGGAGAGGTTGAAAAACATTTTTTCTATAAAGATATACTTTTCTAATGAAAATGGTATTTTTGTGACATGCAAACACACAAATTTGAATTCTCTTCAAGATGTGACAAAATATAAAGTCCTTCAAATAGAGGAGCTACATTTAAAAATAAGTACTTAATAAGATACTTTTTAGGGGTGCCTGGGTGGCTTAGTGGGTTAAGTCTCTGCCTTTTGCCCAGGTCATGATCTCAGGGTCCTGGGATGGAGCCCTGCATCGGGCTCTCTGCTTAGTAGAGACCCCGCTTCTCCCTCTCTCTGCCTGCCTCTCTGCCTACTTGTGATCTCTCTGTCAAATAAATAAATAAAAGCTTTAAAAAAAAAGAGATACTTTGCTTTAACCTGAATTTTAGGTAGTCATTACCAAAATAATTTAAGAATTATGAAGTAAATAAAAAGTCTTCACTTAATTAAAGCTCAATGAGCCAAAGCCTGAGGGGATCCTTGAGTAATTGACATTTGACAAAATTACTCCAGACAGGTCAAGTGGTAGAGAACATTCAAGTAATTCATGCATAATTTTGGTACTAAATAGTACTGTTTGGTGATCTTTATCCTAGGTTTGTTAAGTAACTTTCATTGTTCCATTTAACTTTTTATTTATTTTTACTTACTGACTTATTTTTAAATTATAAATTATGACCTGTGTACAAAGATGAATGATTCATAAACACTGATTTTAATTAATTATTGTAAAGTGAACACGTGTTTGACCACTACTCAAGAAGAAAAAGGGCAAGGCCAGGAACCCGGAAACTGCCTTTTTTTCATCTTCAATCAATATCCATTCCCTACTCAAGGCAACTACCATTCTAACACTATATTTCAGAATTGACTGATTTTGCTCCTAACCAGAATCAGACAGAATGCTCTGTATATGACTTGGGTCCAAATTAAGTCTGTAAGACTAATCCATGCGTTGTACACAGATGTAGTACATTACTTTAATTGAATTAGAATAGCCTATATAGCATGAATATAGTCTAATTTATTGATTTTTTTTTTTTTTAATAAAGGTTGAAGAGAGGGTGGGCCAGGGGCTCAGGGAGAGGGAGAGAAAATCTCAACCACATGTCTACCCCGTGGCGGAGCCTCGCACAAAGCCCCACCAGGAGCCTACATGGGACTAGATCTCACAACCTGGAGATCATGACCTGAGCCGAAATCAAGAGTTGGAAGCTTAACCAACTGAGCCACCCAGCATCTCTGTTTTGAACATTTTTGCACTTGTCTTTTGGTGCACATGGAATTATGGGGTAACAGATTACACAATCTGTACCACTGCTTTAACAGGCGACGTTGTCAGTGTTTGACAGTTTCAGTTACTTCCCCAGCTTGGTCTTAACAGTTATTTTTTACCCATTTTGGTTCAGCATTTATCCAATTTATCATTCCCATTACCAAAAAATGTCTTTTGGATTTAACATGTTACATCAGATATGTTAAAAGGATCCCATACTCACCAGTAAATGTAAATCAGATCTAATCATTAGTCACAGTTGAGCATAGATCACTAATACTTGAGCATTTTGAACTAGAAAAGATCCTCTACTTGTTCTAAAATAACCATTCTGTAGATACAAAAGTAGTATTTGGAGTCAGATTGGAGTTAGACCTGAAGCCTATATATAGGTCTTTGCATATTTGCATATAGGCAAATTATGTAACATCTTTGAATCTAACTTTTTTCGTATTTAAAATAAAACTAACAGGACTCACCCTCATAATTTTGATTGAAAATATCTATGCAATAATGCAAAGAAATGTCCTTGGACATTTTATGTGATCAGTAGATCTCAGATTCTTTACCACCTTTACTTTGCAAATGTAGAGAGAGGAACTGAGACTTTAAATCTACATCACCAAAAAAACCCTTACATAGATACCCTGAGGGTAAAAACAGAACCTCCTAATTCACTTCCCAAGGTAGTCTTCTAAAGAACTTTGTGATTTAAGCTACATACAAAACGAAGAAGAAAAATTATATGGGGGTAAAGCAGTGATATATTACAATATTCAAATGGATGTAACTTCTATTAAATTTTCATTATTAAATATAAGATGCTCTGAAAAAGAATCATGTTACTATAAATACATAGATACAATTTTAGATTTTATATAAATTATTTTCCATTCATTAAAAAATATTCATTAAATTTTTATTTCACCAATTACTTCTAAAAGTCCAAGTTTGACAGTTTTACATCTCAGGACTAAGATTTCGCTCACCATCTTTGGGATACCTTTTTGTCTCCCATTACTTACAGGGATACCTCCATCTACATGCCTACAATATATTTTTTTTCCCCACTAACATGATTCCATTCTTTCTGCTATGTACTTCTGTTTGTCTTTTTATAACAAAATAACAGGGCTTAGAAAAAAGGTATAAATCAATGTCTAACAAGAAAGTTTTGAAAAAGTATTTTTCTTCGTATTACTGTCTGTGGCATTTCCAAACCTCTGAACAATTAACCAGAGCATTGTAGGTTAGCCAGAGGGAGGCCGAGTTAAGTAAGATGAGCTAGCTTAATCAGAACCCACAGGCATTGTCAACAGGAACAAATAACTCATCTGGGCTGTGAAAATAGGAGATGGACTCCACAAGAATATTCTCATGCCATCACTGAGCTCTGTCATCTCGGCACCAATGTGAAAAAGAGAGCAGTTTCTTCTACAGAGAAAGATTTAATTTAAATCTAGTGTTCATCATTCAAATAGATTCCCTCCCCCTTTTTTTCTAATAGCCCATTACACATTCCAAAAAAATCTCCTTTGCTGCAGTGCTTACAGAATACATCTCATCAGCGTTGTGCATCAAAGCCCAGCACTTTGACTCTATTAAACATACGCAGCAGATTTTCTATCCATGTTCTCATGATTCTTTTCTTCCAGTATACTTATCTTTTGATGTTAACTTCTCATTGCTATTAACCCTCTGTTTATGTTCATCCTTGCTTCTCAATCCTACAGTTCCTAAGGGTTTTGTGTGTTTTACTCAAATCCTTGGCTCCATAAACATTATCTTAGTATGTATTTTAAACACAGCACTAGCAATTATTTTATCCCATAGAACACCTGAATAAAATATCAAACACATTTTCTTCCTGGTTTGTTCACATGATAATCTGAAAGACTAAAGCATCAAATAAAAAACAAGTCAAAAAACAAAACCATGAAGTAGGTGGCTGTTAAAATGCTCAGGACATTTTTCCTCTGAAGGTTATATTAATAATACAAATTTAAGATAACCTGTATGCTTAATGAGAACAATTAACCTGCCAATTTGCTATACTCTTACATCTGACCTTCTATGGATGAAGTTATCACCTAACTAACACTTTTATTAGCTTTTGATTTTTTTTATAATGCACATTTTAAAGTGACAATAAGTCACACACCATGGCCTAATGATGCTATTAAAATTCAAACCACTGCTCATAAAACAGTTTAAGTCTCTTTGCCCTTTATAAGCCACATTTCCTGTAGATTTACCAGTTGGAGGTGGAGAAGTATAAAGGTATCTCCAGGCTTTTCTCAGCAGGTTAGCATGTTTCTTGAATACTCATTGGCACCAACTCCTTATGTGCCATTGATTCACCTGAAGGTCCATGGATACAGAGGCAGATGAGTTCAGTCTTCACTGACGACTCTGGCTGCATCTTTGCTTTTCTTAATCAAAATCTGATATCTACTTTTGAGCTTCATCTTCTGCAGCTTTTTCAGGAAATGTATTTGGATCAGATATTTGGTTAAAAGAAACCATAACCAAAGTTTTTCTGTCAAGTGATTTAAAAATATCTCCAACACGTCTTACAGATAGTGACTGCACAAATGCCTGTAAGTCTTTGTGAAAAGAACTAAGGGGCACGTTTAATGCATAATACCAGTGACATTTCAAATGTTTTCATGAAACAGAGTTTGCAACATACAATGACAATCCTCTTTAATTTATATGTCACTAAGAAAACAAAAGCAAAAACAAAAAAACCTAGCTTCCAGAGTGTGTGTTCTGTTGTAAGTGGCATTTTATTTATTTATTTTAAAAGATTTTATTTATTTATTTGAGAGAGAGAGTAGGCAGAGAGAGGTGAGGGGGAAGCAGGCTTCCTGCAAAGCAGAGAGCCCGATTTGGGGCTCGATCCCAGGACCCTGAGATCATGACCTGAGCCAAAGGCAGAGGCGTAAGCCACTGAGCCACCCAGGTGCCCTGTAAGAGGCATTTTAATCTCAACTCAAACCTGATGCTTCTAACCTAGCAGACCTACACATTAGTTTTCAACTTCACTCAAAAGTTAAATTGTCACTCACATTCAAAACAGTGTTTTTCTTTTCAAGGTAAAAAAAATCAAAGGTAATCCTCCAAAATGGCCCATACTGTTTTCCCCAGTCATATTGTTCCAAAAATCTCACATACTTAAGAAGGAATCAGATTATACTGAAAGTCTTATCTGGACTTATAAAGTATATTTTCTTGACTTTTTTCTAAAATGCTACTACAATTATATATAAAGATTGTGTGTGTGCATCTTCTCAGTGAATAAACACACTCTCACCTTCATATTATTTTCCTCTAACCTCTCATTCCATATTCCTCCTTAGATTTAATTGAAAGACCAGTATAAGATCTATTAATAGAAAACAATACCAATATAATCGAAAGGCATGTATCTGTAAGGAAGCTGACTTAGTAGCATCAGCCTAAATCCAACATGAGTTACTTGACTCCTCTATACCACCTGAATTGTCTAGGGTAATTCTGGCAAATGCCAATTGCTCAATGATATCTTTAGAAGCTGTACAATTTTCTATTTTGTTAATTACATAGTATTTATTTATCTTATTTTAATAACTATTATAAATTAGGCAAAGGAGATACTTTTACTCCAAGTTAACAGGTATAGAAACTGAAACATTGGAATATTCAAAACATATTTTTAGCAGTCATCTATCACGCTGTTCCGTGGCACATTAAAGAAAAAATCCAAATAGCTGGAATTTAAATTAAATTAATTGTTTCTAGAATACATATGACTTAAATACTTTCAGTCTAGGTTTGGTATAACAATTCCATGGTATTTTTCAGTTCCCAGACTCTTACTTGCTACCTAAGAACTAAGACATAGTGCTTGCCTTTATGGTTCAGTGTAGCAGCTGATGTTCCAATGGAAGAAGTGATGCATGTGTATTTATACTTAAGCCATTATCCTAAACTTAGTATGATGGCCACATTTAGCTGCAAATGAAGTTAGAAAATACGGTAATTTCAGCCCATGAAAATAATCATTGCAGACTGAGATAAAGGATGAGATCACATGTTTGAGTAGGCAACTAAAATGATTTTCAAATATGAATGTATTAGAACATACAAGTCTCTAGTTTTAGAATCTTCCCTTTCTATTGTTAATCTTCCCTACATATTTCATAATTATTTGCTTTTCTCTCCAAATCCAAATTCTGTATTTATAAATGCTTTTGCATGCCCTAATAGTTCAGATAAATATCCAAGTAAGGAAATCTAATAATAGCAGGCAGCTTTAAAAAAAGTATATATTTTTCCCAGTACATATTATACAGTAATATGCTAAACCATATATGTATCTAATCACATACAGTATTTTTATATGTGAGAAAAATGCATAGGCAAATAAATTTAAAGCAATATTTCTTATAATACAAATAAAGCCATTTTATTATAATGAAATATTCTTGAATTAAATTTCAATTTATTTAATTATGTGCAAATCTATACTTGTCACTTTAAAAAACAAAAGCCAGAGAAGCAATGCAAATATATTATAAGAACACGAAAGTATAAAATCAATATCTAAAAGAATATATTGTGTATATTTAATGTCTGTGTATTATCCTTATGTCTGGATTACTTATAAATGACCTTACAAAATATTTCATGGTCATCTCAGTACCTGATGTGGTTAGGATCTGCTATACAACAGACTTTAGTTCAGTAACCAGTAATGACAATAACATTAACAGCCCAACTTAAGTGCTAGTGATGAAGATGATTTTCAAATACTACAGAAGTTTCCCTATTTTACATTTGCATTTCATTTTAAGTAAAAAATATCTTCCCCCTAAGGAAAAATTTCAATGTATCTAATTTTCTCTTCAGTAGGTATCTTTAGACTCTGTTAAAAGTATCTGTTAAAAGCCCGTGATATTCCCTTGTGTGGGGGCAAAATTTATTCTTTAGAGTTTGATACTCCCTCAGGAATTGATTTCCAACTTTCTATCTTCCTATAATCTAGCTATAAAAATAATATACTGTTATTTTCCTCAGAGATTTTATGCAAAATATATTCTTAGTTTTACCACAAAGAAAAAAATATCATACAACTTTAATTCTTCTCAGTAAAAATTACATAAGACACATAATTCAAATTATAAAGTTATAAAAATCTCACTCAACTTGATACATATTCCTTTTAAAGAGGTCCTATCATTAACTAGAAAAGAAACCATGGTCTTAAGTTGTCAATTCAGAAAACTTAAAATCTTACTATAATTTAGTGTACATTTAATGAAGAGCTTAGCAAATGTAATCAAGTTTATGATTTCCAGTTTGCCTTAGGAGAAAATTAGCAGATAATCTAAGAAGGTCCTTAAGTAAATCTAACTTGACCGACCTGACTCAAAAGGTTAATCTTACTGCATATCTATCTAGCACAATGAGAACTAGAATAGTCACTTCAGACAAATTGAGGGACCTAAAATAGCTCCAAATATAGCAAGAATGTTCTTAAGCTAATACAGATTTCTACTTTTGGCTATAACAAACAGCCTTATGCTAGACCAATTCTCATTTCAGGAACAATAAAAGAAACTGGATCAAATTTTTAAAAATCAGTTTGATGTCATTAGGGAATTGCAAATTAGAACACTGAGCTACCTCTATGTACAATGATAATGACTAAAGACACTGACACCACCAAATTCTGGCAATGATGTACAGCAACAGCAACTCCCATTCATTGCTTGTAGAAATGCAAAAATGGAACAACCACTTTGGAAAATAGTTTGGCTCATACAAAACTCTTCATACTCTTACCATAACAACACAGTAATCAAAGAAGTTGGAAACTTACATCCACAAAAGATGGCATCAAACGAGTTGAACTCTTACATACAAAAACCTGTACACAAATATTTATATAAGATTTATAACTGTCAAACTTGGAAGCAATCAAGATGCCTCTTAATGCATAAGTGGATAAACATCCTGTGGTACATACATACAATAGTGTATTATTTAGTGATCAAAAGAAATGAGTTATCAAGACACAAAAAAGATAGAAAGAAACCTTTAATGCATATTGTTACTTGAAAGAAGTTAGTTTGAAAAGGCTACATACATATTCCACCTTTCTGGAAAAGGCCAAACTAAGTAGATAGCCAAAAGGTCAATGGTTTACAGATATTGGGGGGAAGGGAAAGTGAGATGAATAGAACACAGGTAGAACCCGGTGTAGAATTTTTAGGGCATTTTTTTTTTATGATAATATAATGGTGGACATCTGTCATTACACATTTGTCAAAACCTACAGAATGTATAATACAGAGTGAATCCTAGTATAAACTCTATATTTTAATTAAAAATAATGCATACATGTTGGCTCATTAATTGTAAAACTGTACTGCACTAATGCAAGATTTTCATTATAGTAGAAATTAGGGGTAAGGAGTAGTGCAAGACATATAGGATAATTCCCTGTGCTTTTTACTAAATTTTCCTGTAAATCTAAAACTACCTTAAAAATGCCTATGGACTCTGAAAAACAATCTGAGGGTTTTGAAGGGGTGGGAGGTTGGGATACCAGGTGGTGGGTGTTATAGAGGGCATGGATTGCATGGAGCACTGGGTGTGGTGCAAAAATAATGAATACTGTTATGCTGAAAATAAAAAATAAATTTAAAAAATGCCCATTTTAAAAACACATAAAAAATTTCCTCAAAACACAGTATTATATTCCTTTCAGGAAGCAGAATTGCTAGTTGGGATATTAAAGCAGAATTGAAAATACAAAGTAAGGTTTATAAACCAATGCCTGATGAATACTTCAAACCAATTTATGTCTCATCATACTTTAAAAATTCTTAATTTGTGTTGTTTTAATCAGTAGTGTATTTTATTTATAGTTTTCTAAGCATCATGTATTAAAATTCTCCAGAGATGCAAAACCAATAGGATATAAAGAGTATGGTATGGCCATAAAAACAGACACATATATCAATGAAACAGAATTGAGACCCCAGAAGTAAACAGACACACATATGGTCAATTAATTAACGACAAAGGAAGGAGACAAGACTATACAATGGGGAAAGAAGACTCCCATTCATACATGTTGTTAGGAAAACTTGACAACCACATACAAAGAATAAAATTAGACAATCTTATACCATATACAAAAATTAACTCCAAATGGATTAAGGACTTGAATATAAGACCTGAATCTATGAAAGTCCTAGAAGAAGACAAAGGCAGTGAGCTTCTTGAGGTTAGTCTTGGTGATGATTTTTTGGATCATAAAAGCAAAGGAAACCAAAGAAAAATTTTAAAAAGTGGGATTACATGAAACTAAAAAGCCTCTGCACAGCAAAGGAAACTATTAACAAAACAAAAGACAACCAACTAAATGAGAGAATATTTTCTTTTTCAAAAAAGACACACAGATGGCCAACATGCACATGAAAAGATGATCAACATTACTAATTATCTAGAGAAAGCAAATCAAAACTATAATGAAACATCACTTCATGTCTGCGAGAATAACTAATATCGAAAAGACAAAAAGTGTGGGCAAAGATGTGGAGAAAACAAAATCCTTATACACTGTTGATGGGTATACAAATGAGTGCAACCACCATGCAAAACAATATGGAGGTTTTTCAAGAAACTAAATATAGAAATACGATATGAGGGTGCCTGGGTGGCTCAGTGGGTTAAGCCGCTCGCTGCCTTCGGCTCAGGTCATGATCTCAGGGTCCTGGGATCGAGTCCCACATCGGGCTCTCTGCTCAGCAGGGGGCCTGCTTCCCTTCCTCTCTCTCTGCCTGCCTCTCTGCCTACTTGTGATCTCTCTCTGTCAAATAAATAAATAAAATCTTTAAAAAAAAAAAAAGAAAAGAAATATGATATGATCCAGAAATTCCACTTCTGGGTATTTTCCTCCAAAAAACAAAAAACAGTAATTGAAAAAGATACATTGACCCCTATGTCCACTGCAACATTATTTATAATAGCCAAGATATGGAACAACCTGAGCATCCATTAATGGATGAATGCATAAAGAAGATTGTTGTGTGTGTATACACACACATATATGAATGCAATGGAATACTACATATGAAATCTTTCCATGTGCCATAACTACATGAATGGACTTTGAGGATACTAATGCTAAATCAAGTAAGTCAAAGGCAAGTTACCACATGCTTTCACTTATACGCAGAATCTAGGAAGACAAATGACAAAACAAAATGCATAGATATAGAGAACAGACTGGTGGTTGCCTGAAGAGAGAGACTTGGAGGGTAGGGGAAATAGTGATTGGGTCAAGTGTTATAAAAAGTCATCGGAATGTAGTGCAATATATAGCATTGTGACTACAGTTAACACTGTACTGCATATGTGAAAGTGCTAAAAGAGTACATCATAGAAGTGTTCTTTGCAAGAAAAAATTATTTGTAACTTTGGTGACTGTTGTTAACTAGACTTACTACTATGATCATGTTTCAGCATATACAAATGTCAAATCATTATACTGCACATCTGTTTTATGCTAGTCTCAACCTATCAAAAAGCAATGCTACAGTTGGACCAGTCTTTCCAGTTCTCATTATCACAAGATGTCCTTTAGCTGTAATAACAGGAAACTTTGAAAAATAAATGGTTATTATTTAAGAGACCTACAACATACTTAAGGCTACAGAGTGAGATCACAGGTAGAGAGAGAGACAGCATGTGAAAGTACCTAACAGTTCTGTATTCATTGGAGTTGAAAGTGGGGGCTTATGGTTTCATGCACTCACTCTTTATTGGTGAATTTAAAACACAAGAACAGGAATTTAAAGCCTGGGGAGAAGAAAACAAGGGGCCAAAATGGTCAGCTATAGAAATCAACCAAGATCTCTAAAACAAAGGTGCCTCAGTCAGGGGTGGGGAGGAGGGGTAGGGGGGCGGACAGCCTGACTTTTTATCTAGTCTTAGGGCTGGCCATGTGTTTATTAGAGATAACCCTCTTTGAAGTGGATGCCTCAGCAGTCAAAACTAAAGTCAGGCACTTACTTACATTACAAACAAAACAAAACAAACAGGATTTAGACTACAGTGCCTGGAATTAATATAACACTATATATTACTTAATAAAAATTAATAAAGCTTCAGTATTTGCACATTTGAAAGACAGGTATATCCTCAAATAGGTCAAAAGACTCTTTTTTTCTGTAATACGCCACATGCAAAAGGATTGACAATGCATTTGCAAAACTTAAAATGAGTACCTTTAATCTATACAACTTGGTGTACAGAACATCGATAGTACTTAGTCCAGCCTTATGGGATCCTGAGCTTATCTCAACCACCCACCTGTTTCACCCAGACAGAATCTCTTTCCTAATTTGTTTTTTGTGTGAGTCATTATCCTTGCTTTTCTTTATAACTTTACTTCATGTATAGGCATGTCATACTCAAATACATTTGTATGTTTCTGTTCCCATATGTTATCAAGGAAATCTTAGAGTACATGTTCTGCTACCTCCTGATCTTTATGTTCAACATGACATGTTTTACAATTCCTTCATGAGGTAAAAATTGAGCTCTAGTTGATTATTTTCATAAATATTCTATAAATAGATACTCTATAGATTCTATAAATATATTCTATAAGTAGATAAATGTTCCTGCATTATAAATAAATGTTCTATAAATAGATATTTTCATGAATATCTTATAAATTGATATTCTATAAACATTTTACCAACATTTTATGAACAGAATTATTTATACTGCTGTCAGTGGATATTTGATTTCCAGTTTTAAGTATCTAATCTTGAACACGTGTAAGCATTCTATAATTTGTTTTGATTATTTCTTTGAGATGCTCTCAGCTCTCTGATGACATTATTTTTTGTTTTTATAAATCCATGAGTAGATGGTAACAGAGACCCCTACACACACTTAAAAATTAATTAATTAATTAAAAAATAAAAATAAAAACTAAAAAGACCAAACCAAAACAACAACAACAACAAAATCCCAAGAGGTACCATATAGTTTCTACAGTTTCATAATCATTTTATCAGAATGTACAGGAGTTTTTCTGCCTCCTTAACTTACTCTCAAATTCTCTTTCCTCCTGAGAGTTGTATTTCGTTTTGCTTTTCTATTCATGTTCACCTTCTCTTACATTAAGAAAAATAGTTCTACTCTATTTGCTGAAACATTTTAGTGATTAATTTACCTTTAGCATAAATTTAGTCAGTGTTAAAAAAAAACAGTTCAATGTCTGTTGAGTTGCTAACATACAATAATATGATAAACTGTGAAAATTAATTTATTTTCTTATCCTTAGTTTATTCATTAAATTGTACTCAATATTTAAATTCAAAATTCCAAAAATGATCTCTATAGTTACATTTATTCATGATACTTAAGTATCTTAGAGTATTTTTATCTTGATGATAAAATTAATTAACGCTATATTCCATGTTTATAAAATCCATATCTGATATTCCAACTTATGCTGTACATGAAGGGATATGAGCAAGTTAGTTAAGTGCAATAACAAGTTATTCTAGCCACTCTACCCCTATAGCTAAAGTGCATTTACACATTTTTTTTTAAGATTTTATTTATTTATATGACAGACAAAGGTCACAAGTAAGCAAGAGGTAGGCAGAGAGAGAGGAGGAAGCAGGCTCCCTGCTGAGCACAGAGCCCAATTCCAGGCTGGATCCCAGGATCCTGAGATCATCACCTGAGCCTCAGGAAGAGGCTTTCACCCGCAGAGGCTTTAACCCACTGAGCCACCCAGGCACCCCGCATTTACACATATCTTAAGATAGGTGTCTATTTCAGTTTTTACATACAACGGTAGCAATATATTTACCGTATGACGCTGATAAAAATTTAGGAAATTAATAGATGTCCTAAACTGTTTTTCAGAAAATAATCATGTTTTATGTAAATGTTTTAAACCCATTCAAAAGTCAATTACAGTTGTCTTTTTATATTTGCACACTTTCATTTTTTAAAGCTAAAAGGTCAACAATATGATTTTCTAAACTATGAATGTGTTAATTAGGATTTTGAAAATTTATATAAATAGCAATATGATTTCTTTTTAAGGCTGAATTTATAGAAGAATTGGAAGTACAATGAATACTGTGAATCTCTGGGTACTTAAAATTCAGGTTTATCCTTTCAAATGGAATAACTAGAATTTTAATTGTGGTTAAAAATAACAGTCAATGGAAGTATTTTTATTTGACACTTTTTAGCACTGTTTTTTCCTTCAAAATCAGTTCTAATTTGTTTCTGTTTAATTCTTTTTATCTAATAAATATTCACTTCTATCAAATTTCTTGGCAAGGAATGAGTGTTTTTGTCATAATGAAATCTGATGAACCATAATCAGAATAATGACACATTTAACAAATGCATACATCTGGGTTCTTTTCAACTTAACAGCGGGTGTTATTTTAGTGATTCATTGTAATTAGAATTTTACAAAATATACATTTACTTATATTTTTCCCATTTTTTTGATTTTTAAAAGAGCATTTATGATCTTATTCGCATCATACATTCTGACATTCATTAATTTGGCTACAAAGTGACTTTATAGAAATATATAGATACTATGGGATTGTTGCTGGAAATTCTATTGGCTCTCTTATTGCCATGAATATGAAATACATAATGACATCAATTAAACATTAGTGGGTTTTATTAGCATTAATGGAAATTATGCATGAGAATCAAATGGAGAGACACTAGAGTTCCTTAATTTAAACATTACAACATCATGAATGTTTAAATTAAGAACCATTATTTCCAAGAAATGTTTAAAATTGAAGCATGGAATATTAAGGTTTTAGGTAATTTCCCCTTAATATATGTCAGAGCATCATACGTCTTTCTTATTCTGAATTCCTGACCTCTACCATATAAATCATTTTCTCCGCTGGCAATAAAAAGTGCCAACCACTTCCTGTTTAGCACACCAATGCTATACACACAAATTGGCTTAATGCCTACTCATTTGTCAAGGTCTAGTGCAAATGCTATTGCTTTCCTGAAGCTTTTCCAAAAGCTACCATTACCAGACACACTCAGTTATTAGTAAAACCTGAGGTGTTAACATATAATGTGATATTCACATCTGCATTTGAATGCAGAATAAAAATAATACCTATAACCTTATTTTATGGAGAAATTTCTATATGTATATAATTATTTATCACGAGAGGTCTTGATTTATAAAAGGCCACTTGTAAATTGAAATAAAATTCCTTCAACATAAGCAGCTTTTAGACATCTTTGAGTTCAACAGACTATCTTCGAGTATATAGAATATGCCTAAAAGGTATCATCAGAAAAATATGAGATACTAGAAATTAGACAATAGAATTAAAGATACAGAATATTATGAGTAAAAAAGTACACAGTTTCAAAACACAATCCCTTATTACTAAGTGAGAAAAACATCACTTAGTCATGTGTTTCCCTTTGGGAAGCGAAAAGCTGTCAAATTCATAGAAAGTTTTTTTCTGCCAAAGGGAAAAAAGTATCTTGCCAATTTCTTTCTTTCCTTTTTTAAGACAGCTTTTTTGATTTTAAAAATTTTTTAAAGATTTTTATTTACTTACTTGAGACAGAGCACAAGCAGGAGGAGAAGGAAAGGGGGAAGCAGATGCGCCGCTGAGCACAAAGCCAGATGAGGGGCTTGACCCCAGGACTCTGGGATCGTGACCTGAGATAAAGGCAGATGCTTAACAGACTGAGCCACTCAGGGGCCCCAATAGCCTTTTTCAAAGAGAGAAAATTACAAGTATCTAAATATATCATTTCAATGACATTTTTTTAAAATATTTTATTTATTTATTGAACAGAGAGAGAGACAGAGATCACAAGTAGGCAGAGAGGCAGGCAGAGAGAGAGAGGAGGAAGCAGGCTCCCCGCTGAGCAGAGAGCCTGATGTGGGACTCGATCCCAGGACCCTGAGATCATGACCTGAGCCGAAGGCAGAGGCTTAACCCACTGAGCCACCCAGGCGCCCCTCAATGACATTTTTATCTAGAATTATCTACTTGATACAAGATTCTAAGATTTCTAATAATATCATAGTAATTTTCTCAATTTTTAAATGAGTATTCTTAAAAAGCTATGCAATCTATGTAAGCTTTTTGGTCCCCAAACCTCCCTTTTCTTCAGAAATCATATAATGTTCAAGATTTTTGTAATTTTCAACATATTAATTTAAACTGGTTTCCTTATATTGTCTTTGCTTTTCCAAAATTTCCAGTTGCCCTTCCAAAGCAATGTCTTTTTGGCAGCAGCTCCTCTCAGAAAAGGTTTGATTAACTTATGAATGGGCATCATGCCATGTAAACAGATGTGGAAAGTGTAAACAGAATATATCTGTCAATATAGCCATGTGCTGGTATAATCCATGATTCCATTCTAAGTAACCATATTACTAAACAAATTAAACTGCATATACCTATTACATAAGCTCTTTAATGGTGAACAGGGACTTCTGGAAGCTGCCACAACTTTTTCAGGCCAGTAGGATAATATTTTATGCATTAAAGCAGCTTAATATGTTAGACAAGTACAAAAATCTGCACTCTACCAATCCATTTGGAGAGTAGTGATGACAGCCTAAAAGGCAGCCTAAAGTCCCATGCATTGTTTTATTTCTTCTTCAATCAAATATTACACGTGTTTTTTAGGCAATGTGACATATTCTTTTAAATATGTTGTTTGCTAGGTACAAAATTCAATCTACAAATATCGTTCTTCTCATTCCTATTACTCTTATCATCTTTCAAAGATGAGGAAAACAGAGATTACTTCCTCCCCTTCCTTTGTCATTACAACTGTTACTTATGAAAAATTTTCTCCTAGCTCTATGTAAAACTGACAATTGGCTACTAATGAAGAGCTTGGATTTCTTTACCTGAGTCACAGTATCTGAGGCAGTGTAGAGAAACCATCTGTGGATGCTGATAATGCAGGAGTAAGATTCTCTACAACTGACATTTTGGTTTTATCACAAATTGAACAAGATGGCCTGGGGATAAGTAAGATCAAGTACCTACTACAGGAATCTTTTTTACATCTCAGATTAATGATCCAAGTACTCAATTTGGCCCAGAAGTGAAGGTTTTGACTACTGCTTCTCATTCAGGGTGGAACTTTTGGGCAATCTCCTTTGGACACCCAGATTGTGCAAGGTGAAACTAGAGAAAACACCAACTTTTCCCTTCCCAGGTAGAGAAAGTAACACAAGTCTGGGAAATGGATTTTTTTTTAAATTACCATATAATGCATTATTTGTTTCAGGGATAGAGGTGTGTGAATCACCAGGCTTACACAATTCACAGAACTCACCATAGCACTTACCCTCCCCAATGTCCATAATCCAGCCACCCTATCCCTACTCCGCACCCCTAGCAACCCTCAGTTTGTTTCCTGAAATTGAGAGTTTCTCATAGTTTGTCTCCCTCCCGGGTCCCATCTTGTTTCATTTTTCCCTCCCTTCCTCCCCATAACACCCCCGCCCCCACTTCTCAAATGGATTTTAATGGTCAAATGAACATGTTTCCTGACAAAGTTCTATAGTCAGCTGACTCTATAACCATACTTGAATTCCTTAAATTAAAAAAAAAAAGTATTCAATCTATGCCTATTTTCCTCTTTTCTTAAATTCAACATATAACGGCCACAAAATCAGTTAAGCAATAAAGTCAGTGAAATACAAAGAGCCAGAGTCTAAACCTACACCCTCCTACATAATGAATAATTAGTGAGGTGGCAAGTAAGAACTCAGAGGGGATGACACTGGAGCAGGAGTGAGCATGAGGTGACATACAGAATGCACCTAAACATCAAACTTGAATCTGTTTCCAGACTCGTGCAGAGAGATCAACATCCAGTGTTTAACAAGAGGCATAAACCCAGATATATAAAATGTATTTACATGAAAAATAAAGCCATTTAGTAACGTGTAGGTGGGACAAAAATCTGGCATATGCATCCTAGACACTGTGTGCAAAGGCAAGTAGAAATTAGTTGGCAGGTGGCAGTTTATGTGCACTTTTCTTTTCTCCCTCTTGCCTCCTTTATGATAGCAGAGCTAATTCTACCTCGGTTTTCACTCCATCCAGTGACTTCAAGTAACTATAAAATCTGGATTGGGCACCCGGGTGGCTCAGTGGGTTAAGCCTCTGCCTTTGGCCAGGTTATGATCTCAGAGTCCTGGGATTGAGCCCCGCATTGGGCTCTCTGCTCAGCAGGAAGCCTGCTTCCCCTTCTCTCTCTGCCTGTCTCTCTGCCTGCTTGTGATCTCTCTCTCTATCAAATAAATAAATAAAATAGTTTTAAAATAATAACCAACCAAACAAATAAATAAATAAATAGATATCTGGATACCCCAAAGGGTGAAGATTCCCAAATCTTAATTTCTCCAAGATGAAAAGGGACTGCTTATTTATCCCTTATTTTTCCAGTAGAACAAGAATCTTTCCAGCTGAAAGACACTTAATATTCAGTTACACTTAAACTAGGTATAAATGACATTTCAAAGAAGATGTATCAGGTCGTGGTAATTTGAATTCTCTAGGGAAAAAGTAACTTTAACAAAAGTCTTATCTTGTAACAAAAAGTTTTAACAGAAAATGTAAAGACACAATCTGTTTCTGTACTTGATATTAGCATCACTGGCCAGTGCTTGCTGACAGCCAGAACAAAGTTATAAGAACCCCCACTGTAGACACTATCATCCCACCTGAAGTCATGTTTCAATGCAAACATCTAGTTTATTCCGGGAGTACTAAACATTTTTAGTGCATCACAAATCTCAGCAAATTTTGCAACGAGGCTTCTCAGTAATTAAGAAAAGAATGCTGTGATTATTCCACTCTTGTTTGGGCAAAATATTTTAAGTAATTTGGTTAACCATAGTTTTGATATGTTAGCATGTATAACCTCAGTTAATGAACTTGGCTAAAAGGAGTTTATGCATAATAAATGAGCTACGTATTAAGGAATTACTTTGTGGAGAAGAGGGAAATGGTTTACCTTATTTGTGGTAATATGAATTGAGGCTACATTTTTCAATTACCTAATATAGTGTGGTGTCAGCAAGTGTATTGTTAGAAATGTTTGAAGTCTGCCATAAATCACCTCATGTATCAGAAAACCTAAATGAATACACTATTCTACTTAGGTTTATTATAATAATTTAAAACACATTTTCTTTCTGTTTTCTTACAAAGCTGTTCTTGCAGTTATTTAGAGTGACAAGTAAATAGATTCTCTTCTGTGCTCGTCACACTATTTTAGACTACTTCAGAGATGGCTCTTCTTCATGAAGAAGCCATTTAATTCTGATTAAATTCTACTTTATTTTGTAATATGCTCAGGAATGATATCTTTTACATTTGGATTGAGAAACTTTGGTTTCATGCAAATCTGAAGTGGATGATCTGTTTGACATCTAAGTAGTAAAGATTGTGACTGACCATCTATACCTGCATCTGTACTCACATTTATATGTAGGTCTATGTTATTTCTGTTTATACACATCTGTGTATGTGATATATAACCTATGTGTTAATTTGCATCTCTGTTGACGTCCTACCAATAAGGGATGTCCTATCAATAAGGGATGTTGATGCCTCTGTGTGTGTGTGTGTGTATACATACGAATTTATAACTATGGCATTCAAATCACTATCATTACATAAACATTCAACCTTAATTGACCCTTGACTCTTCATATTGATGGACTGGCATAAGATACTATAGGTACCACACATAGGCACAACTTGTTTGGATTAAATTTAAGTCACACTCTCATGTGGCTAAATCAAAATTACTTCCAGTGTGCCTTTTAAATCATTCCCATTAGCACCATTCTTCAGTTTTAATGGTTGTCCCATTTTGACTCCACTAATTATATTATGTCATTATCCCCTATATCCATTTCTTTCTTTCAGTTATTTCTCTGCTTTGTTATGGCAAAAGTACACTCTAAAACACATTATATCTCTTTGTGCCTATCTGTTTTCATAATGTGTTGGTATTAGTTTGGACAGGCTACTAAGGAAATCCATGTTTAATACCAATGTCAGCACATTCATTCTAGGTGATAGAGCCCATGGCCTGTTTTAGTAAAGTTTTATGGAACACAGAAATGCTTCTTTCTTTATGTATTGTCTGGGTCTGCCTTTGCATTAAACATTCACAACTGAGTAGTTGTTACAGAGAACTTAGCCCACTTCTGGTTTTATGGAAAACAAAACAAAACAACAACAACAACAACAACAAAACTACTTCTGCTTGACACAACCGAAACTTATTTTCTGCTCACAAAAGAGTTTTTGTTTGTCTTAAGATTCACTGGGTACCTCTCTTCCATGTGGTCACTGAGGGAACTTGTCTGGCGGTTCCTCTGTCATCTATAGCATGTGGCTTTCAGGACTGCCTTGCTGTTTTCATCCTAAATGAAGGAAAGACCACAGAAGACTAGATGGGGATATTTGAGGGGTGAGGCCTGAATATGCCTAAGAGAAAATTTCACTCATATTCCTTTTGGCTAGAAATCAACCACTAGTCAGTCCAGATACAAGGGAGGTTGAGTAAGTCACCCAATTTTGTAACAGTGAAGAGAATAATGCTGAATAAGTAATATCTGCCACAAGCTCTAAGAGTTTCAGTTCTGGAGTTCTGGAAGAACTCAACAATTTGATTTCTCCAGGTCTGCCACTGAACACCCTTAGAAATTTTAAAAGGAGGGGTGATTATTGCCATAATAAAAAAGCCACAAGTCTCAAGTAGACTCTCAGTCTGGCTCATCATGTTCTAGTCCTCTGTTGAACGCTCAGATTTCCAAAGCAACAATTTCAAATTTTCCTTACTTTGTCTAACCATTTACTTCTTTTCCATCCTGTTCCATCCTCTCGGTCTTAAAATTGTTTCTGGTCTGTAGAAAAATGAGAGAGCTGTCTCTCAACTTCTCTGTCCCTTATATCAATTTACCTGCAGCTACAGGCATCCCTTCTGCTCTTTCTTCCTTTTATAATATGAGAGCTGTACAATCTAACTCAAGGACAAAATTTGCAATAGAGTCATGCCTTTGATTTAATAATGTTACATAATCTATTATTCTTCGGGCTTCTTTTGTTCAAAACATCTTTCTCAAATAATAATGCCCCTTTGGAATGTCTATTTTATCTTAACTCAGAGAATAAATAATCCAGCCATTACCTGACACATATTTTCCCCATCTTTACATAGCTTCTCCTGGATGCCACTCTTCAAAGCTGAAATGCCACTCACTTCTCTCAGGTCAGAGAGAAGGTGACTCATTAACAAGGACTATCTACCAATATCGCTGTGTCCATGATCAGCAATCTCCTCTCTGAACTATGTGTTCCAGATTCATCTGTTCTATTGTACAAAAACACACTAACGGCCATCCTGTTAATCATATCTTTTATTTTCTTCCACTGCCACAAAGGCAAACGAATACCATGACCACTCATTCAAGTTGCACAACCAAGAAAACAAACATATCTAAACTTAATAAACCTAAATATATCCATATCTATGTATCTATCTATCTATCTATCTATATCTTCATGTCTTCCTTCCTCTGCCGACAGCCTCCATGACATGTCCATTTTAACACACACACTAACGTCAAAATATACAAGGTCAAAACATCTGAAACTCTGTTTCCATTTCTTCCAGATTGTCAAATTTATTGGCGTAGAGTTGCTCATAGTATGTTTAAGTCTCTTCTTTCTAGTCTAGGCTGCCATTTACTTCAAATAACAGAACAATCTTACCTAATTATATTGATTAGTAAACTTTTTTTTTTCCAATTTCTAGCCTCCACAATGTAGGCAGAGAAACAGGATTAGTAAGCAGTATCATAATTCCTCCTTGCGTTAGTTTCTTTCCCAGATACAACTGTTCCCCTTTAAATAACATGCTCAAGACCAAATTTGGTGAGTTTGGGGAAAAATGTTTAAACCCTGAATAGATAAGTTTCTTCTTATCTTCAAACGTATCCCTTACAGGATCCTCTGGACCCCCGCCTCACATATCTTTTTGTCATGGCACCCAGACCATTCTGTTTCTTCCTTCCGTTGCCTCTCATCCTACTTCAGGACGTTTTCTCTTCAAAGGGTTAACATCTGTTCGGACCTCAGGTCTAATAATATTTCAAGGAAAATTAGGATTATATCATTTCCCACCCGCTTTAATAGTGCACCTTTTACTTTACTTTTATAGTACTTAATAGCGTTGCCATTTGGTTTTAATGTGACTATTATTCATGGGCTTATTCAATTAAGGTTTGCCTAATTCATCAGACTGTGAACTCCAGGAAAGCAAGACCTTTAATTTTGCTCTCCAGCTTGATTCCAGTACCCGGCATAGTGCTCAAAACTGGGTAGGAAATGAAAAAGTATTTAATAAAGTATCTCACAAATAATCTGATCAATAAAATCAAAACAATTCAAACTGTCACATGAATTAACAGTATTATCTTGTCCAAAATGATTTAGTCTTTGACTCTCAACTCTACTCACCCACCAGATATCCAGGCATTTTCCACTTGTGAATAACTACAAAACTGTGATAAGTATAATTTAAAAAGACGGTGCACCCCATGGATGAGCTGCTCTAATTTAGTGGAACAAACTTTGCTCTATCGAATTAATCTTTCTAAACTGTCACCACATCATGTCTTTATGTGAGCAAAGTGGAGTCTACTTTGTTCACCTGTTTCTGTATGATTGTATAGTATCTTCTATATGAATAGTATCTTCTATTGTATTGTATAGTATCTTCTATGTATCTCTTTTCTATAATAAGTAAAATAGACAGCTTTTTATTTTCTGTTCAAGATGTCTTAGTCTGTTTGGGTTGCTACAGAAAAACACCATAGACTTGATGGCTTTTGAACAAATTTCTCAGTTCAAGGGGCTGGAAATTCCAAAATCAAGGCACTGTCAGATTCTGCATCTGGACATGTTTCCTGGTTCATACAGGTACCTGTTTACTGTGTCTCAGTGAGGCAGAGGAGTGAAGGAGCCCTCTGATTTCTCTTTAATAAGGGTACTTCCATTGATAAGGAGTTTGACCTCATGTTCTTATATCTACCAAAGACCCAATCTCCTAATACTATCACATTGGGCATTAGGGTAACATATGAATGTTGGGGGCAAACATTCAATTTGGAGCACAAGTCCTGTTTTTCTAATATTTAAGTATCGTTGACTTTTTTAAGGTAAAATGTAAATATTGAATTGAAATTTTAATTGAAAGAATTATGCAGTCCCATGCACACATAACAAAGAAAACAGAGATCATATGTATATTTGCCACTGTCCCCCAATGGCAACTTTTACAAAACCATGATGTACACTGAGGATATTAACATTGATTTTAAAAAGAAGAAAACACTGATTTTATTTTAATATCTCATTTTTAATTCATTTTTATGCATGATTATATTTTTATAAAATTTCACCCAGTGTTCAGATTTATTTATCCATTACCACAGCCAGCATAACTCTCTCTCCCTTGTATTCTCTGATATCCATACCCATTTCCTCCAACCTCCTCTGACCTTCACCACTAACTCCTAACAATCACTAATTCGCTCTCCTTTTCTAAAATTTCTTCATTTTAAAATTGTTATATAAATGAGGGGTGCCTGGGTGGCTTAGTCAATTAAGCATCTGACTTTGGCTCAGTTATGATCTCAGAGTCCCAAGATCAAGTCCGTGTCAGGCTCTATGCTCGGCGAGGAGTTGGCTTCTCTGCCTCCCTCTGACCCTCACCCTGCTCATGCTGTCTCTCTCCAATAAATAAAACCTTTTAAAAAATATTATATAAATGAAATCATATAGCATGTAACCTTTTAAAACTGCATTTTCCATGCATAATTCCCTGAAGTTATGTTGTAAAAATCAATAGTTCTTTTTTTTTAATTGATGAGAATTCCATAGAGTGAATGGCCGGACGTAGGTATATTTGTGTATCAGAATTTAACAATTCATTCCTTGAACAGATATCTGGGCTATTCCCAATTTAGGGCTATTCCAAATAATGCTGTTAAGAATACTCAGATGCAACTGACCCTTGAACAACACAGGTTTGAACTGCATGGATGACTTACACACAAGTTTTTAAGAGTTGACAGCAAAAACCAGAAGGCATTTATTTACATGTGCCCACCCTAGAATCTACAAGACCAAACTGAAGGTGATTGGGCAGGGTTGGAGGTTGCCCCTTGTGTCTGTGGGGTGGTTGGTGGAGCACACGGGGCTGGTGGGCAGGGTTGTTGGGCTAAAATGGAGGAATGTGCCCCCCCCCGCAAGTCTTCAGCCCACCAGGCTCTGGTGCTCTCCTGCTGTAGCCTTGGGCCCTGGCCCCATGACATCTCAGACACCGGCCCATTTGTGTGGCTGTAGCTGCTGATGGTCTTGACCTGGTGGTCCACCTCTAGGCACATAAAGAGCTTTGCTACCTGTGGGCCCACCCTGAAGGTATCACTGAGAGGCTGAGGTCAGCAGGCTGCAGAACATCACCGTCCCTGGGCCAGGCCTACTTCTGCCACAGCCCATGTCCCAGCTGGCCTGGTCTACATCTGCATGGAATTTCAATAAATATGACAATTCTGTTAATTTATTTCCTCTTTATGATTTTAGCATTCTCTTTATGATTTAACATTCTCTTATACTGTATTTTATTGCAAAAATAGAGTATATAATACATATAGTACAAAAAAGGGTATTCATGGACTATTAATGTTATGGATAAGGTTTCCAGTCAACAGTAGGCTATTAGTTAAGTTTGGGGGGAAATAAAAGTTACACACAGATTTTAATTTTCAACTCTGCACAGGGTCAAAGCCCAAACCCCTGCCTTGCTCAAGGATTAACTGTATACGTTTTTATGTGAACATGTTGATAGTGCTCTGGGATAAATGGCAAAAAATGCAGTTTCTGGGTTTTATCGTAATTGCAAAGAACTACTTTTTAAAAACTTCTCCCTACATTTTCACGAACTGTCATATGTGTATTCTGAATGGCAAAGCTACTTAAATACGGGATTGTTCGTGTCTTTGAGTCATACGTATCCACAAATCAAAAACTGACAGTATACTGATATAAAGTAAAGGTCGACTTACAGAAAGGATATATTTCACCCAAAGCCAAGTTTTGCTAATAGTTCAAAGGATGCAGACAATCACAAATCACAGGTTAACAAACTTGGCAACATCTGAGACCAGTCCTGAAGCTTTCCAGGTTCTTTCTTTGCCACATTAGAGCAAGCTTTTATTCCAATTTAATATACAAGTTCCCAAGAGATGCATCAGGGCATCACCTACACAAATGGAGTTATTTTAGTCATACAATATCTTCATTTATATGGTGATAATTACAACCTGTCACTGACATTTGCGAGCAGTCTATGCCCTATACATCTACAATGTTGAGGTTTATAAGCCATTTTCACAGACAAGGTATATCCGGTTAAAAGTATTTGATAAAAACTCTACTTAGTTTCTACTAGTAAATAACATCTGGAAGTAAGATTAGCTTGATTACAAGGAGGCCAGACCATATCATCTTTTTAAGAATTTCTTCATGATAATTTACAAAGGCAAGAAAAATGGATCACAGACAAGTTACTAACCCTTCCTTTCTGGCCTACAGTGTTTTACTTCGGAGGTCCCTAAAAATATTTTTATAACAAATATGAATGAGGTAGAAATCACAAACACACACACACACACACACACACAAACACACAGAGAGTTTCTGGACTTTTCATCTGTACTAGGAAAAATAAAATTGACCTCCTATCCATAACATCTTGGTGTACTGGTCTTTTTTTTTTTTTTTTCCCCCTAGCAGAATTTATTCAGGCTTTTTTCATAGAGAAAAATACTGATAATTCTCACCATAAATGTATTTTTAACCTTTCTTCCCATCTCTAAAACACACTTGCAATCTTGACCTATACAGAATATAAAGGCCACCCTTTTCTGTATTGATTTTTTTTTTTTTTTTTTTTTGGTCTGCGGTCATGCTTTGCAATGCCTATGGATAGGAATTTTATATAAGCTACTAACGGTTTTCTTAGGAACCTTACTTTGTAGGGTATTTTCAGTTAGTATTTGAGATGAACTTTATAAAATATTTCAGTGAAGGTGGCAAAGGTCACAAATAAATGAAAACATTTTTTTTAAAGATTATATATATATTTTTTTAATTTTTTATTTTTTTATAAACATATATTTTTATCCCCAGGGGTACAGGTCTGTGAATCACCAGGTTTACACACTTCACAGCACTCACCAAAGCACATACCCTCCCCAATGTCCATAATCCCACCCCCTTCTCCCAAACCCCCTGCCCCCCCGGCAACCCTCAGTTTGTTTTGTGAGATTAAGAGTCACTTATGGTTTGTCTCCCTCCCAATCCCATCTTGTTTCATTTAGAGGTTGTTTTTTCACAAGGACACCTATCTGTTTAAATATTTTCATTTAAGGGCACCTGGTTGGCTCAGTTGGTTAAGTGCCTGCCTTGAGCTTAGGTCATGATCCCAGTGTCCTAGGGATCAAGCCTTGCATCTGGCTCTCTGCTTAGTGGGAGTCTGTCTCTTCCTCTCCCCCTCTGCCTGCCACACCCCCTGCTTGTGCTTTTCAGGGCCTGCTATCTCTCTCTGTCAAAAAAAATATAATCTTTTTAAATGAAACTAAATGAAAAAGATTATATTTTTTTGATTATATTTTTAAATGAAACTAAATGAAAAAGATTATATTTTTTTGATTATATTTTTAAATGAAACTAAATGAAAAAGATTATATTTTTTTGATTATATTTTTAAATGAAACTAAATGAAAAAGATTATATTTTTTTGATTATATTTTTAAATGAAACTAAATGAAAAAGATTATATTTTTTTGATTATATTTTTAAATGAAACTAAATGAAAAAGATTATATTTTTTTGATTATATTTTTAAATGAAACTAAATGAAAAAGATTATATTTTTTTGACAGAGAGAGATAGCAGGCCCTGAAAAGCACAAGCAGGGGGTGTGGCAGGCAGAGGGGGAGAGGAAGAGACAGACTCCCACTAAGCAGAGAGCCAGATGCAAGGCTTGATCCCTAGGACACTGGGATCATGACCTAAGCTCAAGGCAGGCACTTAACCAACTGAGCCAACCAGGTGCCCTTAAATGAAAATATTTAAACAGATAGGTGTCCTTGTGAAAAAACAACCTCAATGGCTTTAATACCAAATACAAGAAAAACAAACCAAACAAACAAAAATTTTAAAAGATGACCACCACAGAGCAGGAAGTTAAGATAGTCACTATCCTTTCCATAGACAGAGCCACATGTCAAGTTGAATCCCACACTTGTCTGAATGTATTGCTTGTTGTGAAGCAATATGGAGTGCAGTCTATTGTGATGGGAATACAGGATCCTAGCTTAGAATAAAAAGGGTAGTTTTGGAAGATGGGCTCACTCACCATTAACTATCATATACATATTTCTCTATTCCATTGGTATCAGTAATCTAAAACTTTAAATAAATTATGTGAAATAAAACTCCAACTCATTAAAGTCATAGGCAAAAACATAGAGAGTCAATTATCACATGGTTTCACTTACTTGTGGAGCATACGGAATAACCCAGAGGACATAGGGAGATGGAGAGAAGTGAGATGAGGGAGATGGAGAGAAATGAGATGGGGGAAATCGGAGGGGGAGACAAACAATGAGAGACTGCGGACTCTGAAAAACAAACTGAGGGTTTGGGAGGGGAGGTGAGTAGGGGGTTGGGTGAGCCTGGTGGTAGGTATTCTGGAGGTCATGTATTGCATGGAGCACTGAATATGGTGCATAAACAATGAATTCTGGAACACTGAAAAGAAATAAAATTAAATTAAATGAAAAAAAAGAACAACTTTCATGATGTAAAAAAAAAAAAAGTCATATGTAAAATCTAACTTTGACAGTGTAAGCAAAGTAAAAAGAAAAACAAAAGGAAATAGTAGCCAGGAAAGTAAAAGTCACTATATGAAAAATTAAAAATATAAGGTGCTCATAAATATAGAGGTGCTATTTATCCTTTTGGTATGCTATTTTGATCATTTATTGTACAGAATGTAACATTTCACTTTTGAGTATATTTTGTACTTTATATATGAAAATATTATCTTGATTTAAAAAATAGAAATGGGTCCACAGTCTAAACTTTCTATTACATTTTTCATAAACAAAGGCATTATCTCTAGCTGTACAAGGACAAATCACATTTAAAACCTTGAAATTGGTTTCTTTGTGAGCACAGGAACAAATAATAGAACCCTCTTATTCTGAATCTTGGAGACCTCCTACATAGACAATTTCTTCATAGTTCCTATTGTGAAAGGTTCAGGGACAGAGCTATACAAACTGGAAACCCCAAAATATAAAGAATATATAATCATACCTGATATTATGTTTCTGTGATTGTCTTTAATAATACTGTAGTTAGTAGGGTAATATGCAAATATCCAAATACTCTCTAAGGAACTACACTTCTGAAATTTTGTTATACTACCCCACTGTCCACTATCTCCTAGCAAGGGGATCGATTTACTCTTCTTGTAATTCCTTTTCATCCTCCCTCCTCTAAACCTCATTCAGAACTTTGAAACTGGGGTAGCTCAGTCATTAAATGTCTGCCTTTGGCACTTCCACTCAGTCTTGGTCCCAGGACCCTGGGATCAAATCTGGCATGGGGCTTCCTGCTCTGTGGGAAGCCTGTTTCTTCCTCTCCAACTCTCTGTGCTTGTGTTCCCTCTCTCACAGTGTCACTCTCTGTCAAATAAATAAATAAATAAATAAATAAATAACTTTGAAACTTGGAAGTATTGCTTTTATATGCCTTATCAATGTTTGAGACACAATTCATGCCCATTCCTTCACATTTTTTTTTTCTTAGCTTCAGTTTCTTTTTTCATCTCTTTAAAAATAAGGCTTTGCATATTTTGTCCAGTTACCATATTTATTGGACTTCAAAGTCTCCAAACATGCTTTGAGATTCTGGATAACAAGGATATTTGGCCCGTCTTGGTATCCTCACAGTACCTACACCAAGCCGGACACTTTCCCCATCGCGTGTACTCCTTCCTCCCCTGCTCAATTAAAAGAATTGCAAAATATCCAGTGGAAAAACCCTTCCAAATAAGTCTCAAGTGCCAACATTTAATTTGTGCCACCTCTGGTTTCTTCCCCGAATAGAAGAAGTATCCTTTTGAAAATACTGAAAGTTTCCTGAAGTGTTATTATACAATGTTAAATATTGTCTTCTGCGGAACCCTACAACCAACTCAAGAAAGAAAATAAAATTGTTAAGGGCAATTTAGAAAGTAAATTGTTTTTGTTATTGTGGTGACTAAAAATTCTCATTCCAGAACACCTAGCTTTGTTTTCTTGGGTTAAACATTCTGTTGTAGATATTATATTTGTAGTATGATTATTTTTTTCTTTTAATTTGGGCGAGCAGAAGTAATACATCCTGGTTATTTCGCATGCCCACCTCTAATTTATAGAGTACAATTTCTGTTTTTTAGATATTATTTGGGTGTGAGAAGTTAAGTTCAAATGTCTGAGGGTTTCTTAAATCTAGCTATTGGCTAAATTCTCCCAAATCAGAGGCACATAATGACAATACCTTAATGTTACAAGATTACAAAGTCTCCTCATGGACTCATGATGCTCACATACAGCAACCTTGTTGACCTGAATTGTCTGAATGTGAAAACCAGGGAACTGATGATTCTACAGGCTCTAGGTCATTTGATAATTCCAGCTGTGCTAGCTGTGGAGCTCGCCAATAAATCCTGCCATCACCCAGGGCTTTTCCTAAAATCTGTGCTGTCATGGATTTAGAGACCCACTGATAAATGATAAGAACACTTGATAAAAATAACATCAGTTAGCTTAGTCCTGATTTTTTTTTTTTTTGTCATTATTCTCACAGATTTTCTGACAGAGACAATAACCGGTATTCTCAGTGAATGGATACAATTTTACCTTAAAAAAGCTCCAAGTTTGCCTTATTACAAAGACTATTATGTAATATATTTTTCTGGTGTGCTCCTGGGGATATATTAGACAGTAAGAAAAAACAAGCTGTAAAACCTTCCCTGACAATGAAGCAGAAGATTGTCTAGTTCTCTGTGATGAGGAGAGAGCATCTAACTCACAAAAACACAAGCCTGGCAGTGATTACATGAAAGAGAGACATTAAAGGGGATGTTCTTAGAACATACCATCATATCTGAAAAATGTATGGAAACAAGGTATAATTTTCTAGGCTCACAGCAACAACAACAAACACTGATATTTACATTATGTATAACAGTTTGCACAACAATTTTGGATGCATTCATCTTTCTATTTTAGACAAAGAAAAGAGAATGAACAAAGAATGAAAGGAACGTGAAAATCCATACATTTCCCTACACAAACACTTACGAAGGATAAGACTTCAGTTATGAGGGCTGGTTTACACATGAGCCACGTTTTCCCTGTGCGCCAATATGCAAGCGAGTGCAGCAAGTGCAAGTGGCCTCTAACACGGAACAGGCTTGACCTGCTTCTCAGACGACAACACAGTGGCAGGCACACAACAAGTAGTCAACAGACCTTTGTTGCTTCAGGAAAGGGTGAGATCACAAAAGGATTTTTCATACCAAAGGAGGAATTAAAAATATGGTAATACTAGGAAATGGTTTCTATGCTACTCCTTTTTTTAATAGAATATAAAAATATTTTGTCAAATTTGGCAATGCATGTACTTATTTCTTCAGTAAATACTGAGTGAATTCTAAGTGTCATAAACATGAATACTGAGGATGTGCCAGTGAGTGGAAGGAATGACAGAAAAATTCTTCCCATGGTGCTTGCATTCAGATGATTCTTTTTTTTTTTTTTTTTTAACAGCAGGAAAAGATTTATTTTGATATATTTCCTCTCGCATTGACCCAGTATAAGCATACACATAATCATCTGTGACTGTGTCTTGAATGTAAAAAACAAAAACAAAAATTAGCTATTTTCAGATGATTCTTTTGTTTTCAAATAGAAAATAAATGTTTCTTGGATAAAAATTTACACTAATTTCCTTATGAAAATTTCACTCAATTTCTTTAATATTTATTTATTTAGAGAGAGTTTGCCACTGGGGTTAGGGTCAGAAGGAAAGGGAAAGAATCTTAGGCAGATTCCCCACTGAACATGGACCACCACCCCTGCTCTCCCAACACAGGGCTCAATCCTAGGACTCTGAGATCATGGCCAAAGCCAAAATCAAGTCTGATACTCCCAGGGACTCCTAATATTTCACTCAATTTCTGAGTGTTTGAAAGCCCAAAACTCCAAATTTAATCTTATATGTCACAGAAGTAAGCTTCTACATGAGAAAGCCCTTACATTGTCACTTTTCATTTGGTTACTAATCTCTCCCTGTAACACAATTCATATGTGTGTATTGATATTTATGTTGTGCGCACAGCAAAACATGTAGACTGTATTTCATAAAGAGGTCTTTGATTTAATATTAAAACTACACAGGGCGCCTGGGTAGCTCAGTGGGTTAAGCCTTTGCCTTTGGCTCAGGTCCTGATCTCAGAGTCCTGGGATCGAGCCCTGCATCAGACTCTCTGTCTGCTCAGCAGGGAGCCTGCTTCCCCGCCCTCTCTCTGCCTGCCCCTCTGCTTACTTGTGATCTCTGTCAAATAAATAAAATCTTAAAAAAAAAAAAAAACCTACATCATCTAACTTTCCATTAATGTCCATTAATGGCATCAGTACACTTTCAAAATCATAGAACTTTTGGTAAAATTCCCAATGTTTAACTTATCAACAAGTTTGTCATTTCACATACAAAAATTTTATATACCATTTTCAGAACCTAAAAAGTCAAACTGATCCATTTTATCTATAATCTATTAGCAAGATATTTGTAAATAAATATAGTTTATATTCTTGAGATATCAGCAATTAAGGTCCTTTTTATTAATGCTGAAAAGGGATGTTTTAACTGATAAATCACTCAGATAAAGTTGGCTCATCAATCATAATGTAGGTTAAAATAAAGATAATAATCAAAATAAATCTTAAATTATTACTATTTTTTTAAGATAGAGAAAATCGGGTTGGTAGATAATGTGAAATTTTATTTTAAAGGGTGGATTATAAATAACCACTGGGATTATTGTTATTATTAATTTTTTTTTTGGTACAACAACATTTTATCACCTTCCTAGATTCTAACTTTCTGAGCCTTTAGATGTTTATGGCCTAGTATATTGATATAGTTGTTTTTTACCAGCAGAAAAATTCTGTATAAGTCTCAATGATAAAACATACGACTGACTTATTGGGGCCCTGGGGTCACAGGAAGATGCTGGAATAAAAAATAGTGACAGAATCATCCAAATACATTAATTAGGAGCACTTGGGTGGCTCAGTCGGTTAAGCATCTGTCTTCAGCTCAGGTCATGATCCCAGAGTCCTGTGTTCAAACCCCTTGTTGGGCTTCCTGCTCATCTGGGAGCCTGCTTCTCCCTCTCCCTTCTGCTTGTACAGAGGAGTGTGCATGCTCTCTCTTAAATAAATAAAATCTTAAAAATACATTAATCAAAATTCAAATGATATATTCTCCATTCTGTCCTCTGCATACACAGTTCTATATTTTAGGTAGAATAGACATTTATGAGCTTAATTTATAAATAAAGGTTAAATAATACTAAATATTTAATCTAAAAGAGTGCCTTTATTAACATGCCAAAGCATCAACTCAGATGGACAACTGACACATGAAAAGATGTTCAACATCACCAAACATCAGGGAAATCCACAATAAGGCATTACCTCACACCAGTCTGGTTCGTCTCAAAAAGACAAGAAATAACTGTCAGTGAGTGTGTGAAGAAAAGAGAACCCTTGTGCACTGTTAGTGGAATATAAATTGGTACAAGTACTGTAGAAAATAGTATGGAAGTTCTTCAAATTAAAAATAGAAATACTGTATGATACAGTAATTCCACTTCTGGGTATTTACCCAAGAAAACAAAACACTAATTCAAATATATATATGTTTCACTTTGTTTATTGCAGCATTATTTATAATGACCAAGATATGGAAGCAACTCAAGTGTCCATAAACAGATGAATGAATAAAGAAGACCTATACCCACTAGAATATTAGTCATAAAAAAGATGAATCTTTCCATTTGCAACAACATGGACAGAACTAGGGGGTATTACACTAAGTGAAATAAGTAAACAAAACAAACACTACAGGATTTCAGTTAGATGAAATTTTAAGTGACTTAAGGTCTGTTCAGTACCAGAAAATATATCTTATGTTGTATATAAGTTGTATATAATTCTGCTTTTGTAGTTCCAAAATGTATCAAATTAGAATATATCAAAATCAGAAAAAAATACATTTCCTAAAGTTACTTTTGGACTTTTATGGACATTAAATTGTACAGATTACCTAGAAAATTATAATTCTTTGAAATGTTCAGTAATATATGTGGCAAAGGAAAAAAAAATTGAGTAGCATAAAGCTATTCAGAATAGACAATTTCAAAAGGTGAAATACTTGGGACACCTGGGTGGCTCAGTCAGTTAAACAACTGCCTTTGGCTCAGGGCAGGATCTCAGGGTCCTGGGAGGGAGCCTGGAGTCAGGCTTCCCCCTCAGCAGGGAGTCCGAGTCTGTTGCTCTCTCACTCGCTCAAATAAATGAAATCTTAAAAACTAATAATAATAAAAAGGGAAGAAATTCCTGGCAAATTCCCCTCATAATCTGAAATTTTGGTACATATGAAAATTTGGTGTTTTTTTTTAAAAGTAGAACCTTTGCATTGGGTAAGTAGCCTCAGAAGTTTGAGATTCAACGCTTTATAGGAAAATAGGAAAGGAATATGCCAAATTTACTTTTAATGGCAAAATGTCAATTGTGGACACTATTGAGAGGAACAAAATTAAAAAGGAACCAGTTCCTAATATCAAAGGATTTCTAGACCTACCTGTGTCAAACTTATTAAATAATTATGCTAATATATAATACATATTATAGTAGGAACATACTACAGTTGCAAAGGTGAGGAAACATTCATTTCTCCCTAGAAGATGTTCAAGTAGCAAATTTACCTATGAAGATACTCAGGCAAATCACATAATAGCTAATACATGTAAAATTAGTTATGACATTGGTACAATCTTAGTTATTACTTAATAGCAAATAATGGTGACTAAAATATCTAGGTTCAAAAGCATACTATATTTACTACTTACCTCTTAGCCACAGAATTCATTTGTCTTTCCCATAGCAAATGCCTTTTCTACCCTCAGTTTAATTACTTCTGAGAAGCCCTAACATTCGATATTTAAGTGACACTCAACCCCGTGCCTTCAATTCCCACTCTGGAATCTTCCTTCTCTGATGAATGCTGTGTCATATATCCCTATTCAACTTTTTTACCTCTGTGTAACATAACCTTTAAAACTATTTTTCTCCTGAAACAAGTATTTTTCCCTCCCTTTTGTAAATTTATGAATGCCCTCCTTTATCTTAAAAAATTATGTTCTTCTATCTCCCTCAGTTGTTTTTCTCCCAACCTCTCACACTGTCATTGGTTATAAAATCTACCTAAACCATTTTTAGATTGGCACATACATTATTTATTACTTTATTACTTTTAGTAAATAAAATACAGAAATTATTTGTCCAAAACTTATAGGAAGGCATATAATGGTAAAGCAATATCCTACATGTAAGTGTCATCATGATGACTTAACTTCTGGAAGTATACAGTTAAATCGGAAACATTTTTTTTTTAATTTTTTATTTTTTATAAACATATATTTTTATCCCCTGGGGTACAGGTCTGTGAATCACCAGGATTACACACTTCACAGCACTCACCAAATCACATACCCTCCCCAATGTCCATAATCCCACCCCCTTCTCCCAAACCCCCTCCCCCCGGCAACCTCAGTTTGTTTTGTGAGATTAAGAGTCACTTATGGTTTGTCTCCCTCCCAATCCCATCTTATTTCATTTATTCTTCTTCTACCCACTTAAGCCTCCATGTTGCATCACCACTTCCTCATATCAGGGAGATCATATGATAGTTGTCTTTCTCTGCTTGACTTATTTCGTTAAGCATGATACGCTCTAGTTCCATCCATGTTGTTGCAAATGGCAAGATTTCATTTCTTTTGATGGCTGCATAGTATTCCATTGTGTATATATACCACATCTTCTTGATCCATTCATCTGTTGATGGACATCTAGGTTCTTTCCATAGTTTGGCTATTGTGGACATTGGTGCTATAAACATTCGGGTGCATGTGTCCCTTTGGATCACTACATTTGTATCTTTAGGGTAAATACCCAATAGTGCAATTGCTGGGTCATAGGGCAGTTCTATTTTCAACATTTTGAGGAACCTCCATGCTGTTTTCCAGAGTGGCTGCACCAGCTTGCATTCCCACCAACAGTGTAGGAGGGTTCCCCTTTCTCCGCATCCTCGCCAGCATCTGTCATTTCCTGACTTGTTGATTTTAGCCATTCTGACTGGTGTGAGGTGATATCTCATTGTGGTTTTGATTTGTATTTCCCTGATGCCGAGTGATATGGAGCACTTTTTCATGTGTCTGTTCGCCATCTGGATGTCTTCTTTGCAGAAATGTCTGTTCATGTCTTCTGCCCATTTCTTGATTGGATTATTTGTTCTTTGGGTGTTGAGTTTGCTAAGTTCTTTATAGATTCTGGACACTAGTCCTTTATCTGATATGTCGTTTGCAAATATCTTCTCCCATTCTGTCAGTTGTCTTTTGATTTTGTTAACTGTTTCCTTTGCTGTGCAAAAGCTTTTGATCTTGATGAAATCCCAGTAGTTCATTTTTTTTTCCCTTGCTTCCCTTGCCTTTTGCGTTGTTCCTAGGAAGATGTTGCTGCGGCAGAGGTCGAAGAGGTTGCTGCCCGTGTTCTCCTCAAGGATTTTGATGGATTCCTTTCGTACATTGAGGTCCTTCATCCATTTTGAGTCTATTTTTGTGTGTGGTGTAAGGAAATGGTCCAATTTCATTTTTCTGCATGTGGCTGTCCAATTTTCCCAGCACCATTTATCGAAAAGGCTGTCTTTTTTCCATTGGACATTTCTTTCCTGCTTTGTCGAAGATTAGTTGACCATAGATTTGAGGGTCTATTTCTGGGCTCTCTATTCTGTTCCATTGATCTATGTGTCTGTTTTTGTGCCAGTACCATGCTGTCTTGATGATGACAGCTTTGTAATAGAGCTTGAAGTCCGGGATTGTGATGCCACCAACGTTGGCTTTCTTTTTCAATATCCCTTTGGCTATTCGAGGTCTTGTCTGGTTCCATATAAATTTTAGAATTATTTGTTCCATTTCTTTGAAAAAGATGGATGGTACTTTGATAGGAATTGCATTAAATGTGTAGATTGCTTTAGGTAGCATAGACATTTTCACAATATTTATTCTTCCAATCCAGGAGCATGGAACATTTTTCCATTTCTTTGTGTCTTCCTCAATTTCTTTCATGAGTACTTTATAGTTTTCTGAGTATAGATTCTGTGTCTCTTTGGTTAGGTTTATTCCTAGGTATCTTATGGTTTTGGATGCAATTGTAAATGGGATTGACTCCTTAATATCTCTTTCTTCTGTCTTGCTGTTGGTGTAGAGAAATGCAACTGATTTCTGTGCATTGATTTTTATATCCTGACACTTTACTGAATTCCTGTATAAGTTCTAGCAGTTTTGGAGTGGAGTCTTTTGGGTTTTCCACATATAGTATCATATCATCTGCGAAGAGTGATAATTTGACTTCTTCTTTGCCGATTTGGATGCCTTTAATTTCCTTTTGTTGTCTGATTGCTGAGGCTAGGACCTCTAGTACTATGTTGAATAGCAGTGGTGATAATGGACATCCCTGCCGTGTTCCTGACCTTAGCGGAAAAGCTTTCAGTTTTTTCTCCATTGAGAATGATATTTGCGGTGGGTTTTTTCATAGATGGCTTTGATGATATTGAGGTATGTGCCCTCTATCCCTACACTTTGAAGAGTTTTGATCAGGAAGGGATGCTGTACTTTGTCAAATGCTTTTTCAGCATCTATTGAGAGTATCATATGGTTCTTGTTCTTTCTTTTATTGATGTGTTGTATCACATTGACTGATTTGCGGATGTTGAACCAACCTTGCAGCCCTGGAATAAATCCCACTTGGTCGTGGTGAATAATCTTTTTAATGTACTGTTGAATCCTATTGGCTAGTATTTTGTTGAGTATTTTCGCATCTGTGTTCATCAAGGATATCGGTCTATAGCTCTGTTTTTTGGTGGGATCCTTGTCTGGTTTTGGGATCAAGGTGATGCTGGCCTCATAAAATGAGTTTGGAAGTTTTCCTTCCATTTCTATTTTTTGGAACAGTTTCAGGAGAATAGGAATTAGTTCTTCTTTAAATGTTTGGTAGAATTCCCCCGGGAAGTTGTCTGGCCCTGGGCTTTTGTTTGTTTGGAGATTTTTAATGACTGTTTCAATCTCCTTACTGGTTATGAGTCTGTTCAGGCTTTCTATTTCTTCCTGGTTCAGTTGTGGTAGTTTATATGTTTCTAGGAATGCATCCATTTCTTCCAGATTGTCAAATTTATTGCCGTAGAGTTGCTCATAGTATGTTCTTATAATAGTTTGTATTTCTTTGGTGTTAGTTGTGATCTCTCCTCTTTCATTCATGATTTTATTTATTTGGGTCCTTTCTCTTTTCTTTTTGATAAGTCTGGCCAGGGGTTTATCAATTTTATTAATTCTTTCAAAGAACCAGCTCCTAGTTTCGTTGATTTGTTCTATTGTTTTTTTGGTTTCTATTTCATTGATTTCTGCTCTGATCTTTATGATTTCTCTTCTCCTGCTGGGCTTAGGGTTTCTTTCTTGTTCTTTCTCCAGCTCCTTTAGGTGTAGGGTTAGGTTGTGTACCTGAGACCTTTCTTGTTTCTTGAGAAAGGCTTGTACCGCTATATATTTTCCTCTCAGGACTGCCTTTGTTGTATCCCACAGATTTTGAACCGTTGTATTTTCATTATCATTTGTTTCCATGATTTTTTTCAATTCTTCTTTAATTTCCCAGTTGACCCATGCATTCTTTAGAAGGATACTGTTTAGTCTCCATGTATTTGGGTTCTTTCCAAACTTCCTTTTGTGGTTGAGTTCTAGCTTTAGAGCATTGTGGTCTGAAAATATGCAGGGAATGATCCCAATCTTTTGATACCGGTTGAGTCCTGATTTAGGACCGAGGATGTGATCTATTCTGCAGAATGTTCCATGTGCACTAGAGAAGAATGTGTATTCTGTTGCTTTGGGATGAAATATTCTGAATATATCTGTGATGTCCATCTGGTCCAGTGTGTCATTTAAGGCCTTTATTTCCTTGCTGATCTTTTGCTTGGATGACCTGTCCATTTCAGTGAGGGGAGTGTTAAAGTCCCCTACTATTATTGTATTATTGTTGATGTGTTTCTTTGATTTTGTTATTAATTGGTTTATATAGTTGGCTGCTCCCACATTGGGGGCATAGATATTTAAAATTGTTAAATCTTCTTGTTGGACAGACCCTTTGAGTATGATATAGTGTCCTTCCTCATCTCTTACTATAGTCTTTGGCTTAAAATCTAATTGATCTGATATAAGGATTGCCACTCCTGCTTTCTTCTGATGTCCATTAGCATGGTAAATTCTTTTCCACCCCCTCACTTTAAATCTGGAGGTGTCTTCGGGCTTAAAATGTGTTTCTTGGAGGCAACATATAGATGGGTTTTGTTTTTGTATGCATTCTGAGACCCTGTGTCTTTTGACAGGGGCATTTAGCCCATTCACATTCAGGGTAACTATTGAGAGATATGAATTTAGTGCCATTGTATTGCCTGTAAGGTGACTGTTACTGTATATGGTCTCTGTTCCTTTCTGATCTACCACTTGTAGGCTCTCTCTTTGCTTAGAGGACCCCTTTCAAGATTTCCTGTAGAGCTGGTTTGGTATTTGAAAATTCTTTCAGTTGTTGTTTGTCCTGGAAGCTTTTAATCTCTCCTTCTATTTTCAATGATAGCCTAGCTGGATATAGTATTCTTGGCTGCATGTTTTTCTCGTTTAGTGCTCTGAAAATATCATGCCAGCTCTTTCTGGCCTGCCAGGTCTCTGTGGATAAGTCAGCTGCCAATCTAATATTTTTACCATTGTATGTTACAGACTTCTTTTCCCGGGCTGCTTTCAGGATTTTCTCTTTGTCATTGAGACTTGTAAATTTTACTATTAGGTGACGGGGTGTGGGCCTATTCTTATTGATTTTGAGGGGCATTCTCTGAACCTCCTGAATTTTGATGCTCGTTCCCTTTGCCATATTGGGGAAATTCTCCCCAATAATTCTCTCCAGTATACCTTCTGCTCCCCTCTCACTTTCTTCTTCTTCTGGAATCCCAATTATTCTAATGTTTTTCGTCTTATGGTGTCACTTATCTCTCGAATTCTCCCCTCGTGGTCCAGTAGCTGTTTGTCCCTCTTTTGCTCAGCTTCTTTATTCTCTGTCATTTGGTCTTCTATATCACTAATTCTTTCTTCTGCCTCATTTATCCTAGCAGTTAGAGCCTCCATTTTTGATTGCACCTCATTAATAGCTTTTTTGATTTCACCTTGGTTAGATTTTAGTTCTTTTATTTCTCCAGAAAGGGCTTTTATATCTCTCGAGAGGGTTTCTCTAATATCTTCCATGCCTTTTTCGAGCCCGGCTAGAACCTTGAGAATTGTCATTCTGAACTCTAGATCTGACATATTACCGATGTCTGTATTGATTAGGTCCCTAGCCTTCGGTACTGCCTCTTGTTCTTTTTTTTGTGTTGAATTTTTACGTCTTGTCATTTTGTCCAGATAAGAGTAAATGAAGGGGCAAGTAAAATACTAAAAGGGTGGCAACAACCCCAGGAAAATATGCTTTAACCAAATTAGAAGAGATCCAAAATCGTGAGTGGGGAGAAAGGGGATAAAAAGAGGTTCAAAATGAAGAAAGAAAAAAAAAAACAAAAAGAAAAGAAAAAGAAAAGAAAAGAAAAGAATTTTTAAAAAAAGAAAACACCTAAGAAAAATGTAAAAAAATATATATATATATTAGATAAACTAGTAAAAAATCGTTAAAAAAGAAAAAGGTAACAGTTAAAAAAAAATTTTACCCGAAGGCGAGAAAAAAAGAAAAAATGAAAAAGAAAAAATTAAATTAACTGCAAGACTAAAAAAAATCACAGGAAAAAAGCCATGAGTTCCGTGCTTGGCTTTCTCCTCCTCTGGAATTCTGCTGCTCTCCTTGGTATTGAAACCGCACTCCTTGGTAGGTAAACTTGGTCTCGGCTGGATTTCTTGTTGATCTTCTGGGGGAGGGGCCTGTTGTAGTGATTCTCAAGTGTCTTTGCCCCAGGCGGAATTACACCGCCCTTACCCGGGGCCTGGGTGAGTAATCCGCTCGGGTTTGCTTTCAGGAGCTTTTGTTCCCTGAGTGCTTTCCGTAGAGTTCCAGAGGACGGGAATACAAATGGCGGCCTCCTGGTCTCTGGCCCGGAGGAGCCGAGAGCCCAGGGCCGCACTCCTCAGTGCGCGCTCAGAGAACAGCGCCCAGTTACTCCCGTCTGCCTGACCTCCGGCCGCGCTCCGAGCTCACCGAGCCTGCGACCGGTTCAAGGTAACACGGAGCTGCGAGCTTACTGTCAGCTCTGTCTCTGTAGCTGGCTTTCCCGTTCCAATACCCGCAAGCTCTGCGACACTCAGACACCCCCGATCCTTCTGTGACCCTGCGGGACCTGAGGCCACGCTGACCCCTCGTGGGCTTCGCCCCGGTTTAGCCTCTGGAGCGATGTCCCTCAGCGGAACAGACTTTTAAAAGTCCTGATTTTGTGCGAGGTTGCTCCGCCGCTTGCCGGGAGCCGGCCCCTCCCCCCGGGGTCTATCTTCCCGTCGCTTTGGATTCACTTCTCCGCCGGTCCTACCTTTCAGAAAGTGGTTGTTTTTCTGTTTCCAGAATTGCTGTTCTTCTTCTCTTCGATCTGCCGATGGATTTTCAGGTGTTTGCAATCTTTAGATAAGCTATCTAGCTGATCTCCGGCTAGCTGAAGCAGTCTCAGCTTGCTACTTCTCTGCCATCTTGACTCCTCCCTCCAATCGGAAACATTTTTAATGAATTTAAAATCATCTAGAGAAATCTGGGAAAGCAGTTTTTCTTTCTGAACCCACTTTGATCCTCTTTTAAGAGACTGAAAGAAAACAAACCAGGCAATTTCCATAATTCTTGTATTACTTTGCAGAAATTACACACATTTATTGATTTGTAAAACACTACTATTATTGCCTACTACTTTTTCTATGAAAGTTTTTGTGGTGGTTGTTATTGTTGTTGTTCCTGTTTTAACACAGTCTAGTTCTAGTTCTCTGAGATGAAGCTCAAACAAATTGCTTAATGCTGCCAACTATCTGAAAATCTAGATTATATAAATGGCTAAACAGCCAAGATTCATTTTATGTTTTCTTCTTTTTTTTTTTTTTCTTCTTTTATATTAATAGGTTATTCTTGGGAGTGTATAATGTTTGAGAATCTTTCTGTTCCCCCTGTCTTTGCACTGCAGGTAGGACAAATTAATCTGTTTTTACTTAGGAATAAATATCTTTTTATGTACTAAAGCTCCATTTTATGGACTTTTTCCTGTAAAAATGAAAATGAAACAGTTTTAGATACATAGATAAACTAATCACTGCATTCATGAATGTCTGTGTGTGTGTCTGCATATTATCAATCTTTTGTATTATTTGCCTTGCAGGTATGTTTCCTGTTAGTATGCACAACAGGCTTTATTCCAAGAAGCCCCAAATGAAGCAAATCCAGAAGCATGTATGACCATATACTACCATTACACACTTAAAAAATAACTCTGTATTTTCAAAAACCATATGGTTGGTCTTTGCAACTATGGGATAATATGAATAAAGCTATGCAAAAAATATACATCACCATATTAAACCATTTCTAGTCTAAATCCTAACCTCAAATATATAGAGTTTAAAAAACCTGGGCAGGAATATAGTACCGGTAGTACCAATGATCAGAAGTGTTAATGATGCACTCAAGCCCATGTAAGATCAGCAGAGTCTCAGCTTTTAGTAATGTATTTTCAGGCAAATCCTTAGTAACAGTTATATTTACAAGAAAATCAAAACAAGTGCATAAGGTGGTTTGTATTCTTCATTTTCCCAGAAAGTGAAGATCTTTACAAACTGGTTATGTAATGAGATTAACACAGGAGGTCAATGACTTCCAAAGGATCAGATTGGGTCTCCCAAGCCGCTAAGGACACCTAACCAACTACTGGGCATCTTTGCAATAGGTGGGACGTAGACTATCTTTCCTTATCCATGCAGATAGAAAGCAGTCATAATTTTCATGTAAAAATGTCAGCATATTAAGTTAAGCATATTTACAGTTTTTCCCCATTCTCTTGCAGTATTCCTCTTTCCTCCTTTCTCTGAGGACGTGATATTTACCATTGCCCTCCAAGTAACGGAAGTTCCCCTCTGTGTTATCCAGCCAAAATGCTCTTTAGGTAGCACCTAATCTTCAAAATAAGAACATTATTTGAAACTTAAAATACAGCAAGCTAAATTAATTAGCATAAAAATTAGTTAGCATAAAAATAAGACTCATCTTATTCTTGAGGTAATAGCTTCTGAGAGATACTTACATCATTAATCCAAAAGAACAAGTATTGCGTGGATTACAAAGAGTGGAGACAGCAAGTTGTATATAAGGAAAAACCTTCTATGTAGGTTTGTAATTTCTCTGCTTACGGGAAAATTGTTCTCTGCCTATAAAGTTAGAGAGGAAACACTCCATTAATAAAGTTTCATTTGTTATATCACTTATAAATGCATTTTTATAGATTTTAATTATAGAATATATTTATAAAAATTGAGAAGGCCAGCCCTATCCCAGACATTATGAATTCTACTATACAGGTATTTAGGCATCTTTAGTAAGAGCCTTAATGCTTCTCTACAACCAAAATTTTAGATTCACCAATTTAAATACTGCTTTTTTTGGTATTTGTTTAGGAGGATGCAATCATTTTTCCACATTAAATTTAATGAGTACAGCAGTCTCCCCTGAACTGCAGTTTTGCTTTGGAAGGTTTCAGTTACTGTCATCTATGGTCCTTAAGTAGATGATCCTCTGACAAATCATCATCAGATCAATAGCAGCCTAACAATATGCCACAATGTCTATGTCACTCATCTCACCTCATCTCATCACGTTGGCATTTTATCCTCTCACATGATTACAAGAAGGGGGAGTACAGTTCAGTAAGATTTGAGACCATATTCACATAACTTTTTATTACAGTAGATTGTTACACTTCTCTATGTTATTATTGTTAAGCTCTTACTGTGCTTAATTTATAAGTTATACTATGTCCTGGGTATGTATGCAAAGGAAAAAAATGTAATATATATGGTATTTGGTACTACCTGTGGTTTCAAACATTCCCTAAGGGTCTTAGAATGCATTCCCTAACAATAAGAGACTAAATGCAATGAAATTTTTAACCCCAATATGGTATTTGCTGTTTTACTAATTTTAGAAAGTATATCTCTGATGTTTTAGATTATGTGTAAATTGTAATAGCTGCTCCTGAGTTGATGTTTCTACTCACTTTCTGGTGATGTCTGAGTTTTTCTAAAAATATTTTGAGTCAGATATTAATGAAGGAAAATATGATGACTTGCTACGGTCGTATGTTTGCATATATATGTAGTGATAAAAGTTATACACTCTTAACACAGAACTTTTAAATTACAATTATTATAAATATTCAAAGAATTATATCATGTTAAGTGTTGAATACAAGGACACTGTTTTCCTAGGGAAAGGGCTATCTCAAGGGTAACATTTTTTGGAACATTATATAAATTTTCTGAGAATTGAAAAACCAGTCATTTGGGCATGCATCACATGGTTACATCTCAGGAAAGCTTAATTCTATGACAGAGAGCTTAAAAATATTAACTAAAGAAATAATTGAATGTTCTTGAAGCCACTTCATATTTACAAATCTGTCAACCACCAACACAGCACTACTTGACAGAATAATGCAACTAATTAAAATGAAATGGAAAAGAAAACAAAACATTCTTTATAAAACCAAAGTGAGAATCCTATAAATATAAGGTGAACTATTCAGTCTACCTCTACATCATTTTCTGTATCTCCCTATTTTCTTCTGGTGATTGTTTTCATTTAACAATGATAAATTTAGCCTATTATATTTGTACTATCCAGGCCAATACACTTTTAATGAATAGCAAGCACACAACTGTAACTAGAAAATATATTTATTATTTATGATATCTGTTCTTGACAGTGATAAAGGAGGGGGTAGCAGGTACATAATCAAGGCAGTTAAAATATTGCCAATACAGAGTAAAAAACAAAAGGAAAATTTAATGTAGTCCAAAGTGACATTAGCTATTATGTTTATCTAAATGTGTAATTAAAAATAATATATGGCTTCATATAGTGTCCCACATTTCTATGTGGTATATTTCTCCTAATTATATGTTAGGAAAATATGGCAAAAAAAAGAATGAATCTGGAGTTATTGAAACAACTGTGTCTCCTGAACCTATCTCTTAACTAATGGGATAATTTATACATTGTACTTTTTCCTTTTCCATTCTCACAGTAGGGTATTATTTCTTCCAAATAACAGCTTCTTTAAAAAATTATGTACCATCACTAAAATAGTCAATCTGACAAATGTATTATGACATGTGCTTTTCCTTATCCTTTAATGAAACTGGATGATTATTTTCAATGTTGCCATTTTTTCTTAAATTACTATGTAAAACTTCTATTCTTAAAAGAGTCAATCTTACTCTTTTTTTCTTTTCTATTACAAAATGCAAGATACTACTCAAGATTTTATCCTATTAGGTTTTATGATTTGAAATAATAGTAAATGATGGAGAAATGGGATAAAACAAAACTTAAAACTAAAATCTTAAAAACACACAGATCTATTTTTACACACAAATATATTTTGACACATAGTCCCAGAAACCATCAGTGTTACATCTATTCTTTAGAAGCAGACTATTTTTTTTTTTTTGGTTACTTTTCCTTTTTTGGCACTTATCTACCTCAAGACCCTACTAAAGTATTCTTTGGAGATTTTCATTAATATTAATATAAACACTAGGGGCACCACTGAATCCTATCTACAAAGGAAAGTATCTAAATTATTTTTTTTATCACTGATTTCCTTACCTCCATCAGTAATTTCAACAATCACTACCTATTTATGCTTCTTTTAAAGTATTATGTGAATCTTGTATAAACTCTTTATAAATGCAATAAATAATAAAATTCACACTTAAATTCAAAAATTTAATCTCGACAGCTGTATGTAGAAGAATGAAACTCAACCATTCCCTTACACCATACACAAAGATAAACTCGAAATGGATTAAAAACCTAAAAGTGAGACAGGTATCCATCAGAATCATAGAGGAGAACATAGGCAGTAACCTCTTCGATATCAGCCACAGCAACTTCTTTCAAGATATGTCTCCAAAGGCAAAGGAAACAAAAGCGAAAAGGAACTTTTGGGACTTCATCAAGATCAAAAGCTTCTGCACAGCAAAGGAAACAATCAACAAAACAAAGAGGCAATCCACGGAATGGGAGAAGATATTTGCAAATGACAGTACAGACAAAAGGCTGATATTCAGGATCTATAAAGAACTTTTCAAACACAATACACACAAAACAGATAATCATGTCAAAAAATGGGCAGAAGACATGAACAGACACTTCTCCAGTGAAGACATACAAATGGCTATCAGGCACATAAAAAAATGTTCATCATCACTAGCCATCAGGGAGATTCAAATTAAAACCACATTGAGATACCACCTTACACCAGTTAGAATGGCCAAAGTTAGCAAGACAGGAAACAACGTGTGTTGGAGAGGATGTGAAGAAAGGGGAACCCTCTTACACTGTTGGTGAGAATGCAAGTTGGTGCAGCCAATTTGGAGAACAGTGTGGAGATTCCTTAAGAAATTAAAAATAGAGCTTCCCTATGACCCTGCATTTGCAATTGCACTACTGAGTATTTACCCCAAAGATACAGATGTAGTGAAAAGAAGGGCCATCTGTATCCCAGTGTTCATAGCAGCAATGGCCGTGGTCACCAAACTGTGGAAAAACAAGATGCCCTTCAACGGATGAATGGATAAGGAAGATTTGGTCCATATACACTATGGAATATTATGCCTCCATCGGAAAGGATGAATACCCAACTTTTGAGTCAACATGGACTGGTAGAGATTATACTGAGTGAAATAAGTCAAGCAGAAAGAGTCAAGTATCATATGATTTCAATTATTTGTGGAGCTTAAGAAATAACACAGAAGACATGGGGAGATGGAGAGGAGAAGGGAGTTGAGGGAAACTGGAGGGGGAGATGAACCATGAGAAACTGTGGACTCTGAAAAACAATCTGAGGATTTTGAATGGGCAGGGGGTGGGAGGTTGGGGGAGCCTGATGGTGGGTATTGTGAAGGGCACGTATTGCAGGGAGCACTGGGTGCGGTGCATAAACAATGAATTCCATTACACTGAAAAGAAATTAAACAAAAAAATAATAATCTCTGCAATTTAAAGATTAGAATTACCTCTAGGATGCAAGAATGGTTCAACATATGTGAATCAATAGCAGTGACACATATTAACAGAATGAAGGGTAAAAATAACATGATGTCATATACAGAATAGGCTTCGGACAAAATTCAGTGTTCTTTCATGATAAATACACCCAAAAAACTAAGTGCAGAAGGAATGTATCTCAATATAATACAGGTCAAATAAGAGAAGCCTACAACTAACAACATAGTGAACTGTGAAAACAAAAAGTATTTCCTTTAAGATTGGGAACAGTATAAAAATGCCTCTTCTCACTACAGCTTCTATCAACATAGTACCGGAAGCCCTTCCTAGAGTAATTAGACAAGAAAGAAATAAAAAAGGAAGCCAAACTGAAAAGGAAGAAACAAAATCATCTCTTTTCAGATGGCATGACCCTAAATGGAGAAAATCCTAAAGATTCTACAAAAAATCTGTTAGAATAAATTCAATAAAGTTGTTGGATAGAAAATCAACATAGAAATCAGTTTATTTCTATAGACTAACAATCCATCCTAAAATAAAATTAACAAACAATCCCATCCACAATGACATCTAAAAGAACAAAATACTTAAGAACAAACTTAACCAAGGAGATGAGAGACTTACACAAAACAATAAATGAAATTAAAACACAGTTGAATAAAGACATCTTGTCTTCATGAATTGGAAAAACTGTTAAAAATTTCTATACTATTCAAAGTGATAAACATATTTATATCATCCTCATCAAAATATGAATATCAGGCTTTATAGAAATAGAAAAAAACACCCAAAATTCATATGAAACCACAAAAGATTCAGAATAGACAAACATATGTGAAAAAGGAAAGCAAATGCTGAAGTACCACAATTCTGATTTCAATATATATTACAAGGCTACAGTAATCAAAATAGGATGATACTGGCACAAAGACAGCCCTACATATTAATAGAACAGAATAAAGAATCTAGAAATAAACCCACATATATACAGTCAACTAATCTTTGACCAGTATTTCAAGAACACATGGGGAAAAGATAGGTCTTCCACAAATAGTACTAGGAAAATTAGATATACACATGTAAAAAAAATTAAGCTGGACCCTATTTTGTACCATGCACATAAATCAACACAAAATCAATTAAAGATTTCAACATACGACCTGAAGTTGTAAAACTCCTGGAAGATAATATAGAGGGAAAGCTTCTTGACCTTGGTCTTACCGGTTTCTGGGACTCCAAACACATAGGCAACAAAAGCAAAAATAGAGAAGTGAGATTATCAAACTGAGAAGTCTCTGTACACCAAAGGAAATAATCTACAGCATGAAAGGCAACCTACAAATGGAAGAAAACATTTACAAACCACATCTTTGACAAGGGGTTATTTTCCAAAATATAAATCATATACAACTCAATAGCCAAAACCCAAAAAAAAAAAAAAATCAAATTCAAAAAGAGCAGAGGACTTGAATAGACATTTCACCAAAAAGACACATAAATGGTCAACACATTCACGTAAGGTGCCTAACATCACTAATTACCAAGGAAATGCAAGTCAAAACCACATTGAAATATCACTTCAAATCTGTTAGGACAGGATTTATCAAAAAGACAATAGGTAACAAGTGCTGGTAAGGATGCGAAGAAAGAGACCCCTGCTACACTGTTGGTTGAAAAATAAATTGATACAGCCTATCTGGGAAACAGCATGAAGATAACTCAAAAAATTAAATTAAAACCATCACATGACCCAGCAATTCCAGGTCTGGATAGATACCTGAAGGAGACAAAATAAGTATCTTTTTTTTTTTTTTAAATTTTATCTATTTGAGTAGAGAGAGAGAGAGAGAGAGAGAGAGCGTGCACACAAGCAGGGAGAGAGACAGAGGGAGAGAGAGAAGCAGACTTTGTGCTGAGCAGGGAGGCCAATGTGGCACTCAGTCCCAGAACCCTGAAATCATGACCTGAGCCAAAAGGCAGACACTTAACCGACTGAGCCACCCAGGTTCCTCCAGAATAAATATCTTGAAGATATAGCTGTGGAGGTGCATGCAAGCAAGTTCATTGTTACACTGTTCACAACAGCCAAATTATGAAAGCAAACCAAGTATCCATTGACAGATGCATGGACAAAGAAAATGTGGTATAAACATGACAGAGTAGTATTCAGCCTCCAAAGGAAGGAAATTCTGCCGATGGCAAAACATAGGTGAACCTGGAGGACCTTATGCTAAGTAAACTAAGCCAGTCACAGACAAATACTGTATGATTCCACTCATACATACTACTTAATTAGCCAAACTCACAAAAGTAAAAAAATACAATAGTTATTGCCAAGAGCTGAGGGAAATAGGAAGTTATCCAATAGACATAAAATTTCAGTTATTCTAGATGAGTAAATTCTAGAGATCTGCTCTATAACACAGTGCCTGTAGTTAATGTGGCATTCTGCATTTCAAAATTTCAGAGTGTAGATTCCACGTTAAGCATTCTATTACAAAAAAATAAAAGGTTACACAAGGAAACTTGGGTAATATAAGAAATGTCTAATCCTTAAATACGGTAATGGTATTATAAGCATTGCATGATTCAACACTCATCAGACCATACACATTAAATATGTATACTTCTTTGGTGTATAGTTCAATAAATCTGTTTTCTTTATTTTAAAATTTGAGAGAGAAAGAGAGAGAGGGAGGAGCATGGGGGTGGGAGTAGGAAAGACAGAGACAGAAAATCCCATGCAAACTCACCGCTGAGCACAGAGTCTGATTCAGGGCTGGATTCCATGACCCTTAGAACATGACCCCAACAGAAACAAAGAGTGGATGCTTCACCTAGCAAGCCACCCAGGTGCCCCTCAATAGTTATTTTAAAAAACAAACAAACTTAAACATGGCATGGACTTTAAAGAATAGGCCATCACCTTCGCCGAAACTTTTCCTTCATACTCTAGAAGAAAATAATCTTGAACTCAATCTTACCCAATCAGACCCAACTGTACTGTAAGTTGTTACTATACTCATGTTGCTGCACTTATTTTATTGTAGTTTCTTATGTATGCATACTTTCCCTGTCAGATATTATGAATTTATTTGTTCCTTCACAACACATGTTAAGCACATGCATATTTTGGACCCTAATTATAGAAAATTCAGGGTAGACTATAAACTCCTGCTTTTTAAATAATCATACACAGAGAATATTTATGTATTAAGAATATTTAATAGACATATCTTGGTCCTATTCCTTAGGCTAAAGGTTAAATGTAGAGAAATCTCACAAAACTATAAGCTTATATGTAGAAGGAGCTCTGATCCCAAAAGGTGGTGGAGGGGCACATGGGTGGCTCAGTGGGTTAAAGCCTCTGCCTTTGGCTCAGGACATGAACCCACGGTTTTGGGAATTGAGCCCCATATTGGGTTATCTGCTCAGCAGGGGAGTCTGCTTCTCCCTCTCCCTCTGCCTCTGTCCCTGCTGTGTGCTCTCTTTCTCTCACTCACTTACTCTCTCAAATAAAATCTTTTAAAAAAATACACAGGGGGTGCCTGGGCTCAGCGGGTTGAAGCTTCTGCCTTCTTTGGCTTAGGTCATGATCCCAGGGTCTGGGATGAAGCCCTGCATTGGGCTCCCTGCTTAGCAGAGAGCCTGCTCCACCCCCCAACCTTTCTCTGCCTGCCTTTCTGCCTACTTGTGATCTCTGCCTGTCAAATAAATAAATAAAATCTTAAAAAATACAGAAAATCAGTGTTTTAAATAATAGTATAAATATACACAATCTATTATCAAAACTTACACAAAAGCTTACAGATGTACATGTTGCCAATCACAGTTGAGAGAAATGTAAATACATGTAATAATGCTAATATTAAATCATAAAATTACAATACATACTGTACTACTATCATAAATTTCTAGTCACCTCCTAATTTCAATGGCAGAATGCTCAAGTGTTGGGAGTATTCCCTTAAAATGACATGTGACATGAATCATCTCCACATGAGCAGCTCATCTTTCCAGTAAACTGTGTATTACAGTTAAAAGTGATCTCTTGTGGTTCTCACGTATTTTTCATCATATTTAGTCAAATACCATAAACCTCCAATAACACTATGGGATGCATACGAGGTACCACTATGATGCTGGAAGTGCTTCCAAGAAGCAGCAAAAAATCATGACATTACAAGAAAATGTTGACATGCTTGATATGTACCAAAGACTGAGGTCTATAGCTAGGGTTGTCCACCATTTCAAGATCAATGAATCCAGCATAAGGACCACAGTAAAAAAAAAAGAAAAAAAAATTATAAATCTGTCACTGTGACTATACCAGGATGCATAAAAACCTGGCACTTTTTACAAAATACCATTTTATCTTATATTGAAAATGCAGCTTTTATGTGGGTGCAGGAACACTGTAAGGAATGCATACCTATGAACTAATCTAATTTGATAAAAAGTGAAGTCGAAGTCATTATATGACAATTTAGAACAAAAGGAAGGTGAAGAACCGAAATCTAGAGAATTTAATGCCAGCAAAAGATGGTTTGATCAATTTAGAAAAACGTTTAGCTTTAAAAATATCTAGGCAAATTAGCTTCTGCTGACCAAGAGGCAGCAGTTGAGTTCCCAGATGCCATTAAGAAAATCTTTGATGGAAAAGAGTATCTACCTGGAAGGTTTTTAGTGTAGATGAAAATACCCTAGTCTGGGCGTTGGGGGAGAAATAAGAAAAATACAAAAATGTCCCAAATGACTTGATTAGTAAGAATTAGAAGCAAGCACCAGAATTTAAGGCTGGAAGGGATAAGCAAAGTCTGTTTTGTATAAATGCAATCAGGTTTACAATCAGGAATGCCCTTAACTATAAAGTTGTTAATCCCCATCTTGAAGGGAAGAGATAAAAAACCCCAGCTACCAGTCTTTGGGTTGTACAACACAGACTAGACAACCACCCTTTGTTGGAGATTCGTTCGTTCCATTGATGCCTTGTTCCTGAAGTCCAGAAATACCTTGCCAGTAAGAAGCTGCCCTTTAAAGTTCTTTTCATATTGGACAATGGCCCTGACCACCCAAAACCCCATGAGCTCAATACCGAAAGCACTAAAGTGGTCCAGATGTCCTTAATACAAGGTCCCTAATATAACTATATCAGAGGGTCATAAGGACCTTTAATTTAAGGTTCATTACACAGAGTACTCTATGGAAAGGATTATCAATGCCATGAATGAGAATCCTAATATAAAGGACATATGGAAGAACTACACCATTTAAGATGCAATCATGGCTATAGAAAAAGCCGTGAAAGCCATCAAGGCTGAATCAAATTCCTGCTGGTGAAAACCGCCTACATATGGAGCATGACTTCATAAGATTTATGCTAACGCTGATCAAGAAAAATGTGAAAGATTGTGGGTACAGCAAAAAAAGGCAGAGGATGGTGCGAAGGGTTTCTAGATAATCGATCTCAGAGAAATTCAAAAGCCAATAGCACACCAGAAGAATTAACAGATGACCTCATGGAGAGGAGCGCTTCTAAACCAGTGCCAGGCAATCAGGAAGATGCTGAAGAAGCAAGGCCAGAAAACAAATAGACACTGAACATTTGGCAGAAGGACTCCAATTATTCAAGGCTGCTTTTGACTTCTTGTTATAACATGGGCCCTTCTATGATATGGACACTGAAACTAAAACAAAACAGTGGAAGATCATCACCATACAGAAACATTTTTAGAGAAATGAAAAAGCAAAGAGGAAGAACTTATGATATAATTCCATAAAGTTATAGCAAGTGTGCCTGCCTCTCTTGGGCCCTCTTCCACCTTTGAGATAGCAAGACCAATCCCCCCTGTTTTCTCTTCCTCAGTCTACTCATTGTGAAGACAGTGAGTATGAACATCTTTATGATGATCTGCTTCCATTTAATGAGTAGCAAATAATCATTATGCTGTACAGTTAATTAACTTAATTTTTGCCTCTTCTGGTGAAAATGTAGTAACTCTTATGGCAAGAACTGTAGGATGACTCTCTCATCATCATTCCCTAAGTACTCATTGTGGAGAACATCACGTACAAAACTTGTACAGAACTAGATAGCCCATCCTTACACAGGCATAAAGCATGTGATAATTAATACAAAATTAAGGGGTTAGTTTTCTATTTTATAACTTTGTTTTCAAAGAATTATATCACCATACGCCTCTTTCACTCATAGAGAAGCTGCCTATCAACTTATCATCATAGTAAACAGTTTTTTAAAAAATGTAAAAATGTTTCCAATACTGATTATGAACATGACTATAATACTGTATGCCATAAAAAAATTTATGTTTCATTCATTAGCATATAGGTTAACCGACTCACAGCATCAATCATATTATATTAGGTTACAAAAAAGCAATTCTATTGCTGCTTATTGTCAATGCGTAAATCATTATACCTATAAATATGAATTTTATTTTCTCATCTTTTCATTTTTGATGTCTACTGCTAGTATACCTATAACATCTACAGCATTTTGTATCCTATAATAAGCAATATTGTAGTAGGTGCCAACAGAAAATTCATCTTATAAATGGAGGATATGGACTTGCTATATCAGTAAACATCGTACCATACTGTAAATGTATTTTCTTTGCTCTACCTTACTTTATTGTAAGAATATAGTGCATAATATATATAACATAGAAAATATGTGCTAAGCAACAGCTTATGTTAAGCTTTAAGGGAGTCAAAAGTACACGGATTTTTGACTACATGGTGGAAGGAACTCAGCACCCTTAGTCATCAAATTGCTCAAGGGTAAACTGTAGTATGTTTTTTCTAATAAAAATGTGTACTTTCAAAAATATTTTTAACTGGCAAACATTCAAGAACATGGGCTACAGAGAGCTGCAAAGGAAATGTTTGAATTGAGAAATTCAAATGTTTAGCAGTTATTATGTAGTTTGTATCTATCACATCTACATGAGATATGAAAGCAAAACCACGTGACAGTTAATGAGGACAAAAGAATGGAAGCAAATATATTTCTCTTTTGACTTCAAGTCTTTCTACACAAGTGATGTATTTCCTGGTTATTCTCATACAGATGTGTATTTTTGTTTTCCTTATTATCTCTAAACGCTGAAATATTTGACTTAATAATTTTTTTTAAGATTTTATTTATTTGACAGAGGGAGAGAGTGTGCTAGCACAAGCAGGGGGAGCAGCAAACAGAGGGAGAAGCAGGCTCCAGGTTGAGCAGGGAGCCTGACATGGGACTCACTCTCACCATGCTGGGATTAACCTGAGCTGAAGACAGACGCTTAACCAACTGAGCAACCCAGCTGCCCCATATTTGACTTTCTAATCTTAACTTTGATCTATTTTGTTCTCCTTTATTTCAAAGAGTCCAACATTTTATTCTTAAGAAATTTCACCTTGTCCTTCATTTATTCAAAAAATATTATCAGGCAGATTTCTGTTTAATTTAATAATTTTAGTATTGTAAATATATGTGTTTAAAAAGAAATATTTCTGTTCTCATAGAATATCCATTTCTAACCCATTGCATAAAAATATTATAACCAAATCTCAGCATTGTTAGTTTAATGGTTACTTTTATTTGTATTTTTATTGGGTTTGCAGAATGAATATTCATCCACACTGTACCAATAAGAGGAAATAAAAAAACATGTGATTTAGAATATACTGAGTTATAGCTAAGTATCAATGGGGAAATAGGGGATGCACACGTCTCAGCATGCATTCTAATACTTACATCCTATGTAAACTCTGAAATGGCTGTAATATAAATGGAACACTTCAACAATTCAGGATTATAAAACAGACACCAATATTCTGCTTCTGAAATATTGGTATAAGCTCTCAATAAAGAAACCACCTCACAGCCATAAACACTGTAAAATAAAAAATAAAAATCAATTTTTCAATGGCTATGGAACATGGAAAAAAGTTGTCAGTTTTGAGGGGAGTAAAACCTTGAAGAAAGAGTTGGGACCATGAAGGCAGTGCCATATTGGTGGCTCTGACCTGAAGAAAGGCTGCAGTTATGTGGTTAAACCTCTAACTGATAGACTGCTGCCTTTTTTCAAATGAAAAACCAGGAGTAACCATGACTGCTAGAGATCTGGTCAGAGAGAGCAGAAGTAGGGTAACAGATTTAACTGAAAATCAAACTAATGCTGATGTTTTCCAGTTTGAATTTAAACAAGTTTTTTTTTTTGTTTTGTTTTGTTTTTGTTGTTGTTTTTTTTAAATCAACGTTCTTCAGAATCGTCTGAAAAATCTAACAGAGCCCAGACTCCTTAAAACCCAATATTTACAATGTTCAGGGTATGTTCCAAAATGCATGAAATATAAAGATTCAGGTAAAGAAGAAGATGATTTTGAAAACAGTTATTCTACTTAACAACTTAGTGAGGTGAAGTAAAAACATCAAACGAAAATTTAGGAAATCTTAACAGGGAAGAAAATATATGGAAGAAAAATAAGAGGTGTTAAAATGTATTTTTTTAAGATTTTATTTATTTATTTATTTGAGAAAAGACAGAGAGAGCACTAGCAGGAGGAGATGCATATGGAGAGAGAAGAAACCGAGTCCCTGCTAAGCATAGAGCCTGATGCTGGCTGGGGCTCCATCCCAGGACCCCTAGATCATGACCTGAGCTGAAGGCCGATGTTTAACTGACTGAGCCATCAGGAACCCCTAAAATAAAATACCTGAAACAAAGAATCTGGGGGTATATTAGCAATATAAAGATAAGAAAACAGTGAACAAGATAATGAAATTACGCATCTGAACATAAAGAAGAAATAATCTGGAAAAAACACTCCTTTCCATGTGCCCAACTACTAATGACTAGTAAGTTGTCTACTTATTATACATATACATATACTTATGCATGTGTTAATTTTACATTACTGATTAATGAATTACAAATTCATTTTCTTGAGAAAAGGAAGCATACAAAAAGGATACTGGAAAACATTTGTGGGTGATGAAAATGTTTTCAATCTTCATTACATTGAAAATTCAATGGCTGTGTGTACATGCCAAAAGTCATCAGATTATATATTTTACATGTGCATAGATTTTATAATTATTTATCAATAAAGTTGTTAAAATATAGGTGTTACCTAATGACTAGTAAGTTGTTTACTTATTATACATATACATGTGTTATGCATGTGTTAATTTTACATTACTGATTAATGAATTACAAATTCATTGTCTTAAAGCAATACTTTTTTTTTTTAAAATCTCAAAGTCTGTAGGTCAGAAGTACAACACAGCATAACTTGCTTCTGTGATGAGGGTATCATAAGCCTAAAAGCAAGGAACTTGAAAATAGATCTTGAAAACAGATCTCTCACCTAAAGATTCTAGAAAAGAAAAATCAACCTCATTCTTATTGTTGGCAGGACTCAGTAATTTGGGATTTTAAGACTAAGATCTCTGTTTCTTGCTGGTTGACAGCTAGGACCACTCTCAGCTCTTAGAGAGTCCTAACATTCCCTTACCATATGCCATTTCCAACTAAAAACAGTGTAAAACTTTTCTTTTTCAAGATTTTATTTATTTATTTGACAGAGAGAGAGAAATCACAAGTAGTCAGAGAGGCAGGCAGAGGAGCAGGTGGGGGAAGGAAGCAGGATCCCTGCTGAGCAGACAACCTGATGCAGGGCTCTATCGGACCCTGAGACCATGACCTGAGCCAAAGGCAGAGGCTTAACCCACTGAGCCACCAGGTGCCCTATGTGTAAAACTTTTCTTGCACCTGAATTTCTCTGACTTAATCTTTTCTGACCAGAGAAAACTTTCCTGAAAGGCAACATTTGATTAGGTGACCCAGATAAATTTGCTAAAATCAACTGTGCCATTTAAACACCACTGGAATAGCTCATTAATTTCATAGCCTCCAAAATTATACAGAGTGCATATAAGAGGGGTGGAAAATCTTGGGGATACCTTAGATGCTAATATTTGTGTCTATTCACAGAGACATACACACATACACTTTCTTCTTTTATTATTATTATTTTGTATTATGTTATGTTAGTCACCATAGTATGTGATTGGTTTTTGATCATACATACACAGTTTCTGAGGGTGTAGATGGCAGGGTGGAAGAAGCAAATACATGGTCTCACCAAGGATTCCATTCCAGAAGCAATGACCCACAATGGAGATGGATGGCAGAAACAGAACTTTCTTATGCTGTAACCCTATGGGTCAGTAGAGGAAGACAAGCCCCAAATTACCTGGTTTTGATACTCACGATGATTAAAACTCAGAAAAATCCTATAAATATAGGTAATAATAGTTGTGCTTTTTTAAGGGCTGGCACAAAAATCCACTATCCTAATAACCAGCACAAAAGCAACAGATTGAAAAATGCCTGAACCATAGCAAGGGAGAGAGGCAGATATCTGCAGGGACTTTATCTGGAACAGAACCACTGGCAGAGGTCATTTTTGTTCATCCTAACTTGCTTGTGATGAAGCTCATGGGCATGAGTTTTTCCACCCTCTCTCTAGCATGCTAGCCCCAGAAAGCATAACTGTTTACCTCATGCCATAAGCAACCTGGGTGAATGTACTCTGTCCCACTCAGAGCCAAGACAAGCAAAATGCCCTAAGCACCATCCTCTATGCACAGCCAGGCAAGTGCCCCAAGTCCTGACCACCATGCAAAGGCACTGAGTCTCAACCACTCTAGGCAAGTACCTCAAGCCCTGTCTTCCCCACGCAGCAGCCTCACACTTACACAGCCCTTACAAGGAATGTACATCAGAGTATAGAATTCTAGTAGCTAGGGGAGACTGTACTTCTGGGCCACAAAGAACAGCTCCTACTCAAGACCATTCCTTCAAAATTAAGAAAAGCAGCTATTTTGCTAATAAATGCAAACATACAGAGACAGACAAACGAGAAGACAGGCTATGCTCCAAACCAACAAACAAGGTAAATCACAAACAAACAAACAAATAAATAAAATAAGTTAATTAATTAATTTAAAATACCTGAATAAAACAGAGATAAATGGCCTACCAGATAAAGAGTTCAAAGTAACAGTCATAAATATGTTCACTGATCTCAGGAGAAGAATTGACAACATGGCAAAAATTTCAACAAATAGATACTAAAATATAAAGTATCAAGCAGAAGTTAAAACTGAACTGAAAATTAGAGGGATTAAAACAGCACAATGAAAGAAAAGGCAGCACCAATCAATGAGTTGGAAGACAAAGCAATAGAAAACACCCAGACAGAGTAGCAAAACAAAACAAAACAAAAATTTAATTGAAAAAATAAAAAGAAAGAGAAAAAAGAAATGAGGATACCTGAAAGAAGTTTTGAAACAAGACTGAGTAAAATAACATTCAGGAAAGGAGAAAGGGACAGAAAGTTTATTTGACGGAATAAGTGTTGAACACTTCCTTTATCTGGGAAACATAACAGCCACCCAGGTCAAGGAAACCCAGAGAATTACAAATAAGATGAACCCAAAGAGAAAACCACAGAGACACATTATAATTAAAATGGTAAATGTTAAGGGTGAAGAGAGAATCTTAAAAGCAGTAAAAGTAAAGCAACATACTATGTATAAGGGAATAAAAATATAAACCAGCACATTGTTTATCAGAAAATATGCAGGCTAGAATGAAGTGGCATGACATATTTAAGAGCTGACCAGGAAAAACAACAACAACAAAAACAACTGTCAATAAAGAATTCTTAACCAAGCAAGGTTATCATTCAGAATTGAAGAAGAGAGGAATTTTCCAGATAAGCAAAAGCTAAAAGGGTTCATCACCACTAAACTGACCTTCCAAGAAATGTTAATGGGATTTCCCTAAGCTAATTAAAATAGGCCCTAATAAGAAAATGTGAAAGGAAAAACCTCACCAGAAAAGGTAAACAAATAATAAAGGCAGTGGATCAACCACTAACAAATGAAGGGCAAAAAGCAAAATAAGTGAAATTAAAAATACAATAATTAGCTAAAAATTAATAAAATAAATAGATGTAAAATGTATCATCAAAAGTATAAAATGTTGGGGGAGGGAAGGTAGAAATATAAGACTTCAGAATATGTTCAGAATTAAGTTACTATTAAGTTATAAAAGGTTATTATACACATAAGATGTTATATATGAACTTCACAATAACTAGAAAGAGAAAACCTATAGCAAATTCACAAAATAAAAACAAAGGAATCTAAACATAACATCAAAGAAAACCACAAGAAAGAGAACAGACAGTGCACAAAAATAGAAAATAATTAACAAAATGGAAATAAGTACTTACCTATCAATTATTTTACATATAATGGACTAATTTCTTCAATCAAAAGACAAAGTGTGGCTGAATGGATTAAAAAAAAAAAAACAAGACCCTCTTATATGATGCCTACGACAGACTTACTTCAAAACTAAAGATGCTCACAGACTGAAAGTGAAGGGATGGAAAGATATGCCATGTTAACAGAACCAAACAGAAAGCTGGAATAGCAATATTTCAATCAGACAAAATACAATCTAAAAAAAAAAAACAAAAAAACAAAAAACAAACCAACCTGTAATAAAATTACATAATGAAAAGCCTTAATTCAATAAGAGGATGTAATATTTTGTAAACATCTATGTACCCAACACAGGAGTACTTAAACATATAAAGCAAATATTAACAGAAATATGTGAAAATAGACAGGAATACAATAATAGTAGGGGACTTTAATACCCTAGTTACATCAATGGATAGACTGCTCTAAGAAAATATTAGCTTATAACAACACATTAGACTAGATTAACTATAAACATATACAAAGCTTTCCATCCCCCAAACAGCAGAATACACATTGTTTTCAAGTGTATTTGGAACCTTCTTCAGGATAGATCATGTTAGGCCACAAGAGAAGTCTGAGCAAGTAGAAGAAGACTGGTATCATACCAAGCATCTTTTCCACCCACAACAGTATGAAACTAAAAATAAATTACAGGAAGTAAAAGAAAACTGTGAAAAATACAAACATGTAGATACTAAACACCATGCTATTAAACACCCAATGGGTGATCTAAAACATCAAAGAGAAAATCAAAAAATACCTTGAGACAAATAAAAATGGAAACAATGTCTAAAACCTGTGGGACATAGCAAAAGCAGTTCTAAGAGGGAGGTTCATAGTGATAAAGGACCTACCTCAAGAAACAAAAATCTCAAACCATCTAAATTTACATTAGAAGAAGCTAGGAAGACTAAGCCCAAAGTTAGGAGAAAGAAGGAAATAATAAAGACCAGAATGAATATAAAGATTAAATAAATAAGTTTAGTGAAACTAAGAGCTTGTTATTTGAAAAGAAAATTGACAAATATTTAATCACCAAAAAATGGTAAAATGAATAAAATTAAAAGTGGAAGAACAGAAATTACAACTGATACCACAGAAATACAAAGAATCATAAGATTCTATAAACAATTAAACACCAAATTAGACAACCTAAAAGAAATAGATAAATTACTAAAAACATATAATCTTCCATGACCTAATCATGAAGAAATAGAAAATCTAAATAGACCAATTGCTAGTGATGTAATTAAAACAAAACAAACCAAAACAAAACAAAATGAAACAAAAACAAACAAAAAACCTTCAAACAAACAGAAATTTAGGTCCAGGTAGTTCCACAGGTGAAAATAATTAAGATTTAATACCTGTTCCCAAACTATTCCAAAAAACTGAAGAGGAAGGAACACTTCAAACTCTCCTCTATGAGGCCAGCATTACCTTAATCCCAAAACCAGACAGTTACCCTCCCACACACAAATTACAAGTCAATACCTCTAATGAACAGAGATGCAAAAATCCTCAACAAAATATTAGCAATCTGAATCCCAACAATACATTAAAAGGATTGTACACCATGACCAAGTGGGATTTACTCCAGGAATACCAGGATGCTTTAACATTTGCTAATTAACTTGATATATCACATTAACAAAATGAAGCGTAAAAATCACATGATTACCTCAATAGATGTAGAAAAAATATTTGACAAAATTCAACATCCACTTAATATAAAACCTCAACAAAGCAGGTATAGAAGAACTGTACCTCCACACAATGAGGGCCATAATATGGCAATCCTGGAGCCAACATCATGTTCAATGGTAAAAAGCTAACATCTGGGGTGCCTAGGTGGCTCAGCTGGTTAAGCTAATGATACTATAATTTGTATGGAACCACAAAAGACCCCATATAGCCCCAAAAATCTTTTTTTAAAAAAATTTTATTTATTTATTTGACAGACAGAGATCACAAGTAGGCAGAGAGACAGGCATGGGGGAGCGGAGGGGGGAGCAGGCTCCCTGATGAGCAGAGAGCCTGATGCAGGACTCGATCCCAGGACCCTGAGATCATGACCTGAGCCAAAGGCAGAGGCTTGACCCACTGAGCCACTCAGCGCCCCCTAGCCAAAGAAATCTTAAAAGAAAAAAAAAAAGCACTAAGTTGGAGGCAGTGCTCTTCCTGATTTCAAACTGTAGGACAAAACTATAATAATCAGGGGCACCTGGGTGGCTTAATAGGTTAAGCGTCTACCTTTGGCTTAGGTCATGATCTCCAGATCCTGGGATTGAGCTCCACATTAGGCTTTCAACTCAGCATGAAGTCTGCTTCTCTCTCTCTCTCTCTCCTGCCACTCCCACTCTGCCTCTCCCCTCTGCTTGTTCTCTCTCTCTTTCTCAAATAAATAAAATTTTAAAAAATGTATAGTGACTAAAACAATATGGTACTGGCAAAAAGTGGACACATCTATTAATGGAAAAAACATCCCCCAAATAAATTCATGCTTACATGAGTAATTCATCCAAACAAAGGAGGCAAAAACATAAAAGAGGGAAAAGATCAACTCTTGATTAAATGAAGATAAAAGGGGTGCCTGGGTGGCTCACTGGGTTAAGCCTCTGCCTTGGGCTTAGGTTATGATCCCAGGGTCCTGGGCTCAAGCCCTACAACAGGCTATCCACTCAGCAGGAAGCCTGATCCCCTCCGCCCCCCGCTGCCACCGCCACCTCTCTACTTGTGATCTCTCTCTCTGTGTCAAACAAATAAATAAAATCTTTTTTAAAAAATGAAGATTAAAGAAAAAAACTGGACAGCTACATGAAAAAGACAAACTGGACCATTTTCTTACACAATATACAAAAATAAACTCAAAATGGATTAAAGACATATGTAAGACCTCATACCTTAAATTCCTATAAGCAAGCATAGGTAGTAAGCACTGTGACATTGTTCTCAGCTGTATATATATATATATATATATATATATACACATACATACATACATATATATATTTTATCATTTCTGTAGAAATATTCTAGGGCTGAGCAATAAAAGTAAAAATAAATGGGACTACATTAAACTTAAAGGATTTTGCACAGCAAAGGAAATCAATAAAAATATAAGGACAACCTAATAAATGGGAAAAGATACGTGCGAATGATAACTATCTTGGTATACAAAACATATAAAGAATTCAAAAAACAACAAAAATAATCCTATTTAAAAAATATTCACAATACTCAGCTATAAAAAAGAATGGAATCTTGCTATTTGCAATGACTTGGATGGAGCTTGAAAGTATTATGCTAAGTGAAGTAAGTCAGAGAAAGACAAATGTCATAGGATTTCACTCATATGTGGAATTTAAAGAACAAAGGAGTATAGGGAAAAAGAGAGAGGCAAACCAGGAAACAGACACTTAACTATAGAGAGCAAAGGGAGGTTACCAGAGGAGAGGTGGGCAGATGGGTTAAATAGGTGATGGGGATTAAATGGGCACTTATTATGATGAGCAGTGGATGTTGTAATGTAATTGTTAAATCATTAACTTGTATACCTGAAACTAATATTACACAGTGCCAACTAACTAGAATTTAAATAAAAACTTAAAAAAAAATGGGCAAAGGACCTGAATAAACATTTTTCCAAACAAAACAGGTAGAACGGTTATTATCAAAAGACAAGAAATAAGTGTTGGCAAGAATGTGGAGAAAAGGGAACCTTCATATACTTTTGGTGGTAATGTAAATTGATGCAGATACTATGTAAACCAGCATGGAGTCTCCTCAAAAAAAGAAAAGAAAAAAAGAAAAAAGAAACGATACCATCCAGCAATTCCATTTTCTGAATATTTATCCAAAAATAAATAAATAAAAACAAAAACACTGATTTGAACAGGTACCCTTTCATTGCAGAATTACTTCTAATAACCAAAATATGGAAACAGCTAAATGTTCCTTGACAGATGCATAGATAAGAAAGGTGTGGTATTCATACACACATACAAAGAAATATCACACAGCCATGAAACAGGATGAGCTCTTTACATCTGTGACAACATGGATAGACCTAGAGGGTATTACGCTAAGTGAAATAAATCAAAGAAAGCCAAATACTATATGATTTGATTTATACGTAAAATCTAAAAGAGCAAAGCCAAACAAATCAGAAATAGACTCAGATACAGAGAACTGGTGGCTGCCAGAGGGGAGGAAGGTGGTGGGTTGGGAAAAACAGGTAGAGGTGATTAGCAGGCACAAAATTTAGTTATAAGACAACAGGGTTGTAATGTACACCGCAGTAAATAGTCAATCATATAACTTTGTAGAACAACAGATAGTAACTAGACCTATCTTAGTGAGCACTAAGTAATGTATAAAAATATCTAATCACTATGCTTTATACATGAAACTAATATAATGCTATAGGTCAATTATAATTCAATGCAAAAACTGCCATCCAGTTTTTTCTAAATGGACTTGAATACCTTTCTTATTGTGGATTCCCACCCCCCCCCCTTTTTTTTTACTGTTGCTAAAGTTTGAAGCCTTTCTTCTAAGGTAGAATTCTAAATTACCTGAGATTGTGACTTAACTATTTCCTGTCTGTTCTATCAGTTTTGTTATGCTCTCTTGTAAATCATCTTGTAATTTTTACTGCAAGAAAAAAAAAATGCTTTCTTTACCTTCTAAATCACAGATATAGAATCTGCTAATGGCAGAAATTCATCTGGCCCACACCGATACTAAAAATACAAGAATGTATGTCGATAGTTTGAAGTTGACAGAAACAACAGTTATTCTCTTCTGAAACACATGGGTCAGCATATTCCCTTCTGTCACTTGAAAATGCAATTTTTTTTTGCCTAACCCAAGCAAGTAGCTTGGGAAAGAAAAATTTCTTTTTTTACACCATCAAGGTTTTCAGTCCCCTTGTATTTTCTTCAGGCTATACAAGCTCCACATACATGGCCTTTGGCAATCCACTGGCACTATCAGTCTCACCTTTCAAATCATATCAATTTCAAGGGCTTTCATTCCACACCCCTCTCAGATCATCAGAGTCTCCATGAACATTCACTTTGCTCCTAAAACTTTCAAGGAAAGATAGAGAATTCACTCACACCATGATCTAGCCAGGGCTCTCCAAACACTGGAGAGTACTCTATATGCCAAAATAGTCTCCCTAGAGAGAACTTCTTAATGTTCCTCATAAGAAATCTTTTTGAAATTGGACTTGGGAAAGGGGTTTCATCTGGTTATTTGTTGAAACTACATGGGAGAACTTCCTGTGTTTGTGGTCTCAGGCTATCGGGGTCTATACTCGTCAGTGGAACTTTGCATTACTCAGTGACTTTGAAAATTTTATTGCAGCACATAGTAATTTTACCAGCTCTTTATATTCTAACTGTGCAGACAGGAAAAACAGAGCAACTATGTTTTAAAATCTGCAAAAGCTAAAATAGGTTCCCTGAGATTGCACATCTTATTTTAAAGGTATGTTTCTCTGATGTCTTTAGTCTTTGCTATGAAATTCAGTAAATAAAGATGTTGATCATTATCCATCTGACTAGGTTTAGTTTTGTTTATTTTAACATGCTAATGTATTTCATTAAAGCTGCACCTGTTACCATCATTGAATTCAAAGGTCTCATGTTTCTAGTACACTCTATTTTTAGAACCATTTCTGGTACATCAGCTCTGTCAAACATTTTCAATCCCATAATGATTCAAACTAGATTTCAATAAATAGCCAAGAATTTTCTCTAAAGCAACTCTGTTTTCATTACTATTGTTGATCTCCTTGTTTTTTGAAAGTTTCCAATAAAGTATTGGGATGACTATTGGGTTTCTTTATGAGATGACATATAATGTAGAAGCTAAAATATTTATAAATCAACATCATGCTACTCATAAGATTTTTAACAGTACTATCTCCCACATACTTTTTTCTTACTCTACTAAAAGCTATTCTCCACCATGTCTTGCAAATTTTTCTTCAGAGGATAAGCTGAGGGTGAATAACGGTTGAATTAAAGGGAAGCAAATGAAAATCAAATAATTTAAAATTTACTTCACTATACACAAAGACTTCTAATGTGCTGAGTTCCCACAAATGTATCATATGATACTTCTCTACTTTACACACTAGAAGTCTCCAGATACTCAGTCTTTTGATAACTCTGCACATTTTTTCCTTCAATTTTCTGTTCCTTAACTATGCACTATCTTTTGAAACAATCAGGTTTTAAAATGTCTGAAAAAATTACAAATACACTTTATCACTGAATGCTTATAACTTAATACTGAAGTAAAATTATAAAATACAATATTACAGATTGCTGAAATCACGAAGCCCTTGCTTCATAGTGTGTGAATGCTGACTCTATTCATGAAGCCTTTAAAAAAGCTCAATAGGATATGCACATTCATTCCTTCACTAAGTAGATAATCATTGAGCAGTTGCTTTGAGTCAGGCCTGGTACTAACCACTAGTGCTTCAACCAAATGAAAAGAAACCTATTATCAGGAATAATTCTGATAATTCTATGAAGAAGATGGTCATCTATGCTCTTTCTTCTCCCTGGAACTTCCTTGCAAAAAAAGAACTATGGATCTGAGCTACTCAGAGCTGGATACACATAATCTGAATGCAAGTTCTACTCAAAAATAAATACAAGATACCTTGTCACATCTTTGAATATTTATCCCTTTATTCATTTAGTTCTTCTGTAGCTCTCATCATTTCTGTAGAAATATTCTAGGGGTGGAAAAGAGCACTGAACCAAAGCACTCTGTCCCCATCCTCAATGAAAACATGAAAACATGTTTAAAAAAATCACATCACAGGTACTTAAAACTTTTAATATTTCAATTTTAAATATAATACCCATATATTTTTCAACTCCTAGAGATATAAAGATCACATAATTTCTCCAATAAAAATACATTATGGCCAAAATATTTGATGACAACAATGGAAATAAAATACAATACTTAAGAAAATATACACATTTAATGTATGTTTCCCCAGGAGTTGGAGGAAGAATTTAGATTTACAACAGGTCCTATTCTACATTTAATGCATTGGCTCAAATGGAATCTGCTTTGGACCAATTCTGGAGTATATTTCTGCCTCATAGCACCCTTGCTTCCTTCTTTCTACATAAGCATCTTTACAGCAAACCCATAAATTATGCTTTAAATTGTACTTCTGACACTGAAATGATCATTAAACCCTCAAACAAAAATGGAGTTAGGAAGCTACATAAACTCTTAACAACTGATTCTTTTTATTTTAGGAGTAAATTTTAAATTCTAATCTTATGCTTTTGGGTGTAATCAGACTTACGCCATATCACATCCCATTATGTATTATTTCCCAGAGATTAATTCAAATATAGTAATAAAGAAATATGATACTCTCTGGGTTGAAAAGAGTCCCAGGTTGCTGTTAATACTAATTATGGGAACAGAATATAAACAAACCCATTCAAGCAACACCATTTAAAGCTGGATTTAGGGAACGGCTGGGCAAGAATTAGAATATTTTAACAATTCTAGCATATAATTGATAATACGATTTTAAGACTATGTCAAAAATATGTAAAACTGAGTCACAAATATTTAACTATATAAGAAAATTGCTTTATCACGATCTTGAACAAAATAAATGCCTCTGTTTACTGCATAACTATTGACCATCTAATATATGACAGACATTAAGGTATAATATAGAAAAGTGACTATAACCTTGATCTGCCATTTTAGAATTATGATCTGTTAGAAAGAAAAAACATAAATGGGTCATTTTCATAAATATACTATGTTATTTGATCAGTAAATCTCCACCATTCTGTGGGAAAATTTTGAGGAGCTCCCTTAAACAGATTTTTTTTCCCTCTTTGTTATAAGTGTTTCAATTTCCAGCAATTACCAGAGTAAAAATTTCAAAACTGACAGTTGTTAGCTGGCAAATGAAGAGTTCATAATCCAGATAATGTATTTGTGACAAGGGCTAAGACGGATACATATGGGGAGGTTAAAACCTGCATGTGTTCCTTAAGACATGGATAAATAAGCACTTTAATAATCATAGGAGCAACTCAGAAATGTGGTAATAAGACAAAATAGAAAATATATACATGACCTCAATATCAACTGAACATTGTTTAAGTTAGTAAAAGCAATCTCAGAAAAAATAAGATATAAAATTGAAAATTCATAGAATATTAAATATTTCCCAAGGTCAGTACTCCTAAATCCTTTCAAATCTAATCTCATTGGAATATATAAAAATAAATTCATGTCATTATTCAGCATTTAAAATTTTATATGTGAACTAAGTATAACTAAATTTAGAGATGCTAGTTCTTTTCCTAAAGAATTCACAGTTTCCCAAATTCCCTTTCCATTTCCCCACCTTGAATGAAAAAAAAAAAAAAAAAAGAATAAGTGAAACACTCATGGCAGGAAAAGTTCACTGAGAAAGAATAGGGAACTCTATTCCATGGTCTTCCTTTACTTTAGGTTCACAACAGTGGGACTGTAGATATGATGAACATTTCTACTTACCTGCAAGTGCATGGAGAACTAGCAAGATAAACAAGAATATTCAATGGCCTTAGGTTATCTTTGAAATGCCTGGGCTAAAAGACAACTTATATAAAAAATTAAGTGCACTGTAGACTCCAAAGTATCAGAGTAAAAGACTTAGTGATCTGTAATAAAATGCAAGCTAATAAAATTGTAATAGCTTGTGGCATGACTTCAGGCGAACATAAAGAAGCACAACTACAGGAGTCGCTCTTCTGAAGAAAAAAAAATTAGAAGGCATTCTAGGTGGTAATTGGAATCCCTTGTAACCTGTGAACAAGGGAATGATTAAGAGCCCAATAATCAGAACACACCAAAAGGCCACTTTTTCATTCTAAGAGTAGCTGACCCCAGAAACACTGGGTTCTTTCTAGAAATTTAAAAGCAAAGGCTGAAGAATAATTTTCCAAAACCATTTTAAGTAGAATTTCACTTCTACCCTGGATAAGTAGTTTGATGAGAAGAATTGCAGGTCAATGGTGTCGTGTTTCAAGAAAAACCTCCCTCCCTATTTAGGGTTATCCTTTGTTTTTCCTATAAATTGTCAGCAACCCCCTTCTACCTGACCCATACACATATTAGACAATGATTGCACTCCCTAAAGATGCATAAGTTCACCTTTTCCTCTATTTTTTTTTTTTTTAAGTGCCTAGGCTTCCCTGTACTTTGTCTTTGGATGCACAGTTAGTAGACACTCTTTTTAGCAAACATGGCCTTCAGACTGAGATCTCACATTTTCATCATATAGAGAAAGCAAGAAGGGTTTTGCAATTCTTATCATATCTCCTTCCTTCCAACAGCATGTATGTACACATATACCTTTTAACTCAACACTGATGGGTGATTGATTCTAAAAGTCCCTGCTCTTCATCCCAGTCCAGCAACTCTGGTTTACAACAGAAACCCTAGAGTTCCTCTACAGATGAGGCTGAAAGCATCCATGATTATACCTTAGATCAAAATCTCCTTTTCCATCCTTTCTGTTCCTTTTCCCTCATACTCCTGGGAACACTTCAATAAATCACTTGTACAAAAAAAAAAAAAAAAAAAAATCACCTAATGTTTGCTTCAAGGATACCTAATATGAAACATGTTTACTTATAACTCAACCTTTTCTTCAAGATGCCTTGTCACTCTGATTTTCTCCATGGCATATTCACCACTCTTTCTCTGAACTTTAAACAGACCAATAGTGCTCTCAAATATTTAGAAGTGGTATCAAAACAGATATATCTTTCTTTCCCGTGTTTTTGTGCATTTTGTCACCTCAATAAGATAAATTTTTCAAGATAAGAAATCTATCTTCCACTTTTCTTTTTTCTTTTCTGTATATGGACGTGTGTGATGGTACATTGTCTAGCACTAGGAGAGAGGTTAAAGAATACTTAATAAATTAAGGAATTAAGTTCTTTGGAAGAAGGAATGAAAAGGTGCTTATTTTGTCCAGGCACCATGCAGAGTGAGAAAGGCTGATTCTCTGAATTAAAATGCACATAAGTTATATAATCATATAAACAATCAGTACAATTTGATACAGCTATTAAGTAAGTGATCTGGGATTCAAACACAAGTCTCTATGACTCAAAAGCCAATTAATTTAGTCAACTATTTTAATAGAAAATTTAATACAGTTCCTCCAGTAGATCTGAGATTGAAATACTCATTACCTCTTAAAAAGATTATTCTAAAAAGACAATAAATTAGCTTATATATGCAATCATTTAATGAATACTTATAGAATAATGACTTGACATTGAACAAGTCATTTGGGTTAAAATATATATATATATTATCTATATCTATATCTATATCTATATCTATATCTATATCTATATGACAGACCTGCCCTCAAGGAGATCGCAGCCTAGTGAAGAACACTGATGATAAAATATTAGTTATAAGAAAATGTGATAGGCACGTGAATTGGAAATATGCGCCGTATGTCCTATAACATACAAAACTAAAGTTTCTAATTCCACCTGGGGATGAAGACATACTTTAAAAGGCTTTATCTATGGGATGCCTGGGTGGCTAAGTGGGTTAAAGCCTCTGCCTTCGGCTCAGGTCATCCCAAGGTCTTGGGATTGAGCCCCCCATTGAGCCCCACATCAAGCCCTGCATCGAGCCCCACATCAAGCTCTGCATCGAGCCCGGCATTGGGCTCTCTGCTCAGGAGGGGGCCTACTTCTACCTCTCCCTCTGCCTGCCTCTCTGCCTACTTGTGGTCTCTGTCAAATAAACAAATAAAATTAAAAAAAAAAAAGAAGTCTTTATCTATTACAGCTATAATCATAATCGCTAAAGCTAAAATTATTTTTAGTTTTAATTCAGATAAGGTGGAACATTCCTCATCTGGTTGAATTACAACTGATTTATGAGCTTTATTATTATTCAATATCATTGCAATATTGATTGAAGGAAATAGTTCAAATTTTGTAATTTTTTGTTACTAAATGAATCAGATTGCTTAATATATTGATAATATACTAATAATTCTCTGGTTATTTAGAATTCAGAACAATTCAGAATTAATGAAAAATTTAATAAAATGTGAAAATACAGTTTTTTGCCTATTTGAAAGTACTTTCAACATTTATAATTTTCAACATTTATAATCCCCACTTTTGAAAAATGACAAATTTAGAAATGTAAAAGGAGGGGCGCCTGGGTGGCTCAGTGGGTTAAGCCTCTGCCTTCGGCTCAGGTCATGATCTCAGGGTCCTGGGACTGAGCCCTGCATCAGGTTCTCTGCTCAGCAGGAAGCCTGCTTCCTCCTCTTCCTCTGCCTGCTTCTCTGCCTGCTTGTGATTTCTGTCAAATAAATTTAAAAAAAATCTTTAAAAAAAAGAAAAAAATAAATGTAAAAGGAGAAAATCTATTTTCTTAAAGATATTCACTATCACAGATTCATATGCACAGGTGTTATTAATTTTAGTGTGCTGTAATAGTTATTTCTGTGATGCTTAAAATATAGAATTTAAAAACAAAGAAATACCAGGCAATGCATCCCACTTTTTATCATCCTCAACGATATGTGAGAAGATGCATTTAATACACTAGACTAGGAATCAGTAAATCAAAGATGAAGAAAGCCAAAAAAAGGGGAAAAAAGATTTTATTACTGATGAAAATTTTTCTATATTTAAGTTGGTTCATTACCTTGTTCATCAAACAGAATTTGTAGTTGAAGCTATGATGGAAAACACTTGATCCATCAGTGTAGCATTTTTATTGAGTATATCATTGAAAGATCTCAGTAAATCAACATAAAACTGAAATCCACCAAAAATATATCTAAATCTATATCTCTATATCTATGTGTCTATCTACATATATAGATCCATGAACAATCCTAGCTATTTTAATATTATCCCAGTTTTCTTTGAACATAATTCAAGTAAGTACAAAGAATACTGAATAAAATACATGGAAGAACAGAATAATAGTATATAATCTTCCACTGGCATCTAACATTTTCCTCCACATGAAATATACATTAACCTCATGCAATCATAAACCATCATTTGCTAATAACAAAGAAATTTCCATCTACCCACATCCACTCCCTCCCCCCCCTCCACTTATATATTATTTCTGTTTCCAACTTGATTGGACAACTATTTACAACCAGTCAGATATATGTACCCACTCTGTAACAGGTCTTGTGTTAAGTGGTTCACATGGTTGATCTCAATTTTCCTTTCGATTTTGAAATGATTATATACTTCCAGGAAGCAACAACAATAGTACAGAATTCTGTGAGCTTTTCATGCACCATCCCCCAACATGGCATCTTATGTATCTAGTAACACATTATCAAAACCTGTGAATTGATACAGGGCAACCCTGTTAACTTGATTACATGCACTCACTTGCCTGCAAATGTATGTAGGTGTATTCTTAGGCAATTTTCTTAAAATATGCATATATACATACATACATATACATACACACACACATACATATACATATGAAGACATACACATTTGTATAACTTATCTCAATTAATATGAAACAGAATTCTTCCATCACTACAAAGAAACTCCCTCATGCTACCCTTTATAATTACAACCCATCTTGTCCCTAACTGTTAATTACAATCAGTTCTCCCTCCTCATACTTTTATTATTTTGAGAATACTGTATAAGTGGAATCACCCACTATATACTATTTTGGGGTGGAGCTTTTCCTCTAAGCCAAAAGACCACCCATGTTGTAGCATATATCCATAGTTTATGTTGTAGCATTTATCCATAGTTTATTCAACTTTACTATTCAGTACTGTCATTATATGAATGTATATGAATCTTTTCTACTGCTGGCAAAACGCAGAAACTTAGTAGCTTAAAACAAGGCAGATTTATTTCACATTTTTGGAGGTCAGAAATCAGAAATGGGTATCACTGGGCAAAATTCAATAGGAATTTTGACTTCATATTAGAAATTGACTTCAATAGGATAAAAAGGCTGCTTTCCTTTCAGACTCTCTTGGGAGGGTCCATTTCTTTGCCTTTTCTAGCTTCTAAAGGCCATCTTTATTCTTTAGATCTTGGGGGCCCCAATGGTTACCAGGAACATCAGGCAGTCTTTCTCACAACACCATGTCTCCAGTCCCACTGTCACATCTTCTCTGATTTCAACTCTTTTGTCTTTTTATTCAGCCTGTAAAACCTCTTATGATTATATTTGGCCTACTAGAATAATCTAGGATCATCTATTCAAGATCAGTTTCCTGGTAACCTTAGTCTCACTGACAAATTTAATTCTTTGTTACATATCATTTTCACAGATTTTAGGTATTTAGGACATGGATGTTTTGGGAGGCCATTATTCTGCATACCACATGCTTTATCATGGCAAAATCTTTTAACCTCCATTAACTTCACAATATTCATGTAAGGTTATCAAATACAAAAATCCCCAGAGTTGTCAGAAGCCCTAGGAATATTTAATGATATTCCACAAAAATTCAACAGAAGTGAATAAACAGAAAAGAGATGCTATGTTCATTCTTTAATGAGGAAATAACGAAACCAGAAATTTTTAATGTTTTTCCACTAATTAAGCATGGAGCTCATTTTTCTGGGAAGGAAGAGAACATACAGACATAGGGCTAGGGTCACTCTAGTTAGAACAGCTATCATTATGTTCACCACAAAGAACATCAGTATTTTGTAGTGTTCGCTGGAAGGAAGCAAACATTTAATAAACAATACTGAGTACTTAACCACCTTCTCAGTTTTTAAGATCCTATTCATTAGTTGTTACTGGGAGTCCCAAAATATTGATCAGGGAAATATCAGAAAATATCACTAGGTGGTGGTCAAATTTGGTTTTGAAGTGTAATCCTGGCCTGGATTAGAAGATACTAATTACTGTAACGGTTACATTAATATAATTATTCATTTTTACAGGGCTTTTGAGAGCTTAAAATAAGATCAACAACAAAAACGTATATACAAACTTCTGGTAGCTTTGTTAGTAAAAACCTAAAACTGAAAACAACCCAAATATCTTCATTAGGTGGATAGAAAATTTGTGGTTGTTTATACTTGAATTAATAGCCTAGAGTTTTCTTCAATAAGAAAGCTCTAAATAATATTCTTTTAGTCCTTCATACAGACAGTTGACCTCTTCCCTTCATAAAACTATATTTGAGGTAATAACAGGGAAGTATTTTATACTGGCATGTAACTATAAAAGTGTTCTAATGTGGGAAAATTATAGCTTATTCCTATCAAGTTATATCTTTGAAATACATTAAAATTTAGATCAACTACAGAAATTATGTATATACAAACCTACAAAAATACATCTCCTGGATGTCCTTTGGAAACCAGTAAAATAATACCACAGTTTCAAATATATTGGATGTGAACATAGTAGCAACAAGACTGGTCCAAGATCTTAGTGAGAAAAAATTTTTTTTTAAAGATTTTATTTATTTATTTGACAGAGATCACAAGTAGGCTGAGAGGCAGGCAGAGAGAGAGAGAGGCAGAAGCAGGCTCTCCACTGAGCAGAGAGCCCGATGCGGGGCTCGATCCCAGGACCCTGGGACCATGACTTGAGCTGAAGGCAGAGGCTTTAACCCACTGAGCCACCCAGGCGCCCCTTAGTGAGAAATTTTAACACAAGGATTACTTACATAGATCCAGGTAGAGTTATGACCAAACAAGAACAGGCAAATATCAACCACCTCAGGAAACCATTATCCTCACCTACAAAACTGAGGTAAAAGGGAAGAAAAGTGCTCCTAAGGGCCAATGAGAGTGATAACAATTGATGAAGACCTACTCAAGAGAAGCTACAGTCATGACAGTTTAGATGGAGGCACCAGAACCAAACACATGACCCTGAAACAGAGTTCTCTCATCCACCCTCATCTCTTCCCTGTACAACTTAAAGGTCAAGCCCAGTTGGACAACAGAGAGATCAGTCTTTTGGGTCATAGAGTATGGCAAGGAATGCGGATAATGGAAATGTTTGGAAGGAATTTAGAATAACCAGCACATTCTGTTCTTGATCTACACCCAAACACACAGAAGCCTTGAATGGAGCTTTTATCCTTGAGTCTTATTTTCTCGTATCTTTCTGTATCTCTGATATACCATCTTATATATTTTACTGATTTCCTGCTTATTTATTCTTTTATGCTTTAGTCACTTCTTTATATCAATGCCTCTAATTTCCTGTGACAGAAGTATGCTGAGTGTTGACCAAGCACTTCAGTAATCTTAGACACAAGGGAAAACTATGTTTACTAGCCTTTTCTCTGAGTTCATGTGTTTTAGTTATGAATAATGGACTGTGAGCAAAATAAGGTCTGTATCACATGTTTAAATTGTCAGCATATGAAATGAAGAGTATGAATTCCTGAGCCATAAAGGATATTATCAATGAGAAAGAACCTTTTTAATGTTGAACACTGAATTTTTGGACAAACTAACATTAAATGCCATAACTTACACACCTCCTAAACTGTCTCATTTGAATGTCTAGTTTCCTCATTTCTATGTGAGTTGACATACAGCCTATTCCAATCTATATTTGATGTCCTCAAGTAAATGAAATGCTCAGAAATCCAACAGGAACTTCTGAGCACAATAAAATGCTATATTACTTACCTGGTAGAATGACACTTCTTAGGAAACGCCCTAAGACAGTGCATCAAATAATATAGAAGAAAGCTACTTCCATTTGCCTCCCTTCCCAACTATGATTATCTTCAGATTGAGAAGGCATACCTACCCAAGAACAGAAGATTGCCTACTGCTAAATTGCCAAGATGACAGAGGGTACTAAAATATGAAAAACTGCATGAACTCAGAGAGATGTTCTCAGATAACTTTAAAAATCATAATACCATTCTTCACTTGGCTCTTGAAGAATTTTCTTTAAAGTAGGTTAGGGACATATAATTTAGGGGGAGAAATGGGAATATCACATATTACAGGCAATATCAAATATATTTAATTTTCAGTACCTTTGGTCAGAAGCTTGATTGCAATCAAATTTTTCCCACTGTAAATGGTAGAGTTTCCATGATTTTCCCCATGATCATGATTGAACTATCTCAATGACTTGGCTGCAAATTGAACTTTGGGGTTTGGCCTGAATGAAACACCAGAATGCCTCCCCCTAATTCACGTTTAGTTTTTGCTACTGGTAGAAATTTTACTTTACAAAAACTATCAGTTTATTTTCACTCACTGAAATCACTAAAAATTATTGCTAAATAAAGCAAAATATATGTAGTTTACCTTAAGCAATTAAAGCTATATAAAATAGCTTGTATATCACAATGATAGTATCTATACCCCATTTTAATATGTATATGCATCAAAGATAAAAAAATATTTTATTAAACTTATTTTATTAAAAATTACCCAACTGTAGGATGTCTGCAAAATGTATTTTTTCATATTTGCAGATTGCATCTGATTATAGTTTTATTGCTTATCCTTAAGCAATAAGCATCCTTAAAAGCAAATTTATGGTAAGCTTAATACAAAGCTTACAGTATATAACACTTTTAATGTTTACTATTCAGTCAATATAAGTATAATTAAACGTTTAGTGATTTACTCAATCAAGTTTTCTTTAATTGATAAGAAGCCAATTCTAGATGGAAGCATTCAAAATATTTAATATCTGTCATCTATTACCTTTCAGTAAATTTAGTCTAGTGTCTAAATATGGTAGATAAAATGGTCACCCAAAGAAGTCCACATCCTAATCTCTGGAGCCTTTGAATGTGTTATGTTTCATAGCAAAAGGGACTTAAAGATCTCACTAATTTTAAGAATCTGAATTAGGGAGAATATGGATTATCTAAGATGGGTCCAACCTAATGAAATTTTAAAACAAACTTTCTCTAGCAGGAGTCAGAAAGATGCATTACAAGAACCAGAAGAGACGAAGAAGAGGATGGTAGAATGATTCCAAGAGGGAGAAATATTTGACATACCACTGCATGTTCTTTTGGCATACTTGTAAGAGAAGTCTGTAGGAGATAGGTTGTTTCCTTTCTAACATCCAGATGGGAAACAATTATCTTAGTCCTACAACCACAAGTAACCAAATTCTGCTAACAACCTAAATAAGTTTGGAAGCACATTTTCCCCAGAGCCTAAAGGAAGGAACCCAGTGTTGTTGACTTCTAGGTCCTGTGGACCTGGAGCAAAGAAAGTAGCTGTGTCACACTGGGCCCAGACTTTTGACCTACTGAAATGATAATAAAGGGTTTGGTGGTGTTGTTTTTAAACTGCTATGGTCATCATAGATATAAGAATATATTCTCACTTACCTTGTCAACTATCTCATTTTATCCATTATCTAGGTGTTTAAACACCAATCTTAAAATATATCTTCAGGTTACAAATATTAAAGAGGAAAGTACATGTAGTGAATCAAATAAAGATAAATCTGTATTTCAGAGCAGAGCTTAGTGCTACCTATTATGAAATATCTTATTTCATTATATGAATGAATGGTGCTACTTTCAAGAATAACCCTAATATGGGAGGGAGAAGCAAGATCACTGGGGGAATAGGAGACCTAAAAGTTGGCTGGTCCAAGGAATTCAGCTACATAACTATAAAACTATTCTGAACACCTACAAACTCAACAGTAGATCAAAGAAAATAATAACAGCAATTCTATGAACAGAAAAGTGACCACATTCTGGAAGGCAGGATGTGCAGTGAAGTGAATCCAAGTTGATATTTGGGAAGATAGACAGTGGGGGGAGGGAGCCTGCATCAGCCGGGTACCAGCACATGATAGAACAGTGGAGCACAACCTCAGAACTTTTAGAGCCTGCTTTGCTGAGGGACATCACTTCAGTGGCTAAGCTAGGAGTGGAACCCTCGGCAGGGACAGTATGGTTTCAGGACCCTTGGGATCACAGAAAGACCTGGGGTGCTTCATTGTGGCAGAGCTCCCAAGTATCAGAATGAGAAAGTGGGCTACAAAGATGGAGCCAAGGACTGGGCTCTCAGCTCAGGGTTGCCATAAACCGTGATCCATGACATAGTTGGGCCACTACTCTTCAAGCAGGAACCCAACAAATGGAAGATCCAGAGAGATTCCATTTCCTCCCCCAGGAAGACTGGCATGGGAGCACACCACAGGAATTTCCTGGGTTTGGAAACTCCAAATGGGGTCATGTCCTAGAGACAGAAACGCTTGATTACAGGCCAGGTGAGCACAGAATGCAGCCAGAAGCCACGGAGACAAGATTAACTGCTTTTCTCTGAGGGCTCATTGAGGAATGGGGCCACAAGCTCTCTGGAGAGAGACTGGGAGGTAGCCATTTTCATTCTTGTCCTCCAAAGCTGTATGGAAAGCTTTCAGGGAACAAAAGCTACTGAGAGCAAACCTGAGTAGATTATTTAGCATGGCCCCTGGGAAGGGCGATGCAATTCTGCCTCTGGTAAAGACATTTGAGAACCACTGCAACAGTCCCATCCCCCAGAAGATCAGCAAGAACATCCAGCCAAAAACAAGTTTACTGATCAATGAGAAATGCAAAATTACAGCACTAGGGGAATACAGCACACAGAATTCATGACTTTTTCCCCATGATTCTTTAGTCTTTCAAAGTTAATTTTTTAAAATTTTGTTTTATTCTTTTTCTATTTTTTTTTAGTTTTTCTTCTTTCCTTGTTCAACCAACATCTTATCAATTCCTTTTAAAAATCTTTTAATTTTTATTTTTACATTAATATTCTATTCCTTCATTGTATTTAACCTTATTTTGTGTGTATGTGCATATATATACAATATATATGTATTTTTCTTTGTTTAAAATTTTGGGATACAGATTCTTCTAACAGAACAAAATACACCGTAAATTTAATATATGGCTTTGTTTTAGTCTCCCACCTGATCACATTCTCTTTTTTCCTTTCTTTTTCCAATCAACTTATCTTATCAATTTCTTTTTTACAATATTTTTAAATTTTCATCTTTACACTCATATTACAACCCTTCATTTTTTTTCCCCTTATTTTTGTGTATATATAAACTTTTCTTTCTTTTAAATTTTGGGAGGCAGTTTCTTCTAACAGACCAAAATACACCCAAAATCTAGTGTGTAGCTTTGTTCTATTCACCAGGCTGATCATACCATTTTTTCCCCTCCTTGGTTTCAGGTTTCCTCTGATTTTTTAGTGTATATTTTTCTGGGGCTATTGTTTCCCTTTTAACATTTTGTTCTCATTCCTTTATTCTTCCTTGGACAAAATGACAAAACAGAAAAACTCACCTCAAAAAAAAAGAACAAGAGGTAGTATCGACTGCCAGGGACCTAATCAAAAGGGACCTTAGTAAGATATTGGAACTATACTTCAGAATGGCAATTATAAATGTACTAATTGGGCTTCAAAAAAAGGATAGAAGATACTAGAGAATCTCTTTCTGGAGAAATAAAAGAACTAAATCTAACAAAGTGGAAATCAAAAAGGCTATTAATGAGGTGCAATAAAAAATGGAGGCTCTATCTGCTAGGATAAATAAGGTAAAAGAGAGAATTAGTGATATAGAAGACCAAATGATGGAGAATGAAGAAGCTGAGTAAAAGAAATGACTACTGGATCATGATGGGAACATTCAAGAGATAAGCAATATCATGAGATGAACAATATTAGAATAACTGGGATCCCAGAAGAAGAAAGGGGGAGGGCAGAAGGTCTACTGGAACAAATTACAGAGAAAATTTCCCTAATTCGGGGAAGAAAACAGGCATCAAAATCAAGAAGGCACAGAGAACCCCCCTCAAAATCAATAAAAATAGGTCAACACCCCATCATCTAATAGTAAAACTTGAAGGTCTCAGAGACAAAGAGAAAATCCTGAAAGCAGCTCAGGACAAGAGGTCTGTAGCCTATAATGGTAGAAACATTAGACTGGCAGCAGACCAATCCACAGAAACCTGGCAGGCCAGAAAGGACTGGCATGATATAGTCTGAGCACTAAATGAGAAAAAATATGCAGCCAAGAATACTATGTCTAGCTAGTTTGTCATTGAAAATAGAAGAAGAGATAAAAAGCTTCCAGAACAAACAAAAACTAAAAGAATTTGAAAACATGAAACCTGCCCTAAAGGAAATACTAAAAGGGGTCCTCTAAGCAAAGAGAGAGCCTAAAAGCAACATAGACCAGAAAGGAACAGAGACAATATACAGTAACAGTCACCTTACAAGCAATGCAATGACACTAAATTCGTATCTTTCAATAGTTACCCTGAATGTATTTGGGCTAAATGCCCCAATCAAAAGACACAGGGTATCACAATGGATAAAAAACAAGACCCATCAATATGCTGCTTGCAAAAGTTTCATTTTAAACCTAACAACATCTCCAGATTTAAAGTGAGACAGTGAAAAACAATTTACCATGCTAATGGACTTCAAAAGAAAGCTGAGGTGACAATCCTTATATCAGACAAATTAGATTATAGAAATGAGGAAGGACACTATATTATACTTAAATGGTCTATCCAACAAGATCTAACCATTGTAAACATCTGTGCCCCTAACATAGGAGCAGCCAATTATATAAGCCAATTAATTACAAAATCAAAGAAACACATCGAGATTAATACTATAATAGTAGGGGACTGTAATACTCCCCTCACTGAAATGGACAGGTCATCTAAGCAAAAGATCAAAAAGGAAATAAAGGCTTTAAATGACACACTGGACCAGATGAGCTTCACAGATATATTCAGAACATTCCATTCCAAAGCAACAGAATACACACTCTTCTCTAGCACACATGGAACATTCTCCAGAATACATAATATCCTAGGTCACAAATCAAGTCTCAACCAGTACCAAAAGACTGGGATCATTCCCTGCATAGTTTTGGACCACAATGCTTTGAAATTAGAACTCAATCACAAGGGGAAAGTTGGAAAGACCTCAAATATATAGAGGCTAAAGAGCATCCTACTAAAGAATGAGTGGGTCAACCAGGAAATTAAAGAAGAATTTTTTAAAATGCTGGAAACAAATGAAAATGAAAAGAGAACTTAACAATACTTATGATGCAGGAAAGGCTATCCTAAAAGGAAAGTATATAGCAATACAAGCCTTTCTCAAGAAGTAAGAAAGGTCTCAAATATGCTACTTAACCTTACACCTAAAGGAGCCTGAAAAAGAACAGCAAATAAACCCTAAACTTGGCAGTAGAAGAGAAATAATGAAATAAAATAAATCCAAATTGGCAAAGAATAAGTCAAACTCTCACTCTGAAGATTATATTTATGTGGAAAACCCCAAAGACTCCTCCACCCCAAAACTGCTATAACTCATACAGGAATTCAGTATAGTGTCAGGATATAAAATCAATGCAAAGAAATCAGTTGCATTTCTATACACCACCACCAAGACAGAAGAAAAAGGAATAAGAAAGTGATCCCATTCACAATTACACCTAAAACCATAAGATACCTAGGAATAAATCTAACCAAAGAGGCAAAGAATCTGTACTCAGGAAACTATAGAATACTCATAAAAGAAATTGAGGAAGACACATAGAAATGGAAAAATGTTCCATGCTTAAGGATTGGAAGAACAAATATTGTTAAAGTGTCTATGCATCCTAGAGCAATCTATACATTTAAGGCAGTCCTTATCAAAATACCATCAACTGTTTACAAAGAAATGGAACAAATACTTCTAAAATTTGTATGGAACCAGAAAAGACCCTGAGTAGTCAGAGGAATGTTGAAAAGGAAAACAAAAGTTGAAGGCATCACAATTCCAAACTTTAATCTATATTACAAAGCTGTAATTATCAAGACAGTATGGTACTGGCCAAAAAAAACAAAACAAACAAACAAACAAAACAAAAAACAAAACAGACACATAGATCAATGGAAGAGAACAGAAAGCCCAGAAATGGACACTACACTCTATGATCAACTAATCTTTGACAAAGCAAGAAAGAATGTGAAATGGAAAAAAGATAGTCTCTTCAACAATGGTGTTCAGAAAACTGGATGACCATATGCAGAAAAATGAAACTGGACCATTTCCTTACCCCACACACAAAAATAGACTAAAAATGTATGAAAGACCTAAATGTGAGACAGGAATACATCAAAATCCTTGAGAACACAGGCAGGAACCTTTTCAACCTCAGCTGTAGCAACTTCTTCCAGGAAACATCACCAAAGGCAAGGGAAGCAAAGGCAAAAAGAAACTACTGGGACTTCATCAAGATAAAAAGATTTTGCACATCAAAGGAAACAGTCAACAAAACCTAAAGACAATCAGCAGAATGGGAGAAGATATTTGTAAATGGGATATCAGATAAAGGGCTAGTATCCAAAATCTATTAAGAACTTATCAAACTCAACACTCAAATAACACTCAAATTCAATCAAGAAATGGGAAGAAGACATGAACAGGCATTTCTGCAAAGAAGTCATCCAAATGGCCAAAGACACATGAAAAAATGCACAACATCACTTGGCATCAAGGAAATACAAATCAAAACCTCAGTGAGATACCACTTCATACCAGTTAGAATGGCTAAAATTAACAAGTAAGGAAATGACAGATGTTGGTGAGGATGCAGAAAATGGGGAAACTTCCTACACTGTTGGTGGGAATGCAAGCAGGTACAGCCACCCTGAAAACAGTATGGAAGCTCCTCAAAAAGTTGAAAATGGAGGTACCCTATGATCCAGCAATTGCACAACTGGGTATTTACCCCAAAGATACAAATGTAGTGATCTGAAGGGGCATGTGCACCCCAATGTTTATAGCAGCAATGTCCACAACAGCCAAACTATGGAAAAAGCCCAGATGTCCATCAGCAGATGAATGGATAAAGAAGACATGGTCTATCTATCTATCTATCTCTATCTATCTATCCACCGATAGATAGATATCTCTCTATATATATTCAGTGTGTATACGCACGCACACACACACACACACACACAATGGAATACTATGCAGTCATCAAACCCTCAAAATCTTGCTATTTGCAATGATCTGGTTGGAACTAGAGGGTATTATGCTAAGCAAAATAAGTCAATCAGAGAAAGACAAATTTCATATTATCTCACCAATATGAGGAATTTGAGAAACAAGACAGGATCCTAGAGGAAGGGAGGGAAAAATGAAGCAAGATGAAACCAGAGAGGGAGACAAACCATGAGATTCTTAATCTCAGGAAACAAACTGAGGCTTGCTGGAGGGGAGGGGTGGGAAGGATGGGTGGGTGGGTGATGGACACTGGAGAAGTTAGATGGTATGGTGAGTGCTGTGAATTGTGTAAGAGTGATGACTCACAGACCTGCACTCCTGGAACAAATAATACATTATATGTTAATTTAAAGAAAAGAATAACCCTATCTAGTTTACTGTCCATAAATATTAGTCAGAAAATACTGAAATCTCATACTGTAGTAAATATTTAAAATACAAAATGGCCCATATAGAAAATACTAAAAAAGATTACAAATTACATAATTGATTAAATATGACTTATAGCCAAGAGGTGAGCTATTATGTAATATTTATTATATTGCAATCAACCATAGTTAAGTTCACAAAGACAAATTTTGGAAAGTGGATTCAGTTAAGTAAAATTGTATACTGTCTAAATTAATGTGAATATTTCATATTTTATATGCAACATTCTGTAATAATAAAAGTACAGCTTTGATGCCTAAAATAAAATTATAAACTATTATTAATGTTAAAAATATGTAACTTTATATAGTTTCATTTCAGGTTGTCAGCGTAATAGCATAATATTGGAATTTGGCTTCCTTTTTCACAATTGAACATATGTTTCTCTCAACAAATCCTTTATTTGGTAACAATCATAGTTTATTGGTCAAAATAAAATGTTGTTTTGGCAAACATTTTCCAACAGAAATACCAGTTATTTCAGTGAAGTAAACATCTGCTTTAGGACAATTAGAATGGCAACATGTTTTTGGTCATGTCCTCTTTGTGAGCTTTTGCTAGAAATTATCCTAGGAGGATTGCCAATTAAAAATTCACAGTGATTTAAAAGAAGGTGGGTAGAATTTTAATATCCTAAGAAAATAAAAACAAGTTGTCTTAAAAACACTTGACTAAACAGGAACCAAAGAAGATACATAGATGGAAAATAAGCATATGAAAGCTCAACATCTTTGGTCATTAGGGAAAAGCAAATTAAAACATGTGTTTAAATGGCTATAATTCCAATAATGCCAATACAAAATGCTGATAAAGATGCAGAGCAAGAACTCTCACTTGCTGCTGGTAGGAACGCAAAGTGCAGCACTTTGTAAGAAGCCTTTTTAATAAACAGATGACCCTTGAACAATATGAGTTTGAACTGCATGGGTCCACTTACAAATAGATTATTTTCAATAAATTTTTAATTCAATAAAAATAAATTTTAACAATTTGAATTCAATAAATTTCAGTTGTGTAAATGTGTTTTCTCTTCTTTATGATTTCTTAATTTTTTTTTCTCAAGCTTACTTTTATTGTAGAAATATAGCATATAATACACAGAAGACACAAAATGTTTTAGTCAACTGTTTATGTTAATTGCTAAGGCTTCTGTTCAACAGTAGCCTGTTAAAGTTTTTTTGGAGGGGGTCAAAGTTATAACATGGATTTTCAACTGTGCAGGGGGAGGGGTTGGGCACCCCTAATGATCACACTGTTCAAGTCAGCTGTATGAACACAGGACCCAGCAATTATGCTCTCACATATTTCATCCCACTGACTTGAAAACTTAGGTCCACACAAAACATGAATGTTTAATGCAACTATATTCACAATTGTTAAAAAGTGGAAGCAATCAAGATGTCCTTCAGAAGGTAAACAGTTAAAGAAATTGTGGTATACCTACACATTGGAATATTAATCAATAATTAAAGACAAAAAGAGCCCCAGATGAGTCCTAATGATACCATGCTATGTGAAAGAAGTTAGATCAGAACAATTACATAACATGCAGATCCACTGACATGGGATCTGGCAAATATGAAATATGAAATACAGATGACAAGTGAGTGTTAGGAGTGGGACATGTTCAACTGGGGGAAATCGGGGACTTTTTAGAGTGGTAGAAACAATCTGGATGGTACTGTAATGGTAGATACATGATAGGATGCATTTTTCATAAACAGTAGAAATATAAGAATTAGAGCTTACTTTATGCAAATTAAAAATCAACCAGAAAGTCTGAGGATGCCAAGATGGAAAGCGAAATGTGCTAGAAGAACAGAACTTTATTACAATACATAAATTACGATATGACCTAATTTATTTATAGTTACTTACTAGGTACATTTTCCTCTATAGAAACTCAGTAATAAAAAAATGTGTTTGCTATCAAAAATCCTGCATCTGTTTAAATTACCAAAACAATTATGAAAGGAATACTTTTTATTTTGCCTGCTTTGTTCATTGGAAACCTTTAGCCAAAATTATAATTACCACATAATCTTATAGCTCTCATAGAGAAACTACTTTCTATGCTTTATAGAGCTCAAAGATTTCAGACAAAAGTTCAAAGTGTCCTTTAATGAGTTTCACTAGTTCAACTTGCAGCATGCTTGAAGTTGCTGTCTCAGACGGCTTTCACATCAGCCTTAATGACCACACAATTCAAACCCTAGCTTGAACCCTTCTAGATGCTTTATTGATATGTATAGCTCTCCAGAGAAAATAAGAAAAAAACATGACCTATGCATCCAAGACAAAATAAATCAGAATTTCAAGTAGGTTCAGATTACAACATTTTATCATGGATTGAGTTTTAGCATGGAAATAAAGTCATACCTACTACTTCTGCAGAAGGGATGCCAAAGGATGCAGGAAAGCCACTCTGCCACCCATTTCCTAAACCTGTCCTAACTCAGAGACCAAGCTCAGATCTTGGACTGAGGATAATTCAGGCAATTAATATCATTCGCCTTCCATCAGTGATCTAAAAGTAAAGCAGATCTATATATTATTTAGACAATGTACAGTTTAAAGGTACATGTACAGCAAAACGTTTGCAACTGTCACCATGATCTGATATCCTGAAATTTCCATTTAATCATGTATGCATGAATGTTGTGGATGAGAGAGGAAAATATCTCCAAACCTATGAAACACAGAATCATGCAGTAATTTCTGGAATCTTCCTACATATTGGGATAGTAAAGGAATCACTTATATAGTCTTCAGTTTTATTTTTTTCAAAGCACTTTGAGAACAGAAGAGAGGGACTTGTCCCAAGATTCTCCTTCATTTATTCATTTTAAAGGCATATTATTCCAAAAACTATTTAAAATTTCTTATCACTGGGAAAAAATACATATTCTAGGGAAAAAAAGTACCTTAAAATTTCCTTAATCATTTCATTCTATGAACTTGAGTTTTTAAACTCTGAGTAGATCTTGAAATCAGGAATACTTAAAAAAAATCATTCCTCTGAAGCACTCTCTTACGTTTGCTGATAATATTACTACTGCATATAATACATAAACATTATTACCTGAGTGCCCTTGCAATATAAAATATGCCAAAGTTATCAATACTTTAATCAACATCTGGGTGCATAGAGTCCTGACTCAGGGTAAATCAATTTGATTGATTGTATTGGATGTGTGGTGTCATTTCAACATAGCTCAGGTGACTGATGTTTAGAAAATGCATTAGACAACAAACAAATCCTATTTACTTTTACTCCAGTGACACATCTTTATTGTGTAAAGGTGTCAAAGAGTAGTCTTAATGTTGCTTTTTCTCCAACCACTGCTTTAACTTCAACTCACATATTTTGATATGTTGTTGTAATCTTTCATTGAGTTTAAAATGTTCATTCCTTTTCAACATGATTTAGAAATGTATAATTTAGTGTCTATTTGCAGGTTTTTGACACACACTTTCTTATTGATTCCTAGTTTATTCCATTATGGTCAAAGCATATATTGTATAATTTCAATTGGTTTTAATTTGGTAGTTTGTTTAGAGCCCAATATAGGGTCTATTTTGTGACATTCCATATGCACTTCAAAAGAATATATATTTGAGTCTCCTCGGGTTACGTATTCTATAAAATACCAGTTAGGGAATGTTGGTTGATACAGTTATACATGGTTTCTCATTCACTGCTATTTTTTCCTACTTGTTCTATCAGTTAACAACAACAACAAAAATGCTGAAATGTCCCAGTGTGGATATATATATTCAATTCTGCTAGTTTTTGTTTTATGTAGTTTGAAGCTATTTCTTAGTTGCATACACACTTAGGACTGATATGTGTTTTTGATGAATTAATCCTGTTTTCACTGTTTAACCTCAGGTATCTTCTTTATTTTAAAGACTCATTTACCTGATTTACCTCAATTTACTTACCTGATGATAAACACATTCAAGATTTCTTTAGCCTGTACATATCATTTTCCATTCCTTTACTAGTTAACAATCCTAAATTATATTCAAAGTGGGGTCTTGGGAACAATATATAAGGCCATTGACAGTGCTCATGTGTTCATGTATTGTGCTTAGGTAATTTACATTTAATTATTGGTGTGGCTGGATTTTAGTCTTACTTTGTTTTCTAAATCTTCACTGTATTCATTCTTCTGTTTCATTTTTCCTGCCTCTATTTAATTATTCTGTTAAAAATCTCATTTAATATGGCTATTTTTTACTATATTTATTTGAATTGTGTTTTTAGTGGTGATATAGGGATTAAAATACATATGTCCAACTACTCAATCTACTTACACCTACTATTTTACAATGTTAAGCATAGAAACGTTATGCACTATCATCCTTTAAGTACCTTATCTTAAATTGTAGTTGTAATATGTACATTCTTATACATTCTTTCAGATAAGGTAATAATTCTACTTTCAACAATCATTTTTAAAAGCAAAATATAGTCTATTACATTTATGAGACATGAGACATGATCATTATTGCTTTTAATTGTGCACTTCTAAGTCTTCCTACAATATTACTTCCCTCTTCCTGAAGAACTTTATTCAGCATTTCTGCTAGAATAGCCTTGCTACTGATTAATTCACCTATTTTTCTGTTGTCATTTGCTTTGTGTTTAAATTTTAGAATATTATTTCTATCATCTTTCTTAGAAAAGGACATTTTTGCCAGATTGGATGCTGAAGTTTACCATCATTTATTTTCAAAATATTTTTTAAAGATTTTATTTATTTATTTGACAGAGAGAGATCACAAGTAAGCAGGGAGGCAGGCAGAGAGAGTGAGAGGGAAGCAGGCTCCCTGCTGAGCAGAGAGCCCAATGTGGGACTCGATCCCAGGACCCTGAGATCATGACCTGAGCCGAAGGCAGCGGCTTAACCCACTGAGCCACTCAAGTGCCCTATTTTCAATATTTTAAAATTATTGTGGAGGAGGAGTCAAGATGGCGGAGAAGTAGCAAGCTGAGACTGCTTCAGCTAGCCGGAGACCAGCTAGATAGCTTATCTAAAGATGGCAAACACCTGAAAATCCATCGGCAGATCGAAGAGAAGAAGAACAGCAATTCTGGAAACAGAAAAACAACCACTTTCTGAAAGGTAGGACCGGCGGAGAAGTGAATCCAAAGCGACGGGAAGATAGACCCCGGGGGGAGGGGCCGGCTCCCGGCAAGGGCGGAGCAACGGAGCACAAAATCAGGCCTTTTAAAAGTCTGTTCCGCTGAGAGACATCGCTCCAGAGGCTAAACCGGGGCGAAGCCTACGAGGGGTCAGTGTGGCCTCAGGTCCCGCAGGGTCACAGAAGGATCGGGGGTGTCTGAGTGTTGCAGAGCTTGCGGGTATTGGAACGGGAAAGCCGGCTACAGAGACAGAGCCGACAGTAAGCTCACAGCTCGGGGTGACCTTGAACCGGTGGCAGGCTCGGTGAGCTCGGAGCGCGGCCGGAGGTCAGGCATACGGGAGTAACTGGGCGCTGATCTCTGAGGGCGCACCGAGGAGTGGGGCCCTGGGCTCTCGGCTCCTCCGGGCCAGAGACCAGGAGGCCGCCATTTGTATTCCCGTCCTCTGGAACTCTACGGAAAGCGCTCAGGGAACAAAAGCTCCTGAAAGCAAACCCGAGCGGATTACTCACGCGGCCCCTGATAAGGGCAGCGCAATTCTGCCTGGGGCAAAGACACTTGAGAATCACTAAAACAGGCCCCTCCCCCAGAAGACCAACAAGAAATCCAGCCTAGACCAAGTTCACCTACCAAGGAGTGCGGTTTCAATACCAAGGAGAGCAGCAGAATTCCAGAGGAGGAGAAAGCAAAGCATGGAACTCATGGCTTTTTCCCTGTGATATTTTTTTAGTCTTGCAGTTAATTTAATTTTTTTCTTTTTCCTTTTTTGTTTTTTTTTTCTCGCCTTCTGGTTAAATTTTTTTTAACTTTTACCTTTTTCTTTTTTAACGTTTTTTAACTAGTTTATCTAATATATATATTTTTTCTTTTTTATATTTTTCTTATTTGTTTTCTTATTTTAAATTCTTTTCTTCTCTTTTTTTCCTTTTTTTTTTTTTCTTTCTTCCTTTTTGAACCTCTTTTTATCCTCTTTCTCCCCCCTCATGGTTTGGGATCTCTTCTAATTTGGTTAAAGCATATTTTCCTGGGGTTGTTGCCACCCTTTTAGTATTTTCCTTGCTCCTTCATATACTCTTATCTGGACAAAATGACAAGATGGAAAAATTCAACACAAAAAAAAGAACAAGAGGCAGTACCGAAGGCTAGGGACCTAATCAATACAGACATTGGTAATATGTCAGATCTAGAGTTCAGAATGACAATTCTCAAGGTTCTAGCCGGGCTCGAAAAAGGCATGGAAGATATTAGAGAAACCCTCTCGAGAGATATAAAAGCCCTTTCTGGAGAAATAAAAGAACTAAAATCTAACCAAGTTGAAATCAAAAAAGCTATTAATGAGGTGCAACAAAAAATGGAGGCTCTCACTGCTAGGATAAATGAGGCAGAAGAAAGAATTAGTGATATAGAAGACCAAATGACAGAGAATAAAGAAGCTGAGCAAAAGAGGGACAAACAGCTACTGGACCACGAGGGGAGAATTCGAGAGATAAGTGACACCATAAGACAAAACAACATTAGAATAATTGGGATTCCAGAAGAAGAAGAAAGAGAGAGGGGAGCAGAAGGTATACTGGAGAGAATTATTGGGGAGAATTTCCCCAATATGGCAAAGGGAACGAGCATCAAAATTCAGGAGGTTCAGAGAACGCCCCTCAAAATCAATAAGAATAGGCCCACACCCCGTCACCTAATAGTAAAATTTAGAAGTCTCAGTGACAAAGAGAAGATCCTGAAAGCAGCCCGGGAAAAGAAGTCTGTAACATACAATGTTAAAAATATTAGATTGGCAGTAGACTTATCCACAGAGACCTGGCAGGCCGGAAAGAACTGGCATGATATTTTCAGAGCACTAAACGAGAAAAACATGCAGCCAAGAATACTATATCCAGCTAGGCTATCATTGAAAATAGAAGGAGAGATTAAAAGCTTCCAGGACAAACAAAAACTGAAAGAATTTGCAAATACCAAACCAGCTCTACAGGAAATATTGAAAGGGGTCCTCTAAGCAAAGAGAGAGCCTACAAGTGGTAGATCAGAAAGGAACAGAGACCATATACAGTAACAGTCACCTTACAGGCAATACAATGGCACTAAATTCATATCTCTCAATAGTTACCCTGAATGTTAATGGGCTAAATGCCCCTGTCAAAAGACACAGGCTATCAGAATGGATAAAAAGACAAAACCCATCTATATGTTGCCTCCAAGAAACTCATTTTAAGCCCGAAGACACCTCCAGATTTAAAGTGAGGGGGTGGAAAAGAATTTACCATGCTAATGGACATCAGAAGAAAGCAGGAGTGGCAATCCTTATATCAGATCAATTAGATTTTAAGCCAAAGATTATAAGAAGAGATGAGGAAAGACACTATATCATACTCAAAGGGTCTGTCCAACAAGAAGATTTAACAATTTTAAATATCTATGCCCCCAACGTGGGAGCAGCCAACTATATAAACCAATTAATAACAAAATCAAAGGAACACATCAACAATAATACAATAATAGTAGGGGTTTTTAACACTGCCCTCACTGAAAAGGACAGATCATCCAAGCAAAAGATCAGCAAGGAAATAAAGGCCTTAAACGACACACTGAACCAGATGGAGATCACAGATATATTCAGAACATTTCATCCCAAAGCAACGGAATACACATTCTTCTCTAGTGCACATGGAACATTCTCCAGAATAGATCACATCCTCGGTCCTAAATCAGGACTCAACCGGTATCAAAAGATTGGGATCATTCCCTGCATATTTTCAGACCACAATGCTCTAAAGCTAGAACTCAACCATAAAAGGAAGTTTGGAAAGAACCCAAATACATGGAGACTAAACAGCATCCTTCTAAAGAATGAATGGGTCAACCGGGAAATTAAAGAAGAATTGAAAAAAATCATGGAAACAAATGACAATGAAAATACAACGGTTCAAAATCTGTTGGACACAACAAAGGCAGTCCTGAGAGGAAAATATATAGCGGTACAAGCCTTTCTCAAGAAACAAGAAAGGTCTCAGGTACACAACCTAACCCTACACCAAAAAGAGCTGGAGAAAGAACAAGAAAGAAACCCTAAGCCCAGCAGGAGAAGAGAAATCATAAAGATCAGAGCAGAAATCAATGAAATAGAAATAAAAAAAAAAATAGAACAAATCAACGAAACTAGGAGCTGGTTTTTTGAAAGAATTAATAAAATTGATAAACCCCTGGCCAGACTTATCAAAAAGAAAAGAGAAAGGACCCAAATAAATAAAATCATGAATGAAATAGGAGAGATCACAACTAACACCAAAGAAATACATACTATTATAAGAACATACTATGAGCAACTCTACGCCAACAAATTTGACAATCTGGAAGAAATGGATGCATTCCTAGAAACATATAAACTACCACAACTGAACCAGGAAAAAGTAGAAAGCCTGAACAGACCCATAACCAGTAGGGAGATTGAAACAGTCATTAAAAATCTCCAAACAAACAAAAGCCCAGGGCCAGACAACTTCCCGGGGGAATTCTACCAAACATTTAAAGAAGAACTAATTCCTATTCTCCTGAAATGTTCCAAAAAATAGAAATGGAAGGAAAACTTCCAAACTCATTTTATGAGGCCAGCATCACCTTGATCCCAAAACCAGACAAGGATCCCATCAAAAAAGAGAGCTATAGACCAATATCCTTGATGAACATAGATGCGAAAATACTCAACAAAATACTAGCCAATAGGATTCAACAATACATTAAAAGGATTATTCACCACGACCAAGTGGGATTTATTCCAGAGCTGCAAGGTTGGTTCAACATCCGCAAATCAGTCAATATGATACTACACATCAATAAAAGAAAGAATAAGAACCATATGATACTCTTAATAGATGCTGAAAAAACATTTGACAAAGTACAGCATCCCTTCCTGATCAAAACTCTTCAAAGTGTAGGGATAGAGGGCACATACCTCAATATCATCAAAGCCATCTATGAAAAACCCACCGCAAATATCATTCTCAATGGAGAAAAACTGAAAGCTTTTCTGCTAAGGTCAGGAACACACCAGGGATGTCCATTATCACCACTGCTATTCAACATAGTACTAGAGGTCCTAGCCTCAGCAATCAGACAACAAAAGGAAATTAAAGGCATCCAAATCGGCAAAGAAGAAGTCAAATTATCACTCTTCGCTGATGATATGATACTATATGTGGAAAACCCAAAAGACTCCACTCCAAAACTGCTAGAACTTATACAGGAATTCAGTAAAGTGTCAGGATATAAAATGAATGCACAGAAATCAGTTGCATTTCTCTACACCAACAGCAAGACAGAAGAAAAGGAAATTAAGGAGTCAATCCCATTTACAATTGCACCCAAAACCATAAGATACCTAGGAATAAACCTAACCAAAGAGACACAGAATCTATACTCAGAAAACTATAAAGTACTCATGAAAGAAATTGAGGAAGACACAAAGAAATGGAAAAATGTTCCATGCTCCTGGATTGGAAGAATAAATATTGTGAAAATGTCTATGCTACCTAAAGCAATCTACACATTTAATGCAATTCCTATCAAAGTACCATCCATCTTTTTCAAAGAAATGGAACAAATAATTCTAAAATTTATATGGAACCAGACAAGACCTCGAATAGCCAAAGGGATATTGAAAAAGAAAGCCAACGTTGGTGGCATCACAATCCCGGACTTCAAGCTCTATTACAAAGCTGTCATCATCAAGACAGCATGGTACTGGCACAAAAACAGACACATAGATCAATGGAACAGAATAGAGAGCCCAGAAATAGACCCTCAAATCTATGGTCAACTAATCTTCGACAAAGCAGGAAAGAATGTCCAATGGAAAAAAGACAGCCTTTTCGATAAATGGTGCTGGGAAAATTGGACAGCCACATGCAGAAAAATGAAATTGGACCATTTCCTTACACCACACACAAAAATAGACTCAAAATGGATGAAGGACCTCAATGTACGAAAGGAATCCATCAAAATCCTTGAGGAGAACACGGGCAGCAACCTCTTCGACCTCTGCCGCAGCAACATCTTCCTAGGAACAATGCAAAAGGCAAGGGAAGCAAGGGAAAAAATGAACTACTGGGATTTCATCAAGATCAAAAGCTTTTGCACAGCAAAGGAAACAGTTAACAAAATCAAAAGACAACTGACAGAATGGGAGAAGATATTTGCAAATGGCATATCAGATAAAGGACTAGTGTCCAGAATGTATAAAGAACTTAGCAAACTCAACACCCAAAGAACAAATAATCCAATCAAGAAATGGGCAGAGGACATGAACAGACATTTCTGCAAAGAAGACATCCAGATGGCCAACAGACACATGAAAAAGTGCTCCATATCACTCGGCATCAGGGAAATACAAGTCAAAACCACAATGAGATATCACCTCACACCAGTCAGAATGGCTAAAATCAACAAGTCAGGAAATGACAGATGCTGGCGAGGATGCGGAGAAAGGGGAACCCTCCTACACTGTTGGTGGGAATGCAAGCTGGTGCAGCCACTCTGGAAAACAGCATGGAGGTTCCTCAAAATGTTGAAAATAGAACTGCCCTATGACCCAGCAATTGCACTATTGGGTATTTACCCTAAAGATACAAAGGTAGTGATCCAAAGGGGCACGTGCACCCGAATGTTTATAGCAGCAATGTCCACAATAGCCAAACTATGGAAAGAACCTAGATGTCCATCAACAGATGAATGGATCAAGAAGATGTGGTATATATACACAATGGAATACTATGCAGCCATCAAAAGAAATGAAATCTTGCCATTTGCGACAACATGGATGGAACTAGAGCGTATCATGCTTAGCGAAATAAGTCAAGCAGAGAAAGACAACTATCATATGATCTCCCTGATATGAGGAAGTGGTGATGCACCAATATGGGGGCTTAAGTGGATAGGAGAAGAATCAATAAACAAGATGGGATGGGAGGGAGACAAATCATAAGTGACTCTTAATCTCACAAAACAAACTGAGGGTTGCTGGGGGGAGGGGGTTTGGGAGAACGGGGTGGGATTATGGACATTGGGGAGGGTATGTGCTTTGGTGAGTGCTGTGAAGTGTGTAAACCTGGTGATTCACAGACCTGTACCCCTGGGGATAAAAATGTATGTTTATAAAAAATAAAAAATTAAAAAATAAATAAATAAAATAAAATAAAATTATTGTTACACTATATACTGATTTTTTTGTATGAGAATTATCCAATCATCTATATCAATGTTTATTTATAATGTTTTTAAATCTTGGTTTTCCTTTAAGTATTGTCTTTACACCTTTGATATTGTCCTACTATGTCTTTGAAGATTTTTTGCTCTTTTTTTGGAAAAAAAATGTATCTCAATGCTTAGTTTTACTGATTTTGACATTTTCATTCCATTCTTGAGAATATATAGTTCAATTATTTTAATTACTGGATTTCTCAGTTCTCTACCAAGCCTTCTGCCTTTCTATTAATTTGAACTATATTATGAACTATATTTTCCTGTATTTAGTAGGGTATAGTTATAATAATTTCTTTAAAGTCTGATAATTTTAAAAACTTTCTAAAGTTTAATTAACCTTTCCCTTCAGAGTTGTTTTCCTGATGTTTTTCAAGGAATTTTGAATTATATCCTGGACATTTTCTCTATTTTATGTTGCAACTTTGAGTCCTGTTAATACCTTTTGGAAAATGTTGATTTTCTACAAAAAATTATTATGGCAGGAAATCAACTTGGTTAGATTACCACAAACTTTTGCGAGGGTATTGTTTCTGATAAGTTTTCAAAGATTTCCAATCCTACGTGGGTGTACCACACATGTGCACTACCCAAGGCCCCATGTGGTGGAGACTGAGCAGTGTTCTGGACCATAGTTTAGTTCTTAAAGCCAATGATTTGTCAGTTTTGGATCAGTTTCATAGATACACCACTCAGGCTTGAACTCAGGACCTTACACCCAGATTTAGCAGCTTCCTTTCCTCAGCTCTCTACTCTTCTTGCTGTTCCCTTTTCCTCAATCTCTTGCTGCCAGGGATCCTTTTTCTTAATATGCTGGTTGTTTTGTTTTGTTTTGTTTTGCTTTGCTTTGTTTTCCCTAATATGTTGAAATTTTAATTTATACACACCATTGCAAACTTACTGCTAGTATCACAATATGACTGAGGTCCAAGGGCCCTCATGCTTTAGACAAATATCAATTCTTTTGACATTCTTCTGGAAACCGCCCCTTCCCATTATTTGATGAAAGACACATGTGCCATGGTTCACTCTTTTCCCCTCTCCCATAGTCTTTCCAGACCTATGTCATCTATAGCCTTTCTTCTTACCACCCCAGTAAACATGTCCTCAAGGAACAATAACCCCTTACTTCTAAAACAAAAAAACTTGACTACTTGACAATATTCAGCAACTCCAAACTTCTCTAAACTTCCTCTTCAGTTACTTTGTGTATTAACTTAGCCTTTCTTTTTTGGGGGGAGGGGGTGGGTAATATCCATTTCCACCCCAAACTTTTCAGTCTTTTTCTCCAATTGCACATTTTGCATCTTCTCTAAGTCTACAACTGACCCTGTCTTAGTCTTCGCAGTCTAATGAATTCAATTAACTTTTATATTATTCAAATTTAAAACTTCAGCCCAAATCTCTCAAAGTAAGGCAGAAACCGATTGCAGATTTCTATTTGCAAATTTATAAGACTTTTACCACATTGTTTCCAGAATTGGAATTTCTCTTCTTTCTCAAATCTTTTTCAACAGATTTCATTGGTTTCTAGCTTCATCTACACAATATTCATCCAATTGCCAAGGCTAGCATCTACAGCATCATCTTTAAGTTTTTGTCTGTTCCTATTTTTAATCAAAATCCTGAAATAATATTCATATCAATCTAGTTCTCTCCGTCTCCACTGTCTTATTGTTGCAGATCGCGATCATCTCTCTGGCTTAACACTTCTACAATAACATTATAACCACTTTCCTAGCCTTTAATCATTCTCCTCTCTTACTGTAGGAAGAGTAATTTTTTCCCTTAAATTCATATTTGAAAATGTCATCCACCTGATTAAAACCCTTTGGTAGTTAGTCATCCCTCTTCAGATAATGCCCAAACAACAAAAAATCTACAAGTGCTTATAAATCTTGATTTTGACTCTTCTGTCTAGACTAATTTCTATCCCCCACTTCACCTGCCTATAATTGAAGCATACCAACTTTCTTCACACATATTAACATTCCTTGTTTCCTTTAAACTCTATGTCTTCATACATGTTCTTTTTCTTGGTATATTCTTATACTGGTTATTAACCTGTTCTGCCTCTATATCCCAGGCCCAAAGTTAAAAGACTTTATATTTCAGTCCACTCTGTATATGTAGTGCTTTACATATTCTTTATGACATACAAGGAATATTTTGAGTAATAAAGGAGACAAAGAGCAAGAACCCTTAAGACAGACATATCTGTCAATTTTAAAAATTTTAATATTTTCCTTGATATTAATTGTACACTTTCAATTTATTTCACACTGCTCTCTTTCTACAAAGTTAAAGTCTGACTCTAAGAAAATCTTAAAGAAAAACTCTTTAAATCCCATCTTAAAAGTTTTGTATAGTTCTCATATTGAAACATACTTTAACTGAATCCTACTCCTTCCCATGTAAAATAAGCTTTTTTTTATACCCTTCTATTAGGCAAGTATACAACTTCATTTTTTATTTAATACTGTATCTCAGTACTTAATTTCCTCTTCCAATAGTTTGAGCACGAAAGAGATGTCTGCATTTTTTTCTTTCCTCTCCCTTTTCCTGTTTGACTTTCATTGTGTATGTATTAACCATTTTACACTCACTCTTTGACTTCATATTAGAAAAAACAATGTAAAGTTAAGAAGATTTTTAAGTATGAATACAAGAAACTTCATAGAATGAAGATTTATTTTGCACACACACCAATCAAAAGAGGAAGATCTGTTAAAATCCCACTATTGTCTTCCATATCTCCCCAAAACCTAGGAACTGAATTCCAAAAATGAATTCCAAAGTAACACATTTCCCCCATTCATTTAACAAATACCTATTCAATATGTTTACTACCATAGTAAATACTGGAGATACATAAATGCAAACAGCATCACTATCATCTACATAACTTAGTCAAAAAGACAGTTAATGAAGCAGATTAAAGTTTGCTTTAATACAGGTAAATGGGGGAGACACAGAGGTCTCTTATTTAACACCTTAGAGAACGTAATAATGTTGCTGAAGCTTGAAGAAGGAACACAATTTTCCAAACAAAAGTTTTTAATCATCCTAAACAAAAACATTACAAAGAATAAATATGGTGTTTTAGGGAGACTGTCTCCTGATCTTCCTGCCAAAGAAATTACCAGAGGAGAAGCTCTGCAGAGAATGGACAGAAAGGTAATATACAAATGATCAAAGACCTTTTGGCAAGCTAAGAAGTTTGCTTTGGATTACAAAAAGCTCTTAAGGGAATTGGTCAGATTTTCAGAAAGCACCCAGAAGTTCATATGTTTGAATAAAGGAATACATAAGAAAAACTAATGTTTTTCTGAAATGTTTTAGCTGTTATAAGTCGATTAGTTTAAGAATCATACCAATTCAATAAGGTATTATTATTATTCCATTTTAAGAATGAAATTATAAGCCCCAAATATTGAGTAATTTGCTTAAGTGCATACAGTTGATAATAAATTAATACAAGATACAAATTTAGGCTCCATAAAGTAGTACATGTAACGACTACATTATATAAAAAAGAAAATTTAATAGAAAAGGAAATCCATCAACTAAGGAAAACAAAAACAAAAGGCACAACTCAAGGTGAAGAAATTGTACATGTTTTTCTTTAAATGCATATTTGCTTCTGGGTCAAATCTGCAAAGAGGAGAAGCTAGGTCTTTTAATAAATGAATGTCTCATAAAGACATTTTAGCTGATCTGCATTTGATGATACCGGATTGTGTCTCTTGTAACCATTCCATTGTTCGAAGATTTTTTTGTGTAATTATAAGATGAAAAACAGATTGCTGATATTACCCTCCGTGATGGGACTCCTTGCTGTTGCAAATGGAAAGAGATTTTTTTCAATTAATTGAAAACACAGCTTGATGTCCCATCCAGTTTAAATACAGAAATTCAATGCATAGAAAAATAATAAATAAATAAACTATGTTAATATGGGGAATTGAGATAAACTGATAGAAGAGAATTTTGAATTATAGCTGTTTTATCATCTTCCAAATACCTCTAAACATATTATCCGTACAATACATTACTGATAATACGAAGTTTTATTCTTTTTTTTTAAGATTTTATTTATTTATTTGACAGAGAGAGAGAGAGAGAGATCACAAGTAGACAGAGGAGGGTGGGAAACAGACTCCCCGCTGAGCAGAGAGCCTGATGCGAGGCTTGATCCCAGGACCCTGAGATCATGACCTGAGCCAAAGGCAGAGGCTTTAACCCACTGAGCCACCCAGGCACCCCTGAAGATTTATTCTTAAGTGAATTCAAATCAGCACTGGCACACAATGTCTAAAGTGATTGGGAATGAAGATTCTGCTAGAATCTATAAATAAATAATAAGTAGTAGTCATGCTTTCTTTTACAGTATGCCACTTAATACAAACAAATCATCTTTCTAGGCAGATACCTTTATTACTCCCATTTTGCAAGTGATAAAACTAAAATGTGGTGACATTAAGAATGCCAAAAAAGCTAATGACTATTTGGTCATACTTGTGACAATTCAACTTAATGATCTTCCTACCTCTAAGTTCATCCAACAAGATTTTTGAAACAGGTACTCTTCTATCTGCTAAGAACAAAGTCACGGATTATAGCTGTATAACTCATATTTGCTAGATGGATATAAGAAATAAGCAATTAAAGAAATAACTATATGATTTATATGCATAAACTAAGATATATACAGGTTAAGAAAAATTTGTTAGGGAAGGTTGTTATTACCCAAAGAGTGGTAAAAAAAAAAGCTATTCAAGAAAGTCAAAGTGAAATGAAATGAGTGAGCCACAAATAAATCGTTTTTATATTTTGTACATTGCCTCACATATTCCACAGCATATTATTTAACATATTATATATATACACATATACATATGCATATAAACACATGATATCCTATATTTTATATATATGTATAAAAATTCAAATATACACGTATGTATAGTTTTTGTAATTTTAAATATAGTATCTCAAGTAAATTTAAAATTCCCTCAGGCAATGAAAGAAATTATTCCTGGATCAAAATAGATTTATAATTATTCTAACCTGAATTCTGACATAACAAAGATTAGAGTAGACATAGTGGAAAGAGTTGTTTCATTGACTAAAAAATATAGCCTTAGATAAGTATCAGTATGAATATTAATTAGAACATACTATGAATGTACATGATACATAGCATCTCCATATATGCCCACATGTATGTATTTGTGGCATATTTATCATAGGTACCCAAATCCTATAAGTGCATACATGTGTGTAGTATGTAACATAATATCAACATATAGTAGTTATATTCCTATTCCAGAATGTGAACCCAAAATCCCAGGCATCTTTGTGAAAGAAATTACCAACCTGTTATTATCCCATTCCTGACTATCCAGCCAAACCCTAAATTTCTGATCAAAAGTAGAAAGGTATATATATATATGTTGACATCACATTCAGTAAACAAACACATGTACTGATGACTACGCTAGTATCTTATAGGGATGCTTTTGATGTTCCTGCAGCCTGTTGCCACTTGAAATAAAAATACTCGATAGGGTCGGGGCGCCTGGGTGGCTCAGTGGGTTAAGCCTCTGCCTTCGGCTCAGGTCGTGATCCCAGGGTCCTGGGATCGAGTCCCGCATTGGGCTCTCTGCTCAGTGGGGAGCCTGCTTCCCTCTCTCTCTCTCTGCCTGCCTCTCTGTCTACTTGAAATCTCTGTCTGTCAAATAAGCAAATAAAATCTTTAAAAAAAAATACTGGATAGGGGGTGCCTGGGTGATTCAGTAGTTGAACGTCAGGTTCTTGATTTCAGCTCAGGTCACCATCTTAGGGTGCTGGGATCAAGTTGTGTGTCATTCTCTGTGCTCAGTGGGGAGTCTTCTTCAGATTCTCGCTCTCCACCCTCTGCCCCTCCACACATCCTCCTTCTCTAAATAAATAAAATCTTTTAAAAAATTCTGGGTAGAATTCAGATTTCTAAAAGAAATTGAAAAATATTAAAAAAACTAAAACAAAAACAAAAACAAAAAAACTCTTGTGAGAAAACAGATGTGGATTGAGGGGAAAGGCCAGAAGCTAGAAGTGAATACTACAGAAGTGTTCTAAACACACTTACAACATTTGTGCTTGAGGAACTGCTCTTGCTCCATCAGGGCAATGGCATATATGCCATTTTCAATTTACCAAAGTATTCCTACTACACCAAAGCCTATAATGTGATAGATTGCTTACAATTTAAAATGGCACATCAGGCTATATGAACACCTTATATCCCAAGGACAGGTATTGGGTTCTCAAGCCTGACAACTGGCTATGGAGAGCCTTTCAGGAATCTGAAGAACCCAAATGCCTAGGAATCTTCTTAGTGACTCTTCTGCTGGGGCTTTTCAGAGGTTTACTATGGCATTCCTATTTATTAAACTACAACTGCATCTGCTGGGTTAGAGAAACCAGTCAAAGAGAGAAATTTGTATTCTACCCTGGAATTGTTGCAGAACGTTTTCTTGCTCAGGACCCCTCTAAAACTCTGCAGCCTCATGAATTACTTGAATGCAATGTATGCTGTCCTTAATATTTAAGGAACTGAACCAAGCTTTTTAGGTCTTTAGTGATAGGCTATAAATGTAATAGCATCCTCTGTCCCAATTTGAAGAGCATACCACGACAATTGTTTTAGATTATTAGAACCTTGTAAATTTCATTGAAGTGGAAGGACCCTGAATTTTCAGAAGATTCCTTACTCTTCCAGCAGTTATGTGTCCTAACTAATTTGCTCCCTCCTCCTCAAGACTCATTAGCATGCTGTCATCAATAGATAGCCCGTGTTGTACTCTGCATTATGTAAAGGAACTCAAGACCTTCCCACTACTCTCTGTAGAGAGGATGAAAATTAATACAGGCTTAAGGCAAGACCATGAAAATGTATTGTTTTCCTCTCAGGTAAAAGATTCTACTTCTAGTAGTCCTTCTTAATTAGTATAATGCAAAGAGCAATTGCCAGATCAGGGGCTTAAGTTATGCAGACCTTGTTCCAGTAAGGATATCACACTTAAAATTGCAACTGAAATAAAGACCAAGTAAAATTTCATTATAATCGATAGCCATTCTTGGAGATTAATAAACAATCCAAATGGACTTAACCTGCCAGGTAAGAATGTGACAAACCACAATCTTTTTCAAAGTTGTTTTCTTTAATGGCTTTTATAGAATCTACCCAAAGATACAAATATTTTTTTATCAGACTGGTTAAAAAAAAAAAAAAAAAAAAAAAGACTACCAAAAGGCTTCCACATACTACTCCCGACTCTAACAGCTGTAAATCCATTTGTTGGAAAGCCAAAATGGGATTACCATAAATCTATTCCATCTATACAGTTGAAGATTAGTTCCAGGAACCAAATGGCCTATCCATGTGTAAGATTTCCACTGAAACTTAATTACTTGAGGACTATGAAACTCTACTTGGATTGGTGGTCCACAGTCACATACTGAGTCCCCAGGGACTCATAACTCAAAACTTAAGTCTATTAAAACATAAATAGTTTAATTTGTTTTAAGTTTTTATTTTAATTTTTGGATAGTTTTATGTTGGTAATGTTCTTAGAAGCAGCCACAGTTTCTAATAAACATAGCCCACAGGATTTACAATTTTAAATGTTCTTGAGTTATTCTCCAGCATAAATTTGAGTCAGATTTGTACCTTGAGATTTAGAAATTATGCATTTATTTAAGCAAATACTATGGTACATGTTTATATATTTCATGCCTTAGTAAACTTGGGATCATTTGATCACCATCAATATCTCTGCAGCTTAAATTGTTCTTTAACCTCTTATCCCTGCTTCCAAATATAATAATTTTACCCCCTTTGTTGCTAGAGATTAAAGACAGCAAGAAAGCCTCCCTCACTCCAAAATTACCGCTGAAATTAGGGCTATCATCTTCACAGCAGGATCTCTGGGCATTAGCCCCCTCTAAGGGGTTCAGCAATCACAGAGCTTTATTTGGAACCTGGTCCTCCATCGCTAACACATTTCTCAAGTGTTTAATAAGGAATATTCTGAGTCTTGAGTATGTGCCAGTATATATATGTGTTGGTCTTTCATAAAAAAATGCACTTCTTTTCCACTGTATCTCCATTTCATTCATCCCTTTACACTACATCAGAGAATTTGACATCCTAGCATCAGTGAGGAACAGCCACTGTTGAGTTCAGCTTTCAAGCAGCCCACCACAAATTCTTTGAGCCACTTCCAACTACTTAAATACAGAAAACCCAGATCTGATAAGTTACCTATAAAAATAAATTTCTCCCATCATTATATTTTATCCTCCTTACCCTAGCATCTTTAAAATCTAATTTTACACATTTTCCCCGTAAGCCTCCATAAATACAAATTAGCAAAAATACTATCTTTCCCTGTGTCAATGTCACACTTGAATTTCTGCAGCATATTATGATTCTGGTTAAAAATGAGATAAGAATTTGAAATAGTGCATCTTCAGAAGAATAAACATTCTCTTTTACAATCATTTTTCCCCTGCCCCAGATTTGAGAGAGAACACACAAGCTTGAGCAGGATTGGGGCAGAAGGAAAGGGAGAGAGAGAATCTCAAGCCAACTCACCACAGAGCACAGAGCCCCAAGTGGGGCTAGATCTCAAGACCCGGAGACCATGACCTGAGCAAAAAACGAAGAGTCAGACACTTAGTTGACTGAACCATCCAGAGGCCCCTCTTTCACAATCTTTTTTAAGATTAAAAAAATGGGTTCCTTCCATTGACAATGAAGCCTTGGATAGCTTATAGAATCATTTGAATCCATTTAAGTCAAGAATCCACTTCTTTATGAAAGAGTCCTAGTATTTATATTATATACTTGATAAATCTCTGGCTTCAGCTTGCATTGTAATTCTGCAAAATAATTAATTACATTTGAGTATAATTTTCAGTTGCATGTATTTTACAGCTATAAGAGGTCTGTCATAGGAGAACTCTGTTTCTATCACTGTGACTTGAAAGTGGGAAATTTTATTATTTCCCAAGTTGTCCTTTCCCATTCTGTAAATGCTGCAGTTCAGGTATGTACCATCCTGATCCATTCACAGCTGCCATCACTAATTCTTACATGCAGAAGCAGTCACACGTCTCACTGAAGTCTTATCTTTCTCAGGCACTTCATCCTGAGTGACCACGGGTGGTAATTTCATCTTAATGTCAAGGTATGACATATTCCCAGTAGACCTTGTTCCATTTTAAAGTAACTCAGGATGGAGCCAAGGACAATCTCTGAATCCCACCGGTGAGAGTCTATTTCCTGAAAACTTACTGTATCCATTATTGTTTCAGTCATGGTAAAGTCAAAACCCACCAAACACAATGTGTGAAGTAGGCCCATAATAATGAATTCCTAATTCCACATTCAAGGGACATCATATTGGGAGTATGAAATCTGTCATGATGGGAAGTATTCACACCTTAGAAATGAGCAAATTATAAAAATCATGGATGCCTTTGCCCCCTTACCAGAGAGCCAGTTGTTAGAAATTTACCATCACAGCACTGCATTTATGGATTTAGAGAAGATAAAGTTTAACACATGAGATTGTTTAAACATGTACTAGATAGATAGCCAAGAGCAAAAAAAAAAAAAAAAAAAAAAAAAAAAAAAGAGGTTACCTAGAAAACAGGAATTCTAAGAATAAGTTCCAACCCCCTGCTGATAGGATACTTAAAAAAGAGATGTTATGAAAACCCAGTGACAGAAAGAAGCTGTGAAATGAGATGGATCCTTGGAGGGGCCCTGCAATCCTAGACCTCTAAGTTATTCTACTAAAGAGAAAAGAGACAGGTCTTGGAGGGGATTCTGCCATGTTTAAATAGCCTGCTTAGACCTCAGACAAGCCAGTCTATTTCTCAGCAGATTGGGAGAGTGGTTTGGGTGGAATCCTACTGCGATAATAAAACATGGCTTGTTTGCTGTTGGTAGCAGTGAGTAAACCCAATGATGCTGGCTGGGTCTACAAACAGCTCTGGAGATTGATGGAAATGGATCTTTGTCACTGAAGGAATACTCACAGTAACTTGGAAATATAAAATCTCCTTCATTCTTCTTGTTGTGTGCTCTCCTCCTAATGCTTATTAGTTGACCCTAACAGAAAGCCAGCTTGTCAGAGAAATTGGGAAGTATCATTTACAAAGGCAAAGTCTAGGAAACCAAATTTGAGTATAAGAAGTAGGTAAAAATCCAAAACATGTAACTTATGCATCTTATGAAAAGGCTTAAAATTTTATACTGAGGGCAACTAAAGAGACATGAAATGCTTGATGGTCAGGGAATGAGCTAATCAAATACTTCAGAAAAATCACCTGGCATCACTATGCAAGGTGAATAGGAAACAGGATGAAATTAACGGAGAAGGAACACTTAAGAGATTATTGTAGTAATTTAGGTGAGAAATTTTGAAAGCCTCAATTTCAGAAGCACCAGGGAGCTGAAGAGACAGGGAACTTTGAACAATAATTCAGGACACTGAACTTCATTTGTCTTCAAACTTATTTAGATAACATTAGGGAAACACTAACTTTAACTTTTGAAACTACTGTCTACCTACTATGAAATCTTTAGAAGTACTTAAGACACCCAAAGAGTTACTGAGTAGAGAGTTCTTTTCATTGCTTCTAATTCTGTTTTCAGACCACAGAAATAATTTTCAATAGCAAACGTTATACAGAGACTTTAAAGGTATATTTTAACATCAATTAGATTTGGAAATTAAAAACAACAAAGTTAGAAATATCATTATTTCATCTCTATAACAGTTGATTAAATAATAACAAAAAAGTCTTAATTACTTTCATGGCCTCATAGTAATTTATGTCCTGATAAATACATTCAGATGTAAGGTAAAAGTTTTCCATTTAGTTTGGAAAAATGTTTACTAATGAGTTCACATACAAACCATTCATGAGCCTATGTACCGCTAGGGCTTCAGAAGCACAGGATTAGGCAGAGAATAACAGGATATTGGAATTACCAAAATTACAAAGGTTGGTCCCAATAGAAATAGCAAAGTGGCAAAATGAATACTGTCTAAGAAATTAGTACTTTGGATACCATTCAGGTAATTGTTGGCCTCCAGAGTTCCAACTAATAAGTAGAAGATAGAAACAAGGCATCCTAGGCAGCAGTTCAATTTTGAAAATTAAAAGAACATGCCAAGGCAGAAGTCCAACACTGTAAATGGATTCAGTACTGGGAGGAGCAGATCATGAAGTGCTACTACTGGGCACGACATGAGTTTTTGTTCATCCATCTGATTAATCAAATTATGGTTCTCATTAAGAACAAAGGAGATGCAGGATACTGGCTTCTGGTTTCCTGATCTAATATGAGTCACTCTAGCCCTTCTGGAAGAGTTCTCACTGAAGGAGCAAGGAGTCAGTGGACAAACATACAGTTCCTGGTCGGACGGCCTTAGAAACAGACAACAGTTGGACCAACAGATGGCACTTCACAAAAGTTCCTGCCACGAGGGTCAGGGAAAGGCTGACAGGTCAACAAGTTAGAACAGCCTAACCATCAGTGACCACAATTATCAAGAAATACTGAAGGTGCCATAATTACAGAAGTAGATTTAACCCCTAGTTAATTGGTAAGTTATTCAGAGAAAAGGAACACTATTCATGTCCTACAAAATAATTGTCAATTTGGAGCAGAACTGGTAATAATGGGAGGAATGAAATGAAGATTTATGGGTAAAAAACTATTTATGTTGCTGTATGTATACTTGGTCAAAACAGCGAATAAAGTGTTAAGTTAAAAAAAAAACAGGAAATAAGAAAGCTGAAGACATAAAAACTGAAAGCACATCAGTGAGTCAAATAATTATCATGAATTCACCATGGACTAGACACACTTTTTAAACAAAAGGAAAGAGACACTCTTTAATAATGAGCTACTTTAATTCTGGAAACATAATAGCTGACAAAGATTCTTTAAACACATAAAAAGTCTGAACTTACTAATATAACTCCGTAAAAGTGGGTCTCTTTATGACTATTTTAGCATGTTGTTGAATTCAGATGCACATCCAAAAGCAAAGACAAAGCAATTTAATTCTTCATTACCCTCTTGAAAAATGCCAAAGGTGCTACAATAAAACCTGGGGAAAGTTCTTAAAGTATGTGTCACCCAGTTATCTTTCAAAAGCCTCAAAGCACTGATAACAGCCTGCATGCCCCACCTGTCTCCCTCCAATATTCCCCAGAGTTCCTCAAATTCAACCCAGATCTGTGCTTTCAAAGGAGGTTCTCCACTCTCTTTTTGGGCCTGGTCTTCCCTCCTATCAGACGAGATACCCTGAATTTTCCAATATGAAAGAGACATAGTGGCTTGAGTTCAATTCTCTCAAACCTTGCTAGGATATAAACAAGAAGGATATATTGATGTTTTCCCAAGTAGAAGATGTGTCTACGAAAAATAAACTACTCCTTATTTCCCTCCTCACACTTTATACACACAACCACACCAACACCCACACAGGACATACATAAACACCTACTTATTTTTTTTTTAAACACCTACGTTTTAAGTAGAAATTACATTGTCAGAAGAATATATCTGCACGGAGTGGATCCACACCTCGCCCCCACATATCTGTTATACTTGAAAGAAACTGTGCACTTATCTAATCTTTATAATTCTTCAATTCTGACAATTACGCTTTACTTCTTGACCTATATTTCTGTTACATCTGTCAAAGCACTTGAGAAGGTATGTGGTGAGCATGCCTGTATGTGTGATCTTCAACCAAGTTTAAAAATACTGAAACAAATGAATAAAAATTCAATAGATACTGATTTCTTGCCATTTTAAAGATAATTTGCTACAGATTTTATAGACGTTCTACGAGATAATGCTCTAACATTTGCCAGCTGTGAGGATTGTATTTCAGATAAACATTAATGCCATTTTAGTCTAACATCATATTACAGCTGCTGAGTAAAGAATACATATAGATTTCTTCCCCCTCCACTCACCCAGGGAGAAACTCCTAAACAATGAATTACCAATGCAAGCATTAAATTTTTTTTTTTGCATTTTGTTCATACTTCAAATATAGAAGCAAATTAGTTTCAAGTCTTACTCTCTATATACTCAATGAGCACACTGTCCTACTCTAAGAGTGTGGTAAAAGCACATTCTGGATTCTAAGGTCATGTTTTTTATTCAGCAAGAAGTGATATTAAGGTAATAAAATCAATAAAAATATTTGTAACCAACTGTATTAAATATAAAATAGACTTGAAAATAGCAACTATCAGAATGCATCCTAAGTATACTGACATTTTTCCCTGCATAGGTTAACATATTTACATACAATGCATTTTTAAATTGAGTTTATTTCCCAAGGTAAAATTACAGCACAGAAAATAATCACTATACATTTGAGCTCTGACCAACCTATACACACATGGATTTGACACATCAAAATATGGAACGCTTGTCATCACCTTGAAATCTTCCCTCATGTCCCTTTCATCAGTACCTCTCATTTCATCACAGAGGCAAGCACTACTCCAATTTCACCAGATTAGTTTTACAGGTTCTACTTCATAGAACTAGAAGATACAGGGTGTGTGTGTGTGTGTGTGTGTGTGTGTGTTCCTTCTGTTTACATAGGCTTGGCTTTGCTACTTTTTTCCCCCCAAGATTTTGAAGCTGACCACTTAGGACATTTATATTTACATGTTACTTTTTTCTAATATAAACATTTATAATTACATTTTTATAAATGTAATTTAATTTTTATAAAAGCCCTGCTTTAGCTGTACCCACAAGACTTAATACAAGGTGTTTTTATGAGTGTTCAGTTACAAGTATTTTCTGATCTATTTCTTCATTGATCAGTAGGTTTCGAAAGTACACTGGGGATGGCAGTTGGACAAAAAGGGTGAAAGGAAGTGGGAGAAACAGGCTTCCAGTTACAGAATGAATATGTCATAAGGTAGAAAGGAACAGCATAAGGATGATAATCCAGGGTATGATAATAGCATTGCATGGTGACAGATGACTGATACACTTGTGGTGAGCATAACATAACACAGTCTTGTGGAACTGCTATACTGTACATCTGAAACTAATGTAATACTGCATCAACTAATACTTCAAAATACTTCAATGTATAGCAAAGTACACTGTGATTAGCTTCCAAGGAAATTGGGGTGGTCTACATATTTTTATTAATCATATTTAGCTTACTTATCATTGTAAAGATGTTAAGGAAGGTTTCAGCTTTTGAAATTGACTATGGCTTGGGTTATAGACTAGTACATGGTCCACACTGAGATATAGCTTTGTCTTGTAGGGCTCTTATCACAAAATACCATAGGCTAGGTGACTTAATAAAAATGGTATTTCTCATAGCCCTGGTGACTAGAAGTCTGTGGTCATGGTGCCAGCACTGGTAGGGTTCTGGTGAAAGCCCTCTTTCTGGTTTGTCCTTCTTGTTTACAACCATAGGAACCCCATCATAGGGGCTCCACCCTCATGATCTTCCTCTAGATCTAACCACTTCCCAAAGGAACTACACTTCCAAATACACTCCCATCTCATTGGGAGTTAGGGTTTCGACATAGAAATTCTAGAGGTGCAGAAACATCCCCTCCATAGCAAGGAAGTTTCACTAACTTAAAAATAACGTGTGCATTCCATCTATTGGCTATAGTGTTCTGTATTTTTTCTATTAGCTTAAATTGGCTGGTAGCATTGCTTAATAGTGTGTATACACACACACACGCACACGCACACACATATACACACCATTATTTTGTCTACTACTTGCAATTATTGAGAAGAATATTAAATCTCAATTTCACAATTATGGCTATGTTCTTTTTTCTTTCAGTCTGTTAGTTATGTTTCTACTGCATATTTAGAAGTGTCAGGGTGCCTGAGTGGCTCAGCATGCTGAGTGAACAACTCTTGGTTTCAACTCAGGTCATGACCTCACCATTGTAGACAGAGCCCCGCATCAGGCTCTGTGTGGAGTCTGCTTCAGATTCTCTTTCTTTCTCCTTCTCTCTTTCACACACACACAGTCTCGTGAACATACTCTTAGGTAAAACTTTTTTTTTTTTTTTAAAGATTTACTTATTTGACAGAGAGAGACATAGCAACAGAGGAAACACAAGCAGGGGAGTGGGAGAGGGAGAAGCAGGCTTTCTGCTGAGCAGGGAGCCCAATGCAGGGCTCCATCCTAGAATCCTGGGATCATGACCTGACCCCAAAGCAGACACTTAATGACTGAGCCACTTAGGCACCCCTCAAGTAAATAAAATCCTATAAAAAAAATGTGTAGTGTGTAGGTGAAGCTCTATTAGGTATATACATGCAATATGACTGTTATAAAATTTGTGTATCTCCAGTAACATTCTTTGTTTTGAAACCAAGTCTGTCTTACCATAATATGGATCATGTCTAGTTTCTTACAATTAAAATTTGCATACTATATTTCTTTCTAGCATTCTGATTGCCACCTACTTGTGTCTTTATATTTAGAGTTTATCTCTTATAAACAGCATAGCAGTGTCTTCATTTATTTTGATAGTTGTAATAAAAAATTAGTGATTAGACCATCTATATTTAATGTTGTCATTGGTAGGGGTTAAGGTTAAATCAGTCATCTTGCTTTCCATTTTTTTTCCTTTTGATTTTGGTACTCTTTCTTGACACATTTCGCAGACACAGATATTCTCATCTGAAGTAACACCTATACTTATGTTATTCTTTAGAGTTTACTCTAGGTTGTAATGTTAATTTTTAAATTATAGTTATCTTAAATTAGTAAACTATATTTTTATGAAGGCAGGGATTTGGTTCTATCAGGAACAAGAGAAGGATGCCCACTCTCAACATTTCTATCCAATGAAATAGAGTCCAAGCCAGAGGACTTTTAAAAAAGATTTTATTTAGTTGAGAGCAAGAGAGAAAGAGAGAGAGGCAGGCAGAGGGAGTGGAAGAAGCAGGTTCCCACTGAGCAGAGAGCCTGACATGGGGCTCGATCCAAGGACCTTGGGATCATGACCTGAGCCAAAGACAGATGCTTAACCAACTGAACAACCTAGACATCCCCGAACCAGAGAAATTAAACGATAAAAAGAAAACATATCTGGAATGGAATAAGGAAAAAAAATCTCTTTATAGAAGACATTATATATAGAAAACTGTAAAGACTCCACAAGAAATTTGTATGAGTGGAAAAAATTCAGTAAAGTTGAAGGATACAACAACATACAAAAATCAGTTGCTTCTCCTATTCGCTAGCTATCCCCACCTCCAAATCTGTGCATTCATTAAACATCCCTCAAATCTTAGTCAATATTTTAAATAAAATAATTTCACCTTATTCAATTTAGTAATGGCTAATATAGACTATTACACCTTGAAATTTCATCTGTGAAAGTAAAATTAAACACATGAAAACTAGGAGCATTTGGATACTTTGTATTACTCTTTTGTTCATGACATTTTTTCCAAATACTTACAGAAGAGCTTATTTTGTTTTTTCCCATTGATTATTCCTTAAGATTTTTACAATAATATGCTACTCTGTAAATTTCCTTATGCATTTTTAAAAGTGGAAGGGAGAGAGAGGGAGAAAGACGGTGGAGAGAGGGAGAGAGAATCATTTTTTTTTAATTAACATATAATGTATTATTTGTTTTAGGGATACAGGTCTGTAAATCATTAGTTTTACACAATCCACAGCACTCACCATAGCACACATAGTCCCCAGTGTCCACAGTCCAGCCACTGGATGGGGTTGCTGCCCCATCCCTCAGCAGCCATCAGTTTTATTTCCTGAGATTAAGAGTCTCTTAAAGGTTTGCCTCCCTCTCCTGTCCCATCATACATTTTTTCCCTCCCTTCCCCCCATGACTCCCACCCTGCCTCTCAAATTCCTCTTATCAGAGAGGTCATATGATAACTGTCTTTCTCTGATTGACTTATTTCTCTTAGCATAACACCCTCTAGTTCCATCGTTGGAAATGGAGAGAGAATCTTAAGCAGGCTGCATACCCACTATGGGGCTTGATCTCACTGCCTCATACTATGACCTGAGCTGAAATCAAGAGTAGGACCCTCAACCAACTGAGCCACCCAGGTGCCCCAAAAGATACTAATATTTTAAATTTATTTAATAATCTTAAGTACTCTCTAAACCCACCATGGGATTCAAGCTCAAGCTCAAGAGTCACATGCTCTTCTGACTGAGCTAGCCAGGTGCCCCAAACTTCCCTACACATTTTTAACCACATTTCCATAAAAGACCATTATTTCAATTCCATTTAAAAAAAAAAAAGACTGTTTTCACTGGAAAAAGGAGGAGAGGTCAGCATGTCTCTCTGCTCAGAGAGCTTCCATGTTACTATGGAGGGAATAAACTATAAATAAGTTTAATACTAAATGGTGATTGATATAAAGAAAAATAGTGGAAGACACTATTTGATTAAGTAGTTTAAAAAGAGAAGCCATCTCTGATTAGGTCATTCTAAAAAGAAACCTGAATGAATCAAGGTAGTGAGCTGTGAAAACAAATGAGGGAAGCGAGCTCCAAAGCAGACCAATTTTATGTTCAAAGGTTTTGAGGTAGACATATGCTAAGTGTGTTTGAGAAATACCAAGGAGGCCATTTTTTGGGGGGTGTGGGTGGGAAAACTATTTCCCCAAAACAAAAGAATTCATGAGAATACAGCTGGTGTTCCAAAGTTTAAGAAATCTAATGTCTGGACTCCCAGAAGATAGCTGGAATCTCAAACATGCTTCTGAATTCCAGCTGTTGTATTCCGTAGTTTTGGTTGAAATATGTGGAGAAAATCTAGCCTCAGATATATAATAAGGGAGGAATACTTTAGTAGCTTTTTTAGTTAATTGTGGATTTTTAAAAATAAATTGGTTTATTATTATTATTTTTTAAGTTTTTGTTTTTTGTTGGTTTTTTTTTTTTTTTTTTTTTGGTCAGAGATAGAGATAGAGAGAGAGAGCGAGCACAGGGAGGGGCAGAGGGAGAAGCAGGCTTCCCGCCAAGCAAAGAGCCAATGTGGGACTCGATCCCAGGAAGCTGAGATCATGACTGGAGCAGAAGGCAGCGGCTTAACCAACTGAGCCACCCAGGCATCCCAAATGTGGATATTTTTTGATTCAACACTAAAACTTAGTAACTGATTTTGTCTTAAAAGTCACAACTATAAAGTGCCTTCTGAAGCCCTATCAGTAAACTTTATATACTTTGTTATGCTGAAATCCTTTTGTGTATCTGAAATCCATTGGTCTATTTTGCACTTTGAATGACTTTTACCCATGCATGATTTTTAAAATCTCATAGTCACTTGAAAAATACCGGTTCACTAAATTATATATGCATTCTAAATGTTGACATCCTTCATCAAACCATATTAAAAAAATCACAATTGTTAATATCCCACCAATCTTATCAGATGAGAAACTGTCGGGAAACACACACTTGCAATTCTTTTCCTTGAAATGACATTCATTTCTAGAATACATCTACAAATCCTCAAGTCTGAAGAACCAGTTTGTCTCAAGTTGTTCTTTCAAGTGAAAATGGTATTCCAAAAAGAAGGTAGCTAGTTCACTTTATAACTCTGGTCACACAGGAGGTTTTTCCAGAGAGAGTCATGCTTCAGGATGCAGCAGAAATACTTCACGCATTTTTCCCATTTTATCCCAGAATACCAAAGAGTCCAATTTAACTTAAAATTTACAAGAGACAAGAATAATGGCAATATTCAATAGCATACGGGATTGTCGATAGTACACTTTTAAATTCTACCTCTTAATAACTCATTTATGTTAACTTGGTCATAACAATGATCCTAGGACAGATATAATGTCCATCTCAGACAGCAAACAGAAACAGAAAGACTTGATAACTTCTCCAAGGTTTTTAAGCTGACATGCAATGGGTCTAAATGTGAAACCTGAGGTAATCTGATGCCATACATTCTCACTAACAATTTTCTATTGGGTTTTAGATAAACTATGGTTACCTAGTCAGCTAGAAGTTTCCACTCAACTTTCAAATCCATTTCAAGCATTTAAAAGTTATGATGATGTAAAATGTTTCTACTAATTTGGACATTCTCACATATGATACATGATGAAATATAGAATTTGTACATCACAATTTCTCTTTCACCTAGAGGTTCATGATTAATATACTCTGTATAATTTTCATAGTTTATTGACATTCTCTAACTGAAATGTGTATAAATTTTTAGCAAAATTTAGTCTGTGACAATTAGGATACTGTTGTAAAATGCAGACACAAGTTAGGAACTTGGCCTCCCAGAAGGCAAATTAAACTTGACAGGAATCAGAATTATGGATGTGTGAAATTCCAGAAACGAGTTCAATGTTTCCATAAATTCCTGTTCCTTTTTATCTTTGTGATATCTGGTTATGAAATCAAGCCTGTTGCCTGGTTTCTGTGAAACATAATTTATTCACACTAAGTGATAAGGTTAATAATATCTTTATAAAAGTTTTGATGATTCTTTTACTAGTTTATGATGGTTCATTATTCTCACTGACTTCTTCCTTCATCTCATACAGATACTTGAAAATGTTTCCACTGTTTTGTGCAGAACAGTACTTCCAACGGTCGGGCCTAAAAGGTCTCACCTAATGCTTTTTTCTTTCTTCACTAAGAGAGAGCAAAAGAGTGTTTATGTGTGCACACAAGAGGGTTCAGGGGCAGAGAGAGAGAGAGTATCTTAAGCAGGATCCACACCCAATGCAGAGCCTAATGCGGGGATCTATCTCACAACCTTGAGATCACTATTTAAGCTGAAATCAAGAGTCAGATGCTTAACTGACCCAGTGCCTCTCACCTAATACTTTAAGAAGGAATCAATTTACTCCCTCCTCGTCTGAGCATGCTTGAGTATACAAACTCATTCGCTATGTAAAACATAGCATAAACCTCCTTCTAAAAAAGAAAATTAAAGTTTCATAGCAATATTATGAATGCTATACCAAAAATTGTGTCATTTCACGTCCACCCAGGACCTATCAAGTACTTCTAGACATATGTTTAAATGAATAATATTCATGGCTTATATAATACCTCCATAACAAGTACACTTTTAATTTATGACTATATTGAGGATTCTGTGCTTTTTCTGTCAGTGTAGTTGAAAAACACATCTAGAAGGACTGTGCTCAACCTCAGGATGCTTTTCTAGGTCCATCTACTTATCTCAATAGGTTGTTTAAATAAAATAGAAAAAAAGGAGGAGTTGACTTGGCAATGATTATGAAGTTACAGCACAATCAAGACTGAACCCAATTAGATTACCTGAGATAAATAGGGCAAGAGGAATAAGGAGAAATAAACTTAGATATTTATAGTGTCAGCCTCTGAGAGATTCTAGGACCAGGAGCTATGTATGCTAGACTGGGAAGGAGTTCAAAATGAATAAAACTTTCCCATCTCAGCTAAATTATATGGACATTCCGAAAATACAAAGAATTTGAAATTGGCTTGGCACTTGCCATGATGTTAAGAAACATCAGAGTGTTCAATTTCAGGGCAGGTTGAAGACAGTATATATTAGGGATGAGAAGTGTGAAATGTGATGTTTCTCTTGAGTATTCCTGGGATTAGCCCATAACTATTTTAACTAAAGCAAGTTGGAAACTGGCTTCAGTTACTCAGGATTACTGTAGTAAGAGAAGGCAGAACAGTATCATGGAAACTTCTCGGGGCTAGGAGTCAGTTTGGGTTTCCGTTTAGATTCCATAGCAAAATGGTTCTATCATTGGACAACTCCTGCCCTTTCTGACCTTCATTTTCCTTTACTCATATAACTGAGATAGTAAACTTTACCCATTGCCTAGTGGCATTATCATTATATCTTGAAAACTAACACATATAGAAGCTCTTTACAATTCCTATATGTAAAAAAAAATATTTGTTTTTATATTGTATGTTTATGCCAAAGGCTTTGTTATTCATTATCTTCTCTACTTTGACACCACACATATTGACCCGCAACTTTGTCAACTGGGAATGACCACTTCAGGGACTAGTTCAAGACTCCTGTCTCATTCTGGAAAATATTTCCATGTTGGCAGAAACAAATCTTCATGTAGATATTCAGGAGATGTCAACTATAATGGCATAAAGAAAGTTGAAAATGACAAGACACGGTTTGTCACTGGAAGTGGTTCTAAAGAGTGAAGTTAATAATATATAGGGCAGACATTCAATCAGGCAGCTGTCTCAGATCAGCGAGGAAATGGCCTTGACAGACAAATCTGTAAAATAGTTGCCAAATGTTTGACACCTAAATATTAAAGTGGGTCACCAATGACTTTGACTCACAGGGATCCCACAGAGGATGATATCAGACTTTTTAGAACTGGAATTAAAGAAACTTAAACTTGGAGTAACTTGAGAACCGACAGTGATTAGTTTAACCTAATACGTCATTTTTTTTTTTTAATAATATGCTTGTCTGATGGTTCAGTGCTGATAAAGTAGATGCAGTCCTGTGGATCTCACTATCTTGCCAAGCATACTATTACATTAGGGGAAAATTTTAGATAGTATTAATGATATTCTGCAAGATTTCCGAAAGTCATTTTGGCAGATTAACTCTGGAGCATTTTTTTTTCCCCCACAATGACAACAGATAAAAGAAAACCAACAAAATATATGCCAATAACAAAACAAAATAAAACAAAACAAGGAAGGAAGCACAACCTATAATTAATTTTGTAGCCTGGTGACCTGGCGGGGAAAAATGTTCTTACCATGAAGAAAGCCCAAAGATTCACAACCCTCATTTCTATGAAAATGTAGCCCCTAAGACAACCCCAAATGGTACCACCTCCTGGAATTTATTAAAATTCCTGACATGTGGGCTAGACTTATTGGTTCATTTCTAATAAAAAAAAAAGTATGGTAGAAGTTATAAAAGTTAATTTTATACTAGGTTATAAAAAGGTTTTGGCTTCCATCTTGGTATCTCTCCTTTTCTATGCATGTGTGTCTGTCTCTTGGTCTCTGTCTGATCACACACATTGGGGTAAATAAGATGGTGTGTTATGAACAGCCCTATGATGAAGAGGACCACATGGCATACTAAGGAACTGTGGCTGTCAATCCAACAGGGTATAAATAACTGAAGGCTACCCACAATCATACTGAGCTTGATGTGATTCCTTCAGCCTCACTCAAGCCTTTACCTTTACAACATCAGGTTGATAGCTTTACTTCAACCTAATGAGAAACATTGATGAATCATACAGCTAAGCTGCTCCTGAATTCCTACTCACAAAAAATCGAGGTAATGCTTGGTTAGTTTTTAACTGCTAAGAGTTTGGGATAATTTGTTACATAGAAACAGGTAGCTAGTACGCCTGCAAATGTAGGAAGTCATACTGACTAGGAAACAGATGAGAAGCTCCTTCCTAGAGATAGGAAAATACTCAGAGAAACAATGGGCAGGTAGGGCAAGGACCCAAGCTGCCTGATGTTCTATGGCAGCAGAAGAGACTCCAGGATCACATACAGAGTTAGAAGCTATAATTTATAATTCCCTATGAGAAGTAGATATTTCAATTTTAGAATAATTTTTTTAAAAAGAAAGAAAAAAAAGAAAAATGTTATAAGAGTAACAAACTAAATATTTTTAAAAAGATGACATGTTACCAAAGTTTTTCCTGTCCCTTCATCACACATTCCAGTATGACACCCATAAAACTGTGGCCAAGAGTAGAAAATAATGTATCAGCTATTCATAAAAGGTGAAATTTTTATTTTTACCAGACTTGTTAGTATGAGCAAAATTAAAAGAATGAGTATTCTACCTATCCATACTCTACCACTAACTCCCTACCATACAATATAAAAGGACTTTTACAAAAAGCTAAAGGAACATGGAGACACAAAATCTATATGAACTTTCCACAGAACACAGAAATTTATCAAGTAGTTACACACAAAGAAAGCAACGAGCATAGAATATTTTTCAGTGAATTTCCATCAAATGTTCAATGTTCCAGATAGTTTCACTGTATTATAAGTTGTTCTGCAGCTATTAATACAAAAGAAAACCCCCTAACTTTCATGAAACAAGCATAATATCAATATCTTCACCTGATAAAATAACAGAAAAACTCAAACCAATGTCTTATTAATATGTAATATGTTGTGTGTGTGCAGAAATACTAAATATGGTATTAACAAAACACACATTAGTAGTACACTAATAGAATTATTTTAAGAATATACAATTACTCCAATTTTAGAAGTATATTAAAATCTTACAACACAGTAACAGATGGAAGGGTAAAATAACTCAATGCTTACCTCTATAAATCCTGGAGTAACTCTGAAAATATTTAACATGTACTTTGGGGGGAGAAAAAAGCACACAAGAAAATAAAAACTAGAAATACTTTATTTTTTAAAGCTAAGAATATGTTAAAATGATCACATACGAACACCACAGACTTTGAGACATTAAGCCATTACCTTACTAAATGGAAGAATGCTAGAAGCCTGACCACTAAGATCAGGAAAATATCCCATTATCTCTACTACTCTACATTGTATCATGAATAGTTGATGCAATTAAATAGAGGTTATTAGAAACACAGGAGATGGTAAAAGTTAAATTGGATCTACTTGGAAATGACAGGGTGGTAGCCTGAAAATCCCAAGAGGTCTATAAAATTAATGTAATCAATGACAATCACTAGAAACTTGCACAATATAAAAATAACACAGGAAACAGTCAAAAGCCTTCATATATCTAACAACATAATTAGAATAATGTAAAAGAACACCATATTTACAACAGTAGCAAGCAAATCCAAAAGTACTTACTAGGAATTACAGAAAAGCTACCAGGAAAAAATTTTTTAAACTTCTCAATGACAGAAAGGGACTTGGGAAAGTGTCCCCTGGGTCTTAAATATGATGACTCGTTTTCCCTAAGTCAATTTACAAAATTAATTTATTCAAAAGGAAAAAAAAAATCATGGTCTTTTTACTTTATTTGTCAGAGAGAGAAAGAGAAAGAGCATGAGCACAAGCACCGGAAGCAGGCAGAGGGAGAACCTTGTCCCTTGCTGAGCAGGGAGCCTGAGGTGGGACTTGATCCCTGGACCCTGGGATCATCACCTGAGCAAAAGGCAGACGCTTAATTGAGCCACTCAGGCATCCTCTTTTTACGTTTTTAGACAAGTAGATAGTAAAGCTTATACAGAGAAACATTCAGAAATAGTCACTAAGAAAAACACTGAGGGAATCTAAGCCTCTTAGACATTAAAACACTATAAAACCCCTATAAATAAAAATGATGATCTTGCTGTAAATAAAAACAAAATGGACAGGAAAACAGAAACAGATGCAAGGGTATATGAAAATTTAGTATATAATAATCATCTCAAATAAGTGGGGCCAATATGAACTTTTAAATAAACAGTACTTGGCTAAATGGATAGCTATTTAAAAAGATAAAATTTGGATCCCTGTTCTTACTAATATAAAATGAACTCCAAATGCATAAGAGATATAAATGGAAACAAAACCATGTTAATGATTTTAAGCTTTAGAATAGACAAAGAATGCATTTTCTGATACAAAATGGAAGGCAAAACAGAAAACTGATAAACTTGACTCCATAAAAGTCTTTTGCCAAAAACATCATAACTCAGGACATAACAGATAAAGTGGAAAATACATATCTGCCTTTAGGTATCTTAAGGATGACTCCACTACATCTTAGGGTATAGTGTCCACCTGTTATAGTTGACAGATGAGATAGAGGAGAGATCTACTTAAATTTAAATTTCCAAGGAATATTTTTAATTGTTATGACTATCTGCACAGAGGAGTGTCCACAGCTCTACACAGTACAAGAGAATATAGATAATATCTTTGGGGGTGGCCTCAATCTTCCTAAAATCCAGTCGCACAATTTGAAGACCTATTCTACATAACTTAGAACATACAGCACGATTGAGCCTTATTTGTCTTTCATTATAACCCACTAGGTAACACATTCAGTGATATACTATAGTACCAGTTGATTTCATTTTCCTCACTTCTTCTAGTGTGCTGCCCGGGACCACCTCCAAAAGAAACTGCAAAAGTCCCAGTTCTTTTATGGGAAACCCAACAAAGATTTATTCCATCATTAATTTGCAACTGCATAATTTCCTTTAATAGTTGAAAATGATGTTCCAGGATGTTATAAAAACTGAAATTTTGGAGTAAAACTATTACATCATTATCCAATGAAATATAAATACAATAATAATGTATTATAATTTACAACATTCAGAGTTAACCTTTTCTTTTTTTTTTTTTTTTTTTTTAAAGATTTTATTTATTTATTTGACAGACAGAGATTACAAGTAGGCAGAGAGGCAGGCAGAGAGAGAGAGGGGAGAAAGCAGGCTCCCTGCTGAGCGGAGAGCCTGATGCGGGACTCGATCCCAGGACCCTGAGATCATGACCTGAGCCGAAGGCAGCGGCTTAACCCACTGAGCCACCCAGGCGCCCCAGAGTTAACCTTTTCAAGAGGTAGACTTTTATCACATGTGTAAGTTCACGTAGTCACCATTAAAATCAGTATACAAAACATTTCTATCACTCCTCACCCAAGAAATTTTTCAGACTTGAGTTTCTTGTCCAAATTTCATTTACACCTAATCCCAGGAAACTAATCTATTATGCATCCTTAACATTTTATCTTATCCAGAATGCCACATGAATAAATTACAAAAATCTAATATATTGAGATTTTACAAAATTCTGTTTGGATTCATGCATGTTGCATGCTTCAATCATGTTTTTGTTGATATTATTTTATTTTACTAAATAGATGGATCACAGTGTCAGAACATTAATCAGTTGAATATTAAATAATTGCTTATTTTTGGCAATTATGAATATACTTACTATAAACATTAATGGGTAGTTTTTGTGCACGTGAAAATAAGCTTTTTTTTTTTTAATGGAAAAGGTCTACAAGTGGAATTTCTGCATCGTACTAAAAGATACTTAACTCTACAAGAAACTTCCAAAATATTTTCCAGAGTGGCTAGCTGATCTTGCATCATAACTAGTAATGTATGAACATCTCACTAGTAGATGTGTAGTGGTGTCTCTTCCTAGTTTTAATTTGCATTTTCCTGGTAAAGATGTTGAGTATCTATTCATGTGCTTAATGCTATCCATGTATTTTCTTTGGTGGAAGACCTGAAATATTTTGCACATGTTAATTTTATTTTGTTTTCTCTCTTTTCTGTTACTTTTATGGACTAACATTAAGTCTTGTAAATGTGTGATTTGCAAATACATTATCACAATCTGTACTCCTGTATTCATTCTATTAATAGTATCTTGGAGTAAAAAGCATAGTTTTCATAAAGTCCAATTTATTAATGTTTTATAAATTACACTTTTTGTTTCATTTGTCTAAGAACCTTTTGCATAACCCAAGGTCATGAAAACTATGCCCTAGGTTTTCCTCTAAAAATTACAGTTCCATATTTTAAATTTAGATACATTTTTATTCCTTTTTAAGATTTTATTTCATAGACAGCATGAGCAGGAGTAGAAGGGCAGAGGGAGAGGGAGCAGCGGTCTCCCTACTGAGCAGGGAGCTGGACATGGAGCTCAATCCCCAGACCCTGGGATCTTGACCTAAGCAGAATGCAGACACTTAACTGACTGAGTCACTCTGATGCCCCCCATGTTGAACGATTTCTTGGTGTGAAGTACAGATGAAAGTTCAATTTGGGATCCCCAACTGATACATCGTAATTTGTTAAGATTGCTTTCTCCCTGAAATTGCCTTTCCATCTTTCTTTGTAATCCATTAACAGCATTTGAGTGGGTCTGTTTATGGAATCTTGGTTTCCATTAATCTGTGGGGATATTTTTCATGTATCCATGGTGAGCCTTCAAAGCAGACTATATGAAACTTCGATTTTGTTCATTTTTTTCAGTACTATATTTCTGTTCTGATTCTTCTGCTTTTCTATATAAATCTGGAGTGCAACTATATCTACCAATTTTCCATGGGCAAACTGATTGAATTTTTGTTTCATCTGTAGATTATTTGGGGGAAAAACAGATCTGGACTATGTTGAGTTCTCAAATCCATGAGCATAACCTATTTTCCCATTTACTGAGGTCTTTATCCCCTCACTATGATTTTTTAACATTCACGGCATGGATTTTACATATTACGCTTATAACGAGGTATTTTATTTCGAGATGGAAGGTTATAATAAACCATACTGGTGTACTGGTAGTTATCACTGTTCATTTTAGTAGTTTTGTCAGCATACAAATGATTTTCACCTAATAATCATGTCTTGCGATTATCCTAAACTCACTTATTAGTTTTAGGACATTCTGTGTGGCTATCAGTTTATAAATATTCATGTAATTTCTTTATAAGGACAGTTTTATATTTTTCTTTCCAAAGTTTATGCGATGTGTTTTTCTCTCCTTACTGCTATTGATAGGACTTCCAGTACAATGATGAATAAGAAGGGTGTGAGTGAACATCCCTGCTTACTCCCGATTTGGGGGGAAAGGAGTGGGAGAGCACCAAGCATCAAGCTTTTCATCAATATGTTAGCTGCAGGCTTTGTTGGTGACATCATGAAAGAAATGAGCTTCTACCAAAGTTGACTAGAGTTCTATAGCTTGAATGGATTTTTCAAGTTATTTTTCTTCATCCAATGATATGACTGGTTTTCAGCTTCCTATATGGTAGAATACACTGATTTTGAAATTAAAAACCCAAAATTTAGTTGTAAGCCTCAAAGCAATGTTGTCTCATAAAAACAACATGGGGAGTATTTTGTTTTCTCAAAGAGTTTTGTATAATTGGTGGTATTTGTTCTTTGAATGACCGGTAACCAATCATACCTGGAATTTATTATGAAAGTTTTAATACACCCATTTAATCTCTTTTAATAAGGATCTATTAAGTTACCATATTTCTTAAGCTTGGTAATTTTGTAATATAAAAGAATTACAAACTTATGAACCTAGGTGCTTATATAAAAACTGCTATTAAGCTGCTCTCCTCTCCAGAAAAAGAAATCTTATCTCCCTAATGTAATCAAACTCTTCAAAGATTGTTCTAGGTTTTATCTTCCCTTTAAATGTATCTACAGAGCTGGAAATCTGTTCAACAACATTTTCAGTTTTGAGGGTTTTCTTTTAATCTGAATTCATTTTCTTCTGATCAGAAACCTTAAACATGCTGAAACAATATTTTCCATATTTTTCCACATTTCAGGCTTTTTTTTTTTTTTGTATCTTATCTATTCTCTCATTCTAGAATTCCAATGATGAGAATCTTAGAACATCTGTTATTGTGCTATAGGATCCTCAGTCTGTTCATTTTTCTTCCATGCTTTTTCCTCTGAATTACCCAAACTGAGTAATTCCTATTATCCTATCCTCAAATTTACTAAACTCCCCAGGAATCTCCATTTCACTCTTGAGCCTGTCAACTGAAATTTTTTGGTTATTGCATTTTTTAATTCTAAGACTTCCATTTGGTACTATATTACATAATCTATGCTCCTCCAGGAAATTTCTGTCTTTGCATTATTCTAGGAGTGCTTTCCTTTACCCTCTCTTGCATGTATACAATACTGCATGTTTACAATACTGCATGTATACAATACTGCATGTTTACAATACTGCATGTATACAATACTGCATGTTTACAATACTGCTTTTAGATTCTTCGATAATTCTGACATCTTGTTCATCTTGGGGTTTGGCATCTGTTGATTATCCTTCCCTAGAGGATTTGTCAGATTTTGTTTGTTGAGTTATGTTGGATTGCACATGGCGTTTGGATCATCATTGAAATAGGTGTTTTATTTGAATTCTGTGGAAAAATGGGTTTTATCCTTGTTTTAGCAGGAAATCAATCTTTTAGGGTTTACACCACAAGTTCCAACCCACCTTCTGGGCACTTTGTTTCCACTATCAGTTATACTTAATGACTTTTCAGAGCTATTTAGATCTGTCCTGCACATATTCCACCCAAATTGGCACATATTCAGCCAAACTGAAACCTTAGCCATAGTCTAATTGCTAGTTCCATCCTCAAATACTTTGATATACTATTAAAATCAGGTGCTATAAACATACAAATTAGAAATAAACCCAAGTATCCATATAGAATTTTATGCCATTTCATTCTCAACCCATCTGTTCTCTGCTCAGTGTTTCCCTACTCCCAATGGCAACACTTCCTAGTCCTCTTGCTAAAAAGCTAATGGCCCTCATGTTGCACATTCCCCATAACTGTTTCTGGTTTGGGGGCTAACTGAGAAGAGAGTAAAATAAAATAGCAATAGGAATTCTCCTTATCCTCTTTAGAGCTCTTTCCTTTGGTAGGAAAGATTCCCTTCTCAGAGTTTAGATGCCAGAATAGTCACCAGATCACTGTCTCTGCTCCTGGATTTCAGGTTCAGAAATGGAGCTTGAAGGCATATGATTAAAGAAAAACAAAACAAAACAAAACAAAACAAAACCCACTTTTTTCCCCACTTTCTCTGCTCCATAATAGCCCCCTTTCTGCACTCCAGCCAGGGAAAAAAGTGTCTTTCTTTTAAAGATCTTTAAGTCCGTGCTCAAGGCACAGCTTAAAGATTTGTATTACATTGTGTCTAGGCCAGAAAGGAAGGGCGGGGGGAGGCTCCATGAAATTCACCATAGGTCATGCATGGTTTGAGTTCTGGTTTTCTCTCCCTATCTGCCTACTACAAGACCAGGGATTGACCCAGGATGCTCTTTGCATTTTCTTATGATTTTTAGATACATCCTGTAGAGAGCAGAGGGAAGTGTGCTTCAGAACCAGAAACTAAATCTGATTTTTTTTTCACATCTCAGCAAATTGATATTGCTGGGATATGAAAATATTTCATTTCCTCATCTGTATTCACTCAGTTATGAGACTAAGAAAAACAGTAGATCTAATCTAGTTTTGTTTCTGTGTGATGATCAAGGAATATCAAAAGTGCAAGAAAATGGCAGAAACATCAGTTTTGTAATTCTGAATTCCCTCCCTCTAAAACACCAGAGCAACTATGTTAGTAAAACAAATCCTAAAGGCAACATCTACAGCAAAACTAGATGAAAATGTATTCTTACTATACTTTCTCATATCCAGGGGAGGTTTGGCCAAATCAAAAACGGCAAGACTCCTACAATGTCACCAAAGTGAAGAAGGAATGGATGGAAAGACAAAAGGACATTCAGTGTTCCTGTAAGGTATCACTGGGTGTTCATTAGGAAGCTTTATACCTTATTCTGACTACAATAGCCAAATCTCAACTTCTTAGCTCTCTGTTGAAACAATAAGCAAATTAATAATTCTTTGGAACCAAAATTGTCATGGAAGAAAATTGATAGAAATATAAACTTAAGGAAAATATCTAAAATCCTAAAATCAGAATGAAGAAGTTGTTTTCTAGTTCTGATCTTTTGCAATTTGAAATAATAACCAACCAGTAAAAACAAGCAATGCTAGTATCCAGATTTGGGTCTCTAATTGCCATTTTCTCTTCAATTCAACCAACACTATGTGGAGATATATTTACTCTTTTGGGACAGCGTATGCACAAGATAAGCGTAGCAGAACTTCTAATACTAGGAAAAGAACATTATCATTACTGGCCTTTTGTCAAGAGGACTCAGTCAACAACTTGATTCCTAAAAATCAATGGCAGGACAATGTAAGCATCAATAAAAGTAAGAGCCACAAGATACTAAAACATATCACATCTATTAAAACCAATAAATTCAATAATGATACTAAAAATAAAAACATACTGGTTGAATTCAATAATTATACTAAAAATTAAAAAAAAAAACCAAAGATATCAATCCGTTCTGAAAACTAAAAAAAAAAAAAAAAAAACAACTTTCTTTTTTTAGAAGAAAACAAAGCATTTGACTTACCTTTCTTTGCAAGGTAATAAATTTATACAGAAAAGAGTTCTTTTTTAGTATAGGAACACCAACTATAAAATAGACAAGCAATAACATAAATAAAGTATCATTAATTTCACATTGCCACTTGCAAAGAAAAGTAAGGCTACCAGTGGCTCAGTTGGTTAGGCCACTGTCTTTGGCTCAGGTCATGATCCTAGGGTCCTGGGATCAAGCCCTGCATCGGGCTCCCTGCTCAGCAGAAAGCCTGCTTCTCCCTCTCCCTCTGCCTGCTGCTCTGCCTACTTGTACTCTCTACCTCTGTGTCAAATAAATTAAAAAATAAAAATACAAAAAAAATTTTAAATAAAAAAACAATGGAGACATAGGGTATGTTCCTTATAATGAGTATACAGTTCTTCCTGCAAAGTATTCTTACAAAAATATTAAAAAGATTCACATTTTTGTGTCACTATCAATTTACAGAAAATAAGGAGTATAAAAATATGTCAACAGGTACAATTAGCAAAATTCAGACTGAGAAACTCTACAAAGAAAAGGACTTACTTTCTTCAACAAATTGCAAGAACAATGAAGAAAGATGAAGACTGACTCACCAAATGCTTTAAAAGGGTACTAGAATTTATAAACAGATTATAAAATAGTTATATTTTTAATATAGTAATATAATATATTATGTCAGTATATTATATACCAATATAATCTATTACTTCATCCTAGATTATAATCCAAAAATTAAAATATATTATGAAACATGAATAGATTAACTCATATGATACGTGCATTAGCTTCAAAGATATCAGATATGGTGATGGTGGAGGATGAGGTTAGGTTACAGATGAAGTAAAAGTGAACATGAGTTAAAAGCTGTTGAATTTGATGATGGGTAGAGAGAACTGATAATACAACTAACTGATCTATAAGTTCTACCTTAATACTTTATAAAAATGTGGTGTGATTTTTTGGTGTAAGGAATTAGAACTAAATCCAAGTCCTAATACAGTTTCAGACATGTCTGTGGCAGAAAATTTATCATTTACAAGATTAATATATTAACTCATTATTATCCCATTCTACGAAGAACATAACTGAGGACTTCTGATTGTCCATTTTAGGTATAAACCTTTAAGCAACGATCTATGATTCTCTGAAGAAAAACTGGTTATGTGTTCATATGGTAAAAGACCCCTAGAAAATAAGAGAATGCACAAATTTCTACACATTTAGTGGACTGATGTACATTGTGTGAATTCAAACTTTTTCCCTTAAATACAGTATAATTTTAAAATATTGTAAGCTCATAATTTCAATTACTATCATTTCAAATCTGTGCACTTAATCAGTTATGAGTAAATAGGTTTATAACTGAAAAATAAATATACTTGTATTTCCAAAAGATACATTTTTACTATTTTCTCTTTCTAGTGTTATTTCACTTTAAAAAGCACTGGTCCACAAAAAGATCGCTTTTTAAATTCTTCCTATGTCAAGCACAGTAAAACGCACTTTCACCACACTTTAAATGCCTAGGTTTTGTTGGCAAAAATTGCACTACTCTTGAACAGAGCTCTGAAGGCACAAAGCAAGCACATTTCACACAAGAGTTCAAAAGTTTTCCATTAGACTATATTTACATAAAATCAATTTCATTGGTATGTTTATGTATTTTATTTCAATGATCAATGTATCCACTGTTAAAGGGAATTGGAAAGCTCAAATTCCTAATTTTGTGCCTATATGCAACAGTTCCACAGAAGGCCATTGTCCTACGCTGTGTGGTTCATTACTTGAATCTATTTGTATAAATCTTGAATTTGTCTGAAATTGTAAAAATACAGTAGCTCACACCTAGTACGAAAGCACTTGAATTGTCTATTTGAACACATTAGGGTTCCATTAGTTAACACACTGAACGACTTTGAAATCCTGAAACTCTTGGTCTCTCAGTATTTTGTAATCGGCCAAATTTACTAGTGACCAGCAAGTGCACTCGTTTTGTTTTGCTTATTACCTAATTTAAGTTAGGTTTCAAACAATTGTCTTAAATGAACCCAAAACTGATCTGAACTGATTACTCCTGAATTTATTTATGTCACTTCAGACATTTCTGTTCCTAATACTTCACTTTGTTTCTCCATCCCTAGGTTGAAGCAGCACCCTAATTTCATACTGTGATTCTGTTACTTTTACAAGTACGTATCCTACTCTCAAAGTGCTACATATTCTACATGTAATGTTAAAGTTTCTATGATACAGTAGTGCATTCTTTTTAACTGGTATGAGAAACCTAAGGTGATACTAAATGTATTTTTAGAATTATTTTCAAATCTGGAAGCTAGACATCTCTATTTAACCAAGTATTTTTGCTACAGTGTTTTGTAATCTTCCAGATTCTATTCTATAGGATAGATAAACAAATAGATGTGATGAGAGCACCACGTCTGTTTGTTGGGACTAACAATCATGTTTTGATATGATTAGGGTCATCATTTTGATCTCAATCACTGTCCACCAGCTCTTTAGTAATTTTAGCTAAGCTAATCTTGAAATCTCTTGTTAAGAGGTTGCCTTTATTTCCTTTTTATTTAGTCTATAAATTTCCCTCTTTTAAAATGAACCTAGTGAGTTTTCCTATGGTAAATGTATCATTTATCTATATATGTGCATATACTTAAAAGTAAATTCAACTTAACAATTTTAAACTGAATATTAAACAAAATCTTTAAAAAAATATTTGAGAGAGAGAGAGCACATGCGCATGTGTGCACATGCAAGCAGTGGGGATGCAGAGGGGGGAGTAGACTCCCACATGAGCAGGGAGCCAAGCAAGTGGGGCTCCATCCCAGGACCCAAAGAACATGACCTGAGGGGAAGGCAGAAGGTTGACTGAGCCACACAAATGCCCCTGAATATTAATTTCTAAAGCTTTACCTTTCTCTATGAATTCTTCCATTTTCCCTAATACGTTGAAAAATTTAGGATAAAAAAATTATCATAGGATTTATAATATTTTACAATACATACAAGTAACCTCTAATTTCTAATGATGATGTAGAATTACTGAAAGTCAACCTTTACATTTCAGAATGTTCTTCTGGAGTGGTTCAGTGTTTTTTTTTGTTTGTTTGTTTGTTTGTTTGTTTTTTAATTCATTGCATCAATGATATATGCAGTTTTAATATAGAGGATTTAGAGTGAACATTATAGAATGTTCAAAAACTTCTTAAAATTTTCAAGTTGACAAACCACTAGGACATCAAAAGATTTTTTTTTCTTTCCTCTGAAATTTTATTAAACAAAAACAAGAGACAGACCCTTATGCCATGATGGCTTTGGTTCTCCCATCATTACCTTTAGGCCCATAAATTACTGTTTTATACTTATAATGAAAAAAAAAATTAATAAATATTGTGCTAGTTTTTTAAAAAGCCTGTATGTTCAGGCAACTTGGTAACATGTAACAACATTTTGGCATCCACTCTGCGGATGTACCATAATTTATTTCAACACTTCCTGAAGAGATCCCATGCAACAGCCACAAAAATTCATGCTGAGAAGGAAAGGATAGCGAAAATACAAATTCTGATTTCAGGAACCTCAAAGTCCAATGCAGAAAACAAATACGTAACAACTAACTCTATAAAAACCTGCTAGTTGCAATGACAATATTATGCACAATGGGTTTTAAAAGAAAGTCCCTTGTCCCTTAACAAAAGTCTTATAGGAAAATACTTATAAAACTTGAGAAAATTACTTTTTAGAAGTGTTATACAACATGTTTTCAGTAAGGGAAACATGGTAATAAAAACAAATTTATCAAAATATCCACAAAGTATCTGGGTATCATTATTAAGCAAAATATTTGAAACAATCTTGTGTGAAATGTTTCTTTTAATGGGTGATTTTACACTTTTAAAGACGTATTCTTATTTGTATTTAAACAAAATTGGAAATCATAAAAACTTGATAGGGTTTGTCACAATGTATATGATGGAGAAGGAAGTCATTCAGGATAAAACGCTGCATCATCACCAAAAGAAAAAAAAAAGTAAGTTCAAGGCTCTAAACTGGCAGCCATAGCATTAGTAAAACTCAGATATAATCAATAAATATAATGGCAATCAAATAAAATCAATTCCCTAATGGTCTATCAGGCACATACAAAGGACATAAATATTGCTCCAGGACTTACAGTTTAGTTTTTTTTTAAATTATGTCATTCAAGGCCAAAAGCAATAAAGGAGTCCTAAATTATTAGGAAAACTTTAACATATGGTAGTGCTGATGCCTTGGGGAAATCTAAATGAGGATCTCCCAGAGACAGAGGAGTGTGACACTAAAGTTGGAGGAGATACAAGGTCTGAAAGCATCGAGAGAGAAACTGTGCGTGTGAAGGATTTCAATCAAATGATACGTTCCTAAGAAGAATGTATAGAGGCTAAAAACAGAAACTCAAAAAAGAAAGTTGAAGGATACTGTACGGCAAGGAAAGAAGCCAGAAAATATCAAAGAAAAATGAGAAGAAATATCAAGAAATGCTGGAAGATGACAAAAAGATGGATATGTCAAAGGCCAAAAAATGTAAAAGTTTCCAACTGAAAAAGTAAATTTATGATTCTGACAAATTCAGGAAGGTATTTATTGATATTAAGATGATCAATGCAAAGTTATAAAAATATTAACTCATATCACTACTAAAAAGTCAGTGCAGTTCAAAAAGGACCGGCTTCAGAGAAACCAGCACAGGCTTACTTACAACTCTCCCCACTAACACCACTGCATGGCCCTGGGGGAACACTGAAACAATCCCCCATATACATCCAAATTTGACATTCAAGAACTAACTAGAGAATTCTCAATGGTATGTTCTTTCACAGCTGTGACTCAATAATTTTCATAGTTAAATTATGAGGCTTCTGGTTTTTCATGTCAGCGCCCTCAAGCAAAAAACATGCCATTGGGCAACTGTTTCTTGATGAGGCATGGATTCTTCCAAACAAAGTATGATGGTTTAAAAGGACAGAGGCAGAAGAGAGTAATTGGGGTAGTAATTGGTCCAAACTGAAATTGGTTCACAGAAAACACGGCCTCTGGCATGGCATCTTCACCAAATAGAGACTAAATTATATGAATATGAAATTTATCTAAATGACTTCCTAGGGCTCTGGCTGCCTGCCAACTTGCTCTGTTGTATAATTGAACTGGCTCTCGAAATTTACATCGACCATACTTCCTCCTAAGCATTTTAGGGGATGATGCTAATGGAAACCAATTGGACAGTTACTGTTTTAGAAACATCTACACTTTCCCAGCAAAAGCCTGGCTTGAATTGATCGCTCTTCATTCAAGTGTGAATAAAAGAGGGGAAAAAGTTATCCTGCTTACAAAATGTGTATAAAACTTTTTCTTTTAATATATGATAGAACACCTAAATATTGCCTGACCTGAATTCTCAGCCATATTTTTAAAAGCATGGACTCTGAGAAAAAACTCTTGAAAGATTAAATAATTTGTTACTAGGCCAAAATAAAGGTAGAGCTTATTAAGAGAGTGAAATCAGTCACAGACCTTACAAGTAAAACAGTAAAGATAAAATCTGCTTTAGAGGAAGTATAGGCAGACTCAACACTAAAGAAAATGTAATCAACAATGCTAAAGACCTCTTTAATATATCCCTCTATAACAGAAGTAAAAATGAAAATCAGAATAGATACATCAGAAAATGTGGATCTCAAATGGAGATAATTAATATTTTGTAAAGAGACTCCAGGATAAATTCATAAGGAATCCATTTTAAAAAATTAAGATACTAAAGTTAGTGACAATATTACAGATATAAAAGAAACCATACCAGATAAAATTCAGGGAAAGAAATCAACCCTGTGGTTTATAGTCTTTTTATTATGTCAAGTATAAAAGAAAAATTCAATATGAGTCAATAATTTAATTATAAAAGTTTTGGACTAAAATCATTACATTTAAAAATATAAAATATTTGGAAAAAGTATAATTTTTTCAAAGAAATTAGAAATTTGTAGAAATGTATATCTTTTTAAAAGCACAAGTTTGAATTGTGCATGTGCACACAGATACCACAGTTGTAGAAGAGCTCAAATTAAATGAAGGACAGATTATAACTTAGAGGCTTATTAGACTAAAGCCAATCTACTCAGCTCTAGCTTCTGACTCTGTAATTTGGACAAATTTACTTAGCCTTTCTGTATAAGTAACAATACCATTATAGCAGACCATGAGAACTAAGAATAATGTAAAGTTCTAAGTACAGCAATATGTTTGGCATATAGTAAGCAAAAATAATTGTTCAAATAAAGATATGTAAAATGAATAGATGAAAACATTAAAGAAAGAAATGAGTCTAAGTATGGGAAATTCATTTTTTAAAGTTTGGCAGTTAATTCTAGAAATGAATATTCCTGCATGTCTGCAGTAAATAAAATGCAAGTTATGAATAATTCTTTATAGAGAAACCAAATATTAATAATTTAGCAATAGGCATATGTATTCCAAGGAGGAGGAAGGAACTTTAAATAGTAAAGAAAAATGGTTTATTCCCACTCCATGTTATATGGAAAGAAACCAAAAGTTATTTGACGTTTCAGAGTTAGTGAAGAAATTTTTTTAAATGAAAGGCAGCAAACTATTTCCCCAACCTGGGTAAGGGGAAGGCACACAGCACAGATGAGGGAACATTAAAAGAAAACCACTGCAAAAAACCGTTGTGGGCCCAGCCAAGGAGAGATGACCTACTCTGGGTGAGGGCAGGATCACTCGACTCTTGCCTGGACCTTGCAGGCAAGCGTCAACTAGGAAGGCCTAGCAGTCAACCACTTAAAGAGAAGTAGAAGAATGAGCTAAGAGCTTTGAGAGACATAGGGGTAAGGTGTAAATTGGAAAGTAGAAATGAACACAAGTGACGGGATCCAAACCCAGCTCAACTCCTTGACAGGATTGAACCAACTACCTACACTACCAGTTTAGCAGGTAAAGAGACATCTACCATCTCAAGGCATGAATTTCATACATTTCAGCTTGTAAATGTTCTAGATACTGTGATAGCCAGTCAGTTAAATATTTCAAACACACAAAGAAGTGAGGATAAACGATATGCAAGAGCTAAAACAATGAATAGAACTTTGTTCAGAGACTATATCCTATGTGGGGTTATATGTGAGAATCTATAAAATGACCACACTTCATGTGCTGCAGGCCCCAGTAGAAAAAGTGATCAGCATGTATGAACAGACAGCTTCAACAAAAATGGAAATCATATAAAAGAACAAAATGATAATGCTAGGAAAAAAAGACTCCACCACAAGGATGATGAATGCCTTTAAAGGACTCATCCATAGACTTGTCAGAACCAAGAAAACTATTAGTGAGCATACAGTTTCCATAGCAATTATACAAAGCGAAACAGAAGAGAAAAAGTAATCTGAGCATCCAAGAAATGCAGGACAGTATTGGATGGTACAATAACTGAAATCCCAGAAGGAAAAGAGAACAAACAAAAACATTTAAAGACACAGTGTCTGAAAAGTTCCCAAAACACTGAAAAATAATCTAACCATAGACTCAAGCAGCTCACAGTACCTTAAAATACCAAAAATATAAAAAACAACAAACAAACAAACAAACAAAAAACACGCCCCCACCCCACACCACCCTCCACAAACACCTAGATCTGTTTTAATAAAAGAAAACCAAAGAAAAACAGTCTCAACTGGCAAAAAAAGAATGCATTACATGAAAGAAAAAAATTTGAGTTCTCATGGGAATATGTATAAACCAAAATACAATGTATTGATGACTCCAAAGTTCTAGAAGGAAAGAAAAATAGTAAAATCAGCAAAAGTTAATTTCCAAAAACAAAGCGGAAAAATAATTTCCAAAAACAAAGATTTTTAAGTGAAGACTGAAAGGAATTTCTTTGAACAATATAGAGAAGTTTAGATTGGCACCAAAAAATGAAGACCTGTGAAAATGGTTAAAATAAAGTTAAATTCTAAATTGTTTGGGGTACCTGAGTGCTCAGTTGTTAAACATCTGCCTTCAGCTCAGGTCGTAATCCCAGGGTCCTAATTGAGTGCCTCATTGGGATCCCTGCTCTGTGGGAAGCCTGCTTCTCCCTCTTCCACTCCTCTTTTCTGTCTCTCTCTGTCTAATAAATAAAATATATTTTTAAAAAGATTTTAATTGCTTTAAAAAATAAATTACTTTATAAATAGTAGCAATATATTTTGGATTTATATCATATGAAAAGTCATATAAAAGCAACTGCACGACAAATAGGAGAGAGCAATTTTTTTTATACTACACATGAATTAGTATATGTGGTATACAAATGGATTATCCTTCAGTTTTGAAAAAGGAAACCCTGCCATTTTCAACAGTATGGATGAGCCTGGAGGACATTATCCTAAGCCTAGGCCAATCAAATTCTCCATGATTCCATTCATATGAAGTAGCTAAAAGAGTCAAACTCATAAAAGCAGAATTACAATAGTGGTTACCAGGGGATGCTATATGGGTAAATGGGGAACTGTTATTCAGTGGGCAGAAAGTTTTAGGTTTGCTATAGGACTTAGCTAAATTGGGCTGCTCTAACAAACATACAACAAACTGGGTGGCTTAAACAACAAACGTTTCTCACAGTTCTGGAGGCTAGAAAATGCAAGATCAAGGCACCAGAAGATTTGGTGTTTGCTAATGGGCATCTGCTTCCTGTGTCCTCATATGGTCATCTCTTTTATAAAGGTAATATTCCCAGTCATGAGAGTTCTAGCCTCATAACCCAGTCACTTCCCAACAAATACAGTCACACTGGGGATTAGGCTTCAACACAGACTTTTAGAAGACTCAATCTATACCACTAGATGAGTAATGTCTGAAGACGTGCTGTACATTATACTGCCTACAGTTAACAATACGACATTGTGCACTTGAAAATTTGCTAGGAGGGTAAACCTTGTAATACATGTTATTATTGCAAAAATAAAAAGCACTTAAAATTCTGGGACATGTTGGACATTATTTGTGTTGAAGTACCTCAATAAGGTCATTTAAAGAAATATCATTGATAAATGAAACTTTTATCTATTGATTGTGGTTAGGTGAATGCATGTGCCTTCTGAAACTCAGAACTTAATGCTAAAAATAGTTAAATTTACCAGGTGTAAAAAATTGAATCCCAAATTTCAGAAGGATATAATGGACTTGGTGTAATTCTGTTATAAACCACTCAAGTCTAACACATTCATTTACTCAGCTTCTGGGAATCTTGGCTGCTGTTGACTTGTAGCCAGTGCCCTCCTTGGGCTGCTATGGAAGGGAGTTACTTGGTACAAAAGTATATCCCACTCCGTGGGATCAACCTACACTCAGTGACTGGTCAAACCAAGAATTCAATTTGGGAAGTCTTAAGGGCCATGACAAATCGAGATTTCTCCCATGGGATCAGCCTTCTGTGCTGCAAATGAACTATACTGCTACTGCTCCCCAATCTTAATCTAGTTGATTATCCTTTTTGTATAAATACTTTTTCTCCAGAGAACTCTTCACAAACTTTTAGCTAAATCTCTAGCTAGCTTACATTTCCCAGGGAATCCAATCCAAAACTGTATTAATTGGTAGAAATAAAAATAGACTGTACACTTATAGAGCACGTTCCACAGAACACTAGTTCTAGGAGGTGTTAATACATCACACCTCCATAAAAATAAATTTCACATGGAAAATGTGATGGAAATTCAGGTTTATTTAAATAAAAATATAGAGGGGCACCTGGGTAGCTCAGTGGGTTAAAGCCTCTGCCTTTGACTCAGGTCATGATCTCAGGGTCCTAGGAGCGAGCCCCACATCGAACTCTCTGCTTGGCAGGGAGCCTGCTTCCTCTTCTCTCTCTGCCTGCCTCCCTGCCTACTTGTGATTTCGGTCTGTCAAATAAATAAATAAATAAATAAATAAATAATATGAAATAAATAAATAAAGACATATAGATTAATTTACTTCAGAAAAATTTGAAAAGCATTTCATATATAAAAGTTATCAGTATAATATAGAAGGAGTCAACACATATCAGTGAAATTAAGCCAGACTAGAGGGATTTACTCTGGACCCACCACTGAGTATATGTTTGAAACTTTGGATGAGGTATTTGTCACTCCACATGTGAGTCAACCCCATTTGAAAAATCAAGATAACAGAACTGATAATATCCCATTTTGGAAATGAGGTCAAATGTTTAAGAGTAAGCAGCAGGAAAGGTACTTTATGCTTTCCTAATTTTTTTTTTTAAGATTTTATTTATTTATTTAGCAGAAAGAGAGAGAGGGGGAAAAACAAAAAAACCAAAACCAAACCAAACCAAAACAAACAAACAAACAAAAAAAGAGCACAGGAAGTGGCAGGCAGAGGGAGAAGCAGGTTTTTCACTGAGGGAAGAGCCTGATGGGGGACTCGATCACATGACCCGAGGGTCATGACCTGAGCCAAAGGCAGACAGACACTTAGCCAACTGAGACACACAGGCATCCCTTTCCTAAATATTTTTAACTGTGGTAAACACATTTAACGTGAGATCTACCCTCTTAACCTATGTACTTTTGATTAAAACCTTTCTTCACAAACATCCAATTAGAATTCCACAGAACATATTGTGAGAAAGGACATTAGAATGAAGTATCTGCCATTATGTACTTTAATCTGTGCTAAAGTGAAGGGAATGTGTAGAACTCATACAGATGATACATTGTGTGATGTTTTCTTTAACTTTTATATATAAAATATGTTCTGTTCCTCTTCTTACATCATAGTAGGCTTAGAATTTCAATTTTCCTGAGATGAGACCTCTACTGACTCAATATGTTTTTTTTTTTTTAATAAGGATTATTTCTTTTAACTGCGTTCTGAGTACTTGCACAGAAATAAAAAACTCTGTACAACATCCACATAGGACAGTAAAGTTCTGTAATGCCTTTTCAGTACATATTGCTCTAGAAGGCATTAATTTAGTTCGACTCTCCTGGATAGGAAGGGGAAGTTATTCTTTACCATGTGGCTTACTGAATTTGTCTAATAGATGAGATGCATTAACACACATGCACACACACATTCTAAGGTGATTCTGTGACACCTTTCAGAATAAGACACTGTAAAGCGTGACTGCTCCAAGCAGTAAAATGTATCATTAACACCTATTTTCACTTAGACATATAATCACACACAATTACACACACATTCACAACTTCATATCCACACCCTCAAACACACCTTGACACACACAATCTTTCTCACACAAACACATACATGCCGTCACACAGGCATTCATGCTATAACAATTTCATGTGTACTTCCAAATTGGATATATCAAGATGTACCCAACGTTTTAGGAGTGTTATGTGAATATGACATTCAGATTGACCTGAAAAGTACATACTGGGTCTGTAAATTACAGTGAAATTTGAGGAAAACAGACACTGGGCTTAATATTTCATCAGTTTTTGACTGGTCAAATAAACTTCAACATGACCAAGTAAGATTTTCCTTAGGGCTGTTTTAAAGCTGGTGTGGTAACTTACAGCATTATAGCACTAGATATAACAAATAAAAAGAAAATAAAATATATTTTTATTTTGCTGGTTGTTTGCCGTGCTGTATCTGAATGTTTTTGATGATTGAACAGAACACTGGCATTAACAAATTTCATAGGTATAGAGATGGCATTAAGAAAAATCGGTATTAGTTCTAGCAGTTTTGGAGTGGAGTCTTTTGGGTTTTCCACATATAGTATCATATCATCTGCGAAGAGTGATAATTTGACTTCTTCTTTGCCGATTTGGATGCCTTTAATTTCCTTTTGTTGTCTGATTGCTGAGGTTAGGACCTCTAGTACGATGTTGAATAGCAGTGGTGATAATGGACATCCCTGCCGTGTTCCTGACCTTAGCGGAAAAGCTTTCAGTTTTTCTCCATTGAGAATGATATTTGCGGTGGGTTTTTCATAGATGGCTTTGATGATATTGAGGTATGTGCCCTCTATCCCTACACTTTGAAGAGTTTTGATCAGGAAGGGATGTTGTACTTTGTCAAATGCTTTTTCAGCATCTATTGAGAGTATCATATGGTTCTTGTTCTTTCTTTTATTGATGTGTTGTATCACATTGACTGATTTGCTTGTTGAACCAACCTTGCAGCCCTGGAATAAATCCCACTTGGTCGTGGTGAATAATCCTTGTAATGTACTGTTGAATCCTATTGGCTAGTATTTTGTTGAGTATTTTCGCATCTGTGTTCATCAAGGATATCGGTCTATAGCTCTCTTTTTTGGTGGGATCCTTGTCTGGTTTTGGGATCAAGGTGATGCTGGCCTCATAAAATGAGTTTGGAAGTTTTCCTTCCATTTCTATTTTTTGGAACAGTTTCAGGAGAATAGGAATTAGTTCTTCTTTAAATGTTTGGTAGAAATCCCCCGGGAAGCCGTCTGGCCCTGGGCTTTTGTTTGTTTGGAGATTTTTAATGACTGTTTCAATCTCCTTACTGGTTATGGGTCTGTTCAGGCTTTCTATTTCTTCCTGGCTCAGTTGTGGTAGTTTATATGTTTCTAGGAATGCATCCATTTCTTCCAGATTGTCAAATTTATTGCCGTAGAGTTGCTCATAGTATGTTCTTATAATAGTTTGTATTTCTTTGGTGTTAGTTGTGATCTCTCCTCTTTCATTCATGATTTTATTTATTTGGGTCCTTTCTCTTTTCTTTTTGATAAGTTGGGCCAGGGGTTTATCAATTTTATAAATTCTTTCAAAGAACCAGCTCCTAGTTTCGTTGATTTGTTCTATTGTTTTTTTGGATTCTATTTCATTGATTTCTGCTCTGATCTTTATGATTTCTCTTCTCCTGCTGGGCTTAGGGTTTCTTTCTTGTTCTTTCTCCAGCTCCTTTAGGTGTAGGGTTAGGTTGTGTACCTGAGACCTTTCTTGTTTCTTGAGAAAGGCTTGTAGCGCTATATATTTTCCTCTCAGGACTGCCTTTGTTGTGTCCCACAGATTTTGAACCGTTGTATTTTCATTATCATTTGTTTCCATGATTTTTTTCAATTCTTCTTTAATTTCCCGGTTGACCCATTCATTCTTTAGAAGGATACTGTTTAGTCTCCATGTATTTGGGTTCTTTCCAAACTTCCTTTTGTGGTTGAGTTCTAGCTTTAGAGCATTGTGGTCTGAAAATATGCAGGGAATGATCCCAATCTTTTGATACCGGTTGAGTCCTGATTTAGGACCGAGGATGTGATCTATTCTGGAGAATGTTCCATGTGCACTAGAGAAGAATGTGTATTCTGTTGCTTTGGGGTGAAATACTGGGATTTCATCAAGATCAAAAGCTTTTGCACAGCAAAGGAAACAGTTAACAAAATCAAAAGACAACTGACAGAATGGGAGAAGATATTTGCAAACGACATATCAGATAAAGGACTAGTGTCCAGAATCTATAAAGAACTTAGCAAACTCAACACCCAAAGAACAAATAATCCAATCAAGAAATGGGCAGAGGACATGAACAGACATTTCTGCAAAGAAGACATCCAGATGGCCAACAGACACATGAAAAAGTGCTCCATATCACTCGGCATCAGGGAAATACAAATCAAAACCACAATGAGATATCACCTCACACCAGTCAGAATGGCTAAAATCAACAAGTCAGGAAATGACAGATGCTGGCGAGGATGCGGAGAAAGGGGAACCCTCCTACACTGTTGGTGGGAATGCAAGCTGGTGCAGCCACTCTGGAAAACAGCATGGAGGTTCCTCAAAATGTTGAAAATAGAACTGCCCTATGACCCAGCAATTGCACTATTGGGTATTTACCCTAAAGATACAAATGTAGTGATCCAAAGGGGCACATGCACCCGAATGTTTATAGCAGCAATGTCCACAATAGCCAAACTATGGAAAGAACCTAGATGTCCATCAACAGATGAATGGATCAAGAAGATGTGGTATATATACACAATGGAATACTATGCAGCCATCAAAAGAAATGAAATCTTGCCATTTGCAACAACGTGGATGGAACTAGAGCGTATCATGCTTAGCGAAATAAGTCAAGCAGAGAAAGACAACTATCATATGATCTCCCTGATATGAGGAAGTGGTGATACAACATGGAGGCTTAAGTGGGTAGAAGAAGAATAAATGAAATAAGATGGGATTGGGAGGGAGACAAACCATAAGTGACTCTTAATCTCACAAAACAAACTGAGGGTTGCCGGGGGGAGGGGGTTTGGGAGAAGGGGGTGGGATTATAGACATTGGGGAGGGTATGTGCTTTGGTGAGTGCTGTGAAGTGTGTAAACCTGTTGATTCACAGACCTGTACCCCTGGGGATAAAAATATATGTTTATCAAAAATAAAAAATTAAAAAAAAAATCGGTATTAATTAAAAATATTTGGATTCCATTGTGTGCTGTTACTGCTAATAAAATGAGCTCCTTATCATGACCTCATGTAGAAGTTTATTCTTTTTGCCAGGCTAACCTCAGCCAATCACCCTTTACTACTCAAATCGAAGTCAACTTGTGCTTCAAAATTATCCCAAGCACTTTCACTGCCCCATTGTCTGTCCCCAATGTCTCTTTCAAAGTTAATCAAGTTTTCTGAGCTTTGATTTCTTTTCTAAGGGTGGCTTCTTTAATGCTGGCCTATATGAATTTTTTATGATTATTAAAAATGTCACTAAAAAGTCATACTTTGAAGCTGGCATATGTGATTCTTTTATTTCCAAAATATAAAACAGAATATCTACATATCTGAGTTCAACATAAACAGAAAAGATTAAACTTTTCCTATACTTTCGCTACATATACCAAAGTTTATCCCTGGAAAGAATATGTTCATATATGTTTTCAGCTTTCTATTCTTATGTGTCTACCATTCATTTGGGATTAGAAATCATTACTCAAATGCTCTCCATATCAAAACTAGATCTATAATTCAAAAGTAGGTTCTTCATCTTAATGAACAGGGATACTTTTTCCAAAAAGGACATATTATCTATACAGCATCATTTCTAGATATACTGAATCAGTAAGTCTGGATTCTGGCATGGGGATTTATATTTTCAAGAAGTTCCTAATGATAATGATATTCCTGGAATGGTAAAGAAAAGCAGCCAGAATAATTAACTTTCTACTATTTGCTCAACAGATTAGTTGTATCACCCAACGTATTTGACCTTATTTTTTTTTTTAAACAATTTGAATCCATGTCTTTCTTGCTAAAACAGAATTTTCCTAATTCAGGTCACTCAGCACAGTATACAGTCAAATACTCCTCACTTCATGAAAGCTAATACACAATACCCTCATATAATAATGTCTGTAGTAGCAGGAAGTTTGTGGAGAGAAACAACATTCTGCTCTGAAAACAGTGATTTAAAAGGGATAAGGAATTGAAAAATACAAGTTTTAAAATATGTCTCTCATATAAATGTAAGATGCCAAATATTTTATGAACTCACTAAAGGATCCTATAAGATAATAAAACATTCATAGAGCATTTGAGAAAATGGTAGTTTTTAGGAAATGTTAGGAGAAACCCATTAGCTAGCCAAGCTACAAAGCCAAGCAATGTTGAACAGTATCACCATAATTCTGGGTTATCTTTTCCAAATTATTTGCATCTCTAAACTTTTTTTCACAAAAATCATACAATTTAACATGCAAACCTTCCTAATCTTTAAACCTCTAATCAATAGTAAATATTTGAGTTAGATACATATAATGGAATGCTATGCAGCCATCAAAACCCCCCAAATTTGCAATTTGCAATGATTTGGATGGAACTAGATGGTATTATGCTAAGCAAAATAAGTCAATCATAGAAAGACAAATATATGATCTCACTGATAGGATGAATTTGAAAAACAAGATAGGATCATAGGGGAAGGGAGGGAAAAATGAAGCAAGATGAAATCAGAGAAGGAGACAAGCCATAAGAGACTTAATCTCAGGAAACAAACCAAGGGTTGATGGAGGGGAAGGGGATAGAAGGAATGGGGTGGCTGGGTGATGGACTTTGGGCAGGGTATGTGCTATGGTGAGTGCTGTGAATTGTGTAAGACTGAAGAATCACAGACCTTACCCCTGAAACAAATAATACACTATATGTTAATTAAAAAAAAAAATTGTGTGACTTTGTAGCTGAAACAAATAATGGAAGTACTCTGAACATATAAGGGGGATTGGCTTTATAAAGAGATCACTTGAATCTGCCTCTCATTGCAGTATCTAACAATTCATATACTTTTCCAAAATGAAGTCACCAGAACACAATAAGTAAATGGGTCAAAAGACTATAGCCATCCCAGCTGTAAGATCATCATCTCTCTTCTTGCTAGGTTATCCCGTATTTTGGCATGCCACACCAAGGGACAATTCAGCCCCTTGCAGCAATTACTGACCCATATAAGAATAACTAATTCTAACTCTAGAATGCCTCATTCTTCTAAAAAGCCCACTAGTCTAGAAACCTTTTTGATGTTCCCTTTCTGCATAGCATTTTACTAAGTGATAAACTAATTTTATCTGGAATGTTGACATTGAATTTTTAATTTCCTACTTATTGAAGATCTGAATTACAATTACATGGCAGCTTTGTACAATAATCCACTGTGTGAAAGTGATTGACACTTAAGGAATAGATATAAACTAGAGTAATTTCTTACTAGGAAAGAAAGTCTTTTCCAGAAAATTACACCACAATGCTATCTGCTCTTCCCAAATAACAGATATGCAACTAACCAATAGCCAATATTTTTAAACTCATGTGTATTTCAGTAATTCTGCAAATTTTAAACATTTATGTATACACCATTTGTTATAAAAGCCATTATTCATGCTTTTCTTTTCTGTGTACCTTACTTCAAGATTTTAAATTCAGGGGTACCTGGATGGCCTAGTGGGTTAAGCCTCTACCTTCAGCTCCTGGGATCAAGCCCCAAATCGGGATGCTCAGCAGGAAGCCTGCTTCCCCCGCTCTCTCTGCCTGCCTCTCTGCCTACGTGTGATCTCTCTCTGTCAAATAAATAAATAAGATCTTTTAAAAAAAGATTCTAAATTTATAAATCCTTCATTTTGTTTATCTTTGACTCCCTAAATTCTAGCTTACTAATGTGAAATGTATCCAAAACTAGAGCTGTCAGTTTTGTGGTTTTCTTCTTCTTCATTTATTACAGCTTATCACCACCATTGGCAATACACTATTCCCCTTTCAATTTTCGATGAAATTCAACAGTGTTCAAAACATTTAAATTATCTTACATCAGTAATGTCATATATATTCCATTAAACCTTTAAACAGTGCCACAAATTATCCTTTATATTCCTCATTTATCATATTTTCTTCTTTGAAATGTCCCACCCCCTACAAAAGCACTTAACTTCATGTCTGGTGTCAGGAGATCAATGCTTGAGGAAAAAGTGAATATTATTTTTAGAATTTGTATTATCAGTTGGCCTGATCCCAGCTACAGTGCAAAAGACTGAAAATATTTCTGTAAGATTTCTATGTGAGTCCTCTTTTTTAAAGAAGGGTGTTTTTAGGTATGGCTTTTAAAAAACTTTTTCTTTATCCCATGAAAATGCAAAAATTAAATCTTGGAAAATTGTATAAACTTCCTAGGATTTTACAACTTACAAAATCACATTTTTATACTGATTTGATTTCAGTAGAAGAGACCATTCACTTCCCCCTCAGTGAGAAATATCAAGACTTTTGTAAATTTTTGAAATGTTATTTATTTTATTCTAGGAGGAAGATGGTGGCCAAGTAGGAGGACCTTAAGCTCATCTCATCTCACAAACGCAACTAGATAACTATCAGAACATCCCAAATACCCCAGAAATCAACCTGAAGACAGAACAAACTCTACAACTAAAGGGGGAAAAGAGGCCACAGGGAGGGAGGGAGGAGGTACAGAGATATGATTTGTGGAGAAGCAGAGCCCCAGTGCAGTATAAGGGAGGGAGCCATGGGCCCAGAGAAAGGTAAGAGAGAGAAGCACACAGGGAGATGCACAAGGGGAACATTTCCCCAAAGCCACTGATTTCGTAAATGAGAAGAGTTGAATTTAATGGATTCTTGCAACCATTGGGGCTTAAAGTCTAGAGCTGTAAAGGTCAGCAGGCTTAGCTGGATAGAGCCCAGAGGGCATTGCCCTGCTCCTGGAGAGAAGGCAGGCAAACAACCCAGGGGCAGACAGTAGGAAAAACTGATCTGAAGAAAGCCTGCTGCACACAGTCTAGAGACCAGTCACTCTTCTTAGAGCATGTTCCTGAGAAGCAGCCCTCACAGAGACGCATCTCTGGGAATAAAGGAGCTGGTTGATGCCATTTCCCTCTCTTATCCATTGGCATAAACACAAAGTCACCTGAGAGAAGCAGCATAGCACGCTCGCTGTCTAACTTACCTACACCAAGTCCCACCCCACTGCACTCTGGTGGGCCACTCTTCTCAGACAAACTTCTCTCAGTCCCACTATGGTGGGGCCTCTCCTCCATGAGACCAGTACAAGCTCCTGCCCACACCACATCTCCCAACTACGGTTCTGCAGGTTCTCCGTTCTGGTGGAGTTGGTGTCAAGTCTCATTTCACAAACAGACAAGAGCACACCTAATTAAAATTCACTGTAATCAGGCAGGGACCAGACACTCTCCAGAGCATGCAAGGAGAGGCTCTGCAGACAACTGGCCTGAAAGACAGAGAAGCCAAAACCTTAGAGCAGAGCCCAGAGAGCACACACTGGAGAAAGCCCCTGAAGCACCAGGCCCTGAACAACATATGACCTCTTCTTCATAAGGCCATTACTTTCAGGATCAGGAGACATAACTGGCTTTTCTAACAAAGAGAAGGCAGAGGCTTAACAAAATGGCAAGATGGAGAAATTTATCCCAAATGAAAGAATCAGGTAAGGACACAGCCAGAGATCTAAACAAACAGGTATCAGTAACATGCCTGATGGAGAATTTAAAGCAACAATTATAAGAATACTCACTAGGCTGAAGAAAAGACATCGGGGAGACCCTTACCACAGAGATAAAAGAGCTAAAAATAAAAAATCAATCAGATGAAGAATGTGATATACAAGGATTAGGAATAGATTTGATGCAATAAACAGCAGGATGGAAGAAACAAAGGAAAGAATTAATGACCCAGAAGACAAAATAATGGAAGATAATGAAGTTGAACAAAAGCATTATACAACATGAGAACAGACTGATTATTCCTTGATCCATGGGCTACAAAATGGATGTTGGGTTGGCAGGAATAAAAACATGAATCTCACTGTACATCTTCATCAATGCTCTTGAATGATCAAGTACCTTATCACTGAGCAGTAATAAGCTTCAAGGAATCTTCCGTGTGCAGGTCCCACCTGTGGGGTTTCAAATATTCAGTAAACTATGTTGTAAACAGATGTGCTATCACCCAGGCTGTGTTGTTTCATTTATAGAGGCAGAATAGATTTAGCAGAATTCTTAAGAGCCCTGGGATTTTTAGAATTGTCAGTGAGTCCTGGTTTCAACTTATAGTCACCAGCTGCATTAGCCCCCAACAAGTGTCAGCCCTTTGAAGCTCCGAAGTCAAGCACTGACTTCTCCTTTCTATCTATGGAAGTCCTAAATGGTGTATTATTCAACATAGGCTGCTTCCTCTACACTATCTGTTTAACATAGCTACTTTCATAAATGATCTTCTTTTTTTTATTTTTTAAGATTTTATTTATTTGACAGAAACAGAGGGGATCACAAGTAGGCAGAGAGAGAGGGAGAAGCAGGCTCCCCACTGAGCAGAGAGCCAGATGCGGGGCTCCATCCCAGGACTCTGAGATCATGTCCTGAGCTGAAGGCAGAGGCTTTAACCCACTGAGCCACCCAGGTACCCCGAATGATCTTAACCAAATCTCTGAATCACCTGCCACTTCACCTTCCACGTTTATGGCTTCCTTCGTTGAGCCTCATGAACCAACCTCTGCTTATTTCCAACTTTTATTCTGCAGCTTCCTCACCCCTCAGCCTTCAAAAAATGAGAGTTAGAGTCTTGGTCTGATGTCAGTTTTGGCTTAAGGGAATGTGGTGGTTAATTTGATCTTTTATTGAGAACATTAAAACTCTTCATATTAACAATTAGGCTGTTTTGCTTTTATCATTCATGTGTTCACTGGAGTAGTACATTTAATTTCCTTCAAGAACTTTTCCTTTGCATTCACAACTCTGCTAACTGGCTCAAGAGGCCTAGCTTTCAGCCTATCTTCGTTTTAAACCCACACTCCTCACTAAGCTTAATCATTTATAGCTTTTGATTTAAAGTAAGATATGTGACTCTTCCTTTCACTTGAACACTTAGCAGGGTTATTGTAGGGTTCCTTGTAGGGTTATTATCTCTTGTAGGCTTATTATTTATCCTCATTTCAGTATTTTTGTGCTTCTGGGAATAGGGAGGTACAAGGAGAGGCAGAGATGGGAAAATGGCTAGTCAATGGAATAGCTAATACACAAAACATTTATCAATCAACTTAATCATCTTAGATGGGTACAGTTTATGAGACCTCAAAAGTTACAGTAGTACCATCAAAGTTCACTGATCACAAATCACCATAACATCATAATGAAAATGTTTGAAATATTGCAGGAATTACAATGGTGGGTCCCAAGGTCATTTTGCCTTGGTTTATATATTCACTCCTCTCCCTGGGAGTGATTAGCCCAAGAAACTTACTATTCCTTTTTCATTCTTTTTCTGGGTTTTGTAAAATCAAGAAGATTAATTATATCTCTACCTAACAGTAGTGTTGTAAGAAATAAATGTGATAATACAGAAAAAAAAAAAAAAGAAGGCAAAATGATCCACAAAGTGCTCCAAAAAAGTTGGCTGCAACTGATCTTTTCTTAAGATTTTAATTTAAATTCCAGTTAACAGACAGTGTAATATAAGTTTCAGGTGTACAAAGTAGTGATTCAACACTTACATACATGACCCAGGGCTCATCCCAGCAAATGCACTCCTCAACTCCCATCACCTCTTTCCCCCATGCCTCCCCGCTACCTCCCTTCTGGTAATCATCAGTTTGTTTTCCATATTTAAAGTCTCCATATTTTTTTTTCCCTTTGTTCATTTGTTTTGTTTCTTAAATTTCACATGAAACTATATGGTATTTGCCTGTCTTGGACTTATTTCATTTAGCTTAATATTCTTTAGCTCCATTCATGCTATTGCAATTGACAAGATTTCATTCTCTCTGATGGCTCACAAGATGAGGAGGAGCTTTGGAAAATATGACCAATAGACTTGCTCAGTGTAGGTTTGTCACAGACCTTCAATTTGTTTAAAAAAAAAAAAAGAAAAAAAAAAGCATGTCTGCAAAGCACAATAAAAATTAAACATAATAAGTATATATGACTGTACACTACAGAGTAAACATATGACTTTTTCTTGAACTCTGAATATGGTTGTATCAGAATTTCTGGGTAAAGTACTCTTAGGTAAACAGACATGAGCCAAAGTGTCACAGTAAGGACCTCCAAAGGTTTTCCTCTTCAAAAATCAACAACAACAACAACAACAAAAAAGGCAAATATTGCGAGAATCCATTTGTCGTAACTAGAAATTAACCAAGGGTTTACAGAAACCAATTTTGTGAATAAAAATGCCTTAATCTTGTTAATAGTAAGTTTCGAGACAATTTCACCTACTGTGGTCCTGCTGCCCTTTCCGCAGCTCTGTGGCAGCCTTGAAAAGTAACAAACTGCTTTCCTGGTACAGGAGAAAACTGATCCTGAATCAAACATTCAAAGAGTTCAAGTTCCAATTGACTTTATCTGACCTGTCACCTCTCTAGTATTTCCTGAAAAAACCCACTCAAAAGACCCCCCTCCCCTCCGTGGAACTCAAGAGAAACCGCCCAGTACCAAAGGTATTTATCAAATGTTTTAACATCACAGCTTCCTGAGGAGAGGGTAACAATTAGGGCAAACAATAATAGACTAATAAAAATCTTAAAAGAAGCTGAGTAATGAGATGCCCAAAGAGGTTTGTAAAAAAATTGAAAATATTCCCAAGTGACTACATATATGCCTTGGGCTGTACACACATTCTCAAAAGGACCTAAGAAGGTACAAAACTCACACCTCTGACTGACCTTGAAGTTCTGTGGAAGCATAAAATAAAGACTTAAGACAGGGATTTTAAGTCCCAGAGTATTTGCTAAAGGCATGCTCCAAATTCAGGATCCCACAGCAGTGACAGAGATTCACTACTCCATTTGTCAAAGAAATCTCTTCCTAATCACTTACTGACCAGCAAACTAAGCCGGTATAGATATTAGAGGCCACATATAAAGATACTGACTTAGCAGAATTAGTTCACAGAAGTCACTAAACTACCACAAGGAGCAGCAATGACACTGAACCCTAAAGGAAGAAGAGACCTGATTTCCAAAGATGACACATGATTTGAGATAGTCTATTTGCAAGAAAAATACAAGCCATGTAAAAAAAGCATGACTCACACAAGAAGAAAATGCACTCAATACAAATTGTCCAGGAAGAAGCCCCAAGAAAGACAGACATACCAGTCACAGACTTTAAACCAGCTATTTAAAATACGTCCACAGTGCTAAAGGATCAGCTATGTTAAATGTGCTCAAGCAGCTAAATGATATCACTTTATCACTTTAAAGGATATACCTACTAAATAAAGGATGAGAGAGATATTTCACCAAATGCAGAATGCCAATATAGAGATAGAAATTATAAAATTCACCTCCGAAAAGAAATTCTAAATTTGAAAAAGTAGACTCAAAATGGAAAATTCCCTAGAAAGGCTCAATACAGATATGTCAGGCAGAGAAAGAACTGGTAACATGAAGAGAAGACAATGGATACATCCAGTTTAAAGAGAGGAGAGAGTGAAGAATTAACAAAACTAATGTTGGAGAACTCATCCTTTTAATTTCCAACGCTATTACAAAGCTATCATCATCAAGACATTATGGCATTGACCTGGTTCTCCTCCAATATTAGAGCAGAATTTTAGCCCAGAGAAAATCTTGTCGCATTTAGAAATCAAGGCATTAGTGACAGAATATGGAAATAATCCAAAGATTCATTCAGTGAAGGCACTGAGTACCCACCTCAGCGTCGAACAGAACAGAACCTATCTTGAAATGTCAATATCAACAGAGATATGAAGAGTCCATATTTCAGGAAGATACATTAAATTACGGAATTTTAGTCTTAGACAACTTTTCTCAGACTTTAACATACAATAGTTATTTTAAAGAATGATCTGGCATAAAAACTTTGATTTATGATACTAATGATAAAGCCAATTTATCAGTATAGGGCATCATTTTACAGATCACATGGTATCAAAAAGTTCAAAATATCTGAGCTTTAATTCACAATGACAAATTGTTTTACTGGAGTTAATACAGTTCTCTACACTTCAGATACTGAAATGTTTTAGCTTTCCAACATCACAGCTACCCTCTAACTAATATTTCAAAAGATTAGAAATAAGCGGAATATAAGGATCCTAGAATGTCATCAGTTTAAAAGTAGCTGCTACTAATACAATTAATTTGATAGTGACGGCACTGCAGGTGATGGAAATACATATGCATTCCATGCAGATCAGATAATTTATAAATTTGGGGAATTCTTATTATATGCTCACATTTCTGCAGAGGAAGCGTTTCAACATTTTGAAAGGTAATTGCAATTGTCATATTATTCAAAATGCAGTGAAGCATACATGTAAACATCTGTTCTAAAATTGAAAGCTTTATTTATTGAGACATTTTAATGAATTTTCATGTTCAAGTAAAAAGCTAGTACTGAATCCTATAGTAAAATTTGTTAGGAAGCATGATCTGCAAGTCTTCACGCAGGTTATAACACAGAATTCCTAGAACGTAGCTTTTAAAAAGTTTAGTTTATTAACATATTGCCCCTACCTTAATATATGGCTACTTAAAGGGTCTTATCCATCTCTGTATTCTTTAATGATGTTCAATTTTAATTCTCTCCACTCATTCCTATTTTTGGCATTGTCATTTTGTTAATACTGAACACCAGAAAAAAAATACCTCCCATGCTCAGGTTCAACATAATTGTGGAATATAACAGTTTCTATGCCACACCAGTCTCTAAAAGAGAAAAAAAAATAGCTAAATGCCCTTTAATTTTTGTCCTGCTTTGTATTCAGAAATGAAAAACAAGTAGGAAAAATACACACTTTGAAAATTTCCAAGATCCTGCAACATAAGAGCCTGAAATTTGTCATAGACTTTGCTGCCTGCAATAAACAATGGTTTACAATGGTTCACAATTATTGCATGTTTTACAAAGCACTAACATATCTTCTGTATCTGAATGTATACTGGTAGCAAATATATCATGGCAAACAAACCAAAACAGTCTAATTTCAGTGTTTGCATGCATGAGAGAAACTACTAAAAATATGGGAAGATGTGTAGACATATCATTTGGCTCTAAAACAGATTACTGATGAAGTTGAAGAAATAGTATCATTTCTCTGCTCCTGAGATTGAGTTAGAGATAGAATAGAAAGTAGGAATTTATTTTCATAATGGTAAAAGAGAAGAATTCACATATTATTTTCAACCTCCTTGATAATTTTTAAATTTCTGAAAAGAGCTTTGATAATTTCAATAACTTCATGAGAACATAAATTTAGTACCAGGATCCTTGCCACTTACCCAAGATGTCCTCTTGATCTCCTCAGAAATCACCTACATCAGTATAGGGCATCATTTTACAGATCACATGGTATCAAAAAGTTCGGCTCAGGTCATGATCCCAGTGTCGTGGGATCGAGTCCTGCGTTGGGCTCTCTGCTCAGCAGGGAGCCTGCTTCTTCCTCTCTCTCTGCCTGCCTCTCTGCCTACTTGTGATCTCTGTCTGTCAAATAAATAAATAAAATCTTAAAAAAAAAAAAAGAAGAAGAACGTTTGAATCATACTCGTCCAATCTTCCAAATCTTATCCTTCTTTCAGTCTCTAAAAAGTTAAGTTCCACCAACAAAGCCATAAACTATTGGTTTCAACACTTACTGCTGAAATCAGTCGTTCTTCTCCTGCCAAGTTAAAATCTCCCACCATCCAAGCACTGAGCAACAAAGACTTCCCGAGTTTCCAGGTACTCACATGAGTGGATGTGCATAGTAAAAAAATAAAAATAAAAAGCCTTGCAGCAACTTATAACTGTGCCTGGCCAGAGAAGTTTCAGAAAGAAAACATCTGGCTCTATTTAGGCAAATGTTCTTACCTATTAAAGTAGTAGCAAGCAGAAGAGTTTCAAGCCTGAGCTCTGTGCCTAAAAACATTCAGGGTGTTCTAAGCATTTGTTAAAATGCTCCCCAGAGCAATGAAGGAAGGAGACCCTGTCTTTCATTTATCACTCACCAGTGATATCACCAGTGATATTGGGGATTATTTCCCCAATGATACTATTATAATACAGGGTAAATGTCAGAATAATTAGACTAAGTTTCTGTGAATGGTCAGATAGTATTTTAGACTTTATAGGCCACAAGCCAAAAACTGGATATTAAATATTTATATAAAAGAATGAGTTTTTTTATATAATATTTACATTACATTTTATGAAAACACGAGAACATCAATAGTACAGGCATACTGAGAAAATTATTTGGTATTTTGGAGAAAAAACATTTTGCTTGATTATGGGAAATACTAAATTTCAGACACAATCAAAACTAATTGCAAAGTTTTGTAAGTTAATATTGATATTTTATGTATTTTATCTTTGAGAGTACCTTTACACAGAGAGAAATTGTTACTGATATTAATCCATAAGCATATAATTTAATTAAGCTTTATTGATTAGAAGGCATTTATGGAAGTCTATTATTTTGATATTTGCCTCTTAGAATGTCCTCACATTACACAGTCACAATTAAAGGCTACACAAAGCTCTTCAATTACAGTTAAATAGATTGTAAATATGGAAATTTTCTCTAGGAATTTCAGAAAACATATTCACTGAAAATCTGTTGGAATGGCGATAATACTTTTTGTTTTAACTTTTGGCAGCATGGGAAGTGAATATAGAAGCTTAATTATTAAATTATTAAATTCAAGTAAGCTAACAGTCATCAAAATTATTTTACTGCAGTGTTAAGTTTCACACCTGACTATTATTTTATCTTTTATTTTTTGCTTTAATTCTTTGAGAAATGGTATAAAAAACTAACTTCCAAAGCCATTCAGTATTTTCTAAGAGTGACTGAGAATGGTTCTTCTCATTCAGAAAAAGGTCAGTGTTGTCCTGAGCTCAAAAGTTTCCGGTAAAACATTGCCACAGCTAACCAATCAGACTGCAGTGTGACAGGGAAAGTCAGGTTATCTCCACTTGTATTTCTGACTAAATATGACAGAACTCAAAATAGTTAAATTCACAAGAGAAATGAAATTCAATGATATGGTTGAATTTTACGTGATACAATGTTTTCTGCACAATACATGACAATGAGTAACACAATTGCTGGAGGTTTTAGAAACCTTGTGCTTTCATTAGCTTTGTAAAATTTTCAAACTAATTCTTCTGCTCAAAACGTTTTCCCCCACTCTCAGTTCTAACAAATCTTAGATTTTTCTTCAGGTTGTACTGAACATTTTCTCACTTCGACAGTTTGTCTCTTACAGTTATTCTACACAGACCTTTTAGAGAGTTTAATTCTTCATTTTCTACTTACCAGCTCACCTGATAAAAACATGGGCAGCATTTGTAATATTTGTCAATTTTGCAAGAATCAAAGAAAATAAAAATATCTGTCTTCCTATGATCCAACAATTGCCCTGTAAGGCATTTACCCAAGAAATCCAAAAACACTAATTCAAATTGACACATGCATCCCAATGTTTACAGCAGCTTTCTCTACAATGGCCAAAGGATGGAAACAACCCAAGTGACCATCAACTGAGGACTGGTTAAAGATGTGGTGTATATACAATAGAATATTACTCAGCCATCGAAAAGAAGGAAATCTTGCCATTTGCACAGATGTGAGTGGAGCTAAATATATTATTCTGAATGTTAACTAAAATTGAAATAAAAACCTGAAGATTAAAGAATGATAAAAAATTTTTTAAAAATTAAAAATTTTTATCTACATTAAAAAAATTGCTTTTGGGGGTGCCTGCGTGGCTCAGTGGGTTAAGACTCTGCCTTCGGCTCAGGTCATGATCTCAGGGTCCTGGGATTGAGCCCTGCTCAGCAGAGATCCTGCTCCCACCCCCCCCTCCGCCTCTCTCTGCCTGCCTCTCTGCCTGCCTACTTGTGATCTCTGTCAAATAAATAAATAATAAAATCTTTTAAAAAAAATTGCTTTTAACTATGAATATTGCTTCCAATGGCCTAAACTCTTTAATGCAACTTTCTAAAAAATCTGGTAGTGTTTTTGTTTTGTTTTCTTTTCTTTTTTTAACAGATTTCAACTGCCATGATCACATGTATTTTAATTAATTCACAAACATAAAATGGCTTTTACTGTTTGGCTAACTCAGAAAATTTGATTACAGCTTCATTGTTTTGTGTGTGAAGCTCTTCTATGATGAAATATTACTTTTTTTGATGTGTAACTGATAGATCAGTTTCAGGTATACAACAGTGTGATTCAACATTTGTATGCATTGTAAAATGACAATAAATTGTTACCATCTGTTACTCTATAAAGTTATTATTGATTATATTCCCCATACTGTGTTTTACATTCTCATGATTTATACCTGACATTTATACTTCTTGAACCCCTGCACCCATTTCACCACTACCACCAACTCCTACCTGGGACCTACCAATTTGTTCTGTCAATCTAGAGGTTCTTTTGCTTTTAGATTCTATATATTCCATTTTCAATTTTTTAAGTTTTTCTCATCACTGTCTTCAAGTTGGGAATACTGTCATGAGTCTTTATTCTGGCAAAATAAACACATATTGCAATCTCTTATCACTTCTATAATGTCATTGCATAGCAAAGTGAATTAAGGAGTTGACCTCAATGGAGACAAACGTGGTTATTTCAGAATTGTGTCCCAACATGTTCAGTAACAATGATATCTAATTATATACGCATTTTCAGCTTTACTAAGATTGACTTAACATTAAGTTTAAAGTGTACAATACATAATCTGATACATATATTATGAAATGATTATCACAATAAAGTTAACCCATCCATCACATCCCATCAATCACAAAATTATTATTTGCCTATGTGCTGAGAACATTTAGAATTTAGTCTCTGCAACTTTCAAGCACATAATACAGTATCTTTTTTTTTTAAAGATTTTATTTATTTATTTGACAGAGAGAGAGATTACAAGTAGACAGAGAGAGAGAGGAGGAAGCAGGTTCCCTGCTGAGCAGAGAGCTGGGTGCGGGGCTCAGTCCCAGGACCCTGAGATCATGACCTGAGCCGAAGGCAGTGGCTTAACCCACTGAGCCACCCAGGCGCCCTACAGTATCTTTAATATAAGTAATCATGCTATAAATTAGATCTCCAAAAATTATTCATTCAATGACTGGAAGTTTAGACACTTTGACTCACATCTCCCAATTCCTCCAGTCCCGCTGGTAACCACCACTGTACTGTTTCTAGGATTTGGGCTTGCTTTTGTTGTTGTTGTTGTTTGTTTATTTGCTTTTTTGTTTTTTGGCTTAAGATTCCACATTTCTGTGGGAATCATATAGTGTTTGCCTTTTTTCACTTTACATACTACCCTCAAATTTCATCCATGCTGCAAATGGCAAGATTTACTTCTTTATGACTGAATAATACTCCAATGTATATATACAGGTTGCATTGTCTTTATCCATTTATCCATCTGTGAACATTTTTTGTATTCACGTATCTTCACTATTCCAAGTAATGCTACAGGAAACATGGGGATGCAGGTATTTCTTCAAGAGAGCAATTTCATTGATTTCAGATACATACCCAAAAGAGGAATTATTGAATCATACGGTAGTTCTATTTTTAATTTCTTGACCAACTTCCATACTTTTTTTCCATAATGGCTGTGCTAGTTTACATTCCCACTACTGCTGTAGTAGGATTCTGTTTTCTCCATATCCTGGCTTTTTGATAAGTGCCATTCTAAGAGATGGAAGGTGATTTTCATTTATATTCCCCTGGTGATTACTAATGTTGAACGTCTTTCATGTACCTGTTTGTATATCTTCTTTGGAAAAAAGGTCTATTCAGATCCTCTACCCATTTTCACTGGATTTTTTTTTTTTGTTGTTGTAGAAGTTCCCTATACATGTTAGAAATTAACCTATCTGATATGGTTTATAGATACTGTGTCTCATTCCATAGGCTACTCTTTGTTTCTTTTACCATACAGCTTTTCAGTTTGATGTACAATACCATAAAAAACAATACTTAACTTTAACCAAGGAAGCAAAAGATGTATATACTGAAAACAATGATATTAAAGAATTAAAGACACCAATGGGAAGATACTATATGTCCATGGATTAGAAAAAATATTGTTAAGATATCTGTACTATCCAATGATATCTATAGATTTAACACAAACTATTAAAATTCTAGTGGTATTTTTATTTTCACAGAAATAGAAAAAAAACATTCTTAGAACTTGTATGGAACTCAAAAGACCATGAACAGCCAAAGTAATCGGGGGGGGGGGTGGCAGCAGCAGGTATCACATCTTGATCTCAAACTATACCAGAACAGTATAGTACCTACATAAAAAAAAAAAAAAAAAAAAAAACATGTACACCAATGAAACAGAATTAAGAGTCCAGAAATAGACTACACCTGTAGAGCCAACTAACATTTGACAAGGAAGCCAAGAATATTCAACAGGAAAAGGGCAGTATTTTGTTTTGTTTTGTTTTGTTTTTTTTCTTTTCAATAAATGGTACTGGGAAAACTGGATATTTACATGCAAAAAAAAAAATGAAATCTGACCTCAATTTTATACCACTCACAAAAATTTTGAACCATCAAATTCCTGGCGGGGGAAAGGGGGGAAAAACTCCTTCACATGATCTTGGGATCAGTTTTTTTGGAAAGGACACTAAAAGCACAAGCAACAAAAGCAAAAATAAACTAGTGGGACTACAAATTAAGTTTTTGATAATTTTTCCTAGTGATTTCAAATATGTTACAACATCTGATCTTAGCTAAATGACAAACAGAAGACCAAGTATGTAGATCACTTTTCTTTTTTTTCCCATTTTTTACTCCCCAAAGAGTAAATATATCTCCACATAGTGTTGGTTGAATTGAAGAGAAAATGGCAATTAGAGATCCAAATCTGGATACTAACATTGCTTGTTTTTACTGGGTTTGTCATTATTTCAAATTACAAAAAATCAGAACTAGAAAACAACTTCTTCATTCTAATTTTAAGATTTTAGATATTTTACTTTAGTTTATATTTCTTTTTTTGTTTGTTTTTAATTTCTTTTCAGCGTAATAGAATTCATTGTTTTTGCACCACACCATGTGCTCCATGCAATGCGTGCCCTTCATAATACCACCACCTGGCTCCCCCAACCTCCCACCCCCCCCGCCCCTTCAAAACCCTCAGATTGTTTTTCAGAGTCCATAGTCTCTCATGGTTCATCTCCCCCTCCAGTTTCCCCCAACTCCCTTCTCCTCTCCATCTCCCCATGTCCTCCGTGTTATTTGTTATGCTCCACAAATAAGTGAAACCATATGATAATTGACTCTCTCTGCTTGACTTATTTCACTCAGCATAATTTCTTCCAGTCCCGTCCATGTTGACACAAAAGTTGGGTATTCATCTTTTCTGATGGAGGCATAATACTCCATAGTGTATATGGACCACATATTCCTTTTCTATTCGTCCATTGAAGGGCATCTTGGTTCTTTCCACAGTTTGGCAACTGTGGCCATTACTGCTATAAACATTGGGGTACAGATGGCCCTTCTTTTCACTACATCGGTATCTTTGGGGTAAATACCCAGTAGTACAATTGCAGGGTCATAGGGAAGCTCTATTTTTAATTTGTAGACCAGTTTTCTAATATTGCAGCTGAGATAACTGAAGCTCATACTGAACTCCTCCATGAAGCACTTTCACCACAGATATTCAGATAACTTTACATACTATTACTGACTCTAGGGAAATATTTTCAGCACCAGAAGTTAACTACATAGAAAAGCAGACAAATCCTGCTTGGTTAAAGTGTAACAGCAGTAACCAAAGAAAAGGCATTATGGATAGCCATGCTATTTTTCTCCACCATGAAAATTGTGTAAATGTATAGATAGGAGACATGCAGCTCCTTCTTTCACCAACTGAAATGAAATTATATTCATTTTCTCTGACCTTCTATTCCTTCCATTCCATATATATATATGGAATGAAGATTATATATACATATATAATCTTCACTTTACAGTGAAGGAAAGAAGTAGGGGCTCTTATAATTAGTTCTTTCCTCTGTCATATAATTTCTCTGACCTATTAAAGCTCTGTTATGTGCACTAAAAAACCATACTAGGATATCTGATGTCCTTTCAGTATGGCTCTCTAATCAATCATCTTCTCAGCAAAGATTGGGAAAGGTCTTCTGAGGATCTCAGTTGATGGTCAAAAGAAGTACTAAGTATCCACCATGCATTTTAAATATTTCTGACATTATATTGTAGTATGAATTTACATTAATATATTAAGCAATCCACTCCACTAGAAACACTAAGTTGCAATAGTGTGATTATGGAAAACTGAAAAACTGCCTGAAAACATCTGTAAAGAATTATGCATTATCAATACAAACTACCTAACTGTGAATATTTGGCTTGCCCACTGAATGTGGAGGTTCTGAGGGTGATTCCTTGTCCTGGATTCTAAATATATGGAAAGATTACTCCTAACAAACGGGCAACCAGGTAAAAAGAAAAGCATGGATTTCTAAGGAATTAATCATTTCACAGAGGTTGATTCTTCTTCTGCCTATAACCCAAAGCATGAGAAGCTGTTGTACAAAACAAAAAAGGAGGTGTGTGTAGATAAGGTCTGGCACAGATTCATTTAGGTAATTGTTTAGATCAAAGGTTTAATTGTCTTTTTAACAACGAGCTGCTATTTATTTGTCAGTCACTTTTGGGATATGTATTCTCTACCTCCACACTGATTTCAAATGTATAAGCCAAAAAAAAAAAAAAATATATATATATATATATACACACACACACAAACACCCCTTTTCATAGTACTATTTCCAAAATTTAGAAGAGCATTTTAAGAATATTCAGACTGAGCATCATAGTAAGATATCTTCATACTCAACCTGAATCTTCTCACTCCAGTTACCTCTTTTCTATTCATAATGCTTAACTGAACACCACTGAATTTTCCCGCGAGAAATGTGTCTGTGTTTTTTGTAGGGAGATAGAAATCATTTTACATTTTCAAAATAAACACATACTTTCTGAAAACATAAAAAATTGCACCAGAAGCTACTGACAATGAAGTAGACTGTTATCAGCCAAGACAAGAGTAAAGAAGGGAACTGGGCCGTTTCCGGAGTTCACCCGCAATCACATCCTACGCCCTCAATATAAGGCCCTAAAATTGTTTCATCCAGAATATATCAGCATAGTTTTTAGGTTTTAAAAATTAATTCTTAATTTAGGACTGGAAGAATAAAGTGTGTGTTTTTTGTAGGTTTTTATGAATTTCATAGAAAGCCAAAATCTAGGATTTCATAATATATGAGCCAAGAAGTATGCCAGGCAAATAATAATAGCATTTCTTTACATTTCTTGACAAATCTGTCAGAATTACCATGAACTAGAAACTAGTTCTGAGATATTAACTGCCTTGGCAATTTCATGGAGTTTTACATTGGCAAAACCAGGATTAAGCTGTTTTGTCTATCTTCAACATTCTTCACAGGAAGAAAGCCAGAAATAAATCAAACTACAGGAACACAGCATTCTTGCAAAACAGCCCTTTGTATGACCTGTTCCTCCATTATAGGAAAAAGTAAATTTTGTCAAGATCGCTGAAGTTGAGTTGGAATATTTTTTACAAGTTTGTGTCTGGATTAGCCAGTCAAGTTTTGAACCTCAAATTTGTTTTAAGATCCTTTCAAATAAAATCAGCAGCTCAAATTACACATCCCTCACTCTTCATATTGTAAGTTAAAATTCAATAGTCTTTGATCTTTAATACAAGACTCTTTACTATTTTCAGTTGCTTAAGAACAACAATATTCTACTCATTTAGTTTAACATCTATATTCTCCTCTTGGGAGCTCAACACTCTTGCTTTATGAAAAGCCATCTTCTTGGGCTTACAGTTGGAGCACAGACATTAGAGGAAAGGTACTAATAAAAGCAAAGATTGAAACTTTTGGTAGGGGCCATATAGTAAAAGGATGCTAAGGTCTAGCATCCTTTTATTATTAACACTTTAAGGTTTTAGCAGTCAGAATGGCAAGAATGAAACAGATAACAAAGCTTTATAAGAAATAAGTTATAGGACTTAATTTCACATTATGTTCAGTGGCTAAAGAAAACTGAGGAGTCAAAATTGTTTCCTATAAATCTAGTTTGTAGAAATGAAAGATGCTTACAGGGCGCCTGGGTGGCTCAGTGGGATAAGCCACTGCCTTCGGCTCAGGTCATGATCTCGGGGTCCTGAGATCAAGTCCCGCATTGGGCTCTCTGCTCAGCAGGGAGCCTGCTTCCTCCTCTCTCTCTCTCTGCCTGCCTCTCTGCCTACTTGTGATCTCTCTCTGTCAAATAAATAAATAAAATCTTTAAAAAAAAAAAAAAGAAAGATGCTTACAGATCCAAACCACGTATATGAATGAGAAGTGGCAGAAACTAAATATACAAGTTATATAAATGTATTCAAATACTGCCTTAATATTTTAGACAGAAGATCAAAATTCTGTGAAGATATTGCCTATAATGTGCCCAACAATGAAGTTCTAACATATAAGTTAAAATTAAGATGTTTAGCATATCCTTACTTCTTCTGTCACCAGCTTCACATAGCAATCTCTGATCACTCCCATCAATAGATTATCCCTAATTAACTTGGGCCATGCAATTCTCATCACCTTGCTTTGATTGTAAGGCCTTGGAGGGTAATGGTCTTAGAGTACTGTATTTTTAAAATTCCAAAGCATCTACGTTAGGGGCTTTCTTATTTTTCTTGTGTATTAAATATATTTGAATAAACCACTGACCTAGCAGACCCAAAGCAGATTCAATAAAACCTTTATATTCAGTTTGCTATATTTAAAGACAAATGAGTTATAAAATCACTCTCATGCTAAGCATTAAGTAATCTTCCATTTCTCTTCAGGATCAACTATTTAGGAGCTTATATATTACCATATTAAGCTATAATTACCAGAAAACATGTTTTTCCTCTTAAGACTTTTGTACAAATATCTTTCTATACCACTAATTAAAAAAATATTTCCTATTATTAGTACCTGGAATCTTAACCTACAGCCCCTCCGAACCTCATCTGGTAGCCTGGATGTCTCCCTTGGTTCATTTTCCCTCACTTTTTTTTTTTTTTTAAGATTTTATTTATTATACAGACAGAGATCACAAGCAGGCAGAGAGGTAGGCAGAGAGAGAGAGAGGAGGAAACAGGCTCCCTGCAGAGCAGAGAGGCCGATGTGGGACTCAATCCCAGGACCCTGGGATCATGACCTGAGCTAAAGGCAGAGGCTTAACCCACTGAGCCACCCAGGTGCCCTGTTTCCCTCACCTTTAACCCCATTTTGCTCCACTAAGGTTAACGCTCTAAAAATTCCTTAAAATAACTAAAATTTGGGATATTCAGGGCCTGTACCAGGTCTAAAGAAAGCATTGACCTCCAGTGCTCACCTGTTCTAATGTCATCATTAGTAGCATCATGCAGTGGTCCTGCCCAATATTCAATGTCTTCCAACAGAATATGGGCATAGCAATGCAGTCCATTGAACCAAGCCCATCTTAGTGTTGACAGCCAAATACATTATAACTATAGTTAAAAATGGCAAAATCTAGGGGCACCTGTGTGGCCCAGTCAGCTAAGTGTCCAACTCTTGGTTTTGGCTCAGGTCATGTTCTCAGGGTCATGAGATGGAGCCCACATTGGACTCCATGCTCAGCAGAGAATCTGCTTGTCCCTCTTCCTCTCCCTCTACCCAAACCCCATAGCATACTCTAAAAATAAAATATTAAAAAGAAAAAAAAAGAAAAAAAAAGAGGCAAAGTCTAAACATTCCTATCTTAGCACTTACTAGGTTCAGTTTAAGATAGGATGTAAGATAATGTAAAATGATTCTGCCCCTGGTTCCTAGGAAAGCTGCTGTAACCCTTGTGATTTCCCCAGTGACAGAAGTGTCTTTTGCTTTAGTGAGTCAAACAAATTTAAAGGGCTCTTTGAGTGTACATTTTTAACTCAGTACCCCCTTCCCCAACAAAAGACCCCTATAAGGTACATGAAGTAGAATGTGGGAAAGGAGACAAAAGCAGACACACAGAAAGTTTGGATTTTGTGTCTATTATGTAGAAGATAATTTTCATTGCCAGAGACCAGTTGATCAAAAGCCCTACAATTAGATGAAGTGTAAGGCACTAAAAGAGAGATTATTATATGCAAGTTTAATGCCCGAGCATTTTCATGAAAATAATAATTATCATCATCATGTCACAAATACTCTGAATATTTCACAGAATTACACATATTTCTTCAACGTTCATGCCCTAAAGTAGACACAGGTGTCTGTCCCCAGCTCAGTGGAAAAGAATATGGAAAAGGAAGAAAAAAATAGAAAAAATATCAGCTGTAAAACACTCACGGGCTCTCAGATTTCCTTCTCCTAGATTAGAAAATGATGTCTTAAATTTTTTAAATAAAGGCAAAGAGACTATCAGAGTTTACCAGAGGACTTTTGTATATAGTTTATGCTGTAAATGCTAGAAATAGAGATTATCCCTTTTGAATTAGACTAGGATTTTTTTTCTTTTTAGCCAATTATTGAGACTGGATTTAATATATAAAGATTCAGATTCAATATATAAAGATGCAGAGCTTCCTCATTCTCAGATTCAATAATCACTTAATACTTCATCTTGGCTACTGTAAATTCAAATGCCAAAACCATTTGAATCACAAGATTTCACTTATTTCCCTCAAATTTCCCACCCTATACATGAAGGTTTAAGATCTCACGTTGGTCTGTGGTCCTCTAGAAGATCAAGAAGGGCCCAAAAACTTAAAAAAAAAAAAAAAGTTTCCAACAAATGCCTGGCACCTCAGTGCTAGATGTGGCTAAGGCAATGGTCTCGAGCACAAGATACTGGATCTCTCTTCAGTACTCCAAGAGAATAAATGGATTCTATCAGATCTTAATGTATAAGCACTATATTTGAGATGGTTTCATTTTTGCCACATTTTACAGGACTCAGTGCAAGGTCTTCTGTATACAAGGGTAGGAAATAGATACAGTGTATGTGGGAAGAATGACATTCATCATTGGAAAGGATCTACCACACCATTAAAAATGTGCTTACCTTCAAACTATTTGACTACAGAACATGCCACAATTTTCTTTCAAATAAACTAGAACTTATGAAATCACATCTTAATTTTTCCTTGGAAAAAATTCACAATTTTCAAAGAAGTTTATTTGATTTAAATAAGACCTCATATTTGCATAAGTGACTGCATGATTAACAGGAAAAACTGCATTGGAGATATAGCTTTAAAATGTCAACCATTTTAAAATTCAAAGGTTTATTTTTTATTTTTTTTAAAGATTTAATTTATTTATTTGACAGACAGAGATCACAAGTAGGAGAGATGCAGGCAGAGAGAGAGAGAGGAGGAAGCAGGCTCCCTGCTGAAGCAGAGAGCCTGATGTGGGGCTTGATCCCAGGACCCTGACTGGGATCATGACCTGAGCTGAAAGCAGAGGCTTTAACCCACTGAGCCACCCAGGCACCCAAGATTTAAAGGTTTAAGTGCTATATGAGCTTGTTAACATTTGTTAAAATTTTTAAAGTTTTCATGGTAACATACACTGGTTTGTGTCATTGCCCCTTATATCAAAAAAATAGAATTAACTGACAACATTATGCAATGGAATAGATGAGACTTCGAAGAAAGACCATGAGGATTTTAAAACCCTAGCATTTCTTGTATTTAAATAACTACTTTGGGGGGGGGGAGCTTTTCTTGCTTATCTATTGCAAAAGCATCTTTCCTATATCATAATGCTGAAATCCTTATTAAATATGTAACCATATTAACTTTCATAAAACCCCCTTTTAACAAAAATTAACCTCCAATACCTTTGAGAATATTTAAATCGGCCATACCATAAAAAGTCAAAAACATAGGGCAGCATAATTAAAATGTGCAGGTTTGGGCATCTGGGTGATTCAGTGTGTTAAGCCTCTGCCTTTGGCTCAGGTCATGATCTCAGGGTCCTGGGACTGAGCCCCGCACCCAGCTCTCTGCTCAGCAGGGAACCTGCTTCCCACCCACCCCCTCTTGCCTCTCTGCCTACTTGTGATTTCTGTTAAATAAATAAATAAATAAATAAATTTTTTAGTAAATAAATAAATAATGAGAAGTGCAGGCTTACACTGAATAAGGAAAGTCTCTGCTCTAGGAAATTCCCACATTAAGAGAGCACAGAAGTGAGGGCAAAGACAACAAAACCTGCAACTAGTGACTTTGGAGATAAACACCAAGGACATTTATATAAGGTACTAAAAGCCAAAAACAGGTGTTTCGGGAAGGAAGGAATGAACACTTCATTGAACATTAAATGATTGAGCATAATCATAACCAAAAACTGGCCACTAGATTTATCAACTCAGTGGGTAGCGTCGACCAGAATAAGCAATCTGGTAGAATAGACAGAAAAAATCTGGCTGGATTGGGTTTGACAGAAAAATGGACTTGTAATTTGGAGTTGTACTAATGTCTAATATTCTTTTGAATGAATATGCATAAGAAAAAAAATCACGGAGAAATTGATTTAGGATGTTTCTTAAGATGCTCAAGGCAAGAGCAGAAAATGCTACCTTACAGTGGCATCATAGAGAAGTATAGAGGCATAAGATTTGAAAAAACTAACTTACAAAAATATGTAGTTGATGAAATAAAAGGAGAAACAAGAAGACAACTAAGATTTTTGTGCCTGGAGGACAATGAGGATAGTGGTAAGAGTAGGGAAATAGGATAAAGTATTACCTCAGTGTTAGACTTACTTAAATAAAATAAAAGCAGGAGATGTGACAATGGGAAATACAAATATATATAAATATAAATATAAATACACACATTTATTTATATATATTTTATATATTTATATACATATTTATATTATTTATATACATATTTATATATCTCTATATCTCTATATATCTATCTATACATTTATATAATATTTTACTAGGCATCAGCTAGGCCCAGAAGCCCAATTCTGGCTAATGTCTGTTTTTGCAGATAAGGTCATATTGGAACTCAGCCACACTCATTTGTTTATGTATTGTCCATGACCACTCCTACAGAGCAGCAGAGACAACCAGTGCTAAAGAGACTTAGAGTCTTAAAATATTTACTATTTAGATCTTTGCAGAAAATTGTAACCAAACCTCATGTGAATTCATTGTCATTAATATAGCAAAATGTAGCTGCTAACATAGTGAATAATTTAACTAAAATGCTATCACTAAAAACTAGTTTGCCAATATTTCATTCATAAGTGGTCAAATGTCTCAGTGTAAATATGGTAATCCTGGACCCCTTCAATACTAGCTAAAAATTCCAAAACCATGTGAAAACAGATCATGGATATTTCAAATAAAAGACTATATTTGACTGGGTGCCTGGGTGGCTCAGTGGATTACGCCTCTGCCTTCTGCTCAGGTCATGATCTCAGAGTCCTGGGATCCAGCCCCGCATTGGGCTCACTGCTCAGCAGGGAGCCTGCTTCCCCCCATCCTCTGTCTGCCTCTCTGCCTACTTGTGATCTCTCTCTCTCTCTGTCAAATAAATAAATAAAATCTTTTATTTTTTTAAAGACTATCTTTGTTACTGAAGGATGGAGCAATGAAATAATTAGCTTAGTTCTGAAACGTTCAGGAGTTGGACATTTTAAGGCTTTAACCAGGGCAAACTTCCATCATTTCCAAAAGACTCTCAAAATCAGAATGATTTTGAATGGTCTAAGTGCTAGTTCAAATTTTCTTGGGCAACAGTGCATACAGCCCAGGAGGGGCCGGTGGGGAGGTCCATGGCTTGCTCCCTCCTGCAGGGACTTGTCTGGGCACCAGGGGTGGATCCGCAGGGGACTGAGCCGAGCGCAGGCGTGTTGCGGCCTCCCTGCCTCCCGTGCCGGTACCTGGCGTCACGCTTTGGCCGCCGCCCCACACCCTGCTTGCACTACTCCCCACGATGGAGGGGAGCTCTGCGCCCACCTGTCCGGTGGCCAGGCTGGGGGACGGGCCTGGATGGTGCCGCAGGGGCAGCACTGGGAGAGCAGGTCGATAGCTGCAGCTCAGCGCTGTCACCCAGCCAGTGCCTGTGTCCGAAGGAGGCCTGGGCTCAGCTTCCTGCTCCTCCTTGGCTGCCCCGGCCCAGACCCGAAGCAGAGCCAGTCCCTCCTTGCACTCCGTCCCTTCCACATCCACCCGTGCCCTTTGGAATTCAGTGGCCCTCGAACCGCAGGACCTTCCACCCTCAGCTGCGACTCCCCTCCAGTCAGCAGGAGAGGCAGTATGTTCTAGAGCCCGCTGGTCCGGAAAGGTGGCTGCAGAGAGCTCCAAGCTCATGCTGCCTGGTCCCCACGGCTCTCCAGCTCCCCATCTTCCTCCCTTGGGGTGAGCTGATGACCCCCGGGAACCTGTGCTGCCAGTGAGGCCTGAGGTTACCGGGCGCAAGGCTGCTTCTGCTGCCTGCTGGCGAGCAGAAGCACTGAAGTGCCCCAAGTGAGGTTGCGCGTCTGCTGCCGGTCCCCTCTCCGGAGAAAGGACAGTCAGATGTTCCACGGTGTCAGACTCACAGACTAGGGGATCATGAGGACGTCCCTGTTCCTCTGAAAACGCCACTGTGGGAAACGTAGTTCGTTTCCTTTCTTGTGATGCGCGACAGGTGCTGTAGGACACTGACACAAAGGGACGTGCAGCCACCCTGTCCCCTCTGTGTGGGCAGCCCTGGCCCCCAGGCGTGCGTGTGCGTCTGGTTTGAGAGGCCCATCTCCTCCCCTCCCACCTTGGTGCCCCGATGTGCCCAGGAAGCCGGCGGGGGATGGGGGGGGTAAGCTGCATGGCGAGGAGCCCCGACGGCTGCCGGAACCTGTGGGGACTTCAGGGCCTGAGACAAGGGAGAGTCCAGAAGTGCCAAGAGTGACCATCCTGTAGTGTGCTCAGGCAGCAGCTCCTGGTCTGGAGGGCAAGGGTTTGGGACAGAGCCCTGTCCCTCTCGGGTTTTCTCACAGGAAGTGCTGGGTACCCTCCCAGAGCCCACAGCCTTAACCCTGAGACCTGGCTCTCTGAGGTCAGCAGGGTGGTGATGTCACCTCTTGGGGCACAGGCTCTGGGGCCAGCAGGTGGGGGTGGCTGGCCTCGGTGTTCGCCGGAGGGCCACGGTGAGCCAGTGGCGGAGGCCACAGCGAGGTGGAGCCTGGGCCCTTGTTCGGTCTGAAGGACCTGAGGGGAGAGTACATGCCCCTCCCCACCAGGGTCCTTGAATGCTAAGGAGAGCAGAGCTGCTCTCCCACACTACTAGGCAGCGAGGCGCTGGCTGAGCAACGTGGCTGCTCCAGAGCCTCCAGCCTCCTCTGGGTAAGGAACATATGTAGCATCTAAAGGGACACAGCCCTTGGGCCACCAGCCATGGGAGCGCGCCCAGGGTGACTGAGGTTCACTCCTTGTCCAGGCCCACATGTCCAGAGGTGGAGACGGAGCCTGGACCAAGTTGGCACTCACTCCAATGAACTCTGGCTCAGTGCTGATAAACCTGGGAGTGGGACTACAGTCCTGGCCAGAGTCCAGAACCTTCCAGGAAAGGGAGTGGCGTCCAGGTGATGTGCCTGGGGAGGGTCTGGCATCTGCTGCACCAGGAGAGCTCCTTCCCCGGGGCTGTGTGTGCATCTGGGCTGTAGGTTGCTCACGGAGTGGCGGGGCCCTCTCCCTGCGGCAATTCCCTGGCCTCTGTCTGCCATCCCCCCAGACCTGCTTCCCGGACCCCTGCCTTGACAGCATGTGAGGCGTGAGACTGTGGTCCTGTCTTTGCAGGGCAAGCTGCAAAGCACATGTGTCTCGCCAGGCCACGTCTGCAACGCCTTTGGTGTTTCCTCCCCAGAGGACCCTCCACACGCCTGACGGGTCGTCCCTGGTCCTGTGACCTGAGGGAGGGTGTTCTGCTACCAGTCCAGGGCCGCAGGGAGGTTGAGGTCTGGACCTCCCTGGGTGGGTCGGGCCTGACTCCCTCAGGCCGGAGCCTCCCACCCTCAGGCTACAGGGGGAGCACCAGGCCACTCGCACTCAGCCTCGTGTCTGGTGGGTGCATTCTGGGCTTTGGCGGGGTGGCCCTTCAGGCACAAGGTTCCCTCCCCGCAGACTGCTGTCCCTGTCCCTCCCCTGTGCCCATCCTGGGGCTGAGTTCAGGCTGCCTGGCAGGGTTGCTGCAGTTTGTGCAGGCCGGTTACCCTCAGACGGGGAGATGCATGCCCATGAGATCTCGGGGTGGGGTGTTGTGGAACTGGGACACGGCGTGGGGAGCACACACAGCGCGGACGTGTTGGGGGGGTTGGGTGGGGCATGTGCGCACGGGAAGAGGCATCAGCAAGCGCCGTGTGCCCTCGCGGAGCCCAGACCGTTGTCACACAGGACGCAGGGGCCCTAGCACCATGGGACTGACTGTTTGTGCCCCCCAGGCGTGAGACAGAATGGGATCTGGGGTGAGGCCCACACTGTGTTCCCCTCTCTGGCCTTCATTTGCCTGGTGAGTTCTCACTTGGCGGCAACAACGTGCCTGTGTCCTTGCAGTTCAGCGCCTGACCCTCTCGGGGCCCACAGGGGCAGGGACGCGCAGGTGGGCTAGGGTGAGGGCTGGGGGGTGCTTGCCGTGACCAACATAGGTGCTCCCCACGTGGGGCTTAAGGAGGGGTCATCCCCGCTGGCCCCTGTGCTCCTCACTCTGCAGGATCGTGCCCCGCTGTTCCCTTGGAGGGCCGTGCCAGGCATCTGCTCTCCCGAGGCGGCGGGGACCCGCTAGTCCTCCTGGTGGCGAACACCTTCTGGGGCTGGCACTGCAGCCCCGCCCCGCGGTTCCCTGAGGCCGATGGAGGCCACCGCCCCGTTTAAATCTAGGGCAGCAGCTCCCAAATGAGGGCATGGAGGACAGGGATGGCCCATCGGGCCGCAGATAGGAGCATTGCCCGTGGCGCCATGTTGCCCAGCACCCTGCTCCGTTCCCCAATAGGAGACTGGCGTCCGCTCTGGCTTCTACCCAGAGACCTGTGAAGGCACAGCAGCAAGAAGGTGCGCCCTAAGTGCGCAGGGTTCAGACGTTGCTGGGACCTCGCACCCCACGGAGGCCAGACGGGTGTTCGTGAAATGAGTAGAAATGCACAGAGCAATGGATGGCGAGTCCCCAGTGTCCATGGGGCTGGCCTATGGCCCGTGTGCCCACCTCGGGGAGGCAGGCAGCCCCGGGGGGGGATTTGTCCAACCAGCAGGCCCTGCCGGGGAAGAGGGCTGCGTGACATTTGTCCCCGGTGATCAGGTTTGCTCTGCCCTGCGGGAAGCCCTCACCTGGCTTTGTCTCAAATTGCAAGCCGGGGAGCAGGGTGTGCAAGTGTCTCCGTGCCCAGTCATTCTGACACGGAGCCAGGATGTGAGCCAGGGACGGGCCGCCCTGCCTGGCAAGAGCTCCCCGCACACTGCCCTGTGCAGGTGGGCCTCTTGGGGTAGCACAGGGGTTGGCCCCTGGGGAGCCCTGCTCAGCCAGGGCACACATTCATGGGGTCTATGCCCAGGTCCTCTCACCACCTCCAGGTGGAAGATCCCCAGATGGGCCCTCCTGAGCTGGCTGCTCTCTAGGGAGCATTTGCCCTTCTGGCCCGCGGGAACAGGGACCTGTGTTGCCTCTGCCCTCTCCAAAGGGACTGGGCTGCCACCATATGGCCCACCCCTGGACGGGCCTCCCACCTGCCCCAGACAGGGCCTGTAGGGTCAGAGTTCCCTGAAGGTCTATCGGGAAGCTGGGGCACAGGGTGCAGCTGCTGAAGGGCTTGGGGGCCCCGGGCAGGGATGGGGGGCTGGCATTCTCCCCAAGCCCTCACTGCCCCAGGTTAGGGCATTCGGGAGGAACAGGTGAGTCCTTGGTGTGCTGCAAGCAGCCTGGTAGCAGCCCTGGGAAGCCCGGGGCCATGTCCTCACTAAGCCTCAGGGCCGGTTTGCCCTCGGCTCTGCCTGCATGGGACGGATGTGGCGACAGCACCATCTACCCACCACCTCACCCTCCCGGGGCCATGGGCAGAGCTCTTTGTCAGGACCATGATGGCCCTGGAGCCAAGTGCCAGCAGTTCTGTCCCACGACACCTCCCATGAGCCTGGCGCCCCCTCCGGCCTCCTCTGCCCTCATGTACCCTCCATCTGCCCAGGGTTTGGCTGTGAAAGGAGCATCGGAAATGCTCAGGCTCTTCCCACGAGGGCTCTCCCACGTGGGCGAGCTCAGGCATCCGAGGGGCTGTTGGGGTCTGACCTGGAACCCCGGGAGAGGCCGGTGTCTGCAGTGACCCTGGCTGAGAAGGAACCGACCGCTGGTGAGCTGCCCAGTGTGGAAGGCACTGGCAAGCGGGACTGCTGGCTCGAGTGTGGCTCCCCACAACAAGAGGAGCGTGACCACAGCAGAGTGCAAACATCTCGACTGAGCGCAGTGTCACGTAGCCCACACGTGGTTTCACCTAAATCTCGGGCCGGCACGGAGATATTTTGGATGTGGGGTTACATAAGATGCGTCTTCTAGATTCCTTTTATCTCTCTAACCCTTCTTCACTGGCTGCTAGATGGCTGGGAAAGGCACCCGTGGCTCCCGTGGGGCTCCCGTGGGTCGGCGCCGACAGACGTTCCTTTGGGTGCTATGGGGACGGTGTCAGTTTCGCAGGCCACGGGGCCTCTGCCTCCTCTCTTCGGCCCTTCTGGGGCCCTCTGAGTAGGCCTGAGGGGCAGGGAACCAGCGAGGGCCGCTGGGCTGGTCAGGGGTGGGCGCCGCCCTGTCTCACGCATGTCCCCATTCCTCGGAGTAAAGGCCGTCTGGGTGAATTCTGTCGCTGCGCAGGGGACTTGACTGATCTGGCCAGAGCTCCTCTGGGTCAGGGGCCCAGGCTTCTCCGACCCCGGCCCCCTCCTCCTGTGTCCCTCGACCCCCAGCCCCGAGAGCCGAGCGTGCCGCCGGTTCTGCTTGGCCCTGAGCCTGTCTGGGACTTGCCTTGTCTGGATCGAGCAGAGGGGCCTCCTGCTCAACCCATGGGCGTCAGATGGTCTCCCCTGAACCCAGACCATCCCCGGGTCCTTCCTGAGTCACCCATCTCTCCCCAGGGCTGGGGAGGCTTTCCCTCTGGAAGGCTCTGGAAGGGATGTGGTAGCCATTCTCTGCCGGCCTCGGAGCCCTGGGGGTCTCCTCTGGGCTACGTGGGCATTCGGCAAACCCTCCCCCCCCACCACCGCTGTCCCAGCTCTGCTGCACGCGCTTGCTTGTTTCTCCATTCCGTTTGGCCAAATGCTCCCGGGTTCTTTTTTCTGCAGTAAAGCGTGACCGTGTGGTGTTTTAAAAAAAAAAAAAAAAAAAAAAAAAAAAAAAAAAATTTTCTTGGGCAAGGAAAAAAGGTGCTTCAATCACAATACCAAAAAGTTGTAAGTCCTTATGATAGTGACAATCATGATGTATAGAGAATCTTTAATCTAGAAATTTGCTGAAATATTTTTATTATCTCCATAGAAGTCTGAAATCCTTTACAAATATTTAGGACATATTTTTGGTACCTAGTTGTTACTAAGTTAAAAATGTTAATCCTAGGTTAATCCTATTAACAACTATGCAAATATTTCGTGACTATTTTCTACCACTATGATGAAGTTTTAGAATATGAACAAGAGTCAATGGAGTAGAGCCCAGAGCTGATGACCAAGAAAGAATTCTTGAGACATCTTTGGTGCAAAATGGTGGTTTATTAAAGCAAGGGGACAGGACCTATGGGCAGGAAGAGTCGCTACTGTCCCAGGGTTGTGAGGAGTGGTCCATTATATACATGCAAGTTGGGAGGAGCTCAAGGATAGCATAACTCTCTAAAGAATTTTGGGAACAGGGTTTCCAGAACCTTGAGGGGCTAACTGCTTTTGGGAAAAGGTCATTTATTACCATCCAATAAACTCTCAGTCATCAGACCCTTCAGATATATATCAATGGGCCAGATGCCTGGAGATGATGGCCAGCATCTTTATTAGAAATAAAGGAAGTTTCCAAAGGAATTTTGATATGTTAAAGTAGACTTATAAGATCTTGGTTGGGATGGGGGAGGCATTCAGGCTAGGATTGCCCTTTGCCCTTAGCAAAGTATTAGGATAGAGGGAGTTGAGTCCCTAGAGGAATATCACTCTGCCTGTTTCAAGGACTTGTCATCAGGCTCCAAATAGTCATGAAATTTAATAACTTTTCTTCTGCTTCTGTTTACCACATCAACTAGGCTGTCAAGGGTTATTTATGCAAGCAATTAAACAAATATTTAAGAAAATAATTTCCCTGTATAATTATTTTTCCAATACATGTGTATTTCTTATGTTTATTGAAGACTAGGTGTTTCATTTAGGCCAGTGCCTTAATTAGAATGAAGTTCCTCTAACTGGAAAGTAAAAATACAATTTAAACAGAAGAATGAAACCAAGACAAAAGATTAATTTTGAAGCTGGAATTCATCACAGTTAAACCAGTGAGATAACACACATTTAATTAGAACCCTCACAACAGAGGCAGAGTGAATAAAAGCTTCCAAGGCCTTTGCTAAATTAACTAAATTGTGTTGCACCTTACAGAAATCTTGGCCTGCAAAATATTTGGCATAAGTGGTAATGCCTGTTGACGTTGAAGAGTTAACTTTCTGTGATTAAGTGTGTAGGTTATGTAGACAAAGCTATTTAAAGCTATATTTGTGGAATGATGCTCCCTTTAAATTTCATGAACGTCCTTCAAAGAAAGATGAAAAGCTTCACTCTAGTTAAACTGTGCTGATGCATAATCCTTACAAAATGACACAAAAGCACTAATTCATTCAGCCACATCCTATTATATAGCTAGAGAAATTCCTGATGCTCTGGAAATTAAGCCCTGAGTTGTGAGGAATTCCTCAACACTTTTCAATAATTTATTCCAGGTTCTATGCCATTGAAGGATTTTTAATTCCCTCTCATGGACCCTCTTTAATTAAAATTAACACAATAAAATAAATTGACATTCAATGATGTCAGACATTTTATATATTAATTTTTACATTTAAGTGGTCACCTGGGCCATGTATTCTGGATTTCTACTTTGGACCGAATTAGCTTTAAATAGCTCATTAAAATGAAGGGTTTTTGGATTTAGTTTGAAAGTTCTGTGGCATTTTGATTTTAGTATGTATTTCTTACACATATACCTCAAAACATACCACTGTGAAAACCTGAGGTTTCCTAAGGGAAACATTCCTGAGTCTTCAGCAGAAATGTTCTGCCCCTAAATAGGTCCACTGGATGCTTAAAATCTTCATTTTTTAACCCAACCTTAGAAAATATTGATAGAAAACATTTCTAGCTCTACATTGCGTTTGTTCATAATACATTTTTTTGGTTTTGTAAATTTGAGTCATCAAGATTTGCTCTTTTCTCCTAGTGTTCTCTAATAGAATTCTAGCACTGGGCTTTTAAAAAGACATTTGCCATCTGCTGACAGAGGAAATAGTTTCCTAATAGAGACAAAAATGTTTCCTCTTAACTTACATCTTATACAATAGCACTGGGTATTTTAAATAATAAGTCCCTTGTAGATGGAGTTTCTTAAAAAGGATAAGACATGGAGATTTCATTCATTGTTACAATGCATTAGTTTTCCGCCCTGATCAGTAAGGAAGCCCTCCCTGCCTTTGGTAAACAAAGAAGAGCCAGTCCCCAACCCAACCCCTGGGGTCATTCTTCCCTTTTCACAAGGAACAACACATTCAGATGCATAAAGTTTCTGCACCCACTTTATGGCTCTAAAATCACAGAAGCCCAACAGCCTTCCATCATTTCAACCTGTCACTGATCTCTTTCTTCCAAATTGACAGTGTTTTTGCTATCTGTTTGGCTGGTTCCACACATCATGTGCTTGATCTCTATAGCAAATAGTTGTCCAGTTGCACCCTCAGTGTTCTCTCCAGAGAATGCTTTCCTGTGTTTTTGCAATATGAATTGGGCTGAGAACTGCCTGTCTTCAATTTCTGGTTCCTTTTTGCTTTATAATTCATTAATCTATTTCTCTTCCATCATATTTTACTGTAATCAGTGAGAAACTGGTTCATCACTTTTAAAAGTTCTATTTTTCCACAGAAAAACAAAATTCACTGAAGTTCTCTGCCACTTTATAACAAAGATCACTTTTCTTCCAGTTTCCAATAATGTGTTTATCATTTGAGAACTCACTAATTGTGCACCATTATCCAATTCCAAAACTACTTCCACACTTTCAGGTAACTGTTAAGAGGAGTACTTCTATAGAAGTTTGTAGTACCAAAATCTGTAATAGTTTGCTAAAGCTCAGGTAACAAAGTCAGAAAGACTGGATGGCTTAAACAGAAGTTTTTCTGTTGATACGAAGTTCAGAATCAAGATGTCAGCAGGGCCATCCTTCCTAATGAAGGCACTAAAGAAGGATCAGTTATGGTCCACCCCCTTCCCACCCCAGCTACCGGTAATCCCTTGGTTTATGGCACTTCAACTCCAATCTTCACCTGGTGTTCTCCCTGTGTTTATTCCAAATGTCTTCTTTTTACAAAAACACCAGTCATACTGTACTAAGGGCCACACTGGACTCCAGCATGACCTCATTTTAACTTACTGTGATCTACAATGACCTTATTTTTAAATAAAGATCTCATTATGATGTACTAGGAATTAAGACTTCAACATATGAAAAAATGGGGGGGTGGAGAAGCAATTCAACTCATGACATGCTAGGTCTTAGATAAGTAACTTAAATGATAAAATGTTTATTAATACATAATTACTAAATACCTAAAATTTCTACTAGTCATATATTCTCCTGAAGATTTTCTTTTCTGTGGCTTGGAAATGAGAAAATGAGCTGGAAAAGAACAAAATACTTTAAGACTTTATTAATTCTCCTAGACTAAAATTACAAATTAATGAAAGTTGTTAATTTGACATTATTGATTCTTAGAATCACAAGTTAGTATCACAATGTGTGTCAAACCTAAAAGGTTCCTATTTAATTTACAACTCCCTTCAGGTTATTGGAAGTATGTAAGATTTTAATATCAATGTGTATTTTTATGTATTAAAAACTAGTCACAAATAAAAATGGCAACTCCATAAAGTTTCTATCACATTAACAGAAAATAAATTTAAATTTTTAAACACTGAGTTTTAAATTAAGTGATTTTTGTGACAAAATCTTTTGTAATTCTCTTATGAATTTTGTTATATATTCTTGAGTAAATATAATTTCCCCACTAAGATCATAAAAATAAACTGTCTTCAAGCTATTTGATCTACTGCAAATAACATAAGCAGATAATCTCTTATCCATTTGAGAGGATTCACACTGGTTTGAACTCAGTACTTTTGGGATATAAAGAAAAATAAGCTTTCTGACAATCTCCAAAAAACATAAATTTAGCCTCAGGTGACTTTGTACGTTGAAGTATTTCCTTTCAACCTAATATTGTTGCTCTTGTTCCTGAGAATAGTTTATTTTATAAGACTATAGAAATTCATGTATCTATTCATTTGAGAAATTTTAACAAATATTTTTGGGGCCACCTGGGTGGCTCAGTCAGTTAAGCATCTGACTCTTGATTTCAGATGAGGTCATGATCTTAGGGTCTTGGGATCAAGACCTGCCACTGGGCTCCATGCTCAGCAGGGAGTCTGCTTAAGGATTCTATCCCTTTCCCTCAGCCCTTCCTACCATGCTAGCAAGAACTTTCAAAAAAAAAAAATGTTTAAAATATTTTTTATAGTTCAGATATAACAGAAAGCTTAAAATTTAAGGTTTTTTATTTGAAAAGTTTTTAACTTGTGAAATTTGACAGGAATAAAACGGAATACACCTGCTTAATTGCTGAAAAATATAAACAGAAAAAACATTTAATATTCATATATTAAAGATGGTTTTCTGGGGATACAACTTGTTCTTTTATTTCTCTGATTCTAAATGTACTCTAAGGAGCACTGTTATTTTATAGCATAAAAGAAACCATAAGGATTTTTAAATTTTAAAATAAGATAAACTAGTAATGATAAAAAAAAATCTATGAACCATGGTATGGAAAGGTTTACATTTTAGAGACATAGTATAATAATCTATTCTGCAAATGTTTTCTTAGGAAAAAAGAATCTAGCAGAAATTGAAGGGGACAACTTTTAATACTCTATTACAAACTAAAAGTAGATCTGAATAAAAGGAAAACTCTAAAATACTGGTTCCAATTTACTATGTTCTTTTGTCAACTCTCAAAGAATTTGTAAATTAAGCCACATTACTACTTAGAATCCTACTTTACTGCAGAGATTTCAGAAATTATTTCAAAACCAAAGAAAAGTTGTATGAATTTTCAAAAAGGCAGCAAGGACAGGAGATGTGAATCCATCAAATACTGTGACATTCTAAACCCACAGCTTGAAAAAAATAAATGTCTTGGTTTAGAAAAGGTAAGTTCCTATAGCAAAATAGAGAGCTAAAAGAATACATAAATGGTAACTTATAAAAACTAATAAGAAATGTCAATTAGATCTGGGAAAATACAGCTCAATACATGGCCAAAAATAAAGATCCTACTTTCTGCTACATATAAGTGACCTTGAAATAAATTAAAGACCAATACAGAAGAACATAATTGTAACCTAACATGCAAAATTGAAAGATATCTTTGCAGAGTGAACCTCTCCTAAAATGTATAAAAGATGTGGGGTTTTGTTAAATTTGATCTCAAAATTCAGGACTTATATTAAACAAAAGATGATTAGACCATATCATAAATCAATCTATTTGTCACACTTCAAAGACAAGATATTGATGTTTAGGGTATACAAAAGAAATCTACAAAAAAAAAAAAAAAATGGAGAACCAGAATGAAAACTGCTTTCAGGGGAAAAAAAAAAAATTACATTAGCTACCAAAGGTCCTGGGCAGAGGTCCAAAATGTGCCACAATGGCATATTATTTTGTTATTAAAGTTACTTAAATACCCAGTTCAAGGACACTCTGACCCTCCTTTGTGCCCCTTGAAGCAGGAAATCTCTTATGTGTAAGATAACCTCCCTGAACCAGGAGGTAGAGAGATATTCTTACAGCAGAGACCAGCAATCCCAGGCTAAAGAAGGCTATATAAATACACCTTGTTACTTTTACTAATTTACAACCTCAGCCCAAATTTAGTTTAAAATTCCTTACTAAAACACCCAACCATAAGTTCTTTGCCTGGTCAATTCCTCAGACTGTCTCAGACGTATAAGAGATGAATTCCTTGGGTTTGGGTCTCAAATTACTGAATATCTGTATATAATTAAGCTCGTTTTTTCTCCTGTTCATTTGTATCATATCACTTTAACTTAGACCAGCTATAATAATCTTGATTTGTGAAGAAAAATCTTTCCTCCTCAACACTAATAGGTATAATAGAAAATGATGATTAAAGTCACCAGCAATCCTAAAAACACAAATCCCATGTAATGATAAAATAATATGATACCATGGATTAGAAAGGATTCTATAAGAAACTCCTTCCTATGTACTTGTAGCAAGAAAAAAATTTTCAGCTATTCTGCAAATTAATCAGTCTCATTTAGCAAACAACTAAAATAGAGTTGTCCAATTAAGCAGTGATTCTGTTCTTGGTCTTAGGTACCAGAGAATTTTTGTCACTAACATGGACACAAATTTACCTATAGGTATGTTTGCTTTAACACTGTACTTAATATAGAGCGGGAGGAAGGCAATTTCTGTGTCACGTCTGGGGAAAGAGCTAAATGAAATGCACTTGATTCATAAGAATACAATGTAACATTTACAAGCTGTGGATTAAATGGATATACAGAAAAGCTAATAGGGTTTAAAAAGTGTATAAAAAAAGAATTAGAATGAGATTGAAATCAAATCTGTCAAGTAAGTTAATATAATTTAAAAACAAACAGACCCACACAAACCTGTATCAAGATATGCTAATATGGTTGCATTTAGGGGATATTCATATGGGAATAAAGAGGAAACAAATGAGAAAACCCTGTATATGCTGATGATTGCACACTACAAATTTAGTAGTTTAATGAAGTCTTCACCTGAAAAGCCACAGATATTCCAAATCTGAATTTCCCACTGTGCCTAGATTATAGAAATATCAATCACAACCCATCCTCAGATCCTCAGTCTGCATAGTTTAGTTTACCTAATGATAGCACATGTTAGTCTATAAGATCCCTTCAGGTCTGCTTTTATTTGAAGCTATGATTGTGGAAACTGTGAAAATATTACTCTATTAATGCTTTCTCCTTAACTGTAGCACAGCATCTGTAATTTAGTAAACAAACAAACAAACAACAACAACAAAAACACAAAAACCCACTCCAGATTTAGTAAAGAGGAACTTTATTCAAAAAGGATTTTTGAGGAAAGAAAAGGACTGCTCCAAGAGGAAGAATGCTCTGACCATAATATCTGCCAGTTCTCAAATATCTGGCAAAATTGGGATTCTCTTTTACAAAGAGTAAACAAAGCTACAAAGCACTGAATGTGGAGAAGTGGAATGAAAGTATGGTCCAGTGATCAGAGAATGTTTTGCACTGAGGCCAGCCTATTCTCAGATGGGATTGGCTGGCTCAGGTCATGGGGCGGGTGGAGAAAAGAACCTTAGCCAAGGTTTGGTTGACAAGCATTTTTTTGTTGTTGCCATTGATCTGTGAAGACAGGCAGTTCATCTATTATGAGGAAAGAATGGCATTTTGGAAAGGGGACATCCATGATTCTTATTTAAATCATATGGGGAAGGTAGTTCTGTACAGTAAACCATTTCTTAGAAAACAGGGATAGAAGATTTTCTTAACCCTCCCTATTTTTGAGGGCTCATATTAAACTCAACTTTGTCACTCAAAATATTAATTTTCCTTGTCTCCAAAAGGGCTTATCCTCCCCTTGCTACCATTTCTCTCATCCAACTTAGGGACCTCATCATCATCTATCTCATTGTTTGCAATTTTAGAAAAGACAGGGAAAGAAATTAACATTAGGCTGTGCTCTGGTCACAATATTTATGTCCCTCCCAGATTCCTATGTTGCCCACTGTGATGGTTTTCAGAGGTGGGATCTTTGGGAGGTGACTAGGTCATGAGGGATCCACTGTCAAGAATGAGATTGATGCCCTTATAAAAGGCCCAAGAGAGCTCCCTTGTCTCTCTCACCATATAAGGAAACACGGAAAGGTCTACCATCCTGAAGAAAATCCTCACCTGGCTATCATGGTACCCTGATCTGGAACTTCCAAGTTCGTTTATAAACTACTCTGTGTATTTAGTTATAGCAGCCTAAATGAACTCAGACAGGCTGCTTTCACTTTTTACCTTGAAAAAGCCTCTGAATTAAGAAATGGAAAATAAAGTCTGGCTACATTTTAGCAATCGGAGGAAGAAATAGTCACAGAGGCTGGAAAAGAAACAAACCCAAAGTGGAGCCATTTGCCCCATGACAGTAAACCAAGACTTAATTGCAATTTCAATCTCTGCCATAAATAGTAACTTTAAAAGTCCATCTGAAGGGTGCCTGGGTAGCTCAGTGGGTTAAGCCTCTGCTTTTGGCTCAGGTCATGATACCAGGGTCATGGGATTGAGCCCCACATCGGGCTCTCTGCTCAGCAGGGGTCTGCTTCCTCTCCTTCTCTCTCTACCTGCCTCTCTGCCTGCTTGTGATCTCTGTCTGTCAAATAAATAAATAAAAATCTTAAAAAAAAAAAAGTCCATCTGAAATTTCCTGATCAGTACCAGAGTCTGGTATTCTGAATAAAATAAGGTAATCTGCATAATATGACCCTTGCCTTTCCCTTCCTTTAAAAAGATGACCAGACCTGGGCCGGGGGAGTCATTTATTTTGCTAATGACTTCTTTACTCCATTCTTTTGTCCTGCCTATAATAACTTCCCATTTTGTACAAAACCTCAGAGTTCCTGTCGATTTACTAAAAGGGACACTTTTCTTGTCCCAATCATACTATATTGATCAAATCTTTTTAACTCAACAAGAAGCTTACTCAAGTTTTCCTACTAAAGCAATTCTGAGATCATATTGTGCCAGGGTCATTTTTAGAAGATTTTTGTTGTACAATTGTACAATTGTTGTTGTACAACAATCTCCTGTGACTACACCTCATTGTCATTCAATCAGTGATCTCCAGGTTCTCCTTAGACTTGTTAAGAAGACTGTCTACTCCATTCATAAAGGTAAAAGTCTAAGGCTGAATAAAAACTCTATGATTTTCATCTATACACCCAAACAATTAAAGGTTAGTGGAGACATTCACACACTTTCACTTTAAATGGGTGATCATTCCCATCTAGCTACTTAACATTGATACATTTACTTTCCTATCCTCACATGGGCTATTTAAAATTATCTTTGTACTCCTTAAAACTCCTTACAGATGCACTTTTTAGATGATTTATGCTCATTTATCATTAAGAAAATAGAATTCAGAGTGGAACATTTACTTTCTGCCCATTAATCTGCCAATAAACCTATTATTGGACCTATTTCACTACCATCTCTGACAATGAATACTGTCCCTTCTCAAAACAAAGTAAATTCCTATAATTCTTTCACAAAGATTTGAATATCTCACTTATCCTTTTTACACAATTCCATAAGTATATAACCATGACCTACTTTTTCTTTAAGTACCTATTTCTTTCAGAAATTCACACTGTATTTGATCTCTACATTAATTTTTTCCAAAGAACTCTAAGATTCTTCCATTTCACCTCAGTAGCTTTTAACCTACGTAAATTTGTATTAAGTTCCTACTACTTCAGTGATTTTTTTTTTTTTTAAATCAAGGTCACCAAAACTCAATGGTTTGAATTCAACACATTTATCTATATACCTTTCTCAATTTCTCAACATGATGTAAGAATTGAAGAAATTCTTTTCTGAAATTGTTTTTGTATCACACTCATTTCATGTCAGTCTTCCTTGTGGACTCCTCAATGTCAGATGCTTGATTTCATCAGAGTTTAGTAATGAACTTTTCTTTTGTCTACCTTTTCTCCTTCTTAAATTTCATAGTATTAAATACAAGTGACTCACAAATTTTCAATTAATGTGGAAGATTAATTTTCCAAGTTATCTTTCCAACTATCTCTCAACCTGTGTTAAACATGAGAAATGTGGTTTCATTTTACTTTTTTGGAGTTATTTTGGCACTTTCTCCTGCAAACTTTTAGGATTTTCTCTTTCTCTATTTCTGTAAAAGGTTATCATACACTGTCTAGATTTCACTTTTTCATTTATTCTCAAATTCTCTTGGGAATTACCACATGAAGTTTTAGGACTTTCTTCCGCTATGGCTTTCCCCCTTTATTATTTATCTCCTTTACTTCATTCTTTCTTCCTCCTTCTGAATTTCTTTAAAAGGAAATAACTTCTAAAAAAAAAATCCTCTCTATTCACATTTGTCCAATTCAGTACATCTTTTTGTCTGTCTCCTATACTATAGGATCTGAAAGAATCCTCTATTTCATTAATTTGCTCATCAACTGAAAACATTAAGACACTTGTTTTTTTTTTTAACAGTGCACTTTACATTTCAAATATCTTTTTTTTAAATTTTTATTTATTTATTTGACCGAGAGAGAGATCACAAGTAGGCAGAGAGGCAGGCAAAGAGAGTGGAGAAAGCAGGCTTCCTGCTGAGCAGAGAGCCCGATGCGGGGCTTGATCCTAGGACCCTGAGATCATGACCTGAGCTGAAGGCAGAGGCTTTAACCCCTCAAATATCTTTAATTATGCCTTTCACTTATGATCTTTCTCTGGTTTCCTACCCTATACATTTTTTTAGTAATATTTGATATGACATACTTAATTTCATGTTCACCACCTTAATTCCAATTATAGGTAATAATTCTTTCTATTGAAAATAGTACCCCTTTTGACTTGGAAAATATGTAGTAATTCTTGGTTGTTTTCTTTTTTTTATATTTTTATGCCTTCTTCATCTCTCAGTGAGTGCTAGTTCTCTAGGACAGTAGCTTTTCTGGTGAGTTAGATAATTAAACAACTGGCTATAGCATAATGAAGAGAACTATACTGCTTGCCTTTGTCATTCTTGTCTTTCCTGGAAGTTCACTTGATTTACTGTTCCTTCTATAATACCAACAAAAAAATGCTAACATGGAGTCAAATATTGCTTCTCAATGGTTTTTGATACTAATGCTGACCACCAGATGGCATGAAACACAGATTCTCCATTATCCTCTTCATTAATCATTTGCCCCCACCCTAGCCTTATTCCCACTCATGTTTTCCCTCTGAACATGGAGACCTTGAACTCTAGCTGCTTCAATAAAAACCCTCACCTGCACATTTTGTGTTGGTAGTTTCTAATCTTATTTCTTTAACCTAGAACCATCTGGTTCTTGATTTTTAAAAAAACCTTGTATATCCATAATTTGTACTTTCTTATATTATAGTGCTCTATTGTAGGTTTGGGTGTTTGGGGGAGGAGGAAGGGATTGGTTCAACAAATATGTGCCAGTATGTCTTTTATATTGCAGAGTTTCCAATGAGAGGAGTAAAAGGATAATATAGATGTGTTCAGTCTATCATCTTGACACAAATTATGACATGTTTCTTGGTACCATTCAGAAATACAACATGATAAACAATAGACCAATGTAAGTTATGATGCAACCTATGTTTCAATATCAACTATGTGCTGGAAAGAGCTTGTCACTACACAGTTAAAACCAGATTTCTCCCTCTCCACCTCCCCTCTCTGTAATTTCAAGATAATTCTAGTCACCAAGACAGACAGTGTTTCTGTCAGCTAGACTAAACTTTGTGCCTAGGAACCACTTGCTTCCCTCTCACCCTGGCACTTACAGAATCCAGATGGCCTAATCAAAGAGGTCCCTTACCTTCATCTCTTAGAGCATGCACTTTAAGAAATGTCTAAGTTCTCTCTCTGCCCACTTTGAGATGCACTTTTTTTTTTTTAATCATTTAATTACTTTTACAACCCAGGGCTGTCTTTTTCACAGACCTGGGAGACATCTCTTTGTAATGATCAATATGGCACCTTTATGTACCCAATCTCTATATGAAGGTAGGAGCTTAATATAGATTGGACCTTCTCCGTGTTGTAAAACTGGCTCCTGTTAGGAAAATAAACATTTACTTTTTCTATAGGTAAGGTCAATTAGCAAACACAAACAGCTTAAAATTCCTATAACCCTACTCCGCTCTTAGTTCTCAATTAGCAGCAATCGCGCTTCTGATAAACCTCATTGGCTATGATACTGCCACTGCACCCCTCCCTTAGTTCTCTGTGCATTTCAATGGAATTGAGTTCATAGTGCTTCTTCCTTACATCTTTAATTTTGCCCAGTACAAGTTTTGTTCTCATACCAGTTCAAGTTTAATCAGTCATTCAACTAAATTTGGACAGAAAATGCTTCAAGTTAATGGGACATTCATTTTTGATAAGAACTTTTAAAGTAGGTATGAAGAAAATGTAACTCCATATAATAGTCATATGAAAAACCCACAACTAAAATTATACTTAATCGTAAAAAGTAAAAGATTTCCTCTAAAGTTAGGAAAAGACGAGGATGCCCACTCTCACTACTTTTATTCCACCAAGTATTGGAAGCTTTAGCTAGAACAACTGAGCAAGAAAAAAAATAAAAAAGAATCCAAATTGGAAATAACTTGCTATTTTCAGATGACGTACTAGATACAGAAAGCCTTAAAGCAAGAAAAAACAAACAAAGAAACAAACAAAAATAGAATAATCATATCCACTAAGGTTGCTAGATACACAATACATAAAAATTTGTTGTTTCTAGATACTAGTGAATTATAGTAAATCAATCCCATTTACAATTGCTTCAAAAAAAATTGAAGCAAGGAGGTGAAAGACCTGTCCCCTGAAAACTAAGACATTAATGAAAGAAATTGAAGATGACACAAATAAGTAGATATTCCATGTTCACAGGTTGGAAAAATAGTGTTGCCCTATACATACTTCCCAAAGCAATCCACAGATCCAATGTAATCTCCATGAGAATTCCAAAGGCATTTTTCACAGAAATAGAACCACCTGTCCTAAATTGTGCATGGAACCACAAAAGGTCCTGAACAGCTGAAGAAATCTTAAAGCTCAAGACATCACACTCTGATTTCAAACTGTACCAATCTATAAAAATCAAAATAGAACAGCACTGACATCAAAGCAGACAGATCAATGAAACAGAATAGACAGCCTCAAAGTATACCCTTCCATATAGCCAATTTATGACAGAAAAGCCAGGAATATACAATGGGAAAAGAAGTTTCTTCAAAAAATCGTGTCAGGACAACTGAACAGGCACATGAAGAATGAAACTTGACCAATATCGTATACCATACAGAAAAATTAACTCAAAATGAATCAAATTTTTAAAAAAATGGATCATAGTCAAATGTAAAACTTAAAACCCTAAAACTCCTAGGGGTGGGGGGTGGGGAACAGACAATAAACACCTTGCTATCAGTTTTAGTGATAATTTTTTGGATAGGATTCCAAAAGCAAGGACCAAAAGGCAAAGATTAAGCATGACTACATTGAACTGAAAAACTTCTGTGCAGCACAGAACATCACCAAAATGAAAAGGCAACTGACTGAATGAAATATTTGTAAATCATATAAAGTAGTATAGTTCAATAACTAAAAAAAACAAAACAAAACAAACAAACAAACAAACAAAAGAAATTAGAAGATGGGCAGGAGATCTAAATAGATGTTTTTCCAAAAATATATGGATGAAAATATGTTCTACATGACTAATCAGGGAAATGCACATCACAATGAGAAATCCTGCCATACCTATTAGAATGGCTATTATCAAAAAGACAAGTGCTGACAAAGATTTAGCGAAAAGAACACTTGTGTACTGTTTGTGAGAATATAAACTGGAAAAGCCACTATGGAAAACAGTATGAAGGTTCCTTAAAAAGTTACTAGAACTAGCAATTCAACTTCTGATATTTATTCAAAGAAAACTAAAACAGTGACTTGAAAAGATCTATGCACCCCATGGTCATCACAGCATTATTTATAATAGCCAAGATATGGAAGCAACCTAAATGTTCATCAATGGTAGTGGATAAAGAAAATGTGGCATACATACAATAGAATATTAATAAAAAATGAAAGCCATGAAATGAAATATTGGCATGTGCAACAACATGGGATGTAACTCATGGGTATTACGCTAAGTGAAATAAACAAGAAGGACAAATACCATCTGATCTCACTTATATGTGGAATGAAAAAAAAAAAGCTCATGGGAAACAGATAGGTGGTTGCCAGACATAGGAAGGAGAAAGTGGGGGAAATGGGTAAAAGGGAACAAACTTCCAGTTATAAGTTATGGAGATGTCACATACAGCACGATGACTGTAGTTAAAACAGTATTGCATATTTAAAAGTTGCTAAAAGAGTAAATCTTAAAAGTTCTGATGACAATATTTAATTCTTTATAGTGATGTTAATTAGACTGACTGTGGTGCATTCTGCAATTTTTACAAAAAGTAAACTGCATGCCTGAAATTGTTATGTCAAAAAATATTAGTGTAGCTAACAGAATGAATCAACTGGAATGATTTCAAAATTGATTTTAGGCTGTAAACTAAATCAACTAAATGTATGATTTATGTAAGCATGGTCCAAACTCACAAGTATTTCTTCTCTTGAATATACTAAAAGCTTGCCCTCTCCAAAACTGCACATCTGTGGTATTCATAATTTTTGACACTTCTAAAAATACTTAAAAATGATCTTGTTATTGTAAATTAGAAGGTACTGCTTTAATCGAAAAATACATATCATACATATGTCACCTGGTAACATTAGCAGCTCTAACATACTAGTTTATCAAATTATATAATAGATGCTAAAATCCTTTGGAATAGCTATAGTTTCACAAAACTATCTTTCAAACATGATAAGCTCTTTGCATGTAAATATATCTTACTCATTTTCACAGCAATTCTGGATTATAATCTTATTTTTTTCAATTTTGTAAATTAGGAAACTGATATTATATTACTTATTCAAGATCTTTCAGCTAATAGGTGGAATGAGCCAGGATTCTCCAGAACTTACACTCAGACGTGGTGTTATGTTAGAGATTAGATTCAAAGCATTAAAAGGCTTATGGATGGAAGGTTAAAGAGTAAGTGGAAATAATTTAGGGCATGTAATTTTCAATAATCCATTCTGGACAGTGACAAAACCAAGCTTTAATCAAAAAAGGTTTGTGTGGCTAACTAAAATATATTTTTTATCAATTTTTGTCTTTAAAGCATATGCTAGAATTATTCATAAAAATGCAGAGAATTGGAAGTTTAGAGGAGTAGTAGTAAAATTCCCACAAGATTTAACAATTTAAATGTTGCATGATAGCAAGGTCCTATTTTTTAAAGGATATTTATTTATATATTTGAGAGGGAGAGAGTAAGGGCAGGGGGGGCGTGGAGGGAAGAAAGACAAGCAGTCTTTCTGCTAAGCATAGAGTCCACTGGGGCTCTATCCCAAGACCCCTGGATCAAAACTTGATCTGAAGCTGAGAGTCAGAAGCTCAACAGACTGAGCCACCTAGGTGTCCCTGACAAAGTCCTCTACTTGTGGAAGAAATATGACTGTCCCCATTGTTACGGAGAAACCCCTTTAAGAATGCAAATTATCTCTCCACTTTACTTAAACGTGCAGCCTCCACAAACCCCATTCTTTTTTTTTTTTTTATAAAGATTTTATTTATTTATTTTTTAACAGACAGAGATCACAAGTAGGCAGAGAAGCAGGCAGAGAGAGGAGGAAGCAGGCTTCCTTCTGAGCAGAGAGCCTGATGTGGAGCTCCAGCCCAGGACCCTGGGATCATAACCTGAGCCGAAGGCAGAGGTTTAACCCACAGAGCCACCCAGGTGCCCCCCCAAACCCCCATTCTAAAGCAACAATTAGGGGCACCTGGGTGGCTCAGTGGGTTAAAGCCTCTGCCTTCCGCTCAAGTCATGATCCCAGGACCCTGGGATCAAGTCTCACATCAGGTTCTTGGTTCAGCAGGGAGCCTGCTTCCCCACTCTCTCTTTATGCCTGCTTGTGATCTCTGTCTGTCAAATAAATAAATAAAATCTTAAAAAAATAAAAATAAAAAATAAACCAACAATTAAACCCATGGTTAAAATCTATTGCTTCTGTGCCCCTGAAACAAATAATACATTATATGCCAATTAAAGCAAACAAATAAACAAAAGAACTATTGCTTCTTTCACATAAGACAATTTTGAGTGTGATAGGGCTTTTACACATCCTTGGAAACTTCCATTTTCTAGAATAAGGACTCTGGTTGTTCTATCCAAGTCTTTAGAACTCATGATTATTATCTTTGCCTATCTTTGAATATACTTTAGCTCATCTTCATACTTCCTGTTATACAAAATTTATGTATCTAGGTACTGGGTACTAACATACATTTAAAGATTTCTGGTTTACCTCTGGTTCTCTTGCATCAGAAAAATTGTGCTGGCTACCCATTCCACCACTGGGTTTTAGCCCTCACAATCCTCCCTCTAGAAACAAAATGCAAATGGGGTGATTATATATATATATATATATATATATATATATATATATATCCATACCAGTTAAAGCACATGGTTTATTTGGAATATGCCTTTGGCTGTTTTCAAAAGTGATTCGACCATTTGATGGCTGAAAATTTTAAAGTCCTTGGACTTTAACAGGTCTATCTCTGTAAATGATTTTAAGTCCTAACTACTTATAGATCTTTAATTAAAATAGTTAAATACAAGTCTAACAGCTGGGGTAGGAACCACTTAAGATTTAGCTCTGCCTTTGTAGTATATTTTAAGTTTCTTGTATGAGGAGAAGAGCCATATGAAATGAAGCTACTCAAAGATGTTACTGGGAAAAGGACTGAAAAGTTTCCCATTAGTAAGGACAACAGGTGAAATAGTAGAAACTGGTAGGAATGTGGTTCGCTGGAAATCATGTTCTTGGTAAAAAAGAATTCACATTAAAAATGAAAAAAAAATTACTGTTCTGGTAAAATGAAGGCAGTTAAAAGAAGGAAAGGAGAGAAAGTGGGTCTAATACAAAATCAGAGGTACATCACCTTATAAAACTTCTGTCTAGATAGGAGTTAATGGTTGCAATGCATGTCTGAGGCAATCCAAAATGGCTCTTTTCAGTGTGAAGGAAGAAAACATACATGATACAATCTTACATTAAATTTAGTACCATAAGAAAGTAATAAAATATTGTGAAAGTGAGACCCAATTTTCCAATGTTTCACTGCAGCAGAGTAAGACCATTTGCCTTACAAATCAGCACCTATTTCAGTTGCTCATTGTGCCATTGTGGTCAGATGGTACATATGTGTTGAATGGGTTATGGTCTCCTCCAAGGTCCCACACAAGCTATTCCTTCTTCCTGGAGCTGTAATTCCTCTAAGACCTTTAAAGGATGCAGAAGTATCTCTGTATTCCCATACCACCTTGTCATTCTCACTCTTCTAGCACTTACAACTAAAAGGTAATTGACAATCTTCATTTAAGAGCTTTGAGAACATGGACTGTCTGGTCCAGCTTATATCCCCAGGGCATGAGGAAATCCTTCCCCAATAAAGTCACAATCTATTGAACAAATGAATAAGTACAGAAAAGTTATGTTACTATTTTTGGTCAAAGCACACATTGTTTACTAACAGCTATTTATTAAGAAACATCATGTTATTATTTCATATTGATTGCAAACTAAAACTTACATTTTCTCCACATATCAACTATCAATTGTATCAATTGATCTGTATCAATTATCACCTTATCAATTTTCTATACCAGTTATCAATTACCACCTTATCTGTATTATCACCTTAACTGCAAGTTTTCCCTCTATCAAGACCTAGATCATCTTACATCTCTTACAACTTACCTTCTACATTTGCGAGATGATGATAGGTTTCTTTCCCCCTACTTCGATTTATTAAACTAACATTTACTAATTTTTCTATTATTCATTATTAGGCACTGTGCTTGGTGTTAGAAACGGAGGCACTCATTACCTATTTCAGGCCCTTCTTAGTGGCTTTCAGCTTTGTGGAAAAAAATAAAAAAAATACAAGCAAACCAAAAAATACTTTGTCAAGCTGTGTTCTGTTACATTTTTACTCAGGATGATACAGAAAAAACAAAGAGTTATATAACTACATTCCTCTGGATTCTTATAAAAGTAACTTGAATATGGGGTTTGGGGCCCCATGCAGTAGAAATGTATGTCAAACTTCTGACTTCTGATTCACCAAAAACTTAACTACTAATACCCTGCCATTGACCAGAAGTCTTACCAATGATTCAATTAACACGTTTTGTGTATTATATACTATATCCTTACCATAAAGCTAGAGAAAAGAGTGCTAAAAAAATAATAAAACACATGTGCTTTACTTACCGAAAAAAAACCCCACAAATAATTAGACCCACACAGTTCAGACCCATGTTGTTCAAGAGTCAACTGTACTGAGAAACAACATAGTCCATTAGATGAAAAGAGGGTTAGTCAGCTGAGAAAAGACACCCAGGTATAGTGATGGAACAGGACATGACTGCAAGTAATGTTGCATGGGGTAAGTCCAAGAAAGCCTGTTTAAGAATCTAAAGTTATAAAAAAAATCTATTAAGATAAATTAAAGAGGTCAACCAATATTCTAAAGCTTGCAAGCTGAACTTCAAATAGAGAGAAGCTTCAACATATTTATCTGTGAGATTAACTATCCCACAAAAGCTCTAAACTCACTTGCACATGTATTTAGTCATTCTAGTCACCATAGAAATATTGAGCACTTAAGAGCCAAGGACAAAACCCAATCATACTTCACTAAGAATCTTTATTAATCAACATATTTTTAATTAGGGCTTTGACAGTTATGAATACACTTAATCATTTCTGGTCCATCCTCCATGTTTCTGAAAATGTTGTAAAAGACTGTGGCAAATGTTTTGTTCAGTCATATACTATTGCTGTTTGGGTAGATTTCCTTTTCCATGAATGGCCTCAACACATGGAAGTGGTAACATAAAATCCTTTGATTTTTTTTTCCCCTAACCAATAATTTTCTTCCCTGTTTATGTCTTAGAATCTACATCCTCTTTTTAGGTAACTGTTCCTTCCCCAATCCAAACATATGGCTGTAGAGGGGACTGAATTATTTTAACTTTACCCTCGGGGGCACAGTGATGGTTTCTAAGAATAATCATGCAAACCAATCCATGTTAATCAGAGTTATTTATAAGAGTTTCTCAAACTGATTTTGAACCATGAAATTCCAGTCTTTAAGAAGACAGAAAAGACAGCAAATCACTTAGTACAAATTCACATTGCTTTTATAATTGCAACTTTGGGTACAGAGAGTACAGACAGCACTTCTTTTCTTTTTTTCAAGACAGATGGAAACTGGTCAAATTGCCTGGGCAATTATTTAACATGGAAAAGTTGGAATGAGTTTCTAACCTTAATTTTCTGTGAACAGTTACAACTTGTTCTATTCTTCATGATGTTTTTCCTGAAAGCACTACTTGAAACTGCCCAGAATGCACAGGTAATACTGTATCATCATTTAGTTGGAAGATACCTATTTGGAAATACATTCAAAATACCATTACTTACTACATAATAGGCACTGAGGACACAACAGTGAATAAGATTAATATACGCAGTTCCAGACTTTGTCAAGTCTTAATATTTTAGTGGATTAAAAAAAAAAACAACAACAACAAATAAATGAAGTAACTATAGATTCATGGATCCATTAAAAAAATCAGTAGGGCATAAAGATACAAAGTACAACTTGGAAGAAAATCAGATATTAGAGAAGTTCTCTAAATAACAGACATTAATTTGGAACTTGAATGTAGATAGTCTTGAACCAAAGGTAAAGATTTCTGGAAAGAGCAAACAGAAAGTAAAAAGACCTGGGGATAGGAAAGAGTGATTTTACAAATAACCAAAGGAGAGAAGAGAGATTCAAAACAAGGCTGTAGGACTGAACTAGAGATAAGATTCACAGAAGGACACTCAGGACAAGGTAAGCTGGTTTGGTTTTATTCTAAATAAAATGGGAAGACAAAGGACAACTCTGACATGAATTTTGTTTTTAAGGGTGATCCATGGCTATTTTATGAAGACTAGCATGTGTAAGAGCAAGAAGGAAAACAGGAAGATCATTTAGCTGGCTATTCCAGCACCCAAATCTAAATTATATTGGGGACTCAAAATGGAGACCGGCACAAAGTTTTCAGATCAGATACACAAAGAACATATTCAGAAAAATAGAGTTCGTTGATATTTTAGATAAAAGATGTTAAAGGAACGTGAGTCATCAATCACAACTACCAAGTTTCTGGTGCAACTGACTTGTCAAATCATGTTCCAGAATCAGATTGGGACTCTCAATGAAGGAACACTGAGGGTGAGGGGAAGAGGGATAAGGTTCCTTTTGGTAAATTGCTCTCTTGAGTTGCTTATGAGTGATCCGGGAATATTAAGTAGTCAATTACAAGCACAAAAATCGGAATGGCCCAGGTTGACATTTCTGCTTTGAAAAAGAAAATTAGTTTGAGTATGTAAGTTTTCAAATAGGAATATTATATACACACATCTGAGGAAGATGCAAAGAATCAATAGGAAAATTCTACCCTGAGCTACTAAAATATGCTAGAATGTATTCAAGAAATTAAAAACCAGAGGGAAAGATTAAATGGAACCTGTAGGTAGAAAAATATAATTTGTTGATATATAAAATATCAAACAAAACTCAAATTACCATAAGTTTGGAGTGAACAACACAGGGAAACAGATAAAATAGAAAACCTGGCAAGATTATGGTATTGTTTTCAGAAAGGATAGGACTTTCACTTTTTGGTTGAAATAAAAATATATTCATAATTATTGGCTATTGTTAACATTACATACATTACATAAACATACACACATTCACTACATTTAAGGCATCTGCCAGTTTCAGCGTCCTCTAGATTTTCTTTGTAAGCCTGATATATATATTTTTAAGATATCTTCAAAAACACTCTGATACCTATATCTAAGAAACATTTTAAAAACAAATTGCTTATTTTTACAACACACAGTTTCTTTATATGGGTATAGAACTATCTCACTCTTCTAAAAGTTTTATAACAATTGGGCTACAAATTTTGTATTTCAGTCAGTTTATATTTTCTGAGAAAAATCTTTCAGTTTTCCCAGATTTATGTATATTGTCACAGTTAAAATTCTATAAATTCTGTGAGCTTATTTGCTTAGTATCTCCTTGCCCCATCAATTTCTGAAAGGAGTTTAAGGAAAGCTCCAAGATTGTGATATTGTGTTAGTGAACGTGACGATCATTTCCAATTACCTAAAGCAAAACTGATAGACAACATATTATATACTTTACATACATTTGATTAAACTAGATGGAGTAAACTTTAGAAACTTCAGAAACTTCAGTTAATAGGGAAGTCTTATTTAAAAGAATTATATGGGGCACCAGGTGGCTCAGTCAAGTGTCTGCCTTTGACTCAGTTCATGATCTCAGTGTCCTGGAATGGAGCCCTGCACTGGGTTCCCCACTCAGTGGGGAGCCTGCTTCTCTCTCTTCCTCTGCTTGTGCTCTTTCAAATAAAATCTTTTAAAAGATGAGGAATTAAGTATAAGTATTCCATTATTTAGATAAAAGATGGCAAACTACCCAAATCATTTTATGAGGCTACAACAACCTGAATACCAATACTACAATAGCACAGTGATTTTTTTTAGGATAGAATGAATCACTTCACATAAAACAAATACACGATTAAAAGACCACTGTTATAAACCTAAGTCACAGGATCAGAAGGTATTTGCTGTATGATATTACACAAACTCCTCACTCTGGAAGCTTTAGTTTTTCTTAGAAATATGTTGCATATGGGCACCTGGGTGGCTCAGCTGTTAGGTGTCTGCCTTTGGATCAAGTCATGATCTCAGTGTTCTGGGATCGAACCTCGCATAGGGCTCCCTGCTTGGTGGAATGCCGGCTTCTCTCTCTCCTATTCCCCATGCTTGTGTTCCCTCTCTTGTTGTCTCTCTCTCTCTCTGTGTCAAATAAATAAATAAATAATATTAAAAAAGAAATATGTTGTGTAAAAATTATATCAAAAATCCCTTCAAGGCTCTACAAACCCTTTCCACCTTCTACAGGCCTTGCCAGCCCCAAAAGGCTCATCTTCATATTTTATGGCCTTATGTAAGGAACCTAACTAAGTCAGCTGGCAGAATAAACATGAACATCTCCAACTGGGAATAACCTTGAAGGGTCCTGAGCAATCATCATACTCCGTTTAACACGGGTCTTAAGTGTTCTCAACCTGGGTGAGCTTGCCCATCCAGAGCTAGGGTCAAGTGATAATAAAAGCTGTCCTGGCAAGAAAGAGGAAGAGAGAAATCCATGTACTCCATAAAGTTGAAAGAACATTATCTTTCTTCTCAGTTTGTCATGTCCTTACTCCTACACGTATTCATGCTATATTTCCTATTTTTTTCTGTTCCATGAAATACAGCCAAGTCTTTTCAAAAGAATCATTTTTGGCCCCAAGTTTATTTGAAAGTTTCACTTTCCCTTGCAATAAATTATAATGTAATAATACCCAATGCATAGGGTTATTGCTGTAATAGTATCTGCTCTACACATACTATTACACATACTATACACAAATTATAACCCAATAACAATAGGGCTACTGCTGTAATAGTATGTGCTTTATAGTAAGCATTCAAAAATTACTGAAATATCTATACTTAGGTTTATATGTTTATTTAATATACACTGTAGTACAGAAATAATGATTGCACACTATCAGGTGATAGTGGTAGAGATGGACAGAATGAGGATCTGGACAGATTTTGAAGACAACACTGTAATTCCTGACACTGACTACCAGTTGTCAAAAATGTGAAGAGCCCAGAAAAAATGGGTAGAAGTATGTTGATGTTACCACGTTAGACAGCAGGGATTGAGGGTGATTTGCGTAGAAGAAACATTCAGTTTCACACGTTATCATTTGGATATTTCATTGAGATTTAAGTAGAAATGTTCAATTATTTAGATGTGTAAATTTAGAATTCAGATGAAAAAGTACAGCTGGAGACAATTATGTAGTTGTTGGCTTACAGAGGACACATGAACTGAAATGTCAAAGGAGTAAGCACAGAATGGAAGTCCAAATACTAAGGCCCAGAACAACAGGAAGAGTTCTAAGGGAACAAAAGGGAATAGGAGAGAAATCAGAGTAGAAGCAACCGGTAAAAGTAGAGATGGTGGAGTTCTGAAAGCAAAATGAACATGGTTTTCCAAGGAGTAACTAAGAGTGCCATATGCTGGTACCTTAAATCATTTGGAAATGGAAATATCATTGGTGACCTCTGAAAGAGGTCACTTGTCAGAGGTCACTTGTAAGTCTGCATTATATGTATGTGTTTAAGTGTTAGGGGAAGTAGTATGATTCTAGCAGGAGGGAGACAAGATTGAGGGACAGAAACATTTAATATATACTTTATTTCATGGTAGAGAATTCCATTCTAATAAAAGATCAAGAACCAGATTTAATGAACTTCCAAAGACATAGACGTCAGCTGCTTAAAAACTCTGGAAACATTCTAGCTTATGTATTTTAAAGTTCAAACAACAGCTCCAAAAAAGCTGAACTAATTCAGAAATTATAATCCCACCATAAAACACCTGGAAAATTAGACAAAGTATACAAAAGCCATTTTTCAGATATTGGACAATAGGCCTTTCAGAACTGTGATACCTAAGAGAAGGAAAAAATGAGGTAAATCTTACCGTTTCCTAGATTACTACAGGAGCCTGCTTCCAAACCCCTGCAAAGGCTGTGTGAAATAATCGTACAACAATCTCACTGAATTAGAAAGATAGATGTTAAAGTTCAGAGAGGCAAAGGTGGTTATAGTTTGCACAAAATGTTGGAGTTAAGGCAGCTACACAGAGAAAGATCCATAAAACTACACAAGATACCTTCCCCTCAAGTCTTTGGCAGAATATTTATCTATGCATGCATGGGGTTAAACACCTAAATGAAAGAATTACTTACGAAGCTGTCCATCAAATAATTCCTGGAGTTCACATAAGGCTGGGAAGTGTTTGCACTCCCACCAATCAGAATCCAGAGACTTCATAATACACAGGACATCAAAGAATCTGTAAAATGATTGCATTTGAGTAGTGGGGCCATATGAGCTTTAGACTATGGGCTGCTGTCTTTATAAAACCTTGGGGCAAATTGATGCCAAATAAATATAATGGTATATTAGTATATAATTAGATTTAATATGATGAAATATTAAAATATCTAGAATTTTACACCGGATGAGATTAACAGCAGACTACACACTGAAGATCAATGAACTTCAGACATAATGGAAACTATCCAAAATGAAGCACAAAGACTTAAAAATGAAAACAAAAACATAAATACAGCATAGCCTCAGTAACTGGAGGGACAAAATCTAACAGTCGAAGAGATGTATCACTAGAATTCTGGGAAGAATTTCATGGATGGAGAGAATGTGTATTTCAAGAGTGGCAGAGAAGGGTCTCAACTTGATCAAAAGCATGAATCCACAGATCCAAGAAGTTTAAGATCTGTAAGCATAATAAAGAAAACTATATCAAAGCACATCATAAAATTGCTGAATAAGTAAAGGGAAAATCATAATAATAGTCAGAAAGGTCAATATATATGAAGGAACAAGAAGGGTGACAGCTAATTTCAAGCAATCATTCAAGAATAATAACAAATCATGAAAATACTAAAAGAAAAGTACTGAATCCTATGTACCCTGAAAAAAAGATTTTAAAAATAGAGGAAAATAAAACCTTTCTCAGAATGGGAAAATTAGTCCTGGTCAACACTTCAGGATAAAGTAAAATGATATTATAAGAGAAACAGAATCCAAATGTAAGGTGTGTGTTTTTGTTTTTTACACATTTTTAGTCTCTTTAAAATAGATGACACAAAATGAATAACAATATTGTTTGGAGGCTTATAATATATGAAGAATAAAAATGCAGAATAATACACATGATTGGAGGGAAAAAATAAAAATACACTGACTCAGCATATCTGGGTGGCTCAGTCAATGAAGTGTCTGCCTTTGGCTCAGGTCATGATCCCAGGGTCCTGAGATTAAGTCCCATGTGGGGCTCTCTGCTTAGCAGGGGGCCTGCTTCTCCCTCTCCCTCTGTCCCCCTGCTTGTGTGCATGCTCTCTGACAAATAAAATCTTTAAAAAAATAAATAGAAAAATAACACACTGACTCAAGTCTTATGGTATAACACAATTACTGTAACATTTTATAGACTATTATACATTTTCAGGTTCCTTAACCTTGGCACCAATGTGAGTTAGATAAATATTTGTTGTATGGGACTGTTGTACATTTTAGGATGTTCAGCAGAATCAGTAGCCTCTATTCACTAAGTGCCAGTAGAATACACTCAAACACTTCACACAAATGTGACTAAAAATATCTCCAGACATTAACAAACATATCCTTGGGGGGGAGGGGAGAATCAACCTCTAGTTGAAAGTCACTACCTTAGAATAAAAAAATAAAAATAAAAGTTTCACTGCTAATAAGTGAATAAAGACAGAATGAAATATTAGACTGAAATTATTCCAAAAGAAAACAAGAGTTTAAGAAATAACAGATGGGACAAACAGCAAGGTGATGGATTTAAATCTAATCACATATCAAAATTCACATTAAGTGTAAATGATTTAGACAATAAGATAAAAATGTAAGGTTGGATGAACAAGACTCAGATATATCTTTATTAAGAATCCACTTTCAAATATAAATACAGAGAAATAGAGATAGTTTAAATCCCAAAGATAGGTCAGTATATTGTGCAAACAGTATTCAAAAACAATACAATTAGGTAGATTCTGGACAAGGAATACTGTGAGGAATAGAGATTTTATAATAAGAACATCACAGTCCTGGTTGTATATATACACCTTATGACAGAGCATCAAAATGCATGGGGAAAAAAGTGAAATAAATCTTAAAAAATCAGGAAAAGAAAGACGAAAACGAGAACAGAAGAAAGGATATTCCCACAGATATAGCAAACAATGAAAGGATCACAAAGGAGTAGCATGAAGTACTGTATTATTCTATTACATTATCTTGGCAACTGAGATGAAATGGAAAAATACTTCAGAAGACAGACTACAGAAATTCACTCACAAATAGACAATCTGTATTGAAACAGGAAACCTCACCACAATAATCTAGGCCCAACTGACATTACATCTGAAATATAACAAATATTTAAGACAGAAGTAATGCCAATTCTTTCAAAACTCAAAATAAAAGAGGACACTTTCTACATAAGTCCTATTCATAACTGATTTTAAAAGAACAGTACTACAGAATAATATCCATTATAAATTTGGTGCAACAATCCTTAAGATTTTGGATAAAATTCACCAATATACAAAAAGAATAAGCCATGTTGGACTTTCTCAGGGATAGAAGCCTGCATTATCATATGAAAAGCAATGAATGCAACTGAAAATATTAATTGGCCAGGCAAGTAAAAATCACGATCTCATTAGCTGGAGATAAACACTGATAAATTCAACACCCATTCATGATTTAAATAAATGTAAAACCTGTAAACTGAGCACAGCAGGGAATTTAATCTGAAAATGGCATCTATACAAAACTCATGTCTACTACTTTACTTACTGTTGAAAGATTAAATGCTTCCATCTGCTTTCACAATAAGATCAAGAACAAGGCAAATGTCTTCTTGCTCATCCCCTATTCAACCTTGTTTTGTGTCAGGGTAGATAAGAAATACAAACCGTAACAAAACAAAATCACAAAGGAGTTGTCCTAAATCACAAATCACTGAAAAAAGCCACCAGAACCACTGAGTTTAAAAAGACTATATAACATCATGTGTGTGTGTTTGTGTATCTATCTCACAAGCATATCTATTCAGATAACACTGAACTGGAAAGTCAAAATAACCTTAAAAACACCATACAGCAATAAATATACGTAAGACCTGTGTACTTAAAACCAAAGCACATTTCAGAGACAAAAGATGCAAATAAAGGAGAGACTACGCCTATTTCTGTGTTCAAAAAATGAATGAACAATTATTACCAGGGTTTTTTTGTTTGTTTGTTTTTGCTTCTGTTTTTGTTTTAGCATAGAAGTTTATCTACTGATTCAGTACATTCCTGATCAAAATCCCAGCAGTTTGGTAGGAATTAACAGAGTTGTTATAAAATGTGTTTTGAAAAGTAAATGGCCTAGTATAATTCTTTAAACAAGAAATCAAGTAAAAGTTTATAGCTTTCACCATGTGATTTAAAAACTTTCTCTAAATCTACAGTTATTAGACTCTGTGGTACTAGCATAAACAAAGATAACCATATATATCAATAGCTCAGAATGAGAGTTCAATAAATGGACTCATGAGGGGCACCTGGGTGGCTCAGTGGGTTAAGCCTCTGCCTTCAGCTCAGGTCATCATCTCAGGGTCCTGGGATGGAGCCCCACATCAGGCTCTCTGCTCAGCAGGGAGCCTGCTTCCTCCTCTCTCTCTGCCTGCGTCTTTGCCTACTTGTGATGTCTGTCTGTCAAATAAATAAACAAAATCTTTTAATAAATAAATAAATAAATAAATAAATGGACTCATGGCTAATAGACATTACAAAACTCAAAAGTAATTCAATGGTGAAAGGCAGCCTTTTAAAGAAAATTACCTGAGATAGTTCAATATCCATTTTGGCATTCAACATTTACCTTAGATTTCACGTAGAAGTTAATATGAATTTGGTCATAGATTTTTGCCATTTTTCCTCAAATTTGTAATTATAGATAGTTATTCATCTCTAAATTTTAATTCTTTCTCTCATCTGGACATTGACTTGCGTTTTTACATCTAAAAACAAACTTTTGTGTAAGTCTGCTTATATTCCTCTTTTGAGCAGATTACAGTTTTTTTTAAAGTCAGTCCCAACATTGTTATGTATTCTCCTAGATATTTTCTCTAAATATGTTTTTCTGCTTTTAATCTCCTAACCTATCTGAATTGTATGTTTTCAAATTTCTTTCTAAGTGGATATTCAGTAGTTCTAGTATGCATAAACTATTATATTTTGTCCTACTGAACTGAACATTATTTGTAAAAAGTATATTATTTTATGTATTGGGATCACTTTCTGTGGTTAAGACAGAGTTCTCATTTGCTACTGCTGAGTCTCCTTGGCAAGTTTTTTATCTGCTTGTTCAGTGGAGCTCAGGTACAAGGTTAGAGGGGTTTGAATAGGGCACTGACAAAAACCACAACAGTTGTGTGTCATGTAGACAGAGCATCAGTGACTAAGTCCACAGTGCCTTCCCTAAAAAGTACCCTTGACTACAAAAGCTTGACAGAGTTGAATGCTAACCAGCTTTATGGGGTGGGGAGAGAGACTACCCTGTAGCTTCTTAGGACCCAGTAAGATTAGCTAGCCTTACCTAAATAAATAAGTAAATAATAACTTAAATTTAAAAACCCTATATACTCCATCAAACAATCATGGTAGCCCCTCTATCCCAAGATTCAGGGAACATACATTTTTTTGCAGACCTGGCTCCCACTTCAGACCCTATGACTGGGACCTCTATATCCATACCACCGAACCTCTCTTCCAGTTCCCAGGATTCTTTTGAGCCTGCCTGAAATCACTCCTACCCCATTTCTCCTTCAAAAATCTTGGAGTAACTGTAGCCATCAGTACATATGGCCATCAGCTAAGACTGTGTGACACCCTCAATGTCCTGAAAGAGCATGGCTCCAGCAATAGCCTGGAATGAACAGTAATAGTGGCAAGGATAGTGACATTCGCTAAGCTCAGTATTTTCAGAATCTTATTTTTTATTGAAGTAACTCAAAATTATGGGAATAATGTCCCTTCCTTAAAACGTCAAAAACATGTCCCCAAATGACTACGTCACATAAGCATTATATAAATATACTTTGCCATTTTATCATCACTGGCGATTGTGTTTTCAATCTGGATATTCTATGTAAAAATGTGATTTCTTGGACTCAGTACATATTCTGCACTTATTTATTGATGGAGAAGTATAAGTTGAATTAGAACTATCAAAATAAGGAAATGTCTATGTTAGGGATTCATACATGCCATTCATCTAAATCAACATTTATATAACAGGCTAAGTTTTATGTATTCTTTCTAGACCTCAGAAGCACTTGCAAAATGATCTTAAAACATACTCAATGAAGACATTTCTCTATGAAGTATAAATATGAAATATAAATAAAACATTACGTAGTACCCTTAACATTGTAATACAAAGAAAAAGTAAATGGGTTAGTAATGTGGTTTGAAGGATAAGTTATTCAAAAGCCGTGTAAGAAATAAAAATATATTGGAGTTTAAGAACATCATTCCCCTACTCATTTTGGTAGTAGGGAGTTTATGACCAGATATATACCTGACCAAAATGTGAGCCAAAGAATGGTTCATAAATTAGATAATATGGCCTTAAAGACAGGCAATTGATATTAGTCTTATTCTTTCACATTAAGAAACTAGTTTTCATTGCCTTTGGTTTCGGCACATTAGTCTATTCTTCCAGAATGATATACTGCCCAGAAATAAAATATAAAAACCTGATAATTTTTAAATCTTTTGAGAAATGATAGTTCAGTTTTTTCTTTTTTGTTTTTTGTTTTTAAGATTTTATTTATTTACTTGACAGACAGAGATCACAAGTAGGCAGAGAGGCACGCAGAGAGAGAGGGGGAAGCAGGCTCCCTGAAGATCAGAGAGCCTGATGTGAGGCTTGATCCCAGGACCCTGGGATCATGACCTGAGCTGAAGGCAGAGGCTTTAACTCACTGAGCCACCCAGGTGCTCCAACAGTTCAGTTTTTAAAAGACTGAAATATAATCAATGTGGAAAAAAAAAAATCTACCAATTGAGAATGAGAACTAGAAACATTAGAAGCCATAGACAGTCAAACAATAGATAATACTAGAGATAACTTTCTTTGCCAGCTTAGCTGATCACAAAAATTCTTTAAGTGGTAGAGTGGTTATTTTTAGCAATAATTTCTCCCAATATTCCAAGTCCTAGCTTATGGGTTTTGCTTGTTTGTTTGTTTTGCGTTTCTATAATCTACCACATCAGATGGGCAAATCTAACAGCCTGTTTTTATAAATAAGCATAGTAAAATAAATGAGGATATATTTTTTGAGATCTAAGTTTATATTTAATGTGATTTTACAAATAGGAATTTCTACGAACGACAACTGCAAATATCAAAAAGCCATAATAAAGCTATCCCAATAAAACTTTTTGTAGTTTAAGATTCATTAAGTGATATGAGCTCGATGGTCCACTTCAAAGAAATAAGTCTGAGAGAATATGAACATCTTTTAACTCTATGACAGCCTTGGCACTCACAGCAAATTTAAGTACCATCTGTGTATGGGTTGTATTAAATGATCAAGTCTCCTTAAGCTCTTCTAGGATAGGATCCATCCCCCCCCCCTTTTTTTTTGGTGGGAGGAGGGGGAAGAAGGGAGAGGGTGAGGGAGGAAGAGAGAGACAGACAGCCCACCCACAGGCCTATGTGCAAGGGGTGGGGCAGAGGAAGAGAGAAAAAAAATCTCAAGTAGGCTCCACACCAAGCACAGAGCCCAATGCAGAGCTCCATCTCAAGACCCTGAGATCATGATCTGAGCTGAAATCAAGAGCCAGATGCTTGCTTAACCAACTGAGCTACTCAGGTGCCCGAAGGCTATGACACTTTAAGGTTTCCTTGTTTTTGATGGTCTTGATAGTTTTTGAGGAACACTGGTCCCATATTCTAAAGAATGTACTTCAGTTTTGTAGGAGATATTTGTCATGGTAAGATGGCATTTGTGGGCTTTTGGAAGAACAACTACAGAAGTAAAGAGCTGTTAATAAGGTTGACCACATAACAGAGAGATTAGTTATCAACACAACTGACCACTGATGATGCTAGCTTTGATTACCTGGTGGAGTTTTGACAGGTTTCTGCACCATGAAATAATCACTACCCTTTTCTTACTGCAATCTTCACAATCTAATCCCTAATTAGAAGCCACATTCTAAGGATAGAGAGTTATGAAGATACAACAACCTCAAGGAGAGGGAACTTAAATTATATGAAATTTTACATAGAAATTGTCACCTCTCTATTTATATATCCAATTGTTTACCAATATGGACTTATGGGTCTTCATTCTATGGTTTGGGTTATAATCTAATGCTATATTACTTCATTACTCAAATTTTTCCAGCTTTGGCCAATAGGAGCTGTTTCAGTTCTTTCCTGTTCTGTTTGACTAGCAATGCATTTCTTTTCTTACTTTCTGGTACTACAAGATGCTTAAGGTTCCTCTTGTATATTCCATATACTGCTCTAGTATCACCCATTTCTGCAAGGAGGATGGTTTTAGAAACCATAATACGGGTGTTGGATATGCTCAATGCCACTGGGACATTGTTGTTTCTAGGTTCTCATACAAAATGGAGACCAAGCTGGAAAATTCCCAGAGCAGACAAAACCATTTAAGCCGTATAAGTAAAACTTGATTTAGCTTGTCCTACAAAACAAGCAAAAATTAGTTTGGGCCACTTCTTAGAGAGGACTCTTAAAATCATAAATGAAACTTCAGCTGTGTCCCAAAGTTGGCATGACACAACCACTTTTAGGCAACTGCTTATCACTAGGAAAACTAATGCTATAACCCATCTTTGTAAACAACAGTGTCTGTATTCTTACTATACATGCCATCTTGCAGTATACCTTTGAGTCTCATTCTGTTCCTGATTTGAGAACTCCCAATTCATTAACTGTTCTTAGATGCACAATAAACTCTTACTAACTACTACTTTATTTGACGATTTTAAAATATTGCTATTTCTGGATTTGATAGTATATATACTAGCCCATGTATACAAATATTTGATTGTTTATCTCTATGCTATGCTTAAGATGAGTTCACTCTGTGTCTGTATCTAATCCAGCAATATGTTTTATTCTAGCCTTCTCCTCTTATCTGTAGCTTCCTCCTCCAGTAATGAGTAACTGGTTCCCACCATCTGCCATACTTTTATCCTTTTGTAATTACTTAATATTAATATAAATGCACAGCACTTTCAGAATTAACCTGTAGGGGTGAACTTTTAAGTTTCTAGATAGTACTGTGTTGTTATGAAGTAACTATTCTAATCAGGATTTGTCAACTTTGTAATTTTTTTCATAGAAATTGTCACCTCTCTATTTATATATCCAATTGTTTACCAATATGGACTTATGGGTCTTCATTCTATGGTTCTGCTCTAGGATGCCATTGTATCCTAAGGTTCATGTTTAATTACATTTAGATTTGGTGGGCAATCTATATCAGCTTCATTTACAGCAAGTATTTTAAAGTATGTTTGGTAAAGGATTAATAAGCACAGCATTATTCCTTACCTCAACTCATAATAACATCACCAGCTAGATGGTATAATAGGAAACATGAAAAACTCAATTTTTTTTTTTTTAATGATTTCATGGGGAGTACAGAGGAAGAAGTTGAGAATCTCAAGCAGACTCTTCAATAAGCAGAGAGCCCAATGTGGGGTTCAATCCCAGGACCTGAGCAAAAGTCAAGAGCTGGTGACTGAGCGACCCAGGTGCCCCTGAAATTCAACTTTATTAACACATGTGCTAACACTATTAACACAATAGTACATTGTGCTAATATCACCTAAACTCTTGGACTGCCTTAAATAAAAGCACATTTTAAATCCTTAATCATACTATCATTAATATTGCAATTTTTTGGAAAAAACTATTGCTATAATTAAATTTGAGTTTATATTTAACAAAAGAAACAATATGGGAAATAATTTTGTATAAAGACAGGCCTCATGACTTATAATCAGTAATTTTATGAATGACCAGCTCATGCTAAGTGCACTAATTGCTAACCTCAGGATGGAATTTGTATTAAAGAAATGGAGTTTGTTTTGTTTTGTTCTGCTTCAGGACTCAGAATAAAGTTGTAAACCTACAGGTTATGGATTTAGACCTAAGTAATTTAACTTTAAGTAAATAAATTTGAGACTTTTCAAAATGTTATTCAAATAAGTTATGACACACACTTCTAAAAACTGGCTTTTGATCTAAGCTATTACACCTTTAAACTCATAGCAATATAAATTTTGAAACTAGTACCATGCTAGTGTATATGCCTGTTAGAATAAAAGATAGGAACTAAATGTAACATACTGTCTTTATGTCAGGATATTTAGTAATTCTAATTTGTTCAACCAAGGGAATAATGCCATTAGTTTTATTTAAATGGAAATATTCTCAAGGAGAGTCCAAGGAATAAGTAACAATAGTTTGGGTAATAATTATAATTTGTTTTTTAACCCTTTCATTTAACAACTTGTTAAACTAGATTTCTAGCAGCCAAACTTCCTTATAATCTTTTTAGCTGGATAGGGTAATAAGGCTAGTTTTGGCCAATGGATCATGGACTAGAAGGGTGTGTCTCAACCTCTGAAATGGAGAATTTAATAGTCAGTGAAATCCCAAATCTCTTTCTCGGCCACATTTATCAAATATATGCTTCACTTTTGTATACTAGAAGGTGATGCCAAAACACTGTGGGTGGGTGGTTATTCTGCCACATAATCCTATCCTTGATTTCACATAAATGATTTTCAAAGAAGGATCACTGCTATAAATCTTTAGGTGTTGAGGGAGGTGGGTATTAGAAGCTGTGGAATATATAACATTTGAGCTTCCCAGTATTTGGTCAAAACCACGTGTTGGCATTTAAGATGTAAATAGCATACCTAATCAACTGCAATGTCTGATTGCAAGAACATCAGTAGTACAGGGTGACTGCTAGTGCACTTTGTAAGTTATTGTAAGAAACAGATGATCTCCAGAAAACAAAATTACCTGCCTTGTAAACAGAAAAGAGTTCAAAAATGTGGGGCCATGAGAAGCAGCATAGGACTCTTAAGTTTTACCATTAGAAGGGCTGTTAAAAACATTTCCCCGAGACAAAGACCAAACAAATAGGAGGGCCTTCTTACCATTGTTAAAAATCTCAGAAAGGATTAAACTGTCACTAGCTAAAAATCAAATTAAGAGTATGGTGCCCCCTCACATTAATTAGATCTTATGGCTCAGGGAAAGACTTTAATCTTGTGACTCTCCCACCTAAGACTGATAGGTTTAAGATACTTTCAATTAAGCTTCCAGTTCAGTCTGGGAACCCCTGAGGATACCAAGACTCTTTAAGGAGTTCTGTGAGTTCAGAATGACATTTTCAGGAACACTAAGATGTTCTATGAGTTTTGTACTTTATATTTTCATGAATGGGGGAAGCAAGGCACTAGCACCAAGTTACACTGACACTATCTTTCACTGCAAAGCACTTTCAGGAAACATTACATTTAACAACATCCCTGATAAAACATTAAAATTAAGTCTTGAACCTTGAGCTTCTATTTCTAATACCGTGCATGCCACGAAATAGGAAGTATACATAAAACTCATTGGCATATGTTGGGGAAATAAAATTGGAAATAAAATTTCCCAGTCCAGAGAACTTCACAAAAGCTAGTCAAGAAAAAGTTTTATTATTTAATAAGCTTCGAACAAGCATAATAGGTCTTTTCCAGCATTCCATTAAGAGACTTCAAAGAAAGCTTTTATTTATATACAGATATAATCCACTACATACATGTTTAAAACATACTAACTACTCTTCAAGAGGACTTGACAGCACTATTTGTTACACATTTCATCCTAAATTCACCTGGTAAAACTGGGGTGACCATTTGTGTTAGTTTTCTATATTGGCAAAATAAACTTCTATTTTCATGACAGAAAGTAGTTTTACAGCGAGGAGATGGGCATCCATGAGATTAAGCTCACACCCACTCCCAGAAATTGACAAATGGGGACGCAGCTGTCCTTGGTTATTGACATTCCAGAGAGATTATCAGGTCCTTGGAAAAAACCTTCCTAAATGTTGAACTGGCAAGAACTTTAGTTTTTAAAGATTTAAATATAATTCAGAGTGACAGAATTTAAAATTACAAGGTTTCTAAAGTAAACGCACTAAGAAAAGGGAAAGGGGGTGGGAAGTCTCCCTAATTTTCAACAGCAAAAAATTAAGCCTCATTATTTTTTTTAAAGGTTTTTATTTATTTATTTGACAGAGAGAGATCACAAGTAGGCAGAGAGGCAGGCAGAGAGAGAGGAAGGGAAGCAGGCTCCCTGCTGAGCAGAGAGCTCGATGCAGGACTCGATCCCAGGACCCCGGATCATGACCCGAGCCAAAGGCAGAGGCTTAACCCACTGAGCCACCCAGGCGCCCCAAGCCTCATTATTTTTAATTTATATTTGCCCTTACTCATGCTGAAAAACAAATGTTCAAGGAAAACTCCTGGTACAACTGAGACCCAAATCTAACTAGACGCTTCTTCCATGGAATCTCTTGCATTCCAAAGATCAACTGAAAAAAATCTGGTTGAGCTGACTTGGAATACTTGGCAAATATTCTCTCAAATAACTTACACCAATTACCTGAAGGGAAACAATTGAAACTACTTTCTGCCAATGATCCAATTCAAGCTTAGCCAAAACTTGAATCTACTATCATATGCCTGACATGATATTTAAAGGTTTACAAAAGATCAGTGTTAGTACATGTAATTTGAGATTATTTAATGAAACGTCAACAATGAAAAGAACTGCTTAACTCGGTGAACCTATACTATCCAAATGAATACTATGATTTACAGAATTGTAAAGGGGTAAAAAGGATCCATTTACAGTGTGAAATATTCCAATGGATTTTAAAGTAACAATTTGGTTTCTGTATAGCTTTAAATTCCACTTTACAACTAAACTGTATACAGCACTAGTAGTGAATAAGTGGTAAACAATATCCAATGCTATCTGAAAATACAGCTATCACAAGTACACTTGTCCCTTTTCCGACTACGTATCATGAGTCAATTTTCCTCATACTTCAACGAAGACAGCATCACAAGAGACTAAGGCAGAAGCAAATATGAAAATCTAGATATGCTCCCTTACACTTGGCATTAGAACTGCAAAATGTAAGGAACTGGATTTTTGTGCATGTGTGTGGTTTTAGAAAATAGTTATGTTTTTCCAAAAAATAATGTATTTCTATTAACAGGGTTGAACAATATTTTTTTTTAAGTTTATTTTTTATAAACATATATTTTTATCCCCAGGGGTACAGGTCTGTGAATCACCAGGTTTACACACTTCACAGCACTCACCAAAGCACATACCCTCCCCAATGTCCATAATCCCACCCCCTTCTCCCAAACCCCCTCCCCCCAGCAACCCTTAGTTTGTTTTGTGGGATTAAGAGTCACTTATGGTTTGTCTGAACAATATTTTTAAGTGAATTAAAAATAAACATTTAAGATGTTTTATAGGATACAGAGGTAACTCAAACTGAAGCTCTTTCAGACTTTTTCAAAGATTTCTAGGAGGAAAAAGGAATCTTAAAGTCAAAAAGTGAGAGAACCAAAGTCAGAAATGAGACTAGCAGATGAAAAACCAAATAGGTAGCTGCTCTAGGAACCCACTTTTAATATATACAGGACTGGCTACTGGTACCTAGACTATGAAATAAGCATAGCAGATTTCAGATTTGCTGTCAGAAAGAAACAAACTTGGCTTTTAAGAGTTACCATGATGGTTAATGCCTTTTATGGCTCTAGGGAAGGCAAAGGTCCTTTACCTACCTTCAGTGTGGTCAGGAGGAGAGTGGGCAGGAGACAGTTTCCAGGAGTAGATTCTGAGCATAAGAAAGTGAATCAACATTTATTGCATACCTCCTGGGGGCATCATTTTTTCCTTAAAACAATTATTTCAAAATATTTCACCCCTTTTGTATAAAGAACCTAAGACACAGGAAGTTGAAGGCAACTTGCCTCAAGTCACGGGGAAATAGTTACACAGCCAGCATTTAAGTCACTGTTCCTATCAGTGAAGGCTCAGTAAAATTAGCTTGCTCGTTCATCAATCAGCACACTTCGAATAGCTACTATATAAATGGTACTATATATGAAACTAATCATAAAATACCATAATAATCTGACTTAGATTTTGCCTTCAAGAAGTTTATAGGCTCACAGAGAGATAAAACAGTCACCAGAGATTTTGTAATATGGAGAAAAATATGAATTGATGGATTTGTACAAACAAAATTATAACCTTCAACAAAGAATTATCAGAACTGGATTGATGAAAAGTTCACCCTTGAAAAATGTTTTGCTCTTGTTAATAGATGCCTCCCTGTCAGTTTTTTCTCCATTGTCCAGTTAGCATCTTGATATGTTAACTATGTAAAAAAGGAAATCATTTGCTGGAAGAATTATTTGGACATAGAAATGGTAGTACAGGCCAAAGAGAAGCAATGCTTTGTAGCCAAGGATATTCAAAGAATGTGCATATCAGTGTATACAAAGAACTAGTTAGTTCATTCTCATTCTGACCTGAGAAGTGAGAATTATAAATTTAAAGCAAACTCAGAATTATAAGGATATTTGGCATATGATGGAAAAGAGGCCATGAGGAGAAGTAACGTATTCAGTTTAGAAATACGGTCCCTATATTTGGGAAAACACGTAAGTATTTTAAAGTAACAATTTGGTTATTTTACGTGTAGAAAACACGTAAGTATTCAACATAACATAACATGGAATGAGGAAAAAAATAAAGCAGAGTAAAGAACTAAATACTGGAGGAGCTTCTCTGAGGTGACATTTGAGCAGAAACCTGAATATGGCGTACTATGTAATAATACTAGGAAAAAGCTTTCCAGGCAGAGGGAGCTGTCAGCCCAAATCCCTGAGAAAAGTAATCTTGCAGACAGTGATCACTTCCAAGGTGGGGCAGTTTCCTCAGAATCTCTTCCACTAAGGCTATCCTGTTTTTCTTCTCTACCAGATGACTCCCTGCTTCTAGAATAAGTCCTGAAAAGTTCTGCTTGAAGATTTATCACATACCTAGGGTTTTCAATCCATGCTATTTTTAAGACATCATGGTACAATCACCATTTTGCCAATGAGAATTTTGTTTCAAAGAAATTAAATGATTTGTCCAAGGTAATCACTTTTGGGATTTGAATTCACTGATTTACCTCAAAGACTGGACCCATCTCCCAAATGAAGAGTCAGATGAAGTCATAAGTCTTTCAAGTATCTAGGCCTCAAAAAGCATTCTGGAAACTAGACTGATCCCCGTTTAATAGGAAATTGGGAGATTGAATACTGAACCACTGTGGTATGAATGAAATTTATTAGCAGGCAGCCCTATCACTTTCTCTGAATTATGAGCACTTTGGGGAAGATGGATAAGGACGACACCCTGATCCTCACTCAAACACTCCTAAGATAGAAGCATCAAAATCCCAGGCCTTGAAGCATATACATCTTGAAGCATGTGACGTTCATTTTAATTGCAGAATAGAACTCTGGGTTGTGGGAAAAGGAATTCCAAACTGCACTATGTTTTTCTTTTCTGTAAATAAGCTAATAGTTAACCTTTCTATACTTTGAGTGATCTTCCTAAATGTAGTCCAAATGTGAGAACTTTCTATCTATGGAGAAGGAATTCAACAGTTCTAGTTGATGGAGGCAGTCTACTGCATTCAAGTATCTTGTCCCATAACACCAAGGAACGCAGGCCTTTAAGCACAGTGAGACCTGAAACTGCTTATCTTTGAAAGCAGGCATGTGGTCCAACTCAAGGCAACTAGGATGAAAAACATGAAAGAATCCTCTATCTTTATGATCCAGGTGTCAATCATTCACTCATTTGTATTCCCCAGTTTCTTGGCTATTAGAGAATGTTGGACTTGTAGAGTTTCATCAGACTTGCAATGTGTTTACCTAGTTCAGCAGATAAGTGTATGTCTTTCTAGTGCTTTAAAAGAGTAGAAGTCAGTTTCACTGTCATGACACAGACCAGCAATCTTCTAAAGCTATTAGTACATACTTTTATTTAATCTCAACTGCTTTCAATACATAAGATGTATTTGGATTGTTCAAGCAGATTATATAAATAAGGAAAAGCTGGTAGATGGAAACTAGAAACCTGGAAAATGGAGTTCATTTTATAGAAGTCATGTAGGATAAAAATAGTCAAAGAAAAAGGACAACTAAGGAAAAATGATATTATGGAAATGTATGTTTTCATTGTTATCATTCAAGAAAAGTGAAGATATAGCCACCTAGAAAGAAATATATTTACTGGGGCACCTGGGTGGCTCAACAGGTTGAAGCCTCTGCCTTCAGCTCAGGTCATGATCCCAGGGTCCTGGGATCGAGCCCCGAATCGGGCTCTCTGCTCAGCAGGAAGCCTGCTCCCCCCCGCCCCCCCGTCTCTGCCTGCTTCTCTGCCTACTTGTGATATCTGTCAACTAAATAAATAAAATCTTAAAAAAAAAAGAAATATATTTACTTATTTTAAAGATTTTTAGAGAGAGCACACAAACTTGGGGGGGGGTGAGTGGGACAGAGAGAAGGAGAGAGAATCTCAAGCAGGCTCCCCACTGAGCATGGGGCCTGACTCAGTGCTCGATCAGATCATGATCTGAGCTGAAATACAGACTCCACTGCCTAACTGAGCCATCCAGGTGCCCCAGGAGTATATTTATTTTAAAGGCTACATAAAACTGTAGTATTAGTATATGCTTAGCTAGATAATGTATTGGTATGCCACTTGCCAAGGACATTGTATAGATTTGGAGTGACTATGCTGAAATTAAAATCCCACTCAGACACTCACAAAATTTCAAATTAAACATGGTATGACACTTTTCTAAATTTAATCTTTGTGTAAATTTGCAGTAATTATTGCCTTCTTATTGAACATCTTTATCATGTTACTGTTTCATTTCATACCAAGGCTTCATTGAGTTGGCATAATACAACTGCAATATATTTCACTGAAATAATTTAGTTTTGACTTTGAATGACATAATAGCTCATGCTTCATACATGGTAAGCCCAGTTTTTTACTGGGAGGAATATGCTTTACTGTGGGTTGGGGAAGGGCAACTACCACTCAGTGTATTACTTGAATGTGTATTAACTTGTACCAATCATGCCTGACTGCTGCTAAAATTTTGTGCTTGTGAATATTTAGTTACTGATGACTTACTCAGTGGGCAGTTAAAAAAAAAAGCAGGTATTTGAAAAAAGAAATTTCAATGGTACATGTTAGCCTCTGAAGCATTTAAATATAAAAAGCAAATTTCAAGGAAAATAGAAGGTGCATAAATTATGCTTGTACTAGTAAATCATAACCCAAAAGTAGACACCGACAGGGATTGCTAGATTTAATTACTCTGAAAAAATTTTATACATTTAACAAGTAAAATACTTGCACTGACAAAAGTTAAATGTTTTACATAAACAGTTCATTTCAATAAAATCTGAAAAATAGGCTTAAGAAATAATCTCCAAGAAGTAACACTGTTACTATTTGCAGATAACATAAGGTAATACAGAGAAAGTCCTAAAGACTCAGCCAAAGAAAACTATTAGAACAAATTCAGTAATGTTGCAGGATACAAATACAAAAAAACATTATATAGAAATGAAACTGTCAGAAATTAAGAAAACAATTCCATTTACAATTTAATTCAAAATGCTTCATAATAAATTTAACCAGAAGAGGTGAAAGACCTGTAAAAACTTAAAAGCATAAGAAATTAAAACTGAAGAAGTCAAAGGTAAAAATATTACATGCTCAGGAACCTGGGTGGCTCAGTTGATTAAGTGACTGCTCTTGGCTCAGATCATGATCCTGGAGTCCCAGAATAGAGTACCACATCGGGCTCACTGCTCAGCAAAGTGTCTGCTTCTCCCTCTGACCCTCCCCCCCTCTCATGCTCTCTCTCTCTCACTCTTTCAAATAAATAAATGAAAATCTTCAAGAAAAAATATTACATGTTTGTACATTAGAATGCTGTTAAAAAGCCCATACTACCCTAAGCAGTCTACCAATTCAGTGCAATCCCCAACAAAATTCCAATGGCATTTCCCACCAAAATAGAAAAATCCTAAGATTTGAATGAAACAAGACAAGACCCTGAACAGCTAAAGCAATCTTGCAATTGGGGGTGGGGTATCTGGAGGCTATCACCCTCTTTAATTTCAAACTATTTTACAAAGCTATAGTAATCAAGACAGTATGGTACTGGTATCAAAAGAGACACATAGGTCAAAGGAAGAGAATACAGAACCCAGAAATAAACCCAAGCTCATATAGTCAATTTATGACAAAAGAGGCAAGGGTATACAATAAGGAATGGACAGACTCAGGGTGTTGAGAAAACAAGAGTGCCACATGCAAAAGAATGAAACTCACATCATACAAAAAAGTAAACTCAAAATGAATCACAGGCTTGAAAATAAGACCTGAAACCAAGGCAAACAAACAAACAAGCAAAAAAAAAAAAAAAAAAAACCCATAGATTGTATAAGCTCCCTGATATTGGTCCCGGCAATAATTCTTTGGATCTGACTCTAAAAGCTAAGGCAACAAAAGCAGAAAAACAAATGGAACTAGGTCAAACTAAAATGCTTCTGCCCAACTAACAAAACCAACAGAATGAAAAAACAACCCACCCATGAGAGAAAATAATTGCAAATCATGTACAATAGGTCAAAATTAGAAATATATATTTTAAGAACTCAAATAGTTTAAAAAAAAAAAAAGAAAGAAATGGGACATTCCGAATAGACATTTTTCCAAAGACAACCCACACATGGTCAATGGATATAAGAGTAGATGTTCTATATCACCACTTAGGAAAACACAAATCAAAAATAAAAGGAGTTTTTACCTCATCTCTTACATTGGCTATTTCGTATTCCAGGTGTTCCTTAAATTGCATTTATAATTTTTGTTCTACTTCTTATAATGGATATTCAAAGTAACATTTTCAGAGAAATGAAGTGTGTGGGAATGAATGAACTGACTTATTGGTATGCACATTCCTGCCCTTGAATAAGAAATAACTTAGCTATCCCAATAGCCTGACACTCTGAATGGTAACTTGTGCTTAGGATACTAATTTCTTCTTGATGTAGCCATGTAAAGATTATGTCACCTGACTGAATTGAAGGTTGGCAGAGTCCTGCTGCCAGGATATTTCTGTACCGGCCTGAATCAAAGCTTTCATGCAACGTGCTTTTAAAGTGTCTAAAAGGGCAGAGACTTGGCACTTCTCTGAACTTACCCATAATTGAATGAGTTTTTGCTCTTATTTAAAAAACAATTTGTGAAAAAATGTTAAATATAGTTGATGTACAGTTACATTAATTTCAGGAGCACAAGAGTGATTCCAGTACATGCTACGCAGTACTGACCATGCAAAGTATAGTTACCATCTGTCACTATCCCTTATTACAATGTGATTGACTATATCCTATGTTCTGCTTTTCATCTCCATGACTTTTATAACTGGAAGTCTGTGCCTCTTAATCCCCTTCACACGTTCTATTTTTCTTTAAAAAATCATTTTATCTTTGGCAGAGAAATATTTTCAAATTCATGCAAGATTTTGCTCTTTAAATTTTCACAAGTTTAGGAAAACTAGCCTTAAAGTCATTAGGATTGAGATAATCATATTTTCTTCATAGTAAGCTTTACATTCAGAGTATGGGACACACCAAGCTCCTGTCTAATCAGATTCTTAGGATTTATAGTTAATTGTAACAATTTTGTGTTTTTGCTTATACCTTCTGTTTGCAGATTTCCATTCTGATCCTCCCCCAGAGAAAGATAATTTATGCATAAGAATGTTTACTGTTAATTACTTTAACCAAATTACCAGAAAATCTAGGAGTCTTGTGAATATAGTATGCCCATATATAAACAATGTTATTTGATGAGTTTAGGGAAAATAGCATCTAATTTTGTCAGAAATAGACTAATGACTCTACTGAGGCATAGAACTTTGAAAGATTTGCTGTTATTTCATTGAAGTTTTACTGGACACGGACAATTAAGGAAGAATTTGTGCAGATGTACAGTTTCTTCCTTTTTTTTTTTTTTTCATAGCTTTTCAAATCAGTCAGAAATGGGTCTCTCTGGTTCTTGCAGTAAGCGCTGCATGTTACCCAGTTAGAAAATTGCTCAGTGAAATTTTTAGTTCTTCCCCCACCCCCAACACACACAGGAAAGCTCAGAATCAAAGTGCACTATAAGCTGACAGTTCAAGGGTATAAAAACCTGTGCAACAAACAGAAAAGGGCAGTCTATTAGGGAATATGTTAGAAGGCCCTGAAATGAAGTTTGATTGCAGCAGAGCCTCCTGAGTAAGAATTAACGATAACCTGACATTGCTTTTTAATGAACACTGTTCGCTGCTTTAAATGCACTGAGAATGAGTTTTGCAGAGAATCACTTTCTCAGAAAGCAGTAAATTTAAGGGGACTGCAAGAAAAAAGAGGGAAGGATTACTATAGAATGTACTGAGTCATTAATTTGAAACTAATTCTTAAAATACTAAAAATGGGAAGCTGTTACATCTTTGTCTTCCTTTAATTGGTAGATTAAAATGAAACATCAAGAATTCATTATTACTTGAACAAAAGTTCTTTACCCACAAAGGATAAGTGTGATTGATTGCAAAAATACCACTTCCATCTATCCATGTCTTATCCTACAAAAGGACTTCGCAGTTCCTCTCATCAAGATGAGACCTCTTTCCCCTCTCTTTGAATTGTGCTAGCTTTTAGGACTTCATTTGGACAAGAGTACATGAGGATACGGAAATATGGGGGGACCACTTAGATGGCAAGTAAAAGCTGTTTATTCAGAGCTTGCAATAGCAAAGGAGTCAGCCACCACCACTTGTGTTGGCAGACTCAAAGGCAGGCAGAAGAGTGGGAAGGCATCATAATTCGGGGGATTGGGGGACGGGTGTTGGATAGAAGAGGTTTCAGGTATACACTGATTAGAGGCTGTTGGTGTGGGGAAACTGCAGGCAGGCTAACCAGAAGTTGGGACATTCTATGTGATTGGCTAAGAGTGTAAATTTGGCTTTTTCCAGCTGGAAGTTGGGGCAAAAATTAGGGGAAGTTGTCAGTTCTCAATAAAATCTTAGTTACTTAAGGCGGATTGCTATAGAGGTTATTGTTTAGTTTCCTGAACTGGTTACTGCAGACTGTGGGTCAGAAATCTGTTTCTGCATATAATCTGGCAATTTTCCCTTTGCTATATTCAATCTCTGTATGGAAAAACAGTTGAGCAGTTTTAAGCCTTGGCCTCAAGAGTCCAAGAACTACTCTTGGAATCTGCTATTGTTATGTAAACAAGCATGAAGTAGTCCACTAATATTTAAGAAGCCATGTGGTAGAAAGCCAGTTGCCCCCAGCCAAGACTAGCCTCGATGAGCCTACTGTCCAGCTGATTCTCAAACACAGGAGACCATCCAGCCAAAGTTGAGGATCCGTCTGTTCAACAAACACAGGAGTGAGCTTAGCTGAGACTGTAACTGAGTATTAGAATCATGAATAGTAATAACTGCTTACTGTCTTAAGCCATTGAGCTTTAAGTTACTTGTTACTGTAAATTTAGTATTTATAGTATAACTGGAAAAATTTACAACCCAATTAAGTCCTGAGTCTTTTAAATAGCCACTGAGAAAAGAGTCAGGCTTGAAAATGCAAAGGTAGAATTAAGACCACAGATTTTTGAAACTAAAAAATGTTCCATTTTTCATTTATTATTATTATTATTACACCCTAATATCTTCACTTGCAAAATGTGGAACCACACAACCTTTCTATTCCACTCCTCTCTCAACACTCCTTATGCATGCCACAGTGACGAGTGGTTGTTCTTTGCATAAATCACACCCTACTCATATAACTAGGAAGAGGAAAGTAACTCCACCGGAACTTTAGCAACTTGAACCATTCCCAGGAAAGAGAAAACAAGTTGTGTGACCATTAAAATGTTAATGGCATTGCTATGGGCTCACACACCATAATTTAAGTTTTATTTTACAATCTTTTAAGTGCTTAGTAATTGGTTTCCCCAAGTTTCCCATCAGTCATCAGGTTTCCTGTGGTGTAAGGGCCAAGCAGCAGCACTGAGGATATGATGACCTCACCTGAGTGTTCTGTTAACATTACTTTGGTTCTTCCTGCCTTGACTTCTCATTGCCAAGCTTAATTTTGGAGCCTTCCTATTGAAACTGTGGGTAGTCGATATACTGCCAAAATAACCTTCTGACTAGTCAGACTCAGTTTCTAGCTTTTTGGAAAAGAGAAACCCTTGACAATGTAATGGAGGTAGATGCATCTCCTCAAGAAAGATCTGGTGAGGTGTTGGGCGGGGGCAGGGGAGGGCAGGAGAAGGAATGAAGTCTAAGCTAGGAAAATACTTTTTGTTTATTCAGGGCAATATTACCTTTTTTCTCCTAGCCAAGATCACAGTAACCTTCTGATTACGATTATGGTTGTTGGATAGATAGTCTTTGTCTATCCTGTGATACGCTTTGATATACGGACTGAAGCCTTTTTTGTACCACTGCAACATCTCAGTCTTTTCTTACATATAAAATACCACTTCAACTGCTACATCCATACTACATAGAGATGAGGCCTCCCCCTGCAAACACCTGTAGTCCATAAAATCTGTATGGACTCCACCACTTAATACAACGAGAAACACTCCACAGCAGTCATCTTTTTCTTCATTTATGCAGTTGGTTTTAGTTAGGTAACTTCCCTTCTGGAATTTGAGTTCATCAGACCTCACTTCCTAACGTGCCATTGTTACACATTTTGTTTCAATTCACCAATATCTATAGATTATAAGGTAGTTTTCATTAAAGGGTAGTTAGTTTTCATTTAAAATAAATAAATAAATAAATAAAGATGGGGCGCCTGGGTGGCTCAGTGGGTTAAGCCGCTGCCTTCGGCTCAGGTCATGATCTCGGGGTCCTGGGATCGAGTCCCGCATCAGGCTCTCTGCTCAGCAAGGAGCCTGCTTCCCTCTCTCTCTCTCTCTCTCTGCCTGCCTCTCCATCTACTGTCAAATAAATAAATAAAATCTTAAAAAAAAATAAAAAAATAAAAAATAAATAAAAAAAAAAGAAAGTAAAAATGTTCCTGGGCATATGCATTCTCATATCTTGCCACTTATATAATTATTGTTACGGATTCTCAGAGAAATTCTCAAGACCCCACATGGAGCATGAATCCCAATGCAGGGCTCTATTTCACAATTCTAATTATGATCTGGGTCAAAATCAAGAGTCAGACACTTAACCAACCAAGCCACCCAGCTGCCCCAAGAAAAAATATTTTATGTTTCAGATGTTTGTTTGTTTTTGTTTTTTTTTAAGATTTTATTTATTTATTTGACAGAGAGAGATCACAAGTAGGCAGAGAGGCAGGCAGAGAGAGAGGAGGAAGCAGGCTCCCTGCCGAGCAGAGAGCCCGATATGGGACTCGATCCCGGGATCCGAGATCATGACCTGAACCGAAGGCAGCAGCTTAACCCACTGAGCCACCCAGGTGCCCATGTTTCAGATGTTTTTATGAGATTTTATGACTCTAATGATTGGTTTTAGAGAAGGTACAAAAGCTCTCTCAAGAATGGTCTTCCATATACCTTAGTGGTTATATTTACAGATTAAAATAGTGGAAGTATTTTTAGACAGCACAAAGAATTCACAATTAAGAAAACCATTTTCAGGGACGCCTGGGTGGCTCAGTTGGTTAAGCAGCTGCCTTCGGCTCAGGTCATGATTCCAGCGTCCTAGGATCGAGTCCGGGGTAGGGCTCCTTGCTCAGCAGGGAGCCTGCTTCTCCCTCTGCCTCTGCCTGCCATTCTGTCTGCCTGTGCTCGCTCTTTCCCCCCTCTCTCTCTGATAAATAAATAAAATCTTTAAAAAAAAAAAAAAAAACATTTTCAAGTCTCACTGATACATAGTCAAGGGATTTCTAGATATACTGAAAATGCTTATCAAATGCCTGGTTAGCACAGAGAAAAATCTGCAGAGAACCTCTGTAGTGCTCCAATTAACAGAAGAATGCTTAATATTCTCACTAACTGAACATTCAGGTGAGTGGTGTTAATCTTCTGTATGTAAAGAATTAGATATCCTTAGGACAATAAAAGTATCTGAAATCCATACCAATTTATATAAAAAATATTTTATTTTCCTTAAACATTAAGGAAATTTAAAAAACAAGCTTCCAGTACTGTGTATTTACTATATTCAAATATATTTAATTATATGCTGTCCTATAAACTTCCCTAGAAGTGTAGTGTGTTAATCTTTCCTTTTGATTAAATTATACCCTTTGAGATGCATCAGCTAATGTAACTGTGGTAATATCCTCAATAGTATGTATTTTGGTTCAGAGTATTTTGAAATCTTTAACCCCTTTAACTTGATTGTCTGACATCGAATGTTCTTTTAAGAACAAATAGTGCCTTCACTTGATAATCTAAGTGTTAACAATTATAGTAATAAAGACAAGGTATCCAATCATTTTAGGTTAATTCGTCTAAAATTCTGCATGTTATTTAAATCTCAAAGATTCAACACTGAATTTAACAAAGTCCTTTTAAATTAAACCCATGTTAAGTCACCAAAACTTGTAGAGAACCTCAAAGGTAAAAACAAATGAAAAATAAAATTTTAATACAAGTCCTTTCATGCCTAGGTATATATAAAGGTTTCAGTTTACTGCCATTTCAATCCAAATTGCTGCCTTTGCAAGGTGAAAAGGAGTACTCTTAGTTTAATATTTAAATTTTTCAATTAATGCCTGGGTATTTGTATTTTCAAGAGAGTTTTAATTATGCATGTTGCAAAGACATAATACAGTTTCCATTACACTCATTGATAAGATTCTATATTAAAGGTTTTTCTGGTAACATAGTAAGTAGGATGCTAATGAAGATTCTGTAGTCTTTGCATATTTCTTTTCAATCACTTGATCTCATGGTCAGTCAAGTTTTAGTTTTCTAAAAGTGTTGGGAATCATACTTTTGCCAGTTTTACTTCATTCTCTCTAAGAGTACAAAGAATAAAGCCTTTCATAGGATTAGCATTTGAAAGTGCTATTAGGAAAGAGGAAGATTGAAATGCCTCATACTAAAGAAATTTCAAAAGAGGCGATACAACCAATGGAATTAAGTCTTAAAATGGAATTCACCTGTGTCCTAAAGTACTGGAAGCAATGTATTAAGATAGCTAAGAACTGAACTACTAGAATTTAGAAATACTGAAACATATTAATTGATTTAAGAGACTTCTATAGAGAGCAGTTACTAATGATTGTAGAGAAGAATAGATGGTTATAGAATACAGTATTATTATATATTACCAGGTATTATTACTAGGTAATATGTTTTGAAACCAAAGATGATGACAGAGTAGGAGGACCCTGGTTCTTCTGGTCTCAGGAACACAAGGTATTAAGTCATTCTAAATACCCCAGAAATCAACCTGAAGACTAACAGAAAAAAACTCTACAACTAAAAGAAGATTCCACATCAAAGGTAGGAAGCACAGAGATATGGTTTATGGGAGAAGCAGATGTGCAGTGTTGCAGAGAGGAGGGTGCTGTGGTCATGGAGAAACATAAGAGAAAAGAACAGCATAATGCACAAAGAGCAATAGCTCGAGATCCACTGGATTAGAAAACAAGAGGGCCTGAATTTCAGGAGTTCCTGCAAACAGTGAGTCCTAAAGCCCAGGGTTTTAAAAGTTAGCAGTCTTGGCTGGGATAGAGACCTGAAGTCACTGCCCTGATCCTGGAAGGGAAGAAGACAAAGAGCCTGGGGGTAGACATTTGGGAAACAGCAGTCTTGACGGGCGGTGGGGACCGGGGGTGGACACATTAGGAAGACTATTCACTCTTCTTGGAAACTATCCCTGGGATGCAGTGTTCACAGAGATACCTCTCCTGGAACAGGGAAGTTGGCTGACACCATTTCCCACCCCCACCTCTCAGTATAAGCTCAGAGCCACCAATGGGAGGCAGCATAGCATGGACTGACTTGCTGTGTCCTAAAGTACTGGAAGCAAGTCTGACTGACTTGCTTCCTTCGGCTACTGCCGCCTTTGCTCTGGCAGGGCTGCCCTTCTCAGTCAAACTTGCCTCAGTTGCACAGGAGCAGACCACTCCCCAAAATCCCAGTGCAGGACCCTATCCCTACCACATTTCTAAAGTCTGTTTTTTGTGGTTTCTTTTTTTTTTTTTTTTTTTAAGATTTTATTTATCTTATAGAAAGAGAGAGAGAATGAGAGCAAGCAGGGGGAGCAGTGGAGGGAAAGGGAGAAGTTGGCTTCCCACTGAGCAGGGAGTCCGATGTAGGACTCCATCCCAGAAACCTGGGATGGTGACCTGTGCCAAAGGCTGAGATTTAACTGACTGAGCTTACATTGCCCCTAATGCCTGCATTTTTTAGAAAGTCAGCAGGCTTGACTGAGATAGAGCCAGGAGGGCACTGGTTACACCAATAGAGAAGACAGGCAAATAAAGGAAGGGGGGATGGTGGTAGCTAGACAGCATGGAAACAGCAATCTGAAAAAAAGCTGGAGTACAGAGAAGGTAAATTATTCACTATTCTAGGAGTGCTTCCCTGAGAGGCAGCATTTAGAGAGTTACCTCTTAGGGAACAAAAGAGTTGGCTGGTGCCATTCCCCTCCCCTCAGCATAAACAAAGATCCATCTGAGGGAAGGAGAACAGCACCCTGGCTGCCTAACTTACTGACACCAAGCCCCACTCCCCATGTTCCCCTGGAACTGCCCTTCTCAGTCAAGCTTACCTCAGTTCCAGTGCAGCAAGCCCCCTCCTCCATGAGACCAGCACAAGCCCCTGCCCACATTACATCTCCCAACTACAGTTCTGCAGGGCCTCAGTTCTGGTGGAGTCAGTGTCAAGTCTCATTTCACAAATGGACAAGAGCACACCTAATTAAAACTCACCACATTCACTCCAGGGACCAAACACTGTTCACAGCAGACAAGGAGAGATTCTGCAGACGACTGGCCTGAAGGACAAAACAACCAAAACCCAACATCAGAGCCCACACAGCACAGACTAGAGATACCCCCTGAAGCACCAGGCCCTGAGCATTACATGACCTTGTCTTCATAAGACCATCAATTTCAAGAGGATACATATTGGCTTTTCTAACACAAAAAAGAGGGCAAAGATAGACAAAATGCCAAGATGGAGAAATTTATCCCAAATCAAAGAACCAGGTAAGGCCAGAGCCAGAGATCTAACCAAACAGATGTAAGTAACATGCCTGGTGATGAATTTAAAGCAACAATCATAAAGACATTCACTGGACTTGAGGAAAGAAGACATCAGGGAGATCCTGACCAAAAAGATATAGAATTAAAGATCAGATGAAGAATGCTATAAACCAGATTGAAAAGAGGCTTGATGTAATGAACAGCAGGCTGGAAGAAGCAGAGGAACAAGTTAGTGACCTAGAAGACAAAACAGAAAATAATGAAGCTAAGCAAAGAAAGAAAAATTATGGAACACAAGATTAGACTTAGGGAATGCAATGACTCCATCAAACACAGTAGCATTCATATTATAAGAGTCCCAGAGGAGAGAAAAAAGGGAACAAAATTTATGTCAAGAAATTATAGCATCAAACTTCCCTAGTCTGGGGAAGAAAGCAGACACATAGATCCAGAAATCGCAGAAAACTCCCATCAAAATGGGACGCCTGGGTGGCTCAGTGGATTAATCCTCTGCCTTCAGCTCAGGTCATGATTCCAGGGACTTGGGATCAAGCCCGGAATCAGGCTCTCTTCTTGGCAGGGAGCCTGCTCCCCTCCCCCTCTCTGCCTGCTTGTGATTTCTCTCTGTGACAAATAAATAATTAAAATCTTTAAAAACAAACAAACAAACAAACAAACAAAACACCTCCCATCAAAATAAAAAAAAAAGCATGCCAACACAAAGACATATAATTGTATTCACAAAATATAGTGATGATGAAAAAAAAAATCTTAAAATCAGCAAAACAGTATTTAACTTACAAAGGAAAACACATAAGGCTAGCTGGAGATTTCTCAACAGAAACTTGGCAAGCCAGAAGAGAATGGCATGAAATCTTCAAAGCACTGAAAGAGAAAAATCTGTAGCCAAGAATATTCTATCCAGCAAGGCTATCATTCAGAATAGAAGGAAAGATTAAAAAAAAAAAATTCCCAAACAAAAACTAAAGGAGTTCATGACCACCAAACCAGGCCTGCAAAAAATATTAAAGGGGACTCTGAGTGCAAAGGAGAGAACAACAGTGACAAAAGATCAGAGGAAATATCCAGAAACAACAAATAAAATAGCAGTAAGTATAAAAAAAAAATTACTTTGAAAATGAATGGACTAAATTCTCCAACCAAAAGGAACAGGGTGTCAGAATGATTAAAACAAAAACAAAAACAGCAAAAAAAAAAACAGAAAACCCAAGACCCATCTAAATACTGCCTGCAAGAGCTCATTTTAGACCTAAAAATAACTGAAGACTGAAAGTGAGGGGTTGGAGAAACATTTTTTAGGTAAACGAATGTCAAAAGAAAACTGGAGTAGCAATACTTGTATTGAACAAACTTTTTATTATTTTGTTGTTTTTACTCTGCTTTGTTATCAAAGTAGTAGTACTGACTTCTGAATTAGTAGTATTAGTCTGGTATTAGTCTGAATGTGTTTCCTCAATTCCATTATCTGTAAAATTTTGATGAGTCTGGTCTTTTTTCTAATGTTTGGTAGAATTCACCAATGAAACCATGTGATCCTCGGCTTTTCTGTTGTAAGATATTGGAGTCCTAATTCAACCTTTCATTATTGATCTAAAAAGATTTATTTCTTGGATTCAAGATTCATGATTCAATTGTGGTAACCTGTACATTTTCAGGATTTTTTTTTGTAAGTTACCAGACTTATTAGTATGTAATTGTTAATAATAATTTATTGTCACACTATGTATTTCTATGGTTACCTGCTGTATTGTTTTCCCTGCCATTACTCATTTTGGTTTTTGAGGGTTATTTGTTTGTTTGTTTGTGTTTTTAAATTTATTTGACAGAGAGACACAGTGAGAGACGGAGCATGAGTAGGGGGAATGGGAGAGGGAGAATCAGGCTTTCCAGTGAGCAGGAAGCACAGTACGGGGTTTGATCCCAGGAATGTGGAATCTTGACCTGAGCCAAAGGTAGCTGCTTAATGAATGAGCCACCCAGGTACCCCTGGTTTTTGAGTCTTAATGTAAAACATTGCCAACTTTATTTATTTATTTTTCAGAAAAATTGGTCATTACTTTCAATGTTATGTTATTGTTTATTCTGGTCTCTATTTCTGATTTTTATTTCCTTCCTCTACTAAATTCTAGCTAAGTTTCTTTTTTTCTCTAGTTTTTTTGTGGTATAATGTTTATTTTAACTTTTCCTTAATATAAGCATTGATAGCTTAAATTTCACTCTAACATCTGCTTTTGCCATATCCCACAGATTTTAGAATATTGCATGTTCTTGGTTTTGAAACATTTTGATTTTGTTTGATTTCTAATGTGTCCTGCTGCTTGGACAGTAGGGTGCTAATATTTATGTATCAAATACTTAATATTTACAGTGTAGATTTTCCAGTTTTGTTTTATTGTTATCTTTAATTTTGTACCACTGTGGCTAGAAAATATACTTGGTAGGATTTCCATCTTCTTCAACTTGTAATATTTGTTAAGTCTCTTTCTATGTGAATTAACCAGAGGATACTGCTGTGTGTTCTTGAGGAAAATATGCATTTTTCTTGGACTGTCTTATATCTTTTAGAACCATGTATTCTAAGGTGTGCTTCAAGTAAAAAAAAAAAAAAAAAAAAAAAAAGTTCTTGTTGGAAAAAGATTAACTGAGGGTACTCATTTAAAATAAACCACATCAGAAGGGAGTTGCATGAGGGAATGGAAGAAATAGGTGGAGAGGATATGGAGTGCTTATGAGAACTGAGTAATGTATAGAATTGTTGAATCACTATATTGTACACTTGAACACCTGAAACTAACACTATGTTAATTCTACTGGGATTAAAATTAAAAAAAAAAAACTGTTACACACACACACAAATGCATAAACTATAAGGGCAAACCTAAGTGCTGCCTATACATATCTATGTACCTTTAAGTATATGTAAGTCCATTTATGTAAAAAGGTTAGGTTCACTTTTTAAGGAGATAAATGGCAACAACAGGACCACAGCACTAAAGAGCCAACTGGATAAAAAACTACAATCTCTGATAAGTTGCAAGTAGCACAAAGGTGCCATGAAACTTGGGACAAAAGAGGAGCCATATAATTCATACGATATGGCTCAAGGCCAAGGTTTCAGGATTTTGAATATATAAAGATTTTTGGTAGACAAGATTAAGATTATCTCTTTAGGAGAAATAGTTCAATTAAGCGGTGACTTATGCTCCCTGGAACACCAGTCTGTCTCAACTTCAGCTATAGCTTACAACCATACAGAAAGGAGGAATTTATAAGTAAATATATATCAAAAGTTAATGAAGTGCCTGGGTTGTCTTGATTCTGGTTCATGTCATGATCTGTGTTATGAGATCAGGCCCCATATGGGGCTCCATGATGAGTCTGGAGCCTGCTTAATTCTCTCTCCCTCTCCCCCTCTGCCTCCCCATCCTTCACCCTGCTCCATCCCCACCTCTCCCCCCCCCCCCGTCTCACCCCCATCTCTCCCTCTCTCCCCCCAAAAGTTAAAAAGTTAGATTTTATTGATGGATAGGATGTTTTTATCACTGTACTACAAAGTACTAAATAACCACAAATTTTTGAATTATTTTAGGTTAAAAATGTATGCCTTATACCTAGCTTACAGGTTTTTCATAGATGCAAATAAAGTTATGCACACTTTTACAGCTATTGATTAGTTCATCTTTTAGTCACAGCTACTTTAAGGATTATCCTCCCCACCACAAGACTTAAAACAAGTAAATCCTACAGGCAATAGTACTGGTTTTTCCTGTACACACATGGAGTACAAATATGACCCGCCAACAACAAAAAGCTCAACTGGCTACAATACCAACATGTTAAGTATCCCATATACAAACTTCTTAGATCTGAATTTAAGCCAAAAGTCTCGACATTTAAGACAATTTAGATAACCCTTAAGCAACATGGATTTGAACTGTGTAGTTCCACTTAATACACAATCTGATGAATATAGTACAGTACTACAAATGTATTTTTCTCTAGCTTTACTTTGTTGTAAGAATTCAGTATATAATTCATATAAAGCAACTTGTTAAAATATCAGTAAGGTTTCCAGTCAACAAGAGCCTACAAGTATCTTTTGGGGGAGGTCAGTGTGAGAGGCTCAGAAGTTATACATGGATTTTTTACTTCATGTGGGGGATGGCACCCATAACCCCATTTTTTCAAGGGTCAACTAGTTTTTTGTTTGTTTGTTTAAGATTCTATTTATTTATTTGACAGAAACAGAGGGATCACAAGTAGGCAAAGAGGCAGACAGAGAGAGAGTGGGAAGCAGGCTCCCTGCTGAGCAGAGAGCCCAATGTGGGGCTTGATCCCAGGACCCTGAGATCATGACTTGAGCTGAAGGCAGAGGCTTAACCCACTGAGCCGCCCAGGCACCCCAAGGGTCAACTAGTTCTATTTTCATATCACAAACTTGCATAATAGCTAAATAAATATTGCTGGACATGGTGCTTTTACTGACCAGCTATCAGTGTTACATGTACTTTGAGAAGTTTATTCCAATTATATACAGGCGATTAATGCCACGGAATGAAGTGATCAGGCAAACATTCCTAAAGAGCTTCTAGAGTATAGATTTAAAACCTTAGAAAAGCTGTTCTGGCATCCTCCTAAGTCCTGATTGGAGCAAGGGGGATCTTAGGACACCTAAGGGCACCTTGCAGGGAGTCCTCGAGTCAGGAAGGAAGGTCCGGGTTGCTAGTTCCCTGTAAATGAAGGGGAAATAGCACCTCCTTTGAGCTATTCCTGCAAGGCTGGTGCAGGAGCCTGCTGCTTCCCTGGACTCCCTCTTCCTTGCTGAGATTTGGGAGTTTGAATCTTTTTAAGAAAAATCTTTTGCTAAGATGGATTTCAAAATGAGACAAAATGATAAACCTATTTCCTTCACCAATTGGGCTTCTGGAATGGCCTTACTTCCAGTTTCTTGGGTTTGTTTCCAGTTGTTAATAAAGCATTGGAACAAGAAAACAAATACAGTGATTGGAGGGAAAATGTAAAACCCAAATAATTTCACAAAAAATTATCCAAGTTTTAGAACCATCACGTGTCTCCGACCTGGTTAGCATTTAAAAAAAAAAAAATCCTTTTTATGTTTAATGTAAGAAAATACAAGATTTAAACAGATAGTTGAAAATGTGTGTACACAGATCCACAAATATTGATCTTTAAAAAAACGTCAAACAGAAGTGTAACTCAGCTTCAGGGATCATTAGAATGTGTTATTTTTCTGTTTTTATATCATTCTGCAAAGAAATAAAGCATTTGGAAAATATTGTATAAAAAGGTAGTAGAGTAGAAAAGGACAAGTTATCTGCAGATGGTATTTTGTGTACATAGAACTTAAAGAAATCAGTCGATAGAAAAGCAGAATGTCTATCTTATAACCACTCATCCAGATACAAACATTTTTTCCTTCAACGCAAAAAGTGACCACCCTACATTTTATATCAATAGAAAGTAGTAAAAAGATTAATAAAAAACATTCAAAATATATGTTATAAATCAACAAAAACATTACAAAAGAGAAATACACAAGAATGACAGACCAGCTCTTAAGGAGTTCCAGAATGCTCTGGTTAGATCTTAGAAGTTACTAGAGATAACATATTGACTAGTAATTACTACTTCAAGTTCTCAGCATTTTAAGCATATTGCTTCTTAAATTAACAATTTTTTTTTTCAAATTAGAGTTTATTTTCTGGGATTTTAAGCAACACAGGCTTAATATCTTACAATGCTTACTCTTTATATATTTAAGTGTAGGATCAATATACTATTTCCAGAAATTAAACACAAGAAAACATGGGTCAACAGCTTTATATATGCACAATTTTAGTACTAGTTTTAAGGATTTATGGGAGATCGAGGTTATAACTTAAGTGTATCTCTAACAGACTTTGATCAAGAAAATTGGAAATAATTTCAATGCTAATAAGAGTTCAAACAAACATGATCAATTTAAATAATAGAAAGTTTGGGGTTTTAATATTTAATATTCACTACCTAATGTTTAGAAAGTTAGGTACACTGGGACATATATGTCATCCATTCCCTCCTCCCTTCCACTCAACCACCTCCCGTGAGCACAAATATACAGAACAAAATTTTAAAGGAAACACTAATTTAGGATTTCAGAGTTTGAATACTAAAGTACTGCTTACTTATAAACTTCTTTAAATGATGTATGAATTAAGTTCATGATTATAATAATCAAGTCTTACCTCTAGTCTATAAAACTTGTGAAATTTAACTTGAAGATTAACTTGAAGATGGAATTAGTGTTTTCAAACACTTTTAATAGATCACATGCAGACATTTACCCCTAAAATACTGAAAGCTGAGTGCTTTTTTTTTTTTTTAAGATTTTATTTATTTATTTGACAGAGAGAGATGACAAGCAGGCAGAGAGGCAGGCAGAGAGAGAGGAGGAAGCAGGCTCCCTGCTGAGCAGAGATCCCGATTTGGGGCTCGATCCCAGGACTCTGGGATCATGACCTGAGCCGAAGACAGTGGCTTACTAACTGGCACATTAAAGCAAGTATTTTTAATGAAAAATAGAAGTTATTAAATAAGGATTCACTTTTGGAGAAAGAATCCTTGATTTTAACTGAATTTGTTTTTATTGAAGTATAAGTAACACAGAATATCTTATTAGATATCTTATTACTGAATCCTACTGATTCAGTATTTTTATTTTATTTTATTCAGTATTTTATTTTTATATATTAAGAAACTGGCTCACTATAAGCCTCACTACGTAAACACTCCATGGCCACTTGCATCCAGACTAATGGGCCATAACAACTCTAAGTTAGTTGTTCTCAGCCGTTACCTTCTCTTGGAGGGGATAGTGTGAGGGAGGGGCTATATATGTAATATCACCACACAGAAGCTCTGGGTTTGAGACGAGGTTAAGGGTTTTTAAAAGCTAACCAAGTGATTCTGACATGCAACCAAGCTAGATGTTCTTCTGAGATTGACATCTCAGAAGTAGTAGATCCCTACTTCATATCTCCCAAGTGCAAGTTTTTTACCTTCCTTAAAATATGAATAGTGCCCGTTTGTGAAGAGGACAACAACAATTTTGATGTGGAATAACTAATTTGTTGATAGAATTTTGTTTCAAGTATTGAAGTATACTAATACATGTGGCAGTTGGTCTATGGCCATGAGGAGTAGAAACTCAAATTATCTCAAGATTAAAGAAAATAAACAAAGCCCCACATAAATCTCTATGCATTATACAGGGTTGGGAATGGAAAAGCTAACAGCTGCTCTAGAGATGAGCTATTATATGACCTCAGGCTACAGAGGCTCTCTAATGACATCTCTGCTTTTTCCTAAAGTCTATTCTATTTCTCTCTACAGACTGGTTTCCCTTATTTTCTCAGTTGATAGTCCCTCATTTAACTTACCCATATATACAATTTGATTGGCCAAGCAGATTCTTGTTATTAGGTCAGTTTCATTAGATCAGGGGCTCAGCTCCAGTCTACTCAGCTGGGGTAGTGGCAAGGCCCGCAGTCACCTAGATGCCATCCACATGAGTGGGGAAGACTCCCACAGAAGCCACCAGTGGTGAATGAGTGAGGACACTCACATTCCAGCAAGCACAAGACAGTCCAAGGCTTTCAGAGTGACACTGGATATGGCAACGTTTGCAATTAACATGAGGATTAGTAAACCTGATTTTACCAGAATGTTTTCCATGAAATGATCATGTCTATGAGACTACAGGTTCTTTTGGAAGCATGCATATAACGGAGCAGTTCTGTCTTCTGAAAGGTGTGAGTTCTGTCAAATCATGTTATTCACTTATGTGCAAAATAAAGGCTGCAAATGGATAGTTGGCATAGCAACTATGTACATGATCTCCCAAATTTCAGCTTATTTCTGAAAAAGAAAGAAAGAAAAAAAAGCCCTCATCCTTAAATCATGAACATTCTTTCACCTCACTGAGATCTACATTAACCTATCTAACTTATCTATACTATCTATACTGTATGCACATTGCATACAGGTTCTTATAACTTTATAGCAAGTTATTGCTTGCTCCATTATATTGTACATGTAAATCCTCAATTTTCCCATTTAAACACCAGCCAATCACAGTTACAAGATCCTGAGGTTTAGGAGGACATACTGGCATATTGATAAATCATTTAAGTTTTCCCCCCTCTCATTAAAATTTAATTTTAAAGTAGGTCAAATAGAGCCTCTTTTTAACCATTTGTTTTGAAATTATTCATTCTTAAGAGATTATATTGTAATGCCATAATTTTGCCAAACTGTATAACTGTCTATTTACCCAGTAGGTCTTGATCATGCAATAGCTCCAAAATAATCATTAACTCAGTTAAAAATTTGTTCAAGTGCTTCACTTTTGCTTTAATAATCAATTTACAAGAAATACAGGACACTGTAGAACATATAATAAGGGGGCTTGAACTGTAAAAATCCAGACTGTGGGAAACTGAAGGACAACGAATGGGTTTGTTCATTAACCGCAAAAAAATAGGAGGGAGAGAAAAAGATCTTCAGTAAACTTAATGAGCAAGTTTACAAATTTTAACTTGTGGACTATATTTGTATTCTTCTTTGAAAAAAATTCAAAACTGTTTAAGATGTGAAAATTTAAACACTGAATATTCAATGATTAACTCAGATCTATAGCTACCTTGAAAATTTTCATCAACGTTGATCAGAATAAACATTTTCCCATTCTCCCAAAGGACAATTTCTAGTATTCAGTAAGATCTTACCTAAGAGCTCCAAAATTCCATTACAAAATCAGGTAAGTAATCTAACAGAGGTTTCCTAACTACTGTAATACTTGTTAACTGCATCAAGCAAGTCCTTTCACTAAATCTTCTCTATCTGTTGCTTGGGAAAATTTCTGCTCATGTCCAACACCATCTGGTCTGGAAGGTGTTCCAAGCAGTAAACTGCTGTAGGGAGCAACTCATCTTCCCTATGGGGGGTAGTTTTAAAAGACAAGGAAAAAGATAAACGTAGTACATAATTTACTAGCTATTTCATGTCTACATCCAGCTAGAGTTTCTATACACCTAGATACGTATGTAATTACTTACCATATCATTAGGTTATATATCTCCATTAAAAAGTTCAGGGAAATGTCCTAATGTTTTCTAAGCTATAACAGAAGCTATATATAAATCTAAAAAGAACATCAAAATTCAAACTTTACTCTTTAAAATTCAGAGTGGAGACCCAAATTCTAATTAACTTGCCCAGGGTCACAGCCAGGATTAGATTCCAAATTCTAATCCTAGAGCATTATTTTCCCAACATGATATTGCTTATTTTAAAGCTCTAAATGTGATCTATCATCTGATTTTGGCTAGGAGAGAATAGAGGAAATCAAATTCCAGAACAGTTCTGTATTAAATATCTTCCTAGTAAAATGCCACCTGGGTAGCTTTAGAAAGTACTACACTTCAAGAAGGGGTGGGGGGGAGGCTAACTTTATATTTAACCCATTAACTAACTTGTGTAATCACATAGTCCATTGCCATTTAATCAGGACAGCTAATTGCCATAACTCAGAGGTTAGCTTAACCAGGTCACTACTCTTCCTAGGAATCAGCTTCATCAAATTCGTAAGATGGGCCTTAATCATCTAGATGATTCTAGTAGATGATACATTCATCTAGTAGATGATGTATTTCTGATTCTGTATTGTAAAATACAGGTTTTTTTCAGGTTACTTTTCATTCTAAGAAGTTTTAAGGAGTAAGCTTCACATTATAATTAGCAAGCAGTTATCCTGTAATTAAGTCAAACTTCATCTTCTGTAAACTGCAATACTCCAATGGAAAGAATTGGCTTTTCCACAACAGGCTGCCCAGAAAGCTGCCAGGATGACTTTTTGAAATAAATCCCCTGTTTAAAATCTTTCTGTGGCCTGCCCAGCACCTGTTGAATCAAGTCCACACTCCTCAATGTCCTATGAAACATGGTATCCTGGCTTCCATCTGTCTGCCTTTACTTCATAAACCACTTTATACAAACTGTAACAGTTTATGCTGTAATTTAAAACAGGTAAAGTTCCTTAGTGGTCTCTGTTAAGTATAAAATATGAATGGATTATAGAACATAATCAGTTAAAAAGTTGCTGTATTTGAGCCACCCAGACTCAAATGTTAGCCTGTTCTACTATCTAGAAAGTTGCAAAGCCAATCCGCATTCCATAAGTAGACAAACTCCTGCCAGTATCCATGAGATGAACCTGGAAAGTGAATAGAGTTTCTTCCCTTTGTCTAATTCTCTTGATAAGGTATTCTTGTAATGCAAAGATTTAACAGAAATACAAGTTCATACAAGTTAAAAATCTACATGCCAGCTGTTCTGTGTGCCAAGATACAGCAGTGAACAAATGTCCCTGTCCCCTGTGCTCATACTTTGTTAGAGGATATGGACTATACATCAATAAATGTGTCAGATCAAAGCTTAGAAGAAAAAAAGCAGCATAAGGAAGATAATGATGTTTCAGAAGTCAGCAAAGACTTCTCTGATAAGGTGGTATCTCCTTTGAACCTGAGAATAAGAAAGCCAGTTATGCAGGTATCTGGGGAAAGATCAGAGAACTGAGCAAAGGCTCTGAGTGGGAATGTGCTCGCTTAAGAGAGCAAGAAGGGGGCAGAGCACGGCTTGAGTGGTGTGGGCAAGTGAGAAGAGCAGATGAGAGATCCGAGCGAGTGTGGGGATGGGGTTGGGGTGAAAGTGCAGCATATCCTATAGGACACCGTGGCAGTCAGTTATAACTAAGACACCCTATTAAGTGTCTTCCATAACTTCTCTTCATAACAATTCTAGGAAATTTGGCTTCATGGTCTACACACTTCAAATTATTTATCATCTTTACATGTCTCGTGTATGTGTATATATTTCAGAAATAAATCCATTGTAATGCTGATGGACTAATGCTGATGGACTTTGTTAAATGGTGAAACAATCTGGTTTCTACTGAATAAGACTTTAGGACCTACTGCAAAGATAGGGTAGGCCCAGAAATGGAGATTTTAGCCACCTACAGAAGCAAGCTTGTAAGATTTTTCTAGAAAGCTATTCTCGACTGTAAAATTGATATTTAGCCACTAAAAACAGAAATAAAGTTGAACTTAGTTTTTAGTAAGTCAATGAAATGGAGTCTAGTTAATCATAAATTTGCTGGGTGCATTTTTGAAATACACTGCCCATCTGTGCGTTACACTTTTTAGTGAGCCTCCAAAAATGCACTGGTGCAATATTTTTAGGCTCCTGTTTGAGTACACTCCTTCATTTTTAGGATATTTTGGCAAAGATAGACGTTACTATTGCTCTTAAGATGGTCTTAAAAGGAAAATATGCACCAGCATAATCTTAAGAAATTATAATTAAACTGCTACTTATAACCTTCCTACCTTTCTAAATAAAATAGAATGTGTAAAATGAAAGCCCAAGTTCCTGAAGGATATTAAAAGTCCGTTTAATGCACCAGTCATAAATTTTAAGTGGATCACATGGAATTTATCTTGTGTGTTGTAAATATAGAAGTGCAGTGAACTACTACACTGTTCACTTACAGAATAATTGTTACATAACTAGCAATTTTCAAGTCTTCACCATGATAGGACTAATGCACACAAAACCATTTACTTTACATATGTATGCCCAATACCAGAAGAAACACATGGGTGAGCTACCACTTAACCACTACTATTTTAGTTTAATATAATCAAGATTGTTTACAATTTTCAAAATGTTTAACTGAAAATACTTCATAGGCAAGTACTAAACAAAGTAATTGTTTCCTTTCTTCCAGATAGCTGGTAAGGGGTTTCAAGAATTATGTTGAATTGACTGGATAAATCAAGGTAGAATGAGTGTTATCACTGGTACAGCATTTTGTCTCCACTGAAAAGAGCTAGAAGCATTTGATAGAACCTCAAAAGAAACCCAGGTATAGCAACAGTACCTTCAGCCGCAAGGTGAACAGAAAGTATTCACAGCTAACACTCGTAACTTCCTAAAAATACCACAGATTATAACTGATAACTGAAATAAAATCTGTTCAATATTTCTTCATTTTATTATTATTAATGGCAAATATTGGAGTACCAACAGTGAGACTGTGGCTCTACCTTCTCATTTAATCCTACTGAGCTTCCGTGAAATAATTCATCTTATTCTGAGGAAATGGAAGCTCAACAAGTTCAACTTGACCTCACTTATTAGTCAGCTCAGGACACTGTAACAAGAAGTGCTTAAGACTGGGTGCCTTAAGTTTTCTCTGTTCTGGAGGCTAGAAGTGTCGGGTACTTCTAAAAACTAGAAGTAAATAAATGTGAAGAGTAGCAATCCAGAATTAAAGCTTCAAATGGTCTTGAAACCTCTCTTGCATACTCTTTAAAATCCATTACCACCTAAATCTTGATGCTTCCTCATTTAGATCTAGCCAAGTGTTTTCTACAAAAAAAAACAAAGATTCTAGTGACCGGCTATAATCACCCTACATGAGACACTTGATTTTTGTAGGGTGGTTTCTGTATTTACTAATTCAAATATTGAACACTCTTGAAAGTGAGTTTTGGGTGTAAACTAGAGGCCCTAGGAGCTCAGAGTTTTAAAAAAAAAATACTCAATTTAGATAGGAATACTGAAAAACAAAGAATAGGGCAGATCTCTATAAAGCAAAGGAACAAATACAACCCTGTCAATCAAAATTTTGGAAGGCCTAACGAAAGGCTCACAAATTGTTATAGCATCCTACGCATGCTCTTAGACACTGTAGAAGATCTAGACTAGTTAACATTTTAAGCAGTCTCACCTTTTTTATTTGCTTGAAAATAGTTTTCAGGAGCAAAGACCTGTCCTCCCCACACACTGGAATTCAACCAAAACAAAGTTTAATAAGAGGCATAATATTAAATGCCAATGTAACCTTTGAAATACTAAGAATCATCTTTGCTAAGAACACACAATATGCCTTTAAAATTAAGTCAAAGCAGACACGCCAATTACATTTACTCAAATTATCCCAGTGTAAGATAAACATTCGGTTAAAAGAACTCTACATGCCTATTCAGTGATTTGCAATCTCAGGCTTATACTGGACTAAAAATAAGTTACATAGTCCATCTTTTCCCACAAAATTTTAACAGTGAGCTAATGCATTACTTCTTTCAAATATCCTTGTAGGGTTTTTTTAATTTTTTAATTTAAATTCAATTTAGTTAACATATACTGTATTATTAGTTTCAGGGGGAGAATTTAGTGATTCTTCAGCTCATGTAAAATCCAATGTTCATTACACGAAGTGCCCTCCCTAATGCCCATCACCCAATTACCCAATCCCCCACCCCACACCCCTCTAGCAACTCTTAGTTTCTTATGGTTTGCTTCCCTCTCAGTTTTTATCTTATTTTTTTTCTTTTCTTCCCTTATGTTCATCTGTTTTCTTAAATTCCATGTGGGAGTGGAATCATATGGTCCTTTTCTTTCTCTGACTGACTTGTTTTACTTAGCCTAATCCCCTCTAGTTCCATTTTTATAGGTTCAAATTATTTAATTACTTCAGATTGCCTCAATGCAATTCATTCAATATTTCTCATTGTCATCTACGAAAATACATCTTAAAAATGTTAACCCACTGGTCAACACAATTCATTCAATATCTCTTATATATTGCCATCTACTGAAACACATCTTAGGAACATTGCCCAGTGGTCAATTTTACCCCCCAAAAATAAATGGGTATGTATGGGACATTTTTGGATGCTACAAGTATTGGCTGGTGATGAGTGAGGAAGGTGGAAGTGCTACTAACATCTGGTGGGAGATAAGACAGGGACACTATTAAACATCCCACAAACAGCCCTCCCAAAACAAAGAAAGTACCAATGATGCTGAGGTTTAGAAAACTTGGGTTAACACTGGAATTATGCTAATGCAGCAGGCACAGAGCTAATTACTACAAATACAAAGAACACGGATTTTGGAGTTCCAGGGACTGGCTTCCATCCTTGGCTCCATCATTTACTAACAATGCTATCTTAGGCAAATTGCCTAACTGCTCGGTTGCAAAACCATTAAAACCATTCCATCTCAGTTATTGTGAGGATCACAGGAGGTACTACATGCAAAGCTGCTAGGACAGTGACCAGGAATCAACAGATGAAGAATCAAAAGGTAACTGTCACAGTAAGGAGGAGCCCAAGGAGCCCTTGGATGGGATCCTGGAACAGAAGGAGCTTAGGTAAAGGCTGAAAAAAATCTAAGTTATAGACTTCAGTTAATAATCATATAACAGTATTAGTTTATTCTGATATACCCCACTAATGCAAGATGTTAATAAAGAATATGTACTAATTTCATGTTTCCTAAATCTCAATCTATCCTGAAATTTTAAAATGGAAAGGGAAGTATGGTATTTCCTTCTTCTGATTGACAGAGTCTTCACCCTCAAGAAATTTTCCCTTTACGTACTCCTACGATCAAGACGAGGTCAAACTCCAAACAGTATTTAACCAACTAGAGATGATCAGAAGGAGATAAGATGTGACACATAACATAGCTTTAAACTCTCTCAAAAGCTAAGCCCTACAATATTTAGGATAGAAGAATTTATAGACTATTTCCCAAAAGAGGTTTCAAAACATTACAGAAGTGTCAAGGTAAATAAAAAGGGCTACATTACTCAACAGTAACCAAAACCTCATGAAAAATAAATATAAAAGGCGTGTTATATTTGTTAAAACTGAATTCCTTGACTGAGTGGGGGGAAAACCTTCCTAGACTGCTATCCCAAGACTGCAACACATTTACTAGATACTGTTTTGCTAGCTCAAATTTCACTTTTCTTTATCACATTAGGGAGTTCATGCTGAAGACACACTGCCTCTAAACACCAGGCTACAGACAGGTAAAATAAATAAATCTTTTTCTCAAAACATTTAAAAATTATGTTAGTAAAGTATTGGCCCCTACTCTAAGATTAAGGAGAGAACACATGTGATGTACTATGAATTCGTCTAGTATCACTTTTTTAGGGAGCTCAAAGAATTAGGTGACAATATAAAGGGAGAACATACACTTTCTTATTGTATTTGTCTACATTTAAAAACCAGTGTCTGAAGTACTGGCTGAAGGCTGGCATTTAGACCTTATTTCGCATTGCTTTTATGTAAGTCAGGTCCCTAATCCTTGTAGCCCCTTTGAAGAAGGCTTACAAAAGGAGCAGCAAAAGTACAAAGCTGCTTGCCGGAGTGCACAGGAAAAAAAAAAAAGTGATAGGGGTTTTGAGTCAAATTGTGTCAGTGCCAAAATTCGTGGAATCCTAACCCAGGTGCTTGGTTTTTGAAATTAGGGTTTTTGCAGACATGATCACTTTAAAGTGAGGTCATTGCAATGGGCCCTAATTCAATAGGGCTGATGTCCTTACAACAAACACAGAGAAGAAAGCCACATGACAACTGAGTCGAAATCGGAAGGACACAGGTACAAGTGAAGGAATGCCAAGGATTGCCAACAACCACCAGAAGCTAGGAGGAGACAGCTAAGGCTTCCCTTGAGCCTTCAGAGGTAGTGAAGGCCTGCTGACTCCTTGATTACAGACTGCTGGCTGCCAGCACTGAGACAGAAGTCTGGTGTTTTAAGCCATTTCGTTAGTGGCACTTTGGCAGCCCTAGGAACCTAACGCAGTAAGAAACCCAGAAACGTTGGCTGCCATAACTATGTCACTAGGACTATAAAGGCAGCCAAATATGGAAGCGGGATTAACACATACCGGTGGGTAAGGAATCCAACTGTAGTAGGTAAAACAAGGGAGAAACACAGTAAGCCCCACTGTACCCGGTGTGCAGAGGAGAGTGGTCTTTTCCTTGGGTTCATATCTACATGCCAATGCCGCCACTCCTCCAAGATTAACTTGATTTCAAAATACATTCTCTTAGAGCACCTAGGAACCTAGTCACAAATATCCACAGCCTAATATTTGTATTTCAGCTGTAGAAAGACAGGTGCCATGTTTTTCCTTCAGGTAAAATCTAGCAATTTCTTTCACTCACAAAATGAACTTGGAGACATCAAGACTGTTCCTCATTATCACATGAAAGGTTTTGAATTCTTAAGTATTAAAGTATATCCCTTCATTCCCCCAAAACACAAGACAGGCAAAATTCTAAATTTTAAATCATGTGCTTATCCTCAATGGTTCAAATGGGAAAAGGGGTCATTATTAAAAATCTTTCTTAAGTATAAATAGTGGTCCTCTTTCAAAATTTTTCAGCATTTTGAAGATTAAGAACTTACAGGTAGTACAAATCTAAGACTGGGGCCACTAAGATGCACCCACTCCTCCTAAGCCTTTCAGTAATCACTGTCACCTAGAGGAAGGAGTAACAGTTTAACTAGCGGGCATTTTACAAATGAAAGAGTGTTATTCCTAGATCACCCCAAACTACAGCCCTGGAAAGGGGGAAGAGTTGCAATTTATTTAAAAGAGAAGGAGCCAACTGTTACCTGAATATCTTAAGCCCTATTGAGTGGGAAACAGCAGGGCTAGGTAGAGAGAGAGAGAGGTGGCTACCTGACTGGGCTCACTCAAGGGGCTGTGTGTTCAGGCTCACAGAAATCCCAGATATGGAAATGCTGAGGCGGACAAGACCAGAGATAAGGGGATATAATGAGACTAACAAGACTGCCTCCTTTGTCTTAAACCTCGGAGATGAGATCTCTCTATAACAGCTACAGCTGGACTACTGAAAATTACAAAACTTGAAAGAAAAAGTAAGCTTAGTGCTATCAGTGGTAAAGATGTCAGGAAGATTTAAGTTTCCCAGTCAGTTCTCAATAAAAGACTTCCAGTGAAAGCCCTCAGTGGCAAGCCATTCAGGACCCCTTGCACTCTAGAGAGCCTTTTTCCTTCCTTTCTGTTCTCACCTTCGCTTAATAAACTTTTTCACTTCGCCCATTTGTGTTCGCGAGATTCATTCTTCGGCTCCGTGAGACGAGAACCCTGCAATCCTGTAACACCATGAACCACCTGTTTATGGAATTGCTGGAATCAGGATTTTAGAACTAACCCTCCAATTCCATTCACTAGTTTGCACATTTGAAGAAATGAAGCCCCTGGGCGAAATGCCCTAAAATGTAACATTTAGTGGGTTGGCAGAATCTACCAACTTCTCTGCTAATGTCCTGTTGGTATTAAAAAGTCAAAAACAGCTATTTGTTAACATATTGCTTACTCACAGTAAGTGCAACTAATGTTTTATGCCAAGTTCCTGACTCTGGAACTTACAGGACAAGCTTCTCATCTTCCCTAGGAAGAAGAGCCTGGGAAAGGAGTTTGATCCCTGAATCCTATCGATCTGGAAAAAAAAAAAAAAAAAAAAAAAAAAAAAATGGGACAAGAGCAGCACTGGGTCCCTGGCCATGCTGGGGAGCCAACGCTTATTACTAAGACGGGGGCAAAGAGCTCTACAAATTGCACATATCATCACACCTAATGTTGCAGGACTATGCAAGAGCCTGGCACACAGCGTGCTCAGAGACAAACGCACGAAGCTGGAGCAACAAGCTTTAGCAAAAGCCGGGCCATGAGGGCAATTCAGCAGCGGGAAAGGGAAGCCAGGCTCGTACACCACAGAGACACCAGCCGACGTGTCGCCACTGTGCGGCTTCCAGAAGTGCCAGGGCAGCCTCTTCGCCACCGGTGCCCAGGTCCTGCGGGTGCAGACACGACCCTGCTCCGCCACCCATCCACCCCTGCGAGGGAGCCCCGGCCCGCGTTCCTCGCCCTGCCAGGGCCTCGGCAGGGTTCGCGAGCACCTACCCGCGCGCGGGCCTCTGCGCCGGGTCTCGGACTGGGTCAGGGAAGGGCGACGTCAGCGTGGCCACCATCTCGGAACCCTGGTCGGGGCTGTGCCAACGGCTCAGGCCGAGGCACTGCGGCTTCAGCGTTTCTTTTCCTTTTCTTTCCCCTGACCCGCCTCGGGCTGCCAGTGAATACTCCGGGGAGTGGCTCCCACCACACGCTGGCCCTGCCCGCGGGCTGTCCTGGGAGATCCTGGAGCAGGGGGAGCCGACGTCGGATCACGTGCGTGGACCTGAGGCGCGCCAGGTCTTTGTCTCTGGGCTGCCACGGGGGCCGGCCAGGGCTAAGGGCGGACGCGGGGTGCCTTGGACTGTCGCTATTAGAACCAGCAGCGGGGAGAAAGTCCTTCCTACGGCCCGCGCCAACCTGCCCTGCGTTCCCCGGATGGCCATGACCACCCAAGCTCAGGGGTAAGTCCTCAGCCAACTCGGACCCCGTGGGTTCAAACACTGTAATTAACTCTGGGACTGGCCAAACTACTTAACCATAAGGGGGGGTGAGGGTGTGTACTGGTTGAACCCCTTCACGGTTCTGTGCCTCAGTAGCCTCTCCTGGTGATGTGAAGGTAATATTAGCTCCCACTTAATAAATCTTTTGTAAGGATTACACAAACTAACCAGTATTTAGGCATTGGGCCTGGAACCTGAGTGCTTAAAAATGGTCATGATAATAAATGTTCTTATTTTTTCACATAGTCCTTCCTGTAAAGAACAAATAAATCCTCATCAGGCCCACAGTGGCAATATCTAGAGGTCCCAGTCCGCATAACCCTGAACCACCACAAGGCTGGCTACTAAGGCTATCCGTGTGGTCTCCCAAAGGGATGGTTCTGGGGGACAGCTGAGAGTAAAGGAAGCAGGTAAAATTGTAGGCAGGGAGTCCAGGGAGTCCAGAAATAGGAATTCTCTCTATGAGGATCTGAGAGACCAATACGTAGGTATAAGAGACCAATAATCCACTTGCAAGAGTCTTGGTTGCCCATTTTTTCAAGCTTGAGAATTTTGCAGTCATTTTTAAATACACATAGTATAATAATTTTTTTTTTTTTTTTTTAAGGATGATGCTAGTGTGGTTCAGTTACAGGTTAGAAAGAAGTTCAAGTGGAAGCTCATTATTTACCTTGTGGGTAAAAGCTTCTATATGTGGTTGTTTCATAGAATACATATTGAAAAGCTGTGACCTCAGAGACATGGTAGTGGAGGGGACAGAAATAGGTGCTCCTAACACTGAAAAGTTTGTCAACTAGTAGTTCTTTAAAAAAAAAAAAAAAGTATTCATTTCTTCTGGCAGTAGTAAAACATGACCTTGTTTCTTCCAAGAAATTTTCTTCATATTATGCGGTTGACTATTGCTTCCAGAGATAAGCTAGAACTTAGGACCAGTTTCAGTCACCCAACAGACCATTCGCTTTAGTCTGTTCCATGCTGCATAACTGAATGAATACATGGTCCAACCTCACTACGTAGGAGGAAAAAAGCTCATCCTATTTCTGAAAGCAGATCTTGACAAACAATGATATTGGGTCTTTTGAAAAAGCAGATGTCTTGTCAGTTCAGGCTGCTGTGACAAAATGGCACAGACCGGGTGGTTTATAAACAACTGAAATGTACTTCTCACAGTTCAGAAGGCTGGAAGTCCAATATCATGGCACTGGTCTGGTTAGGTGAGGACCCTTTTCTGAACTGCAGACTTCCTGTTTAAAGTTCACATGGCAGAAAGGGCTTGGGATTTCTGCTGGATCCTATTTAGTCGAGCACTAATCCCATTCATCAGATCAAAGCCCAAAGGCCCCTCTCCCTAACACCATCATATCAGTCATTAGGATTTCACCATATGAATTTGGGGGACACAAATAATCAGACCATGACAGCAGGTGACCTTGATGACCATTTTGATGATAGTTTATATAACACTTCAAAGGATTTTTCACCAGCTTGGGTTGTAGTTGTCTTCCCTGTTTGTTAACACTGTAGTTCTTTTCTACCTATCCACACTCTAAGCAATTCCCCTATCCTACCTATATCACTGGACAGACTTTTTTCAGGTTACCTTCATAAATTCTTTCTCTGACCACCAATGGTACTTAACAGGTATATTACTCTTCAGACACATGTCATATTTCTTTTAAATAGTAGACTTTATTTTTAAAGAAATTTTAGTTTTACAGAAAAGCTAAGCAGAAAGGCCAGAGCTGCCATAGGTCACCTCCCCTCCTCCCTCATAGATTCCCTTATAATTGATAGTTTTATTAACTAAAGCCCATAGTTTATATTAAGGATTCACACTTAGTCTCGTATAGATCCATGAGTCTTGACAAATGGATAATAGCATATATCCAACATTATAGTATTATACATAAAAGTTTCACTATCCTAAAAATATTCATCTCTTCCTTCCTCTACCCAAACCCTGGTAACCACTGATCTTTAAAATTTTTTTCTATAGTGTTGACTTGCCCATGAGGTCATACAGTTAGAATTATATAGTATGTAGCCTTTTAGATTGGCTTCTATCACTTAAAAGTATGCATTTAAAGTTCCTCCATGTCTTTTCATAGCTTAATAGTTCATTTCTTTTTCATATTGAGTAATACTCCCTTGTATAGATAATACCATAGTTTCTTTTTTTTTTAATATAATTTTTTATTTTTTATAAACATATATTTTTATCCCCAGGGGTATAGGTCTGTGAATCACCAGGTTTACACACTTCACAGCACTCACCAAAGTACATACCCTCCCCAATGTCCATAATCCCACCCCCTTCTCCCAAACCCCCTCCCCCCAGCAATCCTCAGTTTGTTTTGTGAGATTAAGAGTCACTTATGGTTTGTCTCCCTCCCAATCCCATCTTGTTTCATTGATTCTTCTCCTACCCACTTAAGCCCCCATGTTGCATCACCACTTCCTCATATCAGGGAGATCATATGATAGTTGTCTTTCTCTGCTTGACTTATTTCGCTAAGCATGATACGCTCTAGTTCCATCCATGTTGTCGCAAATGGCAAGATTTCATTTCTTTTGATGGCTGCATTATAGCAGCAATGTCCACAATAGCCAAACTATGGAAAGAACCTAGATGTCCATCAACAGATGAATGGATCAAGAAGATGTGGTATATATACACAATGGAATACTATGCATCCATTCACCTTCTGAAGGACATCTTGGTTACTTCTAAGTTTGGTAATTATAAATATGTATGTAGGTTTTATCTGGCCATAATTTTTCAGCTCCGGTGGGTGAAAACACAACTGTTGGGCCATATAGTAAGATTGTTTAACTTTGGGGTTCCTGGGTGGCTCAGTGGGTTAGGCTTCTGCCTTCGGCTCAGGTCATGGTCCCAGGGTCCTGGGATCGAGCCCCACATTGGGCTCTCTGCTCAGCAGGGGGCCTGCTCCCCCCACAACCCCACCTGCCTCTCTGCTACTTATGATCTCCCTCTCTCTCTCTGTCCAATAAATAAATAAAATCTTAAAAAAAAATGTTTCCTAAAAAAAAAAAAAGATTATTTATCTTTATAAGAAACTGAAGGGCGCCAGGGTGGCTCAGGGGGTTAAGCCATTGTCTTCAGCTCAGGTCATGATCTCAGGGTCCTGCTTCCCTCTCTCTCTCTCTCTCTCTGCCTGCCTCTCTGCCTACTTGTGATCTCTCTCTGTCAAATAAATAAATAAAATCTTTAAAAAAAAAAAAGAAAGAAACTGAAATACTGTCTTCCAAAAGGACTGTTCCATTGTGCCTCTCTACTAGCAGTGAATGATAATTCCTACAGCTCCACATTCTCACCAGCATTTAGTGTTATCAGTGTTTTGTAGTCTCGTCATTCTAGTAGATGTGTAATGCTGTTGAGTAGTTTTAATTTGCCATTCCTAAACGACATAAAGTTGAATATCTTTTCATTTGCTTTTTTTTCTGTGTATGTTCTTTGAAAAGAAATTTACTTTGATCTTTTGCCCTTTTGCCACTGGGCTATTGGTGTTCTTACTGAGTTTTAAGAATTCTCTGTATAATTTGGATACAAGTCCTTTATCAGTTGTGTGTTTTCAAATAGTTTTTCTCAATGTATGACTTGTCTTTTCATTCTCTTAACACGGTCCTTCACAGAGCAGAAACTTTAGATTTTAACAAAGTCCCAATTTTTTCCCCACTTGATATTATATGCAAACCCAAAATAATTTAGATTTTCTCCTGTAGTATCTCCTGGAAGTTTTTAAATTTTGCATTTTAAATGTATGCCTATAATCCACTTTGAGCAATTTTTTAAAAGACAGGTGTGTTTTCTATGCCTGTATTCATTGTTCTCCATGTGGATGTAGTCATTATAGTACTGCTGACAAACTATTCTTTCTCTGTTGAATTGTCTTTGCTTCATAGCAATATTTGTGTGGGTCTAATTATGGTCTATTCCATTCATTCCATTGGTCTATTTCTCTGTTCTTTTGTCAATACCACTATCTTGACTAATGTAGCTTTATGATAAGTCTTCAATTTCTCTAAAGTGCCAGGGAACAGATAAAGCAGAGCTTTGTAGACCACAATGAAGAGATGGAATTTTATTTTGAAAATGAAGTAAAGCCATTTAAGAGATTTAAGTGGAAAATGTCATGACCTAATTTATTTGTTTATGTTTTTATTTATCATTAAAAAAAAAAAAAAGGTAGCCTTGGTGGTTCAGTTGGTTAAGCAACTGCCTTCTGCTCAGGTCATGATCCTGGAGTCCTGGGATCGAGTCCCACATCGATCTCCCTGCTTAGCGGGGAGCCTGCTTCTCCCTCTCCCTTTGTTGCTCCCTGCTTGGATTCTCCCTCTATCCTCTCTCTGTCAAATAAATAAATAAAATCTTTTAAAAAAATTACCCTGGATAATGTTTGGAGAATGGGTAGTGGAGCCAAGAATTTAGTATTAGACTGGTTTGGAGGCTTTGAAGCAAATGGAAACTCCTAGAAGAGTCAGATGTCAGATTAGCTAGACATAAATATCTCCTTTCACATTTCTTCCTGATTCAATAAGCATGGAGTCTGAACTGAAAATAAGAGTTGTGCAGAAAAGATCTGTTCATGAATTCAAGGATCCAAAGGTAAAATTGACAGACTCTGATAGTGTAATATTAAGAGGGAGATGTCAGGCTTAGATAATCTCTAATAGCCTGTAGTTTAACAAACCATGTGCTCCCATTGGTGCATTTTACAAGGTGTTTAAGCATAAAGAAATGATCTGAGGTTAGTTGAGGAAGATGAGCATAATTAAATGGCCATTTTTTTTTCAGGTGTATCCTAAAAGATATTTACTGCTTTTTGAATCAAATGTCTAATTAGTTTCTTACTTGTGTGTTTGATAGGCCCATCTGCCTATCTAGGAAATTGAGTCTGGAACATGATTTCCTAAATTGAAAGCTAAATTGATCTCCTCATGTGTTAGGACAGGTTCTTTATCTACCCTTTCCATATTGCCTATTCCCTACTCTTTCCCTACAGTATTTTAGTAACATAACTTTACCACAGTTAAAATCATACAACAAGTTGAATAAAACATGAGACTGAAATATGAAAGATTAATTTTTTCAAAAGGAAAAGAAACAATAGATGGTTTCTTAAGAATGCAGGCTTGGAAACTGTAGAGTTTTTTTTGAATATCAGCTCCACCAACTGACTGTTTACCTGGATGCTTTTATTTTCATTTATCTTCTTATACATCAGTTTCTTCATGTCTAAAATGGAAATAAAACTAAACAGCTTCATCCTAATGTTGTTTTGAGAAATAAAACCGTTCTATAAATCTCAGTCTTCTTTATGGCCAGGAAGGATGGGAAACTGATTATGGGTAAGTTCTAGAAATGTATTCCACAGCACATGATGCAGAGGTACCTTTAGATAGGATGGATTTAACAACCATACTAAAGACAATAGGGATTCTTGCTTAAGGGAGGATGGATGCAACATTTGGTATGCATGATGCAATCTACATCCTACTAAGTAATGTCTTACATGCAGATGTTCTGGAGTTCTTGGAATCATCAAGGTTCTACTGATTTTAAGTCTAACCCATCTTGCCACAATTTCCCCAAACCCACACAACTGCTGCCCAGAATCTCCAGACCCCTTTACCTAAATTTAACAGAAGACAGGCAAAGGGACAAGTTCAAAGAGAAGGAGACCCATGCTATATGGATTTCAAAAGGTTTTTATTCCTTAGGCTTAATATGAATAGGAGGTAACACATCATTCATCTAAATGACCTGATGGCATTGGGCCTGGAGACTTGTGGAAAAACAGCTACTCACATAGTAGAACTATGAGCCTACACTTTTTGGAGTATTTCATCGAAGTGATGGAAGTAAATACTTTGGTTCCCTGGGCTCTTCAGTACTGACCAGAGTAGCTGAAATCCCAGTCATTTCATGATATTTCATGATATTGTCTAGTATTTTCTTGAGCTGGCTAGAGAGCAGTGCTTGGCCCAAGTTGTGACCTTTATATAGATGCCTGGAGACAAAAGAAGCGGTCCTTGAGTCTCACTCGCCTGCAGCTCCCTACTCTCTGGATGAGGAGGCATGTGTGGAGGTGAGGGTAACGTTGCCTATAATTTTTCCTAAAGGCTAGGATGAGACGAAATTATCAAAACAAAATCCACAAGGCATTCTTCCTCCATGCGTTAGAGAAACATTACATAGACTATAAAGGGCTACTGGTATTTCTGGAGGAATTCTACAAATATTTCCCTATGATGATAAGATTGTTTTAGGAATGGTAACAATAACACAGCAGAATTATTGAACAATGGCAATACATCCAAATTCTGGAGTCCGTTCCCATCCACGTTCAATACTTGTATTAGTTTGCTAGGTCTATCATAACAAAGTACCACAGACAGGGTGGCCTAAATTTATTTTTCTTGCAGTTCTGAAGGCTAGAAGTCTAAGATCAAGTTGTTGGAAGGTTTGTTTCTTCTGAGACCTTTCTTCCTGGCATTCAGACAGCCACATTATCAGCGGGTCCTCAAATGGACTTTACTTTGTATATGTATGCCTCCTGGTGTTTATTCGTTGCTAATAAGGACACAAATTATAACAGATTAGGACCCCACCAATATGACTCAATTTAACATGAATTCCCCTATCTTTAAAGCCCTATCTCCAATATAGTTATATTCTGTAGTACTTGGAATTAGATCCTCAATTTAGGAATTTTGGGGAGACATATTTCAGCCCATTACCCTACCTAAAGACCATGTCAGCTTGATATGGTACACCTATCCTTGCATTGACCAAGGAACATATTGCCAACAACCGTCCATAACAGTGAGACTTATCCCTAGAAAAATAGCTTTTATTGCTCTAGTAGGAAAGCTGAAGGCTAAATCTGCAGTGACTTCAAGCTTTAAGAGTAATGGCAGCCTAGAGTTTAGAAAACTGGAAACATTATGGTGGTGTTCTTCAGAAGCCTCACCTAGACTGATAATTTAGAGAAGTATAGGTACAGTTAAGATGTGCTTAACTGTACCCCTTAGTCTTCTTGTGGCTCTTATCTTTCCATCTGAGTCTTATTGTTAGTATCTCTGGTTTTATTCCAGAAATCTTAAAGCATATTTCTGACCAACTTGAATAAAGATCCACAGGAACTGTATGCTAAGTATATCTATTTGAAATGAAACAGCAAAATGAAATGACAGTAAGAATAATTCTCACATTTTGCTGCTTGTTCAGAGTCTTCTAAGAAAGATACATATTTACCAAGTCATAACAATAATAGATAGCATTTGTTAAGTAACTACCTTGTGTAAGGATTTTTTCAAGATTTTACAAGTATTATCTTTACAACAGCACTGTGATTTAGATTGTCTTATTATCTTCATTTTATGATGAGAAAATTGTGTAGGAGAGATATTTTAAAACTTGCCCAAGTGTAAAAAGCTAACAAGAGGTAGGGTTGTAATTACGATTCAGTCAGATTGGTTAAGAGTCACCATGAGCTCTTTGTGCCTCCTTCCTGATTACAAAAGAAGACATATTTATGTTTAAGTTTTTCTCTTTTAGTTAAATACTAATTACACAAAATGGACTTACAAAAAGAAGCAAGGAAAGGGAAACTGCCCTAAACACCTCTGAATGTTTAGTATTGGGTTTCAAGCGACTGAAATTTTTGAAATACAAATACATACTCATGAAAAAAGCTTAAAATTTGACATTTTGGATGCCTGGGATGAAATATGCTTTGAAAACTGGGGGAAAAATTGAAGATCCTAAACCAAAGAAATACTGAGGAAATATCTCTATAAAATACAAAGAACACAGGTATATTTGTACTTCCCCCTAGGAAGTATGTTCTATGGCTATTACTTTAATCTAAACCACCTTCTTCCCCCAGCACACATGTAATGTCAATCAATATGGCTTCCCCTGCCACCAGGGGAATTCCAGCAGAACTGATTTCATAATTCCAGTTTTTTATTTTTTTTAATCTTTCTAGCGATTGGCACTGACTGATTTGTGTTAAATGAATGTTCAGAGGTCATTTTAAATAAGTCTTCCAGGGGCACCTGGGTGGCTCAGTGGGTTAAGCCTCTGCCTTCGGCTCAGGTCATGATCCCAGTGTCCTGGGATCGAGCCCCACATCTGGCTCTCTGCTCAGCGGGGAGCCTGCTTCCTCCTCTCTCTCTCTCTGCCTGCCTCTCTGCCTACTTGTGGTCTCTGTCTGTCAAATAAATAAATAAATAAATAAAATCTTTTAAAAAAGTCTTCCATTTCTGAAGCAAACAAAAACAAACAATATAAACAAACCAAATGAGGCGATGTACAAATCCATATAGTGAAAACATGTACTCATGCACACATAACCTCATCTTTAAAGCAAACTCCCCAGGGTTACTTTCTTTTCTGCACTTGGAGTGAATTCATGACCGTTAATGACTGCATCGTATTTTAAAGGAGACAGTGCAATGTAAGCTACCTGAATTCTAAAAAGATCATCAAAAACTGGAAATTTATATTACTGACATACCTGCTATTCATATAGCAAAGAAAATCTTTTTTATATATTTTTAAATTCGAAACATTAAAAATGAAACATAGTATTTATTTTTATGTTTGTTTTCAGCAAACTGATATAAAAGAAACAATGAACCACGTGTGTGAGTAGAAAAAATAAACACTAGGCTAAGAACTTAAAGAGAAAACCCTTAGGAGGCATGAGCACGTGCAACAGCTAGAACGAGAAATCACCTTAGGAATAGAAAAGACTTTGAAATCCTCTGAGTATATGTCCTTCAGTGCTATTTTCTATTGTTTTGATTTTTATTGTTGAAGTGTTCAGTTGATCCAGGTAAAAAACAGACCTGAGTAACCTGTTATGTCATGTACAAATGGTTCTGGCATGACAACATGGTTTTAGAAATCCTCAGTAAAATTATTTTGTGTTGCCAGTTAGTACATTGCTGATCTGCTCACATTCTGTAGTTGCATTATAATTCCCTCATGTGTATAATAAGGCAACTAACTCATATGATTCGTAAGGCCTTAGTCACTAACATCTATTCTCCAATCTTCTTAAATTCAAGTGTGTCATTTTACATGAGACTGCTTTCTGTCAATAATATGTTTAGCAGAGCCAGGGTAGACACAACCCACTGGATACAAACAATATAGCATTACTGCTATAAGCTAATATTTATATAATTTTTCTTTTCTTTTTTTTTTTTTTTTAAAGATTTTATTTATTTTTTTGCCAGAGAGAGAGAGCACAGACAGAGGAAATGACAGGCAGAGGGAGAGAAAGAAGCAGGCTCCCGTTGAGCAGAGAGCCCGATGCGGGGCTCCATCCCAGGACCCTGGGACCATGACCTGAGCCGAAGACAGAGGCTTAACCCTCTGAGCCACCCAGGTGCCCCTATAATTTTTCTTTTTATATATGGGTTTTGATTAATCTTTTGTTTTTATTTTTCCCATGACTTGCGCCCCTTCCCTTCCTGAGCCCTCCTCTGTATCAAAAACTTACCATCCTTTTCCTTGGATAAATTGTATGTGATAAGTATATAACATGGCATGGATACACTGTAATTTAGTCTTTTACTTATGTACTGGCTTTCATCTTTACTTATTTTTCTTTATTATGAATACGTGTTCATTAAATATCTTTTTTAAAAAGTCTATATCTATTTGTACTTAATTTAGGAGTTGAGACTTTACACTTCTTCGAAGCTACCACAAACCCAAAATATTTATCTGGCCATTTACAGAAAAATTTTAGTAACTCTTGCTTAGAATCTCATAGTTGGATTTTTATTTATTTATTTATTTATTTATTTATTAGATTTTATTTATTTGACAGAGAGAAATCACAAGTAGGCAGAGAGGCAGGCAGAGAGAGAGAGAGGGGAGGAAACAGGCTCCCTGGGGAGCAGAGAGCCCAACGTGGGGCTCGATCCCAGGACCCTGGGATCATGACCTGAGCTGAAGGCAGAAGCTTTAACCCACTGAGCCACCCAGGCGCCCCAGAATCTCATAGTTGGATTTTTAAAAAGATCACTTTCTCCTTTCATTCTTAAAATGAAGTTTGAGATGAAATTATGTATTCAAGCCCCAGAATTTTTTATTTTTTTTTTAGAGGACTGAGTGGGGTTCTTATTATTTTTAGAGATTTTTGGTGTGCGTGTGGTGTGACAGAGAGAGAAAGAGAGAGAGAGAAAGAGAAGATTTTGGTTTTATACAGCTCACTGGTCTCCTTAGGTACTCTTTGTATGTTTTGTTTTGTTTTACTTTGTTTTTACTCAGTTCTCATTAAACAGTTTAGTTTCACTAAGTGTATATTCTGATTATTCTACCTGATTACCCTTTCTCTAGCTGGTGGGCCTCCTTTTGTGGCCTGTTATCTATCATCTAGGTTTCTAGAAATTCAGGTTTGTTTGTAAGAGGGCCTTCTCACTGTTGAAACCCTGAAAGTATGGAGATGAGAGAGTCCGGTTCTATAAGGCTGTCACCACTCTGTTGAGTCCCCTGAAGGAAACCTCACTATTCTCCAAAATCCCCATGTTCTCGCAGTGGCAAAATAGGAAAGTCTGAGCCTGCAAGCTCAGCAACAATTTATACTTTCTTTTTTTAAATGAGATGTTAAGGTGAACGAACAGTTACATATATTCCTTTACTTCAGCCTGGAGAGCCAAAGGTCAAAGTCTTTGTTGAATACGGTCTTCCAGCCCATTTCCAGTACCTTGAAGATATTCTCCACCAGTTCTACCCATGCTTCAGCTGCGTGCCGCTGCCCAAAGATCATAACATTTATTGTATGATAAAAGGGAAGTATCATAGAATTGGGATTGGAGGGAAATGGAACCATGTTCTAGAATCCCTGCACACATGTCAAAAGCTTTTAAGTATGTTGTCTCAATTTAATCTCTACAGCATTATTTTGGAAAGAAATGTCAGGGTTTATATAACAAATACAGAGAAGTTGAGGGTAGACAACCTAGGACTTTCCCTAGATATTAATGACAATAAAAATAACCCAAGCCCCCTAACAATTTATTTTCCAATATGTTAGTTCTCACCAGGAGAGATTAGTTTCATAAAATCCTGTTTCTAATAAAATTCCAGAATCCATTTTCAGAGATTTATTTTAGTCATTTTTCTTTCTATAGCAGAAGAGCTTGTTTAAACATCACACCAATTAATATATAAGTTTTTTCATGTATGTGAAAAAAGTTAGGAATTCTATTTGACATAAAGAATGCAGTATGCCAAAAATAGAAATCATGCGTTTCATTGCTCTAAGTGTTTAATTAAGTGAATTATATTATCAAGCTCTACTGTTAAGATTAGAATAGAGTTTATTTCCAACTAGTTCTATCTTCAGGCAACTTTTTTTTTACCCAGAAAGGTGCCCTAAGGAAAGAATTCAGTGGAAGAAAATGTCGCAGTTCTCTTTAAGATAGCCACCTCCCCTCTGCTATCATGTACAGTATACAGTACACAGTATATATTTCATTTTGTGTAGCAGACTTTTAAGCCCTGATAACTTATGTATCAAAACGTAAGCCTGAAATATTATAAGACTACCTCTTTATGAATTAGATCCATTTTAAGACCAATACCTAAAGATGGAGACAGTGAGGAAAAGATCCCATGTAATAGATTTGTCATTTTTATGCCCTAGTTCAAAGCTATATGATTTTCTCTATCGCCATCAATTATCTTTCAAAGGCTGTCAAATATGTTCTCTTTTCCTTCCTGTGCAGCTAGAAAATAGAAATAAGAAATTTGATTTTTAAAGGTAGATAAGTTATCAAAGCAGAAATGCCTTTGAATTAGGTCATTCTTCCATAGCATAATGAATTTGAAATCTCCAGTAGAATTTTATAAGGAGCATTTAGCAATACTCAGGGAACATTGAACATTGGGTATCAGTGAGACTTCAGCTGTAGTCCACACTTTATATAGCAGCCTTAACATTAGCTGAGAGGGGGCAGGTCAGCATCTGATTACACGGTGAGGAAGGATTTCTGTCTTGACAGTAGGTGAGTATCTCTAGTGGTTGTTTGTTCATATTTATCAAAGGCAACTTTTTTTTTTTTTTCTTTTTGTCAGACATAGTTTGAGACAGCGACTGGATAAAGCTTTCAGAGTCACAGAGGTAATAGCTGCATACTTTAGATACTTTTCTGTGCAGTTTGTATAAGCATCAACTCTTTGGTAAGTGATTCTACATAGAGAGATTTTACAATATGTACGAAAGTGATAGAGAGGACTCTTCAACCTGTAATGAATAGAAAACACATTTCCCAAGGCAGAGAGAATCAAGCCATGGGAATGATTTTTACCTATTATGCATGTCACATATTGTTCCCAAAATGATTTAAGATTTCTTACAAGGATGCATAAAATGAAAAGATAAGAGTGCCATTTCACACACACACAAAAAATGATGTAGGAACAAAGTAGCATAAAAAAAATGTCATAATAACCCACAAGTCTACTGTAGATAAACCACAAAAATAGGTCTGACTTGTAAATTAAAAAGCTTGTAAGTTATAAAATTTACAATGCCCATGAGATTCAAACAAAACAATTGCTAAAGAGAAGTGCACTATACTTTATACGTATATCAGATAAGTTTCTCCCAGGGGGTCCCCCTGAAAAGGACACAGAAATGCAGATGAGTCACGTGTACCCAGAATGTCACATTCTGCTCTTAAGAGCTGAGAATTTCTTTGTTACAGAAACTTAAACCTTTTGAGATAAAGCAGTGTTACATAACTCATCCCATTTTCTATATAAAAAAATTCCTACAGATTATCTTTATAGGAAAATATTTTTATCAGTGGTTAAATATGTAGCTGTATAGTTAAAAGATATTGCTAAATCCAATTTTAAAATTAATGTCATGTTTAAAAAGCAAGAGACACATCTTACAATAAGATTGGATGCTATTAAATTTCATAATCAGATGTTTTTCTCTTAGGAATTCATTTTAAATTCAGCCTCTTTTTGGCCAAGACACCCCTGCAATACCAGTCTTTAAGTTATGCTTTTGTAATATCTCCCAAATTCCTCCTCATTCCACATAACCACCGCTACCGCTGCCATTCAGGGTCCCATCATCTCTCATGTGGGCCATTCCTTTAGCTGCTTCTTACATTCTTATTTTCCTATGCTTTGTCTCCTATGGCTTAAGCCAGGCTCCTTTCCACTCCCGGGTTGATCTTTCTAAAGCGCTAATATGTTTATGGCCACCCTTTGTTCAATCTTTCAATAGTTTCTATAGTGATTTACATGACACTTTATAATATGTTCTTTTGTTTCCTTTCCAGGACTATTTGGAACATCAAACACTCAAACATTTTACCTTTTTCCAGCAACCATCCTGAGCCATGCATACTTCCCAAAATTTGACGATTTTTTTTTTCTTCACATTCTCTCTTTCTGTCTTTGCACATCCTGTTATCACTGTTTGAAGTGTCTTTCTTCACCTTAATTTCAGTATGATTGTCACCGTTCCTGGACTCACTTCCCTGGTGCCAACAGTGTGGGTTGGCTTATGTTCCGCGGTGTTCTCTTAGTCCCCTATGTTTTTCATCTCTGTTATAACCCTTATCACTACTCAAGCACCTTACTTCTCTGTCCCCCATGAGATGGTGAGTTTTCTAAGGATAGCAAGCATATCTTTTCAGTCCTCTAATTCAACTTCTGAAAGGTTTACGTACAGTTGCTAATAATAAAAACAGCCTTGATATCTATAGTTCTTCCAGTGGGGTAGCCTGTGTTATAAATCAATTATTTCAATAACTGCAAAAGGTAGATAGTAATGTTATCTCTAGCTGATAGATAATAAAAGGAAAGATTGAGAGTATAATCAGCTTTTCAAAGGTCATCTAACTAGTGCATCTAATACGGAAGAACTAGAATGAAGAGAAAAGGCTAATCGGTTTCACTAATTTTTATTATTATTTTTTTAAATTCTAGATGGGGCATTCCTGGGTGGCTCAGTCAGTTAAGCATCTGCCTTGGGCTCAATGACCCCAGGGTTCTGGGATCGAGTCCTGCATCAGGCTTCTTGCTCAGTGGGGAGCCTGCATCTCCCTCTGCCTGCTCTGCCCCAGCTTGTGCTCGTGCTCTTTCTCAGATTCTCTCTTGGACAAATAAATAAAATCTTTTAAAAAATAAAAATAAAGTAAAAATAAAATTCCATATGAATGAAAATACCATACTCAAGCTCAAAATCAAACCAAATCTGAAAGTAGAATGTATTTTAACTATTTTAGCAAGGAAGGATTAAATATTTATTTGCCAAAAACTTGTCAAACCTGTACAAGCAAGCTGAAATCAAACAATAGGAAAAGAAAAAAACCCCTCAAAAACGGCCAAGGCAGATAATAATAATATGAAAAATAAGATTGTATCAAAGTTTGTTACTAGCTTTAATTTAATACAGGCAATTCTCACTTGGCATGGTAGTACCACATGGTAAAAATGATCGTAAGCTGAAATTGTACAAAGTAATCATAATCAGTGGGAAAGATTACAATGTTCTATGATCTTTATTTTGTCAGGACATTAAAAACTCTTACTAGAGGTTAAAGGCACAATAAAATCAAATTAGTAAAATTAACACTTACGTAGTACATTGCACTTTAAAACACTGAAACATTGAGAATCACCATTTTATTTCTTCTAAAAATAATCTGTGATCTTACCTTTTGCTTCACGTTGTTTAAAGTTATGACATAGAGGAAGCATCTTCTCTGTGCCTTGGCTAACTGTCATTCTCCTTTCAAATTTGGGATCAGCTTCCAGCATTTCATCCTTTTTGCTTCCCATGTGGTGAACTGCCTCTGAGAGTTCCTTGAACATGAAATTTTTTTGACAGTGTTACCTCCTCTAGGACATCTTCATCTTTGTTGTCACAACCATTTTGTTCATATATATTAATAAATACTTCTTTTCACTTTATTGACCTTATCATTCTAATTTCACTTAGTGTTATTTCTTTCTATTTGTTCATATTGGTTACCTAATTCTCTTTTGAATTATCCACTTAATAAGAGGTCATATGGGTTTGTTTCCATGAGACAAGGAGGAGCCCCAACTGCATGTTTTGCTGCCTGTGTGTGGACTGGAGAACAGATGTGTAGGGGCTACTTACTGACAAACTTTGGAAGAAGGAATATGAACGGCCACTCATCAGGATGCCCACCTGTTGTTTCTGTAATGATTCGTGAACTGAAGAACACGTAGTGCAGATCGCCCCTAATGCTAGTACTCCTGGTTAATATAGTAGTTAAACAGTAACTGCAATTTGATCTGTGGTCTTGGGGGAGGTTGATGTTATTTAAGTAAACTCTAGTAAATGAACTACTGCATATCACAACCATGCAAAATAAGAACTTGTCTATTTACTATACCACACCTCATGCATTTCATACTGTAAATATTATCATAATAATCGTAAGTAGGCATTGTTACAATCCTAATTCTACATGTGATGAAACTGCAGCACAGAGATAAAAGTAAATTCACATAAGGTCACATAATTATCTGTAATCAGGATTCCAAATCCAGGATCTTTTGGAGGCTGAGCTCTTAGTCTTAATACCCTATTACTCCTGGTGTTCATTCATTAATTCAGAACACCTAGGTGTTAGGAAGGTCTGCACATTTTGGAAAGAATTAAAAATAATAGTGAAAAGAAATTTTAAACCTAAAGCCAGATCCTAAGGGATTCTAGAACAGGGATTGAAAAAAGAGGCTGAACACCAAGTTTAGTAAGTAGTTTATGAGATGAAGTGAGAGAATTTTACAGGGCATTTGAAGCAATCGAAAGGAAGTGATTGATTTAGTAATGCCTATATAATATATCTTATAAACATTACTTGGTCTTCTCCTGGAGAAGTTTAAAGCAACATTGAGGAAGCAGTAGTAATTTCAATAGAGGGCTATTTTTCCAGTTCAAGCATCCTACAGTCAGGTGAAGGCAATGATGGTGAAAGGGTGTGGATGCTCAGTGATTGATTTTAGACTGGCCCATCTGATTTACATTAGGAGAAAGAAAAAACTTAGCTCAAGTTATTGACAGGGTGTATTGATTTAAAACGTTCATAGACCCCAGTCACTGAAATAGTATTTTTTACATTTTTGTAACTTATTTTTGGGCTAAACTGTATATGAAAACATAAAGAAATTTTAATATATATTGTGTTCCTGCAAACTTTGCTGAAATATATCCTTTCTAGGGTTTTAAAAACTACCTTACAGTGTCCCTTTTTTCATTTAATCAATAATGCTCTCAGGTCTTAAATATTACAGTGTTCTATTTGGAATACTTTCTTCACCTGTAACTTTACAGAACATTTCTTACTTTTGAGTGCAAAATACTTTTCTAAATATCAAATAATTCATACAGAATTATATTATCTTATAGTCTCTTTAACTGATTTAACATATTATTTCATTTTTTAGTCTTTTTTTTTCTTACCTAAAAGCCTTACATATTTTATTTGTACTTATTCAGATATGGTGATTTTAAATAAATTTTAACTTCTCAAAATGTTTCTCTTTTTCATCTTGGTAAGTCATAAACATGCCATTAATAGATTCCCCCCAAAATAGGTCAGTGTAAAGATGTAAACTTCTTTTCATCTATAAACAACCTTAATCAATGGTTCAGGCCCGAAATATTTGCCTAACCATTCAGTTCAGCAAATCTAACTGGAGAATCTATGTGACAGAGTCTTTGCCAGGTGCTGTGGGAGGCTCCCTGTGCAGTCACTGTCAGTCTTTAAAATTCAATTGGCATCATTAATGTAGGAATGATCTATATTTTGTTTTTCAATAGCATGTTGATAGTCTACAGGTAGATCGACCTCATAGGATTTTTTTTTCCCAATATCATTTGTCATGCTCTCACCAGTGCCTATGAGTTTCAGTGATTTTTCTTGACTCATACCAGTTGCTAAGTAACATGGAAAAGTACAGCTGCAGCTTCACTTCCTTCAAACTGCTGCTCCTAAATATGAATAAAACCATAGACATTCTATTTTTGTGTTCAGAACTCACCGCTTTCAAAGCTTCTGTGTTAGATTCTCTGAAGCATAATGGAGAAGGCAGTAAAATTACAGACCGAATAAGACTTCTGAAAATATTTGCTTCTTTTTTTTTTTCTCCAGATGCAATTAGATTATTTTTTCTTCTACCTCTGAGCTTCCATTAAAGTTCTGTAATGGATGCATTGAACTAAGAACTATGAGGACACTGCTTGACCTTGAGCAAGTTATAAATTTCTCAAGTTTCTGTTTCTTAATCTGTAGTTAAATTCAGTGTTCATTTTTCCTCTTCCAGCTCTATGATACTATGAAACAGTCTGCATTATATCACTGAACTACTGAATGGCATTCTTTTTAAATAAATGTCACAAATTATGTTATTGTTTTGTAGTTCCTTTTTATTTGGCTTACATGGGATAAATACTAAACACATTTTAAAGAGAATTCTACTTCTAGACACTTGATAGTTCTTTGCATTCTCTATGGCTAAGTAAAAATATTCACATAAAGATAATATGACATAATAATCCTTTGACAAAGCTCTAGGTCATTTCCCTAATCAAAGTTCACATTGTAGGTGTCTGATATCAGCTTGCATCTCGGGGAATGAAACAAGAGTTTATGTTCCTTGCCTTCTATTTCTCTCAATTCCAGATTCGTAATTGCTTTTGTAAGATCTCCAGGGTGGCAAGAGTTACTTTAGAGTATGCTGAGTTTTTCAAATGTAATATGTATCTCCCTCCATTGTAACTATGAGTCCTTGTCTGTTTCCCTCCCTAGGCCTTGACCTCCTGCAGAGAGAATGTTTTGTGTATTTCATCTTTACAGTTCCAGGACCTAGCACAGTTGTTGTTGTATTGAAGTTATTAAATATTTTCTTTTAAGCAGAAGAAGTAAAAAGTGCTTTGGGAAACCTCACATATCTTTTGACTAGTGGGGATACAGTTAGCAAATTACTTCTTTTCAGAACAAATTTCATGGAGCCTATATCTCCAGATTCTCTCTCCTCAGAAACGATCTAAGAAATAGCATTTTAGGGGCACCTGGGTGGCTCAGTGGGTTAAACCTCTCTACCTTCGGCTCAGGTCATGGTCTCAGGGTCCTGGGATAGAGCTCTTCATCGGGCTCTCTGCTTGGTGAGGAACCTGCTTCCTCCTCTCTCTCTCTCTCTCTCTCTGCCTACTTGTGATCTCTCTCTCTGTCAAATAAGTAAATAAAATCTTAAAAAAAAGAAATAACGTTTTATGTATTTCTATAGAGCATATCTTCTGTTAGAGCATTATCTAACAGAAGGTGTAAATTAAAAAAGTATTTACAATCATTTCGGGGAGCCTGGGTGGCTCAGTGGGTTAAAGCCTCTGCCTTCGGCTCAGGTCATGATCCCAGAGTCCTGGGATCGAGCCCCACGTCGGGCTCTCTGCTCAGCAGGGAGCCTGCTTCTCTCTCTCTCTCTCTGCCTGCCTCTCTGCCTACTTGTGATCTCTGTCTGTCAAATAAATAAATAAAATCTTTAAAAAAAAAAAAAAGTATTCACAATCATTTCAGATTCATTGTTTCTATTTCTGCCATCTGTCTAGTGGGCACATGGCCCTGGAGGTAAGGAGTTGCCTTTACCTGAAAAGAACTTTTTATATTAATACTGACACTTATAAAATATATTATAGGATTAAAAAAATTGTATATTAAAAGAATACTTTAAGTTAATTTACAGTTAAATGGAAAGTCTAATAGTGCTTTCTTCCCAAGTATATATATAATCTTTGTTTAAAAAGAGAGAGAGAGACAAATCAAGAAGCTGACTCTTAATAATAGAGAACAAACTGATGGTTACTAGAAGGGGTCATGGGTGAAATAGGTGATGGGATTAAAGAATAATACACTTAGCATGATGAGGACTGAGGAATGTATAGAATTGTTGAATCATAATTTTATACAACTGAAATTAATATAACACTATATGCTAAGTATACTGGAATTAAAATGAAGAATTTAATTTAAAAAAACCCTCTGCAGGACAAAAGAAAATAACTAGTGTCATATAGAATTTAAATAATTTGGGTTTTTAAAATGATATCAGCAAAAAAATCCAGACTTACTTTTGCCTTAAATTTATTAAATATAATTTTTGAGTGGAATAGATAAAAGAAATATTTTATAATAAAAAAAGAGGTAAAGAAAATTACCTCTTTCTCATTGTATTAGTTAGGTTCAGTTTACAAAAATGTAAATCAGAATGTGAAGACCTAAATAAATTCTTTCTTATATTCTTGCTTGCTTATACAAATATATTGTTAAATTGAATAGTAAAATGTAGGTTCTTACATGCTTTTATAGTAATTGTTCTGTATAGTCAGTGACAATTTAATTAAGTGGAGATGCTCCTAAAATATGTTGGCTTTCAGTGTTAATTATTGTCTCCTATAAGTGATTGGTAATTTGAAAATGCAATAATTTATCTAAAGTATTTTTTATATGTAGGAGCATTTTTTTTTTTTTTACAATTTAAGTGTACTCACTAATTATATTTCTAAATAAAAACACAATACTATAGAAGGATTTCTGTTAAATATAATATAAAATAGAGTTGACTTCAACCACGATTTTATGATCTGAGTTTGGAGGAATTTGTTATATTGTTGAGGTCAAAGTATATTAATTGGAAGGAAAGAAAAAAGGAAAAGAGAAGAAAGAAGGAGGAAAAGGAAGAAAGAATGAAAGAAAGAAACACAAAGAAAAAGAAAAAAGAGAAATTAGGGTTCTATTATTTATTTATTTGTTTATTTGTTTGTTTGTTTAGGGGGAGGGACAGAGGGAGAGAAAGAAAGAGAGAATCTTAAGCAGGCTCCACACCTAATGCAGAGCCCATACAGGGCTCCATCTTACAACTCTAAGATCATGACCTGAGCACCCAAAATGTGTATGAAGCAAATAAAGTGTATCATCTGGGACACAGCATTTAATTTACATGATATCTTTTCAGCTAAGGTTCTTGACTAGCTCAGGGAGAAGACATATTTATGAATATGCTGCCAGGATTACATCTCAAATTTTATATTCTTTGGCTTTTTACACATATTCTGTTTTATCAGTGGGACCACCAAGAGCAGTTTTGTACACTAGCCATAGCTTAATTTGGACTTTTTCCTGTGTCTTAAGTTAGCTGGCACATAGACTGAGATGACAGCTTAGGCTGACAACTATGGTGTTCTACATTTAATTCCAATGGATCGGTTTCCCCACACCACCAAACAACTCAGTTCTGATACCAACTGGAGATGGCATCAGATGTCTCAGACATCTATGCCTGCTTTTAGATTAGTAGCTAAATTCTACCAGACTGCCTTCCCACCACTCCCTGTTTCACATACCCCTGCAAGTCCAGGCTCTTGTCCATGCTTCTGAACAACTGGTGATAAATGGGAGGTTCTAGCACCTCTGCTTTGGGTTTAATCAGTTTGCTAGAGCTGCTAACAGAAGTCTGAGAAACATTTCATGTACTAGATTGCTGGTTTATTATAAAAGGATATAACTCAGGATGAAAGAGACAACAGAGAGCAAAGTATGAGGAAAGGGCACAAGCTTCTATGCTTGCTCTAGACATGCTTTTCTCCCTGAATCTCATATATTTGCCAACTTGGAAGCTCTCCAAACTTTATCTTTTGGGGGTTTTAATGGAGGCTTCATCTTGTAGGTAAAATTGATTAATTCATTGGCCATTGGCAATTGTTTCAACCTCCCTCCCCAGATGTCAGAGGGTGGAATGAAAAGTTCCTGTCCTCTAATCATATAGTTGGCTCTTCTGAAAACCATCCTCAAACTTAGGTGAAGTCAACTCTTTAACATAACTGAAGATACAATGATTTTTCTCATTGCTTAGGAAATTCCAAGGGTTTTATGCCTTCTGTGCCAGAAAAGGGAGGAAGACCAAATACATAGTTCTTATAAAGTCACAATACGGTCTTGACTAAGACAACTTAATTATGCTTCCCATGGTCCTTCTTTATGAAAACTAGTCTAGACATATTCTCATAGGAAGTGCAGAGGAGCAAGAGAACAAGCGGAAGTAATTGTTTTGTTTCAAAACAGAGACTCAGAGACTCAGTCTGTCTGCCAGCGATTTACTTAATATAGTTTCACTGTGGGAAGTTCACAAGCTAGTAGTATACAAGGTAACATCTCTTAATAACCTGGTAAAGAATTAATATACTCCAGATATAGATTAATCACACTATTGTCCCACATAATGGGAGATGAAAGGAATACAGTCTAAATTTACGTGAGGTGTACCTTTATACTAGTTGGTACTCAGGAGAGATGGCTTAACCAACGAAGAGCTGAGATCCAGCTGCTAGTGCAAAAGTAAAAGTCCCTGTTGCTAGAGCATGTTGCTAAGGAACGAGGGTACCAGTGTTGACAGGCAGGATAATCTTCACAGGGACCTCGCATGGTTTTCACCACTCCTGACCATGAGTTGCCTTGTCATGGCAAGGGCTAATGCCCCAAGATCTTTGGAAGGTTATTTAGGCCAGCAAAGGGTAGCTTTGTCCACACTGAACACTTGGATAGTTCTCACAAACTCTGACTATGTATAGTGTAAATATTCCCTTGCTATAGTTGTTTCTTCCTGGTTCTTATCAATAAAAATCAGTAGTGCCCCTCAGAAACTGAGCTCCTGAGTACTTAACAGCAACTGCAGGTGTTGAATGACAGCATCCTGACACAGTAACTTTATTCATACATCTTTAATTATAAAAACAAATTTGGTGGTAAAAACAACTTCATTTATTTTATTTTATTTAAATTCAAGTTAGTTAACATACAGTGTAGTATTGGTTTCAGAAGTAGAATTTAGTAATTCATTACCTACATATAACACCCACGGCTCATTCCAACAAAGTGCCCTTTTTAAATACCCATCTCTTGTTTAACCCATACCCCACCCACCTCCCATCCAGCAACCCTCTGTTCTCTAAACTGTAGAATCATTTATGGTTCGCTTCAACTTAATTTTTGCCATGAACAGTACATTTGAATCATGTCAAACCACTACACAATAATAAACCAGGTCTTCTCTATCCCCCTGATGGCATCATGTTTGCTAAGATTCTGTTACCCAACCCAAGTCAATATGAGAATCAATACCAGAGTCATGCAGGAAGTGGGCTGTAAATTTATTTAAAATATAAATACCGAGTCCTGCTGGAAGTGGACCATAAATTTATTTAAAAAATAAAAAAAGTATGGCTTCAGAAAGACCATTAAGTGGCACCATCAATGTACTATACCACACCTCAACATATGGAAGGAGAGTTAGGTCCATTGAAAATATTGATCTCAGTAGGATTTGAGTGTTCAACATATTCATAATTATTGGAAGACACCCAAATGTCTCCTGTTCAGTTCTTTGGCTTCTTTTCTTTCCTAAACAATGCTATACATTTGACATAAGAATCCTGAAAATTTTAAGAATTCTTTTTTTTTTCCATTTTATACCAGCCACCCATGAAATTAAAAACTTTATTTTTCAGACAACTTGACTTACACCACTAAGATATGAGGAATTCATTAAAGGTAGAACTGGTGGCTTATTTTTTTTTTTCTCAGTCATTATCTTAATGCAGAAATTTAAAGCTCAGAAAATAGAAAACAGCTGAGAACTTCAAATCTCTCAATACCAGTGACCATCCAAACCTCTTCCCAAAACCACTTGGCCAAACTCTACTATTACTTCTGGCAATGGTAGCTTACAGCCTACAGTCATGTCCTTGGGATGGTCCAGACCCCCTTAAGTTTTCCCTGGGGAAGCTGATCTGCCAAAATTATTTACTGTTTTTTCCAGTCTAAATATGAGGACAGGCCCCTGATTTCATTTCTCTGAGTGCATTTACTTTGGAAAGCTTGCAATTATAAACCCTTTCTTGGTCCCCTTGAGGTGTGTATGCATTTTCTCCACTCTGGAATATCTTTCTCAATGACTTGGGAGCCATTGCCTTGAAATATAAACATCAAGAAAGATAAGACCCTTTTCTCCCACTCTTTGTGCAAGAGTGGGAACGTAACTTCTATAAGCACTGGTTAGCAGACATAAGATGCTCAATCTGAATAAGTCACTTTGGGCTGCTATAACAAAAGACCATAGATTGGGTGACTTATAGACAATAGAACTTTATTTCTCACAGTTCTGAAGGCTGGGAACACAAAGATCAGGAACTGGCAGATTTACTGACTTGTGCAGACCCTCTTCCTGGTTTTTAGGTAGCAGTCTTAACTGTACTGTCCTAGGGGGGAAAGTCAGGTAGCTCCTTGTGGTCCCTTTTATTAAGACACTAATCCCATTCATGAGGGTGCCACCCTCATGACTTACTACCTCCCAGAGGCCCCACCTCTAATACTGTCACATTGGGGGTTAGGGTCTCAACATACAAATTTTGAAGGACATAAACATTCAGTCCGTTACAACATTCCTGAATATCTTTCAGTACTTCCTCTTTAACATACTCCAGTGTTTCAAAGACCTCTTATCTTTAGTTCTGGTGAGTTGAGCTCGGGGTACCCAAGGCCTCTGCTGCTCCAGTAGAGAATAAAACCTGTCCTACTAACTTAAACTAGTACTGGGCTTTGTTTCACTTTGACACAACCCAAGGCAAAGATAAGATTAAGGTTATGAACTTTCCACTTGAGTATATAGTTAAGACTGGAAAATGTTAACTTAGTTCCTCTTGAAATCATCTGATGATTCTAATACTGTCTGGTTTCATTCTCTTTTGTTTGATTTCTACTTTATTTCTTTAAAATTATTATACATAGTTATTTATATTCTATTTCCAATAATTCAAGTATCTGTGATCTTTGCAGGTGTCATTTTGTTGCTTGTTTTCCTGCTCATTCTCACTTATGAATTTTTTTGTACATTTTGCTTGTATGTCTCTTTATTTTTGAGCTCATGTTTTTTGGAAAGTGGTCTATAAATATTTAATATTTTTTCTGTAAGATGTTTTCTGTAAGAATGCTTTCACTGTCTTTTTGTCAAGCAGTTGAGTTGATGGCATACCCATATCTATGTTAAATTAAAACATTTGGTTTCCAGTTGTTGTTGTTGTTTTCCTTTTTTTTTTCTTTTATTATTTTTTTTGATGACTTTCAGTTTTTTTGTTGAAAATGCTATATACTCAAACCTGAAATCCATGTGTTGGCTATCCCTTTGCCATGAATTCTTATGGATTACTTCTTTTAACTTCCTTCCAGAACCAAAGTTAAAACAGTGTTCTCTGTTGAATATCACTGCTGCATGCGGTTTGTTTGTAGTTCACCCTTTTCACCTAGGCTTTTGAGATCTCAGTTGATGGCTTTCCTTTTGGAAAGATTAGAAATTCCCTCTATAAGTTTCAGGCTCATCTATAAAGGTTCATAGTCAGACTGTACAGATGTGCTACAATATTTCTGACTGGCAGAAGCTTTAAGTCTTTGTTCCTTGACTAATCAGATTCCCTAGTCTCAAGTAATATAATCCTGGAAGGTATAAGCTATGCTGCCAGAATTCTGGGAATGGAAGTGAAAAGGCTTCCCAATCAAATAAATTTAATTAACGCTACAGTAAAAATGGTCCCAACATCTAAGTGATTCATACAATTTTTTATTTTGATTTTATATTAATTCTTCTGTAAGTGTCTGCTGCATCTCCTCTCCAAAGTCATCTTTACTTTAGGGCCCAAGCTGTGGATCAGCCTGTACAAGGCAGTGTTTTAAATCTACCACTCAGAGGTTAAATATCTCATGTTCCTTCATATTTCAGAAGTCTAGCCAAATAGCATGAATAAGTCTTTCTTGATAGCCATAGAAGTATAACTTGTCCCCAGGAAAGGCACTGCATTTATGTAAATAATAAAACAATTTGTCATGATTTTACCATTTGTAGATATTCATTATTTTACGTTTTCTCTTACCTGTACTCTTCCTATTTTCCATGAATATGGAATCATTCTTACTTACCTTCTCTGAGAGTTAATCATTCTGGCTGGATTATGTCGGGACAGTTCCCATGAAGGTCATCGTATTGGTCCCTACTCAGGTCTGTATGCTTTGTGACATTCTTAGGCTCACCTTCAATATGAGATGAAGTACCAGAAATTGTACTTTTGTCAGTTTAAATATAAAACAAAACAAAACAATGACATGAGGAATATATATATATATATATATATATATATATATATATATAACAGTTAACTAGTGAGCTCATGTTTCTTGTTAAATATTATATATAATATGGTATCACATTTCATTTAATACCATATTTATTAGAAATTTAAATGGCACAATAATAATAATAAAACACAGCATAAATGAGGAAAAATATCTAGAAACTTGAAAATGGAAGAGAGTTAGGGGTGCCTGGATGGCTCAGTCCATTAAGTGTCTCCCTTCAGCTCAGGTCATGATCTCAGGGCCTGGGATTAAGCTCCCTCCCCAGCTCCCCGCTAAGCAGGGAGTCTGCTTCTCCCTTTGACCCTCTCCCTGTTCAGGCTCTCTCTTTCATGCTCTGCACTCTCTCTCACTCAAATAAATAAAAAACCTTTAAAAAATAAAAAGAAAGATAACATAGTTTATAAACATAACTGGACATCTATTCTCTTTCACTAGTATTGAAAAATATTTTAATTTTCAGAAATAAAAAGTAATCTCACGTCAAGGTGAGATAAAAATCATTTATAGCAATAAAAACTAAGCAAAAAAATGATGATTGTTTTCAAAATCTTAAACTGTTTAGATTTAAGTAAAGGTAAAGAAATTGTTTCTAATTTTTCTGCAAAGGGAGAAGGCAGCGAATATCCTGAAGAGGTCCATTTATAGCCTTGGGACAAAGGCACGGTGGGCTCTATATTGCTGAAGAAGCTTAATATAGGGTATCCTGACATTCTTAATAATTTTAGTAAAGATTTCTAAGGTAATAAAATAAAGACTGAATCCCAGTGTTGTTACTAACTAGTCACATGACTTTGAACAATTTGCTTAACTTTGCTAAGTTTTAATTTTATCTGAAAACAATGCTGATTATATCTCACATCTTAGGACATATATGAAGACCAGGTGTTATTAGTTATGTATCTTTTGTATTTTTCATTATTGGTATTTGCACATAAGTAGAACCTAATAAATTAAGTTTTACTGATAGTATCTGGGTATAGTAAATCAATTGTATTTTAAATATATTATTAAAATGAAAACAATGTAATGAAAAGTGTTCATTTATTCAAAAAATATATAGAATGGAGAATAAAGAGAAAAGACTGAGATAGGAAAACTTTTTATGTAACCACACATCTTATTCTCCTTTTTTTTTTTTTTATCACTTCCATTGGGAGGTTTTAAATGAAAACATACAAACTTTGCTTTTGCTAATTTCTCAGACAGAAAGGCAGAATTGGAGAAGCCACATGATGGTGTTAGCATCTGTTTTAGTCAGCTTAAGATGCCAAAACAGAATACAGTAGTCCCCTGGTTAGCTACCTATAAAAGGCCAACTCTAAAGGCCTTCATTGGCAACCCTGTCCCAACCTTGTGAGGGCCCCTCTCACTCTTGAGAGCTTTTTCTGTATTTTCACTTAATAAACTTCTTTTCCTTCACACACACACACACACACACACACACACACACACACTATAGTAGAATGGATGGTTGAAATTGCAAACATTGACTTAGAGTTCTGGAGGCTGGACGTTTGAAAAGATCGGGGTGCCAGCCTTCTTCCTGGATAACACATGGCTGTACTTTCTCATTGTGTCCTCAATGGCACAGAAAGAAACAGAGAGGGAGGAAGAGAGAGAGAGCATTTAAGTAGCTCTCTGGTGTCTCTGCTTATAAAGAGCATTAATTCCCTGCCCTTATGATCTAATTACTTCCTAAAGCCTCCACATCCAAATACCATACATTGGGTTTGGGGGCTTCAGCATATGAATTTGGTGGGGGCACAAACATGCAGCCTGTAGCAGCAGCCAAGTGTCTGATGATGACGATGTCAATTTTTGTAACTGATCAAGGAGATTCTCAAGATGGAGAGACTTTAGTTTCTGTGGGTTCATATAGAGTATATTTTTTAGGTCCAGACTTTGACATAATAATATATCATTCTTTAAGGAACTATTAATGGCATTTTCATGACTACTGTTTCCTCAAGAGCTTTGCAAAAAGAAATAGAAGCTTATAATTAAACCAGTTTAAATTAATGTGAAATTTAAATTTTGTGTTTCATTTTACCCTTAAAAATGTAGGTCTTTGTCAATATAAGCTTTGGATTTTTGTTCAATATTACATTCTTTATATCCCTGTATTTTGAAAGCTAACTTGAAAACAGAAATAAGGAAATGTCAAAATATCTAATTTTTTTTTTTTTTTTTTTTTTGACACAGAGAGAGAGACCACAGTAAGCAGAGAGGCAGGCATAGGGAGAAGGGGAAGCACACTTCCTGCTGAACAGAGAGCCTGATGCAGGACCCAGTCCCAAGACCCTGAGATCATGACCTGAGCTGAAGGCAAAAGCTTAACCCACTGAGACACCCAGGCACCCGAAGTTTTCTGTTCCTTACTTAAACAGCAGCATTATTTCCCTAGGTAGAAGAGGAAGCTTTATCTTATTTATTTAGGTCCAAAATTATTTTTTAGATCTTTTATATATACACAAATGTGATACTGTGTGAAATCACTTTATATCATCAGTAGTTCATTAGAAAATATTGTGTATGATTAATCTGAAAAATAGTTAATATGAGTTCCAAATTAGTTTAAAATGAAAAATAGTTTTTCTTCTCAATTTATTTCAGTAACTATATCTAAATATGGTATCAACTTCAATGTTTTTCCCAATCCAGAGTTTTTATAACTATAATTTACTATTGGCATTTTTATTAATATACAGAAAATTATTTTACTTCTTTGGATGTATTTGATGACTTATTAAATTAATTTTATTTAACTGTTTTTAAAAATCTGAAATCTAACTATATTTTTATGTAAGATTATATGGTTAATATATACTTTCAGGATTAAAAGTCCTTTTTTTCAGCTTAAATACATACACTAAATTCATTGACTCCTTAGTTAGCAAGTTATTTTCTTGATTAAACATTCTATAAAATTCTTATATTAATTTTCAACGTTAATAATGAATAAGTGCACAGGAGCAATTCTTTTCAATGTCATTTATCTTGTAGTTTTATGTTCCTGTTCCGAAACTAATGCTTTTCTTTTTTTAGAAATTTAAAATGGCATTTGCACATTCCAAAAACACTACTTAGAAATTTAATTAGGTATTCTATATTTATTTTTGCACACTCTTTTATATAAGGACAGATTAGAAGACAGATTTTTCAAATGAAAAATATAATTTCAAGTATATAATCTTTAAAAAATTTTTAAATTATTTTCTTGTCTTTCTCCCTCTTTTCCTCTTCCTCCTCCTCCTTCCTTTTCATGAACCTTCAGTTCTTCCTCTCTCAGTCTATAACCACACACGCACACACACACAGGCATCCCTAGTTATTTTCCAGACATGTTATATCATAACCCCACAGACGGAATATTGTCTTTTGGGATCAAATATGTGCTATAGTCTGTAAACCAGTTAATTCTATGACCTAGGAAAAATCAGTATCTCACACTTAAAGAATATTTTATAAATGTAAAGTTATAAGCACCATTTTTATGACATTTAAATTAGATGAGATAGTATTCACTGAGCTACCTAGCAATCAGAACGTTTTAGCAATAAACCTTGAAATAATTGTTGATCCCAGGAAAACAATATAAAGGAATTAATTATATAGTTGTGTTGCCTTGGACATTTTAGAACAAGTCCTAAATAAAAATAAAAGTAAAAACTTCTAATCCAACAACTAATTAATATGCCCTCATTTTCTCTCTTACTTCTCATATTTGATGTCTCAAGAAAAAAGTAGGTAGACATTATTTATAGTGGGACATGGACTAGTCATGGGAGTTAGGGTTTATTCCTAAGCAGATGTATGACCCTGAAGAACTACTTAGCATTTTGAAATCTTTGTACTGTTTTTGAGGATAAGGATATGAAATAAAATAACTTCCCTTAAATCTTCAGGTTAGGAAAATTATATTTACAACTTGTATAAATTATAGTAGTTCTAACTTAACTGGTATATCTAACAGGCACTTCCAAAAAAGAATTAGTATAGCAAATGTCCAACTGTAGATTTTCACCCCAAATCTGTTGCTTGTGGGGCACCTGGGAGGCTCAGTGGGTTAAGCCTCTGCCTTCAGCTCATGTCATGATCCCAGCGTCCTGGGTTTGAGCACCTCATCAGGCTCTCTGCTCAGCAGGGAGCCTGCTTCCCCCTGTCTCTCTCCCTGCCCCTCTGCCTGCTTGTGATCTCTGTGTCAAATAAATAAATAAAATCTTCAAAAGAAATCTGTTGCTTGTGCTGTATTCCATAATTCAATAACTGAATTTCTAAAATGCATCTGTTTGTTCAGGATAAAACCCACAAAGTTTTCATTAAATTCTGTCTTTCTTTCATCACCCACATTTCATTTTTTGGCAAATATATTTGGCCCAAACCATAAAATAATTACCTAAATCCACCAAATCTCCCTATAATTGCTATTCCCACCTTCACCAATTTCTTACTAGGATGTGATGACAGGATAGTTTTCATTAGTTTCAGGATAGTTTTCATTAGTTTCTCTACCCAAATTCAATCTAATTTTCCTGAAATAAATAAACAGTGTTATACTTTAAAATATTAGATTTATCAGGTAAAGTCTAGGCTTAAATTCCTTCAATGACTTCTTATCACACTTAGAATAAAATAATTTTTTTAAGATTTTATTTATTTATTTGACAGAGAGAAATCACATGTAGATGGAGAGGCAGGCAGAGAGAGAGGAGGAAGCAGGCTCCCTGCTGAGCAGAGAGCCCAATGCGGGACTCGATCCCAGGACCCCGAGATCATGACCTGAGCCGAAGGCAGCGGCTTAACCCACTGAGCCACCCAGGCGCCCCAGAATAAAATAATTTTTTAAATAAAATCTATATAATTTGGTCCACAAATAATACTCCAGTTTGATCTCTGCAGTGTCATGTCAAATACATCCCTGTTTTGAAATCTTTGCACCTCCTCTTTGCCCTGCCAACCATGTTTCCACGAGTCCTGTTCTCTGGCTTCATTTGCATCTCTTCATTAGGGCATTTTTCTCAGTGAGGATTTCCAACTTCTGGAATTAACTGAAGGACCTCAGAGGAGATGAAAAGGAAACATGGATGAGGTACAACTTTTTGTTTCTCATAGGGATAAGTTATTGTAATTTCTTAGGCTGTACATGAGCAGTATAGATTATGTGGTATTTTGTCCTAAATACTTAGTCTCTGAACTAGACTACCTGAATGCTTCTATTTTTAATTGCAGACTCAATAACATTTTTTAAATCGCTTCTGTATTGATAAGGAAGTGTCTTTTTTTTTGATATGATGTTTTTATTTTCACACCAGGAATCAAAGAGATTTATGAAGTGTAGGGGCACTTGGGTGAATCAATAGGTTAAGGTCCACCTCTTGGTTTTGGTCCAGGTTATAATCTTAGGGTCCTGAGATCAAGCCCTGCTTTGGGCTCCTCACTCAGCAGGGAGTCTGCTGGAGATACTCTCTCCCTATCCCTCCTCCCCCACCCCACTCTTTCTCTTAAATAAATAAATAAATCTTTAAAAAAAAAAAGATTTATGATGTATAAAACAACACTACTCTTCTCATTAAAGTGTATTATTATTACTCAACAAAAAATCTCTATTACCTACATAATGAATTTATTGTTATTTTAGTATTTAAAATTATATAACAAAAATGATTAATATAAAGAGTTGATTAATATTAAATAATTTATTTTAAGTAATTACATAGTTCTTCCTAAATATAAAATAAATATTCCCAGATATAAGACATGTAGTAAAATCTTGAGTGCTCTTAATGATGTTTTATTGGTTAAAACTTTTATGAAACTGATTTGTCCTCTATAGTTAAGAGTCTTAGAATGATGTCTTAAAAGTGCTGACAATTAAGGATCTCTAATGGTAGATTTATATATACTGAGTGTATATATACTTTACAAATAAAACAAAATCAAGGCACATTCAGAAAAAAAATTGAGGTGACTTTTTAGATTGCACACTTTTAAAAATGATATTTTAGTCAAAAAACTATTCAGGTTATAATTTAAATGTAGAAGTGAAGAGAGGATGAAACATTGAAAAATTAAAAAATAGACTCTAGGGGCGCCTGGGTGGCTCAGTGGGTGAAGCCGCTGCCTTCGGCTCAGGTCATGATCTCAGAGTCCTGGGATCGAGTCCCGCATCGGGCTCTCTGCTCAGCAGAGAGCCTGCTTCCCTCTCTCTCTCTCTGCCTGCCTCTCCATCTACTTGTGATTTCTCTCTGTCAAATAAATAAATAAAATCTTTAAAAAAAAAAATAGACTCTATTCTGGTTTTTTTGTGTGTGTGTATATCTTTATAGCAGTGCTGCACAGACTTAGCAACTATAGATTTATTTCCAGGTTTTGATATTTGGTATTCATGCATATTTATTTCTTCTTTTCACACTGATTTCGCTATTTGCATTTTTATGAAAATTTAGGATTACCTGTTCATTTCCATACAAACACACATCCACACACACACACACCAGTTTCAATTTCCTTGAATTTATACATTAATTCCAACTCCTACATTAATCCCTAAAAACAAAGCAGAAAGCATGTAAAAATTAACATTTTTAAAGAAATAACCTTTTTAACGCCTATGGCAATTTTATGTGGCTGACATTGATTTTCTATTATAATAGACAATAAAGTTGGCAATCTTACTAGCAGTATTCTTGCTAACCGTCCTCCTTTAACCACTACATTTTCAATAATTATATCATCATTATCATATCACCATTTCTATATCATCAACTGTTAAAACTTATCATTTGAAAACTTGATTCTCAGTATGCTAGGTGTTCATGAAACAGTTAGATTTTAAAACTTCTAAACCTGGACTTTAATCGAGCATTTTCCAGTCTTAAGGCATTATTCTAATTCTCATCTTTTTTGAACTGAAATGTTGTTTAATTTCTTTTTAGAAAACAAACTCATGATTATTGTATAGTCTGAATTCTACATGCAGAAGGTTATTATACACTTTATATTCTGAAGAAAAATAAATGAATAGAGTATTTAACTGTATTCATTGCTATATATGTTTTCATAATGTTTACATAATAACAACTGCTTTTATTTTTGTTTCTATTTTTATACTTTCCTAAACTTGGAATAATTTTTTTCAGAAAAATAATAATAGTAAATTCTAATTTCTAAAATTTGACCTTTTAAATGCATTTTTCAATGTAATGTAACTATTATACTTACACTACATGAATGCATTATCAAAAGATTAGATACATTGTAGAAATATGAAGAATTACAGTTTTATTTTTCCAAAAATTTTATTAATAACCCAAATTGGAAGGAATTCCTCATTCATAAATGATTTAATGCTATCTCAGAAACAATTTTAATTTAGAGCCTGATCTCACTGTCAATTCACTGCTTACTAAGGCAATATAAACTGACATTTTAAAGTATTGTTTCGTAATATACCTGGCCTGAAGGAATGGTTTTACCACATGCTGGCAAGAAATGTATGCCCTTACCAATGAAAGAATACTACCTTTAATCTACCAAATTGATATGACAAGAAATCCAATTAATTATTGTCAAATTCTTATTGGGAGGCACATTTAATGTGATAATACATGATGCATCATTTTAGAATTTTATTTTATTTAATTTATTTATTTATTTATTTATTTATTTATTTTAAAGAGAGAGAGAGAGTGTATGTGCAGAGAGGGGAAGGGACAGAGTGGGAGGGAGAGAATCTTAAGCAGACTCTGAGCTGAATGTGGGGGCTCAGTATCAGGATCCTGAGATCATGAACTGAGGCAAAATCGAGAGTTGGCTGCTTAACCAACTGAGCCTCCCAGGAACCCGTAGAATTTTAAGTTATAGAATAAACATTATATAATATTAATATATCATGAAATAAATGCATTTCTAGAAAAATACTTTAAAAACTGCTTTTTTTGAAATGAGAATATGCAGAAAAAAACTATTTTCAGTATTTTATTTTAACACAATTTTCAGATAATAGTAAGTATATTTTTCAGTATGTTCAGAACAGTAAGGATGGGCTAAAACCAAATCAGCAAGATAGTTCAGCAAGAACCAAATCAAAAGATAGTTAATTTTAAAAAAGTAATGAACCATCACATTTTAAGTTTATAGATAGTATATTCACTTGGTCCTAAGCTTAGAACATTACACAAAGCTATACTCTGAGAAGTTTTGATCTCACCCCGTTTTCTCTCTTTTCTCCATTTTAGTCCTCCCCCTGTGTAATCATTTCATTTCTTTTCTGTTATTCCAGTAATTCATTACAAAATATGGTTATGGGGCACTTAGGTGGCTCAGTCATTCAAGCGGTTGCCTTCAGCTCAGGTCATGATCCCGGGGTCCTTAGTTTGAGCCCCAGACTCTGCTGAGCAGACAACCTGCTTCTCTGCTTGTGGTCCCCCTCTTTGTGCTCTCTCTCTCCCTCTTTCTTTCTGTCAAATAAATAAATGAAATCTTTAAAAAAATATGATTATGTGTTGGTATTCATCCCCTACATAAATGAAACATACTATAAAATTTACATTGCAAGTTGAATTTTTCTCTTGAGAAAATATCAGTATGTCAGCAATTTATTCATTAATATTTTTTTTTCTTTTGGTATTTCTGATGGATGCATAATAGTCATTTATGTTGGCATATTGTATTGTTGTGAACCAGTCCTGTGTAAATAGGCATTTGTTTCAGTTTTTGCTGTTACTAATAATATCTTGATAAACAATGTTGGATATATGTAATTTTCTATATCTGCATAAATGCCTAAAGGGGAATTCCCTGAAGTGTTTGTGGGAGGACTAAGCATAGATCATTTCATGATGATAGATACAGCCAGATTATCCTCCATAAGACTTTTAGGCATTTGCAGACTCACCTGTAATGCACTACAAAGCAGATTTTCCTGTAGCTGCACCAAATGACTACTGACAAACTCTTGGATTTTTGTCAGTTTCAGGGCTAAAAAACAATATCTTAATACACTTTAAAGCTTCATCTTTCTTATGAATGTGATTAGAAATAATAACTTTTTCTGTGTAAATTTTTGTGTTGCTGATAGGTATTTTTTCTCAAATTATAGTGATTCTGTACATAATAGAGTAATTCATTGCTTATGTTATAATATTTCCTTGTGTGTCATCTGTATTTTATGTATTATTAAAGCATACAGATATTTTTAAATACATATATCATTACAATTTCAGTATTGATTTGGATTTTTTCTTGATAAATAAAAAATCTTTTTAATATTAAAAGTCAAGACTCAGTTCAAAATTAAAGATGGAGATTCCTTTACTTAAAGATTAAAAGTCAAGGGGCAACTAGGTGGCTCAGTTGTTAGAGTGTCCAACTCCTGGTTTTGGCTCAGGTTGTGGTCTCAGAGTCATGGTCTCCACGTGGTGGGATCAGCCTGCCTTGAGCTCTGCTGAGTGGGGAGTCTGCTTGGAATTCTTTCCCTCTGCCCCTCCTCTTACTCACACACACTCTCTCTCATACAAATAAATAAATCTTTGGGAAAAAAATTAAAAGTCAAATTTACTTTGAAGAGTAAAGATAATTTATTCTTTTTCCTTACTTCTTTCACAGTTTTATTTTCTTACTTTTAAAATCCTGAGTTGATCATAATTTGTCCTGATATACAATGTGAAGGATGGATGCACATCATCTTTTCTTCATTCTTTTCTTTCCAAATCAAACACAGTTGATTAAAATTTTCATTTTTTCATTATTAACTTGAAATACTACTTTTATTATATATTAATTCTGTGATTTGCATACATTTTTAGGATACTCCCTTTGAACCATTGATCTAACTACTCACAGAATACTACCACATTATTCTGTTGAGGATTTGCAGTATTTCAAATAACTTGTAGAGCTAGACTTCATTTATTGCTTTTCCTTTTCAGACTTTTCTTGGTTTGTCTTGATTATTTATTTTTCTATCTGAATTTTAGAATGAGAAGATTTAGTATAAAAAATACAGTGCACATTAATTTATCAAAAAATCTAGTAAAAATTTTCAACTTTATGTCAGTGGATATTCTTATTCAGTACCATGAAATTAATTTCTATTTTAAAAGTATACATTTTTTCCTTCATGTATATTCTCCATTTTTCCTAATGCAGGTTTTGTACCTTATTTTTTGTTAACTTTATTTTTATTTATCATACTGTTCTGTATGTGTTTTTGTCTGTGTGCACAAACTGTAATAAATAAGTTCTTCTCTCCTATTATGAATTTTAAGTAGCTGTAATTTATACATAAAGGTCAATGGTTTGCAGACAAAAATTTCATATGCTGGTTGTAATTTTCTTTGTAGTACTTTTCAGTTAACTGGCTTGGGTTAATTGAATACATATTCATAGCTTCTATACAAGGAGTAGTTTTTATTTTTCTTTTCAAAGACTCACCATTTATTTTTCATTTAAATTCAATTAATTAACATATAGCATATTATTAGATTCAGAGGTATAGTTCAGTAATTCATTAGTCTATATAATAACCAGTGCTCATTACATCATGTGTCCTCCTTGATGTCCATCACTCGTTACACAATCCCCCCATTTCCCTCCCATCTAGCAATCCTCAGTTTGTTTCCTACAATTAAGACTCTCTTATGTTTGTCTCCCTCTCTGACTTTGTCTTGTTTTATTTTTCCCTTCCCTCCTCTATAATCCTCTACTTTGTTTCATCAGTTCTGCATGGTGAGACCATATGATAATTGTATTTCTTTGACTGAGTTATTTTGCTACATAATACCCTCTAGTTCAATCCATGTCATTGCAAATAGCAAGATTTCTTTTTTTGATAGCTGAGTAGTATTCCATTGAACATATATACCACTGCTTCTTTATCCATTCATCTATCAATGGATATCTAGGCTCCTTCCATAGTTTGCATATTATGGACATTGCTGCTATACACATTGGGATGCAGGTGCCCCTTCAGATCACTAGCACTTGCACACATAGATATTTTGTATCTATGTATACATAACAATGCAGTTGCTGGGTTGTAGGGTAGTTCTCTTTTTAACATCTTGAGGAACCTCCATACTGTTTTCCTGAGTGGCTATACCAGCTTGCATTCCCACCAACAGTGTAAGAGAGTTCCCCTTTCTCCATATCTTCACCAACATCTGTTGCTTCCTGACTTGTTAATTTTAGCCATTCTGACTGGTGTGAGTGGTATCTCATTGTGGTTTTGATTTGTATTTTCCTGATGCCGAGAGATGTTGAACATTTTTTCATGGTCTGAAGTCTATTTGTATGGCTTCTTTGGAGAAATCTCTGTTCATGTCTTCTTCCCATTTCTTGATTGGATTATTTGGGTTTGATAAGTTCTTTATAGGTTTTGGATACTAGCCCTTTTATCTGATAAAACATTTGCAAAGATCTTCTCCCATTCTCTCAGTTGTCTTTTGATCTTGTCAACTATTGTTTTGTTGTCATGCAAAAGCCTTTTATCTTTAATGAGGTACTAATATTTCATTTTTGTTTTCTTAACCTTGCCTTTGAAGACATGTCTAGCAAGAAGTTGCTGCAGCCAAGGTCATAGAGGATACTGCTTGTGCTCTCCTCTAAGATTATTTTTTTTAAGATTTTATTTATTTGAGAGATAGGGAAGGAAATAGAGATTATGCATGAGCATGCAAGTGGCAGAAGGGGCAGAGAGAAGAGAGAGAAAAATCCCAAGCAGACTCCCCACTGAGCATGGTGCCAGACACAGAGATTGATCTCACAACCCTGAGATCATGACCTGAGCCAAAATCAAGAGTCAGAAGCTCAACTGAGTGAGCCACCCAGGCACCCCATCTCTAGGATTTTGATGGATTCCTGTCTCACATTTAGGCTGTTGATCCATTTTAAGTCTATTTTTGTGTATGGGTAAGAAAATAGTCCAGCTTCATTCTTCTGCATGTGGCTATCCAATTTGTCCAACACTATTTGTTGAAGAGACTGTCTTTTTTTCCACTGGGTACTCTTTTCTGCCTTGTCAACGATTAGTTCCATAGGGTTGAGGGTCCATTTCTAGGTTCTGTATTCTGTTCATCCATTTGCCTGTCTGGAATTGTGATGCCACCAGCTTTGGTTTTCTTTTTCAACATCTCTTTGGCTATTCAGGATCTTTTCTGGTTTCATACAAATTGTAAGATTGCTTGTTCCAGCTCTGTAAAAAAAGCTGATGGTATTTTGACAGGGATTTCTTGAATGTATAGATTGCTAGATAGTATATAGCACAGACATTTTAACAATATTTATTCTTCCAATCCATGAGTACAGAACATTTTTCCATTTCTTTATGACTTCCTCAATTTCTTTCATGAGTGTTCTATAATTTTCTCAGCATAGATCTTTTTCCTCTTTAGTAAGTTTATTCCTAGGTATCTTATGGATTTTGGTGCAGTTGTAAATGGGATTGACTCCTTAATTTCTTTTTCTTCTGTCTCATTGTTAGTGTATAAAAATGCAACTGATTACTGTGCATTGATTTTATATCCTGTCACATTGCTGAATTATTTATGAGTTCTACCAATTTTGGGGTGGAGTCTTTTGGGTTTTCCACAGAGTATCATGTCATCTGTAAAGAGTGAGAATTTTATTTCTTCTTTGCTGATTCAGTTGTTTTATTTCTTTTTGCTGTCTAATTGCTGAGGCAAGGACTTCTAGTTCTATGTTGAACAACAGTGGTGATAGTGGACATCCCTGTCATTTTCCTACCCTTAGAGGGAAGGTGCTCAGTTTTTCCCCACTGAGAATGACAGTCACTGTGGGCTTTTCATATATGGCTTTTATGATATTGACATATGTCCCTTCTATCCCTGCACCATAGAGACTTTTAATTAAGAAAGAATGCTATACTTAGTCAAGTGCTTTTTTTTGCATTTCTTCTTTTTCCATTGTGAAGATCATATGGTTCTTTTCCTTTCTTTTAGTAATGTAGTGTATCACATTGATTGATTTGAGGATGTTGAACCACCCATGCAGCCCAGGAATAAATCCCACTTAGTTGTGGTGAATAATCCTTTTAATGTACTCATGGATCCTATTAGCTAGAGTTTTGATGAAAATTTTGACATCCATGTTCCTCAGGGTTATTGGTCTGTAACTCTCCTTTTTGGTGGGGTCTTTATCTGGTTTTGGGATCAAGGTAATGCTGGCCTCATAGAATGAGTTTGGAAGTTTTCCTTCCATTTCTATTTTTTTAAACAGCATCAGGAAAAAAATGTATTAGTCCTTCTTTAAGTGTTTGATGGAATTCCTCTGGGAAGCCTTCTGGGCCTGGACTTGTGTTAGCTGGGAGATGTTTGATTAGTGCTTCAGTTTTGTTGCTGGTTATGGGTCTGTTCATGTTTTCTATTTTTTTCCTTTTACAGTTTTGGTAGTTTAAACATGTCTAAGAATACATCCGTTTCTTCCAGAATGCTTAATTTATTGGCATATAGTTACTCATAGTATGTTCTTACAATTGCTAGTATTTCTTTGGTGTTGGTTGTGATCTCTCCTCTTTCATTCATGATTTGATGTCTTTGGGTCTATTCTCTTTTCTTTTTGATAAGTCTGGCCAGGGGTTTCCTCTTATTAATTCTTTCAAAGAACGAGTTCCTAGTTTCTTTGATCTGTTCTACCATTCTTTTGGTTTCTATTTCACTGATTACTACTCTAGTCTTTATTAATTCTTTTCTCCTGCTGGATTTATGCTTCATTTGCTGTTCTTTCTCCAGCTCCTTTAGGTGTAAGGTTCGGTAGTATATTTGAGACCTTTCCTGTTTCCTGAGAAAAGCTTCTATTGCTATATACTTCCCTCTTAGGACTGCCTTTGCTACATCCCAAAGATTTTAAACAGTTGTTTTATATTTTCATTTGTTTCTATTAATTTATTAAATTCTTTTAAAATTTCCTGTTGACCCATTCATTCTTTAGTGGGTTGATTTTTAACCTCCAGGTATTTGAGTTCTTTCCAAATTTCCTCTTGTAGATCAAGTTCAAGTTTCAGACATTGTGGTCTGAAAATATGTGGGAAATTATTCCAATCTTTTGGTACTGATTTATGACCCAGTATGTGATCTATTCTGGAGAATATTTCATATGCAGTCAAGAAGAATGGGTATTCTGTTGCTTTGGGATGGAATGCTCTGAATATATCTGTGAAGTCCATCTTATACAGTGTGTCATCCAAAACCTTTGTTTCTTTGATCTACTTAGATAATCTGTCCATTGAAGTGAGTAGGGTATTAAATTTCCCTACGATTTTTTTGTTTGTTTTGTTTTGTTTAAAGTTCCCTAATATTATTATATTATTAATCATGTGTTTCTTTAATTTTGTTATAAATTGGTTTATATAATTGGCTGTTTCCATGTCAGGGGCATAAATGCTTACAATTGTTAGTTCTTCTTGTTGGTTAGACTCTTTAGTTATGATATAGTGCCCTTCCTCATATCTTATTACACTCAGATTAAAAGCTAATTTGTCTGTAAATAAAATCTTAAAAAAAAAAAAAAAAAAGGGCGCCTGGATGGCTCAGTGGGTTAAGCCGCTGCCTTTGGCTCAGGTCATGATCTCAGGGTCCTGGGATCGAGTCCCGCATCGGGCTCTCTGCTCAGCAGGGAGCCTGCTTCCCTCTATCTCTCTGCCTGCCTTTCCGTCTACTTGTGATCTCTCTCTGTCAAATAATTAATTAAAATATTTAAAAAAAAATCTAATTCGTCTGATGTAAGGATTGCTACCCTAGTTTTCTGTTGATGTCCATTAGTATGATAAACCCTTTTCCACCCCCTCAATTTAAATCTGGAGGTGTTTGGGGGTCTAAAATAGTCTCTTGCAGACAACATATTGATGGGTCTTGAGTTTTTATCCAATCTGCTACACTCTGTCTTTTAATTGTGGGCATTTACCCCATTTACATTCAGAGTAACTACTGGAAAACATGAATTCAGTGCCATTTATATCTTGGAAAGTCACTGTTTCTGTATGTTGTCTCTGTTCCTTTCTGGTTTATGTCATGTTTGGGTTTTCTCTTTGTTTAAAAGACTCCCTATAAAGGGGCTAGTTTAGTGATCACAAATTCTTTTAGTTTCTATTTGTCTTAAAAACTTTTTATCACTCCTTCTATTTTGAATGATATCCTAGGTGGATAGAATATTCTTGGCAGCATTTTTTTTTTCTCATTTAGTACCCTGAGTATATCATACCATTCTTTTCTAACCTGCCAGGTGTCTGTGGATAGGACTTCTGCCACTCTAATGTTTCTACCCTGTAGGTTAAGGACCTCTTATCCTGGGCTGCTTTCAGGATTTTCTCTTTGTCTCTGCAATTTGCACACTTTACTATTGTATGTTGAGGTGTTGACATATTTTTATTGATTTTGAGAGGGTGTTCTCTGTGCCTCCTGGACTTAAATGCCTGTTTCCTTCCCAAGATTAGGGAAGTTGTTAGCTACAATTTGCTCCAATATAATTCTGTCCCTCTCTCTCTCTTTCCTCTTCTTCTGGGATTCCGATTATACTAATGTTGTTTCACTTTATGGCATCACTTATCTGTTGAATTATCCCCTTGTGGTTCAGTAGTTGTTTATCTTTTTCTCAACTTCGTTATTCTTCATCATTTTTGTCTTCATTCTAACTAATGTCTGTCCTGACTCATTTATCCTAGCAGTTTGAAACTCTGCTTTTGACTGCATTTTGTTAATAGCCTTTTCAATTTTGACTGGATTAGATATTAGTTATTTTATTTCTCCAGAAAGGAATTCTGTAGTGTCTCCTATGCTTTTTCCAAGCCCAGCTAGTATCTTTATAATCATTATTCTGAACTCTAGTTCCACATCTTACTTATGTCCATAATGATCATGTCCCTGTCAGTCAGTACCACCTTTTGTACTTTTTCTTGAGGTGAGTTTTTCCATCTTGTTGTCTGTCCAGAGAGGAATAGATGAATGAGAGAACAAAATACTAAAATGGCAACAGTGACCCCAGAGAAATATACACTAAGCAAATCAGAAGAGATCCCAAACAGAAAAAAAAAAAAAAGAAAGAAAATAAAAAATTAATTAAAAAAAGAGAGGGTGTCTGGGTGGCTCAGTGGGTTAAGCCTCTGCCTTCGACTCAGGTAATGATCTCAGGGTCCTGGGATCGAGTTCTGCATTGGGCTCTCTGCTCAGCAGGGAGCCTGCTTCCCCCACCCCCACCGCCTGCCTCTCTGGCTATGTGTGGTCTCTCTGTCAAATAAATAAATAAAATCTTTAAAAAAAATAAAAAGAGAGAAAATATAATTAGGTGAAGAGAACAGATAAATATACTGGATCCTGTATGTATTTTGGTCTGTTTGTTAGAAAACTAGATCCCAAATTGCAAAGAAAAAAAAAAATATATGTACAAAAATAAAATTAAGTATGGATAGAATATAACTTTAAAATGAAAATTAAAAGAAAAAAAAAGAAAGAATGTAAACAGGTGAAAAGAACAGGGGAAAACACTAGATTTGGGGTGTATTTTGGTCTGTTAGAAGAAACTGCATCCCAAAATTGAAAGAAAACTTACATATATATAAAAATAAAATTAAATACAATGAAAAGATAAAATGTAACTATAAGAATGAAAATTTAAGAAGTCTTATTGATAAACCAAGAAATTTGTTGAAAGGAATGAGAAAAAAAATTAAAACTGAAAGACTAAAGAATCATACGAAAAAAGCCATGACTTCTATATAATATTTTACCCTAGCACTGGAGTTCTACCGTTCTGTGTGCTTGGTAAACTTGGTCTTAACTGGATGTTCTTGCTGATCTTTTGAGGGAAGGTGTGTTATGCTGATTCTAAGGTATCTCTGCCCCATGTGGAATTGCATCACCCTTGCCAGGGGGCCAGACTAGCTAAGCAGCTCTAGATTGCTCTGTGTGGATTTTGCTTCCTGAAGGGTTTCTGTGCCACTTTAGAGGATAAGAATGAAAATGGCAGCCTTCTAATCCTTAGCTCTGGAAAGGAAAGCTCAGGCCCCCACTCCTCAGTGTACCCACAGGAAAAAGCAGTCAATCACTCCTGTCTTCCTGGTCTCTATCTGAACTCTGCCCTCACCCAACCTGTGATTGAACATTTCTATCTCAGGCACACAACTGCACTTCAAGTCTCCAAACCTTGCAAAGTCCTCTGGTGTGCACTTACGCTGTGATTCTGCTCCTCGCTGACCCCCTGATCAGACAGCAGTCACTCAAACATGCTGTGATTCATGGTTTATGGTAATACTGAGCTGAAAGCCCACTCCTGGGCTCACTAATTACAGCCAGCTTCCCTACTCCAATGCCTGGAAACTCTGTCACACTCAGATGCTCCTGTGCTTTCTGTGACCCCGGGAATCCTGAGGCTACACTTTCCCACCCAAAATTCTGGCCTGCTTCACCACCTGAGCACCTTTTAGGCAGAGATCTTTGTCACTAGAGCAGACTTCTACAAGTTCTGATTTTGTACTCCACTGCTATATCATTTTCCGGTAGCCAGCTCACAGAGGCTCCCACTACCTACAGTTTATCTTCCTATATATCACCTTAGATTCACTTCTCCATACTCCCTACCTTACAGAAAGTGGTTACTTTCCTATTTGTAGAGTTGCAGCAATTCTTTTCTTCAATCTCCCATTGAGTTCAGAGGTGTTCAGAATTATCTGATAGATATCTAGATATCTATCAGATAGATAGCTATCTGATAGATATCTATTAAATAGTAATGGAGGGACGCCTGGGTGGCTCAGTTGGTTAAGCGGCTGCCTTCAGCTCAGGTCATGATCCCAGGATCCTGGGATCGAGTCCCACATCGGGCTCCTTGCTCGGCGGGGAGCCTGCTTCTCCCTCTGCCTCTGCCTGCCTCTCTGTCTGCCTGTGCTCGCTCGCTCTCTCTCTCTCCCTCCCTCTGTCTCTGGCAAATAAATAAATAAAATCTTTAAAAAAAATAGTAATGGAGATAAGGGGCATCATTTTTTATTTCTGATTTTATTAAGGATGCTTCTTTCTTTCTTAGTATAAAAGATCTGATTATCTAATTGTGCATATGGCTTGTTAAGATAGTATCACCGGGTAGTATCACTAGTCTAATTTTACTGAATTTTTTTTTAAAAATGAAGTATAGGATCACCTGGGTGGCTCAGCCGGTTAAGCATCTGTCTTGCACTCAGGTCATGATACTGGGGTCCTGGATCAAGCCCCACATATGGCTTACTTCTCAGCAGGGAGTCTGCTTGTCCTTCTGACTCTTTGACCCCACTTGTGATCTCTCTCTTGCTCACCATCTCTTGAATAAGATAATTTTTAAAAATAAAAGAAATTAAGTATAGTTATTGAATTTTTAAAAAGTATTTTTCTTTTTTTTTTAAAAGCCAGTTTCTTTTTTTTTTTTTTTTTTTTTAAAGATTTTATTTATTTATTTGACAGACAGAGATCACAAGCAGGCAGAGAGGCAGGCAGAGAGAGAGGAGGAAGCAGGCTCCCTGCTGAGCAGAGAGCCCGATGTGGGACTCGATCCCAGGACCCTGAGATCATGACCTGAGCCGAAGGCAGCGGCTTAACCCACTGAGCCACCCAGGCGCCCCTAAAAAGTATTTTTCAACATTTTTGAAAATTATGTTATTTTTCTGCCTAGTAACTGTATAAGATATGTGTTATATTAATAGATTATCTAGTATAATAGAGCATAGCTTTTATTTCTGGAATATACTGATCTTATTCATGACACAGTATTCTTTAATAAGCTGATAGATTCTGATTACTAATTAATTCTGCTTTTAAAATTATATTGTCATGGTAAGATACCTCTGGCATCCTTCTGCCCCACATTTATGAAGTTTTAGTACCTCTCTCATACTGACTGACCTAATAAAATATATTTGAACCTTTTCTTTTTTCTCTCTACTTTAAAAACAATTCAAATAATGGAATTTTCTGAGTTTTGAAGTTTTGGTGGATTTGCCCTGTAATTTCCTGTGTGGTTTTGAAAAGTATAGTATTTTGTAACCAAACTGCTGTCTACATTAATTCCACATTTGTGTGTTCACAAATATTGAACTTTGATACCTTAAAATTATTTCAAATTTTAAGTGTTTCCTGAGTATTTGGCAAGAAAATGTGTTCAATCTATATTCTATTATGATTTTACAGTGTCTAATATATATCTTTGATATATGCCTCATTTATCCTTAAAATGTGCCTCAATTTTCCACTTTTTGTCATCTAATGAATTTATTTTTGTTTTGTATCAAAACAATTTGACACAGAAATGTGACTTGTGTCAACATCTAGGTAATTTTTTTCTTTTTTCTATAATAGAAAAAATCTTATAAATAATGGTTGTTAATATTTTGAAAAATATATCAGTGGTCCTCAGAAAATTGGTATTGTTGCCCAATTTTAGGTTTATAAAACTTATAGGGGGGCATATGACTTGTTCAGTTGGTTAATCATCTGACTTTGGCTCAGGTCATGATCTCAGGGTCCTGGAATTAAGCTCTGCCTCGGGCTCCGCACTCAGAGGGGAGCCTCCCTATCCCTTGCCCTCTATCCCTAACCCTGCTCTTGCTGTCTCTGTCTCAAATGAGTAAATAAAATCTTTAATTTTTAAAAAAATAAAACCTGTATAAATCAGCTTTGAACTGGTTTTCCATGATCCAGAACCCATAATATTGATAAAGAAATCAAGACCCATATGTGAACAATTAACTTGTCAAGTCTCACTGCATCATCCTTTTTAGTAATACTGCTATCTGTAAGCCAGGCTAAAGGTAGCAACCTATGATTCTTTAGCACTAGAAAGTTTCTTCTACAGTGGTATTTATCATTATTAACACTATTGAGGGAAAGTAGTAATTAGTATATTAAGTGTACATTTCACAGCATCATTTGCATAGAAATTTTCATTTTACACAGTTTTTGAATTAAGAATACATTTTTCCCCCTGTTTAACAGTAAAGAAAATGGTAGCTTTAAATGTTAGCCCTGCCAAAAAGATTAGTAAATAGCTGAGATTTACCTCAAATTTGGTCTTCTGACCCTAACCTAAATTCTGCCCATTCTACCAGTGGATCTCCATTGCTAATGTTGTATGTACAAGATTATACCTGATCTTGTAAAGGCTTTATATATCCAGAGTAAATTGGGTAAAGCAAGTACAATGAAAGGGAAGTTGCATACACCTAAAGGTATGTCCTATATTTTTTAATGTTGCCTTTATTTATTTTTATGGAGTTACATATCATTCTATTATTAAATGGTATTTATTGAGATAATGCGTATATGAATTTCTGTGGTTATGCAATAAAAATACATTAAAATTATTTATTTTTTTAAAATTTGTGTATGGTTGACACACAATGTTACATTAGTTTTCAGAATACTGAGTGGTGATTGTTTATGCTATCCTTATCACAACTGTAGCTACCAATTGTCACCATATTATGCTATTATAATATCACTGGTTCTATTCTCACACTTATTCTCACACCTTGATCATTCCATAACCGGAAGCCTGTATCTCCTACTCCCCAGATCCACCCCTGTCCCCCTGGCAACCATCAGTTTATTCTCTGTATTTATAGATCTGATTCTGATTTTGTTGTTTGTTTATTCACTTAATTTGTGGAGTCCATATTTGAGTGAAATTGCAAGGTATCTGTCTTTCTCAGTCTGACTTATTTTAGTTAATATAACACCATGTATTCCATCCATGTTGCCATAAATGGCAAGATCTTACCAATTTTTATAGCTGTGTAATATTCCATTTTAGATATATCAAATCTTCCTTATCTATTTATGTATCTAGGGACATTTATGTTGAGTGGCATAAGTTCTTTATGTATTTTGGATATTAACCCATTAATAAAAATGTTATTTGTAAATATTTTCTCCCATGCAGTAATTTGCCTTTCTATTTTATTGATGTTTTCCTTTGCTGTTTAAAAACTTTTTATTTTGATGTAATCCCAATAGTTTATTTTTGCTTTTGTTTCCCTTGCCTTAGGAGACATATATATAGAAAAATGATGTATGGTTGATGTCAAAGAAATTACTTCTTATCTTTTCTTACAGGATTTACATTGCTTCAGGTTTCACTTTTTTTGAGTTTATTTTTGTGTATAGTTATAGAAAGTACTCCAGTTTTATTCTTTTGCATGTAGCTGTCCAGTTTTCCCAACATCATTTATTAAAAAGACTATATTTTCCTCATTGTGTATTCTTGCCTCCTGGGTCATAGACTAAAGGACCAAATAATGATGGTTCTATTTTTGGGATATCTATTATATTGATCTATGTGTCTATTTTTGTGATAGTAACCATAATGTCTTAATTACCATAACTTTGTGGTATATCTCAAAATCTGAAGCTGATACCCCCCAGCTTTCTTCTTCTTTCTCAAGATTGTTTTGGTATCTCAGGTCTTATGTGGCTCTGTACAAATTTTAGTATACTTTATTCTAATATACTAGAATATATCTAGTATACTATTGGGAAAATATTGGTATTTTGATAGGGATTGCATTGAATTATAAAATGCTTTGGCTAGTATATGAATTTTAACAATATTAGTTCTTTCAGTCCATGTGGATGGACTATCTTTCTATTTGTTTTATTTTGTTTCTTTCATCAATCATCAATGTTTTATAGTTTTCAGAGTACAGGTCTTTTACCTCTTTGGTTAAGTTTATTCTTAAGTTGTTTTCTGTTTATTTGTTTGTTTGTTTTTGATGCAACAGTAATTTGAGTTGTTTTCTTAATTTCTTTTTCTGCTACTTCACTATTATTGTATAGAAACACTAATGATTTCTGGGTATTCCTTTTGTATCCTGCAGATTTTCTGAATTCACTTATTATTTCTAGCTGTTGTTTTGTGGAGTCTGTAAAGTTTTCTTTTCTATGTATAATATCATGTTATCTGCAAATAAGACCAGTTTATTTTCTTTTTTTACTGATGTGGATGATTTATTTCTTTTCTTTGTCTGACTGCTGGAGCTAGGACTTCCAGTACTATGTTGAATAAAAGCATCAAGAGTGGACACCTGTGTCTTATTTCTGATTGTAGATGAAAAGCTCCCAGATTTTCACCAATTGAGTATGATGTTAACTGTGGGTTTTTTAATATATGACTTTTATTATGATGAGGGATGTTTCCCTTAAACCCACTTTATTGAGAAATTATATCATGAATAGATGTCAGATTTTCTGAAATACTTTTTCTACAGCTATTGAGGTGATCACATGATTTTCATGCTTCCTTTTGTTGATGTTGTTCATCACATTGACTTATTTGCAAATGTTGAATTATTCTTGGATCTCTGGAATAAATCCCAGTTGAATTATCTTTTTAATGTTTTATTGAATGTGGTTTGCTAATATTTTGTTGAGGATTCTTACATCTGTATTTATCAGGGGTATTGGCCTGTGATTTTCTCTTTTTGTGTTGTTTTTGTCTGGTTTTGGTGTCAGAATAATGCTTTACTTCCTCTTAAAATTTTTAAAATAGTGTGTGGTGAATAGGTATTAGCTCTTTAAATGTTTGGTAGAATTCACCTGTAAAACCATCTAGTCATGGACTTTTGTTTTTTGGCAATTTTTTGGTTACTGATTCAATTTTGGTACTAGTAACTGTTCTGTTCAGATTTTTTGTTTCTTTCTGATTTAGTTTTGGAAGATTGTATACTTCTAGGAATTTATCCATTTATTCTAATATTACAAATAATTTTTTGTAGTATTTTCACAATTTTTTGTTTTTCTTTTTCTGTTGTATCAGTTAATTCTCCCTTTTTTTCTGATTTTATCTGTGTATTTTCTCTCTCTCTCTCTCTTTTTTTTCTTGATGAGTCTGGCTACATGTTTATCAATTTGATTTACTTTTAACTTTTTTTAATGACAAAATTAAATAAGACCAACCCTAAACCTAAGTCTCAGTTTATTATCTAATTACAGAACTGTGAATCCTGAGTAGTTTCTTCTATGCTACAGATGCCTGAAATTTATGTACTCAGCATCAACCTCATGGGTTATTACCAAGTCTCTTCTTTATCCTTTTTTTCTTTAAGTTTTTATCTATTTATCTGACAGAGACCATAAGTAGGCAGAGAGGCAGGCAGAGAGAGAGGAGGAAGCAGGCTCCCCATGGAGCAGAAAGCCTGACGCCAGGCTCAATACCCGGACTCTGGGATCATGACCTGAGCTGAAGGCAGAGGCTTTAACCCACTGAGCAACCCAGGTGCCCCTCTCTTCTATATCCTTATCATAAATACATCATTTAAGTGTTTGACTTACCCTGACTAAATAATATGTGTAATTTAAAGCATAATATTTACCCAGTAAGTCAAGTTCCTCTTAAAACCTGGAACAAATTTGAATGATGTCTTATTAATCCTCAGTGATTTAAAAATTTTAAGTATTAAGAGCAATGATAATTAAAATAATTACTTTCAGTGAATATCATTTCAGATATTAAGTCAACTCCCCATTTTTCACTTCAGGGGGTTTTTACCCAAATATTTTCAGCTTATTTATAGGTACTAGTTCATTTTTCCACTTTACAGTGCAAGACAGTCTTATACTTTTAACTTTTGTCAGTAAAGTAAATTCATATTTTGGTATTGTTTCATTTTTCCTCCTCTATTCAGAAAACATTCTCAACCAAGTATATAAAGATGTGTATTTCTGCTTTGGATGAATTTTTTTTTTCTTTTTAGATTTAATAACTTTAGGACATTTTTCAAAACTTGATTTTTGAGGAACACTTTCAGAATAGTCCCTTGTATTAGAAATATGCTCATATTCAATCAGAAAGAATTGAATTTCAGTCACATGGTAAAGAAAATATTTAGTCAATAAGTATGGCCTATGTCAAACCTCTTCCTAATACAGTGACATTGGTCTGTTTTGTTTGTTTGTTTGTTTGTTTGTATTTAAACAACTTAATACTTTAGAACAATCATGTTCACTATCTTGTAACAGTCACTTACCTATGCAAAAAGAATCCTGAAAACTCAGGTTTGTTTTTTTTTTATTCTGTTATGTTTGTCATCATACATTACATCATTAGTTTTTAATATAGTATTCCAAGAGTCATTGTTTAAGTATAAAACCCAGTGCTCCATGCAATACATGCCCTCTTTGATATCCATCACCAGGCCAACCCATTTCTCCACCCCTTACCCCCCTCAACCCAATGTCTTCAGTCTAGTTAAATGCTATAGTCACAGTTGACTAAGATATGTGTCTTAAAAAGTATAATTATACTTTATTCTGAATTAAAGAATTTTTACACTTCTTTTTCCTGTAGAAGAAATTAAATATATACTTTTCATGATATTTTTGGTTAAAAATTAATTCCAGTATAATTTATATACAATGTTATCTTAGTTTCAGGTGTATAATATAGTGATTGAACAATTCCATATATTACTCAGTGCTCATCATGATTACTGTACCCTTAATCCCTTCACCTCATTCATTCAATCCTTACCTGCCTCCTCTCTGCTAATCATCAGTTTATTTGCTATATTTAAGATTCTCTTTTTTCGTTTGTCTTTTTTTTTCTTTGTTTCTTTGTTTTGCTCCTTAAATTCCACATGAGTGAAATCATATGGTATTGTTCTCTGACTATTTATTTCACTTAGCATTATACCCTCTAGGTCTAGTCATATTGTTGCACATGACAAGGTTTCATTTTTTATGGCTGAGTAATACTCGATTATATATATATATATATGTATATGCCACCTGTTTTTATCCATTCATCTATCATGGACACTTGGGTTGCTTCCATATTTTGGCTATTTTTTAACAATGTTTCAGGAAACATAAGGGTGTGTATAACTTTTTGAATTAGTATTTTCATATTTCTTGTGTAAATGTTCAGTAGTAGAATTACTGGACCACATAGTAATTCTATTCTTATGTTTGGAGGAATCTACATACTGTTTTCCACAGTGGCTATACAAGTTTCCATTCCTACCAGCAGAATATGAGTGTTCCTTTTCCTCCACGTGCTTGCCAACATTTGTTTCTTGTATCTTTGATTTTAGCCATTCTTCCATTCTTACAGGTATGACATGATATCTCATTGTAGTTCTGATTTACATTTCCCTGTTGATGAGTGATGTTGAGCATTTTTTCATGTGTGTTGGCCATTTATATGTCTTATTTGAGAAAGATGTCTATTTATATTCTCTGCCCTTTTTAAAATTGGATTTTATTGGTGTTCACTTGTATCATTTCTTCATATATTTATACCTACTCTTTACTGGATATGTCATTCATACCTTATTCCATTCAGTAGGTTGTCTTTAGTTTTATTGATTATTTCCTTTGCTGTGCAAAAGCGTTTTATTTTGCTGTAGTCACAGTACTTTTTTTTTTTTTTTTTCCCTTTTGCTTCTCTTGCCTTAGAAGGCGTATCTAGAAATATGTTGCTATGGTCAATATAAGAGAAATTACTGCCTGTGTTCTCTTCTCAGATTTGTATGGTTTCATATCTGACATTTAGGTCTTTAATCCATTTTGAGTTTCTTTTTTTATGTATGTGGTGTTAGAAAGTGGTCTATTTTCATTCTTTTGCATGTAGCTTAAACATACACCTTTAAAAAAGATACTTTATTTATTTATTTGACAGAGAGAGAGAGATCACAAGTAGGCAGAGCGATGGCAGAGAGAGAGGGGAAAGCAGGATCTCGGCTGAGCAGAGAGTCCGATGCAGGGCTCAATCCCAGGGCCCTGAGATCATGACCTGAGCCAAAGGCAGAGGCTTAACCCACTGAGCCACCCAGATGCCCTGCCTTTAATTTTAATGATACGAAATCAATCCAGATATAAGAACTGATGGGTACTAAGCAAGTTAGAATTTATGTAATTTTCAGTGTAAGAGGTAAAGACTTGATACCAAATAAGACTAAATGGGAGAGAGCAAGTAGATAAATGGTTGTTTTCACTGAAATTTTTATGAATGTTTCAAAATAAAATTTCAGTATAAACATGTTCTCATTGCTCTAGTAAGGACATTATAAATAAGAATCTCAATCCATAAATACGATTGCTATTTCTGCAATTTATAGGGTATTATGTGTGCATGAATAGGTGGATTGAGTAGGACTGTGCCTCAAATACTTGCCCTCTCTACAATGTTTATGGGAGAAATTAAATAAGCCACTGAGTTGCTACATTATTACTCTAAGTAAAGTTAATTGGACTGAGAAAGGGTAGCTTATGAGGAGCAGCAAACTACTAAGATGCTAGCATAGTAAGTTTGTTCCATAGCAATAGCAGTAACTATTCAACAAGATACAACCTCTCCAGTTGTTTCAGTGTGATACAATACAGATATAAGCTGTTAGCAATGAGTCACACTTTAGCCCCTCACTACCAGCAAAACCACAAGAGGTTAATTCCAGTTTTCTGTCTACTCCAGCTAATAGGGCAGATAAAAAGCATGCAGATTTCCTAACTAGTTTCAATTTAAATCCATGGCTAAACTAAGAGGGGCTTTAGTACTGTTTGACATATTCTAACATATATACTGTATATACATATTATATATTACATATACGTGTAAATAATTTGTGGTCTATTTATTCTCCCATTTCTCTAAAAATCTATTTCATATCTCTACTCTTTCCAAATCTCCATTCTTTCAAATGTCCTCCTCACTTTTAGCTGAAGAGTTTATTTACTTCACTGGTCAAATAAAAACCATAAAAAAGAACATTACATCAGTTTTCTTATGGTTTTTGTTTTACCAGTAAAATAAGAAGAGACCTCCCCAAACCATGACTGGAACAAATGTGATTCCCCAAACCCTGAATTTTATTTTTTTTAACCTGTATAAAAGTCTGTGAGGACAGTCCTGAGATGCCATGGGAGCTCCTTAGTAATCAGAGAATGTTATTCTTCTTACTTTTCTGTTCTCCTGTTCTTAATAAATGTCTTATACTTTCACGTTTGACTCTGGGCATCAAATGATTGCAAGATTTCTAATCATTACTTCTGAATTCCATAGAAATAGAAAGGATAAAAGGAAAAGTACACATCTGCTGCTAAATCAACTCCCTATAAAGGAGTTTGCAAGAAACGTACACTCATTCCTTCTACTGATATTTTATCATCTCTTCATTTCATGGAAGACTGGGCACAGGGCAATGCTAATAACAGAATGATTCTATGTCTGTGAAAGATGGGACAATGGATATTGGATTAGCAGCTAACAGTTTCCTGTGTGTCAAAATCTTCACACTTGATCTTAACCCAAAGTCTGAGAAATGATAAAACCTTGATTCAAAATATGAGGTTTCTGAGAAATGAGTAGTCCTTTTGATCTGATCTGGATTTTTCTTTTCCTGAGAAGAAGGAAGATATGAAGTACAGCACAATATATCTGGCCCATCACATCCAGTATACAGTAGTAGAGAATGTGAAAGAAAATCTCTCTCTCTCTTTCACACACACACACACACACCCCTCTTCCGGATCACAAAAGAGGAGAACAGAAAACACACCAGGCACTATCTCAGAATGATGATCAAAACCCATTTATGAGGACTAACTAACAATTCTTACCCTGCTAATAGAATAAGATCTTCACTTTCTCATTCTCCTCTGTACATGAGTCTCTGTAAATGTAATGTTTCTTCACTATTTAGTACCTTTGTGAGTCATGCTGAGATGAATATTGAGGAACAAGGGGTTTCACAGAACCCTACACAGACTAGTAAAGTTTGTGGGGTTTGGGATTATTCTGAGGGTCATATAGTCACATGCAAAAGTGTGTGGGGTGGGAAGAGGAGTGGGGTGGACAGTAGATAGACAGGGACAGTCAAGTTTTAAATATTTTTGTAGTTAACACTCTCAAAATCCTGTTAGATTACCTTTACTTTCTGGGCAATTCATTATGTGACTAATTACAACTAAGAACTTGTCTAGATACAAGTTTTCAAGCACAAAGATTCTTCAACTTACTAACAATTATTTTCCATTTACCTTCTCAAACCTCACATGGGCAGTTACCTGAAACCACATAAAACTATAATTAAGAAGAAAATATTTTAATATAGTCATCATGCGTAAAGTCAATCTCAATAATATGGCAGGGATTATCAGTGGAAGATGCTTTAAAAAGTTTTAGCGTAAAGTTTCTCTCCTCTAAGATTTATCCTCTGCAGTAACTGATTTAAGAGCTCCAGTTCAGGCTACAGAGCAGTAGCAGGTGGCTTTTTTCTCCGTGCGGGACTCCAAATTATAGGACTCTCAGTAAACTCTGATTGCCGGGCATAGGCAGAGAACATCCCCACTATCAAAACAGTATTTCCTTTCATGAGTACTTTATAGTTTTCTGAGTATAGATTCTGTGCCTCTTTGGTTAGGTTTATTCCTAGGTATCTTATGGGTTTGGGTGCAATTGTAAATGAGATTGACTCCTTAATAGGGGCCCTTATATTTTTCTAATGATAAGATTGCACAGCTCAGTTCTGGGCTCTCTGTTCTGTTCCATTGATCTATATATCTGTTTTTATTTCAATGCTATACTGTTTTTATTATTATAGATTTATAATATCATTTGAAATCAAGAATTACGATGTCTCTAGTATAATTTCTACTTTAAAATATTTTTGTTATACACCATTTCCTACCAGCTAATGCCTCATTTCTTTCTTATGTTGAGCTGCTCAATGAGGTTGGCCTGAGCTGCATGTAGCTATTTAAATTTAAATTAAGTGTAATAAAAAATTTAGTTTTTTACTTATACTGTACACATTCAAGTATTCAATAACCATATATTACTACTGATGTCACATTGGATAGTACTGATGATACATACATTTATTATAAATATAATAAATAAATTAATTAAATAAATAAAGTATACAAATAAAGACGATCAAAAAAGCCAAATATTTCTTTGAAGTTAGTGATGAAATTCATCAACCACTAGCCAGGCTTATCCAGGAAACTAAAATGATTAGAATTCATATGGAATTAATGATAGGTATCCCAGTGATTAGAAAGAAAATGCAGATTTACTATTCATAACACTGTTCAATAAATGTAAGCATAGACAAATATAGTAATATCTAGAAAAAAAGTAACTTAACTAGAACAAATAAGAACAAATAAACATCCTGAATAATGACATAATTATTAAAATAATTGAAATAATAGTACCAAGAAAACACTAGCACCAGAAGATTTTATAGACTAGTTCTACCAGATTCTCAGTGTGTAGGTAATTCCAATATTGTAGTAAACTAGACAATAGAAAAGAGTAATGTTCTGAAACTCATAGTGTTCATTCAACTCAATACGATAACAGAAAAGAGTACAAAAAGGAAATACAGACCGATGAACAAAGATGAAAATTTTTATATTAGTAATTGGTACTAAATTCAGTAGCATATTAAAAAAAAGTGATATAACATGAATAAGTAGAATTTATCCTGAAAGAACCCAATCTGGAATAAGTCTATGGTGTTTGCTCCTTACCCTTGTGGCTGCTTTGCAGGCTCTTCTGCCTGGAAATTTTAGAGTAACTCCAGGAGGATCTCATTACTAGATTCATTTTGGTTTTTACTTTCATTAATTAAGGGACTACTAAGCACATGGGTCACACAAACATGTGAAGCACATGTATACAGTTAGTCTGAAATCTCCTATTTCTTTTACCCTTATTTGTCACTAAAAGTCATAGGGGGTAAGAATATAAAGAAGGGAATAAACACATCATCTTAGGGGAGAGACTACTTAAAGTAGCACAGTCAGGAAGAACCTCCCTGAAGAGGTGGCATTTGAGTTCATCAGATATGGGATGTGCTTTTGTTTGAGACACTATTTACTGCTGATTCTGACCCAGAATCTGTGGTTGCATGCTAAACTATGGATTTTACTTAGAGGGGATGCAAATAATTTCTGACAAGAAGAACCCAAAATCATGTTCATATTGCCTTCAAGAACAAAAATTCGGTAAACATAAACTTCTGAATATAAATTTGTAAATAATCTGGCAATACTCCTATTTCTTTTCTTTTTTTTTTTTAAGATTTTATTTATTTATTTGACAGAGAGAGATCACAAGTAGGCAGAGAGGCAGGCAGAGAGAGAGAGAGGGAAGCAGGCTCCCTGCTGAGCAGAGAGCCCCATGCAGGACTCCATCCCAGGAGCCTGAGATCATGACCTGAGCGAAAGGCAGCGGCTAAACCCACTGAGCCACCCAGGTGCCCCAATACTCCTATTTCTTAATTCTTACAATCAATTCTCAAAATGTTCCCTTCCTGTAAAAGTACAGTCATGACTATGTATTGACAGAAGAACAACACAACTCAGTGGCAAAAGGGTCATCTTTTCAGTAAATGCTGCTAGAACAACTACACATCCACATGTCTAGAAAGATGAATCTAGAACAGACCTTATATTTTTCACAAAAATTAACTCAAAATGCAACACAGACCTAATTGTGAAATAATACTATAAAACTCCTAAAATAGGTGGTTCAGTTGGCTGAATGTCTGACTCTTGATCTCAGCTCAGGTCATGTACTCAGGGTCCTGAGATCATCAGCCCCACATCAGACTCTGTGACAGCATGGGGCTTCCTTAAGGTTCTCTCTCAGGGTGCCTGGGCTCAGTCAGTTAAACATCTGCTTTCAGTTTAGGTCATAATCTCAGAGTCTTAGGATCAAGCCGCACATCAGGCTCCCTGTTCAGCGAGAAACCTTTCTCTCCCTCTCCTCTAGGCTCGTGTGGTCACTATCTCTGACTGTCTCTCTCAAATAAATAAATAAAATATATTTTAAAAAAATACATTATATGTTTATAAAAAATTAAAAATTTTTTAAAAAGTACCCCTGGGGATAAAAATATATGTTTATAAAAAATAAAAAATTAAAAAAAAAAAGACACATAAAAAAAAATAAATAAATAAAATAAAAGTAAAAAAAAAAAAAAGATTCTCTGCTTCTCCCTCTGCCCCTCCCCCACCATGTGTGCTCGCTCTCTCTCTCTCTCAAAAAGAAAGAAATAAATAAAAAATAAAAACCCTCTTAGAATATAACATAGGAGAAAATCAAGGTGACCTTGGGTTTGACAATAACTTTGTGGATACGATACCAAAAAAAATGAAAAAAAAATGATAAATTAGAATTTCATTAAAATTAAAAACTTCTAATCTGTAAAATATCCTGTTAAGCCTCCTCCTCCACTTCCTCCTCCTCCTCCTCCTTTTTACTTGCAAACTGCAGAAGACAGTTCCTCTGTTACAGATTCTATAGGAATGCCCTTATTTCCTACTCTCATCACAGTTCCAGCAGTTTCTGAAATACGTCAGTTTCTGAGTACAGTTTCTGAGTACAGTTCCATTCTTCATCAACGAAAGTAAGTGGCAGAGGTTTTTGATGTTACTAATGCCGGCTTTCTCACTTCTCCCTGGTTGCTCTTCCAGCTTTTCCATCACTTGTGTATCTAATCTCTGGTATTAGTGTCATTCTCACTGAAAAATTAGAGTGATTTCTTTTAACCTGACCTGCCCCTGAGTAATACAGGTATAATCCAGTAAAAAAAGAAAAAGGGGTTTCTAGAACAATAGTTAAGGACTGGAACAGAAAGGAGCCAAGACAATCAATTGATAAAAGTTGAAAACTGAAGACTCAAGAAATAGTAAGAAAGGACACTTTGAGGTATCTTTTGCTCATCATTCTCAATCCCACACTAACTCAAATATGAAACTACTCCTAAGTGTTGTCAATTTAAAAGATCTTAATAGCAGTTAGCATCCATTCTCATCACATGGCCTATCATAAATCTTTACCTTTTTTTTATTTTAAAGATTTTTAAAATTTATTTATTTGAGAGAGAGGAAGAAGGAGAAGCATAAGCAGAGGGAGGGATAGAGGGAGAGAAAATAACAAGCAGACGCCCTGTTGAGCATGCAGCCCGCTGCCAGCGCTGGATTGGCCAAGTCTGAGACCATGACTTGAGCCAAAACCAAGGGTTAAATAAACCTGCTGAGCCACCCAAGAACCCTTAGCATAAACCTTTCTAAATTGATCATTATTCCACACAAATCATCCCAGGGATACAATATCCTCGGAAAGCAATCAGGTAAAGGGAATATGATTCAAGAAGAGATTCATAATATTTTATTTGCAAAATAAATTAAGGTTCAAGAAAGCAGAGGGGAGAGATTTCAAGAGGGAAGAAAGAAAATGGAATTGAGGACATACTTCAAGTAACATGTTTCTTTGTCAGGGCTGTCCACAGGAAAAGAAGTAACTGTTTATTTATAGGAAGATATAAAAGAAGGTATTTCTTGTAGTAATGGCTCACCTTGTTATGGAGGCTGAAAGGTCCCACAATCTTCTGTCTGAAAGCTGGAGAACCAAGAAAGCTGATGATACAGTTCAGTCTGTGTCCAAAGTCCTGAGAGTCAGAGGAACCAATGGTATAACTTCCAGTCTGAGGTCAAAGGCCTAGAAACCAGAAGGCTATAGGTGTGAGTCCTGGAGTCTGAAGGCCAGAGAACCAGGATCTCCAATGTCTTGGGCAGAAGAAGACAGTTCCTCTATGATCACAGTTTCTGTAGGGAATTCCTTTATTTCCCACTCTCATCATGGTTCCAGCAGTTTCTGGAATACCTCAGGTTATGGTTTCAGGGTCCTGTTGCAAGCCCTGTGTTGGGCTTCGCATTCAGTGGGGAATCTGCTTGAGAATTCTCTACCTCTTCTTCTCCCTCCCCCGCTCCTCTCACTCATGCTTAGTCACTCTATCTAAAATAAATAGATAAATCTTTAAAAAATAATATAACCATGAAAATTCTGGTACTGTGGTAAACCCAACATAAACAAAGAGTAGAAGAAATTTCTTAGATACCGTAAGTGAATATGCTCAAATTTTGAATTAGGTTATTTAAATGTGATATGTAATGAACCTCAGTTATAAAAACTCTGTTATACTCATTTGGGGGAAAATATGAGTTTATAACTTGATAAACAAATCAATTTCTAGGTCGCTTTCACTGAAGTAATGAATATCTGATTCCCAAAACACCAAATTTTTTATGATGACCTTAGTAAATCCACCTTTTATAACTTACTCATTATCTTTTTAATGCAATCAAGTAAGTGTAAGAGAAATCAAACAATATTATAATCATACAGCTACTAATGAATTCGTATCTCTTAAAGTAGATAACTTTTATATCCACATGGGAAAAAAATCTATCTTTCAGTGTTTTATATTCCTTTAACAATGTAATGCAAGTTTTTTACTTCTATTTATACTGCATAATTTACCTTAAGCATTTGAAGATTCAGGAATTTGTACATCTGCTTAGCCTTAGAACCTGGCTTAAAAATGAAGTAGATTTTGTAAGGAGAAATTTATAATATTAAAATATACCTCAGGCTCTCAATATTTTATGCATTAAATTTGGGAAATTTATTATGAGATACATGACATTGACTCCAATATTTTTTAAATATAGTTTTCATTAATTTTCCAGCATATACTAAAGAAAGGGAAATTATTAGTTTAAATGAATAAGATTTTTAATATTATATAGTAATAGAGCACAGTGAGTAAAGCACTCTCCTGTTATAAGGAATTAAGGAATTAAATTTCATCGGAAGGGAGCAAAGATGAATTAGCAGCATTTGTAACAAACCAGCAGCCACAGGAATCTTGGGAAGAGAATTCCTACTTAACCATACCTTGTATGAGTGCTTCACAGACACGGAAAGCCTATGATGGAAGAAAGAACATGACTTTAAATGCATTAGTTTGGAGGGGGTTGAGGGAGTTGGGAGGGCCTGGTGGTGGGTATTGAGGAGGGCACATATTGCATGGAGCACTGGGTGTGATACATAAACAATGAATCTTGGAACACTGAAAAAAATAAAATTAAATAAAAAATAAAGTATATTAGTTTGGGAGGTCAATGGAGTAGAGGTTATGACAGCAGCAATATCCTAAATTAGAAACAATATTAATTTTACAAGCCATTTTCATGATATAATTTAATCATAAGTGTAGCACAATTACAAATGGAGGAGAAAAACCCTACCAATATAATCATGTTAGTAACTAGTTAAAAAAGAAAGGCGTTAATATTAAAGTATATCCTCAGAGACTATTTGTTGGCTTTATTCTTCTATCAAAACATCTATATCACCAAGCATGTAACTTATAAAGGTCCATGCTTGGTGATACAGATAACTTGATACAAGTATGTACCTTTGTAAGAATGAACTGTCACTTCTGCTATATTGTATGTATTATTCCTATGAACAGTATGTTGTATATTATACTGTATTACATTATATTACATTATTATTATACTGAATTTTTTCCTTTACCTATATCTACATAGTGAAGAATTTATATGAGAGGTCTTTCAGTTTTGCCCTCTTCCTACAAATGACTGTGCATCACTGCATTTTGGGCAGATGAGTATTAATCTAAAATGTATTAAAATTCTTCAGAGATTCTATAACTTCTTGTGCCAGTGGAAATATTTAGTATTATTTGATACTATTTGGAACTGTCAGCCTTAATAAATCACTTTTATTGTTTGCAATGCCTTCACATGTAAAAAAGTATTCTTATTATATCAATATCACTTTTATTTCTCTACCCTCTACTTAATATTTGTCAACAGTATTAAATATTATAATGCTTTATTACTTTCTGTTTTCTTTACCTTTCTCAGAAGAAAGGTATTTTTTCTGATATTTTTACCCACTTGTATTTTACTTGTTTACTTTAAAAAATCCTTACTTTCCTGTATAAAAAGCTGGCTGCTTCCTTTTCCCATCATTAATTTTGTTTGTAATGTAATCACCTTACTCAGTGCTATGAGACAAATGCAATTTCTTTAACATGGCCATCAAGCAGACCACCTTCTATAAAGAGCTATAAAGCTGCTTTTATGTGGAGGGCTGAGACATGATTCAATTAGGAAAAACTGTGTAAAATAATAGGTTTTTAAATGTGTATATACAAAAGAAAAAGAATAGCCATAGTTTTTATAAATTTTGAGTCAATGTAAAATGCTGGTCAGTAATGAATTTTTAAATTTAAAAATTATGGTATCTAAAAAGATGCTTTACTATGATAGATATTACTTATACTGTGCTAGGCCTCATTATTGTAAAGTGCACAGTGGCTTCAGAGTTCAGAAACTGGGGCATGTTTCAGATATCCGACTTTGGAAAGTCACCAAATTTGCAAGTCTTCTGCTTTTACAATGGCATGAGCTGCAAGACAGCCTGGATAACGTCTTGGCATCCTTCCGAGGCAATGAGGCCCTGATGCCTGTCAGTGCAAGTGCAATTTGTATTTGCCTATGGAATCCTTGGTTATTTGGATTTAAATTTGGGTATCTCCTTTATGCTAGAAACCAATAAAATAATGAACTACCATTCTGAAGATCCAGCAAGCTAATCAGTCTTCTTCCTGACATGTATAAAACTTCTCTGTGTCATCTGTTTCATGCTTCACATTCATTGTTTGCTTTTCAGACAGTTATAAAGTTTTCTACTAGGAAATGTTCTCTTTCAAATTCCTTTAAACAGAAATTCTGTATGAATCTTTTAGATACGAAGGACTTCTCCGATAGAAGGGTAACAGTTTGACATATCGTAGGATTCATTAAATAAGTAAATCACTCATTTTTAAAAATTACTTGTTCTGGTACTGTTGTAGAAGTAAAGGTTGGTTATACCAATGAAATATATGATCGAGGCTACTACATTACAATTGCTCACATTCTAATGGGAATAACCTTCAAATATTTAAGCAAACTTAAAAATCATGGGAGACTGTGTAAAAGATAGGATGTGAGTTATTTAAAGGGTAATTAGTATAGAGTGCTATGAAGATAGAGTGATCATTTCAGGAAAAAGATACAACATGAGCATTGCATATAGAGGTCAGACAAGCATAACACCCGAAGACATATAAATAGCTTTGTATGTCAGGGGCATGGGGATAAGTACGAGCTATCAGAGGAGATGGAGAAGAGGAATTGTTAATGACATTTTGTATCTTGCTAAAGTTATTGGATTTTATCCTGGGGATTTGAGGTGGGGAAGTGACCCTATCAGAAGTATGTTTGAAAAAGATTATTGTATCAGCAGCGTGAAGGATAGATCTGACAGGGATCTGAAGCCAGAAGAACATTTAATAGATAGGAGAGATGCAAAGAGCAGCATAGACAGTGCGCATTAGTGAGGCTTCAAAAATGTTTATTGAGTTGAGATGCATTGAAGAAGTTTGTTGAAACTTTCTTTTCTCACGTCTTATTTTTAGAAAATGTCAATAGCAGCTATTCATTGGGTTACTTCAAAGGTCCTCCGCTGAACCTTGGTGAGGGTGAGATAGTTGAAGTCTGGGTGAGTGACCCATCTCATCACAGATGCTTCAAAAATGTCATCAAACACTTCTCTGCAGATGGTTCCATTGTTCAAAATGGTCTTTATAGGTCCTGAGTCTTATGCTGCAGTCTAATGCACAAAACAGTATCCTTTTTGCAGTAGAATTCAGTAGGTAATTTAATTATTCCCTTTGCACCTGGCAAACAACATGTTAGTGACTGCACCCTCTTTGACTGTTAGAACCACTCTCCTTGCCTATTAACTACTCTTATGGCTACGGTGTATTCCATTTTCTTTTCTAGGTCATCTTCAGAAAGTGTTGCCAATAAAATAAATCATCTAGCAATTCCTTGTCAATAATTTTGAAAGCTAAGGTATACCAAAGAACAAGCTGCCTACTGATGATTGAAAGCTGACTGCAGCATTTTTGTTTTTGGAACATCTCCACAATTTTCTAAATGTGTCATTGTTACACTGTTATATACATGAAAAATAGCTTTTCTCATTTTACAAATGGATGAATTAAAATACAAAAGATTGACTTGTAAGAAGTTAGTAAGAGTGCTTAGTTCAAAAGGAGAAAGAAAAGCACACTAGCATATGATAGTATTTCAATACCTCTAGTGTCTGTATTGGCAGTAAGATTTTATTTGTTCACCTAGGCAATGGGAAGTATTATGCTCTGTGTAATACTCAAAGGAGAGAAAATGTACATTTTATCCTTTGAATAAATATATAATTTCAAGTCATATAATTTTTCAGGCTTGCTAAAAAGCCTAGAAACAACAATGGACCCAGTAATAGTGAGCACCTTGCAAACAAATTGTGGTCTCCTAGATAGTACTTCCCATTAAAATAAATTGGGGTCCTCAAAGAAATAGCTAAATCCAGATATACTGCAAAAGCTACCAGGAACATGTAAAATGGACTCAGGGTCCAATTTGAAGAGATTTCTGTATAGGCAATTCTGAATAGGCAATTTGAGCAGTCAAACAAGTGGAACTAACTGAACAGATTATTGAAATTAGTAAGATATGATAAATTCATGAATTGATAATTTACCTAATGAGAAACTTACTAGTCACATTTGGTGGATACTGGATAACCAAAGTATTCTGCAAACTGATAAAGGAAAAGACTCAAGGTTTCATTCTAACATTCTTGTACAAACTGCAACTACATAGTTGATGATTTAAAAAAAAAAATAAGCACCCCAGCTCATAAAGGAAAAGCACTATGAAAGAATTGGAATATCAACATAATACAATCACTCATTAAATTAGTGACATAGAAAATGTTTATCTATGACTGACTAAATTATTAGGAGAGAGGCTAAAGAGGATTGGGTTAACAGTACTAGAATTCACTAAGCAATATTAATGTTGAAAGAAGGAAAGCAGTACACAGTATTTCTGTAACAGAAAATATAAAATACTACCTGTGACTCTTTGAAGCCAAAATATAAAGTCTGAGTTGGGTTGAATCAATCAGTCTATGAGTTTATTTGAAGTACAGAAAATAGGTGGAGAAAATATGGCATCAAGGATGAAAAATCCAGAATGTGAGTGTTGGAAGAGGTCCTCTGAAAGGCATAACTGACAGTTGTCCTGTCAGCCAACCCAAGCAGGCTTCCACTCCTTCTCTGTCCTTGGAATGTACACTCTGTACATTCTTCCCACCATTCCCACAGTGGGAACTGTTACAAGGACATAGTCTTGAGAAGTACAGTGTCTTTGGTACCTTCTGAACAGTATACGTGACACAACCGAGTTAAGGCAGGCCTCTGTGTAAACTTTGAGATTTGGCAAGAAGGTGTGGAGATCTACTTGTCTTGCTGCCTCCCAAGATAGGCCTCCTATGTAAGGTTCCTTGTTTATTAAGCTTGCCACCTACCCACCTGGAGTGGTCCACCTCTTCTTTCTGTCTCTCCCTACTTTCCATGTAAAGGGGAGAGTTTCAAATTTCACCCAGGAAGCTCCCAAACTTTCAAACTAATAGTGAGACACATCTAGGACAAATGACTTGGTTTCGTCAACAGTAACAAACAATTTTTATGACAAGAAAAAAAAAAAGATTAAAGTAGTATTCAGAAACGTGTCAATCCACTACAATGTGTGCATTTGTTTGGTTATTTATACGTACAAAGCAACTTGAAGAAAAGAAAGAATAGGGCAAATGTGAATACTGACAGGATAATTATGTTATTGAGACATTATTGTTAATGTTCTGATGTAAAAATTTTACAAAGAATCCTAATCATTTAGAAATGTGAATTGAGTTGTTTATAGATTAATTATATGATTTGGGGCACTTGCTTTCAAGTAAGTCAGGAGGTAAAAATAAAACCAGAGGGCTGATGACTTAATTAACTGTTGAAGTTGGCTCTTCACTAGATCAGGGTTCTTTATACTATTCATTCACTTCTACTTATGTTTTAAAGGTTCTATCCAAAAAAGAAGGTTCTAAATAATGAATTCTGGAACACTGAAAAGAAACTTTAAAATAAAAAAATACATATTTTAAACATTTTTAAAAATAATTTCCTTTAAGTTCCATCTGATCCATCATGGAACAGTGTTTCACTAAAAATTGGTGTAAAATAATTCAGTTTCTTTCTTTACTGGTGAGAGAAACAAGGAATAGCAAAAAAGAGAGTTTCCTGTGCAGAGGAAGGAGGCTGTTAAAGGACATGGTTGAGCAGCTGCCAAAGAGTAGAGCTCAATTATATCTGAAGGCTTTGGTAGCAACAGTTGTGCTGAGGCTACTGAATGAAAGTCATATAGACTGTGGTTAAATGTATTACTTATCTTGAGTTCCAATTAATAAGAACTTTACTCTGGGCTGTGATGAAGGAGTGTTGAAGTTCACCAAGATTTGGGCAGAACAGGTACTGAGGGAACAGATCAGCTTACTGGTGGTGTTAGGCCATCAAAGTCACCACATCCAAAAAGCCAGCGATTTGTCTCAGTGGGGGAGAAAGATAAGATTAGGTAATTGTCCTACAACTGATTATGTTAAGAACAAATTATTTATGTAGATAGACATAGATGCAAATAATATCTGTATAATCTCCAGGCTTTCTCATAAATACCATATTGTAGGTACTCACTAAATATTCTCAATATTGGCTATGAGAATGATGACTTGGGAACAAAATAATAGAGAGTTAATTATCTTCTTGTAATGAGGAAAGCAAGAGCCATGGAAATAAAGAATACACACAGAAGGCCAGTCTTGAGAAATGAGATACCTTGAAGGGAAGGAGTACTTTGTTGCAGGTAGAAAATTGAGGCACAGTCATCACCCTCTGATTTATGGCAATAAAGAAACAATGTTGGGGGCACTTGGGTGGCTCAGTGGGTTAAAGCCTCTGCCTTCGGCTCAGGTCATGATCCCAGGATCCTGGGATCGAGCCCCGCATCGGGCTCTCTGCTCAGCGGAGCCTGTTTCTCTCTCTCTCTCTGCCTACTTGTGATCTCTCTCTGTGTCAAATAAATAAATTAAATTAAAAAAAAAAAAAAAGAAAGAAACAATGTTGGAGCCCAGAGGTTCATAGTGGATAATGCAAATCTTGGGTCTGGGCATTTGGACAAGATGCAAATTCACAGGACAGTTCCTTGGATATAATTATAATTTCTCATAGTTATAATGTACTCAGAAGCATTAGCACAATTAAGCCTGGAGCTGAAAAGATTCTTTGGACCAAGATTGCTGGAGCTGCTGAGAGAAAACTGAGGAACTGGAAATACATCAGAGACAGATGTTGCAGCCCTTCCAGTGTTGGCTCTAACCAGTCCTGTTACTTACTACATTTGCAAATATTTATTGTGTAAATGGTGCTGGTTTCTTTTTCTGTCTTGAAAGAATCTTATCTTCTGTTGTCTTCCAAATCAATGACTTGTGTATTTTAGTGCTCCACCTGAAGTTTTTAATGATTCATTTTTTCTTATGTTTTTGAGCCTTTAATTTCTGTCAGTTTAACATACATTGTATAATAATTTTAACATTTTCTGGAACCAGAGCATGCTGGAATATTAGAAATATAAATAGCCATAGCAATATATAATAAAAGAATATCAAAGAATAAACAAAGAATATTTATTTAACTTACTTGTAGTTGGTTAAAAACTTAGTGTGGGAATCTTTCATTGGAAACTGATTTCTTTTACTGTACCTTGTATTACATAATTACTATTAATACTTAGGAGGAGTACCTGTAAGAAATATATATGGGTTATGAAATATTTTTTTATTTAGAAAACAAAACAGAAACTAAACACTTGGCTAATCTGTGCAATATCTAAAATTAGCAGAAACATGAAATTTATATCACCTTAGTAAAGGGAAATTAATTTTAGAAAATTAAACAAAGGCAGAGTCACCAAAATTCCATTTTCCCTACCTTGTTCCTATATGGATGATTTAAACTCCTTTGCAATTCTGTTGAAGAACAAAGCACTGGTAGAAATTTTCTTTTTTAGGATTAACTGAATATAGGAATTTAGACAAATAATGATCAGATATTTTTTAGTCAAAATTATTCTTAATGTAACACAAGATAAAATATGTAGAAATTTCAATTTTATGAGGTTGAAAAAGCTTAATTTTAATGTTCATAATTTAGAATCTATACTTTATTTTCTATATTTGAAGAGGAAAGTCTTGTTAGGATATAGGTAACTCATGTTGCATAGGACATAAGTCTGTGTCTTTTTTTGGGAAACAAAGTTCCTTGCTTCTGCGTTGGAGAAGGACTTATACTTTAGTTAATTCTTCTGTAAAGGAAAGGTAGAGTATGAGTGATAATAGCACCTACCCAAGGAAATTGACAATCTCTCCATTTTTTTAATAGGTACCTTAACTAGAAAGCAATCTGAGGATACAGGTAACACACAATTGCAATTTTATTGAAAAATGTGGCTTTCCACTATGTTGATAGCAGTTTCTGAGATCCATTGCTTAGTGCACTGGTGCCAATCATGTCTCAGACCAGGGCAACATCAGTAGGGTCAGAGCTTTGATGTCTTAGGTGGGATTCTCTGAGAAACAGATTCTGATATGGAGATAGACAAGCCAAAGTTTACTGGGGAGTGCTTTTATGGACCATAGGGGTTTTTTTGTTGTTGTTGTTTTGTTTTGTTTTTGTTTTCTTTTGTTTTGTTTTTATGTTCATTTGCTTCTGCAAAATGCAGTGTTTTTAAATTATTATTGTGTTCAGTTAGCCAGCATATAGTACATCATTAGATTTGAAGTAGTGTTCAACGTTTCATTAGTTGTGTGTAACACCCAGTGCTCATCACCACACATGCCCTCTTTAATACCCATCACCTGGTGACCCCATTCCCCTACCCACCTCCCTTCTGTAATCTCAGTTTGAGGAACCATAATTTTAAAAGAGTAAAAGATGCAGGATTGCAGAGAAGAAGAAGTTGAATTGCCATAAAACTAAATAAGAACCTCTAGATTATCACTCAGGGCACTCCAAAGCTAAATGAAATAGTAATTCAGAGTTTTTCCAAATTGAGATACGGGGGCCCAGGCTTTGTATGCCATATATCTTTGGATATGAGTTACTTCTAAAATGGGAACAAACTTAAGTGAGACAGCTACCCTTGGCTAAGGGCAATTCTTTGAGATGGATTCATCTTTGAGGCTTCAGATGTCCAAGAATGCTGATATCTTTGTCCTCAGAGGAGGAGATCTAAGCAATGTATGGAGCAATGTTCGAATGTTCTTCCTGGCTGTGTCATCTTTCTGGCCCTTCTAGAGATTGGGAGTTAAGAGGCTTAATCATGTGACTTTTGCTATATAATTAAAATAGATTATGTTGTACACTAGTAACGATCGTGACTGATATAATATTGTTTTTCCTTAGATTCTTACATGAGATATTTTTGCCCATGTTAACTGAAAATTATAATGTATCACCATTCGTGCAAAACCCTTTCAAGATTTCCTAGGGTTATTGATAGGAAAATGAAGAATAACAGGAATAAGTCTTTTTTTTTTTTTAAGATTTTATTTATTTTGACAGACAGAAATCACAGGGAGGCAGAGAGGCAGAGAGAGAGGAAAGGAAGCAGGCTCCCTGCTGAGCAGAGAGCCCGATGCGGGGCTCGATCCCCGGACTCCGGGATCATGACCTGAGCCGAAGGCAGAGGCTTTAACCACTGAGCCACCCAGGTGCCCCCAGGAATAAGTCTTTATGTGTATCTTTCCACCTCTTTCTATATTAGAGCTTATAAATGAAGACCAGATGCTACAGAGTCATTGAGAGCTTGTTGTAGGCATGACACACTTGTCAGCTCCCCTCATGCTACAACAGGCTCCAGCACTAACAAGTTAAGAAAACTACAGTGGAGTGGGGGGCACTTGGGTGGCTCTGTTGGTTAAACGTCTGCCTTTGACTGCTTCTCCCACTTTTGCTCCCCTTCCTTGTTCTCTGTCTCTCTCACTCTCTCTGTCAAATACATAAATAAAATCTTTTAAAAAAAGAAAGAAAGAAAGAAAGAAAGAAAGACCACAGTGGGGATGCATTAGTTAAGTCTTCACAAAAAAGAAAGAAAAGAAAGATGAGGTATCCAAATGGAGAACCTGGGATGAAATTGGGATACTTATTTTTGTTTGGGCATTTTTTTATAGAAGACAAATATGAATTGGGTAGAACTAAGCCAGTGTCTGCTGATACCATGATATCAGATATAAATATTCAGTGCAATCCTTCTCTTCATCATTTCCTGTTTTCTTCACCCATGCTGTTTCGAGTTTTATCATCTCTTCTATTCTGAAAAATAAGCCAGTAAGAAGAGTGTTTATAAGGTGCTTCCAATCTCTTTGACAATTCATTTGGCATTTTAATTACTTTTAATCTTTTGTATTTTTGTTCCAATATTAAACTTCTCCATTGAGTAAAACTTGGAAAAGTCAAAACAAAGAAACAAACATTTGTAGAATCCCAATAAGACACAGAAACATTTTAATTGGTCTCAAAAAAAAAAAAAAAAAGTGAATCAAGTGTTTTTTTTTTTTTTTTTTAGCTAGATTTATTCCGTTTTGCTCATTATCATCTTTAATCTCCTGGCCTCCAGTTCTAATGTGTGGCTGTTGTTAAGATAGCAGGAGTCATCTCTTGGCCAAATCAACACAGTGTGTGGGAGCCAGGGAAAAAAATAAAAAGAAAGTGGTGTCAGAAAAAAAAACTTGACATATAGAAGAGTGTTCTGGAGAACCTTGAGAAGAATTTGAGTAGTCATTGTAGAGGAAACATTGGCAGGAAGCTTGAGGCTCAAGAAGGCCTGTGAAGTGTAGACAGCACTCCTGATTTTCAAGAGATGTGGGTTGCTGATAGGACTATTAAGCCTATGAAGGAAATCTATGCAGCCCCTGCTGTTAATCCATCTGCAGAAAGTTTTATATGCCAGTTTTCTTAATTAGAGTGGACAGAGAGGGGCATCCTGTTGAGATTAAGTCCACAGCACAATAAAGGAAGAAACTGTTTTTACTTATTGGGCTGCTACCAAGAAATGTGCTAATTACCAAGATAGGAGAACATTTTGTATATCTGATAAGGGAAATTCTTCACAAATAAAAAGATTGGAGGTGATCTTTGAAATTTTTATTCAACAAGGAAGAATGCAGCCTACTGAGAATGCTGATTGAACTAACTGTTCTAAGTATGTTTACTTCATCTCTAACCCCAATTTGCATAGAATTCCACTGTGCTAAAATGTGTGATGGACCTTTCCTATCCTAGAAGGGGAATTTATATTTTTTTCAACAAGGCAAAGATATGTTTCATAATTGTGTTATTTAAGAGCTGTGAATGCCCTGTATGCTTATGCTAGAAATGGAATAACAGTTTGAAATACAGGAAGATCTACACGGTCATCTTAAGAAATGTTTGATATCATGGTATCAGATACAAAACTTCATTATTTCCTGTTTTCTTCACCCATGTTACTTCCTGGTAGTTTTATAATCTCCTCTATTCTGAAAAATATGCCAATATGAATAATGTTCAGAAGATGTGTTCATCTCTCTGACTTTCCATTGGCACTCTAATTACTCTTAATCTTTTGTATTGTTTTGTTCTGATATTAGATTTCTCCATTGGCTTTTGTAATTATATTGTCTACCTTTGTGATTTAAGTAAGTATGCAAAGATTTTCTTTTTTGTGGATATCTCTTACTTTTTCTGAGTATTTTCAATACTCTAGTTGATGTATTTGATTTTTTTCTTAAAAAGCCATTTACAAATTATGAAAATGACTTATGAAAAGACTAGATTTATAATTTTGCCTTTATTACTAATATGTTCACTTCATGTTTTCATTAACATTTGCAGAATAAAGTAATTCTATTTTAAGTTAAATTTCTAAGACTATACTTTCAGGGATCATTTCTATAGTTTGTTAAGTTAAATTTCTTCTAAAATTGGAAGACATTTTAACAGCTAATTAATAGAATAGAATATATTATATAAACTATCATAATTCTTTATAGTCATTAAAATGCATATATAAATATATACTATGCATAAATAAGTATATAATAAATATAATATATGTTAACTATAGATATATAGTGATTTCTAATTACTACTATATTATATATATAAATATATTAATCAACATATAGAGATATAAATAGACACAGATGCATATACATATTAGTTATATATATTTCTTTCATGCCCACTTTTTGTTGTCATCTACAGAGTGTCATGTTTATGCTCATTATACAGAACACTTTTATGCCAATATAATTTGTAAAAGTACATGCTTAGTTTCTATCTCTGTCCCAGAAACCTAAATTTGACTCTGATACTCTTTTTTTGGATCTTAGGTGAGAAAAATGAACTTTGGTTTATCTAGAATTAAGCAAAGCTACATATTTACCTCATTCTTAGTCCTTTTGGGGACAGTACCACCCCTTTTGAGAACACATGATCTAGTCCAGTAAGATTTTAAGCAAGTGGGATATTTGAAAAGTACTTGATGCAGAGTACAATGTGCCTGTAGAAATAAATACCCAGATATCATGGAAAACGATGAGTTAATCTAAAGTTTTTGAAACTCCATGGGTAAAGACAACGTAGTAGAAAGTGGTGGCATACTTCGGAAACAGGAAATAACTTAGTTGAAAAGCATAGGTAACAGAGGAGCAAAATAGGAGGGAAAGTTTGAAAAAGCATTTTTACTATGTTGTGGAAGCACAGAATATTAGAGAAAGATTAATTTTTAGGCAAAGAAGCACACTTTAAAATTTTTCATCTTGAATTTATATTCTAAATCTATGGAAATGGTTCACTCATATAGGGTATCTATATCTATGTAATGATAATAATGATTTGTTCATTTTCAGAGTGTTCAGCAATTATGTGGAATAGGATATTAATAGGAGCTGCCACATAGTGAATTCCTCTTAAATTACTCCTCCTTACCAGTCTAAAATAAGCCACTGGCTGTTCAAGGATCTCAGTCAAATATGAGGTAACAAAAACACACTTCTTTCAGTGTATATGTTTATGAATAATTCCTGGCCTATCCTATTGTCTTCATCCACATCATAATAATATAATTTAATCGTAGATTTTACCCTACAATGATGAAAATTACTTGCATGTCAATCATTTTATAATCATAAAATATTTCAGATAAAGCATCAGCAAATGATAATAAATAAAATTGATTTTTCTCAACACAGTAGCAATTATTTTTCTCATCCTCATTTTTGTAATGGCATTATGAAAGATTTTGATTTCTAGGCACATTTCCAGACTTCGTCAATCCCTAATATTAATGAACAAGTCATCCCACGTGCTTTGGTAGCGTATTCTGAAATAACATTGCGCAAAAGCTAATGACCTAGATGGTGTGTGTTTCATTTTCACTAGATAATTTTATATTTCAGAATTTCTCAAAATACAGCAGGTGTAATTAGATCCACCTGAGACAAGTTCATACCTGGGGCTAGTTGGTACCCAGTGCTGGAGGCTTAGGCTATACAAATAAGCAATGCCGGAGGCTGGACCAGCCAGGTACTTTTTACTCCACAGTGATGATAAATACAGCCTATTGCAGTCAAGAGACAGAGGCTCTCTAATCATTTTTTTCCTTGGTTTAAAATACATGGGACGGATTTTGCTAAGGGACATGTAGAATGTGGGAGAGAAGCCCATGGATCTTATTCTTTTTCTTACCAGGTTTCATTACCTTCTCATAGTGGAGAGAAATTAGTTACAGAGAAGAATAAATAGGCTGGTAATGACAGAGTAACAGCAACAATTAAAATTACTCAGATGGAACAGGTGTGTGTGTGTGTGCGTGTGTGTGTGTGTGAGAGAGAGAGAGAGAGATGTGCCTATAGGTACAAATTGCATTATTACACATGCCCAAATATTTTACAACTAATTACGAACCCCCAATGGAAAAAAAAAAATCTAGTATCCATGTTTTGTTTTAGCTATATGTTTCCTATTTTATAATGGAAGATTTGTTTCTTACATAATTTTACAAGAATATTTAGTGTTCATAACAAATTCTTAGCGAAGCCTGTCAGTTTGATTTAAATTGGAGTTAATGGAGCTCTGTGTTTGTTACATAAGGTAGCAATTGTTATTGCAGCAGGTTTCTGTCAAGTATTGGCCCTTTTAAATTTTGATCATTACTGTTCTACATAGTGGTCATTTAGTCAATCAGTGCCACCAATTTTACATGTTGAAAAGAAATTTTGAAATTACTATCTTAATAATTTCAAGTCCATTGCTACTAAACCCATTAATGTAAAAGCACATATCATCAACTACAGTGAATTAATTACAGTCGATTTAGGAACTTTTTTTTTTTTTTTTTTGTATTCCTTTCCCCACTCTAATTTGCCCATCATGTTTTCTTTCTTTATTATTCTCTCTGCCTTTCTTCCCTACTGACATTTATTTACCCTTCCTTACAGGATCTTCTTGTCTCTTCCGGATTCACTACTTTGCTTCTTTCCTTTTTCCTTCTCATCACCATGTAGCTATTTCTTCCTTGTTGTGCATTTCCTATGCCTCATATTTTCTTCCACTTCTCCATCACCTTCACTGAATACTCTCTTCTCTTCTTCCTCCATTCTTCATTCTTTTCTCTAGTAAAAGTGGAAGACCTAAAGTCAAGAGCAATGATTTTTAATTTTTTAAATTTCTACACTTAGCAAAAATGCTTGATGCATACAGATTGATAAATAGTGACTAATGTTTGTTCTTTCTTTTGACAGTGTGCTTTTTAAAATTTTGAATAGGAGGTTTATTTATTTATTTATTTTTAACTTATTTTTGTTTTTCTTTATTGTGTTTAGTTAGCCAGCATAGAGTACATCATTAGTTTTTGTTATAGTGTTCAATGATTCATTAGTTGTGTGTAATACCCAGTGCTTATCACAACACATGCTCTTCTTAATACTCAGCACCTGGTTACCCCACCTCTATTTCCCAGAGTACAGAGTTTCTTATGACTTGTTTCCCTCTCCAATTTCTCCCATTCAGTTTCCCCTCCCTTCTCCTGTGGTCCTCCACACTATTCCTTATGTTCCATATATGAGTAAAACCATATAACTGACTTCTCTCTGCTAGACTTATTTCATATAGCATAATCCCCTCCAGTTCCATCCATGTCAACACAAATGTTGGGTATTCATCCTTTCTGATGGCTGAGTAATATTCCATTGACTGTATGTACTACATCTTGTTTATTTAATATCTTTTTCAGGTCAACTCTTAAGCAAGATACTAAAGATAATATAGTGAATTAGATCGATTCCTTCCCTGTAAGGAATTTACTAGCATAAAATTATAACATGGTTTTGCTAACCACAAATAAATCCACCCTGTAGCATTTGACAATTGTTTGGATATATTCCAGCTGCAAAGCTTACTCATGAGAATTTTATGTCTCCTTAGTTCAATTGCTCAGCTCTTATCTAAAACTTAATTCAGAAATACTGGTTAGAAACTCGTCTTTCAGTTCTTCCTCTGCTGAAACATCAACTTCAGTACTAGTAACTGCTACCCTCTATCTGTCTCCTGAATTTATACTTGCTGAGTAGGAACACCAATAATCCTGTTGGGGTTTCGTTCTATACACAGAAGATTTACTAAGATTACTATGGCTTAGGATTTATGTGCCAAATAGGAACCCTCCCCTACAAGGATACCTGAAGATGAGCTTAAGGAGAGAAAGAACAAAATATTTAGATGAAGAAAAAAAAAAAAAACTAAGTAAAAGCTTGATTAGAAAATGTGCTTTAGTTTTATAGTGAAAACTAGTTGATCTCCTGTTGCAAAATATAGACAAATGTAGACCTTTGATCCATGTTTGATTTTACGTGAAATAAAAGGCAGTCCTCAACCGCGTTCACTTAGTTAAAAAGTAACAACATAATACAAGAACAATTGGATATGAACAATAAAATGTGTGACAAAAGTAAATTTTTAACATCTCTGTGGAGTCTATTATAGTCTATCAATTCCCTTCCCCAAATGTTTCTTAGTGTTAAGTGTAAATAAAGTAGCACAATGGACAAAGGCAATTGTTGCCAGATTGGTTTTTTTAATAGGTCTTCGGCATGACATTAAAAGAAGGGATTAATCCATATGTAAAATGCCCTGGAAAGGATTCTCATAAACTGAATCCCAACAGCTGGAGCTGTGTTCCAAAACAATAAGCTATGAGTAGGCCTGTATTAACTGAGAAGGACTGAGCAGAAAGAAATGTGCTGTGACTATGAACTTGACCCAGCCATTGGCTTATACCATGCAATGTGAAACAGTCCTAGCTGCAGGACTTAAGAACAATTTACTCATAACCCCATGATATTTAGCACAATGTATCAAATATGTTATATTTCAAGCAGTTTATAATTCAATCAAACCATCAATGATTCAATACTAAGTAAAGGAAATCACCAGCATTATGTAGAAAAAGTTATGCGGACTAAAGAGGTTGGTGACTCTGGAAATAGATGGAAATACAGACTTATGTCAGTTTACACTCAAATAACAGTGAAAGATTACCTGATCTTTTAGTGCCAAGATCTATTTAAGGTCCTAATGGCAGAGTGAAGTAGTGCAGAGGACATGTTATCCAAATAGGAATTTTGAAAAAGAGAGTAAAACAGAAACATATTTTAACAGCAACAACTATTCAGAGCATAAGTCTAAAATGAACTAACATACACAATTACAACTGTGATGATAATTTTACTAATCTGTAATATACTGGATAAGAATTACTAAAACACACCATGTGTTAATGGACTGAATTTTGCTCCTGCAAATTCACATATTGTATTCCTAACCCCAAATACCTAAGAATGTGACTGTGTTTGGAGATTAGTGTCTCTGAAGAGGCAGTTAAGTTTAAACGAAATCATTAAGAATTCAATATGACTGCTGTGCTGTGCTTACAAAAAGAGATTAGAACAAAAACATGTAAAGATAGAAGATCATGGGAAGACATAGGGAGAAGATGATTTCTACAACCAAGGCGATAGAACTTCAGAAGAAATCAGCCCTGATTGCACATTGGTTTCAGACTTCTAAATGTTCATAATCGTGGAGAAAAGAAATATCTGTTGTTCATGCCATTCAGTCTGTGGCATTTTTTAAGGAAGCCCTGATAAAGTTTATTATAAGCCAAAGAAGTGAAAGCAAGATTACTTTAAATGCAGTGGTTAAATTGTTCCAATTGTGTAGAAAAGCTAAACTGTAGAAGAATAATTCTCCCTTGGACAAAATAAGTCTCTTTCATTTCCAGGAGCCTACCTTTTAACATCTCTGAAATCTGTTGTCTGGAAGTTCCCCTCTTATATGCCCCTTAGTGTGCAAGAGTATTTTTGAAATGGTTCTCCAGGTGATTGTAATATGCTCATGATGCCATTGTTTACCACATCTGCTTTAAAACAACTTTTCCAATTTAAAATGGTAATGGTAAGAATGAGAACTGGAGTCATAGCTATCTGGCCACTGGGCAGTCTACCTAAAATTCCCCATTTTTCCTGTTCTCATTCTTCTAGTTGTCATGACACATCCAAACTCTTCTACGTCATGTCTTACCTCCTTGACTACTTTGTACATCAACATCCAGCTATAATCTATCTTTACATTTTCTGAGGTCATGTCTAAAATGTCTGACTAACTATTCAAACATTGCTTATTATTGGTTACACTTCCAATGAACTTCATCATGGACTTTATTTTTGACCTCAATAGAAGAAGTCATTCATAAAAACCAAATTTAGTTTCTTTTTAACTGAGATATTAATTTTTCAGGAAAATTACATTTGCTTGGGTTTTATTTTGGGGTCTCAAATTACATATACATATAATAACTTGGGATATTTGTGTTTATAAATATTTATGTATGATATATTATTTATATTTTTACATGTAAAAAAATAAATTATAAATGTACTATAAACATGTTGAATTTCTATTGACTTTGAAGATCTTATTTCTAATCTTTGCAGTCAGTGTGATAGAAGTAAATTTAAGACTAAGTTAAAAGCTCTAAACCACATATGGCAAAGCAAGATTTTCATTCTGCCTCAACAACTCTTCCTGTTTCTGCTTGACTTGGTGAAGAGTAAAAAAACATACTCCAGAAACATGATTCATTCAAGTGTTGCTGTCAGCATGGTCAACATTCTAAAGGAAATGACTGTTTGTTTTTTTAAGCTGTACTTTATAGAGTATGGAAGTTGAAATAACACAGTGGGACATGGTAAAAAACTGCTGCCAGTCGTCCAAGGTGAAACAAAGATGATGATGCCCTCCAATGAAGCAGAATAATTACTGCCAATGAAGCTAGAAGAATGACCAAGATCTCAAGGGCCTTAGGATATAGGAGTAAGATCTCTGGGGGAGGGCTGAAGAGATAAAAGACGAAAGGAGAGAAAATAGAGCAAGGTGACAGAAAAACAGACTCTGAAATAGACATCAAGGCTGGGCAAATAACATTTAAATGGGAAAAAAACCCATTTTTCACAACTTTCTGGAGTCTATGCACATTAGAGACCTTTTAATATAAAAAATATTTTCTTTCAAATAATGGACTGTATATACCCTCCCATATTATACTGTTTTGGCCACAGAATTGGTGATTCATGCAAAATTGAAAACAAATTTCAGATTATATTTTTGTAATAACTGTTCTTGATGGATATTTTAATGGTCCATGTCTTTGTATGTGTGTTCTCAGCCTGAATAAATCCTTTAGCCTTACTTTTTTTTATATTAATTGAGAAAATGGAACTGGCTTCCATCTCTGTAGAGGTTACAATCATATATTAAAATATCAAAAGCATTGCAATTAATGCCAGTCATTTGTGAGTTCCTGCTATTAACACAAATACAAAGAAAAAGAAATAAAGACTGAATGGCACGCCTTGAAGATAAAGGAAGTAATTTCTAAAATCATCATCCCGGTGTCAGTATTAAAATGTTCAATATAAATATTCACCATTTTATAGAATGATGATGTATTCCTGAAAAGTCATGTATATTTTTGCATCCAAAGAAATTCAACTATGTATTAAATTTATTTAGGAGAACTCTTACTTCAATTCCAAAGTGAAATATCTTGCAAGATAAGAATTCTATTTTAAAATAAATGTTAACCTGATAAATTAACATTGCTAAGGCTTAATTTTTACATACTAAATCTGCCTTGAAGAGAAAAAAAAAGGGGGGGGGTACCTGGTCTTAGTTGGTTAAGCATCTAACGTGATCTAAGGGTCCTGGGATCAAGGTCTGAGTCTGCCTCTCTGAGTCTGCTTCTGTCTCTTCCTCTGCCTGTCCCCCGACCCTTCATGCATGTGCATGTGCTCTCACTGTCCTTCAAATTAATACAATCTTTTAAAAATCAAAAATTAAAGAAGATAAAAAGAGAAAAAAGCCCTTCAAGTCCTAGACAAGATGAATGGAGACAGGAAGGTGGACCAGCTAGGGACTTTGCAGTTGAAGAACAATATGGCAGAGAGTTCACTGGCTTTCCTTTTTGCCTCATTTATCCTGGACTGGGCGCTGGAGAAACCTACAACCTACACCAAAAAATCATACTGAAAAAAAAAAAAAAAAAGAGAGAGAGAGAGAGAGAAGATAAAAAGCCCCAAGAAAAGATCTTTCTCTCCAGCAGAAGGACTGGGAAGGAAGCAGTCTAGCATAACAGAAAATTAGATAATCATTTTTTTTTTTTAATCCAGCCAAACACATGGGAAAAACTTATGGCTCTGCTATACACACATCAACACAGGCTATGTAGGAAGCAAACTTTTCACCATTACCTGGCTGTAATAAAAACCCCCTCTCCTTCCCCACTGGAGTAGCACAAGAAGAGGCCTGATGAAAGCCAAAACTTTCACTACCATCCAGCAGTACAGACTTAGCCCTACATATCTCCATTGCCACCCTCAATCCTCTATTCCTTACGCAAAGGCGTAGGGGTGGTCTGGACTTCTACAATGATCTAGTGGTAATGAGGTGCCTCTTCTGCTTCCCTCTGAGATGGTGTCCTAGGAGGCTAAAGGAGAAGACAGGACTGGTATCCCTTCAGTGGATGAAGAGTACATGGGACCCCTGTGTACTATTTTTGCAACTCCCTTTGGATGTATAATTACATAAAAATAAAAAGTTTCAGAAAGGAAAAATGCATTCATCAAAAATTTTAATGGTTGCTCCAACGTGATTTTCAATACACTTCTTCACTTTTTAAATTGAAATGAAATTAAATGAAATGAAATAAAGTGCAGAAAATATGTTCAAAATTGCAAGGTCCCTAATTCTGTTAGCTGCTTCATCACACACATTAATCTCTCCCCTTTTAAGAGACCACATTAAATGAATTTCAAAGGAACACTGAAGATCTAAACCAACCACATTTGCATAAATAGGACAACCAGTAGAGGGGAGATAACAATACATTCCTTGACAATAAAAAGCAGCTGGAAAAAACATAACTGGTAATTCAGGGAAGAGTCATCCTGACTCTTTTCTGGTCATTGTAACATCTGAGAAGGAGTCCGTTCTGTTTGTCCGACACCCAAAAATCTCAGGTTTCAAAAATTCTGAGACAGATATTTGGAAAAAGGATAGTTTGGAAAGTTTGGAACTATCCTTGAAAACATAGAAACATTTTAGAATAATAATAAAGACATACAATGTGAAGAGAATGAGAGGGTTGCGAGTAAGTAAGGATTTAAGGGTAGAACAAAAACGAAATGGCAAAATTGGAGCAAAACGTTGCTTAAAAATACCACTTTATTTATTCACAAATATGTATTGAGAACAAAAAAGACAACATGGCTGATCTCAAGAGTGCTTCTTTAAAGAAGGGAAGAAAATAATAACAAAAATTCGTTTGTCATTTTCAGTTAAGTTACCTGAAAAATATGGGACATATTTTTCCTTTCAGTTCTATGAGTATTTGTTTCATATTTGTTGAAACTCTACTATTAGGTACATACACATTTAGGATTGGTGTGCTTTCTTGATGAATTTTCTGCTTTTACATCTTGGAATGTCTCTCTTCCTCCTTAGAAAGAGTCCTCCTACCACTACTTCAGATTGCTTTTTCTTCGTCTTACCATGATGTATCATTTTTTTCCCTAATACTTTGCTTCACATGTCCAAAACAGCCTTGCTTTATTTGATTCTAATTTAGCCCCACTACTAAAACATGATGCTTCTGATAATCTTTCCTAGTGCCTTGTGTATTATAAGGTCTTTCCAACCTAGCTGATGGAAACATAAAACTATTTTCAGCCCTGTGGAAACTCAAGGAATTGTTAGCGCACCGGGGAGTTCCTTGTCTTGGGGAGTTTCCGCTCACAAGGGTACAGATCATTTCCCAGCCAGACAGAAGGGTATTCCTTAGTATTCCTGCAGCTCTTTTTCTGTACGCAGCTTTCACTTCTCAGATACTCTGCCCATCAAATTGTAGCTACCTTTGCCTTTCTGAACTTAATGTCATTATCTCCTCAGTTCAGCAAGACTGTAGGGTTCTTTCTGGATGTTGCCTACCTGTTCTGCAGCCTGGCAACTGCCTACCAGCAGTAAACTGGAGTGTCTTACAATGTTTAAGACACATCTGAGAATAACTGAGAAGTAGGAAAAGTAGAGGAATGTTAGAGGGTTGTATAAATGAGCCATTATGTTACATAATGGGTACCCCGGTAATGATATTAGTACAGGAAGTATTGAAAATAGTTTGAATGGAGTCTTATTTGCATAAGTTAAATGAGTCAGCTTCTTGAGAATTACTAATAATAAGGCTATTTAAAATGTTATATCAATCCCCCAAACCGAGTTTCTTCGACGGCTGACTCTTTTAGTCAATTGCTAGGTTATCATTTGCTTTTCTTCCATTACAGCTTTAAAAAACAGTTCTACCATTCCCAAGCTGGGAGCAAAAGAGACACCAGGGGTGTGGCCCTTTTCATATGTGAGATGATTTGCACTAGAAGAGGAAACTCAGAGAAAAAATTTTATAACTCAGGTCGACTTACCTACTCTCACATGCATTTTTTTCCCCTTTGAGAGAGACCTACTCTCTCAAGTTATAAACTGTTCTCATTAGCATTTAGGGAAAAAAATGACATTTGGTTAAGCATATTATCCCCTTAATAATGTTGAATTTAAAAATACTTGCATAGCATTTCTCACTTACCAGGCACAGTTTTAAGTACACTACAAATAATAGTTTATTTAATCTATACCTTTTTTCCTGTATGGAAAGAATCATTATTCTTGTTTGTGAAATGAGGAAACAGACACAGCGACTTCATGACGTGATCTTGATCACTGGGCGGGCAGGTGAGGCATCAGAATTCAAGTCCAGGCAGTCTGGCTCCAGAGTTTATAGCTGAAACATCTTCACAGGCTGGCACTGGAGCAAGGTTTGCTTTTGATGTTATACATTCTTTTCTCATTTTATTGGATCTTCTTTGAACTATTTTCTTTATTTCTCTGACTCTCTGAACATCCCTACAATTGATACGGTTGATTTTCATTATTATTGGTAGTTATGTTGTATACATTACCATGAACACTGAATTAACAAATACTGAGTCATTTCTCCTTGAAGGGAGCACAGGGTAAGTTTCTGTAAGCCTCTGGTTACATTTTCATAAAACAGTCAATACATAATGTTGTTTTATGTGTGTTTTTGTTTAAAAACGCTTTAACATATGTTAAGTATATGAATTCATTAACATCAAACTCACTGCCATCAGTACCATAATTTATGACTGAATGGAGCTTATCTTACCCATTTATTTTCTTCCTAAGATATCATAGCCTTTTTTGCATTTAGGAAAGATAAACAGCACTTAGGCACTGTGATTGGGTCTTTTTAAAAAGTGAAATCACCTCTGCGAAATAAGTCAAGCAGAGAAAGACAACTATCATATGATCTCCCTGATATGAGGAAGTGGTGATGCAACATGGGGGCTTAAGTGGGTAGGAGAAGAATCAATGAAACAAGATGGAATTGGGAGGGAGACAAACCATAAGTGACTCTTAATCTCACAAAACAAACTGAGGGTTGCTGGGGGGAGGGGGGTTGGGAGAAGGGGGTGGGGTTATGGACATTGGGGAGGGTATGTACTTTGGTGAGTGCTGTGAAGTGTGTAAACCTGGTGATTCACAGACCTGTACCCCTGGGGATAAAAATATATGTTTATAAAAAATAAAAAATTATAAAAATAAAAAATAAAAAAAAGTGAAATCACCAACAAAAAATACAATATTGGAAAAAAAAAAGAAGACACTAAATAGTGAAAGGGAAACTGATTTATAGTATTAGAGCTGAAACAAGAAGGCGCAGCTTTTCCTTGCTTGACTTCAGCTGAGAATGTGTGCAACAGGTTGACTCTATGTTTGCACCACTCAACACATACCCAAAAATGATGACCATAAGTGTTCAACTACTATTGATTTTGAGGTTATGAATAAATTTTACCAAGTAGGAAAATTTACAAATATAGAAAACATGAAAAATGAGGACCAACTGATGAGAAAAATAAAGGAAAATGAAATTAGGTCTCAAATCTACAGAATATGAATATAAAAACAAAAAAATTGATGCGGTTTCATTTTGAAACTGAGAATGCACAGTAAAAATATTGAGAAGGATATATTTGATTTCTGAATTTGACCAAGTTAAATAAAATACTTTTCCTTTGTTTTAGTGTTTAAAAGCACTGCTCACAAGCCAGGGGTAACATCATCTAAAAGAAAGTTTTCTCTAAGAGAATAACGGATGCCTACTTTATTTTTGCAATAAGGCATTAATCTCTCCACTCAAAACTAAAAAAATATTACATAACTTAAAAAGGATTCACAAAGGTGTAATGTATCTCCCTGAAATGATGAGACCCCATAGCTGAATAAAGAATGAGATTAGTGACGACGAGAGTATGAATCAAGGTAAACTAATAACTACTGGTCCAGTATCTAGAAATTGAAGTTAATAGCCACACAGAGCGAGTGTTACATAAGATTTTACTGACAAAATTGGTACCTGTGTTATTTTACATTCAAAAGTACTTAATTCTGTGAAACAGTTGCTGCTCAATTAGAACTCAATTATATGTTAAATGAACTAAACACCATTTCATTTGCACAAAGGAATCTTTAATAATGATTAATGGAAATTTAATCAAATACGAGTTGAGACTGCAATGTGTTCAGCAACAGAATAAGAATGAGTTATATTGGTACTAACCAGATCCATTATCTAGATCATGATGCTGCTGAGGTCAAGTTGGAGGGTTTGATCCTTATACAGCACATCAAGCAAAAAGAATATTATGCAGCGTTAACAGATGGTGTCTCATAATCCGCTCTTCACTTTATAAATGTATCGCTTTGGCTGCAATAGACAAAGTGATTATGAAGAAGGAAAATCACTCAAAGTGGCTCAAAAATATGTCAGTAGTTTTGTTTGAAAAGGCAAACAGCAACAACTGAAATGATTTATTAGGAAATAGGTTCTTGAATATTAGCGTAAGGCCCACAAATCCAAAGAATTACACTTAGTAATTCTCATAAAAGGGAGAGATCTCAGATCTTTGTTCATCTTTCTTCTGCCCATATCCAGCCTCCACCCATTATCCCAAAGCTTGGATAATTATATAATATTCTGATATTAGGGAATAATAAATGGCTTATAATGTGTATGTTTCGATCCAAACGGAAATACATTTTTAATTATTCAAAATATGGAGGGGTTTTGTTTTTTAAATATGTAAACACTGAGCTCAACTTGAAAAGCAAATATATGCAATATATTTTATGTACCACCTTATTGTGTTCTTTGGTATGTTTTATTCATAGTCTGTTACTTTGGTTTTGAGTTTATATTATTACCCATAATTATGCACTGTGTTATTTTCTAATACTCATGAAAAACTGAAATGTTTATAAATGTGTCCTTATCTTCTTTCTTCTAAATTAGTTTTGTCGTGCTATGGGAATCACAATCCTGTTCCCCCTATCTTTTTATTCTAATACTGACCCTCCAATTTATCTGTGTGATTATATTGACTTCCTAGCATCCTAGCATTATTAGGGGAGCAGGAAGTGTAGTTCATTTCCCTCATTACCTGGTGTTTTATGAATACCTTTTGCTTCAGTAAAAATGTTCTGGCTATATGAATATTTGCCTTTTAGTCTTATAAACTCTACAGAGTTGAGTGAATGAAATAAATTCTTGGGGCACCTGGGTGGCTCAGTGGGGTAAAGCCTCTGCCTTTGGCTCAGGTCATGGTCCCAGATCCTGGGATCGAGTCCCACATCGGGCTCTCTGCTCAGTGGGGAACCTGCTTCCTCCTCTCTCTCTCTCTGCCTACCTGTGATTTCTATCTGTCAAATAAATAAAAAAAAAAATCCTTAAAAAGAAAGAAATAACTTCTTTTGGATTATTAGATTGTTATAAAAATGAATGGAGGCTACCATCTATTTTTTTTTTTTTAATAAGCGTATTGAACATGCTATACCAGTGAGTGAGACAGGTATTTAAGATAATGTTTACACAAGAGCATAATGGCCCTCTGGCAATTCCACCACTATGGGGGAAAAAAATCACTGTTAAATTTAGTTTGGTATTATAAAAATCTCAGCACAGTGACATGCTTCATGTAGTGGATAAATCTAAATTTTACTTTTATGGACAAGACACAGGTACTGAATTATTAAAGTCTCAATTGAAGACACCCACTGAAAAAACTGCCTGCAATTCAATTTAACTTCCTCAAAGGAATAACAGGAGAGACCTAGTTTTTGGAAATCAGGCCTGTGTATCAAAGAATATGAGTGATGTATAGTGGACTTCAAGCTGAAGACAAATGGTATTATTAAATCCTCTGAACTATTCTTTCATTAGCAGTTCCAATTTACAAAACACTTTCCTCGGTGCTAAGTAATCTTCGCAGCTTTATATTTTACAACTGAACCTACTTATATTTTAGACTTTGAAACACTTGTGTTTTAAAAGATCTCATGACAAATAGCCCTAATCTTGCTATGTGGTAATATCTATTGGGTTTTCAACATTTAGCTTCAAATGTGTATCCAGAGGATCGAAAAGATCATGTAAATAGAGCTTATGGTATTATAGGCACTATAAATTCTCTAGAAATTATATAATTAGGAAAAGTATGCTACTGGGAATGAAAATTTATGAACTATCAGATAGGACTATTTTTAAAAGGTAGACAATAGTTTTTCTACTTTAATACTTATAAGCTAAATGTCTATAACATATTAACTCAGCTTATGTAAAATAACAAAGTATACACAACAAGTATACAATATATAAGGCATATAACTTTCCTCGGTTATAAACCGTTTGATTTACATTCCATAAATTTTTGTTGCTCTTTCTCAGCCATCCACATCTTTTCAAAAGTACAAACATTTAGATAAATACAAGGATGTCACATATATACTATATATATTGTTTCTCCCTCCTACTCCATATGTCATAACTTTCATTCCAGAGATGGAATTCTCTTGTTTTTCCCCACCGCCCTGCATTCTCCCCTCCACCCTGGCATTAGCCAGTACACTAGAATCAGAGATAAGGAAGAACTCTATATGCCTAGTGTCCTCCACCAAATGAGAACTGTGTGTGTGTGTGTGTGTGTGTGTGTTACCCATGCCTTAGACTGACACATTTCTGTTAATACCACATCAAAATCTATCATGTATTCAGGTATGATCTACAGTTTGTTTCTAATACACAACTCACCATATATATAAATTTACCCCAAGATAAGCTTCTCTCATTCCTTCTCTTTGCCATCTTATTTCACTTTCTTCTATTCATTCTGTTGGTGAGCCAAAGAAAAGCAGACAAAAACAAGTGAAAAAAAATTTTTAAATGTTTAAATAACGGCTGAAAAGTCAAGGTAAATGTGAATATTTAGAAAATCAAAACCAAATGGAACCCCATTTATTTTACATTTAATTAGACTTAGTATACGCTTAATCTTTCCAGTGGCTTAACATGCTGATTCCATCTGTTTCCCCAGTTTGGTATTTACTTCCAGTTATTTCCGAAACTTAACTGGCCTTCTAAATTCATAAGGCTGAGGACGTGTGAGGGAAGCACTGTGTCAGGGAAAGCTCTGTCAAATGAAGCAATGATGGCTGCCATAGATATTTTAAATAATATCTCACTAAATCAAACTGTTCTGCTTGTGGAGTAGTCAAGGACTTACTGGAGTTATCTCCCAGAAGTTACCGGTGGTGTTCTGTTAATATTACAGAAATCCTTCAGGAAGTGATGTTTTTCATCTTAATTTTCCTTCATCTTGTTCTGCCTATACAATAGCGGCAAGAACATTTGCAAAATTTCTGTTTGGAAAAGTTGGATACATATTAGAGACCCTGAAGTCTATCTTCAATGCATTCACATACTTTTGTAGAAATCATGTTTTCGATAAGTAACAGTGTAAGGCAAATCAAGTGAGGAAGACGATGGATGCATGAGCTCATATCACTAAATTTCTAAGAAAAGATTTCATTTCTTAATGGCTCTTATGTTTAAAAGGCCCTTTTAATTTTCACTTAAGAGCATGGATAATAGAATCATGTTTGTCAGATATTTGGTTTTTGGAGGTACCAGCTTGATAAGTTTGACCTTGGGCAAATGAGTATCAATATTGGATAATATTATTGGATGAAATATATTTTTATTAATTTTAATTTATGCTTTATCCTTAATCCCTGTTTGCCTCCTGCTAATCACAGAGACTAAATATAGCACTTTTACAAACAACAATCCTTGAAATATTTAAACTGCAAAACCATGGTCCAAAAATCTTTATTTGCTTATGCTAAACCTTGTGATTCTAGAAATTATTATGACTGAGTTCCTCATGATTGATCTTCCAGATTACCATTTTCTGGATATTTATTAATAAGCATTTCTTTTCCATATGAAACCCTGAAATAAATTACTATATTCCAGATATATCTTTATTTAAGATGCAAAGATTAAATATTTTTCAATTTTTTAATCAGCATTATACATTATAATTGATGGCCTTTAAGATTGTTTTGAGCTCTGTCTCTTCCTTGTGATTTTTCTCTTTCAAAACCACTTTATCTTTCCTTCACTTCTTCCCTTCAGTTATTTTTATCTAAGAACAAAGTAGGCATCTAAGTTGGAGATGGGGGAGGCAGTGTTCCAGAGGAGGTACCAGAAGAGTGGGAGAGAATGCAGTAAGATGCTGTGGGGACAGATTTAGTATGGGATATAGAGCTCAACTACTGTGAGAAAGGCAACTGAGCAGTATAAGGCCTCGGGACAACATAGCAGGGCCAAAGCAAGGTAAGGAGTGTTTCTGTAAGGAATGGATCAGGTAGGGCTTCACAAACCTAGGCAGCTTAGTAGAAGGCAGGGACAAGAGGAGACGTAGCACAGTGCAGATTGCCATAGGCAATGCTGGGTTCCAGAAGGTACTTGCAGCCAACAGCGGAATTCAGAGTCTGAGTGGAGCCTACACATGGAGGAGGTACAATCTGGTATAGGGTATTAGAAATCGAGCAGGATAATATGGAGGTTCTGTGAGGGGCCATTTAGGTGGAGTGCTCAAGTCCAACCAGATTACAAAGGAAATCCTTGCAGGAAGTGGCCAACACATTGTATTGAAATCCGAATACAGTATGTAGGTTGCCCATGCAGGGGAAGAGACATAAGTGCAGAGGGCACGGAATAGCTGAGTACTGAATATGTTTTGGTTTTCATGTTGTCACTGCTCCCAGACTTTGTCTGTGTACTTACTAGAGAATACAAATGTGACCAGATGCATAAGTGTGTACCAAAAAACACTTGTGCATATATGCAGTTTTACATCTATATGAATACATACTTGCTTATTCCCTTAATGCTGGCATTTCTAATTCTGATCTAAAACACAAGTTTTCTCCCCTTTATATTTGCAGATTGCTTCTACAATAGGAGGAAAACCTAACTCCTGTCCTTTTTCTTTTTTAAAAATATTTTATTTATTTATTTGACAGAGAGAGACCACAAGTAGTCAGAGTAGCAGGCAGAGAGAGAGGGGAAGCAGGCTCCCTGCTGAGCAGAGAGCCCCATGCGGGACTTGATCCCAAGACCCCGAGATCATGACCTGAGCTGAAGACAGAGGCTTAACCCACTGAGCCCCCCAGGTGCCTGCTCCTGTCCTTTTAAAAAAGATTTTATTTTTATTTTTTAGGGAGATAGAGTGAACGAGAGATTGCACACACACAAGTCAAGGGGAGGGGCAGAGAGAGAGAAGCAGACTCTCCACTGAGCAGAGAGCCTGATGTGGGGCTCCATCCCAGGACCCTGGGAATGTGACCTGAGCTGAAGGCAGATAGATCTTAACTGAGTGAGCCACCCAGGCACCCTCTAGCTCCTATCTTTAATGTTTACCTATTTGAACACTGTGTATGTGTGTGTGTGCGTGTGAGACTTACACAAGTATTTAAACCAAGTGTTAATGATTGTCAAGCGATGGCAAGTTTTAACATCCAATATAATACAGTGTTATAAAGGATACTCAGTGAATGTAGAAAATACTGCAAATTACAAGTAGTCGTAATAAACATTAAGTTTCAGTTATACAGATGAGGAAGTTCTGAAGATCTGATGTGCAGCATGGTGACTATATTTAGCAATCTGGTATTGTACTCTTGAAATTTGCTAAGAGTAGATCTCAAGTATTCTCACCACACAGGAAGGAAGGAAGGGAGGGAGGGAAGGCGGGAAAGAAAAGTAAAAGAGAGAGAGAGAGAGAGAGGAAGGAAGGAAAGAAGGGGGAAAGGCAACTGTGAGGTGATGGATATTAATTAGGTGGATTGTGATGACCATTTCATGATGCACACAGACATCAAAACATCAAGTCGTGTAATGTGATTATTATAATTTTTATTTTTCAATTATACCTCGGTCAAGCTGAACAAATCATTTATACAAGACTATGTGATGGTTTAGAAATTTTTTTCAATATGTTATTTGGGAAAAATAAAAGATTACATGAGTATAATATGACTCTAAAACTGTAAAAGGAAAATAGATATTTGCCCATAAAGATAAGCTGGGAAGATATATAATCCCCCCAAGACACATAATAAACATAATAAAAGTAATACAAGCATATGGTAATAAATCCATACAGTAAGCAAGAGAAAGAAAAAGTAAAAAGTCATTCTTCCCTCCACTTTGAACTCCTGTTCTTCCAGAAACAAACTTAACCATTTAAGATACTTGTATTTTTACCATAGCTATTGTCCCATTTCGAACTATATAATACACTTAAATCTTTATTTCTTCAAGTACCAACCTAAAACAATCTCTGATGAGTTCCCAAACCTGCTGTGAAATATGAAGAGTGTAGCTTGGTTCCCTCTCATAAGACTTTGGGGAAATGAAGGAACGGTAAGATTTTGGTCTCAAAACCCTAGAATATGTAATATGTAAATTTTGTTATTTATGTGTTAGCGAAGTAGCCACATTTTTTGTACCCATTACTGTGAGGAAGCTGTGGGTCTGAAATGAGGGAAATTGGCAAACATGTCTTAATTTTAAATTACACCTATTTTTTATTTTAGAATCACATTTTTTGGGAATGTTTCCATTTTCAAATTGAAGAGAAAGGATGCCTTTGAATTTTAGGTAGACAAGTTGTTGTTGCTTTTGTTTTTTAAAGATTGTATTTACTTATTAGACAGAGATCACAAGTAGGCAGAGAGGCAGAGAGAGAGAGGGGGAAGCAGGCTCCCTGCTGAGCAGAGAGCTCAATGTGGGGCTCGATCCCAGGACCCTGGGATCATGACCCGAGCCGAAGGCAGAAGTTTTAACCCACTGAGCCACCCAGGCTCCCAGACAAGTTGTTGTGTAGATAATACGTTTGTAGATAATCCCTTTAAGACACAATTTCAGGTCAGGAGGACTAATTTATAAGGATCAAGATGTGCCTTTTTTGGGGAAAAGATAGTATTTGGTTGATTCATTAGACTTAGGCTCAGATATCAAACACAAACTACTAGGTCTTAAAAGATTCATATTACTACAGTGTCTGCTTTCTCTGTTGGAAGGCTCAATGCAATTAGGAGGGTTTTAAACATTGTTTGCGTATTATATTTGATAGGGAATAAAGGCCATGAAACAATTACAACCAGTTCTGTCTTTAGAATTCCTGTCCTTTTTAATTTATTTTAGTGAAATATAGTGCTGCTTAGGTAAAAAACAAAAACAAGATATAAATATAATAATATGCATTCACTTTAATAAACTAGTTTTAATAACAATTTATTTTAGAGAATTACCTTATTTTTCATGTTTTTCTCAGTGTTTTGTAACTTCCATATTTTCTTCTAAACTAGAAATATTAGTGTATACTATTAATATATTATATACTTACAGCATATGTTACATAGTTACATGTTAATATTTAATGTATGATATATTAATATATAGTGTATAAATATATTAATATATAATAATGTATATAATTCTTTGTAGGAGGTAAAGGAGAATATATTTAAGCAGTCTATTAAAAAATTTCAGTTTTTAGTTTTGCTTTCACTCCTAGCTGATAGTTTTACTGGAAATAAAAATTTCAGATTAAAGATATTTTCCCTGTAACAATTCAGCTATTTCCCAGTTTTTCTCTATCATCAAGTGTTAGTAATAAACAGCCTGACACTAATCTAATTTTATTATAAGTAGGCTTTTTTTCCTTCTTGGGGACATTTTAAATTTCTTACTTGCTTTCATTGGAGTGAAATTTTACTTGTCATGTAAAAGTAAGATACTGATTTTAAAAGCTATAGATTATTCCTTGAAATAATCACTATGGCTCCTGTTTCACTTGCTACAGTATCTCTGAAACTTCCCCCACCATCTCCAAGAATACCTCTGGAAACTCTTGGTGTGCCAAAGAAAGAATGCAACCATTTATTATATGGCCTTTTTAACGGTCAGTCTAGCTTGTGGCTAACATGGTATATATTCCTATCTACTTGGCCTTCCACATAATGTCTCTTCTTCACATGACTCTTTCCTTTCCTCTCTTTCTTAGAGCTAATATGGATGTGTGTGTTAGCTTGCCCATGTCTATGTTTATGTAAACATTTCTTTAACATTGTTTCACTGGGTCATTCATGTGTTTATCATAAATTGTACAAGAGAATGTTTTCTAACTTCCTAAAATGGAGTGACTTTAATACTAAGATTTATTAAGAGAAAATCCATCCCTTTTGAAACTGATCAATTTTTTAAAAATATTAATGTACAAAGTTATTTCTTTAATGAGTACAATTTTTTTAAGTTGGTTTATTTTAAGTCTTCCACTCAATGAGACAATAATAGGATTCATTATCTATAAAAACATATTTTTGACCCATCTATAGAAGGAAATTTAGACCTTATGTTCTTTATAATTTTATACTAAATGACCATCTAGTGAAGTCTGGAGAATAAGGACATTTATATATGGGCATGTAATGTGCTTGTGTGTGTGTGTGTGTGTGTTCCTATAGGCATGTACTCAATCTCCTTTGTGTGCTAAATGTTGTATTTACTAAGCACAGAAATAAACAAACACCTTACCATCATGGAGCTTCCATTCTATGTACTACCATAAAGTGAGCTAAGTATTAGTAGTGAAACCGAGGCACTTAATCTGACACCTCCTTGACAGATAAGAAGCCCTTGGTGAGACTAGTCATCAGGTGGGTAGCTGTGAGGAAACCTAGGTGATAGAGACATCTAAAATGTCTCTATATCTCAGTGACTTAGGAACCCTGAAATGTTACCTTTCCATCCTGACTTCACTGAAGACCTATGAACACTATGAAACCCAGACATAATTCAAAACAACATCATGGCACCATAGGAAAATTTGTCTGTAATTTAGTATAGCTAAATTTTGAAGCTATTCTTGCCAATCACAAGCTTTATATTCTTTGTCCATACCAAAAAAAAAAAAAAAAAAATTGCTCCGTATAAGAATTAATTATGTAGATCCTGTCAAGGGAAAAAATAGCTTAAGTTTAAGTGGTCAAACAGAGGTAACAGTTTTTATTCAGTTGTTACACACTAAGGGAAATCTGAAGATTAGGTAATTCCTTAAGGCATAGCAAAATTATAAATTTATAAGTTAAGGAGAAAAGAAAGATATAGGCCTGGGTCACTGTTTTCTTAAACAGTAACTGCCATGAAATCTATGTCAGAATGGCTAGAGATCTTCCATTTTTCCATGCCTCTTGCTCAGGATCCTTGGTTCAATCTCATTCTGGAAACTGTCAGAACATTTCTTTCCAGAGCTGCATTTATTAAACTGTTGGAGACCAGGTGCCATCTGGATTTGGAATTACATAGGGTTTTTTTGTTTGTTTGTTTGTTTGTTTGTTTTCATTTTGAAATGATCTTTTTTTTCAGATGAACAGATATTCATGTTGGAACTTGGACCTGATGTTTTCTTTGTCTGCTGCATGGCTACCTCCCAGTAATTCTTTCTTTCTTTCTTTCTTTATTTTTTATTTTTTTATTTTTTATAAACATATATTTTTATCCCCAGGGGTACAGGTCTGTGAATCACCAGGTTTACACACTTCACAGCACTCACATAGGGTTTTTACACTGCAGGTGAAGGGGGCAGATCTTAGGAACTATCTCATAGATTCTTTTATAGATTAATAGATGGATAGATAGGTAGAAAGGTAAATACATGGCAGTAGGAAGAGAGAAAATGTTACTTGCTATGGATCTTATAAAGCTCAAATTTTGTATCAGTTCAAAGTATCCTGGTCTTCTACTGTCTTAAAAAGTTGAGAATTGCGAGTATGATGGTGAAATGGCACATTAATTAATTATGCAAGATATCAAAGAAGTAACTGAAATGTTTGTTATATACAGTTAATTTGAGTGTCATTTATCTGCAAACCTGCTTTACAAGGTGAATATTTTAGAAAAGTGCTATGAACATGTAAATGAAACATTTGTATGTGCCTTAAATTAGAAACTTAAAAATATACTCTGCACATTATTCTGGGTATATCCTCTTCCCTCGTTACATGAGAATCTATGGGCTAATTTCCCCATGTAAACTACTGAAAAAAAATCAAAGAAGGAAATATTATTTTTAAGAGATGATTCTTAAAAAGAATAACCCAAGCTTTCTGGATTGTTGAATACAGTATGTACTACAATTTTATATTATTGAATATAAGCAGGAAGCTATTTTAAATGAAAGAGTAGCATATAACTTGTAAGGTACCTTTGAACTGGATGAGGGTTTAGCAACAGGTGTGTTTCATCACTCATTTTTCTTTAATATGCTCATCTTTAGGAGCCCTTTCTATAAATAGTTAGAATCTAAGTATTGAATTTTTAATCTCCTTGCTGCAGAGCAATGGGAAAACTTACGTTGTGTCAGTGCATTTAGCACTTGAACATTTTCAAAAAAATATTTACACTTGCCACAGTTGATTTTTAATTGTGTCCTCTTGATTGTTGGATTTGGCTATAATAATTTTACTAGGAGATTTTGCAATTTTTGTTTATTTATATAAAGGTAGCTACTCCTTTCTTAAAATTATCAAGCAATTAAATGTGTTTATGGTATGGAAATATGTTTAGTATATACAGACAAAACATTAAGAATAGGAGTATGCTATTTCAAATGGAAAAATAGAATTTGCTTACATATGTCAGTAGAAAGCATAAAACTGTCATTATTTTATTTCTTCTTTGGGATGAGGCAGAGGCTGTTATTTCACTAATTTTTATTTTCTCTGTGTTCAGTACTAAAACCAATAGATCAAAGATGTGTCCAAGAATTAAGTGTGTACTTAGAGCTAACACAAAATCAGCATTTTAGTAACTTGACTCTGTTGAAATTACAACTGGCTTAAATATTTACCCTTGGAAGTTTTGGATGTGCTTTTGTCTTGATATTTTTTTACATGCTACACCACATGCAAAATCAAAATTATCTGTATTTCATTTGCGATGTAGGCCAACCTATCTCCCTAACATCTTTCTACCACTTATATCATGCCTTTTAGAGCTTTTTTATTCTCCATTCTGAGGTGCTACAAAAGATATCTTTTTTTTTTAAAAAGATTAATACTGTTGCCAAAATTGTCAATAGAAATCTGAAAAATCTAAATACCAAATAACTATCTTTTTTTAAACTGCAATACTTTACTTAGCAAACAGCTCCTCATCTAAGTTTTCTTTCCCAGTGATTGGCAGCACCATAAATTCATTTGCCACTGTCTGAGATCAGTATAGCCATTCATATAGCGCATAGCCATTCATATCTCTATCTTTCATTATCAATCATTAAATCTGATTGACTCCATCTTTTATATTCTCAGATGTTTATTTCTTCCTACAAGCCTTGTTCTCGGGTATATAATGCAGACAACTGATAATTCTAATTTGGATAAGGGACAGTGTTCATTCATCTCTCTGAAAGCAACCTAGGTGAATTCTTCAAAACAAATTATCACCCACCTCCAACTGAATTCACAGTAAATTTAAGATGAAGTCCAAATGCTTCAGTGGTGCCTATACATTATTATATAAATGCAGCCTAGCGAGGCTTGCCCTTTTTCTCACTGTTTCTGAACCAGTCATACAAAATTGATCTGTGATTACTTGTTTCCCCAAACTTTTAAACTTTCAGACATCTCTCTGGTTAAAGTACTGGTCTCGGGGCACCTGGGTGACTCAGTGGGTTAAAGCCTCTGCCTTTGGCTTAGGTCATGATCCCACGGTTCTGGGATCAAGCCCTGCATCAGGCTCTCTGCTCTACAGAGAGCCTGCTTCCTCCTCTCTCTCTCTGCCTGCCTTTCTGACTACTTGTGATCTCTGTCTGTCAAATAAATAAATAAAATCTTTCAAAAAAAAGTAAAAAAAGTACTGGTCTCTTTCCTCTAGCACTATGTTATCTATCCACCGGATCCACATAATCTAGGACTCGGCTTTTTCAGTCCTGATGCCTGAGCTGATTGTCTTCTCTGTGGGCTGTTATTGCTTGTTCACTTACCTACATTCTCTGTCATAATTAATGTTCATCTCACTTTTGCCATTCTCATGGACACATCACAATATTTAGCTCAGTGCCAGATGCATGATAAACATTTGATAAATATTTCAAATGAATCAATGAATGACAGGTAAGAGAAAGAAATATAGAATTATTCACGTATCTGTATATGCAATAAATTCATTATTGCAGTATTGATTTTGTGCTGGTGTTTTTTTCTTTTTTGCGGGGGGGGGGTGCATATCAGTGTATCCACATCTGTAATGTGTTACTCAGTCTCCTTTAATTCTATGCCCTTTTGAGAAAAATGACCAAGTGGAAGATTTTGAGGAAGTCAGAGATGAAAACTCTAGACAGTAGAGGGGGGGAGGACATAGGTGCCTATCCTTTCACTAGTAAATGAAAGAGAAAATGATGAAATTTAAATATGGAAGGGAATTTAGCTCGTTCAGAATGGGTGATTTTATAAAACAATGAAGACAGGACAGCAGCAGAGGAGAGAGAGAGAAGCTTCCTCTTTGAAGGTGCACTTTAGGTAGATGTTTACCAGGATTAACCTTTAAAAAGAGAAATTTAATCTAATAATGTTGGAACTTAGAATTTAAAAGTGACATTTTATAATTTATAAGCATTGATAGTGACAGAATCTAGAACCACTGCTAAAGAGTAAGGCTAATTTATAGTTTGTTACCACTGAGTATATTTCTTGGCATAATTTTAAAATTACAATCCTTATAAGAGAATTATTAGAGAAAACAATGATAGTGAAAACTTCAAATATACCGTGCTCACTGTTACTTTTATGAAATTCACTGCAGCAAAAGCCTTCATTTTCATCTGGTTGTTACATAGATTATTGAAGAAAAATAAAAATTACTACTTTAATGTAAAAAAAAATAGAGCATAACAAAGGAATGAATCACAAAGGTCAGTGAAATGGACAAACAAGGAAATACTTTCTATTTTCTTTTGCATTTACAGAGGAAATTTTACTAGTTGCACCTAGAGATGTATTTTTTTTCTAGAACTATCCCATTAATATTACTAATGTGTGGTATCTTATTTTATTTTATTTTGGGTGGGAATGTCTCACTCAGGTTCCATACCCAGTGTGGAGACCAGCACAGGGCTCGATCTTAAAACTCTGAGATTGAGATCCGAGCTGAAATCAAGGGTCAGATGCTTAAATGACTGAACCACCCAGGCACGCCTGCTCTGTGGTATTGTGATAGCATGTGAATTCATTAATTTAAATGATTAAAATCACGTTATATATAAATTCAAATTCTAAGAAAACATTTTTATTCTTACCTGTATATGATATAGTTTGACATGCTTTTAAAATTTTCCCATTTCTACAGTCTTCCTACAAACTCTTACCCAAATTCCAACCCATCCACCTCATTAGACTGATTTTCTTCCCCAGTTAGGAAGAGAAAATACTCCAGTATTTCCATTCTCTATTACATTTTGTTTTGGTTTGGTTTTCTGGGGGTTTTGTTTGTTTTTACATGTTTTCCAGCTTTATTGAGATATAATTGACATACAATGTGGTGTAAGATTAAGGTATGCAATGTGTTCCTTTGATACATGTATATTATGAAATGATTACCATTGTAGCATTAATGAAAACCTCCAACATATCACATGATTGCCATTTCTTTTTTTATAGTGAGAGCATTTAAGATTTACTCCCTTAGCAACTTCCATGTGTATAATGCAGTGTTTTAACTACAGCCACCTTGCTGTACACTGGATCCCCAGAACTTTTTATCTTACAAGTGGAAGTTTGTAGTCCTTAACCAACATCTCCCCATTTCTTCCATCTTTCCACCCCAGCCCCTATTAACCCCCATTCTATTCTATGCTTCTTTAAGTTCAGCTATTTTAGATTCTACATATAAGTGATAGAATACTGTATATGTCTTCCTTTTTCTGACTTATATCATTTAGCATAATGTCTATGTTGTTGCAAATGGCAAGATTTCTATCTCATGATTCTCATCTGTTATTGTATATCATATATAAATACATGTATTGTTATTATAATTCATATTATATTGTAATATAATTGGATCTTATATATACAAATATATATATACACACATACACATATACACATACATACACACACATACACAAACCACATCTTCTTATCCATTCATTCATCCAATCCAATAATACCACTTCTAGGTATATATCCAAAGAAATCAGGACCTCAAAGAGATATCTGCACTCCTGTGTTTATTGTAGCTTTATTCACAATAGCCAAAATATGAAAACAACCTAAGTATCTCCATTGTTTTAATTGTGGTGCTTCCATGAAGTACCAGAACACAGAGCAGAGCTAGGTGACATAGAAAAGTAGAGTTTCCAATCATCTGTGTTTATATCTCTCATTTGTTTCCTTCCTCTTTTCACTTTATATCGCCCTTATGTTTCCAGGACAACCCACTGAATCTCTAATAGTTTCTGAAGATCTGTCCAACATTTATATGCTTAGCATCCCTTAATCTGAGATCTGTGCTCTTTTCTTTTTTCTTTTTTTTTTTTTAAAGATTTTATTTATTTGACAGAAATCACAAGTAGATGGAGAGGCAGGCAGAGAGAGAGAGAGGGAAGCAGGCTCCCTGCTGAGCAGAGAGCCCGATGCGGGACTCGATCCCAGGACCCTGAGATCATGACCTGAGATGAAGGCAGCGGCTTAACCCACTGAGCCACCCAGGCGCCCAAGATCTGTGCTCTTTTCAATGTGACAAATAACTAATCTGGAAACCTAATTGTTAATTGTGTGTGAGAGAAGAATTCATTATTCATATGTTCATGAGAAGCTACGGCTATATTCTTACAAGTAACTTTTTGTGCAAAAATGTTAAATTAATGTGTTATACAGCAGGATAAAGACTGAATTACCTTCATCCAAAATGACTATTTTAAAACTATTTTATTTTTTAAAAGATTTTATTTATTTATTTGACAGAGAGAGATCACAAGTAGGCAGAGAGGCAGGCATAGAGAGAGAGGAGGAGGCAGGCTCCCCGCTGAGCAGAGAGCCCGATGTGGGACTCGATCCCAGGACCCCAAGATCATGACCTGAGCTGAAGGCAGAGGCTTAACCCACTGGGCCACCCAGGTGTCCCTTTAAAACTATTTCGATTGCAATTTCTCTTCCATTGACCGTGTCGTCATACAAACTTTAATAATTGAAATAATAGTGTGGAATACCATCATTTGTCAGTTATCTCACAGAACATTTATTGAGTATTTACATTGAGTTTGGAATTTGTAGAGTGGTGTAGAGGTAGCTTCAGATTGAAGGAGCTTATTTGTATTTGGAGATATGACACATAAGTAGAGTAATGCCAAATAGAGTGATAGCAAGTATATTAAAGTCCTGTATGGGTGCTGTGTAAACATATTAGTGAGCAACTGATCAAATTTCTGAGAAGAATTTAAGTAAAAAATGAAATGAGACATTGGGAATACAAGGATCTGAACAAAGTCCAAAGCAGAAAGAAAGACTAGAAAGGACAACCAGAAAGAAAGCAAGAAGAAGAGGAAGCATGATATATAAGGGAACTGCAAAAATGTGTGCAAAGTGCAGGTACACTGGTACTTGAGTATAGGGAGAAGGTATTGGGAATAGGAGGAGCAATTCTGGATGAGAAGATCAGTGCCAGGTCATGAAGGATGTTGCAGGCCATGCTAGGGATTTTGCCCTTTATTCTCAATGATGTTTGCTCTCTTAATGAATATTAAGTAGAACATCATGTGATTATTCATATTAGGAAGATTATTTATTTATTTATTTATTTATTTTAGCAGAGTCTAGACTTCAGGCAACAAGACTGTAAGCAAGAAAGACAGATAGGTAGTGACCGCACTAAATCAAACTTGGAAACACGAGGGACTGAACTAAAGTCACAAAGTTAAATTGTTAGAACTTGGATTCTGAGGAGTGAGATGTTGATGACTCCTGGGTTTCTGGATTTTCCATCTAAAATATATACAACCGTTGGTGTCTTACTTGTAGCCTACATCAGTCAAGGGTCGAAGTTAACTGTACCACCATCTTGTATCCCCTGGATAAAAAGGAAAAAAAAAATTTTGTTCACAATTGTTGGGAGCTTCCCAAATACGATCTGTGTTGGTCAAGGGTAACTGAACTATGGAAAGTGAATGAGAGTAGGGCAGACATATGGAGGTGTATACAAGTATTTTTTCTGAAAGGTGCAAGAGATGGGAACATACTTAGCTTTTTCTGGTAAAGATTTGATAATGATAACAGAAATGGTGATTATTAAGTTATGATTGGAGCCACCTGGAAGAGAATGGCAGCTCTGTTGGTGATTTAAATTTAAGGAGCTACCATCAGTTTGTGAGAGCCCCAACACACATTTCTCTTTGTGGGGAAGGCTTTCAGGGGACACTTTGGAATACAGAGATTTTGTGATACCGGAGACATATTGCGATAGAATAAATACCCTATCTACCTATTAAGATCATATAGATCTATATCTATAAAGTTTCTTACTTTCCCTCAGACTGAGGTTGTTATTCTCCCTCCATTAGCACAAAATCATTGAGTTTCATTCCAGTAGCAAAACTTCACCCTGAGAGTGGGACAAAAGTTTGATTTAGTTAATTTCCTGGCGGCAGTCTTGGGCAATTGCCTCATATGATTTTGCCTCTCTCACTGGATAAGAATGGGTCAAATTCTTGTAAGAGCCATTGATTTGGCATGGATTTATGTACTCCACATGAGGACAATAGAGTCCTTTATTTATACCCATTCCATTACAGTGAATATGTTTTCACATCATAGCGATGATAGGTCCAGCCAGTGACAGTCTGGCACTGACAGTGACAGTCTGTGAGGTGCAGACTTGATTAATGGCTTGATTGCCATTGGTCACATCAGAGAACAGGCCCTTACCAAGAACATTTGTCAATGGGTCATCTGTTCTTCCCTAAGGGAATTTTTCTTTCTCAGAGAAATCTCCCCAGTAGGGCCAAAGAGCAGCTTTACATCAGTCAGGACCCACTACAAAATCTCTGAGATGATTTCTGTCTCCAAATGGACTAAGGTTGGCTTGACATGCTACAGGGGAAGGTGGGCTGTGAAGTTGTTTAGGTGATACAGATATCCCTTCATAAGCATTATACATAAATTTTCTTCACAAGCCAACTATTTGAAGTTTCAGTGATTCACCTGGTTTTGTACACAACAGTTACAAATTTCACCTTTTCATGCTTAGTATAGGTGGGTGTCCCTGTAACCTTTACCTAAAAGGGTTCAGGAATTCCTGCCTACGTAGGAGGACTGAAGGCTGATTGTCATAGTGATGACTAAGTCCACTTGCCCAGAGAAGGGTTAGCAACAACCATGGTACCAGTGAAGCAGCTGCCTTTGATTCTGCTTCCTCATTCTCTCATGTTCTGTTAACCAGGCCACCAAGACTCATCCTTCCTCTTCCTAAAAGCCATATCTCTGTCAGTGTCCCATCCTTAGTGCACAAACTGTCAAGAACTGGGAAAGGTCTGAAATGTTACCAGATATGCAAGTTTAAACATTAGTCTCTTACCATTTCTTGGATGCTGTCAGAAGATATGACTCTCCTAGAACAAAGACAAACTAATTAGCCATTCCAGTAGCTTTAGTCAGAGTGTCAAGGTCTTCCTGCACATGTTTTATAAGCCCATATTTCTAAAGATTGATGTAAAAAGAGCCAAGTGAGTTTTGCACACACAATGGATTGAATTACAGGAGAGGAGCATTTTTCTTTGGAAATTCAAATCTTTTATGGTGGACAGTAAACATACCTGTTATCTGCTCTGGAGGAAAATATCTTCCAAGGCAGTTTGCTATACACACAACCTTGAAAAGGTAGTTTAGAAATAAGTCAGTTAGTGCCTCTGCTGAATGGATAAGTGGAAAGGGAGGACACCCATGACGACGAATTGTCTCCAAGTATGCAGAAGTGGAGAAAGGGGAATTAAAGGAACGAAGGAAAAACTTTCTGTTGTATAAAAACCTAAAATGCATGCCCTTGTCTCATGCATGGATGAAACTGTACTCAAAGACCCATTTTTACAAGACCCCTTCTATTACAAAAAGTTCTGAAACAAAACTAGATTATAGCATAAACCAGTTGGAGAAGTGCAAAGCCTGCTTTCAGAGGGCACAGCCTCCACACTGAAGCTGCTAAATAATTTTGCAAAATTATATTGTAGAAAAATCTGTCATTAGATTTGATAGAGTAACTGAGATGTGACTTACCCAACCATCACTTTTTGGACATTAGAACATAGGCAGGACTTAGAGGTCCTTCCCAAACTTCAATGTTGGGAAACAGATTCTAAGCAGAGCACAGCCTCATGGAATTAAGGAGACAGTTCAAAGTTAAAGGTGTTTGTAACATAAACTTATTTGCATCTTATTTTTACCGTTTCACTCAATTGGCCATTTCCTCATATTCCTAGGGTTTCAATTACTATACTGTGTATTATTGTTAAATTTACTCTAGTTCTCTTTCAATGCATAATAAAAAGAAGACCATACCAAAGTTATAAATTTATGATTGCTGGAGAGTTGACTCTTGCTGGGTACCTAAGATATGAGTGTTTGGTCCAAGGACATTGTTTGAAATGAAAACATTCCGTATTATCCTGAGTATGTCTGCCTGCCAGTCTTTCTCTCTCTCTTTTGTTTTCTAATGTAATGAAGCTTCACTTTTTATATCATGGGATATTATGTCTTTCTTTTACAATTGGAAGCTTGTATATAGCTTAACAGTATTTCTTCAAAATTTATAAAGTAATTTAGTAATTTTTTCTATTTTTTTGACCAGAGGATCATGTCTATACAACCTTATTCTTTGAAACATTTGACTAAGTTATGTTTTTGAAATAGTGACTGATCTTGTTAATAACTGGTCTTTTGGTATGATCACTAGTGATCATCAATATTTGGACTCACTTTTAATTCCTGTTTTTGCTTCAATTTTTCAGTATTTAAGCATATTTTTGTCTGAACATTTTAGTGTTTGTACTTTAACTGTTTTAAAAAGCTTGTGTGTATATAAATATATAGCATATATATATATACACACACACACACATTCTTGCTTATATGGTTACACACACACAAGCACATACACACATATATATATACACACATACACACATACACACACATATATATACTTGCTTATATGATTCATGATCAAGTACATAATTATTAGGATAAAATGCCCTCTATATGAAAGTAACTTAAAATTATAGCTATTCTATTTTGTCATCCTTTTACCCTTGTGTATGTACTTAATTTTGTCTTTTGAACTCATAGATTTTTATAATTTCAAATGATCCAAATTACCATAATAATTTTTAATATTTAATTATCTAATTATTATAGTGCGGTCATTGAGAGACCCTTTAATATGGCTTCAGCACATCTTGAATGTATTTTATTTTTTCTATTTTATTTTTTTAAAGATGTTATTTATTTGACAGAAAGAGATATCACAACTAGGCAGAGAGGCAGGCAGAGAGAGTCGGGGAAGCAGGCTCCCAGCCAAGCAGAGAGCCCAATGCGGGGCTCAATCCCAGGACCCTGAGACCATGACCTGAGCCAAAGGCAGAGGCTTAGCCCACTGAGCCATGCAGGCATCCCTTGAATGTATTTTTTTTTTAAAGATTTTATTTATTTATTTGACAGAGATCATAGGTAGGCAGAGAGGCAAGCAGAGAGAGAAGGAAGCAGGCTCCCCGCTGAGCAGAGAGCCCGATGCAGGGCTCCATCCTAGGACGCTGGGATCACGACCTGAGCCGAAGGCAGAGGCCTTACCCCACTGAGCCACCCAGGTGCCCCCCTTGAATGTATTTTAAATGTAGATAGTGACGAGAGTTCATGCCAAGCCTATTTGTTTCTCCTACCCAAACCCATGAAATTAATGGTCCTCCAAGGAACCCTAGTAACTTTAATTAGAGATTAGTAACAGAAGTGAAAATAACATCTGAATTATTTTGTAAAGATGTTTGTGAAAAATTTTCATGGACTAAATTGTATTTATTCTATTAAAATACTTTCAGAAGTTATAAAGCTGGAAGACACATCTTTTTGTAACTGATTTCCAACTAATCCTTCCATTAAACATATACCTTTCTTACAGCATAAGGCTTTATAGACACCAAAGACATTATCATGCCTTGATATATATCCTCTTTCCCTTTTAAACTTCAAGGTTGTTATACTTTTAATGCACTGAATTTCTGTGTCAATTAACAATTTAAATTTATGTCCATTTAGAATTATAGGCCAATGATACGATGTTAATGAGGAAAAGCAATGGTATAGATTTAATAAAGACTGAGCAACATCTTATAAAGATATAATTGTTTTCAATCTCTTCATTCTCACTGAAGTTTCAATGTAGGGCAGCCAAACCCAGTATATCACAGACAAAATCAGCCTTTCCAGGCTTACTTACCGCAATTCCTCAGGCATACATTTAAAGGAACATGAGTTGACACTTTCATCTCCCAGACTGAGCTTCTTGAGTCTGAGAATTTTAGACTGAGCTAAAATTCTTGAGATCTTTCTTTCTCCCCCATTAACTTTATCTCCCACATCCAATTTATTGTCGAGTTCTCTTACTTATACTTCCTGGATATTGTTAGAATCCATCCTCTCTTCAAGGTCATCACTGTTACTGCCTTTGATAAAGCTGATACCGTTTCTCCTCTCATTTATTGAATCATCTTCCTATTTTTCCTCTATTCATCCAGTTTTGACCTTTTCCTGCAATTCCTTTTCAGGCTGCTGTCAGTAATTTCTATAAAATAAACACAGGATATTGTTTTATTTCTTAAAAAGCTCTTATGGTTTTCTACTACATTTAGAATAAAGCTGAAACAACCAGTCACTGCGTAGGACAACACTTTATTCTCTTGATAATCCCCTTCAGCCTTTCATGACATCTTAACTTCTTAAACTGAAGACGTTTTTTCAAAACTGCCATTTCTCTCTCTTTTTTTTTTTTTTTTCCTGACTCATAAAACCGCTCTCTGAAATCTTCTTGCTAAACAAATTTTTCTTCCTCTGGGGAAATCTTTCTTATTCTTTAAATTTGGCTTAGATATATGTTTTTGTTAAGGAGCTTACCTACTGTTTCCCTGGTAGATGGAATAATGCTGAAGATGTCCAAACCCTGATCTCCAGAGCTGTTATCTAACGTGGCAAAAGAACGTAAAGACTAAGACCGAGGACATTGAGGTAAGGAGATTTTCCTGCAGTACCTGGGTAGGCCCAATCTAAATATGAGTCCCTAAACATGGAGGAGAAAAGTGGAAGAGTGAGTCAGAAGATGCAGAGTGAGGACTAGACCTGCTATTGCTAGTTATGAGAGAAAAGAAGAAGACTAGGAGCCAAGCAATGTGGCAACATCTAGAAGTTGGGAATGGTTCTTAGTTTACAGTCAGCAAGAAAACAAGGGCCTTAGTCCAACAGCTGTAAGGAGCTGAATTCTGATGATAATACAATTCAGCATGGAGATGGACTTTGTTCTAGGAGCCCCCAGAGAGGAACACAGTTCTGTGGACTTTTTGATGACCCATACAGAACTTCTGATGTACAGAACTATAATGATGTTCTTTGCCTGGGATTCTAATAGCAGCTGGGATTATCTTTTAAACATTCATAATGCAGTAATATGATGTCCCTTGACTTGTCAGTGTCCCCAATAGACTATCCACTTCTAGTTGGCATTGTCTATATTCCTGTCAACCTTCAGAATGCCCGGAACATAGTAAATATACAATAAATCATGGCTGGATTAATGTATAAATATAACACTATTCATACATTTATGTTTTGTCCTTTATTAGAAATAAAAACATCCTCATATTTCATAATTGATTTTTAAAGTGTCTCCCTCCCCTTTGTTTTTTTCTCTTTTACCTTCTTTTAATTATCTCTATCTTTTTCTCTTTTCTTTCACTTTTTATTTCTCTTATTATATCTGCCTCTCAAATGCTTCAGCATCGCCCAAATATCAATAGATTTGGCCATTGAATAAAGCTTTTTTTCACAAGTACTGAGCCTGGGTGGCTCAGTGGGTTAAGCCGCTGCCTTCGGCTCAGGTCATGATCTCAGGGTACTGGGATTGAGTCCTGCATCGGGCTCTCTGCTCAGCAGGGAGCCTGCTTCCCTCTCTGCCTGCCTCTCCGTCTACTTGTGATCTCTCTCTGTACTTGTGATCTCTCTCTGTCAAATAAATAATAAATAAAATCTTTAAAAAAAACAGAACTTAATGCAAGTATATTAAATTTGACAATTTAGTACAACTTACTGACAGCCAAGTTATAGCTTATTTATTATAATCTATTGACAAATACATTATATTGGGCAAAAATAATCACTGGGCTAAACAAGGTGCTGTCACATTTTTTAAAATTAGTTTTATTTTATTTTTCTTTTCAGTGTTCCAAAATTCATTGTTTATGCACCACACCCATGCTCCATAATACCCACCACCAGGGTCACCCAACCCCCAGCCCCCTCCCCTCCAAAACCCTCAGTTTGTTTTTCAGAGTCCACAGTCTCTCATGACTTCTCTCCCCCTATCGCATTTCTATTTGAAATTTAATAATGATAAATGGGAGAAGTATAAGTAGACTACATGGAAAGTGACAACTGCACAGTATTTCATTGCAACTACTTATAAAAGTTTTTAAATTTCTTAAGAACTACAAGAGTTTACAAATAAACCCTATTAGCATTGGTTAATAACATCATTATAGTGATTATAGATCTTCATATATGAACATTAGATTGCTTATTTTTGATAAACATAGGGTTTCACTGCATATTCAATTAATGTTGGTTTAATTGATTAATTTACAGCCTTAGAAACTGATATGATTTTGATCTTTACTCATAACATGAATACTTTTAAATGCAACTTGATCTAGGAAAAGAGAGAGAGAAAAGCAAGGTATAAATAATAAAATTTGTCTCTATCTTGACAATCACGGAGAAGTATTATTACAATATGTCCTTTCCAAATTGTATGTTTGTCTTCTGATTTCCCCTTTCTCAAAATCCTATAAAATTGGAGTAGAAGAGAGATATTTTCTACATCTAACAAAATGGTGTTCACATCAGCAGGGCATTCTAACAGAATGGATTATATATATTTTTTTATTTTCCTTTTGAATAATACATTACCATTTTTTCCAGACAATGGTGGAGCATTTGGTAAACTGGCATTTAGAGGAATATATTTTAGTTACAAGTAGGCCACAACTAACTATGGAAGAGAATGGAAATAAATTCTCTGGAATGAAGAGATGATGAAGATGAACTAGGCTGAGGAATTTTTTCAACTCTGCTCCTTAGATTTTCAGTAGTATTTTTGGGAAGTGTTTCATGAGCCAACTCAGAATAGCCAAAATCAGGGTCTACCATTCAAGAAATTAGACCCTTATTTTAACTTCAAACAGAGTAGGTTCACCTATTTTTTTTTTCATATCAAGTACTAAGAGTCTGTGTAATATTTACATGAAATTTTATAATATTTCTATGATTAAAGTGCTGAATTATAGTATATCAGTTATTAGTCTTAATCTGAAACTCTATTTCTAAGTAGTTTATGAAAGGTTTCAGTGTCTGTGAGTGGTAGAGTCAGAATCCGGTTTGGGTCAAGGTGGTTTCACTATCCATGTTCATCCTACTACAACATGAGCGAGTTTATTATTTACTTCAGCTAAGAATTGCATCCCAAACAATCTTTCATTTTTCTCTTAGAATTCCTTAAGACATAACAATGTGTTCTCCAAGAAGTAAAGATTAGAAAATGATCTTAGACACCATATTTTACTTACTGTTCTAGAAGTCTATTGCCTGATTCCTGCAGGGCAGCCTGATTTGTCATGGCTACCGTTTCTGGGTGTTTGTTGTTGTTGTTGTTGTTTTGTTTTTTCAAAAAAAATTGGGACAAACAACCTTAACATACTAACTCTTTGATAGTAGGGACACTGCCTTTCATGTTGACAAATGTATTCTCAAAGCTGAATGCAATCAATGGTGCATAGCAGGTCCTCCATAAATGTGTCTTTAGTAGGTGAATCTACTTCCGCTAGATTGGTTTCTTTATTGTACATATTGGGTATACCACCTGCCTAGATTTTGTAATTGATAACAATTAACAATAACCTGGTAACAGGACATAGAATAGATAACAATAATCTAGTCCGCTAGACAATGAACATTTAGACAATATAAGTTGTGCTTTAGTCAACAGAATATGATTACTTCTTTCCTGCGATTTTGATCACACAGTCCAACTCTTTAAATGGAGTCTCCGCTATACTCCTTCTAAGGCCCTTTTAACTTCCACTCCCCTGTCATGGAGGAGGTTTACATGCTATGCTAACAATTTCAAAATTAATGTTTATCCCACAGTTTGATGGAGTTTTTTCCCTTTCCGTCCTCCCATTATTCATTTTTTACTGGGTTGCATCTTTTTACTGGTTGCATCACTCTCATTTTCCCTTGTGATTAGAGTGGTTTATAAATAAATTTGTATTGAACTAATATTTACTAAAATACCGTGATCTCTATAAATAATACATGTTTGAAATTTGTTTTCTTTCTTCCCAAAATGAATCTTACTTCACGCTGTCCCAATAAGATTTACTATTTAAGAACTCAGTAACAAAAAGTGTTTACAGTTTTCTAATGATTCACACTTGAAGTCCTATGTATATAATTTACTCAAATACCATGACCTCTGTAAATTACATATGTTTGCAAGGTTATTTTTTTTCCCCTAAAACGAATTTTAAGCTGTCTCAATAAGATATTTCCTATCTAAAGACTCACTAACAAAAAGTGCTTACAGTTTTCCAATAATTCACTCTAGAAGTACTACGCTTATATTAATTAAATATTTATTTAGCCAAAAAAGATGAAGTTGTTTTGAATTTATCTCATAAATAGTAGTTATTTGGGTTAATAATTTTTCTTTATGTCCAAATAGAAGTAATCAATTACTATGAACATACTACTCTACTAATAAATTACCATTACTTTTTAAATAAAATTTTTAAAAATTAATTTTTTTAAATTAAATTTTTACTGACTGACTGGCTGGGTCAGTCAGTAGAACATGCAGTTCTTGATCTCAGAGTCATGAATTCAAGCCCCACATTGGGCATAAAACTTGCTTAAAAAAACAATATTTGTAAGAGTAGTCTTTTATCGAGGCACCTGCATGGCTCAGTGGGTTAAGCCTCTGTCTTCTGCTTAGGTCATGAGCTCAGGGTCCTGGAATCAAGCCCTGCATCGGGCTCTTTGCTCAGCGGAGATCCTCTCTGCCCCCCCACCCCCACCTGCCTCTCTGCTTCCTTGTAATCTCTGTCTGTCAAATGAATAAATAAAATCTTAAAAAAAAAAAGTAGTCTTTTATCTAAACAAGCATCTAACAAAATAGCATATGTTAATTCTAAAATAAATAGGCATGCAAATGTACATGTTATAAGCTCTGTTATATTAACTTTTGCACCATTATAACATTAGTTTCATACCATTTCTCCAAGCCAGTATTTTTCAGATATATTTTGAATCATTTGGTAATCTTAGCATCCATATTCATCAGTGATATTGGTCTAAAATTCTCCTTTTTGGTAGGGTCTTTGCCTGGTTTGGGGATCAAGGTAATGCTGGCTTCATAGAATGAGTCTGGAAGTTTTCCTTCTGCTTCAATTTTTTGAAACAGCTTCAGGAGAATAGGTGTTATTTCTTCATTTCTTCTTTGAAAGTTTGGTAGAATTCCCCAGGGAATCAATCAGATCCTTGGCTCGTTTTTTGGGAGGTTTTTGATCACTGCTTCAATCACGTTACTAGTTATTGGCCTATTCAGGTTGTCAATTTCTTCCTGATTCAATTCTGGGTGTTTATAGTTTTCCAGGAATGCATCCATTTCATCTAGGTTGCTTAGCTTATTGGCATATTACTGTTGATAATAACTTCTGATGATTGTTTCTACTTTCTTGGTGTTCATTGTGATCTCTTCCTTTTCATTCATAATTTTATGAATTTGAGCTTTCTCTCTTTTCTTTTGGATTAGTGTGGCCAATGGTTTATCGATCTTATTGATTCTTTCAAAAAACCAGCTTCTAGCTTCATTGATACGTTCTACTGTATCTCTGGTTTCTACCTCATTGATCTCAGATCTAATTTTGATTATTTCCCTTCTTATGTGTGGAGTTGGTTTGATTTGTTGTTGATTCCCCAGTTCTTTAAAGTGTAGAGACAGCTGGTGTGTTCTGGATTTTTCAATTTTTTTGAGGGATGCTTGGATGGCTATGTATTTCCCCCTTAGGACCGCCTTTGCTGTATCCCATAGGTTTTGGACCGAAGTGTCTTCATTCTCATTGGTTTCCATGAATTGTTTCAATTCTTCTTTGATCTTCTGGTTGATGCAAGCATTCTTAAGCAAGGTGGTCTTTAGCTTCCAGGTGTTTGAGTTCCTTCTGAACTTTTCCTTGTGATTGAGCTCCAGTTTCAAAGCATTGTGATCTGAGAATGTGCAAAGAATAATCTCAACCGTTTGGTGTCGGTTGAGTCCTGATTTGTGACCCACTATGTGGTCTATTCTGGAGAAGGTTCTATGTGCACTTGAGAAGAATGAGTATTCTGTTGTTTTAGGGTGGAATGTTCTGTATATATCTATAAGGTCTATCTGGTCCAATGTGTCATTCAATGCTCTTGTTTCTTTATTGATTTTCTGCTTCGATGATCTGTCTGTTTCTGAGAGAGGCATGTTAAGATCTCCAACGATTAGTGTATTCATATCAATATGACTCTTTATCTTGATTAAGAGTTTTCTTATGTAATTGGATGCTCCCATATTGGGGGCATAGATATTTGCAATTGTTAGATCATCTTGGTGGATATTACCTTTAAGAATGATGTAGTGCCCTTCTGTATCTCTGACTACAGTCTTTAGTTTAAAATCAAATTTGTCTGATATGAGAATCACTACCCCGGCCTTCTTTTGAGACCCATTGGCATGAAAGATGCTTCTCCATCCCTTCACTTTCAGTCTGGATGTATCTTTAGGTTCAAAATGGGTCTCTTGTAGACAACATATGGATGGGTCCTGTCGTTTTATCCAGTCTGCAACCCTGTGCCGTTTTATGGGTGCATTTAGGCCATTCACATTGAGGGTGATTATTGATAGATACATTTTTATTGACATCGTGTTACCTTTGAAGTCATTCTTTCTGTAGATTATCTCTATATTTCTGTTCAATGCTATTCTTGGGCTTTTTCCTCTTTTATAGAACCCCCCTTAATATTTCCTGCAGTATTGGCTTGGTGGTATACAATCAGAAAAAAATATATTTGATAAAATTAAATATGCTCTCAATTTATATTTTGTATTTTTAAGTTCCAATTCTGAATTTCTAAATAAAGAATTTCTAATTCTAGGGGCGCCTGGGTGGCTCAGTGGGTTAAGCCGCTGCCTTCGGCTCAGGTCATGATCTCGGGGTCCTGGGATCGAGTCCCACATCGGGCTCTTTGCTCAGCAGGAAGCCTGCTTCCTCCTCTCTCTCTCTCTCTGCCTGCCTTTCTGCCTACTTGTGATCTCTCTCTGTCAAATAAATAAATAAAATCTTTAAAAAAAATAAAAAAAAAAGAATTTCTAATTCTAAATTTCTAAATGAAATTTAAATTTTGTATTTCTAAATTCCAAGTCATCATCTTTGTACAAAACTATTACATTTTTTATCATTGCATTTATGAGGAAAATTCAACTTAGTGGCAGATCATACTCTTTTTAGCAAGTCAATTTCTAAGATAACAAAGTATTTGCACATTGGAACATGATAGAGTTTTGATGATAGAATTCTAGCTTGATGTTAAAGTATATTTAGTGATAATGTAGTTTTCAAAGGTTTAATTTTGATAAGAGATATTGAAGTAGCAGAAGAAGGTAGTAGGCTGTGTTTTGACAACTCTTGTTCAAACCTAATCAAATACATTTTAAAAGGTTAAAAAATAGAGCTTTGCCAAAATATTGCAGTATTAGTAATTCAATCAAAGTAAAAAAGAATGCTAAATAAGAAATAGTTTCTATTTTCTTTCAATGTGATATATGAAAAAATTTTAGATAAATAACAAAGATAAAGGATATGTTTTCTGAGATTAAAACAGGCTTCTGACATTTTCAAAGGCTTAGGCTAATAATACTGGCTTTTTCTTAGGCCTCACTTAATTTCAGATTGCATGGTCATTCCTGTCCAGTCACTGAAATGGAGGAAATATTGACTGACATTAAATAATGATTAAGGTGGTTTTCTGATTTACAACAGAAGGAATTTTTTTTTCTCAACATCTGAGGAAATTTTTCTGAAAATAACTTTATTTACCTTTGAATATTGCCATTACCATAGCTTCATGATGTTCTCAGTTTTCTTATTTAGTTATTTAATTATTTGAATACTTAACATGACATCTACTCTCCTAACAGATTTTTACATGTACAATAATTTTTTTTTTTTTTAACCTACAGGCACTATTTGGTATAACAGATCTCTAGAATTTGGTCATCTTCGATACAATTTTTTTCTTTCATCATCTTTTATTTTATTTTTTTAATTTAAATTCAATTATCCAACATATAGTACATCAGTAGTTTTAGATGTAGTGTTCAATGATTCATCAGTTGTGTATAATACCCAGTGTTCACCACATCACGTGCCCTCCTTAAGGCCCATCACCCAGTTATCTCATTCCTTCCCACCTCCTCTTCTGCAACCCTCAGTTTGTTTCTGAGTTAAGAGTCTTTCATGGTTGGGGCGCCTGGGTGGCTCAGTGGGTTTAGCCGCTGCCTTCAGCTCGGGTCATGATCTCAAGGTCCTGGGATCGAGTCCCGCATTGGGCTCTCTGCTCAGCAGGGAGCCTGCTTCCTCCTCTCTCTCTCTCTGCCTGCCTCTCTGCCTACTTGTGATCTCTCTCTGTCAAATAAATAAATAAAATCTTTAAAAAAAAAAAAGAGTCTTTCATGGTTTGTCTCTCTCTCTCTGATTTCTCCCCCTTATACTCCACATATGAGTGAAACCATATGATAATTGTCTTTCTCTGATTAACTTATTTCACTTAGCATAATACCTTCCAATTCACTGATGTTGATGCAAATCGTAGGTATATATCCTTTCTTTTTTATTTTAATTTTTATTGTGTTATGTTAGTCACCATACAATATATTGTTAGTTTTTGATGTAGTGTTCTAAGATTCATTGTTTACGTATAACACCCATTGCTCCATTCAATCCGTACCCTCCTTAATATTCACCACCACCCATCCCCCACCCTCTCCCCTCTAAAACCCTCAGTTTGTTTCTGAGTCCACAGTTTATCATGGTTTTTCTCCCCCTCCAACCCCCCCTTTACTTTTCCTTTCTTTCTTTTAATGTCCTTCATGTTATTCCTTTTGTTCCACAAGTAAGTGAAACCATATGATAGTTGACTTTCTCGCTTGACTTATTTCGCTCAACATAATCTCTTCCAGTTCCATCCATGTTGATGCAAAAGTTGGGTATTCGTCCTTTCTAATGGCTGAGTAATATTCCATTATCTATATGAACTACATCTTCTTTATCCATTCATCTGTTGAAGGGCATCTCGGCTCCATACAATCTTTATACCTATCAAGCAATTCCCCATTTCCCTCTCCCTTGCTTCTTTTGTGTTCTACATTACTAACTAGATTATAAACAACATTGTCTTAATTCCTGGCTTCATAAAACCAATCTGTTCATATACTACTGAAAACTTAAATGATTGAAATTCTTGTACATAATATTTATTGTTGTTAAATTAACAATTCAAATCCAGACTGATTGTTAAGTATTTTCTTCATGTTGATGTCTTTAGGCTCAACCACAGACTTACTCAGTTTTTATAAAAATATGAATGGCTTTATCGTAATTTAATTATCCTAGCAATTTTCAAATCTTTCCTTGATCCTACAACATAGCAAACAAAAACAAAATATTAGTAGACTCTGGTTTTAAAGACCATGTGACCTTCAGAATGATATGAGAAGGTTTACCTCCTTCCCTGCAACACTGAAGTGAAGTGTTACTTGGTTCTCCAAATGCCAGTAACCAAGCAGACTATGGAACTGTGGAGTAACTGAGTATATAGTTATAAGTTAAATCAGACAGGAAATGAAAATACTATTTTTAGATGATGTGTTAACATTTTAACAAGAGACTTATATTCTCAGTTGAGTGAATATTTCTGATATTTATAAATGACCAATTGTATGTTTTTATATCTATTAAACCATTTTATTAATACAAGCCATCACTTTTGGTACCAGAAGACAATATTACACAAGTATATATTTGTTTCCTATCCAGCGGCTGAAGAATTATATTTGTACATATTGAGCATAAACAGCCTACATTTGATATATCTGATGTACATATAACTTTTGGTTACCAAAAAAATAAGCAGTGGAGAACTCTAAAAATCTGCTGTAAAAATGAGTTTTTCTCTTTTTTTAAAGATTTTATTTATTTATTCAACAGGGAGAGAGATCACAAGTAGGTAGAGAGGCAGGCAGAGAGAGAGGGAGAAGCAGGATCCCCACTGTGCAGAGAGCCAGAGGAAGGGCTCAAATAATGAGTTTTTCATTGAATATACTTAGTAAGGATACCACAAAAAAGAAATTTATTAAAAATCAAAATGAGTTCAATCTGGAAGCTAGATTAATTGTTCATAAAAATCAGGCTTAAGTATTTATTTTGCAAGGTTTGAACATAATTAAATAATATCATCTATTACATATAATTCTGCCTCCTATCTTACACATCCCATTCAGTATACAGATAATAAAGTGCAAATTGATACAGTTAAAGAAAAACTAATTTAATGACATAAACCTGTTCAAAATTACTCAAAGATATATATACCACAGAGAACAAGATAAGATTTAGGTTCCTGAAAAGCAAATTTTTAAAACAGTAAATATAGGGACGCCTGTGTGGCCCAGTGGGTTAAAGCCTCTGCCTTCGGCTCAGGTCATGATCCCAGGGTCCTGGGATCGAGTCCTGCATCAGGGTCTCTGCTCAGTAGGAAGCCTGCTTCCTCCTCTCTCTCTGCCTGCCTCTCTGCCTACTTGTGATCTCTGTCTGTCAAATAAATAAATAAAAATCTTAAAATAAAACAGTAAATATAGTACTAAAATATAAAAAATTAAAAGATCTAAAAAATACCCAAGTATTTCTCAGACAACTTATTACTGTTTCTAAGAATTGACAAGATAGACAATATATAGTGACACTGATGACATGACAAGCAAAGAAGGGAGTTAAAACTGGAGAAGAAAATTAAGTGGCTTTCAAATTAGGAGATGAAGCAGGCATGGGAGAATACAAATAGAGAGATGAGAGGAACAAAGAACATTAAAAAAGTGACTGGTGAAATCATAAGGAATACAATTTAACCTCTAAATTAAATAATGGAACCATAATTCATTACATTTAATTGTTTTCAGATTTAAAATTCAGGATGCTTAATATGACCCAAAAGTCCCTACATAGTCTGGATCTTTTTATTCCTTTTCACGTTATATACTCTGCACTCATCTTCACACTCTCCATCCTTCTCTCCCTTCCTCTTGATTTCCAACTCCTCCTCTATACACACATTGTCATCTCTATTCTTCAGACATACTCCTAGCTAATGTCTCAGAGATTCCAACCACTGGCAAGGATCTAAACACTGAGACAGAATGGGATTTTATCAACACACATAGCACACCTAAGTTCTTCACATACAAAAACACAGGAAATTCCAACTATGTTAAGAACACTCTCATTGCTCCATGATGAGCAAATAAAAAGTTGGCTTCAGGGATTGATAATCTACCCAATAGAATTGTTCATTGAATACTAGTCATTATTAAATGAAGCCTACATAGATAATGATGTTGTGCATTCATAGTTAGCCTGGTCAAATTGAATGTATAGTGATACAGTATGGTCATGATAGTATTTAAAGAGCAGTATCATATCTGATACTATTGTCAGTGGCCCTGTTGCCTTTATAGATGAAATCTTATGTCCTAGAATAGTCTACTGTCTTGACTAGTTTGAATCCTTGCTTGCTCAGTCAGCATGCTACAACATTATGACCAATTGCTTCATTGCATCTCAGGTTTTCACATGTGGCTATCTATGGTAATCTTTAATTATATACCCAGAGATTTTTGTAAATCTAAATTCTGTAAGCCCTTACATGTTTCATTCACCATGATTCATTTGACACATTTTCACCATAATTGCTTCATTAATCATTTCTCTCTTTTTTAAATTTTTTTAAAATCTTTTAAGGATTTTATTATTTTGACAGAGAGCACAAGCAGGCAGAGTAGCAGGCAGAAGGAGAGGGAGAAGCAGACTCCCTGCAGAGCAGGGAGCCAGAGAAACATGGGGCTGATTCTCAGGACCCTGGTATCATGTCCTGAGCTGAAAGCAGATGCTTAGGTGACTGAGACATTCAGGCACCCAGTCATTCACTGAGTTTCTGCTGCTGTAATTTTTTTGTTCATTTGTTTCCTAGATGTGTTTCCTGATTCATTGAAGATTAATACGTGTGAAAATGATTCATCAAATGCTGAACTGAAGAATCCTGCTTTGTTGCTAGGTATTTGAAAAAGGTGTTATCTATCTGTCTATCTATACATTCATCTATCCCCATAGACCTGCACTATTACATACTAATGATTAGGAGTATAATCCTAGTACAACTGGGCTCAGACACTGACTTTATTATATACTATTTTTAGGACAATTAGGTTATTATATAACTTTTTCAGACCCCAATTTTCCTTATCTGTGAGAAAAATATTAATATGAGTAATGTTCAGACTTAAAGTGAGTATTAAATGATAGAATGTATACAAAGCACTCTTGTCATATACATGTTCTAAAATATGTTACTTCTTTTGTTAGTTTTACTACTGCTGCTGTAGCTGTTACTTCTGCTACTCTACTACTAACACATTACCAAAGTATGTTTTGCTGCTAATTTACCTGTTTTATATTAACCATACTATTCTTTGGTGATACTGTGTAACACTAATTTTAATTAAAGGTAATAGAAATATGAAGCAAGAAATGATCAACATGAACAATGTTGCAGAAGTAAATTAATTCAAAAATTATTTGTTTATTTTGGTGTCATTATTTCTTCCATTCATTCAAGTGAGAGACATTATGTGAATCTATGTATACAAAAATTCATAAGGACTGATTGTTAATTTAATAAACTTGTTTGATTTACTAATTATTGTTGGAGACTTTAGAATATAAATAAGTAATATTTTGAGATTATTGATAGAAAAGGCTGATTCTTATTGGGGCTCTTATATTTTTCTTTTTCTTTTTTTAAAATTTTTTATTTTTAATTTTTTATAAACATATAATATATTTTTATCCCCAGGGGTACAGGTCTGTGAATCGCCAGGTTTACACACTTCACAGCACTCACCAAAGCACATACCCTCCCCAGTGTCCATAACCCCACCCCCTTCTCCCAAACTCCCTCCCCCCAGCAACCCTCAGTTTGTTTTGTGAGATTAAGAGTCACTTATGGTTTGTCTCCCTCCCAATCCCATCTTGTTTCATTGATTCTTCTCCTACCCACTTAAGCCCCCATGTTGCATCACCACTTCCTCATATCAGGGAGATCATATGACACTTGTCTTTCTCCGCTTGACTTATATCGCTAAGCATGATACGCTCTAGTTCCATCCTCCTTGTCGCAAATGGCAAGAATTCATTTCTTTTGATGGCTGCATAGTATTCCATTGTGTATATATACCACCTCTTCTTGATCCATTCATCCGTTGATGGACATCTAGGTTCTTTCCATAGTTTGGCTATTGTGGACATTGCTGCTATAAACATTCGGGTGCATGTGCCCCTTTGGATCACTACGTTTGTATCTTTAGAGTAAATACCCAGTAGTGCAATTGCTGGGTCATAGGGCAGTTCCTTTTTCAACATTTTGAGGAACCTCCATGCTGTTTTCCAGAGTGGTTGCACCAGCTTGCATTCCCACCAACAGTGTAGGAGGGTTCCCCTTTCTTCGCATCCTCACCAGCATCTGTCATTTCCTGACTTGTTAATTTTAGCCATTCTGACTGGTGTGAGGTGATATCTCATTGTGGTTTTGATTTGTATTTCCCTGATGCTGAGTGATATGGAGCACTTTTTCATGTGTCTGTTGGCCATCTGGATGTCGTCTTTGCAGAAATGTCTGTTCATGTCCTCTGCCCATTTCTTGATTGGATTATTTGTTCTTTGGGTGTTGAGTTGCTAAGGTCTTTATAGATTTTGGACACTAGTCCTTTATCTGATAGGTCGTTTGCAAATATCTTCTCCCATTCTGTCTGTTGTCTTTTGTTTTTTTTTTTTTTAACTGTTTTCTTTGCTGTGCAAAAGCTTTTGATCTTGATAAAATCCCAATAGTTCATTTTTGCCCTTGCTTCCCTTGCCTTTGGCGATGTTCCTAGGAAGATGTTGCTGCGGCTGAGGTCGAAGAGGTTGCTGCCTGTGCTCTCCTCAAGGATTTGGATGGATTCCTTTCTCACATTGAAGTCCTTCATCCATTTTGAGTCTATTTTCATGTGTGGTGTAAGGAAATGGTCCAATTTCATTTTTCTGCATGTGGCTGTCCAATTTTCCCAACACCATTTATTGAAGAGGCTGTTTGTTTTTTTCCATTGGACATTCTTTCCTGCTTTGTCGAAGATTAGTTGACCATAGCATTGAGGGTCTATTTCTGGGCTTTCTATTCTGTTCCATTGATCTATGTGTCTGTTTTTGTGCCAGTACCATGCTGTCTTGATGATGACAGCTTTGTAATAGAGCTTTAAGTCCGGAATTGTGATGCCACCACCTTTGGCTTTCTTTTTCAATATTCCTTTGGCTATTCGAGGTCTTTTCTGGTTCTATATAAATTTCAGGATTATTTGTTCCATTTCTTTGAAAAAGATGGATGGTACTTTGATAGGAATTGCATTAAATGTGTAGATTGCTTTAGGTAGCATAGACATTTTCACAATATTTATTCTTCCAATCCAGGAGCATGGAACATTTTTCCATTTCTTTGTGTCTTCCTCAATTTCTTTCATGAGTACTTTATAGTTTTCTGAGTATAGATTCTGTGCCTCTTTGGTTAGGTTTATTCCTAGGTATCTTATGGTTTTGGGTGCAATGGAAAATGGGATTGACTCCTTAATAGGGGCCCTTATATTTTTCTAATGATAAGATTGCACAACTTAATTTCAGCTAAAAACTGAAATTTACATTTTTATGGCCAAATTTCTGTAATATGAAGCATTCAATCAGTTGTCAAGGATTGAAGTGATTATATCCTCAGATCTGTAGAAATGTAGTTTGTTCTCCCTTTAAAATTCTGAAAAATGTCTTTTACAAAACTGTGCATTCATGTTTCACTACATTCTTTTTTCACTGTATCTCTGGCACAGTATAAAAAATGCATGATGGGGGTGCCTGGGTGGCTCAGTGGGTTCAGCTTCTGCCTTTGGCTCACGTCAGGGCCTCAGGGTCCTGGGAGGGAGTCCTGCATTGGGTGTCTCTGCTCAGCAGGGAACCTGCTTCCCCCTCTCTCTTTGCCTGCCTCTCTGCCTACTTGTGATCACTCTCTCTATCAAATAGGCAAATAAAATCTTATCAAAAAATGCATGATGACATATAGTTCCTATAGTGTAAAAAAAAAAAAGAAAGGAGAATATTAGAAATTCTCCATTTAAGGAACAGTTTTTCAGTGCTTATGACAAAGGTAGTACTAAGATTACTTGTTCTTAGTTACAATGATATCTTTTCAAATAAAGGCCCCAGACAATATTATTTTTTGCTACAATTATTGCTGATTGAAAGAATCACAATACATGACATCAGTCACATGTATTTATAAAAAGAAAATGTTTTCTTGACCATGTTTGGAATGTTTAACCAATCCCACAGCATGCAGATGCATGTGTGTCTGTGTGTGTATATAAATAGAAAACTTGTAATTTTCATATATATACATATATTTTCATGAGTACAGTTTATGTAAGCATAATAATTTTGAATAACTTTGAATCATAATAATTTTGAAAAATAGATCAAGATCTGTGATAAAGATTATAATCTTACCCTGTTTTATGAACTATTCTTCTAAACTTACTGCCCCAAAAAGTCATTAAATATGTGCTTAACTATTATCAGAAAAACTATATTGTGCATTTTAAGCATAATTTACAAGCATACATTTGATCCCTCTAAATTATTCTCAGCATTTAAAAGACTCATATGACGTGAGATAGACCATTTGTTTGGATTATAACCAACACTGGATCCTTCAGCATGAAGAATGGAGTAAAGAGTCTGAATATATATTAATGTTTTATTTATCAAGATTATCATACTTATTGACTGGAGAATGTGGAAGTCTTTTATATGTAATTAAAACATAAATATATAATTTTCACCAAGATAAAGACTCCTATAAATTGAAACATCAGATTTTACACTTCATGCATTCGTATTTGTTAAATGATCCAAAGGAAGAAAAGAATTTTGTATAAGGAAATATTACAGCTTCCTACATTTTGAAAATTGACAGATAAAATATAGAGATGACAAAATTAGTATGTTGGAAAAGTTAAAGAGAATATAATATAAAATAGCTGTCATGTTGGATATTAGCAGTGGTGGTAGAAATGTGGTAGTAGAGAACATACATACCTACAATAAGAAATAAGAAAGTCCAGCTGCCTAATGAGACAAAATCTCGAAACCTCAAGGACTTCAATAACCTTATGAAACACAAGAATCTTTGAAATCTGAAGAATGGGAGCCACTATGCCAGTCCTAACTTCTGTATCTACAGAAGGGAGACGAGACAAAAGACTACACATATCTGAACATTCAACAAATGAAATACTGGAATTTGAAATTATGTAACATTCAAAAATCATAATATATGATGATTTATTTCATATATAATTTAGCACTTTTTAATTATTATAATAGAACTGTGTATTCAAGAAGACATCCTCATTTAACAATCTCAACTAACTCTAGAAAAAAAATCAAACCATGAGTATGATTAATAGAGTAATTACTATACCAATTTATTTATAAAAATAGACTTGTTTTCTTATATCTACAATTTGGGTGATCTTTTTATTTGTCATTTTAAGTCATTCTTCATTAGTTAATTAAACACTGCTGGGGAGCATTCAAAATTAGTTAAGCTGTGGAAAAATGTGGGTGTCTAAGAATATTAGTCTTAATATTGTTTAATTTATTAAGAAATTTCTATTCTATCAGTTTCTGTCAGATTACTGAATAATTTTACATTGGTAATTAAAAATGTTCTATTTTCATAGGCTTTTAAACATTTTAAATAATGGGTAAAATACCACAGGTGAATTAGACTATGAAGAAAATTTGAAGGCCCCTGAATATGACTGTGATGGAGTAGTAGGTATCAGACATGCTCTCCCTCCAATTAAATCTTGATACAATAGTTAGAACAATTGTAGCCGACAATCAACCAGGGTAGTGAATGGCTTGAAAAGAAGGAAAGATCATAAATTGTGATCCATACTCATATGATTCTTTCTTTGAGGGAGGTTTCCATACAGGAGCAGAGTAAAATAGAACTATCTGAGCCCATAATCAGTGAAAAATACCTTTAAAAATGAAGGTGAAATAAAGATGTTTTTAACCTTCCCACAAAAATTTAGAATTCAAAGCTAGAGACTTTTCTTATGAGAAAACTAATCTCCTGATGAAGGGAAGCAGTAAAAGTACCATAAGCAGTAAATGTATGGGTAAGTAGAAATCAGTTTTAGATTAATACTAAATATTGTGGGATTTATAACATATGTAAAATAACATATGCTAACACAATGGCAAAGATGGAATAAAGGGAATATTTAATGTTAAACTACTGAAAGTTTCTTGCCTTTAGGGTAAGTGACAAGTACTAATTTTAAGTAGGTTGCAATAAATCATTGGTAGTATAACTGATAAAAGAATGATAAAAGAATGTAACATCTATAAATCTTATAGGCAAGAACAGTTGAGTAACATAAGGTATGACTAAATAATAATACATAATGTAAGGAAAAATAAGAGCCTAATATGGAAAAAACTGAATTATCCAAGGAAAATAATGGGGTTAAATATAAAATCAGACAGAACTGTTAGAAAATAAATTGCAACATGACAGACCAAAGCCTATTATGTCAGTGTGTTTACTAAATAGAAGTGTTCTCTTAAGTAAAACAAAAAGCCATGGTTTTCCTCAAGATTTGTATGGCTGCAGGTCTCAAATTGAGGTTTTAATCCATTCTGAGTTGATTTTTATGTGTGGTGTTAGAAGGTGGTCTGGTTTCATTCTTTTACATGTAACTGTCTGGTTTTCCCAGCACCATTTGTTGAAGTAACCTTCCCCCTATTGTATATTTTTGTTTCCTGTGTTACAGACTAATTAACCATATACACATGGGTTTATTTCTGGGTTCTTTATTTTGTTCTATTCTTCTAGGTTCCTTCTTCTTTACATTTCTTCCTTCCTTTTCCTTTCCTTCCTTTTCTTGCCTTGCTTTGCCTTGCCTTCCTCTCCTCTCCTTTCCATTCCTTTTCTTTCCTTTCTTTTTTACCAGTACCATACTGTTTTGATTACTACAGCTTTGTAGTATGTCTTGAAATCTGAAATTGTGATATCTCCAGCTTTGTTTTTCTTTTTCAGTATTGCTCTGGCTATTCATGGTCTTTTGTGATTCCTTAGAAATCTTGGTATTTTTTGTTCTAGTTTTATGAGAAATGCAGTTTTTATTTTGATAGGCATTTCATTGAATCCTTAGACTGTTTTGGGTGCTATGGACATTCTGACAATATTAATTCTTCCTATCCATGAGCATGGAATATATTTCTACTTGTTTGTGTCATCTTAAACTTCTTTTATCAGTGTTTTAGTATTCAAAGTACAGATTTTTTACTTCCTTGGTTAAATTTATTCTTAGGTTTTGTTTCTTTTTTGTTTTTTGGCGTTTGTGTGCGTGTGATAGCAGATCTCTCACACAGAGAGAGAGAATCTCAAGAAGGCTCCCTGCCTACCACAGAACCTGATGCAATCAATTCCGTGATACTGAGATCACAACCTAAGCTAAAGTCAAGAATCAGTTGCTCAGCCAATTGAGCCTCCCAGGTGTCCCCACTAAAACTTTTCTAATAAGTAGATTTATTCTAGTAAAAACGGAATCAATGATGTGAATTCCAGTGTAAGGCCATATCCAATAAATATATAAATGTATAAATATATCAACAATAAAGAAAAATACTGAATAGAAATAATAAAAATGAAAGCAAAACCAGTAACATAGTAGTCAGACATATAATAGAGAAACTCACAAGATCTTTTTGAAAAATAAAGTATATGGAAAATCCTAGCAAGACTGACAAAGTAATAGAGAAAACTAAGATTACAGATATTGTGAATAAAAAAGGAACCCTACTTCAGATTCTACAGAAATATAGAGTATTTACGATAACTTATGCAGCTAATTTTTTAAAAAATTTGTTTCATATAGACAGATTGCTTCAGAAAACATGTTACAATAAATGCGACAGGAGAAATAGATATAAATTTTTTCACAAAAATTACATCAAGTTCAGATGGCTTTACTAACCAATCTTTTCCAAACACTTGCAGAAGAAATGCTAGCTGTTTCTTTGTATAGAATAAAAATTGTGTTCAGGTTTTTCTTCTTTATTCATTTATTTAAGATTTTATTTATTTGTTCACTGGGCTCCATCCCAGGACCCTGAGATCATGACCTAAGTTAAAGTGAGCCGCTTAACTGACTGATCCATCCAGGTGCCCCACATTCCAGTTTTTCTCAAAAATATAATTGCAAATTAACTGATGAATTACTGAACTCTGATCTGAAACTAATGATGTTCTGTATGTTGGCTAATTGAAATTAATTAAAAAAAATATAGTTACAAATTTTTTGACAACCTGGCAGAAATAATCCAGAAATATATAAAAAGAGTATTATGTTGTCAAAAAACAAGATTTATTTTGGGAATAGAAGGTTGTTTTTAACATTGAAATTTAATCAAGAGTTTTCACATTAAAAGAAAAAATAAAATAAAAATAATATAATTATTTTAGATGATTAATTGAAGACATAGCTATTATTTTACCAGATCTTTAAGCTGGTATGATGTACATGGAAAAAAATAAATGCCATTATTTAATATTTTGCCCCTGAGACTGAGAAAAATGTTATCCATTATTGCCAGCTCTAGTGTATATTTCATTGTGGGTCATAACCAATGTAATATGGCAAGATATTAACATGATAGCTGTTAAAATTGAGCAAAAGTTGATTTTTTATACATGTGAGAATAATGTCAGAGAAAATCATCTCCTCCTCAAAAAAGAATAAATGCCAAAAAAAGGAATTAGTAATTGAATTTAGGTGAATACTAGGTAAAATTTTTTTGTCAATTGCATTTCTTTATACTAACAATTAACAATGATAATGGAATTTCAATAGATTATTCTATTTGTTACAATGTCCAAGCAATAAATGCCTAAGAATATCTAAATAAATGTACAATTTCTTTAAGTTCTTTGATTGTTAGACTGGAATTAGTAATATGTCAGTTCCCGCCAAATTTCACTAAAGATTCTATGCCATCCCGGATGCCAGCAGGATTTTTTTTTTTTTTTTTTTAGAAATTGAAAGGATGATTCTAACATGTGTATGGAAATGCAAATGACCTAGAATATCTAAGGGAATTTTAAAGCAGAATAAAGCTAGAGGACATATATTACTACTTAGGAAGACTTACTATAAATATACCTTCATTCAAACAATGTAATATTGGCTCAGAAACTGACAAATGGTCCAATGGGACAAAATACAGAGTCCAATTAGAGACACACATACTAATTTTAACTGAGTTTTGAAAAACTCCACTGTAAATTTACTGGGTAAAGAATTTTCTTTTCAATCTGGTGGATATCCATAAAGGAAAAAATAATGTTAACCCATTTCTCCTTCCGGACAAATATATAAATTAAATTTATTTAAATAATTATTTAAATAAATTAAATTAAATTAATTTTAGATGGTGCAAGACTTAAATGTTAAATCTAAAGTGATCCAACTTCTAGAAGAAAACACACAAATGTCTTCATTAACTTGGTCTGTGCACATAGTAAGCAATAACTATAACAAAATTTGAAAAATTATACTTCATTAAAATAAAAAAAACTTCTGATTTTCGGAAGACCTGATCATTTAGGGAAAAGGAAGCATAATACCTCCTCACAGAAGCTTTCTTATATTTCCATAAGAAAAAGACTGCAAAGAAATTAACATGTGCTTTACAAGAAATATAAAATAGCTTTTAAAAACTTATGGAAATATTTCAAAATCATTATTCATTATAAAAATGTAAATTAATGTCACAAGGAACAATCACTGCATATCCATCAGAATGTCTAAATAAATCAAAACAAAATACCAAGAGTTGTCAATGTAGAGTAATGGAGATGATACTATACTGCTTGTGAGAATAAAAATCTGTAAAACCATTTTGAAGGAAATGATTTGCAAGTATCTGTTTGAAAAAAAAAAATTGCAGAACCCATTCACACCCTTGGAATCAGCACTTCTGTTCTTAGTATATGTCCAATAGAAATGCACCGAAACAGATGGATAGAAGTTATATTCAGAATCCCCAACTGGGAATAACTCTAATGGCCAGTAATAGTAGAGTGAGTAAATTGTGGTACCTTTCTATCTTAGAATTCTGTACAGAAATGAAAAAATATCAAATTACTGTTACAGTACATTGTAGATAAATTTCACAAATATGATCTTGGTAAAGTGAGATAAAAATGAATGAAGTGAAATTAAAAAAAAAAAGTTTGTGTTATATGATTCCACTTGTGTTAAGTCACAAATAGGCAAAACAAATCTATGATTTTAGGTCAGACTAGCATTTACCATTGGGTATACTTCTGTCTAGGGTATGGCATAAGGGAGTCTTTTGGGGTAATAGTTACACAATCTTGATCTGGGTATGGGTTACATAAGCTGCACATTTAAGATATGTAGGTTTAATATGTGTGATAACTCCAGAAAAGGGAAATAAGTATATTTGCCTACACTAATTCTATGATGCATATTATAAAATAATGCTTTGACAATTGGAAAATATCCTCATTCTGGAACTCACAAAGTAAAATATATAATACACAGATTAATGCTGTGTATTAATGTATTATATTATACTGTGTATTAATGTATTATATTATGCTGTGTATTAATGTATTATATTAATACTGTGTATTAATGTATTATATTATAGCATGTATTAATGCTGTGTATTATATATTATATATATAATATATATATAATATATAATATATAATATATATATATAATATATATATATATAATATACTGTGAATTATATTATTCTTGCTTAGTTTTCTTGTTCCAGTAAGATAATATGATATTAAAACCATAAAATATTTTAGGCAAGCATACATTTACTTAAAAAAGGAAATTAGCATCATCTTCCTTCATCATCCTATCCATTTGTACCTTACTTAGTGTAGAGAGTTATTAAAAAGATTCTAATAAGGATGCCTGGGTAGCTGTTGGTTAAATGTCTATCTTCAAGTCATGTCATGATCCCAGGGTCCTGGAATCGAGTCCCGAGTCAGGTCCTTGCTCAGTGGGAAGCCTGCTTCTCCCTCTGCCTGCTGCTCCCCCTGCTTGTGCTCTCTCTTCCTCTCTGACTAATAAATTAAAAAAAAAAAAACTCTAATAAAGTATAAAATTTCAGGTTTTTAAAAATTCTAACATGATGTGAGATACTAGTATGCATCAGATCACTGATTAGTACCTACATGATACCTGAATATCTTGAATAATAAAATACATTTATCTTCAATAGCATAGCATTGCACTGTACTTTTTAATATATGGAAATAATTACATACGGAAGTAAAATTCACTGACATATAAAAGTAGAAGGAATTTGATCCTAGGTTTTGAAGATCATTGAAAAATGAAAATAATATATACGGTGTCAGTCATTTGATATCTTTATCCTAGAAAGGTAATGTATTACTTAATCTCACAATAATTACAGTATGTACCATTATCTTTTTTATTGATGGGTAAAGTGAGTTTGGAAAAAATAATGCCCACATTCAAAAGACATCCATATACCTATGTGTAATGAGACATGAAAGAGTTAATCTTCCCTGGAGCCCATATGAACAAGTTCCAAACCTATTACAACATTAGCAATGTGATTATTAGTATTGCCTCTACCAGGAATTCTTCCAGAAGTGGCATATTTGGGAGAGAAATTAGATAAAATAATTTTTGGCCCATTTTATCAAAAGTGATATTTTCTTCTTCTGGTAAGTCTGTAGAGCCAAAATGTCCTTGGATAAGTCTTAATTTAAATCCTTCTTAATTATACCTCATCAGTAAAATTGTGAATTTAAATTGGAATATAGATAGAAATTTTGCTCATTTGTGGTCAAGACCGAAGAACATTCTTAGCTACTCTAATACTTACTAGAATATAGCAAAAACTATTTTACATAAAGGTTTCCAATTAAGGGGCAAAGTACTGAGGGAAAACAGTCAGAGTTGTCTTTGTTTTTGGCAGTCCTCCTTGATTGTGTCCTTATAGTAATCTCCCAGACATCTTCCATGCTATTAGAACTCCAATCTGCTGTATTCAGATTGTTCACACACCTCCAATCTGCTATATTTTTCAAGGGTTCTCTGCCTCTCTTAAAAAACAATTTTTGCCAGAAATAGTGGTCTCATTTCTCTCAGTAAATGATTGTTTTAGGTAAGAGCAACTGACAAAATTGTGGCAATTCAGATGTACGGAAAAGTTCCCAAAAAGCAATTTATGAAGGTTTTTCTTGTTCCTAAAAGAGATGAAAGATAGAAATATTCTTTTTTCTGCTTCTTGATCCTGTCCTCTACATGTGACGACTTGAAAGGGGAGTGCCATCGTGAAATTTGTACAGAGTCAACATGTTGAGGAGGAAAGAACCAAAGGCTCCATTCTTATTTAGACATGGAGTTAACCATACCTGGAATTGCCCTTCTGCCATTCCTATTGTGGGATTTTTTGAATATTGCAGCTGCAAGCATAGTAAGTTTTATTTTTTATATTTTAAAGTTCTACAGAACTAGTCCTGTGTCATTTTAGAGCCGATTCTATATAAATACAATTAAAACGTTTAGATTCTGTATGACTGGAAGGAGAGCCAAAGAGATCACTTCAGAAAACAACTCTGTGTGGGTTCAGTGCAAGGAATGAGAATATGACTCTTCCTCTCCATGAGATTAAAGTTGAATAATCTCAAAACAGCATTGGAGCTACTAAGACCAATGTAAGAGCATCCAGTATTTTGTGAGCATAGAGAAACATTCTTACACTCCCCAATTTTTTTTAAGTGAATAAACTTACATTAGTTATTAACAGATATGAAAATGTGAAACTTCAAATTTCACTCCTTATAAAAGTGTAGTTGACTGTGGTATATTGGAGGATGCAATTTAAGAATGCCAAAGAAAAAGAAGTACTCAGTCTGAACATGACTCTTTGACTACAAAGAAAGTTAAGTTGACAATGAGCTACTCTTCTTCTTATGTCAACACTTTGAACGTGTGAAAGCTTATGGCACACAAAGAAAAAATTGCAAGAAGAGAGCCAAGTGGCATTGGCAGAGTTTTGCAAAGAATGTCTAAAAAGGACATACACTCTTTATGATTCCATATTGCATGTAAATGAGCAGAAGAATATTTTTACCAGACGTGGCTGGGGTAAAGAGATACACACATACATAGATAACGGATATGCACTCAATCTGTGAAACCTAAATCTATACATTTCATAAAAATTTAATACTTTTCATTTCTTTTTAAAAAACTGGAAAATGTGCCTGCACTGAATTTGGATTCCCAAAGGGCAGCAGTCAGCTGTGACTGCTTGAATTCTGTCTCCTTTGGTTGGAATATGCACTTTCTCTCCTCTGGGCCACAGTCGTCACAATTCTTGATTGCTTCTCAGAACATTAAAATCAGTGACCAGCTGCTATTTACTCTCAAACCCTAGCCAGCATTCATTTCTCCATGAGGCTGACAGCTTGGTACCTAAGTGTATTTGTGTTTGCAACCTTCATGTGGCGTCTTCAGACTGACATCTTCAGTGAACTCACCAAAGAGTTTTTAATTTTATGTTTGCTCCTTGACCATTTTGGATTTTTAATTTTAAGTCTCACTTACCTCACCCTGGCTCAGCTTAGGAACAGATTTTCTTTCTTTTTTCTTTCTTTCTTTTTTTCTTTTCTTTTCTTTTTTTTTTTTCCTTTTCAGTTTTCAGCTCTTTTCTACATTGTGGATAGTGCACAGGTCATGGATTTGTACCATTGACCAGATAGGGATTTTTAACCTTTTTTTATGAGCACTGTTCTCAATACAGACTAAACACTGTAGGGATCTGCATGTTGAGAATAAGATACTAAATCTTTTAAGGGTTAAATGTGAAAAAGAAAGGAGTTATTTGTGAATGGGAAAATTGGTTTCTAATTCCTAATTATGTAGCTTTTTCCAGCATCCCCATCATCACTTTTTTCCCTTTTATTGTTAACTTTTTTTATTTATGATTATTATTCCAGTTTGCACACACTTGGGTTCCTTTACAATCTATATGATTGACAGGAGACTATGAAAAAGATCCATACATTTAAAATATTTTTATCAGTAGTTCACATATACTTCCAATTTTTTTTTTTTTTTTGGTAACAGGTCAAAATGTGAAAACATTTTATAATTAAATGTATATTATGCATATTGTTATATTTCTTTTATTTTCTTAATGGACATCATTTGGGTTACCTCTAGTTGGGACAAATATAAACAAAACTACTAGGAACATTTTTATACAAATATTTTTGTGAGCCTAAGAATTCCATTTCTCTTGGTCAGACATCCACAATTACAATTACTTAGTCGTAAGTAGGATTATATTTTATTTTATAAGACATTGCCAAACCTTTTATCAAATTGGCTGTATCATTTATGTTTTCATCAACGAAATACAAAAATTCCAGTTGTTCCATATACTCATCAACATATGGTGTTGTCAGTATGTTTTTAACTTTAGCCATTCAGATATGTATACAATGGTGTCTCTGATTTTTTCCTTGTGTAGTAAGAATTTGTTTTGTAAAGAACCATCAAAGTGGCTTCCAAAGTGGCTGTACCATTTTGCATTCCCAACAGCAATGGATGGGAGTTTCTTTTTGCTTAAGTTTCCATTTAAATTCCAATTAGTTAACATACAGTAGTATTAGTTTCAGGTGCACAATATACTGATTTAACACTTCAATACACAACCCAGTACTCACCTCAAATGTACTCCTTAATCCCCATCACTCATTTTATCCACCCCCCCCCCCACCTACCTCCCCTCTGGTAACCATCAGTTTGTTCTTTATTTTTTTTAATTTAATTTTATTTTTTCAGTATTCCAAGGTTCACTGTTTGTGCACCACACCCAGTGCCCCATGAAATACGTGCCTTCCTTAATACCTACCACCAGGCTCACCCAACCTCCCACTGCCCCCCTCCAAAACCCTGTTTGTTTCTCAGAGTCCACAGTCTCTCATGGTTTATCTCCCCTTTTGGTTTCCCCAACATACTTTTCCTCTCCTTCTCCCAGTGTCCTCCATGTTATTCCTTATGCTCCACAAGTAAGTGAAACCATATGATAATTGATTCTCTCTGCTTGACTTATTTCACTCCTCCACTCCTGTCCATGTTGATACAAAAGTTGGGTATTCATCCTTTCTGATGGAGGCATAATACTCCATTGTATATTTGGACCATATTTTCTTTATACATTCATCTGTTAAAGGGCATCTTGGCGCTTTCCACAGTTTGGCAGCTGTGGCCATTGTTACTATGAACATAGGGGTACAGATGGCCCTTCTTTTCATTACATCTATATCTTTGGAGTAAATACCCAGCAGTGCAATTGCAGGGTCATAAGGAAGCTCTATTTTTAATTTCTTAAGGAATCTCCACACTGTTTTGCAAAATGGCTGCACCAACTTGCATTCCCACCAACAGTGTAAGAGGGTTCCCCTTTCTCTACATCTCTCTAACACTTGTTGTTTACTATCTCGTTAATTTTGGCCATTCTAACTGGTGTAAGGTGGTATCTCAATGTGGCTTTGATTTGAATCTCCCTGATGGCTAATGTTGGTGAACATTTTTTCATGTGTCTGTTAGCTATTTATATGTCTTTTTAAAATTTTTAAAAAATTTTTTATAAATATATAATATATTATTAGCCCCAAGGGTACAGGTCTGTGAATCACCAGGTTTACACACTTCACAGCACTCACCATAGCACATACACTCCCCAGTGTCCACCACCTTCTCCCTACCCCCCCTTCTCAGCCACCCTCGGTTTGTTTTGTGACATTAAGAGTCTCTTATGGTTTGTCTCCCCCCGATCCTATCTTGTTTCATTTATTCCTTTCCTACCCCCCAAACTCCCATGTTGCATCTCTACTTCCTCATATTAGGGAGATCATCTGATCATTGTCTTTCTCCAATTGACTTATTTCACTAAGTATAATACCCTCTAGTTCCATCCACATCATCGCAAATGGCAAGATTTCATTTCTTTTCATGGGTGCATAGTATTACATTGTATATATATACCACCTCTTCTTTATCCATTCATCTGTTGATGGACATCTAGGTTCTTTCCATGGTTTGGCTATTGTGGACATTGCTGCTATAAACATTCGGGTGCACATGCCCCTTTGGATCACTATGTTTGTATCTTTAGGGTAAATACCCAGTAGTGCAATTGCTGGGTCATAAGTTAGTTCTATTTTCAACTTTTTGAGGAACATCCATGCTGTTTTCCAGAGTGGTTTCCCCAGTTTGCATTCCCACTAACAGTGTAGGAGGGTTCCCCTTTCTCCAAGGGTTCCCCTTTCACTGTTCCCCTTTTCCCGCTTTTCTCGCCAGCATCTGTCATTCCCTGACTTGTTAATTTTAGCCATTCTGACTGGTATGAGGTGATATCTCATTGTGGTTTTGATTTGTATTTCCCTGATGCCGAGTGATGTGGAGCAATTTTTCATGTGACTGTTGGCCATCTGGATGTCTTCTTTGCAGAAATGTCTGTTCATGTCTTCTGCCCATTTTTTGATTGGATTATTTGTTCTTTGGGTGTTGAGTTTGCTAAATTCTTTATAGATTTTGGATACTAGTCCTTTATCTGATATGCCATTTACATATATCTTCTCCCATTCTGTCAGTTGTCTTTCGGTTTTGTTAACAGTTTCCTTTGCTGTGCAAAAGCTTTTGATCTTGGTGAAGTCCCAATAGTTCATATTTGCCCTTGCTTCCCTTGCCTTTGGCGATGTTCCTAGGAAGAAGTTACTACAGCTGAGGTCAAGGAGATTGCTGCCTGTGTTCTCCTCAAGGATTTTGATGGATTCCTTTCTCACATTGTGGTCCTTCATCCATTTTGAGTCTATTTTCATGTGCGGTGTAAGGAAATGGTCCAGTTTCACTTTTCTGCATGTGGCTGTCCAATTTTCCCAACACCATTTATTGAAGAGGCTGTCTTTTTTCCATTGGACATTCTTTCCTGCTTTGTGGAGGATTAGTTGACCATAGAGTTGAAGGTCTATTTCTGAGTTCTCTATTCTGTTCCAATGATCTATGTGTCTGTTTTTGTGCCAGTACCATGCTGTCTTGATGATGACAGCTTTGTAATAGAGCTTTAAGTCCGGAATTGTGATGCCACCAACTTTGGCTTTCTTTTTCAATATTCCTTTGGCTATTCAAGGTGTTTTCTGGTTCCATATAAATTTTATGATTATTTGTTCCATTTCTTTTAAAAAAATGGATGGGATTTTGATAGGGATTGCACTAAATGTGTAGATTGCTTTAGGTAGCATAGACATTTTCACAATATTTTTTCTTCCAATCCAGGAGCATGGAACATTTTTCCATTTCTTTGTGTCTTCCTCAATTTCTTTCATGAATACTTTATAGTTTTCTGAGTATAGATTCTGTGCCTCTTTGGTTAGATTTATTCCTAGGTATCTTATGGTTTGGGGTGCAATTGTAAATGGGATTGACTCCTTAATTATTGTTTCTTCTGTCTTGTTGTTGGTGTAAAGAAGTGCAACTGATTTTTGTGCATTGATTTTGTATCCTGACAGTTCACTGAATTCCTGTACAAGTTCTAGCAGTTTTAGAGTAGAGCCTTTTGGGTTTTCCACATATAGTATCATATCATCTGGGAAGAGTGATAGTTTGACTTCTCCTTTGCTGATTTGGATGCCTTTAATTTCTTTTTGTTGTCTGATTGCTGAGGCTAGGACTTCTAGTACTATGTTGAATAGCAGTGGTGATAATGAACATCCCTGCAATGTTCCTGACCTTAGCAGAAAAACTCAGTTTTTCTCCATTGAGAATGATATTTGCAGTGGGTTTTTCATAGATGGCTTTGATAATATTAAGGTATGTGCCCTCTATCTCTACACTTTGAAGAGTTTTGATCAGGAAGGGGTGCGGTACTTTGTCAAATGCTTTTTCAGCATCTATTGAGAGTATCATATGGTTCTTGTTCTTTCTTTTATTAATGTATAGTATTACATTGATTGATGTGCAGATGTTGAACCAACCTTGTAGCCCTGGAATAAATCCCACTTGGTCGTGATGTATAATCCTTTTAATGTACTGTTGGATCCTATTGGCTAGTATTTTCTTGAGAATTTTCGCATCTGCATTTATCAAGGATATTGGTCTGTAATTCTCTTTTTTGATGGGATCCTTGTCTGGTTTTGGGATCAAGGTGATGCTGGCCTCATAAAATGAGTTTGGAAGTTTTCCTTCCATTTCTATTTTTTGGAACAGTTTTAGGAGAATAGGAATTAGTTCTTCTTTAAATGTTTGGTAGAATTCCCCTGGGAAGCCATCTGGCCCTGGGCTTTTGTTTGTTTGGAGAAGTTTGATGACTGTTTCAATCTCCTTACTGGTTATGGGTCTGTTAAGGCTTTCTATTTCTTCCTGGTGCAGCTTTGGTAGTTTATATGTGCCTACGAATGCAACCATTTTTTCCAGATTGTCAAATTTGTTGGCGTAGAGTTGCTCATAATATGTTCTTATAGTTGTTTGTATTTCTTTGGTGTTGGTTGTGATCTCTCCTCTTTCATTCATGATTTTATTTATTTGGTCCTTTCGCTTTTCTTTTTGATAAGTCTGGCCAGGAGTTTATCAAACTTACTAATTCTTTCAAAGAACCAGCTCCTAATTTTATTTATTCTATTGTTTTTTGGTTTCCATTTCATTGATTTCTGCTCTGATCTTTATGATTTCTCTTCTCCTGCTGGGTTTAGGCTTTCTTTGTTGTTCTTTCTCAGCTCCTTTAGGTGTAGGTTTATGTTGTGTATTTCAGACCTTTCTTGTTGAGAAAGGCTTTTATCGCTATACATTTTCCTCTCAGGACTGCCGTTGCTGTGTCCCACAGCTTTTGAATGTTGTGTTTTCATTATCATTTTTTCCATGATTTTCTTCAATTTTTCTTTAATTTCCTGGTTGACCCATGCATTCTTTAGAAGGAAGCAGTTTAGTCTCCATGTATTTGGGTTCTTTCCAAATTTCCTCTTGTGATTGAGTTCTAGCTTCAGAGCATTGTGGTCTGAAAATATGCAGGGAATGATCCCAATCTTTTGATACCAGTTGAGATCTGATTTATGACCCAGGATGTGATCTATCCTGGAGAATGTTCCATGTGCACTAGAGAAGAATGTATATTCTGTTGCTTTGGGATGGAATATTCTGAATATATCTGTGATGTCTATCTGGTCCAGTGTGTCATTTAAGGCCTTTATTTTCTTGTCGATCTTTTGCTTGGTTGATCTGTCCATTTCAGTGAGGGGAGTGTTAAAGTCCCCTACTATTATTGTATTATTGTTGATGTATTTCTTTGGTTTTGTTATTAATTTTTGTTTATATATTTGGCTTCTCCTATGTTAGGGGCATAGATATTTCAAACTGTTAGATCTTCTTGTTGGAAAGTCCCTTTGAGTGTGATATAGTGTCCTTCCTCATCTCTTATTATAGTCTTTGGCTTAAAATCTAATTGATTTGATATAAGGATTGCCACCCCAGCTTTCTTCTGATGTCCATTAGCATGGTAAATTGTTTTCCACCCCCTCACTTTAAATCTGGAGGTGTCTTCGGGTCTAAAATGAGTTTCTTGTAGGCAGCATATTGATGGGTTTTGTTTTTTTTATCCATTCTGATACCCTGTGTCTTTTGATTGGGGCATTTAGCCCATTTACATTCAGGGTAACTATTGAGAGATATGAATTTAGTGCCATTGTATTGCCTGTAAGGTGACTTACTGTCTATTGTCTCTGTTCATTTTTGATATACTACTTTTAGGGTCTCTCATTGCTTAGAGGACCCATTTCAATATTTCCTGTAAAGTTGGTTTGATGTTTGCAGATTCTTTCAGTTTTTGTTTGTCCTGGAAGCTTTTTATCTCTCCTTCTATTTTCAATGATAGCCTAGCTGGATATAGTATTCTTGTTTGCATGTTTTTCTCGTTTAGTGCTCTGAATATATCATGCCAGTTCTTTATGGCCTGCCAGGTCTCTGAGGATAAGTCTGCTGCCAATCTAATATTTTTACTGTTGTATGTTACAAACTTCTTTTCCCGGGCTGCTTTCAGGATTTTCTCTTCATTGTTAAGACTTGTAAATTTTACTATTAGATGATGGGATGTGGACATATTCTTATTGATTTTGAGGAGGATTCTCTACACCTCCTGAATTTTGATGCTTGTTCCCTTTGCCATATTAGGAAAATTCTCTATAATAATTCTCTCCAATATACCTTCTACTCCCCTCTTTCTTCTTCTTCTGGAATCCCAATTATTCTAATGTTGTTTCATCTTATGGTATCACTTATTTCTCAAATTCTCCCCTCGTGGTCCAGTAGTTGTTTGTCTCTCTTTTGCTTAGCTTCTTTATTCTCTGTCATTTGGTCTTCTATATCACTAATTCTTTCTTCTGCCTCATTTATCTTAGCAGTAAGAGCCTCCATTTTCAATTGCACCTCATTAATAGCTTGTTTGATTTCAATTTGGTTAGATTTTAGTTTTTTTATTTCTCCAGAAAGGGCTTTTATTTCTCCAGAAAGTGTTTCTCTAATATCTTCTATGCTTTTTTCGAGCCCAGCTAGAACCTTGAGAATTGTCATTTTAAACTCTAGATCTGACATATTACCAATGTCCATATTGATTAGGTCTCTAGCCTTTGGTATTGCCTCTTGTTCTTTTTTTTGTGGTGAGTTTTTCTGCCTTGTCATTTTTTCCAGGTAAGAATATATGAAGGAGCAAATAAAATATGAAAAGGTGGCAAAGACCGCAGGAAAATGTGTTTTAACCAAATCAGAAGAGACCCCAAATCATGGGGGGAGGAAGAGGGTAAGAATAAGTTCAGAAGAGAAAAAAATTTTAAAAAAAGAAAAAATATAAAGAAGAAAAAAAATATATATATATATTAGACTGGTGAGTAGAACAGGCTCACCCACTTAATTTTGGGAGTATTTTAATCTCTTAAAAGAAACTACCTCCCAAAATTTTAAAGAATGAAAAAAATATAAACACAATGAAGGGTTGGAATATGACTATAAAAATGAAAAAAAAATTTAATTTCTAAAAAAGGAGTTGATAAGGTAAATTGGTTGGGAGAATAAAGAAATAGAAAGTGGAGAGAATTTGCTCAGGCTGGAGACTAGAACAAGCCCAGTGCTAGATTTAGAGTGTATTTAGATCTTTAGAAGATGTACCCCAAATTTTTTAGAAGAAAAACCCTATGTGTATACAAAATATAACGTTAGATACAATGAAGGATAAAATATGACTATAATAATGAAGTTTCAAAAAACATAATTTTTTTAATGAAAGGTATTGTTGAGATAAACTAGTTAAAAATATTAAAAGAGAAAAAATGTTAAAAGAGGAAAGGGTAAAAGTTAAAAAAAATAGCAGAAAAAAATTTAAAAAAATTAATTAACTTTGCAAGACTAAAAAATCATGGGGAGAAAGCCATGGATTCCATGCTTTGCTTTCTCCTGCTCTGGAATTCCAACATTCCCCTTGGTAAGTGAACTTCGTCTTGGCTGGATTTTTTGTTGATCTTCTGGGGGAGGGGCCTGTTGTAGTGATTCTGAAGTGTCTTTGCCCGAGGCAGAATTGCACAGCTCTTACCAGGTACTGGGCTAAGTAATTGGCTTGGGTTTGTTTTCGGGAGCTTTTGTTCCCTGAACGCTTTCCATAGAGTTCCGGAGGATTGGAATGAAAATTCATGGTGGCCTCCCAATCTCTGGCCCCAGAACACTCCTTAGTGCACCCTCAGAGAAAAGCGCTCAATCACTCCTGTCTCCCCAGCCTCCAGCCTCGCTTGGAGAAAAGCGCTCAGTCACTCCCGTCTCCCTGGCCTCTGGCTGCACTCTGAGCTCACTCAGCCTGTGACCAAGCGTCCTGTCTCTGGCACACAGCTCTGCCTGGAGTCTCTGGACCCTGCAGATCCCTGAGCTCTTCCCGGGGGTTTCTCCCAGGAGCTTGTGGGGACCCCACTCACAGAGCAGTGGCCTGTGCCACAAATTATGGTTCAAGGTAACCCCAAGTTAAGAGCTCACTCCTTGGCTCTGTCTCTGTATCCGGCTTCCCAGCTTTAATACCTGAAAGCTCTGCAACAGACACCCCCAATCTTTCTGTGACCCTGCAGGATTTGAGGTCACGCTGTCCCTGTGTGCCCTTCACCCCAGTTTAGGCTCTGGAGCAATGTCCTTCAGTGGAGCCGACTTTTAAAGTCCTGATATTGTGCTCCGTTGCTCCACCACTTGCAGGGCGCTGTCCCTCCCCACCCCCCCGTGGTCTATCTTCCCGTTGCTTTGGATTCACTTCTCCACAGGAACTACCTTTCAGAAAGTGGTCAATTTTCTGTTTCTAGAATTGTTGCTCTTCTCTTCAATCTCTTGTTGGATTTGTAGGTGTTCAGAATGGTTTGATAAGCTATCTAGCTGATCTTCTGCTACCTGATGTCATCTCAGCCTGCCATCTTGACTCCTCCCCCCAGTTGTTCTTTTCTACTTGCAGAAGGGGCCATCTGTATGTCTTTGGAAAAGTGTCTGTTCATGTCTTCTGCCCATTTTTTGACATGATTATCTATTTTTTGAGTGTTGAGTTTGAGGAGTTCTTTATAGATGTTGGATATCAGTTTGTTCTCTATAGTTGAGTCTGTTTCTTGGTTTGCCTCTTTCTGTCTGTTTTCCCCTTGCTTGCTTGCTTTGTTTCGTAAGTTTCACATATGAGTGAAATCATAGGGTATTTGTCTTTCTCTGACTGACTTATAAATTCAATTATTTATCTGACATACATTTACTGAGATGCTTCTTAGTGAGCTGCTCAAATTATTAAGAGAAATTGGATAGTGCAGCAGTAACAATTAATGTAATATAATATAATATAATAGGGGCACCTGGGTGGCTCAGTGGGTTAAGGCTTCTGCCTTCGGCTCGGGTCATGATGCCGGGGTCCTGGGATCGAGCCCCGCATCGGGGTCTCTGCTCAGCGGGGAGCCTGCTTCCTCCTCTCTCTCTGCCTGCCTCTCTGCCTACTTGTGATCTCTGTCTGTAAAACAAATAAATAAAATCTTTAAAAAAAAAAAAATATATATATATATATAATATAAGATACTTTTTTTAAAAAAGATTTTTGTTTATTTATTTGACAGAGATAACAAGTAGGCAGAGAGGCAGGCAGAGAGAGATGGGGAAGCAGGCTCCACACTGAGCAGAGAGCCCAATGTGGGGCTCAATCCCAGGATCCTGAGATCATGACCCAAGCTGAAGGCAGAGGCTTAACCCACTGAGCAACACAGGTGCCCCAATATCCTTTTAAGGTGGTCCTTAAATGTTAAATAATTTTGCATGAAATTTATTTTCATTATTATTATTATCAATGGCTATATAAAGCAATGCAAAATTATTTTCAGGGTATCATATTTCTTTATCATGAAAATGGAGTCAAATCAAATTATGGGATAACCTCAAGGGAAAAAAATGCATAAGTAACTTAAATATGACTAACTTCTTAGCTAGGATAGCAGTACTCATAGTCTCCACTCTGGGGGAAAAAGGGGAGGGGAGAGAACAGTACAGTCTCAGATAAAATTTCCTAGGATTGTTTTTTTATATTTCCCCTATAAACTTTCTCATTTTTTTAATTCACTATTATCCCAGATTTAAAAGGACACATTTAATTTCTGTCTCCTTCTCTGTCTCCTTCCTCTCCTCTTCCTCCTTCCTCTCCCTTCATCTCTTCCTCTCCTCCTCCTTCTTCTTCTCCTTTCTCCTCTTCCTCCCCCCTTCTTCTTCTTCTCCCACTCCCCCTGCTCCCTCTCCTCTCCATCCCCTTTCTTTTCTTCTTCCTCCATCCCCTTCCTCTCCTTGCTCCTTGACCATTTTGAATTTTTAATTCAAATTCTGTTAACCTCCCCCTCCACCTCGCCCCTTCCTCCTTCTCCTCCTCCTCTTCCTTCTTCTTCTTCTCCCTCCCTCTCCTTCTCCTGTTTGTCCCATTCTTCCTCCTCTTCTTCTTGCAAAGTCATCATACATTTAAACAGGTATCACAAATATTTGTATGGTGTTCAATGGCCTAATGTCTCAAGAGAAAATGTAGTCCTCAAAGAAGGTTTAGTTGAATACCTAGCGAGGGAAAATCAATCAGCCATACACAGCAAGTAAAGGTTATTGACTACTCAAAGCGATGGTAAGAAAGAACAATACATTTTTTGGACTTAATTTAAAACTATAATTACATAACATTGGTATTAATGTTATAGTATTACAATTTGATTTTAATTGGATCTGTTTTTTGAATTATAGAAAATATTATCCCATCATTATTTCCAAAATTATGCCATTTTTTAAGAAGTTTTAATTTATTTGACAGAGAAAGACATAGCAAGAGAGGGAACACAAGCAGGGGGATTGGGAGAGGGAAAAGCAGGCTTCCTGCCAAGGAGGGAGCCTGATGCAGGGCTCAATCCCAAGACCCTGGGATCACAATCTGAGCAGAAGGCAGCCACTTAATGACTGAGCCACACAGGTGACCCCAAAATCATGCCATTTTATAAAAACTTTAACTTCATAACAATTTCTCATTATTGTTATTTTATATTGACCCTTTACAAAGGCATACCTATAGTATAGAAACATTTTTGTTGTTGTTCCTCTGCATTTAATGTTATCTACCTTATAATTTGGAGAAAGACCATTGTCAAAAAGGCAGAGAAACGTTAAGAGAATATTTGCATGAACCATAAGGAAACATTTAGTTATTCTGACAGAGATGGTTTCAAAATAGGTAATTCTGAAACAACATCCATGTCATATTACAGTATAAAAAAACATAGTCTGAAAGGGAGACCATAACAAAGGAAGAGGAAACAAACATGGTGCCATTACCTGCTTATAGAATGTTACTGGATAGGTGGCCTTCATAATCATAAATTTATGAGTGTTTGGGTACTAAAGTTTGTTTTTTGTTTGCTTGATTGTTGTGTTTAGGAAATAAGGGGAGAATAAATTCGGTATATTTATTTTAGAAGCAACTTTTCTTTTGCAAACAAAAGGTATGTTAGTGATGAAAACTAATGAGTAAAAGAGCAATATAATAAGGGGACAAAGATGACAGTAGAGGGCACCTGTACACCTCAGGGTACAAATAAGAGAAGGACAAATAGCAATGTAGTAGAAAAATTACATTTCAGTCATGGAAGTGTGTAGTTGACCTAATGACAAGGTCGAGTATTATGCACTGAGTGTAAAATTAATGTCAAGTTGAAATAGGCTTTTCATCTGGATGGCACTTGCTAATGCAAAGCATTTTAAAAAGAAGCCATCAGCAACACTTGGGGAAAGATAATTCTGAAAGGAGAAGTAATTCATGTCATTTATTTTAAGAGGAAAAATAAACCCTTGAGAGCAAAGCTTTCATTTCCACGTTTAATTTTGAAGAAAAAGAGTCAGATGCAGACAAAAGTCAGATAGATATCAATAATTACTTCTGTCCACCTGGAAGCAGGATAGTAATTTAATTTGAATTAAGGCAAAATTGTACATTTTTTTTCTTTTTACTGATAAAAGACCTTCGGTATAATGTCCAGACTTAACCAAAGTAGCACTTAGTATTTTAAAAAGAAAATGGTAAACAATGTTACTTAGACTAATAATACTTGATGTTTTAGATGAGAATCAGGTCTCCAGCCAGCACTAGACTTTCCAGGCCCCTGTAAACTAAATGACTCTGTCAAAGCATGTAGGAAATAGGTCCTGCTTCTCAAACTTTTCTCTGTCAATCTGCCATTGAATGTTAAGGATCCAGATGCACTAAGAAATGGAAAGAATTCTGGTTCGTAGATCATCACATAGACGTCTACTCATTGCCTTGAACCATCCTCATTCAATGAAAGTGAGAACAAGAACAAACTCTATAGAGTTAAACCACTGAACTTTTGAAATTTTCTTTTTCATACCTAACTAATCCACCTGCAAAAACTATACCTGTATTTTCCTTGAAAAACAGTGACTCTTCACACACTGTTAAATTTTAAGAGGAAACTTTTTAAAAATCTGAAATATAATAATGTACCATACAGGTTTGGTAAATAAATACCCATCTTCTAGAATCTTGTAAGAAGGATTTCCACATGGGTATAATCAGTCTATGGGAACATAGACAACAGACGAATAATTTATTACAAATTCAGGCCAGGCTGGGTTTTATCTGTTTGTTTGTTTTCTGATTTTCAATGTTATAAATACGTATTTCCAATTTCCATTCACTATGTAAGTAAATATTTGGGGGAAAATCTGTATTCATTTTATTTGGAGGAATTTGTGATAAAAGATACATCAAACTTGATACCTGGTCAATTTAATACCTTCAAATAAATTATGAGAGTCTCAAGAATGAATACTTCCTTTTTTGAAGGTTGAATAATCACCTTATATTTCTTTATCAGTAATTTAAAGCTTCAATACCAATTAAAATAATTAAGTCAAATTCCATATTAACAGGTTTTGCATACAATGTTGAGAACTGTATCATAAAGATTGATTTATGGTAAATAAAACATCAGTGTCAGGAATGGAGTTTGTTTTCTCAAGATCCAGAAGAATAGAGAGCAAAGCAAAATTATAAAACTGGAAGTCAGAAGATAACAGGCACACAGATATGAAAAATTTAGTAGCGGAAGAACAATAATAGTTTGCTTAAACTGAGCCTGGAGACACGTTTCTTGTGGTTTCCTCTTAGCTGTTCTTGATGTGTTGGTTAGCACACATCTACATATCTTTCTTTTCTTTTCTTTCTTTCTTTCTTTCTTTCTTTCTTTCTTTCTTTCTTTCTTCTCTATTCCTTTCCTTCCTCCCTTCTTTTCTTTTTTCTTTCTTTCAAGATTGTGTTTATGAGGAGTGCCTGCACCATTCCCCCTTCCAAACTATTCACATTATGTAATACAGTGTGTACAAAGACATTTAAATATGAGACAAAAATAACTACTTCATAGATTTTATTTCCAAGCTGTTATTGCCCAGAATGGACTAACATACTTGAGATGTATCAGATGTTATATTAGACAACATCTTTCTTTGCTTAGGATATAATATTTCTGGGAATAATAAAAGTTTTGAATTTAAACTCTTTAATAGCATATTGCCTTATTATGTGCAGAGGATATCACAATAAATAACTAAATATTTAAATAAAATAAATAACATATTGTTGATATGTACAGAGGATATCACATTAAGTTGCTAAGTATTTTTACATTATCAATATTATATTACTAGCTAATGTGAAGTAGAATAAAATACATGGCACAAAAATCTTTTGAACTCTTACTATCTGTACTATCTGTATATATTTTGAGTTCTTATTATCTGTATATATGAACCAATGTGACAAATTTCAGTCTTTAAATATCTGATATTATAGGAATACAGTAAGGAGATTGATTGCTTCAATATAGGATTAATAAAATAATATTTTAAGTTGTCAAAGTCTCCAAAGGAGAGATAGAAATTAAAGCTACCACTCTGTTATAAATGTTAGTTGGGGTGGGATTGCTGGGTAGCATTTATCTGAATAAGCTGGGAATTCTCTTTCAAATTAACCCAGTTGCGTTATTTTTTTGTTTTGTTTTGTTTTGTTTTGTTTTCTGGGGATCCTTAATGAACTTCACCTGGGATCTGTAGTTGACTAACTTCCCAGGGATATATTACAATTGCTATTCTGCCTTCTTCAAGAGTATGATGTGTTTTAAGATGCCTTGAAACTTCTCTTTGCATAGATGAAGTACAAGATCCTATGTAGTAATGAGAAAATGTGCTATGGACTGGATACACTAATGAGACTATATGGGTAACACAAAAAAGTTTAGTGATTTTTTTTTTTGGCATATTTGATGGTTTAGCTAAGAAAATACACTTAAATGGGTTGAAATGAATTGGCTCTCATCTCTAATTGTAAATTTTAAATTTGTCATCTTTATTGCAATTTACAAATGAAAAGATTTTGTAACTAAATCTCACTCATTTAGCAAATGAGAATGTGTTTTTTCAAGTTACATAGGACAAATGTTTATAGTGATTGAATCTTAATTGTCTTAAGAAATAAAAATTGTGGCAGACTTTATGTACTATACTATTTAATTTTTATGTAACTCTAGGTCACCTTTGAATACTTGGAGAAGGGCATGATGTGAGAGACAATGTCCATACATGAGAAAGAAAAAACAACTAGTTAATGAGGATCTAGACCAGGCAGAAGCAAATGGAATGTAAGGCAGATGCAGAGGTAGCAGCAGATAGAGTGCATCACATGTGATGAAGGATCTGTCTTTGGTAATGGCAATCACACATGCTGTTTTGAATCAGGAGAAAGAAAGAGAGTAAGGAAGGAAGCAGGTGGATTTAAGATTTGGTCTCTGAAAGTTGAAAGTTTCTTCCTAAGTATCTATTTTCTTAATGATATGTGAGAAAAAGGGGAAAAGAGGGCTTAAAAAATGAGATTTAAGAATGGAGAAGGTATACATATGCCCAAATTATTTTAGAAAGGTAGGAAAAGAAATGACCAAGGAAATATGACAAAATCTCTTTGAATTGCTGAGCACTCAGATAGGGTTGCTGATTTATATTTCCATTTATTGTGCTGCTTACTTAGTGAAAAGCTCCCCAGGCCAGAGAAAGAGGATGACTAGAAATAACCAGGGCTGTGGGTGTCTTATGTGGATACATCAGAAAGATGGAGCAGAAGGCAGGCCAGGGGTATTTGTGAGGCAGTGACTGTAATGATAGAAACTAATTTAACTTATGTGATTTTATTCAATATATTTTAATAGAATATACCTAAGAGAACTATGTAAAAGCAAATAATGTTAGACTATACTATGCATGAGATACATGAAATGAAAGATGGAATGCTTTAATATGTTGCATTTATCACAAACAGTCAGTAAACATTACAACATAAATGTATGGCATTTTGAAAGTTATGTTATAAGGTCCTTAATTACATAATATGCCTACATACAGAAATACAATGATTATTGACACATCATGTTAAAAATACAATTTAACTCCAAGTTTTACTAAAATTATACTTGAAAGGTTTCTATAATCCATTTTAATAGTAAGTAATAAGAAATTGTTATTCTTTCTCTAAAGTCACCTTCTGGAATGGAGAACAATAGGATATTTTACACATGCATGTCTTGGGGGATTTTTTTTGAGCAGAGTTTTACATTTTCAGCCACATTTTGTCATAGCTTAGCCAATCTTGAAAAGAGTATGAATCAGGCAAGATTAGATTACAGGGCAATAACAAAGAATCCCAAATACATCGATAAAGTTATAACATTTGCCTTGTTTGTTTTCATTTTCTCCTTTCTCAATTTCTCTCCCAAGTCACATATATAAAAAGGTCATTTAGGGCCTCTCATCTGTGTCATTGTCATTCTCATGAAGTAGCCACCAACTATTAGAAATATTGCCTCAAAAGGGGAAAAAAAATGACCCTGAGCAACCTCTATATTTATTAAATAGTCTACCTGGAAATGAGACAACTTACTTTTGCTCACATTTTACTGGAAATAATAACAAGAAAAAACATAATTTTAAGATGAGAAAGTTCAAGCATACAGAGTGACTGAAGAAAAAGAGCTAGCATATTTGTGAAGCAATGTAATGTATATTAGACTCCTTGTTAAATAAAAAACACTGAAACTTCTTGTGGTATAAATGTCAAAATTCTGAAGTAAACATTAATTTTTCTGTGTGTCTTCCTGATTAGAAAAATTGATTTACTTTCTCTATTTCTCATGTCAACTCAACATCAAAGTTGAATTTGGAATTTAACTGCCATTTAGCAATTGGTTGAGAAAAAAATAGTTTTTCAGAGTTAAAAATGGAGAAACATTCCTTGTCGAGTTAACTGAATGCAAATGGTACTATAAATTTGATTCCAGCTCTATTGAAAATAAATTCTACATTTATGTGCTTCTGTAATTAGTTCCAATCAGCATGCTATAAATATGTAAAGGTTTTACCCATCTATCACTTGTATCTCCAGTTTAAAGCTCTTCAGCTGAAAAGACAAACACAAATTCTGAGCTGGCATTCCTTCAGAATGGATTTGACTGTGGCTAAAATAAAAGCTATGGATAACTCCTTTTATTTTCTTGAGTGTTAAAGTCTTATTTTTCCTTCTACTGAATAGAGTATTCATTATTCTCTAAATTTAAAAAAAAAAAAAAAACAAGAGAGGTCATGTTAAAATTGAAAAGAAATAAATTTTGGTTATCACCGAGGCTTGAGAGATGGTGATAAATCCTCTTCATTAATCATCTAAAAGTTTATACAATGATAGCAACAGCAGAATAAAAAAAGAAAGGTTGCTTAGTAAATAGTTGAAAGAGTGTGGGAGTTTCCCATAATTCCTTGCCTTTCCCATAATTCCCATAATTCCTTTCCCATAATTTCCCATAATTCATTATAGTGTAGCTCTTCTATTTACATCAGTAGTGTTCAATACATTTGCAACCGTGAAACATGTAAGAAGTCTGACACACTTCAGGCAGTAGCAATGCTGCACTTTTGCAATGATCCTTATGAAGGTCTACAGGTGGGATGGAACACATCACTTGAGAGGATGCTTTGCATTTCAAATTTTCTCAACACGTTGATGCCTTAAAATATACAATTGGAACATTACCTCTGCAAGGGGTTCTGACATACCAAGAGTCAAATAGGTTATTTTGGTTGAGAGTAAATGGAAAAATATCCCAACACGAATTTTCTTTATATGTAAAATAAGAAGTCCAATTTGTGAATTTATTTCAGTTCAGGTAATGAGATTCCGATCTCAAAACCAGTGTAAATTTAGTGGAATTTTGTTTGGGAGCACCTCAATTTTATAGATACTACAGGTATTTGAAGATAGTGTATTATTATGAATCTTTCTTAATATCTCAATATAAACATGCATTTTAAAGGCATCCACAACTCATCAATTCGTTTATTTAGCATGTATTTATTGAATACCTCCTATGCCCACACATTGGTAATGAAAAGATGAGAAAAAAATGATACATTCTGGAGCACCTGGGTGGCTCATTTGGTTAAGCATCTGACTTCAGCTTAGGTCATGATCTCAGGGCCCTGGAATTGAGCCCATATCCTCAGGCTCCCTGCTCAGCAAAGAGTCTGCTTGTCCTTCTCCCCCTCCTCCTTCCTGTGCACCCTCACCGTCTCTCTCAGTAGATAAATAAAACCTTTAAAAAAGATACATTCTATCCTTGTAGCCTAGTGGCAGAAGACAGTCACCCAAGTAAATTAAAAATAACAAATACAGGTAATTGTTATAAAAGGAAACTATAAATCACTACTCAAAAACATATAATGCACACTTCACTAACTCTGAAGATAAGGGAAGGTTTCCTGTCCAAAAAAAAAAAAAAAAAAGACTTTTAGCTGTAATATAAAGAGTTGTTAGAAGTTATATAGACAAAACTCAATGTTTGGGAAGCAGAGCTCTGCAGAGAGAATTTCTTGGACCTGAACAATATACATGAAAGTCCTAAATGCAGAAAATAGCATGAGATGTTTGAGGAAACTTCATCAAGCCAGTGAGAACAAGAGGGCAACCATCTGGAGAAGGAAATGTAGGACATAAAGCCAGAATGCTTTACAAGGTATAGAAAATATGGGATCTCATATGCCAACTTATAAGTGTGTGTTTTAGGACCATGAGTAATGAGAACTTAAGCAGATTCTTTAAATTAGATGGTATTATTAAATTATTAAATTTGTATTTTTAAAAGATAATTTTGCTTCTGATGTGTAGAACCAATCAGATGTGTGGAACACAATAAACTATGTAACATATAAAATAAAGTTTTTCCTTCACCATGCAGCAATCACCATAAGACTGTTAAAGGAACTTTTTTCAATAAAAATTGCTCTAAAAGTAATACCCTTATGGAATTGTTTTGAAATTTTTTGGTAATGGAGATGGAGATTTTCTATCTAAATACACATATGTATTCAATCTCTAAAAGGAAAGGCTTAGTAAGTTGAAATAGTTGCTATGTGATTTAAAATGAATAACTTAAAAGTGAAGATTAACAAAGAAAAATTGATAGAATACATTGAACAGTAAGAGGCAACTATAGGGTTTTTTAATTTTTAATTTTTTTTAAAGATTTATTTATTTCACAGAGAGATCACAGGTAGGCAGAGAAACAGGTAGAGAGAGGGGGAAGCAGGCTCCCTGCTGAGCAGAGAGCCTGATGCAGGGCTCCATCTCAGGACCCTGGGATCACAACCTAAACCGAAGGCAGAGGCTTTAACCCACTGAGCCACCCAGGCGCCCCTATTTTTTGTTTTTGTTTTGTTTTGTTTTGTTTTATTGGAAACAGTATTTTGAGCTTTTTTTTTTTTTACTGATTATGATACTATAACTTTTTAAAAAATTTATAAGATACATTGTTGACAAACTCACTATATATATTTTTTAAAGATTTTATTTATTTATTTGAGAGAGAGACAGTGAGAGAGAACATGAGCGAGGAGAAGGTCAGAGGGAGAAGCAGACTCCCCATGGAGCTGGGAGCCCGATGTGGGACTCGATCCTGGAACTCCAGGATCATGACCTGAGCCGAAGGCAGTCGTCCAACCAACTGAGCCACCCAGGCGCCCCTCACTATATTATATTACAGTATCATATAATATTGTATAGTATCGTATATTACCATAAAGCTATATTTCCCTATCTATACTAAAAAAACCTTGTTCTAGTAAAACAGTAAAATCCAAATGGCTGAATAATTACAAAATTTACCAAAGATGTACTAATCCATGGAGGCTATCTTATTATTGATATATTGTTAATGTGGAGACAAAAATGTAAACAAATCTAATTCTTACCTAGTTTGAAAATGGTCCTATTAATTCAAGTAACATGACTTTTTTTTCAAAAAAAATTTTTTAATGTAGGCTCCAAGGCCATCATGGTGCCCACATACGGCTTAAAACTTGAGATAAAGACCTGAGCTGAGACCAAGAGTCATATGCTTAATGGTGAGCCACCCAGGTGCCCCGTAACATTGCCATTTTAAGTCATATTCTTAAGTGTTAATAAAATATAAGATGTGATAATCATGTGTTGCTTTACTCTCATTCTAAGGAAAAGTTATTTAAGTTACATAAATGAGGACATTCAAATGCCAACTTTTCACTATTTGATTACTATAGAAAGAAATAATGCAGACTCAGGTACCATCCTCAAAAACCTCTGTTCACATACTCTGGAAGGCCAAGAATAACTTCCAGATGAGGGCATAATTGTCCATTTTACGATTTTTTATAAAATGAGCTTTCTCGCACTTGGCAGTCTCCAGTAATACATTAAGTCATGGCAGGTATTAATTAATGATGGGTGCCCTTCTCTTGACATCCTGAGTCTTAAAAATACTTTATCTTTCACTAGATTAGAGAATGTAAGAAATGACTAAAACCAAGAATAGGATTAATTAAATATTTCCTTAACCTCAAAGGTAATGTCTGATTTGTTTTCAAGCTGAATTTCACAACACCCTTGTCAGAATCAAGCTCAAATCAGGTGACTTAATGGAATATCTACTGAGTGAAGAATTAGCATTAGCATACTGAAAGAAAATAAACACAAGTACAAAACTGTTATAACACTTGAAGTCATATGATTATATAGAATAGGCATTTAGAGATTTATATTAATAAATATAATTAGAGATTCTTTTTGATTATTTCTATCACCAGCATATTGAGGCAGTCAAATAAGTATACATTGTGGTTTTGTTTTGTTTTGTTTTTTAGTTTGTAAAATGGCTTACACCCATTTAAAATGAATATCCGTGTCCTTCTTTTAATAGCATTGTATATATAGTTAATATAAAAAGTGTGGGATAATAAAATGGAGAGAATAACTTGTAGTCCTGGGATGGTGGTTAATATTTATACTATAGCATCATAGTTTTCTTTTCATCATCAACATCATAATAATTGTAGGGATGGATTTATTTTTTATTAGTCAAAATGTCATAATCAAAACATGTCTCAAAGATGATGCTTAATGGGACAACAATTTAACTAGGAAAAAATATTGTAGAAGGAAAATATTCAAAGTTGTTTTAACCTTTTCTGCAGTGGTTTTGTTATTTTGACTATTGTCTAATGTCAAGTTCTCTGATTGGAGTCTCAGTGAGTTAACTCCATCTTGGACTATTCCTCTAGAAGGAACAGCAAAATTTCTATTTGGAAGGGTCCTTAATAAAACGAATGTGAAAATCATTATACTAAAGGTATGTATGAATTTTGGCTAAGGATAGATCCTTACGACAACAAAAATGAAAGCGTATCCCAGTTACATCGCAGTAGTTAAGGACATATTTTTGCAAATTCATTTAAAATGTACTTTAATTCAAATAAGCACCAGAAGGTGCTCATAATCTTTGTATCTTGACTTTTGTCAAAGAAACATATCCATCTTTTTACAAGAAGGAGTACATCTCTAACTATAACAAAGAAGATATATAGCATATATTTTACTGGAAATTTTCATCTAAATGAAAATGGGATAGTTTATATATTTATTAAATTTGTAGCTTCTAAAACTTAAACAAAAATAAACTATTGGGACTACATGAAAATAAAAAGATTTTCCACAGAGAAGGAAACCATCAACAAAACAAAAAAGACAACCTGCTGATGGGAGAAAATACTTTCAAATGATATATCTAACAAGGGTATATTATCTCAAATATATAAAGAACTTGTATAGCTCAAACCTTCCCTCTAAAAAAAACACAATATGGTAAAAGAGGCAGAGGACTTTAATACACATTATTCAAAAGAAGACCTACAGGTAGTGAACAGATACATGAAAAGAGGCTCAATATCACTCATCATCAGGAAAATGTAAATAAAAATCACAATAAGATATAACTACACACCTGTCAGAATGGTTAAAATAAAAAGATAAGAAATAGCATGTACTGGCAAGGATGTGGAGGAAAAGGAATTCTCATGTACGCTTGGCGGGGCTGTAATTAGTATAGCCACTGTGGAAAATGGTATGACATTTTCTCAAAAACTAAAAATAGAAATACCATATGACCCAACAATTTCACTACTGGATACTTACCCAAAGAAAACAAAAACACTAATTTGAAAAGATATATGTACCACAATGCTTATTGCAGAACTATTTACAGTAGCAAGATATGGAAGCAACCTAAGCATCCATAAACAGAAAAATGGATAAGGAAGAGATAGTATACACACACACATACACACACACACACACATACACACACACACAGGAGAATTATGCACCATAAAAGGATGAGTTGGTGCCATCTGCAGCATCAAGGGACCTAGATGGTATTATGCTAAATGAGATAAGTCAGACTGAGAAATACAAATACCATAAAATTCACTGATATATGGTATCTAAAAAAACAAAACAAATGCATAAACAAACAAACAAAAAGCAGAATCAGACCTATAAATACAAAGGACAAGTTAATGGCTGCTGGAATGGACATGGGCAAAATGAGAAGTGGGCCATGGGAGATACAAGCTCCCAGTTATAATGAATCTATAACGAATTCCATAATAATGAATATACAATGAATAATATAATTATTATTATATAATTATAATTATAAAATAATAATGAATAATATAATTCCATAATAATGAATCTATAACGAATGCAAATAAAAATAACAGGATAGGGAATATAGTCCGTGATACTGTAATAGTACTGTATGGTGACAGATGTAGCCACACTTGGCAGGGAGCATGGTATAACATACAAAGATGTTAAATCACTATGCGGTCCACCCAAAACTCATGTAACATTTTGTGTCAAATATACTGAAAAAGAATTATAAAGTAAAATGTATGATATTTAAGCTAATCCATTGCTTGATAAGATGTTATCATTTGGCAAGCTCTAATCATAGGAAAATAATTCCAAGGTCCTTGCTTGAAACTTAAACAGATTTAGCTCTGCAAATTATTCATGAGTGACATAGGCTTTAGACACTTTTGATAGTCAAGTAGTATTTGTATAAATTCTTTATCATGTGATGAAATGAAAATTCCCCTGGGAGACAGGAGTTGTGCATTTTCATTTCATTTCTGCTGCTTCTTAGTTGGGCAAGTCACTGAAATGGCCAAATCCCTAAATTCTTCATATATATCTGTACAATTCTCATTTATAAGTTCTCTAAGGTTTTTTGTTATCTAATATTCTATTGTTTTTACATTAACATTTCCAGAAGTGGAAAACTCCATACTCTTTATTAACCAATACATAGGTATTTTGCAGAAGTTTTTCTGAATGATAATTATACCCAAAAATTATTTTGGGAATTTGCCTACATAAGACCATGATTGCATGTGTCAAAATAAATGACATTGTATAAAACCTGTATAAGTAACTTAAGTGAACCTTAAAACTGAATCTCAAAATGCCCTATGAGATGCAAATATAGATCTAGTTACTCCAAATTTAATTGATTCAGGAATTGATGCTTTCTTATTTGACTTGTACAAATTTAGTATAGAGGCACCTGGGTGTCAAAGTCGGTTTAGCATCCAACTATTTTGGCTCAGGCCATGATCTTGGGGTCCTGAGATCGAGTCCCACATCGGGCTCTACTCTCAGTGTGGAGTCTGCTTGGGATTCTTTCTCACTTCTCCCACCCTATCTGCCCCTCTGTGTACTCTCCCCGCTCTCTCTCTCAAATAAATAAAATCCTTAAAATAAATAAGTGAATATATAAAAATGTCATCACTAGTACTAAAAATGTAGCCCTCTGATTTATATATCAAAACAGCAATCATCATTGGTATAGCACTTTCCATTTGCAATGTTCTGTTTTTCACACATATTATTTACCTATTATTTTCCTGGGCTTGAAAGTGTAGACGACACTGAAACCATCTACTCGGGTACCAGTGGGAACCACTAAATCTAACACATGGATAAAGGAGTTAGTAAGGGAATAAGAAGGAACATGTGAATAGATGGAGGAAAAAGAGGGAGAGTGAGGGGAGGGGGTTGGAGGAGGAAAAAGAAAAAGAACCATGTAGGAAGTAATAAGATTAATACTGGCCAATCATTTACAGCTTATTTTATGACATCTGCCGCCCAGAGACTTTGAAGGAGGAAACTCTCTCCTATTGAAGGATTTGGCATCACTAATTATTGCAGTATAGCATAAAGTTTTGTTAAGTCCAACCATTAACTCAATTCCCAGCTCATTTCATATTATCTAAATTCACAAGCTGACACTTGAATATAAACTCTTATAAATGAACCAGTTTTGAAGTGTATTTGTAACATTCATTCAGTAATGTTTCAAGTACCACTTGTGTGCTATGCTCTGTGCGAGGTGCTTAGATACAGTGAACATAAGCGCTGTCTTCAACAGAACAGTTCCTAAATTGTAATTTACATTAAGAGTCACCAAGGGGCGCCTGGGTGGTTCAGTGGGTTAAAGCCTCTGCCTTTGGCTCAGGTCTTGAGCTCAGGGTCCTGGGATCGAGCCCCACATCAGGCTCTCTGCTCAGCGAGGAGCCTGCTTCCCCCTCTCTCTCTGCCTGCCTCTCTGCCTACTTACCTCTCTCTCCCTCTGTTGAATAATTAAATAAAAGCTTAAAAAAAAAAAAAGTCACAAGAACCTTGTTAAATTCTTCAGTGCTTGAGCCATAGCAAAATAATATGATAAACTGGTTGTAGAGTGGACTCCACAAATTGGCATTTTGAATTATGAATACAGGTGGTTATAGCTCCAATATAAAAACAAATTTCTTTGGAGTCAGAATATGAGGATAGATAATTAATTAATTGAATAATACCAAATAAGATCTTTTTTATTAATTATTTTTATTAACATATAATGCATTATTTGCCCCACGGGTACAGGTTTGTGAAGCAAATCTTCAGGCTTATGCACTTCACAGCACTCACCATAGCACATATCCTCCCCAGTGTCTGTAACCCAAACACTCTCTCCACACCTCCCTCCCCACAAGCACCCCTCTGTTTTGTTAAGATGAAGAGTCTCTGATGGTTTGTCTCCCTCCCATTTCCATACCTTTTTGTGTGTGCAAGCAAAGTACAGGATAGTATATGAAGAAAATAACTAGAAAAAAATGAATCCAGTCTGTGGTGAGGATCAAGTAAAACTTAGTTTAAGACCTGGAAGATGTATAATATTTAGCCAGATGAAAATGTTATGTTTTCATCAATTCAAATGTTGTATCTTGGAGGAAACTTTTCAGGAAGAAAAAACAACAGGTATGAAGATCCCAGTGATTGGGAGGAGTTTAACCTGTATGTCAGAGGACTTGTTAGTATAACTAGAAACCAGAAGGAGGACAGCTGAGGAAAGAAAAACCAATGTCTTTACCGGGAGCTCCTTATGCCCTCCTCGTTCTCCCTAGGATCTCTCCAACTCCCCAAGATCCAAAAAACACAAGATAATGCCTAGCACAGCACGAGGTCATTGGCTGGGATGTCTTCTGGCAATCCCAGGCCTGTGATATACCAGTGTTTAAATAATTTCAGTGTGATCTCTGTATATGGACAGAAGATTAATCTGGAAAGTTAATTGGGAGCTAATGATGAAACACTTTGTGAATAACGCTAAGGATTTTTAACTGCATCCTGAGAATAATTAGAATCCACTGATAAAGTTTAAGCAAGTGAATTCCATGATTAGAAATATATCAGTATCAAAGCGTCTGCGGATAAGAGTGTAAAAGAACAGAGGCAGAAATACCTTCTTTCAAAGCAGGACAGGGGAACTGTACAGAGGTCTATTTCACTGTGAATGTTGAATATTAATTCTCAGAACATGAGAATCAAATTTAGAGTTCTCAGCTGGTCACACAATATTGAAATAGTGTCTAGACTTGCTGATTGGCATCTGAGTGCCTGTTTCTCATTAAAGTGTAATACTCTAGCTAAACACGAGAGTAGTTGAGTCTTCAAATGAGATTTTCTATTCAGAGCCAGTATAATTTGGTTCTCCTCTCACTGAAGTCTATTATCACTTTGTCAAATTATACTACTGTATAACATAAAATCTAGTTATAGAGACTTGAAATCTAGATTTGGCAGCATTTAACACATTTTTATCTTGCTCCAAAAATCTCTTTTACCACTATAAGCTCAAGTTTTTCAGCCTATCACATCTAGGCAGGCAGAAGAATGCACAATTACTTCATAGTTCAGGCCATAAACTTTGCACCATTATGCAATGAGGTAATATGTATTGCGATTTTTCTCTCAGTTTTGTTTCTTCTAAAATGTTGTTCTCATTTCTGATTTTAATATTAAAATGTTTTCAGTCCTGCCATAAAGATGTGTAATGTGACTGTTTGCATATCTTCTCTGCCCAGTGAATAAAGCAGTCTCCTAAATATTAAAATGTTCTCATAATTAGTAGTGTCTGCAGTATCGACTTAATGCTGGGTGTGCTTCAACTTCTTTTGATGCTTCTGGTAATTTACTCAAGCAAACTGCATACTGTAAATGAAGTCAGTCATTATATGTTGCACACTGTAAACTAATGAATATACATTTAAAAGTCTTTTCTCTTATCTCCAGTGACTTATGTTATATTTTATTCATTGAAAATTAGGAGAGATGTTTAAATTAATGCTGAATCAATTAATTTAACTTGATAACACAGTTCATCAATGTGACTAGGCACTAAAGCAATTTCTTTCCTGTTTTTTGTTCTGTCCTATCCTTTTTAAATGTCTTCATTGTTGACCCGACTTCCAGAAAATTAATTCTTCACACATTTTATTTGTTCTATCAGCATAACAGAAACAAAAACTTCCAGCCATAAATTGTACTTGCAGTTAGAGCTCAATGATAAATAGGTTCTTGTTCTCTGCTACTTCCAGTGATGAAATGCTATTAGCAGTGAACTCTTACTTTACTACTCTAGGCCCAATGAATAACATTAATTGTTTTATAACCCTACACCAACTCATTCTGCCTGATTCATAAAACAGTTATGCACCATTTAGAAACATTTCTCAGTAGGCTTCATTTTCCCCCTAAAACAAAGACTTTGACTTCATTAATCTCCCGTTTTCTCTCAAAATACAACAGGAACTTTGAATTATACACTACATTTTCACAATTCTCATAGTCTCTGAATTTGCTGAGGCAGAGAAGATTTAAAGTACATCTAAATGCAGATTTAGCACAAAAGAGTTGTAAGGAAAAGATGTCAGTTATTTTTTAACAAATACTTCTGTTACCTAAATTTCTTTCAGTTAAAATATTTTAGCAAATATTATGCAAAAACAATATTTGATGCCTAAACATCAAAGAACAAAAATGATATTTGAAGTTCACCACAAATGAACACTTAACAGCAAGTGCTATTCAGACCAGTATTCAAAAATATGAAGAAAAAATATAAATCCTGTATTTACAGTTCAATGAGAGGTGGTAGGAAAGATTGGCCTCAATTCTTGGCCAAGGCTCTGAATATTCCAAATTATTTAACCCAGTAATCCAGAAAGGTGGAGAGAGCAGGCAGTGAAATTAAATTAGTAATTAAAAATCTTTTACGGGGGCACCTGGGTGGCTCAGTGGGTTAAAGCCTCTGCCTTCGGCCCAGGTCATGATCCCAGAATCCTGGGATCGAGCCCCACATCTGGCTCTCTGATCAGCGGGGAGTCTGCTTCCCTTCCTCTCTCTCTGCCTGCCTCTCTGCCTACTCGTGACCTCTGTCTGTCAAATAAATAAAGAAAATCTTTAAAAAAAAATAAAATAAATAAAATAAAAATCTTTTACCAATCTATAAAAGCATTGCATGAGGAATTTTATTAAAATATTGTATCTCACTATGGATATGTAGAAAGCCATGTTTAATATGTGCTGGTATAGAATGCAGTCTTCTAGGTAAATGAATTGTGTGGACTTGTATTAACCATTAAGACCAAGTAGTAAAAAAATGTTTTTGTTTCATCTTGTCTTCATTTCCTTACGCAGGATTACAAAAATAACTAATAATATCCATATCTCTGTTTTGAGCACATATAATATGTTAAAAAAAAAACTATTGGAAAATTAACCACTGGAAAATATGGATCCGTATGAAACAACACAAGCTTAAAATGAGTAAGAATGGGGCAGACTCACAAAGAAGACCATGTATACAAGACAAGAATGCAGAGTAGACATCTTTTTTTGTTATTTAGATGGCACTATTAGAAAACAAAGTCAGCCTCCTTTTCTTTTCCTGCATTAAAGATACACCAAAAAATTGAGGCCAATTTAAATAACAGTGGTCCAGAATGAATCAATATGTAATGATCGGAATGAATTAACATGTAACAAAAATAAGCTACATATGGGAGAAACAACTCTGTCCATGACCCCAATAAATGGAGTGCATTTCTTTCATTAGTTACTACTATTCAGAGTACTGAAAACAACTGGATCACAATAAAGGATTAGAATAGGCAGTCTTTAATTATGGCTATACATTTGGCAACCATAGGAAATCTACACACTTCTAGAATTATCTGATTTTACTAAAAGTGAAGAGTATTTCTAGACATGCTATAAGGTTTTTATCTCCATAATCATTCAATAAGATTTTTTTTTAATTAGGCACATGTTATAACAATTAAAATGACTAAGATAGCATCAGTCTTTATCTTCCTTCCATATAAAACTACTATAGTCAAGGATTTAAAGGGAAAGTTTTATGCTGTAATATAAATAACTATATTAATAAATAGTAATGACGGCAAAGAAATATACTTGCATATTTTGATTTTATAAAATATATTGATAATCATATCTATTGATAATCATAGCTTGACACATATATTTAAGATGACTGCTGCATAGTTGCTTATCTCTTTATTCAATTTTAAGTACAGTGAAGAATTATACATTTATTTGGATAAATATTAACACTAGTGAGAAGTACAAAATTCTCTCTGAAAACATAGAGAATAATGTCCAGGAAATATATACATGTTTTTGCCTGGTGGAGAAGGTTGGAGAAATGACATAGGGGAATGAGCAAGATTGTGGATCGAACGCTTGTGTCTTCTACAAATTAATATGTTGAAGCCCTAACCCCCAATGACTTCTAAATAGTGTAACATTTTGTACAACTATCAAACTTACATATGGACAGTCCTATGCTTTCTTTTCCTTATTCTATGTTTAAACTGTTTTTGAGTAATTGGAAAATGCAGCACATAAACTAAATAGAAGTCTTAAGGCGCTAAGGAGAAATATATTTTAAAATATAATGTATAAATAGCATATTTCATGGTCAGTTTTATATACCAACTTGGCTAAGGTATAATGTTTGATTGAACACGAGTCTAGATAGGTGTAGAGATGATCAAAAATCAGTGATGAAAAATCAGTAAAGTACATTACCCTGGAGAATATGGGTGAGTCTTATTCAATTAATTGGAGGCCTTAAGAGTAAAATTGGAAGTTTCTCAATGAGGAAGACATTTTTCCTTAAGTCTTCAGCATAGAAATCTTGTCTGAGTTTCCAGCTTGCCCTGTGGATTTCATATTTGCCAGTCCCAGCAATTATGTGAATCAATTCCTTTATCTATAAACACACAAAGACTAAGAGTTATGGTATGCATAATATATTAATGTTATTTTGGATCAGGGTGAAGATAGTGGCATTAAATAGGACATCCTGAGAAACACTTATGTGACCCTGTGTGTACCTATGTGCACGTATACTGAAATTTGGGACAGATTTTTGTGAAGGTTAAAGAAAGAATTTGCAAGGAAAACCAGTTTGGCTGAGTAAAATAATTTATTATTGCAATTAAACATGTGATTTCATGTAGATCCCATGAAGATCTAAACAATGTGTGTTTATGACTTTTAATTAATTGGCATTTGATTATAAATTTTTTTATAATGAGATTTGCTAGAAAATGTGGATTTTTTTGTTAAATATATCAATTGTCCTGGACTTTCTAAGTTCAGTGACTAAGCAATGACTTTTTCCAATGATATCAAAACATACTTCTAACCTTTGTTATTTTTTGAAGTTCAGAACAAATGTCAAACCAAGAGAAATTATAGCACTTTACAATAGAGTTTTCAAAACCAGAGTACATACATCAAACCAAATTTTATCTTTAATATTCTATATTATAGACCATTTTTATCAAAGTAAATGATTTGTTGTATCAAATTTTTCAATTTATAGCTTCTCAAATAAAACACAATTCTTTTTTATTTAATTATTAAAGAAAACAATTGTTTTGAAATAAAATGTACACTTGAATTTAAGAAAACTGTTGGTTTCATCATCACATGAATCTGTTTGCCTATTACATCATTTCAAACCAATGTTAATTCACATTACATATTTTATGCATAAAATATACATAATATTACATATTTATAAATTATTACATAATTTATACTTCTTGAGTAATTTTTGGTAAAAGTGAGTGTCACAAGTGACACAGACCAGTGACTCTACTGGAGTCTATTCTGATCTTGTGCTTAAAAAACCCCACTGAATTATTATACTTAGAATCATAATATTCATCATCATATATATAAGCAAGGTCATCTTGGGAAATCCTTTGATATGATCCAAAAACTAGTGGAGATACACACATATATACACACATACACAGTTTGGGGAAGAAACTGAAATAACTATCATGGGAATTTGGCTAAAAAGGCATTCAAAATGTGAATTGTAATATTTAAATAGATCTTACCCTTTTATTTCTGGTAGCAACAGAAAGAAATATTTGGAGCATTCAATAATGAAAATCATTTTCTTTTTAGAATTATTGATGAAGTAATCTAAAGATTTTCTATTTTTTATTTTTTTCTTTAAATTTTTTATTTAAATTATGTTAAATTAACATATACTATATTACTAGTTTCAGAGGTAGGATTTAATGATTGATCAGTTGCATGCAATACCCAGAGCTCATTACATTAAGTGCCCTCCTTAATGCCCATCACCCTGTTATCTCATCTTTTTACCCATCCCCTCTAGCAACCCTCAGTTTGTTTCCTATAGTTAAGAGTCTGTTATGGCTTGCTCCCTCTTTGTTTTCATCTTATTTTATTTTTCCTTCCTTTCCCCCATGTTTATCTGTTTTGCTTTTTAAATCCACATGAGTGAAATCATATGATAATTGTCTTTCTCTGACTTATTTCACTTATCAAATGCCCTCTAGTTCCAGCCATATCATTGCAATTGGCGGGATTTCATTCCTTTTGATGGCTGAGTAGTATTCCAGTAGTATTCCAATATATATATATATATATATATATATATATATATATATATATCTGTTGATGGACATCTAGACTCCTTCCATGTTTTAGCTATTTTGGACATTGCTGCCATATACATAAAAAGATTCAAATTGTAGACAAAATGTATATATAAAAATTGTTTAATTTTATTTCCTCATAATGTAACCATGTTTTCAATTCTGGTTTCTTCCTTTACATTTTATAGGTATGTGTGGATTGAGTTTCTTATAGAAATACTTCAAAGGTTTATGTTTAGTTGAACTGAGTTTGTAGTAGAATTCTTTCCTTAAAACACAAGACACGAAGAAGTCAAAATTTTGTGAATATGTTTTCTGAAAGAAGTCCTGGCTAGTGAATATGCTCTCTGGAGGCACGTCCGGATCAAAACTTTAAAATAAATAGCACTCCTTTATCTTTCACTCATTCATTGTCACCTACTTTCATCCCAAGATTTTTTAAAAAGATTTTATTTATTTATTTTTTATTTGAGAGAGAGAGCTTGAACAGGAGGGGCAGAGGGACAGGGGGAAATAGACTCCCTGCTGAGCAGGAACTCGATGCAGGGCTAGATCCCAGTATCCTGGGATCATTACCTAGCTGAAGGCAGATGCTTAACTGACTGAGACCCCCAGGTGCCCAACATCCCAAGATTTAAGCATGTAAAGCTAAAGAAGGAAAACAATGACCTTGACAAATTTTTTTATTTTGGGGGAAACAAACTACAAGCAAGTAAAATATAACTAAAGAATATAAACTCAAAAATATATATATAAACTCAAAGAGTGTTAAGTAGAATGATAAAAAGTAAACTTGAGTAACTTAAAAATATTAATTGTATAATAAAAGACATGCAATCAAATCTAATCATATTTCCTTCTTTTACCAATATGCTTATTACTACGAAATGTTTCAGCAAGAGGGGAAGAGACACCATTCTGAGGTAACTAGGCTTATTTCCCTAGCAAACAGAGCACAATACACTTTTGCTTATTTCAATTAAAGTGCAAGAAAAATAACAATCACAGAGTAAATACAAAAATGCAACAGTCATATGTTCCAATTCTATGTGGACAGATAGATAAAAGTCCAGAAAGTGGTGCTCCAAACTCTCCCTCCTCGTTGTACCACTCCCTTAAAAAAAAAAATCTAATGAGAACTACGGATCAACAGCAAGTAGCCAGATGCAGAATGGCTTCCAGTCTGCTTTATCCAACTCTTTTTTTTTTTTTTGTCATCCTACACAATGCAAAAATAATACATCAGAATTAGAAAAATACTATTGTTTTTGTGACCAAAATGGACCTGGAATCAACCACCTGTCCCTACACATTGCTTTTGCAGCAGTTTATATGATCTATATACCCAAATTTCTATTCCTATTCCTGGAGCATATATTCTCAATGTTTGGGCTTCCATTCTTGTAGATGGATGTGATTGGTGACAGATAGGATCTTGGTGAGCTATCCTGGTCCATGACATGACTTCACTGCTCTTAGGTTTTCCTTAGGCTTATTCTAAGAAAATTAAAAGTGTCTGTTCAGGACTCAGAATATCAATGAGACAGATAGCTTGCCTTCCCTGCCCAAGGCTCCCACTGTTATAGAGATTCCTTTCTTTTAATTTCTACCCCCAAGAACTCTGTCTATTCCTGACTCACCCTTCTTTTCAAAGACAATTATATCAGAAATAGTTGCTAGATTGTTTGCTCAAAAGGCACAGTGAGCAAGCCCTGATGTTTAATTATTATTCAAAAAATATCATATGTAAAATAGTCACCAAATAGTGAAAAACATTTCTGATTTAACAAATATTCCGAAACAAAACACTCAAATTGTAACCCCAAATAATACCAACCTTTGGAAAATACCCCTAATCAATCTGACACTATTCTTTTATTTTGCTTATATGAAATAATTACAAAAAGAAACATAAGAATACATACAACCATGCATTTATAAAGAAGTATATCACTATTCTTGGCCTCCACACTAACATGAGAAAGAGTCAAGATCGTTTCAGGTTCACGAGATGAATTTTTCTTTTTCTCCATCCTCAGACTCATAGCCACACCTCAACAAAATGTCTGACGGCATTTGCCCTAAGCCTTCCCAGATCTCAATCTTTATCTTGTATTATTCATCATAAGGTGCCTCAAGCCCAGTTGCATTTCAGTCTCTAAATCCCATATTTTACCTCATAGTCCATTCCTCATGAACGCCACAAAACTTCCAACTATAGCCTCTGGAATTCACACTCCACATGCAGCATAATCTCTAAACGTTGTTTCTCCTATTATGTTCACATCACCTTGTTGTAGTACTGGATATAAACTTTTTTTTTTTTAATTTCACAAAGATACTGACAAGTGACTCATTCTAATACAACTTTAATTCATGGTAATTCCAATTTTCACATGGCTGAAATTCTCAGTACTTTGATTTCTCCTAGCTTGGACATCTTATTACGTTAGAATTGCAATATAATTATATCATAATTATATAATGATGTATATTATCATATTCCATTATAATAATATATATTATAATAATATATATAAGTATAATGTATTATATAAGTGTATTTTAATATAATTATATGATAATATAATTATTTTTATAATAATTTCTCTAATTATTTTGTTCTCTGCTCTTCCTCAGCCACATAGTTCCATGGTCATACATGGTTAGATCTTACCATAAATTGGAACCAGGATAGGCATCAACCTCTCTTACACCACCCCCTTTATTTCCTAATCACTTTGGATAGTAATCTGATTCCAGCAATTCTGCAGTTACCCCAGGATCGAAAATCCATTGTCCCTACTGTCTTGAACTCTCTCTCTCATTTCCCCACTTTCTTTCACTGGAAATCATATTGCATTATTATTACTATGGCTTTCTTGTGCATTTCTTCAATTTCCTTGTCCTTTTTCCCTCCACCATACTCTCTGAAATCATTTCCAACTTACTCTTCATGCTGTATGTGCTAGGTAATACTCTCCCTTTTCCACCACTGATTTATTATTCTCTTCCCCCCCCCCCTTCATCTGTCCCAGGTGAGCTTCTATGGGCTGCTTCAACTGAACTTCCTGCTTTCTGGTTCCTGCTAATATCAACTAATGGAATGAAATAGAGGGAGGTTGGAGGGTGGGGGAGATATATTTATGGTACATGTTCTTCTGGCTTGCTTCCTGTCAGGTCATGCGTGTGCAGAGGCTACCAGTTCTCTTGCTAAGCTTCAGTTCCTAACGGATGTCTTTCACACCTTCAGCTTTAGTCCTCTCCATGCTTTTAGTTTATCTCTGAACCATGATTCAGTCATTGGATATCTTCTCCCTCTTTCTTTCTTTCCTCCTCTGCTGATCTCATCCATTTTCAAGACTTTAAATTCCAGTTCTATCTATGATAATGAATGTCATCTTTGATCTGCAGTACAGACTTCTTTCTTAAATTACAGAATCCTTTGCAATCCTTGGACTGGGTTGTTTGATAATTTCTCGTTGCCTCTCATGGTTTCCTTACAGTCTCCATCTTCCCTTTGTTCATGCCACTTCTTGCAGTCCTGAAGCATACCGAACTTGTGTATACCAGAGGGGCTTTGAACTTGTTACACCAACTATCTAGATAAGTGTTTCCTAGATACGTGCTGGCTTAACCCCACTCTTCAAGTTCACTGCATAAATACCACTTATTCAGGAGGCCTGCTTCACCACCTTCTAGAAAGCAAAAACATACGCTCACCCCAGGCTTCCCTATGCCTCTGATTTTACTCAATTATTTTCCACAATTTATATCACTACTTAACACACATATTTATTTATGTTTTACTTACGGTCTCCCCACTGTTATATTTCCTAGAATAGAGTCTAGCATATAATGTGTGCTCAATAAATATTTGCTAAAAGAATTAATGAGAGATGAACAACAGAAGACAGCCAGATAGATAGATAGAGAGATAGATGTTATATATTCTCTATATAATCATAAAATACTTTAAATGTATATTAATGTTCTCTTTTTAATATTATCACAAGGCAGAGTAAATGATGTATTGATACCTAATAGATAGCTTCCAGAACTGTGATATTGAGAAAGATATTACAAATAGAAGAAATTTGGTGTTCCAGCAACTTTGTACTTTACATGAATTAGAAATGATTTCTTTTCCACATTAAATCTCTCATGTCTTAGTATATAATTGAATAAACATAGCCTTTTTTATTAGAGACTAGAAAATTACATTCAATATGAATGACTAAAACGATGATTAAAAAGCAAAACAAAACTATGATTGTCAATGTATCAGACTCCAGTACACTTCTAGGATGTTTTGCATCACGATTTTCACTTAAATATTTGTTTAATTTATACTAATATAGTACATAGATTTTCTAAGGTATATAGATATTTGTTTGGATCATAAAGTCTTCTCCTTCATCATATCAATAAATACACACATAAGTGAGGTATATCTTCAGTATGGTGTTTCTTAAAGTCTATACATTTTTTTTTAAGATTTATTTATTTATTTATTTATTTGGCAGAGAGATAGAGCACAAGTAGGCAGAGTGGGAAGCAGAGGGAGAGGGAGAAGCAGGCCGTCCATTGAGCAGGGAGCACAATGCAGGGCTCCGTCCCAGGACCCTGGGATCATGACCTGAGCCAAAGGCAGTCGCTTAACTTACTGAGCCACCAAGGCACCCCTAAAAGTCTATACATTTAAAAGACAACCATATATCTTTAAGACACATTTTAGCAGAAGCAAAATACTAGGCAATCTTTCTAGAAAAAAAATGCTATTAATATACTTACTAAAATTAGAGTTTTAATATACTATTTTATGCAAATTGTATTACAGAATCCAAAACACTTTTTTGCAATTGCTTAATAATGTGTGTAGTCAGCTGGGGATGCCTGGGTGGCTCAGTCAGTTAAGCATCCAACTCTTGATTTTGGTTCAGGTCTGGATCTCAGGGTCATGAGATAAAGCCCCATGTTGGGGGCTTAAGATTCTCTCTCTTCCTCTACCTCTGCTCTTCCCCCGTTACAAAAATAGTCATTTGGTCTAAATTGTATGTCTGGAAATATTTTTACTTTATAGGTCATTGTAAACAAAAGAGACAAGAGAGGATTTTAGCCATTCTGACTGGTATGAGGTTGTATCTCATTATGGTTTTGATTTGTATTTCCCTGATGCCGAGTGATGTTGAGCACTTTTTCATGTATCTGTTGGCCATTTGGATGGATAGAGTTAAATTGAATAAAAAATTGGTACATATTAATTTTCTAACTCCTCAAGTTACCTCACACTTAAACAAATTTATGCTTTTTCAATAAACCTTTAAACAATATCCTGGCCGGATTTTAGAATCCATATATGTAACAAATGAAATACTTGTTAATCCCTATACTTCCCTATTTTCCCTCACCTTAATAGATAAGTATTTCTAGGAGATATCATAAATTTTAAAATTACCTTAGGCCTTAGCATACTACCCATTTTGCAGCACTCCATAATGTTCTGGTTGTGTTTATTTCATCATCATGATATAAAAGGAAATAAGAATATAAATCATATCATCATTTTTATAGAAAAAACACAAATATGACATTTTAAATTTACTTCTCAATAAATTAAATACATATTTATACTTTATACTATATTACACTAAAACTTAAAATATGACTGCTTTGAAATATTTGTAATCTGTTCTCTGCATGAATTTGTCTTCTTCTTTTTTTTTAATTTGTCTTCTTAAAAGTACCTTTGAGTTAGCCTAAACAGAAAAGTCTTATGAAGAATGCATTTCTATGAAGCATAGCTATTACTCTAACCCTTTAAAAATGTCAGATGTAAATGAAATAAATTAACTTGTGACTATAGGTGACTTATAATATTGAGATTTTTTTAGTATTATCAGCCTTAAGTTTGCATTTATATTTATGTATAGGGAAATCAGTTTTTTCATTAGTCATTATAACATCCTAAGATACAAGAGAAAGTTTGTTTGATAAAAGAACAGACTTCATTTTATACAGCTTTTCTATTCATACTCAAATCAGATTATATATGTCTGTTTTGCCACCACATTGGCTAGAAATTGTCTTCACTAACATACAACTGCATGGATTTAAGTTTTGATTTAGAAACATCACCAGCTATTTTTGAAAAATAATATATTTGATTTTTAAGTATTTTTCTATCTAGGCACTGTTCTATTTCCCTTCTAAATCTTGTTAAATTTCCTCTCAGATAAAAAATTTATAGAAATTTAACATTAGAAGTAGTAGAAGAGGAGGGTGATTATTTTGTATGATAACATCTTTTGTATGATAACAACTAAAATATAAGAAATTTTAAAAAAAATTTAGGATGCCTTGGTGCTCAGTCAGTAAAGTGTCTGCTTTGGGCTCAGGGCATGATCTCGGGGTCCTGGAATCTAGTATCACATCAGGCTCCCTGCTCAGTCAGGAATCTGCTTCTCCCTCTCCTCTGCCATTTTCCCTGCTTGTGCACACTCTATCTCTCTTTCTTTCTCAAATAAATAAATAAAATCTTTAAAAAAGAAGAAATTTTTAAAAACCTGATGACAGTACATCACTACTTTTGGGAGATTAAGCACAAAAAGGACCTATAAAAAATTAGTACTTTTATGCACACCTATGTCTTTTTCTATTTTCATTATACCTGACAAACACAAAAGTAGGAATTATTCCCTCAAGCTAAAAACTTAAAGGTATTTATAATATGAACTTTATAGTAATAGAAATAATGGTGTTTTGTCAAGTATGCTTCTAGCGTTGTACTTTATTTATTCCTTAAATTATTTTACATATACCTTCTCTTAGGAAATATGGACAATAAATATGATTCAATTTGACAGGTAAGGATTGTTTTTCACTGAGACGCAAAAAAATTGTCATTGTTAATAGTAATTACAAAAGAGTTTGCCAATTTATATAAACTAAATAATGCATTTAACTGCTTAGTATCTTGCTTGGCACTCATGGTGCACTAACTATTTTAAAAAATATTATTTCAATCTATAATTCATTAAAAGGTATCCTATGTAATTGTTATAAGAATTTCTTGTTTAAATGTGGATGAACCTCAAAAATATTCATTTAAATATGACTTTTTAGGGGTAGATATATGGTAACTTTACATGTGTTATAATTTGTACAATATCTGCTCCCTACAACCTGCCACTGTTTCTGTTTTAGTCATCTCGGTATCTTCTTAATTCCTTTGAATTTTACAACATTTGACTCTACCAACATAATTCAGACTATGATTAACTGCAGTTGGCTCACAAGGCACATCTACACTTGGAAGCCAAAGTCACTTGGCATGAAAATGTAATACCAGAAAAGTTCATTTGCCTTTCTGTGCCTGGTTACTTCTTACTGGACACATGACTAGGGCTCTGCTCTGGAAAATAGTACTAAATAAATAGTAAATCAATCCATTGATAAATCAAAACCAACAAGAAATGTCAGCTTCATCTTCTTAGAAATTGGATTACAGAATTTATTTCAGAACCCAAGCAGAGTATGTCACAACAACCCTAGCAACCAATATTCTGAGAAAAGACTGTTACACTGGCAAAGTGCAAATGTATTATCACCCAATCAGTTCAGGGAAAATCACATTATTAATTTTTCTAGTGGTACAAATACCTGGCATAGTAACATTGACAAATGTTTTCAATATCAGATGAAAGACATTTGAATATCAGAGATTTCGTTTTCTACCTATTATTCTGCTTTCTGACAGCATGTAGTTTCTTTACAACTGCAAAATGTATCAAAAATATTATATTAGAGATAAATAATACCATCATAGTTAAAGGAGTGTTACTTCTTTGATCACTGTTTCGGGTTATGACCTCAGTGTTACATTTGTGGATCCCTGAAAGAACACCTATAAAGTTTGGCTCAAACAATACATAGATTTATAATTCATCATATTTTACCTACTTTTAACTACAAGAGAGCTGATTTTTCCCCACAGAACTTGACTTCAATTTCATCCAACACAAGAAAAATGTTCTGGAAAATTCAGTGTCATGCTAATTAACTAATGAACTAGATTTATTAATTGGTTTTTACCTTCGAGTACATGAGGGATCCATTGATACAGCTAATAACTTTAAACTTGCCGTGGCATAAAATATGTTTTCAGAAGTATCTACCAAAAAGTAGAGCAACAGGGGATGCTAAAGAGACATTAAACTCATGATACCTTAATAGATCAAGTTCATGTAGAAGATATTTCTTTTTTTTTAACTCACATTTTTTTAAGATTTTTTTTTTAATTTATTTGACAGAGAGAGCGAGAACACAAGTAGGCAGAAAGGCAGGCAGAGAGAGGCAGGGTAAGCAGGCTTTCCGCTGAGCAGAGAGCCCAATGTAGGACTCAATCCCAGGACTCTGAGAACATGACCTGAGCAGAAGACAGAGATTTAACCCATACTTCGTTAGATGCAATCAGGCCTATTAAGAGGAGGGGGAGAAAAGCGTGCGTGTACATGTGTATACAAACTAAAGGAAACAAACACTTGTTTGGGAGCACTTACATATTTCTGTGGAATACTTGAAAGTAGTGGGAGGAAATACCTTTCAATCATTTCAGATAAAATAAAATGATGATGTACATCAGCAATATCTGATCAACACTTTAGTAATTGATACTGTGGCACCCCCAACTCAATTATATATAGATGAGCACTTCCTTCTCACTTCCTGAAAAATAGACACTATAACTAATCCTTCTAATCAAAGTTGACAGGAAAAGCATTAATGTTGATCTTACCCAACATAGTCATTCTGCAGATGAAAACAGTTAGTTAGAGATTTTTTGGAAGTACCTTCCAAAAAACAAAAAAAAAAAAGAAAAGAAAAAGGTGATCAATTGAAGGAGAAAATTTGAATTTGAGCCTATGTTTTTCAGTTCCAATGTCTAATTATTAACGGATAGAATGCATGCTTATTAAGTTTTGGTTAAGTTGGTTAAGTGTTGGTCACTGTAGTGAGTTTTGGAGAACTAGTTGTGAAGTGGAAGTCCATGTTCTCTTACATCACTATGCTTCATCTAGTTTACATCATCATATAGGGAGGTAAGCAGGAACTCAAGATATGCTACAATAAGCTACAGCATTAATGGGAGAAGAACAGCATGCTTTCAAATCAACTAAGAGCAGTATCTGGCCCAGCCTTAAATAGAACTATGGGGTGTTTTAGGGAAGACTGGTTGGATGAGGTGGTATAAACTGAAACCTGCAGTTTGGTATTAGCCAGGAAGAGCAGGAAGAACATATGTTCCTGGCATGTGTACCACCCTGGGTGTAAGAGATAACACAGTTTGAAGAATTTAAGAGTTCAGTTTATGAACTTTGCTTCTTTCCCTTTTTCTTAGACAGGCTTTGCAAAGATGAAAGATGAGATGAGATGAAATATAGAGGAGAGGGGGGCAATAAGAGGGAAGATAACTGGCAAAAAGACCTTCACGTGCAGACCTCTAGCACAGACGACACATTCCTGGTCAGTTGTTTGTAATTAATTTTCAATAGCTGGCAACTTCTGGATATATTTTTTTGATTTGCCCATGTTTAGCGTTTTTCAAAAGGGGGAGAGGTACTTAATCCTGAGTACAACAGGTTTAATAAAATAGACCAAGTTTTCCAAAAGTTTCTCCAGAAAACTTACACTTGGAGAAGCTTGAGTGGGGACACTCGATTGCCTACTTCTTAACAGAAGGGGAAAATGAACCAAATTCTCATGACTGTTCAGCCCAGTGCAAGATTCTATTTATAAACTCTTATATATTCAAATTAGATGATAAGAAATGGTTCTCTTATTGCTCAATGTGTTAAATATGAAGCCCAGAAATTCTAACCCTAGTTATAGACCCAGTAGGTAGAAAGCATATACCCATCCATCCATTCAAAAACATATGAATGAATGTTCATAGAAAAATTGGTCTAATAGTCAAAAGGCAGAAACAATCCAAAGGCCAATCAATGATGATTATGTATAAGCAAACTGTGGCATTTCTATGCAGTGCCATATTATTTGGCAATAAAAAGGAATGACATTCAGGTACATGCCACAATGGGAATGAACCTTGAAAACATTTTGTTAAGTGAAAAAGCCAGACACAGAATACCATATATTATATGGTCCTTGAATTTATGTGAAATGTCAAAAATACGTAAATATATAAAGACAGAAAATAGATTAGTTTTGCATAGGAGTGGAAGTGGGTGGATGAGAACTGACTGCCAGTGGGCATGGTGTTTCTTTTGGGGTGATGAAAGTGTTCTAAAATTAGACCGTACTGATGGTTGCACAGCTCTGTAAATACACTAGAAAACAATTAATTGTACACCTTATTGACAAACTTTGCGACATGTGAGTTTTGTTTTAATGTTTTTAAAATCAGTGTTTACTTACACTCCTTGTAAGTCCTTCATAGATATCTTGCACTTTGTTTAAGATTAGCCTATGTGAAGGAAAAATAAAATTAGCCTATGGGGTACTTTATACCAGTTGTTTACAGCTTTGAGAACAAATCCCAAGATAAAATATTTATGGTAAAATATATATACAATTTTACTCTGTCTTTAGTCACAAATAACTAAAGATGGTTTATAAGAATACATATAATAAACAGAAAGGTATATTTTTTATGGAATCCAGGGCCAAATATAAAATTAGAAAAGTAATAGGTCAGTAAAATGGATAATTTTCAGGAATGAAAGCCATAAACTTTTTATAAAATTTCAAAACCCTAACTATATACTAGTTATAAAAAGTGTCATAAGCACCCTAGCCACCAAAACAAATAGGAAAATATTAGTTGAAAGCCTAAGTTTGTAAAGATTAAAACAAACCTAATTTTCAAGATATGCAGGGTTTTTTTTTTTTTCCCAATACAGATAACTGAGAAATTTTTCTCCCCAGGAACATAAGAGGATTCTACAAACATTGGGCTTTCTGCTCAGCGGGGAGCCTGCTTCGCCCTCTCTCTGCCTGCCTCTCTGCCTACTTGTGATCTCTTGTCTGTCAAATTAATAAATGAAATCTTTAATAAAAAATAAAATGATGATAATTTAATGAAATTAGAAAAATACATAAGCAAGAGATTTGTATAAAAGTAGTGCACTAAAATTCCTTAGTTATTTCACATAAATATTCTAATTCATTTTCTAAATATTTTACAATGGATATGAATTTTTCAAAGCATTTTATATTTGTATGTTGCCTAGAAAGATCAAAGTCATTATTTTAATTTTTTTCATGATACAACACAGTAAATCTTATCTGGTGGTGGGCATTGTTTTTAAAAAGTATCTAATGGGTACATAATTTACAACGAGGATGTTATTTAAATACCTCATGAGTATGGTGCTATAAGTCTGGCATGGACTGGGTTTTAAAGTATAAGTCTGCACCTGGAAATGATACAGTAGATGCCAAGGTAATCTTGAGGAAGTAAATCATGACAAGTTGTAGACTTTCCTACTATCTCTTGTTTCTGTGGTGCCTTTATCTAATGTGATATAAAGATCCATTCAACGTCTGTTCTACTTCTAACTGTTCTATGTTCTGATTAATGGCATATTTGGAAAAACTACTGACTTGGGAAAGTAGGAGGAAGTGCCACTTTGTATAAAGTATGTAATCATTTTTATGCAAGTGGGAACATTTTACTGTCCTCACCCTGGGTTTTGAGGGTATGAATACCAAAGACTTTTCTATAATATATGTGTTTCTTAACAGCATCTCTCTTTAACCATAGTGAGCAATTTTCCTTCACCTTACTGAGGGAAATTAGTTTATGAAGGATATAAATGACTACTTACACAAACCAAGAAGGACAGAGAGGAGGTAACTAGCAGTTAGTAAAAGAAAATAAAGCGGCTCAGAGAATATTTCTCCTATCAAACAAAATGAGTGATATATACCATATATATCTGTATCTATATATCTATCTATAGATAGCTATCATATACCATATATGGTATATATATATATATAGATTCAGATATATATGAATGACCACTTTCCTCATCCTTTGAGAAATATTTAAAAAGCTTATTGTGTTTTGTATTAATGGCTATGTAGTGGAATTTAAAATATCTAATGATTCATAACTATTTTGCCTTAGTTTATATTTCTGCATAAAGTATCACAAATAGTCCTCATAATTATTATAGGTACCTCTTATATTTTATAAGCAAAGATGTTTAAGTTGCAAGGTAAATATCCATAAGGTATGTCCAATATTTCATATGCTGGTTGAAGATTTCTTTTCCTGCTCTCCTCTCGTTTTAAAACACTCAATGGAATAAACTATAAGTGGGTATGAATCACAGTACCAATCCCTGAATATTATAACCTTTCAAAAATATATTTTCTAATTGTGACAAGTCAGAATTAATGAGCATGAATATAAAATGCATGAGGCTGAGGGCTCATAGGAGGCTACATGGACCTTCGCTGCCTGATTTTGTAAAGATTCTTTCCACTCTTTGGTCCAACACTAGCAGAGCTGTTCTTTAATGGGTCAGTAGTATTTGCATATGTGTGAAGCGGGTAGGTGAGGTCACATATTACACACTCTATTTGTTCAATATCTCAGGCAGTCCTTGCTTTAACACTTGATATGGCATACTCTAGAAGAGACAGTAGCTTCTTTCCAATGGACAAAGGATAGTTGCTGAACTATATTGTTGATGAAAACAATGCTTTCTTTGAGTGCATATACATGGTGAATAAAAACAATTTTGGGCTATTGGACTTCTAAGAAATTTGTGAAACTGGTTGCTCCAGATTTCTAACTGCTGCCCTAATACAGAAGTTTATCTATTTTAATTTGTATTTTTTTAATTTTTTAAAATATTTTATTTATTTATTTGACAGGCAGAGATCACAAGTAGGCAGAGAGGCAGGCAGAAAGAGAAGGGAAGCAGGCTCCCTGCTGAGCAGAGAACCCAATGCGGGGCTCGATCCCAGGACCCCAAGATCATGACCTGAACCAAAGGCAGAGGCTTTAACCCACTGAACCACTCAAGTGCCCCTTAATTTGTATTTTAAATTGCATTTTATTATTTACTTATTATTTTATAATTTATCTAATGCTTTTACAATATTTCCAGTTTTTCTTCTGATGTTCAGAAGAATTTTCTATATTAAAATGTTGCCTGAATATCCTCATGCTCCCCATTTCTTCATCTGTAATTAAGTTGAGCAGGCCATGTACATACAGCACTACTTTCTAAACTGATATGCATATTTACCTCTACACTTCTTTCCAGTGTGTTTAATTCCTTTACCTGTCACCAATGAATTGTATCAACCTCCTGGTAGATATGAGATTTTCAGACAAGCAAGTAATGAAACACATACACCTACCCACATGCTCAGACACACAGAGATACACAGATTGATAGATAGATAAATTGATCCAGACTTTGAGATCACAACCTGATACAATACATATTCTCCTTTATATTACCCATTTTTTCATGATTAACTTTTTGTTTGTTAGTATATTCATGTTCATGGGTGCACAGTAATACATGTGTTTTATAAATACTGAAATTTTTACCTAAAGTAATGTTCAATTTTGTTTACATCTTTTAGGCCCAAACCAGTAATATTTCCAAGTCAAGTGACTAAAAAGTGTGATGTATTTGATTCATCAGTTTCCCAAATCACATTGATATGTTTTCTGGCAAATATATCATTGCTCTAGAGGCACATTGCCCATATAACTTAACCCCTTGATAATACTGAATAGCAATATCTTAATGTCTTTCCAATTTGATAATCAATGAATATACTTACATTTTAATATTTTATTTAATAATTTGCTGAAGAAGTCGACAATTCATATATTTTGAAGTAGTCATGCGTTGTCTTACATAAAATAAAATGTTTTATAAGTATACTATTTATCTTATAGCATTTTTAAGGTAAATCATAAGTTCAATTATCCAAAGAGAGAAATTCGGTGAGATGAATATTCACATTTAATATTTATATCTATTTTGTAGGAATCCATATCAAACATAGACTATATTCCTTCAGCTCCCAACATTTTTTTATCATGTTTGTAGAAGATCAAGCAAGAGAATAACTGAACTATGCAGTTACCCCCCTTAAAATAATTTACAGGCTCTTCTAACACTTTGGTAATGGAAAGTAGACTCTTGATTTATTTGAGATGATAATTTTTAAGTGAAAATGACAAGTCATACATTTTTGCATCTTACACTTTATTAATATTTTCAGTGCCAATATTTGTTCTCTCCTCTTCATTTTCTGAATTATCACAGGTTTTAAAAACACGTCTAGAGGCTTTTGTGATCCACTTGCTATGTGAATGGAAGCTTGAAAGAATTGCTGCTGCAACCACTTAAGCTTCCTTCAAATTTCTTAGGACCAGCTGTTCTTCGTATTTCCAGTGTTTGATAGGAGAAATAATCAGATTGCTCTATTCCTACAAGATAGCACTGATCACTCCCCGATAAAACTGGTATGTGTAACTGAGAAAAAAGATATGTATTGTTTTAATATTTATGTGTATGATTACAAAAAAGGTTTCTCTGAAAATATATGGTAACCGTAGTCTTTAATATTTCTGCATGTTAAACATGCATTTTAATTTTTTTCTTTGTATAACATCTTTACTTCATATTCTATAAGTTCCTGGAAGAAGAAAGGCAAAAATAACTAATATTCTTAATTTAGAAATTATAGTGGAATTTGATGGCCTATCAGATATAATCATTTTAATCCCCTTATAAGACAGTATTAAATACTGACCTATGAAAGTGACATTAATGGACATAACGTGAAATCCATATTTTTGTAGTATCAATTTTTCAGAGAATATGCCTATTTTATTATCTTTTTAAAAATAAATCGTGAACTTATATTATGCATGGGTACATGTTTAGAGACTCATGTTTAGGGAAAGTGGAACTCCAATCACACAGTGTGAGATCTTTGCAAACAGCTGCTTTGAAAGGTAATCAAGAAACTTATATGATATCATGGTGTTAATCAGTAATCAACTTTTGACATAGAGCACTAATTATTTGTTTTATAAAAGAAATTTGCAGGAACATAGACATCAATAATTTTAATAGTTAAAATAATAATTAGTTGTTATGTCTCTTGCTGATAGAATGATAATCACAATGTATGAGTTCTCAAATTCTGATTTTCTTAACAAAATAGAATTCATATCATTTTTTTCTGTCATAGAAATGGATATATTCAGTCTTGGATCAATAAGTAGGTATCTTATTTACCCAGTGAAGCAGCCTCTGTTCATAAAACATCATAATCTTTTCTTTCTTCTCACATACTCTTCTGAAAAGTGAAATTGTCTCTCTCTTATCCAGAAGTAGAGGAGTATATGTCACTCACTGAATCTGAAACAATGGAATATTGTAGAAGTAATGATGTTGGACCAGCAGTGAGCACAGTCTTTAAATGGCTAGTCATTTACATTTTCCAGAAACCCTGTAGGAAGTGCAATTACCCTGAGACAAACATTCCATTAGGGGGGAAAAAAAACCTGAAAGAAAGCCAGAGTCTTAGAAACGAGATGAAATATAGACAGGGAGAGAACGAAAACACTTAAGATGTGTAACAAAAGGATCCGCCAATTCCAGGCACTCCGTTTTCTGCCAACTAGACATGAACCACGAACTGGGCCCTTCTACAGAGTCATGAAAAAATGAAATTTTAAAATATTTTTTAAAAGATTTTATTTAAGTATTTGAGAGAAAGGGGGAGAGAAAGAGCCTAAGGAGGGGGAGTGTCAGAGAGAGGGAGAAACAGGCTCCCCTCTGAGCAGGGAGCCCAATGCAGGGCTTCATCTCCGAGCATCATGACCTGAGTCCAAGGCAGAGGCTTAGCCCACTGAGGCTCCCAGGTGCCTGAAATTTTTTATTTTAAACCACTACTTTGGCTGGTTAGTTATGAAGAGATCTAAAACATCCATACTTGCATGGAGGAAAAGTAAAAACCTAGTGAAAACATAAGTTATTGAATTCTATTAATAATAAAGAATAGTAGATCAACAATTAAATTTAGACTGCATAATGAACTTCAGTTACTTTTTGGCTGCTTAATTTGTTTTTCCTTTCAGGAAGTGTCCTTTCCCCACTGAGGGTGTCAGCATTGTCACTGTTCTGCAGTACTTTTCCTAGATAATGACCCTGGATAGTCAATAATATCCCATTCCACTCCTGATATAGTGATGGTATTAGAGGTTATACAAAGGTAGATAATAAGAATCCTTTTATGAGATCATTACTGGTTCTAGGAATGAGGGAATTTCTCTTTTTAAAATGGATATGACTGAGAAACAGGTGATCCTTGGACTGCCAGGGGATATTAAGTCCAATATGTGGAAGGCCCGCCTAAGAATTAACTTTAAAAATACATAAATCAAAGTGAACAGAAAAGGATAGACAAGCTAGACCACTGACATCTTTTGAACCTCAGGGCCCAGTCGTATCTTAAGCAAGAGCTTTCCCTTTCATTTCACAGAACTGTGAGCAGCAAGATATGTTTCCTCTTCAACTAGTTAAAACTGGTGTTCTATCACTAACCAAACAAACCTTATGGAATATTTTATGATCTGTAGAGATGGAAAGGAATCATTACAGAGATCCTGTCCATCATGAATTTATTATGAAGTTAAATTTACCTTGGATGTTGCCTGAACATTCCTTTCAAAACAATTTTTAAACATGTATTATATGCAAAATGTGTACTAGACATATCGAGGTAAATATACGTGTCTACACATGTTCTCAAGGAAGTAATAATAAGCCAAGACTTCTTATATTATTAGGTAATACAAAAGTAATGGATTTCAAGAAATGAGAATTTTGGATTAAAACAGAGCCATTTATTACCAAGAGTTCCCATGGGAGCATGTAGCTATTAAACACTGGAAAATAAATTAGAAGAACCTTTTTCGTCACCCTCTCCTTTTGTCTAGTCCATTTTTTTTTCCTTTTATCAGTTGACCTCATAGTGCACAAATCTAAAGAGATTAATGTGCCCATACAACACTAGAGTTGTTTGAGTGCATACAGCAGTATTATAGGAAAAACGTTTCCAAACTATTATTTTCCAATAGTTCTTCAGTTTGGACTGGATGACTTACATGGGTAAAAGTATCAAATGCATTTGAGGGTGATTTCACTTCTACTATCACATCCAGCAGAATGATACTCCAATGTAAGACACTTCCATCATGGAGTGAACCATGCTATTATCTCTTCCACTATTTAGTTTCTTATATATTTAGCAATACATGATTTCCCCAGCTGAGTCAGTCTCCTCTCAATACCATATTACTTTCTTTTCGGCGTAACAGATTTCATTGTTTATGCACCGCGCCCAGTGCTCCATGCCATATGTGCCCACCATAATACCCACCACCTGGCTCCCCCAACCTCCCACCCCCGCCCCTTCAAAACCCTCAGATTATTTTGCAGAGTCCATAGTCTCTCATGGTTCATCTCCCCTTCCAATCCATAGACAGTTTATTAATGTTCATTTCTTAAAGAAATATCACTCTTCCTCTTAAGACTTTTGATTTGCTCTAATCTGGGACCAATATCTCCTCTAGGCTTACTGCATATCTGGCATGTTAGGAATGCAGTTAATGAAAATTACAAAAATAATAACACAGATAGTAATTAGTATTCCTAGGCCTTTCAATAAGTGCTTTATCTTTAATAATTCAATTACATTTATTTTTAAAAGTTTTACACATGAAATTTTGAGGTAAATACAGAAAACCTGATTTGCCCAAGGTCATACAACCAACAGGTGACAAGGGCAGGATTGTAACATAGGACTCTGTCTCAAGTACTTAGAAGGTCTGAAAATGACTTTTAGTGATCGTTTCAGAAGGTATAAAATTTTATTGAAAACTGTTGCTTTATCATTTCCCTTCTTTCTAGCTCTTTGAAAAAATCTGATGGATGAATCTGCAGCCCATGTCATGTTGGCAGCTGAAACTTCTTCCAATCAACATAATCTCTCTTATCTGTCTCATTGATTCGCTGAACTCTGTAAATATATCTTTTCTTACATACTTCCATCAGATCAGTTTCCTCACTCCCATTGGGAATGCAGACCAGCAAATTTCTGGCTATCAGCTTGTGCACCCAGCCCCATTGTTTTATACAGGATAGATTAGTTTCCCCTAGCAGGATGCACCTTTTTTACTGTAAAACAATATGTGACAGTCTTGTCTGAAATTTGCTACTAGGTAAGTCCCCCCAGGGATTCTTCAAGTAATATTCATTGCATTTTCCTCCATTGTTCAGACCTTACTCATGAACAGTGATTCAAAATTACAGATCTCTAACAGCTTCTATTGGTACTTTTTGTTCTGATACTTCTTTACAACCATACTGATTGCATATTCCCTTTCTCTTTTTATTTTTATATGTTTCTCTCCAACCATTCATGTATTTACTGAAATTACTTCTCAGTAGCTTATTCATAAATTTGAGTCTACAGTGACCACTTATTTCTTGAGATCCAGATTCGTATTTCCAAACTATATCCACATCAAGAAAGTAGACAATCAAGCAAAGAAACACACCCCAAAGCAACTTATCTCATAATTCCTATCCTTAAGGATGTGCTATCTCCAGGTAGTAATGTATTCTATACAGTTACTCTGGATTCAAACTTGTCATTGTTCCTCTTCCTCCTCATTTTCACTTACATTCAATAAGTAACAAATTGTACTGATTCTATCTCAGCAGTGTTTCTAAATCCCTTTATTTCAGTTGCAGTTAACTCCTTTATTTCATAACAGATTATCTCCCTCCTATTACACCTATCCTATCCCCTCCTAGACAATGTTCAGGTTATTCTGCAAAGGAAAATTTTGAACATTCTCAAGGATATTCTACTTCCCATATTTCAGATAATAAATTGTCATTTTATTTTGAAGACTATATAATTTATAAACAAACACATTTTATAATTATATTTTGCATATAATTATGATATATAATATACATACTAAAATAAGTAATGAAATATATAGACTTTTAGAGATGTCTTTCATTTTCCTCCCTTAAGCTCATTTTATAAATGTATTTAGATTCCTGGGAAAAGAGAGTATGCTAACTATTGTTAAATAAAGATTTAAATACCTCATAAGTCAACTCTCAACATTAATTAGCAGCCATCAACAGGGAACTTGAGATATTCATACTTTATTCATATAAATTCTATATTTTATTTCAAAATAGAAACCTGAAATACAAAAATAAAAATATTATCTTTAGATAATTAGCAAGTTTTTTCACTAAATGTTTATCAAATTTTATTAAAATTTTAACATTTTTATGAATTTTATAAATTGTTCATTATTTTCTACTGACTTTAAGAAAAATTGTAGAAATACATATACACCCAAGTGCCTCCCCAAATGAATCTAGTTAAGTAGAATGAAGAGTATAAAATCCATGTCAAAGTTAACTGAAATCATCATGAATTCCAGATCCCTCAATATTTGATATTTTCAAGGACAAAACTAAAATAAAAAATGTCTATAAAATAAGATTTCTTTATTTTTTAATTTCTTTTTCTATTGCTTTGCTCTTGGTGTGTGGAAATCCCACAGATCTCTGTACTTCGACTTTGTATCTGTGACTTTACTGAATTCGTGTATCAGTTCTAGCAGTTTTTTGGTGGAGTCTTTCAGATTTTCTATATAGTATATCATGTATTCTGCAAATAGTGGAAGTTTTACTCCTTCCTTGCTGATTTGGAGGCCTTGTATTTCTGTTTGGTGTCTGATTGCTGTGGCTAGGTCTTCCAGTACTATGTTAGATAATGGGGGTCAATTACAGTTTATTCTTTTACATTTGTGATTAAAATTAAATAAAAATTATACTGTTAGAACCTACAGTTTAAAGTTATAGAATCTTAGTAACATTTGGCTCAATTAATTATTTGTTAAAGTTTAAGAAAATACAAATGGGCTATGAAATATAAAACACTCTTTTGTTTTTACTATGTTTATAATATATTTTATTTTATATGTACCTAATATCCATGCTTAAGTAATAATTAATAGTATATTTTGTTAATATATAAAGTTAAATATCATATATTCATACTTAGTTATTTATGTTTTGTTTTCTAACTATTTAGTAAGTCTTTTATTAATGTAGGCAGCATTTACTGTGGACACTAAAGAGTGAATTGCCCCTATGTTAAATGAGGGAGAACATCATTTGTCTCCAAATGAGGTACCCTTTGATAAGGACTTTGTTCCAGTTTAATTTAAGAAATGAGATGGAAGGATACAGATTTTATATATGAACAACAGCTCTTGAGGCCATATATAAGAAGACATTATTACCCCTATACTTCTCAAAAGATTTTATCTGATTTACATCTTTTAGAAAGACCTAAATAGAATAATTGCTATATTCTTACTCTCTTTATGATGTTTTTATTTATACACTTTTTTATTATTTTATTATCTTTGACTATATTTAATGCTTATGCTTGTTTACTTTCAACCGTATTGGCTCTTTGATGTGGAGCTTTGTCAAATTATTTTTATCTACTTATACTTTATAAACCTCAAAATATTTAGTACATTGATAACTCTAATACGTAACCGTTACTGGAATTTCAAAATTCATGACTTCTTAGGCAGGAGAAATTTAAAAAGAATAAGTTTCTTCCTTTTTTTTTAATCTTTAGCTTAAAGTATTATCTATTGCTGCCATAATTACTAAAATTCTTTGAACTGAATCTCTGCTTTTCTCTTCTTCTTCTCCTATCTCTATGCCCAAAGCCTTTTGATTAAAATTTCAAGTCTCTTAACAGCACTCCTTCTTTCTGAATAATGCCCACATGGTTATAGACATTCCCTTGCGGTTTTGTTCAATTAAAAATATCACATGAGATATAGAAAATTCAGAACTAATATTCAGAGCATTTATTCCTAATTACCAGAAAATGTTCTAAATAAGGCACATTTGTACTTGGGACAAAACTAATGTAATATATTGAAGTTGTATGAGACGTGGTAGGCATTCAGCAAGGATCATATAAATTTTAAACTAGATATTTCAGATTTACTTAAAACTGCTTAGCTTTTAGCAGGCTGAACTAGTTTTGCTACATAAATAGAGTAACAATGAATAAGGAATAGAAGATGATGTGGAAAATGATTATTAATAGACTGTTTTACATAGCATCTTAATGTTGACCTTGAAATCAAATAGAGATTTGGGAAGTTAAAATTTATTTTATGTGAGAAAGCATATCAAAACTGAAATAATTAACAGATTGGAGTCAATGAGTATAGGTTTTTTTTTTTTAATTTTCTTTACATTTGTGGTGGAAAATACATGACTAAAGAGTTTATGTAGTCTGTTCTAACCTGACCCCGAGGACTGTCCTCTAACAATTAATTGTGGTCTTTTCCTCTGAGATTTGGTTTGACTTTTAATTGTGGTCCTTTCCTCTAACGGAGATTTGGTTTGACTTTATTCTAATAAATTAGCCTCTGTTGTTCATCATTTAAATGCTCCAGTGAACACACACATTTTCCAGTTTCAAATGAATCCAACTGATGCATTGCCATGAATGTACCTTGATGCTATGTTTCAGTAGTTTACAGAAGTTCAAGTTAGCTTCTCGTTAAAGAAAGTTTCGAGAAATGAGAATTTAAAAATTTACATCCCATTGTTAGGGATTCATGTATCTTTTAAAATATTAACTCTGTATTTCTAATAGAGTGTTATATCTCAAAATGTAAGGAAGCTATGATACAATCAGAAGAACAGACTGTGTTAACTGATGTATTTTTAAAAAAGAACTTTAGATATTGTAGTCATTTTAGATTGGCATTACAGGTGATTTGAAAAAAGAAAGTCTTCTGGTCTTTTAACAAACTGTTGGCAGCAAAATGGTGTAGATACTAATAATTTAAGATACATTTGAAAATTCTGTCATGATTTTGGACTGTATAAACAGAACACTCAGGTTAAGATAACAATAATTAAAGCAGTATTTTCAATAATTGTTTTAATTATTTTATTATTATCCTTAATATCCAGCTACTTTTGATCACAAGTATATATGTAAAATTATTTCATTTGCTTATAGATTAATATTTGGAGAAGATAACTCACTCATTACACTTCCAAGGATTTTTCTCACACACACAGATTTAAACGGGGAAATACTGAAATATTAACCTCTCATTTATACACTTAGAGTAGTACAGATTGCCCCCACATTAATTTTAAAAATAGCATATCATATAAAGTCTTTTATGACCTGATTCTTGTTCTTTTTTATTATGCTGACAGCCACATTTGTAATTTTAATATTACTTCTCCCTCCAGGGCAGATGTACATTCATTCATTTCTACCTGGAATTCTTTTTTCTACCTTCACCATTTCCTATCATCTGGTAAATACTATATATTCATTATGATTCAGTTTCAGATTTCTTCTTTGTCCTCTCAAGACTCTCAGGTTAGTTAGTACATCACATCATCCTTTTAGTAACAGTCTCAGCAGCTAAAATGATATGCAGAATAAAGTAGGAATGCAGTATTCAACTGTGTCTCATTAGGAGCCCAAAGAAATAATTGCGCACAACCAAATCACACTCTTTGAGATTAGTTTGAACTGCTTCTTTTAGTGATCCTTTTTAGAGTGGAATACAGATTGGGGAAATGAATGAGTAAATGTTAGACATTTAGAGAGGATGAGAACAATATTACAGAGGGACTAGATTGAGGAAAACTATAAAATTTTAAGTGGTTACAGTCTACTTGGAGATCATACATGAAGTAGATGTAGGAACTTTAGAGACTTTAAGAAGTCAGATTTGATCTTATGAGAGATTCTACCTGGAGCATTTTAGATCTACCACTAGATTTTCAGTCCCAACAAGTATATTGAAAAAGAGTTATACTTCAAGAAAGCGGGAAAAATAAAATGAAGTAATGAGAAATGAAGAAATAAAAGAAAAGAAAAAAACTAAAACACTGTTAAAATTGTGGAAAGGCATTCTAGGTGTATCAGTATAATGAAATCCCACCACTCTGATGATGCTGTCCAGAATGAACTCTACTGACCATCCTCAACCTTTTCCATCTCAGCCTCAATTTACACCATTCAAATTCTTAAAAATTATTGAAGACCCAAGAATGATTTATGTGAGTTATATCTTCTAAGATTTATGAATTATAAATTAGAATGGAGAAATTTTTAATATATTTACTCTCTTAAAAATAATGAAAATAATCCCATCTTATCATAAGTAACACATTTTAATAAAATGCAACCACATTCAAAAAAATTTTTAGTAATTTTTTAATTTTATTTTATTTTTTCTGTGTTCCAAGATTCATTGTTTATGCACCACACCTAGTGCTAGATGCAATACATGTCCTTCTTAATACCCACCACCAGGCTCACCCAACCCTCCCCACCCCCCACCCCTCTAAGGCCCTCAGTTTGTTTATCAGAGTCCACAGTCTCTCATGGTTCATCTCACCCTCTGATTTCCCCCAATTCACTTTTTCTTTCCTTCTCCTCATATCCTCCATGTTATTCCTTATGCTCCACAAGTAAGTGAAACCATATGCTAATTCACTCTCTCTTCTTGACTTATTTCACTCAGCATAATCTCCTCCAGTCCCATCCATGTTGATACAAAAGTTGGGTATTCATCCTTTCTGATGGAGCCATAATACTCCATTGTAGATATGGACCACATCTTCTTCATACATTTATCTGTTGAAGGGCATTCTGGCTTTTTCCACAGTTAGGCAATTGTAGCCATTGTTGCTATGAACATTGGGGTACAGATGGCCCTTCGTTTCACTACATCTGTATCTTTGGGGGTAAATACACAGTAATGCAACTGCAGGGTCATAGGGTAGCTCTATTTTCAATTTTTTAAGGAATCTCCACACTGCTTTCCAACGTGGCTGCACCAACTTGCATTCCCACCAACAGTATAAGAGGGTTCCCCTTTCTCCACATTCTCTCCAACAAGTGTTTACTGTCTTGTTAATTTTGGCCATTCTAACTGGTGTAAGTTGGTATCCCAATGTGGTTTTGATTTGAATCTCCCTGATGGCTAATAATGATGAACATTTTTTCATGTCTCTTTGTCATTGGCCACAACAACTTTTTTCAAGACATGCTTCCAAAGGCAAAGGAAACAAAAGCACTTTTGGGACTTCATCAAGATAAAAAGATTCTGAACAGCAAAGGAAACAGTCAACAAAATAAAGAGGCAACCCACATAATGAGAGAAGATAATCACAAATGACACTATAGACAAAGGACTGATATCCAAGTTCTATAAAGAACTCAAACTCAACACTCAAAAAACAGATAATCACATCAAAAAATGGGCAGAAGGCATGGACAGACACTTCTCCAAAGAAGACATACATTTTTAAAAACAAAAGAAAATTTAATAGGTGAATGACATTGTTTTGCATTTTTGGAATTTCTGTAATGAATAGCTTAATCTGTTGCCAAATGTTTTGGGTGAAGTCTATAAAAAATTTCTGTTCTACGCAGATGTGTATTTGAAAAGAGAAGACCTCGAGGACCTCAGGGGTCCTCAGATCCCATGTTGATGATCATGTTGATTAAAGGGAATATGAAAACTGATCAAATATGAGACTGGTATCACTCTTAGGTAAAAATATAAATGGTTTCATCCAACTGCTTAACATACAAAGCAATATATATATATTTTTTAACTTGCCAAGACTAATTCCTAAAAGAAGACATTTTAACTCCTTAATGTATACCCTGGGATGTAACTGAATATTTATTAAACAACTTTCATGCTGCTGCAAGGATTTGCAACAATATAATTAAATTCTAGAAAAGTAGTCTTATGAATGTGTTTTATGCAGTTAGTCTCTTTCTTTTGTAACAAGGCAGAGACAACATAACAGAGATCAAAGGGACTTTCACTTCAGCCCAATGAGTACTTGTACATGTTCTGGGAGTGCATCTGAGCAGATGCAGCCTAGCATTGTCACAGTGACACAATATACATCTAATGTAAGGTAATGATAGAGAAGAATTTGCTTCTATTATTCCACACCTTTCCTATCTTCAATAGGCCTCATCTCTTTCAAACATCTGCTCCCCACATGTCCATCAAACGCTCACTAGTAATAATGTTTATTATTTATTTAATTATATCTCATTAACAGCTAATTACATGTGCAGCTAATTATATGTCACCTAGAGGCTTTATTTCTTATACAAAGATGGATCATATTGGTGGACTTAGTATTTCTCTTATGACATTTGGCTAATCCATCCCTGCGCAGTACTGAATTTCTCCTTGATTAACTTATATGGAATAAATCCTCTATGTTTTCAGAAACAACTATTTTTTTTAAATTAATGTATAATGTATTATTTGTTTCAAGGGTACAGGTCTGTGAATCATCAGTCTTACACAATTCACAGTACTCACCACAGCACATACTCTCCCGAGTGTCTATCACACAGCCACGCTATCCCTTCTCTGCCCCAGCAGCCCTCAGTTTGTTTCCTGAGATTAAGAGTCTCTTATGGTTTGTCTCCCTCCCTGATCCCATCTTGTGTCATTTTCCCTCCCTTTCCTCATGAACCCCTGCCCTGCCTCTCAATTTCCTCATATCAGTGAGATCATATGGTAATTGGCTTTCTCTGATTGGCTTATTTTACTTAGCATAATACATTCGAGTTCCATCCACATTGTTGTGAATGACAATATTTCATTTTTATGGCTGCATAGTATTCTACTATATATATGTATATATATCTTACATCTTCTTTATCCATTCATCTGTTGATGGAGACATCCAGGTTATTTTCAAAGTTTAGCTATTGTGGACATTGCTGCTGTAAACGTTCAGGTGCATGTGCCCCTTCGGATCACTACATTTGTATCTTTGCGGTAAATACCCCGTAGTGTGATTGCTGGGTCATAGGGTAGCTCTATTTTCAACTTTTTGATGTACCTCCATACTGTTTTCCAGAGTGCCTGCACCAGTTTACATTTCCACCAAAAGTGTAGGAGGATTCCCCTTTCTCTGCATTTTCACCAGCACCTGTTGTTTCCTGACTGGTTAATTTTAGCCATTCTGACTGGTGTGAAGTGGTATCTCACTGTGCAAAACCAACTATTTTAAAAACAGATGTCTTTAAGTCAACCTTTTCTTACCCTTGTCTACTACTACTACTACTACTACTTACTGGATGTATATACCATGTAAAACAGGACAATATGCACTTCAAAGAAGATACAAGACATTCATACATGTCCAAAGTATCTATATAAAAATAACCAATAATTCACAATGAAAAAGATAATGAATAAGTAGTATGAATGAGTTTTATAAAAGGAAAATTACCACTTTTTCTTCAATCATATAACCATATTTTTTCTACTTGATTTCTTGTCTTAAACAATCTATGTTCTTCCTGCAAATGTGTCCTATTAGCCACATATTTTATCAGCTCTCAATATGTTCTTTCAGAACTCTACTTTCTATCAGATAATATTGCTGTTCCATTGCTTTAACCTTTGCTTTTGTGCAGATGCTTCCTGAATTTGTATTTATAATTCCTCACCCCAAATCTGTCTGGGAACATGACCAGAGATTTTTCACTTTGAAATCACTCTAAAATCCAATTTTTGCTTTTATTCCTATCACTAGCATTTAGATCATGGACTCCATATGTCTCACTTAACAATTTTGCCAGTGTCCAAACTGTGATTTTTATTACCATACTGAACAGCTTTCAGTGCATTCAAACACTTGCCATTTTATCTTCCCTGAAACAGAGGTGCATTTTGCCATTATAGTGTTCGAATCCCTTAATATGGATCATGGACTAACATCCAGACCCACATGTTAAAATTTGAGTCTATCCCTCCCTTATCCTTCATTGCTCTTCTTTTAAAATTCTTATTCAAAAAGACAGAAAGCTGGATAAAAAGAAAATAGATGGAAAATTGCTAAAACAATTTAAGGGGCAAGAAAGAGCAAGGGTAGGTGTGCTGATGGTCAGCTGCTATGCAGATAATTTATGACTTTAAAGGAAAGTTTCTCCTGACAATTGGTAGTCAATGAAAAGAAAGGGGGAAAGAGAACATTTGGTTCCATAAAGATGAATATACTTTATTTAAGGAAGGTGCTTCAGCCCTGTCAAAAACAGAAAAAAAGAGCATGCTTGGAAATTCTCAGAGGCTTCAACAGGCAATCCAAATGAACTGGCCACATGTGTAACAACCACTAAATAAAAGCAGATTCAAATGAACACATTTGAACCTGGGAGTTGTTCCAATATTTGATTCATCTAGCTTTGTAGGAAGGTGAACCATCTGTTTAATCCCATGCTGGTACTACAGCAAGGGAATGAGGGGCAGGTGCACTGTCATCCAAATGGAAAGGATAAGTGGTCTTCAAAAACTGACTGCATGGGTATAGTTTCTAATGAAATATTACAAAATCAAAAGGCTCTTCATTTGGTCATAGTGACATCTTTCTAGATATGTCTCCTGACCCAAGGGAAACAAAAGCAAAATTAAACTATAGGGACTACATCAAAGTAAAAAGCTTTTGCACAGTAAAGAAAACAACCAATAAAACTTAAAGCCAACCTACTGAATAGGAGAATAGGAGAATACATTTTCAAATGACATATCCAATAAAGGGTCAGTATCCAAAATACGTAATGAATTGATAGAGCTCAACACCGAAAAAACAAATAATCTAATTTAAAAATGGGTAGAAGACACAAACAGACATATTTCCAAAGAAAACATGCTCATGGACAACAGACACTTGAAACCCACTCATGTGAGCTCAATATCACTCATCATCAAGGAAATGCAATGTCAAACTACTGTTTAGTATTTGGTATACTCACACTGTCCAGAGTGGCTAAGACCAAAAATTCAAGAAATAATAAGTGTTGACAAGAATGTGGAGAAAAAGGAACCCTCTTACAACTGTTGGTGGGAATGCAAACTGGTACAGCTACTATGCAAGACAGTATGGAAGTTCTTCAAAAAATTAAAAATAGAACTACCCTACAATGCAACACCACACTACTGGGTATTTACCCAAAAAATGCAAAAACACGAATTTGAGGGATATATGCACCCCCATGTGTATTGCAGCATTATTTACAACAACCAGTTAGGGAAGCAGTCCAAGTTCTTTCCATTGAAAGAAGAATATATAAAGAAGATGGAATATATGTATAAAGGAATGTTAGTCAGCCATAAAAATGAATGGAATCTTGCCATTTGTAACAACATGGATGGACTTAAAAAGTATAATGTTATGTGAAATAAGCCAGCCAACTGGAGAAAGACAAATACCATATGATTTCACACATATGTGGAATTCAAGAAATAAAACAAATGAACAAAGGGAAAGAGAGAGGAAAACCAAAAAATAAACTCTTAACTGTAGAGAACAAATAGATGTTTACCAGAGAAGAGGTAGGGGAAAGGAATGGGTGAAATAGATCATGGAGATTAAGAATACCTTTATCTTCATGAGCATGAGCACTGAATAATATATAGAATAGTTGAATTCCAATTATATTGTATACCTGAAATTAGTATAACACTGTATGTTAACTACACTGGTATGAAAATGAAAATGAAAAAAATAATAAATAAATAAGTAACATAAAACAAGCTGAACTCATAGAAACAAAGAGTAGATTGGTGGTTGCCAAGGGCTTAGGATATGGGAAATAAGACATCAATCAAAGGGTATAAAGTTCCAGTTATAAGAAGAATAATTTCTGGGGATAAAATGTATAGTATGGTGACTATAGTTAACAATACTGTATTGTATACTTGAAAGTTATTGGGAGCATTGTTTTTAAATGTTCTCATCAAAACAACAAAAATGATAGTTATGTGAGATTAAAGGATGTGTTAAAAAAAACCTTAGTTTAGTAATCATTTCTCAATATATGCACGCATCAAATCATCACATTGTGCCTCTAAACTTATACATTTTCATATGTCAGTTATATAACAATAAGCTGATGGAGGGGAAACAAGATCTTTGACTGGCAGAAAAATTTGAACCTACATTAAATCTTTTGACAGAACTGACATAAATTTACTTCTGATCATTATGCACCCAATCTAGTGGAGATATTTTTGTATCACTATGAAAAAAAAAGAATGACTTTGATCAGAGGGTTTAAAACTAGGGATAATATAAAGTATACAGTACATGTGTAATGTTAGCTTCCTAATATCTGAGAAAATAAAGGGAAATCTGAAATCTATATGGCCATAAGAGATTTGGATAAGCCATGGTGGGAAGGTGGGTCTGAATAGTTGTGATAGTTATAGAAGAAAATACCCCATGACACTGCAGAATCAATCAAAGAAAGAGACCTCTAATTAACCTCATCACTCATAGGAAGAAGTTCTTCCTTTGAGCAAAGCGTAATCCTAAGGTAAGGCTAAATAGTAAGAATTATTTTCCTTACAAAATTACACGTTTCCATCTTAGAATCCAAGTGAGGAGAACAGAATTAATCAATATATAGTTTTTAGTTTGTGAGGCATGTATGACTATAAATGATTACACTAACAAGCATGAAAGTCTATCCATTCTCCTATTATCAAGAAAAGATCTAGCTATATTTTAGCTTTTACATTCAGGTAGGACATGCTTTTACTGTTGCTGATGTTTGTTTTTTTCTTTAAAATTTCCCAGGGCAAAATACATAATACATATAATGAGTTAGAAATGATCGTTATTCATTTATAGCCTCTCCAGTTAGAGTGAAATACTGTCGTTTTTAGGTCATTGTATAATGGTGTTTCTGGCATACGTGAATTGAATAAAGTAACTTTCAGTGCCAAGGTTAATGTATCAACTTCAGGTAGTTGCTTTGTTGAATTTTGTTAAATATTCTTGAGCTTCTCTAACCCTCTGAGACAGACTGAAATGAAAAGGAATTTAATTAGTGTGTGCTGGGAATGTAATGTGATACATTAAGTTTTTATTAAGAAAACTGGTACTGAACCACAATGTTATTGGTTCTGAAATTATCTTTCTAGATAAACAAAACACACATATGTGTAGATACACAGAGTAAATGTAAAGGGAGCCTATCAAATAGGACTAATTCAATGAAAGTTTGCATCATAAAATGATTTTGAAGGAAATGATTTTTCTTATACCACGTAAAATTCAGAAATAAAGCTCCTGTTTAATTTTGGAAGCACTGTTCAAGAGCAGTTAGGCTGTACCGTTTTAGTCATTGGGATTCAGTACTTCTATGATTAATTTCAAAGGCACATTGGTCCAGGATTATTATTAGGTTGGTCTGTTAATGCAAAATCTGTCAAGAAGGCCTTGAAGTGGAAACTACACAGATGCATACAAAGTTCTAGTTTAAAATACCTTTAATTCAAGGATTTGGCTATTTTAGTTTCATTTGGGGAAGGAAGCTCAAAATTAAGACAATTAATCCAATTGACCCATGATCTTAGCAGTGTGTAATACATTTTTGGGAATAAAAAACACTGATACTTCTCAAAAAAGCTCAGTTTAATATAAACCTGTTTATTCTAAGGTGTTAATATGAATTAAAATTAATATTATGTTAAAAATTAATAAAAGTGTGTATAATAACATACAAAATGAAAGAGATAAATTTTATAAATGGCAAAAGTGTTTTCCAGAATTTTAATGTTTGACTAAAACAGATAAGACTTTTTTCCCCTCTGCCTCATCATGCCCACAGACAGTATTTATATTATTTTGATATTAAATAGTCATGTGTAACTATCTCATATATTGCAGTTGAAATTTAAATTTCCAATTCAACTAATCCATCATCACACTATTTAACCTGATTTACTCACTTTAATATAATCTGTGATTTAAATTAACTGAGTAATTATTTGACCTTACTTTTAGTTTAATGCATGCAAATACAATGCCATAAAATAACCATTCTATTTTATATCACCTTGACTACCTCAAGCATTCATTATTAGAAATCAATCACTTAGAATATTTTATATAGATTTTCTAACTTCTATTATGGTTAGTTTAAAAAAGGAAATTGCATCTTTTGACCCAAACACCATAAAACGTACCACAATGTCATGTGTTTTTCTTATAATCAGTAGGTTTATTTTCTTTCTTTTTTTTTTTTAAGATTTTATTGATTTATTTGACAGACAGAGATCACAAGTAGGCAGAAAGGCAGGCAGAGAGAGATGGGGAAACAGGCTACCTGCTGAACAGGGAGCCTGATGCGAGGCTCGATCCCAGGACCCCAGAATCATGACCTGAGCCTAAGGCAGAGGCCCTAACCCACTGAGCCACCCAGGTGCCCCAGTAGGTTTATTTTCTAAAGAATACTACAAACAAGTCTGACTTATGATGGTTCAACTTAATTTCTTTCTTTTTTTTTTTTTTGGTTTTTTGATAGTCCAAAAGCAATACACTTTTAGTGGAAACTGAAGTCAATATTTAAATTAAATTAAGTTCAAAAATTAAATGTTGAATTTTGCCCTTTCCCCAGGCTAGAGATAAGCAGTTGATATTGTCTCATGATGCTGGACCCTGGCAACAAGCCACAGCTCCCTCCCCATCAGCCACGCCACCACGAGGGTCAAACAACTGATATACTTAGCAACAATTCTATACCCATCCAGTGTTCTGTTTTTCACTTTCAGTAAGTATTGAACAAATTACAGGAGGTAGTCAATATTTTATTATAAAATAAGCTTTGTGGGCAAGGATTTTGCCCAACTGTAAAAAGTCTTGTGAGCATGTGTAAGGTAGGCTAGGCTAAGCCATAATATTCCAGAGATTAGATGATTAGATACAGTCAGTAGATTTTCAACTTAATGATACCTTCATCGTACAGCAAGTTTATCAGTACATACCCTATCATAAGTTGAGGAAGATCTGTAGTTCTTTTCAAAGTTTCTCTTAAAGTGACAAATATATTTTTTAAAACTAAATTGATTCTAGAACATATTTAATGCAAACTTGTAGATTTTAAATCTTTTATCCTCAAAAATTGTAGGCCTTTTGATGAATAAGCATCACTTTTAGTGCTTATATTTAAGGAGACTTATTTTGCCAGCCAGGAAGGGAGCCTTGCCAGGAACTGAAGCGACAGGTGCCTTGTTTTTGGACTTCCAGCCTCCAGAACTGTGAAAAATATGTGTCTGTTGTTTAAGCTACCCCATCTATGGTATCTTGTTACGGCAGCCTGGCTGATTTATACATCTGCCAGTATCACAATATTACCTCAAAATGAATTACTAGTCAAAATAATATGCAATGTATATTCTGAACCCAAAGCAAGTTGTCTCTTTTCTGTTTCGAATAGTAGAAATATACATAATGTAACCAGTTCTTCATGACTTTATGTTTTTCATTAGTCACAACATTAGCAGCTGTGTTTCTCCTTACCAAAAGATCCTAGAAATAAATGCAGGTGTTCCTGGAGACAAATGCAAATGATATCAACTTCCTCATATTTTAATCCACTGAGTGTTTAATTATGGAATGCAGTCTTTAGATTTTATTTATGTTAATAGTAATGCCATACAAAATAGATGGAGAGCAAGAGTTAAAATTTCAGAAAAGTTCATGAATTATTCTCATCATCAATCACGTCACTGTTGACAAATGCTCCATATGTTCATAACGTCTCGTCCTTTGCTTGATTTTTAATGTGCTTTGAATATCAATACTTGAATAAAACCATGTCTCAGTCATAAAAGAAAGATAGTAAGCTACTCGGTGATTTTAAATGTTAATTTACCTTTATCTGTTACAAAATCCTGACTTACATTCTTTGCTACATTTATATATATATGTATCTTACTTACTTAACCAAAATGGGAACAATATAAAACTAGGGCCCATGTTTTATACTGTTTCCTGATTTTAATAACAATTACAGGGCCACATTTCAACAGGTGTTATGAAAAGTGCACAAAATTTTATAAATGAGAGTTATTCATAAAATATTTTGTAATTCTCCCTCTGACCTTCACCATGTGGTTGTGACTTGAAAGTCTTAGATACTTTGCCTGTGTTCATCGAAAATGACTTCAGGCAAGTTACTTAGACTCACTGCGCCTCCTTCTATCATTGAAAAGGAGGATGTTCAGGGTACCTATCTCATTTTTGTTGGGGGAATTATAGGTTTTGTTAAGCCCAAAGTATATTGCTAGATACGGAAGTTCTATATAAGTGTTCACTACTATTTTCTAATTATGTTTGATTATATAAATATTAATTTATCATTTATGGAAATACGAATATATGCTAAGAGGCTTCTGCAAACATTCGCTGAACACAGAGGGGTATTTAACAAACCCAGGCAAATGAATCCAGTTGGCAATGCCCAGTGGCTCCATGCTCTGATCGTTGTGATTCAGTCCTCCAGATGCATCTTTGTTGGGGACTCCTTTATAGAAACACCCCAAGTTCTCTTACTATTCAGTTTACCTTTTCATGTTCCCTTTAAAATTTTTTTTAAAGATTATTTATTTATTTATTTATTTGAGAGAGAGAGACAGTGAGAGAGATCATGAGCGAGGAGAAGGTCAGCAGACTCCCCGTGGAGCTGGGACCCTGATGTGGGACTCGATCCCGGGACTCCAGGATCATGACCTGAGCCGAAGGCAGTCGTCCAACCAACTGAACCACCCAGGCATCCCTTCATGTTCCCTTTAAATCGCTCCCCACCACCATCCCACTTCTCTTTATTCTGTACATTCCTATAAATTCAGAAGTGAATTTTTAATCTGTGAATTTGTAATCTGTGCTGGGGGACATAACTTCCTACATGGATAAATTCAAACTTATACTGAGCCTTTTTCTTTCTTTTTTTTTTTTAAGATTTTATTTATTTATTTGACAGAGAGAGATCACAAGTAGGCAGAGAAGCAGGAAGAGAGAGAGAGAGAGGGAAGCAGGCTCTCTGATGAGCAGGGAGCCCAACATGGGACTCGATCCCAGGATCCTGAGATCATGACCTGAGCTGAAGGCAGCGGCTTAACCCACTGAGCCATCCAGGCGCCCTATACTGAGCCTTTTCTTGAAGCGACTATTTATTTAGAACAATTTTGCCCCATGGAGTACTGAGTTTTTATAGCAATTATTTATAATTCTCATTTCAAGAAATGAATAAGGAAGCATGCTTGCAAAACAAATGGCTTGTCTAGTTTTAGGCAGCTAAGAAATGACAAATATTTGTTTCACCTCTGACTTAATAGGACTCAAAATTATATGTTATTTTCAAAAGATTGATAGGATCTGTATATATATGAGGAGTAAAAATGTACATTTTGCAGTTTAAAACCTCTCCACTGTGAAATTTCTAGTAGGAGAATTAAAATACTAATACAGGAACCCACAGACCACAGAGTCATCTGTGAATGGAAATCAAGGCATTTGTGAATTTAAGTGGAAAGAATATAGTTCCGTTTTTATTAACCTCAGACAGAAAAAGATTATTTCTCTCAATCATAAATATAGGAAATAAATAAAAGCAGCATATTTGTTAGCAGTAGAACTTAAAGATTTTTTTTAAGATTTTATTTATTTGAAAGATCACAAGTAGGCAGAGAGGCAGGCAGAGAGTGAGAGAGGAGGAAGCAAGCTCCCTGCTGAGCAGAGAGCCCGATGTAGGGCTCAATCCCAGGCCCCTGGGATCATGACCTGAGCCGAAGGCAGAGGCTTCAACCCACTGAGCCACCCAGGCACCCCAGAACTTAAAGATTTTAATACAATATTGCAACTTTTGCAGATATCCCAAATAAGTTTTTCTCATTACTACTTCAAAATTATCATTGTTATTAAATATGCTGCTATATCTTATCTTACCCTGTTAGTAAGGAAACATAAGTTCTAATTTTTGTGGTTTTATTTTGATAAGTAAATTTTACACAGTCTTTTTCCTCTGCATACTCACATCTTTTATTTTATGTATTTAAAAAAATATTCTGCAAAGTGATCCATTGTCTTTACTGCACAATCCAAAGGGGATCACATACAGAGAAATTTAAGAATTCCTTTACTACAATATATGGTACCCCAAAAAATGAAATTTTGAGAAATATATTCAAAACATGGGTTGATTTTGTTAAGCAAAAACAAGGTTATGACTTTTCTTGTATTTCACAGAGTATGGAATAATACAAAAACATAATTATACTATTTACATATAGAATTTATAACATCTTAATAATGGGCTTAAAAGAATGGTACAGGGTAATATTATAACACAGTCGGTTAACAGATCCAAAGATACCAATTAAATCAAATTTCTGATTTTTTTGAGAATATACTCATTAAGCACTTACTATCATAGTTTTGGGGCCAAAGGAGAAAAGACCTGTGCAAAATACCCAGTCATGTGCAATCATTATGATTTTTATGCCCTGGGTGGGTATAAAAGAATATAAAATAAAAACAATGAATAACAATATGGAAAATGAAAAAAGAATACAGTGGAATGGAACAGAGATGTGAACAATGTTCTTTTATAAAACAAAAGAGAAATTTTATTATACATGTGAAATGCTTCTTGACTCACTTGAACGGTAATTTTGCTGAATAACAGGGCCCTGAGATAGAAGACACCACTTGTTAAAAGAAAACTTGGGTGGTGACCAGAAATTTGGTTTCCATCCTATTCAATCTTAAGACTCTCACTCTATGAAGCTGCTTCTCATGAACTGGGGGCATTTCAGAATTAGATAATAGAGAAGTTCAGTGAACTGTAATGTGCATTAAGAAACAGAGAATTTTTGTGTTACCTTTGGGGAAAATGTCCTTTGGTTCCACTTGAGATACACTGTCACTGACCTGCATTAAACATAAAATGTAATATTGATTTTTAAATGCATTTTTAAATGTATTCTACACATACTACTTAGATGAGAAATCTTTTATACTTACAATAAAAACCTTGATAGTTCTACATGATGACTCCGCCAACTGATTTTAGATTAATTCTCCACCAAGCAACAATAGCTAAATAGTAAAATTTGATAATTTTAACTAACTATATGAAATTAATTAGATCTAACAGCTTATCATTGTTAAGATACGCATTTTTATGTGAATTCCTGCTAGGTGTCTCTAATATAACTTAAACACTAGCACTAAATATATAACTATATCTCTACTTAGATATTGATATACACACACACACACACACACACACACACATATATATATATATTTTTTTTTTGGTAAAATCTCATTTGAAGAGATATGCATGTGTGAACTGACAAATGGTATCTGTCCAAAATAAATGAGACCCTGTGAACACTCGTTTTTTTGTGATTTTTGCTGAGATATGTTAGGATTATTTAAAGAATTATTTTAAGAAAAAATTATCTTGTTTTACACTCTTCCTTAGTTATAATTTTCCACCTGATTGCTTAATTTTTAAACTTTTCTTAAACATCTGCTAGGTGCCAGGATGACATTCTGCTGGAGTGGTTAGTATTTCTGCCAACTAATTCCTCAGATCTAGTCTAGAAAAGGGTAATAAATTAACCATTGAAAGGTACCAGGATGTATCACAATACAGTATGAGAGACTGTGAACTCTGAGAAACAAACTGAGGGTTTTGGAGTGGGGGTGTTTGGAGAGCCTGGTGGTGGGTAATATGGAGGGCAAGTGTTGCATGGAGCCCTGGTTGTGGTGCTTAAACAATGAATCTTGGGACACTGAAAAAATTAAATTAAAAGAAAATATGTATATGCATTTCAATACAAAACATCTAGTTCTGGGGGCACCTGAGTGCCTCAGTTAGTTAAGTGTCTGCCTTGGGCTTGAGTCATGATCCCAGGTCCTGGAATGGAGCCCCCGTCGGGCTTCCTGCTCAGTGGGGAGTCTGCTTTTCCCTCTGCCTCTTCCTCTCTCTCTCTGTGTCTCTCATGAATAAGTAAATAAATAAATAAAATATTTTAAAAATCTGATTCTGAAGTTTAGAGCTTATATATCTGCAACTGGCACATTATCTATGACTACATAACAAAACGGTAGGTAGTTGTTTTATTATTATGTTACATTTTTATAAATTAATTATTTAAGTGAACAAATGAGAGTCTCCAACTGAGTATTCTTGGGAAAGATCATGAGAGCTTCTTGTTGAGCTTATGATATACTTAAGTTGATTTGTAAAGAGCAAGTAGAATTTGTACATCAGAAGAACATGATTACAGAGATGGGCTGGGAGCTAAAACCCATAGTACAATAGAAAATACAGTTTGCTAGAATCTTGGAGAATACAGAAGAAGATGGTACTGGTTCCACCTTCATGGAACTCCAAAAGAAAGTGCACCATGAGAGGAACTAAAATGGAAACATAAATAAAAGTTATGGTAGAATAGAATACTCGCTGGTCCTTTCTGACCGGTAGCAACATCGGAGTGATAATCCTAAGGCACTCTTCTGATCTCTGGAGACGTTACAGAGATTGGTTGGTGAACGTCCCCCAAATGTTTAAAGTCTATTAAAATGGCTAGTTTTTTTTTTTTTTAACTTGTAGGACAATAAAATGAAGAATGCATAGAAGGAAGGAAGGAAGAATACTTACTGGCTTACAAAGGAAGAAATAAATTTGAAAGATTCTAAAGCAGCAGACTTTAAAGGCATTCATCATCAGCAGTGGAAAGCTAGTGGAGGAATGAGTCTAGTTCAGTGCTTCTCCAGGCCTCTGTGTGAAGGGTTCCTGACCTAACACCTCTGTAAAACACAATAGAGATGAATTACTAGAAAAATAAAATGAAAATTAAAAACCATAAGAATATAATTTACTTTTATTACCAGATTCAACAGACTTAAACTAAAGGAATACAACAAGAACAAAAATAAGGAAAAAGAAAAATCTTTCAAAGGGTGTATACATTACTTATTAAAAGTGTGTGAACCCATACTTAAACTGTAATTTTGAAATTATGATAAAACAAAGTTTTGAGTAGAATAGCAGCTCTTTATATCAACTTCATATATACATTATTTGACCTAACAACTCTGTACCAATTTTTGAAGACTTTTATATGACAAGAGAGCTTGCTTCTTTTCAAACTTATCAAGTAGAGACTAGATTGATGATGGCCCTGCACTAAGGAAATAATATGTAAATTGCTTATATGCTTTTTAAAAACAACTTTACCAAAGAATGATATAAATACAAAAAAATGACACATATTTAGAGTGTATAATATGGTAAATTTTGACATATGTATACAGCCATGAAATATCATAGTCAATAAAATCAACATATTGAACACCCCATATATTTTTCTCAGGCTTCACTGTGATCCTTTCCTGCCACACTTTCTCTGTCTGATCTACTTTATGTCACAATAGATTAGCTTACAGTTTTTAAGAATTTTATGTAAATGGAACTATATGGTATATGTATATTTTTGTCTGGATACTTTCACAAAGGATAATTATTTGGGGATTCATTTATGATGTTGCATATACTACTAACTCATTCATTTTTTTTAAGTTTTTATTTAAATTCCAGTTGGTTAACATATAGTGTAATATTAGTTTCAGGTGTAGAATTTAGTGTTTCAACACTTATATAACACCCAGTGCTCATCACAACTGTTCATTCGTTTTTGTTGCTTGGTAGTACTACATTTAATAGATATATCAAAACGTGTTTATCCATTTACCTGGGTTATTTCCAGATTATGGTTTATATGAGTATAGCTGTTATATACAAAAGTCTTTGTAAAGATCTATGCTTTGTTTTATATTGAGTCAAGAGGGATAGTTGGAGCATAAAGCATTTGCTTACCTTTGTAAGAAACTACCAGGGGGGGCACCTGTGTGGCTCAGTAGGTTAAGCCTCTGACTCTTGATTTCAGCCCAGGTCATGATCTCAGGGTGGTGAGATCGAGTCCCATGTCGGGCTTTGTGCTGAGTGGGGAGTCTAATTCTCTCTCTCCCTTTTTCTCCCTCTGCCCCTCCCCCATTCATGTTCATTCTCCAGTTCCCTCAAATACATAAATAAATAAATCTCGAAAATGAAAAAGAAACTACTGGGGCACTGGGGGCTCAATCAATTAAGGGTCCAAGTATTGATCTCAGCTTAGGCCTTGATCTGAGGGTCATGAGTTCAAGGCCCATGTTGGGCTCCATGCTTGACGTGGAGCCTACACATATAAATAAGTAAGTAAGTAAGTCAGTCAATAAATAAATAAATAAAATTAAAATTAAAATTAAAAAGCTACCAAAGTCTTTACCAAAATGGCAATACCACTTTATATGCCCACCAGCAATGTATGAGCATCTCATTTACTCCACAGGTGGTAACTGGCACTGTTCCAAACTCTAGGTCAACTCCAGGTACTGTTACCTGTCAGAAGTGATTATTCTTTTCCAAATTCCAGCATTTTCTTCACTGACCTCCACTAGGCAGTACTCAGCTGAACACATGAAGGGGGACTCTCTTTCATGTTATTTCTGATTTTCTATTCTGCAAACTGACGGTCTTGGCTTCTGTCGAGATTCAACTCCACTTCTTTCACCTCAGGAACCTGTAGGGTTCAACCTAGGCTCCAAATACCACACTGTGGTTAGGAAATTCTCTCAATGTAGTAAAGTGAGGCAATTTTAGAACTCACTTCATCTGTTTTTCATCTCACGGGGATCACTGCCATTCATTTTCTCATGTCTATTGTCTTAAAATCCACTGTTACATTTTTAAATTTGTTTCAGGAAAGAGAGTGAATCTGGCCTTGGTTAGAATTTAATTTCTCTATATTCTAATGCATAGAACTATAGCAATTGTCAAGGTACAGTTTCCAAAGGAAATATGATGGGAATTGAATAAAGAAATTATTAAGAATTCAGGAACTTAAATAAAAATTATATATACATAAAAATAAGTTACATTTGGGCACCTGGGTGGCTCAGTGGGTTAAGCCGCTGCCTTCCGCTCAGGTCATGATCTCAGGGTCCTGGGATCGAGGCTGGCATCGGGCTCTCTGCTCAGCAGGGAGCCTGCTTCCCTCTCTCTCTCTCTGCCTGCCTCTCTGTCTACTTGTGATCTCTCTCTGTCAAATCAATAAATAAAATCTTTAAAAAAAAATAAGTTACATTATAGTTTTAAAATTAATTTCGAAGTCTTAATCATGGGCCTTTTTTTACATTGTTTTATAAATCTAAGATCAAAATATGTTATCACTTAAATGGATTCTGGATCCATGAATTTCCTTTGTAAAGATGTTTATATTGATATAAAGTAAAATGGTAAAATGTTTTTATTTGGTATTTGATGATATCTTTAGCAGATGTCATGTATCTAGATCATTACCTACTTCAATATTAAAACATAGTTATAATATGGAACATGTCATAACTTAGTATGGAAACTCTATCTTTCCTTATTTTCCATTGGAAAACATACTACCTTCTTTTCCTTGGATAGAAATATAAAAATAAATTTAAAATAATAAGTAAATAAAAATAAATGGTATCAGAAAAATAAGTGGTCCTAGTTGATTAGGACCTATTCAATTAGCGTCTTTCAAAATTAGGACCAGGGGACCTCGGGTGGCTCATTCATTAAGCTTCTGCCTTTGGCTTAGGTCATGATCTCAGGGTCCTTGGATCCAAGCCCCACATCAGGCTTTCTGCTCAGCGGGAAGCCTCTTTCTCTCTCTCCCATGTCCCCTGCTTGTATTCCCTCTCTTGCTGTCTCTCTCTGTCAAATAAGTAAATGAATAAATAATTTTTTAAAAAATAAAATAAAGAAATAAAATTGGGACCAAATTGTTTTTTTTTTTTTTTTTTTTTTTTTTTTTTGTTCTATTTTTTTTTATTTGGGGTCCTTTATTTATATTTTTTTATTTTTTATAAGCATATATTTTTATCCCCAGGGGTACAGGTCTGTGAATCACCAGGTTTACACACTTCACAGCACTCACCAAAGCACATTATTTGTTCTATTTTTTATGTGATTTTTTTTTTTTTTTTAATTTTTTATTTTTGATAAACATATATTTTTATCCCCAGGGGTACAGGTCTGTGAATCAACAGGTTTACACACTTCACAGCACTCACCAAATCACATACCCTCCCCAATGTCCATAATCCCACCCCCTTCTCCCAAACCCCCTCCCCCCGGCAACCCTCAGTTTGTTTTGTGAGATTAAGAGTCACTTATGGTTTGTCTCCCTCCCAATCCCATCTTGTTTCATTTATTCTTCTTCTACCCACTTAAGCCTCCATGTTGTATCACCACTTCCTCATATCAGGGAGATCATATGATAGTTGTCTTTCTCTGCTTGACTTATTTCGCTAAGCATGATACGCTCTAGTTCCATCCACGTTGTTGCAAATGGCAAGATTTCATTTCTTTTGATGGCTGCATAGTATTCCATTGTGTATATATACCACATCTTCTTGATCCATTCATCTGTTGATGGACATCTAGGTTCTTTCCATAGTTTGGCTATTGTGGACATTGCTGCTATAAACATTCGGGTGCATGTGCCCCTTTGGATCACTACATTTGTATCTTTAGGGTAAATACCCAATAGTGCAATTGCTGGGTCATAGGGCAGTTCTATTTTCAACATTTTGAGGAATCTCCATGCTGTTTTCCAGAGTGGCTGCACCAGCTTGCATTCCCACCAACAGTGTAGGAGGGTTCCCCTTTCTCCGCATCCTCGCCAACATCTGTCATTTCCTGACTTGTTGATTTTAGCCATTCTGACTGGTGTGAGGTGATATCTCATTGTGGTTTTGATTTGTATTTCCCTGATGCCGAGTGATATGGAGCACTTTTTCATGTGTCTGTTCGCCATCTGGATGTCTTCTTTGCAGAAATGTGTCTGTTCATGTCCTCTGCCCATTTCTTGATTGGATTATTTGTTCTTTGGGTGTTGAGTTTGCTAAGTTCTTTATAGATTCTGGACACTAGTCCTTTATCTGATATGTCGTTTGCAAATATCTTCTCCCATTCTGTCAGTTGTCTTTTGATTTTGTTAACTGTTTTTCCTTTGCTGTGCAAAAGCTTTTGATCTTGATGAAATCCCAGTAGTTTTTTTTTTCCCTTGCTTCCCTTGCCTTTGGCGTTGTTCCTAGGAAGATGTTGCTGCGGCAGAGGTCGAAGAGGTTGCTGCCCGTGTTCTCCTCAAGGATTTTGATGGATTCCTTTCGTACATTGAGGTCCTTCATCCATTTTGAGTCTATTTTTGTGTGTGGTGTAAGGAAATGGTCCAATTTCATTTTTCTGCATGTGGCTGTCCAATTTTCCCAGCACCATTTATTGAAAAGGCTGTCTTTTTTCCATTGGACATTCTTTCCTGCTTTGTCGAAGATTAGTTGACCATAGATTTGAGGGTCTATTTCTGGGCTCTCTATTCTGTTCCATTGATCTATGGGTCTGTTTTTGTGCCAGTACCATGCTGTCTTGATGATGACAGCTTTGTAATAGAGCCTGAAGTCCGGAATTGTGATGCCACCAACGTTGGCTTTCTTTTTCAATATCCCTTTGGCTATTCGAGGTCTTTTCTGGTTCCATATAAATTTTAGCATTGTATGTTCCATTTCTTTGAAAAAGATGGATGGTACTTTGATAGGAATTGCATTAAATGTGTAGATTGCTTTAGGTAGCATAGACATTTTCACAATATTTATTCTTCCAATCCAGGAGCATGGAACATTTTTCCATTTCTTTGTGTCTTCCTCAATTTCTTTCATGAGTACTTTATAGTTTTCTGAGTATAGATTCTGTGTCTCTTTGGTTAGGTTTATTCCTAGGTATCTTATGGTGTTGGATGCAATTGTAAATGGGATTGACTCCTTAATATCTCTTTCTTCTGTCTTGCTGTTGGTGTAGAGAAATGCAACTGATTTCTGTGCATTGATTTTATATCCTGACACTTTACTAAATTCCTGTAAAAGTTCTAGCAGTTTTGGAGTGGAGTCTTTTGGGTTTTCCACATATAGTATCATATCATCTGCGAAGAGTGATAATTTGACTTCTTCTTTGCCGATTTGGATGCCTTTAATTTCCTTTTGTTGTCTGATTGCTGAGGCTAGGACCTCTAGTACGATGTTGAATAGCAGTGGTGATAATGGACATCCCTGCCGTGTTCCTGACCTTAGCGGAAAAGCTTTCAGTTTTTCTCCATTGAGAATGATATTTGCGGTGGGTTTTTCATAGATGGCTTTGATGATATTGAGGTATGTGCCCTCTATCCCTACACTTTGAAGAGTTTTGATCAGGAAGGGATGTTGTACTTTGTCAAATGCTTTTTCAGCATCTATTGAGAGTATCATATGGTTCTTGTTCTTTCTTTTATTGATGTGTTGTATCACATTGACTGATTTGCGGATGTTGAACCAACCTTGCAGCCCTGGAATAAATCCCACTTGGTCGTGGTGAATAATCCTTTTAATGTACTGTTGAATCCTATTGGCTAGTATTTTGTTGAGTATTTTCGCATCTGTGTTCATCAAGGATATCGGTCTATAGCTCTCTTTTTTGGTGGGATCCTTGTCTGGTTTTGGGATCAAGGTGATGCTGGCCTCATAAAATGAGTTTGGAAGTTTTCCTTCCATTTCTATTTTTTTGGAACAGTTTCAGGAGAATAGGAATTAGTTCTTCTTTAAATGTTTGGTAGAATTCCCCCGGGAAGCCGTCTGGCCCTGGGCTTTTTGTTTGTTTGGAGATTTTTAATGACTGTTTCAATCTCCTTACTGGTTATGGGTCTGTTCAGGCTTTCTATTTCTTCCTGGCTCAGTTGTGGTAGTTTATATGTTTCTAGGAATGCATCCATTTCTTCCAGATTGTCAAATTTATTGCCGTAGAGTTGCTCATAGTATGTTCTTATAATAGTTTGTATTTCTTTGGTGTTAGTTGTGATCTCTCCTCTTTCATTCATGATTTTATTTATTTGGGTCCTTTCTCTTTTCTTTTTGATAAGTAGGGCCAGGGGTTTATCAATTTTATTAATTCTTTCAAAGAACCAGCTCCTAGTTTCGTTGATTTGTTCTATTGTTTTTTTGGTTTCTATTTCATTGATTTCTGCTCTGATCTTTATGATTTCTCTTCTCCTGCTGGGCTTAGGGTTTCTTTCTTGTTCTTTCTTTCTCCAGCTCCTTTAGGTGTAGGGTTAGGTTGTGTACCTGAGACCTTTCTTGTTTCTTGAGAAAGGCTTGTAGCGCTATATATTTTCCTCTCAGGACTGCCTTTGTTGTGTCCCACAGATTTTGAACCGTTGTATTTTCATTATCATTTGTTTCCATGATTTTTTTCAATTCTTCTTTAATTTCCCGGTTGACCCATTCATTCTTTAGAAGGATACTGTTTAGTCTCCATGTATTTGGGTTCTTTCCAAACTTCCTTTTGTGGTTGAGTTCTAGCTTTAGAGCATTGTGGTCTGAAAATATGCAGGGAATGATCCCAATCTTTTGATACCGGTTGAGTCCTGATTTAGGACCGAGGATGTGATCTATTCTGGAGAATGTTCCATGTGCACTAGAGAAGAATGTGTATTCTGTTGCTTTGGGGTGAAATATTCTGAATATATCTGTGATGTCCATCTGGTCCAGTGTGTCGTTTAAGGCCTTTATTTCCTTGCTGATCTTTTGCTTGGATGACCTGTCCATTTCAGTGAGGGGAGTGTTAAAGTCCCCTACTATGATTGTATTATTGTTGATGTGTTTCTTTGATTTTGTTATTAATTGGTTTATATAGTTGGCTGCTCCCACATTGGGGGCATAGATATTTAAAATTGTTAAATCTTCTTGTTGGACAGACCCTTTGAGTATGATATAGTGTCCTTCCTCATCTCTTATTATAGTCTTTGGCTTAAAATCTAATTGATCTGATATAAGGATTGCCACTCCTGCTTTCTTCTGATGGGACCAAATTGTTTTTAATGTTGCAGATATACTATATGTTTATTCCACAGTTCAAACATTCTTGGCAGGATTTCTCCATGATACCCTTTCTGTTTTAGTATGCATTATGAGTTGTTTATAATCAACTTTTATAGTATCATAAAACAACAATATTTAATGATATTATATTTTATATAATTTATAATATACTAGCCTCTTCATCATTTGCATTCCATTAGGCATACTGTTTATTTCAACTGATTTTCTTTTTTCATATAAATTCTTCTTTAAGGAAGGAAGCATTCTGTTGATTTATATTCTGACACAGTTTTCTTAATGTGGATAACTATTCTAGTATGTTTTTTGTAACTGTAGCTGTGTCATCAGATTATATTTCACAACAAATTCTAAACTTCAAATTATATATATATTAACAATGTAAACCTTCATAGTTCAGTTCAATATGACTATTTGTGAGCAATTAAGCTCAAAACGTATCCTCTCTTTATATCGCCATTATATTCAAATTGCACATATGCTGAAAGAATGTCTATGTTAGAAATATATATGCATTCATCACTTTATAATGAGAGTTCCAATGCTAAGTTTTTTTGCTGTATGATTTAGCCAAACTATGAGCAATGATGTCATTGGAAATTGATGCTTCAGCTAACTTCTTGGCCACAAATTAATTTTATTCTGTCACATATCTTTGATGCAGGCTATGATTAATGTCTTGTCAACTGTATATAAGTATTCATTTTAGTTTTAATTTATTAAGAAGGACAAAACATTAAGTTTGATATGTGAAATATTGCATACTGTCTTCTATCGGCTTTAAATATGGTTCTCTTTCTGTCAAAGACATCGGAGAGGTTTTTCATACTTACTGGTTATACTTTGCATGTAAATGGCGCTTATATAAAATTGCAATGAAAGTTGTCTCTCAGATGATTTGCTTATATCATGGACTTGTAGACCAACAGTAATTTGTGGAGTAGCACAGGTATAATGTGGTTTTCTAACTGCTTTGATTTTGGTGATGTAACGAATAGTGTCCTAGTAACCACTGAAGGGAAAATGGAAGGAGAATGTTTATGCCAACCAGGCAGGCTGAGGTCACTTTTCAACATTTTGTGATCAATATTCCTCAGGCTGCATACTTTTCATTGTGAAAACGCTGGTCTAAAATTTAGGAGATTGATATTAGTAAGAAGAATGTGCTTGAATTTTTTTTTTTTTTCTGGTCTGCACTGAGCTATTAGTGTAATACAAGAGAATGCAGATGGAGAATGGGATAAAAGGGGAAAGTCAAAGGTTTGTAGTCTTGGTAAAGGGAAAGAGTAGGGTTTAGGGGAATCATGAATATGGGACATTTGGAGAAAGATGTTTCTTGTGGATTTTGCCCTCTCTTTATCTATAAGACTTTTTGAATTTTATAATCTTTATCCATTAAATGAGAATTGACCCTATTTCTTATATTCCAACTGTTGTAGTAGTATCTGTTTCATAATAGAGAATATGCTTTCACATCAATCTAGCTAGAGAGAGAAACAAGAGCCAAAGTCCTCTGAAATACTTAAAATGCCTAGTCGTTATAGCTTGCTTTTCATCTCTCTGATTTAAATGTTTAAACTTTTCGATAGTTTTACTGCTCAGGATTGATGGGCTCAAGCAAAAGCAGCCTATCACTCTAAGTTACACTTGGTTGCCAGGCTTAACTCAAAGAAAGTATAAAATATCTTCAGGCCTTTTGAAATTTCAGTGCAGTTTCTAGAATATGTATGGAAGAATGGAAAATGCTCAACGTTGTGCTGAACTGTTCGCTTAAGTCCTTGCATTTGATAATTCATGAATATTTCTAGTGTAAGGTGAGGATAGTAATAATGAAAAATTAATCTGGCTTGTGGAATAATAAAACAGGTTTTGACATAATTTGGAGGAACATATTATCTATATATAATAATATTTTGCAGTTTCTTTTTTTTTCCATGTTGATTGTAAAATATTTCCTATCCTGACCTAGGGATTTTTATATATAAAAGATATCATATAAACTTGCTGCATCTATTTTCCAGTTAAGGGTGCAAGGTGGAAGACCACTGAAAGCCTGCAGGAGTGTAAGGATTGTAAGAGGAAGCTCCATTCCGATGTGCTGCTTTTTGTCAATCACATCGGACCACTGATTTACAACTTGAATTTCTCTAAGTAGACACAACCCCAAGAAGATTGTCATTGGAACCTGGGAACACAAGAAAGACATGGCATGATTCCATTTGAAGTAAACTTACCTGTTTACGAAGAGAAAACCATATTTTCTTCTTATATGTTTGTTATCATGGATGCAGAGAAGATGCAAAAAAGCTTCTAGCGGATTTTGAAAAATCCGCTTAATGCTTAAAATGGAAGATGCAAAAGTAATTTCAATGCTAAAGCCGCACTTGTGATCAAGAATTATTAATAATATGAGTATCTATATAATCTTTAAAATAATTTCATATTCTGTGTGTAATGTATTACAGTGATCGTATTCTGATTTTGGATAAAAGTATTTTAAAGCACCTGTCGTGATTTCCTCTAATGCTTTATGCCAAGTGAACAAGGTGAAATTAAAACACGCGCCACCTAGTGGTCCAGAAACATATGGCTCTTTAATTTTATTGTTTGGAAAATGGAGGGAGAAATCCCTAATTCCCATTCCTCCTCCAGTTTCCAAGTAAAGTGGAGGACTATAAAACTGTTAAGGAAAACTTGCCCCCAGAAGGAGTTAAACAGACAAGGAACATTTTAGTCGGGACTACTGCAATAGAGAAGTAAGACTATTGGCCTGGGGAGAAAACATGATTTCAACTGCTGAAACCAAAACCCGGAGAGTTTTTAACCACTGAGTCCGACTGTGGAAAAGCACTGAAGGACCTTAGGGCTGAATTGCGCAATATGATTAGGCTCTATTCGTTTGCTAATGGCTCTTACAGAAGCGGGGATCCTACCCTCCTGGTTGATCTTAAGGCATTACCTTCCTTGAGGATCCTATTTCAAGGAATGGACCCCAAGTCCTTGAGAATGGCATTCCTAAATTCCAGGCAAGAGGCAAGAAGAAGATTTACATTTTAAAAAGATTTTCTAAAGTAGAAGTTCTAAAAACTGAGAGGACAGGGGACTGTGTTCAGGAAGAAACCTAATGCTTAGTTGAAAACAGAACTTTAATGCCTTCTTGGTCAAAGATACACACACATACACAACATACACACAGTTTCCCCCTCTTTCTCTCGGTTTCTTGCTAACATGGTAAATGACTGGGACAATTAATTTAGTTTTCATAAATTTATTTATTTGCGATGAGAAATGTCCAACGTAGTTTAGTTTTCTTGTGTTTTTTTTTTAATATTTTTCATTACTCATTGACTACCCATTACCTGAGAAAATTCCACAAAATACGTTTAAACGAAAAAATTCTAGAAATCAAGATATGCGTTTGGAAACCAAGATGTGCTTCAGGAATAATTAAAGCATAATGGAGTTCTGTTCATTCTTTCTTTTCTTTCTTTCTTTCTTTCTTCCTTCCTTCCTTCCTTCCTTCCTTCCTTCCTTCCTCCTTCTTTCCTTTCTTTTCTTTCTTCTCTTTCTTTCCTTACTTCTTTCTTTTCTTTTCTCTCTTCTTTTCTTTTCTTTTTTTCTTTCATCTCAGTTTCTACTCACCCACAGTCTGTGACGATCATACCTTATCCTGGTATCTTGTTCCCCCGTGTATCCTCTCAACATACTGTGGGTTATCACAGGGGTGATATATAATAATCTTAGAATTCTGAATCTGAAATTAAATTTACTTGTTGGCTTGTGCCTTTAATTTATGATTCCATTTTTGTATTTTCCCAGCTTTTTGATGTCACATTGTGATATGCAAAATGGAAAATGAAACTTAATCAAGCATTATCATTAAGGGAAAAGAACAAATGTAATTTTAAATGAAGATATTTATTTGATGACAGATAACTAATAATCAAAGCAGTTAAAGTAGCTTCAAAATATTTAACTTCTTTTTCACCTGATGACTTTTCCTCATCCTTTGAGGAGATTCTTTTCATCTTGCATCCCAGAAAACCTATCTTACAGCTGATCATTAAAGCTGTAGCATAGTTACCTCTAATGCTATCAATTTTCAAAACATTACAGTTTTATTGACACTACAGATGACATCATATTATATAAAACACAAACTAAAAACAGAATGTATGTGCTCCCTCTTATATTCCTAAGAAGATACAGGGATAATTTCTTGGAGAGAAATTAATTAAGGGAGAGAACTTTATACATTAGATGCCACTCTTTTTTTTTTTTTTAATTTTATGTATTTATTTGACAGAAAGAGAGATCACAAGTAGGCAGAGAGGCAGGCTGAGAGAGAGGAAGAAGCAGGCTCCCTGCTGAGCAGAGAGCATGATGTGGGGCTGGATCCCAGGATCCTGAGATCATGACCTGAGCCCAAGGCAGAGGCTTAACCCACTTAGCCACTCAGGCGCCCCTAGGATGCTACTCTTGATTTGATCACTTATCAGAATTCTGCATTATGTTTATTTTTTGTGGGCATTTTTAGGGTGAGTTTGTAGATTTGAGTTAATTTATCTCTTTAAATTAAATAACTTTTAAAAAAATGTTTAATTTACCAATATTTTGTAAAATATTCCAGAAGCACTAAATTGGAGGCAGGGGGACTCATTTGACTTAATCTCAGTCATTTCCAATATAACTTTTTTGTAGACAATTAGAATTTCATTAAAATCTACTTTCTCTCTGAAAATGAGCTCTAGAACAAACAGCTTGTCACTGAGAAAGCTTCGGTGAGCCTAATGAACTATTGTATTTAAAGTAAATACATTTCTATGTTTCCTTCTTTTTAAAACATACATTTATTTATTTATTTATTTATTTATTGAGAGCATACATGATTGTACACGCTCCTGTGCATGCTTTTAGGGAGAGGCAGAGGGAGATAGTTTCAAGCATGAAGCCAGGTATGGGCTGAATCGCATGACCCTGAGATCATGACCGAACCAGAATCATAGGTTGGTAGCTAAACCGACTGAGTCACCCAAGCATCCCTCTATATTTCCTACCTAAGTCTTTATTTTAACTATTCAAAAATCTTCAGATGGTTATAATTTAACAAATACGCTTTATTCTTCAGTTTTGAAAAAACTGTATTTCCTCATTCTAGAATTAAGAAAAGCATAAAACTCATTAAAACTCAATTTATATAATCTCTACCCTTTCCAGCTCACAGTGAAACAAAATCTTTAAATAGGAAGATAAGTAATTTGGAAGGTGAGTAATTTGCTTCTAATTATTTCATTGAAGAAGCCTGTAAAGTTTAACAGACTTTGAAAAATTCATTCAACTATAATAATATTCCAGTATCTATACAAACTCTAAGTGCATCTATTTACCATTCATGGAGCTGAAAGTAAACAGAAATGAAAGTATTTCATGTTACAAATGATGTGGATGAAACAATCATATTGTACAGTAATATATTCTAATTTGGAGGATATGTAGTTTATTATATACTTGCCCTTCTTTTGATGAAGGAGGAACACCATTTTATACAAATATGACACACCCATTCATGTGTGTATGTTTTCTTTTTTTCCCAGATAGCCCTGGAATACCTCTCTTCCTAATAAAAGTCATTTAACGTCACCTCCATTTCCAGACTTCATCAAACTCTTCATTAAAATGATCATTCCCTACCTTGTGTCTCTGCTATGACCAGTTCTGCCCCCACTATAATATCTATACTTTTATAAATTCTCCTTTAACTTCATGGAAGTCCCTTCAAGTGAAAAACTGTTCAACTTATCTTCCCATCTTGAAGATCGGATAAAGAGAACTGGTAAAATTAACTATGGAACTATAATAGACACCAGTGAAGTCCTATTTTTTTCTCCTTTCTTCTCTTTGCTATTTTAAAAAGCAATTGCACAAAATAATCTATATATGTTATTAGAGATACACACTCTCTCTCTATATATATTTGCACACACACACGCATGTGCGTGCACGCACGCACACACACACACACACACACACATATATATTTATTTATATATATATATATATATATATATACAAACATTATTTAGCAATAAAGAAGAATGATGCCCTAATCCATATTACAACATGGAAGAAACTCAGCAACACGCCAAGTAAAAGAAGCCTGACACAAAACACCACGTATTGTATGTATTATATAATTTCATACAAAATGTCCAGAATAGGAAAATCTATAGACACAGAACATAGATTACTACTTAGATTATTAGGTTAGATTGGGATTGTTGGAGGGGATAGATAACAGGGAAATGATAGCTAAAAGTAAGAAGGCTTCTTTTTGAGGTGAAAAATAATGTTCCACTGGCTGTGGTGATGTTCACACATGCCTTTGAATATACTGAAAAATATTGAATGTACACTTTAAATAGGTGAATTGTACAGTATATGAATTGGATCTCAATGAAGCTGTTAAAAAATTCATGGAATAACATACTAAGCAGGAACCAAAAAATAGAGTTTGAATTTTTGTTTCATATATCTTAAAAGTCAACAAATATGTGTAATAAGTTTTTCCTTAGTAATACGATATTTTCTGTGATCACAAGATGACACACTTAGACTAAGGGCTTTATACTTATTTATTTTTTTTTATTATGAAGGCTTGATGAGACTGTTATTTGTGGCATGATTTTCTAATATTATTTAGGGTTTCTATGATCAAAGAATGTGGTTGTGCCATTTACCTTTTTTTAGTATCTTTTCCATAGTAACCTTTTATGTGTCCTATGACCAAGCATTTCAATGTATATGTGAGGAAATCTCTAGCCTTATATGAATTTGTAAAGGAAAAATACTCAAAAATTTTTATTAAGTGACATAAAAATGGAAAAATCTCATTTATTTTTAGATTTAATATTTATAAATAGCTCTATGAAAAATAATTTTTTACTTGGTAACTACCAAATATTAATAGTGTAAAAAATCCCTGAGGGGGAAAACAATCCAAATTCACCTCAAATTTGTACAAGATTTAAATTTCCATTTACAGATAGTAGAATTTTTATTTTTATTTATTTATTTATTTTTATCCTTAGGAGATTCCCTGGAGAAGTTTTGCATGTAAGTCTTTTAGCAGTGATCTTTGGAACAAAGTTTATGAAGGAGTCAAGGCAAGCAAAGATGGGCAGAAGAAGTCACAACCTATAAGCAAGTCTGGAGCTGAGATGGACCTTCAGAGATGTTTTTCATTGAAGTAAAGAATGGAGGACTCTTACTCCCTCATCACTCAGTTTATAGAACAAGTTGTCTGTCCCCCAGGGAGTGGGTCATTTCCTTGAAGAAACAACTGCCTTAAGCCAGGGGAAATCTGGGAAGGCACTGTATTATAAACTCCCAGCAACCACAGAAATGGGGGCCTCTGCCCTGAAGGGTGTGTTTGGGTTGGTGCCTACACTACAGCTTGCAAAAGAAAAGGGAGAAACTGAAAGAAAATATTTGATACATATAATTAGTTACATTGAGATAAGGCAGGAGAAGTAGAAGCATGTAAAGTATAAAATCAAAACAAAAAAAAATTTTAAGTTTAAAAATTCCTTTATTTTGGATAATGAAATACATAATTTCTTACCATTTATTTTGTATTTATCAAACTGTTAAAAAATCCATGCATACTCAACCTTAACATACATGTTGCATGCCAGGTAATTCAAATGTGATAAAACTAAATACTAAGCTTTAATGATAATCTAGGAATAAACATCCACTCTCTCTTATTTTTCTTCCAAAGTAAATTACCAATGATTTCTTTTACTTTTGACCAAAATATAAAGAAAAAAATCCTTTTCACTACTGAGGGGAAAACACTCTTTCTTTGCTTCTGTATACATTTGATGGATTTTTACAGCCTCTATTACTTAGGTAAATTCTCTGCTATGTTTTCTTTCCCATTCTTTGTATATTGTGTTAACCATGTCATCTCAATGCCACTATCAGCCTTCATGAGGGGAAGGTTGGACCTTCTACATCTTTATAATTCAGAATGACAAGAACTGAACTTTGATTTATAGATGTTAAATCCAGATTGGATACTCAATTATTCTGGTAATACTCTCAAGGACTTTTTTTTTCCAGAAATTTTAAAAATACAGAGGAACAGAAGTATATAAAAATAATAAAATAAATCACTTCTATTTCAATACCCAGAATTGACAACCATTATTATTTTGCAATTTTCTAAGAAAATGATGACTGCTTCCTCTCACCAAATAGCTTAAACCTAATTATTTGAAAATAGTCATTCAGAATCTTCCAATAAAATAATCTGGACTACATTTAAAAAATTATTATTGATTTGTCTTTCTTATTGAATTTTCTCATAGATTTCAGAGTTTGGGCTTACCCATACATTTTGAGTAAAGCATACAGTTAAATATCTCCTGTCCCTATGTCCCTTGTGCATTGCCTCCAATATTTAACTTGTCAATGGCTTCCAATAAATCCTCTGTAAGACCCATAGAAAAACAAATCTTAGCATGTCAGCGTTACCCCACGGTGATGAGAAAGAAAACACGCAGTCTTGACAGCTGACATCTGGTATCTGGTCTAGTTCCCATCAGCTAGGTTGTCTTGTTCTCTTGCTGAAAATAAACATTTTCACAGAATATCAACATCAGATGTGGACTCTCTGTGATCATCATGGAACAAGACAAAAACAAGACCATTCTGTAATCAGGAACTGTGAAAACAAACACGCAGCACAACCACGTAAGTGACCAAGCGTCCCTCTCCACCAGCTCACTTGGGGGCTATGGGTTCTTCTCCAAAGATAACTCAGCTCAGCTCATTCCTCTAACCTACTATATAAAACACATTATGACACCCAGTCCCTTGATTCTTTCTGCTTTCTGACAACACCCACTCTGAATCAGACTCCCATGTCTTTGAACCTTCCTCCCACTCACTGAATGCTGCACAAATCTTAAACCAGGGCCTCCCAAGCCTTTCTGAGGTGGAAAGAGACATACCATGGTTCTGACGGTTTGTGTCGCTCTGTGTTACACCAAGTACTAAACACACCTTTATTGGACTGCGAGTGTGTGACTGATGATCTTTGACTTTTTTGCCTCAACTGTGTGATTGAATATCTTGGCTCAGTTCATGGTGCACAGGTCCTCTCTGTGTTGTCTTTCTCTAAGCCCACATGCCTCGCTCCTGGAAGAATTCAATCTCAACATTTTTCTACCATATTTTCGTCAGTTGAAGAATTGTATCCATGGACTTTGAATTTCCACATTAAACCTGAAACAGTCTCCCATCTTTTTTTTTTTTTTTTTAAATCAGTCTCCCTTCTTAAGGGAAACATTTTAAACTCTTTTATTATACCACTTTGAATCAAAAGCCCAGCAGGTCTGCACTTCAGCCTGCTCACCATTTTTGTTTTTCTCTTTATGTCCTGCAGAGATGTTTATCTTGTCTGAAATCCTCATTAAAACTTTTGTTTTCCTCTTTATCTGATAGCAGTGTGTGTTTTTGATAGAGGGGCAGTTAAATGGAACTGAACCATCTTGACCAATGAAACAGCATTCGTATGTTGGTCTTACTTCCCTCAAATTTTAAAACAAAATAAATAGAACATTTATTTATAACATCAAAGTCTCTTTTGACAACCAGCACAAACCTATGCCTTTATTCTATCCCCAAGGCAACCATTCTCATGAGTTCGTGATACATCTTTTCTGTCTCTATTTTTCCACTTTTCCACCCAACATGTGCAACCATGTACAATATGTTATTCTTGGTCTGTGTTTTAAAATTTACATAAATGGCATCATTGTCTTTGTATCATTCTGTAATACTGTTTTTTTCACTGGATAGTCTGATTTCAGACCTACATGTGCTGGGCTCCGTGCTTCTATGTATTTCCCTTAACTGCTGCATCCTGGACAATAGAGTTAAATATCACCTTTTCGTTAAAAGATTTTGTCACCAGAAAATAGACATTGTATTATCAGTTCTCATATATGTACAAGAGGAAACACTTGTTCTAAGGCTATTTGAAGATGCTCAAAGCATCCTTTAGAGTATGGTTATTTTCCAGAATTATGATCGATATGTTTGTGCATGAATTTCCAACATTCATAAGGCTTCTAAAATGCCCTTTTGTAGTCTGTTATCTATTTTTCATGCTCTATTAAGGCAATTTGAAATGTTTGCAAAGCTTAAATCTTTTTCTTCCTATCTTTCTAATTTTAATTGTTTTTCTCCATTCAAAGGGTTAATAATTTAATAAGTCAACGAGTCTAATAATCTAAAACAATAACTATCTAACAAAGTCCTAAATTTTGCAGAAAATTTCTGCATATCTCCCTAAGGTTTAAGAAAATCCTTACTTATAATTCTTAGCTCGACTCAGGATCTGGGATTTAAATTCAGCTTCTTTTCACTACATCTGTATCTTTGGGGTAAATACCCAGTAGTGCAATTGCAGGGTCATAGAGAAGCTCTATTTTTAATTTCTTGAGGAATCTCCACACTGTTCTCCAAAGAGGCTGCACCAACTTGCATTCCCACCAACAGCGTAAGAGGGTTCCTCTTTCTCCACATCCTCTCTAACACATGGTGTTTCCTGACTTGCTAATTTTAGCCATTCTGACTGGTGTAAGGTGGTATCTCAATGTGGTTTTAATATGAATCTCCCTTTTGGCTAGTGATGATGAACATTTTTTCATGTGTCTGATAGCCATTTGTATGTCTTCATTGGAGAAGTGTCTGTTCATATCTTCTGCCCATTTTTTGATATGATTATCTGTTTTGTGTGCATAAATTCAGCTTCTATAGATCTATCTTCTACCATGTGGTCTAGCAATTTTACAATGTGGTTGTTCCTTTCCTGAGAATACCTAAACAAAGTGTAACTAATTTAGAAGGTCAGAGGAAAAAGCAGAAGAAATAGAGACTGTACATGTGTTGTGCAGACATGTCTGATTGGTAAGAGAGAAAGTTTCAGGGAGGGCAAGTTTCAGAAGGAGATAGCCTTTCAGGGATCTGATCTTGGATTTAGAATTTTATTTCTGAGACTCTATATGCTAATTAAAGAAGCTGACTATTTAATGTTTCAAATGATATCTCTTTTTTTTCCCCTTTGAGTTCTTCCAAACATATTAATTTCTAGCTCTTGACCTGTAAAACCTTTCCCATAATGATGATCTTCATTTAAGGTCAAGATTTTGCCTTTTATAGAAATAGGTGAAACTTTACATGGGAAGCAGAAGGAGGTTTGGAAGGAGACAGCAGATCTGACATTTCTTAACAGAAAGAAACCCTGATAGTTGGCGAGCCATGATTTACAGTGCTTTGGGTTTCCCTATCAGAAACTAGAAAGAGGCTGTGTGAATAACAACCTGAAAAATCACTGACCCCAAAATATGGAATAAACACAGAGCCAGAAAGCAGTTTCTTTAGGATTTATAGGAGATCCAAGGGGAAGTTGGACAATTCTGCTTGTTATCACAAAAGTCATTAGTCGAACAGAATTCTGACCACGAGTTTTCAGAACTAGCTTTCATTTCTCACCTTTCTACATTATTATATATTAAAGTAGTTGCTAATTATGAGAAGCATCTATCTGCTTTTAAAAAACTCAACCCAAGTATCTGTGGTTTGAAATTGTACACTCTTTCTATCCTTTTTGTTCCTATTTAGTATGAATTTTCTTTGTTTAATTTTCTTTTTTCTGGCCTTTTCATAGATTTATCTAGTTTTTAAATTTCTATTATTCTTCCCCCTGTCGGAAATACACCCATTTCACTTTTATTCTGCTAATTATGGTCATTTTACTATTAACATATATATTCATTTTAGATCTTCTAACAAGGAACTTTAATATCCTGCTGCTTCTCCTTTGCTCAATTTTCATGTTTTGAATTTAAAATGTTACTTTCATCATATTTTAAGACAATAAACAATTATTCTTTCATAATTATGATTTCTATGTATATGACAGTTTGATTAATTTCTGTGCTTGTGCTTGATAATTGTACCTTTCCTTCTCTTCCTATTTGGTGTCCATACCAGCTTTTCTGGGAGTATAGCTGTAGTAACAGTAGGTCTGTGAGCAGTGAAACTTTTTTGTGATGTTATGTCTAACGAGCTTTATTTTGCTCTCATGCATGAAGAAAAAGATAGCTTGTTACATGATTCTATGTTCTACTTTTGAGTTCAGTATTTTAAAGATGTTACTCATATCTATTTTGCTCAGATAAGAAATCTGAGTCATTCTCTGCCTGTGCATCATAGCTAACCTCACTTTTCACTCTAATTGCTTTTCTGATTTTGTCTTTACACTCTTACTTCTAGGGATTGTTCTTTTAAATATACATATAGTGTGTGTGTGTGTGTGTGTGTGTGCATGATTAAAAACGTAAACTTCTCAGGATACATCTAATTTTCAATTATAGGGATTAATATCTTCTCGAATTCCCATTGAAATCTCCTCCCTTCTCAGTTCAGAGTTTTGAGAACTCCAATGATGCATGTTTTATTAGTAAGCTCCTTCTCTTTAAATTTTGTGACTAGTTTATATTTCCTATCCTTCTAACTCTGTTCATACAACTTGAAACATTTATTCGATTCTACCATCTCGTTTGCTAATTATGATATTAGTTGTTGCACATCCAGTTTGTGGGATTTTAAAATTATTTTTCCAGTGACTTTATTTTTGTTAAAACAATTTCTGTTTTTTCAAGTACATCTGTTCTTCTTTTATGGGCATTATGTCCCCACCCTATTTAAACAGAGGCTACTTAAAAAATAGTTCTACATTTTAAAAAGCACTTTTAATGCATTATTAAACTAATTTAATGAAGTGTAAATTTGTCCATTTGTTGCACCTGTTGCCAATCATATCAATCTTCTGTAAATCATGGCACTGGGATTCCCCTTGGAATTAAAAATATTTTTGTGAACGCATCTTGAAAAACCTTCTTTTCTCCCTAAACAAACCAGCCATTCAAGTTGTGTATCTCTTTGTCTCTTCTCCAAGACTTAACTGCTTTGGGTGTCTCCAACTGCACAAAAAAGTGCAATTCTGCTTCTAAGGTTATAACCCAATACCTTGTCAAGCAGATACATTTATGTTTCCTCCCACCTCTTTCAAAAAGGAATACAACCTTTCTAGGGACTAGTTGAGGATAGTGGAAATAGTTATTTGCCCTTAACCCATAATCGTGGCGATCAACCCAAAGATTAACAGATCTTGGTTTATTTGCAGGGTATATTTAGGTCCCATTCTAAAGCAGGCATTAAAGCATCAGTTCTTATTCCAAATGCTTAATATCCAGCCCTCCGTAGACCCTCAACTTAAGGTTATAGATTTTCTCTTTATTAAGTCCATGGTGATTTTCTTTGTGTTCATTATTATTGTTGTTACTACCCTATCCTTCAATTCTTGACAAATACCCTTTATGCTGCTTATCTATGTTTGGATCAGAGAAAGGATTTTCTCCCTGTTCCAAGCAACTCAGTGGTAATTTTTTTATTGCTTTTTTAGTGTTTTGTCTGTTAAACTCAATTTTTTGGTACAGGGTTAGGTCACTATTCTATAGTTTTCATTGTCTTCCCAACTGGAAGAACTACTCCTGACTGACTGAGAATGTTTCATTTACATTGTTTTGCTAAGGGAATTCTGAAATATATGAAGGAGGAGGAGTAAAGGGGTGAGAAGTTGGAGGAGTAGAAAAGGAAGATGAGGAAGAAGAAGAGGAGGAAGGAATAAAATGTTAAATCATAAAATGCCAAATGCCTTTCATTTTCCCCTAGAACACAAACCTCAACCAATATAACTTACTCTAAAGTGAAAAATGACAGTCATTTTTATTCATGTGTCCCCGAAATGTAGCCAAGAGCCCGACATATAGCAGATCGTCAAAAAGTGTGCATCGCATTACTTTATCATGTTATTGCTGGGGAAAAGTTATGGAACTGCAGCTAATTTTGCAGAAACTGTTTAAGGTTAAAGTCATTACAAACAAAGATATAGCACGAGGGTCTCCTGTAGGGTTTCTTCAAATTCTATATAGCTGGGAAACATGAGAAAATTTGGATTTCTCATTTCTAGGGATGACGAAGAAAAGTTATTTCTGTGCTGACACTTGTCAATTGTTGCAGTTGTCATTATTAATATTTAGAAAGAGTTGCACCTTGCTGCCAGGCTCTGTGGGTGCCATGACTTCCTAAGAAAACTGTGGTTCCCAGACCAGTTATAGAACATCAGTAAATCTAAATGCAAGCCCATTGCCTTGATACCATTGGTTTACTTGTAAAAAGGAGCTCTTACTGTAAAGAACTCTTTGATATCAGAGACCAGGCATCTTTGCGTTTGCCCTCATAGTGAGCGTAATAAATATTTGTTACTGCCATCTCCATAACATTTATACTCAGCCCGTCTCTCTCTTCAACCCATTATGAATGGAGAGCCATATGGAACTGCAGCAGAAAACAAAAACAAAAACAAAAACAAAAACACTCCATATCAGATCCAGTCGCCAATCACCAGGCCTGCAGTAAATTGCCCAGTACTTTGTCAGTTTAATTTAGTTCTTTTACCGTGAATCCCAGGGTACCCCCTTTAAGCTCTTTTCATCCCTTTTATTTCTTTTCATCATTATCCAGTTCTGAGTAACCTTCATGAAATTTTCTGGGGCCACATTTGAGGAACTATTGGTTTAAAAAGTAGGTGAGTGTTCTTTTGTCTGTAAGAATTTTCCCCTCTCTTTTCTACAGAGTTTGATTAATATGATCAAATTAGACAAATACATAAAAATCCATGTTGCCAATGAAATATTAATAAAAATTTCTTATTATAATTTTTTTGTAAAAAACTATTCGATTTGAGATAATTCTTTCTTGTGCAGCCTCAAAAGTTTATTTTCTGACAAAGTAAAATGAACTTAATTCTAAACTTATCCCACAGTTTTTATGCAAACAGAGAAAATCTTGAGCTTACACTGATTTAAGAAGTATTCTTTATTTACTGATTTTTTTTTTTGGTAAATGAATTGTGTACACAGCAAAACGGGGAAAAACAACTTACTGTACACTGTTCTGGAAATTATTGTCAATAGAACGGATTATTGGTGAATACATATAATAAAATATGAAAACTGAATGATAAAGCCTTGTTGTTAATTAATAGTAATAAATGCAATACATTTTATACAGAGTTTTAAAGTTCAGTGTTTTTAGTGGTCTCATTCCATTATATAAAAATATAAGGTAATTCATAAATCTTTCAACACTACCAACCAAGACTTTTTTTCAGTTTCTTCTGCATGGGTCAATTTTTCCATTCGGTGTGGGAATTAGTTGACTCGGCTAGGAATCTAAAAATTGTGTTTGCTAGCAAAGAAAGAAGGCAATTGGCAGACACTCATAATCCAGTTATTGTTTGCCTTAAACACTCTAGCTGCCAACTCCAAGAGAAAGTGGAAGAAAGAGAGCAGGAATGGGCTTAAAATTCATTTGTTGATTTGGAGGAAAAGCACAATACAGTTTCACTACATTAGTTGCTTTTCATGTTTTCTTTCATTAGACAATTTTTTTTCTAGTCTGCAGGATTTAGAAATGATGTCTTGGTACACAGTTACAATTTAAATCATGTAACCATTTGTTGTTTTCATTTAAGAAAAGCAAGTTTCCAATTGAAATAGAAGGGAAACAGAAGTTCTTACAGCATCTCTGTATTTATCAATGAAAAGGAACAAATGTTTGGCTCCTCCAGAAAATTCAGAGGTATTTGCCAGCTGGGAAGGGTGATGGTGATCAGAGAATTGGGGGAGTTAAACATCTTCTAACAAATGTCTCTTTGCAAGAAAACTTTGCAAGGGGGGCAACAGGTGCATACTTTCTCACAATCCTGAGAATTTTAATGCTACATTTTGAGTTTTAGAATAGAACACAGAACAGAATACAAAGAGCCCAAACATTACATTCTGTCTTCCTCAGTGCTGTTTCTCTTTACTCTTAAAGTCCAATGGCTCAACCCCCCACTGATTCTATGTGGTAACTGCAAGCAAGGTGCTTAAAAAGTGCTTTTCCCTTAATTTTTATGAAGGTTGAAACCATAGGATCTATTCAACTCAGAGTAAGCAAACTCTCTTTTGCAAAGGATCCAAATGTTCCCAATGTGTTAAAAAACAAAACAAAACAAAAACGTTTAAAAGCTGTTTTAATTCTAATGAGGTCTCCTTAACTTACTAATGAAAACACAGGCTAGTTCTCTGTTTCAGGAACTGGAGTTGCTCTGGGGCTCATGGGATGGACTACGAAAAAGTGTTGTAATTTTACAAAATATGTTCTAAAAGCCACAAATACCTCCTTATGACCTTTACTACAATCCTAGTACTTTGGTCAGAAACTATTCTTAAACAATTACCGGTATATTTCTTAATGTGTTCTCTCTAGGGCTTGTTTTAGAATCAGAGTGTTTGTTAAAAATAAAGATATTATCTTCTACCAACTGAATCTATATTTTAAGGTATGAGCCTAAAATCTAGCTTTTTTTTTTTTTTTAAAGATTTTTATTTATTTATTGAGAGAGAGGCAGTGAGAGAGAGCATGAGCGAGGGGAAGGTCAGAGGGAGAAGCAGACTCCCCATGGAGCTGGGAGCCCGATGCGGGACTCAATCCAGGGACTCTGGGATCATGACCTGAGCCGAAGGCAGTCGTCCAACCAACTGAGCCACCCAGGTGTCCCTAATCTAGCTTTTACAAAAGTCCCCCTAGGGGCACCTGGGTGACTCAGTGGGTTAAACTCCCTGCCTTCAGCTCAGATCATGATCCCAGAGTCCTGGGATTGAGCCCCACATAGGGCTCTCTGCTTAGCAGGGGGCCTGCTTCCTTCTCTCTCTCTGCCTTCCTCTCTGCCTACTTGGGATCTCTGTCTGTCAAACGAATAAATAAATAATCTTAAAAAAAAAAAGTAAATCTTGTGCATTCTAAAATTTGAAAACTGTTTTTCAAATGTATGCCATATTTTACCTGTCTAGTCATCAGGTATCTCTACAGTACTGGCCAAATAGGCCAAACAATTTCCTAATAATAAAGATGAGACTTAAAAAATGTCAAAAAAAACCCACAAAACTTCATTTAAAAAGTGAACAGAGCGACATGGACTCCTCCGTTTTCCTCCATTTTCAAATCTGCTCTAAGGTTTCAGGTATGTTTCTTCCCCCCCTTTAAATGCCAGTGTAAGGCTGTTATAAAGATGACATAGATAATAATACGTGCAGAGTACTTGGCACCAAAGTGAAATCAGACAGTAAAAAGACGAAATGTTATTTATTGAGTGTTTAGTACACGCCAGGCTCTCTCCTGGGTGTTTTATATGTACCGACTCATCCAAACCTCACAGCAAACCAGTGAAATAAATGACTTTGTATCTGAGTTTTATAGATAACAAATAGAGGCAAATGTGAGATTCTAAGCTCCAGAGCTGGTAAGTGAAAACCCTAAGCCTGGGGCTCCAGTCCAAGTAATGGGCTTAAGAAACACGAGTCAGACTGGCAGGGGATGCAGAAGTGACACAGGGAAGCAAAGGCAGAATGCTTCGTAGCATTCACCATCAGCCAGCTAACGCTGTGGGCAGTTCGACTTCATACAGTGGGGAAAATCAGGAGACACTGGAAATGCCCCACGGGGAATGCCACAGGCCCCAGAGGACCGAGCTGGAATAACTTTAGAGCAAGTATCCAGTCATCCGTTGAGGAATGCTCCTGTTGATTTTACTCCCTGGGCCATTCACATGCAGACAGTCTTGCTTTCCTCTGACAAAAAGGGAAAAAAGAAACTTCAGGTACACAGATGGCAGATCTGCTGGTAGGATGCAAACACAAGCAGACAGAAAGTTCCCAGGGATATGCGTTGGACACAAAGAGCCTTCGTTGCAGTGGCCCCCTGGGGCTTTCTTTCTCTGTCTCAGTAATATAAGAAAAAATAAAATAAATAAATAAATAAATAATATAAGATCATATCTATTACAGTCGATTGCTTCTCTATATTTTAACAAAATCCCAGCACAAACTTAGCTCTAACAATTTTAATATAGTTCATGTGTCTTTACTAATTCATTGTTTTGGGCTGTTGTCAGCCATTTTGCCTATAATATGGCAAATTTGCTTTATTTATTAACATTCATTACTAGATAGCTGAGTGAATCGATATGCGTAATAAATGGGCTCCAAATTCAGGGAGTATAATATATTCTAAAGGAAATGATAGAAGTTAACAGATACAGTAGGTGCATCTGATTCAGGTCAAGTTAGAATATTGTATATAAAGTTAGCAAACTTAATGTTCTGTAGTTGTAGATCTAAGTCAGAACTTAACATACTCAGTTTACCTGTAATTAGGGGATGCCTTTTAAGCCATATGTGTAGTAAGCACTTGGAGCAAAATTAAAAACTATGATGATAAGGCTCATGTGGCACCGAGAGAAAAAAAAGAAGCACACTCACAGTATACAGATAATTTAATGAATGGTTGAGTGATATGAAAAATGCAGAGACAGACTAAAAAAAGAATCATTGTGTACCAATGGCTACCTTGGCTTTGATGGTTAAGAAAAACCTTCAGAGTAATTCAATGGAATGCAGAATGATGAGAAGTAAGCAGCTTTGAAAAGCTCTAGGGAAATCTAGAACTCGGAAAATGACCAAAATGGAAATAGTAATAGAAATCTAAATGTAAGTTGGGAGAAAAAGGCCTAATAAGAGAAAAATTAGTAAAAGCTTCCATGTATTGAGAAAATACCGTGCGTCAGAGAACACACACTCACATACAAACACACAGACACGTCACTTGTTAATTTCTCAGTTGTTTCACAGGGTAATGTTACCCATGGTTTAAACATTTGGAAATTAAGAGACAAAATTAAACTGATAAAATTGAACTAAGATCACACACAAATAACAGTGACAAAATCTGAACCCAGATCTTTAAACTTGAAATTCCTTTACTTGTTCAGTGGTTCTTAAGGATGGATGAACAAAGGAATCCTTTGGGAATGCTGCAACTTAACCCTGGAAGATTCTGAATTAATTGCTCTGGGTCAGTTGCAGGTGTCAGCATTAACGCCCCGGCATTCTAATATAAAGGAGTGTGGGGGTTCATTGTCCTGCACCTCCCTTCAAACCAAATAAAGGAGACTAAGGGTTGGCACTCTGATAGGCATGTTGCTATGCCATCTCATTTAATTCTCAAATAATTCTGCGAAGTATTTTTAAATGCACTTTAAAAAGGACAAATGTGGTTAGGTTTAGAAAATCTGAGCATAGTGGTAGGAAGTGGCAGAGTCTGAATTCTGACAGTCTACTTAAATAAAAGTTACATTCACAATCTTATTATTATCATCTTTATTCATCTTTATTAATGAAAATTTTTGAATATTCTTATTTATAGACAGACCTCTGAAAGTACTCCAAAAATACTCCATGGACTTCACAAACACAGATATGGCCTTGCTTGGCCAAATTAGTATGAGCACCACATCCTACTTATTCTGAGAGGATTAAAGAATGCATAATGTATTATCACTCCATAACTTACGAACGGTTTTTAATTCATCAAGAGAAGAGGTTTACTATCTTTCCTATCACCTAACAGATGTTAGTATCATGCTTTACGTATTCTAAACCACATTAAATGCCTGCCCACTAAAGCTCTTCCGCTGTTTCTCCTCTTGGAGCATAAAAACGAGATTTCTACTCCTGACAATGTTGAACTAAGTGTTTTGGTTCATTCCTCCGCTGAGAAAGATTGGATAAATAGCTTGTGCTGGGTGTGATAAGGACCCTATTTCAAAATTTTAGGTTGCTAATTGGGCACTCTAAAGGATGCCAAGAGAGACCACAAAGTACTTGGGTTCTCTGCTTCACTGTTAGGGTCTATTGCCAATTTTAGGATCAGCAACCTCTTTTTGCAAATGATTAAATAGTAAATATTTAGGCTTGTGTCCTTTAAAGTCTCTGTTATACTTTCAAACTCTGCTGCTATTGTAGTATAAAAGAAATCATAGACAATATGTCAGTGAATGGACATGACTGTGTGCCAATAAAACTTTATTTACAAAAAACAATCCGCATGACAGATTTTTTCTTCTGCTTTAGGTAGAAAACCTAGTTTGCCAACATCTGATTGAAGTGGATGAAAGTTTCAGAAGTCACTAAACATTGGCAGTTCAGGGTTCACTGGTTGACACAGTGCTTAGGTTGAAACCTAGAAGTATGAATTGGGAAATATCTGACCCTCAGATCTGAAAACCAGCTTAAAATGTTTACAGTTCTGAATCATATTGCTAGATTGTCAATGATGTTGCTGAAATACTACACCCTAACCTTCTGCATGAAGTAAATATAAATCTTCTCTGTAAGAAGATGTAAATAACCCAAGTTTCAAATTATGTATGCATTTTTCATATATGATGTATAAAAATCAGTGGGAAAGGACCAGGCACACCAGACACAAGTTTACATGATCAAAAACAGGACAGTGCATCTGCACAAGGAGTTTCTAGAAGCAGACTGTAAATTAACTACACTTAAGAAAGAAAAGACAAATTGGAGGATTTTGGTAGGAAGAGGACAAAAAGGGGATGTTATAATTGAAAAACAAAATTCCATAATTCTGTTTCACAGTAGATTAAGTCTTGCTGTATATAGACAAAACAGAACAGAATATAGATCAGAAGAAAATAAATAGAATATTGCCCAAATATCAAATAGATTAAGAATATGGAAAAGAAGTTTCAGGGCATACAGACTAGTGTGAGAATATCTATCATTTGTGTCATAGAAGTCCCAGAAGAGGGGAAAAAAAAAAGAAAATAGAGACATATAAAAATGTATTTGACAAAATAAGGGCTAAGGCTTTCACAAAATTGATGAAAGACAGAAAGCTGGAGATTTAAGAAGCTCAACAAATTTTAAGCAGCAAAAATAAGAGGAAATGCACTCTGAGGCACATCATAGTCAAGCTGCCAAAACCAAATACAAAGAGACATCTTAAAAGTAGCCAGACCTAGTATGGGTAGAGTGTGGATGGTGTATCACTTTCAAAGGGGCAGCATACAAGATAGGCAAAAAAAAAAAAAAAAAAAGAAAGAAAGAGACACTGAATGTCAAAAGACAAAAAAATTGTATTTTCAAAATACTGAAAGAATTAGCTGCCAGCTTAAAATCCTATACACAGGGACATAGCCTTTGAAAAAGTGAGATAAAGATATTTTAAGGAAACACAACTTCCTACCATTTGTTACCCTGGATCTGCACCAAAAAATTATATATACTAAAGGGTAAATCCTCATGAAGAAGACAAAGAATCCCTTTGTGAAAATTCACAAATGCAGGATAAATTAGAAAACATTTACATATGCTGTCAGAATATATCTTTTTCCATGAATAATTATGGAACATTAATAACAACTGACCAAACGCTGAACCTTAAAGTAAGTGTCAGTATTTGCAAAAAATCAAACCATACATTGTTTTTCTCTGACATGAAATTAAGCTGAAGTTAAACTAAAAAACCTGTAATTGAAAAGTCTCTAAATGTTTAGAAATTGTGAAACGCACTTCTAAATAATATTTGACTAGCAAAAATCATAAGCGAAATTAGAAAATATTGAAATGACTAATAATGAAAATATTACATATGGAAATTGGCAATATGCAGCTAACCTGTGCTTAGAAAAAAAGCACAACTTTCAATACAATCATTAGAAATAACAAAGGCAAAGATAATCAGTCATTTAAATGTTCTCTATAGAAACTTAAAAAAGGAAGCAGTATTGGATAAAAAATAGAATAATATGGATAAAAATAGAAGAAATGTATGAAACAGAAACAAATAACAAGAGCAAATTAGCCCAAAACTAGTTCTCTTAGTATTTGAGTAAAGTTGATTAGCCTGAGATTAATAACCCAAAAAGCACTATGGAACTCACAGGTATTAAAAAAAATTATCTTGGGGCACCCAGGTGGCTCAGTGGGTTAAGCCGCTGCCTTCGGCTCAGGTCATGATCTCAGGGTCCTGGGATGGAGTCTTGCATCAGGCTCTCTGCTCAGCAGGGAGCCTGCTTCCTCCTCTCTCTCTGCCTGCCTCTCTTCCTGCTTGTCATCTCTCTCTGTCAAATAAATAAATAAAATATTTTAAAAAAATTATCTTAAAAATTTGAATAAATTAGAACATTTAGATGCTTTATGTATGAAATTACTAAATTTGAATCAAGAAGGAACAGAAAATTGAAAAAGTTCATAAATGTTAAAGATATAAAGCATGTTTAAATTTTAAATATTTAAAATTTCCTATAAAAAAATTCCAAGACCCAAACTTATTGGAGAGTTCTACCAAATGTTAAAGGAAGAAATAACCCCTATCTCAGAGAAAATCTTTTAGAGTTTTCAGTGTAGTAAAAGAAGAAACATTTTGGAATATATTTTACAAGGCCAGCATCAATTTGTACCAAAATCTGGCAAGGACATAATTGGAAAAAACAAAACAAAACAAAACAAAACAAAGATTAATGCTTCTCATGGACATAGATACAGAAATATAAACCAACACAACCAATTCAGCAAACTGAATTCACTGTTTGAATATAAAACAAACCTATGAAGCAGGAACCTGCTTCATAAAGAATTTTCATTCATCCAACTATTATAATGTTATTTTAGAATTTAAAAAAACATCGCCATAATATGCCATATAAAAGAGTAAAGAAATATCATTCATTCAATTCAATAGATGTAGAAATAGCATTTGATGAGTTTAAAATTCTTAGCAATTTTAGCAGAATAGTGAACTTTCTTAATCTGAAAAACGTATTTAAAAAAAAAGTGTTTGACATGATACTTAAGACATACAGTGGGTGCTAAATCACTTCTTCCTTCCTTCTCCTGAACACTTATTATAAATGAATCCCTGTATGTTTTACTGCATTATTTAATTAAATCATGCCCGTATCCTCAGTAGCCAGTTTCTGAAGTTTTAGCAGTAAACGCAATATAAATATGCCATTAAACTAATAAAAGGCTTAAAATATTTACATTCTTATTTCTCTTTCCTTAGAATATTTTAATACTTAACCAACTAAGAAAATAAGAATTAAGATTAGCCACAGTAAAGAGCAAGAAAAACAAACTAAAGACAGCAATGAACTTTACCTTTTATTCATTACCAAGCAATTTGGACCTGCTCATAATTCACATTTTGCCAATGAAGTGGTCATTACCAGAATAAATTTAAGTTTACTCTTTGGTCAAATTTTCTGAAAATGTGCATTTTTCTAATGAATAGTAAACATTCCAAGAAAATTGCAGAGCCATTTTAAGCTAAAACCATTCAGCCTTGGAGGTTTGACTGGACAAAGCTTCCAGACGAGTTTGCTATAGCTCTTATCTTTATTTGCTTTGACTCTAAATTAATCTCTGTCATTGTATAGTTTGCTTGATTTACAGTCATTATGAAGGGTTGAAACAGGCAAATGTTTGCTTGAGGGACATTATTGCTTCAATTTAAAAGGAATTGACTCCTAACAACTCTGCTTCACTGGAGAAAAACATTCTAATCAAATAGATTCAAATACAAGAGCTTTAAAATATGGTCATTTCTGCTTGCTCGCCTTAAGTGAAAGTTTTTGAGTAATGTTTTTGTCTATTTCTTTTGTGTTCTTTTCTGTTTAAAGGTACTTTGGGTGGCTTTAGCTGATGGTTGCTTATTTCAAAATATGCTTCCCTGATTTTATTTTATTATTATGTGATTTTTTTCTGAAACAATTCTTGCCTGCTATTTTATTTGATTATCATATCAATATTTCTTTTGTTGAAATATGAAAGTTACCAAGGAATATGTCATTGCGTTTGAAAGATATTAAAATCACATACCTAAATTCCTAGTACAGAATGTTTTATCATACTTCACAAGCAAATTCATCAGTCAATTCATTCCTTTTGAGACCAGTTCTCTTCAGTACAGCAAAAATAATCACTTATTTCACATATCCCTCTAATTTGATTTTTATGACAATTAGTAAAAACAGAAGTACAGACAACTTCTAAGTCCTCATTTTTCTATATCTTTAAATCATCCATCTTCTTTTATTATTTTTCTACATCTTGCTTTGCCCATCTCCCCTGCAAAGTTCGTTGCCTTTCCTTCTATCTAGCAGGTAGTGGAAGCAGAAAGAAATGAAGCTTAGAGTTAGTAATTTGAGACTTTACTGCGTCTTCCATTAGCCACAATTCACTGAACAAATTGGACACTCTGGTAGACTACTTTAGTAAATAGATAAAAGTTTCTTTGGCTTACTTGTAGGATCTCTACTTTTCTAGCATTTATGATACTTTACATTAACTAATTCTCCTAAACACATATATTTTAATATATGAAGATTATTCTAGGATCTCCAGATATCCAGTACCAGGAAAGAATGGAGTTTTTGCCAATAATTTAATGGAGAAGATCAGTGAAATTTATGATTTCTCAGGGAGAATAATTACATGAGTATTTTGTGACGTAGCAATAAAATGTAGATCCCAGTGGAGTGAAGTTACCTCAGTTAAACCAGGTTCAGGGACATTGTGGATCTGCCCCAACTTTATTTCAGCGTAATTTCCTTTCTGCCCTTAGAGCAGCCAGCCTAAGTTTTCTTGCTCAAGACCCCAGCCTGGAACTGTCCTCTGTATCTTTATAATCTTCGAGGTAATATAATTTGTAAAGCCATCATACCAGTTCCTCTTGGAGGCATGTAGTCCTTGGCGCTCTATGTAGGTTACTCAATAATTTAATATTTTTGAATGCTTATTCTTAAGGTATCTATGCCCTTTGATTCCACCAACTGTACTTGCCATACACTTCAGACCAATCTTGAGCTATTACACTCACTTTGCCTGGAAAGAAGTGACTGGGAGGTTATGCCCACACTCCCTGCCCCCCTCTTCTGCCCAATTCTACTCTCCAAGTATTCACTCCTCCACTGGTGTTGCTCAGGAAGAATGCTTGCTTCAAATGCTCCTGAATAGAATCTCCATCTCTGAGTGTGATTCCTAGAGAATTCTACCTGTTATGGTTTGCAAACAGGACGCCAACTCCTCAGGAGGACATGAGTCAAAAATTCTGTCTCAGCAAAAGAACAATTGAATTGCTATCAGCTGAGGTGGGGTAGATAGTAGGTGGAGCAAGTTCAAGATAAGAGCCAGAAATTAAATTTTGGACATAGTATGCTTTTGAGATATTTACCTATTAAATATTCATGTGAAAGGACCAATTAGATGGAAGGTTCTGTAAGTCTGGATTCAAAAGAGATCAGGTTGGAGAAATAAATTTTGCAACAATCAGTACATTGATATTTTAAAACTTGTTATTTTTGGCATTGGAGAGAATATTACCTGCATGATCTTACATCAAAGAAAGATACAATCTGTATTGGCTTTTAGAATTTATTGAAAGACTCTTTATCAAATATTCTTCTAAATGTGAATGTGTGGTTGAAACTGGCAGGTTCTCTCTTTGTTGAATGTGGAGTTCTACAATAACATTGTATATTTATTAATGGTATTTTTGTCATATGTACATACATACACATGTATATGTAGATATAGCTTATACATGTATGTGTTTAATTAATAATTACCACATATTTGCATTAATTTTAATTAATAATACTATTTTATCTTTAAATAATAATACTACTTACTTTTTTCCAACTTGACCTATTTGCTCTTGAGAAAGATTTGTTAAAGTCCTTGCGGAGTTTTCTATTATAACCACAGTTTTCTCAATAAAAGCTTTGTGTATTTATGCAAATGTACTGCTAATGGCATATATTTTATAATAATTAAATGTTTTTATTCTATCATTTCTTTCACCAATGCATGTATTTTCTTTTGTTTCTTGTAACATTGGTTGCCTTAAATTCTATTTTGTCAAAAGTAGCATACATCTTTTATTTTTTTTTAAGATTTTTGAAATTTATTTATTTGAGATAGCAAGAGAGAGAAAGAGGATGGGTGGGGGCAAAGGGTGGAGGGAGAGGGAAAAGTAGACTCCCTGCTGATCAGGGAACCAGAAAGACAATGGAGGATCCCAGAACCCTGGGATCATGACCTGAGCCCAAGGTCTGAGCTGATTAACCAACTGAACCACCCATGTGCCCCCACAGCTGACTTTTAACTGGTATTTTGTCTGATACAATTCTTCCCATCAGTTATGTTTGAAATGTCTGCATGTCTTTAAGTGTTTCTTCTGAAAATAATAGATGGCTGAATCCTATGTTTTGTTTTGTTGTGTTTTATAATTTAATTTTAAAACATCTGAATTTAATAGTTTAGCTTAAGCAATTTCTATATATTTAATTACTGCTAACATTTAGGACTGATTTCACTCATTGCTCTTGTTATTTCCTACTTGCAGTATTTTTTATTCTATTTCTTACTATTGTAAGATTTTTATAAGTGTAATGTAATCTATTTTCTTTCTTATAGCAATTATCTTAAGATGTATACCCATGTTTATCATGGTTTCTTAAGTTAAAAAAAATAATAGTTGTATCTTTTTATAACAAAACCTTATATATTATGTCATGCTTATGTATCCTTTTGATCTCCCTCTTGCTCTCGTCATCTATCCATCATGTCGACGTTTAGGACTTTAATTCTAGCATGTTCTCCACTACCTTCTCCTCTTCTTCTTCTACCTCTTGCTTCTTCCTTACTAGGATTTCATTTAGGCAATAATCATATCTATTGCAACACTTTCCTAGGCTTATTTCTCTTCACTGAGTACCTTTCTAAGAGTGTTTGACAGTGGACCTTTATATGATACACGTGAGACCATGGATATCTGAGAACATTTTTATTACATCCATACCTTTGACAATGTGATTGGATATAAAATTCTAGGTTCAAAGTTCTTTTTCTTCAAATCTCTTCTAAGCATTACTTGATTTCTTTCTTACATTCAAGTTTGAATTCTTATCAATCTGCTTCTTGTTTCTTTATAATGGTAGCTTTTTACAATTTGTTTTTGCCCTCTCATCCTTTAGAATTTGATATTTTTACATTTCACTAATATGTACGTAGGCATGAATTTTTCTTCTCTCCTGTCACAGAATTCACATTTTTAATTTAGGTTTTAAGTATTTCATCTTTCTTTAATTTGGGAAAATATTTTCATTATTTCTTTGAATTTTTTTTTACTCTTTATTTGCACTTTCACCTTCTCTAATGCCAATTATTGTGTTGTTGGTCCTTCTCCGTCTTCCTGTCATATCTCTTTGTATTTTTTAAATTCTTAAATTTAAGATAAAAGAAGTATTTTTGTCTTTTCCAATGCATTTCTTCAGTCTTAATTTTCAGCTCAGAAATTTTTCTTCAGGTGTCATCATTTTTTATGTATTTTATCTGTTGAGAACTTTATTTCAAATACTATACCATTCAATAATTACAATCTATTTTTAAATGCATTACCTTATGGTAATAAATTACTTTGTCATCTAATTATATACATTTTAAATGCTTATATGTAAAACTCTTGTCCATTTCTTTTAAGAATTCAGATTCAAGTGGTATAAGATGATAAATTTGTCATGTTTCTTTACAATATTTTCCATTTCTCAGATGGCTGGATGTTTATAAGCCTGAAATACTATATAATTTCCCTGAGGGTATTTACTTCTCAATCTGGTCATCTTTCCTGGAAATGTGCTAAAAGCCAGCCCTGTGACCAGAACATTAGGGAAGGGAGCCAAAGAACCACAGAGCTCTTATGCACCACTTAAGTTCATGGTACCCAATGAGTCAAATGTGAGGTTTTCCCCACTTAACTCTAAGCAACAGCAGCATTGTGAAAATACTTGTTTTCTCAGCTTTTAGGAATTGGAGGTGGAAAAATTGAAGAACAAATGCTCATGGGCAGTTCAATTCGTTCATAAGCATCAGTTTTCATAGATTGTTAATTCAATGGGCATTTATAATGTGTTGGGTTCTCCCCTCTCCTGTATCAGAGCCTGGCTGAAAAATTCTGTGTGAAGTCCAACATAAGAGAAAGAAAAAAGGTGAACTTAAATTATTTCATGAAACTTATCATCTTAGTGACATTGTTATCTTCATATCTATCCATATCTGTAGTTCAAGATAGTATTAGTCTATCCAAGTGTTCCTAAAAATGCTGATTGCTCACTTCTAGCTTATTCCTGAAGTATATGATGCTGTCTTCTAAATTTTCTCTTGGGTTGGTTTTAGGGGAAGCTAGCCTGATGCTAATTTGCCACCGGGATAGGAATCAGAAGCACTTTATTCTTTACTACATCTCTTAGTTTCTATCCATCTTTAAAACATTTTAATATCTTTAGTACAACTCCAACTGTCTTTGTTATGAACTCTTATACATAACATTGACTTTGCAGTTCTAATTTTTAAATATCTTAAACACGATTTTAAAATAGAGGTCAGACTTTATTCTGAATAATGGAAAAATACCTATAATAATAACCATTATTTTTATTCAGTTACCCAAATAATCTTACTTTGGGCCTTTTAATGGGCTCAACTTTGTGAATAATTGATTTAATTATAAAATAAAAATGTGAGACAATCCTTGCTCTTCAGAAATGCATAATACAATTAAGAAATAAAAAAAGTATTACATAAAGTCCCCAGATGTCAGCAAAAAAAGACCATCAGCATATGGACATTAACCTAATAGGTAGACAGATACTTGAACAAAGCCCTGATTGGCACAACTCAGCACATCCTGACTGCTTAAGATAATCCTGCAAAAGAACTCACAAAAAATCCCAGATTTAGAAACTCTGAGGGCAACACTTTTGGGCCAGCCTCCCTCTCCAGGAGCTTTATACCATTGCTCAATAAACTTTGCTTTGCTGCCCACACCCCCCAAAAAATGTGTTACATAAATGAATTAAGAGTACAATATTACACTTAATGGCATTATCGGTAATATTTTTCCTATAAAATATTGCAATTCATCTATACACATGACTTATTTCCTGCAGGTATAGAGCTTCCACATGCAAGTATTATGTAACTTATTTTTATAAAGTTGTATTGTATTTTAATTGTATTTTATATTTTAAATTCCTAGTTATTAAGTAAGTATTCAATGAATAAGTGAGATTTTATGATTTTAGATAAAGAAAATATTAATGGAGGCATAAGTAGTGAAAGAAGATCATGCAAATGTCAGTTTCTGGGATTGGTCCTGAAGAGCCATGAAGGTTTGCTTGGCAAAGAGAGTGACAAAGGTTAACATATAATAATTAATATTTATATGGTGGATACATGAGTATTAGTGAGGAGAGGACAATGGCAAGAGAAATCAAGTGCAATTTTGATGGTGTCACGGGAACTGAAGTTTAATAAAGATCAGGTCACACAACAGAGATTTAATATTATTCTGTGACATTTCTCAGACACTGTACTAGATGATTTCCAAAAGCATTTGTCACAGTTCGGTCTTTGGAGTTAGGCCCATCAACTCCATGTTTCAGTTGAAGGAATTGAAATTCAGAGAAAAAAGAGACAAAGCCAAAATTACACAGAGTAAATTGAACTTCTATATCAGGTGAAAACATTCTGAATGAGAGAAAATCAGGATCTTAAGACCACACCAAAAGTGTGGCAAGGGGAGAACTGTGGCTCTATGCATTCGTTCCATCCCTCTGGTGGTTAAGAAGTTGGAGAACTTTAGACTGAGTATAAGAGCATGTAAGAGTTAATTTCTTGTTTCTGAAAACAATGGGAACATGATGAAAGTGATGGCTGGAAGGCATTAGTAAAATAATGACACTGAAGAGAGTAAATGTGCTAACTACTATGGTAGGCGCTGACTAAATATAACGTGCGCACTGTCAACCAATGTGTTGCGTGAGGCATTACGAACCCAGTATTACAGATAAAATCAAGTGTTGGTGGAGATTATATAAATTGGTCAAACTACATCAGTAGTGGGTGTGGAACGTGCAAGCCTATCTTAACCTGCGTATTTTGCCACTGAAAATCTAAAAAGGAAACCCTCTGTTACACTAATAAAAGCACTATGGAGTGTGAGTTTCTCTGAAGATTCTGAAGGACTTTGAGTCTCAATTTAGGAGATTAATGAGACAGATGAGTCACTTGCAACTATTCTGAACCTAATCTAGTCTTTCTTTGATGATTCAGAAAGCATTTTGGGAGCCTTATTATCAACACAAATTATCATTATGCCAGTGATTCAAAATTCGAGATGATAAGAATATTCAATAACATCACATAGCATAGGAGTGATTCAGTTCATGAATAGCTAATTTTATTAGATTATGTGGTTACAGCAATCTCAAATATACTTATAGAAAGAATAAAAATTTTCATCTTATTTTATTTTATTTTTATTTTTTTTTTAAAGATTTTATTTATTTGTCAGAGAGAGCGAGCGAGAGCGAGCACAGGCAGACAGAGTGGAAGGCAGAGTCAGAGGGAGAAGCAGGCTCCCTGCGGAGCAAGGAGCCCGATGTGGGACTCGATCCCAGGACGCTGGGATCATGACCTGAGCCGAAGGCAGCTGCTTAACCAACTGAGCCACCCAGGCGTCCCTCATCTTATTTTAAAAGAAGATGAGAATTGTTTAAGAATCTTGTCCAAGGAGCTATGAAAAATTACAGAACTAAAAGTAAAATCCACCAAAGGCAGTAAAGAAACTGATTTCAGTTTCATTGATTAATAATCAAAATACAGTGACCAGAGTAGATTTTCCTCAAAGGTGGTTATTTAATTCAAACACAAAGATTGTGTGTGTGTGTGTGTGTGTGTGTGTGTGTAAGGGAGGGAGGGCTCTCTTATGGGTGGATCAGTTTCAAATTTACATCAGATTAAGGTATTCAAAACATAATTGAATACTATGTTCAGATTTACCAAGAAATCTAATTCAGAATCCAACTGAAATTTCTGATGACCTCTTGGTATCACATACATGGACACATATAAGTAATTCAAATTCCCACACATTTTGAAATGGCACCTTGAAATCAGTATTATCCTACACTTATTTTAGTTTCAGTTCTTAATATTCTTGAAAATGACTGTTAATTTTTCTCTATCGTTATCTTCTTAATTTCTCTGAGAGTTTGCTTAACACCCAGTGAATGAAAGTGTTTATCTGCATCAATAAAACTCAAGCTGCATGGTTTTTCCATATCCTTGTTATTTAAATACAAATTATTTATATATCCATTATTAAAATAGATATATTAATAATCTTGAGGAAAATCCCAAAACATTCCCCTTCACTGTATTTGAAATGTTTGTAAATTTCTGCTACTTAAACTATTCACAAAAATAGTAAAATTACTGGGTTATTTTTAGTGACCAGAACATACTAATATTAAAAATCTCATGTGAAAGGTTTTCCTGATCTGACAACATGTTGTACAGAAAATATGATAGCCACAGAATAGCAAGTATCCCAAAATATTGACTAAAGCACATCGAACAAACTTAGATATATAGCTGAGTTCCAAACTAGGTACAAAGATTCCCCTCAGGATACAAATAAAGAGAAAACTGAAAGCATACTGGTGCTTGGCTTCGGAGTTCTGCTGTTGGGAGTAAGTCAGAGAGGGAGTTACTGTGATTGGGAGTTGGGGTTTCAGTTTCACTCTGGCAGAGGAAAAAAGACTTTCAACCCAAATAAAGCAGGGCAGCAAAACTGCACAATCAGTGGCTCAAGAAAGGATTCTGATTTTCGTTAAAGAGTATACCAGAAAAAAATCTAGACAGCAACAGAAGAAATTAAAATAAAGTGTCTCATTTTCATTTGAATTCTGGATGAAATTTTTAAAAAATTACACTTTATGATCTGTTATCACAGAACTGATCTAAGAGTTGGAATCGAAGCTTTCTCCCTGGATTCCCCAAACTCATAAAATAACATAAAAAGGTCACCAGGGAATGCCTTTGGGAAGAATGGGGTTCAAGGAATTTACATTGTAAAAGTATTTGCAAAATTGCTATAAAATAATTAACATAAAAGATAATACTAAATAAAGTGAATTTAACATGATTATGGATAAGAAGCATCTGCATTGTAGGGATGTCAAATGTCTTCAAATTAAGTTATAAATAATAAGAAATAAGTTGTAATCCTAGCAGTTTTCATAGTGGATTTTGATTAATTGATTTTCAAATGTAAGTAAAAGAACAAAGGATTAAAGATTAGAGTAACTTTTTGAAGACAAGAACAAGGTAAGAAGATATACTCTGTGATATATTAGTTCCAATAATCAAATCAGAAGAATTAAGGTGACACTTTGACTGTGAAGCCAGTAGAGATAAATGTGTTAATAAAATAATGGAAAAAGTAGAGAGATAGATCCATGTTTATGTGGAAGTTTGATATATTACAGAAATGTCTTTAAATTTGTGAAGATAGTAATGATTTGATTCCTCAATGCACTACGATGAGAAGTCACCTAGTTATGAGTAGGAGGGGGCAAAATGGATTTCTAAAATATACCAAACACAAATATTTTCTTCTATATTACATAACCAAGTGTAGAGCAAAATGTATGCAATAATCTATGTGACAGTGATACAAGAAATGATTTCTCATATAAGACAAGCAAAAAATTAGGGAAATACTATAACAATTAACATTCACATTATTTTTGTGTGCATCCAAATATATCATACAAATTGAAATGTGAACCATGGACCAGAAGACATTTGTAGCACATAAAGGTGGGAAAGATTAGTGACCAGATTATATAATGAGGTTTAAAAAAAAATGATTTTAAAAATCCACTTTTACAAAATGGTGATAGATGCAGTTTAGACAGATGGAAATCTGCATGGTCAGTAAAGATAGAAAAAAAGTACTCAAGCTGGGGATGCCTTGGTGGCTCAGTGGGTTAAAGCCTCTGCCTTTGGCTCAGTTCATGATTCCAGAGTCCTGGGATCAGGCTCACATCGGGCTCTCTGCTCAGCAGGGAGCCTACTTCCTTCCTCTCTGCCTCTCTGTCTACTTGTGATCTCTGTCAAATAAATTAAAAAATAAATAAATAAGTAGGAATTCTATTAAAAAAAAAAGTAGTCAAGCTGAATACAAATGAGAAAATTAAGGCCATGATGGGGTTCATTCTCAAGCACAACAGATTGGAAAATTTTTAAAAGTATGCTAATACTGGGGTGCCTGGGTGGCTCAGTTGTTAAGTGTCTGCCTTCCGCTCAGGTCATGATCCCAGGGTCCTAGGATGGAGCCCAGCATTGGGCTTCCTGCTCAGTGGGGAACCTGCTTCTCCCTCTCCCACTCCCTCTGCTTCTATTTCCTTTCTCACTATGTCTCTATCAAATGAATAAATAAAATCTTAAAAAAAAAAAAGTGTGCTAATACTGAGTATTGGTGATGATGTGGGCCAAAGAGAATTCTCATAATTGTTTCATTAAAAGTGGAAACTGGTACAACTAGTTGAAAGAGCTGTTCTGCAAGCTGTTATATTAGCAGAAGTATATTTTTACCCTCAAAAGAAACAAATGTGGATGGCTCTAGAGCCTGGTTTATTTTCCCTATTTGACAGCAAAGAGGAGAACCAGTTCAAATGGAGCTTGTCAACCTGAGCAGAGACAACAAGGCCTCCTCTGGGTAATATCAGCATACCTGGAAAGTGAATCTCTTCCTCTGGATCATGACCTTGGTGCTCTGCATGTTAACTCTGTAGTTCAGTTCCAGTGTCTGGAGATTCCTTCTTATAACCTAGTTACTAAGTTTAAATAACTGTTGGCTTCCCTCATTGAGATATTGTACTAACCTTATTGATGAGGCAGAAACTGAACCTATTTCCTAACCACTAGTCCACTTGTTTCCCACCAAGATGTCTAAAGAACTTGTTATTTCTTGCTCATCAGGAATAAACATGATACGATCATGATCAATATATTAGACCAACATAAAGTTTTCTGGAATGTCTGGGCAATTAAGACCTTTTTGTACTATATTGTGGTTGAGAACAGAAGTCTTAACAGAGACTTTAGGCAAAAAATAAAAAATAAATAAATAAATAAGTAGGTACTGTTGTGTTGATGAGGAATAAAAAGAATACAATCACCATATTGATAGTCACATACCAGCTGCCAAGGCTGTTTACTCTCTTCTAGAAAACATACTGCATTCTGTATAGTAGGTATTATTGAGATTACCACAAGGTTAAATTTACAGTAATCTATAATTGTCTGCCATTATCCCTCTAGTATTTGTAGGGCTCATTATCAGCAACCCTATAACTTTTAGGTCTTTCAATGTGTCTCAACTCTTTACCATTCCACTTTGGGCACTGCTATTGCTTCTAATTAGATTGGTCACAGGAAGTCATTTCAGAAATGACTTCTATTTGGCCTTTCCTATCATGAGAGTTTTCATTCCATAAAGTAAGAAACCCATATGATTTTTGTGAGTTGGTATGTTTCCTGGGTATGCAGTTAAGGTATGGAGAAGTGACCACAGAATAAGACCAGATTCATTCATCTCACTATGATGAGATGAATGGATGAGATAACCATTTTTCATTTAGCCTCCATGTGACTCCATTCTGAAAGTGGACAATGATGACTTTTGGGATCCCTAGTGTCCGTACCATGTAAGATCCTCTAACCAACATTTCTTAAATATCTATGATGTATTCCGTTTCTGATGGATAATTACTTTGGTAAAATACCATAAGCCTAATTGAGAAGACTTGGGAAAGTAGCTACTGTAAAAGCTTATATTGGGGGACACCTGGATGGCTTAATCAGTTGGGCCTCTGCCTTTGGCTCAGGTCGTGGTCCCACAGTCCTGGGATGGAGTCCTGTGTCCGGCTCCCTGCTCAACTGGGAGTCTGCTTCTCTCTCTCCCTCTGCCTTTTCCCCAGATTGTGCTCACTCTCTCACTCACTCTCTGACAAGTGAATAAATAAAATCTTAAAAATATGAAAACAAAACCAAAAAGCCCTTATTTTGGCATTGTAGAGTCCTTCCTGAAGAGGGTCTAGTTTCTATTTAACAGCTGGTCTCATGTATGGGAATTATCCTAGAAACTGGGAAAGGAATCATGAGTTCCTTTCATGGCCATCGACATCATCCTCCATCTATGGCATCTGCATTTCAAGCAATATCGTCATTGGCTGCCTTCATTTCTTGCCCCTAGGAAACCAGCAGTTTTTTAGTCACTCCAACAGATAGGTCAGGACTTTGGTGGCCATTTCAGGCTTGTTGCACACACTGGAATCATATCCAACTTGTCTTTGACAAGCTGAAATACTATCAGCTGACCTCTGCTTTACCAGAATCTTATCTGCATTCATGCTAATAAGCACATTTTCATACTTTATCTCTTATTACCCAACTTGTAATGGAAAACCAAGTAGAAAACCAACCCTGACCTTTACAGCAATTCTAGTACTCTTCTAATTTGGACATTTCTTATTGCTTTGCTGAAGAAGTGTCTTCTAGGCCTTCTGAGGAAACATAATCAGTAAAGGAGTTTTCTGGTTTTACATAATAAATTTATTTTATAACATCCATGTCTCTTCATCTTCTGATCACTTCCTCAATACTCTGCCAAGGATGTGCCAGCATTTCTACCTCATTTACTATCAGCCATTATTATCTCCAGGATTCAAAGTTTCATTCCTGGAATCCTTGCTTGAGAATTCAATCCTGACTCATAAAAAAATATTCCCTATAAATTCACTCTCTTCAATGTTGCCTTTTATTTTCACCTCTCTCCCCAACTCCAACATATTTAAGAAGCAATTCACTTACAGGCCATCTTGGTCTATTCTGGTAAATAATAGCAAAGTTCTGTAGGCTTTTAGGTGAATAAATCCATTTCCTTTCAATTCTTTTGGGCTATATTGAGTCTTTATCTTAGTTACTGGTCTAAAAGAAATGAAAGCAAGTGACAGGAAGATCTCGAAGAGGACAAACATAAACTTTTACAAAGCATCCATCTCCGCTCTGCTTTTTGTGTGGTGTTCAAACATCAGGTAGCTATTCTATTCAAGTAAAGGGAAAAAGGGCCTGGATGGCTCAGTTGGTTAAGTGCCTATCTTCATCTTAGGTCGTGATCTCAGGGTCCTGGGATCAGGCCTCACATGGGGCTCCCTCCTCAGTGGGGAGCCTGCTTCTCCTTCTGCCTTCATTCCTCCCCTGCTTTTGCTTTCACACACACTCTCTCTCTCATCAAATAAATAAATTCTTTAAAAAGAAAAGAAAAAAAAAAGGAAAAGAGGTTATTTGAATGAGCCTAAGGGTTTCTATGAACCTCTTTGATTATATAGATTCAAGTGTTTTTGACATATCCTACTAAAAGTCCCCATATCCAGATTCCCTCTGTTTACCCATCAGGGCACTGATTTTGCCATGCTTATGGTCAACTATTGAGCCCATTTTCAGCATAGTCTGAGAAGGAGGCTTCTTGGCTTTCACAGTAAGTCTGAGTTGATAGTTGGATGACCTAGCCTATACTTCCTTTTTTCAAGTCTTCTAAGAGAGTAACCAAAAGCCACCCAACTCCACATTCTCTGATTACCATTGCCCCATGTAATTCAGGTGCTGGAAGTATGGGAAAAGTCAGTGCTTCCTTTTGAGTTGTGCCTCATTCCAGTTCCCTGCAGGAGAGAGTCTCAGTAATTATGAGGTCATAGCATTCAGTTACCACATTTGTTTTTACAACATGAATTCTTTGTTATCACGTACTTGGCAAGAAATCACATTGTAGATCCCTATCTTGAGGACTTCCCTTCTAGAACCACTTCTGGTCATAGCTACTTTAGTTTGGGTCCTCCCCGCAACTCCACCCCTAGTGCAAAACTTAGAAAAAGGAAATTTTTAGTGGGGAAATGATCCTAGGAAGTACTGTGAAGGGAAGAGATGTAAACTTCAGACTGGGAAAGGAACCAGCCTGATATAAGGTATATATGTGATTGAATAACCAATGTGAGTAACGGGTTCCAATTTCTTTAGGAACCTTCTAAAAAATTGTTAAAAACATGCTCCAGAATTGCTGATGCTCATTGGTTGATGGTCCTGTTTCTGCCTGCCCTTTGTTCAACTCTGGCTTTGGAGAAACAGGGCAGGGGGTTTTGCATTTAGATAATGCTCTCACACTGAGAAAGCAGTCAACAAATGAGCTCCCAGAAGAATGAGAAATATGGGTAGGACACGAATAGTGTGTTCAGTTTTTATTCAATAATAGAGGTTTTAGGAGAAACCAGAAGAGGTCCCTAACTCTGAGTCATTAAAGTGGAAAATTATGTATCATGTGCAAAAGCAACTTATTGAATTTTACTTGATGTTAGCAAGTAAAAACTTGATGTTTCAAGGTAGTTATTAGACTACAGTGTTTCATACAGTAAACATAAATTAGATAACCAGGCACTCTGAAGATGCAGAGAAATTATAGGTTTTCAAGTAATCCGTTTCTTAACAGTTTATCTGTTAAGAGCTATGCAATATCTTTAAAACCAGTTGATTCTAATAATAATAATAATAATGAAAGTCTACCCTGGTAGATACCAGATTTTCACATTCCATATATTTAGGCAAAATGACTAGGCATGCCTGTGTTAAAACTCGATAGCCTCACAAATATATTGCTCTTGCCCTAGTGATTTAAGCTTGAAATAATATTTCTTCTAATGAATTATATCACATATTTTAGATCCTGGATATGCAAGGGTATACAAAATAATTACATTTTAGTCAAACAATTAAGGAGGAAATACTTAACACCTACTATATAAAAACTTTTGTATTAAATACTAAAAAAAGTCAACTCTTCTGACAAGGAAAATATATTCTCTATTTGTGAATGATCTTGGGGAGCTAAGTCCATTAAAAAATAACAAAGAATATAAATCAAAACTTAAAAAATTCATATGAACCATTTCGATATATGACAATTTTACTTGCCAATATTAACAATATAAAGTATACTATACCACTTATGAACAACTACTCAGATGCATTTATCTTATATCCTATATCATCTAATTTGAACACTCAAAAATTTCATTCAAAGTATAAAATCATGTATGCAAATTAATAATGTATTTAATAAATATTTCCATTTGCTCACAGTAACTATAGAAGTTTACTGTTCATAGTAATTTGCAATGTCTTAATTTTTTTCTCATTTTAAACATTTTGACTCATGCTGTATATTTTATTTTTATTTTTAAAGATTTTTATTTTTTTATTTGAGTGAGAGAGAGAGTGAGCATGCATGTGAGTGGTGGGGAGGGATAAAGGGAGGTGGGCAGAATCCCATGTAGATGTAACGCTGGGCAGGGAGCCAGACATGGGGCTGTCACAACCCAGAAACCATGACCTGAGCTGAAATCAAAAGTTGTACACTCAACTGACTGGGCCATCCAGGCCCTCCTCATGATGTACATTTTTTTTTTATTTATTTTTTAATTTTTATTTTTTATAAACATATATTTTTATCCCCAGGGGTACAGGTCTGTGAATCACCAGGTTTACACACTTCACAACACACACCAAATCACATACCCTCCCCAATGTCCATAATCCCACCCCCTTCTCCCAAACCCCCTCCCCCCGGCAACCCTCAGTTTGTTTTGTGAGATTAAGAGTCACTTATGGTTTGTCTCCCTCCCAATCCCATCTTGTTTCATTTCTTCTTCTTCTACCCACTTAAGCCTCCATGTTGCATCACCACTTCCTCATATCAGGGAGATCATATGATAGTTGTCTTTCTCTGCTTGACTTATTTCGCTAAGCATGATATGCTCTAGTTCCATCCATGTTGTTGCAAATGGCAAGATTTCATTTCTTTTGATGGCTGCATAGTATTCCATTGTGTATATATACCACATCTTCTTGATCCATTCATCTGTTGATGGACATCTAGGTTCTTTCCATAGTTTGGCTATTGTGGACATTGCTGCTATAAACATTCGGGTGCATGTGTCCCTTTGGATCACTACATTTGTATCTTTAGGGTAAATACCCAATAGTGCAATTGCTGGGTCATAGGGCAGTTCTATTTTCAACATTTTGAGGAACCTCCATGCTGTTTTCCAGAGTGGCTGCACCAGCTTGCATTCCCACCAACAGTGTAGGAGGGTTCCCCTTTCTCCGCATCCTCGCCAGCATCTGTCATTTCCTGACTTGTTGATTTTAGCCATTCTGACTGGTGTGAGGTGATATCTCATTGTGGTTTTGATTTGTATTTCCCTGATGCCGAGTGATATGGAGCACTTTTTCATGTGTCTGTTGGCCATCTGGATGTCTTCTTTGCAGAAATGTCTGTTCATGTCTTCTGCCCATTTCTTGATTGGATTATTTGTTCTTTGGGTGTTGAGTTTGCTAAGTTCTTTATAGATTCTGGACACTAGTCCTTTATCTGATATGTCGTTTGCAAATATCTTCTCCCATTCTGTCAATTGTCTTTTGATTTTGTTAACTGTTTCCTTTGCTGTGCAAAAGCTTTTGATCTTGATGAAATCCCAGTAGTTCATTTTTTCCCTTGCTTCCCTTGCCTTTTGCGTTGTTCCTAGGAAGATGTTGCTGCGGCAGAGGTCGAAGAGGTTGCTGCCCGTGTTCTCCTCAAGGATTTTGATGGATTCCTTTCGTACATTGAGGTCCTTCATCCATTTTGAGTCTATTTTTGTGTGTGGTGTAAGGAAATGGTCCAATTTCATTTTTCTGCATGTGGCTGTCCAATTTTCCCAGCACCATACATTTTAAATGTTATCTATATTATGTATATTTTTTCTTAAAAAATATATTATTGACTCCATAATAGGTCTGGATTAGAATCTACAATTCAGCTGGAACTTTCAACTCCTTCAAGTATTAAATATACACATTTTAAATTTTATATGTTGATGGTGCCTGAGATTAAATATATATAATTATATATATATAATATATAATATATATACATATATATACATATAATATATATAATATATATATACATGTGCACGTGTGTGTACACACGCGTGTGTGTGTGTGTGTGTATGTTTAGGGAAAATCTGGGCCCAATGTAATTTTTTTCTATAAGTTTAAATATTTCACTTAATATCTTAACGCCTACTTTTATAAGCTAGCACAAATATGACTCATAATAGTAACTGAGTTCCTAAGAAAATACATTTATTATGTTCTTATACCTTGTTAAGTTAGGAAATATATCACTTATTTGTGAATTAGTCCCAAAAAGCAGTGGAAAGAAAAAGCCTTAGTGTATGGAGAAGTGTTTATCATCCAGATTGATCATTTTTGAATTTTGGCTAGCTGGGGAGTTTATGAAATACAGTGCTTAATACCACAAACAAATGCTTTAGACACTTAAAAAAATAATGTTTGTGAATTATTATTATATTTTATGCCACTGGTAAGCATATTCAAGTATTTTAAAATTAATTGAAATATATATACATAGTAAAAAAAAATCTTTAAATTACCTTTAAATCTTTAAATCTTTAAATTTACTAAAATCAATTCTGAAAAAAAAAAACTTTGTTTCTTCATAATGAATTATGAAGGAAAACTCATATGCATTATAAGCTACTTAGTTGTATTTTCTACATGGTAAATAATGCTTCAAGTATGAAGATTAGTGTATCAGTGCCCTCAACATGCCATTAGTCTTATTTCTGCCTTGTAAAGACCTCATTCTGTAGGGATTTGACTAATGAAGTTTCAGTGCCGAGACAATATGCCTTCCTCAGAATGGAGACTGCCAATTCAACCATATTGTGCTGAACTGTAGAGAACTGTGCCAAATCGTGTGTGTCTTCTTCAGAAACAAGCTGTTCATTAAAAAGAAAAAAAAAAAAAGGTAAGCATCAAAATACATTTTAAGTAGTAACTATGAGGTCCTGGCATGCTTTAAAGATTTGATTTCTTTTCCCACAGTATCAAAACAGTCAACATAACAGTTTCTCTCCAAGAACGAACAAGATTAATAAACAAACTTTAGTGTCAACTTTATTATCCAGTTACATGTAGGAAAAATAGCATTTTCAAAGACATGTTGCACTTTGAAGTAGTGCCTTAATGTTCACACTCCCTCACTTATTCCATAAAGAAATACTGATTGTCATGCAATCTTATGCCAGGCACTGTGTTGGACTTCGTACTTCCCTCTATTTCTCTTTTTTGCTTAAAATATGTTATAACATTTTACATGGATTTTTCAAATAAAAGCTAATAAATTATAAGCCAAAGTCTGCTAATGTCTTACATTAAAATACTGGGATCTGGTAGGCCCACTTATCTTTCACACTGCTAACACGTTCTCTTATTTTGTTACTATTTTACATCTACTAAATTAATTATGTAAATTGCAATTCTTTGGTACCAAGTTTTTATTGATAAGTAATGATGAGTTCAGGGACATTTCTTATTCTTCTCAGTCTCCCCGGATTCTAATACATTGTGAACACATAGGATGATAGTATCAATTTAGAATAATTTGAATTTATATCTATATATAACTGGTTTTAATGCTAACATAATTATTTTATACTTTACCTCCTGATTCTTCCCTCTGTGACGTTCTCTTGGTCAGAAGAAGTATTCTGCTAGTGTACTTATAATTTTAAATATGTCAAGATATATATATGTGGCTTTTAAAAATTGAGGGAAGGGGCGCCTGGGTGGCTCAGTGGGTTAAGCCTCTGCCTTCAGCTCAGGTCATGATCCCAGGGTCCTGGGATCGAGCCCTGCATCGGGCTCTCTGCTCAGCGGGGAGCCTGCTTCCTCCTCTCTCTCTGCCTGCCTCTCCACCAGCTTGTGATCTCTCTCTGTCAAATAAATAAATAAAATCTTAAAAAAAAAAATTGAGGGAACATTTTCCAGATAGTTGTAGACAGCAGCTGCATACTCTCTAAATTCTTTTTCTCATCAGACATGTAATGATACAGAGAATCTGAGGACAACCCAATTATTATTTTTTCTTTGGGGCTTACCAATGTTTTTATTTTTTTATTTAAAATATAAGTATATATAAATTGATACTTTTAAAACTAGCTTTGCTCAGTTTTTGTCATACTTTCATATTATATCCATCCTTAAGAATAGTCTGATTGCTTCTATCCCAGTTGTTCTTGTCTCTTTCTTAAATTCCAGTTACCAACAGGCAAGATTATACTGTCTCTCTCTTTAGAAATATTTGTTTTCTGCTTTTGTTTAAAAAGTTGCTTATGTTCCTCTGCATTGAAGGAGAATTCTCAAATCTGTCATACAAATCATTGACTTGATTTTCTGCTGTGACAATTCAGCTCTTTGATGATTACAAATAAATAGCAATAATTAAGTATGCCTATCAGCTTTATAACACTTTTCTATCCTTCCTGTAATTTCTTTTATAGAAATTAAACTACCTATTGTTTTGGGGACACCTGGGTGTCTCAGACAGTTGTGTCTGACTCTTGATATACAGCTCAGGTCATGATCTCAGCGTCATGAGATCAAGTCCTGCATCGTCGTGAGATCAAGTCCTGCATCAGGCCCCACTCTGGGCATGGAACCTGTGTAAGATTCTCTCTCTCCTTCTCCCTCTGCCGCATCCCACTCTCTCTCTCTCCTTCTCTCTCTCCCCCTCTCCATTTCAACAAATAAGTAAATAAACATCCTATTGTTCTAAATTCTACTTGCATCACCCATTTTCTATGTTTATTCTCTTTTTCTAAAGTTGTAGGATTTTCAGCTGATTCCGTTTAGGATTTCGTGTTTGTTTACATTCTTGGTTGGTTGGTTTTGAGGGATGTTTGTATTGTATTTGTTTTAACTTTTCCCCTTCTCACTTATTTTATATAAGGAATGGACTCTCTGAAAAATTAACTACATGATAATTTCTTCTTTGGCTTCAGTGTTATCTACCTTTGTGCTTTTGGGACTTTTCTCCTGCACTTCATACAGAGAATTTGGGGTCACGGATAGAATAATTTTAGTTGTTCAAAGAGTAGGGATTATTGTCATTAAAACTCTTAAGTCTCATCAGGAGAATAGCATTTGTCACACTGCCACGTTTTAATTTCTCCTTTTGGTTGATCCAATGACCAAGGCAGCATATGATTGTGAGGCGCTCAAACTGCCTTGATGTAAAGCCAGGTTCCAACACCTAGTAGGGTAGGACTTTAAGAAAGTTTTCTCACTTCTCTCTGAAGTTACATTTCTTTGTCAATAAAATGAAGATAAACAGGGGCGCCTGGGTGGCTCAGTGGTTAAGCCGCTGCCTTCGGCTCAGGTCATGATCTCAGGGTCCTGGGATCGAGTCCCGCGTCGGGCTCTCTGCTCAGCAGGGAGCCTGCTTCCTCCTCTCTCTCTCTCTGCCTGCCTCTCTGCCTACTTGTGATTTCTCTCTGTCAAATAAATAAATAAAATCTTAAAAAAAAATGAGGATAAACATAAGAGTTATATCATGAGGTGAGAATTGGTTTAATATAAATGCAAAGTGCTTAGAACAGTCTGCACGAAAAAGTGCAGTCATTAGCTATTATTATTATTATTATTACTATTATTATCTGTACTATCAGAATGAAGTGAATGTTTCCCTGTTTATTGGCAAGTTCAAGATCACATTCCAGTCTGGCTCATTGTTAGAGTTAAGCTTTTATCACACCACAAGGATTTTGCTGAGCATATCTACTATATGACCCCAGAGACTGTCCAGTGCTTTTGTCTAATACTTCTGAATTCAGAAACTACTATAAGTTTATTCAAATATAGTCCTTCCCCTAGTTTCCACTACCTGCCCCCGCTTTTGACCATAGCCCTCTAAGTTAATTTATGTCAGTGTTATTCTTCATGAGTCTTGAACACTTGCTTGCTAGCAATAGTGTATTTTTTTCTTGAGAAGCGACAAAACAGGGCTTTCATTAGTACAGAATGTAGTAGGAATTTCTCAGTTATTGACATTGAGACAAATAACACTTTTCTCTAATATCTTGTAATTCTAGGTTTCTGGTATTTTTCTATTCATATCATGCATAATGTCAGTGGATATGGGGGAGATGACAATTAACAGAGAAATCAGGTGCTCTGCTCTTCACATGGCCTTTTTACCCACAAGTATGAACAAACAAAATCATGTATAATTTTATATATTCTAAAACAGAGAATCAGGAATATATTGTCATTTATTTTCCCATATTATATTATGTTCTGAGGCTCATAAGTTTAGTTATCCATCCATTTGACAAACATTTACTCTTTATCTACTTTATACTGGTGATTAAAATGGGTCAGTAGATACATTCTCTCCCCTAGAGGAACTTCATGGAATCATGGAGTGAAGGAAACTAACATAAGCCAATACTCAGAGTTAATCATAGATTAAAATAAAGACTATGGAGGAAATAAAAAAGATGTTCTAATAGAGAGTAAAGAGAGATTTCACCAGAGTGATTAAAAGACTCTCCACGGACTTCGAGAATGAGAAGATGGTGTTGTGTGGAACTTGGGGATGGGGGTTGACAGGTGGAGGTAGTCAGTTCATTTGGAAGATATATTCAGCATGGAGTTTGAATAATGCAGCATTTTCATAACTATATGGAAGAATTTTAAGCAGACATATTAAAGGTCTGGTTGTATTTTTGAACAGATCATTCTTGCTAGGAGCTACCATGTATGGAAATATTAAAATACTGAGGTAAGGGGGTCAGAGAGGGGATAGAAGAATTTAGACTACTTAGTTGTTTACTAATGGGGAGAACCCTAGAAGAGAAACGGGCATAAAAGCCATTTTACTATGGAACTAAATGCATTTTCTTTGAGGACACGTAAAACTGAGCTTCCTATTGGTGCATCAAGTGACTATGCCCCACAGAAAGAGCAATTTAAATGACTGCGAGAAATAGATTGATACTGTTTATATTTATTAACTTCTTTTCTCTGTTTTCTTTTTATTTCCTCATTTGTTCTCTTTTTGTTTTCTTTTAATACACAGGCATGATTTTGAAAAGACAAGGAAGAAAAACTTCATTTTCCTTCTAAACAAAATGCATCAAGTATACTTATGATTATGCTAGAAATCAATAGATTCAAAGGAAGAAGAGTCATTGGTGCACAACAAGTGTTCTTTCAACTATTGTTAGGCTTTTTCAATTTCAAGTAAAAATATCTTTAAATAGTTCCTTATAAAAGAACACAAATTAATTACCCAGGGAAAATCAATACAACTTGATGTGGTACCTGAGTTTCCGGAATCTGCCAATTTCTAATATTTTGGAAAACATGAATTGTTAAAATTAAACCAGCTATTGTTGCTGTATTTCTCATATTGACACCACAGAAGTGCTCTTCCTTTTCTTCTCTTTTTCACTGAAAAGATAATGAATAGAGGGCATTTTTAAAATATTTTTTTTGAAAGAGAAGCCTGAGATTCTGGAATGTGTAATAAATAGTAACTGTTGAGATGTTAAGATAAATCCTTATTTAGAATTTCTGAAAATAAAGTATGCATTGTAGAGCATTTTTGGTGACTTTGCCTGTTTTTTTTTCTTTTCTTTTTTAGGAATTACATCTACATATTTAAATTCTACTCTTGCACCCTTGCATTCTCCAGAGTGATTTTTTTTTTTCTGAGAGCATGAATCTGATGACATCCCTTCTTTATTTCAATCCTGCAATAATTTATCATTGCAATGAAAATAAATTGCAAAACCCATAATAAGAGTCATTCCTATCTCCCTGACTTCATTTATTACCACTCTTCTCAATTAACTGTGGTCCAGAAGTATTCGATTTTTTCCTGCCTATTTCCTGAACATTTTCACCTATGATCCATGTTCTTTGTTGACTGAGTTCTTTCACCCCCACAAGTTCAAAAATTTTATATGGACAGCTTCCAGCAGGCTGGTTTTTCCAGAAAATGGACCAAGCTTTAATATGCACCTAAGTACCAGCCTCTGGTTTGAGACTATCTAACGTCAACAGCCCTGTGCGCTGGTATTTTTCTAATCCCGATGATGTGTTCATTCATATCTCTGACTGAAATACATCTTTTCAGAAAGATTTTCCCTAACCACCCAAAATAAAGTAGGCTCTGCTTTCAATGTTGAAACTATCGTAGAGCCTTGCTATATTTTCTCTACTGCACTTACTAATTTTTGATTTTATAGTATTCTGTTTACTTGTAAATGTATTTATGTTCTGTCCTATAACAGGGCAAACAAGTATAGAGCCTTGGTCTGCTTGGCACAACTCAGCATTGGAGCAAGTACTGTATGCTTAAATATTTGTAGAGAGGTGAGTGAAGGAAAGAAATTAGATTTGTAATCAAAATGTAAAACTAGAATTGAGCAATTTTTTAAAGTGCCATCTAGGATCAGAGTGTACAAATTATAACCAGTAGGCAAATCAAGACTGTAGCCTGATTTTTGTATGGCCCTGAGAGCCAATAAGGTTTTGTACAATTTAAAGGGTTGGAAAATAAACAAGGAAGGATATATGACAGACAGTATGTGGCTTGCGAAGCGCAGACTATTGATTATCTGACCCTTTATAGAATCAATTTACCATTGCCATTCTAGATTAAGTCCTCACTGAAGCCATTGTTACCCGAATGGATTTGGATTAGTTTCCATGAAAAGTTAGGGAATTGGATTAATAGATCTCTTTAGACTTTTGATAATCCTTCTGAAAGGTGAATGGAGAAAGCCACCCCTACACCACACCTACATTGCTTAGTCTCCTGGATGACAGGGGACAGAAAAGAGAAAGTAAGAGCAGATGTGAGAATTTATGAGATTGTCACATAACGTAAGGCATCTCTCCAGGAAAGATAAAGGATTGTCGTCACGATCTTGAACTTCAGAGGATATATTGCATCAAAAGCCGATTCAAGTAAAAATGCAAATCTCTCTTGCTGAATCTTTGACATATACAACCCAGTTATTAACATATAAATAAGATACATATGAGAAAAGTTAACAATTAATTAGAATAACATTTTCATATAGATTAAAAGCAGGGATCTGTCCCCGTCTGTCTGGGTTCAAACCCTGGTTTCCCTGATTCCTAGATGTGTGTCTCTGAGCACACTTTACCTCTCTATATCTCCATTTTCAAACATCTGTAAATTAGTGATAATAATGTTCCTACCATTGAGAATTTCTGGGAGGGTTAAATGTGTTAATATTTTTAACATGCCTAGATTATAGTGTCTTGCATATAGTATGTGCTACATATCTTGGCTGAATAAAATAAAACCATTGCATACCAACTTTATTATTTATCATCTACCTTAGGCAATAAAATTGTATGAAAAACAATGCAGTGCTACAATCAGATTTTCTCTTATTTCTGTGACATGCTTGTTTAATGGAGGTTGCATAAGAATTAACCTCACATCAAATTCCACAGTTAGTTCATTGTGTGAGAGGATGTATTTGTTTTAAATTACTTTATCATTGTTAGAAAGTTCTGCTTTTTTATCCCTATAAATTTCAAAATGAAAATGTAATTTCACTTTCAAAATCATTCTAACACATCAACATGAAAGAGCACACAGTTGTTTCCTAGCCAATTGATCACAATCGCTCTTAACCATTTCAGTTACAGGAAAACACAATAAAAAGCAGATCCAGAATATCTTTTCAAGGGAGAACATTTCTAATATGACAAACAATGATGTGGGGAACAAAAGCAAAGGAAAAAAAATAAATTCCTGTACGACTTACAGTCCTTGGAATAGGCAGAGAGACCTTCCTCCAGGAACTCAGCTTCCTTGATGTTGATACTTTGCTAAGGGCAAAGGGCCATCTTAGTTTAATATTATTCCAACCCCCAGGATCCTGTGAGTCTCCTTTAATATATTAAAATTCCTTTGGGAACTTCCTTTATCTCTACTCCCCAAGATATACATTAGCAATCATCCTCCAGGCATATGGCCCACTGATACCCATTTCATGAATACGGTTTTACTAGACAGTAAAGACTCGTTTTTTCCCCCCATCTCCTTAAGGTGCTTATTCAAAGGTCTCTTTCTGGGAAGTCTTCCTGACCCCTTTTAAAAATAGCATATCACACACAAACACACATACACCTGTTCATCTCCATGACACTCATTACTATCTAATACACTATCTGTTTTATCTACTTAATGGATACTGTATGTGTATCATTCTATTAGTATGTAAGGACCATGAAGGCAGTATGTTTTGTTTGGTGTTTTTGGTTTTGTTGTTGTTATGTTGTTACTGTTTTTTTTTTTTTTTTGGCTCCTTCTTTGCTTATTTTGCCTGTCATAAATTAGATACGTAATAAATCCATGACAAATAAATCAATAACTGATTAAAGGACAAGTTGTACATTTATTCAACACGGGTTCACTAATCTCTTCCCATGTGCCAGGTCATAGGTGTGCAGAATTTAGAAAATAGGTCGTTTTCATGAAGCTCCATACATAGCGGTGACACAGAATAGAAAATGCGAACACATTTTAAGTGTTAAATAGATTTTAGTAGTTGATGTTATAATAGATGTTATGTGCTAGAGCACATAGCACATAGAAATGAACCTAACTATCTCATCTTTTACACACATACACTCAGGTATATGTGAATCTTTCCGAAATAAGAGTATACTTCTGTGACTGCAAATGGTTTTGGTTGTATAGGTTCTTAAAACTGTCTTCATTGTTTCCTTTTTCCTTTTTCCTTTCATTCATTGACACATTTTTCTAAATGGTCCTCTGGAACCAGTTAAGTAAACATCTATTTCTATTGTGTAGAGCCCCAGGATGATAGGAAAAAAAAAATGAGATTTGGAGGTTACAGGTGGTAAAAAAGAAAGTCTGTTTCATTTTTATGTGTTGTTCTAGGTGAATAGATAAATTTATGAGTGATCAGAGATTGCTATAAGAAGATCAAAGTACATTGTTAGAAACTAATTGTAACCCAGGGGGTTCAGGTGCAAAGATTTAAAATGCTCAAAGATTACAGACTTCAAATTCATGGAGGTGACATAAGCAGCATCTGTCTCCTTACCACAGAATGAGGTTTCATCCCTGCTGGACAACTGGAGAGCATGTCATTCTCAGGAGATGTCTGAGCTCTTCTTTAAGGAATGTGAAACCATCATAATAAAAAGAATAATCATGATGAATAAAATTGAAAATAAATTAAAGCAGGAACTAAAATTTAATTAAAACTGCTGAAAATAAGAATATAACATTTGAAAATTCACATTTCAAAACCAGAATGATTGTATCTAGTTATATCATATCTGGCTCCTCAGTGACACAACAGTGGGCCAACAGTTGTGACAGGGAAAAAGTACAAAGCTCAAAGACAAGATTGTAAAACACACTCCTTAATTATGTATTGATTAAGACTTTTATATAGTGATCTAGGTAGCAGCTTCCAATGGAAAGAAATTTAGATTGCTACAGTTACCAGATATATGATTTTAAAACATGGGGATTTTAAAATACCTGATCATCAAATTATATAAATGCCTTTAGAACACCATTTGTCTACACAAACTCACTATAACAATCATAAACCTGAAGAAAGTGTGGGTGACTCAGTCGGCTGAGTACCCAACTCTTGGTTTCAGCTCAGGTCATGATCTCATGGGTCATGATCTCATGTGTTGTGAGACTGAATGCCACGTTGGGATCCACACTCAGTGGGGAGTCTGCTGGAGATTCTCTCTCTTTGCCCCTCCCCCCAACTGGGCACACACACATTCTCTCTCACTCTCTCAAATACATAAATAAATCCTTTAAAAAATCTTAAACCTGAAAATACTTTCATTATCATTAATGTAATGTTCCCTCTCTTTGCTCTTTTTCACATATATGTGAGATAAATTTTTGTATATTTCATGTAGTTATACATTATATATTATGCATGTTATATATTATGCATGTATATGTAAAATGCATACACATACAGGCATACATACATATATATAATATATATATACCTATATATAATGACAAACAGAAGTACTCCCTTATAGATGGTTTCACTTTCTGAGGTTTCAGTTACCTGCAGTCAACTGACGCTCATGATGCTCCTTCTGACTGTCAGAGGTCAGTCGTAGCCTAATGCTACACTCCAGTGCCTGCACCCTTCACCCCACTTCATCTCATCATGTGGCACTTCATCGTCTCACATCATCACAAGGTAAAGTGTGGGATTGACACAGTAAAATACTCCATGAGAGAGATCACATTCATATAACTTTTATTAAAGAATAATGTTGTAATTGTGCTATTTAATTATTAGTTATTGTTATTAATTTCTTACTGTGCTTAATTTATAAATTAAAGTTTATCATTGGTATGTATGTATAGAGAAAAGCATAGTGTATATAGGATTCAGAACTAATCATAGTTTCAGCCATCTGCTGAGAGTCTTGGAACGTATTCCACATGGATAAGGGGGTACAACTGTATCTATAGTATGATACTGATAAATAATGAGTATATATAGTCATAATTATATCCAGGTTCTTTCTTGGGTAAAAGTCCTCATGGTCCTATTATAAAAACAACACTCCTACTAATAGTCAAATAAGTACTCTTGGGGAGAGAAAAGTACAGTAGAATTCCAACTTCTATTTCCATCTCTGGGTACACTATTAACTAAGTACCTACTGTGTATTAAGCCTGTAGTTACTATAGCTCATGCTATCACTCACAGTTCAGGCAAGGAAACTTTTGAAACACTGGTTATTTTAACAGACAGGTTATTATGAGAAAATGATTAAAATAGCATTAGGAAACAAGTAAACAAAATGAGCACATTGAGTTAACACAGTATCTTTAAAAAACAAATATTCCCTGAGAGACTCAGAGAAGAAAGAGAAGAAAGTGGGTATAGCAGAACCTAGAAGCGGGAAAGAGGTGTCCTGTACATCTGTAGCTCACACCTGTGAAGGGACAGCATTGTGTAGCTGGGGTAGAGAAGGCCAAGAAAGCTAGAAACTAGAATTAATGAAAAGGTGATGGCATACTGGTGAGACAATGCTGACAGTTGTAGCCAACAAAACAGGAAGGGTGAGTCTCTTCCCTCTTCTGGTCTCTTGGTCTGTTTTCCCCTTTTGATAGAACACCACAGAGAGTGATAAGTGGGAACTTCTGTGTCTGTAGTCCTAGTTGCGGTCATGCAACACAGAGAATGGAAGGCTAGATTTGAAGACAGGGGCAAGAACTTAACAACTGGTGCATTGATAAAGTATGCAATTATAACTTGCAGGTGTTTAAAGACTCAGTTATGTAACTTTTCCAATAATGGCTATCAGTAATATTCTATTAATACTCTCGCCTTTACTACTGGGGGGAGCTAACTTCCTTATGGCGTATCAGTTTAAGTCTGTATGTTTTAGATACTTACAGTCCTTGAGATGTATTTGTAGATCTCACAACGTCCTCCTTTTTGTTTCATATTTTCAATTTCACATCTTGTTCAAAGTTTTCCTTTCTCAGATCCAACCTCCCACCCGTGCAAACTAAACTGATGGCTGGGGCAGAGTGGGGTTCAATGGGACCCAAACATCTGCTCTTTCATCTGCCCCCTCATCTTCTTCCTATGCTTGCCATTCAGATTCTGAAGGCCAGTGTATTAGGGGAAAACAAAAGTCATCTCCCTTTACTGTGTTCGGTAGTAAATTTGATGTCCTCTCCTTGGTTACTCATAATTACTTTCTAGTTCTTTTTCTATTTGTTCAGTTAGGACTAATGGCGGCATAAGAAGGCCCTGCTGATAAAAGCTGAATTCTTACTTATCTGACCAGGTAATAATGTTTGTCCACTGACCGTTCAGATAAATTTCTGGCTGTCCCCAATGGAAGTGCCATGTCAAATTAGGCAAGTGCCCTTTTGTCCTATGCTGCTTTTGTGCCTCACAAACTTGTATCTGCTATTCTTTATGGCCTGCAGACCTGAACCTTGCAGACAAGACATGGATCAACTATCTGTGATTCTTTGGAATTGAGCTTTGGCATGTGTCCTTGTCTTCTCTTCTCACCATAATCCCACCTGCCAAATCTCACCCATTGTTTTGTCCATTTCTGGTAGCCCTGAGAAGACCAGCACCTTCAATGAATACACAGACATTCCACCAGAAAATAAGCATTGACTATGCAAGCAATCACAGATCTCATGAGGTATTATCTTGATGTTTCTCTCCCCTAGGGAAGGAAAGGTAAAGGGAGAGTTTCTTCTTATGAACTGTGCCCAACCCAAAGGTCATCACTCGCCACCTTCCATTTTTATACTTCTGTTCATTCATCCAGGTGGCAACATGGGTGGTGGTGGTAGAGATATTTCTGTTGAAATTGTACCTTGAAGATAGCCTTTGGAATTTTAGCTAGTTTTAACAGATGGCAATTCTCTAGGTTTACAGCACTGGACCCTTTATACTTTTTGTTCTCAGCTGTGAGACTTGTATCCAATTCCAGAACCTCCACCCAATGCAACTCTGTATGCATGAACTCATTTAATCATCACAATGATGCATAAAGAACTATTCTATTCCATTTGAGAAATAAGAAAACCAATGGTCAGTTCTACAACTACTAAGTCATAGATCTAGATTTAAGACAAATTCAAGTCTAATCAAACCTAAGCTCTTTTCACTTTTGTTATAGCTGGGAGCATTGGCTCAGCTTTCAGAACACCTAAGGGACATTATTTGAATAGCTTAGGGATATCAATGAAATTATTGCTACAGGGTGGAGTTGCTAGACAGTAACAGAAATGGTAAGGAGAGGAAGGTTGATCAATAATGACTGAATAAAATGAGGAAATTTTACATAAATTTTAATTTTTTTTTAAGATTTATATATTTGGACTGGGTAGTGAATCTTCTTGTGCTCAAGTTCTCACTTAAAAATAAGAATAATAATGGTTTCTCCTTCATAAGATTATTGTGAGGAGTTAATGAGTTAAATGTAAAGTCTTTAGAATACTGCTGGGCACGGAATAAGCACTCAAGTAATAGTGTTATTATTATGATCATCACCCCATTTATGTACAGAAAACATACCCTATCCAGGCATGCAGATGGAGGCAGAGAATTCTCGACTCACTTCAAATACATTGGCATTATCTCCAAAAATATCTCACATTCTGTGAGCTGGGAAAAGTGTCATCTCTCTATTTAGACATAATGGCGGAACTATAGGAGCTTATTCACTTCAATCATTTTGGGATCTCTCTATACTTCCTTTTGTTCTGTTGGAAACTTTAGGTCAGTTTTAGGGATGCTGCTTTCATCCATTTTTGTCACCTTGTTTGGTATAAATGTGGGCTGCCGTGCTCCTCTTTCACAGCTACTATCGCCACAATTTTAGCCCTTGCTTTCAAAGAAATTTTTGCAAGACTGCCAGTTGGAATAAGTAATTAACACTTCAGCTCAGCTCTGAAAGGGGAAAACAACCGTGGCATACAAACTCCTGCCAAAGTCAGTTCTCTCACCCAGAAAATGCCTGAAATACTCATCAGGGTACTTTCAATTTCACTAAAGGAGAAAAGAAAAAAAAAGGCAACATGATCAAAATGGAAGTTCACCAGCTTATCCCTATAGAATGTTGGACCAAAAACACAAGAATAAAAATTAAAAAACAAACAAAAAACAAAAAAACCAAAAACACCCAGGTGAGGAAATGAGTGAACCAAAGTAGCCTTTATCAACACGAAGAGATCTCACTAATTCAGTATGGAGTGAAAAACAGCAGGTTGCAAAAGCATTGACGCAATATAATAAAATTCATTTCAAGAATTAAAAACCCCCCAAACTAGACTGAGTGTTGTTTTCCTATAAATCTATAACAAAATTTGCAAACACCTATGGAACTGATGTATGCCAAGTTCCAAGATGATAATTGCCTTTCTTGCCGTGGGAGTGGAGGAGACGGGAAAGGAGAACTTTGAGAAATACACAGGGATTATGGATTTAAACTTCACTTATTAATCTGAGTCATGAGTTTATAACTCTTATATCATTTTTGAAAGATTTTATTTATTTATTTGACAGAGAGAGCACAAGTATGCAGAGAGGCAGGTAGAAGGAGAGGGAGAAGCAGGTTCTTCACCGAGTGGGGAGCTGGATTCAGCACTCGATCCCCAAACTCTAAGGTCATGACCTGAGCAGAAGGCAGCCACTTAACCAATTGAACCACCCAGGCACCGCTCTTATATCACTCCCATGATATGAAGATATATGATCTATTTCAAACTAGATAAAAGTCAGTGCCACTCTCATTCAATACATTTCATAGGAAGTAACTTTGGAGGAAGAGATGTTATAGTGAGTTAACCTATGTCAGAGCAAACTCAAGTGATATCCGGAAGAACACTAGGGATTTTTCTTTTACTTTGGATCTTTGCTGTGTGAATAACCAGTTAAGTTTCTGCCACACTTCTCTTTTCACTGCCATCAGTGGCTTTCCTGGGACCCAAGTAGAGTAGTGATAGGGAGTTAGATCTTACCTGTGTGTCTATTTTATGACCTAATTACATTTGAATGATTACACCAAACAATAATATTAAGCATATATGCTCATGACTGTTAGGTAATTAGCATATCCTGAGTTACCATGTAAAAATCTTCTTTAAGGGCGCCTGGGTGGCTCAGTGGGTTAAGCCTCTGCCTTGGGCTCAGGTCATGATCTCAGGGTCCTGGGATCGAGGCCCGCATCGGACTCTCTGCTCAGCAGGGAGCCTGCTTCCCTCTCTCTCTCTCTGCCTGCCTCTCTGTCTACTTGTGATCTCTCTCTGTCAAATAAATAAATAAAATCTTTAAAAAAAAAAAAAATCTTCTTTAAGACAACTACATTGCTTTTGTAATGCAAAATAGTACTGATTTCTTTGTATAGAAAAGTAAACCACCTACTAGACACAAGAAGGCTTTTTGTGGTTTTTGTAAGGTTGGTTTTAGAGGACATATAAAATATGTCTCTCCTTTGCCCAAATAAACTATGACACGTTCAGTTAATTTCATTTTGGGTTCATAGATTTCATACAGCCTAATGTACAAGTATTTAATATACTTAGATCAGTTTTGCCACATGTGTACAATTTTGTAACTCACAACTATATCAAAATACAGATAATTTTATTTTGCCACCTCGGACTTTTGCAAATTATGTTGCATTGTTAGTAATTTTATTAAGCAGTTGTCAGAGTTCTTTATATGTGTAGATTAAGTTCTTTGTCAGGCTTGTTAAAATATTTGTTCCCAGTCTCTGGCTAGCCAATTTATATTCTAATAGGAGTTTGGTGAACAAATATTTATAATTTTTATGATGGAAGAATGAAATATCTGCCTATTAAAGTTGCAAATATATTCTATGTTTTCTTCCAGAACACTTGCAGTTTTGGCTTTTAACTTCAACATCTATGTGTTGAACGTTAGGTCTTGAATTCAAGAGGATCTATTTTGAATTAATTTTTTATGTTTAATGTGAGTTAAATGTCAAGGATTGTGTGGTTTTCTTTTTAATATTCAGCAATTTATATATTTTATATTTAGCAATTCCAATAGTATTTATTGAAGAAAATTTTCTTTCCCCACTGGATTGTTTTAATACCCTTAAAAACTATTTGATAATCAGAAAGGTATATGAGGGCCTCTTTTTGAACCACCTACTCTGTTCCACCTACTTTTCTGTCTTTTGTCTGAACTACGCAAAAACCTCTGGTGAACACACCATGTTTTTAATAGTAAAACATGAAGATAGAAGAAGTCTTCTTATTTTGTTTTTCTTTGTGAAGATTGCTTTGGTTTTTCTAGAAATTTTTCATTTCCATTTAAGTCTGAGAATCACTTTGCCATTATTCACACAAAAAAAGTGTGCTGTGATTTTAGGATTATGTTGAATCTGTACTTTATTTTTGGGACTTTTACCATGTTAATAATTTTGGGTCTTTTAATCCATAAGTGTGGTATATTTCTTATTGATTCAGGACTTTAAAAATTCACCTCACTTGGGATGCCTGGGTGTCTCAGTGGGTTAAGCCGCTGCCTTCGGCTCGGGTCATGATCCCAGAGTCCTGGGATCAAGTCCCACATGGGCTCCTTGCTCGGGGGGTGGGGAAGGGAGCCTGCTTCTCTCTCTGCCTCTGCCAGCCTCTCTGCCTGTTTGCGTGCTCTCTCGCTCTCTCTCTCCCTCTCCCTGACAAATAAATAAATTAAATATAATAAATAAATAAATAAAAATTCACCTCACTCATATTTTATAACTTTTAATGTGGAGATCTTGAACAACTCTCTTAAGACGTAATCCCAAGTATCTTTATATCTATGGATACTATTTTAAATAATATTCTTTAAATTTCATTTTCAAATTTTTATTGCTACCATATAGTTACATAATTAATTTTGACTTTTGAGACATTATTAAACTGACTTATTAGATCTAGTAGATCATCTTTTCCTTCTAGCAATTTTAGGATTTCCTGTCTGTGTAATTGTGTCATGTGAGAGTAATGAAATTTTTATTTTTTTTCTTTTAAATCATTATGTCATATATTTCTGTGTGTGTGTGTGTGTGTGTGTGTGTGTGTGTGTCTAGTAAATTTGAAAATATTGTCTCTACAGTGGATCTTCCTAGGCAATCTCATCCACTTTTATGGTTTCAACTTCAATTTATATCTCTAATTCAAACCATTATTTTGAGCTTTACACACATATTTCTGACCTCTTATCACTAATCACCATCTGTACATTTCTTAGCCACCTCTATTTCATCATCCCAACAGAATTTCCTTTTATCTCTCCAAGAACTAAATGTATTTCTTCCCCTAGGTATTTAGGTCAATGTCATGACCAATAACTTCATAATGGATTTTTGAAATCAATTTTAATTTCATAGTTTACTAACACCATTACCCCTCCCACAGACATACTCTCACTCAGAGGCAGGCACAAAACTGTTTAGCAAACACTTTTTGACTTACCTCTTGATAATCTTCTATCCCTTCTCTGCTGTCCTCCATAATATTCATGTAATTCATATGCTTATTTCCATTTCCATGGACTATTGATGACCAATGGATTTATGTCTTCATCCATCCTCCACATAGAAAGGTTATGAATGATAACTTTAAAATATAAATCTAAGCATGTCATTTTGTTTCCAGAAAATTACCAATGAACCCCATTTATGTGTAGATTAAAATTCAAATTCTTAACTCTCTCTCTCTATATATATATATACATATATATATATATACATACATATATATACAGAGAAAATAGAGAAATTTAGAAGTCTAATTTAAAAGTTCCTGTTGACTTTAACGTTACATAGGTTCGTGCACTAGATATCCTCTTTGGCCCTCTAGATCACTCTCCATCATTTTCCACCCCACTTTATGCAGTGGAAGAAAATTACTGTGGTCTATAGATTCCTTGGACTTTCGGTTTCCTTTTGGATTTGGTAGATGAGTAATACTGTTATGAGATAAGTGGAAAGTTGGAGGGAGAGTTTGGGTTATGCATTTGCCAGATTATCCCTAGGGCTGACTGGTCCCTGTCATGCTTACCCCTACATTGCACTGGCCTTGGGGTATGACACTATCTCTGTGTTTTCATTTATACCTTGTCTTTCACTTTAAATGGTCTCTTTATTGAATGCTTTTCAAATTATTCACTTTAGGCATACCATCTCTTTTCTATAATGACGACACATGTAAAATTTTAAAAAATGACTTGAAGATGATTTTTTTACATAAATAAAATACTGGTTTGCCCTTGTATAAAAACATGGGAAATTAATGCAGACTCAAGTCTTATTCAGGGTGGATGCTGCTTTACTACCTAGTAGCTCCTGCATTCCCAAATTCATCTCGTCTCACTTTCCCATGTCTACCTCAGCCTCCAACTGGATCAGGTGAAATGTAGCCATACTTTTTGCAGGCACAATATTTAAGATTTCTTCTCACCTATTTTTTTTTCCTGGCAACCTATATAAAGTCTGCCTAAAAAGGACACTGGCCTACTGACACTGGTCATATCTACCACTACGTTCCCATTTTTCAATTTTTCAAGTCAGTTTTTCAAACTAGATGAGATCTTCCATTTGAGAAAAGACAACAAACATTATTCTGACTTTAATATAATCAGTACTTTATATAACTCACAAACATTAAATAAAAGTTATTTGAATATTCACAGATAAGCAAAAATATGAATAGATTCATGTAATATTGCTTAGTAATATTTTGGGGGCCCTGACTTATGAAGTTGGGTATTGATATTGAATAACTTGACAAGTAAATTCAAATGTTTCTACCTGTCTAGTTGAGTGTAGGTCTCCTTAAGAAAACAGATATATAAAACTGAAAAAGTGCTAAACTTCTGAATTCGATAATAAAATAGAAAAGAACTTTAAAGGACATTTGAGGGCAATACATTACAGTGTTCATGAATTGTAGGATAGTACATTTCCATAAAAGTTAGAAATGCATCAATACCCAAGAATAATACAAGGATTCAAAATGATACATGTAGCAAGGATGAGAAGTGAGATGATTTCTGACTGATTGTGTTCATTGAAACTTTGTGTCACTCCAGTACTTGGGACTCATGCCAGTTTAGTACTTTTTATTCAGTATCCTTAAATTACTTCTAAAGTTTAGTCAAATATTCTTGTGCTTGAATTGTTAGCTAACACTTTAAGAAATAGCTTCCATGTCTCATGAGCCTATTTTTCCAATAAAGTTAGCAGAATAATGTAGAGTAATTAAAGAAAAACAACTGTATATATGAGATTATACTGAAATCATAATATTCAGGGAGAGAAGCTTTGCATTTATAGAACAAAATCCTATTATTCAAATCCAATATGATTTTTTTGTTCTGGTTTAATGTTGCAATTGAAAGCCTGCATATTTCAGGTGAAGTAAGTTCAGTTAATGAAACTACATTTGAGTGAACACCCTGCTTTTTCATCACTGACCTACATAAATTTTGATCAGAAGAAATATGTAAATTTTAACCAAGATTGCAAAATAATACACAAACTCTTTGAAAAGAAATTAAAAATCCTTCACAAACTATTTTGAATAACATAGTTATCATTCACATTATGGTCAGAGATACATGGATGCATGACTTTCAGCATTGAAAGTGATTATAGATGGCATCTACTTTATGATACAAATTATTCTTCACTAATATCTAAGAAAATCAGGTACCTGAGCTTACTTGAAACAGCTCTAGTGACAGAGAAAATAGTACTCCATTTTAACCCAGCCAGTTGCTAGAAATCCTTCCTTATTATTGTAGTAGCTTTTGTCTTCCTATAAATTATGCTCATTTTTTTTCAGTTGACTATACAGCATATCTAATTTTTCAGTCACATAACAAACCATCACATTTTTAAAGGCAGCTATCTCCTCCTAAATTGTCCAGTGAAAGAATCTGAGTTCACATAAACATCTATCATGGTTTGGGATATTTCATCATCCTGACCACTATCTTAGTGACTTATTTACTTTGTCAATAATCTTACAGAAATACGGGACACAGAATTGATTGTATCATTCTCAGTGTTTCCTTCCTTACCCAGTGTAAGAGATATGAAATGAAATTAATAACTAGATATTAACCAGAACAACATTTTTTGTCTGGTTATTGTGGTCAATGTAATTATTCATTAATGTATCCTTAGTGTCCAGGAGGGAGAGAGAAACCACACAATTATTTGAACAAAAGATGTTTAATATAAGAATGATCATAACAAGAAATTGGAGTAAAGAAGTATTGGCTGGTGAGAAGTACAGAATAACAAACAGAACTCTAAAGAATATGAGAACATAGGCATAACATGTAGGCACGATCTCTAGGACTGGGCAGGAGCACTCAAAGGGAAGTCTCCACACTTATGCCCCAGGATCTAGACCTATTCTGGCAGAACCTGCTGGAAATCTGCGCTCTGGAAACCAGAAAAAGCCATTCATAGGAAAGTGTCTCACTTCTAGCACATTACTACAAAACCACCCAAAGGAGAATGCCAGGACCATGTGTTGGCCTCTGAGCTTTGCTGACCACTCTGGATTCTAAGACCTATGTGCTGGGTGAGTCATGGCACTGCAGAAACCCATGCCAAGAAGGAAGCAGGGTCTGGAGAAACTACCTATTCTGCAGGCCCTAGTGCTGGAGAAACCATGCACACTGCTGATGTTGCACCTGGAACAAGGTATCCACTCCTCAAGAGACTAGTGCTGGAGAAACTGTAGAGTTTAGGAGTCTGTGCTGAGGACTCCTGCCCCACTTCAGGCCAAAGAGCTGCAAAAGCCCAATGCAGTGAAGGACCTGGACACTAGTGACGTCTCCCCCTGAAGAAGCCTGTTAAGGAGAATATACGGGAACCAGAAAAGATGATCCTGCGACCTTGCTCCAGCCTTTCTCTTCTGAAAAAACTTAACATCACGCCAGATGGGAAAAGGAAAATCCTTGAAAGGCTGTCTCTTTTTTGCAGAATAAGCGATCTAATTTGGATTTTGAGATGAGAGGTAATAAATTGATAACTAGCACTAGTAGGCATATAAATTTGTGATCCATTCAATTGTTTTTTGTCAAAATTCTTCCTTGGGTTAGCTTTTTTAGACTTCCAACATTTCTTTGACCAAACTAAAATGATCATTTATCTTTGCACTTAACCAAAAATATATATAAAAGTCTTAACTATATATAAACTTAAGGAAAATTATGACAATTAGAAATGACAAAATAGATAAGAAATTCTGTTGAAGTTCAGATATTTTGCATACATATGTAAATGCTGAATATATTATGTAAGTTAATAATCCTTAAATAATACTTAAATTATGACCAATTTTATTTGCACGATTTAAAGCTTCAGTCAATATTTGAAATTTTAATTTGCACATTGATTTTCAGAACCACAACTGACGTATTGACTGCAAGAATAATAAAATTTTATTTATCATTATATTTACAAAGCATAAAGCATCACTGGCCATAAAATAAATAATTAAAGTAACAATGAATAAGTGAGTGAATGAATGAATATATGAATATGGAAGAATAAATAAAAAGGTCTTTTCTTCTTATTTATTCAACACAAGGAAATATTTTCTTCTGTCTTTATTTGTATCTTTTTCCCTTAATCTCTGCCTTCTCACTCTCTGCCTATGTCTCTCATTGTATGTCTGTGTGTGTCTGTATCAATGTACGTATTTCATGTATGTGCATATATACTTACATAAACATATATACATATATAATCACAGTGTATGTATTTCATATATGTGCATATATACTTACATAAAAATATATGCATATATAATCACAGTAAAAAAGAAAACTAAATATTTTTATTTACATTAGATATAGAGTGCATTAATTTTACAATATAATTTTATTCTTTTATATTTATATGTGTATTTAAAACACATCCATATATTAAATGTCACTCTAAAAAAATACTGTTTTCTTCTTTCTCAGCAGTTCAGATTTCTTATTTAAAACACCACTCTCCAGGGGCAACAGAATACATTTATATGTGATGTATCAAAATGATCTTCAATGTTTTTGTGTTTCCAAGTTGAATTCTCTTCCTCTCCATTGGAGACTTTCATACAACTTCCTATGCTGTCTCCACCTTTGAGAATGACTATTACAATGAGTAACCATCTCAGCCTGTTTGGGCTGTTGTACCAAAGCCCACAGGTGGGGGTGCTTATAAACAACAGAAATTTATTTCTCACTTGTGGGGGCTGAGAAGTCCAAGATTAAGGGTCTTGCATATTCATTGTCTGGTGAGGGACCACTTCCTGGTTCATAACCCCCTTCTAGTTGCACCCTCACATGGTAGAAGCAGAGAACTCTGGTCTCCTCAGCCTCTTCTAAGGACACAAACTCATGACCCTTTCCAAAGAGGCCTACCTTCAAATACCATCACTTCAGGGATGAGTTTTCAACTTTTAGTGCACTTTGGAGAGTGCACAAAACAAACTGAGGGTTGCCGAGGGGAGGGAGGTAAAGAGAGGGTGGTTGGTTATGGACATTGGGAAAGGCATGTGATATGGTTAGTGCTGTGAAGTATGTAGACCTGGTATTCACAGACCTGTACCCCATGCTAATAATACATTACATATTAATAAAAAATTATTAAAAAAAAGGAGTTTGGAGATTGGAAGGACACATGCATTCAGCCATTACAGCAACTGTAACTAATTATTGGCTATAATTTAGTGTCCTACACACAAATACACACATGCACAAACACATATTTACCCCTTAAAAAGGAAATAAATATAAAGAACTTTGTCTTTAATATTTTAATTATAGTCAGCACAATGTTGATAAAATTTTATCTTGTACTATTTACTTTTACCTAACTAAAAATAAGAGCCCCATGTTATTTTATACTTTCAAATATAAGGAAAGCCTGGTTACTAACAATTACAGTCAATATGTCTTTTTTTTTAATTAATTTATTTGAGGGAGAGAGAGAAGGTGCACAGGGGTTGGGAGTGGTGGTGGAGAGGGGCAGAGAGAAAGAGTCTTAAGCAGATACCACACTGAGTGGTGAGCCAATGGCTGGGCTCCATCTCAGGACCCTCAAGATCAGTACCTGAGTGGAAACCACAAGCCAGACACTTAACAGAATGAGCCACCTAGCTACCCTGTCAATATGTCTTTCTTATAAAAACAAATTTCTACATATGTTATTCACTATAATACACATTATCTAGACAGAATAGTACAGTAATCATTAGCCATGTTACCCAGAACAAACACTATTGTCCAGACTAATAAACAGTACTATCCAGAATAATGCAATACCTATGACACATGTGTGTATATTCCCATATACTTGTGTATTTCATTATGTTACATTCCCTTTGCCTCTTAGTCACCACCCTGAAAGTGAGTATAATAGAAAGATTTGTATTACTATACAAGACATTGAAAAATGTCATTCTAGAAATGAATCCAAACTAATGGAGCTGGTTTTCCATGTAATCTCATTTCTAATATCTAAAAATATATCAGCTTTTACCTCACTTCGGTTCTAACTTTAGGTTTAATGATCCTACCTCAAATTGGTTTTAATACTCAATTCATTCTATCCTTATAAAAACATGACCAAATTGTAATTATTCTGAAGGCACAGTGGGTCCCTTTTTCAATCTATGTTACCTAAACTAAGTGTTCGCCTTTCAAATGACACAGAATAAATCAAATGTTTTGAATGGAACCAGAATAAATCAAAAGTTTGCTTTGAAAGGTTGTAGGAAATTCAAGATCTGCTCAAGTTTAATAGTGTTAGTGTCCTGAATTTTTTTGCCTCGCTTAAAGAACAGCGCATGAACAATTCAACAGTGTGACTTGTTCAAGATTTGAGGTTACTGGATAGTGAAAAATAAAAAATTATAACAAGGTAATAACCAGAGGAATATCTTGCATTTCTTTTAACAAGACCAACACTAAAGAATATTGGTGAGAATGTAGGTTTCTTAGATGTTTGTCCTGAAGTTGGTGAGCTTTGGTTGATATTTCCAGCTACTTGCATCTTGGAGTCATTCCTATGAGTACTACAACCAGCTCTTATAAAAGTGATCTAGAAATACCATGTGTTGATGATTTCTACCAGTAACACATTCCATTATAGAAATTTGGAAAATAGGGAAAACATAGAAAATTGAACTTATTCATGATTCTACATGTCTACAGAAGTAGACATGACAGCTCATTTATATGTATAATGGATGCATGTTTTAGAAATACTAATTTTCAAAATGTCACTTCAAAACATCCTTCCCTTATTATTATGTTTCCCCGTGTCATTAAATATTTTTGAAATATAATGTTTGCCTCGTAGTTTATATAATTATTATATCATTTATTCAATCATTTTTCTACTTTTTGACATTTACATTGGTTCTCCTTCTCTGTTATTATCCATAGTTCTGAGAAGTACATTATCATTCATTAAATTTGGATATAATCCTAATTATTCTTTTATAGGAAATTTTAGCATTTAAATTTTAACATTTAGCATCTGGAGAGAAAAGATGAACATTTTGTCAGACTATTTTTTATTTTATTTTTTATAATTTATTTTTATTGATTTTTAAATTTTAATTCCAGTGCAGTTAAGATACAGGGTTATATTAGTTTTCAGGTGTATTTGTCAATTTTTTAAAAATAAAATGGTTTTCCATAAAGATTATACCAACACACACTTCTACGACAGTATTTTAAAAAATTTCCTATATCCTCAAAACATTCTATAATTTGGATTATCACTTTACTTTGATTTCTTCTGTATACAAGTTAACCATTTTTCCACTACTCCTGCTGTATTCATTTTATTTTGTTTTGGTGGGTTTTTAAAATTCTGAATGCATTTGACATACAATGTTACATTTGTTTCAAGTGTACAATGTACTGACTCAACATCTCTGTACATTATGCTATGCTCACTATAAGTGTAGCTACCATCTGTTACTACATAGTCGTGTTATATTATATTCCCCATGCTATGCCTTTTATTCCCATGATGTATTTATTCCATAACTGGGATCCTGTATCTCCCATACCTCTTCCCCCTTTGGTTTACCCCCCCTTTCCTCTGACAACTTTCAGTTTGTTCTCTGTGTTTATAGGTCTAACTGCTTTATGTTTGTTTGCTTATTTGTTTATTTTTTATTCCATGTATGAGTGAAATCATATAATATTCAACTTTCTCAGATTTATTTTGCTTAGTATATTACCTTCTAGATCTATCCATGTTGTCACAAATGGCAAGATCTCATACTTTTTATGGTCCTGTAATTTTCTATTGTTGTATATAAGCCACATCTTCTTTATCCATTCATATGTTAATGGACACTTATGTTACTTCCATATGTTGGCTATTGTAAGAAATGCTGGAATAAACATAGAGGCTCATGTAACTTTTTGAATCAGTGTTTTTGTTTTCTTTGGGTAACTATCCCAATATTAGAATTGTTGGGTCATATGGTGTTTCTATTTTTAAATTTTTGAGGAAATTTTATACTAATTTCCAAAGGGACTCTACCAATTTATTTTCCCAGCAGTGTGTGAGAGTTCCTTTTTCTCCACATCCTCACCAATGCTTGTTATTTCTTGTTTTCTTTTAGCTTTTTTTTTTTTTCAGTTGTTGTTGTTGTTTAATTGTAGCAATTCTGACAGGTGTGAAGTGAAATATCATCGTGGTTTTGATTTGCATTTCCATGATGATGAATAGTGTTGAGCTTCATTTCATGAATCTGTTGGCCACCTGTACATCTTTGGAAAAAAAAATTTTTTTTTAAAAGATTTTATTTACTTATTTGACAGAGAGAGAGATGAGGAGAAGCAGGCTCCCTGCTGAGTAGAGAGCCCTATGCCAAACTCGATCCCAGGCCCCTGGGATCATGACCTGAGCCGAAGGCAGAGGCTTAACCCACTGAGCCACCCAGGCGCCCCTGGAAAAATTTTTATTCCAGTCCTCTGCCCGTTTTTTAATCAGATTGGTCTTTTCATGTTGAGTCATGTAAGTTCTTTATATATTTTGGATATTAAACTCTTATTGGATATATCATTTGCAAATATATTCTTCCATTCAGTTGGTTGTCTTTTTGTTTTGTTGATGATCTCTATAATACCCAAAGCCATGTACAGCTGTAATACAATCCCTATCAAAACACCAACAGCATTTTTCACAGAACCAAAACAAATAATCCTAAAATTTGTATGGAACCAAAAAAGACCCTGAATAGCCAAAGCAATCTTGTGAAACAATAACAAAGCCAAAGATATTACAATTCCAGATTTCAAGATATATTACAAACCTGCAGTAATAAAAACAGTATGGTATTGACACAAAAATAGGCACATAGATCACTGGACTAGAATAGAGAGCCCAGAAATAAACCCATGTCAATTAATCTATGATAAAAGAAGCAAGAATATACAATGAGGAAAAGACATTTTATTCAATAAATGGTGCTGGGAAATTGGACAGCTACATGTAAGAGAATGGAACTGGGCCACTTCTTACACCATACAGGAAAATAAACTGACAATGGATTAAAGACCTGAAAGTGAGACCTGAAACCAAAACAATCTTAGAAGAAAACATAGGCAGTTATTTCTTTGACATCAGTCATAGCGACATAATTTTCTATATATGTCTCGTAAGGCAAGGGAAACAAAAGCGAAAATAAACTATTGGGACTCCATCAAATAATAAGGTTTTGCACAGTGAAGAAAAACATCATTTCATCTTGTTTTTGAATACACAGCTAAAAATAGATCATTAGTTTACACAGGAGAATTTTTGTAAAACCTTGGTTTGACAACCTAAACTATTTGCAACTCACTTTTTATATTCTGGCAATGTAGTTGAAAGAATTAAGAATTGTTAATACTAAATGATGACAGTGGGAACTGATATTTAACGTAAAAATTGTCTCACAATATTTTTAAAAAGATCCACCATTATCCCATGTTCACCTAGTGGATCTTTTTATATGGGAAACTCTAAAGTAACTCTATTACTGAAGTGGCACTGCTTTTTTTTGTATTGATGACACAAATTCATAATGATTTCCAGCAAATGAAAGAAACTCTTTGGCTTTTTTCATTTTAAGCTTGTCTCTAACCTCTTACTTACAGACTGTTGAACCCCTGCTCTATTGCATATCACAACTCTCCTGCTGAATGAACATAGCATCTGACAGATATCCCTGTAGGACTATGTATACATAACTCCGGAGAATTTAAATTTTTTATATGCCGATACATAGTTGGTGGCAAGTGTGTGATGAATTTCCTCTACTCCTGTGCAAAGAAACACTACAATACACAATGCATGAGAAAAGACAACTGGTTCAGATAAAAGGGCTTTGCAAGGAAGCTTCCCAGGGAGAGAGAGCTCTCCCCTACTGGCCTTGTCAAACTGCATGTAAGGCTTCGTGGGTCTCAACAGTCTTTGAAAATGACATTTGAAAAGAAGCTGTTACACAGAAAGAGTGCATATGACTCTATTGTCATATGTAAACAGGGTGACTACTGGGGAGACAAAATACCCTGACTAAAATATTCTCTTACCAGAAGCAAGCTGTGGGTGATACTTTCAAACATTTTTGGCAAACTAATAAATACAATAAGATTGTTTAGTTTTTCCTCATGTCTCTGGACAAAATGGAGAAAAAAAGGGATGATCACAGGGATTCAAATCCCCAGCTCATGTCTGACATAAATGATCTGAAAGCTGTATGTGTGTGTGTGTGTGTGTGTGTGTGTTCCCTGAAGAAAAAGACCCTTATCTCCCATAATCTCAGGCATGCGTTTGGGAAAAATGAAAACCCAAATCCTATCTGTGATTGGATCAGTTATAATGTATATTGAACTTCCTGTCTCACAGGGTGCCTTGTTAAAGTAAGAGCCAGATTAAGAAATAGGATCCTGAACGTTTTAGTGGGTATGATGGGGAAGACACTGATGGGGGAACCTGAGTCCCGAAATTCTGATGAGAATTATTTGCCAATGGGAGAGCCCTCCCCACTCTCATCTGAGATGATTACTCTGCATTAACCAGGATTGTAATACCCTTCCTGAGGCAGTTGTCAGGCAAGAAAGAGGGTACTGACATTCGTGAGGACACAGCCTCACATCCCTCTTTGCTTCCAGATAACTAGACTCACATCGCAGTAGGTCTATAAATGTGAGATATTGTACTGACCGTAAGGACATGCACTACACTTCAAAAGAACTACTTGAGTTTGAAATCTAGGGAAGACGGGTAGAGTAGTGGCGGAAGGAGCATGATTTAGATCACTTTGAATTTCTTGATAAGTGCTCAGAAGTGAAGATTCTGTCTGTAATGTTGCAGCTTAGGGAGTTTATTTGGTTGTTTGCCTGAAATGTGAACCAAAAGATGGACCTATCAGGTGAATAGGAAATGCTCTACTAGCCTTGTTTAATGTAGGGGAAGGCACTCAAAAGCTTAGGGAAAAAGTGTCGGTTGTTTCCCTATCTTGTCTCTTGTATATAAATTAGTTGAATCCAAGTTCAATAAATACTTTGAAAAAGTTTTCATAGACATCAGAAAGGAAACAAGACTGAGAAGAGAACACCTATAAATATAATAAAGCTAAGTATTAACATGGTAATAGAACCCTGCCCCTAAAGTGTATAACATCTGCTTTTCGTGGAGAAAGAATATAAACATCTGTCTAATAGAGCTTTAATTTCTTGCTTCCCTGCACTTGTACCTTTTCACCCTCTCTGTGCCCCTTCATCATGGTCAGATATATTTTATGGAGAAAACCCTCTGGCAACATGAGAAACAGTAACAGACAACCCCAGATCTAGCTCTTTTGCCACCTTCCCATAGGCTGGAAGAAAGGGAAGCATTGTTCTTGTGCATTAAGGTAAAGAAAACTATTACTGGATATCTGTAATTCTTAGGTACTGGCAAAATGTAATTTTATTATGGATAGTTTGTGAGTGTGATAAATACATGGTTTATTAATCACTACTAGGTTAAATTAATTTGCTAATGTTATAATACATTTAATATTCTTAACTAGGCATTCTTAATAAGAAAGTCATCTCTTTGGGACTATGAAATACTTCCTACTTCTATTCAAATGGGCAATAAAATATTTATAATTTATACTGGTAAAATCACATTGATATATGATGAGAGAGAGATTAGAGTGGGTTCTGAAACTTTCCTTCTTGTTATGTATTTATTTGGGGGCTTAAGTGGGTAGGAGAAGAATAAATGAAACAAGATGGGATTGGGAGGGAGACAAACTATAAGTGACTCTTAATCTCACAAAACAAACTGAGGGTTGCTGGGGGGAGGGGGTTTGGGAGAAGGGGGTGGGATTATGGACATTGGGGAGGGTATGTGCTTTGGTGAGTGCTGTGAAGTGTGTAAACCTGGTGATTCACAGACCTGTACACCTGGGGATAAAAATATATGTTTATAAAAGTGTATTTGTAAATAATATTAAATTTGACATGATTAAAAAAAAGAACAAAATATCTAAGTTATAAAAAAAGAATAAAATATTCAAGCTTTAATGAATGACATAGCATGCATTTTAAGATAGTATAACAATTTATATAATAGTATAATGAAATCATGGTCATAAAATACCTTATATTTCTTAGGACATTCACAGTATATTTAAAGAGTATCAGTTCATGTCAATGAACATTAGGTCAATTTGGGAAAATCTGTGTCATTCATTAATTTTCACTCTTCCCCTAATCTTTGGCATTGTGTCAATATAGCTGATGTTAGGCTTCGTAAGTGCAAGTTTTCAAGTTTAAAGGTGATTGCTAGAATTCTCTGGTTCCTTCAGTTCATCGGATCTTTGACTTTGTTGCTACTTTACCCATTAAAGCTGACTTCATGGATCTGAACCAACGAAGCTGCTGTGTGTGTATGTGTGTGTGCGCTTGTTTGGTTATTTTTTAAGAAATAAAACAATTTTATTTAAAACAGATCATACGTTATGGTGGAGAAGGCCAAATTTGCACTATTTTTCAAATTTCTCCCCACTTTTTAAGCTGATAAAATACGTATACCATAAAAGACACTATCTTAACCATTTTTGATTTTATAGTTCATTGATATTAAGTACATTCATATTGTTGTGCAACCCTCAATACCATCTATCTATGAAAACTTTTTATCCTGCAAAACTGAAAGTCTATACCCCTTAACAGTAATGCCCTATGCCCTTTTCCTAAGCACTGTTCTACTTTCTGCCCTGATGGTTTTTTCTTTTCTTTCTTTTTTTTTTTTTCATTTTTATTGTGGTAAGAGCATTTAATATGGTATTTATCCTTTCAACTATTTTAAGTGTATTATACCGTGTATCAACTATACTTATACAGTGTTGTAAGCAGATCTCTAAGTACTTGTTCATCTTGCTTAACTAAATGTTTGTTTTCCTTTAATAATATCTTTTCATTTCCTCCATACCCCAACCACTGGAAACCATCATTCTAATCTCTACTTCTGACTTTGACTCTTTTGTTTGTCTGCTTTGATTTTACATATAAGTGATACCATGTAGAGTTTGTCTTTTCTCTGTCTGATGCATTTCACTTCACATAATAACTTTTGTGTTCATCTATATTGTTGTAAATAAAGCAGGTGTTTTTTTTTAATGGCTGAATAATATCTCTTTATATATATGCACCACATTTTCTTTATATATATGCATCTGTTGACATCCATTTAGCTTGTTTTTACCTTGGCTATTGCAAATAATACTTCTAGGAACATGAGAGAGCTAATATCTCTTCAGGATCCTGCTTTCAATTCTTTTGGATAAATACCCAGAAGTTCTAGAATTGCTAGAATAATGGTGGTTCCATTTTTAAATTTTTGAGGAACCTTCATATTGTCTTCCACAGTGGTCGCAGCATTTTGCATTTCCACCAACATCGCACAAGGAGCCCAATCTTACCACTTCCTCTCCAACATTGTTGTCCTTTATTTTATTGCTAATAGCGATTCTGATGGGTGTGAGGTGATCCAATTGGTTTTGATTTGCATTTCCCTGATGATTAGTGACATCCAAGATCTTCTCATGTACTTGTTGCCCATTTGTATGTCTTTTCTGGAGAAATGTCTATGCAAATCCTTTTTATATAGCCATACCCATTAGTGATTAACTCATGACTTAAATCTGAATAGTTGGTAACATTCTCTGTAGGAATATAGCAACTGCCAGCCCATTCTCTCATTAGTATGTTGTTCCAGCAAGAGATACACCCCTCTATCAAATCTCCAAGTAAAACATACTTTCTGAAGATGGTGTAGAAGATGTAACCTTCCCCGTACTCCTAGTTCTTTGTTGAGATTCCTAACATACAAGACAGAATAACAAAAGAAAAATAAGTTCATTAACACATATAGTTTCGGTAAATATCCTGGGGGAAATGAGTAATGCTCAGAAGTGGCTAGGAACTCTGGCTTAAATACCATGTTCAACTAAAGACAATAGAAAGAAAGGGGTGGCAAAGGCCAGTTATGGTATGATCCCTAGGAAAAGCATGGCAAGGAAGACTAAGGTGTGCTACGCAGATTTAAATGAGTGCCTTCTTCACAGATAATGGTCTAAAGTTGTCTCCAGGTGTTAACATTTGTTCTTTCTGGTAGAGTGAGGATGAGGGACATCCTTATAAATTTATGTGCCACTTTTAGACAAATAGGGGAAGGTAGAGAACTTTTCTTATATCTGCTTCTTCTCAATTACCTTCAGCTCAAAATAACCCTTACACCAAAACAAACATATTTCAGGGTGGCGTATTTTGCTACCCTTCAAATGAAGTCATTAATTTTGTTCTCTCAAAACATCTACCACAAATCATTTATCTCAATAGGTACTTAATAACTGTTTGTAGATTAAATTTCTTCAGTATCATTTTTGATGTGGCTTAGCAATAATAGTGATATTTGTCAGATAGGTTTGCATTATTGCACTCACATATGAGTGGGTCAAGACTCAAAATGAAACCAATTATAACTTGGTTTGACTTTGTGACATCTAAAATTCAAAGGTAACAGAATTTTAAAATTCCGAGTAAGAAATAGGGCATGTAATAATTCAAAATATAGCTAGAACTTGGACAAGACTAGGCAAAGGATAAAGAGAATTAAGAAAGGTCATTCATAACAGGCCTGAGAGATTTTTCATGCTTTTATGAAATGGCTAATCCTTTAAATATTCTATCTAGTATCCAAATCCACCTTTGCATAAAAAAGTGAATGTTGAGATTTTAATTGCTGGTCCTTTGAGAAAGATTATAAAATGGTACCATTCCGTCTTTCTTGAATCACAAATGGAGAAGTAGATATGGGGGAAACTGAGTTTCTAAAACCCTATAGAACCTAATTTAAATCTTAGTCAAGCATCTTAAATTCTCTGAATCTCAAAACTTATCCAGAAATTGAGGATTATATTTTTGAACCATGATTATTGTAAGGATTATGTCAAATGTCTGTGAAATTATTCCATGAGCTGTAAAAAATGGGGCACCTGGGTGGCTTAGTCAATTAAGTGTCTACCTCTTGATCTCAGCTCAGGTCTTGATCTCAGGTTTGTGAGTTCAAGAACAACACTGGACTCCACACTAAAAAAATAAAAAATAAAAATAAAATTATTATATATATGTGTGTGTGTGTGCGTGTTTGTGTGTGTGTGTACATACATATGTATGCTTATAACTTATAAATGTATAGAATTAATACATGTAAGATGCATTGGTGATAATGATGATAAAGATAAGACGAAATAAGACATTTATATGGCTATGTATGTCATAAATCAGTGCTCAAAAATTATGTCAGAAGAGACTTAAGTTGGATATGTCTTAATTCTGCCTTCATTCCAAAAATCTTGTATTGCTAGCAAAGTGAATTTATTACAATCTATAGTGCAGCTTGAATAGGTATACAAATATTTGTTAGCTTCTATTCTCTAGTAGCAGTTTTATTTAAAACAACATTGAAATAAGTATTTGGAAGGGAAAAAGGAAATTTGGGCACATAGGTTTTGGGAAAAGAAGGTAGGCTTTGAATTCAGCCAACCTGGGGTTGAGCCTCCATTCTGCCCTTTCATACTTGGTTTTCCTAGGGCTGGCTACTCGAACTTTTTCTTCTTAAAATTCAGTTTCCTCAACTGTGTGAAATATTTTTTTTAAGGGGGTAATTTTATTATCTCATTGTATGAGCATGTGATAGGAAAAAAAAATCTCACATTTATCCCTACATCAGCAAATACTGTCATTACAATGCCTCAGACACTAGTCCTCAAACAATTTTTTTCCCCTAAAACTATTGACAGGAAGTACAGGATATTGATTTCATATCTTTCTAGTGTTATTATACATTTATAGCAAACATATAGGTCAGAATGCTGTTTATTTAACACAAGAAACATTGTCACAAATTTTTGTTATAACATGTACAATGCTACAGATTTTAGAGTATTTTCCCAGGCAGGAGCTATATAGATCAATTAGGTTTTCTGGCATTTTTGAGTGTCATTAGCTTGCTTGTTCAGCCAAGAAAAATGTATGATCTCAAGCTTTTCTTAAAAAACTGTATTTTAAACTCACATTGAACTTGTGTATACAGCCCTTAGAAATAGTGAATAGTAAGAGGGCAGATTTCAATGTCGGTCTTCTAGAAAATTATCTTTTTTCTCTTCATACTCAAATTGTAGAGTCAGTTACAATTTCCACTTTTGGAGACTCTCTGAGAATTTTAGGTATACTTTCAGCATTTTGATTGAAGAAAATTATGGAAATCTAGCTAAAAGTAACTACCTGGATAAAGCAGAACCCAAGATAATTATTTTAGAGCAACTGCCTGGCCATTCAAGACTATTCTGCCATCTGGTAAATGCCAGTATTTACATGCTTTAAGAGATGCAGGAGAGAGATTTCAAATGTTTTCCTGAATTTTCAAGCAGAGGTTTACTTCCATTCTAATTCCAAATTAAACTTCTGCAATATAAATATTCATTCCCTACCTGAAATGGTTGCAGGAGTACTGCCATCATATTGCATCTTTAATGAAAGTCTATATGAGAATCCAACTGCATTGGTGAGAATAAAATTTTAAAAAGAGAAGAATGGAAAAAAAATCCCATGTTAATAATAACAGCCTTTAGAATCAAATGAGTTTATTTCATGGGCTTGTTCTCAAAAATCCTATCCACTTTGTCCAGATTTGACTCTTTGGGTTTACCTTTTCTAAGCATCTAGTTGCAAAAAGCATCCACTGCCTTTCTGCACACAGATTTCAATAGTCGATTAGGTTTCTACTTAAATTACTGCTCCATTCCAGTACTGCATCCTGAGATGATTACAGGCCACTTTGATGGGGGATTTAGGAATTCCAAAACTTTTCGGTAATACATTTAGAGACAGTTTGAGTTACTCCCAACAGATGGCTAATTACATCTATTGTGTGGTGATTTAGCTCTCAGAGGCAATCTTATTACCCAGTTCTTGTTCAGAGAGAGGACAGCTCACTGTTTCCATGATGTTACACTAAATTTGGAAGGAGCATTAGAGATAATCTCCAACTCCCTCATTATGAAGATGAAAGAATTTACTCTGATAGAGTAAGTGGGTAAATCACTTATGAAGAGAATTTAACAAACTCTAAATGTGGGACTAAATATGTAAAAAGCACGCATGTTTGCACTGGGTGGGAAGGGCACCTTTAAGTAGCTTAGAATGAAGTTAAAGAATGAGTGTACCTTTGTTAAGGTAAAACAGGTATGCAATACACATCGCAACAGGCAAATAAAAAAGACCATTGGAATTTAGGGACATTTATTCCCACAGTGGGGAAATCTAGGACTGTCTGGCAGAGGAAGCAGCATTTGATCTGGATCTTGAAGAGCAAGTAAGATTTTGACAAGCAAAGATTAGGAGGATGTGCTGGTATTTTGGGAGGCAATCATGTTAGCCAAGGCCTACAGGGCTTTTATAATGGAGCAAAAGACATGTAGAGTTAAGTATACTGAAAGAAATGTCACTAAAAGCTAGTTGAGCTGGAGGAAATCAAGCTCTGCACAGAGGAATTTGGTTTTGTTCTATGGAAAGTTGAAGTCAGAGAAAATACTATCCAAGTAAGAAAGCAACTTGATCAGAGCCTTACTTTAGCAGCGAAAACACTGGCATTGCACACATTAAAAAAAAAAAGAAAAGAAAAAAAGGAAGTGGATTGTGCAGGCTACAGTCTGAAACTGTCTATGGTAAATAAGATAGCTTTGAAAATTCGTGTTTGCCATAAAATGTCTCTTGATATTTCATAATATACATCAAACATACTTGTGAGGTTTAATATTTAAATAATCTTTCGAGTGTTTTACCTATCAAATTGCTTCAAATCACCTTCCTCTCATATCTCATGCAGAGGCACATATTTATCTTGTGATTTTATCTAATTCTTGGTTCAAATCATTCAGACTTCCTAGCTAAGTTTTAAATTAAGAAGTTAAAGTCATATTAAAAATTTAAATAATAATTGTATTAATAATAAGAAGAATAGTAAACAGCAGAGATAGAAGTGGTTATCATGTAGTGTGCTTATAAACCAACATACTTATGTACTCTACATGCAAAATCTAAAGAATCCCTTAAAACAATTGTGCTCCACAAGTAATTGAGACCATATGATAATTAACTTTCTTTGCTTGACTTATTTCAACTCAGCATAATCTCCTCGAGTCCCACCCATGGAGATACAAAAGTTGGGTATTCATCCTTTCTGATGGAAGTGTAATATACATTTTAGAATTGATACTGCTACACATACTGCCTCCAGGAGAAGGGAGGGTCAACCTTGGGACCAAACTGAGGAATTCAGGAGATTCTTCACAATTAACTGTTGAATAACTGACTAAATAAGCATCAAGTAACTCTGTCTTCTATCATTTGTCAAAGATTTCTTCAACCCAGTTTTACCAATAAATCTCTCTTAATGCTCTGTGAAGCATAATAAGTTTGTATGTTTTCAGAATGTCTTTATTTACCTCTACATCTTCTCTGAAGTCTATTCATTTAGAGCAAGCCCTGGCAAACTATAATTTGTGGGCCAAATTTTGACCTATCACCTGTTTTTGTAAAGAAGTTCTTATTGGAACTCAGCCATATTCATCCGACTAGTGTTGTCTATGGCTGTTTTTGCACAGCAACTGCAGGACTGAATAATTGCAACAGAGATTTACAGCCTGAAAAGCATACAATATACACTATCTGTCCTTTCGCTGGAAAAAAGGCTTGCCAACCTTCACCTAGAATAGTAGTTTTCAAACTGTCCTCCGTATACACTCTTAAAATTAATTGAGGATACCAAAGCACTTTTGTTTGTGTGGGTTATGCTACATCTATTTACATCTTAGAAATCAAATTTGAAAAAAATTATTAGTTCATTTAACATGACAATAGTAAACTCATTTAATATGGCAATAATAAGCACATGTTAAGATCAATGACATTTTTATGAAAAATAATGATATTTTGGGGATGCCTCGGTGGTTCAGTGGGTTAAAGCCTCTGCCTTCGGCTCAGGTCATGATCTTGGGTCCTAGGATCAAGCCCTGCATCAGGCTCTCTGTTCAGCAGGGAGTCTGCTTCCTTCTCTCTCTCTGCTTGCTTCTCTGCCTGCTTGTGATCTCTCTCTTTGTCAAATAAATAAATAAAATCTTTTAACAAATTTTTAAAAAAATGATATTTTCCAAGACAAAATAATGTAGTGAGATGAGTGTGTTTTACATTTTTGCACATCTTCTTAATGTCTGGCTAAATGGAAGACAATATTCTCATACCTGCTTCCCAATTCAATTTTTTTTTTTTTTCTGAAGGCGATGAAGAGTTCAGTCTCACACAGACATGTATTTAGAAAAGGGAGGAATATTTAAAATAGGCTTTCAGGTGACTGAAGATACTCAACAGATTGTAGTTTCTTTAAGGTTAGTTGCATTGAACAATCTGAAACCATGTCAATCAACTTTTTTTGTATGCAGTTACCTTCAAATCCATTACTCTGCCTTGCACATTGAAAGGATTGTATACTCGTGTAAAATTTTGTATCATCTTTTCAGTTTACAGAGTCAAAGATCCATAGCTGTTAAGACTACCAACCTCTTAGAAAGTGTACAGATCAAGTTTTATTATTGCCAATGTATTCTATCAGATTTTTTTTTCTTTTTTTGAGAGACTTCTCTCGTTTTGGAGAAAGTATCTGCCAGTTATTTAATTCACAGTAACTACAGTTTATGCAACAGTTATTTTCTCAGGTGAAAATATTGTTCCATTTATTTTTTTTAATTTTTTATTTTTTTAAAGATTTTATTTATTTATTTGACAGACAGATAACAAGTAGGCAGAGAGGCAGGCAGAGAGAGAGGAAGGGAATCAGCTCCCCACTAAGCAGAGAGCCCAACTCGGGGCTCGATCCCAGGACTCTGGGATCATGACCTGAGCTGAAAGCAGAGGGTTTAACCCACTGAGACACCCAAATGCCCCCCAAAATATTGTTCCATTTAAAGAGAGCTAGTGTAGCAGACAACAAAAACATCAGTGCAAGTGCTTTCCCTCAACTCACCATAACATTTTGGTGTGCAGCAGAAGCCCTTTAGAAGTTTACTTAGCATTTTGTCACACAGAATATTAAGGAGACCCTCAGAGGTCTGTGTCACACTTTGACAAGTGGTAACATGGAATTTCTTATTTTTTAGTTCTCTGTCATTTTTATCACTGGCCAATCCTAATGATGGATGGCTTTGGTTCCTTACTAAATTCACAAAGTAAATAAAGTCATCACACACACTCAGTTTCTCTGGAGTATTCCTCTCAGTCTTAGCGTGTTGGTCCCACCCCCACCCTCCTTCCCCAACTGGGAAATCCCACTAGAAATTCTATATGTGTCATAAGCCTTTTGGAAGAGTTCACAGGCCAATTGTTTAGAAGTCAGGAAAGAGGGTAACCGGTAGACAACTTTGGAGGAGAAGACAAAGTTCTTGAAGCTTTATAGTCTCCTCAGTAAACCAGAGAGGTAATTCTGTTGGGCTTTCAGGGAATATAACAGTGTAGATCACATTTAATATCAAGTCTGTACCGGTGTTTTATTATACAGCTAACAGCCATAATGACACCCTAAATTTTGTACTGTCATATTATTTTCTAGATGTGCAAACTGAGATGAAGAGAAGCTCCGTGAGTTCCTAAAGCCACATGATTTATAAGTTCAAAAACCAAGGTTTAAATCCTAACCTGTCTCCAGAATTTGTAGTCTTTCAATTTTTTGGCTATTATTTCAAAGTGAAAACTTTCTAGAAAATGTTTTGGCAAAATGTAACGTGTAAATAACCATACGCACTTCATTGTTAAAATTAGGAGCAGTTACCTTGTAATATTAATAATTTATTTGTCATTTATTATATCCCTAAAAGGGTTATATGACTTATCTTATATCAGAAATTTTGAATACTTTCTCATTTTTGCTCTCAGATTAATTTACATATCTCAAAATATACTTATTTTATTCTATTCCTCCCCAGTCACAACACAAAGTACCTTAACTCAGTAGAGACAAGTGATTTTTACCATATTTTTTCTAACATTTTAGGATGACCACCAAAAATCTATCATTGCTTGATTTCTTTTCAGGATAATTTTAGGTTTATCTCCACAACCCAAAGTCTGGAAGCCTATGACTTTACTTAGACATGAATTGATATACTATTTGTCAATAAAACTATTTTTATTCCAAAGCAATATTATGACTTAAAAATGATAAATTAAAATTAAACTGAGATCCGTTTAAAATAGTTTTTGTAGGTCTTTTTCCAAAGAGAAATGTCACTCACTTTTTTTTCCCCACAAGCAACCTGTACATTTGCATGCATCATACTATCACACTCTATTAAGAAACAAAGGAAACTACTGATTAGCTTTCGTTAATACATCTTGTTGAGTACTCATGGGAAAAAAAATACCTCAATAATCACAGTCCATTGCCTTTTGCTAAAGATCATGATGTTACTGTGTAAAGAGCTCAGGGTAGTAGTTATTCCTTGGGAGAATGTTAGACACTGTAGAAACTGTGTTAGGTATCTGGGATCAACAGGGAATAATTCGAAGCAACTTTTTCCCCCACAAATAACCTACTTTTATTTCCTATGAGAAGTTTAGGTTTTAGAAAGGTGATGGTAGAAGTCTAAGAGATTTTCAGATATGTAACTAGGTTACAAATAATGAGATCTTACTTATGCCAGAACATATGCTAAAATAAAATTTTAAAATCAATGATCTAATTTAATCATTCCGTCAGTTTTGAAGCATTTCATAACTTTTTATATCACATATAAAGAATATACATTTACTATATATTTAAAATATAAAAATAAATAAAATATTTAATATATATTAAATATATTTAATTTGTATTATAAATATAACTATATTATACCTATTCTTTATTATAACTATTGTAGATAAGGAAACAGAAACTCTAAACATTTAGATAATTTGCTCTCTTAATCGTTATTCATACTGTTCGTAACAAAGCACATCTTAACATTATCAGTTCTGACTTTGTGAAGCTATGTCTAAGAAATGCAATACTGAAGTTGTTTTCATTTATCAATTGGTTTGTCACTATATAAGAATGCACATGTACTTTAGTAAGAAACTGTTAGGAAAAAACAAGGAATTACAGCTCCTGACTTAGACATAATTTGTGTATAGCACCAGATGTTGTTTTTTGTTGTTGTTGTTGTTGTTGTTGTTGTTTTGTTTTGTTTTTGTTTGTTTTGTAATCCTGAGCCTCAATGAAACTTGTGAATTAGAAACCTATTATCCATCAGGAGAAATGCCATCTATGTCTACAAGGTAATTTATTCTAACTGAGCATGTAACCAATAGAATTTCTTAACTTTTACTTCTTGATTTTCAATTTAAAGAATTACAAAAAAGTGCAATAAATATAAATCTATGCCAATAATGTATTCAAAATTTCCCATCTGAAGTAGAAAAGCTGAATATCAATGACAACATTTAGAAGTGTCAGTGTCCAAGAAACATCTGAACTCTCCACTCTAATGTATTTTTTAAATATTTTATTTATTTGTTAAAGAGAGAGAGAGAGAGAGAACAGGAGCTGGGTGAGTGGCAGAGGGAGAAGTAGACTCCCACCTGAGCAGCGACCCTGAAGCAGGGGTGTATCGCCAGATCTCAAGATCAAGACTGGGCCAAAGGCAGACTCTCTACTGATTGAGCCACCAGCCTGCCCTTGCTCCTCTTATATTTTAAAGGAAGTATCAGGCAGACCATTGTCAGCAGACTGGATGGTTGGAGTAGATAGAAGTAAATGGCAGTCTTATGACAGGAGAAGAGACATGTGGAAGAGAAGATGCTCAGACTCATGCACAAGCTCTTGCCCATCCTCCCACCTGGTTAAAATCTGCTTCACTCTTTACCTACTTAACTCCCACTTTAGTTTCAGAACTAAGCTCAGTTATTACTTCTTTAAGATTAAGCCTTCTCTTTTGACTCCTTTTTCAAATAACTTTGTCTTGCATTGGAATATTCCCTTAGCTTCAAAACCTTTTCTCCATCTTAATTTTACATGCATTTTTGTAAGTATTTAATTAATGGTTTGTCTTCTCTACCAGATAGTAAATTTCAGGAGGACAAAGACCTAACATTTTTATAGCTGTTGTTCTTTTGATATCATCCTAGCCCCAGGACTGGGTCTGGCACAAAGAACTATGCAATAAATGACTAGAAAATGGATGACAAGATCTACTTTCTTATAGAGGAATGAATTTGTGGAAGATTACTCTTTTCTGTGCCAAAAAGACACAAAGTTTTCTGGCAATTGAGCAGAGAGCTGGGATGGATTGGAGTGAGAAGTGGGGAGGGAATAAAGGCAATTGAGACCAAAGATCTATTTATCACACATTAGGATGTTATGCTTTGAATTTCTCCTTTTCCTTCCCCCCCCCTCTTTTCTAATGTGTATAGGCAGCTATGGAATGAATAGCTTTTTTCATCTCTGAATTCTCCAAAAATTCTAAACATAAAAGAGCCCTGAACATTTTCAAAAGCCCTAGTAACATTTGGAAAAAGTCAGTTGGCATAAGAATTAGCCGTTGAACATATGTTGCTGTGGTAAGTAGTGGTAGAATTAGGTTTTTGATTGAATGTACATTTTTCAAACTCTCTGTAAAACTGTTAAAGCCTTTTTGGTTTGTGTGTTTTAAATTATAAAACCTACCGGAAAGTTTTGCTTTCTAAGTTTGCCATGCTTAGGAAATGGTTTAAACAATTCATTATTTTGGAAAATAACATGTATTTTCAACACTTTGAGAAATCACATACACACACAAATATGATTTATATATTATGATCAGGCTTAATAACCCTGAATTGTTAATAATCTTTTTGGTAAGATAAAAGATTGAGTTGTATAAAATACACCAAAATAGAGACAGAGCAAACAAAAATTTATCACTAAGTCAGCAAATAATTTGTGTGTGTGTGTGTGTGTGTGTGTGTGTGTATCTTCCACATCTGGGTCACTCTTATTGAAAATGCATAAAAGAGGAAATGAAGCATACAGAATAAATGTTAGAAAAAAAATGCTTTTCCAACAGAAGAGACGTCTGCTTGTTAAAAGACAATTAAAAAAAATAGGATCAGCAGTTGCCACCTTACAGGAGTCAGATATGATATTTTATGATATTTATAGCTGGATATTCAGCCTGTAGATGTCCATAAAATTTTAAATATGCAATGAAAATATGAAGGATCATCTTCAACATGAACTCTATCCATCAGTAATTTACAAACCATTTTACTCTTATTCATATTTAAATATAAAAATTTAAGTATATTCAATGTTTCTCATTATATTTAGAAGTTTTAGGTGTTTTTTTTTTAACCGTCTAATTTGTGTATGTGGGTGGATTTATTAGTCTTTCCCGAGAGACTGTAGGAGGGTTTCTAGGACCACCGTTTTTCAATGTAGATTACTATTCATGGAGTAAGTGAAGTAAATATTCCTGATAACAAGACACCTCTAACGTTGTTTTCTTGTAAGATTTCGTTTTTATTTAGTGATATAAAATTTCCCTCCAAGAATTTGCTTTTACTTTGGTAATATTAAAATATCAAATATTCACTTGACTGGGACAGATCAGGATAACTATAGTACTGAAGAAATGCTACTATGGAGTAAAACTCTCTTTTGGAATATCAAATTTTTATCAGTATTAATACAAATAAATCGTCAAATGGTAAAGCAGGTTATGGTTTCCACATACTTCTTTTCTATATTCCACCTCAGTCCAATTATAAAACAGGGGACAGTACACAGTGAAACACAGGATCAAACGACGGGTTGCTTCGGCTCAGTAACTACTAATGCCGTCACATCTGATTAGTTCAATTTATCTTCTGTTTTGTGGTTACTTCACTTGAAAAATGAGGGTGATGGTCTACATGATTATAAGGTCTCCACTAACTCTGAAATTATTTAAGTCTCTGAGGAGCAAAAACAAAGCTCTCTGAAGATAAATGATTTGCCACATAAACTAGTAAGTTATAGAACCTGGAATATACCCAAGTTATCTGACTGATTTTTTAGTAAACATTTTGACAGTGAAAATTACCAGAACATCTGTAATGACAATAGAAAGATGAGAATACATTTAATTTTTTTGCTTCCTTGTGTTTCTTTGATATAAATAACAAGAACGTTAGCATTGCCTAAATTAAAACCAAATTATGCTGAATCTAATATTTACTTCCATGTGTCAGAGAAAATAAGCAAAATAACAATATCTAATATTTGTATAACAATTATAATTTATAAGATACTTTGTCAAATGTATGCTGATGAGCATGAGATTTCAGTAACTGTATGCAGTAAAAGAGAAAATATTCTTTCACATAAATGTTGCGACTAACCTAGTGCATTAGGGTGCTCTCTCCCACTTAGCTGTTAGAGTTTTAAAATGTGTAACTTACAAAATTATGTGAACTCTTTCACTTATTATAATATTTCAGTGTTTACGGTCTTGATCAGTTATGATCTATGGCAACAGGAAACAGTACATAGTACAGGGAATAGTACAGATAAATAACAGTGTATGTTATAACTCACGAATGTTAATTCCAGACAAGGCATTCTCAATCATAAAATTCACTAAAAAAGAACTTGACAAACAACGATTTTGGACTCTTGCAATTGTAGATACATTAATAAAATATTAAAAAAACTAATGAACTGATTCTTAAATGTTACTACCTTTGTAGGTCTTCCCAAATACTATTATGTTGAATTTTTTTTCTCTACCTGTAAAAATATCTAGAAATAGTGAAGAAATTAATAGATGAATACACATGTCCTAATAGTAAATATGGTCTGGCATACAATACATAGTAGCATTCAAGAAATGATCCCAGTGAAAAATAAGCAAAAGAGAAGCTTTTGTTATTATGAAAATAATATTTAGTAAGATAGAAAAAGGCAGCAAGAGAGAAAGCCTTCAACAAAAACATAATAAAAATAAAGTTTTAAATCCATATTTAAAACAACAGAGAACAGAATTTGTGTTTTGTTTCATTAGACGATCTTTTGTAATCTTTTTTAACATTCTGTCTTGATCCCGTTTTGAGGCTCTGGCGAGAGGCCAATGACTTCCCTTTTTTGAGAAATTGCTTAAGTCCATACCTCAACCAATTCTCTTGTTGGTTCCCACACCCTGGGCCACTATGCACCCATCCAAATGATCCCTGTGCCTCATACCAGAGAATGGGAATAGCCTCTATACCCCAAGCCTTGCAAAATTATTCAAAATAGGCAATCCAATGGGAACCTCCAAAACCTAGCTACCCCTACCCCACTTACCACATATATAAACTGCCCCCTTCTGTTCTAGCCTGTTTGCTACCTTATTCCATTGTATCAGCCCTTGTGTGATCCTGCCTGGCAGCCTTCTCTCACCTCATGATATACACCAGCAAAAAAGTCAGTTCTTCATCTATCCAAGTATTATTGTGTTGTATCCCTCCACCAAAAAAATGTATTGAAATCTTGTAAACTACATCTGAAAGGTCAAGTCTCTTGGAATGCAAATTTTTAAAAAGGCAATTTACAGCTATAAGGAAACATACATTGTGTTTGTGTCAGAGAGAATGCATTTCCAATACAGATATAATAGGTGTTCCTTAAGAGGAGGTCAAAAAATAATCGAAAATGAAATTATCAGCTATTATAGAAAGACTACTTCCTGGAGAAAAGATGTAGACTGAGAGAAAATTTTAATTCCAAGAAACATGATCGAAAACTGGACTCATATCTAGGTATATAATAACAAAATTTTGGACTTGCAAATTTAAGGAAATAAGTAATTCCATAAAGGAAAAACAGAAGAAATAAGTTTACTGAGAAGAGTTAAATCAAGTGGCATCAGCACACTAAGTAATATGTCTATGGAGTTGAATACGATACAAATCAATATTTTTATATCCAAAGATTTCTTTCTTGTGTATTAAAATTTTAAATTTTCAGCTAAGGAGACTGGCAGAAATCATACAATCTGTTTATGTATTTTAATATTTTATATATGTATATTTGGGGAATAGTACTCACTGTAGGTTTGTATGTGTTTCTTTTCTGTTCTTCTTAGATTAGAAAAGAGAAAATTTCTACACCTAAACTCATCAAAAAACCCCAAAATATCTGGAATGGAGCAGTCATTAAATTTAAATTATAAAAAATTAAGTTTTAAACATAGAAATAGAAATAAAATCAATTGAAAGTAAAAAAAACTGCCTATAAAGTATACATCATTTTTTTCTTGAAAGATAAACTAAAAAATTATGAAATAATTATCTAAAACCATTAGTCTGAAGCCACTTATTTATTTTATTTTATTATTGTTTTTAAATAGGCTCCATGCAGGGCTTGAACTCACAACCTTGAGATCAAGACCTGAGCTGGTATCAAGAGTCAGATGTTTAGTTGACTGAGTCACATAGGTGCCCCCCCTACTTTTATTTTAAAAGTATAGTCAAGTACAGCCAGAAGTAAAGACATAGTGGTAACTTCTGAATTATCTGAAACAAAAATAAAACAAGAACACATAATAGTTAATATGAGTGAAAGCTGTAAAACAAGAGAAATGATTTAAAAATCAAAGATAATTCTTTAAATAAAAAAAAAAGCTAAAATAATTTCAGACACTGAAAAGCTAGAAATAAATGCACAAAACCAAGAAGAGGGATATTTACACAGGTATGAGAACATTAAATGATTTGGGGACCATGTGTACTAGTTTATGAAAAAACACTCAAGATTGAAAACATTCTAGCTATATCTAGTGGCTAGTCTAGTGGGAGAATAAAACACCAGCCCCATGGCATCCATTCTGAAGAAATCTTAAGAGCCAGCACAGATTCAACACTCCATAGAATCAGCCAAGACATCACAGTTGAAAGTATCCATCTGCCTAGTTCTGGTCCTTGATTCCTTCAAGTATTGGTGCTAAGCTCATTTTCCTAATAAAGTCTCTATCCACAGGGGAAAAAAAAATAGCAACATACATGTTTTTGAATTTACTGGTTGCTAGTTTGGGAACATGGAAAGTTACTTAGTGCCATTAGTGGTAAAATTATACCAGTCCCTCTCTCTGTTCTCCACTCCAAGTAGGACTGATTCTCAGAAATTGCTGATTTCCTTTGAGTAAGTATTTTGATAAATCCATACAATATTTTGATATCCCTTTAGTTCTGAACCAAATCTTTGTTGTGGGGTTTAATATCTTAGAAGATTTTTAAAAAGATAGACAGGACTTCCGTCTGCTATCAATTCTTGATTTTATTTTTGTTTTGAGCTAGATCAATAGAGAACAGAGCTGCTTAGTTAAGAATTTTGCAGGTGTGCGGTTACCAAACTGTTTGGCCTTATGCCATCAGTCTATTTTGAGAGACTTTATAGGCAAGGTACTCTGACACTTGCCAAAATCTTTGTTTTAAGGATGCTGTGGCGTATATTCTCCTCTGTATTATGAAGTGCCATATATATGAGAAACCCTTTAGAACAAAAATCCTGCTGTTGAGAAATTCAAATGTGTTATTAAATAGACACTGAAATTTTTATTGTGAATAATAATTCTCATTGTACTTCGCATTCTAGAAATCTGGTAAATGGACATTCTACTCACCTCAAAAAATGGTCCTTGTTTTCAGTTTTCAGTTTGTGCTTTGGCATTTTAATTACCCTTATATATTTTCCCAACTTGACTTTTTTCTATTCCCTCAATTACTCATTAAAAGCCCTTTTTAAGACCTCATATGGTATGCTTCACTGTAAAGGCACAGCTAATATTTTAGCATGTCAAAATAATGATGAACTAGACTTAAAACAATCAATTAGCATTTTGATCCGACCAGCAACCAGCTACAGACAGGATGCTGTAACTACCCAGACAATTCAATGACACTTCTGTTGTTTTATTTCTTATTACACAAAATAAAGACTCTGATCTGCTCTAGTTAATCCCTAAAATGCCTTGTTTTTCTTCATTGTGAAATGCCCTGACCTAAAATTGTTCCCTTCCTCCGCTTTTTTGGCAATACATATGGGAATCTTTACCAAACCAGGAACACTTAAAGAAATCTGTATACACTTTATGACCTATACTTATAATTTATATTGATATTCTTGTTTAAAACTCCAAGTTCATGGCCTTCATGGAGCTCACTTTCTAGACGGAGAGACAGGAAGTAAGGATAACGTACAAGGCAGTGTGAAAACTCCTAGGCAGGAAGTAATGAGGTAGGAGGATGCTTAAATCGATTTGGTGGTTGAGGGGAGATGGGAAAAAGTGACGCTATGACTGATATGAATGAAGAGGAATGAGAGGAATGAAAACCTTATAGAATAGAGCGGAAGAGCCCAGAGAAAAGAGAAAACTATGACAGTAAGTCATTTTTTTCCCCCTGTGGTTTCATATTCTAGGAGCTAGATATAAAAGGCGGCAGGGGGAAAATGTAGGCTAGATGAGAATCTGGTAAGCCATGTTAGCAGTATGAGCTCCATCTTTAGAGCTTTGAGGATGTATCCATGGATTGCAGTGACAGTATGACAAGATTTCCAGGATACTTTAGAAAGATTTCTTTGGCAGGGTGCCTGTTTGGCTCAGTTAGTTAAGCCCCCAACTCTTGATTTTGGCTCAGGTCATGATCTCAGAGTCATGAGATTGAGCCCCATGTGGGACTCCACACTCAGCAGGGAGTCTGCTCCAGATTCTCCCTCTTCCTTTGCTGCTCCTTCCACTCTCTTTCTAAAACAAACAAACAAACAAACAAACAAATCTATCTTTAGGAATATTCTTGACTACCCAGAAGGGCTACCTTATAGGAAAGCAAAAGGAAAAGAAAACTCTTGAGTGGGCTTCATCAATTACTGAAAGGACAAGTAATAAAAACGTGTTAATGAAATATCCTTGTAGAACTTATTTAGCTTGGCCTACTTATACTTCATATGGGTATGACCTAGAAATATCAAATCCTGTACCAAAGTTGGCTAAATTTGTCTTCATTATTAACACAGCTCTTTGAATTGCATGTGATTTCCCATAATCAGTATGTCAATAGTTGGTGGTAGTGGTTTAAAATATGCATAAATATAATTACATAGGTAAGAAAAACAAGCATTGTCTTCTACTCCACTTAGAAATCCTAAATGTTTCCCATAAAACAGCTTTTAAATATTGATAATAATACAGAAAAAACATGTAGATGGTTTCTTTCTAAATTTACCAAAACTGTGTAAGTGTTCAGTTAATGACATTCTATCATCCATGGAGTATGTTCAAGGAGTAGTGAGGTGGGGAAAATGCGAACAGTGTCTGGTGTCATTGAAAGACAAGACTTGTGTAATGTCAAAGTTTAGAACAAATATTACCTATGGAGCCAAAATGACATCTGCTAAATAAATCTACAAAATACTAGTAAAACTATGCCAAACACAGTTCTTTACATGAAAATTAAATACGGACTAGAACTTTAAGTAGTGTTTTGCTTAATAAAATCGCAGTGTCATGAGTTGTTATTCAGGAACTCGGTCTTCTGTGTTTTCTACTTGGGATTTTACAGGAGATACTTTAATTACCCCAATTTCTTCTTTGAATTGTTTTTGTATTAAAACATTAAAATGAAAAGTAGGGGTTTCACGGTAAATAGTATTGTATGACTTTGTTTTTAGAATGGGATAAATTGAATTTATTTACATTAAGAGTGAAGTCTGCGGGGCTTGGCTGGCTCAATTGGTAGAACACATGACTCTTGATATCAGGGCTGTGAGTTCAAGCCCCATGTTGGGTGTAGAGCTTGCTTAAAAAATGATGAAGTATATATAATTAGTCATATAAAGTGAAATGGTAAGAACCTGGAAGGAATTAAGCCCAAAAGGCTTACTTTTCTTCTTTTTTACATCAGTTTCGTTCAGAAGATGTTTTCCAATGTAGAGATATTCCTGAAGAAACTGTAGATTTAAAATCAGGGTTAAAGATGCTGAAATTAGGTCACAAACTTCTGGAATACTATTCCCCTTTCAGGAAAAAAAAATAGATAATGTACCTTTCATTCTGAGAAGGCAAATATTAGCAGGATATTTTAGGATAATCTATCTTGTCTACACAAGGAGCTGAATAATTTTCATTGACATCAACAGATTATTTAACACATAACAAATCTATTGTCTCTAAGATCTGATTAAGTTCCAGTTTTATAAATGGACTTTAGCATGTTATGTGAGAACAGTTTTTAAAAAATGGTGATAAATTATCTTTGTGGTTAAGATTATTTCTCACCAGGAAGAAACATCATAGACTAAGTAATCTCTGTCCTGCCTGTGAAATTTGGTCATGTATTCTTATGTGAAAATGAAAATAGAAGACTAGAATACTAATTTTATTTGTCTTGTGCTATATTATATGCCTTGGGAATCTGGTCAACAAGACAGGAATGCTATAATTATAAGCAATTGAACGGAACAAACTGATACACATTTGTAAGACTGATGCTTCCATTCAATGATTTTATTTTTAAAGATTTTGTTTATTTATTTGACAGAGATCACAATTAGGCAGAGAAGCAAGCAGAGAGAGAGAGGAGGAAGCAGGCTGCTGCTGAGCAGAGAGCCCGATGCAGGACTTGATCCCAGGACCCTGAGATCATGACCTGAGCCGAAGGCAGAGGCTTTAACCCACTGAGCTATCCAGGCGCCCCCATTCAATGATATTTTTAAAGCAATTATTGAGCATATACTTCCGGTTATGTGATAAAATCATAACTCTGAACAATTAGTTATGTTAGAAAGTCTGAGACAACAGTACCATATAATTTTTGTATTATATATTCTAAATACAAATATAATTCAAACATATAGTTTTATAGGTATATTCTTATGCATATGTATGTATAATTTCAAATATGTTTTTCCATTTTATTTTATTTCTTTTCAGTGTTCCAGCACTCACTGTTTATGCACCGCACCCAGTGATCCATGTAATACATGCCCTCCTGAATACCCACCACCAGGCCCAACGAACCCCCCACCCCCCTCCCCTTCAAAAACCTCGGTTTGTTTCTCAGAGTCCAGTCTCTCATGGTTTGTCTCCCCCTCCGATTTCCCCCAAATCACTTCTCCTCTCCATCTCCCAATGTCCTCCTCTTTGTTATTCCTTATGCTCCACAAGTAAGTGAAACCATATGATAATTGACTCTCTCTGCTTGACTTATTTCACTCAACATAATCTCTTCCAGTCCCGTCCATGTTGATACAAAAGTTGGCTGTTTTTAACATTAGCACCAAGTCTATCGTTTTATATGATTTTTCTGCCAGTCAGACAGTGAGTTTCTCAAAGAGAGAGACTGTCTTATTTATATTATGCTCACTCTTTCATATTATATGTACCCAATGGGTGATTTAAAAAAAAATAAATTCACAAAACGGGAGTTATTTATTTCTAAAATGTTTTGGAACATAGATTTTTTGACATCTTATGGAAGTTAGGTAATAGTTGAATCATCCAAATAAATTATTTTATTTGAATGTGTGACTCATTCGAATAAAATTAGAGAAGTGTCCTATGACTCCCTCCCCTCTGCTTTGCCACATTAATCTTTCTTTGGCTGACAAAGAAAGATTTTGCTCACTGAATCATCCACGTTATCCTTGTCACTGAGATACTTTTAGCAAATGGGGAAAGAGTTTTCCACAGATTCTACAGCTCCTATTCATATCCAGTACAGTAACTGTTGTCTTGTTGTATCATGTGTGTATGTTTTATTTCCAAAAATACATAGAGAATTCTTTGCAGTGTTTTACTGACTTTGGCTCCCCAATGTACTCTAGGATTGGATATTATTAACTTTTCCTCAACTTATTGAATCAATACATATGTGAATGAAACCTTGAAAACAATGATAAGCCAGTTAATACTTTTAAAGCTAGTGTGCATTTGTGAGTTCCCTGCTTCCATTAATAATATGGGTGGTTTCTTTGAAAAAATATTGAGCAGCTGTGTTGTAATCAAGTCTCTTTGTAAGTAGTTATGGAGTGAGAGAATTTAAGGAAATGCCTTCTTGTGACTGTAACTTTTCAGAGCAAACTTTTGTGTCTGGTCAAATGCACAGAACAACACAGGCCATTCAGTGATGTGAGAAATCTGCATGGGCATCTCTCATATCCTCACAAGGATTGGAATGAAGTTCAATTTAATCCGTAGCATTGAATAAAAAAAAAATAAAAACTGTATGGCAACAGGATTTGGGGTATTATTTAAAATATATTTATCATTGATATTAAATAAAAAATAACCCTTAATCATCTTAATTAAGAAATACCATGATTTAGAGTTTGTTTTCATCATATTGTCAAAATTCAAAACCCAATTTTCTGTAATAATTCATAATTACTTCATCTTTTCACTCCATCTGGAGGGTAATCAATATATAAGCGTATGAACCAGCTGCTGCCCCAGTCATGGGGCAGCTGCCAAGAATGACCTGGGCTCTTGTCCAACAGCAGAATCCCCAGAAAACCCTCTAGCAACAAGGAAATTAGTTCAAGTGCAAATACAGCTTCCTTTTTACTCAGGATTTTCATTGATTGGGATCTAGGGATTTTGGGGCCCCTTGTTCTACTTTTCACATCCATGGTTTTATAACCAAACACCTATTTATTAAATTCTTAATTTATATGACAGTAGTACTCATAATTACTTAGAAGATATAGATATAATGACTTTATGGAAGAATTTTCTCTGGCTTTCAAAGCCATGCTTAAGAATATCAAAACTCTGATATGAATACAAGACAGAAAGGAAAACAAACCTGCTCTACCGTGGCCTAAAAAAGGCATGTGGAATCATAGGAGCATGGGGAGAGCTAAATAAAATCTTGGGAGATAGTAAGTAGAATAAAGCATAATATAACATAAATTAACTGAATGAAGGATCATGACACTCTATCTACTTTTGTAATTAAGCGTACACAAAATTGGTTATAGATTAGATGCCATAACTTTATCATATTTGTTATGAAAATGGCAAGTGGAGACTCAATATTTCTTTTAAAAGATTTTATTTATGTATTTGATAAAGAGAGAGAGAGATCACAAGTAGGCAGAAAGGCAGACGGTGGGGGAGGGGTGCAGACTCCCTGCTGAGCAGAGAACCAGATACTGGGCTTGATCCCAGGACCCTGGGATCATGACCTGAGCCAAAGGCAGAGGCTTTAACCCACTGAGGCATGCAGGAAACCCGAGACTTGATATTTTTAAGTTAAAAGGTAAAGTCCAACAATTGTTGAACTTCGACGATCAAGGACTTCATATCTGTCCTTTCCACCATGCTTGATAACAATAGTATAAGGAGGACTGTAGCATTTCTATGCTATGAAGCAGGAGATTAACTTGCGCCAAATTAGGTAACTCATTCGTCTGTAGCCTGTTAATCTCATGTTTTTCCTCTAAACACCACGGAATTCCTTTTCAGCTAAAAAACAAACAAACAAACAAATAATACTGGCATCATTACTCTAATCTCTTAATGCTGTATTTTCAGTGCCTAAGTTCCAAAGAGAATTGCTAGAAATAAAAACCCACACACAGTTCTTAATATCTTCAAGGAGTACTTTGGAAAGACAGGGTGTACATTGGGAGATGGAGAGAAGTGAGTTAGGGGAAACTGGAGGGGGAGACAAACCATGAGAGACTGTGGCCTCTGAGGAACAAACAGAGGGTTTTGGCCAGGGGTGGTTGGAGGGTTGGGTGTGCCTGGTGGTGGGTATTAAGGAGGGCACTGGATTGCATGGAGCACTGGGTGTGGCATAAACAATGAATGCTGGAACACTGAAAAGAAATAAAATATAATAAAATGGAAAAAATAAAAAAAGACGGGGTATAAAAATGATTCACTTCCAGAGGTGGACATTTGAGCAACCAACATTCTTTTTCTGGTTTCCTCTTTAATTAGTTTTTTTTTTAAGTATTTCCAGGATTTAGACTTATTATTAATATTCCAACTTCAAATCTGGAGCTCTTATTTCCCTTGAGTAATCTGCTTCTTGGTGATAGAGCAGCAGGAAGAATATTTTGGAACAATTCAGAAAAGGGTGACCTCCTTCCAAACTTTTGTTTTTCCTTAAAAGCATAATGAAATGTGTTTCGTTTTTATCTGTTATCTTCAATTCCAGTTCCAATGCATACTTCACTAAAACTAGGTATTTCAAGGGGATATTTACTTTAATTTTCAAAATTTGCCATATGTTCTATGAGCTAGAATTCTATAATCAGAATAAATTAACTTGGCTTCCTTTATTCTTGGTCCTTCAAGATCCTTACTTGAAAAGCAGATAAATGTTATTTACAAAGATTTTAGTTGAAACTCTCCTAGATGAAATTATTTAAGTACTATTATTCCTTAAATTCTAAAATTCTTAAATTGGATTTTCCTTAATTTGGTAATAATAATAATTTCAATTTAAACATTTTTAGACACTATTTAAGAATGTATAATTAAGATTATCCTAGACTTACCTATTGCCACCTCATCTTGACCAATCTCTAGGGTTTTCTCGATTCAGATATTTTATATGGTCCCTTACTTGATTAAGTAAAACCTCTTCTTCCAAATTTTATTATAATACATACTTTTATATCTTTTCCTATCTTTCTTACACTTCTTTGAAATGAAATTTCTTCTAGATTTATGTACTTTGGGTTCCAACATGAGATGTTTAAGGCTGTTGGAATGCTGGAGACCATAATTCAAATAGTCTCAAATGGCTTGAAGTTTGAGGCCTTTTTTTTGTACCTCTGCCTTTACTCCTTCCATGAGAATATTGCCCAATTAGCTTACTGGAGGATAAAAGACATATGGTTTAGTCATCACAAAACCCTGTTAGACATCCAACTGTCTACATGTGAATGAGTTCAGGAGAGTCCAGAAAAACTATACAGGTGAATCAGTCCCAATTTCTGACCTGCATCCTCCAGGGCCAAAAAATGTTACTACTTTAAGCCATTGAGTTCTATGGTGTACTTACACATGCACACCTGCGCACACATACACGTTATTATTACTGTGTCAATTGATAACAAATACCAGGATCTACACATCCTGCTTAAGGGAACCATAATCTAGCCTTTTCCTTCCTTTTGAAGCTTATTATTCACTGCATCACTTCATTCACCAAATCTTCTAACAACCTCAGTTTTTACCAGAGGTCTGCATTATGAGGATGTGTATGGTAATAACACAGACCCTTTGTTATAATAAAATAAGACAAAATGGTGTTTTCCTCCTAGGTGCATCAAGAACTCTTAATCCTTTGAAATCCCAGAGAAAACCTCCAAACATATGAGACTTCTTGTTCATGAATTACGAATTAGAAAAGTATAAATCTTTATTGTTTTAGAGGTCTCTCTCTTCTTAAATATAGTGATGTGCTTAGGACAATGATTTATCAACACAATTATTATCTCATAAATAAGCCAAGAATGTTATGAAAATGTATCCTTTCTGGGAATCAAATTAGAAAATCTAACATCAAGCGATAGTGCCAGGAAATACATTTATATTTCATATTGTGCAAATGACTCTGTATCTATAAGGCTAGAAAAACTAAATTATTTATGAAAGTGTCAAATTTGTATACAAAAATATCAATTTAGATTACAAATTCATGAGTATATGATATCTTATTGCAGAGTAAGCAGACACTCTTGAGATTAAGTATTCCCAAAGTAACTATCTTTTATATTTATATATTTTTAATAGATACTAGCATTAAAGAATTATAAGCCACCATTTACTAGCATTGCCTTCTCAATTTGATAAATTACACATTCAGACAATCAAAATTCAGGAAGAAACTTCCATTGTCAATCACTCTGTGTATTAAATTAATAAAAGTTATTTATATATTTAATTTAATTTCAGATACTTACATATTTAAGTTTAATTGAAGATTTTAATTTAATATGTATGCATGTGGTTCTCAATTAAACTTGCATTGGCAATGAAGACTTTTTCACATTTAGTCTAATTTTTGTGCTTAGACATTTATCTTTTCTATTTGACCCATGTAGTCATTAGGTTGATTTTCTAGTCATGTTAATAAGTTAGCCTTGAAAACTGTCTTAAATGTTTCCATATCTTGGGAAAGTGAAAGAGAATAAGACATGCACATTTTCCTTTTTTTAAATTTTTTTTTAAATTTATTTATTTGACAGAGAGAGAGAGAAAGCACATAAGAAGGCAGGCTGCAGAGAGAGGGAGAGCAGAAGCAGGCTCCCCACTGAGCAAGGAGCCTGATGCGGGCCTCAATCCCAGTCATGGCCTGAGCTGAAGGCAGATGCCCAACCAACTGAGCCACCCAGGTGCCCCTACATTTTCCTTTTTCTAATATAGTTAATGATATCAGCTATGCTGGCTTTATACAATAATACACTGATGCATTTATTATTTAAACACATAGACTTTGTACTATAACCATTGTTTTATACATGTTTAATGTATATGTATATGCAAAAAGGCATATTATTTCTAATATATATACTTATATACGTATCATTACAACACAGATGATTAAGTCATTCAATTTTTTGAAAGATTTTATTTATTTAGTTGAGAGAGGGACTGAGAGATAGAGCATGAGCATGGGGAAAGGGAGAAGCAGGCAACCCACTGAACAGAGAGCCAATGTGGGGCTGGATCCCGGACCCTGAGATCATGACCTGAGAGGAAAACAGACACTTACCGACTGAGTTACCCAGTCACCTCCATTCAATTTTAATATAATGAATTTTATTTTTGTTTTATTTTATTTATTTGTCAGAGAGAGAGAGAAGGTGTGAGCAAGCACAAACAGGGAGAGCTGCAGACAGAGCACTCAGAAGGAGAAATAGCCCCCTGGCTGAGCAAGGACACTGATGCGGGGCTTGATCCCAGGACCCTGGGATCATGACCTGAGCTGAAGGCAGATGTTTAACCGACTGAGCCACCCAGGCGGCCTCAATGTAACTAATTTTAAGTACATCACTGGAGTCACTTGCAACTTGAATTTTACTATGTTCAGTTAATAATATCAATTCAACTACATAAAGCTGTGCTTAGATATACCACAATAATATAAGAATTATCCCTAAACTGTTTTGTAGAATTTTAAAAAGTTAATGAATAATATGTGCAGTCTCCTCTGAGAATGTTGCCATAAAAGTTGAAAGAGAAAGAAAAAAAAAAAGAATACATCATTATACTAATAGTTACTTTCAGTTTATATTCAATTACATTATTTTAAGCTAATCCTTAATTGGCCCAACACATTTAATTTCTCCCTAGTTATCAAAACAACCAGCAGCCCTGATATACATGAAATATGTTGTTTAATCTATTGGAAATTTGTATTACCATGTATGCATTCTCCAAAGCTAATAGAATAATTTATGAATGTTTCTCTGTGAGAAAGCTAGACATGTGTTACTTTATTCTTATTTTATTTATAAGCAGCACAGGACAGTTAAAAACATGGGATATTTTAGCAATTTCAACAAATACCAAATACTGAATTAAATAATTTAAAGTATATTCCATTATTCCTTTACTCTCTAATTTACTTTTGGTGGCACGCTTTGATACTATTTCAGCATAGAGTATATGGGTATAAACTTGGTATTGATTTATTTGATATTCATTTTCTATCTAATGAATATATATCATCTTTTTTTCTCCATTTTATTTTATTTCTTTTAAGTGTTTCAAAATCCATTGTTTATGCACCATACCTAGTGCTCCATGCAATATGTGCCCTCCATAATACCTACCACAAGGCTCACCCAATCCCCCACACCCCCCTTCCAAAACCCTTAGTTTGTTTCTCAGAGTCCACAGCCTCTCATGGTTTGTCTCCCCCTCCGATTTCCCCCAACTCACTTCTCCTCTCTGTCTCCCAATGTCCTCCATGTTATTCCTTATGCTCCACAAGTAAGTGAAACCATATGATAACTGACATTTTCTGCTTTATTTATTTCACTCAGCATAATCTCCTCCAGTCCTGTCCATGTTGATACAAAAGTTGGGTATTCATCTTTCTGATGGAGGCATAATATAGTATATATGGACCATATCTCCTTTATACATTCATCTGCTGAAGGGCATCTTGGCTCTTTCCACAGTTTGGAGACTGTGGCCATTGCACATTGGGGTACAGATGGCCCTTCTTTCCACTACATCTGTATCTTTGGGTTAAATACCCAGTAGTGCAATTGCAGGACATAGGGTAGCTCTATTTTTAATTTCTTAAGGAATGACCACACTGTTTTCTAAAGTGACTGCACCAACTTGCATTCCCACCAGCAGTGTATGAGGGTTCCCCTTTCTCCATATCCTCTCCAACATTTGTTACTTCCTATCTTAACATCTCTTTTTTTTTCTTCATAGAATATTTCATTCTGAATCTTCTCAGAACTTAATTCCATTGCAGTGTAGGCATGCATGTTGCTTATGTACCTCTGCTAGGCAATGCAGCTCAAATATTTAATTAAGCTCATGAGATATTTAACTCTGTGATAACTCCACTCTAGTTAAATGAGGCAAGTCTGTCAAATCCAAAAGATACAAGCTTTAGATCCAGAAAATTTAGAATTTGAATTTTATCTGTGATGCAGCACATCCAATAAAGATAAGCTTCTATTCCTTCATATTGAAAATAATGGGACCAAAATGACCTACTCCCATGGAGTTACGATGAAGTTTGAGGTAATATATATGAAAAATAGCAGTTTAACATTTGCTTTGTAATCCAAACCTTAGTTGTCTCCCACACTTCACATGAAAAACAGGTATCTACAGTTTGTTTTGATGAAAAGAGACAATGGTGTCATGGGTTCTCTCAAAGGAATGGTGTAAGCTATCTAAAGATTCCCAGAACAAGAGTGCCTGTTAGTTCTCCCAACATTCAGGACATGGCATCCATGATATAGATGGACCACCTGATTCTTTCTTCACTGGATATATTTCTTAAACTCTCACAGTATAGCATTTTTTATGCATCTTTTCACATTAGGTATCTCCTTTGTTTGGGTTTACTTTTCAAAGTTTTATGTAGTAAGTTACTGAAATAAAATCTCAACAAGTCTTCTCTCCAAAATGATTTTTAAGATTGGGATATGGGTTTTATCTATAAACGATACTGAAGCTCGTAATCAAGAGAGTTTTTGCATTATCTTAGCAAAGTTCCTGGAATATAGAAGATTGAGGGCTTTTTTTTTTTTTTTTTAGTTATTGGGAAGAATGAATGGTAGTGTTAATATAATCATTCAAATGTGACAACAAGCAATGCCTTGTTTTCATTCCTGGTCACTTGTTTGCCTGGATAATTTTCCTGGATAATTCTCACATTAGTCCTAGAATAAATAACATTACTTGTCTTGTTATTTATCTTTTTCTGACATTGGAACTTTAGCAAAGTACACAAGTAGTTAATTACATTTGAATCTTCTAAATACAAAAGATTTGAATTAAGTAACAGAAAATTCAAATTCAGCAGATTGCATTAAAATGGGACTAAGAGTCAATCCTATAATTTTCATCACAATTATTCTACCTCTGTCTGAATATTAATAATTATAAAATTTAGTTTCTTGAGCAATGCTATTAACAATAGCTATCAAATAGTATTTATGTTCTCAGTATATGCTTGAAATGCCTGTCAATGTTTTTGTGTTGAAATTGGTCAAAGAAGCAATTTATCTCTCTTCTTTAAGGTGTACACATTGAGAAAAATTGACAAATGTGGGCCATTTTATGAACACAATAATCAATATTCCTCCTATAACAAAAATATTTAGATATATAGGTATATGTGTTTTTAGAATATCTTAGTTATTTTATTGTTAATTCATAAAGAATACTACTTAGAGAGTCAGATTCTGAAGATTACAGAGCACAACGATGAGAAATGTGTGTTTTTTTGCAGTGAGCATACAACAGTTCTACCTAAGTGATAACAATATTAGTGGAGTGTGCACTTTAAATTGTTTTTCCAGAATTGGGAATGAGTTTTTGCTGATCCATCCATATTTTATCAGCCTTTCTCTCTAATTAAAGGATACATTAGTGGTAGCTTCTGGAATGGAGCAAAAACTCATGGTCTGTGCAAGGTTAAAAATCACAATTGTGGTTTCATTAACATCTGAATTTCATCATTCAAGCTGACAAAATTGAGCACAATGTATCAGGTTAGAAGTTAAGAACAGAAGAGGAAAACAGATATCCACTGGTGTAGAGATTGATTTGATGATAACATAGAATTTAAATGTGGGATGAGTCTCAAAGATCATCTATTTAATCCAAGTATTATAACAGTTCAGAAAACAGATGCCTCCCATCCAGGAAAATATATAACTTGTTCAAGCGCATCTATCCCATAGAGATTAAAGACAGAGGTGGGGCATGGTAACATACCTCAGTTGTCCTTATTAGTATTTTATGTCCTGTTTTAACAGAAATTGCTTCCAGGGAACATGGAATAACAGGAAGGTGACTTATTCTGTAACAGATTTGCTTAAGCCACTCAGATTTCCTAGTTTTAGCCTCATTTCTTAGTGATTAATGAAAAAGTGAAGGGAAGCAGCGCCTTAGAGGGCAAGGGATGCTTGCTTAGGAAACTGAATGACAACGAGATAAAGGAGCAGGAAAAGGACATGACGGGTTTTGTGGCAGACATGCTCATACACACCGGCTTACATAATCCTCACCACATCATGTCAGGTAGGTGTTACTCAGACATCTTTCGGAGATGAGAACGTGGCAGCTTTCTTGACGTCACACGATAAAGCCGTGATGGACTTGGAACTCCGCTAAGTCCCTAGCTGCCATTCTTAGAGTGTCTGAGATGGCATCTTTGCATAGATTATACCTAAATTTCACGTCAACTCCAAAAGAGAAGTTCAACACCCTCCCTAAGGTGTCAGAGAAAGCAAGCAACAATCTTGAATTTAAACTTGGAGGAGCCTAGCATCTGCTGAAGTTCTTGTTCCTAAGACCACACCTGAGTGTCACTGTTCTTTGACATTTCACTGCTCCCAGCCTAAATGTCTTTGTTTGAATAACATCAGAGTTCCTCCTGCCTTGAGTATTCTTGTATGGATAATGCAGAGAACACCTGTAAAACTGGGTTTTGAAAAAAAAATGGTATTAATCCATTTTCCCTGGAAGTACATGAAATGGAAATAGAAGAACTTCTGGTAGGTGAATAGCCCTGTTCACTGCTGCTCCCAGAATAAAATTAGTCTTTTAAAAACTAATTTTTAAAAAATTAGTCTTTTAAAAATGTCTTTGGTAGTTTTAAAATACTTTAAAAATTAAACTATGTTTAAAAATCTTGAGTGCACATACTGCTTTGTAGACCTCTGCTATTAGAAAAAGATAATGCAGCCCAGTTTTCCAGGAGTTCCTTATGGAATGCATTTTTAAAATTTTTTTCCCCTGTATACTTACAATCACATGGCAAATACTGAATTCTGTCTTTAAAAGTTAATTTTCATCTTATAAATAAATCTTTAATTCACTTCAAAATTAATTTTAACTCTACTGCTGTATGGATTAAATGTCTTTCACTGAATAAATCTTCTATATATTTTAATCCAAGTTATGTAGTTAATTACACTGTTGTTTCATTGAATTTCACACTATTCTCATTTAAATCTCACATTACTACTCAAGACATCAGTTTCCTTATAAGTTCTTAAGAAGGAGAGAATTTCTTTAATAATCAAGATTATTTATTTTCTGTGTAGTGTCTAAAAGATCATCATTTTTATTAAACCTGCATTATAACTGATATGCTGAAATGCACAAATATTTATATAAAATTGATCTCTTGTTTATAATAAGACAGTAATATGCTAAAACAATAGACCAAATATGATTATGTGCAGCATCTCATGAATAATGAAAACATACAAGACTACTAATCCCTTTTTGCCACAGAAAATTAAAAAAAAAAAGTCCTCACTAAGTGAAATGGTGAAATGTGACTCATCAAAACAGCTCTTATTTATAATCTATAACTGTGTCATTGAATTATGATACAACTCCATTTCCAGTTACAAACCATATTACTAATGTTTATATGTTTTATATTCATATTTTTTAGATTATTTTGAACATGATGTTAAGATTGTCCCTATGATTTATGCTTTTTTCCTTCTTACTATAACTCCAGAATTATGTACTCTGAGGCTATCTTTCAGATTCCATAAGTAAATTCATTTTGCTCAAAGTAATTGATCTTGACTGCAGTTAATGATCATACTTATTGCTACTAACATTTTTTAGATGACACTTTTGAGGTAAAATACTTCAAAAGTCATTATTAAAGGAGGCATATGTCATAGTTTTCCTACAAGTTATCTTTCCATTTTCTTTGAAGAGTTTATTGTCACAAATCATGATATTTCTGGTTTTCCTGTAATGAGATCTTGTAAGAGGATCCTCATGAGGGAAAGTAAAAGCTTATGATCTTAAGCAGGGATAAAAAGATAGTTCTAAATTTACTGATCTACAGGAAGCTGATATGAAGAACAGAGAGCTTGCTGAGAATGATCTGTGGGCAGTGGCAATTAACTCTGAGCAGCTGTAAATGTTAGTATTGGGTAGATTATCTTCACAACACTTTGTCCACCATATTTTGCTCTTTACCAATGTTTAAATCCTGGGGTCTCAAGCAGTAATCTGTTGTCTTTGATTTGTATAAACACACACACACACACACACAGACACACATCCCTCCAGCAGCAGAAAGAGTCACTTTCTTTTGGTTGCTACTATAGAGCTTTTATATTACAATGTTGACAATTCAACAGGAACTTGATTGAGAGGCCCAGATGCCTGTTAATTTCACAGCAATTCTGAAACAAGTTCACTTTGACTATACCTTGTGAGGCACATTTGAAATATGGTTAAGGGATTGGCACCCAGAATGATTGGAGACCAGCCACATGCGTATATCCTCCCCCGGGGCAATACTGGAGAATTACTCCAGAGTCCTCTGGGTGTGCAGTGGGGTCTGAGTGGGCATCCTGACCTTCCTAGTCCCAATAAGCCTGAAGGCCCAGCTCAAATCAGTCTCCAGTTTCTGGAGTGGACCTAGAATCACCTCTGTCTTACCTAGCTTCTAAATTAAACTTCCCCCAGGTATCAGGCTTAAATACCAACTTTAATCTAAAATTAGACCTACTTTTAAAATTTACCTAAAATTAAACTCACAAATATATAGAATTCAAAACTTGCTCACAATAAATATTCCATTGCTATCAAGTACATTATTGAACCAAAAAATAAGTGATTTGAATTGTCCCTCACTCTACCTAACCAACGGAAGAATTATGCATGTAAACTCATGTACTTCAGAAAACTCTCTCAATTATGGCCTTATTTAAACAGAATCTCATGATATAAATGATCAAATGGTGGCATCTCTTTGTCATACTGTCAAAACATTCTACTAGAGAACAAAATAGAAATAGAAATTCATTGATTAAAACATACAGCATTCTGTATGTGTCATATGTTAAGATTGTTTAGCCTACCATGAATTATTTTCCTTCCTATAGAATTTTTAGTAGTTTTAATGATGCTTTTATAATGTGTTTTTTAAAAAGAGGCCACAGACTAGATTTCTGGTGTATTTTCCTCTACTCAAAGCAATTGCTTTTTTATGACTTGTTTCCCTAGCACTAAAGGGCAATGCTATCAACATGCTTTGTCATTTGCATCTGAGTATTTGAAATCTAATTTTAAACAAAATTAGATAAGTCTTGGAACTATAAACTTTGACTAACACCAAGTCGTGACTTACACTCTATAATACGTTGCCAAATAATGGCAAAAATTGTGTGTACCTTCAGCAAAAGGGCAAACTCACAAAGCGGCCCATTAATGAGAGTTTTCTCACAGTACAGTTATTTCACAGTGTTCCATCCTAATGCCTAGCCTTTCAAGGATTTTTGACAGAGGTTTAAGTTTTTCTGATGAAATTCTGTGAGCACTCTAGATTATTCTAATTGGATTCAAGCCTCTTAAAACAGAATACTTGTACATAATGGAGACATTTCTATACGTTATGCAACATTTTTGCATTCTGCATTGTCTATGTTGATTTTGCAAAACAACTAGTACAGATCTTCATTGATTTACAGTGAAGTTACATCCTCATAAATCCATCATAAGTTGAAAATATTATAAATCAAAATGGATTAGTATACATTAGCTGCCAAACATTATAGCTTAGTCCAGCTGACCTTAAACCGAATCAGAACAATTATATTAGTTCATGGTTGGGCAAAATCCTCCAACACAAAGCCCATTTTATAATAAAATGTTGAGGGGCGCATGGGTAACTCCGTCGTTAAGCATCTGCCTTCAGCTCAGGTCGTGATCCTGGAGCCCTAGGATCAAGCCACATATCAGGCTCCCTGCTTAGCGGGAAGCCTGCTTCTCCCTCTCCCACTCCTCCAGCTTGTGCTTCCTCTCTCCCAGTGTCTCTCTCTGTCAAATAAATAAGTAAAATCTTTTAAAAAATAATAAAGTGTTGAAAATCTCATGTAATTTGTTGAATACTGTACTGAAAGCAAAAAGCAGAATGGTTGTATGGGTAGAGAATGGTTGTCAGTGGAACTTGTTGACCCTCATGGCACGGCTGACTGGGAGCCGCAGCTCACTGCCCAGGGACAGGAAAGGGGATTGTACTGCATATGGGAGGCTCTGAGGAGATCCAAATTCAAAATTCCGAGTATGTTTTCTACCAAGTGTGTACAGCATTTGCAGTATCGTAAAGTCTAAAAAACATTAAGTTGAACATGAACTATTATTGCATGTCAGTAGGTCAGAGCATCTGTATAACTTCTGTTGCTTTACCATTATTTCCGTTGTAAACTATCATTGACAGACGATGAGAGAGGATAGCAGCCCCCTTGGCTTCCTTAATTGCATGGAAAATGTGACTTGAACATTCTTCCACCTCAGAAATCTCTCAAATTGACAGATATGTGCTAGTTTAAGTAACTTCTACATTTTACTTAAAAATATGACATAATATGCATTTTTAGGAATGGTTAAAATCAACTCTGTGGTTTACAATAGCAATCAAAAAGTAAGTGGCTCTTTGGACCAGAATTTTGTTTTGTTTTTCAATAAATTAAGGACAAGAGAGCCCTGCTTGAGACCCTAGGCTTAAAACATTGATGGAGAGCAAACTATGATGGACAAAGTATTCTGAAATTTATCTAAAAATCTGTGTTTTAAAAAATCAGTATTTTTAATTTAGTAATGCATGTATTTTCAAGGATGTGTTCCTAGCAGACAAAACAAAAATTTCTGAAGTTACTTCTCCATTTTTTGGGTAATATTTATGTGAGTAGCAAACATGAGTGCCTGAAGCAGTGTTGAGGATATCTGTTCATTACTAAGTACAACACCACTTGACCACAAGCTCAAAATAATCACAGAAGTCATTGCCTCACAGTTTTCTGGAATAATATTTGGTCAAGGAAATCTCAGCCTCAGGCAGTAACAGAGATCATTGGGTCTTATAATCCTGTGTCTGGAAGAAATTTGCAGAATTCTGTCTATATCCTACCCTCAAACTGCCACTTCACCTGTCACCTCATGTCTTCAGGAAAGTGTTCCAAAACTAGGGTTACCAAATTATAGTCAATCTAATTGGCAGTCCAGTAAATTACTTCTGGAAGTTTTACGTCTCTGGGTTCCATAGGGGAACTAGGAAATACTAAGATTCTCATCCTCTGATTTTCCTTTTAAAGCAGTTCACTTGTCCTTATCATGACTGAGTTGTACTGTTTTTCCTTTTGCCTTATTCTCAAAACTGTAGTTACCACTGTCTCCTCAAAGAGACATGAGAGATACACATTCTGTTGCAGTACCATTTACCCCTGAGACCACAAATGCTCAGATGAATGATGGCAGAATTATTAGTTTTTTGTAACTATGTTGATGGCAAAAATCTTGTGAGACATATTTGAACTATTATCAGTTAGGTGCCTAGAAAGAAAAATACAGAGAGGAATATGCTCATTGAAGTGCAGGTCAGTGCTTAATAGCAATAGTACTTCATACAGATAAAAAGAGAGAATTAAGGTATTGTCAATAATTATCTGTTTTTATTATATGTCATATATATATATGAAAAAATATATATGTGAAAACATTAACATGTATATAGGAAATCAGATAACTTTGTGTCTTTAAATGCTGCTGGTAATTATTAATAACCAGAGCACCAACTTGACTTGAGTGATACATTAAGCACCATGTTGTACAATTTATATATATTTCCTGGTTTTTTTTAAAGATTTTATTTATTTTTGAGAGAGAGAGAATGAGCAGGAGTGGGGGAGGGGCAGAGGGAGAAGCTCCCCGCGACTCCCCGCTGAGTAGGGACCCGGATGTGGGACTCAGTCCTAGGACCCTGGGATCATGACCTGAGCTGAAGGCAGAGACTTAACCCACTGAGTCACCCAGGCTCCCTATATTTTCGCATTTAATCATAACAGTAATCTTAAGAAGTTCTTGTGTTCATTTCAAAGAACTGAAACAAAAAGTGTAAAAAAAATGCCACTTGCCTAAAGTCAAGTATTGAGCTGTGACTGGAACCACATCTTTATTAAGAAAATGTCCTTCCCAGTCTCACTCAGATAGACACAAATTTGCTCAGTGATCGAGTTGTCCTGTCACTCACCTCTTCACTCAATGAGCAGCAACTAAAACAGCAATCAATGAGAACCGATTAGAACTGCCAAAATAAGAAAAACCAATACTGACATGCTTTGGAGAAGACAATATTTACTCCTTTCAATTATTTCCCAAAATAACTGGTTAAAGAGTAGATGAAAAGAATAATCAACCGAATTTAAAAACCATTGCCTCCACCTCCATTTGCATAATATGGTGGGGGTGTTTTTTCCCACTTTTTCTTACTTTCATAGAAAGAAGTGACTTTATGCTGTACTCCCCAGGAGACAAATGTGTGGGAGAAATATATCTGACTAATACATTTAAGAAAAGAAATTAGTGTGGTTGACTCAGTGCCTCCCAGATCCCCTTTGAGCCCAGCTGTTTTGCAAGACATATGCAACCCCTTCCACTTCACGGAGTAAGCTTCTAGCCTGGCTCTTGCCCTGCAGGGGAGGCGTGTAGACGTCCACGGACACCAGACACTGCCTAAGTCTACAGAATTCTAGGCTGAAGGATAAGCAGTACATTTTGCCAAATTAATTGATGTTCTCGTCTCTGCTCTGTGTTATCAATAATTAACCTACCATTCCACTTTTCATTTTTCTGTTCTATGTCTTATTTCAAATCTGAGAAAGTAGAAATGGATTTTTTTTTTTTTTTTTTTACTGGCTTCAGAAAAGTCCAGCGTCCCACAGTACAATGGGAAGCCCTGAAAATATATAAGTATTGGTATTAAAGGACCAAATATGAAAGAAATTTGGTGTAGTACTAATGAAAGTCCTTAGGATATAAAGTCAACCTTTCACAGTGGCTTATCCATAGGGGAATCATTGTTTTCAAAGGTTCAGTGTTACTTTTAATGGGCCTTTGGCTGATTAAATATGGGTTCTGCAGAACTTAATAAGCAGGAAGAGAATTATCTGCCGCTGACACTGATCTAACCTAAGACATGAGATGGTCTTTCATGATGGAACACGATTCCATCCAAGCTGACAGATTTCATGTAGCAAATAAACTGAATAAATGGAGACTTTGAGACCTACTTTTGTGCTTATTTAAAGCAAGCAAAAATTCATTAAACTAACATTTACATCATCTGAAGTGTGTATTGTTTTCTGTGTTTTCCTTGTGCTTCTCAGCCATTATCTCAGATTAGAATTTTTAATTGAAAAGGTAGCTACATTTCTAATGAGAAGTTCAGAGAGTGACCAATGTGTGAGCTTGATCATGACAGATCAGACATTCCATATTCTGTTGGTTTTTACATACATTGTGTTTTTTTTTTTAACATGCATAATTGTTTTAACTACACAAAGGTTAAAAGGAAAGAAATACCTAAGGGTATAAGTTTTTCATAACATATGCTTTCTTTTGAGTTAGACCCCCTCATTTGGTCTCAGAACAGAACCTGAACTGCTTTGGTTTCCAGAACTCTGATCAAAATGTTAGATTTCAGAGATTCGAGCTATGACTCCATCCGCATAAACTCAGTAGATCTTATTATACAAAATATGATAGAGAGGCCATTAATCTATAAGGAATATGCCATCAACTTCTATTGAGGACCAAAAAATGCCCATAAAATCATTGCAATTGTTAATATGTAAGAAGGCAACTTAGAAAACCTGAGCTAGAACATTCTGTGTCTAGGAATGTCACTTCTCAGGAAATCCAGGAGTGATTGGCTTGATTTAAAAATATGCCTTGGTCTTGAAGATTGGTAGTTGTGAAAAGTGAAAACATAATAAACTTAAACCAATTAAAATTGAGGAGGAGATAATTTCCGCAAGAAAAATGTTGTGATTTTTAAAGGAGAAGATAAATACCTTTGAAAGGGGACAAACGAGATCTTTGCCAAGTCATTGAGATAAGAAAGCAGAAGAGGCACCCTTTGGTGTCATTAGTTTTCAGGAAGGTGTTAAAGAAAGGGTACCTGTTTGGGTTTCTACCAGATCAGAAAGATTGGCTGGGTTCCATTTTAAAATAAATAAACACACAATAGCAGGGAAAAAAGCAAGGTCTTATTGATGGGGAGCCTCATCTGAGAAAGAGTCCAAAAACTTTGTGAGGTATCCTCTGAAAGATTAAATCTAAAGGACCCACAAAACATCAAAATTTGAAGATAAGAACTAAGTAGTTAGGGAAATATTAGAAATGTAGTTAATGCAGGTGGGGAACCCCTGTGTTCCGCAAACATGCAAGGAGCCTGCACCAGGCACCTGGAGCAGAGCCAGGCTGGGCAATAATAAATGATATTCATCCTTGGTCTGACGGCAAAATGTCCCTTCGGTGGAAATATTCAGAAGAGGGATGTGAAGATATATAATATTTCTTTGAATATTCATTGATTTTTGCAGACCCAAACTTTGTTCATTTGCTCTATGAAACCAAGGGGCTTCACAATGCAAAAATAGACACTTCCGTAGGGAATGCAAATGTCTAGCACCACTGGAGAAAGGGTAAGATAAACCTTTATATTTAGCAAAATTGCTTGCTCCAAATGTGGTAGAGGGAAAAAAAGGTGAACATAGGCTAAACTGCTAAAAAGGCTCGGCGGAGCCTTCCTCTAAGTACCAGAGTAGAAGGAAGCAAAAGTTTAAAAAAAAAGGCATAGCTCCTACTGCACAGAAAGAGCAGGTAGAAAGAAATGCTAATCGGGGCTAGAAATACTCAAAAGGTGAAAGAAAAAAAGGCATCAGGGCTTCGGGGTGATGCATGGAGATATGGGTCCAGAGGAGGCTTTTTCCTTTTTTTGTACGATGCCCAATAACACAGGAAAAAAGAGATCTCAAGATCTGGGAACTGGGCCACCACCAGTGCAAATTTCCACACATTGCTAAAAGGCACATATGCCTCAAATGCCACTTTCTGAGTGAGAAGACAGAATGAGTAAGTGGATGAGAGTCCTGGCATCAGCTTCCGAAGGGCGAGTGTTCTGCTGCCCAGCCTTCCGAGTGGGTTATCTACCCAGGCATCCCAGAAAGCCACTTCTCTTCCTAGTGTCAACGAGTTTGAGTTTTTGAATTTAATTTTTTTTTTTTTACTTTCACAAGAACTATGAACTTTGCTATATATAACAGTTTTATATTCGTTATTTGCCTCAGGGGATTATATTTGGGATTGTAAGTTTCTCTTCTGAACAGCATAATGGGAGGAGTGTCTCTCAGATATAGGGAATGTGTAACCGACTGCCATCAGGCTCTTCCCTTACCTCTTCTTTAATCTCATCTATTGCCACCACTATTTAATTTCATCTCCTAATCTCAGGTGAGGAACACTGAAGAAAGTAGTCATGGGTAATTTGTGCCGGGAAACAAGGAGGAAATACTCAGTTTAGGGTTTAGCAAAGCCTTGGAGATACTTTAATTAATCACCTGTTCTAAGCCAATGCTTCTCCAACTTTAATGTACATAAATAAGACTTGCCTGGGGATCCTGTTAAACTACAGAATAAGTGAATCTGGGCTGGGTCTGAAACTCTGCATTTCTAGCAAATTCTGCATTTTTAACAAGCCCCCAGTGATTTCTCTGGTCTGAGATGATAAGGTTCTAACCCACTTCAAAGTCCCTGGGAAAAACACTAACTTCCTGCCAGTGTATCCAGGTGGACCTACACAGAAGTCAGGTTGGCACTCAAGGAGTGGCTTCATGAAGACAGACACAGAGCTAGGCTGATCGGTCGCCTCTCTCCTCCAGGAAAACGAGCATCTGCAATCAGGGCTAGTCATAGAATTAGTTGTTTAATCTAACAAGGAAAAAAAAAATCTGAAGAGTATAAGGGGAGAATATTTATTTCCCATTCCTCAGATTTCTGTGAAAAAGGAACAAATTCCTACCTTGGAACCCAAGGAGTAAACATCTGGGAAGAACACACCCAGCTCCGCTTTCCTTCTTCCCTTTCCTCTGTCTAAGGGTAGAGAAATGACACATTTGCTTCATTGGCTCTGGGCATTCCAAGTTCTCTTGTGGGGCCACCTAGCTTGAAGTGTGCCTACTTCCTCTGCTCCCTCAGAGGACAAGTTTTCCCTGGTCAGAAAGGCCCTCTCTATTCACCGCTGCCATTATTGTGTGGGTCAGTACGTTTAAGCCTGATGTGAAGCATTTCAAATCCAAACAGCCATATTCGTTTTTCTTTTCTTTTCTTTTCTTTCTTTCTTTCTTTTTTTTTTTTTTTTGAGATTTTCTTTATTTATTCATGGAAGACAAAGAGCAGGAGAGGGAGGCAGAGGCAGAAGCAAACTCCCAACTGAACACAGAGAACCAGATGTGGGCCTCGATCCCAGGACCTGAGCTGAAGGCAGATGCCCAAGCAACTGAGTCACCTAGGCACCCCAAACAGCTCTATTCTTAAAGCCACATTCACCAAACAGCTTGATCAGTAATAAAGATGCTGTTTTTCTCCATGTATCTAATTCCTCTGTATTATTTTCCAGTAAGTTCCCAACTCAGGAAGAGAAGATATAAGTACTCCTCAGGGGCCACCTAAAAGACCAGTGGTAAATACAATATTCTTGAAACGCTTCTTGATTTGTGCTTTTCTATCACAGAACTGGTTTCTCTGCTGATTCTATCTGCTACTGGGCCAAATCATGAGACTGCACTGCAAGAGGAAGAAATAAATGAATAGGCTGCTCCTTTCTGACCTTAAGGATTGTTTGAGGAAGAAGGAAGATGGAGTCTCCCCACCGAGTTGTCACTTTGTCCCTTTGGTCCTCATCTTTGCAAAGTATAACTTTTAAATACATCCAAATATGCACTGTGGGGCCTGAACACATAAAGCAAGTGTCCTGTTGCCATGGAACTAGCATGAAGGAAGCCATGGGTCCCCTGAAGAACTGTAGCTCCACCTCAGGGCCCCACCCCCCTACCAAGGTGTCTGAGAGAAAGCATGAGAATATTGGGTGAAGTCATTAGTTAAGATACAGCAATTATTCTCTACCTCCACCCCCAATCCATGTGAAGGGAGCAGGCTGTTGAGAAATAATTGTTTAATTCATAAAATAAAAAGAAAGTACTGAGCAGCTGAGTAAAAATTTAGAGACCTGGGGTTAGGGGGGGAAAATAAAAAAGCCTTCTGAGTGTGAGGACTTTCATATGAAAACCAAATGAACAAGAACCATAGATCCTAGCTGTCGGTGTAGGCGTGTCCCACAAAATGCCAAGCCAAACCAGTGCAAAGACACCACTATTACTTGTCCAGTAGTCATACCAGAATAGACCCTCATGGCAGGAATAGAACAAAAGTTCATGAACCTGAGATCCTCTTAACAACCCCAAGGACACATAAGACCTTGTATACACAATTGCCATTTGGAGGAAGGGGGAGGGGAACACAATCTAAAGGAGATTCATTTCTGTAAGAAGAACTACTTAAGCCAGTCCTGGTGGGAAGTTGAATTATGAATAAACTATTTTAACAGGAAAAAAAAATCTGCTATCTGAAATACCTGCTATCAGAGATATCTGTTTCATTACCAGTGGCATGAGGTTAATAGGAAATACCAGAGAAGCTTTGGAATAAATAAATAGAAGCTACACTTTCTGTATTGACCAAATTAAAAAAAAAAAAAAAAAGGAGAATGGAGGTGGAGAAAGGACCTAGAAGATAAATCCAGGCGACTAAATCTCAATCTAATGGTATTTGAGAAATGGACAAACAAACAAAAACAAACAAACAAAAATGGAAGACAGGCAACCATGAAAGACAAGAATTATTAACAGGTATAGAGAAATATGGAATCTTAAAAGTATTTTTACCAATTGCACACATATGCACAAAATTTATACCTTTATATATTGCTATAAAATTGAATATGTAAATAATATAGAAAATATTATAAGAGAATTCACAGAAGAGAAAAAGAGTATAGATAATTTAAAGAAAAAAAATGTGTCTCAAAATTCTTATTGGCAAAACTGTATATTAAAAGAAAATGTGTGGTACCTGGGTGGCTCAATCAGTTGAGCATCTGACTATCTGACTATTGATTTGGCTCAGAACATGATCTCAGGGTCATGGGATAGAGCCCCACATCAGGCTCTGTGCTCAGTGGGGAGTCTGCATGAGGAATCTCTCTCTCCTTTTCTCTCTCTGTCCCTCCCCCTGCTCATGTGCTCATTCTATCTCTAAAATAAATCTTTAGAAAAACAAAAAGAAGGCAATGGAACAAGGCCTTCTAACATTAGGGGGAAAGTATTTTCCATCTAGAATTGAAAACCCTGGCAGGTTATCAATAGTAACTGAGTCAGAAACAAAGCCATTACAAAGTTCCCAAACTTGGAAATTTATTTCTGGTCCATCTTTTCTTAGGAAATCCATTGAGCACGGACCTCAGAAGAAAGGGGAATAAGTCAAGGAAAGATCCTGAGATGCAGTCAATAGTGATTTCAAACCTGAAGATCAGAGAAAGAAAATTCTAGGTTAAAAGTCAAAGCAGGAAGACAGAGTTCTCTGGAAAGGAGGTCATGAGTATGAAGAAATGGTATGTATTAATACTGATGGTACAATAGAAAATTTGGGAAAAAAAAGAGATTATGTAATAAAACATAGATTAAAAGGAAAATGGTAAATTCATTAATATTATATTAACATTCTAATTAATAATTAGTGGGAAATATATAACATAATGAGAAATATCATTAATAATTAATATGATATTACTAAGAAAATTACAGAACTGAGGGCAAAAATAATGGAGGGTTAAAGCAAATTAAAATATTGCACCAATCTATGTTAGGATACCAGAAAAGCCGATGGCATAGCAAGCTTCACACTGCTCTGATTTTATTAGGGTAGATGATTGGGTGAGGATGTGGGCAGGAAGCTGGGAAGGTGACAGGCTCTCAAAGGGCTATCTAGGCAAATCTAATTATGAGTGAGGAAGCCAAGGTAAGAAGGTACAAAAGGAGCCTCCTAGAGTGTCTCAGGAAGGGACAGTGGGCCCTCCCGTAGTTCCTGAGCCAGTGACAGCCATGAGAAGAGTCCAGTGTGGCCTAAGGCTGGGACTGCCTTGTGACCCTCCCATGCACAGTCCTTGGCCAGGAGCAGCCCCCCCGGAACTCTGGTCTCAAGATCAACGCAGCGCCAACTCTGATTTCAGAGCACAGAAGCGAGGATCCTTGGATATTCTGCTCTCTGCAGGTAGAGGTTGACAAGGCTCATTCTCTGGGCTACCATGGCATCTAAGAAAATTCATTTGATCCAAGGAATAGTCTCTTTTGACCGCCCAGTGATGATGACAGTATTGTCAAAGAACACTCACACCGCTTGGCTTTGAAGTGTCAAAATGACATAGTCATAATCAAGCATCAGACTTGCCAATTGTTTTCCAGCCTGAGAATCAATGTCTACACAGTGTGGTTACTAATAGCTGTCATCTTCCAGAAGCAAAATAATACTATAAATATCAGCAATGGAATGGTGGACGAGAGCAAGAGGAGTAGATAAAGGAAGAGGGCAGTTATAGCCTCTTCTAACAAAGTGAGAAGTCAAGAGATAATTTCTAGTTAAGATAATAAGAAATGTGGCTTACATGTTTCTATTTATTTTAATATTTGAACCAACTGAAAAATTAAATTTCCTGATATGATTGCTTCGGTAGGAAGAGGAATGAATGGGTGGGTGCTGATATAAATGAGCTAAACCATCATCATTCAGAGAGATCAATGGTAATGTAAGAATGTTATCTCTTTCTATGCATGTATCCCCCAGACCTAAAAAAAACCTATTTTGAATTTATCATCTCCTGCAATTAAGACTCGAGGTCAAGAAGATTCAGTTTAAGAAAATTTTGCACATTATTATATAACTTTCAGTACATTAGACACATTTACCTTTATGATTTTGATAAAAGGGTTAAGAAAAATACTAAGTCACTAATTCTATCACCCAGACATAACCTTTTTTTAAATTTTTGGTTCTGAGTTTTCATGTTATAATTACATTCTTGCCTTAAATGGTACATGTTGTGTTGCAAGCTTTTAAATTTAATAGTAATTACAAATATGTCTCCATATCCTTACACATTCTTGAAAACTATGTTTTTGGCTACTTTTGCATGAATCATGTCATGAAAACTTGCCAAGGAAATATTTAACCTATATAAACTCTAACACTTAGGTTGTCTCCATTTCCATTTTTAACAATTACCAAAAAAAAATACTTAATGAAATTATCTTTCTTATATATACATACAATATACATAAATATATGTATTTACATACATACATATATATTACATATTTATAATTATCTTTTTGACATATCCCAATACATGATCTGTATCAAAATCACAGACATTTTGAGTTTAGGACAGATAGATAGGCAGACAGATAAGACAGTTTCTCCTGCAATGTATTTATCATGTATTTCCTCCATTCTCAGTAACAATCTACAAAAGTGTCTGTTTCCTACTTGTTGCTAGCATTTTCCCCCTTTCTTTAGTCCTTTCCAAGGGAGACTCCTTGTTATTTTAATTGCGTTCCTTGTTTGATTAGGAGAGAAGAAGTTCAATACATTTCATAAGTTTATTAGCGGCCTTTTATGTCTTAAGCATTGTCAGCTTATATTTCTTCCTCTATTTTTCGATAGAAATGCCCCTTTTCATGTGTTTTAACGTGTAGACATTTTAAATTTATGTGTGACCGAAACTATCAAGCTTTCTACTTGTATTTCTTATATTTCTTTTGTTCCAATGCATCTGCAAGGCTGAGTCGTATTTATCTTACAGGCTTGTTTTTCATCAAAGGCACAGCCTCATCCCATATGCTGCACAGACGGAGACAACACAGACACAATGCTGCTGTGTATCCCACAGTGTGTGTGCCCATCTGGCAGAACTCCGGGGCCCTAGCCCCCCCCCCACCCCGTGTGAAATACCAAAGCCAGCTTCTCTGGGCATTCACAGTGATGCTCAGGAATGTCAGTCCCAAGGTAATATTGTCTTAAAGACACTTTCTGAGTTTTCATAAGCAGTTTCTATAAATGTCAGCTATATATCTTTGATCTCTCTCCTCTTAACGCATGTCTCCTACCTTCAGTAAGCATTCATTCCATGCTGTGGATATTAAGCAGTTTGGTAACACAGCCCTTTTTCTTTGGCATTCAGGTAAATTGGGAAACCTCTTTGCCAAACGTGGGTTTTGAACTTTCAAAAAAAACGAAACAGGCTGCAAAAATAACATGATTAAAACAAAAACTTTAAAGCAATTCAGTGAGAAAAGTCACAGTTATAAATACAAAGAGTAGTTAGAAAATGATTTGTATAAAAACTATAGATTTAGACAAATAGCTGTCCTGAATCTTGTCTTACAAGGATTTAGAATCAATTCTATTTAAATGTCCTGATGCAAACTGAAATGTGGTTGCTGAGGTCTTGCAAATTCAAGTTTATTCAAGCATAATGGGCTTAACGCTCCTATAGGGGGTGGGGAAGATTGTGATAAGATTCACAAATCTAAATCCTCCCTTCGAAGCCTTCTATTTTTTTGGAAATGGAAGATTCCCCCTTCCAAGCAGTCCTGCAGACCTCTTGTGCTAGAAACTTGACTGTGTCTTGTCTTTACATCTTCAGCAAATCTACACCCAACACCAACTATTTATACCCTAGGGAGACAGATTTTTCAGAAGAAACAGGCAAGAGCATCCTTTCATTTAAGATATGTAGGAACAATTAATGTTACACATATTCACGCCTGTGGTTTCAGTAATGCTAATAGAAAAGATTTTTTTTTTTTCCTTCTATAGAAATGGTTGTCTAGGGAATGAGAATGTCCACCGTGGTCACGGTCAACAAAGGCAGATTGTGAAAGAATGCATTTTTTTTTAAAGATTTTATTTATTTATTTGACAGAGAGTGCAAGCAGGCAGAGAAGTAGGCAGAGGGAGAGGGAAAAGCAGGCTCCCCGCCAAGCAGGGAGCCCAATGTAGGGCTCATTCCTAGGACCCCGGGACCACAACCCAAGGCTAAGGCAGATACCCAACCAACTGAGCAATGCAGGTACCCCCCAAAAATGCATTTTTAAGAGGAGGGATTCAGAGTAATCTGTCCATGCCTGGGTTGAATGCTTACTTACTCTAGTTCCAGTACAGCAGATGCTGTGGGTATGGATATAAAAATTAATACCGCAAAATGGTTTGGGGAAAAACAGAAGTGTTATTCTTAGAGGAGAAGTTTCTCTGGCCTGACTTAAGGAAAAATGCTGATGTGGACTAAGGGGAGCAGCCCATCTGGTTATCTCTCAGCCCCGCCTTTTCAGAGACCTGGGGCAAGTTATTGAACTTCTTTGAATGTTATATTCATTACCTTTAAAAGAGAAATAATATTACCTGAGAATCATAATAGTACCTATCTTGTAGGTTGTATATTAGGATCGGAAGCAATGCATGTAGTCATTTGCACTTACAAAAGCGCGATGTATAATAGCATTTGTTTCTCACGCCATCCTCTTCTCTATAATTCACTTCGCATTTGTAGACAGTCTTGGATATTCCATAAGTGCTGTCATAAACTATTTTCACTTTCCACATGGCAAATATAAAAAGGGCCCTCATTTTCAAAGAGTCATTTTTAGTCGTATTTTCTTCCCTTTCTTTTTTTTTCCCTTTTTAAGAAGAAAGCAATGTTACACTGATTCATTATAACTCTCTGTGAAACATTATCTGAAATTGCTTTTTCAAAGAAGACCTAGCCTGTACATTTTTTGTTATTACATTTAAACAAGGGATCCACCTATTCTAAAATAATCATATTTCTAGAAGTTCAATCCTAAGTAAATCTAGAAAAACTGATACTAGTAAAAACTCGTCATTTTAAAAATCAAGAGTTGTTGGAGTGGCTAGAATACTAAGTGAAGTTATCCCCTCTGGCCAGTTTTCTCTTTCAAGTACACCATGCTTTCTGTAAATCCCCATCAGACAAAAAAAAATATGTCCTTGAGAAAGTTCTGTTTCTCTCATGTTTTATTTTTCATGCCATCAGCCATCTTTCTGGGGGTTTGCTATACCTCTTTGATAAAGGAGGCTGGAAAACAGTACCCATCAGGTTCGAGGCTCTGCGGTCAGGTCAGTGGCTCTGGCTGAACTCGCTTGAGCTACAGCAGACCTCGGGGGCGTCAGGTGCTTTTCTCTGGAGTCTATGATCAAAAAATTCATCCAACCCATGGGCTGATAACTGCATCTAACATCAAAAACCACAATACTAAGAGTATGTGGCACCTGGGTGGCTCAGTTGGTTAAGTGTCTGTCTCTTAATTTCCTCTGGGGTTGTGATCTCAGAGTCAGGACTCGCCCTGGGTGTGGTACCTGCAGGGCGGGGGCGGGGGGGGGGGAGGCGGCTTCTCTCTCTCCTTCTCCCCAAGCCCCTTCCTTCCTCATCTCTTTCTCTTTCTTGCAGGAGCTCTCTCTCTCTCTAAAAAAAAAAAATTAAAAAAAAATACTAAGAATAAATATTGAGCATTTCCTATATGTCCGACACTCTTCTAAATATTTTACATGCATAATTCATGTAATCCTCACTATAGCCTTATAATGAAAGTATTATTGTTATCCCCACTTTACAGGCAAGGAAATTAACCAGGAGAAAAATTAACAATATCAAATAACTATTGAATGGGTCCTAGCACAATAGATACAAAAAAAATAATGGATTGGTTATACATTTATGAAGTATCCTTATGTCTGTGGTTACTGATAGCGTGATCATTTCTGTGCACTTTAATTCCCAAAGCAGGTGCTGAAAACCTTAGTATATTAACATGCACATTCATTTTTCATGGTAAAGAACAATATACGGGATAAATCAAATTTTATTTATCTTTCCCCAGTGCTGTGCACCTGAAATTCTAATGAATATACCAATCATTTGCAATCTTGTTAGAAACAGATCCCACTTCAGTCTCTGATGGTTCCTGAGATTACGCATTTCTGACAAGCCTGAAGATGATGCCAAATTACCAGTCTCCAGGCCACACTTTGAGTAGCAAGCTCTAGTCTGTCTCTGAACTCAACTTAATCAAAGTCTTGACCCTTTATTTCAATGAAATCTCCTTGTTGTAATTTGCAAAGAATGTCAGTTTAGTTATTGCATAAGTGACTTTCCTTGGCTAGGTTTACATCTCCTTAAAAACTGCATAAACCTAATCCCATCTGACCATTGCACAAATTCACAATATATCTCCAAATTCAACTTCGAGAATAATGACACCAAGGAAATACATGTTTGCCACTGGGGGGGCTAGTGAGATGGCCAAAGAAAAGTGTGTACAATTAAAAAAAAAAAATGCACTGCAAATGAGTACAAATATGTGCATGCAAAAAAAATCACATCCATATACCACAAAATTGAATGTACCCATTTATTAAGTAAACACTATCACTTCCTAGCTAAGTCTTTAATGGTAATCTGACTGCTGATATCTGATGTCAGCAATATTTTTTTTTCATGTAAGCTTCTCAAATCCTAGTTTAGTACCGCTACATAAGTCCTATGAAAGCTGTACTAGAACAAAAGTTGTTTTCCCATTCTCAACACTTGCTTAAAATTGCCTACCCTCAAATTAGGTTTTACAGCAATTTCATGGATATTTTAGTTCAAATGTTGCATTTCTTCTGAGCTTTTCAGATTGACCATGTCAAATGTCAATCAGCAGTACCAGGGGGTGGTGGTAGGATTACATGGTCACAAGACAGGGAACAAGCTAAGAGTTGGAAGAAAAGAGTATCAACCACTCCACAGTATTCATAATTAAGCACTTTGTGGAAAGTATCACAGCCTCAGGAAGCCATCTGAAATTAGCCTTAAGCAGTGACCCCTTCCTGCACCTGTATTGTCAGCATCTTGGGCTCAGCGGGAGAGCAGAGGGCTCTCTGCTTTGGAGTGCTCTCAGGAAGCAGCCACACCTGCAGCCTCACAAGTGATGAGCATTGAAACAGAAATTACCACTGTCACAATTAACCTTGACGAGCCATGATCATTCATACTCAGTTTAAGAGTATATGCAGGGGGAGTGCCTGGGTGGCTCAGTGGGTTAAGCCTCTGCCTTCAGCTCAGGTCACGATCCCGGTCTCCTGGAATCAAGCCCCACATCCGGCTCTCTGCTCAGCAGGGATCCTGCTTCCCTTCCTCTCTCTCTGCCTACTTGTGATCTCTCTCTCTCTGTCAAATAAATAAATAAATAAACTTAAAAAAAAAAAAAGAGTATATACAAGGGCACCTGATTGGCTCAGTGGGCTAGGCCTCTGCCTTGGGCTCAGGTCACTATCTCAGGGTCCTGGGATCAAGCCCCACATCAGGCTCTCTGCTCAGTGGGGAGCTTGCTTCCCCCTTTCTCTCTGCCTTCTCCTCTGCCTACTTGTGATCTTGGTCAAATAAATAAATAAAAATCTTTAAAAAAAAAAAAAGAGTACATACAAACACATAGTAAACTCCATTGAACTATTACCAAAGTTATAAACCCAGGCATGGAAATTTGAGAACAAAGATTAAATCTGATATCACTTAAAATTGTACTTGGGCTGCAAGAGGAAATGTCAAATTTATAGTCGGTGTAGTTGATGTTTTGCTCTCCGTTTTTAGCTTAAGACTACCTGCATTGATGAAAGTGTGGTGAGTTATTTACCGTATCTTACACTATAGTTTACAGCAGTAATTCACACCTTGTAACTTGCAGTAGATTCTCCTAGAGGGGTAGAGGGAGATCGTTAAAATGTGTTGGTAAACCTTTCTCCCATGGGACTCAGTTGGTTTGAAATACACCTGATAATTTATATTTCTAAAAGTTTCTCTTGTCATGTTGATAATTCAGACCCTAGACCATACATGGAGAACTATTGCTTTTATGTTCACCCCTGCACTCTCCTGATTGGTTAATCTAATTTATTTTTAGCTGACAATGTCAACTTTTTCTTTTTTCAGTTTTGAAAATGTTTGTTTTTTCTCTTGTTCCAGTTACAAATATTTCACGAAAGATGTGTGACCATGTTAATCTAGATAATTTGTGTGCCATATTTTTTTCTGAAATCAGTATTTCAGACTTATCCACATTATTAAAAATTTAGAGGTTAAAATTTTCCTTTATAACCAACATATGTTTTTTAGAAATTTATAGGTGGGGCGCCTGGGTGGCTCAGTGGGTTAAGCCTCTGCCTTTGGCTCAGGTTGTGATCTCGGGGTCCTAGGATAGAGCCCCACTTCAGGCTCTCTGCTCAGCGGAGAGCCTGCTTCCCCTCTCTTTCTGCCTGCCTCTCTGCCTGCTTGTGATCCCTCTTTCAAATAAATAAACAAAATCTTAAAAAAAAAATAGAAATTTATATGTAAGTTTCTAATTATATGTCATTGTTCAAATAATGGTACACTATAAAGCAGATTGCAAACTAAAGAAAATAAGACAGAGGTTTCCAGAGATTTCCACTGTGGAGGGCGATACAGATGACCTTCAGCCACAGCACCCTAGGTGAAAACAGGACGTTGATAATGAATCAGAACTCTGTGGAGTCAATCATTTGGCCATAAGTACATCTGAAATTTCAAGCCCTTACTCAGGACCAGACCATCAAGGTGTGGTCTCTCCCTAGTTTACCTTTTCCTCTAAAAAGATCCTCTCTGTGAAAAGTGCAACTCTACCACAGTTAGATTTCAGTGCACAAAAAAGGAATTTGGAAGATTGAAATCAGATGAATGGAATAGCAGTTCTAATTATATCTGAGTACCTTCCATATCATGGGTTCAAGTTTAGCTTGGAATGACTTTCTTCAGATTCTTGGGAGGTGAACTTATCCCAAGAGAACATAACATTGCAGGACTCACATGTTCAATGACAGAAGTCAAGAGTTCAGGACGGATTTTCTGGTCTGTGGGATTTTTGAAACATCTCAATATCCTTATACCCCAGTAAATAGTTGAAAGTCTAAACAAAATCTAAAAGAGGTATCTAGCTCAATCTCAAGAAATAGGCATGTTTACATATTCTAAAATTGAAAAAAAAATCATAGTAGTTGTAAATTGTATGAATTGTATCACAAAGCTTTAGGATTTGGATGCATAATTTAGCCTCTGCCAGATTTTGAGCAGGTTCTATTTTATTTACAACTAAATTTTGGCAGAGTTGAAGAATAAATATAGTCATTACATGGTGCATACTCAAACAGATTTAGAATACATAATAAACCATTTTCTTTTGGTTCTATCTCCCTTATCCCCGATTGTCTCACAATTTTTGTGGAATACTTAATATCATAAAATTGATATGCAGAACTAGACAGCAGTGTAAATCAATTTTATAACATTTAATTCACTTTGGCTATACCTATATTTTGAGGAACAGCATTAAACAAAGTAGATGCCTTAAAAAATGACAAAAGGGAAGCCTTGAGGCTAATTTTGGCTGCACCAACCTAAATGTATGAATAAAATATGTGGAAGAAGTCTGGAAGGAAATTTATCTTTGATTCCATACAGTAGCTTGAAGTTCTTCCTTTAAATAAGACTATGGCTGTTGCTTAAATGGGAATAGAATTTCAGATTTGTAGAATAAAACAAATCTGGAGCTCTCCTTCATGACAATGTGAAAATGCTTAACACTATAGAACTGTACATTTACTCTACAAAGGGGTATGATGATAACATTTATGTTATATCCTTTTAACCACAACAAAGAAAAACACTGGAATTAAAGGACTAACTTTCTAACTTCTTGATATTTTTGATGCTCCTTTTCATATATTTTATTTAATTTTATTTTCCAAATAATAGCAAAGCTGACATTACATAGCCAAATCATAAAATAAAATATAAAATAAAAATACAATTATACCTCTACCCCAGATTTACAATATGCCCCCTGAAAACCCTAAAAATACTATTATACATTTTTTTCACTCTGTCAAATATCTTGGAAGTCATCCTTTCATTCAGGCAACAAAAAAATTACTGGGTTTCGAGTAGCTGCTGTGTAATGGCATGCTTCACCTATAGAGATGTTCCAGACATGAATCAAACAGACAGCCCCTACCTACACTGAGCTTAAAAACAAATGGAGTTCTTTTCCAACAAGGTAATTTTGATATATGTCTTCTTTTTGAATGCTGCCCAGTATTTCATTGGATAGATTTATTTGATTTTATTGAAGCTGTCTACTGTTAAATACTTCAGAGAATTCCATTTTTTGGAGCTATTACAGTAATGCTGCAATGAACACTTTACATATAAATATATTTAAGCACACATAAGACTCTATTTCTATAATAAATGTATAGACACACAATTGGATACAAGAGCGTTTTGCATTTCTGCATTGAAAATTTCGGAAGCCTTTGCCATAGTGTCTCTAAAATCCTTTCATCATTTTAAACTTCTACTATCCTAAGTGGAACTCCTGATCCCAGGTTCACCACCCGTCATACATATCCACATGCTAGAATCTCATCAGTCTACAATTACCCATATTTTATTTATGATTGAGTCAGTTGATAGGCACAGGTGAAGAAGGGCACTTCAGTAGTAAAAAGCTGTATTCTGTAGCCTTGTTAGTTATAGTGTGGTTGCTGGACAGGAAACATCAGCATCACCTGGGATCGTATTAGAAATACAGATTCCAGGGGCGCCTGGGTGGCTCAGTGGGTTAAAGCCTCTGCCTTCTGCTCAGGTTGTGATCCCAGGGTCCTGTATCCTTCTCTCCGCCTGTCTATCTGCCTGCTTGTGATCTGTCTGTCAAATAAATAAATAAAATCTTCAAAAAAAATACAGATTCCTAATCATATTTGTATTTTAACAAGATCCTGGTTCATCTAAAATTTACGTTAAATTCCAAGAAACATTGATTTAGGATACCTAGACCTAGGTTTCGATATTGTTACACTGCGTAAAAGCCCAATGGCTGTGTGAATGTGGACATGCAGTACACCTAACATAGGTTCTCTGCCTCTATGCAACGTGGACAATAGAGTCATGCACTTCATTTAGTTGTTAGGCAATTTTAACAAACTACTATTTATAAAGTAGAGAGTGGAACACTTGGCATGTGCTAATTGTCCAGTAAATATTGGCTCCCATCAGCTATTTTGGATGCCATGTTTATCATATTATTATCTGATTAGGAGCTTAGCTGTAAAGAATAATTAACATTTCAATTAGTGAAGTTTAGTATACTTTTTCATTATGATATATGGTTTTGGGGCACTGGTGTCAAAAGTGCTTTCCTTTTTCCAACCCTATATATAAATGATTCAAGTTTTCTTTACATCTCATACAGTTTTAACTCTTTAATCCTGCAATTTATTTTCTAAATATACTTACAAGGAAACTTTTTTTTAAGATGTTATTTATTTATTTGACAGAGAGAGATCACAAGTAGGCAGAGAGGCAGGCAGAGAGAAAGAGAGAGGAGGAAATAGGCTCCCTGCTGAGCAGAGAGCCCGATGTCAGAGTCCATACCATGACCCTGAGATCATGACCTGAGCCTAAGACAGAGGCTTAACCCCCTGAACCACCCAGACGCCCCACCCTTTTTTTTTTAATGATCATAGCTCTTCAAAAATATTGGAGCTAAGTAAACATTTAGCTGGTTTGTCAGTCAGTGCAAATGAGTCCTTCTACTATGTCTCTTAATATTACGCCTATGTGTGTATGTTTCCCCAGGCCCTTTTTAAATGATTCACATCAAGCTTTTAATACCCTCCTAGGGAGACTATTGCACACTTTAATAAATCTGTCTACTATCTTTCTCTCTTTGTGTGCAGCTTAAATTCTTTTTGGTTCAATTTCATTTCATTATTTTGAGTTCAACTAAGTTTTAGTTTTATCAGTCTGTTGAGAGAGTAAAAAACTTAGATGTGCATTTATTTATTTATTTATTTATTTATTTTTCATTTACTAAACACTTTCAGTTCCGCTGGGGACATGTGCACAAGGATGCTCAAGTCCTACACTCCTGACGAGCCTTGTGGTCCCTCATTGTGTGAAATAGTTCCTCTCTGGTCAGCAGTAGGGCCTAGAAGGTACTTTGTTCATAAATGATAGGTGTATTTACTTTTTACCTTGAAGAACATTTTCTTTAAACTTCTAAAAGCATTTTGGTGTTGCTTTCTTCTTGATATTAATATATTTGTGTAAGTTATTTGAAATTCCCTGTGGAGAATAAGGAGACTATAAATATTATTCCATGGTGAAGATAGATTAGAAAAAGAAAAAAGGAATGTATTAGAAAGACTTCCTGATTAGAATCTTTTTTAATTTTTTATTTTTATAAACATATATTTTTATCCTTCATGGTCAAACTTCTTTAAAAAGTTTGGAAGGGGAGGTGAACCATGAGAGACTACAGACTCTGAAAAACAATCTGAGGGTTTTGAAGGGGTGGGGGATGGGAGGTCGGGGTACCAGATGGTGGGTATTATAGAGGGCACGGATTGCATGGAGCACTGGGTGTGGTGCAAAAATAATGAATACTGTTACGCTGAAAATAAAAAATAAAATTTAAAAAAAAAAAAAAAAAAAAAAAAAAAAGAATCTTTTTTAATCTGCATATATTTTGGATTTAATTATAATTTAAGTTATAGGCAGATTTATGATTCTCGTTGCTCTTCTTTTACTTGAGGAAACTATTTGTTTCCAATTTGATTTTGAGCTTCCCCTCCCCCACTAATTTCCAGTTATGTGAAATCTTGATCCCTCAGGTCCTGGAGCTGGTCTATGAGGACAATTCAGAAGATGCCACTGTATTTCTGAAATAGAGGAGGTTAGAGGTCCAAAATTAAGTTGTTGGCAGTAGCATGGTCTCTCTCAAGACACCGAGGGGAAGAGTTGTCCTTGTCTCCTCCTGCTTTTGCTGTTTGCCAGCAATCCTTGCTGTTCCTTACCTGCAAATACATCCCTCCAACGTCTGCCTCCACCATCAATTGTCCTTCTTGACACTGTATTTCTCTGTCTCTTTTCTTCTTATAAAGATACTAGTAATATTAGATCAAAGGCTGACTCTAATACGACCCTCTCTTAGTTATATCTACAATTGCCTTATTTCTAAGAAGGCCACATTCTGATGTTCTGAGAAAGATAGGAATTTGGAAGGTGCACTGTTCAACCCAGAACAAGTTCCAAATAATTTGTGCAAATATCATGTAAGTCCCTCAGGGAGGTGAAGGATAAATTTCCACTCCTTATATGTGGACAGCACATAGTGACTTTTTTCCAAACAGGACAGTATTGTGTGGAGATAGGGATGACAATTAACTTCACAATTGAGAAAATGGACAAGCACCAGCTCAACCAGTTGACCAAGGTCAACGTTAACAGTGAGAAGTGAGGTTGATAACAGAACCCTTGCTTGTGAGGAAATGTCAGTTCACCTCAGTGAACTTCCTCCCCCAAACTCATGACCCCAGCGTAACTGTGTAGAAAATCATCAGAAAAACCGTAACTGAGGAAAACATGCAAAATACTTAAGTACTGCTCTTCAAAACTTTCAAGGTCATCAAAAACAAGGCAAATGTAAAGAAACTATCACAGCCATGAGTTTAGGAGACAAGATTACTAAATATAATGTGATTTCCTGGGAGGGTCCTAGACCAGATAAAAAGGTCTTTACATAAAAACTTAGGAAATCCAAATGAAGTACGCACTTTAGTTAACAATAATGTATCAGTATTTGTTCATTTGTAGTGATAAATATACCATACTCATGTAATATAATAGGGAAAGCTGAGTCTTTTAAAGTTTCTTCAAATGTAAAATGATTATAAAATAAAATGTTTATTTTAAAAAGTTGATGAAATATAAATAAGAACACAATAGAAGAAACTAATTGGATCAAAATTTATTATAATGAGGAATAATAAATCGATAAAGTTTGAGACAGATTGATGAGGAACAAAACTGAGGACACAAGTTAACATTACCAGGAGTGAAAGAGAGGGCATCACCATAGATCCCATACACTTAAAAAAGGTAATAGGCGACTTCTATAAACATCTTTATAACAATATGTTCAACAACTTAGATAAACATATGAAATGATAATCAAGAAGAACTAGAAAACCAGGTAAGCCCTATGTCTATTAAATAAGTTGAATTTTGGTTAAAATTCCACAGAGAAAACACACTCAGATGATTTTAATGTTGCATGGTACTAAATTTTCAAGAAAGAAATAATACCAATTGTGCACAAACCTTACCAAAAATAGAAAAGGCAACATGTCACAATCCATTCCATGAGGCTAGCATTACCCTGATTTCAAAACTAAAGACATGAGAAAAAGAAGGAAACTGCACAATAATATCCCTCATAAACAGAGATTTAATAATCTTTAACAGGAGCACCTGGGTGGCTCAGTCCCTTAAGGGTCTGACTCTTGGTTTCCAATCAGGTCATGATCTCCGGGGTGTGGGATCGAGCCTTGGGTCAGGCTCTGTGCTAAGCAGGGAATCTACTTGTCCCTTTCTCTCTGCTCCTCCCATTTCTTTCTTTCACTTTCTATCTCTAAAATTTATAAATAAAATCTTCAAAAAAATTAAAGGATAATTGATTATAAGCAGGTTGAAACTGAACATGAAAAGCTGATTTAATACTTTCAAAAATAACCAGTGTAATTAACCGTATAAACTGACTAAAAGCAACATAAATAAATAAATAATAAATAAAATATACTCTTAATAGATATATAAAAATAATTTAACAAAAAGATATCCTCACCTATTCACTGGAGTGGCTAAAATCAAAATGGCTAACAATACCGTGTTCTGTCCGGCAAGGGTGCAGTGAAAATCGATTTATCATACGTTGTTGATTGGAAGGCGAAATGACACAGCTAGTATAAGGCAGTTTTTGTTAACATTTTTTGTTTTGACACTTTTTGTTAACATTAAACATACCATATGATAGCTATAAGACCCAAGTGAAAACACAAGTCCACGCAGACCTATTTGCTCATCTTCATAGGAGCTCCTGCTATAATTGTAAAAAGAACTTGTGAGTGAATTAAGAAATTGTGGTCTTGGGGTGCCTGGGTGACTCAGTTAGGTAAGCATGTGAGGTTGGTTTCCATTCAGGTCATGATCTCAGGGTTGTGAGATCGAGTCTTGGGAGGGCTCTGTGCTCAGTGGGGAGTCAGCTTGTGCTTCTTTCCCTCTTCCTCTCCCTCTGTCCCTCCCCCAGTTCATTCTCTCTCTCTCAAATAAAATCTAAAAAAAAAAGAAAGAAAGAAAGAAAGAAATTGTGGTCTACCCATAAAATGAAATATTTCTCTGTAACCAAAACCATTTCTCTGGTTAATTTATTTTTGAATAAATAAATTACTGACACACACAACAACTAGGATGACTCCTAAGAGCATACTGGCAGCGAAAAAACACTTGGTATGCATATACTGTGATTCACCTTACATAGCATTATGGCAAAGGCAAAACTGTGCAGATAGAACACAAATGAGTGCTTGTCATGTATGTGGGACACCAAGAGGGACTGAGTGCAAAATGGAAAAGTTTGGGGCTAGGGAACTATAGATCATTAATGGTAGTTACAAATTCTTCACACGGTGCTCTTAAAGATGGTGATTTTTATTTATGAGTGTAACAGCTCAGTAATGTGACTTTAAATAAAAGGTTGTCTATAAACCTACAGAATGCATCTGAAACACCAGGGGATCTAGGGTTGTCAGTAATTCAGATTCCTGGGCCCCAAACAAGCCTGCTGAATAAGAATCTGAGCATTACTCCTCCAAGCCCTTTCTCTGACACAGGTATTCTTTTCACTGTTCAAGGCCTGGCGCTGCCAGCTGAACTTGTTTAAAAAATAAAAATCAGTCTATCATGTCTCCCTGAGACTATACAAGAGTTACCCTTTCACTAATAAGTCCAAAACGTTATTATATAATACGATTCTTGCATCTGCTTTTTGGGGACAGATCCATTGATTTTGAGATAGCAAGTAATAACCATAGATTTTTTTTGTGTGTCCCGTTGGCATTAACAGTGAACTGGATTTGGACCTAACTACTTTTAGGGATGTAGAAAACTTCACTCTGTCTAAAGCACATAAACATCCTCCTAGAGCCTTCATGGAAGTAAATATAGCAGTCTCTTCTGTTTAGGGGTCTCAGATGAATTGAGCACATAACACCTGTGCTCAGCAGTCTGCTGGTGAGTTATCTGTTTGCAGGTGCAAAGCAAAGTGATAGCTTTGATGCTAAGTTTATTTATGCTACATACAGACTATGTCTAAGCTTTATTCTCTATCTGGATAATTCCCTTTCCACAGTCTTTATATCTTTTTTTATACTAACACTTCAAAACTGTATTTCAGATTACAGTGGAAAAGGAGTAAAGTTATTTTTGTGAATTTTAGTATCGGCATCATAGTTAATGAGGTCGCGGCATGACAAATGAACATATCTTGTCTAAAGACATTGACTAGCATGGTGCAAGGGAAAGAAAGATGAAAAGAGGGCCTGCTTTCATATTCGTTCACGTTCTAGTGGTACAATGGAAAGCACCGTCTACCATTCCATTGTGGAACCTCGAAACCTTTTGTACAAATGGAAAATGCCAGATGCCAAAGTTATAATGGGACCTTCTTTTCTCAATGACCATGATTCCCTTGGAAAAATGGAATCGGTAGTTGTTTTCCTTTGGCACAGATTAACATCACAACTTCCATAAGAGCAACAGCATTAAATGCTTAGGGTTTTCAATTATAGCGTGATCTCATTTGTATGTAGAATCTAAAAAAGCCTAATTCCATGAAGCAGAGGTAGAATGGTGGTTGCCAGAAGCTGAGGCATGAGGGCAGCCAGGGGATGGTTGGTGAAAGTGTACAAAGTTTCAGTTGTGCAGAATGAATAAGTTCTGGGGATCTAGTGTGCAGCAGGAAGACAGGGGTACTTGAAATATACTAAGAAAGTCTTAGTGTTCTTAAATGTTCTTACTACAAAAACCAAAAAATATAACTGTGCAAAACAATGAATGTGTTAATCAGCTGGTTGGCAGTGATCGCTTCGGATGCACACATACATCAAACATTGTATTGTGCACATTCAGTATATATATTTTTTGTCAGTTATATCTTAAAGCTGGAAAAATAAAATTATGGCTATAAATGTTTACATGCCATGGGATATCATCTAATATAAATCATAAATATCTTTGGAAATAGTATCCAGCCAAACATTACAAGATTTCAGTAGTCATAATAATACCTGAACAGATTTGAGGCATCTTTATACATGTTTTATTATAACTTTAACCTGATTTATTTTTACATCCATGATTTCTTTTGCAAGCCTTATATAAGGTAAATGGACAAAGAGCCACAAGGCTACAAATATGTCAAGTTAATCTCAGGTAATTTTCCAGTGTACAGCAATTGTGTTTTGACCAAAACAGATGGGCATCCTTTTACATTCTAGCAAATGTCAGCCTTACTTGACAAGGGCGACATTCCGCTTGATAAGAAGCCCACATTTCTTCTTGTTCCTAGTCTTCGCTGTCTTTCACTTTTGCGCCTTGGGCTTCACAGAAGCTGTAGAATTTAAGCCCATGTGCCTATGCTCTCTGCACCACAACTCATGACTGCTGACAGTTGTGTGAACACCTGACTTAAAATAGCATCTTCTTAATCACTTGCAGGTAGATAAATAGCAGAGGCACAGACATGAATCTTCCAATACAATGTCATGCTTGAAGAAGTAGCATTTAGAGTTGCCCTTAGCAACCAAGCTAGTTTATTTTCCTCCTTTCAGGTACAAGCTATTTATCTGCTAAAGGAGAAGTTTCCTATTTTTCAGATGGCCTCCCCTTTTTAGCTCACATACTTTTTCTTATACACCTTGTGATCACTCACTCTTCCCTGAAGGTTTACCTAGCATCAGGCTCTGTCAAAAGAAAGACTGTAATACATTACGATAAGCTTAATAATATATCTCACTATTTATTATTTTTGTCATTGTCATATTCTTACCAGAAATACGCTATGGTATTTATTAAACAAATATATAACAAGTGTTTACAAGGTTGGAGGGCTACCTAACAAATCTAGTAATTATCAAAGGGAAACAAATCCTGAGACTTGCAAGTAAACTTAGAAATAAAGTTGTTTGTTTCAAAAGTAAATGAACTCTGTTAATTCCAGGTTAAGCATTTATTTGCCTTATTACACCAATCACTACATTAACTTTTGCTTTGCTATTTATCTTCTAAAATATTTGTAACAGGATGCCTGCGTGGCTCAGTTGGTTAGGCAGCTGTCTTCGGCTTGGAATTGAGTCTCACATTGGGCTCCTTGCTCAGCAGGGAACCTACTTCTCCCTCTGCCTGCCACTCCACCTGCTTGTGCTCTCTTTCTCTCTCTCTCTCTCTGACAAATAAATAAAATCTTAAAAAAATAAAGTATTTGTAATAATAATACATTATGCAAAGAGATATGTACAAAGTAGCTTTACTACTGGAATTATGATAACCTATAATCAAAATGCATTTTGGTAAGGCACAAAACTTCTAACAGGTATTATGATAGATAAACAACACCAGGAACAATGTTGTTAAGTAGTCATTCGTTTCTACATCTAATATCAGGACAGACTTCTTCTTCTTCTTCTTTTTTTTTTTTTTAATTTTAAGATTATTTATTTATTTGACACAGAGAGAGAGAGAGCACACAAGTAGGAGAGAGGCAGGCAGAGGGAGAGGGGGAAGCAGGCTACCTGCTGAGCAGAGAGCCCGATGCGGGGCCTCACCCAGGACCCTGAGTCCAGGGCCTGATCTGAAGGCAGACGCTTAACCCACTGAGCCACCCAGGGGTTCCTCAATCAGGACTTCTTTTGTCACCTTCCTTTTATTTACATTACAATCTCTCAACTTCATTACTGGAAGATCCTACCTCTATTTTCCCTTGGGGAACAGATAATTAAGAAGAATAATATGTTGGGGCACCTGAGTGGCTCAGTGGGTTAAGGCCTCTGCCTTCAGCTCGGGTCATGATCTTGGGGTCCTGGGATCGAGCCCCACATCAGGATCTCTGCTCCGCGGGGAGCCTGCTTCCCTTCCTCTCTCTCTCTGCCTGCCTCTCTGCCTGCTTGTGACCTCTGTCTGTCAAATGAATAAATGAAATCTTAAAAAAAAAAAAAAGAAGAAGAAGAATATGTTGTTGAAGTGTTAAAAGTGTTATTAATAAAAATTTCAGTTATCTGTACTTCAATGTTGCCACACTACATATTCTGTGAATTTGGAAACTTTCATGTTTATTGAGCTTTCAGTTGGTGATCCTTCATTCTTCTTACTTTTCCAAAATGTAACATCCAAAATAATAATCTTTCTATAGTCCCTATATCAGGATAATTTTACTTCTTTTTTTTTTTTTTTTTGAGTTCCACAAATGTGTGCTAGCAACAGGGATGAGACTGCACTAGAGCTAGTAGCAGCGCATAGTAACCAGGATCTACACTGTCTCTGAATGTGTTATTTATTAACCAAACATTTAGACATCTAACCAAATATCTAGACATCTAACCCATACCCCAGATATACTAAAAATAATACTTACAAGGACACACCTCTCAAATGTCGTTTTCTTTTTTTCAAGGTCTGTAATGTGAGGTTGCCTTGTGAGTGAAATTATCCTGACAGAGATTTCATTGCTTCTATTATTTCATGTAAAATATACACACTATCATAAAGATTTAAATGATGTTGGAGAGTAAGATTACCCCTGTGCTAAATTTCTCTTAATAGCTTATGCATATGCTGCTTGCTGCAAAGATTATAGCAATGTTATGAGTTTATAGGACTGTGTGAAATATCCTAGGTCTTAAATACCACACTCAATAGGTACAGTACTGCATCAGCTTACACAATAACTCAAGGAAAATGATTTAGTCAGAACAAGAGTGCACATCCTCTATCAATAAAGCCTCATATTTTCACCCAGAAGACAGAAGTGCTATGTATTCACAATTGTTTTAGATTCACTTGGGAACTGAGTGCATATGACAATCCTGTAAGATTTCTTTTGAGGAGGAGGAAGGGGAGGGTTAGTAATCTTGTAGTATCAGGATTAAAAATAGAATATATAGTCAATGAAAATGATAATTCAATATACAATTGCAATCCTTATTTATATGAAACATACAATATATAAAGTATTTTTGAACCTATGATTTTATTGTGAAAACACAATAAAATCTTCTTCTGAGATTCTCAATTTATGCATAATGATGTCATGTCTCTGATAGATTAAATAATTTTTTCCTGATGTACAAAACTAGAAAGTAGAATGACCAAGTTAGATGCCAGTTATTCTAATTTCAAAACTAAAGCATTATTTTTTAAAATTTTATTTTTCTATTTAAAGTGATTTTGGTGATAGAGTTTTCTGAGTGGAAGAACTCTAGGTAACTTTACTGAAACAAAATTTATATAAAAACCTCCCAACCACAGTTCATCTGCATTCATTCATTTGCACATCAAGCTTTTGTGTACAATTTCATCTCAACAGAGGACTCAGCGGGTTAAAATTTTGAAAAGCATGTTATGTGTATATAAAATGTAACAATCTTTGAGTATATTACTGAAAAAATATATACCTCTATTTTCAGAAATTGTAAACAGATATTGGCAAAGGCTAGGCTTAAAAATTTACTTTTTAATATTCCTTTAATAATAGGAGCAAAGTTGGACTTCACTTAGGGAATATCTAGAATTAACATAGTATATAGTACTGTTCATTGATTACATTTTCAGAGTAAAAACAATTTAAATATAGCCTTAGATTTAGCTGTAGTCAGCAGACATTTGATTGTCATTGTTGCCTTTAATTATTTTCTTTCTTATTACTTTCACAAGAATGACAACAATGCCATCCCAACTAAAACAACTTAACCTTGTGGTTGGTCCTAAAAGCATGAAGAAATATTTTGTAACCTCCTATTTGAAATGGAAATAGCAGTATACATTTGTGATTCCCTTTTAAAACATTTTGTTTTCTACATCTAAGAAAAAAAAAGAAAGAGGTACATCAACTGTCCTCATCCTCCATTATCCAAATTATGATTTCTAAATCCCATTTTCAAAAAAAAAGTTAGAGCAGGAGATATATGGGATGATCCTGGACACCTTTTTGTGCCACAAGACAAGAAAATTATAATATCTCAAGCTTTGTGTCCATAAGTATGCAAAAACCAACTAGAAGAAGCTCCCCTTTTCCTAAAATGGTATAATTCAAACAAAAAAGGAGGAATTATTAAACACTTCAAATATGTGAAAATGCAAGAGTACATGAAGATGGGTTTGAAAACAACGAACCCATCCACCAATATTGGGGGATTACTTGCAGCACAAGCTAGTTACTCTAAAATTTTCTAAATACCAAAAAAAGGGCTTTCAACTGGAAGATGCAAAGGTGCCGCCATCTTTGGTTCTCTGTAATCTGGGTTAATCCACACCAGCCATCTCCACTGTGCTGCCTAAATTCAACCCCAGCCAGACCAAAGTTGTATACCTGAGGTTCACCAGTGAGAAGTAGGTACCACTCTGCTGTGGCTGGAAAAATAGACCCCCTGAGTCTGTCTTCCAAAGAATATTGTTGATGACATTGCCAAGGCAACTGGTGATTGGAAGGGTCTGAGGATTAACCATTCAGAACAGACAGGCCCAGATTGAAGCAGTGCCCTCTGCCTCTGCCCTGATTAGCTAAGCCCTAAGGGAACTGCCAAGAGACAGAAGGAAGCAGAAAAACATTAAGCACAGTGGAAATACCACTTTTGATGATACTGTCAACATTGATCAAAAAATGCAGCACCCAGGCACCTGGGTGGCTCAGTGGGTTAAAGCCTCTGCTTTCGGCTCAGGTCATGATCCCAGGGTCCTGGGATCGAGCCCCGCATCAGGCTCTCTGCTCAGCAAGGAGCCTGCTTCTTCCTCCCTCTCTGCCTGCCTCTCTGCCTACTTGTGATCTCTGTCTGTCAAATAAATAAATAAAATATTTTTTTAAAAATGCAGCACCCTTCTTTAGCAGTAGAACTCTTTGGAGCCATTAAAGAGATCCTTGGAACTGCCCAATCTGTGGACTACAATGGTGATGGCTGTCACCCTCATGACATCATAGATGACATAAATTGTGCTGAAGTAGAATGCCCAGATTGTTAAGAGCCATGCAGGAAAATCATTTCAATAAAAGATCATTTGACAACCTCCCAAAATATACACATACATACATACTAATTTTTTTAAAACAAAAGGAAAAGATAAGATATTTATTGTGACATTCTTAAATTAACTACATTTGAAATAATCATTTAAGTGATGATAACTGATGAAGAAATTTTGAATTAGAAAGTAACCATTTTGCAATTCCTGATGAAATCATTGGTTCATGTAAAAATAATCTATATCCTAAAATTAATAGTCAAAAGTTTAATGTAAACTTTTTAATAGAATGTTCAAAGTAACAGCTGGACCCAGAAAACTCTACTACCATTCTCAATGATTTAAAAAGAAACTTCAAGAACTATGCTTTCTGCCAGAATTCCATTTTGAAAATAGGTTTTCTAAAGTTTACGCATAAAAATTACAAGATTTAGGGGGAATAGTGAATTCTACAAATTGAAAGCCATTAGATTACAGACTTACCTCATCTAATGACTGTTTAGTAAAATTTATTTCTACATCATACTCTTGAGAAGTTGTATCACTTTTGAAAAACCACTTTTTATTTCGGTGTAATGAGTTTTTTCTACTCCCAGATATGCCAAATATAAATTCTAAAAACAGTGCCATTTTGACATAATGGCTTCATGCAATTATACACCTAATTTACTAAACAAACAATATGACAAGAAAAATGACAAAGGAACATAAATATTATAAAGAAAAAGATAAAACCATCTCTTTTTGCACAACATGTAATTATCTTTTTTAAACAAAAAGTCAGAAAATAATTGTAGTATATTTAAATTAAAAATGTTAATATCTAGAAATTACAAAAGTAGCTTGAAAAATAATAAAAAAGACAAATAACCTAAAGCAAGAGTGAGAACAATATACAAACAATCACTTCTCCAAAGAAGAAATATAATTTGATGGTAAATATTCTTAAAATATTTAACTTAATTTATAATCTAGGGAATAGAATTTAAAACAATATGGAGATATTCAAAATACAAGTGTTATCCAATAGATCTTTAAAGTAAAAATGTGGGGCTCCTGGGTGGCTCAGTGGGTTAAGCCTCTACCTTCTGCTCAGGTCATGATCCCAGGGTCCTGGAATTGAGCCCCGCATTGGGCTCTCTGCTCAGCGGGGAGCCTGCTTCTCCCTCTCTCTCTCTCTGCCTGCCTCTCTGCCTACTTGAGATTTCTCTCTCTGTCAAATAAATAAATAAAATATTAAAAAAAAAAAGTTAAAGAAAAGTAAAAATGTGATCATATTTAATATTGTTGAGGGAGTTTAAAATTAGCACTTTTATGTATTTGAGTAGAATATAAATTAAGGAAATATATTTGAAAAGACATTTTTACTATTTATTAAAATTTTGAAATGATTATATTTTTTTTCCTTCCAGTTCCACCTATTGGAAAATTATGTATATTTTTGCTCAGGCTTATTATAATATAGGTACAAAAATAATCAATGCAGTATATTATGGAAGCACAAAATGAGGAAACAGCCTCATTGTATAAAATGGGTCATGTGAGCACGGAATCTCTAATCTAGGCTAGATTTGAGAATAAAAGTGTTTAGGATCAAAGAAGGCTACTTTCCCGAAGAAATATTAACTGTGCTTTTTTTTCTTTCAGTTTTAAAGATAGATAAAAGGTTAAAAGAAATATAATGCCACTCTCTTTCCATTGAAGATATAATATTCACTAACTGATTCTAGCCACTCCCACACCTTGAGATTTACCTCTACAGAGAGAAGTGTTGTTAATAAGAGTGTGTTAGAAACCTCTGACTTTGGGTAGAATGTATGCTAAAAAGAACTACTATTGATGAAGTGTTAAATTATATTTAATACTTGTAAAGGTTTATACTGTGTTCTTAAAAATCTCTTGAGCCACAACCTTAATTTTAGTTTTTCCAATTATGACAGCTATTACATTTATAAAGTTTACAACTCAAGCCCGTAGTTTTTGTTGCGTTGTTTGTCTAGTTTCCTTTTTCATTCTTCTCCAACAATTAAATCGATTTATCTGGGTATGCTTTTTTTCTTTTTCCAAAGATTATCTTGAAGAAGTGCTGAGGTTTCCCAGTTCAGCAATTAAATTGACTTGTCAGATAAAATTCTGAGAAATAGATGATACACCCAATCACATCTTCATAACTGCTTCTGTTATTATTTTGGATATAACTTATTTTCAGTGCTTTTTAAGCCCCGAATATGCTCAGTGGGATAGAAAATGTTTGTTCAAGCTTTGCATAGACGTCTGCCACTTCTCTGTGTGTTACAGACCTGATGTTCAGTATGGGCAGGCAAGCTAGTTTCACATTTTTGTACTCTGTGGAGACTACATTTCCTTCCAGGAACATGGTGAAATGTTTCCCTTGGTTGCTAATGCATTGCTCCTGCTCTGGTCTTTGTTTCCCAAAGGCTAACTTGAGGAAAGGGCATGTGAGAATACAATTCTTCCTTCATTTTATTCTTTTGTGAAGTAAATGTGAGAGTTGAAAGGGCTAAAGTGAAACTCTTAGATTTGAGGGTCAGAAAATGAATTAAATTCCAAGCTGTGCTTATTACAAATGTGTGATCCTGCTCAGTGTAACCAACTTGTCTGAACTTCAGTTTTCCCATTTATAAATTGGGATAACATTCCCTGATTTACATAGCTGGGCTGTTGCCAGTGTTAACTAAGACAATCTATTTAAAAGGTTAAGATGTACAGAACTTATTTAAGACTCAAAGATCACATATTCAAATGTTCCCAATTTGTACTTCCTAGGACAGATAGTGAAAAAAAATAAGCAGCTTAAAACTTTTTCAGATCAGCTTCTTAATCTTTAAAATGTTATAATAGTACCTACTGTATAGGCTACCGAAAGATTAAATAAACTATGAAATGCAAATTAATAGTAATAGTACTTCTTCATAACATATGCTCAAATGTTAGCACTTTTGCTTATCAAACAATTATTTTTAGGAGGTCTTATAAGTGCAATGTAATGAACTAGGTTCTGTTGCGGGTGGGGAGTGACTGACATAAGTTTTCTCTTTATATATATTAGTAAATAAGGTAAAATTATAAAAAAGTAACATCAGCCACACTGCATAAAATTTAAATACATGGTCTCGATAATCAAATTGTGCAAGTTGGTATTGTTCAAAACCTCTATGGATTGGTTTTCCAATCTTTAAAATTAGATTAACAATATCTCTATCATAAGGTTGTTTTGAGAATTTAAGTAATATTTATAAAGGGCTTAAAATAGCATTTGGCACATTGTAAATGTAAAGGGGTTGATAAACTAAAAAATAAAACACATGGTGGGAAATAATATATGTAATTTGGTTACAAAAATGTGGCTAGATGACCCAGGGAAGTCATGTAATATTTCATAGAGGAGATTGCCTTTGACTGAGGCTCTAAGTATTGAGGAATGGCTGAGTGAATGGAGAATTTAAAAAGAGGGTGGTTTGTGCAAAAGAAAACGAAAAGGTATAGATCTGGAAATCCAGGAGTTTCCAAAAGGAGCAATAGGTCTTTTATTTGGCTGGAGTGGCCAATTGGAAAAGAAAAGAGTGGAAAAGAAAAGATTGAAAAGGTAGGTGAGAAAGGAGAGCCTAGAAGGTGTTGAATGCCTTTCTTTTCCTGGCAATGGGGAGCAGAAGATATTAATTCGGTAGCCAAGTGTAAGATGAAGGCATAAAGGCTGTAGGAGGTAGACCAGTTCAGCAGCATTGCAGCAAACTAGGGGAAAGGAGAATGACAAAGAGAACACAGAAAGTAAGTAAAAAAGCAAAAGTAAAATACTGCAAATATGAAACCAACAGAATTTTGTAAGTGATAAAGGAGAGAATTCAAAGATGATTCTAATGTTTTTAGGCTGTGAGTAGAAATAGGACTCTCCTATCAAAGGAGCAGTAGATTGATAGCTAATATTCAGATTTGACTACACAATGGTATTTTTCTATTTTTTTTTTCAAATTTTAGTTCTCTATAAATCTGAGTGAGAGAATATTTGTAACTGCAACACACCTATTCATTGGGAGAAAATGCACACACCTACAGACACACCACCTCCACCACCATTATCCTAATCCTTGGTTTCTAAAAGAACCCAAAAATGTTTATTAAAAAGTATTTAACTTTCTAAATCAGTAACAAAATGGCATTTTATTATTTTTTAAAATTATTTTTAAAAGATTTTATTTATTGATTTGTCAGAGAGAGAGAGAGAGAGAGAAATAGAGAGTGAGCACAAACAAGGGAGAGCAGCAGGCAGGGGGAGAAACAGGCTCCCCGCTGAGCAAGAGGCCTGATGCAGGACTTGATCCCAGGACCCAAGGATCATGACGTGAGCCAAAAGCAGACACTTAACCAACTGAGTCACCCAGAGATCACAGCACTTTAAATAATAAAGGTAATTTTTTTTTTCAGTGGCACAGCGATTAAGACATGTGGACAAATGCGTGTGAGCTGGAGAGGCACAGAGGGCTAGAGTGGTTTACAGGTGCTGGGTGTTAGAACCCGACCAGTGTGAGAGATCACAGACTGTGATAAGGCTAAAGGGGCTCTTCTTCTGGCTAAATATTATTTAATTTAACTCACTAAACAGAATAATAATCATGAACCATACTGATATAAATACACAAATAGATGGAGTCAAAAGTTTGATGAGGAAGGTGGCTATTTACATTGTTTCAATGTACTTGTCTACAAAATACTTGTCGATTACAAAAGCAAAAAGATGGTAACTCTACAATGGAGAACCCTACTGGCTATCGCCTTAACCAACCATTCAAAGTGATCATCATCAGTATTAGGAAAAAATAAAAATCATATGCCACCTACTAAGGCACAAAGAGAATGTGGCCCAGCTTCTGTGTTTTTTCTGGAAAAGATAATCATGCATAGATAATCATGAAGAAGCATCAGACAAACTCAGATGGAGAAACATTCTACAAAATGATTTTCTTATACTCAGAAAGTTTTAAGATCATGAAACTCAAGGAAACAGAACTATTCTAGTTTGGAGGAAACTAGAGTCATGACAAGGGAATGCCACCAATGACTCTGAACCTGATCAATTTGCTACAAAGAACTATGTAAAGATAACTGACAAAATTTGAATGAAATTTAAGGATGAACTGGATATGACATATCAGTGTTAATTTTCAGATTGTGACTTTTGTGCTGTGATTATGTGAGAGCCATGTACATAACTATAAGATATATATTAAAGCATTTGGGGTTGTTAGGGCATCAGTTTAGCAATATACTCTCAACATTTTAAGAAAAAAAAAAAAAAAGTCTTTGTGGTGGCTGAGTGTGGTTGGAAAGGAGTGCAGTAGTGAGTCCTGTATTTAAAAAGAGAGAGACCGAGAAGAAAAAGAAACAAAAGAAAAAAGTCTTTGTGTTGTACTTACTACTTTTCTAAAATTTTGAAATTGTTCAAAAACTGACCACTAAAAAAAATAAAAATAAAAATGAAAACCAACTACTAAAAATGAATAGCATTTCCACACATTACCTTAGTAGTAGGTATTGTATAATTACCTTACAGTTTTAAAATTCCTTATTACCCATTTAGAATATCTTTTCATTCATTGTCAAATGTACGCATATGTATTTGTTTTACTAAAGAGTATATATATTTTGTGATGTTATTCTTATACATAGTTTACTGTACAGATTTTTAATGTTTCTATGAATATAGCCAAGTAAGGATTTTGAAAACTACTTCAAACAGTGTTTTCAAATCCTGCATTTTCTATGATTCACTGGAGAAGGGTAATATAATTCTCCTTCAAGGATGGGGATATATACTCAAAGAGGAAAGTGATAATAGCTTATGTATACAAACAAATGATACCTGTATCTTGTATATTTGTTGAATTATGGGACTACCAATTTAAAAGGACCTCAAGGAGTTTTTAATGCAGTGGTTATTAAACTTAAATAACCATGTACTACTTTCTTCAGGATAAATCCTTTGTGGAATCCCAGTACCTAAAGTAGTTAATATCAATCTGCCCTGCTTAAAACAAATTGAAGGCCTCAGAGCACTCTCTGCTTGGCTCTTCCTCCATTCCCCAAAAGAACCCTTGACAATCAGAAAAGAATCCCTAGAAATTCATGGACTGCAATTTGAAAATCATTTCCTGTATCATTTCATACTTAATGTACAAATTCTCTCTCAGTATATCCAGTACAAAATTATATATTTCCCAGCTTTGTTTTTTATAGTTCCAGTAAAAAGAACTCACTAATTCCGAAGACAGTCTATTTCCATTTAGACAGCAAAAAAATCTGTCACTTAAAAGACAAAAATAACTAGAGAAGCCACCTTCATGATCAAAATATACATGCTATTTTTTATTATCTACAATAAGAGGAAGAACAAGAGCCAAAAAAGAGATATGGCACAAAATGAGCCAAGCCTAAGGTCAATAATAAATCCTATTTTTAATGTCAAATGCATTTTTTGAAAGATTTTATTTCTTTATTTGAGAGAGAGAGCAAGAGAGCACAGGAGCACTAGCAGGGGGAGGGGCAGAGGAAGAGGAAGAAGCAGACTCTTCACCAAGCAGGGAGCCTGATGTTGGGATCAATCCCGGGATCCCTGCGATCATGACCTGAGCAGAAGGCAGACACTTAACTGACTGAGCAACCCAGGTGTCCACAAATGCATTTTCTATGTATTGCAATTTATTGCAAAAATTTTAAAATACATATATATCAAAAAATATGATATATATGCCTATAAATGCAGTTTTTAAAGTTTTAATTAATGCTAACAGGTAGTTTTATTAACAGTTAACTTGCTCATATTGTACATTCTTTAAATTTTTGTTCAATTTTATAAAAATGGGAATGTTAATTATCAGTTGCCATTTATTGCATATTGACTTAGTGACAGGTCCTGATCTGTGTAATTGGAATACACAATCAAGGATAAGACAGAGAGTCCCTGAGCATGTAGTTTAAATCCTGGAAGTGAGGAACTACTTAAAGCAGATCTATTACTAAATACATAATATGAATTATAATTTACTAACATTAAAGATAGATACTGTATACAGATTTTGTTATTTTCAATCTTTCTTTTTTTCTTTATTATAATGATATCACAATATGGGTCTTCATGAAAGACATTATATCTTTAATACTAAATGTTGTTATATATGGTATTTCTGAGAAGATACCAATATAAATATCTTGGCTTCCTCATGGCTATCATTAATGTTTATTCTTAATAATTTTAGCAGAAGATCAGTACTCTCCTTAAGCATGTCAATTAAACATGTTATGGTGAATTCCAAAACAATTCATTCCATTTTTGGACCTACATATCCTAATAACCCATGTAGACAACTGGAAAGCAAGAGAAAATAAGTATCATATAATCTATATGTATATATATTCCAAATCATCTCTTATTTTGGAATTCATTAACATGACAGATATTATGTCTAGAAACATGTGAGCTCTTTGTTACAGATAATTTATTCATATAATTTAGCTGATTCAAAGTGCAAATAATAAGTTTCCCTTGATACTAAAAAATTTAATGATCAAATATGAGAATGGGAGAAGAAAGGTATTTTATTCTTAAAATAACTATTATATTAAAGTCTCCCAAAAGACCTTTTAAAAGAAAAAGCAATTAACAAATGAATTGACCTAATTTTATAAGCCATTCCTTTGTTAATACCTACTAAGTCTTGTTTCTAACTTCATACTGTTACCATGAGTGGGTTCTCCATTTTTAGTTCTGAAATGTCCTTGACTCTCTTAGTTTTTATTATATATATAAATATATATTTATATGTAATACATAAATACATATAATTATTTATGATACATATATATCTAACATAAATAAACTATATTTGATTCCAGTTTCTGATCCTTCTTTTTGAAACCTGGACAACTTCATTCTTGTTCAATAAAAAACATTACACAAGTTAATAAAATAACTATAAATACACAATCATTTTTCACTAATTTTTACTAGAAATTTCTGCATTTAATTTCTCCATCAATTACAGCTTATCCTCAAGGTTCACTGAGTATGTCTATACTTTGGAAATGCTATTTTAGAACTGTTGATAGATTTTACAAACTAATACTTAAAATATATATGAAGAAAAATATATATGTATGAAGAAGAAAGATATATTCAGTAACACTTCTACTCAGTGAGCAAATTTGATTTTCTAGTTTTTAGGAAAGAAGTTATGTTCCCCCAATTCTCAACCTAAATAAAAATGACTTCATGTACTATTGAGTATTAAAAACACAACAGCATCTATATTTAAAATGATAATAACCCTCATGTTTATATATATTAGACTAACGTATACATCAGTGACTCAAGGTTCCAAGCCTGATATGTAAAGTTGGACAAAGCTCAAATGTGTGTCCCATTTGTCTGGTAACCATTTATACATTAAAAAATACACACGAGGAGAAATGTAATTTTGGAGAAATTAACCTTGAAATGTTCATAATTACATAGATAAGCACACATGGCTTGAATTGTAATGCTAACTTAGGTCAAATCTGCTACAATAACACCTGATGAAATCACGGTGATTGGTAGAGAGCTTCCACTTATGTATTAATTTATGCTTGTTAACTAAGTAGGCACATATATTTTTCTCAATATTTCTGGGTAAAAGTCTGGCTTCATCTGTCCCTCACACTCCATTTTGCTTACATGTTATTTTTACTATATTGGAACAAAAAGTGGCCATCAATTTTATATATATATATATATAATTTTTTATATAAAATTTTATAAATTTTATATAAAAATTTTTATAAAATTTTATATATATATTAGGATATATATATATATCCTAATAATATAGTGCCTATGTTATATAGTGCCTAATATATAATGCCTATATGTATGGCACTATACACACACACACACACACATATATATATATGTATAGTGCTTTATAATTTACTTTCCAAAACCAGTCATAATAGTGCTGTTAGACATGATTATTATCCCCATTTTATAGATGTATAAACCAAGGCTCAGAGAGAAAAATACAAGTATTGAAAACCACTCACAAGATTTTTAAGAAAGCAAGCTAAGATCAGGCCCTTGGAATGAAAAGGAAATTTAGTGAGATAATTTTTATGCCTGGACATGGTATAAAAGTGACTTGCTAAAGAGAATGTTCTTAGATGGTTTGAATTGAGAAGATGGAGAGAAAAACTTTTTTTTTTTTTATGATTTTATTTATTTATTTGACAGAGAGATCACAAGTAGGCAGAGAGATAGGCAGAGAGAGGGGGAAGCAAGTTCCTCACTGAGCAGAGAGCCTGATTCAGGGCTTTATTCCAGAACCTTGAGATCATGACTGGAGCACAAGGTAGAGGTATAACCCCAGGTGCCTGGGAGAGAAAAATTTTTGAGGCTTTTGGTAACAGTCTTACTAAGCACTTACAGAAAAAAAACAACATTCCAGCACTTTGCATTTGTCATCTCTCTTAACTCCTGCACAGACTTATGAAGTAGTCATTATTATATTTATACTGCAAGTAAGAGAACTGAAGTCTGTAGAATTTGAGCAATTTGCTCATAGTAAAAGCAGTGAATGCGTAAGGTTTCAGTCTCATCCCTGACAGACTATATAACCTGAGAGAGAACATGAGTTTAAATCAATCTATGTTACATTACTAACATTCATCTCTGAAATTACATAAGGTCCAGAAATAAAGCTTGGGCTTAATTTTAAATACATTGGATTAAGGTCAGCATGAAGTCTACATTCCAGACTGAAGAGCCTGGGAAAATGTTTTGTGTACTTTGTCTTAATTTCAGCTTAATTAAGCTGTAATAAAGACTGCTTTCTGAGATATTTTATGTATATAAAAGAACACAGTTATAGAAAAAAGGGATCATAAAGATACTGAATTGAGAAATAAACAAAAGATTTAAAAATAATATTGAATGCAATCATAAACAAAATGTTAAGAGTCATAAACGGGGAAGAAGAAGAGGTGATGGGAAAACATCGTCACACTACACAAAGTTGTCTTTCTCTGCAAGCCAGGGCAAAGCGAGAAAGAGGTCCAGCCCTGGTTCATACCCAGGGCCTTGCCACCTCTGATTTCTTCCTCTTGGTCTTTTTATATTTTTTTATATTTTTATATCTTCAGCTTCCATCCTAAAAGATACATTGCTAAAGCGAAAAGTTACTACAATTTAGATGATAAAGTCAATATGGTAAAAACACTATTAAAACTATGAAGAGAGCTTTAACTTATACATAAAATTATTATTTGTTTTATATTTATGTAGTCTGCAGGTTTGGAGTTTGGGGGCTGAGTCGGGTGAGAGAAAGCAAAATATTCCATACAGGACATTTTCAAGGTAATAATCCGGAAGTAATCTTGGAAATAATCTGCCAGAACCAAAACTAACTGAAAAGTTAATTGTTGGGGACCTGAGTGGCTCAGTACCTTGATCTCAGTTTAGGTCTGGATCTCAGGGTCCTGAGTTCAAGGCCCACACTGGGCTCCATGATGAGTGTGGAGCCTACTTAAAAACAAACAAACTGGGACTCCTGGGTAGCTCCGTGGTTTAAGCCTCTGCCTTCGGCTCAGGTCATGATCTCAGGGTCCTGGGATTGAGTCTGCTCAGTGGGGAGCCTGCTTCCCTTCCTCTCTCTCTGCCTGCCTCTCTGCCTACTTGTGATCTCTCTGTCTGTCAAATAAATAAATAAAATCTTTAAAAACAAACAAACAAACAAAACAAAAAACGTAATTTGTTCAGTCAGCAAACACATGATAACCCCTCTACATCTATCTCCCTTCCCCCCAACATCCAGACATAAAGCATAACTAAACAAGACCTATTTGGTATTATACTGCATATTAAATCATCAGGTCTAAATTACCAATGTCCACATGAGTACAAGGGATACTGTAGAAAAAAAAATGCCTTATGATCATTTATGGGCAGTGAAAAGTAGACTTGGTCTGTAAAAATGTTCATTTGTTGTCTGTATATTAATGAGATGCCAAAGATCCAAAGATCAGGACATTATTTTGAATTTATTCCTACATTTTTTAAAAGAAGGACTGAATTACAAGACTCAATGGTAGTCAATGGTTACATAGAGCACCCCTCCCCAAAAATTATGCATTGAAGTTTTAACTCTCAATACCTCAGAAAATGACTTTATTTAGAAATAGGATGTTGGGGATGTAATTAGTTAATGAGAGATCTATAGAGTAGGTCCTAATCATATATAATTGGTATCTTTATAAGAGGTGGAAATTTTTGCACAGGCACACATCAGGGGAACATGTGTACATGAAGACAGCCATCTACAAGCCAAGGAGAAAGGCCTAGAACACATCCTTCTGTACACCCCTCAGAAGGAAACAAACTTGTCCAAGCCTTTGAGCTGTGAGATAATAATCTATTGTGATCTGTGAGATAATAATCTATTGTTTAAGCCACCTAGTTTGTGGGACTTTGTGAAGGCAAACTATCACCTAAGGCATTATGTTAAAAATAATCTGAAAAGCAAAAACCTCTAGTATTGGCCTAACACTAGGCCAATGGAAAGCACACAGAATTAATCATTAGGAGACCAATCCTAGTTAGAATTAGTCTTCCGTAATTTGCTATAAACATGCTTTCAGAATGCTTTGAAATAACGGAACTTTACTGAAAATATCAAATTATTTAATTAGTTCACTTTGAAAGGTTTCAGAAAGAATGTCAACATAGATCTATAGTGCTATGTCAATGTAGGTAATGGCATTTATTAAACATCATCAAAATTTCTCCATTAGAATAATCATTGAAATGGAAAAATATGGCACAGACCTTTTTATAAAAAAAGAGATTTAAAAAAAAAAATTCTTCCTGGATTTGCCTGATCAAATCACCTGCTTCCAGTTGGGAAGGGGATGAAATTTAGCTCTTAGTTTCTGGGATCCAAAATACAACAATTTAAATGTTAGTTTTGAGTTAAAAATCACACCCTTTCATTTCCTTCTGTTAGTGTTCAATCATCAAACAATGCTGATTCAGAACAACACCACCTTTTCTGAAATGCTAGGAGATACAACTGAACATCCACTGTGCAATATTTTCTTTATGTAAAACACTTTACCCTCTTCTGCAATGTATTTGCCTATGTTTTCCTTCTCAGCTAAACTTCAACTCCTCAAGAGGTAGGTACCTATGACAGTGTGTGCAGCCTACTCAGGATTCAGTGCTTAATCAAGGAGAAAGGGGACGGCCTGAAGGATTGGACAGAGACCAGAAGGAGGAAAACTATAAAGAAAAAGATGTGTCATTTCTAAGCGACTATTGATTCGTGTCCAATTAATTTTCCCCTTATCTTAATCTGAATTATAATTTTTAGTTTTCAGTAATTTCCTGGTGACATACTCTAATTCAAAACACAGCACAATGCTTTTCTTCCCTGGAAATGCGGGAAGATACAAAAGCAGCTGGTTGACCTCTGCAAGGGTACAGCCGCTGTGTGGTACCTCCGCTGCTTAGGACCATGTACCTTATATCTGAGAGGGAGAGAAAAAAAGAAGGAAAGACGGAGTAGGGTGTTGGGGAGGGGGTGGGTGTAAGACATCTTTAGACCTTATACAAGAATATTTTATTTTTTTAATTCAGTTCAGGGCAGACTTACAGGCTACCGACCAATTTTTATTTGTGTAATTTCTCCACTTGTGTGTATGGCTTAGGAAAAAGAGGCCGTGGAAAGAGTTAAATGATGTTGTCCTCCTTCAAGAAAAGCTCAATAAGCATTGTTTATCCACTACTGGCTAAGATTAATTTTCAAATTACACAGTTTCTAACCATACTGTCTCTTCCAAATTACTGATGCAAAATAAAAAATAGGTTATTGAAGTTACTAAATATATTTTCAAAAACCACAGTTCTGAAGCAGCGTTGAAATTTTAGTATTAATTTCCTAACTTATCTTTTTTCTGTGTCTAAAATATAATTTACCTATGAGATGATACAAGGCTTTTATGCTTAAAAGATTGATAGTGAAGGACATTTTGCTTTACCCACAGTCCACTTAAAACAGTTTCAGCCTGGTCCTTTCGACAAGGCACAAAACTGTTTAGGATTAAGAGTACAGTTTCTGTAACTGAACTGCTTGTATTTTAAGTCTGATTCAATACTGATTTTATCAATATAATTATGTGATGCTGTCCACGTAGTTTAATGCCAAAGTCTCAGGTTTTAACAAATAGCAGGTACATATCATACAGAGTTCTGTAAGTATTAAACGAGGTAATATCTTTAACATTCCTAGCATTGTGTTCCAAGTCCCACAAAATAGCCATTGCAGTCATTTAGAGATAGAGCCACGTGAGCCTACCACCCAAAGTAAAAATGCATATGCTACACTTCATCCTGTCTTTCTTACGCAATTAAGATCCACTCTGAGCAGATGTTTGCAAGACAGAAGGGGCAAAAATAAATCTACAGGGGCTTCACACACTGGAGTAGGAGTTAGCAAAAGAAAATCCTTTTGCCCTGGTTAGCTATTAATGATCTTTATTTTCTCAGTTAACCCCTCCTTTAGCTTTTACAATGTCCTGCCACAGGCTCATCCAAGAAATTTGCATCAGTTAGTAGATAGGGAGTGGGGGCGTGGCTTTCAGTGCCAGGGTAAGAGAATCAGAGGTTTGTCAAAGAGTACACATTTCTCACTGTCAAAGAGTACACATTTCCTAGACCTGGTCCTGACCGGTAAAGAAGATGAAACCTGTTCACTCCTGTTCACTCTAAGTGAGGACTAGTTCAGATTTTTCTCATTACTTTCCCCCATGTTCAGCTATTATTACCTGCCTACCCCGATGTTCAGCCATTGTCAGTGAGCCTCAGAAGTGTTCCAGTCTTAGATACAGACTAAGATCCCCACAAGAATCAGCAAACCTCACCACGCCCCAATCAGCTCAGAGTACACACCCCATCCTGTGAACCTCCTCTAGTGTACTGGGTGGGTGGATGGGGGGGGGGTCTTTCTTTACTGAAGAACATAAGACGCGGCTCCTTTTCTCCACACAAAATGTTACTGTAGCATTGGGTCTCAGATTGCAGCCATTCAAGACAAACTTAAGACTTTGATTTTGTCAAAGTCCTAGGATTTCATACCATCTATCCAAAGCCTTTGAAAAGCTGAGACACTGAATTAAGTAATGTTTGATAAACTACAAGATCTGCTCCTGGTTATTTTCAGCAAGACTAAGTTTAGCAGCTGGTAGACTTTATCATTAAAAAAAAAAAAAAAAGTGTTAACAGTTATCTTGTTTCATAATTAACCAGATTATTACAATGCAAAGATGGGTGTTGTGATTGAAGTAGGTATGGGGTAATAGGGAGCACTGAGGAGGGCAACAAATTTGAATTACTGTAGTAGGCTCTAAAGGGGAAAAGGGGAAAAAAAGAAAGTCTTTCTTTTAAATTAGGGTTGAGAGATTAATCTTGGAGTAACTGTGATCAGCAAGAGAGCAGCTTTCAACCAGAACTTGAAAATCATTCATCTTGGCAAGGGAAAAGGTCAATGGCTTTAAATTTAGACAGATTTGGGTTCAAATTTGGTCTTTTTCCATTTACTATAAATAAAATTGAGGTCATTTCTCATCTCTTCTAAAATTTTGTTTATCTAAAGTATTGGACTAATATGTATTTCATTTCAAGGATTCAATTTGTCTTTACTAAAAGGCAGTGGAGGTCATGAGGCAGAGAGGCTTCCCTCAGAGTTCTCACAAATTAGCTGGAAGATTGTACGGCCAGATAGAGAGATGACATAGGGTAATGGCGAACCACTTGACACTGGAGTCAATCTTTCCAGGTTTCTTTCCTGGTTGCATTCCCTATGAAACTGGTTTTTGATAATTTACTTAATCTCTTATCCATAAAATGTGGTTAATCAGTGCTTCTCCTATGTATGGCTATGGATTGAGTGAGTTAATCTATATGAACATTTAGAAAGAACTATGGAGTGACTTAAACATTCACTTTTAGGATATGTACCTGCCTCTCTTTTGCACTTCTTCTCAGGAACAAAGAAATTCTGCATTTAGCTACCCCTGCCTCCTCTTGGCCAGATCACTCACTTTTCTGTATATTATGTCTTACTATTTATCTTTTCCACTGGTATCGCTTCTCAGACTTTTGGCTAAGATCAAGTATATTTTTCCCACTGGTGCTGAAACAGGCTGGAATCTTTCTAATTGTAAAAAAAAAAAAAAAAAAAAAATTAAAAAAAAATCCTTTTTCCAAGGTCAATTTACTACCCAACTACCACCCTGTATTCTTACCTTCAGGGCCCAATTTAAGAAATTTCTTCATCATCACAATGGGAAATGAAGGCAGAGCTGTGGGCACTTTTTATGCCCACCATATCTCAGATTCATTCTTATGGAACTGAGAACTTAATCTTCCAAAATGTCAAAAACACCATCTTATGCCCCACTTCCCATCCTAGCTCCTGCAACACAAATGTCCAGCACACCTGGATTTGTGGGATACAGTCCATACAGTCCTCACCCCTACAACAACTGCAGGCTGAGAGGGATCTCAGCCACCGATAGCCAGCTCAACATCCTCTGGTATTACCATTTCAAAACACCCAAGTCCACCAGATACTCAGCTGATGCCTCACATGAGATACAGCAGAAAGTTCTCGGACCAAGTAAAAGGTTCCAACCCTGACCCAAAGGTGTGGGAGTTGGGCCAGATTATTGGTGGCATGTAGCAAGATCTCACCAATGAAAAAAAATGAGACTATGTGAATGAATACAAAGCAGAACATAAATCTATGAAGGTCTATTTTAAGTTCCCTGCATACTTTCCTTACATAAATGCAAAAAGTCATATAGAAGCTGCTCTGGAGGAAGAAAGTCGACAGAGACAGCCTCGCATGGAGAAAGGAGAACCATATGTGAGCATTCTGCAGAAGATCCAAATGATGATGATGATGGCTTTCAGCAAATCATACAGTCACTGTCCATTTCCGGAGACACCAACACCTCATCAGTGAAATCCCCAGGAAGAGTGTGGTGTCAGACTTTTGGTCGGCTGCCACAACACCTAAAAGGCAAGTCCAGTCCTTAATAGCTCAACAGCAAAAACTAGAAGCTGAACTTTTTCAAGCAGAGGAGCAATACCAGGAAAAGAAGACGAAATTCCTGGAAAGAATAGATTCTTCTAACAATGAACATAGAAGTGGGTGCAGTTTGAAAGTAGATGTGGGTTGGAAAAAAATTGCCCCTGAAATTGCACAGACAGAGGAACAGGCTCGAAAAACACAGGAGGAAAGGGAAGACGAGAGAGATGGCCCAGCAAGTAGAAGGCCGTCAGAGCAGCATGGTTCCTGAGGGAGAGCAAACTGCTAGTAAGATTGCGGAACAGAAAGAGCACAAGCGTATCCCAGTGGAGACAGAGGAGGTAGAAGAAGTGACAGAGAGCCAATAGAACACTGAGGAAGGCACACCTTCTCCCGAAGACAATGAGAGTGGGCAGGAGGGGGTGGACCAGATGGCTGAGGAGGAGCCCAGTGGTAGTAAGGCTGTCTAAGAGAGCAACAATGGAGGAGCCACCAATGGACCCCACACGGGAAGACGAGAAGAAAGAATAAATGTTGCCTTGTTTTATGTGTTCTAAATACTTTTTTAAATGAAAATTTTAAAAAAGAAGGAAAGAAAGAGATTGCTTCAGCATGCTTTCATTCTCTGCTCCATTTCAATCTGTCTACTCTCCCCTCTGCTTAAAGAGCTCTTCCTTTTTGCATCACCATTCTTCGTATCTCTAAGTCTGGGGAATGTTTTTCAACTTTCCCCTTACCTATTATTTCAGAAACACTTTGTACTATCTCTGAGTTAACATTAAACCACTGTCTCTAAATAAACTAATATTCATAATAACAACAGTAATAAAAACAACAGCGTATTGCTTTGGTTTATTCTATACCATGCTCTCCTGGCATTCCTCTTATGCTCTAATTTTCCCTTCTTAACCACATGGATGGTCCTTTTTTTTTTTTCCTATCCAATCCCTCACTGTTGAATTTCTTTGCAGTTTGTCATAGGTCATATGATATTTCTCACTCAGCGTCCTTCAGTTAAGTGTTCACCCCATGCCCATAGCTTCCGTCTTGAGAAATATGTACATATGTGTCTGCAGTCCAGATAACTGCCTATTTGTATGTTTCCATGTTCAATAGTGAACTTCCAGTGTCTTCCTCTAATGCCTCCTATCTGAATGAACGATAATAGCATCCATCCAATTGGACAAGTTGGAAACCTGAGAATCCTTTAAGACACTCTCCCATCTCTCTTGTCCCCTGTATCAGCGAGGTCTGATGCTCTATTGATTTTGCCTCCTTAAATAGCTCTCAGACTCTGCATCTCTCAACAATTTTTCTGCCAAAATCCTAATCCAAGGGATCACCTATTGTTCCCTGAATTAATGCAACACCCTTCCAAATGGTCCCACTTTCTTTCTGTTCTGCAAATCTTTTTTTCTATAGTACAGGAAAAACAATTGTTTGATAATGCAAATCTGACTGCATCTTTCTTGTTTATAATTTTTCAGTGGCTTCCCCACTTTTAACCTGTGCAAGGCCCACCATTATCTGGTTTGCACTTCACTCTTTAGCTTTATCTGTAACATTTTTCTGTTCTTTCACTCTGTCTTTCATTTCCTCTAGTGAGCAACAGTACATCCTGCCTTAGGCCATCACACAAACTGTTCGTTCTGCTCCACCCATTTTGACTTCTCTTTCTCTATCTCTCTCTTTTTTTTTTTTTTTTGGTCAGCTAAACTTCATTCTTTAGATTTCAATGAGAAGATCAAAGTTATATTTTTAAGCAAACGCTGAGGACATTTATCTAGACTAAGATTGTTCATTTACAGCACACTGCATTTGTCCTTCGTCGTAACACTTATCATCTTATTTTTAATAAGTGGTTCTTCCACGAGACTGCAGTTTTTGATGACAGCAAAATGATGTCTGCTTTACTCACAATTAAGTCCTTGAATTTTTAAAGGGCTATAAATCCCAAATTTCAGCAACATTTATTAAAGTCGATTTTTTTTTTTTCCTCTCCCAGGTTCTCCTATAAAAATTAGTCTTGGCCATGTGGGTTTGAGACAAACATATAACTTCTCTAAAATTTGTATTCTAATTTATATTCCTTCATCTGAGTCAGATCACTTTTCATACCATGTCATACCCACTCATACATTCTTAAGACAAGGAGTTTGAATTACTCTGTCATGTTGGAGGATGTTCCCTAAGAGGTACCTGCAGTTAAAAAAAAAATAGATTAGTATAGTCCAGGAGTTTCTTGGCTATACCAAGATATGAAAGGAAAGATCTGATTCTTTTTATATTTAAATAAATTTTCCTGGTGTTAACATTAAAGTTATTTAGACAATCTTCTTTCAGGCTCTCCCATAGTGAAATCCCATTAGACTTTAATGTGTTTTATTTGGAATACAAAGGTACAAATCTCAGCTTAAATAGTTTAGGGATACATACATGTCAGAAGAACAAGGGACATCCCAGCAGTTTCCAGAATCTTAGAAGTTCAGTTTCAGGTCACTAATACCATCCTATCTCTTGGTGTAGGCAATGAAATGAGGTAGTGAATAATGGCAAATTTTTGTGGACAGGTAAAAACAAGATTTGGGGCCCACTTGCTAAGAGAATGACCCTGGAGTTACTTTCATTCTTTAACAATTTATACCAAATCAAAATAAAGTAAGCCCCAATGAGCAGGAAAGAAAAGAAAGAAACAGATTGGTGCAGAAAATGTGAAATGAATTAATAGGAAAGAAGGAGGTTTTATGGGCCACAGAAATGATAGGTCCATAGAAATGATAGGTAGCCCACAAAACCACCAATTTATTATATTTTCATTACTCTCCCAGAATGCTGTGTCCAATTTTTATTTGGCAAGTTTATAAAATGTTTTTTTGCTATCAATTTTGAATATGTATTGTCTTTGATTCAGTCAATATTTACTATATTTCTTTTATATCTATCTTGAGTATAATGGTATATATATATATATATATATATATATATATATATATAAATGTATACCTATATTACTATAACAGTATATACTGTATGTTTATAGTCCTGTAATGTACAAGACTATGTATAAGAAGGGTGCCTGGGTGGCTCAGTCTGTTAAGCAGCTGCCTTCAGCTCAGTCATGATCCCAGGGTTCTGGGATCGAGCCCCATGTCAGGCTCCCTGCTCAGCATGGTGCCTTCTTCTCTCCCTCCCTCTGCCTGCCCCTCCTCCCTGCTTGTGCTCTCTCTTTCTCTCTTTGTCAAATAAATAAATAAAATCTTAAAAAAGAGAACATGTATAAGAATACATACTCTTGAATATTGAGAAAATACTCATCAACTCAGTGGATTCAACAGCTCTTCAAAGGATGCTGAAGTTACTGAAGGAGATTAAAGGGCATCAGGGTTACAAAGATGGACTTCTTTCCTGGCTTGAACTGGGTCTGTGTGGACACTCTTCTTGGACAGCTCTTTTTTTTTTTTTTTAAGATTTTATTTATTTATTTGACAGAGATCACAAGTAGGCAGAGAGGGAGGCAGAGAGGGAGAGAGGAGGAAGTAGGCTCACTGCCAAGCAGAGAGTCCGAGAGTCCGATGCGGGGCTCAATCTCAGGACCCTGAGATCATGACCTGAGCTGAAGGCAGAGGCTTTAAACCACTGAACCACCCAGGCGCCCCCTTGGACAGCTTTTGTAGTAACCTTAGGAACCTTCCTTGATAAGACTTCCATGCCCTGTGAATATATAAAGAACAATGAGGGAGAGATTTTCAAACAGCTCCTAAAGCCAATAGCCTGGTTTTGTCTAGGTTTCATAAAAAACAGAATAGTATAACTAAATGCACTTGGCTCTTGGACAAGTGGACATTAAGTGTCCAACCCCTCTTGCAGTTGCAAACTTCTGCATAGATTTTGACTCCCCAAAAATTTAACTGTTGGTAGTCTACTGTTGACTACAAGCTTTCCTGATAACACACACAATTCACTAACACTTATTTTGTGTGTTATATGTATTATATACTGGATTCTTATAGTAAAATAAGGTAAAGAAAAGGAAATGTTATTCAGAAAATCATATGGAAGAGAAAATACATTTATAGTATGGTACTATAATGAAAAAAATCCACATACACAAGGGCACTTGCACAGTTCAAATCCCCATTGTTCAAAGGTCAACTCTACCCTATTCAGATGATTTTGCTTTCCAATTTTGCAACAGCTTTTGGTTCACTGCAATATATAATTTTATACATATATTTTATATGTATATAAAATTTATACATAATTTTATACACACACATATATATACACATATATATACACATATATACATATATATATATGTGTGTATATATATATATATAATCATCCCCTGAAGTTTTCTACTCTAAAGGTGGACACATTGTTTAAGTAAATAATTGTGAAGAAAAGTCTTCTGTATGGAAGTCCAGAAGCTAGAATCTCTACACTGACACTAATAGATTAATCTTTGGGGAGGAAAGCTTGTATCCATTCTGGAGAAACTACTGCTATTATAAAAATAAAATGCTAGTCCCATTTATCAGTAGGAAGATGGTTTAGTTTAAATGTGCTATCAGGGGGCACCTGGGTGGCTCAGTGGGTTAAGCCACTGCCTTCGGCTCAGGTCATGATCTCAGGGTCCTGGGATCGAGTCCCGCATCGGGCTCTCTGCTCAGCAGGGAGCCTGCTTTCTCCCCTCTCTCTCTCTGCCTACTTGTGATCTCTCTCTGTCAAATAAATAAATAAAATCTTTAAAAAAAAAATGTGCTATCAGGGTCTTGACATCTTGAGCCACAGCTCCTCCTGTTTTTCCTGACAATCAGTGAGTTGCTGGGGATAGTTTCTCATTTTAGACTGTCTGCTCCCCTACCCCCAGCCTCCCAGCTGATAATATGTATATTTGATAATTTCATGCCTTACATTTACCCCTGAATATGAAAATATTTGGGGCTCAAAAATGTGTCAGTATTCCACAAGCCTTTTCCCTTGTGAGGAATTGAAGACTAATTATTGATTGTTACTGGCCTGAATGAAGGCATGTTTGTGGGTTCTCCTTTTTTTGAAGCAAAGCCAGAGTTAATTCGTGTTAGTGATAGAGGACTGTTGTACAAGAACCTGGGAACATTAGGCCTCCTTCTAATGCAATGAAAAAGCTGCTATGTCAGTGTTGCTTTATCTACACAATTGTCTTAGTATGCCTCATGCATTTTGTTCCTTGTATTTTGTTGTAATTTTGAAGCTATATCCTATATCTTACTGCCTATGCTCAACCCATTTTGGATTGCAAGCTGATTGTTGATTCACCAAATAAAAATAAAATTTGCCCCTAGATTCATAGAAAGTTTTATAGTCATCAGAGCACCTTCTCTTTACTATCATATTATAGGACACCTAATTTAGCCTCCTGACACAAGCCAACTGAATTCCTGGGACCCATGATTTCCTTCCTGGTTATTTTAATGGCATTAACTTCTGAAATCCTTATGTATTCATCAAATTTTAAACTCCCATCAGCATACCTTACTGTCTATCTATCATGTATCAGAACTGGCAAAGTTTTCCAATTTAGAGATGAAATGCATTTACGATGGTGTGCCAATATTCTCATGTGATCTCTGTGCCCTTGGCCGGACCATAACCTCTCCAATAGTTTCATATAGAAATCTCCACTTGACAAGAGTTATTACAGATTGGTCCTTCTAAAAATGTACCCAGATTAAGCCATTGATGGAGTAATATTAGTTTTGAAGTTTGTTGTCACTCCTACCACCACCATCAACCAAGTTCTAGGTTTATGGTACTGTCCTTCAATAAACAGTGAGTCTTTGACCATCTACACTTCATTTTCCCATAGCAAAGCCCTCAGCAGACGTTCTACAGATGTCTTCTCTCTCACACACTTAATTACAATGATTGTAATATTGGCAGTTATTGTTGCATCAAGGTTAATAGTTATAATACTTCCAAAGTCCAACTTCTTTTCCTATTGAGAAAGATGTGCTCCTCCCAGTTAGATTAACCATTATTTTTCCTAAATGCCTCCAAGATACAAATTGGTATTTTCCAGTCTTTCTATGGTTTCTGGTTGGCATATATTAACAAGAGATCTCAAAATTCTCCATTAACAAAAGATAGCTTTGTTCTTGAAAGTGTTCATATAGCTAGCTAAAGTTTCTGATAGAACTCTTCATGTCCTCTGCCTATCTTCAACGCACAGAAATTTGCACTGACAACTTCTTTTAAATGATATGGAATAAAACCAATTTTTAATTTTTAATACCAGAGAATAAAAAACATTGGCTAGGAATCCACATTTGTGGGTATTTCCCTTATGACAATAAGTGCTAACAGACTTGGTAGATTTTTAGGCTCACTAAACTTTTTCATAAGTCTTGATGCATTATTAGCTGTTTATTTTGCAAGACCACACCAATACAAAATTTAAAAAGAAAATATATTTACTCCCTTTCCTTTGAGTTGCAATTAACTTTCCTATATCTACCACTCATTTGAAGTTTACTTGTATTAGTTCTGTTTTGGTGAAGAAAAAGAAGGAAGGAAGGAATCCTAAATCTTCACTGGCTTACATTACACATTACATTGAGCCTTACAAATACACATCATTATATCTAACTGACATTACATTGTCTCACACCTGTAACTTGGTTCTTGTCACTCTGTCTCATTTCTAGCTCTGCGCTGAAGGAACAGCTTCCTTTTGGAACATGTCATTCTCATGGCAAAGGAAAATGGCCCTTCAAAATTTTATCTGTAAGTGATATCATTGATGTATGCTCATAATCCATTGGCCAAATCCAATCAAATGACCAAAGACAATATCAATTTGTTGAGGAAGTGTATTCCTCCTATAGGGAATAGGGATGTGACAAGTCACATGGCAGTGGGAGAGAATAAGAAATTTTTTTGCAGGGAGGTAAGAAGTGAACAATTGGTGATAATAATAGATCTCTAGCAATTACTTTTGTTGTTTTTGACTTGCCTGGGGCTTTCAGATATTCTGTCTGTTGGATAGCTGACTGCTCAAATAAATATTTCAGTTGTTACCCATACTTTTTCTGATATCATAAACACAGGCTAAGTCATTGGTACTACTAGGAATTTCTTAACTGCTGAACATCTTAGCCTATTGACAATATCTTTAATGATATTTATTTTAATTTGTTCTTCAATAATAACATAATTAACTCAGTTAATGACAGTTTTGGCTCTTCTTATATGCAAAGTGGTTCTTATAAATTGGGTGTTCTCATTCCCTCTACCCATAAGTTCCAAGAAGTCTGAAACTAATGAAAACCCAAGTACTAATAATGAAAGTCCAAGGAATCTTATAATTGACCACCACCTGGATCATGGTAAGAATCAGAAATAGCATAGACAAGCTATTTGAATGAAACTGTCTGCTTTTTAGGTGTGTGTAAATGATCAAACCTTTTATTAGGTTTTGTTTTTATTTTCTTCAAATATGTCACTTTTATTTCAGTGATTGGCCTTTTGAAATTGAATACATCTTCAAATGATGTCTGTGCTCACAGTAGTAGTGTTTCTATTTTTTTTCTTATAAACTATAATGAAACTGAAGTTACATCTAAAAGTTAGAATGTCTATATCCAGCCAGCATGGCTGATTCATTCTCTGTGAATCTCTTTCTATTCAGAGTATTACAGACCATTTCTGTACTAAGATCATCTGGCAATTTTCTTGGCTTCACATTACTAACAATCCTAGTCACTTAGTCTCCCAGGTATGTTCTCACTCTGTCTTGCTCTAATGGCCTTTGAGTTTTTAAGGTCTATCTCCTACCATCAATATTGTTTCACCTTGACTTTTAGATGGTGAGATCTCTTTATCTCAAATCTCCCTAGTAGACCTATCCTTAGCACACAGCTGGACACATAGCACAGTTGCTTTCTCTGCGCTTCTCATTTCATAAATGCATCTTCCAAACATCTTTCTCTTTTCAGATTAATGGAGGTAAATAAGAATTATAATGCCAATTAGTTATTTGACTGCCAAAAATATGTATTATTTATAAGAATCATACACCCTGATACCCCATTGAGAAGAATACTTTAATTACCTTAAATTATATAATAATTATATGATAACTTAACTATAAAATGCATTCTCTGTCACCACAAGAACCACACATTCAATTTGTTTGTCCAGGTCAATCCTAGTTTATATTTATTGAATTTACATAATTATCTTTCACTCCCACAACAGTACATGTTTGGAAAATAAATTATATAGTTACCCTACTTATTATAGATATAGTATCTAATACAAAGCTGGACTATACCTTGACTTGCTTTTTACACATTTTTTCTTAGTACTTCCCTTAAAACATAAATCTATACATTTTGTAGTCTTGCTTTTTCATTAAATGTGCTATTCTTACTCTCTTTCATCTTCACACACAAATTCTATCACTCTACAACACACTGAATAGAATCTGACAAATGTTGTTTATTGTTTGCTTAAATTTTCCTCATTGGTGTAAACATATTAAGTAATTGCTTCATCCATTTGGAAGAGGTTCCCCAGTTGATTCCATTATTGGTTTGTTTCTCAGCTTTCAGAGGTTGCTATAATCATCTGTCTGAGTCAGTTCACTCTCTGGAATTTTCCCTGAACATGCTGTTAATACCAGCCTCATAATTTATAACCGAATATTTGCCTCCTTCCATTCCTGTATTTAAAGGACTAGACCATATTCCATTGTTGTTATTGTTCCTTTAGCATAGCTTTCATTTTCCTTTCACATGGGTATTTCCTCTTCTCTAAAGCCTTGAATCTTTTCATAAATAAGTTTCTTTTTTACTTTAGTGATAATTTCTACCATTTTCAAGACTGAAGTACCTATACATGCGGTCTCTTATAGAATAGTTTTCTCTACCTTTAAAATTTTGAATTCATTGTGTCCACCGAGGGAAAAGAAAATAAATAAACGAAGAAAATACACCCGGCTCAGTAGTTTTGCAATATATTCATATATCAAATCATTCCATTGTACACCATAAACTGACACTGTTCTCTGTGTCAATTATATTTCAATAAAGCAGGAAAGAAAAAGAAAACTTCCTTCTCATTCGACTTGCTAAATACTTCATAATAGTTGATGCAAATCTTGACTTATGTCTAAAGCCTATCAACTCCACGTAGAAGAGCCTGTCATATCCACTGATTTCTCATGCAAATCAGGAATATGAGCTAAAATAATACTCATATATGAAAGAAGGAATAACAGATGGAGTTAGAGGGCAGATAAGGGAGGAAGAGGAAGAGGGAGTCATAGTGGCTTGGGCTGGGATACCAGAGTGGATTATTTATTGTGGGAAAAGTTTGGAAAATGAGGGACCTTTTTTTTGAATATTTATTTATGTATTGGTGGGGGAAGGGGGCAAGGGAAGAGAGGAAGAGAGAGAGAGAGAGAGAGAGAGAAATCTCCAGGAGACTCTCTGCTGGGTTTAGAGCCAGTACAGTGCTAGATCCCGCAATCTTGAGATCATGACCTGAGCTGAAACCAAGAGTCAGATGCTTAGCCAACTGAGTTACCTAGGGTCCCTGGAAAATGAGAGAACTCAGAGAATGTAAAGCAAACCAGGCATAAATTGGTCTGGGGTGTTATTTATTAAATCCCTTTGCTAGCCTATAAGAGACTAGAGTAAAAAGTAAAGGCTTCCTTCACTTAAGTCTTTATTTATTAGTTAGCTCCCCGGATTATATGGTATTCTTTAAATGGGCCTCTGTCCCAGATTTGACTCACATAGATGACTACATTAATAGTGTTACAAACACATTAGTACCTATTTTGATTTCTAAATACCAAATAATTCCAAGTGCAGGCTTCTTAGCAAATTTGAGGGCTTTTGTTGAAGAATATGGGAAGTTCCTCTGTAATTAGGATAACCATTAGAAATGTTTTAATTAATGATCTCCATAGCAACACTCATAATCTGGATCTGTAATATCTACTGTTACAATTGGCACTGATAGGAAATAAACCTCAGTCAAGCTGGCCTCACAGAGCAAAGGAGCAAGGACACCTCAGACAGATTTCTGGAAAGCCAGATGAATTCTCAGGGGCTATTTATTCTAACCACAGTTTTCTTTTCTTTTCTTTTTTTTTTTAAAGATTTTATTTATTTATTTGACAGAGAGAGATCACAAGTAGGCAGAGAGGCAGACAGAGAGAGGAGGAAGCAGGCTCCCCACTGAGCAGAGAGCCCGATGCGGGACTTGATCCCAGGACCCTGAGATCATGACCTGAGCCGAAGGCAGCGGCTTAACCCACTGAGCCACCCAGGCGCCCCCACAGTTTTCTTTTTGAAATAGGATTTCATTCAACAACAAGAAGAAGAGTAACAAAATTTAAACAGTCAATATAAAGCCACCTTCCTGGACCCAAAACCCAAATCCAGAAATCTAGTATTTTTTAGAGCTCTGTGCAAGAGCCTAAATAAACTTCCCAGGCTTTACAAGTATATTTACAGCGCCAGGAGATAGCACTGCCATCACACACCAAATCTGATATCAAATTGAATCTCTGATATTTTCAACTTAGGCATAGACTGAAAGTGAGAGACAGGAAATGACTTCCTGTCTTTGGTGGGGCCAACGGAAGTCTGCCAAGGGCCCTGTGAAGCAGCAGACAGAGATACTGCAAAAGCTAACCAAAGACTACTTCTAAATAGATGTTGGAAAAATGAGCAAATCCTAATTCATTTTTTTTTAGTCAGTATTTACCTTGGTGGCAGGTTAAAAATATTTGAGGCAGTTGACTTATTGAGAATGATTCAATTGCTTTTATAAATATGCCAGTTGGTATGGAATCAAAAAAAATATTTTTAATCAAATATACTTGTAAGTGTATTTACACAGAAGAGATGAGACAAAGGAACCTCTCTCTGCCTTTGGTGGGAAAAAAAAAGGTGAAAACAACTACTGTAACTCCAGTTCCACTTGAATGAATGATCAACCATATTTCTCTCCCCCTAAACACTGCCTGCCATGTCCCTGGCCCTGTTCTATAGCTCCATGAACTCATTTATATAATTGAAGGTCAAGATGTCCAGTGAACTGGTTAACTTGCACGCATATGCTAAACTCAATAGTTAACTACCCTTGACGTATTACTCAAAAAGAGACCATTACCGTGCATATCCTCACAGCCTTGACACATGCCAGATGTGCTCCAGGGTAACATGCTACCAAACTAATGAGCTGTTAGTGTTTGTGTTCATGGAATCTGTAGCAATTTTGCCTTAATTTTAGATATTTTAATTTCTTTTAATATTACATTAAAAGTTCAAAGTTACATAATACTACAGAAATATGAGAGCCTGATCTAGTTTTGTATATCAGTCCCATTTACTTAAGGAATATGTTATAAAAAGCATGGAAAATTAGAATCAAATTAGTTAGACCATAATTGAAACAATGTGAACTCCAAACTGCAGGTTTTTAATAAATTAAAACAAGGGAAGGTGAGGATACTCTTCTATTTTACCTAAATGGAAAGGATTACAGAGACACATAGTCAATTTTAAAGTGTGGTTGGACTGCCCTTTTGGGAATGTCCTTCTTCACTCTCTTGGCTAATTCCTGTTTTCCTTTCAGGTCTCATTGGAAAGTTACCTATTCAGAGAATCCTTCTTCTCATTAGATTATGCCACAATGGACCTGGTTTTTATTCCCCCAGTCAGTTGTGCCTGTATGGAATAATTTACCCCTTTCTTCCTGACAGCTGTTTCATACATTCTTCTGCTGCAGGCTGATTGAAATCATCCTCAATCTGCTTAAGGAACTTCTCCAGAGGAATATTATACCTGTCTTTCTTTGTTAGTTTTTTTCTTCTCACTGACTTAAGGAAAAAGAATTAATTTGGCAGATTTACTTTTACTATATTTTTAATGGAGTTTTTTAAACAATGAATACTTACTTTTTATTTGATGGAACTTCAGTGAACAGATTTTGGCTGTAAAGAATGAATGGAGGCCTAAGTTAATACAACTGAAAAGCACCCATTGAACTTGCAAATTAAGGATTTGAGCAACTTCATTTTGATGCTTGTTTGCATCGTCATTTTATTTATCTTATTTTTTTTTAAGATTTTACTTATTTCAAAGAGAAAGAACATGAACACACGGGTGGGGTGGTGGGGGAGGAAGAAGGGCAAAGGGAGAGGGAGTAGCAGGCAGGCAGGCTCGCTCTCCATTGAGCAGGGAGCGGGACATGGGGCTTGATACCAAGACTCTAGGATCATGACCTGAACCCAAGCAGTCACTTAACTCATTGAACCACCCAGGTGCCCCTGAAGTCATCATCTTTAAACTGAAGTCCCAACCCCCAGTGCCTTAGAATGTGAATGCATTTGGAGACAGGAACTTCAAAGGAGTATTTTAGGTTAAATGAGGTTATAAAATGGGGGCCCTAATCAAATACAATCAGGGTCCTTATAAGTAAAGGAAGACACCAGACATGCACATGCACGGAAAGGAGAAAGGCCACGTGAAGACAGTGAGAAGGTGGTCATCAGTGAATCAAGGAGAGAGACCTCAGGAGAAACCAGAAACGCCATCCCCTCGGTCTTGGACTTCTGGCCTTCAGAACCATGAGTATATAAATTTCTGTTGTTCAAGTCACAGAGTGTGTGATATTTTGTTATGTTAGCCCTAGCAAACTAATACAATAGGTAAATACCGATGGCTACCTAATATAGTTAAACATTGGCATTTTATAAGATTTCAGTAAACCCTTACACTAGCTGTCTCTAAATAAATCAATAAAGTTTCATCCAGTACATATCTGAACATTAGCCCTACTTCCTCAAAGCACATATTCCATTTATAACTATATGAATCACTGTCATATCACATCACATGCTATTCTTTTGTAAAGAATTACCAAAAAAAAGATTTAATACTTAATAAATGCATATATTATGTCTATTTTTCTTCTGCTCAAATGTTGCTTTGGATTTGGATTCCCAGAAAATCTACCCTGGGAGATTTAATAGTTTGACTCCAGCTCCCAGTTTCGCCAGCTGAGAAAGTTCAGTGCTCTCCCTCAAATTTTATAGCTTGTGAGGTTTTTTATTTGTTTTTGTTTTTTTTTAATTCTCATAGAGCTACCTCATTGTTCTGCATCTACCTAGGGAATCTGATTACTTTCCCACCCACCAACACATACACACTGCAGTTCAAGCATAATCCTAGCTGTTAGCCAAAGTCAATCACACTAGATATATCATTCCATTTGTAGTTTACTGAAGATTTTTTCAGATCATGGTGAAGCGAATGTTCAAGAGACCTCATACTAAAATAGGGGCTTTGACATATGCTAATCCTCATTATACTGCAGAACCCAAGAACACTGGTCATTCTCCCAGAAACTCATCTCTCAACATCTTTCTAATGTTCAAGCTTCAGGAAGATCATCGTCTCTGATTTGCATAACCTCTATCTTCCCCTTCAATTCTCCATTGTCTTAAGCTATTTATCTCCTTGGGAGGATTTTCCCATAAGATAATTTGTCATTCTCACTCTTACCTCTTAATTTATCACAAATTTTAATGTGCATATGCATGCAATATTTTAAAAACAAAATCTTGATCACATGTTTTATTAATTTACCTTCTCTTTGCTCACTAGAATGATGTGGTAAACATGTCTTAGGATCATTAATTACATTCTAAAATATTTACAATGGCTAAAGTATTGTATTATTTGAATTCTTTATGACTTAACTATTAACTATTCTAGAATTAACTATTCTACTGCATTTGAACATGTTAGCCAGATCCCATTTTTTGCAATTAAAAATTACCCTGATAGGAGCATCTTTGAACATAAATCTTTCAGTGACTTTTGACTATTTTCTTATAATTGATATGTAACAAGGGAATTCTAGATCAAAGCTATAAAATACATTATTGCCTCTATAAAACTAATCATTCTTACTAGAGATCGTTAGATATTGTACTGTGTTATTTTAACAACTTATAAAAATTAATATTATGTAATTCATAATGATTTGCAGTTTATTTGGATAAGCTCTACCTTAGAAAAATTGCCTAAATAAATAAAAAATATCTTCAAATAAATTGCATATATATATACTCATATATAATACATGGTTTTATATATACTCATATATGTGTTTCAATATATATGAATACATTCACTTTAATTTTAAAGCAGCTATATGCATTTCAACTTACAAAGATTAAAAAATAATCAACTTTGTATTTGTGATTTGATGTGTTTCATTATTTGTCTCACAAATTTTACCACAATTAGTACATTTTAAGTAAAACACTATACATATAGATCTTTTTAGCATTTTCTAGACTGCATTTGCTAGTTCAAAGTATTTTCATACTTTAAAATTTAATGAATTTGAACAACTCTCTAAAATTTTTTAGACCATTACTTTCCATTCAACAGTGCAGATAATATATATTTTACTTTTTTCTAACAGTCATATTATATATTTTATTAAATATTATAACAACAGAGTAATTGATGGATAAGAGTTTGATAGAATATTATATTTACATTTTTATTTCACTGAAGTAAACAGTATTTTTAAAGTTTAGACCCCACTTAATTTCTTCTTATATAAAATATATATTAAATATACTATATGCATGTATAATAGTCTGAGAGGGTTATACAATATTTTACAATTATTTGGGATCTCTCCAATCATTTTCATGCTACAGATCAATTTATGTAGCCTAGAGGTTATCTATCTCTTCAGAATTATAAGAACTTACCCTTAAAAAGAGCCTAGCTTCAGACCTTTGGGAAAATTTTTATTTGTTTTTTTTTCATTTTTCACTCAATTATTTTTATTTGCCTGTTTGTTTGTTTGAGGAACTCAATATTCTAAAAACTTTTTTTTTTTATTATATAGCTACTTTATTTAGACAAAGCTCATGGACTATTACTTTCATATAGATTTTTGTCATCTAAGTTTATCTGGGTAAACTTTTTATTGCTTAAGCATGGTAGAGGTTAGCATCTTTTCCTTAACATGGTTAAGTTTTTATTGTATGAAAAATACTTAATATATGCCAAACTCCCTGAAAATGTCTAATTAGACCCTGATACAAGTAAATTTAACAACACTTGAACATGTGAAAAATCCTTCATGCCATTCCTCATTGTACACATTGTTGGATTGAAATTTGGGTAGTCAGGGCTCTCTTTACTAATTATGTTCAGATAGGAAAACGTTGAACCACATGTTCTTCATATCTGAGGAAATTCACCCACTGCCAAGTAAAGCGTGTGGTGAAATTATTACCATTTTCTGTACCAATTTCCCTTTCCTTGAGTACATGAATGGGATTGTGTGGGCAGAGGTAATCTGGGTACTTTACAATGAGGTTTCATCTAAGTAGTTTAAAATATTATGAAAAGTGTTCATATTTTTAATAAACTACAGTTAAGTTGTACTTAAAATTACCGTCACATTGTCTGTGGATTATCAAGCAAAATGTAATGGAGAAAAATATTGGTTACCTTACTTAAGAAATTTATTTTATATCCACACATATCATTGTATGAATATATAGTTCCTCACTGGAGGACCACTAGCAGGATTATATTAATTATTTTGACATAGTTTAGTATAACTCAGTGATGATTTTCTAACGTCATTAGTATTTTGAGATGTACTGTTAATATTTGGTGACTGTCTTCCACTGAATATTTGTTTCATATTTTGTTGCAATATTTCTGTAGCCAGGGATTCACTTTTTTTCATTGAAAGATATAATGAGAGTCAAAAGGAAAATATAAGTCATTAACGGAAATTGTGCGTCACAATAAATGTTTCCTGCAATAAATATTTCCTTATCATATTTAGTATATTGTAGACATATAAATGAATTAAATTAAGAGGTCAGTTTTTTAAGAATCAAAATTTCCATTTTTTTCTACAAACTCATCATTAATTGAATAAAAGAAAAAAAATGTATTTAAAAGGAGATCCTTAGGGGCACCTGGCTGGCTCAGTGGGTTAAAGTCTCTGCCTTTGGCTCAGGTCCTGATCCCAGGACCCTGGGATCCAGTCCTGGCATCTGCATTGGGCTCTCTGCTCAGCAGGGATCCTGCTTCCCTTCCTCTCTCTGCCTGCTTCTCTGCCTACTTGTGATATCTGTCTGTCAAATAAATAAATAAAATCTTAAAAAATAAATAAATAAAAGGTGATCCTTAAATGAGCTTCTATTAATACTTGTTTCACTGCCAGAGAAAAACCAAACAATTATGATACAATGAAATAGTGCTAACATGGAATTTGGCTTATAAGGGTAGAAGAAAATGGGCCCCTTACTGAATATATAGGAAATGTCCTCTGAATTGAAGACAGTTTAAGGGACATGTGGCAAAGATAAATATTTATTAGAAAAATAAAAGGAGTATTTATCCCCTGGACAAAAGAAACATGCTTTTTAAAAATCTCAATTATCAATAGCTATTATATATAGTTATTGATAATTAGATAATATAGCTATTGGTAATTAGATAATATAGCTATTGATAATTGAGATTTTAAAAAGCATGACCAGGTTTTACCTAGAGTTCCCTAGAAGTAGAACCTGAGAAGGGATATTAATTCAAAGGTTTTATCTGGGATGTGTTCTCAAGAGAAAGGGAAGCAGGAATGTAAGACAAGAAAGGGGACAAAAACAAGAGTGTAGTCTTTACAAAGACACTACCCAGAAGGCATCACACAGGGAATAGCTTTGAGGACCAGGCTGCCACACAGAGTCAGTCCCATCTTCAAACCATCATTCACTGCCTTCAGTTAGTCCCTGTCAAGCTCTTACCTCAGAAGTGGAATGGAGCATCTCAGATATGGTGGCTCCTGTATAAGGACACGTCTTTAGGGAAGGGGATCATTGTGAGTTGGTTATAGACCAATAATCCCAATAGGTGGGGGATGGGAGCAGCAGCCATTTAAAGGATCTGGGTTGGGGTGGGGTATCAGAGGCAGCCTGCCCTGCTGCACTCCTTTAACTACTCAACTCCATTTGTTCCTTACCTTGAATTTGTTCATTCTGACAGTGTTGTGGGTTTTTTGTTTGTTTGTTTGTTTTTTGTAAGTTTGGGTTTATCACAACGTCTTGGAAAACTTACAAGGAGGGAAGAGTGGTACCAATAGTCTCTGTTGCTGGAATTGCTCATGGGGTCTTTCCTGCTGCTTATTATTTCCATCATCCAACCCCATTTTGGGTTCCCCTTCAAATCTAGATTTCCACTGGGATTCAAGTACATCTGCTTAGTTAGGTGGCTTATCTCATGGGTGGATGCTGACCTTAATGAAGGGTCAGTCACTGGAAAGTGATGAGTCATCTGCTCATCAAGCTGTGATTATGGTACTTACCTATTTAGAGTTGGAACTAGAGATGAGAACACCAAGAGATGCTCTGGTAGGGTCACCTGAGGGCAAAGTAATTTCTCCTTCTGCCTCTTAGGAGGTGTCCACTTTTTCCTCATGGCACTCATGGTCAATTAGCTATACTAGAACATTAACTCCCTGTTTTTTTTTTTAATTTTGTTTTTATTATGTTTTTATTTTATTTTATTTATATTTATATTATTTTATTTATATTCTTATATTATTTATATTATTTTTTAATTTTATTTTTATTTATTTTTATTTTTATTTTTATTTTTTTTTATTAGCACAAGAAGCTCAGTTTGGCTAGATGATGGCTTTAGCAGAAGGTTTGGTGGGACTTCTATTGTGCCTTACCTTGTGGAAGCATTCCCTGTCTGGAGACCAGAAAGGACAACTGCAGATTTCTCAAGCAGTTCACTGGAGATGGGGTCATGAGGTCAGCCTTACTACTACCCATTGTTTCCCAAACTCATGATAGTATTTTGGGGGGACATAGCACCATATAAGCGCCATATATTCTGTCTTGAAAGAGAGAACACATTTTCTCAGGATGTCATCTCATCTCTGGCCTCTCAGCTGTGTTTTTAAAAGGCCATTATTCCATTGCTCTAGTAGGAAACAACCTAGTTAATTATCCTGTGCTCACTACCATATATCCTTAGCGGTAAAGCAGAATCGTTGTGGACCGACGTGATGTTCTTAGAGATATCCAGAACATCAGAATTCATTTGGATTATTTTAGGAAGGCGAGTAGATGAATTACATAGCACCAGAAGAAGAGAATTAGTGTAGAGTATGTAAATGTGAACTGCTTCTAATCTTTCTTCTTGATGGGTATGAAAGAGAAGGCATTTACCAGATCAATAGTGGCAAATTATCCTACTTTGATAAGAATATACAACTCACACAGGTGTTGCAAATGGGACCACTAATTGGTTCAGTTTGTGCTAATCTGCTAGCCTTCGCCATTATCCATATGATTTTTTTCATGTACCAGATTGTTGAATTAAACAGGGTTATTAATAGTGGCAAATTACATCCTTCAAGTCTAAAATGGTCCCAACGATTTCTGCCGTATCTCTAGAGATATGATATTGTTTTCAATTTATTATCTTGATCAGAATGGGAAGATTTGGGTCATTTCAGGGCCCTCTACTTTGTCTTACCTACTGTAATAGCTGCTACTGTAATCTGTTACTGGTCAAGGAAAAATTGTGAGGGTTCTGTCACCTGCTAAGTATGTCAATTCCAATTTTACATTTTAGAAGTAGGGAAATCATCGCAGGATATTTCTTTGAAGGTAGACTTGGTCCAGGAAACAATTTATTTTTGTGTAATTTTTTTTAAGATTTTATTTATTTATTTGGCAGACAGAGATCACAAGTAGGCAGAGAGGCAGGCAGGGAGCGGGGGGGAAGCAGGCTCCCCGCTAAGCAGACAGCCCAATTTGGGGCTTGATCCCAGGACCCCAGGATCATGACCTGAGCTGAAGGCAGAGGCTTTAACCCACTGAGCCACCCAGGCTCCCCTTTATGTATGTTTTTATTTGTGTGTAGTTAACATGCAACTTTACATTAGTCTAAGGTGTATGATATAGTGATTTGGCAAATTTACACATTATGTTATGCTCACGACAGGTTTAACCACCATCCATTCCTTTATATCACTGACTATATTCCTTATGCTCTTTTTTTTATTCCTGTGATTTATTCACAATTTATTATTTAAGTTCCATGCTCCCTGACTCTAATGGGATTGATGGTGCTTTTTATCCTCAGGTATCAATGTCTATTTGTACTGTACTCACCAGCTTTTGAAAGGTCTGGAAAGGTCTGGGTATTCTGATTTCCCTAGAGTATGGTTGTATAAGTAAATGACAATAGGCCTTTTAAGAGAAAGACTGAAGGAATCATTACTTTATGCACTTTCTGAGATATTACAGTGTGTCTCCTCATAAGAACTTTCTTTTCACTCTTTCAGCATGGTTTCTGATTCTGAAAACAGGATCAGGACTATAAATTAAGCAAGAGATCATAATTTTTTTTCATTTATGTTGCTGTTCTCAGCTTTCTGCTTATTTATTTTTAAATATAAATCTGCATAAACATATAGCTATATACACCTTCATATGTGTCTGTGTGTGAGTGTGTGTGTGTTCAGTATAGTTATTTGATGGTTCTCTTGCCCTGTACCATCTCCATATTCCTTTAGCAACACCCTGGGTACCTTTCTGAACCTGCTGTCCAATTACATTCACATTTCTTATGGAAGTTAAAGCTTACCACGTTTGTTAACGGGAGCCCAGTTCTCTAATTTCCTCTACCACCAATTCATACCTACAGAGGATAGTCATTACTGATCTTCCAAACACTGCTTTCCTTATTGCCTTGGTAAATGGAGTGGTCTCTTTACCCTTTCAAAGAAGGTGATGATTGTGTGTGTGGTTTTTGTCTTCTATAGGAAACACATGCTAGTACACTCAATTCTGTCAGTTTTTCGATCCTTTTCTTCTGAGTCCTGACTGAAGTTCTTGCATCTCTGCTTCTTTTAATTGAGGCCATTGCTTTTCAAGTCCCCCCCCCACCCGCCCCGAGCAATCCCCTATGTTTGTTGTCATTGTTGTTGTTATTGTTATTATATGCAGGGTGCTAAAGTCGTTTTGTGTATAATTCTTTTCCTCCATTAGCAGTCCCAGGACCTTCTCAGTCTGATACTGCTGCAATTTGACCTTAATTATGGCCATAGAAAATGGGCACAGATCTTGAAGAGGAAACAGATTATCTCTAAAGAAGTCTTTAGAAACATATTGTCTCTAAAGAAGTACTTCAAATACTTCTCTCATGGGCGCCTGGGTGGCTCAGTCCGTTAAGCATCTGGCTTTGGCTCAGGCCATGATCCCTGTATCCTGGGATCAAGTTCCATGTCAGCAGGCTCTGTCCTCAGCTTCTCCCTCTTCCTCTGACCCTCCCCCTTTCATGCTCACTTTATCTCAAAAAAATAAAATCTTAAAAAAGAATAAGTGAAGTGCCTCTTTTATTTGAAGCCTCTTAGTAGTCTTTAAGCAAAGAAAACCTCTGTTTTTCAATAAGGTGCAATGGGCCATTTCTAAAGGACCAGAGGGTAAGATCAATTATGGAGTCAAGGCTTTGAGTACATGCACACACATTTCCATTCTAAATCTCAAAGTCCTACTCTTTCCCTGCCAAGACCCTACGCTAGTATTGCAAACTTACCTGTGCTGAAATTATCCCATCTCTGGTCTTAACATTAAGTCTGGTGTGTTTTCTTCAACTCTGTCTGATTTTTGGCCGTAGGAGTTGTTTCTCCTTGAAATTTCCAAAGAAGCCCTCTGATGCTCACACTTTGCTTTAAGCTATTACCAGATCTGAGCCTATATTGTTACCTCTTCCACAAATTAATGGTGCTTCCTACTGCCAACTGATCTCACAAGCACATATTTATTAGACCCACCCTCATATGCTGGTAGGGGAGGTAGTTATGGAACAGGGTTCTATATATCAGTAGAGGAAATGCAACTGTATAACTAGGTATTTAGTACAATGATAATAATGTATGCACTTTCCCTGATGGGGTAGTGATTGCTTTTTAGGGGTGACTTAGGAATCATTTAATTGAATGGTACTATTTGAGCTAAGTATGAAGCATTAATGGAAATTTGCTGGTATATATATGGAGAAAAATTAATACAATTTTCCACTGAAGGATTTTCATCTGAGTAAAGCAGTAATTCCATTTGTTTTCTAGATATATTATCTTGAGAATAGTTAGCTGGCTATTGAAATATTCTAGCCGAGAACTGATGAGTTTCTTAAGTAAAGAAAGCCTAGAGACATGAGGATTTGATTTATTAAGAGTGACTCATAGGTTTCTTATTGAATAGCTAGATGGATAGAGGTATTGAATTCTGAAATGGGGAATGTAGGAAGAAAAGTTTTGAACTTTGGGTTTTAGATGGCAGTGAGAATTGGAAGTGGAGAGGCCAAGTTATTTGTTTTAGATGTGTGGCAAGTAATTAGATTCTTTTAGAATATTTCTCAACATTGTTAAATATAGGTATGAAAGAGGGCTGAGGTCATAGAAAATACACAGTTTTCAGAAAAAAAGTGGGAAAGCATTTAGTTGTAACCATACTTAATTTGAAACATCTAAAAAAAGCAAAAAGAAAGTTTTTTTAATTTTTTAATCTCTCATCTTCTTTTAAATTTAGCTGAGTCCTCCCTTGCACTATTAAACACAAATCAAAGAACTGAGCTCTGGAATAACATTGCAGTTTGACAAACTTTCATGAAGAAAAGCATATGAAAGTCGTCCAGAAGACTCATTTGTTAGCTAAACTTGCCAAGACAACGACCACCAAAAAAAAGATCTGTCATGCACTAAAGAGTATTCAGAACAATGGCTTTAACCTTTGCAGAATGGGCCATTTTATTTTATTTTATTTTTGAGAAATAGAAAGAAGTATAACTATTAGATAAAAAGGAAAGTAATTTTTCTAAATGAGATGTAATTTTCAAAACATCTTTTGAAAAGATAGGAATAGTAACCTTTAATTATGACTGGGATTTGTACAGAAATACTGATACACCAATTTCATCAAAAGCAGATGTTCCACTTTCAGTGTTTCACCAAAAGGAGGAAGATGACAATAGCAACTTAGTAACAAAAATAATAGGAAATGAAAAAAAAATAGGAAATGTAATATCTTACTAATACTCATTTTACTCAGATGCAGACCTTGCAATGGGAAAATCTTCTTTTGCTTAAAGTAAGCCTGATTGCTATAATGGTTTGCTAATTTTGCTCTCCTTGAAGTCATTCCAGCAACTTAAATTCTTGCAAAATGATGCTATCGCTTTCCATCTCTTGTTACTTCCCCAGTCACAGTGATGCTTTTGCACTTTGTTCTAAATATCCTAGATGGAACTCTGACAAATACATTAGGTATGCATCCCACGCTTCGGATTATCAGCAATTCCAGATTTTCTTGGGCATCAGTTTTCTTGTTTCAAGATTTGAAGGTTATATCTTTCTTCTCTTTAATTCTTCCCAGTTTGCATTAGCTCTCTAGAGCCAGTTAGAGGTCATAGGAACTCATTTGAGCTGCTTTTCTAAATTGTTCTATCATTTACTTGCAAAAGGAATTTGATGTGTAGAGCAAAGCTCCCCCGAAAATATAAAAAAAGATTTTTTTGTTGTAATCAGAACCTGTTTTCTTTCTTGTCTTTGCATCACGTCGTTGCTCATTTGCAAAAAAAAAAAAAAAAAAAAAAAAAAAAAAAGATGAAAAGATAAATTAATAAAAGCAAGTTTACTAAAAACATTTTTAAATAACAACTCAAGTGAAGGAATGAGATCTCTTACCTCTACTCCTGTAATTAAAGACATGAAAAAAAAATAACTTGCAAGCTTAGTACATTTTCAACCATCATAAAAAGGAACAACACAAACATTTAGTATATTTGTCAAGTAATATAAAAAGTGGTGAAAAAATAGGTTATGTTTTTAAATGTACAAAGATTAGAAAAATTTGAATAAATAAATTATTTTAAGTTTTAATTACATCTCACAACATGCTAATAACTTTACCTAGCTTGGTGATACAGTTTAGGAAAATTTGATATTTAATTTTGATATTTAATTTTTGATATTTTGAAGAAGAGTCACAGATTTATGAGGGGTTTTTATTGACATCAAAATTTATTGTAAACTTTTAGTTTACAATTAAGAAGTCAGTATTTTTATGATGATGGTAAGAGCTGGGTTAACTCTAATTTTTTATCAAAAAGTGGAGTTTTGGGACGCCTGGGTGGCTCAGTTGGTTAAGCAGCTGCCTTCGGCTCAGGTCATGATCCCAGCGTCCTGGGATCGAGTCCCACATCGGGCTCCTTGCTCCGCAGGGAGCCTGCTTCTTCCTCTGACTCTGCCTGCCATTCTGTCTGCCTGTGCTCGCTCTCGCTCACTCTTTCTCTGACAAATAAATAAATAAAATCTTAAAAAAAAAAAAAAAAGTGGAGTTTTGAAAATCTAACAGGTTTTAAAAAGAAAATATTACAAAAAAAGAAAATATTACTATAAAACATTTATGTCTTGAATGATTTTATTTTATATTCATTAGCTTACAACACATTTGGTAAACAAAACTATTGCCAAAAATGTACTTTTCTTTTTTTTTAAAGGGAGTCCTTTTTTTTTTTAAATTTAAGATTTTATTTATTTATTTGACAGAGAAAGAGAAAGAGAGAGAAAGAGAACACAAGCAGGGGGAGTGGCAGGCAGAGGAGAAGCAGGCTCCCCACTGAGCAGAGAGACCAATGCCAGACTTAGTTCTAGGACCCTGGGATCAAGCTGAGTTGAAGGCAGACACTGAATGGACTGAGCCACCCAAGCACCCCCAAAATATATACTTTTCTTTCTGCATGTCCACACTCTGGCTGACCAGTAAGCGACCCAACAGGCCATATGTGAAAGAAAAGAGTTGGCCACATTTCTAAATAAGGGTCATGTAGAGAGAGAATTGTGGCCCCAAATAATTTTATGGATGTAGTTAAGATTTTTTTTTTAAAGATTTTATTTATTTATTTGACAGAGAGAGATCACAAGTAGGCAGAGAGAGAGAGAGAGAGAGGAGGAAGAAGGCTCCCCACTGAGCAGAGAGCCCGCCCGATGCCGGACTCAATCCCAGGACCTTGGGATCTGACCTGAGGCTTTAACCCACTGAGCCACCCAGGCACCCCTGTAGTTAAGATTTAAAGAGGGACTACTAGAAAAGACCATGGAAGAAACTAGTTTCACAAAGAGGAATTCTAACCAAACCCAGTACAGCTTATTTTAATGCAACATTAATACTAAGGCAATTAAAAAAAAATAAAAATAAAATGGGTGACTGCTAAATTATACAGTCTGGAATATTTCAACAGGTATAAAAGAGGGATTTTCCAGGCCAAGCTTGAATTTGTATGTACTCAGCAATCAGATGGAGAATAGTGTATTTACATCAGGGTATATAGCCAGAGAAGAAATTTTTATATTGTCTAAAGTGTAAAGTTATGTTATACATGAGTAAATGAAAGAGTAGATAAATATTTTATTTGAAATATTCCAAATCATGACAAGTCTGACAAAAGTACTGTACATCAAGACATAATTATCAAGGTTTTAGTAAAGTCATGTTTTTCTTAAAAGAGAATTTAAGTTATTCTAATTTTTTGATTCCTTTAAAAGACAATTACACACAATTTCCTAATCAAAATTTGAGCAAATGGCCTAAAAACTTGCGTTGTTAAAACAATGCCTCAATGTTTATCCTGCACAAATGGGGAAAAGTTGAATTCCAATAAAATATTTTTATAAATGGTAAAATATATTGAAATGTATTGAAATCTCACTACTTCATTGGATTTATTTCAATAACTTCAATAATCTTATTTTATTATATGTGATTATAATTTATCTTAATAGGCACTTTATTTTTCCCTCTCAATTATACACTCAAAGCCTGTCACTTTTGATAAGTAGCTATTAAGGAAATTTATGTGAGGAATTTATGTAAGGAAAATTGTCCTAGCTACAAGATCAATGCTTATGGTAGACTCATCTTTAACACGTTCCCATTGAAGAGTGATAGCATGTGAGTTCTTTGCAATTGTTACATGGATACACTGCTTGTAATTAGTGTGCTGAGTTTTTATGTATTATCCATTGTTCATCATATTTAATAGTTATCAAATGCCTAAAGTAAAAAATTAAATTCTAAGGGGCGCCTGGGTGGCTCAGTAGGTTAAAGCCTCTGCTTTCGGCTCAGGTCATGATCTCAGGGTCCTGGGATCAAGCCCCATATCGGGCTCTCTGCTCAGCGGGGAGCCTGCTTCCTCCTCTCTCTCTCTGCCTGCCTCTCTGCCTACTTGTGATCTCTGTCTTTCAAATAAATAAATAAAATTTAAAAAATAATTAAATTCTAAGTGTAATGTTTCTCCATTTTTCATACTCTGAAAAATTAGCTCTCAACTCTTTGATTTTAAAAAGCAATTCAATTAATTTTTATTTAATGCATTTGAAAATATTTATAAGAATAAACTTCACTAAATACTTTTGCTGTTGTTTGAAACTAAATACATTTTATTTTAAAAGGAAAATGCCATAGACAACCTGTAAAACACAAAATTAAAAAATCAAAATCAATATAAGTTTATGATACAAAGGAACACTCACAATATTCAGTGTAGGTCATATTTACGGATAAAAAATATATCCTGATTTCTTGCAATATGTTTCTGATTCAAAATACATGTAAAATAGCTTAGTATACTCCATGTAAAGAGAATTAATCTGCCACATCATTATTTATTTATTTATTTATTTGACAGAGAAGAGAGATCACAAATAGGCAGAGAGGCAGGCAGAAAGGGGGTAGGAAGGCTCCCCAGTGAGCAGAGAGCCTGATGCGGGGCTCAATCCCAGGACCCTGAGATCATGACCTGAGTGGAAGGCAGAGGCTTAAACCATTGAGCCACCCCGGACCCCCTGCCACATTGCTTTTAAAGTCTCATTATTCTAAATGCATCATTTGTTGAACAAATTCATCCAAATATGTTCAAGATAGTTGTGCTCTTTGTTATGGTAATTAACATTAAGATAAGAAAATCTTTAAAATTAAGCTTTGTCACCATTTTATTTCTATTTTCTCTATATGTTCTTAAAATTGTACATATAAGAACACGCAAACTACTTTCTTTGTTTATCTTGGCATTGTTGTTTCAATGCCTGTACAGGAGCATAGGCCTTACCTGAACTGGCCCCAGCACTTAAGATCTCATACTGTAATAGAAAGAAGAAATAGCGTCTCTATTGTTTGTTTTACTGTTTTTGAAACATTAAGCTTAAAATTGTTTCATATATTTTTTAGAAATGGCTGATTCATATAACTGATGTTTTATTACTGGTAGCCTCACTTTTCACTGATTTGAAGAAACTCTTTGCATCAAGGAAACACCTATTCTATCTTTAATGTATTTTCCAATCAAATGGAGGTTTTTTTCAGGCTTTATTCATTTTAGGGAGAGAGCACGCGTGAGGAGGGGGACAGGCAGAAGGAAAGACTCTCAAGCAGGGCTCCAGCAGAAACCGAGGCAATCCCTCAATCAACGGAGCCACCCAGGTGCCCCTGCAATCAAGCGTTTTATGAGCTGCCTTTAAATTTAGTTTACCACTTCTCAGATACATAGACATATCTTTTATTTTTTTTCTATTTTTTTTTTAAAGATTTTATTTATTTATTTGACAGACAGAGATCACAAGTAGGCAGAGAGGCAGGCAGAGAGAGAGAGGAGGAAGCAGGCTCCCAGCTGAGCAGAGAGCCCGATGCAGGACTCGATCCTAGGACCCTGAGATCATGACCTGAGCTGAAGGCAGCGGCTTAACCCACTGAGCCACCCAGTGGGTTATAAAAATATCTTTTATTTTTATATAGCTTTCTTCATCATGCTATTTGCTTTCGGAGTCATGCTTAGAAAAATTAGAGCAATACTTACTTATTTGTTATTTTAATGATTTTTACATTTAAAACTTAGGTCATTCACCAATTTGAAATTTATTTTTGTATATCTGCTGCATGTGTTTTACTCAGCTTTAGAGCCACTCCTGGAATTCTTGAGTCCATAAACTTAATTTCTGTAATATACTTGCATACAATTTTCCATATATCATTCCAGTTTAGAAAGTTCTCTATACCTTGGACAAGTAAATTTTTTTTTTTTTTTTTTTTTTTTTTTTTTAAAGATTTTATTTATTTATCAGAGAGTGAGGGGGGGAGAGAGCGAGCACAGGCAGACAGAATGGCAGGCAGAGGCAGAGGGAGAAGCAGGCTCCCTGCTGAGCAAGGAGCCCGATGTGGGACTCGATCCCAGGACGATGGGATCATGACCTGAGCCGAAGGCAGCTGCTTAACCAACTGAGCCACCCAGGCGTCCCAGGACAAGTAAATTCTTTAAAAACGTTCAAGTCACTGACTAGAATATATAACCTGTTTCTTATTTTTATGTCACAGCTGATGTTCTTAAGCTTTGAATAATATAGATGACAAAAAGAAAGCCACACAGAGTAAGAAAATATGAAACTGTATCACATGCACTGTTTTGAAATAAACTTAGGGAATATCTGCAAGCAGGGAGACACTCATTTCTATGGAGATGGTGAAGAGGATTGAGACTCCTGGAAAGAGTACTTAAGGGTGTATAAATATATGTCTGTGAAATCTCAGCGTTCATCTGAAATCATTCAGAACGCTGATCTGACAAAAAATAAAATTGTTGGAATAGTAGCCTTTCAGACCATTACACAGAGATACACTTTCATGGCATGAAACACCTGTCAAACCAAATATGATATATGCTCATCTTTTAAAATGATTTAAATGATCTCATAAAAGATGATTTTAAATAATTTTAGTTTGTGTTAGAGTCAATATGAGGCTAAATATATTATTCTGATTATTACAAATATGATATAAAATTAATTCATATTTTACCCTGATTTTCTGTGGAAACATTTAAAAACAATCCCTCGGGCTCATTTCATTTCTGGTTGTCTTTTCCCTGTAACTTAGTAACATCTGTCAGTGGAGATTCCCCAGGGAAGACAAGCCACTTCCCAATCCTGAGTCACTCACCTAGGCAACAGCAGGAGACAGGTGGGCAATGTCCTCCAAAGTGGGATTCAATTGCACTGACTGTTAGAGGCGATTTCCAGAAGCCCCCACTTGCTCAAAAAAGAGTTTATCCTTCAAATTTGCAGGGGCCTGACTCACAACATGCCCTGCAGCCCTGCCGGCTCTTTTCTGGAATCCACATCTTTCCAGCAGCCACCAGAAGCTCCCCTGTTTTGTTTGAGTCATCCGTATGTGGGGCTATAGGAACCAGGATATATAAATATATAAAAACAATACTTTTATTTTTAAAGGTTATTTCTTTATTGATTTGACACTGAGAAAGGGAGAGAGAGAGCGTGCGCACACACAAGTAGGCAGCAGCAGGCAGGAGAGAAGCAGACTCCGTGCTAAGCAGAGTCCAATGCGGGCTTGACCCCAGGACTCCGGAATCTTGACCTGGGTCGAAGGCAGATGCTTAACCAACTGAGCCACCAGGCACATTGGAACCAGGATATAGTTTTATAAACAGATAAAATAAGCATTTACAATTATTCTTGTTCTGTGGGATTCTTATGTCTGGATTAAGGATCTTTCAACTACTGCTTAACTATATGCTGACCCGGGGCGCCTGGGTGGCTCAGTGGGTTAAAGCCTCTGCCTTCAGCTCAGGTCATAATCCCAGGGTCTTAGGATCGAGTCCTGAATCAGGCTCTCTGCTCGCGGGAAGCCTGCTTCCTCCTCTCTCTCTGCCTGCCTCTCTGCCTACTTGCAATCTCTATCTGTCAAATAAGTAAATAAAATCTTAAAAAAACAAGACAAAACAAAACCTATATGCTGACCAGGAGCCTGAGCATTAAGAGATAAACAACTGAACTCCCATTTAGTGAATTTCCTGTCAATCTCACAAAGTTACTATAAAAGGGAGAAGAAAAACAATTCTACGCTACTTCTCTTGCATTCAGGGGCACTTTCTTGAAATTTATTCTTTTTTTTAGATAGACTCCTCTTCACACTGTTATCAATCCTTGAACTACGACCTACATCATATCGCATGCCCTGGTTTGTTTCATCCTTTCTTAAAGTAATTTATTGCCCAATCCTAATATTACCTTCCTGATGGCACTTTCACTTCCCTTGGTGTGTTGCCCTTCTCTTCTCTTTCTCTCATCTTTTCTTCAAAAATGCATAGTAATTACGGATGGTCCGCAATTTTCCAGAGTATGAAGAGGCCCATGCATTCAGGAACATAAAAATAAGCAGGTTAGCTGATACCTTTGGCTTTCTATTTAGTTGCTCTCTTTTATCTGTAGGGATTGAATCTTAAGTCATACTTCTAGAGTGTTATTTGGAGAAGCCTCTGTCCCAGGTGTTAACCACTCCCTTTTCTAGCACTAGCGATCACTCCCCACATGATTTTCACAATTAGTGAGGTGGGTATCACTGCCAGAAATGGTCAGCAATCCCTGTACCGACAGATGAAAGATGACTCCAGACTTTGCTGGGAAAGAGAGGAGAGGGCAAGGGGGTCAAGGCTCAGAGACCAAAACCCCTTTGCACTTCTTTGCTCCCGCCTTTTTTGGTCCTTCAGGATAATCACATATTCTTATCGCTGTTTCTCAAGTATGTGATGTGTGACAAGGGGTCCTACTGAAACTAGGAGGATCTGCTGAAGAGAAAGATACGATATGCTAATCTGTGTGTTCTCTAAGTTCTACTAAACATAGCTTAAGGGACAATGCATCCATCTCTTAGATCTCAGGGCTGCTGTTTGGGCTAGGGAAGCTTTCAGAAGCCAGCTCCCTGGGACATTCCTAGGGCAGAGTGGTCCTGTAGGCCTTGGTATTCCAAAGGCCCATACCCTTCTCTGAAACCTTCCATCGCCCTCCAGGGGCCTCACCTGTTACATTTTAACAAGTCAGGTGTTATGGCCGATTTCATGCTTTACATTAACCCCAACATATCACAATGCAAACTAAGAACTCAGGCTACTGGTTAAAAACCAATGTTGATTTTTCAGCCCCAAATACAGGTACTCTTAAGGGGAAAAGCTGCCCCCTGCATCCCAGACTAAAGCAGGATGCAATGCAGTAGCCCAGGGTATTGCGGCCAACGACTCAGGCGCTCTGCCAGTCAGACTCAGGGCAGCCTTGCCTTCCCCAGCCTGTGGGCCTTCATTTCTAGGTCTCTTTATCTAAGGCCTTGAGTGGAGGTCCTCTTCAGGAACCTCTGGTGAGGCCTCCTTATGGAGAAAAGAAGGGGAAATCTTTTTAAGATTTTGTTTATTTGACAGAGAGAGAGAGAGAGAGAGAGCCCAAGCAGAGGGAGCAGCAGAGGGAGAGGGAGAAGTAGGCTTCCCGCAGAACAGGCAGCCTGATGGGGGACTCCATCACAGGGCCCCCAGAGATCATGACCTGAGCTGATGGCAGATGCTTAATGGACTGAGCCTCCCAGGTGCCCCAAGAGGGGGTATATCTTGAAGACATCCCCTGCCCCCCCTCGGCATCCAGTACTCTTCTTCTACTCTGAGATCTTTCTTGCCCTCCTCACTTCCCCCACTCCAGAATCCATAAAACTGATGAAGCCTTTTGTTCAGGACTATCTCAACAGTGGGATGACTCCTCCATCCACACTGACCCACATTCTGTGGAGCAACACGGAACAGGGGGAGTCAGCACTTCCATTTTAGATTGCTGCTTATACCATTTTAAGTAATTAAAGGTTGAACTGTTTCCTTTTCTGACTTGTTGCATTTATTGGCTTCTCCAACACCTGGTAATTCCGTTCTCTCTTTCCCACATCAGTTGAGCTCCTGACATAGACATCCATCCCTTTGAGGATGAAATAGCAACACATTAAACACCGGGATCAACAGAAGCAATTGACTCTGACGCCAAACATCTTTAGCTCGAGAGTACTTGGCATTATGTATTGCTGATTCCCATAGATTTTTAATATGCACTTTGGCCATCTGTTAACTCTACCCGTGGCCGTATCAGCGGTGAGTGTTCTCATACAACTGAAATCTATCCGCATTCCATCTTCTTTGCCCTCTTATTTGTATTCGATTTCTTCTTTCCTTGGAAGGAAAAAATATAATCATTGCCAATTCCCTTGGCAATTGACCTTATGCCAAAAAACATTTAGTTCATGTATAACCTGGTGATATATGTCATGGAAGCTGAGGGAAAAGAGGCAGGGCTATGAAAGAATTAATATAAAAGTATTTCTCCAGTGGATTGTGAACATTCAAAGTGAAAGTCATGCTTGTTCAACTGCAGACCATGACTGGTAATGATAGTTTAGGTTAAATGCTTTAGGAAAGCTCTTGGTATACATATGGATATGATATATATTTTAAATTTTTTTGAGAGAGAGAGAGTGAGAGAGAGAGTGCTCATGTGAGCTGAGTCTCAGGAGTGGGTAGGAAGGCAGAGAGAAAGGGAGGCAGAAAATCCCGAGGTCATGATCTGAGCCCAAATCCAGAGCTGGAGGACTAACCAACTGAACCACCCAGGCGCCCTGAATATGACATAAATTTGGGGGCATTTTTCTTATTTGCAAACAAGGAATCATGGAACACTAGATAAAAAACAAATGATGTACTGTATAGTAATTAACATAACATAATAAAATTTTAAAAAACACACATAATAAAAAAACTGGTCAAATACTGATTTTTCTCATACAGGAGTTCAATAAACTTTATCAAATCTGATTACAGTATATTTACCTCTATAATGGTATAATTATATCTATAATATACCTATGGAAAAATACTCACCAGATTATAAATTTTAGCTACATAAATTATTTTTCACATCTCATATTACACATAAAGTCAATAAAATACATAAATGTAGATTTATCTTGATCACTTAATCCAATAAAAACAATAAAATCATTAAAAAGTAGGTTTATAGTTTTGAAATGATTTTGTTGTATAACAAATATATATATTTCTAAGTGCATATAGATTTTTAAGTGTATATATATTTCTAAATGCATCCTAGAAATTTATATATTGGTATTTGATCATGAAATCTATTTGGAGAATATTATTAAACTTTTTTACTGTGTTTTGTAAGTTATTACTTGCAATCATGGTGGCAAAATTAAATATGAAATTGTGCCAGAGACAAATTATAAATTCTAAGTTCTGGTTGATCTGCTCCTGTGATTTTGTTTGAAATCTATTACTTAACTACTTTGTTAATGATTTGGAAAAGTAGTTTTTATATTAAACTCAGTTTATGGTAAAATAAAATATACCAGGAAAGACAGAAAATATTATACTACAAAATGAAAAGCAATCATTAGAGGAGAAGAGTGGGAAAATATATTCGAAGAACAAAAGAGTATGAGTATAAATAAATTTGCTTTTAATTAGAGAAGATAGTATATTGCTTATGACTTGATGTTTTAACTTGTATTATTTTTTAAAACCTGTATGTAACATATATATGTATAGATACACATATATATATATATACGAAGGATCAACAATACATGAATATATGTAGATACACATCTAGATATATGACACCCTTGTTCTTTTGTTCTTATATCACCATAGAAAAAATTTCTTTGACCTGAATTCTCTTTCTCTTTCCTCTTTTATGTGAATTAGAGATAGAATATTGTTTTTCAAGAGAATCTTACTTTCTTCTGTTAGTTTCAATGTTTCAATTTTAGAAGAAAAGAAGGGCTTTAAATTATTAAGACCAGAGCCATTTCCAGAGAGTTACTAAGGTCTTTAGAGAAAGAATAGACTCCATAGTGAGAACCAGAAAATGAAAATGGGTGGGAAAAGAGAAAATTGGGGAGAGCAGCTAAGTGCAGAGCAGTACACGATACAGCCTGATGCAAGCCCAGTAGGTTATTCTAGGAGAATTTAACGGTGTTCTAGAAGGTAATGAAGAAGACAAAGTCATCTATCTGTTCACCTAATCAGACAAGTGACAGGTGTGGGAAGAGACAGACAAGTCATGCCAGAATATATAAATACTTCATGTAAATTCCGCTAGCTTAAAAAAAAAGGCTAAGAGGAAAGAAACATGGTGTAGAAAATGATATTAAAAATAAAGAAAATTTCTTGAGGTTTTAAAGAAAGAAACCCACAAATATTACCTAACAGTATGTAGTAAATTATGAAAACTGTTTCCTTTCAAAGAGTGGTTCAAATCAAACATTCAAGATAAAATGTGAAGGTTTGGTAACCCTCAATATGATGGTTCTCTAGCAGATTCAGGAAAACTTCAATGTTTTCTTTGACAATTCATTTCCTTTTTAAAGGCACAAATACCTTCTAGTAAGACTGGGAATTATTTTGATATACAAGACCAAGATGTATTTACATTCTTGTTTTTGTGACTGTCTTATGTGATGCAGAAATGTACTAAGCAATGTACAGATTACTGAAATCCCTATGGAGTAAAAAGCAATTAAGCTGAACATTTAATTTCAAATCATGAATATTTAAATCACTAAAAATATCTGACTTTTTTTTTTTTACATTTTCAGCCAACCTTATAGTCTTGAATAAAATATACTTATTTGAACAAGTTCAGATTTTAAGAGCTTTGAAATTTATGAAACTTTCCTTCCTAAAGCTATCTGATAAAGAAGATATGCAAGTTCTCAAAATTTTTCTTCCTGGCATTTCAAACATATTATCAAGGACTCTGGTGGTAGTATATTCAAGATGATGACACATGGGTGATGGTGCTCTGTGTGGACCTCATGCACTTTGTCCTTGGTCTAACAAGTAAGTGGAAAATTTTTTGAGTATCTTAGAATGTTTGTACTAAAAAAAAAAAAAAAGTCCCTGTGGACTACAGTATAATGTTAATATGATTAAAGTCTTGAGGTCTTGAGTTTCATCTCCATCATAGTTAAATTCCCATTGTTCAATAGCCATAGAATCACAACTTCAATATAACATGGGTCGTACTACTTCTACATTATGTCCTTAGTCACAAAGAGAACACTGATGACATAGGAAAGAGCAATATAAATTTATACACTCTTGGGGAGAAAATACTTTTTGGCATAATCTTCATTGGCAGTTCATCAATTCTATTACTTTCATCTATATAAAATGGAATTTTATGTTTCAGAAAGGTAGCAATTTAAAGTAAACAATCATGTGGGCAGGATTATAAAAACATAAAATAAAATTTGACATCAATATAATGAAGTACTTAAAAGTAGAACATTTGGGGCAGGCAGATGTGGGTTTCAGCACTCTCTCTCTCAATTAATTTCTTTCTGAACTTAAGAGAATGATTTACTGTCTCCAAGTTATTTAATGGTAAATGAGGATAATAATAGCTCTTTTTGTTAGTGGGTTGTATTCTTATTTAATAGTTACAACTGTATAGTGAATTTAAATGCTTAGAATGGTGCCTGGCACTTGGCAAACACTCAGTAATTATCAACAAAATTAGTACTTATGTTCAAAAGTGATTTAAATGTTTTCAAATTTATTTATATGCAGTTTCATAAAAACATAGTACCACTTAATAAAGACAAAATATAGATATTGATATAATAATTATTATTATAAGTTGTGTTGACACATTAATAGGTTAATAGATCCTCACTAGATAGATATTTTAAGATTAGAACCTATGTTTAGTTGTTTTTCAATTTCTAAACCAGGCAGAGTAATTAAAAATATATTTTATCATAAAATGTTATAAATATACTTTAAAAATTAAAGAAGGCATCACTGCTAACTGATTTTATGGTGCACTCTAACTTACAATGATGTTCAATTCCCAAATTGCTGCCTTCCTATCCCTGAATAATACTAACCAATTTCTGACAATTGTTTGAAGGTGTTGAATGGAAGACAACCTTACTAACAAAATTTTTACCTAATACGAATCACCTTTCTTGATGATAAGAGATAATCACCTTTCTTGATTTCCACAGAGAAATTGAAGATGATTGAGTGGCTTGTCAGATGTTCCTCTAGTGCAAACTTTTCTAATTTTCTTCCTTCTTTTTTTTAACCCTTTCAGTTTGAGTTAATGTCTAATTTTTAAAGAGAATTGATAAGGTATTTCATCATGTCATCTTTTCAAGAAGCAGCTCTCAGTATATAATGATTTGAATTTGACTTGTAAAGGACATATATATCTCAAAATCACTTACCAAGCAATGTAGAAATGTATCAACAAACCACAAGGCCTTTTTTATTCTGCCTTACTTTGTGTATATATATGTGCTAATAATGCACTATTTGCAGATTTGAATATTTTGATTCTCTTTAATTTTGGAAATTTAACTGGTCTTTATTCCTCTTTAAAATTTTAAAAATTTCTTTCCACTTATAAATGGGTTTTATATATCTGAGACACTGTTTTCCCTATATCTTCCAATGTTTTTCAAATCAGTTTAATTAATAGATCAGTTACAGTAAAGAGTTTACTTAAATTTATATTGTTCCTAAAACTTCAAGTATTGCCTGGTAGACTTTTACTCTGCCTGGTAGACTTTTACTCTGCCTTTTTTTTTCCCCCTTCATTTTGACTTACTGACTTGGTGTTTCACCATGGAATATTTGTCTTCAAATGTGAAAATCCCATTGTGTACCTCTTATCAATGGTCTAGCAACCTTTCAAGTAGTGTCCTCACAAACTCCACGAAAAGCAGACTACTCCAGACCTTCCAACAACCCTTATTTCCTTCCTTACTCTAAGAATTTTATTTCAAAAACAAAAGAAATTAAAAGAAAATTTGTTTTCTTACTTACAGAGTACTCCTTACTAGTGACAATAATATGGTAGAATCATGGTGTCACCTCATGTGAGGTTTAGAGCCAAATAACTTTAGTTTGCTCCTGACCTTGCTTTTCCAGTTGCTTAACTTCTCGAACTCTCAATTCTCTTTTACAAAACAGAGGTAGCAGATAAATGGACAGATGCTTTTGTAAGAATAAAATGAAATAATTTTGTAAAGCATTTAGCTTGTTTTATGATATATGAGAAATGCTCAATATCTGTGAGACCCCTTTCCTGTATGATATGAACAGTTCTGTAATAAATTTGCTTAATTTTTTAAGAAAATTGAATTCTTAAAATAGTTATGATACTCTTCTACCACTCTGCCATCACCTACAAGTCAAACTAAATTAAAATATCTTGGCATGTAAGATAGGTTACTTTTTGTATAGCATTATTCAATGTTCTATATGATATATGGATTATATGTTATAAACATATAAACAACTTTGATTTGCTTAGATTTTTAAATTTCAGGATATCATATGGAACACATAAAAATGGAATTTATGTTGAATAACTAATTTTGGAAATTGGTAGGTGAGCACAGATATATGGATATGACTTTAATTAAAGTTAGCCTAGACCTTCCAGGACCATATGGTGGTCAGGCAGCTCATAACAGATTCTACTCTTTCATTGTACGTGATTGTGACATCTATTTCTGCAATTATAGTGATTTTAGAATTTGAACATTTTAAAACAATGTAGTGTAATAAAAAACTTTAAAAAGTCATTTAAGGAAATTTTAAAGAAAGAAATTAAAATAATTCAAGAGATGGAGTACTCAGTGATAAGACACTATAAAATGACTATATGTGTTTTTAGCTTAGAAATAAAGGGGCCAAAAGAATATCACTGATTTTTCCAAAATTAAAACAACAACAACAACAAGAAAGAGAGAGAGAGATAGAAATAGAGACAGACAGAATGAAAGATAGATTACAGTCATAAAAAGTACAAAGTTATTATAAAAGTCCAAAAACTACTAAGATTTGCAATTTGCTCAAGATGTCTGCAGCTCAACAAACAAATATTCCACAAAGTTGCTTTTTCCTTTTTCTCTCCCCATTTTCCTTTATATGTAGTAGAATAGGTTCTCATGTTAACAACAACAATAATAATCTTTTGTTTATGTCTACCCTAGTATTATTAAACAAGCTTCTAGGGTCTGAAACTGCATTGATTTCTTTTTCCAATTTTTAATGTACTATCTGACACATTGCATCAACCAAATAATGTTCATGGAGAAAAGATACAGTCATAAATGCATAAGCAATCCTTCAGACAACAAAAACTAAAAAGCATCCAAACTGGCAAGGAAGAAGTCAAACTTTCACTGTTTGTAGATGATGTGATACTCTATGTAGAAAACCTAAAAGACTTCACCAAAAAATTGCTAGAACTGATACATGAATCCAGTAAAATCACAGGATATAATATCAATGCACAGAAATCTGTTGAATTTCCATACACCAATAATGAAGCAGCAGAAAGAGAAATCAAGGAATTCATCTCATTTATAGTTACACCAACAACTATAAGATACTTAGTAATAAACCTAACCAACGAGGCAAATTTCTGTACTCTGAAAACTATAGAACACTCATGAGAGAAAGATGACAAAAAGAAATGGCAAAATATCCCATGCTCATGGACTGGAAGAACACTGTTAAAATGAACATTGTTAAACATTGTTAAAACGTCTATAACAACAACAACAAAAAGTCTATAACATTAAAAAGTCTTTTAATATTGTTAAAATGTCTATACTAACCACAGCAGTCTACACATTTAATGCAATCCTTATCAAAATACCACCAGCATTTTTCACAGAGCTAGAACAAAATACTTAAATATGTATGGAACCACAAACGACCCCAAATGGCCAAAGCAAACTCAGAAAACAAAACAAAACAACAGCAAAAAAGCAAAGTGAGGCATCACAAGTTCAGACTTCAAGTTATATTACAAAGTTGTAGTGATCAAGACAGTGTGGTAGTGGCACAAAAACAGACATAGGGTTTGGTGGAACAGAAGAGAAAATCCAGAAATGGGGGTGCCTAGGTGGCTCAGTCAGTACCTCACTCTTGACCTCAGCTCAGGTCTTGACCTCAGGGTTGTGAGTTCAAGACCCAAACTGGGCCTCACAATGGGCATGGAGCCTACTTAAACAAACAAATAAACAAACAAACAAACAAAGAAAAGAAAGGAAAACCCAGAAATAGACCCACACTACATGGCCAACTAATCTTTGACAAAGTAGGAAAGAATATTCAATGGAAAAAAGACAGTCTGTTCAATAAACGTTGTTGGGAAAATTGGAGAGCAGCATGCAAAAGAATGAAACTGGACCACTCTCTTACACCATACACAAAAATAAATTTGAAATGGATGGAAGACCTAAATGTGGGATAGGAAGCCATTAAAATTCTAGAGGAGAACATAGGTAATAACTTCTTTGATATGGACCATAGCAACTTCTAACTAGATGTGTCCTCTGAGGCAAGGGAAACAAAAGGACTCGAATTCATCAAGATAAAAATCTTCTGCACAGTAAAGGAAACAATCAACAAAACTAATAGGCAACCTTCAAAATGGGAGAAGATATTTGCAAATGACATACAAAATAAAGGGTTAGTATCTAAAACATGTAAAGAACTCATGAAACTCAACACCCCAAAAATGAATAAATGAATAAAAAATGAGTAATCCAATTAACAATGGACAGAAGACATGAATAGACACTTTTAAAGAAGGCATACTGGGGCACCTGGGTGGTTCAGTGGGTTAAGCCTCTGCCTTCGGCTCAGGTCATGATCCCAGGGTCCTGGGATCAAGCCCCACATTGGGCTCTCTGCTCAGAAGGGAGCCTGCTTCCCCCTTTCTCTCTGCCTGCCTCTCTGCCTACTTGTGATCTCTCTCTGTGTCAAATAAATAAATAAAATCTTTGAAAAAAAAAATAAAGAAGGCATACTGTTGACTAACAGATACATAAAAAGATGCTCAATGTCACTTATCATCAATGAAATATGAATTGACACTATAATGAGATATCACCTCACATCTGTCCAAATGCTTAAAATTAACAACACAGGAAATAACAAGTGTTGGCAAGGGTGCAGAGAAGGAGGAACTCTTAAACTGTTGGTGGGAATGCAAACTGGAGCAGCCATTCTGGAAAACACTATGGAGGTTCCTCAAAATTTAAATATAGAGCTATGCTAGGACTCAGCAATTGCACTACCAGGTATTTATCCAAAGGATACCAAAAATACTGATTCAAAGGGGCATATGCACCCCAATGTTGATAACGGCATTATCAACAATAGTCAAATTATGGAAAGAGCCCAAATGTTCATCAACTAATAAATGGACAAATAAGTGGCCTGTGTGTGTGTGTATAAAATGAATGGACAAATAATTGGTGTGTGTGTATATATATTATATATAAAACATATATATAATGGAATATTACTTGGTCATCTAGAAGAACGAAATCTTGCCATTTGCAATGATGTGGATGGAGCTAGAGAGTATGATGCTAAGCAAAATAGGTCAGTCAGAGAAGGAAAAATAACCATATGATTTAATTCGTATGTGGAATGTAAGAAACAAAACAGATGAACAGGGCAGGACAGACTCTTAAATATAGAGAAAATAATGAGGGTTGCTGGAGTGGAGGTGGACGGGGGGATGGGTTAAGTGGATGATGGGTATTCAGGAGGACACTTGGGATGAACACTGGGTGTTGTATGTTAAGTGATGAATCACTAAATTCTACACCCGAAAGTAGTAGTATACTATGTGTTAACTAACTAGAATTTAAATCAAAAGTTGAAAGAAAAAAAAAAGCTGCTATATCAGAAGTACTCAAAAGTTGCTATAGGGATCGCACAGATAACTAAAAAGATATTGCTCTGGAATAGCCTTTGGCTACAATGGATTGGTTATTCTACTAATGGATTACACTCTTCTTCCTCCATCCCTTTCTCCTCCCTCTCCCTCCTCCCCTCCCCCTCCTCCCCTCCTCCTCCTTCCCTCCTCTTCCTCTCCCCCTTCTCCTCCTCCTCCTCCTCCTCCTTCTTGTTCTTCTTCTTCTCCTCCTCCTCCTCTTTCTCCTGCTTCTTATTTTATTTTATTTTTATTTTTTATTTTTTTTTAAAGATTTTATTTATTTATCAGAGGGGGGTGGAGAGAGCGAGCACAGGCAGACAGAATGGCAGCAGAGGCAGAGGGAGAAGCAGGCTCCCTGCTGAGCAAAGAGCCCGATGTGGGACTCGATCCCAGGACGCTGGGATCATGACCTGAGCCGAAGGCAGCGGCTTAACCAACTGAGCCACCCAGGTGTCCCTATTTTATTTTATTTTATTTATTTTTGAGAGAGAGTGTGTGCACATACATGGGGTGGAGAGGGGCAGAGGAAGAGAGAGAGAGAATCTTAAGCAGGCTTATGATCCTGAAATCATGACCTGAGTTGAAACTAAGGTTTGGATGCTTAACCGATTGAGTCACCCAGGTGCCCTGACTACACTCTTCTAAATAGTTTGTTTTGGACCTGTTTTATAGATTACAGAGTGTTACAATATTTGAAATAAAATTTGTTTTTCTTTTAAAAATGACACTGTAATTTTATAACAATGAAAATAAATACTTCAGATTGAAATTATTAAAATAATTTAAGGGATATGCAGATATACTCATATTACTCTGAGTATTATTGCTAAGATGATAGAAGTATCAGTGCTATAGTTCTCCACTTTTAGAAGACTACTGTTAGACTAAAATCATTTTCTGGAGATATTTCAAGTCACTTGCCAAATAGAACAGAGGTACTCAAATGAAGGATGCCATTTCTTGAAGTTTTTTTAGTGTTTGGTAAATGAAGGAAGATGGAATACTTGACCTAATATACTATAAAACTATCTTATGTGATTTTATCATTCTAATCAAATTTATGATGAATGCTATAGCATGAGTTTTCTATTTTTCAGTATTTTAGTTCATTGTGGAACTAGATTATACATAGTACAATAAACAACTATAAGTTCAATGTAGTCCTTGATCCAACTGTAAGGGGAAAAAATATAGTTTTGCCAGCCATGAAAGTACAAGAGGACATGCTATTTCTGCATGTAACCATATAATTTCAAAGTCAAAGCTAAAAGAACAAATCAAAGCTAGTGATATTGTATTATAAAACATCTGAAATGAAGTAGTTATTTCAAGTATCAGTGTAAGCAATACAACAGAAAATACCTGCCGTTTTAAGAAATCGGAAAAAAAATCTGAATGATGGTATTATGTTTAAATTAGTTTATCGGAAGACTGCTCTGTTTAGTTTCCAGAACTGGAAGATTTTTTCTGGAATAAATGGATAAAATCATCAGAAAACCAAGAATCTCTATCATAGTGTTCCTTTTCATCTGTTACTTTAATCTTAATGAGTATATTATAATAAGAAATGAGTCCCCACTGACATGGGTGTGAGTGGCGTAATGGCAGTGTCTCCTTTTTTCTAGGTGCTTTCAAGGCTGAGTCAGGGTTTATTTTTTTCTCTATGGTCATAATTTCATTGTCTTACAGGTAATCCATCCATGGATGCTGTTGCTGACCAACTGCTGCTGACAGCAACTTTTGCTTCCTAATAGGGACGTAGCTATGCCTATTTTTGAACATTTTTTTTTTTTTTCTGCTTGGCATTTAGCCCAGGAAGAAATACTTTATTTTCCTAGATGTTCTTGACCTCCAAAGTCAGATGACCTTCCTCAAATTTTCTCTGATCCTACATACATATACATTCTCTTGCCTTTCTCCTGATTCCTCACTCATAAGCTCTGAACTACTCTCAAATGCTTCTCGCACTCTTAAACGTTGTCCTTCCTAAGAGATTCCTGCCCTGCAATAGTTCCCCCACTCCCCCTTCCCTAACCTCTTTCACCTCAACTTATCTCAAAACTACAATGCCCCTTAAGTTTGCATTTAATCATAGCCACAAATTTAGGATTCAGCCCAACATTATTATGCTAAGGCATAGGGAATATAAAGGTGAATAAAACATAGCTTTCTCCTGGGGAAGGTCATGTTTTAGCATAGAAAAATGACAGAAAACCATTATTATTATAAAGGACTGACAAAATCATTGTAAGAGATAACCATCAGATTTAAGGTGCACATGAAATGGACCCTACTTGAATATGATGATTAGAAAGTGGTGAATTAAAAGGAAGGACTTCTTGCCTAAGGTATGAACAAGAAGAGAAAGATAGGATTCTAGGGAAAGGAGCACTATCACAAAAGGCAGGACAGCAATACCTTAATGCTGTTGGAGAGTATGTGGAGAAGTGAGGCAAGAGCCTGAACGATGAAAATCTTATTTACCATCTTAAAGACCTTAACCTTTTTCCCATAGGAAAAGGAGATATGTCAGAGAGTTTTTAATCATGAGAATGACATGATTGGATTTATAATTTATACAAGTTACTCTGATAAAGGTGTGGAAGAATGACTACCAAAAGCACAGACAATAACAACAACAAAAATATATAAAGAGGAGTATGTCAAAATAAAACATTTTAGGGCATCATAAGACACCATCAATGAAGTAAAAAGATAACTCCTGAAATGGGGTAAAATACTTGCAAAGTATATATCTAGTAATAAATTATTATCTAGCAGGATGCCTGGGTGGCTCAGTTGGTTGGACGACTGCCTTCGGCTCAGGTCATGATCCCGGAATCGCAGGATCAAATCCCACATCAGGCTCCCAGCTCAATGGGGAGTCTGCTTCTCCCTCTGACCTTCTCCTCGCTCATGCTCTCTCTCACTGTCTCTCTCTCTCAAATAAATAAATAAAATCTTTTAAAAAAATAAATTATTATCTAGAATATATAAATAACTTTTTCAATTCAACAATTTAAAAAACCCAATTAAAATGGGTAAAGCACTTGAATAGACATTTCTTTAAAGAAAACATATTATAACCAATAAACCTGTTCAATGTCAGTATCCTAGGGGAATGCAAACCAAAATCATAATGATAAACCACTTTATACCCATTAAGATGGTTAGTATCCAAAACAAAAACAAAAATAAAAGATAACACAAATGTTGGTGAGGATGTAGATAAATTGGAAGCTTTGTGCACTGCTAGTTGCACAGCAGTGGAAAATGGAAAATGGAAAATGGTGATTCTGATGTGGAAAACAGAATAGCATTTCTTCAAGAAATTAAAAATAGAATTACAATGATCCAGCAATCCTACTTCTGGGCATATGCCGAAAATAATTGAAAGTAGAGACTCAAACAAATATTTGTACATCTATGTTTATACCAGTTTTATTAACCTTAGCCAAGAGGTGGAAACAAATCAAGTATTTACAAATAGATGAATGGGTAAACAAAAAATGCTACAACACACACACACACACACACACACACACACACACACACTGAAGTATTATTTAATCCTTAAGAAGGAAGGAAATTCTGACACATGCAGCATGGATAAACTCTGAAAAGCTTAGTAAAAGTGAAATAAACCAGTCACGAAAGGACAAATACTACATGATTCTACTTATATAAAGTACTTAGGGTGGTTAAATTCATGAAGACAGAAAGTAGAGTGGTGGTTGTAGGAGGCAAAGGGAGAGAAAAAATTACAACAGAAGGTCACTGTTTAATAGGTATAGAGCTTAAGTTGGGAAGATGAAAGTGTTCTGGAGATGCATGGTGGTGGTGGTGTACAAAAATGTGACTGTACATATTATCAGTGACTTATATACTTAAAAGTGGTTAAATGGTAAGTTTTATGTTATGTATATCTTACCATAATTTAAAAAAAAAACAAATGTATTGCCATACATTTGGACAGTATTATTAAAGATAAAAGAACATTATTTGAGAAATATCTAAAAAATAAAATGGCAGCATATAAAGAAAGAGAAGGGTAAACAAAAACATCTAGTATGGGTTGATTCTATTTTGCAAGCCTCCTTTACATTTTCTGCAGTGGTCGACTACACATAGAAGAGAAGGGACCTGGATTCTCTTTCGCATGGCAAGAGTTGCTGACCAGATGGATCAGAATGATGACGGTGGGATGGGGGTTCTCCATAGCGTCACAAGTTTGATAAGCTCTCTAGGTGACTCAAAACCTTGAGAACAGTAAATTGGAGAGAAAAGATAGATTAGAAGAATGAATTTAGACATCTGGAGTACACCAACATTAAGGAGAAGGAGGACAGTGATATTCAATATGGAGATAGAAAAAGTGACCCAACAGATGTACTATGAATCATAAGAGGTAGCTGGAAATGCACCAGACATAGTCATGAAACAAGAGAGCAATTAACTGTGTCAAATGCAGCAGGGAATTGCACTAGGTGTAAACCATGTATAGTGGCTTTAAAAAAAATAGGTTATTACTAGTCACTTTAGCTGTGGCATTGTCAATACAGCTATAGAGTCATAAATCCAACTGACCTAGGTTGAGGGAAAAATCAAATCAACGGGCAAAAATTAAGAAGTAAATGGCAGATTATGGTTTTAAAAATGAGGTTTAATTGGAAAGAGGAGAGAGACAATAGCTAGAGGAGTAATTAGATAAAATAAAGCTTTAAAAATTCATACAAATAGGATGTGAGCAGGTTTATAGACTGAAAGTAGAAATCCAGTCGAGAGAGCAAAAACATACATAGAAGAGAAAGGAGAAGAGGGATGAAACATTAGTGTTCTTGCCAAGGAACATGGCACTCTTGACCTTGACCTGAAGGTGTCTAGTTAAACAAATACCTCTCCTGGATTTCCAAATTCTGGTCAGTGTTTGCACCAAGTCATGAATTTCTTCAGGCAAAATGAAAATATTTCAGCTCATAATTATTTTCTTTCCTAAGAAACTATGACAATACATACATTGTGTTCCGGATTTTTGGTAGACGTTCTGGAAATTCAAAATCTAAGTGTTGCTAATCATTCCAGAGTTTGCTGTCTTTTTTGTCTCTGTTTGAGGCTCAAACACAAGCCTGGGAAAATTTACATTCCATTTTTAATTTTGCTTCCTCACTCAGGATGAGTGCTGAGAGGCACATCTACACAGGCATGAAGAAAGAAAACTTTGCATTTGTGTCTCTGCTCCAAGTGAGGAGTGAAAATGGGGCCAGCTAGCCAGAGCACAGCAATTAGATCTGTATCTCCTATAAGAAATCATAACGTCTTTGCAGGGATGCCTTCATTTTCAGGTGCTGAGACCTGATCCTATTGTCATTTTGTTTGTAAGACACAAGATGCACAAGAGATTGAACAATGCTTCAAGGGTAATAGAAATGTGAAGGAGCAGCACCCTTCCAGGGGAATCTCAACTCTAGGTCTACGAGTAAATTCTGCCTCTGTATATCCATCCTCTTCAGGAAGGTGAGCAGTTAAAGTAAGGACCTATCTAACTTAGACTATAAAATGTGTTCTCAGAAATTAGTTTTTGAAGATTTGATACAGGAAGTCTTATATTACTAGAAAAGCATGGATTATGTTACATGAACTCTTCTAGGGAATGGAATCATTAAATCTTTTAAGTCCCAAAAGAACACTGAAGGAATCGTGCTAACCCAAAGTTGTACATTCACGTTTTTGACAACCTTCGGGGTGCATAAACATAGAAGCAACAGAGTGGTTTATCAAAGTGGTCCTTATATTGAATATTTTTATTGTATTTTCCACTCACTGGAAAATGCTAATCTTTTAATCTGCTTTTCTCCATTATAAGGAAAGTACATGCAAAAATTAGTTATGTGTCTTTACCAGCAGTTAAGACTGTAAGCATCTCCAATGGGTGTTTTTATAATCCACTGTCCTGATCTGCAATTCATGATGATGGAATTTTTCAGCTAATAGTTAACTATTTAAAAACCTGCGATTGCACTACTGGGTATTTACCCCAAAGATACAGATGTAGTGAAAAAAAGGGCCATCTGTACCCCAATCTTTACAGCAGCAATGGCCACGGTTGCCAAAATGTGGAAAGAACCAAGATGCCCTTCAATGGACGAATGGATAAGGAAGATGTGGTCCATATACACTACGGAGTATTATGCCTCCATCAGAAAGGATGAATATGCAACTTTTTTATCAACATGGATGGGACTGGAAGAGATTATGCTGAGTCATAATTTCCTATAAGTCAAGCAGAGAGAGTCAATTATCATATGGTTTCACTTATCATATGGTTTCACTTATTAACAAGTAGCATGGAGGACATGGGGAGATGGAGAGGAGAAGGGAGTTGGGGGAAATTGGAAAGGGAGGTGAACCATGAGAGACTATGGACTCTGAAAAACAACCTGAGGGTTTTGGGGGGGGTGGGAGGTTGGGGGAACCAGGTGGTGGGTATTAGGGAGGGCACGTATTGCATGGAGCACTGGGTGTGGTGCAAAAACAATGAATACTGTTATGCTGAAAAGAAATTTTAAAAAAATTCACCATTCTTTATTCCCTAATTTTGGTAGAATTATACAAACCCAACAAGATTCAAAGGGAGTTTTAAGAACTGATCAGCAAATGGGAGTGTTCAGAAGAATATTACTAACATCAAAATTTGGAATCATGAAGATGTATTTCAAAAAACATCTCAGCCCCCTGTGTCAAAAATTACCATCCAAGTTCACTTACATTCTACTAGCCTCTTTCCTTCACTCACTACATTTATTAATTTAAAAATATTTCCTGGGTTGTCTAGGTGGCTCAGTGGGTTAAGCATCTGGCTCAGGTCATGATCTCAGGTCATGATCTCAGAGTTCTGGGATTGAGCCCCACGCACTGACCTCCCTGCTCAGTAGGGAGTCTGCTTGTCTCTTTCCCTCTCCTTCTGCCTCCCGGGTCCCGCACCCACTCCTGCATGCTCTCTCTGTCTCTATCTCTTTCAAATAAATAAATAAAATCATTTTAAAAAATCCTGATTACTTTGTCCTTTGTGCCAGATTCTTATCTGAAGGCTGGCGATATAGGAAAGACCAACAAATGCTATCTGTTCATGGAGTTTAAGTTCCAGTAAAGGCACTCTTTTGTTCAAACTTTCTCATATATTATCCTTGTGAAATATCTTCTCATTTCCTTTTCCACTGTCTCTCTCTCTCTCTCTCTTATTTATTTATTTATTTATTGGTTTCACACTTGGGTTACTGAAATACTTACCCAACCAGGAGTTCTTTTCTCCAATGTTTCTCCTTTCTTAGCTAGTTCGCCCTTTTCTGTAAGATTTATTATCCTAAATAAAAATCTGCATTATGTCAGCACCCTGCTCAAAATCTTTTAATTGGTCATCATTGTCTGGAAATTCCCCAACATTGCTTCAAGACCTTTCACTTTTAAAAAATAATTTGAATTTCCAGAATGTTCTGCAAATCACACCACTACATTAACATGAATACAAATACAAATATGAGCACAAATACTAATATTAATACTAATACTAATACTAATGTTGAATAGCCTACTCTCAGATGTACCCTTGGGATTGTCCATGGTTTGGCTCTTACTATACATCAGAGTTTCCTGCTCTCTTCAGTCAAAATCTTGACTTATTTCTGAAGCAGTTGAGGATACTACCTGTTCCAGGATATGATGTAGTATATCTTCCCCCTTTGTATTCTCATAAACTAGTTTTTCTTTGTGTAAGAGATCTCACAGTTATCTTTGTACCTATCTACTTTTCTACCTATTTCTAGGTTTTAGCATTCATAGGATTAAAAAAAAAAAAAATCTGAGGCTGAAGGAATCACTTCTTCATCCTGACTTCATCACTTGCTGGGTGACCTTGAGAAATGTATCTTCCCTCTTATTCATTTTACCACCACAAAGTGAGATGAGATCACTCATAAAATCAGGAGAGACCATGCATGCAGACATCTATAAGGCATCAGGGTCCACATGGAGAGTACACTTCGAGAAATAAGGGTGGAAAACATAAGAGCGACAGAGACAACTCCAGGATTTTTCATGGCTGTATTCATGGTGCCTGGCTTGTGTTGGGAATGTAACGCATCTTTATAAAATATATTGATATATACCAAAGATTATTTTCAGTACAGTATGACTACTAAATGCTGAGTAGTAAAATAAAACCCGAAGATTTTGAGCACAAAACTATATCAACTTTGGAATCAAAACTATATCAACTTTAAAATCCAGATGCTTGTGAGCATATTTTTGTTTTGTTTTTTTCTCCGTTTCTTCCTCTGGTTGCCCTTTCCTAAGAAGGGAAGTATTATATTAATCCATAAAAAATAAGTAAGCTATATCATATTGCATCATATATTGACTAAATCTATACAGTACATTTTATTGCTGCTGTACTATAATCATTTTCCTTATTGCTGACTTTCTAAAAATTAGTCGCAATGAGAGCTTTAAGGCTTTATTACTATAGGTAAATTTCCTATTAAAAGAATCTTATTTTTCAGGGACCAACAATCCTGCAATTTAGATGTGGAAATTAACTTTATGACACATTTTCTTTTATCTCGTAAAAAGAAATTGTCCAAATCCGAAGGAAATAAGACTTTGAGTATAGACGAATGTTAATAAATATAAAAATGCAACCTACTGCAATACCACATTATGATACTCTACTGATTTTCACTGCCAACAAGTGCATTAATGTGTAGTATTTTCAGGGGGAATTAAGAGAGGGAACATTTTTTTGGCAAAGGATAGTAAAGGGTTCTAATTATATCCCCAAGAATATTGTAGTCTGCATTTATTATAATCATATACGACTTTGGATACAAACTATCAAAAATAGTTTAGTACAATTCCTGATAACTCATGATTCTTTAAAAAGAAGTGCTTAACTTAAAAGATTTTAGTAAAAATTGTAATATGGAATATTTTACATATGAAGTTCATCTCTCCAGAATATCAAGCATATATAAAGGACAATTTTAAGACTGTGGCAATTGTGTTGATGTATTTCCAACTGTTTACCTCCTATTATTAAATAAAATTCCCAACATTATTTGAATTTTAGCCATTACAATTTTTGATATAGATTTGGGCCAAATCTATATAAATTAACAGAAGTTTGAAGTTTTTCTCAGGTTTGGGGAGAATTAACATTATATTAATATCTTAGTATGCATTGAGTTGAAGAGTATAATCATACGTATTTGAACAACCAAACACTTTCTGGAAATTTTTATTTTTAAAAAAATGTAGGGGCGCCTGAGTGGTTCAGTCAGTTACGTGGCTGCCTTCACCTCAGGTCATGATCCTGTTCTGGGGACCCAACCCTGCTTGGGGATCCCTGCTCAGCGGGGCATCTGTTTCTCTCACTCATTCTCTCTCTCAAGTAAATAAATAAAATCTTTATTTAAAAATGTATGTGCTATACTCATGCAGCTCAAACCAGAGCGAGATCTGAAATTACAAATGAAACATTCCAAAGACCCTAGGATATCTTTAGTCTGAATGATTTAGCTACAAAAAACAAGCAAATAAACAAACAAAAAAGCCCACCTTAATCACTTTTATTAAGCCTGGTACATCAGTTGATGAAGTCTTATCTAGTTGCAAACTATTCTTATAACTAGAATCAACTAATTATTCGCAGTCACTTAGTAGGCACTTATAGGAGAAGGACAAGAAGGAGAAGGAAGAGGGGAAGAAAAAGAGAGAATAAACACTTTCACCTGTCTCTGTCTATATAGTTATTTGCTTCCCAGATATTAGTTACTTAGCATGAGGTCCAGGCCACAATGTCTGTGATCGATGTCATGTCTGGTACTCACGTTCTGCGTACCTAAGGACACCACATTCCAAATAAACTTAATTATTTATGGGTAAAAGAAAGAAAATTAAAATGTGCACAAGAACTGTGATTCTTAAGATAAACAAAGGATTCAAATAAATAAAAGCAGTGTTTTCTATAAACCTGAGTGAAGATGAATTTTTACTAATTTTTTAGTAAAGATGAATTTGGACAGAGAATAAGCACAAAATAGGGAAATATATACAGTATAGTTTCAGTGTTATGTACCAATTAGCTGAAGTCTTAAAATAAAAATTATCCATAATGATCAATATGGACATTGATATTTGGTTACTACTTTGGAGGTAAATCTTTTGGCTAGATCCCCAACTCGAAGTGACTATAAGAAATTATAAATTTATATCCTGGTATACTGGAAAAATCTATTTTTTTGGTATGGGTGCCTGTCCAGTTAGCTAGCGTCTTGAAAGTAATGACTGGTTTTATTTTATTGTGATTCTAACACACATGCCTGTACCGTTTCCTTGATGTTCAATGAATATTAGCCTAGTAAGACAAGACCTGTTCATTCATGTGCTTATTCAAAATGAAAGAATATAAAATCTGCTCAGTATATTAAAAGGTCAATCAAAACCGGCCAGTTTCTATAAAGGACTACTGTCCCTTGTGAGGATGTGACAAATGTCACGCTCCTGGTTACTTTACCCTTACTTCCCAACTGACTGTGAGGACCTGCTTACTTTGAATAGTAGGAATAATGGGTAAACATTGAACATAACATACCTTCTAGTTGCTTTATTCTGTTGCTTCTTCTGAAAGTGGTCAGAATGACAGTCATTGGACTTGTCACTTGTATGTTTTACTGCCTTGTGTGGTTTGCCGGTGTTTGGTGGCTGTCTTCTCATTTTCAGAAGGCATTTCACTATCTGCAATTTTTCTTTTTTGCCCTGTGGTCTCCAATACATTTATTTTTCACAAAACACAACCATTCTTTCTTGTCAGCAAAATCTGTCTGCTTCTGTCATTTCATAGGCATAAATATTCTGCTTCAAACTAGCTGAAAAATGTTCATACAAAGTTTCTCTGCCTCACTCACATTATAGTAATGTAATAATAATGTAACCTCACGGTAACAGTAGATAGTCAGTTAGAAATGCATTCACAACCCAGCTCAGTGAGTACGGTGGTTGCCTTATTTGTGACCTGATTAAGTCATTAGATAGTAAATATGTCAAAAAGCAGTTACTGTCCCCTCACGAGCAATGCACAAGGCCATGATCATTTCTTAAGGAATGATGAGATACAGGGTTGTTTTAATGAATGCTTAATAACATAGCCTTCATTTAAAAATCAAATCAATATTTTAAAAAGCCGTTCTCAGAGATACAGTATTCTTTAGATTTACATGTATTAGTCTGAACAGAAAGAAATTCATGAAGATTGCTTTTAAAAAGTGCCCTTTTCAAAACAGAAGGGTACCTATTGCAAGTGTTTAAAGCACTCTATTGGAATCTACATATAACTGCATAAAATGTTGTAGCCATGTCTTTATACAATGATAGAGTATCTTTAAGGTTGTGCATTCTTAACTGTGTCATTGGCTTTACCTTTCCACCAATGATTATAAAAATAACAAAACAGAACAAAACCCTCAACATTTCAACACTATATGAAAAGCATGAACAATTTAAATTCTACATACATATATTCTTTTTTTTTATGTTTTATTTATTTATTTGACAGACAGAGATCAGAAGTAAGCAGAGACACAGGCAGAGAGGAGGCAGAGAGGAGGAAGCAGGCCCCCTGCCGAGCAGAGAGCCCGAAGTGGGGCTTGATCCCAGGACCCTGAGATCACGACCTGAGCCGAAGGCAGAGGATTAACCCACTGAGCCACCCAGGCGCCCCGGCATACATATATTCTTATTGCTTTTGTCACTCATACATTGGATTAAATCCAAAGTTGAGAATTGATTAATGCACAAAATTAATTTATAAATGGGATATTTTAAGCATTATGGGCCATAGTCTGTATTTGAAGTTGATATTTTTTTCCACTATAAATCAAACTATAAAAAATGCCTTTCTACTACTAACAAACACAATCTAACCTATGATGCTCCTTAATTATTTACTACACTGTGTACACTTCATTTCCAATGAAGCATATGTAACAATGTTCCAAAACAAAATAAAAGATCTAAGTTACCGGGAGCATATTCCCAGTCAGATCACGGGTTGTTAAGTTCTGCCTTCACCAAAGGTAAAACGTGGGGCGGGGGGTGGGAGGGTGGAGGGGGTGATTCTCCAATCTGAACAAAGTAGTTACGCCCTTCAAGGCCCGCAGAAGGAATTCAAGGTAGGTAGGAGTGAGTGAAACTGGAGGAGTGGACGTGCAAATCCTGGAGATGAATATTCAGCTCAGTGACTAGGAGTAGAGCAGCAGCTTCAGGTAACAGAGAATAAAATGAGACTCATAAAGACAACATATAGGTCAACCAATAGTTGTGCAATTTCTTTCCTCTTACTAATAATTTCCCCAGCTGCTATTCTGCATGTCTATTGAGAGCTTCATTCCTCTATAACTCACCAGAGAAGATCCTCACGTGGGATGGTTTGACTTATATTTTTTTGACTTTATGATAATGCCAAAGTCATAATGGATTCGGTGGAAACCATACTTAAGAGTTTTGAATTTTCCTCTATGTCTAGGCTAACTGTAGGTGCTATTCTCTGGTCATGCTGGGCAGCAGTAGGCACACGATCACGAAAGTAAACAACCAATATACTGACAGCCATTTCTGTTCCCCTACAGTCATTCCGTTTTTCACTTTCAGTACAGTATTCAATACAAACAAGAGATACTCAACACTTTATTATAATATAAGCTTTGTGTTAGATGATTTCACCCAGTTGTAGGCTAAGGTAAGTGTTCTGAGCACATTTAAAATAGGCCAGGCTAAACAATAATGATAACCAGGTTAGGGATATTAAGTGCATTTTCATCTTATGATATTTTCAACGTATAAAAGCTTATTGAGACACAGCCCCTTTGCAAGTCCAGGGAGATCTGTAATAGCATATAAATACACAGTGTCTCACCTACCTGAAACAAATCCACAGGGCATCTGTCTGTCTGTGCGTCTATCTCTCTACCCATGCGTCATCTATCTTTCTATCATCCCTAGCCCTGTTAGGGAAACAGAAAGCTGAAGTTTACCTTTCTTCTTCACCTGCCAGTCTCTTTCTGTATAGAGAAGTAAAAACAAACATATCCATTCACAGACACAAAGTTCCTAATGAATGAACTCGCAACAAACAGAGAGACAAAATTCATCTACATGTCAGAAGGCAGTATCAAGGAAGGATCCCACATTCAGGGCACTCTGGCACCTGTCAATGGAGACACTGTGAAGAGGCAGGCACAGTCCTCTGGTTGCTGAAAACATGGTAGAGAGAGTTCCCTTTTCCAATACCTTTTCTTCTCTCCCTCCCCTTCCTTCCCCTTTCTTTCCAATCTCTCTCTCTCTCTCTGTGTGTTTCTTGTTAAATACATTTTGCTCCACCTTGCACCAGCCCAAGGAATCTGTGAATGTCTAGGAGGTGAAGGAAGAATCCTGGGCAGCATTCTCAAGAATGGAGTGAGGGGAAGAGGCAATTTTTTTTTTTTTAAGATTTTATTTTTTTTTTTTTTTTTTTTTTTTTTTTTTTTGACAGAGATCACAAGTAAGCAGAGAGGCAGGCAGAGAGAGAGAGAGAGAGAGAGAACGAGGAGGAAGCAGGTTCCCGGCTGAGCAGAGAGCCCGATGCGGGGCTCGATCCCAGCACCCTGAGATCATGACCTGAGCCAAAGGCAGTGGCTTAACCCACTGAGCCACCCAGGCACCCTGGGAAGAGGCAATTTTAAGTGCAGGGGTAGAGAATGCTTGGGTCCAAGAAACACCTAACTGGGGTGATATTTCTTATGTGGCTATTCCAAAGTAAGATGTTTGAGTGACTCAGATTATTAAAATTGTCAGGGTATATAATCTTAGGTAGTTTATAGTTTAGTGTAGCTTTAAAAATCAATCATCCAAATCAATAGTCATCTGTATCTGTAACCCAAATTTTACTAATTTTAGGAGGTAAGGGGAATAAAATAACAGAAAAGCACCCAGGGGAAAAAATACACAATTGAATTATCCTTCCATAATATACAATGTAACTTGCACAGGTATGTGATAATTTTTATATTTTTTTCCTAAGTATTGGTTTAGGCTTCAAGAGGAGAAGACACAGAATTAAATGAAGAATAAAATTTCCCAGTTTTCAAAGTTTTTGTTTTATACACACACACACACACACACACACACAAGACACATATAAAAAAAGTAAAATGTTAACAAAATACATGGTTTCGAAATATTTTTTCCATTTTTTTAACTTACTAAGGACTTTCAGATTGTCATGTAAATCTTGTAATAAAAATGAACTCTACATTAAGCAAAATATCAAGGAAAAGGAAAACTAAAATAGTACATAGCAAGTAGGTACCAAAATACAAAACAGGAAAAAAAGAAAGGAGACCTATATTTCATACACCGAATCATTATCCACAATAGTGTAGTTTGTATAGAGTAAAATGAATAATGATAATGATCTGGAATTATATAATAAAGCATATTTTTGGATAGCTCAATAATTTAAACGATAGGTTTTTTTAAAGATAAGTAGTAGAGAAAATGTGAAATGTGCAAATAACTATTCAAGAAAGAAAGTTAAAAATATCCTCAGGTGACACACTAGAAATATATCATATCAAACAAGGCAAGACAACAGAAAACAGAGACTAATTCACAGTAAGAAGTCAGTATTTCATTGGCTTTGCTCTTTTGTCTTATCTCCATTATATAACACTTAGTTTTACATTATTTGTAAAAAGCGTAGAAATAGAGAGATTAAAACAACAACAACAAACAAACAAAAACAAAGCAACCCTCTAAGGCAGATGTGACTACATTTACTCACTTAATACTTACTTTTTCTGGACCCAAACCATCATTTGAAATATTGGTGAACTTGACAAGGAAAGTTGAAGATGAGCGGTTATTGCTAACATCTTGTTTCCCATCCCTCAAATCAGATAGCAAGCACATATGCTTTTAAGAAGGCATAGCTCACCACTGCAACATTTGCAAGCCCCACTACTTGAGGACATGACCAGTGCAGATTTCAGCTCACAGGTCTTCTTGGCATTGTTTTCTGCTGGTGATTGATGGGATAAAAGGATTGCTAAAAGATTATGCCTCCCCCTCCTTCAAATCTTCCATATGTTTATAATGAAAACAATCACAATGCCTTAGAAAATATAAAAGAAGGAAAAAAAACTGATGAAATCAGCAACTCTTCCTGCAAAACTTGCATAAAACGAACACAAATGCACAGATCAAAACCTAAAAAAAAAAAAATTGTTTGCTTCTTTCCTTCATTTTTGTAAACACAAGAGATAAGTTTATTGTATCAGTAGACCAAGATTGTTGATGATGCAAATTCTTCTCTAGCAGTTGTTCATTGGAGTGTTTTAACCTAGGTTAAAGATACTAAAGATCTTGAAGTATTAAAATTAAAAATATAAGGAGTACTCATTTTATCATACTTGTTAGATTATTTTATAGAAAGATATTTAATACCCTGAGCTTAGGTTTTCTTTTGAAAAATCCCAATTGAAGACTAAAAGCACTTCTGTGATTTAGATCAAACTTAAAAAGGATATACATAAAATCTGTTTTAATCAGGAAAAGAATCACAGAATTATATTACTATTGAAGAGCTATGTTTTTAATTCTTTAAGTTATTTAAGTTAGATTTAAAAGGGAAAGTTTAAAGAAAAAAATTACTTGTTCATTGGGACATTTCTCTCATGAAATTGCATTATATGTTGATGACAGAAATAATATATTTCATTGTACCAATAAATAATAACTGAATAGTATAATACCCAAATATCTTTCAACTGTTTGCAGTTTATTAAATAAATATACATAATTGTTTTATCAGCCAATTAACAAAAAAAGACAACTATGCATATTTCCTTTGGGAATTTTTAAAACTATAGGCTGGCAGAATAAATTTGGTAGTATATATGGAAATAACTGTTAATAGTTGTTGCAAATGCACTCGGTTTTCCCATTACTATCCCAAATCATCAACGTGATAAATAAAACAGTTTAAAACAAAGCTTTTTTTTAAAGGCATTGACATATAATAGAATTAATCAGATTTATTGATTAAAATGTCTTTTCTTGGCTTAAGTCCTGTCTATATCTTCTCCCAACATTTTTTTTTTTTAACCCAAAAGGGAAAATATAAACCACAAAAGGACAGGTTTTTTATTATTCCCCTAGGAGGGTACATTTCCTATGTGGTTGGCAGGGTTGGCACCCAAGTAAGCTGATCCGGCTCATCTGCATAATTTCTGTCTTTGGTGCTAATTATGGTTTCCTGTCCCACCATCTTCTATCACTGTTGTTACCACACTTGGGTTCCTAGGTAGAGGTATGTGTAACAGCCTTGAAAATCCTTTTGATCTCTGAGTTACATTCATCATAATATCACTCTCATAAAGCGCAAGGTCAGAAACAAATTAACACTTCAGAAAAAACAAGTTGAAAGTGACATGATTGTAACTTGCTTGGTGAACTGCAGGTTAAAAGGCAAGCCAAAATAGAGAACAAGATGGAAAGAGAGATGTTATTTATCTACTTCACAGTTTTCTTGGGTTAAATCCAACCAGATTGAGTAAATTCTTAAAGTTATGAACCACTAGAACAATGTAAATTTAAAAATTCTCAAAACACAAAATGGCCATTTAAAGAGTGATCACAGTGTGCGTGTTTTCACTGAATTGAATATTGCTAATGGTGTAGAAGAATGAGTAATCACTTAAAATTATTTTTGGTTTTCCTATATAGACAGATGTCATATCCTTACATTATTTGATTAGCACTTTATCTGGCTCACTGCATTACAAAAAAATTATCAGACAATTTTATATACAGTGCATAAAAGGAATATGGCAATCTTGACAAAGAGGTAAATTTTTAAAAGATCCATGAATTACAGTCAATTAAAACAACATAAACCATAATATCGTATCATGGAATGAAACCCAACAAGAATGCACAACTATGAATCTGGTTCATGTGAATAACTCATTATACAGAATGTTTTACACCAAAATTCTATATCCCTCAGGGAAATAAAAATTAAAGGGGAAAAGTGTGAGATCCCCTAAACTCCAAATCATACTTAATACATGGTACCATCCCAGTTATAAAACAATGGCCCTATCAAAATATGAAAAAATATATACATAAGACTCTAAACAGATATTCAGAGTTCATGATTGAATTGATATTTGTCTTAGACATTTTTTTTTAATGTAGATTTTCTTCACAGCACCTGTAGATCTAGTGCAAAGACAGGTCCAGGAGTTTCAGTTATAGAATAATTCTAAAGGGAAAACATAGCAGCAGTAATAACAACATGATTCATTAGAAGAAAATCACTTCAAATGGAATTTTGTCTAATACTTCTAATGTTTCAAATATGAAGCTAAAAGCAAAGTTACAACCATAATGATGTAGCGGGAAAGGGTTAGTTTAAAATTATTTATCCAAAATTCTTACATGATTATTGAATTTATGCATTTATTTATTTACTACCTGATAGATACTAAATTCAAAACTTCTTAAAACCATTTTAAGCTTAATTATCTTGAAAATTGCTTTAATTTGACTGTAACCATATTTTTATTTTCCCTTATTTCATTCTTGTCCCATTTTATCTATATGAGAAATTTCCTGTTTTGTAGAAAAATTTTCAAATGAAGAGAGTATCTACAGAAGTGAATATAATAAATTGGGAGCAAAACTAAACCAAACATTGCTCTTTCCTTTGCATATTTACAGATTTCTCATAGCTCATTGCTCATAAATAACTGCTGAATTTCCTTTTTTTTTCTTTTTGGTTACTTTGAAATTACATTTTTTTTAAAAGATTTTATTTATTTATTTGACAGAGAGAGATCACAAGTAGGCAGAGAGGCAGGCAGAGAGAGAGAGAGGAGGAAGCAGGCTCCCTTCTGAGCAGAGAGCCAGATGCAGGACTCGATCCCAGGACCCTGAGATCATGACCTGAGCCGAAGGCAGCAGCTTAACCCACTGAGCCACCCAGGTGCCCCTGAAATTACATTTTTAAAGGAATTATCTTTGGCATGGATATCAATATTGGCATGATTTAAAATAAACGAATACGAAGAGCATGTGAAAATACATACTACTACTTGAACCACCATGTAAAATGCCTACAAATCAGATATAGGTTAAATTTACCACATGCTATATTTTTAAAAATTATTTTAAAATAAAAATTACTTATTTTATTTAGCCTGTCTTCATTCTCTGACAATGCAAGAATGTCTTTAGTATTATTTGTACCAAATATAGTAGACTTTTAACACAATTTTATTTTAAAAATATTTGCAAATAGAAATTCATTATAAAAATTGAATAAAATATTTACACATTGTTTACCTCTAATACAAATAGGCAATTTTTGCCAATACGTACGTGGTTGTATTTTTTAATACTTTACAAAAATGTACATAACATGATATAATATTTTCCCCAATATGATTATCTTAAATTTTCTCAGTTGTTTAGGTGTTATGTCATTTTTTTCCAATTCAGTAACCAAAATGTAATTTAAACCATTAAGACAGTATTTAAATTATGCATAGGAGTATCTATATTCCCACTGAAAAAGAAGGTACATAAAAATCTGCATTATCAGTATAGTTTAAAGAATTACAGTTCAAATATTTTAAAAAGGGATTGAAATTTTTAAAAAATGATGTTTTTTTTCTCTTTACAAGTACTATGTTCTAGCCTATGGTAAAAGAACTTTGATATAAAACATATATAATAGATTTTACACTTCTAATTTATAAAATTCATTAAAAAAATAACTGGTCTTAATTTTAGTTAAATACTATTTGAGTGGGCAAAGATAGCTACAGCAAACCTATTTATTTGAATACATTTACCTATTATTTTTATTTATTTTAAATTACAAATAGTGGTTATATTTTTACATAATAAATAGCAATTCAAATTACAATTTTTAATGAACATTAGTAACAGAAAACTGATTTGGTATCATGAAATGAGAGATAGTAGTGAGAAGAAAAAAACTTTCCGAAATACAAAAATTCAACTTTCATTTTGATAATGTTAAATATTTTGAAAAGGTCCTTCTTTTGTGTTTTATTCCTCTTTATTCCACAAGGCTTGTTCTCTTAAAATGAAATTCATTTTTCACATTTATCATCAAATTTCTATGGAATATTTGGATAATACTGTTATGTCTTCTGAAATGGAGTAATTTACTGTAGTTGGTTATTAAAGTGTATATTTTACAAGCAAAAGGAAAATATCAACATAGCTTAATGATTTAATATTACATAAGTTCATAGCTAATAGGTCCTTATTTGGAAAGAGAATTATAAGAATTTGTAAAAGAATAAATAGTGAAGTATTTAAAATCCAAGAAGTCTTATAGTTCTATTCTAATAGGCTTTAATAGACAAAAATAGTGATAGAAAAGAATTCTGAAGTATATGATTTTTAAATATAATGTTGAGGTATTAAAACATGTGGCTACAAAGTCAAACACCTTCATATTCTTAAGCCACAAATTTTCCAAGATGTTCAAAGTAGCCACAAGAATATATTGTTTATCATACAAGAGTTCGTCAAAGTTAAAATGAAGTAAGGAAGAGAGACAGAATTTACACTTTGGCATCAAATCAGCTTAAAGACTTCTAAAATAGTGCATTAAAGCCTCTTGTTCTCTGTCTCCAAGTTTAGCAAAATATATATGGAAAGCACATATTAATAATTGCCTATTATTTTAACCTCAACTATGAAGACAGCTAATATTTAAGCAATAAATACAAATTCCTAAATTATAACTGATGTTTAAAAAAGCTCAGAAAAATATTTCAAAAATACTCTATCCTATAGTCATGGTGCCTTAGGACTAAATGCAATAATATTTTAAAATATTAAAACTTTCCAACTAAAATATACACGCAGTCATCCCTAGAGAAAAATGTATCCCTGTGTAGGCAACTGCCCTGAGGAATGTATTATTCCTTCTGGATTACTTGTTCTCTGGAGGTAACATTCTCATTAAAAGGATGAACTGATTTTCTCATACCCAGGGGAAAACACATAGTGCCCAGAAAAGCTTTCTAAATAGATAAACACTTCACCAGCTTAAAACATCAGGATCATATCTGTAAAATCCCTGAAAATTTCACCAGTCCCTCCATTAAAGTAGGCTCTGAACAGTAATGTCCACGCAGAATGGCAATCATTTCTTTGCTTAATTATTTAAAAAAAACATAGCCAAGTATACCAACAAAACAAAATTAATAATTAAAATTTAAAATCGGGATGTTTTATGTCAGTGCTCAAGACCTATTTCCATTTTTCCTTAACTATCAGATCATTACTAGAAAAGGAGACTAAATTTGGAATCTTATGGAAAGTATTTCCAGTGCTTATTATTATAAATTTATTTAAATTTACTAGCATTCTCCAAAGGTTTTCTAATAAATATTTGCATGCCAAGATACTAAACAGTCAACTAATATTCTTATTGATATTTTAGTTATCCGTGAAGTTTATACCAAGGTAAATGGTGTTGTGATAAACAATTTGGGAAGTGTATAGTGTTCACTGAATTCACATTAGTCCTTTAGACATCTATAAATACATATTCCTTAATTCATGAGGGGAGTGCCTATTAAATGCAACCTTTAGTTCTATGATGTGGTGATAGATGATACATTTGTTATGACAAGTATGCATTTTTCCTCTGTTTCTTTGTTTATATGACTTGTGCAAGCAAATTAGAGAAACCAGTTGTGATCAAAATAATTTTGGATTAATGAAACCTCTGTTGCACTGAATAGTATTTGTAAACAGTATTTGTAAAAAACAATATAAATGCTGTAAGATGATATTAATAAGGCCTTTTTGTCAGGTCCGAATGTCAATTTGCTACATTTCCAGTATCCTTCAAGACTTTATTTAAATGTACTTGAGTTTTTGTTCTCTTCTTAATAGGGAAGTTAGTGATTTAATTATTATGTTTATAGTAGATTTGTTTATAGTGGATTTGTCATTACCACCATTTTAAATTCTAAACATTAGAACTCTCTGTATGTAATAATGTATAAAAACTCCTTGGAGCATTTGAGGAAGAACTCAGATTGCCACCGAGACTAGTAAATAGCACTTGTAATAGTATATTAAAATATTGAGAATGTAGATAATTTCATTATTTTGATTAAAAGCCAAACTGGTGCCACAATAGATAAAAGAAAATTAGTACCATTTATGTTATTAATCATTACATAAAAGAGCAGTTACTAAATTTAGAACATTAAAATGATGAATGCCATATACATATTTATTCTATCTTTTGTAATTAACTGCAAAAAAGCCAAAGATCCTTAAATATTACACGTGTTTCGTATTATTGATGCATCTTCCTATGATGTTTATTATAGAATGTTATCTAACAAAAAATAAGTATGTCCAAGATTGTTTGAATAAAAAACCAAGTAATGGAAATTACCTCACACATAACTTCAAAATGTATTAAATGCAAACTAATTAAGCCTATGTACGAAAAAATCACCACCTAACTTAGAAATAGCCCTCGATTTTCTGAGAAATAAATATCAATCATATCTTCTGAAATATCCTGAAAGTTCAATGTTAACCATTTCAGAGTAAGAGTATGTCATGAAGCCAACAAAGCTATGCCAAATTCTATCCTTTTTAAAGAAGTTGTACCTTTAAATTTACTGTAAAGTTATCTACAAATGACCACTTAATTTTATAAAACCAAAAACCATACATAATTAATGAGAAATTTTAAAAAATACAGTTCAAACTAATATATTAGAAAGAGAAAAAGATGATTTTATCTGAAAGATATAATCATACCACTTATAGATATGTAGTATAAATACCAGTAATAATTAATTAACATGTTATTAGTTTTAGAAAGAATCACAGTTGATATACACCCATTAAAGACAGAGATCTGAATTTTTTAAGCTCTTCATAAACCACGCACATTATATTAATTTTTACAAATTGAAAATAAGGCAGAGACACAAAGAAAGTTGCCAAAGGACAAACCATCTGTAATGGAAAAAGGAACATATTTTGGAATTTTATAATCATCTTTCTGCCTGTTGCCCCTGGCTACCATTTGATATAAAATAAATAATGGGCAACTATTATTTTGTTATTTCAGGTACAGCTTATTAAACTTTCAACAAAGGAAAAAGTTAAGATTACATGATTATTAAACCAAATCAATAGTAAAAATGGGAAAAAAAATAGTAAAAAAAAATTCAATGGACAGTATATTAATATATCAAAGCCAATTCATGTTGTGTTAGAAAACAACAAAGATGAAATCCAAAATTTCTTTACAAAGTATGTCAGTGTTTGGTCTAAAAAAAAAAATCTTAAAAACAGATTTGGAAAGTTTGGGAATCTCATTATATTATCTCTTAGCTCCTCTAAATAGACATCAATTTGCTTCTTCTAGATACACATCAAATTACAAACAAGTTACACTAGCAATACTGAAGAATATCTTTCCTCTAGTCATTGTTTTCTTTTCTCATAGTGAAAAAGTAGTCTTGGCAATTCTGTCTCCCCCTTTTAAAACTTTTGCTCCTACATCTATTGGATCAGATTTTCCAAGTTGTATCTTCCATCCTTGAAGCGATTCTCGTAATATTTGATGTTTGACATATTTTCATTGAATTGACCTTTTGCATGGTTTTCAAGTATATCAGCAGCTAGACTTTTGGGGAAAAGCTTCTGTTATGAGCTGTGATTATAATTTTCCCTCTGTAATAACATACTTCTTAAGTTAATTTTGCAGCTCCCTTTAGGATGTCCTGGATCCTGTCAGAGTCAGGGCAGTTTGCAAAATTGGCTCTGGAGACTTGAAGTCACTGTAAATCTTCTATTTTCATTTCTAATAGAACATTCATATATATAGGCAACCGATTTCCTGATTGTGAAATTACTCATTCTGGCTTTTTCCTATACTTAATTTTCTATAGTATAAACCTACCTAGAATCTGCTACTTCATATATATAAAGCATTCATAAACTCAGCTCCTAGAGAACATTGACTGAAAATCCATGACCACGATGTAAAAACTGTAATTTTGGAGGAACAAATTTTATTTAAACATTGGTAAAAGCTCAAATGCCGTCATGGTGAAGAAGATAATACGATATTATATAAAACTGCTAGGTTCAGACAATATGGAGGGATGTTTATCCAACCTAAAGGCATTCAAATTCAAATTTACTTTTTAAATGGAAATAAAATTATCTGATCAACTAAAAGAGAGATTTTTTCCAGGATTTAGCCTTGGCGACCATTGTTTTACTATTTATAAATGCATGAAAATGGCATTTTGTAAACTATATGTGCTATTCAGTTAATCAGTGTGTGTAATTTTAAGTACGTTAACATTCAAAGAAAAATTTCACCTCATATTTACATGTTTTGTATCAAAGCTGATTATTAATGGGTGACAAGTCCATATTGACAATTTAATATCCACATCCTCCCGCTTCCATTAAGTCATGCTTACATAGTGCTTGATTGTTACATTAGGAAAAATGTGAGGTAATCATATTTTTAATTTAACATTCTGAAGGGATGTCATTAATTTGAGGATACCTTTAAAATTCATGTAAGCAAATTGGAGAAATATAATAACGTTTTCCTTTCAAAAATTTTCGAGAGGTGAATGATTTGAGTTGCAAGAATTAAACATAACAATAGAGAGCATTGTCAATATGTTTAAAATTGAACTTTTAAAGGAAAGAATAGATAAAAGCCATACTGTGACAGGATGATTCAAGTGTAAAAATTCTTAAATGAAGACAGAGTTCATAGTTAACTTATAGGTCAAAAGATCACGTAAACCTTATGGAATTAGCAATTCCATACAAAGACCCTTCCTAAATGGTTTTCTGTATATATAATTTTGTTAGCTTTGGAGAAGATATGTTAAGACTAGTAGAATCCAAATAGTCAATATTTATCTTCGAATTTTTTTTCTTGTTAAAATTTCTAAGAAGATACTTAGTTTTCATCTAAGACTTGTGGTCTTTAATCATAACAAGGTAACAAAAATATCATTGCACTGACTGAATTCAGATGGCAGTATGGTGAATGATTTCACATAGTCTCTGACATATATGAGCAGTTAAATGTTCACATTCGTTAAGTACCTATTTAAATATACAATTCACTAGTTTTAAAAATTTGAAGATAATTATAAAATTGCAGGATGGTATTTGAGTGAAATGAAATTTAATTTACAATTTAACAGTGCTAGCTCATAACTGTTTGTTTTAATATTTGCTACCTAAATGTGAAACAAACAAATAAACAAAAAACATAAAGAAAAAATACTATGGGTATTTGTGTACTTTAGGGGAACTTTCTCAAGAGCAGACTGAGGTAATAAAAAGAAAAACATGTACTATGAACTTTATATGGAGAGTGGAGATTTAAAGCTGATATTAAAAATCAGGGTTTAAATAAATTTAAAAGGAATATGTTCCCCATACTTAGTAGTATTTTCAGAAGTGAAACACCTTTTTACCTTTGGACGTAAATATAGGAAAAGTATTCTGTTGTTGTAATGTTAAAAAGCATGACCTTTGTACAGGTAATTTAAATAGATGTATCATTACAAGTGAAATGTTTTATTGATCAACTCTTCATTTTTACATATTAATTTTTATATTTAATATTTAAAATTTTAGTCTACATGGGCTGGATGAACTTCTCATGGATAAAACATGCTTGCCAAAAATTTACTGGAGTATCTGACAAAAATTTCTGTTAATCAACTAACATGGGTTTACTGCCACCTGTCATGTTTTATTTAAACAGGCACATATCTGGGGTGCTTGGGTGGCTCAGTGGGTTAACCCTCTGCCTTTGGCTCAGATCATGGTTTTAGGGTCCTTGGATGGAGCCTCGCATCAGGCTCTCTTCTCAGCGGGGAGCCTGCTTCCCCCTCTCTCTCTGCCTGCCTCTCTGCCTACTTGTGATTTCTCTCTGTGTCAAATAAATAAATAAAATATTAAAAACAACAACAACAACAAAAAACCAGGCACATATCTAATTACAAATTGAAAATACATAGCAAATTTGGTTTCAATATCCAATATTAAGTCTTATTTTTAAGGAAGCATAAAATAAAATTCTTAAAACATGTGTTAGGCATGTGGGCACCACTAGAAATTATTATTCGTGGCAGAAATAAATTTATAAGAAAATCTAAAACGCGTATTCCAGAATACTGAAAAACCACCGAATTTTCCTACTTGCATATATATGATTCAATACTAAACAATCAAAATTAAATTTGAATTCAATTTTTATCATATGTTAAAAATATTTCTTAAAATCTAATGATCTGTAAATAAGTTTGTCAAAATGGACCATGATATTAATGAGCCTTCAATTCCCTAAAGCCACAATACCATTTCTTCATAGGTTAGATTGAAAAAAGAAAACCATTTACCCTTGGCAGCACAGTTTCATAATTTCTACTTTTAGAAACGTGTAATTTTAAAACATGTATGTGTTCATATTGTAGTAGAAATATACAATATCCTTTCATACTCTGAAGAAGGTACCTAACTAAGAAAAAACTCTTTGGAAGATTTCCAAATCACTATGAACATTTCTCTTCTTCTATAAAAGGAACTTCCTGATATCTAATAAAAATGTATGTTGATATAATTAGCATTATACAATACATCATTACACTTTGACAGTAAATAGAAAGTGAGAAAGTAAAATTATTTCATATTTGCATTACACCAATTCTATATGAAATATTTATGTCTTGATCCTCAGAATTTTTTTATAAGAAGAAACCTAATTCACTCAAACTCAAAATGTTGTTCTTTTAAAAATGAGTATGAAAGTTATTCATTTTATAATACTGGTACAATTACCATGAGAAATATTTGACTTGTGTCTTGTAAGCCAAATCGTCTGCTATAAACAGGAAGAAAAGAGTATTTACTGTTGTCAGACTCTAACATGATGCTGTATAAAATTATTTCTCTGAGTCTAAAATGTCTACAGCATAGACCATGAAAGCAGAATTTGAAATAACTTAAAAATATTTGAAATATAAAGAACTCCAGATGAAAATTGAGTATGCAGTGCTCTTCTTGATTATATGTATTTTTGTATGCCATATACATGCTACATGAACTGATGGAAATATATATGGATAATTATAGAAAGGCACTAGGTTGAATTAAAATTAAGGATAAAATGAGCAGTTTTCAAATGTAGTGTTAACTGACATAAGGTTCCTTTGGATCTAGATGTGACATAATTATTTTTATGAACAAGACTAATGTCCACCTACCTTCTTTAATTTTGTATTGGCAAAAATATATATACTTGTAGGAGCCAAAAGGTAGAGAACATGGAGGGGTTTGAGAAACGTTATCCGTAAATAAAAGTTAATTTGGTAAGTTTAATTACCTCTTAATATTTGCTTTCCTTTGAAAATCAATTAATTAAATGCTTGTCTTTAAACATTTAAACCCATTTTTTGGTTTTGTTTTTAGGTTCTTCTTTCTCAGTGTAAAATTTAGTCTTAAAATTGATTAACTAAATATTTTGCTACCCCTGCAAATATCTTAATTGGGAACCACCTGAAAAGTACAGCAAGAGCATATTCCTGAATGAATTAGAAGCGGATTTGTGATCTGTTTTATTTTCATTAATTTGGAGTTGTGTGACCTGGAATAATGCATTGAGCTCTTGAAATTAAGAAGCTAGTTTTCGTCATTTCAAACAGGGACTGAACTCTCTCCCTCTCTTGCCCTACTGAAAAACAATGAAGAGAAAGGATGAGAGAAAAGAAGGGAGAATGGAGGAAAATGGAGGGAAAAAGGAAGAGAGTCAGGAAAAACAGAATAGGGGGAAAAAGTACACATATTTAATTTGGATAAAGTTGCTAACAACATAACTTAGTAACAAGGATGGAATTAAGGACATAGGACAAGAAAGTGGTATCTTAGGTTCTTAAGTCCTGACCTTTTACACATTATGTGTGGATGTTTTCATTGTACACTGATTTTCCTATTGCATTTGAGGCAACAGTGGTGAGGGACTGGATATCCAGGACATTTACCCACCTCTTACACTTCACATGTGTAAAGGTGATCATCTTGCCTAAAAGAAAGAGGGGTTCCAAGTGCATTTATGCTGAAATTGATTAACACATAACTTTAATCAAGAGTTTAACTGTAAATAATTTGAATATTAGCATATGAATTATCACATTAACATAGAATATATTTACTTTCGCTGAGATCATTGAAGTATTTACACTATATTCACATATAGACAAAAATAAGATTTCACAATGTCTACCTGGAAATATGTTTGTTTGAGATTCTGCAACATATCAAATGGAACAAGCACAAAGAGTAAGCTTAGTTTGCATCCAAATTTTAATTGATGCCTGAAACATTACATATTGTTCTCCAAAATTCTACGGAGAGAATTTGCAGGGTTCCTTAATCCAATCATATACCACTGATATACCCAATTTAATTGTTTCCTCAGCGAACAACCTGAAAAACCAAAAATCAAATATTCGAAACCACACAACTTATGTTCTATTGTATATGTTAACGTATTGGCTGGATGCCATGAATAAGGAGAAAGATAATCCATTTTTTAATACTATGCAGTTTCATAATTCTACATTTTAAAAATTTTCAAGTTTATTAGAGCAGGAATGAGTTCACTTTTATCCTTATAATAAAATTGGGAAAAATATAATTCAAAAATTAGAAGTAACCACTTTTCATAAATCATATAATTGTTATTTTTGAGATTTAAAAAAAAATGTTTGGACACCTTAGGAAGAGTAGAAGTACAAATGAGCTATCTAAAGAAAGTGTATGTGACAAGATTATGTGCAATAGTGCTGGCTTGAAATAATAATATTATTTTGTAAATCTTTGAAAAATGCATCAACAAACTTTCTTTGGATGCTACTTACATTGTTCAGAATTTCATGTAATTCTTATCTCTTACTTTTTATGCATCAATTAAGAAATAAAACTTAGTTACATGGAAGATTCCACTTTATATTACTATTTTATAATTTATACAATGCTGTCATATCTACATATACCACTGAGGAAGTGATTTTGACCTTGAAAAAATAACTCCCATTGTGAAGAAAAATTAGTAACAACCCCAATTGTGAAGTCAAATGCTATTATTTATTTTTATTTTCTAATCCTGAATCTAATATGGAGGAGGTAGATGAAGAGTAAGAGATACTTTTTTTTTTCTTTTCATGATAATATCATGGCATTATTAACATTGTTACTTTCCCCTTTGAAAGAAAATTTTGGAAGGGAAAATGTTGCACAGAATAGGGATAGTTTATTTCACTTGACCGATGTAGGATTACTCATTTTTTTTTTTTTTAATTCCTCAGGGAAACTGTTACCACCTGTTCAATCCAAATTCAAGCAGTTTCTGTCAATTTACTCATGGGTGAATGCTGCCTCTTTGTGGCAGAATGCCATGGAAAGTGTTCTTTAAACATAAAGTTCATGAACAGCCCTTTGATATTGTTTGTACACATTTCTGGTGAGATTACGGGAAAATCCACCAACAGCAATGAAGCACATGGCTCTTTAAGTTTCAGATTAATTCAAACACTTCCTACCCTTAAGTATTAACCTAAATTCACCGGCAAGCTTTACTCAGAGGTGAACAGCTTATACCCAGTAACTTTTGAACATTTAGGATATAGATCCACTTGAGATAAAGTATCCAACGTAATTGTCGCAGGTAGTTTTACACGAGTTAAACTTAGGAAAACTACGGGAATATTGGAAAATTAAGACACTACAGGAATTGTAGACTGAATAAATAATACGGACATAGCAAAATACATAACATTGGGAAAAAAATGAATAGGCAGTATATTACTTACCACGGTCCATGTATTAGATGAATACTTCAGTAAGGAAAGAAAGTGTACAATTGAAATTTCATTAATAAACATATTAATGCCACATTTAGAAAAAACATAATTCCCTGAATTTGCAAAGGTGAATTTTACATATATATATATACACAAAGATTCAAATTTGATAATTAGGGCAAATTTTTTAATACTAAGAATGAAAGTTAGCTACTATGTCCTAATTGTTAATAATGGAGATTCAATCACACATAGCTATTTCTTTTGCACCTTAAGCAATCATTACTTCAGTCCCTCATATTTGATATAGTTATCAAGTGTTTATTCAGAAACTATTTAAAAAATTACATGTGCTGGGATACATATGAGACTGTAACAACAGTAGCCCCATCTTACAGAGATCCTGTTTGTGGTTATCATCATTGCTTGCTGCCCCAGAGGGTTAAAGACATTGTATAGAGATTTGTACAGTCCATCGTTTGGTCTTCTGAGGTGCCAGTAACATGTGGATCTGTACAAATGCAACTGGGTTTGGTTAAACAATCAAAAATCGGCTACAATAGTAGTCAAATCAATACATCATTTTGGTTGACTAATAAAAATACTTTTAAGTCTTCTCTAATAAAACCAGAAACTTGCACATGATTCTTACTCGAATGGCCCAATTAATTGCCCTCATTTTTTTCTCTTACCCATTGGGATACAACTTGTTTGTTTATTTGTTTTTAAGTTACAGATCCAATTGGGTGGGTTGCATTGATTTTACGATTTTCCCATTAAGTTCTCCATATGTTTAGTGATTTAAAATGCCTTCCTGATATCACTTCAGTTTTGGAAATGCAGCTCCTAATATAGTGCGACACCTCTGTGAAAATCATAGGCTAAATAGTGAAGGAAAGAGAAATGCTAAATGTGTATATAAAAATAGGTGCTACAATAAAATATTTGTATATTTCATCAATAAGTTATTTTGACTAATCAATTATGGATCATATAGCTCTGTAATTTAATGATTTGTCCACATCTATGGTGATCCTTTTTCAGATCACAATACTTTTGTTTTTAATTCAAATGTCCAGAATGCATACAAACACATCCTTTAAAAAGAAAGGAAAAGTAATGAGAGAGGAGGGAGGGAGGCAGAAGAGAGAGAGAGAGAGAGAGAAAGACTTGGGGTGGGGGGGAGGAAAAGGGAGAGAGAACAAACTTTCCATTAAAGTTGGGGTGTGCTAATCTCTCCACAAAAGCCATTTAGACCCACCCATGGCTTAAAGGGGGGGGGGGAGGAGGGAAAGGGAACAAAAGAGGAAGAGTAGAACCTATGCGCTGCCATCTTCCACCCTTCTTAGCACTTCCAACCACTACAAAAATAACTGCGACCTTTAACAAGTCACCTGCGCAGCAAACTGCCCTCCCTAAACCCTTCTCCTCTCCTCCCCCACACGCAAGAAGCGAAAGTGATGTGCCCAGTTTACACAAACGTTTTCCCCACGTGTAAAAATTAAAAGGAAGTTGCACACCCTTTCAGTATCTTCCGCCGAAGCTGAGAATCTCGTGCCAAGGCACTTCACCCTAAAACGTTGAAACAACACAATTAATCAAATGTGTTCACCGTGTGTCTGCTTGCTTGTTTGTTTTAAATGCAAAAGCTCCCAGGGAGTTTCTCTGCTTTTAGAACTGGCTAAATGTGGTCTGTTTTTCCAGCACTTCGAGGTAGTCCGGCTCAACGTTTAGTTTTGCTTTTAACTCCAGATACTCGTTCCGGTTGGGTTCTACAAAGACAGCACTGGGGGGGCTGTAGAGCACCGGTTCCCGCAGCCTGCTGTCCCCGGCCCCCGGGTGCAAATACTGGTGGGGGCGTCTCAGGTCATAGTTGGGGGAGAAAGTGTAAGCAGCGGGGCTGCACGGAAATTTGGGATATTCCGGGAGGCTGTTGCCGGCGGGGGTGGTGGAGCAGTGTTTGTCTGGTTCTAAAATGCCCCTGTAAAAGCGGTCGGCGTCCTGCACCGGCGACAGCAGGTCCTCCCGGGGCTCGATGGTGCTGACGCTATAGGCGGGACTCCGCAAGTGGTGGCTTTCCCGCCTCTCCTCCTCCCCCGGCTGCAGCTGCAACTGCGGCGGGGGCTGCTGCTGAGGCTGCGGCGGCGGCGGCGGCGGCGGCGGCTGTTGCTGCAGGTGGTGGTTGCTGCTGTAGGTGACCTTGAGCTCGTGCAGGTCTTTGTAATCCTCCACGGAGTTGCCCTCTCGAGAGCGGTAGATGGGGTTTTTGCACATGTGGCCCAGTGGATGGGGGATGTACTCATACACGTGGCCCGCGGGCGTCTTCACCTTGGGCAGCGCGGGCCCGCGGTGGTGCACGTGAGCGTGCGGGTGGCCTCCCGCGCCGCCGCCGCCGCTGTACACGCTGTACTGCATGTTGAAGGAGCTCACGTCGGAATTGTTGGTGCTGGTGTGGTCGCTCTGGTTCTTCTTCCTGCGCTTCATAACCAGCACGAAGAGCCCCGCGGCCACGAAGACGGACATGATAAAAACCAGCAGCAGGCTGAGAATCAACACCGACAAGGGCACCGACGACGCCCCTCCCCCCGCGCCCAAGCCCGCGGGGGCCCCGGTGCTGTTCAACCGGACCGCGGGGGTCACCGCGCTGGTCCTCGCTGGGACTTGGATGGAGGAGGGCGTGGGCGTGGAAACCACCACGTCAGAGTAGTCTGGGCACAGCAGCTCCGACTTAATAGAGCGCATATCCGTCTCCGCAAACTTCTTGGGCGCCTTGCAGATGACCTCGTCCACCAAGACACCCACTTTGAGCTGCTCGACCCACAGCTTCATGCCCACCACGTCGCAGGTACAATCCCAAGGGTTGTCATGCAGGTCGATTTGGATGAGTGACTTCAGCTGGTCCAGAACTCCACTCACGGGCAAGGAGGTGAAATGGTTACTCCTTAGGTTCAGCCTGAGAAGGGTCAGGCCAGAGAAGACCCCTGAGGGCATGGTCTGCAGGAGGTTGTTATTCAGGAATAGCAGCTGGAGGTTTGGGACCGGATCGAAAGTCCCAGACTGAATCTCACGTATGAGATTGTACTGGAGGAAGAGATACTGCAGGCTTTGCAGGCCATAGAACAACTCTGGGCTCAGCCTCTCTATCCTGTTGCCATTTAGGTAGAGGCGCCTCAGGTTGGTGAGATCCCCGAAGGCGCGGTCCTGGATCATTGAGATGCGGTTGTTGCCCAGGTGTAGGAGGTCCAGCCCCGTGGCCTCCAGGAAGTCGCTCCTGCGCACAACCGCAATGTAATTCTCTGTCAGATACATTTTCTTGGGGTTGTAGGGCTTGGGCTGCAGTTCTGCGATGCTCTCGATTTTGCGCTCCTGGCAGTTGACGTTGAGGCCCAGATCCGAGATTTGTAGGTTGCAAGTGCACGCTGTGGGACACTCCAAAGGCACCGGAGATTTGGTCTGGTAGGCGATGCTGGGGCCATAGTTGCCATAGCCCAAGTCCTTGGAGGGCTGCCGAGAGGTGGGGCGCACTCTGGGCTTGTTGGGTTGGCGGGTCCCCTTAGGGGGCTTTAAGGGGGGTTTGTAAACAGCAGAGGACGAAGTGGCCACTGAATTCACTGAGGCTGGGGTAGTGTGTAAATACCCGGTGGTGCTCAGAGGCGTCTGTGGCCTCATCTCATAATCTGAAATAAGTTTCCTTGGGCAAAGTTCCTGCTTGGACACCTCATCCAGATCTCTGCCATGTAAGCGGAAGGGGGTCTCACAAACCACATCCCCCACCAGGGCAGAGTAGGAGATGCTGTCCAACCAATCCTTGAGAGAGATCAACTCACAGGAGCAATTCCAGGGGTTTTCTTCCAGCTGTAACTCCACAACTTTATCCATGTGCTGCAACAGCCCCACATAGGGCAGAAGTTTCAGCCGGTTCCCTCGCAGGTCCAAGTGCGTTAAGGGCACAAAACGGAAAAGGTTGTTGGGTAAACTGGACAGGAGATTGTCATTGAGGATAAGCACCTGCAACAAATGCAGTTTCCCAAAAGCATTGGGTTCAATGACACTGATGTAATTGTAATCGACCTGTAGGTACTCCAGGCTCTCCAGGCCAAGGAAGGTATCATCACGCAGAAGTTCCAGTTTATTATTGTTCAGATGCAGTCTCCTTAAACCCCGCAGCCCATGGAAAGCCCCAGTCTCAATGTCCTGGATCACGTTGCTGCCCAGATGCAAAATTGAAGCCCCAGTGTAATTGACAAACTCATTGGGATACAGAGGGTTCAAAAGGTTTCCAGACAACAAGAGGTGGTAGATTGGGAAACGGGGAGGGCTAATTTCAGAGAGGCTGATGATCCCCCGGTTTTCACAGCTCACAGTTAAAATGCCGTCCTTTTCCTCACAAGGACATGCATTGTCACAGATTTCCCCATAATAATCGATGGTTTCTGCACACGAAAGGACGAGAGATGTTAGAGCAAACGCTAGAGTCTGCAGAATCCAGCTATGCATTTTTCTGTGAAGGTCCTGTTCCAAAGTTACTGGGGGGCAGCAAGTGTGCATTTTACCTCCTGCAAGGGAGAGAGAGAAAAAGGAAACAACAGAACATGACACAAACTGAAGGGATTCGGAAGAAAGTCTCTCTTGGCCCTAATACTATTTCTCTGAAATCCAGAAGGAGGGGAGATGAATGATATCCCCCCCCCCCCAGTGGAACACCGACATTCTTCAGACTTTACTAATAGCTCATATTCATTTTGATTTAAAGGTTGATTTCATTTCCTAATGAGTATAACAGGAACATGCTGCCCTCTACAAGGTAAGGGCAGGTTAAAGTCCCATTTTAGTGGTTTTCCTTGCTCCCCCCCTTTTCAAAACCAATCCATAAATATACATAAAATGGCTGTCAGTTCAGTTTCATGGTTCTAATTTAAGAGAAAAGAAGCACCATTTTACAGGGTTCCCCACCTCACCTATACCAAACCCGTCTGCCTTTCTTTCAGAATCTACTCAGTTAACAGTTCACCGTGAAGGTCTCCCATTTTTCATAGAAAAGCAAAGAGTCACAATACTTGGGCTATTTTAAACCATCGCTGGAAATGCCAGGGTGGGAACCTAAAGAATACTTTTCAGAGGCAAAAAGGATGTAAGATAATGCATCAGAAGGACCCAGAAGAAGCTCTTAAACCACCAATTGTCTTCAGGAGCTTTGAGTAAGGAGAACAGGAGAGCGCATTCGCTTTGATGGTGGACTTCACTACCACGCTTTTAGGCAGATCAGTGTCCTAATTGCATGCACGGTGCCACTTAGCAGCGCTTCTCTGAGTGCGCCCTGCGTCCACTTCTCCTCATTGCTCATGTCAGCGACGCTACCAAACCGCATCTTTAAGCCACAGAAATAGTTCTGCACGTTGGATTACAAAGAACTCAGCGAAGGCATCCGCAATCCCGGAACACCTCCCGATACCTGGAGTTTAAAGAGGATGTTCCGACCGCTTACCGGGAATCAGCTAAAAGTAAACCAAGGGCCAGCGCCAAAGCTTCCCTTACCTCCCGCTCCGCGTCTGTTTGCCACGGTATGCAAAACTAACCCTCCCGAATTAGCAAGATTTGGACTGAACTCCCACCTCACTAGCATGCCCATCAGCTTTGGAGTTGTTTATTGCATTTAATCGTCAATAGTTTACTCCCCCTCCCCCTGATCCCCCCTCCCCCCTTAAGAGAAAGGGCACTTGGGCTGATTAACAGGCAAAATAGGATGAAGGGAGGGAGAATGTCAAGTGACACAGGTCTGCGCTCTCATATCTGAATTTCATTTCCTCAAGGGATCAGTCTGAAGCCCTCCCTCTTTTCTTTCTCGATTTCTTTTTTGTCCTCTTAAAGGCTTCCTTCGACTTCCTACTTCGGGTCGACAGCGGTCCTCAAAAAGGAAAGGACAGAAATGGAGAGAGTGTGTGAGTGTGTGAGTGCGTGTTGTGTGGGTTGCGGCGGGGGTGGGGGGACGGGGGACGGGAATTTGATAGAGATGCTGGGCTCTGGGAACCCATGCCTTCTCTCCAGTCAGCCTTGCCTCTGCCTCGCCACCACCGAAGTCTGATGTCAAATCGCAACCCAAACTAAAGCCAAGACGTTTCTGAGTCATGGGTTCCAGCCTGGAGACTCGGTCTTGCTCCCCTAGCCGAATCCAGCCCGCGTTATTAAGAGCCCCTGCATTCGCACGCACATGTGCAAGTGTGCCTGCGAACCATTCACGTGTGGCCACCCAGACGTGTCGAGACGAATCGGAATCACAGTGTATAAACCTCGCAAGTACCTCCGACCTCCCAAGGCAACCGCAAACGCCTCCTGGCTTAAAAGCGGCAAAAACACCCCCTATGGAAAGCGAAACGTTTACCTTGAAATTTCAGTTCTCCACTGGATCAAATCTGCACATCCATTCAGCGGGGGTTGGGTCCCCTCCCCCTCCTTCCCACTGCTTCCCCGCCCCCATCCCCCTCCCACCCTTTCTGACAGCCCATTGCAAATTGTGTCCAGCCGGTATTAACCTGGAGCGTTTACAACTTTAATTCAGTTCTGGTTAGCCGGGGTCCAAGAGCTTCCTCTCACCCCACTCTCTTTCTCCTCCTTGCCATCAAAGGAGCCCAAAATTTTGAGAAAATAAAGTTGAATGAGCCTGGGAAGGCTGACATTCTGACTGGGAAACGCACCTCTGATGTAAATTAGCGGGTGCGTTGCACATTCTCAGATTATTACATCTCAGATTATTATTCTTATTATTATTTTTGGAGGGTGGGGGCGGAGGGACTGTATTTGTTTGCTCCAAAGAATTTAGACCCTAGACCATCGCCCTGTACATCCCTCATTAAAAAGAGTGGGGCTGCGCGGGCTGGAGCCCAGCACCCAGGCCGGACCGGTTGGTCTGGGCGCAGCTGCTCCCACAGCGGCCCAGGCAGAAGCACCCGGAGTTCCAGGACGCGAGGCTCCCTTCCCCCACTCCGCCCCAAAGCGAAGGAAGAGAAAGGGAAGGAAGGAGGGGAGGGAGGACAGGGAAAGAAAGCCACCCCGCTGCCACATACACACACACACACACACACACACACACACACGGGAGCGTCTTTTGCAAAGTAAACGGTCGACTTACCCCGTCTCACATCTCCAGGGCCCACTCATCATAGCCGCCCCTATACAAAATACCTCTTTGGGGTGTGCACTGGATTTCCTGAGCCCAGGCAGGGCAAGAAGGCGGAGAGCAGTGCGGTCCAAGCTGCCGAAGGAAAGAGGCGCCCGGACGCCGCCAGCCCGGGGCCGCCGCCGCGGTGGCGACCAAGGGTTCCGGGGCTCCCCAAACGGCTCTCCCCGGCACTCTCCGTGGTAGTCGGAGTGGGCAGCGGGGTGGGGGGGGAGGGTAGAAGGGGGCGATCGCGAGCGGCCGGCAGGGATGGGAGGAGGAGGGGGAGGCGGAGGACCGGCGGTAGAGGCTCCTCGCGGTAGGGGCCGGGAGCCGGAGCCGGGCGGGGCGGGGAAGGAGCTGTTGGAGGGGAGGGGGGGGGAGGCGCGGAACCCGAGGAGGGGACGTGAAGGCTGCCTGGCACCGCCGGCCCCTCCAACGTGACGGTCAGCCCCGCCGAGCGATCGCACCCGCTCACACTCACGCTCGCTCGCACACTCGTTCCCACCCGCGCCACCGCGCGATCGCAGGGTCCCAGGCACCCTTCGCCGCACTCCCCAGGCGGGTACTTACTGTTGCCATCTGCATAAGGGGCAACTTTCTCCAAGCCAGCAGCAGCCGCCGCCCCCTCCAGCAGCCTCCGGCTCCGCGTACCCTTCGGCCTGGGTTCGCGCTGGCCGCCCCTCCCCTCCCCCCTCGGCTTTCCTCCTCTCTGTCTTCACCACATTCCCCCCTGGTCAGTGGCGCACGCCCGGGGACTAGCCAGAGGGAGCGGGGCGCGGGGGTGTGCATGCATCGCCCGCCTTCTTCTTGCAGCGCACACTGTACATGGTAGTGAGGGGGCGAGCAAAGGTGGCACCGGCCCCTCGGCTACTCCCGCGGCGGCTGCGGCTCCTGCGCCGTCCTCCACCCCCCGCGCAGCGGCGACCACCGCGCTGGGATCCCGCCGCCGCTGTCCCCTCGCCGAGTCCGCCGCCGCTGCCGCCGCCGCCGCGGCCCCTAATTAGTGTTTGTACGGTTCCCGCATCCTCTTGGCGGTTTCATCGCTCCCAGTATTTGCAGGGGTTTTTCTCATCCCTTCCCCAGATGCGGCGCACGATCGTCATTATTTGGAACTCTCTATCTCCGACATCCTTTAGGGGGCCTGGGGGGACAGGAGCAGCGTTGTTCTACGCCTGTGGCGTGTCCCGGCAGCCTGGCGGCTCTAAAATACTCAGAGAAAATCGCGTCTTCCCTCCCGGGCGCTGAAAATGTGGCAACACGGTAAGCATCACAGGGGTCTCTGAGACATCTGCTCCAGCTCAGGGCCCCGTCCAGTGCACTTGTTTATTGTCGCGCCGCTGGTGCGAGCCAAGCTGCAGCAGACATGATGGGCCCGGGTCGAAGCGGGCGCTCAGTGGCCGATAGATGGCAGCCGAGGGCGAGGGCGTCCCTGGATTCGGGCGGTGCAATCGGAGCACCCCTTGGATGTCACATTCGTGGGAGACAGAGGAGTCTTGGACCATGTGCTTAGCACAAGCGTAGGACTGTGCAATCCTTGGATTGAAAAAGGGAGGAGTGGAAATAACCCCGACAGTGCCAGGCTTGTTGGTGGTCAGGGACAGACGATTCCAGCCCTGTGCTCTTCGCCTGCCTTCCTCCAGCCATTTAGAATAATACAGCCCCTGCTCTGTCTCATGTACTTACTCTAAAGGACCCTGGAAGAGGGAGTGGTCCATCCTAGCTGCAAACAAGGGCGCTAATATATATATATATATATATATATATATATATATATATATATATTTAAAGAATTGCATTTTATAGGTGTGTCTGAGCGATGCAAGGGAATGTGAACGACTTTCAGAGAGAATGGTTGTGAATACACTTGGTGTGTACTAAAAGCTGGAAACCCCTAAATAAATGCAGTATCGATAGAAAGCGAGTTTCTTGAAGAGTCACCTGCTAAACTCCACTAGCGTCATCTCTACAGTAAGTATTCCTGTCTCTTTCCATGAAACCAGGCACCTCCCTCCCCAGAGGGAGGAGGGGGGGGTCTTTACATTCATAGGCATATTTCTAGTGTTTGTAATATTAGACCTGCAGTCCTTCCCGGGTATAGAAAAAAAAAAAAAGTTGATCATAGTATTTGGCCCAGCGGAGGCTGAGTGCACATGTACCTATTCTATGATAACTGGGTCGTTTTACCACTTAAATATTTTTATCTCCCTTATTTTAGGATTAATTATGAATTAATTATTTTTGGAATCCTCTTAAACATAATTGATATTATCTCCTTGGTGATATTTGGGATATTGTCGTGGATATAATATCTTAATTAAATATAGGATTATCAAGATTCTGACATCTATACAAACATATCTTCCCACATCCTGTCTCTGTGTTGAAATTAGGAGTTCTCTAGAGTTGGTTTATACTGCAGTCTCTTGAGATTTTGCAACAGTTCTTGAAATTTCTTCTCACTCTCTTCTGCAAATATTTTTCAGTTAATCCATACATACTTTGAAACAATCTTATTTTGTTTAAATTCAGGGCATGTGCAAGATATGGAGAAAAGAAGGAATCTGTAGTATTGGGTAATGATAATAAAACCTTATAAAAGAATTTCCTATAAATTTAGAAACGTTTGGCCCCAAATGATAGCCACTTGCTGCAGTTACCTTATAAAAACAGACAACTTAAACTTCACCCACAGAAGTCTTGCTACTGTATATTTTATTTAGTCATCGTTGTCTAACATGATACGAATAATATAGAAATTTTATTTTTAAAATACAATATTGCTTTTAAATGAATGTGTAAAAGTGTCATAACTTAAAAATTATACATCATTTATAGTTGGAAAGTTCTGGCATTCTATCACAGACATAATTTTCTCTGTGGGCAAATTCCATACAAGTTCTGAAAGGGTATAAAATGGTTTAATCCATTACCAGACTTCTCAAAATAGATGTAGAGTAGCTATTTTAGTTAATTTTTTCATTGCTTTCTTAAATCTTCACAATAGTATTAAGTATCAAAATTCGTTTTAATTTTTGATTTGGTATTATTTTTATTTTAAAAATTTCTTATCCTAATTAAAATAGATTTTGTCAAGCTACAAGTATTAAACATGTTTGCACTTATTTTAGATGCTGGTTTTGTTAGAAACACTGACATAAAAATATTCCAGTTTATTTCTTGTGGCTCAAATAAGTAAGTGATGACAACTCTCTACCATTATTAACTCAGTATTAAGAATAGCCTGAGAAGCTTCCTTTAAGGTTTACCGCTAGGTGTCTCTGTAAGCTGCTGTGCAGGCCAGTGAATTTTGAGAAAATAACTGTGACAGGCAGAGATCAAATAGAGGAACTCGGGAGGAAAAACATAGAAATAAAGAAAATTTTCCTTTGTTAGTCTTTGGATTTCTGTTTGTTTTGAATATTGACTATGGCTTAGAAAAAAAATAAATGAATCATGTAACAGTGATCAAATCTGAGCCAAGACTCAAGACTTCATTTTGGCTACAAAAACGAGCATATATATGTTTCAGTCCATACTAAAAAATACAGTCATATATATACTTGCTTTCACACAATACTCAACGTACACGACTATATAAACACTTTGGAAATTAGAAAATGAAATGATTGACTAAATAGATCTGTCCAGAATTAAGGGCATTATGCTAAATTAAACATTATTTGATTGAGGTGGTTGGATGTGAAAAGTTGAGAATCTTTGTCTAATGTTTGTGAATATATTTATGCATATTATAATTTGTTCGTGATCTACTATCATCATAAATACATTTCATATATGGTAATATATTTGGTGATAATTAATAGGAATTATGGACATAATCTGATACCTCCCCATTAAAATTTAAACTCAAACCACAATGAGCATGCTTATCAGTTGAAATTGACCATACATTTGTGTGAATTCATAATTATTATTACCTGGAATTGTCATTTTAGTGTTTTATAAACTCTTTGGAAGAATTCTTGTATTAGGTACATTTCTTAAAATATCTCATCATATTACATTTATGTATTATATTGTTTCTTTAGAATATTAAAATGCCTAGTCAAGAATTATAGTCCCTTATGATATAACCTGAAAGAGATTATTCTTTGGTAATAGTAATGATATTTCATAAATACTAATTAACATTACTGAAATCTAAAACAAGTAGACCTTGCATTTCTTTTTGTTAGCCTACCTGGTGAGTTAAGAATATAAAAAGTAATGCTGGATTCCAGACTCCGTCAAAATTAGCTCTAATAGATTACTTTCATAATAGTAGTAACTAAGAAGTCTATACAACCCTATTTAGTAAACAACACATTTTTCAGATATAGATTATATTTTCAACATCTTTGAAATTTAAATTATATATACCACATATCCCTAAGAGCAGAAAAGTTTCTTCTGATGGGGAAAACATGAGTCATCATTTATGATCATTTCTCTATGTAATTGATAAGCCAAATAACTGTAGTGTAGCCCATTTTTTTAATCAGTTTGGTACATTTAGAATTACAACAATCAAAATTATCATATGGTGATATTTATCAAACCCAAAATGGTTAGCTCAATGGGTTAATTTCACTAAAATTATTTATTCACTTATAGACTTAATTTGTTATTTACAGTCTTAGAAATTTACTATCCGTGCCAGAAGAGAATGATGTGCATAAAATAAACAATTTTTCTTCCTTGCCTCATACAGTCTCTTATAAATGTACTTTGATAATCTTTTGACCGATTATGTATTAAAACCCTCACTTTGAAGGACACAATTGGAAATATCTTCCAAAATTTAAGATGCATTTTTTAACAATTTTCTTTTCAGAAAGTAGCCTACCTGTGTACCAAAACAATATGTAGGAAAATGTTCATTGTAACACATGCTTGCATTTGTAAATGACTAAGAACAGCCCACATGGCTAAGTAGAAAGTGGTATATCTCCATCTATACCCTCAAATACTCTTCTGCCTTAATAACAGTGTAATAAGTATGTGGTTCTGTCATTATTGATAGTGTGTAGCATTATCTATATACACTGTTGTGGTGGAGGAGAGAAAGTTTCCGAAAGGATATGCAAATTCAGTAATGGCTTTTGGGAGAAGCCATTTTAAGAGAAGACTGGGGAGTCTTGAGTCGAATGAAGAGTTTTCACCCTATATTCTATTTTTTATTATTTGAAAATTTCAATTTACATGCACATTTCCATTAAAAATTTTAAAAAGTATATATACTTGAAAAATAAGTATATTACAGTTGGTCCCTGACACACAACGGTTTGTCTTAGGATTTTCAACTATACAATGGTGTGAACAATACACATGTAGAAACTACTTGGACTTTTGAGTTTCCATCCTTTCCTGGGACAGTAAAATGTGGTACGATTGCCTTTTGCCATGCTGGACACTGAAATGGCAAGCCTTAGTTCCTAGTTAGCCATGTGATGATGACCATAAACAGCCCATACACTTAACAATCATTCGTATACCCATACACTTAACAATCATTCATATACCCATATAGCCACCGTTTTTCACTTTCAGTATAGTCTTCAATAAATTATAGGTAGTATTCAAATTCTTTTAATAAAATGGGCTTCGTGTTAGACGTTTTTGCCCAGACCCTAAGCCACTTAGGGGGTTGTGAGCATGTTTCAAGTAGTCTAGACTAAGATATGACGTTTGGTAGGTTAGGTGTATTAAATGGGGTTTTCACCTTACAATGGGCTTATTGGGACATAACCTTGTCATAAGTCAAGGGAAATCTGTACTGGGAAGGATGATGTGAGAGGCGACGAAGAACGGAAGATGACTTTACCAAATTAATCTCTGTCCCATAGATCTCAGAACTATTTTTTCTAGGACACATTGCTCTCCATGAAGACACTATGTTTCTAAATATATGACTGTAAATTAGTTATGTGAAATGGTTTCTCTTCATAGCTTTAACATGTGACATCCAATTCTAGCTGCCAATACCATCTATTAGAATAGTAACTAATAAAAGCTAGTTTCCTTTTCCTTCACTCTACAGAACCATGCTGTGTACTGGCAACATTACTTTTATTTGATGCTGTGGTGGGTGAAGGGAAAGATCAAAATGGTTCTCTAGAGAAGATAAGTGATTATACTTGAAATTGTCAGCAGCAGATCTTACTGCTATCGGCAGGAAGATGAGTGAATGGGTAATTGTGGCATATTTTAAGTATACAAACTATGATCAGGCCCTGTTAGAACAAAGGCTGCTGCCATCTGGCTTATACTCACATTGAAATATGCACATTCCACAGGAAAAGAGGCAGTTTTATTATATAGCTAGATTGGCTTTTCTATGTATCTTTCTATTAGAGCTGGGATTTGTCTCTTCAGATTTATTGGTTCTTGGTTCTTGTATCTCTCTAGCCATTTTTAGGAAACAAGTTCAAACAGGTGTTAGGTATGTCTGTATTTTCTATAGCCTTTCTGGGTTTTCAATGAAAAACAATGAACTGTCCTAAAACACAGTTTCATCCCAAAAGTTTCAGAAGGCCCGTTGCTTAAATGAGAATGTCTAAAGTGACAATACTTGATTCAGCTTGTATCAGCTGGGATCTTTTTGAATGTTTTCACTCAGCAAATATTTATTTGGGAAATATTTTGTCTTAAACCATATCATGTTTGAGATAAAATAATTTGTTGACTTTTATCAGGGTAGTTGGAGGATTTCTGACAAATCACCTGCATTCTCCAGTCCAAATAAATGGAATATAATATATAGAAATACTATTGCATGAATTGTGTACTTGAATAGTATTTCTTCTTTTCTCTCTCTCTTTTTTTTTAAATATTTTTATTTATTTATTTGACAGACAGAGATCACAAGTAGGCAGAGAGGCAGGCAGAGAGAGAGGGGGAAGCAGGCTCCCTGCTGAGCAGAGAGCCTGATGCAAGGCTGGATCCCAGGACCCTGAGATCATGACCTGAAGGCAGAGGCTTTAACCTACTGAGCCACCCAGGTGCCCTGAATAGTATTTCTTGTAGCATATATTTGTCAATCCCCTGTAAGAATGCTCTCCTGTGGTGATGGAAGTAACCCCTATCTACATTGTCCAGTATGAAGCCAGTAGCCGCACATGGCTGTTGAGGAATTGAAACATGGCTGGTGTAACACACGATGTACAATCTTAACTTTTAAAACTATAACTTATTAAATGTAAATAGCCCCATGTGGGTAGGGGCTACCATATTGGACAGTGCGAATCTAGAGTGTAAATTCCTAGAAGGCTGAAACTGTGTATGTCTGATGCAATCTCTGGGATACCTTGAAAGTCATTCAGTACGAACAGCTGCACTCATAAGTAATGATAGTGATTAGGACACCCTCAATAAATAAGGACAATTATGATTCACTTTTGGCAAGAGGCCTGATTTGCATTCTGTTGAGGGTCTCTATTCAATTCTTTTAAATTGCACTCATTTGAAGATTTCTGCCATTCTTTTAAAGATTTCAAGGCATTTTATAGGCATTTCAAAATTCCTTATTACATCCTTATTAACACCACTATAAAGAAGGCAAGGTAGATAATTTTATATCAATAGAATTTTATTAGAAGATAAGTGCTTTTGTGTATGATGAAGTACTCTCTAAGGTGCCTTTCTTCAGATCACACAGCAGGATGTTAGTAGAACTGGAAACGAAAGTCCTAAATGGGTATTTTGCTTCAAAGAACTATCTAGAATAGGCCTTTTGTGCGAGAAGTCTGTCAGTCAGTAACAAAACCGTGCTTGAACAATCACAGTCCACCATTTGAATAAAAAGCTCTATTTTGAAGTTTGGTGATATAGTGTACATGTAGAGTGGGCAGAGTTTGGACAAGAAACTGTAATTAATGAATTTATAGAATGCAAAATGGCCCCTAATTTTCATGAAGAGCTGTATAAATCACAGTTTAAATAAAGTCATATTTATATATTTGAACCAGACATGTAATATCTTAGTAACCAGTCCCAGTTAAAAATCACTGCTATTTTTAAGATTAAATTTTATGTTTTCAATCAATTTATCTAAAATATTAATAATAAAATTGACCTATATTTCCATTATTAAACCTCTTCTGTGGCCAAAACCAATAGAGTTTCAAAAGAAGCATGAATCGCTTAACAGCTCAAGTTCAAAATTAAGAGGAAGACACCCTATTCAGAGTGCTACAGTGGCTGTCAGAGATCTCAACTCCATTCTTGAATCTGGCTTTGCAGAACTTATGAATACAGCTCTCTCGGTAGATCACATATTTTATATACAAAAAAGTTACTGTGCTTCTCTCCAATGGCTTATAATAACCACACTGGTTAACCAAGTGGTAAGTGTTAAAGTGTCTGTGGAAGAAAAATACAATTATTACTCAAATTGTAGACTTTATTCACTTTTTCTTAAAATGCGAAGTTATTTTTTTTAAATAAATAATAATAGCATGCTAACTTATGAATGGTGTGAGTTTTGTGATAAATAGACCTATGGCAGCTAATTTTTGTTTAACATTACGTGATGCATTTTTATTCTGTGATCCAAAACATTCGGTCAATCTAGCGATGCTTTTCTAGTGACACTAGATTCATCGTTGCTGTCATATGACATATTACAATGTATGCTGTAATTTTAATTGATTGTTACATATCCCAGTGAACAAATAACCAGTTTGGATTTGAATCACCAGTATAGGAGGCATGACTCATTGTACAATCAATCTGTGTCCTTAACTGTAATATTATATGGGTAGTGACTGCTGTGAAGACAGACTTTAATCAATGACTATATTGTCTCTTGTTCACATGTAAGTGCTGAAATTTATTTGTAGGTATTTTTATATTTAAAAGTTTTTCATCATAGTATTCTTATAGTAGCATTTAGAAATAACCCATTAATTAGAGAAAAGGAGGCTTAAATTGACTTGTCCCAAATAATAGGAATCTGTTTGATAAGGTTTTTCAATTTGTACTTTTATTTACCAGCCACAGTTAACATAAGCATCAACAAGCAATCCATACGTCATTTATAATTCAGAATCAATCAACTAAAATATGTACATGCCCACAATATACATATAGTCATTTGCTATTTGATAACTATTTTATGAGATGGTCCCATTCTTTCATATATTATATAACTACATCTTGTTTCATGGTAGTTGGTGATATTCCATTATTTCATACAGATAGTACATAGCAGAAACATTCTGTGATATAAACTATAGGGACTCTCAGTATCCCCCCCTTTTTTTAACTTAACTTTACTAATTTAGATGCACACATTTGGACTTTACCTTAATTTAAAGGAAAAGTGAAGATAATGTGTATCAATTCCTAGAAATTAGCGTTATTAAAGATACTTCCTAAGTGGATTCATCATTTCTGTAATGTCAAATGTTTTCTGAGAAAGACAATAGTAGAAATACATTTCAAATCATCAATTGTCTAATACTACTCTTATAAAAATTATAATGATAAAATATATATTAATACTTACTGCTAAATAGACTTATAAATAAACTGTCTCTATGTTGATGTACCTTAAAAATATCAAAGACTGGGGGTCTGGGTGGCTCAGCTGAGTGGCTGCCTTCAGCTCGGGTCCTGGAGTCGAGCCCTACATCAGGCTCCCTGCTCGGTGGGGAAACTACTTCTTCCTCTCCCTCTGCCTGCTGCTCGACCTACTTGTATTCTCTATCTCTCTGTCAAATAAATAAATAAAATACTTAAAAAAAAAGTCAAAGACAATATTAACAACCAGAAATTATTGTCACAGTAACTAGAATACATAAGGCTCATAAAACAATATTTTTGAATACATACAATATACTTTTTTCTAAAATAGAAAATGCCCCTAATAGTGGGTTTTTCTATTTCTGAAGTTTTTGAATATTTATTATTTTATATTTAGTAAACAAGGAGTCAAAGCAAGCACTATATACCTCCTTAAAAAAATCACTGGTAGGGACACCTGGGTGACTCAGTTGAGCATCCCACTCTTGATTTAAAATGGTTCTCTTGGGCGCCTGGGTGGCTCAGTGGGTTAAGCTGCTGCCTTGGCTCAGGTCGTGATCTCAGGGTCCTGGGATCGAGTCCCGCATTGGGCTCTCTGCTCAGCAGCGAGCCTGCTTCCTCCTCTCTCTCTCTGCCTGCCTCTCTGCCTACTTGTAATCTCTCTGTCAAATAAATAAATAAAATCTTAAAAAAAAAATAAAAATAAAAAATAAAATGCTTCTCTTGAGGAGGAATCATTTCAACCCTTTCATGCATAGGTTTAAGGATATAACTCCATAGCCCTTTGCTGTATGAATTTGTTATATAGATAATTTAAAGTTGAAAATGACATAACACAATTTTCTAAATTTTCCAAAGGATCCATACAATGAGATAATATCACTACTAAATTAAATTTCTGAATAATTGATAAACCACTGAAGTTCATGGAAATATTAATCACGGAAGATTAACATTCGCTACATTTTATTTCATTATTTTTCAACATCTGACCTTAATCTTATTGGTCTTCCATATCTATGGAATGAATTTGAGTATGGAATGAATTCCGTATCTATGGAATTCCATATCTTATCATGAATGCCACATGGGTATCTCCATAAAACTCAAAGAAAATGTTTTGAGTTTTGAGGTTTGTCAGTATTTTCTCAATGTAAGCAAAATTGAACATGGAACAATTTGACACAGTTATGAATCTTCAAATATTGAAAGGTTATAAATATTAGATTCATCATTGACTATCACCTCACCTATTTATAACTGTGCTGAAATAAATGTATGTGTGAAAAACTACAAGTATCTGTCCACGGTAGCGATTCATGATGTTTCTGACCACCTTCTCCTAATATACACCCGGAGAGTCTGCGGCAACACTTGAAAATGCATCTTGGAGTTCTTCCAGAAACTCTGAGTCAAAGAGCAATGTCTGCATTCACAAAGAAGCATTCACAGCTGTCAGAAGTTAAATGTCCATGAGACTCATAGTACAGCTGCAGTCCTTCCAATACACTGACAATGTCCGTGGAAACTAGAATTTGATAACTAGTTCTTCCATGGGAAAAATATCACAGAAGAATGATTAATCTTTGCCTGATGGATAATGAATAATTATGCATGCACAGTACTTGAAGCATCATTGTCCTACATTCCTTAGCCTGCAGTGCTTTTGCAGCTCTTTTTCACTACCAGAGAAAGTACTCTCCCTGCAACAAAGTGTCAATGAACTTCTTGTAGGCAAACACCTGCAGACACCTGGGAGCAGCGGGTGCATAACGTTCAGGATCACAGAAATTGCAGCGCAAACCCAAATCTGCAAGGCAGCAATGACTGTGAGTGTATGTGAGAGCTTGCATAGCTAAAGAAATGCATGCATGAACAGGTATACTGTGTTTCCATTTATGCTTAACAAAACGAATAAGCTGATTCCGCCCCCCCGAAATGTGTACTACAGTTGAGCAGAGTATTAGAAAAGCAAGCTACATCTGCCAATAAGGTCATCAATTTGAGATGATCTATCCCAATTTATTATCATGTGTTTCAGGACAAATGCTGAAAATGTTTAGCCATACGCTCTGTGCACGGATAGTGATAGCAAGTCATTCAGAATCTAATTACTTTTTTTTAAAGCTTAATACCATAATTTTTGAAAAATAACTGAAAAATTCTGAAAAGTTATAAATCTCTATTTCTTTAAGGGTTTAGGAGAGGTCCAAATGGAAGTAAATGGACTTGCTCATCTTTGGCTAACTATTCAACTTTACAAATGAATGGAGAAACCCATTTAAAAGTGTATCAGTTTTATATTTGTTGAGTCACTTAGAAGATCAATAGTCCCTAAAAATGTAAAGGTCTGGTTCCTAAAATCTAATAAATTATTGAAGATTTACTTCAAAGAACATTTTTAAAATCACATCTGAAAGCAGAAATAGGGGTGCCTGGGTGGCTTAGTCAGTTAAGTGTCTGCCTTCAGATTAAGTGATGATCTCAGGGTCTTGGGGTCTAACCCCAAGGTAGGGCTCCCTGCTCAGAGGGGAATCTGTTTCTCCTTCCTCTACCCTTTCCCCCTCTTCCCCTTGCTCATGCTCTCTCTCTCTCTCTAATAAATAAATGAAATCTTTTAGAAAATAAAGTAAAAGCAAAATAATTTAAGGCTTTTTTAATGTCAGTTTTTGAGTATGTTTTTAGAGTTGTGAGAATGAGAAATAATGAAGAAAAATGAAAAGCTACTCACATTAAATTTTAAAAGTGGCAGGAAAACACAGGATACTACCTCCTTATTTAAAGGACCCAGACAGTATAAATGTTTTCACCAAAGTGCGCCTCTGTTTATTGGAGAATTAGGTCTCCCAATTTTCTGACACCTTATTGTACATCAGAAGGAATGGAAGTGTGAGATAATTTAATAATTACCTCATTCTGGAACGCACAGAATAAACATAAAACAACAACAACCATAAAATCTATACTGGGGCAGCATTTCCTGTCACTTGCACAAGACCTTCATCTACATCTACTCAAATGGATTATCATAAAGAAAAGCTTGAAGAACTTCAGTACACAATGTAAACAATAGGTAAGCTATTATATTGTATTTTTTTTAAGATTTTATGTATTTATTTGACAGAGAGAGATCACAAGTAAGCAGAGAGGCAGGCAGCGGGGAGCAGGCTCCCTGCTGAGCAGAGAGCCCGATGCGGGACTCGATCCCAGGACCCTGACATCACGACCCCAGCCGAAGGCAGCAGCGTAACCCACTGAGCCACCCAGGTGCCCTATATTGTATTCTTCTTTTTTTTTTTTTTAAAGATTTATTTATTTATTTGACAGACAGAGATCACAAGTAGGCAGAGAGGCAGGCAGAGAGGAGGAAGCAGGCTCCCCACTGAGCAGAGAGCCTGATGTGGGGCTCGATTCCAGGACCCCGGGATCATGACCGGAGCCGAAAGCAGTGGCTTTAACCCACTGAGCCACCCAGGTGCCCCCCTATATTGTATTCTTACCAGGTGTGCTCACTGGCAGAAAAAGAGAAGCCAAAATATGGGTTAACTTTATGGGGATAAATAAAGTTGGCTTATGATGAAGGTGTCCCACAATTCTGGTTACAAGTATGTTAATTGATGTATGTCAGAATGCGCTCTGGGTACTTTTATTCCTATCAGGGAACTCATACCGTACATTTCTAATACCAACTAATGGACCATCAGGACATTGTATTTTGGAGATTTTGTGAATTGGATAACGTTCTAATGGAACACATAATTAAAATGCAGAATATTATTTTGCCCCAAATGTCATTCAGAGAGGTACTTTATACAAGGAAACTGAACAAAAATTTGAAGTGGATTTTCTTTTATTTCTTTCAAACATTCTTAAGGAAAAAATAGGTTGAACTCTTTAAAAAAATACTCATTTAATATTTTAAAACATAGAGGAATGGGTCCTTTTTAATTTCATTGATGCCTTTTACTGTGTGATAGTCTTTTTAAAATTAAAAAAAAATTTTTAAAGATTTTATTCATTTATTTGACAGAGAAAGAGAGATCACAAGCAGGCAGAGAGGCAGACAGACTGGGAGGGGGAAGCAGGCTCCCTGCTGAGCAGAGAGCCCAGTGCAGGACCCTGAGATCCTGACCTGGGCAGAAGGCAGAGGCCTAACCCACTGAGCCACCCAGGAAGCCCTGTGTGATGATCTTTTTTCACAGATAGTGCAGGACTAAAAACAGAGCATTAGACACACATCTGCTAGGATTCTGGTTCCACCTCTGCCTTTTAGTGACTGTTTAAAATATTGGTTAATTTATTTTTCTCAGCTAATACCTACATTTGTTGTGAGGATTAAATGAGTTAATTCACACAAAATATTTAGCATACTTCTCAGCACACTGTAAGCACTGAATAGGTATTAGCTATTGTTTTAGGTTCGATGATTAGTTGCTAAAGGCACCAACATAGTGTGAGTCTACTTGATAAAGCGAAGAGTTGGAGAAGGCCATGTGGATTGCAGTAGATTTTTTTTCCCCTCAGAGTAGACGTTGTTCAAGACAAGTTGCATTCGTTATCAGCTGATCCTGATTTGTTATGGATTCATAACACCAGGATTCTGCCATAGATTAAGTGGTTGCTGGCTTGCAGATTTCATGAGCTCTTTTTGGCTACTGGAATAGGAAAATGGGAATCCTTGCCAGACAGCACTTCCTAGTGATGAATTTTGTAAAACTCATGCATGTACATTGTTCCAAAAGATCTGGAGGACAGAGTAGAGGAGAAACTACAGTTTTTTGTTTTGTCTTTTAAATCTAGAATTTACAACATAAACAATGAAAGAATTCTAGTAAAATTGTAAGGAAAACTAAATCAGGGTTGAATATGAAATATATTTACTACCCTAAAGAAATTATAAAGCAATTTTTATAACTGTCTTCATGATGAATAAATACTCTGACTATTTTTAAAATAAGTCTGTAGTACTATGATTAACAGACATGAAAGTAAAAGTAGCTGTCAATTTAAGTTACTAGGAATATTAAACTCTAGTGTAAATTACTTTATCATGCATTTAGAACATTGTATATGCATACCATTAATTCATATTATTGTTCTACGGTATTATCTATTAATTTTTGTCAGTCTATATGCAAATATATATCAGGGATATTAAGTTTAATTGCTACTATATATATATATATATAAAATATGCATATACTTACCTTTTGCTTGTATATTTTGAATGATTTCTATCATCCCTGAATTTATATTTTAAGTAAACCTTACTCATTTTGAAACCGTTGTTTGTTTTTTTTTCTAAATACGTCTATTAAAGAAGTACTTTTGTTAAGGTGCGATTTTGTAGTCCAAGATTATGATCTTTAAAGTCACATATAAGGAAATAAGTTCCTTCTTGAAGAAAACATTTTGACCATAGGTATTTTGTTCGATTCCACAAAGATTGATTTTGGTGCATTTTACTGATAGATATTATTTTGATATGACAGCAAACTGTGAAATAACTGCTCTCATAATTGTGGAGATGCATAGTACACTTATGCACACACATATACACACATGCATACTAGCAGACAGTAAGTGAAAAATGATAAATGTATATACTATATGTGGTGTAATCAATTTTCAAATATCAGACCATCATAAAATGCACTCATCATGAATGTCATCTCAAAAACACTAAACTTAAAAAATTGCTGCCAATTTTAAAAGACATTTGCCACATGCATGCAAATATGCTCTTCATGTGTTCTCGGTAATTGGTAACTTCTTTGATGGAAATTTAATTTAATATTTAATAATATAATCATTAATTTAACAGTAATTTAAATTTAATAAGTCACAACTTTATTGTGCTAATATTAATATCTCCTAGTAGTTTGGTTACTTGTTGACTTTCACATGAAGATGGTGATCAGCTTGCTATATCTGCCCATCATTTCAAATAACAATTATTAATATATCCAAATGATAGTTAATAGATGCTTTTTGTTGGGAGAAAATCCAATGACTCGGATTGTACTGAATTTTGGAAATTTAGGTGTTTATAGTTATTCATGTTGTTCTAATATGCCAAGGTCATATGTTAGGGCAATATTCAGAAGGCAGGTTTACACACAGTCCCCAAGCCTATTTTATTTATCTCTTGCTATTTTCTCAAACCTGAGTGGAAGGATTTGTGTGTTTGTTTTCATTTTGCCGTTTAAAATTCTATTCCCTATACCCCCCTCCGTATTCTTGCAGAAGGCAGGATAACCCAGGGCTCTTGAGCACACCTGAGAGGAGGAGCCTGGGGCCACAGTAGCTATGACTCTTGGGGCCCAAGGACTCCTCGGATCATGCAGGAGGCTTTGGCCACAAGAAACCCTCCAGAAATATAGAACTATGTAAATCCTGGTTGGTCGACCAGGAGAGTTGTAGCTGTCTACTAAAGCCATTCTGTGCTAGCTTTGGAAGACTGCAGAATCCTTCAGGCCGCTGTTAGAGCAGTTATTTCTAGAAGCCCTTTCTTGTCTGCAAAGGTGATTCTAAAGTGCTCTGTGCCCTGATGGTTTTGAATTTGCAGTGTGGAGTGTTAGGAGAGGCTGATGAATGTTCTCACAAAACAAAACTCTGGAATGGGTTTTGGTTTGTTTGTTTATTTGTTACTTTGTTTTAAAACCTTTCTGATAGTGAGATAGGAAACGAGCCCTGGGTGTCTGCCAACACCTGTGGACTTTATAAAGAAATTTGCATTTTAGGAGGAAGCATAGTAAGTAGGCGAATATATTATTATTTTAAAACAATTTATTGCACTCATATTAGCAAAAAATAATGAAATTGAAGAACAAAATGATTATTAAAGAAGGAAATTTGGGTTAATTCACTAGTCAATTTCAAGAAATGCTCAATAATTAGTTGGTTTCCTGATGTTAAACATTTAATCTTACTGACCTAATATTTTAAAGTACTGGAATGCGTACTACCTAACTTAGAACAGGATATCTGTGGAGGTTTTTACTTTTTGCCTCATGGGATTTTAATGTGAAACTCTTAAGCTTATCCTCAAACTCTGACAGTTCACCCTTAATCTGACCTCACTTCTTACATTTGCTTTTGAGCATGAATTATATGGGAATTTCTCTTGGCATATAATGGCACCTGTAGGCCCTTTCCCCCAAATATACGTACTTCATTATTACACATATAATTGTCTCATTTCCTCAAAACAATTCTTAACTGATCAGGATCCTTCTTTGTTTTTCTTCCTTATCTTTAAAGTTATGTGTTATGTGTTATGTTAATCATACAAGCAGGTTTTGTCATTGTTTGTGCGAACAACGTCAAGTGTACATAATCAACAGTCCATGTGCTATTTTTTGTATTTTATCTTATTCCATTCCTATTTTGTAATTATTTTAGATTGTGAAAGTTTTAGGGGCACCTGCGTGGCTCAGTTGGTCAAGTGGTGGACTCTAGATTCCACCTCAGGTCATGGTCTCGGGGTCTTGAGATGGAGTCCCGTGTGGGACTTTGCATCTCCGGACGGGAGAGCCTGCTTGACATTCTCCCTCTCCTGCCCCTCCCTGCTGCTTGCTCTCTAAATAAATAAATAGATAGATAGATAGATAGATAGATAAAATAAAAATTATGAAAACTTTAAATTTAATATCTGTATATTTATTTACTATCTATATATCAGACTCAGATATCTTTTTTTTTTTTTTTAGATTTTATTTACTTATTTGACAGAGAGAGATCACAGCTAAGCAGAGAGGCAAGCAGAGAGAGAGAGAGAGGAGGAAGCAGGCTCCCTGCTGAGCGAAGAGCTCGATGCGGGACTCGATCCCAGGACTCTGAGATCATGACCTGAGCCTAAGGCAGAGGCCCAAACCACTGAGCCACCCAAGTGCCCCAGAGGCAGATATCTTTAGATATGTTTCAGATTAGATGATTTGGTTAGATATATACTGTTAATATTTGTTTGTGGGTTTTATTTGTGTAATGAATGAGAAAATACCTTTATTCTCAATCTGAATTTATGAATCTCTCAACTTTTAACACGCTCTTTATCAAGGAACACCGCTTATATGTTTATATTTTCAAAAATCAAATCTTTTTTTTTTTTTAAGATTTTATTTATTTATTTGTCAGAGAGAGAGAGAGAAAGAGCGAGCACAGGCAGGCAGAGTGGCAGGCAGAGGCAGAGGGAGAAGCAGGCTCCCTGCCGAGCAAGGAGCCTGATGTGGGACTCCATCCCAAGACGCTAGGATCATGACCTGAGCCGAAGGCAGCTGCTTAACCAACTGAGCCACCCAGGCATCCCTCAAAAATCAAATTTTCTAATACACTTAAACATTTAACAATCATTTACTAATCCCCCCCTTTTTAAAAATTTTATTTATTTATTTATTTATTTATTTATTTTAAAGATTTTATTTATTTATTTGTCAGAGAAAGAGCGAGCGAGAGCGAGCACAGGCAGAGTGGAAGGCAGAGTCAGAGGGAGAAGCAGGCTCCCTGCGGAGCAAGGAGCCCGGTGTGGGACTCGATCCCAGGACGCTGGGATCATGACCTGAGCCGAAGGCAGCTGCTTAACCAACTGAGCCACCCAGGCGTCCCATCATCCCCTTTTTTTAAAAAAAGATTTTATTTATTTATTTTGTAGACAGATCCCACGTAGGCAGAGAGGGAGGCAGAGAGAGAGGAGAAAGCAGGCTCCCTGCTGAGCCGAGAGCCTGATGCTGCGCTCAGGATGCTAAGATCATGACCTGAGCCCAAGACAGAGGCTTTAACCCACCGAGCCACCCAGGTACCCCTTTTTACTTTTCCCTTAACATGTGTAAGTTTCTTTGTGACTTTTCAGAAGCAAATAACATCAAGAAGGATAAGAGCTCACTTTTAGGTGAAACATACAAAAAGAAATATTAAAATGTACTGAGTATGTATTTATAGTTCAACTTATGGGAAAAAAGACAATAATTTTGAGAAGACTGAGTGAAAAGCAAATGTTGATTAGACCCCTAATCACTAAAAACATCTTCCAGTAACTTATGAATTGATGGAGGAACCAAGATATTCTGTATTCTGTTTTAGGCTGCTATAAATTTAATGGAGAAAAAATTCTGGGTTTGGTATTTTAGGAAAACAGAGCCCTTGCTTTTGATAGGATTAAAACCACCTAGGATTTGATGCATAGCGTGAGCAGCGGGAAATGTGTCAATTGTTGATTATACATGTACTTATAAATCAGCATTCTAGCAGGGACAGAATTTTCTCTTGCATTTTAAATTAATTTGTGATTTATTTTGCAGATTCAATTTGTGATTTATACTTTGTTGAGGGTGCACCAAATTCTTCTCCATAAGTAATTTAAGCTGAGAATCCTATTCGAGTCCATCAGGAAGTGTTAGACGCTATTTGTGGATGGTAGCTGAAAAGTAAACCAGTGTAAATAAGAAAGAACAAAAGGAAACTAGGAGAGCATTCACAGAAATTCATAGTGAGACGGTAGACACTCTTCTCCCTCCTAAGTCCCCCGTCTCTCTCTGCAGCTCCCTCCCACGCTCCCTGTCTATCCCCTCCATTTCCATCTCCATCATTTCTCTCTTGCTTCTCACCAGATCTGAGATGTATTGATCTTGGCTCTTGCGTGACCTTCATAGAAGGCATCAGTGCAAGTTTTTATACAACGTTCTATCGATAGTCACCTGACTGATAGTGACTGTAAGACATCATCGACTGTAAAATGCATCCTCCTTTTTATGATGTAAGAATGTGAAAAAATATACATCTTAGAATTGATAAAATTTATTACTGTCTAAGTTGGATCTAGGCAATGAATCAATACTCAGGCTCTGAAGAAAGGCGTTTTATCTTTTCACCTGCTTTCTGCTTTGTCTGCTTTCTTTCTACCTCTTTATCTAGCAACTCCTTCCTTCAGATGTCCCTCAAAACTGAAAAATAGCAACTTCTAAGACCATTCCACAACATTTACTTCTGCCTTCCCTTTGCTTTAGACTAACTGTGCATACCTTGGTGATTGTACTTATCACACCAGGACATTAAGGATTTGTTTGTCTTAGTGGCTTATTTTCACATGAATTCTTTGAACTTTAAAATTTAATGATAATTGTGTCTCCAAAATCAAGTATCGCATATAAGCAGCTTACAATAAGGGATCAATAAATGTTATATGGATGAAAATCCAAATAAATATGTGGACAAGCTATGAATGTTAAGTATTTTTATTATTTTGTCATAAAAAAGAAAAATCAGGACTTAGGGAGGTTGAAAGACTTGTCCAATAAATGGTCAGGCCTCGAAACTACTTCCTCCGTATTCTAGCCCTAAAATTCTCTCTACTGTTCAAACCTAATATTATGCCTCCTCTCTGCTAATTATGTGATATCAAGTGAGCACACACCAATTAACGGCTTAGGAGCAAGTCATGGCAGAGCAGAAACCATATTGAGAATCAGTGTTTTGGCAAATTAAGTTTTACATGAATGTTGGACAATTATGTCCACAAGAGCCATGGCAATAAACCTGGGTATCATACAAACAGTTTTAAATTGCTAGATCTTTAGAAGTTACTTAGTGGATTCCATCATGTAAGGCTTATTTTAGAATAACTTCTGTGTCTAAAAATCAGATATTAGAATATATAGATAGAAAGATTTGGGACTTCTTTTACATAATAAGCAATAATTTTTAAACAATTCTAAATGTTTGATATTACTTGATATATTTCCCATAATTTAACTTAGGCCTAATTTAAAATTTCCTTGGATCAAAAATTTACATAAAATTGCACAAATTTGGGGTGCCTGGGTGGCTCAGTGGGTTAAAGCCTCTGCCTTGGGCTTAGGTCATGGTCCCAGGGTCCTGGGATCGAGCCCCGCATCGGGCTCTCTGCTCGACAGGGAGCCTGCTTCCTCCTCTCTATCTCTCTGCCTGCCTCTCTACCTAGTTGTGATCTCTCTCTGTCAAATAAATAAATAAAATCTTAAAAAATATTGCACAAATTTATAAACATTTGTCTTCCCAATTTCTCTCTATGTTTTCAGTTAAAATTCTTAGCTCATAGTGTGTGTCAATAACATAAAAATCATATGATTGATACTGTATTCCTGAGCAAGCACTAACATCTCTTTGATATTACTTCCAACTGCATAAAAAACGCATGTAAATTACTAGACAAAAAGTGAATAAATTTGCTTTCATGATAAGTTTCATATAAATTATAAACATCTTCCATCATAATTATTCCTAAAGACAAACAGTTGCAACCCATGGAACCATTGTAACATTAGCCTGGCTTGTCTTTTAGGAAGTAATATACATGGGCCCATAGTACATTTTCTAACATGAATATCATTGTTTTACCATTAATATAAGCATCAATATTAGTATAGAATTATAAAATTAGTATAAAATTTAAAATAAAAATTATAAAATGTCTAAAAATATAAATTGGATTAGAACTTACAATTTTAGAGGTTTGGTGTCTAATACATAATTTTAAGGATTTGAATAAAGCAACTTTTCTCCAAAATTTGAAAGCATTGCCACAAAAATGTGTGATCACCAGAAGAGGTAATTGGTATTAATGGGATATTTTTGATTATGAATATTATATGTTGACTCACATTTTAAAAAAATTGTTACATAATAGATATATATCAAGATATAATGTATAAATAAAGCTCTCGATGAGTTAAATTAGAAAAAATTAAGTGTGCTTTTGTACAAAAGTGAAGCTTTAATATTATTTGTAAGTAGAAAGATTTCACTTTTCCCTGAAAAATATTTCTGGAAACTATGCCAAAGGTTAAGTAACAAAAAAGAAACCCAGTTTACATTTCTGTATTAGCAAATATGCGGGCCCCCTAGGGACCCATGAATTTTTATTGAATGAATATGAGTGAAAGAATGCAGCCTTTCTTGCTTTGGTTAAGTTCAAATCTATGATTACAGTTTATATCTTGAAGCTGTGATAGTAAAGTTTCTCTGATTATATCCTACAGGCAGTAAAGGATTCTTTGGGCTTTTCAGAGGAGGTTAAATTGAGATTAAACAGGTTAATAAAGAGAAAACTAAACAAAATATGTAAAAAGTCATTTTCAATATATGGGCAATGAAATCTGAAGTACTCAAAACGCTGACTACTTATATAAATACTTTATTTGTGCCCAAGGACCTTGTCTTTAAAGCTGTCAGTTCTAGCATATAAAGATCAGATTCATCATTTTTAAAATTAGATTGAAATTATCTTTAGGGTAAAAACCCCATGTACACTTTTTATTAACAATATTTAATTTTTTAAAAAGATTTTATTTGTTTATTTTTGAGAGAGAGATCACAAGTAGGCAGAACGCAGGCAGAGGAAGAGTGAGAACTAGGTTTCTCACTAAACAGGGAGTCTGACGCTGAACTCAATCCCAGGACCCTGGGGTCATGACCTAAGCTGAAGGCAGATGCTTAACCGGCTGAGCCACAGAGGTACCCTAACAATATTTACTTTTAATGATGTGGATACATTTTAACATTTTTGTTGAAAATTTGAACATATATCCATAACTCATGGTCTTTTATAATTTTCATAAATTTTATGATAAATTTTTCATCTATACCCCTACCCATTCAATCCCCACACACATATTGTGGTAAATATAACACACAGCATTTTATTTCAGCCACAATATTTCAGAGTGCCCCTTTAAGAAAAATAGTCATCTTTTAAGCTTAACAATAAAATCATTTCACAGTTTAAAATTAACAGTAGCTCCTTAGTGCTGACAAGAAACCACATTTTCTTGATTTTTTTTCACAAATTTTATTGTTTTATAAATTAAAATCCAAAGAGTTCACGTATAACACTTTGTTAATATTCTTTTTAAACCTCTTTTATTTTATCTTACTTTTTTTTAAAAGATTTTATTTATTTATTTGACAGAGAGATCACAAGTAGGCAGAGAGGCAGGCAGAGAATGGAGGGGAAGTAGGCTCCCTGCTGAGCAGAGAGCCTGATGTGGATCTCCATCCTGTCTTTTTTCTGTCTCTCTCCTGGTTTTATTCTTGTGAAATATCTGATGAAGAATTTGGTTCATTCTCCTAATCTAGATTGTACAGATAGCTTTCTGTGGTGTCATTTAAAATGTCCCTTGTTTGAGGGGCGCCTGGGTGGCTCAGTCGATTAAGCATCCCACTCTTGATTTCAGATAAGGGCATGATTTCAGAGTCATGAGTTAGAGCCACAAGTTGGGCTCAGATGCATATGAGAGGTATAGTTGAATCAACATTTTCTTATAGATGATGATACTGAGATCCAAAGATATTTTAAAGATTTTTATTTATTTATTTATTTACTTGACACAGAGAGAGATCATGAGTAGTCAGAGAGGCAGGCAGAGAAAGGGTGGGGGGACAGGCTCCCTGCTGAGCAGAGAGCTCGATGTGAAGCTCGATCCCAGGACCCTGAGACCATGACCTGAGCAGAAGGCAGAGGCTTAACCCACTGAGGCCCACAGGTGCCCCTCCAAAGATATTTTAAAAGTCATAAAGCTTGTAAATATTGTAAAAGTCAATAAGCTTGTAGATGGCACAGTTTCTAATAAGATCCAGGTGTCCTGAATAGAGAGAAGAGAAATGGAAATTTCAGGACATAGAAAGTGCCCGGCACCTAGTAAAGGACAATAGGACAATATTAGCAATCAAGCAGCAGTTTGAATTAGATTTTTGTCTTCCTTACTATATCCTAAGTAAAATTAGGCAAGTTGTCGATTTCCCGAAAGCACAGCAGATATCAGAATAGTATGACATTTTTTTCTCTCTCCCCCACCCCCAGCAAAAGCACAGAGATACAAATATCTAGCCAAATAACATTTAATTGTGTTAAAGGATGTAGTGACTTCATCTGGACTCTAGGGGTCTGGATGGAATTTAACCCCTGCCATGCAGCTTCTGGGAGCCTCTACACTGGCAGAAGCCAGAGGACAGACATCCTCCAGTGGGTTTTTCTTAGAGGCCAAAAAGGCAGGATTGTTGGGTTTTGAGGTACACTGTTGGGGGTAGGGGTGGGAGTGGGGGCTGCTAGCCATAGCTCTGGGTTCAGATCCTACTTTGGGGATGTCACTTTCCCCTAGTAAATGTATTTGTAACAAACAGGAAATTACTTGTGCTTAAATAGTATGTCATCTAATGATTAAGAATTGTCACTTAGGCTGATAGAATTTCTCCTTTTAGGTTTCCTATGGAAAGGAGGAATTTTCTTAGCTTGATAACTATTCAGAAATTTGGCCTTCCTCAGACATCTTCATTGTATGAATCTGCCCCAAGGAATCCTGTTTGTTTTCCTTTATCCTTGCAGGAGGCAGGCAAACTAAAAGCATCCTGTGGGCTCTCCTTGTGACAATACCTGTGCTTTATCTCCTGTGATGAGTACCAGCCAGTGTTATGGAAGACAGAATACAAAAGTCAGGGACTGTTGCTGTAAAGGTGAACACTGGAGTTTGAAAGGTCAAAGAGGTCATGTTTCCAGCTATTTTTCCCAACAACTTAGATTGTAAGGCTAAAAATTTCAATAATCTGTTATGGTGTTGTTTCTAAAAATCTCCCGTTAAAAGTATTAATATTCACTTACTGCTCAGTATCATTATTTGTATCATAATAACATTATAGGGAACTTCTTATTGATAAGATATTATACATCTGACCCCTGGGGACCCAGAAAGTAAAAAAAAAAAAAAAAAAGACTGAAAAATGAGATAGTCTTATAACCTGAGTTCTCCCTGTTGACACGTGAGACATTCAGGTAACTGAATGACACAGGGTGTGAGTAAAAGGAGGGTTCGATAGAGCTGTCAAATGGCTGGCAAAAGCTTATAAAGACAAGGTAAATGGTAATTTTCATCAAATTTGCTTCCTTTATGTAACATTTTTATCTAAATCCAGGCTTTACCTTTCTAGGATCCCTTTAGTTAATCAGAGCTGACTTCATTGACAGCTTGCTCTAGTTAATTACTGAAGCGTTTTAACCGAATCCCCAAGGTATCGATGTCTTCAACCACCATTTCAAGGCTCAAAACACAAAAAATCTTGGCCGAATGCTGGCGACAGTTTATCAATATCTAAGGTATTTATTATTTTAATAACCTACACAAAGTCTATAGATACAGGGGTAATAATGCTACAGTGTTTGGACAGTACAGTTTAACTGAAGAATTCTTAAAAAACTGAAAATCATTCCCTTGCCATGTACTTTGAACAGCTATTAACATATGCTTTTTATACAATAAAGCTCAAGTGAGTATTTCATACTGCAATTCTTAGAATTTTATTTTTTATTTCCTTTATTCTCTAAAGATCATTTTTTTGAGAGAGAGCAGAGAGACAGAGAGAGAGAGCGAAGGAGCATGAGTGGGGGAGGGGCAGAGGGAGAGAATCTCAAGGAGATTCCCGGCTGAATGCTGTGTCCAAAGTGGGGCTGGGTCTCATGATCTATGAGATCATGACCTGAGATGGATGCTTAACCAACTGAGCCACCCAGGCAACCCCAACAATTCTTAGAATTTTAATATAATGCATAATACTTTTTTTTAATTAAAAAAAAATTAAGATTTATTTATTTGACAGAGAGATCGATAGCCAGAGAGGAAACACAAGCAGTGGGAGTGGGTGAGGGAGAAGCAGGCTTCCTACTGAGCAAGGAGCCGGATGCAGGGCTCCATCCCAGGACCCTGGGATCATGACTTGAGCTGAAGGCAGAGGCTTAATGACTGAGCCACCCAGGCACCCCTATAATATTTTATTTTTAATAGTTACTTGAAACTTTTTTTTTTTTTTAAGATTTTATTTGCCAGAAAGAGAGAGAGAGAGAGAGAGTGAGTGCACAAGTAGGGGGAGGGGCAAGTAGAAGGGGGCAGCAGGTTCCCAGGTGAGCAAGGAGTCCTATGCAGAACTGGATCCCAGGACCCTGGGATCATGACCTGAGGCAGATGCTTAACTGACTGAGCCACCGATGCACCCCAACAATTCTTAGAATTTTAATATAATAGGACTTTATTTTTAACAGTTACTTGGAACATTTAATTGGGAATCATCCTTCTTAGAAAATAAAAGATACATTCTTGTTCTGGGCTTCAGGTCATCTCACCTTGTAGTTTCAACCACCTGTGATCTCTGTGGCTTTTGGGGGATACCTGGATCACTGTGAGAGGGAGGGGTTTTTATTCCCTGAGAAAGCTCCCCTGCTTGTCTATCCAGGTTCATCTCTTTGCCTGCCCCCTGCCATCAGCCAAATTCCTTGCCACGATGCTCCAATATCAGCCTGTCTTGCATTGTCTGATCTGGCAATGGTCTCTCTTGTTTTTAAACCTTTGTACCTGCTAATCAAAATATAGAACTTAGTGTTTACATTTAATATTTTAATAAGTATGTTCTTTAATTCTGCAGTTATATATCATTATATGCAATAGATTCTACATATATGCATTTATTACACATAATAGATGTACATGTATATTATTTTTAGGGTATACATATATATCTCCTAATTCCTTAGAAGGCATTGGAATGGAAATCAATTTACAATTTATGCAAGCACATTATAGTATTTTGCAGACCTTTTATATAATATTTTGTGAAAGAATTGGAATTGACAGCATCCATAAAGAAAAGAAATCTCCATATAATAGGCATTCTCACTATTTAAGCACTGAATCCAAGAGAATCTGAAAAAACTGGGTTGTCCTTTCTTAATTTATTCCTTTCTCTGCTCACCTCCATTGCAGAGACAGAAGCCTGAATGGCAATTAATTGGCTACTTTTCCATTTTACAATATGGTCATCACTGAATAAATGAAAAATGCTACCCAGTTTTTGTCCATTTTGAAACTGACAAAAGAAAGATCCAGTATGACATTTCATTCAGGCAAAGTAATTGCATAGTAAAAATAATAATTCTAGGATTTGTATTGAATTTATCAATGTAAACTTTTTCTAATTATGATATGAAAACATATTTTATTTAGTTTACATTTAGCTTTATAAAGTATTCACAAATATTTGAAATGATTCTTGAGCTAGCAAAAACAGATTACGTTTTATTTAACAAGATATTTAAAACAGATACACTGTTTTAACATCTTCACATTTGTATGACATAAAAAATTAAATTATACTGGAATTAGGTCACTATTACTATTTATGCTGAATAATATAAATATATATTTTCATCTAACATCTTATTGTGTGCAGATAGGTCACCATTTTAGGGCAAGCCAGCAGGATTTGAGGAAATGTGCCACTTTCTCATTTATGTATCTCTAAGACATAGATGAATGTGTGTGCTTAGATTAAAAAGCATATTTGTTCATTGTCTGCATTTCAGTTACATATTTAATTTAAATTCATTTTCATGCAAATCACATAACAAAAGACATATAGAGCATGATATGCTTTCTTCCTTCAGAAATTTCTCACATGCTCCCTTAGCTCTTCTGTCTACCACTGCTCCTCCTTACTTTCTCTGTGTCTACGTTTATCATGTTCTTCCTAAGCTTTCTTATCTATGGATGGATTAGATGCGGGTTTAAAAACAAATTTCTCCATGGACTGTCATACTCATGAGAGCATTTCTGGGCTATCCCTTATGATGGTTGCACACAGAGAGCTGTCTTCCCGCTTTCTACCCTTCCATATATGTCCCTCTATATGTCCTTCCTAACGAAAATACTCCTCTTTCTTCTTTTAGGCAGTTACACTTTCTCTTAGCCCTTGATTTATCACCACTCCCTGTTCAAAAGTCATCCCCTGACTCTATTCATATCTTCATTTGGTTCTTACTGTGCTCCTGAAAAAATGTGACATGCACATTGTAAAGAATATAGCCTTTAAAACTTGGGAAGTTAAAATCTGATTTCAATATTTGTGATCTCTTTAACCTTAAACCATTACCTTTAGTGTGTAAATGCATTTTTCCTAATCTTTAGAGTGGATTTAGGAGCTCATGACAGTTAAATAAATGAATGTATTTAAAACATCTACCAGAGTAATGGCACAGAGGAGTCATTTAGTGATAGTTTAAAAAAAAAATCTATACTCTCCACTCATCACCATAATCTACAATTACTCATTAACCTCCATAACTTCCAGATACCAAAGTAGATACTACGGTCAGAAAGCAAGGCAAACCACCTCTTTGACCTTGATCCGGGGGACTCATTTTACTACATAAGCTTATCTAAAACCTAAAACCAGATTTCTGTGTGTCTTCTTTTATTGAAAGTTATTCTCAAAAGTCACAGGAGACCTCATTTATTCAACATATTTACTAATATCTATTGAACATAGGTATGGCAAGTGTCATCACCATTTCCCTTGACTTTGCAGCATCTGACATTGATTCATATCTCCCCATTTTTATAATGCTCTTCTTAAGACCTTATGATATTTTATACCAACATTCTTTTCTTCATGCTTCTCTGACCGATTTTGATGCTCTCCCTCACTATACTTTATTCCTTGCATCACCTCTAACATATGTTTGCACCCTGAATTCAATTCATACATTTAACCCTTTCATCAATTTCTTCATTCTCTAATTTCTCATTGAGCTTCAGCCCTACATTTCTAGGTGCCTGTTGGATATTTCTATATCTTATCAGTTCAAGCTCCGTATGTCTTTAAGAGAATTCCACATTTCTCTTAACATTAATTCCTTGCAATTATGATTGTCTTTTTATTATTAGCACTAATCTCAGATATTCAGCCTCAATCCCTGTCTGTAATGCTCCAAAATTTATGTATCAGAGGGAATTACAGAGAGTGACTTGTTGACACTAGAAGAAAGAGGAGCCTAGGTAAAATTCTTCTTAGTTTTCCATAGCAACCATTTTATATATTATTTTTAAAAAGGTAAAACAAATATAACGAGATTTTTTATTGCATATCTTATAAAAATTATGAAAATGCAAAGCAATGCTATATTATTATTAGCAGTATCATTAACATTAGTACTTCAGATGGCGTCTGTAAGTTGATGGCTATAATGAGGAGCTACGGTGTCCTTGCCCTCTCCACCTAAACACACCCCAGAGGACCATCAGGGGTCCATGTGACTTTTCTTTCTACTTCTATTTTCAATTGTTCACAACGCTCACTCAATTTGTGTTACAGAATGCCTCAAATCTGTCCCTTCCTTTCTCTTCCCACTGCCACAAACGTGTCTCAAGGGTCCCATGAACTTTCATCCAGAGAATTACAGCTAACTTTAATCTGATTTATTTGCCTCCAAACTTTTCTCACTCAGTGTATCTAATATATTACTTTCAGATGAATTCTCTCAAAGCAGAATTTGAACATATGACTTTTGGAGTAAAAAACCATTGTATCTAGTTTGAACAGTTGATAAATTCCAAGTATTTTCTGAAATTAGGAACCCTACATAATCTGGCACTAATATCTTAAAATATTTTCAACTTCTCACATACATGAATGAATTAAACTAGTGTGCTGAACACTATAAATGCACTTTTTGTCTTTCCAAGTTTTATTTCTGCCCAGAAATATTTGTTCCTCTTTGTCTCTTATTGAACTTCATTCACCCTTTCAAATTTAGAGAATATTTTTTTTCCTGACTAGTCTAGTTAAAACTTTGTGGTCCCATAGGACAATGACAGGAGATCCTGTTCTCTTCAGGATTTTATATATATATTTAATGTGTGGGAAACCAATAATTTCCTTTTTTTTATGATTTTATTTAGTAATTGACAGAGACATAGCTAGAGAGGGAACACAAGCAGGGTTGGGGGTGGGGAGTGGGAGAGGGAGAAGCAGGTTTCACGCTGAGCAGGGAGCCTGATGCAGCTCTATCTGAGTACCCCAGGATCATGACTTGAGCTGAAGGCAGATGCTTAAAGACCAAGCCACCCAGGCATCCCTGGATTTTATACTTTTGACATCATTTTAAAAATATTGTAGAACATAAACATGAAGTTTAGGAATTTGAAAGTTCCTTAATTTTTCATTTAAAGACAAAGTGAAGAAACATGTACTGCTTCAAAATGGGCATGTGTGTACACGCACATAGATCATTTACATAAGTTACATACATACACATGGGAGTATATATATTAAAAATTACCATATGATCAGATCATCCAATTAGTTGTATTGAGATTTTAAAAAGTGTTGATATTATTTATGGAGGCTACAATTTGTGAAATGCTTTTAAGCATATCATGACACTAATTTTCACAGTATTTTTTTTTAAATAATTATCTCTCCTTTGTTTCTTTTTCTTCATCTTTGCAAAGAATAACATGGATTTGAAAGAAGAACCAAAGTAGAATAAAATGAAGTTAATCATTACCTTGACAACAATTGTGTAAAGTTAAGTATACAGGGAAAGCATTGCTAATGGCCCTATCAAATCTGAAAAACTGATGTTCCGTATATCCTGATTCTAACTGAGATTAAACATTGAATAAGTATTTTAAAAAAGACTCCTTGATGACATTTTAAAATATTTAAATTAGGCAAAGGGTTATATTCTCAGGCAGCCTATTTTAATTACAATCTACTTAATATTGTTAATAGAGTTTCTTTCTATTTGCATATTATTTTCCATACTCCTATTCGGAGAGTATGGAATTTTGATTTATCACCAAAGGTTATTCACATTACCTTATATTCAATATTTTGTATAAAATAATGTCATTACTTTATTTATTTTAGTGTTATAAGAAACTAAATTTAATTTATGAAACATTTGTTAGTCTCAGTATGTCACCACTAAAATTGACATATCTTTCTTTTGTCTTTCCTGAATTTGTACAACTAAATTTCCTTTTTATTATTCTAAGCTTAGGTACCATGCAATTAAAGTTTGTTAATTGCATGAAACATTTTAATGTTCATTGGTTTGGTTTTCAGTAATTTTCATATTTGTGATAATAATCAAAGTAGTAAATTATTTTTTTCTTTTCACAATCAAAAAATTATTTATCATGTAAAACTTTCCACTAACATAATGAAATACCTGGATAAAATATTGTTTTATTAAAGAACAGAAGGAAGAAAGGAAGGAAGAAGCAAAGAAAGAAACCAATAAAATAAAAAGCAAACAAAACAAACTGAAGCAAGAAATCATTGTCTCTTTTTAGATCTATGCTAATAAAAAGCAAGTGGGAATTTAAATGTTTATTTTACAGTTGGGATAACAAAGTTTTTCTTCCAATTCTTCAAAATAAATGAATCTAGTTGGGTTTTTCTTGCATTAACCAAACAGTCCGTTTATTTTGAAGAACTCAATGTTTTTACTGACTGATTTTCATACCTATTATGTTTCTATTATTTTCTCGTCTTTTTTATAAGCAGAACTTTCTTCCCCAACTTATTTTGATAATGATGATTATCATTATAGTGTTTAATAAATATTATCATTGATTTTAAAATTTAAATAGTAGTAAGATTTTAAATTTGTGGGTAACTTCAGTATCTGATATGCTGTCAGGTAGTTTACAAATATATTTAGTTAAGGTAATCAATTCTTATACCATCATTTCAAGATAACTACTTCAAATATATATGAGCCCTTCATTTTAAGTTTTATTTTACTCTAACATTCCCCAAAAAGAATTTAAATGCAGTGAAAACCTAAGTCCAATTTCTGCTTTCAACTTCTACACTATTTACAAAAAAACAAATAATATTCATTACTTAACCTAAAAAAATTGTGTTAGTAAATATTTATTTGTTATTTACTCATTTATTTGTTTATTTGCTTATTTTTTGTTTGTTTGTTTATATATTTATTTTTAGTATTGGACCTTGGGGTAGAAGGTTAAAGATCTAGTTTGCTTTCAAAAGTTCACATTCTAGTAGAGAGACAAAGTGAGTAAAATGAATTATAAATTCAATGCAATGTAGAGAATCATCGAAACATTTTATCTAGCTTCATGGCATGATCAGATTTGATTACTAGGTAGATTACTATTATAGCATTCTCTGAATAGATCGGACACCAGGGGCAATAAAGAAAACTAGTTCAGAGTACATTCTGGTAATTTTTACAAATAAAGATATGGGCTTGAATCAAGATAGATCTGGGAATGCTTTGGAGTGAATTGATTAGGGAACTACTAAGAAGATAAAATCATAGAATTTTGTAGAAGCTTTGAATATGAGGGTCAGAAAAGAAAAACTTTCAGAATTCTATTCACCTCATATGAAATACAAGAAAGGAGCAGATTTATCTATTTTGAAGGATAGGCAATGAAGTAAAGTTTGTACATTAAAATTATTTTGGCTGTGGTACATGCAAGTGGAGATATCTTGAAGAAAATTAAATGGATCAATGTCGGATTAATACATAATTCAGACCTATAAAAACGAGAACAAATTTTAGAAACTGATTCAGTCACATTTAACTTTGTGTTTTGTTTGAGATATATGTTCTGAACAAAAGATTCACAGCACCAGTACTCTCAACTTCCGAGGGGGGATAACACTGTATTGATATTATAAATATCTAATAGAAACAAAAGAAAAGGGAAATTTGCACATAGATGAGGACGATGGTCAGCAGTAAATGAGAATAAGACAGAGTTACATCAAATCCGGACAACCTCCAACCTCAGCTGGGGCTCCCAGTGGAGACAGTCAGGCTGGAGTCTCTGTGGAGAGCCCTGGGTGAGGATTCTCCCTTTCAGTGAGACTTCCAACTGACCATCCCCAGAATGGCCATATTTATAGGGCAAATAAATGGGGATTTGAAGTTAAACATATATTTGCCTTTGTGCAGTCTGGAGCGAGCTGCATTCCCATATTATTGAGTCTTTACATATTCAAGAACCTGGGCTAGGTAGGCTTGCCTCCCCTCCCACATTCCATTCTGGGGGCCCAGCCCAGCCTGAAGCCAGAAGGAATGGAAGGCAAAATTTACAGCTCTTGGCATCCAGACCAGAAGAGCCAATTTTGACCTGGAGGCCGGCTGGTGTCCATGAATCAGGCTCCCCTAGGTCACTTGTGCAGCATAAGCCTCACATTCCTTAGCTTGTATGCGTGCAGGTGGGGGTAGTCATTATGCAGGACAGATCACAGAAACCACCATTCATACAATGTAATATAGCACTTAACCTCTCCATGCTGCAGTTTTTTCATGTATGATCCAGCAGCTCATAAAGAAAGAATATTAATTTTATTAATGCAGTTAAAGTGTTTCATATAGTGCTTATAATGTATATACTCAATGAATGTGAGCTAAAACAACAATAAAAAGTGATGTCTCTATTTCCATATGGTCTGGGGTGAAATTTTGTTCTAATTAAGTTGTTCTGGAACCAGATGGTCTTAAAGGAATGTGCAGCAGCTTGTAAGAGGAAATAGAAAAATTATCAGAAATTTAGGTGTCTTGCAAGAAGGCCAAGTCCCGGACTCAGCTGATGGGAGACAGGGATACAGTAATGGGATATGAATGCCTGCAATTTGTTCAAAATTATTTAGCGAATGAAGAGAAGACCAAATTAGTTTATCTGATTCAAAAGCTATATTTAGAAAAATTTACTTCTATATGAATCCAACTATCCAAGAGTCATAAACAGAGAGGTTTATGCTACCTAAATATTTTTGGTCTCTATTCTTCCTTTGACCTCTATCTTAAGCCTATTCCAGGGTCATGATTATTGTAGATTTAGAGGTACCTAGGGAAAAAAAAATAATAATAAATTATTTTGTATTACCCTACCCAATTTAAGTTGTATCTAAATATTATATACATGGCAGAACCTAACTCACTGTTCCCTTAATTAATACAATTTTGGGCCCTCTGTAAATGTATGGAGCCATGTAATCACAGTGGAAAATTCTGAATATCCCTATTTTACTATTAAGTCTGAGTAAGATATTGATGTCACCTGGTGACAGAAAAAGGTGACAAATAAGTGAGAAGCAAAGTATATATTATGTTTTCTGTCCAATCAGTATCCATTTCACATATAGTTTTCAGACTTACCATGTCACATATAGCTTTTGAGAAGCTTCAGGGAATAGGAAGACAATGTCTCTAGATCATGGAGGTTGAAATCTTGTAGTAGAGACATATAATAAACACATAAACAATTGGTTCATTACAAAAGCAATAAGTTCTATGAAGGAATAAAATTGTGCACTGTAAAAAGGAGGAATTGCAAGGGAAACAAATTTAACTGGAATGATTGGATAAGTCTTTTCCAAAGAGGCGACATTCAAGCTAAAAGATGAGAACGATCCGCATAAATCAGGGAAAGTGTATCCAGAAGAAAAGAAGAAAGAACAAAGGCCCTGATCTGGAAGACTATTGAATTGGGTGAAGACCATAGAGAAACCTCCTGGACCTGCAAAATATTGGAAGATGGTAGAGGTAGAATTGAATGAGCTTGCAAAGGTGACCAGAGTTCCAGTCAACATGGGCTTAATGAAGTGCTGGTAAGTTGTCTGAGGTTGTGGGCTTGTTTTTCTATTTCATCTGGAACTTTTTAGAGGGTTGTAAGCAAGGACATTGTGCATAATTAGTTGTTCTCTTCCATACCACCTCAAGCTTATTGGCATAAAACAGAAACAGTGTGTTCTTGGGTTTACCAATTTGCAGTCTGGTGCAAGAAGAGCTGGGTTAGCTCTGTTGGTAGCTGGGGGATCTCTTAAATGGCTTCAAGTTAATGCTGGTAATTGGTTAGAAACTCAGCTAGAGATGGAAGCCAGGGGTTTCTGTCCCTCTCCATGTGAATTTCTCCAGACAGATCTCCCAGCTGTGCTGCTTGGGTTTCTTCACAGCATGGTAGCTGGTTATAAGGTCAAGGTCTCAGGAGACAGTTCTGGGAATTGGCACAACTTCCCTTCTCCCATATACTGGTGGTTTGTGTGTAGAACCCAGATTTCAGGGAGAGGCATATACTATTTCTCAATGACAGGAGAAACAGCATTTGGGGGCTATATTCTCCCTTTTTGGCCATGGATTATTTATATTCCTCCCCCATGCAGTATGTATTCGTCCTGTGGAAAAAAGTCCCAGAGACTTCATCTCACTCCAGCATCAGGAACAAGATCAAGGAATAAGATCTCTTCATCTAAATCATGTCTAGGTGTGGATACGTTTCCTTAGTGCTATTCCTTGGTTACCTGTCCTACAGCAATCCTTGATATGTCTGTAGGAGATCAAGGGGCACATTATTTGCCTGCCATGTGGTCAAACAGAATGGGATAACAGCAATAGTTACGGAGGGAGGTGAGGAGGATAGGGGGCACAGCACACTCGTTTGCCCACGATAAACTTTAAATCTAGCTGGGAAAATGTTGCTCGTTTACTGAGTCATATTGCTCCTTCCCGGGAATGATTCATTATGGCTTGTGGCTTCTCTCCTTGGGATGTTGATTCTGCCCTCTGAAACATCCTTCTCTTTCCATAAAATGCAGTTGATGTCTGCCGCTGAGTAACTGCCTGCTTCCTGCCCATTAAAGTTCAGGAGGTCAAACACCTGTTTTTGTTTTGTACAGTCTCTGTTTCTTTCAGTTCAACCTAGCGGTGCTCCTATCAGAACAACTTCGTAGGCTTTCTATAGATTGTATTGGTGTTTACTCCATTAGGTAGAAAGCACAAGCACCAGTCTCACGGAGAAAAACTTTATTCTAACTTGAGATCCTTGTGAGGTCATATGGGCTAATAATGGCTACTTGAACTTGGGGTTTCTTCTACACTTGCCAGTGAGGAGCTGGACAGCATGTGGGCTCCTGAGGGCTGGCCTTGTCTGTCTTCTTACAGGGTCAGTGCCTCCTTGATGGGATCTCTCCGTGTTGACTGGTTTAGGTTTTGTCACAGCATGGTTGCTGGTTTACAAAATGTGGAATTTCATGACCTAGCTTTGGAAGTCACATATCATTGTTTCTGTCATAGACATAAAGCCTCCGGGATTCAAGAGAAGGGAGCTTACATCTCACCTCTTCATAGGGGGGTTGGCAAAGTCACATTGTAAGACGAGAATGCAGAGCACACATATTGCAGGCATTTTTGGAAAAATACAAGTTGGCACAGTTAGAACTCAGATTAAACTGCTCTAACAAAGAAATCAAACCAGGAATTTTTTTTTAAATTTTATTTTATTTCAGTGTTCCTAAATTCATTGTTTAAGCACCACACCCAGTGCTCCATGCAATCTGTGCCCTCCTTAATACCCACCACCAGGCTCACCCATTCCCCCACCCTCTCCCCTCCAAAACCCTCAGTTTGTCTCTCAGAGTCCACAGTCTCTCATGGTTTGTCTCCCCCTCCGACTTCTCCCAACTCACTTCTCCTCTCCATCTCCCCGTGTCCTCCATGTTATCAGGAATTTTTTTTTAAAGATTTTATTTATTTATTTGACAGACAGAGATCACAAGTAGGCAGAGAGGCAGGCCGAGAGAAGAAGGAAAGCAGGCTCCCCACTGAGCAGAGAGACCAATGTGGGACTCGATCCCAGGACCCTGGGATCATGACCTGAGCCAAAGGCAGCTGCTTACCCCACTGAGCCACCCAGGTACCCCAGGAATGGTTTTCAAAAGTTAAAAGTTTTGTTTTTGCTGTTATTGCTGCTGCTGTTAAATGCCTACCCTACTTAGAATGTAACTTTTACGCTTTGTACAAAATTGGAACTCTTCAAAAATTTGATTCATAATCATCAAATGTGATTCTCAGAGTTCTTGCTCTGTGAACTTCTCTCTCAGAACATACTGCTGGCTACAGAGTAGAACAAGGAAGGGACCCTGTCTAAGAAAACTGACAACATGATACTCAGTTTGAGGCTCTTGGCCTTAAGGATGCATTATTTTTTTCCCTTTTGTCTTTGGTTACTTTTTCTTAAGAACAGCTCTTTGCTGTCTTCACCAATAGACCCATGGTATTCAGGGTCTCCATTTCCCTCTCTCCCTCCCTCTTTGCCCCTCAGCACACTGCTCTCTTGTGCCCTGTCTCTCTTAAATAAATAAACTCCTTAAGAGAAAAAAACAACAACAACCAAGAAACACATTAGTACTGCTTTTACTGTTGCCCTTAAGCTTGCCAGTGGTCTAGGCGAAAGGAGTTCTGAAAGCTTTACACAGACTAACCCAACTCATGAAGCTACTGAGCCTTGGACCAAAGCCATAGCCAATAATACAATCTGGCCAATACCTGTTTTTATCTAATGACGATCTCCTTTTTTTTTTTTTTTTTTAAGTCTATGGCTCTAGAAACTAGATGGTTGAAGATTTACAAATCTTATATAGAAGCCAAATATGATTTCAGTGGACAATAACATGTAGATGAAAATATTTCAGTAAACCCAAAGAATAATATTTGTAATACACTGCATCTAGATATCTAACAGAGTCTAATACAAATTTAGTGACATCTGTGATGTCAGATTGGTAAGTAGAATCTATTGGCATGCCAAGACATGTGATCTCCGTGTTATATTAATTTGCTTTTGTGGCAACAAATGATAGCATCCATAAAGGACAGCCTTCTTTTTTTTTACTCCAAATTGTTCATAGTTTTACTTGATTTGAGAGAAAGAAGAAAGCCCTGAGGAATCAGAGTGGAGGGAGATACAGATTTGTGAAAGATGGGATTTAGGTATGAATGAGAGAGAAAGATGGATTTTCAAGGTGCTGGAGGTGTAAAATGCAAGTGAGGGCTTAGAGCACAGAGTGAGTAACTCATTCCCTACCTGTCACTACAGCTGAGTAGTAGAGTGGGTGGAGGCTCTGTTTTAAGTACAATAACCACACATATGAAATTCCTCTAAGTGTCATTCCTCTGTCTTTCATGTTTTACTAATGTTGTTGCCAAGTGTATGAGTTTTAATAATTGATAAGCAACATGAATGCAACTTGTTTTGTAGATTGGCTTGACATAATACTGGCAGGATTGCTGCAGCCCTATCTTTTCTCTCCCTCTGGGAAATAATTGCTTACAGTAAATGTTTAGAAATTTTCTTTTAGGATACTCCTAAATACATTTCTTACAAATTAAAAAAGATATGCATGCAGATGATAGTGAAATAAGACTGGATTCTGCTAGACCTAGATTTTTTTTTAGCTATTTCTTTCATTTTCAGACTTTATCATGATTTATGTGCTTTTTCTCTCCTGAAGTGAACTCTGCATCTCTCTTCACAAATCAAGGGTGTGAAGCATGGGATTCACTGCAACTTGCCTAAAGTGTAATAAAATGGACCAAAAGAAAACCAAAAGTTCACTTTTGCAAAATATGAATAAGGTGGCAGAAGAGAATAACACTCATCCAGGCTCTCTTTCTTACGAATGTCGCTTAAAGAATTTATTACTCAAGTGGATGACTAGTCTAGCGGGATGCAGTTTCCTAGGCTAGGATGTAAAATATCCTAAGAACATTTATAACTGCTTGACTGCACCCGAACCTCTTTCAAAGGATAGGTCTGCAAATCAGAGGTATCATGTTGAAAAAAATAGTTTCTGTGAAATTTGGAGGCTAATATAAAATAAGATTAACCTATTTGAATTATCATTTATATTTTATCTGATCCACTTCATATCCTCTGAGAATTTATGAGTAGTCTAGCAGTCTAGCTAAATATACACCAACAGTGGCATTAAACTGTGAATGATATTCATTTGGTTTTGCCATTTTAGTTCTTTCTTGGAAATGCTATTTAATGACTACTATTTCCAGAAAGTTCTTTGACAATACTACAAATCTTTTCAGATAGGGTTCCATAATAACTACAGCTGAGATGACTATTCATTCGCTGTTGATTCTCTAAAAGAAAAGAACAAATCTGCATGATTCAAACATTTAAAATATTTACTCTAAAAGTAGGAGCAGTTCCTAACTTAGCTCAATCATTACTTCTACATTTCAATTCATTTTGTCTATATATTCATAGACTTTTCATGGCATACGTGAAAATATAAATATAAAAAATATAAAGTTAGGATTTGATATATTGTGAAAACCAGTGAAGGGACATGTATCAAAATATAGATGAATTTGAATAAGTTACATGGATATTCATGTAGCACCTATACAAATATTATTTTTTTTAAATTATAGTTGCACTCAATTACAAATGGTTGAAATGTTAAAAAAAAAAGATGTATCTGTTTTGTGCATTATAATTTACTGGTTGGTTGAGTGCACTTTCATTTTAAAATTATACATTTGTAGTACTTCAAAGCCAAAAGATTAGATAGCAAACTAAATTCATCCCCTTAATTAAAATATGCAAAAACGGATGCCAAGTTTGACTTGCACACGATGAATAACCAGCTGCATTTTAAAAACTCACTTAAAGAAAAACAGGCTCTTTTGTAACCAAGTTTTCCAGAATAGTTGTGTTGTCCCAATATATTAGCAATTTGTTTATCATTACCTTTTCATTTTTGTTACAGAGAGATAAAACCATGAAGCAAAAACAAAATGATTAGGAGATTAAGAAAATTTGAACATATTTTGTGAAGTTGCTTTAAAATGAGTATTAATTTTAGACAAATATATGCAATGGATAGTTAGAAAATTATTATTTGGCCTGAAACCCCAGTAATTTAACCTGAATTTTATTTTTGTTTGTAAAGTGAGTCTTTCTACATTTTCCTTTCACAGGAATTATTCAGAGTTGATTTTTTTTTATGTTTTCCTATTTAAATTTAGATTTAGGTGAACAGCTCTATTTCTTTAAAGATATGTTTTCTTGGGTGCCTGGGTGTCTCAGTGGGTTAAGCCACTGTCTTCGGCTCAGGTCATGATCTCAGGGTCCTGGGATTGAGTTCCGCATTGGGCTCTCTGCTCAGCAGGGAGCCTGCTTCCCTCTATCTCTCTCTCTCTGCCTGCCTCTCCATCTACTTGTGATCTCTCTTTGTCAGATAAATAAATAAAATCTTAAAAAAATATGTTTTCTTTTCAATTCACAGTAGTTGGACAAGTATTTTTAACCATAAGCAAAATAGAGGTTAATACTGTTAATCTACACATGGCATTACAAATTATAAGAACTCAGTGATGTTCCAGTAGAGAATGTGTTTAAGAAGGGAAAAGACAGGGGTGCCTGGGTGGCTCAGTGGGTTAAGCCACTGCCTTCGGCTCGGGTCATGATCTCAGGGTCCTGAGATCGAGTCCCGCATCGGGCTCTCTGCTCAGCAGGGAGCCTGCTTCCCTCTCTCTCTCTCTCTCTGCCTGCCTCTTTGTCTACTTGTGATCTCTCTCTGTCAAATAAATAAAATCTTTAAAAAAAAAAAAGAAGGGAAAAGACAATTATGAAAGAAATGGAAATGACCAATAAAATGGTCAACTTTTTAAATGGTGAGATATCATTATTTACCTATCATATTAACCTTTAAAAAATATGATATTCATTGTTGGAAAGGTACATATGAGCACTGTAAGCACTGTTGGTAAGGATCTATATGTTCTAATGGAAAGAATTAACATAATTAAATTTAATTTCCTTTCTATTTACACTTGTAAATGACCTAAACCACGTAAGCTTCAGTTTTTCAGGCTGTTAAATTGGGGTTATAATATTTATTTAACAGAACTATTGCATGGAGGAGTAAGAAAATCAGACATATAATATTCTTTGTGTAATGCCTATGTATAGGAAATTATAAAAATGGTTACCATGATAATGGTAATAGTTTATGGTCATGTCTATGTTTTCTAGAAAGGACTTTGGTAATCTTTGCTTTTGGAAGCTTCAAAATGTTGAGTTCTTTGCCCCAATAATTCCATTTGTAGGAATTTACCCTAAAAAAATGAAGTTTCTCCCTCTCTCTCACACAGACTTATAACATCAAATTTTATGATATACATTGTGTTTATAAAAACATCTATCAGAAGAATAGTAAATACCTATGGGCTTTTATTGAAGCTAATTTTTGTGTATTGTTAATAGGCTAAACTATTTTGATATAAGTTTCAGGGAAAAGTAAGATGCTGACCCATGGGAACATGCTGATCTTGGTCCTTGGCTAGCACCACCCACTTTCCCTGGTTGAGGAGGTATCTACAGAGCTCCCCTTCTCATATGTTTTTTGTAGAGGTAGCATTTCTTTCTTCTTTATTCTCAGGTGCTTCACATTTATTAAGGAAACTTTAAAACTTTTTTTTTTTTAACTTCTGGCATGGCTACTTTATTTTTCTCCTCTTCATCTAAATATTTTCTCTTTCAACTCTTCACATTTACTATAAACATGAATGTTTTTACTTGTTTAGAAAATAAAATGAGCAAACAAATACCCAAAATATGATTCCAAAAAGTGTTATTTCCTGTGTTTGCTTCATTAGCTATATATATATATATATATATATATATATATATATTTACATTGTAAAATAAATTACAAATATCTTGACACTTCATTCTCAGTACCTCAAGCATGCATCTCCCCTGCAAAAAAGTCTCCTATTATGCCATAATACTGTATCACATTTAATAAAATTGAAATAGATTACCTAATATTATTTAACATTAATTATATGTTTGAAAATATTAGGTATTCCAGAAGTGTCTTTTATAGCTGATATGTTCATGCCTAGAGTCAGTCAAAGACAGCACATTATCGCATTTTGTTGTTTTGGCTATTAAATCTCTTTTAATCTGGAACAGATACAACTTCAATCTCTCTCTCTGGGAGAGGTACATGCCCAAAATTTTAACTTAGAATTGCTGTCCTTTTCTTTTCTGAAGCATATAACATTACCATTTTATATGCCAGCTTCCTTAATTCATTCAATAAGTATATATTGAGTCCTGAATGTATCTCAGCCGTTGGACACATTGTAGTTATGGCAGTGAAAAAAGAGAAAAATCCTTTATTCTTCTTCCTTTAAAGGTGTTTTTTCTTCCTTTTAGAATGCCACTTACTCACTCAAAATAGCTGTTGGGACATAAAGCTTCCAAGGACTATAACTTACTAAATCATATTAATGGGTCCTCTTCCACCTACAGAATCGTACATCAATAGGGGCTCCTGGGTGGCTCAGTCATTAAGCCTCTACCTTTGGCCAGGGTCATGATCCCAGGGTTCTGGGATCAAGCCCTGCATCCCACCAGGCTCCCTGCTCAGCAGGAAGCCTGCTTCTCCCTCACCCATTCCCCTGCTTGTGTTCTCGCTCTCATTGTGTCTTTCTCTGTCAAATGAATAAATAAAATCTTAAAAAAAAAAAAAAAGAATTGTATATCAATAAATGCTGAAGAAACGTATGGGATACATTTTTAAAAAGCTGACTTCCATTCTAAGTACTTCCAGCTCTGTTTCCAAAAAAACAGTTTTTGAATGTGGTTAAGACAGGAGTCTAAGGACATTAACCAAGGATGGATGTCTACTGACCAGTTAATTACTTATGGGGCAAAGAATATGAATATAGAGGGTCTGTGTCTGGCCTCCGCATAGTAAACGGAAGTGGGTGGCATCTGTGAATCTTATCTAAGTCACATGAGGAAGATTGTTTTTTGCCATTTCCCGAAACACAAAATTTGGAGGGAGTTTTAAATCTTCATTGTTTTCTAGGAGTACAGGATTCAAGTACAATTGAACATTGTCAAAAAAAAAGTCATGGTGATAAGAATAGCCATGTATGACCACCTTAACGCAAGTGGTGGCTGTGTCTACAGTAATAAACAAACAGTGACTTTTATGACTTCTCCATAAAATTTTTGCCTTGAAAACATGGTACATGTCAGGAGAAGCCATAACAAGAGTCTATCAGATACAGTCTGCTCAGAAGCTGATGTGAGGAGAAAGCACAAGGGTTGTAATGCTAGTTTCTTGAATATATTCATGAGCACACAGCAAATATGTCCTGAGTTAAACAAAACAAATAAACAAAGCAAAGGTATAGACTTCCTGTAGAGCTCCTGGGAGCAAAACCCAGTAACATGGCTTATTACAATAAATGTTACTTTATTTTTATAAAGTTTGGAAAATGACCTATGAATTCCATAACCTGAGAGGGTAGAGGGACAGTCACATAGAAAAAACTTACCCCTTACCTGAAACACATGGAAATTGTGATCAAGAAAAAAAAAAACCCGAGGGTGCCTGCCTGCTTCTCCCTCTTCCTCTGCCTGCCACTCTGCCTACTTGTGTTTTCTCTCTGTTAAATAAATAAGATCTTAAAAACAAACAAACAAACAAAAAACAGCAACAACAAAACAACAACGAATATTTAGTTATTTCATCCTGGAATGACTTGGGGTTTAATGGCATGATTGAGAGAATGCAATTCATAAATGATAAAATTCCATTAATTTAAAGCTCTGTTTGTATTTGCCATTTTTACAGCAAACAGGTTTTTTGATATTAGGAGAAAAATACCTATTATGCAAACAGAAATATTTGAGATGTCTAAAAGAGTAAATTTTCCCCAGTGATTGAGGAAATGACAAAGGGAAAAATGGCACACAGTGTTTCTCTTCTTTTGTTAAAATAGGAACACAATAATAGATAATAAGCTTCAGGCTAATGTTAAGGAGATATTATCCTTAAGGGAAAAATGAGTTTCTAAGTAAATGGGACAAATCAAGAACTAGTACGGTATTTTTTGAGGCTCCAACTGTAACCAGTACCTTTTAGCATTTCCACAGAAGTTCTGAACTTGCTACTTCAATAATTAAATCTACTTTTCCTCCAGCACCTGCATTCAACATTAACTTAAAAAAGTACCCAATCAAATATTACTCTGGAGCTTTTGTGTAATTATTATTATTGCAATACTTAGAGAAACTACTGTAAAGCAATTTACATAATTTATATCATATACTGAAAAGAAGATAGTGACTTTGCTGAGGTAATTTCTATTATCTTTATGAAAATGCAGAGTTTTCAGCTCAATTATGAAGTAAGTTAAATTGTGTTGTAAAGATTTGGGTCCAAAACAATTATTTTATCATTCTCTTCCGGAAAAAAAAATTAAAAACAAAGTGGATCCAGATTTCTAATTAATCAACTTAGACATGTTCTCTGGTAAAATTAAAATGGTTCCTAATACCATTTGTGTGATAAATGGTGTTTTTTCCTACTGTCTAATGTTTCTCAAACCTATTACTATAGACACATAGAGATCTATGTACACATTTTTCGGGTCCATGAATTCTTTACTAAACTTTTGATTTTGATTGTATCTTTTCATTTTAATAATAACTTAATTATAACTTTATATAAGAACAGTCAGTATCATTTATGTGACCAAGTACAGATCTGTTATTTCACACCATGATTGCATTTAGTTTTATGATTTCATTGGCTCCAAGTAACACGGTAATAACGACAAATTCATTTAAAAAAATGAGATAGAAAAGTCACAGAAACAATGTGTTTGTCCCCTGCGAAGGTCAAATTATATCCATAGGACACTAGAGAAACAAAGATTTGGTGGCTCCTTAAAGTGAGAAAAAAGGGAAATGGAATCATTGTATGGCCCAGGGTTGACTAAACCTGGGAAACTCAAGAATTTTATCATAGAAGTCATATCACATTCAAACTGAGGTTGGAAATTTACTGGTAGCAGAACAACATGAACCATTACCCTAAATTTATGGTGTTAATTTTAATTTTATGGGTTTTGTAATTGTGCTTGTACTTAATTTGTAAATTCCCTTTGGTTTTATAGTTATAAATCCAAAGGATAACTTGAAGTTTATCCCAAGATTTATGTTTTCAAATATTTAATTAATACCATAATATAATTTAAATTGATACAGATATCACCCAGGATTTTTTTTTTTTATGTAAAAAGGGGCCTATACATTCTTCAAGCTTGAGAAACTGTTCACTGAATTATATATCTTTTTTACTTTCATATTTTCAGGATAAAGGAGGAAAAGATGAGAAATTTCACTAAATTAAGAGAATTGTTTTCAAGTACATGGCTGAAATTGCCTGTTACTACTATGTCAGTCATTCAACACATTTTTTGAGCTCCTGAAAATTTGCCACTTTTAATTTGCCACTCATGAAATTTATTAAAACTTGATAGAAACAAAACAAAAGAAAACAAAAACAAGCAAACAAAAAACTTTTTAGGGCCTCAAAATATAATTTGCTGTCAGACAGGAATTATGTATCACTCCTAGAGAATTTTTTAATGAAGACATAACCAAGGAAAAATGATTTTACCACTTTGAATTCTTCTAATATGTTGCCATGACAACAAGGTAGACTATTTCTCTTTCCTCCTTATCAGTCTTTTAACATGTGATGACATTTACTCCACATGCAGCAGTTACTGAGGCAAGCATTTTGTTCTGTGCTGGAGATACAAAAGGTAACAGACCATCGCTTATCCCCCTGGATTTTGCAGTTTGGGTGCTGAGGAGAATCCTGCAGTAAGAATTAAGACTTAAATTGGTTATTTCAAATGCTCTGATAGTTGGTTAAATTGTTAAATCAAAACTCAGTATTTTCAGTGAACCTTGGGGTATTTCAGAAAGATATATGTATGTGTGTGTGTGTGTGTGTGTGTGTGTGTGTGTGTGTATTCACTTTATGGTGTCGTTAAGAGAAAAAGAAATCACCATTAAGCAATAAGGAAGTAAGTTTTTGAAGTGAGGGAATAGCATAGAGATCAAAGACATTTGAGCAAAAGCGATGCCTCTGGGACTATAATAAAAGGAAGGGTTATAAAATATGAGTTCCCAGCCTACTCCCATTCTGCACTAGCTCTAGGAGAAAATTTTAAAACCTGAAGGAAAAAGTATTGCCTTCAGTGACCCCTTCGGGCTCCTATCTATTTATTTATAAGAGGCCATGCACATGAGTTCTGAATCCCACAGCCTTCTTCTCCCTTGTCAAACGTTCCTGTTTCTTTTAAGTTTATTTTAAAAATTTAAATTCAATTAATTAACATATAATGTATTGCTGGTTTGAGAGGTAGAGGTCAGTGATTCCTCAATCTTATATAATACCCAGGGCTAGTTACATCATGTGCCTTCCTTAATGTCCCACGTAGTACCCCCTACCCCCACTTCCCTCCTCTCCAGTAATCCTCAATTCCTTTCCTATGATTAAAAGTCCTGTTTCCAAGAGTATCCTGTTGGATCTTGGTCTTCCTGAACAGAAAGCAGTTCCTTGAAATGCTGTTATTGACAGCCAAAGTTATTTGCACTTTCTTTTGTTCTCATAATTTCTTAAATGCCTGGTTGGAAGCTATGTTTTAGAAGATTATTCTGTTATTTCCCTTCCTTAGGTATAAATGGTCAAATCATCTTCGTGTTGAATTTTAGGTTGGGCAGTGATGGATAATATTCTTGAATAAGTTATCATCCTTATCTGTGATGTCCTTATAGGGATTGTCTTTGTTTTATTTTAGGGTTTTTTTTTTTCTTTTTTTTTTTTTTTTTGCTAAGTATATGTAATATAGTTGACACTTGAACAACAAAGGGATTAGGGTCACCAACCCCCCTACACAGTCAAAAATCCACATAAAACTTTCAACTCCCCCAAAACATAGCTATTGTTGACCAGAAACCTTACTGATAACATAAACAGTTGTTTAACACATATTTTGTATATGTATTATCACTGTATTCTTACAATAAAGGAAGCTAGAGAGAAGAAAATGTTAAACTCCTAAGGAAGAAAAATTAAATTTATAGTACCAAACTGTAAAATAATCCACGTGTAAGGAGACCCACACAGTTCAAACCCATGTTGTTCAAAGTTCAGCCGTATATTGAAAACTTTAATCTACAGTTTTAATATCCTATTACTAGGATTCAAATTGTTGGAGTCATCAGTAGAATTTCAAATCAAGTATGTTGTGATATATTTGTAAGTATTTATGTTTCACTTTTTGATTCACTTAAAAACTCCAAACTAAATTTTAACTGCAAATTTCTTACTTCTCACTTTTTTTGCAGTCTTTTAAAAAATTATTTACTCTTTTCTGCTTTTACCTGAGGTTGAGGTTAATTTATTTCCCTTTGAGTTATTTTAGCTTCTATGTGTGTATTTATCACATGTATATAAGCTGAAGTTTATTGAATAAGATAGTATATGATTTAATAAATAAAATATCAGAACATATCTTTTCATATTTAAAATAAAATGTGTTTAATTAAAATGCATTATTTAGCTGAATAATACCTTCTAAAAATTGTACTATTGAAAGGCTAAGCACTGTGTAAAATGTGGAATTTGTTTTGTTGTTGTTGTTTTTATTTTATTTTTTCTGAGTTTAGAGTTTCAGAACAGAAAACAACAACAACAACAACATGAAAATCAAAGTGATTTACCAACTTGGGACACCTGGGTGGCCCCAGGGGTTGGATGTTTGACTCTTGATTTTGGTCATGATCTTGGGGTTCTGGGAACCAGCCCTGGTCTGCCTCTACGCTTAGTAGGGGCTGTGCTTGTTCTCGCTCCCTGCTTCTGCTCTCTCACCCTCTAAAATGAGTAAACAAATCTTTAAAAAACGTTATTTACCGGGGCGCCTGGGTGGCTCAGTGGGTTAAAGCCTCTGCCTTCGGCTCAGGTCATGATCCCAGGGTCCTGGGATCGAGCCCCACATCGGGCTCTCTGCTCAGCAGGGAGCCTGCTTCCTCCTCTCTCTCTCTCTGCCTGCCTCTCTGCCTACTTGTGATCTCTGTCTGTCAAATAAATAAATAAAATCTTTAAAAAAAAATATAAAAAAAAAAAAAAAAAACGTTATTTACCAACTTGACAGAATGTGTTATTCTTATCAGTAAGAATATCACCTTCTGTAAATTCAGTGTCTACTTATTCCTGTAAATTTCTTCTGTAAATTTCTTCCTGTATTTCTTCCTGTAAATTCAGTGTCTTCTTTAAATTGTAATCACTCTGAAAAGGTATCTATGTAAATAAAATAGATAAATGATGTAAAAGCTGTCTTTCATGCTGCCTAGTTCGCAAATAGATTCAAACAATCCAAATTAAAACATAAATATTGGAAATTTTAAGTCTGCAGTCATTTTTTAAAATTTTTTTTTAAAGATTTTATTTATTTATTTGACAGAGAGAAATCACAAGTAGACGGAGAGGCAGGCAGAGAGAGAGGAAGGGAAGCAGGCTCCCTGCTAAGCAGAGAGCCCGATGTGGGGCTCGATCCCAGGACCCTGAGATCATGACCTGAGCCGAAGGCAGCGGCCTAACCCACTGAGCCACCCAGGTGCCCGTCTGCAGTCATTTTTTTAAAAAAAATATTAACATTAACTCTAAAGAAGTAAGTTAAAATATCTACTAAAATGAAAAAGATTAGGATTTCAAAATGTTGAGCTGTGAGGAACCCTGGCAGTTAAGTTTTCAAGTTTCATGGCAAGCCACATGAACCTCACAAATACTAATTATAGAGATTATCACTTCCATTTATTTAAGTCCCAGATTCTTTCTGAGAAGTACTATGTAGTGAAAAATAATGTAAATGTGCACACAATTATGACATAATAAAATAAAAGCCGTCATTTAGTGAGCATATCCCATATGCTAAACACCACGTGAAGGAAAATATAACATTTCTTATAGTCTCAGAAACAAGGTGTTACAAATTCTGTCAGTTCCATTAAATTTCACCCATTGCTTATAAGCAAACTGAGCTTAAAAGATCCTAATCAAAGTGGCCAAGATCATAGGATTAGCCGTTCACATGGATTTAAATCTAGGCTTGGAAATTCCAATCTCTTTCCACAGTCAGAAATTCCTTAGAAAACAAACAAGCAAACAAACAAACAAAAAAAATTGGGTAGAGAGTTCTTACTTTTCAGTGGCCATGATCTGGTCTCACAGAGCTCAGATTCTTCATTTGGAAACAGAATAATATTTGTCTGATTCACAAGAAAAAGGTGGATAGCCTCCTAAAAATCTTTTGTGTACTTTACGTCCCTGTTCTCTAAAAATATTTTTCATCCATTATTTATAATTTGTGTTGAAATCTAAACCTGTACCTCAGCATTTTTCAATATGTTTTCTGAGGCACCTTAGAGGAACCCCAAGAATCTTTCAGTGGGTCTAGGAGGCCCTTCCTTTTTTCAAATATGCATTTGTAGACTACTGGATCTTCTCCATAGACTTCAACCCAAACAGGATAACCCAAGAGACTGAGCACAGAAACAATGGAAAATTCAATCGTCCTCTATGAAGCTATACAGTAAAGAGATTCACAAAAATATAAAATGACATGATTCTTCTCACTAAGCTTACTTTTGCTTCAAAGAATAAATTTTTGTCGTCAAAACAAGCTATTTTGTTTCAATTTTATGTGTATTATTATTTAAAACTATTAGTAAATATTTTTAAATTTCTCAGTTTTAATTTCTAACACAGTGGGGGCACCTAGGTGGCTCAGTCAATTATATGTTTGCCTTCAGCTCAGGTCATGATCCCTGAGTCCTGGGACCGAGCCCCACATTGGGCTTCCTGCTCAGTGGGCAGTCTGCTTCTCCTTCTGCCTCTCCCCATTGCTCCTACTCTTTCTTTCTCTCAAATAAACAAACAAACAAACAAACAAATAAACGCAATTTTAAATATAATTTCTAACACAGCAATATTAATAAATATAATTCACTTTAATAAAAGGTCTTCGGGGTCCTCAATAAAATTAACAGTGTGAGTTGCCAAGATAGAGACATTTGAGGACCCCTGCTGAAATGCGTGTGACACTCTTTACTTTCTCATATTACTATTTGATATTTATATAGATACTATTTATTTAAAGTGTAAGTTTCTTGAAGTGAAAAAAATGTTTCCTTTATTTGTCCATGTATGCAACACCATGATTTATACATAATTGGCACAAAATATTTGGAGACTGTTGATTGGTAGAAGTTAATTAATTTTTTTTTATTTATTTATTTATTTTTTTTTTAAATTTTTTTATTTTTTATAAACATATATTTTTATCCCCAGGGGTACAGGTCTGTGAATCACCAGGTTTACACACTTCACAGCACTCACCAAAGCACATACCCTCCCCAATGTCCAGAAGTTAATTAATTTATCCCCATCTTTTAATAGGTACTTGAGACCAAAGCAGAAATGCAAGCCCAGAATTATAGTATTATTTGGAGTCACAGCTAGAAAGTAAATCTGTCTCCAAAATTAGAAGATTTCATAGTTAAACACTGGAGAATTACTTCTCTTTGCTAGAATATTCCAAATTTCTCCTGGTTGGTGCTCCATTTGTTTTGCAACTCAAAACCAGGACATAAAGTTATGGTCTATGTCTTTTCACTGAATAAAAAGAACAAATTTTCTTCACTTTAAAGTTGAAACTTATTTTCAAACTATGAGTTTTTAAATATATACACTTAGGTACAAGCTGGAAGAAACAAATTAACTTAATTTACTATAAGTATAGAGGTAAATAAAATGGAATTTAATGTTTAGAAAGTAGGCTTTTCAATGGTTAGGAAACCACCTGTCTTTTTTTTTTTTTTTTTTTTTTTTTTTTTAAGATTTTATTTATTTATTTGACAGAGAGAGATCACAAGCAGGCAGAGAGGCAGGCAGAGAGGAGGAAGCAGGCTCCCTGCTGAGCAGAGAGCCCGATGTGGGACTCGATCCCAGGACCCTGAGATCATGACCTGAGCCGAAGGCAGCGGCTTAACCCACTGAGCCACCCAGGCGCCCACCACCTGTCTTTTTCTTAGGGTCTTGGATTCTCATCTTTCTCTATGAGCACATATTCTCATTTTATTTCTGTACATGGCTGCCTGAGATTAGCATGTGGCAAATCAAAGCATCCTCACAATGAGAATTTCATAGACAGTGTTTATATAGCTTAACAGGTCAATCCTGCATAACTAAGTGACTCAGCATTGTTCTGTCTCCAATATAAACTCCCTAGAAAAAGAATCGAATTGTGCTTTACCCTCTATACAACTGGCAGAGCCTATGGGAATGGTATATTTGTGTTGCAAGGGAGAAGGCTGTTTCAAATGGAATGTAAGGTTGACTTTGTGTCCTTTCCGAAGGAATGGAAAGGAATAAATATGTAGGAAAGCCTCTAGCATTAGGACTCGAAATAACTAACTCCTTCAGAAGATGTTAGATCTTTAGATAAAGTAATAGAAAATCCCTACTGATTTATTAAAAACCCACTTCAAAATTATATAAACTTTTGCTTCAATGGTTTTAATATTAGTTGTCATGAAGCGTCTGAGAGTTTTGATCAAAAATGAAAATGTTATTATATCTACATGAGCAAGTCATATATAATGCCTAAAAGGCAGTTTTAGTCGGTTGCCCTCAAAAATAACATTATATTCCACCTAGATAAGTTTATTGGTTTCAGAATGAGATAAATGGACTTACCTTTGAAACATTTTTAAATACGATTGCATACATATCAAAACTTTGCAGGATGTATTTTTTGTGAATTTGCTCTATCTGAACTATAAAGAAATATAAAAACGTTGTTTTTTTATATAACGTATAACATCAGGATAAAATATAAGATTTTAAAATAAACTCTTAATGCCATTATAATGTGCTTCTGTAGAAAAGAAGTTAACCAGAAAACACAGGGGCTTGCTCTCCGTCCTAGGTCAACAGGCACAAAGCTTGATTTATTTTCCCTGAACTCCTGCGTCCAGAAGTTTCATAATAGCTACAAACAAACATTGAGAAAGCCTCTGAAAGAAATGATTCTGGGGTCACAGATTGTCACTACATATTCCCTAGGAGTTCATAGGTCTGTTATCTGGCAATACAGAGGGCACTGACAAATTTTGTTCCATAAACAAATCATGCAATAAAGAAAAATCAATGTATATTATTGTAATTTTAGTAATATTCTTTAAAATTCATGAAGTAAATAACTGAGTCAAGTGATTAAATATGAAACTGACTACAAAGCACATTGAATACTGATCCTGTTCACTTTTTAAAAATTCAGCTTAATATGAAAAAGGAATGTAAGAACTCTATAGTATAAATTATTTTAGTAGTTCTTATGTGTGGTTCTCACTGTCTATTGTTCTCATTATATGAAGTAATGGTTACCAGTATAATCTAGTTTTATATTAAAAACTGGTAATGGGAAGACATAGGTATGCCCACTTTTCCTTTGTGGGAGAAGTTAGGAGGCTGAGTAAATGATCAAAAGTGATATAAAACGGATTTAGACGAGTCTGGAAAACCAGGATAATTTGTTGTGTTCATCCATACTCTTCTAAATTAGATGGGTATAAGTTTGAATTTGGCATTGGGTTGAAGAAGTTTAATGAATTATAATTTCATATTGGTTTATAACAATATAAACTACATATTAAGAAAAGTGTTTCTGAAAAGAGAAAGAAGATAAATATTTTTACCAATTCCTTAGATATGAGAGGAAAAACAAAACTGTGTATGAGAGAGACTAAGAATCAATCTGGGATATAAAGGAAAGATTTTCCCTGGTTTTCTTCTATTACCTTCTACTCTGGTTGGCTCATGAGCCCCTTGTGAGTGGCTTTTTTTTTTTTTTTTAAGATTTTATTTATTTGACAGACAGAGATCACAAGTAGGCAGAGAGGCAGACAGAGAGAGAGGAGGAAGCAGGCTCCCCTCAGAGCAGAGAGCCCGATGCGGGGCTCGATCCCAGGACGCTGGGATGGTGACCTGAGCCAAAGGCAGAGGCTTTAATCCACTGAGCCACCCAGGTGCCCCATGGCTTTTTTTTTTTTTTAATCAGAGCTAATAGCCCTGATTAAACTTCACTTAGATGAAGAGAGTGTGGTATAGAGATTTTCCAACTATTTGATGCTTAATCTAATGTTTGAAAATATGGTAAGTTTGAAATTGCCAATGTGGGTTGCCTAAGATGAAGGTTGCTTTGCAAAACCACTTGCCCTGAGTCTGGTTGAGTAAAGGACTTTTCTCCTATTTTCTTTGAATCTCCCATGCATGGTCCTATATGCCATGCATTTTTCAATTTTGGATATTACCTCCTTTAACAATCCTGCCATTCCAACCTTCTAGGCAGCTTTGCTTCACAAGGATATTTGGGAATCACATCATGTTCATCTTGAGGACTATTGTCCAATAGTTTGTATCACTGATTACATGGTCAGATGGTTGCTTCCACATCTTTATCTCTGCACATGAGAAGCAGGAAATGATTAACGATGTTAAGTTGAAGCTATAGATGTGCCATAGCACGGACCATACCCACTCACACTCTTGGCCCAAACTTAAGGCCCATGTGCGCACTTAGCCAGAAAGTAAACTGAGGAACTGCAGGTTTTAGGTGGTCAGCCAAACGTCTAGATAAAAGTCTATTTCTATGAAAGAAGGGGAAAACAAATTTAGGACAGACAATTGGTTTTTTTCTATTACCTTCTATTCTGGTTGGCTCATGAGCCCCCTGTCAGTGGCGTTTTTTTTTTTGTTTGTTTGTTTGTTTTTTTAGTAGACTCCACATCCAGCATGGAACCCAACCTGGGCTCTCAACTCAAAACCAAATTCAAGACCTGAGTGAGACCAAGAGTCTGACGCTTAACACTGAGCTACCCAGACAACCCATTGTGGTGTTCTTTCTTTACATGTTTCCTGACCTTACTCTCACACGTGACTTTACTTTCACTATTCTGTTCCATACTTCTCTTTCCTTTTCCCCTTATTTTCTGATCTCACTCCCCAGTTTTGCTCTCAGCTCTTTTAGCTCAAAATCAGTTTTATATCCTGTTCAGAAATGTGTAAATGTGAAGGTACCAATTAAGGTCTAAATAAATGATTGTAGGAATACAGAAAGGAGGACTGTTTACAGTTAAGTACATTGAACAGGTTATGCACAGTCTATTTGATTTGGGTGTTGAGGGTTAAATAATGTTTAGGAGTTCTATGGTTGAAAAGAAAGGATGGTTTTGGTTGCAAAGGACAATGTATTAAAAAATGCCATTGTTGGGATACCTGGGTGGCTCAGGGGGTTAATCCTCTGCCTTTGGCTAGGGTCATGATTTTAGGGTCCTGGGATCAATCCCCGCATCGGTCTCTCTGCTCAGCGGGGAGACTGCTTCCCCCGCCCCCGCTCTGCCTGCCACTCTGCCTACTTGTGATCTCTGGCTGTCAAATAAATAAATAAAATCTCTAAAAAAATAAAAAATAAATAAAATAATAAATGCCATTGTTAGTTCAGGGCTTTTATAGTCAAGTTAAAATAATGCAGTTTGGTTGAACTTGTGCATTCAATAAATTTTTGTGTTGAGTATATTCTTGCTTTGGTTGCTTGAATTCATTTCTGATCAAAACACCCCAAAATCAGTGTCCATGTGAATCTAATATACTACTAGAGGGAGAAAGATACTTAATTTAAAAATGCATGAAATAGGTAAATTATATAGTAGATTAGGAGGTATGGCAGACTATGCCTATCATCTATCTATTTATCTATCTATCTATCATCTATCATCTATGTATCGTCAGTCTATCGTCTATGTATAGATATAGTTGTATGTATTTGCAAACATTAATTAGATTAATTATTTAGGGAATGGAAATGGCCATCCATAAAACTGATGTTTCCTTCACTTTGTTAGGATTTATAGTGAAGCAAGGACTGTATACATATTAATATGTGTGTATATATGTAAATAAATATATATATAATTTTACTTATTATTATTTTACTGAGTAGTTACTATTGACGAGCACTGATCCAAACACTTTGTGTTGAATTCATTCATTTATTTACTAATGTAATTTACTGACCAAGTTACTGGGATTGTTAGCCCCATTTTTCTGAAGAGAAAATCAAAGCATTTGCTTGGAAATTGCAGATGCCATATATCGGTACTTTTGTTTTTGCTTTTCTTATTTATATATTTATTATTTATTTTTATTGAAGTATAATTGACATAATATTATATTAGTTTCAGGTGTACAACATAATTATTTAATATTTGTATATATAGCAAGAGACTAGTTAACGTCCATCACTGCACAGTTACATTTCTTTTTTCTTATGTTGAGGACTTTTAAGATATACTCTCTTAGCAACTATCAAATATGCATTACAGTATTATTAGCTACAGCCATGCTGTATATTACATCCCAGTGATTTAATTATCTGGTAACTAGAAGTTTGTACCTTTTGACCTCCTTCACCTATTTCTCCCAGCCCTCCCAGTCTCTACCTCTAGCCACTACCAATCTGTTCCCTGTATCTATGAGCTTGGTTTGATTTTTGTTGTTTTTAAATTCCACATCTAAGTTAGCTCATATGGTACTTGTCTTTGCCTAAGTAATTTTACTTAGCAAAATGCCTTCAAGGTCATAGGTATTAAGCAAATAACTGAAGTGAAAATTTCTTCTTTCTTGTGTAAATCACAGATTGCTATAAAAGGGACTGCCCAAACAATTTTGGTGTAAAGGAAGACATTACAATCTCAAGGAATTGAGTTTGTAGAGTTGAGAGTCCTGGAAGTAAGGATGTAAATGATTTTCAAGAACTGAAAGAAAAGTGTATAAAACAAGGAGAAGGAAATGAGAGGCTCACTCGAATTGCAAAGGCAGCAAAGTCAAGAAATCTGCAGTTCTTTAAATTCAGGCTAAATAGTAGAACCAATAAAATCATTAACAAAGTGGACAGAGACTAAGAAAGAGATAAGCCAAGGGTTTTTACCAACTATTTCCACTCTGAAGTTGAAAGACATTGGCATGGGGGAGACTATAGGTGGCAAAATTTTGAAGGGAAGACTCAGAGCTTGTTTTTTGACACACTGTTTGAAGGATTTATCAATCAGCCCGGTGGGAAGTCTCAATTATGATTTACATATAGTAGTCTACAATTAACGTTTGAGGATTGTATTGGAGCTATTATACATTTGGAAATTTCAATGCTTAATTTATAAACTTATGAGATGTGATAAGATTACCAAAAGAAATGAATATAGAAGAGGTATAGATAGAGTTATGTTGAGAAAAATATGACCATGAACTTGGCCAGCATTAGTTCCCATCAGAGATCTAACCATTCCAGACCATTTGTGAAGCTTTCATACTGGCTATTTGATTTGGGGCTTGGGGACTTGGGTTTATGTAAAAGGAATTGTACTCTCTATTTTGAACTGCAGTTTGTTTTGGTCTGTAAATGAGATGATGAGGAAAGCTTTCTTTTTCAGTATGTATAATTCTATAGGATTACTTATAACTGCTTTATCACTTTCAGTAGTAATAATGTATCATAATTTATTTAATCATACTTTTATTCAGAGAATTTTTAATTTTTAATATTTAGCTACACATGAGGTGAAGGTTGCTTGAACACAAAAGAAATTAAATGGTAATGATGGAGGTAATTTAAATATTACAGGTAATACTGTCATCTAATTTGCATATGCTTGGATGTGAATATGAATTTTCATGTGGATGGCTTATCATCTCATTGGGTTTCAATCCTACTTCTAGCTCTACTAATATCTTACTAATATTATGAGAATCTTGCCATCATGATGAGTGGGATACTAATGTTTGTATATAAGAGATTCTAAATATCACTGGGGTTCTAAATTCCAGAGCACAACTTCATTTGGTGATCGGTTGGCTAAAAGGTATCTGTTAAAAGCTAAGAGAAAGTACAATTTTTGCAGGCCTGACTGAGAGATGCTATGTAAGCCTTTCAATGAAAACTGCCATGAGATTTTTCACAGATAATGCTCTTATTATTTAATATTCACCTCACGTGCTTCTCTTAAACCCCAAGCCCTGAATAAGATGCCACACCACTCTCCAAGTAATGATGGGGAAAACTTCCCTAGTGTATTCTATGTCTCTTAGTGCACAAAGGCATCATTCTGTGGGATATATTTCTAAAAGTGGAAATGCTGTATCTAAGGGTTTACAAAGTTTTAATTTTTCTTACTCTCTCAAATGGTGCTCTGGAGGCTAGAAGAGCTTATACTCCTTCCATAATCTTATGAGAGTTGCAGCTACTCCACTCTTGAAAACACAGATATTATCAATCTTCTAAATCTTTGCAAATACAATCATTATTATTTTAACTATCATTACTCTGGTCACTTTGAGATTGAATTCCTTTTCGTATAATTGCTTCGTTTATGTATTTTTACATTCCAAAGCATGTATTTGTCTTGTTTCAATTGTGCTTTAATTTTCTTTGAAATAATTTGTAGTTGTCCCTTATAGTTAATCCATATGAATTCTTTATTTCATGTACTAAAGTACTTCCACCAATTCTGCATTTATTAATATTTTTAGTTGGTTATGGCATTGCTTATCTTGAAGAAAGCTTATTGGGGCACCTGGATGACTCAGTAGCTTAAGCATCTTAGTAGTGATTTCAGCTCAGGTCATGATCTCATGGGTTCCTGGGATTCAGCCCTGAGTCAGGCTCTGCACTCAGCAAGGAGCCTGCTTGAGATTCTCTCTCTGCCTCTCCTTCCACTCATGTGCTTTCACTCCCTCCCTCTCTCTCTAAAACAAATAAATCTAAACAAAATGAAACAAACCTCAGAGAGCTCTTCTTTCATGTGTGACTGTGGGCTTTGTGAAGTGTGTGTGTGTGTGTTTACTGCAAATATTGTTACGTATTTATTTATTTAGATTTATTTATTTATTTAGGGGCTGGTGGGTCAGAAGGAGGGACTCTTTCAAGTGGACTCCCTGTTGAGTGTAGAGTCCAGTTTGGGGCTCAATCTCAGGACCCTGAGCTCATAAGCTGAGCCCAACCCAAGAATTGACACTTGACTGACTGAGCCACCCAGGTGCCCCTATTTATTTTTGATTCTGTATCTTACTTAGTGGTCTGCTAGGTCTTTGAAATGAGTTTTGGGGTTTTCCAATATTTTCTGCACAAATCATAGTTTTAAACACATAAGAATGATCTATTTTTGAAATTCTGATAGCAATAACATTAACACCATGTGGGAAGGGTGAATTTAGATGTTTTTATTGAGTGGTTCTGAGTTTCAGCCAGAATACTTTTCTGGGGCTTCCTTTGAGTTGTGCCTTGTTCTAGACAATTTGCTCTTTCTCAGGTCCTTATCTTTTTTGTACCTCACAGCTAGAGAGAAACACTGAGTTCCTGCCATCTACACTCTGTGGCTGGCAAGAGTTTCCTAATCCAGAGGAGCATTCCACATTTTTTTGTTTTTGCTTCTCACCTCAACTACTCAGCTTCCCTCTGAATTAGAATTTAATTATGAGAATTAACACACAAAAAAATATTCACTTTTCTTTCTCTTTTCTGCTTCTAGAGAGATGATTAGGAGATGTACTTAAGACAACAATATGGTGGTTAAACAGATGACACCCTGAGGCAAACTGCCAGGATTATGAGTTGTGACTGTGACTCTAATTAGGTTTTCAACCCTGCAGTTACATAATGTCACTGAATCTTGATTTCCTAATCTGTTAAGGGGATAAGACTCCAACCTCATTAGGTTGGTGTGAGCTTTAAATGAGTAGATATTTGTCAGGTTCTTAGAAAAGTGCTTTCCCTTATAGTAAGTGCTCAACAAGTATTATCTAATATTACAGTTGTTTAACAGGAGAGCATAAAACTCAGTGAGGATAAATCATTTCTGCCATATAATATATGTGGCACATATAAATCTTAACCCTCAAACATGCTTGTGAAATGGAAAGATATTATTTTCTAAAATTTCACAGCATTTTCTTGTTATTTATTTTTTAATTGAAGTATAACATATATAAATTTAAAAAGAAAAGTATACATGTACAGTTCAAAGTGCCATGACAAGGAAACCACCTGTGTGATCACAACATAACAGAAAATACAATATTGCCAACAGCCCAGAAGCTTCTTCCTGCCTTTTCCCAATTTCTATTCACATCTTGCCTCGAACTCACAGATTTATTTTCACTTCAACCAAACCTGTAGTTTGGTTTTGACTATTCTTGAAATTTATTTTTTTGACGTTTAAAATTTTATTTATTTTTCTGTGTGTGTGTGTGTGTGAGAGAGAGAGAGAGAGAGAGAGAGAGAGAGCGCACGCACATGAGTGAGGAGAGCAGCAGAGGGAGAAGACTCCTGACTGAGCAGGGATCCCCAGTGAGGGAATCGATCCCAGAACCTCAGGATCATGCCCTGAGCCTAAGGACCCCCTGTTCTTGAATTTTAAATAATGGAATCATATGACATGTATTCTTTTATGCCTGGCTTGTTTCATTCAACACTCTGTTTACCCCAGTCTTGGATAAAGCAAGCTGATAAGTGACCCTCAATTCTCCAAAATGTGCCTCAGTTTCTACATGGAGGAAATGAGCTGGGAAGTGAGCTATTTCCACCAGCTTCTTCCAGATGATCTTTAGAATAATGTTGCAAAGATCCACTGTGACTCTTTTTTTTAGAAAGATGAGTCTTGTTAATGACAAGGTGCTTTTTTCCTCCCCCTCCCCCTCCTCCAAAATATCCTATCATGTCTTTCTCCTCCATCTTATATCTTAGTGAAGGTCTCCCTCCTAAACTCTGCTACCAAATAAAACAAACTGGGAGTCATTTAGATTCTTTCTCTTTCTTTAGGATCCATGCCAATATTATCTCCTAAATAGTTCATAAATGTAGTCTCTATTTTTCTTTCCTACACTTGCTGTCCAGGGTAAGCCCTTAGCCTGACTTTCCTGGATTACACATTCGATCTCTTGATGCTACCTCTTTTCTCACTTTTTTGACAACTTCAAACTTGTTTTCTTGCCTGGGGTCAGGCTAGCTTCAACCTATCATGCTGCTTAAGGGCTAAGATATGCCTTTCAAAAACTTGATGATGAAGATCCCTCTTCTTTGTGTCACCAAGCTTCAGGAAGGGGTTACAAATGTGTTAGATATTGATGTTGACCCATCTCAGGGCCATAGCAAGGGGACCCTGAATTCTACAGTGCCTCACTCCAGGAGAAGCTGCATGCTTACCTTAGTTCATCATGTGAGCCGGCTCATTTTCTCTTATTAGTAGACATGCATAAATGTAGACAAAACTAAAGCAACATAGTGAAAGTCCTTTCAGTCAATGACATATAAGAACTTTCGTGCATAGCTACACCATAGAATGCACTTGTGCAAAATTTTAAAAGCAAATCCCTTAGTCCCCAATAGACAATTTTAATGTTACTCAAGTGAACAGCAGGCTTACCTAATAGTATATTTGGGCTTAAAAAAAAGTCACTTCTCCTTTGCAATAGATGCAGTCCTGTGTCAGATTGCAATACTGGGACCAGTTTCACTGTGTTTCCCTGAACGGTGGCCCCACCTCCCTTTCCTCATCTCTCAGTGTAGATCCTGTCTTCTTTTGAAGGGTGTATATCATTTTGTTTCACAAATAATACCTTTACTCTTCCTTTCATTACTGATTTGAAAAACCCTCTTGACCCACTCTTCTTTAACAATTTTTATTCACCCATATGCATTTAATTCAAGTGTTAAGTTTTGGAAACTTCTTTGCTCCCATTGAATTTATTATACACCATTATCATGGTCATTATCACACCATTGTCTGTTTTTAGTATTTGTCTTTTCCAATGGACTAAAATTCCAGAAAGTTAGATGACTTCTCTTCAGAATTCTACTCCAAAGTTTTCTATCTAAGAGTAATGAAAACATACATCTGCACAGATGTGCTCATGAATGTTCTTCTGGACATTGCTCATAATAGCCAAGGGGTAAAAACAACCTAATTGTCTACCATTGTTGAATGGGTAAACTACATGTGTGATAACCATACAATGGAATGATATTCAACTATAAAATTCAAATACAAACTATGGATACATGCTACGTTATGGATGAACATCAAAGACATTACGCACAGTAAAATAAACCATAGACAAGAAAACACATATTATATTATTCCATTTATTTTAAATGTCTTGAAGAGTCAAATATTTAGAGATGGAAAGTAGATTGGTGATTTGCTGGAATAGGAGAGAGGAAAATCAACAATAAATATGAATAAGGGATTTTTAGAATGATGATAATATCCTAAACCTGATTTTATAGTGATGGTTGCATAACTTGGTAAATTAACCATAATATCCTTGAATTATACACCTGGAAAGGATGAATTACATGATATGTGAAACATTCCCCAATAAAGTTATTTTTAAAGCTTAGATTACATCTTCATTCATCTTTGTAGTTCTAACTATAAACCCAAGATCTGGGCCACACTATTTTTTGATACCTTCATTTCTACCAAGTATTCAGCTTTCCCCTTATTTCTACATAATTATTTGTTTTACTTACTTATTATACCTTCATTTTTAATTAGAATATAGAAGCATTATCTGCAACTTTAAAATTTTAGTTGATTACACTATCACCCGTGACTCTAATATAATTCCATACAATGTTTTGTTTGCTATTCATTATGCATTTTGCATTTTTCCATGGTACTTTCTGCTGAAAATGAGTTGGGATAATTTCTGAAACAAAAGTTCAATGATGAAATAGAAATCTGAGAAATTGCATAATATTAGCCTTTCTTGAAAAACTTGTAAGAAAAATGTTATATAGTTTTAGGAATCTTTAGTTAAGAACTCCATTTAAGTTTGTGTTGGTCTGTTAATGCTATGATAATGTTACATTTTTTTAAAAAAAAGCCAAATTGGTAGTGGTTTATAACAATACACATGTACTTCTCACTCACAGCTCTAGGGTCAGGTGGATGTGAGTCTAGTCACTTCAGGTATCACTCTTGCTGGGACTTGGGGGAAGGGGCTGGATGTTCCAAGGAGCTGGTGCTTTTCAAAATGAATGACAGGAGACAAGGGGTGGTGCTAAACCACACAGACGCATATAAAACCTCTGCTTGAATGTGGCATATGTTGTACCTACAAATAAGAGGCCAAAATCAATGGTCTGAGAAAATATACTTTATCCACAATGAAGTCACAGAAAGGGAGAGAATGGAAGGAAGTCATGTGACCTGGGAAACAGAGTTTTCATAACCTACAAATGGAACACCCTCCCCCATTTTTTCACAACAAGTTTAGAATCCCAGATTAATGGGCCATATACTGGGGACAGTGACAGCGTGAAATTATAATTCTTAGCTCTGGCTACATATTAAAAGCACTGGGAATGTTTTTTTTTAAAAAACAATATTGATGCTCAGGCTCAATGTAGACCAGTTCAAGCAGACTCTTTGGGGGGACATCAGGCATTGGTACTTCAAAATCACCTTAATTTGACCTGTGCCTGTATAAGGAAAGGTTGAGAGCTGTTGATGTAGAGAAGTGGAATATGGCAGAATATTTTTCATATTCTTTATGCACATATCTCTAATTAGATTTCAATATTTATGATCTCTAGCCTTAGGTCCATTTTACTTCAGGTGTATATGAATGTTAGTTTTCCCATTACAGAAGGAGAAGTTACGCATAACGTTGAGGTGGGCTTTATTCTAGTCTTGAGGCTTTATCGGGCTTCTAAATTCTATTTTCCTGAGGATGAGTCTGTAGAGAACAGCAGATTATGAATCTCTTTGTGTGATTTTTTAGTCTCCTATATTTCTCTGTATCTTCTTACAAGGGAGAGAGAATATATTTTGAGTCACAGATACATTATGATTAACTATTATGTCTTCCAGGAGGAATAGAAAGCACAATATGGTCTCAATGTTCTATATTTGCATAGTTTTTAAAATGCATAGCTAAGTAATTGCAACATTGTTTTAGAAATGCTACAGGATATTAAATCTTTTTGGCCTCAAACATTTCAGTCACCCATAGGAGAGTCTTACTTTTACCATAAACTAAGGATCTGTTATTTGGTTTGAGTTATATTTATTGCTTTTTAAATTAGTTTTCAAATACTTTGAATATACAACACTATTTTATAACCTATATTTAATGAGTTAGAAACATTCCATTTACATTATCACTTTATTCATATTTATGATTTGAAATTCTTGAGTATGTGTAACATGGTCATTCAGAGTATGCAATAAGAAAGGAATAAAGAAATCTAAATCATATCAAAGCATATTAGCAATGAAAAGACAAGAATCAATACAAAAGAAAAGAAGGGTACATAAACTAGGATAAAGTAATCAATAGCTGTGGATTATAGTATACAATTGTAGGTGATTGCAGGAAAATCCACTTGAGTTATTCAGTGATACTAAAGAGGTACAACAAATATCCACTGCAAATTTGTTTCCAGCAAAGGACAAAGGGAACCCCAAACAATGATGGTGGAGTTTAAAAGAAGACCACTGAAAAAAGAAAATAATATTGAAATCATAAAAATTCCTGAAGCTAATTAGAAAATAATTTTTGGAGATGGTTTTGCTTTCAGGCCAATGTAGCAGCAGAGGCAGGGGATAGTGTCTGGGTCCTAAAACACATCACAAAGCTAAACTAGATATTGCTCATTAGGTTATACTTTTGTAAGGAATTAATGTGGGTTGTTCCAGTTATTTATTTCTGCATTAAAAAATAATCACGGAATTAGTGGATTAAAACAACAGTAATTTTTTTTTTCTCTTGTGGTCCCAGAGGCTGATTGGTCTCAGCTGGGTGGTTCTTAGGATCTTGCTTATGGGGCCAACCAGATAGTGGTGAGGTCTGGAATGATCTCAAAGTCTTCTTCTCTCATGTGCCTCCATCTGATCTGGGCTTCCTCACATCATGGTGGCCGAGTTACAAGAATAAGACTTCCAGGAGGACCAGGCAGAAGATGTATCCCCTACAATGACCTAGCTTTTAAAGTCATATCACGTCACTTCCACAACAGTGCAGACATTCAAAACACAGATGTGTAGAACCCATATCTCAAATGGGAGGAATGTCAAGGTTGCATTATAGAAACAGGTAGGAAGGAAGATTTGTAAACACCATCTCCCGCAGAGATCTTAAATTTCCTTTAAATTTCACTTTGTTGTGGGCAATGAAATTTTACCCAGCCTTATATAATGCAAACAATCACAATTTACCCCAAACAAGAATTTTAATATGGAGGCTAAAGTTTTGGATATTTATGGGATGCGAATTAGTGCAAGTATCCCAAGAGTTTATCTCACTGTTGAAGGTATAAGATAGGTAGTCACCCGTGTCTCAGGCCTGAACACATATTACTCTCCTTCTCATCATTGCAATTCAGTCTGGGTCTTTTAATTCCTCTTGAATTCCAAGCTGGTCATCCCTTTATAATCTGTTTATTTGGTTCCTGAGTTTTGTACAGGTAGCTTCTTATACTTCAGCGCTCTGCTCATGTGTCAGGGCTCCTAAGGCCAGCAAGTGGACACCTCTTCCCTAGGTACTCTTCACTTTTTATCATCTTACCCTATTCCTTGATTTTATCTACATCCCGCCCTTACCTGTGCATTAGGTGAAAATCTCAATGAAAATAGCCTATCATGTTCATGCTAGTGCCTGGCACAGGGAAACCTTCAGAAAAAGGTCCATGAATCAATGAATGGCTAAGCTGATTTTGCGTGAATGCTTTAGGCAGCTTATTATTGGGGGAGGGGAGTGTGCATCTCTGCCTTTCTTAAAGAGTCATAAATCAGACAACCTGCAGCTTTTGGGTATGCGCTCCTATCCTGTTATTCTGAAGTTGCACAGAAAACAATGAATTCTTCCACATGTTATATTACACTTCAAAAGTTTGAATACCACATCCCGTCTCATTTATAACTTCACTTCACTTTAAAGGTTGTGTATGCTTTTAAATACTTCGAATGTGACAGGTTTCTAATCCTCTTGTCATCTTTGACACATTTCTCTGGAGGTTTTCAGTTTTCAAATGACCCTTTGAAAGTGTATGCTCCCAGCAGAACATAATACTTCAGCTAATGTCTCACCAGCTAAGTTTATAATAGGACAGCACCTCCTTTGTTAGGGGTTCTATATTTTTATTGTTATAGAATAAAATGTTTTGCTTCTTCCTAGGTAACATGTTTCACAAAATAGCAAATGTATATTTCCATTTTTAATTGTTTAATTTTTGCCAAAGCGAGAGTCAGAGGCCCTTATTTTGTCAAGTGTCAAGTATCAAACATTTTAGGGCATTTTAAAGCTGACATTTAGGAACCAAGAAAACAAAAGTTATTCTAAATAGGTTACGCTTCTAAAATAAATCCAGAGGATTGACACAAAATGAGATCACGCTGTTTTCACATCCGAGATCAAAAGAAGCTTCCAAATAATTCATAAGACTTCTGCCTTAATGCCATATGGCTGGCATCTCTGAAATAACCAGGCTGAACTTCCTATTTAAGAACGGTAAAGACCTTCAAAAACAGAAGAACACAACAAAACCCCAAAATGATGAAAAACTAATTGTTAGAACTACTTAAATTTGTAATTATTTGGCTTATGTGGTAGGGTTAAGGCTCTCTTTTTTCCTAGCCCTGTTCATATTTTGACTCTAAATTCTGTAATCTGTAGAACTTTGATAGGAACAGCAGCACAGCAGTCAGACTTACTTAGATTATTAAAATCAAAGGTTCATCCCTTGTTACCCTGATTTTGAGACAAGGTACTTGGCATCTTCATGCCTCAGTTTCCTTATCTGTAAAATAAATGTAGTAATAGAATCAAATCAGAAATGCATATAAAGTACTTAAAATACACAATGCATAAGACTCACTAAGAATCAAGCAAGTGCTCAACAAATATGGGCTACTGATAGTCATGTTCTTATAAAAGTTTGCTTAAAACTATTAAGGCATATAATTCGTCCTTCAATGTTTTCTCTATTGGCTAAGACGTCTACATTTTTAGCACCAGAATATTGAAAGTATCTTGCTCCAGTGTAAGAATTTGCCTTTGGGACCTCTGGAGTTACTATCTCCACCACCATCACCAACACTATTGTGACTCAAACCCCTGATCTCTCCAGTAGACCCTTATTACTTAAGTTCATGTCTGCAGACTGGCAGCTTGAGTATCAGCTGGAGTTAGTTATAATTCAGAACTTTAGCTCTATCCTGGATCTACTAATTCAGAATTTGCATTTTAATGAGAAGCCAAGTTTATACATATGCTTACCAGTATACTAGAACTGTTACACATTTATTTGAAGACTCTAACTCCCAGCAAAAGACTGGTCAAAGGAATAGATAAGAATGTGAAATAGGATCTTTAGAATCTACTTGTAAATCCAGGTGTGCTGGTTTGGAGTCAAAAGCAAGTGATACACTCCTGAATTTAAAGTTTTTTTTTCAATCTATTTTGTCTCTACATGGTTGAATAGACACAGGGGAATGCAGAAGGGATTAATGGTCCAGTGTTTGGGGCTGGAAACAGAATATATCAATTGACCTCCAGCTCCAGATATAGGAAGAAGATTTGAACTGAAACCAATTAAATGGGAAACAGAAAGAAGGGACATTGAAAAGTACTGTTTGTGTTAAAAAAAAAAAAATGCTTGGATATACTTCTCACAACAAATGAAATATTTTTAAAGAAATAACTAGTAAAGAGTCTGAAACACAGGCGATAACAAATAAATATATGCTGAAGTCAACCAAAAGAGAACATAGAGAGAAAATGACAAAGAACAAGATGATCTTCCAGGCTTTAGGAAGCTCTATTTGGTGGGAATAACAGACAATTACAACAGGATTCCATGAGTGCTGTTTGCACAGGGCATATGAGAACTCTCATGGGCAACACATCCAACTTATGTACATATGTGACAAGGAGGTGTGTAAAAGACAGCAGTCCACCTGGATTTAAATGGCACAATTGCTATTTCTGCAGATGGAAAGGAAAGTAATGACATTCCAAAAAAATTAATGTAGCCTTTCCCATACCCTGAAGAACTTGTGTATAATGGGGTGGGAGTAGAGGTAGTTTTAGATGACACTTTGAGAGGGCAAAATGTTGATGAGCTTTTTATTTTATATAATGATGATGATAAAAATATTGAACTGTGTACTGGCCATGTATTAGGTGTGAGATACATGTGTTTTGTGTGTTTTTGAATTGTCTTGTTTTATCTTAATAAAACAAACCTCTATGTATTAAGGGCTATAATTATCCTCATTTCAGAGGTGAAAAAATATAACCTTAAGAAAACTAAATTTTCACAAGTTATGCACACACTATATATAGTGTGTGTGTTTGTATATATAAATTATATATATATATATATATATATATATATATAGAGAGAGAGAGAGAGAGAGAGAGGCCTTACCATTGTCAGAACACTGGACAGGACTATAGACTGGATCATCTTTCATCCTCTTCATAAATGAAAACACATGATCAATGAAAATGAGATGAAAATGAGTTTCTTTGTACTGTTTACCTCTGACTTCGCCTTGGTCTACCTTCATGTCTCAGAAAAGGGAAACAGCAGACATTTCTATGTGATAAAAATGAGTGACCTCAAGAGATGTAGACTGTAGTGTAAGGAGAGAGATTGGGAATTTATCAAAGCATGATTACCTCAAGCAACATGCAAAACAGAATCCTGGTCTGATTGAACAGAGTATTTGGTCCTCAGCATATGATATAATAGCACTGAAGATCTTCAGCAATCTTAAACTAACTATTTCTGGGTCTTACTTGTCCAGTTGGAGCTGGTTACCCTCCATTTTCCTCCATATCTAGGACACAGTGCTGAGCTTGGGTTCTCAGTCGACCATCCTCTGAGGAACTTTATCCACTTTTCTGTTATTCTTGATCTATTTTCTGTACACCATTTCTTTCTTTCTCAGTTTACTCACTTGAAGAGCACGTCTTCCAAGAACTTATGGGTAACTGCTCCCGGAGGGGAAATTTTACTGAGATCTTGAATTTCTGAAAATATTCTTATTCTACCCTCATACATCATATTCTATTCCTATTAACATATATTACCATTTTCTGGATATAAAAGTTTTTTGATTGGAAATCATTTTCCATCAGAGTATTTTAGATATTTCTCCATTGACTTCTTGCTTCCAAAGTCACTATTGAGAAATCTCAAGTCATTCTGAGCTTTCTGTGTGACCTTTAGTGTTTTTCTCTACAAGCTTCTTGAATCTTCTCACTGTGCATAGACCTCTGATATTCCAAAGTCCTGTCCTTTTTTCAGTGAAACTGGTGTTGGTTTTGCTTTCATCAATTTTGATTATCACTTAGTAAGAGCTTTCAATCTGATAATGTACATTTTTTTGGTTTTAGGAAATTTGTTTATAAATTTATCTATTATTTTCTGTAATCCCTTTTTGGAAGTGTGAACTCCTGAATGCAGGATTTTCTGGATGGCTCCTCTAATATAATTTTATTCTCTATTTTTCATCTTTTTTGTTCAATTTTAATATTTCAACTTTATTATTAATGCTTCTTTTTTCTATTTCTAGTACCATGTTTTAAATCAAAAAAGCTGGTTTTTTCAGTCTTTCATTTTCTTTCTTTCTTTCTTTTTTTTTTTTAGAGAGAGTGCACATGACAGAGAGAGAGAGAGAGGAGGAGAGAGGCAGGAAAGGAAGAGAGAGAATCCCAAGCAGGCTTCACCTGCCCAGTGCATTGCCCAATGTGACGCTAGATCTCACTACCCTTAGATCATGAACCTAAGATCATGACCTGCACCAAAATCGAGAGTTGGACGCTTACCCAATTGAATGACTCAAGTGCCTCTTCTTTTAATTCTTGAAATAGTCCTTATATTATGATACCTGGGTTACATTATTTTTTCTTACTTTTCTGAAGATATTTAAACATATTTAAAATTAGGGCATAATTTCTGTTTCCATTAGTTTGTTTTCTGTTGATTTTGCTCTTTTTCTGCATAGTTAGAGGCAGTCTTCACATATCTGATAATTCTTGATTTTAGCTTATATTTAAGGATAAAGATATTTTTTGAAAACCTGACATCAAATTCTGAACACAGACTGAAGCTTGATAACAGAATTTACTGTGGGCTGATCTGAGTGGAGTGTTTAGTGGGTAATTTCTCATTCCAGCATATTTGATTCTTTCTTCTTGATGGATCGATTTTTTGCATTGAAGAGTGTTCCAAACCCTTGCTCGGAGACTGAAGTATTGCTTCCAGCATTCTGGAAGAACAGAGAGTGGAAGGAATAAGAGGTTCCAGCGTTCAGCATTCGCATTTGTTTCACCTTCTAGAAGTGGTACTTAAATATTCAATCATTCCAATCTTTCAGCCTCAGAATAACCTGTTTGAGTCCTTTGAGGAGAATGGAGTGGGGGTAGTGAGGATTGGCTTCTAAAGCTTCTCACACATTTTCTCCATCTATTTCTTATTTTAGTGACATCCCGTCGCCATCAGGTAAGACTGAATGTGTTGTGTCCCTTACTAGAAGAAGGTCTTTCAGCATAAATCTATTACTGTGAATAGTAAAGGAGAATAGGTTCTCTGGGGATTGGCATTTAATAGAAAAATTATGTTTAACAGAAATACATTTATAACTGTGTATATATTTAATTTGTAATAATTTTACATGTATACTACTTAATTTTCTCTTTTTTACTTCAGAGAAATCTTATAAATGTGAACATATTTTATAGAAAATAAATAGACAAAAGACTGTATTTGTAGAGGTATGGAAACAAGTACTAGCAATTTAGAGACATGCTGACTTTTTATGAATTATTTAGAACTATCAAAGACATTAAAATAGAATTACATGAATAATATTGACTAAAGTGTGAAAATGATACATTGGTTAGTAAAGTATTCTGTCATTAATATGGAGAATCATGAAAGTGAATTGTGCAAATTTTCATTTGAAGTGCAAGTATACTAACAAATAGTCTATATTACAACTGTGCAAATTAGAGAACACTTGTATGTTATGAAGGTTTTAATTTATAAAACAAACTATAGATAAAACTGTGTATAAGGGAGTATTTAAAGAAACACAGAAAATACTGTTTTATGCTAACTTTTAAGTGACCCAGATTGCTGATTAAACAGAAGACCCTGCAAGTTACCATTAGAGATGGCAGACAATGTTCTCCTCTAAGAAATCGTTGTAACATTGTGCGAGGAGGAAGATGAATAGAGAGTGAAATTAAACGAGATTGCACATCTCTCTGTATGTTTCAGAGAGATAGGCATTTTAAACTGGATCATGAAATGGATTGGGAGCTAAAAGGAAATCTGAGATAAATGAGAAGGCAAGCATGAGATTTAGCGTAATACGGATTCGTACAAAAAGCTCCTACACAATTTAGAAAATGGGAAGTTGAGATCTGTCTGTGTTGCTTCAGAGCAAACAAGAGTGTGAATTTAAAAGGAGTCAAAATCGAAGAAAGAACGTATTTTCAGAGTACTGGGGGAAAATGACCACAGGCATGTTTAGAGATGCGAAATGAGTGGAGGTAAGCTGAATTTTCTAAACGAAAATGATCAGTAAGTGTTGAGGGTGATCAAAGGGATATAAAAGGGATTAGAGACCTGAGCTTGGAAAGGTTTCAGATCAAGAAGAAATTGTGATTTTGAAGTATATAAATAATAATAACTATTGTTATTATTATTTAATATCTAAATTATTTTAATGAGCTTTTGGGTCATCCAAAAATTTCCAGGGAACATGAAATCAATCAGATACGATTTCTCACAATCAATTTGTACATTTAAAAAAAAAATAACTAGACACATCACAACTGACAACTTGGGCAACAATGAATAGCAGTAACAGCAAAAGCAACAGCAAAGCCATAAAATGTCCCTACTCTCTACAGAGGGAGTCAGAGATATTTTTTTGGAGGGTGGGAGGTGAATATAATTGCCAGAAACTCCAATTCAATTGTAGTGAATAGAACGTGGGGATTTATTAGTTCATAATGAGTGGTTTTTGAAAAGAGGAAGAATTAGACTAGGACAAGACTCCACCCAGATATTAAGACATATTAGGGATTTGCTCTGTTCCATCCCTTCTCAGACCCTCAGCTTGCTCCTGTCTTTATATTGTTTTCATCTTCTGGAAGGTTCTCTCCATACAGTGGGGAGAGACACCTACTTCCAGAATCAAGCTTTGTCTTCATTGCTCATGAACCAAAGGATGCTGGAAATAAAAATAATAAAGTGCCAAATACCACCATATGAATGGCTAATTGAGGGGAAGAAAGGTCCTGTTCTAATTTTCTTCAGCTAAGCCAGTTCTGTTACTTTTACCACTGGAGAATGGTAGAAGCAGTTGGTGGGATCAACCACTCTCCACAAATGGGATAAAGTACTGTCTACGAGCCGTCAAAGACTACCTGCAGCTAGTATTTATGGAACAGCAACTCTGAGCCAGATACTGCCATAAGTACATCAGTGCAAAAAGAAACAAGCATTTCTGTTCTCAAGGAACAAAGGAAACCAGAAAATAAATAACACACACACACATATGAGTACCTTATATATTGCTTTAGGAGGTGATAGATACTTTGTAAAAATGATAAAAGCTAGAGTGAAGAAATGGGCTTGGTGCTGCTGGAGTCTGGGATACAGCAGAATTGGTACATTTTAAATACAGTGTTTAGGGTAGGATTCACTGAGAAACTGATGCCAGAACAAGCCTGGCGTGGACTGTGGGAGTTAGTCATGAAGATAGCCAGAAGAGTAGCTCTCCTTCCAGGCCTAAGACAAGGACCTCTCTAACATGTTAGAGAAATAGCATAAAGGCTATTGTGGTTAGAACTGAAGAGCCAGAGGGGTGCCTGGGTGATTCAGTCGGTTAGGCGTCTGCTCTTAGCTCAGATTATGATCCTGGAGTTCCAGGATCAAGATCCACATCTGGCTCTGTGCTCAGTGGGGAGTCTGCTTCTCCCTCTGTTCCTTCCCCTGCTTGTGCTCTCTCTCCCCCTCTCAAATAAATAAATAAATTCTTTAAAAAATTAAGAGAGTGAGAATATGAGGTCAGAAATTATACATCGTTTTTTGACCTTGACTTTTACTCTGAGTGAAATGTGGAGCCTTTGGAAGACTTTGAGTAGAGGGGTGACATAATCCAAATTATATTTTAAAAAAAAGATCACTCTGACTACTCTGTGGAGACTAAATTGCAGATGGGCAGAGTGGTATAGAGATCAGCTAATAGGACACTAAGTAATCCAGGAGAGAACTGATGGTGTCTTAGACCAAGATAATTCATGATAATTCTTCTGGTCCTTGGAGAGATGCTAAATAGGCAGAGAACACACGTCTACTGAAACAATTTGGATGGCAATTTGTATTTGATTTGGCTAAAGCAATGGAGAGAAAAAAAATGCGGCATTACAAGACTTTACCATAATATATGTAGTTTTCAATACTGTAGATACTGATAGCTTTACTAATAGCATTCTGTACAATTATACGGGTCTCTCCTCTATCATTTATTTACTTGATTATATTCTTCCATTATTCTGTGAAATAAGGAATCTAGGCATGATCAACGCCTTTTTGTAAGTAGATAAATTAATGATAGAGAAATAATTGTCTTGCTCAGCTCAAGAGATCTTTGAAAATTCCAAGTGTCAAGCAACATTGGAAATGTACCTGGCTTATCCTGCTCTTTTCTCTAGTAAAGTATCTTCCTTTTCTACATGTTTTTTTTAGTGAAGTTGTGTGGTTGTGTCCATTTCCTTCCCTCTCTCTCCTTTGACATCCACAGATTTTACTCTCAGTGTTTTTTTTTTTTTAAAGATTTTATTTATCTATTCGACAGAGAGAAATCACAAGTAGATGGAGAGGCAGGCAGAGAGAGAGAGAGAGAGAGGGAAGCAGGCTCCCTGCTGAGCAGAGAGCCTGACGCAGGACTTGATCCCAGGACCCTGAGATCATGACCCGATCCGAAGGCAGTGGCTCAACCCACTGAGCCACCCAGGCGCCCCTACTCTCAGTGTTTTGATTGCTCTTTGAAAACCCACCCCCTTGGTTGGTGTTTCTCCATCCCTTCTTTCCTCTTTTACCCCTCAAGGAGTTCAGAATATGTAATGGGGAATTTTTGTTTTCTCTGTGTCCTCAAATTCTCTCGACCTTTGCCTTTTGTCTTGGTTCTAATCATCTGACCTTGGGTATCATAGGATGCTGAGTTCTATATTTTCCATTGAAAATTCCATCTGTTAAAAAGATGAGTCACTTCTGGATACTTAATGGAACTGGAAAACATGGGATTCCCACCATTAAGTATGCTGGGATTTAAATCTGTCTCATTTGAATGTGAGAGGACAGGCTACTAGTCCAGATCATAGAACTGATTCTCTGTGGGTGTAGCCACTGTGTGCCATTGGGCCATTCCATGCCAAACTGGCCATGGGAGCAGCCATGTATCCAGACACAATCTATTCTGTATCATGAGGGAACAGAAGTCATTTCATCACCTTATTACCTCAACGTAAGAGGAACACCAGTCCTGAAAGCCTGCACTCCAAGAGAATTTCAGAGTTTTGTCATTTAAAGCAACTAGGGAGATTGAAAAACAAAAGAAAAGCAAAGAGGTGAACAAAAACAGACTAGTTAAATCAGCAACGCTGAGGAAGGAGACACTTACAGAATTTGTAAAAAGCTTTTAGGTGATATTAATTTAGTTAAAGTTGAGAACTAGCGTTTTGGGTGTCATATAACTTTAATATATTCCAATAACACTTTGTGTTAATAGCAGTTAATAACAAGTATGGGATACATATTATTTTCTCCTTTTTTGAATAGATTGAAGGCACCTTTATCTGTTACACACAGGCTAGGTAAGTTGCTATAGAAACACTAATAAAACAACTCTCTGGAGTGTTTCTTGTAAGGCTACCCTTCAAAGCAATCCTCACCAGGTGTTATTAGTTTCCTAGGGCTGCTATAACAAAGTATAGCAAATTGGATGCCTTAAATCAACAAAAATCTGTGCTATTACAAGTCTGGAAGCAAGAAGTCTGAAATCAAGGTGTCAAACTTCCTCCCTCTGAAGTCTTTAAGGAAGAATTTTTCCTTGCCTACTTTATGTTCTGTTGGCCCTAGGCTTCCCTTGGCTTATGACACCATAACTTCAGTTTCTACCTCCGTCTTCATATGGCCTTCTCCCCTCTGATGTATCTCTGTGCCCTCTCCTTCTTTTAAGGCTACCTGTCATGAGTTTTGGGATTCACTCTGAATTCAGGATAATTTAAATATTGAGATTCGTAACTAATTACATATGCAAACCCCCTATTTCCAAAATAAAGATCACATTGAGGTTCAGTGTGGGCATGACTTTTGGGGAGTGCTGTTCAACTCACTACACTAGGATTGTTAAGGAATTAATTACAAATTGTCCCTCTTGAAGTGTTAAGGTTGGGATGAGTCTTGTGACAAATATCCAATAGGACAGCTTTGTAAAAACCATCAGGGAATTTCTACTTTGAGTCATAAACTAAATGGGCTGTATTTCAAGAGCCAATAAAGAAGTGGAAAAGCATACCAAATAGTTTTGTCTTATTTCTGAAATTCTGTTTTGCTTCAGGGGAAAATTAGAATTGCTTGTTAAAAATTATCATTGAATATTATATATGCAGATGTGAATGTTGTTTCTTTGCAGAAGAACTTCATTAGACAGTTTCAAGATTCATCCTAATGACTCATAACACAACTTTAGCTGTAAACAATCATTTTTACTATGGCATTGAAAGCTTATTCTTATATAAGGAAAATGTTGTGAAGTGTGTAAACCTGGTGATTCACAGACCTGTACCCCTGGGGATAAAAATATATGTTTATAAAAAATAAAAAATTAGGGGTGCCTGGGTGGCTCAGTGGGTTAAGCCGCTGCCTTCGGCTCAGGTCATGATCTCAGGGTCCTGGGATCGAGTCCCGCATCGGGCTCTCTGCTCAGCAGGGAGCCTGCTTCCTTCTCTCTCTCTCTGCCTGCCTCTCAGTGTACTTGTAATTTCTCTCTGTCAAATAAATAAATAAAATCTTTAAAAAAAATAAAAAATAAAAAATAAAAAAAATAAAAAAAATAAAAAATTAATAAAAAAACAAAAAAAAACAGATTCAGAAACTCAATGTTCAGGAATTTTCAGGTTTGTAGATTATGCTTCTTATTCTAGTAAAGATATATAGATGTATGCTTTTCCATTAAGGATTCTAGATTCCAGTAAGATTTCTTCCTAGAAATAGAATGTGAAATTACAAATAGTATCATACAAAAACTCACTGTCTTTTATCTTGTAAAATATATCCGTGAATGAAGAATAGCTGGAAATCCAAGAAATAGATGCTTTGTAATTGATGGCACAAAATTTGGGATGTGTTAAGGTTGGGATGAGTCTTGTGACAAATACAATACAATACAAAGTCTGAGGCTTCTTAGGCCAATAAATTTCCTCCTATTTATTTAATTTATCCTATAGAATCTGTAAATAAGGAAAAATGAAGGTATTGACTCTGAATGGGGATATATATTTCCTTTCACAGTTTATCTTATGAAAATATTAGTATAATCAAATAGTTCCTCTTATGTGTAAGTGTGGGTGTTTTAGCTGTAAAATATTATGTGGATATCTCTTAGATATTTTTATTATCATCAACAGCAATCATGCATAACAATAATAATAGTAAAGAATATTATAATGGATTTACAGAAAATAACATACTTAAATCAAGCACATTTTAAATAGTTACATTTCTCATGCATAACTTCAGACTATACCATTTATATTCAAATTTCAATTTAAGTATACTACATTTATAGATATATACTGACAATTTCAATATGTAGTTGAATTAAGTCAATCAAACTGTAACTGCTGAGTAGAACTTCTTCCAGATACATGACTTCAGGTTAAGTTTACTCCTTGATGTCTACTCTAACAAGTGAAAAGAAATAATTGATGGGCTGTAAAACAAAGGCAATAAGCTTTAACATTTGCTTAAGAACATTTTGATTAGGAAGAACAAGGAATTCTGTTACTAACTCTTACAGCCTAAAGCTTGCTATAAATACGTAGGCAGTATTCATTTAGAGAAACTAACAAAATCAAATGGTGACTTTGCATTGCGAGAATTGTACAGATTGTAGTTTGTAAGGTAAAGACATACTTCACTTGCCCTGCAGCCTAAAGTAATTTCTCATCAGTGTTCAATAATATCTTTATTAATGATCAGATAGAAGACATAAGTAGCATGTGAGACCTAAGAATGTTACTCTTTTTGGAAAACAAAACAAAACTAGGAAAGGGAGCACACTGCATCAGAAAAAAAAAAAAAATGTGTAAGAAAGTATAAGTAAAGGATACAAATGGAGAGTTTGGGATGAGGAAGCCTGGTGATGGGTATTAAAGAGGGCATGGATTGCACGGAGCACTGAGTGTTATACAAAACAACAAATCATGCAACAACATCAAAAACTAATGATGTACTGTATGGTGACTAACATAACATAATAATTTAAAAAAGGATAAACTGAACTTTAAATTAAAAATGTGGAGTGACATATGTGGAATTTAAGAAACAAAACAAAGGATCATAGGGGAAGGAAGGGAAAAATAGAACAAGATGAAGTCAGAGAGGGAGACAAATCATAAGGAACTCTTAATCATAGGAAACAAAGGGAGGGTGGCTGAAGGGGAGGGAGATGCGGTAATAACATGATGGACATTAAGGAGGGCATGTGATATAATGAGCACTGGGTATTACATAAAACTGACGAATCACTGAACTATACCTCTAAAACTAATAATACACTATATGTTAATTAATTGAATTTAAATTAAAAAATTGGAGTGAAAAAAACCCACAAGACTGCTCATTGCCAGTCTCAAGTCAACGTGAAAATCAAACCTTATAACTTCATAAAGTTTATTTAACAACAAAAAAGAGACAATGAATTAAATAAGGACAGTTTCTTTCTTTCTTGTTTAAAAAATTTTAGCTAAATCCACTTCTCATTCTTTAGGTTTATTTATTTTTGCTTCTCTCTCTCTTGCTTCATCTGTATACATTCCTATTTCCATCTGCCTTTACAATTTAACTTTAATTCTAGTTCCTTACTTCTGTTTTTCTCCCCTGGGTAGGATAAACCTGATAATTTTCACCCTCTTTTTTAGATCCATTCCCAGAAATAAGAATTGCCTGATGAAATTTTGAAGGAATATACTAGAAAGATTATCCACTGTCCTATTGCAAACGTCAAGACAAATCTGTATGAGGGCATGCCACATAGCAATATTTATTAAATGTAATTATAGATTATTTCAAACTTGCACATGAAACAACTCTTTTAACTGTAGCTTCTGTACTATACATATGCCCATCTCCCTCTCTCTTCTTAAAGTCTTAGCCCAAATATTAGGCTTACATGTAATTTTCATTAGTTCAAGACATTTTAATTCATATCTACCTATGTGCATATGAGTTCATACATATATAAATACACATATTTTTTTTAAAAAAATGCATTGTGATTAAGAGTTTATTCTTCTCTATGGGATGAAATAGTTTGCATCAGGTCAGCATTCTGGTCAAAGAAAATGAGAAAAGTTGGACAAAATAGGGGAATCATCTCGGGGAAGGTATAAGAGATTTGGAGAGGCAGTGAGATCGGGGGCTTGGGGGGCAGTGGCTAAAACCCCAGGGCTGAAAGAACCTCTGAGAGGTGAACTGACAGCTGCAGCCACTTTTATTCTGGAAGACTTTGCTATTTCTAAGCACGAACAGATGTCCGAGAACTGAATCTTTGTATTGGCACAAAGCTATTGGCCGTGGAGAGAGTTTGGTGGACTCAAGCATGCAGGACATGTGCCAGTCTGGGTCTTTACACGGAAGGAATCTAAAAATCTGAGCTGACTTTCAAACTCAGTTTGAAACTCAGTGTTCTCTCAGTCTTGTGAGAGAATTCTAGAATCAGGTATTGATCAAAGGAGGTGCCCTCATAGACACTAGACACAGAGTTTAAAATCCGAGGTGATCAAATACACATCCAGTGTAGATGACAGTCCTGGGTTCCTATGTTGACTGAACAAAAGCCATTTAAGGCGATCAGCTTCACCCCATCTACCTAGCAGAGGAGCAACTTCATCATCTGTCCAGGAACTCATCATCTGGAGACTTTAAGAAATACAATATTTACCATTAAAATAAAATTGCTAAACACACCTAACCATATGACCAAAATGAAACACACACACACACACACACACACACACACACACACGTGCACAAACTCAAATCTGCAGTGATCTACGTATTGGAATTAGCTGGTAGAAACTTCAAAATAGCTATGATGACTATGTTAAAGAAAATAAAGCAAAAAAGTAGGGAATTTTACCAGAACCGTGGCATCTATGAAGAAGAATTAATTAGAATGAAGTAGATAAGCTAACAGAAAAATAGATGAAAACCTTGCACAGGCACTTCATAAAAGAGGCTTCGAAATGACCAAAAATATATGAAAACCTTCAACTTCACTCTGATTAAGAAAACGCAAATCATGAGATGCTCCCACTGCACACCCACCATGATGAATATAAAGAAAAAGTCCGAAAATAACAAGTGTTGTTAAACCTGTGGAAAATCTGTTATAGACTGTTGCAACAATGTTAGAAACTATTAGGTAGCATTTTATAAAGCAGAATATATAGATTTTCTTGGAACACAGAATCCCACCCTTTGATTTCTGTCTAAAAGATATCCAACAAAAGATACATGTAAGGCATTCAAGACAGCTCCATTCATAGTACCCAGAAGCTGAAGCAACTCAAAATGCCTGTTTACTGCTGAATTAGTATAATTTATAATAGTAGTAGTATACTAACCAGCAATGAGAATAAAGTCTACAGAAATCAACATAGAAGAATTTCTCAAAGATAATTGAACAAAAGGAGCCAGATTCTGTAGAGCACATACTTCCAATTACATTTATATGAAGTTAAAATGAATGTAAAATTTATCTATGTTTCAGTTAAGATGGGCATTTTATGATTGACATAGTGCACAAGAAACTTTGGGATATTAATAATGTTTTAGTTCTAGATTTGGATGTTAGTTATGTAACTGTATCAATTTGGCAACTCTGCACTGTACACTTAAAATTTATACTCATTTCTTTTGTCGTACTTTATTTATTTATTTAAAAATTTTTTTTCATTTATTTGACAGGAAGAGATCACAAGTAGGCAGAGAGGCAGGCAGAGAGAGAAGAAGGAAGCTCCCAACTGAGCAGAGAGCCTAATGCAGGGATTGATCCCAGGATCTGAGATCATGACCGGAGCCGAAGGCAGAGGCTTTAACCCACTGAGCCACCCAGGCGACCGTTTTGTTGCACTTTAATGAAGGGTTTACATTAAAAAAAAAAAAAAAAAAAATTCAAATTCATGCAAAATTTTAACAAATTCAAGGGAATGTATACAAAGGAAAGGAAACGACCTTTAAAGTACTGATATTTGTACTTTACACTCTATTTATCTCTAGCGTTGAGGCTAACACTACATAATTTATTGCCTATACTTTTGGAGTTCTGTTTTAATTTCTTTGTATAAATTATTTTTGAAAATTCAGATTATTATTATATTTTATATCTTTTTTGTCTATATTCAGTCATTAAAAAATAAAAAGGTAGTAAAGATGAAACATTTTACTCTAACAATGATAAGAGAAAACAGTATTCTAGAAAAGTAGAAACTTCAAAAAATTGTTTAAAATATTTTGGCATTGACAATGACTGGTGTGTTTTCCAGATAACATTGGGATACTTATAAATCTAAAACAAAAGCAAGGTGGATAATTATGATGACATTCCCAAGGAAAAGTAAGAATGAAGTAAGTGATTTTACTCATGTGGCTTGTCCAAGGACCTTGCTATGACAATCTTGTTGATAAAAAATGTAACCTAGTGTGCAAGACAGTTTATTTACAATAGTTGGTGTACTCAGATGTTACCACACAGGTATCATAAATATGACACTTTAAGAAGCTTTTTATAAATTAAGTCAACATGCCTGTTTTTAGCCAAACATAACAACAAAATACACAGGCTCTCTATTTAATGCTCTTATCCATTGAAAATGATGTTTAAAGGAGAGCACCTAGAGGGGTACCTGGATAGCTCAGTGGGTTAAGCCTCTGCCTTCAGCTTAGGTCATGATCTCAGGGTCCTGGGATTGAGCCCCGCATCAGGCTCTCTGCTTGCCGGGGATCCTGCTTCCTCCTCCTCTCTCTCTCTCTCTCTCTCTCTCTCTCTGCCTACTTGTGATCTCTCTCTCTGTCAAATAAATACATAAAATCTTAAGGGAGAGCACCTAGAAACTGATAGATTGTGAAAGCAAATGTTTTCTCTGGCATGTCGAAGCGTAGATTTCTGATATCTTTGTTAAGGTTATGCATTCAAAATTAAAGGACAAATATAAATTTGTCAAATGCAAATTATATTTCCTGCTTTACCAACTAAAGAAAAATTCCATTTGCTATTTTCAGCGGATTTAGGTGTAAATTGTTCAAGTGCCTTGAGAGAAGCAAATTTTAAAAGCTCAGTATTTATACCACAATCAATAATTAGATAAAAGAACTGACTTTGAAACAGACAGGTATCAGGTATCAGTTCAAGTTCTGGCTTTGTCACTTCCTAACCACAAAATTGGACAAGCTCTATCGAGCTCTGAACTTTAGATTCTTCTTCTTCTTCTTCTTCTTTTTTTTTTTTTTTAAGATTTTACTTATTTATTTGACACAGAGAGAGAGACAGTGAGAGAAGGAACATAAGCAAGGGGAGTGGGAGAGGGAGAAGCAGGTTTCCCGCTGACCAGGGAGCCAATACAGGGCTCAATCCCAGGACCCTGGAATCATTACCTGAGCTGAAGGCAAACACTTAATAACTGAGCCACCCAGGGTGCCTCTAGATTGCTCATCTTTAAAATAGAATCATAATAATATCAATTTCCCAGGTTTGTTGTGGGGATGGAGCTGATTAATGCATAGAAATTAGAAATGTGCTTGGCAGGTATTACACACTATGTAAAGGTCAGTTATTATTAAAAATATTCTTAAACTACTTTTAATATATTACTTGCTACTTCAGAATTTAAACGGTTAATACCTAGTTTTACTGATATTCTCTATGATTCAATACTGGGTAACGTAACTTGTTTTGTTTGTAATAAAAATATAACACAAGCAAAGGAAATAACTACATTTGCCTTCCATGGCTAATAGTTCATCCCAAAACCCAACAACTGTTAAATATTTATTGTATACCAGAAGAGTTACAAAATTTAGGATATAATCCCGGTCCTCAAGAACCTTAAAATCTAGTAGTGTTTACAGTCTAGCAAAGAGAGGAAGGAAGAAAGAGAAAAAGGGAAACAGAAAGAGAGAAAGAGGCAGGGAGAGAGAGAAAGAGGAGAGAGATGGAGAGAGAGGGAGAAAGTGTCACACGTAGTTGTTTAAGAACTGTAACTGCAGTACGTAATTCCGTTTAATTTAATGCCTTTGTGTATTTATTTGCTCACTGTTTTGATCATTCATTCATTCATTCATTATTATTTTATACATTTAAATGGCATTAATTAATTTCCCAGGTGTATTTATTTATTTAAAATAGATACTATTTTTCATATATGTAAAATATAAATACACTACATGCCTTCTCATCTTAAGCCAAAAAGAAAAAGAAAGAAGGAAAGAAAGAAAGAAAGAAAGAAAGCAAGCTGAATTAGTGAAAAAGAGAGGGAGAGATTCTAGGTGTCTTGGGATATGAAAAAAAAGTATATTGTCTCAAACAAATGGGTTTCCTGAAAAAAATGTCTGTAGAAACTATAGGTTATTTATATTGTCAAAGAAAATTTGCACCAGACAGGGTTAAAGAGTCAAGGAAGATTTTATTCAAGACTACTGCAATAGGGGTCAATTCTATCACAAATTAAACTAGACTCCACTAAAATAGAGGGAAGGAGAAATTTTAAGCACTGTAGTGAATTGGAGGAAGAGTACTGGGAGAGGTTGGTCAATGTGATTAGGCCATCTGATGTTCCCTGAAAGACATTATGGAAATAGGGCTCCTAACCTTCCAGAGAGACGGAGAGATATGGGTACTATTTTTCTTGGTGATTATATTCAAAGACAGCTCTCGGATCCATAAGAAAGGTGTTCTGGGTTATAAAACTAGCAAGAAACTAGGAGAAGATTTATATCTCAAAGAGGCAGAAAATGAATTTATACTTGGAAGTTTTCTAAATTACATGTTCTAGAAAAAGCGGCCTATGGTCAAGAAGAGTCTGGCTAAAGTATAATCAAGCTAAGGGTTATTACTGTAAGACTGTCTTGGTCAACATCTTACTTCAAGATACATAACTGCAGCATTTTTTAGACTAGAAAACAAAACAGAAAGTGGGGGAAAGCCACTAACAACAACCCAAATGAAAAATTCCACAATAAATACATATCCAAACATGTAAGAAAAAGTTCCAGTCTGTGACTGTATTGCTAATTCAGTGTTATTAATTAATGTCTAACAAGACTCACAGATAGTAATGTAACATAGACCGGTATCTTGGTATAAAGAAAATTGCATGTACACCAGTTTTTTGGATCTTGATCTTGAACTTGCTATGTTAATGCACAACATAATGATTCAAAGGCTGCCCCTATTTGCCAGATTATATTTCATTCAATATGAACAGATGGTCTCTCATTTAGACAAATTGTACCTCCCAACAAAAGATTTAATTCCCTACTTATAGAAGATACATATTCTGCCAACTATTTTTCTAAGTAAGCATGATATTAGATAAATAAGAAAAACAGTTGTAATTCTGGTGAAATCACCTGTCAGGGCTGGTGATTTCCTGCGGACCACAATTTCCTTCCTAGTCTTGTAAGCAGAATACATTTTAAATTCCATCTCACGGATAAAACGCATTTTTAATGCCTGTGACACGGACACTTCAAATTTTAAATGATTATTGCTGAATTACAGAGACTTGCAGTTAAGTTATAAAACGAGACCAGAGAACTTTATAAAAGCTGTACTCATTAACTTCCAAACAGCTCTAAAACATTTAAAAATATAATTCTCATTAATTTTTCAACAGTTGCTGGTGATTGTTTAGTAGAGGTAAGGGATAAGGAGGGCAAGGTTCTCAAGAGGTAGAAAATGAGGGTTTGATGCAGATTATATGTTTTTTTTAATTTTTAAAATTTATTTTCTTTTTGATAAGTCGGGCCAGGGGGCCCGACTTATCAAAAAGAAAAGAGAAAGGACCCAAATAAATAAAATCATGAATGAAAGAGGAGAGATCACAACTAACACCAAAGAAATACAAACTATTATAAGAACATACTATGAGCAACTCTACGGCAATAAATTCGACAATCTGGAAGAAATGGATGCATTCCTAGAAACATATAAACTACCACAACTGAACCATGAAGAAATAGAAAGCCTGAACAGACCCATAACCAGTAAGGAGATTGAAACAGTCATTAAAAATCTCCAAACAAACAAAAGCCCGGGGCCAGACGGCTTCCCGGGGGAATTCTACCAAACATTTAAAGAAGAACTAATTCCTATTCTCCTGAAACTGTTCCAAAAAATAGAAATGGAAGGAAAACTTCCAAACTCATTTTATGAGGCCAGCATCACCTTGATCCCAAAACCAGACAAGGATCCCACCAAAAAAGAGAGCTATAGACCGATATCCTTGATGAACACAGATGCGAAAATACTCAACAAAATACTAGCCAATAGGATTCAACAGTACATTAAAAAGATTATTCACCACGACCAAGTGGGATTTATTCCAGGGCTGCAAGGTTGGTTCAACATCCGAAAATCAGTCAATGTGATACAACACATCAATAAAAGAAAGAACAAGAACCATATGATACTCTCAATAGATGCTGAAAAAGCATTTGACAAAGTACAACATCCCTTCCTGATCAAAACTCTTCAAAGTGTAGGGATAGAGGGCACATACCTCAATATCATCAAAGCCATCTATGAAAAACCCACCGCAAATATCATTCTCAATGGAGAAAAACTGAAAGCTTTTCCGCTAAGGTCAGGAACACGGCAGGGATGTCCATTATCACCACTGCTATTCAACATCGTACTAGAGGTCCTAGCCTCAGCAATCAGACAACAAAAGGAAATTAAAGGCATCCAAATCGGCAAAGAAGAAGTCAAATTATCACTCTTCGCAGATGATATGATACTATATGTGGAAAACCCAAAAGACTCCACTCCAAAACTGCTAGAACTTATACAGGAATTCAGTAAAGTGTCAGGATATAAAATCAATGCACAGAAATCAGTTGCATTTCTCTACACCAACAGCAAGACAGAAGAAAGAGATATTAAGGAGTCAATCCCATTTACAATTGCATCCAAAACCATAAGATACCTAGGAATAAACCTAACCAAAGGGACACAGAATCTATACTCAGAAAACTATAAAGTACTCATGAAAGAAATTGAGGAAGACACAAAGAAATGGAAAAATGTTCCATGCTCCTGGATTGGAAGAATAAATATTGTGAAAATGTCTATGCTACCTAAAGCAATCTACACATTTAATGCAATTCCTATCAAAGTACCATCCATCTTTTTCAAAGAAATGGAACAAATAATTCTAAAATTTATATGGAACCAGAAAAGACCTCGAATAGCCAAAGGGATATTGAAAAAAGAAAGCCAACGTTGGTGGCATCACAATTCCGGACTTCAAGCTCTATTACAAAGCTGTCATCATCAAGACAGCATGGTACTGGCACAAAAACAGACACATAGATCAATGGAACAGAATAGAGAGCCCAGAAATAGACCCTCAACTCTATGGTCAACTAATCTTCGACAAAGCAGGAAAGAATGTCCAATGGAAAAAAGAGACAGCCTTTTCAATAAATGGTGCTGGGAAAATTGGACAGCCACATGCAGAAAAATGAAATTGGACCATTTCCTTACACCACACACAAAAATAGACTCAAAATGGATGAAGGACCTCAATGTACGAAAGGAATCCATCAAAATCCTTGAGGAGAACACGGGCAGAAACCTCTTCGACCTCTGCCGCAGCAACATCTTCCTAGGAACAACGCAAAAGGCAAGGGAAGCAAGGGAAAAAATGAACTACTGGGATTTCATCAAGATCAAAAGCTTTTGCACAGCAAAGGAAACAGTTAACAAAATCAAAAGACAACTGACAGAATGGGAGAAGATATTTGCAAACGACATATCAGATAAAGGACTAGTGTCCAGAATCTATAAAGAACTTAGCAAACTCAACACCCAAAGAACAAATAATCCAATCAAGAAATGGGCAGAAGACATGAACAGACATTTCTGCAAAGAAGACATCCAGATGGCGAACAGACACATGAAAAAGTGCTCCATATCACTCGGCATCAGGGAAATACAAATCAAAAACCACAATGAGATATCACCTCACACCAGTCAGAATGGCTAAAATCAACAAGTCAGGAAATGACAGATGCTGGCGAGGATGCGGAGAAAGGGGAACCCTCCTACACTGTTGGTGGGAATGCAAGCTGGTGCAGCCACTCTGGAAAACAGCATGGAGGTTCCTCAAAATGTTGAAAATAGAACTGCCCTATGACCCAGCAATTGCACTATTGGGTATTTACCCTAAAGATACAAATGTAGTGATCCAAAGGGACACATGCACCCGAATGTTTATAGCAGCAATGTCCACAATAGCCAAACTATGGAAAGAACCTAGATGTCCATCAACAGATGAATGGATCAAGAAGATGTGGTATATATACACAATGGAATACTATGCAGCCATCAAAAGAAATGAAATCTTGCCATTTGCAACGACGTGGATGGAACTAGAGCGTATCATGCTTAGCGAAATAAGTCAAGCAGAGAAAGACAACTATCATATGATCTCCCTGATATGAGGAAGTGGTGATGCAACATGGAGGCTTAAGTGGGTAGAAGAAGAATAAATGAAACAAGATGGGATTGGGAGGGAGACAAACCATAAGTGACTCTTAATCTCACAAAACAAACTGAGGGTTGCCGGGGGGAGGGGGTTTGGGAGAAGGGGGTGGGATTATGGACATTGGGGAGGGTATGTGATCTGGTGAGTGCTGTGAAGTGTGTAAACCTGGTGATTCACAGACCTGTACCCCTGGGGATAAAAATATATGTTTATAAAAAATAAAAAATTAAAAAAAAAATTTATTTTCTTTAAACTTTTTAATTTATTTTCTTTATCATAACAGTATTCATTATTTTTGCACCACACCCAGTGCTCCATGCAATCCGTACCCTCTATAATACCCACCACCCGGCACCCCAACCTCCCACGCCCTGCCCCTTCAAAAACCTCAGATTGTTTTTCAGAGTCCATAGTCTCTCATGATTCACCTCCCCTTCCAATTTCCCTCAACTCCCTTCTCCTCTCCATCTCCCCATGTCCTCCATGCTATTTGTTATGCTCCACAAATAAGTGAAGCCATATGATAATTGACTCTCTCTGCTTGACTTATTTCACTCAGCATAATCTCTTCCAGTCCCGTCCATGTTGCTACAAAAGTTGGGCATTCGTCCTTTCTGTTGGAGGCATAAGACTCCATCGTGTATATGGACCACATCTTCCTTATCCATTTGTCCATTGAAGGGCATCTTGGTTCTTTCCACAGCAGCAATGGCCATGGTTGCCAAACTGTGGAAAGAACCAAGATTTTTTTTTTTTAAGTTAAATGGGAAGAGCTGTTATCTCCATATTGAACAATTACACAGTCATGGTCATCACAGTACCATCACTGTCCCCATCATTATAATTGTCGTTACTATCATGTCACCATCATCATATATTAACCTGGGAGGGAAAACAACAACAACAACAACAACAACAACAAACCAACTAACATCACTTCCCTCAGCTCCAAATGCTCCTCCAACAACTAAGTCTTTTCTGTTTCTCATGATCAATTTATGAGCTTCCTACCTCTGCTTCTCCTCGGTCAACCTTTGCTGCAATCCTCCATAGACAGTGTCTTTGTTAACAGCACCCAACTCATACGTGTGTGTTTCTAGAAGAGGTATTTGCTACTTTTCTCAATGAGCTACCATCATCACCTTTAACATCATCAGTTGTCCCACCCTCTGTAAATGATACCACAATCTGAGCCAAAAAAATTGAGATTATGGTTGGTTCTATGCTCTCCATGTCCCTATCTACAAACCCTAGAGAAGTTATATACATCTGTGGTTGTATCTATCCACTTCTCTAAATGTCCACCACCATTAAACTTGTCTATGTCAGTCAGTGGTGTCTTGATGACAGCTGTTTCCTCTAACTTGTCATCCTTTTTCTTGTGTCCCCTCAAATCCATTCTCTACATGATAGGCAGAGTCACCTTAACAAGAAGAGGACTGTATCACTCCACTTAAAAAGTTCTGATAACTTACCAGTGTGTGTTGATTGAAACTAAAACTTATTTAAATGACCCTTTCTGTTAGCACCTACAATTTTATTGTTCTTCTTGCCCATTTAGATTTGGCTGGGCTTGGTCACTTTCCGTTTTCTCAAACATAGCCACTACCTTCCTGGCTGAAAGCCCTTCATACATGAGATGGTTCCTTCCTTGTTGTTTTCTCTCCTTGTGTTTGCATATGTTCAAAATCATGGCATTGAATACATTAGATACACAGACTTCATTGTATGTCAGTTACATATTCATAAAAACTGTTAAAATAAAAGAATCAGTTTTAAAGGAATATTTCCAGAATGGCAATTCCAGAAATATTTTATCTCATCTCTCAGTCTTAGTTTTTGTCCATCTCTTTACCCAATTCATTTTACTTTTATCCCATATTTTAATTTGTAATCAAGTTTTGCTTGCTTACTTTTTTTTTTTTTTTTTTTTTTTTTTTGTAGTCATGGTGAGATTACCTATCGACTCTGGCAATTTCTTATGGGACACATTTTTATTTAAATTTGTAAACCAGGGGCTCCTGGGTGGCTCAGTGGGTTAAGCCGCTGCCTTCGGCTCAGGTCATGATCTCAGGGTCCTGGGATCGAGTCCCACATCGGGCTCTCTACTCAGCAGGGAGCCTGCTTCCCTTCCTCTCTCTGCCTGCCTCTCTGCCTACTTGTGATCTCTCTCTCTGTCAAATAAATAAATTTATTTTAAATAAATCTTTAAAATAAATAAATAAATAAATTTGTAAACCAAAAAATAATTTTTAAAATTCTTTTTCCTCAGTGATACTTAACTTATGCCTGCCAGCATCGTGCTGACAAGAATATGTACTCTGGATGAGAGAGATCATGTATGTATTGTTTATTGCTTTATGTTCACTGGCCCATAAGTCTCTAAGTTGTATATAAGCACAGAACTTTTAAATCAATTAATATAGTAACATAAAGACTTACTCTTACTCCACAGCGAAACCTTTATAAATTCCCACTTTAACCATAGTCTAGATTTTCTTTTAAGCTTTTCTTACTACAAAGACAGAAAAATATTTTAAACCTGAGTTTGCATTTCATAATGCCACATATAATAGAAGCCCCCATGTAGAAACCCATATCAACTTCTATTATATTAAACACTAGTTTTTGATGGTGGCTTTTTTTGGACAAGCAAGTTCCTTGGTGGCATAGGCAGTTAGCCTCATCTACCAAAGAGAAAATTTAAATTATAAAAATAAAATGAGAGGCTCCCATGCACTTTATATGAGGTTGCTGCCTTGATTTCATAGATACTAAACTGTCCTACGGGTTTGGAAGGAACATGATATAACAAGAATATTGATGGAAATTTCTGAATATCATCATCAATTAGATGTTGTCAATACTTTATATCAACTGTCCATGTCTGCTTTTCCTTTGAGGAAAGGAATAATAAACAAAGAATTTTGAAAAGAGGTTTGTACTGGAAGTCCTCATCTGAAGGGGAGGAATGTCTACCTCACTCTACTTGAGCACAGCTGGGGGCCTTAATGAATAAGAACGATGAGTTCTCCTTCAAGCAAGGTTAATTTAGAGCATTTCTGCCTTCAGAATCATCCATAAATTAATTTCTACAACCTATAACATTTTTATTAGCTCTTTCGGGAGAAAATTTGAATGTAACGTGCATAAAAATCCTATAATCTCACATTTCCTGCTTAAGAATGAGATGAAATATCAAATAGAAATGGTTAGTGTTGTACCTTATGTTTATCAATTAGTGGTGTTATCAAAACACATGAGTTTTAGGAATGTACAAAATACTAAACTGTGCTGATTAACAATTTCTTTTCTGCTCTGATAATTTTTTCAATGTATCTTTCAGTGCTTGCTTTTAATATATGGGTGTTTTCTTGTCTACAAATTTTGCTATAATCCATTGTGAATCACTACTTGTCAAGAAATCGATTTTTTTTCCACTCCTTATTTTCTAGTGCCTGATTATATGAACTTTATCACTTATTTAACCACTTTTCCTAAATTAACCAGGTTTCCTAAGCAACAAAATGGGTTTTGGACTAAAAATAATTGCTGACAGACCATCTATCATTAACAAATTAGGATTGACCTACTTTATTATTAAATAACTTATGACTAGCCTTTTCTAACCTTATCAAATTATACAGTGGTATTTAGTCAAAAAGGCATTCTTTTTATAGACCTGGTTTATAATACACTCCAAGTTTCTTAAGTTGCTTGACTAGCGACAGTGTGGAATCCTACAAATTCTAAATTGTAAATGACTCCATGTTATAATGCCTATAAGTTGATAATATTGTATTGTATACTTAATATTTGCTAAGAAGGTAGATTTTTTTTCTTTGCTTCTTTGTTTCTTTGTTTCTTTTCTTTTTTTTTTTTTTTAGAGACAGAGAGAATGAGAGGGGAGAGGGGCAGGAAGAAAGGGTGAGTGAGAGATCCTTGAGCAGGCTCCACACCCTGTGGGGAGCTCCAGCTGTGTGGGACTCGATCTCATCACCCTGAGATCAGGACCTAAGCCAAAATCAAGAGTGGACGCTTCACCAACTAAGAAGAATGTAGATCTTAAATCAGGCGTTCTTACCATAGACACCTAAATAATAATAAAGGAGAGGAGGGGATACTTTGCAAGGTGATGGATAGGTTTATGGCCTTGATGATTTCATAGCTGTGTACCTATCCCCAAACTCATTGGGTTGTATGCATTAAATATGTGCAATTTTTTCTATGTCAATTATATAATAAAATGGTTTAAAAAAATAAATTACTTCCAAAAAGCATCAAATATCAAGCTGTCTTACTAATACCTACTATGCTTAAGGAATTCAGATGGGAACTTAAAGAATTGTGCTTTTAATTTTTCTTTTACTATTTATTTAAATATAATACACAAATAATTTGTATACGAATAGATACACTATTTTTACCGTCATTCTTTTATTTACACACACACACACACACACACACACATATGAATGTTAGTAAAAAATGTTGAACTAAGCATCCCATTTAGAAATAAAATATTAAAAGCAAATTTTAGACTTTCCAACAGGACCAGCATTTCCCTCTCTCCTTTCCAGAATCAAATTTTCTTTTGAATTTTATGTTAAACATTTTGTTTTTTTTTCTTCCTATACATATATACATGTATTGTTTTGTGCTCAATATTATGATGTAAAGAGAATCATTCACATTGAATGAAGCCCATGACTGTAATATTCTTGTTTTTTGTTACATAATTATCTATTGGATGGTTATGAGACAATGTATTTATATTTGTGTTGTACATATATTCAATAGATATAGCCAGTGCTTAAGTTACATACTTACAAAGCTATGAATATTATTGTGCACATCTCCTGGGTACACATAGAGGTGTTTTCAGGAGTGTTACCTTGGACAGGAATTTCTGGGTCATAGGGTTTGTCCGTATTCAAATTTGATATATAAGTCTAAACTATTTTAAAAATGGTTTACAAATCCTGGGGCTCCTGGGTGACTCAGTTGGTTAAGTGTCTGATTCTTAGTTTCTGTTCAGGTCATGATCTCAGGGTCATGAGATTGAGCCCCAAGTCTTGTTTATACTCAGTATAGAGTGTGTTTTCCCCTCTTCCTCTACTCCTCCCCCCGCTCACACTCTCTCTCTAAAATAAATAAAATCTTTAAAAGAAATGGTTTACAAATCAGTGCATACCTGTATAGGAAATGACAACAAGTTTATTTATCTACAACACAGTCAAAACATGATATACAACATTTAAGTTTTTTCCAATCTATTTGGTATGAAATAGTATTATTTTAATGTATATTTTTTATTTGGCATTTTTCCCCTATATTCATAGCACACTTGTGTTTTCTTTAAAATGTTTGGTAGGGGGGACGCCTGGGTGGCTCAGTTGGTTAAGCAGCTGCCTTCGGCTCAGGCCATGATCCCAGCGTCCTGGGATCGAGTCCCACATCGGGCTCTCTGCTCAGCAGGGAGCCTGCTTCTTCCTCTCTCTCTCTGCTTGCCTCTCTGCCTACTTGTGATCTCTCTCTGTCAAATAAATAAATAAAATCTTAAAAAAAAAATGTTTGGTAGGGTTTGTTTATACTATACTTGGATGTTTCTTCTTTCTCTTAAATTATTATAGGAGTTCTTTATGTATTTTAGGGCTTAATTCTTCAGAAAATAATCTTATTGAAATATTATTTCCTAATTTGGGTCTTCTTTTCTCTCTCATACTTTTTAATGTGTGTTTTCAGGAGCATATTTCTTAAATTTAATAGAGTTCTATTTGTCAATTCTGTATTTTACAGTAAACCTTATTAGGTTTTAGTTTTATTAAATAATCTTTTTCTCCCAGGAACAGGAACATCTATATGGTAATTTGAATTATTCATTTATATTCTAAAGAATACTTCAAATTCTGTATGTTGCATAATATTTATCAAATCATATTCACTAATTCATGTTAACCCACACTTGTAAGTTAAATCAGCTTGAGTAAAATGTGTGATAAGAATTTTATCTCATTTCATTTTCATAGAAAAAGCCAGTTTTCCCAGAGTCATTTTAATAAACAGTCTATCCTTTCCCTACTGAGCTTCAGTGCCTACTCTGCCTCATTTTGCAGTTCAGTACATGTGAGCTTCCTTCTGGCTTTCTCTTCTGTCCCCTTCCAGGATGACTTCAGGCCAACATTGGGATACTGACATATCTGCCAGAGTGCACATCTAACACGCAGAGGTCCTTCTCGCCTGGCCTGGCTCTGACAGGCTACCCCCACATCATCTTCCTCTATACCTGGACACCCTCCTTCCTCTGCTTTGGATTTGACAGTTCAGACCTCTACGCATAATCCTGTCACACTGCTTGGGCTCCCACATTCCATGTCAGGTTTTCCCTCACCTGGTTTGGGCTCCATCACTCTGACAAGGATTTCCCCTAACTTGCAAGCTTCTTCATCCCATCAGGCCCTGACATCTGTGCCACGTTAGCTCCACATGAGACAGCTCTCCTCACTTTGCTCATGTTCTAACCCCAGAGCTGGGACATAGGGCCTCCCTCAGTGACCATGCTCAGCAATCTCTTCAGAATCAAAACAACCAGTAAAACTGTTCCTGAGCTCAAAGTGTGGGTGTTGAAGAACCCAGTAAAAACAGCAGGGCCCAAAAGTGTCCTTCTGGGGACACTTGGATGGCTCAGTTGTTTTAAGTGTCTGTCTTCAGCCCAGGTCATGAGCCCAGGGTCCTGGAATTGAGTGCCCCCGCCCCTCCCCTTGAGCTGCTTCTTCCTCTGCCTGCCCCTCCTCCTGTGTATGCTTTCTGTCTCTCTCTCTTTCTCTCTCTCTGACAAATAAATAGAATCTTAAAAAAAAGAAAGAAAGAAAGAAAGAAAGAGTTCTTCTGTACTTCAGCAATAGTTACTGCATTAAGGAATATCTTCCCAATATATAAGCAGGGCAAAGACAAACAAAAAACTCAATATACATATTTGCCAGACTCCAATGGATAAAGTAAAGCTAAGTAATTTTAGTGAATAACTGAATGAATCCCTTTAAATGATTGATTAAAAGAGTAAATAAATGATTAAATACAAGATTAAAAGTATTAGAAAAATCACAAATTGTAACTATAAAACTGAGTGAAATTTGGTGGATTTCCATGAGGGTAATTTAGTTTGTGTTTAATTTAATGATTTCACTTTGGGTTTCTTGCAGAAAGATACATTCTTTACATACATATTTACCTTTTGGCTCCACTACTCTTCTGTTAGGGAATAGATAATCCTAAGAGAACCAGTCTTAAATGAAAAGATGAGCCTAGGAGTGCCTGCGTGGCTCAGTCCTTTAGTGTCTGCCTTAGGCTAGGGTGGTGATCTTGGGGTCCTGGGATCCAGCTCAGCATCAGGCTCCCTGCCCAGCGGGAAGCCTGCCTTCTCTCTCTCCCACTCCTCCTGCTTGTGTTCCTGCTCCATCTCTCTCTGTCAAATAAATAAATAAAATCTTTAAAAAAAGAAAGAAAGAAAAGAAAAGATGAGACTAAGAAGGGTAAGAAAGTGAATCGGGTGAGTACAAAAGAACATTTAAATAGAGCTTATAATGTTGGGGGGAAGTAGGAAAGAATGTTGGGTCTCAGTAAGAAAAATGGCCTCTTTGAAGAGAATTTTGTTGGTAAATAATAAAAGCATAGAGAGAGAATGGGTACCAGATTTGAAAGTTATGAAAGCCTGAGAAGTAATGCATATTTAATTTGCAGTGAAGGAGGGAATATTAACTTGAGCAAGAAGACAGTACAATAAAAAGTAGCACACAGGGTACACTAAACAGGAATAAATATCACATAAACCGATTTTGGAAAAAAATACGTAACTATGCACAAGGTGTTCACAGCATATTATAGCAGCAGAAGAATAGAATGAGGGTTGACAAATAACCATACACAAATTTATGATTCTAAAAATTTAACAAAGTTTTCAGAGATTCAAGAATATTACCAAATTGGAATGTGGTAAAATTAGTTATTTTTTTTTCTTCTTCTTCTTCTTTTGGATCTTCTCCCTCTTCCAAATTTTACCCACTGGGGAAAGTAATGTATGCTAAGATGTCTGTTTAATGTGAACTTGAAGTTCAAAATGAGATTTTAGAAGCTCAAAAATAAAATTAGCAAGTAAAATAAGTGCATTTCTAATGGAACTCTGGAGACTTAATACTCCATAATGGAATATGATGATAATTGGTTTTTTGAATAATTTTATGCTTTTATGTCTATTTTGAGTGTTCTATTAGATTCATACAATTTTGTTTTCATGTTACCAGGATATTTCTGCTCAATACTATAGCAATATGAATAAATTCCATTATTTTATTAGTTTGGTCAAAAAGTAGAATTAGACATTTTCTAGAATGTGTTGAAATGTATTCATTACTTTATCTTATATATCTCCTATCTCTTATTTTTAAAAATAACATGTTCTAATCATTTGTTCATCCTTAAACAAGTTACTGAAAAATACTTATGCAAATTTGTAGATTTTATCTATCACATTTAATCTAATTTTTGGTGCTATTAAAATGAAAATAACACTGATAATGTTAAAAATATAACCCATTGCTTATATATGATCTCAAAAGCTCTATCTAAAAATCTTCCCACCCATTACATATTTGTGATGTCAATGGCATTTTAAATGCCTTTTAACCTGATAACAGCAAGATTTAATCTTCACATTTGGATTAAGAATGGACAACTCAGACTATGCACAAACCTAAAAGATTTGAGAACATAAATGTGATAAAACACAGAGGCCTAGTGATAAATGACTTCTTTAGATCATAGGAAAGGCATTTGCTATTTATTTGTCCTTTATAAAATAGCAGAACTCCTAGATATGTATTGATTTAGCTTGTTACAATCTCATAAAAACTATGTAGAATTATTTAAATTTTCAGTTATATATTTGAAATATTAATTACTAATATACACTCTGATGGAGTATATTTTACAATCTGGATACATGAAATGTTAAGCAAATAAATATGTGTATGTATGTGTGTAAAAAATAATTGTCAAAATTTTCTTTGATATTAATCAGGTTATATTTGCCAGTATGGAGTAGCTATTTATACTTTATCACAACCTCATAAGGTAGATATTTTAATGTACAATTTGATTCAGGTTGCATATCCTATATATCTTAGAGTTATCAGTTGGAAAAGATGTTCGAATGCAAATCTGTTACAAATTTTGATGTGAAAACCATCATAAATAAATTGATAAATACATTGTATGTATTTTTGATAATTAAATACTATTTTTATTGTGCAAATAATTTGTTTAAAACTTTTTTGATGAATATTAATTAATTCATTTTTAGCTGTATCTCAGTTCTGATAAAAAATCTTTAAGTGCTTTTATGAGGCTAACTTAATAACTAGAGAATATTGAAAACATCCTCCTCTTGGCATTCTTTCCTCCCTGCACTCCTTGTTTTTTCCTCCAGAGCATTTGTTATTATCTGACATAGGATGGTGGCATGAATAATCACACTTAATGACAAATACTCATAGTACAACAACTGCCGTTTAGACAGGGCTTACCATGAGCCAGGCACTGTGTTTAGTGTTTTGTGTAAAATTGCTCATTTAATCTGCAAGAAAATCAAGTGAGGTAAACAGTATAATTATTCCCATTTTACAGAGGGGAAAACTGGAGTGCAGAAGGGTTAAGCAAGATCTTTCCTAGGTCCACACACTAGTGAAAAAACATAGCCTGAATTTAGCACATAAAACTGTTCTATGATCATGGAATTCTATTCTATACTGCATTTGCAAGATGTTAAGTTAAACAACAGTGATGTGCTTTCCCCATACATATAACTGAAACATTATAGATTTAAAAAATCAATTACTTGTCAGTTACTTTCTGATCACTCACAGTTTAACATAAATGAAATTTCTGAAGTCATTTCGCTTCTGAAATATTTAATGTACAATGGCATGTAAAGAACAGAAAGCTCATTTTCCCCCTTTCTCTGAAAAGTATTAATCTAAATAATGCATCCTTAGCAAATGACTTGGGAACTTTTTAGTAAGTCTTTTTATTTCCTACTCAATAGACATTTGTTTCTTGATAGAAAATTTGAAAATTACAGTTGGATTATCTATTGTTGTCATTTTATTGCTGAATGTAATTTGAAAAATATTTATAGAAGACTTTTTGAAAGTTATTTTAATGTGTTGCATTCAGATTATAACATCCAATATTATAGATATTTAAAGTAATATGTATTATAAAGATGAATTTATAAAGAATCAGAAATAGCCCCAGTCCATTGCTTCATTTTACACAATTTGATTATGAGCCAAGAAGTATCTTGGTGGTTTAATATTTTTGAAATGTAGCATAGTGACCCTAAAAATAGAAATTTAATAAAAAACTGTACAGTAGTATATTGTATGTCTCAATGATGTAAGTATGTGAATCTAATACTTTTTATAGGTGGTTATACAGGGAGACAGAACTCCTTGTCTTATATAAGCCATGTTATAAACAGTGCTAGGATTCTCAGAAAACATAAAAGATAGTTTTCATGCATTAATTCATTTATTCATTCACTCAGTTAGCATTTATTGAGAGGTTACTTTGTGCCAAGCACTGATCCAGAAGCTGTCAAAACAGCGGGGAACAAAGCAAAGAAGGTTTCTGTACTGTGTTTATGTTTTCACTGGAGGAGAGAGAGGAGAAATCTAATTCATGTATATGTAGATTAAGAATTCCAGAAAAATGAAAATAGATACAATGACAGTTAAAACGACAATGTGATAAAAATGAGAAAGGGACGTAACTTTTTTGGACTGAGTCCTGAGTGGTAATGGGAAAGAGCCATGCATGCATCCTGCTTATCTGGGAAGCAGAATGTTCTAGGTAGAGCAGATAATGACGCTCAGGACAGAGTGTGGAAAGGAAAGCCTTAAATGTAATCCCAAGTGTTTTGTACAAGAGGGAGGCAGAACAAGATTTGGCTAAAGATGATGCAAAGGTGGGGCACCTGGGTGGCTCAGTGGGTTAAAACCTCTGCCTTCGGTTCAGGTCATGATCCCAGGGTCCTGGGATCAAGCCCTACATCGGGCTCTCTGCTCGGCAGGGAGCCTGCTTCCTCCTCTCTCTCTCTGCCTCCTTGTGATCTCTGTCTGTCAAATAAATAAACAGACATTTATTTACTTGTAATAATTTATAATAAATATGTATTATTTATAATTTAATATAAATATATAATATATACGAATTATTTAGATATAATCTAAGATAAATATAAAATATTCAATTATAATAAATATTGATGATATTTATGAATAAACAAATATTTATATTTATAAATAACTAAATATTTATTTATTTTATTATAAGTTAAAAAAAAAAAAGACGATGCAAAGGCAATAGGACAGTACAGAGACTGGAGGAATGCACTTGGAAGAAAGAGGAGGCCACAAGCCAGAAAATACAGGCAGCCAAGAGAAGCTGAAAAAACCGTAAGGAAAAGGATTATTCTCTTACAGCCTCTGCAAGGAAACAGCTCTGCTAACAATGTGATTTTGTCCTGGTGAAACTGATTTCAGATTTTTGACCTTTAGAATTCTAAGACAATAAAAGTGTATTATTCTAACTGGAAAAAAAAAAAAAAAGAGGAAAGAAGACAAGGAAAAGTCCACAGCAGCTAGTTATAATAGGGTAGTGGAGAAAGCAAGTTAAAATAGAAGAATTGGTTTCTTGCATACTATGAGTCCAAGTTTGGACTATATTCTAACTGCAATGATAAACTGGAGAATTTTTAAGTAAGGAAGGGGATATAATGAGATTCAGATTGAAAGGAAACACATCAACCAAGATGTAGTGAGACATATTATTCCAATTCAATCTGTAGACTGAATTTCATTCAAAGAAACCAGCTATGTAAGCAAACTTAGGAATTTTTAAGATTGACTGGGTATTTGATGACATTAAAAGAAGGAACTTTTTCTTTTTAATGTGCTAGAGGTTTTCTACTTTCATTTTCAGTAGAAGTCCTTATTTTTAGAAATGTATATTTAAATAAAAGGTGTAGCTGAAAAAGAAAAAGGTGTAGTGACTGTTTTTTCCTATTGTGGGCGGAGACTAAGTGAAAAATAAATAAAATATTTTTCCTAAGATTATATTTTTGAAGTTGGTTTATAAGTCCATGATTATTCAGCTCTCCTAGAAAGGGTTCATCTCTCTCTCTCTTGTGTTGGTTATTCTAGTATTTTTTGCTAAAACTGTTCTTCTGTGTCCTCAAAAATATGATATACAGGGGCGCCTGGGTGGCTCAGTGGGTTAAAGCCGCTGCCTTCGGCTCAGGTCATGATCCTAGAATTCTGGGATCGAGCCCCACATCGGGCTCTCTGCTCAGCGGGGAGCCTGCTTCCTCCTCTCTCTCTCTGCCTGCTTCTCTGCCTGCTTGTGATCTCTATCTGTCAAATAAATAAAATCTTTAAAAAAAAATATGATATACATAATTTACCTCTTTTTAATTTTGGTACAATGGGATTGATGGCATGGTTTTACCTATTCTATCCTACCTGGATAAGGACATATCCTATTCAAAACTTTTAATTCTAGTTTCTTCTAACGTATAATTTCTGGGGATGTCAGAAGGCTCCAGATAGCCTCACATACACAGTGATATATGTTCAGGAGGCTTATAATCTCAGGATGTTTAGGAGTACTATGCCATGTATTTGCTGCTAGAACACTAAGTGATATATTTTTAGTGGAAAGATCATATGAAACTAGCCCTCAGAAAAGGAATCTAAGACTGAGTTTTTTTCATAGTGTTGGGTCCCCCCAAAATTGGGTACCCCAATAATTGGTCTGTGATTAAAGGAGCGAGACTGATACAAAGCGAAGGTCAAGCAAAGCTTTATTTCGTGCCAAGCATCAGGAATCATACCGATGGTCAAACAGACCGGTTGGGGCCACCCCTCCAGAGAGGTCGACCCCTCCCTGCTTTCCAGACTAACTTTTATAGAGCAAAGGCCATGTGGTTGGGCCTGGCCACAGGTGGCCAATGAGATTGTAACACACACAGGAAACTCCACAGTGATGCTAGGTGACCAATTGAATTACAATTTACCCTAGTAGACATTTGAACCAAACTGTCACACCTTGGTTAGGTTTGCACCAAAAGGCTCCCAAAGGACAGGGGAGCCCTTACTTGGTAGCTAGGAGACAGAATGCACCCCCACTGATTGAATACCTCCACCTGGCCTGACCTACCCTTGTACTTGGAATTTGTTACCTGAGACTGGTTTCCCAGACTTGCTTTTAAATAAGTTTCCCTTGGGGGGGGGGTCAAGGTCAATTTAAGCTTTACAGCAAAAATGGCAGTTCAACCAGGGTGGGGCTGCTCTGACTGAATAGGCCCTTACAATAGATTTAAGGAACACAGACTTCTAGATCCAAGATTTCACTGACTGAAAGTAGTTAGAAATGATCACTACTGGTTGCCCTAGCAATTAAATACATACACAATTGTTCTAATGCTTTTCCTTCCCTCTTTGCTACTTCCCGTGCTGAAATAGTGATAATCAGACTGATTGTGGTACCAAAAATGCCATGGATTACCCATTTCCCATTTTTCTCTGTCAAGGAAGTTATCCTAGGATCCTTAATATGCAAGCAGACCGATGTCATATTCTTACTTTATGGGTCTAGTTTCCATAAACTTTTCAGGTACCTATTACTACATCAGCCAATGATTAACTAGGGAACAGATAGCTCTCTCAAATTAAGGTAATTCCAGTAGAATTTGAAGGAACAGAGACCTTCAGTGGAGGGCAATGCAACTAGAAGGAAACCAAAGGAATAAATATTTCAAATTTATATTTATCCTTTTCACCCATTTTCTGCTGGGCTCCTCTTTGGAAACAAAAGGGCAAGAGCATTCACTGAGTTGGGACATATGTGTCAGCATTTCAAGGTAGAGAGTAGGGTAGAGAAGATTCTTCTTCTAATTAGATTCATAAACTCATCACTAGTGACTATAATATAATGTTATAATGTATTCATTTTAAAGAAGCCTGGTCAACTTGAAGTACCCAAATCAACTGTAGGATTAGATAATGAGAAGTAGAGAACAAGATCTTTGATTGTAATCCTATCACTGAGAAATGTTTCCATCCATCCATCCATCCATCCATCCATCCATCTCCTTTATCTCCCCTTGAATATATGCCTACCATTTTAAATCCAACTACACTAACCATATGGGTTTTGTTTTATTAGTTTTTTTTTTTTTCCCACCAGTTCTTTAACAATAATCAGATAAACATTAGGATACCATGGAACAGTGAACAGATTTTTTTTTCATCTGCTCCTGATATCAAATATAGAAAGAAGATTCATCTCATAAAAATCAAACAGAACCAAACCCAAACACAAGCAACACCAAAAACTCAAGGTATAAAACAAATACATATGCAGTTTATCATTTATTATTTAATATATGTCTTCAGCTAGTAGTGAAATAAGCCTTCACATGGCTATAAATGGGGGGAAACTGTTACACCTCTTATCCCTTCCTTTCTCCCACACAGAGATGCCAGTCCTTGAAAATGATTTAGCTCAAGTAGGAAAGTTAACCCAATTGAAACATAGTATTGATGTATCAGATTCTATTTATACATAAATTTAATGAATTAAAAAATAACCATTTAATTTGAAGGAGATGTATAGTTTGGTGTGAAATCAGACTTGCTGTTTTAGTCTATATGAATTTAAATAGTATGTAATACAATCAGTATATGAATACTTCATCTGATTATGAATTATAATAAATTCAGATAGGACTTAAGTTCACATTTACAGAATATTTGAATGAATTAAATGCTTTTGAATGCATGGAAACATCAGTTAAATGCCTTTAAAGACTATAATGTCTGACAATATAATTTATTTGTATTATAGATGTTTGAGAAATATATAAATAAAGTAATTGTTCAGCATTATTCTTTTGCATCTACATCCCAAGCTCTTATCTTGTCTGGGTGAATTAAGCTACTTGAGAATCTCTGTTTCATTCAAAATTCTTTCTCCTATCCTCCACTCCTGACGAAACAATCTTTGACATCATCAAATAGCATAATTTACACTACTCATCCTTAAACTACCAATTGCACTAAGCTCTCTCAGTTCGTTCCTAATAGTGACCAATTCCCACCTTCTTCCTTTGCATCCAGTTCGTAGCCACAAATGTATCATGTACTTTGTCACAAGATCTATTTCCCCAATGCATAATTCTGATGAATTTCTTCCCTTGTAAAAAAAGACTTAAATTTTTCCCCATACCAATAAAGCAATATTATTTAGCATAGATCTTTAAGTGCTTCAAAATCTAGCTGCAAGACGTATTATTTACTCATCCTCTGTGCAACTTACAACCAAACTGGAATGTGATGTTAGTCACTGCTTCTGTTCCCTCTTCCTTTGAGTCTCCAAACTTTACACTGATTGGAGGCTGCAGAACTTCTCTATCAGGGATGTAGGGTCTAAGATATGGAAGGAAAGGGGAGAGCACAGACTAAAAGAAGAATTTTCAGCATAGGCACACTGTGCTTCTGATTAACAAAAATCACAACGTTTTAGAACATATTTTTATTCACAGTGTAGAGAAGAAGGAGAAAATATCAGGGTTGCTTATTTTAAGAAAATATAGTAGTTGTGAGATGGGGGATGCTAAGGCCTTCCACGGTACGAGTTGTGCGTACACCAGTGCACCCAGTGCACAGATGATCCATCTCCCTGAAATAGTTTTTTTCTTCTCAGCTTCCTTACTCAATCCTAATCAAAATAGCAAGTCCCAACTCAGTGCTACCACCTGATGAGCCTTAGTTCAACTTACAGGAAGAAACCGCTTATTTGAGATAACATTTTAATATATTTTATACGTATGTGATCTAAATGCAGACAGTGCAAAATTTAGATAGGCTCTAAATGAGAATATCGTGTTGATGGACACTTTCACATGAAGTAAATTAAGACTTATTTCCATAAGAAATAAAACAATTTCTATTTAAATAAAAAAAATTTTTACAGATGGAAGTTATAACAGTAGCTAATATTTCCAAAAATGAACACTCTAAGCCAATTCTAAAAATAATTGTTCCACAGTCTCCATCTGTTTCAATGCTCTGTTAAATTGTAGGATCCATACTTTTGTATCATAAATAAGCTACCGTAAGTACATATTCCTGTGTATTTTACTGCGGTCCACAAACTTAAACTAAGGAGTTTTTAGGCATTACCTTAGTTTTGCAATGAAATATATTACACCTTACAGGAAAAAAAATTCTTTCTTATGTTAAATAATAATAATGTGGGGGTCCTGAGTGGCTCAGTGGGTTAAAGCCTCTGCCTTTGGCTCAGGTCATGAGATTGAGCCCCACATCCGGCTCTCTGCTTGGCAGGGAGCCTCTTTCTCCTCTCTCTCTCCGTCTGCCTCTCTACCTACTTGTGATCTCTCTCTGTCAAATAAATAAATAAAATATTAAAAAAAATAATAATGATAATGCTGTGTAACAAACCACTCTAAATCACAGTAGTTTCTATTGAAAACATTTTTTTTTTTTTCGTGGTTCACTGTGCATAGCAGTTCCCTTGGAGTAGCCTTGATCCAGACAGTGATCTAGCTGGGCTTTGCCAGGCTTCTCAGGGCTTGGTGCCAGTTACCTGACTTTGGCATATGAGTCAAATCTTTTTCAAGTGTGTTTAGGCATAAGGGGTCAAAGCTACATAGGACCTGTCATTTTTATGGTAGACCAGCAGAGCACAATATATCAATCAAACTGCAAACTTCATTTCTAATTTCTGCTCCTATCACTTCTATGCATATTTCAATGCACAAATCAAATTACCTGGATAAATGAAAAATAATCTTGTGTATGCAAAATCTATGAACATCTGCCTATGACACACTAGAGGACTCCTCTATTTACAGCAGGAGGCTGGTCTTCTAGGATCTGTGATCATCTTAAGCATGAATTGGCTTTTCTTTGTCCAGATATCCCGGAACTAAAAAGACACCAAACATAATGGTCACAAAAGCAGGGGTGAAATTAACAGGGGAAAATATAAAGACCTCAAAGGTCTAGAGCCACTATGAAACATCACAGGGCAGATTTTCCAGTTCCCTCTACCCAGTGTTTATATACTGTCTGTACTCGTTTAAACTTTTCTTTTAATGTTTAGAAACACTTCCCTAGTTCAGTAATATTCAGTTTTGGGTTCCACTTTCTAGAAGGCACTGCTTTTTCTAAGATGCTCATTAGCCGCAACTGAGGAGGAAATTGGAGAGCTGATTAACTAATGAAGTGGGAATAATGAATTGTGATTGTTAACACACTGGCTTTCTTTTCATCCATAGTGATTCCAATTAAATGACCGAGTGATAATAGTCTTGTACTTTTTTATGCTCTTCCCTCTCATTCCAAGGAAAGTATGCTTTCTTAATGTGTTTTCTTTGATATTTGGTTCAATGATTTGAAGATTTGCTAACTAGATATTGGCTCAAATAATGCATGTTATTGAATTTAAATGGTTGGTTGATACAAAAAAAGTTTGAATCTACTTTTTCTAAAATTGTTTGCTGGATTTTCATAAGGGAATATTGTGTATATCTGAAACATTTTGTGGTTTGCTTCTTATAAAACAATTTTTGTAGGTACACTCATATAAAGCGTATGCAGACATATATGTGTGTGATGTTGCATAGTAAATTATATTAAGTATTCTGTTTTTAAGTATCTCATGAAGTTGGAGGGACCATTATACTATATTACTGTCTCCTCCCTTTTATGATTAAAGAAACATTGACATTTGCCACATTATGAAATTTGCATTTATTATCAAGGATGTGATCCAATGTCCATAGTAGAAGCTTAAAATAAATTCACTACAATTTGCCCATTTGATTAATAAGTCAGGTGATTAATATGCAAGTTGAGTAACTTAAAATCAGAAATATTACAAAAACTGGAATAAGGCTTTCGTCTTTATAATATGTATTTTTAATTGTTGCTCTTAATTATAGTACATATTTAAAAATTTAGTTTATTTTCTGCTGTCTCATAAGTATATTCTCTTCTGCATACAGTGTGTTATCATTTGGAATAGAGACGACTACCTCTATTAATCAGTCATAAGTCACTAAAGAGCTGTAAACCAAATGTAGGAGTTAAAATTGTCAGTGTGTTCAATGTAAACAAATGTTTACAGTGTGTTATCATTTGAAATAGAGACGACTACCTCTATTAATCAGTCATAAGTCACTAAAGAGCTGTAAACCAAATGTAGGAGTTAAAATTGTCAGTGTGTTCAATGTAAACAAATGTTTTAGCCATGGTTTATCAATTACTACAAATTTATTTAAATTTGTATAGAAGCATGATTAATTAATATTTACAAAATAGTTTAGCAGCCACACAAGGTTTTTTGTCTTGGCATGTATCAAATTGTAACTACACACACATACACTTGCATTATAGTAGTTTGTTAAGCAGCTCAAAGTATTATTACTTCCTAAAATAAGAGCCAAGTGATGCTTTGGTATGAAATAGCCTATAAAATCTGTAGCCTGCAGAATGTTTAAAGGTAATAAATACTCAAAAATGATTTGTTACCAAAAGATAGGTTACCCAATAACAAGATCAATCAACAAAATGAATGAAATATACACCATTTCCTTTTCTGCATGGTAATAATGGTGGATAGGTAATAATACATACTTCCATTGCACTGATCCAGTAAATATTTTAAAATATTTTTTTATGTATCAGCATAGACATCTGTATCAGTATCTATCAATCTATCAGTTGAGAATACATTTTACTTCATACAACAGAGAAACATGATTCCCCCCGGCTCCCCCAAAAATGGCTTAAATGAGTCTGTAAATTAGAGGGTTGTTTATTTCATGTACCAAAATGTTTTGAGTCTGCTGCTCAGGGTTGATGCAAAGATCGTGGAGGTCAACCCAGACTTAGACTTCTCTCTCTTCTTTAGTTTATGGCTTTTATCCCCATTGTAGCAGTAAGAGTAACGGTAGATGATGTGACAAACCTCTAATATTAATGGTTTTAATACAGTAAATTTTCATTTCCTATTTTTCCAAAGTCTCATGTGCTACTTTAAAATTTGACAAAATATAGTTAAATTCTTATTATAACATTTTATTTTCTTAGAAGAAAGTGTTGTGCTTTGTTTATCTTTACAGATCACCATTTATCATGGGGCTTAAAAAATTTTATATGCACAAGAGTATTAGACAAAATTATGTTTCCAGGCAGCTATGTCATGTGCTTCTTATACTTCTTATGCACCAATTTCCTACACATTGCATAAAGCATGAGGACCATTGTACTGAATACAATCATTTTGTAGCTTAGTAATACTTCTGAATTCTTTGAAAACCTATTCCCTGTAACTTGTAATGAAAATGGATTTAAAGTCATAAGAAAGAGAAAGGGGAAGAGAGAAGGAAAATTTTTTCCAGTCTTGACAAATTTCAAAAAAACCTGTTAGACGTAATTTAATTCTCAAAAAAATTTAAATTGGGTGCGGAAAAAAAGTAAAAGCACAATTTGAAATGAGAAGTTATTATAATTAAAAACTGATGACTAATTGAATATTCTTTAACAGATTAATTTAATGATAGTATTTCTTATATGTGCTCCTATGTGCATGAGTGTGTGTGTGTGTGTGTGTGTGTGTGTGAGAGAGAGAGAGAGAGTAGTTATACAGTTCCCCATAAAATTGGTACTGAATAACATCTGGGATTACTAGTGAAGATACTTGGTTTTATCCCTGTATTTAAAGCAGAAACACGGGGATGCCTCTTTGGCTCAGTTGGTTTAGCTTCTGACTTGTGATTTTGGCTCAGGTCATGATCTCATGGGTAGTGAGATGGAGGTCACCCTGGGCTCCGTGCTTAGTGGAGAGTCTGCTTGAGATTCATTCTCTCCCTGCCCCCCATCACTTGCACTCTCTTTCTCTTTAAAATAAATTAAAAAATCTTAAAAGAAATAAAGCAGAAGTCCATGAAACTGTAGAAATTTGATTTTCTGCTAAATTATTAGATATTAAATGTGGTGGGCATAACTTAAAGTTCATAAATGTTGCATACTTCTGGTTCTAGGACACTGAAACTATATAACTAAGATTTTTTTTTTCTTTTCAGACATATTTATGTAGGCAGTGAAAAAAACTACAAACTAATCCCTTTCTAGTGTTTTTCACCAGTTCCATCTTAATGTCATGAAATGATTAACAAGGTAACAAGGTTAATCAATACCCTTCTTCCCTGTCAAAATTAAAATTCCAGAGAATTTCCTCTGAGCCATTAATGTGAATAATAGTAGTAGAGTTCTTTGCACAACATTGTGTATTATTAGAAACAATGTCAAGTTATGTATCTCAAATTTATATATGAAAAAATGATCCTCATGTGATTTTTTACTTTGGTCACCAATGCATAGTACACCTATTTGAATATGAATGTGAAAAAGAATATGTTTAGTGTATTTTTCAGTTCTGTTTTTTTACTACTAAAGCTATATGTTGCATTCTTTAGTTAGTATCAGAAAGAAATTGTTTGTGTTTAGTGTTTTTAGTAATTTTATTTTATTTTTTTATTTTTGTTTTTTTTTAAGATTTTATTTATTTATTTGACAGAGAGAGAGAGATCACAAGTAGGCAGAGAGGCAGGCAGAGAGAGAAGAGGAAGCAGGCTCCCGGCTGAGCAGAGAGCCTGATGCGGGGCTTGATCCCAAGACCCTGAGATCATGACCTGAGCTGAAGGCAGAGGCTTAACCCACTGAGCCACCCAGGCGCCCCGTTTTTAGTAATTTTAATAGAAAAAGACATACCATCTTAAGAATGTTTATTTTCATAGGAATACGTTGATAGGTCTAATGTACCCTTAACCCATATAAAAATAATTGCAAACAGAATATTTGCATACTTTTGATAATATTAAATTATAATTATGTATATTACTCCATATAGTTCTCCTGAGCAGATAATATGACCCATTATTCTTTTTCTCCTGTTTATAACACTGAAAAATAAACAGAAAAACAAGATTTCAAGGCTTTCAAAATCAAACATATTTAATCATTTGGATTAAAAACAAAATTACATATATATCAAGGTAAACAAGAACCATATCCTAAAATATGTTGCAAAAAAATTCATTCTTAGAGTAAATGCATGCATTTTTAAAAATATGACAATTCAAAACTTATTCAAACTAAATTGAAAATTAATAAAAACCAGAAATTTTCACCATTATTAAGCTATTGGCTCTATTTTATTTATTTTTTTAAGGATTTTGTTTACTTATGAGAAAGAGAGAGAGAGAGCATGAGTGGGACAGAGGGGGAAGGAGAAGCAGGCTCCCCACCAAGCAGGAAGACTGACTCTGGGCTCATTCGAGGACCCTGAGATCATGAACTGAGGAGAAGGCAGATGTATATCTGAATGAACCACCGGCGCTCATCTACTGGCTCTATTTTAAAGTGAATGAGTTATTCACAAAAACTCCAATCCAGCATACAGAATTCATGTGCAGAAAACAGATAATTATAAAATAAGTATAAATTATATTTACATATAATATATAGCATATACATAAAATTTAAGTTATACATATATAATCAAATATTATCACTAAGAAATATATGAATGAATAACTCATAGGGTTCAGCTGCAGTTGAATTAAAAAGATTGGACAACATTTGTCCTCTAAACCGTTCTTATTTTAACTGCAGGAAATCCGTACACCAGTTCAGAAGTCAGAGGAATATTTGTTTTAGGGATCAGGATAGCTATTTTCATTTTATGTTCATAATTTTGTTAAGTATATCCATTCTTGATTAGACCATTCCAAGTCAACATTCAGATAATTCACAATTTGTTCCAAACTTATTTTAGAAACACATATTGCTTTGCATTAAATTGCTTCAGTTTTTAAAATTTGAGCTTTGATCATGAGGCTATGGGTTATTATCAAGATTTTGTTACCCACAATATGCATTTATTTGTGTATATGGGATGATATATGAACTTACTGAACATACAAATATTGGATATGTTCATTTCTATTATACATTTATTCTAACATATTAGGAAACGGGGAGGAAATTTTTTGTTAGCTATCCTGTATTGACACCCATGGATTGTAAATTTCAAGATGAACTCCTTATGAGAATGTAAAATAGAAATCAACTGTCTAGGGGCGCCTGGGTGGCTCAGTGGGTTAAGCCGCTGCCTTCGGCTCAGGTCATGATCTCAGGGTCCTGGGATCGAGTCCCGCATCGGGCTCTCTGTTCAGCAGGGAGCCTGCTTTCCCCTCTCTCTGCCTGCCTCTCCGACTACTTGTGATTTCTCTCTGTCAAATAAATAAATAAATAAATAATCTTAAAAATAAAAAAAGAAATCAACTGTCTAAATAGGATAATAACAATAAGAAGAAGCAGCTGGTTCTTCAGAATCCATAGACATGAAGCAGAGGCTGAATGTGAAAAGGATACCTGTTAGGCACTTTTGGACAAAGGAATTTACCTCTTTCAATCCCAGGGTTGTCATTTTTAAATGGGAGGGGACCATAATAATAGCTAATATTATTTGTGTGTAAGATTACCCGTGCATTACTTCATTCTTACAATAACTTAGAGGGCTTTGCACCATTTCCCCCCGTTTATAAAGAATTCTGAAGTTGAAAGATGAAATATGGATAGTCATTTACTTATAAAAATAAATATCCAAGTTATAAATGGCAGAGCAGTAAAAGAGCCATGCACAATCTGATTCTAGAACCCAAACATTTAACTAATATATATGTATGTATTTTTTCAAGGAGTCTGTTGAAGATTAAACTGGAGCATGCATGTAAAATGAGTGTGAAATTCCTAGTACAGAGTAGAATCTCAAGAATTATACATTGTTTTTGCTACTAATATGTTATTATTTTGCTTTTATAGACTGTCTCTGAATAATTTTGGCATAAATCCACTTAGTTTATTTGAGTAGAACAAACAAATATTTGTTAAAACAAGGACGCGTAAATCATCTCTTAAATATAAAATTTTAAAGAAAAAAACATGCTATCACAAACTTAGTAAAAAAATCTTTATGTAGTCATAAACTTTTTATTCATCCCTTTTGCTATTTTAATCATGTTAATTGTATTTTAGTATTGCATTTTTTATGTATTAGAGTCATGAAATCATACTCATGAAATCGTAATCATAATAAAAATTGTTCTAGTCTTTCCCATTTTCCCCCCTTCTGGCTATTATTTTACTCCTTTGGCTATTATTCTCTTGGTTGAAGCAATATTTATGCTTCACTTGAAATAAAAATATAGACTATCATATTTTCATGAGGAATTATGCAGATAAATTCGGAATAGTCTAAAAACCTTCAATTTACCATATTTCTATTGATGTTATTGAAATGGTGCCCATAGAAATAATGAAGATTGATATTTTCTTAATTTTCCACCAATTTAAAAAGTATTTCTATTTATCCATAAACTATATGTACATGGGAGTTTTTCAAAAACTATGCTGTTTTGACTGCATAACTATAATTGAATATTTTCAAAGGGATACCAAGTAGTGATGAAGGGATACTATAGGCTACATGTTAATCATTGCAACAAACTCATTTATGCCAAGTGCTTGCACACAAGCAAAAGTTATCTGCTTTCCTCTCTCCTTCTTGCATTCATCTGTCTTTCCTTATCTGTGTTCTTTTTTATTTCCCCCTTTCGCCGTTTGGTGGCATATTCACTTTTCAATCACTTTACCTTGGCATCACTAACAAACCTGACTCTTTTTATTTTCTCCCACATCCAGGCTGTTCATCCAACACATTTCAAAATTTTGTTAGTTCTTCCTGTTCCTGCCTTTAAAAGCTGTCACTTCCTTTCTGTTCCTGAAGACAGAAATCCTCATCCTAACATCTTTATCTACAACAGCATGTCCTCTTCTCCTCAAAATGTATTCGGTGGTTAAACCACATCAATTAGCAAATAAAATTCCTGCTTTCCATTCAAGGTGATCACACATTTTTACACTAAGCTGCTTTCAAGTTACTTCTGACACTCCTGATGTTGAATTCATTTGCACTGACCCTGGGACTTCCAGGTTTTTCAAATAGTATCTCCTGCCCCAGTATGCTCCTCTACATTGTTTTCAATGCCAGACAAATTGCATTTATGAATGTTGTTCTTGTGGGGTAAAAACGTCTCAAACTTCATACCTCTGAATAAATCAGCATAGAGTAGGACATGCTGCAGTAAGAAATGACCTCTGAGTCTCAGTCTCAGATCAGTCTCAATACCAATGTCAGGTTGTCTGAGTCACAGTTGCATGGTGTCTTCACCTTCAGTCCAAGGCTGACAGAGTAACCCGTTTAGAAACACTGCAAGTCTGGGGCACCTGGGTGGCTCAGTGGCCTAAGCCTCTGCCTTTGGCTCAGGTCATGGTCTCAGGGTCCTGGGATAGAGTCCCATGTTGGGCTCTCTGCTCAGCAGGGAGCCTGCTTCCCCCTCTCTGTCTGCCTCTCTGCCTACTTGTGATCTCTCTCTCTCTCTGTGTCAAATAAATAAATAAAATATTTAAAAACAAAAAACACTGCAAGTTTGTGGCAGCAGGACATAGGAACCATGTACTGGCTTTGAAAATGTCTGCTTTGGCAGACAAAGGTTACTTTCTTTCGCACATTGTCAAAAATAAGTCCAGTGACAGTGCTCAAGTTCAGTGGCATGGAGACAGAGGTTTCCTGCAGGAGCACTGAGGCAAGGGCATCAACGTAGTTGGCCAATAGCAGTTAAAATTTACCACAACCTCACAATCACTACCACTACCACCAAATTTATACATGCATTCTGATGAATAGAATTCAGTTGATTTGGAAATATGAAAAGCACGATCTCTTTCATCATTCCTCTGAAATTAGGTTGTCAGTTTGAAACAAGTCTCTGTCAGATTGTAAGTCTGAGTGGCAGAGGCAGAGCAAAATAGATCGCGGAAATACGAGTTCCAGAAGGACAGAGGAAAATGATAAGACTCTGCAGCAGCTTCTTCTCTACAGTTCCGCACACAAGCATTTTTGTCAATTATTTTTACTTAAATGTAAGGACCGGTGATGTAGAGTGTGAATGTCACCGGTTTAAAAGAATAAGTAAAACCAATTAGCAAATGCATCATGCAGGGCACCATTGTGGAAGAAAATGTTTGCTGGGTTTAAGACCCTTGTCTGAGACCTAAGAGAGAGTGGACTCAAATGATATGTGACTCACTAGTGAATTTGAACACCATCAAGGTGACAGTCCTTATTATAACTAAGCATGTAATTACAGGTGGATTGATTAGTAGATTTTTATTACTGAGAAGTCTTCTTAATCTATATAATTATTTTAAATAAGTTATAGAAATATTTAATTTTAGTATATGCTCAAAACTATTCTGTTCAGGGGCACCTGGGTGGCTCAGTGGGTTAAAGCCTCTGCTTTCAGCTCAGGTCGTGATCCCAGGGTCTTGGGATCAAGCCCCACATCGGGCTCTCTGCTTGGCAGGGAGCCTGCTTCCTCCTCTCTCTCTGCCTGCCTCTGCCTGCTTGTGGTCTCTGTCAAATAAATAAATAAAATCTTTAAAAAAAAAAAAAAAAAAAAAAAAAAAAAAAAAACTATTCTGTTCATTGAATATGTCGGTTGTTTAAAAAGTCTAGTGAGTTACAATAATTCCTTTTCTTGTTTGGAATTCGATGATAGTATCAATGAATTATAAGATCTCCGTGCTATAAATGTTCTTAGAAATAATATAATCCTTATTTGTAACTAATCTGAAAAATGTTATTGGTGTGTTCTAGTAACTATTATTTCTCCATGCAGGTCTCTGTTGGGAGATTGATAGACATCACTTATCAGCTTATTATATTGTAAACTCTCCCACTTTTTAGGAAAGTCTTCCTCTGTGGTTGCTTGAAGTTTATGTAGGTTTTCTTTATCAAGATTTTTATTAATTAATTAATTTATTTGACAGATGGAGATCACAAGTAGGCAGAGAGGAGGCAGCAGAGAGAGAAAGGAGGAAGCAGGTTCCCTGTGAGCAGAGAGCCCGATGTGGAGCTCGGTTCCAGGACCCTGAGATCATGACCTGAGCCAAAGGCAGAGGTTTTAACCCATTGAGCCACCCAGGTGCCCCTATCTAGTGTTTTATCACATTTCTACCCACTGGAAGAGACTAATCCAGGTCCATTTTGTCTTTTATGTTATATAATTTCAAACATTTGGAAACTACTGTGGATTCTTTCTTACCCTTCCCTTAACTTTTCCCAGAATACGTAACTCAATATCTCTGATGTTTTTCACTATGGCAAAATTTATAGATCCTTTAGCAATCTAATCAAATTCTTTAGGGCTCTTTTCTTCACTGAAAACATATTTATTGTCTGTGTATTCAATACCATCAGGAATTGTGCTGATAAAATGTTGATCATGCTAAAATAGTTTTTCCTTTATGAAACTTAGTGTTTAGTTGGTAGACACATAATAAGAAATAATCACATACGTTCATATATAGTTGCCATTATGAAACATTATCCAAACGGAAATTACTGCATGCTTTCTTAATACCTTACATGGAGCCAACTGCTTTATTCTAGCTGTTACACTGTCTGATCAGTTGGACTTCTATCCTAAGTTACATTAACTCTATTTGAAGTAGCATTAAAACAGTGACAAGTTACTGATCCCAGTTTTTTAACAAGCTGTCATACAGAGAACTTTAGATGCAGTTTTAAATTCTACCCTCCAATTTGTATTTTACCATATGATTACCTATTAAAAATACCCTAAGGAAATACCACCCTCAAAAGAAACCTCCCCCTCCACCCCCCGCCCCCCCTTTTCATGTATTTGGTTGGAATTATTTAAATCAAGATTAAGTTAAATCATAATGTAATGTAAATGGAATAGGGTGTTGTTTTAGTTGACCTTAGGAATCTATGGAAGGTGTCAGGTTAGATCACAAGAGACAATTGTTGTTTGTACTTTTTTGCTAAGGGTTGACAATAAGCCAGAGTGCAATGACTTATTGTTTTCAACCAGCCAAGAAGTAAAAGTCTCTTTTTATTCTTTTTACAACTTAGTAATCATAGAATGCTCAAGAAAAGCCCAAGGTAGAAAATGTATTGAACTAGATAGAACTTAGCAATTTAAGGAAAACTGCTGTTCTTGTCCTGTAAAAATGAAAGAGATGATTGAAACTTAAGACATTAGGAGGTAAAAGAAATTGAATTCTCAAGATTAATTTTTTAAAGGACCCAAGGAGTTAGTTCTGTTTTTTTTTTCTTTTTTAAAGAAAAGTTGCTGTTGTAACTTGCTAAAACAAAATGCAATCTTCAGATTCCATTACATAAGCGGGGGGGGGGGGGGGGGGGGGGGGCTCGAGTTTTTGATCTAGATAATTTATGTACAATGTCCATTAGAGATAGTTTCCTAAAATTTGTCACTCATGAGGAGAACAAAGGAAAAGGAAGTATTTCCTAGATCAATATAGTTTCAGATTGAGGATATTATGAGTCTAATTCAAAGGACATATTTTTGAAAAAAATACTATGATGCTGATTAATGTTTACTAATAGAATAGTGATTTTATTTGATCAATTTTTTAAAATCTGAAATCAATAATTCACTTAGATAAAATATTAAAATAAGATATATAAAGTATAAAATAAAAAGTTGATGCATTTTCTTATTTACAGTAAGTTTTGGGACAATGTAAATATGACAATGACAAGAAAGATTGTCAGGGAAAAGAGTGACTAGTTGTATAAAGTTACCTTTTCTTATACATACCCAAGCTTCATGCTAAAGCTACTGAACTGAAGTAAAATACTTATCCCTGAGTGTCTCTGTGTTCCTCCGGTAAACAGAGGCATCTATTTATCATTAACTTCTGTACGTATACCCTTAAAGTGGACCACAGTTGACTTACGAATCAATTTTTAAAATACCTGCAGCTTTGCCTTCTTTAACAGTCCTTTTGCTCATTTTTGCTCAGAATGTTCTATGCTGTATGGGCCCATCTTGCAATTGATCCTGGATTTGAAACTGACAGCTGTGAACTAGCAGGAAAATGATGTGGCAAGAGTTTCTATTCCTAAAGAAAATTCACAGAAAGTTCTATTTGGGCAGACCATAATTCATAACTCACTCACAGAGAACAAATTTTTATCTTCTGAGTCCCTTTGGGCCACATAGATTTCAAAGTGTCATATATATATATACATATATATATATATATATGTATATATATATATGCATACACTGTATACAGATACACATATAAAAATACATATATATAGTATTGGATTTAAAATTTGGAATATAAAATAAATATAGTTTACTTGTACTTAATTATATTATACAATTTTATTTGTTATTTACTTAAAATACTTGCATTTATTTTTATATTGTTATATATAACATTAAAAAGTATTACAGTATACATGCCAAATATTATGTTACACTCTAAATTGGCTCTGAGGCAGTATTCCATAACCACATCCATGAATATTTCTGTACCCAAAAGATATCCCAATCACACTAAGAGAGATGAATAATGATTATAAACCATGTTATGGCTACTTACGCTATGTTTAGAAATGAGCTAAATATTTTGAAAATATTGGGTTTTTAAAGCTTTTTAAATTTTGTTATTTGTATTATAAGTCGATACTAAAAAAATATGTGCTCTGAATCTTGTATGTTCCTGGTAACTTATTAGGCATGGAAAAACAATGTCAGGGAGTAAGAAAGATAAATCTGACTTTTTGGTTTCACACAAGTTTCAAGAAATTTGAGTTTTGACTTATTTATTTATTATGTTCAGTTGGCCATTGTATAGTACAACATTAGTTTTTGATGTAGTGTTCAGTGATTCATTAGTTAGATACAACAGCCAGTGCTCACCAAAACATCTGCCCTCCTTAATACTCCCACCCAGTCACCCCATCCCCCAACCAAAACCCTGTTTGTTTCCTGGGGTCCATAGTCTCTCATGATTCGTCTCTCTGATTTCTCCCCCTTCTGCTATGGTCCTCTGTTCTACTACTTATTTCCACTTATGAGTGAAACCATGTGATAATTGTCTTTCTCTGCTTGACTTACTTCACTTAGCACAATCCTCCCCAGTTCCATCCATGTCAATGCAAATGGTGGGTATCCATCTTTTCTGATGGCTGATATCCCATTGTATATGTGTACCACATATTCTTTACCCATTCATCTGTTGAAGGGCATCTCGTCTGTTTCCACAGTTCCGACTTATTTACGCAAGAAAGGATTGTCTTCGGGTGTCTCCATGAGAGGAGTCCTTGATACCTTCAGGGACAGGCATCTTCCCCATAGCTCTCTGAAGAACTGACTGACACTTCACAACACTGTAAATATTTTTATTCTCACTCTTTCTCTTTACTAGCTGCGATGTCCCCAAAACGAGGTTCTATTTTACTCATATTTATATTCCCTGCACCCAGCCCATTGCCTAGAATATGAGAAGCACTAAATATGTATTTAACAACTAAGTACAATGAATGATTTTCACTTGTATTTTTAGGGAAAATAACCAAAATATACTTACTGATTCTCAATTTTATGTGCCAAGTTATATTAGAACTTCTCTTCAGTCTATCAGAGAACGTTTATTAAGAACATACAAATTCATTACATGCGTATATGGAAAACAAATCTGAGTCCTGTTTCTTGTTTCCAGTATTTGATAGGTCTAGTTGGGAATATGGTGTGAATGCATGCACACAAAAATTAAAGTAAAAGACACAATATACTTGTTACATGGACATTCATCAAGAAAATATTGTGAGTTTGATTTGAATGAATATTTGCTGAAAAATTGGAATTCATTATTTTTGGTTGCTACTTTCCTTATTCTTTAAATAAAAACAAAACAGCGACAGTATCTATACCATCACTCTGTGCAATGATTTGAAATGCAAAATTGCCATGCCAACATTATTTAATATAGGAGCTCAGGAAAGGAAATAAATACATGTTGGAAAAAATAAAGAGAAAAGGTGCTTTGGCATATGTTGAGAGATTGGAAAGAGCATTTACAGGAAGAGGAACAGCATTTTTAAAGATGCAAATTAATATTGTCTAGAAGAGATGCAGTGATAATTAAATATACATAGATAGGCTTGGGAAGGCTAAATCGTGAAAGCAAGGTCTAATGCCTAGGCGTGAGTATTAAGGAAGTAGTACAGTTAAAAATTAGATCACTTGTTGTGTTCCATTCTGATTTTATTGATAGAATTTGACAAGAGACCATTGTCTTTAATCCAGTAAAACGTGTTTTCAAAACTACTATCCATAATTATTTTGAAAACGTACCAAATTTCACCAGACAACGGCCATACATGCTGATGTGGATCTCTACGGATTTACAGATTTTGAATCATAACATAAAACCTACTTGCATACGTTTCAGCAAAGTTTGCTTTTGGAAGAGAAAGGATTCAGAACCAGACAAGACTGGAAATATGATTAAGATTCGGAAGCTGCATCTGGGGAATGTGGGGCATTCACAAGCTTGGGTATTTCTGTTTAGGGGAAGAATGGTGATACTCAGACTAGGCCCATGTCACCACCTTGGTTTCAGGAGACCTGCCTAACTACAATGGCTCTCTCGCTAGGGTCCTTACTGTAGAACATAGGCTTTAGGAAAAGGGAGCAAACACTGATTAACGGAGGCTTGTAATCCCAAAGACTGTCTTATCTCCTGGTACTGCCTTTTGTTTACCGTGCAGTAAGCTGAGATCAGATAAGGACAAGAAAATACCTTAGGTAAGACCAAGTGCTATGCTGCTTGGGGACCTAAAGAATCAAAAGACCATAGAAGGGCAACCAGTAACAGAAGACTTTTATAGTTAGAAGAAAGTAAGGAAACATGAGCATGGCTAGGAAGAAAAAAGAATTTTCTTTTGGTTTTTGTGTTGAATCCAGATGGATCCAATGTTATGTAATCCTTGGATGGCATACTCTTTTGTTTTTTCATGTATGGGATTATTTTCTATGCATTTGAATTGATATTTCTCCACTAGAGCCTCTTTAATATACATCTAAGAGTTTCCAAGTGAAGTTCCTCAGTCATACTATAGGCATCATTTTCTTCCCTATATAAGAGTTATTTCTGTTCTAATAACTGTATTTCTTTTTAAAACTAAGGCTTTAAAGAAGTCTCACTTTCTTTTAGCTACTAAGAGAGAAAACCAATGTTTAACCATACAAACAGTTTTGGTCCATCTAAGGAATGTGTGATGTTATGCATTGTCTAAGAAATATTTTTCTAACAGATATGAAAATAATTTGTAGACAACCAACAGGAAAAAAAAAAAAAAGTCAGGAAAAAACATACCTGAGAAATCTTCAAGACCAGAGACACTGATTGGCCTTACTTCCCTATAGGCAAGTTATTTGTCTTAATCATTCTCAAATAAAGAATGAGCCTGGAATAAAAGTAAGTATTAAAAGAGCTGGGAATCAGTATTGGGGAAATAAATCCACCAGTATTGGGGAAATAAATAAAGCAGTATTAGAATGCCATGAAAGATGGCTTAATTGAGCCCCATAATTTTTATACTTGACATAAAATACTACATTATTTCACTAAATATAATTTTTTCTGAGATCATTTTTGCCCACTCCCACCTCCATTCCTGGATATACCATCACCACAGAGTTTTTCAAACTATAAAAGCAGTTTATGATTTTTTAAAAAATCTGCTTAATTATTTCTGTTTTGAGAAAGAAAGGAGTAGAATGCTAGAACAGGATGAAGGCTAATTCTGATAGAAATGAAATTAAAGTTGCTTCTCTTGTCACTCCATCTGTCCCTTTATTCCTCTCCCTTACTTATTATTAACCTTTTTGCCCTCATTAATTTATAGCCTGAACTTAAGGTGCCTTTGGCTGATTGTAATCTCCTTATTGTGCTTCAGGTAGAGTTATTTGACCCCAAAGGACCTACATTATAAAATTTTCTTTCTGACAATATCTGTGTAGCTAACTTTGATAATTTCTTGAGAGGATATTAAGAAAAATTAGAGTAGATTAGATAAATTTCTTTATTTTCTCAGTGCTTATTTTGTGCTAGATGTCCATGTAGTGATAACCACATTTTAATATGGCATAAATATTACTGCATACTGGATTGTTTCATGCTTATGATGTTATCTATCATACTCAATATATATAACTTACTTGGGTTTTATCAAATGTTTACATATCCATCTTGTAAGTGTTCACACTAAGTAAAAAGAAAGATAGGCAGAAAAAAGAATTGATATTCTTATTTGTAGTTATTATTGAGGCTCTCAGTCTTGATAAAGATTCATAAGTACTGGGGTGCTTGGGTGGCTCAGTGGGTTAAAGCCTCTGCCTTCAGCTCAGGTCATGATCCCAGGGTCCTGGGATCCAGCCCCGCATCGGGCTCTCTGCTCAGCAGGGAGCCTGCTTCATCCTCCTCTTTCTCTGCCTGCCTCTCTGCCTACTTGTGATCTCTGTCTGTCAAATAAATAAATAAAATCTTAAAAAAATAAAGATTCATAAGTACCGAAACTGAATAAATTCAATAATTAATACCTAATTTGTAGAAGACACTGCATAAGAAATAATTTTAAAATGGAATAATGCCTTTTCTCAAAGGCATTTAAATCTATAGCAGGGCTATAAGAACACCTGCAACAGGGTCTCAAACAGACCACATTTGGGCTAATCACCAAGGACAAAAGGGCAAAATCCAAAGGCAGTGAAAGGAATGGTAGTGAAACAAGAAAGGGATTTATTTCAGTGAGGCCAACATTGAGAAGACAACAGGCTAATGTCTCAAAGACTGTCTCCAAAGGGCTGAAAAATACTTCCATGTTGATATAAGCAAAACATGGGACAAAGTTGGGTGGGTACACGCAGGTGGGCACCAAGGAATAAGAGATCCCTGTCTTGGAATCAGTTGGCGGGGTGTGTGTGTGTGTGTGTGTGTGTGTGTGTGTCTGACTGGCTCCAGGCAGTCATTATGGGCTGAGGGGATGGTTTCCGTTCCCAGCAGGGGATGCTCCGCCCACTGGGTCTTTTGTCTGGCCCAGAGACAACCCAGAAAGAAGAATCCATGTAGAAAGTTTGAGGTCAAAATGGAGGCAGCCAAAGTCCTCTTTCAAATCTACAAGAAAACACAAATGCACAATGACAATAATATATGGCTTAAAACTATAAAGAAATTAACCCCCCCCCCCACTATCCAAACTTGCCCCAATAATCATCAATGTTGGCCTAATTTAAAAACAAAAAAAAAACAAACAAAACCTTCTCTGAGGCTCTTTGGTGAAAGGAGAACACTAGATTTTCTCAAAAGATTAAAATAATATTATTTTAAAAAGTGGTAATGAGTAATTATACAATGGCACAGGCATTGGAAAAGAAAAAAAAGACTACTTATGATGTTGATAAGTACATATGAAATGGTGTAGGACAAGAATTTTTAAAGAAGCAGATTTCACATCGTTTCTTTTCTTTCTTTCTTTCTTTTTTTTTTTTTAAAGATTTTATTTATTTATGAGATCGAGAGAGAGAGAGAGAAGAGGAGACAGCACAAGCAGGGAGAGCAGCAGACGGAGAGAGAGAAATAGTGTCCCCACTGAGCAGGCAGTCTGATGTGGGACTCAATCCCAGGAGTCTGGGATCATGATCTGAGCTGAAGGCAGAGGCTTGCTTAAGGAACTGAGTGGTCAGGACATTCCTTCACATAGTTTTCTTTCTTTGTTTCTTTGTTTCTTTCTTTAAATAAAGATTTTATTTATTTATTTGACAGATAGAGATCACAAGTAGGCAGAGAGGCAGGCAGAGAGGAGGAAGCAGGCTCCCTGCTGAGCAGAGAGCCCGATGCTGGGCTCGATCCCAGGACCCTGGGATCATGACCTAATCTGAAGGCAGAGGCTTTAACCCACTGAGCCACCCAGGCGCCCCCCACATAGCTTTTTATTTTTTTATTTATTTTTTATTTTTTTTATAAAGCATTTTTTTTTTAAGATTTTATTTATTTATTTGACAGAGAGAAATCACAAGTAGGCAGAGAGGCAGGCAGAGAGAGAGGGAAGCAGGCTCCCTGCTGAGCAGAGAGCCCGATGTGGGACTCGATCCCAGGACCGTGAGATCATGACCTGGGCCGAAGGCAGCGGCTTAACCCACTGAGCCACCCAGGCGCCCCCCCCACATAGCTTTTTAAAACAAGCCAGACAACTTCTAGGTTTCAGCGTGCGGCACAGGGAACTAGAAAAAGGACTGTGACACTCTGACAATTCTCAAAAAGCTGAACAAACTGAAAATTAGATACTTCTCTTGAAAATATTGGCAAACTGAATTTAGAGTGAATGGAGTAATCTGAAACCTGAGGAGAGAGAAGGCCAAGGTTTTGCTGACCTGCAGCTGAGCTTTCAAGACCATAGAAGCCATTAAGAAGATAAAGCTTTCGAATTTTAAATTGACAAGAGTTGGCTAGCAGAGGAACGAGAAGCCACTTAGGATGGGAGGAGAGGGGAGCTCTCTTGCCAGGGGCTCACAGGGAAGATCAGACAGTCCAAGGACGCTTTTCTTCTGTGCTGACTACAGCAGGGGAAGAGAAGTCACCCCTGAAACTCCACTCCTTCATCTCTACTACCAGCCCTAAGGGAGCCAAACCCTTAATCTACAAAAGTAAGAACCGGGAACACTCTTCCTTCAGAGAACTAGTGGAAAACCACTGTAGGTGGCTTTCCCTTTGTGCCTGTGTGTCTTCTTTGTCTTCTCATGACAGTCTCTCTGTGGAGTCTAAATTTCCCCTTTCTTTCCTTCCTTCTTTCTTTCTTTCTTTTCTTTTTTTTAATTTTTTTTAAGATTTTATTTGTGTATTTGACAGATAGAAATCACAAGTAGACAGAGAGGCAGGCAGAGAGAGAGGGGGGGGAAGCAGGCTCCCTGCCCAGCAGAGAGCCTGATGTGGGGCTCGATCCCAGGACCCTGAGATCATGACCTGAGCTGAAGGCAGAGGCTTAACCCACTGAGCCACCCAGGTGCCCCTAAATTTCCCCTTTCTTGAAAGGATACCAGTCATATTAGAATAAGACCCACTGTAGTAATGACTTGATTTTAACTTGCTTAAATCTACAAAACCTTATTTCCAAATAAGGCTACATTCACAGGTATTGTGAGTTAGGACTTGTACATATCTTTTTGGAAGGGGTTACAATTCAACTCTTACCAGTACAAGCTCCAAAGCAAATTTAAATTTTTTTCTATTATTAGGAAAGGCAATGATAATAACTAACAAAAGACAAAATGATACTGTTAATCTTTCTTTAGTCTTCTAAGTGCTCTAACTACTGTCCTAAGGAATCTAGACAAGTATTAATTTAATTACTCCTTCAAGAAATCTTTTGAAGTAGGTACTACTTTTTGGTTCAAGATCACATATCTGACAGGTGATATTATCACCTACCTGTATTGTTATGTTTTAGAGGTAGAGTTATTTAGTCATATGAATATAGGAAATAAAATCCATAAGTAGACCTTTGGCATTAGCATGATCAGAAATAATTAGAAACTAAGATCAGAGTAACATCAATATGACACCTTTTGCTTAGAGTGAAGGCTTCAGGACACATGTTTTTTACATTTGGGAGAACAACTCAAACATTTGTAGTGAGACACTTAAGGAGTCTAAAGAAAGAGAAGAAACTCATTCTTCCTAAGATCCTGAATGAGAATATATAAACTTAAGAACTGAATGTTTCAGAGATCTCACATTTTTAAGATTAGCCTAAAGACTATTTGGAAGACTTCTTTTTTTTTTTTTATTGTTACCTATATCTTCATACCAGCTTGATGTATCCAGGAAGATTATCCTTACAAATCATTATATTATTTATTCAAAAAGAAATGGAAGAAAAATAAAGAAAAACCTTGGAAAGAACACAGAAATAGAATTCATAAGAGTAGACTGTTCTTACGAAATTAAACAGACCCTTAACCTACCATCCAGCAATCCACTCCTTTGTGTTTACTCCCAAAGTAGTTGAAAACTGATGTTCAGACAATAACCTGCACATGGATGTTTATAGCAGCTTTACTCATAGTTATCAAAACTTGGAAGCAAGCAAAATGTCCTTCAGAAGGTGAGTGGATCAATGAACCGGTGGCAATTTGGACACTGGAATGTTATTTAGTGCTAAAAAGCAATGTTCTATCAAGCCAGGCAAAGACTCAGAGGAACCTTAAGTGGATATTGCTAAGTGAAAAAAGCCAATTTGAAAAGGGTATATACATTATGATTCCAGTAACATGATATTGTGGGAAAGGCAACACTATGGAGGCAGTACAAAGATGAATGGTTGCTAGGGGTTGGTGAAGAAGAGGATGTGTATAGACCGAGAAGAGAGGATTTTTAAGATAGTGAAAACACTCTCTACAGTACTCTAACGGTAAATACATGTCATTATACATTTGTCCAAACCTAGAGAACGTACAACACCAAGAGTGAACCCATTTTGTTTTCCTGAGTAATCTGATAGACAGTGTAAGTAGAAGTTACTTTGTTTGAAACACAAAACGTACATTAAAAATAAACAAATATGCAAAAGAAACTAACAGTTTGATTTAATTTAGCTAGAGGCTATGTTTAAAACAACAGAAATTTGAAAACTGCTTCTTTGCCAAATTAATTTACTTGTCAAATCAATTCCTCATGTGACACAAAGTAATTTTATTTATGTTATAAGGAAATTTATATTTTGTACTGTAAATTATGGTAAATTACTAAAGGCCAAGAGGTAAACCTACCCACTCCTTTGTAGCCAGGCCTAATTCACTTGCAGTAGAACTAAAGACAAGGCCAGACATGCTTTAAATTCACCATGACCTCTTCACTGCCTGTTAATTCTGGGAGTTATAAAAGAATATACACATGTCTGGTTATACAGAGAACCCACCTTTGGTTGGAACTTTACAAATATTATAACCTCATATGACTGAGCATCCTTTTGATTAATAATTCATTAAATATCATACTTTCAAGTAGACCCTCTTGTTGTCATTCTTAGAACAGTTACTTTTCAGAGCATTTTTCAGAATGTTCCTTTATTTTCCTGATTGCAGCTGAAATAACATTTTGAAGCATCAACAGTTGTGTTGTTCCTTACACATTACACTGTATTCTTCCAGGAATTAGATTTTATTCCTGATCATAAAAAAAAGGGGGGAAGCAATTTTATCTTTTTTTTTCTATCCCACATGTATCTTTACTCAAGAAATGAATTTCAATATATTTCTGTGGAAGCATGGGTTTTAATTATTTTCTTAGGGACTGACAATTCCAATTTCCCAGATGATAAGTTAAATGTGTAATGGTTGATTATATATCACATTTCATTATATGAACTGGGTAACACCCATGTGAAAGTTATTCCCTGGAAACAGACCACTAAAGTACTATTTAGTACACTGTTGATTTAGGACACAAAATGGTACTTCAGTATCCAGAAATAGTTAACAAAACATCGAAAATTATGTAATTTACTTTCTTGAAATATTTTAATAATGCCAAGTTCTTTAGAGTTTGCAAAGCAATTGTAAAAGTGTTATCATTTTGTACTCCTAGTAAACCCAAGAGATAACTATTGCTGTCTCCATTCTCTAAATGAAGATATTATAGCTCGAACGAATTTTCTGTTCCTAAAGTATCCATGGTTGTTAAATGGCAGGGCTGGAAATTTTACACAGACCTTCTGACAGTAAGTTTTGGCTGGTTCCTATCATACAGCTTCATATAGTTCTGGATATATGAAGATATTTAAATCCTCTTCTGAGAGGAGGAAATATTCTTAACATAAAATATTAAGCTACCAGCTTTTAATGCATCATTTGGGGGAATAAAATGCATAATACCTTGAAGTGTCCAAAATTCACGTTTTTAAATAAGATAGTGATTGAATAAATAAAAAATACATGTGCTCAAGCAGGATATAAATTATATTTTTCTTTGTCTAGAGCCTCTGAAAAAATATGATTGTTGGTTAACAGAACAAGTATTTCTCTAGCAGTGCAAGCAGACGTTTTCTTCTTGGTGACATGTGAGAGTGGGTGGTGAGTATTTCAGATCAGAACATTGAGTTCTTGTGAACAAAAAATGTATGATGGTTGGATTTACTTTTTTCCCCCCTTTTCCCTTAGATTGGCCATGTTACAGGCTTTTAGAATTAAATGCCAGCCCCTCTTCAGAAAAGAAAACAAAAAGCAATACTAGATATCTTGACTACACATAACCTTCATAACAGATTATTTTTTCCTGCTTTATTTTCTCTGGGGAATAATTTCAAAATATTTAATCATACAATTATTAAATTACAGTTTAAAAATAAATACATTAATTATCACACAATTAATTATTAAAATTAAATGATAATTTCTCCATTCTAAGGATAAGATAAAATTAAATTATAGTTGGTTAGCATTTAATTCATTTATCACAGCCTCAGGAAATATTTCTTCTCTTAGTTTCTACTTAGAGGAAAGTACATGTAAGACTATGGAAAAGGCCATCTCTAAAGTCAGGAATAGTTTCACATCCTCAAGGAAGATGAGATTCAATATATTAGTAAAAAAAAAAAAAAAGGTTCAATTTTTTTTCATTTACATGAGTAACATGTATAGTAAAACAAGAATCCACTTTGAGACCACGTGATTTTTAAGCAAACTGTACACGCACACACAGGCACACACACACACACACACACACATTTTTAACATGGGTCTTCATATTTCAGAGGCATTACATTAATATTTCTTTTTTAAAAAGATTTTATTCATTTATTTGACAGAGGGAGAGAGAGAGAGAGAACAGAAGTAGGGGGAGTGGAAGGCAGAGGGAGAGGACGCAGGCTCCCCTCAGAGCAGGGGATCCCGATGTGGGACTCCAGCCCAGGACTCTAGGATCATGACCTGAGCTGAAGGCATTTGCTTACCCAACTAAGCCACCAGGCGCCCTATATTAATAATTTAGTCCAAGTCTGTAGAATTCTGAGTTAGTATCTTCTTGTCTGAAAATCTGAATAGTCTGTTTTTATTCTTGCTTACTACATGTTAATATGTAAATAGGCATAAGCGATTCACATTTCCTGTATCATTTTCCTCTTCTGAAAAATAGGAAAAATTAATCTAAATTATAGAGTTAATTTGAGGATTAAATGATAATACTAAACCATTTTCAGCTATTTCTGATAGTTTTATTAGCTCTCCAAACTGAGAAGTGCTGAAGGATGAACACTGTTTTGTGTTTTTGTTTGTTTGTTTCCTTGCCTTTTTTTTTTTAAAGAAAAGCAAAAAGTGCTAGAAGAAATATATATTCAGTATTTGCTAAAAGGTATTCAAAATCCAGGCCTGCCATCCTGACTTTCTCACGCACCTCAGAGTTTATGTAGCGAAGATTGAAGAGCCAATGGATTGAGAGAGGAGGATGTCTTAGGATACAAAAAGATGATCAGGCTTTGGCTTTTTACCTCCCTTTGCTTTCTATTAAGGTAGAGATTTTTGCTTATTCCAAGACTAGCTCAGGGAGTTTCAAGAGATTTGATGAGGTTTGAAGGGACGGCACCATCCAAGGACACAACCCTGCCAGCTCCGCACCAGCCAGATGCTTTCTTAGCCAAAAATTTTTAGTCTAGGTTGTTGTAGAAGTGTGCTGAGAAGGGTTTTGTGAGCATATAGTTTGTTCCTCTAGAGAATTTGATCAAGGAACACACACATTTGTGTCCTCTTTTGTCTGGAAAATTCTGAAGGTATTAGACTGGTTTGGCTGGATTCCACCTGTGGGCAGAGCAGAGGACCTGTTGCAGGCGGGAGGCTGTGCTACATTTCTGTGCTTTAGAGAAGAAACAAAATATGTATATTCAGTGGTTAACTTGGAAGGCTAACATCATTTTAAGGAAATGATAGTATGAGAGCTCTGTCTCCATGACAGAAGAAGCTTGCATCCACAATGTATTCCATGAAAGAGTAAAAATAATAATACTTTGATTATATTTGCCATGCAGAAGACACCAATGGCACATCACTAAACTCCCCCTACTGTTTCATCTCCTTCCCCATTCTCCAGCCTGGGGAGCTAGAGGCAGCTCAGTCAAGTAGGGAAGTGACAGGAAGTTATAGTGCCCCATTTCACTGATGTCCTGCAGAATTCTTAGGTCAGACTTGAACCAAAGAAGGGGACATGCTTATATTGGATAATAGGTCATAATTTTGATACTAGTCTTAGCTAGCCTTTTTAAAAAATATTTGAAAATGGGTTTTCTTTTTCTTTCTTTCTTTTTTTTTGGAAAATGGATTTTCTAATACATGAAAGTAACCAGGAATGATTTTGCATCTAAATATACTATCAAGAGATAAGAAAGCAATATCTGACAGATGGATGAGAAGGAAAAAAAATTGTACACTGCACACCACTGAGTCCAGCTTCATAATAATATGATTTATGTCTTATCAGTGACATTTTTAAAATATCACTCAAATATGCCCTTCTAGCCTTATCCCTACTGATACTACCTTAGCTCAAACCACCATCTGTCTCACCTAAATAATGGTACCTGTCTCCTCTTTGTGCTCCCACTCCTGTGATTTCTTCTCCCTTATTCATTCTCTGAAGAAGAAGAAACATGGTTTCTCAGAACATAACAGAGGTTGTGTTTACCTTCCTTGCTTAAACATTTCAATGGCTGTATTGCTTTATTAATAAACCTAAACTCCCTCTCTTGTCCTACAAAATCTGGCTTCTGCCTATTTATTCATCTTCTTTTGGAGCTCATGAAGGCTCTTCTGTGTCTGGTGCCTTCAGGACCTGTCCCCTTCATTTATCCCTTCCCACAATCAGGCCAACTCATCACATCTCTCCAAAGAACTCCTTGATCTTTCTACCTTAAACAAAGTATCCTATGCATCTATCCATCTCCACACATTATTTTCTCCTTTATAGCATTGATTTTTAACTCACTAAAACACTAAACACTCAACACTAAAATAGCAATCATATGCTCATTGATTTAGTGTTCATTTCTTCTCTCCAAAACACTGTGTCCCCACATCTCAAACAAGGTCTGCACTTGTTGGATGTCTGAATATTCATGAAATGAATTGTTATGTTTTTATTTTTGGTACTACTGTGTTATTATCAACTCAAAGAAGAGGAAAAATGTTCAGAGTAAGAAAAAAAGTAGGAGAAAAAAATAATAACCATCAGACATTAATAAAACAGAAATATTACACTTGATTCTTTATTACATTTGATTCTGAGTAAAAATACAACATGATCTATCAAGTCATACCAGAAAAAAAAAAGCACAAAGAAGGAAAATTAGCTTTAGAAAATAGAATAATTAGTAGAAGCTGCTCAAAACTTTTAAGACCAGGAAAACATTAATGACAATGTACTTGAAAAGGAAAAATATGAATATTTCAGAAAATATGTTTTAACTAACAAAAATGAAATATGTTACTATAACATAAAATATGAATCAGTGGTCAAAATATCCTTCCTACAAAAAGTTTTAGGAAAGAAAATGATGGCCAAGAATTTTGGAGATGTTTTAACAAGGCTTTGAAGAAACACACAATCCTCATCTTACAAAAGCTGTTCAGAGAATAGAAAAAGAGGAAGGACTCCCAAGCACATTTTATTAGACCCATATAACCTCAATTATAAAACTGGACAAGAACAGCACAAGAAAATAAAATTGCAGAGCAAAGTCATTTATGAACATTGATGCACAAAGCATGAATACACTCTTAACAAATTGAAACTTGCAATGTATGTATATAAAATACATCACATTTAAATTTGTTTTGTTCCAGCGATAGAAAAGAGCTTAGTATCAGAAAGTGTGTGCTTACACATTTTAACAAATAATAAATTAATCTCAGTTGTCGCATTGAAATATTTGACAAAAATTCAGCACCTGTTCGTTAATAAAAATAAAAACAGAAGCAATCACTTAGCGAATCATAAGGCAAAGTTTCCTTCACCTGAAGAAAGGGTATTCGTTACAACCTGTATCAAACATTACCTTTATTGATGTAACTTTAAGAATATTTTAAAGCCCTGTAGTAGTCATCAACTCAAACTCAAACCGATCTATGCTAATACTTTGTGATGTCTCTGGGGATGAAGCAGAAGCGGTCAGAGTATACAAACCTCATTCACAAGGCGCGCTGGTCTGCCACAGAGCATTTACTGAATGCAATGTTTCTGGGATTGCCTTAATGTTTCCAGGATAGCCTCTCCATAAATGTAGTGTAGTGCATATTGTGAGAGAGGGAACATGCACGCTGTTTGAAAATTAATTGGAACGGGAATGCATAGGGAAATCGCTAGAATATCTTTTGTTGCTTTCAGTTGAGCCCAAGAAAAACGAGTCAAATTCCTGAAGGCTATTACTTCCCCAGCACGAATGCTGCTATGACTTCATCTCTACAGGAACACCTTGCTTTATAGCCCTTTGCAGATGCTGCTTGTTTTACAAGTTGAAGGTCTGCGGCCGCCCTGCATCAAGCAAGTCTAGGGGTGCCTGTTGTCCAATAGCATTTGCCCACTTTGTATCGTTTTATTGCATTTTGGTAATTCTCATAATATTTCAAACATTTCCATTGTTATTGTATTTGTTCTGGTGATCTGTGATCAGTGATTAGGACTGGCTGAAAGTTTGGAAACTGGCTAACATTATTTAGCAAAGGTCTTTTTTAATTAAGGTGTATACCTTTTTTATTACATAATGCTTTTGCACATTTCATAGACTACAGTGTAGTGTCAACATAGCTTTTGTATGTACTGGGAGAGCAAAAAATTAATTTGACTTGCTTTGCAATATTTGCCTTATTTGCAGTGGTCTGGAGATGAACCCACACTATCTCTGATGTATGCCTCTATGACAGATAGTAGTTGTTCAAGTTCAATAAGTTATATTTAGTGTTACTTCTTAATTTCCATACAGCTGAAGGATTTGCTTCACTCCATAACAGGGAGTTCCACTAATTACCTTTTCAATATTCTTTCAAATTATTGTTTAAAAAAGGGCACAGCCATGCTAATGACCTCTTAGGCATTTGCAGATTTACATTTGCATTTATTAAAAATTTCATGGAATTTCCATGGTGGTTAAAACTTTCCTATTTATAAGTATTTGAATAGCTGCTATATACTCCAGATATAAATAGATCTCACCTGGGAGAAACATAGTAAAACGGACTAAGTACATTATCAGGACATAAGAGTTTTGGGAACAAATCAAACCTCCATTTACACAATGGACCATATTATAATTATGTTAGCGTACACTTAATCACTTAGCAAAGTAATTGGCTTTAATATAAAAATATAAAAAGGGGGACAATGTCTTATTTAAGTAAGAATGTTGGTTAAAAATTTAGAAAAAAATAATAGAAATAAAAAATCACTAATATTAATTATTATAGTAATACTGACTCAGCCCAAACCATAAGTTAAGGAGAAATCACTAGATTATAAATGTTGGGCTATTCAAATAGTTAGAAATTATTACATTATAGATTAATAATGACAAAAGAAACAAAAGTTTAAATGTTGTAATAGAAATATTTGTCATGCACTATCTTATCCAATCAAACTTAGTATTATCAGTATGGGACCTTAGAGAATTACTAATGTTAACTCTTTATGCTTTTCCTTGCTTTTTTTGAGATAAAACTGATATAAAACATTGTATTAGTTCAATGTGTGTGAACATGAAGATCTGGCGTATCTATAATGATTACCCATAAGTTTAACTAACATCCATCACCTCACATAGTTATTGCTCTTCTTCTTATGAGAAGTTTTAAGATCTAATCTTTCAGCAACTTCTAACTATATAATACAATATTAACTGTCATCAACATGCTGTACATTACTTACCCAGCACTTACTTATCTTATAACTGCAAGTTTCTACATTTTGGACACCTTCACTCATTGTCCCCCACCTCTGCCCACTTTGTCTATCAGCCATTTGCATATTTTCTTTGGAAAAATATCTATATAGTTTCTCTGCTTATTAGCTATTTATTCTACTTAAGTATTATATTTTTGTTGCAGTAAAAAATGATGACTTTTTCTCTGCGTATGATTGATTTTCTTGGGTTTATACCAAAATGAATGCAAGCTTACAAAAAATTTCAAAAGAGTGATTTTATTTTTTTGAACCAATGGAATATTTTTTTTCTTCAACAATATCCATAGGTTCTTAAAAAGAATATCCAGCAAGAACATCCAACAAATAAACACTTTTTTTCTTTTTCTGTAATTGTTTGTTTTATCTCCTGGTAAAGAAAGATTGCAAATTATAATATCTTATACTACTACTAATTTTTTAGACTTCAGTGTGGAAAGGTAATTATTCTTTTAACATATAGGTAAATAGACATTGACAATATTGCTATCTAATTGTTATCTAATCTAATTATCTAATTGTTATCTAATCTCAAAAAATGTCAGGAAGCAATTGACAATATGTATGGTTTTATAATGAAATTCTCTGAACTTTTCACACTCCACTGTCCTGTGGAGTTCATATGACTCTAAACTAACATTACTATATTTAAAATTTAATTAACAGATTTAAAAATAAATTAAACTAACATCCAGAAGACATAACGCCAGAAAACCTCCTTTGATATTTAAAAACTTATAATCTAGTAGCTTGGCTAAGACAAAATCCTCAGATTTACACACAAGATCAGAGTTAACAAAAATGTTGATTTCCCTCCTCCAGCTCCCCTGATGCATAGTATCTGCTTTTATTAGAGTATCTAAATCTTTGTATGGGAAAATGGTGCTTGGTCTCAGATTTTGATTTCACCCACAGTGACAGAAGGAGTTAATTTGAAAATCCCAACTTGTTTAACCAATTGGTGGGTTAAAAAGAAGAAAAAAATATTAGGACAATTTTGCTGAGGGACATAGCATGAAAACATCAATAAACAAAGAGGAAAACTTTGATATTTTTCTGATAATAAATTTTTTACATCATAACCCCATAGTAGGAACATTGGACGGATAGGAAAGTATTTCTCTCGTGGTTTTATATGTCAGTGCATCTGAGACTATTTGTGCTCTGTATGGTTATTGGATCTAATTGTTATCTAATCTCAAAAAATGTCAGGAAGCACTTGAGCTATCATGTGGACAGAAATCTTTAAAGAGATGGGACTTAGGTTGCCTGCCTAAAATGTCCTGCGTATCTTTAAGTGCCAATTGCAGCCTCTGGCTGTTAGATCTCATACTATGTTACTCTCAAGTGTATATTTCAGATCTGCTGAAATTTGCTATTGAGGCAAGAACCTGGAGCCTGGATTAAAATAAAGCCGTGTGGGTAAGAGTTACATTTCTACTTAAAGAATCAAGATTAATAACCCTATGTTTGAAAAACAATGCATTCAATTGGGAAGGAGGGGATTCTTCTCAATGTGGTGGACTGAACTGATAAGAGTAGTTGTATTAAAAGATATACAAATTCTAGCTAATGTTTTAAGCATATGTAAGTAATCAAAAGAAAAAAAGAAATTAATTCCAGGCTACAAGTAGAAAGAAGATGAAGTAGAATTGTGAGTGGGAATTAAGGTTAAACATTTCAGTGGGTATCAAAAGTTGATATGCACATGAATCCCAGTGAGAAACCCGGCCGTGCCATAGACCCTCACACTCAGCACATGTCACAGAGAGACAACACTGAACATCTTGCATTAGATCAACATTGGGGAAATGCTGGCTTATCTTGGAAATGAGACTATAAATTTTTACCAGTGTCTCAGATAAGAAATAATCAAGCAGGATGCTTATAAATCACAGATGAATTGTACAAACTCCAGATTAAAAGTTAATTTTCAAAAGTGGTTAGAATTTAGACAAACCATATGGATTACAAAGTATAAATAAAATATTTTATAGGAAGACTTCATTCCAGGGCTCTCAGATATAATAGAAAACAATGATACACAATAAATTATAAAGAGCTAGACATAATAGGGAACATGAAAAGATTTTAAAATAAACATGTTTAAAGTGTTTAAAGTAAAAAATGAACTAGAAACACTGAAAAGAAAGGAGATCATACCAGAAGAGCAGAGATACCATAAACTCTGTAAAATGAAAAAGTTTCTGCAAACAAAAATGCAGTCTTTGAATTAAACAACAACAACAAAAAACTAACAAATAGACAAAATTAAACTGAAGATGACTCATCACCTAAGAGATAATAAATAAATTGGACATAAGATATGGAACCCGGGGGAAAGAAAACAAGTCTTGAAATGGGAACTTGATAGCATAAACAATCATATTTAATGCTTTATTCTGTGTGCATTTTTATGATCTATGAAAGTAACTTGGCATAATTCTGATTTTTTTCTTTTTTGATTTAATTTTCCTGAATTTTGTAACCACTGTAAAATTTGTACAGATGACAAACTTGTAACATTGCTATTATGCACACTAGGATTGCAGGGTTATACAGGAAAGTGAACCGACCACCTCGAAGTCTCCACGGCTGTCTTCTCAGAGATGCTTCTATCTTTGGAAGGGCTCGGAAAGCATTTGCTCTGAACAGACTTGCTCATCATTGAGTTAGAAACAGGGAGCAGAAGCATGATTTGTGTAATACCAGGTGCCTGGAATGATGTCAGACAAATCCTAGTACTCCACAGTGCATTTCCTGGGAAGATGAACTTTGAAGATGAGAGTAGGGCTAAGAACTTTGGTTAATGTCCGAGTCCCAAAAGAAGATACGGAACTGTGGGGAAGCTTAATGGTTGAAATCTTCATATGACACTGAGTTTCTATGGACATTGTATTTTAATAAAGATTTTATTTTATTTATCTGACAGAGAGAAAACAGCACAAGCAGGGGCAGACTCAGAGGGAGAGGGAAAAGCAGGCTGTCCCCTGAGAGGGAGCCTGATGTGGGGCTCGATCCCCAAGACCCGGGGATCATGACCTGAGCCAAAGGCAGATGCTTACTTAACTGACTGAGCGACTCAGGTTCCTCATGAGCATTTGGCATAAACATGGCATAATGTGTCAATGTGTTGACCAAAAAATAGCAAAACAAAGATATTATGCAAAATGAAAAAGGAGATACCCTGAGGAATGGCACAGTCTGGACTAGAAAAAATAGACAGGGTCCTTTGGTTGATTCTGGAGGAAACATGGAAAATTAAACTCAGAAAGTGAGGATCTTATGTAGAGACATCTTGCAGACAATCTAAGATAAGGAGTGGAGACTTAAAAATAAATCTAGGAAATAGAGACAAAAATCAAAGATTAACTACACTGCATAGTATAGGTAAAACACAGACAAAGAATTCTAGAGCTTGCAAAAGTGAAGGCAAAAACTGTGGAAAAGAGAAAGAGATAAAGAGTTGAATCTCTGATGAATTAAAAATGAAGAGATGCTCAAGATATGAGGGTTATTGTTCCATACAGAGGTGTAAGAAAGAAGAATGAAAGAATAGGAAATGAATTCAGGGGAAGAGGATTTGAGCAAAAGGATATTATTGATTTTAATCATTAGTGACCATTATTGACATTTGCAGAATACTTTTTTTGTAGTAACAATGGCATTTCAGTTTTTAAAGTTAAAGTGCTATGCCAGTTATTATCCCCAAAGACTCCCCCAGTCTTCCTGGGCATATGGGTATACCTAGCTGCTGGTGAGATTAGAAATTGTAGTTCCTTTATTTATGTTATTATATTTGGAGACTTCTTTCTGTTGCCTAAACTTTCGTCAAAATAAAACGGAAGTTTAAGTCCCAAGTGGGTTGCTACTATAATGAAAACCTAAAATATGTGACATTGGATCAGTGGTTAGGCAATATGGACCCCTGAAGATTGGTAAGGTCATGACCCTTGTTATACCTTCATTATTGGTAACCTGTTGTCTTTGATAACTTGTAAAACAGAGCATGTGGCTATTGAAGCCTTCATTCTCCAACCTCTGGGGAAATGATTGTAAAGAGCCATAACATGAATGTGTATTGCCTGAATCTTGCTGCTTTGTGCAAATTATTACAATCAAGAAAACACCTCAGGCAAGATTTGACTTCCTTTCAAAACAAGAGAAGGGAAAGTCCAGAAATATGAGGCTTTGTTGAGTTGGAAAATCTAACTCATTTTGTATTCCTCTAACATATGAAAATAAAAATGTTATTCAGAACATTTATCAAGGCCTGTGTTTATGATTCCTCAGCCAAGAAAAGTTATCTAAACTCAAGGTGATTGTAAGAAAATGAGTATTACCTTTACTCCAGCCTATTGCATCAAGAGGTCTTCAAGTTATCTTCATCCGAACAAGCTAAGGAGAAAAAAAGGTCCCACAAAATAAAATCTTAAGCTGGGCTTGGAATGATATTCGTAAACAAACACTGTGATTTGTTCCTCAAATACTGTACTAGAGGGAAGGAAATAGATCAGAAGCCCAATAACTTTTGAGAGAATAATTGCAAAGAACTTATAAGTCTGGCTTATGAAATTCTGATTGTCTGTCTCTAAAAGAGTTTTCAGCCTGCTGGAATTGCAACAGCAAGAAGGGGTTTGGGAAACTGAATCTCCAAGAAGAATAAAAACTTTATTCAGATCTGACCATAGGAGATAATGGACACAATGAAGAACCCCCGCCTAGATATCAGAGTCAAGGAAGACTGAAAACAAGGTGGTTTTTCTCACAAATCAGAAAGACTCTAACCAATGAACTTCTGCAACATTCAGCAAAACCAACCTTTATCGTTGCTGCCTAGGATTTCAGCATTGACATGGACTGATAGACGTGTTTTTCATTCTCTTTTCTCAGTGGACTCGCCCCTCCCCCTAGTAGCATTTGTTTGTTCCTGTTCCACCATTATATATTATTCTCACTTTCAGTTTTGGACTGAGGCAAGAGGGCGTGTTGTGTTGGGTTCCATGCATCGTCAGGCCTGACTCCTTCCTTCTTCAGTCTTGCTCCAGTCATCAAGCTGAGGATTCTATATACCAAGCAGCAGCAATGTTCAGATGGAGCCCATGTTCCACTTCTAGGCTATGTTTCAGATACCTGAAACTCCAGAATACTCTATCCAAACAGTCCCACATTGGCCTCCAGGTTTTTCCACAGATTTTACCCACATCTTCTTCCTGAGAGTTGCCCACTCCACTGTTGGCCTTAGCTTAAGCCCAAGAACTGGCTAAGGGGCCCCTCTTTGGGTAAGCATGGAATATACTCTGACTTTTTAGGCTGAGTGTCACACAATCAACCACAAAAGAGGGGTGTGAAGAGAACGAAGAGCAAAAAAGGTCAGGAGGTTAGCAGGTGGGGGCATTTATCTTTGTGGTACCATACTCAGGGATGGACAAATGAGTGAGAATTCTGAATTTCTCAAAGTAGGTGGATAAGAGTTATTTTATTCAATAATCCATGTGCTTGATTTATATTTTTTTGATATTTGGGTACATTCTATATAAGCCTCCATTTGTATTCATGCTTCTGTCCCCAGAAGTGTTGGGGCATATAAAAATTAGTGTGGGGAAAGTGAGGATGAGTATAGAGAAAGTACAGATCATTTTCCTGTTAGTTTGCAAGTTACCAGGTGGTAAAATCTACAACTAGTCTTAATGGATAGCAATGCCCATTAGCCACATATCAGAGGCTTTGAGCTGAATGTGGCCAAGACCTTGGGTTTTGTCCTTCAGCTAGAGAGGGAGTTAAATTTGTTGGAAGAAATGCACTCAGATATTTGGGGACCACAGGATGGACTCTGGTGGTCTGCAGGATGTTACCCCAAATCCATTCCCCTCTTTCTGAGCACAAGTCTACACGGCTGTAAACTACTTTTCTCATCCTCATACAGCTGACATTGCTTCTGTACTTCAGTAAAATATGAGCAAAAATGGGAAGTATTTAAAAGATCTTACCCTGTTCCTCCTTTTTTTCCTGCTTAGGGACTGAAATGTTGATGTGGCCAACGTCCCTCATCAGTCATCCTGAGGGAGGCGGAATCCGTGAGCATGGTGGACATTACGTGGAAGGAAAATGAGGCCACGGCAGGGGTGGGGGAGGAGAATCATGGGCACAGCCTCACTTGCTTAAGCTTTTTGGACTTTAAAATTGTTCCATGTGCATGAGCTAAACTTCAGTTAACTAAGGCATTGTTTTTTGCTTATTTGTTTGTTTTTCAGCAGTTTAGTCTTTATCCTAATAAAACTGCTTGGAAAAATATGGATGGATTGCTATTTTTTAACTGTTATTCTTTTAAAGTGGGTAAAAAAAAACTCTTTTTTTTTTAATTAGACTGGATAAGAGACAGATGGATTGCATGGAAATAATTAACTTACAACATTGTCTTTTAATCACATCATTTTTCACATGCTTTAGAAGTATGATATTAATCACAATTCTAAGAAGAGGCAGGTTTACATTGCCGTATGAAGTCTTATCATGCCTATCTCCTCTGTCAGAGAAATATTATATACATATAACAATATATAGAGCAAGGGTATGAATAACATAGACAGTATAAATTATAGAGTGAATCAGTTATATATAAAAAATATATAAAGTACCTGACATATAGAATAGGTAGAGTAATAGGATATACTACTCTCTATGTGTTCATAAATAGATTTATTAGTGTATTACTTTCCACACATTCACAGAAAGTATTTGTTTCTGAAACTATAAGAAGATTGAATTTTCACAAGTCACAAAATAACAGAACTTTCAAGGTGTTCTAAAATTAGGTAGAAAATAGTTACTTTATAAGAAAACATCCAAAATGCATCATTAACTCTCTGAATGTGTAAATAAATCTGACATTTGCTAGAAGCTAATGAGATACATGCTTGCTGTCTAACTTGTCAAGCATTCTTTTTTGGAAATCTTAAAAAGGGAAGCCGTCTAAATCTGAGTCATTAAGGTGAGAATAAGTCAAAACACACCAAAATCAGAATCACATTCTTGTCCTCTAAGTGTATTTCATAAGGAAAAGCAAGGACTCCACTGTAGGCTACATTTGATTTCAAAGCCTCATCCTGTGAATTACTGGTTGCCATCGTAAGCAATTTATTCCATTTCCTGGAGCCCTTTGCATGGTAAAAACTTAGGCGTCAGAACGAGCTACAGTTTGGTGTCAACTATTGGCAATGCTGTAAATATACTTGCCCTTTCTTTTTTCCCCTGCATTTTCCCATTTATTTTGACTGCTCTTTTCCTTCAGAATGTAAAACCCATTGTCCCAGTTATCAGCTTAGATTTAGACCACTTATGTCCTAATGCCTGATAAAACAGTTTGGTCTACACTCCACTCAACCAAAGTGGATGGTTTCTGGATTAAACTCTGTCTCAGATCTGTTCCTTTAAGGAATTTTGATATGTGTGCAGAAAATCATGCCTTTTGCACTGCTTCGGTCCAGAAGGTTGGGTAGAAGGGAAGAATATATACATAAAGCACTGTAATGGAAGAATATGAAATGGCATTTTCCTTTATGAGTCCAAAGGAATATTAGCAGAAAGATGATTTGACAATGACATCATAAAATTGCATTTCACACACACTGATTGCTCTTTTTATCTCACGGAGCTGTCTCTGGCTTTGTAGATCATCTCCATTATGTATTTGTTTTCTATTTCAGCTATTTTCAGTAATTTACTTACAGTTTCCTTCTTTAGGTATAGTCTTTTTCCTACTATTTAAATCAGATTTGTATTTCATAAATATATTAGCCTATTTGTTTTTCAAATGTAATCACTTAAGTGCAATAAATTGTCCTTTTTTATAGAGGCTTCTAAAAGTATAAATATTCGTTTAAGAACCATTGGGCTGCATCCCATAATCCACATCAGTAGTATTTGCATTATTCTTCAGTATTAAGTAATCTTGCATTTTCATTTATATGAAACTGTTACATATTAGGATTTATATCTCCCATAATATTTTCCATTTCCATGTTATTTTATTGTTTTCTGATGCAGATTAGATGTTCATTACATGTTTTTCTTAGCATCATGGAAATTATATCCTCTATTTCCACCTTTTAAGTGGCTATTATTGAAATTATCAAGTCCATTTCGCTTAAAGTTTAAGTGAATAAATTTCTCCAACTTCTTTTTGAACAATGTAATATCCTCATAATGCTATATCTAAGAATTTCCCTCTCCTGTCTCTTTCTAACAGATATTATTGTCCATTCTTCTGATTTTAATCTTCTAGTTATCATTAATGGGGACATTCCAGTTTCATAGCATCAACATGTGTTTCGATTTGCCTATGCACTTACAGATTGCCTTTGGTCACAGACCACACATTTTCAATTCTTTTTGTGGGACAATTTTGTTCCTTTGGGAATTACATATAAAAACGAATTAGAAAGAATTAATGGATGGCACAGCCACTATGTTTATGTATATGTGTGTGTGTGTGTGTGTATGTATGTATGTATATATTTGGAAAATTCTCTTATTTTAGTTTCATTCTAAAGTGAGAATAAAGATAATTAACTCATATTGTGTCCAATCTAGATTGAATTCTGTGCCTATAATACTTTAAACTCACATAAAGCTAATTGGGCATCATACATTTATATATCTCCTTACATCTAATTTTAATATAATTTGCAACCTGAAACTACTTTTAACCATAGTTTTTAAAAAAGAGCTGTGCATTTTCACAGTAGCTGATTTCATGGCTCTTATGCTGTAGAGAATGGTTTGATGAACTGACAAAGTGTGGAAGACAGTGAGTACATGGTTTGAAGTGATTGTTATAGGATTTATATTTAAATACTTGTCAATGGCAATGGAGGATATTGAGCATTAAGAATGCAAATGAAAGACATAAATTTGAGGGAGCTGTAAAGGAAACAATGTAGAGTTACATTACATTACTGAGTTAGACTTAGTATTAGCTTGTTTTTTGTCACTTAACCCAGTTGTAGAAGTTGCAGGAGTAATTGGCCTGTGGCAGAAGTTGTTGCGAATGATCAGCTATGATGATTTTAACATATTAATACCTTAAGAATGAAAATAAATGCTTTAAAAATGTGTCAAAGGAGGTCTAAGAAGGGTTCTATCTCAATATGGCATTATCAAGTCCCAGGTTATTCACTCAGCATTCATGAGCTTTTTCATATTAGTGTTTGGGGTCAAATGCCATTACCTAATAGAGGCAAATGTTCATTGCTTTGTTTATGGATGGGATGGTGCTTCAACTTTTGTTCATTTTTTTCAAAGATTCCTCCAGATAATGGATGTACTTCAATATTTTTGCCAATGAAATCTTTACAACTTAACCCACAATTTTCACAATGCTGAATTACTGTTTTGGTGATCATAATAATTTTCTTTAAGGCTACTTAATTGCCCAATATAGATTTCTATTAGTGAATTTATTCTCAAACTTTACCTCCAGCCACCCCTAGATATATTAAGAGGCAATCTAAAGGCTTAAAATCCAATTTTGACTTTAATTCTCTGAGAGTCAGCTCATTATTACTAATAATAAGTAGAGCTAAACTACTTCAGCAAACATGTATGAAGCATTGGGCACATAATAGGTCAATAGAGAAGTCCCTTGTTATCTGCAGCAGATATAGTCCATGACCTCCAGTAGATGCCCAAATACTGATACACTATGATTTTTTCTACACATGCATACAATGATAAAGTTTAATTTATAAATGAAGCTCAGTAAAATATTGACCTTCCAATAATTCATCAGAAGGAGGGTTATTTGCTTCTGGACTGCCCTTACCTGCTGGTAACTGCAATTGTGGAAAGCAAAACCATGGATAAGAAGGGAGTACTGGGGGTCCTTGGGTGGTTCAGTGAGTTAGAGCCTCTGCCTTCAGCTCAGTTTGTCATCCCAGGGTCCTAGGATGGAGCCCGGAATCGAATCAGGCTCTCTGTTCAGCAGGGAGCCTGCTTCTTCCTCTCTCTCTGCCTGCCTCTCTGCCTAGTTGTGATCTCTGTCAAATAAATAAATAAAATCTTACAAAAAAAAAAAAAAAAAGAAGAAGAAGGGAATACTGGAGTACTGTATGTTATATTTGTTCTCATTTCCCTGCCTTGCTCGTCCTGAATTTACATTTATTATTTTACCTGTAGGACTAAATTGTTGGGATACAAGCAAACTTCTAAGAAGTCTTGTGACAGCTGGGTTTCTACCTAGGATAATATTTGTGAGAAGAGAGGTACATAGTTGGCTCACCTGTGACTCTTGATCTTGGGCTTGTGAGTTTGAGCCCCACACTGGGGGTAGAGTCTATTTAAAAAAAATTATTAACCACTTGTTAAAAGCTCAAAAGACTTTTGATTATTTAGGCAAACCACAAATGTTGACTCCGTTTGAAGTAAAAGACTCACTATTGTCCAGGAACATGCAACACAGTGAAGACAGGATGAATTCTCCACACATTATATAACCCAGAGTAATAAAATATGGTAAAGGCCCTGGCGGTCCAGATCACTAGGCTCTAAGAAGCTTGTGGATGCTTCCAGGAAGTCTCAGATAGAGTAAATTATAGGAAATCATTATACTAAATGGTATACTTGTTTCTGTGGCTGGAAACTGATAAGAGAGATTCAGCAGTTCTGTTGTACAGCTTTTTCTATTCCTTATTTGTTCTAGGAAATGAACATATAATTTGGTGTTGTAGCAAACATATTTTTCTGTATGATCCTTTGTTGCATGATAGTTTCTTATGTCAACAAATAAACAAACAAATGAAACAAAAAAAGAACACACAGAAAAACCTCTACCTTGCTCTTCTTGAGCAAGAAACTGAATATGAGTGAATGGGGAGAAACTTTTGAATCTTGCATTTTTCCTTCCTGTCCCCAGGCTTAGGAAAGCAATTAGAACAGTTTTACTCTGAGGCTCCATCTTAGAGCAAGGCTTAAGATTATTGAGTGAAACACAATCTTGTTAGAGAACGGAGAAAAAAAAAATCATACTTTGAATCTAAAGTGTGAATCCATAATGACAGCGAAGGTATCTGTCAGGAGAGAGGAAAAGAGCAGAAAATGTGAGCCACTGACTAGGGAAAAGACACGACAAGAAGAGTCTGGAGCCCTAGGTGGCAATTTTATGCAATATGAAATCGTGCTGGCCCTTGTTTCAAAGTCTAGGGGAAAATAACCAAGCTCCTAAAATGTACTTTAAGGCTCATATATTTCAGGAATAGCATATAAAAAGTGGTTGCAAGCTAAAACTGCACAATTCTAGTTCTGCAGTATTCATGAGAAAGCCGGATATCGTGTGTCTTTAGCCTCTCTGTCATCTTCATCTTTTCCTCCTCTTCCTCCGCATCTTATTTCTTCTACTCTGCCTTCTCTCTTTTCTTCTTTTTCAATGACACTCACAACACTAGGCTCTGGACGGACCCTGTGCGGAACACACTGAACTAAAAGTAATTAGTGACTCTGTGATTGCACTTGAAGTGTCTCATCTAAAACAAGGGATTCTGAGAAAAGAAAAATTAGGTTAATCAACTCTCTCAGATAAACAGCAGTTAACAATCAGATCAAACAATGAGGACCAAATTCTAGGCCTGGCAATCTCACAAAGTGTTGAACACACAAAGAGGAGGATTTTAACCTGGTGCGAGAGATGCATCCAAATGTTTTATTTTTGCATTTGAAAATGCTGTGCTGCTTCAGGTAATTCAATAAAATCCAAATGGAAATTCTTTCAAGAAAAGTAAATACAACTTCTCTTATCAGGTGCCAATTTTCTGTTTAACGATAAGCAAAATGGAAGGCATCTGTTTTAAAACAGTTGACATAGGAACATAATCCCTCCTCTTTAAAAAAAAAATCAGACTTTATTCATCTACAAGTGGGAGTCAGTTTTTAGCACATTATAATAAAATAGATTTTAAAGAATAAATTAAGTTATCGATTTGTCCAACAAGAGAGAAATTCCCCATTGAAAGCGTATGCCATTCAGGTAGAATGTATACTGACTTTCAATAGATTATACACTGAGATAACTTGACATTTCAGATCATCAAATCACACACAAGAATCTGAGATCTTACACAATATCCTACTTTACTTATAATTTCAAAGAGAGAAGTCATGAGACAGTAGTATATCTAGCTGAGTTCCTGATATATCAGTTTTCTAGGTGATATAGCCCTAGATTTGCGTGTCATTTTTAGCAATTGTAGTCAACCAGGCACATTCTATTAGTAACACATTGATGGATTTGTGAAATTTATCTGCCATTAGAGTATTTTCAAAGAGATTTGGCCAGAATGAATTGTAGCTTTCTGGGTAATTCTTTTCTTCTCAATAAACTCTCTGACTTTGGTCAATGTACCCTTGACACATATGTCTCAGTTATCCTTTTATAATTTGTCTTAAATCAGCTTTTTCAATATTTCATTCAAAATAATAAGCCTCTTAACATCTGAATTCAAAGCATATAATGGGCATCAGGATTTATTACCACTAAAAATGGTGATAGCAGCTATAGTCTTTCTGAAGACTTTCATTTATTTAAAGCTCAATTTTTTTGTTTTTAATTTTTAGCATACAAAGTTGTTTGAATATTTTCTAGATTGTACTAGATTATGTAACCTTTCTATAAGTCACTTTTAATTTTTTGTGACCAGTAATTCTCTATAGGTATTATATTAATTTGAGGCCTTAAATGGGCTTCCAAAAATATTCAGTCATCCTATGAGTCATTGTCTACATCAGTTTGATTTTCACTTAATTCTAGCAATGAGCTTATAACCCTTTTGTTATAATATATACATATTTCAGAATAATGAAAACCATTTTTTCATGCATTCAAATTCAATTAAAATTATAATGTCATTCTTATTTCTTCCTAACAGAAATGACCTTGACCATTAACCACATATTCTCAGTGACTGGGTGGAAACTAGATGCCACTGATGAGTAATTCTATGTTATAACAGTTTGTGAACATATCCATATTCCAGTTGTCTAGAACACGCTTTTATAAATGGTGACTCCATGCGATATATCACTACTCACCAACTTCTTTAATAATAACATGGAGTTATTCCTTTCTGTTGCCAATGCCAACCAGCTGCTTCATAGAAAAGTCAAATTCCCTTTTCAGTCTATGTTGCCAGTGCTACTTGAGAATAAAGGTCAAGACCACACTGTTTGGAGATGTTCTGCATTAAGACCACAGTGTTCCCAAAAATGACCACCTCTACCTCTTAGCAACTCTAACCTTTAAAAACATTTTGTTCCACAGTTTTTAGAATGCCAATAGCTCTTCTGGGGTGAAGGTTTAAGCACATTTCTGGCACTATTGATGGGTATGATGTTCCATTAGAGGAATCCATTAGTTTATTTACTCATAGCCTACAGATGAGAAATTAATGGTAGCTATAGTCAGACATCGGTAATTAAGATCATGGAGGATAGTGGTGGATATGAGGCTGTTTCTTTTTGTTGAATCATCCAGTGGAATTTTTACTTATAAATATCTCTGAAGAGTTAGAAATTTTACTCTACTTAAGGCAAATACATTTGCCATAATTTTATGGAGTCATAAAAAGATAAGATACTCCTTGGTCAGGGCGCTTGGGTGGCTCAGTTGGTTGGACGACTGCCTTCGGCTCAGGTCATGATCCTGGAGTCCCAGGATCGAGTCCCACATCAGGCTCCCAGCTCCATGGGAAGTCTGCTTCTCCCTCTGACCTTCTCCTCACTCATGTTCTCTCTCACTGTCTCTCTCTCAAATAAATAAATAAAATCTTTAAAAAAAATACTCCTTGGTCAGAGATAAAGGATAGATTATTATTCACAGCAAAGACAATAGCCTGAGTATCAGGAGTTTTGCATTTATTCCTTGAGCCTCAGTTCCTACAGGGTGTTGAAAGGATAGTCAGATGGCCCATGCCCTTGCAGAAGGGTTTGTTTTAAAGAAGAGGAATTTTGATCTTAGAGAATCAGAATATTTTATTATGAATGTAATTATCCCTAAATTTTGCTCCAAAGGGTTACATTATCTCCATCACCAAGCCTATAAGCAAATGTCTCCCTGGTTACTGAGGGAGATACTATCTTCCAAGACAGTTCACTATATGAATGTTCTTGAATAGGTTTGGCAGAACAGAAGGCAGCTAGTAACTTTTGAAACACACAGATGTGAGTAAGGTCTATGGAGAAGTCTCTCTCCCAAACTTCACTTTTGTTGCTGTACTGTCTTGGCTTCTGGAGAATTTTTTATTCTGTCAGCTGCTCTAATTTATATGGCAGAGATGGAACAAAATCCATTCAGTTTGTCTGTAAAGTATTTAATTAATTCTACTACAAAAGGTCTCCGAAAGGCATAAGGTCAACTTGCACTTTTTTACTTCAATCATGCATTCCAGGGTCTCAGACCAAATGACCTGAACAAATCCCCTTTTAGTTCATATGGGTTTACCTTAGAAAGCCAAATGCCTTTCTCCCTGTTTTTGTGTTGACCTTTCCTTTGGCCCAAAGGCATTAATCCATGTATAGCAGAATCTATTAACAACTCGACAGATTCTGCCTTGGCTGGTAGGGAGGAAGTCTAAGACCATTCTTTCATCTACAACAACCCAATAAATTAAGTTCAGTATGAGCTAAATGTCTCCCAGGGCCAAAGGGTTGTCATTTATCATTTCATTTAAAGTCAGAAGTAAAAGTCTACTTGGGTGACTTCTGTTGTATACATTAGTCATTAGTAAATTAGTAAATCAATAATTAGTAAATCAATTAGTAAATCAATAATCTTTACAGGAAAATCTGCCAATTAGCCAAGTGCAGACTTTGTAAAGGTCTTTGTAATTGTTTGTAGGTTACATAATCTATTAATGGTGTGTTTTTAAAAATTGAATCTCTTCTATGACCATCCCTAAAAAATAAGTCATCACATTTCAGGGAAGGAGGGAAGTTAATACTTGGCTTCCATGTGAGAGATACAATCCAGGGTCACACACAGTACTCCTGGAAAGAAACTGTCATTTAAATTTGCTGGAGCTTCCCAGAAGGAACTTATATAAGTTTGGGTCACAACACTTGACTGTCTTCAGCTTAACCTACTAGCTAGCCTTTAAGCCATAGAATTCTGGGTGGGTTAGAACAGATTCAACCCTTGTTTATTTTGAGTCTGCTTAAATGCTGTCAGTTCAACTTATTCTGTTTATTCACTCCACCCATAGGTACTATTCATTCTGATTTCCAAAAATAATCAATGTGATTTTCAATACAGACACTCTTTTTAGTTAAATAAATAGCTTTTTGCCTTAATAATGAAACATAATGTTCAGACCACAGGGGCAAGGAGGTTTGTGGTTGACTTTATATTTGGTCCCATGGACAATAAAGCCATTTGCTTGTGTATGCTCTTATCCCTTTAACAACTTAGCTTTATTAGAGATTTTTGACTATACTACTTCTACTTTACAAGGAAGATTTTTTGATATTCTTTCTCCCTGATTTAATACCTCTCTAACATCACCCAAATCATGATTGGTATTTTTGGCCTTAGAATTATCTGCTGCCTTTGTCCAATGAGAGCAATTTTGACCATGTCTAGTAACATGGTCTTTCAAATGGACTATAATTAGCTATATCAACCAACTTATAGTAAAAAGAAGAAAAACAAAAAAAACCAAAAAAACCAAAAACCAAAAACCAAAACAAAACAAAACAAAACAAAAACAACTATCAAGTTAACATACTGGTGAGAAGATCATTAAAAATAGTTTGTGGGGATAAAAATATTTACTGTAACCATTCCATTAATTAGAGCAGTGACCCTGGAATCAAGCCAAATAATCTAACTATTTAAAAATTTGAAGAATATTCCTACCCCAACTACTCCCATTGATTTTGTAGGCAAGATTGAAATTTTCTATACAATTCTCTAGTCATATATGAAACTTTTCAGTCTGTTGCTGGTGGTCCTGAACTTCTTCCTACTCTGCCATTACATCTTGATTACTTGTGAGGTGAAGGCAAAGCAGGGTAAGTTTGATACTGATTCTTGTGAATCAGATTTGGCAATTTGAATATGTGTTATCTATGGTTATCATTGTGTTCCAGATTTCCTTTCAGAACCACAACACATAACAGCTAAAGCACTTTTGGGGACAAGAAAAATAAAAGAATGGGAAAACAGAATGAGAACTTGATGCCAAGATGGCTTCTTTTTCATCTTTGGTAGAAAATGACAAAAGCTATGGAACAAATTATAAGTGACAAATCTTAACAATGGAAATTGGAAGAAATAGATCCAAAAGCACTTTTAAGTAGATGGTTATGCAATACATAACAAAAGAGAGAATTGTGAAAAATTATGTTCTCTGGTTGATCTTACTAGAACTTGTAAAAACTAGATCCCTAAAAGAAGAGGCATGAGTAGTAGAAGAAAAGCATGTATTATATCCACCTAAGCAGATGTTACATTTACTCATAAAGTAAACTATGATCACTGATTATTTTTTAAAAGTGTTCAAGTAGCTGAGGACCAAGTATATGTGCTCAATGACTCTAGAGTGTATTCTGTTAAATAGTTAAGACACTTCAGAAGAGGAATTGCAGAAGCCTGGTGAATAATCATTAACATAGATTCTTAAGATTAACAGGAAACCATCGATAATTCTAGATACTGCTAAATTAATTAGATTATTTGTCTTGAGATCTGACCTCCAAGTAGGTACAGTTTTTTTGTTTTTGTTTTTGTGAACAGATAGTTTCTGGTATAATGATAACTAATGGGCTATACTGAGGCAATACAGGGATTTGGCAAACTTATTTTCAGAGGGGTAGCTGCTACACACACTTATCATCTCACAAGTGAAGTTTACCTTCCAAAGTACAGATGTCCCAAGACTGCCTTTGCAAATGGCCACATGGACACATCAATTTAATTGTTATGGGCTATAATAATACTATGATAAGAACGCCCCAAACTGGAAATATTCATGTATTTTTATTATATGAATGACATTTTTAGGAAGTAGTAACTGACCTTATTGACCTTTCTAGTAACGGGGGGTGACAGATAGAAATAAGATTCATGATATTTGAAGAAAGGAGTGAAAAAAAAGGGAAATTGGCAGGATTTCTACTGAGGACTTGAAATTCCCTTACCAAAATTTATAGGACGGATGGCCATGCTGACACCACATCCACATTTTAAAATATCAAGACAACTTTTTGGGGTACCTGGGTGACTCATTTGGTAAAGTGACTGACTCTTGATCTCAGCTCAGGTCTTGATCTCAAGGTTGTGAGTTCAAGCACCACATTGGGTTCTATCTATGCTGGGAGTGAAGCCTAGGTAAAATAAATAAATAAATAAATAAATAAATAATCAATCAAGACATCTTTTAAGAAATCTATCATAATCTAGAGAAACTCAAAAGAAATTAAGAGAATTATGACCTAGAACAGAGATATGTTGACAGTGGCTAAATTTAATCCCCCTACTTATTTTTTTTTTTTTTTTTGAGAAGCAGGCAGAGAGAGGGGGGGAAGCAAGCTTCCTGCTGAGCAGAGACCCCAATGTTGGGCTCAATCCCAGGGCCCTGAGATCATGACCTGAGCCAAAGGCAGAGGCTTAACCCACTGAGCCACCCAGGTGCCCTAATCCCCCTACTTAAAACCATAGTATCTGAAGCAAATTGCCTAAGGAGCAAAAATCTATTCTTCCAACCCTAATGGAACATCATAGGCTAAATTCAAAGATTTAGGTCAAATAACCTTCAAAACTTGGAGCAAGTGTTATGCACAACTGCTTAAGTTTGCTAAATATTGGCACTCAATACATAGTAAGATCTATTTGTGGGTGACAGAGATGGTTTGAGTTTGAAACTGGAAGTTTATACAGTTTTAGTGTTAAAGAGGTTTAAGAGTTGGTAAAGTTTGTTTTTTGTTTATTGGTTTCTTTTTGCCTTCTAGTTCTTTATAGACAACTGTGATCCCACTAGGGTCCCTCTGGGATCCCACTAAGCTAAGCTGACAGTTTGGGGCTGCTGAGGTGGTTGTAATATGTGACATAAGATCACAGAGAGGAGAACACTGAATAAAAGCATTTTAGAAATTTAAAAAAAGTAGAATAGGTAAAGTTTTTAATTAAAAAGTGTGACTAGAGATATTGGTCTCTAGGTCCATTGCCTTTATCTGATTTTATAGATTTTATGTATTTATTTGAGAGAGAGAGAGAGAGAGAATACAAGCAGGGGGAGCAGCAGAGGGAGAGGGAGATGCAGATTCCCTGTAGAGCAGGGAGCCCCACATGGGACTCAGTCCCAAGACCCTGGGATCAGACCTAAGCAGAAGGCAGAAGCTAAAGCAAATAAGCCACCCAGGCACTCCACCTTTATCTAATTTCATAACTGCAGTGGATTTTATGTAAAACTGGATCAATGATGTCCCAGTCATTTTCATGGATATTATTGACCCAATCTTCTCATTATCTAGTTCCAATTGGCCACGTTAGGAATCTTTCCAATTGTTCATCTACAATAACAATTTCTGAACAATGTAGAATTCCAGGAAAGAAAAGACTCCTCATTATTAGAAGTATTCTTGTGTTCTAAGATCTCTAGTAAGTGCCATCTATAAATTGCTTTTTTAAATTTGGGTATTTTCTTCAGGAAGAATTTTTTTTTTCTAATTATAGATTTCCTTCATTTTTTTTAAAGATTTTATTTATTTATTTATTTGTCAGAGAGAGACATAGAGAGAGAGAGCACAAGCAGGCAGCGAGAAAGGCAGAGGTGGAGAGAGAAGCAGGCACCCTGCCAAGCAAGGAGCCAATGTGGAACTCAATTCCAGGACCCTGGGATCATGACCTGAGCTGAAGGAAGCGGTGTAACTGACTGAGCCACCCAGGCGTTCCTAGATTTCTTTCATTCTTACAGATGGATTATTTGTATTGGAGTAAAGGGCAGTTGATGTTATATCTATGTATGTTATATAGTCTAACCATGGGGAAATTCCAATATAATAACACAAATTCAGTGAATATTAACTAAGGAAGGGGAGGACAGTTATCTCTTAGCATTATGATGTAGCAGTTTTAGCAGTTTACTTATCAATAGGGTGTGTGTGTGTGTATATATATATATATATTTCCTCATTTACTATTTGCAACTCTACTAAGAGTTGTTGTCATTACTCTCAAAATTCAAGGGAAAAAATTGATCTCATGAAGTAAATGGACCTTATAAGGTAAATCTTGCATGAATTTATAAAGAAGAGGTTACAATCAACATTTTCTGGCCCATGATCTTTTTATGGCATGATGCTAAGAAATAAAGATAAGAAATGAGTCAAATATGTTAAAAGGATTAGCATATCAAAACCATTAAAAATTAAATTTTATATATTGGAAACAAGACATCCCTTAAACTTCAAGCTGATTGTAATCTGAAAGTGCTCAAATGTTACTACAGATAAGTGATCCATATTTTTCATAACCATACAGAAAGCAAAATTTCATAGTATAAGTGATTTGAAGATTTTAAATGATAAGAATGGCAATTACCTTAACTATTCTTTCTGAAGTTGAGGTGACACTGCAAGGATTACACTAACAACAAGTAATTTTGTATGGTCAGTGAGATTTATTTGTGTGTTTTATATGCCCCCGGCTTTGTGACATACTTAGCTTACTTTGAAACCTGTCACCTAAACTCATATGGATTTGAAAAATGTTCAATCAATATTTTATTTCCTCTAGCCATGTAAAACTTTTAAAATGAAGGAGTGGTAACCATTGTGATTCCACACTGCATTCAGAAATCTCATATTTTTAAAAGAATATGCCAAATTACTCTGCAAGATCCATTTTCATTTATTCATGATTACAGGAGCTCCTTCTGTTCTGAAATTCTTAGAGCTGGTATAGCATAAGCAAGAGTGGAAAAGAAATATACATCTCTTATAGATGGAAAGAATCATTTATGGATCTTTTGTTGGTACACAGATCCAACATCCTCCAGGGAGAGTCACAAATCCTGGTAATGTCCCTGTGTGTACAATTTTGCATTTGATGTTCAGATTTAACTGACAGATGTGTAAAATCACAAATAATTGAATGACTCCCTACTGACTTCACAGCTGTATTATAGAGGCTGGAGAGTGTGAATTACTACAGGGACGGTCAGCAAGAAGCCACACAACATTGCCCAAATCCATGAGTAAGACACTCATTTGTAAATATGAGCTTGGATTTATGCATATAAAACAACTTTTTCCATGAAATGTAATTTTAAGATATAGTCTTTAGTTTAGAAAACTGGTCATAAAATTTTTAGTGGTTATGCTATGACTATTATGGAATTGAACTAACAGCATCAAATTACCATAAATATGCTTTTTTCATTGCTTTCAGATTTTGTTCTCTTAATTGCTTATGCTTCCTTTTTATAATACTCCACATATTCATTTTGAAATTAAATGGTGTATGAATTTTGTTAGAATTATACCAATAATTCATTTTGTGTATGTTTTTAAATTCCTATTTATTCAAAACTGCAAATCACCAATAACCGAAATTAATCCAGAATTAAATTTGGTTGAAAACTTTCAGAACTTTGCGTGATAACTTAAGTGAACTTTGGAAATTTTGCATACCAGTTTCTCTTTCTAGTCTCTGAATATTGTATCTGAAGGTTGCAAAGGGTTCCTTTCCTATTGTGGTTATCATTTGGGGAGAAGAAGTAGGGAACTTGACACTGTTTTTCTTACTACCTCAAAATGCAAGTTAAGGGGCGCCTGGGTGGCTCAGTGGGTTAAAGCCTCTGCTTCGGCTCGGGTCGTGATCCCAGGGTCCTGGGATGAGCCCCGCATCGGGCTCTCTGCTCAGTGGGGAGCCTGCTTCCTCCTCTCTGTCTGCCTGCCTCTCTGCCTACTTGTGATCTCTGTCTGTCAAATAAATAAATAAAATATTAAAAAAAATGCAAGTTAAGTAGTGTTATTTGCTTTGACAACAGTATTTTGTATACACTAATAAAAACATGATCCAAAGAATATCATATTTATCAATTTGATTATCTATTCCATAAAAAAGGATGCAAAAAAATTAAAAAGAAAGACAAAGTGGGTTTTTCCTGCTCCCAGAAATGTCCCAAGAAAGCAGAAGGTCTTAGCTTTATAGCCCAAGGAAAGATTATTCAGATGGCCAAAAAGAGGTTCCTGCCAATTTCTCTCAACTTATCGCTCTGTGAAACCCTATGGTCTATAAACTGTGGTGGAGACTGCTTGTTATCCACCCTAAGTTATTGTCTCTCTCTTTTCCTAATAACACACCTCCTCTTAATTTTTATTTATTTACTTAAAAATGTTTGTTTATTTTAGAGAGAAAGAAAATTTGTGTGTGCACAGGAGCAGGGGAGGGGCAGAGGGAGAATCCTCAAGCAGACTCCCTGCTGTGTGAGGAACCCAACATGGAGTTGATTGCAGGGCCCTGAGATCATGCCCTGAGCTGAAACAAAGAGTTGGCGGTTTAAATGACTGATCCACCCAGCTGGTGGCTGTAGGTCATTACTACGTCTCTTTTTTAAAAGGGTAAATGAGTACCTGTTGCAGAGACAAGATTTTCCAGACTTCCTCTCTTGAAGGTGTGACCATGTGGCCAAGCTCTAGTCACTGAGATGGATAGAAGTGTCATGTGTTCATTAAAAACATTTGGTATCACTCAGGGCCCAGTGCTCCTTTTCCTTTTTCCATCTATTTCCTGGTATGCAAATGAAATAATAGAATCCCCAGCAGCCATCCTAGATCATGATAATCAAGCTCAGAGATGTCAGGATGATGAACTGGAAGGAACTTGTGTTCTTGAGTGCTGAGGAACTACAATCTCAGCCTCATTCTGCCAATTTCTACCCTTCAATTACATGAGAGAAAAATAGCTTCTATTTTGTTAAAACTTATTTTGGACTTCACTATTTCTCGCCTCCAAGTTTAGCCCTAATGAAGTCAACACGGAAGCCTGCAGTCATCTTTTGGGAAAGCAACATATTAAAGGAGCCCTGCTCTCACCTTCATAAAATTGCTCCCTGTAGAAAAAAAAAAAAAAATGCTCTGGGGACTGGTTGTGCAAACTTCATTTTCCCCTCAAAGTGGTCTTAAAAGGGTCATAACAGAATCTACTTAAAACTGAGAATGCACAACTATACCAGAGGGGGTTGTAAAATGACCGAATGAACCATATAAAATATACTGAAATAATGTAAGCAACATAAAAATATGTCAAATTTGAATATGGGTTATTCTGCTTTAAATCCCACCAAAAAAGTGAAGTACAGAAGTCTTCCTTTGTTAAATTTTTAATCCTGGTTTGACAGATTGATTCTGAGTTTCTTCTGTAAGAGTTGAATTTACATCTAGTTCTTATGGAAAGGAAGTAACTTCATTACTAGAGCCAAAATATAAACTAGTGCATTCCCATTTTGATTACTTGTTACAATATGTTTAATGCAACTGAAAACATACCATCACTGCATTAACAGTATAAAACAAATTAGAAAATCCCGAGCACATTTTTAATCCATATGATAATTGATTTAAAAAATTCCCATACCAAACAAGTAATTGAATTCATACTCCATTTTTATTACTGGTCAACCAGATGCTTAGCATAGCCATAATATTCTCTTCAAGAAAATAGAGCAGAAAACAAAGGAAAGAAAACAGAACATCTCAAGTTCAGCTTTGTCGCTATGCAAAATAGTGTATGTAGGTAATCAGCAATGAAAAGTGATGCTATTAATAATAATTAAGTAATTACACCTGGGACAGCTGGGGTTTATGGTCATTCTAAATGGTACCTGTCCTCTGCAACAAATCTGTGAAATTAAACTCACTCACTCATTCATTGAATAATAATTTTAATGCCAAATGTGTGCTTTGAATAGCTCTAGCACTAGGGATAAAATGATCATCAAGCTGGACAAGGTAAATATGCTTAATAATTTTTCATAACTGTAAGGAGGAAAGAAATATACAACAATTAAAAATAATTTTAGATAATGGCCAGATGCACCAACAACCTAATACATGTCTACACTGATAGCGACAATGAGCATGGGAAGATAGACAGGAAAAGTGCCCCTTAAGCAAAAGTCTTCATAATGAGAGGGGGCCATTGAAATGGAAATGGTAGAAAAGATTGAACTCCTTTTACAGCACAGAAAATGCAAATTTATTGAAACAGGGATGAGCTTTCTCTGTTCAAAGAATAGACAAAACTGGGAAAAAATTAGCAAATTCAGAGAAATCTACTAAAGTGAGTTTATTGTGGGCTTTCTGTTTACAATAGCAAATTAAATATATTGACTACTTTCTAATTTACTCTCCAAGTAAATTGCAATCCAGTAAATACATGGAAAAAATGGACAAGTTCATAAAAGCTCTGGACACAAAGTGTATCATCAGTTGGCCAAAGATGTCGATTAATGTTGATAATGTTGATAAATGATAGAAATTAGGTGTTTTCATGATGAAAGTCCCCAGCAGAAACTGACATTGTTTTCAGAATAGCGCATGGAGTTTCTGAAGTCAAAATTCCTAGGAGGAAAGGTAGAAGAATTTTAGTAGAGAGCAAATATCAGGCACATCCCCCAGAGTCAATAACTGAAAGACACCAACAATATAGACAAAGGACTCAAGTTCTTTAAAGGACTCAGTTATTAAACACAGTGAAAATCCCTGTCAAGGAGCAAGCCACCTAGGCTTCCATGGCTCTTTCAGGAAATTAAGCCACCTAATCAGGGTAGTCGTCTCTTATTGTCTTTCCAAAAATTTTTTTTGTTTACCACTTTAGCTAACACACACACAAACACACACACACACACACACACACACACACACACACTGTTCTCTAGCTTTTCAGGAGACTCCCTCTGGTTATGTGCCTGACCAGCAGATGTGCTGAAGACACCAGTCAGTAACTAATGGATAACAATGAGGATGAACTGTAGCTCAGTATCCTAGCTATGCCGTTTATCTGAAGATTCATACTTAAAACCTAATTCACAACAGTATATGTTGTAAACATTCATAAGGATAAAATAATTTTTAAAACCTATACAAAATAGCTGTGTTGTATTTTACACATCTGTACTACCAGCCAGTCAGAAAGATTTCCAGCAACTGGAGAATAATTATATACAGAAAATAGTTTGGTATAGGAAGTGAACTGGAATTCCTGTTTTCCTACCAATCTCCCAGTTTAAGTCCTTGAAACAACCAACCTAAGTAAATTTTCAGTTTGAATACCAGATGCACATTTTCTTACTTAAAAAAAAAAAATCATTTATTTTATTTTTTTAGTAACCTATAATGTATTATTTGTTTCAGGGGTATAGTCTGTGAATCATCAGTCTTAGACAACTCACAGCACTCACCATAGCACATACCCTCCCCAGTGTCCATCACCCAGCCACTCTATCCCTCCCCTACACCCTCCGCCCCCGCAAGCAGCCCTCAGTTTGTTTTTGACTCTCCTATGGTTTGTCTCCTTCGCCCGTCCCAACTTGCTTCATTCTTCCCTCCCTTTTCCCCACAAATCCCCACACTGCCTCTCAAATTCCTCAGGACATAAAGATCATATGATAATTGTCTTTCTCTGATTAACTTATTTTGCTTAGCATAATACCCTCTAGTTCCATCCACGTTGTTGCAAATGGTAAGATTTGGGGGGGGGGGTTTGATGGCTACATAGTATTCCATTATATATCTATACCACTTATTCTTTATCTATTCATCTGTCCATAGACATCTAGGCTCTTTCCATATTTTGTCTATTGTGGACCTTGCTGCTATAAACATTCAGATGCACATGCCTCTTTGGAATCACTACATTTATATCTTTAGGGTAAATACCCAGTAGTGCAATTGCTGGAGGATAGGGTAGTTCTATTTTCAACTTTTTGAGGAACCTCCATACTCCAGATACACATTTTCTAAATGATTTTGATGCCTAGTATTAACAAGTATAAACATTCTTTGGATTAATATGGTCTTGACCCATTCCTCACAAAATTCCCACAGAATAAGATTAGGGGTAGAAACAACAGAATTAGACTCCAAGATTTTGAGATTTTAGAACTGTAATGCAAATAAGATAAAAATGTGTATTTAAAGGACTTTACGGACTGTAGGGATTGACATTGTGAGCAAGTGATAGAAACCAAGATGATTCGACAAACCTGAGAAAGGAATAGTTGGTCTTTTAGAAGTGAAAAAATGATTGTGGAATGTCATTCATGAATAAGATAAACAGAAGATTAATCAAAGCTGGAAAATCAATTACATGAACATCTGGAGGGGAGCATGTGGAGTGAGAAGATACAAAATAAAGTACAAAATAAATAAATAAATAAATAAATAAATAAATGAAAAGAAGTTAAGAGCTATAGCAGAGAGACAATGTTGGGATAGCTAATCTGATATAGGGGGCCTCCTCTAGAGGGCACGCTTTTGTTGAGCATCTATAGGGACATTCTATCTTTGCGTATTACATCTTCCCATCCTCTTTATTCTTTCTTTTGGGCTACTGATCAAATTGAGAGGTAGAGTAGATAATTGGTCAAAGTCAATATTCATTTGATATTGCAAAAATGCCAACCAGTAGTAGCAAGAAACATCCTTGAGTTGATGACATGTATCTACAATAACACTGTAATAAACTGAACACTGAAATAAAACTGTAATAAAAAATAAATGACATAAGGGCATCTGGGTGGTTTGGGGGTTAAGGCCTCTGCCTTTGGCTCAGGTCATGATCCTGGGGTCCTGGGATCGAACCCCACATCGGGCTGTCTGCTCGCAGGGAGCCTACTTTCCTTCCTCTCTCTCTGCCTGCCTCTCTGCTTACTTGTGATCTCTGTCTGTCAAATAAATAAATAAAAATGAAAAAAAAAATAAATGACATAAAATGCCTATGTTAACTGCCTCTAAAACCACTTACTGAGGCACTAGCCGGAAGAGTGAGATAAGAATAAGGAAAGAATATTGAGAGATTGGAAAGACACAGTAACTCTCATTAATGTTGCAGATTTTATTATTTTCTGCTAGTGAAGCAAAAAAAATCTAATAAAAAGGAAGGATAAGATAACTTAGCAAATTTTGGGGTATAAGATAACATAGTAAAGAGAATTACATCTTTATACAAAAACTATAAACAAAAATATGAAAAATGAAAAGATATCAGTTAGAAGAAAAAAATTTACATCTATTATAGAAATAAATTGGGGCACCTGAGTGGCTCAGTGGGTTAGGCCTCTGCTTTTGGCTCAGGTCATGATCTCAGGATCCTGGGATGGAGTCCTGCATCTGGCTCTCTGCTTGGCAGGGAGCCTGCTTCCCCTCTTCTCTCTGTCTGCCTCTCTGCCTACTTGTGATCTCTCTCTCTGTCAAATAAATAAATAAAATCCAAAAAAAAAAAAAAAGGTAAAATCTATCACTTGGATACAAATACATAAAGAGCTAAATAAACTGAGCCATATACCATGTTCATGGATACTAAGACTTGGTATAAAAAACATGTATGTTCCTTAGGAAAAAAGAAATAAATTCATCTATTCCAAAATATATATATACATTGCAATGGACCAAAAATATACAAGGCATTATTGAAGAGGAAGAACAAGGCCATATGATACATCTTATTAAATATCACCATACATCCCAATTACATATTACAAAATGTATCAGTTCAGACAATGTAAAATAATTAGTTCCAGAGATGCAAATTAGCAGTGTAAAATAGAGACAAATACATTGTATTACATTAGATGATCTACTGAAGAGTGAACCTCAGTCAATCATATATGTTTATATAAAAATAAAAGAGATATTTCCCTTATCTCATAAAAGACTATCAATTCTGCATGGATTAAACATCTGTGTATTAAAGTTATTGTAAGTGTATTATTTACGAATGATTGGGGAACCAGAACCAGAGCCAGTGAAGTAGAAAAAAAGTTTATTTTAAAGAGAAGATCTTATGTATTTTGCCAAAGCAAAGGAAGTAAAGGCTCAAAAAGGAGCTATTAGAAGAGAAGACAATCCTGTGAACCAGGGACCACATAACGGTGCTGGTGAAGTAGTCTATGGAATATTGTTACCTTATCTCTTGTGGGCAGACATGGAGTTCCTTTATGATGGTCACTGGTCAAGCAGAAAAAATGTATGTGGTTCTAGTCCAGCAGTGTCAGAAGCCCAAGAGAGCTTATTATAAAACAGATTTCTGGGTCACAACTCTGGACTTTGTGATTCAGTAAGTTTGTAGTGGGATAATTTGCATGTCTAAAAATTTCTAGATGATCCTGATCCTGTTGGAGTGGGGACCACTTCTTGAAAGAAACTGCATTAGACCAAGGCAAGCAAACCCAGCAGCATGAGCAGCACTAAGAGCTTATAGGAATACAGGGTCTCAGGCTCCAACCCACATCTACTGGATTCAAAAATCATATATATATATTCAAAAATACATATATATATGTATATATATATTATATATATATTTATAAACACACTTTAAAAAATACCTTTTTCTTTTAGAATGGTTTTAGACTATTAAAAACTAGTCTATATAGTTACATATAGACTATATACCTCCCACCTTGTTTCCTCTATTATCAACATCCAACATTAGTATGATATGTTTGTCACAGTTAATGGACCAATATTGATACTTATCAATATTGATATTTCATTATTAACTGAAGTCCTTACTTCATTCAGATTTTCTTGCATCAGAATAAAATCACCCTGTGAAGCTCACAATTAATGAGTGAGGACTTGGGAAAAGAATGTCTGTATAAATTTTTTATAATTCTTTTGCTTTCGGAGTTTGGAATTCTATCATTTATTCCTGTGTAGATCTAGACAAAATGTAGGTAGATGATTTCACTTCTCCCCAGCAATTCTTGTACACCAGATTACCAATGACTCCAAAAATTGTGCACAATTATTGTGTGTGAATGAACACTTAAAAGCATGTGGATTCTAGCTGTATTTGGGGGAAAAAAAAATCTTTGGAGTTTTTTCCAAACACCTACTGGATTGGAAATAAATCTTAATTGGAAGTTAATGACGCCTCCAAGTAATTTACTATTTTAGCAGAATCTACAATATCAGCAGCAGCCCAGATGACAAAAGCTAAAATTCATATAGCACAAAATCACCTGCCAAAGTCCACCTGGAATGCATCTGCACAGCCAGCTGTGGTTTGTTTTCACAATTTGTGTCAAGATTTCCCAGCCATATAGCAATATAGCATTACGCTTCAAAAGATCAAGTGGATGGATTTTTGCATAGAATTAATTAATTTCAATATGTGCTTTTGTTTTTGCATTGACCCTATCCAGAAGATAAATTAAGTAAAGCCTATTTCCTGCTTTTGATACAATATAACCACACGAATACAAGTACAAATATGTTACTATTTTGGATCAAATCATAAAGAGTGGGGCAAGAGACAGAAGTCTCTTCCCCACTTCATTCCAATAAAAGCTGGATTGAGAGAAAAAAGGTATTTCTATGTGGTTTGAAGACAATACAAAACAGAATAAATAAACGTCCAAAAGAGACAGAGAGTAAAAAACAAAAAATAAAAAACGATGGAGTAATAATCCATACTGTGAAATATAACTGTTATCATCAAAGTGCTTGGAGATACTTAACAATGTATTAATAATAATTAGAGCTAACAACAAGAAAATTGTCATAAAAATTTAAAGTAATATAATTTTAATGTTAAATTTAAATAGTTCATTAATACAAAGATATACAATAGCTATAAATTATCTAGTATAAATATCAGTTATATATCATTTATATTATAAGAAATAAGATATGTGTTTTAAAAATAATGATTTTTAATAGTATTTTTAATAGTATAAGATTTTTAATAGTATTTTTAAAAAGTATAAGAAATTAGAATAAGTACTAATATATAATCGCATGCATAATGCATATATATACACACACGCATGCATAATTGTATATGTGAGTATGTGTCTATACATACAAACATGTATATGGCTATATCAAATGTACAGTGAATGGAAAAATGGAATGTGGTTTCACAAGGAGAAAAAATATGGGAAAATTTCCAGTAATATGGTGTTCCGCTATTTGGGATGCAACACTGGCAATATAGGTTTTTAATCTTCTTATAAATGTGCAAGTTCTGTCAAATAATAAGGAATTATCTGACCAAAATGTTCAGTCCTTGAGACTAGAAAGGAAAGTAATCCACCAAGCTGTTTATTCCCTGAGGATAATTACTAACTAGCAGAACAGGAGTTAGGTTTGAAGACATAGAAATCAAAATTCCAGGAATGCTCTAGCTAGAGATACTAATAGGAGATTTCGACTCAAATTTAGGCACTAAGTGGTAGTAGCCTCAAGATGTGCCCAAAGAAAAACCATCTTATTCCCCTAACCAGAGGTATCTGAAAGAAAAGTCCAGTGATATTGAGCAGAGGAAGAGACGAGTCATTGAGGAATATAACTAGAAATTGAGTCCTGTGTGAAATAACCCAAAACCCACCTCCCCAGGTGGTCCAAAACACCACAAACCATAAATTGTGTTACCTTTCCCAGAATGGCAATACCAATTATTGACATAAATTCCCATAAATTCCCATAAACCTCAGTGGAGGAAGGTACCTTAATTTCAATCAATAAATTTCCATCAATAAGCTTTCCTATTCAACATCAGTAATTAGTTAAGAAAATCATATTTTGAGCTTGAAAATTTCAACCAGGAGTTTACTTCTCCTTTTTAATCATCAAAAAAAAGAATACCATGGTCTTTTAAATTTTGCCCGATTACCAGCACCATTTATTGAAGAGACTGTCTTTTTTCCACTGTGTATTTTTTCCTGTTTTGTCGAAGACTAATTGACCATAGTGTTGAGGGTCCATATCTGGGCTCTCTACTCTTTTCCACTGGTCTGTGTGTCTGTTTTTATGCCAGTACCATGCTGTCTTGGTGACCACAGCTTTGTAATAAAGATTGAAATCAGGTAACGTGATGCCCCCAGTTTTATTTTTGTTTTTCAACATTTTCTTAGAGATTCGGGGTCTCTTCTGATTCCATACAAATTTCTGGATTATTTGCTCCAGCTCTTTGAAGAATACTGGTGTAATTTTGGTCAGAATGGCATTAAAAGTATAGATTGCTCTAGGCATTATAGACATTTTAACAATGTTTATTCTTCTGATCCAAGAGCATGGAATGGTCTTTGATATTTTTGTGTCTTTTTTAATTTCCTTCATGAGTGTTCTGTAGTTCCTCGAGTACAGATCCTTTTACCTCTTTGGTTAGGTTTATTCCCAGGTATCTTATGGTTCTTGATGCTATAGTAAATGGAATCAATTCTCTAATTTCCCTTTCTGTATTTTCATTGTTAGTGTACAAGAAAGCCACTGATTTCTTTGTATCCTGTCACATTGCTGAATTGCTGTATGAGTTCTAGTAGTTTGGGGGTGGAGTCTTTTGGGTGTTCCATATAAAGAATCATGTCATCTGCGAAGAGAGAGAGTCTGACTTCTTCATTGCCAATTTGTATACCTTTTATTTCTCTTTGTTGTCTGATTGCTATTGCTAGGACTTCTAATACTATGTTGAACAAGAGTGGTGAAAGTGGGCATCCTTGTCGTGTTTCTGATCTCAACGGGAAGGCAGCAAGCTTCAATAAATGGTGCTGGGAAAACTGGACAGCTATATGTAGAAGAATGAAACTAGACCATTCTCTTACACCGTACACAAAGATAAACTCAAAATGGATAAAAGACCTCAACGTGAGACAGGAATCCATCAGAATCCTAGAGAACATAGGCAGTAATCTCTTCGATATCAGCCATAGCAACTTCTTTCAAGATATGTCTCCAAAGGCAAAGGAAACAAAAGCGAAAATAAACTTTTGGGACTTCATCAAAATCAAAAGCTTCTTCACAGCAAAGGAAACAGTCAAAAAAACAAAGAGGCAACCCACAGAATGGGAGAAGATATTTGCAAATGACAGTACAGACAAAATGTTGATATCCAGGATCTATAATGAACTCCTCAAACTCAACACACACAAAACAGACAATCATATAAAAAAAAAATGGGCAGAAGATATGAACAGAGACTTCTCCAATGAAGACATACAAATGGCTATCAGACACATGAAAAAATGTTCATTATCACTAGCCCTCAGGGAGATTCAAATTAAAACCACATTGAGATATCACCTTACACCAGTTAGAATGGCCAAAATTAACAAGACAGGAAACAACATGTGTTGGAGGGGATGTGGAGAAAGGGGAACCCTCTTACACTGTTGGTGAGAATGCAAGTTGGTGCAGCCTCTTTGGAGAACAGTGTGGAGATTCCTCAAGAAATTAAAAATAGAACTTCCCTATGACCCTGCAATTGCACTCCTGGGTATTTACTCCAAAGACACAAATGTAGTGAAAAGAAGGGCCAATGTTTATAGCAGCATGGTTACCACGGTCGCCAAACTATGGAAAGAACCAAGATGCCCTTCAACGGACAAATGGATAAGGAAAATGTGGTCCATATACACTATGGAGTATTATTCCTCCATCAGAAAGGATGAATACCCAACTTTTGTAGCAACATGGACGGGACTGGAAGAGATTATGCTGAGTGAAATAAGTCAAGCAGAGAGAGTCAATTATCATATGGTTTCACTTATTTGTGGAGCATAACAAATAGCATGGAGGACATGAGGAGATGGAGAGGAAAAGGGAGTTGAGGGAAATTGGAAGGGGAGGTGAATCATGAGAGACTATGGACTCTGAAAAACAATCTGAGGGGTTTGAAGTGGCAGGGGGGTAGGAGGTTGGGGTACCAGGTGGTGGGTATTATAGAGGGCATGGATTGCATGGAGCACTGGGTGTGGTGAAAAAATAATGAATACTGTTAGGCTGAAAATAAATAAATTTAATTAAGAAAAAATTTTGCCCGATTATAAAACAACTTTGACACTATATGTGGAGAAAAATTTAAATGTTTGTGTTATCATTGGAGAGACAGAGAATTATAAAATATAAGGCAAATTATAAAATATCATACAAATAACAAATATTACAACAAAAATTTAATTACAGTTATATACTTTACAATTCTTATTCTGATAAATATGACAAAATTTTCCATTTCAACCTATTTTAAGTGATAGTTCATTGGGATTCATTATATGGAATTAATTCACATTGTTGTGCAATAATCACCACTATCTATATCAAACTTTTTAAAATCCCAGACAGAAAATCTGTACCCATGAACCAATAAATCTCCATTCTCTTTGCCCCCAGCCTTGGTAATGAGTAACTAATTTTCTTCTCTATAAATTTGGATTAGATCCCTCTCTCTCTCTCTCTTCCTGCCACTCATACTCTCTCTTTCTCTCTTAAATAAATAAAATCTTTAAAAAATAAATAAATGAGATTTTACATTAAACAGTAAAATGTAGACATAAAGAGGTTTCTTTTTAGAAATAAAATATATTGTGATTCTAAATTAGTATAAATCTCTTAATACTGCCTCAACATATAGACATAAAAAGAAACAGAATGATAAAGATATATAGACAGATTCATAATCCTATTGGGAGATTTTAATAATCTTTGCAAACTGGAAAATAAGCACATAAAAGTCCATTAGGATATGAAGGATATGAAACTCATTAAGAACACCTAATATTTATATATATTTAATTTTATATTATGTATGTGGGTTGTGTTTTCAACTTCTTCATGCATATATGTATATATACATATATGCAACCTCACCATTCATGCATTTGTATATGTGTGTGCAATGTATAACTCAAAATAATAAAGACAAGAAAAAAGGAAAATGAGCAAGTCTTCAATAGATACTTCAAAAAAGGCTTATTCAATGGCCAGCAAATATTTCAAACAGGATTCAAGGTTGATACCTATTTTTTTAATCTGGGTGTAACAACTACTCAGAATTATACCATGTAAAGGAATGAAACCCTCCTGCTCTGCTGTAAAGAGTGTGAAAGTGTAGTGGCTTTGGAAAATGGGTTGGCAATGTGGACAATCCACATATGGTATATGACTCAGCCCTTCAGTTAAAGATAGGCACCCTGAATCAACTCTAGCTCTTCTGCACATATGCACCAAGGTGTCAAAAATGTTTATAAAAGCATTATTCATAAAAACCCCAAACTGAAAATGACTCAAATTTCCATCAACAGAAGCACAGAAAACAATTCTGAGTATGTGAAGGTAACACTTTCTACCAGTGGAACTGTACACAACAACTGGAGTTTAGACACAACATGAATCTATTTCCTAAACATACATATGAGAGATAAAAGCAAGTGCAAAAGAATACATAATGGACAAGTTAATCTAAATAAAGCAAATAAGCCACATGTAAATGCTATTTTGCTACGTGTGTGTGTGTGTATGTGTTGGGTATGTAGTAAAATGATAATGAATAAGCTGTTAAGCATTTGAGATATTGACCAAAACATCTAACCCACTGTCAACAGAAATGTCACTGATGGCATTTTGTTTCTTTCCTGATCTCAAAGAAAAGTTTCATTTCACAATTAATATGATGTTTGTTGTTGGATTTTAGAAATAACTATTTTTATGTTATAAAGTGCACTTTTATTTCTAATTTGCCAGGAATAGTTTTAATCCTGAATATATATTACAGTTAATCAAAAGCTGTTTTTGCATTTTATGTGAAAGATGTGGTATTTTTCTCCATTCTGTACCTGAGATGTATTACAATAATTGATTTTGTAATATAAAAATCAATCCAATATTATTAAGATTAAATCAACCAGGGTAAGATGTATTTTTTTAATCAGTTTGCTAAAATTCTGCTCAAGATTTCTATTTATGTTCTTAAATTAGAGTTCCTTATGATTTGTTTTCCTGTAATGTCATGTCAGTTATTGGAGTAAAGATTACGTAAGCCTAATAAAGTGATTTGTGATATATTCCTATTTTTCTATACACTACAAAAATTTACAAGCTAGGTGTTTCACTTTCCCTTTAGTATTTTTAGGTTTTCATGGGGAAATCATCTGAGCTTGGAATTTTCTTTATGGTAAAGATTTTTAATGCGGTTGTCATTATGTTAATAGAAATGTTTTATAATTGAATTATTTATTATTTCAATTTCTTTATAAGATTTTATGTATTTTCTGTTTCATCTTTTCTCTTTGTCCATTTTAAGCTAAATTTTATTACTAAAAATTGTTCATAAAATAGTTGTGATTTACTTTTGGCAGCATCTTGTAGCTAATGTTCTGTTAAAACATCTAGTTCTGTTAAACACACATAAATTTTTCAAATTTTTGACATTTGAAAATAATAATGTAAATTTAAAATATTTGCTTACATGTGGTTTCAGTTTCATTATTTTTTGTTATACTATGTATATGCATATATATAAATTTCAAATACCTTTTATTTGGTGGGTTATGTTTTCAACCTCTGAACTGCTTTTGTTAAACAAAATCTTGTCATATACTTATATTTATAAATCTTTTCCTTTATCACTTATGTTTTACACACTGTTTAAAAAATTCTTCCCAACTCCAAAAAGTTAGGGATAATATTATTTATATTAACTGCTTAAAAGCTTTATATATATTTTCCCAACACATTCATGTGTTTAGTAAGCCTGGAATTAATTTTGGAAAAAGGTACAGTATATGACATCGATTTTTTTTTAATTTGGTATGAAGTAGTACTATCTCCATTTATTAAAAAGTCTGTTCTTTTCTCATTTATCTTCCATGACACCTCTCATATGTCAAGTGTCCCTTCAAGTATGAATTTATTGGATACCTTAGTGGTTCAGTTGGTTGAATGACTGCCTTCAGCTCAGGTCAAGATCCTAGAATCCCGGTATAGAGTCCTGAATCTGGATCCCTGCACAGCAGGGGGTCTGCTTCTCCTTCTGGCCTTCCCCCTTTCATGCTCACTCTCATTCTCTCTCTCTCTCTTTCAAGTAAATAAACAAAGTCTTAAAAGTATGAATCACTTTAGGATTCTCTTTTTGTTGCCAATGTCTGTTTTACAATGCTGACACCAATTATACGTTGTCTTAATCACGTTAACTGTTTGAGTTATGATAACTTGTAGATTCTCTCCTTCCACTTTTTTTTCCTCAAAAATACCTTGCCTATTCTTGTTTTTTATATGCATGTAAACTGTATGTGAATAAATTTGTTGAGTTCAATAAAAAATTCTTTATGATATGATTGAGATTATATTGAATCTACATACAAATTCATGAAAAATTATATCCTTATGATATGGAATTGGCAGAAACTATGAAGGATATGAAATTTTATTCCTCATGTAAGCTATCAAATTAACTTTTCACAGTTTCACAGATGCTGGTCTAGGAAACACGTACTTTTTACTGAACAATAAGCCTGATGAACCTTTGCCTAAGATTGAGACATTGTCTTTATTTCACTCTCTGTCTTTATTTCACTAGACAGTAAACAAACTTTCACTCTTCTCAGGAAGGAGACACTCTATCTATCATGGCATTTTGTCATAGAAACATCCTTGAAAAGATATTCTGGAAAAAAATAGAGTTGTGACTTCATGGAAAACATGCAGAAACATGAAAAGCCAATGAAGAATTGTTTCCCAACGGGAACTTCTATTTCCATGGGACCATATCATATCTTGCTTTTTATCTATTTCTACTTTGATGTATCTAGATTTCAAATACATATTACCTCTATGGGAAAACAAGAAAATTCTTATGTAGACGGTCTTCTAGAGGACTTTTTGGGTATAAGCAATTTTCTACATCCTAATCTTCATGGTATTTACATGGACATTTTTAAAAAATTAGTTCTTAAATTGTACATACATATTTTACAAATTTTATTTGTACCTTTTATCTTGTGATAAAATAAAGTGTTTAAAAATAACCTTAAAATAATATCACTGATGAAACCCAATATTAGACTGATAAGAAATTTGAGTTTATTCATGACTCTCCTATACTTCTATCAGTCTTGGTTTATCTCCAGTTTTTCTCCATTTCTAGGGAGTAGTTTCTTAGGGATCCAAACTGAGATTCCAGGATTTGGAGAATGAACCACAAATATTTAGTAAGTACATTTCACCTGTATGCCTGGGAGAAGAGAGAAAAGAAATGCAACCATGATTCTTAAACTTTAGATAATAAACTTCTGTCATGGGTACCTTTGTTGATACAGACATTTAGAAACTGTTCCTTTAAAAAAGAAAGTTTACAAAAATGTATGTATGTACATTTTCTTATGTATAACTTTAAAAGTTCACATACATTTTAAACAATTAACAATACTTAACAACAATAACAGGTAGTACGTGCAAAAACACCAGGTGAATGGTATAACTGAAAAAAACTATAGTGATCAGAAGAATAAAGGTTCAGAAAAATCTCAGACATCGAGGAATGTTTATGGAGGAGATGAGACTGAATGACAATTAAGATGAAGGAAAGTATGGAGAATGAAGAGATCTCAATAGAAACAGCCCATAGAGGAAAGGCAGGAATGTAACAAAGAATCCAAACAAAAATGAAAACAATAGTGAAAAATCCCACCAACACCTGATATTTTAGGCAGGGTGATGAGAGCAAATGGGGAGGTCAATATTTAAGTATCAGCTAATGTAGAAGGGCTGATCACATAAAAGTAAGAACAGAAAAATACTCAATGTACTCAAGAAAACGTACACAAGAGGAGGTCAAGTACATCTTTACCGGAAAAAGTGATGTGCTAAGGTAGAACTCTGGGAGAAAGAGATAAATGCATAAAGCATTAGAGGTTGAGTGTACAACAAGGTGAAAAAATTCTCTATTTGTGGGGTTTAAAAGCAGTTGGATGATGTTAAAGTACAAAGCATACACCAGTCTGGTAGCAGAAACAAAGAGGACGATGGTGTCACAGAGATACTTGCATATCAATGATAACATTTAGATTTTATTTCCTGAAAAATTATAGACATATGGAGAGAGAGAAATAAAAAGCACAGGGTTAACCCTCAAGAAAGAAAGAAAAAACCATGAGTAAGATGCACTGAATGTGTACATATTTGCTTTACAATACCTCATTCAGAAAAACTCATGATGACTTATAAAAATACATAGTGCTACATTTGCTGTAAGTTAAAAAAAAAAAAAAAGAATAGAACGAAACAAGAAGTTGAGGCTCCAGGCTCAGCACAGAGTCTGCTTGGGAGTCTATCTCCCTTTCCCTCTGTCCCTGCCGCCCGTAGACTTTAAAGGAAAAAAAAAAAAATATATGTATATATATATATATGGAATGTAGTGACTATGAAGCACATTAACTGATTTTTTGGCATAGTTTTATACAACTTTTTAATGACAAAGTTTAATTTGGTAACTAGCCTATGAGAGATTATAACTGTAATGCCATCATTACAGGTAGCATGAAAGGAAGGTATAAATTTGTTAATTTATTTTAATAATTTGAAATATAAGTGGATATTTTTATACACATGGTGTTATTCTAACCATGTCCTTTTAAACTTATCACAGTCTCAAATTAATGCTTGAAAACATAATTTTATTGCACTGTGAATAAATACATTTTTAAGTAAATTTAGTTCCAGGGGTCTAATGCTACTTTTTAGATCACTACAAATGATAATTTACTGATTTATATATTCTTTTTTGATAGTGGGCACACTATTTTGACAATTACTCAATTAATTAATAGTAATGAGAACAGGCAAACGTACTTCACACATACTATTTTGCTTAAAATAACAATGGAACGGCTTGGAAAGAGTCAAGATAGTAACAAGCCAGCAAAATGGAAAGAAGATCCAAAGATCTCATTACATTTTCTGTATAAGGATGTCTGCTTTGGGGACCATTGGATACACACATGGCTGCTACTTTCCTTTTATTATAGTCATAAAGAGCTACTGAAGCTCATAAAAAGTAGCTGGCAGATTTGTAAAAGATATAACAGCTTGTCACAGAGGTTTCCACAGAGTCATCTAAGGAAAATATTCCTTCCAAAGCATAGCTAGGAGCTATTTATGTTAGAACTGCCTACTTTGTCACAGTAAACTGACTATTCCTCCTATCATCTGGGCTGGCAAGATGGGGACCTGTTCTTTTTGACTTTTTACTTAGTACCAGTCAACAGTGTGTCTATGAAGCAGGAGAATTCAGCACTTGTAATGAATGGTATCTGTTTCTGAGATGAGAGTCAAATGATATATATTTTTGTAAGATATTTAACATTGTGTAGTTGTTAATGTGCACCTGTTTTACAGGAGTTCCAAACATACACAGGGAAGAAGAGGCAGTTACCTCTATGTTGAAATATAACTCTTTTTGCTACTGATAACCCACTTTGCCTGAAATTTTCACACTGTTTCTTTAATTTTTTTTATTTTTTATAAACATATTTTATCCCCAGGATTACAAGTCTGTGAATCACTAGGTTTACACACTTCACAGCACTCACCAAAGCACATACCCTCCCCAATGTCCATAACCCCACACCCTTCTCCCAACCCCCCACCCCCCAGCAACCCTCAGTTTGTTTTGTGAGATTAAGAGTCACTTATGGTTTGTCTCCCTCCCAGTACCATCTTGTTTCATGTATACTTCTCTTACCCACTTAAGCCCCCATGTTGCATCACCACTTCCTCGTATCAGGGAGATCATATGATAGTTGTCTTTCTCCACTTGACTTATTTCGCTAAGCATGATATGCTCTAGTTCCATCCATGTTGTCGCAGATGGCAAGATTTCATTTCTTTTGATGGCTGCATAGTATTCCATTGTGTATATAAACCACCTCTTCTTGATCCATTCATCTGTTGATGAATAGTTTGGCTATTGTGGACATTGCTGCTATAAACATTCGGGTGCATGTGCCCCTTCAGATCACTACGTTTGTATCTTTAGGGTAAATACCCAGTAGTGCAATTGCTGGGTCATAGGGCAGTTCTATTTTCAACACTTTGAGGAACCTCCATGCTGTTTTCCAGAGTTGTTGCACCAGCTTGCATTCCCACCAACAGTGTAGGAGGGTTCCCCTTTCTCCGCATCCTCGCCAGCATCTGTCATTTCCTGACTTGTTAATTTTCACACTATTAATTGGAACTTCCAGTGAGCAGAAGGATGACTTACATGTTATCTAGGAGTTAATATACATTTGGTTAGTACAACCAATAATAAGTTCACCAAACTTAGCTTTTAAAATTAGTTCCCAGACATGAATTAACCCTTTAAGGGGATATAAAGAGGCAAAAGAATTGTTGGGGGTTATTTTCAAAAATTTTCATATTGTTTACTCAACCACAGAATCTAGGAGTTCAGAAAAGGTAGAAGGAGTAAAGATTACCCTAAGTTTGCATCTGGGGTGAAGAGCTTTGGAATGGAAGAGAGGAAGAGAGAGACAGACAGACAGACTGGTTGCAGGTGTTACAAAGGGATCATAGTTGGGAGAAAAGTTAGTAACTAGTGTAGTCACCCGGAAGCATTAAATGGTAGCTGAGGACCTGTGGTATGTCTCTTATAACACGTCACAAGTTTGGGATGCCTAGGTGGCTCAGTTTGTTAAGCATCTGCCTTCAGCTCAGGTCAGGATCCCACGTTCCTGGGATTGAGTCCTGTATTAGGCTTCTTGTCGAGCAGGGAGCCTGCTTTTCCCTTTGTCTGCCTCTCCCCCTGCTTGTTCTCTCTCTCTCTCTCTGACAAATAAATAGGTAAAATCTTTTTAAAAATGTCACAGGGTCATTAGTTAATTTCTATGATTCACCAAAGAGCTAGGCTTTTTCCAGATCTCAGTGCCGTCATCAATATAGTAGAACTCTTATTGACCTTCATTTTAATAAATCTGAATCTAGAAATGACTACCAATGCAATACCTCCAAACTGCACATTGGCCTTCTGACCTGCATGAGAACTCTAGGGGGTAAGTATCTGGAAATCCTTCAGTAAGGAAGAAAAAAGAAGGAAAAGAACACAACTTCTTCCTTTAAGACCTCCTCCACAAAGTTACAACATCCCAGTTCTTCATTCAACCTGTTTATATGACTGTCTAAAAGCAAGGGAAGCTGAAAAACTGGACTTTTATATTCTGCAGCTGTAACCCAGAATAGCTTCAGGAGTTTTAATAATAAAGAAAAAGCAAAACATACTGGAATACTTCTTATAGTCTTATTGCATCACTTCAAATCATAATATTTATTGTGCCTTACCTCAATCTTTCATTTTAATGTCCTCGCACTCTACTTCACATAGATTTAGATATATTTTTTCTTTAAGGGACATTGTTTTCTATATTATTTAAGCAGTTCAGATATCTGCTAAGTCAGTGTTTTCCCTGTGCAGACGTTTTGATGATAATAAACCTGTGTTAAACAAACGGATGCTTTAGGAATGAAGAAACTCCATTGAAAACATTCTTAGCTTTATATAAGGAGCAAAATAGGTATGGTCCCAGAGTCTAATTTTGGTTTCCATAAGTCATGATTGATACAGGTATAAAATATGAAAACTATCTATAAGACGAAATCCTGGATTTCCCCAATGGGTAATAAGTTAGATATCAATGTCAAAACCTGATTTCCAGAAACAAAATTTCTATTCTTCCATGTAAGCAATCCAGATTGGTAAGTGTATCACAGACAAAGAATTGAACATCAGTAGCTCAAAGGCAAATCCATTGTCTGCCTGCATAATACCCCAGAATGCACTGGGGCCTTGTGGCCACATGAGGATGTGTAGAGAGCAAGCACCATCACTAACAAATGGCATGCTGAGGTTTTTGTCTCCTTTTGCAATTTTATTTTTGCTTTTTCACTTAAAATTTTTTTATTATTTAATTTTTATTAAGTTCAATTAGCCAACATCATTGGTTTCTAATGTAGTGTTCAGTGATTCCTTAGTCGTGTGTAATACCCAGTGCTCATCACACCACACGACCTCCTTACTCTCCATCATGTCGTTAACCGCCCCCCCCACACACACACACTGTTATCTTTCAGTTTGGTTCCTGGAGTCCAGGGTCTCTCATGGTTTGTCTCCCTCTCTGATTTCTTCCCATTCAGGTTTCTTTCCCTTCCCTTATAGTTATTATTTTTTTCTCTTTCATCATAGAGAATTCAATATAGTCCCTAATCTGATGGATTTACACTCTTATAGAAAAACATTAAAACCAAAATTTTGGTACGCTTTTTGAAAGAAACATTGAACCTCAGTGTGCTCTGAACCATTATAAAATGATTAGGCTCATACATTGTTTTGGAAGTCCAGGGCTGGTCAAATTGATGTTGAAACCAACTGAATGCCAGTGAGTAAGAAAGTACCATGCTGCCCTCAAGAGACAAGACCTGCTTTGACAGCCCTTTATTTATTTATTTATTTATTTATTTATTTATTTATTTATTGTTTTATTGTTTTATTAGTAGTAGTATTGTTTGTTTAGTGTTTTACACAGCCACAGTGAGCTTAAAAAAAAAATTGTCACTATTTATTTTTCTCCTAATTGAACTTTTAATTCTTAAATTTTAATGTCAAGGGTAATTGACAGAGTCATTTCATTCTATAGTATAGTCAGTACACACAGCACACATACAAACACACACAAGAAAATGCAATTTTTATTTCTCTTGTTCAAAATTAAAAGTTCATAATTTACCAGACTGCTTGATCACTATCTGGCATTTTTTTCTAACCTTCAGAAGATTGACCTAGTAGCCCCTTTGGTAAAAATGGTTTGCTGCTCCACCTGAATTTGCTAAGCAAATAGGATTTGTGAAGCTTTTAGACTTTCTCAGTAGATTTTTTTTAAAAAAAAGATTTTATTTATTTATTTGGCAGACAGAGATCACAAGTAGGCAGAGAGGCAGGCAGAGAGAAGAAGGGAAGCAGGCTCCCTGCTGAGCAGAGCCTGATGCGGTTCTCGATCTCAGGACCCTCGGATGAAGGCAGAGGCTTTAACCCACTGAGCCTCCCAGGCGCCCCTCTCAGTAGATTTTTTTATATCATACTTGTTACCCTAACATCATAATGCATACATGTTTATAGATACTTATTATATACTTATCTACATTTACAAACGTGAGTTATAAGTGCAACAGAAAAGTTTTATCTTACTTGTTGATCTATTAACTTAGTGTTGTTTTATGGTATGTGAACTGAATTCCAGAATCCCCTTAGAACTTTCCATGATTTCTGTACTTGTATAAATCTATAATAAGAACAGAAATTATGTGCAAATAGAAAAAAATAGAAATGACAGGAAGTATTAACCACGACATTCACCTTTTAACTGTCTTTACCAAGAAAATAAAAGTTCAGCAAATATTTTACTCAGCTTTTTAAAAGTAAATGGGAGTAAATTAATGTAATTTAAAATTTACCATAAAGCTTATGAAGAATTAAATGAATATTTTATTTTTATTATGATAAATGTCTGTGGTTCGACCCCATGAAGAGGCAGTAGACCACTTCCCCAATCAAACATAGGATTAAAAAATAAGAAAGGAAAAACTAATAAAGAACCCTAACATCATCTACATTACTGATTAAACTTAAGTTTAAAATTATCTATTGTAATAGAAAAAAAATATATAATCACCACACTTCTAGTCTAAGTCTTTGGAAAATTAGAGCGAAAATTAAATTGGTAGAATAGGTCTTTTTACTGACTTTATCACTTCCCATACGTATCTACGAAAGAAAAAAAAAATATATATATATATATAAAGAGACAAGATTACCTCCCATGCAGGACTTGTGGTCAACTAGTTCTAACTAATTAAGCCATGTAAATACTGTAATACACTTACCATAGAACTCAGATCATCTTTGTCTAGAGAAAGGAATGTTGAAACTCAAGATTGTGGGTGCTTACCAGAAACCTCTTTTTATGAAAGTAGGAAAGAGACATTTCCCTTATAGCTATGGTTACTATTTCAAGGGTAATCATATTTCTTTCTGAGGTATTAAAGTGCTATGAACTTGGGTGCCTGGATAACATAGTTGGTTAAGCCTCTCACTAGGTTTCTGCTCAGGTCATGACCTCAAGGTCCTGAACTGGAGCCCCATGTCCAGCTCTGTGCTCAGCTCAGAGTCAGCTTAAGATTCTCTCTCTCCCTCTGTGCTTCCTGCTCTTGCTCTGTCTCTCTCATAAATCTTTAAAAACATTAATAAAGTGTTACAAACTATTATTGTTATTATTTCATTTTGGTAAGAAATCATGCAATTGTTATAAATAAGAAAATGAGTAAAGGACAGACATTTGATAAAAGGAATCTAATTCACATGAGCTTAAATTCTATTAGCAAACCATTTCTTGCTTTTTTTTTCCCCCCACCAGCTACACAGTTCAGATCATTTGTTACCTTAAAGTGGAAGGCTCCAGAGACAGCTTCTTATGAATACTTCTTGAAAGATCTTAGAGGTCAAAAAAGTGATTTAACCTCAGAGATCAGACTCAAATTCTGTAGAGTGCAGAAAAAGAAAAATATAATTTAATTTCTAGGACATTCAGCAGCTAGGGATTTCAACAGCTATAGGCCAACACATGATTTGTGTTGTAATAACCAGTCATGACAGCCAAATATTTTTTGAACTATGTTTAAAAGTGCTTCATACAAAATCTTTTAAATATGCTTGGTAGCTTCTTTTGTAGCAAATCTGGTATGCATACAAACTCACATACATTTACTCACATACATAATGACTCAAATTAATTTTAAAATGAGTTATAGATACATGGATGTCCACAGTCAATAAAGTACGTGTTTGATAAAAATTAGAAAAGTAGGTAACAAGAAATCATAGTTACATTTTGTAATTCTCTCTAATACTTGTTGTTAATGGTTCAGGTCTTGACATTATCCTTTATTTATAAGATTAACATTATTTTATTGCAAATGAACATTTTTACCATGTACACACTTAAGGAACACCTCTTAATTGCTATTGTCTAATTCCTGACTATTGTCCTGCATATAATGTATATTTTAATGATACACCAAGAAATGCTCAATTTTATTCCAAATAGTAAAAGTGAAAAATGTGTTTACTTCAATGAATATATGCTTTGTCTTTTAGCAAAAATTATGTGTATAATGCTTTGGTTATTTATATATGCATAAAAGTGAAATTGAAATAAAATGATCCTTTCTTCAAAAAATTAAATATATCTGCTTGCTGGCAAGTAGACAATATGTCAATATTCAATTTACTTTACATGAGAATATTAATAATTATTCTTTTATTATTTTTGTAAAAAAAATTTTGCTGGTGAGTGGCTATTAAGACAATGACCAATGATTTATGAAGCTCAGGAGTCATCAAGTTTCTTAATGGTAAAATAAGAAAACCAGAAGACAGCAAACAGTTTTAAGCTACAGAAATGCAAAAAGCCTTTCCTCAATAAATATCTTTCCTGTTACTCTTACACCTAAAATACCTGTGCTTTAGGGCACCATGAAATAGAATATGTGAAATAGAGGATTAGACGATTTTTTAAAAAAGATTTTATTTATTTGATAAAGAGAGATCACAAGTAGACAGAGAGGCAGGCAGAGAGAAGGGGAACCTCCCCACGGAGCAGAGAGCCCGACATGGGACTCAATCCCAGAACCCTGAGATCATGACCTGAGCCAAAGGCAGTGGCTTAACCCACTGAGCCACCCAGGCGCCTGGCTTAGAGGATTTTGAAGGTAAGTTCAAACTCAGGTTTGCCTCTTATTTAAAAAAAAAAAAAAAAAAAAACAGATACAGTCTCCATCTCCTGCCCATGTCCTGAGAGGAGCTGCAGCCCTGGTCTGCCCACTAGCAATAGCGGTCCCGCAGAATTGCTCCAGCTTCTCGGTCAAGCAGAGCAAGCAGAGCAAGCAGACACACAGCACCAAGCCTAATAACCCAAAGGCTCCCAACTCCTTCCTCTACACGGAGCTCATTCACCTCCAGGCTGTGGACATAGATAGAGTAGAAGGCTCACAGCCAAGGTGCAGTGGTGGTCACGAAGCCGAGATCCCCCCAGTTCCTACGTGCGGACCACCATCCACGAGAATGCCGGGGCCACTTTCTGCAGCATCATGCACGTGATCCACGTGAATATGGACTGCCCCGTATTTGCTCATGGTTGCCATTTGGACACCCAGTGCCTTCCTGCGCAGGCAGAAGCCTGTGATGGTGAGGAGGAAGCAGGCTGCCCCACCAACAGCTCCTGAGCACCGCCCCCCACCTCCAAGACAATAAAGATGTCAGTTACCTTACCAAAAAAAAGAAAAAATATATATGTATATGTGTGTGTGTGTAAAAAACATACAGATTTAGTGCATTCATGTTAATAATAATCAAAGGTGTTTCGCTAGTATTTATTTGTAAATAAAAAGAAATATTTAAAAATACGTTAATTCCAGCATCAATTATAAAAACATGTGGCAAATGTAAATAGTTCCTATTCATTAAGGGAAAAAAGAAACCCGTGAGAGGCAACGTACAGGTCTAATAATAAGTATAAAGAACACTACAGGGGCACCTGTGTGACTCAGTGGGTTAACCTTTGCCTTCCGCTCAGGTCATGTTCTCAGGGTCCCGGGACTGAGCCCCACATCTGCCTCTCTGCTCAGTGGAGAGCCTGCTTCTGCCCCACCCCCTCTCTCTGCCTGCCTACTTGTGATCTCTCTATCTGTCAAATAAGTGAATAAAATCTTAAAAAAAAAAATGAAAAAATGAAAATGAAATAGAACTAAATAAAAAACTCAGAATGCCAGGGAAGATAGCAAAAATGAAAGGCAGATGGTGGAACACACTAAGTTCCAAGCTATCTCACTTGTGTTTTAATGCCTGCCAATGACTATATTGTTTGTTAATGGAAGTTTAATAATTCTCCTATTCAGGAACATTTGAAAGTTTTCTTTTCTTTTTTTTTTTTTTTTTTTTTTTTTTTTTAAGGGTCTTCATGAGATACATTTTATTATGAGGACCGGATTAGAGAGAGAAAAAAAAATAGAGTAGTCTTTCCTGAATTGGGGCACACCAAACTTACCCCACAGCACTAGTGTTAACTAAATAAGATTTCAGGCACTTCTAAGATGAGATTTAATCTAGTGTATAAGTTATTGATGTGCCTTTTTAATATAAAGAATGATAACCACACAGTGTACCCCAAAATTGAGTTCACAGGCAATTTTATTCTTAGTTTTTATTTTGGTGTAGGTAAAAACTTTTGTATAACACATTTGTGTTGCCTCACCAATCTCTTGCCTATGGAATTTGCAAGCATGAGGCACCTTCACAAAAGTGTGGTACAATAAAAATGATTCTTCAACACACATTTTCCTGTACCTTGATAATAAGAAAATGTTGAAACTTTTGAGAGGGACAACATATAGACAATTTTGGAGTGGAGACAAGTCTTCCTAGTAAAGTTATACATTTTCTTTTGCGCATACCAAAATAGTGTTAGTAGAGATTCCCATTCCAATATATCATAGTCTAGAGATTCTTTGGCAGTAATCCCATTATGATTTTTGACATGCTTCAAGACATTAAGAACAAAATGTTTAAAACTGCTTTATTTGGGCACCTGGGTGGCTCAGTGGGTTAAGCCGCTGCCTTCGGCTCGGGTCATGATCTCAGGGTCCTGGGATCGAGTCCCGCATCGGGCTCTCTGCTCAGCAGGGAGCCTGCTTCCTCCTCTCTCTCTCTCTCTCTGCCTGCCTCTCTGCCTACTTGTGATCTCTGTCAGGTAAATAAATAAAATCTTTAAAAAAAAACTGCTTTATTCAAAATCTTTAAATATGCACAAAGCCTTTTATTGCCATTATAGATACCCACGTGTATGTCCACATATGTATGATGCATTTACACACACATATACACAAACATACATTCTTACACTCCCATTTGTATATTCAGGTGAGAGACAATTCAAAAGTTTGAAAGGAAAATGATATATGTGAAAATCCACAGCCAGGAGGCAATTTCATTAGGGACAGAAGTTTATATACAGTTCACATTAATTTCATGTCTAAGTATCTCTTGGAGACTCTTCATTAGCTTATGATATCACTTCTTTCAAACTACTCCATTCTTGAAGATTTATAATCAAAATTCTTCCAAACATTTAAAAAAATAGAGAAAAATTATGAAAGACACACACACACACATACAATCAGAAAGACATGAAAAAAACTTTTACAAGTTTTAAAATATTACAAATAGAGTAATATTTCAAAAAGTACATTAAATAGCTATCATATGTTTTTTCTGAAGTGAAAGGAGAATTTATACCAACAAATATATTTTAAAAAGTGAAATCATGAAAATCATTGAAATATTATTCGGATAGATAGATAGGCAGACAGATATAGATGGATAGATACAGATAATATAGATATATTTTCTCTAAAATTCATGGTTCAATGGAACCTCATTGGATAAAGAGTTAGAGGTGTCTATGCAGCAGAAACTTTAAAGATAGTTTCCATTTGTAATTTTGTAACGTTCTGTTTCATACCAACGTTCTCCCTTTTAGGTAACTGAAAGAGCACTTTATTTTTCTTAATCTGGCTCATTTACACATTTTGGGATAATAAAAAGGGATGAAGACAGTAACATGATTGCCTCTAATCTGTAAAGGAAAACGCTGAATTGTAACTCTATTATTTATGTCAGAACATAGAAATAAAAATAAAAGTATTCCCTGCTTCTGATCTCTTGCAGGTGTACCAGCACTGTCTTTTCATCATCATCTTAACATGAAAAGTTTCTTTTTCTGAGAAAAAAATAACAAAATCTTTATAGAGATGATGTATTTTCACCTTAGAAGATTCAGATAGATACATGATTTTCTTTCTAGTAGCTGAAATTGTTTCATTTTTTAAAACCGTAAAATTTCATAGAGCTTGTAGGAAATGGCAATTCGATTCAGGATTAATCTCTGTGTTCTTAGAAAAATATATTTTTCTTCATGAATACTTACGGGATAAAAATTGATAGCTATGGACAGATCTCTTTCCTTTCCTTTTAAAAAGCAGTGTGACATGTCTTGACAAGCAAGAGAGAGTTAAGATGATAGGTAATACCTGTTTCTGGAAAATGAATGTAATTTAAAACTACGTGTGCTATTCCCCTGACCCGAAAAGATTTAAAAAGCATTAGCAAGATCTTAAAAAGTATTTCTGACCCCTAAAAAGTTACTGTTATTGTCCACTTTTTGAAATATCTTTTAAAATAAGTTTTTATATATGCTATGTTATTCACTTAATTATATCTTTAGTATCTTTAGGTATTCAAAAGAGTCTATTTAGAAGTGTCATTTCCTCAGAGAAATGCCTATTCTATTCATATAAATTAGTACAGGCAATATGCAAATAGTAGTCTTGTGTTGTAATCTAGTCTCATATTACCTATTACATCAATGATTTGCAACATCTATATATGAATTTCTGCTTTTATTTCACTATTTAAAATCACTATTCTTTTTAATCTTTGTTTCATCTAATAATTTTTGAGAACAGATAAGGCAAGCATTACTATTCCTATTTTAAAGATGGAAGTGCTTCTCTACTCATATACCCAAAACATTGTAGCATGGGAGTTAAAAACACAATTCAGCTAATTAATATTCATGCAACTTAAGGAAGAGACAGAAATTAAATTTAATTAATCAAAATGTTAACCAGAAAGTCCTCTTTGAAAGACCTTGACTAATACAATGGAAAGGCAGGGAGACGTATTAGGGAGGTGAGAGGGACAGGGGTGTGGCTGTGCTGGAACCAAGCTAGAGATTCTTGATCAGGGTGATAAAAAGGTAAATGCTCTGTGTCAATAAACTCTCACAGAGATAAGATCAACAGGAGATTTTAAAATCTTTTGGGTACCTTTGCAAAAGCTAGGCTAGACACTGACACACACACACACACACACACACACACACACACACTTAAGGGGCACACTTCATTTCATACATCTGTCACCTTGTTACCTGCTAAAGACATTGCATGTGGTGATATTCTGAATATCAGTGCCAGGATACAGTTGAGTACTGACTTCACTGCTGCCAAGCAGCACCTCTTGCCATGTGTAAACTACACCTCAGTCCCAGGATGGGTCTCCTAGTCCATACTGACACCTCCCCCAGTCACAATTTGCATAACAAGTGCTGTAACTATAATTTTCAAAAAAAAAAAAAAAAAAAACCTTTATGTATAATACAAATGACACATGGGTGAAGAGTGCAACAATTTCATGCTTCAACATAGGTATACCCTGTGAAACCATTACTACCATCAAGATAATGAAAACTTGCATGCCCCAGGAGTATATCTGTCTATGAGAAAACTACTCCAAGTTTTTGGAAAGTAAGTACATCACTGAAACCCACTCACCTTAGTAGGCAGATTGTGAAGGGCTGAAGAACGTGCTTTTCTAACTTGCATAATGTTCAGCAATAACATAATGGAAAGACAAACAGGATTCAAGAGATAGTTGACTTTCAGTTAGAACATACATGACACTGATGACATTTTGAACAAGAGATAATAAATGGTTAGTAATCATAAAATATATAAGAAGATCCAAGTGAATCATAAAACCTTCTAGAAAAAAATCAAAAATAATAAATTGTTCTAATTAGTACTTAAATTGAGGCTTTCGGATGGCCATAAAAATCAAATGAGAAAAGTATCTTGAAGCACAGAGTAGAATTGCTGAGTCAGAGATTATGATGAAAAGATAACAGAATTAGTGGATAAACACTGCAGACCCATATTGTGAGTGATATTTACTCCCAAAAGGGGGAGAGGGGGATACAGGAAGAGGAGGTAATGACATCATAAGTAACAAAAAATAATTGCCCATGACAAAAACCTGATCTTCATGCAGGACTGGATAGAAAAGAGGCATACCATTGAAAATCTTGAATTCTAAGGTTAAAGAGAAAATCTTACAAACCACCAGAAAGAAAAAGTTACCTGCAAAGGAAAAAAAAAAAAAAATCAGACTGGGATTGGGCATGTCAGTAGTGCAATGGAAAGTGAAAGTCAAGGAGAAGGACTCTCTGGAGAAAAGAAAAAAAAATCAGACATTCTATAGCTCCCCATAATTTAGCTGACGAATGAGAAAAAAAGCAGAGGGATTTTCATACTCTAAAAAAAGTCCAGTGACATTTTACATCCTACCTTAACTGAGGTAGGATAGGACTGAAACCATGTAAACATTCCAGGATGGAAACTTAAAGAAGGAGATGCACAAACAGTGACAGTAAAAAGACCTCATGATAAATCTGGTTGGAACATGATAGACCTGGAATGTATATTTTAAATTCTGAATAAGAAGTCTCGGGAATGAAGTGCTATAGTACAGGAAACATTCTGTTAGCGATTAGGACCAGGAAATCAGCAAACTAATCCTGCTCACTTCCTATTTTTATAATCTTTTATTGAAAGGAAGTCACGTCCCTTCATTTATGTAATGTCTATGGCTGCTTTACACATACTACAACAGATGAGCATAGTGCTGACAGGAACCGTATGCTCCCAGACCAGAAATATTTTCTAAGTGGTCCTTTAAGCACCCCCCCAAAAAAAAAAGAAAAAGAAAAAAATTGCGAATTACAGTCTAGACCTAAAAATAATAAATTTTCTGTACCTTTGAGTCAGAGAATGATATGTAAAGTAACTTCAATATTTCATTGGTAGAAAGGGGAAGAGAGAAGTATTAGGATTCCAAATACAATGGCCATATTTTAAATGGTCCTTATTCTAAAGAAGACAAAGAATAGTGCAGGGGAGCAAACAGTGCACTTTATAATAATAGTATTTTGTTTTCAGATAGTCATAGAAAACTATGTGTCAAAACTGAAAGGGAAGAAAAGTGATTTTCTTCTACCCTTCTGAGTCTTGGCTGAGATCCTATGTAATAAAGTAATAATTACAGAGAGAGAAAAATTATAGTTTTATAGTTATTAATTAATTATTATAGTGTTATAATTATTAATTAAAATTTATAATCATTAATAAGAGAAAAACAAATGAGTTAGTTAACAAGTACTCCACATGTAGACATGGGATACTTGGGAGGCCTTAGAATCCAGACTTAAATACCACTTAAGAACAAGGGAGAGGAATATACTATGCAGCCATCAAAAGAAATGAAATCTTGCCATTTGTGACAACATGGATGGAACTAGAGCATATCATGCTTAGCGAAATAAGTCAAGCAGAGAAAGACAACTATCATATGATCTCCCTGATATGAGGAAGTGGTGATGCAACTTGGGGGCTTAAGGGGGTAGGAGAAGAATTAATGAAACAAGATGGGGTTGGGAGGGAGACAAACCATAAGTGACTCTTAATCTCACAAAACAAACTGAGGGTTGCTGGGGGGGGCGGGGGGTTGGGAGAAGGGGGGTGGGGTTATGGACATTGGGGAGGGTATGTGCTTGGGTGAGTGCTGTGAAGTGTGTAAACCTGGTGATTCACAGACCTGTACCCATGGGGATAAAAATATATGTTTATAAAAAATAAAAAATTAAAAAAATAAAGAACAAGGGAGAGGAGATAGGAAAAGGGAGAGATGTAGGCCTTTAGGGGGAGAGTAAGTGATTTTTAGGAATGATGGATGGACCTTTACTAAAATAGGTAGAAGACATAATAATTTGTGGCAAAGGTTGTCTGGTTGTGGTATAAACTTCTGGCTTGTTTTCCTGTGAGGAGTCAGTCGTCCCTGGTTAATGAAACTCCTAGCGGTATTTGTGACAACTGAGTGCCATTTGTGGGAACTGTCTTTAGGCACATAAGAGGAATTCAGAGAAAGGATTCCATTGCATTTTCTGTTTGTTTGTTTGTTTGTTTGTTTTTCCCCAAGTACCTACAGCTCACAATAATCAATATATCAAAGGGACATATTTTATGGTAGGACATTCTGCTACTTTTCAACACAAAGAAAGGTAATATTAGTGCTGTGGAAAATAGGTAGATATTACACATTACTTGTGGAGCATAAGGAATAACATGGAGGGCATTAGGAGAAGGAAAGGAAAAGTGATTGGTGGAAATTGGAGGGGGAGATGCATCATGACAGACTGTGGACTCTGAGAAACAAACTGAGGGTTTTGGAGGGGAAGGGAGTGGGAGGATGAGTGAGCCTGGTGGTGGGAATTAAGGAAGGCACACATTGTATGGAGCACTGGGTATGGCGCATAAACAATGAATCTTGGAACACTGAAAAAATAAAATAAAATTAAACAAACAAACAAAACAAACAGAAAACTCCTAATGGATAAAAAATTGAAGAAACCAAAAATAAATACAAAGGTAAATAAGGAGAATACATAAGACACACAGGGTACTTCAAATGGTAACTATAACAATTTTTATAAAAAGTTCGGGCACCATTCCATGCTCTTGGATCGGAAGAATAAACATTGTTAAAATGTCTATACTGCCTAGAGCAATCTATACTTTTAATGTCATTCCGATCAAAATTCCACTGGTATTTTTCAAAGAGCTGGAGCAAATAATCCTAAAATTTGTATGGAATCAGAAGAGACCCCGAATCACTAACAAAAGGTTGAAAAACAAAAATAAAACTGGCTTCATCACGTTACCTGATTTCAAGGTTTACTACAAAGTTGTGATCATCAAGACAGCATGGTACTATATAAAAACAGACACATAGACCAGTGGAACAGAGTAGAGAGCCCAGATATGGACCCTTAACTCTATGGTCTAATGATCTTCGACAAAGCAGGAAAAAATATACAGTGGAAAAAAGACAGTCTCTTCAATAAATGGTGCTGGAAAAACTGGGCAGCTAAATGTAGAAGAATGAAACTTGACCATTCTCTTACACTGTACACAAAGATAAACTCGAAATGGATAAAATACCTCAATGTGAGACAGGAATCCATCAGAATCCTAGAGGAGAACAGAGGCAATAACCTCTTCGATATCAGCCACAGCAACTTCTTTCAAGATATGTCTCCAAAGGCAAAGGAAACAAAAGCAAAAATGAACTTTTGGGGCTTCATCAAGATCAAAAGCTTCTGCACAGCAAACAGTCAACAAAACAAAGAGGCAACCCACGGAATGGGAGAAGATATTTGCAAATGACAGTACAGACAAAAGGTTGATATCCAGGATTTATAAAGAACTTCTCAAACTCAACACACACAAAAAAGATAATCTTGTCAAAAAATGGGCAGAAGATAAAAACAGACACTTCTCCAATGAAGACATACAAATGGCTATCAGACACATAAAAAAATGTTCATCCTCACTAGACATCAGGGAGATTCAGATTAAAAACACATTGAGATATCACCTTACACCAGTTAGAATGGCCAAAATTAGCAAGACAGGAAACAACATGTGTTGGAGAGGATGTGGAGAAAGGGGAACCCTCTTACACTGTTGGTGGGAATGCAAGTTGGTGCAGCCACTTTGGAGAACAGTGTGGAGATTCCTTAAGAAATTAAAAATAAAGCTTCCCTATGACCCTGCAATTGCATTACTGGGTATTTACCCCAAAGACACAGATGTAGTGAAAAGAAGGGCCATCTGTACCCCAATGTTTATAGCAGCAATGACCACGGTCCCCAAACTGGAAAAAACCAAGATGCCCTTCAACGGACGAATGGATGAGGAAGATGTGGTCCATATACACTATGGAGTATTATGCCTCCATCAGAAAGGATGAATACCCAACTTTTGTATCAACATGGACGGGACTGGAAGAGATTACGCTGAGTGAGATAAGTCAAGCAGAAAGAGTCAATTATCATATGGTTTCACTAATTTGTGGAGCATAACAAATAACACAGAGGACAAGGGGAGATGGAGAGGAGAAGGGAGTTGAGGGAAATTGAAGGGGGAGATGAATCATGAGAGACTATGGACTCTGAAGAACAACCTGAGGGTTTTGAAGGGGCAGGTGGTGGGAAGTTGGGGTACCAGGTGGTGGGTATTATGGAGGGCACGAATTGCATGGAGCACTGGGTGTGGTGCAAAAACAATGAATTCTGTTACGCTGAGAAGAAAAAAAAAAAAAAGTTCGGGCACCTGAGTGGCTCAGTGGGTTAAAGCCTCTGCATTCAGCTCGGGTCATGATCCCAGTCCATTGAGCCCTGCTTTGGGCTCTCTGCTCAGTGAGGAGCTTACTTCAGCCTCCTCTCTCTGCCTGCCTCTCTGCCGGCTTGTGATCTCTGTCTGTCAAATAAATGAATAAAATTTAAAAAAAATGTTGAAGTAAACAAGATCACCTTCTAAAAGATACCCTCGGACTACATTAAAAAGAAAAGACTTCCACTAAGCTATTGATAAGAAAATTTAACCAAATTGACAAATTAAGGCTGAAAAATAGAAATGACAAGTGAAAAATGGGCAAAGGAAAACAAAAGGACAAGCAAAGTTGTAGAAACAAATTATCCCCAGCACAATAAAAGGTTATCCCATATTTACATAGTATTTCTTTTTTTTTTTTAAGATCTTATTTATTTACTTGACAAAGATCATAAGTAGGCAGAGAGGCAGAGAGAGAGGGAAGCAGGCTCGCTGCTGAGCAGAGAGCCCGATGCGGGGCTCGATCCCAGGACCCTGAGATCATGACCTGAGCCCAAGGCAGAGGCTTAACCCACTGAGCCGCCCAGGCACCCCTTACATAATATTTCTTAGTGTGAGATCAGTGTTCCTTGTTGGTCTATGATTCCAGCAAAGAGAAGAGGAAAGAGGTTGGTGGAGTGTTCCTAGCCACTTTTAGGGACTCTGAGAGAAAGTGGGACACATTTTATGTGGTCACACTCATCGCACAAAGAAGAGACACAGTGTAGAAGATTTTGTAACCCAACAACACCTCTCCTACTTTAGGGAGAGTATGACATTCTCATGCCTGTATTAAAAACCTTTATGAACTGGACATTTGGAGATCGTCACCTAGTTCTGTTGCCAAGAGGTATAGAGAGCAGACTAGTTGTCATAAATCTGGATAAGCCAGGAGCATTCCTAAAACTAAAGTGGGGCTAAATCATGTAATGACTCTGGAGTCATGTTAAGACTTCTGGTTCTACTTTAAGTGAGATGAGTAGCTACGATACGGTTTTGACAGATACATACATATTACCATGTGATGTTTTAAAACAATGACCTTGGTTGCTTTGTGGGAGAGCTTACTGGTAGGGATAAGTGCAGAAAGGGAAGGCAAATGAAAAAGCTTTAGAAGTATTGTAGACAAGGGATGTTGTTGGTTTGAACCGTAGTACTAGCAGTGAAAATAATGAGAATTGGCAGTATCTGGATATATTTTGGGTTATAGCCAACCATAATTGGCATATTGGCATAAAAGAAAGAGTAAAGTCAAAGATGTCAGTCAGGGGCAGATGACAGGTAATGAAAAACTAACAGAAGAAAAAAAAATACAAGTGTTTTTTCAACATTTATCTTGGGAAGACTGTTAGACATATTAAAGCCATGGGAGAAGTGATGAAGGAAAATGATAAACCAATGATGTGTTTAGTAGCTTCTCTTAAAAATAGAACTGAGGTTTAAAAAAACAGGTGATCTGTCATATTTATTATACAGCATCCATAAATTATATTTAATGCTAATTAAATGTCATCTAGTCTTTGACTATTTTATTGATTTGCTGTTTAATAAATGCATATGCCTCCTAGATAGTGTTCACAAAGGATAAAATCTTGTTGTATGACTGCAATCTTTGGATTTATAGGAGAAATAATGGAAATAAATGTGTTTTTCCAAGTGACTTCTATATTGGGAATGATAATGTAATAGCAGATTTATTTGAGGATTTTATATGTAAATTTTCAAAATGCCTTATCAAATGAGGATTTGAATCTCAACACCTAAGCAGATTACATTCTCACATCTTTCCAAGCAAACGTTAGATTCAATTCAGAAAACTGTTTTTGCTGGAGCTCTGGGCCCAAATCAAAAATCCCTGGCTTAGACCACTGTCCCTGAAACAGCATAGCCTAACATTTTCTTAAGCAGTATAATTATAGATACCTAACATTCATTTATTTATTATGTACAAAAATTTTTTGATTTAAGCATTGTGCTTGTTTATTGGGCACAAAAGCCTTAATGCATAAGTCTGGCCATCAAGAAGTTCAGAGTCTACCTATCAGAGAAAGGAACAATTATGTTTCAAAGAAAAAAAAATAGTCCCTATGATATTTTTACAGTTTGTTACGCTTGTTCAAAACTCCAGCCCAGTATGTAGCAGCTATATATTTTGAAGGAAAAATCTTTAGGTTAATATTTTTTACTATTACAATTTTAAATTGCAATATAAAATATCTATGTTCTGTTTGTACACTCAAATTTCATTATGTTTGCATGCAATATATACAAATTTGGAGAAGAGAAAAATTGGCAAATACTGGTTTTTGGAAGGTGGCCAATAAATAACATCTAATTTCCTTATGTTTTAAATTATTAAAAGTATATTTTCATCATGTAAACTACTTGTACTTAGTTTAGACTAAGACATTTTCTTTGTTTTGATACAAAGGTAGGCAAAGTCCACAGGTGCATAAAATCACTGCAAAAATATGCTTTGTGTCCTAGACCTAAGACATTTTTAGCATCTTTGATTCTGCTAGCAGAATGTGAGATTTAAAATATACATATTATTATGATGCACAATGCATAGTCTTTTTAAAATTTCTTGATAAGGGGCGCCTGGGTGGCTCAGTGGGTTAAGCCACTGCCTTCGGCTCAGGTCATGATCTCAAGGTCCTGGGATCGAGTCCCGCATTGGGCTCTCTGCTCGGCAGGGGGCCTGCTTCCCTTCCTCTCTCTCTGCCTGCCTCTCTGCCTGCTTGTGATCTCTCTCTGTCAAATAAATGAATAAAATCTTTAAAAAATAAATAAAAAATAAATAAAATTTCTTGATAAGATCAATAACTTTGTGTCCTATTTAATACATATCATAGGGATATGGAAACATTACTGTTTAATTCTCTTAATAAAAATAAATTTCAGGGTTTGAATATAATGACACACAAGATCAAAAGTGACAAGAGCTCCACAGAAATATCTTTGATAACAAATGTGGTGGAAACAAAGGATTTTTGGTTAAGGTTACATTGTATGTTAGACATCATGGCAAACGCAAAATCACTCAGATATATAGCCACTGCAAGAGAAACTTCTAGCTGAATTTTCCTTTTTCCTTTCAGCAGATGCATGAATATGCACTGAAAAAAATCAAATACTGATGGGATTAATGACATCATTTAATATTATTTCATTTTTAGTTCATTAAAATGACAAATATTCTGGTTTGTACTTCCTTTCTTAGCATAATTTTAATAATCCTCACTTTTATTCTCAAACTTGGCCTGGAATAAAGAAGAAAATACATTCTCACCTATACACAATATATTATTTGGCAAAAACAAACAAACAAACAAAACAAAAAAACAAAACATAAAGGAGACATTGTTCTTGCTTTTTTTCAGTTTCTGTGAATCCTGTGAAGATTCTTTAGGGCACCAATGCTAAATATTTTATTTAGTGAATCAATTTCAAATAATCAGCGGTAGATACCTGGGGAAAAAGTGCCAAAAGGATTCCTCTTTCTTAACATACCCATGTAGGTGGTATGAATTAAATATTCTTAGATCTAGGCTATTAAAATAAGAATACTTCAGCTCCTGGTTAATAATAACAATAGTTTGGAGTGCCTGGATGCTGCAGTCTGTTAAGTGTCAAACTCTTTGTTTTGGCTCAGGTTGTGATCTCAGGGTGATGAGATGGAGCCCCATGTGGGACTCTGCTCAGCAGGGAGTCTTCTTAGGATTCTCTCCCTCTCTCACTGCTTCCCCCACTCATGCTCTCTCCTTCCCTCTCTCTCTAAATAAATAGATAAAGCTTTTATAAAAATAGTTTGCTATGATTAAGGTACTATACTATGTTTTTGAGATTATTTTAATACATTTTATAAATGACAACAGGGTGGAAATTGAAACTCATTTAGCTTCAGTATAACCAAAAGCAATACAGTTATTAAATGGTAACAGTAAGATTTGAACCCAGAAATCTGACTCTAGAGGTTGTGTTATTAGTCACTATAATATAAAATGCTAAGTATCTTTTTTTAAAAGTTTTTAATTGTTTATGTTTTATAAACATATATTTTTATCCCCAGGGTTACAGGTCTGTGAATCGTCAGGTTTACACACTTCACAGCACTCACCAAAGCACATACCCTCCCCAATGTCCATAACCCCACCCCCCTTCTTCCAACCCCCCTCTCCCCAGCAGCCCTCAGTTTGTTTTGTGAGATTAAGAGTCACTTATGGTTTGTCTCCCTCCCAATCCCATCTTGTTTCATTTATTCTTCTCCTACCCACTTAAGCCCCCATGTTGCATCACCACTTCCTCATATCAGGGAGATCATATGATAGTTGTCTTTCTCCACTTGACTTATTTCGCTAAGCATGATATGCTCTAGTTCCATCCATGTTGTCGCAGATGGCAAGATTTCATTTATTTTGATGGCTGCATAGTATTCCATTGTGTATATATACCACATCTTCTTTATCCATTCATCTGTTGATGGATATCTAGGTTCTTTCTATAGTTTGGCTATTGTGGACATTGCTGCTATAAACATTCGGGTGCACATGCCCCTTCTGATCACTATGTTTGTATCTTCAGGGTAAATATTCAGTAGTGCTATTGCTGGATCATAGGGTAGTTCTATTTTCAACATAAAATACCAAGTATCTTTACAAATTAGTCTTGTGTAGAGCTCGTGGTAGAGCAAATAATAAACCTCTAAATATGTCCACATCCTAATCCCTAGACCCTGTAATTATTTCACCTTACATGGATAAAAAGATATTGATGTGGTGATTAATAATTCAATTAAGGATCTCGATATTGGAAGAGTCTCAATTACATGGGTTGGCCTAATGTATCACAAGGGTCCTTGCAGAAGGGAAACAAGAAAGCCAGAGAAAGAAGTGGAAATGTCACAATAGAACCTAAGTTAGTAGAAGAGAGAAAGAGGGAGAGAGAACCAGAAATTAATAACAAAATTGTGGTGTTAATTTTGTAGTGAAAAAACGCACACTAATATTCTTTCACTACCATTCTGAATACATCTTGGGAATTAGTAAATTCTCTTTCATGAGAATATTTTTTTTCAAATAAAATAATTTTCTTAAAATGGACAACTACTTTTATTAGTTTCTTTACTCAGGAAAAAAAATAAAGAAAGGGAGGCAAGCAGTAAGAGACTCTTAATGACAGAGAGCAAACTAAGGGTTGGCGGAGAGGGGGTGGCAGGGGGATGGGTTAAATGGGTGATATGGATTAAGGAAGGCACTTGTGATGAGCACTGGGAGTTGTATATAAGTGATGAATCACTAAATTCTACTCCTGAAACTAAAATTCCACTGTATGTTAACCAACTAGAATTTAAATAAAACCTTGAAACCACAAGTAAAAATAAAGGGTATAAAGAACTCCAAGTGCTCTCGTTGCCTCAGGTTGGTGGATGGAGGCCATGTCTGATCAAATACAAGCCGAAGTCTAGGATTTTATTCTCTGGAGAGGTCTCTGAACTTCAGGACACCAGGCTCATACCATAATGCAAACCCCAACCTTAACACTACCCCTAACCTTTAATGTAACCAAAACTCTATGAAGAAGGTCTCTGAACTGCAGTATACAAAGTGTATTCCTCACACTGGCTCTAATCCTCACCCTCACACTTCCCCCAACCCTAACCCAAGCCCTAACCCTAGATGTGAGGTTGGGGGGGGGAGGTAGATGTGGTATATATATTTATATGTACAATAGAATATTACTCAGCCACAAAAAGTAGGAAATCTTGGCATTTGCTACAACCTAGAAGGAGCTATGGACTATGATGCTAAGTGAAAGAAGCCATTCAGGAAGATACAAATACCAAATGATTCCTCTCACATGTGCATTTTAAAAAGCAATACATGAGTAAAGAGATTAAAGAGAGAGAAAGAGAGAGAGAGAGGAAAACCATAATTTCCTTAATTACAGAGAAAAATGGATCGTTACTAGAGAGGAAGTGGGCAGTGGGTGGGTTAATTAGGTGGTGGGAATTGAGGAGCGCACCTATGTGTTGAGCACCTGATGTTGTAAGGAAGTGTTGAATCACTATATCGTGCAAATGAAACCAATATTACACTGTATGATAACTGGAATAAAAGTAAACCCTTAAAAAAGATCTGCTAATTATAACTAAGGGTGTACTTATTACGGAGGAGTGTGATGAGATAATATTTCACCAGATTAAAGACTTCAGCATTCTTGTGGTCATGATACTCTGGTTCTTTTAGAAATATGCTGCCCTTTCCCACTTGGTGGTCTCACAGTTAATAAACAAACTGCAAATATATCTTCTTTCCTGAACTTCTAAAGTGAGATCATCAAATGGATTTTAGAAACTCATTTACATACAGCTTTAAAATGTACATCGCCCCCTAAAATACATTTCTACAAAATAGTTACAGATAACCAGGAAGATTCAGCTGATAAATACAGCTGATAAATACAGGAACTTGTCTCAGGATGTATTGCTAAAAAATATAACTGCACTAGATATTAATTTTAAAAATCATATGTCATCCTGATTGGAAATAAAAATGTGCATGTTATCTGTATATGTATACACATATCTAAAATATAATATAAATACATATATGCATATATGCATATATACATATATTTATATTCATATGTATGTATGTGTGCAGAAACCTGTCTACATACGTAGGTACTCATAAAAATATTAAGGATGACTATTTCACATCCATACTACTTGTCTCTGTTGTCTAAATATTATTTTTAAAAATATGGGTTATCTATAAAAATTAGTTACTTCGTTTAAAATCTCTCAAACTGGATAGAATTTGTGTTTAGGATTTTTAGTACAGAGGCGATGTAGCTATTGAAAATGTTCTTGGTAATTTTTAGGTTGTAAATTTTTCTTAATGTGCACTTCTGATGTAGTCCTCACAGTGACCTCTATGGGAGGCCTTATTAATATTATGGAGGGATTTGCTGTTTGCCTCCAGATTCCACATACTCACAGAGCAGCAAGGTCTGCAATCCTTCTCTGGATCCCACACATCTGGTGCTATATTCTGCAACTTTTCTCTAAATCACACTTCAGCAAGCAGTTAAAGAAATGTGAACGTACTTCGTTTAGAATTGGAAAAATGTGATAGCTAATGATATTACCCAAAGAACTGAGAATATTTGGCACAGGGAATGTCTGTAGGATCACTGACTTAAAATGATGATAGTAGTTTGGAAAGCATTTAAAGTGCAGAGTTTATCATAACTGAATCAAGAGGGAATTAAATGTCCTGCCCTTCATGGAAAGGTGGTAACAGGCAACTGTGCATTTTGGATTTTGTTGTATATTTTGAAGAGCAAACATTTAATAAGAGGGCACAGTTCCTGTGGCCAATGAAAATTATTAAGAAGAGCAGGGCAGGAATTGACAGAGAACAGGTTAATAGCCTGAAGACTTGGAAAGGAAGCAAAAAATGAATATATAAAGGCTGGCATTTCAAAGTTTAGTTAGATTCAAGCTATTAATGATGGCTTTCAGTGGCACTGGTGAAGAGTGCAGAACTTGCTAATCAAACAGGAATGCCAAAGATGAAGCTTATAGTGGTTTTAAGGAGATAGTCCTCAAGATGACCCCACCTTAATCCCCTGGAACCTGGGAATGGGTCACATCCTATCTCAAATGAGACTTTGTCAAGGTATTTAAAATGAATATAAAGTAAATGTAAATATAAAAATAAAATATACAATAAAATAAAATTTAAAAGTAGGGTGCTTCTTCTCGGTTATCCAGGTGGGCCCAATCTAATCAGATGCCCAGAAAACTTTCTTCAGCTGGGAGCAGAAGAAATACAGCAAAAGTGGAATTCAGAAAGATTTCAAGCATAGAAGACCACATGCAATGACAGGAAACACATCCAGAAGCAGAGAGGGTAATCCCCTGGCTGAGAGCCAACAAGATAATGGAGATCTTAGTAATATTTCTTCAAGAAAGTGGGTTTTGCCAAAAATCTGAGTCTATGCAATCAGATTCTTTCCAGAGTCTCCTAATAAGAGCCCAGTGGGCAGAGAGTGAAATTTTGTTTCAGTTTTCATCTTTTACAACTTTGAGGGGAGAAGCCAACAAACAGAACCAATGAGCCAAATAGAACTTGTGAGTTACAGAACTGTGGGGTGATAAATTTGTGCCAATTTGTTACAGCAGCAATAGGAAACTATAAAGTATAATTTGATAGAAAGGATAGGGTCCTTGTCACAAAGGAACTACATGTCAAAACTTGAGAAGGGTGGTGTAGGTGGGCACAGTTTTCATGGGTGGGCTTATGTGTGTGTGTGTGTGTGTACAAATAAGATGCAATTAAGTGATCACCACAGAGGAGTTTAATTGGAATACTTCAAAAGGAATAATAAAAAGAATAAAATGAATGATGCAGGAAAGTTTGGGTAATGACAAAATTATGAAGATCATTAAAGATTCCTTTGATGAGTAGCAGTCCTGAATGCTGTGTCAATTGGACATCAATAAAACCAGAAGGCTTTATATGAACAAATGTCTTTCATAATTTTTTTTTTAAATCTCAGATGCTGCAAGACCACGATGGATTACCAGGAGTCAATCAGAACCGCTATTCTTCGGATAGAAATGACAAGTATGTGCTTGCATAATGCCAAAATGTGAAAATGACATCTTGAAAGGGGAAAAGATAAAAAAATCAGTAAGACATTTTGTACTTCAGTTTTCAGAAAGCACTACTCTGAAAACTATAGTTTTTCTTGCCTCTTAACAACATTTAGAATTCAATATGTATTTGTATTCTCTCTATAAATCAATTGCATTTTAGCTGTTATTATATATAAGCCTATATTAGACATCCAGGTTGTTAATTTCGTATTATTTCACAAGTTCATCCTGAACTTTACAGACCCTAAATAGATCTTCTTATCTCCCTTCCAGTTCCATCCTTCCCATTACTCTGGTCAGAAATTGTGGACTGATCTTTGGCTCCTTTTTATTTCTCATTTACTCCATCACTTACCACATCCCATCTGTCATTATTTGTTGGATTTACGTGCAAAATATGTACAGATAATAACCAGTTATCCCTGTCTCCATTGATACCATCCTGCTATGCCACCATCATTTCTCATCTGGATCTCTAAGGTTGCCTTCCAAATACTCTCTCCGCTTCTCTCCTCACCCTGGTATAGCCTTTTCTTAACACACAGTGTCCCTGAGAATGTGAAGTCAGATCAGGATATTTTTCTAATTGAAACCTACTCATGACTCTTACTTCTCATCTCTCAGTGTAAAAGTCAGTATCTACTAAGTGAGCTGGTTCCAGTACATTCTTAGTCTTGATTTACCAGAATCATCTCTTGCAATGTGCCCCAGTTATTCTGCCCTCCTAGCTGCAGCTGACATTTTCAGCTCTTTGTACCTGCTTTGCTCATTCTTTAGGACGAAAGCCTTTGGAAGGCAGCACAGCTCACTTCCTCATTCCTTTTGGACTTCTGCCAAATGTCACTTTCTCACTGAGACCTTTAGTAGTTGTCTGGTAGAAACTAATGCCCCTCCCCGCCATGTCTGAACCCTCCTCTAACCTTTCTGTTTTTCTCTGAGCATCACTTAATACCATCAAATATACCATATATTTATTATTTTGTATTTATTAGGTGACTGTCTCCCCTAAATAGATTTCTAGCTTCATGGTAGTGGGAATTTTGACTATTTAACTCACTTCCACATATACACAAACACAAGAAATACAAAATAGGTATTATGTGTCTAGTAAAAGTAGACTGAAGTAACTCTAAGTTTTTACAGTAATATGGAATGAATCCTGTATAGCAGTAATAAGTGGAAAAATGAAGACAATGTACCCTATATTTTACCATTTGGGTAAAATATATTTATGGGTAGAATATATAGTTTATTCGGGTGTAGTCTGGACACAGCAGAAAAAAAATGGTAATAAAGAGAGATACAGGGACTCTGGATGAGTGCTATGAGAGATCTTCTTTTATTGTATTGTCAATGTATATTCTATTTGTTTGTATACAGAATACATACATATGTTGCACATATGCACATATGAGGGAAATATGTCATGTATTCCTAAATAAATATATTTCTCAGAATAAAACTCTATATTAGCGTATTCAATATGACCAAAAAACTAGGTAAATTTGTGAATCTGCCAACCAACATTTATTTATTTATTTATTTTTAAAGAGTTTATTTTACTTATTTGACAGAGAGAGAAAACACAAGCAGGGTTAGTGGCAGACAGAGGAAGAGGGAGACATAGGCTTCCCACTGCGCAGGGAGTCCAATGCGAGGCTCAATCCAGGACCCTGGGATCATGATCTGAGCTTAAGGCATATGCTTAACTAACTGAGCCACTAATGAACCTCAACCAACATATATTTATTATCTATATCTTTAAAAGTTGAGGTGGTTGATTCGAGGAAATTATTAAGATGTAAATTATGTCTCTGTTTTAATAGTATATACAATCAAGTTGGAGAAACAAGATTTAACTTTTTGGAAAATTTAAGTAAATGATTCATGAATTCAGAATTTCATCCAGAAATAACTCTTATAAATAGCTTATGAATGGACATTTCTAGATTATATAGAATATAAAAATCTACTTTAGTATTCAAGGTATTCATAATCTAAATGGAAAATGAGAACATATTGCCATGTCCTTCCTCATAATTATGGAGGTTTTGTAAAATTGTTACCACATTGACCCAAATAACTTATGGCAAAGTATTAAAAGACTTTTATCAGAGACAATGAAGCAGCAGAGTTGAAGCAGAGCACAGTTGTCCTTGAGCTTCATACTTACTCCATTGAGAAGTGTTTGGGGGCCAGCAGACTTGTTGAAAAGAGCATTCTAGTACAAGATATCCTAAATATCCAAGATAGCTTGCTATATGTGTAGACTATCCCAAAATATAGTAGAGACAATTTTATCTTTTTTTTTTTTTTTTTTTAAGAGCTATGACTAGAGAACTCAGGCCTAGAAAACAAATTCACAGCTCAGCAGAAGAGATTCATATCAATCTTGCTGATATCGGCCAGAATTCTGGTTGTTAATCTAAAAAGTAGTTCAGTGCAGGTAAACAGCTCTATACTGGACAATGTGGGATGGGAAGGGGAATGTGCAGAGCCATTCATCCCATGGACTATCTCTTCTACTCTCCTCTGTGGCCAGCTCTTAAGTTCTTATTAAATGTAAGCTAAGTACAATCTGAGAATTAACGATGAGTACATACGCTCATTCAATCCAGACATTTTCCTTTAAATATGCACCAGTGTTAAACCATAGTCACTTGGACTTTAACAGGAGCTTCAACATCTGCTGACAGGACCAAAGGAGATAATGCAGGATCTGATGGATTGCAAACATATTATAAAATCTATCGTACCTAAGGCTGAGATTGGAATACCTGGGGTCCTCTGAGATGCTCCTCCAGAGATTGCATTGAGAGCTCAATTTAGGCTAAGGTATTGACTCAAAAGTAGTATAAATATTTGGACACTTCAGATACTCTTTCCTGGAGAGCCATAAAGAGTCCAGGGCTAATACAATCTGTACAAAGAATTAATGCTTGTCTGCTTAGCAATAAAGAACTAGACTGTCTGATCAGCAAGCTTCTCATATAATGTCCCTTGAATCTCAGAATACACACTGGGCTTTGCAACTACCTACCAAGGGGGGAATGATTGCATTGTAAAAGACTGTGTAAAAGCCTGTGTTGCTGACAGCTCTAGGAGTGCCACAGTGCTAGCAATGGAGAATAAAAGTAAATGTCACTAAAGACTGCTTTTTTTTTTTTTAAGTTAGTATCAAAGAATTTATCTCCCCCCACCCCTAGAGTATTCAGCTCATTCAGATCCAAAGGAGAAGTAGGGAAAGGCCTGCCATCTGCATAAGAAAATAAATTCTGGAGGCATGAAGCATTGCCCACAGTTTAACTCAATACTAGATCTGTGTCTACCTAGGGCTGATGGTTCCTTTGATGGGGATGCAGGTTGGGTGCGGTGCTATTTGAGAGTCTAATCAAGTATGCACGTATCTGGCAGCTCTCATGGAGGAGAATGCCATCAGGGCATTATGAAGAAGTCCTGGTTTATTCCCAGATGTTATGGAGAAGTACAGATTCTGGTAGGAGCTAAGATAAAAAAAAAAGTTAGACTATTAGGAATTAAAGTTAGGCTGAAAAAGGAACAAAAGGGAAAGCCCACTGTATCTTCTAACTACTCTAATTCCACACCTCTGACACTAAGGAATTTAGACAAGGCAGAGTGGGAAGGAGTGTGTGTAACTTACAAATAGCTGAAAACTGTTTGATACAACCCCTTTTCATAAATGCTGGCATGGGTAACAAATAGGACAGGTTTATAGTTCTTTGTGATAGTTCCATCACTGTAATGATTTTGAGTACAAATTCACCAACCTCTAGTAGAAATGGTGAGTGCATACGTTAATTCACTCCAGATAATCTGCTTTAAATGGAGTTGCTCTCTGTGTGAGAGTACAGTTTAGTTAGTTAGCTGGTAGATAGGTAGATAAATAGAGAGATAGATTGAGATAGATAGATAGATAAACAAATGCAGTGAGAATGAGAGTATGTGAAGGAGAGAGTCTAAGTTATATGGAGCCTGTATCACCATATATTCAATCATCACTATTTTGGTGTCACAATGGTCTCATCAAAGAGTTAAAGCCATTATTAGTGATGATCCACATGTCTATATCAATATGTATTTCTGTAATTCTCAAGATGGCATGTTTCACATCCAAGAGCTGGCTCTAAATTTTCACCCATCATGAAGATTAACTGGTATTACGTAAAATAAGATGTGAGTGTGTGTGTGTGTGTGTGTGTGTGTGTGTGTTACTATGATGGCAAATTGTTCTAGCATTCCCTTGGATAGGTGACAAGTTTCATTGCCAAGGTCCTTTTTTTGTATCAGTGGCATAGGTAATGAGGTGAGTAGTACTGTTTTTGTGACCCATGAGTGTGTTGCCACCTCTTCTTGAAACTGACCAAGGTGTTAGAAACCTGGGTTGACCCTTTATAGGATGCGCCAATTCCACTCACAGTAGAGGACTCTGGCACATGAGAGCTCTAAATTTCCTCTTCAATCAAGGCCTGACCACCTTTAATCACTGGAGTGTGAGCAATTTCCTCAGTGGGAGTCATCATCATAATATCTTCAGTGCAAAGGAACATTTCAACCCCTACCAGTAGATCATTTTGTGTTAAAATATGTCTGACCCACTGATGAAATACTGTAGAATATCCCAAATAGCTTTGTGAAAGGAGTGTACAGATAGATTGCAGGTCTGGCTACGTGGAAGCTAATTGATCCTGATCTTTTTCTGGAAGAACACACACAAAGAAAGTGCTGGCAAAGTCCAAGGCTTCATACCAGGTTCCATAATGGCAGCAGTCTGTTCAGTCACAGTTATGACATCAGTCCTTGCCTGTGAAGCAGCGGAGATTTCACGGTTTCATCTTTGATATTCTACAGAGGAGATCCAAGCATCAGTGGTGTCCACTGGAATGAAATAGCTTCACGCAGGACTGCTGCCTTTATTAAATCTTTTGTGAGAAGACTAAGTACTTTCTTTTCTCTTATTTCAGTTATATGATCTTGACAAGCTCTTTAAGAATAGCAGGTACCAGGTAACGCACTACAGATATAGTTATTAAACCTGCCAGCAGGAGTTCACAGAATGTGTTCAGCCAGCAGGTCTGTGTGCTTGTATTGGGCTCATATATCCAGTGTTCATACCAAATATCAAATGTTCATATCAAATACAACATTTATTAAATGACCATCATCATAATCCTATAAAAAAAAATCCAGGATGCCCAAAATAATCACAGCCAGCATCACTGAACCAAAAGTAATGCCTTTTCTTAATGTTCAGAGGGAGATTTGTTTATCAAGGTACCACAGGAAAAATAGAATCTGAGCTTCCTTTAGAAGTAGGCCCACCAGAAATGTCTGGCAAACATCCAACCCCTGTTTTTGTTTGTTTGTTTGTTTCTGGTGTACATATGTTGAAGAATGCAGTCAATGTTCAAGCTCAGGTAACAGGGAAATAGGCTTTGTCCCTAGTCTTCATTTTACTACAGTGGATTCACTGCTGGGTATGAGAATGCCCAGAGGAGAGGCCTGTGGGACTTCGGAAGGGATATCCCAGGTTGCACCTCAAGGGTGTCCATTGTCCTGTTGATGAAGTTCTAGAACCTAGGTGAGGTTCAATGGGCTGAGGTCCGGAGCTGATGACCAAGAAAGAATTCTTGAGACATCTTTGGTGCAAAATGGTGGTTTAATAAAGCACGGGAACAGGACCCGTGGGCAGGAAGAGCTGCTGCCCTGGGTTGTGAGGGTAGGCATCTTATATACCTTTTGCGGTTGGGGGAAGGTGAGGAGAAGGGAGGTTTCAATGGGAGTTTCCACCTGCTAAAGAGGGCCTACAAGGTGCCAGGATATCTGAGGCCTACTGGAGGCCTTGCCCTTAATCAATGTTGTCTTCAGACCAGCCATTAATATTAAGATAGTTGGGAGACTTTTTGGTGGGATGTCACAATCCTGCTATCAATCATCTTTGTTAGTGAGATTTAGGACATTTGCAAGCCAAGGGAGACTCCTGTCTAGCAGGATTGTGAGCTCTGCAAGTTAACTATTTGCTTATTGTTCATGGCAGTCAGAGCTGCCTGAGGGATGCTACACATAGGACTGAGGGGGAGCAGATGGGGGGGTACAAGGCGCCAGCTTTTGCTTTGTCCTCAGCCAGCCTCCTCGTGCTCCCTCATCACCGTCATACCAGAGGTTTCTCTTTCTCTTCTCAGAATTTAGAATTTTTTCCAAATGATAAGAACCCAGCTTTGAGTAAATGTACACTATTTGACTGCCCTCTGTATTAGATTTCTATTGATGTCTTCATGAACAACTACCAACCTAGAGGTTCAGAACAATATTCATTCAGCATTTCACAGATTTTGTGAATCAGAAGTCCACAGACAAAGCACCCAGTTCCTCCACTCTGGGTCTTACAAGACTGGTATTAAGGTGTCAAGAGGGCCAGTTTCTTTTTTAGGTGTGTAGGGATGAATCCATTGCCAAATTAATTCAGATGTAGTCTCCCCCATTGTATGTCTCCCCCACTCCACCGCGGCCCCGGATGTCAGTGTGTGTCTCACCTTTGCTCCTAGTGGTGCTAACACTGTCATGATGAATCCATTCACTGCTTTAGGGTTGCTTTTGTTGGCCTACAACTTCTCATTCAGCCAGGTCTGGGTATTCCCATTTAGCCCAATGATTTACCACAGCCCAAGGTGGTGATTGGATCCAATCCAAGCAGGATTAGGGAAGCCCAATTTAAAATCTTTCCCACTTTCCCATATATATATGACACTGAGGTGATAGCATGGAACTCCTTTGATCTGGTGAGCATTCTGGTGAGAGGTACCAGCACCAGCCCACGTCTTCTCATCAGTGTCTGGGTCCCATTTATGTGGTCCCAAGGCCCTTCCTTCCCAGTTTTAGATCTGGCCAGGCAGACCTTTGTTTCCTACAGCCCCAGGCTTACCTGCAGCTACTTTGCTGCTCCCTTTTTCTTTTCAATTCTCTTGTATGTTTAGCCATTTACAAATATTGAACTATCTTTGTTTAATAATTAGTGTGGTTTCTTGTCTTCTGACTTGACACCACTTGGCTTACAATGGGAGAGTAGGGCTGTGCTGCTATTGCCTGAGGTCTTGCTTTCTATACACAGGGTCCCAGTTGTGAAGCAGTGACAGGGAGGGCCTGGCCAGCTACCCAAGCTTTGTCTTTCCTCACTCACAACTGCTTGACCATTTGCCTCAGGAAAATAAATTTGTGTTTCAGTGGCTGTTGTGATACCTTTAAAAATAAAGTTTTAACATATTCCACCAAAAAAAAAATGTGTTTCATGAATAACATTGTTTTCTTCATTATGGTATCTTTTCCCTGATGGATAGATAAATTGTCAAATGACAATTTTATACTTCAATGAAATGTGATCGTTATCTACATTATTTACTTATTTTAAGTGCTTTAGATGTGCAGTTGCTTGCTAGTACTTTTATGTTTTAAAAATGTTGAGATTTAAAAAATAAAGGAGCCAAATATTTAAAAATAAAAAAACACAGCAAGGTTTTTTTTTTTTCCCAGTAATATACAAATTTACATGCAAAAGTTGCATTTATTGATAGTGAGTTACTTTGCCAAATCTTTTATTCCACTAAGTAAATGGTTTGCTATTATAAAAAGTAATTTATCTGTTAAAATGCCACTTACTAACATTGACTATTTCTAGAATAATCATACAAGTAGTTTTGGATAAAAGCACTTCCAAGTGCAATTATTAATACTGAACATTTGTTCATTTGGAAAGGCATTTTATTTTAAAGCACTGTATGGAAGGCAAGTGTGGCCTTTCAGCTATGATTAACCATGGTATAAATTACAAGTAATAAAGTTTAATTATGTCATATTTATGCAAAATAAGGTAATTGAACATACATCCAAGATATTCGCATTATGAGAAAGTCAAAGTCATTTAGAGCAATCTGAATTATTTTTTTTATTTCATGAGATGTTAGAAATAAGAATGGAAATTTAAATTGTTTCTTTAGCATGCAAGGCAGATATATAAATAACTGTTATGAGCTTGGATTAAATGCAAGTTTGAATTATTTGACTTAAAAGAAAATAAAAACTATATACATATGCACACACAGACATGAAAATAAAATTTACCTCTTCTATTCAAATTAGATCTCCTGTCATACTTTTAATTGCAAGCCTCAAAAAATCTGTCCTACAGAACATGAATAAGGACAACGATAGCTTAACTTCTTACTGGTGGAGAAAAGAAACACATACACATACACATATGCACACAAACACACGCACACACACAAGTACACACCAGGAGTTTGTGTTAGCTTATACATCAGGGAACATAATCAGAGTGTGGTTCAAACTCTTCCTGCTGTTAGACAACAAATCCTATTTATTTTTTGACTTGATTGTCCGCTCTGTTTTTGTTGCTCTTCCAAGACTTTGGCTAGATTCTGGAGTTCTCGTGCCAATTAGGGTAGACAGCCAATTGAGGTCTTATGGTTTGAAAATATTCCCTTAGAATTTATAATCATACCTATAGAAACCTGGATTACAATTCTATTCTTCTGATATAAAAACTGATAATAATTTTTCTCCCTTCCCCACCCCCACAAAAATATGTGCTGATTTTATACATTAATTTTGTGGAAGTCCTTAAGACTTAATTTAATCCTTAGAGCAAAGGAGAAATGGCAAGAAAAATATGAATCACAGGTTCTCAGAATGTCTGCATATTTGCTTGCCTTCTCTTTTTTAGCATAAGATCAAAGAAAAGAAAAAAAAACTATAAAATTTCAAATCTGTATTTACTGATTGAATTTATCTTTTTCTTTTTTCAATTTAAAAGATGAAATGTTTGATTCAAACATTTGCTTATTTAGCAATCTGTGGGTAGACAAAGAGTGTATCTAAGAATCTATCTTGGATTTTTTTTTAAGGGTTTTATTTATTTATTTGTCAGAGGGAGACAGAGAGTACAAGCAGTGGGAGAAGCAAGTAGAGGGAAGAGCAGGCTCCCTGCTGAGCAAGGAGCCTGAGGCAGGATTTGATCCCAGGAACCCAAGGTAGATGCTTAGCTGACTGAGCCATCCAGGCATCCCTCTATCTTGGAATTTTGATGAATTCTCTCTCCCTGGTATACTATGAAAAGTGTATGTGCATAAAGGCCTTTATTCCTGGAAAAAAAAATAGTAAGTAAGAAGGACCTTGCTTTCTTTTTTTTTTTTTTTTTTTTTTTAAGATTTTATTTATTTATTTGACAGAGAGAGATCACAAGTAGGCAGAGAGGCAGGCAGAGAGAGAGGAGGAAGCAGGCTCCCTGCTGAGCAGAGAGCCCGATGCGGGACTCGATTCCGGGACCCCGAGATCATGACCTGAGCCGAAGGCAGCGGCTTATCCCACTGAGCCACCCAGGTGCCCCAGGACCTTGCTTTCAAAAATGTACTTTGGTAAAAGATCCCAGCAGAGCCTCCACCATATTCATAGCAATATTTTATTTTAGATTTTATTTATTTGAGAGAGAGAGGGAGAGAGTGCCCAAGCAGGGGGAGGGGCAGAAGGAAAGGGACCAGCTGAGTCAGTGCTGAGAATGGAGCGTGATGTGGGGCTCAATCTCAGGCTCTGAGATCATGACCCGAGCCATAATTGAGAGTCAGTCACTTAACTGACTGAGCCACCCAGGTGTCCCTGTTCTGAACAATACTGACACTCTGAAATCATCGTCCCCCTGCTACAGCACGGTAGGAAATCTATATTCAGTCTTCAACTCACAGTTTGGAATCCATTATTTTATCTCTGATTCATTTCTCATTTCCTGAACCCAGTATCTGCTCCTTTAGATTCACACTCAACAATACCGTTCCTCAACTTGATTTTTTTTTTCTTTGAATGTCTCTCAGCTCCTATTTTATCAGTCCAAATCAAATACCGCAACACTCCTCAATTTCAGCTCTGAGTCTGGATCTCGAGCCTCTGAACTGTTGGGGAAATATAATTAAAGACAAAATCTTTTCCCACCCCAGAAAACCTTTCCACCAAGTAGGAAGAGAAAGAAAGTGGTTTTCTTGTTGGATAAGCATTCAACCAGAATGTGATGTGCATCATAGACAATGCACTAAGAGATTGCAAAGACTGAAAGAAATCACACCCTTTTCTATAGCCAAGCAGATACAATTCTACATACATGTTATACTCAATATAAATAAGAGCCAGTCCAGAAGTCAGCAGACTTGGCAGCACCACTGGGGACACTGAGTGCATTTGTACTCTACCTGGTAAGAAGGGTCAATCTCTGTTAGCTAAGTGGCTTTCACCAGGGTAAGAACAGACTTTATGGCAGGAGGTAGGTAGACCTGCAATTGGAGGAAAGTTCCCACTCAAATTTGGCATCTTCCTTCCCACCTACTTTGATTTCAAAGAGATCATCCCAGGTCCTACAGAAAACATTCCTGGGTCTTAAAATTGAGGAAAGGCTGATATTGCTTTTAAGGATTTACACACATTTCACAGAGCAAAACGAAACAAAAAACACACCTTACACTTTCAAATGTCTAAAGCAAATAAGAAAAGGGAAGTGAGGAAAGGGTGAGGGGTCTCTTCCTTTATTTCCAACCAGAAGATTTTATTTTTCCTATTTGTATTTACTGTTACAGTATCAGTATCATGGCCATGAGTGTCTTGTGGATATCTTACAAGAGCAAAGGCTGAATGATAGGACCCTCCAAGATTTTCTGGTTTGTGAGTATTCAGAATAAGGACTCTATTTTCAATAAGTAACTAATAACTCTAATGGGAACATGGTCAGAGGGATGGAAATGCTCTTCTACATCCTACAGAATATCGTTTGAAGCTCCATTGTGACCATCTCTCTTGGAGGATGGAAATTAGGAAAGTATAGCTTAGGAAGTTTCCCTAAATAAAATTTAATAATTCTCCCATCTTGCAAAAGAGAGGTGACAACTACATTATCTTACTGTAGGAATAAGATGAGTAGGGTGTTTTATTTTAAAATGAGTTGTTAATACGTAATTTTATATTGATTGGAGTGATCTGTACAGAGAATTTATGTATTATTAAATTTTAAACCCCTAAGTGATATTTCTTGATCCAGGAATACCTTTCAACTACCTATTTCAACTAACCATTACCCAACTAAAGAGGGCTCATGGGACCAGTGAAAAAAAGGGGCTCCTAATTAAGGGCTATTTTAAAACAGGCTTGATATTAAGGGAAAAAGTGTGGGGGTTGATAAAGAAAGGGGAAAAATACTATAATGTTTTTAGGGCTTGTTCATTTATAAAAAGCACATAAATGGAGATCTGGCAATGGCCAAGAGAAAAACTTTGTTGTTGCAATCTCCTGCTGTCCATAATTCTCCTTTCTTCACACAATGGGGCATTTTTCTTGTGTCTATTTTATTCTAAGTTCATGTCCACTTTAGGGCCTATACACATTATGTTCCTAGCAAGAAATATTCCCATTTAGGCCTTTCCTTAACGGTTGGTTCCTTACCAAGCCATTTCTGCTAACTATCATAACCTTTCCAGGGAACCTGGGCGGCTCAGTCAGTTGAGCGTCTGACTCTTGATTTCAGCTCAGGTCATGATCTCAAGGTAGTAAGTTCAAGCCCAGTGCTGGGCTCCCTGCTCAACAGTTAATCTGCTTGATAATCTTTCCCTCTGCTGCTCCCCACCCTTCTCTAAAATAAATAAATAAATCTTTAAAAATAAACAAAGTAGCCTTGCCACCATCCCATAACATTTCCTCCATTTTTCTCTTCAGCACTCATTATGTCCTCAATTATTTCATTTTTAGATTTGTTTTGTCTTCTCAATTAAAATACAATGCCTGAAAGCGTAAACTTTGTATAACCTGTTCATACTGGATCTAGGAAATATTGCCCAGAACAGAGCCTGGGAAATAAAAATAAATGCTCAAAACAATATAAGATGGTATACAATATGAATCCTGAGAATGGAGAGGCAGAATTTGGAAGAGGGGCAAAATTGGTGAACTGAGTATTTTAATTGTTCCACATGTAAAAACTGGCCCTTTAAAAGCATCTTTTAATATCTTTTGCATTAGAGTGTTTAATATAATTGAATTATGTAGGTGAGATAAGAATAAAAATGAAGCTATTCCACAACATCCATCTGCTGCTTGTTGCATCTGAAGGCAGCATGAAAAAGTTTGTGACGTCTTTGGCTCCGCCTTCTCTAACCCATTCATGCTATCAATACTCCAGCATACATGGTCATGTAATGGGAGTCATCAGTTGGTAGACCTGAATGATCTGGGTTAGTTTTCAGTTTCCAAGTCACCTGTTAATGGCTTGATGTTCCTCTATTTTTGTTGTAAATATTTAGAACTATGTAATCTTTCCCTCAGTATTTATCAGTACTAGTCTAGTGTCAGACAAGTAATAACAAACAAGTGTCTAGTGTTAGACAAGTAATGAGTATTCACTAGGCATTTGCCACCAGATTGAAAGAATAAACTAATGAATAATAAAAAAAAAATATTTTCCATGAAAAATTAAATTTAGAGTGTGTAAAAGTCCACAACAAAGACTGACATGATGCGGAAGGGCATTAGATTCTGGAATGTGAAATTATTAATGGATTAGACTATGGAATGTGGAAATCTGAATTGGATTAATGCACCTGAGAATGTTTGTCTACATTTCTAGCTTTTACTTACATGGCAACATATTGTATTGGGTCAATCTGTGAATCAGTCAACAAGCATTCAATAAGCATCTTCTGAGACAAGTTTCTTCTCTGTACTGGGTATGCAATGATACGCAAGGGGGACAGTATGGTATAAAGCCCCAATATGAATATAAGCATTTTTGTCCAAGCTCCACTGATGGTGGTCTTTCTAGATAACTGTTCTTTGATAACGCACACATAAGCATGCACAACTTACACTATAGTAGACCAACCAAATGTGCTTTAATCCAAAGCATTTTTACTCTATTTTTAATTAATTCAGAAACTTTAGTAAAAACAGAACACTGAAGCTGTCTTGCATTTTCTGAATTACACTTATCAATCAAACCTTTAATCACATATTCTCAAATTTTGATGAAAAGAAATTATAGCAAAGAATAAAGTGAAGAAAAATAATAAAGCAGATGAAAATATGCCTAAAAATTGTAATCATTTTTTCTGTGATTAGGTGTTTCAATTCCTAATAATGTTTCCTAGTAAAGATTTTAGAAGAAAAAGAATGTATTTTAATAATATAAAACATTCTTAACCATAAGTGACTCTTAATCTCACAAAACAAACTGAGGGTTGCTGGGGAGAGGGGGTTTGGAAGAGGGGGGCGGGGTTATGGACATTGGGGAGGGTATGTGACATTGGGGAGGGTATGTGCTATGGTGAGTGCTGTGAAGTGTGTAAACCAAGCGATTCACAGACCTGTACCCCTGGGGATAAAAATACATTATATGTTTATAAAAAATTTTTAAAAAAGTAAAAAAAAAAATTTTTTTGATATAATTCAGGATCGGGAACTTTATTTCTTGAGAACACATTTTTAGGTTAAAACAACTATCAAAACCACCTCAGCAACAATATGATGGTCTTTGTCAATCCTCTAGCAGAGTATATCACTGCTGTAGTGAGCACGATCTTGTGGGATAACTGATTAAAAAATCTAATTAATTAAGAAACCTGCAGGAGGGTCACCTGGGTGGCTCAGTGGGTTAAAGCCTCTGCTTTCAGCTCAGGTCATGATCCCAGAGTCCTGGGATCCATCCCTGCATGGGGCTCTCTGCTCAGCAGGGAACCTGCTTCCACCTATCTCTCTCTCTGCCTACTTGTGATCTCTGCCTGTCAAATACATAAATAAAATCTTAAAAAAAAAAAAAAAAGGAAGATGCAGGAGTTACTTCTTTACTATTTTTCATGTTTTCTGTCACTCCTTAAATATATTTTATAAACTGAGAGAGTTAGTTGAGATCAAAACATGGAATTCTTCTTTGGTGCTGATAACATGATGACATTAATGTATTAAACTGACCCTAGCCAGGACAAATTCTAGCCTCAGCAATGAGAGGATAAATACACATCTGAATGATACAAACCAGTGGCTGCAGGAAAAACAGCAACATCTTTGATATATTCTGTCATGTGTCACAAAGTTGAATATCTAGTAAAGCACAGATATAGAAAATGCCAAATTCACTCTTTCCTCTTCTTTTGTTGATCCCTTAAAAATACTTAAAACACTAAATTTCAGCATGAGACTGTGATATTTACAATTTTCTTGCAGTCATTATGATTTTCAGCAAAATCATCAGTAATAGCTGATATATGTTCAATACTTAGTGTTTACTACTCACTGTGCATTGTATACATTTATCTCAAACATATACATTATCTCAATTAGTCATGGAAACAGGCCTGTAGCAATACTTATCATCCCTGTTTCTCACACTAAGAAACTTAGAATCAAAGGAAATTCCAGGTCACCTGTCTGATCAGTGGTTTACTTACTCTAAGATACTCAGCTCTAAACATTCTATGTCAGTTGGTCTAGGTATCCAAAATTTCAGCTTTGTCTTTCTTGTTGTATCAACAACTTCAAACAATTAAAAAGTAACATACGTGCCATCAATAATAACGTGATTACATCACTGTATTGTGCATTGGGAAAATAGAGATTAATTACAATCCATAATTAAATCTCTGACCAGGGAAACACACTTGCAAGCAAGTTATTACATTCTACTGCTTTAAGTGATCAAAGGCATAGTCAAAGTGCTATGAAAGCAACAAACGAGCAGTGCTCAACCTTCTCTGGCGCAGCAGGTTTTGATGGACAGCCTGGGCGGGAGAAACACCATGCCTACAAATATATGAACCTAGATGGGTGTGGAGAACTGGACGCTGATGTTGCCTTGCTGGATCCATCTTGGAGATGATATGCTACAAGTGTTGGCTAGTAGCAACTCACAGCTGTCTTTTCACCAGTGAGTTGGCCCTTGTGCCTTACCAAATAACCCCCCACCCACCAGAAGCTGCAGGCACAGCTACTGCTGGGAGAGGCAGACCTCCTCAACCCGTGGCTGAATGACATATAGGCTACACATTTCTTTCCCTTTGCATATAAGGAGCAGGAAGTCTGTGGTACAAATTGTGCTCCAAAACTTTCAGGTAATTCAGTTTAATTTATCCCCAGCTAAGAACACGTTCTTGCTTAGTGTGCCACCGCTCTTGATCTCTTCTGTTTCATTCACTCCCTACCTTCTGAGAGTGTTCCTCTGAATAATTTGAGAGTTTCTCCCTCAGATTCTGCTTCTAGGGAACCCAGTCAAAGATATAGGGCTTCACACCCAGGCAGTGCATAGAAATTAAACTTCAGGTGTAGTCAGGGTAGTAGGAGTAGGGGAGGAAGTCAAATGAAAGAAGTAGACAAGTAACAATGTCAAACCTAATGTTTTCATGTAACTTGTGTGTGTGTGTGTGTGTGGGTGATCATAAAGTTCTTGAGGCAAATCTTATCTTCTTCAGCTGTGTATCTTTTCCTGCCATATCCCTTCAGTCTTAAATTAGTCCCACATGGGTCCCACGTCTCATACCTAGAGTAATATACGTCACATAGTACATACTATAAGTCTTTTAAAATAAATGAACAAAGATGTGGGATTCTGAATGTAATAATGATCTCATCAAATTTTGTTTATCTACCACAGTATTTGACAAAATATTTTATGTAAACATTTCTTACCAGTTTTCTCTGATATGTTTGAACATAGTCAAGGACAACTGTCATAACAGACAATTATGCTTTTTGGACATGGCATTACTTTAATGGAACATGGCAAATATAATGGTGCAATTGTCACAAAATCTAACTCAAACTGATTTACTCAAAAGAGGCAATTACCATATTATTTAAATGAAAAGCCAAGAATTGTCATCAGTTCTGTCTTTTTTTTTTTTTTTTTCTTCATCAGTTCTGTCTTAATCTGGGTATCAGACACTGTCATCAGAAAGAGTATTTTTTCTTTATCTCATTCTTTTGTTTTTCTCTAGCATCAAGTGACGGCAGAATTTCTGCCCTCAGACCCAATCCTATATCCTCCTAAGTATCGGGCTAGCAGAATAAAAGCATTTCTATTTTAGTATATTATCGTACAGTTATCATGTTTACTTTGCTTACAAAGTAGGTAATATATCTATTTCTTAAATAGCCAGTGTGTCCAGGAGATGGTTGTATACAGATTTACTAATACTATGTCATCTGGTATCCACTATTAAAAACGCTGTGCATAGGAGGATTTGGTTCTTGGCTTGTTTAAATGTGGATCACACGTCCAAAGCCTGGTGCTACAAGAAGACCCTTTTTTTAACATAGCTTACGAGAGTGGGCATATAGGAGACATTTCCAAAAAAGGAATTAAGGATGATAGGTAGGCCCAAAACCAAAATATTCTGTTACAGAAATGATATTTATGAAGAATAATTTAATACTTAGTCAATGCATAAAAAGTGAACCTAGAAATTACAATAAATTACAGAAAAGAATAAAATTAATAGTTAAGAATAAAAATTATGCTTTAAAATTTTATAAATGCAAATGAAGATTTTAAAAATGTTTAATAAAACATTCCCTAATGAAACTCAAATGATTAGAGTGGCATATAAAATCTTTATCTTTGAAATTATGTAAAGTTATAAAGTATCTACTTTGGATAAGTCAATTTTGAATAAATTGATGGGATAATCGATATAATCACTAACATGGTAATATATTCTTTAGTATTAACCTTTTTATTAATAAAACACGGATAAAAGAAAAATATACAAAATAAAATATAGCACAATAAATTTTAATGAGGTGACAATATTAGTAGTCATTAATGTTCATTGCTAGATCCACTAGTTTGTTGGAAGTTGACAACTTGTAATATTCTGATCCTATCACATGCTTTTACTTAGGTATGGAATAATTTTATAAATAATCACTTATTCTTATCTATTCTTTGATTATGCAGTGATAAGTGTCAGAAAAAAGACTATAAATATTTCATTTGTGTATTTTGATCTCTATATTTGAAGATATTAAAAAGGGTGCCTATAATCCTATAGAGGTTTTAAAATATTTTAATATCATTATAAACTGATAGATTTGAACACATCTGATACATTTTAATGCATTGCAAATTTTATTCTTAATGGGCTCAAATGGTGTTCTTTGACAGCAGAAACCTTTTCAAGCTGGCTTTCCAGCCTTTGACAGTATCTCAGTAAACATTAATAGCTTTTTGATATCTGATTTAACAGGAAACTCAGGTTAATCTTACACATTTATTTTCACCCCAGAGCTGGAATTAGTCATTTCTCCTAAAAAGCACTACTTTTTTTAAAGTACAAGATGTTGTGTTATAACCAGAATTAGATCACTGGGAATGCTCATTTGCTACTAGGTTGGTCAATATTTCTAGGCTGTTTCAGTGTTTACATATAGGAAAAATATATAAAACACACACACACACACACACACACACACAGGACATTTGTGTGTTCATAAAGCTTCAACTGAAATAATGAACTACTGGGTTTTTACTGAAACACTTCTATATTAAATCTGTATCTCCTTTTCTCCACACTGTGACTCCTGCCTTTCAAGGATACAGGGGTTGCAGAGTTAGAATTTCCCATAAAATACACACACTAAAGCAAATTGAAGAATAACAATATCACTACTCTAATTTTGTTTCAGAAAGATGCTCTAGGGAAACAGAACAAATAAGACAATAGGATAGATTGATAGATAATTGGTAGATGTATAGACAGATATATACATATATTAAGATGTATATTAGGATGGAGATTATACACACACACACACACACACACACACAGAGGAAGAGAAAGAATAATTTTTAGGAATTAACCTCAAGCAATTTAGGATGCTGGCCAGTCTGAATATACAAAGAGCTCCTGTATACTCCACATCCAATTTCCTATATATTGGCAGCTTATATTGTTATCGCATATTTGTTACAATTAATGAATGAATATTGATATTATTGTTAGAAAAAAAATAGTCAGGTGCATGCACTTTTTCAACCTTTAGTCAGCTGCAGAGAAACGGGTCTTGAGCCAGGAACACTTCCTTGCCAAGAGATAAAGAGCCCACACAGTCTGTGTTGGGGTTATCATGTTGTGTGAGAATATCTCTTTTGTTTCAGGCACAGGTATATTGCTTCATTCTACTAAAAGAAAAATATCAGTGGCCCTCAAACAAGCCCCTAGTTTCAATATTTTAGATGTCCCAGAGAGGCATGAAGATCCTTCTATGGCAACAAGAGAGGGGTGCACAGAGACCCATTGCCCTATATCAGGCACGAAAGAGACCCACTTGTCCTGAGGGACCTATGCCCCCTATTGAATTTGATCTTGTTCTGCCTCTTCTCTATATAAATAAAGCATTATCCTAGCCAGTGCTTGATTATATTGTTTTCCTTGATGATTCTGATACCAATATGCAATGTGTAGCACTGTTAGACTTTTATTCCTGGTGATTGGCACAGTGATAATTTTTTATATTTTCCACATAGTCGGATTCCTCCCTTGGAATCAATAACTGGTGCATGGCATCATTCTTGACAATTATTAGCTAAAGCCCACACTTTATTCAGAGTTTCTTAATTATTTTATAATGTCATTTTGCTATGCCAAGATTCCAGAATGTACCAAATTACATTTAAGCCCATGTCTCCTTAGACCCCTCTTAGATGTGACAGTCTCTAAGACTTTCTCTGTTTTCAGTGACTTTGACAATTCGTGAGTACTGGGTAGGTATTTTGTAGATTGTAGCTGAAATGAAGTCAGTCCTATGCTTTTCCTCGTGATTAAACTGTGTTTATGGGTCACTGGGAAGAAGACCACAGAAGTAAAATGTCTTTCTCATTATATCATATCAAAAGCATACACAATCAACATGACTTATGGTTGGGGATGTTAACCTCAATCTCACCTGACTGAATTCATTAGTTTTTTCCCTTTCTGGGGTTTTCCTTCTTTTTTTCTCTCTTTCCATACAGTATGGAAAGAAGTCACCATATACAGCCAATCCTTAATGAGAGAAAAGTTGAGAGCCACTTTACTCATAATATTTACTTATTTATCAATTATTTGCTCACATCAGTATAGGTTCATAGATACTGACTTTGTACTTTGGGCTATAATGCAATGCCACACTAATTTTTTGTTCAAATTGTCCAGCTTTGGTCAAATGCAACTCTTTCTTGATTTCTTATTTCCTTTGATATACATATACATACTTTATATTGTAAATATTTCCTTAATTTATGTCACTAAAAGATACTCCAAGCTTATATTGTATATTCCTTGCTCCAGTCCTGGAATCAGCCATTTTTCTAAAAGCCCTAGTTTATTTCACCAGAGAATGATATAAGAAACAAAATTCTGCAGACTATAGGTGTTTGATGTTGTTGGGGTGTCATTTCCTTTAGGCCTTCTACATAAGGAAATATACATGTGTATACTAACCTGTGAAAATACACATAACCAAAAATATTTTGTATGTATCAATCTGCATGTATATTAGCCTGAGTTTATACTGATGTCTTCAACATTAATTTCCAATTGATCATTGAAGCTTATTTGTAATCTCTCACTCTGATCAAGAAACATGGCTGTAATTAGTATAACTTGTCTATTTTTTCATATTTTAGTTATAAGAATATGCATTATTCAAATATCTTTTTTATTACAGATATGTGGAGACTTACCCTATCTGGTTTAACCTTATGGATTGTAGCTTCTGTGGCACCTTTTTTTTTTTTTTTTTGGATAGTGGATGTTTAATTAATATTTATTAGATTGTCATTCTTAAGTCAGATAGCAGCTCATTTTATTAAAATATATGGCCAAAATAATTTTTTAAATATGATTAAAATAAAGGTAAACTATCAGGTAATGTGTGTAAATTTTCTACAAATGGACTTAATTTATATAATGCTAATAGGATCATGTTGTATGCCTCAAAAAGATAAGTAATGGTTTTTGATAGTCATAACTTGCTAAAGCTTAAAAGTAGTATTGAAACATGATTGTAATATCTCATGAACTATGCAAATATATCTATTTATTATATAACTATGCAAATATATCTATATATTCAATATCACTTCACTTTCTTATGTATTAAGAAAATTTCACATTACTTGATTTAGTAAAATTGTACAACAAAAATTATATTTTCTTGTAACTCTTCCAACTTCACTGCTGATTATTTGCTTATATTACAGTTGACATAAATGTTTTATCATTGCCTTTCAGGTGAATTGAGTCTGTAGGTAGCCTGAATCTGTCAAAATGATTTTGATAAAAACTAGGTTTCAGAAAGTTATTTTTTCCTTTCTAATTCTTTTCTCCAGATGCTTCTAAAATAATAAATATGCTCCCTGGAGATAATTAACCACAGCGGGATTTTAAGACATAATTATTTGAAGATCTATAACATTTTCAGATTGATCTTTTAAAGTGATGTTACTTGTATTGTTTCAAGATACATCTTATCTCAAGACTTATACTGCCTGACTTATAAATAAATGTATGACTATTTGCGTGAGGAATATGAAGTCATCTGTGGATTTTATTGTGATTATATATATGTATGTCTACATATATATATAAATCTACAGGATCTATTATACAAAGAACATGCTCTAAATTTAGATGGTTTAAAAGAATGAATTTGAGGAAATGGTTAGCGACTGTAAATAGATATTTTATTTAGTCTGAAATGTCCAAATAATTTTTTATTACCATCAATAAACTTAAGTATATTTGCAGTAGTTTACTTGGTTTTTTATGCTTATGATTTTTAAAGGATATGTTCTGATTAGACTACATCTTTATTTGCAGAATATTAACAGCTAATGAATGCAGAAGCAAAATCAAATTAACAAAGTCAACATTTTGGAAAAAACTAATGAAATAAGTGATTTAGGAAAAGAACATGAATAAGTGCAAAAAATGTAGGTCAAATATTAGTGAGGCAAGCTCTCTTCACAGCATGATAAGGTTAATTCACCGATTGTTTGCTGGTCATAGGAAAAAAATAATTTTGTCATCCAGGAATCGGGTGTTTAGTAACTGAAGTCACCAACAAGATTAACTTCCTGAGTCTTGGGAAAACCAAATGTTTTATAACTCCTGATTGGCGTAACATAAAGTACACAGCATATGATTTTTTTTTTTTGCAAAAAACAAATGGAAAAATAGTATGTAAGTTTTAACTTAGAGTTAACAATGAATATTATCTCTCCTTTTCAGATTTCCATAGAGGACGCTTCTGATGTCACTACTCTTCTCATTGAAAGTATCACTAGGAAACCCAACTGTTTTCCTTATGCATCCTCCATTTTCACTTCCTCAAGGTATGAGAGACATACAACTTAAGCAGTAAGTATATACCATCTTTACAATGATATTTCCCCTAGAGTCTTTTTCCTTTAAACCGTTTTACAGTAAGTGTTCTGGCCCTGCCCCACCCACCAGGGAGATTTTTCTCGACATACTTGGGTGAGACCCACCATTATTTTACTAATTCTTCTACAACCAAGCATGTAGTTTAATTTTGAAGTGCAAAATAATAGCCCAAGCTTCTTTTTGTAATTCTGTTCTTGCTAGATGGGCCTTTGATAGAGCTTATATGTTGATATTGCTTTGGCTTTGTATGTGTCCTTTGTCAACCCAGACCCTAGAGGTGGGAAAACACTGGTTTGCAGCCCTATGTTTATGGATTTGCATCCTCCAATATAAATTATAGTTACATTTGCTTTCCTTAACCCTATTCTTAGCATGAAGTGGGGATTTAATAAATAGGTTTTGTTGCGACAAATGGATTCTAGTTTTTCATCATAAAGAACCTTGTAACTGTATCTATTTAATCATTAATCTCTCAGTTACATTATACAGGGATAAAACATAGTTATTACAGTAAAGCCTTTGGGAATAGTCTTCTCTGGTTAATTTCTGGTCCTCTATCATATTAGATATAAATTTACTTTGTTTACTTACTTTGCAGAGATTTGTTATGAGTAAACAAAATAAGACATGTAAAATTTCTCATATTATATCAGCTACAGAATAATTATATCAGATATAGTTTGAGAAATTTCTATACACCAACCCTCTACTCAATAATTCACTTAGGTCATTTCTCTAAATTTCAACTGTTTGATAGAGGTCCTATTATTATTGTCACTTTACATTATACAGGTGATAAATTAAATACAAAGAAATATTCAGTAATTTTTAAAATCCTACATCTAGTAAGTCACTTGCACAGCCCCTTAATCATTACCCTATACAGTTTAATAAATATTCCCTCTTTTTCTTTTTGCTTAGGTTCAAGTTCTGTGCTACATGCTGATGATACAAAAATCAGTAAGAAAAAATTGCTGATATTCTAGTAGAGAAAAAGAATATACCGAAAAGACTCAAATTTTATATCAGTTCTGCATCCGTTTTTGGTACTTAAATTGGATATTGGCAGAAAACACACTATTCCCTGAAGGCAGATTATATCTCAAATTTATTCATATGCAATTCTAGGTAATTATATCACATTCCAATTTCAAGTAAAATTACTAACATGAAGTATCATGTTTATTTTGCCATCAAAATAGATGCCTATCTTTATCACAAGGAAGCAAGATTTTACTTGGTTTGAAATATGTCCACATAGACACAGCAAAATGGATCAAACCTGAGAAGACAAGAAAGGGGAATAGATGTTGAGAGAATTTTAAATTCAGGCTCATATTGCTTCATAACACTATAAAATTGCCTAAACTCTTTAACTTGCATGCTATTTTGAAATTCGCAGAAAACTTTTTAGAGGAGTATTAATTGTGGACGAATTAATGAGTTAGTAATTTATAATTCCTGAATTTACTTACTAGTAATAGATGTGAGTGTTAGCAATAGATGGACGGTAAAGGAAATTCTGCTAAAGGTTCAAGTGTTATTGACTGGCTGGTATACGACCAGTTACTTTGGAAAGGACACACATTGATTTTGCAAACACAAGGATAAAGATAAAATCTTCTAATAATTATATTTTAAGGATAGATCCAGAGGTTGATAAAGGTAAACCAGTGTGTTGACTCATCTATAGTCTGGTACATTGGTATGTAGAAATTATACAAATTTGTATCATTTGCAATAGAGAAAATAATTCAGATATATTTAGTTTTAAATTGGTAAATCAAATTTTATGGTGGGGTATTTCAGAAATGGGGGAAATTAAAAAAAAATTTCGAAGTACATGGTACGTTCACAATGTTAAATGCAATATGTTTTTTTTGTTGTTTTTTTGTTTTTTATTTTATTTTTTTAAAGATTTTATTTATTTATTTGAGAGAGAGAGGAAGTGAGAGAGAGCATGAGCGAGAAGGTCAGAGGGAGAAGCAGACTCCCTGCGGAGCTGAGAGCCCGATGCAGGACTCGATCCTGGGACTCCAGGATCATGACCTGAGTCAAAAGCAGTCGTCCAACCAACTGAGCCACCCAGGCCTCCCTAAATGCAATATGTTAAAACAAGTGTGAAATAACCAAGTATTTTACCGGTAAAACAAAGGTATCTATTTTTACTGTTAAAAGAAGAATTTTAAAAATTTCAATTAGGTATATTACTCTCTTGAAGTGTTACAAAAGTATAAGTAAACAATGTGATCAATAATTTGTAAAGTAATGCAATATGCCGATTAGGATTTTCACACAAAACAAAATACTGAGTAAACTATTGAATATAATTTACCTGTAGTGAAAAATATAAAAATCGATGGATGAATTTTTAAATGGAAAAGCAAGAAACTATTCATCTTATTTTAATTTTTGTTTGTGGGGGTGAGGCGAGTTGTTAGTGGGTTTAACGTACAAAAAACTAAGCCGTAATATAATTTGGTAGTGGCAAGGTTTGAGTCTTTAGATACTAAAATGTCACCATGATATTTTACCAAACATGGCTGACACCTTTCTTTTAGACTATATTATGTCCATTCTGATGCTTTTGTATAACCAAGGCAAATGGGTTCTTGAATTATGAAACATGTTACCTATATGTCAGGAGAGGAAAACACTTAAAACATAAATTCAGTAATAGATTTCAACACTAATGAACTGGATTCCCCCCACCCCATGGAGGAAGTAGATTTACGAAAGCTATTGAGAAACTGACAGTGTCTATTACAAACATCTGAGCAGATGCATGTTTCAACCATAAAAGAGGAAAAGAACAAAAATGCCAGCCAAACAAGGAAAATTCTGCAAATCCCTCTTTGTAATTAATATTTATTGATTCTTCCTAGGGTAAAAGTATTCTATGTATCACTGAGGAAATAACAATGAACAGACCAGATACAGTGCTCATGGTCAAAACTAATGAGGACTCTCCTTGGGGCTCTCCTTTAAAAATGTGTCACATTCAGGCTGAAGTTACCTACGAATGTCTGCATTCAGTTATCTCATTAAGAAGATATCATATTGGTATGAGTTAAGAGAAAGGAAAACTCTTGACAATAGTACTGGTTTCGGGGAAAAGCTTAGAATGTCTTCCTGGCTAACAAGCTTCCAAGTTCTAGACTCCCAGAAAATGGTATTTCTCAACCAGGAAAAATAAACTGAGTATATATGATAGAAAAAAAAATCAGAGTGTTAATAACTCACTAAAGTAGTATAAATAGAGATAACAAAAGAATAAGGGAAGGTGATGACTACAATACTGTAGATTTAATAAAGTATGTTCATAACAAAAGTTTTTAGGCAAAGATAAAATGAGCAACATTTCATCTTTGGCTAAAATATCTCCATGTAAAACAAGGTGAGGATTTTTCAGATGTTTATATGCTACCCTTAAGTATTTTAGAAGAGATGAAGATTGATCAATGTCTAAGTTATTGCTAAAGGTTGAAGGAATGACTTTTTAAAAAATCACAATTTTATTAAAACAATTTATTTAGTAATGAAATAGCATATATATGCATGTAGCTCTTATTCCGGGGCACGATTGGTTCGCTTGGAAGGCATATCCTTTTTGTAGTCCTATTTGTTTCTGTTAGCTTTTAGTGAGATCTTTAAATACCGGATGGTTGAGCTTCCCATGTTTTCTAGAGCAAGGTGAACTGCTACGTTTGGATCAAGGACCCCCAGCAGCTGTTTCCTTCCAAGTGTCTCAGTGTTTCACTCTGTGTGGAGACAGCTATGTATTTGGCCAAACACTTACAGAGACATCGAAGCATATCTTTAGTACTCTTTTTCTGTTTGTTTTCTTCTCTTCAGTACCCGAGTATGCCAGTTTTTGCATCCCCAGACTCCCAAACTCTGATTTCAATGTCCTTGAAATTGCTGCTCTTGCTAGGATTCCATGTCCCTGTCCTTTGTATAAAACAGTATCTGAGGCAGAAGGCCAGGGTGTCTGTGCCTCAGTTTCTATGGTTTTCTTATCAAATGTATCGTAGACCTGGAATGTTCCTTGTCACAGGCCTGACAACAGTTGTTTCATATAATGTGTTAAGTGTTACCTTTGTTTATTTCATAAGGGAAGTCCTGGTATCCACTTTTCCATCATAGCTGGAACCAGAACTGCCCAAGTTATTAAGCTGTAAAAAATAAAAACAAAATCACTAGCATATCTCTTCTGGCTTTCAGGCTTCGTGCTTTTGTTCTTGCAATGTTTTAATTCACTCATTTTTGTCCATACCAAATTATCACCTGTCTTTAGCAAAATCTTCATACCTTTTGTCTTCTTTGATGCTTTCTATGATTAATCCATCTTATTTTATATGTGAATTCTTATATATATACTTTGCTATACAACCATTTTGAAGTAAACTTATACTGCTTGTTGATATGACTTATACTATTTTACTGACCTAAAATAGATTTTTGGATTCCTCAGTTATGCTTAGGAGGTTATGACCTCTTTTTATGGGAGGGAATTATGCTTTATATTTATCTTCTTTTCAATAACTACAGAGGCATTATTAATATATTAACCCATTGAAATATTTAGTGATCAATTTGAATTTTCATAAATTCCTAAACAATTGTATTTTCTTATCCATGTATATGAAAATTGATACAACTAAATATTTAAAATCAATGACCATTAGTTTTATAATTATCTAGTGTTTTTAGCTTTTCAGTATTCTTAAATATCCATTAGATAGAGAATTTTTTAATTATAAAATGTTAGCAATGAATATTCCTTCCACCAAATATCCTTATTTTTTAAGATATAGGAATTGAGACAAAAGGAGGTTTAATCTTGTCAAAGACCCACAGCTTCTTATTGTTGGAATTATTTTTAGAAAACTGGTTTTCCAACTTCTAATTGAATGCTCTTTGTAATAAATTTCTATGTGGGACTTTCATAAATGATTTATGAAGACACAGAATATTTTTAAAACCTAGTTCAAAGAAAATACATAAATCACATCACTTCAATATTTGTAGATTTAGAACAGAAAATCATTCACCGAATTTCTTTTGAAATAATTGTACAACAATTTATTAAACAGTCTGAACTTTGGTCTACATACAAAGACAAAAATGAAAATATTTTCATTATTGTCCACTCACCCTCATTCTGCTATGAGTACTTTTGTTTTCTTATAGAAGTTCTTATCAATATTTCAGGAAAATATTATGATTTTCCATGGGTTTGTGTTATTATAGAAAAAAATCCATTGATTCTACTTATAAATTCTAATCTAATATGCAATTTTAAATATGATCATATCTCTCCAGCACAGTAAATTGGTATGAGTAGGAAGTGTGGTCTGTTATTTTATTCTTTTTCTCCATTCCTTAGCTTTGAGGGGAGGGTGCATTGTCTGTATTTGGTACATGCGTGCCTATCTTTCTTTTTCATCTTCTGGGTCATTTGGATTCATACAAGGAAGGGAGGGAAAAAAGGGTAAGTGATTCATGGTGACCCAAAACTTTTTCTGGTCTTTCTCTGTCGAGTGTAATGCACTTTAGGCTCTCTTCCATTTGTGGAGAAGATAAGAAATATTAATCCTTTTGGAAGGAGTGGGTGAATGATTTTGGATTTCCTAGTGAAGTGTTCAAAGTCACGTTTCCTTCATATGCTCATTTTGACTGGGTTCAGCTCTCCATCTACTGTATCTTTCACCTCATCTTCCACTAAATCTCTTAGTATCCTCTTGAATGGTTTGTATCAGCAAGATGTAAAATGGGTACAATCTTAGGAAAATTCTGGGGATTCAGTTTTGCAATTGAGCAAGGGCACTCAGCATCCAGAGGACAGTTTTTATAAATTCATTTACTTCAAAATTAAAAATCAGCACTTTAAGTAATAGTCAAAACTAAACACAAAATGTCCCAGTGATCTAAAGATAAGACTTTTTAAAAATTGAAAAACAAACAAACAAACAAAAACTGCCCATAAGATAAGATCTGTATTCTATTAGCCTTTTTAATTAAAATTTAATTTGAAATAAGATGTTCCCTTTAAAACTCATGTTTGCTCACTAAAAAATATCATGGTCATCATAACTTATCTGTCCTCAGTGACCAATTATCCTTCACACTTATTAAAAGATTTCATGGAAAGAAAATGAAGCTGAATCTTTGTGTAAATACAGTCTTTGTGCAGCTCTTTAGTCTTATCATATGGGTGGAGAAAGTGGAAGTCTTCTGACTACTTGGAATATATTTCTTTTTTTTTTAATTTTAGTTTTGTAATTGCATTATTATGGCTCAATATTATGACTGAAGCATATATTTATTTGCTTTCTATAATACCTGCAATAGTGTGAGGCTATTGTTTGTTTCTCTTAATAACTTATTTGAAAATGATTATCTAGCAATAGAAATCCTCTTGTGATTTTACACTATTTTGTTATCCTTGCGAGAACTTAAATACTTATGGCAAACTGATATTGGAGATAATTGAAATGAGGTAGTTTGTTTCTTAGGAACATAATTATTAACATCAGAAGGTCTATGGAAAGATCTCCTGAGTTGCTCCCAACATATTTATTTTATAATCTGAGTATCTTTTAAAAACCTTGTGGGTTTTAGTTATCTCTATGCTATGGCAATTTATGCCTATCTATCATCTATCTATCAATCATCCATCTATTATTTACTTATCTATCATCTAACTATCTATCATCTATCCCTCTATCATCTATTATCTAATTATCTATCATCCATCTATCTCTCCTCTATCATCTGTCTATTTCTGTATCTATCTATCTATCTATCAGCTACCTATCATCTATCCACGTTTCATCTACAGAGCCAACATAGATCTTTTCCCAGTGGTATCCTTTAATTCTGGGCGGGGGGGTGGGGAAACAGCTTTCAGTACATTTTTTCTTATTTGTCACAATCAGGATTCCTACCAGAGAATGCCAAATTATAAATTTTGCATTTGGCTGAGCAGGAACTAAGCCGAGATCTTGGGAATAAAGAAGACATTCTCAACAGCCCTAAAGAGTGAAGTGTTACATGTATTTTAACAAGGAAATACCATGGGTCTATTTCTTGGCTTTTTCTGCTAGAGTCACAGACTTTAGAAATTTACATAGCTTCTGTACTAAGTAAAAAAGAACAATGCCCTTGAAATCAGGAGGTGATATACTTTCTTTTGTATGAACCATGGACTGTCTTCAATGATGAGAACAAGAAAGCTGGATTTCGCTGATTTTTTTTTTAATTTAAATATTTGATGTCATTTCTCTCTTGAAGCATAATCTCTAAAGAAATATGTTAAAATGTATTTACTAGGAAAAAAGTATCTTATTTTTGTTATTAAAGAAAAAAGAGTACCCTTACTTTAATGACTAACAAACTTGCATTACCAAAATACATTTAATATGCAAAGATATTCATAGAGCCTGCTAACAGTACAGATTACCATAAATTAGTAGATTTGAAAGAAGAAATGCATTGATTTGATGCTTGTAAAAATGTGATAGATTTATAGGAACTGAGCAATTTGATATTTATGCTTATATGTTCTTTGTACCTCATAATTCTAAACATATTCAGCATATCATATAGCAAGAATACACAATTATCTCTTCATTGTGATGATTTTTGACATTTCAATAGTGTTAAATGCTATAGATATATTTTCCTGATTTTATGTTAATAACAAAACAGTTACCAATAAAAATATGACAGAATATGTTAATTTGTATATACTGCATGATGAATCATAAGCCAACATTGTTGTTGTTTTTCTTATTACCTAGCAACTGTAAGTCATGAGTACCTAAAATGAGTGATGGACTGAAAGAGTCTGAGCAGGAAAATGTGGGAAGTAGAATTATAATTTTTTTTTTTTTAGGTTACAATAGAAATACAAAGTTGAAAAACCCTGGACGAAGGATAAAAAGACCATGTTCTGTTAATAACCAGTTCTGTAATTCTTATGAAGTAAATTATATTTCCTGAAGTTCAGTCTATTCAACTGCAAAAATGATAGCTTAAGGTTAAAAGAAATGAACATATATGCCATTTTTAGAAATGAAGTGTAATATGTAATAATTTCATGAAGTATAGACAATTCAACCACAATCAACCCTTAACTTGCATTTTCTCATTTTTCCATCATATATGTCTGTTGTCTCTTCTATTATTACCTGATGTATATATTATTAAAACTTGTTCATAATCCCCAGATAGGAGCAATATAATCTCGTTTTTTTTTTACCTTAAAATGATCTATTGGGCAGAAATTTGCTAACGTTTTCCCATGATAGTTTAAGTTGTAAAAACTCATTCAAAATTTTAATTTCAATATAAATAGAGATATTGAGGTGCCTTGGTGGCTCAGTCATTAAGCCGCTGCCTTTGTCTCAGGTCATGATCCCAGGGTCCTGGGATTGAGTCTTACATTGGGCTCCTTTCTCAGAGGGAAGCCTGCTTCTCCCTCTCTCACACCTTCTGCTTGTATTCCTTCTTTCCCTGTTTCTTTCTATGTCAAATACATGAGTCAATAAACTTTAAAAATATATAAATAGAGATATTAAGAAAAACAAGTTAAAACAAAAGGATTTCTATTTTTTTAATGGGTTGGGTTATTTTTTGAAGCTGCATTTACTCATTTAAGAATTTTTTTTATACAATCTATACTTCTACAATTATTTAGAAAATTAAAGTGATTGTTTTATTATAAAACTTTTGCCTATAAGAGTGACATCTAGAATGGGAGTGTTAATTTGACAATCGTGGAAGATTATGAGAGATCAATGAAAACAATTATTAGCCATAGAAGCCAGTAAGAAATACAAAAGAATCAGAATAGCTTTTTTTTTAACATATAATATTTATATAAATGATAAAAAAAGAAATATGAGTATTATCTTTCTATGAGGTTCTTTGTTTACCAGGAAGCAAAGATTACTCAGATGAGCTTAAAACAAACAGAAAATATGTTGGACTATTACAGAAGTGTCACAGAGAACCCAAGATTAATAGTTCAGTCTGGCTTTATGATGTAGTCAAGGAACTGGTAATACTTCAGAGACCTAAATTATTGTTCTTTTCTTTCTGTCTCTGTGAATCTACTTGTCTGTTGCCATTGCTCCTTTTCTTGATCTGCTTCATTACCAGCTCTGTAGCAGTCACATCCCTTCATCAGTCTCTGAAGATGTTTATTATTAGTGGTAACTGTGTTCTCATTCTTAACCCCTGGGAACAAATGTCTTGTTGTTAAGGTTTTGAGTTAACTATCCCTCCCTATGTTAAAAAGCTTGTGTTAGGCAGTTGTGTCAGGTAGCCCATGGCTTACTCTGCAAGATTATGACAAAAGAGCTTTCAAGGAGAAGCATTGTGGGGAAGAAAAATGATAATGGACTATAGACTTTGCCAGTTTAAAAGAGAGAGAGAGAGAGAGGAAAAGAAATTTCCAGAAAGGAAAAGTAGAAATGGGAAAGTTAATAATTTATGATACTCTTTTTTTTATACAATTAGAATGTGTGAAAATAAGGATATATCTGCTTTGAAAATTAAAACCGCTCCGAGTTATGTTAGAGTTTCAGAACAGCAAACTTTAGAGAATATAATTTAACTTAACCTAAACTGAGTTGAACTGAATTACATTGAACTAGAAAGTATTGTTTTGCTTAGTTTGTGCTACTTTTTTTGTTTTAATCAGTGAGCTTTCAGTTTTAAAATGGTGCCTGGCTTTTGAGTTTGATGCAAGTCTCTCCCAAAAGATGACTAATATACATATGAAGATGAAAACAGGTGAACCTACACAACAATGCTGAAAATTAAGCCTGGTAATTAATTTATTAGCAAATCTGATAGACATTTTTATTTACCAGAATGAATCACTTGGATTGGTAGCTATTGATGGGTTACAGTGGCACAGCAAACAGCTTGACTAGGAATCATAAGCATGAGATCTTGATCCACATTCTATCAATACTGAAGAGATGTAAAGACAGTACTGAACTGACAACTGTTCTGCTGTTCACTCTGCACAATTTCCTCATTTTGTCACATCAAAAATGTCTCCCTAGTTTCTTTATTTTCTACATATTCCAAACTGCCATGTGGCAGAAGCACAGATTTCTAGTTTAAAATACATAGGTGCTACATAGAACATTTATAGAGACAGAAAGAATCCTATTTCCAGGGCAGATTTTATGTTATAGCTTTTAATTTACATGGTATATTTAGAGTTTACACAGTTTAGGTAGTCACAGAATGCACAAATCCCATCTTGGGCCAACGTATGATATTTTGTTAGACACCAAGAAGTGATATAAGAGCAAAATGCATCGACTGGCTTGGCTTTGGACTTTATATCCTGTAAAAGAAAGTGTCTAGTATCTAAGGAGACAAAGAATGGAGTAATGGACACTGGACTGCTATCATTAATAAACTAATGCATAAAATCTTATGTGTAATTTTCTTATTTAAAACAAATGTATACATTTCATTCATTATACTTATGCTATTCAAAGTGAAAGATAACAGAAAATAGAAAATAATAAGACACAAGAAAAATATAACTGATAATAGTAAAACATAGATGTTGAATAGAACACTTAAAATATTGAAAACTGTATAGCACATTTATATATCTATAATATAAAAAATAAATGAAAGAGAAAGGATAAATAGATACATAAGGGTTGAAGATAGAAACCAAGCTATAAATATAGAGAAAGAAAAATATGATAAAGCTATAAAAATGACCATGCTAACACTTTTTACAATAAATAGGTAAAATGCCAGATTTTCAAAAAAAAAAAAATGCCAGATTTTTACTAAACTACAAAAGTAAAAAGATTTCATGATGGTCTAGACAAGTATGTTTTGATTCATCCTTTTTTAACTTTTCTGGAAATTTCTCATGAAATAAGAATAATGAAAAGCAACAAATCATGAGAACTTAGAAAATGAATCTTCATAATTCATATATTAAAATATGAAAATAAATTCTTTGAAGAACAGAAATATGAGTATATTTGCATCAGTAGACAAAATGCCTTATGTCCAGAGCTTTAAGTTGTATTACCAATGACCCAGACAGAGAAATACATCCAATACAACATGTACATTTGTCTTGAATGGTAGTAAACAGTATCTATAATAACTTTCCCAAATACCTATAAAATTAGACTGGTTGGGAATGGAAGAAATGGAGTCATAAGACATTAGAAAGATTAGTAGAAAGATAATAAAATTTCAACTTTAGAGCAAATTTTATGAAGTCCACTGTTATTAATATGTAGTATAGTTAGGTATATTGCTGTCTCTCCTGAACTAGTCAGGGGAGCCAAGAAATTATGAGATGATGCTTATCTAGTCTTGATTTGAATGTTTACTCCTATGGAGGTACATTCAGCCTCATACTCCACCTAGAGCAAAGATCAAGATTTGGGTGTGGGATGCTTTCAAAGAGGCGACTTCAGAATTGACAATCGCTGGCTCACAGTGACAATGGTTCTTTGACTCGAGATAAAATATTAATGTTTATTTTCCTTAATAAGTTTTACACCTTTAGATTATCATAGCTCTAAAGTGGCTAGATTTTCTGTTTTGTGCAACACAGATAATACTAGACCATAAAGTCTAAAAGTTCAACCAGGAATCTACAATAAAAGATTGTGTCATACTACAGTCTGACTCCATTCTCCTTAGGTTGGAGATTATAGATTTGTTTTTAGTGTTAAACTGTGGAAACCTTTTAAATTTTATGAAAATTTTATTGTTTTTACTTTCTTTGAAGTTACACCCTTAATACACAATGCACGCCATATAATTTCAGAACAAAGAAATGTTGCTCAAAGTAAGAATTATGGTTATGTGCTAATGTTAACTACATTCATTATTCTCATCTATGTTCCACAGTATCCACGTAAGATCGGCTTTATAGAATTGTAGAATATCCCTTTGGAGCCTTAGTTATGATACCAGTTAGAAAAGAACATCAGGGGCGCCTGGGTGGCTCAGTGGGTTAAACTGCTGCCTTCAGCTCGGGTCATGATCTCGGGGTCCTGGGATCGAGTCCCGCATCGGGCGCTCTGCTCAGCAGGGAGTCTGCTTCCTCCTCTCTCTCTCTCTCTGCCTGCCTCTCTGCCTACTTGTGATCTCTCTCTGTCAAATAAATAAATAAAATCTTTTAAAAAAGAAAAAAAAAAAAAGAAAAGAACATCATTTAAGCTTGGGGTGCTGATTCAGAGAATGAGGCTCATGATGTGGTACACCATCCATATCTCCTGTTGTTTGAATACATGGCTCTGAGAAAAAGAATGAAAATAGGAATAGTACTTCTTGGTATAAACAGGATCATATATAATTTATCTCACTAAAATGGAAAATTCTGAGAGTGGAAAGGCACATTAAAGTAACTAAATGTATATAATATTTGATATTTATGTTCATTTACAAATTCATGTCCCTATACTATTTTTTCTTGAAAGGGATGTGTTTATTACATAGGGTAAAGAAATAAAATGAAGTCACAACTTTCAATATATCTATGATTCACAAAATAAATTACATCAAACTTCATGTTCAGCTTGAAGTATACAAGTTCAGATTGCTTTAATACCAGTTTATTCAGATCTAAATGTTCCAAGATAAAACATAGCGATAACGATTGTCCTTAGATTACTATGGTCCAAAAATAGGTCCTCTGGCAATTCTACTAACTCTATAGTTTTCAAACTGTGGTGCTCCCTGCCCAGACTTTGCTGACCAACTTCTGCCCTAAAATCACCTTGACTAACCATAGTTCTCAGTGTATTTTGCTTGCTTCTACCTTTTGAGTCGCTATAGAGACTGTCAAAGTAAAGTTTGTCCCTTTTGTAAATATTTTAATGAACTTAACTTTATGAATGGGTTTTTCTGAAATACCTGTGGGAGTATCTAGAAAGTTAGAATTGGAAAAAGATTAGTACAAGCTGTATGAGTTCATGGCAGGAGTTGATTGTACTTTGTATAAGCCCATCAAGCTCATTTGTAAATATTTTGATATTAATATCGTCACTTTCTTTAAAAATGAAAAACTGAGCACAAATGCTAAATTAGTTTGTTGAGACAATCTACATAAAAAGAGACCAATGGTCCCAGGCAAACTAGGATACATGATCATCCTAAATCTAACACTCAATATAGAACCAGGCATTTTGTTCCTTCCTATAGTTAGAACACTTCAGTATGCTCAGATAAAGGGATACTCGAGTCTGAATTAGACATTGAACCTGATATAGGGACCTACATTGTGCCATCTGAGACTTCTTTTAACATCAATTTAGCAGAAAAATAAAGATATTATTTTATAGGCTGACATAATTGATCTGCATATCAAGAGGAGATGAAGTTGCTGTTCAACAGTGGGAATTGAAAGTACTCTATCTGTAACCCAAGAAAACAAGAGTGCCTTGTATTTGTCAACCAAATTCTAAGCATGTTTATTCAAGCTAACATTTTGATTTTAAGAAAATAAACACTAAATGAAATCATTGAATCCATAGGGATAGTTTTTCACTCAATCCATTTACTTAGGATTTCCACCAGTCCCTATACTGAACATGGGACATTTGTTTGGACAGTAGTGACTAGAATCACCTCAAAGCCAACGTCTTCTTATTCCAATATCACGGACAATTTTCTTTCCCCAAATAAATGGTATCAAGCCCCTTTAGGAATGATTATGAAAATACTTAATAAATGTTCCTGTGATGGTAAGGATCCTTTCAAACATTACCCTTCTCTGTTTGATTACTTGACTTTAAATCTCTGTTTTAGCTTAGGCATGGGATTGGTTAAAAAGACATCACTTTTGATTATGGTGACTCAATTCAGGTTTCTCCATAAATAGAATTTGTTTTTGATTACACAAATTGTTAGTATTTTAATAGGCTGTCCAGTGTTTCAAACCGTGAAGTTTCCCACAATCATTTAGTAACATCTGATGATTCCTGTGTGAAAATACTCTGCCTATAATCATATACCTTCTGTCTATTATAATAACAATGTACATCTTGCTCCTAGTTGTTAAATGCAGCTTTTTGGCTCGAATTGCCCTAGGATCTTACTGTCGCATTGTTATCAAAAATTTCATTTTATTTTTTATTGTATCTTTTTAAAGATTTTATTTATTTATTTGACAGAAAGAGAGTGAGAGGGAGAGTACAAGAAGGTGGAGGAGCAGCAGAGAGACAGGGAGAGGTAGGCTCCCCACAGAGCAGGGAGCCCAATGTCTGACTTGATCCCGTGCCTCTGGGATCATGTCCTGAGCCAAAGGCAGTCACTTAACCAACTGAGCCACTCAGGTGCCCCAGAAATCTCATTTTAATAAAAGAACCACTCACATTCATCTTTGGACCATACAGACCATCCCATCCTTTACATTTTAATGATGTTCTTGTTTTATTAATCAATAAATTTCTTTCCTATATTTTCTTAATGAATCATAAACATTGGTTAAGCACCTACTCATCATTGCCTCATGTTAATACTTCCTTTTATACAATTTTTATTAGATTACATTTAGTAAGAGTATCAGTGAAACTACCACCCTACTAAAATAAAAATGCAATATAGACAAAAACTTACATGTACAATTTGGTTTTTTTATCCCTCTCATCTCAAACGAGAGAGCTGTTATTGTGTTTCTCCGTGCTATGGTGAAGGGACCTCTAATAGCCCTATCAGATATCATAGTTGTGGGCTGATGGTGATGGCCACCTCATAGGTTTTGGGATTCTTTCATTCTTCTTGACATTATCGATTTTGGATATTGCAACATCGCTCAATAAGTGCAATCTTTAAGCAAAGATTTTATTGGGCTGGAAAAAAAAAATCAAGCCAGGGGCCCCTGGACGGTCCAGTCAGTTAAGCCTCTGACTCTCAGTTAGGGCTCCTGTCATGATCTCAGAGACATGGAATCCAGCCTGGTGTTGGGCATAACACTGCTTGTCTCTCTCTCTCTCTCTCTCTCTGTTCCTCCCATCCCTTTCAAATAAATAAATAATCCTAAAAAAATTAATCCAATCCAAGATGCTCAAGTTTTAATTGAATTAAAATATCTGACAAGTTTAACCATACTGATAAATTCAAACTGAAGCAAAATTTTATTCTCCCCTCACTGGTTTAAGTACCCTAAGAAATATTCTCCACTATAATCCCTAAGGTTTAACCAAAACATATTAACATATTTTTGCAATTATTATTTATTGTTTATTATTATATATATGTAAGACTTTGGCTTTGCAGATAACTCAAGAAACATGTAAAGATCTGATACTAATTATATGTCTGCTGGCAATGAGGGCGACAAGCATGGAATATAAAGTGAATTGCTGTCCCCTTGCAGGAAAACTACTTCTGACAATATCATTATAGGCTCTTCAGGCAAGGCAGGATAAATTTCATCAGACAGGTGAACATCGAACTAATCCAATGGTCTGAAAGGCTTAATGAGTTTTTGGAGTCTAAATATAGGTAGAGTCAACAGAATAATTTCAAAAATTATAATTCTACTTTTCAGAATCCCACACTTACCCCAAAAATGCCCTATATTTCAATTAGTGGATTTGGTGGGCTGCAAACACAACCTAAGTTGTAACTCAGTAAATACAGAACAGACTTAATGTCCAAATTTTAGAAATTTATGAGCTTACAGTTTTTTAAAGTACTCAGAAATTCCTTGTCTTCCTGAACATGCCTTTAGGCGAGAATTAAAACCTATTGTTTGTCATTTATTTTCAAAATATCTCTAGGGCACTTAAAACATTCAAACCCATCTCTGACATCCCTCTATCCCCATGGCCTCCATGAGCATCTGACATGGTAACTACTCAGTCTGCCAAAACTAGTTTTTCAATAGGCATTTCAATGTGTGTGACCACAGGTGATAATCTAAATTGCTACTTGATGCCAATACTCAATTCTCCAATGATAACAAACCTTTTGCACAGTGAAAGAAACAATCAACAGAACAAAAAGACAGCCTACAGAATAAAAGAAAGTATTTGCAAACTCTATATCTGATAAGGGGTTAATACCCAAAATATATAAGGAACTCATATATCTCAATAACAAAAACAAATAAACTGATTACAAAATAGGCAAAGGACCTGAATAGATATTTCTACAAAAACAAAATAAAACATAAAAATGGCTAACAAGTATATAAAAAGGTGCTCATATCAAGGAAATACAAATCAAAACCACAAATGAGATACTACTTCACACCTGTTAGATGGTTATTATTTTTAAAAATTAATAAGTATTACTTAGCATACACAGAAATTAGAATCCTTGTTCTTGATTGAGATATAAAAAAGTAATAAAAATAATAATGCAGCCATAATGGAAAACAGTATGGTGGTTCCTCAAAAAATTAACACTAAAGCTACAATATGATCCAGCAATCTCCCTTATGGGTATAAACCCAAAAGAATTTAAATCACGATCTTGAAGTGATATCTTCACTACCATGTTCATTGCAGCATTATTCACAATACCCAAAACGTGGAAATGTTAGTGTCTACTGAGATGGATGAATAAATACAGAAAATGTGATGTACAATGGAATATTATTTAGCTTTAAGAAAGAAGGAATTTCTGCCATATGCAACAACATGGATGACCTTATAGAACATTATGCTAAGTGAAATAAGTCTGTATTTAACAACAGGACAAATACTGTATGATTTGACTTGTATGGCATATCTAAAATAGTCAAACTCACAGAAACAGGGTAGCATGATGGTTGCCAAATTGGGAGGAAGGGGAAATACTCAACATGTATGAATTTTTAGTCACAAAAGGTATATAAGTTCTAGAGGTCTGCTGTACATTTAGTGTCCATAGTTAACAATTCCGCATTGTAAACTTAAACATTTAAGATAGTAGACCTCTTGTTAATTGTTCTCATCACAAAACCAAAAACAAATACAAATACAAAAAACAAGGAGCAGGAGGCAACACTGGGAGGTGATGGATGTGTTTATTAACTTGAGTGTAGCAATAGTTTCATGGATGAATTACCAAAGTATATTAATTACATATGTGCATTTTTTGGTATACAAAATATATCTTTAAAAAAAAAACCTTTAAAAAATAAAGTCACATAAGGGAAATGGCCTGCCCAGAATCCCATATCTTAGAATGGCTGTTACCTACTTCCAATTTACCTAACAATTTCGCCGAATGAATTTCAGATGCCAGTAACTGTATCTACTTTGCATGATTGATGCAAAAAGTAATCTAACACATGGTTTTTGAGGCGTATAAGTTTATTGGGAGAGCTGAAGGAGGCTTTAACTTGAACTTTTCAGGAAAATTTCTATCCAGAAGCATGTTGCTTGATAAGGAAGAGGAAGCATCCAACCCTACTGCAGGAATCTGTTAACTGTGATAGTTGATGAATGAAATAACAAGACTACCACTGATACTCTAAGGTAGGAGATCAAAAGAGAGACCCTGCACTTAGCTCCTCTTCCGAAGTGACTCAGCTTCATATCACAATCTTTTGTAAGTACAGTCAATAGGTAAAATTAAATTGCCCTGAACTCCACATTTCATACAATGTATGAAAATATTATGTTAGCTTCCCAATTGCTTTGTGTGAGTAGGTAGTTGAAATGGATGATGGAAAAGCCACTCACTGGTATCTACCAGAATCTTTATTTTAAATCTATGTGTACAACTTTTTGATTCATACATGCTTCCACACCAGAAATAAAGCTTCCAGAACTCAGAAGTTCTGTCTGTTTTTGTCATTACCTAGTATAATGCCTTCTACATACTTGGCTTTCCTGAAATGCACATTGAGAATGTACATGCAATATAAATTAATTTTTGATGGGTTAGATTTTTTCAACATACTAACCTACACCATGAAACTTATTTTCTTTATAGATTTTCTGTGTTTTCCAAGCTATATTCTATTTTCTTTTAAATAAAATGTTTTTTCATAGAACAACAATTTCTATTAATAATCTTTTCAAATTATTTTAGTGGATAATGAGGTTATGTAGTTACAATTTCTGGAGGGAGTATTTTAAACATCTTTGATTATTAGGATTATTCCAATTAGATACAATTATCACTTTTGCCAAAAAAATACTACATATGAATCTAATTTTGCAAAGGCATCTTGGGGCAAAAGAAACAAAAAACAAAAAGCAAAAAACAAAAAGCACAAAAAACAAAAAAACTCACGAAGTTTAGCAATATTCTACCAAATAAAAAACAATTGGCCTGTCCTCTATGCCATTCAAAAATTGTCAATGTCATAAAAAAATAAAATGTAAAAGAACCATTCCACATTGAATGAACTAAAGGGATGTGAAAACTAAATACATCATATACTCCAGAACCAGTGTGAGGATGAGGGAAGCAAAAGCTTTAGAAAGCACCACTTGACAATTGACAGAATTGAATAACATTATTTAATTATATAAATAGCATTGAATACATTTTAACTTTACTAAATTTAATAATTGCCTTGCGCTTATGTAAGTTTTTTTTTTTTTTTTCCTTATGTAAGTATTTTTGATCTAAGAAATACTCACCAAAGTCTTTGGACTAAGGAGCATGTTACTCTCAAATGATTCACAAAAAAATTACCTGTGTGTGGGGTGCCTGGGTGACTCGGTGGCTTAAAGCCTCTGCCTTTGGCTCGGGTCATGATCCCAGGGTCCTGGGATGGAGCCCCACATCCAGCTCTCTGCTCGGGGGGAAGCATACTTCCCCCTTCTCTCTACCTGCCACTCTGCTTACTGTGCTCTCTCGCTCTCTTTCTCCGTTAAAAAAAAAATTACCTGTGTGTATATTTATATATACGTAATAATACATAATATATTATATAAACATATATATATATACATATTTGTATGCTATATGAGAGAGAGAGAGAGAGAGTGTGTGTGTGTGTGTGTGTGTGTGTATAGTTTTATGTACATGTAAATAGTTTTAGCCTCAACATTTGGGAAGCAGAGTAGCTGAATGCCTATTTCCATATAGGATATCTATCTACATACATGCACAGATACACATAAAATGTGGTGCCAATGTGTTAAGATATTAACATTTGGTCAATCTCTTTGAGGACCATGTGTGAAATCTTTATACTATGCTTAGCTTATAATTTTTATGAAGTTTGAAATTATTCAAATAAAAAGTTCAAATAATTCCTCTTAAACTTACATTTACACTTTCATCTGACATATAATTGGTTACCACTATTGTTTAAGGAATACTTTTCAAGGAAGGTTTCTATGAAGTAGGACAGTTAACTGAAGGCCAAGAAATGCAGAATGATTTGGAACTCCTGTCAGCCCTAAGAGAGACCAAATGGCAAGATGGGCTTTTTACCAACAAGGACTTGGAACACTGCCAGTCTGTCAGCACTGTTTGCTCCAGTGCAACTCTACAAGTCTGAGTACTTGCAAAGGTTGGCTAACAGCAGGACAGGACCTGCAGGAATGGCTGACAGAAGCTGTAATGTCCAACCTCAGACTATGTGACACCAATGGAAATGCCTGTGAAACATCATTAGCCAAGTGACCAGGCCGGTAAATGACAGTCAGATTGCCGGCAGCTGGGCTTGAGCAAGACAAAGACATCATAAATTCTCAAGATGAAATGAGAACAGAAGACATAATCACAACTTTTACAGGGACCTAGTAAAAAAAGAATGGCAGAATGAAGATTAAACAGTTTTGTCTACTTATTCCAGTTTACTAAGTGCATCACCAGAATAACTAGAGACAGAAAATGTAAATTTATAAATGTAAAAATACATTTTAAATGGTTAAACCATAGATATCACTGAAACCAGATATTTTAAACTTATATATAATACACTGAAAATCAGAATGCAAAACTATGTGCAATTATCTTAAAGCTATATAAAGATATAAAAATACCTTCTCATATGTTAATTTCACTTTTGAGATTCATTTGTTCATATAGTGAATAAATATACTGCAAACTTTTTTTTTAAATTTCTTTCCAGTGTAACAATATCCTTGTTTTTGCACCACACCCAGTGCTCCATGCAATCCGTGCCCTCCTTAATACCCACCACCTGGTTCCCCCCCCCTTCAAAACCCTCAGGTTGTTTAAAAACTTTTTTTTTTTAAAGATTTTGTTTATTTATTTGACAGAGATCACAAGTAGGCAGAGAGGCAGGCAGAGAGGGGAAGAGGAGTAGGCTCCCCACTGAGCAGAGAGCCCGATGCGGGGCTCGATCCCAGGACCCTATGATCATGACCTGATCATGATCTCTGCCTTTAACCCACTGAGCCACCCAGGCATCCCCAAAACTTTTTACTTAAGTGTTTTTTTAGCAATTAAAAGAAAATTAGAAAATATCTTAAAGTCATTTTTAGACACTTTTGTACTAAACGGAGTACATGGTATGGCACAAAGATGGGAAATATTAAGACCAACATGGTAGTAGTGATCATGAGTAATTACTATCATTATGATAGTTGTGTTAATTCAGTTTGTGTAATACATGGGATATGGTACTTCAAAAGTATTTTTCCATAAGTATTTTTAAAAGAGTAAGCAATGGACAAGTTTTGAGGAAGAGTGTGTTTATATATATATATATATATATATATATATATATTCATATATATACTTTCATATTATCTTTTACATATATCTGTATGTATATGTATATGTACATGTACATACAGATATATGTAAAAGAGAATATAAAAGTTGGAGATGTGCCAAAGAAGATCAGAGGCATATGGAGGGTGGTTATGTAAAAGAGATAGAAAAGATTTGGAAGGAATTACTACAAACTAAAGAACATGTTGTTTCCTAGACCAAATTTTGTTTTGTTTTATTTTCTCATGAGTGAGAGAAATTTTCTGTCTCTTTTTACAATAGAACAGATTGGTGGGATTTGTGTGAAATCAATCATCAAACATGTCTCCTTTATCTTAAGAAAAATGTCCAGAATGGATGCAACATCATTTAACTTTTAATTCTGAATATGCAATAATTATGAGATTTGTTCTTGAAATGTCTGTTTTCAATTTATTCATATTGCTTGTTTACTAATATAGGGCCAGGGTAGCTTTATACTTTTAAGTAATACAAATGCCTTGATTTGAAGAAGACAACAGTCAGGTTCGGAACACATATGTAATAAAGAATTATTGACAACACTTAGTAATACCATACATTGAGGATTAGAAACGAGGGGACCCATTGTGTAATCAGAACATAGTAGACAAGAATAGGGTTATTTTGGACTATGAGAGAAAGCAATAGAGATGTCACAGAAAATGTTAACAATTAAATTCTAAAAGATTAATTGGCAATCTTATTAGGTGCTAAAGTAAGAAAATATATTCTAGGATGAGACAAAGGTGTGTTTAGAGATTTATAGACATAACATATCAAGGTACACCCAAGAATATCTTATGGTTCAATGAAATTGTGGGGAAAAAATGAAAGAGGTTGTGGTAAAATTTATTTTTGTAAAGATCAGGGTGAGTTTATAGATTATCAAATACAATGTTAGCCTGTAGCAAATGGTACACTGCAGAGGAATGTAAAAAATACAAGAAGGTTGTAAAAATAATTTGTAACACTACAAAGATGACATAATAGAGGAATCTATGTCATAGGAATATCTCTGGAGAAGAATTCATTGCCTTACAGTGGCATAGTGGATCAGATTCAAAACTTATTTTTATGTGCAAAAACTCCTCACGACTGCACTTATGTTAGTGTTTCATTGAATAACTGGGAAAGGGTGTGTGCACTTCAGGAGTGAAGATCTTGGGGACTATTATGGGTTGAATTGTGTACTCCCAAAATTCATACATTGAAGTTCTAATCCGTTGTACTTCAAAATGTGGCCTCATATGGAAATAGCATCATTGTAAATTAAGTTGGTTAGGATGACATCACACTACAGCGAGGTGGTCCCCAAATCCAATATAACTGGCATCCTTTTAAAAGGGAGACATTTGGACACATATGCATATAAGGAGAACAGCATGCGAACATGAAGATGGCCTCCTATGTTAAGGAAAGAAGCCTGGAACAGGTCCTTCTCTTGTAGCCCTCAAAAGGAATCAACACTGCCAACACCTTGATTTCAGACTTTTAGTGTCTGCAACTGTGAGAAAATTAATTTCTGCTGTTTAAGCCATCTGGACTGTGAAACTTTCTTACAGCAGTCCTAGCAACTTAATACAGGGCAATATTTAAATTCTGCCTACCATGGAAGATTTTTAAATTATTATCATTTTTATCCACCACAGTATGTTTGCCTGCTGTTTCCTTTGTCTGCATTATTCTTCTTCCCACCAAGATACACTCTGCCTTGTGAAAATAATTTATCAGAGAAGCTTCTCTTTAACTACTTCAGACTAGGTCAAGTCTCCTTTATTATATATGAATGTAAATTCAAGTACCTGTACTTCATAGCAGTAAACAGCATCGTAATTTCACATTTACTTGGTGAATAGTTTAATATCTTTCTACTCCAGTACAATATATATTTCATGAAGGTGATGAAAGTATCTATTTTATTATGCCATATTTTGGGGATTATAACAGCACTTGATACTCAGAAACGTTTAACATTTTATATATTTTAAATTAATGATTGGCTAGCTTAATAAATGAATAAAACCCAATTAATTGACTAGAAAAGCAATTTACAAGAAAGAAGGGCTGGGTTAATAAGATATTGACTTTCACTTTTGACACCTTAACTTGAAGTGCTTGTGAAACGTGCAGCTATAGCTATAAATTAAAGAGTTAAAAAGACATGGCATGCCTGGATTTTAGGCTAGAGTTCAGGTCAATAATTTGGAGATGTCAGCATACACAGCTCTCTTTCAAATGTTGCAATGGGTAAGATTTTTCAGAAAGCCACAAAAAGTGTTAAAAATTGAAAAACTCATGATAGATATTTCTTTTGCTTTTGACAGTTTTCAAGTTATTAGTGCTTAAAAATAAAGAATTTACAAACATAGGGACAGAAGAAGAAGTAAATGTAAAATGGATAAATTCAACTCCAATTTATTTATCATGCAAAAACTGTGGCTTGGTGATATACATGACTTTCTTTTTAATAAGCTTACTTTATTTTATTGAGATATAATTGACATGAACATTATATGAGTTTCAGATGTACAGAATAATGATTTGATATGTGTGTATATGCAAAATGTTCACAATAAGTCTAGATAATAATTGTTACTATACATGGTTACACAAAAATCTTTTTCTTCTGATGAAGACTTTTAAGATATTTTCTCTTAGCAACTTCCAAATGTGCAACAAATATTATTAATATAGTCACCATGATATACATTACATCCCCATGGCTTGATAGTTTAAATGGAAGTTTGTACCTTTTAACCATCTTCACCCATTTTGCACACCCCTACTCCATATCTGGCAACCACCAGCCTGTTCTCCGTGTTTATAAACTTGAGTTTTGTTTCTTAGATCAAGTATAAGCATTTTCATTTCTGGTTCCACTGACTTTATGGTTGGATAAAATTACTTCCAGAATCTGTAGATTGCTTATTTTTATACTTTGTTCATTGTTGATGTTACCATAAGTTTATACTTATTTCTGTTTTTCATGGTCATTTTGAGGGAAATTAGAAGACATAAGACTTAGAGCTTTAGTTATGTCCATTTGAATGGAAATCTTGTGTTTCATATTTTAACAGATTACATCTAAACTCTGCACATTAGATTCGCAAGTAGAATGTTCACATGATAGGAATATACCAAAGCCGATGAATGCGGTCATGGGAGTGGAGCCCTGACATTGGATATAAATGTTCACAAGTAATTACAATGTACAGCCAAAGATAAAAATTATGATTTTCAGAAGGCATTTTTGAAAATCTAGTCTGTATATAATCTTATTTAGTAGAAATATAGGCAAAAAGTATATTGAAATCAGAAACCAGGAAAGGAACTTCACTTAGCATTACCTGATGAAAAATCTTCAACTTCAGCCAGAAGATGCGATTTTCTAAGATACTGAGTTAAAAAAAAAAAGAAACCTTTTTAAGTTAGTTATAGACCCACTTTGAATCCATCACTGTATATATTAAAATGATCTTTCTCTCTTGTACATAGAAACTTGTATAATTTTAATTTAAATTACTTTTTAAAATGAATCCCTTTAGACATTTATAGAAATAGTTTTGGTTTTTTTCTCCATTTGGAGTAATATAGATAGATATATGGATAATATAGAAATAATTTCCACTTCTATAATTAATTATTTTCAATTCTCAAAATAAATAGTTCCGTCCCATAGACCATAATTAGTTATATGAATGCTTTTAGTAAATAAGTATTGGAAAGACCACAATTGTTACTTACCTCTAAAATGACAATTAGAAACCCATTCAGCTTGTTTAATGATTGAAATTTTTTGTTTGTTTGTTAGGATTTTATTTATTTATTTGACAGAGAGAGACACAGTGAGAGAGGGAACACAAGCAGGGGGAGTGGGAGAGGGAGAAGCAGGCTTCCCGTGCAGCAGGGAACTTGATACGGGGCTAGATCCCAGGATCCTGGGATCATGGCCTGAGCTGAAGGCAGACACTTAACGACTGTGCCACCCAGGCACTCCTTATGATTGAAATTGTTAAATATGAATCATATTTCTTAGTTAAGACTTTCAATTAAATGAAAGATGACCATATGTCTCAGTCTGTCCAAGACACTTGTGGTTTACATCAGGTGTCTCAAATAGTCAATGCTCCAACATTTTAACTGTCAAAACATCTACCAATTTGAATGATAAATTCTATGGTCTCCTTAGTTTTAATTCACAGAAAGCAAGAGTCAAACTGGCTTAAACCTAAAAAAGGAACTCATGCAAATAAATTGCCAGAAACTCCATTCTGCTATTGTTCATAGTCAGGATCTATTCTGTATTCCTTCAGGAGCATAATGCTGTAAACATTTCCACTTTTAGGCTTTTCTCTTAATCCAGGATTAATTATAGAAGACTACCCACTGGATTATTTTTTACCTTGACCGAGAAACCAAAAATAAAAAAGTTGGTTAGAGGAAAGAAGTTTGTATCAAGTATCTCTTTATCCTCAAATATGGTGGAGTGGAAATTCTGACCAAAATTGATGAAACAAGAAATAAAGGTTTAAGTATGTTAGAATTCTCTAGAAAGATGCTTCTGAACCATAATATACATATGTTATCACTTGTAGATGCTGATTCAATAATTCTGGAGTGTGCTTTAGGCTCTGCAATTCTTACCTGCCCTCAGGACAGGCCCACACTGCTGGTCCGTGAACCATAACCAAGGTGTCGGGCTCTAGAAAAAAAGGTTCCAAAAACTTGTAAAACAAAATGTTCCTGCTTCTTTATAAGCTGATATTAACTTGTTTCTTTTGGAAGAAGGAGAGTATTTTTTTTTAAATATATTTGGTTTTTTTTTGAAATTATTGTTGTATATGCCTATTCTATTCTCATTTGGTAACACAGTATGCAAAGTTCTGTCTCATAAAACTCATAAAATTAGATATATTGAGGAAGATATATAGCCACAAAGGAAACTATATTTCACTTGTGAATACTTTTAAGATCTATAAGCTATTAAAACGTCAAATGTATTTACATACAAATTATACATGTTAAGGTTTAAAAACAATTCTCTGCTAAGAAGTCTAATTTGTAGCAATGGTCTTCTAATAGCAAACCAAATTTTTTTTCCTTTAAAAATAAAAAGCTATTCTTATTTTACTTTCCCAGGAATTTAGCTATTTGCATTCCCAAAACATTTAGCTTCTATTGTCTTTTATATAATTAACTCTTTTATCAAAAGTAATAGATTTTTATTATATATAATCTTTGTCAAAGTAAATGTAAATATGTAGATTGGTCTGTTGTGGTCTGTTTTTCACACTTTGTCCTTGACTTATTGTAAATGAATTCAATTACCATTATTGATAGTCTTTTTTTTTTAAACTGGGAAACAAAAAATAACATTTCAGTCATTTTTCTCCAATCTAGGATCATACATACTAATTGCTATTGATTCAAAATAAAAATAATTCTTTAAGTGTTTAAATATGAAATGGACCCAAAACTCTGTGGAATATACATTTAATAATATCACTGATTGATTTCTTACTTTCCTACTTGATTTCCTGCATACAATATAAAATTATATACCTGTTTACATGAATGTTAGCATATTGAGCTGGAGAGGAGCACAAATTGTTACCTTAAAAAATGTTTCTTTGGCATACAGATTATCTTGTGCTGGTTATTTTTGAAAATAACAAAACAAGAGAAACTGAACACCAAGATAAGCACCCTTTTGTAAGAGACCTGTACATTTATAGGGGTCAATTTGGGGACCTGTTTAGCTTTCCTGGGTACCTCCTGTGTATACAGGAGACATGCATATTGACAAACTTCTCTTTGCTTTTTCTCTTGTTAATCTGTCTTTTATTATAGGAGGTCTCAGCCAAGAATCTACAATAGTAGAGAGAAAATTATTTTTCCTCCCCTACAATGCCTAAAATGGATTTTAACTGGTCAACAAGTTTACAGAGTTTGGTTGACAAAATATCTCAAATGTCATCTCTACGATTCTTTATCCAAGGAAAACATTTGTTTTCTTTTCCCTTTATATAGGCCTTCCTCTACATAATAGACAAAAATTTACTGTGAATTTAATAATTGGAGTTTGAGTTTGAGGAGTAGTTGATTTAAAGTGGTAGCAGTGAAGAATCAAAACAAGGACAATGAGAATTGTCAAGGATCAAGAATTCCTGTCCACTTAAAGTTACTTCTAGCTGAACAAAGAATGAAATAGACAAGAGACAAACAGGAGGAAGTCAAATTTAATAGGTGTACCTATGGGGAATCCACATAGACATGGAAATTCCAAACACAGGCAAAATGATGTATGTATGTTATTCTCAACTAAGAAGAAGGGGATGGAGGTCGGGGACTTCTTCGAAAAGGAATGCACTTCATAGGTCAATACGAAAAACAGATATTTGTTAATTAGGTATTTGCCCTACCATGCAAATGTGTCACTCAGCTAAAATTTTCCCTATCATCAATCCTTATTCTGGGAAATACCCCCATATAGATTCTTCTCTGTGGTTAAAAGAGGAAAATTTTCTCTTGAGCCTTCAGCTCCAAAAAATCCACATATCAAAGTGGCACATTCAGGAGGAAGGTAGTCCCAAACCTCGTCAGTATGATGTTCAAGCATAAAGAAATAGAGGAAAAGGAAGAGTAAGCAGGGAAAAAAAAAAATCATGTGATTTGTATCAGTGAGATTCTTTCATGGCTAGGCTTTTCAGTAAATGTTGAAGTAAAACTCTAAGAGATCAGTTAAATGCTTTACCTTTATTTGTAAAGTATACATACCTCTTTTCTCTCTACTCTTATTGTGGATGATGAGATACAACTTACCACTTACCACTATATCTTGGGTGTTTTGAAATGTCTTAGAAGAAATGAAACCAGAAAGGACCAGTATATCAACCAAAGTATAAATTTTAAACTCTATTTAAGCAAAAGTAGTGTACAGATTTTAGTTTAAAAAAAAAAAAAAAAGAGGGCGCCTGGGTGGCTCAGTGGGTTAAGCCGCTGCCTTAGGCTCAGGTCATGATCTCAGGGTCCTGGGATCGAGTCCCGCATCAGGCTCTCTGCTCAGCAGGGAAGCCTGCTTCCCTCTCTCTCTCTCTCTGCCTGCCTCTCCATCTACTTGTGATTTCTCTCTGTCAAATAAATAAATAAAATCTTTAAAAAAATAAAATAAAATAAAATAAAATAAAAGATTCATACATTTAAATATTTTTGCAGCAGTGGGGAGAGCACATTGGGTCATTTGATTGAAGTCCTTTAATAGATATTTTGTGATATCTGTAATCATTTTTAAGGAAAAATTAAAGGATGAATCATTTGGTCACAAAACAGATTCATATCAGAGTCAGGGAAGAAACTAGTCCGCCCTACCCAATTTCCCCATCCCACTCCCCACCCAAAATGAAATCTGTATATAAGGGACTGGCAACATACACTGGGACTAAGCCTACGTCACTTCATACTACATTCTATCTCTACCCTCATTACTCTAGGAGAGGGAATACTATTTAGTTGTGTAGCTTAAGAGTCCTGAAGCCTAAAAACCAGGTCATAGGGCCTGAGTTTCAGGGCATATGTAGGCCCTAGTATTGATAGAGAAGTAAGGTACTCACATATCTGCTACTGTTTTTCTATTTATAAGTTTCCATGATGCATGTTGTTTGTCATGCTAATCTACTCTGTGTGTCATCTAGTCATTTATCTTAATAATACAGCAATTGGTGCAGTAGGGTAGATATCTGGTTGACCATTCATGATAGTTTTTAGAAGTCAATCAAGAGATTAGAGATCAACGATTCACTTTGAAAGTTTATAAGTCTACTTGGGGCAACATGGCCCGCCATATAGATTACTGTTCACTGACTGTGAGTACTATCTCAGCAAAACTTCTAGGAATAGGAGATAGAAGGATTAAGTTCACCTTGGATGGAGTTTAGTCATTGTTATAAATGACCTTGGAATAAGTTGCTTAGAAAGGGGTAACATAGAATGTTGAATCAGCAACATAGAATGTTGAATCAGAAGTACTGATTGAAAAAAGCACAGATGTATGTGGAGCTCCCTTTGTGATCATTGAAGGCTTGCACACATGTGACAGTGGGGAAAATGGAGAAGATTACAGAGTATTGAGTCAATTGCTAAGGAAGGCTTTAACAGTTATATCCATCTCTTGTGAGATTAAGAGTCAAGTAGCCAGTCTGATAACCAGTCCCTTGAATTATTGCTAGTTCACTACCACTTTAAATATGAAAATGAATATATACTTATTGAGTCTGCAGCACTTGCTTTCCAACTGCAGATGCCTTTACACACAGCTGTGTAAATATTGGAATTCCTATTTAGTATTGGGATATGAACAAAGCGTTCACCCTTGAAATAATAATAATTATTATTATTTTGGTTTTCAAATAACCCAAAAATGTGTTGCAGTCCTGTAGCACTTCATTTCCACAGAGTGAAAGATCAGTACAGCCTGAAAGTAAGTTAATCATAGACAAATGTTATCAGCCTAACATTCACCATTCCCTGGCAAGCTGACTTGCGTACTGTTGAGTACAACCATCCCATGCAGTGTTCTCTCTGTTTTCTGATGGTTGTATGCCAGTAATCCAGGAGCTGGGGGTTGTGATGGTGGTGCTAATATTTGAATGGCACATCATTCCAGTGCATATTGATGGTTTACTCTGGTGGTGCAATACACTTAGCCCAAGCAAAGTATAGGCCATAGCTACAGGAAAATTTATCCCAGGGATAGCTCTCAATTTATGAGTGATGGGCAGTTGGCACATGCATAAATCAGCTCCTGATGATCTTGTTGTGATCAGTGAGTATTAAAACCAATATGGATGTTGATTCATTACTGCCATCTTAATCTCATATAAGAATCTTTCATGTGACCCACCCAAATTAAAACATAAAAAGAAAAGAATTTTTTGCAAGGCAGTTCAGACTAAGTTTACAACTTATGAATCAATGACATTAAACTTCCTCTATTATGTTGTCAGTGACAAGTCTTAAAAAATTTATAATGTGAAATGGGAAGAATTATTATTGGATTGTCATGTTTAAAGCTTCCCCTTTGGGTTCTTGGAAGTGGATTAAGAGGTAAAGTTTTATTTGTGTTAAAGTGACCCCATGCAGACTTACATCTCAGAAAAAGGAGTTGGGACCCTGCAAAGTTCAAAGGAAACTGGCTATGACCCAGTATGTATATCATTGAAATGCAGATTTCTGCAAGTTTGGAATCCCGCCCCACAAACATGCAACAAAGAGTTTGGTGCTTCCTTAATCATGAATAGTGATGTGGCAAATCATGCTGCTTCTCACCACATCATCCAACTGTGATGGACTGGCAACACTCATGCCAAGAATCATGCCATATTGGTTGTCTTCTACTCATGTCCTAAAGACTTAATCTTGTCCTAAAGACAAGCTTTGCCATATGATATTGCTGCTGTATACTAGTCTCTGAGCTATCAGAGAGACCTTTCCTTCCTAGTCATGCATTTCTAATTCTTCACAGCCTTCTTTCTGGTCTGGGGTGACATCCAGCTCTGCTAGAATGCTATGCACTGCCCAAGAGATGAGAGGAGGAAAAAAAAAAGAAGCACCTCACATCTTCTACTGCTCCTATTGCTACGTGTTTCCTAATCAGTGATGCTCCACCTGGTCTACTGAATGGGATTTTCTCAACCACACGATATTTCTAGCACTAAGACTTAGGGGAGATTTTAAATATAAAAGCAATGTAAGGAAATTAAAAAAAAAAAAAGGAAAATGGAAATGGATTATAATGCAAATTACATTTTAAAAATGTATGAAAAAATGAAAGCTAATGTTTGCTATTAAAAAGATCTTATGGATCAATTAGAAACGATGAGATGAAGTTCTAAATAGGAAAATAGGCAACGAGCATGGAAAGATAATTCATGAAAGAAGAAAAAACTTTTAATAATTAGTTGAAACATTCAAAGTCATTAATAAGTAAAGTATGTAAACTTAGCAAATGAATGATTTTCACCTTTGTTTTCTTAAAAGTTTTCCAAGTTAAAGAGATGATCACTAATAGCTTTTTCTAGCCATTCACCAATTTTAGGTTTTCATTGTAATCAATACATATAAAATATATGGAGAAATGAGGACAGTTTAAAAATCTAAAAAAAAAAATTGTTATTGTACCAAATAGGCAACCATACTTACTGACTTTCACAATTAATTAAAATGCTAACTTTTTTATAATTAATGCATTTCCTCTGTGAACTAATTTTGAGAAAATTTTTGATCTACCAACTAAGTTTTAGTGTTCTAATACATAAACTCCCTTTTACATGTCACATGATTTTTTTTGTTTTTCTATACAGATCTCGCGCATTTAAAAAAATCCATTATTCATTTTTTATCCTTATTGATATTTCATTGATTGAAAACATATAATACATTTCAACTACCTATATATTTGTATGCATGCATGTGTCTCTATTCATATATGCATTCATTATCATACAACTTATGGAACTTCTTACTTCCATGAGTTAACCTCTTTTGTTTTCAGGGAAGACAGTAATTTCATGTCTAGACAATAATAATAATTTCAATTTTTTTTAAGTTTTCCTTCAGTTTATTCTTATGCCATTTCTTTGGTCAGGATTTTTTAAAAAACACATACTAAAAATTGAGATCGGGATAAATATACTATCTTATTGCTGACTCCTGTATGATTATCTCTGTTATTTCATAGTTAAACAGTATGTTAAATGATTACTTGAGAACCACTTTAGGTTTAGATCTTTAATAAATCAGTTTTCAATAATGGGCAATCTACTTTTAATTATTTCATTTAAGAGACCATCTTCACATTTTCTTTACTGTCATTAAATTTTTCTTTCTTCATGATTGCTTGCTTGAACTCCCCTCCCCCACCCCAGGAATATTTGGGGAAAGTTGATTATAGTTTCTTTTAGTAATTTAACCTAAAAAATCTATTTCCTCTGATAATTCCATATTGTTCCCTCTTTAAAATTTGTAATATGTTTTTGTAAGTCTTGTTAGTTGTTGCTGTTGCTAACTTATTCATGAGGAATCTCAATAGCATTGCCTTTCTGCTTGTTGTGACCACTCTCAGGAAGGAAGGAAGGAAGGACTCACCTCATTATGAGAATATATTCTTGTGCTATTTGCCTGTACTCCATCTGCCCTCATTCCAAGTTTGGCAATATTAATGAGACCTTGATAAGATCTTTTCCACACACCCCTCTGCTATTTAATGAGAGTCAGAATTTTAAGATGCCCCATTTGTCTTTTCTAACATATCCAGTTCAGTATACATTACACCTAGCATCCTTAGCTGGCTGTTTCTCAAGGATGGCATCCTTCCTTCTTTCTAGCACTAATTAATTTTTGCCCTTGTCTTATGTTTGTCATTTCCCAGGAATATACAGATGGGAATGTAAACTATAGACTTTACACTGTCTTTTTGCTCAAAAAAGAAACACCTTTTAATCAAAAGAAAACACGGCAAATCATTTTTTTTTTGTGGGTTTTTTTTTGCTCAGTATTTAAACTAGTATATTCCCATGAAAGGTATGATTAATGTGTTTGTCTTACGAAGGTAATCACTGAATACCAATGTTTTTATATAGTGTTTTCCACAAAGTCATTTGGGGTTTCTTTGTAGTTTTGAATGTTTTGTCAAGGTGACACACCTATGCTACCAAAGACAGTTCTGTCTTTCCAGAGAGCCCTGAACAAAATAAAATTAGTAAGCCTATTTTTCTTTTTTAATGCAAGTGGATCCCAGTAATAGGAGCTCCCAAATTGTTACTGGGTCACTGATTTTGAAGAACTATTATCTTACACAAACCACTAAAATATTAATTAAAAAAGGCCAAGAATCATACTTGTCAGAAAGCATTTTTTAAAGCCTTAGAATAAAAGGCACTGAATAGATTCATGGTTTTCTTCTGAAGGAATCGTAAAAATCCCTTGCAGTTCAAGAGATTTTCCTTGTACTAACACCTGACCAACTGATAGATTCCAGATATGACCTGCATAAAGTAACACACTGTGTCTTGTATACAGTGTTATCTGTTATATCTTTAAGAATCACGAAGGGAAAAATACTCCATTTTTGGTTTTGCATCTGGAGGTAACTTTCATATATAAATTCAAATGATACAAATAAAACATGTTACTATTTTTATTTCATATGTATTTAATGCCTAAAGTTTACAAATCATTATGAATCAAATAGATTAAGTTATTTATAGCATTTACAGTAAAATGTGTTTGAAGTTATTTTTAAAAATCCTTGTTTTTTTGTTTTTTTCCCCTGGGTAAAAGATAGTAGAAATAACATCAGTTTTCTTAAAATGAAATTAGGACACCACTTGCATTCGCACCAACAGTGTAAGAGGGTTCCCCTTTTTCCACATCCTCTCCAACACATGTTGTTTCCTATCTTGCTAATTTTGGCCATTCTAACTGGTGTAAGGTGGTATCTCAATGTGGTTTTAATTTGAATCTCCCTGATGGCTAGTGATGATGAACATTTTTTTATGTGTCTGATAGCCATTTGTATGTCTTCATTGGAGAAGTGTCTGTTCATATCTTCTGCCCATTTTTTGATATGATTATCTGTTTTGTGTGTATTGAGTTTGAAGAAAACAGTGTGGAGATTTCTCAAGAAATTAAAAATAGAGCTTCCCTATGACCCTGCAATTGCACTACTGGGTATTTACCCCAAAGATACAGATGTAGTGAAAAGAAGGGCCATCTGTACCCCAATGTTTATAGCAACAATGGCCACAGTCGCCAAACTGTGGAAAGAACCAATATGCCCTTCAAAGGATGAATGGATAAAGAAGATGTGGTCCATATACACTATGAAGTATTATGCCTCCATCAGAAAGGATAAATATGCAACTTTTATAGCAACATGGACTGGACTGGAAGAGATTATGCTGAGTGAAATAAGTCAAGCAGAGAGAGTCAATTATCGTATAGTTTCACTTATTTGTGGAGCATAAGAAATAACATGGAGGACATGGGGAGATGGAGAGAAAAAGGGAGTTGAGGGAAATTGGAAGGGGAGGTGAACCATGAGAGACAATGGACTCTGAAAAACAACCTGAGGATCTTGAAGGGGTGGGGGGTGGGAGGTTGGGGGAACAAGGTAGTGGGTATTAGGGAGGGCACATATTGCACGGAGCACTGGGTGTGGTGCAAAAACAATGAATACTGTTACGCTGAAAAGAAATTAAAAAAAATGAAATTAGGGCATCACATTGACTTTGAACCATATAAACAGGAGATTTAGCATACTAAATAATAGAGTGGTAGATGTTGGCTATTTAAAAATCAAAACCTGTCTGTTTTCAGCAATTTCCTTTTCTTTTTTTTAAATTAATGGGAAAAAAATTTAAAATTTAAAATTTAAAATTAATGGGAAAAATTTTGCCAACAGTTTCTGGGTTCTGTTTACTCACCTGTAATCAAATTACTGAAATTCATTGAATGAAGGAAGTGAGCTGTAAATATTTAAATTTGGCCTCTGATTGTCATATTCCTACCTTATTGTTAATCTCTGATATGGGCAAGAGACAAGATATGACCTAAGTCAAGTAGCAAAGGCCGACTTGGCTTTGTTTCCACTACTGGGAATTTCTGAGATTCTGTTTTCTTTATTCTCACTGCAATGTGTACAGTAACTACAGGAATTATGGAACAATCTGAGATGGAGTTGGACTCCAGTAGTGACTAGCTGGAACTAATTGCATCTCTGAGGTCTACATTTCATTTTTTGTTTGTTTGTTTTTTGTTTTGTTTTGTTTTGTTTTAATATGTGTAAACCCTGCATCTGCATTTGGCAGTCAGCTAGCTCTGTTAGTAATAAGAGTAATTAATAAAACTGAGCTTCAAATCAATTTGTCTTTGGATACTATCTTCTTACCTTGAAAAGATGACACTGGGAGACTGGTCATGATAGAGATGGTATCGAGAGTACCATCTGAACATATTTTGAAGTTGAAGCAAACTTTATTTTTGGATAAACTGGATGTGAGGAGTGACTTCAGGTGACTAACCTCTTGATTTACCTTAGATTTTTTTCCAATGATAGCATGGAAAGTATTACTGTGTGACTTGGGACTCCTGTCAGACCTGAGAAAACTGAGTGGTTGGTCACCATCCTCCTGAGAACAAGAGGGGTGACAGGTGGGTTCCAAATATTTTGGTGTGAAAAAGCTGGGAGGATATAGTTGTTATGGAAAAATCTTTTCTGATGTAAACAAGTTTTCTAATGCAGTTATATGAAGTTAAACTTTCACCAACACTACCTGACAGATGGTATAGATTTACATCTTTCCCAACACTTGGTCATGGTAGGCCTTAACAGTTTTTGCCAATTGAATGTACATTAAAATATCACTTAATTGCATTGTAACTTGCATTCCGTTAATCATTAGTAGTTCTCAAAATTTATTTGGGTTGTTTCCTTCTTTTGTGAATTGTCGGATGTTTTTTTGGTCCATTATTTCAATCGGGTACATGATTTTTCTTCATCTATTTGTTGGGGATTTTATTTTATTTATTTTATTTTTTTTAAATATTTTTTTTATTTTTTATAAACATATAATATACTTTTATCCCCAGGGGTACAGGTCTGTGAATCGCCAGGTTTACACACTTCACAGCACTCACCAAAGCACATACCCTCCCCAATGTCCATAACCCCATCCCCCTTCTCCCAACCCCCCAGCAACCCTCAGTTTGTTTTGTGAGATTAAGAGTCACTTATGGTTTGTCTCCCTTCCAATCCCATCTTGTTTCATTTATTCTTCTCCTACCCACTTAAGCCTCCATGTTGCATCACCACTTCCTCATATCAGGGAGATCATATGATAGTTGTCTTTCTCTACTTGACTTATTTCGTTAAGCATGATACGCTCTAGTTCCATCCAAAGCTGTCATCATCAAGACAGCATGGTACTGGCACAAAAACAGACACATAGATCAATGGAACAGAATAGAAAGCCCAGAAATAGACCCTCATCTCTATGGTCAACTAATCTTTGACAAAGCAGGAAAGAATGTCCAATGGAAAAAAGACAGCCTCTTCAATAAATGGTGTTGGGAATATTTGTTGGGGATTTTAGACATTATATCCTTAATTCATCTGGAGTCAAAATTGCTTATAAGAAGTTGAGGATCCAAAATTTTTTTGGAAAGTTTTGGTCCATTTTTCTGGTTACATTGTCGAGTAGCCCTTCATTTTACCCACAATGTGACAGAGCATCCCTGCCATACTGAAGTTTCATATGAGTATTGACCTATTTTATACATGAATTTTTCTACTCTTGATCATATACTGCATTACCTCAATTCCTATATAATTTATATATGAATTTTTAACATAGACAAGCATCTTCACCAGGTTATTTTTCTTCAGAACTACCTTGTTATTCTGGGACTGTTAGTCTTACATATACATTTTTAAATCAGGTTGCAAAAATTCTTAAAAAATGATGTGTTGGTTTTGAGTGGAATTTCATTAAATAATAAGATGAAATACTAGAAGATAGACATCTTTGTGCTATTAAGTATTACAAACAAAGAACATAATATAACCTTCATTTATTTAGAATTTTTCATCTTTTCAATAAAATTTTATAATTTTATGTGTAAAATATCAAATAATTTCAAATTGCCATTTATCATTGGGCACTTTGTAGTTTTATGCAATTGTAGAAGCATTATATAAAGTCATATTTCTCTTTCCCCACTTATTAATAAAATTATTTTTTTAAAGATTTTATTTATTTACTTGATAGAGAGAGAGAGCCAGAAAGAGACAGCAAGAGAAGGAACACAAGCAGGAGGAGTCAGAGAGGGAGAAGCAGGCCTCCAGCTGAGCAGGCAGCCCAGTGCTGGGCTGGATCCCAGGAGCCTGGCTGGGATCATGACCTGAGTCGAAGGCAGATGCTTAATGACTGAGCCACCCAGGTCCCCTTAAGTTACTCTAACATATTAAGAAAGTTTCTTCTTATTAAGAGTTTGGTAAGAGTTTATTTATTTATTTTTTCTTTTTAATAACTAATGGAAGTTCTATTTTGAAGTATTTTTTTTTTCCTGCAGCTCTCATTTTTAAAATGTTACTGAGGACCTACTATGTACCAGGCATATTTGTAAATAATGATACATTATTTAAGCAAAATTACTTAAACAAAATAAAGAAATCTATGCTCTTCTTGTGTAGAAGGGATTATAGAACATACCTTCTGGATTGTTCTACTTAATTCTGCTAATTTAGTTAACTAAATTAGTTAGTTTTATAATATTACAAATTTTTGAATTCCTGGGATGAAGGCACATTGTCAATATTTATTATAATTTTTAAAATATTACTGGATTTTATGTGTGAACAATTTAAAAAAAAATACAAATTTAGGAAAGATGTTGATCTATATATTTTTTTCTTTTACTATACTCTAGAAGTTTGCTTCATATTTGAGTTAATTTTTCCATGAATTTTAAAACAGAAAATTTTGAGTTAGATAGCTACATTCTGAAATAATTTATATTACAAAATCAATTTAATTAAAGGTTTAAAACAAGACTGATAACGACTAGTGCACGTTATTACTAGGATACCTTCATTTATCTTTTTAACTACTTGACATCCTTTCTGATTTATTTGTACCCTTGTAATACTGGTTATTAAATGTTTCAACTATCACTTTTCTTTCTACTTCCATTATTTCCTAACAATTGTTCAATTTCATTCATTTATTGGCAAATAGTCATGTATAATTACCTACCGTAAATGTATTGTTATTTTAATTTTCATATACACGTAGATATAAATATATTATTCATGCAAATATATATATTTGGAGACAGAGAAGCAGAGACAGAGAGACATAGAGAGACAGAAAATATGAGTCTCAGGAATTGCATGGGGACTGGCAAGTTGTAAATACGTTGACCAGTTTGGCTGCTTAGAAATTTGGAGAAAAGTTGATGTTTCAGTCTTGAAAATGAAACTTGCAGGCTGGAAACAGTTATGGTCAGTGTTGAGGCAAAATTGCTTCTTTTGAAAATATCAGCTTTTGTTTTAAGGCCTTCAATTCATTAGATGAGATTCATATTTCCATTATAAAGGCCAATCTTTACTTGAAGTCTCCTGGTTTAAATGTTTATCACATCTAAAAAATATCTTCAAAGCAATGTCTAGATTGATGTTTGACCAAATAACTAGGAACCATAGTTTAGCAAAGTTGACATATAAAATTAACTATCACAGTATTTGAATTTAGGAAGTTTTATATGTTAATTAGGAGACCAGGGCAGAAGATATAAATTCCTGCATGTTGATTAAAACATGGAACTTGACGAGATTGCCCTGCATGAATATGCAGATGGAGAAAAGATGTTCCTCAGGAACAAGCCAATATTATGTTGCAGCATCAACATTGCATAGCTGCAGGAACCACTTTAAGATAAGGATGTAGAACTAGGGGTGACTTTTATAGTAATAGATTGCAGAACATTGATATGGCCACAGACATAGTGGAGATTATTCATTTTGTCCATGGTTCCTTAGATAGCATCAGATTAGTAAATTCTCCTAGGAAATACTATTTATTTCCAAAATAAGATTACTGTTTTAGGATCACATTGCTTTTGTTCAGTATTTTTGAATAGCCCATATCTTGTTCATTCAACCATGATTTTTTTATTATGAGTAATGTAAAATCCTTAATTTTTCTGTTTATTATAATAAGTTTTTCTATCAATATTGCCACTTGTATTTTGCTATTATAGTTATTTTTGTCATTATGTTATGCATAGAACTTCTTGCAAGATGCTTTAGTCATGTTCTATTTATTATTACTGTAATTAAAATTAAATATCCTTTTTTGTGTAGATGTCATATAATTTACAATAAAAGAACAGTTTGTTGGAAGTCTAGCCACCTCCTGCTGTTAGATAAAATTATTCTGGAACATTAAAGCCACAAAAAAAAAAAGTCCTTCAATCATTCAAGCACAATAAATGCATTGAGACAGTTTTGCACTTATTTATTTGTTCTGGAAGTCATCCAAATTAACTTGTAATTCTAAATAACCACAGATGCCAATGCAAAGTAATTTGAAGTGACAACATATCGGTTTAAAGTGCAACCATAGCACTAGGTGTTACAATTTGTGTACACCAGGTTCAACCAGGGCATTCTACGATGCAACTTGGGCTCATTTTCAGCATGAACAGAAACATTTATAAAATAAATTATTCCAGCAACTAATAGACTAACAAGGATGGTAACTTTTTGTTCAGAGGTAAGGCAAATGACCTTTAATGTAATTGCTTTATCATCAACTATCTGCTAATTATATCAGCAAGGTTTCCCCAGGGAATTCATCTCTAAGAAATAGAAGATGTTGAAGGAAACATTATTTCCTCAAAAGTTGCACTACTGAACAACGGCTTTTCTCAAATATCACCAAATGGTTCATAATTACTATTCAAATTTTTGAAAATTCTTTTCCATGCATTTAAATTTGAAATTTCTAGAGGTAGAATTAAAATGTTGTTTTCACAATGTTCCAATCTAAATATGTATAATCTAAGTTTCTCAATCAAATGTTATTTAAGAACATGTTTTAATGAGGTGAAACTTGATTCAGTGGTAAACAAAGTATGTAAGCAGTATAACTTTTTGGCTTACAATTGAAGATTTGTCAACTAAAAATATGGAAATTAGCTTTTTCCTTATTTTCCAATCTGAATACAAAAGAAACATCAAAATTGCTTTTCAGCATATGTTTATTACATGGTAGGGGAAAGCCTCCCGTTGTTTTATTATTTTTTTCTTTCAAATTTTTAACCCATAAACTCTTGTTTATTTCCTCAGATTAACTGTTTTCTAATTAACCAAAATCTTACACCAAAATAAAATTTATGATGTTAACTAGAGACTGAATTTTCAAAATATAAGTTTTAATTATACACATTTATTACATAATCAAAATTTGCCCACCTAAAGATTAAGTATGCACTGTAGAAGTTGACTTATATAAATCTTATTAACACTATTACCTACATATTTGACTGAAATTGATCTTATAAAAATGTATACAATGTATATGTCATTTACAAATTTCATTTTTTCTTTTTTTTCTTTTTCATTTTTTTTAAAGATTTTATTTTCACAAGTAGGCAGAGCAGCAGGAAGGGAGAGGGGAAAAAAGGCTCCTTGCTGAGCAGAGAGCCTGATGCAGGGCTCGATCCCAGAACTATGAGATCATGACCTGAGCTGAAGGCAAAGGCTTAACTCACTGAGTCACCAGGCACCCCAAATTTCTTGTTTTCTTTTCGGTACTATAGGTGATAAAAATGAAAATTTTATTTACCAGAAAGAGAAGATGATATCAGCCCCACAAATATAGTAAAAGCAGCTACAAACATGTTCGCTGATAAGGAAACAAGACTGCTGAATTTATTTAGCAGTACAATGCAAACTTTGTATCTTTGCCTTATGATGTAACTTTTAACAAGCATTTTACAACGTGTATAGCTCATATATATTTTGTTTGGCCCTAATTCCACAACATAATTACATTTAATAATAAGTCAAAAACACACATACATAAGAATTTTTATTTTCTTATGTGAGTTTTCTCACCATAAATTATAATGGAATTTTTGACATATTTATTATTAATTTATAAAATCCATTAAGTTTATGTAAGCTACCAATTTCTTAGTAAACTTATGTTAGTATTTAGCCAACTACTCCTAAATATACTTTAAAAGCACTACCACGTATAAAACATTATCAATAAAAAAGATACATGTTTTTATAAATATCTATATGCTTTTGTATGTATGGGTGTGTGTTTATGTATGTTCATTTTTGGTTACAATTTTCTTAACACTCAGTCATGTTTTTCCCAGAGACTCAGTCATGTATTTCCCAGAGAAATATTTCTGTTTGACAGGAAAATAATTTATAAATTCTTTTTAAATTGAAAAGTAAGATTTTATTTGAAGTAAGACTGATTTTATTTTATTTATTTTTCAAGATTTATTTAATTATTTGAGAGAGAGAGAGTGAGAACAGGGTAAGTGGCAGAGGGAGAGAAAATCCAAGCAGAGTCTCCCTGAACAGGGAGCCCGATGTGGGGCTGATTCTCACAATCCAAAGATCACTACCTAAACTGAAAATACTAAGTCAAACACTAAACTGACTGTGTCATCCAAGAGCCCTAAGATATTTTTTTAATAGATTTTATGTATTTATTTGAGAAAGAGAATGAGAGAAAGCACAAGCAGGGAAAGCAGCAGAGGGAGAGGGTGAAGCAGATTCCCTGCTGAGTTTAGAGCCTGACACAAGTCTTAATCCCAGGACCCTGGAATCGTGACCAGAGCTGAAGGCAGACACTTAACCAACTGAGACACCCAGGCACCCCAACACTAAATAATTTTAAAGCAATTTTAAGTTTAGAAAAGATTGAGCAAATAGTATAGAGAGTATCTCCTATCTCTGTTTTTTTTAAATTTTTTAAAGATATTTTTTATTTATTTGACAGAGAGAGAGAGAGAGAGAGGTCACAGGTAGGGAGAGAGGCAGGCAGAGAGAGAGGGGGAAGCAGGCCCCCCGCTGAACAGAAAGCCAGATGCAAGGCTTGATCCCGGGACCCTGGGATCATGACCGGCTCAGAAGGCAGAGGCCCCAACCCACTGAGCCACCCAGGTACCCCTCCTATCTTTTTTTATCTCTTATCCCCTCCACTCAGTTTCACTTATTATCATTGTATTAACATCTGGCATTATGTGGTTCATTTTTTTTTGCATTGATACACCAATACAGATACATAAGTATTAGCTAGAGTCCATACTAAGATTCACCCTGTGTTGTGAAGTTGTATAGGTTTTAACAAATTTCTGACATGTATTCACTGTAACAATATCATGCTACTGTTTTACTGCTCAAAGTCCTCTGTGCTCTTACTTACTCACCCTCCACTTGCTTATCCTTTCTCAACCTAACTCCAGGCCACCACTGATCTTTTTACTTGCTGCAGATCTGTCTTTTCCAAAATGTATAATTGGAATAAAAGAATATGTAGTTATTTCAGACTGTCTCCTTTTACTCAAAAATATTCATTAATTAATTGAAAAAAAAACTTGGTTGCATTCTACTTTTTTTTTAAATTATGTGCAAAGCTGCTACAAATATTTGTGTGCAGGCTTATGTGTCATTTACTTGTTTAAATAATCAGTTCACTTGGTTAAATAATCTAGGAGTGTGATTTCTGGTTTGAATGATAAGACTATATTAAGCTTTGTAATGCACTGTCAAAGTCTTCCAAAGTGCCTGTACCATTTTGCTTTCTCACAAGTAATGAATGCAGAGTTCCTGTTGCTTTGCACCCTGAACAACATTTGTTACTTCCAATGTTTTGGATTTTAGCCATTCTACTGGGTATGTAGTCATATCTCGCTGCTGTTTTAATTTGCAATTCCCTAGCGATATTGAACATCTTTTGTGCTTATTTGCCATCTGCACATCCTCTTTGGTGAAATGTCTGTTCAGATCTTTTGTCCAATTTTAAATTGCTTATTTTTCTATTGTTGAATTTTGTGAAATCTTGTATATTGATACATGTCCTTCTTGAATAGACTTTTTCTTCAAGGGCCAACAAGGTACATACAAAGATTTTCAGCATCACTAGTCAGTAGGGAAATGCAAATTAAAACTACAATGAGATATCACCAAATGCCTATTAGAATGACCATCACAAAAAAGACAGGAGATAACAAATGTCAGTGTAGATGTGGGGAAAAGGACACCCTTGTGTACTGTTGGTGAAATTGTAAATTGGTATAACCACTATAGAAAACAGTATGGAGGATTCTCAAAAAATTAAAACTAGAACTACCATATGATCCAGAATTCTATTTCTGGGAATATACCCAAAGGTAAAAAACAAAACAAGATCAAAACAAACAAACAACAAACAACCCCCCACCCAAAAAAAAAAACCTAACTTGAGAAGGTTTCTTACCCCCATCTTTATAACAGCATTATTTACAATAACCAAGATATGTAAACAATCTAAATGTCTATGGATGGATGAATGGATAAAGAATTGTGACACTGAGGGCCTGGGCAGCTCAATCAATTAAGAATCTGCCTTCAGTTCAAGTTATAATATCAGGGTTCTGGGATTGGGCCCCATATAGGGCTCCCTGCCCAGCAGAAAGTCTGCTTCTCCCTCGCCCTCTACCCCTCCCCTCCACTCTATTCTTTCTCTCTCCTAAATAAATAAGTAAAATTTAAAAAAAAAAAAGTTTTGATACACACACACACACACACACACAATGGAATACTATTTATTCATAAAAAACAAAACAAAACAAAACACAAAAAACAAACAAACCAAAAAACCAAATTCTACCATTTACCAAAATGTGGATGGACCATAGCATTATGCTAAGTGAAATAAGTCAGACAGAGAAAGACAAATAATGTGTCATCTTACTCACTTGTGAAATCTCAACACAAAACTGAACTCACAGAAAAAAAGATCAGACTCGTGGTTTAGCAGAGGTGAAGGGTGGGAGAAGGGAAAATTGTAGGGGGGGCAAAATGTACAAACTTCCAGTTCTTAGATAAGTACCAGGGATATAATATACAACATTATGATTGCAGCTAACACTGCTGCATGGTATGTAGAAAAGTTGTTAAAAGAGTAAATTCTAAGTTCTTATCACAAGGAGGAAAAAAGAAACCTTTTATCAGATATACGCTTGACAAATATTTTTTCCCAACCTTTCATTCTTCTAAAAATTTCTTTCACAGCAGAAATTTTTAATTTTAATGTAATCCAATTTGGTTTTCTTGTTTTTTTTTCCTGGATCTTTCTTCTGGTGATATATCTAAAGCTCATTGCCAAACCTAAGTTCACCTGTATTTCCTCCTATATTATCTTCTGGATGTTTTAATACATTTGGCTTTTGCATTTAAAATTATGATCCATTAGAGTTAATTTTTGTGAAAGGTGTACCATCAGTACCTAGGTTCAATTTTTTTCTCGTGGAGAGCCAGTTGTTCCAGTACTATTTTGTCGAAAAGACTACTCTTTCTCACTTGAATTTCCTTTGTTCCTTTGCGAAAGATAAGTTGATTATATCTGTGTGGCTATATTTCTGGGCTCCAAACTATCTCATGATCTGGTCATGCATTCTTTCACTGATAGCACAATGTCTCAATTATAATATTTCTATACAAGTCTGGGTGTCAGGTAGTGTCAGTCCTCTGGCTTTGTTCTTTTTCTTTATTATCATATTACTATTCTGGATCGTCTGCTTTTCCATATGTGATGGTTAATTTTCTGTGTTATTTTGACTGGAATATGCGGTGCCCAGACATTTGTTCATACACTATTCTGGGTGTGTCTGCGAGGGCGTTTCTGGATGAGATTAACATTTGAATCAGTAGACTGAGTAAAATAAATTGTCCTCATAATGTGGATGTGTCTCATCCAAACAATTGAAGAACTGAATAGAACAAAAAGGCTGAGTAAGAAAGAACTTTTTCTGTCTCACTTAAAAGAGCTGGGACACTGTCTTGTCCAGCCTTCAGAACACACTGAAACAACGGCTCTTGGGTCTCCAGCCTGCCAGCTCTTGCAATGGAATTTATACCATCAGTCCCCTGCTAGCAGGTCTTTGGACTCAGAATGGAACTTCACATCAATGCTTGTGGATCTCTAAGATTGCCGAGTACATATCTTTGGATGTGTCTGTCTCCATAATCCCATGAATCAATTCCTCATATGTATTATATTACCTATTAGAATATATCTTATATATAATATATGAGTATATATAAATATATTACATATGATAGAGAGTGATACTTTGCATATCTATATTACCAGATCTTGGAATGAATTATCACTGTTCTCTTTACTACTGGAAACAGAACCATTATTTTGCAAAATATATTCATAATAGAGAGCCAATTCCAGAAACCTTATATCTGATTTAGAAAATTCATCCTTAAAATTTGATTTCTTTACACAAGGAAAACTTTACAACTGATGGCTGCCTAGTACATCTGCAGGCATAAGTCAAAACTCATAAAATAGTATACATTAAATATATGCAGCATTTATATATCAATTTCTACCTCAATAAAGCTCTTTAAAAATTTCTTCCTCTAGAAATGTTCTTGGTACCAAAATCCAGGTAGGGTTCTCCAGGGAAACAGAACTAGTATATAACACAGAATATCACATATAATATAATACAGAATATCACATGTATAACATATGATATGTCATATGTTATATATATAGCCCATTTTCATACTATGTATATTAGGCCTGAAATAATTGTTGGAGAATATCAAAAAGTTAAAATTCTAAAGGAAAGTTGGAGGATCAGGAGGAGTCACTAAGAAGTCAGTTTGGGAAGCAAAAAACAGCTCTAGTGGGGCCGGGAAGTGATAATGGATAGAGTAGTCTATGACAGATACTTAAGGGTCCACAACCAAGTGTCTGATGATGGGCTTGGAATGCACAGTGTCAAAAACTTAAAAGAAGTAGATACAGCATTGAAGAGTGCTAGGAAAAGCTGAACCTGCCAGCTTCTGTGCTTTTTTCTGTCACCACAATTAATTGCCATGTCCTCAGAAAGCAATGACCATTGCTTTACTTTTGCATTAAAATCTTACATAAGAACTTCTTCAAGGTTATTTAACCCTGAATCTTAGAGGAAGAGCATTCTGGGAAATGTATTTTGAGTATAACTTAATTGACAGTAGAAGAATCTAGTGGAGGCAGAGATGGGTATATTTTATCTTATTTTGTTTTGGGATATACTTTAAAGATGAAGGAAATAAAATTTTTTGATAGTTTGAATGTGGATGAGAGAGCAAAATAACAGTAAAGAATCATTTCAGGAAATTATATTGAGCAACTGGAAGATTGATGCTGCCGTCAAATAAGTTGGAAAATTTTATGGGAAGAGGTTTGAGAGGGAATAGGAGTTAATTTTTAGTTATGGTGTGTTTGAAAAAATCTATTAGACATCAAATGGTAGGCATCATATAAATATTTGGCTAAAGGACTTGAGAATTTAAGAAGGATTTTTTTTTTTTTAACTTGGTATTTATCAGTGTTCTGGCAATATGTGAAGCCAGGAGAATAGGTGAGATTATCAAACCTGGTGTAATTAAATATTATGAAGCTTGAGAGATACAGGTTTTGCTAGATCAAAGAAGGCTGAGAACAATCAAAAACTGAATTAAGAAAAAAAATCCAGAAAATTTGTTTTTCTAGAAGTCGGCTAAAGAATGGGTTACAAAGGAAATCGTACTCTGGATAGAAAACCTTCTATAAAAGCTACCTTTTCACCAGTTTCTTCTTTAAGGCCAAGTTCTACTCAATGGAAATGGTTTTCTGCCACTCTTAGTTCTATATTTTCCTTTAAATAATAAATGATTCCTTGGTGTTTGTGACTGAGTAGACTTCTCAGCCTGTGTTCTGCCTATAGAAGTTTGAGAGTTCAGCATCTCTTTTTTATTTTCACTTTTTTGGTCTTTCAATATTTTCTTATGTATTAAATTATAATTTGCTTTATTAGACAAATCCCCATGTTTCTTCTTTGAAAGAAATATCCTCATGTATCTGCAATTGAGCATTACAAAGCTGTGGACTATATCTTTAAGATTCTTGGATGTCTTTGTCTAGGTAAAAGGATATATGTGTCTTAATGTATTTAATGCTCTTCTACCATTAAGTTGTTCTAAAATTTAAACAACAACAATAAAAAAGATCTTACAGTCATATTTCTTGATATCTTTACTCTTTTATCTGCTTTACTGGTACTGTCCTGGATATTTAACATTTGCCCTGTATCCATTTGTTAAGTGATAACTTTATTTTTCTTTTTCCTTTGAGGAACTAGGTATGAGAAACTCTTATTTTTTAACTCAGCAAGTTCTGGCTTCTTTAGATTCTCTCTAAATTCATTTTGAATGGTGAAAGTTCTTTCTTAGATCATTATTTTTTTATCTGTACCTTATGACAAGCAAGAAAATGGAATTCATTGTCACATTTAGTATCCAACTTGGAATTCCACTTAGCTAAATCCACCTGTTTTAACTAGCCATATTTTCTATTTTCTATTTAGTGTATTACCATACACTACAGTTTCAGTACTATTTTTGCCACTGCATAATAAGAGACTCATTTTCTCTAGGATCACTAACTGTCTCCTGTAGGCCTTTATATTTTCCATCTGACTCCAGGTACCAAAGTCAATGGTCAATATTACAGTCTATCATAAAGGCATCACTCTACTCCCAATATATGTTCACATTATTTATTATCACATTTAAAAAGTACACCCAAATTTAGTCAATTAAAACAACAGCCATTCTATTATATGTTATGATTTTATGAGTCATAGTTTTAGTCAGGGCTTAGCTGGCACATTTCTTCTGTCACACATGGTGATGACGTGAGTAACTCAGTGGAATTTAGCTGGCAACTAGGCTGGGCATGGGGTGGTTTCCAAGATATCTTTACTCATATGCCAGGTGCCTTGGAGGAAAGCCTGAAGCCAGAGCCTCTTTCTCTCTTTGTACTGTTAGCACTTCTCCACATGATATCTCCTGAAAGATAGCTGAACTTCTTCCCTGGTGGTTTAGGAATCCTGGTAGCTGTGGTACAAGCTACAGAGCTTTTCATGGACTTACCTTGGAAGTCCTAGAATGTCACCCCATTATCATATATTTGTCAAGTATGTTCTTTAAGCCAACCCAAAATCAGGAGAAAGAAAATTCACCTCAACATCTAACAAGTGGGGCTATAAAGTACTTATGGTCTTCTGCAATCTACCATACTGCTCTTAAATTTACCATTATCATTTTCCACACTGGCATATTTAATTTTTCTTTAACTTCTGTCATCATTAAGTATTTGTTTTCTTTTTAAAAGTCTTTGCTTATTTTTCTAACCCATCACTTCCAGTTTTCCTTACAGCCATTTTCTCCTGAATTTTATTTGTGATCTCTTTTTTATTTACCCTTTCATTATCCTTTTTCTTGATATTTATCCCTGAATTTTAAACTGAAATTCCATCATCCAAATCAGTATCATTTTTCAGATGGTGTTTACTTTGGATCTGACTATTCATCATTCTACCATACATTTTCAGTTGGTTGGCTCACAGATACCTTAACCTCGACATGTACAATATAGAAAACTCATTTTTTCTGTGCCCTCCAAATCAGTTGGCTCTCAGTGGAAAGAAATACCATGTAATTAATTGCTCCCAAGAGAAGACTTAACATTTCCCTTCCAGTGCCTTTTCTTTTCTATCCAATGATGCCAAAGTCCTGCCATCCTTCTCATATATTTTCTATGAGTTGATTGACATTTTTCTGTTTATAATGTCACTTTCCTAGCTTAGGCCAGCATCATCACTTCTTCTCTGCATTGCTGCTAACTCCTCCTAATTATTTTCATATAACTGCATCTTAATTTCAACTAATCCATTTTCCAAAATAACACATTGAATGAATATCTAATTTATTTATTTATTTATTTATTTATTTGAAGATTTTATTTATTTATTTGATAGACAGAGATCACAAGTAGGCAGAGAGGCAGGCAGAGAGAGAGAGGAGGAAGCAGGCTCCCTGCTGAGCAGAGAGCCCGATGCAGGGCTTGATCCCAGGACCCTGAGATCATGTCTTGTGCTGAAAGCAGAGGCTTAACCTTCTGAACCACCCAGGCACCCCTTGAATGAATATTTTAAAACATAAATTTAAAAAAAAAATCAACTTCAAAGGCTCTCCTTTGCTTTTTTAATGAATCCCAAATCCTTAAGACAACTTCTTTGGCCCTGAGTAATGTGTCTCTCTGCTTATTTCTCCAACAAAAGTGTTTTATTTCCTGAATGACTACTTATCCCCCCCATGTTTTGCACGATTTTTTTAAAACTGTTACTCCTACTTCCATCATAATTAATTCATCTTGCCAATTTTTACTCATTATGGAGGGATCATAGCCTTTCACCAGCTTTATATGATGCTCCAAGGTGAAGATTCTGTAGTCTCCCATGTATTTGTATAACTTGACAAACTGATTATCAAAACACTTTATCATACAGCATTTTTTTTTAAATATAATTTTTTATTTTTTATAAACATATATTTTTATCCCCAGGGGTACAGGTCTGTGAATCACCAGGTTTACACACTTCATAGCACTCACCAAAACACATACCCTCCCCAATGTCCATAATAACACCCCCTTCTCCCAAACCCCCTCCCCCCAGCAACCCTCAGTTTGTTTTGTGAGATTAAGAGTCACTCATGGTTTGTCTCCCTCCCAATCCCATCTTCTTTCATTGATTCTTCTCGTACCCACTTAATCCCCCATGTTGCATCACCACTTCCTCATATCAGGGAGATCATATGATAGTTGTCTTTCTCCGCTTGACTTATTTCGCTAAGCATGATACACTCTAGTTCCATCCATGTTGTCGCAAATGGCAAGATTTCATTTCTTTTGATGGCTGCATAGTATTCCATTGTGTATATATACCACATCTTCTTGATCCATTCATCTGTTGATGGACATCTAGGTTCTTTCCATAGTTTGGCTATTGTGGACATTGCTGCTATAAACATTCGGGTGCATGTGCCCCTTTGGATCACTACGTTTGTATCTTTAGGGTAAATACCCAATAGTGCAATTGCTGGGTCATAGGGCAGTTCTATTTTCAACATTTTGAGGAACCTCCATGCTGTTTTCCAGAGAGGTTGCACCAGCTTGCATTCCCACCAACAGTGTAGGAGGGTTCCCCTTTCTCCGCATCCTCGCCAGCATCTGTCATTTCCTGACTTGTTGATTTTAGCCATTCTGACTGGTGTGAGGTGATATCGCATTGTGGTTTTGATTTGTATTTCCCTGATGCCGAGTGATATGGAGCACTTTTTCATGTGTCTGTTGGCCATCTGGATGTCTTCTTTGCAGAAATGTCTGCTCATGTCCTCTGCCCATTTCTTGGTTGGATTATTTGTTCTTTGGGTGTTGAGTTTGCTAAGTTCTTTATAGATTCTGGACACTAGTCCTTTATCTGATATGTCGTTTGCAAATATCTTCTCCCATTCTGTCAGTTGTCTTTTGATTTTGTTAACTGTTTCCTTTGCTGTGCAAAAGCTTTTGATCTTGATGAAATCCCAATAGTTCATTTTTGCCCTTGCTTCCCTTGCCTTTGGCGTTGTTCCTAGGAAGATGTTGCTGCGGCTGAGGTCGAAGAGGTTGCTGCCTGTGTTCTCCTCAAGGATTTTGATGGATTCCTTTCACACATTGAGGTCCTTCATCCATTTTGAGTCTATTTTCGTGTGTGGTGTAAGGAAATGGTCCAATTTCATTTTTCTGCATGTGGCTGTCCAATTTTCCCAGCACCATTTATTGAAGAGGCTGTCTTTTTTCCATTGGACATTCTTTCCTGCTTTGTCGAAGATTAGTTGACCATATAGTTGAGAGTCTATTTCTGGGCTCTCTATTCTGTTCCATTGATCTATGTGTCTGTTTTTGTGCCAGTACCATGCTGTCTTGATGATGACAGCTTTGTAATAGAGCTTGAAGTCCGGAATTGTGATGCCACCAACGTTGGCTTTCTTTTTCAATATCCCTTTGGCTATTCGAGGTCTTTTCTGGTTCCATATAAATTTTAGCATTATTTGTTCCATTTCTTTGAAAAAGATGGATGGTACTTTGATAGGAATTGCATTAAATGTGTAGATTGCTTTAGGTAGCAGAGACATTTTCACAATATTTATTCTTCCAATCCAGGAGCATGGAACATTTTTCCATTTCTTTGTGTCTTCCTCAATTTCTTTCATGACTACTTTATAGTTTTCTGAGTATAGATTCTGTGTCTCTTTGGTTAGGTTTATTCCTAGGTATCTTATGGTTTTGGGTGCAATTGTAAATGGGATTGACTCCTTAATTTCCTTTCTTCTGTCTTGCTGTTGGTGTAGAGAAATGCAACTGATTTCTGTGCATTGATTTTATATCCTGACACTTTACTGAATTCCTGTATAAGTTCTAGCAGTTTTGGAGTGGAGTCTTTTGGGTTTTCCACATATAGTATCATATCATCTGCGAAGAGTGATAATTTGACTTCTTCTTTGCCGATTTGGATGCCTTTAATTTCCTTTTGTTGTCTGATTGCTGAGGCTAGGACCTCTAGTACTATGTTTAATAGCAGTGGTGATAATGGACATCCCTGCCGTGTTCCTGACCTTAGCGGAAAAGCTTTCAGTTTTTCTCCATTGAGAATGATATTTGCGGTGGGTTTTTCATAGATGGCTTTGATGATATTGAGGTATGTGCCCTCTATCCCTACACTTTGAAGAGTTTTGATCAGGAAGGGATGCTGTACTTTGTCAAATGCTTTTTCAGCATCTATTGAGAGTATCATATGGTTCTTGTTCTTACTTTTATTGATGTTTTGTATCACATTGACTGATTTGCGGATGTTGAACCAACCTTGCAGCCCTGGAATAAATCCCACTTGGTCGTGGTGAATAATCTTTTTAATGTACTGTTGAATTCTATTGGCTAGTATTTTGTTGAGTATTTTCGCATCTGTGTTCATCAAGGATATTGGTCTATAGCTTTCTTTTTTGGTGGGATCCTTGTCTGGTTTTGGGATCAAGGTGATGCTGGCCTCATAAAATGAGTTTGGAAGTTTTCCTTCCATTTCTATTTTTTGGAACAGTTTTAGGAGAATAGTTATCATACAGCATTTTAATTGAATTTTCCACTGCAACATATGTTTTATAAGGGAAGGCATGGTTTCTGTTATTATTTTCATCCTTTCTCCTGTAATTCTTAGTCTTTTACTTAGTAATCTCCCATAAAATGTTTCATGAATATGTATACAAATGTACATATGAAGTGTGGACTTTCTGAATGAGGCATAGCATTTGTCCAGGTGATCCTGGTTTCTAACTCTAGCTTCTTTCATTACGAGTTCTATCACTAAGACAATCAATATGACTCTATAAGGTTCTGATTTCCCATCTGTAGGATGTACCATGGGTAGGATATCATCTCACAGGGTGGCATGTGTTGGGTCAGAACACATTCTCACTTCCCATGTTCACACAAAGGAAAGGGAATATTTACTCCTCTCCCTAAGAGGGGAAAGAATAAGCACATTATGTACAGGCTTTTTCTGCCCCTTCTCTTTCTCTTTTTGCTTTTCTTTCATTCTTTTGAACTCTTTCATATTGCATTCATTCCCATCTGGTCACGCATCAATAAGCTTTTCTATCTAAGCATGATTTACCCAACAGCTTAAATCTTTTGTCTTTATTGAAATTCAAACTCTTTGATTTCTCTGTCAGCCTACCTTATCTACTAAATTTTTCCTAATATGAGAAAAGAAGGAAAAAAGAAAATTTTTATTTTGGACTTTTTTTTTTTTTTGGTTTTCTACAACTTGAATGATAATACATATACTATGCAGATACTAAGAAATCTGGTGTGGTTATATTAATATCAGATAAAAGAGATATCTAAAGAAGGAACAATACAAGGGAAGTAAATATACACTTCATTATAATAAAAACATAAATTTATTTGGATATTTTAGAAAAAAGAGAGATGTATCATAAAAGCGTTGATTGAATGATTGATTGATTTCCTTATTTATTTATTTATTTATTGAGGAGGAGGGTCAGAGAAGGAGGGAGAGAGAGAATCTTAAGCAGGCTTTATACCCAGAAACAGACCCAAACGCATGATCTAATAACCATCAGATCATGATCTGAGCTGAAATCAAAATTGGACACTTAACAGACTGAGACACCCAGGTGTCCTATCATAAAAATATTTAAATCACAGCAATGTACATAAGACAAGATGTAAGTGATTCTTATACTCAGTTGAAAAGACTTGGACCTTAGTGAAAATATCTTTGAAGAAGTAAGTGATTTGAAAAATAACTATGGAACATACAAGACCCCTATTCAGCATTCTTCAAAAGGTAAATTTCAGTAAAAGATATTAGAAAACAACAGATGGATACGGGATTAAAATAGCTCTGGATTCCGTATCTGCTGGACTTCTACCTTCTATTTTCCAGAGGAAATGACTGACACTTGGGTTGTATAGGGGGCATGACTGCCCATAGTTTTTGAGTGGCTCAAAGCCAATATTAGGGAATTGAATGGACACATGCAGTTGATGTCTTTTTCCAGGCTTTCATTTGTGGTTTTGTGAATACTTTTTGGTCATTATTTTGGGGGAGTTTTTAATGAGATTTCATTATAAAATATCTATGTTAATTTTGCTTTCCAATTATTTTGGTAATCCATATCTATAGTTTTACATATTTTTCTCACAAATTATAATTTTAAAAATATATTCTTCTAAGGTAACTCATGCTTTCTTTTTTCTTGCCAGTGTAAGTGGAATTCTTTTCAAATTATATATCGTGCTTTCCAATGATTAAATTTGGTTTGATGAATGCTTTTGATTTGTATACGATGGTCCTATATCTAGAAATGATGAATGAAGTATAATCTTTTTCTTTCTCTCTTCTTTCTTCTTTTTTATTGGTTCCACATGGAGACAACTATATTCAGTAAATATTAGTAAATTTTCTGGCCAATGTATTATTTATAACTTTTCAACTACATCAAGGTTGTATATTTTTAACTTAGTATTTACTTTTGGTTTTTCATTTACTATTTTAGTATGCTTCTGAAAACGTATAAAATAGATAACCTTTTCCCTTTTTCTACTTACAAAATAATTTTTATAAGCTATAAACATTTAAGTAAAATTTTCTAAGGCTTTATACCATGTGTATGTTTAAAAACATTGGTTTCTTATCAGCAGTGGAAAGAAGTATCAACAGTAGCTTAATTTTAATATTTTATCTTGAATTTTTTTTTAACTTATTTACCTCACAGAAAGAGATCACAAGTAGGCAGAGACACAGGCAGAGAGGAGGAAGCAGGCCCCCCACCGAGCAGAGAGCCTGACGTGGGGCTCGATCCCAGGACCCTGAGACCACGACCCAAGCCGAAGCCAGAGGATCAATCCACTGAGCCACCCAGGCGCCCCATCTTGAATTATTTTTAAAAATTGTCTTTTATTTTATGTTCCCATTAACTTTCAAGATTGTTTGTGTTAAGGTGTAAGAGCACCTTTATAAGTGTATTCATCTCACATTTTTATTGTTGTGTTCTTTATTTTTCCTTCCTTCTTTCTTTCCATCTCCTCCTTCTTATCTTTCTAAAAATGTGTCCGAAAGTAAAATTCAAAGGTCTATGCACTCAATTTCTGGAAACTGCAGAGAATGGGATAAGTGAATAGGTCAGTGGTACTCTGTATTTGACCACTGCTTAAGGGAACTAGCTGCAAATTACATCTTGGCTATTCTGGAAATACCACGAAAGAGTGCAGGTAAAGTAGATACTGTACCAGAGAAAAAAGTATTGCTAAATGACACATCAGGCTGTGTGGATGACTTTTCCATATGTTAGTTCTTATCTTATACTTTTGTTCTTGGCAACCACCAGTACATTAAAAAAGACCTCAAAAAAAATTTAACACACTATGAGTGATATAGACTTGATATTGAAAGTTAGAATATAGTTAATCACAAGGACTGCATGTACCCTAAAATGACTTGGTTGAAAAATAAGGTCTTATCAAAAAGATCTTTAAAAATCTTCAGAAAGCTCATTTATAACAATATTCTCCAACTTTTTAGTTTCTATTTCTTTTGTTTGTGAAAGTGGTTTTCCACAAACAGCTGAGCCAAAGTAAGTATCTGACATCAGGTAAAAGACTGCTTGCTCAGTGCTATTACCTCCAAAGAAGACTTTTTGGATGAGAATCAAGACCTTCTAAGTACTGCAAATATTAGTTTGAAGAGAGAATATAACTGGGTGTGTTAGCTGAATGAGAGCTAAATCTCAAACGGTTAATACCTCCTTAAATGTTCTTCCACTGCTCTGGACTCTGGGCAAACTGAATGATTCCATATAATTCCATATAAGCAGTGGGAAACGTTTTAGTAGATCTAAAATATGGTCATGATTAATCTTAAAAAACTGACAACTTATATGGTTGCCCCGCCTTTCCTTTTTTTTTTTTTTTTAGTCTTCTAAGCCCCAGTTTGATGAATTGATCACTGAGCCCCTTGAATATTTTGCTTTGTCTCTTTCATCTTTTTAATTTTTTCTCATTGTTCTTTGCTTTTATAGGGTGTAATTGAAGAGTTTTTACAAAGAAAGTATAAGACTGATGCTCATGCCTTCAAAAGCTGTAATTTATGGATATTTGGGGGAAAGATAGATGATATAAAAGAGGTAAAAGAAAGCTTTGTAGAGAATTTAGAAACAGAAAACCCTTCATCTAGTGTGTCACATCACAATGAAGAGAGAAGAAAGGAAAAAGATTATTTGGGGCATGAATATATGGAAGGTAGATGGTATAAGTAATAGAGACATTTAAGGACCCTAAAGATGAATAAACACTCCACCTCCTGAGGGGCTACAGTGGCTATAGGTGTGAAGTTGTTTTGATTGAACACCAGGAAAATATTCTGAAAGACTGATAAGGTTGGGAAGGAGAGAGTTGAACAAAATTCTGTGAGCGATCATGATCCTTTACACTATTTCTCTCCTCTTGAGTCTCAGGACTAGAACTCCATGGAATAGCTGGTGGGTCTGAGCTGAATCATTATCCGTGCACCTTTACCATTAACTTATACCTAGAAGACGAGATGGTTTGCATTTTTTTTTAAAGTTTTTTTTTTTTTTTAATTTATTTGACAGACAGAGATCACAAGTAGGCAGAGAGGCAGGAGGGGAGGCGGGGCGCAGGCGGGAAGCAGGCTCCCTGCTGAGCAGAGAGCCATGTGAGACTAGATCCCAGGACTCTGGGTCACTCAGGTCACTGAGCGGAAGGCAGAGGCTTTAAACCACTGAGCCACCCAGGCACCCCTGGTTTGCAGTTTTATATGCAACTATTTTAGACTTGATTTTGGTTTTATCTTAAAACATTTATTTTGAAAAATAATACTAAAATAATAATAAATAACTAAACACAAATGTTTCCAGTGTATGTGTATTATATCATATATTATCATCTGAAACCTACCTATTTTAATGCAAAATTTCCATGTTTGCTGATTCCAGTCCTTTAAAACCATTTCTATGCCTTACTTGCAAAAAACAAGCCTCATTATAAATTGCAAATTCAACTCTGGAGATTATTTGGCAATTCTTATTCCTCTTCTTTAAAATTTTTCTTATAAAAAACAATTCTAGGTGTTCAGCTCATATGTCCAACTTGTAGTCTATTCAAAAGACTATATTGGAAGAGCAATGCCTCAGAAAAAGCTGGAAACTTTTGGAAAGCTTCCCAAGGCTACCTCTCTTTTCTCTTTTGTTTTTGCTGCCTGTAGAGAATTTATTTAGAGGTTGGGGGTGACAATGGAAGTCATCAAGAGGAAATTGGTGGTTCTTGGAGAGAGATAAAAACAGAGAATGTGAGAGTTTTTCCAAATGCTGGAAGAAAGGAATGAAGTGTCAGTCACTAACTTTTGTGAAGATGTAAGGAAGTAGCAGTGGAGAAGATCATGTGTAGTTTTGCTGGTCTGGGCCATCTGTTGATGAAAATGAAAAAAAGTGGAGAAGACCTTTGTCTAAGCATTGCAGTGTCTAAGAATGAGAACGAATAGTCTACCTGAGAGAGGAATTATGGGTTTTAATCATGATTTGTGCATATATTTTTCAATGAATATCGATGAGATGGTTGTAGCAAGCCCTCATTATTCTGAGTAAAAATAAAAATAACTCAAAAGAAGAATGCTTAGATGTTTACATTAAATTGATGCCTGAATTATAAAAATAAATATCTTTTAGGAACTATTTTGCTTAGTGATACTGCTTCCAGGAAAGTATATTTAGGGGAGCTTCAAGAGCTTCAGGGGACTGAAAATATTTTATGGGCCAGAGAATATAACTGGGTATCTTGGCTAGGCCAGCTTAAACCAAATTGATCTGTTTGTGGAAATAAAAAGCACTCTTACTACAATATTGTGGGGCTCTATTGCCATAGGAAAGGAAAAATAAAATAATAAAAATTAAAATTAAATGAGAAGGCAAGTATATAGGAGGTTCGTGCTTGTCATGCAACAGGGCCATTGAGCTCAAAGTACCTTTTAAATTTATTTTCTAAATCTAGAGATTATCCTTTTAAAAATAAAAGCAATACATTTTGTAGCAAGTCTAAATGCTTTGTTTCCACAAATAAGATCATTAAAATTGTTTGTTGGGAAGACAAACATGTAGTATAAAAATATTGGCTACTTTTCTAAGGACAACTTTCTGAATGAATAGCCTAGCCCTCTACTATCTATTACCTTCATTTATATGAAAATTTGCTGAAACTATTTGTTGCAGGGCATCACTAGTTTTATTTAATAAGGAGAGTTGCTACTCTGCTGCAACATATAAGGTTTTGTTTCATGAAGCAATTTCAGATTTAGAAAAAAAAAAAAAAAACTCATTAAAGATTTCAAGAGTGCATTGTGATAATAAACTAGAGAAGGAGAAATCTCCAGGTTTTACTGTTTGGAAAATTAGGGAGCAAGAATGATTGATGGAAGTCCCTATGGCCTTTAAAGATAAAACTAAGTTTGCATAAAACAAGGGTTATGTTTGTGGGTAGAAAAATAGCGACGCTGTTACAAAGACAGGTGGGTAGACAAAGATATACAGTTCAATATTTCAATGCCAGAACAAAAGTTCTCCCAATACTTAACTCTTTTGCGGTTAAGAGAACTCAGAATTTGTTGTTCAAGAACAGTATTAAAGATGCTTGGGATTTTTTTTTTTTTAATTGAGGGAATGAATAAAGGGAAAGTGGATTCCTGACTGATATAATAATTTAAGGAATGTACATAATCAGGATTTTTAAAAAGGTGATAATTTATGCTCCCAGTATCTATTCATTTTATGCAGAGCCAGTCTTGGGTTCTGTGGGATGCACATGTACACAGAAAGGTTAAAGAGCTAAGAAGCATCACTAATGCAGGGCACCTTATTCCCTTCTAACAATTCATCTCAGAAAGTATGAGCATCTATACAAGAAGCTGTGAATTAAAGTAATTGGAAACTAAGCATTCCTCTAGCCTCATATTTTTATAACAGCTGAACTAACTAGATACATAAAGCAGGCTCAAGAGAACTGAAGAAGGACTATGGTCATCATCCCACATATAGGCACTTTAAATACAATGTTTTAAAGGAAGTCTTTTAGAAAAATGGATGCAATGGCATCAACCAAATCTTTCTCGCAATTCCTCATTGTTGGTTAAAAAGTAGATAAATAAATAAAAAGCTCATACGGGTTTTGTATTACATGATAGAAGTGACTGGTGGCAGAAAACAGCAGGAGGATTCCTCTTGGATATTGGCTGAACTGATTCTGGCCATGAAAATCCACTTGTTTTAAAGATGAAGCTCAACAACTAGCCAATCCCCACAGTGTCAATCACATAAGTGATCATGGCTTATACTTAGATCTTACTCTTTCAGCAGATATTCCATAACTTCTATTCTGTATAGGAACATATTCACTATAATTCACATCTTTCAGGACCTCTTTGCACTTTTAAAAAATCTTTGAGGACCCCAGAAGCTTTTATTTATGTAGGTTTTATTTATTGAATCTACCGTACTCCCATTGCTGCAACCATTTCTGTTGTACCAAGAATGTGGGTCACCATCTTTTTTGGCAATTATGGAAGGTTAGGTTTTCCTTGGTTCAGACACCAGCAACATTTACATGAAGAATTTTGTTTTTACAAGCATTAGGCAATCATTGGCTATCAGCAGTTGTTAAGAGCAGAAAGAAGAAATTTTGAAAATCAGAGGTTTCATGATGTAGCAAATGAAATCATTTGAAAAGTGTCAAGAAAACATCCATTATGAATAACTAGAATGATTTGGGAAGATTTTAAACATGTCTGGGATATTTATTAAATAGGTAATATTGGAACTAGAAAAAATGCTATTTAAAAATGTCTTTTTATGATCATTCACATCATTTGGGAATAGCCTTATCAATATGGGTTTATGAGTTCCGCAAGGCTCCTGAAATATTTGTATCATACCCAAAGAAAAACACTATTGCAGCTGTTAATACTACTACTACCGCTACTATTACTTTTACTCTTAAACAACTAATAATAACTAATATTTGCTGTCCACCCACCAACTGACACTTACTTTGTCTGAAGTTACTGTTTTGGTCCACCACTACAAGGTATTCTTTCATTCCTCTTTTAGAGAAGAAGCTGAGTATCACCCCCAAGAACATAGAACTAGTAAGTTTAGAGATGGAAGGAGCCCCTTGCTTCATGATGCTTCCTTCATCTCTCAATGGAGTTCATTAGCAGAAAAAAATGTTAGCGCTCAACTGTATGTTCTATAGATATTGAGCATCTCCTTATTCATATTTTCAACTATTACACATGAAAAATAATAACTGCTATAGCAATCAATACAAATGGATTTCTGAGGTTTTAGAATTATGCGATCTATGGAAATCCTCTATGAAATGTAAGCATATATGGAATCTTTGTAAAATCAATTTTAAATTCAGTATACAGGGAGGAAAAAGAAAATAAGTTAATTTATTTTTGCTTATCATTAAAATTCTATTGGAATAATGCAGCATCATCTACCCCCACTAAATTTAGAATTCCCCAAAATGAGAGATACAGAATAATTCCTATACTTACCAACACTCTATGTTTATTTCTTATAATATTTGGGTGACTTTGTATCAAACATGTGGACAACGTACTAGAAAAGTCAGCCATGTGCCTATATGAAAATACACATTCATTTATTCAGTTTGATTAAATGCCTTTATTTATATATATGTGTGTGTGTGTGTATGTATATATATGTATATATATAAAAGAAAATTTAAAACTTTTTTAATGCATAAAATCACATATACTTTCTACCATATGACTGAACCAGAACAATAAAATTTGAGTGATTATTTTTAAGATATTAATGGGAAATCAAATTAAAAGTATTTTATCAAAGAAAAAAGAGGCTTACCCATCTAAAGTATTTAAAAATAATAATATTTTAATATATTTAAATAATATATATTTATATACATATTTATTGTATACTTTTTATCATATGATATTCTTTAGTAAAATACAGATCTGGTTTTTAATACTAGTTCTCTACTGAGCAGACAAGATTGGTAATTTACTTAACGTTTCTAAAAAAATCCTTAATTTCAATAAGTAGGAAAAGGATTTAATGGATAAACTGTATTCATGAATAAACTGTATTCATATTAATAGTGAACAAAGTAGCAACAATAGTGGAAGTTGTACCAGTGATAGAAGTAGTAGTGATATAACATAATTAGAGCAAAAATTATTATAATTTTACTATAATTTCTGGCAAAATATAAAAAGCATAGAAGACCGGAATTGTGATGCCACCAACGTTGGCTTTCTTTTTCAATATCCCTTTGGCTATTCGAGGTCTTTTCTGGTTCCATATAAATTTTAGAATTATTTGTTCCATTTCTTTGAAAAAGATGGATGGTACTTTGATAGGAATTGCATTAAATGTGTAGATTGCTTTAGGTAGCAGAGACATTTTCACAATATTTATTCTTCCAATCCAGGAGCATGGAACATTTTTCCATTTCTTTGTGTCTTCCTCAATTTCTTTCATGACTACTTTATAGTTTTCTGAGTATAGATTCTGTGTCTCTTTGGTTAGGTTTATTCCTAGGTATCTTATGGCTTATGGTTTTGGGTGCAATTGTAAATGGGATTGACTCCTTAATTTCTCTTTCTTCTGTCTTGCTGTTGGTGTAGAGAAATGCAACTGATTTCTGTGCATTGATTTTATATCCTGACACTTTACTGAATTCCTGTATAAGTTCTAGCAGTTTTGGAGTGGAGTCTTTTGGGTTTTCCACATATAGCCCTATGACCCAGCAATTGCACTATTGGGTATTTACCCTAAAGATACAAACGTAGTGATCCAAAGGGGCACATGCACCCAAATGTTTATAGCAGCAATGTCCACAATAGCCAAACTATGGTCTCAAAATAGCCAAACTATAGATGTCCATCAACAGATGAATGGATCAAGAAGATGTGGTATATATACACAATGGAATACTATGCAGCCATCAAAAGAAATGAAATCTTGCCATTTGCGACAACATGGATGAAACTAAAGCGTATCATGCTTAGTGAAATAAGTCAAGCAGAGAAAGACAACTATCATATGATCTCCCTGATATGAGGAAGTGGTGATGCAACATGGGGGCTTAAGGGGGTAGGAGCAGAATCAATGAAACAAGATGGGATTGGGAGGGAGACAAACCATAAGTGACTCTTAATCTCACAAAACAAACTGAGGGTTGCTGGGGGGAGGGGGTTTGGGAGAAGGGGGTGGGATTATGGACATTGGGGAGGGTATGTGCTTTGGTGAGTGCTGTGAAGTGTGTAAACCTGGTGATTCACAGACCTGTAGCCCTGGGGATAAAAATATATGTTTATAAAAAATAAAAAATTAAAAAAAAATTAAAATTAAAAAAAAAAGCATAGAAGAAATTTTGACCATATTTTTCAGCCTGGTGTTTTGCATATTGTCTCTCTCTCTTCCTCGGTCACTCTCTCTCTCTCTATATATATATATCATTTGTCCTCTAAAAGTAAATTATACACATTTAAAATTTTCTGAAACTGGAAGCCAATAATACCGCAGTCTTATAATTGCAATTTTTTATTATAGTACATTGATTTAAAAACACCAAACCTTGAAATATAAATGTATTTTGAAGTATAGTTTTCAATCTTTTCTTCATTTGCTATTTCAGTAAAAGTCTCCTAAATTATGAATTTTAAGCATGATATTTTACAAGTTTTTACCATATGTATTTAGCTGTTCCTAATTTTGGAAATTCAAGTTACTTTTTTTCACTTTTATGTTTAAAGCTGCCTTAAACATCACTTTGCATAGATCTAAATGAACATCTCTTCTTTCGTTCCTCTGAAGATCTTTCTATCAGTGAAGTTTCAGTGTCAAAGGACAGAAATATGTTTTTTGTAGGAGCTTTTTTTTTTTTTAGTTTGCTTCTAATCAAAATTTTTAATATCAAAACACATGTATGTGCATTTAAAAAATAAAGAAGATAAAATATGTAAAAAGATAATTCCTTTACCAATTATTTATGGTTAAAATACCTGTATTGGGGCGCCTGGGGGGCTCAGTGGGTTAAGCCGCTGCCTTCTGCTCAGGTCATGGTCTCAGGGTCCTGGGATTGAGTCCCGCATTGGGCTCTCTGCTCAGCAGGGAGCCTGCTTCCTTCTCTCTCTCTCTGCCTGCCTCTCAGTGTACTTGTGATTTCTCTCTGTCAAATAAATAAATAAAATCTTAAAAAAAAAAAACCTGTATATTTAAAAAAATGAACATCTGCATATTTATCTACTAACAGTTCCTTTTTTAATTTTCATTAATTTGCTACATAATACAATTTTTCAAGTTTTTATTTCAATTCCTGTTAGTTAACATACAGTGTAATATTAGTTTCAGGTGTACAACTCAGTGATCCATTACATACAATTACATACTTGTACTTACATACAATTCCCAGTGCTCATCACAAGTGCCCTCCTTGATCCCTATCACCTATGAGTCTTATATTTTTAATTTAATAGTGCTTTTTAAGTATTTCAATTTTACAAGCATCATACTGTATTTTAATTGCATCTTAATATATGTAGCCTATTAGATATATTTAATTTTATGTTTAATAAATTTAACCAGAAAAAATTAAATCCTGTTGACAAAGCAGGTTATTATGTTGGAGACAAGGTAATTGTGGAAGAAAGTATTACCTTGCCCCAGCCCAAGACAGTTCATTGAATTAGAGTGTAATTCAGAGTCTGTGAGTTGACTTATCAGTCTTACGTTTACTGAGAAAAGTATGCACATGAGTTCGGGTGTGCATGTTTGTTTTAAAATTAAGCAAATATATCTAACAATAACGTCCTTGCAGGAAATAATCTTTTTTTTTTTTCAAGTTTTGACTTCATAGTCATTCAAAGCTCAACTTGGTTTTGTGTTTAATTATGGGTATTTCAGCCTTTCTCTGCATTTGAGTCTTCACAGGAACATCGGCAAAGTCCTATTAGAAAAATCTTCTATTTAATCGATGTATCTTGAAAATTGGTTTTATATTAGTGTGAAGAATCTAAAACAAGATTTTATTTTGTATTAGTGTGGAGATAATTATGTAAGTCTAATTTCAGTGCAGGATAAGAAATGTAACACTATTGCTAATATGGAGGCATTAACAAATAAAGCCATCCTCTATGGCTTTATTGATAAAGATAGGGGTGTCACCGATCTTAGATTCATTTTATAATTATCATTTTAATAAAATTCTGTGAAATATGAAAATAGTTGTCCTTAAGACACTTTTATAATTTCTTTGGGCATTTTTAAATTTTCATGAATCTTAATGCTTAAGTTTCTTTGAATGATCTGTGATTTACTACCACAGTTTACAAACACATTACTTGTTATTACTTCCTTACGGTATGGCTGTCCTGAATATCACATAGAAAGATAATACTATTTTTATTTTAATTTGTGAGTGACTTGTTTCATATACTTTAACATGGAATTAAATCAAAATAATTTATGAAACAGTAATAATAAACCCAGCATATATAATTGATTCCAATTTAAAGCATTTGACAAATATGGACACTAATGCATTTATTGCATTTCTTGAATCTTTCACATGTGTTTGGGAAATTAATTAAACATATAACACAATGAGTACAAAAACTTTAAATCATGAATTTACTGTATCACATGGTTTGGGAAATTTTTCCTTATGGAAATAGTGGATCAATGCATAGCTCAATAGTGGATCAATGCATAGGTCATAGAATAAATGCAAATATTTGTTCTTAAACAATCAAGTGAAATTCATTCAAATGAAGACATTAATAAATGGTGGAATATATTACAAGTACATCTTTCATATTGGTAACTCTTTAAAATAAAAAGAAAACAACAAAAATTATTGGTTATTTCTGGTACTGACTGGGGTTAATTACAGTTTGCATCATCATTCTTAAATTTCTTAAACTGAAAATCAGGCTATTCTCCCAAGAACCAGATAACTGAGATTATGTGAATTAACTTATATTTTATATTAACTTATATTAACTTATATTTTATCCAATCACTCAGTAAATTTCTTTTGAACCCTTATGTGCATAAATCACTGCTCAATGCCAAAGGTCCATAGAAGTTAATAAAATACTCCTATCTTCATGTCTTTTACAATACAGTTTGGAAGAAACAAATTTAATGCAATAGCTTATTGTTATACAATATACACCACATTCATATAGCAAAAGTGCAGGAATATTCTAAAGAATTCCAAGGATTAATCACTACTTAGGAATCAAAAATGTTATATGAAACACATAACTTAAACTGTATTTTAAAAATTAATGAAAAGAAGACAGAAGTCGTTTAGACATGAAATGTAATTAAGTGGCTCTTGCCTGTCCTTACTCAGGTGGACTCAATCACTGAATGACAGCTTAGTTTACTAAATTACTCCTTATGTGGGAGAAATTGTCATTCCCCTAGTGACTTGAGGAGCAAGGTACACAGCAAGACAGGAGCGAATATAACGAGAGAGGAAACATTATTCTTTAGGGTATTAATAATCCCTTGTAATTCTCTAAGCTTATTTTTTAAATTAAAGTGGAATATTTATTAGCTTGTTTTAACTGTGCAAGCCTCTGTGAGATGAGCAAGGCAATTTTTGATAATCCTGTGAAATAGTCAAGGCCAATTTTAAAGATGTAAAAACTGAGGCTGCAGAGACCTTGGTCTTGAGCACAGGCTTGGGAATTCAATCTCGGTATTTTGATTCTTATTTTAATTTCTCTTTTTACTGTACCACATCTTCTCTTATAAATAGGTTTAGCATTTGGATACTATGTTCTGTTATTAAAGCAGCTCACCACCCATCTTTTATATGAGGTAGAAATAGGTTTAAGCCTCTCCAGGGGAGTTCTTAACCTGGAAAGGAAGGAAATGCATCACAGGTGAAAGACAGCAGAACAATGTGACCTGCTGCTAATTTGCAGTGGTATTCATTTGGGTGGGATTTGACATTTCTGGGTAGATGTATATTTGTGATTGATATTTCATTCTTTAAAGCACAGCCTTTAAAACAGCTGTGAAATGTCAAGTTATTAATTTACACATTGCAAAATGTAGTGTTAGGAAACCGATTTACATCTTTCCAAATTCAACCCCAGGGATACCAGAGATACTTTTGAGATCAGCACATCATGAAGAAGATTATCCCTATCAGCATAACTCTAAAGATTGCTTCTCAAATTTCAGCTCTGCATATAAGCAAAGAGATGAGAAATGTATTTCGGTTCAGCCATGGGAGATGCACTTCAAACGGGAGGAGGTAATATTTTGCAAGATGGGGCATGAGGGGTGGGGCATTTTCCTTCTCATCGTTTTTTGTTTTTGTTTTTGAGTTATTTTATATCATCTTGGGAGGAAGGTACAGGGCTGACAATACAATGGATTCTTGCTTACTACAGTAAAACTATTTCATCCTAAATAACATGCAAAGACTATGCTACATACAGGTTGTCTCCCTATAATATTTTCTTTGATTTTTTTTTCCTACTGTGTAGATGCAAACCTTAATAGTGAGCAGTATTGTCTAGTTGTGCCTCAGGCATGCATTTTAACATATATGAAACACTTTCATAATAAACTTTTGAGAGCAAATCCATGTATTAATGTTCAAATTCTATTGGAAATAACACTTGGAAATTACATTAGAATTGAATGGATTTTTAATCACTGCCCCCCCTTTTTTATTTTTTGAGAATTATATTAATTAGATATTCTTTTTTTTAAACATCATATTTAAATAAGCTTTGTAATTCATTCATTAACAAAGAAAAATAATGCTAAAACAAAATAATAAAGGAGGTCCTCTTTTCTTTCAAGAAATCACTTACCACATGCCTGACTGACATTTTAATTGGGCAAAGACCAAAATATTTGTTCAGAAACATATTTACATATTTCAAATATGTTAGTTCCTTACTGAGCAATTTGAATCTTCATAAGAAAGTGGAATGTTTTGGCAAAGATAAAAAGATAGAACCATTTTATCTGTACTATGTGATATAAGATTAACTGAATGATGCTAAATTCATAAAAATTAATATACTGATGGTGATATTATTAAGTTGGATAAGTAAAATGGTAACTATGAAATGAAACTTTTTAAAAGGTTTTATTTATTTATTTATTTATTTATTTATTTGAGAAAGAGAGTGATCAAGAAAGAGAGAGAGAACACAAATAGCAGCAGAGGCAAAGGGAGAAGCAGACCCCCCACTATGCAGGGAGCCCAAGACACAGTGTTGCATCCCAGGTCCTGGAGCTTAACTGAGTGAGCCACCCAGGTGGGCTGATAACTAGGAAATGTAACTTAAACAGAATACTAAATCCTTTCCTCTGGTACCTTAATCTGAGTGGCATAAATTGGGTCACTAAGCGTTATAAATGTATCACACAACTGAAGTTTTCCTAAGATCTGCTTTTTTTTTATTAATTTTTTATTTTTTATAAACAATTGGGGAGGGTATGTGCTAAGATCTGCTTTTTAAAAATCACTGTATCTTCACATTTTATTGAAACATAATGACAGTAGTGTTTTACTCAATAATAAATAAGTTCACTGACAATTGTTTAAAAGCAATTAATTTGAAGTTATCTTAAATTATCAACAAGTGAAAATATTCTCCACAATCAGAATTAGACTGACATCATGTCCTCTTACCATCCCAGGCCAGCCTCCATTATTGAATCCAAGAAGAAAATCAAATGCATTACTTATCATGGCTTTCCTGGTGGTTTTCTAAAGACAATGTAGAACATCAATATCTGATATATTTTCTGAAATCTTTAGCCAGAAAATAACAAAAGACTATAAATTTATAATTAGTGAAATCATAACAACATTAGGTAAAACCTTCATCTAAATGTTAAATTAAAAACAAACTTACTTATCTTATTTGAAACATAATAATATTGGTTAAAGTTATATTCACAGAACATTTATCAAGTACCAGACGACATGCCACATTTTTTTCCTTCTCTGAAAATTTTTAAACCGTCTATGTCATAATTACCATTTTGTTTTACAAAAATGAAAAAATCTTTATGCAAGTATTATTACTTTCCTAAGGTCACAGAGGTAGGAAGTGTAAGGTTAACATCAAATCCACTGTCTACTCTAGAGCAGAAGCTCAGAAACACCATGGGTCCATCAGCAGCAGCAAGAAGAAAGGATTTTCTCCAGCAGTGAAGAGTGAAATGTTCAAGTTTTCATCAGTAATCAATTTTACCCATTTGTTCAATAGTGGTAATTTCCCTTCTCCTACCTTGAGAAAACTTATGAAAATTATGCAATTTAGTGTACTCTCTTGTTCCAATAATCCATATGGGTTGAAATCATAATCCGATAAATCACCAACTATAAAACGTCAGTATTGGCTGACATCAGTCAGCGGTAGAATAGCAGGGGTGAAAGGCACCTATGATGGTGTATTTTTGCCAAAGAGCTTTATAGATATGAAAAAAATGAAGTCAAGGATGTTAATAAAAATGTTACCTCTCATGTTGATGATTTGATCTTGTTTTAGCTAAAGTGATACAATGTTTCTAATATTTCCCATTTTATCATATAAATTTTGTGAAAATAAAAAACAACACTGTGTCACAAATGGTAAGTGATACAGGCAATTATTAGAAAAAAGTAAAAAGGGGAAAATACAGTAACAAAATATAATAACCACATGTTAAGTGATAACTCTTTAATATTTTGTTTTAGTTCCTTCTAAGTTTTTTATTTTTCTGCAAATATAACTCTTTTCATAATCATGTCTACATAAGCAAATCTTGCATAAGATGTATCAGCAAAAATTACAGTTCTTGGTATGTCTTAAGAGTTGCATATATCTTAATTTAATCTTTAAAACAATTTAACTGATTAGAAATAATTAATTCCCCTAGTTTATAAACAGAACATAAAGCACAAATTCCTTTTTCTTACAAATTTTATTTATTTTCATTTTTAATGTGAATACATTTAATTTTAGCATTAACTTTTGGTCAAGTATGGTAACTTAATAATACTTATTTCTTTTTACTTCTAACCTCTCATAAAATCAACAGAACTGACTCAGATAATGTAAAATAAGAAACTTCAAATAATTTGTAGTATGTATTAAGTAATACCAATTTACATCAAATTACTAATTGAAGTTAGCAAGTTTGCAGATTCCAGCTCAGTACTACACAAAATATTATAATTCTATATAGTTAACAACAGAAAATCCCAGAAGAATAAATATTGTGAAAATGTCTCTGCTACCTAAAGCAATCTACACATTTATTGCAATTCCTATCAAAGTACCATCCATCTTTTTCAAAGAAATGGAACAAATAATTCTAAAATTTATATGGAACCAGAAAAGACCTCGAATAGCCAAAGGGATATTGAAAAAGAAAGCCAACATTGGTGGCATCACAATTCCGGACTTCAAGTTCTATTACAAAGCTGTCATCATCAAGACAGCATGGTACTGGCACAAAAACAGACACATAGATCAATGGAACAGAATAGAGAGCCCAGAAATAGACCCTCAACTCTATGGTCAACTAATCTTCGACAAAGCAGGAAAGAATGTCCAATGGAAAAAAGACAGCCTCTTCAATAAATGGTGCTGGGAAAATTGGACAGCCAAATGCAGAAAAATGAAATTGGACCATTTCCTTACACCAGAGACTAAAATAAATAATATCATTTAAGTAGCATCAAATACTCAAGAATGAATTTTCAACATATGTGGAAGACATTAAAGAAGTCCTAAATAAGTGGAAGTAAATGCCATACTCATAACTTGTAAGACAGTATTATTAAGATGTCACCAATTGACCTATAGAATCATTATAATCACAGTAAAAAATTCCAACATGTTTGTTATGAATATTAATGAATGATTTCTAATATTTATATGGGTACAAAGAAGAGCATGTGGTATTTACTTAGCTGTATTAAAACAGGGGCACCTAGGTGGCTCAGTGGGTTAAAGCCTCTGCCTTCAGCTCAGGTCATGATCTCAGGGTCCTGAGATGGAGCCCCACATCCGGCTCTCTGCTCAGCGGAGAGCCTGCTTCCTCCTCTCTCTCTGCCTGCCTCTCTGCCTACTTGTGATCTCTGTCTGTCAAATAAATAAATAAAATCTTTTAAAAAAATGAACAAAACCCTTATGGTACTCCTTTTATGATTTAATAACTTATTAAACCAAGCTTTGTGTTTTGTATGATTTGGTACCTTATCCACTACTTTATATTTTCTATCAGGGGATTAAGTCATTTCTGATTTGTCTTTAGAAGTTTAAAATAAACATCTTTATTGGATCAATAAAGATCCAACAAAATGGATCTTTCAATATTGTATTTTTTTAAATGTTGTTTTATTAAAGTATCCAAATTTGCCATGGAATAACATAGATGAGTCAAGACTGAGACATAGGATCATGAGAAATTAGGGACATCTGTTCTTACTGGCTAAACTCTACCACATGCATCCATGCACATTATATAAGAAGGACAAAGGGACAGTTTTACATTTATTGTTTCATGTGTTATTACCTGATTCTATATCCATACCCACCTAAATATTCAAATATTTATTTTTCTCTGTTATTTATATAAATTATAAATATAAGTAATATATAAATATAATTTTGATTTGTATAAATATTTCTATTTGATTTATATAAATATAATTTTACAAATGCCTGATAAATTTTGTATCTTGAGGCTTAGACTGCTCATTTGTGCCAATTTTTTCTTCCACTGTTTTCCCCTTATTCTATTAGCTTTTCAATAACCGATTATTTTAAAGATACCTTTGTATTCTTAGCTCTATGATTATGCATGCATAATATATCTTTCACCAAGTTTTGGATAAAATATTTATATTTATATCTAGTATGTTCTCTTTAAAAATCATTTTCAAGATAAAACTCATAATTCTAAATATGTAAAAGTAGGCACAGAAGTTTTTTTATGGCAAACCTATATAAGTTTTAAAATATATTGAGCATACAGGGGTGCCTGGGTGGCACATTTGGTTAAGCAACCAACTCTTGGTTTCCATTCAGGTCATGATCTTGGGGTAATGAGAGGGAGCCTGGACTGGGCTCCACACTCAGTTTGGAGTCTGCTTGTGGTTCTCTGTCCTTCTCCCTCTGCCCCTCCTGCTTTTGCTCTCTGACTCTCTCTCTAAAAAAATGAATAGGGCATCTGGGTGGTTCAGTCAGTTAAGCATCTGCCTTCATATCAGGTCATAATATTAGGGTCCTGGGATCAACTCCCTCCTTGGGCTACTTGCTTTGCAGGAAGTCTGCTTCTCCCTCTGCCCCTTCCCCCACTCATTCTCTCTTCTCTCAAATAAATAAAATATTTTAAAAATAAAATAAATAAATAAATCTTAAAAATTATATAGAGAGAACACATATGAAAGTTATTTTGTGTATGAAGTACAACACACTCAGGAGCACCTTGGGCAGTCAGTTAAACCTCTGACTCTTGGTTTCTGTTCAGGTTACTTACCTCTGAGTCTTGAGATCAAGCCCCCACCCCTAACCACATAACCCCCTCACTCTCACCGGGGAGGTTGCTTGAAGATTCTATCCCTCCCCTCTCAACACACACACTCTCTCTACTATATAAATAAATCTTTAAAAAACAAACACACACAACACAACACACTCAAACATTAATCTAATTGTCTTCAGAAAATGAAATGAGGAAATGCACTTAGTAATACTAAACATGTTTGACTTTTCTCTAAAGAAAATGAAACATCACTTCATTTTTAAGGTATTGGAAACTGTATGCAGTATAATCTGGTTATGTGAAATAAAACAATATTATTCTTGATCTAGTATCATATTTATAGTTATTGATGTTATTATAATGGTATAAGTAAATAACATTTTATAGGGAATGTTGTCAATCATTAAGCAAATATATACTCAGTTCTTAAAATGAATTAAATTTTCAGAAGTCTATTTCTGAGAAAACATAGTAGAGGTCCTTACATTTTTTCAAGGTGAATGTGTATAATAAGGGTAAATGTATTGGGACTATGGTTCATTGATCAAATTTTGGGACCTCTTTGCATGTCTATCTGTAAGATAGATATGTGCAATGAAATAGACAGAAACCTGTGGGCCAGGCTATTTTTGTTTAATTTTTATTTATTATTATTTTTTTTCAGGCTATTAAAGCCTCTGTCATTTCATTGGAGGAGGTCATTGAGGGGACATAATGGCCAGTGGAGCTTTGAGCTGGGTCTGGACAATCAGAGGCTCCTCATTCCCTCCTCTGTCCTTGGAGTGTACTTTCAGCTAACCATTCCAATAGCTGGAGCCATTTTCAAGGACATAGCCTTGAGAGAGTAGGAGATTGTTGAGACCATCTGGAGTAAATATATGAGTAAACCTAGTCAGGACCTCTATAAACTCTATAAAGATTTTGGCAGGTAAATATGGAGATGTACTTGTCTTGCAGCCAACCAAGACCAGTCTCCTATGTCCCTTGCTTATTAAAACTGCCACCTACCAATCTTGAATAGTTTGCATCTTTCTTTAGTCTCTCCTTGCCTCCATGTACAGGGAGTCATTTTCAGACTTCACCCAGAAAGCTCCTGAGGGTACAAACCAACATACTACCAAGGATTTGGTGTACTTTGTTTAGGTGGGACAATATTCCTTTCTTCCCATTTTCATACCAACTCTTCTACCTCAAATAACTAATTCTGTATTTATAGATGCATTCATTTTATTATTTATCAGTAAATAGTGATAAATACTTGGAACACTTAATGGAAGTAAGTATATAGATGACATTGTAAAGATTGACTTTTGTAAAATGTTGTTAAAGCATAAAATGTTCATAGAATATCTTATGGTTATTAATTTGCATTCCTGAAAACACTAAATTAATCATGACTTTGTTTTCCTTTTAATGTTCAGTTGTATTTGATCTGCTAAATTTTTCTTTAAGAACTTTGCATGTGCATTTATACTTAAAATTGGGCTGTGAATATTGTGAAGTATTTCTGTTGTTTGATGTTATTTTATAAACTGAGTTTCTATGCTTTTGAACAAGTTTATGAATATATGAAAAGGATTTTTAATTTCCTACTGATTGGAGGAAACTCAATATTATTTGTGATTGATATCTTTCTTATGAGATATTTATCCACTGTTTGAATTTAGGCTTGATTTAGGCTTCAAATTTGAAACAGTTTTGTTACTTTTTTTTTAAAAGATATTTATTGATTTATTTGACAGGCAGAGATCACAAATAGGCAGGCAGAGAGAGAGGCAGACAGAGAGAGAGGGGGAAGCAGGCTCCCCGTTGAGCAGACAGCCCAACACAGGGCTCGATCCCAAGACCCTGAGATCATGACCTGAGCTGAAGGCAGAGGCTTTAACCCACTGAGCAACCCAGGCGTCCCTTGTTACTTTTTTTTGAGAGAGAGAGAGATTGTGAGCAGGTAGAGGCAGAGGGAAAAGGAGAGAGTATCTTAAGAAGGCTCCACGCTCAGCATGGAGCTCAATGCAGGACTCCATCTCACAACCCTGAGATCATGACCTAAGTCAAAAGAGTCAGATACTTAACTCACTGAGTCATACAGGTGTCCCAGTTATGTTACTTTATATTTTTCTACCATACTGTCAGTTTATTATTTATTATTTATTTCAAATGATTTAGTTAGATATGACTGAGAATGAATCCAGACATTTTGGAATTTATGTTACAGGATTACAGATTGAGAGAAAGGAGGTGCTTCCATAGCACCTCTGTCTGCAATTTCATTTTTCTTTTTGATTCTTCTCCAAACCACATGATAATCTTGATCAGTGGTAGTTGGCAGAGGATTAGGTCCTCATGCACATTGGACTGAAGGTCTCAGTTCTTTGCAAGATATTGACTAGCAGTTGCTTTCTATTCTTTGTCATGTGGGCCTCTCCAACATGGCATCTGGCCAAATTCGTTTGACTTCCTTCATTCAAGAAATATTAGGTTCCAGAATCTGTGCAAAGGAGAAGTTAAAGGCATGCAGCAATGAGCGCTGCAAACTACTCCCTGAGATTAAGTGCAGTGGACATCCCCTGATAACTAAGGTGACTAGTTGATGATCATTTCAGGAAGGAATCTTGCTAGTAAAGGAAAAGAATGGGGACTGATACATTCAAGAAAATTCTCTCTAGAACAGTTATGAAGGTGTTGAAGATAAGCTTTGGTATTTCAAGTATGAATGACACAGTCTTAATACAGGAATAGATTTCTTTAAAAAATAATTGGCAATGTAAAACTAAGCTAATTGTTAAAAAAAAAAAATTCCCAAAGTAGCCACATGTCATGCACAGAACAACTCAACACTTCATAAGTATCAAGCTGCTCTTTCCCAGAGAAACATGAATCACAATATTGCTACTGAAAATGTTCATTAAATTAAATGAGAGTGCAATTATCTTCCAAAAAATATTAGGTATTCCAATTTATTCTCAAGAGAAACTGTACATCCAAAATGCATTTATTATCTAAAAATACGTTTATTATCTATAGTGTATTAAAACTTCTGATTTCAGGAATATTCCCTACTACTTCTTAAGAATATTTATTTTAAAAGACCTTCAAGTTCAATTTCAAATGTAATGTCACATGGGTGGCAGCTGTTCTAGAAATGTATCCGTATCAAGGCAAGAAGTAATATTTTCTATCTTGATAATGTAAATTAAATGCTTTCATGAAATAATTGGTCTTTGTTTTCTCACATTAGTTATAAGAACTGTGTGTCTAAATTGCTGATTGAATTTAAGGAAACTATTGAACTCAATACTAATTTCAGCAACATTGTGAACTCTTCAAAGTATAAACATCTAAATATCTATACATATTAAGTTAAAAAATATTTTTTTTAGCTGAACAAGTAGACCTAAAGAAATTAAGAGAAATTATCTGAAGCCAAAAGCATGCCTGGGACATAGATCTGTGAAGGTAAGAGAGTTCTGAATCTGCAGTATATAACAGGTACCTCTTTAAATTAAAGCAGCTCAGAATTTTAGTACATAGGAAAAGGATAAGGCTAAATTTGAGGAGTTAAAGACCTCATAGACCTATAACCAGAAAATGGGAACAATAGGAAAAACACTTTTCATAAAGCAATAGGAACAATAGGAAATAATACAATAGGAAACAATTGGGAATAATAGGAAAAACACTTTTAATAAAGCACTGTATGTATAAAATATTTAAATGTTTATCTCTGACTTAACTCTCTATGCAGAAAAAATGAATTCCCTCTAAAGTTCCCACTGTCAGTTAGTCCCATGTGGCCTGTGACCCTATTTTATGCTATCTTCATGGAATATAACATACATAAATTTCATGGAATATAACATACATAAATACACAAGCATACACATGCATACACCTAATATTTAAGGCATACATAATTACCATTATAGTGTTCCAACAAATATAAGCTTTCAGTAAGAAAGAAAAAGAAAAAAAAATAAAACGTTCAGGGAAAGATATCATACTACATGAGAGAAGGTGGTTAACAACAAACAATAGAAAACAAACAATACAAAACCACATAGCAGGAATTTCATGTCTAGTATATGAAATGGATAATATTTTAATATGATTTAATGCAAGAATGAATAAAAATATAAGTAGTGAGCATAGTATATTAGAATGACCAGTAATATTGATGGATAAATAAATATAATTTATAATGACAAAAATATGAAGAAAAAAATGAAAAACTCAGTGAAATCATTAAATACCAAGGTAAAAATTTGAACACTCTACACTGCAAGCAGCTATGGTGGAGAAATTTAACATGGGAGAAGTGTGTAGACACAGAAGAAGGCTTACCATATGCCTGACTAGAGTTCTACATTAAACAAAACAGAGTATGAATTAAGAAATATTTGCTAAGTTGATGACTTTGAAATGATCAGAGTTATTAATGTGAATTCACATTTTCAGAAAGCACAAATGTTGGAAAACAAAGGTTGCCCTATTATGAAGTTAAGTTTCTTAGGTAAAGAGGAATGTCTATTAATAGCTCTCTTCCTCCTATAAGCATATAGTAGAAAGGGAGATAAAGAGCTTTTTCTGAATTGTTGGATTTGGATGGCTTTTTTCTCAAAATAGTGTTCATGCCAATGTAACCTATCTTGGCCTTGTAGGGGACAAGCACAGGTCACACCAAAATGGGCAACCTTTGTTTTCTAAACATCTCCTTTCACCTTCTTGCTAATCTGTCTCATGAGAATTTGATTCTAAGTCCAGGTAGAAGAATCTTGAAGGATAAAGGAAATTTCTCTTCTCCAACAGCATTTATACTCTTTTGTGATTTGAAACAGAATAGAAGTTCTTTTGTGAAAAATGACATCATCTTCTGAAAATCTTTAATTTCTTCTAATTCTCTGAAGTAGGTCATTGTGGAATTGGCAGCTGCAACATTTCCCATTAGTAACTATGTGGGGTAAAACTTTATGATGTCACTTAGTGCAGGCAATTCCTGGTTTTCATTGCTTATATGACCTCTGAAAATATCAAAGCATAAGTCTGTCTTCGTGAACTCAGGTAAAAAAATCAGTCTGTAGGAACTAAAAAACAGTGTTTGAACATAAATAAAAATGTCAAAAGGTCTCTTGGATTTCTGTACATAGAATGCATAATTAGATCCATCATAAGAAATCATATTTGCTAAGTTAGTGTAAAACTATTGACCTTATCATTGAGATACACTGTTTTATATAGAGAGGCTTGCACCTAACATAAAATCTATGAAAACAAATTTATCTAATTCATTATAATGGCCAATGGGTTTTGACCGTCAACTATTTAATAGGTCTGACATGATACAAAATCTAACAAGAAGTTCTCTAATATAAGAACCTTGCATCATTTCAGTCATAACTAAACCCCTCCATTTTTAACTTTGTCCGAGAACATGAGGCTATATATAGTCTTCTGTGACTTCCTAGTTTTGCTCAGTATTAAATTTATGAGATTAATCTGTAGTTCATATTTTTATAATCCATTGTTTTTATTGTTGAATGACTTGATTACAACTGATTCACCAAATCATTAGTTGATGGACATGTGTTATTTTCAAGTTGGATCATAATTCAAAATTCTGCTACAAATTCAAATCAAAATCCTGCTACAAACTTGAAAGTGAAATGGACACATCATAGAATAGACATGCATTTCCTAAATGTTTTTCAAATAATTTACTTTTTTTTTTCAGAGAAAGAGAGAATAGCAGGAGGCATAAAGGAAGAAAGAGTGAGAGATTCTCAAGCAGACTCCCTTCTGAGCACATAGCCCACAATGGGGTTTGATCCCAGGACCCTGAGATCACCATCTGAGTGAAAATCACGTCAAACACTTAACCAATTTAGCCACTCATGCACTCCCCAAATATTATTTTTTAATCCATATCCTGGGCCTATTAGATTTGCTATAATTATAAATTTAGTGTTTGAATTATAGTTTACATGTGCATTTTTCTATTTGCTAATGAGAGTGAGTATTGTCTTATATGTCTGTACATTTGGATATACTTCATGTGAAAGACAAGAGCAATGCTAAGGGGAAAATTTATGGTTATCTTATTTTTAGATTAGATTAGATTAGATTAGATATTGTATGTTTACATTAAAAAAGAAATATCAGAATTCAATGACTTAACTTTATAACTTCAGGAATTAGTAAAAGAAGAACAATCAAAATTCAAAGCTAGCAGAGGGAAGGACATAATAAAGATTCAACAGGAGATAAATGAAGTGAAAAATAGAAAAACAATAGAGAAAACTGACAAAAGCAAATGTTAATTCCTCAGAAAGACAAACTTTATTGACAAACCTTTGCCAAGATTGCCTAGAAAAAAGAGAGAAGACAAAAATTAATAAAATCATAGAAGAAAGTGGGGAAATTACTACTCATTCTACAGAAATAATTTATAAAAGAGTACTGTGGACAACTGTACACCAAAAAAACTAGAGAACTTAAATTAAATGGACAAATTCCTAGAGATAAAAAAGCTAACAAGACTAAATCATGATAGGAAATCTGAACAGACTTAACAAGGAGATTGAATCAGTATTCAAAAATCTCCCAACAAAGAAAAATCCTTGACCTAATGGCTTTACTAATTAATTCTAACAAATATTTGAAGATTAACCAATTAATTCTACCAACTATTTAAAAATTAACCAACACCAATCCTTCTCAAACTTAAAAAAAAAATAGGGGTTAAGAAATACTTCTTAATTCATTCTGTGAAACCAGCATTGCTTCAAAATGTGGACAGATACCACTCTCTACCACAGAGACTTTTATGAAACATGTTCCCACCTTCACTTGGTCCCCAAATGCATGACAGAGCTTCTGGTGATTTCATTTTACTTACTTAACCTATATAGTGCTAGCATCAATGTGTTGAGTGTACCTGTCAAAATATTTGAGATACCTAAATTAAGAATTTATCTTAAATGACATCCAATTAGTGTTCAAACTGAAATTTTTAGGAATACAAAGTAAAAAATATCTCTATAGGCTGAATAATCCCACAACATTATAATGAAGTAAGAAAAGTTTAGAAAAAAGTTGCCTCAGCATATGCACAAGCCAGATATGATATAATAAGTACAAGTAAAAAAATTAACTCCCTATAGCACCTTGTTAAAGAATTGGGGGGGGGTGATCTTTATCAGATGTAGATAATGTATATGTCTGTTACCTACTCAAATTTCTCTCTCTCTCTCTCTTTAATGAAATTCTATGATATCTGTGCTGTATATATGCCATATGTGTTGAAAACATCAGGTCTTTGCATGTGAATTTCAAAGAAACCACATGAGATGAGCATAGTGTAATGTATAAACTTGTAAAGCCATGATGTTGTATGCCTGAAACTAATAAAATATCGTGCATCAACTATACTCAATTGAAAAATAAGAAACAACAAAAACTAAACTTAAAGAAACCACATAAGTTCTTCAAACTCCTTGTCAAAATTTTGGATTATTTTCACCAGCTCTAACTTGAGGTAGTTTTTCCACAAACTCACACAATTCTGGAATATAATGAAGCTCACTTTTCTGTAACACAAAATAAAATCCTGTTATAAATGCACTGTCAAAGTATATAATTCACTGCCTTTGGGAAGAATTTTATAATTTATCATGCATTTGATGGGAAACAGGTTGAATATCACCTTATAAATATTCTCCTGATATAAAATATTCATTGAATCCAAGATATTTCTTATATAGAAAACATTCATTACCATGACTAGAGATGTATCTGATTTGTTTTTCTTTAACTTTTTTTTGCTTACTTCCAGGTAAGGTGCAAAGCCATATGGTGAGGGCATGCTTTTTTTTCACGCATGTAAATGGAACCTCAGGACCCGCAAAAGCCCTGTCTATCATCTGCTCCCATATTTAGTATTGCTGTGTGGGATAGGGTGACTTATCTGATGGGTGATTATGTCAGGAAAAACTGTTGTGCAGCAACTTATTCTTTCCTTTCCTTTCTTCTTCTTTTCCCTCTGATTCTCTCTTCCATTCTGTGTACCTAGCCAGTCCTCACAAATTAAATAACCAGTCTTGCATATTCCTAATATCAGTTTTCCAAAATGGCATTTTGAGTCTACAGGCCACTTCTGTGTTATTATCTTGCAGGTTGTTTAAAAGAAAAAAAAAATCAAACAGAAAAGAGAGGTTATTCTTATTGGACCTACTCGACTTCAAAACATGGCATGAAATACAATGTTACATATTGTGATATAAATATCAATGTTAATAGAAAAAGGTAGTGCTCTTTAATTATATAATCATGTCTTTATCTCCCTGTCTGTAATATCTATAGATCTATTCACCTATCATCTATGTATATCCATATACTATCTAGCTTTACACACACACAGACACACACACACACATATGTATTGTTAATATTGAAGTCTTTTGCATCTGAATTATTATGAATAGTGTTTTATACTCTGATTTACTTTTGATTGGAAAATGAAATTGAGATATATATCATAATTAGAATTATTTTAAAAATACTATCACTATTTGATGACTTGTACTCTGAAAAAGCCCTTTGGTCTTCTCAAAATCTAGAAAGTTAGCAAATTCACATCATTGATTCTTTTTTCTTTAAAGATTTTATTATTTATTAATTTTTCCTGAGATAGAGAGAGAGAGCGCCCAGGCAGAGGGATCAGCAGGCAGAGGGAGAAGCAGGCTTTTTGCTGAGCAAGGAGCCTGATGTGGGACTCAATCTTAGGACACTGAGATCATGACCTGAGCTGAAGCAGACAGTTAATGACTGAGCTACCCAGGCATCCTAATTTTTTATTTTATTTTTTTAAGATTTTATTTACTTATTTGAGAGAGAGAAAGAGTGCACAGGAGCAGGGGGAGGGGCAATGGAAGAGGGTGAAACAGACTTCCTGTTGAGATCATGACATGAGCCAACATCAGAAGATTAACTGAGTCACTCAGACACCCCACATCATTGATTCTATCCTCAAAAATACATTGTGAATTAAAAATCAAATTTGAAAAATAAAAAAGACAACATCAAAGTAAATAGTTATAAGTGTTTATTTGTTTAAGAAAAAAATTACTGAAAAAAAAGGATGGAAGCTAAGATAGATCTATAGACTTAATCACAAGTAAGTGAAACCATATGATTAAGTCTATAGATCTATCTTAGCTTCCATCCTTTATCATGGATTGCTTTATTGCTCTTTTTAAAAAAATTTTATTTGACAGGGGGCAAGGGACAGAATACAAGTAAAAGGTAACATGAAGAGATACTTTCAAAATTACTAAAGAACTTAAAATGAAGGTGCAATCATCATGAACTAAAAAACTAGGGAAGATCAAGAGGACATTGAATTTGAGCTGGTATACATTTAGCCCAAACTATGTAACTTAAGTATTTAAAAAATTATGAGACATTTATAGTTCATATATCAAAGTTGGATTAAGCACAATAAATAAATATGCTCTGCTCTCTACCTAGAATACAGAAAGAAGAGAGATTTCATTTAATGTGTAATAATTTAAAGAATAAGTGAACTCTTTCTTTTTAATGAGAAGACTCTGATAATGTCTATATATCAAGATATATGAATATAATTCTAATTTTTTGAGTGGGTTGAACATTGATGAAGTCAGGGTGCTGTGGTCAATACTTTCAGAACCCATAATTTAGAGAAATTGGGCTCATCATGAATTAACTCACTCAAATTTCTATCACCCAAATTACCTCCATTGATGACATATTTGCAAATAAGTTAAGGGAATATAATGCCCCCCTCCTAGTACAAGCAAAAGTCCTCTTCCTGAGTTTTGGATATTATCTTTTGTTATTCTCAATAACGTCTAACCAATTACTATATTTATAGTATATTTCTTAAGGTAGTTGTGAATATAAATACTAGATAATATCCTGTTCTTGGGGTGCCTGGGTGGCTCAGTGGGTTAAGCCTCAGGTCTTGGTCTTGGAGTCCTGTGATCGAGTCCTGCATTGGGCTCTCTGCTTGGCAGGGAGCCTGCTTCCTCTTCTCTCTCTCTCTGCCTGCCTCTCTGCCTACTTGTGATATCTCTCTCTGTCAAATAAATAAATAAAATCTTTAAAAAAATCCTGTTATTGATATTTATGGGAACACTGACAATGATGTAATAACACATTTGGTGATTAATGTATGCTTCCAGAAGAAATTCTTCATAATTAAAAGCAGTTTTCATGTATTTACAAAGGGTTTTAATCATGTTTTCATGTTCAAAATTATCAACTACCTTCTCTTGATCAATTATGGTGAACATAATATGTCACTGATCAGATTGACCTTTTTGATGCATTTTATGAGAAAATTTCAGTCCTATCTTGTCTCTCACAAGATGTTCTATAATTGTACCCTTTTAAACACTCAGTATATCTTTGTTTCTGCCTTTGTTTTAACTTGAGCATCATTACTTTCAAAGATATCAAGTCCATTTTGCTTTGTTGATGCAATATCTGGACACATCCTACCAGCTATGATTTTGAAGACCGAATGTTTTCCCTTGGTGGTGTGCATTGAGGAGTGATATGGAAGTTCTTGTCCTAAGAGTTTCCTCTTTCTTCTGAGTGTTGCCAGCCACAGACTAACTTGTGTCTCACTCTTATCCTGGTAGCTATGTTCCATCCATTTCTACCTCTCCCATCCTTATTTTGCCTTTAAAAAAGGTGAAAGAAAGAAAAAAGGAAGGAAGGAAGGAAGGAAAGAAGGAAGGAAGGAAGGAAAGAGACACCTATCCTTTCTGATTCTGGGCACAGTGAGCAGAAGGAAAGGGCAAGCACACTTTGTAGGATCTATTGCAATTTTCTGACCAAGACACTGAATGGTAGGTGTCTTAAGGTCATTCCACTTCCCTCTTCCTGCCACCGCCTTCTCTCAGTTGAAGAAGCTCTTCATTAAAAGACTTAAACAAGGTGATCATTAGACTGAGATGGTTCTGATGTTTGGCAGCCTGCATGGGCAAACCAAAATCTAAGCCAGAGTCAATGCACTCAAATCTGAGAAATGAAACTTAAGAACAACCAATCACAGTCAACTAGGCTTTTTTTTTTTTTTTTTTTTAACAAAGCAAATGTTTCAGTTGTAGACAATCGAATGTCTTTGCTTTACTTCCATCATCTCTATAAAAACCTCCCTTCTTGTTCCTGTGTTGGAGAGCTCCCAACAACTTTGAGTCTGGCACCACCAGAATCAAACTGATGTTTGCTCAGATAAATCCTTATAAATGTTAATGTGCTTCAGTGTATCTTTTACCACCTTCAAAATTTGCCCTTTTTGCTGCAGGTTTTCTCATTTATATCCTGGACTGGTGTTTTCTCCCCAAAGTACTTACTACATGACTTCTATATTTCAAAGACCCATAGGACTTTTTTTTCCCTCCTGGAGATACTATATTTTTTAATCCCTACTTTTTACCCCCACCCGTAAAATATGAGAATTTGGTGGATGAGTAACAGAGTTTTCATCTGCCATCTGTATCTTTTCTTATATCTTCAGTTCTTATATTTACAAAACACCAGTACTAATTTCTGTTTTTATATATTTCTCATGTTTGTGTGTGTGTGTGCGCATGTGTGTGTGATTTTACTTTAGCAGCAAACACCTGCAGTCGGCATAGCTAATTCTAGATCTTATTTTAGAAACTTTGATGTTCAAACATGCTAGTGAGATTCTCTTCTAATAAACTTGTTTTAAATATTCACCTTAGGAAAATTAAATATTTTATACAAATATATTCTTAAATATGGAGCATATTTTATTAGAAATCACAGATATAATTTATTACAGAAAAAATAAAGAATGCCAAAATATAATTCCCAACTTTCTGAAGCAGAAACTACCATTCAGTTCCCCAATGTTGGGTTCATTTTGAGATTCAGTGATTCTAAGAGCCCCTGAAGCAAATGAAATTTTGTGATAGATAGCCTCCAGCTGTTATGGGGTTTAGAGCTTGGTACTTCATTAACTGAATTCTTCTGGGCATGATGTTATTCTACCTACTCCCTCTAAGACATCAAGTCTTTAATGAGTTACTTATCCACAAACACATATTTAATACTCTTAAGTGGGATCACTTTCTAAGACCAGACGCAATTGTTTTAATTGTAGACTCTCACAACTAGACAATTTTCCACACTATTTCTTTCTTCTAAGTCTGAATAAAATAGCTGGAAAACCTAAGGTGAATCAGTTACTCTAAAATATGGGTAGATAGAAGATAAACTTATGATAAACGTATGTTACTATCTTCATAGCAGGATCAGAATTCACCTTTATTATCAGAGTTACTCTAATTTGCTTTCTCTTGTTCCCACAGCCTTCCTCTTCCAGACTGATGCAGTTCTTTCAAGTATCAATAAGAACTTAAGAATAAAAGAAAAAAATATGTTTAGTATCTTTGAGAAGAAAAGCAGATGTAAGGCCTTGGTTTACTAGAGGAGTTCTGAGTCAGTTAATTCTTTTTTCCTTTGAGGTTTAACCCAATATATATACACACACACATATATATACATGGGAGGTAAGTGATCAGATATGTATATATCTCTCTGATACACTTTACTCCTGTTTCCCATTCCTCAGGATATGTGCCTTCTTGTTACCTCTGGATGTCAATAGTTTGTTAGGCCTAAATTAGCTATAACCCCACAATATGCCTTGTTCTTTTCTTTCTTACCTCTCTCCCATGAACTGATATTACTTCATGACTGATGCAAAAACAGATTATTTCAAGAAACAAAAATGGAAGGTCTAAAATAGATGGACTGACTTTATTCTACAAATGGTGTAGGCCAATATAGTCAACACATATCTATCCCATACAACATTTTAAGATACATAGGATATTATTTTTTGAAGTGGTAGGAAGCTCTCTTTGAAATTGTATTACACAACCTACTCCTGGGAGAAGATTTTATAAAGGAGAATTTTAGGGAGTCATTTATCAAGATGCAGAAAGGTTACAGTCAATATTTTTAAATGCTTAATGTTTTCCAAAGCTACGAGAGGCTTAGTCTGTGGTGTGAAGGCAGTAGAGAAAAAGAAATGGACATTTTCTGTTTCCTTCTCTCACTGAGGGTGCAGCATGGCAATATTCATCTTCCATCCCCCCTGTTGGTGTCATATGATGGTTATGTTCTTGTGTTAGATAATGGGAATCTAGAAACTTAAAAGTTGAACATTTCAATTAATAAACATGGTCACTTAGGCAAAATTTATTTCAAATAAATAGGAAAGGCTTAAAAACATGAGCATTAGTAATTATGAACTAAGCACATTTTATGTTTTTAGTAAATACTCACGCATGTTTGACAAATATGCTTTCTGAAAGAGTAACATTTGATATGTTTAATATCCAAGGTGACATTGACAATATTTAATGTGTGTAGAATGGACACTGATCAACAGGCCAGATAGGTGCCTCCTAGATAAATAAACCGTGCCAGGAATTGACCAAATGATTACACAATTTTGTGTAAGCTCACGAAATCATTTATAGACATTTATACTTATAAGCTGAACTAATTTCATATGCTAAATGAGCTAAAATAATCTCCTATATGATACCTTACCTTCTAACTCAAAATGTACTTCATTACTTCATTACTTAGCCAACACATGGCTAAAATGTATTTTGAAATATTTTAAAAAATGAAGTGCTGTAGACAAATGCATAGCATTTGTTAAATAGAAAATTCAACAATTAATATTTACAAGTGTTTATGAAGTTGTTAAAAATTATGTCTCGGCTGATCAATATATTTTCTTATACCTTAAGTCATTTATTTTTCATAACTCTTTAAGAAAATAAGTCTTTAAGCTGATTGTTCTGGCTCTGTTGAATTTAATGTAGGCCCTTTTATCCGAATGTGAGGAGAACCACTGAATATTTAGTTTCAGTTCATATTCCCTAACAAAGCTTTTAAGTGCTCAAATAAGAACATATAAACTGAATTCAAAGTTAAAAGTCCCTATTTCCATTTAACTTAACTGATAGCTTCTCAGGAGGTTGAGTGAGCTAATGGAAAGTTAAATAGGCCGAAAGAAGAAAACATGGGAGGTAAATGATCAGGGTTCTCTTTGGCGTTCACTCTTGGTTGCCCACAGAACTAAAAGACTTTCCAGAACGGACACTGGAGGGTAGATTTATGGTGTAGGGTTTTCAAAATGGAGAATAATGTTAATTTTTTAATCTAATTAAATTAATTTCTTTGAAATAGCTACAAGATATACACTTAAAAGCATTAAAATATTTATTGGAAGTAAATATGTATATAATTTATAAATTAAGATATAATGTTTCTAATATATTGATTGTATATATTTGATTTGTCTGTCTTTCTTTTGAAGTCAATTATACCATTTTGGAGCTGGTTTAATATACAGAATTAATCAAAATCCAAATATTAACCATGATGGAGTTACAGTAAATCAAATTATAATTTTTTATTAAGGAAGAATGAAATACACCAACATATAGTCATTTATTGAAAGGAATTCTGATGAATAGAGCAGAATGTATTGTAGGTTTTAAACTTGTATTTAGAACAAGTAAATCTGACATGAAAGAAATTTATTAGGGACACCAAGTGTCTGTGCTTTACAGGAAAGAATAGGTGATGGGTATCAGTTACTATGAAATTAATTTTAAGTAATTAGTGAATACCTCGAAGTTTAAAAAACATCTACCACCTCCTCCAACAAAAACAGCTTTTTAATATCTGTTTTGTCTATTTTTTCTTTATTTTCACTTTATACTTAGGGGTTTTGGTAATTTTTGAAGTGGCAGCTTTTAATTTTTTTAAAAGATTTTATTTATTTATTTGACAGACAGAAATCACAAGTAGGTGGAGAGGCAGGCAGAGAGAGAGGGGGAAGCAGGCTCCCTGCTGAGCAGAGAGCCTGATGCGGGACTCAATCCCAGGACCCTGAGATCATGACCTGAGCTGAAGGCATAGGCTTAACCCACTGAACTACCTAGGCACACCAGGTTTAATTTTTAAAGAAGAAGAAAAAATAAAACATGTTGACTGCAAAGGAGAGATAGTAAATAATACCAGAAAGGGCCAAAGATAAAATGTCACTTAAGGAAAGTGGGAAATTAAAAATATATATAGTGTTCCAGTGTTGAAAGAAGATAAGTAATGTGGATAGGCCATTGTATTCAGTGGTTAAAGAGGCTGCCTATTTGAATGTCCTCAAGGGGTAAAAACAAATTTTAATAGATATTTAGACAGTAAAAAGTCTGTGTAAATTTATTTTAAGATTATCTCTTTTTTCAATAGAATACAATTACTAGTGATTAAAGAAGCTCCAGGTTATTCAGAGGGACTAAGGAAAGAGCTTAGAGAATACTTTCTTAATGGTTACTTACACGAGATATTTAAAATATTAAATTTTAGGGCGCCTGGGTGGCTCAGTGGGTTAAGCCGCTGCCTTCGGCTCAGGTCATGATCTCAGGGTCCTGGGATCGAGTCCCACATCAGGCTCTCTGCTCAGCGGGGAGCCTGCTTCCTCCTCTCTCTCTCTGCCTGCCTCTCTGCCTACTTGTGATTTCTCTCTGTCAAATAAATAAATAAAATCTTTTAAAAAAAAAAAAAAATATTAAATTTTATGAGTCAGGTTTGGAGTTATTCCAGTTTCTAATCATCCCTGACAGGGCTATTTTTGTTAAGAAACATAAAATAAGAATGACCGAAACATTTTTCTCAAGATTAAACAAGCTGGAATGGCATGTGGAGCACTTATTTTAACAGACACCAATCAGTCATGTCATAACAGAACATCTGCTGTACTGACGAAACATGTAGGGTGGTCATTAAGTCCAGAAACACAGAAAATATTATTTTATCTGTGTATTAATATATAATATGTATACAAAATATGTCAACACATTTTATTAATTAGAAAGTCATTTATGGGGGCACCTGGATGGCTCAGTGGGTTAAGCCGCTGCCTTCGGCTCAGGTCATGATCTCAGGGTCCTGGGATCGAGCCCCACATCGGGCTCTTTGCTCAGCAGGGAGCCTGCTTCCCTCTCTCTCTCTGCCTGCCTCTCTGCCTGCTTGTGATCTCTGTCTGTCAAAAAAATAAACAAAATCTTTAAAAAAAAATAAAAAAAGAAAGTCATTTATGTTTCCAGAATCATAATACTTTGTTGTTATGAGCATTTAAATAAATTTCTTATAAAATAAAGTGAATTACATTTTTATTAATTTTTCTTGCCAGTTCAGTTTGTACTTCATTCCCATTTTACCTGATCTGAGTCACAGTCATTGGAGAAATATGGAAGAAAGCAGGAGATAAAGAAGTGGTTTTAATATTTATTAGTTAGTAATACGATGTCAATCCATATCCAAAGTTCATCATCTGGTGAATAAAGATGGAGAACAACTAACAGTCTTGAATACGATAGGTCTATGAAAGTGACATATTTCCCTCTCATAAATACGTGAAAAATTTATCAAATCTTTTTCTAAAACCAGAACTTTGAAATGTGATACTCATTTAACATTTATTCACACATGATTATAAGATATTATAAAGTGGTGGAGCATTAATTGCCCATATTGATTATGTAAAATATCATTCATATTTACTTGGATTTTACACAGGTTTATTAGTATCCGAGGACAATCCTGTCCAGATTTTTCCTCCCACTCCCAGTCATCTGATTCTACAAATCCATACTGCCTTTGCCTTATTTTAGGAGCATTACCTTGAGACACAGAGTTATTTAAAAATTCCCAGCACAAATCCAAATCAGTCAGTGCCTGATAAAAAGGAAAGGGATTTATTGCAGTCATAATACTGGAAGACATAACAATGTGCATTTTCTCTGATATTTCTGTATATAATATACATTACAGTGGCAAATCTTTGTTTCACGATGCTTAAACATTTTGCAATTAATGGTAGTATGTTCCTTAGAACAATAACGCAAAATATCATACCTTGAATATGTTACTGAAGAGATGATAATGAAAACACATTTATGAGCTTTGCTAAGATCTTCCAAAGGTACCACACAGATGCTGCATAATTTAAAAAATTAAATAAGTAAAAACATGGAAAATCAATAAAACTAATGTTCTCTGGAAAGAGAATGTGTTGGACTTATAAGATATTTTTCACAATTTTCAATGAAACACCTTGTACTCAATAACCTTTAAAAAATTTACTTGAATCTTTTATATATTTTCATGGTATCTCTGATTGAAGTGAAAACAAACTAGTACCCAGGTTTTTATTTCAAAGAAGATATTGGAAAGAGCAATAATTAGCCTTAGAAAACATTTAAAAACACAGAAGAAGGTGATGTTTCAGAAACCCTAAAAGACTCATCAAGGGACCCATTCATCAAGAGGATATAAATAACAACAGCTATACTAAGTTAGTAAAAGACTACTTTGGACAAATTGATGTGGGTCCAAGAGGTACAAGTTGATACCAATTTATGTGGCAGGCCAATAACATATTTTGTTTGAAATTTTAAGAAAATCATTAAAACATTAAATCTTAAAAAAATTGTTATTTTAAATTTTGAAACTATTTTTAAATATTTAGAGTAACTTCTTTTAAAATATTCCACTGTATCATAATGCAAAATTGGAATTAGAATTGATAATAATGATAAACACTTTACTTGCATAATTCACTAAAACCCTACAAATGTTCAGTATGTTTTATTTTTTTTTAATTTTTTTAAAAGATTTTATTTATTTATTTGGCAGATGGAGATCACAAGTACACAGAGAAGCAGGCAGAGAGAGAGGAGGAAGCAGGCTTCCTGCTGAGGAGAGAGCCCAATGTGGGCCTCGATCCCAGGACCCTGAGATCATGACTCAAGCTGAAGGCAGAGGCTTTAACCCACTGAGCCATCCAGGTGCCCCATGTTCAGTATGTTTTAGATACTAAATTATTTTATCTGAAATTTGGCAAGAACCTAAATGACATGCCTGAGGTAACACAGCTAATAGGTGGCAATGATAGAACTTAGTTCCTCTAAAGTCTTTTAAAACATTACCCATTTTTTATAAACATATTCATTCATATTGCTAAATTTATAAACATGTGGAAATATATCACATACATTGTTATTTTAGTTTTAAAATATCTTTTACATGACACATCACCCAAAAATGCACATATTTACCAGTTTTAATTTTTATCATAATTTTAGTTATGGTATTCTTTTGATAAAGAATTTGAAAGTATACATGTACATGTTATGAGCTGAACTGTGAACTTTCATAATTCATATGTTGAAGTCCTAACCCCAAGTATTTAAGGGTTTCACTGTATTTGGAGCTAGTGTCTTCAAGGAGGTAATTAAATGAAAATGAAGTCAATATGATGCATCTTAACCCAGTATAACATGTGTCTCTATAAGAAAAGGAGGTGGGGTCATAAGTCACACTCAGGGGGAAAGATGTGGGAAGACACTGTAATAAACTGCCATCTATAAGCCATGGAGACAGGCCTCAAAAGAACCAGCTGCTCTGATATTTCCAATCTCCAAAGTTGTGAGAACATAAATACCTGTTATTTAAGCCACCCAATCTGTGATATGTTGTATGACAGCCCTAGTGGACTAATACAGAATGTATATTTATCTTTCATTTATTTGAGATATTCTTTTAAATCTAATTACATATATAACTTTCTGTATTATTGAAACTGATTTCTTAGTTCATAAAATTTAATAATAATCTAGGAATAAACAAAACAGCATAAATAATTCATTATCATTTATTGCATAAATAAAGTCTTCCCATGTAATTGAAGATTTTAGATCATAATAAAGTATATTCTAGCAACACATTTTCGCTTATTTATATGTTAATAATCTCACTGGGAATTTGAGAAGTAGAAATTTAGTCATATATGCTCTTAGAGGGGAAAATACTTATACTATCACTATATGTTTTGACCTACTACTATTGGATTATATGGAAATTATGAATAGACTATGGACTGTTATGCTTAGATAGCTGTAATTTTAAAGTGAAATCTTAAAATATCCAATAAATTCCACTTAAATTTATTTGTAAATGAGGCCCTTTTTTCATTCATATTGCTAATATGCAATGTATTTCTCAAATACCAAATATCCTCTCAAATGTTGGTCAAACTAATTATTTAAATAATTTTAAATATTATTAAAATGATATGGTAATGATGTGACAATAGAAATACATTGTAAATAGCTTGAGAAGAGAATAAGTAAAAGGAACTTGAAGTCATTCATATTCAATGTTCATTTCGGTTTAGTTTCCATTCCTAGTTCATGATACTAATGGTAATCATTTCTCTCATGACTATGTGGCTTATGTACTTCAGTATTTGTACTGCCTTAGTAAGGAAAATTTTTTATGTGCAAATTATTCTTCTGTTGCTATATTTTCAATTGCATTTGTTTCAACTTGTATTTCCACATTTTAAGAAATTACAGGCTATTTCTTGTACTCAAACATGTTTAACAAATATCTTTTTTTTTTATATGAGAAGTCCATTACAATTCTGCATTGAGACTGAACACACAGCTTGCTTTCCTCCAGGTGGATTGCTTGACAACTGAACAGAAATTCCAAAACTTTTAAGAGATAGACACCATCATTCACATCATTTCACACTGAGACTTTGAACAATAATCATCAAAACCCAATATGCTTGGTTTCTGTATCACCAACAGTATCAACAAGGATCCATTGCAGATTACCATCTGCAGGCTAAGTTTAGCAAGCTTTGACAAGTACTCTATAAATTTTAATCAATTCAGCATTTGAGACTGACTTTTACTAATCACATAAAATAATCAGTGATTCTTAAAATTAAGTAGCAGGGGTTTGTTCTTAAACATAAAGTCCAGTGTTTCAGAGAAACAGAAACTATAAAGAATCTATGAAAGATCAAAAACAATTAGAAGTTAATGAGGAAGATGGTAAGAAACAGTATTTAGACAGGTTACAGCAACTTATGGGAGTGTTGAGCAACTTCTGCAGAAATAGGAGGAAGCCTCCCCCACAAACACACACACATACACACACACCCATACACACACATACACACACAGAGGTTGGTTCAGATGTGTAGACTGATGATGCCACACACACATCAAAAGGGTATGGAAATATTTGCCACTGACATACTTGAGATCTGTGGGGCAAAGAAGGCAGGCCTTTCAAGCAAGTACATGGCTCAGGATATTTTATAGTGATTAGTAGTGAGGTCTGAGTGAGGTTCCCCCATGTAGATGAGATCTGATGTGGCTTGAATTACCCACTGGTGCCACAAGTAGGAGCACCCAACATTCTTAACTACTTGTGCAGTTGTAGGACAAATAGGAAAATGGAGGGGTGAGGCCTAAAAGGTGTCAGCAATCATACTCCAAAAATGGGGTCAGACTCCTTATTAAAGGATTATTTCAGAGAATTAAAAATGGAGCAATCCCATTACACTAGATAAAGAATTTAATGTGCTCATTTCATATATTTATTGAATATTTACTCTATGTTGGCTAATTAGAATCAATACATACATACTCTAAAAATTAACTGTATCATTTCTATTTAACAGTATAATTTAACACTCAGGCTAAAAGGTTAATTAAAACCTTAGGTCCTATAACTGAAAAGTGAAAAGAATTTTTTAATTATAAGTCAATTATTTCCCTTAATACTCTAGTACTTATCTAAAATGTATATGCATTAATTCTTACTGAAAATATAATTCCAGTTATATCCATTACTGTTGGTTTTATAATATGCATTATAAGTATCTCCCTCATATTTTCTAACATAATAACCATTGCTCAAAAATCTAGCCATTTCCAAAAGATTTGTGTTAACATGAAACATATACAAATGATCTACCTTACAAACTAAATTTATGATACACATTGCCAAAGGACTAATGTATAAAACATTCCTTTAGATGGTTTATGGGAAAAAATTCTTTATGATGTCTTCCAATAATATATAGATATTGGTTGACAGGATGGCTAAAATTGATATAAAATCCTGTCCTTAATTTATTATTATACTTAGCAAGTCATCTTGGTGGGTGATATTTATGTACTATACACCCTCAACCAAAGATGTTGAACTACATGGTGAACTGAATAACAGCCTCTTGAAAATGTCCATGTACTAATTTTTGGAACCCATGAGTTTGCTAATTTACATGGCTAGAGATATATTATGGATGTAATTAAATTAAGTAATTTGAGATAGGGAGATTACTCTGGATTATCCAGACCTGCCCAGTCTAATCATGTGAGTCCTTAAAAACAAAGAACTTTTCTCTGATGAGGTCAGAGCCAGGGAGATAGCACTATAAAGTAGTCATAAAGACAACTATTGTTGATTTTGAAGATAGAGGAGGGGAATATAGGTAGCCTTTAGAAATTGGGAGAGAAAAAGAAACATATACTCCAGAGCCTCTGAAAAGTAATGAAGCCCTGCTAACATTTTGATTTTAACACAAGGAGATATGTGCTGCACTTTTAATATGTAGAACTGCATATAACATAATTAATTTCTGTTTTTTTAAGCCACTAGGTTTGTGGCAATTTTTATATAAGCCAAAGAAATTAATAGAAACTGGAAAGAAGGAAGGAAGGAAGGAACAAACAAAGATAGAGATGAAGAAAGAAAGGAAAAAAGAAAATCTATCAAGTGAAAAAGGATTTATGTAGTTTTGAGGTTGATAGCTTCCAACCATTGGCTTCATATTTTTTTGTTAAGGCTTTTATTTCAGAGAAAGAGGGAGAAAGAGCACAAACAAGGAGAGGAGCAGAGGGAGAAGTAGAGAAAATCAAGCTGACTCTGCTTGAGCATAGAGCCAACATGCAGCTCCATCTCATGATCCTGAGATCATGACCTGAGCTGAAATCAGGAATCAGAGGCTCAATTGACAGAGCCACCCAGGTATCTCCATAAGACTCTGAGATAAATGAAAATAAATATGATATGAATGTTTTAGTGATTACTCATGCATTATTCCGGAAAACTGATGTTCAGAAAAATCACATTAAAATACATATAACAGGGCATGGATGTGGTCTTTTTTTTTTTTTTTTTCCTCAAGGATTTTATTTATTTTGAAAGAGAGAGAGCGAATACCCAAGTGATAGGAGGGGCAGAGGGAGAGAGAGTCTGGTGGAGACTCCATGTTGAGTGCACAGCCTGATGTGGGGGTCGCTCTCACAACCCTAAGATCATGACAAGAAACAAAATCAAGATTTGGGCACTTAACTGACTGAGCCACACAGGTGGCCCAGAGCACTGGTGTCTTGAGAAATAAAGCAAAGTAACACAAAGCACAAGGATAGCCTTTCCAAAGGCAGGAAAAGAGACTCAATATTTACTCTATCCATCACCCCATCAATCAGTCAAAATATATTTTCTAATTCCCTTATACCAGATAATATGGGGATGAAAAGTATAAGAAATTTTGAAGACGTGCCCTTTGCTCAATGTAGTTGCAACTTTGTTAAATAAAGAGAGCTAGCACTTATAAAACTTGACATTAATTATAAAAAAAACCATAATTGCATTATAATTATAACTAAAACAATATTTCAATTAATTTTCCATTTGTATGAGAAGGGGCTAGATATGAAAAAGAAATATTTTTTTAGAATTGAATAATTTATAAAAATTAAATGCTATGTTTATTAAAGTGTTCATATATAAAACTAATTAATCTGAAAAGACAATATAGTAATTCGTTTTGAGTTTAGATGCATATATTTCTGTGACATTTTGGATGATTGATACAATTTATTGCATGAAGCAATTTTGCTGAGTAGTGATTATTGTTAAGAATAGAGGTGAACGCTTTTCTCTGTGCAGTATATTTTTGTCAGAGTATTATTTTCTAAAAAATAATGATTGACTTCAGTCGTAAAAGTAATATATCCACATATAAATAAAACATAATTATTGATTACAGCCATCATAATCGTTTTTCATTAACTTATAAAACATCCATTTTATGGTGTAAGTAGATTAAATATTTTAAATGAAGGAGACTATACTTCCAAAGTAATAAATCTGATGGCAGGAAAATTATAAACATATATGGAAAAAATAGTTCTTAAATTTAAATAAGCAAGGGGAATTTATTTTAGGTGCATATATCTTACATTTCTTTCTTTTAGCTTTAACACAGTTCTATTTTTGTCTAGCATGTAAGTTTCCAAAATTTAGTTTATTTAATTAAATTTTCCAATGTGGTCTATTTAAATAAATGTAAGAAGCATGTATAGTTGTTTCAATCAAAAATAATCCAGAGTAATGGAAAAACTTCTAACAAACAAAAGGCCAGGACCAGACAGTTTCACAGGAACATTGTACCAAACAATTAAAAACCTGTACTTCTCAATCTATGTTAAAAAGAAGAAGAAGAAGAAGAAGAAGAAGAAGAAGAAGAAGAAAGAAAACTTCCAAATTCATTCTGTGAAGCCAATATTATTCTGCTACCAAAAGCAGATAAAGATAGAAAACTATCAAGCCAATACTTCAAATTTCTTTTTTTTAAAGATTTTATTTATTTATTAAGCCAATACTTCTGATGGACAAAGATGCCAAAATCCTCAACAAAATAGTAGCAAGGAGAAAAAAAAAATACTGGCAAACAGAATCCAACAATACATTAAAAAATATATATTCATAATGCTCAAATGGGCTATATCCCCAGAATGCAAGGGTGGTTCAAAATTCACAAATCAGTTAACATGTTGCATCACATCAATAAGAGAAAGGATAAAAATCATATGCTTATTTCAGTAGATACAGCAAAGCACTTGACAAAGTACAAAGTACTTGACATCTATTCTTTATAGAAACCTCAACTAAAGTAGGTCTAGAGAAAACAGACCCACATCAAACATTATATTCAGTGAGGAAAAACCAAGAGCTTTTCCCCTATGGTCAGAAACAAGACAAGGATGTCCACACTCACCACTTTCATTCAACATAGTACTAAAGCCCTACCCACAGCAACTGGACAAGAAAAAGAAATATAAGTCATCCAAACTGGTAAGGAATAAGTGAAACTTTCACTATTTGCAGATGACATAATACCATATATAGGAATCCTTAAAGACTCCACCAAGAAACTACTAGAACTGATAAATGAATTCCGAAGGGTTGTAGGATATAAAAATCTGTTGCACTTCTACACACATTAATAAAGAAGCAGCAGAAAGAGAAATTAAGAATACTACCATTTATAATTAAATTAAAAATAATAAAATACCCAGGAATAAACTTAACCAAAGAGGTGAAAGACCTATACTCTGAAACTATAAAATCAGTGAAAGAAATTGAAGATGACACACAAAAAAATGGAAAGACATGCTATGCTCATGGTTTGAATTAACAAATATTTTTAAAATGTCTATACTGCCCAAAACAATCTACAGATCTAATGCAATCATTATCAAAATACCAACAGCATTTTTCACAGAAATAGAGCAATCCTGAAATTTGTATGAAATCAAAAACAAAAACAAAAACAAAAAAAACAAAAAATAAAAATAAAAACCAAGAGCAAAAGCAATCTTGCAAAAAAAAAAAAAAAAAAAAAAAAGAGAGAGATAGAGAGAGAGAGAAAAGAAAAAAAGAAAGAGGAAGGATCACAATTCCAGATCTCAAGTTATATTACAAAATTGTAGTTATCAGTACAGCATTGTCCTGGCACAAAAATAAACACATTGATCAGTGGAAAAGAATGAAAACCCAGAAAAAAAACCTAAAATTATGCTTCAATTAATCTGTGACAAATCAGAAAAGAATATCCAATGGGAAAAAGAAAGTCCCTTCAATTTTGGTGAAGCTGTTCTGGTGTCCAAAAAAATTGAAACTCAGATCTCATTCTTAAACCATACACAAAAATAAATTCAAATTGATTAAAGACCTAAATATGAGACCTGATGCCATAAAAATATTATAAGAGAACACAAGCAATAATGTCTCTGACATTGGCCAAAGAAACATTTTTTTTGATATGCATCCTGAAACAAAGGAAATAAAAGCAAAAGTAAACTATTGGGGCATCACCAAATAAAATAGCTTCTGCACAGGGGAAGAAACAATCAAGAGAACTCAAAGGCAATGTAAAGGATGGGAGAAGATATTTGCAAATGATATATCCCATGAAGAGTTAGTATCCAAAATATATAAAGAAATGATATAACTCTACATTCAAAAAAGAAATAATCCAATTTAAAAATGGGCAGAAAACATGAGCAGAAATTTCTTGAAGAAGACATATAGATGGCAAGCAAACACTTGAAAAGATGCTCAACACCACTCATCATCAGGGGATGATATCTCATCCTCAAACTTAGGATGAGATATCATCTTACATCTGTCAGGGTAGATAAAATGAAAAACACAAGAAACAAGTGTTGGAGAGGTTGTGGAAAGACAGGAACTCTCACTCACTGATGTGGGAGTGCAAACTGGTACAACCACTTGAAAAACAGCATGGGGACTTCTCAAAAAGTAAAAAATAGAAATACTTTATGATCATGTGATTACATTACTGGGTATTTACCCCAAATATATAATATACTAACTCAAAGGAATATATGCATCCTTATATTTATAAGCACAACTATTTACATTAGCCAAATTATGGAAGCAGCCCAAGTGTGTCCATCAATATATACAATTTAACTATTTATTTATTGTATATTTCATATATATATATATATATATATATATCAAGATATATGTATATATCTTGCCATTGCAACAACATGTATGGAACTAAAGAGTATTATGCTAAGTGAAATAAAAGACAAATACAGTATGATTTCATTCATATGTGGAATTTTAGAAATAAAACAAATGAACAAAGGGGGATTAAAATAGAGCAAGAGGCAAAGCAGGAAATAGACTCTTAATTATGGAGAACAAACTGATGGTTATTAGAGGGAAGGGGGGTGGGGTGGAGTGGGCTAAATGGGTGAAGGAGATTTAAGAGTACACTTACCATGATAAGCACTAAGTAATGTATAGAATAATTGAATCACTCTATCACACACTTAAAACTAATATTACAGTGTATTTTTTTTAAAGATTTTATTTATTTATTTGACAGAGATCACAAGTAGGCAGAGAAGCAGGCAGAGAGAGAGGAAGGGAAACAGGATCCCTGCTGAGCAGAGAGCCCAATTCGGGGCTTGATCCCAGGACCCTGAGACCATGACCTGAGCCGAAGGCAGAGGCCCAACCCACTGAGCCACCCAGGTACCCCTATTACAGTGTATGTTAATAATACTGGAATAAAAATGAAAAAATTTATACAAAAGATAACCCAGAGTAGAACAAAGGAATTTTTTAGCCACTTCTTACCCAACTTCATAAACTCCTAAAATTATGAATTACCTATGCAGAATACCACTTGCATATGAAATAACATATTATATATTCTTATATAATTTCAAAATATATTTAACAGTTCCTTTTATTTTAAATAAAATTATTTTCAAGTAACCAATGATTTCCCAAATTGAATTTTTTTTATAAAGTTATCATAAAATACTATATTTGTTTACATCATGCCCATTGTTTATTTCTAAATTTTTCTTTAAAAGTATTTTTATTTTGGGGATGCCTGGGTGGCTCAGTGGGTTAAGCCTCTGCCTTTAGCTCAGCTCATGATCTCAGGGTCCTGGGATTGAGCCCCACATCAGGGTCTCTGCTCAGCAGGGAGCCTGCTTCCCCCTCTCTCTCTGCCTGCCTCTCTGCCTACTTGTGATCTCTGTCAAATAAATAAATAAAATCTTAAAAAAAAAAAGGTATCTTTATTTGGGGTCTTAGTGGGTTGAGTCTCTGCCTTTGGCTCAAGTCATGGTCTCAGGGTCCTGTGATCGAGCCCCTCATTGAGCTCTCTACTTGGCAGAGAGGCTGCTTCCCCCTCTCTCTCTGCCTGCCTCTCTGCCCACTTGTAATCTCTCTGTCGGTCAAATAAAAAAATAAAATATTTTTTAAGAAGTTAAAAAAAAAGTATCTTTATTTCAGGGCACCTGAATGACTCAGTCAGTTAAACGTCCAACCCTTGATTTTGGCTCAGGTTATGATCTGAGGGTTGTGAGATCTAGCCCTGCACTGGACTCAATGCTCAGCTTGGAATCTGCTTGAGATTCTTTCCTTCTTCTTCTGCCACCCTCCACCCTCAAAAATAAATCTTTAAAAAATATTTCTTTATATTTCACAATAAAAATAAATATCTGTGAAATTTTATACCTGAAAATTTTCTTATTTAGAGTTTGATCATTGAAGAGGAGGAAAACAAAGGAAGGAAGCCATGTAACTAACAATGAATCACCTTACAGCATGTGGGCCAGTGATGCAGATGTGATACATGCAGAACATGATATTCTTAAAGGATTTATTGAGTCATGTTTTACTAGGTAATAAAGGGCAACCTTATCTTCACAATAACCAGACCTCCACAGTCCTGTGAACATCATTTTCAACATACACAAATTTCTTAGATACTTGCTTATCCTTCACCCTTACTAACTAAAAAGTATACAATCAGTCACTCTTCACAATCTAAGAGCAGCTCTTTCTGTCCACGGGTCCAGTCCCTATACTCTAATAATAAAGCACCATTTTGCACCATTAAATGTTTCAAGAATGCTTTTTTAACGATTGCACTCGATAATGCTGCACACCGTACAAGAGGACTTGTGGACAGATTCCTTACCTCCATACAGCATTCCTTAGGTCTTACTGTTAACTGGAATAAAATGTATTAAGTTTAGAGTGTTAATACAAATAGAACCAACATTTTCATGGGGAACAATGTCAAATGGATAATTAATAATCATTCTTCTTTCTTTGTATTATTGGATCATTAAAAATTATTATACTGAAAATGAATAATAAATAGATTTCACCTAGTCAATCAAAATAAAAGTATGAACCTACATTGATACATCATAATCACCCAAAGTCTATAGTTTACCTATGGGCTTATTTTTGGTGTTGTAATTTCTATGGGTTTGGACAAAAGTGTATTGACATACAGATACATTGATACTATTAAAAATTGTAAAAAATTATATAAAATCAAATGGAAACCCTTTTTTATTTTTCCCCTAATTTTATAGAGAATGCATTTGATGTTTCATAAACATAATGTATCTCAAAACTATTTATGAACTTGTTCATCTCATTCCATATTTTTAAGTATCTTTATCACTATCCTGCAAATATTTTAATGTTTAACTAGAAGTATACTGCTTAATTTCTAAATACATGTCAATTTGTAGTAGTCATTTTGTTATTGACTTCTATGTAGGTTATTACTTTTAAGAAACTGTTCTCTAAATGATTTAAATCATTTGAAATTTGTTCACTGTTGCTTTGCCATACCCCATGACTATGTTTGTAGATAAATATTTTATAATGGTTCAGAAGAAAGGTGTTTTTTAGTTGTTCAAATTTTCTCCTCAAAATTTTCTAATTCACACTAATATGTCTGTTGAATTTTTCACTTTTCACTTTTCTCAGTCTGTGGCTGAGAGTTGTTTTAGATCCATCCGCTATGACTGTGGATTTGTTTATCTAATTAGTTCTATGTAATTTTGCTTTATTATATTGAAGTCATATTGTTAGCTACATAGAAACTTAATCTTACTAATTTTCTTGCTCTGTGGAAACATATATTGCTTGATAGTGTGCCTGCCAATTCCATTCACTGGGCTACTTTTTGGCTTGGTTTTGTTGACTCTTACCATGTTTGTTTCTGTTAATACTGTCTTGTCCCTTGGCAATCTTTGAGTTTAGTGATGAGTACTATGTTGATAAATTACTTTTAGAAATTATTTGATGCTTGATGCAATGTTATATATCTCCAGAGAGGATTTTGTTTTGCTCCTTCAAGGTTTTGGGATACAAAAAATCAATGTATAATTTGGTATGCAATGAAGTAAGATTAGCTTAAAATCTGGAGATTTTTTTGAAGGGGCTTTTGATGACTTAAAACCAGATGAAATTCTTGAAATGATTGATTTTGTTTCAGTTTTCTGTTACTTCAAAAAAAGATACACTGGCATCTTGGAAGAAAATAGTAGTAGTTTGTATCAAAAATTAGAGTTTTAAGCTAAATGTAGAAAACTGAGTACATGTAAAAGATGAGGAAAGTAGAAGTTCAAAGATAACAAAGTTATCTTGTTCACTTTGGTTGATGAGATGAGAGAAATCAGTCAGTTATTCAGCCTTTGACATTTGAAACTGACAATTGTATATTATAACCATGTGGATATATGAGGTAGTCATTCATATATAAACTTCTATATTTTAAATAATAGGATTGGCATGGAGATCAATTTAGGAGTCATTTACATCCGTAAGAACAATTAAAAAGAAATAATATTACTAAGTCCTTAAGCAACCAAAAATTTAGACATCAGGTCAGGATGGGGAAGTCATCTCAACATAAAATATTGAGAATATGTGATTATGAAGGGTTGCTTGTGATAGAAACCCATAGAAAGTGTTTCCTCAAAAAAGGAGTAACAAAGAATTTCAAACATGAATAAAATTTCAATTGTATAACTGTACAGAAAAGATTAGGTAAAATAAGTTTAGATTAGTTACTACTGGATTTAGCTTCATAGTAGAGCTTTGAAGTGATCTGATAGAGAATTATATAACAGTGAAAATGAAACCTAATTTTCTAACAAATCATTTGTTTTACTTTTTAAAAGATGAAACATTTCTAAACTTTTCTGTAGGTTGACAAAAGTGATAAGTTCAGAAAGAAAAACCCATTATAGAAATGAAAGGAAATAATTGGAGAATCCATGAGACAATTAACAGTAATGGAAGTGGAGGTAAATGGAAAACTTTACTTTTGATGGGATAAGGAGATAAATGCTGGAATTACATGGAAAAAATAAGATATTGTTTCTTTTTTTAAAAGATTATTTATTTTAGAAAGAGAGAGAGAGAGTAGAGTATGGGGAAGGGAAGAGGGAAGAGGGAGAGAGAGAATCCCAAGCAGACTTCCTGCCAACATGGGGCTTGATCTTGGGACTTTGAGATAATGACTTGAGCTGAAATCAAGAGTCAGATGCTTAACTGAATAAGCCACCCAGGCATCCCCAACATTTCTTTTCTCAAAAATAAACATTCTAATTGGTTGGATTCCTATGCATGTTAATGTCTTTCCTAAGTCATTCTGGACAAATATTCTTTGTTTTTAGCTACTAACATCTAGTGAAAGACTATGAAATGGAAATTATATCCAATAAATATACCTTAAGTCAACTTCTATATACTAATTAGACCAAATCTCATCTGGATGACAATGAGAATTACATTTTCCATTAAAAACACTACAATGGCACACAGATGTCATAAGAAGGAATTGTCAATCATATTCTGAGTTAATCACTGATGAATACTGATTATGGGATGATAGTGGTATATAGCGATGACTCACCATTGATTTATCATCTGCATTGTTTATAACAGCAAAAAAATGCAATATTAGGGGCCCCTGGGTGGCTCAGTCATTAAGCGCTATTTTTGGCTCAGGTCATGATCCCAGGATCCTGGGATGGAGCCCCATGTCAGGAATCCTGCTTAGCTTCTCCCTCTCCCATTCCGCTGCTTGTATTCCCTCTCTCACTGTCTCTTTCTCTGTCAAGTAAATTAATAAAATCTTTAAAAAAATGCAAGATTAGGAGGAAGAAGTCAAGATGGCAGAGAAGTAACAGGCTGAGACGACATCAGGTAGCAGAAGATCAGCTAGAAAGCTTATCTAAAGATTGAAAACACATACAAATCCAACAGGAGATCGAAGAGTAGAAGAACAGCAATTCTAGAAACAGAAAATCAACCACTTTCTGAAAGGTAGGACTGATAGAGAAATGAATCCAAAGTGACGGGAAGATAGACCACGCTGGGAGGGGCCGGCTCCTGGCAATTGACGGAGCAAAGTAGTACTAAATTAGGACTTTTAAAAGTCTGTTCTGCTGAGGGACATCGCTCCAGAGGCTAAACCGGGGTGAAGCCCATGTGGGGTCAGCATGACCCCAGGTCCCACAGGGTCACAAAAGGATCAAGGGTGTCTGAGTGTTGCAGAACTTGCAGGTATTAGAGCAGGGAAGCTGGCTACAGAGACAGAGCTGAAGAGTGAGCTCTCAGCTCGGGGTTACCTTGAACCAGTCGCAGCCTGGGTGAGCTCAGAGCACAGCCGGAGGCCAGGGAGATGGGACTGAATGGGCACTATTCTTGGAGGGCTCACTGAGGAGTGGGGCCCTGAGCTTTGGTTCCTCTGGGCCAGAGACTGGAAAGCCACCCTTTTCATTCCCGTCTTCCAGAATTTTACAGAAAGCATTCAGGGAACAAAAGCTCCTGAAAGTGAACCCGAGCAGATTACTCAGCCCGGCCCCTGGTAAGGGCAGTGCAATTCTGCCTGGGCAAAGACACTTGAGAATCACTACAACAGGCCCCTCCCCCAGATGATCAACAAGAAATCCAGCCAGGACCAAGTTCACCTACCAAGGAGTGCAGGTTCAATAACAAGGAGAGCAGAAGAATTCTAGAGGAGGAGAAAGAAAAGTATGGAACCATGGCTTTCTCCCCATGATTCCTTAGTCTTGCAGTTAATTTAATTTTTTTTTCAATTTTTTTTCTTCTGCTGCTAATTTTTTTTAACTTTTACCCTTTTCTTTTTTAATGTTTTTTAACTAGTTTATCTAATATGTATATTTTTTCTTTTTATATTTTTTCTTTATTCATTTTCTTTTTTAAATTGTTTCCTTTTTTTTCCCTGAAACTCTTTTTATCCCCTTTCTCCCCCCCCACGATTTGGGGGTCTCTTCTTTTTTTTTTTTTTTTAAGATTTTATTTATTTATTTGTCAGAGAGAGAGAGAGAGCAAGAGCGAGCACAGGCAGACAGAGTGGAAGGCAGAGTCAGAGGGAGAAGCAGGCCCCCTGCGGAGCAAGGAGCCCGATGTGGGTCTCGATCCCAGGACGCTGGGATCATGACCTGAGTCAAAGGCAGCTGCTTAGCCAACTGAGCCACCCAGGCGTCCCTGGGGTCTCTTCTGATTTGGCTAAAGCACATTTTCCTGGGGTCTTTGCCACCCTTTTAGTATTTTACTTGCTTCTTCATATACTCTTATCTGGACAAAATGATAAGGCAGAAAAATTCACCTCAAAAAAAAAAAAAGAACAAGAGGCAGTACCAAAGGCTAGGGACCTAATCAATACAGACATTGGTAATATGTCAGATCTAGAGTTCAGAATGACGATTCTCAAGGTTCTAGTCGGGCTCAAAAAAGGCATGGAAGCTAATACAGAAAACCTCTCGGGAGATATAAAAGCCCTTTCTGGAGAAATAAAAGAACTAAAATCTAACCAACTTGAAATAAAAAAAGCTATTAATGAGGTGCAATAAAAAATGGAGGCTCTCATTGCTAGGATAAATGAGGCAGAAGAAAGAATTAGTGATATAGAAGACCAAATGACAGAGAATAAAGAAGCTGAGCAAAAGAGGGACAAACAGCTACTAGACCACGAGGGGAGAATTCGAGAGATAAGTGACAACATAAGACAAAACAACATTAGAATAATTGGGATTCCAGAAGAAGAAAGAGGGGAGCAGAAGGTATATTGGAGAGAATTTTTGGAGAGAATTTCCCTAATATGGCAAAGGAAACAAGCATCAAAATCCAGGAGGTGTAGAGAACCCCCCTCAAAATCAACAAGAATAGGTCCACACTCCATCACCTAATAGTAAAATTTACAAGTCTTAGTGACAAAGAGAAAATCCTGAAAGCAGCCCGGGAAAAGAAGTCTGTAACATACAATGGTAAAAATATTAGATTGGCAGTAGACTTATCCACAGAGACCTGGCAGGCCGGAAAGAACTGGCATGATATATTCAGAACACTAAACGAGAAAAACATGCAGCCAAGAATACTATATCCAGCTAGACTATCATTGAAAATAGAAGGAGAGATTAAAAAGCTTCCAGGACAAACAAAAACTGAAAGAATTTGCAAACACCAAACCAGCTCTACAGGAAACATTGAAAGGGGTCCTCTAAGCAAAGAGAGAGCCTAAAAGTGCAGGTTAGAAAGGAACAGAGACAATATACAGTAACAATCACCTTACAGGCAATACAATGGCACTAAATTCATATCTCTCAATAGTTACCCTAAATATTAATGGGCTAAATGCCCCAATCAAAAGACACAGGGTATCAGAATGGATAAAAAACCAAAATCCATCTATATGTGGCCTACAAGAAACTCATTTTAGACCCGAAGACACCTTCAGATTTAAAGTGAGGGGGTGGAAAACAATTTACCATGCTAATGGACATCAGAAGAAAGCTGGAGTGGCAATTCTTACATCAGATCAATTAGATTTTAAGCCAAAAGCTATACTAAGAGATGAGGAAGGATACTATATTATACTCAAAGGATCTATCTAACAAGAAGATCTAACAATTTTAAATAGCTATGCCCCTATGGGAGCAGCCAACTATATAAACCAATTAATAACAAAATCAAAGAAACACATCAATAATAATGCAATAATAGTAGGGGATTTTAACACTCCACTCACTGAAATGGATAGACATCCAAGCAAAAGATCAACAAGGAAATAAAGGTCTTAAATGACACACTGGACCAGATGGACATCACAGATATATTCAGAACATTTCATCCCAAAGCAAAGAATACACATTCTTCTTTAGTGCACATGGAACATTCTCCAGAATAGATCACATCCTGGGTCATAAATCATGTCTCAACCAGTATCAAAAGATTTGGATTATTCCCCGCATATTTTCAGATCACAATGGTCTGAAGCTAGAACTCAATCACAAGAGGAAATTTGGAAAGAACCCAAATACATGGAAACTAAACAGCATCCTTCTAAATAATGAGTGGGTCAACCAGGAAATTAAAGAAGAATAGAAAAAATTCATGGAAACAAATGATAATGAAAACACAATGGTTCAAAATCTGTGGGACACAGCAAAAGCAGTCCTGAGAGGAAAATATATAGCGAAACAAGCCTTTCTCAAGAAACAAGAAAGGTCTCAAGTACACAACCTAACTCTACACCTAAAGGAGCTGGAGAAAGAACAAGAAAGAAACCCTAAACCCAGCAGGAGAAGAGAAATCATAAAGATCAGAGCAGAAATCAATGAAAAAGAAACCAAAAAAAGAATAGAGCAAATCAATGAAGCTAGGAGCTGGTTCTTTGAAAGAATTAATAAGCTTGATAAACCCCTGTCCAGTCTTATCAAAAAGAAAAGAGAAAGGACCCAAATAAATAAAATCATGAATGAAAGAGGAGAGATCACAACTAACACCAAAGAAATACAAACAATTATAAGAACATATTATGAGCAACTCTACACCAACAAATTTGAGAATCCGGAAGAAATGGATGCATTCCTAGAGACATATAAACTACCACAACTGAACCAGGAAGAAATAGAAAGCCTGATCAGACCCATAACCAGTAAGGAGATTGAAACAGTCATCAAAAATCTCCCAACAAACAAAAGCCCAGGGCCAGATGGCTTCCTGGGGAAATTCTACCAAACATTAAAAGAAGAAATAATTCCTATTCTCCTGAAACTGTTCCAAAAAATAGAAATGGAAGGAAAACTTCCAAACTCATTTTATGAGGTCAGCATCACCTTGATCCCCAAACTGGACAAGGATCCCATCAAAAAGAGAACTACAGACCAATATCCTTGATGAACATAGATGTCAAAATTCTCACTAAAATACTAGCCAATAGGATTCAACAGTACATGAAAAGGATTATTCACCACGACCAAGTGGGATTTATTCCAGGGCTGCAAGGTTGGTTCAACATCAGCAAATCAATCAGTGTGATATGACACATCAATAAAAGAAAGAACAAGAACCGTATGATACTCTCAATAGATGCCGAAAAAGCATTTGACAAAGTACAGTATCCCTCTCTGATCAAAACTCTTCAACGTGTAGGGATAGAGGGCACAGACCTCAATATTATCAAAGCCATCTATGAAAAACCCACCACAAATATCATTCATAATGGAGAAAAACTGAAAGCTTTTCTACTAAGTTCAGGAACACAGCAGGGATGTCCATTATTACCACTGCTATTCAATATAGTACTAGAAGTCCTAGCCTCAGCCATCAGACAACAAAAGAAAATTAAAGGCATCCAAATAGGCAAAGAAGAAGTCAAACTATCACTCTTCGCAGATGATGTGATACTATATGTGGAAAATCCAAAAGACTCTACTCCAAAACTGCTAGAACTTGTACAGGAATTCAGTAAATTGTCAGGATATAAAATCAATGCACAGAAATCAGATGCATTTCTCTATACCAACAAGACAGAAGAAAGAGAAATTAAGGAGTCAATCCCATTTACAATTGCACCCCAAACTATAAGATACGTAGGAATAAACCTAACCAAAGAGGCTAAGAATCTATCCTCAGAAAACTATAAAGTACTCATGCTTAATATTAGTACATTTTCTTCTTGCTATTTTCATTCTTACTGGCTCAGTGTGCACCATCTCTTGTTTTAACAAAGATCATGTATGTGTGTGCGCACACATGCTGTTTCCCATTTTCGAATATAACAGATGCTTTTATCCAGCATCTGTGCATTATTCCTCTTTCAAGTCTTCACCTCTCCAGAAGTCCGAGCATGTCCTCTTAATGAGACTAAATCCGCATTCTTCCGTAGTGTCAGAAAATGGATGTTTGTATCTACTACAATATTAATTTGGTGAATGTCTCACATTTCTTCTGAGATCTAGGTTATAAACATCATCATGACAAATATCAGGCATTTTATCATTTTATATCACTAAACATATGGCTTATATATAGTAAAATTTAATGCCACAGTTTTGTAGAAACAAGGATATAGCAATCATTTAACATTTGTTGTATTTAGCATAATAAAAAGGAACTCTTGTAAAATGAAAATGTATGTAAATCTGCTTTGAAAACTAATCATGCTAAAATTATTTCTTATTTCTTCTAAGGGTATGAATACACCTGATTTAATTTTAATTCACCATTTTGGTACATTTATACTGCCCTTTTTCCAGCAACTCTAAGTAAATATATCCAAATTTTGCATCCTTCTAAGAAAGAAAAATTTGAATGGGAATAAGTTGTGATTTTTTTTTTATTGCATTTCTTGAGCCATTTCTTAGTATATACTTATCCTTGGCCTTTGACTTATGATTTGAGCAAATCACATTTTATGTGGCTGTAAAAGGTGATTGTAACTTGCAAGACATTAGTAAGTATTAAATAACAAGTTTGTATTTTTAATTTCACAGGTACTAACATTTTTAAGACACTGGAAAAATCAGAGTTGAGGTAGGCACAAATGAAATTAGCAACTGCTTTTGTCTTTTTCCTTTGAAACATGCTTGTTCCCAAACTGAACTCCAGAGACTGAAAGAGAAACATATACATTATAATATCACAAACGTGTGGCAAATACAATTTTTTAAAAATGTGATATGTTGCTTTTAAATTGAAAAAAAATGAATGATTCATTTTATATTAAGTATCACAGGAATATATCACAGCAAAGACACAGAACTTTTAAAATTATTTCAGGGATTGCAAAACCAGGATGAGATTCTTTGAAGGGCTAGAGAACCTATTGCTTTCAGCAAGACTTGTTCCACATATTTTTGAAAACAAAAATACTAGCAGCCTTAATCTTTTTGAACTGGGCAGTGGGCTATATTAATTCTTGAAGAAATACCCTCCTAACCTCAGAAAATGATTATGTTTATGCTCTGAAATATGTCTTATATCTCAGTTTATACAACTCCATAATAAAATTTTAACATATTATTAGATTTTCTGTACTGATTGGCTTTCCTTAATATATGTATATAAACACAAAAACAATCTTTACTTACTTATTTATTCACTCATTTATAATGATTTTGTAGGGAATCATTTAAAAGTTTTAAAGCCCAGAAATAGGTCTGCAAGTATAATTATTGTTATTAAAAATTATAACCTTAAAAGCAAATACTTTTGACTTTAGTACTATTTAATTAAAATATAGTGTGTGGAATAAATCAATATTTGTATAATATGTATACAACTTGCACATTTAAAATATAATATATAAATGTGAATTATTGTTTTAATGAAGGTGATTGAATTGTCAATGCCATTATAATTTTGTGCAATTTAACTTCCTGACTCAAAATATGATTTCAAATGCAAAAACATAGGAAAACATTTTCTGATTAATTGTAGTCCATAATATCAAGTTTTTACAGTATAATGTCTTCAAATTGAGGCACCAAATTTTACATGGGATTTTATAATTTTGAAAGAAATCAATATAAATAGATCGTAGGGATACAGTGTCAGATTCTTCAACATTTAAGAAATTCTATACTTTTTGTTCATGAGGACTATTCTAGTGATTTCTAATTCTCCTTTAAATTTATATAATCGAGCCCATGTAGAATCAGAAATACATACAAATTCATAAACAGTAAACAAAAATATGGTTATTCATCATAGGTTTTCTGATGGTATTATCATCTCAAAGCTATGAGGATATCGATATTGATAAAGCATAATAAATAAAGTTTTTGGAAGCCAATACATAGTTCAAGTTCTGAAACACTTCCTATGAATGTGGCTAGTGACCAATTTATCAGAAACATAATGATATATCAACCTGAAGAAAGAGAGCATACTTTTATATAATTACACCTGTGTAGTTTCCCAAGAAAATAGAACAGGCTCCCACACCCAGTCATGCATTTATAGTTACAGTCTTTGGGCAGCCATTAAGAGATCAGAGCTCTTATTTCAACACAGTTGGAAAGAAGGTGGGGAAGGCAAGGGTTAATTGCATGTTGGCTTTCAAAGTGAGCTACATGTAAGGAAAAAAAACAGTAAAATATTTGCAATAAAGGTAACTCATTTGCAGCCTATATATATTCATCCATTTTGGGGGAGTAGAAAAATAAAAAATAAAATAAATAAATCAAATAATAATATAGTAATATAATAATATGAAAATAATAAATAAATAAATAAAATAAAAATGAAAAAATAAAATTTTGAATTGGTTTTGATGATCAAAGAATAAATCACTATCTACATTCTCAAGAAAAACAATCAAATAAGAAATTCATTACTTTATTTTTATTTTTCTTTTAAAGATTTTATTTATTTATTTGACAGAGATCACAAATAGGTAGAGAGGCAGGCAGAGAGAGAGAGAGGAGGAAGCAGGCTCTCTGCAGAGCAGACAGCCCGATGCAGGGCTTGATCCCAGGACCCTGGGATCATGACCTGAGCCGAAGGCAGAGGCTTTAACCCACTGAGCCACCCAGGCGCCCCAATTCATTACTTTAAAAAGCATAATATTATTGCTTCATTATCACTAGTATAACTGAAAATCAACTGCTTAATAACATTTAGTTCACCAACTGTCTTCCAATTCGAAAACAGAGTTAGATTTTTGTAAGCCTTGGGATGCCTGGGTGGCTCAGTCAGCCTCCAACTCTTGATTACAGCTCAGGTCATGATTTCAGAGTCACAGAGCCCTGAGATTGAGCCCCATTTAGGGTTTCACGTTCAGGAGGCAGTGTGTTTGAGATTCTTTTCCTCTCCCCCACCCACTGTCCAACCTCACCCTCTATCAAATAAATTAATACACCTTAAAAAAAAAAGATTTTTTATATTCCTTCAGTTGAAGGGAAATAACAAATTAAGCATGTGCTTTGTCTGACTCAAGGTCAAAATAATAAGGAAAGAAAGTATTACAATTTAAATTATTTTCCAGGAGAAAAGTAAGAGATTTTTCAGAAATTGGAGAATATATATGTATTATAAAAATTATGATATAGGGCGCCTGGGTGGCTCAGTGGGTTACACCGCTGCCTTCGGCTCGGGTCATGATCTCAGGGTCCTGGGATCGAGTCCCGCATCGGGCTCTCTGCTCAGCAGGGAGCCTGCTTCCTCCTCTCTCTCTCTGCCTGCCTCTCTGCCTACTTGTGGTCTCTTTCTGTCAAATAAATAAATAAAATCTTTAAAAAAAATTATGATATAAGATATCGAGGATGATTCTAAAATACATGTAGCTTTTAATATCAATATGCATAAGAAAGCATATACTTTATATAAAGGTAAATGTCTTGAACTAGGCATATTAAAATTTTTTTAAAAAAATTAAAGCAAGAAAAATTTAAAAACAGAAGACATATATTTATAGCCTAAAAAACTTTAACTATAAGTAATATATTGCTGATATGGCACAGATGAAAAATAAAATTGATAACATGGAGAGTGAAAACTTGTTATACTCACCCATTCAAGTAATAGAAGAAAAAGATTGATATACAATATCAAAATAGTGCTCTGCTTAATAATTGTGATTTTCAAAAATGAGCCAGAAGAAAAATAAGCAGAGAGAATAGAGATACAAGAGAATAATTTACTAGGATCAAAGAAGGAGCTGGGAAGTCATAGTAAATATTCTATTTGCTACAATATATTAGTGACTAGCTCTAAGATTAAACATATGTTGTTGATAATTTTATTTATTAGGTAACAAAAATGAAAAAAATCACAATATGAAAGTAATTCAGAAAGTCAAGCTGGTTTTCACTGTCTGGAACACTATACACCAAAAACCATGGCATAGTATTTACATATTTTTCACACAATGTGTTAAATACTATGGAGCCATTCTAGTGGCTTTATAGGCATTTTGCCATTAATGCTCACCATTTTTAATCTCACTTTAAAGATAAAGAACCTAATCTAAATATATCTATATAATATTCTAAAATATCTATATAATATTCCAAGTTCACAAATATAGTGAGGCATAATGCAAGATTCTAAAATCATTACTATGGCATTCTAAACCCCAGCCTCTTAAAAATTATAGATTATATCTTTATGAATTTTAGAAAGATATTGGAACCTAAAAATTAGTTGTAGGCAAGTAAGTGAATGGTAATTAATAAAGATCAGTCAAGCCAACTCAGATACCAAACAGAATAAAGAGTACCAAGTCTGAAATTATATCAATTAGAAGATCAGAGTTTGTCATCTATTTAGCTCTGTGTGTATATATAAATGCATGTGTGTGTTTACCCTTCTGTATTTCATTTATTATGCTAATTAAGCAGATTATAGAACAAGAGTGTTCCTGTTCTCAATGGACATTTAACCTAACCAAGATCTTACACATTAATTAGGATCAACTCTATTTCAGATAATGAGCTACATGTTACAAGGTTGTAATGATCATTGCTCAAGTAACAGAACATAAATTGATATGCACATGAAAATATTTTGTACAATGTGCTATTGGATGGTAAACATACTTATTGCCCAAGATTTATGCTATCCAAAAGAATGATTAATTCTTTTTATGGGAGTTTGAAAAAGTTAAGAAATTAAAGGTGACAGTTGAGCCAACTCTTGAAATAAAGCTGATGTTGTTTAATTGTGTATGAAGATTAGTTCTCCATACTATTCCAAGTTACATGTCTCAAAACTAGTTCTCATGCTAAGAAAACTGTTGAATTAGAACACATAGGATTGTGTCTCTCTCATATTCCACCCCAATGTCTTAGTCTTCCACCACATTCTCGTTCTGCAATAAGAATTTTTAATTTTCTCTGCTCTCCTCATACTTCATATTCTTCTTCTCACAGTCTCAGTAGATACAATTTCCTATCTTGAAAAATAAATGAATATTTCATCTTTCTATTATATTATTCAGATTTACTAGCATAAGACCCATGCTCTAATATTGCTATCTTTTTTTGTTTGGTTTTTAATTTCTATCCTTTTAATAGCACTCTTTATTCCTGATCAGAGAATGATTTTCCTACTGTGATTGAGGTTTACTTCTTCATCTCTTTGGCTATTTAAATTAATAATCTATGTGCTCTTTATTTTCAACTCTACCTCTTGCTGAAGATTTATCCCATTAGCATTTAAATATGTTCAAATATATTTCATGTTGGAAAGTAAAAGACTTTTCTTTAATCCACTTGCCTTTGCAACTACTGCTCTTACAACTGACATGAAAAAAAGAATAAACTCAGACATCTTCATTTAGGGTTTTCAATTTCCTGTTTTTCTTTTGCTTCTCTAGTTAATCTATTTGAATGTTAGCAGTGAAATGAGTGAAACTGTAGCACTAGAGAAAGAATTTCAGTCTTCAACTATATTGACAGTGCAACCCTTGTATCTCTAAAAACACTATGACATCACAGGGTTTCTCCAACTTCTCTGTGTACCATTTGGCCTGCTGTGAAGTCACCACCAGTCAGTCCTTTAAATCCAACAGATTAGGGTGCCTAGGTGGCTCAGTCGGTTAAGCCTCTGATTCAGCTCTGGTCATGATCCCAGGTTCTGTGATAGGTCCTGCCCCAGGCTCCCTGCACTGCAGGGAGTCTGCCTCTGCATCTCCCAAACACATTTTCTCTCTTTTCTAGCTTGCTCTCTCTCGAGTAAATAAATTTTAAAACTCTTTAAAAAAAATAAATAAATCCAGCATATTATATTATTATCACAGCATTACTTGACATTTTCAATTAAGAATGGTCTGATACTTTTTAAAAAAGAAAATTTATTTAAAATTTCAATTTTAGAACACTTTTTACTTGATTTATCATGTTCTTTTGAAATTCAGGTAAAGAATTTCTGTTGAATAGTATTGGAGACTTTCTCTTAATGTTTTGAAGACTTATCTTAATCACACATTTAAGTTTTGATAAACTTGATTGAATTTTATAACAAGAATTTAAGCAAAAGTTCCTGTTTGTCACAAGCAACAAATCTTCATTGATCTTTCTTGAGTTTCTGCCTTTTCTGTCAAAAGTAAAAAAACGAAAAAGAGAGAAAGAAAGGAAAAAAGAAAAATAAAAATGTACAGTATCACTTTTTATACAAAGAAATTACTCCCCTAGGCTAATAATACATTATATATTTATTAAAAAAATTTAAAAAGAAATTACCAATAGAAAGAAAACTTAGATAACACAAAAAGTCAACATATAGAAAATGTAAAATACCCAAATCCCACTGGCAAGCAAACAACTCACAACAAGTTATAAAAATACTCATTTTGCTGCACCAACAACTATTCTAACCAAATAGAAGGCTCAGAGGAATCTCAAAACATATTTCAATGCACTTTGATTTACATCATTTTATAATTTTCAAATAACTGCCTATCATTTTAAAAGTTTATGCTTACATATACAAACTTTAAAATCCAATGCAAACATGATTTTGTGACATTTCTATAGTCATGTAATTTTTTTATCAAACAAATAAATATTAAATAATTGACCAAATATAATGAGGGTTTTTCTGGTTTATTTATAGGTTTGATGGCTTTTTGAAATAATTATGATATCCACTTTTGTTTTCCTTTTCTAAATATCTATTTTTATTTCTACCTATTATAATTCCAGCTTTTTTTTCAATTTACTTTTTGTAATTACATTCAGGTTGCAGGGTTGGAAAAAAGTTATTTATCAAAATACTTTAATGGAAATTAATTGTTTTTACAACACTCAAGTCAGATTGAGCACTGTGTATTTATTATCTCCTTATTGTTTACATTAAAAGTGGCATCTATCTCAGTGTTTCCGTTTTATGGAAATAAAATGAGACTTAAATAACAGAAGTCTCTATATCTTTAACATAGTAAATGGGGGGGTATTGTTTCAAACCAAGTACTATATAAGTCCAAATCCAACTCCTAACACCAAATGAAATGCCCCTAATCTTTTAGTTGCTCTCTTTCATAGTATGCATGGGATTTGATGTAGAGAGTTTATTTAGTAAAATTGTGTGGTGCTATACAGAAGCACTGGTTATTTTAAAATGCCAAATATTGTTTCTGTTTTGTTTTGTTCTTAGTATTCATCAGTTGGTGAATACATTATTTTCCAAGCAAATGTGTATGAAACTCATTTATAATCAGCCTAAATTCACAGGCTAATATGGTAAACATTAATACTTGTTCTAATAAGAGGATCATCTTACAAACAGGCACATTGATCTTATTTTTCTTGTTTCAATTCAGACCTTAAAAAATTTAACAGAGAAACAACAGGCTAGAGGTTAGTGTTTAGAATCACTGTTTTAGAAAAAGCATTTTATCCCCATTTTTTTGGCATTAAGAGAGAAAAGCAAATATATGCTAAAAAACAAAATCTTAAACAAGTATTTTAAATCCTCAATAACTAATCTAATGTAATTTCTGGATTATCTACAGGCTGTTCTCTTAGCAGGTTAGGTGATTTCCACATCTTAGATTCCTTGAAAGAAACACTGGCAAACTGAAGAATGTATTAAAATCTCTTTAGAGATTAGAGTCTTAGATCCTCAATTCAAATAAAAATATCCACTTAGGGGCACCTGAGTGGCTCACTGGGTTAAGCCACTGCTTCAGCTCAGGTCATGGTCTCAGGGTCCTGGGATCGAGCCCCATGTTGGGTTCTCTGCTCAGCCTCTGCCTCTGTCTGACTCTCTGCCTACTTGTGATCTCTCTGTCAAATAAATAAAATCTTAAAAAAAGAAAAATCCACTCAGTGGAACAGCACTTTCTACATTATGTTGAAAGTTCTGGTGTGATATTCTGTATCCATGTTATACTAAGAAAATGTCAAATTATTTAGGCAAATTTAGTGGCTGGTGTCATGCATGAGAAAATGTAAACATCCATTTTGTTAAGCTAAAAAATTATTTATAAACTAAGGCTTACAGGATATCAATCTCTTTTCATTATCATGACAACCTTTTTTTAATATATGGGAGAGGGGAATACACACTGAACTAAATAACAAGCTTTACCTAGTATCTTCTTAAAGAAAATACCATGTTAATTATATATTGCACTTATACACACATTTTAAGGATATTCTGTATGTTCCATTTACTACTGATATATAATTAGGTAGAAATAATTTTGAATTTATATGAAAGCTGTTTTAAGCTATTTTTATAAGAGAAATTCATAAAATTTTCTTTACATACCTTAGTAGGGAACATATCTAAAATATCTATTTAAAAAGAATGAGAACAAGGTTGTTTTCGCCAATAAGTCTTACTCAACAATTGCCATTTAGATTTGTCTCCAGTGACCATAAATCATGTATAGATTTGCACTAATGAAGTTCAGTAATTGAAAGAAATGTTAATTTGACATTATAATTTCCATTAACCTTTACTTTATTTTTGATACTTTCTACCAACTTCTAACTTTTTAAAATATTGATAGCTCTTGCCATATCATTTACCAATTTATAATTTTAATTATATCTTTGAATATGAAGATTCATCACACACCCTATGAAATTTTTAATGAAATCATCTTTATTTTTTTAAAGATTTATTTATTTGACAGAGAGAGAGATCACAAGTAGGCAGAGAGGCAGGCAGAGAGAGAGGAAGGGAAGCAGGCTCCCTGCTGAGCAGAGAGCCAGATGTGGGACTCGATCCCTGAGATCATGACCTGAGCCAAAGGCAGCAGCTTAACCCACTGAGCCACCCAGGCGCCCCTGAAATCATCTTAAATTTATAAAAATTTGGGGACTCATAATTAACAATATCTGAGTTTATAAGATCAAAAAAGATATACTGGCCAAATTAAAAGAATAAAATAAAATATATTTAAGATATATTTTATTTTAAAAACAATTTGAAGTTTCTTTTTAAACTGCAAAATATCTAGAACATTTCAAGTAAGTGACTGTATATTCAGTCACTAAACTTATAGTTCTTCAAACAAAAATGAGTTTTTATTCATCTTTACAAATTCAGGCCCTTAGAAAAACAATGTTTAGAACCAAGTAAATACTCAAATTCACTTTGAAATAGAATTTTTAAAAATAATATTTATGAATAATGAACTTTTATTTTTTTATATTTGTATTAAAGATTTTATTTATTTATCTGACAGAGACACAGCAAGAGAGGGAACACAAGCAGGGGGGGTGGGAGAAGGAGTAGACCCCCTACTGAGTAGGGAGCCCAATGCCTGGCTGATTCCAGGACCTGGAATAATGACCTGAGCCCAGGACAGACACTTAATGACTGACCCACCCAGGCACATCTGAAGAATAAACTTTTTTTTTTTTTAAGATTTATTTATTTATTAAGAGAGAGTGAGCATTCAGGAATAAGGGGCCAGGCAAAAGGAGAGAGAGAGAGAATCTGTAAGCAGATTTGTTGCTGATCATGGAGCCCATTAGGGCCTTGCTCCCAGGATCCTAAGATTATGACCTGAGCCAAAATGAAAAAATCGGCTGTTTAACCAACTGAGTCACCCAGGAAAGCCTGAATAATAAACTTTTAAAAATTATGGATTTTCTTCTCTAACTTGAAGTCATCTTTTATATAGCATATGCATTAAAATGTATATTATATCTTAGTAAATTCAAAGTATAGAATGGGCCTTGAAATGTTTGTTTATGCTTGCCATTTCAATTTTTTTCATTCTGACCAATATGTTTTGTTTCCTTCTTACTTAATAATAATACAAATATGGACTTAAAAGTAAGTATATAGGGGCACCTGAGTGGCTCAGAGGCTTAAGACTCTGCCTTCGGCTCAGGTCATGATCTCAGGGTCCTGGGATCGAGCCCTGCATTGGGTTCTCTGCTCAATAGGGAGTCCGCTTCCCCCACTCTCTCTCTGCCTGCTGCTCTGCCTACTTGTGCTCTCTATCTCTTTGTCAAATAAATAAATAAATAAAAATCTTTAAATAAAATAAAAATAAATAAAGTACATAATAGCATATAATTTTGGACTACAAATATTTCAACTGTACTGAAATAAAAGCTCAGTCAAACAATATTTGTTTCATTTTTGCTATATTCCACATTCATTGCTTTTATTTTTTATTTTCAAATATTATGAACAGCAAAGCTGACATGAATAGAAGTAGAAGAGAAAGAAAACTGTAGGATATAACCAGATTTGTTAATACAGTTTTTGTTGGGGAAAAAATGTCTTTAGTGAGAAATGGTTTAAAAATTGATAAAAAAAAACTTCATTCATATTTCTGGGAGTTTGAAGAGTGATCATAAAGATTATAACAGATGATACAAGAAAAATTGAAAGTATATAAATAATGAAGTGGTTTTTATTATATGTTCTCTATGGACTTTGATGAGCTCTTAGAATATACTGTCTTTCATCTATGCTAATCACAGAAAATCAGTTCTGGCATCATTAAAAGTTATAAGTTCTCAGAATGGAGAAAAAGGCTGTCTACTATTGATGTACTTTAAATATAAATACAGAGATAGGCTAAAAAAATAAGAGTACTGCAAAAACACATTATGATACCAGTAAGCAAAGAAGGATGAAGTGGTTACAGTAATCTCAGATACCATAGACCTTATGTGAAATAACATGGCCAAAAAAAAAAAAAAAAGAAATGTCTTAATTAAAAGTGCAGCAATTCAAGAGGAAATAAACATTATATGCATTTAATAACATCTTTAAAATCATGAATAATACTTAAAAAATTATAGTTTATGTATTTAAATAATAATGGAATGTTATATTAATAGAAGCTCATAGTATATGTTAGTTCACTAGAAAGTTATATTAAACTATAATATTAGTATATAATAGAGGCCTAAATCCAATGCATTAAAGTTCATCCTTGAGAAAGAAAAGTAAATTCAATATCAGCAAAAAGAGGAAAATAATTAAGAAATTAGAGTCAAAATAATAATAAGAAACAACAGAAAAACCTTCAAAGACAAAGCTTGTTCTTGAAAAGATTAATAAAATTCATTAACATCTAGCTGGACTAATCAAGGATAAAAAATGAGAAAAATTTTCCCATATCAGAAATCAACATGGAGTCACCACTACAGACCACTAACAACACTTCAAATACAGACAAATTTAAACTAAACTCTTCTCCAGTGTTTTTTCTATAAATTAAACTGCACATACCTTACTTTTAACTCAATAAATTGTGCTTCCAGGTCTAAAAAAAATTCAGAGATAGAAATTATTTTTAATACCTATATCTCTTAACTTTTATAGCAATTTAATCCCTCATCCTATAAATGATTAATTATTAGCCCCTTCTCTTCTATCTATTCTCTCTAAACTATTGTAACTTGGATTTTTATACTTGAAAGCAAAGCTTGGACTCTCCTTTTCATTTTGTGTTAGCATACTGAGATCTTATATTGGTAGAACAGAAGATCAGAATTAGAAGAAGCAAGAGACCCAATTACATAGTGACTTACTAGACAAGTTAGTTTTTCTTCCTTTTATGTTAATATGCTGAAGTGGGTGGCCCTCGATAGAAAGTTAGCCTGATTTCCTTCCAAACTTCCTTTCATCACTCCTTAAGATCTGTCATTATCTACACTGTGAGAACTTTTGTCCTTAAATTATCCTTTAAACTCTCAAAGTCTAAAATATTTAGTAATATTCTATAAATCACAGTGCAACTGTCAATATTTTGTATATTATACTAGTACTTTATGTCATCTTTGCCTTCAAATCAAGCATAAGCCTATCTCTACACTTAATTTCGCAGTTCAGAAACTCTGAACTATGTATGATTCCATAAATGACCAAGTCCTTTTCCTTCTCCTCCTTCCCCTCCTTCTCCTTCCCCAACTTCTCCTCCTCCTTCTCCTTCTCTTCCTCCTTCTCCTCCTCCTCCTCTTCCTCCTCCATCTTCTCATGATTATTATTTTCTTTTTTCCTTAATGGTAAACACATTCTAGAATATATTCACCACTTTTCAAGATCTTACATATATAAACAACTCTCAAGTTTTAGCTATTTTAATATTTCTTCAAGAAGAATTGGGGGGAACTTGTGTAGCTCAGTGGGTTAAAGCCTCTGCCTTCAGCTCAGGTCATGATCCCAGAGTCCTGGGATTGAGTCCCGCATCGGGCTCTCTGCTCAGCAGGGAGCCTGCTTCCTCCTCCTCCTCCTCTCTCTCTGCCTGCTTCTCTGCTTACTTGTGATCTCCATATGTCTTTAAAAAAAAAAAAAAGAATTAGGACACCTAAACTTTCATTACAATTTATATGCAGTTTAATGATAATTGTATTTAATAATTATTATTCACTTGCAGTGGGCTATAAATATATTGCTATCAGGATCCATGTCTGGATTTTGAGAATTTATGCTCAATAATAATTTCTAAATTAATAATTTATAAATTATGTTATCTAAAGCTATTTAAATCAATAAAATATTATTATATTGAGACAAGAACATTTTAAGTCTGGATGTTATACAGCTTTGGAATTATACATGAAAACTTTAATTAATACTACAATATGATACCAACATATGCAAACTCATATAATGGTTGACATTACTATTAATAATATTTAGAGGTAAAACTTTTTAATGTGATAAATTTTACATTGAAACATATTTTCAAATTAAATTCTGTTTAGTAATTTTAGATTTTTTTTCTTATTTAGGCTACTTATTTACATTTACAAGTAAGATTCCTAGCATTATTTATAAGAATTGTGCTATTTTGCAACTTTATATATATATATTAATATACCGCTCTTTCAAGTACACAAATGGGCAAACTAGTTGCATGACCTTGCACATGCATTTAAAATAATAGCAATAATAAAGTACACAACACAATCTCATTTTGCTGGTACTACTCATTGATTCCATGTATCTTCTATTGCTTTGGATATTTTGCATAATTTCTGGATGGGAGAGATCTACATGAAGGTGCATTTCCAGGCAACCTGAACAAGTAATTAATTCTTCCTTATGATTAAAAGTGTTATCATCCCTTCTCATGGAGTTGTCTACTACTGTGATCATTGAAAATTGTATTTGCTGTCAGCACGCTCAATGGCTGACACTAAGTATATAAATCAGAGAATTGTCATATTTATCAATGTCTAAGTATGAATTTCTACTAAGTCTGAAATATAATCTAAATAATGAGCTGCCCCAAAAAATAACAAAATAAAATACAAGTAGAAGAAATGCATTATTCAATTGAGAATGAGTCCAGGGAAGTTTCCTGTGTAGATCAAGTTTTATAAAGGATTTTAATATAGGAAATGAGTTTAAATGATATAAATTTCAACCACATTTCCATCTCCTTATTAAGTTTCTGTTTAAAACTTTTACTACTTGCTACTTGTTTTGGAATTATCCCCATCCAGAAAGATCTTAAAATGTATCTAATTAGACTATAAAACTCAAAGTAATTTGTCCTTAAACTTTCTTTGAACAGAGGACAGCACTTCTACTACTATTACTAACACCACTGCCTTCCTCACATTGTTTTCATTATATGTAAACTATTACTTTTACTCTGCCACCCCAAGGAGGGAAATGCTTCAATATATCATTCAAAGCAATATGGTTTTAATTAATTAAGATAACATATATGGAATTAATTTAATCTCTAATTATACAATGTAATAGTTTTCCTATTTTACTTTGGCTCAGATGGTTTAAATAATCTGGCCAGGATCACAAAGCTAATGAGTGAATAATTTAGAATTCAAATCCATAACTGCATGTTTCTAAACCCACATTAGTTTCATTAAACATAATCTCAAAATTGTAACCATCATAAGGCCTATAACATTAGGCCCACCACTAAGAACATTTAAAAGATTTCCATAGAATATATGTATGACAAAATCTAAATTAATTATCTGATCTAGAGATTCAATGTGTGTTCCATCAAAGTCTTAGCAAATTGTCTTTGAATATCAACAACCTGATTCTAGAGTTTATATGGAAAGGGAAAAGACCTGAAACATCCCAAACTATACTGAAAAAGACTGACCAATACTTGACTTCAAGACTTACAATAAAGCTACAATGATCTAGACAGTGTGGTCTTGGTGGAAGAGTAAAGAAATAGGTCAACAGAACAGATTGGAAAACCCAACATTATTAGGTCCACTAGGTCTCTGAGAATTGTAATCCATCAGATATAGGATTCTTAATCTTCTTTTTGTCTCTTTTATGTCTAGGAGACATTTCTATGCAGAGTTGACCATTTGGAATTTACATTTACAGTTTCGTTTTGTTATACGTACACAGAATTATATTAAAGAGCCATACTAAAGCTTTATAAATAGTCAAGGTAAATAAAAATGCTTTCAAGTCATTTACATAATATGCCTGTAGATTAAGATATTTGCTTTTCCTGTCTGGTACTACTCAGTTAGGCCAAAGGAACAGAGGACCAAATTATTAACCCCTCTGATTTCAGATTTCCTATGCCTTTAATGATAGTACCTTACATAGTACCTTAGTAACTCTTGAATTCTGCATTTAGCATGGCAAATGTGAAACTAGCTCAAATTTTTCTGATATGAACAGTAGGAAAACAATTGGTAGGGCAGCCAGTTGAAACCAGGGCTGACACAGAAGTCATAGTAGGACTCCTAGGTCATTACCTATATATCTCCCCTTGTCACTTGCATTAATCATGTTACATCCTGGAAAAGATGAGAAGATACAGGGGGAATGCTCAGAATTATTCTACAATTCTACTTAATTATTTCAGAATTCATCAAAGTTACTAACTGATTATTAAAGTACAGTAGTAGTGAAGTACACCTACAAAAATTGCTTTTCTCCTTCCATTTAATAATGTGTTTCATTCTTTCCATCCAAATCTCTCAAAGAGTCTTCTACAAAAGGTAAAACAACAGGCATGATGAATTTACAACCGCCATCATATGGTTGTATACATGGATAAAAATCTACAAAAGATTAATTAAAATAAATATGTTCATATAGAAAAAGCAATACATAATCAAATTTTTTCTATTTTATTTAGTTACATATATACCATTTGTACAAAATAATTGCATATACTAAAATACAAAATTAATAACATTTTTAATATCAGCAACAAACAAAAATTTGAGATTTAAGAAAATACTGTTCACAAGGCCTAAATGTCAAATAACATTAAAAACATCTAGAGATGGCGAGAAAAACTTTGTAAACTCTAAAAGATTAAGGAAAAAATTATGGTGAACATATATACATGGAAGTCTGTTATGAATTTTAATGATTAGTAATTTAAAGATTTAATTTTTACCTGTATTAGTTTACCGCTTTTGTGTCATCCCAGTCAAAATCCTACAAGTGTATGTGTTTGCATGTATAAGCATGTATTTATGTCTGAAACTAGAGAAACCAAATCCAAAATTAATATGGAAGTATAAAGGATCATAAATAACAGGACTGGCATGCTGGAAGGACCAATCTAACGGGAAGTAGCTTTTATCTCAGAGTTTCAGAAATTAACAATAAGGAAATCTGATTCATGAACTAGCAGAAAGGGAACAGAAACTGACCAATATATACATGTTTGCTTAATTGATGGGAAAAAATGCATTGCAGAGTAGTAAAGAAAGAACACTGTTTTCAATAAGTAACTTTAGTTCAATTCACTACTATAAAGAGAAAAAAAAGTTTAATTTACTAATTCTCAAATTATATTTAAAATTAAGTTCCCTGTAAAGGAAGGATTAAAAACAAAAACAAAAACAAACAAACAAACAAACAAAAAACTCTTAAGAGGATAATAGAAAATACAGCTCTGGCTACTGAGTTTTAGAATGGAGGAGATATGGCAATACCTATTCACTGTTGGTGGGAATGTAAATTGGTCAACTACGGCAATAGATGTGACACTATCCACTAAAGTTTGACATACACAACTTCAGTGAAAAACCACATCTGCTCCTAGATGTGTGTTTAATTGTGATGCATGTACTTGATGTACAAAAATGTTTATAGCAGCATCAAATCAGAAACCACATAAATATCCATTAACACTGAAGTATATCGAAAGTTTGAAGAAAAATACAGCAATACAAATGGACAGATGATGTCTACATCCAATGATATGGTTAAATATCATAAATGTCAAGTTTAGCAAGATATCCAAGAACACCAAATATATTAATCCACTTATATGAAGTCCCCAAATAGCCAAAATGAAATTCTACTAGTAGAAAACAGAATTCTACCCCTTTATGAGAAAGAAAGAATGAAGTGTTGTGAAAAGGAATGTGTCTTGGAAAATACTAAAATATATTACTTTACTAGGTTTGGGAATTGTTATATAGAACTACTATTGAATAATTCATTGCATTGTAGAATTTTTGTCCTGTGTACTTTTACAATAAGAAGTTTAAATAATTAAAAGAATTTTATTTTCTAAAAATATGATTGTTCAGTTTAGAAATCTCTCTTAAGATTTAGTTATTTTATTGTCTAACTTTCCTGTACCAGTACAATTTCTAATTATTTTCCAGGTGTTCAAAGTTTCCTGTACCTATTTATTCCATAAGTTTTCTCCCTAAATGCTACACTGTGCAACCCTCTTGCACCATATTTAATTTTATTTAAAGATATTATTGATTTATTTGTCAGAAAGAGAAAGAGAGCATGTGAGCATAAGCAGGGAGAAGCAGCAGGCAGAAGGAGAAGGAGGTTCCCCACTGAGCAAGGAACTCAATGCTGAATGTGATCCTAGGACCCTGGGATCATGACCTGAGCCAAAGGCAGATGCTTAACCAACTGAGTCAGCCAGGCCTCCCCCATATTACAGTTTATAAAAAAATAATACTTCAGCTTGGCTTGTGGTTTGTTGTTGTTGTTTTTTTTTTTTTTCCTTGTCAAAGTGACATCCCTTAAATTTCCCTTGTAGTATCTTCTCATGGCCCTTTTCATCACTATTCATTATTGTTAGCTCTTATATGTGACATTCTATTTTTGTGACTCATTTTTTCCAACAAGTCTTCAAGACAGTTATCACATATTAATCTCATTGTTTCACTATATAATGATGTTTACTAAATATGTATTCATATATGTTTTGAAAGCTCTTTCTGAAATGAATACATATGCATAAATTTTTCACTGCAATTCTGTATATCGTGTGTTTTCTATCATTATCAATTGAAATCAATTCTTGCAAATTGGAGACTGACTTGGAAAACCGAGTAACTACTTTTATTCTGATCTCTCTGCAAAATACATAAACAATTTATGAATAATGGGTATTTGACTTCATAAGTTGCCATGCATGATCAGTATAGACTATAAAATTATTAGTACATGAGTATTAACTTTCTCAATTTATGATCCATTATCCACTTTATATGATCCATTATCCACTTTAATATATTTAGTGAGAGGGTATGTGGTAGATTTAGATTTTTTGTTTTGACAAATGGTTCTATTTTTCTAGTTGAAATCTAATTCCATTTATTCTATTTTTTGTAAAGCAGCATGTCTTTTTTCAAGCATGTTTTCTTTATCATGAAAAGAATCATGGAGTTTTCCTTTAAAAAATATTTCTTGGAAATTAACACTGATCACAGAGAATTAAAGAATACCCTAACATATGAAAAATTATAGTTAAGTGTCTGAATACTTTTGGCAACCATATATTAGTCATCTCAGTATGTTATTAGTTCCTCAAATATTCCATGCATATGTTTTAAGAAGTAGTAGGGTTGTAGAAATATTATTTAATTTATATCAAGGTTAAGCAATCCAAAATATACTCTCAGAAAACATAATTAAATGGTGGCTTATATTATTGCCTTAACATACAAATAGAACAAAATGAAGTCAAATGAACAGAGAATAAAAATATGAATGGTTAATGAAAACCCATTTGTATTCTGAAGAGTAATAATTTATAATGTTATGATTTTGAAATAGATTTATGATATAGAAGCATTTAACATTTCTTATTGACATCATGACATTTTAAATGTCTTTGAAACTATTATAAACATTGAATGAGAAATAAATCCTGCCCAAGGAGAGTGTAAACACTATTTCTCATACTTACAGAATCAAATGAGAACAAGTTAAGGTGAAGAAATCTAGGTATTATTAGGTGGCCATTTTATGATAATTTTATTCATTAAATTATCTAAAGTAAGTATAAGAAATATAGTCTCCTGATGCCCTGTCTACCATTAATACAAATTGGCAAAATATCTGTGGTAAATCTGTATCAGTAAAATCATATCATACTAGTTATAGGTTGCTATGACCATGTAATAACAAAGGAATGATGGTGGTTTCATAATAAAATATATATATATAGATAAATTAAATATATATGAGAAACTAGATGGATTAAATATAACTAATTCCTATCAAAATGATCTTAATATTCCAGGGGAAATTTTAAAAGGAATTGGTTCATTTCTAATATAGGGAGTATGAATTTTGATCAAGAAAGGATGCTGTACTTTGTCAAATGTTTTTCAACATCTCTTGAGAGTATCATATGGTTCTTGTTCTTTCTTTTACTAATGTATTGTATCACATTGATTGATTTGTGGATGTTGAACCAACCTTGCAGCCCTGAAATAAATCCCACTTGGTCGTGGTGAATAATCCTTTTAATGTTCTGTTGGATCCTTTTGGCTAGTATTTTGGTGAAAATTTTCACATCTGTGTTCATCAAGGATATTGGTCTGTAATTCTCTTTTTTGATGGGGTCTTTGTCTTGTTTTATGATCAAGGTAATGCTGGCCTCATAAAATGCGTTTAGAAGTTTTCCTTCCATTTCTATTTTTTGAAACAGTTTCAGGAGAATAGGAACTAGTTCTTCTTTAAATGCTTGGTAGAATTCCCCTGGCAAGCTGTCTGGTCCTGGGCTTTTGTTTGTTGGGAGATTTTTGATGACTGCTTCAATCTCCTTCCTAGTTATGGGTCTGTTCAGATTTTCTATTTCATCCTGGTTCAGTTGTGGTAGTCTATATGTCTCTAGAAATGCATTCATTTCTTCCAGACTGTCAAATTTGCTGGCGTATAGTTGCACGTAATATGTTCTTATAATTGTTTGTATTTCTTTGGTGGTGGTTGTGATCTTTCCTCTTTTAATCATGATTTTATTTATTTGGTTCCTTTCTCTCTCTCTCTCTTTTTGATAAGTCTGGCCAGGATTTTATCAATCTTATTAATTCTTCCAAAAAACCATCTCCTAATTTCGTTGATTTGTTCTATTTTTTTTTTACTTCTATTTCATTGATTGTTGCTCTAATCTTTATTATTTCTCCTCTCCTGCTGGGTTTAAGCTTATTTGTTGTTCTTTCTCCAGCTCCTTTAGGTGTAAGGTTAGGTTGTGCATTTGAGACCTTTCTTATTTCTTGAGAAAGGCTGGTATTGCTATATATTTTCCTCTCAGGACTGCCTTTGCTGTGTCCCACAGATTTTGAACAGTTGTGTTTTCATTATTATTTATTTCCATGAATTTTTTTTCAATTCTTCTTTATTCATTCAATTCTTCTTTATTCATTTCAATTCTTCCCATTCATTCTTTAGGAGGATGCACATTAACCTCCATGTTTTTGGGTTCTTTTCCAAACTTCCTCTTGTGAATGAGTTCTAGCTTCAGAGCACTGTGGTCTGTTAATATGCAGGGAATGATCCCAATCTTTTTCTATCAGTTGAGACCTGATTTGTGATCCAGGATGTGATTTATTCTGGGGAATGTTCCATGTGCACTAGAGAAGAATGTGCATTCTGCTGCCTTGGGATGGAATGTTATAAATATATCTGTGATGCCCATATGATCCAGTGTGTCATTTAAGGCCTTTATTTCCTTGTTGATCTTTTGCTTGGATAATCTGGTATATATATATATATATATATATATATATATATATATATACAAACAATGGAATACTATGCAGCCATCAAAAAATGAAATCTTGCCATTTGTGATGATGTGGGTGGGACTAGAGGGTATTGTGTTGAGCGAAATAAGTCAATCAGAGAAAGATAATTATCATATGATCTCCCTGATATGAGGAAGTTAAAAGGCAATGTGGAGGGTTTGGGGGTGGACGGGGAAGGAAAAAATGAAACAAGATGGGATCAGGAGGGAGACAAACCATAAGAGACTCTTAATCTCACAAAACACACTGAGGGTTGTGAGGGGAGAGGAGGTAGGGGGAGGGTGGTTGAGTTATGGACATTGAGGAAGGTATATGCTATGGTGAGTGCTGTGAAGTGTATAAACCTGGCAATTCACAGACCTATACCTCTGGGGTTAATAAAACATAATATGTCAATAAAAAATTTAAAAAATTATGAAAAAGAAGTATGAATTTAAATTAAAGACTTAACAGTACATATATAAGTTGCTTATATATAATTTATTATTATAAATTAAGATTAAAATCTTTTAAAATATTGAAAATTATTATAGAAAATAAATTATCTATTATTAATGTCATTATAAAGTATATTTATTTAATCACTCTACCATTACTAAAATAAAGAAAAGAGAAAGTGAGGGGCACTGAGTGCTCAGTTTGTTAAGTGTGTACCTTTGGCTCAGGTCATGGTCTTGGGGCCCTGGGATTAAGCCCTGCATCAAGCTTGTATCAGATTCCCTGTTCAGTGAGAAGTCTGTTTCTCGCTCTGCCCATCACTCTGCTTGTGCTCTCTCTCAGTCAAAGAAATAAATAAAATCTTAAAAAAAAAAAAAAAGAAAGAAGGGAGTGAGAGTGAAAGCAAGAGAGATTCATCAGATATTTTTAAAAATTATATATCAAATTAAAATATATGTTAATAAAATATTACTAAGCCTTAAAAATGGCAAAATTTTCATATTCTTTGTTGAAGGCTACACTTCCATTATACATTTGTAATTCACAATAATGGTCATTAATAATCAAACACTAAAATGTAGGGTTCAAATATTTTTTAAGTCTATGTCCTGGGACATAGTGACTTTTGATATTAAAAAGAAAGAAATATGAAAAATTTTTTGAGTTATGAGAGATTTTGAGAAAAGCTTTATATCAACACTGAATTTTTCTCACCTAAATTCAATGGAGTCTGTAAAACCTACCCCAAATTCTACTAAACACGTTTTGTGAGATGTACCATTGATATTTGCAAATAAGTCAGGTAGCTTATTTTAGAAATAAAATATTTTGTACTTTACAAAGTTTTATTCATTCACCAAAATAATAAATAAAATTGTGCCGTATAAAATTACTAAAAATTGAGAAATGCAAGAAGTATATCTTACCAAAAAGGAATTTAATATTCTGTAGGGAAGAGGGTAAAATAAATGAACAAAAAAAGTATAATATTGGTGATGCCATATGTAGGATATCTATAAGGGATATGAGAGCAAAATAATTCATGCCTAAGGTATGGGAAAGGATTCTTTGAGTTGCCAAAGCTCGGACTATACCATAATTGTAACTTAATATAAGCCACCAAAACTGAAACAGGAAGAAATAGAAAACTTGAACAGACTGATAACCAGCAAAGAAGTAAAACCAGTAATCAAAAATCTCCCCAAAAACAAATGTAAGTCTGGGTGGCTTCCCAGGGGAATTCTACCAAGCATTTATTTATTTATTTTTTTAAAGATTTTTATTTATTTGACAGAGATCACAAGTAGGCAGAGAGGCAGGCAGAGAGAGAGAGAGGAGGAAGCAGGCTCCCTGCTGAGCAGAGAGCCCAATGTGGGGCTTGATCCCAGGACCCTGGGATCATGACCTGAGCCAAAGGCAGAGGTTTTAACCCACTGAGCCACCCAGGCGCCCCAACTACCAAGCATTTAAAGACGAGTTAATACCTATTCTTCTCAAACTGTTCCAAAAAATAGAAACAGAAGAAAAACTTCTAAACTCATTCTATGATACCAGCATTACCTTGATTCCCAAACCAGACAAAGACACACCCCCCAAAATTACAAGCCAATACCTCCCATGAAGATGGATGCAAAAATTCTCAACAAAACACAAAAAGTTAAACCTAATAGTACATTAAAATAATCATTCATCACAATCTAGGGGGACTAATTCCTGGGCTACAGGGTGGTTCAATATTCAGAAATCGATCATCATGATACACCACAGTAAGAAAAGAAAGGATAAGAACCATATGATTGTCTAAATACACGCAGAACAATCATTTGACAATATACAGCAACCATCCTTGATAAAAATATTTTTAAGTTTTTATTTATTTATTTGAGAGAGAGAGTGAGAGATAGAGAAAACATACTTCAACATCATTAAGGCCATATATGAAAGATCCCCAGCTAATATAATCCTCAATGGGAAAAACTGAGAGTTTTTCTCTATGGTCAAGAATTACACAGGCAGGGGCATCTGGGTGGCTCAGTGGGTTAAAGCTTCTGCCTTCTGCTTGGTCTTGATCCCAGTGTCCTGAGATTGAGCCCCTTGTCAGGCTCTCTGCTCAGCAGGGAGACTGCTCCCCCCCCACCCCCCTCGCCTGCCTCTCTGCCTACTTGTGATCTCTGTCTGTTAGATAAATGAATTAAAAAAAAAATTTAAAGAATTATACAGGCATGTCCACTCTCACCATTGTTACTTAACAGTACTAGAAGTCCTAGTTTCAGCAATCAAACAAAAAGAAATAAAAGACATCTAAATTGGCAAGGAAGAAAACAAACTTTCATTTTTCACAGATGAAAATTTACTCTATGTAGGATATCTATGGCAGGGAGCTCGTTCGTAGCTGTGTGGCCAGGGAGACAAAAGATAGAATCATCACACAATGATCTAAATCTGATTTGTTTTCTTTTGGGAAGGGATGGGGGTTCAAGAAGAATAGAGAAATATTTAAAAAACAGCTTTGGAGCAATATCTAATTTCAGAAGTAGCTGAAATTTCTCAATAACAACTGTGTTCTTGATTTTTCAGAGGCAACAACTCTTTTTTTTTTTTAAGTTTTTATTTATTTATTTGAGGGAGAGAGTGAGAGAGCATGAGTGGGGAGAAGGTCAGAGGGAGAAGGTCCCCATGGAGCTGGGAGCCCGATGCGGGACTCAATCCTGGGACCACGGGATCATGACCTGAGCCGAAGGCAGTTGCCCAACCAACTGAGCCACCCAGGCACCCCTAGAAGCAACAATTCTAATGTCAAAGTCTTTCAGGAAAACAACAAGGACTTTATTCCCAGTGCTCGACCCTGAAGCCATCCCCAGCGGTCCACAAGCTGTTTACATTGCCCACAATAGTCAGTAGACTAGAGGCATTGAGATTCTGCACAGTGAAGGAAATGATCAATATACCAAAAGGCAAAAAAAAAAAAAAAAGGCAAACAATGGAATGTGGAAAAAAATTGCAAATGATAGATATGATCAAAGGTTAATATCCAAAATCTGTAAAGAATTTATCAAACTCAGCACCCATAATGCAGATAATCCAGTTAAGAAATGGGCAGAAGACATGAACTTTAGACAGAACAGAATCATGACATTTTTCCAAACAAGACATATAGATGGCTAACAGACACATGAAAAGATGCTCAACATCACTCATCATTAGGAAAATGCAAATCAAAACTACAATGAGAGATTACTTCACACCTGTCAGAATAGCTAAAATTAATAGCACAGGAAACAAGTGTTGGCGAGGGTGCAGGAAAAGGGAAACGCTCTTATACCATTGCTGGGAATGCAAACTGATGCAACCACTCCAGAAAACAGTAAGAAGGTTCCTCAAAAAGTTAAAAATAGAACTATGCACGACTCCACAATTTAACTACGAAGTATTTATCTAAAAGATACAAAAATACTGATTTGAAGGGATACAGGTACCCCAATGTTTATAGCACCATTATCAAATATAGCAATCATGGAAAGAGTCCAAATGTCCATCGACTGATGCATGGATAAAGAAGAGGGGGTAAATATATACCATGGAATATTAGTCATAAAATAGAATGAAACCTTGTCACTTGCAAAGACGTGGGTGGAGCTAGAGTGTATTATGTGTATTACACTAAGCAAAATAAGTCAGTTAGAAAGAGAAATACCATATGATTTCCCTTATATGGGAATTTAAGAAATGAAACAGAGGAACATGGAAGAAAAAGAGAGAGACAAACCATGAAATAGTTTCTTTATTATGGAGAAAAACCTGAGGATTTCTGGAGGAGAGGAGGGAGGGCAGATGGATGAAATGGGTAATGGTCATCAAGAGGGCACTTGTGATGAGCACTGGGTGTGGTTTTAAAGTGAAGATTCTCTAAATTCTACTCCTGAAGCTAATATTACACTATATGTTAACTAACTAGAATTAAATAAAAACTTAAAATAAAAAATAAGGGGCACCTGGTTGGCTCAGTGTGTTAAGTGGCTGCCTTCAGCTCAGGTCATGATCCCAGGCTCCACAGGGAGCCTGCTTCCTGCTCTCCCACTTCCCCTGCTTGTGTTCCCTCTCTCGCTGGGTCTCTCTGTCAAATAAATAAATAAAATCTTTAAAAAATAAAGAAACCAACTAACAAATAAATACATAAATAAATGACTATAATCAGGAGTGAAGATTACCATGCACCTTTACCATTTCTTTTTATAAAACCCAAATATTAGGGTGCCTGGGTGGCTCAGTGGGTTAAAGCCTATGCCTTCGGCTCAGGTCATGATCCTGGAGTCCTGGGATCGAGCCCTGCATGGGGCTCTCTGCTCAGTGGGGAGCCTGCTTCCCCCCTCTCTCTCTGCCTGCCTCTCTGCCTACTTGTGATCTCTGTCTATCAAATAAATAAATAAAATCTTAAAAAAGAAAACAAATATTATGAGACAGGACTATGGCTAGAATAAGAGCCATGCTCTAAACTAAGAACAAAACAATAGACCTTAATAAGGAATCAAAAGTAGTCTGACTGGCGAAAAACTTATGAGAAAATTTAGGTGACTGAATTTGCCAGAGTTTTTTGATAAAATATTATCAGCATTATCAGTAATAGGAAAAAGAAAAAAAAACAGCAATACTTGATTCCTTTAAAGTTAAAAACTTTTGCTCCATCAAAGACACTGTTAAGAAAATGAAAAGATAAGCCACATTTGGGGAGAAAATATTTGTAAAACCCACATCCAATAAAGGACTTGTATCCACAATATGCAAAAAACTCTTAACAATTAAAGAGTGGGCAAAAGGAATGCCTGGATGGCTCAGTCTATTAAACATCTGCCTTTGGTGTAGGTTGTGATCCCAGGGTCCTGGAATCAAGTCCTGCATTGGGCCTCCTGCTCAGTGGGGAGTCTGTCTCTCCCTCTGCCTGCCACTCCCTCTGGTTATGCTCTCTCTCTCTCTCTCTCTGACAAATAAATAAAATCCTAAAAAAAAAAAAAAAAAAAAAAGTCGGCAAAAGATCTGAACAGACACCTCACCAAAGAAGACATACAGATGAGAAATAAGCATATGAAGAGATGCCTGACAATATATGTAATTAAGGAATTGCAATTAAAACATTGAAATACCACTAGACACCTACTAAAATAGGTCTAATGTCTAATGTCTAAAATATAATACAGTGGTAACATCAGATTCTGGTGAGGATGTAGAGCAACAGAAACTCTCATTCATTGCTGGAGAGAATGCAAAATGGTATGACCACTATGAAGAAAAGTTTGGCAGTTTTTACAAAACAAAACAGTTTTACTATGCTATCCATCAATCAAGTTCCTAAGTATTTACCCAAATGAGCTGAAAATAAAAACACAAAAACTTATCCAGGAATGTTTAGAGCAGTTTTACACATAATTACCCAAACTTGGAGATCACCAAGATGTCCTTCAGTAGGTAAATAAATAAATAAACTAATACATCCAAATGAGGGTCAATACTTAAAATAAATTATTCAAAGATTTGTGAGTCTCTTAAGATGGAAAATTATACAATATTTATGAAACAAAGAAAACCTGAATATATTCTAAAATATCCTGTTTCCATACAATCATTGCTACTTGTGCTTCATTTACATTCAGTAGAAATTTGAGACTGACTTCCTGTAAATCTCTCAGAAAAAAGGAATTTAGTAACCTCTCCTTAGGTCTCGTTTTTCTAAGAAGAGTTAGACCTCACTAACATCTGTTTAATCATCACTGTTAAAAGAAAGAAATTACCTGCCTGGATTATATTGATTGGCTTGACCTGGGGTGAAATTGAATGGAAATATCATCCTAATGAAATGCTCTAGAAATAAAATAGGCATATGTCTATCTTGTTAGCAACAAATATTAGTAGAATGTTCTCCGTGAAAAAGATTACCATGGGGAGCCTGCTCCCCCCTCTCTCTCTGCCTGCCTCTCTGCCTACTTGTAATCTCTGTCTGCCAAATAAATAAATAAAATCTTAAAAAAAAAAGATTACCATGGTTGGCGGCATCAAATAGTTATTTTAGAAATTAGATATTTGATTTTTTTTTAATTTTTATTTTTTTTAATTTCTTTTTAGCATAACAGTATTCATTGTTTTTGCACCACACCCAGTGCTCCATGCAATACGTGCACTCCCTAATATCCATTTGATTTTAAAAGATTTTTTGGGGGGTGATATTAAAGAGATCTAACCACCCAGACTGAGCAAAATTTATTTCAGATATAAAAAGCTTAATGCAAACATCTGGTAAAGGGAGTAGGAAGCATTTACAAAAATGATTTTTGAAGAATCTGTTCTTCGCAGGTATACTGTGCTTCTTGAACCTTAACCTTACTTCTCAATTATCATAGGTGTGTCTCTGTAATTGAGAAAATAGGCTTTGATTTAGATGATAGAGAAAATTACAAAACTCTTCTGGCTTTAGTGGAGAAATAACTCTTATTAGCAAGGTGAAAAATAATATATTCTAAACAACTTTGGTGATTTTACAGTAATCTGAAAATTTTAAGAGTATATCACATGCAAGCAAGAGGTCAAATTTCTACCTGTGTTGGAGGATGCAGGACTGCTATTCAAAAGTTTAAATCTCCATTTTGTACTTACATTATTGATATGTAAGAAACAAGGAATGCTCGTTCTGAAGTGGCTAACCCTTACGAAGCCATCTGCGATCACACTGGGTGGTTTTCAGGCAGTTGGTTTTAAAAAGTCACACAGCTCATTAGCAGTCCAATTAGCTAATATGTAGTATAGCACCCTGGCAAGTTGTCTCCACTGCCATGTAACATCTATGCAGGAATCTCAACTCTGGAAACTGCCAGTGAAAGGAAGCAGGTGGACTTGGAAGTACAGAGAGTTACCTAGAGACTCTTTTTCAAATATCAATGAGATCATCTAGAATTCTGCTCAGGATGCATACTTTGTCTGGATAGGCATCCAAATCAAAATGTGGTATCATCTCAATGCACTATTAATATTTAATCAATTTATTTCAGGACAAATTTTAATGTTGTAATACAGTGTATAGATACACAGATACATTATATATATATATATATTTTTTTTAAATCATTTTAATTTGAGGAAAAGAAGGTGAGGCCTCCTCACTTAGGTTCTGAAATACATTTATTCTATGCTATATTTTGAAAATAAGAGTATGACAGATTAATAGTTATCTGTCTCTACGTAAAACTTAACACTTAAGGAAAATTTTTATTTTTTAAAGATTTTATTTATCCATTTGAGAGAAAGAGTGAGAGAGAGCATGGGAGGAGAGAAGGTCAGAGGGAGAAGCAGACTCCTCATGGAGCGGGGGGCCTGATGCAGTACTCAATCCCGGGACTCCTGAGCTGAGGACAGTTGCCTAAAAACTGGGCCACCCAGGCACCCCGGAAAGTTTTGAACCAAGATAAAATCATAACCAAAAAAATAATAAATAGTGCTTAAAAATAATAAATAGTGCTTAATAGTGCATAGTTATGTTTAAGAAGGAAAATAATGAATAAAGCTCATGGAAGATAACCAAGTTTTTAAAGACTGAAACCATACCAAATGATCTTATATAAAGTACTAAATTTTATACAATATTTTAGTTTAGGTCACATAGACAGACACAGTAAAATATATCAACAAACACACTCATACACCCATCCTTGTATATTGATATAAGCATGAAAGAACATTTTTAATCATTTTGAATGTTCCTAAGAAACATTATAAATGTTTTGATACATGTAGCTTTAGTTAATGAAGACTACTCAATGCATTTGGGCGCTACTACCTAAGTGCATTGACTTTCAACAGAGAGAATCCACAAGTTTCAACAACAAGTTTTGATGTGATAGTGAGAGGAGTTTCACAGTAATTATCTAAAAGTAGAAAATCTATTAGGATTCTATATGGAAAGTAATATGTTGTGAGAGAAAAGCAATATTTTAGGTTCAAATATGGCAGTTAATATTAGAAGGCAGTTTTATTACTGAAAGTTCTAGAATCTATACTTTATAGGAGTAATTTTTTAAAAAAATAAGTATAGTAGTCCATATTTATGGTAACTATTGTCTCTCCTGCATCGTCTTTGCTAAACTGTCAAAAAGATGTAATGACAAATTATCATTACCTAACTCTGCAATCAAACAGATGATTCTACAATTGGAGATTTAGCACTGTAGGAAGAAGTCATTTATTGAGAAAATAAAGAAAAAGCAAATGAAACAATTAATATATCTCCAGGAAATTATCAGGGCCTTCACTGAAAATTACAATACAGTCTGGTACAGATCTTGTCAGGACATAGTTTCTCAAGATTAGTGGTTGGTGAGGTTACTAGACGGTTGTTTCTGTTTCATATTTGGAGGGATAAAAGTGTATTGATATATTTTATATTTCAAACAATTATATGAAGCAAAAAAGCTATGAATCAAAATAGTTCACACTTCTAGACAAGATTCATTTACCTTGGGCGCCTGGGTGGCTCAGTGGGTTAAGCCACTGCCTTCGGCTCAGGTCATGATCTCAGGGTCCTGGGATCGAGTCCTGCATCAGGCTCTCTGCTCAGCAGGGAGCCTGCTTCCTCCTCTCTCTCTGCCTGCCTCTCTGCCTACTTGTGATCTCTCTCTGTCAAAGAAATAAGTAAAAAATCTTTAAAAAAAAAATTCATTTACCTTATAGTTCTCCCTTTTCCTTCTTTGTGCATCAAAAACACATTAATCCACCTGTCTTGGGCCTGCTTACATTAGGTATGTAGACCTCCTTCTCAGATTACTTCTTCCTAAACATCTTTCATCTAAAAATGGGGATTCTGAACAGTTAAGACTAATGTTTATCAATTGGTATGTTTCATGTATTTGTTATTGTTCTTATTATTGCTAATGATCAAGGGCACGTGAGTTTAATCAGTTTAATCAATTTAAAGCCTTAAAATAAACAAAAAACAAAAACAAAACAAAACAAAAAAAAAACCTCTTTCATTACAGAATCAAAAGAAAATGTGCAGCATATCTAATATAAGACATGCAGACATGATTCTCACTCCTTAATCTTCCATACATAATACCTCTTATTCAGGCCCTTGTAAGAAAGATTTAATCATAATAATGACAGCAACAACAACATCGATTATAAACCTAAGGAGTTTCTAATGACCATGCCTTGATAATATCTTGACGTTCTGGCGTTCAGGTTTCTTATGGGCTGAACTGTATTACTCCCAAAATTCATATTTTAGTTCTAACACAAGTACCTTAGAATGTTAGTGCGTTTGAATATGGAGTCTTTACAGAGATATTAAGTTAAAATAAGGACATGATGGTGAGTCCTAATCTAACATGACTGGGGTGCTTATAAGGAAAGGTAATGCGGATGTGGAAAGAGAAAGAGGGAAAGGGTGTGACAACAGGGGTCGATGGCCATCTAGAAGCCAAGGAGAATGACCTAGAGAATAAATCCATCTCTCATAGTCCTAAAAAATAAAAGAAAGGAAAGAAGGAAGAAAGGAAGGAAGGAAGAGTCCTGCCCATACCTTGACCTCTGACTTCTAGTCTGCCAACTGTGAGAAAGTTAAGTTTCAGTCATTTAAGTCGCTCAATCTCTAATACTTCGTTATAGCAGTCATAGTAATTTAAAACAAGATTAAATCTAGAAATATAAATTTATAGGTTGTTTTGGTAATAGTAATAAAAATTGGTTATTGTGTTTCTATTAATGCATTCAATTTACTTGCTATGTTTAAATATCCCCTGAGAATATTTTATGTTTATAATATAAAAAAAACACACTCAGAGACACATACCTGATTTTTAAAGGAATAATAACATATCCAAACTTTTTTCTACTTTGAGATTTTATTCTCTCCTAGAAATATTTAATGTTCAAGAGCAATACTTAAATTCAAATGCAAGACAAGTCTGGTGATACAGATTTCAGTTTTTTCTGATTAATTGCCATTAAAATAGAACATGGTTAATTCCCTAATATTTTAAAACGAAACTTCAAATTGGATTTTTTATTACTAGTACTGTTATTATTGCATTTTATGTCAAATGTAATAAATATTTTGCTGATATTAGCAATTGCAGAAAAATAGTGTATTAACATCACTTTTTAACATTAAAAGTTCATGTTAGAAGGGGATCAAAAGGTGCCAACTTCGAAGTTATAAAATAAATAAGTCATGGAATATAATGGAAAATGAAAAAGAACTTTATTATAATAGAACATCTTTAAGTATGTAAAATTCAGCTAGTGATATGTACAACAAAGCAGTATTAAAACATTTTTTATAAAATGATTTTTATGATATTTTAAAAAATTGTGGTAAAAATGTTGGTGGGAATGCAAGCTGGTGCAACCACTGTGGAAACAGTATGGAGGTTCCTCAAAAAGTTGAAAATAGAGCTACCCTATAAACCAGCAATCACACTACTGGGTATTTACCCTAAAGATACAAATGTAGTGATCCAAAGGGCACATGCACCCGGATGTTTATAGCAGCAATGTCCACAATTGCCAAACTATGGAAAGAACCTAGAAGTCCATCAACAGATGAATGGATAAAGAAGAAGATGCGGTATATATATATATATACAACAGAATACTATGCAGCCATCAAAAGAAATGAAATCTTGCCATTTGCGACGATGTGGATGGAACTAGAGGTTATTACACTGAGCGAAATAAGTCAGAGAAAGACGATTATCATATGATCTCCCTGATATGAGGAAGTTGAGAGGCAATGTGGGGGTTTGGAGAGTAGGAAAGGAATAAATGAAACGAGACGGTATAGGGAGGGAGATAAACAGCAAGAGACTCTTAATCTCACAAAACAAACTGAGGGTTCCCCCGGGTAAGAGGATAGGAAGAGGGTGGTTGGGTTATGGACATTGGGGAAGGTATGTGCTATGGTGAGTGCTATGAAGTGTAAACCTGGCGATTCACAGACCTGCACCCCTGAGGCTAATAATACATTATATGTTAATTAAAAAATAAAATAAATTAATAAATAAAAAAATTGTGGTGAAACACACACATATTTGCCAGATTAACCATTCTTAAATGTACTGTTGCTTGGCATTAGGTCCGTTCATAGTGTTGTGTAATCTGACTGTTCTAAGTACCTCTTATATGGAATCATGCAGTATTTGATTTTGTGATTGCTTTGTTTCAGTTAACACAATGTCCTCAAGTTTCATCTGTGTTGTATCACATTTCAGAATTTACTTTCTTTTTAAGTCTGGATAGCAGTTCATTGCATACTTTTAATAAATGTTTACCACATTCTGTTTATTGATCCATTTGTCCATGGAAAGACACATGGTTTTCTTCTATCTTTTGGCAATTGTGAATGATAACTACTGTGAACAGGGGCATAGTAATGTATCATTGGGCTCCTTATTTTAATTCTTTTGGGTATATACCTGGAAGTAGAATTGTTAGGTTATATGGTAAATTTACTTTTATTTTTTTTGAGGAACCACTACAGAGTTTTCCGTAGTGATTCACTTTTTTACATTCCCACCAATGGTGCAGAAGGGCACAAGTGTTCCAGTTTCTCCACACCCTCTCCAACACTTCTGTTTTTAACATTAGTCATCTTTGTGGGTTTAAGGTGGTATCTTACAGTGGTTCTTATTTTTCATTTCTGCAAGTTTTAGTGATTTTGAGCATTTTTATTTGTTTATTGGCAATTTTTATATCTTCTTTGGTGAAATATAAATTAAGTCTTTTGTTCATTTATTAATTATGTTGCATGACTTTTTGGCTTTTGAGTTGTAGGAGTTCTTCATATATTCTAGATATTAACACCTTATCAGGTATTGCAAATATTTTCTCCCTTTCCCTGGTTTGCCTTTTCATTCTGTTGCTGTTATTTGATGTACAGTTTCTAAGTTTGATGTACTCCATTTTATTTTTTCTCTTGTTGCCTACTCTTTTGCTTTCATATCTATAAAATCATTGTAGAATCTGAAGTCATGAGCTTTTTCCTTATATTTGGTTTTGTTTTATTTCTAAGAGGTATATAGTTTTAGTTATTAGGTTTAGGTCTTTGATTCATTTTCAGGCATGTGCATGTGTGTGTGTAATGCAGAGGCTGAACCCACTGAGTCACTCAGGCACCCCTAATTAGGATTTTCATAAGGAATACACTTAATCTGTAGATTACTGTGGACACTAAAATATTTGGCAATATTATGTCTTCCAATTCATGAACACAAGAAGTCTTTCCATTTCTGTACATATTCTTTCATTTCTTTCAGAAATGTTTTATAGTGTTCAGTGTGTTGGTGTTTCACCCCCCCCCCATTAATTCCTAAGTATTTTATTCTTTTTTTAAGTTTTTCTTTTATTTTTTAAAGATATTATTTATTTATTTGACATAGAGAGAGAGAGCACAAGAAGGCAGAATATCAGGCAGAGGGAAAGGGAGAAGAAGACTCCCCATTGAGCAGGGATCCCAATGCAGGGCTCAATCCCAAAGGACATGACCTAAGCTGAAGGCAGATGCTTAACCCACTGAGCCACCTAGCCCCACCCCAAGTATTTTACTATTTTTTATGCTATTATAAATGGAATTATTTTCTTAAATTTCTTTTGGTAACATTTATTATTAGTTTTAGAAATGCAACTGGGCTTTTGTGCTGATTTTATATCTTGCATTTTGTTAGATTAGTGTTAGGTCTAACTCTGTGTGTGTGTGTGTGTGTGTGTGTGTGTGTGCATGTAATCTTTAGTATTTTATACATACAAGATTATGTCATTGGTGAACAGAGATCATTTAATTTCTTCCTTTCCAAATTAGATGCTTATTATTTTTCTTGTCTTGGACTTCCCAAATTACATTAAATAGAAAGAGTAAAAGCAGGCATCTTTCTCTTATTCCCGATCTCAGAGGAAAACCTTTCAGTCTTTCACCGTTGGAGTATGATGTTAGCTCCTGAACTTGTTAATGGTCTTTATTATGCTGAGGTAGTTTCCTTCTATTTGTAATTTATTGTGTGCACTTTTTTTTTCCAGTCATGAATTTTGTTAAATGCTTTTTCCACATCAGTTGAGATGATCATGTGTGTCTTTTTCCTTTCATCATGTTAAAGTAATGAACTACAGTGAGTGATTTTAATATGTTGATCATCCTTGAATTCCAGAAATAAATCCAACATGACTGTGATATATAATCCTTTTAGTGTGATATTGAATTCTGTTTGCTAGTGTTTCACTGAGGTTTTTTCCCAGCTATATTCATCATGGATAAAGCTTTATAATTCTCCTTTCTTACAGTGTGTTTTTCTGGCAGTTTTATCAGGGCAATGCTGACCTCATAAAATGAATTTGGAAATATTCTGTCCTTTTCAAACTTTTGGAGGAATTTGAGGAAGCCTGGTGTCAATTATTCTTTATATGTTTGATAGGATTCACTACGGAAGTCATCTGGTACTAGGCTTTGAAATGATTTTGAATTTTAAAATTAAAAATATATATTTATTAAGAAATAAACACTTATTGAAGTTTACTCTGTTAAAATCTGAAAGTATGGTTCAGTCACTGTCTTAAAAATCATAGTAATACACTGTTTTATAGTGCCATTTTTCCAGAAAAAAAAAATCACATAAGAGGCCCCTGGGTTACTCAGTCAGTTAAGTGACTGTCTTCAGCTCAGGTTATGATCTTGGGATCCTAGGATCAAGCCCCACATTGGACTCTTCTCGAAGTCAGCGGTGAGGCTGCTTCTCTCTCTCCCTCTGTGATCTCTCTCTCATTTTCTTGCTCTCAAAGAAATAGATAAAATCTTTTTACAAATCACATAAGTAACTTCAGCAGTAGCTTATAATCGCTTGTAACAAGTCTATCTGTTATCCTTGATTTTCCAAACTTATATCTTACAAGCTGGCTGTTATGAGTTGAACAGTGTCCTCCCCAAAATGTATATGTTGAAAACCTAACCCCCAGTACCTCAGAATGTAACCTTCTGCAAAGATAGCGCATTTACAGAGATAATCAAATTACAATGAGGTCATCCAACATGACTGGCATCCCTCCAAGAAAGAAATGTGGACACAGACAGGGCCATTCACAGAAGGAAGACAATATGAGGAGATGTGAGGAGGATTCAACTTTCTACCAACCAGGGGAAAAGGCCTGGATTAGACATTTCTTCCACAAATCTCAGAAAGAACCAGCCCTACAGACATCTGGATTTTGGACTTAACATACATGTTAAGTGTGAGACCATAAATATTCATTGTCTAAGCCACCTAATTCGTGGTATTTTGTTCCAGCAACCTTAGAAAGTTAATCCACTGGTTAATATAAATTATTTTATTTCATTTGTAACTAATTCTTTTTTCTAGAATATTTTATTTATTTGACAGAAAGAGAGGGAGAAATCACAAGTAGACAGAGAGGCAGGCAGGGAGAGAGGGGGGAAGCAGGTTCCCTGCTGAGCAGAGAGCCGGATGCAGGGCTCGATCCCTGGATCCTGAGATCATGACCTGAGCAGATGGCAGATGCTTAACCCACTGAGCCATCCAGGCGCCCCCATATGTAACTAATTCTTAAACTATTATGCTTTATAACTTTGTACTATGTTAAAAATATAAATGTGATATCTAGGAGTGCCTGGGTGGCTCAGTCGATTAAGTGACTGCTTTTGGCTCAGGTCATAATTCCTGGGTCCTGGGATTGAGCCCTGTGTCTGGTTTCCTGCTCAGTGAGGAGTTGCTTCTCTCTTTCTCTCTTTCTTTCTGTCTCTCTCTCTCTCCCTCTTCCCCTCATCCCTATTCATGTTCTCTCTCTCTCTCTCTCAAATAAATAAATAAAACTTTAAATATGTATATATAAAAATTTATATAATGAATTATCTAATGATAAGCAGTTTAATTTAGATAGTCATGTATTTAACACTTAGGAACGAACATATTTACAGATAGATGAGATGTATTGATTTTCAAATGAATCTGTCATGTTCAAAAAGTAAGTCAAGGAACTTAAAATGAAGGCTATACTCTACCACATTTAGGAGAAAGACTATATGTTTATGCTATCATGGAGAAAATAAGCGACTTATTAAAGGTATCTATGGTATCCTCAGACCTATGTGATTTTGTTTCAATGAACATGAAAGATTAGGGAAAAACTCCAAAATTATTTCACCTTCAGATAGTACTGTTTATTTCTATTTTATTTTTTTGTTGAAGACTTAATTTATTTATTAATTTGATAGAGAAAGAGAGAGAGAGTGCACAAGCCTGGGAGCAGCAGGCAGAGGGAGAGGGAGAAGCAGGCTCCCTGCTGAGCAAAGAGCCCAATGTAGGACTCAACTCCAAGACCCTGGGATCATCACCTGAGCTGAAGGCAGCCTTTTAACTGACTGAGCCACCCAGGAATCCTATTTATTTCTGCTTTAGCTTAGAACAAGTAGCTTTGAAGATTTTGGCTAGTCATATCTATTATTTAAATCAAACAAGTGAAAGATAAATATTTTCTTGGAGACTAAATATTTTATCATAGGAAAATCTGAGCGGAAGCTGAATCAGGTACCATTTTTCAAATAACACTATAATAAATACAAAATGTTATCAACAGTGACAACATGCATATTTTTGTTTTTCTGGTATGATAACAATTGTTTTTGCAGTACAATAACAATTTTAAAATTATACAGGAAGAAAAATATCTTAAAATTAGTTATTCAGAGCTAATATCAAGCACATTCTCATTTGAACTTTGCACTTTTTCCTCTATTGCTTCTGAAAAGTTCAGAGCTATTTGACTTGGTTTCTTGTGGTACTAACTACTGGGGTGGAAACACTCCCTTAAATGAATTCTTCAGGCTATTAGTTTGGATGTGCCCCATTTATTTGTGCTCTGCTATTTTCTTGTACATATATTAGGTACTATCGAAGGAGATTCTATTAGTTTCCATCATCCCTCTACCATTCCATTTGTGATTTTGTAACTAAGGAATTTCATTATAAGATCAAAGAAACCATTATCTAAAATATATTTAGAGACATGGAACATGTACCTACATGTTTAAAATGCACTAATTTCCACTATTTAAAGCATGTAAATGTCAAACGAAGTAATAATGGCTTATAAGAATTTCTAAGTCTCCTGTTCTGTTAAAAGACAACTATTATCACAGCAGTGTGTTCAGTCACTTACACAAAAATTCAGTTAAAATTTTTCTCACTAACATTTCATCTTAAAACCTGACATAGATATTTCTTAGGAAAGTATGTTCATCAGCTATTTTATGTCCTCAAAAACACTCTAAAACACATAAAAATATTTTTAAAAAGAGCTTATGTGTGTGTTCATGTATTTGTATATAATTATGTGATTATTTTTAGAAATAAATTAACTCCATATTATTTAACATTTGTTAATAACCAACAGACCTAAGGTTTTATCCCATTTGAAAGCTAAGAAGTTAGCCTGCTACAGTTTCCTATATACCAGGGGAAAGCATGAGAGCCTGTTGGGGATGTGGTATTTTCTCATTCAGAACAATAGTAGTCAGGATACCAGCACTCTTTTCTGCCTGTTCTCTGAGTCCCAATTCCCACAAGGGGATGTGAAGGCCAAGGTGACACCTCCAAAATCAATGAGTTACATTACAGCAGAGGAAACCTGAGCTCAGGGCATCCAATTTTTTTATTGTCCACTAAGCATGTCTTTCCTTTTCTCATGCCAGGAGACCATCTCTGTCTCTTCTGAGGCTCATTGTTTTACAGATAGTCCTGAAAAGATAATCAGGAACTAATTAATCTTTGTCTCTGCTTGTAAGATATACAGAAACATGAAACCAAAGAAGAATTATCCCCTAACAGTGTTTCAATTCGGTTATTTAAAAATACGTAAATTTGCATAAAGGTCATAGACTTCCAAAAGTGAGATTGATAGTGGCTTGCTGCATATTCAACATATATAGGCATACAAGACACCCTCCATTATTTAACCTACAGTGAAGAAGAGAATATTTGTCATATTTGTCATAAGAGAAGTTTTGTCATAATGGACTTTAGAAAACCAAAATCAAACCACATAACAAGAAGAGCATTATTCATGAGAGGAGTGTAAATTGATTGTTTTAGGACAAGTTTTTCTTTATCTGTAAGATACTGGTTCCACCCCTTTCTCCCATTTTCTGTTCTCCATCCTGTCACATTTACAGATGGTAGATTTTAAACAATTTAAGGTTAAAATCCATCCTGTTAAAAGTTTATTAAAGATACTATGTAGCTAGCTTAACCTATAATAAGAAGAGAGGAAAAAGTAATTTTCAAGCTTTACACATTGCTAAGTTTTGCTTAGTGAAATCAGGAATCTCCTAGGAAATAATATATTGGGAGTTTGCTCGAGCTATCCTTTAAATATTACTCTCTGGATTCAAACAGACTTATATGGCTGACCAAGAAATTATGATTCTGCCCATCTGTATAACTTTTTACCAGAGACATGATTCATATTTAAAAATCTTGCAAATTTACCAAATCATTAAGACAACCCACCAAACACTCTCATATTAACACACACAAATATAATGACATTTGCATGGCACACTGGAAGATGAGGGTTTTTTCCTGTCCTGAATAGATCTATCTCACTGAGAGCTCAGGACAAGGGTATAAATGACTTGAGACACACTCATACCTTACACATGACAGTGGCACACTGGTAGAAAACCCATGGTGGGCATTAGTTAATGATGAAACAAGTAACTTATCTTAGAGCTATGCTGTGTTCATCAGAGAGAACAAAAAAGTGAGCAAACATAGTAATAGGTGCTATTTTAAAAATCACTTAATTATTTTTACTCTTTTATTCACTGCTATGCATATAAAGAGGTAGTACTATGTGACTATTAAAAAAAGGGGCACTTAACTTTGCTGTCTCTTAAGTCCTATGTCTCTAAAATAAGTTTAGTTACTTAGCAACCTTACAGAATTGTGAAGAATAAGGGACAGCACTCAATTTGTGTAATTTATCCTATAGAAATGAATGCAACATTAAGGAGAAAAGTGCTTATTCTATCATTCCTCAAGAAAATTCCTGTTAGCGAGAACAACTGAATAAATTATGAAATATTTACACAATGAAATATATTGTCTTAGTCAGTTTGGAGTGCTATCACAATGTAACATAGATTGGGTGGCTATAACAATATAAATTTATTCCTCATATCTCAAGAGTCTGGAAATCTTGAGATCAGGGTGCCAGCATGGTCAAGTTCTGAAGAGAACCTTCTTCTGGGTTTCAGATTGTTTTCTCGTCACCGTGTTCTTAGTTGGTGGAAGGGGAAAGGGACCTGTCTGGAGTTGCTTTTGTAAAGGTACTAATCCCATCCATGAGGGCTCTACTCTCATGACCTGATCTCCTACCAAAGCCTCCTAATACCATCACATTGTGAGTTAGAATTCCTATATATGAATTTTGGAGGATACAAGCATTCAGCCTATAGTAAGTATTTTGACATAAAAAAGATAATGAAATAGAGCAATCACAGTGTAGAGGTATTTTCACAAGATAAGGTTGAGTGATTAAAAAAATACTTTAAAGAAAACTTAAGGGGCGCCTGGGTGGCTCAGTGGGTTAAGCCACTGCCTTCGGCTCAGGTCATGATCTCAGGGTCCTGGGATCGAGTCCCGCGTCGGTCTCTCTGCTCAGCAGGGAGCCTGCTTCCTCCTCTCTCTCTCTGCCTGCCTCTCTGCCTAATTGTGATCTGTCTCTGTCAAATAAATAAATAAAATCTTTAAAAAAAAATAAAATAAAGAAAACTTAAAAATATACTGCACTCCAGACTAAGCAATTATATTAACATTATTTACAATATTGTGGATTAGGTTTCCTTCTCATACAGCCTGCTAACAACTGTAATTTGCAACACACACAAACATACACACAATTATGTCTAGACTTAGATAGAAGTATTTGTGCCACACAAATTTTAATATTATTTTCCATATGGTTTTCATTCTCATTTAATTTTAGTATAACATTTAACATGTCAATATGAAAACACATTAAAAAAACATGCAGTGATGGTTAAGAGTTAATTGGTTCATGTTTCACCTTATAAGGAATTTGAATTGTAAACTATCCACAACATAGATTACAATGTAAACAAAATTCAGTGAATAGAATTTTAATGTTTTTAAAATGCTATTGAAATTATTTTTAATGAAGAAGATTTATTTTATTTTAAATTTCATCTAAGCCCAAATATTTATCTCTCACAGTGAGAAAAAGGGCATATGCACTTATTTAAATTCATGTCAACCATATTATTTATTTTATCTTAATAATAAAACCTAGATATTTAACATTTAATCATGATTATTTTTCTATGTAAGTTTATTAAATTTCCTAAACTTTCCCAATTTTGCTGTATGTATGCTAAACACTACATTAGAGGCACCTGAGTGGCTCAGTTGGTAAACATCTGCCTTCAGCTCAGGTCATGATCCCAAGGATCCAAGGATGGAACCCCACATTGGGTTCCTTGCTAAGTGGGGAGTCTGCTTCTCCCTCTCCTGCTTGCACACTCTCTTCCTCTTCTTTCTCTCTCCCTCTGTGAAGGAAATAAATAAATAAAATCTAAAAAACCTTCAAACAAATAAATAAACACTACATTATGATCCTTATTTCACATTATAGTCATTTTATTGACACAGTGATCTTTGTGCTTTTCAAATAGAAAATGTTGATTCTTGAAATGTCCCAGATACTGCTTTCTATAAGTCATATAAATTAATAGTATATGTTGATTGTTTTATGCTTTGTCATGATTCCTATATACATGGATCTTACAGTATAGTGGAGAAGACAGTCATTAAGCAGCAATAATAAATATAAAAATTGCACAAATATGTATGTGTGAATGTATGCTTATAAATATTTGTATGTTTATCTTCAGATTTGTATAAGCATAAATATGGTGAACTAGGTTGATCTGGTAGAACTCCAATTCAACCCCACTGTGACTCAATGCACAAATATGAAGTGTTAGGTACAACATTATGTTTAAAATATTCATTGTAGGAGCTCCTGGGTGGCTCAGTGGGTTACAGCCTCTGCCTTCGGCTCCAGTCATGATCCCAGAGTCCTGGGATGGAACCCAGCTTTGGGTTCTCTGCTCAGCAGGGAGCCTGCTTCCCCCTCTGCTTGTCTCTCTGCCTATTTGTGATCTCTGTCTGTCAAATAAATAAATAAAATCTTAAAAATAAAATAAAATATTTATTGTAAAATAAATAAATAAAATACACATTGTATTTGAAATTAAATGACTAAAGCTTCCACAAATCATGCAAATGAAGAATCAGTTTAATATGAGGACACTGGAAGACTTTGGGGTTATGGAACCACATGTATATTAAGAATTGGTGGCCTAAAAATTAGCAAGACAGGAAACAACATGTGTTGGAGGGGATGTGGAGAAAGGGGAACCCTCTTACACTGTTGGTGGGAATGCACAATGGTGCAGCCTCTTTGGAGAACAGTGTGGAGATTCCTCAAGACATTAAAAATAGAGCTTCCCTATGACCCTGCAATTGCACTACTGGGTATTTACCCCAAACATATAGATATAGTGAAAAGAAGGGCCATCTGTACCCCAATGTTTATAGCAGCAATGGCCATGGTCGCCAAACTGTGGAAAGAACAAAGATGCCCTTCAACGGGCAAATGGATGAGGAAGATGTGGTCCATATACATTATGGAGTATTATGCCTCCATCAGAAAGGATGAATACCCAACTGTTGTAGCAACATGGACGGGATTGGAAGAGATTAGGCTGAGTGAAATAAGTCAAGCAGAGAGAGTCAATTATCATATGGTTTCACTTATTTGTGGAGCATAACAAATAGCATGGAGGACAAGGGGAGATGGAGAGGAGAAAGGAGTTGGGGGAAATTGGAAGGGGAGGTGAACCATGAGAGACTATGGAGTCTGAAAAACAATCTGAGGGTTTTGAAGGAGTGGGGGGTGGGAGGTTGGGGAACCAGGTGGTGGGTATGAGAGAGGGCACAGATTGCATGGAGCACTGGGTGTGGTGCAAAAACAATGATTACTGTTACACTGAAAAGAAATAAAAAATTAAAAAAAAAAAAAGAGTTGGTGGCCTAGAACTAAGACAAAGGGAGACTACTGATTAAAGCAATGCATTCTCCGTGGAATAAAGAGAAAAAAGAAAATTTCAGTGTATCTTAGAAGTGAAGGAGAAGGAGGAGCAAAACCAAAATGAGTATGGTAGATCACTGAATATAAAAAGCATAAATAAAATGGTAAGAATAAACAAAAATATGTCAGTAATCAGAAAAATAAAAATACACATCCTATATATTCAAAATAATTCAATCATGGGAGGTTTATTTAGCAGTATAAATTTCACAAAACTTGTTTCTATTAGATAATTCTTTTTTTAATTTCAAACTATTAAGAAATAAGAAAAAGTAAAGAAAAATACAGGTATGTGATTTTATAATGCTAGTGTAACCCTGAAGCTGTTTTGAAATAATACAAAATAAAATAAAATAAAGTTAAATTAAATTAAAAGACTCTTATCATATAGACCACATTTCCTGATGGTAAAACTGTTAACTAGAAGTCACAGCTAAATATAATACATTCATTTAGAAATCAAATGCATAGACTTCCAAATAAATCTTGAGTAAAAGAGGAAATTCTAATTAAAACTGAAATATTTAATCCAAACGAAATTAGAAAGTTCTCTATATAAAACTTGTAGTCACAGCAACAGCATTTACAGAATAAATAGAAGGGAAGGAAATATATATGTGAGCAAAAAAAAAAAAAAAAGAAAAAAAAGAAAAGAAAAACAAAAGCGGAAAAGAGTAGCAACAACTGAAAAGACAAAGCTGAATATCGCAAATTCAAAATCATTAAAGTTCAGTTCGAGGAGCACCTGGGTGGCTCAGTGGGTTAAAGCCTCTGCCTTTAGCTCAGGTCATGATCCCAGGGTTCTGGGATCAAGCCCCACATCGGGCTCTCTGCTCATCGGGGAGCCTGCTTCCCTCTCTCTCTGTCTCTGCCTGCCTCTCTGCCCACTTGTGATCTGTCAAAAAAAAAAAAAAAAAAAAAAAGTTCAATTGAAGCAGAAATATCATCTGCTCTCACATAGATACCCTGGTACTTACCATAAATGTATTAGATCTAGCAGTTTAATCTAAGTAATAAGTAACTCTTCTCTTATTTGAACATATTAAGATAATATAAAAAGCATCATTTATAATACTGGTACAACCATGAAGCCAATCAGAGACAACAGAAGAAAATAAATAAGACAGACCAATATGGCTTATAAAAACAGTTGCAAAATTTATATATAAAATGAAAGCAATTCAAAATCTACACGATATGAGAAAGTAATAATATAAAGGATAAGTAGGGAAGAATTAGTTGAAGAATGCAGAGATTTTTAGCATTGTTTATTACACATATTTGAAAAGCAAACCTATAAGTTCCTCTGATTACCAAATTGGATACTGGTGAAGCACTCAACACATTTTGATGTTGATTCATGGTGAAAATCAAAATCAGTAATATTGAAATAAAATGGAACATCATGAACTATTGCAGACTAGAGTTAAAAATAATTTTAAAAAACTAGATAAAACATCATAATCAATGGCAAATTAAAAATGTATCTACTACATCTGAGGCACCTGGGTGACTCAGTTAGTTAAGCACAGATTCCTGATTTAGACTCACATCATGATCTGGGGGTCTTGAGATTGAGAACCTCTTGGCGCTCCACATTCAGCCAGAGTCTGTTTGTCCCTCTCCCTCCCCCTGCTTGTGTACTCTCTGTCTCTAAAATAAATAAGTAAAACCTTTTTAAAAAATGTATCTGCTACATCAACAAAAACCCAAGGATTGTTATCAACCTCATAGTGTAAACCTCAAACCATATTTCCTATCTATTTGCATGTATTTGAGGAAGCCTAGCCACTACTACCAAGGAAGAAAGACAGGAGACTGAACTGGCAACATCTAGTAAACATCTAAGAGATTCCTTAGAGAAATCTCTTGCATATATATTCCAGGATATACGTGATACTGGTTATGGGAGTAAAAACTAGAAAAAAGGGGACTTGTCTGCCAGTATGAAAACAGATCATTAAACCATAGTACGTCATAACATAAACTGTTCTATAGCAGCTAATCAATTGAATCATAGCATACGTTTTAATATTACTGATCTTAAAGCAAAATGTGAATTTAAGGATAAAATAAATTGGCAAGATATACACAGGCAAACACACACACAAACACACAATATTATGTATAATTTATTAGTACACATACAGCAGAAGTATAAAAATGGGAATTTCTGTTTATGTATGGAGTGTTGCCAGTGTTCCAAAAGACAAGATTATATGAGCAGGTGTGCTTCTTCGGGGTTCTCCAGTTTCAGAGAGAGAAGTTAGAGTCCCGCAGCTTCCTTCACTTGGCTGTCGTTGATTGCCTGCAGGTAAGCACTGTTTTCACAGATGAGATACTTCACCTTGTCTGGAAATAGTCAACAGAGGATCTCTGTGCCTGCTGGGCCAGATATAGGAAGATATTTCTGTCTTGCCTTGACTCTGACTTTAACCTGAGCCCAGAGTGTTTTGGCTTTGGGTGTCTAGGTAATGCTAATAATTAATTTACCTGACTTGTCATAGTTCATCCAATAGAGATCACACTTTCAAATGTTAAAAATTATTTAGACATGCTGAAGTCAGAGGCAAAATTCTGGACATCTCAATTAATGTCCAAAGAAAGTTCTTCTAACAACTTGAAGGCCAGGAAAATCTTCTATATGCATCCTCGAAAAGAGAGCTCATTCACTGACAAAATCAACAAGGATAAAAGAAGACAAATATAATAATCTTAATTTCAATGTGTTCTATTGATCTCCAGAGCATTCCATTTTTACAGGAATGTAAATTTTCAGCAAGGAAAAGGATGTTAAAGATTGTCTACACTAGCCTATTCTGTGCCTTAACATTGCCCAAAGTTGCTATTAATCATCTGTCCGTCTAGGTATCCTACCATCCTCACCCTGGAGGTGACCTTCTGAAGCTATTTATTTCAAAGTGGCAGTTCTAATTATTATAAAGGTGTTTTTTTTAAGATTTTATTTATTTATTTGACAGACAGAGATCATAAGTAGGCAGAGAGGCAGTCAGAGAGAGAGGGGGAAGCAGGATCCTTGCTGAGCAAAGAGCCCGATGCGGGACTCAATCCCAGGACCCTGAGATCATGACCTGAGCCGAAGGCAGAGGCTTAACCCACTGAGCCATGCAGGCATCCCTATTTAAAGGTTTTATGACAATATATACACACATTGGTTTTCCAATAACTTTACACCTCAGAGCTCCAGGTAAAATATCTAAGCCCTAATTGTCATGGAAGGCTTGTAAATATTTTTAAAAAGTATACATGTATATATTTGTTTGAAATCTTAATCTGCCTAAAGAGAATCTACTCCATTTGAAAAACTCCTATGACAAGGCTTCTTTTCTTGTCTTCTCTCACTGCTACTGTTTGGAAGAAATCCAACTTAATGTCTTATTAAATCATGACTCTCAGAATTGTGTAACACTTCAACTGAAGTCTAAGAACCAGACAGAAAAGCAGATGTATTAGAATGCTGTGAAAAATATTTACAATTAAATGATGTTATCATGATTAATCTTTCTCTCTCTGTGTGTCCCTCAAAAGAACAAAATATACTGCTTGCCTGTGTTTTGACTCCATTTTTCTGTGCAAAACACACACACACAAAAAAGATTTTCTGTATAGCTATTAGGTTTAAAAAGGTTTGTTTGTTTTGGAAGCTAGATCATAATGGTGGGTCCTTAAATTGTAGTTGGTATGAACTGTTTTTAAGCCATATTATTTCCACTCACTGAGTGTTAAGCTTTTAACTATGTGTTTTACTTAAATTCAGACTTCTGAGAAAAAGTCTTATCAATCTGTCATATTTAATATATTGGTTGTTATATCTGAGTTTGTGCCATTTGATGATTTAAATAATGCCTTTTTAAATTTAATTTTTTTGAAGAGGAAGATTAAAGAGAGATTCACTAAACAGATCACTCTCTTTCTTTGTATTCCCACAGTGTAAAATAATTATTTGCCATAAAATAATATTTACTGAAGGATGAATCTTTTGTAAGGGTTCCAGTCTACTCATCACTAACATTTTAACAAGTGTGCTCAACTATCTATGCATTTGCCTGATTTATGATCAAGTTCAAATTTCTCAAATGTCTGAAGTAGAATCTCATCACTAATTATTTAACAATGATAGGGCATTTTAATTGATTCCGCATTTCTCCATCCTCTGCCTATTTCTATCTTCCCAATCCTTCTTGACAGATCAACTTTCCTAAGCTCAGTTCTGATTAAAGTGTTTACTGAGGAACTCTATTTATCATAAAAGCCCCAGTAGTAATAGTTTCTCACACACCATGTACTATTATCTTATTCCTTACGCTCCCTTAAAAGCTGGTGACATCTTCTGAACTTCAAGTTTTTAACCTTTCTTTTACTGCTGCAACTGAATACCACCTCTGCTTAAGTCACAAAGCCTTACACGGTTGTCTGGGCTTTCCCTTTGTGTTAATGCCAACTATAGCAACAGCAGAGATGGATTACTTGCGTTGGTGGAACTAATGATAGGATTTTAGAAATAAAAGTTATCGTAACAAGTGTTATACTACAGTTATACAACATCCTTCTGATCGGTCCATATAGAAAGTGGTCAAGTTAAGTTTTATTTTTTTTGCAAAGTTAGAATCTAAACTTAAGTTTTACTTATTTCAATTACTACATTTATATTTGCTCTCTGGTTTCCTCTAATTGTCATTTACTTGTGCATCACCCCTTTGTAGTAAATGATGTGCATATATACAAGCACCGGTAGCCAGATCTTTCATAAAGTTCATGGAAAAAAAATAGTCACTCTCTCTTTCTTTTTGTTTTTGTTATTTTCTTACACCTGCACTCCCTATTTCTTCCATTTCCTCTCCCCTGCCCACGTCCTACCCTCTCTCCTTTCTCCCACTCATAGTTCAACATGAGACACAAATATTTACTTTTTACATTTTCTTACAAAAATTGTGGAACGGCTGATCTGCTTCACCTTTATTTTATTAATTTTTACAATTATTCTCTTTTCCTGAATTGATCCTGAAGGTATCAAGAAATAAACTCTGAAGAGTTTCAAACAGATGTTATCTGATTTCCTATTCATTTTAATTTTATTTATTGACCATATCTTTCAATGTTCTTTTAGTTATTGAAATTTTGACACATCTATTCATTAGAAATTTAGCAAAAACTTTTTTTTTCTTTTTTTTTTTTGAGAGAGAGAGAACTGGTGGGGCCAGTATAGGAGTGGTAAAGGGAGAGTGAGAGAATCTTATGAAGGCTTCATATCCAGCACGGAGCCTGACTGATACTGGAGTTCAATGTCATGACCCTGAGATTATGACCAGAGCCTAAATCAAGAGTCAGATGCTTAACCAACTGAGCCATCCAGGTGCCCCTAGCAATAATTTTTGGAAAGGTAAGATTATTGGTTGCCAGTCAGCAACCATTTTTGTAAATTGTTTTATGGGTGTTTTGGTGTCCTCAGAAACTTCCCTCAGGTTTAATAATTGTTTTTTAATCATGTCTGTTTCCCAATAGAGTCTCACCAAGTTTTCATAAAAATAAAAAATTAAAAACCACATAAGGGGTAAACATCATGTCCTCAGTACTGTTTTGGTAGCTATGCACTACAGTATTCTGGGATAAAATATCCACCCAGATACTTTATGATATTTCTATTTTTGTCATAATTATGAATTAATTATCTCAGTTGCTTTAGAGAGTGCTTCCATATGTTTATAAGGTTCATATCTTATTTAAAATAGGCACCAAATCAGCATGCAGGTTTTCATTCACAATATGTTAGGAAAGATTATTAAGACATATTATATAAGTCAGGATGATTGGTGGAGGTAATTCCCATAATCTTAGGGTCCTAAAATTACTTTGTTTTGTTTAATTAAATAAAATGCTTATAAATAATACCTGCCTTGCAATATTCTGTAGAGTAGAACAATTGTCTAAGTAAATGCATAGCATATGTAAATTTCATAGTTCAGTTTGACTGGAAAGAAAAGCATTCATTGAGAAAAGGGAAACTGTAAGCATCTGTAACATGTTGAGTCATAATTCACTGAAATCACTTGCTCACAATTTAATATAACCATATAATGAGTCTTTTAGTCATTTCTGATATTTGCTGCTTTATTGATCCTTAATTTGAGAGTCCTCAACTATTTTTTTAAGGATTTTATTTATTCATTTGAAGGAGAAAGAGAGAGAAACAGGGGGAGCAGCAGAGGGAGAAGGAGAAGCAGATTCGCTACTGAGCAGGGAGATGGATGCAGGACTCATTCCCAGCACTCTGGGATCATGACCAGAGATGAAGGCAAGTGCTTAACCAAGTGAGCCACCCAGGTGCCCCTTGATTTTCCTCATTTATTTTAAAAATATAAATTCAGAAATGCTGCTTAGCATAATAAATATCACTTTAGTACTTTTGGATTATTAGTAATTTTACTGAAGAAATTCTCTCAAAATGTCTAAAATTTCAGGGTTGGTTACAATCTGATAGGAGAAACAGAACAGGAAAAAATAAAAATAACAATTGTCATCTGATTAAAATTCAGTTTCTTTAATTTGTTGAGGTTTGACAACTGTATCAGAACAGTGCAATTCAGTATTTTAATGTCATAACACCATATTTCACAAATATAAGATGACAGTAAGATGCTTTACCCTCACACTCAATCACTGCTCTTTTCTCTGCATGTCAGAATGTGTGTGTATCTTTATTTTTAATTATTATTTTTATTTTTTTATTTTCAGCATAACAGTATTCCTTGTTTTTGCACCACATCCAATGCTTCATGCAATCCTTGTCCTCTCTAATACCCACCACCTGGTTCCCCAAACCTCCCACCCCCCACTCCTTCAAAACCCTCAGATTATTTTTCAGACTCCATAGTCTCTCATGGTTCACCTCCCTTTCCAATTTCCCCCAACTCCCTTCTCCTCTGTAACTCCCCTTGTCCTCCATGCTATTTGTTATGCTCCACAAATAAGTGAAACCATATGATAATTGACTCTGCTTGACTTATTTCACTCAGCCTAATCTCTTCCAATCCCATCCATGTTGCTACAACAGTTGGGTATTCATCCTTTCTGATGGAGGCATAATACTCCATAATGTATATGGACCACATCTTCCTCATCCATTTGCCCGTTGAAGGGCATCTTGGTTCTTTCCACAGTTTGGCGACCATGGCCATTGCTGCTATAAACATTGGGGTACAGATAGCCCTTCTTTTCACTATATCTATATATTTGGGGTAAATACCCAGTAGTGCAATTGCAGGGTCATAAGGAAGCTTTATTTTTAATTTCCTGAGGAATCTCCACACTGTTCTCCAAAGAGGCTGCACCAACGTGCATTCCCACCAACAGTGTAAGAGGGTTCCCCTTTCTCCACCTCCCCTCCAACACATGTTGTTTCCTGTCTTGCTCATTTTGGCCATTCTAACTGGTATAAAGTGATATCTCAATGTGGTTTTAATTTGAATCTCCCTGATGGCTAGTGATGATGAACATTTTTTCATGTGTCTGATAGCCATTTGTATGTCTTCATTGGAGAAGTGTCTGTTCATATCTTCTGCCCATTTTTTGATATGATTGTCTGTTTTGTGTGTGTTGAGTTTGAGGAGTTCTTTATAGATCCTGGATATCAAACTTTTGTCTGTACTGTGTGTTTATCTTTATCCATATACTGAAATTAATAAAACATACAGCATATTTTCACTTTTGTTTCTTTTTTTTTCATATTTGTTCATAACTTACTGATAATTGTGCTAATAGTCATTGACATTATTCTTATTATAATGTAATTTCCTTAATTATTTCTTTACTGACATTTTATACTGAATTTTTAAATAACTAATTGCATCTTTGTGAACAGTAATTCTATTGGGATGACTTTGTAAATATTAAGTAAGGTAATTTTCTAATAGTGACATTTCTAAGACACATTATAAGGTCACTTTACATTTTACATTTTGCACTTGTTTTTAATTTTCATTCCCACAAATTTTGAAATACTGTATACTTCTAAGTAAGGGGAATCAAGATTTTACCCACAACTCTTCCAAAATAGGTGATGTCATTATTTTAGTTAGCATTTATTTAATTAAATTAGATAATCTATTGTATTTTTATGTTGTAGTATTTTTTAAATTTTTATATTGACTGTAATATTGTTTTTTAATGATCTCTTTATAAAACAAATTAGCTTTTGTTGATATTAATATATTGAAATATTTATTCCGAGGTTACATTTTTTTTTTTTTTACCTTGCTTCTTGAGCTCCTAAATTCAATTCCAGTGTGTGTGGAGGCTTTCCCATGGCAACAAGCATTACTTGGACCAGTAGCTTGTTTTAAAATTTAATGCAATTTTGACACTATCTACCTGGAGATAGCATCAGATTCCACAGATGAAGGGCTCTATCCCACAAGACTCCTCCATTTCAGAACAACCATCTACAAACTGGAGCTTTCATGAACCCCTTACAGCTCAGGATGCAAATCCCAAGTCCAGGTTGTTATGTGTCTTTCTGACCGACTAGCTATAAATCAGAGATTTCTATAATCTCTTCCTTGGATTTGATTAATTTGCTAGAATAGCTTGCAGAAGTTAGGAAACCCATTTACTAGATTACTGACTTATTAAAAGGATATAAAATAACAGCCAGATGAAGAAATACATAGGGTGAAGTCCCAACAGGAGCTTCTATTTTTGTGAAGTTTAGGACCCAACATGGTGGCCCACAAAATTGATCTGGTTCCCTAACCTGAAAGCTCCATAAATCCTCCCCTTTTTGGGTTTTCATGCAATCTTTATTAGGTAGGCATATTTGATTAACTTACTGTACTTTGGTGATCCAATCTCTAGTCACTCTTCCCTTGCAGAAAAGTTGCAGGTGGGGCTGAAAAGTCCCAATTCTTTTATGTTTTGTTTTTTCCTTTTTTAAAAAAATTAATATATAATGTGTTGTTTCACAGGTACAGGTCTGTGAATCATTAGTCTTACACAATTCACAGCAGTCACCATAGCACATACCTTCCCCGATGTCCATAACCCAACCACTTCCAACCCTTCCATCCCCCATTCCTTCAGCAACCCTCAGTTTGTTTTCTGAGATTAAGAGTCTGTTAAGGTTTGTCTCCCTTCTCAGTCCCATGTTGTTGCATTTTTCCCTCCCTCCCCGCCCATGACCCTCCTCCCTGCTTATCAAATTCCCCATATCAGAGAGATCATATGATAATTGTCTGAAAGTCCCAATTCTTGATTCATGGTTGGTTTTCACGGCAACAGGTCCCCAACCTTAGGTGCTTTTCAAAAATCACCTTTATTAATATAAACCGAGTTCTGGGGGTAAGGAACTTCTTAGGAACAAGACACCCATTTCACCTCTGTGGCTCTAAAGCATTTTTGAAACTTGAAGACTAGAGACCACATATTATAACAAAAGATGTTCCCATTGTTTTTATAATTCAAGAAATTGGAAGTTTGGGAAGCTGTAAGCCAAGAACTGTGAATGAAGACCAAATATATGAGAAATATATTTCGATCATCTGAATGATTAAATATATATATTTCTTATAAGTCACAATATCAGGGCACCTGGGGGGCTCAGTCAGTTAAGTGGCTGCCTTTGGCTCAGGTCATGATCCCAGGGTCCTGGGACTGAGCCTGATGTCAGTCTCCCTGATCAGTGGAAAGCCTGCTTCTCCTTCTGCCTCTGCACCTCCGCCGATCAAGCTCTCTCTCTCACTCTGCTCTCTGTCTCTCAAATAAATAAATAAAATCTCAAATAAATAAATAAATAACAGTATCATATCTTGCTTACTGTATTTTATACGTTATTATTTGATGTAGCAAAATATTAGAAATATCATAATGACTTCTTCCATTAGTCCCCTGCTTAGCATATCCTGTTTATTATTATGAAAGACTCTCTGACTCCTATTTTTAGTATGTTTTTTCCCCAACTTGTAAATATTTTTATGAGGGGAACTAGAGACCCTAAAATGTCATAAACTGGGACACCTGTATGACTCAGTCAGTTAAGCATTAGCCTCTAGCTCAGGTCATGATGTCATTGAGTCCCATGTCTGCTTCATGCTCAGCAGGTAGTCTGCTTCTCCCTTTACCTACCTCCCCTACTTGTGCTCTCTCTCTCTCTCTCTCTCTATTAATAAATACAATCTTGAAAAAGAAAAAAGCAGAGCAGATGGCACAACATTAATCAGATTCAGGCAATATTTTTACAAAGAGATTTGAGTGGGAGGGGTGATACTATATTAGTTGTCCTTATTACATAGTTTTAAAAGGATCATAAAATCCCCTATTTATACTTCTACCATCCACCAAAATTCATTATTTAACCCATAAGTTTTTGGTAACTTATTAAAAATTCTAAAGTCACACTATTTTTTTTTTAAATTAAACCACCCTCCAACTTCAGTTTTTACATGTCTATAGGATTCAGGAAATACTGGATCTTTCTCACTGAAACACCTATATTTCCAGATAATACAAAAAAAATATATTTTCAAATTAAAAAATCATCTTAATGCATTACCTAAAGTGTCTGGTTGGGAAATATTGAGAAAATAGAAGTCTATATTCCATTATTTTAAGGACAACCCCATTTGTTAAAAGAAAAACTGAGTCATGTTAAAAATTTTAAGTGTTTATTTGGTAAAAATCAATTTATATTGGGCTGTATTTAATCTGGTAGATAAAGAAGAGCTCCAAGGAACTTTCTGTAAAAGAAAGACTTATGGGCAAAACACAAAGGGACCAAGGGAGTTATACTGACAAAAAGTAGATTGCTTATTGCAAGTTTATTTTCCACTGAAAAATGAAGCAGTCTATCAGGCATATTATCTAACTACTACTAATCAGGTGCTTTCTGATTGACTGGTTTAAGATTTCATTTTTGGGAGAGCCAAAACTGTAATTAAGTCTCAGTTTGGAGATTCCATTTTTTTGGCTATCTGTCTTATTTTAACATTAACAGTTATGAACCATGGAACCTTAAAAGGAAAACAAGCAACAATAACAACAAAAATCTATTTAACAGAATATTTACAAAATACTTAAAACACTTCTGACTTATTAAGGATCTATAAAGGAGGTATGCATCAGAGACAGCACTGCAAACACAAATATCCTAATCATTCAGAACTCCTTCTCCTTCATTATCCAGACTTTACAATCCAAAGCCCTTCAAAAGATTATGGATGCTTAAATTACCCTTTATTAGACTTTTTCAAAGTTCTATGTCAACATATTTTGGCTTAGCAAAACCTCCACCATTTCTACAATTTTTACCAATTTGGGGATCCTTTATGACCTAGCAATTCTTTTCTCTCATTTTCTGAAATAGTACACTAGAGACCCTTTAATCCCCCAAGATAACTATTTTATTATTTATTTTTATTTACATATATATTTATTATTTTTCAGATTAATGAGATTGATGTAGCTTAACAGCCATCAGAAGCTACTTACTTCACCTTCCATGTTTAATATACTCATGATTCTTGCATTTCTTGAGCACTTCCAAACTTACTTTAATGAACACTTTCTTCCTTCCTTTCTTTCTTTTTATTTTTTTTTTTGAAAATTTTATATATTTATTTGCCAGAGGGAAAGAGAGTACACCCAAGTCCGGGGAGTGGCAAATAGAGGGAGAAGCAGGCTCCCTGCTGATCAAGAAGCCCAGTAGGGGACTGGATCCCAGGACTCTGGGATCATAACCTGAACCCAAGGTGGATGCTTAACTTGCTGAGCCACCCAGGCATCTCAGATGAACACTTTCTTAAAACAACATATATCATATTCCTTTTTCATTATCTTCTTCAGAACTTTGAAATGTTCAGTTCGTTTGTGGTATCAATTAATGATTAATGACATTTTGTAGTGATTAAAATAATCAATCCACAGCAACCCAGCGATTGTGATTCTCTCCTCTTTTGTCTCTCTTAAACTTTGTGTTCAAGTAAAGCAGTAAAACTTGCCAGGACCTACAAGACTTTTATAATTTTCTTGTCTATTTCAACCAGAGAAACAATCATGTGCACAATAGTGCAGAAATGCTTGGCTGAGCTTATGGCTTTTAGGAACTCACTTCTCTAGATATATTTATTGCTTCCAGCTTTTCCTCCTAAGGATGGGCTGCTAAAAACCCTTACAGATTTTCCTACTTTCTTCACAGAAAGATATTATGGCTTAATAACGTGGGATTGATGATGGCAAAAAGGAAAAGCCAACTTAAAAAATGCAAGCACAAGATGCATTCCTACCAGAACTTGACTGTAATGCAATCTACATTATTCCCCTCTCAGCTCAGAAGCAACCTAACTGTTTTGCTGGCATCTACATGTAGATTAATATGTGGGATTCTAAATCGAAAGTTAAAATTGAGATAATTTTTAAAAGAGTTTTATCAAATATTTAAACAGCAAAACTCAAATTATAAAGGGTATCTGTGTGTTTCTGACATATTCGTGAACTTCTCAGAGCTTTTCCATGAAGGACAGCTTTGCCTATAATGCATTTCCATTCCCTGTCTTTCATATCAACCACTTATTCTTTTATTTTATTCATTTCTGATTATTTCTGGGCTAGAGATCCTGGGGGGAGTAACACTATTGAATAAATTTAATGCATTATTGATTTTTCTTTTTACAAATTCAATTTGCATATTTAATTTACGTCTTTGTTGGTAAATTAGTTTTTGTCACTAATTTCTTCTATTTCCTTATTATCTCAATTTTCTGTGTTATTACTTCACTTATTTATTTATTTATTTATTTATTTATTTATTTTTATTTATTTATTTTTAAATTTTTTATTTTTGATAAACATATATTTTTATCCCCAGGGGTACAGGTCTGTGAATCACCAGGTTTACACACTTCACAGCACTCACCAAAGCACATACCCTCCCCAATGTCCATAATCCCACCCCCTTCTCCCAAACCCCCTGCCCCCGGCAACCCTCAGTTTGTTTTGTGAGATTAAGAGTCACTTATGGTTTGTTTCCCTCCCAATCCCATCTTGTTTCATTTATTCTTCTTCTACCCACTTAAGCCTCCATGTTGTATCACCACTTCCTCATATCAGGGAGATCATATGATAGTTGTCTTTCTCTGCTTGACTTATTTCGCTAAGCATGATACGCTCTAGTTCCATCCACGTTGTTGCAAATGGCAAGATTTCATTTCTTTTGATGGCTGCATAGTATTCCATTGTGTATATATACCACCTCTTCTTGATCCATTCATCTGTTGATGGACATCTAGGTTCTTTCCATAGTTTGGCTATTGTGGACATTGCTGCTATAAACATTCGGGTGCATGTGCCCCTTTGGATCACTACATTTGTATCTTTAGGGTAAATACCCAATAGTGCAATTGCTGGGTCATAGGGCAGTTCTATTTTCAACATTTTGAGGAACCTCCATGCTGTTTTCCAGAGTGGCTGCACCAGCTTGCATTCCCACCAACAGTGTAGGAGGGTTCCCCTTTCTCCGCATCCTCGCCAGCATCTGTCATTTCCTGACTTGTTGATTTTAGCCATTCTGACTGGTGTGAGGTGATATCTCATTGTGGTTTTGATTTGTATTTCCCTGATGCCGAGTGATATGGAGCACTTTTTCATGTGTCTGTTGGCCATCTGGATGTCTTCTTTGCAGAAATGTCTGTTCATGTCCTCTGCCCATTTCTTGATTGGATTATTTATTCTTTGGGTGTTGAGTTTGCTAAGTTCTTTATAGATTCTGGACACTAGTCCTTTATCTGATATGTCGTTTGCAAATATCTTCTCCCATTCTGTCAGTTGTCTTTTGATTTTGTTAATTGTTTCCTTTGCTGTGCAAAAGCTTTTGATCTTGATGAAATCCCAGTAGTTCATTTTTTCCCTTGCTTCCCTTGCCTTTTGAGTTGTTCCTAGGAAGATGTTGCTGCGGCAGAGGTCGAAGAGGTTGCTGCCCGTGTTCTCCTCAAGGATTTTGATGGATTCCTTTCGTACATTGAGGTCCTTCATCCATTTTGAGTCTATTTTTGTGTGTGGTGTAAGGGAATGGTTTCTGTGGGACACAACAAAGGCAGTCCTGAGAGGAAAATATATAGTGCTACAAGCCTTTCTCAAGAAACAAGAAAGGTCTCAGGTACACAACCTAACCCTACACCTAAAGGAGCTGGAGAAAGAACAAGAAAGAAACCCTAAGCCCAGCAGGAGAAGAGAAATCATAAAGATCAGAGCAGAAATCAATGAAATAGAAACCAAAAAAACAATAGAACAAATCAACGAAACTAGGAGCTGGTTCTTTGAAAGAATTAATAAAATTGATAAACCCCTGGCCCGACTTATCAAAAAGAAAAGAGAAAGGACCCAAATAAATAAAATCATGAATGAAAGAGGAGAGATCACAACTAACAGTAAAGAAATACAAACTATTATAAGAACATACTATGAGCAACTCTACGGCAATAAATTTGACAATCTGGAAGAAATGGATGCATTCCTAGAAACATATAAACTACCACAACTGAGCCAGGAAGAAATAGAAAGCCTGAACAGACCCATAACCAGTAAGGAGATTGAAACAGTCATTAAAAATCTCCAAACAAACAAAAGCCCAGGGCCAGACGGCTTCCCGGGGGAATTCTACCAAACATTTAAAGAAGAACTAATTCCTATTCTCCTGAAACTGTTCCAAAAAATAGAAATGGAAGGAAAACTTCCAAACTCATTTTATGAGGCCAGCATCACCTTGATCCCAAAACCAGAGAAGGATCCCACCAAAAAAGAGAGCTATAGACCGATATCCTTGATGAACACAGATTCGAAAATACTCAACAAAATCCTAGTCAATAGGATTCAACAGTACATTAAAAGGATTATTCACCACGACCAAGTGGGATTTATTCCAGGGCTGCAAGGTTGGTTGAACATCCGCAAATCAGTCAATGTGATACAACACATCAATAAAAGAAAGAACAAGAACCATATGATACTCTCAATAGATGCTGAAAAAGCATTTGACAAAGTACAGCATCCCTTCCTGATCAAAACTCTTCAAAGTGTAGGGATAGAGGGCACATACCTCAATATCATCAAAGCCATCTATGAAAAACCCACCGCAAATATCATTCTCAATGGAGAAAAACTGAAAGCTTTTCCGCTAAGGTCAGGAACACGGCAGGGATGTCCATTATCACCACTGCTATTCAACATCGTACTAGAGGTCCTAGCCTCAGCAATCAGACAACAAAAGGAAATTAAAGGCATCCAAATCGGCAAAGAAGAAGTCAAATTATCACTCTTTGCAGATGATATGATACTATATGTGGAAAACCCAAAAGACTCCACTCCAAAACTGCTAGAACTTATACAGGAATTCAGTAAAGTGTCAGGATATAAAATCAATGCACAGAAATCAGTTGCATTTCTCTACACCAACAGCAAGAGAGAAGAAAGAGATATTAAGGAGTCAATCCCATTTACAATTGCATCCAAAACCATAAGATACCTAGGAATAAACCTAACCAAAGAGACACAGAATCTATACTCAGAAAACTATAAAGTACTCATGAAAGAAATTGAGGAAGACACAAAGAAATGGAAAAATGTTCCATGCTCCTGGATTGGAAGAATAAATATTGTGAAAATGTCTATGCTACCTGAAGCAATCTACACATTTAATGCAATTCCTATCAAAGTACCATCCATCTTTTTCAAAGAAATGGAACAAATAATGCTAAAATTTATATGGAACCAGAAAAGACCTCGAATAGCCAAAGGGATATTGAAAAAGAAAGCCAACGTTGGTGGCATCACAATTCCGGACTTCAGGCTCTATTACAAAGCTGTCATCATCAAGACAGCATGGTACTGGCACAAAAACAGACACATAGATCAATGGAACAGAATAGAGAGCCCAGAAATAGACCCTCAAATCTATGGTCAACTAATCTTCGACAAAGCAGGAAAGAATGTCCAATGGAAAAAAGACAGCCTTTTCAATAAATGGTGCTGGGAAAATTGGACAGCCACATGCAGAAAAATGAAATTATTACTTCACTTTTAGTTTATTTTTCTATAGACTTAAAAGAACTTAAGATAGAAATCACCCAGATGTACTTTCAAAATTTTAAATGAACATATTTGTATTTTTAACCTTATGTTCCATGCACCTCTGATTGCACATTTTGAAAAATACCAGCATTTGAAATTATTAGTTATCCTACTACTTTGTAAACCATCTATTATGGGCTTCTTGTTTCCTCCAAATTTTGTACTTTTTCCTTAGCAAACAAAACCTGCCAATTAAAAAATACATCAAAAAGTCATTTTGATTCCTTATGATTTAAAAGCTATAGCTACAGGGACCTGAGTGGCTTAGTTGGTTAAGGCTCTGCATTCAGTTCAACTCAGGTCATGATCTCATGGTCCTCGGATAAGTCCTGCTTGGGGCGTCTTGCTTAGTGAGAAGCCTGCTTCTCCTTTTGCCTGCTGCTCCACCTGCTTGTGCTCTCTCTCTGTCAAACGAATAAATAAAATCTAAAAAAAAATTAAAAAAAATAAAAGCTTTAGGTATCATCTCTCTTATTCCTTGGTCAAGAAGAAGAATAAAACTTAGCACACATCTACAGGCTACTCTTAAATTTTTTGTTGAATACTGTAGAAATAATTAAATTATTATTATATTAATTTGATTTTTAAATATTTAAACATTTTAAATGTTTAAATATTTGAAATATATCAGAAAAAGGTACAGTGCAGAGTAATGTGTTTTAATAATATTAATTATTAGATTTATCAAATATGTATTTTGTTCTACAGCTACTGTGAAGTGTTTTACACGTTATTTCCTTTAATCCTCATAAAAACTAAAGGAAGTCGATCAAATGCTTGTATATATACTTAAAATTTACAAGTGAGAAAATTGAGGCTAGATAATGAATTAAGGTGAAACAGCTAATATTTAGTAAACTATGTTGGAAAATTTCAGCTCAAAATATCCCATGTATATGATGCTATTTTGAAGCTTATCAATAAGGAGTTTCTCTTTCATCTAATTTTGAATAGTTATTTTTCCTTTTGACATCATCTCACATTTTTTCCCATATTATTCTTACTTGAACATGCACTTTATGCATTAGAGAGAGGATTTTTTTGTTCTTGTGTTTGTTTGTTGCTGTTATTAATTAGAAGCAGTCTTAGACAACACTGTGAAATACTCAACTGCATGTCCCTGTTACTCATTCCTGCTTCTAAACCTGAAAATTGCTCCATCTGGGCATAGGTACAAGGAGCAATGCTTATTTTGGTTAACAGAAAATAAATTGTTAAATTATGGTTCTTTAACATTTAAAGGCATTGCTGTTCACATGAAAAAAGTGATCTGAAAAAAGCACAATGAAGATGCTTTGAACTGCACTATAAATGCAATTGTTAGTTTTTTCTTTGTAACAAGTCATTCCAAATCTGTTAGCTGAAAACCACAGAACTTTTTTTTACTTATCTGTTTTTCTAAATTGACAGGAAGTTATTCTGGTCTGAAAAATCTCAGATAGAGCTGCATGGTGTATGATGCCTTTCATGTTTAGCAGTTGCCTGGCTGGTTAGCCTTCGGGATCTTATTCATAAATTGGCTAATTTGCTCCAAGAGAGGACTATGGTCGTGTCTCTTTTAAGCAGGCTAGTTTGCACTAATTCTCATGGTATGTTTGCAGCTTTCCAAAGAACAACAAAAAAGACAAGCTCTCGTGGAAATGTACTTCTCAAGCATCTGCTGGGCCACACTTATGGATGCTCCACTGGAAAAAGCAAGTCTCATGTCCAAGACTATATTATTGAAGGGATGGAGAAGTTAATAAATGTATGCATCAATTTTATTTATTTATTCATGAATGCATTCATTAGTTTTGTTACCTAGAGAGAAGTGTCAGCATGTCTGAGAGTCAGATGATCATATATCCTAGGGATTTAGATGTGAAGGGTACCATATGCATGGATCAAAGAACAGAGAACATCGAGTATCCAGACACCTCAGCAGGTGCCACCTGGAGGCATAACTGTCTTTGGCAGAACAATGTACAGATAAGTCAATGTCAGCATATTCTGGTGCCAATAACAAAATGTGAGCATAGGGTCTTCCTGGGAACTTAGATGCTGCCCTGCTGAAATGACTTTATTCTGAAAATGAATTCTTGATAAATTTGTGCATAATATTATAGTGAGTTAATACTACATATATATATATATATATATATATATATATATATATACACCTACATACACAGGGCTCACACACAAAACAAATACTCTTGATTATATTGTTGTTAAACAAAAGAAGTTAAGTGAATGTTGGATTCATTCTCATAGTAAAGATGTTTTGTTCTTTCCAGATTTCTTCCAAATCTGAAGTGGTTATGACCAGCTCTGCTGAGTTTTTAAAACTCAGGTTTTCATGAAAGCCTCCAGATGCCTTAGATACAACTTTAGACTCTCATTTCTAATGAGTTAGAATACCACCTAAATAAGATTGAAACAACTCAGTGCAGATTTATTTCAGATATATTCACCATGAAAGTATCTTTTATTTTTTATTTTTCTTTTTTTAAATGTTTTATCTATTTGACAGATTAAGACAGCATGAGCAGAGGGAAAAGGAGAGGGAGAAGCAAAGTCCCTGCTGAACAAGACCCTGGGAACACGACCTGAGCTGAAGGCAGATGCTTAGCTGACCAAGCCACCCAGGTGCCCCATGAAAATATCTTTTAAATCAGGCATATAAACAGTAGCTAGAATGAGCATTGTAAAAAAAAAATGTAGACAGTCTTTAAAAATAATTATCAAATATTTCCTTCTCTGTGAACCTAGAAACTATATTACTGTTTTTTGCTTTTGTTTTACCTTATTTTATATTTATTTACTTTTATTTTATTTTTTCAGTGTTCCAAGATTCATTGTTTATGCACCACACCCAGTGCTCCATGCAATATGTGCCCTCCTTAATACCTACCACCAGGCTCACCCATCTCGCCCACCTCCCCTCCTCCTTTCTTCGTTCATCTCCCCCTCTGATTTCCCCAATTCTATTTTCATTTCCTTCTCCTAATGTACTCCATGTTATTCCTTATGTTCCACAGGTAAGTGAAACCATGCGATAATTGACTTTCTCTGCTTGGCTGATTTCACTTAGCATAATCCCATCCAGTCCCAACCATGTTGATACAAAAGTTGGGAATTCATCCTTTCTGATGGCTGCATAATATTCCATTCCATTGCATATATGGACAATATCTTCTTTATCCATTCCTCTATTTAAGGGCATCTTGACTCTTCCCACAGTTTGGCAATTGTGGCCATTGCTGCTATGAACATTGGGATGTAGATGGCCCTTCTTTACACTATGTCTATATCTTTGTGGTAAATACCCAGTAGTGCAATTGCAGGGTCATAGAATAGCTATATTTTTAATTTTTTGAGGAATCTCCACTCTGTTTTCCAAAGTGGCTGCACCAACATACATTCCCACCAACAGTGTAAAAGGGTTCCCTTTTCTTCAGATCCTTTCCAACAGTTGTTGTCTCCAAAGGCAAAGGAAACAGAAGTGAAAATGAACTTTTGGGACTTCCTCAACATCAAAAGCTTCTGCACAGCAAAGGAAACAGTCAACAAAACAAAAAGGCAATCCACAGAATGGGAGAAGATATTCACAAATGACACTACAGACAAAGCGCTGATATCCATGATATATAAAGAACTCCTCAAACTCAGCACCCAAAAAACAGATAACGATGTCAAAAAATGGGCAGAAGACATGAACAGACACTTCTCCAAAGAATACATAAAAATGGCTAACAGACACATGAAAAAAATGCTCATCATCATTAGCTATCAGGGAAATTCAAATCAAAACCACATTGAGATACCACCTTACACCAGTTAGAATGGTGAAAATTAATAGAACCTATACTATTAACAGTACTTAAAAAAAAAACCCTCATTTACTGCTTTATTATCCTAATTTCAAATAAAATAAAAATGAAGGACTGTTTTTTACTAATATATAAATCATTAAAAGAGTACATTTTGGGATGCCTGGGTGACTCACTGGGTTAAAGCCTCTGCCTTCGGCTCAGGTCATGATCCTAGGGTCTTGGGATTGAGCCCCGCATCAGACTCTCTGCTCAACAGGGAGCCTGCTTCCTCCTCTCTCTCTCTCTGCCTGCTTCTCTGCCTACTTGTGATCTCTGTCTGTCATATAAATAAATAAAATTTAAAAAAAAAAAAGAGTACATTTCTTTGATCCTAATTCCTGGCAAGACTTTTATTCAAAATATGCTATTAATTCAATACTTTTCTAGAGTCTTTATATAGATAAAACTATATGCAATCTCATATGCATATATAGATAAAACTATATGCAATCTCATATAAAACATAAATATGTTTATGTATTTATGTATCATCATGATTTCTGGAATAACGCATAGCATTAATTCAATTTTTTGTAACATTTCTTTATTCTATTGTACCAGCACAGAAACCTCTTTCACAGAACTTTACACCTGTGTGTGTGTTTGTATACACAATGCACGTATACTAAAAAAGTATATGTGTGTTAATACATATGTAAAACCATTTATGACTCTTTACCTTGAAAACTTTTAAGTAATATTTATATTTTTCTGTGTTTCAAAATAATTAATGCCCCAGTAGTGTTCCCCACTATACACTATACTAATTTTTGTACTATACACTATAATAGAATATCTATTTTTGAATGAAACTTCCTCATTCCATAAATATTTCTAGGGTCTATGAAGGTTGGAAGGTTGCAAGATTCTTATTGGATTAGAAATTATCAGACATTAGAAATCATCAAACAGCACCCATTAATGTACCCTTCATATTTGAAATTTATTTTCTTTCAATCGAACTTGAATGTCACATATAATGTATGAATATTCTGATCATGGATAAATTTAACACTTCAGTTCCAGTCCATTTTACTTTAGTGTTGTAAATTTTGTGAAAAAATAACTTTTTGGTTTCATTCAGATTGTGGGCAAATTAATTTCTTTTCCATTGTAGTACTGAAGTCACCCTTTTCCTATTTACTGTGTGCTGAGATCACTCTCAGCTTCTAAGGGGCCGCTTCTCCATGGGAAGTTCACAGAATAGATGTTTGTTTTCTTTCCAGGACAGCTGGAGTTTGTCTGATTTTCATTTTTTCCTTTAACCAGAGAAAATACTCTGCTTTTAAAGGATTTATGTGATTTGATGAGGCCCATCTGGATAATCTTCCCATCTGAAGACCAACTGTGTCCTATAACATAACCTAATCATGGAGTAAAATTCATTTTTACAGATCTGAGGATTATCCAGGACATATACACCCAGAAGAGGGAAATCTTGAGGGACATCTCAGTGTGCTGCCAGACACTAATGACAGAATGTTAAAGTAGGTATGAGAAACGTTCTTGTAAAAGTTTTATCTCTAAAATTTGCAATATTTTTGAAGAGGCTTGAAAGAATGTGACTAACTATACAGCTGAAAATTGAAAATATGGGTGCTAATAGGAATATGAAACCTGAGGATCTTAACACCTTCCCTCCGTTTTTATGTTTGATTCTGTGTCAGCTTTAATTCCATAGTCAAGATCGGATATTTTATCAAAACATTGATGATACTTATTTTAATAATGGGTGCTCATTTGTGCCATAAACTATTGCAATATAGCAAAGGCCTTTCAGATTAAATAAGTGTTTGTACCTTGAAGACTTCTTTTATTTCATTTTACTAAATGCAATGAACATTTGCAACTCTGCAAGGCACACACATTCTGGAAATGTCTTTATTATATTTTATATCTTCTTACAGACTAGTTAGTTCTTTCATGCCTCCTTTGCTTGTAAGATCTTGCCAACTATATCTGATAATAAACAACACACACAATTTTAAACTTATTTTTCCCCTAAGATCTTACCCTAATCATTAGAAATTCATTGAAATTTTGATTAGGATGTCAAGATAATGGAAGCGGCAAGGTGACCCAGTATTTTGCACTCAGCTTCTTATGTCAGTTTCTCACTAACTGCTCAGTCACTACCACGTAGGAGTTTTTCCCATAACCACTACCTGAAGTGACTTCTACAATCACTCTAAACACTCAGTGTCAGTTGTGTGCTCTTCCTAACACAGGGCCCTAGGCTTCTGGAGATTCTAACATCTTCCACTGCACCATCCAGAACATGTGTCCTTCAATGATGTTATAGAATGATCAAGGGAGAAGGTACAGTGCTACATTAAGACCCTGATCTAATTAAAAGTTTATGTCTAAAACAAAAATAAACCTCACATAGCCATTAAATGTCTCTGCCTCAACTAAACAGTTGCAAAAGGAACAAAACTCATGATAGCAGAAGGCAATAAAGACTTTAGATAAAATCATGATCAGAGGTGAGCCACTGAGGTATTTGTTCTTTGATTTAGATAATGACACGCACAAATGTTATGGTTATTTCCAGAAGAATAACAGTGATATTCTAGATTCCTATATTTTTGGGTGAATCTGTAAATTAATTTTTTTTCATTGCACCAAGCTTGATCAAGGAGACTCATCAAATTATAAGAATAACTCTATAATAATATTCTAAATTCTATAGTGTTGAGAAAAATTGAGAGATTACACCATTATTAGAATCTGTATTTTTCATGTTCTAGGTTTCTGATTTAGGACATGGATGTCAAAACTTTTTAATTCAGAGTGTTTGCCCATGTGTTCCTCAAATCATCTTTATCACAATTCTGTGAAATTTGTATTAAAAATACAGATGATTTGATATTGCCTTATAATATTAAGTTGGACTTGTTAGTAGAGTCCTGGGACCCAGGATTTTAAAAGTGTTACCATGGGGGCGCCTGGGTGGCTCAGTTGGTTGGGTCTTATTTTTGATTTGGGCTCAGGTCATGATCTCATGGGTAGTGGAACTGAACCCTGGATTGGGCTCCATGCATAGCAGGGAGTCTGTTTTAAGATTCTCTCTTTCTGTCTCTCCCACCACTTACTCACACTCATTCTCTCTCTTTCTCTCTTGCTCTCTCTCTCAAATAAATCTTTAAAAATAAAATAAGCAAATAAAAGTATAACCATGAATTAACTCTTATGCATACCTTAGAACAACTGTTCTCATTGACTGGATCAAATGTATGTAAGCTATGACTGGAGCTAGTGGGATGTACATTTTTACAACCACTTTGCAAATTGGTTCAGCATTCTCTATTAATACTGCACACACATGTAACCTATGAAACAGATACTCTGCTCTTAGGCATAGCCTCAACAGAAATGTGTATAGTCCGTAATGGAAAGGTAAACACAAAATTTTCCTTTATTTATACTTGTGCGAACTTTACATGAAACAGTTTTTAATCAGCAGCAGAAAAATAAATTAATTCTATTATATTCTGCAATGGAATTCTTTAAAGGAGTGAAAATGAATAAAATCCTTCTGCAAGCAACACCAAGGCTATATTTTACATTTATAACTTGAGGGGTACCTGGATGGCTCAGTCAGTTGAGTGTCTGACTTTTTTTTTTTTTTCCAAAGATTTTATTTATTTATTTGACAGAGAGAGATCACAAGTAGGCAGAGAGGCAGGCAGAGAGAGAGAGAGAGGAGGAAGCAGGTTCCCTCCTGAGCAGAGAGCCCGATGTGGGACTCGATCCCAGGACCCTGAGATCATAACCCGAGCCAAAGGCAGCTGCTTAACCCACTGAGCCACCCAGGCGCCCCGAGTGTCTGACTTTTGATTTCAGCTCAGGTCATGACCTCACGGCTAATGAGATCGAGTCCCACCCCAGACCAGGATAGAGACAGTTTAAGATTTTCTCTTTTCCTCTCCTTTTGCCAGTCTCCTCTCTCTCTTAAATAAATAAATATATAAATAAAAATTAATAAAAAAAAAACTATAGCTTGAGAAGAAATGGACAGACATAAATCAAAACTGTATTGATCTCATTTATACAGTGTTCAAGAGCAGGCTGAACTAATCTATAGCTCTATAAATCCAGATAGTGGTTATCTCTAGGAAAAGGTGTTTGGTTGATAAAAGACAATATGAGGATGGCTGTGTCTATTTCTTTTATTTTTTTTTGTTTTTGTTTTGTTTTTGTTTTTATTAACATATAATGTATTACTTCCCCAGGTGTACAGGTCTGTGAATCATCAGGCTTACATATTTCCCAGCACTCTCCATAGTGCATACCCTCCCCAATGTCCATAACCTGACCACTCTATCCCTATACCCCCACCCCCAGCAACCCTCAGTTTGTTTTGTGAGTGTCTCTTATGGTCTGTCTCCCTCCCAATCCTCTCTCTATTTCTTAATATTGCTGTGGTTCATGTCCTGTTTATGCTTTTATATATGCAACTTTTTGTTCAGCATGCAATTTGTATTTCAATATAGTTATAATGAAAGAATATAAAACAAAGTGAAGACTTGAAACTATAGCATTTACTTAGAACTAATAATTTTCCCAGTCTGAGGTTAAAATTTATTCTAAAGCCACTTTTATTACAAAATTTAAGCAAACTGCATATCTACCTATACCTCAGTTTCTCAATTATAAAAATTAATTTATAATCCTTAACTTTCAAATATAGTAAAACATAAAATTAAATTGCATAATCTATGAGGAAATGCTCTGTGTGCTAATTATCTGCTTGTCATACCCCACCCCATCATCACTCCCAACACAAAAAAATAATAGTAGAGTAGGTAAAACTCAAGAGTATTAACTGGATCAGTATGCAATGGGGTTTAAATTTCTGGTGTGACATTTTAAGAGTTTTTGTTGGAGTGTTAGTCTCTTTTACTTTCTTGTTCCCAAATGGATACACTGTTAAAAAGGATCATGACTAGTATTTCTTGGAAGCTATCTTTATTTCAGAAAGGTCTACCATGGAGAGATTAGGTCAGCCGTTCTCTGAGTTGAAAGCGAATTTCCAATTCCTCTTTTGATTTCCTTTACAGATATCATTGGGCACACATGTCTTTGCGACTAATGTTGCAGTTAATGTCACAGGGAGGTGGTGCTACTAGCAACGAGAGAAGAAACTGCTAAGACTGGCCCTGAGTCTAAGCATAAGGACCTTCAACTCACCCCAATCTGACACACCAAGGGTAAAGATATTGATTTCCTAGTCTGTGGATGTATATTATTTTGAAGAACTGAACTCATAAGGAGGCTTTGGTAGGACACAGTTTTAGGTTATGGTCATAAATCTGGTCAAATCCACTAACCCTTAAAAACCTTGAGGTAATATACTATTATATATTTCTGATAGACATACATTTTATGCATTTTATAATATCGTACAACAGAATCATAATACATATTTACAACTGTAGTTAAAGTTTAAAGTATTAGTTTCCAAATTATTCTCAGATCCTGAATTACTAAACAATATGTCCCATTTAGGTGAGAATTAGCAAGGTGGCAACTAAAAGTATCCTTTCTTCCTTTAATTCGGCCAATGGAATAATACTGTTCATATATATACATATATATACATATATATACACACACATACAACTAAAAGTATCCTTTCTTCCTTTAATTCGGCCAATGGAATAATACTGTTCATATATATTCATATATATACATATATATACACACACATACATATATATGTATATATATATGTATGTGTGTGTATATATATGAATGTGTGTGTGTGTGTATTTTTTTTTAGACAGAGACAAAAAGCAAGTGCACATATGAAGGTGAGGGGCAATGGAACAGGAAGAGAATGAATCTTTTTTTATTTAATTTCAATTTAATTAATATATATTGTGTTATTAGTTTCAGGTAGTTTAGTGATTCATCAGTTGCATATAATATCCAGTGTTCATTATTTCAAGTGCCCTCCTTAGGGCCTGTCTGTCAAGTAAATAAATAAAATCTTAAAAAAAAAAAAAAAAAAAAAAGAACTTCACTTGTACCAAAAAAAAAAAAAAAAAAAAAAAAAAAATTCAATGGGAGGGATCAAGAAAGAAATTGTTGATAACCAGCAGTAAATTTTTTAAAAAGTTAAGTATGTAAAAGTGACTATTATAGGATTTAAAAATGCAACAAATATTAATTTAAGAGATGATATTTTTATTATCTTTATTATTTCAGATACAGTAGTATCACAAACTAATTCATAAATAAAAAACTTGTACTTTTTTTTAAAGATTTTATTTATTTATTTGAGAGGGAAAGAGAGAAAGAATGAGAGGAAAGAGGTCAGCAGGAGAAGCAGACTCCCTGCTGAGCAGGGAGTCTGATGTGGGACTTGATCCTGGGACTCCAAGATCCTGACCTAAGCTGAAAGGCAGTTGCTTAACCAACTGAGCCACTCAGGCACCCATGTTATACTCTTTTTTAAGAAAAATGGAAAATTTGCCTGCTCCAATGAACCATTATTTAAAAGTAGTCATTTCCCAGAATATCTTCACATGATACTGTGGTTTCTCAACTTTAAGCAGTTTCCACACTTTAGGAAAATATTCTTACCTATGATGGAGAGTAACTCAATAATAAATTTTTACACCTAATTGTCAGGGCACGATTTTCACTTTTTCCCAAATCAATTTGTAGACTCTGGTAGTTTATTCAGCAAATATGTATTGAAATCCTACAAGTTTCAGAAACTGGGGATAGAATAGTGAGCAAAAAGAGGGACCACTGTGAAGGAAGGACCCAGGCAGCAGAGGTCTAATAACCATATGAATAATAGCATAATAATGATTGCTAAACCTCTTGATCTTTACAAATACAAGATATATCTGAAGTAAGGTTATATATACTCAGAGCCTTAAAATTTAGTGGTTAATCTAAGAGAGTAGATGATGCTTTTCCCCTTGTGATTTGATTATTTACTTCCAGGATTAATTTTCTTATCCCATTTATATAAGAGAAAAGGAGACATAGGAGTGAATATAAGTTGAATTGTTACTTACAAGTCAGGAAGTGACTCAAGGTAACAGAATATACACCACAGAGAACAAATGGCATGTCAAAAAATACACACTTGCAAGCACACACAGGTAGTTATATGTCAACCAAATGTTTATTAATGGAGGTATAATATTATAGGAAAATATAACAATGTGTATCATATATATTTTTAAATTTAAGATACTTCCTCCTATATATCCTTTTGTGTCATATATTGGTATACTTCTTAATATGCTCTAAATTTATAAAATCAATCTATTCATTCCTTTATTTGTAATTGACTAATAATTTATACACAGATCATAGTGTCATATATATATTAGTAAAAATTCAGAAACAATGCAAATGTCTAACAGAAGTGAAATATTTAAGTCAATGTTTTATGACATCAGGTTATTCACTAATTTAATAATAACCTTTCTTTTTTTTCTCTTTTCTTTAAAAATTTCTTTTCAGCGTAACAGAATTCATTGTTTATGCACCATACCCAGTGCATGCAATATGTGCCCTCCATATTACCCACCACCTGGCTCCCCCAACCTCCCACCCCCCACCCCTAATAATAACTTTAATAAAAAACCACATCTTGTCCATAAAAAAAAAAAAAAAAAAAAAACATCTTTAAAATTATGTAATAACAAAGAAATATGCAGCATTTTATACCATATTTACCATATGAACTATATTTTATTTAAGGAGATTGAGACAGAATGTTATGAATAAAACCATATGAAACTACATTTTATTTAAAGAGATTGAGACAGAATGTTATGAATAAAATGGTTACTCAAAATTAGAAAAATTTTTAAAATGCATATTTATAGGAGAACTGATTTTTCTTCTAATTATTGCCATGCTATTTTTTAATAGCTCTAGTGTATACATTTCTTTTATAATCAGAAAATGTACTAAATGAAAGAAACATGTATATATAATTAACACACTAAACATTCACGGAGCAATAACTGTGTTTCTGGAACTGTATTAAATATTGATGCTGAAGGGCACCTGGGTGGCTCAGTCAGTTAGGTCTCTGACTCTTGATTTCTGCTCAGTTCATGATATCCAAGTCCTGAAACTGAGCCCTGCATGCTGGGGGCGTGGAGCCTGCTTAAGATTCTCTTCCTCTCCTTGTGTGCCCCCAAATGATTTTGATAAGGTGTTATCCTGCAAAGTTACATAAATAGTACACTTAAATATATGCCATAAGTACTACATCAAGTCAAATGTAAAAAGACAATTGGGTACCTAATCCTGATTGGAATTTGAGCAACATGCATGTAAGAAAATGAAATTTGAACTGAACTTGCGGAAGAGTAGGGGGTTTCTAGGCATTCATTTATTAAGTAAATAACTTGCATCAGGTAAATAACAAAAATGATATAGCACACGAAGGCATGCAAGAGTGGCTGGAGTTACAACGGGCGGCAAGTACCTAAAGTTATTGTTCAAGCATGAGTAGCGGTAAGAGCAGAATGGGAAGTGCCAGTCTAACAGTTAAACCCTCTCTATGATAAGATAGTAAGTTTGGACTTTCTCCTGAAGGTTATAGAGCAAGATTTATGTTTGTTTCTTAAGGAATAACACAGAGGGGGCTATTTTTATTTTGCAAAGATGACTGTGGTGGCAACATTTAAAGAGATTCAAGGAGAAGGGAGAGTGAGTTGGAAGCTACTGTGTTCTTCTAAGTGAGCAGATGGTTTCAGTCAGAACTAGTACAATAGAAATGGAACAGAGACAGCACACACTTGTAGTCTTAGTAAAATAAAGGTGGCAGGTTCAAAATAAGGAGGTTAATTAAAGATAACTATACATTGATTAGTTTTAAAGTTCATGGCAGTATGTTTGTTTAAAAATGTGGAAAATTTGAAGAGGCAGTGGTTTAAGATGCATTTACTTTTAATTCATCAATATATCAAAATATGTATTAAGCAGTACCAAATAAAAACGAATCCATACCTATGTAAGGAAAATCTTTTTTCAGAAGGATGACTGCATTGGAGAAAATGTTCTGACCAAGAGCAAAAAGCCTTCACTTTTATAAGGAGGAGTAAGTTGCCGGGGAGAAGCAAAAGAAGTGAAGTTGCCCAACAGAATGGAGATGTCTGTCTTCCATTTTGACAGCATATAGGTCATGAAGGCAAAGTTTTGTTAAGGGCATTTTGTTCTGATTGATGAGTGGGAACAAGAGATTCAACTAATCATTTATGAGAGAAAGATGAAAATTTAGAAGATCTGTTATAGGGAAGTAAAAGGGAGGGGCATCAGTGAATCTTATCTAAACCTTACAGTGAAGAATGGCTCCTCCCAGAGCCATCTGGCTGTTTCCAGAACACAGAAAGGTGAGGGATTTTCCTTAACTGTTGGTCTTTTCCAGGATCACAGGGTTCAAATAAGATTCAGTGTTAGTAGCCACAGTGATATAGACACAAGAGTCAAAATGAAGAAAGTAAAGCTGCCTTTAGAAACAACCAGTCTACCAGAGAAGAGAAATATGTTAATAACTCCTATACTTAAATAAACGTTTTAAGAGAGGTATGGAAAACATAAAATATGTGTCTATAAAAGATTGTACGTGGTTTTCATCTGCACTGTTAAATATTTTTTAAGAGTTGTTAATAGAGTGAAGCTATTAAAACTGCATTGCTCGGGCTTCTGGGAGCCACAGGTGTAGAAGCCAGGGCTACACCTCAAACTGGCTGGGCTTCTGAAACTGGCGGGATGACTGTGGTATTGGCACACAGTGAAGTAAACCCCAACACTCAGGTGGCAAATCGCCAGGGCATCTAGCAGGCTTACAGCCTCTCGGCGGGACTGCCACATGTGGCTCTGCTCAGCTTCTCCTTCTTCAGCACTTCTGTTGTCTTGACTCTGACCCACATCATCGCCCTGTCTGTGCATGTCTTCTTACATATGGTGAAACGGACACCCTCGGAGACTCCTGATAAAGGAATGGCTCTGCTACTGACACGTTGAGAACAGATGGACTATGGATTCCAGCTCACCTCTTCCCGCAGTTCTCAGCATCTTTCCTATTGTACTCTGCTTCCCAGCCAGCTTCTATACTATGCAACCTGCTGCTCCCATTCTCGTCAACACACTTCATGGATCAGCCTTCTGCTGCCTAAGTTGTCCCAACTCTATAGGGTTTGTCCCTTTGGCATCAAACAAGTACGGAGGGATGGAGCTGGGAAAGAATCTGAAACAAAACACTGTAACAGTCTTCCCTTCTCCATGCTGCCTTCTGTATGTTGAAAGCCTGAGAACTAAGCTTTCCTACACCCCCTAGAAGATAACAAGTTGGAAAGTGAGGCTCCCTGGGTCCAGCCCTGTTAGGAATAGGGCTCTTTGGGTCAGAAAAGGATGGTGGAATAAGGGCCAAATCTCTCTCCTCCATAGCAGGAAGCCATGTTTGGGCAGCATATTTGATGATTTAGTTTTCCCAGGTCTTCTGCCCCGCTACCCTCCATCTCTGTCTTGCTGTGTATTTTCCTTACAATAAAAATGATTTTTTTTTTCAGGAAAAAAATGTGTAGCTCACAAGGAAGACAAATAGAAGGAACCTTCTGGGCAAGGGACATAGCATGTGCTTAGGAGAGGACAGGGCTAATTTCAGCATGCTAAGATCATACTGGGAGAACTAAGAGACATAGTTAAGAAAAATGGGCAGAAGCCAGATCAGAAGATCTTGACAATATTCCTACAGGCTATAAAGTAACATCAAGTGGGTCCATTCCTCTACATTTTCGTCAACGTAGCCACTTTGCTGCTTATAAAATTAGCTGGAATTTTGCTTCTCCTTTCTTTTTGCTTCATAGTCTGAGGAGGTAAGGGCAATTTGACGATTTAGTATATGCTACTGAAATGTAACTTGGTAAAACACATTTGCAGAAGGTTTGGGTAACATTAGCAAAATATGGCATTTTTACCTTGATTTCACTTGAACCTGAGTTTCTAGAGGAATATTTAAGTGTTTCAAATAAATTTCCATAAATAGTAGAATAAGGTTAATGCCATTTAGTATAAGTTCATAATTTGTCCTTTTATATTCTTAGCATATAGGTGACATCACTTCACTTCTAAGGAGGAAAATTGGTCAGGTTTCAAGAAATTAAATTAGAGTGCTAGTAAAATCTCAGTGCCAAAATAAAAATGTGCATGCCTCTGGGTTTTGTCCATGGGTAAGATAACATTTCAATAATTTTTGCCTATGACTTTTGGGCATTTTATCTCACCAACAAAGATTTAAGGTGGACTTCCTTGCCAGTTCTACTAACCCACCCTACAACTAATTTTTTTCCTAACATTTGTTCAAACAGTATTCCAATGATTCTTTCCTAACCCCTCTACCCCATTTTAGTTTTTCCATACTTTAACATTTCTTGTTGGAAGGACTTATTTTCCTTTTTAGTGGTGCTGTTTATGAGCTATAAGAATGGTTCTGAAACTTTAATCTAAGAATCTGTTAGAGAACTAATTTAAATGCAAATTCTTAAACATATCAACAAAGATTCTGAATCAGTAAGTTAGTAGTCTTAGGCCAAAGAATGTCTGTGTTTAATAGTCATTGCAGATAATTGGAACAGTGATTTTCCACAGAATATTTAGAGAATAATTGCATGATAAAGCAGAAATGGGCTGAAAATCAGCCTAATTAGCTCTAGATATTTTATTACTAGAATTTGAGTTTCAAAACTTAGCAGGTAATAGAGATTCATATTGCTTATATTTAAAAAAAAAATGCATTCTGTATATGGTGTCCATGTAGGGTGTTATGTTTTAAGGAAGAATTTGACTGATCTTGTTTTTCTAGTCAAATACCATCATAAATTCCTCAAATCATCAGCATATCTAAGATGAGATTGTTACAGTTCTGTTTGTTCCTTTTTCATTGGCTAAACCCAAGAAATTGACAGTGGGGAGTTAAATGGCCCATATGGAATGAAAGAGAATTTCGAATAGGACACTTCCATTGTAGAAATGACACTGAAATTGTCACTGAACATTTTGTGTTTAACAGTTTGGTGTCAAATCCATTTTTCAGAGCTGATGATCTATTTAAGACTTAAAAGAGTAGTATATTGTGTATTTTTCTTATTAGTTTTATTTCTCTTTTTTTATCACTAGTAGTTACGACAGCAACTATCACTGTGTAGGTGTTCTATACGTATTTGTGAATGAACAATTAAATAAATGCATAAATGGCATGATATGGTATAATTTCAAGTATTTCATTGAATTAGATTGGTTCTCTATAGGGGATTGACATTAAAAAATACTTTTTATTGTTTATGACTTTTTATTGTTTATGACTGACTGGATTGAATATTGTCCCCTGAAAATTCATGCCCCTTAGAACCTGTGAATGAGACTATTTTGGGAATTAGAGTCCATGCAGATGTAATCAACTTAAGATGAGCCCATACTGCATTAGGGTGAGCTCTAAATCCATTATGACTAATGTCCTTATACGAAGAGGGAAATTTAGATACACACACACACACACAGATAGAAGATGACCATGCATAGATGGAGGTAGAAATTCTAATAATAAAAATACAAACCAAGGAATTCCAAAAATTGCTAGTAGCCATCAGAATCTAGGAGAAAAGCAGGAAAAATAATATTAAATAGGAGAGTAAGACCTTTACTGACACCTTGATTTTGGGTTCTAGCCTCCACAACTGTGATAACATAAATTTCTGTTTTTATAAGCCATCCAGTTTTCAGTACTTTGTACAGCAGACCTAGGAAACTAATACAAAGACCAACAACTTTAAAAAGATAAACGTAAAGCAATGATTACATTCTGAACTCAATTATCTTTTTATTTGTTTTATTTATAACAATTTATATTGTTATTTTTTAAGTAAACAAATATGCATTTAAAATATATTTCATTTCTGTATACTATTCTCTAAATCTTTGCTTCTGCTTCTTTTTTTTATTTTTTATAAACATATAATATATTTTTATCCCCAGGGGTACAGGTCTATGAATCACCAGGTTTACACACTTCACAGCACTCACCATAGTTTGCTTCTGCTTCTTAAAATCTTTGTTGCATATAACATCCCCAGATATTATACCATGTTTATACTAGTATACTTTCACATGAATCTTATTTTAGCTTTATGTGAAAGATATTTTGTTATTAATGGAAAAGTGATATTTATTTATTTATTTATTTTGTGGGGGATATTTATAATAGGTGCATAAAATATTAAGTTCTACTCTTGGCACATTTAATTTGAAAAAAAAAAAAAGAAGAAAGAAAGTTGCTCCAGTGAAAGGACCTATTGTCTATTGTCTTAACAGGGGAGAAGGTCAATTCTGTATTTCATAGAGAATATCAGACCACCTCCAATAAGAAATTCCTATGGAGGAGTGCTTGGGTGGCTCACTTGGTGGAGTGTCTGACTCGATTTCAGCTAGGGCCATGCTCTCCTGGGAGTCTTTTGGAGTGCTGGAGGATTTCTCTCCCTCTCTCTCTGCCTCTCCCCCGACTTCCACACACATTAAATCTCAAATAAATAAATCTCTCTTTTTTTTTAAGAAATTCCTATGGAAAACAGATTATTGAAAGTTCAGCAAATGTTTTTATCTTTTTAAAACCAGCATGACATTTCCTTAAAATTTTAATTATAAGAATGCTAGAATTGCTCACTAGAAAATCAAGCCACAGTTTGATAGAGTTGAAAAAACTCCACGGTTTACAGTTGGTATGAGATTAGGCTAAGCATTTGTCTAAAATGTTTCATGCAGCTCACACTGGGTTCCAAAGGCAGTACACTTTGTATTAATTTTAACTACATGTTTGAATCCAGTTATTTTGAACCTCTTGATGATAGTGCCCCTTTGTGGGATTTGAAATAATCTGGAATAAGTCATGCTGCATTGTACCCACATGGCTTCCTACTTAAGAATTAATTGCTAACATTTTGCCTTCTCCTTATGTGCATTATGCTCTAAACATAAGGACTTCTTATAATTAAGGGAAATTGCCAGTACCCTGGCCAGCAGAGTAAATGCAAACTTGTATTAACAATACTATAAGCCCCTATGTTTGTACAAGAAATTACAATAATGTCCTAAACTCAATGTCAAGTTTTATTCCCACAATAATGACTCTTTTGAGCTAATGCTTATTCAAGGAGAATATAACTGTGTGAATGTAATGGACAATGAGATTATACCTTTATCATTTCCAGGAATCTTTTTGTAAACATGTTAAAGAATATTATTTGATTACTCTTGAAATAAAGTTTTTGTATATTTCAATACACCTTCTAATCATTTTAATTTTTCAGATATTGGTGGGGACCATGGTTGGTGGGGAGGATAAAGCAAGAATGAGAATATTTATGTTATAAAATTTTTTAAAAAATTGATCATTTCTTATTAAAATTATTTATTTGACAGAGAGAGAGAGAGATCACAAGTACGCAGAGAGGCAGGCAGATAGACAGGAGGGAGCAGGCTCCCTGCTAAGCAGAAAGCCCGATATGGGACTTGATCCCAGGACCCTAAGATCATGACCTGAGCTGAAGGCAGAGACTTAACCCACTGAGCCACCCAGGCGTTCCCAAATTATTTATTTTTGTTGAAGTATTATTTGCATGCAGTGTCACACACAGATCTTTGGTGTGGAAAACTCTGTATGAGTTTACAAATGCATAAATCCATGTAATCCATGAACCTATCAAGAGATAGAATATTTCTGGTACTCACACACATCCCTTGTACGCCTTTCCAATCAATCATCATCCCCTCTGACCTTATGCTTTTTCCAAACATTGCTCTGATATTTTTCACTACTGTCTGGATTTGCCTCTTCTGGAACATCATATAAATAAATCATTGAGTGTACTCTTTTGTGTCTGGCTTCTTTTATTCAACATTGTCTTTTTTGAAGTTAATCCATGTTGCTATACACATCCCTGGTCCATTCATGCTTATTGTAAAAATCTAAAAATTTCATTTTTCTGTCTCCTAGCCTTCATGTCATCACATATTTTAAATATACAACATTATATTGAGTTATGATTGACATACAAAAAGCTGTACATATTCATCGTGTACAACCTGATGAACTTGGAGACCTGGAGAGAAATAGACACCCTATGAAACCATCACCACACTCTATGCCATAAACAAACCCATTACCTCTAAAGTTTTTCCTGTTCTCTTTATGATTGTTTTGGTATTGTCTGCTTAAAAACACACATTTTACTCTTTATATATTTTAAACTCTGTAATACTCTGACATAATGTTTAATTTATACATTTGATTATCTTCAAAGAAGATGATGAAAGATAGAAAAAAAACAGGCACAGTATTTATATATATTTTTGTGTATTTATCATTTCTGATGTTTCCATTTTTTTGTGTAGGCCCAAATTTTGTCTAAAGTCTTTTTTACTTCCACCTAAAGATTTTTTATTTAGCAGTTTTATTGCACTGGTCTGCTATCAATATATACTTCCAGTTCTTATTTGTTTGAGAATTTATGTAGTTTGCTTTCAATTTATGGATCTTACTTGAAATAGAACTCTAAGTTGACAAGTTTTGCTCCATTGTGTTTACTTTGTTTTGCTTTGTTTTCAGCTCCTTAAGAATTTATCAGTGTCTTCCAGCTTATCTAGTTTCTCATAAGTCTTTTCCTTGTCATTTTTAGCCTGTCCATAATCTATATTTTAATTTATCTGCTTTTTTTTTTTTTTTTTTTTTTAAAGATTTTATTTATTTATCAGAGAGAGAGAGGGGGAGAGAGCGAGCACAGGCAGACAGAATGGCAGGCAGAGGCAGAGGGAGAAGCAGGCTCCCTGCGGAGCAAGGAGCCTGATGTGGGACTCGATCCCACAACACCGGGATCATGACCTGAGCTGAAGGCAGCTGCTTAACCAACTGAGCCACCCAGGCGTCCCTAATTTATCTGCTTTTAAGATGGGATCCTTATCATCAATTTTCAGCCTTTGGATTATGATTTTTCCACTGTGTGATTTTCTTTATGTTTATCCCACTTGAAGTTTGTTGACTTTCCCAACTATGCAGAGTTTATGGTTGTCAAACAACTGGAACATCTTCGGTAAAGTTTTGAATATTTGTTCTGTCCACCTGCCATCCTGTGCCTAAAATTCCATGCATGTCATGACACCTTATATCCTCCCATAAGGCAGTGAGGTTCTGTTCATTCATCTCCACAATTTTTAGACATGGCGCTTCAATTGGTATAATGTCTATTTCTCTGTCATGATGTTCCTTCTTTTTTATACACTGTCCAATATGCTATTAATCCCACCCAGTGATTTCTTCTTTTCAGATTTCATATTTTAGTTTTAAAATTTCCATATGATTACTTTTTAGTAGTTCTAAATTCCTTGTCTCTCATCATGTTCATCTTTTCCTTAATATATTTTAATATTTTTATAATCACTGTTTTATAGTCTTTGCTAGAGGTTTCATTTTTTTCCAGCAAATCTTGGGTAGCTGTATTGATTGAGAAAAATTTTCATCTTTCTGGGTCACACAGTTTTAGTCCTTTACATATAATTTTTTATTGTACACCAATCATTATGGAAAGTATACTGCTGGACTGGAGTGGGAGTTTTTTTATGGCAGAAAATCAATTTATTTCACAAGTAGTTTGACCTTTTTGAGGATCATTTTAAATTTTGTTAGACATGTGGTGTTTACTTGTATGTAATGCTTACTTCTGGTCTAGTTGAGCTCTAACCCTATGGTGAGAACTTTCCGTGATCTCCCCTGAATTCTGACTCCCTTGCTAATTTTAGAGTGCTCAGAATGCCACTCTACTTGGGTTGTTTGGAACACAATTATTTTCTAGCCTTTTATGAGTTTCAGGGATACTCATCTCACAGTCCGTGGATACTTATTCTTATACCAGAGGTGTTTTTTTTTTTCCCCCTTCCCAATAGTTGTTCTTTTTATGGCCTCATACAGACAAGGCACGCATGGGATCCAGCCCAAACTCAAGGGAAGGCTTTCACTTCCATGCAGATCTTTTTTTTCTCTGCTTCACTGCCTCATCTCCAGTACTTCATTCTGAAACGTTTAGACATCTTAGTCACCCTGCACTCTGATCTCATCTTAACAAAGCAGCACATTCTATATGCTGCAACTGTCCTCACACACATGCTGTGGTTTAGAAAATGCCTCCAGGCAGAAAGTCAGGATAATCATGAAGCTTATCTTATTTAGCATCCTTATCTCACAGATGATGGTCCTGAACAGTCTTCTGTCTAACATCTAACACCATTTATTTTGTGCTTTTTCCTTCAGTCATTTGTTTATGATGAAATGTCTAGTCTAGTCTAGTAGTTATTATAATCTCATGACTGGAGGTGTAAATCAGTTACAGAGTCTTAATTATGAAATTATGAAACAACTATTTCTAAATTCAAAATGTATCATTTTTATTGTGCTATTTCAGTCAACAATATGTTTGCTTTAAATACCAAGTATAAGGATCTATAATTGGGAACTCTTTCCTGTTAAAAACCCCAAAGGTTTATGAACTTGACTGAAGTCATACAATACATAGTTTGAGATCCATATATGAATCCAGACAGTGTGATTCACATCAATGCACTCAATCATTTTGTTGCTTCTCTTTTCCATGATACAGTGATGAATACTTGTATTTATCAGTTTAACTGGGCCACAGTGTGCCCAGATATTTAGCTAAATATTATTTCTGGGTGTGTCTGGGATGGTGATTCTAGATGAGAATTGGTAAACTGATAAAAGTAGATTGCCCTTCCCAGCATGGGTAGTCCACTTTCAATCCACTGATGACCTGAATTGAATAAAACACTAAAGAAGAAAGAATTCTCTTTCTCTCTCTGTCTGTTTTCAAGCTGTGACATGGGTCTTCCTCCATCTTCAGACTTGGGCTCATACTGGGACCCACACCATCAGCTCTCACAGTTCGCAGGCCCTTGGATGAGGACTAGAACTTACACCATCTGTTCTCAGGCTTTTAGACTCAGATTAGAACTACACTGTTCATTCTCCTAGGTCTCTAGCTTGCCAACTGAACATCTTGGATAAGCCAATTCCTCACTTTAAATATCTCTCCAGTTCTCTCTCTCTCATTCTCAATGTCTCTTATGTAAGCAGAAATTTCATCAGTAATGTGTCAAAATACCTTAAATTTCCAAATTTTAAGAAATTTCTAAGTCATTTGTAAATTTTAGGAAATTTTTAGTCATTCATAAATTATGATACAATCTACTTTCAGCTATATATTACTATACAGCATACACTTGACCTCTAGTACTAAACCAAAAATATTTTATGTCACAATCATAATTTTTCAGTGTGATTCATATTTCCTTGATATACATTCTTATTTTCTCCAGCTGTATTAATTAAAAATTATTATCTGTTAGTTTTAAAACATACAGTGTTTGAAAGGAGCTGAATCTGGAGAAAAATATAGCCTGGGGCTATTGATTTAACATCTCAAGGTATACAAATACACAGATCTGTGAAGATAGAAATCACATTTGTGTTTTTCAAAGGTGTATTTCCAGGAATCTGGAACACTGCCAACTAATGCTTATTGAATGACTGAAGTTCACAAAACACATTTCACATACTTTTGATAGCATTGGGCATTGAAACAATAACTTGATTCCTTAAGAAAGAGGAATAAGGAGGGTGCCTGGGTGGCTCAGCCAGTTAAGTGTCTGTCTTCAGCTCACATCATGATCTCAGGAGCCTGGGATCGAGCCCTGCATTGGACTCCCTGCTCAATGTGGAGCGTGCTTCTCCCTCTCCCTTGTCCCTGCTCATGTTCTCTCTCTTTCTCTATCAAATAAATAAATGAAATCTTAAAAAATAAAAGGAAAAGGATTAAGGTTTCCCTGACTTTGCATAAAATTACTAAGTTTTATTTAGAATAAAATATAGTTATACATTTAAAAAATAAGGAAGAAGAATAAACAGTTCTATAGAATTGTGAACAAATTCTATCTCTAGTTAAGTTGATTTTGCCATCTATGTTCAACAAGAAAGAAGGGAAATAGATTAACTTATCTAGAAAAGAAGAGTATTTGAAGATAAAAATTTGAAGGTAAACACTGGATAAATTACATATAAAAATATTTTGATGGCTTAAACTTCTACATGATCAGCATTCTCACTTCTACATAATGAATAATTTCATCAGACTTTTCAAACAATGGTATATCATTTCATTCCTTTCATTTTCCCTGTGGACTTGTTCCCCGCACAGCCCTAAATTAATAGCACACTATTTTTATATTGATACCATATCAAACTATTTTAGTTCTTTGATTTTACAGGAATTTATAACATATTTCTTCATCTGTATTTTAATGCAATATTTAGATATCAAAATAAGAATGAATAATGTTTGTATATGTTAAAACTTACACATAGACAAAATAAGACATTCTGCTGGAACTAGACCTCCTTTATTTATATGTATTCTAGAAGAATAGACTTTAGTCATTTAAAAATGATGACAACAACAAGTTGCCAGACTTTTTTTTTTTAATTTTTAATTTTCTATAAACATATATTTTTATCCCCAGGGTTACAGGTCTGTGAATCACCAGGTTTACACACTTCACAGCACTCACCAAAGCACATACCCTCCCCAATGTCCATAATCCCACCCCCTTCTCCCAACCCCCCCTGCCCCCAGCAACCCTCAGTTTGTTTTGTGAGATTAAGAGTCACTTATGGTTTGTCTCCCTCCCAATTTCATCTTGTTTCATTGATTCTTCTTCTACCCACTTAAGCCCCCATGTTGCATCACCACTTCCTCATATCAGGGAGATCATATGATAGTTGCCAGACTTTTAATTTTAGGAAGAGAATATTGGAGGCAACAATACAGATGTTAGGGTAGATGCATGAGATTACAGATGTTAGGCACCTGGCATGGATAACAAACAAATGTATTGGGCTTGTAATTACTTCCAGGCGCCTATCATCTTGTTTAATCCTCATAATAGCTGAGGTAGGTATTATTATTGCTCATGCTTTTCAAATGAGGTAACTGAGAATTGGAGAAGTTAAAACCTTTCTAATAATCACACAAATACTAAGTGACACAGGCAGGACTGAAACCCAATTTGGCATGACTCCAAATTCTGTAGTCACTGCCACCATGGGAAATGTTAGCATAAGTAGTTTTAGCTTATAAATTTTTAGACAAGAAGCAGAAATTGTCTTGCATGTGTATTTCACATAGGTCCTAAGATAAGGTAGAAATAACAAAATATTTTTTAAAAAATGATAATACATTTCCTACCAACACAAATGTAAAAGCTGGATATCTCTGAGATACCTTAATTCAAAATGCATGCTACAGACACAAAGCAGGGTAAGTGCTCTAACAGGAATTCTAGAACTGAATATCATCTCCAGTTCATAGTTCCCAACTCAATTTTGTCACAACACTTAAACTCTATTTTCTTTTTCAAGTGAGTTTTGCAAGAAAGATAATAAGCCCCAATGATACGGATGCATTTTTCTTCCTGTTTATACCATAACTTCTCTCTGATACTAACATCTCAAATTTGCTTTATTTAAGTTTCTAGTCATTTTTCCCCAATATATAGCTAGAGATGTTTAATACATGAGTTTTTTTTTTAATACAGACTAAAATTTCCAAGCCTGTGTAATATGTTCAGTTTGAATTATTTTCTCTCTCTCTCTCTCTCTCTCTATATATATATATATATATATTTGAAAAGATTTTCAAAAAAAATTAACTCAATCTGAGGTGCCTGGGTGGCTCAGTCAGTCAAGTGTCTGCCTTAGGCTCTGGTCATGATCCCAGGGTCCTGGGATATAGCCCTGTGTCTTGGGAGTCTGCTCAGCAGGAAGTCTGGTTCTTCATGTCCTTCCCTGCACTCATGCCCTCTCTCTCTGTCTCTCTCAAATAAATAAATAAAATCTTAAACATATTAATGGAATCTTAGTAAAAACAGTCATTATTTTTACTGATGTGTAGGGCCTGTCAAAATATCCCTTATGAAGTGAAAGATAAGTTGCTACGTCTGGTTCACCCTACAACCAAGAAGGAGGCACAAGAGAGTTAGAGACAGCTGTAGGTCTGTAAGTCAAAATGTGGGCAATGAAACTTTGAAATGATCTAGGTTAGCGTTCTAAATGATGGAATGTTTTTTTTTTTAAAGATTTTATTTATTTATTTGACAGAGAGAGATGACAAGCAGGCAGAGAGGCAGGCACAGAGAGAGGAGGAAGCAGGCTCCCTGCCGAGCAGAGTCCTGGGGCTCTATCCCAGGACTCTGAGATCATGACCTGAGCCGAAGGCAGTGGCTTAACCCACTGAGCCACCCAGGCACCCCTGATGGAATGTTTTTATTAGTCAATGTCTTCCAGAGATACAGGTCAATATTTTTATGAGGAATTGGCTCACATAATGAGGTCACCGAGAATTCCCATGATCTCCTGATTTCAGGAAAGCCACTGATACAGTTCAAGTCTGAAGGCCTGAGGCACAGGGGCGCCAACAGTGTAAATCTCAGTCCAAGGGCTGGAGAAAACCATTAAAGGAGTTCAAGTAGGTAAGCTGGAAGTTAGAGGAGACAAATTCTTTCTTAACCACCTTTTGCTCTGTTAAGACACTCAGTGGATTGCATAGCACCCACTCACACTGGGGAAGACACCTACTTTAATGAGTTCACTCATTCAAATGCTAATCTCATTCAGAAACACCCTTGAGGATATATCCAGAAATAATATTTAACATGGGCACCCCCTTGAATGATTCAAGTTGACACATAAAATTAACTATCACAACACTTAGAAAGAATTGAATAATGATCTGTATTAGTCAGCTTGAATAGGGGGGCAGCATCTTCTAGGAAATAAAGGGAGCCTAAGCAAGGGCTGAGTGAAGCTCTATATAAGGGCTAATTAGTATTTTCTGATAGAATAAATAAATGAAGAACGTTGCACAAAAGAACATGGTTTGTGTGGAAACTACATGAAATCTAGTCAGCTGGTTCACAAAGTATCAGGTAGGGAAAGATAGAAAATGAATTTTATAATATAAGCAGGATTATCAATGTCTTCTTACAAGAGTTTTATCTTTGTCCTATAGTTGATGGAAAACTGTTTAAGGGAATACCCCATATATTTTTAATGTGACAAAACTGGAGACCCACAAGGCAGTTAGAGTGCAAGACTAGCTGAAGATCTGAACGCATGCAAGATACTGCAGGAAGTATTCATTGAGAAATTTCTAACTTGGTAATGCATTACCAGAGCAAAGAACTCTGTAGTAGCTGATGTAGAAAAGACAATGCTAGGGTTCAAAGCCGACAGACAACAGAGACTCTTGAGATTTCGTTGGTGTAAAAGGTGATTTTATTAAAGCACAGGAACAGAACCCATGGGCAGAAAGAGCTGGAATGGGGTCATGAAGAGTGGCCCATTATATACTTTTAAGTTGGGAGGGGGTTAGAGATAGCATAAGTCTCTAAGGAATTTTGGAAACAAGATTTCCAGGAGCTTGAGGGAGCTAGCTGTTGTTGGGAAAAGGTCATTTATTACCATCGAATAGGCCATGTGCTTGGGAGGTTTAGAAATAAAGGATATTTCCAAAGGAATTTTTGTACATTAAAGTAGATTTACAGGATTGGGGTGGAGAGTGTTAGGCTAGGATTGCCTTTTGCCCTTAAACTATTAACATCTAAGCAGTTGAGTCCCTAGAGGAATGTCAGTCTTCAAGCACTGGGCTGTGGAGAGTAAGGAAATTTAATATTTTTTCTTCTGCCTTTGTTTCCCTCATCAGTAGCCACTTGAATTGGAGCAATAACCACAATATTCCAGATAGAAACGGCAGCATGAAGTTGGATATATAAGTAAAAGACTAAAGTCTGGACTGATTATATAAATGTGAGATCGTAACGTGTTTGTATGGATATTATATTGGCTAAGTGTAGAATTCAAGGTAGAACAACAAGGAAACAGTTTGAGGAGACAGAGCTCTAAGCAAGTTAGGGAAAAACTGCGGAACTCTTTTGTTTAGTAATCAAACATTATCGGCGTGTCAGATAATTTTGGAAGTGATTACCCTTCGTTTTATTATGAGTCAAGTTGTCTATTTTCAGGGAGCCAGCGATGACAGCTCACAGTGAGGTCTTGTGCCCGGTGAGAACTGTGGTCCAGTGTATGGAGTTCTTGTTTAGAAAAAGCTTTGGGGTAAATTTTCATGGGGAACATCCACTCAGTTTTAGAAAGGTGATTGTTAAGCCCTTAATTACTGCAAGGAATGCTTAGAGGTTATAGCAACTGCATTAAATATCATTGAATGTGCATAAATCTTAAAACCCCATTAGGACAGAGGAAGAAAGAACAAGTACAAAGATATACAATTGGTTGTTTCAGTGGATCTTTAGATCTTTTCCTTAAAAAAAAAAAAAAAAAAAAAAAAGTTCAGATCCAAGCAGACCCTTTCCAAGGCCAGGGAAAATAGAAGGATGTGATTGCAAGAAAAAGGGATCACACAGAAACAACCTAATTTAAATTTTTCAATTACCCATGTTTGACTACGTTCTGCTCTGCATACCAAATGTCTCTTGGCTTTAGTGTAAAAGCTCCAGTAGAGGGGAGCTTGGCAGCCCATCATTGTCTTAGTGTAATCAGGCACTTAGCAACCCTGACATCGGATGCTGGCATTCTCTGTTTGGAAACAGCGGTGGATTCCACAATGAGGTAGTTGATTGCTAATTTAGTGTACTAATGGAGAGAAGCGGGGGGCCTCCATTCTGCACCTGAATCCAGATGCCAGTTTGCTACCAAGATAATATGTTATTTAAAGATTAATTTACCCATTTGTTGGTTCTAAAGAGATTTTATAGTGTGCATTTTCCCAGACCCTTTATCTCTTATCTTTCTCAATAGTGTTCATGAATGGTCATTTTTGCTTCTCTAGATCTTCCCTAAGTTGTACGAATATTAGAAAAAATGAGGATACAACTTATTAATTATAATTAAGTAAGTAAATCTAAGCAGTTAAAACATCAGCAGTTAGACAATGAGACTTAAAGGGTGTATATATTTTAAAAAGTTTAACATTTTAGAATACCAAATATTTATTTTTTATTAACATTCTGTAGTTTGTCAAGGTCCATCATACTTATTTAACAGAATTTCATATATTGAGAAATATTTTCATAACTGCAATATTAAACTGAAATGTTAATGTCATATACTTATATCAGTAATAGCTACATATACTTTTCCACAGGTCAGTAAAAATTAAATGTAACCTCAACTAAATCATTCTAGAGGAAGAAATAGAGAAAGATACAATAATCAAATATATCATATATGGCTTTAATAAGTCTTAAAAGTAGCATCACCATTTGATAGACAAAATTAAATGGTTAACCCTCAAGAAACAAAATAGAACCACATTCTACATGATAAAATTAATATAAAATAGAATGTTATTAAGAGATTCACAGACCTGTACCCCTGGGGATAAAAATATATGTTTATAAAAAATAAAATATTATATTAAAAAAAAGAGATCCAATATACTCTTTTTTAAAACCAAAACATGCATAAAATGTGAAATAAATAAAAATACCATAAATCGAAACTGTGGGATTACATTACATAGTGAACAGTGCATGGGTTGTTTAACAAAAGAAGTTTTATTTTTTTTCCATTAACCATATTTGTTAAGGCTACATATTCAGCAATAAATTAACAAAATACCATCAAAACCCTTTAGTAGAGAAAAATCTGCAGGAGTGCATTTTGTAAAATAGATGCATATTTAATTGAAATAAGATACAACAACTCAGGTTGATTCAAGTTCTGTTAAACTAATATGCAGAAAATCTATATATTTCCTTAATACAATATAGAGAGTGGGGTGCCTGGGTGGCTCAGTTAGTTAAGCCTCTGACTCTTGATTTCAGCTGAGGTCATGACTTCAGCGTTGTGAGATTGAGCCCAGGATCAGGCTCCACACTGGACGTGTGTTTCTATCTTTCCCTCTGCCCTCCCCCACCCCTCAAAAAAATAAAATAAAATAAATAAATAAAACATACAGAATTATAAATTTTATCTGTGCAATGCCTGTGCAATTTATTAGCTCCTTCAGTTAAATGATACATTGGAAGATGAAAAATGACTTAATTGTGCTTAAGTGTACTTACACTTAAGTGTATTTTTAAAATATCAAATCATACATTTTTAATATTTATGTTCTACATTCAAAAACAATAGAATTTATGTTATTATTAAGTAGTACAGTGGTCTAAACAGAAAAGTGATACAAAGATTTTGAGGTTCCAATTCACAAAATGCTATATCATGGTGTTTCAAAATGATTTCTCCCTTGTGTTTTAACTGAAAAAAAAAAAGGTCATGCTTTGGGAAATGTTTCTTTGAAAGAAGCAAAATGTACGTACGGGTGCCAGTATTTCCCTGCCGGCTGATTTCAGAACTTGGGTGTGTTGGTTCAGGTTAATGTGTCCCAAGGAGAAGGAAGCTCTGTCTGCTAATTAAAAAAGTGGTTCCCAGGGCACCTGGGTGGCATAGTCATTAAGCACTTTGGTTTTGGCTCAGGCCCTAATCTCAGGGTTGTGCGATTAAGCCCCATGTTGGGCTCATGATCGGTATAGGGAATGCTTGAATTTCTTTTCCTCCCCATCTTTCCCTCCCCCTTGTGCTTGTTTTCTCTCTCTCTGTCTCTAAAATAAATAAATCTTTAAAAAAAAAAAAAAAAAGGTGGCTCCCGTGAGCCTCTTTGACAAGTCTTGCAGGATCTGTGAAGAGTTTCTATCTTGGCATCCTCTGATTTGAGCAGAACTTCTGACATATCTATAAGTAATATGTTGAGCGAATGAATGATCACTTCTACTTGTAAATTTCCCTAGATGGCTTTGACTGTTTGGAAGCACAAAATTCACACCCCTTGCTGTCTGGGTGAGGAAGAGCAACTTGTAACTGTGGCACCAAATTAATGTCAAAACTAGAAGATCAGAGAAAATTATGCAGAATGTAAGACACTTGCTCCCTCTTGCACAACTGACTTTTCAGTATGCCATGCATATTTCTACATCTTCATTCTTACAAAAGAAGAAATAAGCAGCTCTTTTGCCTTATACATCCCCTGAAACATGCATATGACAAATAACAGTGTTTTTCTTAACTCAGCTTTTTGTCCTCGCAAGTCAAATGAAGTGTAATAAAATTTCCTGTCTTAAAGGCAACGCTTACTGCTGGGATGCTAACATGAAGTTTGTTCGTATATGTCTTTGACCACATGCAATCTCTGATGAAATTTATTTTTTATTTAGGAAGACTATCTAACTGGGTTGTGAATGTGTATTAAAAGAAATAAACACTCTCCATAGAATTCCCCTCAAAAAAGTGACTGAATAATCAACAAGTAAAATTATGTAAGCATGTCTAAAATACACTACCTTTCTTAAATTTCTTTTTTCTTTATATCCCAAGGTATTTTGGTTACATTTCTGTTCTACAATATTTGATGCATATGCTTATGTTACTTTTGAAAATATGAGTGTTTTTATTTTTTTTATTTATTTTTTTTTTTGGCTTACCCTAAAGATGTACTTCACATTCTAAGTGCTCAACAAATATTTCTGAGTTTACAGAGATTCACAATTTTTATGTCCTTCTATTTTCAGTTTTTCTTTATTGTTCTTACTTCTTAGAACTTTCCCTTTGGGTTCCTTTGTTTGTCAAAATCCATTTCCTTCCTAGGACCCAGGTTCTCCAAGAATGTGATAGTCTTTACTTCAAAGCACAATATAATTCATGCATTCAGCTTGAGCTAAGCTCCGTGTAATTTTACAAATTTTTATTTTTTATTTCTGAGGGCAACTTTCTTAATTTTATATGTATTTTAATATAAACCTAAATCAGATGGAAGTCTGATAATGTTTATTTTTTCTGTGCTCATAAATTGAATACTTTTTAAATCTCCAAATTTTGTTTAAATGTTTATTAATTCTAATGTAATATATTGACTTCTTCATTCTTCAGTTAAAATCAAAGCAGAAAAAATATTTGTGTGAAAGGACATCTTAACACGATGTTTGCTAATCTCAACATTAATTATATCAGTTATCAAGGTTGACAATATGATATTGTTTAAATCAAAGCCTCAGACCAGTTTTTCATAGCAATTTTGAAATTGAAAGTAATATAGATAACCAAGCTGGAAGAGCTAACTACTTTACATAATTAGTAAAGCGATTTATCTAAAGTGAAAGGATTTATTGAAAAATTAATATAATATGATATAGACTCTGTGATGGCTGATGTTATGAGTCCACTTGGAGGGCATTTTCAGTTGAGGTTAACATTTAACTCAGTGAACTTGGAGTAGAGGAGATTGTTTTACATGTGAGTGGGCCTCATTCAATCAGTTGAAGGCCTGAAGAGAACACAAAGCCTCCTGAGCAAGAGGGAATTTTCTAGAAAACGACCTTCAGACTTTTTTGGTACCATCCACTCTTCTGCATCTCAAACCTGCTGGTTCACACTACAGAACTGTAGTTGGAAGCTTTCATAATCTTGTGAGGCAATTTTTTAAAATGATTAATATATATGATCTCCTATTGGTTCTATTTATAGAACTAATTGGTTCTGTTTCTGTGGAGAACACTGGCAAATACAGACTCCTTTTTATTTTATTTTATTTTTTTTTACTCAGTTGAATTAACATTAAAATTCTCTGTAAATTTCCTTAATTTCTTTGCAGTCATTTATTCAGACGTGCATAAAATTTATCTCTGACCTGCATGTAGAATTTCAATATACTTACAATGTGTAAGAGCACTGGCAAAAGTTTTCATTCATAAGGACAGCCAAATTCAAGTTCCTGGATCCCAGCCAAATCCTAAGCAATGAGGCGATGCACGTTGTAACACAGCACTACTGGGGAAGACATCCACAGAAGACAGATGACAGCAGGATGACAGCTGCGATATGGTGAGGTGAGGAGGGAAAACCACCAGTGCACAGCATGCAGGGGAAACGCTGCGAGCACTCACTGAGACACAACTTCACACCACAGGACACAGCAGTGGAATGTGGAGAAGCAGCAGTGGACCAACTGTCTTAGGCAACAGTAATCGTAATGGGTGTCTCGCGTGGAGTAAAGGCATCAGTTACTCCATGGGGAGAAGGAAAGTGACACTGCAGAAAAACATCACCTTTCATAGCAGAGGCAGGTTTGATATTTATAAGGTGTGTAAAGGGAATCAGTGGTCCTTGAAGCACATTTATACAAATGAACAGTATTGGCATTTTTTTTTAAACTCAAATATCAGTGTAGCATAAAAAATATTTGTTATCAGTGTGGAACAAACACATTACTACTAGTTTTTTTATATACAAAATTGGCAAGTATGAATATTCTAAATATAATGATGGGAAAAGTTGAACATTTAAAGAAACCCCAATTTAATAACATGAGCTGTATGGCAAAATACTATGTCATTTACATTCTTAAATATTTTTCAAAGATGTCTCTTTTACTTTTACTTTCTTTTTATTTGATTTTTAATGCTAGTTGCTAGATTTATTGAGTTGTATCTTTTGCATCTTTTGAAAATCATCTAACACTAGTGCCTGCCAATGTGCTTTCTGGAACTATGTATGTTTTTTATTAGAGAAACTCATGTAAAGAATATTATAATAAATGCTTGTATGAAATACTTTATGACTGTTAATTCTTCCTTTGGTCTCCTCTTGAAATGAGAATTTTTGAATGTCTCACACAGAAAATACCCTAAAGGAATATTATTTTCAGTTTACCTAATTCAGCAGAATAAATAGTCCAAGGGTTGACTGGGTGGGTCAGTTGGTTAAGTGACCAACTCTTGGTTTCAGCTCATGTCATGATCTTAGCATCATGGGTTCAAACACTGAGTCAGTTCAAGCCCCGAGCTCAGTGGGGAGTCTGCTTCTCCCTCTCCCTGCCACCTATAGCCCCATTTGCACTCCTTTCTCTCTCAAATAAACAAATAAATTTAAATAATAATAATAATAATAATAATAATAAAGAATTTAAGATACTCTTAGGTCTCTAAGGGTATCTCAAAGACACTTTGTTGGCATAAAAGTTTTAGGTCAGTTTCTGATCATTTAAACTCAGAAAATATCAAAATTTAACATAAAATTATCTTGTGTCTTTTACAGGAAGAGTTGAGGTTCCAAAGTTTAATGCCTTTCCTATATTCTTCTTTTTTTTTTTTTAAAGATTTTATTTATTTATTTGACAGAGAGAGATCACAAGTAGGCAGAGAGGCAGGCAGAGAGAGGGGGAAGCAGGCTCCCCGCTGAGCAGAGAGCCCGATGCGGGGCTCGATCCCAGGACCCTGAGATCATGACCTGAGCCGAAGGCAGCGGCTTAACCCACTGAGCCACCCAGGCACCCCCCTTTCCTATATTCTTTAACTTGACAAAGTTTACACTAAGCAAATACCATCGTTTAAAACAACAACAACAACAACAACATTGTTTTTCATAACCTCTGACTCCTTTATTCTTTTCAACATAAAATTACCTCTTTTCCTACATTTTAAACACTAGTGTGTGTTGTGGGGGGTGTATACACACACACAATTTGTACATACTTTTCTCAGGACACGTCTGTGTGCTTGGAATAATTCAAATACAGGAGATGGTGGGCTACAAGAGATGTGGTAATTATGGCTTTTATCCTCATGAGATTTGTGACATAAAAGGATAGAAAATAGAAATGACCTTAGTAAAATATAGGGATATGTGATGGTACAGAAGTTTGTTGGAGTTAAAAAATTAGAAAAAAAAAACTTTTTTTTAAAAGATTTTATTTATTAATTTGACAGAGACAGAGAAAAAGAAAAGCAGGGGAAGTGGCAGGCAGAGGGAGAGGGAGAAGCAGGCCCCCCACGAAGAGGGGAGCCTGATCCTGGGCTTGATCCCAGGACCCTGTGATCATGACCTAAGCCGAAGGCAGCTGACTGAGCCAACCAGATACCTGGAAAGAACATTTCTGAGATTCTCAAGGTGTGCCTCATGAAGGAGGGAAAAACTACCTCAGCATGTAAGAATGAATAGAATCTTGACAAGAAGTAAATGTAACAGGTTTTATCTTTTATTCATCTTATATACAATAAGGAAAACATTGATATGCCAAAAACTAGCATGAAAATTGTTATTATGCTTTGAGAAATGCTTTAAAAAACTTCCTGGGTAGAAAATAGAGTTATAAGAACATAGAGCCAGCAGGATCCACCGTAATGCAACTTGATGAAAGAAAACAACAATTTTGGGGTTGATCCTGACACAAGAGTGGATGTGAGAAATCAGGAATATGACATAGGATGGAGTAAATTTTTATATCATATCTGAAAAAGATCTCTTGGCTTTAATATAAACCCTTCCTCATAACTGTTCCTAATTTTCAATAAACTAATACTTGCATTCTGTTTGTCATTCATTTTTGTATGGAAACTGAGTTGGTATATTTCATAGAAGATAACGTATGTTCAAAATCAGGATCCAGTCTTCAGAAGAAAAGCTTTTATCACATTTTCCAGTGAATTCAAAGACATTTGAAGACAGCTTTGACTTATATTGTTCAAAGTACAGAGGTCTGAATAGTTATTGTGGAAATATATACCTAGGTGCTCAGAAATGTTGGCTGAAATCTGAATCCTTTTTCGTGAAATTAATAGTTGTTTTTTGATGTTTTCAGTTTTTCTCTTCCCTTTTTAAGTAGGCTCCATGCCCAAAATGTGGATTGAACTCATGACTGCAAGATTAACAGTCACATGCTCTACTGACTGAGCCAGGCAAACAATAGTTGTTTTATAATTAACTGTTTTAATAATAAAACGATGTTTACATTTATTTCTCCTTTATCTAACCATGGTTGATTCAGAATATATCTTTTACTTATAATTTCAGTAATTTCTTCATCTTCAGTTGATGAAGAAATCATATGTGATATATCTATAACATAGAATATTATTTAACAATGAAAAGAAATGCAGACATGCTACAACAATAACATACATGAATCATTATGAAAAATTAAAGAAGTCAGCCCTCCAAATCACATATTATATGATTCCATTTACATAAAATATGCAGAATAGGTAAATCTATAAAGCAGATTCGTTTTTGCTAGGGGTTGGGGAGAAGGATAAATGGGGAATGACTGCTAATGATTGCATGGTTTTGTTTGAGAGTGATGAAATGTTCTGAAATTAGTGGTGATGGCTGTATAACTTTGTGAATGTATTAGAAACAAGTGAATTGATGCTAAAAGGGTGAATTTCATGGTATGTTAATTATATGTAAATAAAGCTGTCTGTCAAGAGAAGATTAGCGAGCTTAGAAGTCTAAGAAACTACTGCATTAAATTCTGAGTCTTGTCATTTGTAACCCAAGTTTTGCTGTGACAAAATGTAATATGGTAATTTCATATTTTTTCTCTTTTTAATTTCCTTTTCTGTACTTGGTCATCTGTCAATTTTTTTAAATATAAAGTTCAAATAAGATTTCTCCATTATAATAAAGATGTATAACTAATTTATTCACTACTTGGGAAATAAGGAAACATTAAATTTTGGAAAAGAAACTGGATGAAATTAATGCTTTCCCTAATGACAACAATTGGATCATTAATCTAGTACTAGAAACATCAAATTTATAAATATAAAAATAAGAGATGTAATAAAATATATTTTATATATAATAAGTCAAAGGCAATAGGTTCATGGAGGAGGAATGAAACTAACAGGCTCTGTAGAACTTGCTCAGTTCTTTGCTAAAGTTTTAAAAGACAGCTAACAAGTAATTAATTATCTCTCTGTGAACATGTGGCTCTTTCAATTTAAATAGACTTATGTATGAATAAAACAAATCAATGGAACTAATTACTCAAATGTCACACTGAAAAAAGGAGTATCTGGCATGATAGACTTTGTTGGTGTGACAGTTAGAGCCTGTTTCCTTCTCACATTATGCAGGGGATGTGTGGTGGCAAACATGTACGTCACTGCTCCGTGAAAGCCACAGTGGGAGAACTATCTGTGAATCACACAACATTTCTAGATTATAAAATAGATCCTAACGGCAATTCAGGTTCGAGGATGTTCTTGGGTGTCAGTAAAAGCACTATACCTACGTGTCCACTTAGATCTCTTACTGAATATGTTTGGAAAGACTTGATGTTTATTCAAATTATTTTTGGAAAACAAGACTTTATTCAAAAATTGTGGTAGTTCTTAGGTAATAGAGTAACCTTCCAACCCAGCTGTTATTTTAAAATCCCCTTTATCATTGAAGCAAGTTAAAAAAAAAAAAATCCACGTTTTCTTCAGCTTCAATTCTGTTCTAGATCTACATCTAGGCCTTATTCCAGTAGTCAAAATTCGAGGCAAAATCTTCGGTATGAGCCTACGCTACACAGTTACAGGATGGCATGACCTTTCTTTACCCATTGCCTAATGGTTTTGCACACTTAGGAGATAGGAAAGTTGATGCATTAGTGTCAGAGCCATGAAAGAATAGATGATGCCAAAGCACCAGGTCAGGTCAAGGTTTGTCATCATTGCTCTTATAACCACACAAAATTGCCCATAAATGTATAGTTTTAAAATAAAACAAATTGGCTCCTAACTCCCAAAACATTACACTATGAAATCTGAGAGGCAGATTTCACACTTATCAGCACTAAAATATGGCTGTCACAAAAATTTATTCTTATTCAGGTTATGAGATTGCTTTCTTATTAATATTAATAATTATGTAATTATCTAATTATATAATTCATCTAAGTGGATTATATTTACAAGATACTCTGGTAAAAGTAGATTTAAAGTCTAAATAGAAAATGGGTTTTCCATTCGGTCAAAGAGAAGGAATCCTGGAATGATAGAACAGGTACCTCAAGTTCCAGCTCAAGCCACAGTAACTGTGAAACATTAATGAATATAGCCAGTAATTATCCTACATGCCTCTATTTTCTCAATTATCAGACTTTTAAATATACTACCTCTTTATTCATATTCTTAGATGAAGAGGAAGGCCAAAATGTACGACAGAATAAGATATATATTATAGTCCAACGAATAAATGGTGAATAATCTGCATGTGATTTTCCCCCCTATTTTGAAAATAATATGCCAGGATGAAATACAATCAAGGTATAATCAAAATATTATCATTAAAGAAAATGAGATGGAATTAGCCTTATTTAACTGACTGAACAAAAACTACATAATTTATTTCAAAAAAAAAGAAAAAACAACCTTGTATATTGAGCTTTCAGCATCACTTTTCTCAGGTATTGATTCCTAGAGACTTGACATATAATTTGTCATCAAATAATTTTTAAAAGTTTAATTTTTTAAATTTAGATTCCTTAGAGAATTATCAATTTATGTGTGGGCACTAGAAATTACTACCTGGAATTAATTGCCGAGGATTATGTAGGGGAATTAATTGGCTAATATATTTGATGGTCATTCAGTAGTACATAAGTATAAATTAAAATTATTTTTTAAAGATTTTATTTATTTATTTGAGAGAGAGAGTGAGAGAGAGCACGAGAGAGGAGAAGGTCAGAGGGAGAAGCAGACTCCCCATGGAGCTGGGAGCCCAATGCAGGACTCAATCCCAGGACCGATCATGACCTGAGCTGAAGGCAGTTACTTAACCAACTGATCCACCCAGGCACCCAAAATTGGTCTGTAAAATATAGCAAATAAGTCATAGAATGAAAACCCGAGTACATTAGTATGATTGGTCCAAATTCAATTAATTAATATTTTTTCCTCTATTACCATTGAATGCCAACAATTTGAACTGCTAATGTAGTCATAATTTGAGTATAACAAAATTGTTAACTATACTCACAAAAAAGTTAATCTACATGCGTACATTGAACGTAAATTTTATTTAGATTAAAAAGGTTACATATTGGAGCGCCTGGGTGGCTCAGTGGGTTAAGCTGCTGCCTTCAGCTCAGGTCATGATCTCAGGGTCCTGGGATCGAGTCCCGCATCAGGCTCTCTGCTCAGCAGGGAGCCTGCTTCCTCCTCTCTCTCTCTCTGCCTGCCTCTCTGCCTGCTTGTGATCTCTCTCTGTCAAATAAATAAATAAAATCTTTAAAAAAAAAAGGTTACATATTTATCATAATAATATCTTCAATATGACTGAAAATGGCAATGCGTTTTTGAACCTTTATTTAAACATCACAATAGTTTAAGGATATTGTTTGCTAACTTTCACTGTGCTCCTTCAAGAAAAATTACAGTTATTACCTGAAATTTTACATAATTTTAGGTTTGCAGAGTTTATTTTAGTACTTCAAATGTATAACCTATTGAAATTCAATGATGGTATCAAGAATGAGGGCAAAAGTTGAAAAAAATAATTGCCCTGAACTTGCTCAAAAAAGTAAATTTTACAAGTAATGTTTTTTTTTGTTTGTTTGTTTTTTAAGGCTATCCAGAAAATGAAAATGTGTGTAGGACAGAAATGTGCATGCTGGAGTCATTAAAATAATGGCAATTTGATAATTATTAATTTTTTTATTTTTTCAACTTGTACATTTTTTGTGAAAAAAATAGAACATTATTTAAATGTTAAACTTAAGAAATTCTACAAGCACTTTTTACTAGAAACAATAATAGAATAGATGAGTATAAAAATTCTAATAATAGAATAGAGCATGGAAATTATTTCTCTAAGTAAAAGAATGATGTCTGTGTCTCTTTTACCATATTTCAATGTATCTAGAAGAATAACTAGATGTGATTCTCAAAGAAAAGTCGGAAAAGGAAGAGTAATAAGATATTAAGTCACTGGAAGGAATTGCAATGCTTGAAAGTGTTTTATTAGCAGAAGAAGAGAAAAAGAAATCATTGAGGAAATGGCCCAGAAATAGAAACTATTGTCTATATACAATTGTTATCTGAAAAATGGATGAATCATAAATCAACATTAAAGTAAATTATTTTTCACTAGCTAGTTTTGTGAATAACTGAATTTAGATCCTCAACATGTAAAACAAAATATGTTCCTGACTTCACAAAATAAATATTTATAAAGCAAATCATATAAAACACAGGAAAACGGAAATGAATATTTATGAAAGAATGAATGAAAAAGTTGCCTATCCTTTTTTATGGTAAAAATACAACACTCTTAAATAAAAATGAGGATGTAACTACAGAAAGATAAAATTTTCTTAATATAGAGTAATTAAATGTATCATTAAATCAATACATACTTCTAAATTTTTTTACTTAAGATATTTTTTATTCATAAGTCATCTGATTTGGATAAGAAATTTTATCATGGTCTAAATCAATGTTAAATTTCAAATATTTCAATGATGGCATATTCAATATCAAAGAAAATATATTTCAAAAGATCATAGAAGGGACGAATAAGGAAGTCATCTATTGGTAAAGGAAACAGCACATCAAGAAGATAAAGCAATAATCAATATATGTGCCCTGCAATAATTCTCACATGACAAGAGTATAGGGAGAAATAAATAAATCAACCATTATCAGTGCAGATTTTAATATACTTCTCTCAGAAAACAACAAAGCCAGCTGTCAAAAGATGAGCAATGATATAGAAGATAAGTTATATGATGTTTTCACACCCAAACAAACCAAGAATATATTTCAATAAAAATCAAGGAAATAGTTCAGTAAATCAACAAATAGATTTTAAAACGTATATAGAAGGAAACCTATTTTGTACAAGTCAAAGCAAGTTGAGGAAGAAGCTACAGCTAACCACATATGAAAACATACTATGAAGAAAACTATTGTACAATGCGGTACTGGTGCAGAAACAAGCAAAAATAAAATGTGATTTAAAAAAGTAGTGCTTAGGGTGCCTGGTTGGCTCAGTGGGTTAAGGCCTCTGCCTTTGGCTCAGGTCATGATCCCAGGGTCCTGGGATAGAGCCCCACATCGGGCTCTCTGCTCAGTGGGGAGCCTGCTTCCCTTCCTCTTTCTCTGCCTGCCTCTCTGCCTATTTGTGATCTCTGTCTGTCAAATAAATAAATAAAAAATCTTAAAAAAATAAAATAGTGCTCAAAAGGAGACCCATTTACAGATAGAAAACCTATAAAGGAAAAGTTGGCATTGCAAATGAAACAAGCAAGAATACTTTAGTAGACAAGATTGGGAAGATATAATTATCTGTGGGAAAAAATTAATTGAATTCCTATCTTATGTCACTTTGAAATATGAAACCTATATATTCATTTAAGGACTGGAATATAAAAGACAAAACAACCTTGATGGAGGAAAATGTGCATGATATCTGTGGTCATGAAGTGTGGAAGAACATCTTCAACAAATCTCAAGACAAAATTTGTAAAATAAATTGATATAATTGATTACAAGAAATTTAGAGATTTATTTTCACTAAAGGGTGTGTTAGGTAAAATTACCAGATAGATAACAATAGGGAAGAACATATCTGTGATATCTAAAACTGGAAAGAAACTCTCACATGTAATCGGATTTTAAAATGGAAAAATGAGAAAGTGGTCAAAGAGTAAGAATAGTCAATACACTAAGCAAAAGTCTAAATACCTAGCAAGGGTAAGAAGATGTCAAAGTCACTATTATTAATGAAACATTGACGAGACACCATCTTATATCCACCAGATTGGCAGAATTTAGAGTGATGGGTAACACCAGGTGTTCGTGAGTCTCGGGGACACAGAAAAATGATCACCTTGACAGTGATTGCCAAGACACTGAAGACATTTCCAGCTGTGAGAGTGGTGGATTAGACGAGGAGGAGGATTCTCTTCACATGTCCTCCAAACTCCAAACTCCTATCCCTCAAAAAGAACAATTAAGAATGGATCAAGGAGGGGTGCCTGGGTGGCTCAGTGGGTTAAAGCCTCTGCCTTTGGCTCAGGTCATGATCTCAGGGTCCCACGATCGAGCCCCGCATTGGGCTCTCTGCTCAGCGGGGAGCCTGCGTCCCTTCCTCTCTCTCTCTGCCTGCTTCTGCCTACTTATGATCCTTCTCTCTCTGTGTCAAATAAATAAATAAATAATCTTAAAAAAAAAAATAATGGATCAAGGTATTGGAGAAATCATTGCTTATGTCATCTTTTAGGATTTCTATGGTTTCAGGTCTCACATTTAGGTCCTTACTCCATTTGAGCTTCTTTTTGTGTGTGGTATAAGAGACTGATCCAGGTTCATTTTCCTCAACCTCATTTGTTGAAGACTGTATTTTTTGCATTGTATATTCTTGCCTTCTTTGTTGAAGATTAATTGACCACATAATCATGGGCTTTTTATTCTATTCTGTGTTTCTAGTTTTGTGCCAGCGTCATACTGTTTTGACTACTGCCGCTTAGTAATATGACTTGATATCTGGAATTGTGGTATCTTCAGCTTTTTCTTTTTCAAGATTGCTTTGAACCAAAACTATAATGAAATCTCACCTCACACCTGTCACAATGGCTAAAATGAAAAGTACAAGAAACATGTGTTGTCAAGGAAGTGAAGAAAAAGGAACCTTTGTGCACTGTTGATGGGAATACAAACTGGTGCGGCCACTGTGGAAAGCAGTATCGAGGTTCCTCAAAAAATTAAAAAGAGAACTATGATATGATCCGGTAATTGCACTACTGGGTGTTTACCTAAAGAATATAAGAACACTAATTCGAAAGGGTTTATGTACTCCTGTGTTTATTGCAGCATTATACATAATAACCAAATTGTAAAAGCAGCCCAAGTATCCATTGATAGATGAATGAATGAAGAATATGTGTCATACACACACACACACATATGCATACATATATATGTATACATACACACACGAATATTATTTGGCTATCAAAAAGAATGAAATCTTACCATTTACAGCAACATGGATGGGTCTATAGAGTGTAATGCTAAGTGAAATAAGTCATCAGAGACAGACAAATACCCTAGGATTTCACTCATATTTGGAATTTAAATCACCAGTGTGGTGGGGGGAGAAACAAACTGAGAAACAGATGCTTTACTGTAGAGCATGAAAAGATGGTTACCAGAGAAGGGAATGGCGTGGGGAGTGAAACAGGTGAAGGAGATTAAAAGTACACCGATTTTGAGGAGCCCTGAGTAATATATGGAATTGCTGAATCACTTCCTTGTATAGCTGAACTCAACGGAATACTATATGTTAATTATACTGGAATTAAAATTTTACAAAAAGAAAAGAAAAGATTGGGTGGAGGTATTCAGGTCTCCATCATGACAAGTGGCCCCTTAAACCTGTCAATGTGAAGGAAAACAAGGAGACAATTCAAACTTTCCTGAGATTCTTGAATACTAGTGCCTAAATAACTACTTTGCAAATAACCAGTGCCCACCAGGCCCCTTCAGGGGTAGGGGTAGACCGGTGGCATTGGGGGCTTGGTGGAGGAAGCTGGTGACTCATGTTAGACAGGTTTGCGTGTATTTATAGATAGACGCTGTGAGTGATTTCAATTGCCAGTCCTTGTGGCTTTCACCACGGAGTGCACTATAGATATTTTGGCTGTTTGCAGTGTGGACCACTACCACTACCTCAGGGAACGTGTTCTCTCAAAGACTTTGTGCCGCGACAAGGGGGTAGGTCTATGGCATCCCACCACTGAGGTTACTTAGCCCCTGTCCAGTTATTTTAATGAACACCGTACCGCAGGTCAGACAGAGAAAAGAACATGACTCCAACAATGTGACGGGACTTGGGGCAGGCAGACTGGTTACACAACACCTTACCACAGTTTAGTAGTCAGAGCTAGCCTGGGGCTACCTCAGATGAAACATCAGGGTGCCACCATGGGCCGCTGCTTTGTCCAACTTTATTGCTGTCCTCCAGGAGTCTGTCCCCACATGGGAGACTGGTGCACTGTTCCTGATGTACTTAATGCCTTCTGCGCAATCCCTTTGCAGGGTGAAGACCAGGACTAATTTACATTCATATGGAGCAGTCTGCAGCATGCCCTCATGGTATTTCCACCGGGAAATGTTAATTCCCTGCCTATATGTCATTACTGGTAAGGTGAGATCTGTAACCAGCTAACTCACCCCTCAGTGTACTTGCCATCCCCTAGAGTGGTGATATCCTCATTACTGGCCTAAGAAGCAAACTGACCAGGCCCTACACAAAGTCAGAGATTCTGGTGCACACAGGCTGCACGTTCAAACTCGATTAGACCCAGGGACCTGCTTAACAGTTTCACTTCCTGGAAGCCACTTGGGCTAGTAGTATTAGGAGTTACCCAGATTACGACAAACAGTGCTGTCCTTGGCAGCTGCTGCCAGCAAAGCAGCAGCTCAGGAGCTGTATGTATGAAAGTCTCCATATCAAACCCAATTTTTTTTTTAAAGATTTTTATTTATTTATTTGACAGAGAGATATCACAAGTAAGCAGAGAGGCAGAGAGGCAGATAGAGAGAGGAGGAAGCAAGCTCCCTGCTGAGCAGAGAGCCTGATGCGGGGCTCGATCCCAGGACCCTGAGACCATGACCTGAGCCGAAGGCAGAGGCTTAACCCACTGAGCCACCCAGTCACCCCTATAAAACCCAATTTAATGTGCTTTTCGCTAAACCAGAAAAGGTCCCTATTCTAATTTACATTGCAAAAAAATCAATACTAAAATGTGCATATTTTCATTTAATATACCAAACAAAATCATTAAATTTTAGGATTTAGAGATATTTTGAAAAATCAATATTTTAGATATATTTAATAACCTGTAAGCCAAAAATTGAGAATCATTTCTAATTCTTAGTAATTCTTTTCTTACATCAGCATATACGATCTTACACTATTTTTTCTAAATTTACTTGTTTTTCTGTTTAGAACCTAAATCAACTGGCTATTTTTAATGAAGTGATATAAAAACTGTCTTCTTCTTTTTAGATTTTATTTATTTATTTGACACAGAGATAAAGATCACAAGTAGGCAGATAGGCAGGCAGAGAGAGGGGGGAAGCAGGCTCCTTGCTGAGCAGAGAGCCCAATGCGGGCTCCATCCTAGGACCTTGAGATCATAACCGGAGTGGAAGGCAGAGGCTTAACCCACTGAGCCACCCAGGCACCCCAATATAATAACTTTCAATTATAGATTTTCTAATTGTCTGGCCAGAATTCATTTATTAATCTATTATTTTGTCAATGTTTTCAAATCTTTTTTTCCTGCTAAGTCTCCCTTTTATGTAAGTTACTTTTAGATTATTTTGTTTCAATGTTCTATTTGTCCATAATTTTTGTTAGTTTTTTAGTTAATATTTCTTATTTTCCTTTATAGCTCATTTTTTAAAGATCCATTTATTTACTTTAGAGAGAAAGAGAGAGAGAGAGAGGAGGGCAGGGGCAGAGGGAGAGAGAGAAAGAATCTTCAGCAGATTTCCGCTGAGCATAGAGCCTGACTTGGGGCTCGATCCCACAACCCTGAGATCACAACTCGAGCCAAAACGAAGAATCAGTCGCTTAACTGACTGTGCCACCCAGACGCCCCTGTAGCTCCTTTTAATATATGGTCAGGTAATTTCTAGCTCATTAAGTGCCATCAATTTCTCTTCAAAATTTGCTGGCACACTTGCATACTTACTCCTTCAGATGAACATAAAAAAACAATGAAAAATTTCAAGAATAATCAAATGAAGCTCGTTAAAACAGAACTTTCCTTTTTTTATTTCCTTATTTGGTTTTAGAACTTTCAGTAAAATAAAAATATTAATCAAACAATAGGCTAGAAAATAGAAAATAGTATTTTTTCAGTATGGCCTTATATTATTGTCTCATTATCCAAAAAGCAGACAAAAAGACATTGCTGAGCAATATATGTATATTTAAAGGTCACATTAACTCATTAGAAGTAAGATATAAAGGGACAGATCTCATGCCCATTTTGGTTAAGCAACATAAAGTCAATTGAATGTGTTTCTGCTTACCTGGAGTTACTCGCTAAAAGAGTAAAATGGTAACAGAAAGTAATGGTTTACATTCTAAAATGTATATAAGGTTCTTGTGTGTTATCTACCAAAACTATATAAAATTAGTAATTAATTATCTCACAAACTTTGAATATTCTGTTACACTTATATTTAGTTATTTAAACTGATAATGACCTATTCCATCAGGTAATTTTTTTATGGCAATTTTAGATAAGGATCTAAATCCCTAATCCACGTGGTCCATGTAATTCCTTTATTATTTTTATCGTTATTATTGAAATATATTTGACATAAGACATGTAAATTTAAGTTGTACGACTTGTTCATTTGATGAATTTATGTACTTTAATATGATTGCCATTTTAGCAATAGCTAGCACCTTTATCACATCATATAATTACCACTTCTTTTTGTGTGATTGTCATAAGCAAGATCTAGTTTCTCAGAAAGTTTGATGATTTATAATACAATATTCTTGTCTAAGTACTTCTGTGTTGAGTTGCTACTTTGAATTCTTTATGTTTCATAAGGTCTGTTTATGTACTTAGACTTGCCAAATGTTTCCTTGTGCATCAATCTTGCAAAAAATAAAAGAAAATGTTCATGATGCCCTCAGGCTCCAATGTTTCTGAAACTACTTTCTGAGATTTTTTTCCAGATAGCATATACTACTTGATATTCACCATCTTTCCCACTAATACCTTTACTGTAACTTTCATGTAACTAGCTACCTAATGTAAGTGAGTGACTTTTAGACATTGCTTTTTTCAGAATTCTAAAATGCGTGAGTTTTTGAATATCATAAGAAAGTCACTTAGTGGCAAACCTGAAGAGAATCGATGTCAAGCTATTTATATTCTTTATACATCTCACTTAGTGTGATCCTTTTTAGCTGCAGAAATGTTAATGTGTTGCTATAGGGATAATGCCAGAGATCCTATCCAGGTTGCACATTTTGAATGGCTATGAATTCACTTGCTTTCCTAAAAGCCAAAAAATTCTAAATGCAAGTGTTTCGGATGAGGATTGAGGATAGGAGGCAGACAACAGATTCACTGTCTAGCCATGATTATTAACAATCCAAAAGTTTGATGTGGCATAATGTCTCTCCACAGTTACTATTTAGACTCTCACACTGAGCCTCTCAACCCAAAATGATGTAAGATATTTTAATTTCAGGCAGATAAATCTAAAGATAAAGACATTTAGGGTTAGAATAATGTTCCTAGAAAATCCTAAAATGTTATAATAAAGGACCTAGTATGAGTTGTGCAAAGTCAACTGTCATTTTTTTTTCTTTTTACAAAGTTATGGAAAAAAGTCCAAGGATGACTAAAAAAACATAACTCTGGACACTTTGTACATTATGCTATTATTTTTCATTGTGATTTATGAAGAGTAAAAACGAATTTCTTATGTAGTCTTCTATATTTCTTTCATAGTATTTTCTGCTGTTATTGACTTAGATTTTATTTATGAAAAACTTTTTCCTTCATATGCGTCTACCTCTCTAGTGATTGCCAGGGTGGCTGGCTGGTGAGAACAATGAGTGTCTCTTCCCATCCACTGTCTCCTTTAGCTCCCCGTGATTTTTTGTATTAATTGCTTAGTTTCTCTCAGTGTAGGTTTAACTGACCCTCAAAAGAAATCATAGCTTGATACTGTCAGCAAACCAAATGCATAGAGAAGCATGCTTTACCATGTCTAATCACATGTAAAGGATTTATTTTGCTTTTCATTTTAGCTCATTAAATATAGTGAATCAAATCTATCAGTTATTTTATCCTTTTTTACAAAATGTAATTATTGTCATATTTCCTCTTTGTAAAGCAATTAACTATAGCTCCTTTTGATATAAGATAGGTAAAACGTATTTGGCACTTATATGTGAAACATTTAGGAAAAATTAATGAATAAATATTTTAATCCCAGTTATGTCAGAAGGAAATTTTGACTTAAAACAATAAATATAAATCTAGGGCTACACAACTTACTGAATAGCTAAATCAGCATCTAATCCAGGCTGACTAATTTCAAGCTGGAAGTTTTAACCACAGTGCTTATGGTCCCTCAATATGACAGATATGATTTAATGATTACTCAAGTAGAAGACATTTACAAATAGGCTTTTTTTCTAAAGTTATTTCTGATAACAGCATACTACAGTTAATGCTCCGTTTTTTAAGTTTTCCAAGTGTCACAATTTGTGGGGAGTATGAAGTGATAACATGATATGAAAATTTACATTGAATGAATTTCATATCTGTATTGCTTGGCATTTCTCAAATTAGGTGGGGGCAACATTTTATGTGTTTATTTGGTTTTAAATGATAAATACTTCAAAACCTGAAGAAATATAAGTAGGTAGCATGGTCACAGCCTGAGCAGGATAAAAGAATCAAGTTGTCTTGGTTTAGAAACCCAGGATTTCTAAACCCGGAGGCAGCCTGGGTTTCTAAATTTCAATCTGAGCCTGTTCTCTGTGGTTTACTTTTCTAATTTGCAAAATGAGGAGGGTAAGTAGTATCTGCCTCACAGCTTTTGGGTAATATTAAGTGAGCCAGTACATACCAAGTATTTAGACAATTCCCAGCCATATATATATATATATATATATATGAACTATCTAAGTTTTTTTATGATTTTACAAAGTACATAAGTACTATAGTAATAGGACTGTTACTTTATAGTCATACTTTGACATTCACCTTGCACTTAGAACATTTTAACATCCTTTAGAAGAATCTGGAAAATGGAGTCAGGGTCTACTTTGAAATATACAGAAATTTGCATATGATGAAGGTGAGCTTTAATATACTTGAGATAAGATCTGATTTTTTTAAGTTTTTTTTTTTAAGTTTTATTTATGTATTTGAGAAAGAGAGAGAGAGAGCATGTGCAAACAGGGGTGAGGAGCAGAGGGAGAGGGAAAGAGAGAATCTCCAGCAGACTCCTTGCTGAGTTAGGAGCCGCCCGACACGGGGCTCCACCCCGTGACACTGAGATCACGGCCTGACCTAAAATGAAGTCAGACCCTCAACCAACTGAGCTACCCGGGTGTCCTGAAAAGATCTGAGAAATTACCTATGAATCAAAAATTATTTTATCACTTAAAAGATTGATAAATATTACTACACTAAAACAAAAATGTGAAAAAACCCTTGGTGACTACTTGCAAATTATATAATAGACAAATAACTTAAAAAAGAACTAATTAAAAAAAGAAGAAGAAAAGGATCAATGACCTAATAAGACAATAGTCCCAATATGGACAAAGGATAACACACACACACACTCAGACATATAAAAATATAAATGTCTGTCTAATATGAAGTGATGAATCCTGTTCTAAATAATGTATATCCATACAAATATATTCTAATATACTATTGATCATCTATCAGATAAAAAATAGAGTAATTTGACAACATATTTGTTGGGAAAGTCAGTCAAATGGGTAAAGTCATATATTCCAAGCGTGAATACAAAATAACAGAAGCACTATTATCAGAGCTTTGATAACGTCTTGCAAAAGAGCATATGCATTTATGCTTTCACTCAGAAAAACTACTCATAAGAAAATTTTCCTGATATGTATCTATAATAACAAAATTAGGCATGTGTATTAGGTTATTCTTCATATAATTGTTATAGCTCAAGACTGAAAGCAGCCTTTATATCCATGTACCACAGGAAACAATTTAAAAACACCCTATGTACTCTCCTTTAAAAACACAAGTAAATGAGTACAAGCCAAGGAGCCTTGCTTTACCTCAGATTCCTTATTTGAAAAGTGAGGCAGATCGACTAAGTCACCTGTTTGGTCCTTTTCATACAAAAATGAATTAAAGTGTCATCCCTTTATTGGAATTATGTTTTTTTTTTTTAAATTTTTAATTTTTTATTTTTTATAAACATATATTTTTATCCCCAGGGGTACAGGTCTGTGAATCACCAGGTTTACACAGTTCACAGCACTCACCAAATCACATACCCTCCCCAATGTCCATAATCCCACGAATCATGTTTTGTTTTATTTCATTTTGTAGTTGATAATGATTTTCCCATAAACTACTCTACCAGAAAATAGCTCCACTTGCAACTTGATAATTTAAGTTCTCTAAAAATAAATTTTTGCCTGAGTAGAATAATTTCCAATAGATAGTAATATGTTATTTAGAGTACTAATTATCTTAGGGATAGTAACCCAGGACCTGACCATTTATTTTAGGTATGGTTAATACTTTGATATGTGAAAGATAAAACATGTAAATATAGACTCCAAATCCTATAACTATTAGTTAATCAAATAGGATTTGAAGCCAGGTCTGCTGGTAGATAGTTGTATTAGTCTCTAACCATTTTCTAAGTGCAGGTTCCTCACTTTAATTTGGGAATAATAGTAGTAGCTGATAAAACCATAACATGTTTGCTGTGAGGATTAAATGAGGTAATTTAAGTGAAGTGCTTAAAATTTTGCTTAACACAGTAAACATTCAATATACAATAATATAACCTCCCCCCATCATCGTATCACTTTCTGTGGCTTCAGTTATCTGAGTCAGTGGTGGTCTAGAAGGTCAACGGTAGCCTACAGGGACAACACAGTGCCTAGACCTTCACCTCACTTCATCTCGTCACATAGGCATCTTATATCTCTCTTTTAGACAAGAAGAAGGGTAAGTAAAGTTCAATAAGATATTCTAAGAGAGAAAGAGAGCACATTCACAGAACTTACATTATAGTATATTATTGTAATTGTTCTATTTTATTATAATTGATGTTAATCTCTTACTATGCCTAATTTATAAATTAAAGCTTATTATGTGTATGTAGGTACAGAAAAAGCCTAGTATATATAAGGTTCGGTACTATTCACAATTTCAGGCTTCTACTAGGGTTCTTGGAACTGGGAGTCTTGGATAAGGGGAGACTGCTGTATGTCAATTCTTATTCTGTTTATTGACAAAATGTCTAATAGTTGTGCAAAAATATCCTTGTGGCGAGACGGTAAAGAATGCACTCTCTAGTTTTAGTTTGTCGTCAAGTTTTAACCTCAAGAAAAGAAGTCCAACTTTAAGGTTTATTTATTTATTTTTAAAGAGACTGCCATAGACAGAATGTTTATGCCCCTTCCCCCATTTATATGTTGAAACTTTTCCCTTGGTGTGATGGTATTTGGAGATGGGACCTTTGGGAAGAAGGTGAGCCTTCCTGAATGAGATTAATGTCCTTATTAAAGGAATCCCAGCAAGAAGACACTATCGATGAGCCAGCAAGTGGGCTCTCATCAAACTCTAGATCTCTTAGCACTTTGAACCTGGACTTCCCACCCTCAGAACTGTGAGAAATATAATTTGTTGTTTATATGCCACCAAGTCTGTTTTAGCAGTCCAAGAAGACTAAGAGAAAGACTCCTTATCCCTTGATTCTTCCTAATTGCTCTTCAAAATCACTTCTGATAACATGGAACAAATTCAATTCCTTATCAAAGGACTTCTAAGAATCACTTGTATGCTCACCAACTATTCACCTCAAGCAAAAGATAAAGATTGTTCAGCCCTGTTTCTAACAATTCAACAATGTTTTTTTCCACTCAGTAGTGACTTTCTCTTTTATCTCTGCTGTCATCCTCCTACATTCATTCACTTGGCTCCAATTCAATTTGGCTCCAGCCAGTGAACCCAGTAAGTCCAGCATAAAGCTTGGAAATCCTCCTTGTTATCAACAAGATTTCTGGTGCCTAAGGACTTCAGAAGCCATGTTACTGGCAGTCTGGAATTTTGGTCATCATGTTGCCTCCTGTCTACTGTTGGGAGAACTCTGCGACCATATACTGTACCACAACTTTTCTGTTACGTAGTGGGCAGAAGCCAAATTCCTCTGTGTAGTTTCAAATAGTTTTCCCCCAGAGAGTATTGGGGTGGGGTAGTTTTATTCCTGTTACAGCCTCCAAAAGCACTCAACCCCATCTTCCCAATTAGGGGTAGGGGTGGAAGAATAATGAAGAGAAATCCCTGAGGATTTCCCTGAGGAAAACTACAGAATTTTCCTCGACCGATAAAGTTTAATCACATACTTTCCCAAAGGGTTATCTCAAAAGAGCAGCTCATTTGTCTCCCTAGAAGCATTAAACAGGAATTTTAACAATCTTTCACAGTACGACCACAGTGAGAGAAGGAAACAGTGGAAGGCTGTCTGAATCTGCAAAGTGCTCCCAATGTGGGAACATCTTCGGAATACACTTACCCCAAAAAGAAAACCTGCAGGAGATAAAATCTGTTCTTCCAAGCTTCTAAAATCAGCTCCCGGAACAATTTGTCAGAGTTAGAATGACATGATTAGCTGATCATTTCTCCGGTCCTTGTCAGAACAGAAGTTCTTCTTGAATTCCTGTCCATAGTCCACATTCCCAGGTGCAACAAATTAATTAAACCAGAAAGTCTTTCTTATCAAAATGTTTTTTTTTTAAACTTGCTGGTTTATGACTTCATCAAAGAATGTTTAGCAGATATATTGTTTATGTAAGCTCTGAAGGAGCAAAATGTCCTTTTAATTGGACAAACCTTGTACAATAGTGTGATTGATATTTACGAAGTATGATGATTTAAAAAAAGATTTTATATGCATTCATAATCCAAATGTTAACTCCTCCTTTAAAATCCCCTTTACCACCAGGAATTTCTGAATTTTAAGCATGAACATCTTGGAATCTGACCTGAACCACAAATTCTGATTGTGATATCAAATGAATAATTTATAGATACGTCTATTCAGAAGTTGCTGTGCATGGGAAAGTAAATAAAGAGAAACAAATAAATTGTGAATGTATAATAATCCAGTTTAAAGCCATAGGCTAAAAGCTGTAAGATCCATTTAAGTAATACCCAGGCATACAGATATTACTTCTAGAGGCAGAAAGCATATAAAATTTCAATATTAATATTTTTTAGTTTTATAAATAATAGTTTAGAATTATCTGCTCAAGGAAATATTTTTATTCCAAAGGCCAAAGCTGTAAAGTAAAAATGATGTCATTGATATGGAGAGGGAAATTTATTCAATGCCTAAATGCTTCGGTTGTATTATTGGTACATGAAAATAGTTATAATTTCTCCGTGTCTCATAAGGATAGCATAGGGATAGACTACATGATTTAAGGTATCATAAAGAACTTTAAGAAGGACATTGTATCATTTATTCTTCTCCTACCCACTTAAGCCCCCATAAAAGTTAAAAATGAGTGAAAAAATGTTTGAATTAAAATTTTCAGTTTACAGGGGCACCTGGGTGGCTCAGTGGGTTAAAGCCTCTGCCTTCGGCTGGGGTCGTGATCCCAGGGTCCTGGAATCGAGCCCCGCATCCAGCTCTCTGCTCAGTGGGGAGCCTGCTTTCTCCTCTCTCTCTCTGCCTTCCTCTCTGCATACTTGTGATCTGTCTGCCAAATAAATAAAAATCTTAAAAAAAAATTTCAGTTTACAAATGGGGAAATGAAACACTGATAGCTTTGTTTACTTTTTTTCAAAGTCACAATAATAATAAGTGCTAACAGATAAGATAAAATGAACCTCCCCACAAGCCACTTACCTCTAAAAACCATTTTGTACACTATCATGTCTCATTGATTAATTTCAGAAAAAGTAGATTAATCCAAATATGTAAAAAAGTAGATTAATCCAAACATCAAAATAAGATGTTTAGTTCAATTGATACATAATACTTTAAAAATCTAAGTTCTCCAGGTAGATTTTGGACTTTCAAAATAGAAAACTAATGAAAAATACTTTTTTTTTTTAACTTCTCAAAAGAAGATATGTATCCTCAGTAATTTTGATAAATAGTTTCTTTGAATTTACTTGCAAATTCCTAGTCTAAAAAATGCTTTGGTCAATCATGTCTACAAAGAAAATATTTTGAACACGTTTACTCTAAATTTCCCTGTCTTCATTCTCCTTAAAATAGATGCTACAGGCATGGCCGCCTAGGGTTTTGAATTGTAATTCTTCAGTTGCCAGATTGCTGTCTATAAACCTGATTGGGACAGATTTAGATTTGGATTCCGACTGACTATATTAAACTCAAGGAATGAATCTAAACTGAAAATTACGGTTCAATCTAGTTCATTCCACTGGGAACTGGCACTGTTACAGATATTTCTGTTCTTGGAACTATCAGCTTCAGTTAAACCTTGTATGCGCAGCATCGGTCAGGATAAAAAATCTTCAGAGTCTGAATACTTTCCTGCCTCTAAGGAAACTGAAAAGATAAAATTTAAACTCATAAGAGTAGACAGAAACAAAAGGCCACCATCTAAAGTTTTCTTCAAAATGGCAAGAAACATTTTTTTCAAAAAAAAAAAAAAAAGAAAAAAGAAAGAAAAAGAAAATAAGAAGGGCTCCTGGTGGGTCAGTCAGTTGAGCATCTTATTCTTGATTTTGGCTCACATCATATTAGAGATGTCAGACTGAGTCCTGTATTGAGTTCCATGCTGGACATGGGCCCTGCTCAAGATTCTTTTTCTCCCTCTCCCTCTGTTCCTCCCCTCTCTCTCTCTCTAAAAATAAATAAATAAATAAATAAATAAATAAAATAAGAAAGTAATAACAAGCCAAACATTGAGTGATAATACCAGCAACACTCATGTGAATCAATTTATTGCTTGTCCAAATGTTGTTTTATTTGCTGACAGAATCTTTATTGCATATAAAGTGCTAGTAAAGAAAAAGGGAATGTATGGAATATGTCTAGCTGTGCAAAATTGTGTAAAAAATTGTGTAAAAATATTTACTTGTAGAGAACTTATATTTTACTTCAATATAAAAATGTTAACATAATTCAAAAAAAGATATAAATATATATATATATTTAGAAGTCTTGCCCCAACACTGTATAGACAACTACTGTTCCCTCAACAGCCTCCTTATAAAAATGAATTTTAATTAATTTAGAAAATACTTTAATTTAGTGGAGATTTTTATTATGCTCTCCATTTTCTCATATTTTTAGTATGTGATATACATTCTTCTGCTGTAAGATTTCTTTTTTATCACTATCTCTTGGGTTATTTTTATGTCAGTACACAAGAGCTTCCTGATTTTTTTTTATGTTGCAGAGTTTAAATTGTGTAAATACAATATATTTAATTTAATATTTCATCTTATTTCATCACGATTGTTTTCAGTCTTTTGCCATTATAAATTATGTTGCAATGAAGAGATCTGTGTATAGATGATTAAGTATGTATGCAGTTATACTTTAAGGGTATATTTCCAGAAGTGGATTGGTGATTTAATGAATGAAGCTGTAATGTTAGTAGCTAGTTCTAATTTGTTCCCATATGGTTGTTTCATGAGCACTCAAAATAGTAAAATATCTGAATAAATCTTTCCTTAAAGCCTGGTCAACAGGGTCATCTCTTGAACACAATACACCACATATTCAAGAATGTATTATGTGAGTGTTTGACCATAATAATTATTTTCTATTGGCATGCAATTGTACTTGCTTTAGAGAAATAATATGCAGGCTGGTATGTTGGACAATTAGAAAGAATTTATCTTGCAATGAAGAAGAAGAGAAAGAGAAAAGCCATCATAAAGTGAGTACTTGTGATGTATCAGAAGCTGTGGTAGATACTTCTAACATAGTCATTAATTTCAAGAAGAGCCTGGGGGATTATTACAATTAAGGTTTTAAAACATGAGTCAGAAAGCATACATAACGTTTGAGCGGCATAGTATAGATTTGAGCACAAGCCATTTAAAAAGTCCATGCTTTTTAAATATTTTGATTATTAATTATTATTCTTTTCATCAAGTTTGGAAATTAACTTTTGATTGCTAATTTTTATCTCAAAATATTCTGCAAGATATTTGCATGTCTGCAAGACATCAAACTTTCAACACAACAATCACATCTCCAGCATGAATGTTCAAAGAATCAAACTCTGTATCCTGTCCCTCTAGGGATGCTAGATTATAATCACACTGTATGTTAGACTTATAAGGAAAAATGCAAACATAGACAAAACATTTTGTGAAGTTCTTAGAACATTTTTATCTCTAGGCAATTTACTTGGAACCTACTAAGAATTTATTAGATTATGGTGTGAGCTTGAAATCAGAACAAAGATATTTATGTAGCATTTCTAAGCTAACACCCATTTGCTTGCTCATTCCCTTTCTTTCTGACCTTTAGAGTACAGTTGGTTCCTTGGGGAGGGGGTTCCTCACAGTTATGATTGAAATATCTCTCATGTCCTTTCATCATACCTATAGACAGTATACAAATTATTAAATCATATAAAAATAAAAGCAAGAGTATAAGGGGTACACGATTTAGAAAAGAAAGAGCAATGTCAGAGAAATGAATGAGGAGGACATGGGGAAGGAACACAAAGGTTGTTAAGTTCTAATTTATTGTAATTGTTCTAATATTCAGATATATGTTACTTTTTTAACTATAAACAATTAGTAGATAGATGATAGATAAATAGAGACAGATATGGGCTTGCATGAAATAAGGATGAATGTAAATAGGATTAATTCCATTCTGTGAACTTAAAATCCATCAAAAGTAAAAGTGAAAAAAGGAAAAAATTAATTATTTAGATTTTAGCTGAATGAGTTTCCATGAGGCTACTGCCTGAATGTCATAACTGGAATTTGACCCTTCCTGAATTAATTAGCATATGTGATACATAAGCTCTTGGTTTTGACACAGATTGCTAATACATTCTATGGTGTTGAATTTGCCTAATTTTTATTTTTTTTTTTTATAGGATTACCTAGTGGGTCTCCAAGTTCCTGGGAAAATAGTGCAATCTTAATATCAACAACAGATACTGTCTGAAATGTGTCAGTCCGAAGGTCTGGTCAATGATAAGACAGAAAAAAAAAAAAAAAAAAGGTGAGAGAGAGAGTCAGAGAAAAAAATAATTCTAGCATTATTCATGTAGTGTAATGAGATGTATGATCTCTTTGGTCCTAGAGACAGAATATTCAACTAAAGAGATGGATGTGTCAGATTATCAGAAGCTATCATCATTAAAAACCTCCTGATTTCAGATTTCATGTCTACCAAGCAATTCTTGAAAAATATTTCAGCTTCTAATGCAAATCCATCTCAAGAATGCAAGTATATTAATCAGGAGAGAAGTATGTAGTATTTCTTACTGCAAAATAATAAATTGACATTTGAACTTTGATATCAGCCTCCGAGAGCCCTGGTTAAGTCAGTCTACCTCTGAAAAACAGATTCAGGTCCAGTGTGTAGGCAAAAAGCCGATATCTGCCCCAAGTCTCCATACTGCGTTGAGGACATTTTGCCAGAGTAAAGCTGACTTGTGATGTCTCTTGGTCGAGAGCCAACTCACTTCTCCAGATGACACTCTGACTTCCCCTGCTCTTCCTATTCACACTTCAACAGGTTCTACTTGATTGAAGTACCCCCTCAAGCCAGCACAAATGGAGATAACTCTCTTAATTAGAGTTCTCAGTATGTGACTGAAGACCTTCTGTGAAGACACCAATCACAACCTGCAAAGAAAAAGGAAATCAGGTAACGCCTGCTTTGCACTCCTGACTTCCTCTCAGTCTACTCTTTCCTTCTGTCTTCTTTCATCTTGCCTGTCTGGAGACTAATTTCAAATTCGGGTCTGGCTTCACCTCAAACTTGATGAAAGCAGTCATAGCAAATCACATGCGAAAGAGTAAGGATTGCACTTTTCAATTGCAGCCCCAACATTTGACAGCCCTTAAATTAAGGGAGAATTTTTGTGAGTTAGGTACTCATTTTGTTACTACTGAAAAATTAAGGCTTTTCCAAATGTATGAAAAAATCTTCAACACTTTGAGTGAATTGGCAAAACTACTCAGCTAGTTTGTAACAAATATCCTGACATACAAGAAAAAATGATACATTTTAAAAGTTGATTCAATAAAGTATTTTTAAGGATGAAAATAGACATAAATTGATATATTTCTTTTTGTGTCCATATAAACTGGCTTACTGAAAAATATTACTAGTCCATCATGTGAACATGGCATAAACATTTACTTAAATACATATTTCTAATTTTACAAAGCAATTTGTGTATGTGTGTGTAAATTTTATATATATTCAATTAGCTGAGGAGGAACAAGGTAATGCTATGCCTTCTTGTCCCTTCTATGTCAAGAAGGCATAGCTTTCATACCATACACAGGCATCCTTTTCATGGTGGCACGTTTTTCACATTTTTGTGATTCTTGTTAGTGATTTTGCTGCTTAACTGGCACCTATGCCTAGGGCTGAAGTGCTGTCTAACTTCTTTTTCTAAGCTCCAGAAAACCCTGATGTTCATTATGGAGGAAATATGTGTGTTAGATAAACTTCATTTAGGCTTGGGTTATAGTGGTATTGGCCATGAGTTTGATGTTAACGAGCCAAAAGTGGTGTGTGTGTGTGTGTGTGTTGCAACAGAAATACACATAAAATAAGCTTATTTACTGATTGATTGACAGTTATTGTAACCAGAGGTTCCCAGGAAGTTAGGGTTAGGGTTAGAAGCAATCATTCAGTATTCACTTATTCAGTATTTGCAGAAACTTTATAGAACATTAACTACCATGAATAATGAGAATCAACTCTGCACACACATACACATGGCTCACCATGAGTGTGTGTGTATAAACTCAAAAGTTAAGTAATACTTACTATAATTGGAGGGATCTTAATCATATTAAAATGCTTCGTTGTCATCTACCTAAGTACTTTATGGTCTATCTTCTAAATAAATTTAGTATTTATTTAGATGGATTATCCAGTTAGCAACATATTATTTCACTGATAAAAATTAGATAGGGTAAAAAATACAGTAATATAATGTGCAAATGTAAAGCACTTGTTTTAGAGATTGTCTTTATGGCCAGCTTTGTTGTAGGCCTATCCTGCTCACTATCCTGCTCACCAAGACTCTGCCCCTTTTCAGCTTTGTAAATCTCCGCCCTCTGGACAAACCTGATTCTAGGAAAAAAGAGGATCTGATTCAAGAAAGACCAGAAGAAACTGATAATTAGAATTCAACTAAATCACGTGGACCATGAAGCATAAAATTAAGTGTTTGAATCTGCTGGTGTCTCTGGAATCTACTTAAGTTTAGAGACATACCAGGCATGACCAAGCTTATTACAATCTTTTTTTATTTCTGATTAATGATAAATTTATTTTAAATATTTATATTAAACCACAACTGCACAACATTCTAATGTTTGCAGAACTATGTTCTTTGAGTAAAAGTCCATGACTTAAATAATTACTGTATTCATCAGGAAATTTGGCTTTGCACCAAACTTCTTTACATGAATAATTGTCTTGACAAAATCTGGGTCTTATACCATGTGGTATTTAAATTCTAATAAAATTGTTTCTGAATTTCTCATTTAAAATTTTGATTTAGAAGAAACCAGACATTTACTTTTTTGACAGTTCATGATTTAAGGAAATGTAAAATAAATATGTAATGATGAGAAAGTTGTTGGGAACTTCCATTTTTCACAAAGGGTAAGTAATTTAGACTATTGCAGTTATACTATCTCAAATATAAAACGGCAAGAGAGAGGCTTCCCCTACTTACACCAAAATATTGATATTTGCAGTAAACTAAATAAGGAAAACATGATATAATTACAGAATTTAATCATTACTTGGTTTTCTCAGATGTTTCACTTTGGATGAAGTGTGACAATATAATTGATGAGAATCTTTCTCTTGTTCATGTATCCATCTTACACACTATGAAAAGGTAATTGTGTGTAGTGGAAAGAAAATAAATATGGGTTGATGCCAATTTTTTTTTTTAAGATTTTATTTAATTGACAGCGAGACATTACAAGTAGGCAGAGAGAGAGAGAGAGAGGGAGGAGGAAGCAGGCTCCCCACCTAGCAGAGAGCCCGATCCGGGACTCGATCCCAGGACCCTGAGATCATGACCTGAGCTAAAGGCAGAGGCTTAACCCACTGAGCCACCCAGGCAGCCCTGATCCCAATATTTAGATAAGAGCTTAATTCATGGGCATGTTACCTATAGGCAAGTTATTTCAACTCTGATTTGACATTCTTATTTGTATGCTGTGGCAAACAGAGCTAGCTGTTTCACATTATGCACTGGTCTTTCATTCACCTAATAACCACCAACCTCCAATTTTCATCTGACAATTGAATAGGCAGAACAAATACATATTTTAAGTCTCTTAGGATAAGTCATCTTATGAGTAAGTCCAGGCTCAAAAATCACAAGTGGAGTAATATATTCCAGCTTAAGTTGTAGAAGAATTACAGCACACACACTTTTCTTATTCATACCTTTCTATGTATTGTTGCCTGGACTTTGAAATTAGGGTCTATAACAGATGCTAAATTGTGTTTTCAGATTTCACTTTCTTGGAGTTTCCAATCTTTTAGGAAAAAATTTAGGAAATTTAGGAAAAATTGGTTTAGGAGGCCAAATTATGTAATTGTGACATAATCAATGAAGTATATGCCTATGGAGCTGTGATTTGATAACTGATAACTAGCATTGTACAATTATGTGAAATACGTTGTCCTTAAAAATTAGAATAGAGTGTATCATTAAGATAACTCTCCATATACAAGACCTTTCTTTTTAATTTTAACATTGCCTTTGCCTAAATTCTCAGTGACCACATAGGTATCATTAGGTAGAGAAAGTCCTGTTGAATTAGTGATTACACATCATAAAAAAAATTGCTAAAGCTTAGAACTCATTAAATTTATATTTTGTAAATAATCATTTAGCCCCAGATCCATAAATAAGAGTTGTTATTAATAATAGAATATTGTTTTGTTATTCCTGTAATAAAGTTGGCATGAAATTTATAGTACCACAATAGAATGTAATGCATTAAATTAGAAAAAAAGCATGGCTGCAAGGCTCAGTCGGTTAGGCAGAAGCCTTTAGCTCAGGTCATGATCCCACGATCCTGGGGTTGAGTCCCACATTAGGCTCCCTGCTCAGTGGAGAGCCTGCTTCTCCCTCTCCCCCTGCCTGTTGTTCTGCCTACTTGTACTCTCTCTCTGTCAAATAAATAAATAAAATCTTTTAAAAAATAATAAATAGGGGGCGCCTGGGTGGCTCAGTGGGTTAAGCCGCTGCCTTCGGCTCAGGTCATGATCTCAGGGTCCTGGGATCGAGTCCCGCATCGGGCTCTCTGCTCAGCAGGGAGCCTGCTTCCTTCTCTCTCTCTCTCTCTCTGCCTGCCTCTCAATGTACTTGTAATTTCTCTCTTTCAAATAAATAAATAAAATCTTAAAAAAAAATAATAATAATAAATAGGGGCACCGGGGTGGCTCAGTGGATTAAGGCTTCTGCCTTTGGCTCAGGTCGTGATCCCAGGACCCCGAGATTAAGCCTCACATTGGCATCGGGACTCTCTGCTCAGCAGGGAGCCTGCTTCCCTTCCTCTTTGTTCCTCTCTCTCTGCCTACTTGTGATCCCTGTCTTTCAAATAAATAAATAAAATCTTTAAAAATAAAATAATAAATAAATAAATTAGAAAAACACATGTACAATTCAAGAAGACTAAAGAGTTATAAATATACATAAATATGTAACTATGTCTATCTCACACTCAATATGACAATAAATATTATTGTTGTAAATTTAAAAAATGCTATTTCTCCATGGATTACATTATTTGAGACTCAAACTGATATTTTGAATCTCTTTATATGGTATAGAGATACTTACACTAAGGATTTTGATAGGTATAAGCTCAATAAGGATGTACCAGTATTCAGTTACTATAATTAAGTAGGAGAAAATTGAGGCATATTACTAATAATAACAATCCATCTCTATCATTAAGTATATATTTTAAATTATTTTGTGAGGCATTACAAAATGGATCTAGGTATTTGTATCAAAAAGTAGGACATATGAGGGCACCTGAGTGACTCAGTGGGTTAAACCTCTGCCTTCTGCTCAGGTCATGGTCTCAGGGTCCATGGGAGAGAGTCCCACATCAGGCTCTCTGCTCAGCAGGGAGCCTGCTTCCACCTCTTTCTCCCCCTGCTTGCCTCTCTGCCTACTTGTGATCTCTCTTTCTGTCAAATAAATAAATAAAATCTTTTTAAAAAAAAGTAGGACATATGAATCAACAACCTCATTTGGCTTCACAATTAATAAAATATATACATCTTCTTAAATTTAGGTCACTATTTTATTTATAAGGGATTATACAAATTATGTACACATTCAAGTAAATTTATTACAGTTTTTTTTAAATTGTAAGCCACCTGCTGATGCTTTTTAAGCATGGAGCTGAGAATTTGATAGCACTATTGCAACCATATGACATGGTGTGCAGAGAAATTCACTTTCTTCTCAAATGAATGTTTTTCTGTGTACTTCATGAAGCTAGACATGCAGAAAAGCCTGAGAAAATAACTGGTTAGATTCATTTATGCGCTGCAGCAGAGTGAGTCAAGAAAAGGCAAGTTTCCATATCACTCTGAAGTTTGCTGGGAGACCACATATATGTACACATGAGCACATGCTCAAAAAGAATAAAAAGACCTGCTCAAAATGAGATAAAAGTAGCCAGAAATAAGGTATTTTGTCTAAAGTTTGCTAAAAATCACTCTTTACATGAATATTTTAAAGAGTTGAGACTTAATCACTTAAAATTAAACTATTAATAACCTTTCCCTAGACATGGAAGCAGATCGCCTTATCTTTATTTTTTAAGATTTTATTTATTTATTTGACAGACAGAGATCACAGGTAGGCAGAGAGGCAGGCAGAGAGGGAGGGAGAAGCAGACTCACCGCTGAGCAGAGAGCCATATGTGGGGGTTCACCCCAATACCCTGAGATCCCAGGACCCTGAGATGCCAGGACCCTGAGATCATTACCTGAGTGCACCTAGTCTTTAAATATCTCTTGATTTGCCCTATTTTTGATACAATAACCACACAAAATTTTTTTAAAAATGGAGATTCCTTAAGGAAAAGAGTGCTTTAAACAAACAAGCAATACTTCTTTTAACATAGTTGGAATGAAAGTTTCAGTGTTTGCATATTATTTATGTGTAATAAAATGATCAATTATGTATTTTCAAATTAAATATAAAATTATATTTTAAAGTTATTATATAAATATTCAGGAAGATTTTTATAACATCTAAAAATAAAGTGAATGAACGAAAATGTTTAGTAAAGAAGTAATGATGTAAAAATCAGGTGGCTGTTTTTAATCCAGAGCCTTTGTAAAATGCCTGCAATATAAAGCAAGAGAGACAAATTTTATGATGAGAAAGAACAGCTAATTTGTCCAGACAAGAAAAGGAAGGCACTAAATGGAGATATTGCTGTGATAATAATAACTCCATCTTTTTAGCATGAGAAAAAATATGTTTAGATTAAAAGGGAGCTTCTGAAAAAAAGTCAGCCTCCACTTGATTGTTGCACAGAAACACTGCAGTATTAATATCAAGGCTTTCCTTATTGCAGACTGATGTACCCAAATGACAAGAATTTGCTTTGATGTGTTTCTAAAAAGGGCAGTAGTGGAGAGAAGAGAGATGTCCTACCCTACACTGAGTGAAAGCTCTCATAATCAACATTATCCAATTAAATGAAATTAATCAATTAAATGAAAACAAAATAATCAGGGGCCTGGGGTGGCTCAGTTGGTTAAGCATCTACCTTTGGCTCAGGTCATGATCTCAGATTCCTGGGATGGAAAGCCTCATGTGTGTCTGGCTCCCTGCTCAGCGGGGAGTCTTCTTCTCCCTCTCCCTGTGTCCCTGCTCATGTTCTCTCACTCACTCACTTTCTCTCGAATAAGTAAATGAAATCTTAAAAAAAAAAAAAAGAAAGAAGAAAAGAAGTCAGTTCTTCTGCAACATGAACTGGCTAAGTATTTCTAGAAATTCACTCATTATTCCCCACATTGAAATTCACTTTTGAAAAACTAACCCCCCCAAGACGTGCACCCCAATGTTTATAACAGCCATATCCACACTAGCCAATCTATGGAAAGAGCCTAGATGTCCATTAACAGGTGAACAGATAAATAAAATGTGATTTTATATATATATATATATATATATATATATATATATATAATCAGCCATTGATAAAAGTGAAATCTTGCAATCTGCAATGACATGGATGAAACTACAGGGTATTGGGCTAAGCAAAATAAATCAATCAGAGAAAGACAATTATCATATGATCTCAGTGATATGAGGAATTTGAGAAAGAAGACAGAGGATCATAGGGGAAGAGAGGGAAAAATGGAACAAGACAAAACCAGAGAGGCAGACAAACCACAAGAGACTCAATCTCAGGAAAAAAACTGAGGGCTGTTGGAGGGGATGGGTGGCAGGAAGGATGGACTGGCTGGGTGATAGAAATTGGGGAGGGTATGTGCTGTGGTGAGTGCTGTAAATTGTGTAAGACTGATGAACCACAGGCTTGTATCCCTGAAACAAATAATACATTATATGTTAATAAAAGAAAAAGAAAGAAAAGAAAAACTAAAACCCCAGATGAAGACCATAAACTAAAGACAGGCAGAGCAACAAGAAGCAACATTCATTGGTGCTTACAACAAAGAGTGCTAGAAAGAAACCACCCAAAAGATCCAAACTACCCGGATTTCCTGTTACTTTTATCTCTACTCTACATGAAGCAATGAGCTCACCACCTAATAAAACAAAATTAGAGATTAACATATAAATTTTTGGTAGGCACGAGATCATTTGGACAATCCAGTTTCTGTAAACTCTATTATGAAATAAATTCCTGGAAAACCAGATGATCTCTTTTTATAGAAGGGGCACCTGGGTAGCTCATTTCTCTGAGTGTCAGACTCTTGGCTCTGGTCATGAACTTGGGGTCCTGAATCCAATTTCTACGTCAGACTCTGTGCTTTGCACAGAGTCTGCTCATCCCACTACCTCTGCTCCTCCCCCTGCTTACACGCTTTCACTCTATCTGCCTCTCTTTCTCTCTCTCTCTCTCTCAAGTAAATAAGTAAACAAAAGTCTTAAAAAAATAAAAATATAGAAGACTTTCTGGTTTATTAATTTAAATGGTAAAGACAGTTATAAATAATTAATATAAATGTTCATGACTATAATAGAGTCATCCTAATCAAAAATGGAAAATTCTTGTAAAAAGTACCAATTTGTATTCCATATAAGACCTAAATGGATAATACATATATCTGAGTGGAAAAACATAAGATTGAAAATAATCTCTTTTTTTTGAGAGCTAATTGACATATAACCTTATATTAGTTTCAGGTCTACAACACTAATTCAGTATTTATATATATTGTGAGGAGCTCATCCAATAAGTCTAGTTAACATTCATCACCATGGTTACAATTTTTTTTTTCTCATGATGAGAACTTTTGAGATTTATTCTCAGCAATTTTCAATATCCAATATAGTATTACTAACTATAGTCACCGTGCTATACTTTACATCCCCTCTGGCAACCACTAATCTGTTCTCTAAATCTGTAAGCTTTTTTTTTTCTCTCTCTTTTTCTGATGCCATATATAAGTCAGGTATTTGTCTTAACATAATGCCCTCAAGTTTCATCTATGTTATCATAAATGGCCAGAGTTCATTCTTGTTTATGACAAGATAATATTTTTATGTATATATATGTATATATATATACACAATATATAGTATTTTATACATATATGTGTGTGTATACACATACATACATATATATCATATTTTCTTTATATATTCATCCACCAGTGGACACATAGGCTTTTACCATATCTTGTGGATAATGTTGCAATAAACATGAGAGTGTCTATATCCTTTCAAGTTAGTGTTTTGTTTTCCTTTGGATAAATACCAGAGTTGGGATTTCTGGGTTACATGGTAGTTCTGTTCTTAATATTTTTTAGGAAACTCCATACAGCTGCACTATTTTACAGTCCCGCCAAAGTATAGCAGTTTTTTCACATTCTAGCTAAAGTTTATCTATTTTTCCTTTGATAAGAACCATCCCAATGTGTATGAGGAAATATTTCACTGCAATTTTAATTTGCATTTCCCTGATGATTAATGATATTGAGCATCTTTTTATGTATATGTTAGCCAATATATGTCTTCTTTAAATGTCTATTTAAAATCTTTGCCCATTTTTAATTGAGGAATACAATATACATGACTTGTATATATTTTTTCCCATTCCATAGAGTGCTTTTTTATTCTGCTGATTATTTCCTTGTCTGTGCAGAATACTATTAGTTTGTTATAGTTCCAATTGTCTATTTCTGTTTTTAGTAATGTCTATTGAAGGAATAGATAAGGAAAATGTGATATTTACAAACAATCGCTATCATTCAGTCTTTAGAAAGAAGAATATCCTACTACATGTGATAACATGTACAAACCTCAAGGATATTATGCAATGTGAAATAAACCAGTCACAGAACAAAAACTATATGATTCCACATTTATGACACATCTAAAATAGAATTATAGAAGCAGAGAGGCAAATAATGGTTGTCAGGAGCTGGGAATAGGGTAAATGGGAGTTGCTATTCAACATATAGAATGTTTCAGCTCTGCAAAATGAATAATAATCTGAAGATCTACTGTACAACATTGTTCCTATAGTTAACAGCACTGTATTATGCATTAAAAAAAATAAGTCGGGGTGCCTGGGTGGCTCAGTGGGTTACGCCGCTGCCTTCGGCTCAGGTCATGATCTCAGGGTCCTGGGATCGAGTCCCGCATTGGGCTCTCTGCTCAGCAGGGAGCCTGCTTCCTCCTCTCTCTCTCTGCCTGCCTCTCTGCCTACTTGTGGTCTCTCTCTGTCAAATAAATAAATAAAATCTTTAAAAATAAATAAATAAATAAAAATTTAAAAAAATTAAAAAAAATAAGTAGTGTCACTCATGTTGAGTGTTTTTACCATGATGGAAAGAAAAATAGACGAAAGAGGCAGAAGGAATCTTCTAGATGTGATGGATATATTTATGACCACAATTGTGGAGTATGTTTCATGGGTGTATATATATGTCAAAACTTATGAAATTGCATAATTTAAATATTGGAGTTTTTATGTCAATTATACCACAATAAAGCTGTTAAAAATGAATTTTATTTGATATGTGAATAAGCACAGTGTTATTTCAGTGGAAGAATGTGTTCATCTCTTCTCTGTGGTACATGTGATATATTTAGTAAAGGTCATATGTATAAAAATTTTTTTGGAGTGCCAGAATTTTGTTTTTTTTTCAGGTAATTGTTTCAGGGAATTAATGTGTTCACTACACTGTGCTATGTGTAATACCCTAAGTGAAAACACATGTGCAAACACATAATAAATGGAATCTACTGTATTAATGAAGTAAAGAACACAATCCCATCATCATATCAACTAATGTAGCAACAACAAAAACTTAAGAGTCACTCATGATAAATGCTCAGAGAAATGAGGATACAGGAGAAATTCCTCAACTTGGAAAAAAAATCATCTACAATAAAACATATATTGCTAGCATTATACAATGTGGTGAAAGTCTAAATGCCTCTCCACTAAGATCAGGAACAAGGTAAGGATGTCCACTCCCACTACTCTTATTCAACATAATGCTGGAAATAAAGCCAGTGCAGTAAATCAAGAAAAATTGATAAAAAAATTCAGACTGGAAAACAAATAAAACTGTCTGTATTCAACAGATGACATCACATCTACATGGAAAAGTTCAAGGAATCTCAAGACAAACAAACCAAACCAAGCAAATGAGTAAAAACTTTGAGAACCAATCTGTGAGTTTAAAAAGTCCCAGATATCTCATACAGAGATAAATTGTATTTCTGTTTTAAACCTTTTTAAACCTTGACTTTTAAAATTTAATACCATTTATAATATCTAAAAATATGAAATATATACAATTCTAACAAAAAATGTACAGACCTATATGGCAAAAACACCACAGTGCTGATGAAATAAATCACAGAGGATCTAAACGAATAAAGAGGTATTCTATATTCATAGATTGGAGAGTTCAATATAGTATAGATGTCATTTCTCCCCAAATGGATATACAGCTTCAGTGAGATTCCTAACCAAACCCCCAGCACAAATACTTGTGGATATAGACAAGATTGTTTTAAAATTTAAGTGGAAAGAGAAAAGAATTGGAATAACAAAAAAGTTTTTTTGAAAAAGAAAAATGAGACCTAGGAATCGTTATATCAAATTTCAAGATTTTTCATATAGTGTGAGTGGTTGAAGGATAGACGTATTAAAACAACGGGGCAAAAAAAAAAAAAAGAGTTTATAGATATATACCCCATTGATTTTTAGCGAAGATGCAAAGGCAGTTTAATGCAGGAAAAACAGCCTTTTCAACAAATGCGGTGAAAAAAGTGGAAATTCATTGGCTAAAAAAATCATTTGAAAGAAGTTTCTCGTGTTACACAAAAATTAACTCAAAATCAATCATGGATTGAAGAGTAAAACTCAAAACACTTTAAAATTAGAAAAAAATTGGGGAAGAAACTTCAGGATCTAGGCGTAAGACAAAGTTCTTATACGGGTGGTTAAAAAAAAATCTGTAAGAGAAAAAAAACACATATATAAGCTGGACTTATTTAAAATGAAAAATCGTCGTGAAAGACACTATTAAGAGAATGAAAGAAAAATTACAGAGTGGGAGAATTATTTGAAAGTCACATATTTGAAGGACAAGTCTTTAGAATATATAAAAAACTCTCAAAACAAAATATTATAAAAAACAAATAATTCCTTTAGAATATGGGCAAAAAGCGTGAAGAAAAATTTAGAGATTAGAAAAACATGAAAAAATATTCAACATTTTTGATCACAAAGGAAATATAAAACTATGATGAGATATCATTACACAACTATTAGAATGACTAAAATAGAAAAATTATGACAACGTGTAATGCTGACAAGAATGTGGGGAAACTAGAATACATATAAATTATTAGTGGGAATATAAAACATTAAAACCACCAAATAAGACAGGTAGGCAGTTACTTAAAAAACTAATCATAATAACCAAATGACCCAACAATTGCATTCTTAGACATTTATCCCAGAGAAACTGAAGCTTATATTCATACAAAAATCTGTACCCAGCATTCATAGAAGTTTTATTTGTAACAGCTAAGCATGTAAAAGTTAATTTTTAAAAATGGAAACAACTGACCTATCTTTCCATTGGTTAAGTTGACCATTAAAGCAATAAACTGTTAGACACTTTTACCAGGAAATAGTACTCAGCAATAAAGGAGAGAGAACAATTGATACATGCAATGAATGATCTGGATAAATCTCCAGAGAATAATAATAATCTATTTATAATAATAATGAAATGTTTTCCTTATTTGAAGATAAAATTACTCATATAACCTGTATTTCAATGTGTCCATTAAATTAAGATTTATAGGAAATGGTCCCAGTATTTGGCGACATAGCACAGCTCCCTCTTAATCAGTTTCATGAGTCAAGTAATATTGTATAAACTTTTGAATGATTAACCACTGTTTTGTTCTTTCACTTTTTTTTAAAGATTTTATTATTTTATTTGAGAGAGAGAGAGAACGAGAGAGAGAAAGAAACAGAGAGCACATGAGAAGGGGCGGGTCAGAGGGAGAAGCATATGCTCTGCTGAGTAGAGAGTCTGATGTGGGACTCCATCCCAGGACTCCAGGTTCATGACCTGAGCCAAAGGCAGTCACTTAACCCCTGTTTTTAAAAGATGTTTTCATATTTAGGACTTTTTTCCAGTTTTTTAAAGCATAAATATGTCTACCTTTTTTCAATATCTAAGAGTACAGGCCCAGAAAGAGCCTAAATAGAGCTGTTTTCTTTCTTTCTTTCTTTCTTTCTTTCTTTCTTTCTTTCTTTCTTTCTTTCTTTCTTTCTTTCTTTCTTTCATTATGTTCAGTTAGCTATAGTGTTCAATGATTCATTAGTTGCATATAACACCCAGTGCTCACCTTAATGAGCCCTCCTTAGTGCCCTCCTTAGTACCCATCACCTTGTTACGCCCTCCCCCTCCTCTCCTCTGAAACCCTCAGTCTGTTTCCCAGGGTCCATAGTCTCTCATGGTTCATCTCCCTCTCAGATTTCTTCCCTTTCAGATTTCCCTTCTTTCCACTATGGTCCCCCAAACTATTACTTATGTCCCACATATGAGTGAATCCATATGATAATTGTCTTTCTCTGCTTGACTTACTTCACTTAGCATAATCACCTCCAGTTCCATGTCAATGCAAATGGCGAGTATTCATCCACTCTGATGGCTGAATAATATTTCAAACTATGTATGTACCACATCTTCTTTATTACATTCATCTTTTGGAGGGCATCTCAGCTCCTTCCACATTTTGGTTATTGCAGACATTGCTGCTATGGACATTGGGGTGCATATGCCCCTTCTTTTCACTACATCTGTATCTTTAGAGTATATACCTAGTAGTGCAATTGTTGGGTGATAGGGTAGTTTTATTTTTTTTAACATCTTGAGGAAACTTCATACCAAGAATGACATTATAGATTAAGGGCTGATATCAAATATGTGTAAAGAACTTCTCAAACTCAACACTCAAAAAACAACCCAGCCAAAAAATGGGCAGAAGACATCAACAGACAGTTCTCCAAAGAAGACGTGCAAATGGCTAACAGACCTATGAAAAAACGTTCAACATCAACATCAATAGCCATTAGGGAAATATAAACCAAAATCACAATGAGATACTACTTTACACCAGATAGAATGGCAAAAATTAATAAAACAGGAAACAACAAACATTGGTGAGGATGTGGAGAAAGGGGAACCCTCTTACACTGTTAGGATTGCAAACTGGCACAGCCACTCTGGAAAACAGGATAAAGCTGTTTGCAAATATAAGTTCCATAACTCATGAGCTGTGTATTTTAAAGCAAGTTATTTAACTTTCTTAAGACTCATATCTTCATATACCAAATGGACTAAAACAGCAGTGACCTCATAGGATTTTAAATCTGGAATATCTTAAAACTTCTATAAATTGTGTGCATTGTTAATACTTTGTTAGAGAAATTACATTTATTTCTTATATAGAAACTGGAAGTAATTTGAAAGTTTACCAGTTACTTATTATTGGAATAAACATTAGTCATTTAAAATTTTGTCTTGAAAATGTAGTAATTGGACAATTTTATATAGAAATTCCTCAGCTAAAATATTTTTTAAAGCAGAATATGACTGGGCAGTTGGCTAAACTAGTTTACATTTTGGGTTAAAATTGATTACCTGCCAAACCAAAGGATCACCAGGCAATTTTCTTTGCTTAATTTCAGTGTGCTCTCTTTCAGATGGCTCCTCCAATGAGCTGTCTTGTCCTACTTGCAAAATCAATCCTGTAGTTCAATCAGAATCACTTTAAATGTTCAAGAAGACTGCACTCTGTCATTTAAAGATCCAAATAGTACAAAATTGAGATAAAGTCCAACTTGTGGTTTTCTCTTATTTTTTGCTGTACCTGAAAAGTTCATTCATTTGTTGTTCATGCATTTGGACCTAAACTACAAAACAACACTTTGCTATATTCAAATGCTTTAGCAATGAATTAACCAGCTATAATTAAGCTTACATCCAAATAATTATAAATAAATTATATAGTTATATATACACATAATTATATATGAAATACACAGTATAAAAATGCATATTGTGCAAGTCAGACAGATTTGTACAGGACGAAAAGTATACAGAATATACATTGTGACTTTTCATTCAACTATTCCCTTCCTTTTTTTTTTTTTTTTTAAGATTTATTTACTTATTTGACAGAGAGAGAGAAAAAGAGATAGTGAGAGAGGAAAAATAAGCAGGGGTGGGGTGAGAGAGGGAGCAGGCTTCCTGCTGAGCAGAAAAAAAAATTAAAAAAAATAAAGTGGTGCCTGGGTGGCTTGGTCATTGGGCGCATCTACCTTTGGTTGGGGTTGTAATCTCAGTATCCTGGTGTTGGGCCCCATATAGGACAACTCCCTTCCTTAAATATAACCACAGAATAACATACTTTCTTGTGTTATCATTACAAAACAGTTAAAAATGCTGTGTACACAAATGTATAATACATATAATCATATACACATGCAAATACACATATAAAATTATTTTACTTAAATATCACAAAATACATTTATAAACACACATACTTACTATGTCTGATTCACGTAAGTTATTTGCATCTCTTTCTATGTATCTGCTATCTATATCTATTAGCATTTGGTCATTTGTCATGGCTGCATCATATTAAGATAAATTATTTATAATAATTTGTTTGTTGCTCCCCTCAATAGACGTTAACAATATTTACAAGAATTTTTATTGTTCACAATTTCAACTAATGCTTGAGTTCTTTCTTGTTCATAAATATACATAAAATAATTATGTTCAATCAAATCAGATTATTTTCGTACATTTGTAAAAGTAAAATGCAAACTTGTAAAATTATTTAAAAATAATGAACTTGTAACTAACAAACAATTACCAATATGTATTTTATAAAAACAGGTTATCGACCTGTACAGACATAGCTCTATGCTGATCTTTAGCATCTATTGGCTACTTTGAGGGTAATATGGATTAGTAATTTATAATATACTATTTAATGTTTAAAATTCCTCCCCAAAAGCACCTGTCCCGGTTTGTTTATATAGTTTAGAGAGGTTTACAGCCTGGCTTACCCTGGTTTAACTAGATACACATCTTGGTTAGCCTATATGCACCAGTAAAGCATAAAAAAATTTCCAGAAACTTTTACTGAGGCTCTCAAAAAACCTAGATTCCTTGTATATATCTTGGTGACTTACAATACAGATATGAAGTACATCCTCTATAACTAAGAACATTCCTCAAAGACCCTGTTCTTGTCTGTGGTTTCTTTCTCCTGTTGTACCATATCCTTTCTCTGCATTAAAACTAAAACCTTATGTGAGCAAAATATGTAGAGTATTGTGAATTCTTTCAGTTACTCAGACCTGTGAAATAGTTGCATATGTGTGTATATGTAAGTTATAGTTAATATATATATCTAACAATATACATGTATATATCATTATATGATCAGACAATGAACATTATTAGAACAGAGACCACAGTGGAGGCTTTTAAGCAGATTCATAGAGTAAGTCTTGGTTTGCTTTGGTGATTGAAATAATTAAATTTTATTTTTTAAAGATTATTTAACCCACTGAGCCACCCAGGCTCCCCTTTTAAAGATTAATTATTTGGCGGGGGGGGGGGAGAGAGAGTATGAGTACACTTTGGGGGAAAGGCAGAGGGAGAGAATCCTTAGGCAGACTCTACACTGACCAGAGAACCCGGTTCTGAGATGAAGACCTGTGTCAAAATCAAGAGTTCTCAGATTAACTAACTGAGCCACCCAGGAACCCCTGTATTTGAACATTTTGAAGAATATAACTACCATTCATTTCACCATATCTTGCCATTTTTGTAATTTTAGTGCTGTCTTGAATTACTTCTAATATATCAGTAAGCATTTGGTAGTTGTGTTTTTAAATTATTTTCAATACACATGAATTCCTATGTAATCTTTTCCCATTTATTGGTTCTTTACTTTTATATAATCTTTTTATATTATTCTGCAAACATCTGCTGATTTAAAAAGATAAATTTCTGTATTGGTTTCTTCAGGTATCTCTTTCTTAACAGTTTTTGACTAAAAATAGAAGCTGGTAAATGAGTTTTGCATATGTAGATGGCTTCACGTTAAAGGATACAGGCAAGGGGTATGCCATAGGAAATAGAGGACTTTCATCTACTGGAATACCTTCATTAATTTAGGAAACTTCTCAAAATTGCTCTCATAGAATATTTATATATGGAAAAACTTGCATTCTGGAGGATCTGAAAGCAAGACAGATTCCTTTTCTCCTTTTATTATTGTAGTAGATTGCCAATGGCTATGGTTACCCTACTTCTTGTATTCATTGCCTTGGGTAATCCTCTTGGGCTTTAAGTCTAGTCTCAGTCATGTGAGCTGTTCCAATCAATAGGCACTGTGACCCAGACAGAGACCTGAAATGTTTGTACATTGGGATTTACCCTCCTTCTTACTGCCAACATGTAAATAAACTTGAGTTAGCCTCCTAGATGGCTGGGAATGCCTTTAGAGAGTGCAAATGACCATCCACAAAGTCCCAAGAGTAACCATAATTACAGTCATCTCAGCTGATTTCTGGATATGTGAGTGAGCTCATTCCAGACCATCTAGCTCTACCCACTGGACCTGACAAAAATAATCTCCCAGCCAAACCAATGCATTATGAAAAAAATAATAATAATAAATAAATAAATATTTTCTTTTGATTTGAGCCACTGCATTTTAAGTTGACTCATTTTAGATAGTAAAATCTGATACATGTAGATATTTCTCAAATCTGGACTATTGATATAAGTTTTTAGGAAATAATTTTTGGGAAGTGCAGACATTTTATGGAAGCACCTGTAAGGATTATTAATTTGCTAACACATTCAGTTGTTAAAAACACAAACATGATTTTTACTTTTAATATAGCCTATATAACAAATAAATAACACGGTGATAATCTTTTAGGCATGAACGTTTTCCAAAACCAGAAAATAGTTGTTCTTCTTATACCCTTGTGTTTGATTTTCTTTGTCCTGGCCAAGAATACCTAGAGCTACATTGCTATAATCTTTGTGGAACAAGTTACTTCAATAGCATTTGTGTAAAAATAACTAGCATTAAAAAAAAAAAAAACTAACATTAATTCTCATTAGTTAACTTTGTTTTTCTTTAATACCAGTGCGTTTTTTATAAAACCATGTTTATAATAATAATCAAGGTTTCATATCTGCCAATGTATGTTACTTTATTAATGCTAAATTTTCTTCAATATGTTCAAAAACCACCATCAGTTTATTACAATTTTTGATAAAATGAATTGGAATCCACACAATTTTCCAAAAAAAAAAACAACTGGTAGGTGACAAATAAAAGTCCACACTACTATTAATATTTTTAATGACTGCCAACTAGAAAGAATTTTTAAAAAATCATATGATATAGATGAGTTAAGATGAAAAGCAAAAATTCCCTGCCCTAATACTCCCACAACCATCCCTCTGACTAAAGGCAGCAATTGAATCATTTCTGTTTTGGGGTTCCAATTAGTTCTCAGGTTTTTAACCTGGCTTAATCTTTCTGACACTCTATACTGCAGAGAAGAAGAGTTCAAGAACTGACTAGTATAGTGACTTCATGATTAGGGTTTAATTCTGGAGTCTGTTTTCAGTCCCAGTTGACCCCTTCCAAGCTTTTACCATGTTTGGAAAATCTCCAGTATTCTGCCTGGAGAACTGACTCCCACTTTCACAGCAGTCTGATATGGAATCTATTTTGGAAAAATGCTTTCTTTTCTCATTTTCATTTGTGAACTCACTTCCAATGGCTTTATACTTAAAAAAAAAAAATGTTAGTATCTTTCATCCTCTTATACCTCTCCCTCAGTAATCTCAGCTTTTGTAAGTTTATTCTCTTTTGCATCATTATATTTTCATTCTAGTAAGATCTTTTGAGAGCGTATGGAGCAAGATACACATGCCTATTTAGCCATATGCTGGTGAATAAAATTAATATGCACCGAGTACTGATGTTGGAAAAGCTCCACAGTGATGTTGGTAAATAGAGTCACATTTCCTGCCTTTCAGAAAAATTATTTATTATAAAATTTGCCAGAATCAATACTATATTTAAAACTTTGTTATTTTCAGTTTTATTTGAAATACAATATTTGTATGATTAAAATGAGATCTCTGACCTAAAATTGCCCAATCTTTTCCTCGATGTACTTAGTAAACACAAATTGACTATAATAACAAAAGGAGATTAACTAATTAACAACATTAAGGCATTTTTTCCAAAGGGTAACAATATTCGATATGACTAATGAATTTGATGAGGTCAATTCATACATTTCATGACGTTTTGTTCAAGAGATCATGTCTGATGACTTGTTTGCAAACTGTAGATTCAGAAAAGTGAATTAGACATACCATATCATTGGGTTAGTTGCATTCCGTTATGCTGCAAATCTATTAATTATAATTTTAAAAACATGTACAATTCATTTTGAGCATACTGCAATTCATCTTTTTTGCTTGTGAGTACTGTGCCCTTTTCTTCCTGCCATTGTTTGTCTGTTTGTTTGTTTTATCAACTGCATCATGCATAACTGACCATTATCGCTCTAAGTTTTCTAGTTAAGCGACAAACTCCATATTTATTTTCAAATATTGTAATAATATTTACTTTTATTCATTTCTGATCTTCATAAATTATCATCCATTATTAGCTGGGTAGATGGTAAGCAGCTTGCATTTTTTTCCTTATTTATTTTTAAGAATTTTATTTATTTTTTAATAATTTATTTTTAAGAATCTTACAATTAAGATTAATTGTAATTAATTAATTATAATCTTAATTACAATTAAGATTTTAATTGTATCCTTTCCTTCTGGATGCTTTCTCTTTCTACTGCTTTGTGATTAATGATGATATTTTATTTGACTCTGACTCCTCCCCGTTAGATCTTATCTCATTTTATATTTTCCTTTTTGTTGGATATCAGAATAAAATAAATTAACAAAATTCTGGAAAATTAGCATAATAAATCTTTAACTTCCCAGTGTCAAAAATGTCTTAAGTTTAAAAATCAAAATGTGATTTAGGAGAGTGATACAATGTTGCTTCATATTTTTTAAAAATAAATAATCAAGTTATATAGGACATTTTCCCTCAGGAATACATATCTAACATTATAACATATTAATATTTCCATGATACTTTCCTGAATTTTATGTTTGGTAGGTGAATAATTAACAGCTGGTTTATAAGGTTGGGAAAATACCAAGACTCACTAAAATTATTCTGTAAATGTGCCCACAGAACTTTTTAAGATATCTTTAAGGAATGTACCCAAACTGTCTGGGTTGCTTATAGTCCAATATTTGAAATTTATGACTTCATGAAGTAAGCAACTGCTGAATAATAGCAATGATTTATACACAATTCCTGGACCAAGAAATGTGAAGACATTTTCTAACTGAAATATCTCCCTTTTCTGAAGGAGATACCACATGTATACTTCTTGTATATTGCTTAGACACCTCATGCTTAGGCTCAGTCAAATTGCCCACTAATACAGGGAGGTAGAAACTAAAAGTTGTGTCAGCTACCTCACACTTCATGTTTAACCTGTTTTTTGATCACTTTTATTATTTGGATTATTAGTAACGTTTAATACTTCCAATTCTTCTGAGTTTGTCAGTCTGACTACTTGTGTTATCTCAATGTCACTCATGTATGTATGTATGTGTATACGTGTGTGTGTGTGTGTGTGTGTGTGTGTGTGTGTGTATGGTGTTGTTAGTCACCATACAATACATCATTAGTTTTTGACATAGTGTTCCAAGATTCATCGTTTATGTATAGCACCCATTGCTCCATGCAATACATGCCCTCCTTAATAACCACCACCAGGCTCATCATCTTCCATTCTCCCTCCCCTCTAAAATCCTCAGTTTGTTTCTCAGAGTCCACAGTCTCTCATGATTCGTCTCCCCCCGCCCCGGACCCCCTTCATTTTCCCTTTCCTTCTCCTATTGCCCTCCATGTTTTTCCTTCTGTTCCACAAGTAATTGAAACCATATGATAATTGGCTTTCTCTGCTTGACTTAATTCACTCAGCATAATCTCCTCCAGTTCCATGTATGTTGATGCAAAAGTTGGATATTCATCTGTTCTGATGGCTGAGTAATATTCCATTGTATATATGAACTACATCTTCTTTATCCATTCCTCTTTTGAAGGGCATCTTGGCTCTTTCTGCAGTTTGGTTATTGTGGACATTGCTACTGTGAGGATTGGGGTTCATATGGCCCTTCATTTCACTACACCTGTATGTTTGGGGTAAATACCCAGTAGTGCAGTTGCCAGGTGATAGGGTAGCTCTATTTTTAAATTTTTAAGGAATTTCCACACTGTTTTCCAAAGTTACTGCACCAACTTGCATTTCCACCAATATTGTAAGGGAGGTCCCCCTTCTGCACATCCTCCCCAACATTTGTTGTTTCTTGCCTTGTTGATTTTTGCCATTCTAACTAGTATAAGGTGGTATCTCAATGTGGTTTTGATTTGAATTTATGGATGAAAGACCTCAATATGAGACAGGAATCCATCAAAATCCTAGAGAACTTAGGCAGTACCCTCTTCAACATCAGCCACAATGACTTCTTTCAAGACAGGTCTCCAAAGGCAAGAGAAACAAAAGTAAATGAACTTTTGGTACTTCATCAAGATAAGAAGCTTCTGCACACAAAGGAAGCAGTCAACAAAACAAAGAGGCAACCCACAGAATGGGAGAAGATATTCTCAAATGACACCACAGCCAAAGGGCTAATATCCAAGATCTATAATGAATTTCTCACACATATATTTTTTAAAAGTGATACTTTAATGAGGAAATAATGTGGTTTTATTTTTTTAAGACTTTTATTTATTTATTTGACAGGCAGAGATCACAAGTAGGCAGAAAGGCAGGCAGAGAGAGAGATGGGAAGCAGATGCCCTGGCGAGCAGGGACCCTGAGATCAGAATCTGAGCCGAAGGCAGAGGCTTTAACCCACTGAGCCACCCAGGAACCCCCAAAAATGTGGCTTTATATTAGAAAAGTAAAATCACTATCCCTATGATTATCACAAGTTATTTTTAATTTCTAGTGCTGTCTGTCATTGAAATTCAACAAAGTAGAAGGCCTGAGAGTTTGAATTAGAGTAACTTATTCAATACTGATTATATTGACAATATTTCTTGTAATTTTTGTAGATTCAATTAGATAAAATACAAGACTGACTATTTAGAAGTTGAAAATCTCTAATTTGTCATGATTGTTCTCCAGTAAGTTTAGTTATATATCTGAAGTTGTCTATAAGAATCATATTGCAGAACTTTGTCTAAGATGTGTAAAATAATCACAAGGAATTCCTAACCATACTGAAGAATGGGGTATATTTTGAGAAGGTGGAAAACGATTTCAGTTTTTAACATGGTAAATCCATTGTGTTTATAGATCTTGAATTATTCTCTATACAGGTCCAGGATTAACCTGCTAAAATTCCCGAGTATATCATTTTGATATTTAATATTATGTTAACTTTTTAATATGACATCGCATGAATAACAGACACTGTAGTGTAGTGATTTCCAAAATGTTCATTCTACAAATATGTGTATATGTATGTGTAGAGAAGGTTGTCACTTTAATTTTCATCTAACATAATAAGAGAAAAAAGGAAAACTTACACGATAGAATACAGTGTAGTGTAGGTATCTGCATCATGGAGGACAGAAATTCCCAATATCTTAAGCTATCTTTCGGGCAGCATCACTCAGCTATATTTTCTTGACATTCTTGGTTGTCATTAACAGAGTTTATGAAATGTTTATACTGTTAATGGATGCCAAAAACCTGGTCTATTATTTTTCTCTTACTGCCAATATTAAACTGATAGAAACTAGGATGATCCTGTAAAACTAGCATCATACATCATTTAACATTTCAGGGAAATACTGTTGTGTACCATCTTAAAAGTAACAAGATAATTCTTACTCCTTTGCATAGTTAGATGGATGACTACACCTTGAGGATATAATGTCTTAATGTTCCTAGCAACTTTGCTTATGAAAAATGGCTGTGCTCACTAGATAAACACCATCATGCTGATACAGTAAAGCAAAAATCAATTTATAAGACAAAGTGATATAACCATTTTCCATATATCTATATATATGTGTGTATATATATACATATATGTGTGTATATATGTGTATATTTATATATATGTGTGTGTGTGTGTGTGTGTGTATATATATAGGAACTGACCATGTGTCAATTTGTTTTTACCCTGTAACAGAAAACATGGTAAGTCCTATACTCAAACCTTGAAAAGCTCCTATCACTAAGTGCAGCCAGCATAGTTCTGCTAGTATATTAAAAAAAAAGTTATTCTATCAATGGACATTAATTTACCTGATGGGAGTATGTGTATATTAATTGAGATGAACATGTGAATCTGTCACATGTTTGTGACATAGTAGTCAACCCTAAATTTAGTAGTCAAACCCTAAAAAACAGGGTAGTTGAACCCTAAAAAAACAGGCTTCAAGTATTGAAAAGAACAATCAATATTTTAAAATCTTTTCTTTTCCTTAAATAGTTATTAGTGTACCCTTTTAAATTAGTGTAGGTATAGCACATGGGGATATACACCAAATAGTTTCACCTATTATATTGCACTGAAAAATCATATGGGATTTTTAAGTGGACAAATAATGAATTGCCATGGAATGTTTAATGACCAAATAATTCTGCAACTCTTTTGATTAGTCAACAGAAAATACAAACTTGTCTATTTATTTATTTGGCTCCCACTTGATTTGATTTTTTTTCTTTTTTAAGAATTTTAGATCATTAAGAAAAAGGTCCATTATATGTTCCTTTTCTTAATAACTTTACATACAGTTCAGACTCAGTCTAATTTTGCAAATTCAATCAAAACAATTCTCATAATTAAAACTTCATTTTCATTTAAGACTTTAAAGTTCCTGGGTTCACTGTTTTATGATGATATTTCTATACTAAACACAGTATATATATATGTATATTTTAACACAGTATATTTTTTGCTTCATAAGAGGAAGGACCAGAAGTGATATTTGATAAAGAACTAAGAATAATTTATATTGTTAGGTCAAGAATATCATGAAAAATATATATTTTCATTAGCCTTCATGTATAAGGCTAATCTACAAATGGCATAAAATACTTCTATGTAGGCATTATTTTTTTCTTCAGTAATCATCAATTCTATTGAACTGAGCCTATGATTCAGAAGTCATTTGATTGTAGTACATCAACAAGTATTTGATTTTCTCTTTAGGTTGATCAAACACAGGTACAATGAATATGTTAATTTTGTTCTCATTATTGCTAGATTTTTATCTGCCTAAGCCTCAATAATCCTAAGAAACTCTGCGTGTGTGTATTTTATTATATTATAGACCACTTTTCAGAAATAACTTGCTCAAATTGTCTCAATTATGACTGTATCACAATTACAGTGTTTTACCTGTATAGCATATGTAAAATCTGGCATGGAGGTAATTGTTTTTGTGTAACAAAATTTCTGAAATAATACTGGTATCTTAAAAACAAAACAAAACAAAAAAACTTCTTCTGAGTACAACCAAAGCAATTTTACAAACTATTATTTATTTTTGGTGTTTCTTTGCTTTGCTTTTTTGTTATGTTGGAAGAAAATACAAATAATTCATTTCCATATCTGCAAAAGAGTTCTCATTGTTTCACATAATATTACACAGCCGTTATAATTATGACACATATGCCTAAAACAAAATTAGGGTGATAGTTGACTTCTACCTATTAGTAAAATTTATATTTTCAGCTTTCCCACTCTAGGCTTGGTATATGTTACCATTCAGACTTAGAATATTATTTTCTCTAATTTTTCAAGACTTTCTGGAGGAAAATGATATGGGAAGAAAATAACAGTAATGCAAAGATTTCATACCTTAACCCTCAGAAAGGGTAAATACATACCTTCATGACAAAAGAGATTGTGGATATATGATTAAGAAGGTTAAAGACCTGAATATAGTTCTCCTGGGTTATTCAGGTGACCCATTTTTAATCATGTGATCCTTAAAGATGGAGAATGAAGACGGAAGGGTAGATCACACAGATAAAATGTGAAAAGACATCAAATTACCATCTCTGGCTCTGAAAATAGAAGAAGAAGTCCATGAGTCAGCGAATGTGGGAGACCTGTAGACTCCAGAAAACTTGGACCTACAACTGCAAGAAACTGATTTCTCCCAGGAACTTGAATGAGCAAGGAAATGGATTCTCCTAATACCTTTTAGAAGGGCATGAAGATGTGTCCACACCTTGATGTTAGCCAAGGGAAATCTGTGTCAAACTTGGAGATAGAAAACTGTCATGTAATGAATTTTCTTTAAGAGAACAGATTTGTGGTAATTTGCTCTGGGAGCAATAGAACGCAAATAGAACAAGTGGGTGATGACATATAATAATCTAAAGAGAATCTTGAGGTGTCTTGGTAGCTCAGTCAGTTAACTGTCTGACTCTTGATTTGGGCTCATTATCTTAGGGTCATGAGAGTGAGCCCTATGTTGGGCTCTGTGTTAAGCAGGGAACCTGCTTTAAGATTGTCTTTCCTTCTCCCTCTGTCCCGCTCCTCATGCTCTCTCTTTCTCTAAAATAATAATTAAATAAATCTTAAAAACATGAATTTTGAAAAACAAATTTTAGAGAATTTGTTACTTTCACATTGATTTTTTTCCTCTTCTTCTTTCCCTATATCTTTTTCCAATTTCCTCTGTTTTGTTTTATTTTGTTTTCCCCCAGAATAATGTTTGGAAATAACACTTTGAAATTCAAAGGCATTATTTTGTTTTTGATTTTCAAAAATGTTTGCTAATTCTTGGACTCAAATATAGAACTTCTACTTTTCCTAATTGTTATTTATACCTATACTACATCTTCCTTCACTATTGTCTTATTATCTTAGTGTTCCTTAAATATATGTTTTGTGGGTGGATTTATATTTGAAAGACTCCTTAGACCCCCTTTGCTTGTGTCAGTAGATCATCTGGGGGTAATACACACCTATGGACCTTCTTGAGAAGAGATTTCAGATTTAAAAATAAATATATAATGTAATTTTAGAAAATACAAGTAAATTTTTGAAAGTGATAGATATGTTTAGTACTTTGGTTGTGGTGATTGATATACATAGGTGTATGCATATTGCAATTTCATCAAGATGTGTATATTAAATGTGTGCAATTTTTTCTTTATCAATGATACCTCAAAAAGGTAAGAAAAATATGTAATGAGCAGAGTCAGAAATATTAAGAAACTCATAACGCTCAGAATCTGTGGACTTCACTTTGTATGGGCCTCTACCCAGGCATAGGGAGGGGTCTTAGTAATGTTTAAATATGATCACAATAATTTTATGAAATTTACAAAATTAAGAAATTTTCACAGCAATAAGTTTGTTTTCTTTTTTTCTATTCCAGATTCTTCCTTTCATTTTCCTCCTATATAATTGGTTCAGTTATAATTATTGTCATGTTTATATTTATCTGAAATTTATATTAATCTGAACTTTATATTAATCTGATAGGTAGTATTACCTATCATAACCATTTTGAATAATTCTCTTAAAATTAAGAATAAAAACTCTCATTCACTTTATGTATGTGTCTATATTAACTTCAACAGAACAATATAGATGGTACAAAAATAAACCCATGCTTATATGGTCAATTAATCTCTGACAAAGGAGGCAACAATATACAGAGGGGAAAATGTCTCTCCAAGAAATGGCGCTGGGAAAACTGGACAGCCACTTACAAAAGAATGAAACTGGACCACTTTCTTTTACCCTACATAAAAATAAATTTTAAAATGGGATTAAATACCAATATATGAGACCTAAAGCCATTAAGCTCCTTAAACACATAGGCAGTAATCTCTTGGACATCAGTCTTAAAAATGTTTTTTTAGATATGTCTCCTCAGGCAAGGGAAACAAAAGCAATATAGGTTTACACCAAAAGCTTTTGCACAGTGAAGAAAACCTTCAACAAAACAAAAAGGCAACCTATTAAATGGAAGATTACATTTAAATAACATAGCTGATCAGGGGTTAATATAAATTATGTAAAGATTATACAAACATACATAGAATTATTAAATGTGTTTTACAATGGGAGCCAATAAAACATTGTATGACAGTCATACTCCAGTAATAATTATAAAATGGAGAACTTACACATCTCACCACCAAACAAAAAAATCCAAGTAAATTGAATAAAAAATGAGCAGAGAACCTGAATAGACATTTTTCCAAAGAAGACATGCAATGGTCAACAGACACATGAAAATTTGCTCAACATCACTAAACATCAGGGAAATGCAAATCAAAATCACAATGAGCTATCACCCCGCACCTGTCAAAATGACTAGTAAAAAAAAATATAAGAAGTAACAAGTGTTGGTGAGATATAGAGAAGAAAGAACCCTCATTCACTGTTGGTGGACACTGTGGAAAACAGTATGAAGACTCCTCAAAAAATTAGAAATGAAATACCATTTGATCCAGTAATTCCACTACTGGGTATTTATCTGGAGAAAACAAAAACACTAGTTAGAAAAGATATATGCACCTCTATGGCTATTACAGTTTTACTTATAATAGCCAAGATATGGAAGCAACATAAGTGTCCATAGATAGAGTAGATAAAGATCGTGTGGGGGGGGGTAATGGAATATTACTCAGTCATAAAAAAGAATGAGCTCTTTTCATTTGGAACACATGGACAGACCTAGAAGGTAACATGCTAAGTGAAATATGTCAGATGGGAAAATGCAAACATCATTTTACTTACTGTGGAATCTAAAAAAAACAAAACAAATGAACAACAACAATGACAACAGAACATGTTGACTTATAAATGCAGAGAACAAACAGGTAGGTGCCTGAGGGAAGGGGACTAGAGGGATGGGCAAATGAGTGAAGAAGAGTGGGAGGTACCAGCTTCCAGTAATGGAATGACTAAGTCACAAAGATGAAAGCTACATAGAGCATATGAATTATAGTCAATGGTAATGCAAAAGCATTTTATGGTGATAGGTGGTAGCTATAGAGTTGCTGAGTCACTCTGTTGTACACCTGAAACTAATGTAACATTGTGTGTCAGCTGTATTTTAATTTAAAAACAGAATTTATATTTACATTAGTTTTAAATATTAAGCAAAATTATTTTATCAGAAAATTACCAGGAGCTATCAAAATTCATAACCCTTAAATTTCAGATATTATCAAAGATTTTCTTCTGAAAACTATTTGGATGATCATTATTTCTAGTTTCCAATACTGACAGCCTATAACGACATAGGATGATGAAAAAACAACAACAACAACAACAACAACAAGCATAGGGGCTCTCAATTCTTTTTTTATTCTAATTTTCTGAAGGAAATAAAATTGCAATTGTATAAACAGATGGCTGGTCACCAGAGCAACCAGAATCTGATAAGAGTTTTCAGAAGCTTGTCAAGATCACAGCCTACACACTTGTATAAAGAAAAAAAAAAAAAATCAAGGAAATAAAACAAAAAAAAAAAAAAAAAGAGAAAAGAAAGATCTAATTTGAGATTTAACAGAATTTATACAGGAGTTATTAATGGGCTTTATGACAAAATCAGAACTCTTTTCCACTTTTATCCAATTCTCTCCAAGTGGGGAAATTAAGTGTATTTAATTTTAGCATTAAATGAAATAAGGTTATGGGAAACAAACATAAATTTTTAAAATGGTGTGATAAGGTACTCTTATAATACTTATGACTTATTTTCTACTAACTACTAAATTCAGTAAATACCTAATGGATATTATTTTTAATAGGCCACTATACCAAGCACAAAAATAGATAGATGATAGATAAAAATCATACAAACCTTTCTCTGTAAAATGTAACAATCAAATTAACAGAGACATAAATGTACCCAACTGCAATAATAATCGTAATAATAATAATAAATTTGGTAAAAGCTTTAAACTATCAGGCAGTATTAAAAAAACATACAAGTTAATCTTTGGAAGTTAATACATCTAGAATTATTGCATCTAGAATTGAATAAAGCAAATATCATAGACTGACAAAATTACCTTTGGCAAATTATTTAAATTCTCTCAAAACTTAACTCATTTGTAAAAGGTGAATACAATAGCCAACTTGAGTTTCATTGCATAGATTAATATATATGCAAAGTAATTATCATAGACTTAGCTATATTGTTTACTGTTCTTTTTGACATTGCTGTTACTATTATTAAAATCAATAACAAGCATTAGGTGCTCAGTAATGGTGAGAACCCATTCCCTTGGGGAGTCAGTCTTCAGAGTCTGGTAGACTGAAGATAGATGTAATGGCTTCCAGTATTTAAGGATGGTCAGAGAAATTGGTTGGAATTCATGTCTCCATAAAAAGTATATACTAGTTTCACCAATAATCAGTACCATTTGGAGATTTGGTGTGTGTGTGTGTGTGTGTATGCATGCTCATTGGAGAATGCCAGGGAGAGAGGAGTTAAAGCCTCTATAAATCAGTAATAAGTAGTGGAGATGACTTTTCAAATTTTAGAACTCAAAAAAAAAAACACAAACAATTAAAATGGAGACTAGGAATGATGGATTTGTGTTCATGAGTATACAAGGAATGGAGTTTGTAGAGTGCATTTAGGACAGTAGAAAGAGATAAGTAAGGCTTGGGATACGGTCTTATAGACATTACTAAATGGTCTTATACACATTACTGTTTTCTTAACTGCAGAACACCTGAACTCTTTTATACTTTAAAATCGATCTTTTTAATAAATCTTAAAAGGCACTGTGGTGACGTTGCAGAGGAAACCATACCATTGTAATGTGCCAGATTGTCCTGAAGAGTATTTTCATGACAGTTTGGAGGCCATTAGTACTTCATCATGCACTATAATTCTGATATTCAGTGAAATTATATTATGAATACCAAATAAACATCTTACAGACATCAGTGATTTTAATGTGGACTCATGTTCTTAGTATATTGTACATCTAGAAGATCCTCATTAACTAAGCATTAAATGAATGATAAGAGAAAAAATAATTAATACATACATGCATTAAGAAATATGTTGGACAGAGTTTAGGTAAGCAATGCAACAAATAATTGAGGTATGTCTTATGAGAAAAGAGGTTTCAACTAAGAAAAAATTAATACAGGGTTCATCTATAGTGAAGAGTATAGGAAAATAAATTAATAAAACTACTTTAATAGAAAGTTTTAAAATCCTTGATTTAATATTTGGAATCTAAGAATTTTTTTCTATATTTTTTTTCTCTAAGCTGCATATGTTCTTATAATTTTAAAAATACATGATACAATTTGAATTTTGGATGGAATGACATGCCTATTATTTTATTTATATTTTATTTTAAAAGTATTTATATATTTAAACCTTAAAAACAGGAAACAGTATCTTAAAATAAAAAATATTAGATTGATATCTATCAAAATTGTAATACATACACAAAACACATGCATATTTTTAAAAAACATATTGCATTGTATCAGACCAATTATATCTTGGAATGCCAACTAACAAGTTCTAAATGATTTTGTATTTTTATAAATAGAAGTCCAATTATGTTTATATTTCAAAAAATCAAATTTATTTTCAGATGTAGTGACTTTTAAAAATTAATTTTCACGAAGTTTGGAAGTATATGATATAAAATAATAGCCAGTAGAATGTTGTTATTGTTTTACACATCACTGAATATTTTTTTCTTTTTCTATCACCTTATTCTGTTTTTCTTATTTTCTTTTTAAGATTTTATTTATTTGACAGAGATCACAAGTAGGCAGAGAGGCAGGCAGAGAGAGGAGGAAGCAGGCTACCCACTGAGCAGAGAGCCCAATGCGGGACTCGATCCCAGGACCCTGGGATCATGACCTGAGTCAAAGGCAGAGGCTTTAACCCACTGAGCCACCCAGGTGCCCCTATTTTTATTATTTTCGTGCTACTTAACACCATCTTATATTTTATTTATCTACTTAGCTATTAGAGTTATTTTATCTTACCATATAATGTAAGGTCTGTGAAACAATCTATAACAGTGTTTTGCATTAAAAAAAATACTCAATAAATAGGGCTGGATAAATGAATTGATTAAATTAATGTGTAAATTAAGTAAGACTACACTAAATTGAAAACTTTTTTCTGTGTGTGTGTTTGTGTATGGGGGGTGTATGATATATGTCTCTGTGGTAGCCCAAGGGAAAATATAAGACTTTGATAATAGACAATGTTAACTTAAATAGGATGAGAAACTACTGTCCACAATAGCCAAACTGTGATAGGAGCCGAGATGCCCTTCAATGGATGAATAGATAAGGAAGATGTGGTGCATATATACAATGGAATATTATTCAGCCATAAGAAAGGATGAACACCCACCATTTTCAATGACATGGATGGAACTGGAAGGGATTATGCTAAGAGAAATAAGTCAAACAGAAAAAGACAATTATCCTATTGTTTCACACATATAGGGAACATAAGGAATAGCACAGAGGAACCACAGGGGAAGGGAGGCAAAATTCAAGGGGGAGAAATCAGAGAAGGAGATGAACAATGATAGAGTCTGGACTCAGGAAACAGTCTGAGGGTTTCAGAGGGGGTGTGGGGGGATGGGTGACCCAGTGATGGGTGCTAAGGAGGGCACATGTTGTGAAGAGCACTGGGTGTTATATGCAACAAATGGATCATTGAACATTACATCAAAAACTAATGACATACTAACAGTAGATAACTAAACATAATAAAAAATAAAATTAAAATTAAAAAATAAAAATTTTTAAAAATGAAAAATATTTTTATTTTAAAAATTTAAAAAAATAAAAAAATAAAGTACTACGTCTTATCCCTTGCCCATAATAAATATCCAATAAATAATTTTAAATGAATAAATGTGGGAAAGAAATAATTACAAGTTAATTCTTGTATGTGATAATATTAAATTGGGTTGGACAATGTGGCTTCTGTTATAAGTGTGTGAGAGATCAAAATGAGTAGTTCTAAACATAGCAAAATTAAGCGTATTTGATGTCATTTGGTCCAATTAAATAAACTAGTTAGAAGCTAGTGGAAACTTCGGCTTTATTAATTGTTTAATCTATATAATGAAGCAAAATAATGCCAAAAATATTTTAAGAGAATCTTGTCTTACAAATTGTGAAAAATATATGTAGTATTTAAGAAAAAGATCTCCTTTCTTTCAGTGACTAAACAGAGCTCCTAACATTTTATTATTAAATAATAATACAAAGATTTTACGGTTTTTATTAAAATATTTTATTTAAATTCATTAATGACACATAATTTCTCACTCTTTTCATGCTTTCTTTTTTTTTTAAATTTTTTTTTTTTTTTTTTTTTTATTTACTTGACAGACAGAGATCACAAGTAGGCAGAGAGGCAGGCAGAGAGAGAGGAAGGAAAGCAGGCTCCTGCTGAACAAAGAGCCCGATGCGGGGCTCGATCCCAGAACCCTGGGATCATGACCTGAGCCGAAAGCAGAGGCTTAACCCACTGAGCCACCCAGGCGCCCCTCTTTTGATGCTTTCAAATTTACATAATGTTTGCTTCTGTCACAGAAAAAAATGATATTTATGTAGAAAATTATTGGATCTGTCCTTACCCTTGTACTAAGGAAGTGTTAACTAATTTGTATTCTCTTTAAATTTTTAATTTCACATATTAAAATATATTAACATTCACCAATATATAATAAATTAAAACTATAGAATAATGTTTTAAAATATTTTAGGGAAGAATAATCTATTTTTTTTTCCTACCGAACATTTAACTAGATTACCACTTTTCTTTCATTAAGTTTTAAATGACATATAAAGGCATTCTATTTGTACATTTTCACAGATTTTTTTATATAGTGATGTATAAATCTGTGTATATAGAGCTGATAAATATATATACATATATATGTGTGTCTGTGTATAATAATGTATGTATTTATTGATATGTAACTAAGTTTTAGGACAATTTACATCAATTCATTGATCTATTTGTTTTTTTTTTAAACTAGAGATAGAGTGATTCCCCTAGTGAACTCAAAATTAATAATACATAATTACTAAATAGTGATTTCAATGTAGTGTGAAGCTCCAGGAGCTTCTGAAATGGGCTAAGAGGGGTACTGTTTTAAGAGCATTACTTCTTTTAATTCTCAGAAAATCTCGTGGAATATATGTTCCTCATTACCTGCTTTTAGAGAAGAGGATAGTAAGACTTGAATCGGTGAAGTGATATTCCTCAGGTCACAGAGTTTCTGTATGCTGGAGTTAGCCCTTAAACCCAGGTATTATGACTCAAAAGCTAGCTCATTTCATCATTATTTTGACTTTTCTTAACTCTATTTTATTATTTTTTAAACTGCCATTGAAATGCCGGAATTAGTTAGCTTCTACGTTGTAGAGAGACCTCTGAGATATTTACTTTATCACTCTCACAAACTATGGTGTAATAAGCACCCGTTTTCATGCTTTTTATAAAAAAATCAGATGTGACTATTTACATAGGTCTTCTCTTTTCTTTTTTTCTCAGCTAATGTTTAATTTCTACAACTTTTCATAGTAAGAGCTCTTAAAATAAAGAGATTAACAAAAACCCCTCAATTTGTTTTTCATTAGGTGTTTTAATATTAATTTTGAATATAATAAATTTATTAACCAATAATCCACTTTTTCTTGTTAAATTGTTAAAGTTATTTTGCTAGCAATTCTAGTACAATATTAAGTAAAAATTTTTCTTTTGAATTCTTCCTTTAAGGATTGTTTTTGATCCAGATACAGTAATATAGGAAATATTCAGTATTAAAATTCAGTAATATAAGTAATATAAGAAATAAAAGAAATATATCTCTTAATATAGTAATATAAGAAATATTCTTATAAGTAATGTAAGAAAATTCTTTTAGTAATATATGAATATATTATAGTAATATAAGAAATATAATATATAAGAATTATAAGAATATAATTTAATATAAATTATATTATATAAGTAATATAATACAAGAAATATTCTTTACCAGTAAATATAAGAAATAATTCTTTATTTCTTATAAATATAAGAAATACTTAATATTTCTTATAATAGTAATATAAGTAATATAAGAAATATTCTTTAATATTTAGTAATTATAATATAACCCCATTAATAGTAATATAAGAAATATTCTTTACCCGCTCTACAAAAAGGTATTTGTTTAATTTTCAGAAATTTTTTTTCTTCTACCAAGTATCTTTTTTTGTTAAGAGTGATAGTTTCATTTTTCTACCTAAACATCAATATTCCAGTAATGAAATTATGATGTTATTTTAAGGACAAGTGTTCTTGTGAGAACTCATAAAATAGATTTATTTGCTAGTAAATAAAGCTTCCTTTCATTTGAAATTTCTGAATGAGAAAAATATATATATTGGCTAATGGAATAAGGTTATCAAATTCAAAAACATTCTTCATTGATGGAAAGGAAAAAGAAAGCCCCTCCCATCCATGTGTTCCCATAAGACACACTGAATGCTCCAACCCACTACATAATGTGAATGATTTACTCATTGAGGAGAGGAAAAAGAGTAACTCTTCACGTACTGTTTAGTTCATTTTGTTAAATTACTTAGCTTATCAGCAAAGCCATTGTTCACTGTGTTCTCAGGGAGAAGAGTTGCTGAAAATCAGGGAACGCCTGATACCATTTCCATGAGAAAACATGTGAAATAACCTTCTCAACTTGTACCATTTTTTATATGACTGGTAATATGGGTACCTGAACTTTGAAATAATCTTCAAACCTTTTAAAAAATATATTTTATTTATTTATTTGTCAGAGAGAGAGAGAGAGCATGTACAAGCAGGGGAAGCAGCCGACAGAGGGAGAAGCAGGCAACCTGCTGAGCAAGGAGCTCGATGCAGGACTAGATTCCTGGGCCCTGGAATCATGACCTGAGCCAAAGGCAGACACTTAATCGAACGAGCCACCTAGGCATCCTAAAACCTTTTTTCTATTAGTTCTAGAAGCTTCTAAAAATAGTTGTGGAAGAATTTTTTTTTTAAGATTTTATTTATTTATTTGACACAGAGAGACAGTGGAAGAGGGAATACAAGCAGGGGGTGTGGGAGAGGGAGAAGCAGGCTGGTTCCCCAAGCAGGGAACCAGATGCGAGGCTGATCCTAGGACTTGGGAATCAAGACCCAAGCCAAAGGCAGACACTTAATGACTGAGACACCCAGGAGCCCTGCATTTTTTTTTTTTTTTGGATTAACAATTTTAATGTAACAGAGTATGAAAGGACCATTGATATGGTTCTAAATTTGAAATCGCAACTAAGCTTTATGAAACTATAGATAAGTTGGGATATAGCATAAAACAGTAATACTCATGTATATCTAATGGCTATTAAAATACTCCTCCCCTCTTCAGTTAAGGTTTCAGTTAAGGTTTCCTTAACATCCTTCAACCAAGAGAACATAGTTCAGCAGATGGAATGAGAAACCAATAGTCTTCATCATGTCTTTTTTGTTTGCCCCTGACCGGCATTTTTCAAATACATTCCTGTCAGGACGACTTTACATTCTTAATAATCATTTAAAAAAACAAATATCTTTGGTTTTGTGGATTATATCAAGGATATTCACCATATTCAAAGTTTTAAATATACTATTTAATAATGTTTTCAGAAATAGTGGTAGCCCTTAACATGTTATCAGAGACATTTTTGTGAGAGGACTTTAATGAAGTCAGTGCCAAGACTATACCTTTCTTCAGTCAGAGTTTCCCTCGTGTTACTATTCCAATTCCATTTTACATCCTAATTCCTAGTGATTTTTCTAAGATGCTGTCATGAACATTCTGTGAAGACACACACAAGAGTTGTTCTTTCCAGGTGACCAGCTTTATTCAGTCATAAAGGAAAGTTAATCACAATGATAAAGCAGCTCAAGATTCCAAACTAAATGACAATTCACCATATGATTAAACTTGGCTTCTTATACAGCAGACAGACCAGGACAAAAGAGAAGCCACACAACAAACAAGATTAACAGAAGGGTGTGGGAAGTTAACAAACCAAACCAATGTCCATCTGTGGGCATGCAGTTGAGATAAGGCCTAAGTCCTGTCTGGGTCAGCTCTTGGCACTTACTGCTTATTGTGTTCAATCAGTGAAGGATCTTGATTTGTTCAGAGCTCAGTTGGGCAGAGCCTTAAGCAACAGTTGCCTTTTTTAACTGGTCAGACATAAGTCATCGTGTCTGAAGAGTCAGAGTTTGCTGCCAAAAATCCTCCCCTTTTTAAAGTGATTTAATTGGTCTTGGGCCCCTGCTGACCTCCTCTGCTTCTGCTTGTTATCAGTTCTGGGGTGTTACCTACTGTTGGTCCCAGGGATATCTCAAAGCTGTACTACCTTAACTACTTTAACATCATTGCTTGACACAGGCTCCTGCTTGACCCGAGAGACTCCATTTTGCTCTCCACAGATAGCACGTTTGACACATACAAAACAAATTTTATACTCAATACATACAGAATATGTATTGAGTTCTTCTTGGATTAGATACTGAGGATAAGCAGAAAACAAAATGGATGGGCTCCCTTCCTTTATGGAGCTTTCATGTAATGAAATAAAATGGTGATGCACCTCAAATAAAATGATTTAAGCAACAGCAGAATCACTGATGTATTACTTTTACTATTTCTCCTTCAATTTTAAGCAATATCTATTTTTAAATAATTAGAGTTGAAAAAGTAGTATTACAAATCCTTTTGGGAAAAAACAAATTCTTTAAAATCTACCTTCTCTTCATTTTTACCTCAATACAAAGAATAACAGAAATCCCAAATCCAACTAGCTTTGCCCCAATTGCTCTTATCAGATAATTCATATAACTCTAAAGAAAACAGTGGAGTAGCAGTGCCCCAAACCAATGGAAACAGGGTCTTTGCTATGAAATCATTTTCACCCCATGTCTTATCTCATTTCCCATTGCTTACTGGCTTCATTTTCCAGGCAGACTTCCAAACCATGTCAGGAAACAAGGCCACTCACAGAAACTGAGCAAGATTATCCCCTGAGATGCACTTTGTATCTTTCTTAGCTTTGAAAACAACTTAGTCTAACTTTGATAAAATCAAGTCCAGATTCAGTCAAAATATCAGTTAAGAAGACAATTTTAAAAGTGATAATTTATGATCCATAATTGCAGATGAAAAATCAGTATGTTCTAGAAGGGTTAAAGGGTAGCTGCTGAACAAAGCATTAAAGGTCTCAAGTGATGGTCTGATCCTGAGGTTATTTAGATCATCATCCTGTAGCTTCAGTTTAGACTTCAATTGTTATAATAGATGGGGTCCAGTGGAATACCCAAACTCAGATTTGTTAAAGTTATTCAAAAATATACTTTAAAACTGCCTAATAATTCAAAAGGAAAAAAGGAGGGACACCTCGGTGGCTCAGTCAATTAAGCATCTGCCTTCAGCTCAGGTCATGATCTTAGTTCTTAGTGTCCTGGGATGGAGCCCCACGTTAGGCTCCCTGCTCAGTGGGGAGTCTGCTTCTCACTCTGATCCTCCCCCTACCCATGCTCTCTCTTTCTGTCAAGAAAATAAATAAAATCCTTAAAAAAAAAAAAAGAACAGGAGGATATCAAAGTTCTAGCTCTACACTCTTCTAATTCAAGACACTGTAGCAAAAATATTGCTTCAAATGATTTCCCTAATATTTATTAAAATTGTATTTTAGAAAACAGAATAGAAGAGAAATTAATCTTAGCTTAGTACCAAAATCAAATCAATCCATACCAGTTGACTAGATCCTATGAATTGATATTTTGAAATTGGATGATAGTAATCATCCATGAAGAAAATAATTATGACCCATCCCTAAGTTCAAATTTGGTATAATGACAACAGTTTGATGACAATTTCTCCTGATAAAGAACCTCTTGAATATTTGAAACCACTCCATTTCCATTTCTTCTCTAACAACTCCATGCAGAATCACAGTGCATGAAAGAGCTCTGCCCAGAGAGAGAACTTATTTTCTGATTAAGAGCATCCACTCCAAATCTAGGACAGACAGTTAACATTACTATTCTTACTCTAATTCTATCTCATGTTATTTTGTTTTCATTGCTTCAATCTCAAGAAAACTGATGACATTTTTTTTAGTGTATTTTATCAGGTACCTCTCTCCCTTCTCCTTTTTCCTTTCCTGAATACTGTCCATAAATCTAGCCCATCTAGTAAGAAATCACATGTACTTAGCCAGGTAGTCTTCCCCAAAGCACTTCCTTCCATAAACATTTGAATTTCCCAAGTCTTAAATAACTTGCACTACATCAGTGACTACATAAATATACCTTATTTTCCAATTCCTTTACAATAGCAGAAATAATTTTAATTTTTCTTTAATGTTTAATTTTCCTCTGTTGTTTCTCCAATCCTTTGAAGCAGACACAGTGGTTAAAGATATGTTTTAAACTTGATTCTCAATTTATTCTTATTCTACCCTGTTGCTTTTTTTCTGGATCAGAACCTCTTCCCTCTTTTTGCTTCCAGGCCAGTGCATTCATTCTCTGAACAAACTACAAAAATACTACTTTATGAAATTGGAGATGAGGAGTAGCAGTTTCAGAGGTTTTGACTGGCCCTTTCCAACTATGTTAGCTCTTACCTCATAGGCAGAGAAGCAGTGTGGAAGTTATTCTAACTTTCAAGTCCATAGTTACTACTTGTACATCCTGGGTCAGTAGAAATTATTAGTGAAATTGACTGTTGACCTAATGGACCCACTGTTAACATTATATAATGCTATTTATTACTTGGTCCTCATAAATCTGCCTCTATCCACTATCAGGAGGTCCATGCTGACACCATGGTGGATATTCATGCCATCTCCAAACCCTATATTCAATAGTTCTCAAATGTCTGATTATTCTGTTTTCCTCAATGTACAGTAAACTGAATAAATGACCATAGGTTTTTGGAGAATTAGTGGATGAATCAGTATGGTATAAACTTGCAAGGTAGTTGCAGTGTACTTTCTCAGAAGGGTCTCGCAAATTCTCCAGATGATAGATTCCAGATTTGAACATCAATTAAGGTCTGGGAACTCAGGAAATGTCGAGAAATGGGCAGAGGACATGAACAGACATTTCTGCAAAGAAGACATCCAGATGGCCAACAGACACATGAAAAAGTGCTCCATATCACTCAGCATCAGGGAAATACAAATCAAAACCACAATGCGATATCACCTCACACCAGTCAGAATGGCTAAAATCAACAAGTCAGGAAATGACAGATGCTGGCGAGGATGCGGAGAAAGGGGAACCCTCCTACACTGTTGGTGGGAATGCAAGCTGGTGCAACCTCTCTGGAAAACAGCATGGAGGTTCCTCAAAATGTTGAAAATAGAACTGCCCTATGACCCAGCAATTGCACTATTGGGTATTTACCCTAAAGATACAAACGTAGTGATCCAAAGGGGCACGTGTACGCGAAATGTCATGAATTTTTGTTGAGATAACCAAAATCAGCTGTCTGCTCCTGCACCATTGTTGACTATTCAAAGGGATGCCATGTTTTATTAACTGTTCATAAAATTCTCTGCTAGTGAAGCCCTCTTGTTGGTCCTTCCAACCTTGCTATTTATTATGGTAATTGAAGCCTTCTGGGTTTTGATAGTTAAATGTTATCACCTGACCTCTATTAGCATTCCCTCTATTAGTGCCCATGAATATTGGTAAATTGAGCACTAAAATCACCACTCCCAACTGTCATAACTAGCCTGAAATGCAGAGCCATCGCTGTACTTCCTAGTAAGTTTGGTTCTCCTTTATCCTTTATCATTTCTTGACAGCCTTGGTGACTGATATGTCCTTTTTGCCTTACAATAGAATGTAATACTCTGGGAGTTTTCTTGACTTCTCAGAGTTCAATTTCAGCATGCCCACTTTCCTCAGCCTTTCTCTTCCTTCTTTCACTGGCAGCCAGAATAACTGATCATTTCTACTCTTTTCAGCATTAACCATCAACTTCTCCAGATCCCTCAGAAGTACCTTAACAGATTTTGATCCATCCGCTAGGATCTTCACCAGCTTGTTAAATCCCTCACCCCTAGAATATACTTTCAAGTCAATGAATTTTTACTTACTTCCTTTTGTATGCTCACTCTCTTCATCCAGCATCCTCAGTATCTAATATATGGGATATTTCCAAGGTTGATTGAATATACCTAGGCTGAGTATTTAATACCCACTTATTCTGTATCTCTTATTGTTTGATGTTTTTCTGCTCAATTATGTTCATCTTTCTTCCACAGGAGAGAAGGACCCTATTTGTAAGCTACAAAATACATCCTTTGAATCTCAAATTTAGGCTTTATATGCATTAATGACCTTATGTCCCAGAATGCGAGGTCCCATAATGCAGAACTGCTTCAGACCATTACTGATATCATGGGTTTTAGTCTGGGTCCTTCAAGAAGCAGACACCAAGATGGATTTAGATATGCAAAAGGTTTTTCAGTAAGAGAGAATGGGAAAAAGCCAGAGAAGTTTAGGAAAGCATTAGACCATAATGTACGTCAGACTCCTCTAGAGAAGAGAGGAAAGTAAGAAAGATTAGATAGAAAAAAACAAACAAAAACAAAACACTCCTAAGAAAGTTAAGACAAGGACAATATTGTGTCATCAAGCAAAAGTCAGCTGTTAGAAATGTAACATACATCTAAGGAGCAGGCCACCTTCAATAACCCTGACATACTTAATCATTGCTGAGAGGACCCTATTGGAAGTATGACTTCACTGAGATTGCAATGGCAGTTTTCAGGGACCAGCACCCAGGCCCAGGGTTCAGCTAGATTCCTAGATGTCAGAATCTGACAGGCATACCTACAGGACAATGATTCCTGTTTCCTGCCAGAGTCAAAGGAAGGCAACTCTGCAGTCACACAGGGTCTTGGCTTAGAGGTGTTTGTGCTTCCTTTAATGCTCTGATGTTGATATCATAATTTATTAATGATTTTTAAATAAGGATTTCGACCTTTTCATTTTGCACGGGGCACCAATAGGTATATAGTTAATCTTGTCTGTGACTGCGACTATGGGGAACATTAGAAGGAAATGTTCCAATTTCTACCTCCTAGAGATGGTATTTCCACACAAGAATTAACTTCCAGTTATCAATCCAACATATATCTCAAAGCCATACTTGATCTACTATGATTCTGCATTTGTTCTGTTATTGTCTCTCATAGGCTCCACTTCAAAAATTCACAAGGTTTGTTTCCGCATAAAGATGTAATTTCTGTTTCTATACCTATAAACATTACCTAAATTCTATCAAAGTCTAATAATTCTCTGCTCAATTTTACCTTTACTCAAACCTCAAATTTGTAGAGAATGCGTAATTATTCAAGAGTGAATAATTATTTAAGAAATAGTAAATAATTATTCAGGAAAGTGAATAATTACTCAAGAATGTTATAACTGGATTAATTTTCTAATCTCATTAGTATATTTGAAGTAACAGGCCTTCCTGAGGAGTTTGACAACAAGTACAAAGTTTACTCCCACAGGGACACCTGGGTGGCTCAGTTGGTTAAGCTTTGACTCAGGTCATGATCCCAGGACCTTGGGGTCAAGCCTAGCATCAGGTTCCCTACTTAGCAAGAAATCTGCTTTTTCCTCTCCCCTTCCCCTCCCCTTCCTTCTGCTTATGTGCTTTCTTTCTCTCTCTTTGTCAAATAAATAAAATCTTTAAAAAGAACGTTTACTCCCACCATTTGTTTTAAAAAGAGCTCTGATGGGCATTAAGAAGGGCACAGGATGTAATGAACACTGGGTATTATATACAACTGGTAAATCACTGAACTCTACCTCTGAAATTTATAATACACCATATGACCCTATGTTAATTAGTTGAATTTAAATGTAAATATATGTGCATATATATATGATATATATATATATATATATATTTTTTTTTTTTTTAATAGCTCTAGGAGCATCTGGGTTAACCAGCATCCAAAAGCTGGTTGAGCATCCAATTCTTGATCTCAGCTCAGGTCTTGATCTTAAATTCAAGCCCCAAGTTCAGCTCCACACTTGAAAAAAAAAAAAAGCTCTAGTTAATTCATTAGTCTTGAATATGATTGCATAACCTAATGACACAAACTCTGGATTCAATAATAGATTTTATTAACAAGTGCATATGAAAAAGAGACATTAGAGGGCACCAGGGTGGCTCAGTTGGTTGGGCCACTGCCTTCACTCAGGTCCTGGTCCCAGTGTCCTGGGATCAAGTCCCCTGTCCAGCTTCCCCTGCTCTGCAGGGAGCCTGCTTCTCTCCTTCTGCCTCTCCCCCTGCTTGTGCTCTTTCTCTCTCTGTCAAATAAATAAATAAAATATTTAAAAAAGAGACATTATAGAGACAAATTGTTATATTTGGAGGTTGGAACGTCAGACTAGATTGAATAACATTTCTGTAAAAGTCTAGAATATAGATGAAAAATAAAACACTCTTGCTTTAAGAACTAAAGAAAAGAAACAGTGTGAAATGAAAAGACTTTAGAACCAGAACTTGAAATAGGAAATCATTAACTAAGCTTGTAAAAGGAAATATTAAACATTAAACATAAAAGAAAAACTTATATTGTAATAAAATCATCCTGAAAATGGCTAAAGAGGAACAGTGTGAAATTAAAACAAAACAAAACAAAACAAAAACAAAAAAATTTCGAGGAAAAAAATTACTCATTGTTTTGAAAAGAGACTTTTTTTTGAAGATCAGGGAAGGTTGAAATTATACACAATATGAAAAGAATTATTAAAATAACTATTACTTTTAAGCCATGATGTAGGTGATTGTGCATTATTGTTTTTTGTTATATTTTGGAGTTTGAGAAAAGATATATCAAAGTATTAAAGGAATCATCTGAAAACTTAAACTGGAATGAACTTACCAGATAATATAAAGTAATGACAAAGTTTGAGAAGGTACCTCTTAAAACTGCATTTAGAATCTCTGAATATCAATCATATAATAAGCACTCAATGGCCATTAATAACAATAGTCTTTGTAAATTCATTTTATTAGCAGTTAAGTGAAACTCCATACTTTTTTTTTTGGAGAAAAAAGGGCATTCATTTTCTTTTAAATGGCCAGTCCCAGGATATAGCTTCTTCATGTCTTGCTAGAACTGTCACTCCTTTGAATATGTCAGAGCTCAATCTGATTCTTTTTCCACCTTTCAGCCAGATCCCTCAATATCTACTAAAGTTTGTTGTTTGTTGTAATCTTCAGAAAAGGAATTAGGTGGATTTGATCCAATGAACCACCATCAAAAGCATGGGTAAAGAGTGTTCATAAGAAGAGTTGCTTTTCCTAAAATAATCTATTAAAATAGTATAGGTTTGGAATCTTAGCAAAATAAAAAAAAAATAAAAAATACATCAAGTATTGCTGGCTTGCAAAACTGTTGTTAAATGATAGCTTTCCAAAATACTCTACAATGCCATGGTATTTTGCTTGCAAAATGTTCCTACTGTCCATTACTGGATTCAAAAACCTGTTTCTTTTTGTTAGCATGACATTTAAAAATTAATGTGTGATAATTTATTTAAAACAGTTTTGCTTTCGGCACAGTCATCAAGAGTGTTCATTTTCATAGCTCTGTAAACACTGGGATAATACAAAATTTTAAAATTTCACTTTTATTCATTACACAATATAATGAAATTCTCAGGCTTCAAAACCATTCATAGCTGCACTTTTTCCTTGGATCTGAAAATTCTGTAGGTAATATCATTGTTTTTTTTCCACTACTAATTGAATTTTATTAGTTATTAAAAATCCCTGGATAAAGGCAAAAAAGACACTCATAAGTACTGAGTCAACATGAGGAAAGTATTATAGCATTATGATAATCATACCATATATTTGTTTAGAGATTTACAGTTTATGAAGTGCTTTCATTTACTTAAATCACTTGATCTCTACAATAACTACATAAGTAAGGATATTTTTTATTGTACATGACAGACATATTAACCTATACTAGCCTAAGTATTTAGAGGAATTATTATAAAGGTCCTCTGCTGACATTTGGAACTTAGTAGACGAACGTGTGGTTATGGAATAAATATGCACAACAGCTTAAAAGTGCTCTGTCACTAGTTCCTGGTACATCCTATCTATGTGTGTATTCTTTTGGAGGAGGTCACCAAGAGGATGTGACCACAGGTTAACTTGAGAGCGGGACCTAGGCAATGGGCGGCTCCTCCCCCTCTCTGACCTTGGAAACTATGTTCTGTGCACTGTTTCCTACAGCAGGAACCATTTCAAGGAGGAAGCCTTGAGAGAACAATGTGCTCCTGAGACGCCAGGATGGCCTAAGTGACTGAACCCAGTTAAGACCTCCATATAAACTTTTAAGATTCTGGCAGGTGGTGCAGAGATCTATTGGTCTTGAAGGCGAGGAGGACAAGCCTCGTAGATATGTTCCCTTATTTTAAATCTGCCACCTACCAGTCCAGAGTGGCTGCCCCTTTTGTCTTTCCCTACCCTCCACATTTGGGGGACAGTTTGTGAATCAAGAACTATTTCTCAATCTCTGTTCTCCTCCATTTCTATTTCTTTTCTCAATTCTACTTTTACACATTTCTCATGTCTGAATAGCAGGAAACATGTCTACAGGTAGGTTCTAACCTGTACAACATAGATACAGACAATCAAAGACAAACTTCTCTTACTCAATTCCATATTGAAATGTTTATTGAAGCATTGCCTGGGCCAAAAGGAAGCTCTTTAAAATACCATGGAGATGAGTGACAATAGTGCCAGGTCCCAGAAGAAGAATACATTTCCCAAAGAAACAAGGGACAGAATTACAAATATCACAAGGTACATGGGATTACTATGTTTCCTAATTTATAAATGAAAAACAAATAACTAGGGTTCTAAGAAGTTAATTCATGAATTATTCAACATATTTCATAAGTTTTATCTAAGATATTTATGTAAGATTTTGTACTAAAATTCATTTGAAATTTTACATATGAAATAAGGGAAAGTGATTAGGTAATAGCAGCATAGGTAGAAATCATTCTATTTATAGCTTATTTAAAACTTACCTGGGATTATTGATAGATGGATGGATGGATGGATGGGTATCGATAGGTAAATGCAAACACATTGTTACATATATGCAAAAATACATATATGCATAAAATAAGGTGTGCATATATACATATAATACATAGTAGAAATAATGTTTCTGTAATTGCATTTATCAATCATTTATTTCATTATTACAGGGTTTTGAACCCTAGTTGGAAAACTTTCTCCACATCTAGTGTATAAATAAATTTACTCATCTCTCCTATATCATTTTTTATACTGTTTTTCTTTTGTGTCTTCAGATCTCCAAAATCTTGGAATAGTTCTACATTGTGTTTTATGAAGTATGATCCCAAAATTTGTTTTTCTAAGTGACTAGTACCTATTGTCCCAAAACTGTTTATTTAAAAAAAATATTGTTTTGCATGCTAATTTAAAATAGCACTTTTTATCAAACACTGACTGCTTAGTCTATTTCTGGATCTAGACTGTTTTGTTTTTCTGGCAATCTTTTCTGTGTCAATATCATATGGCTTTATTTATAAAATATTTATATTATATTTTTATTTTTGTTTGAGCTAATCCTGTTCTGCCTCATTGTTGCTCTTCTTTATAAGGGTTTACCTTGTTGCTTTGACCTGGTATAATTTTCTATAAAAAAATTAAATTGAACTTTTCTAGCCCTGTTATCGTTTTATTACTATTTCATCAAATATATGGCTTCTCTTGGCAAGAATTTTTCTTTTTAATGAGTCTTTCTATGAAAGAAGATTGTATGTCATTAGGTTTAGCATATTTTGCTTATTTTCCCTAGGCGTTTTAACATGTTACAATTTTAATGAGGTTTCTCTTTACTTTTTATCTTCCAACCAGTTGATATTTGCAGTAAAAATTGCATTATCATAGTGTTTGCTTGTGCTTACTATTCATAGTATTGAACCAATAATCATATATAAGCTTTGTCTTTAGTCTTTATTTTTCTAAACTTTCTCAGATTTGGTTCTCAGCTGGTTCATCACCTTCCAGACTGATGCTGTCTTGAGCAGGTCTAGACCCTGATATTATGATGACAGAACTGCCAGCAAAAGACACACTTCTGTGACTAGAAGCAGATAATTTTTCTTCCAATCATCCTCAGAACTCTAGTCTGAATCTAATAAGAAGCCAAGTGGCAAGAAGTCCTGGGTAGTTTCTGAATTCCAATCATGCACTACAGAACAGAATATATAAAAGTAAGATATGGGACTCAGTGATAGTATGCACATAGCCAGAGCCCTCCTCTTTTTATCTGGATTAATTAATGGTTTGTTTGTATTGTTGATTTTCTTTAGACAACCAGACAGTGTTATATTTTGCTATTGTTTCTAATTTATCTCTGTTTTCTAACTCATTATTTACTGCTTTCTTATTCTTAAATTATTTCCATCTGCTATTTTTCTAATTAATTTTATTGGAATTTTTCTGTTTGTATTTGAATGTTTTATTGATTTACTATGTAGGTCTTTGAATACTATGAATTTTCCTCCTAAGACTTCCTCAACTTTGTTTTTCAAGTTTTAATTATATTCTAGAATTTTTTCAAATTTATTTTGTATTTTTTGACTTGAGGTGTTTATTTAAAATTTTAAAATATCATTATTTCAACATAAAGTTTAAATCTTTTAAATATCTTGTATTCATTTATAGTTTTATTTCATTCTGATAAAATAATGTTACATGAGTATCTTTTTAGAATGTTATCAATTTTCTTGAGAATTTTTATAGGGTCCAATTTTGTAAATGACATATATAGTTGAAATGAAGTTCTAGCCTTCATGATAATAGGGTTTGGTATATATATATTTTATGTTTTCATCTTATGTTGTTTATTTCTCTTACACCTAAAAGAAATTTTTACATAATTGTTTTGGTCTGAAACAGGAATATTACTTCCTATTATTAAATGTACCTTTCTATATTTCATATCCTGAAGTTTTGGCTTCAGAGATTCCTCCTGAGCTTTTGTGTGAATGGTTGTTGATAGTTATTATAATTCTGTTGTGCATTGAGACCCACAGATTTTTGTCTCATTTAGAACTTTTGACTAGGATTTTACCTTTGTTAACTATTAGGCACAACTGTTGTTTCTTTTTGTTGTTAGAGTTTGTGTGGTATTCTTTTATTCATCCTGTTATTTTTAATCCTTCTTGATCACATTTGTCTATGTCTTATACCCAATGTATAGTTGAATTTTTTTTTTTTTGTTAGCCAATCTGGTCGATGAATTAAGCACATAGATTTAATCCTTTAAACTTTATTGATTCTCCATTATGAGTAATACTAAAATTATCTTCTAACATCCTCCTAATCCCCGCCCTGCTCTCTTCCTTTTACTCAATAGCAATGTGAATTTTAGCATCTATTTATGTACTGTTACGTATGCTTAAATTTTCTAAAAAATTTCAAAACTTTAAATGATGTCATTTGAAACTCAGCTATTTCTTATGAGTCAGTCAAGATACTAATATTACTCTTTCCTTTATCTGCATCTTCTCTTTGAACTTTGTTAGTTTTATTTTTATCAATATCTTTCAAGGACTGAACATTACCATAAACATACCAATATTCAAGAATTAGTTTCTCTTTTGTCTTAATTTCAGATCTACAGTTAAACATTCTTAATGCTCAGTCTCGTTCCTGAGGGTTATTGTCATTTCTTAGATACATGAAGCTCTTACACCCATTTAGTTTCCTGGAAAGGCTGTGATCTTATGAGTGTCATATTTTCTGAATTCTTACATTCTTAAACATTTTTTTTATAGCTTTGATCAATGAAGGAACAGGTGAGCAGCATATAAATTCTTGCCTCATACCTTCTTTCTGTTGGAACACAACCAGCATCCTCGCCAATGTGACTGGGGTCGTGTTGGATCCTGTGAGAAAACTCCAGAAGGAGGGCAAGAGTCTTCCTGGGCCATGCCTGGAATAAACAGGGGAGGATCCCTGGAGTGCTTTCCCGTCTCCTTTAAATGGATCTGATAAGTGTAGAGAATCCTTAGCGTGCTCTTGTCATTTAAAACTAAGAGATAATTGTTGTTCACTTGTCCCCCTTGATGGCCTGTGCAGCTCACATCCCAGTGCTTAGCTCTTGTCTCACATGCAGTTCATGTCCTGCACCTAATCTATATCCTGTTTGTAACCAGATCTTGTGTAAAGTATAAAAGAAGTGACTGTAAGAAATAAAGTCGTCTACTGATCATCAGTCAGTAGTAGCCCCATCATTTCAGCTCCAATCACCAGGATCCCCACCTCCGAAGGTGACACTTTTGAGTACCACACATATGTTGCTCTATTGTTTTTCACTCTAAGTATTGCTACTGACGCATCTAATGCCTATCAGAATTTCTTTCCCTTTGAGTGGCCCAACTTTCTTGCCTAGGAAGAAATTAAATTAGGTAAAACAGACAAAAAACTACAGTATATTTTATTTATTTTATGTAATATGTATATATATATGTATATTGTATTATGTTGTATTATACATATACATAATACATATTGCATCATACAATATGTATACATATAGTAATATGTATATATATGTATATATACATATATAATGCACATGCTGTATAAGAGAAATAATTTTATATACATACTTTATTTTAAGCAATTACTTAAAATTTACTTTAATTCATTTATGTATATTTAAATAGGAACCTGTTAATAAAACCTAACAGTTCTAAGGTACAATATAAAGAAAACCACTCTTTCATGCTAACCTTTCAATCCTACTCTCTGGGTAGAACTACTATGTACTCTTTCCCTTTATCATTCCAGGCAAAAATGTGAACAGACACACACACATAAACACATTGTATCTCTTTGTCATTATTAGTGGTTAGCTAGTAATTTTGTGTTCATCATTTCCACATGACTCTTCAACTTCTAATCTTCTCATTTATGATTCACATACAAAGAAAGAAGAATAGAAAAAAGAAATTAAAGTATTTCTCAATGCCCACAATTGTGACAAAGGGCCATTCTTATATACAAGGTAGGCTGAGATATCATATTTTTAACTTTTAAAGAATCAATAATTTAAGAAGACACATTTTCATTGATTTAGAAATGAGAGTTTCTAAGACCTTAATTTTTATAACAAAGTATGATATGCACCAATTATTTTGAAACTCCTTCTGTAATAACACATGGAAACATCTCTTCCTTTCCCTCCCCACATAAAAACAGAAAAGGCAAATATAATAACTAATGTAAATTATTGGATTTTTCACTTCTTTATTCAATACTCTTTTAGCTACTCTATCCTTAGAATATGGCTTTATATCTGGAGAAGCAAATTTTCTTTTTGCTCTTGTTTAACTCACCTAGTGTCTGGTATCAGTATGTTTTCTTCCTTCCTGGAGATACTTCCTCTGCCAAAAAATACAGTCTTTCCCTATAGAAGGCAGTGGTTTGGTCAACTTTTTTACTGGAACCCCAAACATAAAAATTTCCCTTCTTTCAAATGGGTTTTAGACCAAGATAAAAATCAACCAATGTGTTAGAATCTATTAAATTATTTAAACTCCAGAAAGTATTGTGAGATTCAGTGATATTTGCTGGACTAATAGGGACTGAAATCCTAAAATGATCAGACTGGAAATGAGGCAGTACGTTAACCAATACTGGAAATTCAAGCAAAAGATAAAAATTCACAAGGACAGAAAATAAAACACTAATCTTTTGATCTCAAGAGATGAAGGTAATAAAACAGAAAGGTTGCCTTAAGGCCAAATGTAAACCAAGGCATGAGAAGTATAAAGGAAATCATGAAACTCATGGAATATAATGCATAATTAGGCACAAGGAAAGAGAGCATAGCTATTCCAGGAGTAGCCATAATAGCAATAACAGCTCTATTAGTCAGCAGAGACTAGGCTATGCTATAGTTAAAAACACTGAAAATGTATCAGTGCTTTGAAAACAAGTGAGAATGTCCTATCTGTATTGCATATGCATGACACTTCCATTGAAGTTATTCTACACCCAGCTTCAAGGCTTATGGAGGCTCCTCCATCTGAAATCTCCCAGGCTAAGCCTGCAGGAAGAAGGCAGACTAAAGGATCAGGTGCTAATACTTAAATAAATACTTTCAGGGTCACTTCTCTACCATTTCTTTGATCAGAGTAAGTCATATGGCTATTGCTAACTTCAGTGGATGTTGAAGAGTGTTCATCTTTTATGTCAGGAATGTAAGGAAAATATTAATAGTGTCTATCACAGCAGCAAGGGTGGACAAAGTCCTGTAACTCTTGGTTAGGGGCTGAATTGTGTCCTCCTTAAAATTAATATTTTGAAGACCTAACTACCACTATCTCAGACTATTGACTATATTTAGATATAAGGTTTTAAAGAGGTAATTGTTAGAATGAGGCCATTAGCCTGGGTTCTAATAAAATCTGACTGGTGTCCTTTCAAGGAAAGGAAACTAAGACACAGAGAGACTCCAGTGGTACCATCATATGAAGAGGACATCTTCAAGGCCAGAACAGAGTTATTGGAAGAAACCAATTCTCCTGGCATGCTGATCTTGGACTTCTAACTCCAGAACTTTAAAAAATTAATTTATGTTGTTTAAGCCACTCAGTAATTAGTATTTTATCACAGAAGCCCTAACACACTAATACACCATTTGTGCTGAAATCATTGGTCATTGGTAGAATTAGGACATTTCAGAACCCTATTATGATATTCAAGGAGATTCAAAAAATATAAAATTTTTCCATTTCAATATCCTTTTTTTAAAAAATATTTTATTTATTTATTTGACAGAGAGAGAGAGAGAGAGAGTTCACAAGTAGGCAGAGAAGCAGGCAGAGAGAGAGCTGGGAAGCAGGCTCCCTGCTGAGCAGAGAGCCTGATGCGGGGCTCGATCCCAGGACCCTGAGATCATGACCTGAGCCGAAGGCAGAGGCTTTAACCCACTGAGCCACCAAGGTGCCCCAGGATTCTTTTTTGTTGTTGTTGTTAATTTTTATTTATTTATTTAATTTCTTTTCAGTGTTCCAGAATTCATTGTTTATGTCCCACACCCAGGGGAGAGCAAGATTCTTAAGCAGGCTCCACACCCAATGTAGAACCTGAAGCAGGCTCAATCTCAGTACCCTGAGATCATGACTTGAGATGAAATCAGGAGTCAGCTGCTTAACTGAGTGAGCCAAACAGACACCCCAAAGTACGTATTCTTGAACAAATTGGTTTAAAATGACTATCATGACTTTTCGGTCCTCTTCACTTTTGGTGTTGTTGAGTTTTTAAATCTTTCAAATCTTCAAAATTGTGATAATATATTGTGTCTTTCTGTGTGATGTAGACAAACAAGAGGACAGGCCTTCCCAGGTTTGGATGAGTTGTATAAGGATACACCAAAAGAGGAGAATCTTTAACAAGAAGAAGAGCAAGTAATAAAACCCAAGATATCATATTAATATATTTAAGTTTCTAAAACCTTTTATTAATCATTATTTTATGAATCCTATGAATAAATCAGCAAAATACTTAGGTCTAGAGTTGGCTCAATTGTTATTTGATTGTATGTGTTCTCTTGTCAATAGACATGGGCACTAGAGAGATAGAAACTGCGTCTAATTAAACTATGAATCAAAAATATCTAAAATTTGGTAGTTGCTCAATTGATACTTATAAATTAAATACCTGACTGAGTATCTTAAAATATCACAGTTGCTATAATTTTTTTTATCAATTACATATCAGGGGCAAGATTTTATATCTCTCTGAAATGAGAAAAAGAAACCCACCCATTTCTTATTATGGATGTGTTTGATGCCAACAGAAAATGGTTCACATTGCTGTGATCTTAAACATACTCATATAAGCTCTTCAACACTAAACATGTACACAAAACAAATTCATTTTTAAGATGCAGAAACCGCAGTTCATTTGCAAAATACATGCATAATTTATACTGAAATACAAACCCCTAATGTTAAAAGAAAATGACTTTATGGCCTTTTCCTACCATATGTGTGTGTATGTGTTTACACACACACATACACCCAAAGTTGGGACACTATTTCTCCTATTTAAATCAACTAAGAATTGCAAATAAATTCTTTGTTGATGACAGAGTGTTAGAGGTGCAGTGATCCTGTGTACCAGTCATAAACTTTATAAAATATGTTACTAAATGTGCTCTTTTAGTAACTATGTTTACATCACTGGCTTAAAAATTAGAGCACATATTCATCTGATACAATTTTGTGTGTTGGAAAAGAAAATTTAAAATGTAGCTAGTAAAAATTAAAATAAGATATCAAAAGATTTAGATACTCACGTAATTACCCTCAGGGTCTTCTTCCCACTAGTGAAAAATCAAATAAATCTAGACTATATTATAATTTGAATATAAATTTCAATAAAAATAAAATGCAATTTTAGTAAAAACCTATATAACACCTTTTCTATAATTTTTGTTTTCCTAAACTATGAGGATGGTAATTTAAATATACTTTGCAGATAAAATAAAATGAAGAAATCAGTTATTTTCAACTATTATGAGATTTATTTCTTTAATTTTTTCCTTATTAAATAATAATGAAAGGAAACTGTCTACCCTCTCCTATAGACACACAGCTCCTCCTAGAGCTATATTTTATATTTCAAGTTTTAGCTAACATTTTTTCTTATAGTCTTCCAATACGTGATCTCTTTGAAACAGCATTGAGTAAGTTTTCTCTGGTTGACAGTTGGGATTTTGCTGATGTATGTATTCATTTTTACTTATTTATTTTGCAATTTTAGATAAATGCTATACATATGGAATATGCATTTCTCAAAGTAAACACATAGATTTAGGATTAATAGTTAATATAGCTTGAGGCAAAATTATCAAAATACTTTATAAATGCTGCAGCTGAGCATTTTAATACACATCTAAAATAAGTTAAACATTATCCCAAGAGTTCACTCTAAATTAAAGCTTAAAAAGAAAGAGAGACAGAGATAACATAAATTATAAATCAGTATTGCACAAAGCATGGTATTATAATGTCATGGTTCTAAGAACAATAAAGCTTTAAATTTCCCTGCAGGCTATTCTTGCTTGTTTGGGTATGTTGTTCAAGTCATGCATTGTCTAAAGGGATATATTCACTATAAACAATGTTTTCTAAACAAATTGATGTTCTGTACCACAAGTTAGGATTTGATTACTGAAAATGTGTATATAATGCAAAGCTAATTATAAAACCCCAAAATTGAAATGTGTTTTTTTCACGGATTTAAATGATTTCCACCAAGGGAGAGGACTTTTCAATACGCAGAGAACTAGCATGATGCTTCTTCTACTAAACAACAAAATAGCTTAAGCCAAATAACACTTCCCAATCTTTTTTTTTTTTCCCCTAGAAATTCTTTGTGGCTTTAGAGAAATTAGAAAATAGTACTTAAGATCACATTCTACCTAATGCTTATCTCTAAATGAAAATGTGCATTGCTTTGCTAAAAAAAAAAAAAAAAAAATGGTTTATGTATAGAGATGCTGTATTTCTAATTAGGGATTCTATAATTAGCAATCTAATTTTGGCTACTTCTGGGCAATATTAAAGTGAAATTTTCATTTGCCATTTTGCTGCCAAGGGAATTTCCCAGCCATGCTAAATGACTGCCATGGAGCCACAGATTGGATTGAAAACAAATGTCACAACATATTTTTCTGACAACCACAATGTCTTTAACATTTTATAAAACGATCACTAAACTTTCTCTTATTCTTTAAAGTGTTTATGTTAATATCCTATGTGTAATGACTTCATTATTGCTCTTTTTTATAAAAGAATTCATAGCTTTTCTTTTAAGGACAATCTTTGCATCCTTATGAGAAGTATTTTATAAGCTAATATAAATATTTACTTATATCTCTGAGATACTGAAGTCCATTAAAAATCTGTAGCTACTTTCTGGTGTTGTAAATACTCAGTAAAATAAAGAATAAAACTGTTTAATAAATGCTACAATGTACAGCAAATTACATAGAGTCATGCTGTGTATTGAAAAAGCAAAGGAGTTTTAGAATCTAGCACACTTGAATTTAATAACCTCACACTCCATAACTTTATGACCTTGCTAATCTGTGCCTCCATTTTCTAATAAAATATCAATACTCTTTCTTAGGATTATTCACTATGTGGAAAAGGGTCAACTCTGTACCTAGAAGATAGTATTATTCAAAACATATAATCTTATTTTTGAGAATAAAAGCATAATGATTCCTTAAATGTTATATGACCTGAGACCTGCAGGAGGAATGGAAAATTGTAGCAGAAAGATGAATAGAAGCAAAGACAAACTAATTGAATAGCATTGAAACAAGCAATTATAGTTTCTTAGCACATAAAGAAAGAGTAAAACATATCATAAAATGAACAAAACTAGAAACTTTCATCATGGCCAGGTCGTAAAGAATGAGCATCTCCTTCAAAAATAAATGAATGAATAAATAAATAAATAGAAAATAAAAAGGGAGAGAGAGAGAGATCTTACATATTAACCCATATTTAATACATCAAAGAATTTAATTAGTAAGTGGCTAATAGTTTGCTAGAATTCCTTTGCAGTACGTTCCTTGATTACTTGATCTGTTTATCAATTCACTCAATGTGAAGATTAGATTTCATAAGCCAAAGATGACAACTGACAAACCAGTTAGAATGTCACTGTGATAGTACATCTGAGAGGTTCTGAGGGATGAAATTGGTCTGTGATAAAAAAGATGGAAGTATGGTATTTCAAAAAAATATTTAAGTAGTAGCAGTGTTTGAAAGATTCCAACATAAAATAACCCTGTCTCCTCCCTCAAGCATTCATCCATTCATTTAATGATACTCATAAAACACTTGCTATCTAACAGACCCATGTTGAGATAATTTATCTGTGAGAAGACACAGTTCTTGTCTTCAAAGATTTGACAATTTAGAAGGGTGGTGGTGGAAGCTACAACAAGTAAATGCCTTATATTTATAAATAGGGTGAGAAAGTAAAAGCAAGATACAGAAAGATCACAGGACATCTATATTTTATGTAGGGAGGGTTGCAAAAATTATCTCAGGAAAGATAACATTTGACCGCAGACATAAAAGAATTGAAGGAATAAGTCATAGTGATATCAGTGACAGGGGTGTCATTGATCAGTGAGGACAATGCATTTAATTTGGGACCAAATATGTTTTTAAAAAGGTCAGCAATTAGACTAGCAGGGCTACTACTAAATGAGTATGGGTAAAAGAGATAGAACAAAAGGTAATGGAAAAGCAAGGAACTAAATAATGTGAGGATGTGTATACTATGGTAAGGACATTCATTTTGATACAGACTACAAATTTTTGTCAGGTTTTAAGACCATAGATCACTTTGATATCCATGTGGAATGGGTTGTTAAGAGGCAAGGTTGGAAGCAAAGAGATCAATTAGTAGTTTATTAAAATGGTCCAAGGAAGAAAGTTTAATGGCTTGGATTAAAGCACAAGGATAGAGATATGATGACTGTTAGAACCTAAATCTAATTCAAAGAAATCTCCCATAGGACTTAATAGATTACTTAGACTGATGATGGAGTGAGAGAGAAAAAGCAGAGTCAGGAATGAGTTATGGGGTGCCTGGGTGGCTCAGTTGGTTAAGTACCTGTCTCCTGCCTTAGGCTCAGCTCAGGATCTCAGAGTCTTAGGAACAAGCCCTGCATTGGGCTTCCTGCTCAGCGGGGAGGCTGCATCTCCCTCTTCCTCTGCAGTTCTCCCTGCTGTGCTCTTCTCAAATAAATAAATAAAATATTTTTTAAAAAATGAATGAATTTTGTCCTAAGCAACTGGAATAATGGAATTCATTTGAGATAAGGAATTCTGAAGGAAAATTTTGATTTGTTCACTTTTTGGAAGGAAATACTTTAAAAAATTTCCTTTTAGATATAGTGTAGTTACCTACTATATATATAATATTTAGACTATATATTGTAATTATATATAAAAGTTACATATTTGTATAATATGCTGTTATATAACATAATGTAAATAATGTCTGTCATAGTTCTGTTACAGTTGAATTATGAGTTTAGAGTTCTGGGGAGAAAACAGGGCTGGGGGTTAACATACAGGACTCGATAGAATATAGATGATATTGAAAGATGGAAAACTGAGTTCTTCTAGGAAATGAAGGGATAAGACACAAAAAGAAGATAGAGAGTGATCAAAGAGTCAGTTTTATTAATAAAATAATTTCAATAACAAATGCAGATCTTTTGTACAGACAAATAATGTCTTCTCCTCTAAGGCACCTCTGAATTTGATTTATCCTTCCCTAAGTGACTGAACCTACCTTGCAAAGTATTTGTTTTAGTGTACTGAGTCCCTAATATTGCTTATTAATGGTTCTACAGGTGATTAGAACAGCATTTCCCCAACATACTTGTAAAATGGCACACTTAGTAACAATTTCAATTTATATATTTATCTTAAATAAACACGAAGTGCATCTCAAGTTTAATCAAACAGTTATTCATTCCACGCTACAGCTTTGGCTACTCTAAAGGATAAATGTTTCAATATGTTACACACGTTTTATTTCCAATTAAGGCTAATCAGCATGCCTAGATGCCTCAAAATATCATTTGAAAAACTGAAGAATGTGTGGCCTTTTAGATGTTACCCTGGGCAAAACATCCCTTCCTCCTAAAAATATTATTTTTACAGTCATTATATTTTAAATTTACCATATAGAATTTGCCATTGGCATTTATTCATGTACAATATTTATTTTAAAATGTCCAGTATCCAAAACAGATCTTTTTAACTATCAGCAAAAACCACACATATCATTTGACCATTCAAATAACATTCATTATATAACTAATGGAAATCAGTATAACTGCTTTAATAAAGGCTATTGATTCCAGGCTGACTAACCTCAAATGGAATGTATTGATACTGCAGTTTAAAACATGTTGTGGATATGGTCATCTGCTGGCAAATTAGGAAGTCCCTACTCCTCTGTTGGCTTATTTTGCTAACACTACCCTTCAGGCAATTATGAAAATCTAACTGTAATGTGTGCATATCAGTGACTTCTCGATAGGACTCTGAGCCCCTAGATGATGAGTATTTATTTTACTTCCCTGATGTTCACTTCTTCCTTATCTACTCTGTGACCTAAAGTGCATGCTAATCATATAAAAACTATGTTGGGGCACCTGGGTGGCTTAACCTTGGGTTAAAGCCTCTGCCTTCGGCTCCAATCATGATCCCGGGGTCCTGGGATCGAGCCCCGCATCGGGCTGTCTGCTCGGCAGGGAGCCTGCTTCCTTTCCTCTCTCTCTGCCTGCCCCTCTACCTACCTGTGATTTCTGTCAAAATAAATATAATCTTAAAAAAAAAACTATGTTGTAAATAAAATATTAGATCTTGTGGTGGTTATGTAAATGGATGTTAGAGTTTGACAGCAGGGATGATGTGTTATAATATTCACTAAATTCTGATATTTACTCTTAAACTAAAATCTTCAGAATTTTCTGAATCTGCTTTTTAGTGACAAACTATCCTGAGATTATGGAGATACTGTCATATGTTTTGAATGTTAAACTTTGAGATGAGTTACAATCAGCAATATTAAAAGGATGGATCTCCAACTATGCTTGTGTCTTTCACAATTTTTGTCTTGAAGGATTCTGGCACTACATGTAAATATATGTAAATTAGTCCATAAAATTTTGAGGGGGAATATCCCAGTTTAAACAGTTGTCCTTCTGTATCTGATTGTTATTGATACAAACATTACTGTGATTAAGGATATTTTTATTTTCAGGAATTTGAAAAAAAAAAGTGACAGAGGTCGTAAATATCTGCCTATGTTCAAGGGCTTTTATGTCACTGGAAGTAAGCAAGACGCCTACAGTAGAGCATAGTGCTTTCAAAGCACTTTCTTTTTACTGGTTTGCCCCACCTTGCTTTCTTGTTCCCTGAAGTTATAAAAGCAGTGTGATCCCTGTGGTGGTCACCATCAGTGACCTGTTCTTTGCATTCAGGAAACCCACAGTAGCAAAATATTTACATCTTCTAGAAAGATCATTAAACTATTGACCACAAAATAGGAACATGGCTCCTAAGGGGAAAATGGCTGCAGATTTTGGAACAGGGTCAAAACATGTTTCCTGATGCATTGGATTCTGAGCAGTTAGCTTGGCAAAAAGGTCTTTGGAAGAGGCTAGGGGTGGAGTAAAATGATCTAACATTTTAATGGGAGAGGAGAAAAGATCTATTATAGAACTGCCTATTCCAACAGAATAAAAAACTATTGCAAATGAAAGAACATAGAAGTTCATATGGTGATACTCGAATTTTCCTTTTGGGCTACTGGAAGGAAGAAATGAAGTAAGAATTTTGGCTAAATTTTCAAATAATTGTTTTGATTACATTTGGTTTTTAATTTTTACTAAGAATATGAAAACACTTGGAGATACTGTGTGCATTCTGCCTTTCAACTCTCTGATTTTCCTCTGGAGAAAAATTATGGGTTTTTTTTGCCCTTTTAGGTGTTATGCTCAGATAACGCTAATAGAATGCACCACTTGCATGGGTATAATTTGAGCCAATTCAAAATTTCTGGAATGAGGTTCAAGAAAAAAGGATTACAAACATCATAACTCCTCTGTCCCATATGGTTTTGTATCTATGTATTCATATATATTTCATTATGAATTATATCACTTTCCTCCAATCTGTTAGTACAAAAGCTACTTTAGATTTAACCTGGATGTATATCCATGAACCTTCCTTAAAATTCACCTATACCCATATTTGTGAAGCTATCTTCAGCCCATGCCCCTACTGCCATCCAAGAGACTAAGAATCCTTACTTAAGATACTGCGACCACCACCACATGGTTCTCTGCCCCTACATTCTCAGCACTCTCATTCACCCCTAGAGAATCTTCCACATTTCGTTCTAAGGCAATGACTATTAAGTGTCTACAGCATAAACTTTTCTTATTTTATCTACTTTCTTCCAAATATAGTCCAAACCATCAAAAAAAAAAAAAATACAAGACATCTGTGACCAATACCTTGACAAACTGACTGTGGGGGTTGAGGCGGGAGTGTGGGGAGACTGACCTGTAAGTATTGTCTTTTTCTCTACTGTAAATTCATCTCCCATTGATACCCATGTGACACTACTGAACATGGACTTGTTGCTGATAGATGTGCACAACCAGTACTTGTGAGCAGGTATAAGCTGGCTCCAGTCAGCAGCTTCTGTTTCTTTGGCAGACTTGAGAATTTCAGCTGTAGTGACTTCTCTTTTTCTAAATATAAATTGCCTTCTATTTAATGAGGCATCCTTCGAACTTTGAATAAAGCATTAGTCAGATTTGGATTCCCAACTAAAATCTTTATGCCTTTGTGATCTGGAAACAACAAATCAAAAAGTAAAACAGACCATATCTAATCTAAACCCTCATTTCAGAGACCATAAATGACTTAGGCAGCTATAATATTTAAGAAAAACCCCAGAAAGGAGGCTTTTTAACCATAGTGCTCTATAGTAGATGCTATTGATTCAGCTGCCCAGATTTCAAGCATCTACTTATAACTTTACACAGGAAACATTTTAAACTCATGTTTCTGTCATTCAAAAGAAATATATACTGGGGTGCCTGGGTGGCTCAGTGGGTTAAAGCCTCTGCCTTTGGCTCAGGTCATGATCCCAGGGTCCTGGGATCGAGCCCCACATCGGGCTCTCTGCTTAGCAGGGAGCCTGCTTCCTCCTCTCTCTCTGCCTGCCTCTCTGCTTGCTTGTGATCTCTGTCTGTCAAATAAATAAATAAAAATATTAAATATATATATATATATACTTATATGCTCTTCATATATTTTAGTAAAAAATGAAGTCTAACTTTATTATTGAACTACAAGTGTGTCCAGTTATTACTGTGCATTGAAAAACAACTTTCAGAATGTAGACCTTGTGATACAGAGTGGATAACTGATGCCAGTACTCTTGTTTTCTCTTACTCAATCAGACTTGAGCATGGTCATCTAATATTTGCAATGTCATGGGGATATTCTAATAGAAGTTCTTGATAAAATCTCCAAGCTAAGGCTGTGTACCAGCTCAGCTTGTATAACGGTTAAAATATTGAGTATGTAGGTAACCCTAAAGAGTGTTATATTATTGCTCTTTGGGAATAGAGCCCTTAAAATATTATGCATATGGAGTAGGTTTGATTGAAAAGGTATCCCTGTAGATTAGACAATTACATTATCTACTGGATGGAAGTATCACCATATATCACATAAAAATCCTACTTGAGTTCAGAGATTTTTACTGATGTTATGTCTGTCTGTGACTTAATCGTCTGCTAAATATTAGGGGAAATACTCTATTACTTCCTTTCTTTGTTTCTTCTGAAGATTTTTCTTTTTTAAATTGAGACTTATATTTCAAAAAAACAGGTTTGTGGGCCTTAAATACATGCCTGCTTAAGACTTTATCTTTTTAAAAAATATTTGTAACCAGATAAATCTTTGTTTTTTTTTTTTTTTAAGATTTTATTTATTTATTTGACAGACAGAGATCCCAAGTAGGAAGAGAGGCAAGGCAGAGAGAGAGGCGGAAACAGGCTCCCCGCAGAGCAGAGAGCCCAACACAGGGCTCAATCCCAGGACCCCGGGATCATGACCCAAGCAGAAGGCAGAGGCCTTAACACACTGACCAAGGCACCCCATAGATTTTATATTTATTTATTTGAAACAGACACAGTGAGAGAGGGAACTCAAGGAGGGGGAGTTCCCTCAAGGACGGGGAGTGGGAGATGGAGAAGCAGGCTTCCTGCTGAGAGGGAGCTTGATGTGGGACAGGATCCCAGGACCCAGGATCATGACCTGAGGCGAAGGCAGAGACTTAATGACTAAGCCACCCAGGCACCCCAAGTTACTAATATAATGAATAGACCCATCAAGTTAAGTGACATAAACACATGACATATACAATGAAGGTAAAGAGATTAACTTTGGAGTCATGCGATGTTTGGCTCATTCTCTGACTTTTTTTTTTTTTTCAAAAAGTAATAATATATTAGTATATTAGGATATGTCAAAAATGATTGCATTTTGTGAGTATTTCACATGCTTCTGAAAAAGATGAATTCTGACGTTTTGAGTGGGGTAGAATTTTCTAAAAATATTGATAAAATCCAGATGATTGATGGAATTCATTTGTTCTACATCCTTATCAATTTTCTGTTTAATAGTTCGATGTATTATTGACAGACAAATATTGAAGTCCCTATCTATAACTGTAGATTTAACTAAATCTCCTTTCAGTTTTGTCAGTATCCGAAACTCTGTTTCTAGGCATATAAATATTTAGAATTGTTGAGTCTTCTGGATGAATATGCAATGCCCCCCTTATCCCTGGTAATGTCCTTTTCTCTTATTCTACTTTGGTATTAATATAGCCAGTTTTGTTTTGTTAGTGTTTGCATGGTACATCTTTATTCTGTCTTTTATTTTTAAAGACCAATATCAATATTTGAAATAAATTTGTTTCTTATATATAATGTATAGTTTGGTGATTGTTCATCTATTTGACAATATTTTTTTAGAGGTGCACTTAGACTATTTACATTTCTATTATTTGTATATAATGTAATTATTGAAATGATTGGAATTCGTTCTGTAATTTTCATATTTATGTTTTGTTCATTTCCTCTGTTAATACCTTCCCCCTTTACCTACTTCCTTTTGTGCCTTTTGTTTTGTTTTTTAGCAACACACTTTAAAGTAGGTAATATGATTTTGATTGAATTCCTATAGTTTTTTTCAATAGCTACTTTAGAGATTACAACATACATACTCAAATATCACAGTCTAGTTACAACCAACATTTTACCATTTCAAGAGAAATATAGAAAACTTAGCATCAACCCTATTCATTACAGTTTTCTTTTTTTATTATGTTCAGTTAGCCAAAATATAGTACATCATTAGTTTTTGATGTGGTGTCCAATAATTCATTAGTTGCATACAGTTTTCTTATATATTACAGCTATATGCATTGAAAAGCAAGTCAATCAGTACTATAATTTTTATTTTCATATATCAAATAAAATATTTAAAACTTAGAATAATCAATTACATATATCTAAAATTTACCATTTCCATTGTTCTTCCTTCATCACCAGGATTCTATGTTTCTATCTGACCTTATTTCCCTTCAGGCTGAAAAAAAACTTTAGTAGCAATCCTTTTAAAGCAGACTTGTTAGTAATTAATTCTCTTAGATTTTCTCAGAAAATCTCTATTTTACTTTCATTCCTTTATATATATATATATATATATATATTATTTATATAAAAGAGAGCAGAGAGTGCAGGCCAAGGGAGAGGCAGAGGGAGCAGCAGAAACAGGCTCCCCACTGAGCAGGGAGCCCAATGTGGGGCTGGATTCCAGGACCCTGGGATCATGACCTGAGCCTAAATGCAGTCTCTTAACCAACTGAGCCACCCATTTTACCTTTATGCTTAAACAAAATCTCTATTGGATGTTAATTTTTTTTCCCAACACTTTAAAAACCCTGTCCCATTTTCTTCTGTCTTCCATGGTTTCTTTTTTTTTTTTTTAGAGTTTTTTTTTTTTTCAAAGCCTTGGAAATTAAGTGATTTCTCCGCATTTTTTTTATATAATTTTTTATTTTTTATAAACATATATTTTTATCCCCAGGGGTACAGGTCTGTGAATCACCAGGTTTACACACTTCACAGCACTCACCAAAGCACATACCCCCCCAATGTCCATAATCCCACCCCCTTCTCCCAAACCCCCTCCTCCCAGCAACCCTCAGTTTGTTTTGTGAGATTAAGAGTCACTTATGGTTTGTCTCCCTCCCAATCCCATCTTGTTTCATTGATTCTTCTCCTACCCACTTAAGCCCCCATGTTGCATCACCACTTCCTCATATCAGGGAGATCATATGATAGTTGTCTTTCTCCGCTTGACTTATTTCGCTAAGCATGATACACTCTAGTTCCATCCATGTTGTCGCAAATGGCAAGATTTCATTTCTTTTGATGGCTGCATAGTATTCCATTGTGTATATATACCACATCTTCTTGATCCATTCATCTGTTGATGGACATCTAGGTTCTTTCCATAGTTTGGCTATTGTGGACATTGCTGCTATAAACATTTGGGTGCACGTGCCCCTTTGGATCACTACATTTGTATCTTTAGGGTAAATACCCAATAGTGCAATTGCTGGGTCATAGGGCAGTTCTATTTTCAACATTTTGAGGAACCTCCATGCTGTTTTCCAGAGAGGTTGCACCAGCTTGCATTCCCACCAACAGTGTAGGAGGGTTCCCCTTTCTCCACATCCTCGCCAGCATCTGTCATTTCCTGACTTGTTGATTTTAGCCATTCTGACTGGTGTGAGGTGATATCGCATTGTGGTTTTGATTTGTATTTCCCTGATGCCGAGTGATATGGAGCACTTTTTCATGTGTCTGTTGGCCATCTGGATGTCTTCTTCGCAGAAATGTCTGTTCATGTCCTCTGCCCATTTCTTGATTGGATTATTTGTTCTTTGGGTGTTGAGTTTGCTAAGTTCTTTATAGATTCTGGACACTAGTCCTTTATCTGATATGTCGTTTGCAAATATCTTCTCCCATTCTGTCAGTTGTCTTTTGATTTTGTTAACTGTTTCCTTTGCTGTGCAAAAGCTTTTGATCTTGATGAAATCCCAATAGTTCATTTTTGCCCTTGCTTCCCTTGCCTTTGGCGTTGTTCCTAGGAAGATGTTGCTGCGGCTGAGGTCGAAGAGGTTGCTGCCTGTGTTCTCCTCAAGGATTTTGATGGATTCCTTTTGCACATTGAGGTCCTTCATCCATTTTGAGTCTATTTTTGTGTGTGGTGTAAGGAAATGGTCCAATTTCATTTTTCTGCATGTGGCTGTCCAATTTTCCCAGCACCATTTATTGAAGAGGCTGTCTTTTTTCCATTGGACATTCTTTCCTGCTTTGTCGAAGATTAGTTGACCATAGAGTTGAGGGTCTATTTCTGGGCTCTCTATTCTGTTCCATTGATCTATGTGTCTGTTTTTGTGCCAGTACCATGCTGTCTTGATGATGACAGCTTTGTAATTGTCTTCCATAGTTTCTAATTAGAAGTATACAATGATTCAAATTATTGTTCCCTTTCAAGTTGTGTTATTTTACTCGAGAAATTTTCAGGATTTTTTTTTTAATTTTCTCTTAGTTTTCAGCATATTTATTATTCTGTATCCAATCATGGTGTTCTTTGTATTTATCTTGTTTGAGATACTCTGAGCTTCTTAATTTTCTTACTATGTCTTTTGCCAAACTTAGGACATTTTTAGCCGTTAATTTTTTAAGTATTTTGTAAGCACCACATTCTCTTGCTTTTCATACTGAAAGTCATATTACATGAATATTTAGTCTTTTGCTAATTACTATAGATCAATGAGGATATTTTTTCTTCTATCATATCCCTTCTACCACTGAAACTATCCATGTGTCTTTCATTTCATTCACTGTGTATTTTATATGTAATATTTGCACTCAATTCTCCTATATTTCATTTATTTGCTGAGACATTCTCCTTTTTTTATTTTTCTATTTTTTTCCATTCAATTCAAGAACAGACCCAGGAGTTCACAGACATCTTTAGGGGACAATGTTTCACACACTTCCTTCTTTTTTTTGTCTAAAAATCTGGGCTTTAGTGACTGGACTCTCTGGCACATTTCAGTGATTATATCCATCTCCATGGCTGAGGGCTAGAATTTGAGAGAAAGCAAAAACAACAGTAGTTTACCCCAACCTTGTTGTAGACCATGGCTTCACCAAATCAGAATGGAAATGTATCCTTTCTCAGAGTTTTGGTGCTTGTGGTCTCTCATGGCCTCTGTTATTTTGCCCACGCTATGGTTCATTCATTCATTCATTCATTCATTCAGTTTTTATTTAAACTGGAAAAGCAGTGGACACAGAAATGGTAACTTGCCATTGGTTTAGTGTTGTCTGGAGTTCTTCTCCAATCAGTCTGCTACACTTTATGTTTCCATGTTCTGAAATAGCTAGTAAATTCATTTATGGTAGATTTTACAGTTTCCTTCAGTGGGAAGACAAAGTAAAATATGCCTACTCCATCTATCTGGAACCAAAACACAAAATTGCTTGTGCTTTGAGCACAAAGTATATATACTTTATACGTTCCTTTGAGGGAAAACATAGGTGATAAAGTATTTTGTTAGAACATCGTTGGATATCACTATTTCTCCAACTCCATATGATAAAATAGATAATCATATTTGATAATGTGTGTATTTTATCATGTGGACTGTGCAATTTCATGGAGCTAAAATACTTAACTATATCAGTAAGTCTTAAAAGAATATCTTGGTCAAACCCTAGGAATTATATCAAAGGAATGGCCATAATATAATAGCTAACCTTTTAACTTGAGTTAACTCCCACACTCTGTCATACTTCTAATTCGAATGTCTAGGTGAGGTAGTCAGTTAAGAATACAACCCTTGGTTTTGGCTCAGGTCATGGTCTCAGCGTGGTGAGACTGAGCCATGTGTGGGACTCATGCACAGTGTGGAGTCTGCTTGGGATTCCTTCCATCTTCCTCTCCCTCCCCCTCTGCTGCTCTTGCAGCTTGTGCTGGTACTCACTCTAAAAACAAATAAATAAATAAATAAATAAAATCTTACAAAAATATAATGTCTTTATCATCATTGTTTTATGAGTATGCATATTCTTAGTATATGCATTTATGCAAACTTTCCAAGCCTCTTTGAATAATTAAGAAAATTTCTCATCAGTTTAGTGCTTGATTTCAAATAGAATGTCCAATGAAAACATACAATAATGCACCTTTGCTTTTTATAGATTTAAAATTTATTCCTATAGGAGGGGAAAATATGGCCTTTCTCTTCAATCAACTTCAAAACTTTTAGTCACATATTCCCCATGTATACAAATATAAAATAAATAATTGACATTGTCTTTCTCTTTTTAAAATAAACATTCTACCCCAGGTCCATAGCCATGCAAAGACCACCAATAGAACCACAACTAAATGTTTACTAAATAAATTTGTAATAAAATACATAAAAGATGGTATTCAAAAATTTCTAGTAATTTTGGAACTCTAAAAACATACATTTATAGTAAAATGTCCTATTTTACATATAGATTTTAAGCAGAAAAAGCCAAGACTACTTATGGTTTGTATTTTTTTTTAAATAAGTATATTTAGGTTATGCAAGTTTTCTTGTAATTTACAAAGCAATGTATGTGTTTTAGGTCAAAATAGGTTTTTCTATGTTTATTTATAAACGTAGAAAATTTTTCTAAATTTTATTTTATATTTATTTTATAAATTTATTTTATATTTTTATTTTACATTTACTTTATAAATATTTATTAACTAATGCATTAATTATAAATAAAATGCATTTAATAATTTTATATTTATTTTATAAATATATAAATTTATTTTATATTTAATGTTACATAATAAAACATTTTATTACATGTTTCTAGATTTATTTACAAAATTATGTCTGAAAGAACATTTGAGCTTTATATTGATAGTATAATATAATTTTAACAACAAATTACTCCTATTTTGTCATATTCTTTGTGATATATTTCATTTCTTTCAGAGTACTTTCATATCATTAGAGTTATTTACAATCAATTTAAGTCTTTCTTCATTTGATCAAATCCATCAATATTTTAGTATAAACCAACTCCCTTGGGGTATACAGTATGACGAGCAGCTCAAATTTACAATCATAATGAGCAAATTCTCACTGAACTATTTTTGCATAAATCTATAACTTTTTCTTGATTAATATCTCCCTGATATTAAAACGCTATTATTTTGGAATTTTAAAAATGAGTTTGAAATAAAACACTGAAGGCCGTATTGAGGAGTGTTCTTTTTCTGACATCAGAGTGATCCTGATGATCTATTAGGACTTTTCTATGCTTCTTTTTAAAAATATTGCTTGGGGCCAGTGAGATGAGTTTAAATTCATCCCGCTGAGTAGCTAAGCAGAAAGGATTAATACAGGATATGTTCTTGCATTTATAAGAGCTAAACTAGGTTGTTTAGAATCAGAACACAGAAAGTATAAAGGTAGATATAGCAATGACTTAACAGATTATTACCCAATATTAAGGAGGCGGAGAAAAAATATGTCCTCTAGCAATTTTATCCATTCAAATGTAATTGGAATGTTATGAAATAGATCCATAAGCAGACTTCACATCAGTAATTAGTTTCTCTGTTTTCAGAGTAATTGATGGGAGGACCTGTCATTATATTATGTTTTCTATATCACCTAAACATATGTAAAATTTTCTTCTAATAAAATTTGATCCTTTGTGGGAGATGCTGTGCTCAAAAATAAAACAAAGAGGCTGCCCTTCAGGTTAATTTGACTTATTCCACTTTTGTAAATGAGAGCTACTTAAATGTATAAAAGAATCACAGTTTCCTGTATGGTGATTCTAGTTTTAACTGCAGCAGCAGAATTGTCTTTTTAAAGCTTATCCTTTGTTTCCCTGGGCTAGCTTTATTATTCCCCCTTATAGATGACTTGATCTTAAAAATATGGAGATATAAATTAAATGCTGACCAAAAAGTGGCCAAAGCATTTTAAATGCTTTCACTTACTGAGTGTTAAATTCTACTTAATTAAATTGTAATTATCAAAAGCATTTTATATCTCTTGTTAATCTTTATTTATCTATAAACTGATTAATTTGAATAAAAAGATGAAATTAAATCTAGTCTGTGTTCTAGAGATTCCTGTTTCTTTATATTTAGAACTCTGACTAAACTGAATTTCTTCTAATAGAATATTCAGTTTGGTGGCATTTAAAATAAGACATTGTCATAAATATTTATTTATTTCAAATTGCCGAAATGCTTTCCGAATATTCTTTGTAGAGATTTAAAAATACACAGCTGAATATCAAACAATATTTTTGTTTAATGTGTCCAACATATGTGGTTAAGCCTTGTAGTTCTCTTCTCGGTTTCTCTTAGTTGTTGAAGTTATGAAGAGATTCCCAAATATTGAACTTACTATTATTTGATCCACTGACAATGTGGAAAAGAAATGTCTATATGATTGATTTTTTTAAAAGGAATCAAAATATTTGATGAAATAAAATTAAGTAAGTTTCCCCTCTTAAGTTCAAAGAGATGTTGAGATAGTTGAGCTTACCTAGTTCAAATAGCCAGAAAGAGTGAAAATCAAGTAGCACTAAAACACCTGAAGCAAAGTTGGTTGATCAAAAGTTGTGACTTCCTTTGTTTTTAAAACATGTTCTAATATTTTAAAAATATTGTGTTGAGGATTCCTCAGGACATCTTAGGGCAGAATTGGGGGTAGGCAGGTGAAGGTGACAGATAAAGGGAAATTTTGTCTCAATATTAGAAAGTATTTTCTAACAACTAATCATTCCCCTTCATATGTGGAATGCATCACTATTAGTGACATTATATAAGGGTTTCAGAATTGGGAGAAAATCAAATTAAAATGATCTCTGAGGACATCTGAATCTCTAATCATCTATGACTTGAATATGTCCATTCTATACTTAATTAGCTTCAGCACATTTTTTTTTTTTTTAAATTGGCTTCATTTTGTTCTTAAAGTTCAAAGAAGATAAAAGGGAAAAAGACTGCAACTATATGTCATGGTCATTGTTTCATTTGGGAAGAAAAAGAATTCTAATTAGTAATGAAAAAACTAAACCAAAAGTTTAAAAGGTATGAACATCATTTTTCCATGAAAATTATTCATGCAAATTATTGTTGTTTATAAATTAGATAGCAGTCTCTCATAAATATTACTTTATGTGTACAATCATGAACAAACCCAAACAATTGTGTTTAATTAGTATTCCCAATGTTTTTCTAAATTTGAATTCTGTTGGAGTGTCACTTTTTAAATATGTTCATTGGTTATATTATATTATTAATGATAATGATTTATTGTATTTTAATACCTGAAAAAGAAGGGAAAATGAACTATTCCTTTGTAGCTCTGAAATATATAAAAATTTGAATGAATATAACAATGTTTTTATCCATTGTTTTGGGGAATGTATACCAAAGCTCTAATTTATACATTCTTGGTGAGAGTTTAAGTTTCTATGTTGATTAAAGAATAGGCTAATGATACATATTATCTTAAAAAGTTGGTACTGCTTGACTCTTGAGGATCTTATCTCAGGGAATTGGTTGTGGATGATCACACAGAAATATGTGAAGTAGTTGCTATTTAAGCATGTTTATAGTATTGACAATAAATTATATTTATACAAACAATAGTGCTACATGATCTCTAAACATACACTAGCTAATTTAAAATTCATAATAGCCATATATTGTTAGCTACTTATAACATTTGTATCTTTCAGATGTAGAGATAGAGACACCAAGATGTAATACAACTTGTTCAGAATTATAAACATAATAACTAGATAGATGAAGATTTATAGCAAAGAAAAGGTTTATATTAATTCCTAATTTCTGGCTCTTGATATCCATACAAAACTGTCTCTGAGAGATTGAAGCATATGCATTCAATAATGAGATACGATGCACCAATTAAAAGAGGTTTTGAGTAGAATGTTTAAAACTGAGCAAAGTAATTGGTTAAAAATATTTTATATCCCTGGGGCACCTGGATAACAGTTGGTTAAGTGCCAACCTTGATTTTAGTTCAGGTCACGATCCTGTGACAGAGCTGGACATGGGACCCTGTGCTCAGTGGGAGGTGTGCTTGGAGATTACCTCTCTTTCCCTCTTCCTCTGCTCCTCCCCCAACTTGTGTGCATGTTCTCTTTCTCTAAAATAAATAAATATTTTATTTTTTTTAAGATTTTATTTATTTATTTGACAGACAGAGATCACAAGTAGACAGAGAGGCAGGCAGAGAAAGAGAAGAGGAAGCAGGCTTCCTGTCAAGTAGAGAGCCCAATGCAGGGCTTGATTCCAGGACTCTGGGATCATGACCTAAGCCAAAGGCAGAGGTTTTAACCCACTGAGCCACCCAGGTGCCCAATAAATAAATATTTTTAAAAATATATATTTTATATCCTATATATAGCCTTAACCATCTTCAATGTATTAAATAAAATAATCTTTTAAATGTTGTCTCTTATAATTAGGCAATCTTTGTCCTTATAATTAACAGTTACAGAAACTGAGACACAGAAAGGTAAATAAACTTGAAGTTCATTCAGGTAGTTAGAGAAGATAGGTTTAAACCTAGGCACTTCTGGTAGTTCAAGACTGTTGGTGACAAATTATTTCAGCTTTTATTTTTGCCTGAGATTACCTTATTTTACATGAATTTTCCAGGAAGATATAGATTGGATGTAGATTTTTAATATCTGTAGTAGCAGGCTTTTCAAATCATTTTATTCTTTTCAAATTTTCTGACTCACTGATTCTTTTAAAGTTTTCCTATAAGTCTGATGTTCTTTGAAGGTAACATGTCTTCCTCCCCCTCAAGGTGTTTTGAAAAATTGCTTTTCGTTTTCCATTTCAGAGGTTTGATTATGATATATTCCATTGTTTCCTTCCTTGCATTTCTCCCACTTTGAGTCCACTTAGCTTCTTAAATCTATGTGTTGCCCCTTTTAAAAAATTCTTAGTTATTTTCTTTCCTGCTACATTTCTTCTTTCTCCTCCCTGGAACTCTACTTACACTTATTTTAGACCTAAACTATATTCATTATGTGGAGTAGACTGCTTTCCCAACCCTCCCACCCCCCCTTTTTTTTTCTCTCCTTCCAGCTGGAGCATTGACCTGATTGTTAGTTAACTAGCTATATTTTATAATGCCCATTTTGTTATTAAACCTATCCAAAGACATTTTTGTTTGCTTGTTTATTTTGTTTTATTTATTTGAGAGGGAAAGAGAGACAGAGAGAGAGAGAGTAAGCAAGAGTGTAAAAGCAAGAGGAAGAGAAGCAGACTTCCCACTGAGCAGGGAGCCCTATGCAGGACTCAATCCCAGGATGCTAGGATCATGACCTGAGCCTGCTTCAATCAGAGAAAATGTCGTGAGTAGAAAAAAAACTGTGTGTTTGAGAGAGATCCCATTTCTTCGGAGTAAATATTTCTTCTAAATATTATAAGACAATAGAACATTCATTTTCCCTTACAGAAGTTGTTTAACATGTTGCTTAGCAAAAGGATTTAGTGAATGGACCATGGGATTAATCCAATCATGAATTTAGGGCTCCTGAATTTTCAGTATTGTTATGCTAGAACTGCATAAATATCCAAGCCTTTGCTTGATTCTCTTTCCCCAGGAAAGTACCTCTATATGGGTGAGCCATACTCAATCATCATCCATGTCCAGAGTTAACAAATATTTCCTATGAAGAAAAAATTCACTGATCAACTGTCACCATATAAAGACTGTTTCTCTGGAATTTTAGATTATTTAATTTGATTTTCTCCCAGAACTGCTTTATTTCTCTAAAACAAAGTATTTTTTTTCCATTTATCTAGTCCCCCCCCCCCTTTTTTTCCTTTTTAATTATTGAAAAGGAAATGTATCCTACTGTGGTTGATAATATCCTACTCAGAAGTAAGTCTCATTATTATTTATTTTCTATAATTATGTTCTTAATTTCTAGAAATATTACTTTCTCTTTTTAATAATCTGCTGGTTATTATTCAGATTTTGCCAACTTCACTAAATATTTTTCTATATTATATTTTTTCGTGAAAACTTTGTAAGAATAATTATTTTTATATTACATCCAACATCATGTTATAAGGAAACCAGTTTTCCCCTGAATTTTCTGCTGATTATCACAAATCATGCCTTGTTTCCTTTTGTGCTTATTGATTATTCTTTCTTCAAGCTGTTCACGTTCCTTTGGCAATACTTAACGAGGTTTTTTCTGAGGACTACAGTAAAGTTTCATTCCTCTAAAAAAGATTTTTTTACTAGCTTAGGATCACTTTAAATATTTTTATTAGCCAATGTTTTCAAATATCTAAGGTAATGTAAATTATATCTACAAAGACATACAAATGCCAGCTTTGGTTTAAAACTTCTCTGAGACAACTCAATCTCATTTATACTTCATGACACCAAAGCAAACTTTGTTGCAGTCCTTTGAGATGAGAATGGAGCCATCATGGATTCCAATTTTATGGGCAAGAGTTTCAATTAGACTTTCCCCATGCACTGGCCTAAAGCTTTGCCTACCCTTCAATGAAAACTGAGTCTACAAAAACCAATGTTTGTCTTTTTTGCTCAATGCCACAATGGAAAATGAGTTTTTACCTTATGGACTTAGCATAATATATGTGTATATGTTTGGGAAACTTAGAAGTGAATCTGGTTTGGGTAACACCTTAAAGCTGTATCCAAATTCTCCTCTTAAGTCAGCTGCTACAAAATTCTAGCATGAGTGGCATCCATCTCAATAAGTTTTAGGATTTTATCTTGAGCCCCAAGTCCTCTTTCTTGTATGAGGACTTTGCTGGACATTGGAATACCTACGTAAAACTCATTCATTTAAAACATGTATCAAAAACACTTACTCTGTTTCACATACTCAGATGTGGGATTAAGCAGAATAGGCAAAATCACTGGCCACGTGAAGTTTTCATTTCAATGAGGGAGACGTGAAATAGTAAGATAAATACATGAAATGACAGTTGATGTTAAGTGACAAGAAGAAAAATAAAGCTCAAAGGTCGTAGAAAGAGTGATGCTTGCATTTACACTTGGATCTCTAAGGAGGCATTTCTGAGTGAATATGCCTAATAAATGAATAGATTTTTATTATAACTAGTTTTTCCCAAGTAATTTCAGTAATAAAAGCAGCACCCTCAGAACCACTTGAGCCACAAAGTAAAAATCATTTTCTCATTTTCTTCATCCCACAAATGCAGTCTACCAGTAAGTTATTAAGGATCTAAATTCAAAAATATTATTTTCATCATTTTTTGCCTGCATTAACAAAGTCTTCTTTGAAGTCAAATTCAGTAGTAACCTAATTTATAACCACCTCTTAACATCTGTCTGAGAATAATTAATATTCTCATGATATAATCAGAAGTATCTTTTCTCAAGTTGAATCAAGTATTGACACATTTAGCCTAACAAATTTCAGTTACTTACATTTTACCCAGAATAAAGAGAAAAACTTACCAGAGGAAACTAGATTCCATGGTGTGATTCTCTTCTATCTCTCTAGAATTATTTTCTCCTCTTGACCCCTCTTCCACTTCTCTGTATTATTTTCTCCTTCTGAAGTGCTCAGAATTCTTGCCTGAAAATGCTGTTGCTGTGCATCAGAAACCTTTCTTTTGAATATATGCACTGATTGGCTCCTGAAGAGTGTTCAGCTGAGACTGAGCCACCCAGGTGCTCCTAGAACTTTGATTTTCAACGAGAACAATACAAATTCTAAATATTATATCATATTCAGATTTTTGAAGCCCATGACTACAGTAAGACGAAACAGATCAACATGCAGATAAGGACCATTTGTACATAGAAACTGTACTTAGAACAGTCTTAGAACTTTACTTAGAACCTGTGGCTCATAACTTTTCCCTAAAACATGTTTAATCTTATGGGCAAATATGTTTCACATTTGTCTCTCCAATTTTAAAGTTTTTCATTTTTTGTTGTCTTGAAAAATATATTAATTGTTTAACCCAGTAGGAGTAGACTAATATGTGGACATTTCAACTGTGCAAACATCCTTTATATAAATATAAAAATGAAATACTCAGGGGCATCTGGGTGGCTCAGTCCTTAAGCATCTGCCTTTGGCCCTGGTCATGATCCCAGGGTTCTGGGATCGAGGCCCGCACAGGGCTCCCTTCTCAGTAGGAAGCCAGCTTCTCCTCCTTTTCCCAGGTTTGTGTTCCTCTCTCACTGTCTCTCTTTCAAATAAATAAAGTCTATTTTTTAAAAATGAAATGCTCAAATATAAGGAATGGTTTATAAAATTTGTTGTATTGACTAGAAAGGTAAATAAAGGCATAGTAGTGAAAATAATTTTCCCTAATTTTTTCTGCATACATTCATTTTAGTTTTGAAAAATTATGATAAATAAACTAAAAATGGAAAAATAATGTAATTAGTAAAGATCTTCCCAGGTAAAATTTCTTTTAAGTTTGCAATCATTCATTGTTACCATTATAACCATCTCCAGGCTTTTCAAAGATCTAACAAATTTTTAAATCTATATTTAAACATTTAATAGTTTACAAAATCACATATGTACCTATTACTATCATTCTTAAAACTTTGAATAACTCTTCATCAGCTGATATCTTGAGTTTAGATGCCAAAAGGGAGATGATAGCAACACATCCTTCTACCAATGTTTGTCAGTTAAATCCTGCAGGATAAGGATCTATAGTTCATGGTAGCTGATTTCAACATAAATTAGCAAATGTAAAGTATTTGCTGTATGTAAAAATAGAATACAGTGATCAGAATTTTTAAAATTTCTTTGTAAACTTGGCAAAGATTTAGTTTTCTTTAATATCTCAGTTCATATTCCTTAGTGAAAATATATAGCAAAAGAAACTCTGTGATGGTCCCTAGACAAAACAAATTCTATATAGACATATTCTGTCCATATTAATTATCATATCTGTAAATATACCTTGGTTACACTACTATAAAATGCCACACTTCAAAAAATTCTAATGAACCTAATTCTAATACACTATATTTTCTGTAAACATCTTGACTGTTTACATTACATTATTACAAATTACATATTTACAATATTACAAATTATATATTACAAATATCTAGTAATTACTAGATAATTACGTGGATAATAGTGGGTCATATTCTTTTCAACATTTAGCAAGAATTTTCTTTTTTTTAAATTGCATCATGTTAGTCACTATACTGTATATCATTACTTTTTGATGTAGTATTCCAAGATTCATTGTTTGCATATAATACCCAGTGGTCCATGCAATGTGTGCCTCATTAATATCCATCACCAGGCTTACTCATGCCCCCATTCTCCTCCCCTCTAAAGCCCTCAGTTTGTTTCTTAGAGTCCATAGTCTCTCATGGTTCGTCTCCCCCTTCAATTTTTCCCACTTCATTTTTCCCTTCTCCTAATGTTATCCATGCTATTCCTTATGTTCCACAGATAATTAAAACCATATGATAATTGGCTCCCTCTGCTTGACTTATTTCACTTAGCATAATCTTCTCCAGTCTCACCCATGTAGATGCAAAAGTTGGATATTCATCCTTTCTGAGGGCTGAGTAACATTCCATTGAGTATATGGACCACATATTCTTTATCCATTCATCTATTGAAGGGCATCTTGGCTCTCTCTACAGTTTGACTATTGTGGACATTGTTGCTATGAACATTGGGGTGCATATGGCCCTTCTTTTCATTGTATCTGTATCTTTGGGGTATATACCCAGTAGTGTAATTGCTGGATCACAGGGTAGTTCTATTTTTAATTTTTTGAGGAAATCTCCACACTGTTTTCCAAAGTGGCTGCACCAACTTGCATTCCCTACAACAGTGTAAGAAGGTTCTCCTTTCTCCACAACTTCTCCAAAATTTGTTCTTTCTTGCCATGTTGATTTTTGCTATTCTAACAGGTATAAGGTGGTATCTCAGTGGGGTTTGATTTGAATTTCTCTGATGGCTAATGACGATGAACATTTTTTAATCTGTTAGCCATTTGTATGTCTTCTTTGGAGAAGTGTCTGTTCATGTATCCTGCCCATTTTTTTGTCTTGATTATCTGTTTTTTGGGTGTTGAGTTTGAGAAGTTCTTTATAGATCTTGGATATCAGCCCTTTGTCTGTAGTGTCATTTGCAAATACCTTCTCTCATCCTGTGGGTTGCCTCTTTGTTTTTTTTTTACTGTTTCCTTTGTTGTACAAAAGCTTTTTATCTTGATAAAGTCCCAAAAGTTCATTTTTGCTTTTGTTTCCTTTGCCTTTGGAGAGGTGACTTGAAAGAAGTTGCTGTGGCCAATGTTGAAGAGGTTACTGCCTATGTTCGCCTCTAGGATTTTGATGGATTCCTGTACACATAGAGGTCTTTTATCCATTTCTAATTTATCTTTGTGTATGGTGTAAGAGAATAGTCGAGTTTCATTCTTCTGTATATAGCTGCCCAATTTTTCCAGCACTGTTTATTGAGAAGACTGCCTTCTTCCATTGGATATTTTTTCTGCTTTGTTGAAGATTAGTTGATCATAGAGTTGAAAGTCCATATCTGGGCTCTCTATTCTGTTCCACTGGTCTATGTGTCTGTTTTTGTGCTGCTGCCATGCTGTCTTGGTGATCATCACTTTGTAGTATAACTTAGCAAGAACTTTCAGTGAAAGTTGAACAGATTTCAGATGTTGGTAGTAAAATTCAATCAGTTGAAAAGAAAAATCACTGGACAAAAGCCTTGAAAAAATTAGCTGACCAGAACTAGAAATAATTTCCTTATGAATATTGCATCATTCAACATTTTTAAGTGCCATGGATTTGCATATGAAGAATTCAAGATGCAATCCCTGCATTATTGAAAAATTTACAACTGAGATTTATTCTCATCCTTATTTAAATTACTTTTAAGCATGTCCTTCTAAAACCTTGTAGAAGCCAAAAATAATTTTATTTTGTTTTACTTACACTTTCTTTTCAAACAATATTTTAAATAGGATTTCTAATATTGTTTTATAATGTACATACATATATTTACTAAATAACATATATTTACTAAATATTTCAAGGTCTTATACTGTATCTTTACATAAATATACATATATGTAGGTATAGAGATACAAATAATATTTAACTGTATTTTATAGTTTATTTTTACCATGACTAGTAAATCACTGTATTTCATATTTATAACTGGTATTAGTCATTAGCATTAAGTATTAACTATTTAAATATTCTATTAATAAATATACTTACCAGGCTACTAATTGGTATATTAATTTAGCATGCAATTGGCATTTCATTCCTTTCACCTTTTATATCAAACTTTTCATTATCATTTTTAAGTATAATTTATATTATTTTTTATATTTCAAGATGTTTGTTCAAATGAGATGGAATTCATCATACAACTGATTCACTGTCCATTGCAACAGATCATTAATCTTTTCCAGCAGGTATATTTATATTCTTGGCAGTCACACATTTTCTAGATTTTCTTTTCCATTAGAATGAATAAGTAGAAAGTAAAGCAGATGGTCAAAGTGATGGTTCTTCTAAATTTTCTGCAGTTATAACAATAAGGTTTAACACTCATGTAGACTATATATTTTTCATAATATGTATATTTATATAACTGTATTTTGTTCTTACAGGCATATGTATGTGTAAAATTAGTATGCTACACATTAAAAGCCATTGTGAATTCTTCTACACATTAAAAGAATGTTATTTACTATATGTGTATGGTCACCTGTAAACTACTGTCTTTTCATTTTTCTCTTAATTATGAAAACTGAAAAATATTCTGATAATTAATGTCAATATATAATATAAAAAATTCAGAAATGAATCATCAGAGGGAGTTAAGATGCTAATCATGGAGAGGCTTTTGATTCCTATGAAGATATTTGAACACTATCCACAGCTAATGGGCAGAAACTGAAGTGTTTCAGTAATGATACATTAAGTTTACATTTTAAAAATTCACCTTACTGGGCGCCTGGGTGGCTCAGTGGTTTATGCCTCTGCCTTCAGCTCGGCTCATGATCTCAGGGTCCTGGGATTGAGCCCCACATCGGGCTCTCTGCTCAGCGGGGAGCCTGCTTCCCCCCTCTCTCTGCCCCTCTCTGCCTACTTGTGATCTCTCTCTGTCTTTCAAATAAATAAATAAAAATCTTAAAAAAAAATTCACCCTACCTGCACTTTAGAAAAGCTATTGGAAAAATAAAAAATGGAGAAAAATCTTGAGAATAAGATAAGACTACTGGTGGGAGATGACACTGCCTTAGTCTAGAATAATGTCAACAAATTTGGAAAAAAAAAACCCATATTTAAAATTATCAGGACATGAAACTGAAGTAAAGAACTGAAATAGTAGAATGATTTTTTATTGCCTCTAAGGTTTCTAAAAGAAGCACTGCTTGGTCATTTACTGTGGTAGAGAACACTAGAGCATGGCTAAATTTGGTGTGAAAATTATGAGTTCAGGTTAAGACATATTAATTTTCATGTATCTCTTAGATATTCCAGATTTCAAGGTGACATAAGGAGATTTCACCTATTGGCATAGATTGATTAAATTTAGAAGACATCAAAGTATTTAAAGTTATGTAGATGAATGGCACCACTATAAAAGATTGTAGGATAAGAAGACAAGACCTAGAAAGAAAGCCTTCATGACCATCAAAGCGTAAGACTTGATAGGAAAGATATAAGGAGACAAACTAGGTATGCATTATGCTATGGAATTATACATGTATAAAGAAAGAGAATAACATGAAAAAGAGAAAATATGATATGAGTTCTTTGAAATTAAAAAAATAAAACAATAAACTCAGCAAAATTGCAAAACCATGGACTAGAACAATTGAAAAATGAAGTAGAGTTCTGAAAGACATACTTGAGGTATTTTCTGGAATATATAATAAAAATACAAAGAGCATGACAATAGGAGAGAACAATATTGAGGTAGGCACAAAAGATGCATATATATTTGTATTTATTATATATGTGTAATTTCACTGAAGTGAAAATAAGTATCAGGCTCCAGCAGAAAAAGTTTCATTCAGTGTCTTTTAAGAATATTAAAATAGGGACACCTGGGTGGCTCAGTCCATTGAGCATCCAGCTCTTGGTTTTGACTCAGGTCATGATCTTAGGGTCCTTAGGTCAAACTCCATGTTGGACTCTGTGCTCAATGTGAAGTGTGCTTCAGATTCTCTCTCCCTCTCTCCCTTTCTAAAATCAGTAAATAAAAATTTTTTTAAAAAAGAATATTAATATAAAGTAGAAGAAAAAATAAAAAATTCTCATGAAATAAAAAATCTAATAGTTAAGAATTTTAAGAAGTCTTACTAAATATATCATTTCAAAGGTAGAAAAAATAATTTAGATGAATTGTGGTTTTATTGCCATCAAACATATTGTGACCAACAAAAAGTATATATAAAATGTATACACATATATAATCTAAGTATATAGTAATATACAGTAACATGTATATAAAATATGTATATTTACTTCTAATAATTATAGATAAATCACACAAAATTAATTCACAGTCGATTCTAATGGAATTTTGTAAAGATTCCTATGCTAAAAAGAATCAATGTATCAATTGATTCAGTATCAATATATCCCCTTTGTGGTTAAAGGCAGATTACTTCACCTTGTGCCACCTAATGTTGACAAAGAGGATTAATTATAAGTAGGATTTTTTAACATAGTAGGACTGTTGTTCACATTTGAGGAGAATATTTACTGTGTAAAGCGTAAGGAAGCTAGTTTTGACTGGGGAGGAGAGCAAGAGCAGTGTCTGCAGTCCATCCACACTTCGCTGAACTCTGGTGTTCTTGGTTACTATAACCCAGCAGATCTCCTTGTGCTTAAAGAATCTATCACAGAAAGGATACTGCATGAAGCATCATTCAAGTACTATTGGTAAAACCACTGCACTGACATCTATGGTTCTGGTGTATATCCCTGTCCTCATTTGCCAATAATTACTGTCTTTTTGAGAAGACTGTGGTGCTCACTACAACCAGGTAAAGATGAAGCGCCTAATAGTGGGATATGAAATATCATCCATCCAGAACTATGCATTATGAAATTGAAGTTATCTGACACAAAAAGTCACAGGGATAGGAACGTTCAATAGTAATCTAAAATCAAGTGGAAATGGTATGAAAAAGTCAGACAATTACTGTGGTTACTGGCTGAAATTCTTTCAACACTCACTCCTGCAGTATGGCCCCCTGTCCCTAAATCTACACCTATGATGCCAAGGAAAGATTTTTAGAACGAGTTTACTGAGAAGGAATATCTCAGACCTTTTTATAGACAATTCCACAACAGAACGATAGGACAGACACAGAAGTGGATGGCTACATTAGAAATCTACATAGCATTGTGTTACTATCAAAGGTCAGTGGTGAATTTGATTGTCCACTTTGTCTGAATGTGTCTTTGGTCAGCACCAGTTCATATGCAGTTGCTAATATTTTGGCTGCCTGGAAAGAACAGGATTGAAAGATTGCTAAGAAGGAGATCTGAATTAAATTAAAGAGCAAATATTAGCTGGGTGCCTGGGTGGCTCAGTCAGTTAAGTGTCTGCCTTTGGCTCGGGTCATGATGCCAAGGTCCTGGGATCGAGTCCCTCAGTGGACCCCTTGTTCAGCTGGGAGCCTGCTTTTCCTTCTTCCTCTGCTTGCCATTCCCCCTGCTCATGCCCCATCTCTCTCTCTCTCTCAAATAAATAAATAAAATCTTAATAAAAAAGCAAATATTAGAAAGAAAATTTTCCCAAAAAATCTAATCCAATCAATCATATTAATATTGATCAATTTGATACAAGATAAGAAAGATAGATGCAGTATTACTAGATAATGAAATAAATATTTAGAAAATACAATATTATCTTGTGAGTTTAGCAGATCTTAAAAACTATGAAGAAATTGTATCTGGAAGTTAAAATTTGGAAAGAAAAAAATAAAACTTAAATGACACATTTCCCGTTAATATCAGATTGCTCTAGGATCTCTGATCTCTGAGACCTGGTATCCAGCCCCAGGACCTTCTGGCTCCCAGCTCAGTGGGGAGTCTATTTCTCCCTCTCCCTTTGCCCCAACCCCTGCTCATCCTTTCTCTTTCCTTGTATATCTTTATCTCAAATTAATAAATAAAGTCTGTAAAAAATATGTCAGATTGTTCTAGAAATAGTTTCTGAATAGAATAAAAAATAAGACAGACTGATTTGTACTGAATAATTTAAATATATATTTTCTTTTAAACTCAGAATGTGTGTATTATTATTTTAATGATTTGGGATTGCCATATTAATAGTTTTGGAGAAATTGGTCGCAGGAAGATAATTTTTACTTACTACTTCACAATATATTTAAAATTAATTAAATTCAAAACTAATTTTATTTAAATAACTTATCCAAAATGAAGGAAGGAAGGAAATACAGAGAAATTTTTAAATTATGTTTTATAACTTGTGCTAGGGAAAGTTCTCAGGTGATATACAAATCTCATTAAGGGAAAAACCTAGAAGCCAAACAGACAATATGACAGATTACAATAGATTTGAAACACTATGTGAAAAATATTTTTAAGATTTATGCATATGTTGATTATAAGAGCTATTGGAAATACAGTTAGCGACAAAATATTGACATTGACATTGGTATTACATTAAAAATATAAATCAATAAGTAAAAAGCAACCCATTAAAATGCTGAGTCTAAAAGGCATTTCACAAAGAAAAAAATGCCAATAGCACATAAATACTTAAAATGACTGTCCAGCTCACTGTAATTAGGAAAATGCAAATGTTGAAATGAGAGAACAAGGAGAAAATAGACTTTGGCAGTCACATTCATGGGAAAAATATATTGCCCACTTTTTGAAGGTCAGTTTGAAAATGAATCCACAATTTAAGGTGTATTATTTGACTCTTTCATAAAGTATATAAAGGTTAGGTTCCATAATATATATTTCCATTTTTAACAATATCAAAAAAAGTTCTGGGGCACCTGGGTGGCTCAGTGGGTTAAAGCCTCTGCCTTCGGCTCAGGTCATGATTCCAGGGTCCTGGGATCGAGCCCCACATCAGGCTCTCTGCTCAGCCGGGAGCCTGCTTCCCTCTCTCTCTCTGCCTGCCTCTCTGTCTGCTTGTGATCTCCATCTGTCAAATAAAAAAATAATAAAAAATTTAAAAAAAAAAAATAAAGTTCTGAAATACATTTTTAAGTGAGGAAAGCTTAAAAACTTCTAGGAATATTCCAACTAAAATTTGGGAATAAAATGTATTTCTTGCCTTAAGAAAATTATTAAACCTAGTTTTTTTAACTGTACACCTTTAGATATTACTCAGAGAGTATTTGTTAAAAATGTACTTGTTGGAAGCTTAAATATCCTATAAAAATGTACTCATTTGATAGTTTTTATTTGTAATTTAAATCTTACTTATGTCTAATTACAATTTCACATTTGTGTGTTAGATATTAAATGATCTATAGTAATTAATAATCATTATATTTTCTTTTTTTTTTTTTAAGATTTTATTTATTTGACAGGGAGAGAGATCACAAGTAGGCAGAGAGGCAGGCAGAGAGAGAGAAGGGAGGAAGCAGGCTCCCTGCAGAGCAGAGAGCCCGATGCGGGGCTCAATCCCAGAATTCTGGGATCATGACCTGAGCCGAAGGCAGAGGCTTTAACCCACTGAGCCATGCAGGCACTCCAATCATTATATTTTCTAAACAAATATTTGTTAGTGTTTAATAAGAATACCATAACAACCATAATACAAAAATGACACAATATTCTACATGTTACCCTAAATCCTAAATTATATGAATTTTCAGAAAAAAATTTCTAAGGCTTTGTTAAAACTCTTTTCTTGTTATTCAATCATTGCCTTTTGGTAAACACAATTTCATCACAATGTACGGTAAAAAAGAAATCAAAGACTGTTTGGTTATTGTCACAGTGATAATTTTTTAAAAAGTACGTTCCGTTCAATGAAATATCAAGTTATATTAAAGATTAAGTACACTTACCAGTAAATTGCTATAATCTTGTTATTCACTGAACAGTTGCTTTCTGGTAAGTTTGCATAAAATACATTATCTTTGGTAATAACATCTTTTTGAAAAAGTGAATCACTCACTTGAACCACTAAAGCAAACATAAAAAGTTTTATTTTTACTTGCTCATTTCCACAAAGACTATAAGGTATTTTCCAAAATATATAAATTGTAACAAAATAAAATAATAATTGAGAGTAAATAAAATTTTCAAAAATTCATGAACTAAATAAAACCAAATGTAGTTAACAGCAATTAATAAGGAAGACAAATATACATATTAAATACTCTTTCTCAAAAAATTGTATTTATAAACTTTCTAAACATTGATTCTTTTCATGCCATAGACAGTGCTGAAGATGTTGGTTTAATCAGCTTTAAATAGGACATCTGATTGACTTGTAGAGGTATATAAAAATATGTGGGCATGTGAAAGGCTTGGGAATATGTAGTCTTGTTGACCTACCACAATTTTACACAGTGTTCTTTCTTTCTCATCTACAAAGAAAGGAAAAAAAAAAAAAAAAACAGACTCTTAACTATAGAGAACAAACTGAGGATTGCTTGAAGGAAATTGGACAGGAGGGTGGGCTAAATGGGTGAGGGTATTATGAGGGCACTTGTGCTGAGCACTGGGTGTTATATTAAGGGGTAAATCACTAAATTCTACTCCTGAAAGCAATACTACACTATATACTAACTAGAATTTAAATAAAAACTTGAAACACAGAACAACAGCAAAACAAAGTAATGGAAAATATAATGATATTTTGGAAATATATTTTTATTTTAAAGATTTTTTTTTATTTTTATTTATTTGACAGAGAGAGATCACAAGTAGGCAGAGAGGCAGGCAGAGAGAGAGAGAGAGAGGAGGAAGCAGGCTCCCTATTTTTATTTTAATAAGCTATTATTTACTCTATTTAGCCTTTAATTTGCTTATCTTTATTGACAGAAATCATGTTATATTGCACAAAACATTCCTCCCAACCCATAAGTACTACCCAGTGTTATACCTGATCATTCCCAGTGCTAACCTGTATCAGTTCAAAGATTACCCTTACTCTCTTGAAACCACAGTTTCCCGTTTCTTTTTTTTTTTTTAAGATTTTATTTATTTATTTGACAGACAGAGATCACAAGCAGGCAGAGAGGCAGGCAGAGAGAGAGAGAGAGAGAGGAGGGAGCAGGCTCCCTGCCGAGCAGAGAGCCCGATGTGGGACTCGATCCCAGGACCCTGAGATCATGACCTGAGCCGAAGGCAGCGGCTTAACCCACTGAGCCACCCAGGCGCCCTCCTGTTTCTTTTGTACTCCAATCCCAACACATCTCCTAGAACCTCTCATGTTTACAATGTTTCATGTTTTCATGTTTACAATACACTGTTCTTTGGTTTTTCATAACCTGACTTCCTTTTTATTCACTTTGTATTTCATGGCTCATTATCTCTTGCATTCATTTCAGTAATGTTGACACTATTTTTTCTTTCTCATTGCTTTAAATTCTAAATCTAGTTAAATTTCTCTCTCTCTCTCTCTCTCTCTCTCTCTCTCTGCTTTTACTGCCTTGAGAACTACCACTTGAGAAAACACACACACACAAACACACACACACACACACACACCCATGCTGATCTGTCTCATTTTAAAGTGATGACCACAACAAACTCAGTTGTCTTTAAGTAGTGGGTGGAAATCCTACAAGAGTTCAAAATTATTTCATCCATCATGTTACCGAAAAATTATTCCATACCTCTGCTCTCTCTTGAAGTCTCTGACAGCACCTCTTCCTCTCAGCTGATGAATGACTCTACCTCTTATTTTGCTGGGACTGAAAGGGCAATAAAGGAGAATGTTCTCATTATCCAATCACCAAATTTCTCTGTGTATCAGCTTTCATGCATGGGCACCCTACCTAGGTTACCTACCATTTGCCTTCTTGTCAGGGCATCCCAATTTTACCCTAGTCAAAGACTCCACACCTGCAATTGTACTTTAATTCTCTCCATCACAAGTTTCTTGTTCTTAACGTGATCAGCATAAAAATACTATAATATTCATTCATTTAAAAACATAAGAAAAACAAAATAAAATCGATTTTGTCCCTACTTTTCCCATCACCCATTGTCCCTTCTCCTTTTTCCTCTGCAATAAATTAAGTAAAGGAGTATGAACTTATGGACTCCAACTCTTCACTTTCTTCTCTCCAGGACTCTTAAATCCAACCCAACAGTGCTTTACTTCCTACAACTTGAATGAATCCCTTGCTGTTAAGGTTATCCATTACCTCACTGAAGTAAAATATATGAGTCATTTTCTTTACTTATTGGAATTATTAGTTATGTATGACAAAATTTGACCACTACCCCCTTTAAGAAACACCTTTGTTTCAATTATACCATTATTTATTATGAAACACATACACACGCACACACAAACACCCCTCATCTGTGCACATTCACTCAGTTAAAAAATAAAATTTAATATTACTATTATTGTTAGCCCCTGCTGAGTGACTCCTCAATCACATTCTCCTCCCAAGGATAGACATTATCCCAAATGTCATCTTCATCATGCTCCTGTTTATCTTTATGGTATATAAAATTATCATACATTTCTTATAAAAATATACATTTTAATACTGTGTATATCAATTTAACATTTTTGACATCAATGTTATTTTATAGTATTCATCCAGGTTATATCTGGAGATAAATTGCTCAATTTCATTGCTATATATTGACTCATTTCATGAATGTGCTACAGCCTATTTATTCATTCTCCTTTTTTTTTTTTTTTCTTAAAGATTTTATTTATTTATTTGACAGACAGAGATCACAAGTAGGCAGAGAGGCAGGCAGAGAGAGAGAGAGAGAGAGGGAAGCAGGCTTCCTGCGGAGCAGGGAGCCCAATGCGGGGCTCGGTCCCAGGACCCTGAGATCATGACCTGAGCCGAAGGCAGCAGCCCAAACCACTGAGACACCCAGGCGCCCCTTTCATTCTCCTTTCTAATGAGAATTTTGTTTCTTCTATTTTTTGTTCTTAAATAATTGCATATGGTGGTATGAATATTTTTTCTGACATAGCTATAAGGGAGCTGTATTAGATTTTTTTAACTGGAGGAGGAATTACTAAGTCATAATTTATGATCCACATATTTAAATTTATTAGTAGAAAATTTTTGTCAAGATTATATCCTGATTTTAATCCAAACACATATTTTATTATAATTACTATTATTTGATATCCTCATCAACAGTTGAACTTTTGAAACTTCAAAATATCTGCGAAGTTGGTAAGTATGGAATTATTTCTTTTCACAGTGTTAACTTTTCTTTCTATTTAATAATGATGTTGTTTCCAGCTGCTTTTTGGCCAAGTACTTTCCTCTATAAGTAAAAATACTTTTCATGTCTTTGTCTATTTCTTGTTGTTGCTGTGTTGATTGTTTTTCTCCTATTCAGTTGTGTGTAAAGATTTATTTTAATCTCATTTGTACAAAATTGGATTTGTTACTATCCTTGTATCAGCATGCCTTCATATTATTGGTTTATTTTTTTTTTTTTTTTTTTTTTTTTTTTTTTTTTTTTTTCCTGAATGCTGGTCAGAGCCAGCAACTGTTTATTGAAAGTAGCCACAGCCCCGGGGTGCCGCCTTCAGGCCTGGATGTGACTCTTGGCACTGAAGGCCAGGTAGTAGATCACCAGGCCGATGGCAGCAGCCAACACCTCGGTAGAGACCCAGGGCCCGTTCCAGGTGCCCCGGTGGTCCACGCGGACTGTGAACAGGGGCGGGATGACGGAAATATCCTCATTATTTCTCTGAGCCTTCCTCAGGAGGCTGTAGGACTCCTCATCGAAGAATCTGACCTCGTAGGTGCCTGCGCGGGCGCTCTTGTGGTCTACGCTCCAGGACACCTGATAGCGTCCCACGTCCTGGCCCCGGGTGACAGGAAACTGCTTTCCACTGACATCAGCATAAAGAGCCATGTTCTGGACCCTGTTCTTGCACGTCAGGGAGATCTCCACGATGAAAACAGTCTCAGTGGAAATGACAGCATCCGAGGTGGTGTAGTAGGAAGGGGTGATTTGGGGTTCCACGCAGGCCTCTGCTGAGCAGCAGGAGAGGCTGGACAGCAGGAGTAGCGCCAGGGCGCCGAAAGATGCCAGCGCCGCCATTGCCTCTTCTCTGCCCTATTGGTTTATTTATGTCTTTTTTCATACCATGTATTCATTAATCAATTAATTTTAACAATACATTAAACACTGATAAAACCAGTACTCTATTTGTAAGCTAGAATATTGATAATAACTTGAATTACATAAGTGTTTCTTTTTCTGCCTTCTTCACCCAAAAGAAATGACTATACCTATTTTGCCTTATTATTTCCTTTCTTTTATTAGATACACATACATTTCCACACACACATTCTAAAAATTGTATGGCTCGATTTTGATACTTTAAATTATATTAAAAAGGATATCATCCAAAATGTTATTATGTTCTAAAGTTTATTTTGACCTACCACATTGAAAGCATTGATCAATATTCTCCGTATAACAGTAGTTTATGCACCTTTACTATTGGATAATATTCTATTGGATAAGTAGAAAGTATTTATCTATTTTTTTCAATGTTATTTTGGGTTATTTGAGATTTACATTATTTTAAACAATCCAGTTTTTGCATTTGTATATAAATATTTTGGAATACATATTCAAGACTATGTCTCTCAAATACATCTGGGAAGGATAATGTAGGATCTAAAGATTTGTGAATGCTCACATTTTTAAGATAATAACTAATTATTTCCCAATGTGTTTTTTTTCAGCATCTGATGCCATTTAAAATGTTTCTGACACAACTTTTCTTGTATTTCTCTCATTTAACTGAGAGCAAATCTTATTCTGCCTTATAAGTTCCTAATCTTCTTCTGGGGTTTTTATTCTTCTTTTAAATATCCCCATGTCTCAGTTCATTGCTACTGGTCACTTCTTTAATTACATTTAATTTTTGGTAATTTTACTATTATTTTTTTAAATATTTTATTTATTTATTTGACAGAGATCACAAGTAGGCAGAGAGACAGGCAGAGAGAGAGAGAGAGAGAGAGAGAAGAGGGAAGCAGGCTCTCTGCTGAGCAGAGACCCTAATGCAGGGCTCCATCCCAGGACCCTGGGATCAACACCTGAGCTGAAGGCAGATTTTAACCCACTGAGCCACCCAGGCGCCCCTGATTTTACTAGTATTATATTTTCAAAAACCATCTATACCTGATGACTCCTAATTTCATCAAAGTGATTTTTTTCCTTCCAATTACTTTTGGAAAATATATTTTCTCAAAACCCTTGTCCTAATTTATTCTATTCTAACTACATTCAGAGTTTCAAATGTCATTGAAACCACATCTATTCTGTCTTGGATTATAGGAAGTAACCCCCTAACTGATCTTCTGGCTTCTACTCTTGCCACCCAACAGTTTATTCTCAGTATGGCAATGAGAAAGGTCTCTTTCAAAACAGATTTAGTCACTGTTTGGCTAAAATTCTGCCATGTTGGGCAACTTGAAATAATTCTTTTTTCCTGTTTTAAAGGAAAGAAACTTGGAAGTTGTCACTCTGTCTTAAAAACAAGTAAAAAGATGAGCAGAGTAAAAAATCAATAATTTTTCATCGATCCACAAGAGAGGGAAGGACACAGAGCAATCCCTACCAACAAGACTGGAGAGATGGACAAGATAAAGGGAATCACAGGGTTCCTGGGTGGCTCAGTGGGTTAAAGCCTCTGCTTTCAGCTCAGGTCATGATCCCAGGACCCTGGGATCAAGCCCCACATCTGGCTCTCTGCTCAGCGGGGAGCCTGCTTCCTCCTCTCTCCCTGCCTGCCTCTCTGCCTACTTGTGATCTCTGTCTGTCAAATAAATAAATAAAATCTTAAAAAAATTAAATTAAAAAAAAAGGGAATCACAGTTTATAAAAGTGGGCTCATGAGTGAAAACCATTGTAGGAACTGTGTGAGGTTAGGAAAATCTCAACTGTAATTGATGAATTGATTGCTAGAAATTCCCACCCACTCTAGCCATCATCTCCTACTTAAGGGGGAAGAAAAATAATTGAGAAATTCATAAATTTTTGAGAAATTCATAAATAATTGAGAAATTCATATAATTCATAATCCAGAAGCATAACCTCACTAAATGACTGATAGCTAATCATAGGAATATCGAACACTTCCCCTCTTTACACAGCACCATACATTACTATTTATTAGCAGTTATTTTTACCCAACACATCATATCTTGTTATCAAGAAAAAAAAATTGCAAGGCAAACCAAAGGACATACCCCCAAAAGTTGAAAAGATAGAACAAGCATCAGAGACACACATGTCAAGGATATTCGAATTATCAAAGTAGGATTTAAAACAACCATGATTAACATGCTATTAACATTAATATCTAATGGATGAAATAGACAATATGCAAAAACAGATGGATAGTGTACGCAGAGAGAGGGAAATCCTAAGAAAGAACATTAAAAAAAAAAAAGCTAGAAATAAAAAAGTCCTGTGACAGAAGTAAAGAATTTTTTATTTGGCTTACTAATAGACTCTACATAGCTGAGGAAAAAGTCTCTGCAGTAGAGGGTATATCAATAGAATCCCCGAAACTGAAAAGCAAAGATAACAGAGTGTGAAAATCAGAACAGAAAATCCGAGGACAGTGGGAGAACTACAAAAGATATACTGAATGCATAACAGAAATATCAAAGAAGAAGAAAGAGAGGAAAGAAGAAAAACTTGAAACCTTGACTGAGAATTTTCTCAAATTATCAGACACCAAGACATACATGTAGGAGGCTCAGAAACATCAGGTAGACTAAATGCAAAATAAGTCCCAAACAAACAAACAAACAAAAAGCCACCCAAAGGTCTCATTTTAAAACTAAAGAAAATCAAAGATAAAAAAAAAAAAAATCCTGAAAGAAGTCAGGATCTCCCATATAGAGGAACAAAGATAAGAATTACTTTTTCCTTTTCTTCAGAAATGATGCAAGCAAGAAGAGAGTGGGGTGAAATATTTAAAGTATTGAGAGAAAACAAAACAAACCAAAAACTCCGCATGTTCCAAAAAATGTGAAGAATAAATACAGATTTTTTCAGACAAACAAAAATTGAGGGAATTTGTTGTCAGTGGACCAGCCTTGCGAGAAAAGTTAAAAGTAGTTTTTTTTTTGTTGTTTTGTTTTGTTCTTTAAGATTTTATTTATTTATTTGACTGACAGAGTGAGAGAACACAGACGAGGGGAGCACAGAGGGAGAGGTAGAAGCAGGTTCTCGCCAAGGAGGGAGCCCAAAGTGGGGCTGGATCCCAGGATCCTGGAATCATGACCTGAGCTGGGCAGATGCTTAGTGACTGAGCCACCCAACAGTCCTTAAAATAAGTTCTTTAGAGAGAAGGATAATAATATAGGTAATTCAGACCTTCATAAACTGGAAAAGACCACCAAGGAAGCAATAAATAGAAATGAAGAAAAAATAACTTTATTTTTCTTTATTTTTTTATTCAAAGATAATTAATATATAGTGTTATATTAGTTTCAGTGTACAATATAATGATCTAATGATTCTATGCATTACTCAGTGCTCATCAAAGTAAGTGTACTCTTAATCCCCTTCATCTATTTCACCCATGTTCCCACCCACCTCCCTTTTATTTTTCTTATTTGTAATTTATTTAACCAATAAGAGTTTACTCAAAATGATTACACCAATAATGAAATAAAATGTATGCATCTATATATTATGTATATTTATGTATGAGTGAAATGACTGACAGAAATAACATATGGAACAGAAGGTAGGAATTAGAATTATTTTGTTAGTAGGTTTTCACATTACCCATAAAGTAGAAGAGTGTTATTTGCAAGTAGACTTGAAATAGCTTCAATGTATATTGCAAACTGAAATTTGGAATTGGATCTGTTGTTGAAATGGAAAACTAAGAGTTTACTGATGGTAAGCAAAGACTCAATAATCATGGAGCACTTACACAAGTTTGTAAACCCTCCCGACGATACAAACTGGGTAGGAGAATGAGACACTGGCTTATATAACAGTTCTTTCTTTTTAAAAATATGGATGCAATTGGGATCCCTGGGTGGCTTAGTTGGTTAAGTGTCTACCTTTGGCTCAGGTCATGATTCCAGAGCCCTGGGATCGAGCACTGAATCATACTCCTTGCTCAGAGGGACACTGCTTCTCCCTCTGCCTGATGCTCCTCTGGCTTGTTCTCTCTCTCTCACCCAAATAAATAAAATATTTTTAAAAATATATGGGTGCGATGGTCATTTTATTATTTTTGAAGTTGTGTTATTTTGTTAATAGCCTAGACTTGAAAACCTGATGAAACAGAATGTCCAAGGCAGCAGGTAAATAGACCTTCAACCCTTCACTAGGCCAGGGAAGGCTGTGCTGAGAATCTTTATAATGTAGCAGAGCTTCAAAACAGACTGATTTTCATCCACTTTGGGCATGTCTTTATTCTTACTTCTGCTTACTGATTCAAATGATAAATGACCATATGTCCTGTCATGGAATATTTGAATGAATCTTCTTGCGAACATTGGACCACCAAATCAACCAGATGACCCTTGCAAAAGGTAAGAATCATCCATTGCCTAGAAATCAAATACCTCACCTAAACTGTATTCTTTTTTTTTTAATTTTTTTATTTTTTATAAACATATATTTTTATCCCCAGGGGTACAGGTCTGTGAATCACCAGGTTTACACACTTCACAGCACTCACCAAATCACATGCCCTCCCCAATGTCCATAATCCCACCCCCTTCTTCCAAACCCCCTCCCCCCGGCAACCCTCAGTTTGTTTTGTGAGATTAAGAGTCACTTATGGTTTGTCTCCCTCCCAATCCCATCTTGTTTCATTTATTCTTCTTCTACCCACTTAAGCCTCCATGTTGCATCACCACTTCCTCATATCAGGGAGATCATATGATAGTTGTCTTTCTCCGCTTGACTTATTTCGCTAAGCATGATACGCTCTAGTTCCATCCATGTTGTTGCAAATGGCAAGATTTCATTTCTTTTGATGGCTGCATAGTATTCCATTGTGTATATATACCACCTCTTCTTCATCCATTCATCTGTTGATGGACATCTAGGTTCTTTCCATAGTTTGGCTATTGTGGACATTGCTGCTATAAACATTCGGGTGCATGTGCCCCTTTGGATCACTACATTTGTATCTTTAGGGTAAATACCCAATAGTGCAATTGCTGGGTCATAGGGAAGTTCTATTTTCAACATTTTGAGGAACCTCCATGCTGTTTTCCAGAGTGGCTGCACCAGCTTGCATTCCCACCAACAGTGTAGGAGGGTTCCCCTTTCTCCGCATCCTCGCCAGCATCTGTCATTTCCTGACTTGTTGATTTTAGCCATTCTGACTGGTGTGAGGTGATATCTCATTGTGGTTTTGATTTGTATTTCCCTGATGCCGAGTGATATGGAGCACTTTTTCATGTGTCTGTTGGCCATCTGGATGTCTTCTTTGCAGAAATGTCTGTAAACTGTATTCTTTACATGATATTTTCCATATCTCGAAGTCTACTGCTGTTCCAGCTCAGTATCCCTGTACTAAGGTAAGTTCTCAGCATACTCCAATTTAGAATCACAGTCTCTGCTACTGGAGTAAATACTTTATACATGAAAAATTCTATAATACCTTCCTAATTTATTGTTTTGTGCTAGTCCCAGCCTATGAATAACCAATGTTTTGGCTAGAATGGTTTTGTGATTCTTATTTTGATTGTAAGAGGCCCTCAGCAATAGACATTAGGAAACTTTGAAAAAGAAATGGAAACCTTACAAGCACTTCAAATTATACAGCACACTTGGGGCCCCACAGTGAAGTTAGGGTAGAGAGAAAGAGAGAGGAGTGAGGATCTGTAGTTCTACTTTTGTTGCTTTTGAGGGTGGGGGCCTTGGGGTTCATGGACTCATGGTTTATAAGTGAATTAAAAAAGGATAAGATCATGCCATTTGAAACAACATGGATGGACCCCAAGAGTATTATGCTAAGTGAAACAAGTCAGACTGAGAAAGATAAATACCATATGATTCCACCATAAATTAAATCTAAAACAAACAAACAAAACAGATACACATACACATGCACACACACACACACAAAACGAATGGGAACAATAAATATGAGAACAGACTGACAGATGCTAGGGGGAAGGGGATGAGGGGTTGAGCAAAATGGGTGAAGGGGATAGAGATACAGGCCTCCGGTTATAGAATGGGTCACAGGGATAAAAAGCAGAGCATAAGGAATACAGTCAGTAATAATGTAATAGTGATGTAATGGGATGGATGGTAGCTATACTTGTGGTGAGTGTACCATAATGTATAAACTCATAAAATCACTAAGCTGTATACTTGAAACTAATGTAACATTGTGTGTCAACTATAGTCAAAAAATGAATGAAAAAAATAATAAAAACATATAAGTGGAAATTTAAAGCACAAGACTGGTGTGGGAGTGGGGGCAGGGTGGGCAGGTGAACAAGAGCTCAAATGATCATTTACTGAAATCAACCAAGATCTCTAAAACAAAGGAGCCTGGGCTGGGAGGAGGGGGTGGGGGGAAAGTACACGTAGTCTGGCTCTTTCATAGAGTCCTGTAGCTGGCAAGGTGTTTATTCAAGTCAGCCATCTTTAAAGTCAATGTCTCAGCAATCAAAACTTCAGTCAGGCACTAGCATTACAAAAAGAAAAACCAACTGTCAGGGTTTAGACAAGCTATATACTGATCAGGACCAGGAAAACTTGAGGATGTATTTGAGGAGGCTGGACTAAGGAGGGCACACACTTAGGCTTAAAAGGGAAGACTTTGATGATATGGGGAGGAGACTTCTGTGACTCAAGATTCAATATTCTGACACTGAGAGCTGGTTTGATATACTACTATAATGAATACTTTAAACTTAAACATGACATAGCTACAGTCAATTAGGTCAACATTATTGAACTTCTTTGAGGGGATATTTAGCAAGGGTCAAAAGGTTTGGAGAGATGGGCATTTTAAAGCAGGTTTAGTGTCAGAGACCAAAGAAACCTCCAGGTGGCTACATTTTCTGGAAGGTGCAGATGGCCCATCAGGGACATACAAGTGAGTGGTTCAACAGGATTACGTATGGTAATAGAATATGAAGCAATACATAATGGGACATTGGTATCACTGTGAGGGAAGATAAATGTATAGACAGCAATGACAAGAAAGAAATGGTCAAGAAAGACCAAACTCTTACAAGCTGAAGGCTGATACCAGTAGCTCTAATGGAAAAATAATTTTTCATCCAGATTCCAAATCTGAAGCAGTTTCCAGACCTAGTTTGTCTCTTGTAGGGGAAGCCGGGTTCTTTTGAGAACAGGTTCTATAATACTATGAAAAGTATATGCAATAATCATCTTTCTAAACAATGAGGTGATGGTGCCAGTTTATAACCACTCTCAAAAGATTATCAGCATCTTCTCACTTCAATATTGTCATGTTGATATCTTAAAATAAGCCATGGCGAGTGAATCTACACCATGGAATTGAACAAAAAAATGCTACAAAATAAGATTGTTGGGTTTCAACTCCCCGTGGTAACTACCAGCATTTCGCTGTGTCCCTCATTTTGCTTTCATAACTGAACACAACTGAAAGGGGGAAAAAAACAAAACAACAAAAACAAAACAAACAAAAACCCCCAGCTCTTTGTAGACCTGTTGAAGATAGGCTTTGAATTGGCTTCCATATACCTATTTTCCAATTTTGCCCCACAGAAAATTCATCATGTGTTCACTTCTTCAGTCCCTGGATATATAATTGAAGTCATTATTGACAGCTAAGAGAATCCTCCTCACATCCTTTGACTGAAAAAAAGACTAAGAACTATTATGATAAAATTAACCAGAAGAACCCCATGCAACTTCCTTATTTATTGTAATACATTATACGTAATGATATTTATTTACATATTATATATTTATTAAACCAGAATAAACACCACATCTGAGGTGAAATTGCAAAGGTAAGTGCCACTATCAAAATTTTAAATAACTTAGTGGTGGTCATCCCTATTATATTAATAGTCAATTAATGAGCTTAGGTTCTAAAATATTTAAATAAATAAAAAACAAAAAAAACAGATGGCAAATGGTAAATGATAGTGTTTGACTGTCAACTTATTCAATTTATAGCTTGAATATCAGCTCTGTGCAAGATGTTTTATCTTTAGTTTCAAAGATTAATAGATTAATAGCCTCTGGCACCATGTATGCAGATCTGTTGAAGAAATTTCTTAAATCTTGAGGCTGACAATTGTTCAAATTAACATGGAAAGGAGAGAATTATACACTCACTGAGTTGTCCCATGGATATTTTATTCTCCAGCTTTCAGCCAGGAGAAAACTGCAGAATACCACAGTGATCCATTATACTAGTGTCAGAAAGTGGATACCTTCCCACTTGTTCCAGTTATCTGTAGCCTCAAAACAAACCAAGATTTAGTGCCATTAAACAATAACTCATGACCTTGTGCACCTCAACTATGACATCAATATGACCAGGAACCCACAAAACTTAGTAATTTTCAAAACCAAGATCACGGACATGTGGCTCCAGTCAAAGCATCCTCACTGTCTTCAGCTGCTCAAGTCTACTGGTAAGGAGTGAAGAAGTAAATCAGGAAAAAACAAAGGATGTTTCCTTTTGAGCTGATCCCAATGCGAGCAACTCTGGTAATTCTTACCGGGAGCTTTAGGGAGAAAACTGCTAATGCCTCAATTGTATCACATTAACAAAGGATTAATTCCATCAGCCTTTGGTTAAAAAAAGGGATTGCTTGGGCACCTGGGTGGCTCAGTGGGTTAAGCCGCTGCCTTCGGCTCAGGTCATGATCTCAGAGTCCTGAGATTGAGTCCCACATCAGGCTCCCTGCTCAGCGGGGAGCCCACTTCCCTCTCTCTCTCTCTGCCTGCCTTTCCATCTACTTGTGATTTCTCTCTGTCAAATAAATAAATAAATAAAATCTTTAAAAAAAAAAAAAAAAGGGGGGGATTGCTTACCTCCTTGGTACGTATCTTGGCCTACACACTTTAGGATAAATGGAATCCTGTGGCCAGAGATAGTGCTTGAAGTTCTAAACCAAACACTTGACTTAAAGAAGCATGTCAGTGTCTCTGATTTTTTCCCAGCAAAACTTTACACTAGTGAAAGTGAAAAGATCTTTCAAAGGCTCTTGAAATCAGGATTTAGACTATCATAAACATAACAGGAGAGCTGAAATAATATCATCATGAATTCCTCTTTAGACCCCTTGCCTTTGGAAGCCAGAAATAAGAGGGAAGTTGATGTGCTTGAAGCTGGGGAGGCCTGGGTGATGCGAACAGATAACCGAAGGCTTCTACTAAACCTGCTTCATCTTAGTGATGCTCTTATCATACAATAGCCACTGCAAAAAAATCCACAGTATAATCAGTACATCTTTTAGTACCCATAAACAATATATCAAACCACTTCCTTTCAACAAAATCAAGGAATGTTTATTTTTTTTTGAAATCATGAATCTATTCCTTTTCAAATTTGTGATTCTGTTCTTACATATTTTGAGTCTATTTACTAGATAAGAACATTTCTGGCCCCACAAAATTTAGAACATAACATCAAACTATATTCAAGGCAGCTGAGCAATAAAAACAGGCTCTGAAAAATTTAAGTGTAGTTATTAACATCCAAGTAGATATCAAGGGATACTTTAGTTGGATCCATAAGGTTAAATGATATTGTAAGTAATAACACTTTGACATCTGTTTATCAGAAAATATTAGAAAGTCGACTCAGAGCCTCCGACTCACTTCCTACCTCCAGCTAACAATGGTGCTTTCAGCGTTAAACTTCCCCAGGAAATCCCGTGCCAAAGCACCAAGTTTCCTCAGAGAACACATTGATCTATCTTGTCTTCCTCACATCGCTGCCAATCCCTTAACCTATGTCCCCAGCCTCCATCACAATGATAAATATGAGAGAGAATTTCAGCTTTAAAGCCCTGTTATTTTGACTCAAGTAAATTTATTTCTCCCAGGGATGAATTTTAAATAGCTGTGTGCTATAGCCGATATGACAATATTTTTTGGTCCCAATATCCTGTAACATAATTTGCATTTTTATTAAGGTGTAATTTATATACCCAAAACTATATCCATTTTAAATGTACACTTTGATGAGTTTGATAAATGACTATGCCCATGTAACCATCCCACCAATCAAGATACAGAATATTTCTGTCATCCCAGATGGTTCCTTTAGTGACTTTTTCTAGTCAATCCACGCTCTGCATCACCGCCCCCAAAACTCCAAAGGAATCCCTTTTTTAATTTTTGTCACTATGATTACTTTTTTAACTTCATAAAAATGTGTTCATACATTATGTTTCTTTTCTGTTTGCCTTCTTCTATACAACATAATGGCCTTGAGATGCATACATGACATTTTGTGTACTATCAAGTGTGTGTTTTCATTGTTGAGTAATATTTCATCAAATTAATTTAACACACTGTGTGTTTTTCATTCTGCTGTTGTTTCATTCTGCTTTTTTATTTGGGTTGTGTGTAGGTTTTGGCTACTATAGACAGTTGTTATGAATTGTTATGTATGAGGTTTTTCATGTCGTATGTTTTCTGATGTCCACAAAATAAGGAGTGGAATTGCTGGCTCATCAAGGAGATATATTTCAGCCTTAAAAAAAAAAAAAAAAAAAAAAAAAAAACAACTAAACCTTTTTCCAGAGCAGTATTGTTGTTATACAAAGCACCAGCAATGTGTTATCATTTCAACTGTTCCAATTCCTTGCCAACATTTGGTATTATCATACTTTTTAATTGTTTGTCATTCTTATGAATAAATGATATCTCATGGTAGTTTAATTCAGTTATCTGAAGAATAATTAAATTGTTCATCTTTTTGCACTTACTGGCGAATCTTGTATCATGTGTGTGCATGTGTGTGTACATGTGTGTAGGTGTGAAGTATCTTTAAATCCTAACTCATTTTTTTTTAAGATTTTTATTTACTTATTTGACAGACAGAGATCACAAGTAGGCTGAGAGGCAGGCAGAGAGAGAGAGGAGGAAGCAGGCTCCCCGTCGAGCAGAGAGCCTGAAGTGGGGCTCGATCCCAGGACCCTGGGACCATGACCTGACCCGAAGGCAGAGGCCATAACCCACTGAGCCACCCAGGCGCCCCTTGACTCATTTTTAATTGGGTCTTTTGTTTATTTAGTATTTATTTTTAGGATTTATTTTTAGAATTAATTATGTATTCTATTACAAGTGCCTCATTGGATAAATCTGTTAGAAATATTTTCTCAATCTGGTTCTTACCATTTTTCTAAATGGAGTCTTTGATGAAAATATGTTTTTATTCTGATAAAATTTGATTTATCATTTTTTTCTCTTCTGGTTATTATTTGGCCCTGAGAAATATTTACCTTCTTGAAACTTATAAAGCTATAGCTACTATGTAATAAACACATTATGTAATTACATCCTTTATTGAAAAAAAAAAAACAGCTTTCTGCTTCCTTATGGAGGGTTTATTCCTTGTAATTTAGCTCCTCAAGGCTTCTTTATCTCCACTGCTCTTTGATAGCATCATAGAAGTATATGGTTTTTATTTTGCCTTTTTTGAAAATGTTTTCATTAGAGAAAATGCTATGTTTATGTTCCACATCTTCATCATAAGTTGTGGCTCCTATTTTTCAAATTGCAATGACAATCCTTTGCATATATCACTATCCAGTACAATAATAGATGCTTATAATTGTGTATTAGGCTACTTAGAGAACAGGAGAGCTGTTTTAAGAGGCTAAAGATATTCAGGGCATTCGGTAAGAAACCTAACATCATGATTAATCATAGCAAGCATTTACACTTAGTAAACAAGATTTCAATCGCATATAAATTATAGCATTTGTAAAAGCTCACTGTTTGATACTATTGGACAAAGTGATTTTATTCTATTGAGTGATTTATTCTATTGAGTATATGTAACTGACAAAAACTTAATTTATTCTATTGAGTATATGTAACATATACATATGCATATGTAACTGACAAAAAGTTAAGCAATATATTTTGGTTAAATTTTGAAATTTAGAAAACAAGATCTGTGCCTAACACAGTATTCACCATATAATGTGACTAAATAAGCATTTTTTTAGTCAAGAACTGGTTCTACAATGTAGGATTAGGATTTTTAAATAGTGACAGTTTTAACTTTTTGAGAGGGATTCACCCTCATTTCATGCTTAATGAAATGAACCTAATTAGCCCCTTGCATTTTGTATTAGTGGTTAGGTCATATGAGACCAATTTTAATATTTGCATTCATTTCTGGTACTAATCATGCTCCAAAAAATAAAAGAATATGGTAATTAGTTCCTGTCATTTGAAAACAACATTCCTGAATTACTTAAAGTTTATTGAAATCCAGTTGTCTTTTTAGAAAGTTTTATTAGAATATAGTCACTTGCAAAATCTTGCTTCAATACATTTTCTAGTGCCATTTGTACTACATGATTAGTACCAAGAGAGTGAATTCAAATACCACAATCCCTTCTTGTTATTACGGTTTGTAATTTTGTAAATTGTTATTAAACATTAAATATTCATGAGTTTGTTTTATTTTTTAGTTGTCAGCAATGATGCAGTATGGTGCTGGGGGCTAGTCTTTCTTGTGGACATTGTTATTAATCAAGAAAAATGCATTAAAATGCTCTTTGAAGTATAAACTATATGAAGTAATAAGAATGTATATTTTATATTCCATTAGTCATTCTAGGGAAAACCCATCAAATATTTCAGGCATATTTTTCATTAAAAATGAAGTCAAATTCATTAATCAATTCAGAACTAAGATAATTAATCTAGCTCTGGTGAGGATCAACCTGGACTAAATATTTTCTAAGACTTTTTAACACTTACTCATTTAGCATGTTTGAAATTCTATTCCTGAGGTATATATTTTAAAATCATTTTTCCATTAGAGTGCACATATTTTAAAGATAAACTTTGGGAAGACCCAGGCCAAAAAATAAAACCCCTGTGTAAATCTCTGCCCCTAAAAATATGTATTATCATAGCACATAGACAGCATTTGAGAAATTATTTCAAAAATATTACGTATGGAGGTCTATATTTGAAAAAGTAGTAAGTTTTAAAGTACTTATTATCTGTACAATAATAACGATGATGATAACAGCATTAATAAATCAAAACGTGAATCAGTTAAGTATCTATGAACCTATTATTGTGTTATATTCTTATAATTTCAAATTTAAATTATATACAGCTCTCCATACATTCCTGTATTTCATTTTTAGAAGTTTTAATGCTTGGGCGGTATTAAGTTCTACTAGTAAGAAAGTAATTGTCACTTAAAGGTAACACATCCTTATAATCCTGACATCCTTGTTCAGTGGAATGATGTCAAGTGTGAATATGTTATTAATAATCTTTCATGGGTCAAACCATTCCTTTGGCCAGTTTTGATCTCAAAATATCATCTGATGAAGCAAGTTGTATAGGTTTCCCACAAGTAGTTACTTGTCAAAACTCTTGGAATAACTTCTGTCCTATCTAGCCATTTCTCCAGTCCTTTAGAACCTTTGCATTCAATAAGACAATTGTTCAATGAGTTCACTCGATGAGCTAAAGCAGAGAAGTAGAACTTGATTTAGGTTTGTCTAACTTAGAGAAACAAATATTTTCAGTAACAGAAATCAAAATATGTTTGGCTAGATTCAATTGATTAATTTAGATTAATTTAATCAATTTAGATTAATTTGGAAGTGTCTCTAATTAAACTAATTAAAATAAATATATCAATCCCTGTAGTCTAAATATAAGTGGGATTTGGATCTTTCTTTTTAAGGCAGTCTCGTTGAGAAATCTTAAGAAATGTCTACAGAAAATATTCCTCAAAATTAATAGTGACCTTTTTTTGCTCCATCCTCATATTATAAAAATAAAGTCACAAATAGAACCTTAAGAAATATAACTATAACTATTATAAGAGTTAAAGTAAATAGATTATTCAAAAACCCCAGGACATACTAAACAATTTTAATTTCCTATTCACATCTATGGAAAATGTGAAAGATAACTGAAAACAATGTGTCCTAAAATAGTGAGAGAAAGATGGAGGAAGTATTTTAATTAGACCTGATGAGTCAGAAATCCATTCAACTTCTAATTATCTCTTGTTGAAAGTAAATAGGGAGATATTAATTTTCTTTCTGAATCTTTAATTGTGTTATATAAGCAGTTGCATTTAACATATTCAGTATAAGAAAACTGAGAGTTAGATGGGTTTCTTTACTTTTTCAAGGGTATATAAATAATGAAAAGAAAAGGTTTATCTAATGTAAGACTTACCACTAATCCAGAGTTTCAGTCAGACTAGATTAGGCTATGCTATGATACAAACATGTCTACCATCTCAAGGGTTTGATTTCAGGTAGGAAAAAAAAAATCCCTTCTAAGTCATGTTATAGGTCTGCTGCAACTAGGTTGGGGGCTCTGCTTTACCTCCAGGGCTGAGTTTGAAGGATTTTTTATCTGAGAATGAGATCAGTAACATTTACATGTGAAAGACAATTCCAAGAATTATATACTAGATCTTAAATACTTCTACTTTTTAAAAAGATTTTATTTATTTATTTGAGAGAAAAAGAGAGAGCGTGAGCAGGGGGAGGCGAAAAGGCAGAGGGAGAAGCAGACTCCCCTGCCAAGCAGGGAGCCCAATGTGGGCTCAATCCCAGGACCCTGGGATCATGACCTGAGCAGAAGGCAGAAGCTTAATTGACTAAGCCACCCAGGCACCCCTTAAATGCTTCTACTTTAAGGAACTCTTGAGGTACTCTTGAGGTAATACTGATCAGATATAAATCTATGCAACCTCTTTAGAAGTCAATTTGAAAACTAAGTTCAAAGTATGTGTATCAAGTGATGCTAAAATTGTTTGAAAAATCTGTTTTAGGAATACACTCACAACCACTCACAATTTATTGCCCATAGAAGTCACATGGCCATCCCTCTTCAGGGAATATGAAATATATTTGCCTCAAAGAAGGACTGAAATCTATTTCTGTCTCATTCACTATTTTGAGTGCAAATGTATATATGTATGTTTACGTGTGAGAATATATAGATGTGAAATATTTCTTATATCCATTTCAGTAAATATTTCCCATTAGTTTAATAAGAAAAAGTTTTCCTATTACTGTTAGCTTACTATTACAATAAATTTGTAATTTAAACACTTAACATGTATTGTTTTTATACATATGTGTGTATATGAATATATAAAAGTGTGTGTTCTTATATTTTGTATACATGTGTTATGTGTATATATTTATATACATGTGAATGTATATTTGTGTGTGTATGTATATACTATATGTGTATGTATATATGATAGGTTCTGTTCTTATATTTTGTATATGTGTGTTATGTGTGTATGCGTGTGTGTATATGTGTATATGAACTTTTGTTTAAGCTTCTTTTTCCCTTTTTACTCCACTCTTTTTTTTTTTAATGTTATGTTTCCAGTTTCTTCGTCCTTCCGTTGATACCTTCTGGGATTCATTTCATTATTTGAAAGAACTTCCTTTACAATGTTATTTATCAATGTATTTGGCATTATATTTTTCCATATTTAATGGGTCATTAAGATTAAGTCATTGATTCTTCCCAATAATAGATTTAAGTAGATATCTGGTTTTATTTATTTTTCAAAATAACTACATCCAAAAAGATTTAGTGAGTCATGTATTCTTTCTCTGTTATTTTGAAATACAACTTTGAGCATAAGCTCCCATGGTTATTCAATACTTTTAACTCTGCTTTATTGCTATGATTACTTACTCCTCAACTCCACAACTTTAAGCATCCTAATATTAAAAGGTATTTTAATACCTATGAAGATTAAGTCTTCATATTACCATTCTTTTTTAAAATCTCTAGATGCTCTCACCCTTCATTTTTCAACAAAAACTTGGGTATTATAATACTTATTTCAAAAACTCAAAATATGTGTTATATTACTTTTATGCTTTAAGTTAAAGAAGACCTATTTATTATGCATTAATATATTTACATATTGATTTTGGCACCCTATGGATTAATATCACTACAATTATCTTTATGGTCTATGCTGGGGAGCATTCTAATAGCAACTAAATAATACATTTATTCAAGTTCTTTACAGAGATCATCCCTGAAGCATTCTGAGCCTAGAGCAGTTTGGGGGAGTATGAGCAGGGAAAGGCATTCTTTAAAACGTCTCAAGTTTCCAGAATGATTTGTGTCTCAGGTTTTCATTACTTCTATTGTCATCTGCATAAATTATATTTTCTCAGAAACACATCATTTTTCATGGTTTCCACATATTTAATGCATAATTTGGAGCAAAATACTAACTCAAAATATTCAGTTTATTCTTTTATCTGTGTGTGTTTTCATATTTTTCAGTGGTATCCTTGATGTCATTTTCTCTTTATCAGATATATTAGTGCCTTATCACACTGGTTTCTATTATGTATTTGAATTTTAACTTTTTTGACTTAATTTCTGATTTATTATTTTGTATTTATGAATATTCTTGTTAAAGTAGTATAACAATTACTATAAAATATAGTGCCTTAAATATAAAATTTTATGCTCTCCCTAATGATTAATCAAAATCTAGTAAAGCCTTCGTTAGGCAGTTTTTATTTAAGATCAGTCATGTCATGAATTTGCATTGTTATAAGGAGTACTGCAGTCATCAGAAGGTTTGATTAGGTTGGGAAATTCTCTTCCAAATTAGCTCCCTCGAATTTCTGGAAATTTGGGGCCAGCTTTTGTTGGGACTCAATACCTCTGTATTTGGATCTCACCAAGGGGATGCTTGAGGAGTCTAATTGTATGGCATTTGGATTCCCCCAGAGTGAGTGAGCCAAAGTCCAAAGTAAGAACTGCAGTATCTTTTATGACCAAGCTTTTATATTCACAAATCATGACTTCTGCTGTACTTTTAGGGATTAAGGCAGTTGTAAAGATTTTGTCAGACTTAAGAAGAGGAAACATAGATCGCATCTCAATGGAGGAATGTCAAAGTCATTTTGAAAGTCAAGTTGGAGACTAGTGCATAGAATACATGCTTGTGCAGCCACTTTTGGAAAATAAAATCTGCCAGTTTTCCCTCTTACCGCAAATTTTATGCCGTTCACATGCAAGATGCACTCATTTCCTCCCTATGAGTAGGAGAAGGGAGAAAGTCCAGCTTAAAGTGAACTGAACAGATAGAGACATTGGGCTCAAAGTATTATAGACTAGAAATTGGCTGAACACACTTCTCAGCTGCAAATATCTGCTATTTTTGGGGGGGACAAACATGCCCATACAGGCAGGACCAAAGGCCAAGAAGCAGACCCAAGGGCCACCGTGACTCATTGCTAAGCAATAAGGCTAGAACTTAATCCAGGGACTGGTAACATGAGCCCGTCAGATTTCATAATTGTTGTGGACCAGCAGTTCCTACCTTTTTCTGTTTTTTACCTTTAGGATGGAAACTTCTATTCACCTATTGGGTAGATAACTCACCTCTCTTGTCTTCAGATTTAAAAAAAAAAAAAAAAAAAAAAAAAAAAAAAACTGTACTCACAAAGCTATACCCCAGGAACCACACAGCCTTTCTGAGAGCTGATGACTGATCCAGTATGTCGTTTTGAGGAATCATGGAGAATAGGGATTGGAGGACTCTCAGAAGTGTAAAAGTGTTGATGTAAAAGAGCATGATTACTTTGCTGGTCAATTGATCTATAGCCAGAGGCTTTTTAATTGGAATGAAGTTTAGTGATTTTAAAACCAAGAGTCTACCACTAATTGTTTGGTTGGTTAAAAGGTTTTTACTCATTCAAATTGACTGGGTTTAGATGGTTATCTGTTCTCATGTTGCTGTGGTTATGGAATGATCTGGGTTTCCTAGGAGTATGGAAACTCTTTTGTATTCCAATCACATATAATTCTCTCTCACAGCCCTCAGAATTTCTTCTTGTCCTTCACATAAATACCTCTTTTATATAAGACTGGAATTTGTAGGAGTGTAGGGAAAAGAGATTTATAGCCCATTAGAGGCCAACCTAAAATAGTTATGAATAGTATCCATCTCATAAGTTGTTGTAAAGATTAAATAAGGGTATGTATTATGGAACCTATAACCTAAATAATATCATGCATATCAGAATGAAAATCTAAATGTATCTTTATGGTGACTAAATTTAATTAAGGAAACAGAACAAAGACTTCTTATTGTTTTCTTAATTCTCAGTTTTTGAAAAATGAAGTCAAAAATTAATCATAAATTTTCAGTATTTCTCAAATATATACAAAAACACATCTTCCCAAAGAACACAATATTTCTACTTTATTTTTAAAAATAAAGGCAATTTGTCTGTATTAAACATCTTGGCATACGTAAAATCTAGGCGTTCAGATTTTTAGCCAGGCAAATCTAAGCAAATATCATAAACATAATTAAAAACAAATAAAATATTTGGCAAGCTAGCAATTAAAGGCCATTTAATTTTCCTCTTAAATAGTATCTGTAAAAATCTATAGAAAAAATCATCTCTAAGGATAAAATATTAGCAACATATTGAAGTACATATTCTGGGAAACCTGATTCTGTGTATAACTTAATTTTATAGACAGTGAAACCGAGGATTAGGTTGGCTATGCCAATATGTCCAAGGATATATTTCAAAAAAGCAGGCCCAACAGGATGTAATCCAAGGCAGCTTGATCTGCAGACAGGCTCTTAACCATGTAGTCTCTCTTAGTAACAGTAAATATGTGAAATTCATTAACTCTCTCCGTCACCATGATTAAAAAGTATAAATGCGGGGTGCCTGGATGATTCAGTCATTAAGCCTCTGCTTTTGGCTCAGATCATGATCCCAGGGTTCTGGGATCAAGGAGTCCCACATCAGGCTTCCTGCTCAGCGGGAAACCTACCTCTCCCTCTCCTACTCCCCCTGCTTGTGTTTTTTTCTCTCTGTGTGTCTCTCTGTCAAATAAATAAATAAAATGTTTTTTTAAAAAGTATAAATGGAGGTGCCTGGATGGCTCAGTGAGTGAAGCTTCTGCCTTAAGAACTCATGATCAGGTCATGATCTCAGGGTCCTTGGATCGAGCCCTGCGTTGGGCTCTCTGCTTCCCTCCTCTCTGTCTGCCTCTCTGCCTACTTGTGATCTCTCTCTGTCAAATAAGATAATAAATTAAATTTTTTTTTAAAAAAGTACAAATGACATATACTAAATATCCCATTCATGTTAGCAACAATGATTATAAAATATATTGGAATATACCTAACAGTGGTATCCATCTCATTTAAGTGAAACTATAAAATCCATTCGAGATATATATATGAAGACCCAATTAGGTAGGTAATTCTTTAAATACACAGATATAATATTAAAAGAACATTAATTCTCCCCCCAATAAACCTTACATTCAGTAAAATATCAATTAAAATCTCAATGGGATTTATTTTGGAATTATTATGAATAATGTTAGGACACAGGGAGAAAAACATTTTAAATATGCACAACTGATTGGGGATTAATTTTCAACATGTACAAAGAACAGACGAATAAATAAAATATAAATAATTTTGTAGAAAAACTATATGAACAAATATATTATTCTACAGAATTATTTAAATTATTATTTTTTAAAGATTTGTTTTATTATTTATTTGAAAGAGAGACAGAGATAGAGACAGCACAAGCAGGGAGGAGAGGAGGAAGCAGGCTCCCCAAACCAGATGCAGGACTCAACCCCAGGACCCTGGGATCATGACCTGAGCCAAAGGCAGACACTTAACAGACTGATCCACCCAGATGTCCCTATTTAAATGACTTTAAACATATGAAGTGCTGCTCAATTTCACCCAAAATCAAGAAAATGAGATTGGCAAAAATAAGAATATGAGATTGGCAAAAAATAAAATGATTATAATAACTACTGCAGAGAAATTTGGGGAAATCAGAACACTCATACAATATTGATAGGAGCATATATTTTTAAAGGCCAATTTGGCAGTAACTATTAAATATAAAATGTGCATAACCTTTGCCTCAGCAGTTTTACTTCTAGAACTTCTACTTGAAAATAATTCAATATAGATGCATGAACACGGTAAGATTGCTTTATTGTTTATAATAGTAAAAAGAAAAATAAGTTTGTTTTTGATGGCTGCATCAGAAGCTATAAACAAAAAACTGTTTAATCACGCTATAGTCAGACTAGGATATCTCAATAAGCAGTTATTTATAATGAAACATATTACTAAAATAATTTGTTGATATGAAAATATATGTACAAAATATGAAGTAAGATACATTATATATATATATATAATTTATGCCCCAAATAAATATATGCACATAAATACAGAAAAAGAATAACCTGATACACAAAAATGTTCTGTTATTACTGCCAAAAACAGGAAAAATGGGAAATGAAAGAGTAGGCATTCATTTTTTTAAACAATGTATTCCATGAATTATACTAGTGATGTACTTACTAATGTAATGTTTTTGTATTATTGGATTTTGAATTTTCATACTTTTTTTTCAAAATATTAAAACTCAGCTGAGAGCAGTTACATTTATGGAGGTTTGTTTGGGAGAGAAATAATACAACACTTCCTAGAAGATATATATATATATATTTTTTAGATATTTTTATTTTAAGTGACATTCAGGGACTACTTGCATTAACACTACCTGGGAAGACTACTAAAAATTAGTTTCCCGTTCCCATCAAACACTTGTGAAAAAAATAATTGATGGATCTCAATTTCGTATTGAAGAAGAAAGCTCTTAATTGTTATATACACCAAAATTTGAGAACTGATTTAGATCTAAGGTTTGAAGGAATCCACCAGAGAAGAAAGTTGCATGTCTAGAAGATATTATCTTTCTATATTATTGTTCTTGGGATTGTGTACCCAGAATTCATCAAAATTAAAAACAGCCTTAGGAAAACTGATGCTTTATTTATTCAAGGAAGCTGTTAAAGATATCTTCCTCTGAATATATCACTGTAATTATGCATACAAAGTTTCATTTTAGGTAAGTATATTGTCTTCAAAGTTACTAAAAACTACTTGCATCACTAATTTTTGCATTTATTTTTATTTATCTTCCAAGAAATAAAGAATTAAATGTGTGACAACACTACTAACAGTACCCTCCCTATTCTATGTTTATTTTTTCTATTATTTCTACTTTATATTCCAGTTTTATTCTAATTTAGGGTATTTTTATGTATAAATGTAACTAATCATATTTTCACTTTTTAAATTTGATACATGTTAATAACCTCTAACATTATTTTCACTCACATAGTAAACAATAAATAGATAGATGATAGATAAAAAATGTCGAATAAATATATAGGTAATTTCAAGGTGGATAGATTTTTTTTAATTCTGTATGTACATATAAATTATACACACACACACACATTATATATATGATATTTTAAAGTGTGGTTCAATTGGGGCATATTTCATCAATTAACATCAAATATGTGAGTTATATTGCCAGGGCAATGAAACTACATTAGAATTCACAACTAAATGGTAGAAAAATCAAATAATATATGAGTCTCAAATTTTCAAATATGACTTAAAATATTACTAATTTTTAGAATGCTCACTGTAAATAACATAATGTTTTCTTTTTTTGCATAACTTTATTTCGGGAGGTAAGAAGTGTATTAAATACATCCTTCACTTTCAGTGCTGTTCTCAAAAAGAAGACAGATTTTGTCTCATAGGGTATGGGTTCCAGAAGCTAGTAGACATGCAGAGGTTTCCTAAAATAAATCATTAAGATTATTTTTTAAAGATGTATTTATTTGAGAAAGAGAGAACCTAAGCAAAGGGAGGGACAGAGGAGAAGAGAGAAGACTCCTAGCTCAGGGGGACCTAATATGGGGCTCAATCCCAGGACCCTGAGATCATGAGCTGAGCCAAAATCAAGAGTTAATGCTCAACCAACTGAGACACTCAGGCACCCCAAAAAGATAATTTTTAAGATTTAAAAATATTTTAAAGAAAAAATATGAAGAAAGTAAAATAAACAAACGTAAATTGGAATTATTGAGGTATAGGAATAGGATTTGAGGAACATATTTTTAGAAGACAGAAAAGCTGAAAGCCTAAGGAATTTCTTCTCTAAAATTTTGTTGTTTGTAAATCATAAAACGCCAGAAATATGTTAATTATGCATGTGTAAATTTTCTTGTTAATGCCCTGTAGGCGACGGATTTATTGTGGAATATAATTATGAGTTTATTACAGAATTTGGGGGATCTGCAGACTTGGATGGGGAAAGCTACACTTTTATTTTTATGAATCTCTAGCCACTTACTGAATTATGAATGTTGCAGCAAACTATAATAGTATTAGAAAGACACAGTTTTATCAACAGTAGAAATCAAAGCAATTGAAGTTTTTCTTGTTAGACATATTATTTGATCTATTAATAGACATTATTTGATGTCAATAAATACAGTAATACAGTAATACAAAAAATAAAAAATCCTGTATTTTGTAATACAAAATACAGTTTTTTATATTTTAATAATGGTATGTTAGATAATGTTCTTTATAATCATATATATTCTAGATTGTACACTTAAAAAAAAAATTCATGAACCTTACCAGACTGCCAAATGAGTCTGTAACAGGCCAAAAAGTTAAGAAACATACAGAAGTATAACTTCCTTGATATAATAGTGGAAAATATTACTATAGTGTGGCTGTAAATATTACTATAGTGTGGCTGAAATTTTTATTCATAAATCTTAAAAAATGTGAATTTTTCTTGAAAACCTTTTAAGGTCTAATCCTCTCCCAAAATAAATCAATGATTACGGTAATTTACTATATGATTACTGACTACATTACTTAAACACACTTTTTTGGTTTTGTTTTTTACTTTCCCCCTTAATAAAGGATATAGCAGGAGTAAAATTTTGTTGATAGAATACCTCTTATTTCCTTCACATTTTTTTAATGTTCATTTATCATTTGTTTTAATCAGGACAGGATGTAGAGATAACTTTGGTTTACATCCCATGATATATAGGTAAATGATGCCATTTCAAATTATTCTTATGTAGATTATTCCTATATAAAGATCCTCTTAACACTATATAAACATTATATTGAAAAATTGATGATTCTTGGGGCACCTAGTGGCTTAGTCTGTTGAGTGTCTGCCTTCAGCTCAGGTCATGATATCAAGGTCCTGGGACCAAGTCTTGCACTGGACTCCCTGCTTAAAGGGGAGTCTGCCTCTCCCTCTCACTCATCCTCTGTGCACTCTTCTCTCTCTCTCTCTCTCTCTCAAATAAACAAACAAATAAATAAATAAATAAATCTCTAAAAAAAAGAAAAAATTGCTGATTCTTATCTCCATGCTATGTGATTCACTTCATGCGATTTACTGTCTGAACTTAAAACATTGTATTAACATGCTTTTATTTACACTGTTATAAATATATTGTATATTAGAATTTATGTTTCAAATAAACACACAAAGATAGATAATAGGTAAAAAAATAGAAATAATAAATATGTAAGTTAAGTTTTAAGTCATATTTTCCAATTAATCATGTTCTGATATTTCCATCATTTGTCAAATACTAAGAAAATATTTTATGAAATATTCTATTTCATCTATTTTGACATAAAGTTAATATAAAAAATATTAGTCTAAACCTTTTAATGACCTAGTTTATACACTTTATTAATGGGTTTTTTAATTCTACAAAGAAAAATGTTCCACTTCACTTCCTAATGTTTTTTAAACACACACATAAACACACATGAATGCATGTAAATGTCATCAACATAAACTTGAACTGACTATTCATAATAGTTTATATTTATGATAGCTGCACTTGTACCGACACAGTAACAAAATACTTCTGCAAGTGCACATGCATATATTCAAGTTTATACAAATATTGAGATGTCTACACTCATGCTTTCACACATAACTCAGATATGTTCATTCTCATGTATGCAAAGTTGTTCAAAACAAGACTATGGATGTCCCATCACTACTTGTAATGACTTGATGGTACACAGTTATCTACCCTGAAGAGAAATCTGAGTCTATTTTATCAGTTCAGAGAATAGTCTCAGCAGAAATGTAAATGACTACCCATGTTGTAAATACAGTATGTAAATAAAATATGTATGTAAACAAAGCCTCCAAGTGCAAATGGAATAGATGGATATCATGACAGAAGTGTTCTAAGATCTTGTCACCTCACAGCCTTCTGAATGGACAGCAAGAACCATCTGAAGTAAAAACAGAGAAAGGAGGGAGGGTGAATGATGATCTTATTACTTGAGTTTAAAGAAGGAAGTTAAACTAAATTTATGTATTAGTTTCCTATAAGAAGTAAAATTAACATCCAGTTTAATCTAAAACAATCAATTAGAGCAAGAAGGAAAAAAAATCTACAAAATGACAATTGGGGAAACACATTACTTTTCAAAGAAATTCAGAGATTTATTTTCTTCCTCTGGGTATTTAGTGCTACCTGAGGGAAAGGGATGATAATTATAAGATTTTTTCATTCTAATAACTTTTTTTTAATTTTTTTAAAACAGTTTTTAAAATTCCTGGTAAGTGATACCAAAAGGAAAGATCACCTACTTCTTTCTTTTCTTAAAAACCACTTTGCTGTGTTGTTCTGTGATCTAAACTATGGATTATTAAAAAACATAACATGTCTCACACGTGGAAACCATGTCTCCATGCAGCTTTCACCAATAATAAAGCTAATAGTTTTCTCTTCAGCTTCCTGACTCGATTGTCCCCACCACTGGTTCAAAATTTAGGAAAGAGACTTTTATTTACCTCAACTACTAAAATTCTTCCTTGGAACATTCTTAAAGGCTTAGCCAATCAATCTTGTGGTTATTTTCCTTGGGACAAACTCATTTCTGTACAAAGAGAATTATTTCCTAATACAAATGAACAATACAGTTGAAAAAAAATTATACAAAGCTGCTAACCAGTCTTAACTTATTATCATAAATCTCAGATGGAGATGGACACGACCACCAATAGTGTAGCATTTAGTTATATTTTGTTTTGTCACTTCCTGAAATGATAATTTATAACTTTAACTTCTTCACTGGAAATTTCTATGTTCTCTCCCTCTTCCTTGCTATCAACAAATAATTTTGGCTTAAACGTCATTGAAAATAAGAAAAGCAAGGCAAATTCCATATAACCCCAATCAAAATTATTAAGTTTTAATTGTCTGTAGACACATGATGTTACTCTCCTTATATTCCTAGGTAACCTGAGCAGGCCCTGGCCAAAGCCAAGTCCCCACACTGAATTGCATACCATTTCTCTTTGAGGAAGATTTTTCCAGCAGTCATCCCTTTATCTCTTGCAAAATGAATTGTTTTTCACCCTAATATACATTATTCATATCAGCACACAAATATGCTCCATTTTCTCTCATTATTTATCTGCCTCCCCACTTAATGAAATATCCTTCTTTAACTCATAACTCAGTCTAGCAACTGATCTGTATCTCCCACAAGCTTCTTACAAGACTTCTATTTGTTCTTCATACTTCTACCTATAGTATGCCTTTCTCATTCGACTTAAATCAGAGAAACAGCAAAAAATGGATCCTACTGAAGCCACTAATTATGATGTTGACAAAACCACTCATCTAGCCTCATCTTATTCACCCTCTAAGCAATGTTGAATGCACACATTAAGGTTTGCCTTCTCAAAATATTTTATTTTATTGCCTTTCTTTACACAGTATTTTCTGATTTTCACCTACCTTACCATCCGTTCATACACTTTTTTTTTTTCAAGATTGTTCCTCCAATTAGAGATATTATTTGGGAATTTTGAAGGGTTTTGTACTAGGTTGTCTTCTCTTGTCCATCTGAAATGTCTCCATTGATTATTTATCCTAGCCTTTGTCCTTATAGTCAACATTTCAGTGCTGAACACTTCTACCTTATATGTCCAGATCTGGTTTCAGTACTATATCTTGAATAATTTCCAGAATTAACATGTTAAAATGAAAAGTCTTACTTAATTCCCTTTGTTCATTTAGCAAAGGGGTGTGAGTCTTCTCCATTCTCATATCAATAGAAGATATTACCAGCTTGTTTAATAAGTCCAATTCTAGCCAAATTTTTTAAATTATTTTCTGGAAGCCTAATATCCATATCTCAATCTAAAAATCTTAACCCTACCTCAAAAACACTAAATCAATGCAGTTTTTTTTTTGTTTGTTTTTAATTCACTAGCACAAACATAGTCAAAATCACCATGCAGTCATCCACCCAGCATGGGACTGGCAATCAACAACACTATACACATTCTTCTTTCATGATCACCTCCCAATATGTAAGCTGAAATTATTGTATTTCATTCAACTCAATTACATAAAGACAATCTGCTAAAAGGTCTTAAGTTCATAAATAAAATATTAATAAATAATGAAATATATAAAAAGTATAAACCATCTAATAACAATACCAAAATGAGAAATTAAAAATAAAATAAGTAAACAAAAATGCCTTACTGATTAGATAAGAAAAATAATAAAACAATACTCAACTCTTGGGTGACAGAGAAAAACACTAAATGACACAAATAATGTCTTTTAAGACAGGAGAAAGTAAATTGGAAAATAATATATAAGAACCAATAATATACTTTAAAACATTAATCAACATAAAAGTCATACCCTTAAATACGTATTTAAAAATATAAAGACAAGAGAAAAATTGATGAAATATATCTTGTGACAATGATTTTCAACTTTGTGGAAACCAGGTGAACTTAATAACCTACGAAAAGATATTTTAACAATGTACTTTCCAAAACAAAGAAACTGATTGTTATTACTGAATCAGAGATTTTGTAATGAGCTAATAAACCTAATGAATACCTGTGGATAAGAAATATTTCATAAATACATTATATGAAATGTTTAGAGAATATACATATATAATATTTAAGTAATTTCATAGCTTAGGGAAATAATATTACCGTAATTCCTGTAAGCTACCCAACATTGACAGTAAACCTGAAAAAGAAAGCAGTAAAATAAAAATTAGAGGCCAGCAACACTTAGAAAAATATCACTATGAGTATATAAGAAGTAGTACGCTTGGAAATAAGCAAAGTAGTTCATATACAAATATAAATAAGCAATCTGATGCAGAAATAATTTGAGAAGAAGAATATTAAAGAGAAAGGTGAGTATAATGTCAGGGTATTTGTAAGATATGACAAGAAACGCAGTATCATTGGGGCACCTAGGTAGCTCAGTTTTAAGCATCTGTCATTGGCTCAGATCATAATCCCAAGTCCTGGGATCAAGCCCAGCATCAGTCTCCCTGCTCAGTGGGATTCCTGCTTCTCCCTCTTTCACTCTCTCTATTTCTGTGCCCTTTCTCATTGTCTCTCCCTCTGTATCAAATAAATAAATAAAACCTTAAAAAAAAACAACAACAACAAAAACCTCAGCATTATAACAAGATAAAGAAACAGATTAAGACTAAAAAACAAAGACAAGGAGTAGGATTAATAGAAAAGATGATTTATTATAGTGTAAAAATAACAGTTGACATCAGTGGAAAGAGAGATGAAGTTGGATTCATCAACTCCTAGCAAATTAGAAAGTAAACAGCATTAATTAAATAATTAATAGCTTTTAAAAAGTCAAATGTTATAATTAATGGTCAAATGCTGGTAGAATTCTCTCTGAAGGTGACATTGAACCAAGGAGGCCTCTTGCGATCTTTTCTTTTCTTTTTTTTTTTTCCATTTAATATAATTTTTATTTTTTATAAACATATATTTTTATCCCCAGGGGTACAGGTCTGTGAATCACCAGGTTTACACACTTCACAGCACTCACCAAAGCACATACCCTCCCCAATGTCCATAATCCCACCCCCTTCTCCCAAACCCCCTCCCCCCAGCAACCCTCAGTTTGTTTTGTGAGATTAAGAGTCACTTATGGTTTGTCTCCCTCCCAATCCCATCTTCTTTCATTTATTCTTCTCGTACCCACTTAAGCCCCCATGTTGCAACACCACTTCCTCATATCAGGGAGATCATATGATAGTTGTCTTTCTCTGCCTGACTTATTTTGCTAAGCATGATACGCTCTAGTTCCATCCATGTTGTTGCAAATGGCAAGATTTCATTTCTTTTGATGGCTGCATAGTTTTCCATTGTGTATATATACCACATCTTCTTCATCCATTCATCTGTTGATGGACATCTAGGTTCTTTCCATAGTTTGGCTATTGTGGACATTGCTGCTATAAACATTCGAGTACACGTGCCCCTTTGGATCACTACATTTGTATCTTTAGGGTAAATACCCAATAGTGCAATTGCTGGGTCATAGGGCAGTTCTATTTTCAACATTTTGAGGAACCTCCATGCTGTTTTCCAGAGAGGTTGCACCAGCTTGCATTCCCACCAACAGTGTAGGAGGGTTCCCCTTTCTCCGCATCCTCGCCAGCATCTGTCATTTCCTGACTTGTTGATTTTAGCCATTCTGACTGGTGTGAGGTGATATCGCATTGTGGTTTTGATTTGTATTTCTATTTAACAATGTAGTAAGGCATGAAAAACAATTAAATGTATAAAAAAACAAAGAAAGTAAAACAAAGAAATAAATGTGATTCTCTTATTACAGAATTGCATACTTCAAAAATCTAGAAAAACGGTTTAAAAATCAATAATTTTAATAAGTAAATTTAATAATAATGAGTGAAATTTATAGTTAAAACTTATCTTTGGTTCTTATAAGTTCAATGTATTTTAATTCTCTATATTAGCAACAAATATTTAGAAAATAAAATTTAAAAATAGATAAATGATATATTATACATAAGGATAATTCTGATTATAGATATACAAACCCACCAAATACTATATTATTGAGAACATTTTATTAAAATATTAAACAAAAATAGTAGACTACATAAAATTCATGAATAGAATGCCAGATTAATTTAAAAATTGCATTACCAATTATCAATAATTACTAAAATGTATCAAGAATTAAGAATGTATATTGGTGCAAAGATAGCCAAGTCAGTCCATGTAACAAAATAAAGAATACTGAGTACAGGAAAAGGTTTAACTGTATTGGACACAGTGTATAACAAATGTGATATTCTAATGCTGTGGAAGAGAGGATGGTATTTTAAATAAATGGTGTTAGGTCAATAAATACGTGTTTATGTATGTATGGGGGAGGGAGCAAAGAGAAGAGAGGAAAGAATGAGAGTTGAAGGAAGGACCGGACGAAAAAAGGAAAAGAAAGGGCAGGGAAGAGCAAGGAAGGGGAGGGCAGGGAAAGATAATGGAAAACCTTCACCATACACCATTTGAAAATATCATTCCCTTTGGATTGTAGATTTAAACATAAAAGGCAAAACAATAGGGCGCCTGGATGGCTCAGTGGGTTAAGCCGCTGCCTTCAGCTCAGGTCATGATCTCAGGGTCCTGGGATTGAGTCCCGCATCGGGCTCTCTGCTCAGCAGGGAGCCTGCTTCCCTCTCTCTCTCTCTGCCTGCCTCTCCATCTACTTGTGATTTCTCTCTGTCAAATAAATAAATAAAATCTTTTAAAATATAAAAAAAGGCAAAACAATAAATTTCTAGAACAAAGGAAATTAAAAATTCATTCATTATCTATACTTAATGAGAACAAATACATATTTCTTAATCCAAAAGCCAATGCTACTAACCTCAAAGGACAGTAACAATAATAAATTCAAGGTCTAACATTCTTCACAAAATTCTAAAACATTCTTAAGATAAATAAGACATGTCAATGTAGGTGTATTGGATGCTTAGAGCAACAATAAAAAGCATATTAAATCTATGTAAAGACATGTCATTAAAAAATTAGAAAAATGAGTGTGTGAACAGGTACTTGATAGGTGAGGATATCCAAATGATCAATGAGCATATAAAAGATAATTAATCTCATTATTCTTTGAGAGATTTGACAAATAAAATCACTGACATTATCCTAAATGGCTTAAAGACTGATAATCTTAACGTTTCTGAGAACATGGGGAAAGTATTTGGTAGTATCTACTATAGGTTAATGTACACCAAAGCTATGCCCTAACATGCTACTCTGGTGAATGCTGAAGAGAAATTTATGCACATCATAATGTACACATAACATGTACAAGTGAACACAAAATCTAACCACAAGACACACTAATAGATTATTCATATTAACTAACAACTTGAAAATAATCCAAACGCCTGTTGAAAGTAGAATGGTAAGTATGCTGTAATGTATGAACATGAAGGAGTAGTATACATAACAGATAATTCTTATAACTCTGAGTAAAATAGCCTAAAGGAAAATAAGTACAATACATTTTTTATTTATATCAAGCACTAATTACGGATATTTGGCTTATAGTATTAGAAGTCACGATGTTGACCTCTGAGGAGGAGCAGGGTCGATGAGTAGAAAGTCATAAGGAAAACTTCTGGAACACTGGCGATACTATATAGCTTGCATGGCAGATGGAAACATGAGTGAATAAACTATGTGAAAAATTTATAAAATTGTGCTCTTAAAATTTGTGTATTATTTTTATTGTATAGATTTTTCTTCTTTAATGGAATACTTTTTTAATTTTTATTGAAATATAATAAACATAAAGCACTATATTAGTTTCAGATGTACAAAATAAAGATTTGATATTTGTATATATTGCTAATGATCACCATAATAAATGCAGTTAACCTCCAATATCATACATAGTGACAAATTTTATTTCTTGTAACGAGGACTTAAAATCTACTCACTTAACAACTTTCAAATATGCAATACAATATTATTAACTACAGTCACTGTTCTGTATATTACATACCCACGAATTATTTATAACTGAAGTTTTGTACCATTTTTCCTCCCTCACCCATTTCACTAACCTCTACTGCCCCCACCTCTGGCAGCAACTACGCTGTTCTCTGTATCTGTGAACTTGTCTTTTGTTGTTGTTTTTTATTTCCACAAACAAATGAGATCACTTGGTATTTATTTTTCTTTATCTTACTTATTTCACTTAACATCACACCCTCAAGTTCTATCCATATAATTGCAAATGGCAATAATTTAATTCTTTTCATGGTTGAATAGTATTCCTGTGTGTGTTTGTATATGTATTTCACACCTTCTTTATCCATGAATCCATTGACGGGGACTTAGGTTGTTTTCATAACTTTATATTTTTATTTTTTATTTATGTTTTTAAGATTTAATTACTTCTGGGGGCACCTGGATGGCGCAGTGGGTTAAGCCTCTGCCTTTGGCTCAGGTCATGATCTCAGGGTCCTGTGATTGAGCCCCACATCGAGCTCTCTGCTCAGCGGGGATCCAGCTTTCCCCTCTTTCTCTGCGGGCCTCTCTGCCTACTTGTGACCTCTGTCTATCCAATAAATATAAATAAAAATTTTTAAAAAAATTTTTTTTTACTTATTTGAGAGAAAGAAAGAGGGAGCATGGGCAGGAGGGGCAGAGGGAAAGGGAGAGAGAATCTGAAGCAGACTCTGCTGAGCATGGAGCCTGACAAAAGTCTCTATCTTCTTTTTTTTTTTAGATTTTATTTTTAATTTTTTATTTTTTATAAACATATATTTTTATCCCCAGGGGTACAGGTCTGTGAATCACCAGGTTTACACACTTCACAGCACTCACCAAAGCACATACCCTCCCCAATGTCCATAATCCCACCCCCTTCTCCCAAACCCCCTCCCCCCGGCAACCCTCAGTTTGTTTTGTGAGATTAAGAGTCACTTATGGTTTGTCTCCCTCCCAATCCCATCTTGTTTCATTTATTCTTCTTCTACCCACTTAAGCTTCCATGTTGCATCACCACTTCCTCATATCAGGGAGATCATATGATAGTTGTCTTTCTCTGCTTGACTTATTTCGCTAAGCATGATACGCTCTAGTTCCATCCATGTTGTTGCAAATGGCAAGATTTCATTTCTTTTGATGGCTGCATAGTATTCCATTGTGTATATATACCACCTCTTCTTCATCCATTCATCTGTTGATGGACATCTAGGTTCTTTCCATAGTTTGGCTATTGTGGACATTGCTGCTATAAACATTCGGGTGCACGTGCCCCTTTGGATCACTACATTTGTATCTTTAGGGTAAATACCCAACAAAATACTAGCCAATAGGATTCAACAGTACATTAAAAAGATTATTCACCACGACCAAGTGGGATTTATTCCAGGGCTGCAAGGTTGGTTCAACATCTGCAAATCAGTCAATGTGATACAACACATCAATAAAAGAAAGAACAAGAACCATATGATACTCTCAATAGATGCTGAAAAAGCATTTGACAAAGTACAACATCCCTTCCTGATCAAAACTCTTCAAAGTGTAGGGATAGAGGTCACATACCTCAATATCATCAAAGCCATCTATGAAAAACCCACCGCAAATATCATTCTCAATGGAGAAAAACTGAAAGCTTTTCCGCTAAGGTCAGGAACACGGCAGGGATGTCCATTATCACCACTGCTATTCAACATCGTACTAGAGGTCCTAGCCTCAGCAATCAGACAATAAAAGGAAATTAAAGGCGTCCAAATCGGCAAAGAAGAAGTCAAATTATCACTCTTCGCAGATGATATGATACTATATGTGGAAAACCCAAAAGACTCCACTCCAAAACTGCTAGAACTTATACAGGAATTCAGTAAAGTGTCGGATATAAAATCAATGCACAGAAATCAGTTGCATTTCTCTACACCAACAGCAAGACAGAAGAAAGAGATATTAAGGAGTCAATCCCATTTACAATTGCATCCAAAACCATAAGATACCTAGGAATAAGCCTAACCAAAGAGACACAGAATCTATACTCAGAAAACTATAAAGTACTCATGAAAGAAATTGAGGAAGACACAAAGAAATGGAAAAATGTTCCATGCTCCTGGATTGGAAGAATAAATATTGTGAAAATGTCTATGCTACCTAAAGCAATCTACACATTTAATGCAATTCCTATCAAAGTACCATCCATCTTTTTCAAAGAAATGGAACAAATAATGCTAAAATTTATATGGAACCAGAAAAGACCTCGAATAGCCAAAGGGATATTGAAAAAGAAAGCCAACGTTGGTGGCATCACAATTCCGGACTTCAAGCTCTATTACAAAGCTGTCATCATCAAGACAGCATGGTACTGGCACAAAAACAGACACATAGATCAATGGAACAGAATAGAGAGCCCAGAAATAGACCCTCAAATCTATGGTCAACTAATCTTCGACAAAGCAGGAAAGAATGTCCAATGGAAAAAAGAAAGCCTCTTCAATAAATGGTGCTGGGAAAATTGGACAGCCACATGCAGAAAAATGAAATTGGACCATTTCCTTACACCACACACGAAAATAGACTCAAAATGGATGAAGGACCTCAATGTACGAAAGGAATCCATCAGAATCCTTGAGGAGAACACGGGCAGAAACCTCTTCGACCTCAGCCGCAGCAACATCTTCCTAGGAACAATGCAAAAGGCAAGGGAAGCAAGGGAAAAAATGAACTACTGGGATTTCATCAAGATCAAAAGCTTTTGCACAGCAAAGGAAACAGTGAACAAAATCAAAAGACAACTGACAGAATGGGAGAAGATATTTGCAAACGACATATCAGATAAAGGACTAGTGTCCAGAATCTATAAAGAACTTAGCAAACTCAACACCCAAAGAACAAATAATCCAATCAAGAAATGGGCAGAGGACATGAACAGACATTTCTGCAAAGAAGACATCCAGATGGCCAACAGACACATGAAAAAGTGCTCCATATCACTCGGCATCAGGGAAATACAAATCAAAACCACAATGAGATATCACCTCACACCAGTCAGAATGGCTAAAATCAACAAGTCAGGAAATGACAGATGCTGGCGAGGATGCGGAGAAAGGGGAACCCTCCTACACTGTTGGTGGGAATGCAAGCTGGTGCAGCCACTCTGGAAAACAGCATGGAGGTTCCTCAAAATGTTGAAAATAGAACTGCCCTATGACCCAGCAATTGCACTATTGGGTATTTACCCTAAAAGTCTCTATCTTACTACTCAAGGTCACGACATGACCCAAAACCAAGAATCAGATGCTTAATGAACCTCGCCACCCAGGAGCCCCATAACTTATTTTTAAAATAAAGTTTATTTTTAAAAATTGAATATATCTTTAAAATTATATACTAAATTAGTTTTGGAAAGGATATATATATGTGAAATATCATTATGGATGGACATTATAAATATGATATAATACTCAGGAGTCACAAGCAAAAGAAACTGCAAATGGTTAACTACAGAGGGAGTAACTGGATAAATGAAATAAAGCTGTGGAAGGGACACATACTCTCCACTATATCCATTTTGATTTTTTTTGAACTATGCATCACAACTTTTAATTGAAGACTACTATAATTACAGCTAACAAAAATTTAAAATATTGATTATTTTAGAATTCCCAAGAAAATTGTGCAAGTTCTACAAAATAAGGTAACAAAGTAAAAAACCTTGAATATCACTAGAATAATAATACACATCATGTCTTTGTTTTAATTGATTATTTGCAAAATGTATTTGAACATGTAAGGTGTATCTATTAACATTTCATAAAAATATCACCCAGCAGAATATACATTTTGGTAATACTAATTAAACTTAATAATTTTGGTTTAAATAATCTAGTAATACTAAAGAATATGGAAAAACAATTTTTTGCAGGAAGAATAACAATAAGATGAATAAAATGACAGAGACAGAGGCATAAAAACATAGTTTCATTCGCTAAAAAGATACTTTGTTAGTTTAATGTTTTTCTGTTTGCACTTGGGGTGAATGTCCTTTTTTGTCATACTGATCATTTACAGTTGTCAATATTATTTATATTTGTGATGGGTAAAGCATAACATTACTATATGACAACACAAAAGCATATCAATTTCAAAATAACTGATTGTGGGACCACCCAGTAGTTTGATAAAGAGGTAAGAATGTCATTTAAGAGTTTTTTCATTTTTTTTCAATTTACTTTTAATTTTTAATAGATCATGCTATAAATTAAGACATTTTATTGATATGGAATTCATGAATATTATTAACACTTCCGTAGAATCAGCTAACCATCACTACAATCATTTTTCAAACATGATTAAAAACATCTTAAAACATCTTAAAAACATATCCCTTAAAACATCTCCCTCATTTTATCCTTTTGCAATCACATCCAACCCAAGACACACACACAAACATACAGTTAATCCATGTCAAGCGCTCATAGTTTCTCTGACACTGTAATTGTGTCTTTTAGAAAATGGACTATAAATGGATCACCCAGCAGTGATTATCATTATGCCATTGAAGGAATCTTTTCAAAAGGCAGGTAATTGTTTTAAACTGTATTTTTCATCAGCATAATGCATCTAAGATACATCCAAATTGTTGGATGTATCAAAACTTGGCTATTTTATTATTGTTGAATTCTATTACATTGTATGATACAAATGCTCTAAACACTCATGCACAAGTTTTTGTGTGAACATGGTTTTTATTTCTAAATATTGCTTTCTCACATGGTGACTTTATGTGCAATTAAATAGGAAACTTCCAAACTCTTTTCCAAAGTGGCTATATCATTTTGCACAGTTGTCAAGAATGTATGGAAGTGCAAGTTGCTCAACAATTTGTTAGCACTTGATATTCTCAGTATTTTGTTTTTAACCACTTTAAAAAGGGTGTGGGACTATCTCACTGGGATTTTAACTTACACTTCCCTAATAGCTAACTATGTTGAACATCTTTCCATATGCTTATTTGCCATATTTATATTCTCTATGGTAAAATGTCAATTCAGATATTTTGCCCATGTTTTTAGATCACTTGTTTTCTTATTATTTTATTTACAGTTACTTATATACATAAATACATACATGTGCTTATATACATATATATGTATACTTTACACATTTTTATATTTGTCGGTACATGATTTACTTTGCTTGAACTGTCTTTCAAGGAAGCAAAAATACTAAAGTAATAAATTCAGTTTATCTTTTATATTTCTTCTTTTATGAACGATGTGTTTTCTAAGAACCTTTGACTAAGTCCAGGTCACTAAGATAGTCTTCTAGGTGTTTGGTATGCTCATGTATTGCACTGGTATCTTGCATTCTAATCATAGTTACTGTTTTTTTGCATAAAGTTTGAGGATTAGGTTGAGTTTTTATGTTGTACGTTTTTGTCTGTTTTTGTACATGAATGCCCAATTATTTCAGCAACAGTTGTTAAAAAGACTATTATTCCCACTGAAAATACTTTGCAGTATTGTTGACAATCAATTGGCCTTGATTGCATTCGTCTGTTTCTGGTTTCCATATCCTGCTTCATTGATCTATTCACTTATACCTTTATCAATGTTGCATTGTCTTGATTACTGTGGCACCATAACAAATTTTAATATTGTATAGAGTGAATCTTCTTATTTTATACTTCTTTATTAAAATTGTTTCAGTTATTTTAGTCTCTTTGTTCTCCTTATGCAATTTAGAACTGTGTATACATTTAGAAAGCTAGATTCAGAATCTGGAATAAATATATTTGCATATGATTTATTAGATTGGTACTTAAGCATTTCTGAGTTAGTGTAATTTTTTAAAATTTTACTTCCCAATCATCATTTACCACTATAAAGAAATATGATTGAACTTTTCATATTGACAGTGTATCCTGCTAGCTTGCAAAACTCATTTTTTTTGGTTTTAAACAGGGTTTATTTTTTCATTTGTTTTGTAGATACCTTGGAATTTTCTACATAGACAAATATACAATCTGTGAATAAGGCAAGTTTTTTTTTTCTTTCCTACATTGTTTTCTATTTTTACAGCATTGATTATTTTGCTCTTCTACATATTGCTTCCTTCCTTCTACTAGCTTCAGATTTATTTTTCTCTGCTTTTTCTCCTTTCCAAAGGTAGAAGCTTCAATTGCTGAATTGAACACTTTATTATTTTTCTAATGTAAATATTTACTGCCATAAATTTACCACTTCCACTGTTCTAGCTAAATTCCTCAAATTTTGATATATTGTATTTTCATTTAGATTAAAATGTCTTTCTGATTTCCAATGAAACATTCCCTTTGACTCATGAGTTATACAGAACTGTGTGTCATCTAATATTGAAATATCTGGAAATTTTTCTATGAACTTTCCATTATTTATAATTTAATTCTTTTAATATTTGAGAACATACTTTGCATGATTTCAAAATATTTAGAATTTATTGACCCATGATATGATATCTCTTGATGAACATTTTATGTATACTTGAAAATGATGTGTATTCTTTCGTTGTTGGTGGGTATATTATAAACGGCAGTTAGATCCAGTTGGTTGATGACATTGTTCAGTTCTACATCTTTGCTCATTTTCTGTTTACTAGATACCTTGATTACTGAAAGAAGAGTGTAGAAATCTCTTGTGTACTTGTCTATTCCCATTTTCAGTTATTAGGAGATTACTTCTTCAATTCTAATCTTTTCAAATTTCTCACATAGTCCAGTACAATTATTTATCTTTGTTTTCTAGTGTGTAGTCCCTGACACGTGCTTATCATTTACTTGAAATTTATTGAATTTTTATAGTTTTTTGACAAAAAGTGGCCACAACCTTACGCTAAATATAATCTAGAATATTTGTTTTACAAATTTATTTAAATAATTTGAATAAATACTTACATGAATTGAAAGGAGAACCTATAATAAATTGTAATCAATATTTTGTGAATTTATAAAATGTCATACTTTTTCAAGATACTGCTTTGTGCTATTTTCATGGACCCTCATGGACTTGATATGTATTTTAGCTTTAAGAAGCTCATAGCCCTAAATGAAGCAACATGAAGACAAAATATAGTGTATCTTATAGGAATAAACCAATCTGTTTATCATAAGACATATGGAAAATAATTATTTCCATTTGGGAATGAAATAAAATAAAAAGTAATAAAATAAAAAGTTTATGTTTCTACAGAGCTATAAAGAGTTAAAAAATATAGAAAGTCAAATTCAAAGTCAAATCCCCAGGGATATATTTTTGCTAAATGATAGTGATTTTCCAGACAAACATTACTAAAATTTATTTTAGCTATAATTGCAACAAATAAATTAATGTTCTCATATACCAGTGAGTTTTATTTCATTATTTTCTTAATTTTAAAGAACTATCAATTATTTCAAGCTCAAGAGATTTAATGGATAAATGTATAGATATAACTAAACTAATGTGATTTTATTATGAAGCATGAGATATATAAATATGTATATTCCCTTTGAATTTCTTTATGATTATTATCAAAATAAATGTAAGAAACTTGTTTTAATTTTTAGGGTAAAACATTTTGATCTAGAAAAATAATATTTTATTTTTTATGAAATAGTAAAATTGCTATCAGGTATAGAGTAGTGATATATATTTAAGAAAAAACAAAAATAAAATTATAAATATGGCTATAATTAATAGTAGATGATAGTCAATTGAAAAAATTTAAATAGCTTTTATTGCATGAAATCAGCAGTATTAGATTGCTGTTAAAATGTAGGTAAAGGGGGTCCTGGGTGGCTCAGTGGGTTATGTGACTGCTTTTGGCTCAGGTAATGATCCCAGGGTCATGAGATGGAGCACCAAGTCGGGCTCCCTGGTCAGTGGGAAGCTTGCTTCTCCCTCTGCCTTCCACTCTCCTTGTGCTCTTTCACTCTCTCAGTCAAATAAATAAATAAGATCTTTAAAAAATATGTAGGTATCAAAAATTTGTTCAATATATTATATTACCAATGATACATTATCAGTTGTTAGTTGCAGCATAAAATGTTTTCCAAAAAAGTCATATTCCTCTGTATGCCTGAAGATTAGTAACAACATTTACTGAAACAAAATGATGAGAGATAATACCCAAAACCAACACGGATTTTTTTACATAATATATAAAGAACATTTTGTATTGAAATGAGGATTATTTTTCTAATAGCCAGACTATAATTTTTTGCATCAACATTTAAATTCTGAAATCAACATTCACAAATTATTATTATGAACCTTGCTTCTCTTTCAGGAAAAAGAGAGTATGTTTTGTTACATGTAATAAATGGCATTGGAGGAATACAAAAGAGCTCTGGACCTGTTTGCCTTCTAATATGATAATAAATATAAGGAGCTTTACATTTTTTCATGTCCTATATTTAATATTTATGGGACTCTTGTCTTAAGGAAGATACTTCTAAAACTAAAAATAAACATACCTATATATGTGCACTATATAATATAATGAGCCATTTTGTAAAGGTAAGCTTATGCAAATTCTTAGTTTCTCATACTGCTTTTTAAACCTAATTCTGGTGTTATTTTTAAGACATTCCAGGATTTCCATCTGTTAAAGCTGTATTTTCTTTATAATTTTTAGATTCTCCTATCAGAGTAGCATAGAAGGACTTCTAGATAGCTGAAGACAATGGGAATGGGGTTCAAATTTTCCAATACTCCCTCCTCCCAAAATATAGAATAAATATAAAAAATACCTCGGTGAGAATCAGAGTTTCAGTATACCTAAGACAGAGAATGCCTAAACTTCAGAATGAGCTCTTATTAAAAAGCAAAATTCTAATCTCAGGAAACACTCACTCAGGTACCCAACCTGCCACAAAATTTCATGGAAGCAGACATAGGATGATAAAAATAAGCTCAAGACTGATCTCAAACCACTGTCAGTTAGAACAAGTCTACCCTAAAGCTGGAACAAGCTTTAAAAAAAAAGCCTTGCAGATTAGAAAAATAGAATATAGCTTTTCTGATAACTCTGATTTCACATTCATAGACAAATGTTCTGAGGTAGAAATGAACTGCGCTTTTTTTCTGAAATTTTTATTAAGCAATTACTTGTGTCAGATAGAACTAAGAAGTAAAAGAAAATAAGAGATGAAATAAAGTATGAAAAAGAAATGTTTCCTTCTATGGGAGAAAATTAAATATAATGACAAGCAGATAATATACAGTTAATGAAGAAATTCATATAGTATGCCATGGGTATTCCAGATATAAACTGGCTAAGCAATAAGTGATTCATCTTATTCTCTATTCTGAAGCAGAAGGATGTAATTTATATTATTTAGCTCTCATTTTTAAATGGGTATAAATGAATTTTTATCTCATAGTTAATCTTCCTTAAACACAATTATTCAAATTGTCTAGTTAATATTTCTGTGATTAGAAATATTTTGTCAGTGTACACTTTTTATGTACTGTTGACAATTTTAATTTGTTTTTAGTCATGGATAATTTAATAGCTATCTCCTGCTGACATCATTAATGAAATAGATCATGCTGTTTAAATCCTCCTTTAATTCAAGTCACCTGAAAAACAGAAGTTTTCAATAGAAAAATGCATTATTAATTCCCAGAGGATTCATGTGAAAGAATTTGGCAGGCATGTGAGACATAAAATTAAAATATCTATTTAGCTATGTGAAAGTAATAAACTAACAAGAACAAATTGCTGAAATTTGCACATTTTTACATATATTGATACTGGTTGCATTGCAGAAGCAACTTCTAAAGCAGAGACATTCCAAGAATTAGTACAAGTGAAACAATTTGTTAAGGTAAGTAAGGTTATGTTCCATTTTATATTGTATAAAAAACTACCTACATGGTTTTCTTTGTCTTTTAAAGTAGACAGCACAACATTCTTTTGTTCCCCTGGTACCTTGAATTTTCCTAACAGTGATAATATAAATGGAACAAAGAACACATTAAAACTTTCTCTAGTCCTTAGTACCTAGATAACTTGAATTTCACAAATTGATTTAAAAAGTTGAAGAAAAATACACAAAAGCCCTAAGGGCCAGCTTTGTGATGGTAGTAGGTATTGGGGAAATCGTGCTATACTGGGAAGGGACAGTTTAAAATATTTCGTCTCACTTCTATCCCTGTTTTGAGGGTTAGGTATAATCTTTACCAATGTCTCAATTATTCCTCCAGGTTAAAAGTTATCTTAAACATAAAGTTAGTAGGAATAAAAAGTGAATTAAGTAGCCACATAATATGTTAGAACACAGACTCTTAGAAGTTAATCTTTCTTTCCCTTTGAACATTTCTATAATAATTTAAGTTAAATTAAGGAATGTTTCATGGAGATTCCAATTGTTGTGTAAACTTGGAAATTCCTTTCACAAAAAATATTAGTTCATTGCTATATTAATTTCAGTTTCATATTTCCTTTCTTCTGTATTGTACAAATAAAATCTAAATGTTCATATTGGTTCAGTTATATTTACCAGGACTTTTATTTAGAGAAGATCTTTAGGTCACAGAAATATCATCGAATTTTAGAGCTAGAGAAAGAAGTCACAGGAGAAATTACATTTTTATTGTTAAATCTCACATGAGTAACTGTTTACTCTTTTTCAAACACTTCAAGAGAGGCTAATTAAGTTAGAATGCAGAAAGTCAGTTTGTCTGACTCATTGCACACTATGAGTGGAAGCGAGTGTCTTTCTGAGTATGAAAAAGGACATAAAAAATGGGAAAGATTAGTGTTCATTTACCTAAGGTATGTATATAATAAGCGAGGCCCCTATGTCTCAGCAAATATTAAGTAAAATAATTGTGTCCTTACTTGAAATATTTATCTCTGGATATACTTACTGTATTTTAGAAGTATTATATACTCTTCCTTCTTTATACATTTTTTACTATGATTTAACATTTTTAACAATTCCATGATTCAGAAAATATTATTCCATTTTACTGTTGTGAAAAACCAAGCAAAGAAAGACATGTTGTTTGGTCAACTTCTTGCATAAAGCCAAGATTCTACCAACAAAATATGACTCCAGAGCCAGTACTCTTTACTATTCAACTAGATCATTGATCAGTTTCAATGATTCTTTTTTATATATAAAGAAATAATAGGGGCTCCTGAGTGGCTCAGTTGATTAAGGGTCCGGTTCTTGATCTGGGCTTAGGTCTTCATCTCAGGGAAGTGAGTTCAAGCCCCACTTTTATAAAGAAAAAAGAAAAATATGGCATACTATATAAAAGGAATCAAAAGATAATATAGCATTTATAAAGTTAAAATACAGTATGTATTTAATAATATGTAATGGGTCATGATAGCAATTTATATTCTATTTACAGACTACTGTAAGACTATATGTATGCATTATACAATAATGTATGAATTGTGTATTTGAAATTTTTGCTAGCTTAGTTGGGTCATTCTTCAGTGAGCTTTCCTCTGGACCACCAAGAGTTTTACATACTAACAAAGTAAGAGGTAGGCATATTAATAACAAAAATATTATTGATTATATAGATATAATTAAAGTTTTAAAGTAGAACTGTATAATCAGACAGGTCTTCCATTAATTTTCAACACCTATTAGAGCAACAGAAAATCTGAATAAATTATAAACTACCATTACACATTTTATTTTGCTTTTTGATTCTATCTTTACATTTATTAAAAAAATAGTGTGATACAATTTATACAAAATGCTAAACATTAAGCTTTAAACAAATAAAAAATTCACAAAATGGTGACTGTTGCTTTTTTTTTTTTTTTTAAAGATTTTATTTGTTTATTTGACAGAGAGAGATCACAAGTAGGCAGGCAGGCAGAGAGAGAGAGGGGAGGAAGAGGCTCCCTGCTGAGCAGAGAGCCCAAAGCGGGGCTCTATCTCAGGACCCTGAGATCATGACATGAGCCGAAGGCAGAGTCTTAGCCAACTGAGCCACCCAAGCACCCCTTGAGTGTTGCTTTTAATATGACATGACGGCCACCATATACATGCTGGGGTCATTATTCTTTTTTTTTAACTGTGTTATGTTAGTCACTTTCAAATGAGGGATAGAATAGAAAGGATAGAGGGATAGAAATACATTTAAGGCTTTTGATATATATTGCCAAAGGAACAACTACAGTGTATAAAAAAATTTGTAAGGGAATTAAAAATATTTTTATAACTGAATTCTCACTCAAAAATTAGCATTTTAACTTATCATTAAAACAATAGTAATAATACTCTCTTGTGATATTGGGCAGTGGGTGGCCAACTGCAGCTCCAAGTCAGCCACAGGATCACAAGGGTAAACAACCTGTGCAGTTAAACCATTCTGTCCCCATGTGGCCATTCTGTATTTGACTTTCAGTACAATATTCAATAAATTTATGAGCTATTCAGAACTTGATCAGTTTGAAATAGGCTTTGTGCTAGGTGAATTGCCCAACCATAAGCTGATGTAAGTGTTCTAAGCTCATTAAGAACTATGATGTTCTGGAGGTTTTGTGCATTTCAACTAATGACAGGTTTATCAGGACACAACCCCATTGTAAGTCAAGGAAGATTTGTATACATAGAGTAAATGCATAATGGAATATACACCAAGCTTTTGACATAGTTTGGCTTAGGGGATAGGTTTACATGAAATTATTTTTAAAAAATCATTTTAGCTTAAATGATATGAAATATATTGTTTTAATTTGGAAGCAAAATAGGAATTAAAACTTTAATTTTTAGTATGTTTAAGTATTACCTCTACAGATTCTGTCATTTATGTTAAAAAGTCCCTCTTTACCTCAATAGTAATGATGTTTTTAACTATGATTTCTGGTAATATATGTTTCAAATTTTGTCACATAATTTTTATTTATTAATTATATTTAAGATTTTATATATAACTAAATTTACATTGCCATGATTAAGAAATTTTATTATAACTTTCCCAGATTATGTGTACTGTTATCTGAGAAAGAAATAAGAAATCTCAAGACTATAGATAGCCATAGGGATAAAGTCTGTGTGTATCCTAAATAATGTATATGTTGTTTATATTCATATATATTATACACATACATACACCATTTTATCTAATTAAACACATAGGCCTTGTAAAATTGTTCAAATAGATTAATGATTCCTGAGCAATACTATATAATATATTCATGTTAAATAAAACCACAAGAGGATTTCAGTTGGGAGACAGTGGAAGGAGGAGGAAAAAAATGTTCCCTTTGAATAGAAAACAGATTTTTTTCCTGTTTTTTGTTTGTTTGTTTGTTTTTGTGTGTCTTTTTCTTATGTAAGGACTCCTACTAAGGCAGTATGAATGTGGTGTTTCAAACTGGTGTAGATTGTTATAAGCATTCGAGTATACCAGTCCCACATTTTGTGTTTCTGCTCCTTAGCAGAGTAGACAAAGAAATCTTACAAAAAATTATAATTGATAAAATATTGCTATCTGCACTATCCAACAAATTCCTGAAAATTAAATAACATAATAAATTAGAATAAAAAATGAGGGCACATGGGTGGCTCAGTTGATTACATGTCTGCCTTAGGCTCAGGTCATGATTCCAGAGTGCCAGGATCTAGTCCCACATCTGGCAGTCTGCTTCTCCCTCTGACCCTCCTCCCTTTCATGCTGCTTCTTCGACATGCACTCTCTCTCTCTCTCTCAAATTAATAAAATCTTTAAAAATAATAATAAAAGAATAAAAAGTGAACAGTAAATGTGAATTAACTGTTCATAGAGTTCCATACTATGAAGCTAATCAATAAAGAGATTATAACCTTATAAGTTTGTATGGAAAAAACTTTTAAAAGATACAGACTTTGGCCCTTTGATATTCAAAAAAGTAAAAAAGTTGAATAATGACAAATATCAATGAAAATTTGGGATAACTGCTTCAGGAGAGCATATAATATATAATTCTATAAATACATAGTCTACGGCATGCATTTATCCATTGAGACCCAAGATTCAATTTTCCTGTTATTCATCCTTAGGAGAACCAAAGGCACCCATTTGCAAGAAGACGGTTTTTTATTTTTTTAAAGATTTTATTTATTTATTACTTGAAAAAGAGAACAGCTGAGGGGCGAGGCAGAGCAAGAGGGAGAAACAGGCTTCTTGCCGAATAGGGATCCCTAGGGGGGCTTATCCTAGGACCTGGAGATCAGGCACTCTCACAAAGAGACATTTATAAGGATATGCAATGCAGTGGTATTTGTTATTGTACAGAGTAGGAACTGACCTAGATATCTACATTAGAGAACTGGGAATAATATGAGGATCTGTACATCTATTGCATTCTAGGTAGCAGGCCCACATATATTAACCTACACAGATATAAAAGTGTGAAAAATATAAGAAAAATATTTTAGTGAAAAATATAAGAAAAATAATTGATTATTCTCTCCTTAAAATACATGTATTACATTGTGTTCATTTTAATACATCTTTCTGTTGTTTATACTAAAAACTGCCTTTTGTTGCAAAAATAAATCATATAAATACAAAATGAGATATAAGCTAATATATAATTGTTAGTAAAATTGTCTTTATATGTAAATATTGTGGAACATATCCTTATAGTCAAGACATCTCTTAGACATGTGATAAAAATTCATAGTATTATGATGATAATACTTCAAATTAAATATCATAAATATGCATCTAATTAAAATTTAAAATAACAAAATTATACATGAATAATTTACAATCAACTGATTAGCTCCTAAAAAACCTAGTTGTTCATATAAATATTTGTTCTTACTCAAAGAGGTCCCAATGGTTTTGAATGGCTTATTACTAGCTTTTCACATTCATAACAGTTTCAAATCACATTTTATTTTGTGAGAAAAATCTAAGAAAATAACAATAAAAATATTCTACTCCTGATACAGTAAATAGGAAAGGACAACATGCAATTTTTATTGCATTTTTTCAATGTATCTTTTTAAAATCAACTATTTAAGAAAATAAATTTTGCAGTCAACAACTTTAGAACAAAAGGGCATGTGAACAAAACACATAATTTTATGCTGAACTTCTTTAAAAAATAAATCCAGATACATTTCTGGAATAAGAAATAAGATAACATGAATTTATAAGTATTTGTTACAAAATATAAGATTTTTTTCACATAGACTTATAATATGAATTACAAAGTTTGAGATAAACCTAGACAAAGTATATTTTTCACTCTGTAAAGCTGTAGCTATTTGTGGAAAGCTAGAGTATAAATCCTATTAATTTGTCGTAGGTGGCATTTCTTATATTTTATAAAAACTTTACACTAAAACTATATACCAAAAAATACATATCTTAAAATATTTAAATATCTTAGCATATAAAATATTATTGTTAAAAACACTTTAGTTTGAATAATATGCTCATTCAACCTATTTGACACTGATTGCAAAAGGACTACCAAGTAGAAAGATGATTCAATACTGAGGAATAAATATAAATGTTAGGTTAAAATTTTTAAAAAGACACATAATATTTACAGTACTTAGACCAATAATCTCAATTTTAGGAATTCATTTTAAAGAAATCATCCAAAAAAATTATTTTAAAAAGAGAAAAATAAAAAACTATGAAATGTGAGGCACTTGAGTTGCTCAGTTGGCATCGGACTCCTGATTTCAGCTCAGTTCATGATATCAGGGTCTTGGGATCTAGCCCAGGGTCAGCTCTGTGTTCAACATGGAGTCTGCTTGGGATTCTCTCTCTCCCTCTCCCTCTGCACCACTCCCTGTCCTCCCTTTCTAAAACAAAACAAAACAAAACAAAACAAAACAAAACAAAACAAAACAAAAAACTATGCAGTGTGATGGCTAATATTATGTAGGTCAACCTGAATGAGCTAAGAAATGCCCAGAAAGCTAACAAAACATACCTGGGTATGTCTGTGAGGGTATTTCTGGAAAAGATTAACTCACCAATGATTTAAAAAGGTATTTGATGTGCATTTAATTAAAATTAAAATCATTGAAAAGTTTATGAATAAATTATCTCATGCCACTGCTTGGTAATGAACATTGTGAGATTACTTTCTTTAAAAATATAAATCAGATGAATTTTGTTACAATTACATATCTGAAATATCTCTTTATATCCCTTATTTCAATGAAGAAATTTTGGATAAATCCTGTATCTTTGAAAGGGTTTTTTTTTTTCAAAGTACAGTTATAGCATGTATAGTATTTATGAATAAAGTATACATTAAGATATTCTCAAGTGGGCAAAAAAGTCATTAAAAAATAAAATTTGAAAAAAGACATGATGACAGAAACTTGTAAGAAAATCAGGTACAATTTTTTTTTTATAATTTCAAGTTTTTATTGAAATTCCAGTTAGTTAACAGGCAGTGTAATATAAATTTCAGGAGTAGAATTTAGTGATTCATCACTTACATACACCGCCCAGTGCTCATCACAAGTGCCCTCCTTAATGCCCATCACCCATTTAACCCATCCCCCACCGACCTCCCCTCCAGCATCTCTCTGTTCTCTATAGTTAAAATTCTGTTTCCTGATTTGCCTCTATCTTCTTTTCTCCCCTATGTTCTTCTGTTTTTGCCAAGAAACAGACTCTTAACTATAAAGATCAAACTTGGTTTTGTTACTGAAGGGGAGGTGAATGGGGGATGGATTAAATGAGGAGGGCACTTGTGATGGGCACTGGGTGTGGTATGTAGTGAAGAACCACAAAATTCTCCACATAAAACTAATATTACACTGTCTGTTAACTAATGGGAATTTAAATAAAAACTTGTAAAGGGGAAAAAAGTGTCCGTTTCTTGGTTTTCCTCTTTTTTTTTAAAAAGTCTCTTTTCTAAAACACCTTAATATCTTTCATCTTTTACCTGCTTAATTTAACATACAGTACTTCAAATATGTCATGTTATTATATTGCTCCATGACTTTCTTTAGCTGTAAAATCCTCTTCATCTTTCAAAAATTCTCCTTTTACGAAGTTTTACTGCTTATCCATACACCAATAGAAGTGAAAAATTATTACTTTAGTGTCCTGTATACCCTATGAATAGCTTTTCAAACACTGTCTTGCATTGTTTGTTTATGTATGTTTCACAAACTGAATTTGTAGCCTCAGTACCTCCCGCTCCATTTTTGGTTTTTCTTCCTCACAATCAGATTCACATTGATAATCATCATAATAACTAACATTATTGAGTGCTATGGGTATGAGATAATGTATCTTGATGTGTTAATACTGGGTATGGGTATGATGGATTTAATTCTTCAAATTTATTGAACTTCTGTATTTACAGTGTTTTGTTTGATTCTTATGAAATACACAGCCCATAAAAAGTGAGAGCCAAAGTATTATTCCTGCTTTCAAAAGAAAGACAGTAATATAGACAAACATGACCAACAAACATAAGTAACGCTATATAGATGCAAATAAATTACTACAAGGGTACAATAATGGTGATACTAATTTTGCCTCTGAGGATTTGTAAGTATTAATGAACGAAATATATTTGATCTGAGTCTTGAAGTGCACACAGAATTTTACAAAATGATGTGAATACTCCCTCTGTATCCCAACTTGGAGAGGTGAATAAATAAGAGTTGTCAAAGTCTTTTTTAAATAGTCTTATCTAACGTCTTATCTAAAATAAGACTAGTCAAAATTTTAAAATGACAAGAAATCCAATGTGCAAGAGGTGTGGGTGTTTATGGAAGATTAAAAATTACAGACCTGTACCCCTGGGGATAAAAATATATGTTTATAAAAAATAAAAAATTAAAAAAAAAATAAAAAAAATAAAAAAAAATTTAAAAAAAAATTAGTATAAGGTTAGAAGAGTTAATTGTAGAAAAGAGATTTTTATTGGAATCCACAGGAAAGAATTGAGAACAGCAGAAATGTCATTCACATGTTGGTAAATATAAGACCGTTTATGTATATGAATATGTATATATACCTAATACATATAGTCTACACATATAGAATCAAATACACAAGTAGTTACATCAAATGAAAGTAAAAAAAAATTCTATTCAAAAAGCAAATGTTGTCAGACTGGATAAATATGAAACCATGTTCTCATGATATATTGTCTACCCTTTCTACCTGTGATATACTTTAAACCTAATACCCAGCTTGAAAGTAAAAAGGAAACTATATAACATGGAAACAGTAACTAAGAGAGAGTTAGAATGGCTAAACTGATGTCAAATAAAACTGATCTTAGTAAAATGAATATTTCTTTTTTTTTTTTTAATTTTTTATAGAGAGACAGTGCACACGTGCATGAGGGGGCTGAGGGGGTGGGGCAGAGGGAGAGGGAGAGAGAGACTTCCAAGCAGGCTTCACACCCAGCGAGGAGGAGCATGCGGGGCTTCATTTCACAACCCTGAGATCTGACCTGCGCTGATATCAAGAGTCAGTTGCTTTACTGATTGAGCCACCCAGTTGCCCCAAAATGAATATTTCTAGAGGAAAAAGTCATTCCATAAGGATTAAAGAGTTTATTCATCAGGAAGATGGAACAGAAATGAACTATATACAAATAACATTGTGTACATAAGTCTGATTTTTGTTTTTGTTTTTGTTTTTTAAGATTTTATTTAGTTATTTGAGAGAGAGAGAAAAAGAAAGTGCATGAGTAGGGGTGAGAGGCAGAGGGAGAAGGAGAAGCAGACTCCCGGTTGAGCAGGGAGCCCAACATGGAGCTCAGTCCTAGGACCCTGACAGCATGACCTAAGCTGACCTAAGCTGAAGGGAGACAGCTGACTGAGCCACCCAGGTGCCCCCATTTAATTATTTCAACAAGCTTACAAATATGCTTTATTATATTCTTTATCTATTACAGAAAAATTAAAATCACATTTTGCATACCATACAAGGTAGTATTATACTACTATTTTTATATCTTTTCAATAAATGACCACTTATAGACCATGTGATTTTTTAACATCTTTATTGAAATATATATAATACTATAAAATTAAGTCATTTAAAGTGTACAATTCAATATTTTCTTAGTGTATTCATAGAGTTGTATAATCATCACCAAAACCTAATTTTAGAATATTTTGATCATTCCTGTTGTGCCCATTAGCACTCTTATATCCTCTCTCCAGCCTTAGGCAAACACAAATCTACTTTATTTCCCTATAGATTTGCCTATTCTGGAAATTTCATATAAATGCAATTATACACTATACCATCTTTTGACTGAGTTCCTGAACCCTGCATCCAGGTTACAGTGTATGTAAGAACTTCATTCATTTTTATTGCTGAGTAACACGCCATCATATGGTATACCACATTTTGTTTACCCATTCACCCACTGATGGACATTTGGATTATTTTCACTTTTATGCTGTATGAATAAGTGGCATATAAGTATTTGTGTACAAGACATTTTGTGGACATCTGCTTTCCTTTATCTTGAATATACACTTGAGAGGAGAACTGCTCCATCTTAGGTTTAAAATTTTTAAGAACTGTCAGATGGTTTTCCATTTTAGTTGCATAGGTTTATATCCCACTGGTAAAGTATGAATGTCTCAAATTTTCCACATTGTCACCAACACTCGTTATATTCTGTCTTTTGATTTTAACCATTTTAGTGCATGTGAAGTAGCATTTGCATTGTTTTGATTTGCATTTCATTGAAGACTAATGACAACGAATATTATTTCATGTTCTTTCTGGTCATTTTTATTTCCTTTTTGGAGAAACATTGATTCAAATCAATTGCCCATTTTTTTTTAATTGGTCTGTCTTTTTATTATTGAGTTGTAAGAGTTCTTTACATGTTCTGTATCCAAGTCCCTTACAAGATACATGGTTTGGGAAAAAAACAATTCCCACTTTCACTTTTTTGATAGTAGCATTTCTTTCATTTTGATGGTAGCCCTTAAATCACAAAATATTTTAAATTGGATGTAATCTGATTTATCCATTTTTTTTCTTTGATTGCTGGTCTATTTGATAGCGTATCTGTGCTGTTGCAATAGCATCAAGTATTTGTGGGTTTCAGTTTGTGGTCTGCAGCAGGATTTCATATTTAATTCAACTGGTAAAATCTGCAAGGTACAGAGATCAACATTAGTTGCAATTGTGTATTCACAAGACTAATTCCTTGGTATTATCTGGGACGGAATTCTATCAACTCGCACCCAACACTTTGTATTTACGGGCTTACTGGTATTTTGGTTAATTCACCAATAACATATGAGGTTATTTTCTGCTGAATTTATCTGAGTTTTTTTATGCTGACTGCACAGTAAAAATAAATAAATAAATAAATTTTTTTAAAGATTTTAAAAACCTTGCTACAACCACCAAGAGAATAAGTATTTGTGTCATTCATTAGATACCAGAGATGATAATTTGAAAGGATGTATAAAAATGAGAAGTCATTATGCTAGCGAATTATTTTTACTATCCCTGAATTATCTTTTGATAAAAATATTCAAATTTCCTCTTAGGTAGAGAATTGCTTTTCACTCTATTGTGCATACCTCAAAAGAAGTTAATCAAGGTACACTTCTTTTCTTGAACAGTGGGAAGAACTATAATAATAATAATAATAATAATAATAAATATAAAAGAAGATGAAAGGGTTTTCTCAGGAAAATGAGTTTGAAAATGTTTGGTGCTTATCCATTATGATGAGTTTTTCCTACAAGCTCTGATCTCTAGCTCCTGTCAGAATTTGAGCTTTGCCACAAATTTAGTGAATTGCCCACTATTTTCAACAAAAGTTTTTTTTTTTCCCCTTATGAAGTAAAGCATTGTTTAAAGCACTTGCAATGATCCTTTGTTTCCATTTTAGTTTAAAATGAGGTATAAAATAATTCTACAGAGATTAAAAAGAAAAAGAGTGCTACCCTAAACTCTATGATCAGGTCGGCTTCAGATTAACAAAGTCAGATTCCATAAAGGAAAGATTTCCATCCCATTGTTCCAGTTACATAAATATTGATTTTTTTTTTAAAAATAAATAGTATAGAGAACAAACCCCAGAGAGGAGGTGCACAGGTGTATGGGATGAAATAGGTGATTGGGATTAAGAGTGCATTTATCATGATTGAGTACTGAGCAATGTATGGAAGTGCTGAATCACTATATCATACACCTAAAACTAATATACCACTGGGTGTTTAGGCAAAAACATTTTTTAAAAGTAGATACTAGACTGACTTTTTAGGTTATCAATTGCTTCTCTCCTAGTTTCCTCAAAGGCATTTTGTACTTGAAAGTATTTGTTGCACTGACATAATTAAGTCTGATACAAACCTGAAGGAAGATATAAACACAAAAAGGTTACAATAAATCCAACCCTTCTTTCTTTTGTACTATGCAGATGGCATCTACACAGTCAGCTCACATTTAGAAGGAAATCATAATATGTGACCTATGAGCCTGCCTTGGAATGGCCTGTTGCCCATAGCTATAACTACTAATTGAGAAAATGGAGCATAAAATTACAAAGAAGCATAGAGAACCAATACTTAAAATCTTAAGAAAACTTAATTAATTGAGAGAGCAATCAACAGAAGTAAAGAGTGTTATTTAGGAAATGATTATGTGAACTATGATAGAGGTGAAGATGGGGAAAAGATAAAACACAGAATGTCGTTAATTTCATTACTTTTTATGAAGTTAGGAAAATTAAATGCCATGACTTTAATAATGTTCAAATGAAAGAATGACAGCTTGAATACATTGTAAAGCATTAGGTTTCAGAAAAGATTGTTCAGAGCCAGTTGTCTAATTATGTGCTTAGAATTTTTTGGTATAAAATGTGCATTTAAGGCATTTCCACAAATCATTCTTCTATTCCCCCAGCCCCATTACTAACATTCTGTCCTTACAAGAGTCCCCTGTTTTGCTTTACATCATTTGAACCTAGGACTGTTTCTTCCTTTTAAATGTCTCTTCCATTTAGAATCACTATTTTGTGAATTTCAAAGGCAATTATAAGGTACAGTAATGGAAATTATGCCCTTCTTTATAAAAAGCCCTTTTAAAAAGTAATGGAATTTTTCTATTCTTCAAATTTACTATTTTAATTGCATCTTGTTTTTTCTTTTCATTTCTTGTGACACAAGTAGTGTAATATTTGTAACTGCTCTCATTTGCCTTTTCCTTTGTAATCCCAAGATCAGAAGATCGCCACAGGTTCTTGTATTATTCTAACATCTGTTTTTCAAGAAAGCAGGAATGATAAAGCCTAATTTGATTCTCAAAGATATCTCATTCTGTAATTGCTCACCATTATACTCATTTAATTTCCACAGAAATTCTGATAATAAAAAGAAGTCATCTTAAAATTGAAAATTTAGTAAAAGACAAATTATTTCCATTATGTCTATAAATAATACCATTGTATCATTATATATAAAATATGAAACTTTTGTATTTCTATAAACTGAGTGTATTTTAAACATAATATTTATTCCCTTCTGTGGCATGTAGAAGCTAATCAATACAAAGTTTTAAGTATGAAAAAAAAATATGTAACTAACATCTTTTTAGCACCCAATATAGGCTAGCATTCTTTTAAATATTTGGATGCATTTTCTTATTTAATTCACAAAATCACCCCCATGAAATCAAATTATAATTTATCCCCATTTTACAGATGAGGGAACCGGGGCTGCTAGGTACTGCCCTGGAATTGAAGATAGCATGGCAAAGAATGCAAATATGTTCTTGGGCTCCGCAGTTCATCTGTTCTAGTGGGGAAGATAGCCAACACCAACAAGTAAGGAAACAAAGAATTTCAAGATAAACAAAAAGGTTACAAAGGTGCAAAATAACAGGCAGAGGTGGTGCTTCAAATAACAAGGTGGAGAAATCTTTTTTGAGGATTTGACACTCATAATGAGACCTGGAGGAAAATAAAGAACCACTTATGGGAAGAATTGTAATGAAATTATTTTAGTATAAAGGAATACTAAATGCAAAAGCTCCACGTAAGGGAAACAAACGTAGCCAATAGAATAGGCAACTGACAGAAAGACAGTGTGGCTGGGAATTGGTGAGTACATATAATTTAATACAGCTAAAATGATAACTAAGGATCATATCACTTGGGGGCCAAATCAGGGAGAACCTTGACAGCCATATTGATGATGTGTGACTTATCTTAAACTCATTAGAGGTCACTGTGGATTGAAATCATGCATTTCTTTCCATGTTGAGCTATTTTCTTGTTCATGCATCCTTGTTTACACAGCATTTTCATTTTGTGTTTGTTTTTCTCTTCCATAATATTTTGAGTCATTTATGAACAGGGCCTCTTCTTCCTTTATTTATCCATAGACCTAGCATCACACTGATGAAGTTTAAGGCATAATTAACTCTAAATGAATGATTTAAACTTCAGGGGTTTTAATAATGGCTGTTTCCACTGACTAATGTACATGAATTACAATCAGAGATGTAGAAAATTTTAACCCAGTTTCACAATCTTGTACCAGCTACCACTCTCCAAAAAAATCTTTAGAGTAAACTGAATCTCTAATTGTATATTTTATATAGTATATTCAGGGCTTTCTCATTAATAGAGCGGCATAACATAAAGGACACCCAACCCAATCTTTTTAACATCTTTTACAAAATATCAAACATGTATTTAAAAAGACTAACAAAGAGCTGAGATTTTATTTAATCCCACTGCTCACGTTGTTTACTATTATTTCCCTCAGATATTAAAAATGTATGTCTAAAAATTGTTACATTAATATGGACCCTTTTGTCTTATTAACTCGTACTAATGAAAATTCTTAAGAGACCCTTATCCTTAGTAGGACTTATTAGTGTCTTGCTCTGAATCTATCATTTTGGAGCGCCTGGGTGGCTCAGTGGGTTAAAGCCTCTGCCTTTGGCTCAGGTCATGATCCCAGGCTTTCTGCTCAGCAGGGAGCCTGCTTCCCTTCCTCTGTCTCTCTCTCTGCTTGCTTCTGCCTACTTGTGATCTCTGTCTGCCAAATAAATAAAATCTGGAAAAAAATCTATCATTTTGATCTCTTTTCAGTCCAGTTATTCATATTTATTCCCTACCTTTTTTTATTTCTCACAAAAGAAGAAACATTCAGCAAAATATCTGTCTGTTATTGTCATTTATGGTGAGTCTGATAGATATAAAATAAGGGACAGGGACAGGGCAAATGTGACAAGGTTTTTTTTTTCCTTGTGATTTTTATCATCACTTATTTCATAATCCCTGTTTATCACTGTGCTAGAACTAGAAAGTCACTGTGACCCTCAAAGAAAAAGCTCAGACGAACTTCTTTTCTAACCTTGAATGTCTTCATTGTTCATTTTGTAGTTTCTCTTTTTTAACTAATTTCAAAACAAATTGGCTTTATTAAATTCTTTATTCAGTACCTATTTTACTGGATTTTGCACTTTGAAATTGTAATTGTCACTTCAGATCAGATTCCCGTCTAGTTTCATAAATGTTCCTCCACCAAAGAGAAAGACAAGACTGATCCAACTCTGACCTGACTTTGAAGTCAGTGGTTAGAGAGCCACGTTGAAAATCATTCTTAGAGCAGTGAAGACATAACAGAAATCTCTCTCTCTCTCTCTCTTTTTTTTTCAAGATTTTATTTATTTATTTGAGAGAGAGAGCGAGTAAGAGAGCACAAGAGGGTAGAAGGTCAGAAGGAGAAGCAGACTCCCTGTGGAGCTGAGAACCCAATGCAGGACTTGATCTCAGGACTCTGGGATCATGACCTGAGCTGAAGGTAGTCACTTAACCGACTGAGCCACCCAGACACCCCAAACTTCTCTCTCTCTTTAATAGACTGCTTCACACTTACATTATGCAATTTGTTTATTATGTTATGTTAGTCACCATACAGTATGTCATTCGTTTTTGATGTAGTGTTCTAAGATTCATTGTTTACGTATAACACGTAGTGTTCCATGCAATTCGTGCTATGCAATGTTTAATAGGCCTTTCAACTTTAAGGGGATGTGCCCCACTGGCTAAATTACATTTTTTCTGCATTTGCAGTATTGTCTAATCAAATTTAAATGCAACTTGTTCAAGATAGATTAGAAACCCAGAACTATTCTAATTCCTTGGCAAACTCATATTTCATTTACATGGATAGAGAGAGCAACTTTATTCCTACCTCCTTTAGTCCCTGTGTGTTAAGTGTCTCAGTATTTATTGGAATAAAAGGTATGTTTTCAAGTATGCATTTAAAACAACACTGGGAGTAAATTTTAATGTTTTTCTCTCTTATAACCATCTTTATTGCATGTGTTTTAAACATTTTTTCTGCATACATTACAGAATAGCTTTCATATCCACTCCCTTAAATAACAGTTTGCAATATAGCAAACAATTCATATCATCTTTATTATGTGTCTTTTATTCTTAACTGAGATATAAGACACATTAGCCATGAGATAGTTGTTAAATCTTGATCTGAGTTTGGTATATTTATCTTTTAAACAGTATATACATCAATGTGTCTGTGACAGACACCAAAAAGGACTATGAGAAAGGCTAAGTACTATATGCAGAAACAAATTGTAGGCCCTGGCAAATGCATCTTTTTAGGTTTTACACAGAAAATTTAAGTTAATAAATCTAAAGAATTCATTCTCAACAATACATTCTACCTTCTTTAAATGGCATATGTTATATTTTAACATGTTTGTCTTTATAAAAATGACAATATAATTAAGTTCAAAGTGGTATGTTATCATTGTCTTAATGTAACAGATACTTCTATTTAGCACATAAGTATGTCAGACACTTGTTATTTACTTTATTTCATTTAATCTTCAAAATTATCCTACCATGTAACAGTATATTCATTTGACCAATTGTCATAAAAATAAATCATATAGTTTTCTTCTGTGGCTCATAAAACTTTCTTATTTTAAACTCAGAGTGACCTATTAAATAGCTTCATCACTTTCATTTTGCAGATTAAGAAACACCAAAGCTAAGTTACTTTGCTGGGACCCAAGAAAAATCTAAGATTCCTTATTAATGTTTGCTTTAAGAATCCTAACAATTGCCACTTCTCATACTTCATACTCCCTCTGTATATGTCCAAAGATACTGGAACCAATTGTATTATACAGGTCATTTTCTTTTCTGTATTGAATAATAAATTGGGGTGTGCCAAAATAATTAAAAGTCTTTATTTTGAAGATTGGCAGTAAATTGAAAGATTCTTTAAATGTTGAGCTTATCCATTCTTCCATTGAACATTGATTACCATGAGAGCTGCTGATTTTAATGACATTTTACATAATAATTTCAACTTAAATGAGATTTTGAATATTTTAATAAGCTATGTAGAATTTTCAATAGAATCTATAATTGACATCTCAAAGTAAAACTTTTCCTTTCATTTCTTTATGCTTGAGCAAGTTTCTAAAGAACGTTTATATGAAATGCATTTTAACATTTTAATTATTGATATTAATGTTTGACACCAAAAGTTGGTAAATTCAGTGTTGCCCTCTTCAAAGAGATACTTAGAAGAATATATTGACCCAAATAAATAGGTCAGCTTTTCATTAGAGCTTTTTAAATTTCTGTCTAATTTCTTCTATAAATGTATTATTTTGAATATTTTTAGGGTAAGAAAATATTTTTCCATCAAAGCAGAAATTCATTCCCTGGAAGAGCCTAAGGCCATCATGAATTGTTATATTTATATAAGTATCAATTATGCTACCCATTCAGGTTTAAAATATCAATTGATCATTATTAATCACATCAATTGTGTTTAAAAGTATTTACACTCTCCAGTGTTTCCTAAAATTTGGACTAATTTATATATTTTACCCCTGAATTGTGATTATTATAAAACATATATCTGATTAAAATGGTATAACGGATTTATAAAGCAATAATTCTCTCTACTGCCCCACTGCTTGAATTATTCATATTTGATAAAATATACTTAATTAAAATTATCAATATTTTACTTGCAAAATTGGGAGAGACAGTGTAAGGAAAATATTGACAGACTAAATGGTATGCATGCCTTGTAACACCTTAGGTGAAGTGAAATTTTAAGAAACTGTAATATATCAAACAAATGTGGTCAGTTTCAAATCTTTTTTCCATAAGTAAATGTGAAAAGGGGACTTGAGAGAATAAGAATATCTATAAACTGAAGAATCTTAGAATGTTCCCATTGTGATAATGAAGAAACAGTAGTGGAGTCTCCAGACTAAACGAGCACCTGAGACCATTTTCATAAAGGTCCCCTGATTGTTCCAGGGATTTCCTGCTAAGACAAGATTCCTTGGTGTGCTCAATAGACAACTATGCCTGGAACACAGAAACAATCTAGGCAATCAGGCATTAATGAGCGAGACCAATACCATCACATCCATTTCTTTATAAAGAACATTCAAAAACATCAGAGATATGTCCATGAAAAGTCTTGCATTTCTAGGACAAAAGATTGGAAGGAGGGAAAAAAGAAGGGGAGTAATGCTCTATGTCGACAGAACTTAATTTTTTCAACCTCATATGTCTTGGAAAGAGTGCTAGAAATCAAGAGCAAGTGTTGTCACTGTTCTCCAGCATTAAATGCCTTTGCTGGGGAAATTTCTATAATAGTCTAGATCCTGCCAATAAATCCTGTCTCATCAGTACCATTTCTTATTCTTACACATAATGCTCAGACCAAACTTTTATAGTAATTCCCAAATACCTCATTCGTCTTATAGCCAAGCCTTTGCATTTGTTTTCCTCATCTGGGAGTGCCCGTCTTTTTTCACCTGGATAACGATCATGCAGCCTTCATGTCTCAGTTTCTATGTTACTACTTATGGAAACAAATTTTAGTGATTCATAAATCCCAGGCCATTTTACCTAATCTACCTTTTTTCCGTGTTTATCCTATCTTAGCATTGATGGCTCTTGGATGTGAAATCTCATGTGACAGATTTCACAAACACTGTGGAACTGTAATGAAAGTTGAACTATGTCTGCCTTGCTGATGTTTTTCTAATGCCAAAATAATACCTAGTACATGGGAGGCAACCTAACCTAACCTAACCTAACCACTACTGTATATGACAATTTCTATGAAACACACTGAGTCTCAACACAGGACACTCAAGGATACTTCCTTTTAATCTTCTTTGGTGCCTGGCCTTTTGTAGAGAGGACAAGTGATTGCAAACACATGAATGCATCTTTTAGTATTTGACCCCAAAACAATCTTAAACTTTTCAAATACTTTAGAAATTATATAGTTGCACACTCTAAGGAGAAGGAATAAAATAACATAAGAATTATATAACATATTAATAAATCAGATCACCAGTAACTGAATGATCTAACATCCCTCTCCCCCTCCAAAAAAAAAAAAAAAAAAAAAAAAAAAATCAGTCTCCTGAATCCAAGTTTGGTCAATTTAACTTTTTCATAAATTATTGACCTATTTATTTCATAAGAAGAACATCTTCAATTTTTGCCCAGCAGGTTGGACTGCTAGCACTGTAATCTAATTACAAGTCAATCCAGGCAGACTGGGTTCAATTGGAATAACACTCTATTCATTTTAAAAACCTGCATAATTCAGGGCACCTGGCTGGCTCAATCCATTGAGTATCTGGCTCTTGGTTTCTGCTCAGTTCATGATCTCATGGGTCATGTCATTGGGCTCCAGGCTCAACTGGGAGTCTGCTTGAAGATTCTCTCCCTCCACTGCCCCCCAACTTCTGTGCACGAGTGCTCGCTCTTTCTCTCTCTATTTCTCAAATAAGCAAGTAAAATTGTAAACAAAACAAAACTCTCCATAATCCATTTTTCAATTGCATTTCATCTAACACCCTTCTAATTAAGATTAGAATTAATGCCTCCCTCACCTATGAACATTATTCCCTTTGATTATGGTTTAGTTTGAGAAGAATAAAGACGAATAAGTGACTAGAATCTCCACAAATTACCTTGATGATGAATACAGTCACGTGTAGATAGCTACTGCAATCACTGTGCTTTATTGGTTGCTTTTCTTACTCTTAATACTGAATCTCTAGCCTCCTACTTAATCCCCACTCTAAAAATTTCTGAGGTTGTCCTTTTCAGGATCACAAATATGCCCACTCATATTCCGAGTCATACTAAGAGTTTTGACCTCTCTCACTATGTATTTTAGCGCCCAGCGATATCTGCTACTGTTCTTTTGTCATGGGAATTTCTTATCATTTCAATCCATGCTCTATTTGAAGCTACTTTTTCCCATGGAATGAATCACCATCGTGCAGATGCAGTGCCCCCCCACTAGGGATGCAAGTGTGGATAGATAGACTCAATTCTAGTCTCTACAGTCTGTAAAATGAAATAAACAAAAATAAAATGGAAGTGATATCCAGTGAACTATATTGAGCCTGGACTCCAGAACCACATCCTCTGGGTTCAGACCCTAAATCTAGAATTTTGTTATTTCTGTGATCTAGGGCAATTTAATTTAGCTGTGTCTGTGCATCACTTTTCTCACTGGTAGAGTGGAGATTAAATTCTATTTCCCTCATAGCTATGTTACCAGACTTAAAACAGATAAAATTTCCAAAGTTCTTAGAATAATATTTGGAATATAATACCTCATAAATATATGTTGTTTTTTTTTTTTAAAATCAGCTCTAAATAACCATCCTTGAAATTGTCATCCCATAAGATAGCAAAATAATGTTCTACAAAATAACCACAGTCACATTATGACAAAATAATTCTACACTAAACCTCTTCTGGGAGTACAATATTAACAATGTTGAGTATCTTTTTTGTCTAGTGATTTATTATAGGTTTTAAGTTTTTTATTTAAATTCCAGTTAGTTAACATAGTGTAATATTAGTTTCAGGTGTACAATATAATGATTCAACACTTCTGTTCATCACTCAGTGCTTACCACAACAAGCGCACTCCTTACTCCCCATCAATTTTTAACCCACCGCACCCCTACCTTCTCTCTGGTAACCATCAGTTTGTTCTCTATAGTTAAGAGTTTGTTTCTTGGTTTGCTTCTTCTTTTTTTTTTTTTTTTCTAATTAAGTTTTATTTATTTATTTGACACAGAGAGAGAGAGATCACAAGCAGGCAGAGAAGCAGGCAGAGAGAAAGGGGGAAGCAGGCTCCCCGCTGAGCAGAGAGCCCTATGCAGGGCTCCATCCGAGAACCCTGAGATCATGACCTGAGCTGAAGGCAGAGGCGTAACCCACTGAGTCACCCAGGCACCCCAGTTTGCTGCTTTCTTTTTTCTCCCTTTCTTGTTTGTTTTGTTTCTTAAATTCCACATATGAATGAAATCATATGGTATTTAATAGTAGCAAGTGAATTTTATAAATTTTAAGAGGGGATAGAATATGTATTGTTTACCAGTTTGTGAAATCCTCTTTTTCACAATGATTTCATTAATAGCTCTCACAATTTATCCCCAATATATCATAGATTGAGAGATTTTGCTTTAAAAATTCTGTGCTAATAAGGAATGTTTCTATATTTTGTACTATTCTATTCAAGATTTATAAATTATCATTAAGCATTTTTTTGCTACTTAATTACAGTGTCTTTTACACTGCACAGAGCTTATAAATAATGCACTTGCAGTGCATAAAAAGATAGTGAAGTTTAGCAATGACATTTATTATTCTCAACATAAAAGAATATTGAACTATACTTCTATATTCTCAAAGCCACAAATATTCAGTAGCCCAGATTTACAGAATATGGCACTGGGAATTAATTATAGTCTAAAGCAAATGAGAAAGTAGGCAATACCAATTCAATTTCGACTCTTTATACCATATTTAAAAATAAAAATTGGCTATCATTTTAAAAGTGGCTAAAAAAATTGGTTATTGTTTAAAACATTTAAAAATGTTTTAAAAGTGAATGGCTAATAAGTAATCATTTCATAATCATTATAGGTCTAGAATGATAAATAAGTGATAGCGGATTTGTGTATAAAGATGGCAAGTTATAATTTTTTTCCTGACTTTCCTCAGGCAGATTGGAAACATGCATTTATATTGACAGTTTTCATCAATAAGAACTAGAATGTTGAAATTTCTACTTCTGTTTATTTATCATCAATGAATGTCCTACATTATAATTTTAAAGCATATAATAAAATAAAATTATTTCAGTATTAAAGCATTTTATAAATATTGACTTCACTTTAATTTTATACTTTTATATTTGTCATTACTGCATTTAAAAAATTTATCTAACAAATTAATATATGTGACATTGTACCTTATATTTCTTTATTACACTTAAAATAAATAATGCATATAAATAATACACAAATATGTATATTTGTATACATTTGTCTCTGTGCTTGACATTACAGCTCATTGAACACTTTGTAATATCTATATTGGATTTTACAAAATCCCTACAAATGCACACATGGCATTATTGTTCGTGGAAAGATGAGAGTCATTTAGGTAAATAAGATTCAAGCTCAAATATTTGATATTTTGTATAGAACTTTCAATCAAATGAAAGTCTTCATTGTAACTTGTACATGAAAAAGAATCAAGTATGAATTATACATACTCAAATATATCACACAGATTGATAATCTGTAAGAATGTTAACTGTAAATCTGGTTATTAATATCTTTAATAATTCATTTTAGTGGAAAGTAGTTTTCATACTAAAATTCAGTAACTCAATAAGAATTGCCCATCACATTACGTACATTGAGATAATTTTGATAACTTGAGTTTGTCACTATTTATTGGTATAATAATTTGATGGAAAAATAGCATTTAATTATGCATTTTTGTAGGTACACTGTTTAATCTATTACTGGACAATAATTTTGTTATGGAAACCAATGATCTAAACATTATACACTATAAGAAATATAATTATAAATTTGACTTTGAGATAACATTGGATTTCATATATTTAGTTGTGGATTTCATATTTTTAGTTGGAACTGAGCTCATCTTTTTTTCACTCTATGGATAAATTTTTCCATGCTTTTTTTGTCCTTTGGAGTTTTTTTCTTTTGTTTGTTTGTTTTTAATGAACATGCTCCACTTCATGCTCTGCTCTTCTGGTTGAAAAGCAGTATCCAAGAGGTTGATTTTTCTACCATTGGTAAATGCGATGTCTACTTTGAGCCTTGTGCCATTTGGACACACAACCCTGTATCTATCTTCATGATTCTATCAACTTTTATTTCTTTGATTACATTTTCCTGATTTTCCTTTCTTATCTCTGAAGCACTTTTATATTCATTCTACTTTGCTGATATTTCAGCCTTTATCCATTCTGAAAATATTGCTATAAGGAGAAGCTCATTTCCAGGACTTTTCTCTCTCTCTCTTTTTTTAAATTTTACTTTCCACAGACTTCCTAAGCAAAAAATACCCTCTTGTATGGATTTACTGCCACATAGTGGCTCCTAATGCACATGTCCAGCACAAAGGTCTTTCCAACTATATACCCCACAATTCACACTCTTTACACATTAAATTAATATTTTGCTCATTACTTGTCCATTCTAGGGTCCCTTCTCTCATCAAATGATGTACAAATTAACGTTTAAACTAAAAACCCATCTTGATGCCATCTTATTCTTCATCTTTCTCCTTCTAATCAGTCACCAAGTTCTGTCACTTAGCTCTCAGAATCTCTCTAACCCCTCTACTTTGCTTCCTTCCCTATTGTCTTTAGCAGTCTTATTCCTCTTCAGTTAATTTTTCTCCAAGTAGATGAATTTATATATTTTTTTATAAAAGTTTGGATTGAATTGCAGTTCTCCACAAATAAGTGGAGAACTGCAATTCAATCCAAACTTTTATAAAAAAATATAAATTTAAGATACCTAATGATTTCTTTTTACACGTGGAATAATTGTCAAATTATTTACCATGACATGCACAAAAACTCATCACTAATTCTACCATATTTCATATTTTAGACTCTTTGGATATCTTCCAATGCATTATTCTGTCTTACCTCTAGGTTTTCACATTTATACAGAACTCTAAACATTTTACTTTACACCTCTCTTGACCTGCATTACTCTTAGATTTACAGTGCTTTCAGAATAAGTGTCCTTCTTCTAAAAGTGCATTAGAAAAAATAAAAATAGAAAAACTGGCCTAATTGAGTTTGAAACCCATAAATTAATAAGGTTATGCTTTTTACATATGTTTGAAATTTTCTTCACGAGGAATGTAGCTTAGGATAGAAAAGATTGAAAGCAAACAATGCTTGCATTGGCTTAGTATATGTAAAATTTTCAGGTTAGATATTCAATAAAAACTACACCAAACACTAAAGCAATAGCTTCAAATACCATTTTCTTTAGAAAGGAATGCTTTGTCATGTTATCATTTTTTAAATCAATATATCTTAGTAGCTTAAGAAATACATTTTCTTGTCATTTACTGTTTATCTAAAGTATGGCCTAAATACTGTCTACTGTCAAGTAAGTGGCTTTCAGTGGAACTAATTAACTAGCAAAGATTATATAAAATAAAATAATGAGTGATTATCAGATGGCTTTTTTTATTGTTATTGTCATTATACAGTACCTTTAAAAAGGTGTAATAATAAGATTTTTAATAGTAATTAAATGAAAAAAATTTTTTTCTAAATTTTGAATTATAATTTCAGTTGTTATACTTGCTCCTTACTAACTTTTTTTAACATTAAACAAGGAGTTCAACTATCTAGAGTATTAAATTAGAATGTAAAAGTAAAGTCATCTTTACCTTTTAAGAGTATTTTGTTTAACTCTCAAGCAAGTGGGTGCATAAGAGGTGTGATTCACATCATTTTCCCCTGTTGTATTCTGGTCAGAGTTTATGGTATAATTTCAACATAAAGAAATCTCTCTTTCCCATTTTTAGTGAAATAAAATGACAGAACTGTAGGTCATTAATTCAATTGTTCATTATCTCTGCCTAGATTTCCATATCATTGCTTAATGACATTTTAAATTGTGGATACATAGTCATTTGGTTTATCAGAGATTCAACATCTCTGTGAGACTGCTGACTCTGAAATGTTTGTCTTTAGATTCAAATCTATATCCTGTTTTTTTTTTTTTATCTCAATTTGGATGCCTAAAAATAGCAATGTTTTTCTCAAATCAACTTCTTGCTTATGGCTTTCTTTTAAAAAAAAAATTGCTTCAATAATCTTTTGGATTCTTGGGTTTAGAAGTGCAAAGACTTTTTGAATTACTTTGGTTCTATTTGAGTCACATCCTATAGATAGTCAAGTCTGTATTAGTCTGCATTAGAAATCTTTAAGAAGCAAAAGACAAAATACAGGTACCTTACTAAAAACAAATGTAAGCAATAATAGAAACAGTATCTCATCTCTAACTGTCCTATAGATCCTACCTTAAAAATTCCTATTCAATTTTATTCTTCATAATGTCAATACAGTCAACACCCTTTTATTACTTGTGCGCAGTAGTCATTAATTCTTCTCATTCTCTGCTTGATTCTTCTTTTCTTGAACATTTAATTTTACTTTTACTTTTTCCCACAAGAACTAGAATTAGTCATGTTACTTTCGTTACCTAATAAACTATGAACTGAAGTAAATTTTGATCCTTGGGTGTTGCTCATTTCATTCTCTATTCCTGCCTCTGTAATCATGGTAACATATTTTGAGATGAAGCCTGTCAGCCTGAATTTCTGATTGACCATGATAAACAGAGAGTTGTGGCTGATCTGTGATAGAATGTGGTATGAAGAAACAATTGCAGTTGTTTTAATCCATTGAGATTCATGTGTTCGTTGTTGCTGTCACATAATCATATCTTCCCTGATTTACAGTTTCCATACCAACCTCCATCCTGCATTAACTCAACATTTTCTGCACACTTAATAATTTAGCCATCTTTCTAACTCCTAACACATTATCTCCTAACATGACTTCAAAATATTGTGTATTTCCTTATGACCTGATAAATTAACTACAAACTCTTTGGATCTAAAATTGAGATTATTTCTATATTCTCATCATTGTCACTTTGGAAGAAGTTGTGAAATATTCGGATACAGGAGATAAAACCAGAAAAGGAACAAATCACAACTTGGCAAGTTTTAATTCCATGACATTTGTTGAAAATAGGGAGAAAACTTACCAGCATGGCAGACAAGACTGACTAAGTCAACAGAAGCATTCTCACAAAAAAACAAAACAAAACAAAAATCCAACTATAAGGAAAATATCACTCTCCTAGTCTGTTTGGACTACTAAAAAAATACTATAGATTGGATAGCATGTAAACAAAATAAATTATTTTCTACAAGTTCCTGATGTGGGAAGTCTAAGATCAAGGCACTGGTAACTTTAGTATCTGATGAAAGCCCACTTTACAGGTCCCAGATAGCCCTTCTAATTCTGTGCCTTCACATTATGGAAGGGAGAAGAGTGCTCTCTGGAGTCTCTTTATAAAGACATTGATCTTGAGGGTTCATGAGGGTTTAGCTCTCATAACTTAATTACCTCCCAAAGACACCACCTTCAAATACATCAGATTGGGGCCTAGGGTTTGAACACGTGCATTTGAGGGACCACAAACTTTCATTTTACGGCCATGTTATTCAACTCAAAGCTATTCAATCAGATACAGAGACAAATGGGAAGCTAACTGAGATAGTGAAGTCAAGGGGACTAGTATTAATTTATTTCTGATGATGTAGTGAATGCCCAGCTATAGAATGGAGAGCTGAGGAAAGTGGGACTCAGGACCGTACTAGCATCTTAGAAGATCGGAAAGGCAGGTAATTAAGCACGATAGGAATAATTTTGTAGAAAGCTAGTATTGGAGTGAATACATCATTAAACTGCAGCTCTACCTCTGTTCTTTTGCTTTTGCTATCCTTCTTCTCAAATTCCTAATGTTTCTTAAAATTGTTAAGAAATTTTCATTTCAGTTTTCTTTCTCCCTATTGTAAATGTTTTGCTACTTATACATGGGGATTTATTTACTCTGTCATCAGTTCTTTCACATTCTGTTTATAGTTCTCACAGTATTTTTACACCTCTAGTTTATAACACTTACATTTGTTACATTTCCTTTATGAACTTTCTATTTCTTGAAAGTAAGAATACCATATGCTAATCTTTTATTTAGTCAAATCCAGTAACGTGCTTATTGCTAACTTTTAATAAATATCTATAAACTGATATTATTGATTGAAGTGATAATTTAAATTGTGATTAAAAATGATGTTCCATGATTTTTTCCTTTTGTGTCTGGGATCTTTCATTATTTCCTATGTATTAAGAGTCTGACCTATATTGGTCTCATTAACTACCACCTTTACTCTCTGGATCCCAGTTTATTTGGCCAACAGGAAACTTTGTGCTACAGACTGTGTCTCCCCTAAAATGCACATTGTTGAAATCTAATCCCCAGTGTTATGATATTTGGAGGTAGGGCCTTTGGGAGATGATTAGATGGTGAAGGAAAAGCCTTCAAGAATGAGATTAGTACCCTTATAAAAATGCCCAGAGAGCTAGCTTCCTCCTCCCGCTGTCATGCAAGAACATAAAAAGGGCTATCTACGAAGAAGGGGGGAGGAACTCACCAGATATGGAATCTGTAGGTGCTTTGATCTCAGACCTCTTGGGCTTCAGGATTGTGATAAATGTTTCTGTTGTTCATGGGCCACAAACTATGGCATTTTGTTACAGACCTGAACAGATTAAGAGAGCCATCGGTACCAAGAAGTGGGTATACTGCTGTAACAAATACTTAAAAATGTGGAAGCAGCTTTCAAACTCTTGATCAAGGTTGGAGAAGTATGGAGGTGCATCTAGAGCTTACATTACACTGAACAGATCTTCAAACACTTCTCTGATAAATCCCCAGGCAAAAAAGAGGGCAGCTGTAGCAAAATCCTCAGGCTCTTAGAGAATACCTAAGTAATCCCAAACAGAATGTTGGAAGAAATATGGACAATAAAGGACATTCTGATGAGTTCTGAGGCAGCAATGTGAAAGAGGTTATTGGATACTGGATGAGAGGTGATACTTGTTATAAATTGAAAAAGAACTTGGCTGAATTGTGTTCATGTTCTGATGCTTTGTGGAAAATAGAAACTGCAAGAAATGAAATTGGATATTTGGCTGAGGAAATCTTTAAGCAAAGTGTTGAAGATGTGACCTGGTTCTTCCTGACTGCTTGTAGTGAAATGTGATAAGAGAGAAATGGCTTAAAGATGGAATTACTAACCAAAAAGGAACCAGAACTTAAAGATCTGGAGGGAATTCTCAGCCAGAGTTTTTATTGAAAGGAATAGGAAAGCCTATTTGGGAAAGAACAACAAGGATGTGGCCAAATGACCATTTGATAAGAAGATTAATCAGCCATCTGAACCAGAAGCCAGAAGCTACTGCTCCAGGCATTGGAAGAATGACCTTAAATGCAATTCATAGATCCTCAGTGCTGTTCCTTCCATCACAGGCTCTAAGTGTAAGGTCCAGCCGGCAGAGTGATTCCAAAAGAAGGATGCTGGCATTCATGGCTCCTTCTCACATGGTGGACTCCATTCCCTGCATCTCAAACAACTGCAAAAGAGCAACCGGTGGCTCTGCAGGCCTCCTTATGGCACAGACACTACACTACAGGGGGAACAGGCGGTAAACTGTGGCGGTGTTTGTGATGCCTTTTCTGTTGGCACACAGAGTACTTAAGTTGAACTGACCATTTCAGAGGACAAAGATTCTGCAGAGTTCTAGAGAATGGAGGGCCAGCTCAGAGAGTTCAGACCAGAAGAATCACCTGTTCACCATTCCATCCTTATGAACTAAGGTGCCAGAAGAGCCACAGAGACAGAACAATCACCTAAAGGGAATCCCAACCTCCAATACTAGACTCCAATCCAAGACCTAAGGAAGTGAGGTGACAACCCCAGTGTGCCTGGAAGGCGTAGCATCTGGCCAAAATGATCTTCTTAAGATTGAAAGTTTAATCCTGTTTTTCCTTGGATTTGGGGTTTCTCTAGGAACTGCCAGCCCTTTATTCTTTCCTATTCTTTTTGGGGGAATGGGAATGCCTATTTTATGCCTGTTCCACAGTTGTTTTTGGAAGCACCTAACATTGGGGTCACACATTCACAGCCAGGGAGAAATTTGCCTCAGAATGAATCAGTCCTTAAGTCTTGCCCATATCTGCTTTAGATAATATTTAGAGACTTTGAACTTTAAACTTTTGAGTTCATGCTGGGATGAGTTAAGACTCTGGGGCTATTCTGATAGAATTACTGTATTTTGCATGTGAGAAGGACATGAATATTTTGGGGGGGTTTGGGGAGGGTAGCAGGAGTGGAAAGCTACAGACTGAATGGTTGTGTCCTTCCTTCCCTAAATCCATTATATTGAAACCTAGTTCCCAGTGTAATGTTTTAAGGAGGTGGGGCTTTTTGGTGGTGATTAGCTCAAAAAAATGAGCATTCCCCTAGGTAAGAAGACAGTCATCTATGAGTCAGGAAGTGGCTGTCACCATACACCTAATCTGTTAATGGATTGATCTTGGAATTTCCACTCTTAAGAATTGTGTTTCTGTTGGTCTATTACATTTTGACAGAGCCTCCTGAATGAACTAACACATCATACAAGAATATCAAAGTAAGGGAGAAGTGTGGATTCAGTTATTTATTTCCATGAGTTTCTCTTGTGTAATCACCATGGGCAAGCTGTATTCCTGTGTAAAATTTGTTGCTTCAAGTACCATACTTCACAAATCCACTGTTCTGTATCTGGATTCTAGCAATTGATCTGTCCAGGAGGTGGCCAAAGCCCCGTGTGACTAAAGGATGCTAAATTCATTTTCTTTTTGTTCCTCAATACCCCACCTACACTTGGGGCACCTGGGTGGCTCAGTTGGTTGAGCAGCTGCCTTGGGCTCAAAGTCATGATCTCAGTATCCTGGGATGGAGCAGTGCCTCTGGCTCCCCACTCAGTGGGGATTCTCCCTCTCCTTCTGCCCTCCCCCACCCACACTTGTGCTCTCTCTTGTGTGCTCTTTGTCTCTCTTTCTCTCAAATAAATAAATAAATTTATTTATTTATTTATTTATTTGAGAGAAAGAGAGAGAATGAGAGGGGAGGGGTCAGAGGTAGAAGCAGACACCCCGCTGAGCAAGTAGCCCAGTGTGGGACTCATCTGAGGACTTGATCCTGGGACTCCAGGATCCTGACCTGAGTCCTCAATGGTTGCTTAAATCATTTATTGGAGCCACCCAGGTGCCCCAATATATAAATTAAAAAAGTACACCCCATGCAATCTTTTGCAGATGGCACCTCAAATTACCCATCTTATTTTGGGTATCTGTTTTATGGTGGGTTGCTAACTGGTGTAAATATAGCTGAATTAGGTCTAGTTGCTCAAGATTTGCAGTTTAACCAAGGTAGTATTTCATGAATTTTAGGTACTATATTGAAACTATATGGAGTAAATATGTTTTGGGGACAGAATGCTAAGGTAAATATGAAAAATTTATTAACAACTAACTTGATTCAATGTTATATATAAAATCTGTTTAAATATTAACAAAATCAAAACTTGGATGTCATCTGTGAATATATTTCTACTATGAAAATAATATGAAAACTTAGAGATTAAAGCTTCTACAACACTGTTGAAAATTAGAATCTAGGGGTGCCTGGGTGGCTCAGTGGGTTAATCCTCTGCCTTCGGCTCAAGTTATAATCTCAGGGTCTTGGGATCGAGTTCTGCATCGGGCTCTCTGCTCAGCAGGAAGCCTGCTTCCCCCTCTGCCTCTATCTGCCTCTCTGCCTACTTGTTATCTCTCTCTCTGTCAAATAAATAAATAAAATCTTTTAAAAAAAAGAAAATTAGAATCTAGAATTCATTCACAATATCATTCCATGTGTCTGCGATATATACTATTCTTTTTTCAGTACTAGTACATGTTCCAACTCCTCTCAATACATCTAGCCAGGAGCCAATATAATGCAATGCCTCACCCCTCAGGTTTTAGTGTGAGACTGCAGAGAGATTAAGAATGAGTATACCATGATGCATTACTTATTAGAAAATAAGGATCCTCAAATTTATCTTTTTTGGGCTATCCAATATTGCTGAATGGCCCAGGTGAGTTACTTCTTTTTCTACAGTAAGAATTAAGGAGTCACTTATCTGATCTAGGTAGATATATATATTAGATAGATAGATAGATACACACACACACATATATATATAATAGTGAGAGAGAGAGAGAGAGAGCAAGCAAGCCATGTACCACCTTCAAATTTATTCACATGCTCTTAGGGGCACCTGGGACGCTCAGTTCATTAAGCATCTGACTCTTGATTTAGGCTCAGGTCAAGATCTCAGGGATGTAAGATTGAGTTCTCTGCTCCACACCCATTGGGCTCCCTGCTGGGCATGGAGCCTGCCTAAGATTCTCTCTCCCTCCCCTGTCCCACCACCACCAAAAAAATATCTTAGCCTTATTTCTTGCTTTTGACTTACAAATACATAGTCATTTAGCAATGGGAATTATGACATGCTTTGCATATTTTTTTTCCTTAACAATGTTTTGGATACCATGTAACTTTAGAACCTGCAATAATCTTTAGAATACTTAGTGTGTTTAGCAGGGTTGTCATCATTTACCTATTAACCAAATATTTCTATTCTTGTGCTCAGGTATATGTGTTAGTGTGCATTCTTATTTATTTATTAATATTTTGGTTTCCAAATAGATTTTAAAGTGCTTTAAAACAATGATGTGTATTATATTTCATTTTAATGCAATATTTCATCTGTCAAAGTGTAATGAACATACAACGAAATAGTGATCCATAATAATACTAATGATAATAGCTGATATTGATTAAATGTTCCAAACATGTTAATTTTTAATAAGTGGCATACTTACATTATTTCTTTTAATCCTTATTTTAGCCCAATGAAAAATTATTTTATTTCAGGAAAAATAGATTATTTTAACTAAGATAATGAGGATCATTGAGAGTCAGAAACTTGTCTAATTGTACAGATACCAAATGAAAAAGCTCTGTAGTTTTCATGATGTTGACAAATGTTTAATATATGATTATACATTTTATTCCATTTCCCAAAAGAGTGGTAGTGGACTTCAACATTTTGTTTTTTTTTAACTTTGAAAAAAGTTTTTCATTATCTGCTATAGTAAATGTTTTTGATATGTAGAGGTTTGCTTATGTCTTCATAAATTGAGTACTATTATAAAGTTTATGTGCTCTTGTTTATTTAAAAATTAAGATGTATAATCACAAAATTTCAAAGTTTTAGCACTGTTTCTATAAGTAATTAAAACAACATCAGTTCAGCTATAACATAAATACAACTATTTATATTCTGTCTACAAGAATTTGTGTATTTCTTAATTACTATTTTTCTATGAATAAAATGAAAATATAAGAACTTGAGGTTAGTATATGTCTTCTTTCTTAGCTATCTAATGATCACGTAAAAAATTTCACAAAAATGGTGAAAGACAAGAAGATAAAGATATCAACTATCTTTAATATGAAGTATTTTTAAATGACTTAAATTACAGCTAAAATTGATCTTAATGCTCAGCAACATTTAAAATAAACTTTGTATTAAAGCAATTGAATAGTGTACAATATTCTTATTTCTCAAAGCTGGTAATATTCACCAATATTATAAGCATATGGGAAATTTAAATAATTCAGTCATAATAAAATAAAAATCTAATCAACATGCGCTTTTTTCACTTTAGTCTCAGTGACATTTAGTAAATCCTTCAGCTGTTAAGATGAAAGTACATAGAAAAAAATATAAGTAGAATATGTCCAACTTCAATGTAAAACCAGCTTTTGCAAAAGGATATTTTTCTAACTCAATTCCAAACAACTGGGATAATATGTTACACAGATAGATCAAGAGCGAACCATACAGTAACAGCTGTGAAAATTTGGCACATGAATTCCAATTGTTATGCATCCATAAAACTAATGACCTCTTTTAGCTTTGGGAGTTGCAAATTATTTTGTTAAAACTATCTAAATGTTTAATCAAATCAATAATCCTCTCCCTGAGTTTGTGCTATGATTAGATTCTTCTTTACTTCCCTCCTAATGTGTTTTCAGATATCTGATCCTCCTGCCATATTCAAAGCAATCAAACTGGAACAATAATTTTTTTTTAAATAACCATAACAAATAATACCTCCTAGAGAAAAACTGTTGGTTGATGATGAAAAATTTTTGCTTATCTGAACTCTTTATAATTCAAAGAATAGAATAAAATGATAGAAATTTATAGACATGGAAATTACTTTTCCAATGTTTTTGTGAAGTTCCCAGTCTTTGTAGCTCATGACATCTGGGAATATTTATATTTGCATTTTTCTTCTGATTCTGATTGGAGACGTAAAGATGTCACTTAGTATGGTAATAAAGTGCTCAATAATAGTATGAATTCTGACATGGATAATGCCTGATACAGAGTAACTACTCAGTATCTCTGCAATGCATAAGTTAATAAGCATAAAATATGGATTCAACATCCTACCCAAGATATGCTAAATATGAATGATCTTATCTAAATTCTAGTAAACACCATTGGCATACAGTATTCTTATTCAAAGTCATTGCAAATTTTTAAAAATGTGACTTTAGGAAAAATCACAACTGTAACTCAATTTTAATTCTCTTATAACATAGTACTTATAAGTACATTGTTAAATATATACACAAATGCTAATCATAGTCTAACTTAGTGTTGTCTAAAAGATGACAAAGGTTGAAATTTTGATACTATCAAATTTTTGGCATGCAGTAAAGTTTTACCTGGGAATTGAGCAGTAATTGAAAAGGTTTTCTGTAAGGTGAACAGCCAAAAGAGAATTTGAATTCTTTATGTTATATGAGAGAGACTGAAATTCAAAATGAAAAATATAATTTGCAAGTATTTTCCATGTTTATCTTTCCAGATAATAATGCATTCATTCCTCTAGCAACTATTTTTCTATCCATAATTGGTGTTTCAAACTGTGTGAAGCATTGGAGTATGAACAATGCTTATATGAAGTGGGAGTTGCTCAAGTGTTTTAAGAACTTAAAACTTAATCATACCTGTATTTTGTAATGATTATACCAGAAGATATGAAGAAATGAAGTTGAGGAAAGGAACACTGTAGAGAATAGATCAATCAGGAATTTATTATAATTGTACAAAAGTCAGGAGGGAGGTGTAAAGCTAAAACATTGAATCAGAGGTGATTCCAATGAATTCACTTTCCTTTTTTATTTTTTTTAAGGAATTTATTTATTTATTTAGAAAGAGAGAGTGCACAAAGGGAGAGGAGAGGGAGGAGAAAGAGAATCCCAAGCATACTCTGAACTGAGTATGAGGTCCCATGCCAGGCTTGATCTCACCAATGAGATCACATTCTGAACCAAAATCAAAAGTCAGTTGCTTTACCATCTGAGTCACCCCCAATGAATTCTCTTTCTGCTAATCAGCTGAAATATGCAAACTCCCTGGTGCAGATAGATGACAGATGTGGATGAAATGTAGTTCTCTCACATAGTGGTGGGAATGTATGAGATTATATGTCTCCATGTAATATATTTTTGCCTGAGTATGTGCCTGTATCTGACAGGGCTTAGGACTAGTTGTGATTCCAACTAAAGCTTATGAAAAATATCAAAGCTAATAAAATTTTTGTGAGTCTAATTAATTTCCTAAATTATTTTCAAGGCTTAGTTAAATAGTTTCAATATTAAATATCATGACAATAACAAAATAGTGCTATAGAACATAAAGGTTTGAATTTCAGATGGAGTATTATTTTCAGATGGAGTACTTTCATCTTCTCTGTATGTGGTTATCTGTCTTCTACCCAGCTATACTTATATATCGATAGCTTAGCTATTATTTCTTTATTTTTGTTGCTGATTTTCTCGAGGCTCATAAGTAAAGATGCCAAAATTTAAATCTAACAAGAAATATGACGTAATATGGTTTGTACAAAGTGGGTACCTAGAACAAATGTATTTTTTTTATTTGTGTCAATATTCCTAGTTTTAGTACACATAACTGTCTGCTGTTTGAGATCTTACAGTGAATAGCTATATTAGTAATACAGAAATCATGTTAATGACACATGCGGCCTGAATACATTACTGTAATTCCATTAATTGCAACAAATCTGTGACCTCCTTGAAGGCACCATATTTTATTCAGTTCTGTAATTTGCTACATTCAGCATGCAGTAGGTAATCAACCACTGTTTGCTATTTCACATATAGTATCATATCATCTGCGAAGAGTGATAATTTGACTTCTTCTTTGCCGATTTGGATGCCTTTAATTTCCTTTTGTTGTCTGATTGCTGAGGCTAGGACCTCTAGTACGATGTTGAATAGCAGTGGTGATAATGGACATCCCTGCCGTGTTCCTGACCTTAGCGGAAAAGCTTTCAGTTTTTCTCCATTGAGAATGATATTTGCGGTGGGTTTTTCATAGATGGCTTTGATGATATTGAGGTATGTGCCCTCTATCCCTACACTTTGAAGAGTTTTGATCAGGAAGGGATGTTGTACTTTGTCAAATGCTTTTTCAGCATCTATTGAGAGTATCATATGGTTCTTGTTCTTTCTTTTATTGATGTGTTGTATCACATTGACTGATTTGCGGATGTTGAACCAACCTTGCAGCCCTGGAATAAATCCCACTTGGTCGTGGTGAATAATCTTTTTAATGTACTGTTGAATCCTATTGGCTAGTATTTTGTTGAGTATTTTCGCATCTGTGTTCATCAAGGATATCGGTCTATAGCTCTCTTTTTTGGTGGGATCCTTGTCTGGTTTTGGGATCAAGGTGATGCTGGCCTCATAAAATGAGTTTGGAAGTTTTCCTTCCATTTCTATTTTTTGGAACAGTTTCAGGAGAATAGGAATTAGTTCTTCTTTAAATGTTTGGTAGAATTCCCCCGGGAAGCCGTCTGGCCCTGGGCTTTTGTTTGTTTGGAGATTTTTAATGACTGTTTCAATCTCCTTACTGGTTATGGGTCTGTTCAGGCTTTCTATTTCTTCATGGTTCAGTTGTGGTAGTTTATATGTTTCTAGGAATGCATCCATTTCTTCCAGATTGTCGAATTTATTGCCGTAGAGTTGCTCATAGTATGTTCTTATAATAGTTTGTATTTCTTTGGTGTTAGTTGTGATCTCTCCTCTTTCATTCATGATTTTATTTATTTGGGTCCTTTCTCTTTTCTTTTTGATAAGTCGGGCCAGGGGCTATTTCAATTGTATAACATATCTATTATGAAAATAACTGAGTGAAATTTAGTACAGTTTTCAAATAATTGTCAAACTGTTTTACCAAATCCAACTATTTTAGAATATTGTTTTGTATGAGAATATAGAGCTATCCTTTCACCCTGTAACTCCATTCCTATGTGTATGTATAAATTTATATGTAGGTGCAGAAGAAGACATGTACAAGAATGTTTTAGAGGCATACATAATAGTTTCTCAAACTATAAACTAATCACAGGTTTTAATGGTTATAATGGTATGTGATGTGCATAATATATGCTATGTATTATTATATATCTATTATAAATAGAAATACCTTATCAAGGTTATAGTGGATAAATACAAAATGAAGTACACTGTAGTATGTCGGTACATGAATTTTTGATATACAAATCTCAAGTACATTTTCAAAATTAGAGATACTACAGTTACAATCTTGTGTGTCTAACCAGGACAGAAAAATGTTCATACAGGTATATTTATATTTCTTCTTTTTTTTTTCTTTTTTATTCTTTCAGTAGTTGGTATTCCAGCTAAATGATATCATTTGACTCTCAGTATTATAGATGAAACAATCTGTGGACTATTTCTCATTTTCTTTGTTCTTCCTCAGCTAATTTGTTTTAATTTGATCATCTCTACATGGCTGGAAGACATACACTTGCAGTATTTCTGTTGCTCTAATACTCGTGTTTGTTTTAATATTTACTCTTCATATAAATATATTCAATTATCACTGATAGTTCTTTAGCCATAATTTCCCAAGTCATTTCTTCATTGTTTGAAGCTCATCCTCCAGTAATTTCTCAACAGACTCAAGGGCACAAAATTAGTTCTTTCATGTTTAAAACCATATTTATATTGGCTTGGTATGTAAAGAATTTTGTATTGGTTATAAAATCCATGGATCATACTTTCCTTCTCTATCTAGTAGGAATTGCTTGGTTGGATTTTGATATTGAATGTTGATTTTGAGAAAACTGAAGCCAGTTGATTTATTTTACCTTATATGTTATTACAAAATAAGACAAAATTGATAACCTTTTATCTTTAGAGTCCAATGGCATTATCTGAATGTAATAAAGAGTTAACCATTTTTATTTAATTTTTTCTTGACACTGTACAACATTTGAACATGTAGAGTCTCATAGCTGTGTTCACAGAAGTATTTGAACTTCAATGCCTAATTAGACAGAAGGATAGAGGGGAGACAAGAGGAATTTCTTAGTAGCAAAAATTGAATTTCCTAACTATTCCTTTGTTGTATTTCAGGAGAGAGAGTTTAATATACGAAGACAATCAGTAAAAGAGACAAAAATGAAATGAATTCTAAAATGGAAAACCTGGAAGTAGATTCATCTTTCACCACCATCAAAATGACTTCCAAATTAACTCAACTGAATATGAACAAATTTATACAAGGAAGTATAATTTACAAAAATATAGAAAAACACATGTTAGAATTAATAATTCAGCAAATCATTCTCCTTAAACCAGATATACAGAAAACAACAGTTTTTCAATTCACATACTCTACCCAATTGAGAAATATATTTAAAATATAATACTATAACAATAAAAAAAAAAAAAGAAAACAGGTATATCTCAAGCATAGTTGAGATTCAAACATGTAGAATCACTTCAGGAAAATTTGTTGGAAGCCTGGCAAAGAGTATATCAGGGGATCAAACAACCTCTTGTCTACTGCTTTGAGTCTGGATATATATTGAACGCTGATAGGATGTCATAACAAGAGACTGGAAACTTTCCTGTGAGAAAGGAAAAAAGCAAAACAAAACTTTAAGACAGAAGCATTGAACTCAACATGTTACTTTGGTTCATTTAGAAATTGTTAGTGACAGGGCTAGAGTCAGGGGGAAGAAGTACTGTTGGTGGGTCATTTTGTGGAGGATGGCTGCCATTAAATTGCTTTTAAGTCATACAAATCATCCGAATCCTATATGAATTGGAGAATTAATAAGATAATGAATTAATGAGATATGAATAACCATTTGAATTAAAAAAGAGGGAAGGAGAGAAGGGTGTATTTGAAAAATTCTCTACAACAGTTAGGCACAAGCAAAACTGCTTCAGGACTGATGTATTAGAATGAGATGTTTTTCCTTTCACTTTGCAGTTCCGGCTTTCCCCAGATTCCATTGTCTTAGCTGAAGTGGGGAAACAACACCTAGTGTTCAGGTAGAACTTGATTGTCATGTAGAACCCGGGTAGAGGCTTAGTTTGAGAGTTACTCACTGAACAGTTAGCAGTGTCTACAGGTATATCCTAGAAATAGATTTCTATAACTATTCTGGAGATACATACTGATAAATAACATTACTTTTAAGGGAAAATAAATCAGCTGTCCTGTATTAATATTTATACTGGCATAAATTGAAGATAGCAATATGTCATTAACACTGTGTGTGAGATTTAGACCCGCCATTATTAAAAGGCCTTGTAAAAGGGCATTATTAAAAGGGAGGAAAACAAAAGTGACTCATTGCTATTAGTTGTACTCCACATCCCAGGTGAAAGAAACTGCCAAGTGTACGTTAAACAACAAGAAAAAACCCACATAATCTTCAGATTAAATAATGAGTAATAGACACACTTATGTACTATTAAAATATAACAAAGGACACAAAAAATAGCTATGCACTCTGGCCTCACAAGATCAAATGTTCAAAGAATGCCAACCATCCTTCAACTAATCTACAAATGCACTGGAGTATTTACTAACATATTAAATCCCAAGCAAACCAATGAGATTGGGGCATAAAATAAAAATACAAATTAAGTAATGGTGTTTGGAACATTGATAAAAGTACTTGGGGAAAAGGAAATAAAATAACTCTTCTACCTGACATATTAACAAAGTTAATTTCAAATTACATTTAATTTAATTTAAAATTTAAATTTAATTAAATTTAATTAATCAACTAGATTTAAAAATTTAAATGCAAAATAAATTATCAGAATATAATTGACATATATATATATATACACTTATAAAACAATTAAGCATATGATATTGAGATAGTGTTTTCATTGTTTTAAAGGGTATAGTTTCTTAGTTAAGAGTGGTAGTGTACAAATAATTGATGTAAGTTCACATTAAAGACAGGAGCTTAAAAAAAAACAATAAAAATGAATAAGTGTGATAGGTCTGTCAATGTCAAAGAAGTTACTGCCTGTGTTATCCTCTAGGATTTTAGTGATATCCTATCTCACCTTTAGGTATTTAATCCATTTTTTTAATTTATTTTTGTTTATGGTGTAGGAAAGTGCTCTGGTTTCATTCTTTTGCATGCTGCTGTCCAATTTTCCCAACACCATTTTTTTTTTTTTTTTGGTAAAAGACTGTTGTTCTCCCATTGGATATTCTTTCCTGCTTCGTCAAAGATTAATTGGCCATATGGAACTACCTGCAATTCAATAATTGCACTACTATTTATTTACCCAAAGAATACAAAAATACTGATCCAAAGGGATACACACACCCCAATGTTTATAGCAGCAGCATCAACAATAGTCAAATTATCGAAAGAGTCCAAATGTTCTTCCACTGATGAATGGATAAAGATATAGTGTGGGCCACGCAATGGAATATTATTCAGCTATAAAAAAGAATGAAATCTTGCCATTTGCAACAATGTGGATGGAACTAGAGAGTAAAGCTAAGCAAAATAACCCAATCAGAGAAAGACAAATACCATCTAATTTCACTCATATGTGGAATTTAAGAAACAAAGCAAATGATCATTGGAGAATAAAAGAGAGATGCAAACCTAGAAACAGACTCTTAACTATAGGAAACAAACTGATGGTTACCAAAGGGGAGGACTGTGAGGGGGATGGGTTAAATAAGTAATGGGGATTAAGGAGTGTACTTGCTGTGATGAGCACCAGATACTGTATGGAAGTGTTGAATCACTAAATTGTGCACCTGAAAATAATATTATACTGTATGTTAACTGGAATTTAAACAAAAATTAAAAAAAAAAAAGACTGATAGGTCTGACTACATGAAAATTAACAAATTTCGTATGTTTGTTGAACTACAATACTAAATTACAAATTATACTCTGAGGGTTAGTATCCATAATATACACACACTTTAAGAAATATATAGGAAAAAGAATTTAAAGAAGACAGTTAAAAGTTATAAAGAGATCATATTTGAGACAACAGCCAATAGATATTTAAATATTTTCAAACTAATGAGTAATTAAAGAAAAAAAAAGCATTCCAATGCAAGTTTCAACAAATTCTGTTAGTGAAACTTTTAAAAGAATGAAAATAATTACTACTAAAAATGATGTATTAAATGATTCTATGTCTTATTGTTAGAAATGTAAATTGGTATCCCAATTTTAAAACGACATTATATGTTTATATTTTACCTTATTACATCTATTTTTTTTTACATCTTTTCTTTCAATAATGAATTAAACATTTGCATTTTGGACAAAATTCAGTATTAGATTAATTTTCAATGTTTTTTGTAGTAATATATTTTATAAAGATAATAAAATAATATTGAAAGGAAGTCAAATGTCCAACAGTTAAGAAATTGTTTTTTTTAATCATTGGTACTTATATGCAATGCAATAATATGACATTATATTATTTATATAGATTTATGTTTATGGACATGAAAAGATAGTCTAGATTGTTACACATAAACTATGAAGTTATGTAAAAAATTTGGGTGACAGTATACTAGTCTATGTAGTATGATCATACTTTTTGAAAAAAAATTAAGAAAACGCATATGCAGTTTCACAATGTTATTTTAAGAATTAATTTCTTTTTTTTTAATTTTTTAAATTTTTTATTTTTTATTTTTTTTTATAAACATGTATTTTTATCCCCAGGGGTATAGGTCTGTGAATCGCCAGGTTTACACACTTCACAGCATTTACCAAAGCACATACCCTCCCCAATGTCCATAACCCCACCCCCCTTCTCTCAACCTCCCTCCCCCCAGCATCCCTCAGTTTGTTTTGTGAGATTAAGAGTCACTTATGGTTTGTCTCCCTCCCAATCCCATCTTGTTTCATTGATTCTTCTCCTACCCACTTAAGCCCCCATGTTGCATCACCACTTCCTCATTTCTTATTAATATTTACAGTCATAATTTATAGTTATATTTATTCTGTGATGATTTTCCCCTTTTATTTATGATTTTAATTAAAATCTCCGTGTTAGGGCAGCCTGGGTGGCTCAGTGAGTTAAGCCTCTGCCTTCAGCTCAGGTCATGATCTCAGGGTCATGGGATCTCTGGCATCTAGCTCTCTGCTCAGTCGAAGCCTGCTTCCCCTCCCTCTCTCTCTGCCTGCCTCTCAGCCTACTTGTGATCTCTATCTGTCAAATAAATAAATAAAATCTTTTTAAAAAGTCTCTGCATTAAATTGTGGAGTTACACTTTTATTTCACTTATGAAAAACTAGAATTTATAAGAAGATTCTAGTTAATCTCACCTATTTCATGGAAGAGTAAAAGTATCCGCTTCTGGAAATAACTGTGGCTGTTCAGAAGAACGCAAAGAAATTTGCTTACTCTGCTGCTCAGTCGTCTGTATTCAGTTTTAAAAATTTCCTCCTCTGGGGGTGCCTGGGTGGCTCAGTGGGTTAAAGCCTCTACCTTCCGCTCAGGTCATGATCCCAGTGTCCTGGGATCAAGCCCCTCATCGGGCTCTCTGCTCAGCGGGGACCCTGCTTCCTCCTCTCTCTCTGCCTGCCTCTTTGCCTACTTGTGATCTCTGTCTGTCAAATAAAAAAATAAAATCTTAAAAAAAAAAAAATTCCTCCTCTGATGGTTACCAGAGAGGAGGTAGGTTGGGGGGAATGGGTGAAATTGACATTGGGGATTAAAGAGTACAGTTACCTTAATAATCACTGAGTAATGTACAGAATTGATGAATCACTATCTTGTACACTTGAAACAAATAGAGCAATATGTTAACTACACTGGAATTAAAATTTAAAAATAAACAAGTAAATAAATTTTTAACAAGACAATTTAACAAATAAAAATTTTCTAGTGCTGTGAAGTGTGTAAACCTGGCGATTCACAGACTTGTACCCCTGGGGATAAAAATATATGTTTATAAAAAATAAAAAATTTAAAAAAAAATTTTCTCCCCTAATATCTAAGCTTTATAAGCAAATGATTTCTTGTACCTTACCACAAGCTATTTCATTCTGTTCAATTCTAACCTTGAAGAAAAAGAATACATAGGCTGTTAACCCATTAGTGGGTGGAGAAATAGGACTCTAAGACAGAAGCTTGATACAGACATCCCAATGGAAGTCAATTGCATCTGACTATTTATGTTCGGTTTGCTCTTGTGAGAGAGCTAAACAAATACAAATGTACAAGCCGTATACAGATAATAAAAGCAAAATATAACTTTTCACTGAACTGTCCAATACTTTGTTAAAATGTTGAAGCATCTGTAGCTTGAAATTCTGAAAAATGTTGGGAAAAGTATTTAAAAAGAATACTATCAGTATATTCTATGAGATCTAGACATTAATTTGTTCTTAATCATAATATATGATGAAAAAGCTCAAAGAAACTTATGAATTTGGAACAAAAAAAAACTGTGCACACATTCGACATTATTGTGTGTGCATATTTGTGTGTGTTTGTATGTATATATTGCAAACCATTTTTTATATTCAAATTATTTACAAATTGATTTTGAAAGTTAGTGAAATCTAAGGTAATTTTTATTAAAAAGGGAAAATACGTTACTAACAACATTTCTATAATCTGAACTAGATATTTGCAAGTGTTTTTCAAAAATGAATTAATCAGTTGTACAGTAGTGAACTGTGTACTTGTGTGCTCCACATATGTGTTTGCATGCACATAGAAATTTAAGCTCTCTCAAAGAAAGTTATTTTCACACACACATATTCATATATTTATTACTGTTGTGAAATGAAATAATTAAAAAAATTAAGATGCAAACCCAGACTTGAATAGACAAATGTCTACAGTTGAAGGAAGTAAGCAGATGATTTTCTGATGTATCGTGTACAGTTTAGGAAAAAGTGATACACTGCCTTCAGGCTCTAAAGCTTTGATCTGAGGCAATAGATTTTCTTTCTTAACTTTCCTGTCTGCAATCCGAATGAGACAGATTTACCCTGAGGTGAGAGATGCTAGTAGCACACACCTTGCTTTCTAATCCAGCAGGGACCAAAAATATTGAGCTCCATGAACAATTTAATATTGTGAGAAACTTAATGTAATTAAATAATCATTATGCTAGGGACCCTGAAATTGACTAAGTGAAGCAGGCAATAATTTTCAAAAATCTCATCCTCACAAAAGAAGGAAAAAAATAGGAAAATTAATTTTCACAGAAAAAAAGAATTGGTTTTTGCCTTTTATTTCTGTAGGAACACTCACCAAAGTGTGCGTGTATGTGTGTGTGTGTGTTTCTGTTGTGACAAATACCGTCCTGAAATGAACCTTAATATAAACAAACTGAGGACTGCTGGGAGGGAGGTGGGTGGGGGGATGGGGTAATTGCCTGATGGATATTAAGGAGGGCATGTGATGTGCTGAGCACTGGGTGTTATAGGCAACTGATAAATTACTGACCAGTACATCTGAAACTAATGATGTACTATAAGTTGGCTAATTAAGTTTAAATTTTAAAAATTTTAGAAAACTTGGGGCACCTGGTGGCTCAGTGGCTTAAAGCCTCTGCCTTTGGCTCAGATCATGATCCCAGGGTCTTGGGATAGAGCCCCACGTCGGGCTCTCTGCTCAGCGGAGAGCCTGCTTCCCCCTCTCTCTCTCTCTGCCTGCCTCTCTGCCTGCTTGTGATCTCTATCTGACAAATAAATAATTTTTTTTAAATCTTTAAAAAAATTTAAAAGAAAAACAACTAGTAAAAAACAAATTCCAACCAGAATGAGATGCCATTTTAATTAATAAAATAATTGATAGTTTATAGACTGATCATGCCAAGTGTTGGTGAGGATGCAGAGAAACTTGAACTCATTCACTGCTCTTGGGAATGTAAAATAATATGTGCACTTTGGAAAATGGTTTGATTTTTCTTAGAAAAAATATATACTCACCTATTTTATGATCCAGCCATTTTATAAGATACGAATGTTAACTCTAGATTCCATTCCCCTTTAATTCCATTGTCTTTTTATCCCCTCATTCTTGAGTATTTTTTCATATGCATGTACTTAACAGTATTCTGCTGAGTAATTGTGTGAGAGCCTGTCCAGATCTTCACCATGCCCTCTCTGCCTCACCCTTCTTCTTCTTCACTTTCATTCTTCTACAATCTTCTCTTCTAGAGAAGATGTAGAAGAGTAGACTCTTCTACAGTCTGCCTTCCTGCCCCTACACTCATCAACTAGGTCTCTTCAACTCAGAGAATTCATTGGGTTATATCTCCCTGAGCCATGCTCTGGAAACTCTCAAGCAATAAGCTTACCAGTCATGGGGCTCATCTTGTGTGTTTCCTGTCTTTCCAGAATCACTGTCCTTCAGCCCATAATTTCCAAAATTTAAAAATTGTTGTTTTATTTTTTTTTCAGTTTTTACATTTCAGTGGTTTCAAGTAATAGCATGAATTTCTTCCCTGTTAACTCACCTTGGTCAGGAGTGTCTTGTATTGGTTTTTACTCTGCTTCTCCCTTAGTTTTCCATTTTCATAAACTCATAAATCCTTGTTTTTATGTACTCACACTGAAGGACTTTTTGCTTCTTTCTCATATTTATATTCAGGCATCCAGATCTAACCCATGAACAAATTCTAGAGATCTATTATCCAATAGATGAAGATTTGGCAGTTTGACATCATATTCTCCTAATGCTGCTTTAAGTCAACATCATTACTTATACAAAATGAAAAAAAAATGCTTATTAGTATTTCTTCATCCACATTTGCTGCTTTTGATTTAATTATCCTCACAGCAGGTTAGGGTAACATCCATAGAACATTGTTCATTACCTACATTTTGCTCAAACCACCCCCTGGTATTGTTTCCCATCTAAGCAGAGGAAAACACAGTCTTTCCCCTATACTTTGAGCCCCTTCTCATACTGGGCTATCACTCCTACGGACTCATTTTCCTTCACTTACCCTGGCATATTCTTTGTCACTCAGACATAACAATCATGCTATCAACTTTTTCTAGATACATGTTCTTTCAGTTCCTTCAGGCTTATCTCATCAGTCTTTCCATGGCCACACCCATAAGTGCATACATCAATCAATCTCTATTTCACCTTAGTATATTTTCAGTTTTCAAAACAACCATTAGCACAACTTAAGAAATTATTTTTTCTTGTATATATAGTTGCTATATAAAGTTAAAACATTCACCAGAAACATGGGCAATTATGACTGTGTCCATAGAGAAAGAGATCAATAAATGTTGGTACTATTTTTATTATTAAATATCAAATTTGTTAGGTTGTAATGTTCTTCCAGTATGAAATATAATTTATACTTGTATTCACGACATTTGCAAATACTATTTTGGTTCCTTTGGGATCATCAACCATCAGTAACATCTACTTGAAAAGTATGGATATGTTTTCTACATGAGAAAATCTTATTGTGCAACTATATAAGGAAAATGAGGAATAATACAGGTGGTTGGTGACATACATTTCTTTCGTTCACACTATCTAGTAAAATATCTTTTTATTTAGCTAGTAACCAGTAAAAAATATCTCCATTTGTTGGATATGGTTTTCAATGTATCCATTAGGTCAAGACTGCCAAGAGGTTTTCAAATCTCTATCCTTTTCATTTGTTTATCTCCTTAATCCATAGAGATGCTTCCAAATATGACCAAGCATAGGTGATTCAAAATATTGTCTATTTAGTACTTGTTGTGATGAGCACTGGGTATTATATGTAAGTAATGAATCACTGAATTCTACTCCTAAATCCAATATTATACTATATGTTAAATAACCAGAATTAAATGAAAACTTGGGGAAAATACCCAAAAAAAACACAAAAAGGTACAGAAAGTTATCCATTCAGTTCTGTCATTTTTTTTCTTTACATATCTGCAGCTAAAGTTTTAGCACCATATCATTGTGTAATTATTATTTCTTTGTGATGACAAACTATATTTTCTCATTGTATAGCTATGCTATTTATCACTGTGAATAGCTATAGCTGTATAATATATTTTGTCTGATAGGTGTATAAGGTTTAACTTTGGGTTAAGATTTGCTTGGTATTTATTTTTCACCATCTTAATTTCAATATTTTGTATCTAATTTTAAAACTGCATAAGCCATAGTTGAACCTTATTTGCTATTCCAGACTGGCAATCTTTGTTTTTGCTTTTGTTTTCCTTGTGAGTTAGCAAAAGTCATGACAACGGGATACTATGCTTTGCTTTAACGATAAGTTAAATATTTTATTCCTTTATTACTTGAAATTACATGAAGACATTTACTTTTTTGCTTTAATAAAATGTAACTAGATATTCACAATAAATATGTGTTAATGAATATGAGAATGAGTAAATAAGTGGATTACAATTTGAAACCATTACTGAATTTGAAACATCAGAATTTTTCTCTACTTTATTGAGATATTTATTTAAAAAATTAAAGATTATGTTATTATTTAATATTATTTACAATACATAAAATATATTGCTGATAACTAGGCCAGTCCCTTTATAAATTGTAAATGATCTTTTATTATTCCTAGGGGGAGGAACAGGAATTTCAATCAATCAATTATTATCAAAATAATTTTCAGGGACTTATAGAAAAACAAAATTTTAATGAAAAATCTTCCCTATCTGGAGAATACATTATCTTGAGTGTATAGCTTTAATTTAATGGGACATAATGGACATTACCTTATTTAATCTAGTCAAGAAAGCTGGGATTTTTTTTTTCTCAATTTTGTTAAAGTTTTCTACTGATTTGATATCTGGTTCAGTTATCTACTGATAAGTTTTGGTTAGAGTTTTCAGGGGGGAAACAAAAAGAAACAAAACACTTAAGTAGAATTTCCTATTATTTTTGTCCAAAGGATAAAGTTTTCATTGCACAAATTGAAAAGAAGGACTAAACAAACAAAGCCTGAATAAGAAGCAATTATAATATAATAACTATTATTATTATATTTAAAGCAAACTTATAACTTGCGTTGTTCAATAATGAAACTATTTGAGTAATCCAAACTATACATTTAAGTTACCAGTCCATCACTCTGAATGGGCTGATGTTGTTTCCACCATTTTCACAATGGAAAACATCAGACTTTCCATTATAAAAGAAAATTGTCTTTATGATGGAGCCTATATTAGCCAAGTGAATCAAAGGATACATGTCTATAGAAGATGACCAACTTACCCATTCAATAAATTGAATGAAATCCAAATATTAATGATAAAATAAATCTTGTTAATATACTCACAGAAAAATTTTAACACATTTATACTATTCTGGAATCTTCAGATTTGTCTCCTCATTCATTTTAAAGTTTGTTTCAAATTGTGGAAATTCAATTGCAGTAATGGTCAAAGTTAATAGAGTGGATTTGCAAATATATCACAAAAAGCAAAAAATTAAATATTATGGCTCAAATGTAAGTGGTTACTTTAACTCACACAAATGTAGAGAAAATAAAGAGACTTTAATCGGACTTTCAAACAAAACATTAGGACCACTAGTTCAGATATCAAGCATTCATAGGAACTTGGCTCTCTAGTTTCTTGTTCTAAATAGAATGATCACCTCTCATCATGATGCTCCCATATGCCCAACTATATCCTGCTCTTACCTTTGAAACCTCTTGTTTTCTGTCTCACACTCCAATAGAATGCATAGTCTTATGTATTAATCCTCTCCCAATATAAGCCTAAAGTTGCTCACTTTATTTGAAATGCTGGATCATGAACTTCAGATTTCTTGGAGAACATCTCTATAAGCCAGCTTCCAAGCATGATTCTCCATAATACCTCTTCTATCCCAGATCCCTTTCTTCCTTTCACTGTGTTTACTTTCTCTTTTTTCAGTATTTTTTCTCTAGGAAACTCTATTCTGGAATCAGACAGTGGAAAGAGAAAAACCAACCAAAGCCACTAGCTTAAGCCTTTATTAAAATGTTACAACATAAGAACAGCTCTAAAGTGAATGTCATGGGGGACACAGAGGGATTTCAGATTTTATAGAGAAGATTGAGAAAGGTCAAGTACAGTTTTATTCTGAGAGCTGTTCACTGTTCAAATAGGAGGTATAAAAATACTTAGTATTAATCATAGTACAAAGGTTGTCAAAACTGGTGTTGCAGATTAGTAGTCATTGATTGGACAGTCTGTTTAAAAGATGGATGGAGGTGGCGCCTGGGTGGCTCAGTAGGCTAAAGCCTCTGCCTTCGGCTCAGGTCATAATCCCAGGGTCCTGAGATCGAGCCCCACATCGGGCTCTCTGCTCACCAGGGAGCCTGCTTTCTCCTCTCTCTCTGCCTGCCTGCCTCTCTGCCTACTTGTGATCTCTGTCTCTCAAATAAATAAATAAAATCTTTAAAAAAAAAAAAAAGATGGATGGAAAGAGTACTCATGGGTAAATAACCTGTTAGGGTCAGAATGAACATTGTTTGGTTTTTCTGGGATTGAAAAACTGAAAATTGAATCTTGGATCTGTGATATGCACTTTCTGATATGTGAGCAACATACTTATTCTCTTTGAATCCTTATTTCCTTACTATAAAATAAGAATAATAGTTTTTTCATAATATACGTATAATACCTACCAAAGTTTCTGGCCTATAAAAATATGGAGTGACAACCATTTTTATTAATAATTAGTGATTTTCTTTTGTTTTGTGGGCTTTTTTGTTTCCTGTTGTCTCATATTAAATTCCACCAGATTTTTGGTGAAGGAAACAAAAATATAAGAATTGTGATTTTTCAATCTTTTGCCTAGCATTATCAAGGTTCCTTCCAGAACATTCTAGAGACCAATCCTCGGCACCCTTCTTCTTCTGTATTTTATCTCTAATCTGTAATAATGAATTTGTAGTGGCTCAAAGTTCATTCTCTTACTGTCATTCTCTAACTCATTTAAACAAATGTTTATGTCAGTTACAGACAAGACATCCCTAAGATCAATTCTGTTCTGTTCAAAACCTTCAATGGCTCTTTATTTTTTTTTAATTTTTTATTTTTTATAAACATATATTTTTATCCCCAGGGGTACAGGTCTAAGGTAAGATCCAATTCTTTCACTCTGTGAAAGAACTTTGTTCCATTTGTTGTCCTAACTGGCCCTATTGAAGTCGAAGACTCCTCATTATGCATACTTTCTACTAGTCAAATCGACTTCCATACTTTCCACCAAATATGTCCCACAATTTCATATATCTGTTCTTCTGCTTATTTAGTTATCTTTATATAGAATTCTCCTTTTTACTCTTTTTACTCTTTTACTTCTTTTTCTTTTTACTACTTTTTTTATATATGACTTAAGCCCACCAAATAACTGTCTTGTTGTTTCCAAAGATTTCCCACAATCCCTAATGTTGTGCTTTCTCCCTTATCTGAACTTTTATAATACCTAATCTGTATCCTTCTAGTATGTATATAATTCTATATCTACATTTCTTATTAATTCATCTGTTAGTCCATGCTCCTTGAGAGAGTGAGAGCTTTTTTTTTTTTTTAATCCCTTTTTAGTTTAGATCTTCCGAACTAGATTTAGAACGTATGTATATTTCAGTGATTGACTGACAGAAAACTTCTCCTGCCCCCGAGGGCTGATATCTTTCTAATATCATGTCTTATCTTTAACAAAGCAAGGATTCACCATTTTAAGGGTAACTAAGTCTCATAAAGGCTAAAGCTATAGTTTTTCAGCACTTTGAGATTCCTTGAGAAAGGGGTTCAGATAATTTCCCTTTAGGATATCATTTGTGAATGTAGAATACCTCGTGTGTTGTGCCCATAAACACAAATGAAAAAAACGAAAGTGAGAATCTGCAAATGTGCTTGTCAGTGTAGCACAGTTTGTTTTATAAATGATTTGTGTTGCTATAAGATCAAATGGTGTCAGTTCTTTTTTATCATACTTATCCAAGGGCAGTTTTGCAAGATAACAGTTTTCTCACATCTCACTCTCACCATTAGGAAAACACAGTGCCTCACTATAAAAGCTGAGCTGCCAGGTTACATCTACCAGGCCCAGTACTAATGGAATGATGAAAAGATTGACAAGCGTTTGACATTTTAATGGAATTATTGTCCAGTTTTGGTAGTGGTTGGCTTGTAATGAAGTAGTCTACATCTATAATGAAAGTTTTAGTATTTTATTTTATTAATGTGATTTTTACTAATTCAAACCTATAATATTTGTAAAATATAGTTTCATGATATTAGTTTACAAAAGTTTTTTAGGACAAAGCTATGTTTAAATGTTTTTCATGTTTTATAAACTGAGTAACAGGTAAACAAAAATATGGTAATATCCCTGAAGAAGTGGAGAGCATTAAAGAAAATTGCAAAGACACTTATCTGGGTTCGAGGTTGGAAGATCTGATTTCTTGTGTCAGATTTATAACATAAGCACTATATGACTCTGGAGAAGTCAATTGAACTTTTTTTTTTTTTTGGTCCTATAAACTACGTAACTGAAAAAAAAAATACATCTACCTGTGTTAGTGTCCAGAAATTTAGCTAAGATCAATTGAAATAATATATGCAAACCTGTTTTAGTTTGTAAATTATAAAGTGAAGTAATTAAGCTTCAATTTCACTAAATTGAATTAGAACATAATAATAATGAAACATTTGGGACAATGTTGAATAGTTATTAACGTGGATAGGTATTTTGGGTTTTTTTTAAGTCATTTTTGTAAAGAGTACTTCCTAGGAATCTATTGAATTTTCATTGACTGAATAAAGCATCCTAAGATAGCAAATATCAAAAAGAATTCATGTATTAGGGTAGATCAAATACGCACATATGAAATAACTTCAGGCTTCAAAGACAAAGAAAAGGTTTTGAGGAAGTGGTAATAGATGTAAATTAGGAAAGAACTCTGAGTCCTGATAGATCATAGAAGATATCAGAGGTCAGGTTTATCTTGAGTTGGCCATTAAGTAGTTTGCAGAACACATATTTTGCAAAAAGAGAAAGAAAGGGAAGAAGGAAATGGGGAGACAGAGAGAGAGAACTTTAAAAATAAGGCAGGAGAAAAAAAATCAAGACCTGGTTTATGAATAAGGAGGAAAATAAACCAGCTGAAACTGATTAAAAAGAGTGACTATTGAATTAGTCTTAAAGTCCCCATAGACCACAATTTGTAAGATTTTGGAATGAATTTCATTCCTGCGAATCAGTTTTCTCAATGGCCTCTGATCAAAAAACGATAAAAAAACATATAAGCAAACAAAAACCCAAAAGACAGAAGCAATGAGAAAACAAGCACGATTTCATGCTATTTATATCTATCCACCAATCTGCTTGAAGAACAGGTTGAAGCCAGAATGAAATAGTGATTTTCCAAGATTTAATGTAATCTTCAATTTCAGATTATTTCCAAATACATATATATTGGGGAATTATATGAAATGATTGCAAACAACATGCTTATGATGTCAGCTGTATTCCAAATGGTTCTGATAAGGCTCTTAGCTCCGACACTTGCCTCCCTTCTATCACAATAACAAACTTGCTTCTGGTGACTATTCTTCTTCCCCATTCCTGGTGCATATTGAGTAAAGGATTAAAATAATCTTCTCTAATATTTTAGAGATGGCTTAACTCTCATTAGCATAAGGGGGTTGTCTCCGAGCAACTGTGCAACCAGACAGGAGAATAGGACAGGGCGAGCCTGCACTGGGCAGAACAGAAGCTAGACATCACCTGCTGTGCATTTGTTGGGCAACTTTGGGAAAATTTTCTTCTTTAAGTCTCAGTTTCCACTGATGAAAACCAAGAGGTTCAAATGTCTTTCAGAGGTTATTTATAAATATAAAATAAAATATTAAAAAAAATGTAAAGTACTTAGCATAATGTCTGGTACATAGAAAATATGCAATGAATGGTTACTAATTATTGACCACTAGACTCCCAAGATTAACTTCATGTTTCCCAAAAGCAGTCTTATGATGAATTATATGATAGAACATAGTTAATCCCTTTTTATCCTGAGAGGAACCATAGGGTTATGGGGCTCAGAACTCATATTCCAACTTGTAAATTAGGTTACAAGCTCTTCACAGTCAGGGACAAAGCCTTATTTGATTTCTTCATCCCTAGCGCCTAGCAAAGTGCCTAGTAAACAGTAGATGCAATAAATGTTTGATGAATGCAGCTATTAAAAGGGAAAAGGAAGAGCCAAAACACGCTTTCTGACCATCAATTGTGGCAAGTGGGAATAGACCAATTTAGATAACTTTAGTTGTTAAATGAGAAGCAAGTCTGAAGGGCTTGACACAGCTGGCTCTGAATTGAGCTGTGATACTCTTCAGTCCATCGGGGAACTGAAATAATCATGCTGGGCTGACAAGTTCTCAGAACACTTCTACCAAAAGTAGCTGTTATATATCATGGCCTAATCACTATTGTTTTTCTGCAAGGTTCTTTTCCACAACATTGTACGATGGTATCTTTTATAAAAGTAGAAGTATTCCTTTTTCAATGCATATAACCAAAGACAATAAAACAAACAAAAAAACTCATTTTAATTCTTAACAATGATTTAAAAAAAAAGCACAAATTTTCATCATAAGAAGCATTAACTTACTAGGATCACTTATATATAATGTTGCCTAGGCAAATAAATATATTTAGATGTTAAAAAATTTGTTTAAAGAGAGGAACATTAAAACTGCTATTTCAAAATGCAAATATTTTCATCAGAATGTGGGGGATTAAAAAGTAACTAAAACAAGTCTGATCAAATTACTGTGCTTCAGAGAAGTGTTTCTGCCTAAAGGAAATACTAAATCTTTAAGAAATGTGTGAGGTCAAAATTATTTTCATAATAATACTAAAACATTATTAGCTTTTTTCATGGTGCTGACATTTACACTAATGCTGTGAAGGCAGTGATCACACCATCATCACAAATAAAGTCAATACATGTTAAATGTCCCCAGTGAAGTACTAAAATTATTAAATTTACAAATTCTGGATCTTTACTTTTTAAATACTGGCTGTGACAAAAAAAAGGGGTCAATACAGGATGCAATTTTTCTGCACACTGAAATATGATAAATACTTATATTCTTAACAATATATTACACCACTCAGTATCTTCATATTTTGTTAAGACTTGTTGCATTGAATAGGTATATTGATCTGTACGCTTATTTTTTTTCTTTCTTAATTTTTTTAGTTCTGTGTTTTTTAGGTTCTATTATCAGATTACTACTTATGTTCCCATTCTGTTTATAATAAGTTGTAATTTAAATTTGGAAATAAAATTATTTTCCTTCTGGAGACTGCATTTTGGGCTGAGAAAGTATATGAAACTACTTCTGACATCATTATTAAACCCCAGATATGCAAAACTACTTCTTCAGGATATTATGAGGATGGGAAATCCTCATAATAGTTTACCTGGAATTTTTTGTGAAGCCATTGGTGTTTTCTCATTTTTTTTAATTTGTTTGTTTTATTTTGTTTGTTTTCCATTTTGTATTTGTTTCATTTTGGGAGATTTCTATTGCTCTCATTAAGGTTTTTTTGTTTTTTTTTTTTCTTCAGTATATAATCTCCTGCTAACACCTGTATTAGTTTTCATAGGCTCCTGTAATAAATTACCACAATCCAAGTGGCTTAAAAGAGCAGACTTAATTTGCCACAGCTCTGGAGGCCAGAATCCAAAATCAAGATGTCAGCAGGGCCACACTGCCCCTGGAGGATCTACAGGAGAATTATTCCTTTCCTCCTTCTGTTTCCTGTAGCTATGGCCATTCTTTGGCTTCTGAGTATCTCTGCTTCTTCCTCTGAATCCCTAAACCACAATGTGACTATTTTTGGAGACAGAGACTTTAAATATAAAATTAATGGTAGATGAGCTTGTAAAGGTGAAGCTCTAACCCAATATTCATGATATCCTTCTAAGAAGAGGAAGGAACATCAGGGATTTGTGTGTACAGAGAAGAGTCCATGTGAGGACACTGCAGGATGGCAGCTGTCTGCAAACCAAAGAAAGAGGCCTCAGGAGAAACTAAACCAGTGGATTTCCAGCCTCTAGAATGGTCAGAAAACAAATTTCTGCTGTCTTATCCACCCCTTCTTGGCATTTTGTTAAAGTAGACTCAGTTGATTAATTCATTGGCCTTGCCCACTTTCCACTTAGGGGGAATCAAGCCCTGCAGACCTGGGCAGCTCTAGCTTTGCACAGCTCTCTCCTCTCTGATGCTTTTCCCTCTGAACTCTTACTGCCCATAGACTCCCGAGTCTTCCAGTTCTGTTCTGACAAGAAGGCTCAACAGTGTACACACCAACTGAGTTTAATTTAACTTCTAAATCCAATGCATTTCCAAACCTAATTTCTAAAGAGTTATACTCAAAATAAATAGATAGATAGGTAGATAGATAGATATAAAAAGTTATTCTCAGAAATAAACAAAGCTATTTTTAAGTGCATTCCTGCCAAATATTGAAATAATGATCTTAGAATACGTAGGGAGAGCAGTAAAAGGTTGGAGCTATTAGATCCCTCCACTTCAAAGTTTTATATGGTCGTCTTTTGATACTTGTCTCTATGGAATTTCTCCCAATATTATATTTTCATTATATAGTACTATGTATTTCTTAACCATAAATTTTATGCCATTTTTACTAGAAAAAAAATTTGTTAGGTGAGCCCTCCACATGACTCAGTACTAATGACAATTTTTTTAGATTACATATTATATTACATTTCATATATGTATGTGTGTGTGTGTGTAAATGTATATATGAAAGTGGATAATATATACCCACCACCATCAGCTATTGATTTGGCAAATTTATCCAATATCTACTGATGCTGTGCAATTACATGTGAAGATTTAACTCAGATTTTCCTGTCTCCTTCAAATACCTCATAACTATATTGTTTGAGTATTTCCATTAGCTTTCTCTTTACCCATAAACAGTAATATTATATGCAATTGCTTAAGATCAAACTAAAAAGGGGCACCTGGGTGGCTCAGTGGGTTAAAGTCTCTGCTTTCAGCTCAGGTCGTAGTCCTGGGGTCCTGGGATCGAGCCTGCTTCCTTTCCTCTCTCTCTGCCTGTCTCTCTGCCTACTTGTGATTTCTGTCTGTCAAATAAATAAATAAAATCTTTTAAAAAAACTTAAAAAGACAAGAAAGATAACTTAAAATCCTGAAATTAGTCTTGTAATCACAAATATTATTTTATTCAATTATTATTGTCATTGTATTATCTACTAATAATTATGAGAGTGTGGCATTATGCATACTCTGTGTGACAGATATGAACATTTTGTTCTCAGATACTTTCTATGCCCTATTACCTGTTCTTAACAGCCCAGTGTGGAGACCCTAGAGGCCATGTGTCCCAGTGCATTTCCCAATAGCCCAGGCCAACTCATTTCAGTCTGGGTTTGTTCAGTGTGAAGTGCTGGTAGGATTTTAGAGCATGAAAAGATAAGAGAAGCTTGTTATTTTCTCTTCTTTATATCTAGCAGAGTCTTGTCATCACTGCCTCTTTTCTGTAACTAGCGGATCTCCAAGCAAATTTTTGTAATTACAGCTTTTCCCTGTTGGATTTGTCCTCTGAGCTCTAGTAATATCACTTACATCACATATGAAACCAATTATCTACATTAAATTCTCACTATTTTAAATACTTAGGGTAGTTTATTTGTAGTATACATTGTCACTAAAATAATTTATATTATTAAATCCTCCCTAGAATATTAATTTTTCACATTTTTCCCTAAGGAAATGGGTAAGTTTAAATTGATAAATTAGTGAAATACCCTGGCGATTCATAGACCTGTACCCCTGGGAATAAAAATATATGTTTTTAAAAAATAAAAAAATTTAAAATTAAAAAAAATTAATGAAATAGAACAGTCCATAACATCTCAATGAGTCAAGAGTTTTTATCCTCAAGATGAATATGAAAATGGGTGATTTAACTAGTTCAATCATGTGAAATATTAAGGAAGAGGACATCAGTCAGCTGTTATTAATCTCAATATAGAGCTGAATAAGAAAAAAACACTCAAAGTGTTTCAGAATAAACAAACAGCTGCTAGCAAAATAAACCAATTTAGAAGGAATTGTAATTGAAAATCAGAATGCCCGATAGGGTAGAGCTTTTATATTGTATACAGATATATACCGGGAAAAAAAAATCTTATGGAAGTTGGAGAAATTGGTTATGAAGGCATATCAAAGCAACTAAAGATATGGTGAAAAATACCAGTTAGTAACTGACATATAGAAAATTTAGGTGTTTACATTAACAGGTCAACTAAGGGGCATACAATATAATGCTTGAAGTGATTGTGAGAACATAAAATCCAATTTGGTCACTTTATTAAAAACTTAAATAAAATTTTTAAAATGTCAGGTGATCTGAAATCTACATTCCAATGTACAACTCAATCTAGAGGTCACATATTTGCCTCTTAGTCTTCTGTTTATTCAACCATTTGTCTATTTCCAAAAAAGTTATGAACAAGACAGTTTTAATTGGCACATTGGAAAGGTTTTGTGATTATTGAATGTACACTTACAAAGCATAGTGGCTATGTATTTATTTAATTTATATAATAAATTCAATAAAAAGTCCATTATATCATAAGTACTGTGACTTATAAAATTTCCTGTCCCAATTCTCCTAAAGTTGATGGAAGATAGTCTGTGAAACATGAGCAAACCAATGCTTACTGAATGGTGTAAAATGACCATAGTAGATCATTCTGATTTACTTGCAGAGTGACCTAACTAGGACAGAGCTACTCCTTTTCTTGAAAGTCAGGCACATTCTTTCACTTATAATGGTATTTCACTTCTAATGGCTTTCTCCTCTATAGTAAGAACAGTTGTCACTTCCCATGCACCTCAAATTCTCCAAATTCTGGGCAGCTGGATTTTTTGTGACAACTCCTAAAAATACCTAACACGTAGTACCCAAGAATTCTGTTAATCTTCTGATAGACAAGGTCACTTTCTTGCCTACCCCATAAGAAGAGAGAACAATGGTATCGAGACAGACTCCTTTCCAAGGAATTTATGCCTCTTTGGGATGAAAAATGGATTGGAAGACCTGTACTTTGTATTACTTGTGACCCAATAAAGCCTGTTTCTCAAAACAAACTGTATGATATTCAGGAAGGTATTTGACCTTACTTCCATGACCCTGATTTGAGGAATAATATAAAATAACTTTTGGTAGAAGTACTATGTAAACATATTACTACATACATGGAATTCTGGGGCTTTATAAAGATAACATTTGGGAATCATTTCAGGTTGTAGGAGGGATATTTAGCCAGCGTTGATATATGCTAATATGTTGGGTTCCTGGCTTAAAGGTGGTCAATATTGTGCCACTGAGAATTGATGGAAATGGATCTGCCAATAACTCAATAGCAAATACAAGCTCAACCTTATAGGAGGGCATTAGAAAAAGAGAGGAAGACCTAAAGTTCAAGACATATTAGAGCCTTTCAGCAAGATAGTAGAGGGCTTAATATTTACATTGGAAATATTGGAAATGGGATACAAGGATGAAACCGATCATAGGAAGGAAGCAAATGGAAAATTACAACAGAAGAAAGAAGAAGAGCAAGTTTGTCCTAAAGCCGGGTCACTGGGTCTTTTATCTAAGTTGTTTAATATACCTCCCACTAGTATCACACCTTCCTTTGTCTTTGTAATACACCTATACTTAAGGTAATAAAAAAGAGTTGGATATTTAATGTGGTTATATTTCAGATTCAGAAATTTAGTAGTCAAGGTTTTAAAAGGGTTTGAGATAACCTGATGCATTTTTTTTTCCCCAAAAACATGGCCTACAAACCACCTATACAAGAATCACCTGTGAAGTGGTTATTATATCTACTATTGTACCTTCCAAATCCATTAAATTGAAACGAATTCTTGGAGCGAGTCTTGGCAATCTACATTCTTAACAGGCTTCTCAGGTGACTCATATCTAATAAAATTGAAGGCCCTTAGACCTTTAGGAGATGTTATTAATTGGACAGTTGACTAAATAGAGGGTATGTTTCTAAAGAAAGGTATGAGATATCAATCAGAGATATCTTTAAATATAGGATTTAAAAAATCTGCTCCAAGTAGATAAGCATAACTGTGTCTGGAGGTGACCTTCAGTTCTGAGATTCTACATTATTTTTTATTCTGAAACAGGATTAATCACCTCTCACTGAGTGGGTGTTAGTTCTAAGTATTTCAATTATTTTCCCCTTCCACATAATTTTGTTTATGAGTCATCAAAGCTAGGCAGCTTTAAAAAAATTTTTACGTTCTAATAAATGATGCTCATGTATATACAATATCCTTGTTTGAACCCAAATTGCAATTCATTTATAAAACATAATTAATACATGCTAGGTGTCTAATTATTTGATAAAATTCAAACAGGTCTCAGTACAGCCACAAGACTGTCTTCTGTTTTTTAGGTTTTATCTTTTGACCACATTACCTGGTATGCTTCTTATTAATTGCATATATTTCAAAAGGACTATGTACTCAAAGCTTCAGAACTTGAGATTCATGGACATCTCAGTGGGTCTGGTATGCCTGACTGGTTTGTCTATATAAAAATAACTAAAATGAACGAGGAGAGAATTTTTGTAATACAAGAAAAGTTAAGAAGATTTAAAAATAGGGAAAATATATACTAGTTATGTCAGAAAATTACTAATTTTATGCTGCTTTTTCATATATATATATATTTTTTTTCAAACCACTCATCTTTCACATCTACTGACAAGAATAATTTGAAAAAAAAAAAAAAAGCGCCCCTCTTCCAGGAAAATTTTACAATTATTAACCAGTTTACTTCAGTACAAGGAAACTAAGCAGGACACTTATGGCTGTTTCCTGTTTCAATTACAGTAAGATCGTCTCTGTTTTTAGATGAAATTAAACCAACTCATCAGGGTACCTGGGTGGCTCAGTCTGTTAAGCATCTGCCTTCAGCTCAGGTCATAATCGCAGAGTCCCAGGATTGAGCCTCATGTTAGGCTCCCTGCTCAGTGGTGAATCTGCTTTTTCCTTTCCTTCTGCCCCTCCAAACTCCCTCCACTTGTTCTCTTACTCTCACTCACTCTCTCTCTCTCAAATAAATAAATGAAATCTTAAAAAACAAACAAACAAACCAACAAACAAACAAAACTCATGATCTTCATTCATCAGTCAAAAGCTGTTGAGAAGGAAAATTTATTGTAATGTAATATCCTTCAGGGAAAATAGAAAAAAAAAAACTGTAGTGTGACTGAAGACACAAATGCTTTTACGGAGACTGTAAACTCCTAAAATTTTCCATTGAAAATTAAGAAACTATACTCACATTTTGCATTGGTTCTTTGAGAAGAAACAATAAGTTATAATTTTAAATGGGGGCTTTGCAAAATATTTTCATTAATATTCTCCAGTGACATTCATCCTTAGATAATGACAAAAGAATTGGCCATCACCAGAAATTAGACAGACTGGCAAGTAGAGAACAATCTCATATCAAAATGTCTTCTCATATTTTGGCTGAAATAAGACATTTTTATTCATTGGTTGAAAGGTCCCTCTCTCTTTTGAAGTGCACGATGTATTGTTTGCTGATTTGGATTTGACAGTACCTTGGTCAATTATTGAGGAAATTCAATTTCATCCCAAATCAGTGCAACATAAAATTTTAAGCATTTTCTTTTGTCTGTAGATTTTAAGAATGTAATCTCTTATGTTGAATGTAATCAGATTTTTTTTTTTAATTCTGGAAGAAGCTTCAATTTGATATATGTGATCAATTGAATTTCTGGCCAATCATGTTTTATTACACAAACTGGTATGTAGTATCTTGTGTTCACTTTGGGTTTTACATTTTATATTTTCTTAATTGGGTTTGGGAACATTTTCTCCAATTTTACAATCATATATACGTACATACACACAACTATATATATATATTTGTTTCAATCCTAGACTCAAAATTTTTGACTTATATTTCCTTGTAATTTTAAGATTTTTTTTTTTTATTTGACAGAGAGAGAGAGGGATGACAAGTAAGCAGAGAGGCAGGCAGAGAGACAGAGGGGAAAGCAGGCTCCCTGCTTCCGAGCAGAGAGCCTGTTGCGGAACTTGATCCCAGGACCCTGAGATCATGACCTGATCTGAAGGCAGAGGCTTAACCCACTGAGCCACTCAGGCATCCCTCCTTGTAATTTTAAATTATTTGTCCACACCCAAAATTTTTCTTTCTCTCATTATATATTCAACATAGAAAATACACTTTAATATTAAACTTAGTCTGAACAAAACAATGTTATTTAGGAAGAATAATTACAGATAATAAATCAGATATAAATACTGTATAAAATTTATGAACATATGGGAAAGGCAAATTTTTAAAAAAGGGAAAAAAACTCATAAGGGACTTTTTTGTTTTTTGGGTTTTTTTTGAGAGAGAGAGAGAGAGAGAAACATGAGCAGGAAGGATGGGCAGAGCAGGGAGGGATGGGCAGAGGGAGAGAGAGAGAATCCCAAGCAGGCTCCATGACCAGCATGGAGTCCCACATGGAGCTCAATCACATGACCCTGAGATCATGACTTGAGCCAAAATCAAGAGTTACACACTCAATTGAGCCATCTAGGTGCTCCCATAAGGTATTCTTTTTTCTTTTCTTTTCTTTTTTCTTTTCTTTTCTTTTCTTTTCTTTTCTTTTTGTAAGATTTTATTTATTTATTTGACAGACTGAGATCACAAGTAGGCAGAGGCAGGCAGAGAGAGAAGGGGATGAGGCTCCCTGCTGAGCAGAGAGCCTGATGCAGGGCTCCATCCCAGGACCCTGAGATCATGACTTCAGCCAAAGGCAGAGGTTTAACCTACTGAGCCACCCAGGTGCCCCCCATAAGGGATTCTTAATGATAGAGAACAAACTGAGAGTTGATGGAATGAGGTTGGTAGAAAATGGGTTAATTGGGTGATAGGCATTAAAAGGGACACTTATATGATGAGCCCTGGGTGTTATATGTAAGTAATGAATCACTGAATTCTACTTGTGAAACCAATATACACTATATGTTAACTGACTAGAATTTAAATAAAAATTTGGGAAAAAAGTAATGTAAGATTTAAGATTAGATATAACACATTTGATTTTTAGATATATTTCTTGCTTAGAAAAGTGTTTTGCTAGATTTTGACATAAGCATAATGCTATCTATAAATTTTGAGAAGTATGTGATATAGATATTAAGGTTACATCTAAGTCCCTAAAGTATGGGACTTTAGGCAATAAGCATTCTTACATAGTCTTTTATTTGACTATAACATAGGGATTATCATAATAATATCCATTCTTTAGATTTATTGTAAGAAATTCTTCATATTATATGTAATGTGTTCAGAGTAGTTTCTGATGTATAAAATACACTTGTGTGTTAACTGTTATTTGGGGTATTACTTTTTATTATGTGATTAGAATACAGTGTTGGGAGATGGATTGTGTACACCAAAAACATATGCTGAAGTTGCAATTCCCAGTACCTGTAAATATGACCTTATTTGCAAATAGGATCTTTGCAGATGTAATCAGTTCAAGATGAGGTCACACTGAATTAGGGTGGGTACAAATCCAATATAACTGGTGTCCTTATAAAAAGAGAAGAGACCATGCAGATGCAGAAGGAGAGAATATTATGTAATGACAAAGACAAAGATTGGAGTCATATATTTATACAAGCCAAAGAACAGCAAGTTTTGCTGCTAACTCCCAGAAGTAAGGAGTCATGGAATTCAGTCTCTCAAAGGAGCCACACCTCTTGACACCTTGATGTCAAACTTCTCACCCCCAGCACTATAAGAGAATACATTGATTTTGCTTTAAGCCATATAGTTTGTGGCACTATGTTATGACAGCTCTAGGAAACTAATAAACATGATATTTAAATTATAGCTTTTAATTTCACTGGCAAAGTTTAAGCAATAATATACTGAGGTTGTACAAACATGAGCAGATTTCAGTTTCTTAATTAGAAATCAAGAAGTTATTCTTTAGATTTTAAGCTCCTCTGTCTTATTTCAAAATGCAAGTAATTCTTTAGAGCTTAGCTGTGTGAACTTGTAGATTTTCATTGTGTTTTTATGACATCAAAATAATTGATGAAATACTACATTCATAATAGAAGCTAGACTTTTATAGAGTCAGTTCTAATTACTATCTGGAACTTATTATGAAGGAAATATTCACACTATTTCTCACTGAACTTCTCACATTGTTTAGCAATCTTTACAAAAGTAAACCTATCAATCAAATAAATTCAGATATGTTCTCTACACCTGCTCCTGTAAAACCTAAGATTTATATTGAGGATATAGTCTGCTTTAATAATCAGGTCTTAGTAAAAAACTCCTACTTTTTTTTTTTTTCCTGGAGATTAGCCACTTTTTTTTTTTTTTTTTTTTTTTTTTTTTTTTTTTTTTATTTTTTTTACATTTTTTTTTTTTTTTTAATTTTTTATTTTTTATAAACATATATTTTTATCCCCAGGGGTACAGGTCTGTGAATCACCAGGTTTACACACTTCACAGCACTCACCAAACCACTTTACCATAAAAAGAGAGGGTATTCAAGTTAAGCAGAGAAAGACAATTATATATGGTTTCACTTGTATGTGGGACATGAGGAATAGCATGGAGGACATAAGGAGAAGGAAGGGAAAAAGGAAGGGGGGAATCAAAGGGGGAGAAGAACTGTGAGAGACTATGGACTCTGGGAAACAAACTGAGGGTTTCAGAGGTGAAGGGAGTCGGGGAGATGGGTTAGCCTGATGATGGGTATTAAGGGGGGCACATATTGCAGCGAGAATTGGGTGTTAATCACAAATAATGAGTCATGGAACACCACATCAAAAACTAATGAAGTGCTATATGGTGACTAACCTAACATAATCAATCAATCAATCAAGAGGGTATTCAAGAGCATGCATACTCTTTCATGAGCTCTAGGATTCTTTACAGGTGACTGTGGATAGAGATGATGACAAATTGTCAAATAGACAGAAAATGTAACCATTTTCCTCAACTCTAGACATTCTCCCTACTCCATAGAGATTTCTGCACATAAATCAGTATATGTGACATTGATTACGCACATGACCACACACTTCTTAGCAGAACAAGCTACATAACTTGCAGGACCAGCTGCTACATGAAAATGCAGGGATTTTGTTTAAAAATTATTAATAATTTAAAGATGCTAAGAGGGCAATATTGAATCATGTGTGGGCCCTATGGTGCTGCTGGACAGGTCACATACTTGTGAAGCCAGTATTACTGTTTGGGGAGTTTTTGAGACATGTGTTTTGACTGGATGTATCAGTGGTCACCAGAATGGCTCCAATCTCTTATTGGATTATCCTGTTTTCACTCTCCTGCCCATAAAAGCAGAAAACTATTTCTATTTTTCAATCCAGTTAATGCCAGTACCATACCCTCCTTATAGCCTCCATTCTCTAATAGACTCACCTGGAGAAGAAATCTCAACCAATCAGTTTCCTTACTAAGACTTACTCAATAAATCATTCCAATGAATAGAGTAGAACTGTTAGAGTTGAATCTTAATAAGCAGAAATAGTTAACATTTGATTAGAGCTTTATATATGTTGGGTATTGTGCAGTGGCTTTGCAGGTACTAAGTCATTTAATCTTCAAAAAAAATATGAATTACTTTACCCTCAGTTTATAGATAGTGACACAGGTGAAGAAGTTGAGAAGAATGCATTTCTGGTTATCCAAATAGTAAATGGCAGAACTTGGATGCAACCAACTCATAATACATCCAGAATCTACACTTTGAACTACGAGGTTATTTTATATTGTCACATAATACATTTTTCTTCATTTTGTTATATTAACTATTTCACTGTTGTGTGGCATAAGTGTAGGAAAAAAGTACACATATCACAGGTGTACAGCTTGATAAATTAGTATAAACTACCACATGAGTCCAGCAGCTCAGTTTCTCCCTTCCAAAGCTCTCCCAACTGCTAATCACTCCTGTTCTCCAAAGCTATTAGAACCACACAGTTAGAACTATATATTTGGGGATCTTTCTTTCAACATTATGCTTGCGAAATTCACTCATAGTGCTGGTATATCAGTGGTTAAATAATTTTCATTGCTAAACACTCTACCATTCAGTACTAAATTTATTTATTTAATTATTGTTAGAGATGTAGGGTTTTTTTTTTTTCAGATTTTTTTTCTATTATGGGTAATTCTGCTATGAGCATACCTGTACAGTTGTTCTGTTGTCCTGAGTGTAAAAATGTTGATTGACAGGTTATGCATATGTTCAATTTTAGTAGAACTGTCACAATGATTTCCAAAATTTTTAAACCAATTCACACTTTCATTAGCAATCTTTATTTTTTTTATCTTTTATTTTTTTTTAAACTCATGACCCAGAGATCAAGACCTGACTGAGATTGAGATGTTTAACTGACTGAGCCACCCAGTTACCCCTAACAGTTAATCTTTAACTATTTTTGTAAGTGAGTAATAGTATTTCCCAGTTTTCACTTTGCATTCCCTTGATGAATCATGAGTTTGAGCATGTTTTCAAATGTTTATTGACCAGTTGGATAGCAACATTTGCGATGTGCTTGTTCATGGTTTTTGTACTCTTTTTGTTGTTATCTGTCTTGAATTTATTTATATGTAAGGCCTCTTTATGAGTTAGAAATATGACATTTATGTTAGTTATAAATATTTTAAGTATCTTCCCTCACTTACTGCTATGCCATTCATACTCCAAATATTTCCTATTGATAAACTTCATAAGGTAAGATACATTAAGATGTATTTACATAACCTAAAATTGAACTGATAATAGACATAATATCAATTTCTTCAATATTACATACTTTTCTACTTTAACAATATCTTGAACCAAATGTGCTTATTATTCATGAATATTTATTTACTTATTTTGTAATCTGCTAATGATTAATAATCAAGAACCTGCTATAAATTCATCTTTGTGCTAATGTGGAAAAAAGGAGATAATACATGGGATAAATATTATTGCATATCTCTGACTCCTATTCCATACCAGAAGTCAAGAGAACCATAAATCAAACAGAGGTGAACAAAACAAGCGTTCCATTATATCAAGCAATTTGTAAATTTTTGATCCTATTAAAATTCAGCTTAACTCATAAGCATATGGTGAGCATCCATTTCATGCAGTATATATGCTAGATGTGACATTGCAATTTAAAATAAAGGTCTGTGTGTGCTAAGCAAGAATATATTCATCAAAAGCTCAGTTGAGGGGTGCCTGGGTGGCTCAGTGGGTTAAGCCGCTGCCTTCGGCTCAGGTCATGATCTCAGGGTCCTAGGATCGAGTCCCGCATCGGGCGCTCTGCTCAGCAGGGAGTCGGCTTCCTCCTCTCTCTCTCTGCCTACTTGTGATCTCTCTCTGTCAAATAAATAAATAAAATCTTTAAAAAAAAAAAAAAAAAGCTCAGTTGAGGTGGGAAACAAGACTTTAAGTAATCTGAGATTTCATTGAGGAAGTGAAAGTAGAGTTGGACTCAGCTAATGAAAATAACATGGATTTCCAGACGCAGCACGAGGTGATTTATTTTTTTTTTAAGATTTTATTTATTTATTTGACACAGAGAGATCACAAGTAGGCAGAGAGGCAGGCAGAGAGAGAGGAGGAAGCAGGCTCCCTGCTGAGCAGAGAGCCTGATGCGGGACTCGATCCCAGGACCCTGGGATCATGACCTGAGCCGAAGGCAGCGGCTTAACCCATTGAACCACCCAGGTGCCCCACAAGGTGATTTCTAATTAGCACACGGATGCAGCAGATTTGATATGTGACTTAGTATGTTTTCATGCAACATTGGAAAATAGGAGATAAGATTTTTCTAAAGGCTCCTTTATGGTAGATTTGAAAACTGGCAACAATGATTTTAAGGCTGTGGTAAGGTATTTTTCTCACTAGGTAAAGTTTCAGACTAAAATTATTGCTTTCATAGAACATCTCAGACACACATTGATTCAAAATCAAAACTGTTATAGACATGCTCCTTTTTAGAATCTTGGTTCACTCTGCAGAATTCTAGCTACACTTCTCTATGAAGTTTGTTAAGCTATGCATTTCTAAATATGTATTGACTAGATCTTTTCAACCTTAAGATTGGTGGTCAAACATCTTTTACTTGCTATTTCTCAATGCATAAAGCTATGAACTAAATTGAAAAATTACACTTGGTAAGAAAAAATCTAAATTATTCCTTTGTCCTCATGTTAAAAAGATTAGTTTCATGAAGGAATACTCTCGGGGCATTATCTGAGGTCTATGTCATTCATTCATTCTCGTAGACTACCTAAAAAAAAAAAAAATTTTTTTTAAGATTTTATTTATTTATTTGACAGACAGAGATCAGAAGTAGGCAGAGAGGCAGGCAGAGAGAGAGGAAGGGAAGCAGTCTCCCTGCAGAGCAGAGAGCCAGGTGTGGGCTCAATCCCAGGACCCTGGAATCATGACCTGAGCCGAAGGCAGAGGCTTAACCCAATGAGCCACCCAGGTGCTCCTAGACTACCTAAAATTTTAATTTACAATTTTCTCAAATAAGATCATCAAAGAAATATGCATTACTATTTTCCACTTAGTAATATTTTAGAGTTATGCGCTCTCCAAATCTTGAGGTCACAGAAAAATAATTTCATAAACCCAATATATATGTACTGTAAATATGCACATAAGAACATGGTCTTCTCAATCACAAATATCTGCTTTAATCAGACCTATAGGAGTAATTTCTTAGTTTCATAAAAGTTACAGCTCTCTCAGCAAGAGCCTGTTTTGCACTCATCTAAATGGTACATCAGCCAATTAAAAGCAATCTCTCAGTCTTAAAAATTATATGCTCACTTTAAAAAAAATTTGTATTTTTCTTTCATCATAACCATTATTTTGATTTAAATAGGAAGTTTAATAGTAGCCTTAAATCTGCCTCTGCTGAGTGAGTTCTTATTGCTAAAGAAGAATGGGGAAAATTTTTATATGGTGAAGTAAAATCACCACACTGTATTAACTTTCCTGGTAAGAATTAAGATTGAAGATTTAATATAAGAAAAATAATACCAAGATGACTTTGGTGATTTTATTGAAAACCTTATGTTGAGAAAAGCCTTTCCAAACAAAATAAAAATTATGTTAAGAAAATGTGACAGATTTCACAACATAACAGCTAATTCAATTTTTATAGAGAGACTAACATTTGGGGTCCTGGGTGGTACAGTTGATTAATGACCTCAGGAACATGAGATCAAGCCTTGTATTGGCTCCAGGCCCAGCACGGAATCTGCTTGAGGTTCTCTCTCCTTCACCCTCTACCCCTTCAGCTCCTCTTCCCCTCCAGCTCATGCTCTCTTTCTCTCTCTAAAATGGATTTTTAAAAATCATAAAAAAGAAAAGAAAAAACTAACAGAGTAAAAAACAAAAACAAATGAGTATCTGGAAAGAAATTATAATGGGATATTTCTCAGTTTAAAATAAGCTAATAAGAAAAATAGCACCCCATAATATATTTGTAGGAAAAGTATATAAACCAATAGCTAGAAAAGAATAATTAGAATAGTGCAACCTCACTAGTAATAAATCAAAAAATAAAAACAATTATATTTTAATTGACTAGAGTTAATAATTTAAGTTTCACATTAATTAACCCTGGATGATTTTCCTTCACATATAAACCTTAAAATACAATGAATCATGCTATCTACTGCTTCATAACCAAATCTAATCTTCCTAAATAATAATGCAAATCCATGTAGTATTCAACTAATTATGTCCATTGTCTTTTTTCACAAATTTTCATTTAAATTCTAGTTAGTTGACATATAGTGTAATATTTGTTTCAGAAGTAGAATTTAGTGATTCATCACTTTGGTGATTCATCACTAACATATAACACCTAAAGCTCAACACAACAAGCTCCCTCCTGAATACCCATCACTCATTTAGCCCATCCCCTACCCACCTCTCCTCTGTCAACCTTCAATTTATTCTGTTAAGATTCTGTTATGCTTTCCTTCCCTTTCTCTCTTTTTCCCCCTTCCACTATTTCTTTTGTTTCTTAAATTCTACACAAGTGAAATGATATGGTATTTGTCTTTCTCTTACTGACCAATTTCACTTAGCATAATAATCTCTAGATCTATCCATATCATTGTAAATGGCAAGATTTCATTCTTTTTGATGACTAATATTCCCGTGTATGTATATACATGTGTGTGTGTACATATATATAAATATATATATGTGTGTGTGTATGTATATATATAAAATCACACCTTCTCTATCCATTCATCAGTTGATGGACATTTGGCTGGTTTTGTGTTCTTTGGGTAAGTAAGTAGTATTATAATTGCTGGGTCATAGAGTGGTTCTCTTCTAATTTTGTGAGGAACCTCCATACTATTTTCCAGAGTGGCTGCATTAGTTTGCATTCCCACCAACAATTTAAGAGCTTCTCTTTCTCTGCATCCTCTTCAACATCCATTGTTTCCTGAGATGTTACTTTTAGCCATTTTGTCAGGAATCTCATTGTGGTTTTGATTTGTATTTCCCTGATAATGAGTGATTTGAACATCTTTTTTCGTGTCTGTTGGCCATCTGAACATCTTCTTTGGAAAAAATGTCTATTCATGCCTCCTGTCCATTTCTTAACTGGATTATATCTTTTTTGGGTGTTGAGTTTGATAAATTATGGATTTTGAGTACTATTTATCATATATATCATTTGCAAATATTTTCTCCCATTCCATAGGCTGTCTTTTAGTTTTGTTGATTATTTCCTTCACTGTGCAGAAATTTTTTTATCTTGATGAAGTCTCAATAGTTCATTTTTGCTTTTGTTTCCCTTGCTTCCAGACATGTGTATAATAAGTAGTTGCTGTGGCCAAGGTCAAAGAGGTTGCTGCCTCATTTCTGCCCTAGGATTTTGATGGTTTCCTATCTCACAGTTAGGTCTTTCATCCATCCATTTTGAACTTATTTGTGTGCTTGCTTTAAGAAAGTGGTCCAGTTTCATTCTTCTACTGTGATGTCCACTTTTCTAACACTCTCTGTTGAAGAGACTGTCTTTTTTCCGATGGCTATTCTTTCCTGCTTTGTCGAAGATCAGTTGACCATATAGTTGTGGGTCAAATTCTGGGTTTTCTACTTTGTTCCAGTAATCTGTGTCTGTTTTTGTGCCAGTACCATACTGTTGGTTTTTTGTCTGTTTGTTTGTTTTGTTTTGTTTTGTTTAGATTTATTTATTTATTTGGGAAAGGGAGAGAGCAAGTCTCAAGGAGACCCCCTGCTGAGCACAGAGTCTACCATAGGGTTCTATCTCACAACCCTGATATCATGAGCTGAAATTAATACTTGGATATTTATCCAACAAAACCACTCAAGAACAGCACCCAGTACCATACTGTTTTGATGACTATAGCTTTGTAATATAACTTGAAATCCAGAATTGTGATGCCTCCCATTTTTTTTCTTTTTCAAAATTGCTTTGTCCATTCTGGGTCTTTTCTGGTTCTGTACAAATTTTAGGATTGTTTTTTCTAGCTCTGTGAAAAATGTTGGTGGTATTCTGATAGGGATTGCATTGACTGTGTCGGTCATTTTGGGTAGCATAGAGATTTTAATAATACTTTAAAATAATACTTTTAACCCATGAACATGAAATATTTTTCCATTTCCTTGGGTCCTCTTTAATTTCTTCCATAAGTGTTTTATAGTTTTCAACATAGAGATCTTTTACCTCTTTGGTTAGGTTTATTACTGGTATCTTATGGATTTTGGTACAATTGTGAAAGGGATCAATTTCTTGATTTCTCTTTCTACTGCTTCATTATTAGTGTATAGAAATGCAATAAGTTTCTGTACATGGATTTTATATCACGTGTATCAGTTCTAGCAATTGTTTTGTGGAGTCTTTCAGGTTCTTTTAAGTTTTCTACATAGACTATCATGTTGTCTACAAATAGTGAAAGTTTGACTTCTTCCCCACTTATTTGGATGCCTTTTATTTCTTTTTGTTGTCTTATTTCTGAGGCTAGAAATCCCAGTACTAGGTAAATAACAATGGTGAGGGTGGACATTCCTGTCTTCTTCCTGTGCATAGAGGAAAAGCTCTCAGTCTTTCTCCATTGAGGATGATATTAGTTGTGGGTCTTTCATATATGTTCTTTATGATACTGAAGCATGTTCCTTCTATCCTTACTTTGTTGAGGCTTTTTATCAATAATGGGTACTGTATCCTGCCAAATGCTTTTTCTACATATATTGAGAAGTATTGGTATTAATTCTTCTTTAAATGTCTGATAAAATTCCCCTGAGAAGCCATTCTACCCTGGACTCTGGTTTGTTGGGGAGATTTTTGATAACTGATTCAATTTCTTTCCTGGTTATGGGTCTGCTGGAATTATCGTTCTTCCTGTTTCAATTTTGGAGTTTATATTTCTAGGAATTTATCCATTTCTTCTAGATCATCCTGTTTGTTGGCATATAATTTTTCATACTATTCTTTTATAATTGTGTATATTTCTTTGGTGTTGGTCATGAGCTCTTTCATTCATGATTTTATGTATTTGGGTCCTTTCTCTTTTCTTTCTGATAAGTCTGACTAGGGGTTTATCAATTTTATTAATTCTTTCAAAGAACCAGCTCTCAGTTTCATTGATCTACTTTTTTTTTTTGTTTTTATATTATTTATTTTTTTATCTATTCTTTATTATTTCCCTTATACTGCTGGCTTTAGTCTAAATTTACTCTTCTTTTTCTAGCTTATTTAGTTGTAAGTTTAGACTGTATATTTGAGACTTTTATTGTTTCTTGAAGTATGCCTCTATTGCTATAGACTTCCCTCTTATAATCACCTTTGAAGCATCCCAGAGATTTTGGACCATTGTGTTTTTATTTTCATTTGCTTCCATGTATTCTTTTTAGTTTCTTCTTTAATTTCCTAGTTAACCCATTCATTCTTTAGTGGAATGTTATTTAACCTCCATGTATGTGTAGTCTTCCCAAGTTTTTTTCTTGTAGTTGACTTCAAGTTTTATAGCATTGTGGTCTAAAAACATGCATGGTATGATTTCAGTCTTTTTGTACTGATTGAAGTCTCATTTTTGATCCAGTTTGTTATCTGTTCTGGAGAATGTTCCATGTGCACTCGAAAAGAAAGTGTATTCTGCTGCTTTAGAATATATCTATTAAATCCATCTGGTCCAGTGTGTCACTCAAAGCCATTGTTTTCTTATTGATTTTATCCTCGGATAATATATCTACTGCAATGAGTGGGATGATAGAGTTCCTTACTATTATTGCATTATTATCAATGAGTTTATGTTTGTTATTAATTGATTTATATATTTAGGTGCTCCCAAATTTGGGGCATACATATTTATAATTGTTAGTCTTCTTGTGGATAGACCCCTTTATTATGATATAATGCCCTTCTTCATCTCTTTTTAGTCTTTGGTTTAAAACTTAGTTTGTTTGACAGAAGTATGGCTACTCTGGATTTCTTTTGACATCCATTAACATGATAGATGGTTCTCCATACCCTCATTTTCAATCTAGAGGTGTCTTTAGGTTTAAAATGAGTCTCTTGTAAGTGACATATAGATGGGTCTTATTTATTTTTTAATCCATTCTCCCTGTATCTTTTAAATGGAACATTTAGTCCATTTACATTCAGAGTAATTATTGGTGGATAAGAATTTACTGCCATTGGGGGTGCTTGGTGGCTCAGTGGGTTTAAGCCTCTGCCTTTGGCTCAGGTCATGATCTCAGGGTCCTGGGATTGAGTCCCACATTGGGCTTTCTGCTCAGCAGGGATCCTGCTTCCCCCATCCCCCCACCCTGTCTACCTTTCTGCCTACTTGTGATCTCTGCTTGTCAAATAAATAAATAAAATCTTAAAAAAAAAAACGCATTTACTGCCATTGTATTACCTGTAAACTTGCTGTTTCTGGAGAATTGTCTCTGTTTCTTTTTAATCTTTATTGCTTTTGGTTTTTCTTTCCCACTCAAAGTGTCTTCTATACTATTTTTTTTAAGATTTTATTTATTTATTTGACAGACAGAGATCACAAGTAGGCAGAGAGACAGGCAGAGAGAGAGGGGGAAGCAGGCTCCCCACCAAGCAGAGAGCCTGATGTGGGGCTTGATCCCAGGATCCTGGGATCATGACCTGAGCCAAAGGCAGAGGATTTAACCCGCTGAACCACCCAGGCGCCCCTATACTATTTTTTGCAGGGCTGGTTTAGTGGTCACAAACTCCTTTAGTTTTTGTTTTTCTGGGAAACTCTTTATCTTCCCTTTTATTCTGAATGAAAGCCTCACTGATAAAGTATTTTGGCTGTATACTTTTCCCCTTTAGCAAGTTGAATATATCATGTCGCTGTCTTCCAGCTTGTCAGGTTTCTGTGGAAAGATTCTTTTGCTGTCTGATTTGTCTTCCCTTGTAGGTTAGAGATTTTGTTTCCCTATTTTGCAGAACTTTTTCCTTACTTCTATATTTTGCAAATCTTACTACAATATACATCTTAGTGTTTATTGGCTTTTGTTGAGTTTGATGGGATTTCACTGTGCTTCCTGGATTTGGATGACTGTTTCCTTCACCAGATAAGGGAGTTTTTATCAATAATTTGCTCAAATAGACATTCTGCACCTTTTCCCCCTCTTCTTCCTCTGAAACTTCTATGATATGAATGTTATTATACTTTATGAAGTAACTGCATCCCTTAAGTCTACATTTATGATCCAATACTTTTAATTCCCTCTTCTTTTCAGCTTCATTATTTTCTCTAATTTTATCTTTTATATCACTGATTTGTTCCTCTGCTTCATCTATCGTTATTGTCACTGCATCCAGTTTTGCATCTCAGGTATAGCAATTTTTATTTTGGCCTGATTAGTTTTTAGTTCTTTCATCTCTGCAGTAAAGGATTCTCTAGTGTCCTCTGTGTTTTCTCAAGTCCAGCTTGCATCCTTATGATTCTTGTTTTAAATTCTGTTTCATGCATATTACTTACATCTATTATGACTAGATTCCTAGCCATGACTTTTTCCTGTTTTTTTTTGGGGGGGGGGGTGATTTCCTGTCTTACCATTTAGTCTGGTCACCATTTTTTTTTTATGGGTATGTTATGTTAAAGCTCAGCAAAAAGCTGGCATCAAGGTTAGCTGACCATGTTAGCTGGGGTCTCTGTCCTTGTGCTAATGAATGAGGCAGCATGTTGGTGCCTGCCAGCTCTTTTGTCCCCTTCGATACCATGCCACCTCTCCCAATTGCACTCCAAGAGGGGGAACTCTCTCTACCAGTATGACCCAGGGGATCCTCAAACCACAGTCTGCTGCCAAGTCTCTGGCCTCCTTCCCCACATGAACACCAATAAGCCCGCCAAGCATGACCCCAAAGACTTCTAAAACTTCAGACTTTGAGCTCCACTGCTTGTAAAAACCTGCAATAATCAGGTCTTCTCCTTTTTCTAGTCAATAGTTTTAGGCAAGTGTTCCTCTTGTGCTATCCCTTGTGCACTGCTTTCTGTTTCTCTCTCTCCTTTCTCTGATATCACGGCTCCCTCCAATCCTTATCACTTGAGATTCTTTTCTTCCCAGAATAATGTCTCTGCACCTCCTACCTTCTGTGATGTGGCTACTTTTCTCCCTCTACTTCTGCAGTTTGTTCTGTTAGCATTTATATCTCGGATTTTAAGAATTATTTGATATTAACCTAGCTGTGTTCAAGGGATGAGGCAAAATAGTGTGCCTTTACTGCTCACCATCTTAACTCCTGTCCATTATCTTTAAATAAACTGAAGAAGACTTGGGAAAATGTATTTTGTGGAAAAAAAAGATAAACAGGGTCTGTTTTTTTATTTTTGTAAAGTCTCTTAAAATACATGCTTTTTAAAAATTTGATTTGTTTTGATAGGAATGAGGATGTCAAGAGATTTCTATTTGGTCATTTCAGTAAGAATCTACACTCCATTGGTCAGGTGTTAGTATTACATTTCTGAGATATGATAAGCATTTCTAGTACACCACTCAATCGGTCAGTTACAAGGAAAGAAATCAAAGAAACACAAAATCAACCAGGATACAAATTAAGTCCAAAATGCATTTATTTTGTGATCTTCAAAGCTCCAACTATGAGGAACAGCAACTGAAGTACTGTTCTCATTCTAGATATTGACATTAACCCAGGTCAGTGTTCAATTACATCTGAATTTTCTGCACATTTACCCTTACTCAGTGTGGAGTTAGATGGCTTAGAAAAACAAGAAGGGACAGTTACCATATATCCTTGTGATTTTATTGCAAGGTTCTTCCTTACTTACATGTGGTCTTCATTTACTTCAAGGATCTGTTACTGATTCAGAACTAGAAATTGTATAAGTCATCATGATTTTCATATATCATATTGGCTTAAGCAATGTTTGTTTAACAAAACCAAATTCATTTGATTTCACAGGTCTCATGAGGCCTTCACAAATTTCCTTGATTTTTCAGTCATGGGATGCCATGAACAATTAACTGCCATCAAAATATCTGCAGTTAAAACAATTCTAATTCCCGATCTGTCAATTAAGCTAGTGTTCTTACTTTACCTTTGAAGGTTAATTCCAGCTACTTGGATTGTGCTACCTGTGTCTCATCTTTCCCACTGAAATTAGAAAATCCATTTCCATGGCAGAATCATCTCTGGTCTATGAAGGGCAGCCAAAAGTTTGTTTTTCAATAAAACTGACATTTTTCTGGGACGCCTGGGTGGCTCAGTTGGTTAAGCAGCTGCCTTCGGCTCAGGTCATGATCCCAGCGTCCTGGGATCGAGTCCCGCATCGGGCTCCTTGCTTGGCAGGGAGCCTGCTTCTCCCTCTGCCTCTGCCTGTCATTCTGTCCGCCTGTACTCGCTCTCTCTCCCTCTCTCTCTGACAAATAAATAAATAAAATCTTAAAAAAAAAACTGACATTTTTCTCAGAAATATCCTTTTTAGTGCTTTGATGTAATGAAGATTTTGTGGTCCCTCTCATGGGCCATAGCTAGGGAGTGAGTAAATAATTTTATCATTTTAGTTGTCAAGTATTTAGGATAATCCTTCTATATTATTAAAAAATAACATTTTTTAAAGTTTTGATTGTCTTGTCTTTTCAATAAAGAGGGCTGTTGGCTAAGGCGCCTTATCCGTTGGAGTCAAGTGACAATGGGAAATTGTGATTAAACCACTGGAGGCTCTACTGATTTCAACAGATAGTAATACAGTGCATAATACTGTACCTTAACTTTAGGGTTTACATCAAAATGAGGACCCTCTGAATGCTTAGGTCTGAATCATAAGGTTGGTAGAGATAAGAAATGAGGGCAGCTATCTTTCCCTCAAAGGCAATTGCCTCGGGCAATAGTGAAAGTCCACAAATGAGGTAGAGACATCTGCCTCTATCAAAGCAAGAAGGGATCCTTCAGCTAGTAAAGGAGTCTCAACACAGGTTAGGAATTGGAGTGATCTCCATAATTCCAAATCTCCCCCAAAAGTCTCTACCATTAATTCTCACATTTCATTTTTTCTAATAAATTATCTTTCATGTAAGGGAGCTGATAAGGTATTAAATTCAATTAATATAATAATTTTATAACCTACAAAGTCTAATTATAAATTTACTTTAACTATTTTAGCTCCATGATAATGAGACAAGAGTGATTTCATCTGGAGCTCTTATTTAAATACTGAGCTTCCTTGAGCTGAGAATTTTAAATTTCTGGCATGTGATTTGCATTTTTTTAAAAAAGTTCTCAGTATAATCAGAAGAATCAGTTCACTCCACCTTCTATTTTTTTGTCTTTATAGTGTTTCATGACAATGGCTACATATTTGGATAACTAAGTTCTCAGTTTCAAGATGGTCTTTACTCTTAATAACTATGGGAAATTATTTCAGTAGATGTTTTTGCTACTATATACTATGGACCACCATGGTTACATCTATTTATAAGAACTATTTTTTAAACTTAACCAGATGAGTTTACCAATCCATGTTTCCATTTTCATTATGATATCTTTCTTTTTTTTTTTTTTTAAGATTTTATTTATTAGGGAGAGAAAAAGGAGAGAGAGCATAAGTGGGAGGAGAGGTGAAGGGAGAAGCAAGGATCCCGACCCAGGGGTTGCTCCCAGGACCCACAGATTGTGACCTGAGCTGAAGTCAGAGTCTTAACCAATGGAGCCACCTGGGTGCCCTTGCTCTGTTTCTTAAAATAATTTTATGAATAAATTCTTGTGTCAGGAGAATGACTTGCAGTCTATTAAAGACATTCTGATTGAGAAATAAATTGATTAATGTGTATTTGCTCACAGAAGCATTTGAGCTAGACAAGGCCCGTTGAAAACTTCAGTAAGTGACCGTCAAATTAACACCATGAACTGATTTGAAAGATAACATTGTCTTGCTACTGGTGATCTTATAATGCAACTTTCATAAAACCTCTACAACTCCCAGGAAATATGATAATGAGACAAAATATTTGTTTTTTTCTTTTACCTATTTTCCTTTAGTAATCTCTGAAAGGAAATTAGACAGCTTCCTTTCATTTCTTTATCATTATTCAATATAGAAATTGATTTTTTTTTAAAGAGTAGGGTGGAAGAAAAGGGCAGCATGAGGTTTATAATGTACGGGATTTACCCAGAACTAATTATAATTTGGTTATTCTATAATAGAGCCATATTGGTTCTATCATGATCTCTAAATATTTATCCAAATGGGCTCAAAAGGAAGAGCCTTAAAAAAGAAATTCAGTAAACCTAACAACTCTTTCTTTTCTTTTCTTTTCTACCTTTCTTTCTTTCTTTCTTTCTTCCTTTCTTTCTTTCTTTCAAGTTTTGCAAGCCAATGCTACAAACCGCCTTTGATGAAAGCAAAGTTATGTATACCCCCCCAAAAAAGTCATGAATACTCAGAAATAGTCAAGCAAAATAGAAAAAATATAGCTAACACTCCTATAAAATGTTACTATAATCTCTATTAATGGTTTTTATATCAGACTCCTCAAAGCATCTCACTTCAGTACACAAATGCCCTGACAGAATCTTTACCCTTAAATTACTCCCATGTAAGCCAAAGCGCAAGTGGGTCTGACTGGTAGAACTTAGGTCAGGAAAGACTTAGGAAAATACTATTTATTAGATACTATATTTGAAAGTCAGGTATAAAAATTCAAATCTATAAAAATATGGGATGATTTACAAGAGAGGGTAGATAGCTGTTCATGACAAACGTTCATTTTAGAAACTAATTCTATTTTGATAAGGGGTCTTATAATCAGATGTTAAGTTCTCCATGTGGAGAATTCTATTATATTTATTATATTAAAGAATATTTTTCTTTGAGACTGTTGTGTATATGTGTGTGTATGTCTGTCTATCTGTGTGTAGTTGGGACTGGGGTTGTTTTGTGTATTCGTGTATATCTGTCTTTCCTATTATTTACTTTCTGGCCTATTGGAAGAATAAAGTGACCTGGATATACATATCCATGTCTGTTTTATCATTTTGAAAATCTTTTTTGGAGTGTCTTGAGAGAAATTTTGCAACAAATAATTAAGGGAAATGTACTGTGAGACGAAGAAATTACAGTGTTTAAGCTAAGTTGAAAAGAGGTTGGTTTCTATGTTAGGTGGGACCTTTTGAGGTTAAAAGATTTCAGAAAGCTCTCAGGCAAGCCTGAAGACAAAGTGCAAAGTCTGCAGCGGAGGCATTTGTGAGAATGATAGTTTGACTTAGACAATTAAATTTATTTAGAATATAAAATAAATGATATTTAACATATAATTCCTTTTTTTACTATCTAAGTAATAATTTCATGTTTCCTCAAACTTCAGTAAAGTCTGAAGTGACTCGTCTTCCTTTGTGTGTCATGTGAAAAATAGGAAGGAATAACAAAGGGGTATAAACCCAGCCCAATATTAATTTCTCTGCTGACATCCATTTAGACGGATCAGCATTCTATCAAGGGCACTTTGTCCAAAATATCCAGAAGATGAACAGCTATAGACTGAGTGAGCACCTATCCGTGTCAAAATTGGGACAGCAGTAAAAAGAACAAAACAATAGAGAGAAATTAACAGAATGATATATGAGAATATAAAACTGACACTTAGTCCTGTCTCCATTTTGAATAAGCATGTATATTACATCTCCCAGATACAAGAAAAAGAAGCAGTTTGCTCAGAGAAATAAAAACAAAAAAAACAACCAACAAAAACAAACTTGATCAAATGTGTATTCCTGTATCCAAAATAAATAGAACAGACTAGAATCTTGAACAAATTTCCTGACAAAATAGTTCAACCATTTTGCAGTGCTGGTGTTCAAGGATATGTTACAACCTTTACAAGTATCATAATCATGGATGGACATTGTCATTTCTTTTGCACCATGAATAGACAAAATAGAGAAATTCAGTAAACCTGGGCTGCCTGGGTGACTCAGTGGGTTAAAGTTCAAGTTTCGGTTCAGGCTTGGGTCATGATCTCTGGTCCTGATCATCTGGTCCTGAGATGGAGCTGGGTCAGCCTCTGTGCTCAGCAGAGTAGGCTTGAGAGTCTCTTCCTCTGCCACTCTCATGGTCTTATGCACACACGCTCACTTTCTCTAAAATAAGTAAATCTTTAAAAAAAAATAAATTCAGTAAACCTGACCTAACCTAACCTAATATATTTATTTATTTTTGTAAGCTAGTACAGCAAGCCTCCTTTGATAACTTTTGTAATTCAACTTTTCTTGCTTTCACTTGTCTATATTCTTTTGGCAATCTCTGAAGGGAAGGTAGACAAATTCCTCACACTTCTTTATCATTATTCAATATAGAAATCTTTTTTTTTTCCCCAAAAAGAGTAGAATGGGAAGAAAGGCTCACATGAGGTTTGCATTGTACAGGATTTACCCAGAACTAATTGTAATTTGGGCTAAACCATTATTCTATAATAGAGCCATATCTGTTCTATCATGATCTCTAAATATTTATTTAAATGAGCTCAAAGGGAAGAGAAACAAAAGTCATGAGTACTCTAAAATAGGCAAACAAAGTAGAAAAATATGGCTAATATCCCTATAAACCTAAGTCTCCATTACTCCGTCTAGGCAATAAGGCACAATTCTCTGGTTAAGTGTGGTTCCTGTAGACATTTCTGGACATACAAAATGTTTCAGGAGCTTGACAATTGGTGTTACCCTCACTTACATGTAACCGGGATTTCAAATAAGTGTTTTTCTGTATATTAAGACTGCATATGTACGTCATATGAAATATCTCATACGACAATTTAATTTGAGGTTATGATATTGTGTTTAAGTAAACCCCTCAAGCTAAAATAATCATTCAGCTAAAATATCATTTTGATAATGCATATGAAAATCTAGTGATACTCAAAGTAGTAGAAATTTTCTTTTAAAATCTGAATGACCAATAATTCTTACTTTGTGTTTAATGAAGATGAGAGTTCCAAAGTAAATTAAAAAAATAACAGCAACAACAACAACAACAAAAAGCCTTTGAGACACACATTTTCTAGCTGAAAATATAATTCACAAAAACATTCATCAGAAAGGTAAGGTTGCAGAGATAATATTTTTCTCTGGACAGCCTGACAGATATGAGGATTCTAGTCCAGTTAATCACCCAAAGAAAAATAAAATTCCTCCAGAATTAATAGCTTGGAGATAATTCTAGTTGAAACAAGAAGCCAATATAAATCTGCCAAGATAGAACTAATATGTTGTTTCTTCATGGTGAAAGTTAAATTATTATCCAACAAGTTCTAGACATGCTGTAATTTGGAGATAGCTTTCTCAAAAATCCCATAAAACTAAATAGTACAGTAATCAGTTGTTACAGTAACAGTGATGTGAAATAAAGGAGACCCTCAAAAAAGCAAATTATACAAAACATACAAATGTATGGCATAATTCATAAGGCATTAAATTCACATAAATTTTTAAAAATCTTGCTGAATTACGAATGCTTATACTCTTTCAAAAGTGTTGGGTGTTCAAAAGCTTAGAGGTGCATGTCAAAATGCACAGTGAAAGAAGTGTCTTGTTTGCAAGACTAAGAACTCCCATTCAGGATTAAAACAAAAGATGATCTTTGTGCTCATATAAATAATGATTTTGGAAATTAAATATTTGTAATATCATCCAAGGACACAAATTTTTTAAAAAATTCCTAAAACTATTTACTTTTTTTTTCCTCATTTTCTCCTACTCTTTTTTTTTCCTATTTCCTTCTCTTTCTCCATATCCCTATCTTTTTCTTCTTAATATTCAACATTTCAAATATTTATTATATGTCTGACTACAACAAGAGGTAAAATAGTATTTTTATATTTTCTGATGAATGTGAGATATAATAATATTCAAGATTGGTACAGAATTTTAGCTTCAATAAGTCTCTGTGTTTTTCTTCAAAGACATGAAGATAAATCTCTTAATGTGCTTTCTTGGTTGGTGTCACAATATTCCCTAGAGAAGTATATAGAGGAATGACAGCACGATAGAAGAGTTTGGTTATTCAAAAATAATTAATAATAAGATTTCAGAGACATTGAGCACATTCAATATAAATCAACATTCAATTCTTTTAGATAAATACCCAGAAGTGGGATTGCTGGATCATTAGGTAGTTCTCTTTTAATTTTTCTTTTTTTTCTGGGGGGGTGGGGATGAACCTTCATACTGTTTTCCATAGAGGCTGCACAGATTTTCATTCCCACCAAAGTCTTCAAAGGTTCCAATTACTCCACATGCTCAGCCATTTGTATGTCTTTTTCAGAGAAATAACTTCTCAAGTCCTTAGCCATTTTTTAAATTGGGTCATTATTTTTTTAGCTAGTGAGTTGCATGTGTTCCTTACATATTTTGGAGATTAATACTTCATCAAGATATACAGTTTACAAATATGTTCTCCCATTCCATTAGTGTCTTTTCACCCTGTTGATTTATTTCCTCTGTTGTACAAAATCTTTTCAGTTTGATGTGGTCTCACTTGTTTATTTTTGTTTGTGCTATTCTTGTTTTTGGTGTCAAATTCATGAATCATTGCTGTCTAGTGTCCAAAAGAATTGAAATCAGGATCTCAAATAGATACTAGCTCTGTTCACAATAGTCATGGCATCAGTATTTACAATAGTCAAGATGTGGAAGAAATCTAAATGCTCATCAATAGATGAATGGACACAGAAAAAATCATATATACCAACAATGGAATAATACTCAATTTTTAAAAAGAAAGACATTCTGCAGTATATGACATGGATGAATCTTGAGGACATCAAGAAAATAAGCAAGTCACAAAAAGGCAAATATTGTATGACTCCATTTATATGATTTATTGAAATTAGTCAAATTTATAGGCTCAAAGAATGGAATGATGGTTGCTACAGACTGGAGGGATGAAGAAATGGAGTATTACTAATCAAAAGGCATAAAGTTTCAAAATTAAGATGAATAAACTATAGAGATCTCTTGCACACTCTGTACCTATAAGTAGAAAATAATGCACTGTACACTTAAAAATGTGTTGAGATGATAATGTCCAGTTAAGTATTCTTACCACAAAAAAGTAAAATAGGTAAATGAAAACATATGATCTAGTATTTAATTTAATTTGTCTATAGGAAACTATGTTTCAGGGAAATTAAGTAACTAAAATGGCTACATGTTTGACGCTATATTTTCACTGTGACCCAATGTAACATACAATGTTTTTGAGTGTACAGAATATTAGATAATTGATATACTCCAAGGAGGAAAAAAACTATTTTATATGGAATAGTTGTTACCTACTTTGAATCTAAAACAAAAATACAACTTAAGTCAGGACTAACAATTTTTAAAAGTAGGAAGAAAATACTTATTATAATCAAGTATGAAATCAAGATAAGAGACAACTAAAAAGAAAGAGAAATTGACTTACATAACAAGACATACAAAATCTATTATGTTTTTCATTACATGCAGGTATTTATGAATTTGTTTGCTGTTTTCACATTCTGTTTATATTTTTAATCTTACAGATGAGAGCTATTTATGAGTCAAATCCAGTTATATGCCTTCATAACATCCATCATTTCCTTATTCTTTATTACTAGAATCCTAAATTTCTTTGGAGAAGTAAAGGGCCCAGATCAACAGTTTCCTAGTTTTCCATGAAATAATGAATGGAAATGCAACATACTTGTGACAAATAAGATATGAGTGGAGTCTACTGGTTGGGTTACAAGAAAATCTACTTGTTCTCCTGACTGAAAGGTAGAGTCAGCAAGCATTTTCTCTCTCTTCATCCTTCTTTATTCTTTCTGTTTGGAGTGTGGTAACAAAGTAGAGATCCCAGATCATTTTGTGAATATGAGGACATAACCTCCATATGAATGTAGGAAGAATAAAAAGACACAAGGTACAGATATGTTGATGACATCATCAAGCTACATGGTCCATCCTGGATTGTTCAAAACCAAGGCATTGTTGTGTTTAGGTAAGAGAAAGAAATTCTTTTGATAAATCAGTTCCCTGCAACAGAAATCTGATGTCAATATATTGTGATAAATGTTCTTTCTATTCATACATAGTTTTAGTCACATTAAAGAAAACAAAATCCTTTTGATCTTTTAATTTTGTTCTAGGTAGTATATTTTCCTATCCTCTTTAAATTACATCTGTAGCATCAGAACACATCAGTATTTGTCCTTTAAAGGTGTATTTATAAAGATTATAATAATATCTATATACTTTATTTTTATGGTCTTTGCCTTCATTCCTTCCAGATTTTCTATAATTCTACTAGAGCCCAGACAGAAAAGGAATGGTTAAAACACAGATTTAGCACATCTATTATATAATTATATACATACAATATATATGATTAGAGATTTAGTCCATCTAATGAATTGTTAATTTTCTCCTGGAAAGTTTACTATGATATATGAAATGCGTTTAAAAATCTGGTGAAAATACTTGATTGGAGCATCCCTGATAATCTTGGAGCAAGAACTTTAATGGATATAAGAATTTCATCTGAATGTGCCTCTCATTTGCGAATTGTTTTTATATGTTCACACTGCTTCTTGATAAAAAAGAATCATTATAAGAAATGTATTTATATTGACCTATGCTTATCTTGAAAATCTTTATGTTGATAGGTTTAATTTATTGAAGAAAAATTTTAGATGTAAGTAAACTGGAAATATTTAAGGTCAAATCTGCTAGGCTTGAAATTACTGAAATCAAGTGTCTCTAGGAGCCTAAAGGGACTCGGAATTCCCAAAAGTTCTACAAGCCAGCTCAAGCAAAAATGTAAAAACAATCATACACTGTTTCGTAAATACCAACTTTAGTCATTATTCTTATATCCTGTGGCATTTAGATACTCTCAAATGCCAGCAAGACTTTCTTTGATTTCTATGTTCCTTTGAGGGATTATTTAAGTCTGACATTAGAAATTTTAAAAAAAGAAAATTTAGGGGAAAATGATGAAAGGATATTTAAAAAAATTTTTTTTTGTCTTCAGACATCACACTTCTGATGCAGAAAATCAATAATCACACTACTTCTCCAAAGTAGAAATAATATATGTAAAGTGACTTTAGAACAGAATGTGACATGGACTAAATATAGCATGGTTATTCTGATAGAATTTATACCACGGAACGTTTTTTTCTTATTATTTATAAAACCAATTACACACTGGTTCAGAAGTCACATTTCACAGCTTGCCTTGTCAGATGACCACATGATTAAGACTGACAATGATTCTTTTCTCTTTTCCTAATCAAATGCCCCATCCATTTTCCAGGGGCAGAACAGTGTTAAAAATGGAGTTCACAGGACGCCTGGGTGGCCCAGTGGGTTAATCCACTGCCTTCGGCTTGGGTCATGATCCCAGAGTCCTGGGATCGGGCTACACATGGGCTCCTTCCATGGCAGGGAGCCTGCTTCTCTCTCTGCCTCTGCCAGCCTCTCTGCCGGCTTGTGTATCTTCTCTCTCTCTCTCTCTCTCCCTCTCCCTGACAAATAAATAAATGAAATATTTTTTTTTTAAAAATGGAGTTCACTGTCATGGCAGTCATCTGCTTCATGCTTTTGTCGTATAACTCTTCTTCCACATGAGGCAACCATGACCTCCTTTCTGTTCCTTCCTGCTAATCTCACCTTTACTCCTGCCCTCACTGACTGCAAATTCTACTGTGATGACTGCCTGACTCTTTTGGAAGCAGTCTCAGAGTATCAGGTCTAACAAAAGATGCCCTGCCAATAATTCCTACAAACATAGCATCAGAACTACTGAGATTTCCTTTGACAGAACAGAAGACTCAGTCTGTACTCATATTTTTGTTCTGGCTGTGTGAATTTGGTCAAGGTTCTGCATTTCTCTGCGCTCACAAGCCTTGACTGTAAAATGGGGATAACAACAGTGCTACCCCATAGGGCTGCTGCAAGAATTGAACTATATAACGTTCATAAAACTAAAACTAAAATGAGAACTATGGCTCTTGCATGCTAATAATATTATTATTTTGCTAATCATAACTGTACTATATTATAATATGGGAGTAACAGGAAGTTTTAATAATGCTAATGTCATTATTATGAAAAAATTCACATGAAATAAGTTCAAACTGAAATTTAAATAGTGTTTGGCTGAAATTGCAGGGATAAAAACCAGAATACAAAGTAAATGCATGAATACAGAGCTACATATTATCAAGAATGGTGACACTGGCAAAGGAAAGGAAACGATAGCAGCTTTTACTTGTATCCACCAAGGTTTCAATACCCATCCTTCCTTCTGTAGATTGGGTGATAATTGATATATTACTTTATGATGCAGACTTTTTGTTTAATTAAATTGAGGAAAATATCTCTACCTTCTGTGCTATGACTCATAAGAAATCTATTAAAGTTTATATTATAATATCCTTATCCTAGTGCTTTGCTGTTCTCTTGTGTACTGGTCTCTCATTACTTTGTGCATTTTTTACCCCAACCTCCTCACAATGACCACTGGGTAAATCTTCACACTGTTTTTCTTTACTTACCATATGCATTTGTCTTATATTGCAATTGCAAATATTGTGAACACCTGAACAGCCCTCTAGTTAATCCTTTCAAGATATTGCCCTTTTATTTTATAACATAGAAAGTATATGGCTAACTACTTTCCATGGTATTTTAAGACCATTTTTTAACTCCAATCAAACAAGAATTTTGAATATACACTTAATATGGGAGAAAGATATTAAAATGTAATGCATACATATTGATTATGTGCCAGGCATTTTAAATTCCCCATCTCATTTGAATCCTTAGGCAAATTTTTGCAAAGATTTTAGAACTTGGTAATACTAAAATGTAATTTATCTTAATTCCTTTAATTAGCAATCAATTATTAAATATACTTTTATCAGAGCAATTTATATATTAGTTTAGTATAGCATGTTGTATTCTGATTTGATAATGTACTTTTCAGAAGGATTGCATGGAAGGTATAGAGCGATGGGGATCCGTTTAAGAAAGGTGACCTAATAAGAGAACTCAGAGAATATAAATGTAAAAGAAAATATAGATATTATGTAGCCCATTGAATATAGGAAAACCCATTCAGTAACGTTTCTACTACCAACACATGTGTGCATTTGTTGACAGAAAAAAGAAAAGCAGAGACATGGAAGAGAATTTCAGTGGAAAAAAACAACACTCTAAGCCTTTTAATCATTTTCCAAAAGTCATGTAATCTATTCATTTATGCTCTAATTTGTTCAAAAATAAGGCAAAAAGCTCAACTCACTTAAAAAAAAAAAGCCAACAACAACAACAAAAAAACCTTTGACTGTAAAAGGCGAAAGTGTCTAACTTCAGTCTATTCCTCATCCTATGAAGAGAATCATTTTCCCGAAAGTGTGCCTGGTGTAACCTAGTATTAAAAAGATCTAGATTTATGTGCCCAGATGCTTTGGACCTGCTTTATGGTAAAGGCTGAACATTATTGCAGCACAGTGATGATTTGTGATCAAGTTGTGACTGTGATCATAGCCTCAACTAGTTCAAGCAAGGGGCTGCATCTGCTAAAGCATAGAGCTGGATGAGTTGAGTCACCTGAATGAATAGAAATTAAAATAACTACCATCCCCAGACACTGAAAAGGAGTGTTTTTTTCTGCCTTTCTCAAAGATTCAGAAATTTTGTGCCTAATTCTGCCACCTGCTGGTATGACACAGAACTAAAAGATGACAAAATAGATTTTAATATGAATTTTGCAGGAGGCTTATATAATTAAGTTTTAACTTATTTTAATAAAGCAGCTCATGTTCTTTCAGGAAAGTTAGTGTGCTTTTCTTAGAGTCTGTACTTCTTTAAAACATTATATAAATATATTCAATGAGGGAAAATAAGAAATGCTGCAAGTATTTTTATACCCAAAAGTCTTTATTTTCCATAGCTGCTTTAAAAACTTGGTATTAAAATAAAAGATTTGTATATAAAAGAACTCAGAAAAGTATGCACAATAAGAGGGTATTTTTATAAGAGGTGCAAGTATTAAATGTAAGTGTGGCTTGCAGAACTGTTAATTAAAAAAATAATAATAACTCCCATGTCCTTGGTTTTTCCAGCTTCTTGGCTTCCCATGACTTCTTTGCAACTGTGGGCCACGGAATCTTAGCCACAATAGAATCACGTGAGGAGAAACTATTGTATTACTGCTCTGCAATGATCATACACATGACTTGAGCTAAATCTGTACTGAGAGAAATTATAGGGACACTGTGTAATTATGGTTTGCAAAGAAACCTATATGATTATAATTTGAGGAATTTAAAGAAATTGTGGGTTTTTTTTCACATTTGGGGACAAAATCTTTGTCTCATGAAAGCTGATTTTTTTTCTTTTAAAAGAAAGCAGACAATTATATACTCAGAAACATAATTAGTACAATACTGATTAAAGGCAAAAGGCACTTTAAAAAGACCACTTATTAGTCATGCATTTTTTCATTATGTCAAAAGAATATCTTAGGAAAAGGGGAGAAAAAAAGAATTCAATGAATAAAAAAAAATCTTCAGTGTAGTTTATGCCCTATTTTCAACATCTTATCTGAACTAAAATTTTTCATGCTGATTAAATCCAAGCTAGTTAAAAATATTTGTAAAGTCTTTCATGTTTTCTGAGGTAGTTTGCAGAAAGTGGAGCTTGAGGCAATGGCTTCTTTGATTAAAAAACGTATGTTTTCACAAAATGGTTACACAATATGTTTCACAACCAAATTGCTGATTTTTGCAAATATTTTGATGTTTCCTTTTTCATTTGTTTGTTGGTATCCTATTTGCATAAATGTAGAATTTTAGACCTTGGAGTTACTGTTAATACCACTACTGTCTGCCTCTGATTTTCTTCTCTCTTGTTTTATTTAGTTCACTATGTTCACAGTTCATAGTCAAATGGCAGTGACCGCAAAGGCCCACAAATGGCAGTAATGGCAATGATTGCTAGAGGTGCCACTGTTAATGGAGTTCAGGTGATTTCTAGACGTATGTACAATAAAAGTTTCTCCATATTTGTTTCATGGCAATCAAAGCTTGATGTCAAAGGAGCTAGTATCTTGTCTAATGGTACCCTTATTGCTATCCAAGATATCAGCCCGGTGTCCTTTGGTGTGCGATGACCTCATCTCCTCTTCAACATCTCTTTCTCTTTGGAAGCCAGAGCTCTTTTCTCCAGCCTTTGGAAATATTCTTTCAGCGAAATGGTCAAGATATATTGCCTTTATTCTTTCAAACACAGGTATCCCTGCTTTCTGAATCTTCACATTATGCTAGCTTGCTTTTAGGAAAGACCTTCATTAGTACGGTAAGGGGATTTTTTGGAAAAGCAAAATCTTTAGGATTTCTTTCAGCTAGCAAAAACAGGTACAAATTTCATAAAAGTGAAGTGCCATGACGGGAATTTTCTGAAAGAGGGATACTCTTCACTTTATGCCATTTAGGCTTATGAAAGGTTTCATAGGAATGCTCTACTTTCTGATGGGGGGAAACCAGTATCATTAAATCCTTTTAGCTATCATTTGCAAAGTCTTATACCTAGAGTCAAGTATAGTCCATGGAAAATGGGGAAGAAAATAATTTGGGGGTAAATACTAAGTTCTATTAATATTAAGAACTTTATTATGAATTAATGTTCCTCACAAATTGAGCATTAAAGTAAATAATGTCACAGTGTATTGTATAACTCATTAAACAAAAAGAAAAGAAGGATCTTCCTGACAGAATATAATATTTTACATATATACACTTATATATTTAATTTAAGGATTTTCTAGTATGCTTATATGGTATGTATTATATATAATGCTTATGTTATATATTAGTACATTTAATTTATCTTATTTGAGGATTCTCTAATATACATTACATTTTAATCTATGATATGTAGTATATTATACACATATGATATATAACATGCATATTAAATATATGTGTATATATACATATATATGTATATATATATATATATGTAAATCCTCAAATTCAAGCTAAAGTTTGATGAAGAACAATGTATTGATATAATCTCAAATTAGACAGCTCCAGCATGCTTGTTGGTTAATGTACTTATTAGTTAACTTTAAAGAAGAGAAACCCTGTGGGCATCACCTTAACCAAGTGACCAAAACTAAAATCACAGTATCATTGGTATGGTATGTCTAAAGAAGAGCATGATGTGAATGTAATCATTAGGAAACATCAGACAAAGTCAGTTTAGTGACACTGTGCAAAATAAGTTGCTTGTATTTTTATTTTTCAACAATGTCAAGGTTAAGAAAGAGAAACAATGGCTATGGTACTGTTCTATATTAAAGGAAGCTACAGAAATAGCTAAATTCTGTGTGATTCTGTACGGGATCCTGAAAGTAAAACATGACCTATAATTCATAAAGTTTGTTTGGAAAATTGATATTTAAATATGAACTCTAAACTGTCTCATGGTATTATTTGAATGTCGAGTTTTCCAATTAAAAAAATTAGTTATGTAAAAGATTTCCCTCTTTTCTTGAAAATGCAAACTGAATTATTTAGGGATAAAGGGGCACAATACTTCCAACTTGCTCTTAAATGGTTCTGAGAACTAAATATGAACATGCATGTAAATTTAGAAATAGAATTACAAAACAAATGAGACAAACTACTAAAAATTATAAGATTGTAAAAAGTGAATGAAAATGTATTGTATTATTCTTGCAATTTTGATGTAAGTTTAAAGTTATAGCACATCAAAAGCTTTTAAAAGTAACCTCCCTTCTTATAACTGGCCCATTGTGCTTAGCAAACTTTGTGAACCATGGTTTTTTCCTTCTCTTCATCTATTCCCTGAAGACACTTTGATCCTTCATTCAAATAGATCCCTAGAAATGTGGCCAGATAGGTCTTCTGCATAAAACATTTATGTATATATAAATATACTTACTGTGAGCAAAATTTGGTTGATTAAGTAGAAAAGAAATGAGACTAACATTCTGTCGGGGATAGTTAATGGATGTATTAGATTACTGCATTAATTTGAGGGATTATATTATTGTATTAAAAGATATCCTTTGTGTAGAACAGTGATCAAATTTTATAGCATTTAAAACATGTATAATAATATGGTCTTATCTATTAAGGATAAAAATGTAAATAAGTATATAATAAACAAAAAGTTTCCTTTCCTCCTTCCCAAATTAATAAAGAGTAGTAACAGTTTTTTTATCAACTCTAATTTCCCCCATGAAGGGAAATTAATTGGGGTTAACATTTCTAATTAAACAAAACATTCTTAATTACTTTATTTTACCATGTCTTTTTTTCCCCGTTAATATTATGTTATATAAGTTACATTTAGAAAAGATGGATGTTAAGAAACTGGTTTATAAATCATTGCAAAGTATTTTCATATTTTGTGTACTATAATAAATATATCATAGTAGTATATTGACACCATAGTATCATAGAAAATACCAAGTATGGTTTATTTTGATTTTGGTAAATTGAGTGTTGTTGGTTTGCTAAGTAAATACCTGAAACCAAAAAGCATCTTCAAGTGATTTATTTGTTTGTCTGTCTTTTTTTTTTTAAGATGTATTCATTTGAGGTGGGGAGCAAGGGCAGAGGGAGAGGAAAAGAGAATCCCAGCAGACTGTTTGCTCAGCAATTCACAACCCTGTGATGACCTGAGCCAAAATCAAGAGTCAACTGTTCAAATGACCGCACCATTCAGGTGCTCCTATTTGTTTATCTGTTTTAATGCATTTGGTACTTAACATTTGTTAGACACACTTCTTAGCATTTCACAAATATTAATTGCTCTAATACTGAGGATAACCCTATAAAAGAAGTATCTTATTATCCCTATTTTAAATATTTGGAAACAGAGGCCCAAAGGCTTTAATCAACTTGCTTAATGTCACATAGCTACTTTGCTTTTCAACAATATAAGTAAACATACAGCTATTATTTTTATTTTGGGCACATGATACATATTTTTTTTTTTAAGATTTTTTCTTTATTTATCTGACAGAGATCACAAGTAGGCAGAGAGGCAGGCAGAGAGAGAGGAGGAAGCAGGCTCCCTGCAGCGCAGAGAGCCCGATGTGGGGTTTGATCCCAGGACCCTGGGATCATGACCTGAGCCGAAGGCAGAGGCTTAACCCACTGAGCCACCCAGGTGCCCCGGCATATTAAATATATAAATATAAATATGATACATATTAAATAAAAATATAAACATTCAGCTTGAGGCTACAACTTTAAATCATGTAAAAAATAATTTTGAACTTCAGTCACCATATCGTTAATTACTTTTTGTTTATGGTTCATAGGTTAGGAAAAGAGTTATAAAGATAACTGAAGCTTAAAAATGTCAGCACCTCCCAAAATTCTGAAGGAATACACATCAAACTGTTAACAGCAGTATCCCTCTAGAAAGAAATGAGAATGAAGGCCGTAGCTTTGGAACCAAGGGGATGGTCACAGTTTACTTCATCTGCCAATGTGCATATTGTTTGAATCTTTTGCAAAACTATATTCCTTTACGAGCTGTGTATTTTAGAATGCAATAATATAAAACAATGAAGAGGTAAAAAAAATAATAATAATAATGTCAGCACCTAGCTTCTTATATTGGGACATAGCGTTAAATTTAAAATTCAAATAAGTCACTTGGAAATATTTGTGTTCTTTAATGAGTATGGACCATTCCATCTATACTTGATGAACTAATCATCCTTTCTAGAAAATTGTAACTTAAATCACAAAATTGAATTGAATATTGGCGAGCTTAACAGTTGAATTTAAGTCTCAGTGACACAAGTTTACCCTTCAAATTTTAGTAAGTAAAATTACTTGTCAATTACTTCATTGTTTAAAATTTATGAATAATCCATTGCATGATGTCATATAAATCAGTTAATATAGAATTATAATACTATTATAGCCAACAGAATTTAGATTAAATAGCATATGAAAGTATACAATTTTTGTTGGCAATACAAGACCCATGAACTCGTGATTGGAGTGATGAGTATCGCAAGGCTTGGCAGCTCAATGTCTACCATGAACCATTGGCAGAGTACCACATCCGGCAAGGAAGAATTTGCAAAGATTTAATTAAATCTCTATCCCATTATTTTGTTTGTAGACCCTTGTCTCTTCTCCTTTTGGTACCTTAACTGCAGTTAGCATTCTGTTCAGTTCCTCTGAAAAAACAAATAAAAGCCAACTGAGGATACTGGAGATCATTTCAATTCTTCTCCAAGGATCACCTCTGAATTTATAGCTTTGACAAATTCTTCTCATTTTCCAAGATCTCCAAATGCTGATGCTATGGCATTTATTTCTGGACCTCTTGACTATTTGTGACAAGAGTCCAAACTAATCTCTGTAGTTCTATACCTAATTCAGAATTTCTTCTAGCTTCCAATCCCCACTCAGTTCTCCATCATATAAACTCCTTTAGCTCTTACAAAACACATTTTCTTTTAAACACTGCTGTCAGAGAATCTGAGAAATATTGGAAAGCCTGACTGGTTAATTTACTTTTATCCACATGCATGCCTGCCTAAATATCTGATTCCTCAATCAAAATTCAAAGACGACTCTTTACAATAATCTATCTTTATTAGTATTTTTACTGATATCCCACTGAGCTCTTAGCATTCTTGAACTAATTCCTTCCCATAAAAAACTTCTCTGCTCAGCCCACTATGAAAGCCTTTTGATCTTCTTGTGTATTGCCAAGCAATACCCTTAGTATGAAATTCTTCCATAACATCTTTTTCATTTTTGTTAAAAATCCTGCCCTCTCCCAGCCTACACTGGCTCTCCCAGCCTACACTACACTTCATGGAGAGCACCCTACAACCAGTTGACAGAGGAAGCGAAGACTTCAACCTGGTCTACAGATCAGTTCTACTGGATTGCCGGCACCACCTGAAGGTGGATAGCAACCTCTGAGATCCTGCTGCAGATGATGTATAGAGAAGTCCTCCCAGTGGGCAGAACTTTAGGCAGGACTACTGGTTATTCATTTTGTTTCAAATGAGAAATAGCCAGATGCACAATTACTGTATTGATTTACGTTATGATTTAGCTTGACTGGTTAGTTAGGGACTTGGAAGGATAATGACTGGAGAATATGTGCAAAGAAATTTGAGCAAGAGTTCTGTGGAATGGCTTTGACTTGAAAAAAAAAAATGAAGATGTTTGTGTCTTTTGTAAATACTTACCAAAAGGTGAACTCAGCAGGAAGAATTTTAATAATTTTAATAATCAAGGGATTAGGATGATCCATTTCATGGATACAAGTTGTCCTCTTTTCCCAGGCACCTCTGTTATTACCCACTGGGCTGATGAACAAACTGGCACTGGTGGCAAGAATGGAAGTTTTGCGTGGGTTCAGCAACATGGATTTTCACTCACCAAGGCTAACTGCTGAGTGCATCATCAATCTGTCAGCAGCAAAGACCAACTAACAGTGAGGCCCCAGTAAGACACCACTTCCTGGGGTGACTGGCCAGCTACCTGAAGGCATGTTGATTATAATGGACCATTTTCCATTATGCAAGAAGCCACATTTTGTACTTAATAAAATGAACACTTAATCTGGATATGAATTTGTCTGCAAGAGGTCTAAATCAACCTCATGTTTTTATTGGTTTCTGGTAGGAGAGTGCTCCCACTTTATTTTCATTTAAAATGTCATGGAAAATTTAGTTCTTTACATATCCATGTACCTAATAGAGCCAGTATATTACCACTTATGAGAAAGACAGTTTCACTATTGATAGAGCCAACTGTTCTCTAATCCATTCCATATTTGATACAAATCTATAAAACTATACCCGTCAAATGTAAATTCCACAAATACAATATTCCAACAGACTTGAATTGCAACTTTCAAGAGGGAAACCTTACAAATAAAAACCTGAATTCAATGTTTATTGCAGCAATGTCTGCAATAGCCAAACTATGGAAAGAACCTATATGACCATCAACAGATGAATGGATAAAGAAGAAGTGGTATATATATATACAATGGAATACTATGCAGCCATCAAAAGAAATGAACTCTTGCCATTTGCGATGACATGGATGGAACTAGAGGGTATTATGTTTAGCAAAATAAGTCAATTGGAGAAAGACAACTATCATATGATCTCCTTGATATGAGGAAGTGGAGATGCAGTGGGGGTTGGTTAGGAGGTAGAAAAAGAATAAATGAAACAGATGGGATTGGGAGGGAAACAAACCAAAAGAGACTCTTAATGTCACAAAACAAACTGAGGGGGGCTGAGGGGAGGGGGGAAAGGAGAGAGTGTTGGGGTTATGGACATTGGGAGGGTATGTGCTATGGTGAGTGCTGTGAAGTGTGTAAACCTGGCAATTCACAGACCTGTACCCCTGAGGCTAATAATATATTATATGTTTAATAAAAATATTTTTAAAAACCTGAATTCAAAATTTGAAGTTATGGTCTCTTTAATTTTTTTGTAATAAGTAATATTTTATTCACTTTATGTGTTATAGTTTAAAACTGACATAAAAATACATAATTCCATTAATCATTTCTAATGACAATATACAGAATGAAATAGAGAAAAGTTATATAAAATGAATTTAAAAATAAAGCAACTATTTGTGTGTGCTTGCTTGCATTTTAGTAATCTATTTTGTATTATATACTCATATATGGGATTATTTTAAATCTCTTCAGTTTAATTTAATTTTACCTTTCCTATATATGATTTTTTGTAAGATTTTATTTGTTTGAGAGAGAGAGAGAGAGAGAGAGAACACAAGTGGAGAAAGAACACAAGGAGAGGGAGAGGGACAGGCAGACTTAGAGGGAATCATGACCTGAGCTAAAGTCAGATGCTTTAATTGACTGAGCCACCCAGGTGCCCCATATTTATGATTTTTTTTAAATTAAAAAGTGACTCTACGGCAGCATTTTATCATTGTGAGAGGAAACAAACACATGCTTTTACACATTCATCAGCCACCAGGACTTTTCTTCTACATGAATTCATGATTTACACACAACAAATGTTTGAGGTGAGATTCCCCATTACCATTTAAAATAATAATAATAATCCTGGGGTATAGAGAAGTTAATTAAGTTGCAAAGTTTTATACAAGCATGTTACAGACAGATCTATGATTCTGACTCAGGTCTTTTTGTCCCCACTGAACTTTTCATTATAGCATTCATGTCACTAAAATACATTAATGCACTTAAAGTAACTGTTTTTTCAGTATTTTTATCTACAAACAGTGATGTTGTCTTTACATTAGTAGCAAATATTTTTCATATGCTTTGACTCCTGAATTACAGATTTTTTTTCTAAAATTTTATTTTTCTGATGAAATATTAAACTTTATCATTCAAAGAGTTAAGACCAAACCCTTTATAAATGTATATGTGCTCGATATTTCCCATTTAATAATATGTTGGCACAGGGGCACCTGGGTGGCTCAGTCTGTTAAGCAACTGCCTTCGGCTCAGGTCATGATCCCAGGGTCCTGGGATTGAACCCCAGGTCTGGCTCCTTGCTTGGAGGGGAGCCTTCTTCTCTCTCTCCCTCTGCCTGACTGCAACTCCCCCTGCTTGTGCTCTCTCTCTCTACTACCTCTCTGTCTGTGTCAAAAAAATAAATTAAAAAAAAAATCAAATAAATAAATAAATAAAATTTAGAAAAAATAATATGTTGGCAGTTAACCAGTTCTACCTTTAACAGTTTAGTCAAATCCAGTACTCGCATACCTAGGTCTGTGACTTAGGTATGTAACTTAGAAGTTACAATATACCAGTAACAAAGAATAGTATATATCTAAAATATGTAGTAGATCAGGCCATAACGAGCTAACAACATCGTGTATTTGTTGGGGTAACCAACAAAAGATGCACCTTATCCAGATATATTTTATGAATAAAAACAGTCAACATATGATGAAAATATAAGTAGATTTCTTAAAAGGCATTTTAATTATTTCCAGTGATCCAGACAACATCTGCATTGCCTGATGTCTGGTGTCAATGATATATGATGTGTTCTATGTCAGCTCTAGAAAAGATGTTGCAGTTTCATGTGCATTTGGTTTTTAATACTACCTCTGCTGGATGCATTTGGTTTTTAATACTACCTCTGCTGGATGCTTTACTCACTTTCACCTTTGGTATTTTTCCTTATGGTGAAGTTGGAAGTGTTTGCACTGGAAGCCAACACCAGGCTGAGCCACGGGGCCGATATTTGGATTTATTTTTCAGTCTATCATTCAGCATCATCCTCAGTGTTGTTTTCAGTATCTATTCATGTCATTGGAGGAACAAGCACTTTTCCCAATTATAATCAGAACTGCAATTTGGGGTTCAAAAGTGAAGATGGGTTGGATGTGAAAAGCTGAGGTATCCATTTCCCGGAGTTACTTAAGTTTCCCAAATATGTTTGAAACATCTGCTCATTGGAGCCTAAGGACCAACGGTTGTTGCAGAATTGAATTCACATATAGCTAGGTAAAATGTGGAGGGTTTTTTTGTTTGTTAGTTTTTTGTTTTGTTTTCTTTTGTTTTTTAGTTTCTGGGTGTTTTTTCTTTTTTTTTAATTTTCTCAATAATTTTTTATTCTCTGATCCAAATATGTTAAATATATGTTCCTACTTGTTATAAGCCATCTGAAAAAAGTTCTGAATTTTTTCTTAGCACTATTACTGCCTAAGAAAAGCTGTGTTAGCCACTGTACGATATGTTCCAGAGAAGCAAGACACTCGATTTTATTTTCTCTTTATTATTCCTTAAGCATTCTGCCTTTGTTATTACATTAATCATCTGACATGAAAATCGATTCTAAAACATTTCAACACCTTAAAGAGAACTTTCATTTCCTACTTTCTTATCTGTTTATAGGAGTTAATGTTTATCAGACTTTCCATTTTATCATAACCAAGCAGTGATAGGAATTTTCTTAAATTACACATTATGACAATGAACTTCCCACAAGACAATTTAAATGCAATTTGTTGTGCAGAAAATATTTTCCTTGAAAATGTTAATTGATCTCAGTGTTTAGACATTAATTTAAAAACACAATGCTAAGTAATCAAAGCTAAGAAGACCATGCTTATATTGTCTCTGAGATATGGTTATTTCCCCATAGTATAATGATCTCTAATGAAAATCAGAAGTCATAAGGACATGGTAACATAATGAATTTTCAGCTGAAAATGAAACTTGTGAAATAGGGATAATAGGGATGTTTAGTCCTTTTGGAGGGGTAAAAAGAGCATGACATAAACTAAAAGATTGATTGGGGATTAACATACTAATTATACATATATATGGAAAATACTTGTCTGCTCCTTGCACTTAATTGACATTTATTTTAATTATTTGATGTAATACATCTGTTGGAAGAAATATACTGAAAATTTCTGAGGTAACCTGTTTCTATTTTAAGAATCATATCAGTAGGGGGGCTCCTGGGTGGCTCAGTGGGTTAAGCCGCTGCCTTCGGCTTGGGTCATGATCTCAGAGTCCTGGGATTGAGTCCCGCATGGGGCTCTCTGCTGAGCAGAGAGCCTGCTTCCCTCTCTCTCTCTCTCTGCCTGCCTCTCCATCTACTTGTGATTTCTCTCTGTCAAATAAATAAATAAAATCTTTAAAAAAAAAAAAAGAATCATATCAGTAGGTGTACTACTGAGATTATTTTAGATTTTGTGAGAAACATGTTAAAGACTTGGAGGGTAAAAAAAAAATCACTAGTATTTCCCTATTTTTACAAATATTCTGAGTCAAACTGCCAATCTGCATCACAAATACACATTTTAAAAAACATATTAAGAGATGCAGTAATACTTTTTAAATAAAAGATCATATCTGCTGAAATGCACTAGGTCCTATATACTGTACTAGACATACAAGACTGAAAAAAACAAACAAATGTTATTTAAGTGTTTTACATTTCAAAAATGTCAAAAGATATTCAAATATTATATATATGAAAAAACATATTGTGTATGTGTATATATATAATTTGAAATATAAATATATATATGAAATATACATATGAAGGGACCAAATATCAACTCTAAACAATTAAGCATTTTAGTTAAACATTAAGCCACATTTCGTAACTCTTTTGATTTAGAATAAATTTATAACTTTTTGTTGAAGTAATTGAAATAAAATAATTAAAATTGGTATTTGGTACTGGCCAAATTTTAATTTATAAGACTTAATTTTATTTAAACCAATTTTACCAGTCTACAAGAATATAAAAACTATAGGTGGCTTTGGAGAGTGCATTTGATTCCCTTTATTTTTCCGAAACAATTTTTGAAATCATCTTGAAGACTGATGGACCAAAATTTTCAACTTGCTTTGTTTCTGTTTGCATTGTGTAAATATAACTCCCAGAATATCAGAGAGGACTAGAAGTATGATAATTAACTTTGTATCTCATTTAACTAAAATGAGAATGTGTGTTTGTTTCAACTCATTAAATACAGTTGAGTTGCCCCTTTATCTTATTGCTTGGAATGGGAGTTAGAATTTTTGAAAAAGTAGTAAGTTCAAAGACTGTATCTTAAAAAAAAAGTTTATCATTCTAACTTCTCCTTTTCTTGAAATGTGTTATTTCTACCAGGGGGAAAAAAAAAGGGAAGAAGAAGACAGAAAGAAAGATATTTCCTTTTATTACTTAGAGGTCAGAGGAAATATTTATTTGAAGACCATGACCAGAGGAAAATAGGCAGTGACATTAATTATCAGTGAGTGGAGCAAAATGTAAGGAGCACTCAAGTTGTTTTTCACCCAGTATATAATTCAGGGAATAAACATGTACATAAATAACATTTTGAAATGAAAATGAGCATTACGTAACAATAACAGGACCAATAAACAATTAACATTTGAAACTGTATGTAAATCTGAAAGTAGAATACCTGTAAAAACCTTACAAATATTAGAAGAGGTGGTATTATCAAGGAAGATACGAGTAGAGCAAAAGTGAAATCATTTTCTGGGGAATCAGAGAAACAGACATGCAAACAAGCATGAATTTATAGAGAGAAGAGGTAGGAATCTACCTATTTATACAAGATGGCAATATATAGTCCAGGTCAGTAAGTAATAAGTTCAGCTTATTTACATTGTCTAAGCAGGACTAATAGAAAGGTTGACTTGAAAATTTACTGTGGTACTGATTCTTCTCCTCTCCTCACCCCTCTCCAAACTCAATGTAGGATCCTGATTAGTTTCTAAGTTCTGAAACAAAGCTAATCTCTTTTTAGTGCTAAATACATGTCATTAAACAATAGCATCTCACATTGGTAAGACTGTCAAAAAAACTACATATGAATGGAGAAAGAAAAAGGGAGCATATCTAGACATATAAATATTTAGCTACAGTTACAAACATTACAACCATTTTACAACCATTTCCTTGAGTTATACTATCTATGTCTTCAACAAAATAGTAGCAGAGTTCTTTTTTGAAGTCAAGGTAATTTCATTCATTATATATCTTGAAGTGATATTTTGATAGCTGATATTTTTGGTAATTAAATACAAATTGATTATGTAGTCATGATTTTACTTTGTCAGCTAATTGCCAAAGGGGTTACCATCAGTTGATTGTGATTAGTGCTAATGCAATTCTTTTTTTCTTTTTTTTCTTTAAGTAGACACCACACTCAGCATGGAGCCTAAGACGAGTCTTGAACTCAGGACCTGAGATCAAGACCTGAGCTGAGATCTAGAGTCAGATGCTTAAAAAACTGAGCCACCCAGGTGACTCACTAATGCAGTTCTTTAATACATAAATAGTGATGAGCATAGCCAATAGTAATGAGGCTCCCAAGAGTTAAGTAATTAATTATGTTGGTCTTTAGGATAAACAGAAACAAATAGCATAATGCATGCCATCAAAATTCCATTCATTATGAGCCATCCCTAGTATATCTTTAATATTTGTGGTTTAAACTTAGTCACTAGTGAACTTGTTACCACTAGTTTCCATATATTAAGTATATAAAATAAGACATTTTATTTTCCAGGCACTACAAAAAAAAAATCATTCCTAACACTGTGCATTGTGAATAACGTAGACAAACAGCTTAGGTTTCTATTGCTGTATGACAAAGAAATAATACTTTAGAGGCTTAAACAACACCCATTTATTATTTCATAATTTCTGCTGGTCAAGAATCTGGTCGCAAGATAACTAGACTCTATGCTCAAAGATCTGCGGGCTGAAATCAGGGTGAAGACCAGTCCATGTTTTTTTAGGCAATAAGAAAAATCACTTTAAGGTCATTCAAGTTGTCAAAATCCAGTCTCTAGCAGTAATGGGACTTCCTTGTCATGTGACCCCTTTAATGTTATGTGACATTAAAAGCCAGAAATGGAGACTCTTACTCTTACTCATTCCTTCTCATGCTTCGCATTTTTCTTTCCTTCCCTCCCTCCCTCCCAATATTCCTCCCTTCCTTCCTTCCAGATTTTATTTATTTATTTGAGAGAGAAGAGTGAGTGGGAGGGAGAAAGAATCTGAAGCAGAGTGCACTCTGCACTGAGTTCAAAGCCTGACCCTAGGCTCAACCTCATGATCTTGAGATCATGACCTAAGCTGAAACCAAGAGTTAGATGCTCAGTCAACTGAGCCACCCAGGCACCCCTACATCTTTTTCATTAGGAGGAGCTAAGTTTCTTTTAAGTGATCATCTAATTAGGTTAGACCTGTTAAGGATAATATTATATTTTATCAATAACTTATTTGTGACTTGAAAGATGTCCTCAAACCCCTTCATATCAGCACCGAATCTGCTGTTTGATTTAATAATGTAGAGAAAAACTGTATGTACACGAGAAAAAAAGGATCTTGAGGGGTCATCTTATAATTCTGCCTAAGATAAGAAGTGCATTGAAAACCTAAAGAGGTTGAAATTATCCCTATGTATTTAACCAGGACTGGAGCATTCCTCCACTGCCTACTACCAGAGTAGAGAAAATCTATATTATAACCTAATTGTACATGGAAATTGATAACACAAATAAATTATTTGAATTTCATTTTTGAAAGAGTGTGGAAAGATTTTCTTTTTACCCAAATTCCTTCAAGGAAAAACCAGGATTTCCTAAGTAGAGAACTAAGGAAATTCGGAAAATAAACTAATATATAAGAGTTATGAAAGTTCTAGCACAGTGAGGGGTCCCTTTCACAAAACCTGCCAGTGCTCTTACCCATGCATAAATAGCTCATGACATACCAAATTATCCTTATTCCTTGAACAGCCCATACAGTGTCATGTCTTTTCTATTAGTTCATTTTATTCTGTGTGGATTATCTAGCCATTCTGGGTATGCCCATAAACCTCTTTCTAATTCCAAAACATTTATCTGATATATTAATACTTGTCTGAAAGTATTCCTTTTTTCTGGGATGCCACAATAACTTGTTTTTTTTTTTTTTTTTTGGACTGAAGGTTGGAACAGCATTCCCACAATTCATATGTTGAAGCACTATCCTGCAATGTGATGGCATTTAGAAGTGAGGCCTTGGGAGGTAATTAGGTTGTAGATAAGGTCATGAAGTTAGAGCTTTCATGATGGGACTGGTGTATAATAAGAGAGGAAGAAAGATCAGAGCTTGTTTTCTCTCTGCCATATGAGGACACAGTAAGAAGATGATTACTTGCAAACAGAAAAGAATTGAAGTTTTACATATTACATCAACACATAGGAAAAATTATTTGGCTGCCAAAATGTCACCTTTTACCATCCATAAAATCATTTCATTTTGATGAACCCTAGTATTTGCTCATATTTTGGTAAAGTATTACTGCTAGAGAAAAATAAATCACCTGGTTTCCAGGCATAAGAACAAAATTATCTTGGGTTATTAAGCAATATCTAATTTCTAAAATAATCAGCAAACAGAACAAGATAAGGGACTAAGTACCAAAGGGCAAACCTACATGCTCACTCTAGTAAAAATACAGATATGGAAAAATGAGCTTGCTTTCATGTCTTCATACAGCATTGGTGAAATTTTGGAGGCATTTATTTAAAAGTTTAATGTCATCCAATATCATATGAATAACTCTATGTAATCCATAAACACATTTCTTCATAAACTATATGGCATATTATTGGTACAAGTTAAGGTCATGTGAAGTTTATAGATATACTTGTGTTTCTAATCAATACATCTTGACCATTCCACAAAGAGCATGAAACAGTATTTGTTTGATATTGATAGGTTGTCAGAAAAGGACAATCAACCTAGAAGGGTCAATAGTCTAGAAAATTTTAAGAGCAGAACAAAAAAGGTGCCAATTTAGTTACTGTAGTGAAATATTTATTAAGGGCAAAGTAATCATGCATGCTCTCAAGTACACCAAAATAAATAAATGTACTCTTCAACCAGCCAAGAAATAGAAAAATGAAAGATTTGTGAAACTACTTCTGATTCTAATAAAAATTTATCAGCTAAATAAATCATAAAAGTCACAACATGCAGCATGTCATAATGTGTAATAGTGTTTCGGGTTTACATGTATTGATTATATAAAATTTAAATGCAATAATTTTCCATTTGTACTTTTGACAGTGAATTATTTCACTTTTCCAAGATAGGGTATTCACTATACACACACAATCTAACTATAATGTCTAGTTATTGACATGTAAAAACAACTTTTTGGCTCAATAATTTGTTAATTAGTTTATGTTAATTCTCATCTTTAATTTGCATGCTTTGAGTTCTAAGTGCCTGATTTTGTGCTTATTGTGCCATACTAATCTCACTGGAGCCTGCCAACTCTGAAAACTGGACTCATATTCTGTGTTTCACAAATGAAATTTGTAACTGAGGTTAAGGTAGGTTAAATAAACCACTCAACATCAAACCACCAATATGTATGTCAAAGCCAGAACTGAAAATAAGTATGACCTGCTTAAAATTGGGGACATATCACAATCTAAACTCATATCCCAATTTTTCTTATTTCTCTCTCAGGTATTCAAAGCTAATATTAGGATTGTGACATTGTATATGGTGGAAATGAGAAGAGGCAAAAAATCTCATATTTGTTGTTTGCCTATATGAAATTTAAAAAATGAGAATAGTTGAATTAGATGGTGTTAGGTTCTTCATCATCATCAATTTTCCGATAAATGGATATGGAAAAGGACATATGTGAATTCCTGTGGCTATTTTTAGTGATATAACTAATGAATGTAGGCATTCTCCAAACATTCAGTTGTATTTATTTCACACTCACAAATCAGTTATTCAATGTGTCAAGCCAGACTATAAGTAAAGACAAATATTCTAGCAGTATTTTCCAAGTAAAATTTAGTTCCTTTTTTAACATCAAAAACCAATATTAATATTGAAGAATTAAAATCAAATCATCAAAGGAAACTTAACGGAATAGTCATTATGCAATTCTAATTAACTCTTAGCTGCTGCCCTCCAGCAAAGCTCTTACCTATCTCTAAAGGAATAAAAGAGAAATTAACATATTCCCCCAATGGTCCAGAGATTCATTTTCTTAACTTTATAAAACAATAGAGAGCTTTCAAAGACCAGTTCAAATTTCTCAGCTAATATTTGGATTGATTTTACAGACATTAAAGATATTGTAGAAATATATTATATAACTCTAATTCTTAAAATATGTAAGTTAATAGGTGGAAGGGAATACTAAGGGGACAACCAGTGTTGTTCATGTTCTCAACCATTGACACAATTCCAGGGCTAAAAATAAATAAATAAATAAATAAATCGGAGGTCAGTCTGGTAAATCTGCCAGGTACTCAGCTGTTTGATGTCTGAATGTCCTCTAGTCACTACCAGAAAGAATTAAAAGGATTACCTAAAACACATTTGCCCACTCTTTCCATTATTTCCTATCGATGGGACTCTTCCATCTTCTCTGAGTTCCAGTTACCACATAAATGTCAACCCATCCACTTTCTAAAGCTCCCCAAATCTTCTCCTAACATTCATTTTATTTTGACAGATCTGTCTCTTCAAGAATTCTGTGAACTCTTCAAGAATGAGTTGGAGAAATGACAGCATGAATGATATTGTTTCTTTACCTCATCAAAAAATGGAAAGCTATAGTTTTCATTGCTACATTTTTTTAAATCTTATAATATTTTCAGGTATGACGTATGGAATATTATAGTTTAAATAAAACTGATGAAATCAGCTATAAATTCTAATGACATCGACATAAATGAAATAATGTTAGTGTCAAAAGCAGAGCAGTATAGTCTAAGGAATTAAAATAATCAAATTCACTGACAAACTGTGAATTTATGGGTGTAAAGAAATAAAAATTTGAACAATTGCAAAAATTTATACTATAATTTCCACATCCAGTATTTCAACATTTGAAATTCTCCCTTCAGAGTTCTGATTATGCAAGACATATCTATAAAACAAATAGTTTATTATATAATTTTTAAATGTGACCACCATACATTCTTCATTGAATGTGATGGTGGAATTTTAAAATATATTACCTAATATTTGTGGGCTAACAGAAAGACAAGGCCAATTTAAGTTGCATAATCTTAGAATGCTTTACTAATTCAATAACCCACAGAAGCAGATAGAAAAGTAACAGTAAAAACCCTGCCTCAAAGAAGTAGTATGATACTTTGTATTTATTTAATTCATCTGTGTTATCATGTATTTTTACAATCCCATTTTAGTTAAAACCTCTGAAATCACTGTAGAAATCCAAATCCTATATAATAAGCAACAGAGACACCAAGGGAATGATGAATAATTTACAAAACTATTAATCTTACAAAACTCAGAATATTTCACATATAAAGGCCTTTTACTTTTCTTATGTTCCCATCAATTTCATTGACCAACATTTTAAAGCACACTACTCTGGATGTCAGAGATTTATTCATTCATAAAATCAATACTATTGATCACCTACCATGTCATACATACTTTAGATGCCACGTTTGCAATAAGTAGTGAACAAGAAAGAAAAGTTCCCTACCCTCATAGGGCTTAATACAAAGATACTTCATTATATCATCTAATTTCTGAAAGTGTTAATATCATGAAGAAAAAGAAAACAGTAAATGATGCAGTGTGTTTATTTGGGTATTGATTTTAGGTAGAACTGATAGCAAGACTATGGTGATGGAAACAACTTTTGAGAAACCCAAATGAAATGAGGGCCCGAGTTACCTGATCAGAATTCAAGGAAGAGAAAACAGAAAGTATAATAGTCCAGAATTTGGAACAAGTTTGGCTTGTTCAACACAGCAAAGCAATATTTTGGTGAATGGCGAGACAAGTAGGGTATGAAGACACCTGGTCATGCAGGTCTTGAGGACTGCAGATAGGATTTTATATTTATTATAGGTATGATGAGAATCCATTGGAAATTTATGATTCTGAAAGCCAATTCTAGATTCTGTGTTGCAAAATCAGGGTAGACAGGAAGAGTAAAAACAGTCTAGTTAGCAAGTTGTTGCTGAAGTTCAGGCAAGTCATAAATAAATAGTACTGGTTTCAGTGCTGACATGTTAGAGCTTGGAATTTGTCACTCATTTTTTCAAAACAAGAAAGAAAAAAAAAACTGAGAAAGTTGAAGAAAAAAAAATCTTGATTTCTTTTTCTTGGAACTATCAGAAAATCAAGGATATATGAATGAAAAGAATTATAGCTATGAGCTGCTTACTTACAACAGAGAAGCTTCTGGAGCTATAAACTGTTAAGAACCTTCAATCAGAACTCTCATGAATTGTTGGAGGCTGAGTGTGGCTAACATGAAAAACTCCAAGGGACTGACACCATAGCACCACTTCATACACACGAACTATTGTAGATTTTAGCTCCAGGAATTCCATTAGCTTCCCATTATAAAGAGCCAAGAAAAACAATCTTCTCAGGGCTCTGACAGTAGAGTAGAAAACTAAACATTCTGAAGTATACAGGCAGAGTATTCTTTTTGTTTTACTGAGAGAAAGAGGGAAATCCATTCATACTTAGTATGGTTTGAGTAATACAAACTTTTGTCTCTGATACAGGAATTTTGTGTTTTTTGTTTTTTTGTATTTTTTTGTTGTTGTTGTTTTTGTTTTGTTTTGTTTTTTACTAGAATCCATAAGACTGTGGTATACTGACATATTAGCTGGCAAATAGGAAAAATGTCAGACATTTCACAATTCTTGATAAAATAAACATCATCTAGAAAGTTATCTAAACTGAGGAAAGACCCATATATAGTCTCTGGACAAAGGTAACTATTCTTTTGCAACTTTTGCTTACCCAGAGGTTTCAGGGGAATCTGGGAATTAAAGATATCTAGCACATTCACTCACATGTCAGCATTCCATGTGGCAGAAAGGCACTCCTTCCTTATTAGGGACTGACTCTATAGGGACTTGCAGGGCTGTGAATTCAACCATTGCAGTAATTTAGATACTCAATCATGAGATCCTCAGTCGAATTTCTTTTTTTTTTTTTTAAATCATAGTTAACTCTAGTCACTGAAGGAGAGGGGAACTTTCAATGTTTATATAAAATCTATTTAACTTTCACACTATTCCTTGGCTTGGCATTTGACTGATCTGACAATGTACGTTATTTTATTTTTAAGTTTGTTAATGATAGTAAAGAAAAATCAGCTGTCTATGAGAATTTTCAAATATTCTTTATTTTTGGAAAATTCCAAAAATATTACACTGGCCAGTGCATTTCCTTTTTTTTTCTTTTTCTTTTTTTTTTTTTTTTTAAAGATTTTATTTATTTGTCAGAGAGAGAGCACAAGCAGGCAGAGTGGCAGGCAGAGGGAGAGAAGCAGGCTCCCTGCTGGACAAGGAGCCCAATGTGGGACTCAATCCCAGGACCCCGGGATCATGACCTGAGCTGAAGGCGGCTCAACTGACTGAGCCACCCAGGCGTCCCAGTGTATTTCCTCCTACCTGAGTACCATCCTAATTAAACGCAGATGAGAGTTCTAATTGTAATGGTCTCTGAGAAAGAAGAAGCTAGATTGTTTACCCCCAAAATTTTGTCAATAATTGGTTAAACCCATGGTACTTCCAGACTTCTCTATAAACAGCAAGACTTGGGTGGCCAGACCAAACCTCAGACAAAGATTTGTAGGTCCTAGAATTTAGATTCTGACTGGTACACATGAAGAAAAAAAAAAAATAGCAAGATCCAGAGATGTTGGCAGGGCACTTACAGTGTCTGGTACTTCTAGAAACATCCTTCACACCAACACTGCAAAAACATTTGTTTTTCCAAAGCAAAATTCAAGCACACATGTGCACCAAATAATCCTAAAGGTGGGACACAGTGACAAATTGATTCTTGAATTACCTGTACTCATTTTATTTACTAGAATTCACTAAAAGATTGCTTATATTAGGGCATTTCTTTTAACACTGGAGTGAGTTGAAAGAAAAATAAACGTTTTTAATGGTACTGTCTAATACTACTGGAAATGAAGATAAAAAAACACAATAAGAGGATAAACCATTCTAGAGGTAATCTCAATATGTGAAGTTGGTTAAGTAAAATATGAAAATACCAGATGGTTTAACTCTAAAAGCCACTAAGTTACAAATGTTAATGAGTTGGAAATGTTTCATTACTGAGATATTAAAAGCAGTAATGACAATAGAACAATTTGAAAGTTCAGGCTCACATGATTCTCAGAGGGGAAATCAACTCACATTATGTCTTAAGAGTCAAATAACTAAGGCTGAGAATTACTGTTTTAGCTAAAGTTATACAGCTTTCTCTAAAGTATTAGGGCAAGGACATGGTTACATAGCAAATCAACAAAACTGGCAAATCGAAAATCCCAGTTGGTTAGTATCCGAACCTTGATTTCAGCTTAGGTTATGATCTCAACATTGTGGAATCTAACCCCTAGTCAGGCTTCATGCTCAGCATGGAGTCTGCTTGCGCCTCCCCCTCTCCCTGTTTTCATGCTGTCTTTCTCTCTCTCAAATAAGTAAATAAAATAAAATCTTAAAAAAAAAAAAAATAGGGTGCCTGGGTGTCTCAGTCATTAAGTGTCTGCCTTTGGGTCAGGTCATGATCCCAGAGTCCTGGGATCCAGCCCCGCATCAGGCTCCCTGCTGAGTGAAAAGCCTGCTTCTCCCTCTCCCGCTCCTCATGCTTGTGTTCCTTCTCTCACTGTGTGTCTCTCTCTGTCAAATAAGTAAATATTTAAAGAAAACAAAAAAAGAAGATAGAAAGATATTTTTAAGGAAATCAAGTAGTTTATAGATGATTTTAACTATATTAAACACACTGCATATTGGGTATTTTGATGAATTGGTAATTAGTACATGAAAATATTAATTAAATATTAATTTAATTTAATTATAATTAAATATAAGGAAGTTGTAAATATGTGAGAAACAATCCTGGGTGGTTTATGAGGGATACTACTTATCATTCATTGTTTTAAGTCAATATGGTTGAGGGGTGCCTGGATGGTTCAGTGGATTGAAGTCTCTGCCTTCGGCTCAGGTCATGATCTCAGGGCCCTAGGATTGAGTCCCTCATCAGGCTCTCTGCTCAGCAGGGAGCCTGCTTCCCCCTCAGCCTCTGGCCGACTCTCTATCTACTTGTTATCTCTCTCTCTGCCAAAATAAATAAATAAAATCTTAAAAAAAAAAAGTCAGTATGGTTGAGAATTCAAAATACAAGGAATAGCCATCTAAACACGATATTGAAAATATAGAAGAAACAAAAATCACATGGAATATAAAAGAATCACACACTGCTTCACCTGCAGAGCAAAAATTGAAAAGCACAAGGAATGCCTGCTATTTTTCATTATAAATCTTTCTAGTTGTATTTTATTATTATACATTTAAGTATTTATACTATTACTCTAATGAAAATAATTATTTTCTGGTTTGAAAAAAAGAAAAAAAACAATTAATGTAGATTCATAAGATCTACCATATTCCAGGCCAAAAAAAAGGAAAAGGAAACATAAAATAGATTTTGAACTCTTGACATATTTTTTAATTCAATACCACGTATTATGAAGTAAAATTAAGAACTAAAACTCTTTTTACAGCACTTCAGAAGTGATAGACTCCTTTAGGATAAAGCTCAGCATCTCTTTCTCAGCCTCTGAATTTCTGGAGAAATTCAGTGAAGTGAATGATAAATCCAAACTTCACAGTTTTTATGAGAAGTGTATGGCACAGAAGTTGCTGCGGATGTTCTGGGTGAAGAAAGGAAGGGTTGTGTGGTCCGAATCAGTGGTGGCAACAACAAACAAGACTTCCTCATGAAACAGAGTGTCTTAACCCGTGACCATGTCCACCTGTTCCTGAGTCAGGGGTATCCCTGCTACAGACCAGGGAGGACTGGTGAAAGTGAGCCCAAATTTGTATGAGACTGCATAGTGGATCCAAATCTCAGTGTTCTCAACTTGATCATTGTTTAAAAAAAAAAAAGAGAGAGAAGGATATACCTGGACTCACTGATACTACTGTGCCTCATTGCCTGGGATCCAAAAGAGCTAGCTGAATTCACAAAATTTTCAAACTTTCTAAAGAAGATGACAACTGCCTGTATGTTGTGAGAAAAATCCCTAAACAAAGAAGGTAAGAAAGCTAGCACCAAAGGGCCCAAGATTCAGCATCTTGTTACTTCACCTGTCCTCCAACACAAATGTCAGCATATCACTCTGAAGAAACAGCATACTAAGAAATATAAGGAAAAGAGTGCAGAATATGCTAAACCTCTGGCCAAGAGAATGACGGAGACCAAAGAAAAATGCCAGAAACAAATCACCAAGAGACAGAGACTGTCTGAGTTTTTACCTATAAGTCTGAGTCCAGTCAAATATGAGATGCTCTCTCTCTTTTTTTTTTCATGATTTTATTTATTTATTTGATGGAGTGAGAGAGAGAGAGAGCACAAACAGGGAGAATGGCAAGCAGAGGGAGAAGGAGAAGCAGACTCCCCAATAAGCAGGGAGCCTGAGGCGGGGCTGGATCCCAGGATCCTGGGATAATGACCTAAGCCGAAGGCAGACTGAGCCACTCAGGTGCCCCCAAAATTGGATTTTCTAAGAGTAGCAAATAGATCAGACATTAAAAAAAAAAAAACTTAAGAATAGCAAAGTCTTAGAATACAGTGACATGCAAAGAGCACTGATAATTCTAAAGCAAAAGGTTGAATATTTTATGTAAATCTTATTTAATAAATATGTGCATGAGTAAATATTCTTGACAGAAATAGTATAACAAGAATAAATCCATAAAGACTATAAAAATTTAGCTCTAAAATTTCAGGACAGATGGAAAATAAAATATAATAAACTTGTGTAAAGGATGAAATAAAACAAGTTTTCAACATTAACTCTGAAAATTCAATAAGTGAACATCAAGGAATCAACTTTTTAAGTAGATAGAAATGGAATTTAAAATAATGTGGTCTCTTTCAAATGGCTGAGGAAGAACACAACAAAATTTGATGTAAGTTGCAACAAAAAAGCTATATTTGTATGTATATATGGAAAATAGAACATATGATATTTTAGTAAATGTATATTCTAGATTAATGTTTTTGAGTATCTCAGATCAAGGGATTGTTTTCTCATATATATAACAATAAAATTAAATCAAAATAAGAACATCGTAACTAATAAATAACAAAAGAGTAAATTAATTTTTAAAGAACTACATCAAAATAAAAATTGGGTAAAAATTGATCCATCATCACCTCTCTCTTTTTTTAAAGACATCCGAAAATTATAATCCCTATAGCAAATGTATCCACTAAGATATGTAGGTAAATATGGAATAAGCAAAAATTATTTCTGTGTGTTGTTGGATAAATCATTTCTGCTAGCAAAAAACACTTCTGTACCAACAAAGAAGAGAAATAAAGAAACAGTTAATTACTCAGTAAGTGTTCATATTTGCATTCATATACAAAAGACAATCACGCAAATTTAAACAATAAAGCAGAAGAAAGAACAATGAAATTTCTTTTATCTTCTCAAGAGACAAAGGCCTCCTGATAGTCTCTGGTACATCTGCTTAGAGACTCCTCAGAGCTAATTCTGGTGGAGCATTTTTACATATCTAAATGTTAATCTAGTCTGAAAACTTGGAGATAAATAGAGATTGTAAAAACTGGAGACTGGGCTTAATCTTTAATGAGATGTATCTCTATATGCAGTCAGATTCACTATGTCTATAAGGAAACCCTTCAAGAGGATGGAGAAAGAGGAAGTCTTCTATGAAGTTATAAAAGGAGAAGTCGTTTTCATTTACCCTACAATATCTGCAGTGGAAAATCTTTCACTGTTTATAATGGCCACATACTTTTCTGGCTTACCAGCTTCTAGACTTTCGTTGGTTTGAGCTATATTAAACTAGGTATTCTGTGGAAAATTAATGGCAATGCAGGTGCAAATAATTCTGTCCTGTGAAGGGATTTACACTCCATCCCCACAGAGGGAAAAAAAAAAAAAAGTTTAGCAAACATTAGCAAGTTTAGTTTACTATGCTTGGTCCATAATTGTGTCTTCTTTTTGCATTCTTTAAATTTTACGTAAACACCTGCTTCATTTCATCTTTTATAATGAGCTAAAAAGAAAACTTTTAATACATGTTCATTTCAGATCTGTAGGAGGCAAGTCATAATTTTATCTTTGTTGAAATAGTCATCTTTGACAGATATGTTTGATAGCAAGACATTCAATTCAAACTGACTTAATATGCATAGAAATTATGGACAATTTTTTGGTCAATGTATCTGTGTGTTCAGAAGATCAAAAGTGATCAGTAATGCCACTCCAGTCCCAGACCCTTTCCATTTCTTTGATCTGTTTTCTGTAATTTCACTTTTTCGTACCTTTAAAGTTCTCAGGATAAATTTGAATACCCATCAAATATCCAGCCATATTCACCATCAGCATGGAAATTGTATGTGAAACATAATTCCAAGTAAAAGTCCTGTGGTTGTCTCTGAATGGCCAGATTTAATACTCATGTTAACATGTCATTAGGGAATGAAGATGCTCTGATTCAACTAGTCCAGTTCATGTGTTACATGTGGGTAATTAACTGAAAATATTTGGATAACAATACATAGGTTAAGCTCCTGGGAATAAGGAAGACAGAATATATTTAATGCCCAGGTAATAGTATATAAGAATACTTAAACAACTTTTAAAAAGTTGTTACATTTGATTTGTCAATTTAGAAATTATAAATTTTATTTATAAATATTAGCATTAATAGATTCAAGCAATTTAGACATAACTAAATTTAGTTCATATGATGATAAAGGGAAGACTTTTTAAGTATTCATCTTCTATGAAAACAAAAATATCTGAAAACCAAAATTAGTTAACTCATACATATTTGAAAAATAAGGTTATTGTATTTTTCCATGATAGTAATCTAAAAATCATCCTAGTCATTAGTATTTTTAATGACTTTTTCTCATTTTCTGAGATTTATTATTTATCCACTTTTCTTCTTTCTAACATAACTCTTACCTCAGGGCATACTTTTTAACATTCTTACACCAACCTTAAAATCTACCTAAATAGTGATATGACACACATATATTGTACCTTGATTTTCTGGAAAACTTTCTTTTTATTTCCTGGGAATCTTGTTTCCCCAGAAATGACATATTTGTATAGTAAATACCCAATGAGTCAATCAGCCACTATCAGTGATAAAGTGTTATTTTGTGGTTGAAAGTCAATAATTTCTCTTGTTAACCTCAGGGATCTGGGGTGAAAGGGAAACTGTCATCATTTGGAGAGCCATACATATCCAGAAAAATACAACTGAGATTTTGCTTAGTTGGAACAAAATTTCCTAGAACTATAAAATGTTAAGAACATATAAATTATAATTTTACAAATATTATGAAAGATGGGTGTGGATTAAATTGAAAATGAGAAACTCCTGGAGGTATAGTCTTAGGGGTCCCTGTACATACATGAAGTTTACCACAAGTAACTCTACCAGGTACTTAGGATAAAGAGTTCCGAAAGATCCCATCTGAACTGGTCGGACAAAGGGAAAAGTGTTATTGTTAAACATCCCCAAAGTCACTTAAAAATGATAAATAATTCCAGTAAGCCTTTCAAAATGTAAAAAGATCATAAAATAAATTAGACAGTATGTTTAATTTTCAATATATTGCATTGCTAATATACTCCCCATTCAAAAAAATCAAGTCCTGTGTCAATTATATCTCACTAAAGCTAGAAAGGTTTTAAAAAGTAGAAATCAGAGAATATTGTTTAACATTCCAAATAATTAAAAAAGACTGAAATTCATTTATTTTTAAAAAGACTTATTTCTTTATTTGAGAGAGAGAGAGTGTGCATGAAGTACAGAGGGAGACAATCTTCAAACAGACTCTCAGCTAAGCGCAGAGCCCAACATGGCTCTCAGTCCCACCACTCATGAGATCATGACACAAGCCAAAACCAAGTTAGACACTCAATCGAGTCACCCAGGCACCCAAAGCTTAAGTTTAAAAGAAATCACATGAAATATAATGCTTGCTCCCTACTCTGGGGGTGGTGTCTTATTTTTTCAATAATTAATTTCACATGTGGAGAATACACCCAACATGTATTTTATAATGTATTCCTTTAATGCACTTTATAATAATTCTCATATTCAATAATCAAAACAATGATTAAATAGATTTAGCTACATTATTCCTAAAAAGCAAGGGTTTTCATATTGTAATTTTATTATAGAATACATTGCTCAGTAAAACATATAAAAATTAGTTGAGTATATAACCACATTTAAATAAAAGGAGTACCCATACTATATTTCAGAAAATTTCATTTTGAATTTTTTTTCATGTCATCTAGAGGAGCATCCATGCTTAAAAATAACCTATTCCCTTTATAGAAACACTATTATCAAGTACATTGTGAATCAGACGCTTACTTCAGGCTTACTCATTTCTGGGAAGAACGTAGAATTCTATATTTCTGTGTGTGTGTGTGTGTTTGTGTGTGTCCATGTGTTTGTGTTTGCTCTCAACTTTTTGATGGTGTTGATATGTAAGTAATTAGGATTGGAAAAAGCTATCTCTTTGGAAAATCCATTCTTCTGTTTCTCAGGAATAAATGTGATACTTGTTTATAAAGTTTACCTCTGTCAGGAAACATGACAGGGATGCCCCCCTCACCATTGTTGTTCAACATAGTATTAGGAGTCTTAACCTCAGCAATCAGACAATACAAATAATTAAAAGGCAGTCAAACTGGCAAAGAAGAAGTCAAACTCTCACTCCTCACAGATGACATGATACTTTATGTGGAAAACTCAAAAGACTCCAGCCCAAAATTTCTAGAACTCATACAGGAATTCAGCAACATGGTGGGATGTAAAATCAATGCCCAGAAATGAGCTTCATTTCTATACACTAAAAATGAGACAGAAGAAAGAAAAAGTAAGGAATCAATCCCATTTACAATGCCCCCAAGCCATATACTTAAGAATCAACCTAATCAAAAAGGTAAAAGATCTGTAATCTGAAAACTACAGAACACTTATGAAGGAAATTGAAGAAGACACAAGAAATGGAAAAACCTTCCATGCTCAGGATTGGAATAATAAATATTGTTGAAATGCCTATGCTACCCAAAGCAATCTATACATTCAATGTAATCCTTATAAAAACACAATCAACATCTTTTACAGAGCTGGAAGGAATAATCCTGAAGTTCGTATGGAACCAGAAAGAACTGTTAAAAAGAAACCAAAGCTGGAGGAATCCCAATTCCAGGCTTCAAGTTATATTACAAAGCTGTAATCATCAAAACAGTATGGTACTGATACAAAAACAGACACGTACATCAATGGAAGAGGACAGAGAACCCAGAAATGGACCCTCAACATTATGGTCAACTAATCTTCAACAAAGCTGGAAAACTATCCAATGGAAAAAGGACAGCCTTTTCAATAAATGTTGTTGGGAAAATTGAACAGACACGTGTGTAAGAATGAAACTGGGCCATTTTATTACACCATACACAAAGATAAACTCAAAATGGATGAAAGAACTGAATGTGAGCAAGGAATCCATCAAAATCCTTGAGGAGAACACAGGAAGCAATCTCTTCTATGTTGGCTGGCCACAGCAACTTCTTGCAAGACAGGTCTCCAAAGGAAAGGGAAACAAAAGTAAAAATGAACTATTGGGACTTCATCAAGATAAAAAGCTTCTGCAAGTAAAGAAAACAGTCAACAAAACTAAAAGGCAACCTATAGACTAGGAGAAGATATTTGTAAATGACATATCAGAAAAAGGGCTAGTATCCAAGATCTGTAGAAAGCTTAACAAACTCAACACCCAAGAAACAAACAATCCAGTGAAGAAATAGACAGAAGACATAAACAGACATTTCAAATAAGGCATACAAATGACCAACAGACACATGGAAAAATGTTCTATGTCACTTGGCATCGGAAATGCAAATCAAAGCCACAATGAGAAACCACCTCACACCAGTCAGAATGGGTAAAATTAACAAGTCGGGAAACAACAAATGTCAGCGAGGATGCAGAAAGTGGAGAATCCTCTTATACTGTTGGTGGGAATGAAGCTAGTGCAGCCATTCTGGAAAATAGTATGGAGGTTCCTCAAGAAGTTAAAAATAGAACTACCCTACCACCCAGCAATTGCATTACCAAGTATTTACCCCAAAGATACATATGTATTGGTCTGAGGGACCACCTGTACCCCCAATGTTTATAGCAGCCTTATCCATAACAGGCAAACAGTGGAAAGAGCTGAAATATCTATCAACAGATGAATGGATAAAGAAGCAGTGTGTATATATATATATATGTATATATATATTCATATATAAATGTATGTATAGAGTAATATGTATATATATGTACTGATATGACTCAGTACATATATAATATATAGTATATATAGCATATATACTATATATAAAATATATATAAATATAGTATATATAAAATATATATATAATATAATAGTAATATGTATATGTATGTACTGAGTAATATACATATATTACTCAGCCATCAGAAAGGATGAATACTTACTATTTGCATCAATGTGGATGGAACTGGAGGGTATTATGCTGAGCAAAATCAGTCAGTCAGAGAAAGACGATCACCGTATGGTTTTCCTTATGTGTGGAATATAAGAAACAGTGCAGAGGATCATAGGGGAAGGGAGGGAAAATGAAGGAGAAGTCTTCAGAGAGGGAGAAAAACTATGAGAGACTATTAACTATTGGAACAAACCGAAGGTTGCTGGAGAGGGAGTCAATAGGGAGGATGGGGTAATCCGTTGATAGATATTAAGGAGGACACACGATGTGACGAGCCCTGGGTGCTACATGCACTGATGAACTATTGAACTCCACATCTGAAAATAATGTTGTACTCTATGTTGGCTAATTGAATTTAAATGTAAAAATTTTTAAAAAAATAAAGTTTACCTCTATATATTCTGGCTGAAAATGTACTTTATGCTCAGTTTTCCTCATTATAGTGCAGATTAGAAATGGAAATTCTTATATGCTTTTACTTTTAAGTAGATAAAATCTATGAAATAAAATAATACCTGGAAATACCAACTAATGGATATTAGAAATGGTTTCAATGAATCTGGTGGTGATATTTAGAGAGGCAAACCACTTGAAGTTTTAACAAACTGCTTGCTAATATCATGTGATAAAATTGTAACTATCTTTTTTCCAACATAAAAATCTCAGTTATCAAGAAATATATAAATACATAAAAGGCAAAATTGCCTTCCATAGCAGACACAGTAGAAATATATGTGCAGTTCATTTGATATTGTTCATTCATTTTGGCTATTGCCTTTTCATCTGGAAATAAAATAACTTTGAAAATTCATTTACTGGAAAAATAAACATCAAATATTAATTAATCATTTACAATACTTTTGTCCTAGACAAACTGGAGTAATGAGAAAGAATTACATATTCATGGAGCTAAGAGGAGAGTAATTTTTAAAAGGAATGATATGGATCTCAGAATAGATGAGAACAGCTGTGTACTGGGATAGACAAGGACAGGTTGAAAGTATCCAGTAAAATGCAAATGTACATGTAGGGACAGTTTCTTACAAATAATGTGGTCATCGTAGCTGCTTACAACATACAGAAGGTTGGTTAATTGTCCTAAATTAAAGCAAAACTGAAACAGTATAGTTAATCTGGTGAGGTCACATTAATAGACAATGAGATGATGAGCCATTGGAGTCAAGCTTTGAATGGTGGGGGATGGGAAGTACCAGGTACAGGGACATTAGTCAAAGCAATTTTTTTATGGCTTTTTTATTTTTTTTATTTTTATTTTTGTCTCCAAATCTAGCCATTTCCCTACGCTCCACCCAAAAACATAACAATAAGAATACATATCAAGCAGGGCCTGGGTGGTTCATTCAGTCAGTTAGGCATCTGTCTGGTTTGGGGATTAAGTCCCTAGTGGGACTTCCTGTCTGCTTCTCCTTTTCCCTCTGACCCTCCCCTCTTCTCATACTCTCACTCGCTCTGTCTCCCTAAAATAAATAAATAAATAAATAAATTTTTAAAGAAAAAAAGAATATACATCAGACCTACTAGAACAATGTTATCTTTTCATATTATTAATCTGCATTCTTAATCACTCTCTAAGAAAAGAGATGAAATGTAACAAAATTCAGCGTGTTTATTGTAATTAGATATTTGAAAAGCACTAGAATATCAATGAACAAAGTTTAATTCATCATGGCATTAGACCAGGAATATAATAGAATTAAGCAAATAATAAAATTTATTGTAAAATCTAATGCAGAACCAAGGAGAGGATAAATGTGGTTTTTCTGGAAATGCTAAAAGCAAATTTTGTTTTTTTTAGACCATAAATCATGTCTTCTATTATACCTCCTTTGATCCTAAAGAACCAAGGTGTGTCTTTTTTTTTTTTTTTCTTTTTTCATTCAAGGGTGGTTTTTTTTTTTTTTTCTTATTGAGGTATAATTGAGATAAAATATTATATTAGTTTTGGGTATACAACACAGTGATTCCACATTTGTATATATTTGTATACATTTTGAAATGATCACCACAGTTAAGTCTTGGGAACATTTGTCACTGTCACTTTTTAAAATTAATACAATTTATCACTGTACATTATATTCCCATGACTTATTTATCTTACAACTGGAACTCTGTACCTCTTAATCTCCTTTACCCATTTTGCTCCCCTCTCCAACTCTCTTACTCTCTGTCAACCACCAACTTAATCTCTGTATTGGTCTGGATTATGTTTTGCTTCTTTGTTTAGATTCCACATATAAGTGAAATCAGGCAGTATTTGTCTTTCTTTACCTGATTTACTTCACACAGCATAATGCCCTCAACATTAATCCATGGTTTTGCAAATGGCAAGATTTCATTCTCTTTTATGATTGAATAGTATTCCCTTATATATATATAACACATCTTCTTTATCCAGTCATCCATCCATGGACACTTAGATTGTTTCCAGATCTTGGCTATTGTAGTGTTTCACAAAGAAAATGTTCATTTTCCAAGACATTTTTGTATTAGTGTAAGCATTATACTCTAGGTAGATTTTTAAGTCTGTTACATTACTATAACTTAGGGATGTATAAAACTTGAGATCAGTGTTGCTGAATAGAACAGTTGTTATTTTAACCACTGACTGATAGGAATTACTACCCTTTGGCTAGTTAATAGCAAGTAGCCTTGTTTGAAAATTTTGACACTAATTACATTACTGTCTTCAGGGCCATGAACAAAAAAGATTTAAAATATAACTTAGTAGAATGATAAATTTAGCCTTTTATGGTATTCCATCCAAGTTCATAAGAGTGCTACGATTTTTAGGGTTGCTTTCCCCCAGCATAGCCAGCATTAAATATGGCATTTCTCAAAACAGTGAACAGGTACATATTTAAAACTGCATTCATGTAGTTTTATTCAACCTACAGGAAAATAAAAGTGAGCATACAACTAACTTCAGTAATGGAGGGAATGATACAGAAGAAAAAAAGTGGATGTATAAATAGTATTTGGCTAGTACTTATTTCATCCTATCATGCATGTCCTCTAGAATATGTATAATAATAAATTAAAAGAGTAATTATTATCTGAATCTTTTGTCAGAATCTGGATTGATTACCACAAAGTATATTAACAATAGAGCAAGACTTCCATGTGCTGCAGAATGGCACTTAATTTTATCATAAATATAATTACTAAATATGGTGAAAGTGAGAGATGGATTGAGGACAGAGAAAAAAGAAACCTCATTTAAAAAAATAGTATATATGCTCAGAAGTCAAAAACAGATAGGGCTGTGAATGCCAAGTGATGCTTACTTTGACCTTGATCTTACATTTGAAACATCTGTTAAACAATAGTGAACTTAAGTTTCTATTAGAAGGTCACATGGAATTGAGAAAAAAAAGAGGTAAAATCTGGAACTTGACCAAAGTTCAGAGTCAAATAAAAGCTTTTATATGAATATGGACCAAAAAGGTCCAAACCTCAAATAAGGATGAAATAAATATAAATTCATCCTGTAGAATGAATTGCAAAAATTTTCCTGCCAGAAAACAGGTACTGGGTGGAGGAAACAAATTTTTGACCAAGAATATGTAACCACAAACTGGGCCTCAAGTGCACTTGTGTTCCAGATTCAGACTACCTGTGTCATCCAAAAATTCTCAAACCACAAAATATGCTCCTAAACAAAAATTCAGCAAAATGCATGAGTATGTGATTAGAAAAGTTCAGGAAGGGAAACAATGGTACAAAAGAAGAGAAAGTAGATGTATTTAAAAATAGTATCTCTCTAGGACTGATGTCAGTCTCTATATCCAAAAGGATCTAGTAAATTATTACAACTCCAGCCATCAAGAAGACTTTCTCCTTCCCTTTAATCAATTTTTTACTCTGTTGTAGATGGTATTAAACCAAGGTTGGAGAGTAAGGGCACTGTGCAGTTAGACAAGAAGGAAGCAACTAGCATATTATATCCTTTAATTTTCATGAGAGGCTTTCAATGAAGAGCAACACTGAAAATATGAGGGAGAAGACATATTGAGTAAGTTTTCATAATTATAATTTAGTTGCTGTAATAATACTGTGATTTTAAATTATATACTAAAATTCTAATTATACATGGGTGTGTTTCTGTGAGATTTTAGTGCCAACGACATACAGTTTTAAGTACTACAATTTGATAGTAAACCCAAATATCTTGTGGAGTCACTCTTTTTATTTTTCTATTTTTATTTTTTTTTAAGATTTTATTTATTTATTTGACAGAGAGATAGAGAGCACAAGTAGTCAGAGTGGCAGGCAGAGGGAGAGGGAGAAGTAGGCTCTCTGTGGAGTGAGGAGCCCAATGTGGGACTCAATCCCAGGACCCTGAGACCATGAACTGAGCCAAAGGCAGTCATTCAACCGACTTAGCCACCCAGGCGTCCCTAGTCACTCTTTTTAAACCTTTAATAAAACATACTTGATTATGTGAGGGCCTTCATTTATTCATATAAACTTTTAGGAAAATCTGTTACAGAAGTTATTTTGATTTTAGAATCCCATTCATTTTACAGAATGATTTGTGGGGAATGCCACAGTAATGACATTATTTCTTTCCATCCATGAGCATGGTATAGATTACTCAATGTTAATTGTTCTTTTATTTAGTACATCTAAGTGTTAGTGAATAATTTTCCTAGTAACCAAACAGACCAGAACCACAAACCCCAGTTTCCTCCACTAATAAATTTCAATTCATTCATATTTTCCATGACATGATATAAATGTGTTGTTTAAAACTCTTATTTATGGGGTGCCTAGGTGGCTCAGTGGGTTAAAATCTCTGCCTTCAGCTCAGGTCATGGTCCCAGGGTCCTGGGATAGAGCCCCGCATTGGGCTCTCTGCTCAGCAGGGAGCCTGCTTCCTCCTCTATCTGCCTGCTTCTCTGTGATCTCCATCTGTCAAATAAATAAATGAAATCTCTAAAAAAAAAAAAACCTCTTATTTATACAGAGATAAAAACCTTATAGGCTGCTGCTTCCTATATAAGAGAATAATACCAAAAAAAGTCAGAAAAGCAAACATGTATTTGTATTACTTGTGTCAATTTCTACACAAATTTCCATCTCCATAATATTTCAAAATAGTTAATTATAACATGAAATCATGTAATGCTTTTATAAAAGATTTATTTATTTTGACACTGTATTCCTGAATGCCTTGGATAAATAAGTAATTTTTGTTCTTGTCCGAAGTTAAAATTTTGAAGTTAAGTTCTGTCTCTCAGGAATTTTACTTATCTTAATCCACAGGATAAATTTTCACTTCACCTCAAATGGTATTTTAGGTGATTCTTAACAAAAATGTGAAATCTTTGGTTAAAGAGAGAGTGGGGAAGAGTATATATTTTTTTCCTTCTAGTCAAATTTTTCCTTTTTTTAAAAAATACTCTTAGGATGATTGTCAAGTGGGTTCCCCCCATCTTGACCCCCCAGTCAAAAAGTAGAGTGAGACTTTTGGAGAAAAGGGACTCTCTGGGCGCCTGGGTGGCTCAGTGGGTTAAGCCTCTGTCTTCAGCTCAGGTCATGATCCCAGGGTCCTGGGATCAAGCCCCGCATCAGGCTTTCTGCTCAGCAGGGAGCCTGCTTCCTCCTCTCTCTCTGCCTGCCTCTCTGCCTACTTGTGATCTCTGTCTGTCAAATAAATAAAATCTTAAAAAAAAAAAAAGAAAAGAAAAAGAAAAGGGACTCTCTTTCTGCACACTGCAAGGTTTGAACCCATATGGACTTACTCCCTGGAGTGAGCAGTTGTCCAGCTGAAAGGATTGAAGAAGGATCTCACAGACTGAAAGCCAGAGACAAAATCACAGAGACTTGAAAGACAAAAGGAGACTGCTACACTCTTCCTCAGTGCTTCTTTTTTCCCCTTGAATGATTACAATTTAATTTTTGTGGCTCTACACATTTGATGTACTGCTCCCTATTTCTTTCCCTACTGCATATCAAAATCATGAAGTTGTAACAGAAAAAATTGAATTTTTTTGTTCATAAATACTGATAGCATTTAACTCAGGTATCTAAAATCATTAATATGTTAAAAAGAAATCATGGAGGAGAAGAAAAGGGAAATTGGCTTTTTTTTTCCCTTTTAAAAATTTTTTGGGACATTTCTTATAATTCCCTATCAGCATGAATTTATCACAACTGTTATGAAAGAGACCCTTATAAGAAATAATTTAACGAAATATTCTTTTACTACATCATCTGTAAACTTCAAGAACAAACCAAGTAAGTCATGTGTACATTATTGACAGTAGAATGGAATTTCTTTAAATAGATGGTTTTTTTTTTTTTTAAAAATAACATATAATGTATTACTTGCTTCAGGGGTAGAGGTCTGTGAATCATCAGTCTTACACACTTCACAGCACTCACCATAGCACATACCCTCCCCAATGTCCATAACCCAGCCACCCTATCCCTCCCCCTAACTCCCCCAATCCCCCCCCCCGCCCCCACAATCCTCAATTTGTTTCCTGAGATTAATAGTCTCTTATACTTTGTCTCCCTCCCAGATCCCACCTTGCTTCATTTTCTTCTCTCCCTTTCCTCCATGGCCCCTTGTCCTGCCTCTCAAATTTTTCATATCAGAGAGATCATATGATAATTGTCTTTCTCTGATTGACTTATTTCAGAATAGAAATTTTAAGCATTAGTCTGTTTTGTTTTAATTCTTTTCTGTGTTGTGTGTCTCTGAATAGGTATGCAGGTACTGTATCTTTTCTTATGTAACTTCAGTTTCTGATTTCCACTCTAAAATAGTTTTTTTTTCAAGCTTAGAAAATCAAATACCATCATAGAGAAATGATTCATAATGTTTTTTGAAAAATAGATATAAATCATAATAGCCATAATATTTTAATAATTATAATAGTTAGTAAGCCAAATATGACCATCCCTTGCACTGTTTCAGGCATCAAGGTAGCATTAAATTTTTCTCAACTTTTAAATTATACCACAGATTTGTAAAAATCTTTTCAATAATCTGAAACTGTGAAACTGTGTTCTTTATACTACCACTGACAACTTCATTTTAGAACTGCATTTGATATATTCAGATTTAACTGTCTTTCTTTAAACATGTGATGATTACTGGCTAAATAGTTATATAACTAATGAAAATTCTCCTATATTCTGCATATTGGTTGTTTATTCTTAATATACCTTTAATGAAAATACATCAAGAGGTATCTCAAGAGCTACAGAGGTCTTAAGAATGACTGGAGGAACCAAAAACTCTAGAAGTGTGGCAAAGTGGAGATATCCCTGTGGAAAGGCCCAAAGAAAGTGTAAAAAGGAAGAACTTACTTAAATTAATCTTGATTCTCCACCAATCCATGATTTCAGTACAACTGTATCTATTCAGTGCTGTGTTTTCATTGCAAATCATGCCACAATCCCTACCTCTACCCCACCAAAGGAACATTTCTCTCTTTCTCTCTCCCTGTCTCTCTGTCTCACGTACACACACACACACATATCCCCCAAAAAACATATTTAACATTGGACATACTGCATGCAGATAGAATATAAAGGGAAATGCATGTGCCCTGATTTGCAAAATTTCTGTGCAAAATAAGTAAATCTAGAGTGAGTTCATGAAGAAGTATGGGGAAATCATGGAATAATTAAGTAGGTAGATTCCAAGGACCAGAGAAGGGTGTGGTCCAGAGAAGGGTGTGGTCTTAATGTGATAAACGGTTCTCTAAAGAATCATCTCTTATTGGGGTGCATATGGGATCAGATTTCTCTCTGTGTCTCTTCCTCTGTGCAAATAAGACAAGGTATGATTGATGTGATCATATATCTAATGTCAAGACCAGAAATTATTTTAGAGTGAAATGATGCAATAAAATGAATACAATTTGGTAATTTTGTTATTGTCTGATAAATTTATTGTACTATGTTGGTAGACCTATAGAATAATTCTGCTCAAGATTCATTCTCAAAAATAAGCTTATTTATACAATGAAAATACTATATATTCATCCAAATAAAAGTCCAATAAGGAAGTATGTTGTTTATCTAAATATTAAAAGAGGAGATAAAAGTGTAATTTGTTTCTACATATTCAAATACTCCAATGAGTTTCTGAGATTAGCTATTTCTAATATCAGTCTATTTTCCTTAAAAGCTAGTTGAGGGGCACCTGGGTGGCTCAGTGGGTTAAGCCTCTGCCTTTGGCTCAGGTTATGATCCCAGAGTCGTGGAATCAAGCCCCGTGTCTGGCTCTCTGCTCAGCAAGGAGCCTGCTTCCCTTCCTCTCTCTCTGCCTGCCTCTCTGCCTACTTGTGATCTCTGTCTGTCAAATAAATAAGTAAAATCTTTAAAAAAAATTAAAAAAATAAAAGCTAGTTGATTTTTCAATATGATCTTGTTATTTTTAATTTTTTAAATAATTGTGTAGAGCTTTCTGTATCATTGCATTTTCATGATTAAAAATTTTGGAAGGCATGGAAAGATCATTTTACTCTTTATAGAATATACTTTTTTTCTAAGGAATATTCTCCTTAGATAGGCTGAGGTTCCTGGTGAGCTATAAATAAGTTTAGTTAAATGCCAGACTTTTTAAAATTCCATTTCTAACAGAAATCTGTAAAAAATACAAGCCAAATATTTTTACAAGTATAATTTGTTTTTGTTTTGCCTCCATTCAATTTTTGGCAAGTATTTTAAGAAGATAATACTTATCAATTAAGTTATCACTATTTACAAGAATTTGAATATGTTGCAAAATGTATATGTTACAAAATTGTTGATTTTTCATTTTCATTCCATTCAGGCAAATATTATGAATTTATCCAATTAAAATATGAACCCATTAAAGGATTCTTTCCATGTTTCAAAATTCCAAAGTTCAATCAAATAATTTTAAAATTAAATTGTTGCAGAAAATCCGAGGTGACCAAGAAAACCCAAATGCCACATGGAGAGATGGGAGAACACAGCTTTCTTAATGCTAGCGGGCTCAGTGGGATCATTCCCAAAGACTGAGCACCTGACAGGGTCAGGAGTGAGTTTTTATGGTTACAAGCAATGGGGGATGGTAGCTGGGTGTTTTTGTGGTCTCTAAAGGCCAAATGGCCCTTTCATGTGGAAGTATAATCTATGTAGAGGCATCTCAGGAGAGAGCTAAATCACCTTGGGGGCTGTTTCTCTTTTTTTATTCAAACAGGACTGGGCATCTGGTCTTTTTCTTCTGTCTCAGCAGGAGCAATTACTAGTTATCTTATCTTAGTCAAACGGGATGGCTACTGGTCCTTTTCTTGGCCTTAGCAGGAGCAAAGGGGAGCCAGGGACCAAAAGAGGCTGGAGCCCGGAGTCTCTATTCACCTCAAAATAATACCTATTATTTTATCTTGCTTTTGTGGGATGAATTTTGATAGCTTCTTGCTTGCATTTTTTTTTTTGCATTAATTCCAATGTTCCACAAAATTCCAGAAGTTGAACATTTTGGAGCTTCATTTGGCAATTTTAATGGCAGTTTGGAAAAAACAAACAAACAAACAAACAAACAAAAAACCCTGAGTACTGTAAGGTTTTACAGGCAGGATACACACTACACCAGGTGAGACAGACGCAAGACAAGGTTTATTAAAGGCGTCCTCAGGCAAGGTTCCACAACTCAGGAAAGGAGAGTAGGGGGAAATCATGCCCAGGAAGGGGTTGAGTGAGCTTTTATTGGGCCAGGGCAGGGCAGGGGCTCATAACCATATTTGGAAAGGTTAGAGGTTGGGGATTGGAAAGTCCAAAGTGCCTGGTTTCTCTTTCTCAAATAAGTTTCAGTTTACTCAAGGTGATGTGTCTTTGACAGATGTCCTTCTGGCGGGAAGTCCTGAGTAGGGGAAGATGGCAGCCTGGCAGCCATTTTATTGCTCCTCCTGCATTCCCAGGGCTACTGACCTAACATTCCAACCGTTTTGGTGTAATAGGGGTGGCGACTCAGATCTGGCTACTTCCAGATGGCAGGGGGCATGGTCATAGGGTTCCTCAGATGTGGACAGGTGAGAGTAGGGACGCAGGAGGAGCTGGTTGACCATGACTCTGAAAACCTCACATATGAGCCTGGGCCACTGAGGTAATCTGCCACTCTAGGGATGCCAAGGACTAAGCTGAGGTCTCGGTGGCTGTCCAGAGCTGTTTGGATAAAATCTCCGGTAGCGTCTATGGAGTGGGCTAGGGCCCTGGTGCCCAGTCCAGTGGCCACTAAAGAAGACACTAAGGAGACCCTGATGACCAGGGGAAGAAATATAGCCCTTTTCTGTTGGAGAAGGGGGATAGTTAGGATGGCCATTTCCACTTGTATATAGATGGTTAGTTGAGGGACCAGGGATATTAGGACACATAGGAGAGTGTTTGAAAAGTTGAGGGTTTTTGATAGGGTACCATTACCCCAAAAGAATCCTCCCAGAAAAGCATGGATAGAGGAGGATGAATTAGTTGAATTGCATAAGAAGGTGTTTGGGGATGAGTAGCAGAATGGGAGTACTGGGTTTTGAGGATCAATAAATGGGGGAACATTCTGTAGGGTGGCGGGCACCACTAAGGGAGTAGGAGTGGGAGTGGTCACATTGAAAGAGTATGGTAAGGGCACCCCATAACTGAGTTGGCTCCTAGAGCTGCACAGATGAAGCAGTGGGTCAGGTTGCCCATACCGGAAAGGTTGGTGAGTGTAAGGCCTGAAGGAAGTCTCCGCCCAGGCTGTTGGGGGCGGGGATGGTTGCATCTGCATGGGCCCATAAAAGGGCTCCTAGGAGGGTCAGATAGGGCAGATAGGATAGAAGGGGCGGAGGAGACACAGGGAAGTTGTGATTGAGCAGGAAGGGCCTGCCATACAAGAGTTCAAAGGGGCTGAGTCCTGACGGTCTGTGAAAGAGGCCCTGAGTCAGGTGAGTGCTAGTGGGAGAAGGGTTGGCCAAGAGAGGTGAGTTTTGAGAGTGAGTTTAGTGAATTGCTCCTTGAGGAGGCTGTTGGCCCTCTCGACCTTACCCAAGGACTGGGGATGATAGGGGAATATGGAGTTTCCAGGTGATGCTGAGGCTCTTAGAGGCCTGTTGTGTAATTCTGGAGATGAAGGCTGGTCTGTTGTCTGATTGTAGGATTCTAGGAAGTCCAAATCTTGGGATGGTGTGCTCAATGAGAATCATGGCAACCACGTCTGCTGTTTCCCTAGTGGTGGCAAATGCCTTGATCCAGCTACGGCTTCAGAAGTGGCTTCTGAGAGGCAGGTCCAGGTCTGAGTAGGAAGAGGAGAGAGCCTCCTCACCAGGGTGGGTCCTCAATAACCACCCTGGTTTCGGCACCAAATGTAAGGTTTTACAGGTGAGATACACATGACACCAGGTGAGATAGGCACAAGGCAAGGTTTATTAAAGGCGCCCTCAGGCAAGGTTGCATGACTCAGGAGAGAAGAGTCAGGGAAGTCGCACCCAGGAAGGGGTTGAGTGAGCTTTTATTGGGCCAGGGCAGGGCGGGGGCTCATAACCATATTTGGTAAGGTAAGAGGTTGGGCATTGGAAAGTCCAAAGTACCTGGTTTCTGTTTCTCAAATAAGTTTCAGTTTACTCAAGGTGACGTGTCCTTGACAGATGTCCTTCTGGCGGGAAGTCCTGAGTAGGGGAAGATGGCGGCCTGGCAGCCATTTTATTGTTCCTCCTGCATACCCAGGGCCGCCAACCTAACAAATATGAGTGCATGACAGTAATTGTCCCAGTTTTATAACATCTTAAATTCTCATTAACAATAAGCAGTCAAAGCAGGAAGTGCACATGCTTATGCTGGAGTATTTTTGTTTATTCAGTATTAGCATTAGGCTCCTTCTATTAAAATAAAGAAGTTGTGGTGTGTACACATGAGTGTGTGTAACTTTTAATAACTTAAGCTTCTCACGGATTGGTAGAACTTTACATCTTGTTTGGTTAGAATCAGGAGATATATATTTACCACAACCTATCACAAAGTCATTTGGCTCCATAGTTTTCTGAATTTAATAAAAATGATTATACAATGACATTTGCCTCATCAAATTTAGAATTCATTTTATCATTGCAAAAATAATTTTATTATTGGTGTAATTTTTAACTAAATTTATAACATTTTAAAATCTTATAGAAACTACCTTTAATGAAATGTACATTCAAAAGGTTTACTTTGATTTCATAAATTGTATGAATATATTTGAACCATTTTTGCAGTTACTGGATTTTCTGTTTAATGCATTAGATGATATTGTTATAAAACTGTCTGCCTTTACCTGTTTGTAAATAATTTCTTAAGCTAATAAATTAAAAAATATCAATTGAATTTTCTTGGTACATTAAAAAAAAACTTTGATTTAAATGATCAAAATTAATTTAAGAAAAAGAGTAATTTGACCTAAATTTAAAAAAAAAAATGAATCTTTGGAGTGATATGAAAATATTATTTCTGCAGCTGCACATGCAATATTTTCACTATGTTCTTTCAATAAATACTCACTGTTGGAGTGGACGGTGATATTTCTGCAGCATATTTGAGTTGTCTGGTCTCATGAAATCAGTGATATACCCACTACCTTTCTCTGTCATAGTAGATGCCTAATGTCAAGAAATATTTTGTTCATCATGAGCTTCCAAAAAAGAAAATGCCTGTACATATATTTCATTTAAAATGCACTATTCTCTGCTAGCTCATTTTTACCAAGGGGGCTTACTACAGAATTTTAAAAGTGCATTATTAACTAATAAAAGACAAGTGACTTTAGACTTACACAATAGAAGAAATGATGAAACACCATAGTCTATATAGTCAGTCAGTTCCAACTGCTCTAACAAAGCATACACTGGGTGGCTTAAGCAACAAAATGTATTTCTCATAGCCCTGTGGGCTGGGAACTCCAAGACGAAGGTGCCAGCAGATTCAACGTATAGTGAGGGCTCAATTCAGAGGTCTTCTCACTGTTTCTTACATGGTATAAAAAAAGGGTGAGAGAGTTCTCTGGGATCCCTTTGATAAGGGCAATAATCCCATTCATTAGTATTCCACACTTAATCTCCTCTCAGCCCTCACCTCCTAACATCATCACTTTGGGGGTTATAATTTTGCAGAAACAAACATTCAGGATGACCACCACAGGAATTGCAGACCATTATTTACTTTTATCATATGATGATACACTGTCGAGAAAATAAAACAATCCTGCCAACCCAAAGTTTCTTCTGTATCACAGAAAAGAACACAACTGATAACTGTGTATGTATATCCATTGTTTATTTTGCTGTGGCAAAATACTATATACTTAGTGGATTAAACCATATAAAGGTATATTCTCTTATGGTTCTGCATGTCTGTAGGGCTGCATACATTGGATTATAGACTTTCATTACTTCAACCTCTTGCTTCTGTTGTCATTGCTCTTATTCTGCCTCTGCCTCTTCTGCTTTTCCTCCCCTTGCATGGATTCTCATGGTCACATGGGGCACAACTGGGTAATCCTTTATATCAGATCCTTAATTTATTCACATCTGCAAAATCCCTTTTACTATGTGACACAATCACTTGTTCTGAGGATTAGGACTGGGGATCTTTCTGAAGTCATTATTCTTTCTACCTAATTAAACATAATAACAAGCATGTAAGGTTGCACAGAAGGAAATACAAAATTAAAATCTCAGACACTTTATACAGCATTGCAGAAGAAAAAATAAATCCCCTAAATTTCTTGAGAGACCCAAACAATACCTCCAAACAGTTTTCTTTACATCTTTTGAGAGAATACTGAGCTAATTCCAGTGGTGTGTTTTTACATACCTAGAGGTCACTTGTTATGCAAATAAGGTTACCCTATACTGTAAAGCCTGGAAAACAAACTCAGTCTCCAGAGAGATCTGCATTCCACTGGTCAAAGTAGGACATAGACTGACATGTTTCTAAGGAAACAGTCTGAGAAAAAGTGCAATGGAATGCCAGAGAAAAATTGTACCTGATTGAGTTAACAGGCAAGGAAGACTTTACTGAAGACTATTGCAAGAGGTAAGAAGGATTGGACTCAGCTCTACTGAAAGCAAGTGTGGGAGAGCTTGTAAATGCTCATTCAGCTAGTGGAAAAGTCCTGGGTGACACTTTGGGGAGGTAGGTCAATGTGATTAGACCATGTGTGCTTCCTAATTGGTACTTAATCAAAGTTAGGCTCCTACCCACCCACAGAAACTGGGTGATGGGGGTTTGGTCTTTCTTATGATCACATTTCAAAGGGATGACTCCCAGTTCCTTTAAGAAAGACATTCCTGGGTTATAAAAGTGGCAAAAGACTGGAAGAGGATTTGCATTTCAATGGGTGGAGAAAGGATTTACACAGTGCATTTCTTAAAGAAAATGCTCTAAAGGGAGGTCAGCATCTAGACTTGGAAAGAAACCTGTTTAAAGTTGAATCACACTGAGGGAATACTAAGGGAGTCTTGATCAGGGAAAACTATCTCTTTGCCCTTTGTAAATAGAGGAAGACATTTTTATTTATTCTTACATTGTATCTACAATTTCACTGTAAATTCCTACATTTCTTACTGACCTCATAAACCAAAAGTCTGGCCTCTAGCCAGTTCAACAAATGGCCCTAAGGACAACAGTATTTAATGCTTTTCCCAGCAAGCTGGATGAGATTAGCTGTTTGTAACCACTTAGGTCCAAGAACACTGCAATTTATCAGTGACTGTAGACTCAGAAATGGAGTTTTTAGTTATGTGGAACCTGAATATATCCAGGAAAAGTAGGAAGGGTTACTAGTGGTATGTTTTGAGGTTAGGCCATGAGTTAAAACAGGAACTCTGCTGTGTGGATATGCACTGTGCACCACAGCCAAAACTGGAAATACAATGCAAGCCCTCCCTGGCATCTTAATATAACTTTGAATTACATTTCACGATTGTAGAGAGAAAATTTCGGCATGAAATCTGAACCAGGTACATACTTGGGATAACAAGATAAACTAAGGAAGTTGTGGGCAAACGTTGATTTCAGGTTCTTAGTGCATCTAGCAAAGAAACATTGTAAGAAACTCGTTATTGGCAATATCGAAGTCTCTGCGACCATGAGAATATCAGAAACAAGAGATCTATTTTTCTATGGACACTGCACACCCATGCAGCTTGATGTCCATGGAGTACAATGTAAAGTGGAAATTACCTCCAGGAAAAATAATCTTTTGAAAAAATTGCAGCTAGAGATGGGACATGGCTGGGAAACCAAATTTCAGCTAGAAAATTGTGAGGCATATCTGGAAACAATCCTGGAATTGATCAGGTTCTGCTTATGGAATTAAATAATGAGAAATGCAGAGATTACTCAGGAATGAAAATTCTGATCTACAGAATAAAGCTTGAAGGCTCCCAAAAGGATATTTAGAGTTTTGAAATATGTCAGTCCTTGGCTCTTCAATTTGTTTTTCTGACATAAAGTAATAACACAATAAAAAAAAACCTGCTGAATAATGTCATTTCAATGCAGGTGGATAAATTAATAATGCTCAGGCAAGTCTTTCTCTATGATCTGTTCAAATGACAGTGTAAGTGCTAAGTGCTTAAGATAATCTGTTTATGCAGGTATATTTGGTGTCCATATGCATGGTGACACAAACAAAAAGCTGAATAACTGTAAGTGTTTTCAACCTATAATACATAATCAAGTGTAATCAATCTTTCGAGTGTTACCTGATAAAGTCACTTTTTTCAAAAATCTTAATTTTTAGTATATACATAACTCATTTAAGAAGTTTAATGAATAATGTCATTTAGATATCCTCACTGACAAAAAGATAATTTCAAAAATGAATTTCAGTATTTACATCTATTTATTTGAAAAGTTAATTTGAAGAAAAATCATTCAGCATGCAAGATGATTTTAACCCACTGAGCCACCCAGGTGCCCCGCAAGATGATTTTAAATGGGAAAATAGAAACAAACTATTCTGCCTTATTGCTTTCGGGAGATTAAACTTTTGGTCGAGTTTTTCTTTGCCCTTATATCTGGAGACAGAAAGTCACCTTGAGGCATATCATCTTTGTTCTGCTAAGAAGATATATGATTTTCCTTTTTTATTCATGCAAATGTTATGCCAGAAGGCACATTTAGACTCAGTGAGGGTGTAAAAGGACTATTGTGTCCTCACAAAGGGAACTCCTGACAAAGCTTCTGGCTGCAGGGTAGGGATGGGAACTTCTACTGCTGAGCTACTGTAGCCTCCTGGGAGCCTAGGGCTTGATCTTCTCAGTCTTTCTACTCTATTGTTGAAATTTGCAGGATCCCTCTGATGGTCTGAAGTGTTTGGAGGAGAAGACACAGATTAGAGGAGCACTTCATGAAGGATATGAACCTCATGGTGATTGACTGGTAGTCAGTACAATAGACTGAATTTCCTGAAGGGGAGCTTGCTTCAGCAAAGCATATGGCTAAAGAGGACCATAGTGTTTGGGGAATATAAAAGGATGATTATTTGCATGTGTGTGGGCTGCTGTGCTCAATTATGACCACACTGTCCGGGGATTTGAAACAAGCAAAAAATGACATTATCAGGGAATGAATGTCCATTACAAAGGGCAGGTCTAGTTTACCAGCAGCTAACTCAAGTCACTGGGAATCCGTAGTTATGCCAGACTGATTAAACGCCACGGTTTCTCTCTAATATTTGGAAGCAGGGTTGACCTTAGCTGGATATACAGAAAGCTCTGGAATTTTGATCAATTAAGAGAGGTCTTAAAGAAAAATAAACTTCCTATTAATAAGGACAAATCAGGACAGGAAGGAAGGGTGGGATGCAAATATGCAATATATATTTTATTTTATTTTTTTAAAGATTTTATTTATTTTTATTTGACAGACAGAGATTACAAGTAGGCAGAGAGGCAGGTGGAGAGAGAGGAGGAAGCAGGCTCCCTGCTGAGCAGAGAGGCCGATGTGGGCCTCGATCCCAGGACCCTGAGATCATGATCTGAGCTGAAGGCAGTGGCTTAACCCACTGAGCCACCCAGGCGCCCGCAATATATATTTTAAAACGAAGATTGGCTTGGTGTGCTTCTGTGAACTGACCTAAGGGCGGTTCACCTGTAATGGATATTTTCACATTCTTACTATAAGTCTCCTTCCTACAAGCATGTTATCAGTAAGATATAAAGAAAGTGAATTTCAGACTGAATTCTGTCACACCTGCGAACATTTATTAGGAAACAAGGAAATAGTTAGAGAAGCCCATTTGAAAATTTCAAGAAGTCACCAGCTCTCTGGCCTTTTGGCGGCTCTAATATAACTCTAATAAATCTAGTAGTGACATTCAATTCACTTTCTAGTTAAATTGCATGAAAACATTTTCATATTTGTAGTTGGGATGTGGTTTGCCAGTATCTAGGCTGTGTTCCCAAGTGAAGAAATTTCTGAGTCTTTCAAAAGCCAACAAAATACTCTTGATCATCTATGCTAAAAGGTCTTAAAGTTAATTACAGAGCACATTATAGATACAGATCAGGTTGTTTAAGCAGTACAACCATATCATATTTTTTTCTGTATTACTTGGTAATATATCGTTCTAAGACATGAAAAAGAATTTGGGAGAAAAATTCAGGAAAAGTTTCCGGTAAGGGTAATAGAATTTGAAAAATGAATGAGGATCATAACTTCACAAATTTTAGAAGTAGGAAGATAAACTATATATATATTTTTTAAATGGATAAGCTGTTTCAGATAAGATGTTATACTCACAGACTTGAGGTAAAAGCAGGGGAATGGCTATTAAATAGGTCTAGGTATTAGTCAACTTCTTGGCCTGATTGGTGGTGACATAGGTGTGATATTTCAATAGTCTGTAAACTTATAAGCTCCCTAGTTTTCTGTAGTATGCTGTATATCAGTAACATAAGATATTTTAAAAATTAAAAGCAGAAGTAATAAATGTGGATGCATAGTGGAGAAGTTCTCAAATTTACTATAGTGGATTTGTAGAAGTTTTGCTTATAATATGCTTCAGTTTGCAATATGAAGATTGCTTTGAGAATTTCCAGAAAGAAAGTGAGCATTTTAGGACACACGGACTAGAGATATAAAAAGCATGGAAAAATGCTCAGTGTAGCTATAACATAAGGTGGACAGAGAAATGTGGCCTAGTAGGAATTAAAAAAGGAGAACTGGTGGCAGACTAAGAATTATTTCCCATTCCCAAATCCACAAGTGCCTAGCTTATTCTTTGTGAAATATGAAGTAGTTTAATTTATACAGAATCAGTAGGCAAAAGAACCAAGATAAAAATCCTGGGAATTATTCGTATGAGAGGATTGAAGAGAAGTTCGTTACATGAGCATGAATTTAGTGCTATTATTTGATCATCCCCAGCATTACAGGTAAGGGAACTAATTTAAAATGTGCTTAAGTAATTGGGGCAGATGGCAAAATAGTGGTGGCAAGGTTAAAAGACTACCAATTCAGAATGGACCTGCTACTGAATTACTGAAGTAAAATATAAATGGAAGTTATTGGCAATAAGGGAGTTGGGGAACCAATTCTGGAGGATTGGATGGATAATACATATGATTATTTGAGTATCCTGTTACTGGTTTGGAATGAAGAGACAACTGTGATTTAGGTGTCAAATGCCCAGACTGATATAACAGAGGAACAGACCTGGAGGAGGTGTGCAGTGAATGGTATATCAAAGTCCTGGGATTTAATACTGTTGCCTGGTTTACCTGAGGCTGTCAGAATGTCTTCAATAAATGTTCACACTATTCACCAACAGATCTTGCAAAATGTATAGGAATTGGAGAGCACATTTCATTCAAGAAGCTACAAAGGGATTTTTGTTTGCCTGATGACTATTTTGCAGTTAAAACAAGAGGTTAGAGGCAGCAGCTTTTTGAGGCTAAATCTGCAAAATGTTATATGTATAATTGAGGTTGGTTTGTTAGATTTATCACATACATGCCTTGTCTTTGTTCAGTGTTTAAGTAGAATCTGCCAAAACACAATTCAGTTCACTTTCTCTATTTCTGAAACAGCTGTAATTATAAGAAAAATAGAGTGTCTTTTTGGCAAATGATATTTTATATATGAAATATAACAGATGTAGGTAACAAAATATCATTTAATTGATTTTTTTAAAAAACGTGGTATGGTGGAAAATGTAAGATATGAGTATTTCCAGATTATCATTTATTGCCTGATAGGATATATGTATTTAAATAATTTACTCAATAAAAGATATATCAAATATCTGAATTTGGTTGTATAGATACTAGGGAGATAAACATGCATCACATGGTATCCGTTTCTGGTAGGATGACATTGTGCCAAAAATCTAAAGTGGATTTTAGACTATGATTACACATATTGAAGCAAAAAATTTTCTGAAAATCTTTGTTGCCATGTAGGTCAGCTTTCTAAAGGGCTATAGGAGACTAGGAATAAGTTACTTACAATCTATTCATTTATAGTTATTGTGTCTTAAATGATTTATTAAGACAAATTGGTTTCATCAAAGAGCAAGCCTAAGGAAATTTGCACCAATTCTCCAGTTACAAGTTTATAAAAAATATCCAGGAATACTGAATTTATAATTCTGATAATAGATGTAATTGTGATTCTTATCATTTTGTATAGAATCCCTAGCCTGGAAACATCCATTGATCATCTGAACTAAGTCCAAAATATACAAATATCACATGTAATCATGTAGCGAACATCTAGCTTAAGGTCAGTGGAGCCTGTTGATTTCTAAATTCAGCCTTATAATACATGGGTACTAATATGACAGTAACTTCAAGATAGGTTTTTAATTTAAGGAAGTATGGAAGAGTATATATATATATATATATATATATATATGTGTGTGTGTGTGTGTGTGTGTGTGTGTTTTATTTTATATTATTTTATTTTTTTAGATTTATTTATTTGAGAGAGAGAGAGCAAACAGTGGGGCAGACAGAAGGAGAATCTCAAGCTGACTCCCAGTTGAATGTAGAATCCAAGACAGGGCTCAATTCAATGACTCTGAGATCATGACCTGAGCCCAAATCAAGAGTCAGATGCTTAACCAATGGAGCCACCCAGGCACCTCAAGAAAACTTATTTTTAGCATTACCTCCTTTTGTTTCTTGGTGTTTGTGTCATAGATATGTATTCTCTATTGACATTATTTAACCATCTAATCAAAAATTTAAAAACAGAGAGAAAGAGAAGATTCTTGAATGTAGCCTTCTGGAAAACAGACCATGAGGAACCAGGAACCTGCATCTAACTTTGAGATGTTAATGAGGTTAATAAACATTGGGTAGTGAATGTCATAGCAAAAATAATGAAATTATAATGTTAAGAAGAAGGAAATTCAAGCCATCAGATTCTTGTGAGTTTGGAAATGGTCAGCTTTTCTACTGAGATGATTAAATTGGAAAGTTATCAACATGAGTATTTCTGCTAACCAATATAATGGGAAAACATGAATGCTTTTAATTATATCCTAGTTGAAGGAAGAGTAAGCTATTGCCATTTTACTGGCTCAGTACTTAGTTCAGGATTTTTGTTTTCTATAAGTTGAATAAGTAAAGAGCTACTCATGCTACCATTAAATATTTATCCATTCTTCAACTTAGTATATTTAACCCAGCTGACACTAAACTGACTAGAGTATATGATTACCTTGAACCTAATGCAGAGTCCACTCTGCTTAGAACTAATGCAAAATTCTTTATTTATTTATTTATTTCTCTTTTTCTCTTTCTTTCTTTTCTTTTCCTTTTTTTTTTTTTTTTAAGATTCTACTTATTTATTTGAGAGAGAGGATAAGGAGGGTGAGGGGCAGAGGGAGAAATAGACTCCGTGCTGAGCAGGGAGCCAGACCAGGAGCTCCAACCCAGGACTCTGGGATCATGACCTGAGACAAAGGCAGATCCCAAGCTCCACTCTGTAGAGTTCTGGCATCAGTACATCCTAGAGCATTGGTCACATCCTATATGTGACTGTGGCACAATATTCCAGGAGGCATGCCTGGATCATGGTTGATATATTCCGCTATACATCCCCTTAACAATATCTCACCACAATGACCAGGAAGAGCAACACCCAACAGAGGAAAAATTCAGAGACTGTGTCCTCTCCATCAGAACTATTGGACATGGACATAAACTATGTTGGAAAGGGAATTCTCGGTAACAATTACCCAGGCGATGGCTAGGTTGGAAAAAAACATTAGTGACCACATAGAATCTTTAAAGGCAGAAGTGAAAGTCACCTGGGAAAAAGTTAAAAATGCTATCAGTGAGATCCAATCTAATCTAGATACTCTAACACCTAGGGTAACTGAGGCAGAAGATAGAATTAGTGATCTAAAGGAAATACTGATAGAGAAAAAGGATCAGAAGGAGACCTGGAACAAAGAGCTCAGAAGCCTTGAAAACAGAATTAGGGAAATAAATGATCCATGAAATGTTCCAACATCAGAATTACTGGGATCCCTGAGGAGGTGGAGAAAGAGAGAAGATTAGAAAATATAGTTGAACATATTCTCCATGAAAATTTGTCCAATCTGGGGGATGTAACTAGTGTTAATGTCCTAGAGACAGAAAGAATGCCCCAAGATCAATGAATCTAGAAAGACCTTGAGGCACTTGATTGTGAGACTTACAAATCCTAATTTTAGATAAGAGGTTCTGAGGACAGCTAGGAGGAAGAGATTCCTTATGTACAGGGGAAGGTCCATCAGAATAATGTCCATACATGTGCACAGAAACCTGGCAAGCCAGAAAAGGTTGGCAAGACATATTCAGGGCACTAAATGAGAAGAATATGCAGCCAAGAATACTTTATCCAGCAAGGTTGACATTCAAAATGGATGGAGAGATAAAGAGCTCCCAAGACCAGCAAGGTTTATAAGTATGAGACCATCAAGCCATCACTACAAGAAATGTTAAGCGGGGTTCTATAAAAGAAGAAAGAACCCAAGAGTGACATAGAACAGAAATGTACAGAGACAATCTATAGAAACTAGGACTTCATAGGCAACATGATGTCAATAAAAACGTATTTTTCAATAGTCACTCTCAATGTGAACGGCCTAAATGCTCCCAGCATAGGGTTGCAGACTGGATAAAATGATAGGACCTGTCCATATGCTCTCTACAAGAGACCCATTTGGAACCTAACGATACATCCAAACTGAAAGTGAAGGAATGGAGAAGAATCTTACATGCCATTGGGCCTTAAAAGAAAGCTGGGGTAGTGATTCTGATATCAGATAAATTCGATTTTAAACTATAGACTGTAGTCAGAGATAAAGAAGGACACTACATCATTCTTAAAGGGTTTATTCACCAAGAGGATCTAACAATTGTAAATATTGATACCCCCACTACAGGAGCAGCCAACTACATAAGCCAACTATTTATCAAGTTAAAAAGTCATATTGATATGTATACATTAATAGTAAGGGATCTTAACATGCCACTCTCAGTAATAGATCATCCAAGCAGAAAATCAATTAAAAAAAAAAGAGGATTGAATGAAATATTGGACCAGATGGACTTCATAGATATATACAGAACATTCCACCCTGAAACAGCAGAATACTCATTCTTCTTGAGCACACATGGAACTTTCTCCAGAATAGACCACATACTGGGTCACAAATAAGGGCTCAACCAATACCAAAAGATTGAGATTATTCCCTGCATGTTCTTAGACCACAATGCTTTGAAACTGAAACTGGAACTCAACCACAAGAAAAAGTTTGGGAAGGAATTCGAAGACTTGGAACCTAAAGACCACCCTGCTTAAGAATGTTTGGATCAACCAGGAAATAAAAGAACTTAAACAATTCATGGAACATATTGAGAATGAAGACACATTGGTCCAAAACCTATGGGATATGGCAAAGGCGGTCCTAAGGGGGAAATACATAGCCCACCCAAGCCTCTCTCAAAAAAATTGAAAAATTCAGAATACAACAACTCCCTTTACACTTTAAAGAACTGGAAAATCAACAATAAATTAAGCCAACCCCATGCACAAGAAGGGAAATTAGATTAGAGCAGAGATCAATGAGATAGAAACTAGAGATACAGTAGAACATATCAATGAAAATGGAAGCTGGTTTTTTGAAAGAATAAGATTGATAAGCCATTGGCCAAACTAATCCAAAAGAAAAGAGAGCAACCCAAATTAATAAAATTATGACTAAAAAGGGAGAGATCACGACTAACACCAAGAAAATAGAAACAGTCATCAGAAATTATTATCAACAGTTATATGCCAATACGTTAAGCAACCTAGACAAAATGGATGCATTCCCAGAAAACTACAAACATCCAAAACTGAATCAGAAAGAAATTGACAACATGAATAGACCCATATCTAGTAATGAGACTGAAGAAGCAATCAAAAACCTCTCAGAAAACAACAGACCAGGATCTGACAGATTCCTTGGAGAATTCTACCAAACATTCAATGAAGAAATAACACCTATTTCCCTGAAGCTGTTTCAAAAGACAGAAACAGAAGGAAAACTTTCAGACTCTTTATGAAGCCAGCATTACCTTCATCCCCAAACAAGGCAAAGACCCCACCATAACAGAGAATTTCAGACCAATATCCCTGATGAATATAGATGCCAAGATACTCAACAAGATCCTAGCTAATAGGATCCAACAGTAGATTAAAAAGTTTATCCACCATGACCAGGTAGGATTTATCCATGGGATGCAAGTGTGGTACAACATTCACAAATCAAGGAATGTGAGAGAACAAATCAATAAGAGAAGAGAGAAGAACCACATGGTCCTCTTAATTGATGCAGAAAAGGCATTTGACAAGATACAGCATCTGTTCCTGATTAAAATAATTCAATGCATAGGGATAGAGGGAACATTCCTCAACTTCATGAATTCTATCTATGAAAAACCCACAGTGGATATCATCCTCAATGGGGAAAAGCTGACAGCCTTCCCTTTGAGATCAGGAACATGACAAGGATGGCCACTCTTGCCACTATTGTTCAACATAGTACTAAAAGTCCTAGCAACAGCAATCAGACAACAAAAAGAAATAAAAGGTATTCAAATTGGCAAAGAAGAAATCAAACACTCTCTCTCTTCACAGATGACATGATACTTTATATGGAAAACCCAAAATACTTTACTCCCAAAATAATAGAACTCTTACAACAATTCAGTGATGTGGCAAGACACAAAATCAATGTACAAAAATCAATTGATTTCTTATACACTAATGATGAAAATATAGAAAGGGAAATAATAGAATTGATTCCATTTACTCTAGCACCAAGAACTGTAAGAAACGTGGGAATAAACCTAACCAAAGTGGTAAAAGATCTGTAATTGAACTACAGAACACTCATGAAAGAAATTGAAGAAGACACAAAAAGATGGAAGACCATTCAATGCTCATGGATCGGAAGAGTAAACATTATTATAATGTCTATACTGCCTAGAGCAATCTATACTTTCAATGTTACCCCGATCAAAATTCCAACAGCATTTTTCAAAGAGCTGGAACAAACAATCCTAAAATTTGTATGGAATAGAAGAGACCTTGAATTGCTAAGGAAATGTTGAAAAAAGAAAAACAAAACATCACGTTGCCTGATTTCAAGCTTTACTACAAAACTGTGATCACCAAGACAGCAGGGTACTGGCATAAAAACGGACACATAGACCAGTGGGACAAAGTAGAGAGTCCAGATATGGACCCTCAACTCTATGGTCAAATAATCTTCAACAAAGCAAGGAAAAATACACAGTAGAAAAAAGACAGTCTCCTTAATAGATGGTTCTGGGAAAATTGGACAGCTATGCATAGAAGAATGAAACTTGACCTTTCTCTTACACCATAACACAAAGGTAAACTTGAAATGGTTAAAAGACCTCAGTGTGAGGCAGGAATCTATCAAAATCCTAGAGGAGAACATAGGCAGTAACCTCTTTGACATCAGCCACAGCAACTTCTTTCAAGACATGTCTCAAAGGCAAAGGAATCAAAAGTGAAAATGAATTTTTGGGACTTCATCAACATAAAAGCTTCTGCACAGCAAAGGAAACAGTCAATAAAACAAAGAGTGAACCCACAAAATGGGAGAAGATAACTGCAAATGATACTATAGGCAAAGGGCTGATAGCCAAGATCTATAAAGAACTTCTCAAACTCAATACACAAAAAACACATTTGATAATCACATCAAAAAATGGGCAGAAGACATGAACAGACATTTACTTCTCCAAAAAGATATATAAATTGCTAATAAACACATGAAAGATGTTCATTATTAGCCATCAGGAGATTCAAATCAAAACCACATTGAGATACCACCTTACACCAGTTAGAATGGCCAAAATCAATAAGACAGTAAACAAGTGTTGGAGACATCTGGAGAAAGGGGAATCCTCTTACACTGTTGGTGGGGATGCAATTTGGTGCAGCCATTTTGGAAAACAGTGTGGAGATTCCTTAAGAAATTAACAATAGAGCTACCTTATGGCCTTGCAATTGCACTACTGGATATTTGCCCCAAAGATACAGATATAGTGAAAAGTAGGGCTATCTATATCTCAGTGTTCATAGCAGCAATGGCCCCAGTCGCCAAACTGTAGATAGAACCAAGATGCCCTTCAACAGATGATTAGATAAAGAAGGTATGGTCCATATATATGATGGGGTATTTTGCTTCCATCAGAAAGGATGAATACCCAACTTTTTTATCAACATGGACAGGACTGGAAGAGATTATCCTGAGTGAAATACATCAAGAAGAGTGAGTCAATTATCATATGGTTTCACTTACTTGTGGAGCTTAAGGAATAACATGGAGGACATTGGGAGATGGAGAGGAGAAGTGAACTGGGGAAAGTCAGAGAGGACTGTGGACTCTGAGAAACAAACTGAGTGTTTTGGAGGGGAGGAGATGGGGGGTTCGGTGAGCCTGGTGGTGGGTATTAAGGAGAGTACGTATTGCATGGAGCACTGGGTGTGGTGCCTAAACAATGAATTTTGGAAAACTTAAAAAAAAATTAAATTCAAACAAACCAAAGCAAGCAAACAAACAAAAAATGAAGGCAGTTGCCCAACTGACTGAGCCACCCAGGTGCCCAAAGATCAAATACTCTTGGATAATTAAACATTTTGTATTTTAAATTACTTTCCACATATTATATTATTTATACCTAGTTACATAGGTAGATAGATACTTAGAGTATAAATGGAAACATTGAGGAAGTAATTTTCTTTCAGTTTTAATTTAGATATTCTGTTGTGATAAAAAACAATACTCTCTTAAATCAAGAAACATAATCACAGTTTAGAAGCAATAATTATCAAGGCAGTTGGACAGTGCCAGGACTCAGAGAATAATAGAAACCCCAGAAAGGAAAGGATGATAATTATTAGAAATTCCAAAGAAATCTCTTTTAAAGAAAAAGAGCAATTAAAAAAAATTCACTCAACCACATGTATGCCCTTCTTTTGATAAAAAGTGCTTTAAACATTCTTATAAAAAATATATATACTCAGATATATACTCAAATATTTGATGATCATTAGTCTTTCAATTGTTGAAAATTAGAGTAAAATGATATACCAATAGATTGAAAGATTAAAGATTTAAATAAGGAACTCCCCTAAAATAATTACACTGAATATTTTCCACTATGAAATAATAATAAGAGAACATATATTTCTGCAAATTCGTAGCTGAAGGTGACCAAAACATCATAAAGGAAAAGAACTCTTGTTAGTATTTTAGGGTCATTCTAAATAGACAAACTTATATAGTGCCTTTACCCTACAATTAAAACTTGTTTAAAAAGTTTAATATGTTATTGATACATATTTTAGTAAAAACGGTGCAGATTACATGCTCTCAAGCCAAATTAACAAACCATATGGTTTATAATTTGCAGCTTTCGCAAGAATAAACATTCTGCAGTGTGTTAGAAAAGTAAATCATCTAAATAGATTTATCTAGATACATTAAGTGAAATGATGCTAATTTTCAGCTCATTCATTTGACAGAGCTTATCCTGTTTGCCTAGGCAGTTGATTCTATAGTTTTGGATCCCTAACATAGATATAATCATATAATTGTGATAAACATGAGAAAAAATTATGTAGATATATTCTATTGAATATAATGGAGGGTTTTAAGACCTATGGATTTTCAGAATTATCTTTTTTACCCTCACAGAGTTGATAATTAAGTTTATCTTCTAATTGCATTGATTAGTTATAAGCATTTAATATTCCATTATTAGGGGAATATAAGTAAACTAATGGATTGACAAGGGAGAGAATTTGATAGAATCATTAGATATTGTTAAAAAATAAGGGAATTATGCATAATAATTTTTACTTCTCTTCACTGGCTTCACTACATTTATAATGCATTGGGTCATGATGATATACAGCATTTTTAATGTGATCAAATTGTTGTTTGCAGTCATTTGCTAGTATATTTATAGTAACAGATACTGTTGTTGTTGTTGTTGTTGTTTTTTAAGAGAAAGAAAGTGCACATGCACACCCACGAGAACAAAGAAGGGAAGGGACAGAGGAAGAGAGAGAGAGAATCCTAAGCAGTTTCCACATTCAGCGCAGAGAATGATGCAAGATCAATCACAAGACTGAGATCATGACCTGAGCCGCAATCAAGAGTTGGATGCTTAACTGATTGAGCCACCCAGGCATCCAGATACTGCTTTTAAAAAAATAGCACTTTACTATTTACAATTTGCCCTCGTGTGTCAGTATGTGTGTAAGGTAAATTCCTAGAGATGTAATTTGTGAATCACAGCAAAAAAAATTTTTTTTTAATGGCCAAAGATTGCCATTTCTGCCACACCTAACCCCTAACAAACTGTAGAAGCAATTCAGAATATCAATAAAGAGCATATAAGAGTTCAGGCTTTCTTGTAATTTCTTGGGCAATGTATATTATAAATTACTTGGTTTTGCTATACTGATGTTTTTAAATGGCACCTCATTGTTGTTTTAATTTAAATTTACTTGATTATTACCAAATTCAATATTGTGCCATGGATGTAAAAGTAACCTTAATTTAATTTTTATGTAAAATGATTGATGTATAATTTAACAATATTTCTAGATGATGTATAAACACATTTAATATATCAAAAAAATTGGACAAGTGTTACACATAGAAGTTACTAATCCTGTTAATCAATTTTTGTTGTTGCTTAAAGTATTTTTGCTAAAAATTTTCTCATTTTTTTATGATGTCATATTTAGCAATATTTTCATGTAAGAATTCTGGCTTTCCTGAGCTTATTGTCTTGCTAAGTAAAGCATTTCCTTTTATCTCTATTTTATAAAGTGCCTTGGTCATAAACAGGTAAATTTTTTAATGATATTTCCATATTTATTGAGATAACTAAAACTCCAGGAAAATAAAAAATAGTGACAGTGACCGTAAAAATCCACCAACTTAACAACAGTAAACCCAGAAATTTTTCACAAGTATAATTGATTAATCAAAGCTTTTAATTAATATATTGTATTGGAAATTTAAGTTCTCATTTACTTCAAATTTATATAGAAACTTTTTTTTTTATCATGAAAAAACTGTATTTAGATTTAGCCAGCTGGACTCAGTTTAGATGATCCCAATTTTGTTGGCAACATCCAAAGCATCATAGTCAGGGGCAAGCCGAACGTATGCCTTCTTGTCTCCATCAGGCCTGATTAAGGTGTTGACCTTGGCTACATCAATGTCATAGAGCTTCTTCACAGCCTGTTTGATCTGGTGCTTGTCGGCCTTGACATCCACAATGAACACAAGTGTGGTGTTGTCTTCTATTTTCTTCGTGGCTGACTCAATAGTCAGGGGGAACTTGATGATGGCATAGTGATCAAGCTTGTTTCTCCTGCGGGCACTCTTGTGAGGGTATTTGGGCCGCCTTCGGAGACGCAGAGTCTTGGGTCGTCGGAAGGTAGGTGATGTGCAGATCTTCTTTTTTTTGTGACTGTGGATGCCTTTGCTTTGGCTTCGGCTTTGGGAGGGGCAGGGGTTTCCTTCTTAGCTTTCGGCGCCATCTTCGTAAAAGGGCCAAATTTATATAGAAACTTTATTATAACCAATATAATATAAATGTTTTTTCATGAATATATTGATATAATTGTATGCTTATTTTCCATTAATTTTGAAATTCAGCATTCTGTTGAGTTATATTGAGCAGCTTTCTAATACTAACACATTCTTAGATTCACAATATACACTTTACTTAATCATGGTTTTATTTTTTAAACTTTGTTTCTAGATTTAATATACCAATATATTATCTTTGTATGTTTGCATATAAATTTGTGAATAAATACATTGTCTTATAATTGATTTAGGCACCAATATTATATAGTCTTAAAAATTTAGCTGCAGTACAGGAAACACTGCCATACTCTTTTTGAAACTCCCTTTGAATCTATAATTATTTCAAAATGAAACATTAAAAAAATGAAATAAGAAAGAGAATGTACTATTACTACCTAACATGAATGAGCTTCTAAACATAGTATTGAACAAAACAGGCTAGATACAAAAAACAAACCTAGCATTCCATCATTACATCCTGGGTGCAGTTTGGGTAATGGCCACAAACTATAGTCTTCCCAGTGTTGTGATTACATGTAAATTCCTTCCAAGCAAAGCATCCAGCTTCTACTTTATCTTTTGTCATATCTTCCCCATTCCCCTTTACTACATTTTAAAGTATTTTTCTCTCCATTTTTTAACAGATATTCAGTATAAGGAGATCATAAAAAAAATTATGGAAAGAACACAATATGCTTTGCTTTCCATTACAGATAGATGGAAAAGGAAGAACATAAAATCTAAGTAGAAAAAAAATTACACGTAAGTAAAAACTAGGAGCATAAATTGAAAAGAGTAAAACACAATTGTTTCTTTTAAGCACATAGTAGAATGTTAAAAATATAATGAGAAGAATATAATAAAAATATACTGCTCTAATATAGTTTTCTTTATTCAGATTTTTTAGAGTAGGAAGTAAAATGTTTTGGTTTCTTATGTTATGGAACATTGAAGAATAAGTTTGATAATTACCTAGAAAACAGTCTTTAAATTTGTATACTTATATGTCTATAGAAGACAAACATGGACAGAATTTTTTCAAAATCTTCCCATTCATTTTACATATTAATTGAATTTGTTAAGTTAAGTGACAGTGAAATTAACATTGATGATTAAAAAAAGAGAGAGAGAGAGAGAGATGCCTGGTGTTTCAGTTGGTTCAGGTCATGATCCTGGGGTTCTGGAATGGAGCCAGAGTTGGGGTCCCTGCTCAGCAGAAAGCCTGCTTCTCCCTCTACCTCTGCCCACCTCAGCTCATGGGCATGCTCTCTTTCTCACTCAAATAAATAAATAAAATCTTTTAAAAAAAGACAAATGATAACAAAGCAAAATACATATGTCTTCCAATACTCTACAACTTAAAGGGTATAACAGGCCAAACCCCATGATGTATTTAAAATGATTTCTTTATAATAATAGTAATAATAATAATTGTTATTATTATTATATTGTAGCTACTACAGAATTTTATTGAAATGGTCAACTCTACAACCTTATAGTAGCCATATGCAGGAGTAAAAAAATATTACTAACTTCCTCTACAGTGTATGAAAGAGTAGGAGATCTATTTAACTGGGTGTGAAAAACCCAGGCACTCAGAGTTTGGAGTCTATTGGATAAAAAAAATCATTGCATTCCCTTCCATCATTTTGGAGGAAATTCCTCGTTTTTTTCTATTTATTATGACACTGGAAACCCAAGATAAATAGCATCTAAGGTTTAAGGCATGAACAGCAATATGATAGAAAGCTGCAACAGAAAAATAAATGTATAAAAATAATAAAGCACTAGCAAATAAAACTTTAGGTAAGAGAGATTAAGCCTCTAACTTACATAGCTACCATCTGCCCAAACAACCTATAAGGAAGTTGTGTTAGTTCTTATCCTTCTTAAAGTCTGTTGTGCAATAACATCCACATGGTACTTTCTTATATTCAAGAATGGTCTTATCACATTCCTTAGGACACTGAGCTTTGATTCCTGGTGAATATTAAAATATCTGATAATAATCTATTACAGTGATGAAAATGGATGGAAATATATAAGAATACTACCACCGAGGTTTATTTAACTAATAGAAAGCTCTTGGAATGAGAATACCTTAGTACAAACTATAACTGAATGATTTCAACATAAATGAAAATATTTTGAAAGAAATAAGATCCTTTTGCAATAACCCTCAAGCCTCAAATTATAATCAGCTTGTCTGTCTTTGCAACGTAGATGGAGGATTCTGGCATTGCAGATATTAACAATTTTCTAGAGAGTGATTTGTGAGTATAAACTATTCATCAAAAGGTATAGTTTACTTCAAAACACATTTCCTTGGAGAGTGTGTGTTTGGGGGCGGTGGGAGCTGTGGATGGACAGAAGGAATGGTGATAAGTGTTGCTCTCAAAATTAAAATGTAAGTGCACATATATGAAATCTTTAAGTGACTAGTGACTTGTTTATTTACTTTTCCATCCTATAGATGACTGGATGATACCAGTGCATATATATATTGGATTTATTTCAGCAATAGAGATCCCAATACATGCTATATTTCATAGCTGTACTGTCACTCAAAATCAAGAGTGTTTATAGAAAAGTCCAGAGTTGTTTCAGGATCACCATTTGATCACTCTCTGCATTAACTCCTGATTTTAAAATAAATCTGCATAAGAGAAAGTTAATTGGGAGATCTGTGGCATATGGAAGCACTTTTCCTGCTAAAAAGTTAAGCTTGAAACACTTTTCAAGAAGAAAGGGCAAATCTAGGTATTGCGTACTAAGGGAATTTAAATTATAGTGAAGTAAATTCAAAAAATAAGTGTATAAATAGAAGGACCAGGGACAGTTACACCACCACAACAAACAATCTAAGTTTATAGGTGTATAATTAAACAAACTGAGCTGTAAGAGGGCACAACAGGATGAGCAGATTTGTAAAACCCTGGAAGTTAGATCTGATATCTAAAACGTCAGAGAGGAAGTTCCATAAGTTTTTCCAGTTATCTCCTTCTGTGCTTTGAGAAATAACCCTGAGATCCTGCAAATTGAAACAAAGCAAGAAAACATGGCAGCAACCTGCTCCTTCACACCATGGCCTTGGAGTAATGAAAGGTCAGGACCAGGGATCATCTATCTCCATAATTTCACTAACAATTGACAAACACAATTTAGAAACTGCCAAAAAGTGAAATTGATCTTGTTCTTAGTGCAAATTGTAGCTATCTGTTTAGATTTCTCTACTATGGTATGATAGCAACAATGATAAAGAATTCATTCACATCCATCAAGAAAAGTATGAAAGCACTACTTTGTAAATGGTTTGATTCAATTTACAGAACAGAAATCCCATTTAAATGATGTATCTTAGAACTGGAGAATGTTCTAATATTTTTTTCTTTACATTTATTACATGCAGCTATAATTTTGAAGCAGGCATAGTTAAGGAATATCCAATTGTTTGAAAAGTTTGAAGATGCTAATTTATCAGCATATTCAGTTCCCCTAAGAGCTAACATGTCCTTTCAGTATTTTCTAGAGATTAAAAATATATTACAATTGAAGGAGGATGGCTGCAAATGTTATACTATACAAAAACTACTAAAAAAGAGAATAATATTTTTCATGGTTAGTTGAAATATTGGGCAGCCATTATTTATTATTTTAGAAAGGGAAGCTTTAAACAGTTATCCTTAAAACAGAATCATGCAAATCACATTCTATTAGTAAATGATAGCAGACTGGATATCGATGCATAGGTAAGTTTATAATTATCACTATTATTATTTCTTAAACAAATAGATATAACCAAATAACCTTAACAATAGTCACACATATACACAAAACACACATGATAGAATTGTATTTTAGGTAAATGCAACAATAACTAAACATTGCTGTAAGTTTTATTTTCTTGGTTATTTAAAATAATGGGAAGCCATTGAACCTATTTAGGGGATAAGTGCAGAGACAATAAAAACTCAAACAGGGGTGTCTCGGTGGCTCAGTGGGTTAAGCCTCTGCCTTCAGCCCAGGTCATGATCTCAGGGTCCTGGGATAGAGCCCTGCATCAGGATCTCTGCTCAGCGGGGAGCCTGCTTCCCCTCCTCTCTCTCTGCCTGCCTCTCTGACTACTTGTGATCTCTCTCCCTCTATTAAATAAATAAATAAAATCTTAAAAAAAAAAAAACCTCAAACACATTCACCTCCATTCTCACTAGTCACACCTTGAAAATACATAATTAAATATATTAGAAATAACTGTTGAGAGTCCAATGTTTCATTAGAAGTCTGAGATTTTATCCTTCAGAAAAAAAAATCAACTGAAGTTTAGCTCATGAGTTTTTAATATATACCATGATTTTTTGTTTGTTAGAACTGTTTGACCTGCTTTTGTACTGCTTAACATTCCAAAGATAATTAAAAATATTAAATTAGCAGTTATTTTATAATGATTATTATTTAACTTATATTTCTAAGTTGGGGTCCTGAATCTTAACTATATTGGGAATAATTTAAATCATACAGTTATTTATTGATAATACTTTAAAACATTACACAATAAGAACTAGAAGAATTGTACAATATTGTGTATATGTAAATATATATATATGTATGCATGTGTATATGTGTATGTACTTAAATTATATATTAATGCATATGTATATATGTAATATGTAGCATTTCCATGTGACATCTTTATCAGTATGCATATATATTTAAATAAAGGACATAGATAATATAGATACATATTAAATATTCCCTTTGAAGTAAGGAAATTGTAAGTCAATATTATAATTAACATATTGTAGTTTATAGCAATACAATATCAATTAAAAAGTCCTTTATTAAAAAGTAGATATTCAAATTCTTACTCTGGTATGGCCAAGAATTTTTTTTTTAACATACTTCTATTATTTTCCTTGTCAAGTGCTGCTTATTGTTCCCTCTATGTTTAATGAAACATTGTATCACTACCCTATCTATTACAAATTCTGGCTTTAATGTCAGAGTATTTGTTTTCAGTTCTGTTTTTTTCTTTTATTCCCTTGTAATCTAGGAATTTGCATCACAGAGTTGTTAGGATAAAATGAGACCAGACATGAAATGGACTCATAAAGAACTTGTCATATACCAAAAGTGAAGTTAACACTGATATCATCATTGTTGTTCTTTTCTTACCCTCACCATCACCATTAGTAGCAGCAGTAGAACTGCTACCAGTGGCTTTGGTCAAACTCCCTGATGTCATCTCTGTGATGTAATATCTTGTGCACTAAGGTGAAGAAGTATTATGACCTAATCCTTTTAGTGGGAATTAGGCTTTTCAATTGAGGTCCAAATAAATATGACTCTGCATACTCTGAAGAAAAAGAAGATCTATTTTATTTCCTTCATAGCACAAGTGTTTGCCCCTTAACTACAATTTTCCTTTGTGTGTTTCTCTGTGTGTTATTTGGCTTAGCTGGGGGTCTACATTATAGAAATGCCATTTTTAAATTAATAGACTCTATTTTCTTAGAATATTTAAAAAGTTTCAAAAAAAACGAGCAGAGTACAGAAAGATTTCATATGCTTCTATTCCCCAACACACACACACACACACACACACACTCAGACACAAGTATACACCCACACATACACACAGTTTCTTTTATTAACATCTTGTACTAGTGAGGTATGTTTGTTATACTTCATGAGCCAATATTGATAAAATATTACTAACTAAAGTCCAAGTTCTATTAAGGTCAGTCTTTGTGTCATACATTCTATGGGTTTCAACAAATTCATAATGACATATATCCACCATTACAGTATCATCCAGAACAATATCATCTGCCCCCAAAAGGCCCTATTGTCCACCTACTACCTATCAGCCCTTCCTACCTTGCCCTCAACCCACTGGAAACCACTGATGCTTCTTCATTGTCTTTTGCCTTTTCCACAATGTCATATGGTTGGAATCACATAGTATTTAGCTTTTTTAGAAAGCTGCTTTCTAGAGTATTTAATATGTATTAAGTTTCTTCTATGCATTTTAGTGGCTTGATAGCTCTTTTTATTTTTTAAATCACTGAATAATATTTCCATTGTGGGAATGGACTATAATTTTTTTTTTTAGCAATTTACCTACTGAAAAATTTCTTGGTTGCTTGCAGGTTTCAGATATTTTGAATAAAGGAGATATGTTTATTTTGTGCTTACCCCCAAATTAGATAAATTTAGTTTAAATTTAGGAAAGTACTTGTAATCAAATACTTGCAAAGGAATGCCTATATATTTATTATCCTAGAAGAAACTCACATTCTTGATTTTTTGTGGATACACTAAGCCAGAATCTACAAGCAAAGTCTGAAAACGCTTTCTCAATATGTATATTTTTAACTTTTCTTTCTTTTCTTTTAACTTTTCTTTCTCCTACTTGTGTTAAAAAATTAGTTTACAGACTTAAAATTTTTACCATTGCTAAATATCGAGTGTATAGAATACTGCTTATACTTTATAGGAACTCGGTAGATATCCATGGACTAGGTAAAGAACTGTCCCTGAACTAGAGAATAATATGTGTTCTCCAAGTTCTGAACAGGTGAATCCCAGGATGATACGATTTCTGGGGATTGGGTGATGGTCCATGAAGGCAACTAAAAAGGAAGGCTCCATAATGTCATCAGTCTATGCTTTAAAAAAAACCTAAACTATGTGTTTATGCATATATGTTTAGTGTACATATAATAGTATATGTACGTATCATTTGCACATGTGCACAAATAGAAATGTATATACTTATATAAAGTATATTTTAACTCTGACATTTAATTTTTTTGAAAGTTGCCTTTTCTATTACATTGTAAAAGTTGTTCACACATTAACACGTTTCCTTGCTGCCCTTTGAAATCCTGAGACTACCATGAAATATCACAGAATGAAGTCTCTGCTGGCCTAATGGGTGATGAGGAACCATGAGATGCAGAAATGTGTTGTCCCAGCATATCTCCCTATTCTGTCAGGCTGCCAACTGCCTAACACTTGAGTCAGGTCATTCTCGAACATCTAGCAGCTGGGAGACTCAGCAGCTGGCAACAGATGCACGGGAGAACCCAGCATATATCAGCTGAGCTGCCTCAGAAGAATCACACAGCTGAGCCACAGAATTATGGGCGAAATAAAATGATTTTACTTTAAGCTACTAAATTTGTATTAGTTTACCATGCAGGAAAATCTGACTGATGCACTCTTGATGCTTTTATACTTTGTAAACAAAGTAGTCTGGGGTAGCACTTCTTTTTAAAAGGTTAAATTATGATGGGGCAGTATAAAGCTAATGTATCGCATGAATATCGAAGTAGGCTTACTAATATGCCAGAGTGCACTGCAGAATAATCAGTAATCGTTTTATGGTTTTGTAAATATGTCCTCAAAAACATTTCTTTCACACTCTCCTGCATTAATAAAACAGTTTTGTAACATTACTATAGTCCATTAGGTTTAAATTATTGCATGCATTTTTGTGAGTTCCTCAAAAAGCACCCATACGGTATTCATTTATGAGGTTTGTTTGAGCTCTATGCTGATTCTTCTTCGCTCCCTTTTATTCAATGTATTTTTGGCCAAAGAAGTGGCCTTATCTTGTTTCTTGTGAAGGCACTCACTTATGAGTATGAATATTACTGAATTAATTATTCTAATAACATTTTAGTTTCTTTTAAATATACACATATATCATCATTTATTTTTATTTTTATTGACATAGAATCGACATCTAATATCAGTTTCAGATATACATGCTCCATTCTTTGCATATATTGTGAAATGATAGTCACAATAAATCTAGCTAACATCCATCACTATATATAATTATAAATATTTTTCTTGTGATGAGAAATTTTAACATCTATACTCTTAGCACTTTCTTTTTTTTTTTTTAAAGATTTTATTTATTTATTTGACAGACATATCACAAGTAGGCAGAGAGGCAGGCAGAGAGAGGAAGGAAAGCAGCCTCCCTGCTGAGCAGAGAGCCTGATGTGGGGCTTGATCCCAGGACCCTGGGATCATGACCTGAGCCAAAAGCAGAGGCTTTAACCCACTGAGCCACCCAGGCACCCCCTCTTAGCACTTTCAAATATACAATTTGCTATTATTAATTACAGCCATCATAGTGTACATTACATCTCTAGCTCTTATTTATTTTATAACTAGAAGTCTGTAACTTCGACTACTATCACTCATTTCACTTATCCTCTTATAGCCACCAATCTGCTCTCTGTATCTATGAATTCTGCTTTGTTTTGTTTTTAAAATTCCAGATAAGTGAGATAATATGACACTTTGTCCACCTAACCTATTTTACTTAGCATAATGTCCACAAGGTTCATCCATGTTGTCATACATGGAAAGATTTCCTTCCCTTTTATGGTTTAATATTATTCCTTTGTGTATGTATACCACATTTTCTTTATCCATGCATCCACTGATGGACACTTAGGATGATTCCGTGTTTGGGCTATTATAAATAATGCTGCAACCAACACAGGGATGCATATATCTTTTTGAGTTAGTGTTTCACTTCCTTCAGAAAAATACGGATTTTATAAACTTCAAAGACATTGAATTCATAGATTTTCCATATAGTGTAAATCTGAAACCTGGCATTGTAGATATAATATTGAGAAAATGGCACTGCATGCAATTTTAACTTCAGTAAAACAAGAGCAAAAGTTCTTTCTTCTGTTTTATTTACCATTTTAAAAATAATTTTCATCAGAATGATACCTACCCATGACAACATACCATTTGCACTTAGAAGAGTTTATCACAAAACAGTTCTCTTGTCTAAATTATTTAGTGGGATTATATCTAGCTGGTATAAAATACAAATCCCAAATTTCTGCAGCTTGACACATAAAATGTTTGTTGGTCTTTCAAAGTGATGTGGATATCCTGGAAGGGTTTCTGTGCTGGGCAGCCCTAATTTAAGTGGTTCTGGCTGTAGATAGGAGAAAAAAGAAAAAAAAAGTTTAAGTGGGGAGCTGTTCATGAGCTGACTCACTTCCCATAGTTGCATGATCCCAAACGGAGGCATGATGATTTGATAATTGTCTTTTTTATATCCACAGGGTAAAAAATGACCAAGGTTCATGGACAAATACCATGATCTCTACAAAACCTTCCTTGTCCATCCAAGTCAAACTCCTCATAGGCAAATTCTTAATTTTTTTCTGTTATTTTTTTTTAAACATGCTTAACTCATTTTTCCATTTATCATTGTAAGAAAATTTGCACAGATTCCTTCATATAAAACACAATATATTTATCCTAACCTCTTGTCTCCCCTCCTAAATAATATTTATAGCATGGAGTCTTTTGATTCCTTTGAATCATTTGATCACTGATTATGGTTTCAACTTTAAAATCAACATAAAATTTTATATCTATTTCAATCAACTGTTAACAGAATTTTAGACCTGTAGTGGAATAATTTTTCCTTCCATTCTCCCCAGTATCTATTGATAATATGTTTAAATTAGCATTTCCAAGATTTTTAGTTATTTTATGTTCTACCTTTAAAACTGATTTTTTAATAATGTGTCCCTAGATTGACTATGAAGCAATATAATTTTTGCATTATTTTCACTAGAAAATTATGCTTAATTATGTGCCAATAATTTAAATATTCTATTCTCATTTATGCATGGCTATCACTCTATCCTCAACTATGAGTATCCTTAGCTTCAGAAACAAATATATTGATTTTATTATAACCTTGAATTTTTTGATCATTCCATCACATCTTTTACCTTCTTGTGTCTTTGCACTGTAAATTTTATACATAAATATTTTTTATGAAACCTCTGATTGTTCTTAATTTTTTATTTTTCTGCCTGTATCACCATCATCTTTTTCTCAGTTTTCCATCATATTTATTTATCCTGATCCCTTATTTCTTAGAAATATCCCTTATTTCTTAGAAATATCCCTTTTAAATGCCTCTGCATGCTTTTGAGAAGACACTCACAAGACTACTGTAAGTTGTTTATCTAATGCTTTATACATGGAATCATCATTTCCTGGGCCATACTTTTTATATTGTTACCCCTCTGACACCTTTGCCCTTACAGTTTCAGCAGAGCATTAAAAAAGTCAGCAGAAACAAATTTTCATTGTCCTTTAAAACATCTTTTATGGCTTCACTGTTGACTATTAATTTAGCAGAGAGCAGAATATTAGGTAACGATCCCAAAACATCATTTCCCTCAGAAATTTGACAGCAAGACGGCAGTATCTGTAATATCAAGTGCTTCCTGATGCTATCTTGGTTTTCAGTATTGGGAAATACACTTTTTTCCCCCCTCTCTTTCTCTTCTGCCTTAAGGATTTTCTAAATATCTTTTGTGTTTTGAAATTCTATAGACATGTGTATAGATATGAGTATTTTTTCATTTATTCTGTTCATCTTAACTCCTTTATGTTACTTAATGTCTTAAGTAAATTTCTTTTATTTGATAGCTGAATCACATCCATTTTTTCCTCTTCTTTTTATAGCTATTTTATTGCATAGATTGTTGTAGGCATTTTCTCAACAGTGAATGCCTCTTGTAAATAGAACTTTGAGTTTTATTGAGGTTATTACAACAATACAATATAACAATGAAATTCAGGGTACTTATCCTACCTCTATCTTTATTTTTTTTCCTTTCAAATTTACATGTAATTCTCCTGGCCATCGTATTTAATTCAGGGTTGGACATATGACACAATTTAGGCCAATGCATACCAAGAAAAAATATATGTTGAGGCCAGAGCCAGATAATTAATTTGCCGGGCTCATGGCAATGAAAACAGAGGGTCTGTTCAAAAAAGCAAGGGGGACAAGTGCCATGAAAGGTATCACAATATAACATATTTTCCTTTCTTTCTTTCTTTGTCTCTTTCTTGATGTGTTTTTATTTGCTATTTAATGTCACTCTCCCTTTGGCATTGAACCTTCAGGGTATTTGTAGGGTGAGTAGAAACTCTGACAGATGCCCCATTGTCCTAAAGTAAGACTACTCATGGAACACACCAGGTGTCTATCCTTCCTCCTGCCAGACAGCAGACCACGGGACCCCTGCCGCCAGGATAAAGAAGTCAACCTCCTCTTTCCACTTTCCACAGCCTTAACCAATAGCAGACAGGTGATCCCCACGGTTTTACAAACTTCACTCCAGGGTATTCTTGGTACTTACAGGAGAGGCTTTGTTGAATCAGGAGCCTCATTCAACACACCATGGGCTCCCAGGCTAAGGCTAGAAAAACTGTCACCGTGAACCTTCTCTGAAATATTCTTGCAAGCTTCTGAGGTTCACTCTGGCTAGGGCTTCTGGAAAAGAAGCTTTCTTTCCATTGTGCTAAATCTGCTTGGAAAAATATTCACTTATCTGGATAAGTATCGATGTTACATGAGAAACTGCTGTTGCAGCCAGAGAACAAAGGTCATGGGAGAAGAGCAAAGCTAATACAAAGAAAAAAAGGTTGAGCTGTTTCCACAGAATTTCCGTTACTTATCTCATCTCTGGACATTTCAGATACAGGAGCAAATACATTCTTAACATAATTTAAGTAAGATTTCCTCATACATGTGAATGGAATCATCCACACTTACACTTGAGTTTGTACATTTCCTAAAATTTATTATTTATGTCCATCTTTTCTTTTGCCAGTTTGATTTCAGTATTTTTCTCTACATTTTGGAGCAAAGTTTTTCTTTTGTTTTGTTTTTGTTTTTAAGATTTATTTACTTCAGAGGGACATGGAAAGTGAGAGAGAGAGCAGGGGTAGGGGCAGAGTTAGAGGGAGAGAGAGAACCCTAAGCAGATTCTCCACTTGAGAGAGATCCGGGTTTGATCCAACTACCCTGAGATCACGATCTGAGCCAAAATCAAGAGTTGGATGCTTAACCACTTGACTCACCCAGGTGCCCTGATTTTGGGGGAGTATTTTTTTTTAAAGATTTTTTTATTTATTTGACAGATAGCGATCACAAGTAGGCAGAGAGGCAGGCAGAGAGAGAGAGAGGAGGAAGCAGGCTCCCTGTTGAGAAGAGAGTCTGATGCGGGACTTGATCCCAGGATTCTGGGATCATGACCAGAGCCAAAGGCAGATGCTTAATCAACTGAGTCATCCAGGTGCCTATAGTTTTTTAGTTTTTTAGTTTTTGGTTTTTTAAATTTTTATTTTCCATGGAATTTTTAAGGAATGCATTTTAATTGGTTAAATTTAAATTAAGCTTATTGTAAAATTTTCCTTTTTCTCAACAATATGTTTCTTTTGGTTAGATATGTGTTTATTTATTGTTTTTCTTTTTTGTTTGTTTAGTTGTCATGGATAGTGCTAAGAATTCTTCCTTAAGTATGAGGATGATTAATTGTTCTTAATTCATAAATTAAGCCCACTGACAGTATAGATGGAATTTATCTTCTTTGTTGTTGGGTTAAGTGAATCTGCTAAAAGCTAGACTGTTCATAACAAGCTTTCCAGGGATCACCTTTGAAAAGCAACTGGGGGAACTCACTTTAAGATGAGGAGATGTGGGGGCGCCTGGGTGGCTCAGTGGCTTAAGCCTCTGCCTTCGGCTTGGGTGATGATCTCAGGGTCCTGGAATCGAGCCCCACATCAGGCTCTCTGCTCAGCGGTGTGCCTGCTTCCCCCTCTCTCTGCCTGCGTCTCTGCCTACTTTCTTTCTCTCTGTCAAATAAATAAATAAAATCTAAAAAAAAGAAAAAAAAAGATGAGGAGATGTGAATGCTGTTGGGTTATGGACACTCCTAATGACACTACAAATGCCAATACAAGAAGGCCTTATTTACAGGCATTCACATCAGTATTAGATTGTCTGAGGGTAACCCAGGCTCCCTATTCTCTGTTTCCGGTGAGTATAACACTACAGGTTAGAACAGGCTTTCTAATACAGACTCTAGGTTGCTTCCTTTAGTTTTAACTTGAATTTCATTACAACTCTCCTGCCTGCTGACTCTGAGCCCTGAATCTCTCTGAAGTCTATGTGGGCCAACTTCTCTTTACTTTATTGAGCAACAGTAAACTTGCTCTGACTTTGATCTTGTTTCTGTTTCATCTTCAGTTCATTAATAAATTAATAAATCTGTATGATTTTAACATCTTCAACTATGACTTTTACATTTGTGTATATCTATAATAAATATGGTAAATAAGAAACAAGTGAATTACAATATGGTTTTCTCCCCAATACTATAAGATAAATTATTGAGTAAATTATAAACATAAGATTAACCTTGTGACAACAACTTATAAACAATCTAAACAAAGCCAAAGCTTACACCAAATACTGTGTAAATTAGGCAAGTAGGGAAATAAAATGATAATGTGTTAAGCTATATATTAAAGTAATATTGAATTACCTGATGAAGAATTCATGGATTTTAATCATAGATACACAGGGGATCACAAACAAAACTCTGGTTGATAATCAGTCAAATTGTCACTACCCAGAAAACTGAACATAATCATAATAATGAAAAGATAGAGTAAGGAAGTCATTACTAGTGAAAAACATAGTGAGTCTTCATCTTAACTGACAGAAAAGAAAATTTTATTTAATCCTGTTAAATATGCCAGCCAGGAGAAACAGACCAATAAAGTTAATAATGTGTTCCCTGATAATACAGGAGCAAGCTGAATGATAAATCAGATAGAATGGCAGAGAGTGAACCTGAAAACATTGGAAATGATACCAATAAAACTAAGGAGAGTGTTCATGAAAGGCAAACAAATGAAAAAAAAAAAAGGAAAAATAATTAATGGACACAAAAATGGTGATTTAGGTAATGCTGAGAGGCTTATCTTTAAGAGAAATGAAGGAATAATGAATGCCCTAAGTTTGTTCAAAATGAATATGAGCTGAATCAGGAAAAACAAAAATTTAAAAAAATAGTATCTCATGATTGTTGATGGTACATATTGTGAATCAAAGTCTAAAAGAGGTTGAAATTTTAAAGTAACAACTATAATGACCACAGTCTATATAATAAAAGTATTGTATACTGCTATACACTAAAGCCAAAATTGCATAAGCATACATATAATGTAATTTCAGGAGCCAGCCTCCAAAATTATCTGTTTATCCTGGTTTATCTTATCTATCCTGGTTTATCTTTCTTTTTAGGTTTTGTTTTGAAGCAAGCTTTCTGAGAACCCATTCTTCTTATTCCTAACCAAGGCATTTACCAGAATACAGAACATGTGGGTATGCATTTTTCAGCCCAGACCAATCAAAGCCTGCCCCAGTCTCAAGCTGACACCATCTCTGAGACCACAGCAGATCCTGCTTGGAATCTCAGCCAGTTCTAAAAAAACAAACAAACAAACAAACAAACAAACAAATAAAACTAAAAGAAAATAAACAATCTGACTAAAACAATGGGCCAAAGACCTTAACAGACACCTGATCAAGGAACATAAACAGATGGTAAATAAGCATGTGAAAAGGTGCTCCACATCATATATCACTAGGGGAATGCAAATTAAAACAATGAGCTACCACTATATACTTACTAGAATTGTCCTAATCCAGAACATTGATAACACTGAATGCTAGAGAGGACATGGAATACCAGTTGTTCTCACTCATTGCTGGTGAGATGGTAAAATGTACAGACTCTTGGATGGCAACCTGGCAGGTTTCTCCCTACCCCACCAACCTAAACATACTGATACCATAGGATTCAATGATTTCACTTTCTGGCATTTACACACAGAGGTTGAAAACTTATTTCAACCAAAAACCTGCACATAGAAATGTATACCAGCAGTTTTATTCATAATTTCCAAAACTTGAAAGCAATTGAGTTGAGTGGATAAATAATCTCTGGTACCCCCAGACAATGGACTATTATTCAACACTCTAAAGAAACAAGCTATCAAGCCATGAAAAGACATGGAGGAATCATAAATGCACATGGTGAAGCAATCAAATCTGAAAAAGCTTACATATTGTAAGATTCCAACTATATGGCATTCTAGGAAAGACAAAACTGAAAATACAGTAAAGATCAGTGGTTGTCAGAGGTTACAGTAGAGGAACGAATGAATAGGTGGAGCAACAGTTTTTTCTTCCCCACTCTGGTGGAAGACAACGGCTAGAGTGGGCTGGAGTTAGGCATTTCCCTTCCTCCAGGTCAGTTTTTCTCTGAAAATACCCCAGCAGGATAGGATCTGGTTAACCAGTCTCTGCTGAGGGCAGGCCTTATTAAGAACAGAGTGCTCTGGAATATTTCAAGATAATTCCTTTTCTTCTCCCCCTGCTGGAAGCATGAGGGAATTTTCTCCAATACTTAACTATTGAAGATGGTTAGACTTGTCCACAAGTCTAATATGTAATATCAATTATAGCTCAGGTTTCTTTCTTTCTTTCTCTCTCTCTTTCTCTCTCTTTTTTTTTTTTTTTCAGTTCAAGTTTCTTGACCCAGAACTGGTTCCCATGTTTTTTCCACTCATGAGAACCTTTAGTAAGCCATGGCTCCCTGTTTGTCATGGCTCCCTGCAAGTGAAATAAATTTTGATGCTTCAAAGTGGGATTCTGTTTTTTCTGGTAGAGCAGTGACCGAAGCTCACAACAGTATTACACTTGCCACTTCACATATTTAAATTACCAGTCTGGTCACAGACTTTTGAATTATCCCTGGCATATGAGATTTTTCCTAACGTTTTACATAGTTTTCTCCACTTTTGACATATTGGGTAAAATTGGAAGCCATCAAGGGCCATAAAATATTATCTACTGAGCAATATACAAAATCACCACATGTGTCTAAATGTTAATATAAGGTTTAGAAAGTGGAATATTTCCAATATCCGAGTGCAGGATGAGCCAAATGGTCTGAAGAGAACATTTAATGACATGTCAGACTCTGTAAGCATTTGGTGGACTATAAGAGCACACTATTTTGCTTTATCAATATAAAAATAAATTTTAATAACTTTTAACCATAAATTATTTTTATACTTAGTATAGGGAGATTTGTACTGTTAAAAGTGACATTTTTTAGAAATGATAAAATGCTAATATCATTTCCAGAGCATTATATTCTATAGACTAAATGAGAATAGCATGTTCTATATTCTACATGGTGTGTGTGTGTATGTGCTTGTGTGCACACAAGCGTTTTAATTTAGGCAGGATATATACCAATACATTGAAAAGTCACCAACCAACTTTGGTGAAATATATGATTAATGTATAAGAAAACATTGTGCTCTTAGGATTCAGATGCTATATTAGGTCAAGTTGTAGCCATAAATCATACATATAAATATTTGATTTCTCTACTCCTACACATTTGCTTCTCAACATTACTGCAGAAAAAGGCAAAGCTATGCAGATTGGTGTCCTCATTCATAGTCATGGTTTAAACAATCATTTATATGATGCTGATGCTAAAATCTATATCCTCAGAATAAATCTTCACCCAGACCTCTAACTTGGAACATCGCTTAATAATTTATTTATTTATTTTATAATATTTTTTCCTTGATTGCTCCACGGATATCTGTAACCTGGATGTGTCCTGAGCATCACACACTCAACTAGTCCAAATCTAAATTCACATCAATCTTTGACAAATAAGTTCTGCTACACATATTCTAAATTCTACCATTAGCATTCCCCATTGCCATTGATCATAAGAAAAAGCCCAGAAGAAATCTAAGGTTATATTTTTACTGATTATTCATATTAAAACAGACAAGAAGTATTTTTTATTCCAACTGCAAAATATTTCATAAGTGCATTAAATTCTTCATATACATTGTATATTCCTAGAGTTATGGTCTTCATTATTTCATGCTCAAATTATTTAAATAACTTCCTACACAAATAATGCTGATATATATTTATATCTAAAGATATGGATATATCTACAGGTATAGATATCTAGATATCTGAATTTAGATGTATGTATCCTAAAATTGGAACTGTTGAGGTAAAGTTAATATTTAAATTTTTGAAAGCTATTTCTATATTGCTCTACATAACTTTCGTATCAATATAATCTCAATATTTGTTCCAATGTTTGATGTTCTTATTTTCTTGTATTGTTTATCAGCCAGTAATAGTTACATGTAGGAAAGATGGCAATACAGTCACCTTCCAGTATTTTTTTTACTATTTACTACATTAAGTAAATTTCCACAAGAATATGAAATAATAGTAAAAGCAGACATATTTGTCTTGTTCTTGAACAAAGGGATATCTCTTGATTTCCTTTGATGACAAGATAATTTGAGACAGACTTTTGGTTATATCTACATAACAAAATGGAAAAAAAATTTTTTTTGTTGTTTAATGATTTTAATTCATCAAAATTACTGCCTTCTATTGGTCACTTATCTATAGATATAAATATTTATAATAAAGCCTCTGTAAAGGAGACTGACATGGAATTTGTGAAATAAGACATAACTAGCCAAAGTATATTCTTGAAATGCATTAAAAGAATCAAACCATTGCAAGAAGTGACTTGATAGTATTTTACTAAGAAATTAATTCTTCTTTAAAAGTAAAACAAGAAACAAAACAAAACAAAATCTTCTGTTTTCTGCACTCCTCATACTACTCAAATAATTCAATACAGTTTATCTTCATTTCTGATTTTTCATTAAATGGTAGAACTATTTTAGTGCTACATGGGAGTGCAATGCAGATGTGTCGAGATAAACATGCAGTGGGTTGAGAATTTCAAATTTAGGAAACCAAGTTTTTCTAATGGGTAGCAAGCATACCCACCCTTTGCTCAAGGCCATGGTAGTTTGTTGAACCCTAGTCTATATAAAAAACCCTGTATCGTTTTCATACCAAAAGAAATGAACTTTCCTAATACCATTTATTAACACTGAGTTTCTGCATTTGGCTTTTACAATAGGCCTTTATCTCAAGATAAGATCCAGGATTCAGATTCCTCAATTGTATATTGCTGTTATGATTCTTCACTTCTTTTAAACTAAAATGGCATCTATCATTCTTTTTTGTTTCAGTGACTTGGATTTTTAAAGCAATCAAACAAGTTTTCATAGAAATTAAACATTCTAAATTTACCTATTTCCCTGTGGTATCATTTAATTTCCTTTCCAAAGAGAGGATAACTTTAAACTTTAATTGGAATCAGGTTAAATATTTTTGGCATTCTTCATAGTAATTCTGGTTACTTAATGTTACATTTCATTAAGCAGCACCTATTATAGGTAATTTAACTTTTAGTGATGCTAATTTTAATCTTTTAAAGTGATGGCTGCCAGCTTTCTCCATTGTAAAAGCATGTCCCTTTTTCAATTAGAAGGTAATAAATGGATTAAGAAGGCATCACCTTTCAACCAATGCTAACAATTATTGATGATTTTTTCTGAATCTATTATTTCATTAAAGAGAGCAAAATGGTGACTTTTATAATACTATAGTTTTTCTTCTTACATGACAGCCTTACATTAGAAATGTCATTAAATGTGAATGACTTGTCATCTATGACTTGTTTCTTATAAGAAGTGAAGATCATAGTACCTACAATGGTGGAAATACTTTCTTCTCGAATATTCCAGTGGAAAAGTAATATTTAGTTCTATGCACATATCCTTCAATATTCAGGTAGCAGCATGTCCTTATATTAGGTTTGGTGTCAGATCAAAAAAACCTACTTTTTTTGAGTGTTCTTCCTTGATCTCTGGGACAAGCTGTCCTACAATCACATAGTTCTTTTCCAAATCTCCAGTCTCTGATCATTTACTCACATAATCTAGGGGAAAATATGGTACATTGCTTCTGAGTCATTTTTTAAATTTTTATTGTTATTATTATTATTATTATTATTATTAGGTTTTCTCAGTGATGAAGTGATAATGCTTAAGGAAATATATTTTTAAGATTCATGATTAAAATTTGATTTTGTAAATCAAATTTAAGCTTTTAAAACATTCTAAAAATTTTATCTTTTTATTGTTTTACTGTTGGAAAAGGTAATTGAAAGTATGTGACTGCTACTTTACCCTTGAACTGGACCTAGGAAATCAGAATCTCCTTACCCTATCCGAGTATAAAGACAGACAGAAAACCAATTGGATAGAACCCAAATTGGAAATTACCTAGAGGATTATGCTACATGAAATCCTCTGAGAACTTATACACTGACTTTATATTTAGTCATTAAACACCCGTGAGGTAGATTATAGGGGTCTGCATACACTTGTGTCTACTCAAAAGATCATAAATATGTCTGGAACTCAATGCTCCAATCTTTTAAATATACCACACAATGTTTGGGCAGTCTTTTTAAATGCACATTATTAAATATGAAGAAATAAAGAACTATGACAAATCATAGCTAAAAATAGTGTTTATCTTACTCATTAAAAATGCAAGTAGTTCCAGGGCTGCCTGGGTGGATCAGTTGGTTAAGCGTCTGACTCTGATTTCGTCTCAGATCATGCTCTCAGGGTCATGAAATAGAATCCTGCATCAGGCTCTATAATTAAGGCTTGGAGCTTGCTTAAAATTCTCTCTCTGCCTCATTCTGCCCCTCCCACCCCCTTGTGCTCTCTTTCAAAATAAAAAAAATAAAACCAAAAAACAAAAAACAGCAAACAAAACAAAACACAACAAAATATATATATGCATACACATACACACACATGTATATGTGTACACACACACACACATAGAGGTAGTTCCAAATTTATCAATGTGTTTCTTAATTTTAACTGGTGAGTCAATTGACAGTAGGAAAAAAAATCACTTCTGGGACAAAAATCACATACAATGCTAAGTTTCCTAACATAAAAAAATGTATTCTGGCTAGATACGTGTGTGTGTGTGTGTGTGTGTGTAAAATCCCCAAAGTTATCATGGATTCAAAAAACCTAGCATCAATTTTGTACACTCTAGGAGCTTTTATATTGTATTGCATTGACAAAATAAGAATGAGAGTTTTCTGATCTCTCTCTCTATATATAACAATAAATATATATCAGTCTGTGTAGTGTCCCTTTAGAATAACAATGACATGAAAAGAGGATCAGTCTCTCAGAGTAAACTATTCCTAAAGAACTAGATCTGGGGGCACCTGGATAGCTCAGTCAGTTAAGCATCTGCCTTTGTCTCTGGATGCCAGCCACTCCCCCTTCTTGTGTTCTCTCTCACTCTCCCTGACAAATAAAGAAATGAAATCCTTTTTTAAAAAAGAACTAGATCTGAACTCCCCCCACTCCCTTTGGCATTAAATGAATCTAATTACCTATTATCAATGGCTGGAATGATCATCTGTAACTTCATTGATGCAATCACTCCTGTTAGTTGATTAATCAATATGCATGTTTAGATTGCCTCTGCCTATTGACTTCAAAGAATGATTGATTTTTGGAAGAATAGATGGACTACATTTAAATCCACGTTTAGTAACCAGTAACTACGTCGGTGTTTTAAATTGAAAAACTGCTTGATTGAATTCACTTGTTTTTTGCTGCCCAAGTTCATTCGTGTTATAGTTTTAACTGTGGAGGGGCAAAGAGGAGGCAAAAGGCTTTTGAGAATAATTTTAATACATATACTCAACATGGAAAGAGGAACACAATGCTTCAGTAAATGTGGCAATAATCAAAATAAAATTTATTTAGAAGAGATATTATTTAAAGCCCAATAATAACAGTGGCTTTGAATTTTTTTCTGTAATTGCCTATTGTCCTTTTGATTAGTCTATTTTCCTTATCCTTATTTAGAGCTCCGCTTATGCAACAAATTCTTAGAGAAGATGTTCTATCTAAAGCCTACTCCCCTGTAAATTCATCATATATAATATGGTTTTATTCTTCTGCTGTTTTTCTTCAGAACAGCTATCACTACTTATTTATGTTTTTATTGTTCATTAATTCTCTTCATGATGAGAAAGACTTCACTTCCAAAACAGCAAGGTCTTGGTCAATTTCATTTATTACTCTATTCTGAATGAGAGACATATGTTTTTTAAAAGATGAAAAAAAAAAAAAAAACAACTTGAATCTTTTTCTCTTCCACCAGATTAGACTATCCACTGGATTTGGCAATGAACAGTACCTTTGTTGCCTTTTCACTCCTTACCCATGCACCTGGAACTTAATAGGAATTCGATAAAAATATGTTGATGGAATGAGCAAATGCCTACACAAATGGGTACATTTAATTGCCCATTCTAATGCCTATAGACTGAGATCAGAATTCCTGGGAGAGATAACAGCAAGCAAAAACCAGAAAGATGTGTTTCACTAAAGAGGTTCTGTGACTCATTAGAATCCCAGGGTCACTGCTGGGGGAATGAATGAAACCATTGTACATGACAGCACACCACAAAGACATGGAGGCACAGGGGAACAGCATCCACGCATCTCTGCATTGACACTGTTGGCAATTCTGTAGGCATTAATGTAGCAATGTGATGCAGCCGCTGCCAGCAGTAAAGATGTATGCTCTGCAGTAAATATAACCACGGGGAATAGCAGCCAGAACCAAAAGAGAAATAAGAATAGGAAAATAGCGGGTCCAGAAAAGTTGGTGCTGACAGTGGTGATTGTGAGCTTATCAAAGACACCCTCAGGCAGCAATGTTGGATAGAAATGCTTAAGGAGCCCTGTAAGTCTCCAATCCTAGACATTGACAAAAACAGAGAAATAACATTTGCCACTGTGCCAGTGAAAGTATAATTTTTTCCCTAGGCTACTAATAGCAAAGCAAACACAGGTGACATAGATCTATCAGAAGACAGTTCAAGGATTCCAGGGTGCACAACACGCAATCCATGATGATTCTCTCAGTACCTTTTAAGGACTATTTGAAAACAAAAATACAGATACTCAGTGGAAAAGCTCCTTCTTGAAAAATGATTCCTTCAATGAGGTCATGAGCAAGAAAGAGGAAGAAATGGGAGCAACCTATTCATACGTCCATTGGTGATTTTCAGAAAGACTGCTCAGGTTTGCTCTAAATATTGTTTTTCAACATAGGACCAAGAAATCTGGCAATACCACATCAGAATAACTGCAGAGTTAGAGGTGTTTCCTAGTTACAGACAAGCCACATTAACCTCACTGAGAGGGTGGCACGGAAAGGTGAACACGTGGCTTTCTGGAAAATGTAACATTAAAGCTGAAACCTCGAGGATGAACAGGAGTTTGTCCAAAAAAAAAGAGAAGGTAATTGTGAGGAGTGTCCCGATATGCATTGTTATGTGCCACCAGTTTCAGATTAGAGTGTTAGTGACACAAGGGAGGGATGGAAAATTTCTATGCATTTTGAACTGTAGGGGGTCCTATTTAGGATTAGAATATCGAAGGGGGCCATGATACAGAGATTGACTTTAGGCATGGAAGTTTTTTATAAATCATGCTTTACTTCCTTGATACCTGTCATAAATTGCTATGGCACTGGCAATGGGTAATACAATTTTCCAAGACACAAACTTATGAGAGAAACTGGTTAACATTTTTTTTTTTTATCTTGTGTAATATCATTGTAATAAAACTGCTGATTCCTAAATCTTACATTCTTCTATTCAACTTTCAGAAAACAAGTTCCTATTTTTTCCAACTATAACCTACTTCTACTAAAATCATTATTTTCATTTTTTTTAACCCTGAAATTCATGATTGATCATTTCATGGTTTCCTAGCATCGTCCATAAAACCCCTGGCTCTGCTTCATCAGTCGAACAGCCTTTACAAACCTACATCTACAATCAACCTATTATCTGTCCTTTGCTATAGAGATTTCATGATGACTTAATGATACTAGGCCAAAATCTTATAACTATATGAATAATTAACTCTACAAATTATATGTTTTAGTGTTTTTGGACACTCAATATGGCTTATCAAAGACTTTATTGTCCTTATTTAGTGTTTTAGTCTACCCCCATCAAAGTATTATACTCAGCTAGGGTTTGGCTATGAGACAAGGTCTTTTTTGATCTGGTAACAGCCTGCAAGCTCAACCTCATCCTTCAAAGTTGAATTAACATTCCAGAACTCCACTTCATAATCCAGAAATAGCAGTCTATTTGAGATTTTGCAAACACATTATATTCTATTCACACCTTTGCACATTTTTTCATATTACCCATGTCTGAAATGTTTTCATGCTGTGTCTTCTTCCATTGAGAACTCCAAATCATCAATTCAAATGTAATTCTGTAATCAACTCTTCTAGGTAGCATTTGCTGAATATCTGCCAAGTTCCCAATTAAACCTGCCTTGAATGCCAATAATACTCTTTATGTTATTATGTGTATACCTCTATGAAAATCTTCAAAAGGTAGTATTGAAATTGCTATGTGGATCTTCTAAAAACAAAAAATAAAAGACAGAAACTATAACATATGATTTTTTAAGTGCATAGGGCACAAAATAATAAGTGGTACACAGTTATTAAAATGAAGTAAGGGAGATGTCTTGTGGGTATGTTGAACTGGATCATGGTAGTTGCTTTTCCTCTGTAGAGATCCAGGGTAGGTAAATGACTGGAAACATAACACTTAGGTTTGGACCAAAATGAAATATCAAAGACAGGATTTATCTTCCCCATAGAAAAGGAAGGAATGCCGCTGAGCTATAGGGTAAATTTAATGAGTTAATGTAACTGAAGTTTCAATTCACAAGTGTTTTTTATTTCATTGTATTCCCAATAATTGATAGAACAGAGAGAAAATCAGTAATGTCACAAAAGAATTTGACAACACTTTCATCATTTCACATTTATGGAAGGATCTACCCAAAAAAAGTAGAATATACTTTTTTTCACGTACACATGGAACATTTACCAGCATAGAACATAAACTGGACTAAAATAGTCTCAACAAATACAAAATTGGTGAAATCATACAAATATGCTCTCTGACTACAGAATTTTAATAATTAATTAAAGTGGGGGGTAGAGGAAGTGGGAGAGAATCTTAAGCAAGATAAATTTATTTTATTTTAATTAACTAGCTAAGTAATTAATTTTAGGGGGGAAAGGCAGAGGGAGAAGGAGAGAGAGAATCTTAAGTAGGCCCCACATCCAGCACAGAGCCTGAGATCAGTTCCGAGCTGAAATCAAGAGTTGGATGCTTAACCAATTGAGCGACCCACACACCTATTTTATTTTATTAATTTTTAATTTAAATTCAAGTTAGTTAACATACAGCGTGGTATTGGTTTTAGGAGTAAAGTTTAATGATTCATCACTTACATATAATATCCAGTTCTCAACCCAACAAGTGCCCTCCTTAATGCCCATCACCTATTTAATCCACCCTCTCCCCTCCAGCAACCCTCAGTTTGTACTCTATATTTAAGAATCTCTTATGGTGTGCCTCCCTCTCTGTTTTTATCTATTTTTCCTTCCTTTCACCTATGTTTAGTCATATGACCATTATTAGTCATATATTTGTCTTTCTCTGACTGAGTTATTTCACTTAGCCTCATCCACTCTAGTTCCATCCATATTGTTGCAAATGGCAAGATTTCATTATTTTTGATAGCCAAGTAATATCCATATATACCACAACTTCTTTATTCATTCGTCAGTCGATGAACATTTGAGCTCTTTCCATAATTTGGCTATTGTTGATACAGATTGTGGATACTAACACTTTATCTGATATGTCATTTGCAAGTATCTTCTCCCATTCTATTGATTACATTTTAGTTTGGTGATTGTTTCCTTTACGGGGAAGACATTTTTTTATCTTGAAGAAATCCCAATAATTGTTTTTGCTTTTGTTTCCCTTGCCTCTGGAGACCTCTCTAGTAAGAATTTGCTATGGCTGAGGTCAAAGAGGTTGCTGCCTGCTTTCTTCTCTAGGATTTTGATTGTTTCCTATCTCATGTTTAGATCTTTCATCGATTTGGAGTTCTTACTTTTTGAGTTTATCTTTGTGTGTGATGTAAGAAAATGGTTCAGTTTCATTCTTCCAAGTGTGTCTGTCCATTTGTTGAAGACACTGTCCTTTTTTCCCTTGGATATTCTTTCCAGCTTTATTGAAGATTAGTTGAACATAGAGTTGAGGATCCATTTGTGGTTTCTCTATTCTGTTCTATTGACCTGTGTATCTGTTTTTCTGTCAGTACCATAGTGTCTTGATGATTACCACTTTGTAAAACATATTAAAGTCCAGCATTGTGATGCTTCTAGCTTTGCTTTTCTTTTTCAACATTCCTATGGGTATTTGAGATCTTTTCTGGATCCATATATGTTTTTGGACTTGTTTGTTTTAATTTTGTGAAAAATGCTGGTGTTATTTTGATAGGGATTACATTAAATGTGTAGATTGCTTTGGGTAGTATAGACATTTTAACAATATTTGTTCTTCTAATCCAAGAGCATGTATGTTTTTCCATTTATTTGTGTCTTCCTCAATTTCTTTCATAAGCATTCTATAGTTTTGAGCATAGAGATCTTTTACCTCTTTGATTAGGTTTATTCTTGGGTATTTTATTATTTTTGGCACAATTGTAAATGGAATGGATTTCCTGATTTTTCTTTCTGTTGTTTCATTATTGGTGTATAGAAATGCAACAAATTTATATATCTTGAGGTCGTATGCTGCAACATTGTTCAATTCATGTAAAAGTTCTAGCAATTTTTTGGTGGAGTCTTTTGGATTTTCTACATAGAGTATCACATCATCTGCAAATATTGGAAGTTTGAGTTCTTTCTTACTGAATTGGATGCCTTTTATTTCCTTTTGTTGTCTAACTTCTGTGGCTAGGACTTCCAGTACTATGTTGAAGAGTGGTGAGTTGACAACCCTGTCGTGTTCATGACCTTAGGGGAAAACCTCAGTTTTTCCCAATTGAGAATGATATTACCTGTGGGTCTTTCATATATGGTCTTTATGATATTGAAGTATGTTCCCTCTATCCCTACCTTGTTGAGGGCTTTTACCAAGAAAGACTGATATATTTTGTCAAATGCTTTTTCTGCATCTATTGAGAGGATCATACAGTTCTTGTCCTTTTCTTTTATTAATGTGGTATATCACATTGATTGTTTTGTGGATTCTGAACCACCCTATAGGAGAATTTTATTAGAAACCAAAAAAACATATTAGCAAAATCCAAAAACATTTGGCAATCAAAGAGCATGTCTGTAAGCAACCTAATACCAAAGAAGAAAGTAAAAGTAAAAATAAAGTATTTAAAACTGAATGAAAATAAAAACACATCAAATCCAAATTCGGAGTACATAACTAAGACAGTACTTGTGAATTTCACAGTACCAAACACATATAAGATTGGTCTATAATTTATGACTTGAGTTTCTAAATTAAAAATAAAACAAAGCAAAAACTGGCATAATATGCAAAATAAACTAGTAAATTAATAAAGATGAGGCATAAATCACTGAAATAGAAAAAAGTAGAGAAAATAAATTATGTCAAAAATGGTATTTTGAAAATAGTAATAATTGTTATTTTCTAATCAGACTAATCTGGACAAAGGAGTTTATTTTAATGCCAATATTATAAAAGAAAGAAAGGTCATAACTGGAGTTTCTGCAGATGTAAGAGAGTATTACAATCACTTAAAAATATCTTCATGCCAATAAATCCAACAACTTACATGAAATAGACAAATTCCTTAAAGGATAAATAGCATCAAATTCCAAAAATTCCAAAAGAAGAAATTGATAATCTTATAACCTATTTCAAATATTTAACTTGTCAAACTTTCCCATTATGGTAAACCCCGGACTCAGATAGCTAAATTTATGGCAACTACCAAATTTTGGGGAATAAATTATATCAGTGTCAACATGTCTTCCAGAAAATTGTAAAGATGACAGTATTTTACAAGTCGCACTATGAAGCCAACAAAACTGGACAAATTACAGGGAAAGAATACCACAGACCAATACATCTTATAACACAAAAAAATCTAAAGAAAATTTTATCAAAGAGAATCAATAATATATAAAAAAAATTTATGTCATGACCAATTAAGGTTATGTAGGAAATGAGAGTTTAGTTCAGCTTTCAAAAATCAATCAGTGCAATCCATCATGTTTTCAACTTAAGGGAAGACAAATCAAGACATCTAGATTGGAAAGGGAGAGGTAAAACTGTTTTTATTTGTAAATAAAGGGTTTCATAAATTATTTGTATGCAGAATATAAAAATACATCACAAAATTCAATAATCAGGAAAAAATTGGAAATGTAGCTGAATAGACTCTTTGCCAAAAATGCAAATAAACACATGAAAAGGAATCCACCATTATTAGTCATTAGGAAAATGCAAATTAAATCCCCTTGAGATGATATCGCATATTTATTTAAATGGCTTAAATTAAAATGAGTGATCATACCAAGTGCTGTAGAGAATGTGCAGGAACCAAACTTCAACCTGAGTTCAAATCTTCAATTTTTAAATAGACTTAAAGGTGGGCCCTATTTTACTTTTCTGCAAAGTATAAATAGTTATATTTTCTCCATGGAGATGTTTTGAAAATACACATTATTATATACTTAAAACACTTGACAAAGAGAACAAAATTCAGTGTTTTGTTTTGTTTTGTTTTGTTTAAATAAACATTATTATTACACTATTATCCCACTCTGCCCACACACTCTATTATCCAAATATCAGCACAGCTGTCAGATTTCTTTGGGATTTTTTTCCCCAAGAAATTGAATAAAGCAAAATAAAAGACAAGTTAAAATAAATATTAGAAAAAAATAACGTGCAATTTTATGTACCAGATATACAATGAAACAATTTTATGTACCAGATATACAATGAAACATGGGTATAAATTAACAACAATGAAAATGTGATAATAAAAACTTAAATTGATCAATCAAAGAAAGACAATTATCATATGATCCTCCTGATATGAGGAAGTTGAGAGGCAATGTGAGATCGTTTGGGGCGTAGGAAAGGAATAAATAAAACAAGATAGGATCAGGAGGGAGACAAAGGATAAGAGACTCTGAATCTCATGAAACAAACTGAGGGTTGCTTGCGGGAGGGGAGTAAGGAGAGGGCGGTGGGGTTATGGACATTGGGGAAGGTATGTGCTATAGTGAGTGCTGTGAACTGTGTAAACCTGGTGATTCACAGACCTGTACCCCTGGGGCTAATAATACATTGTATGTTAATAAAAACAAAACAAAACAAGACAAAAAAACTTAAATTGCTTAGTAGTAACTATGTACCATTTTCCACAAATAAATACTTCCTTGCATTGCTTCATTTATTTTTCCCAAGGACACCACAATATTAGTTATATAATTATCCACATTTGATGATGAGGACACTGTGGTTCAAAGAGATTAAATACATGATAACATACAGCTGATTTGAAAGTCCAAGTTCTTATTGTACAAAATAGTCTAAATACATGATTAGAGTGGCTAGGTAAAATAAATTATGGTAAATTCATAAAATGGAATACAAAACAAGCATTGAAATTCTAATAATAATGGTAATGAATTTTTAACTGATTACCTGCCACTTGAAAGTGTTTTATGCTAAGTATAGTTTTATAACCATTCTTGTCATAATCATGAGTAGATTCACAGGGAAATATGTGCTAAATTTTAAGTAATAAATTCAGCACACAACCAAGGCATATGGGATGAATTCATCATTCTCTAGTGAGAATGGATATTTACTTACATATATAATTTTCTTAAAATATTTGCAAAAATAAATCATTGTTTCTAAGTAGTGGAATTATAATTTATGTCTTGTGATTTCTTTGAACTGCTTATGATGATCATGTATAACATTTTAAATGAGAAAGTATCATATATATAGGAAATATAAAGTTGTTCCTATAAACTTTTAGGATGTTTAAAATGTTTATACTTGCACTACATACTCCACTTAGAATTGTGCTTGGCACATTGTAGATACTCAGTAAATATTGTATAAATGAAAAATATAACCCCATAGTGGCTGAACACTTTTCCCATTATGGTGTTGAATAATAGAAATGAAGAATTCAAAATTTGTGTAGAAAAGCATGTAAGAACATGATAAATGGCTATGTTATTAGTAACTATGCTTGTTCTACATATTATTTAAAAATGATATGTAAACTATATCATGTATGTTATAGGGTATGTATGTACACTATATTGAAAAGAACCTTTCCAAAATACACAAAGCTCTAGATTCTGACACAGATACTATTGAACTTTGAGAGACCACGTCATACTCTTTGTTGCTAACAAGAAAAATCTAAGATTTCTTTTTTTCCTGATCAGTGAAGCTAAAACCCACGTCAATTCTTATTTCCTGGCTCTCTCTTTCTCTCTTTCTTTCTTTCTTTCCTTTAAAGATTTTAATTATTTATTTGACAGTGAGAGAACAGGCAGAATGGCAGGCAGAGGGAGAGAGAGAAGGAGGCTCCCCACCAAGCAAGGAGCCCGATGTGGGACATGATCCCAGGATCCTGGGATCATGGCCTGTGCCAAAGGCAACTGCTTAACCAACTGAGCACCCAGGTGCCCCCTGGCTCACTATTTAAATCAAATTATAAATGTGTGCCAAATGAGAAGAGTAGTAGGAGTTTATGATTATTCATAGAATTTATCCTTCAGAGTTCTTTTCCTATAACAGATAATGGAGTCTCACTAACTAAAGCACAAGTACATAATTAAAGCAAAAGCACAACGGAAGTAGAAAAATGAGGAAGCAGAAAATCAACCACAAATTTAGGAAGACCAAAATCAAGAAAGTGCCCAGGATTTAAACTACAGAAATAATTTTGAAAAAAAAAAAAAATTCAGAGTGCCACAGTAAATTTGATTCAGAGAAAATTCATGAAAAAGCTGTATAAATAGAATAGAAGAGTAAAAACTAATAATAAGCAAAATTAAGTGTAATCCTTAATAAGAGCAAACCCAATAACATTCATTATATGATGATAAAGCAGTAGTTGATGTACCTGTTTTCCATCCTCCCCTACATATCCTTTCCTTTGCTCAGCATCTCAGTAGCACAAGATTCTTTGACAAATAAAACAATTCATACTTTTAGTCAAAAGGGGAATGTGCCTTTAGAACAAATTCTCTGCTGATACCTTGGTGGTCATTTTCTATTAACATGAAGTAAGAAGCGCAACTATGTAGGAAATTTTCTAAATAATTACCTAATTTATATCCAAATACCCATTGTTTTGACATCTTTGTGATCTTCTGGTGACGGATTCCTTTAAAATCTCTGATCATCTAGTCAGAAAATTATGAATTAGATAATTTTGCTTCATGTAAAATAACTACATAAGTGCATGCTCTGTATGTAAATACATAGAGTATTTATCTACTTATCTATCATCTATTAACTATTATCTATCTATCATCTCTCTTCATAATTAGTCAAATTCCGTTAACCATGAGGTTTTTTTTTCTTCCAGTTCTGACCTTGATGTTCTATCACTAAGTAAATTTACAAAACGTGAGAAGAGCTCTTGAGAGGTTGACTGTGAGCTGAAGCTGTGGCATTACATAAAAGCTTTATGAAACACGGATGATAATACCTTTGTCTCCTGGTTGCCTTGTTTTGTTATTGTTGTTGTTGTTGCTGCTGCTGCTGCTGTTTGTTTGTTTTTAAAACTTATAGGAACCTGGTAGTGAATTCTAAAGAAAAATATAAATGAGGGTTTAAGAAATCCAACTAGTAACCACACAACTACAGGAGACAGTTTGAATGTGAAAATAATATATACATGTAATTTTCTTGTGCCTTTAATGATTCTTCAACCCTCATACTGTTGACTGGAATTCTCTCAAGATGTTTCAGTAACTATTTTAGGAATCATGAATCCCTGACCACGGAACAACAAGTCTCTTTTAACTTAGCTACCAATCATAAATTGAATGTTATCTGATGCGTGCACAGCAGCGTTCCATCTTTAAATAGAAATGGTATATACGAACTGGATCCAAAAATGTCTGAAGAGATGCAAATACATTACATGAGCAGGTGGCTCAGACTACCATAATACCTACTCCTGCTGTTCTACCGCATCGCCCTCACAACACTGGTATGACCTCATGGGGTGTCCACTATGACTATTAACAGAAGAGGGGTAAAATGGTGGCTTGGTTTGCAGCTGAGTCTGCATCTTAAAGTGGTATTATGTAGAAATGAGTGCCTGGTGAAAAACCGTCCTATGAAGAAATGATTATGAGAAATAATGTTGAAAAACAATATATCAGAACTTAAAAGAAAAATAACATGGTGTAAGGTGGCCAGAGCAAGAGGTCTTAGGCAATGATTCATGGGCAGTGTTTTGTTTTTTTTTTTTTTTAAAGATTTTATTTTTATTTATTTGACAGAGAGAGATCACAGTAGGAGAGAGGAAGGGAAGAGATCAGAGAGAGAGAGGAAGGGAAGCAGGCCCCCTGCTGAGCAGAGAGCCCAATGTGGGACTCGATCCCAGGACCCTGAGATCATGACCTGAGCCGAAGGCAGCGGCTTAACCCACTGAGCCACCCAGGCGCCCCATGGGCAGTGTTAATGGATTGACTGTCTAGTTAGGATCCTAAGAAGTCAAGATTAAAGTAGTAATAATTAGGAGATCTGCATATACATCTTAGAATACACACAAAGTTTTGCTTATTTGGTTTTTTTTTTCCCCATAGAGATTCCCATTAAGTGACATTCTTGACATAATTGTTTCTCAGTACCTTCCTGTGAATGTCATCTTTATTTAGTTACTCGTTATTCAATAGGCCCAAGTACAATGTGGTCACAGTGGCACAATAGGAAAGCATGGATGAACTCAACAAAATGTAATAGGTATAGTCTAATCTGTTACCGCAGCATAGCAGCAACCACATTTTTTTCTTGTTTATCAGAATCATTTACCCCAAGTAGTAACAACCTAATTTTTAAGCTTTCAGATCAACTTGAACAGCTTAAGTAACCTTTTTTTTTTTTTTTTTTTTTTTTCTTTTAGGGACTGGGTCAACCTAAGAGAACCACAGCTGTGCTCACTGGAGTGTTCTTTTGGAGGTATTAGTATTTCTATGCACATGGTCTCAAAATTGTAGTGATGGAAGCAAAAAAGTTTGAAACAATATGGATTTGTGCTGTGCAAGGAAAAGCTTGCTGTCTCCACTTTTGAGTCCAGTTTGCCCACCACAGAAACCAATGTGAAGCCCCACCTAGAAGGGGATTGATTATAACCTATCTTTTTTAATTTAATTTAATTTTATTTTATTTCATTTTATTTTTTCATGCAAGAGGCTGCAATCTGTCCTTAAAGGGGTATTTACATAATCCAGATAAACCTGTGCCTCCTAATAACACTTTTTGTCAGCACCACAAGCTGTGAACTAGAGGTACCAATTGAATCAACATCAGCCCGATGATATGGTGCCTACCAATAATTTTTTATCTCTGTGGTAATGGGATTAAGGTTTTCTTCAACTGAAAAAAAGACTAGTTGCTGAATATCAAAATTGGTGGACTTTTCTGGGTTTTCTTTTTTTAAGCGGTTAGATCAACTCTACTCTTTAGACCTATGCAGGCTGTTTTAATGGGCACCCTTGTTGTGTGGCTTCTATTTGGGTTGAACCAAGCACAAACATCGGAAAAAAATAAAAATAAGCAGGAGAGTGAAGCCAGGTATTTCCATTTTTCTCCCTCTGTGCTTTTTTTGCTATAGCTTATACAATAGTTGTGATCCTTCTGACTACATCCCTCCCTGATGTCCTTTCCTTCTTGGAAGCCCAAACTTATTATATAAAAATGCTACTTTGAAATAGACCAAATTTAACCAAGTCCTGGCTTTATCAGTCATTCCAATTCAGGGAACTTGAGCTCCCTCTGACCCTCTCTACCAGCACAGCCATTGAATGAATATTACCAAGTAACTGCTGTTGATAACACATGGATCAAAATAATTGCTCACCTGAGCTTTTCCCATGATCCTGACATATAAAGTGTCAATCATAATTCTTTTTAAAAACCATTACATGTGGCATTAGTTTGCTATGCCACAATAGGTAAGTGGAGCAGAATTTGACAATTCAATAGGAAAATGCTACTACCTAAAACATGTAGCTTTGTTTTATAATGCTGGTAGGCAGAAACTAACAGTGCCTGGAAGAGGGTGTTCATGAAAAGTGGAGGCCTTCTGAGAGCTTAAAGAAGTGGATGCCTTTTCAATCTGGAATAAACAGGAATGTTTTATGTAGTAGTGGAAATTTGGCAACACTATTTACTGTAGTAACACAGGAAATGGAAAAACAAATCTCCTGAACTCCCATACCTGACAAAGTAGATTTCAAGCAGGATAAAGAAAATGACCATCAACTACTGACAATAATAAAAATGAAAAAGAATAAACTGAATAGGTACTGGTTCAGTTCCTGAGAAAAATATTAAAGGATTTATGAAAGCCTGACTTGCTGGTTTTGAAAATATAACAGGTTCTCATCTCCATTTCCTTGTAACAAAAGATTTTCAAACTAAGGGATAGTATCAGGTGTAAAGATTAAGTCCAAGGTACTGACAAAACATGGCCTCAGGGCTAAGATGTCAGGTGAGTGCCTGTAAAATAGATGAGCATGTCTAATAAGGCTCCTATGACTCTGAAGGGTTTTGTAAAACAGCACCTGACCCTGAGCCCAAGGTAAAGATGGGGTGGTCTTTAAACAAAAGGTGAAAAAAATAATAACATGGATCAAAATCAGGCACACAGGAAGCACAAACTGTTTTTTACTTAAACTCTTCTTGTTCAATTGAAAATACAAAATGAAAAGAGGCCTTTAGACATCCAAACTTCTAAAACCAAGAAATAAGCTGAGAAGTTCCCCATTTGAAAATATGGTTCATTTTTAATGAAAAAGTAAAGATACTTTAGTGAAAAAGTAGAAGAAAATAGAAAACAGATTCAGTTGCTAAATAAATCACTATTAGGAAGCATGACTGGACTCTAATCACTGAACTAGGAACATATTCTCTGCTGTATCCAATGACTTCTATGTACCTCCATTCACCACCCATCCCGACTCTTTTTATTAGTTTCAGAGATGCAATTTAGTGATTCATCATGTGCGTATAAGACCCAGTGCTCATTACATCAAATGCCCTCCTAAATTCCCATCACCCAGTTATCTCTTCCCTCCACCCATCTCCTCCCCAGTAGATAAAGAAGATGTGGGGCGTGTGTGTGTGTGTGTGTGTGTGTGAATGGAATATTACTCAGCTATCAAAAAGAATGAAATCTTGCCATTTGCAATGATGTGGATGGAACTAAAGGATATTATGCTAAGTGAAATAAGTCACCCATCCCCACTTTTTGATTGAGTCTGTGTATTATGTTATCTTATCACTATCTCAAGGTTGTAGATTAGAACTTAGGGTTAAAAATAACCTGTCTTTGGTTCACAGGACTTCAGATTAATAGAGACTCTGATTTAGAAAATATACCCAAGAAAAGTAATTGGCGTATTAACAAGATCCTGAGCTCCGCATAAATTGAACTGATTTCATAACAGCATGAAATTTCTGTAGGTTTCTATAGGGATAGGTATATTCTGCATCTGGGAGGGAGACAAATTATTAGAAACCAAAAGGAAGACTGAGATCACTGATCTCCAGTGGTTCCCAGTTAATCACAACTCCCCATATTCACTTGGCCTAGCCTTTGTGAATAGAAGCAAAGGTTCCTAGAGGAAGTGCAAGAATGGAGTCTGAAGCTAAGTTATACAAAACTTTGTCACCTCCGTGTTGATCTCTTGGAAACATTTAAACTGCCCTGTAAGAAGTACAAATATTCTGAAGAGATGCGGTCTGTGAGGAAGCTCAAGGTAGATGCACGGAGTAGCCATAAGGAGAGACACTGATTTTGTCCCATTTCCAGTTGTCCCAGCCATTAAAACCTAGGTGTGAGCAATCCTGAATCTCCCATTCAAGACTAGTTACCTGCTGAATGTGTGTGTAGATGAATGGCCTTGCTACATCTTTTTAAAAATATTGATCTACAAAATCAAGAGCAAAAAATACAATGATTTCTTCAGGCTATTAAAATTTGTAGTAACTTAAGCAATATATCATTAGAATATTCTTTGCATTAAAACCATTAAACTCTGTAATTCCAATGCTAATACTACTTATATGTATCGTCCCTTTCAATTCAAATACACATTCTGATCACATAAATTCACTGATTGATACATTAGATAATTATTAGAGCCATTATGTTTTTGTAATTGTTTTTAAATTCTTGTTCTGCACTGCTGATACTCATGAGCGATAAAAGGTTTTACAAGCCATATGTGTGGCATAAATTTTAATTTTTATCATCATTAAACATGAATCAAATTAATAAATGATAAATATCTCATGCCAGTAGATCCAAACCATACTTTTAGTACAAAATGTACAATTCACAAAGATAGCTATTAGAACCAGTCCAATCTCAGGAAAATACTCATAGGTTCAAAATCAATTATTTTCCAGACCAGTGGTTCTTCTGGGAGAAATGAGTGACAGGAAAATAGGTTAAACAACAACATATTTTATTATCTACAATGTTTTCAAACAGAGTCAGAAGTAGAAACAAATTCAGGTGCTACAATAGAATCTCAATCTCTGTTGAGCATACAATCACAGATTAAACCTGTAACACTACCTGCATTTCTTACAGCATGACCTCATTCTTGCTCTTCATCAAAAACCCTTTCATGTGCATTCCCAAACTGCCCCCCAAGCTCAAGATAACTAATTAATCTTCATTTTAATTATGATTGACTTCATTTTCATGTTCATTATAATGTCATTAATGTAGGACAGATGGCCATTGCTATGGCAACCAGGAATGCTGTGGCTGTGACTTTCAGTCTTTACTAATTAGGAGATTGCTTTGGATTACCTTAATGTAATGGACAAAAAAAATGTAATATATACCACAACACTACCTATGTTTTAAATTATTTTTCTGGTTACCTATAAAATTCCCCCAAATTAGGGTTTCCGAATTCCATCTTTATTTTTAAGGTAGGGATATATACTTCTTCTTTTCCTTTCTTTCTTTCATTTTTTTTTTTTTTTTTTTTGCCATTCTAATAAAAACTCTAGTTTGCCTTTCCTATCAAAATACTTATTTATTTTATAATTGTCTTCCATGGATTGATGCTTCTAAGAAAAATTCAAGAAAACTATTCCTTATTCATGCATAAAAACATGTTAACTTGTACATTAAAATATGCATCTTTTATTTCTAAAAACAATGTTGGAGATAACTGCTCATGATTAAGTTTCTTTAAAAATTAAAAGCCCACAGTTCATAGAGAAGAAAAACTGGCTTCAAGGTGCATGTTCAAAATTGGTTTTCATTTCATGCTGGGATGAAAGCTGAGCTTTGGAAAATAACTGATGCTGCAGCTGATCTGATGATCCGGCACCTTCTCCTCCTTCATAATATTACAGAGATCAGTGATAAAACAAAAACTGTTTCTGTGAACAATAGTGGTCTGTGTATGTCATTTTATAGTAAAAATATTAAAGTGTTGAGCGTTACTGGAATGATCTGGTTACCGTAATAAAATAGTTTTGTGGTAATATTTTTTTCTAGCATTAAATTAAAACACACATATTTTAATACTTTTATGAATTCTTATAATAATAATTAAACTTATTTGTGAAATACTTGTTATTTATTTTCATCTAAATATTTAATTTATAGGTTGCAATTCATATCATTCAAAGTATTATAATTTTTACAAGGTCATAACATGGTAAGTCTTGAAAACTTGGGTCTTAAAATAACTTTGATTTTGATGATGTATTCAAAAATACAAGCAATTCATTGAGTGAAACTGTTAAAATTCTAACATGAAATTTGTATAGGTCTAAGTAAAATATTGAAATTCTTCTATATGCAAACATAATACAATTCAGGCACTGGTTTTATGGAGATTATTTAAAGTTTTCTAGAAGGAAAAAATTGTATAGTTCCAGTCTTCTGTAGGTAAAAAGTACTGGTTGAAACCTTATTGCATATACTTATAAATACTTTATCTAAATAATCATAAAAGTACAAAGTACAAGAGATATGTATATACTTGATGATTTAGAATATTTCAAATGGCGGCCAGCCTTGAAAGCTATCTCTGTGGAAAAAATTAATTAAAACTAAACTAAACCAACAGGTTAAGAAAGGGGAGAAAATTAACCCAAACTGTTGCTATATGCTATGTTGCTTTGTTATATACATAAAATGTGTTCATTTGTGTATGGGTGTGTGTGTGTGCACAACCATATTCATGTCATGATGTTCTAGAAACAGACTTCTTGGATTTGAACTTCAACCTTACCACTTCCTATCTGTGTACTGTACAACAATTTGTATAACATCCTTCCTTCTTTATTCATGCTTAAACCTAGGATAATAATGGTATCTATTATACAGCTTAAGTGAGAAGATATAACACTCTTGGAATAATGCATGACCCTTGGTAAGTAATTACTTGGCAAGTAATACATAAGTAATTTTATAAATTAGGCTCGAAAAAAAAAAACCCAAGGGCTAACTAATAATAGAATAAAAATAAGTGATCCACTAGTGTGTTTAGTTTGTATCATTTAAAATTGTTTTTCATTAACTCTTTCATCAGCCAAGTGCTAATTTGACTGAATTTTAATGCATTTTTTTTGAGTCCTCTATTTTGGAGTAAATGTTAGCACTTGACGTATCTCTGTTGCATATAGGCCACAAAAATGAATGACAGGCCACCAGACACCTATCAAATCCCATTCTAGAAAATGAGACCTTGTTAGCTTTCAACACTCCTGAATCAGGTCCAGCATTAAGTATTCAAAGACTTCAAGTCCTAAATTAATTAATCAAAATTCACCATGAGAAACTATGACATTCAGATGTGTTCTCTGTTTGAGTCCGGGCTGAACAATCTGTTCACATCACATCAGCTTCTGAAACATTATTCCTAAATCTCTGCCCTTCCATATTCCCACCTTTCATCAATATTTACTGTTCCTTGAACTTGAAAAACTATTAAGAAAAAAGTCATGTTGTGGCTAAAAACAGCCACTGGACTGAGGAAATTGTTGTACAAAAAAGTCAGTCTACACACTTTTCAATAATTTTTTAGTCTTTCAAATTCACTATTCCTTAAAACAATATAGATGTGCTAATCTCTTAAAATGTGCATAGCACCAGGCGCCTGGGTGGCTCAGTGGGTTAAGCCACTGCCTTCGGCTCGGGTCATGATCTCAGGGTCCTGGGATCAAGGCCCGCATCGGGCTCTCTGCTCAGCGGGGAGCCTGCTTCCCTCTCTCTCTCTCTGCCTGGCTCTCCGACTACTTGTGAACTCTGTCAAATAAATAAATAAAATCTTTAAAAAAAAAAATGTGCATAGCACCACTAATAGAGCTAAAGTTTCCTTGTTGAGTTAGTATATTAGACAATATTGTGTGCAATTTGTTTTATGCTCAAATTAAATGTGAAAGTCTCCTCTATTAATATGTCTAGTTCATAGTAACTGTTTACGTGGTTTTAAATTTTAGTTTGATCCTTTACAAGTTTATGACACATGGAATGGCAGCTGTGCCTCCATGGGGAGCAATGATTTCCCAGTTATTAATCACTGCTTTAGAAAAATAACAATTACATTACAATTCAATATCGTAGTGTTCAAACTATCAACCACACAAATTCTAAAAGAATTTCTGTATGAGTATGGGTAATAGGTTTCAATTACCATTTCGTTTTATTAAATAAAGTCGTTATTTGAAACCTAGAAGTTTACCACGTGTTACAAAAAAAAGGCTACGAAAAAAATAATACTATTCAGATAGTTTTAAAACTATGCAAGGCATGATACAGTATATGGACTCAGTTTTGTTAAAAATTTGAATCAATGAATAATAACATGCTAATTATGAATAAGTCTGTTTGATTTACATTCGCATCTAAGAAGCAACAACTACAGATGAGAAAAACTAAGAACAAAACTCTTAGAATTTGGCACAAAAATTTTGTGGACATAAAATTCACACTCTCAATTTGCCATAACTTAGTAATCTCTACAAACTACAAACAAGAATTTTAACAATATCATAATTTCAATAAAGCACTAATATTTCCATTGTATCACTTGCAAAATGGGAGTAATATTTCATACTGAGTTTCATAGAAATAATATAAGATATTTTTACTTAATGAATACTCAATATTTCAAAGTCCAAATTATTACTACCTGCAATATCCAATAGTAAAATGGAAGAAGGTACCTTGTACATCCTGTTTCAGAATGGGGAATTCCTTTAACTTAGAAAATAATGAAAATATTTATGTATCGCAATGTCACTGATAACAGCATAACTGATATTAAATGTATCTATTGGCTTTTGTGTACCTTTAGTGAATGATCACAAGGATGTTAGTTCTGTGGATAATACATACTTGGATATATTATCATTTTCTCTTCTCTTTTGAATAACTTCCAACAGTGTGGTATGCACACATGCAGACAGGGATTCTTCCTGACTGCACCTTCCACTCCAGTGTTTATTTTGTTTATTTGCTCACCTTTACAGCCAAACTCTTAGAATGGTTTCTACACTTGCTAGTTTCCATTTCTTCATCTTCCTGATCTTTTGAACGCATTCCAATTAGGTATTCTCAACATAACACTACAATAAAGTCATAAAGTTTCCCAAATCATCAGAAATGTTTACATTTCAAAATCTGTATTGATTCTATATAAAAATCATTTGCTACTTCTTATCAGCATTGAACATGGGAGGCCTGTCTATTCATGTTGAAGCATTTTTTTTTTACTTTGCTTCTGAGACATCACACACGCCACTAGTTCTTGGTCACCTTTCAATTTCAATTTCTTCAATTTCTTGCTACTTTCTTCAATTTCCTAATATCAAATATGTAACTTAACTTCTCTGATCTCTTCTCTTTTATTTTTATCCTTTAAGTAATCTTAGAGTCATAAGGTTTTCATTCTGTATTAAATTATATTAAATTATATGGCTTTAATTACAATATAAACTTTTCATCAACCTAGCAACTCCTTCATTGAACTTCAGCCTTCTACCTCAAACTGGATTCTTGACATCTTCTTTTAATGATCAAATGTGTCTCAAACTCACAATGTCCAAAACTGATCTTGTTTCCAATCCAAATTCACAAAGCCTGTTTCTGCCATCCAATGTATATCACCCAATTCCTTGGTCTCAAAAGCTTGGCAGTCTTATGTTTGTTTTCTGTAATTCACATGCAATCTATCTTCCTTTTGGCCCTGCCTTTTAAATATATTCAGACTCTGTACATTTTTTCATTCCTTCCTCAGCTAGCACTGTTTTCCCAAACGCCATTATTTCTTTCATGGGCAAAAGTAACAGCTGCTAAGTTATTTACTGTATACTCTACTATTCACTTTTCTATATTATTCCTTATCAGCAGCCACTGAACAATAGTTTTTGGATTTTATTTTGTTTTTCTTTTTCTTTGCTTTGTTTTCCTTGTGGCACTGAAGATATTGCATTTAGCATCAGATAATCAATTGTTAGCAGGCAAAGAGCAAATTAAAGCTATCTTAAATCTATCAATATCCCACATCACCGTTATCTATATTCTGGCCTCTGCCATCACTCACTTAAACTATACCATAATCATCTCACATATTCTTGTTTGATACCATCTTTTTTGATGACATTATTTGAATGCTATCTTGCTTTTCTGCTAGTTTTTCCCACACTTAAGTAGATCTGTTTCATGACAATATTCTGTTAGTTTTTGTATGTGGCATAAATCACTTGCTCCATCTTTGAAGAGTTTACAAGATAGATTTCAGTATACTTAATGTTACCTTCTAAGTCTAGTATGCTCTGGTCTCTGCTTCTCAAATCTATACCCCTTGCCTCCTGGTACTCATTTACCACTGCAAATAATACTGTACCAGTTTAAGATCTTTATGCCTCTCCATACTATACATACTATTTCAGTGTCTTGGTACTTAGAATTACTTTTTCTGTTTTCACAAATTCCCATCTCCATTCTGTATCCTTTGACTAATCCCAGTATATTTCAAGATTAAATACAGATGTGCCACATTTAGAAGGACATTATGCCCCCAAACTCCACTATAATTTTGCAGAGCTGGAATAGATTTTATAAAATTCTCTATAATTTCAATGCATTAAAAAATCGTGTATAAAACAGAAATACTATAGGAATATCTGCATTATGCAGTGTATACAAGTCATGTGATGTGTTTGTAGAATTGCTTGGCAAATTTTTAATAGTGCAATATATCTTAATATTTTTATTTCTTTGCTAGTGTTTATGTTCATGTATTTATTTATATTAACTTGCATCTGTCTGAGAAAGTTCCTGTAATGCTTTTGAAGACTTTTACTTTCCCTCTTTCTCTTCCTTCTTCCCTTCCTTCCTTCCTTCCTTCCCCTCCCTCTCTTTCTCTTTTTCTTTTTTTCTTTCTTTCTTTCTGTGAACAGTGTGGCAGGGGCAGAGGGAGACACCCTTAAGCATGCCCTACACCCAGCATAGAGGTCAGTGTGGGACTTGATCTTGATCTCAGGACCCTGAGAAAAGGATTTGAGCTAAAACCAAGAATCAGATGCTTAATCAACTGAGCCACTGAGGCACCCCCAGTTCCTGTTAATGTTTGTAAGAGAAATTCTTACAAGGAGGGAACATTTGTACTTAGAAAAATACTTTTATAAAACAACTAGGGGCGCCTGGGTGGCTCAGTGGGTTAAGCCGCTGCCTTCGGCTCAGGTCATGATCTCAGGGTCCTGGGATCGAGTCCCGCATCCGGCTCTCTGCTCAGCAGGGAGCCTGCTTCCTCCTCTCTCTCTGCCTGCCTCTCTGCCTACTTGTGATCTCTCTCTGTCAAATAAATAAATAAAATCTTTAAAAAAAAAAACTAAAATAAAAAGTATCATGAATATGAAGTAATACTTATGAGAAAACAACAACAAAAAGACACATAATCCCTTTTGCATTAAAAAGGAAAGAGGATTTAGAAGTGGCTTTGAGAAGAGAAAAAAAGCAGAGGAGTGGATTGGCTAAGTATCCTGGTGTGCTGGCTGCAGTTCTTTTAGGAAAGGAGATGTCTAAAACTCAAATTTAAATGATTTGGTTTGCAACTATTTCACCCGCAAATTAAATTTAAGGATGTGTGGCACATACAAGTACTGGTAGTTGATTTTTATCTTTATTGTGTGTTTGTTTGGGGGGAGATTTGACTATATTAATTATATAAAATGGCTGTGATCCAAATCTTACTCTACGCCAAATCATAGAGTAAGTAAAAAGACAAATTGTGCATTTGGAGGATCTCCTCTCAGATAAAGAAGCAAGCAAGCAGAAGGTAGAGGTAACCAGGAGAACCTAAGGACTTAGGTAGTTGGAGAAACCTTGCAGAGCAACTGAACAGGGTTGATGTAGATCATATAGAGATCTCAAGTCTCAGGTCCCAGCTAAAGTCTGGGATTCATTTATATCCACCGTAATGGACTCTACAAATGTTTTATATGTCCATCTCCACTGTTTATCTAATTTTGAGGAAACAGTCTGAGCATCTTTTTGATGACAACATGTGGAACAAGTGGTCTCTCACTTTTTTAATTCAATCCTATACATTGGCAAAATCAGAAAGAATGGTATGCCCTCAATCTCATTACTAGTTTTTATCCATGGCTGATTCTTTTAATAAATTCCTTACATATTTTTGACGCTGCCGAATCCCATTTATCTAGAAAAGATTGCTGATACATAAGAAGATTTGTTTCAGATTTTATTCCCTATGTACTGATGGCATCATTTTTAAAACCTGAGATATAAAATAAAGTAATAAGACACCTTTACTTTATGTGCAATAAAGTCAGGCCTATTAAAAATGTATTTTGAGACTGTAGTATAGAAAATAAAATTTCATAGAATTGAGATATGGATTTCTTTCTAATGAAATGGTGATACATAACGAATTTTAAGTTTTCCCCTGTGCATGTATGTCTTCATCTCCAAATTTTAAAAAGTGGTTATTCTTGGAATCTACAACAGTGTGTGTTACATGGTTAGTCAAACTTTGAACTATAAAAAGACAATAACCTAAATATGTGAAAGACTGTATGGTTTAGGTTTTGTAACTTTTTGTTATGATTTTTATAGTATTATCAAAGAAGCCATCACTGCTTTGCATGAAGATTGATGCCCATAAAAAAAATCAATATGGTTTATGCTATTTTGTAATTATGTCTTACTACAGAAAGTAGAATGTTAGTAATGTAATTCCTTCTCCCAAAGTCCAATGTCATAACACTTTATTTATAGGAAAAAAATGTTTATAGCAATAACTCATTAATACTGAAAATAATGACATAATTTAATTTTTTTCATAATAAGACCATAATTTGGGTATTAATATTTTTATTTTCTAGTATTTATTTCTATAAAATTTGCTTTTAGATTATTGACAAATACATAGTCACCAGATCTTTGGATGTATCTATCACTGAGTGATACTGTTATTGTGTGTGAATCTCTTATTTGTTGATTATTCTTTCCAGAGTACTCTGATCCACTTCTTCAACTAGTCAAGGCTCATTTATGGACTTCTGCAAAAGTATCACTCTGGCACTACCTTTCACTGGAATTCTTGGTTAGAATACATTTCTAGATATTCTATTTTGTTGTTGTTGTTGTTGTTGTTGTTTATCCCCAGCAATTTTGTCACTATTTTTCTCCAGCATGTGGCTTGAATATATCTTTATTAAAATTTGTCTTAAAAATGAAAGTGGGGTACAAAACACAAGATAGGGATGATTTATTGATGTGTTCATTTATACATTAAAAATTATTTTCTTCTTAATTTGTCTCTAAAAGTGTGATCATTGGAAACTTTATTGTCAAATTAATGGTTATGTCTGTGTGATTCATGTGCTTTACAATAACTTTTTAAAATGAAATTTATTTATTATAATAGTTTGAGATTTACAATAAAAACACAACATAGTTTAGAGTTCCTAGATAGCACACATGCAGTTACCCATTCATTAACCTTTTATCTTATTATGATCTATTTGTATAACTAATGAACCAATATTGATACATCTATATTAATTACCTTAGTTGTGCCTAATGTCCTTTTCTTTTTCTTCTTTTTTTTTTTTAAGTTTTATTTATTTATTTTAGAGAGAGAGCATTAAAGAAGTGGTAGGGGGCCAGGGAAAGGTAGGGAGTCTCAGGCAGACTCCACTGAGGAGGGAGCCTAACTTGGGGCTCACACTCATAACCCTGAGATCATGACCTGAAACTACAACCAAGAATCAAACCCTCAATTGATTGAGCCACCAAATAGCCCCCTAATGTCCTTTTTTCTCTTCCAGTTATCTATTTCAGGATACCTTATTACATTGAATTGTCATTTCTCCTTAGGCCTTGTTTGGCTCTGATGGTTTCTAGAGCTTTCTTCATTTTTGTTAACATTAAGAATTTGGAGGAGTACTGATCATGTATTTGCAGAATGTTCCCCAACTGGGATTTTGTCTGATGCTATTGTTATGACTGGTTGAGGTTATGGAGTTTTAGAGAAAGAGTACAAAGATAAAGTGCCGTTTTCATCATGTTATATCAAGGGTACAGGTTATCAGCATGACTTATCACTGACTTTGTTGAACGTGATCAGCTGGCTCAAGTTTTGTTTTTGTCCACTGTAACATTTTCCTTTGTTTCTCCTTTCCATACCATGTATTTTTAATTTTCTATTTAAAAATGAATTATTAGGGGCGCCTGGGTGGCTCAGTGGGTTAAGCCGCTGCCTTCGGCTCAGGTCATGATCTCAGGGTCCTGGGATCGAGTCCCGCATCGGGCTCTCTGCTCGGCAGGGAGCCTGCTTCCCTCTCTCTCTCTCTCTCTGCCTGCCTCTCTGCTTACTTGTGATCTCTCTCTGTCAAATAAATAAATAAAATCTTTAAAAAAATAAAATAAAATAAAAAATAAAAATGAATTATTAGATAATGTGTTCTCTCCCCCTACCCTTTTTTATTATTAACTTAAACTATTTTCATTTTAATATAGTCTCAAGTTGAGAGAAGTCTGCCATGTTGAAATGGAAAGCCTGAATTATTTTAATAAACCATTAACTCAGGGAATTACAGTGCTGCCTTAAAGGAATTAATATCCATACCATGAACTGAATATAAATAGCAAAGAAAATTATAAAAAAACCTTTCCCATTGTATTCTGTAATGGCTCCATGATGATAAAAATATATTTATAAGTGCATTTTATAGAATAGTTACAAGATGGAAATATTAATTAATTAATATTAATTAATTAATTTTATGCACATTTAATCTAGAGTACCATGCAAGTTTGAATTATTTAATTCATTATATATCATTGTTTTTCCTGTTTTGGAAATACATAACAATTCTACTCCGAAGTTAATTTATGCAAATATACACTTTGAGCTTTTCTTTTAAAAATCACAGAAGTTCTTAATGTTTATGTCATGAGTGTAAATGTTTTGACAAATTATGATACATAAAATGTGATGTTATTATGGTTTAAATGTTTTGACAGAATATTTTTAAGGAACCTAGCTTATTTATAAATAAATACCATCTTCCAGAATTGAAATGACACATCACTTGCTGTGAAAAGTAGTTATCAACTTGGGGGACACCTGGGTGGCTCAGTTGGTTAAGCTATCATACCTTGTTTTCATCTGGCTTAGATCATGATCTCAGGGTGATGGGATGGAGCCTGGCATTTAGCTCTGCACTCAGCGGGGAGTCTGCTCATCACTTACTCCCCCTCAGCCCTTCCCCACATAACTCTCATGCCCATGTGCATACCTGCACTCTCTTTTTCCCTAAGATATAAATAAATAAATTATATCTTAAAAAAAATAAAGAGAAGCATTATCAATTTGGTATAATTAACAATTAAGAGACAGTTCCATGTTAACATGCCTGAGAATGTGCTGGGATTACATATTACCTTTGGCAATTCTATTTCTCTGAATTTCTAGCCTGCGATGAAGTGAAAATGTAACAATCTAATGGAGATAATAAGCTATTTGATAAGTTAAAATATAACTAATTTTGTGAAGAAATATGATTCCTGGATGTAATAAGCAATCAAAACAAGAAAAAAGTAGAAGAGTGAATGGAGAGTTTCAAAATCCATGGATAATAAATAGAAACATTTACACATGAAAGTGCTTCAAGTATCATGTAATTTCTTATTTGGCTTTAATAAAGTAGTAACTACAGATGGACTGCTTATCAAAGAAAGCTTTAGGGAGCTTAATTACACTTACATAAAATAACCCTTTCAGTTGTTAAGTATGAATTGAGTGAAGAAATCTATCATTACATTTTTAATAATGTATTCAAATTGAAATATTTAGACATTTTCAGCATTTAGTAATTTTCTAAGAGTGAGTCAGCAGGTTCAAAATTAACATATTTCTTCAATGTAGGCTAATTTAGTTATTAATTTACATAATTTACTTAATGCAAGCCACTTTCTGAAACATTCAATTTCTTAATCTTTAATGAAAATCTAATGTCTTAATTATAATATAGTAGTCTCTGAACACGACTAAATTGAAATTATCACATAATTTAGCTTTTTGCTTGCAGCAATCAATGAGCTTCTATCACTTTTATGAGTGTGTTTTGAAAAAATAAAAGCTCCCCTAAAACTATGAAATTGTTTAAGATTTTAAATTTGTTTAGACAGTAGTATTTCCTTCCCAGAATACTATTTCAAAGAGAAAAATGATCTTATAAATAAAAACATGAATTATTTTTTAAAAGCTATAACTATAGTCAGTATTAGTTTAATTTTAACTGGCTTATGATTTTTTTGTGTGTGTGTTCTAAATTTTCTGTGTTTTTCTTTTTGTATTTTGAACTTCTCTGGTAGAACATTTTAGCTGTCTCACATTAGTTTTTTTAGAGAAATGAAGCCAGATAATTTACTTGGGGGTTATTCTCTATTTTAATTCATATCACATTAGATTTAAGTATTAAGAAACTATGCTCCTACACATTACCATATCTCTATATTTATGTTTTTATCATAAATCACAGTTTATACCTTGTGTGTATTAATCTAAAATTATAATGCATTGAGCTCCACGCTGCCTGTGGAGCTTCATTGGGATTCTTTCTCTCCCTTTCCCCTCTCCACTCAAGCCCTTTCAAAAAAAAAATTTTTTTTTAATTAAAGACTTGTGAGCACCAAAGGATGTTATCAAGAAAATATGACACAATCTATAGAACTTATTTGCAGGTCATATATCTGATAAGGGTCTAGCATCCAGAGCCTATAAAGAACAGTTACAATTTAAAGGAAACAAGAACAACAAAAATCCAGCTTTAAAAAGGGCAAAAACTTGAATAGGCATTTCTACATAGAGGACACATTAATAAAAACAGAGAAGAAGAGCCTAAAAAGATGTTGATGTTGTACCTGGATGGCTCAGTTGGTTAAGCATCTGATTTCAGCTCAGCTCATTTTCCTGGGGTGCTGAGATTGAGCCCCATGTTAGGCTCCTCACTCTCTCTCTTTCTCTTTCTCCCTCTGCCCGTCCCCTAGATCATGCTTCTCAGTCTCTCTCTCAAATAAAGAAATAAAATCTTTCTTGTAAATAAATAAGATCTTTTAAAGAAAAGATGCTCAACACCATCAATGCAAATCACAACCACAATGAAATATAACTTCAAACCTATTAAGACAGCTATAATAAACAACAACAAGGACAAATTATTGGAAAAGATGTGGAGAAACCGGAACATTAATATTTTTGGTGGAAATGTAAAATGGCATAACACTTGTGGGAAATGTCTTGCACCTACCAAAACGTTAATCACAGAATGACCATGTAACCTTATAATTCTAAAGCATATACTGAAAAGTATTGAAAACAAATACTCAGGCAAGTACCTGAGCATACATAGTCATAGGAACACTATTCACAATAGCCAAAAAGGCTGAAACAATCCAAATAAATGTCCATTAAAGAGCAAATAAATAAATGGATGGTAGTGTATGTATACAGTGAAATACTTCTCAGCCAAAAAAGGATGCCACATCATGGATGAATCTTGAGACATTATGATACAGGAAAAGATCCAAATACAAAGGGTCTCAGGTTATATACCATGTACATTCCATGTACATGACATATCAAGAATAGATAAATCCATACAGACAGAAAGTGATTTGGTAGTCGTGAGGGGCTGGGGGGGAGGGAAGATTAGGAGTAATTGTTTAATAAGCATAAGATTACCTTGTAAGATGATGAAAAGGTATTAGAACTTATTTAAGTGATAGTTGCAGAACACTGTGGATGTATAAACGCTATAGAAATGTACAGTTTAGGGATGTCTGATGGCTCTGTCAGTTAAACATCTGATTTTGGCTCAGGTCTCAGGGTCCTGGGATACTCAGGCTCCCTGCTCAGCAGGGCATCTGCTTCTCCCTCTCCCTCTGCCCCAACACCCACTTGTGTGCTCTCTCAATCTCTAATAGATACATAAAATCTTAAAAAATATATACATTTTAAAATGGTGAATTTTATGTTCTGTGGATTTCACCCCAATAAGAAAAAAAAAGAAAAATATTATGTAGGGTTTATTTGAAATTCAAATTTGATTGAATACCCTGGATTTTATCTGACAGCCTAACTATATCATATTATATGTATCACTTACTCAATGCTATAAAAGGCAGTCATTTACTGCATTATTTTTTAAAACAGCAAAGTTTACTATATTGTCAGTTACTCTTTTCATCACTGAAAATAAGACAATGATTCCTCTGGTTTTAACAGTCATTTTTGCTTTTCAGAAATGTAAACAGCTACAAAGAGCAGAGGTGAAAGATCCCCATGTTTACATAGAAATGATTTTTTAAAAATCTGTATAAAAGTTACCACTCTCTGTTTGATTTTTCTATTATTCAGAAATCACTATTCTTATCCCCCTTCCTGTATTCCTACGCATCATATCTTATTTTCATTACCAATGTAGCATCAGATTAACACTAGTTAAATTATTTTAAACTTTCATTTTACTTCCAGATGATTTTCTCCAGTCATAGCATCTGTGTTTTTTAGATCTATTGCTTTTTGATGTATATAATGTAATGCAACAAGACAACTCAAAAAGGAAGTGAAGGCAAGACAAACAGAAAATCGAAGTATTTATTTTCCTTTTTCTTTTAATTTAATAGAAGCGACCTTACTGATAGTTTATTTTTCCAACCAAATAGAAAAGATAGCTGTGATTTTTGCAATCTCTTTACAACAGAACAAAACAAAGCCCAGAAGAAATGCCTGTGTACATAAGCTAAGCCTGAAGCACTGAGATGTTTATTAGATGGAGGGCTGGGGTTACATGACAAGCATCTTAAAACATGATTTGAAATGAGGCTTAGAGAATTTTCCCTGCAAGATGATCCTACTAATAGGAGGGCAGCATGGATCAAGCACTCTCTGCCCACTGCGGAAGCAGGGCTAGGTGAAAGTGAGTACTGGCTTAGTGGAAACTGCGGTATTCAAAGAGTGCCCACTGTGGATTTAAAATGAGAAAGAGATGAGCTCAGCAAGTCAGAGAGATCAAATCCTCTGGTTCCTTTAACTCCAGGAAGACTTACAAAAATAATTTTTTTAAAAAAATAATTCCTGAACGCAGTGGAGTTAAAATTTGAATTTTATAGACCCTTGAAAATGGGCTTGATTGAGTTCAGTGAGATAACATATTTATTTTGCATTTCCATTTCTCATAATCTCTATGGGCTTGGTTAAAATGTCAGAAAAGTAGTCAAATGTCTATCCTATATTTAAATACAGAAGTCATGTGTCTTTACTACATTGATCAATGTGTCTCTTTCTCTCATGCACAATATATTTTACAGAGTATGAAAGTTTTTTTTTTCCACTAAAAAGGAGTTTAAATTAATAATTTAGTGTTACATACAGTAACTATCAAAAGCAAAGTAGTATAATTCACATATTGGCTTATATAAACTTTTTGAACATTGCAATAAATTGCCCCTTGGGAAATCAGGTCATGTTATGTCTTTTCATAAGAATAAAGACTTGCATATATCTTAGTTAAATTCAGGTAGAGCTCATGTAGTACACAACATTGCATTTTTAGACAGTAATGGCAATGAGCTGTTCTTCCTAGAAAGGGTGATTTGAAGTACCCCAACAGTACAAAACCAGGGAACATAATTCTGATATGTATTCAGATCAGAAAATAACTTCTTTCAGAGAATGCTTAACATTCCCTTCTCATTCCCATAACAACAGAAAGAATGCTGATGCTACTTAGCAAACCCAGGCTCCAAAGTAAAAGGAGGGGCTAGAATTATAATGGTACAGAACTAGAATGATAGTGATCGCTCTTGGGGTAAAACAAACAAAAGCCACCATTTTGAACAATGCAAGACAGATCCGTTAAAATACAGAATCGAACTCATTAGATTTGATTCAGCACGTAGGGTTAGCGGTGTCTCTTACCATGCCATATCCTGTTATCCAAAGCCTGCCTCTATTTTGGTGATAAGGCCACAACGACAAACTAGACAACCAGGAAAAGAGGCTGCTCAGAGACTTCAATCACATTAGACAGAGTTGTAATAAAGAAAAATAACAACAATATGTAGAAAATACTTCCATAAGCTTCAGAAGCCTGGGGTGGAGGTCTAGTCTATGTTTGCCTAAATGGTTTAGGATGGAGAAGGACAGAATGATGAATGTGCGGAGACAAAAACTGCTCTGTGCGGCTAAAACCTAGGGGGTGTGTAAGGAGTGGGGGAAGGAGATGTTGAAAAAAGAGGCCACCTTGAGAAACTCCATATGCTGTGTGAAAGAAAATATGATAATAACATGGAGTCATTGAAATTTTAAATCAAGAAATTGACTTGAATTCATCTGTACTAAAGAAAATGGAGAGGATGGTGGAATTATGTGTCAACAACAACGAAACAATGATAAAACCTGTATAATGTGACTGGAGATAGAGAAAAATGAAAACACTAGTATCATAGAATTTAGTGAGTGGTTAAACACAGTGACTTGGAGAAAGGAGAGTCAAAATGTCATCTTGGTTTCTGAATTGGTCAACTAACTGGAGGTTGGTATAATTTGCTGACATAGGGCAACCAGAAGAGAAGCAGGTTAGTTTGGGACATTTATAGCACCGAGCCTTTGAGTCAATTGGTTTAGGACACTTAGAGCCCAAGTTTGGGACTTGTAAGTGATGCCTGTGGTTCACACAAAGTGAATTGATTCAGAGGCTTGGTGCTCTAAGTGTGGATTAAAATCTCAGAGGATTAAAAACATAGAGGTTTATTGTTCACTTGTACCTGTACATTGTGGATAAGAGGTGTTTTCTGAATTCCAGATGATTACTTATTTCAGTGAGAACCATTCCTTATTGAAATGTTTCATGGAAAGAGAATTAGAGGCTCAGATGATTCTTGCATCAGGCATAGTTTTAGGGGCACCATGATTATTGTGTCAGTGCATGGTGTTTCAGAAGAAACCTGGCCTGGCATCATCATCAATTATACACACACACACACACACACACACACACACACACACATATATTTTATTTTTTTAAGATTTTATTAAGATGGCTGCATACTTCAAAGAAATTTGATGGAGAGTGAGAGACAGCGAGAGAGGAAATACAAGCAGGGTGAGTGGGAGAAGGAGAAGCGGGCTTCCCACTGAGTAGGGAGCCCCCTGCAGGACTCGGTTCCAAGACCCTGGGATCATGACCTGAGCCGAAGGCAGATGCTTAATGAATGAGCCACCCAAGCACCCCATCAACTGCATTCTTATAAGCTTCTATTCCAGTCCCATTGTCATTAACCTTTTTCTGCATGAGTCACAGTAGTTCTTAAGAGAAGGATACTTGCTCTTGTAATGCAAGATATTCTCAGCAAAATATTTTCTATGTTTAAAAATCTAAAAGTAAAACTTTATAATTTGCATTCACAATTTCAACAATTTGTTTAAAAGTAAAAACTTTGAACTTTTACTAACCTACTATGAGTGTCCAGACTCTATCTCACAGTTTTCAAGAATTAGAGTTAGCCCAAAGTACTTAGACCCTGGAATTCATGCTGAATTACCAGACAAGATTTCCTTATCTGTCAAGTAAAATTGTTTTTTTGGAGTGTTGTTCAATTCCAGTGCACTTGACTTGAGAGAAGCTCAGTGCAGAGGTGTTATTATTAATGTTGGACATTCAAATGGAACTATTCAAATTTTAGACATCTTTTCTTCCAGGAGTCTTCAGTATTGCTATATAGTAATCTCCTTTCCAAAGGCCAGCTATGCATTAACAGAGTACCATGGATCAGTTACTAATCCCAGGGAGCGGAACATTGCACTATTTACTATCCCAGAGGTAGACCCCAAATACTTCTGATCATTGCATAGTATAAGAGTCACCAAGATAAAACAAACAACGAAACAAAGAAACACAAAAAAACGCAGGCAAGCATTCAATGGAAGCTTTATATACATAGAGAAGAGATATAGCAAGATCAGCTTCAATATGGGTTGGTCTCTCATGACTATCGGGTTTTCTTAGCAACTGACACAAGGCAATTTGCCTATTTGCCTGGCCACACTCTCTGAAGCCCCAGTGCTTTGCAAGGCTGACCTCTTCCCCACGGAATCTGAAATACTGAAAGCAGGGGGCTTGCCTGAGCACCGTGGACATACATCTTTTCACAGAACACAGGAGCATACAGTGAGCTAGAAATAGGGAAAGATATGCCCACACAAGGCAATAAACTGGGTACAGGCTCTGTGTGTTCTTCATGTCTTCGTAAGAAAAGTGTTCCAGGCCCAATACCTATTTTTAGGTAGTTAAGCAGAGGTCAAAATACTGTGCATGTGGAATTGTATTTCCCAGTCATATCCTATGTGAATACTACGAGAGTTCTTTTAAGATACACAGAAGACCTCCATTAGAGAGCCATGTGGATCAGGGTCTTATCCTTCCTCACTGATCTGAGAAGTAAAGTAAATTCCATACATCAGTTTTTCATTCCTAAAATGAGGATCCTATCCAAATGCAAAGAGTTATTGTGAAAACTAAATGTGCTAATTCATGGTAAATGCTTAAAATTATGACTGCCACAGAGTAAGGGCTAAATAAAATTTATCACTGTTATTATTATTATTATGGTTAATATTAAAAGTGTGGTCACTTGTCTTTCAAATAAAAACTAGAATATCTCAAAAAGATTATTCCTGGTTAAATAGGATCTTGTAGAGGATGATTGGTCATAAACATCAATGGAGTAAGTAGTTGCAAATTTTATATTACACTATTATTAGTAGTCATGAATTTATTATTATTATATTACTAGTTTAATTTTATTTATTTATTTATTCACTACACCCCTTTGCTTGTGGTATAGCATCCCCCATGCTATTATATCCTTACCTATAAATTACCACAAATCTTTAGTCTTTGGAGCTAAGAAGACACAGAAACAAAAAAAGAAATTCCAAATATTATTTCTAAAACTAGTTATTGGTAAACTGTTCTCCCTATGAGATTTATATGCATTTTTTGGAAATGAATTTGTCTATCTACATATTTTAATTTTTGTTTTTTTCTGTCAAATTCAGATAATAGTTTATAGATAAATCTAATATTTGGTTGTAACCTATAAATTTGCCTAGATTATTTAATTTTGAAATATTCAGTGATTTGAAAAAACTACAATAATTATTATGTACTATTATTAAATATTCAATAGTATAATTTTGTAAGCATAACAAAATTATTATTATTTTTTAAAAATTTATTTATTTGTCAGAAAGAGAGAGGGAGAGAATAAGCACAGGAAGACAGAGTGGCAGGCGGAGGCAGAGGGAGAAGCAGGCTCCCTGCCGAGCAAAGAGCCCGATGTGGGACTTGATCCCAGGATGCTGGGATCATGACCTAAGCCGAAGGCAGCCACTTGACCAACTGAGCCACCCAGGCGTCCTGCATAGCTAAATTATTGACATACAAAATTATTGACATACAAAAATATTGACATACAAAATTATTTTTAGAAAGTAACTTAAAGTGATTTTGAATAGTACTATGAATTAAAAGTATGAAGTATTTTTAAATATAACAAGTTCAGAAATGTTTGAGATCAATACAAAATATAACATCTTAGACAAAAATAGATATAAAATGTAAAAACCTACATGTTTCAATGGGAAATATGGTGAGGACTATCAATAAAGTTTTCTTTTATTATTGAAGGGAAAGACATAAAGACATATGAGTCAGGAAAAAGCAAAGTGTGAAGAATATTTTAGAATGCAGTGAAATGTAATTTTTGAATAAGTGGCTTACAATGCAGAAGATAGTGTAAAGTGACTCATTGTCCCATTGTATATTGACGCGTAAGTGAGTTCTATAATAATCTTCTTCACATACTAGAGGCTAGATTAGTTATCATCTGAGGAGACCCTGAACTGTCAGGAGAAATTCAGTATAAGAGGTTTTTTTTTTACCTTTCAAAAGCAGATCCAGGACTTTCAGCATGGAGTGCTTATATGGCAGTCAAGTGAAGAGCTGGAGACTCCTCCAGGAATAACTTCTGGGAAACTAACTCACTCAGAATTTATAAAACTTATCTAGAAGCTCAGTGAAATTTAAACTCAAACAATAAATTACAGTTTAGAATGTTGAGCTATAAAAGAAGAAATGTTGGTAGACATCATAAACTACCCAATCATTCTCATTCCTAACAACATTGATGGCCAGCATCAGACCTTCGAAGAAGCCAAGGTCATTTGACTTCAATCTAGGAAAATCACTGGTCAGTTGGAGCTGTACATAAATGTTCATCCATCATCCAGGGCCAGTAAATCCAGCCTCTAAGGGGGAAAATATTTCATACCCAGCAAATATTTACTCAAAAACAAATATTTGTGGTTGTAGATAAAAGCTTTAAACTTAGGTGTACTGAAATTTTAACTAGAAAAAAAGTTATTAGGTAACAAGTAACTTCTTTTTTCCAGCGTAGGTATAATGTCTAGACAAGTCAGATTTTATCTAAATAAAGAATGGTTTATTTTGTAAGTAAATAATGGGTGCGTAAAGTTTGCTGTTTTCTGTTTTACAAAATTTTAGAAAATATGCAAAATCCTCCATCTTAGGGAATTTAGCCTGTTTAAAGACTGTGAAGAAAAAAAAAAGAAAAAACCCCAAAAAATAAAAAAGAGTATATGAAATTAGCATTCACATGAGTGTACTGTAAAATGAAGTTGGAGAAAAGATTTGTTGTATGAAGACTTCAAATTTATTTTAAGAACAATAGCAAATAACGATGACTTTCTCTTCCTGAACTTTCATTCTAAATATGGAGAATGCTGGGACTGGTAGGAAGAAAAATAGGAGGCTATTTTGGTAAGCAAGAAATTAGGGGCTTGGAACAGTAAGTACAGAGAATTAAAAAAGAAGGTAATTGACACACAAGAAAAACCATTTCGACAAGTCAATACTTTTTAGCCGAGAATGGAAATTGAGGCTACATATTTTGTTAAACATAAAGTGATTCTTCTAAAGACAAAACCTGAACAATATTGAACACAATCCATACATTTCCAATAAGTAATCAAACATAATGCACACTTCATTAGAGACAGCAGGTGAAAAGATAAAATGAATCAATAAAGCAAATGATAAAACAAAGTCATTAAGCAATCAACGAAAGTTAAGTGCAATCTAATAAGACATGCGTAAACATGGATGTGCAAGAAGCAGCTGTGATGAGTAACCACTGACAAAAAATTCCTTACTTGTGCCCAGTTACTTCTCCATTTATAAACCCTGTGATTATATTAGGTCTGCCATAATAATCTAGGATAACCATCTTATTTTAAAGATTAGCACTATTCCATCTGTAATTTTAATTCTCCCTCACCATAAAGTATAACATTCACAAATTCTGGGGAGTAGGAAATGGGCATTATTGGGTGGAGGTGAGCAGTAAGTGGTGATATTATACTGCCTGCTACAATTATTTAGGATAGGTAAAACAGGTATGTTTTTATTTGAGGAAACAAAGCAGTGGAAATGGAAACACTGATTTTTTTTTTTCCTAAATGAATATCTAATTGAATGAGATAAAGTTAAGAACAGAGATGCAGGGCTTATTTTTGCAAAGGAGAGGCTCTATCCCTTAAAGATCTCTTACCTACTATATTTAGACAACCATATCAAATAACATCAATTATCCTGAATAAAACAGTTTATTTTAGACTCCAGTAATAAATAAGTATTAATTATTGACCACTTATTTAGGTAACTGTCAAAATAATTTATTAATGAACATTTACTTTTTAAATTTTTAAATAGGTTTTATTGATTTTGTTTTTTCATTATTTATTATGTTCAGGTGAACATTTATTTTTTTAGAGTAAAAAGATATCATAAAAATTTGCTTTAAGATATTTACAAGTTTACAGAAATATTATTTAGTTAAAGTAACTATGCAAAATCACATAAAGAAATTTTAATTCTATTGACAATACACAACAGCCACAACTCTAAATCCCTAGCCTTTAAAGAAAGGAAACACATGGCAGTTGTTATATTCAATTTCAACCATTGTAAGGCACTTGTTGTAATTCCTTGTACACCGCATCTACGACAGAAAATGATGTATGTTTCACTGGAAACTTGCTAAGCTCCATCATCATACACTAATGAAGGCAGCATGGTAGACCCAATAACGGTCCACAGAAGTGCCCATGCCCTAATCTCTGATGCCTGTGAATATGTATGTTACATGGATAAAGGAACTTTGCTAATTTAAAGGAAAAGAGCTTTAAATACGGGGACAACTCCGGATTAACCAGGCGAGCTCTTAAAGGTAGAGAACTGTCTCAGCCTGGAGACATTAAACACGGAAAAAAGTGGAGTCAGAGAAATTCCATGTGTGGAAAGAATTTGATGCAACATTGTTGAATCTGAAATAGTGGTCAATGTGTACAAGGACTAGAGAGAGGTTTCCAGAGCTAAGGGAAGCCATTAGCTGACAGACACCAAGGAAGCAGGGAGCTTACTTCTATAACTTCAAGGAAACAGATTTTGCCAACAACCTAAGTAAGCACAGAAGTGAATTTTCACCAGATCCTCCCCCTACAAACCCAGCCAAATGATGACTTGATTTTGGTCCTGTGAATTATCAAAAAGAAAAATTAGGCCAAACTAGACTTCTGACTGACAGAGCTATAAAAATAAATTGAATTAAATAAAATACATAAATTGAAACATACTTAATAGAAGTATAACCATCAAATGGAATAATACCCAATAATAAGAAAGAACCATTTATGAATGCAGACAACAAAAGAGGCTAATCTCAACAACATCATGCTGAGTGAAAGAAGTAGAAACAAAAGTACATACTGTGTAATTCCATTTATAAGAAATGCTAGAATGTGCAGAAATTATCTGTGGTGATATAAAACAGACCATAGGTTGTCAGCATTGGGAAAGAGAGTGATTTTGACGGCAAAAGGACATATGAAAATGCTATGAAGTGAAAGAAATACTCCAAATCTTGACTGTGATTCTGGTTACATGGGAGGGTAGATACATAACTAAAATATGTATGCATGTATACCTAGAGGTTTCTCTATTTTTGTTATTTCACTCCCCAAACCCCTCTCTACAGTGCAAAAAGAATATCTAGTCTAAATTATAAGTTAAATCATTTTAATTCATGCTTTAAAACTATTCAGTATCTTGTCTCACTCCCTTTAAAAAATATTTTTTTTTCATCTGCTTTCTCCATACCTGCAACACTCAAGTAATAGACATGATTTCATTTATTTGAAATAAATGATGTCTCCTCATCATTTGGGTCTCCTTTCTAGACAGCCAAATACAAAGGAAAAATGCTTAAGTTTTAATCATCTCCCTCATTTCTTTTGTCCTTTCACTGCATATATCATGGCTTGGATTTTACCTCTTTCTTAATTAACCTTAACTGCAGTGTACTTCACAGTAACTTCAGTGAGTCAAAGCATTGGTTCTGCATTTTTCTCAGCAATGTATATTGAGTGCTTAACACATTACCTAGCATACACTTTTCAAAATATAGTTGATTTCATTAAGAAAAGGATAAATGAAAAAAAAATAAATGCATTAACACAAGGAAAATATATCTATTATTTTAATTATTCTCCTCTGCTTTTTTTTTTTTTTAAGCTATCATCTTTTTATTTTTTTTTCTTTAGAGAGAAAGAGCCTGAGAGATTGCATGCAAGCACACAGGTAGGGTGTGGGGAGGGACAGAAGGAGAGCGAGGGAATCTTAAGCGTGTTCCATGCACCGTGGGCTCAATTTCTGGACACGAGATCATGACCTCAGTCAAAATCAAGAGTCTGATGCTCAAGCCAGCTGAGCCACACAGGTGCCCCAGAGCTATCATCTTACTTAAAATTTAGCTGTGTAAGTAATAAGCACCTTTTGGGCAGAAGTGATACCATATGTCTTTACCTTTTTATTTCTCAATGTAGAAATTATTAATCTCAAGTGATTCATCACCAAGGGAATAATGGAATTGGAAAGTGATAAGATTAGCCTAATTATTTTAAAGAACATGATTATCTTTGATATGCCTTAAATATGGGGTAGTGAACTATTGTCTGCTAGTGTTACAAGAGTGTAACTTATAGAAATATTTTTTAAATTCCTAGAAAAAATAAAGAAAAAAATCTGCCTAAATTTTTATTAGTTATATGCTTTTTAAATTATGCTTGTAAGAGTTGTTTAATTAGTTGTTTTAAAGGAGTTTTATATATTACATTTTCTATAATACAGTTATATTGTCAAATGTTCAAGATACCTTGTTTATATACATACTAACTTTTATTATCACCTACCTTCAAGTGTAAGGTATTCATGCATTAGGTAATGGTAATATTCCCTGAAGAATCTCAGCGATTATGCAGACAATGATAATGACTATAATGTTCTTTTGACAAGGAAATGTCATACCATAAATGTGTCATTTAGAATTCTTCATTGAATAAGGTCATCACTGAGAGAGAATTTTTGTTTCCCTTTTTAGAAAATGACCTCATAAATGTCTTCCAGTTTCTATGTTCTGATATAAATGGCACTTCTTACTAAAACATGAACTTTTAGTAGGTCACTTATGAGCTATCCTGCAAAGTAGGAGCTCTGGACATGATGGCCATAGGCGCCAATACTTTCTCAGGAGAACACAATCATAACAAGGCAAAAATATTAATCAGAAAGGGCTTTAAGAGTGTTAATATTAAAAAAAAAAGTGTTCATATAGTGTGGTACCAATCTATTATTTTAAAACAATTTGTTGGGTCCTTAGTATGATCCAGGAATGACTTTAGGTGCAGAAGACTTTTTTCCTTTCTTTTTTTTTTTTTTTTTTTTTTTGGTAAATCCAACAGTAAGAAAATAATTAGTTACTATTAGAATAAGTGATGTAAATAAGAAACAAGATATTTAGATATCTTTTGAGAACATACCTAAGAGCCTTAGGGAAGATGTGTAAAAAAATTTGTAAGGAATTTACAAATTTTACAAATCTTTACAAATTTGTAAAGAAACTCTTTTATTGGAAAGTACTTTTGTAACCTGCATTCTACAAGATGAATATAAATTATGTATGTGCAGATAAGGGGTGGATGGGTGCCACTGTGAAAGTCATGAAATAGTGCCAAAAAAAAAAAAAAAATCTCAGAGGTATTGAAAGTACCAGATAATCTAGATTTAAATTAAATAAGTGAATTATTGGAGCCCTCTAACTTTAGACATATTCTATGTACACTTTTATTAATAATAACTTGAGTCAATATAATGCCAGTTTGTAACAGTGACAGCTGAACTCTTGTTCTGAGATTCCAATTTGAAAGCTTTATTACAAAAAATTCTTCAGCTCATCTACTTATGATTTTTTACTATAACTCCTAAGGTACAATTTGCATATGGTAAAATGCATCCTTTTTAGGAGCACTGTTTTATAATTTTCAACAAGTATTCCTACTCAGGTAAACAGTGCTGCACTTACAGTATACAAACATTCATCACCAGTGAGGTTTCCCTCCTGCTCTGTGATTTTATGAGTCCGTGGGAGGTAATTCTCCATGGGACTCTTACATTTTTTCCTAACATGCAAGTGCGGTATTGACTGTCCTTTGTTTCAGATTAAATTTTCAAAGATGTTTTTAGAGCAAACAGCCATGGAGCAAACAAAGAGTATGTCTTTCCAGAGTAAATGGCAGGTGGTTTTCTGTCCAGTATGATAAAGGTAATGTATTCCACCAGGGGAAAGGATGGTCATGTGTATTGCCCGTTATAAAGATTCAGGTTCCCTAAGCTTAGTTTCCCTCTCCTGTAACAAAGGAGTGTCTGCAGATGCCATCTGACCCATCTCGTACAGCCATGTGGGAATTTAGGCTCAGGAACTTAGGCTAAAATGCTGATACTCCACCTACTAATATGTGAATATGGCAAATAAAAAACTGAACTTCATCTCTGACGCTGGAGACCTCTTTCTTCTACCGGTATTCATGAGTTTATGGCAGGTTGAACTGTTAGTGTATAAGAAGGTAAAGTCTCAAATATTTCACAATCTTTGACAGTTTAGTTAATGACAAGACGCTGAAAGAAATATGGTTTTCCAGAAAAGCAAGTTTGAGGACCTTTTAGACCAATTATTGGAATTGAGAGAAAGTCAGGGAACAGGTAGTGAACATACTGGTCAGGTTGTATATTTAGTCCGGTAATATACTGTCCTTGAGTTTGTTGTTCTCTGGTGAGCAGGAACTGGGAAAACGGATGTGGCAGATTACTGGAAGAAGGTTCAACACAAATGCTGCAAAATGTCACCGTGGCTCCGTTTACTCTCCTTGATATCTGAGGTCCTTCTTGATAGTTTGACTCTGGGAAGAGTCCTATGTAGAAAAATCCTGGTGAGATGTGAATTGCTCCCCAACTTCTTCCCTCTCCCTACCCAGGTGGTTGAACAAAATTAATATAGAATCCATAGGAAGAAAGGGAAGTCACAGGCTTGACACGGACTTCAAATATGTAGGAGTATAATAGATGCAGTATGTTAATTTCAGACCCCTCTGTGGGTAGGGGGAAAGGCTAACAGAACTGAAGGATTACAGTGGATTATTGCCTACTGATTTAATTTATTTCTATCATAATTCTGATTGTTTTGGACACTGATTATAACAGAACTATTAAAAAAAAAACAACGGAAGGTACTTGGCTTTTTTTGGACATTTCCTGCCAGAAATGGCCAGCAATCCCTGTACCGTTGGTTGAAAGATTACTCCAAATTTTGCTATGAAAGAGAAGAAAAGGCAAGGGGGTTAATGCTCAGAGACGCAGAGCCTTTGCTCTTCTTTGCTCCTGCTTCTATTGGTCCTTCATGATAATCACAAATCCTTATCACTGTTTCTCAAGCAGGTGATGTGTGACAAGGGATCCTACTGAAAGTAGGAGGATCTGTTTACAGGAAATATGACATGCTAATCTGTGCATTGTACTCAACATAGCCTAAGCGATAATGCATACACCTCTTAGATCACAGGGCTGCTGTTTGGGCTAAGAAAGCTTCAGGAAGGCAGCTCTCCGAGGCATCCCAAAGGCAGAGAGGTCCACCAGCCTTAGCCTTCCAAAGGCCCACCCCCTTCTCTGAAACCTTCTCTGCCCTCCAGGGGCATCTGTGTTACATTTTAGCAAGTCAGATATTAAGGCTGATTTCGTGCTCTACATTAACCCCAACAATCGCTAATATCTTTGTCATATCCTTATCTATAGAAGATGACGATCACCTTGCATTTACTTGGCAAGATACCCAATATAATATTCTGGGTGGAACAGAATTTAACATGTGATTCTACACTCCAATGTCCAAACTACTCAAATTTAATTAATAGGGTTCACTGTTAGAAAAGGAGGTTACTATGGTTTTATGGGTTGTTTCTTTTAGCTAGTTGAATATAATTTTGTGGTTGCTTTGACATCAGAATATGTCTTAGGCACTTCACTGTTCTTGACAGTTCTCTTACCATCTTTCTAAGGTAAGGGATAGATTAAAAACGAGTCTGAATTTAGGTATCAGCAGTTGTTTTTTTTTTTTTTTTTTTAACTTTATGTATTATGGCCACTCTGTTCTTATCAGCTAATTCTACAGTCCTATCGCAAAGTAAAGATTTAATCTCTCATTTTTTCTTATATTTTAATAAGTAGGAAAACTTTAAAGGAGTATGGAACAAAGTCACATAGCTAGCTGGGAATAATAACTTCATATTTTCATATTTTGTGGTTTGTGGGGGGGGTTTGAAAGTTTTATTTATTTATTTTAGAGAGAGAGAGAGAGTGAGCACATGCAGGAAGAGTGGCTAAGGGAGAGGCAGGTTCCCCACTGAGGAGGGAACTCAACATGGGTCTCTATCTCCCTGCATCCTTGGACCCCGGCATCATGATCTAAGCCGAAGGCAGAGGCTTAACTGACTGAGCCACCCAGGCACTATAGTTTGTAGGTTTTAATCATGATTGCCATGAGAGAACAGTGACCTCCCAAAAATGTTCACCTGCTAATCCCTAGAACCTGTGAACATGTTACAGTACATGGCTTAGGAGAATTAAGGTAACAGATAGAAGTTAGTCTGCTATCAACTGACCTTAAACTAGGTAAAATACCCTGGATTATCCTTGTTGATCCAATGGACTAAAAGGAGTTCTTAAATGTGGAATAGGGTGGCAGGAAAACGCAATAGGGAAAAGGCTTGATTGGCTGGCCATTGCTGACTTTAAAAATGGAAGGGGGACGGATGTGGGCAACCTGTAAAAGCTGGGAAAGGCGAGAAGATGGATTCACCTCTCGGCCTTCAGAAAGGAGTGCAGCCCTGCCAACACTTTGGTTACAGCCCAAGAAAGTCCATTCTAGATGTCTGACTTTTCAGAACTGTAAAATAATATACACATGTTGTTTTAAGGCACTGAGTTTGTAATAATTCATTCCAGAAGCAGTAGGAAACCAAAACATACTCTCACATGGAGGTTATAACCTTCAAATCCGATCTGTGAAGTTCAACATCTACAAAGTTATGGTTAAATAAAACTTATATTTGAACATATTAATTAAGTGGCTGTGTGGGTGTGTGTGCACGCGTGTGTGTGCCTGTGTTCATGTGCATGCATTATGTGGATCATTTGGGTTGTGTGTATAAAGTAAATTATTTTGCAGCTATTTTAATATTGCAGTTAATGATTTTTCTAGAGCATAGCTGTGGAAATAAATAATAATAGAAGTATATATAACTATTATATATTAGATACAGTATTAGAATGACTAGTGAATTTTAGCTAGTCTTCCCAAGTCCTGTTATCCAATGACAATGAAAAGAAAGTGTTGTGAGAGAGTGAAGTACCAAGGATATTTCCTAGGCAACTGGCTTGAACACCAATTGAGGGAGATTCAATACAGAGACAAAGGACTAACATTTTAATCAAAATAGTTTAAGAACTGGGTAATTTAGTAATAATAATTCAGTATCTATTTAAAATTGGCATGAATTAAATGTACAAACGTCATAAACCTCTATCAGACTGTTTAAGGCTTTGGTTTTCCTTGATGGAAAACAAAAACACTGCACCTAAATGCATGTTAACTGGAGTTAACTAAGGAGATGAGATCTAGGTGAAATGGATATAGAAATCTGCTCAAATAATGAATACAAGGGATCTCTGTCCTTATTCATTTGGGTAAATATACCCTATGAGAAAAATATGCCAGAACATGTGAGAATGAATATTATGGTCTCAAATCATTAAAATCACCATTGCATTCAGACTAATTCAGAAAAATATCCAAGGTATAGAGAAACAGGTACTGAGCTGACTGAACGATTATCAGTTATGCAACTAATAACTAAGTGAATATGAGAAACATTCTAAATACGGTTTTTTCTCACCCATAAAGTGAGAAATAAACTAGAGTACCTGTAAGACCCTTTAAGTTCTGCCATACTTTTTAATTGGTTGTCTTATTTAGCACCATAAGAATAACCCATGCCCTAGGATTATGTAAATCACCTCTAAAATGTCTTACATAAATGGGAGAACTAATATTAAAGGACTTCTAAAAACGGTCATTTTCATTTTAATTAGTGAAAACATACAAGTAAAAATTAGCTTGAAAAATATCAATTTATTTCAGTTTTCACTTTTTTCCCCTGAAGTGTTTTTTAAACTATAAAATTATAATACAAATTAAGATTCATTTTCAAAGCATCCATCCTCACTTGGCATTGCCTTTCATCTGAGGATCTAAGAGCATTTCACATCTTTTCATGATTCGCCAGAGGCTGACAATGAGTCCAATCTCTACTCACTTCTGTGAAACCATCTGCCTCGTTTTGAAGAAACACTCAACTTTACTACTGTGGGGCAAAATTCCTGACCTGTTATTCTAAAAACAAAGCATCCAATTACTCAGCAGTTACTGTCCTAATAGTTTTACTGTCCCAGCTGGTTAGGAACATATCTGAAGAAAAAAATTACCTTTGTAACATGATTTCTAAAACTTCTAATAATCAAACACAGAGTTAAATGGGAGACTGTGATTATTTCTTTATTCTTTTCCTTAGGGATCTTTTATTATTTTCCAATATCAGTACTTTTTTATAATAATTATCATTTATATTGGTATCTTCTTTTTTATATGTGAATAGTGACTTTATTTTTTTCAAATATCCTTGGAGCCATTCTTACTGCTTTTTGACCTGAGATCTTTATTAAGATGACTTCAACCTTTCTACATATAAAATTAATTCACTGGGGTAGAAAAATACTGACATTCAACTTTTCTTTTGCTTTTCCAATTGTAACCCCAGGAAAGCACAGAAGGATATATTTGCTATCCTCTGCCTGGTTATGCTATATTCTTGTTTTTGTAATTTAACATGCTTTTTAAAGTCTAACTAGGAAACAATAGTAATTAGAATCTTTGATATGTATTAAGTACTTGACTCAGTTATTATTTATTGTTACTCATGATATACATATTATGTGATATGCTGTAATATAATATATTAGAAATATTCATATGAATAGGATATTCCCTATTCATAAACAACTGATATTATGAGGTAGGAAAGGAAAAACGGTGGAATAGCATTTTATCATACAAAATCATTATCCAAGAAAAATATTTCACTTTACAAGAATGGGAAAAATAGTAAAAGTAATGGTAGTGCATGTATAATCAAAGTCATCATAAGAGCTGCATGTGATAGAAACCATGCCACTCCTTAACATGATTTTGCTTATTAATTTCATCCATGATAAAGGAATTTAATTAAGAATTAGAATTGTGGATTCCTTTTATTTCTGTGCTGAGAACTCAGAAAATCCAGTAAATCTGAATCTTAATGTAGCCCAATTTTAAAATTGGATATCAATAATCTCACAAATTCAGATGGCTTTTATGAGAAAGCGTGATATCGTGTGCAAACATTTCACACACTGTAAGGTAATATACAAATTTTAAAAGCTCTAGTAGAGTTACTAACAAAAATTTATGGACCCCTCTGTTAGATGCAAATATGAACCAGGGAGGCACAAAAGGAGAGGGTGTATAAGAACAGATTATATCTGTTATACATACATAACTGAGGTTATGCAATGTAAAATTCTCTGCAAATGTTTACATAGACTAATGCTTTTGTTAAATTCTATATAAAAGATATGATGAAAGTGTTTTTCTCCTATAAGTCAGGAAAGTCACATTGTAAAACATTTAGAAGAGAGAACAAAGAGAAGCTGAAGTTGAAGGTAATGGGTTTCAGAGAGAAGCTGAAGATACCAAGGGCTGAAGAAGAGATCTAAGAGGCTAAACTGAGAGAAGTTTCTAAAGCCCAGTAGGGAAGTCCAGGCTTTCTGGAGCAGGGAACTGGTCTCAGGATGAGAGCCTGAGGCTGACATGGTGAGTGGAAGGTGGCCTTCAGATACCTTGTGTGTTCATGTGTCCCAGACATCAGCTACAGACACAGTCCTCTTCAGTTGCTTCATAAACAGTATCACTCCATATTGTAAGGATCCCAATAAATACAGTTAAAAGAACCTTCTTTAAAAAGAAAAAAAAGTAGTTAATATCTATAACTAAAATAAAATAGCATATGCATGTGTGTTATTACCCTGTTTCTATCATTTACTGTGTGCCAGATAATGAGTGATAATGAGATTATGGTTATCTGATAATGAGATTCAGTTTATCTGATTAAATCCTAATAATACATTAATAAGGGAACTGTTAGTATTACTTTCATTTTAGACAAGAGGATAAAAAAATAAAAACTTTGATGGACATCTGGGTGGCTCAGTTGGTTAAGTGTGTAGCTTTTGATTTTGGCTCAGGCCATGATTTCAGGGTCATGAGATCAAGCCCCTGTGCTCAACAGGGAGTGTGCTTAAGATTTTCTCTCTCCCTCTTCCTCTAACCCTCCCCTCATGCTCTTTCTCTTTCTAAAGATAAATAAATAAGTCTTTAAATTTTTTTAAATAAAAATATTGAGTAATTTGCCCAAGTTCAGGTAGCTAATGAATTTCACCAAACAGAACTTAAAACCAGTCAGTTTGATTTCAAAAGCAGAGTCTTGAGAACCAAGACACACTGTTTCTCTTAATAGAAAGACTAGTTTTCCTTTTAATACTATTTACTTAAATACTTTTGATGTTGAGCTACTTATCCCATTATATCACCCAGTAAGATTACACACACACACATATACACGTGCACAATGGCATTAAGATAAAACCCAAGTAGCTACAACAAGAAAATTGTTTAATAGATTGACAAGAAGTGTTTTGTCTGCATCTGACTAGAAGTTATTCTTTTCCCACAAAATGTTAATGTTATAGAACTCTTGACACTCATTGGAAACCCCAGAGGAAAAAGGTGGCAACCTTTAGATACATTAAGCACTGATAGATTTCTTCAATCCCCATATTTATTTAGTTGTAAAGTAAGCACAATAACAACAAAAAAGGCATGACTTAAAGTGCAAATGTTGAGCATTTTTTAATGAAGTAACTGTGGATTCATGTAATTGTTTTTTACACTTTGGAAAAATGTAGAAAGCCTTCCAGATGGTTAAGGGTGTGCACTATAAGAGGCATTTAGTTTGCAGTGTATGGTGCAAGACTAGGAGGTAAAATGTACTAGAACAGAAACTTTTCCTTTAATAGCATGGGAACTAGAGTATCTCCAAGACTTTAATCTCTCAAATTAAAGGATATTAAAATATAATAAAATAAATAAATCATTTCTATTGTATAACTTAAAAATCTATTTGTATTTTATATATTCTTATCAACCCTTCATATTTCTACTGATTTCTTTTCTTTTCCTTTTTTTTTAAGATTTTGTTTATTTATTTGACAGAGGGAGACACAGCGAGAGAGGGAACACAATCAAGGGGGAGAGGGACAGGGAGAAGCAGGCTCTCAGTTCAGCAAGGAGCCTGATTTGGGGCTCAATCCCAGGACCCTGGGATCACAACCTGAGCAGAAGGCAGATGCTTAACTGACTAAGCCATCTAGGTGCCCCTCTACTGATTTCTTTTCTATACTGTACTATTTGAATATAGATGACCCACAATGTTACATTATTTTCAGATGTACAACATAGTGCATCAACTTCTCTATATGCTGTGCTCATCACAACTGTAGCTACCATCTGCACCATACATCACTATTACAATATCATTGACTATATTCTCTCTAGGTTTTTTACTCCTATGACTAATTCATTCTATTGATTTCTTGAATATTTCTTGAAATGTTCCTGCTTCCCTTATTTCCTATCCCTACTTAGTCTTTCACTCTATCCTAGCATGACCTGACAGTGTGCTATTAAATGGGAACCTGGGATTTAAAGCAGTCATGCCTATATAAGTTCTTCACTCTGTCTTTATTTCTGTACATTTCCAGAAAGAAAACTTGGAGCTACATATCTGAAAACACTGCTTATGGTGGCAGTATATCTTGGACAAATAACATATTATAGTTTATATTAAAGCTTTTCCTACAAATTTACTTTGAAGTGGCAGACATAAATATAAGGGTGTTTACTAAACAAGAATATTCCTCACTCAGAATATATGAGCCCAAAGAAATATTAAAGTCGTTGTGTATCTGTTCATATAGAAGAATCTAAGTCCTTTTCCCCAAAGATAATAGAACTGCATCTCTTAAATATTAACTTTCTTCTTTTACATCAGTGTTTGCTTCAAAGAATGTAACTTACCAAGAGGGAACGGACTTTCTCCAAGAAAAAATAACTCAGTTACACATACTATTCTTATTAAATAATAAAATATTAATTAAATTATTAAATTAAAATAAAGTCAGAATGCTTTTAACATATATAGTAAAAACTAATTCTAAAATATTTAAAACCTTGGATGTGTGAACTTACACAATTTTATTTATAACCATTTATTTAGTATATATATGCCTACAAATCTTAAAGAGAATTTTTAGAGCACCCATTTATAAAGTGGATTACCAGAAATCAAAGTTCTTTTGAAATCAGTAAAAAATGATTGCAATTAAATTTGCTAGAAGAGCAGGAAGATAGTAGCTGAATAGGAGGCTCCTGGGCTTGCCTTATCCCATAAACACTGGATAACTATTAAATCATCCTAAAAACCCCAGAAACCAACCTGAAGACCTACAGAACAAATTCAACCAAAGGGAGAGAAGAGACCACACTGCAGAAGGTAGAAAGTAGGGAGATTGATTTAGGGGAGAAATAGATAGGGTCTTCTGGAAAAGGGAGGGAACCATGGTCCTATATGAGGGCTAGAGAGAGGAGCACACAGAGGCAGCACAAGGAGAACATTTCTCTAAAGCTATTGGCTTGGAAAATAAGAAAAGCTAAATTTTCTGAGTTCTTGCAACCAGTCGGTCTTAAAGCCTAGAGTGTGAAGGTTAGCAGGCTTCACAGGGATAATGTCCAGAGACTACCACTACTCCTGGAGAGAAGACAGACAAACAACAAGGGGCCAGAGAGTCTGGAAACAGGTATCTGAAGAGTGCCTGGGGCACAGAGTGAAAATTATTTGCTCTTCTTAGAGTACATCTCTGAGAGGCAACATTCATGGATACAGTTCTCTAGGAACAAAGACCCTGGCCACCACCATTTCCCTCCCCATTCCTCAACATAAACACAGAGTCACCTGCAGGAAGTAGTGCAACACTGACCCTGGCTGCCTAACTTGCTCACAACATGTAACACACTCCAGCACTCCTGTGAAACTGCCCTTCTTAGTCAAGTTTGCCTCATTTCCAGGACAGCAGGCCCTTCCTATAGAAGGCCCGCACAAATGTTATACCCATATCAAGTTTCTGCAGCGCCTCAATTTCGGTGGAGATGGTGATGACTCATTTCGTAAGCAGATCAGAGTGCAACTACTTAAAACTCATCACATTCAAGCCAGGAATTAAATACTACTCATATCAGGAAAGGAGAACCTCTGCAGATGACTGGCCTGAAGGCCAAAACACAAGAGCAGAGCCCACACAACACACACTATGGACACACTCTGAAGCACCAGGCCCTGGACACTACATGGTCTCTCCTGCATGAGGCCATTACATTCAGGAGCAGAATACATAACAGGCTTTTCTGCCACAGAGAAGACGACAAAGACTTAGACAAAATGCCAAGATGGAGGAATTCATCCCAAATGAAAGAAGAAAAGTTCCAGAGATCTAATCAAAACAGATATAAACAATAAGCTGATGGAGAATTTAAAGTCACAATTGTAAGGATACTCATGAGTTTTAAGAAAAGAATGGAAGACTTCAGCAATGCTTTTACCACAGACATAAAAGGACTAAAAAAAAAAAAATTGGAAATGAAAAATATAATAACTGAGATTCAAATTAGACCAGATGTAATGAACACAAGGATAGAAGCAGTAGAAAATGAATAGTGACATAGAAGATAAAATAATGGAAAATACTGAAACTGAACAAAAGAGAGAAAAAAGAATTATAGAACATAAGAATAGACTTAGGGAACTCAGTGATTTCATCAAATGTAATAACATTCATGTCATAGGAATCCCAGAAGAAAAAGAGAGAGAAAAGGAAACAGAATTTCTTTGAATAAATGACAGCTGAAAAGTTCCCTAATTTTGGGAAGGAGGCAGACATCCAGATTAAGGACAGAGAAATTTATCCTAAATGAAAGAGCAAGATAAGACCATGACCAGAGATCTAAGTGAAACAGATATAAGTAACAAGCCTGATAGAGAATTTAAAGCAAAGATCATAAGGATAGTCACTGGGCAATTGAGAAAGAATAGAAATCATCAATAAGACCCATACCACAGAGATAAGAGAGTTAAAAAAACAATCAGTCTGTGATGAAGCATGCAATAAATGAGAAACATGCTTGATGCAATGAACAGCAGGCTGGAAGAAGAAAAAAGTATAATGACTCGGGAGACAAAGTAATGGAAAGCAATGAAGCTACACAAAAGAGAGAAAGAAGAATTGTGCAAAATGATAATAGTCTTAGGAACTCAGCGAGTCCATTAAACATAATAACATTCATATTGTAGAACTCCTAGAAGAAGAGAGAAAAGGAAACAGAAATTTTTTTGAAGAAAAAATAGCTGAAAACTTCCTGAATCCAGGGAAGGAAACAGACATCCAGGTTCAGGAGGCACAGAAAACTCCCATCAAAATCAACTGAAGCAGGCCAACTCCAAGACATATTATAATTAAATTTGCAAAATGTAGTGACAAAGAATAATTCCTAAAAACAGCAAGACAAAAGAAACAATTAATGTATAAAGGAAAACCCATAAAGCTGGTAAGAGACTTTCAACAGAATCTTGGTCAGTCAGAAGGCAGGGGCATGATATATCCAAAGTGTTGAATGGGAAACTTCTGCAGCCAAGAATACTGTATTCAGCAAAGCTATCATTCAGAATAGAAAGAAAGATGAAGAGTTTCCCAGACAAACAAAAAGTAAAGGAGCTGGTAACCACTAAACCAACCCTGGAAGAAATATTCAAAGGGACTCTCTGAGTAGAAAGGAGAGACCAAAATTGACATTATAAAGGCAGGAAACAAATAAGTAGTAAAAATAAGTGGAGATTCCTCAAGAAATTAAAAATAGAACTTCCCTTTGACCCTGCCATTGCACTACTTGGTATTTACCCCAAAGATACAGATGTAGTGAAAAGAAGGACCATCTGTACCCTAATGTTTATAGCAGCAATGGACACGGTGGCCAAACTGTGGAGGATGCCCTTCAAGGGATGAATGGATAAGGAAGATGTGGTCCATATACACTATGGAGTATTATGCCTCTATCAGAAAGGAGAATACCCAACTTTTGTAGCAACTTGGAAGGGACTGGAAGAAATTATGCTGAATGAGATAAGTCAAGCAGAGAGAGTCAATTATCACATGGTTTCACTTATTTGTGGAGCATAATAAATGGTGGACATGGGGGGTTAGGAGAAGGGATTTGAGGGAAACTGGAAGGGAAGGTGAACCATGAGAGACTATGGACTCTGAAAAACAATCTGAGGGGTTTTAAGTGGTGGTGGGGTAGGAGGTTGGGGGAACCAGGTGGTGGGTATTAGAGAGAGCACAGATTGCATGGAGCACTGGGTGTGGTACAAAAACCATGAATACTGTTATGCTGAAAATAAATAAAAAATAAATTAAAAAAAATAAGTATCTGTAAAATTAAGTCAAGGAACTCAGACACACAAGAAAAGATATAAAATATAATATATACATAAAGCATGGGGAGGAGAGGAGAAAAGGATGGGTTCAACCTCAAATGACCATCAATTAATATAGACAACTATTTGCAAAGGGGTTATATACAAACCCATTGGCAACCATATTAAAAAAAAAAAACATGAATAAACATGTAAAGAATAAAAAAAAAATCTAAATACTTCATTAAAGGAAATCATCAAACCATGAAAGAGAGAAAAACAAGAAAAGATTAGAGAAAATCTCCAAGAGACAAGCACAAAACAAGTAATAAAATGGCAATAAAAACCTATGTATCAAAAATTACTGGGAATATAAATGGACTAAATCTTCTAATCAAAAGATATAGGGTGTCAGAATGGATAAAAAACAAGACTGATCTATATGTTGCCTTTAAGAGACTCACTTTATACCTAAAGACACCTGCAGACTGGCAGAGAGGGAATGGAGAAATTATCATGCAAATGGAGGTTAAAAGAAAGCTTGAGTAGCAATATTTATGTTGGACAAAAGAGACTTTAAAACAAAGACTGTAAGAGCAGAGATGAAATAGGGCACAATATAATAATAAGGGGGACACTCCAATAAAAATATATGACAACTGTAAACTCATGCACCCAACATGGTAGCACCCAAATATATAAAACAATTAATAACAACTAAAAAGGAACTAATTGATAATAACAGAATAGTAGTAGGGGGATTTATCACCCAACTTACATCAGTTCACAGATCATCTAAACAGAAAATAAACAAGAAAACAATGACTTTTGGGGCACCTGGGTGGCTCAGTGGGTTAAAATCTCTGCCTTTGGCTCAGGTCATGATCTCAGGGTCCTGGGATTGAGCCCTGCATCGGGCTCTCTGTTCAGCGGGGGGAGTCTGCTTCCCGCCCCCTCTCTCTGCCTGTCTCTCTGCCTACGTGTGATCTCTCTTTGTCAAATAAATAAATAAAATATTTAAAAAAAGAAAAGAAAACAAAACAAAACAATGGTTTTAAATGACACAATGGACAACACGGTCTTAACAGAAATATTCAGAACATCCCATCCTAAAAACAACAAAATACAATTCTTCTCAAGTGCACATGGACCGTTCTCCAGAATAGATCATATATTAATTAGGTCACAAAAAATGGTCTTGACAAACACAAAAAGTGTGAAGTCATACCATACACCTTTCTGACCACAACACTATGAAACTAGAAGTCAACTGCAAGAAAAAATCTGAAAAGACCATAAATATATGGAGGTTAAAGAATATCCTATGGAATAATGAATGGGCCAACCAGGGAATAAAAGAAGAAATTTCTTAAAAAATATATGGAAATAAATGAAAATGAAAATACCATGGTCCAAAACCTTTGGAATGCAGCAAAACTGGTCCTACGACAGAAGCTTGTGGCAATACGGGCCTTCCTGGAGAAGCATGAAAAATGTCAAATAAACAATTTAACCTTACCCCATAGGTCCTAGAAGAGGAACAAAAAAGAAAAGAAGCCTAAAGCCAACAGTGCAAAGAAATAATAAAGATTGGAGCAGAAATAAATGATATGGAAACTAAAAACAAAACAAACAAACAAACAAAAACACAATAGAACAGATCAATGAAACCAGGAGCTAGTTCTTTGAAAAAATTAGTAAAATTGTTAAACCTCTACCCAGACTTATCAAAAGGAAAAGAGAAAGGACCCAAATAAAATCACAAATTAGAAAGGAGAAATAAGTGTGATTAAACAAAAGTAATGGTTATTAAAAAAAAAAAAAAAGAAAGAAAGGAGAAATAACAACCAATACCCAGAAATACAAACAATTATAAGAAAATATTATGAAAAACTATATGACAACAAATTGGATAACCTAGAAGAAATGTATAAATTCCTACAAGCATATAAAATACAAAATCTGAAACAGGAAGACAGAGAAAACTTGAAAAGACTGATCACCAGCAAAGAAACTGAATCAGTAACCAAAAATTCCCAACAAAGGAAACCAGAAGGTTTCACAGGCAAATTCTACTAAACATTTAAATAAGAGTTAATACCTGTTCTTCTCAAACTATTCTTAAGAAAGTAGAAAAGGAAAGGAAACTTCCAAATTCAGTCTATGAGGCCAGGAATATCCAGATACTAAAACAGATAAAGGCACCGGCGGTGGGGGGTAGGGGGGAATTACAAGCCAATGGATGCAAAATTCTCCAGAAAATATTAGCAAAATGAATCCAAACAATTCATTTAAAATACATTTAAAAATAATACCAGGGATATCTCGGTGACTTAGTTAAAGTGTCTGCCTTCAACTTGGGTTCTGATGCCAGGGTCTGGAATCTAGTTCCATGTCAGACCCCCTGCTCAGAAAGCCTATTTCTTCCTCTCCGTCTGATGCTCTTCCTCTCTCTGGCTCTCTGGCTCTTATAAATAAGTAAATAAAATCTTAAAAAAAAAAAGTCATTCAGCACGATCAAGTGAGATTTATTACTGGGTTGTGAGGGTGGTTCAATATTTGTAAACTGATCAGTGTGATACATCACATTAATAAAAGAAGGTACAAGAAAACTAAGATCATTTCAATAGATGCATAAAAAGCATTTGACAAAGTACAACATCTATTAATGATAAAACCCTCAACAAAGTAGGTTTAGAAGGCACATAACTCAATGTATTAAAGGCCATATATGAAAACCCACAACTAATATCATCATAAATGGAGAAAAGTTAGAGCTTTTCCTCTATGGTCAAGAAAAAGACAGGGATGTTCACTCTCACTACTTTTATTCAACATAGTACTAGAATTCCTAGCCACAGGAATCAGGTAACAAAAGAAATAAAAGGCATCCAAATAGGTGAAGAAGTAGTAAAGCTTTCACCTTGCAGGTGACACTTTACTGTGTATGGAAAACCTGAATGACTGCTAGAACTGATAAATGAATTACTTCAATAAGGTTACACAATAAAAAATCAGTTGCCTGAAATCTGTTGCATTTCTTTACACCAATAATGAAGCAGCAGAAAGAGAAATTAAGAAATCATTCCCACTTATAATTGCACCCCAAACTGTATGATACCCAGGAATAAATTTAATTAAAGAGGTGAAAGACCTATACTCTGAAAGCTATAAAACACTGATGAAAAAAATTGATGACACACCAAAAAAATGGGAAGACATTCCATGCTCATGGATTAGAAGAATAGTTATTGTTAAAATGTCTATACAATCCAAAGCAATCTACACATACAATGTAATCCCTACTAAAATACCAACAGTATTTTTCACAGAGTTAGAAAAAACAATCCTAAAATTTGTATGGAACCACATAAAATCTCAAAGAGGTAAAGCAACTTTGAAAGAGGAAAACAAAGCTGGAGGCATCACAATTCGAGACCTTAAGTTATACTACAAAGCTGCAGTAATCAAAACAGTATAGTACCGTGCCGCTTCCAGTCAATGACGAGAGAAGAATTAGGCACAAACAAGTCAGCTGCAAAAGACTGGGAGCAGGGGACAACAGTTGAAAAGGACGGCTGCCACGAGCAACTCCACCGTCTCACTTTTATTGGATAGAAAATAATAGCCAACAGAAGGACTGATGAAGGTCAAACGTTAATCCCATCTTGCAGACAATCAAGGAGGAGGATAAAGTTTATAGTTAACCAAGCACATTCAAAGGACTCATCTAACTAACAATGAGCACTTCTGGGAAGAGAAAGGAGCGATAATGGATAAGGGAAGCAGGCGGTTTTCGTTCCACCCGGAGCTGTCGGGGCATTCCCGGGTGCTCGGCTTCCCTGAAGCTGGCAGCGTTCCGCCCTGGGCAGGCAACAGGTCTTTGGGGAGAAGGACGATGTACGACCGTGAAGCTGGGCAGTACTGGCACAAAAATAGACACATAGATCAACAGAACAGAACAGAAAACCCAGAAGGAGACACACAATTATATGGCCTATTAATTTCACAAAGCTGGAAAGAATATCTGATATCCAACAGGAAAAAGAATGTCTCTTCAGCAAATGGTGCTGGGAAAACTGGACAGCGACATTCAAAAGATTGAAAATGGACCACTTTCTTATACCACACACAAAAATAAATTCAAAATGCATTGAAGACCTAAATGTGAGACAGGAAACCATGAAAATCTTAGAGCAGAACACAGAGAGCAACCCCTTTGACATCAGCAACTTCTCACTAGTTATGTCACCTGAAGCAAAAGAAACAAAAGCAAAAATAAACTATTGGATCTTCATCAAAATAAAAAACTTCTGAATAGTGAAGGAAACCATCAGCAAAACTAAAAGACAGCCTATGGAATGGGAGAAGGTATTTGCAAATGACATATCTGTTAAAGGGTTAGTATCCAAAATATATAAAACACAACACCCCAAAAATGAATAATCTGTAAAAGAAAAACTGGGCAGGAAACATACATAGAAATTTTTTCAAAGACATGCAGATAGCTAACAGACACACAAAAAGATGTTCCATCACTGATCATCAGGGAAGTACAAATCAAAACCACAATTAGATATCCCCTCATACCTGTCAGAATGGCTAAAATCAAAAACACAAGAAACAAGAGGGGTTGGTGAGGATGTGGAAATAGGAGAACCCAGTTGCACTGCTGGTAAGAATGCAAAATGGTGCAGATACTCTGGAGTATGGAGGGAACCTCAAAAATTTAAAAACAGAACTACCCTAAGATATAGCAGTCATGCTAGAAAGTATTTACCCAAAGAATGCAAAAATACTAAATCAAAGGCATACATGTCCCCTGATGTTTATAACAGCATTATCTACAATATCCAATTCATGGAGACAGCCCAAGGATCCATCAACTGATGAACAGATGAAGAAGAGGTGGTACACACACACACATGGGAATATTACTCAGCCATAAAAAAAATGACATCTTGCCATTTGCATGACATGAATGGATCTAGAAAGTATAAGGCTAAGTGAAATAAGTCAGTTAGAGAGAGACAAACACCAGACGAATTCACTTACATGTGGAATTTAAGAAACAAAAGAAATGAGCAAAGAAGGAAAAAAAAAAGAGAGAGAGAGAGAAAGAGGCAAATCAAGAAACAGGCTCTCAACTATAGAGAAGAAACTGATGGTTACCAGAGGGGAAGTGAATGATGAGGGAGACAGGTTAAAAACGTGATGGAGATTGAGGAGTGCACCTGTCCTGATAAGCACCAGGTGTTGGTATCGAAGTGTTGAATCACTGTATTGTATACCTGAAACTAGCATTACACTTCGTGACAACTAACTGGAATTTAAATAAAAAAGTCCTCATCACAAGAAAAAAAAATTGTAATTATGTGTGTTGATGGATGTTAATCAGAGTTGTGGTAATCATTCTGCAATGCATACAAATATTGACTAATTGTGTCGTATACCTGAAACTAATATAATGTCTTATGTAAATGTATCTCACATTCAATCAGTCAATATGAAAGTCTATATGCATGCAACAGCTTTAATAAAAGGGCATTATGACAGCCACATGCAGAAAAATGAAATTGGACCATTTCCTTACACCACACACGAAAATAGACTCAAAATGGATGAAGGACCTCAATGTGCGAAAGGAATCCATCAAAATCCTTGAGGAGAACACAGGCAGCAACCTCTTCGACCTCAGCCGCAGCAACATCTTCCTAGGAACAACGCCAAAGGCAAGGGAAGCAAGGGCAAAAATGAACTATTGGGATTTCATCAAGATCAAAAGCTTTTGCACAGCAAAGGAAACAGTTAACAAAATCAAAAGACAACTGAAAGAATGGGAGAAGATATTTGCAAATGACATATCAGATAAAGGACTAGTGTCCAGAATCTATAAAGAACTTAGCAAACTCAACACCCAAAGAACAAATAATCCAATCAAGAAATGGGCAGAGGACATGAACAGACATTTCTGCAAAGAAGACATCCAGATGGCCAACAGACACATGAAAAAGTGTTCCATATCACTCGGCATCAGGGAAATACAAATCAAAACCACAATGCGATATCACCTCACACCAGTCAGAATGGCTAAAATCAACAAGTCAGGAAATGACAGATGCTGGTGAGAATGCGGAGAAAGGGGAACCCTCCTACACTTTTGGTGGAAATGCAAGCTGGTGCAGCCACTCTGGAAAACAGCATGGAGGTTCCTCAAAATGTTGAAAATAGAACTGCCCTATGACCCAGCAATTGCACTACTGGGTATTTACCCTAAAGATACAAACATAGTGATCCAAAGGGGCACGTGCACCCAAATGTTTATAGCAGCAATGTCCACAATAGCCAAACTATGGAAAGAACCTAGATGTCCATCAACAGATGAATGGATCAAGAAGATGTGGTATATATACACAATGGAATACTATGCAGCCATCAAAAGAAATGAAATCTTGCTATTTGCGACAACATGGATGAAACTAGAGCGTATCATGCTTAGCGAAATAAGTCAAGCAGAGAAAGACAACTATCATATGATCTCCCTGATATGAGGAAGTGTTGATGCAACATGGGGGCTTAAGTGGGTAGAAGAAGAATCAATGAAAGAAGATGGGATTGGGAGGGAGACAAACCATAAGTGACTCTTAATCTCACAAAACAAACTGAGGGTTGCTGGGGGGAGGGGGTTTGGGAGAAGGGGGTGGGATTATGGACATTGGGGAGGGTATGTGCTTTGGTGAGTGCTGTGAAGTGTGTAAACCTGGTGATTCACAGACCTGTACCCCTGGGGATGAAAATATATGTTTATAAAAAATAAAGAATTAAAAACAAACAAACAAACAAAAAAAGGGCATTATGAATATACTACTTTTATATTAAGTAACTAACTGAAAAAATTTGCTACAATTTGCTAAATGAATGTTTGTCTTTAATAAATTAGATATATGTATTGTTATATACACACATATATTAAGCACACATGTACATTATACACATATATACTATTCGAGATGCTCACACAGAATAATTTAGACATTTTCTCTCACTGCTTGAGCTCTCTTAAAGCTTAATATTATTTCTGTTATAAAGATAATGAATGTCATCTTGTCACTTAAACACCAGAATAAAAGCTATTTGCTTTCTAGGAATAAAATATGTATGTACAAGAAAATATCTTAGATCAGAAGAAAACTATTATCTTCAGTGAGAGTATGGATTGATCATTCCTGAACACACGAGTCCTTAAAGAGGCAAAAATGTTCATTTGAGCACACTTGTTTTATTTATTACATTTTATACAATTTACGTAGGTATATTATAATTTATATGATTTGAAATAGTGCTTTAAAAAAGAAATAACACTATGTTCAACATTTATGATTTTTGCTTGAGCCCTGGCCAGAGAACTTGGCATTTCCAATGGGTGCTTCAAGATATCTTATATCATTTAAAATCATTGAGTTTCCATAATTAAGAATCTGATTATGGAGAATCTGGTTTTAAAATTACTGCTTTAAACTAGCTGTATTCAAAACCTTATAAAACTAGTAAAAAAAAAAATTGAAACATTAATTGAAAGGATTTGGAATTCCAAAATTTGAAATAGAGAAATTTATTAAAATTCAGGTGGTTTTGATTAGCCATATCTCCCCTCTCACTAATAAGATCCAATTGAGGACTAATGAAGTGATTTCTCTTATAATGCTATTGCTATCTTGCCTGAAAAATCATTATCTACCACAGATGCTCAGATGCTTAGCTCCTCAATTACAACCTCACCACCTTCCTAATAAATAAATCTCAGCCTAACACGGACAAGTAATGATGAAGCAAACTCAGAACTGAAAGTCTTATGTTCAAAACAACTTCAATATTTCTATTATTTCTGCTAAGAAAATTAGATCAGGGAACTAAATTTAGGCCATCCCACAATTTGTAAATATGTGTGCACTTACACTCTGTTCAAGATGTTAGCTTAAGTCGAATTACAACCAAATCTTTGCTATCATGAAAGCAATACCATATCCCTGAATAAACTTCCAGTGTAAGCCTCATTATTACAAACATGAAGGATTCAGATGTGGCAGTTTCTCTCTCTTCCTGGCTACTTTGTCCCAGTTTGGCCTGTTCTGATATCAGATGGTCCTTAGAGTCTGGCAATGAGTTATTACAATGTTAATCAGATGGTGTATCCAACTGTAGTAGTTCCCATAATTAGTTATGTCCTCTCGCTGAAGAACATCAAAATAGTCCCCTGGACTCTGCTTTGCAGTTATGAGTGCCAAATGCTTTTTCAGTGAAAAGTAAAATAAATTTAATTTTACCTAACAGCACAGGAAGTATATCTTAATTGTTTTGTCTTCAGGCCACAACAGCTCCAGCATGTGCTATAATTTATTCACAGGGATTTTGAGAAATCATACTGGTCCACTAAGTGATGAATTGATGTTTGCAGAGTCTGCTACGCAGAAAGTATAAGCTACACAGGGTGTCTCTGTAAAAGATCTTTGTCCTCGAGGGTGGGATATATACCCCATTCAATTTAGGGTCTTGCCACTTCCACACCCCACCTCCATGGAGGATCTAACTGTTTAGAGTATATCAGGATGCTTCCTGAAAGAATAAAAGTCTTATATCCCCAAGAGTAAGAAAGAACTTGATGATCTTTGAGCTTTTTTTGGCAGTGTAACTACCTCAATTTTGCGACTCCTGTTCCATTTTACTTACTCTCTAACATAAGGCTTGTTGGTAAAGACTATAATTTAGTTCCTAGATTTCAACAGGTTAGACTGTGATTTTTAACAGATAAGGTATGGACCTTGCCTAAGATGTGTGTTGGCTACTGATAATACTTGGATTTTCACCCTTAAGGAGCTAATATGCTTACAATTACTCGAAGAAATGAGATGTTGTACCTGTGGGAGCATGCTGCTGTTTCTACATCTGTAGCGAGAAACTGTAGGTAGGAAGTAGTCTATCTCTGGAGGTTTCAAAGGCAAATGTTTGGCTTTATTGTTGATTATTGCAGATTGGCTCACTAGGTATTGATTCCAACTATCTACATTCAATAAATCGCCTGTAGATTGAATTCACATGATCCAGGTTTTGCCAAGCAGAAATACAAGAGAAAGTTATAGAGATAGAATTGAGCAAGATGGATTGGTGGCCACATATGGGGAGGAGACTAATTCTTGCAAAACTAGTGTTTGGTGATCTTGGATCACCTCTGGTAAAGGGACTACAATCTAGTCTCTAGTATCATGTCAGAAAGAAAGAGATAACAGGAGGAATGCCTTTCTACTAAAAAGGACAGAGGGCTAATTGCTTCCTCCTGTTGCATTGTTATTAGATAAGAACACAGAACTTGGTTTTTTTGCTCTCACTGAAATTTCAACAACTGCATAATACAGTTATGTATTTTACATAATACATGCATAAGACAGTTATGTAGATTAAACATAATAGTAATAATTAAGGTGTTAAGTTCATTAGTGTTCAAATTAACAGAGTCATTAAGATTTCTTATTAATAAATTCATAATAGGCTTTATTCCAGAAATGCAAGGATGGATTAGTAGTATAAATTATGTTTTATTTCCTTAAATTAAGCAGATTAAAAAAAAACAAGTACTTTTTCCATCTAGTAAAGGAAAAACAAGCACTTCATCCCAAAATGTAAAAATTAAAAATAAGAGTAAATTCCACGTTTGTAAAAAATGCATATACTAGATTTCTACTGCAAATTTGTATCAGAGATTAAATATTATCAATAGCACTAGGGTCAGAAAAAAGACAAGAATGTTTATAATCACAGCCAACATTCAGCTTCCTTTGTAGGTCCTATTCATTGCAGTAAGATCACAAAAAAATTGTAAATATACCACTATAAAAACTCAGAATCTCACAATGTTTATCATTTTTCTATCTCAAACATCTAGGAAAATAAACTAAAGTATTAATTAAGCTAGTTATAATGCCTGGGAAATTGGCAAGATAAGTGATAAATATAATAGAATTAGCCACTGTTCTTTTATACCAATAATAAATAATAGAAAATGTAATAAGAAAATATTTCCTATAGTCACCAGAATTTTAAATTAGTCGGATGCAGGCAGGGTACTGGGTTTTGTTGAGAGCATGCAGGAGCTCAGAAGGCAGGGGCAAATTGTGCATGGTACTCTCTACAGCTTTGAGATCCGCACCTCACATCATCAACACACACTCATTTCATGAGAAAGCAAAGGAGAAGGCTTGGAAAACTCTTGAAACTAAAAAAACTGGATGATAAAGCATGGATCTTGTTAAGTCATTAGGACTCTAGGATAACAATAACCTTATCATAATTATTGAGATTTAATTGTTTTCCACCATATTTGTATATCTATCTATTTACCTGTTCATGTGGGTTTGTATCCCTTCAGGGATATTTCTAATAATAAAAGTTCAGATCCACTAATTTCAGTATTTCTTGGGATAGATATAAAAATATGTATGTGAATATATATATATTTGAGAAATACTGGAGTAGCTGACAAGCATTCTAATACCCCTAAAAGTTATTAAACATTTTAAAGCCTATACTTCCCAGATAACTCCCTTGATCTGCCACTTCACTTGCTCAGTAAACATATTCAAAATTACTCAATGTTTTTATCTGTATTAAAGCTTAGATACCACATTTGAAATTTTTAATTTTCAGTCCTAATTTATTTATCCTTGATGACCTGCCAAATAGCTGTTAAAATATTGTTCTGTTAAAAAATATTCTATTAAAGTACAATACAACTAAAAATAATGTGGACAGTTTTTTGGTGCCAATGGAGAAAAAAATATTTAGAAGCAAAGACCTTATTTTGTAAATTTTGTTCACTGTGTCTAAAATCACATCTATCATTACTTCAAATTATCTTCTAAAATCTGTGGAGAGCTCTTAAAAGCTAATGAGGCCTTTGATGGAAGATGTAAGACAAGAAGATTCACTCAATTACCCTGTAGTATAAGCTGACAAAGCCAAACTCTTCTTATTTCATTCTCATGCCTGTGCTTGCCTGGTAATTCTCCCTGTGCATGTACACATACATACATGTACGTGCATATGGGCTTGCATACACATACACTCATAAATATTTGTACTTATACTCTTTGCTATTAGGGACTATCTTCACCTTGTCCTATAATTTTAAAAAAGATGTATGTTCAACAAAAAAATGATCAGATATCTCTTATCTGATCATCTACCAAGAAAAATACAAGCACACATTTTGTGACCCCCCAAACTGGAAAGTATTTGCTTTTTGTTTCTATATACAATTGCTTCTATAAACAAAAGAAATAAGAAAGAAAAAGAAGAGAAGAAAATAAAGGAAAAATTAACTCACAAAATGTCCTCCATATCTAGGCTGCAAATATTCAAGAAATGATAATTCTGAAAGTCCTAACATCCTAGAGGATGCTTTGGAATCTAGAAAGAAAGCTAACTTTTCTTCTATTGCTTATGGTTAATTATGGTCATGTAAAACAGAGCTTTATGATGATACTTTAAACTCATGCATTCAATCTTGAAATTAAAAAAAAAAAAACAAACCACTATGTAATTCTTCCTTGAGAGTTTATACAATACGGACTACGTCAAAATATAAGGAGACAGAAAAAATTCAAAGTAGGACTGTAATGTCTTTAAGAAAATGTATCTTTGTGTAATAGTCAAACATTTCTATTTCCGTTACTACACAGAATATTATAGGAAGGGGTTTGGGGGATGGGAAAAATGGATGAAGGGGGTGGGAGATACAGGCTTCCAGTTATGGAATAAATAAGTCACGGGAATAAAAGGCACAACACAAGGAATACAGGCAATGATACTGCAGTAGTGTTGAGTGGTGATAGAGGGTCATTAGATTTGTGAGCATTGCATAGGGAAGTTGAATCACTATGTTGTATACCTGAAACTAATGTAACATTCTGTGTCAGCTACACTCAAATAAAAATTTTTTAAAAAGAGGGCATTTACTTCCTAAATGTATAATTTATTTTCATTCTTTCAATGGTATCTCTTCATTAAATGCTGAATATATGCCAATGAACTAGGTATTAGGGACCCAATGAAAATCAATCGTTGTTCCTAATTTTACAACATATAGATTGTTGTTACAGGGAGGTTTGACTACGCTCTATATTCCTTGTATATACTTATGTGTCCTAAAAAAGAAACACACAGACATAAGCACTCACACCTGGATGCATTTCTACTATATCTTTGCTTTGAAAATACAATTATTAAAATTGTAACCTGTGTAGTAGGACAACTGGCTACTCTGGGTGAAGAGGGATTTGGGGTGCTTACTCTTCGATGCAGTTTTATTCCACTGAGTTGTTTCTTGCTTCCTATTTTCTAATCTGGCACTAGAGTGAGCTTTTCCCCATGTGTTTGTTCACTACCAACTGTGTAATCACCCGCAATAAGGAGTCTGTCTACAGATTACTAAAAGGGGCTGCCCTTCCCCTTACTGCAAGAGTAGCCTTATGGACATTCAAGTGTACAAATAAAGATTCGAATCTGCAGAGTCCAAAAGGTAAAGTTCAAAGATATTTTCCATCTATTCTCCCCCCAATTTTGGAGATAAAGATTTATCTCTTTCTAACTTCAGATCTATTTTTTTCAAGGCAGTTCCACAGAAACAAAATGAGCTTTCCAACAAAGGATTCTGGAGTAATAAGACATTCACAGGGAAAACATAACAAAACAAAAAACCCAGCAAACCTCAATCCAAGTCTCACACGTTATACATAAAGTAGTTTAAAATGGATTATACATATAAATGAAAACCTAAAACTATTTATTTTTTTGTAATTAGGAGAAAAAATTGGATCTAAGTCTAGGCAAAGAATCATCCAAATTGACACCCAAAGTACCACTTATAAAAGGAAACTTTGATAAGCTAGAATTTAGAAAAATAATGTCTGTTAAAAACCTTTTATGAGGATAAAAAGGAAAGCTACTGACTGGGAAAAATACTTACAAATCACATATCTGAAAAGGACTCTTCACATTCGCCAGTAAAATAAATAAATAAATAAACAAACAAACAAACAATTCAACTAGAAATTGGGAAAGTAAAGAGCAGACATTTCACTAAAGAGAGAGCACTGAGCTGCTGGGTGAAAGAGCAGCCAATTAAAGACTAGAGTGAAGCTAATGTCTTTCCGGCTCCTAGTCTGATGGCATAAGCAAGAAGCTAAAAAACCAGAGGACTCACTGAAATATTTTATCCCATTTTCCTCCATGGGCTGGTGCATAGGTTAGGGACAGCAGGTGCATGAAAACCTGGGAGCCTTCTCCCTTAAACGGAGCCCAGGACTGCAGGCTCTGGCAGTTTTAGGGACCCTGGAGTTGCAGCAAGGTGGAGAGAAAGGAGTAGGAGTGGGAAAATACTGTCTGCTAAGTCAGAGTGGGGCAACATGTCTTCCTGGTTCCCCCATCCCTCCATTAGGATACTTCTTCATTCGAGGCACCTGAAGAAGACCTCTGGCTAACACCTCAAATAAAGGGTCCTAGGAATGAAGGTGCCTGGGCTAGAAATGCAAATCCGTAGGAGAGCATGACCTGCCAGAGAGGCCTGAGTGCTTGGCTTTGGTTCTCTTCAGAGACTGCAGTGCACTGGCTGTGTGCAGAAGAAGAGGCAGAGGAAGAAGAGAAAGAAGAAAGAGGAGGAAGAGGACGGAGGGAAGGAGAAGGGGAAGCGGCAGCAGCAGCAGCAGCAGCACGGAAAGTGGTTTACTGAATGAGATACAAGAAGGTTCACAACATTATTGATCAAGTAAGAACCAGACAAGAGGAAGACTGGAATGGCAGCAGTCAGGGTCCACACGCTATTCACTTCAAGGATCAAGATGTTTGGGAAGTATTCGCAGGACAGTGGAAATCTACAGATGGCTTTTAAGCAGTCAAGTTACATACCTATATTTGCCATTTTACACAGTTACTCCAATTGTGGAAAGTATATTATAGTGGCTGCAAGGCAAAATTGGAAGTAGGATGGCCACCCAAGTTTATTTTGCAGTACTTTAGAAGACTAGCTAGTGTCTTAGATGTGGTAGGAGGCAAAAGAAATGGGAAGAGATTGGCTGAATCAAACATGATATTCGGAGTCAGAATTCACGTTTTTAAGGGACAAAACAGGAGTGACTTCTGATATCATGGCATAATCAACTGAATGTATGGGGATTTTCTGTTTTTTTGTTTTGTTTTGTTTTGTTTTGTTTTATATCAGGTTTGGAACAACAGAATTCAAACAAAGTTGGAGAAAAATAAATGCTTTGTTTTGGATATGTTAGAAGATTGGTCTATGAATAAAATAGATAAGAAAAATTAACAGTCACAGAAAAATACGTCCTTGTAGCAAATATTGAATTGCATAAAACTACTTAATAGTTTAGACACATCTTAATTGATTTAGGACAAGTAACTACTTAGTTTATTTCTATTTGTAAGTTAAGGAGTGTTAGAGCATGCTTATAGCAATGAACTGAAAATAGTAAGGATCATGTTGGATCTTCATTTATCAACTATTAATTTCCTTTTTACTAGGGTTGACTACTGAAATTCTGAAAACTCCCAGAATGTCCGTTTTGAGAATTAATGTCAAACAGTAAATGCTTTTTTTGTTATGAGGCATGTACAAGGACAAAGTCAAGGTGTGATTTAGTAGTATCTATCCAACCTTTCCTTGTATCATAGGCCATGATTCTATGTGAAGAAAATATACTAAATGATTTGTTGACTGTCCTTTTCATGTCCCATGAAAATATGTATTTATAATAAGATGTTCATCTTTGCGATATCTGTCAAAATGGATTTGTGGGAGAAAGGTTAGGTGGAAAAGGAAGGTTTTAAAGATTATTTCCTCCTAAGCTTATGTAACGACTGAATTTTATTCTCATAGGTAAGTACCATGTATATGGACCCTCTTTCTCATTGGGGAAAACTGCATAAAATTCAAAGCTGTATATCTGAAAATCTAAAAACATATCCTATTCTATTTTCATAACAATCTTGAAAGTTATATCATTTAATACTTTTTGACTGACGAAGTACTTAAATCTCAGAGAAATTGTGCAACTTGTTCAGTAGCATAGAAGAAAAATCTATGAGAGAATAAGGATTCAGAACAAATTCTCAATTTTTGAATCTAACGTTATTTCTACTACTCACTTATATTTCATAATTGAAATATTGTTAATAGTAATAATAACAACAATAATAAGATCCTACTTCTAAGCTCTTTTTTAAGAATTGGATAGATTTTAAATTTCTTCTTTTTTAAAAAAAGATTTTATTTATTTATTTGTTTGTTTGTTTGTTTGTTTACTTGGTAGAGAAAGGCAGAAACAGAGAGGAGCAGAGCATGAACAGAGGGAGCAGCAGGCAGAGGGAGAGAAAAGAAAACTTCCCTCTGAGCAGGAAATCAATCCAGGACCCCGGGATCATGACCAGAGCTGAAGGCAGATGCTTAACCAACTGAGCTACCCAGGCACCCTAGATTCTAAATTTCTGAATACAAAATATTCTTTTGGTTAATGTTACTACTGATTTTTTCCCCCTAAACATTTTTCAAAGAAAACCCACTTTCTTTTTTAGTGCATAATGATTTCCATGCATATATTTTGCTGTATTTCTGGACTTATTTCTCTGCAGATTAACATATTCCTGCTAGTTTTTTTCATTAAATATTCCTGGAATGCCTCTTACATTCTAGTCACTGTGACACATACTAGATTTTGATAATTTATTAAATTCATTTGTTAGATGTATTCTAAAACTCACTTCGAATTAGGCACATATCAAATAATACTTACCTGACATATTCTAGTTTTTGTAGTTATTTTATGGCATACACCGGTTATCCATTTTTGAAAACATATACCAGAAATAACAATATATCATAATAAGGTAAAAAAGAAGTGAATTAAGTGAAGTCTGAAGGAAAGATGTTGTATACACAGGTGGCTTTGCTCCTGCAAGTCCAATTTCCTACTCCTTCCTGTCTCCCTGAAAGGGTTGGGGCTGTTCCCAGTACCCTGGAGTGACTGGACCCACCTAGGCCCCCCTACCCCATCTTCATCTCTCCCTCCTGCCCATCACCTCTGCTGCTCTGCACCTGTGAGAACCCTGTATTGACAAATGAGGAAGCACAGGAGGAAGAGGTTGAAGGAGAAGAGGGTAGTGAGTTAGTTCATGTTCTGGCACTCCCTTAGGCCTGTGTGTGGGCCCAGGAAGGGTTGGGAAGGGCCAGAAATACCTTGAGTGGTGCATTCTAGGGGCCATCCTAAACCCCGCTGGCAATGCCAAAGGCTTTCAGCAAACAGTTAGGTGAGGTAAGCCTCTCAGCCACCTCCGAATTGGGTACTGAGTGTAGCTCAGCCGGGGAGGCTGCAAACTTTTTAGGATCCTGGGTCCATGAAGTATTAGCAAGAGTGACTAACAAACCCCATGCAGACACACATACAATTATACGGTGGGACCAAAATCCATCTGTGAAGGGTCTACATTCAGCCTGAGTGAGTGTCCTCGTATGCAAGGCTGCATGACATTTAATAATAAATTAAAAAATCAAAATGACAAGTGAGGAGACTGAAGAATGAAAAACATAATGTCCCCTACACTTCCATTTTGCACTGAGTTCTACACATTATATAGCTGCTAGTGGTACAGTTTTTCTCAAGAAAAGATAATTCTTAAAATATAAGAATCTATAACATTGTACTATATCCTTTGTGGGTTTTAAGCACTTTTTCTATATATCATCTCATTAAAAATTTGCAATATTCTCTATTAAACATACAGGTTGATTAAATATTACTATTTTTTGTACTATGAATTTAGGGAGGGCAAGGTTTATGTGGAAAAAATATGTATTTGTGTGTTGAAAAGTGAGGGAAGGAGTATCTTCCCATTTGTTAATCATCTAAGTAGATTAATAGAAATTACCCAAGTTCATCAATGCTGTAACACAAATCATTGCTACTAGGTATTATGATGATACTGTTTTATAACTCTACAATTTGCCGCTTCAGATTTAGCTTTTAAAATGTTCAAAAACAATAGTTTTACTTTTCTCCCTAACTCTAATCTTTTTGTCTTTGAGGCTCACTGATGTTCCAAGGATTTGAATGCTTTTAAAACATATATTGGCAATTCAAGTAAGGAAAAACATCCTGTCTATAAAGAAAAGAAAACAACAGATTCACAGATGGAAACAAAATTAAAATGAAACTAAGACAAGAGGAAAAAAAAAAAAAACAGACAGAGCCAAACACAGAGAAGCTTCAGGTTTTTGTAAGTACAGTTATAAATCTTCTAAATCTTACTTTCTCATTGCCATTTATTCACTGTTTTCTACAAATACAAGATGAATGTCTTAAAGCCATCTAGGTTCCTTATCCAGTTTCTAAAATCTTGTTTATGTACTGAGGGACCATAACTGTATTCAAAATTAATAGATCCTGCTTGCTCTTCTTTTACTTGATTATCCTCTGACACATATAAAATCCCCCCAATGCTTGGTCAACTCTAGTCTGTTGTTCCCCTCCTTAGCCTTACTTGTCAAGCAGACACAGAGATGTCTTCTACATGGACCTTCTTTTTTATGGCCTATCCTTTTGATAGTCACAACTTTTACCCTGTGTTTTTTCTCCTTTCCAGAATCTCTCCTTTCCTGCATGCTCTTCAAGGTTAATTCTGTACCTCTTTGAATTTATACCTTCATTTTTATGAGTAAGGTGGAGAGTAGCCTGAAATCATTAGAAAAGAAAAACAGCAAATTATAGAAAATTACCCTAATGATGTTGAGACATATTGCCCACTTAGATCAGTTTTCAAAAAAAGTAATTATAATACACAGTAGAGGTAAAATAAGAAAGTTTAAACAACAACAACAACAACAAATGTCAAAGTGGAAGAGCTGGTGTATGCTATCATCTTCTCCGGGAAATGCTTCAACCAAGACACACAGAGCTTAATCGTGCTTCATTCTATTTCATACTGCCTGAGAGCAGAAAAGCCACTTCACACTTAACTTTACGCTAAATGTAACAAATATCCTTAAAGAGAATTTTGTGGATTGTTAGCAAAACACATATATGAGAAATAGCACTCACCTTTAAAAACCTGAGTGGCAGTTAGGGAATTAGTTCATTCCAACTTTCAGATTTATTTGTATTATATAGTATAAGTAATAAGTGAATCATGATTATGATTTTCTAAATTTTTACACTAAAAGAATGATATTTAATGGCTTCTCCATGTGACATATGGAAACCACTTTCACAGAGGCCTGAGGGAAGAATCAAAATCACCTGACATAAAGCAAATGACTAGTAAAATAGCCTCAACTTTATAAAGATGGCCATTGATTGAGCCAATGGTTCATTATTCTTGGCCAATATCCTACTAACAACTGAGACTGTTCATGAGATAGAAACTTGCCTCCCAAAGAAGTCAGTGAGGTGTGTCAGACAGTAAGTAATAATGGCAATCAAATGGCAGAGTCCCCAGTTTAAGTAATTGACATACTATATTTTAGTCAAAAACTGCTGGTGGTAAAGAAATATATGTAGTGGTTAATTATATATCTTCAGACAAAAATATTGATTCTTTCCCATTTTTTTTTTGACAATACAAGTTGATTGTTTTTTGTTGAGTTACCTACTTTACATTGTGGATAATTTGTGGTGAGACTATCATTAGCTAACCTGCCAACTCTATAGGAAATCAGTGGCTGTCTAATCTGAATCCTTTCACAAATACTTCAAAACACCCACATTTACAAGGAGAGGAAGAAAACCACTCATAACGCAATAGCTGTATCAATACCTGTATCATAGTTAGGAGGAAGGTAAGAGAACAAATGTTATTTTGCATATAACTAGGAAAGTAAATATCTGAAACCAGAAGAGCAAACTACTGAGTCAGTGCCTGATCTGGGATCACATGAAGACTGCACGTAGAAACAGAAAAATAGCAAAAGTTTGGATACAAAGGAAAAACTTCTAAATGAAAACAGATTGAGAACAGATATGAGGACTCTGGCTACGAGGAATTGAGAGGAATGGGATTAAAAGCAGGTAGGAGGGCCTGGGTGGCTCGGTTGGTTAGGCAGGTGCCTTCAGCTCAGGTCATGATTCCTGGGTCGTGGGACGGAGTTCCCCAAATGGGATCCCTGCTTAGCAGGGGGTCTGTTTCTCCCTCTGCCTATTGCTCCCCTCTCTCTTCCCTCTGCCTGCTCATGTGCACACACACTCTCTTTCTGTTTCAAAAAAGTAAATGAAATCCTTAAAATAAATAAACAAACAAACAAATAAATAAATAAATAAATAAAAATAAAAGCAGGTAGAATTTAAGAAACAAACCAAAGGAACAAACAAAGAAAGAAAGAGACCAAAAAAAGACTTAAATAACACAGAACAAACTTGTGGTTGCCAGAGGGGAAGAAGGTGGGGAGAGGAGTGAAATCGATAAAGAGTACCCTTATCTCAATGAGCACTGAGAAATGTATAGAATTGTTGAATCATTACATTGTATATCTGAAACTAATTAACACTGTATATTAATTATACTTGCATTAAACATAAAAGCAGGTGGAAGCAAGGGCAACAGAATTGAAAATGCATGGTTTAAAGGGTAGAGAGATGTGGATTGGAACAGAAATGCAATCCTTAGAGGTTTGATTATAAATGCAAAGAAGAAAGGTATATTTTCTTGCACATTAATATTAATATAATATTAACATAAATATTAATACCCCTGTATTCAAAAATAAGTTTATCACAGAAATAGAAAGATATATCTGAAGTCACATTAACCACACTCATGGGGAAATTTAAATACATAAATAACATATATTATTATGTCAAAATTAATAATATTTTATTTTGTGCTTCTTATGTGTACATCAAGTATATTATTTTGTGGTGGTGCACTGAAATTGTGCTGGCCTAGATAACCACTGGGTGATTAAAAAGCTATTCTAATTAAAAAGTTAATGTGGTTATATGGAGTGCTTAGGTGGCTCAGACAGTAATGGGTCTGCCTTTGGCTGGGATCATGATCCCAAAGTCCTGGGATTGAGCCCTGTGTTGTGGGGTGGGGGTGGGGGGGTTCGCTGCTCAGCAGGGAGCCTACTTCTCCTTCGCCCCCACCTCTCCACTTGTGCTCTATTTCTCCCTCTCTCTCTCTCAATAAATAAATAAAATATTTTAAAAAAAAGTTAATGTAGTTATAACAAGTATGATAGCTTTAATTTCTTGTCTTTGATCTGAAAAGTAAAATGTAAGAAAATTTAAAGCAGAAACTGATGTAAAATAATTTAACACTGTCCGGAAATAGCAACATTAAACCCACCAGATATATAAAGCAGTATTTAGTAAGAGTTTGTTGTGCAAATAAGAACAAACAGAGAGCTGACTGGCAGAGAGCTCTCAAAGGAACAACAGAATGAGGCTCAAAGGTATATTGTTACAAGACAGTTTATTCAGTGAGGATGCAGAGTCTGTTCTCTCTTTGCAATAACTGGTTATAACATTACCATTTTCATAATGATTGGGGATTGGTTAAAAGTTGTTCCCTCATGTTAATTTTGAGGAACAGATTAAGTTTTGTTAACGATTCTCTCGGAGGACTTTATAAAAGGTAACCTGAGTTTCGCTTGTTTTGCAGACTAAACCAGATTATATTTTGCTTATGTGTCTTAAATGGTTTTATCTGCTCGGGGAATTTTCAAATTTGGTTTTCATTTTGTATTTTACTTTAAAAAAACACGGAAAACTGGATTCCAAACGGTATAATTAATTCATTATTTCATTCATTCAGTCTTCTCTTTAACAAATATTGCATCCCAACTTGGGTAGGCACAGGAGCATCAATATGAAAGATAAAAAAGAAAGTACAATCATGATTCTAACTTACTAACTCAATATCCTAATTAATCATTTGCTCCAAGTATTAGAAGTATATTGCCTTTGCCAACGCAGATGTCTGGATACATCTAATAATTTGTTTTAGACTTTTACCATTGAATTCATATTTACAAAGTAATCATTTTAACTTCATTGGGATAATTGAAATGTCCTGTGGAAAAAAATGCTAATTTTATGGATATAAAATTATTTTTCCAGCATAAAATGTATCAGATAATTTTAGAAAAAAATGTGTCTGCTACCTTGATATTTTCTGACTGATGTTTTTGACCAAAAGATATAGCATGAGTGGAGAAAAAGATTAACATCCCCAGATATGGTCTATACCTGGAAGCAGCTGTTTTGCTAGAGGCTCAAGTTTCATATAAAACTGAGAAATTAAAAGTGAAATGCAACTTTGAATTAATTTTTAAAAGCTCTCCCATTGCTAAACATTTGCCAAAAGAACCTCATTTGTTTATCATATTTGATTTAATTAATCATTATTACTGATATTCTAGAGAGTTTTCTTTTCATTAAGATAATTCTAAGTGAAATGGCTATATTATTAGTAGCTTGGATGTTACTATATAAGAGGAATTCCACATGATACACCATCATTTTACAATCTGTTGAAATTTAATTTGTGATTTTTGGTTAATGTTCTGGGCAGGGTGATGTTGTAAGTGATTAATGTGTATCAATTCTTCAATCTGTGTACCAACAGTTTCAGGTATATATTAGGAAATTAATCCTATTTTATAGATGAGAAACTGAGGCACTGAGAGGATAAATAACTTCTCCAAGCTCATATGGGTAAGAAATTTTGGACTCTTGATTTGAATACAGTCTCAATAGATCATCTCTTTATTCTTTTTAAAGCCAATAACTAAAACTGCATACAAGTTGGGGCGCCTGGGTGGCTCAGTGGGTTAAAACTGCATATAAGCATTTCAATGTACAAAATGGTGTAGAGCCAATAAAAAGGGGTTAGCACATCTTCTAGAATAAAAAGAAGTAAATTATGTACTAGAGCTTAAGATAGCAACATATTTTAATTTGCATTATTTTATAATAATTCTTAAAAATAAGATATAAAGCTTCTTTGTATTTTCAGGACTCTATATAGCATATAAGATATTAATATTTGAAAGTATCTTCAAGAATAATATCTTTTTGTTACACACATTATAACACATGATATATTGGAATAATATGTTATATTTTCATGTTTTTATGGAAAATTCTGAGGCACCCATGAAATTAACCCAACTTTATGCAGTGTATAACTTTTCCAAAGGACCTAAGGTATGTATTGAGATAATATAGCCTACTCTTCCTTGAATTTGTGTATGCTACATCATCAATGACTTTATCACATCATTTTACTATGCATATTTTTTCATTGTATTGGATTATTATGATATATTGTCATAGCTTAAGTATTTTTTGATCCCCAGATGTCATAAAAAGCTATTATTCCTTAAAAAGAAATACTTAGATCTAATTATTCCATTTATTTGTAACATTTAGTTACTTAATAAATGATATTTTTATTATGTTACTCCACTAGAAGTTTTGCAACAGGTAATATTATAATATACCTTGCTTCAATAGATATTATAATAGATAACAGTTTCAGATAATGTTAATAGTAAAGAGCAATCACAACAAAAGAGATGCAAATACTTGTTTGCAGTTTTTTTTATAGGAATTAAAAAAATACCTAGGAATAATGACTTTACACTGTCAAATTGTAAAATAAAATGAAATAGAACAAAGTCATTAATGACACAGTACAATTTTTAAAATACTCAAATTTGTGGAAAATTTAATATAAGATATATTCCAAATGAATATGGAACTAAAAGGGTAGTTTAGATCCTTGTATTTGTTAATGCAGATTAGATCTTCAAAGTATAACGAAATCAAATAAAACACTAAATGTTCCTATTTCCTATATGCCAGTTTAGTTCAAAACTTGAATGATGAAACTTAGTAAAACACATAATATTAATAGTGTAAGACTGAAGTAAAAAGTTGCTATATATCACTCGGCATCAGGGAAATACAAATCAAAACCACAATGAAATATCACCTCACACCAGTCAGAATGGCTAAAATCAACAAGTCAGGAAATGACAGATGCTGGCAAGGATTCAGAGAAAGGGGAACCCTCCTACACTGTCGGTGGGAATGCAAGCTGGTGCAGCCACTCTGGAAAACAGCATGGAAGTTCCTCAAAATGTTGAAAATAGAACTGCCCTATGACCCAGCAATTGCTCTACTGGGTATTTACCCTAAAGATACAAACATAGTGATCCAAAGGGGCACGTGCACCCGAATGTTTATAGCAGCAATGTCCACAATAGCCAAACTATGGAAAGAACCTAGATGTCCATCAACAGATGAATGGATCAAGAAGATGTGGTATATATACATAATGGAATACTATGCAGCCATCAAAAGAAATGAAATCTTGCCATTTACGACAACATGGATGGAACTAGAGCGTATCATGCTTAGCGAAATAAGTCAAGCAGAGAAAGACAACTATCATATGATCTCCCTGATATGAGGAAGTGGTGATGCAACATGGGGGCTTAAGTGGGTAGGAGAAGAATCAATGAAACAAGATGGGATTGGGAGGGAGACAAACCATAAGTGACTCTTAATCTCACAAAACAAACTAAGGGTTGCTGGGGGGAGGGAGGTTGAGAGAAGGGGGGTGGGGTTATGGACATTGGGGAGGGTATGTGCTTTGGTGAGTGCTGTGAAGTGTGTAAACCTGGTGATTCACAGACCTGTACCCCTGGGGTAAAAATATATGTTTATAAAAAATTAAAAAAAAAAAGAAAAAAAAAGTTGCTATAGGTTTTGAAGATTAAAAAATGACTCAATAGGTAAATATAATCAGATTTCTATGTGAACAAATAATAGGAGAAGCTGGAATTTATATGTTTATATTTATTACTTATTTTTATTCAGTAACTTTTCTCAGGTAGGTACCCATATGATTGTGCATTCATTTGGCTCTTAGAATAAGGCTATTTTTTAAATCAAGAAAATACCAGAACTTTGGAAAGAAATGTTTTACTTAAAAATATTTATAAAGTTTACATATTAATGGATTCTATTTGTACAAACAAGTTCTTAAAATTATACTATAGAAATAGCTTACTTAAAATTAGCAATATAATTCAGATTAAATAGTTCTTAAATAAGTGAAGGAGCAATATGGTTTATAACGAATGAATAAGGTAACTTGATCTATTGAAGTTTCTGTTCAGAATATAACTGTTACAGTACCATCTACCCCATCTCATACAATTCATTATTTCCTTGTACTCCCATCACCCCAAGTTTGATTTCCCCATGCATGCAATATCCCTTCAGTCATCCTATGAAATGTATTCTTTGATTATCTGGCATAGGATTCAATTGAGCTGCCACTCAAATGGTCTCCATTTAGAAAAGAGAGAAAAAGGGATTACAAAATGGAAAAAAATAAAATGCAAGACTAAGGAAACCCAATATAATCAGCATTTCTTAGGAAATAATTCAAACGAATGTAAGGATTCACCAATTATACACTTTATGTCTTTACAATAGCTTTGTTCATTCATAATGTGTTGATTACAAAATGACCTAAAAGGTTTTTTCCAGAGTATAATTTATTTGAAAAGTAAAGGATCTATGTTAGGGACACAGATTCTTTCTTGAGGTTATCAATTTCAAGTTAAATATAAAATATCCTGGGGCGCCTGGGTGGCTTAGTGGGTTAAGCCGCTGCCTTCGGCTCAGGTCATGATCTCAAGGTCCTGGGATCGAGTCCCACATCGGGCTCTCTGCTCAGCAGGGGGCCTTCTTCCCTTCATCTCTCTCTGCCTGCTTCTCTGCCTACTGTGATCTCTCTCTGTCAAATAAATAAATAAAATCTTTAAAAAAATGAGATAAAAATAAAATATCCTGTGTGATTCGAATTCTGGGTTTATCATTAATTAAATGTTTACTTATTTGTAAAATTTCATGTAGTATAAGAGAAGAAAGAACAAAACTATATATTTTAGATTGAGTATATTGAACATAATTTTAAATCCAAAATATTGATTACTTCACAAATGAGAATATAAGTTTTTCATATTATATTGATAATGTTCTACAATATAACTCAGTTTATCCACTATATTTTGCAGAAAGCCTCAGTTTATCCACTGTCTTTTTCAGAAAGGATTAGGTTTAAGGCATAAGAGGTCTTTCTTTGAATTATACATAAGAATGTTTAGAAAGTATCTGAAGAATGAGATAGAATTCAGCTTTAGTATATTCAGTAACAATATGAATGTCAACACCAACAGAAAAGTGGACAATTGCAATAGCTAATACAGTTTCATTAAAAAGGTGCAACTGAAAGATTAGATATCTTCAGCAAACCCAACTGACTCTTCAAAATAAGGGAAATCATCATATAAATGTAGAAAATGTATAGAAGAAAGGTAACATTTGATTTGGGGAATAGAACAGAAATGAAAATTGTCTTAGCTCAGGTTGCTGTAACAAAATACCATAAATCAAATGGCCTAAACAACAGACATTAACTTCTCCCAGTTTTGATAGCTGAGAACTCCAAGATCAAGGTACATGCAGGTTTGGTTCTTGGTAAGAATCCTCTTCCTGGCTTTTGAATAGCTCCCTTCTCATTGTGCCTTCTGTAGCAAGAGAGAGAAAGAAAGGCAGAGAGAAAGAGAGGGAAAAAGAGAGCTCTGGTCTTCCTTCCTCTTCTTATAAGGATACTAATCCCATTATGACGACAATATTTCCACGATCCCATGTAAATCTATTTTCTTCCCAAAGGCCCCACCTCCAAACATCATCACACTGGAAATTAGGGGTTTAACATATCAATAAGGGCCACAAACATTCAGTCCACAAAAATATAAAATAGTGCACTACAGACCACAGATCTTTGGATGGATGTTCTGTTAAGTAAAATATTTCCAGATTTAAAAACACATGGGGAGTATGAGGAGGACTCTCTCTCTGTTGCAGGCTTTAAACAAAGAGAATGGCAGGCCATGAGACAAGAAATGCTCTGGTCTCTAGAATCTGGGAACAGTCCTCATCCAATAGCCAGAAGGAAATGGGGATCTTCGTCTTGCAATTACAAGGAACTAAAGTCAACCAACAACCTTAACAAGCGAGGGAATGGATTAGTTAGAAACTCCAGAAAGGACACTTGGTTTTAGGCCAGTGAGATCTTGTTCAGAGCATCTGGAAAAATCTAGAGAATGGTGAGATAATAAATGGCCATAGAAAAGTAATGCATATATCCACAGAGAAAATCAAATGTGTTAAGTTGTATAAGATGTTTAATCCAAAACTTTCCTGGTACTCTATCAGGTAATTTTTTATAGTAACAATAAACAATTAATGTGTATACTTGTAACAAAATAAAAGTGGTAATCTGTACAAGATGCTTGATAAGAAAACATGCAAATATTCCTTGATATAATTGGAAAATAGTTCATTTACAAAATAAATATAGGCTCTCAAGGAGAAAGACAAAGCAGATAAGAAAAGTACTTAAAATAAATAAATGAGAATTTTCATTTGGCATTTTATACACATTTTTTACTTTATCTTGATATATTTTTAAGAATACTGTACATTACCAAATAATAAGAATGGTTATGTATCCACCATTTTGCTTTGCCATATTTAACTTTAAAAAATTTCCTTTATTGTAACTTAAGTATGAAGATTTTCCAGATATATCTGAAATCTTCAAACTAATTTCCCTCCTATAGTTTCCTCATTGCATTTTGAATATGGTATTTACTATCTTAATGTGTTTTTTTCCAAGATTTTTATTTATTTATTTATTTGACAGATGAAGATCACAAGTAGGTAGAGAGGAAGGCAGAGGTGGGGCGGGGCGGGGAAGGAAGCTCCCCACTGAGTAGAAAGCCCAATGCGGGGCTCGATCTCAGGACCTTGGTATCATGACCTGAGCCAAAGACAGAGGCTTTAACCCACTAAGCCACCCAGGTGCCCCCCTAATGTGTTTTTTAACATGTAACTAAATAAGTAGAAAACCTTTTTCTCTTATCTGTCGCTATATCATTTGAGAGCATATACATTAGTAGACATGCTTCTATTTGTGCTGATCGATGGTTAATAACATTGCTATACAATCTTATACTGATGGATATTTCTATTGTCTCAGTATTTTTGGCTATTGAAAACAATGTTGTAATAAACATTCACATACTTGGTTTCATCCTCTTTTGGCACATATGAAAGGGCATCCCTATGTATAAATAAAGGAATACAACAGTAGGAAACTATAAATGAGAATTCTCATTAGTGGAGCTTTTCTGAAGAACCTACAGAAAATACTAAACACACACACACACACACATACACACACATCATTATTTCAAATATGCCATAACTAGAAACCACCGGTGAAGAGTCAAGTATCTCTGTCAGTTATATCCCCTACCTCTGTCTGCCTCTTGTTCCAAAAGTGCTGAACCTCACAATACCTAGACCAGAAAATGAACTTAAAAAAAAGTCCAAACATGTTCTTCCCCACACTGTGATTTTTCTGACTGAGGATAGCCTTGAACTTAAATTAAACAAATGTGTAGTTTTCATATTTTTAGACTATATTTTATTATTTGAACCATACTTTATTTATTTATTTTATTTAATCTCTTGACTGACAAGACAGATATTTTGTCCTGGGTGAGAGAAAAACGACTTGGGAGAGGAAATGGCAAGATGATTTTAAAAAAAGAGTGAAGTTGCTTTATGTGGGCCCCCTATGTAGTTCAGTTTATTCAATAAACTCATCTGTATGCGTGGGCCAGGAAGTCACACAGAGTGCCACAGTCTTTCTCTTCCAAGCAGAAGGTTACCAGCATGTTTAATGGAGTTCTTTTATCTCTCTCAGGATGGAATTCCCTTTGGGAATGAAGGGGTTATTTGAAGACACTCTGTTTCCTGCAACTTAAAGCATTTGCTTTAAAAACAGAATTTCAAAATCTTTCTATTTCCCATAATGGAACTTAGCGTGAAATACATGAAAAATGAGCTTTTCTCATGCGCCATGTCATATCTGATATTCTCTGGTCACTAGATTCTTACCTGGGTGAAATGAATGAAATAACTGGTTAGAAGAATTTTGTTCATATTGCTTTCTTTTGAAAACATTAAGAATTGAAAACTAGGGATGCCTGGGTGGCTCAGTGGGTTAAAGCCTCTGCCTTCAGATCAGGTCATGATCCCAGGGTCCTGGGATTGAGCCCCATACCCAGCTCTCTGCCGGGCAGGGAACCTGCTTCCTCCTCTCTTCCTCTCTGCCTGCCTCTCTGCCTACTTGTGATCTCTGTCTGTCAAATAAATAAATTTAAAAAATAAAATAAAATAAAGAATTGAAAACTTAACTCTGGGTTTTGCTGCACTGAATTATTTTAAAATAGATCAATATTATAAGCAATGATTTTGGGTCACTTTTTTTCCTGAGTTTCCACAAGAATCTTGAGCCCATGTAAGAACTTAGTTTGGTCCTCAAATGTCCTTTAATTACTCTCAGAACCTGCAAAAGATGTTTCTGAGAAAAACTGCTATTCATTTATGAAACTCATTGTGACCCTATATGATACCCCATTAATTTGTGACTATTTTTGCCATTCCTGAAAAAGACTCAATGCCCTTGGAGAAAGTGCACATCTACAACAAAAATACCTATTGCTAATATTATTATTATTTCTGATTTGCTATTTTTACTTATATCTACAACTAATTCAACTCTGAATGTTTCTCCTGTGATAGGAAATATAATTGCATTCTTAACTGTGTAGCTGCTACCTGTTTTGGGAAAATATCATGCAACAATGTTCTAATTTTTGTAACATCAAAATTGGACACAAATTTGGTATCTAAAAATATAATAATTAATTAAATATGATATTATGGAATTATATTCAGGCTCTAAATAGGGTATTTATATTTGCATAGTAGAAAATGAGCAGTTATATTTATATAGTGAAGACTATAAAAATGTTAATATGATATAAATTCTGGTGGGGAAAAAAACCTCTTTTTTGATATTTCTAGATTCTCATGAGAGGATCTGTAGCCAGATTGTATTACTTTACTTAACTGTTTGGTAACTTCTACTTTATGTTATTGTTGCACGTTTCCTCATTTTGATTAATTGAAAATTACGAAAATAAATTGAAAATAAATAATGCTATTTTTATGAAATAAAATAAATTTAGAGATCAAATAACTGTGCAGAAAAAAAGATATGTTGACAAACAACTCTGAAGAAAAATGTAAATTATATATAGTCCAATGTTTATTTAAAATATTTTGGGAATTTGTTTTACTATTGCAAACACATGAATATGTAAGTAACTATAAATTTTGTTAAAATAAACATAATTCACCTTCAAAATCAAATTTGACCTAATTTCTTATTTGTTCCTTCCAGGGAATAAATTTGATCACGTATATTTAAACTTTGTGCAAAATATATATATATATATATATAAAAAATCATATATACACACACACACATACACACACACATGCACACAAATAAACATGTAATATATGTTATATATTATATATATAATATGTAATGTAATACTGTTATAATTACATTACATGTTAACTATAATTATATATTAATCACGTATTATACTTGATTAATTATATGACGGATTATATTATATATTAATTATATATAATTTTCTAATCTATCTCAAAAAGTCTGATAGTTATTTTTTTATAGTGATATTTTTTAAAATAAAATTTATTGTTTCTTTAAAAATATTTGGAATCTTTCCCTTTTTCTCTTCTTTCAAATATTGACTAAGTTTTCACGCAAATTTGTGGTCTTAAAATATCTTCCTTTGTTGTCTCATTCATATTAAAGACAAGAAGAAGAGGGTGATTACAGTAAGAACACATCTTTTTTTTAAAGATTTTATTTATTTATTTGACAGGCAGAGATCACAAGTAGGCAGAAGGGCAGGCAGAGAGAGAGGAGGAAGCAGGCTCCCTGCTGAGCAGAAAGCCCGATGCAGGGCTCCATCCCAGGACCCTGGGACCATGAACCGAGCCGAAGGCAGAGGCTTTAACCCACTGAGCCATCCAGGCGCCCCAAGAACACATTTTCTACTCTAGTCTATCCCTTTTACAATGCAACAAAAATCTTTTCAAAGGTCTTCCCTGACCTCATTAAAGTCTAATGGCGGGCTTGGAAGCAAGGAATTGGAGGAAATGGACAAGAAAAAGAACTGGGATGAGGAAAGGCTGTGTATTTTGGGTCATGCAAGAACTGTAAGTCCTTAACACTACATTTAAAAAAGAAGGGATATTATATAAAATAATATTTATATGAAAGTAAATGTGTAATACATTTTAAATGCATGAAATTTTATAAATAATAATTTGATTGAATTCATTTATAAAGGTAAGAAATTTATTATGGTCTTGCTCAGCATTTAAATTATATTTTAAGCTTCCATACTTTATTTCAATGCTTTTCTCATTATTACTGGATGAGTAGCATCAATTTAAAGCTGCCTTTATTTTTAATGTCATAATTTATTTATAATTACTATGTAAGTTAAGTAGGGCTGGTTTTTGTTTTAGGTTTTGCAATGTCATCACCATTTACAACAGTGTCTGTAACAAATACCCGTTGGACAATTAAGTGAATGAAAGCATATAAAATCATTATCTTGTTTCCTGGATTTCTACTATTAGCACTAACACTGTTATCTCTTCCTCATTTAATAACAGTTTTATTTCTATAACTGCCTTTAATATATAACAGTAAGTCAAAGATTATTGGGAGTAAGGTTTTAGAAAGAAAATCATAAAAAAGAAAAAAAAAAACTAAAGAACAATTACATTAAAAAACCTCTGATTAAATAATTGATTTTTTAAACACTGTTTGCATTAAATTTTTACTCTGAATAGAGTCATATACGTTCAAAAAAAGGTCAAATCCCAAAAATGATCATATGGAAGAGTAGACAGTTATTATATCTTGATAGTTTACATAATCTTTTCATGATACATAGTGCATTATAATAGCATTTTGAATTACTGTGTTGGTAACCTGCAAACCTTTTGAAAAGTAAATCATTATACGGCTCCTGTCATCACTGAAGGCTAATAAGAGAGATAATATTTCAAAGCTCTATAACTGTGAAAAGAGAGTAATAATTAAAAGGAAATTTCGGCTATATTTTTAAAATCTTTTATATTGAAAAAATTATAGTTTTCATTTTATTCTTGTTTCATGTCATAACCAGAGGCTTTTATAAGAGTTACATACACATGACAAAGACAGAGCTAAATGTCTACAAAATAGTATCCTCTCAAACAGAATGTATCATTCTTTTAAAAATATTGCTTTACTGAGCATTTGATGCTCTATATATAATGAAGTTGTATTAGTGCCTAAAGTATAGAGTAGTATATGTACAGAGACAGATTGAAGAAAAATCATAACCACTAGTATTAGCAGAGATGTGGAAAACAGATACAGGACTGTAAGAGACACAAATTGATTTCCATGAGAGAAAAGAAAAAAAGAAAATACCAGAAAACTTACATAAATAAAGAATTGAGTTTTTCTTTTCTACAATACTGCACAAAGGCCCAGGCAAAATTAATGAAAAAAGACAAAGTTCTAGGGTGCCTGGGTGGCTCAGTGGGTTAAGCCGCTGCCTTCGGCTCAGGTCATGATCTCAGGGTCCTGGAATCGAGTCCCACATGGGGCTTTCTGCTCAGCAGGGAGCCTACTTCCCTCTTTCTTTCTGCCTGCCTCTCTATCTACTGTAATCTCTGTCTGTCAAATAAACAAATAAAATCTTTAAAAAAGAAAAAAAAAGACAAAATTCTAGAATTATTTGGATGGCATTTCTGAATTTGTGTATAAAAAGGAATTCATATAGTATGTGTCCCTAGATAGTGGTGCTTACAAAAGAAAGACAATTAATTCAAACTCATGTAGAGTTACATATTTCAAAAATAAAAACTAGAACTTAGTGTCACATTGTGTTTTTATTTCAAAATAATGCCCAACATAAAAAATTGTTGCAATATTTGTACAAAGGACCTTTTACATGCTTGAGCAATATAAATATAAGTCACTGACATTAAGGCCTGCCATTTCCCAACTCTTTAGTGTGCATTTTCAATAAAAAAGGAGGATTTAAATAATCATAATCCATCAAAATGAGGAAATTAGATTTGATCCAAGATACATTCCTATCTAAAAAAACCCATGCCAGTTTTGATAAGTGTCCCACTAATCTTTACAGAAAAAGAGAAGAAAGAAAGGCAGTATGGAGGAGGAAGGAAGGGAGAGAGGCTAGGATGAAATGTACAAACATTACAGTTTTTTGAAATAAAATAAATAGTGTGAAATATATTCAGCCAAAATATTGTTCATCTACCAGAGTAGAGGTAAGAAGCTTTTGTTATATGAAGGATCAGACAGCTAAGCTACATAATTACTTGATATACTATAATCAAATAGAGGTCAAATCAGAAAAAGAAGTTAACTGAAGAAAAAATACATAAAAAGAGGATTAGGATTTCTAATATTACGGCCTAAATCTAAAAGTGAATAAAAGTTAAAGCAATGAGTGTGTGCTATAAGTGCTAGAAAAATTCCTCAAGTACAAACAGTTCTCATAAGGGAAATCATAGCAGCATTTTCAATTATTTCTACCTATCCTTAGGGATAAGCAAGTAGATGGGAATTGGGTTGGCTAGGAAGAAAACATATTCTACATATTCTACCTTAATTATGAGAAGAGGATAGATCACAATATTGTCCTTTGAAATGTTTTGATTGGGAGGCATACTTGCTGTATCAGATTTTCCATATAGAAATATCAACTGAATGATGTCTGTTCAACTAGGAGTTGAGCAATGCAGGGTGGGTAATGGACCTTCAACAAATACAATAAAATTTGGGAAATAGGGAAATAAAAATTCATTAACCTAGGATGGTATAGACAACTGTTGTAAATAACAACAGAGGAAAATTCAGGTATACTAAATGTAAGTGAAATGGGAAACATTGCAAGATAAGAACTGTGAAATAAACAATATTTACTCACTGGTCTCACTGTGTATTTTCGATACTCACAAAACTCTCAGAATACTGTTTTGTGTGTAACTATAGACCTCCAGCCCATTTTCTGAGGCCCTTAACTTATCCCTCTTCCATTGGTGTCCAGCAAGTGCAAAGATTAACTAGTTCTCACTTTGGTTGCCAAAATCTGCTCCAGTTTTACTCGCATATCCTCTCCCCTTGTATTTGAACCCTTGGTGAGGAACGTTACCTAGCTTCTGTCTGTGGGTGCTCAAACAGTAATTGGAAAACACAGGCTGATTTTGATGCCTGAAATACACACTCAAAGACTCTTGGTTACAATTCTGCAGTTTCTGATTCCAGTTCTTTCCTTTAGTCCGCTGACATTCCTACAAGTTCAGTTCTTCCTCCATAAGCCCATTCATCACCAAAGTCTCCCACTGACCAACTAACGCCCCTATCTATTTTGACAAACAAAAAGAAACAAAAAAAAATCACTGAAATCATCCTTCATGCTTATTTAGCTAATCACAACTCTATCCCTAGCCAAAATTAATTCTCAACCAAATTCTATTGATTTTATCTCCTCAGTATGATAAATTCATAGGTTATCTCCTTTTATTCATAGTCCCCTATACTTTGTGTAGAGAAGGTTAAAATGTAGATACTTAAGAAATAACTGACTAAAAGACTAAGCATAAATTCAGAAATAAAAAAAAATAGCAACTTTCAATCAAGTTCATTTTCAATGATTTAAAAACAAAATCAGCCTGATAAGGCACTAAAATCTTTTAATGAAATTTTTATTAATATTCCCTTTGGGGAAATATTCCCCTTTGGGCGGGGGGTGGCTGGTATGCTCCTTGAATTTAGAAACTTTTCTTGTACTACTTTCTATGCAATTATTCCCAAAGAATTTTTCAACAGACTTAGTTGAGTTTGTGATTGAGTGCTTGTATGAATACAGAGTAAATTTATGCACAGACATCCATAATTATAGAAGAATAAGATAAAGTCTATTTTCTTCATATAATTTGTTACTAAACTTGATGACAATAAATGTTGAAGTAGTCTTCTGAATGATACAATTTTAAGCCTTAGAGAACTTTTTACTTTTGGTAGTTTTAATGTCTTATTTGATTTATGTCTATATGTTAATACTACTGAAACTTTTTTGTAACTCAAAATAATGCATACTAAAATATACATAAATGATGATAAATGTGAATGAGCTTACTTTTCTTTTTTGTTTTTTAAAAAAACTAGTAACAAATATACTTTGCATCTGGATGGATTTTCCATCTAAAATGTTTAGGAATGCCAGCTATAGTCCAATCAACCCAATCAAACACAGTCCTAAATGGTAGCAAATCATCTTCTGTATTTCTCATTATATGAGAATAAATTCCTTGAGTATATTCTAATTTGTCATTATTGCTAATTAATTTGGGGGTATATTAGATTCAATGTTATTAAAATAAAAAATATAAAATAAGGCAGAGAGAATTTTTCACAATTGACTTTAATTCAATTACAAATAAAACATGTAATCCTTTCTATTAGAAATATAGATCTATAAATTATAACTACTAAAATGAAGAATCTCTACCACAGTGCTTTTAAGTATACAAGAAAATTATAGGTCCACCTACATCCCATATATGGTACACAAATACACACCTCCTCTCCTCTATTTTTTCTTCTGAATTCAAATCAACATAAGGTATGTAGACTGAGTTTGATCTTAGGATTCCACTATGTAGGTAGAATAACAACTAGACTTTCCACATTATAAGTGTTTGTAAATGGTTTTCTGAGATGTAGTCATAATTATAGGATAAAGCAATGACTCTAGAAGACAGAATTCACCAGAAGAATAAAATACAAGATAAAACTTATAGCCAGGGAAGCATCCATAGTAGAAAATGTAATGAGATTTTTGCTGTCATTTGGGGAGGATGAAGATGAATGTGGAAGGGAAAAGTGTTGCTTTTAGTGAGTGGAAGTTGTTTCTTCATAGCACAAGACTAAAGTAACACTAGTAATTTTAAATTACCCACTATAATGCCCATTAGATATTTAATATTTTATTTATTTATTTATTTATTTATTTTTTAAAGATTTTTTATTTATTTATTTGTAAGAGAGAGAGAGAGTGAGAGCGAGCACAGGCAGACAGAGTGGAAGGCAGAGTCAGAGGGAGAAGCAGGCTCCCTGCGGAGCAAGTAGCCCGATGTGGGACTCGATCCCAGGACGCTGGGATCATGACCTGAGCCGAAGGCAGCTGCTTAACCAACTGAGCCACCCAGGCGTCCCTAATATTTTATTTATTAACACATTCTTCCTATGAACATATAGAAATATATCATTTTCTGATTAGAAACCAATTTTGCATTTTATAACTTTCAATATTCTGTGATTAAATTGTATTAATTACTTATTATATATAAAGACACTTTATACATAATATTATATAATTCCTGTAACAAACTAATGAGATTGTTATTTACAAAAGAGAAACTTCTAGTTTAATAAGATAAATTCTTCCTAAATTACACAACTTTTGGATTGTAACTGAGCTTAATCCCTTAGGCAGAAAGAAACCAGTAGACAGTTACATCAGCATGACTACACACATTGTTTGGAGTAGAAACACACAATATCAGAAGCGATACGCACAAACTATAAATGAAAAAACATCCAGTGTGTGTTTCAATTTCCTCTACCTCTGAACATGGCTCATTCTGCGTTTTATTCAATTCTGGCCTTCAAGATTCAGAGCGGTCTAGGGGAACTGTCCTGCATGGCCTGACCCAGAGGAAGTTCTTTTCTCCCCTTTACAGATAAATATGAACAAACTAGTTGTATTGGGAAACTGTTCAATCTAAGCATCAGTGTAAGAAATAAACATGAAACAAAAGCATACAGTGTGCTGGCAACATGTTTTTCTATCACATTTTTGTCTGCTTTAAACACAACTGGAGCCATTTATTTTTATTAATAGTAAGAGAGTCTTTAAAAAATTACTTTTCGTGTCTTGATGACAGCTGTTACTATAACAGCATGTGCTTCTCAAGCAAATGACTGAGAGAATCCCATGCCACCTGCTGAAATGGCACCTTCTCATGAAAAAAACTTGATTTCTGAGTTAGGATTCTCAGAATCTTGCATGTAAATTGAAAGTATAATATCTACTTCTATCTCAAAAACAATTTGACAATCTTAAATTATACTGAATTACCACAATGTCAAGAATAAATACACCCAGGGCTTCAAATTAAGAAATTTGAATTTGTTTTTTTTTTTTTTGGCTTGAAAATTGCTTAGCCTAGAAAATATAACCCCATTTCATTAAAAAGACATGTTATTTTTGAAACAGTTTGAACATTATATTTTGTGCTTTTATTCATTTTATGGAAACTTAGAATACATTTCTATGTATGGGTAATTATGGATGATAAATTTAATAACAATGATGAACAATGAAATGAAGGATTATAACATTGATGTACTTCAGGGACTGACACCACGAAAATTCATACTTCTCACCTGAAACATGGGGATAAGAGTGGAAACTAAAGTGAGGATTAAAAAGAGCAATGTATTTAAACTCAGCTGAAGTTTGAAAATAAGAATTAAGTTAGAGAAAAGCATCATATTAAATGAAATAACCTCAGGTAAATATTATTACAAGCTCTCAGAAATAGAATACCACAGTGAAAAAAATATAACCCCAAAGTCGCCCTCACTCTGTGAAGCATTCTGGCTACCTTTTAATTTGGATAAATTGAAATGGAGCTAGACTGTTAAGGCAAAACAGTACAAGAGAAAATACCCAGATTTTTTCATGTAGAAAATACACTGATGTCTTTAAAGCCTTGCACTTGGAAATAAGAACTCAAATAATATAGCATAAAATATAGGTTATTTGTGAAGAGATAGTTACATGCTGTCATAAATCACACACACACACACACACACACACACATACATATATTATTTTGGGAATAGAATTTTATATCTCAACTTCTATATTACCTTTTAAAATTGCATTTGTGAACTGTAACATTTAAGTATCCTGATATATACCAGAAAAGTATTAATCTTCATTTCCTCCTTAATTTTCTTTTTATATCTCCCCTATTTCCAAATTATTAGCTATAATATTAATTTTTCCTATGAATTTTTATTATGTTTAAATTCTTCTCAAATTGATTAATTCTTCAATGCTGTATTTTTATGTCAATTACAAAAATTAATAACAATTACTTGCATCTGTTTGTGAAAATATCAACTCTACATGGTTTTATTGGATCCATAAATAAAGTGATATCATGAAAAATGACTTTTAGAGGAGAAAACCAAAGCATACATAACAAAAGCTTTCTCTTCTCTTACATGTCCAAAAAATTCTCAGAAATATTCTATGTTAGTTTGCTTTAGCTTTCAGCCATTAGTTTCTTATATAGTTCCCTTAACCAAGTCTAGATCATCGTCTTTCAATCTGCATGAACATATCATTTATAAGTTCCAATCCTTTGGTACTACTATATGTGGAATTATATATATTCTGATTTATTTTTCAGCAGAGAGGATGCTTATTCTGGGATGACTGTCACTGCCCTCTTTATGTAATTACACTCTCCTTGAAACCATGACTACCTCTTATTTAGGATCTATTTTCATTTTGCTAGAGGGTGTCTTAAAATGAGTTCTTTCCCAAAAAGAATATATTTGAAGTCAATGTGGTTTTTTAAAATGTATGAATATGTACTTATTTTTATTCCTCAAGGGCTTGATATTTGGGGGATATAATTCTATTTTATAAAAATTGTTGTATGTTGTTCTTTTTATTCTAATGAGCAGGTATTCTTTATTTTTTATGACTATTATTTTATAAGACCTATTTAGGCAATATCACAAAATGGTAAAATTAAAGAAAATATTTTCCCACTTTAACTTCCAGAGTCTTTAATATTTAACCTTTCACATTCTGATCTACAATTTACCTGGAATTGATTTTGTTTATGGACAATATGATTATGTTACCCTCTTGACTAATATTGATAACCCAATCAATCCAACACAAGTTATTTGATAACTTGTCATTTTCCTACTGTTTTCCAGTGCGAACTTGTCAAAAACAGTTCTTTTATGAGTGTATCATTTCCATTGGTTAATTTGCCAATTACTGCACAAAATAATGTCTTAATTTCTGTATTGTCACAATTAAAGACTTTTCCCCCTGAAATTACATTGCAGTAAAACACTGTAAATCTTTCTTCACCTTGACAATATTTCTGATTATCTGCCTTCCTTTACATTTTCATATAAGTAATAGGTCAGCTTTCCTGTTTTCCACAAAAATTTCTCCTGAGAAATTGGTTCGGTTGACATTTAATCCAAAAATCCACTTGGAGTGCAGCATCCCAAGTTACTAGGACTATTGCTCCTATGAACATTCTGCATGTATTTTTTCTTGCAAAAATGCAAATATTTCTTTTTCTTAAAGATGAAATTATATGGAAAGTAATCTTTTCTGCACATTTTCTTTTTTTAGTGGAATGTGGAGATGCTTCTTCTTGCCTTTTTAAAGTTATTTGTTCACATTCATTGCTCTATAGCTTTCCATTGATAACTAGACCACATCTTCAAAAATTATCCACTGGCTTGGAAACACCTGAACTACAATCCGTACATACCATAAAGCACAACATGAGCTATATGTCCAAATAGATGCTCTGACACAAATTATATATATATGTGTGTATATATATATATATATATATATATATATATAAATTGTTATATATATGTATGTATACTCATATATATGAATATGTATATACATGAGTATATACATAAATATACATGAGTATGTACATATATATACATGCATACATACATATATATATATATATATAAGTTAATCTGCACTCCTCCTTATAACTCTTCTGAAACATTATTCACTCAAATACCTGTTCTGCTTTATGTAAATTTGGTCTGACTTTAAGATAACTTTTATGAATTCCTAACATTTTAGTTTCTCTGGTACTTTTGTTTAAATGGTTATAGTCCTAGACTGATGGTTAACTTATGTGCTGCTTCATATTACAATTATTTTAGTTTAGAGAGCTGGTAGAGGCATTTAACATCTTCATTTAGTATTTTGAGCACTTCTCAATCTTTGCTTATTTACACATTAAGATATGGCAATAATTATAACTTGTAATTCTAAATACTACTTTCTTCTCTGTCTTTTTCACACTTTCAGTATTGCTATAGTGTATGTAGTGGGAAAAAAGAAGGTAAAACAAAAATCACTATTAGTTCTGAGAATTCACTGAAAATTATTTGTTATATTAACGCATTATCAAAGACATATCTGGATTGCCTGGGTTGCTCAATTGGTTAAGCATCTGTGTTTGGTTCATGTCATGATCCAGGGTCCGTATCAAGCCCCACATGAGGCTCCCTGCTCAATACAGAGCCTGCTTCTCTCCCTTTCCCTCTGTCATCCCCTCTGCTTGTGCTCTCTGGCTCTGTCTATCTCTCTGTCAAAAGAATAAAATCTTCAAAAAAAAAAAGACATACCATATTTGGTTGCACTGAAATATATTATAGAAATGGAGTTTGCTTATTTATTTAACAGCATAATTTGATGTGGGCATTTAAGATATTAAGATATTAAATTCAGCAAGAGGGGGAAATAGAATAACCTTGTAAGAGGATATCATAATAATTTTTATACATTTCACAGTGTCTTTCTTAGTGAATTTGAGTCTGCTCTACCACTTTGGATATTTTATTGCGTAGTTATTTTTAATAGTACAATGCATATATTTTTAGTTAATGAAATAAAACTGATCAGATATTTCAAATCCCTCAAGTGAAAAATAAACTCCAGCTCATAGAGTAAACAAATATTTATTTTGTTTCATGGTCTGAATCTGCACCAACTTTATTCATATGCTAGAACCTACATTATTGTAAGAGGCAATGGTTTAAATCTAATATGAAGTTTTTCCTGGTCTCATTTCATCATGCTTAATCTCTTTCTTTACTTCATTTAAACTTGAAAATGATCAAGATAAATTGAAAGATCGAATACTGTCTACATTTCAACACATCCTCTTGAAAAACAAAACTTTTACCAAGGTGGAAAAAGGAGTGGAGATTTGCTGGATGCTACAATTTCTATACTTTAAAATATTTACAGAGATCATCTTTGGTCTTATTGTGTTATTTTCTTAGGTATAACTCTTTGATGCTACTTAAATCCTAGACAAGTGCAAATTCTAGTCTCTTTGTGACATTGTTACCTGTAACTTAAGTGTTTGCAAGCTTTCAATATCTCTTACAGCTTTCACTGTGATCTACTGTTGTAGTGAAGTAGATATTCAACAATGGAAAGTTTTCCAAAACAATATTTTCTTATTCTGTTCTAGGATATTACTTTTTAGTAACTTCCTTTTTACATTTTAATCTCATCAAATAAGCATGCCACAGCTTTTAAAAACAGTGTTGACATTTATACATGCATGTTAATTAGATGAACTTTTTAAATACTTAAAGCTAAATGCCTAAATTATTACACTGAACTAATTAAAAGTTACTATTTTTCTTTGTCCAACTTAAAAAAAAATTGTTTGGATTACTCCATTAATTACTTCAATTATACTGAATATCAGGACTATTTATTCAGAACAATTGTTACTTTAGTATAAATATTTAATGTCTTATGACACCTGAAAAATATCTTCTTTAAAATTAACATAAATTGTTTGTGTCAGCTTTCAGGATTTCTGTTTGAGCAGGTGTGTTAGATATTAACATGAAGGAAAATGTGAGAATATGTTTCATTTTGAAAGCTTATTGGTAGGAATTTAATTTTTTTAAATGGTCCTAATTACTTAGAATACACAATGTTATTTTGACTAATTCTCATACTTTTCCGTGCATAGTGCTATTTACATGTGTAATCAGTGTTAATCTTAACATTATTAAATTATTTCTACCCACAATCATACATTTATTTAAAATAAAAGAAGAAAACACCTATAATGGAATGTAAGACATGTACCTGATATATGGGTATGCATAAAACCACGGCATTTGCTTTCTACTTTGTGACATAATCTAATAGTTCTTACTTTATTGCTGTAGCTATGGCCTCTTTCTGTGAGCCCTTCCAACTGGCCGAATGAAGAATGGTATTAAAACTTAAGATGTGGGTGCTCTGTGTGTTCCATATGCTTGGTGTAAGACTGCTATTGAATTGTCACTCCCTCTAGATTCTCAGAGGAGAGAGCAATGGGATATGTGTGTGATCTAAAATGTACATGTACACATATACCAATATTACCATATTTAACCATCTCTAGGTATATTAATCTAAAGATAAGTTCATACAAATGTATTAAACCTCAATCCATGACTACATGGATTATTCTAGCCTCCACTTTTTTTTTTTTTTTTTTTTAAAACCTTGACACCAATAGTGAGAAACCTGGCTTCTACCACCTGCCATCCATTCACAAAACTGTTCAATTCCAGTATGTCTGTATGGTGGTATTAGAACTGTTAGCTTAGGAGCGCCTGGGTGGCTCAGTGGGTTAAGCCTCTGCCTTTGTCTCAGGTCATGATCTCAGGGTCTTAGGATTGAACCCCACTTCAGGCTTTCTGTTTAGTGGGGAGCCTGCCTCTCTGACAACTTGTGATCTCTCTCTCTGTGTCAAATAAATAAATAAAATAAAATAAAGAACTGTTAGCATTTACACGTATAGTAGATCTCTATATCAACTAGATTACAATTCTTTTGTTTTTAGCTTTAGATTCCACTCGTTTCCAAAGTTACTTATGTCCACACCTTTCCACAACCCCCTTACCAGGAAGCTATTTTTCGATTTTGTACTATAAATTATTTTCTCCTAGTTTTCATTCATTCCCGAGATCCCCCAATTTTTTTTAATGTTCCTTAAACTAAGGTTTTTCTGTGCTGTAAAGTCCCATGCGTTTTGACAAATGCAGTGTTATTTATCCACCATTAAAGAATTACTATTATTATTATAGAATAGAATTGCACCACTGGCAGGATTAACACCTCTGCTGTGCTTCACTTATTCAAACCTCCTTAGTCCCCCTGTAACCCTAGCAACCATTGAGCTTAACATCATTATAGTTCTGCCTTTTCTAGAATGTTTTATAATTGAAATCATACAATATGTAGTCTTGAATTCTTTCCAGACTGCTTCTTTCATTAACTATGGGCTTTTAAGATTTCTTGATGTCTTTTTGTGGCTTGGTATCTTATCAATTTTATCATTGAATTATAGTCCACAGCATAGATGTACAGTTTATCCTTTGACCTACTGAAGGGCATCTTTGTTATTTCCAGTTGTTGGAATTTATAATTAAAACAGCTAAAAATATCCATGGATAGGCTTTTGATGTAGACATAATTTCTTGAATCACTTGGTTAAATGTTCAGGAGTACAGAAGATGCATCATATGATGAGACTATATATAGCTATATTAGAAACCAACTGTCTTCCAAAGTGGCTGTACCACCATTTTGTTCTCACTCTGGCAGATCAGATGGCAATGTAGTCACTGGGCTTTTCTTTGACTAAAATTGTCTTAATTTCTCCTTCACTTTGAGCATGATTTCACTGGATATAAAATACAACTTATCATGTATTTCATTCCCTTCTTTTTGTTTGCATGGCTCCTCATGAGAAAATTACTGTAATTTTTACATATTTCTGTCATGGATTTTGTTTTCTAGCATTTCCCTTTGATTCTTTCTAATAGGTTTCTCCTTTTGCTCACATTACACACTTGTCATATATATTTTCTAACAAGGTTATTAACATAGTAACTATTTTAAATTTTAAATTATTTAAAATTTGGTCACAATTTCAACATCTATATCATATCAGAATCTGTTTCTCATATTTATTGTTCGTTCAAATTATTTTTGTCCTCTCTTTTTTGTTGCCCTAATTTTTTTTTTCTTGTAAGCTAGACATGATGTATTAGATAACAAGAAATTCACATAAATAGACTTTCAGTCAAAGGTTTTATATTTACTTGGCAAGGAGTTGGCCTATGTTTAATGTTTGCGGTAGATATAGACACCAGAGGCCTCAAACTCCTCTCCTTTATGTTTTTCTCTCCTCTGTTGACTTAGGGCTTCCTTAAGTACTCCTGCATCTACATTTGGCTACTTTTTCACCTCTGTTAATTCACTGATTCTGGACTTCTATTGATAAGGTGGTCAGGAGGGAGAGGAGGGAAAACATTCTACATTCTTAATGATACAATTTCCATATCCACTGATCTTTAGTCTATAAGCTAAAACCTTCAGTGTTGTTTAACAATTTTTTTCCCTTGTTGGGTGATACATTAAGAAAACAAAACAAAACAAAAACAAAAAAACAAACAAAAAACTTGAGAGCACTAGAGCGGGCGAATATCTAACCTTCGAGTCATATAATATACTGGTAAAGTCCTTTTCCCTGGAGAGTCTGTCATTTCACGAAGAATGCTCTGGTAGTGTTTCACAGTAATTATTACTCTTCCTCTTACCCTCCTAGGGCCATGATGACATTTTTTATTGGCTTTTCACTGTGATAACTTGGTAAAGTACCAAAGGGTAAAACCCACAGAAGTCTGAGGGTGGTTTTCAAGACTGCCTCCAAATTTTTCACTCTCCACTTATTCCATTATTTTCTGGCATTTTGTCAAAATTACATGTAAATGTTCTTCCCAGTTTAGGTTCCAAAGGATTCTTCTCCAGGTAACCAGTACTAAGCTGTGACTTTCAAGATGTCTTTTTCTACATATTTGGGGATAGTAGTTTTCCTTGTTACCTCAATTCTATCATGACTCTGAGAAATTCATTGATTTTCAGCTTATTCAGCTTTTTCTTGTAAGAATGGATGTAAAGATTTCTGAACTCTTAGGTTAGGACATGAAAATGGAATTCATAGAATCCAATAATTTCTTTAAAGAATTTACTTATTTTTTTAAAAAGTTTGAGTATAGTTGACACACAATGTTGCATTAGCTTCAGGTGTGCAACATGATGATTCAACAGCTCTATATACTATGCTATGCTCACCACAAGTGTAGCTACCATCTGCCATGAAACACCACTATTACAATACCATTGACTATATTCCTAATGCTGTATTTTTATCCCCATAACATATTCATTCCATAACTGGAAGCCTGTATTCCCCACTGCTCTTCATCCATTCTGTACATTGCCCCCCCGCCCCAACATTACCCTTCTCTCTTGCAACCACCAGTTTGTTCTTGTATTTGCAGGTCTGCTCTGGTCACTGTTTGTTTATTCATTTGTTTTGTCTTTTAAATTCCACATATAAGTAAAATTGTATGGTATTGGCTTTCTCAGTCCGGTTTATTTCATTTATCATAATACCTTCTAGGTCTATCCATGCTGTCACAAGGGCAAAGTCTCATTCTGAAAGGTTTTTTGTTTGTTTGTTTTTAATTTAAGCTCCCCTACCAAACTCTAAGGTACTGACAATTTCCTTTATTATAAAGGTGAGAAAAATAAGGCCCAGTTTGACTTCCCCACAAAAAATAGCTTGTAAAAAGTAAAGCTAGATAAAACCAGACTCCAGTGCTCAATCTCCCAATCATGACATGGCACTGCCTTTGAACTCCTTGATTCCTGAGCATCTTAAGAGTCATTTTCACTTATAAGCACGTAAGCAGAAAGAATAAAATTTATTGAGATTACATGCAATTTCTACACTGGACAATTCTATTACACTTCTAAATTGAGTAACCCATACCGTGGGCTACTGTTTCAGTCATTTAACAATGTTGAGGAAGTTTCTATTGTTGAAACTATCATGTGATTTCTGAATCTGTTTAGTAAATATTATATGTTCCATTCGAAGAAAAGAGGTGCATGAACATGCATGTAGTTAGTTCTTTCTATTATGTAGACACAAGAGAATTTAGGACAGTGTGAATTAACAGTATATAATTAACTCGCCAATATTTTCCAACACCTTGAATAAACTTAAAAAAGGAAGAAACTGCCCTTTTCAGGGTCTAGTCAATGGGTATCACACTAACAATTTTCTGTTCTAGACCATCATTCAGGTGTTCATATGGTGAACTGAAGATTAAGTAAGGTTAAGATAAGACCTCATGAATCTAAGGGACTTTATTTTGCAATCATTCTTTAGAGTGCCAAATGAAAAGGAAAAGTGAAAACATTAATTTATCACAGATTATTTTAATGTATCTGAAAACACAATATGAAAGGATCAATCAGAAATAAAGGGTAATAATAAAAATCTGACCCTCAAACTTTATTCACAATTAAGAGAAAAGGGGGAATAAGGTAACTGAACATATTAAAAATAAATAAACAAGACTCTGATATTTACTGATTACTTGTGAGCTATAATTTGTTTATAGTTAAATGTTGTTTGAAAGGTATTGAAAGAAAGAAAATCCCCAAACATAAAAATGCAATGCTATATATGTAAAAATAAAAAAAAAGTAATGGATATAAACACAATATTTGAAGTTAAAATGAAGAAAGCAGATCTCAATATTGAAACTATGGAAGTAAGTACTAGACTTTCTTCTCAAGTATATAATATTATTATAAAGGGTTGAATAAAATTAGCAGTCTTGCCTCAAATAAATGAATTTATTTTGCCAATTTTCATCTTAGTTAAAGTTTACAAGACTATTAACATTCCTTCTCAAGGGGAGCCTGGGTGGCTCAGTGGGTTAAGCCTCTGTCTTCTGCTCAGGTCATGATCTCAGGGTCCAGGGATCAAGTCCCACATCGGGCTCTCCGTTTTGCAGGGAGCCTGCTTCCCTCTCTCTCTCTGTGCCTGCCTCCCTACCTACTTGTGATGTCTGTCAAATAAATAAATAAAATCTTTAAAAAAAATTCCTTCTCAAATGATAATGAAATATTTCTTTCTACTTCAAAAAAAAAAGGTTGTTTAGTCTTTTATTACTGAAGATTTACTTAATTATATCCAAATATAAACATTAAATATTGGAAGTTTATTATTAAGTACTAATTTACTAATGCTAAGAAGTTGGTACACTGTAATTTACAGAATAAATTATGACCTTTACACTTTATCATTGGCATTTTAAAACAGAGCCTTATTTCTACACATACAGGGAACAAAAGTTATACACAGCAAATGTGCCTTTGACACAGAGTTCATCAAAAATTTTTAAAAAAGTGCTGCAGCAATTCGTCTTGAATCTTTGCCTGAATTAAGTAGAGTAGAATACTATTTTGTGACAGATTAAAAAAACTATCTATTTATATGGGCATCACATTGTTTTAGACTCTTACAACATTTTTAAGCAAGTGCATAATAATACAATAATTAAGATATCTGTGACTTGTAACATGGTTTGTGAAGCAAAAAGCAAGCAAACTAGTATGTGAGACAAACCAGTAATGCTAAGTAGAGAGTACCATTTTCAAATAAATAATCAACAAACAACTACTTCACCTGCCTTTACAATGTAAATGTTGCAATCAGTTTTTTTTTTAGGAAAGCTAAATATTAATTTAATGAGAAGATACACTTTTATTGGACAACACAATGTTTAAAAGTATGCCCTGAGACCAGACTTTTTTGAAATATAGACTCATGAGCATATCACTAAATGTATTTCTGCTTTTTGTAAAATGGTGGTCATCATAATGATGATGATAATGGCAATTATATAACTTACTGTATATCTTACATTTTTTGACCTATAAGATTCTCTCTACAACTCTTATTTCCAATATACAGATGAAGAAATGTAGTGAAATATCTGATCAACAATCACAGAATCAATTATAAAAAGTAGGAATGCTGGGACGCCTGGGTGGCTCAGTTGGTTGAGCGGCTGTCTTTGGCTCAGGTCATGATCCCAGCAACCTGGCATTGAGTCCCGCATCGGGCTCCTTGCTCGGCAGGGAGCCTGCTTTGCCCTCTGCCTCTGCCTGCCACTCTCTATGCCTGTGCTTGCTCTCTCTCTAATAAATAAATAAAATCTTCAAAACAAAACAAAACAAAAAAGTAGAAATGCTTCTTTCAATAAATATGATGATGTTTCAAATTTTCATGTATAGATGTACAGGATATGGTTGGAGAATTCAGAAGAGCCTGATTAAATGATGTCAGGGCAAAACCAAAACCAACCATGTGGGTTCTCTGGACAACCAACCTGGTGAGGAATTCATTACTGGAAGGGTCTTGAGTCACATGCATGCACTTCTGTAAGGAAACAGAATGAAAGCTTCAGAGCTACCTGGGTCATAAAAGACTTGGAAAAGAGGGAGAACCTTTCCCCAAAACTCTTTTTTTTTAAATTTTTTTATTTGTTTATTTTGAGAGAGAAAGAGAAAGAGTGAGAGAGAGCATGAGAGGGGAGATCAGAGGGAGAAGCAGACTCCCCATGGAGGTGGGAGCCCGATGTGGGACTCGACCCCAGGGCTCTGGGACCAATGACCTGAGCCGAAGGCAGTTGCTTAACCAACTGAGCCACCCAGGCACCCCCCAAAACTCTTGAAATATTAGTAAGGTGCCTTCAGCTAAACTTCTATTTTCTTTTTCTTTTCTTTTCTTTTTTTTTTTTTTTTTAGATTTTATTTATTTATTTGACAGAGATCACAAGTAGGCAGAGGGAAGCAGGCAGAGAGAGAGGAGGAAGCAGGCTCTCTGCCAAGCAGAGAGACTGATGTGGGACTCAATCCCAGGACCCTGAGATCATGACCTGAGCCAAAAGCAGAAGCTTTAACCCACTGAGCCACCCAGACACCACTGAACTTCTATTTTTTTAGGGAAATGAATATTGTCAAATGGGTTTACTGGCTAGCATCAACACTAACGCACACATTTCAGAACCAAAAACCAAAAACATGGAACTTGAGATAAAGAAATATCTGAAATTGTAGGGAAGACTGGGAATCATAAAATATGTATTAGATGTTTTAACAAATATTTTTCTTATATTCTGAAACAAAATTTTATTTTATTTATTTATTTATTTATTTATTTATTTATTTATTTATACCAGGGTGGCGGTGGGGCACAGAGAGAGAGACAGTCTTAGTTAGACTCTACACTGAGTCCAGAGCCTGATACAGGGTTGGACATCACAACCCTGAATCATCACCTGAGCTGAAATTAAGAGTTGGGCACTTAGTCAGCTATGTCAGCCAGGTGCCCCCAAAACAAACATTTGTAATGTCATTGCACCACCAGATAACTTTTTTCATAATGGAAATGATGATACTAATATGACGGTACCTGCCACATATTAATGTATTGATGTGTTGATAATTATCAAATCACTATAGAAAGAAGATCCTATAATCTTAATTTTATAGACCATGAAACCAGGGCCAGATAGACTAAATAGTGATTCCTAGGTCATACAGATCTTAAGTAGTTGGGACCATGATTTCAATCTAAGCCATATAGCTCCAGAAACTGGTATTTGCCACTAGCTACACAATCTGACATGATTAACTCATAGATATTTGATAGGCAATATATTCATCCTACTAAATATACCATAAAAATATAAAACATTCTTTACGAAAAAAATATCTTAGACATTAGGTTTTTTTCCCCATTCTGCTTGAATCTGTAATTCAACATGGAATTTTGTTTCTATATTTTTCTTTAAACTATTTCTGACATGTGTAGATTTATATGAGGGTTTCCTGCATATTGAGCAGAACATGTATTTTACTTTTGTGACAGATAACCAAAAATCAGAGAAGTTTAAAGAGAATAGCAGTTTCTCTGCCATATAAAATATTTAACACATAAGTGGCTCTTCTCTTCAAAGAACAAATATCTTTGGAAAGTCATCATTCATGATGTAGTTCAAGATGGCTCACCAGCATATATGTCCCATCAGCACAGGGAAATAAGAAGTGGAAGCCACTTTCCAAGGGCATTACCTAGATGTTGCATGTACCATTTATGACAAAACCTCACTGGCAAAAGTTTAGTCACATGACTCTATCAATTTGGTCTTCATGCTCACAGCCATGAATACAGGGAGAAGTCTATTCATATTAAAGACAATTACCAGTCTCTGCCACATCCTAAAACAGGTGAAGAGAAATGAGGCAACTAATGTTGGAACTTATTTATTTATGAGGCAAAGTTTTCTACATACCGGATTGTCATAAAAGAGTTGACAATCAAGCAGATATTGAAGTCTCTAGTCAGAGTTACAAACCATCACCTATAAGATAGAACATACTCCAGATTGGGGCAGAACTATTCAAACTTCATATATCACATGCTATCAAATTGCTATAAAAAATGAATACCTTAAAGTTTGAGACTCACTGGAACATAACAAAAGATTATAGGGCATTAGTTAGCTTTTACCAGTCTCTCAGAGATATTATAGTACACGTTTCTCTGGCAAAATATGAACAGATATTTGATGCTATTCATAGTTGTTAGAATATATCTGTCAACATTTCTAAGAACATTTCCTTCTGTAACTAGAAGGAAAATAACTGAGAAGGGAAAATTCCATACAGATATTTTATAATTCAAGGAAATTTTTGATAATCCATAATAGATCTCCCTATATGTATTTTGGAAATGCTGGGAGTTGCAGGATCAGTTTACAGTTTACAGCAAAATATTACCTTTAGAAACTCAGTAGGGCATGGACCCCAAATTCTTGTTGTTCATATAAGTATGTTAGGATTAAAAGAAATGAAAATAATGATTTATCCTAAGAGGAAATAGCATGAACCTAGAGATGTTTGATTTTGTCCATACATTTTGGCTAGGGTTCTTGCAGAAGAATAAACAAAGGTGCTTATTTTCAGTCAAAAGGATTACAACCTCAAGATCAATTATTGAACTGGCTTGACATCTGTTATTATTATACACACTTGAGATTCAGTACAAATGGAAGTGATAGGTCTCTCAAGGACTGTGGATCTTCAGATTTTGTTCCAAGGCCAGCAGTAGTAGCATTTCCTGATAATTTGTTAGAAATAGAAATTATTAAATATCTGCCCAGATCTATTGAATCAGAAGTCTTATAATTTGTAATTGGGCCCAGCAATCTGTGTTTTATTGTCCTTCAGTCAATTCTGATGCAACTAAAATACCAAAACTACTCTTCTAGAACACCCAATCAGTTGTGAAAGATATCAGGCCTTAATGAATGTTGGGCAAAGTAGGGAAGAACCAAGAGCTTAAAAAAAAAAAAAAAACCCACTAGAAAAGACCCTGTCTTCATTTGATTTATCTATATTATGTCCAAAACAATGTGATCATAGCTTTATTAAGTCTTTAAGATATAACTTAGTCTTCTCTTGGCAGAGAAGACATACTTAAAGATCTCTTTAATAAATCCAAGTTCTTCAGTCCAAACAAAATAACTGTTAAGTATGCATCTTGCTTCAGTAATGTAAAAATATCTGTAATTTTTAGTATATCATATTTTGGACCACAATTTATTAGTTTCCAACACAATGGCTTTCCTTAACTGATCCATATTTGAATATTTTTCAAGTACGTAAACATTATTGTAGTTATTTTAAAAACCACCAGAAAATTAAAGGACAAATAATTTGATCTCATTTAGTTACACGCTCATCTTTATTTCCTACCTTCTATTAAGCTTGGGCTTTGTTTATACCTCAAGGAACTAGAAAAAGTACAAAGGTAAGTAGCTTATTTAAGAATTTTCTTGAGGTAGGGATTTATCACTAGAAACTTCCCTAGAACTACTTTTGCTGCATCTCACAAATTTTGGTAGGTTTTATTTTCATTTTTGTTTGTCTCAAGGTATTTTTTTAATATGCCTTTTGATTTCTTCTTTGACCCACTGGATGTTCAGTAGCATACTGTTTAATCTCCACATACTTGTGAATTCCTTCATGTAATTAATGTATAACTTCATATCATTGTGGTTGGAAAAGATGCTTGATATAATTTCAATTCTCTTACGACCTTAAGACTTGTTTTATGGCCCAACATATGATCTATCCTAGAAAATGTTTCATGTGCTATTGAGAGGAAGTGTATTCTATTGTGTTTGGATGGAATATTCTAAATATATCTATTACATTCACCCTGCCTAACACATCATTTAAGGCTGATTTTTTCTTATTTATTTTCTGTTTGGATGATCTGTCCACTGATGCAAGTAGGGTATTTGTCTCCTCCACTATCATTGTATTTTTGTCTTTTCCTTCAGGTGTCTCAATATTTGGTTTGTATATTTAGGTGTTCCTACAGTGGATGAATACATATTTAAAAATATTATATCCTATTGTGGAACTAACCTCTTTATCATTATGTAACCCCCATCTTTCTCTCTTATTAAAGTTTTATTAAAGTTTTTTTTTTATGTAAGTATAACTATGCTAGCTTTCTTTTATTTTCATTTGCGTGGAATAACGTGTCTTTAATGTGAAGTTAGTCTCTTGTAGACAACATATAGAAAGGTCTTGTTTTTTTTTTTAATACTCAGCCACTCTGTCTTTTTGACTGGTGAATTTTATCAATTTACATCTAAAGTAAGTATTGGTAAGTATGTAGTTACTGCCATTTTGTTAATTGTTTTCTGGATGTTTCTGTAATTTTTCTCTGTTCCTTTCATCTTCTTTTGCTTTCTTCCTTCATGATGGGAAGACTTTCTTTAGTGACATTCTCATATTACTTTAAAAAGCATTTTTAATTGGTCCAGGAAGAAGTGAATGGATATTTAGAGGACTAAGACTAAAAGGAAGGAAAGTATCTGTTTCTTCTCTTTATTCTCTTTATTTATTTTTTCTCCAAAACCTCAATTTGCCTAGTTTTTACTAAAAATATATTATGATATTTGACTTCTTTCCATGAAGGAATAATAATAATTGTCAAGAGTTAAAATGAATAATTGACAATGGAAAAGGTTGAAGATCATGTTTTAGAAAACTCTATAGAAAGAAGTATGTATTTGAGATTGTGGGGAGGAAACAATTCTCAGACCATAGCACTTTCATGTTCTCTTTTCTGCCATACTATTTTCCCTTAAATCCAATTAATGCTTTTATTTATGGAAATAAACATAAAATATTTATAGCTGAACATATATATGTATAAGATGTATATCTAAGATATATGTATTATATAATAACATATATATTAGTAATCTTAAAAAAAAAAAAGGATAACTTTTTCTGAAAGGGAGATAATGGCAAAGCCTGAGTTCATTCTCTTCTTCTACCTTGCTCTCAAAAGATGACTTCAGATTTGGTAGAACCTTAGTGTTATGTTAATTATAGTTGAAAATGACTATATTGGGATAATACAGATGGTCAATAAACTTAAGTCTTTTCTTTGTGGCTCATAGACAGTTGAATTTCAGGGTTAGTGTTGTAAAAATATCTTTCATGATTTAATATCTCCAAAATAATGGGACAGGTGTTATTTCTTTGTTGTTTTGTTGTTTGCCAATTGGCTTTGCTTCTTAACTTCAGAAAAATCATTTGAAAAAAAATTAGATGTGCAAACATGTTACGTGAAGCAAGTTTATAATCCCTGTGCTTTCTAACATCACATGCTACTATAACAACTTTAGGATTGCCATTGATAGAGTTGTGACACATATATATTAACTTTTAGTAAAAAATAATACAGTAAATTAAGGTAACTACAATAGATATTGCATTCTGTAAGAAGTATATATTAATTATCCATAGAACTGGGAATATTGATATTTCTCTTACACTTAGAGAAAAAAACATTAAAAATTTTTTAAAAATTACTTCCCCAACTTTCTTATAATTGTTTTGTACTGCAAAAGTGTAAAAAATGAATAGACAATTATTTAACGTTAGCTATGGTGTGAAAAACTCTTTCAATAGAAGTGTGTAGGCTCTGAATATAAAAAAAAAATCCACTCTATTTTTATTGAATTAAAGGATATAAAATATCCATTTTATATCCACTAGTTCAATAAAAATTTTAAAAAATTAGCTTTAGCAAGCATTTGAAAGCACATAGTTCAAGGAGACTGGTATTTATTGCTTAAAGAACTAATATATTAGCCTTTAATAAAAGAAAACAGACAAAATCCATAATTTTGTGATATGATCATAACTTAACAAAACCCACAAAACAATACTTCAAGGTATATTTTAAAAAGAAACCTAGCATATGAATACTAACAAAATGTGCCAGAATAGTCATTAAAACAACATCTATAATAGGGAAAACTAAGAAACTACCCACTATGCAACCACAAGATAATGATTAAATAAAGAACAGTGTATTTGTTCATGAAATATTATACGGAGAAAATGAATGTGTTATACACAGAAAATAAATTGCACTTTCACAACACAATACAAATTCATATTAAATACTTGAATGACAAGGTACTTGAACACTACGTGTAGTATAAGACCAGCATTATTTTTAAAAATTATAGTTATTTATGCATATGCACATAGGAGATTAAAATATGTAGGATAAAAGAAGATGGTGAGCAAAACATTCATAGAGAATTGAATGTGAGAAGATTTTATTTGAGTGATTGGGTTGTGTGTGATAATTATAATTATAATTCTTTATAAACATTTTTTATTTGTGTCAAATATTATGTGTTACAAGTATGATTAAAAAAAACTAGCAGTGGGAAGCTAATTTTTTCAACAGTAAATTGAGAAAAAATGAAATTTTAGTTTTCCTTCTGGAGAGTGAGAAATCCTGGGGTTAAAGACCTAAAGCATAAAAGCAATATAAAAGTCAAATACTCAGTGGAGAAGGCTCTGAAAAGTAGGTTATATTTTCTTCCTCTAATCTCCAAATATATTTATAAATTCTATTATCTACAATGCCTTCTGTGAATATGAGATTTGGGGAAAATAATAGATGATAACAAATTAAAAACCAAAGGCTAATTACTAGCTTAATGCTACAATCCATTCTTTTTCTTTCAATCTTTATTTTTCTTTGTATCAACAACTTTTTTCAAAGAGTACTAGCATGTGAGTTATAGAATATTTGAACGACAAACATACTTTGGAAAATATCGATTTTGTATTGCTCTTGTTATTGGGTCATTGGGTTCTTCTCTAAGATGTACCAAAGAATTGGAGACCCAAGATCAGAATGGGGAGATAGTTAATTGAGTAGGTGAGTATAAATTTTTAAAAAGATTTTGCTTGCTTGTTTGTTTGTTTGACAGAGAGACAATGAGAGAGAGCACAAGAAGGGGGAGCAGGAGAGGGAGAATCAGGCTCCCCGCTGAGCAGGGAGCCTGATGTGGGGCTCTATCCCAGGACCATGACAGAAGCAGAAGGCAGAAGCTTAAGACTGAGCCACCCAGGCACCCCTATTGTTCGTTCGTTCTTTCTTTCTTTTTTCTTTTTTTCTTTTTTTTTTTTTTTTTTAAGATTTGATTCATTTATTTGACAGAGAGCAATCACAAGTAAGCAAAGAGGCAGGCAGGGGTGGGGGGGAGCAAACTCCCTGCTGGGCAGAGAGCACGATGTGGGACTCAATCTCAGGACCCTGAGATCATGACCTCAGCCGAAGGTCATAACCCACTGAGCCACCCAAGCGCCCTATAGTACACTTTCAAGAGAAAAGTGGGCCATTGCTGCAGCAAGAGTGGCAATGGCACATAGAAGCTCTAGCTACATCCTTTTAAGTCTGCTTTCTGCATGTGTATATTTGGCTTTGATTGACATTTTTCATTGACAGCTGGTGGTTAAACAACATTTTGGCTTCTGCGCATGCGTCTACCCATGATGCTTTTTGTTATAATGGTATTTATTTATGTATTGTGTATTTATGCGACTAATGAGCTTTTGTTGTGACCTTAAAGTTAACTAAGGGCAAGTTGCACCTTTTACCTGCATGCTTAGCTCTTGTAAGTCCTTTGTGGTTTTTGAGCCTGCTCTGTTGCTAGACCTTTCCCATTCTATAGACCTTAGAGGTGGCTCTGCATGTCTGGCTGCTAATCTAGGGTGGCTCCGAGTGTTTGGCCAGCATCTGTTTTATCTCGCCTCGCTTCTGCCTAACTGCCTAACACTCTGATAAGATTTGAGAATTTATCTTTGCGGAGATTTCAGGGTAATACAGGAAAGCTATAGACCCCGTCCTCTCTCTGAACAAATCTGTTTACATTCTACACTAAAGATGTCTCTCTTCACAGGGTAAGAGTACAAATGTGCTATCTGCCCCATATAACCTCTTATTTTCATAATTCCAGGATTCCTCACCTATTCTGTGCCAACACAGGTGTCATCTGGCTCACATACTGCACAGTAGAGTCTTGAGACACGGAAAGCTAGCACTATGAAATTGTTATGGTTGTTGTTATTGCTCTAAGTAACAATAATAAAAAATCTGATCTCTGACCCAGGGATTCAGTGTTTGTGTATACATAGCTCTGTACATATACACATTTATCTCTCAATCTATTTTTGCTGATGTAACAAATAATCACTTAGTAGCTTAAAATACACCTATTACAATTCTGTGTGGCAGAAGTCTAACTAAACTAACATGAAAGTTTCTGACACATCTGCACTTTTTTCTGGAGACTGTGTGGGAATCCCTTTTATTGCACTTTCCAGCTTCTGGAAGATACTCACATTCTTGAATTTATGGTGTCCTTCCTCTGTCTTCAAAGCAGGCAACATTACAAGATCTCTGACATTTCTTTAGATTGGGCCCACAGTAATAATCCAGAAATATATGCCCATTCCAAGGTCTTTAACTTAATTACATATACAAAGCCCTTTTGTGACATAAGGTAACACACCACAAGTTATGGGAATTAGGATGTGGACATATTTGGTGGGGCCATTATTCCATTACTATCAAAAGTAGGTAGGTAGGTTAAGTAAGGCAGTGAGGTAAAATCTTCACAGATTTGAGATTAACAAATGCCACTTTTAAATTATCCCAGACAGGAAAAAAAAAGGGGGGGGGTTAGAGCATTTAACACAGGAAGGTGCAAGACAATTAAAATATTCTTGGTGACTGAAATATAGAACATGTACAACTCTGAATATTGATGTTCCTATTTGCAGAATACATTGCTGGACAATGACTATAAGAATGGGCATCTTGTTTATTTTCATCAGCAATCATTAGAAGGTTCTCATAAAATCATGGGTGATTGCTACTATTTCTGGCTTTACTAAACACAGTAGTCTGCCACTTGGGAGTGTACTGATATAGTGATTCTTTAAATCAGTGCCTTCTTCTAATTGAAAAGAAAGAATAGCACAGGTAGATTTCTGTCATTCCCCTTCAAGCATCACTAGGGTCACTACTAGATTTTCACTTTAATGGAAGTTTAGTTCTAAAAGTTATACAACTAACTTAAAAGTGGCAAAATACTAGTGAAATAAAAATATTTTCACATATTTATTAGAAAATAGCTTTTTTTCTTTTGCATTTTTTTGTCATGCTTTTTTTTTTTTCTCCCCTAATTGAGTATATGTTCTCTGTCTTCATCCACTATCTTGTCAGTGTAATTATGTATATGCTATTTTTGGCTATGTTGACCATTTAACACTTTGCAAAGTTGAATACATCAAACTTTTTCTTAATGAACTTTGTTATATGAAGATTAGTTAAACACTTTCTCATCTGAATTTAACAATCGGCCTTTTATATTTAAGAATCTTTACCTCTTCTAAGCTTAGCTTCAACTTCCCAACTGTACTGTATATTACTACCATCCTCACAGCTATGAAATTAAAAATAATCTCTACCTGATGTACTGTGTTTTCAGCATTGATGTTATTTTTTTTTCAAAATCTAAGACATGATTATGTTATACACTTTCTTTCTAATATCTCTGAGCTTTCTTAGAATGATGAAAAAAATATATACTATGACTACATTTCCATAGATTTATTCAGTCTATGATTCCAGTAGCATCTTCTAAATGCTACTGTTGTCTACTCTAATTTCACAGATTTTACTGTATCTTTTGTAATTCCAATGATCCCTACAATAGGATCATTATACAACCTCATCCATCTATTTCAAAAACTCTGGTTTTCTTGTTTACAGAATTGTATCAAATACAACTGCTTTATAATCCCTCACTAGGTCAATTCCATCTATTTTACTTCCATATAGATCTTTACATGCCATTCCCAAATAACATATATTAGAGTCATTTATTTATTTTATTAGATTATTATTACAATAGGTTGGAAATTTAAAGAAGGCAGATTCTATATTTAATTTTGTTACCATAGTATTTTCAACAGTGAGCTTTCAGTAAATGATTTGTTAATTCATAATGCAATTATGGAAAAGCCCCAGAATACAATAGTAAATGTTGAGAGTAGAAAACTATAAAATTAATAAGCAAATTATTATATAAATATTTTATATTTTAAAATTATATTACTAAAGTATATTATTAAATTATTATAAATATTTTAGAAAATTGTATTAATTTAAAATATAAAAAAATACAGAAGTGATTTTTAAGAAATGTGATCAAAATAAAGTGAGACTTAAGCTGAAAGAAAATATACAAAATTTTATTAAAATATTAAAAATATTAGATCAAATGGAATTATTTATGGAGTTCTGTTTTGTATTTGCTTTGCCTAATGTTTTCATTGCAATAGTGGAGATAAAATTTTATTATTTTCCTGAAATTAGCAGCAAATACTCTAATTTTTCACACACCAATTCATTAGCTCATGGAAATATTCAAAAAGAAAGAAGGAATGAGAAATTAGGGGAAACACTTTTTTACAGGAGAAGCCATTTCATTCATATAGTTGAAAGACTAAAATCACTATTTTATACATTTTAATGTAATAACTAATTAGTGCAGTTATTATAAATGGAAGAAATTGCATAAATAGAAAGATACTGGGACATAGATTACCAGATTAAAAGTATCAGCTCTCACATTATTTTATAACAACAAAAAGGAAAATTTATATACATACACACACTGAAGAATATCAGACACCATTTTTATCCAGTGGAAAAATTAGCCTCGCCTTTTGAATAGAAACTGTCTTCATGTGACAGCTGATATGATGCAATAACAATTAAGCAACTTAGTTGGTCCGAAGGTTGTGGGTTATTGTTAAACTGTTTAACAATTAAGCAACTTTGTTAGTTACTGTCACCAAATGTATAAAAAGTCTAAGGACATGAAAACATTTGAACATTCAGATATTTTTTTAAAACGTAGGACATTCTACAAAAAAAAAAAAAAAGATCAGTGTCTTAAAAACAAAAAGATCAGTGTGTCCTTTCTCATTAAAGGAGATGACAGAGATATACGAAAACAATCAGTAATTTCAATTATTTCTTGGATAGGAAAAAATATATATTTATTAACGAATTAAATCCATAGTTAAATTTTTCCAATAAACCTCCTGGCCGATATGGCTTTTCTGTTGAATTACAGCAAATATTTAAAACAAAAATAATGCTAAAAATAAACACCCACAAATCGACACATACAATTACACATTGATTTACACAACTATTTATGTGTAACTAAAATTCAGGTAAGCTTTTAGAGCCACAAGAAGAGCTAACAGCCGACCAAAAGTGGAATCTCTGCCATGTTTCTGGCTTCCAGTCTCTCGTTTTTTTTCTTTTTTATTCAATCCTCTCTCGTGGTCCTCCATCCTTTTAGAAGAAATCCAGTTTGTCTATTTGTTTGTTTCTGTTGTTTTATTAGTTTGTTATTGTTGTGAAATCGTTAGAAGAATGACTTAATAATCATTCTTGCTGATTTGAGCATATCTTCAAAAATCTTCACTCTCTTTTACAATCCACTTATCAGATTATCCCTCCAAATAAATGCACTAGTTTCTGTAAATATCAAAATCTCCATCTCGGGGCACCTGGGTGGCTCAGTGGGTTAAGCCTCTGCCTTTGGCTCAGGTCATGATCTCAGGGTCCTGGGATTGAGCCCCGCATCGGGCTCTCTGTTCTGCAGGGAACCTGCTTGCTCCTTTCTCTCTGCCTACCTCTCTGCCAACTTGTGATCTCTCTCTCTCTCTGTCAAATAAATAAATAAAATATTAAAAAAAAATCTCCATCTCAACTAGACATCCTATTACAATTATCAGATTGAGAGGAGGAAGGAAGGTGGAAGCAGGGGAGGGAAAGAGGTTCAATGTTTTGCCCCTTTATCTTTGCAAATCAAATGCATCTAACTTGAATTTATTATCTTCCACTACTTAGTAAAGATACAAAAAGAAAACCCACCTTCAATAGGGATTTTTAAAACTCTTACAAAATTTACATGAAATATATTATTAATATTATGCATATTATAATCTATTCAGATTGAATTATACTCATCTGCTAACTTTTTAATAGCTACCCAGAAAGAACATCAAAGATTAAGAACACATAAAAACAGAAATGTATAGATAAAGGACTAGTGTCCAGAATCTATACATTTCTGTTTTTATGTGTTCTTAATCTTTGATGTTCTTTCTGGGTAGCTATTAAAAAGTTAGCATATTCTTACTTGTTGCTTATGGAATTCTCTGTGAATATTAAGACAAATTCAGTGCTTATATCTATTTATTCAAAACACTCTTCTTTTCTTATTTACACAGGTTCTCTTATATTTCTCTGGGTTCTACTTTGCCTAAATGGATAAACATTTATGACTACATTCTACAATAAGTGTTAACACCATACAAAATATGATAAGATAAGATTTACTGTATGATTGAGACTTATGAAATTAACCCTGGGGATATTTATTTTATGAATTCATGACAACTCCAGATGACTGATTTTCAAATAATGGTTAAGTTTAGATCCCTGGAGTCAAATATTTAACAAACAGAAATATGTAATCATCTCTCTAATGTACTTATTTATGTTATCTGATTGCCTTGGTAGCTTGGCATTATTGAACAATGTACCTTATGCCCCTCTGAACAAAGTGCTAAATTTAAAATAAAAATCTCAGCATATTAACAAAAATAAAATATAACAAAAAATTATATGTCAAATGTGATAACTTCAAGATTTAGAAAATATGAAACATGTTATAGTCAGAAACTATACAGCTTTTTAAAAATAGATACAAGTGGCCTGAATGGTTTTTCTATATTAAATTAACTCTTTCCTTTAAAAAGTCAATGGGCTACTGCTTTTCATAAAAAGAATGGAAATTGTTACCATAAGCTATAAGACTCTTTGTGAGCTGAAACTTGTTCCCTCAGCCTTTATTAAATAAAAAAAAGAGATTATGAAAATTCGGTTTTTCATGGTCTCAATTATGTGACAGCATTTTGTATATGTATTTACTTTTCTGCAGAAGCACTGTTTGATATTCTCATTTAGGTCCATGACATGTTTATTTCACGAGTTATTATCCTTATTTTCATCCCACACTGGGTGAAAAGATAATTTAAAAATTAATTCTTTAAAATTAATAAAGAAATAAATTAAAATAAATAAACATTAAGTACTATGATTTGTATCATATTTATTAGTTGCTTTGAACTGAGGACAGGTACAAAAACACCTGAAGAATTTTTGTGTAGTTTCTCCAATTCCAGAATTCCTCATTAGGAATCTTTAACTAATTGGGTAAATACAGTATAATTTTATAGTTTCCCACAGATAATTATGAAAGAAATTCTAATTATGTATCACCAGAATAAGCAAGCTAATAAGGCTTTTCTGAATTAATTGCTTTCTTATTCTCTCTGCTTCATGAAAGACAGACAAAGTGAATAGGATCAAGCAGTTGAAGAAGTGGAGGACATAAGGTTGGGGGTGGGGTGAGTTGGCCAATGTGATTAGACATCTATTGGCATCTATCAATTTGGGATCCTGTGCTCTCACAGAGACTGGGAGATAGGGTCTTTCTCTTTCTTGATGCATACATTTCAAAGAGATACCACCAAGATTCTTGATAATGACATTCCTGTGGTGTAAAACTGGCAAGAGGCTAAGAGAACATTTACAACACAGACATTTCTAAAGTCAATGCTCTAAGAAGAGGGATGTCAGGGGTCTAGAGTCTGGAAAGCCCATCTTAAGTATGGTAAGGTTGTCTTGGTGATTATATAAATATATAGAGTTAATTTCAAGCCAGCAATTATTACAGACTAATTTCTATTTTTTAATGATTTATTTATTTATTTTAGAGAGACAGAGAGCATGAGGAGAGGGATGATAGCAGAGGGTGAAGGAGAAACTTAAGCAGACTCTGTGCTGAGTGTGGAGGCTGATGCATGGCTCAATCACATGATGCTGTGGTCACAACCCTGAGGTTCATGGCCAAAACCAAAGGTCAGATGCTTAAACTGACTGCATCACCCAAGAACCTCTCTCTTTTTTTTAATTTAAATATTAGTTCACATATTTTTTTTGAGAGTGCTAATATCCCATTATGAACAATTCAGAAAATGGTGACATGATTTATATGATTACTGATAAAATGTTACAGATCGTATGTGTGCAAAGGGGACAGTTATTATGCCTCTTCCAGAAATAGTTTTAAATTATAAAGCTTAATAATACTAAAGTAAAAAAAAATCTCTGAACTAATTTTCATCTATAGTACATTAAAACATATCTATTGTGAAAAAATTGTTAATCCTTCTCAATAGCAATTTCTTTTACAACTGCGATGTGATTTCTCATTTTTCCTCATTACCTATATAATTGTCCTTTGCATTAAAAGCAAACAAACATACATAGAAGGAAAATGAGAGATCAAGTAGTAAATGAGCACACATGAGAAGAGAACATTAATACGTAGCTTATGAGGAAATGAATTTAAAAAAATACACATTTATTTCTTAATTCTTGCACAGTCTGCTAGTTTCTCCCAACAGTCTGAAAGAAAAATTTCAATCTTGAGCTGTGGCAAATTCATACATATATTCATTCAAAAAGAGGACTTGTTATATGCAGTATACACAATCTGTGCTCTTTCATGTGTTGACAATGAATTTACTTGCTAGACATGTTTTATAAGGAAAGTTGAAAATATACTTGTATTGAAATTGGAAACATTTTCATTAAGAACTTTGCATGTCAATGGAAACACATAAAAGGAAAATATCTTTAAAGATATAACTGGTAAGGTTAGTAGAGAAATAAAGTGTATAAACATATCTTAAGATGCTTTGTCTCATAGATATCCTCATACTCAGAGTACAAATATCTGGTGTTATAAATTTTAAGGTGGAAGATGGATTAAAAACAAAGGTTATACTTGTTATGCTTCTGTTTAATAATATAACTAAACATAAACAATAACCAACCCACAAAATGAATTGATTAATTATTAATCTTAAGGATATAGGCTAAGTGTAGCTCAGAATGAACACATCCTTATTCAGCTCTAATATTTATCTATTGACCTCATTTTTTGTTTCCCAAGTAGGAAATAAATATATTCTGAGACATATTTTCATGAATATATGGTCTAAAAATTTTTATTAAAACATGTTTCCTGGGGCACCTGGGTGGTTCAGTCAGTTAAGGGTCTGCCTTCAGATCCCGGAGTCTCAAGATCTAGCCCCATATCAGTCTCTCTGCTCAGCAGGGTGTCTTCTCCTTGGCCCTGCTATTGTTCTCTCACTTGCTGTCTCGCGCTCTCAAATAAATGAAACATATTTTTTGAAATGGACTTAAAACTTTTTGGAGCATTAGATTCATTCTCAAGTGTTCTAATGAGAATATAAGCATGGATAGTAAAGGGATTACCAACATTTACAAGAAAGAATAAAGGAAATTACATGCATAGTATTAAGTAAAATTAAGAAGTGATCATTTACTGAGGAAAAATTACTAATATAGTCACAGTAATATGTACGTAAATGAGTGTAAGAAAGAATACAGAAAAAATGGAAGTTTATAAAATTGCCAGAAATAAAGGTGTCGACATCAGATGATTCTGTAATTCCAAAAAAAAAACCCAAGTTATTTATAATGACATAATAGAAGACAAAAACTCCATACTACATATTGTAAGAAATGAATTGCCTATTATTGAAATGATAATCTAGAAAAGTAGTATAAAATATTTTGCACTAACATAGCTATCTAACAAATCTAACAATGCTTTAAAAGCATGGTATTCTGTGAAGCAGAAGGGTAACTGTCTGAATTCGAAGTTCAAGGTCGCAGTATCTATTAATTCTTCAATCAACATACTATTTAGTAAGCATACTGAAAGAAAATGCACATCAAAAATTATTTCATAAAATTATTTAAATTCACATTGAATAACAATATGGAATAATATGTGTAGATCAATGTAAAATGTCCATATTTTTTTAAAGAAATAATGAAGGAAATATGCAATTGCCACAGCTAGAAAAACTGTAAACCATTATTTACCACCTTGTGGGTAATTTCGAGATTTCTTCCCTAGGAACTCCATTCTTGATTATCGGGTCCAGACCAAATATGGCCATAGTTAAGTCATGAATTCATAAATCTTCTCTTTCCTTTAGCAAATAAAATTGGGCTTTTGTCATAGCTGTGTGTTTAATCTATCAACAACATAGACAAACCTGTGCTGTTGACATGACACCACTCCCCAGGTGATAAGTAACTTTGTTAGATTTGAATTTGGATTTGGATTTGGCAGTTTCTTGGATTTGCCTTCTCTGCCTAATGTTTCTATCAACGCTTTTGTTTCTTGGTTGACAAAATTCTTTGACTGCCAAAGTAATACCCCATATAAACATTTTTACTTTCTATACCCAATACTTTGGGCTCTATAAATCTGGGTATTTTAGGACAAATGTACCCACTAAAAAACACAATTACAGTTCTGTTAAACTAGAAGCCAAGATTACTCCATGAAGCTCTTGGGTTTCTGGGTTTCTCATGCAGCTGAGATACTGAGCAGTAAAGGGGTGACTTGTGTAGGTGGAATAATTAATTCCCTTTATTATGCTGTTGTGCTGAAATATGATTGAGACAAGGTGGACTATTTTTGAAACCTAATGTTTCCTTTCGCTTTTCTCTTAAGTACTATAGTAATTCAGGACAATGAAAAAATTAAGTTAATATGATAAAGATAACATAATTAAGCCTTCAGATACTGCAACAATAAATGACTGGATTTCTTCCTTTGTAACTAATTTGCTAACTGAGGGCAGGAGAATATCTAATGGATGGTGGAAGTTCATTACGATTATCAACATAAAGTTGTGACAAGCTTTAGGATGTGTATGCAATATTTGTGTTTTATGCTATTAGTTATCCTTACCCTCCTATTTACTTGTTTATTTTTGCAACCCTACTTGAAGAACACAGTGATGGCTAATATGTTAGATTTTAGATTGGAGTAAGACTTGATTCCTATCCACCTGTCAGTGAGAAGACTGATGATGATGGATCTTTGTGAATTCTGATCATTGGGAACACATTATATTTAACTGAACTAAAAAGAGAGAAGATGATAAAGGAAAAGAGTGATTTTGCCAGATTTTTTCATTTGACTTTGCTATACCCACTCTTCTCTATCCTTATTCCTGTGCTCCTCTGCAGAAAACTGACTTGTATGAAACATATCAATGTGTCCCCATGCTTTTTTGATTTCACTTGGGTGTTAACCAATGGAGAACTGCAGGAAAGCATTAGGAAAAAAGGAGAGAAAGAGAGATCGGTGCATTGATTTCCCTTCCTTCCTTAAAAAATAAGTGTTAAATAATTACCTTACATATTGATTAATGAAACAAAATGTAGGCAAATTATAAAATGTTCTTATATCAAGGGTTGTCTTCTACAAATATTTTGGTTAAAGAATAAAGAATATGTACTTAAGAAAAACTATGTTTATAAATAGCCAATAATTTGAGTCATAATTTATGTTCATAATAATTCATGTCAAAATTCATCAGTCTGTCAAGACAATGTTTGCACTATAAAATGAGAAGCATTGGTTTATCATTGATTTCCTTTTGTAAAAAAGATGGTTAGAGCCAGGAAACTACTCTCAATAAAATTAACTACTCACAAATCATTCTCATTATGCTTATCACTGGATGCATTTTAGTCTAAATAATATTTTAAGAATGCTTTAAACCTTTGATCCAACAAGGAAAACTATAAATAATGGTTTAGTTTGCTTTTTGTTACTTTCCTAATAAATTCCTGTGCTTCTCTTGTAACAAAAAAAGGTATCATAGTAAGAAAATGACAAAAATACAAAAAAATTCATTCTGAAATAACAGGAAAGAGTAAAATATATGATTCATTTAATTATGACTAAGGAATATGTGTCTGGGCTTCTGAAATAATTGGGACCAGTATTTGAATGTTGACAATAATATACCTTCTAATACACTTTTCTTTCTGTGTTTGCTTTATTTTTTTCAGACAAGCTATGTCCATGTGATTTGAACACAGCAAGCCATGAGTAGTCATTAAAGGGGATGTCTTTTTTTATTTCTGGGATGATCAACTATAGGGAGAGATCCCTAGTAATAACGTAAAGCCACTATTAGAAACTTGCAGTTGGCATAGGGAGGTGGATTGGAAAGGGGGAATAATTGTTCTTAAAAGAAATGAAAGTTCTTTCCTCAGATAAAAGAAAAATTCCTAGAATGAGTCCATGGACGTTCAACAAAGGACAAAAGGTAGAAAATGTATTCAGCATACATTTTTACCAAAATAAAAAAAAGTTTTCAATATAGAATTACTCTCTCTACACAATATAATTCTGAACACTCTGGTGTTTTATACACATAGTCATTTAGGACACTGTTTCAATTATTATCTGTTAAGTGTCTTCACAGCATAAATGGTTTTATGTTGTTGTGAGTAGAGTGGTAAAGATTAAAGATGAATACAATGATCTGTGAAATACGGTGTGTGCAATTTGTAAGTCCACTAGGAAAAATGACTGTCATATCAAAAAATAGACTGAAAATTTTTTTAAAAAAATCTGCTTTACAGAAGCTTGTTTGCTCTTTGTTTTGCCAGTGTTATTTTAATATACCCAGAAAGAAAATGTTTTGTTTTGAAACCTTCCTCTGCTATTTGTAGGTCCTACCGATGTCAAAAAAAGGTTATATCCTTTTCTTCATAGAATTGAGACTTGATGACAAAACTACACCACTTATCTGATTTTACATTGTAATAACTTCTAGGATTTCAAAGGGGGAAAGACAGAATCATTCTTAATAATGCAACCATAGGATTGAGTGAATCAGTTGAATTATGATTCTGACTCATTTCATTGTGTAAACTCCTCAGTTTGTAGCCAAATGCTCAGCTCAGAAATGACCTACTTCCCTTCACTAAATCCCTATCCTTAAAAAACTATGACTTTATGCACTCATTGTTCCTTAACTTTCCCTGTAGGCTTCTGGTAACAGCTTTCACGTGGGATAAACCATGGCACCAAAAATAAGCCATGGTGTTGCTCTACTTCTTTTTTTTTTAGACAATCAGAGAATTATGGTCTTTTTATAGTCACTGCATTCCATTGCATTGTAGATTTTTAACAGAGTCAAGTATTCATTTCATATATAAAGTATTTTTACTTTATATATGAGAAAGACAATGGACTAAAATACTCCTTTGTCTGTAGTGTCATTTGCAAATATCTTCTCCCTTCCATGGGTTTGCCTCTTTGATTTCTTGAGTGTTTCCTTTGCTGTGCAGAAGATTTTTATCTTGATGAAGTCCCAAAAGTTTATTTTTGCTTTTGTTTCCCTTGCCTTTAGAGACATGTCTTGAAAGAAGTTATTGTGGTCAATGTCAAAGAGGTTCTCCTCTAGGATTTTGTTCTCCTCTAGGATTTTGCTGGATTCCTGTCTCACATTGAGGTCTTTCATCTGTTTGGAGTTTATCTTAGTGTATGGTGTAAGAGAATGGTCGAGTTTCATTCTTCTGTATATAGCTGTTGACCCAGACCATTTATTGAAGAGACTATGTGTTTTCCATTGGATATTTTTTCCTGGTTTGTCACAGATTAGTTGACCATAAAGTTGAGGATTCATATCTGGGCTCTCTACTTGTTTCACTGTTCTATGTGTCTATTTTTGACCAGTACCATGCTGTTTTGATGATCACAGCTTTGTCATACAGCTTGAAATCAGGCAACGTGATGCTCCCAGCTTTGGTTTTCTTTTTCAATTTCCTTGGTGATGCAGGGTCTTTTCTGGCTCCATACAGATTTTAGAATTGTTTGTTCCACCTCTTTGAAAAATTCCAATGGCATTTTGATCAGGATGGCATTGAAAATATAGATTGCTCTAGGTGGCATAGACATTTTAACAATATTTATTCTTCCAATCAATGAGCATGGAATATTTTTCCTTCTTTTTGTGTCTTCTTCAATTTCTGTCATGAATGTCCTATAGTTCCTATAGTATAGATTCCTTGCCTTTTTGGTTAGGTTTATTCCAAGGTATCTTGTAGTTTTTGGTGTTATTGTAAATGGAACTGATTCTCTAATTTCCCTTTCTACAGTTTTATTATTGGTATATAAGAAAGCAGCTGATTTCTGTGCATTGATTTTGTATCCTGCCATATTACTGAATATGAGCTATATGAGTTCTAATAATTTAGGAATGGAGTCTTCTGAGTTTTGCACATAAAGTATCATGTCATCTGCGAGGACAGAGAGTTTGAGTTCTTTTCTGATCTGAATACCTTTTATTTCTTTTTGTTGTCTGATTGCTGTTTCTAGGACTTTTAGTACTATGTTGAACAACAGTGGTGAGAGTGGGCTGGAATATAAGGAATAGCATGGAGGACATTAGGAAAAAGAAGGGAAAAATAAAGGAGGGGAGTTGAAGGGGGAGATGAACCATGAGAAACTGTGGACTCCAAGAAACAAACTGAGGGTTTTAGAGGAGAGGGGGTGGGGGATGTGTTGGTCCAGTGATGGGTATTAAGGAGAGCACATATTGCATGGAAGACTGGGTGTTCTACATAAACAATGAATCTTGGAACACTACATCAAAAACTAAAGATGTAATGTATGGTGACTAACATAAAAAAATAAAAATAAATAATAAAATTTAAAAATACAGTATTTTAAAAGAATAACATAAAACTTAACTTCTAAGCAATTATTTAAAAAGTTGATTATATATTCCATATGAATGCTCTGATAAATAACATTGAAGTGTTCAATATACACAACAAAAATACAGTATCCAAACAGGTACTCCCAAAGAGACTAAAAAAAAATTAAAAATAAAAATAAAACAGGGGTGCCTGGGTGGCTCAGTGGGTTAAGCCTTTGCCTTTCGCTCAGGACATGATCTCAGGGTCCTGGGAGGGAACCCCACATCAGGCTCTCTGCTCAGCAGGGAGCCTGCTTCTCTCTCTCTCTCTCCCTGTCTCTCTGCCTACTTGTGATCTGTCAAATAAATAACTAAAAATCTTTAAAAATAAATAAATAAATAAATAATACAGAAAAGAGGCAATACAATGAACACAACTTTATATTTGCCATGAAATTTGGTAAATGGGAAAATAACTTTCATTAAAAGATATAAATTAGATCAATATAAATATGCATATGTGGTAAGAATCTTAAATGTAAAATTTTTAGGGATTTTTGCCTCTTTTACATGACTTTAAATATAATTTATTGATAACTTTTAATCATGTCTGTTCACATCACTTTTGACAACTTTAGTGAGTTGAATTGTGATAGTCTTACAGCCCAAAGAACACCAAGATTGCCAGCAACCATCAGAGGCCTAGAAGAGGAAAGGAAGGATCTGCCCTTAAAGTCCTTAGAGGAAGGGTGAACCTGCTGACAATCTGACTTCTGAAATCTAGCCTCAAGAAATGACACAAAATTTTGTTTTTAGCCTCCATGTTTTTGTTTTGTTTTGTTTTTGGCAGTCGAGGAAACTAATATAGCCCTCATTATGAGGCCTGAAAATAAACATAGATAAAACAGTTATATGGAGGGAAGCATGCGTCATAGTATGTTAAGCAGTGATAAATTTTACTCCTGTAAGTGCAATACAGAGAAACTGTGAAGGTAGCACTAACGGTAATGCTTTGTGTGAGAGTGTACGTGTATGTATATATATATTTTGAAAGATAGGTTCATGCACTTGGGTCATTTGTGGTGACTTTGATTTGACATGAAGAATAAAAGGAAGAAGTAAGGGTTCATACAGGAAAATACGGTTTGCAAATATATAGATATTTGCAAGCTAGTTCTTCACATTTTAAGCTTTGATTTTCAAAGCACATCTAGTGAATAATTTATAGCTGATCCAAAGTAATATAATACATATTTGTGGACTTATACATGTAGTAGTTATTAAAATAAGTAAATTGTGTGAGTATTCAAATGGAATAATATAACAAAGGCAACTGTAGAAAACCCTTCTTGCACAAATTTAAAAAAAAAAAAAAGCAAAGCTGCAATCAAAATTAGACTAAAGCAAAGTTTATTAACCCATCTCTTAATTCCCCCAACCAAGGACTATGATTTCTCTTTTCTTTACGTTGTAATAGCATAATTACACTTATTCTTGCCCATTGTTACTTGCACATAACACACTCAATCAAATTACTCTGTCTCTGGAATTTAACATTGTAAAACAAATTCATGTCTTCTTTAATGATAAATTCACAAAAGCAGATCATATAACCTGTGCTCAATGTATTATTAATTGAATAACTTTATAGCCACCTCTGGAATCAGCACATATTCCAGCTATCTCTTGTGTCATTTACAGTAGTCCCCACTTAACCATGGGGGTTACCCTCCAAATCCTCAGAGAACGCCTCAAACCTTATGTATACTATGGTTTTTTTTATATATGCACATACCCATGATACAGTTTAATTTTTAAATTAATATAAGTAAGATATTAACAGTAATAAATTAAAACAACTAAGTATACTGTAATAAAATTTACAGGAATATGGTTTCTCCCTCTCAAAATATTTTATTATGTTGTACTCACCTTTCTTCTTGTGATGATGTGAGATGAAAACTGCTTAACTGATGAAATGAAGTGAAGTAAATCACAGACATTGTGATGAAGCCGTAGGCTATTGTTAACCTTTTGATAAGTCAGAAGTAGGATCATTGCTTCTGGACAATTGTTGACCACAGGCAACTGAAACTGTGGAAAGCAAAAGTGGGAAGAAGGTGGGAATACTGTACATTTTATAATTTAACAAAATGGAAGTGATTAGCAGTGTGTAGTAGGTATTATCAGTATTATTTAGCAGATTACTTCTAAGCTTAGTTAAAAGAGATATGAGAATGTCTAAAAATTCACTTAGTCACTCATTAGAATTGGGTCATGAATAAAAAGTTATACCTTTTCTCAACTATATGTTTCCTACCTCAAATGAATAATTATGAAGACTATTTAAATTAAATTTTATAATATGCAGTGTTGTAGAAAACACATTTTGCTACTTGTATAAATATCCCTTGTGTCACCATTACTTCATATTTGCTATCTCATAAGCTAGTTGCCTTTTTCTCTTGTATTTTTTTTTTTAAGGGGGTCACTTCGAGATTAGTTTAGTCTTTGTATCCAAAGCATATGTTTAACATAATGTCAGCAACATTACTACATGCTTTTTAAAAACTGCAATGCTAGGAATATAGGGGAGTTTAAAATTGAAAAAGAATGCTAGTTTCATTTTTTACAGCTTTCAAACAAATCGTTAGAACTATTGAGAAATAACTTTTATATTTCAGCATTTTGAACCTCTAGATGCCAAAATGAATTATACTTATATTTAACATTCAAAATAACTTGAACGAACTCAGAATACGTACTAAGAATTATTTGACTCTACCTCTTCTTATTTTTTTGTTTATGTACATTTTAAATTTAATGGGATCTTTGTAGAATTAGAAGGTATTGTAATACGAAAATATCTCAAGACTTTTTTTTTATTATACTCAGTTATCCACTGTATAGTACATCATTAATTTTTGATGTAATGTTCAATAACTCATTAGTTGCATATAGCACCAAGTGCTCACCACAACACATTCCTTCCTTAATACCCATCACCCCTTTACCCCATCCTCCCACCTTCCTCCCCTCTGAAACACTTGGTTTGTTTCCCAGAGTCCCTAGTGTCTCATGGTTCCTTTCCCTCTTTTACTTCTCCCTCTTCAGTTTTCCCTCCCTTCCCCCATGGTCCTCCCTGCTATTCCTTATATTCCATATAAGAGTGAAACCAGATAATAATTGTCTTTTTCTGCTTGACTTATTTCACTTAGCCTAATCCCCTCCAATTCCACCCTGCTGATGCAAATCATGGGTATTCATCCTTTCTGATGGCTGAGTAATATTTCATTGTGTATATGGACTTTATCCATTCATCTGTTGAAGGGAATTGCAGTTCCTTCCACAGTTTGGCGATTGTGGACATTTCTGCTATGAACATTGGGGTGTATGTGCCCTTCTTTTCACTACATTTGTATCTTTGGGGTAAATACCTAGTAATGCAATTATGGTCATAGAATAGCTCTATTTTTAACATCTTGAGGAAACTCCATACTGTTTTCCAGAGTGGCTATACCAGCTTGCATTCCCACCAACAGCGTAAGAGGGTTCCCCTTTCTCCATATCCTCACCAACATTTGTTATTTCCTGTTTTGTAAATTTTTGCCATTCTAACTAGTGTAAAGTGGTATCTCATTGTGGTTTTGACTTGTATTTCCCTGAATATGAGTGATGTTGAACATTTTCTCATATGTCTGTTAGCCATTTGTATGTCTTCTTTGTAGAAGAATCTGTTCATGTCTTCTGCCCTTTATTTGACTGGATTATTTGTTTTTGGGTTTCATGTTTAAAAAATTCTTTATAGATATTGGATATCAGCCCTTTATTTGTAATGTTATTTGCAAGTATATTCTCCTAGTCCATGAGTTTCCTCTTAGTTTTGTTGAATGTTTTATTTGCTGTGCAGAAATTTTTATCTTGAAGTCCCAACATTCTTTTTTGTTTGTTTGTTTGTTTGTTTGTTCCCTTTGTCTTGGAGATATGTCTTGAAAGAAGTTGCTGTGGCCGATGTTTAAGAGGTTACTGTACATGTTCACCTCTGGGATTTTGATGGATTCCTGTCTCACATTGAGAACTTTAATCATTTTGAGTTTATCTTTGTGTATGGTGTAAGAGAATAGTCAAGTTTCATTCTTCTGCATTAGCTGTTGAATTTTCCAGCACCATTTTACTGAAAAGACTGACTTTTTTCTATTAGTTATTTTTTCCTGGTTTGTCAAAGATTAGTTGATCATAGAGTTGAGGGTCCATTCAGAAATGGATTTCCATTCTGTTTCTATTCTGTTCCATTGATCTATGTGTCTGTTTTTGTGCCAATACCAAAGCTGTCGTGGTGATCACAGCTTTATAATACAACTTGAAGTCAGGCAATGTGATGCCCCCAGCTTTGCTTTTCTTTTTCAACATTTCCTTGGTATGTGGGGTCTTTCTGGTCCCATACAAACTTTAGGGTTGTTTGTTCCACCTCCCTGAAAAATGCCTATGGTATTTTGACCAGGATGGCATTAAAAGTGTAGATTGTTCTGGCCAGCATAGACATTTTAACAATGTTTATTTTACAATCCATGAGCATGGACTGTTTTTTCATCTTCTTCTGTTGCCAATTTCTGTCATGAGTGTTCTGTAGTTTCTATAGTATCCTTTATCTCTTTGGTTAGGTTTATTCCTAGTTTTTGGTCCTATTGTAAATGGGATCAATCCCTTAATTTCTCTTTCTATAGTTACATTGTTAATGTATAGAAAAACAACTGATTTCTGTCCATTGATTTTGTATCCTGCCAAATTACTGAATTGCTGTATGAGTTCTAGTAATTTGGGTGTAAAGTCTTTTAGGTTTTCCACATAAAGTATCATGTCATCTGCGAAGACAGAGAGTTTGAGTTCTTTTCCAGTTTGAGTACCTTTTATTTCTTTTTGTTGTCTGATTGCTGATGCTAGGACTTTTAGTACTATGTTGAACAGTATGAATGAGAGTGGGCTTCCCTATCTTGTTCCTGACCTTAGGAGAAAGCTCTCAGCTTTTCCCATTGAGAATTATATTCTCTGTGGAATTTTCATAGATGTTTTTTATGATACTGAGGAATGTTCCCTCTATCCCTACACTCTGAAGAGTTTTAATCAGGGAAGGGTGTTATATTTTGTCAAATGATTTTTCTGCATCAATTGAAAGGATCATATAGTTCTGGACTTTTCTTTTATTAATGTGTTCTATCACGTTGATTGATTTGTGAATATTGATGCATGCTTGCATCCCCCTTGGTTGTGGCAAATAATCCTTTCAATGTACTGTTGGATCCTATTGGCTAGCATTTTGTTGAGTATTTTGGCATCCATGTTCATCAGGGATATTACTCTGTAATTCTCCTTTTTGATAGGGTCTTTGTCTGATTTTGGAATCAGGGTAATACTGGCCTCATAGTATGACTTGGAAGTTTTCTTTCCTTCCTTATCTATTTTTTGAAACAGCTTCAGTAGAATAGATATTATTTCTTCTTTAAATGTCTCAAAACATTGCAAAAAAATTTTTTTTTTGGTCTATTTTGGACCAGCAGATTCTCTGACTCCAATAGCATTGTGAAAGTAGTGTGGCTAATTAGAATTATCACCTACAAAGGATCTTGATATCAGTAACATATAACTTTATTTTAAGAATTAGGAAGTTATGGGGCACCTGGGTGGCTCAGTGGGTTAAAGCCTCTGTCTTCAGCTCAGGTCATGATCCTGGGGTCCTGGAATCGAGTCCCGCATCAGGCTCTCTACTCGGTGGGGAGCCTGCTTCCTCCTCTCTCTCTGCCTGCCTCTCTGCCTACTTGTGATCTGTCTGTCAAATAAATAAATAAATAATCTTAAAAAAAAGGAATTAGGAAGTTATGAAATTTGTGTAAAAAGCTTTAGGATGAAATATTTATTAGACTATAAAATTACACATCAAGATTTTTTTCTATTTGTTAGGATGTACTTTTTTAAATGAAAATTGCTACTGTTAAGTAATCATTTTTATACAGATGTAACTTAGTATAAATAGAAAAATTCAAGTGTCAAGTAGTTTTTCAAGTTAATATGCACAAACATATTGAAACAGATTTTGCATATACAGTTGTTAAACTCCTACCCAAGAGATTATTAATGCATTCTTAGCAGCTGCTACATCTTTTATTTGAAGAAAGTGTGAGAATAGAATTTGACATGTTGCAAGTCACATGATCCAATCCAATAAAGTTGTTTAAGGCATGAAAATGAGTCACTAATACCCAAATTAGTAGATTATTAAAAGAGATATGAATATGCATATTGAAGTGCCAAAAATACATTTTCAAGATTTTAAAGACTTAAAATAGTCTGAAAGCTGTCAATAAAAAGACATTTTACAATATTAAAAATCCACTTAAAGTATCTTATAATGCTGAAAATTTTACTTTCACTAAACTTTTCACTCTGATTTCAAAAACATTACAAAATCAATCAACTATTATGCAGAAATAAATTTTAAAACACTGAATGTTTATTATTTTAAATCAAATTTTTGAAACTCACAGTATTAAAAAGGTATTTCAAAATGTTATTTCTAATGCCCATATGCATCATGCAGTTATACTATTTAATTATAAGTAAAATATTTTGTGAATTCCAATTACCATTTTAAATTGGGTATTAAAATATATAAGTCCCACAGTATTTGTGATATTAGCCACAAAATGTGTATATTACCTGAAAAGATAAGCAAACATTTAATATCTCTGAACAATTTAGGTAACATGAAAAACAATAAAATATCCAAATTGCATAATTTTAAAAAATATCTGATTTATTTTCATTCATAATTATTTATATACTTCAAATAGTGTATTTATTTTTTTAAAGATTTTATTTATTTGACAGAGAGAGAGACATATCATAAGTAGGCAGAGCAGCAGGCAGAGAGAGGTGGGGAAGCAGGCTTCCTAATGAGCAGAAAGCCTGATGTGGGGCTCAATCCTAGGACCCTGAGATCATGACCTGAGCCAAAGGCAGAGGCTTACCCCACTGAGCCACCCACGTGTCCCATACTTCAAATAGTTTGTGTGATTATGTATTTCCAGGTTGCTTGTTATAGAACAAAGTTAATGAATCTCACTGAAAAACTAGCATATCAGCCATTTTTAAAATTTCTTTTTGAAGCATTTTCTTAGGTTTTTTTTTTCCTTTTGCATATCTCATATGGAGTATTCATCATACTTTTGCTTTCTTTGTCCTTGGTATCACTAAAAAAATCACAAATACTCATGGTTCACCTCCCCTTCCAATTTCCCTTAACTCCCTTCTCCTCTCTAACTCCCCATGTCCTCCATGCTATTTGTTATGCTCCACATAAGTGAAACCATATGATAATTGACTTTCTCTGCTTGACTTATTTCACTCAGCATAATCTCTTCCAGTCCCGTCCATGTTGATTCAAAAGTTGGGTATTCATCCTTTCTGTTGGAGGCATAATACTCCATAATGTATATGGACCACATCTTCCTTATCCATTCGTCCGTTGGAGGGCATCTTGGTTCTTTCCACAGTTTGGCAACTGTGGCCATTGCTGCTATACACACTGGGGTACAGATGGCCCTTCTTTCAACATCTGTATCTTTGGGGTATATACGCAGTAGTGCAATTGCAGGGTCATAGGTTTTGAAGTGGCAGGAGGGTGGGAGGTTGGGGTACCAGGTGGTGGGTATTATAGAAGGCATGGATTGCACAAAGCACTGGGTGTGGTGCAAAAATAATGAATACTGTTATGATGAAAATAAATAATAAATAAATAAATAAATAAAAGAAATCACAAATACTTGCTTACAGATTCACTATTAATTATATTTTCCTAATCTCAGTCATTCCTTCACAGACTGCTCTGGGTATCTAATGTCATGTACCAAATTGCTACAGAACATAGTGCCTTAAATTGTTTACTATCACAGGTGAAAAATTCTCCCTTGGGATCTCTCATATTCTTGCAGTGAAAAGTTACCTGAAGGTACAGTTCAGTTCTGCATGCAAGATATCTTTACACTTACATATCTGGTGCACAGGCTGGGCTGCTGGGAACAGCAGAAGTTGACCAAAACCACTCTCATTCTCTGTCTCCCTGTCTTTCTCTTCCACTCCCTTTCTGTCTCACTCTGTCTGTGTCTGTTGCTCTTTCATTTCCTACCCCTATATTATTATAATTTCCCAAGAACTTTATTCACTTCACTAAGTAGTTGCAGTTATGAAACATACCAGTAAAATGTTCAGTGAATTTTTACTTTCAAGAATTATAGTCTTCATTACATTCTTCAATTCTCCATGGACACTGAAGACAGCACTTTTCCTTACTTATATTTTTAATTAGATTTTTTAAAGTATTTGAAGTTTTCTTATACCATATGTTATGTCACATATTTCAAAATTTCATTACCCTGAACTATTTCAGTTCCATTTAACCATTTTGTCTAATATTTACTCATTGCAGATTATTAATATAACTTTTCATTGAATTAAGGAGTGAACTTTTTACTTAATTTTAACTAAGAAGGACCACTTACATATGCAGGAAAGTCCTTTTCAAAAAATGTCTTAATCAAGATTTCCTGGAAAGATGGCAGAGTAAGACGATTCTCAGTTCAACTCTTCCCACAGATATATGTAGCTAACACCCATATCAGTATAAATAACTGGGAAAATAATCAAAGATTGGAAGATCAGACTCTCCACAGCTAAATATAGAGAAGAGTCCACACTGAAAAAAAAGTATGAAGGGCAGAGATGTAGTCAGGTACCAAAATGACCCACAAGAGGCATTCTGTGGGAGGAAGGGACACTGTAGACTCAGAAAGGCAAGAGGAGCATACACCACACTAGGCAGCTACAGCATGGGATATCTGTGCTGGGAAGACAAATTCCCATAAATGTGGCTTTGAAAACAAAGGGGCTTAACTTCATGAGTTGTTATAATCAGTAGAGTTTAACAACTGGAACTTTAAAAATCAGTGTGCTCAGCTCTGGGAGAGAGAGAGGGTGATAGGACATTGAGTGCCTGTGCTTAAAGAGTCAGCATAACAAATGACACCTCTAAGATACAGTTTGACAGTTTGACAAAATGCCTGGGATATGTGGGAAGGAGACTAAGTAACTAATCTCATAACATGTATTAGACAGGGAGGGACCTTTAGGAGACTTGTTCAGGAACAATGGAGATGGCAGACACCATTTCCATCCCCAGCTGCACAGCCTACATACACAATAACCAACAAAGCCTGAACATTCTCCATTGGCTTGCCAAAGGTATAACACACCCCTGTGGTCTGAGGATGCTTTCCATGGGACAGGGCCTCAGCAGCAGTTCAACCAAAGTAGCATCACACCTGGCAGTGTGCAAGCAGCCCTGACAAAGGAAATAATCCAACAAGAAAATATAACAATTATAAATATTTATGTACTCAGCACATAAATGCCCAAATATATAAAGCAGTTAAAAACAAACTAAAGGAAATAATTGATTTTAATACAGTAATGGTAGTAACAGTATCCACTAGTAATAGTAATAACACCCCATTCTTCACAATGGATAGATAATCCAAACAGAAAATCAACAAGGAAACAGAAGCTTTGAATGACACATTGGAGCAGATAGATCTAATAGATATATTCAGAACATTCCAACCTAAAACAGAAAAACATGCATTCCTTTCAAATATATATGAAATATTCTCCAGAATAGATCACCTGTGAGACCACAAACAATTCTGAACAAATTCAATGATCGAAGTCATACCATGCATCTTTTCTGAGCACAATGCCATGAAAATAGAAATTAACCATAACAGAAAAATCTAGAAAGAACACAAATACATGGAGGTTAAATAAAATGCTATTAAGTAATGAATGGGTCAACCAAGAAATCAAGGAGATAATAAAAAAAAAATGGAGATAATAAAAAAAACTTGGAGATGACTTCAAATGAAAACACTGTGGTCCAACATCTTTGGGATGCAGCAAAAGTGGTTTAAAGGGGGAAGATGGGGTGACTGGGTGGCTCAGTGGGTTAAAGCCTCTGTCTTTGGTTCAGGTCATGATCCCAGAGTCCTGGGATTGAGCCCTGCATTGGGCTCTCTGCTCAGCAGGGAGCCTGCTTCCCTTCCTCTCTGCCTGCCTCTCTGCCTACTTGTGATCTCTGTCTGTCAAATAAATAAATAAAATCTTTAAAAAAAAAAAAAAGAGAGAGAGAAGTTGATGGCAATAGAGGTTTACCTCAAGAAGCGTGAAAAATCTCCAAAAACACCAACCTAGCACCTAAAAGAGCTGGAAAAGTACAAGAAACAACACTCAAAAGGAGTAAATAATAAAGATTAGAGCAGAAATAAATGAAATAGAAACTAAAAAAAAACAAAAAAAAACTAAAGACAGAACAGTAGAACAGATCAATGAAACAAGGTGCTGGTTCTCTGAAAGATCAAGAAAACTGATAAACCTTTACCCACACTATCAGGAGAGGGGGGAGTAAGGTAGGGGAAAGGGAAAGAGAGAGAGAGAGAAGACCCAAAAAAAGAAAATCAGAGATCAAAGAACAGAAATAACTACCAACACCACAGAAATAAAAGAATTATAGCAGAATATTACAAAAAATTATATGCCAACAACTTGGCAACCTAGAAGAAATATATACAAGAAAAGAACTTCCCCTCTCAGAACTCATTTTTAACATTATACTGGAAAGTCCTTGCTAATGTAATGAGACATGGATGTGGATCAAAGATTTCCACCACAGAGATTTCTTTAATATATATTTTTATTATTTAACAGCTCCTTTATTACTCAATACAATTTCATTGTAAGAATATAAACCATTTGTTTATTCATTCACCTTAAGAATGGCATATAGGTTCTTCCCACTTTTTGGCAATTATAAAATAAAGGGGTTATGAACATTTATATGTGTGTTTTATGTGAACATAAGGTTTCAACTCATTTTGGGTGTATACTCTTGTGTATGATAGATAAATCTTATGGTAAGACTATCCTTAATTTTCTGAGAAACTACCAAACTGTCTTTCAATGTAAATTGTACTATTTTGCATTTCTACCAGCAATGAATGAAGGTACAATTTACTCCACATCCTTAATAGAATTTGGATTGTTGTCAGACTTACTATCACTGAAATCACACCTTCAATTTTGAAATTTAAAAACAAAAAGGAAAATCCCCAAACATAAAAATTGGAATAATATTTAAATTATGTTAGGTTCAGTAACATTAAATTATGTTGCTTTCTTCTAGAATGCTGTGTTTTTAAATGACTTTCATCAATTTATAAGATATAATTTTGAAACCACATTTTTGAGCTATGATTGACATATAAAATGCTGTCCATATTTAATATGTACAATTTGATAAGTTGGAAGATTAAGTGTACATCTGTGAAGCCATCATTATAATTCATGCCATAAGAATACCCATTCTTTCCAAAGGTTTCCTCCATCCTTCTTTATTATTATTATTTTTGTGACAGGTACATTTTCCCCCCACAGAAAAAAACTTGGGATTTTATTTCTCTTAACAATTTAAGGCAATACTTTGTGTGTGTGTATAGAAAAAAACACTAACTTAGCAGTTCAAGGTATTTGACTTTTATAGTTTTTAATGTTAATACTTGAAATAACCTTTTAATACAGTCTTCTGCATTCTTTGAGCAATTATGTACTACTTAATAGACTTTCCGCACATATGTAAAACACAAGGTAAACTGAAAAATTTTATCACAATTAGGAAACAACAGGATAAGACCAAATTTTAAAATACTGTTGGTAATTTTTTAGTCAGAGATATTGTTTTTCATCTTTTTTTTTCTTTTAACTTTGTTTACATTATAACTTACTTAACTCAAAGTTTACATCCTTTAATCTTTTTAAATTTAAATTCAATCAATTAACATATAAGGCATTATTTATTTCAATACAGATATTATTTGTTTCATTAGTCTTATATAGTACCCAGTCCTCCTTACAACACATAACCTCCCCAGTGTCCATCTCTGTGTTACCCATCCCCCCACCTCCCTCCCCTCTAGCAACCCTGAGTTTGTTTCCTAAGATTGAGACTCTTATTGTTTGTATGACAAGTAGATTTAATACAAAATCATATCTTTTGGCAAATTTTTCAGTGTAGGATTCAGTATTTTAAACTATTGGTACTAGGCTGGGCAATAGATCTTTCAGATTTATTCATCTTATAACCAAAACTTTATACCCTTTGCTAATACCTCCCCTGTTTCTTTCTTCCTCCAATCCCTAGCAAACACAATCCCACTTTTTGCTTCTAGTAGTCTGATCATTTTAGATTCCTCATATAAGTGGTACCATCTAGTGTTTGTCCTATGTCTGGCCTGGTTCATTTAGCATAATGTCCTTCAGCTTTATTCATGTTATTATAAATGGCAAGATATTCTTCTTTTTTAAAAAGAATTATTTTTTGAGAGAGTGAGAGTGAGCAAGTATGGAGAGGGGCAGAAGGAGAGGGAAAGAGGGAATCTCAGGCATATTCCATGCTGAGCATAGAGCAGGATGCAGGACTCAATCCCAGAATCCTGAGATCATGACCTGAGCTGAAATCAAGAGTCAGATGCTCAACCGACCAAGCCACCTAGGTGTTCATCATCATTGTCATCTTCTTCTTCTTTTTTTTTTTTAAGGTTTTTATTTATTTATTTGCGAGAGAGAGAGAGAGAACACAGGATCACAGGGAGAAGCAAAGGGAGAAGAAGAGAATCCCAGGTAGACTCCCTGATGAGCACAAAGCCTGATGCTGGACTTGATTCTAGGACCCTGAGATCATGACCTGACCCCAAATCAAGGGTTGTATGTTTAACCAACTGAGCCACACAGGCATCCCAGAATTCTACTGATTTTGCTTTTTATCTCAGTCATTGAATTCTTTATTTTTTAAAGACTTTATTTATTTGACAGAGGGAGACACAGCAAGAGAGGGAACACAAGCAGGCTTCCTTCCCATGGACCAGAGAGCCTGATGCAGGGTTTGATCCCAAAGCCCTGGACTCATGACCTGAGCTGATGGCATGCTTAACGACTGGGCAACCCAGGCACCCCTCACTGTATTCTTTAACTCCATAATTTGTCTAGAAATTCCTATTGAAGTTTACATTTTAGTCTATGTATTGTTTTCCTGATTATGTTCAGATGCTTAAATATGTTCTCTTATACCTCACTGTACTTCTTTAATATGATTATTTTGAAATTTTTGCTGAGAAGTTCATAGATCTACATTTCTTTATGAATGGTTACTGGAGATTATTTTGTTGCTTTCATTGTTTAATGTTTCTCTGACTCTTCATGATCCTTGTAGTCTTGCATTACTGTCTGTGAATTTAAAGTGGTCACCTCTTCTCATCTTTATAAACTGACTTCATCAGAGAAAGCTTTTCACCAATCTGGCTAGAGATTCTTGACAGGTTTGTTTCCTGGGTCTGTAGGCAGGTGATAAGGTGCTGGAGTCTGCTGATAGAAGGACGTGGTGCCATGTTCTATGTTCTGCTGCTGAAGGTTTTTTGTTATTGTTTTTTGGGGGGATTGTTGTTGTTGTTGTTCTTGCTTAACAAAATGGGCTAAATTTTCCCTTTAGGAATTTATTAAAATTTCTACTTTAAATACTGCCTAATGAAGATTTATCTACAAATATTTGAGAAACTTTAATTGTACATAACTTGTGTTTACCATTAATTAGTTTTTCTTTTCTCTGAGTCTTAAAATTTTAAGTTTAGTTGTAAAACATATATCTTGACTTAAAAATAAAAGCAGGGATATTAACATTACTCATACTGAAAAAATATATTCCAATAATCTAAGATGTAAAGGAATAAATTTTATCTAGGTAGAATTTCATTTATAGAAAATTCTATCTCATCCTATGCATTTGCAGGCTCCTGTACTATGTCTGAACAAAATGCAATTCTACATGCTGCTTTGCTCAAATAATTAAGTATAATAAAATATATATTTTCACATTTAAATATCTATATTGTTCTTTGAGAAAAAATTGGAAATGTTTTCAAGTTAAGTAATTATTTACACATGACAAATTATTATATTTCAGATATACAGAGATGATAATTATTTTTTATAGTTCAGTGTGTTAAAGCATATTTGATTTATGTGTGATTTCATGGGTTTTTTGAGCTAATCGTTTGCTTCGATATTCAAGTGGAAATGCTAAGTAATAATAAACCCATCTTATATAAAATAAAATGCAGTTATTTTATAGTGGAAGGAAAAATTTAAACTTGTAATGCTATTTAAAAACTGAGATAGGAACCAAAATTTGAGCAGTTGCTCTTAAAAAGACATTTGTTCTTTTAACACTGGAGAGGTCATTCTTAAATAGCAAATAAACAGGCACAGCAGGAGATATCTACAAAGACATAATATCTTGAAATCAGATTGATGTAAGCAGCTCTTGATCACCCGCTGGCAACCCAATTACCTAGAATTACTATCCCAATTAAGCACCTGTCTTTACAGTTGAGTGTCATTAGGCTCAATTTGATAAGATGGGAAAGTCCCAATTAAGAGGACTCCCTAATTAAGCATGCTTTGTGTAAAACAGACTGATTACTCCAAAAATATTTTTTCTCTCCTATTTCAATCGCATTTTATCCATTATATACACATATCTATCTATCTATCCATTTATTTCCATTTAAGTAGTTACACAATGTTTTTTATCATAAATATAACAGTAAAGAAAAAAATAACATTTGCCAGAAATGCTCCAATTATGGCAAGATCCTTTTCTCTTACAAGGAAGCTAAAGGCAGTATATGTAAGATTCCATTCACTGGTAATTTTTTGGTTTATTTTGGATTTTCCATTCAACACTTTAATTTGAATTTACATTTTAAAACTCTTGGGGCACCTGGATGGCTCAGTCAGTTAAGCATCTGCCTTCAGCTCAGGTCATGATCTCAGGGTCCTGGGATGGAGCCCTGCATTAGGCTCTCTGCTCAGCGGGAAGTCTGCTTCTCCAAATCCTTCTCCCTCTGTGCTCTCTCTCTGTCTCTGCCAAATAAATGAATAAAATTTTTAATAAAAATGTTTAAAACTCTTAAAAATCATAGATAGTAATAACATTGTGTATAATTCTTAAAAAGCTAATGTGATATTTTTTATCTAGCACATTTCACTCCTGTACAATTTACAACTTAATTAAAGCTGGTTAAATAAATTGGTGAAAACTGTTACTTTGAAATGTGTACAATTCCAATTATTTGAGGTACATGCATTGCTAGCTAGAGTAAGATGTGCTATTGGGAGGAAATGAAATTGTACGAAGACTTGTCTCCAAGCTTTTAACCCCTATTGTATCTACTGAAACACATTTACTATATGATTTTTTTTTCAATTTAATGAGTGTTAGAAGAAGGGTTCAGAAGAAATGAGTATAAATATATTGTTATTGTTGCATAACAAGAATCTTTAAAACATGCTGGTTTAAAGCACCAAGAATTATTTATTGCTTTATATAGCTTCTGTGGACTGAGTATTTCAGTGCTGGTTGACTAGGAAGTTTTGCTTAGGGGTCTCCATGAGATACATACCCATTTGAAGAGTTAAATTCCACAGAAGTCACTAAGAAATAACTTCACTTTCTTGGCACATTGGTGCTGGCAGTTGGCTAAAACATTTATTTCTTCTCATTGTGAACCTCTTTATGACACTGCTTTAGTGTCATCTCAGCATGGAAGCAAGGAATCACTGAAAGAGATTCTAGCAACTAAACTGAAAGTTGAAGCGCTTTGATGGCCTAGCTTCATATTGCATCAGTCACACAAGGACAAACAGGTCCAGTGGAGTGCAAAAGACTACACAAGGACATCACTACAAGGCAATCATTATTGGGAACATCACAGAGGCTGTCTAACTCCATAGCTAGTGTGTGCTAGTGGAAATTCTTTTGCCAGGTTTTCATGATTATCTTTTTAATTCTATTACTGATTGTGTGAATTTGGGCAACACACTTAATTTCTATGTCTTAATTTTTCTATATTCAAAGTAGAAATTATAATATCATTTACTTCATAGTATTTAGGAGGATTAAATGAGCTAGCATTTGATGAAATGAATGATCTAATGAAGAGATGCATCTTTATAGGTGGACAATTAAAGAATATATGAAAATTAAATTAAACAATATTATCTCTACTAACCTTGAATATTTAGCAAAAAGATAAAGACTGTATTTAGGAAAATAATTACATTATAAAATCAGTATTATATTCTTTTATCACCACCACACTTGGAATATGAGATACCTTATATATCATAAACCAGATTTGTGAATCAAATTAAAATATTCAAAAGGACCTGAGAAAGACTGAAAATATAAAATAAACAATTAAAAACTAAACAAAAACTAAAGCACAAGTTTGTAGGATAGTTTAACTCAGGTTTGAATTTGAGGTGAGGAAAGAGGGATCAGAATTTGAAATAATTTGTTAGCTATTCCTAAGATCATTTCCTGACAGTATGAAAATATGCTATGATCTAAAAATAGTCTCAATAGTTTATGCTAAATGTAGATGCCTGCCAAGAATAACAATGTTAAAGGAAATACTTCTTGAAATAAGATCTACTGTCATCATTCTCCTTTGCTATTAATCTTAATTCGCTTGTGAATTGGCTTAGCAAGAATCATATATTTTCATAAATATCACTAGCAATCAAAAAAAATTATAAAAAGTATAACAATTTAATATATGAAAGTATAACTCATAAAAAATGTACTCAGAAGTACTGAATGAAAATAAAATTTGCATCCATTTGCAATTCATGTTAGTTGTTCCAATGACTCCAGTAAAATTGAATTCCTTGTTCCAATTATAATCAACTATCTTTTTATATCAAAAAGTTTTTATCTTAATTTCTATTATAGAATGAGGGGATACATTTTTCTTAACTACATTCACCCTCTGTAAGTTGTACACTTTAAAGATAAAATGGTTATAAATGTACCAAGAGATTTTTCCAAATGATTGAAAGGAACTCATAAAAATGAATGAGTATAATAACAACACATGCATGCAAACTTACATACACACAAACCACCTTCTATACTTCCCCTTGTTTTGTAGACTGGTCTATACTTAAGACATCTAAGCAATATAAAAAGTGGTTTAAATAAGTGTCATGTTCTTTCAAAAATACATTATAAACAGACCCACGTAAATTTGTCTTTTCCTACTTTCTCCAAGTCCTTTACCAAACACACACTATATTCTTCAATATGCATTCAGATTTCCAAATATTAAAGGCTTATAATTTCTAATATGTAAGGCTTTATTTAGAAAAGGACTTCATTCATAGATGTTGGTCAGTAGGTATTTATAGGATAAATAGTTGTTGGGTTTGGTAAAAGAATGGCCCCACTTACATTGCTGTCTCAGGTCATTAAAGAGTATAGTCCATGACCAGCACCAGATGAATAAATTAGTGCATATGTAATTTTTAATATATCCATTTAAAAGATCTTCCTTTTATAGAAAGATATTTATTTAATAAAAAGCACTTTCAACCATAAAAATTCATTTTTTCCTGGCAATCAACCAATTGTTTTTCAAATTGATTAAAAAACAAGATATAATAAAATATTATAGACTAAAGGACACTAAAATAGAAAATATTCAATGAAGTGCCTTTTTTCAAAAAAATTTCAAAAATATCACCTGGACATGCAACAGGTAATGTTATATTACATATGCTTAATGGTAACTGAAATAAAACATTTGAACATAAACCTGTGTTCTGGATTATAAGAAGTTTCATAAGATATTATTAATAATTTATTACTTTAATTTCTAGATTATTAGGAGAAAGTATTATTTCAAATATTTCAAAGTATTATTTCAAATCTAATGTTTGTATTTTTATTTTGATTCCCAATCAACATTTTATTGGACCTCATGAATCAAATTTGTTCCTCACAAAACAATCTTATACTATGATCACTGTTCATTAGAGTAACATAAAAGATTTTGCATACATATGCTGAACATTTCTTCTTACATTTGTAAATTATATACCTTTAATATAAAAGTATGTAATATAAAAGTATATATGTAATACAAATATATACACACACACACACATACACACACACACACATACACCTATGTATAATATAAAATATTTTAAATGACATAGATTGCTTTATACTTCTCATGTTTCTGGTTCTAATAAAATGTAACTGAATAAAACATGTTTAAAATGTATAAGAAGTACTGATGTCTATCATGAAGCAGCCCATAGAAAAATTGGAAAGAAATAGAAAATAAGAATACATTTGATGTTTTTTGAAGCCAACAGAGTACTAAGTAATTATTAAGCAATGGTGGGATCCCATGATTCGAACTGTATCTCAAATAGGACTTTTTTTTTGTAGTTTATTAAATGTTGAATGCTGAATTTCTGATCAAGATTTCCAAGGTATTTGTCAATATGAGTTAAAATAATTTATCATGCTTTAATATATACTACCATAAAAGAAGGAACAGTTGAAATATTATAAAGGAGGTAATTAATATATGAAAAAAACAAATTCATAATAGGAAAGAAAAGCAAATGAAAAAAGTCTCTTAACATAACAAAAATACTTAGTGAATGAATCCAGACAACTACTGACAAAAAAGTCAGTGATGAAAGTAGTGGAAAATAGTTGCAAAATAGCATAAAATGAAACAGAAGGACACACACCTAAGCATGTGTTGACTATTTTACTTCTGAACACCAAAAATATGCCATAAAAAGCAAAAAAAATCCAGATTTCAAAAACCAGTTAGTACCAATGGAAACATAACTCAAATATATTATGCTTCTTTCTTTGACAGAGTAAGCTAAAAACAAAAGATTATTTTTAGAAGATTGTATGAAAAGTTATCTAATAATAGGATATCTATAGTAGGTAAACCCAATATACCAGCCATCATTCATGAGTCAGCAAAACCAAAACTTTCTGGATGCTATAAACTTCAAAGATATAAAATGCATTTGAGTGAAATACTTAAACAACTGATAAGCTCAATGAAAATTATATCAGAAACACACAATTATACCACTAATAATTTTACTGTATCAATTACTAAGTGCCTCACATAGAATACAAACTTCATTTCTTACAAGAATTATATAGTGATTCCGAGGAAGATGGATGAGTAGGAGGCTCCTAAAACACACTCTGTCCCATGGATACAACTAGATAATACTCACATCTGAATAAATAACCCAAAAAATGACCTAAAGACTGGAAAACCACTTTCCACCCTCAATGAAGAGAATAGGAAGGGCAGGCAGAATCCTGTTCAGAGTCAAACTAACCCCTGAGACTATCTGAGGTAGGGGGAACTGGATAGAGTGAAGAGGGAAAAGAAGCAAGACCCCAAATCCAGGTACCCCAGGCACAGAAGACCCACACAGGAAGATGAACCCCTGTAACATTTGTTTTTGAAAACCACAGGGGCCTAACAATGAGTGGAGATTAACACCTACAAATTTAAAAATCAACCAGCAACACTGGGAGAACTAGGAGGGTGGAGTTCCAACTCTTAAAGAAACAGCACAACAAATAGCCCTGCTGAGATATAGCATAGAAATAGCACTTTGAAAAATGCCTGGGGTATACAGGAAGGAGATTTATTTACTAATCTCAGAGCCTGCACAGAGGAGCAGGGATCTTTGGGAGGTATCTCCAAGAATAAAAGAGAGGATAGGAACCACTATAATCCCCTGCTCCCCACCCCCAGCATAGATACATGGGATACCTGCAGGAACAAGCACAATGTTACATTCTCCACCTAGCTTGCTAACAGCACCCTACCTCCTTGAGCTTACCTCGATCCACAGAAGGGCTATCCATAGCTCCTACAACTCAGCTAGGCTGACAGGAATTTTCCTGGGTGGCTGCAAGTCCCTTCCTGCAGGGGACTATTAGTGGACCTTACTGGCAACACACCTGTTGCAGAGTTCTCCTGTGAACCAACCTTCTTCAACCCAGCAGCACAAGTTTCCTAAAGCTGCTCCAGGTCCCCTCCTGCACCTGACTGGGGAAAACCTTCCTAACACCAAGTGCCCTGCTCCTATGTTCTCCTATAGATCTGCCTCCTCCAAATATCCTTGGCTGGAGTCCATTCAAAGTGGTGTCACAAGCCTGGAGGTGTGCAAGCAGCCCCAACAGGGGTCTATAACACTCCGAAGTGACTCTTGAGCCAGGGAGGAGGAAAATTACCACAAATACCAATCCAACTCTGGCCCCAGCAGCAGGCGAGAGCAGACATCTGGTCTAACTAGAAGTCCTACACATCAATGAAAGCATCTGAGGGAACAACACAGGAAAGCACCTTACAGTTTTGTGATAATGCATCCCTTATACCTGATCTAAATCAACTCAAGCATGAGGTGCCCCCAGCCTGTCCTATTTACAGCACAGTGAACAAATCCTGCCCATGACAAGCAGAAGGAGCCATTGCAGACAACTGGACTAAAGGCAAATGCAACTCAGCCACAACAGTAGGGAGGCACAAAATACATACAGATGATACCCCTGAAGAGTCAGGCATTGAAGAGAAAATAGCACTACAGGGCACCACAGGATCTCTTATTCATATGGCCACTAATATTGATAGTAGGAGACATAGCTGACATATAGAAACAGATGTAGAGTTTGACAAAATGGGGAGAAAGAAGATTATGTACTGAGTGAAAGAACAGGACATGAAAGTCACAGCAAGAGAGGTAAACGAAATGGAGATAAGTCATATGCCTGATAAGAGAATGTGAAGTAATAGTCTTAAACATACTCAGTGGATTTGAGTAAAGAGTGGAGAGCTCAATGGGACCTCCAACAAAGAGAAAATATAAACATGAGCCTATCAGAGATAAAGAACCCAATAACTGAAATAAAAAACACACACGAGATGCAATAAATAGTAGCCTAGCAGTAGCAGACAAATATATCAATAAGGGAAGACAATCAAGCTGAACAGAAGAAAAAGACTACTAAAAGAAGAGAGCAGATCAAGGGAACTTAGAGAAACAACCAAGTATAATAAAATTTGCATTATAGAAGAGAAAGTAAAGGGGGCAGAAAATTAATTTGAAGGAATAATAACTGTAAACTTCCTGAATTTGGGGAAGGAACCAGAAATCCATATCTGGGAGGCGCAGACATCCCCCAACAAAATCAACTCAAGAAGTCCCACACCAGACACATAGTAATTAAGATAGCAAAAAGGAGTGATAAATAGAATGTTAAAAGCATCAAAAATAAAAGAAAATGATTATATACAAGTGAAATTCCATAAGGCTATCAGCTGATTTTAAAACAGAAATTTGCAGACCAGAAAGGACTGACATGATATATTTAAACCAAAACCAAAACAAAGAAACAAAAAACTCTGTCAGAAAGGCTAACATTCACAATAGAAGAAGAGATTAGGAGTTTCCCAGATAAATGGTGTTAAAGGAATTCATGACCACTAAAAAAGCCCTACAAGAAATCCTAAGGGGACACTGAGTAGAAAGGAAAGACCATAATTAGTAGTAAGAATAGTAAGTAGCAAAAACCAGTAAAATTAAGTATATCTATAAAAAAATCAGTCTAGGGACTTCTAAAGTATTAAAGGATGTAAAGTATGACACTATACCTAAAATGTGGCAAGGAGAGGAGTAAAGAACAGGTTCAAACTTAATATAATAATCATCAACTTAATATAGACTGATACATGTATAAGATGTTATATATAAACCAAATGGTAATCACAACCCAAAAACCGGTAATAGATATGCAAAAAAAAAAAAAAAAAAGGAATTCAAGTATTTCACTACACAAAGCCAGGAAACCATGGCAGAAGAGGCTAAGAGAAGAAAGGAACAGAGAAGAACTACAAAAACAACCATAAAACAAGCAACAAAATAACAATAAGTACAAATTTATCAATAAATAGTTTGAATGTAAATGCACCAAATGCTTTAATTTAAAGACATAGGGTAAAAGAATGGATTAAAAAAACAAGAACTGTCTATATGCTGCCTACAAGAGATTCACTGTAGATTGTAAAAAAAAAAAAAGAGTTTGAAAGCGAAGGGGTGTAAAAGTACTTAATATGTAAATGGAAGTGAAAGAAAGCTGAGGTAGCAATACTTACATAGGACAAAATGGAGTTTAAAACAAAGACTGTAATGAGAAAAACAAGGACAATAAATAATCATAAAGGGAGTAATCTAATGAAGATGATAACAATTGTAAACCTTTATGCACTTAAGACATAAGCACCCAAATACATAAAGCCACTAATAACAAACATAAACAAAATAGCTCATAGTAATACAGTAATAGTAAGGGACTTTAATATCACACTTAAATCAATGGATAGATTATCCAAACAGAATATCAACAAAGAAACGGTGGCTTTGAATAACACAATGTATCAGAGGGATCTAACAGATATATTCAGAACACTTCATACTAAAACAGCAGAATACACATTCTTTCCTAGTGTACATTAAATGTTCTCCAGAATAGACCACATGTTAGTCCACAAAACAAGTTTCAACAATTTCAAAAGATTGAAGTCATACCACAAATCTTTTCTATGCAATGCTATGAAACTAGACATCAATCACAAGAGAAAAATCTGGAAAAAAACATAAATATATGGATGTTAAATAACATGCTACTAAACAATGAAAGGGTCCAACAAGAAATCAAAGAGAAAATCAAAAAAACACATGGAGATAAATGAAAATTAAAATACAATGGTTTGGAGGAGACAGTGGGGTAGTAGGGGACTCCTTTCAGCTTTATTCTGATCCTTTAAAGGGGCACAGAAAGCCCCAGGGAACAAAAGCCACACAGAGGACCAGCTTACATTAGCCCAGCCTCCTGGCAGGAGGCAGTGCAACTCTGCCCAAGCAAAGACATCTGAGAAGCAACACAGCAGGCACCTGCTCCAGAAGACCAAGGGGAAGAACAGGTGGATGGTTAGTTTATGGATCCCACAAGGCTGTAAAACTCCAGGAGAAAACAGTATATTGAGTTAGAGCTCAAGGTTTTTTGTTTTTTGTTTTTTGTTTTCTCACAATGCATTTATTTTTCAGTCTAAAATTTTTCATTTTTTTAAAACTTTTTTCCTGTTTCAACTAGTTTCTTATTTTACCAAATTATGTTTGTAGATTGCTTTTTAACTTTTATTTTTTGCAACTACATTTTATAGATATATGCTTCGTTTTAGTCCTTTTTTTTTTACTCTATTCAATTTTATTTTTGTATATATATAAGTTTTGCTTTCTTTATAATTTTGGAATGTAGTGTCTTCTAACACACAGACCAAATTTTACTCAGAAAAAAGTGGATCATCCTTCTTTGTTCATGCTTAGAGATTATAGTCTCTCTCCCCACCTCTTTTTTGTTTTGTTCTGTTTTTGTTAATTTTCTGTTGTTGTTTCTGACCATTTTGCATTTGTCTAGGGTGTATTTTGCTTGGGTTGTAGTTGATATTTTGAACTCTGCTCACTTGCTTTCCCATTCTTTGGGTAAAATGACTAGAAGGAGGAATTCACAACAACAATAAAAACCAGAAGTATGTTCTCTGCCACAGAGCTAATTGATATGGATGTAAATAAGATGTCAGAGATGGAATTCAGGATAGCAATTATTAGTTAATAGCTGGGCTTGAAAAAGCATAAGGATAGTAGGGAATCTCTAAGTGCAGAAATGAGATCTAATTAGGCTTAAAAACTTAAAAATGGGGCGCCTGGGTGGCTCAGTGGATTAAGCCTCTGACTCTGGCTCAGGTCATGATCTCAGGGTCCTGGGATCAAGTCCCACGTGTGGCTCTCTGCTCAGCAGGGAGCCTGCTTCCTCCTCTCTCTCTGCCTGCCTTTCTGCTTACTTGCAATCTCTGTCAAATAAATAAATAAAATCTTAAAAAAAAAAACCTTAAAAATGCTAAAACTGAGATGCAGTCTAAATTGAGTTCTCTAACAGGTAGTGTAAGTGAGGCAGAAGAAAGAGTAAGTGATCTAGAAGACAGGTTGATGGAAAGGAAGAAAGTAGAGGAAAAGAGAAAGATGACTCAGAGCCCATGAAGAAATGCTTTGAGAATTTAGTGGTGTCCTGAAATGAATAAATGTCAGAATTATTGGTGTGCCTGAAGGAAAAGAGAGAAAGAGGGGACCAGAAGATATATTTGAGCAAATCATACCTGAGAACTTTTCTAATCTGGGGAAGGAAACAAGCATTCATATCCAAAAGGTAGAGAGGACCCTTTCCAAAAATCAATAAAAATAGATCGACACCCAACATATAATAGTGAAGCTTGCAAATTTTAGAGAAAAAGAGACTATCCTGAGAGCAACTTGAGACAGGAGGTTCCTTACCTACAGAGAGAGAAATATCAGACTAACATCAGATCTATCCACAGAAATCAGGCAGGCCAGAAGGGGCTGGCATGATACAGTCAGAACACTAAATGAGAAGAATATGTAGCCAAAAATTCTTTATTCAGCAAGGTTTCATTCAGAATGAAAGGAGAGATAAAGAGCTTCCATGACAGACAGAAACTGAAAGAATATGTGATAACCAAACCAGCCCTGTAAGAAATATTAAGGGGGATCCTGTCAACAAAGAGAGACCCCAAGAGTAACATAAACCAGAAAGAAACAGAGACAATCTACAGGGACTTTACAGGCAATACAGTGACACTAAATTCATATCTTTTAATAGATACTTTGGAATAAAAAAGGAAGACCCACCCATATGCTTTCTATGAGAGACTAATTTTAGACCTAAAAGCAACTCCAGACTGAAACTGAGGGGGTGGAGAATTACCATGCCAATGGACCTCAAAAGAAAGCTGAGTAGCAATCCTTGTATCAGACAAACTACATTTTAAAACAAAACAAAACAAAATATATATAGTAAGAGAGGAAAAGGGACATTTTATTATACTTAAAGGGTCTATCCAACAAAAGGATCTAACAAGTATAAATATTTATGCTCCCAACATGGGACCAGCCAATTATACCAATTAATAACCAAAGTAAAGAAACACATTGATAATAGTACATTAATAGTAGAGGACTTCAACACCCCACTCATAGCAATGGGCAGATCATCTTAGTAGAAGATCACCAAAGAAACAGAGGCTTTGAATGACACACTGGACCAGATGGACTTCACAGATTTATACAGAACATTCCATCCTAAAACAATAGAATACTCATTCTTCTCAAGTGCACATCAGACTTTCTCCAGAATAGATCATATGCTGGGTCACAAACTTTGGGGATACAGCAAAGGTGTTCCTATGAGGGAAGTACATTGCAATACAAGCCTCTCTCAAAAGATCAGAAGAATCTCATATATGCAAGTTAACCTTATGCCTAAAGGACCTGGAGAAAGAACAGCAAATAAAGCCTAAACCAAGAAGGAGAAGATAAATAATAAAGATTATAGCAGAAATCAATGAAATAGAAAGCAGAAGAACAGTAGAAGAAATCAACAAAACTAGAAGTTGGTTCTTTGAAAGAATTAATAAGATCGATAAACCTCTGGCCAGACTTATCCAAAAGAAAAGAGAAAGGACCCAAATTAATAAAATCAAGAATGAAAGGGGAGAGATCATGACCAACACCAAAGAAACACAGACCATTTTAAGAATATATTATGAGAAACTATATGCCAACAAATTAGGCAATCTGGAAGAAATGGATACATTCCCAGAAACATAAACTACCAAAACTGAAACAGGAAGAAAATACTGTTGTCCAACATCTTTTCAGAAAAAGCTGTTCTAGAAAAAGCTGTTCTAGAAAACTTATTCTCTTTGCAATAGAGGTCTATTTCCCCTAACATGAGGAACAAGACAAGAATGTCTTACCTCTTTTTTTCGACATAGTAATGGAAGTACTAGTCATAGTACTAATCACAGTAATCAAACAAGAAAAAGGGATAAAATGCATCCAGATTTGTAAAGAAAATGTAAAACTTTCACTATTTGCAGATGACATGATACCATATATAGAAAAGATTCCACCAAAAAACTACTAGAGCTGATAAATGGATTCAATAAGGTTTCAGGATATACGGAAATTTATTAGATTTCTAGACATTAATAATGAAGTAGCAAAAAAAAAAAATTAAGAAAACAACCCCATTTCAACTGCACCAAAATAATAGAATACCTAAGAATGAACTTATTCAAGGAGATGAAACACCTGTGCTCTCAAAACTGTATAGCATTGATGAAACTAAAGCTGATACAATCAAATAGCAAGATATTTCTTGCTCAGTTTTAGAAGAAAAATTATTTTTAAAATTTCTGTACTACCCAAAACAATCTACAGATTCAATGCAATCTTTATCAAAATACCACTAACAATTTTCAGAGAACTAGAATAAATAATCCTAAAATTTGTAAGCAGCCACAAAAACCCCCAAATAGCCAAAGCAATCTTGAAAGAGAAAACAAAACTGGAGGTATCATAATCTCAGATTTCAAAAATATACTACAAAGTTGCAGTAATCAAAAACAATATGGTATTGGCACAAAAATGGACACATAGGGGGCGCCTGGGTGGCTCAATGGGTTAAAGCCTCTGCCTTCGGCTCAGTTCATGATCCCAGGGTCCTGGGATCGAGCCCCGCATCGGGCCCTCTGCTCAGCAGGGAGCCTGCTTCCTCCTCTCTCTGCCTGCCTCTCTGCCTACTTGTGATCTCTGTCTGTCAAATAAATAAATAAAATCTTAAAAAAAAAAGGGGTTTAAAAAAAAATGGACACATAGTTCAATGGAACAGAGTGGAGAGCTCAGAAATAAACCCATGATTATATGGTCAATAACCTATGACAAGAACGCAAGAATACTCAACAGAAAAAAGACATTCTCTTCACCAGTGCTGAGAAAAGTGGACAGCTACATGTGAAAGAATGAAACTGGACCACTTTTTCATACCATACACAAAAATAAACACAAAAATAATTAAATACCTAGATGAAACCATAAATATCTAGATGAGAGCACAGACAGTAATTTTTCTGACATTGGTGGTAGTTACATTTTTCCAGATGTCTCTTGAGACAAGGGAAACAAAAACAAAATGAACTATTGTGGCTTCATCAAGATAAAAAAATTTCTGCACAATGAAGAAAACAATCAACAAAATTAAAGGGTAACCTTCAAAATGGGAGAAGATATTTGCAAATGACATATCCAATAAAGGGTTAGTATCCAAGATCTATAAAGAATTTATCAAACTCAATACCCCAAAATAAATAATCTAGTTAAAACAATGGGAATACAAGAGGCATAGACATTTTTCCAAAGAAGACATACAGATGGCTAACAGACACATGAAAAGATGCTCACCATCACTCATCATCAGGGAATCAAAAATCAAAACTACACTGAGACCAACTCACACCTCTCAGTATACCTAAAATCAACAACACAAGAAATAACAGGTATTGGAAATGATGTGGAGAAAAGGGAACCCTTTTGCACTGTTGGGAATGCAAACTGGTGCAGTCACTCAGGAGATTTCTCTCCAGAGAAATGGAGAAATGGAGATTTCTCAAAAAGTTAAAAATAGAACTACCATATGATCCAGCATTTGAGCTACAAGGAATTTATCCAAAGGATACAAAAATGCTGATTGGAAGGGATATATGGACTCCAATGTTTATAGCAGCATTATCAATAATAAACAAATTATCTAAAAAGCCCAAATTTCTATAGACTGACCAATGGATAAAGAAGATACGGTGTGTGTGTGTGTGTGTGTGTGTGTAATATATATAATATCTATCATCAAAGAAATGCAAATCAAAACCAAAATGAGACATCACCTCACACTTGTCAGAATGGTTAAAGTAAAACACAAGAAACAAGTATTGTCAATGATGTGGAGAAAAAGCAACCCTCATGCACTATTGGTAGGAAGGCAAACTGGTACGTCCACTGTACAAAACAGTATGGAGATTCCTCAAAAAATTAAAATAGAATTATCATAATTCTAGTAATCCTACTACTGGGTATTTACCAAAGAATATGAACACAGTAATTAAAAAAGAAGTATGTTTATTGCAACCTTATTTACAATAGGCCAATTATGGAAGAAGCCCAAGTGTCCATCAATAGACAAACAGATAAAGAAGAAGTAACTATATACTGAGCCATAAAAAAAAAAGAAAAAGAAATTTTGCCATCTGCAACAACATATATGGAGCTAGAGAGTATAGCACTAAGTGAAATAAGTCAGTCAGAGAAAGACAAAGATCATACAGTTTCACTCATAATTGGAATTTAAGAAACAAAAAAAGAGTCGGACCAAAACCAAACTCCTAACTATAGAGAACAAACTGATGGTTACCAAAGGGGAAGCAAGTGGGGGGAATGGATGAAATAGGTGAAGAGGATTAAGAGTACACTTATCATGATAGGCACTGAGTAATATATAGAGTTGTTGAATCACTATATTTTATAACTGAAACTAATGTAACACTTTGTGTTAACTATGCTGGGATTAAAATAAAAATAATAATACACTAGTGAGTAAAAAGAGAATCATATATTGTGATAAGCACTGGCTGTTATACTTAATGAATCATTAAACACCACCTAAAAAACTAATTATGTACTTACTATACAGTGGCTAAGTGAACATTATTTTTAAAAATTAAATAAATAAATAAAAATTTTAAGCCTTAGAAAAAAATAAAACAAAGTTGTGCTTGAAGAAAAAAAAACATATAAACAAAATATTATTACTAATTTTGAAATGAAGATAAAAAAATAACAAAATTTAAGAAATTAAATAGCTTCCTAGGATATAGGGAACATAGCTCATAAGTGATTTAAGCTAGTATTTAAACCATTCACTTTGCCTTTAAAGGCCAATGCTTTCATCACTGTTCAATAATGCCTGAAAACATTCAAATCTGCATGGCAGTGTAAAACCCATTGAGAGAAAACAGGAGTAGTTAGTGAATCTAGGAATATTTTAATAATCTAATCATAGCAAATATAATCTCGTAATCTACTAAGAGAATAATTTTATCTTATATTAAAAACAATGTACAATATGGGAGAAGAAAGAATATGAAACTAACTACAGCTTGGCACCAGAATTATTAAACAAACTACTGAGTTTTATTTGCCAATTAAGTATGAGCATTATAATAAAACAATGTACAGCTAATATATATGTAAACGTTTAAAGGTAGATATTGGTTAAATATAAAAGGTGCACAAAAAAGTTGCTGTTAAAATAAATCAATAAATCAATCAGTCATCTCAATCAGGACAAATAAGTTGAATCATTCTAGTAATAATAAAGATAACACATTTTGCCAGTCATTGTTGTAAGCATTTTTGCATGCATTAAACCACAAGAGGTCCATAATAAATTCACTAGTTCATTATATTGTATCTGCTTTGCAGGTGGGTCAGTCGTGACCAATAAAGGTAAAATTGTCCATTTTGAGAGATTAGGAGACCATACATTTAGCATTGTAAAGTTTTGAGAAACTTTATTCAAATATCTTCATTAACTCATATAAGGAATATTTACTGAATAAAACAAAATAAAGCACTAACTTTAACCATTATTCATAACTGGGTCAAACTAAGATGGAAAATTTGTGGTTATTGAAAAATACCATCTCTCACCTTGTAAGATAACTTGTAAGAAAATGGAAAAGCTATATACTAAGAAGTCTGAAGCTGAGGGTACTCATTCCAGCAACAAACTTAAGAAAGGGAAATGGAAGTCAAAATGTGCAAAAGGAAGAAAGCAAGCTGCATAGGCAGGTGGGAAGCTATTCTAAACAAACTGACAGCTACAGGGAGCTGTGTGTTTCAGGAAGGCTATCTGTAAATAAAGTAAAACATAGCAGCTAAATCCAGGGTTGCCTACCCATCCCTCCACAACCTCCCCTCCCCCCGGACCCATTGCCAAAAAAGTTCTTTCAAATAGCAGAAAGGTGGCAGTAAGAAAGGCAGCTATAACCCTTCTACTAGATATGCCTCTGTATCTCAACCTTGTTCCTCTAAATAGAACTAACACAGTTTGAAATTCTTCTTTAATCCAAATTAACCTTGATCATATGAAAATTACAAAAACCTCAAGGGTGTTTAATTCAAAGGCAAAAAAATCTGCATATTACTGAAGGTCAAAGGGCTGCAATTTTTCTGCACAGAGAAAGCAGCGGGAGAAGAGAGATAAGAAATTCATAGATTTACCATTATCAGAAGTCAAAGCTCTTCTTTGACTCCAGGAATATATGTGTTCCAAATTCTAGACCAAAAAATGAAATATAACCTGACAAATAGGTATTCTCCGATTCTTGTAAATGTTGATGCTGATTAAAATTTCCCAGAGAGATTATCACTTCACTTAGATGTAAAAAGTCACAGTGAAAATTACTTAATGAGTCTGGAGTTACAATAAATTTTAAAACTAAAGAGACATGGTTTTTCATAATATTGTGAATGCATGACATAATACCAAATTGTCCACTTTAAAATGTCATGTGAATTTCTTTTCATCTCCGTTAAAAAATCCAAGGTGGCTTAAAGAAAAAACAAATAAACAAACAAAAAAACAAACAGTAAGTAGTTACCATTTCGTTCCCCTTAAAGTTGCAATGATAACAGTAAAATATGAATATGTATGGCTTCATTTAAATGAATATGTCTTATAAAATATATCACCTTCATCAGGAAAGTACACAATTACTTATTATTCTTTTTTAGAAGTCAGGCCAGTCATTTCTCCCTGCCCAATATCTTTAACAAGAGATATTATTCTTACAAAAATTGAATCTATGAGGTCAAAAGCAGAAAAGAAAATACTCTCTAATGAAAATTGCATTTCAATATCTATTTCTGGGACACTTTAATCATTCAGTGTGTGTTGTTGCTGGACTTAACAATCACCATTTGTGGGCAAAATAGCTCTAATTAGTTCCATGTTAAGCACTGAGTTGACAGGGAACTATTCTCAAAAGAGTTTTAAATTAGCACTAATTTAAATCACCTCTACTATCAAAGGCTTTCTTGAGCAGATCTGAAAAGTTTATATGATTTTCTATTGGACCATTTAAGTGAAAATCTTTCATCCTGATCGGGTGTATTAAGGGTAGCAAGTAGGGGCAAATACCAAGATGGGGGGTTTGCAAAAGTATATTTATACATGAACTTTAACATGTATAATATATACTTGGTCAGAAAAAAATGATAATCTAAAACCATTGAATTCACATGGAGATTTCAAATGTAATGAAAAAAGTAAGTAAATCTGCATATGCATTTTAGTACTTTCTCAAAGGAACTATAGATTTTTTCAGTAATTTTTATTAAAATCCAGGTATCTGACACATTTATCATATAGTAAACTAATATTTATAATGACAATTAATTATCAGAAACTAAACAAATTTTACATTAATGACATAACTTTAAAATATTTTTCTATGTATACTAAAATATGTACATAGATCTTGGGCATCTATGTATATAAGCACCCATTTTGTTTTGGTAAATTCATACTATCGGTGTTCAAAAGGAATAAAGTATAATTAAAATAACATTTAATAAAACAACAGTAAAAAATATGCACCTGGACATGTAATCTGTGGGGTTCCCATTACCTATAAACTAATATTAAAGAAATTACATGATGTCACTTATATCATTTTAGCTTTTTATTCCAGGGTGATAAACATATAATGTACATATAATTTATCTTCAAGTATTAATTGTAGTTAAGCTGTTAATGATTTCTGGACAGAGTTAAGAAAGCAAAAATATAGCCAAATCATTTAAATATTATTCCTCTCAAAATAATTTTGACAAATACATAATAATTGATATAGAAGTTAAGAAAAGTAGGTAGTAGGGGCACATGGGTGGCTCAGCCGATTAATCTGCTGCCTTAGGCTCAAGTCATGATCTCAGGGTCCTTGGATCAAGCCCCTCAGGTTCCCTGCTCTGCAGGAAGCCTACATCTCCCTCCTCTGCCCCTCCCCACTGCTCATGTGCTTTTGCCCTCTTTCTCTCTCAAATAAATGAATAAAATCTTAAAAAAAAAAGTAGGTGGTAAATATTAAAAAAAAAAATCTAAACAGCAATTATCACCTCCAATACTACCATCCTGCCCCAACTCACCGTCATTTTTATCTTATAATTTTACAATAATCTTCTTACTGTATCTATTTTTCCTGGTTGCTCTTCTTTTATTTATTCTTTTCTTTCATTTCTTTTTTTTTCCTTTTTTTTTTTTTTACATATAACATATTATTTGCTTCAGGGGTACAGGTCTGTGAATCATCAGTCTTACACAATTCATAGCACTCACCATTGCACATACCCTCCCCAATTTATTCTTAATGCAGTAGCTAGTATAATCTTCAAACTTAAGGCAGATCATATCACTCCTATGCTTGTAATTATCTGATGTCTTCCCATTTCATTTCATGCTGGAGTCATTACAGTGTACTTACAAACTACACAACAAATTTGCTATTTCCTGTATCAGTGACTTCATCTTCTGTTTTACTCCTCCTTATTCAGTTTACTCCTATCAAAGTGTCGGCTTTGACAGCTTTTTGCAAGAACAGTTTGCAGGGGTTTATTTGTCAGCAGTTTTGAGCGGGAGACTACAATGATGTCATTTGCTCAAAATATACGAAGTTCGGTTTTTCATGTGTTAAATTTAAGAAAATATAGAACTGAATGTAGAAATACTGAGTTGGCATGTGGATAATGCACTGAAGAGATATCGTTGCTCAAATGTATATAGACAATAGTGTACATCGATCTCTTAAAATAGATTTCTAATTAAAATGTGACTGCTATATTAGTTTTTAAGAGAAGCCATAACAAAGAACTACAAATCAGGTGGCTAAACAACAGAAATTTATTACCTCTCTGTTCGGAGGCTGGAAGTCTAAGATCAAGATGTTGGTAAGGCTGAATTCTTCTGAGGTCTCTTTCCTTACCTTGCACATTGCCAACTTCTCCCTGTATTTTCACATGGTCTTTCCTCTGTAACTGTCTGTATCCAAATTTCTTCTCTTTATGATGAAACCAGTGATATGGGATTGGATCCACCCTAATAATTTCATTTTACTTAATTGTCTCCTTAAAGACCCTTTAAGTAAAGGCACATTCTGAGGTATTAGACATTACGTCTAATATATGAATCTTACAGAGACACAGTTCATCCCATAACAGGTTGTTTCAACTTGTGTTTTCTAGGAGAACCAAAAAGATATTCACTTCATTAAGACAATAAAGAATACATTATAAAGTGTGGTATAATACAGTAGCTTTGAGAAGCCAGATGCTAATTATGTGTCATAAGTTTCAAATAACACTAAAAATATTGTATGGAACTGGTGTCCCAAATATCAATGAAAGTGATGGGATTCTAGAATGTCATAGTCCAGACCCCAGCACATAAATATCAATGGAAGAAGAGAATTTCCATAATGACTATCAAGGCAGAAATATCAATCAACATGCTTTATTCTGAACATATCTAATAGAAAATGTATTCTAAGGGATAGGATGGCAAGTTAGAAAAACTGGTAAGCAGAGGCTGATCCAAACCATCATGGTAGTAAATAATACTGCTTCACAAGGCTTCCAAATCCAAGTCATTTTCCATCACTTGAAGTGGGGACAGGTCCTCTTACAGAAGGATCTGTCAGTGCCACTATATATGCCCCCAATTCTTCTCGAGAAGGAGCTTTTGTAATTTGCCATTGCAATTGTATACCAGAAAAAGGACAATCACTAGAACTCTTCCCACCCCTCAGCCCCCCACCCCCGCCGGGTGTAATATTTGAGCTGACACGGAAACTAAGTTACATAAAATGCTAAAATTATCTTCTGGATTGACTGATATACAAATATCAAATAACAAATGGCTTGGACTAAGTTTATCACAGAGGATGTCTAATATGTTATTTACACAATGTATTTTCAGTTCTTGAGTGTCTACCTGAAATAGATATACTTCACAAAGGAGAGAAACCTCACACTGGTTCTCACATTGGACCTTTGTATTAGGAAGCCCTAGAAGAAAGCCCCTAAAACTACTAATCCTCTGGCTGAGATATTTTATCCAAAGCAAAACCACATTCCAGAAATATTTACAGAGAAAACATTAAAGTGTGTTAAATTTGTAGAGAGACTTATATCCATCATTTAAGAGGGCGAGAGAATATGTGCAGGGGCAGAGGGAGAAGGAGAAGCAGACTCTCCACTGAGCAGGGAGCCCAAAGCAAGGCTCGATCCCAGGATCCCAGGGTTCATGACCTGGAATGAAGGCAGACACGTAACCAACTGAGCCACCCAGGTGCCTCCATCATTGCTCCTTTTAATTCACTATTTGAACCTCTATGGAAAGCAGTTGTACCAGATATTATACTTCATATGAACAGATCAATACAGCCTCTGACATTTTGTAGGTAGCTTTGAGTTTGGTGAATTTTTTTTTATTAATCCTTTTTAAAAATAAGAAGGATGAAAAAAACAGGGGCATCTGGGTGGCTCAGTCAGTTAAGCCTCCAACTCTTGATTTCATTTCAGGTTATGATCTCAGGGCCATAAGCATGGAACCTGCTTAAGATTCTTCTCTCTCTCTTCTGTCCCTTCCATCTGCTTGCCTATGCACTCTTTCTCTCTCTCTCTCTAAAAAAAAAAAAAGAAAATAAATTGATATATATCTATCTACCATATATATATATAAATGTATATAATGCATATGTATGTATATATGTATCTATCAATCTAATCTTTTATTTATTTATTTGACAGAGATCACAAGTAGGCAGAGAGGCAGGCAGAGAGAGGCAGAGCAGAGAGCCTGACGCGTGGCTCAATCCCAGGACCCTGGGATCATGACCTGAGCCAAAGGCAGAGGCTTTAACTCACTGAGCCACCCAAGCCCCCCTATCTATCTAATCTTTACAGTGAATTCAGTAGTGCATCTTCAGTGCCTGACTGGCTGCAGGGCTCTGCTCTTCTTTTCTTGGACATAACACATTCTATATTATGTAGGGTCCTTGATCATACTGATACTTTGTGTTAATGACATGCTATTTTTGATCAGATGAACAGGAAGTGGCAAGAACCCTAAATTCTCCAATAAACAACATGCTTATTAGAGTGTCAAGATGATCTCTAAAAAGTTTTAAATGAGTGCAAAGCAATGAAATCTTTGTAGGAATAGAATTTTGGATAATCTTGGATATCTTTTTTTTTTTTTTTTAATTTATTTGACACAGAGAGAGAGCCAGAGAGCACAAGCAGAGGGAATGGCAGAGGAAGGGGAAGCAGGCTCCCCACTAAGTAGAGATCCTGATGCAGAGCTTTTTCCAAGAACCCTGGGATCATGACCAGTCCTGAAGGCAGATGCTTAATGGACTGAGCCAGGCACCCAGGCACCCCAGACATCCTCTTTAATACAATGTTTCTTCTACTCTCAAGAAACTGACTTCTACCACTGTGAAATAGATACCTAATATATCTCTTTGGATTTTAGAGGCAATATATGCCATACACGAGTCTATTATCCTGACCTATTAAATAAGTGAATAGAAATTCTGCTAGTTCAGAATGTAATCTAAAGCAAAAGAGTTCTCTGGAGTAACAACAGGCTGCAGAACATCTTGCTTACTTTAAGACCATGGATCCAAAAGAACTAGGGTGACATAGATGTATTTTGCTGATATTCACACTGTGGATTTTGTGTTAAATTATTAGGAGGCTAGCCTCTCAGTCTCTTAGTGTGCTGAACAAGACCAGGCCTTCTGTGGCAAACAAACAAACAAACAAATGAAACAAATTTCCTTTTTCCAAAGATCTCCTGACATTGGGACTTGGTAGAGATTGTGTGTTTGATCATTGGACATGTATTGACTGAGTAACTACAGCTTTGCATTGTGGCACTATAACTGAACCACTGATTCATAATTTTAGGAAAGCATGGTAGAAATCCACATTACCATATAAGTGTTACATTTAAGACTTGCCTTAAGTAGATGTAGAAAAATGAGGTTCAAATTCCCAGGTTACTTGTTATTTTTGTACCAAGATCTTTCCTTCAACTCTAATCTACTTCTTTGTGGCATAGTTCTTATAACCCACTGAGGGGTAGGAAAAGACATGGGCCTAGTTCACATATAGAACATCAGATATAATGGAGGTAGCCCAAAGTGGATTGCAGTTATCTTTCACTCCATTCAGGGTAAACTCTGAAGAACTGTGGTAAAGAAAAAGTTTCTCAGTGGGCAGAGCTGTTAGCAATACATTTCACTGTCCCTCTCAAGCTGTAGGGAGAAGTGGCCTAATGCATGTTTTACATTCATATCTCACTAGAGGAGAAAGTAATGATATGGTTAGCACAGGATGTGGATAGAACAGCCCTGGAATATTAGGAAAAAGAGACTTGGGAAAATACGTAAGTGAATCAATAAGAACAGACAAAAGCTTGTATTTTTGTATCTCATGTTAATATCCACAGAGACCATCATGCAGGGAATGCTATCAGGTAAACATCATGACTGGCCTAGTGAAGTCAGGCAGCCTCTCTCTATATATACCTAATGTCTGCAAATAGGCCAATGAAGAGTTGGGCCATAACAGCAGGGGTGGTGGCAACATACTCTCTTAACATGTGCTCCATTTTACCCGGGATTACTTAACTGTGTCACTACTCAATGGTGAATCTATTAGCAGTGCTATTTGTGAATTCTAAGCATGACATTATTTTACTAAAGAAAATAATTCAGAAAGCCTTCCTGAGTAACATAATCTGAGAGTTTACAGAATGCCTTAGATCAAAAGACCCATTTTAGGATGAGCAACAGTGGGATCACAGTTATGTGGTTTGCTAATCTTAACATATATCACATTACTGAAAAGCATTTGGCCATAAAACATAGGCCTGTATAATGGCCCATTAAAGAGAAAATACCTTGAAAGATTCAGCTGCTACCCTTAAAACTGCAATGTATTTCCTGAACTATCAGTCAAAATACAGTGTTGAATCACAAATGCCATAATACATGGGGTCCAGGAATCAAGGGGCTGAAAAAAAATTTGTTCCTTTCACCGATATGCCCAGAAACCTAGTGATGAAAATTTGCTTCCCATTCTAGAAACCTAAGCTCTCGGCAGATTCTATTCATTGGAATTTTGAGAACTGCAGGGCATTTCTGTCCATGGAAAAAGTCAGGACTTTCTGATGTGCAAGGGAAGCTGTTATACTAAGATCACATCTTTGGATTCCTCATGCTACTGGTTGTGTCAATGTGTAGGCCCAAAATTGACTCTGATTTTCATGAAAAGTTGGAAAAAACTACTAAATAATGGATAGGGTGAGAGGGAATATGAAGCTAAGGAGATTCAGGGGTGTCTGTCTTGGTGCTTTTATGTTAAGTTGTGATTATGAATAATGAATTACAGCATTTGTTGCCAGAGAACAGTAGAGCTTCAAAGGCTCAGTGCCTACAGGCAAGCAAACAAAACCATCAGAAATGCCACCTAAGTGGAAAGAAACTCTAAATTTATGGTCAAGTAGAGAACTGATGAATATCAATTGCAGGTTTTGGATTACCTTCAGCAACTGGCCATGGCTTGGGTTGCTATCTCACTCTTTTTTTAATTGGCCACCACCTTGAAATGGATTTTCACTGATTCAATCATGGAATATGTGTTTTTATGTTATTCTCATATTAGTAGAAGACACTCAATATCTAGAAGACAAAGTGAATTGATTTGAGTATTATCTGGGATACACTGTATCCCAGTCATGATTCTCCCCTGAGTAATTTTGCTTCTCCAGTTTCCTCATCTGGTTCAAGAAACATCAACCCTCCTTCCTTGACTGGATTTCTGATCCTCACCAGCTCTCTCAGAATATCCCAAGGTGAAGTAAGGCCTCTTATTCTACCTTGTAAAACAGCGAGAGATTCAGAAGTCAGGTGCCCCATCCAGCTAGGCCCGAGTATGTACTAATTGTAGTATCAGAAGACAAGTCACATCTTAGGTGAGCAATGTGGTTACCCAAGGAGATGCTCAAAAAGCCCAGTGAAGCTAACCTACAAGTTTAAATAGTAGTTAATACATCATAGAAGAACATTATCAAAGAGAGAAAAATTAAATGATAACAACAGTAACAACAATAAAAGGCAATAAAACAAAAAGTAACAACAATAAAAGAAGTGAGGGGATACATTTATTGTTCCACCTCTTGCCATCAGATTGTTCAAAGGCACAGCAGTTCTATACAAACAGAAGATTTAGCAAATTCCTAAGCAACTGACTTTGTTTTACTGAGAAGCTATAGCCAGCATGGTGACATGCAACTATTTATTTTATTTTTTCATTCTTTCTTTGATGTATCATCATATCATTATCTGTAATAAAGTGTCTAAAAATAAGCTTTACTACAGGTTCTGAATTCCACAGATTCCATGCCAAGATGGTCTAAATGATCATAAAGTATTAGGTCTGAAAATTAGATATACTCCTTATCATTTTTAAGATTCACTTATGGAATCATTAGCTGGTGTTCTTCTGTACACTTAATCCTCATAATAACTATGACTATGATAATACTCTGATGAAATAGTATCCTTATTTTACAGAATAGGAATTTGTGTAATAGATTAAATGTACAAAACATCAATTTTATCTTTACAATCAGAAAATCCTTTTGTTTGGAAAAAGTTGAATTTCACTAATTTAGCACAATGAAATGAGTTATTATGGGACAGTGGTTTTAAGGTAATTTTGAAGTCAACACTTACATCCAAATAGTTTATGCATTTTCTCAACCATATCAAAAAGCTACCACAATCATTGTTTTCTAAAGTAAGAGAAAGATCTTTAATTTTCCTTGGCGAAAGACTAAATAAACTATTCTGTATTTGAATCCTCTGGATCACTTAATTGAATACACCTAATGTGTTTGTGGCAAGTTGAGATAATAAAGGGAAACTAGCTTTCCTTGAGAACAAAATCATAGAAACAGTCTCTTTGCTTTTGATGTAAACCTTTACTTAGCTGGTCACTTTTGAAAAATAGTGGTTTACATGGGACTTGGTTCCTATAAATATTAAGTAATTTAACATGAGATATCAGTTGACAATGAAACATGAGTTTGCCATCATGAGCTTGGTGATAACTGACCTGTAAAAGAGAAAGACAATGATGAAATGCTGGAAGCCAATGTTGAGCAGTGGTTGCAAGTAGAAATGTCAGTGATATATGCAGAAACAAGGCTAGAATACAAAAAATACTGGTGACCTTAATACGTTGTATGAGAATGTATGTCTGCCTCAGTGTTTCTAATCTTGCTGTGCTGTCTCTCATTTTTTCTGAACTAATGCCTAATTGGATAAGCATATGATCAACCAGTTAGGACTGAAAAACAGTATATCAAGGATAGTAGAAATAAGTGGACACTTGTCTCCTATACTTAGATGCAATATTCTAAAATAAACATTAATAAATCAATCTGGATTTATATAAGTAGCATATAATTTAATAACCAAAGTAAAATTATTCAAGAAATGAGGAAGATATTAAAATAGCCAATAAATATATGAACAGATTCTCACCTTCAACTAGCCACAAATGAAAACACAAATTCAGACCAAATCATGATATTACTACATATTTGTCAATAAATAAATCCATCTTTTCATGTGTCTGCTGGCCATCTGTTTGTCTTTGGAAAAATGGTGGTGAGTGGGGGATGGGTTAAAGAAACGATGGGGATTTTTGAAGCACTTTTCCATGGCCCTAGAAAAAATAACTTACATTTTGTACTATCTTTGTTCTCTTCCAAGAGCTGATTGCATCTGCCGGTTATCACTGTCTTTTCTAGCCTTGGCTCAATAAAAACCAAATAAGACTATGGAAGTAAAAATGTAAGGCTTATTTTCACCTAAGTACAGCTTCATACCTTTTTTTTTTTTTTTAATCCTCTACAGTGACAGTGTGATGCAGTGACACTGATGCATGACAATCTGAAGAGTGTTTTGTTCCTGAAGTTCCAGATAGAAGGAAAGTCATTGGAGTCAAAGAGGACTCTTTGACCTATATCAATATTAGGAGGGTTTCTTCCTTTCTATCATTCAACTTCCAAACCACAGGTTTCAACACATGAAAGATAATGACTGAAACTCCACTGACTGTACTAATTTATAATTTTCTTTAATTTTAATATATATAGTTCCCCCAAAAAGAAAACAATGCACTTCATGTTTGGAGTAAATGGTTATTTTGTCACATCCTGTGCTATTCCTATAAATTATAACAAATATTTTAAGTCAGAAAAATCTAAAAACTTCCCAGTTATTTCTCTACATTTACCATTCTATTCTTAGATAACACTGAATTTTACAGTATGTCATATTCTTGGGTAATAATTAAGAATACAAATATAGGGGCTCCTGAATGACTCAATCAATTGAGTGTCCAACTCTTGATTTTGGCTCAGGTCATGATCTCAGGGTTGTGTGACTGAGCCCTCCATCAGTGCCCAAATTTAGTGGGGAGTCTGCTTGAGATTCTCTCCTTCTCCCTCTGACCCTCCTGCCATTCAAACTTTCTCTCTAAAATAAACAAATATTTAAAATAATACAAAATTAGTAACATAATATTATACCTTCAAAAACTTCAAAATTTAGTGTGATAAATTGCAATGTGATTTTCTCCATAGTCAATGATACTTAGAAGTAAAATAAAATATGCATTGCTGTATGCAAAAGATATTACTTTAAATGATTTTAAGTGACTATAATGCATTTTATATCATTTCCTTTAAAATAAAATGATACATAAATATATCAGAGGCAAAAATCTTAGCTTTGTGTTTAGTCAAACTAAAATCATGACCTACTTTTAGAAGAATGTTAAGGTTTCCAAGGAGAAATACTAATGTATTCAAATAGTCAATTATTTTCTTTTTAATTTTTTAAAATTATATCCTATTATTATTTTTATTAGCATATAATGTATTATTTGCTTCAGGAGTACATGTCTGTGAATTATCAGTCTTACAAAATTCACAGCCCTCCCCAATGTCCATAACCCAGGCACCCTATTCCTCCCCACCCCTAACATTCAGTATATTTATCTTTATCAATACACAGATTATTTGAAATAATGGATTTCCTCATTTTAGCTAATTGGTTTTATTCAGTTTGCCACTATATAAAGCAATTCTATTTTAATTTTATATTCTTCTTTTAAATAACTCAATCCAAAATTTGTACAATACAGAACACAGATAGGATTTGGAATTTTATATCCTAAAGTTAATATATTCAGTAAGTTTGAGAAACAGTTGGTGTACCAAATAAGAGCAGGAAGTAAACATTATTTTCATCAGAAAGTCTTGTTTGATTTCTTTCTCTTTTTATGTGCTATCAGGATTTTTTATAGTTTATCATATTTTGTTAGTTTTGGAAATGCAATTATACTTTCTCTTCTTTAATCATTATTATCATTTGTAGTTTTACTTGTTGCTGTGTGAATCTCACCAGACTACTATATTTGAGAACATTAGAGTACTTTATTTTTGTTTTTCAAAAAAATCTTTATTTTTAAATTTAGAAGAGCACACCAATTTAACAGTTAAATAATTAATGTAAATTTTGGTAGTGTAAATTTCTTTCGAGTTTTCATCAACAGAGTTTTCTCCAACAGAGAAAAATCTCAAACATATATTAGGTGATTCTGCCTGTAATTTGTCACTCAATACAAAGTTATGATTTTCCTTTTCCACTGTAAACTGACTTAAAGTTAGTAATCCTATTTTTTTTTAAGATTTTATTTATTTATTTATTTGAGAGAGAGAAAGAGAGCATACAGGAGCAAGGGGAGGGACAGAAGGAGAGGGACAATCAGACTCCCCACTGAGTGAAGGGCCCAACACAGGGCTTGATCCTAGGACCCTGAAATCAAGACTTGAGCCCAAGTAAGACACTTAACCAACTGAGCCACCCAGGCACTGCTGTTATTTTATTTTTTGTTTTAAGTTGTCAATCACTTGTTTTCAGTTTAGCAACAAATATTTTTAAGACAATTTTCTTTCCTTAGCTTTGTATTTTATACATTTTAAAAGTTCCATGCCATGTATTACTGTTAATTCAGGACAAAATATATTTAATTCCTTTTGAACTTATGAAGACCTTTAAAAAATAGAAATTTAGAATATTTAAAAATTGAAAACTTGGAATATTTAAAACTAGTTCTAGTAGTTTCCATTAGAAATACCTTTTCATTCATTCAGAAAAATGTTACTGACCATATGCAACTTTGTATGTACTCTATTGGCATTAAATTTATGTCAGGTTAATTTGGCACTGGTTCTTACTCTAAATTAATCTCAGTTATTTGAGATGTGCCCATACTAACTTAATATTTCCAATTAAATGAAATTATACAGGAAAAGTTATAGGAAATTGAGGAAAAATATTTAACTTTCCTCATAAGCTCATAAAGTGATTTTCTTTACACTAGTGCAAATTTGTTTAAAAATAAAATTTAATCCTCAATATTCAGTCCAGCATGTAAAACTAGAGATTTCTCAAATTGGAAAAAAGCACATGCAGTCTTTTAGTGAAGATGGATGGATGGATGAATGGATGGATGGATGGATGGATGGATAGATAGTGTCCATCAGGAAAGGGAAAGAATTCACTTTAATGCATATTTTCTATTAACTTAGGAGGAATTGAATACTTTAATCAAATACAGATATTTGTAAGTAATGGCATCAAAACTTTCATGGAATAGAATAAGCTAATTTTTCCAGAGATACCACATTTTGATTCATTACCAATATTTTCTTCCACTTACAACTACTAAACTGCTTGCCAGAACTCATCAGTCCTTTTTGCTTCTGCAATCCCTGAATGTATTTTGAAGAACAAAATGATATTTTGTATCTGTTTGAATTATCATTGTTGTTAGTATAAAATTAAAAACTTGTGAATAATACAATTCAGCATATTGTATACATGGTAATTTTTATATAAAATAATTACATTACCAATTTAAATGGATATGGTAAATTCCAAATAATACCCATATTATATATAACATTTTTTAACATTAGCAATTTAACTTTTTTTCTTACTTCAATGAAATAGGATTTCAATTCCTCTTGTTCACATTTTATAATAGCATATTATTTTATCTTTTATACATTAAAGTATTTTTTTCATACATTTAAAGGCATCTGGATGAAAATTATTAAACATTAACAAACATGAAGCAAAAATTAAAGTGAAGTTAAATTGTTTTCATAATCTGTAGGTCTCTATACCAATATCCATATGAAGCTGTATAATCATTGCTGTCATCAACTAGTTCTACCATGATTATCCTTCATAAAAGATTTTGCATTCAGCTAGGAAGATAGCAGGCAGCTGACAATCCTCAATTTCAGCACCTTAGATGTATCTCTGAATTTGAAGGTAAGATCACACATTTCCTACACAGGCCCCAGCCAACAGCTGAGTCTAACAAGGTTACCAAGGCTGTTCATTTTTATCCAATGCAGGAATCCTTTACTGGGGAAGATCTATTTCTAAACTTCCTCTCATGGCAGCCAACAATGTGTTAAATCTGCCCAGTGGTCATAAACTCTACCTGCTATCCTGCAACTTTTTTTTTTTTTTTAAGATTTTATTTATTTACTTGACAGAGAGAGACAGTGAGAGAGGGAATGCAAGCAGGGGAAATGGGAGAGGGAGAAGCGGGGAGTCTTACATGGGGCTTCATCCCAGGACTCTGGGATCATGATCTGCGCCAATGGCAGATGCTTAACAACTGAGTCACCCTGGAGCCCTCTCCCACCAAAGTTTTTTCTTGGGCAATCCAGTATCCTTTCTCTTTTTCAGTCACAAGCATTCACTACCATAACATTTCTGAACACCTAAATTTATTTCAAGGCCAGCTACCAGAGGTACTAAACTCACACAAGCTTCTTTATGTTCGTGTTTAATTCCACTCATAATTTATTTTTTAGTAATAATTCAGTAAGCCTCTTACAATATAATCCTTACAGTTATTTATTCTGAATCTTTTTTAAAAAGATTATTTATTTATTTATTTGACAGATCGAGAGAGAGAGAGAGATCACAAGTAGGCAGAGAGGCAGGCAGAAAGATGGGGAAGCAGGCTCCCCGCTGAGCAGAGAGCCCGATGTGGGGCTTGATCCCAGAACCCTGAGACCATGACCCGAGCTGAAGGCAGAGGCTTAATCCACTGAGCCACCTAGGCACCCCTTATTTTGAATCTTGATGCATGTGGAAATATAAGTATAAACCCATTTTATGTTTTTTTTCTTTTTTTGTATCTTTAATTTTTGTATTATAAATGATTTTAGATTTGATTATAGATACAAAGATAGAACAGATAGTTCCTGCATACCTTTCACTAAACTCCTCCTAATGTTAAGACTTTACGTAACAGTGGCATATTTATCAAAATTAAGAAATAAACGATGACATGATACTAAAGAAGTACAGACTTTATTAAAATTTCAAACGTTTGGGAGCGCCTAGGTGGCATTTTTTGTTGAGCGTCCAACTCTTGGTTTTGATCAGGTCCTTATCTCACGGTTTTGGGATCAAGCCCCAGAATAGGCTCTGAGTCAGCGTGGCTTGAGATTCTCTATCTCCTTCTGACCCTCCTGCTCATGCTTTCTCTCTCTCATCCTCTCTTTCAAGCAAATAAATATTTAAAGAGATTCAAATGTTCGTTATAAGTTTTTGCTAATGTATTTTATGCTAATGAATTTCCATCCCATCATTAACCTAGGATACCAAGTAACAGTTTTCTCTTTGCCTGAGCCTTTTCAAATTTGTGAATGATTTTTAACTTTTACTTTTTTTAAATAACCTTCACACTTTTGCAGAGTATTCGTAAATAATTTCATAGAATGAGCTTGGGTTGGGGATTTTTCTCCTTTTTTTTCTCACAGCTTTACTAGGCTTATAGATTTGGGGGAGAAAGAAAATCATGGGAAGTATTCTTACTGCATCATACCAATGATTACATGACATCAACCTAGCATTAAGGTCCTATTCCTATGAATCTGGATCCCCAGATCAAGGTGGTGTCTGCCAAGTTTATCCACATTAAAGTTTGGGTTGTAGTTTTCTTCTAATACCTTATAAAGTCTTTATCTGGTTTTGATCTGTGTCACACTGGCCACATAATATGAGTTGGGCACTATTCCCTCCTCTTGTGTTTTCTAGAGGACATTTTGTAAAATAGGTGTTATTTCTTCTTAAAATATTTGGTAGATGAAAGCTTTGTTCTATAGAAGATACAGAGGAAGTAGGTCTGAATGGAGTTTCTGCACTGGCTGCCAGTTCCCTTCTCCAGCCAGCACCTCTCTAAAACTTTCAGAGATTTTCTCCCAGATCTTCCAGTGAGTGCCTCGTGAAGATCTTGGAAGAAGAACTTGTGGTAAGGTTAAAACCTCCTCCCAATCTGCAGCCTGAAGGGGCTTCTCATTCCCACTCTATCCTATCCTTGGCCTTAACATTTTTTTTTTTTTTTTAATTAGCTGAATTTTCTTTGCTGTTTTAGTGGCATACAACTTTTGTCCTAGGTAAATCTGGAGTCCTGTTTCTCAAGGCAGGCATCTCTCTGCACATTTCAGGTTAGTTGTTTGCCCTGCTACTCAATTCTCTAGGTCCCCCAAAAAATCACTAATTTGCTGTTTTTCAGGTTCATTCTTGTTATGAGGATGGAAGTAAAACCTTTTTTAGTTCTCAGTATCTCTTACTGACCCTGAAAGTCCTCTGGCCTCATTTATAATATTACTATTCTATTTATTTTCTTCCATTGTTTTTTATTCATTATCTTCAATTAGAAAAATGATGTAAACACAAAATATTAGATTTCAAAAAGTAAACAAATATGGAAAAGTTATAATTCTGTATCAGCAAACACCTTAAATCGTATTTTTAGAATGATACTGCTTAGAGTATATTATAACTTTTGTATATTTATATAATACTGATAAATGTAAGTAAATTAATTTATTAAATAAACCAGGATTATCCAATCTGAAAGATGAAAATATAAAAATAATCCAATCTCATCAAATGTGTGCTTGCATTTTAATCTGGATTATTTTCTAAGTGAATGAGAAATTTCTGTATACAGGAGCCCTTTGTTTTCCTAGTTTTATTTTGGGAAAAAAGATCTATTTTATACTAAAGGATATTTCATTTATAGGAATAAGTCAATCAGTATGTCACTACATTTCTTCCTGTTTAATTATGACTTTAAAGAAAATACACAACAAAATATGGACTTATTTTGTTTCACATAGTAAAGTATTACCACATATATCACAAATGTTAAAGGTTTTAGGTTCTATATTATTAATATGCTATATTATATTGTGATTCACTGTGAGCATATAACACTTCCCATATAATCTAACCATTTAAATGGTGTCAATTACTCAAAAGGAGACCAAAGCACATGTAATTTTTATGTTCTAGGATATATGACAAATGCTATATAGGCTTCTAAGTGCACTTGTTAAGATCTTTGTAGACATTTGTAAATAATGTGCAGTTTTGTCATCACTACCAAGAAGAAAATTGTATTTTAACTAGTAGCAGTTGAGCATTTCAGAAACTGGTTCTTTACATTATTTTTGTTGTTGTTGTTACCAAAATGATTTTTAAGGTGATGACACTTTGGAAAGTCTCTGTCGTGAAGAAGCTTGGACGCTTTAAAAGTAACGTGTTGGAGAAGCTTAAGTAGAAAATCCTTTCTTTCCTTTCCTCCCTCTTTCATCCTCTTATCCTTCCTCCCTTTTTCCCTCCTACTATTCTCCTTCCTTTCTTCTTGTCACTTTTCTCTATTTGGTTAACAGATAGGAATAACCAACTATACGAATGCTTCCTTTTAAATTTGACTTCCAACTATGTTTATTTAAGTGGACTGGTTACTACGATACAGAGCATATAGTCATTTTTATATTACATTTCTTTCCAACAAAGTCCACTATTTAATGTCCTTTAAACTTCGCTTTAAACTATATAAAGAATGCATTTTCTTTAACAATAATAAAAAAAAGCTGCACACAAGCCTAGGGGGCACCTATCCCACCACATTCCTAGACATGTTAAGGATTTGAGGGTTTTACTTGAGAACTTTCACACCCCTATGTGTATTGTGGGTGAGAGCACATATGAGTGTATATCCAGTGTTACATCTATCTTCACTGTCTTCTAATCACGTAGCTCAACATTCCACCATAGCAATTAGCTCTTCAGTTTTGTTTAGTCTTGAATTAACTTTATTTTCTGAACTTCCATTTTTATTTTCATTTTTAATACTAACAATTATTGTTTTAAATTCTAATATCTCCAACAGCTTATCATTATGTAATAATCCAATCTTAATGGACACAGATCCTTCATTGCTATCTCTGAGAAATCAAAAAGGACAGACTTATTTTGAAGTTCTAAATATACTCTTATTTTTCTTTTGCTTTGTGTATTTTAGTCATTTATTCATATTCATTGTATCTCATTTAAGGTAGGAACTTATTCAAATTTTTTTATACTTGAATTTGCACTGACCTTCTGACTCTATTATCTGTACACTGCCTTTGCTAAAGGAGATCCTTGGTAAAAAGCCATTTTTGTTTTACTCTTTTTAAAGTTGAATAAAAACTAAAATCCCAAAAACTTTGTTCTAAGACCTATAATTAGGCATATTTAAATGATATAATAAAAATAATTTAGTACTCAGTTTCCATGAAATTATGTTGTCATTTTAAAGAAATTGTTTCTACAGTTTGAGAAATACTGAGCTAAAGGAAAAAAGCTAATTTGGAAGATGTCTAACTAAGGTGGTAGAGGGAAGTTTTCCAGGAAAATGCCCCAGATTTTGTATAGACTACAATAGATATTTCCAGTATTTTCTTTTATAGTGTTTTACTTTCTTTCACACAGAACTGATCACACATTAGAGTAATTGCCTATTTTTCTGCTATCCTTATTAAAATAATAGAGCAGTACCATATCTGTTGTTTTTATCTCCATAGTCTGGCATATGGTTGTTGTTTAGAAAATACTGTTGAATAAATGAATAAATTGCAGAAATGTTTCATATTGCTTTTGATTCACAAAATAACTTAATAACTTTTGTATGTGTTGAATATTAAAACAATACAAACAGTATTTCCTCTGCATTTAAAGAATTCTGTGAGATAACAAGTGTATATCAATTACTTTAACATTTGTCCTTTATTAAACAGTGAATGAAGGATATAAATTTTCTTTTATGGCACCAAACTGTATCAAATCTAAAAACACGGTCTAGTGAGTCAAATGACCTAATGAGTAAACTGAAGTTTCCACAACATTGATTATATGCATAAACCATCTCAGCCTTAATGACTGGCTGCCACTTGCACAATTTATTGTTTATAGTTCTGTCTGCTTTCCTCCTAAGATTACTTTGTTCTAACTAACATGCCCCTTCACACTTTGTTGCATGGGCATGCAAGTCTGGGCTTCACTGATATTGACAACTCTATCATATTGATTCAAATTGTGCTTCAACATATCCTTGAAGGATTTCTTATGACCATCTGTTGTACAGCAGGTTTTCTTCAGTTATTCATACACAGATTGCTTTGGAGTCTTATTGCCATCAAAAATTTTTCCCCCCACATGAATAGGTTTGCAGAACAAGATAAAATAAAAACAACTTGGATGTCCAGAATTTATGTAGGTTTGTTTATTCGTTTGTTTGTTTGTTTTTGACAGAGATCACAGCAGGCAGAGAGGCAGGCAAAGAGAGAGAGAGGAAGAAGCAAGCTCCCCATGGAACAGAGAGTCCTATGTGGGGTTCAATCCCAAGATCCTGGGATCATGACCTGAGCTGAAGGTGGAGGTTTTAACCCACTGACCACCCAGGCGCCCTGGATGTCCATAATTTGTGAATACTCAATAAGTATATGGTTTGAGACTTGAAATTATCAAGGTATATTATTTCAGTAGAATCTTTGTTTTTTGTTTTTGTTTTGTTTTGAGAGTGAAAGAGAGCAAGAGCATGGGGGAAAGGGCAGAGAGATAGGTAGAGAGAGAATCTTGAGTAGACTCTATGTTGAGTGGGGCTTGATCTCACAGGCCTGAAATCATGACCTGATTCAAAACCAGGCATGGGGGGTGGGGGAGAAGCAAGATGGTGGAAGAGTAGCAGACTGAAATGAAATCAGATCCCAGGAGTTCAGCTAGATAGGTATCAAACCATTCCAAACACCTATAAACACAACAGGAGATAGAAGAGAAGAGCAGCAGCAATTCTAAGAACAGAAAATGGACCACTTTCTGAAAGGTAGGATGTGTGCAGAGAAGTGAATCTGAAGTGATGGGAAGATAGACCGCTGGGGGAGGGGTCAGCTCCCGGTAAATGGCAGTGCAGTGGAGCACAAAATCAGAACTTTTAGAAGTCTGCTCCACTGAGGGACATCGCTCCATGGGCTAAGTGGGAGTGGACCCCTCTGGGGACAGTGTGGTCTCAGGTCTCGAGGGGTCACAGAAAAATCAGGGGTGTCTGAGTGATACCTGACCTGCCAGGTGTCAGAGTGGGGAAACCTACAGCAAAGACAGAACTAAGGAGTGAGCTTTCAGATCAGGGTTACCTTAAACCATGATCCAAGGCACAGTCAGACCACTGCTCTTCAAGCAGGGACCCCATAAGTGGCAGATTCAGGAAGACTCACCTTCCTCCTCCAGGATAAGCAGTGGGGCAGGAATCTTCTGGGTTTGGAGACTCTAAATGGGACTATGCACCAGAGATAGCAATGCTCAGTCACAGGCCGGGTGAGCTCAGAGTGTGACTGGAGACCAGGAAGACAGGAGTGACTGACTGTTTATCTCTGAGGAACACTGATGAGTGGGGCCCCCAGCTCTTGGCTCCTCTGGGCTGGAGATAGGGAGGATGCCATTTTCATTCCTGTCCTCCAAAGCTTTGTGGAAAGTGTTCAGGGAACAAGAGCTACTGAGAGTGAACCCGAGTAGATTACTTAGCATGGTCCCTGGCAAGAGTGGTGCAATTCCGCTTCTGGCAAAGACATTTGAGAATCACAGCAAGAGGCGCCTTTCGCAGATCAGCAAGAATATCCAGCCAAGACCAAGCTCACCGATCAAAGGAGAACAGTGGAACCTCAGAGCTAGGGGAAAGCAACACAGAGAATTCATAGCTTTTTCCCCATGACGCTTTAGTCTTGCAAAGTTAATTTTTTTAAAACTATTGTTCCTTATTCTATTTTTTAAACTTTTCCTCTTTCCTTTTTAACAGTTTTTTAACTAGTTTATCTTAGCAATACCTTTCTCAAAAACAAAAACCTTTTTAAACCTTAATTGCTATAGTCATATTTTATCCCTTCATTGTATTTACCCTATTTTTTTTGTATACATATAGGCTTTTATTTTTCTAAAAAATTTTGGGATACAATTTCTTATTGTAGATCAAAATATACCCTAATCTAGCACATGGCTTTGTTCTAGTCTTCAGACTGGCCACATTCCCTCCTCTTATTTTTTTCTTTTTCCAACCAACTTATATCAATTCCTTTTTTAGATTTTTTTTTAAAAGTTTCATCTTTGCAATAATATTCCATCCCTTCATCATGTTTACTCTTATTTTGCATATATATAAGTTTTTCATTCTTTAAAATTGTGGGAGGTATTTACTTCTGAGACAAAAATACACCCAAAATCGAGTGAGTGGCTCTGTTCTATTAAAATATACTATGTATTTAATATATAATATATAAATAAATAATATAGAACTTATTACAATAATAATATATAATATAATGTAAATAATGTATAATAATATTATGTAATGCATAATATGTATATATAATAAAATATAAATAAATATATTGATATATTAAAATATATATATATATTTAATTTTATGTCTTTTTTCTCCCCATTTTTCTCCCCCTGGATTTGGATCTCTTCTGGTTTGGTTAACATACATTTTTCTGGGGTCTTTGGCACCCTTTTAGTATTTTATTCTCTCATTCATATATTCTTACCTGGATAAAATGACAAGGCGGAAAAACTCACCACAAAAAAAAGATTAAGAGGCAGTACTGATGGCTAGGGACCTAATTAATACAGACATTGGCAATATGTCAGAACTAGAGTTCAGAATGATGATTCTCAAGGTGCTAGTTGGGCTCAAAAAAGGCATGGAAGGTATTAGAGAAACACTTTCTGGAGAAAAAGAAAGAACTAAAATTAACCAAGTTGAATCAAAAAAGCTAGTAATAAGGTGTAATAAAAAATGGAGGCTCTTACTACTAGGATAAATAAGGCAGAAGAGAGAATTAGTGCTACAGAAGACCAAATGATGGAGAATAAAGAACCCGAGCAAAAGAGAGACAACAACTACTGGACCACGAGGGGAGAATTTGAGAGATTAGTGATACCATAAGACAAAATAATATTAGAATACTTGGTATTCCAGAAGAAGAAGAAAGGGGGCAGTGAAGAAGGTATATTGAAGCAATTTATTGTAGAGAATTTCCCTAATATGGCAAAGGGAACAAGCATCAAAATCCAGGAGGCACAGAGAACCTCCCTCAAAATCAATAAAATAGGTCCATATTCCATCATCTAATAGTAAAACTTACAAGTCTTGTGAACAAAGAGAAGATCCTGAAAACAGCTCAGGACAATAAGTCTGTAACATACAATGGTAGAAATATTAGATTGGCAGCAGGCTTATCCACAGAGACCTGGTAGGCTAGAAAGAACTGGCACAATATATTTAGAGCACTAAATAAGAAAAATATGCAACAAAGAATCTATATCCAGGTAGGCTATCATTAAAAATAGAAGGATAGATAAAAAGTGTCCAGGACAAACAAAAACTAAAAGAATTTGAAAACACCAGGCGCCTGGGTGGCTCAGTGGGTTAAGCCACTGCCTTCGGTTTGGGTCATGATCTCAGGGTCCTGGGATCGAGTCCCGCATGGGGCTCTCTGCTCAGCAGGGAGCCTGCTTCCTCCTCTCTCTCTCTCTCTGCCTGCCTCTCCAACTACTTGTGATTTCTCTCTGTCAAATAAATAAATAAAATCTTAAAAAAAAAAAAAAGAATTTGAAAACACCAAACCAGCCCTACAGGAAATATTGAAAGGGGTCCTCTAAGCATAGAGAGAGCCTAAAAGTAGTAGATCAGAAAGGAGCAGAGACATACACTTTAACAGTCACCTTACAGGCAATACAATGGCATGAAATTCCTATATTTCGATAGTTACCCTGAATGTAAATGGGGTAAATGTCTAAATCAAAAGACACAGGGTATCAGAATGAATAAAAACCAAAACCCACCAATATGTTGCCTACAAGAAACTCATTTTAGACCCAAAGACACCTCCAGATTTAGAGTGAGGGTAGAAAAAAATTTACCATGCTAATGGACATCAAAAGAAAGCTGGAGTGGCAATCTTTATATCAGATAAATTAGATTTTAAGCCAAAGACTATAATAAGAGATGAGGAAGGACACTATATCATACTTAAAGGGTCTGTCCAATAAGAAGACTTAACAATTTTAAATATCTATGCCCTTAATATGGGAGCAGCCAACTATATGAAGCAATTAATAACAAAATCAAAGATACACATCAAAAATAATACAATAATAGTAGGGGACTTTAACACCCCCTCACCAAAATGGACAGATCATTCAAGCGAAAGATTAACAAGGAAATAAAGGCCTTAAATGACAAAGTGGACCAGATGGGCATCACATATATATTCAGAACATTCCATCTCAAAGCAACAGAATACACATTCTTCGATAGTGCACATGGAACATTCTCCAGAATAGATCACACCCTGGGTCACAAATCAGGTCTCAACTGGTACCAAAAGATTGGGATCATTCCCTGCATATTTTCAGACCATAATGCTCTGAAGCTAGAACTCAATCACAAGAAGAAAGTTGAAAAGAACTCAAATATAAGGAGGCTAAAGAGCATCCTACTAAAGAATGAATGAGTCAACCAGGAAATTAAAAAGAATTGAAAAAAAAATCATGGAAACAAATGAAAATGAAAACACAATGGTCCAAAATCTGTGCGACACAGTGAAGGTGGTCCTGAGAGGAGAGTATATAGTGATACAAGTCTTTATCAGGAAACAAGAAAGGTCTCAAGTACACAACCTAATCCTACACTTAAAGGAGCTGGAGGAAGAACAGGAAAGAAAGCCTAAACCCAGAAGGAGAAGAGAAATCATAAAGATCAGAGCAGAAATCAATGAAAAAGAAATCAATAGAACAGTAGAACAGATCAATGAAACTAGGAGCAGGTTTTTTTAAGGAATTAAGAAGATTGATAAAGCACTGGCCAGGCTTATCAAAAAGAAAAGAGAAAGGACCCAAATTAATAAAATTATGAATGAAAGAGGAGAGATCACAACCAACACCAAAGAAATACAAACAATTATAAGAACATATTACAAGCAACTATATGCCAGCAAATTAGACAATCTGGAAGAAACGGATGCACTCCTAGAGGCATATAAACTAGCACAACTGAACCAGGAAGAAATAGAAAACCTGAACAGACCCATAAATAGTAAGGAGATTGAAGCACTCATCAAAAATCCCCCAACAAACAAAAGTCTGGGGCCACACGGCTTCCCAAGGGAATTCTACCAAACATTTGAAGAAGAATTAAATCCTAATATCCTGAAAGTATTCTAAAAAAACAGAAATGGATTGTTTCCCCCCAATCCCATCTTGTTTCATTTATTCTTCTCCTACCCCCTTAACCCCCCATGTTGCATCTCCACTTCCTTATATCAGGGAGATCATATGATAGTTGTCTTTCTCTGGTTGACTTATTTCGCTAAGCATGATACCCTCTAGTTCCATCCACGTCATCGCAAATGGCAAGGTTTCATTTTTTTTTATGGCTGCATAGTATCCCATTGTGTATATATACCACATCTTCTTTAACCATAAGTGACTCTTAATCTCACAAACCAAACTGAGGGTTGCTGGGGGGAGAAGGGTTGGGAGAAGTGGGGTGGGGTTATGGACATTGGGGAGGTATGTGCTATGGTGAGAGCTGTGAAGTATGTAAATCTGGTGATTCAAAGACCTGTACCCTGGGGATAAAAATATATTATATGTTTATAAAAAATGAAAAAATAATATGCATATAAAGATCCCCCATGCCTTAACATGAATTGATAAGCTAACATCTTGTTAGCTTCCAAGTTTTTGCAATTATAAATAAAACTGTTATAAACAAACAAAAAAAATAGAAATGGAAGGAGAACTTCCAAACTCATTTTATGAGGCCAGCATTTCCTTGATCCCAAAACAAGACAAAGGCCCAACCAAAAAGGAGAATTACAGACTGATATCCTTAATGAACACAGATGTGAAAACTCTCCCCAAAATACTAGGCAATAGGACTAATAGTACATTAAAAGGATTATTCACCACAAATAAGTGGGATTTATTCCTGGGATGCAAGGTTGGTTCAACATCCACAAAACAATGTGATACAATACATGAGTAAAAGAAAGAACAAGAACCACGTGATACTCTCAATAGATGCTGAAAAAGCATTTGACAAAGTATAGCATCCTTTCTTGATTAAAACTCTTCAAAGTGTAGGTATAGAGGGTATACACCTCAATATCATCAAAGCCATCTATGAAAAACCCACAGTGAATATCATTCTCAATGGAGAAAAACTGAGAGCTTTTCCCCTAAGGCAAGGAACATGGCAGGGCTGTACACTTTCACCACTGCTATTCAACATAGTATTAGAAGTCCTAGCTGCAGCAATTAGACAACAAAAAGAAATAAAAGCCATCTGAACTGGCAAAGAAGAAGTCAAACTCTAACTCTTCGCAGATGATATGATACATCAGGTGAAAAACCCAAAAGACTCCACTCCAAAACTGCTAGAACTCATACAGGAATTCAGTGAAGAGTCAGTATATAAAATCAATGCACAGAAATCAGTTGCATTTCTATACACCAACTGCAAGACAGAAGAAAGAGAAATTAAGGATTTGATCCCATTTACAATTGCAGCCAAAGCCATAAGATACCTAGGAATAAACCTAACTAAGGAGGCAAAGAACCTGTATTCAGAAAACTATAAGTACTCATGAAAAAAAATTGAGGAAGACACAAAGAAATAGAAAAACGTTTCATTCTATTGGATTGGAAGAACAAATATTGTGAAAATGTCTATGCTACCTAAAATAATCTACACATTTAATGCAATCCCCTAAAAATACCATCAATTTTTTTTCAAAGAAATGAAACAAATAATCCTAAAATTTTTATGGAACCAGAAAAAAAAAAATAGCCAGAGGAATGTTGAAAAAGAAAGCCAAAGTTGGTGGGATCACAATTCCAGACTTCAAGCTCTATTACAAAGTTGTAATCATCAAGACAGTATGGTGTTGACACAAAAACAAACACATAGATCAATGGAACAGAATAGAGATCCCAGAAATAGAACCTCAACTCTATGGTCAACTAATCTTCGACAAAACAGGAAAGAATGTCTGGAAAAAAAAAGCCAGTCTCTTTAAGAAATGGTGTTGTGGGGGGGGGGGGGCGCCTAGGTGGCTCATTGGGTTAAATCCTCTGCCTTCGGCTTAGGTCATGTTCCCAGGGTTCTGGGATCGAGCCCCACATTGGGTTCTGTGCTCAGCTGGGAGCCTGCTTCCTCCTCTATCTCTCTGCCTGCCTCTCTGCCTACTTGTGATCTCTGTCTGTCAAATAAATAAATAAAATCTTAAAAAAAAAAAAAAGAAAGAAATGGTGTTGGGAAACTTGAACAGCCACATGCAGAAGAATAAAACTGGACCATGTCCTTACATCAAACACAATAATAGACTCAAAGTGGGTGAAAGACCTTAATGTGAGACAGGAATCCATCAAAATTCTTGAAGAGAACACAGGCAGCAACCTCTTCGACCACAACTGCAGCAACTTCTTCCTAGAAACATCACCAAAGCAAGGGAAGCAAGGGCAAAAATGAACTATTGGGACTTCATCAAAATCAAAAGCTTTTGCACACCAAAGGAAACAGTCAACAAAACAAAAAGACAAGTGACAGAATAGGAGAAGATATTCTCAAATGACATATCAGATAAAGTGTTAGTATCCAAAATCTATAAAGAACTTATCAAACTCAACACCCAAAGAACAAATAATCCAATCAAGATATGGATATGAGCAGATATTTCTGGCAAGAAGACATCCAGATGGCCAAAAGACACATGAAAATGTGCTCAACATCATTGGCATCAGGAAAATACAAATCAAAACCACAATGAACTAATTGCATTACCCCAGGGGCCCCCAGAACTCTGGATTTTCAACTAAAGATGTTATCAGTACATGTTACTGACCTGAGGAATTTAAAAGAGTCTATTATTACTATAGTATGATTTGTAGTTAATTTCTGAAGAATATTTGATGATATCAAATTAGGTTGAAAATGTTTAAAAGAAATAAGAAAATGTGAATTCCTTTATGGCTCATTAATAACTCAGCAAATTCCATGGGGTGCCTGGGTGGCTCAGTGGGTTAAAGCCTCTGCCTTCAGCTCGGGTCGTGATCCCAGGGTCCTGGGATCGAGCCCCGCATCGGGCTCTCTGCTCCGGGGAGGGCCTGCTTCCTCCTCTCTCTCTGCCTGCCTGCCTACTTGTGCTTTCTCTGTCAAATGAATAAATAAAATCTTTAAAAAAAAAAAAAAACTCAGCAAATCCCTAAATTAGAATAATGTGCTATACCCTGTCTATACTATTTATATACTAGATAGCATTAACAATAAATATTAAGAGAAACACCTAAAAGTGAAATTTCCTTCCTCCTCTCTTCTTTTTGGAGGTAATTCAGGTCTTTTAGGAGCCTTCATCATAGAAAGAAGAAAAAGAAAACTGAACTGTATCTAGTCATTTGTTCACTGTGATGTATTTTCAGAAAGTTATATTTAAGAAGGATATTATTGGCATTAACTAAATATATTCATCCCACAATTTTGAGCAATGGGATATAATATGTAGTATTCTATTGACATGAAAATTGGCAGAAAACTCTCTTTAGGTATACTTTTTCTTCTGTTTGAGGGCATATGGTCAGATACACATGTTTTCACACATAGGATGTGTGCTAGGAATGGTTCTAAGAATGGACCCATTATATAACATGTTATAACATGCATAAATTGCTTCCCTTTATTTTTTTAATTTAATTTAATTTTTTTCAGTGTTCCAAAGTTCACTGTTTATGTACCACATCCAGTGCTCCGTGCAATATGTGCCTTCCTTAATACCCACCACCCGGCTCACCCAACGCCCACCTCCCTCCCCTCCAAAACCCTCAGTTTGTTTCTCAGTTTGTCCACAGTCTCTCATGATTTGTCTCCCTCTTTGATTTCCCCAACTCACTTCTCCTCTCCATCTCCCAATGTCCTCCATGTTATTCCTTATGCTCTACAAGTAAGTGAAACCATATGATAATTGACTCTCTCTGCTTGACTTATTTCACTCAGCATAATCTCCTGTTCCGTCCATGTTGATACAAAGGTTGGGTATTCATCCTTTCTGATGGAGGCATAATACTCCATTGTGTATATGAACCAAATCTTCTTTATCCATTTGTCTGTTGAAGGGCATCTTGGCTTTTTCCACAGTTTGGTGACTGTGGCCAATGATGCTATGAACATTCAGGAATAGATAGCCCTTCTTTTCACTACATCTGTATCTTTGTGGTAAATACCCAGTAGTGCAATTACAGGGTCAGCTATGTACTCAAGGAACTACAGAACACTCATGAAAGAAATTGAAGAAGACACAAAAAGATGGAAGAGCATTCCATGCTCATAGATCAGAAGAATAAACACTGTTAAAATATCTATACTGCCTAGAGCAATCTATACTTTCAATGCCATCCCGATCAAAATTCCACTGGCATTTTTCAAAGAGCTGGAACAAACAATCCTAAAATTTGTATGGAACCAGAAGAGACCTTAAATAGCTAAGCAAATGTTGGAAAAAGAAAAACAAAACTGGGGACATCACGTTACCTGATTTTAAGCTTTACTACAAAACTGTGATCACCAAGACAGCAGGTACTGGCACAAAAACAAACACATAGACCAGTGGAACAGAGTAGAGGGCCCAGGTATGGACCCTCAATGCTATGGTCAAATAATATTTGACAAAGCAGGAAAAAATAGGCAGTGGAAAAAAAGTCTCTTTAATAGATGGTGTTGGGAAAATTGGACAGCTATGTACAGAAGAATGAAACTGGACCATTCTCTTATACCACACACAAAGATAAACTCAAAATGGTTAAAAAGACCTTAACATGAGGCAGGAATCTATCAAAATCCTAGAGAAGAACATAGACAGTAACCTCTTCGACACCAACCACAGCAACTTCTTTCAAGACATATCTCCAAAGGCAAAGGAAACAAAATCAAAAATGAACTTTTGAGACTTCATCAAGATCAAAATTTTCTGCATAGTAAAGGAAACAGTCAACAAAACAAAGAGGGAACCCATGGAATGGGAGAAGATATTCATAAATGACACTATAGACAAAGGGCTGATATCCAAGATCTATAAAGACCTCTCAAACCAACACAAACAAAACACAAAATCATGTAAAAACCCACTTCCCTTTAAATGTGGATAGAGAAAGGGTCCTGGGTGGCTCAGTCCATTAAGCAGCTGACTCTTGATTTCAGATCTGGTCTTGATCTCAATGTCCTAAGTTCAAGCCCCTCACTGGGCTCCATGCTGGGTTTGGAACCTACTTTAGACAAAATTTGGATAGGGTAGCAATTACGATATCACTTTATGATTCTTCTATATTAAATGGCAAAAGGAAGATTGTCTAGATGGGCCTAATCTCATCACATGAGAGATTTTCTGAACTGGTAACACAACAGCACTTCAGAGATCTCTGAAGCATAGGAAGAAATGTATATGACATATCTGACTTTGAAAATTGAGGAGGCCATTTGCCAAAGAATACAGATATCTTCTAGATGATGGGAAACACTCCCTCCCTAGTTAACAGTAACAAAGCAATAGGGATCTTAGTCCTATATTATAAGGTACTAAATTTGACCAACAACTTGAATGTGCTTAGAAGTGGACTCTTCCCCAGAATCCCCAGATAGGAGCACATTCTGGATGACATGTAATTTTGCCCTTTTGAAGCCTTATGTGGAAAACCCAGTCAAACCTGCAGGGACTTGTGACCTACAGAAATATAAGCGATCAGTGGGTATTACTTAAAGCTGCTGAGTTTATAGTAATATGTTATATAGCATTAGGAAATTAATACATGATATAAGACTTTTCTTTTAATAGTGATTTTTATGATGAAAATATCAGTTTTCACATGGATCTGTATAATGAAATACATCAATACATTTCTTAATATCCGTATGTTTAATTTTTTTTAATTTAATTTTATTTTTTCAGTGTTCCGAGATTCATTGGTTATGCACCACACCCAGTGCTCCATCCAGTAGGTGCCCTCATTAATACCCACCATCAGGCTCACCTAACCACTACCCCCAAAACCCTCAGTTTGTTTCTCAGAGTCCACAGTCTCTCATTGTTCATCTCTCCCTCTGCTTTCCCCCAGTTCACTTTTCCTTTCCTTCTCCTAATGTCCTCCATGTTATATGTAGTTTTAACTTTGTTTTTATTGTTTGGAGAAATAGTGGTTCATAAGAAAAAAAAAAGAAATGTTTTAGTGGACAGGAAACTTATATGAGACTGATGTTGAAGCTGTTAAAGACTAATAGAAGTTCATTACAGAGGTCAGTCATGTTCCAAACAAACAAACAAACAAACAAACATGCCTCTTCTCTCTGCCATTGATCATAGCCAGGGTTCAGAGAACCATTCAAAGAGATAGAAAAGACTACACTCTATTCAATGATATTAAAATCAATCAGCATTTTGTATCACCTATTACTGAGGTTAGCCAAGACCCTGTATCTAACAGTCCTCAAAAAGACTAAATGCTATATTTCCTAGTGCACTTTTTACCTCATTTAAATCAACATCCTGGGAATAAGACTGTGAGGCAGAGATGAGCATGCAGGATGTGTTTAGGACTTTCAGGAATATATCCAAGACAATGTGGGGGAAGCAGAAGTGGGACTGAGTAGGTGAATAAGGTAAACTAAGATGCAGTTGTAACAGAAGCCTCAGATGATCTTAAGAGAGCTGTATGTGGAGATGGACCTTCAGAATTAATTCAGATATAGGCAAGTGGCCTACATCACATCAACCAGCTGCTCCCAGAGAAAGCACAAACTTTGAGAAATACAGCTCCCCCAAACAATTGAGAACAATTCCGGGGAGGTCCTCAGCTGTGAGCCATTAGAATCTAACTCTCTTGGCAGCTAGGGAAATAAGGAATTTGATTTTGGGAGTGACAGCTGGGCAGGTTAAAAGAGTCCAATATATTCTGTAATGAGGTTGTGCATATCCATTTGGTGAAGAACTGGAAAACATTGCATATACTTGTAGTTATGGTATGAAGTCTTCAATTATACCTAGTCTTACTTTTAGGGCTTAGGGTCTGGGAATGATGTTGGATCTAGAAACTGAATGTGATAGATAAAACTTGTTAAATGTCTCCTCCCCAATGTCTTGCTCTAACCCTCAGAATTTGCAAATATGATGACACATCACTTTTGGGATTATTTATGTTGTGTGGTACAAATGATCTTCAGATAGGTAAGTTGCCTAGGTGGGCTTGGTTTAGTCACAAGACCTTTTTTTTTTTTTTTTTTAAGATTTTATTTTATTTGACAGAGAGTGAGTGAGAGAGAGAGAGCACAAGGAGAATGAAAGGGCCGGGGGAGAGAGAGAAGCAGACTCCCCACTGAGCAGGGAGCCCAATGTGGAGCTTGATCCCAGCACCTGGAATCATGACCTGACTCAAAGGCAGATACTTAACCAACTAAGCCCCCCAAGTGCCCCTCACATGAGACTTAAAACTCTGAGAGCTTTCCCTAGCCCATTACAGAAGAAAAAGGAAGAGAAAATGGAAGTGAGGGAGCTCAGTATGCTACTGCTAGCTTTAAGATAGAAGGGGTTACATGAACAGCAATTTGGAAGCCTTTATAATAAAGAAACCCCTGGATGATAGCCAGTAAGAAAATGAGAATCACAAACCTATAACCACGAAGAAGTAGAAGAATCGAAAACCTGAACGAGTCTGGAAGTAGATTATTTTTTTTTCCCCAGACTCTGATAGGTCTAACCTGGCTGACACCTTGTCTTTGATCTTCTGAGATCACAAGCAGAGAACATATTTGAGTCCACTTGGATTTTGACATACAGAGCTGTGAGATAATAACTGGATGTCATTTTAAGTGCTTATATTAGTGTTTATTTGTGATGGCAGAAATAGAAGATTAATTCACTGAGTAAAAGTTTAGTTTATCCATCATGGTTAGCCCTTCTGCTGGCCAATTTTTAATCCTTTTTTTTTTTTAATTTGAAAATTAAGCAGCAGTTAACTGCATGTCCATTGTCCAAGGCATGCAGTGAGTTTGTATTCATTCCCCAGATTTCTTTGGGTTAAGGCACTCTGATTCCAACCTCAGTAAGGCTACACATCACATTAATTAACTTCATGACGGGGTGCCTGGTTGGCTCAGTTGGTTGAACATCTGCCTTGGGTCAGGTCATGATCCCAGAGTCCTGGAATGGAGCCACACATTAGGCTGGTTCCTTGCTCAGCCGGGAGTCTGCTTCTCCCTCTCCCTCCACCTACCACTCTGCCTACCTGTGATCTCTCTCTAGAGAGTCACATAAATAAATAAAATCTTAAAAAAAATTCCCCTTCATGTTATCTCTGATTAGTTGAATGCCATAACTATGCTCTGCCATTCTGGAATTCCATCAGCCTCATGATACAATAGTGTACAGTACCAAGAATATTCTCCTGATTATCCCAGCCATCAGTGAAGTCTGCAAAAATATGGGTGTCACACCCCTCATGTATTCCCTATCACCTAATGACAGGATGGCCTCTGAGCACTCCAAAACAATCTAATCAGGTGGTAGCTTCTCCCACTAGGTGTTGAATTGCGAGCATCTAGAATAGTTTTTGGCACATAGTAGGTGCAAACTAAACATTTATGAATGAATGAGTAGTTAAATAAACATCAGCCTACAAATGAAGTGGTCTTTTCCAGTCTCTTTATATATCACTATGGTATTTAAAACGCCTATTCAAGATGATTAAAATTCAGTAAAGCTGTTTATTTACTGAATTAAAAAATATCAAAACTGGTATTTTTATTAACTTTCAACAATTCCCTCATAAAGACAATTCACAAATTTTATTTCATCCTGTCCTTTAACTCAATCTCTTCTTCAAATTTTATCAGAATTAAATTCTTGTTGTTATATATTAGATTACCACATAATACATTGAAATACAAACTTATACTGTGATATTAGACACAACCATTTTAAATGACAGAACCCTACCAAATAAATTTTAGGGTATGTTCTTCACTCCCATAAAAATAAATAGAAGGTTTAAGGTATACTAATGAACTGTTTCAAAATGAATACCAATGTTCTGCTTTTATACTTTATTAGGCAAAACGTGGTTTTCATTGATTTATTTTATTAATTTGTTGGTTGGTTGACCAATTGGTTAATTTCCATCCATCTCAAAAACTTAAATGAAGAGCTTTATTTTATTTTGCATGATAAAAATCATAAAAAATAATACAAAATTAGAAAATTAGATTCAGGTTAAAGAAAGAAGTATAATAAGAGGACAGGTAGAAAAAGGTTATTCATATAGGTAAATTTATACAACAAAACATTTATCTTGACAGAAAGGAAGGCTATTTTCATGGGAAAAGGAATATTTTTATTAGCATTGAATTTCAAAGAAAATTATTAATGGGTATTTAGTCAAGATGTACATATTTAGATAGTTAAGCATTTTAGAAAGTACTTTGTAAGACATTTTTATATAATGACTTTTATAGAAAGCTGAAGGCATTAAAATAAAATAAAAATACATGTGGGATTTTAGGATGATAAATAAATTTCTGATAGGCAATTGTGTATCAGAATAAATAGATGTAATGTGTAGCTTTCAAAAATGTTAACAAATAGTATAGCTTTTAGAGAGCATTAGACAAATTTGGGAGAAAAGCACAGATGAAGACCCTGCTCTCTAACATAGTCTGTATGGATACACTATATTCCTACCCAATGGCCAATATATGTCTAAGAAAGAACATAAATGATGAAAGAACACCAACAAATTATATGCTTGGGAAATTTAAAATAGGAGCATCAAAACCACAGTGAAATATCACCTTATACATTTTAGAATGGCTAGAGTAAAAAAGACAAGAAATAACAACACTGAGGAGGATGTGGAAAAAAAAAGAACCCTTGTAAACTGATAGAAATGTAAATTAGTACAGCTCCTATAGAACACAATACGGAGCTTCCTTAAAAAATTAAAAATAGAGGGACACCTGGGTGGCTCATTTGGTTAAACATCTGCCTTCAGCTCAGGTCATGATCCCATGATCCTGGGATCAAGTCCCTCATAGGGTTCCTTGCTCCCTCTGCCTGCCAATCCCCCTGCTTGTGTGCTCATGCTTTTGTGCTCTCTCTCTCTCTGATGAATAAATAAATAATTCTTTGAAAATAAATTAAAAAATAGAAAAATCATATGCTCTAATGGGGGAACAGTAATTTGAAAAGATATATAAAGATATATAGATGTATATAAAGATATATAGATATAAAGAAAAGATATATATATATATATAAAGATATATAACCTCTTGTTATATTGAAAAGATATATAACCTCTATGTTTATTGCAGCATTATTTACAATAGCCAAAATATGGAAACAACTCCAAATGTCCATTGATAGATAAATGGATAGTAAAGATATGGCATATACACAATGGAATATTACTCCGCCATAAAAAGGGATGAGATGTTGCTATTTGTGACAACATAGATGGACATATAGGGTATGATGCTCAGTAAAATAAATGAAACAGACAAGGACAAATACTATACAATTACACTTATATATTGAACCTAAAAAAAGAAAATGAATAAACAAATAAGCAATAGGCAGAGTCAGACCTATAAATACAGAGAACTGATGGTGGCCACAAGGGAGGAATTTGGGGAGATGGGCAAAAATGAGTGAAGGCGAATGGAAAATATAGGCTTCTAATTATGGAGTAAGTCACAGGATTAAAAAGCACACCATAGGGAATATTTTCAATGGTATTATAATAGTGTTGTTGAATCACTATTCTGTACAGCCAAAACGAATGTAACATTTTGTGTCAGATATACTCAAATAAAATTTAAAAAGGGAAAAGGTAGCTTAGTTTCTATGAAAATAGAAAACTATATATGAACTTTAAAATCACACAACAGGGTTCTTAAAACTTAACATATAAATAATTAATAAAATACCAATTAAATCTAAAACATAAAATGATATCATAGTATAGCTTTAGAGAAAGTTTTAGTTTTGAAAGAAAACTGAATGCATACAACCTCATTTAGTATTCATAACATTTTATATTCAGTATATGAAGATCTGGACCTAGATACACACACATAGATATATACACACATTAGTATGATAACTATTTTATAGTCTTTTTTATTGATTATATATTAATAAATATAGATATCTTCCTGTAGATCTGTTTTTACTTTTTTTTTAAATAGAGGAAAAGCTAATTTTTAAAATCTTAAATATTTTGAAGTTATTTTGTGTATCTGTGTGTGTGTTAGTGTTCACATATATATACACACAACTTATGTGTTATTCTGAGGGCATAGTTCTTCCTGCTATATATGATCATTCCTATCTGTAAATGGATCTTGTGTTCATTATCAGTCCTTATGTTAATGCTTCTGATTTTTTGAAATATTTGTTTAATCTTTTAGTTGCAATATAATATGAGTCTCAATGAAAATATTTTATAGCAGCATGTTAGTGTTGCATATATTATTCTTCAACATCTTAATGGCAGTCTCTGAGATGAGATACATGTGTACTGAATAAATTAGTGAATACATTCTCTATGCCAACAAATGTAATAAAATCTATCTTAAATCAGAAAATAAGTCTTGGTCCCATATTTGATACAAGAAACATCAACTCAATTATCCTTGTTTTTGCATCTTAGATAATGGGAGGATACCTCTGTAAAATCAAGCAAAACATTATCCAAGTTGATGTGTTTGACATATTTGAATCACATTGTCCTGGAGACCTCTTCCTGTGTGCCAATAACCAAGCACGTCATAAAATCATGTGGATTACTATTTTCAAGCTGGGCTTATTCCTAACAGAATAACAAATGTCAATGAGGGAAAAACAACAAACAAAACAAATTTAGGCCACCTAAATTATGGGAGAACCTAAGAAAAATGTGTTGCCAAATAGGATTCTGCCTCTTTAATCTCATACAAAATTGAGCATGAATGTATATATATGGTTATACATCTGATATATTTGCATTCTTATATGATTTATACATATGTGCGTGTTGTGTTTAGCTCAGTGTCTAGCTGCATATCCTATTTTGAGGCTTACCGTATGCCTTGTCTTTGCATAAATGGAAAACTTGTAGTTCTTTATATACATGAATTAAAATGTTGAAAAGTTCTAAAACCTAAATGAAAATGTAACATGAAAATCATATAAGTTGGTATGTTGTTTTGAGGGAGACATCGCATCAAATAGTTACTTCAGTAGTAAAATAAATGCATATGTAAGTAGAGATAATTGCTATTAATGTCAGAAAAATATTACTGACAAAAAATATGAGGGGGGTATTAAATAAAACCCTCTCGAAGGGGTGCCTGGGTGGCTCAGTCAGTTAAGTATATGCCTTAGACTCGGGTCACGACCCCAGGATGCTAGGATGGAGCCCTGAGCTGGGCTCCCTGCTGAGCAGGGAGTCTGTTGCTCCCCTTCCCTTGATCCCTCCCCCAACTCATTCTCTCTCTGTCATTCACTCTCTATCTCAAATAAATAAATAAAAATAAAATAAAAAGTTGTTTTTTTTTTTTTTTTTTTTCCTGGAATAGATCACTGTTTTTTTTTTAATTATAATTTTTTATTTTTTATAAACATATATTTTTATCCCCGGGGGTACAGGTCTGTGAATCACCAGGTTTACACACTTCACAGCACTCAACAAAGCACATACCCTCCCCAATGTCCATGATCCCACCCCCTTCTCCCAAACCCCTCCCTTCAGCAACCCTCAGTTTGTTTTGTGAGATTAAGAGTCACTTATGGTTTGTCTCCCTCCCAATCCCATCTTGTTTCATTTATTCTTCACCTACCCACTTAAGCCCCCATGTTGCATCACCACTTCCTCATATCAGGGAGATCATATGATAGTTGTCTTTCTCTGCTTGACTTATTTCGCTAAGCATGATATGCTCTAGTTCCATCCATGTTGTCGCAAATGGCAAGATTTCATTTCTTTTGATGGCTGCATAGTATTCCATTGTGTATATATACCACCTCTTCTTGATCCATTCATCTGTTGATGGACATCTAGGTTCTTTTCATAGTTTGGCTATTGTGGACATTGCTTCTATAAACATTTGGGTGCACGTGCCCCTTTGGATCACTACGTTTGTATCTTTAAGGTAAATACCCAATAGTGCAATTGCTGGGTCATAGGGCAGTTCTATTTTCAACATTTTGAGGAACCTCCATGCTGTTTTCCAGAGTGGCTGCACCAGCTTGCATTCCCACCAACAGTGTAGGAGGGTTCCCCTTTCTCCGCATCCTCGCCAGCATCTGTCATTTCCAGACTTGTTGATTTTAGCCATTCTGACTGGTGTGAGGTGATATCTCATTGTGGTTTTGATTTGTATTTCCCTGATGCCGAGTGATATGGAGCACTTTTTCATGTGTCTGTTGGCCATCTGGATGTCTTCTTTACAGAAATGTCTGTTCATGTCCTCTGCCCATTTCTTGATTGGATTATTTATTCTTTGGGTGTTGAGTTTGCTAAGTTCTTTATAGATTCTGGACACTAGTCCTTTATCTGATATGTCGTTTGCAAATATCTTCTCCCATTCTGTCAGTTGACTTTTGATTTTGTTAACTGTTTCCTTTGCTGTGCAAAAGCTTTTGATCTTGATGAAATCCCAATAGTTCATTTTTGCCCTTGCTTCCCTTGCCTTTGGAGTTGTTCCTAGGAAGATGTTGCTGCGGCTGAGGTCAAAGAGGTTGCTGCCTGTGTTCTCCTCAAGGATTTTGATGGATTCCTTTCGCACATTGAGGTCCTTCATCCATTTTGAGTCTATTTTTGTGTGTGGTGTAAGGAAATGGTCCAATTTCATTTTTCTGCATGTGGCTGTCCAATTTCCCCAGCACCATTTATTGAAGAGGCTGTCTTTTTTCCATTGGACATTCTTTCCTGCTTTGTCAAAGATTAGTTGACTGTAGACTTGAGGGTCTATTTCTGGGCTCTCTATTCTGTTCCATTGATCTATGTGTCTGTTTTTGTGCCAGTACCATGCTGTCTTGATGATGACAGCTTTGTAATAGAGCTTGAAATCCAGAATTGTGATGCCACCAACGTTGGCTTTCTTTTTCAATATCCCTTTGGCTATTCGAGGTCTTTTCTGGTTCCATATAAATTTTAGAATTATTTGTTCCATTTCTTTGCAAAAGATGGATGGTACTTTGATAGGAATTGCATTAAATGTGTAGATTGCTTTAGGTAGCATAGACATTTTCACAATATTTATTATTCCAATCCAGGAGCATGGAACATTTTTCCATTTCTTTGTGTCTTCCTCAATTTCTTTCATGAGTACTTTATAGTTTTCTGAGTATAGATTCTGTGCCTCTTTGGTTAGGTTTATTCCTAGGTATCTTATGGTTTTGGGTGCAATTATAAATGGGATTGACACCTTAATTTCTCTTTCTTCTGTCTTGCTGTTGGTGTAGAGAAATGCAACTGATTTCCGTGCATTGATTTTATATCCTGACACTTTACTGAATTCCTGTATAAGTTCTAGCAGTTTTGGAGTGGAGTCTTTTGGGTTTTCCACATATAGTATCATATCATCTGCGAAGAGTGATAATTTGACTTCTTCTTTGCTGATTTGAATGCCTTTAATTTCCTTTTGTTGTCTGATTGCTGAGTCTAGGACCTCTAGTACTATGTTGAATAGCAGTGGTGATAATGGACATCCCTGCCGTGTTCCTGACCTTAGCGGAAAAGCTTTCAGTTTTTCTCCATTGATAATGATATTTGCGGTGGGTTTTCATAGATGGCTTTGATGATATTGAGGTATGTGCCCTCTATCCCTACACTTTGAAGAGTTTTGATCAGGAAGAGATGCTGTACTTTGTCAAATGCTTTTTCAGCATCTATTGAGAGTATCATATGGTTCTTCTTCTTTCTTTTATTGATGTGTTGTATCACATTGATTTGCGGATGTTGAACCAACCTTGCAGCCCTGGAATAAATCCCACTTGGTCGTGGTGAATAATCCTTTTAATGTACTGTTGAATCCTATTGGCTAGTATTTTGTTGAGTATTTTCGCATCTGTGTTCATCAAGGATATTGGTCTATAGCTCTCTTTTTTGGTGGGATCCTTGTCTGGTTTTGGGATCAAGGTGATGCTGGCCTCATAAAATGAGTTTGGAAGTTTTCCTTCCATTTCTATTTTTTGGAGCAGTTTCAGGAGAATAGGAATTAGTTCTTCTTTAAATGTTTGGTAGAATTCCCCCGGGAAGCCGTCTGGCCCTGGGCTTTTTTGTCCTTTAGGTGTAGGGTTAGGTTGTGTACCTGAGACCTTTCTTGTTTCTTGAGAAAGGCTTGTACCGCTGTATATTTTCCTCTCAGGACTGCCTTTGTTGTGTCCCACAGATTTTGAACCATTGTATTTTCATTATCATTTGTTTCCATGATTTTTTTCAATTCTTCTTTAATTTCCCGGTTGACCCATTCATTCTTTAGAAGGATGCTGTTTAGTCTCCATGTATTTGGGTTCTTTCCAAACTTCCTTTTGTGGTTGAGTTCTAGCTTTAGAGCATTGTGGTCTGAAAATATGCAGGGAATGATCCCAATCTTTTGATACCGGTTGAGTCCTGATTTAGGACCGAGGATGTGATCTATTCTGGAGAATGTTCCATGTGCACTAGAGAAGAATGTGTATTCTGTTGCTTTGGGATGAAATGTTCTGAATATATCTGTGATGTCCATCTAGTTCAGTGTGTCGTTTAAGGCCTTTATTTCCTTGTTCATCTTTTGCTTGGATGATCTGTCCATTTCAGTGAGGGGAGTGTTAAATCCCCTACTGTTATTGTATTATTGTTTATGTGTTTCTTTGATTTTGTTATTAATTGGTTTATATAGTTGGCTGCTCCCACGTTGGGGGCATAGATATTTAAAATTGTTAAATCTTCTTGTTGAACAGACCCTTTGAGTATGATATAGTGTCCTTCCTCATCTCTTATTATAGTCTTTGGCTTAAAATCTAATTGATCTGATATAAGGATTGCCACTCCTGCTTTCTTCTGATGTCCATTAGCATGGTCAATTCTTTTCCACCCCCTCACTTTAAATCTGGAGGTGTCTTCGGGCTTAAAATGAGTTTCTTGGAGGCAACATATAGATGGGTTTTGTTTTTTTATCCATTCTGATACCCTGTGTCTTTTGACAGGGGCATTTAGCCCATTAACATTCAGGGTAACTATTGATAGATATGAATTTAGTGCCATTGTATTGCCTGTAAGGTGACTGTATATGGTCTCTGTTCCTTTCTGATCTACCACGTTAGGCTCTCTCTTTGCTTAGAGGACCCCTTTCAATATTTCCTGTAGAGCTGTTTTGGTGTTTGCAAATTCTTTTAGTTTTTGTTTGTCCTGGAAGCTTTTAATCTCTCCTTCTATTTTCAATGATAGCCTAGCTGGATATAGTATTCTTGTCTGCATGTTTTTCTCGTTTAGTGCTCTGAAAATATCATGCCAGCTCTTTCTGGCCTGCCAGGTCTCTGTGGATAAGTCAGCTGCCAATCTAATATTTTTACCATTGTATGTTACAGACTTCTTTTCCCGGGCTGCTTTCAGGATTTTCTCTTTGTCACTGAGACTTGTAAATTTTACTATTAGGTGATGGGGTGTGGGCCTATTCTTATTGATTTTGAGGGGAGTTCTCTGAACCTCCTGAATTTTGATGCTCGTTCCCTTTGCCATATTCTGGAAATCCTCCCCAATAATTCTCTCCAGTATACCTTCTGCTCCCCTCTCTCTTTCTTCTTCTTCTGGAATCCCAAATATTCTAATGTTGTTTCGTCTTATGGTGTCACTTATCTCTCGAATTCTCCCCTCGTGGTCCAGTAGCTGTTTGTCCCTCTTTTGCTCAGCTTCTTTATTCTCTGTCATTTGGTCTTCTATATCACTAATTCTTTCTTCTGCCTCATTTATCCTAGCAGTGAGAGCCTCCATTTTTTATTGCACCTCATTAATAGCTTTTTTGATTTCAACTTGGTTAGATTTTAGTTCTTTTATTTCTCCAGAAAGGGCTTTTATATCTCTTGAGAGGGTTTCTTTAATATCTTCCATGCCTTTTTCGAGCCTGGCTAGAATTTGAGAATTGTCATTCTGAACTCTAGATCTGACATATTACCAATGTTTGTATTGATTAGGTCCCTAGCCTTCGGTACTACCTCTTGTTCTTTTTTTTGTGTTGAATTTTTCCGTCTTGTCATTTTGTCCAGATAAGAGTATATGAAGGAGCAAGTAAAATACTAAAAGGGTGGCAACAACCCCAGGAAAATATGCTTTAACCAAATTAGAAGAGATCCCAAATCGTGAGGGGGTAGAAAGGGGATAAAAAGAGGTTCAAAAAGGAAGAAAGAAAAAAAAAAGAAAAAAAAGGAAAAGGAAAAAATTAAAAAAAGAAAACAAATAAGAATAATATAAAACAGCAAATATATATATATTAGATAAACTAGTTAAAAAACGTTAAAAAAGAAAAAGGTAAAAGTTAAAAAAAAATTTAACCAGAAGGCGAGAAAAAAAACAAAAAATGAAAAAAAAAATTAAATTAACTGCAAGACTAAAAAAAATCACAGGGAAAAAGCCATGAGTTCCGTGCTTTGCTTTCTCCCCCTCTGGAATTCTGTTGCTCTCCTTGGTATTGAAACCGCACTCCTTGGTAGGTGAACTTGGTCTTGGTTGGATTTCTTGCTGATCTTCTGGGGAAGGGGCCTGCTGTAGTGATTCTCAAGTGTCTTTGCCCCAGGCGGAATTACACTGCCCTTTCCAGGGGCCGGGTTGAGTAATCCGCTCGGGTTTGCTTTCAGGAGCTTTTGTTCCCTGACCGCTTTCCGTAGAGTTCTGGAGGACAGGAATACAAATGGCGGCCTCCTGATCTCCGGTCCGGAGGAGCTGAGAGCCCGGGGCCCCACACCTCAGTGCGCCCTCATAGAACAGCGCCCAGTTACTCCCATCTGCCTGACCTCCGGCCGCGCTCCGAGCTCACCGAGCCTGCGACTGGTTCAAGGTAACCCCGAGCTGTGAGCTTAATGTCGGCTCTGTCTCTGTAGCCGGCTTTCCCGTTCCAATACCCGCAAGCTCTGCGACACTCAGACACCCCCGATCCTTCTGTGACCCTGCGGGACCTGAGGCCACACTGACCCCTCGTGGGCTTCGCCCCGGTTTAGCCTCTGGAGCGATGTCTCTCAGCGGAACAGACTTTTAAAAGTCCTGATTTTGTGCTCCGTTGCTCGCCGCTTGCTGGGAGCCAGCCCCTCCCCCCGGGGTCTATGTTCCCATCGCTTTGGATTCACTTCTCCACGGGTCCTACCTTTCAGAAAGTGGTTGTTTTTCTGTTTCCAGAATTGCTGTTCTTCTTCTCTTCGATCTGCCGATGGATTTTCAGATGTTTGCAATCTTTAGATAAGCTATCTAGCTGATCTCCGGGTAGCTGAAGTAGTCTCAGCCTGCTACTTCTCCGCCATCTTGACTCCGACCTTTTTTTTTTTTCTTTTCTTCCAACTATGAATTTTGTGGAAACTTTGTATTATAATATGTATTTTGAAACGAAATGCATATACTTTCAAGAATAATGTCATTAGCCAAGATTAAAAAAATAAAAAAGATTACTTTTGGACATCTATGAGTAACTTAGGTTAAGTTTAACCATTATTTTTCTAGAAATAATGGCCCTGAATTGGCATAACATAAAAGTGAGTCTTTTTATTAAAAATTTCTTCTTTGCAGACTCATGAGGACTTTAGGTAATACATATGGCCAAAATTATATTTTTAAAAATTGATTGGCCAAAACTTTAAAAGAAACATTGGCGTACTTCCATGGGGAAGCAGAAACGAATCTCAAACACAGAAATCTGATAACCAGCAGGTAGCATCAGATATTTCTGATTCACTGGTAGCAGCAGGGAGCAAAAGTTCCCTGAGACAAACCACAGCTTTGCTAACAGTGCCCCAGGGTGTTATTGGCAAATACATCTGAAATATTGACTTTCATAAAATAGGCAAACTTACTTTGTTTGCAGAATGTACATTTCCTTTCACAACTATACCTAAGAATCTCTCCAAAGACCAAAGATAATAGAGTTTCCTCTTTGTCTTTGGTACACTGTGAAACATGACAGTGTATTGGAAAGAGCTACCTAAAAATAGAAGGATAGAACATCTTTACTTGAAATCACATGGAATCACAGAATACCCAAAGTATTACTTTAAACCTCATCACACTCTTTAAAGAAGTTCTTAAATAGAAACACAGATAAATCACTTTTCCAATGACTAAATTATTAAACTTTGTCTTGGCTAGTTCACAGATAAATCAGAATGAGGAAGGGAAGAGGAGCATATAGCCCACTGCAAAGCCATTTGTGAGGATTGATAAGTTTGAATAAATATTATTCTATTTCATATTAAAAATATCTGTATTAAAATGAAAATAAAATATCCACATACTCTTATTATAAATATTTTATTCTATCAAAGAAATATATGTATCCTAATTTTCCTACTTCATCCCAAAACTTACAATGAAGGCTTTTACTTTCTCTAGAGCAACACTTCTAAAATTATACAAATGGGATCATCCAAATTCTTATTAAAATGCAACCTGGTTGGGGTGCCTAGCTGGCTCAGTCAGTACAGCATGTGACTCTTGATCTTGGGGTTGTAAATTCAATTCCAACTTTGGGTGTAGAGTTTACTTAAAAACAAACTCTTAAAAATATATAAAACCTGGTTGAGCAGGGATGTGGTGGAGCCTGAGTTTCCAAATTTCTAACAAGTTCCCAGGTGATTTCAAAGCTAGCCTTTAGCCAGATCACTCTGGCATTACACAGTTTTCCGGTGTATATACAAGAGCACATTTTGTGTGTCCCCCATGGATGATACAGGTATGCTTAAGCTATTGATCCCATTTGTTCAGTGTGTTGGTGATAGGTGAGACAGCCAGAGCCTAGCCTGATTTCTTTCAGCTCCATAGAGCTTTATACACATATTATAGTAACCCATACTTTATGTGTATCCTAACATGAATCAAAGTTTAGATACAGTACATATTGCTTTGAATAGTAAATAACTAAGTACAGAAGAATTACATATTGACATCATATTTCAGAAAAGAAAATCCTTATCAATTAATAGTTATTCCCTAAAAATAGTACTTAACTAAAATATGTAAAAAAATATCTTCAATATTGGCTTATTTGGCGTACTTGAAAAATAATGTGGAATTATGACAGGTCCACTGGACTAGCTTTAATCTCAAGCATAGGATTACTTGGGTGTCTTTTGAGGACAAGATTTTTAAAAATACCATTCTTAAAAGATTCCTTAAAAGTAGAATGAATAGGGGCACATGGGTGGCTCAGTTTGTTGAGTGTCTGACCCCTGGTTTTGGCTAAGGTCATGATCTTAGGGTTGTGGGATCCAGAATAAATACTTCTCTAAAAGCACAGCTATCTTGAATATATTGTAAAAACATATGTGTACAATTTTGATTACAAAATGAATTTTTAGAGATTATAATTTTATAGGCCATGTGTTGCTCCCAACTTTCTATATGGTTCCAATTATATCTTAAAAATCCATTTGCATGTATAAAACTATGTATCATTAAATAACTTTGGAGTTTTTAGTATCATAATAAAGTGTAATATTAAATTAAAATACAACCATTTCTCTTTTCAGCTTTCTTCTGTATCACATTAATAATCCTTCAAACAGATTGTAACATCCTCTGCAACAAAGACACAACATTCGAACTCACCAGAGCATAATTAAAACCTTATGTAGTCAGTCCAAAGAGTACCTCTTATAGGATTTTACTTAAATAAAAGACAAAAAGAGTAAAATAATGCCTGTTAGAAGTTAGAAAGTGGTTTTTCTTGGGAGATAGTGACTCAAAGGAGTGTTCAGAGACCTGAAAGGTGCCAGTAATGTTCTATTGAATAATCTAGGTAGTATGTTCAGGTTGTAAGAATCTTGTATAATGTTCACTGACATGTGTACTTCTCTGAATTAATAATAACATTTTAAATATATGAATAATCATATCTTTTCAAAATTTCTTTTTGGGACTTTTCTAAGGGTTTTTTCTCTTTTATTTTTGTTTTTGTTTTTTTTTTTTTTGTTTTAAATCTATTCAACAGTTGGAGTAATATTTGTGTTTTTTTCCAAGGTTTTTTTTTTTTAATTTAAAATCTATCCAACAGTTGGAGTAATATTTGTGTTTTTGTTTAAATAGATATGTCTATATGTGTGGTATGTGTTCAGTGAAGGATAGGATATAAACACTTATATTTAGCAAATTCTAATTGTAACCTTTAAATCTGCTGAGAGAGTAGGTTGTAGCTATAGATTTAGTGTTATGTTTTTTAAAAATCTAGAATGCTTTCCTAAATCTTTCTTTCCACAAACAGATTTGATTCAAGACAGAGAACTGCACAAGTGAGAACTTTCTGTCTGATGAAATGGCTGGTTCATCATGCAGAACGTCCTGATAATCAGAATTATAAATCATTGAGAGATAGCTTGGCTTTGAGTCATTGAAACTCTACTTCAAAATGCACCCTTTAGTCAAGATAATGAAATCTACTGCAACTATAGACTTTTTATGAAAATACACGTAAAACCACTCTTTCCTGACATTTGCTATGGTAATCAGACATAGAACTGAAATATATTCCTGGCATCTGAGGCTGCTTTACCCTGATTGAAAAAAGTAGCTTTTCCAAAATATCCACTTTATGGATATTTGTCAACAACCATTTTTCTCTTTCTATGTGGGTGAGGGATGGGAGATATGTAATAAATAAATAAAATTAGCATTCATTACAGTGAACCTGAAATATTTTACCCTAAGTGGGTGGAAAAATGTATAAATGACCCTAAACAGGTGTTCAGTAACAACACAAAAAGAATGATTTGTAGGGAGTTTGTTAAAGAATATTCAGCCTCTTTATGCCCAAACATTGATTTGAAGGACACAAATTATTTTTCTCAGACAGACTCATTCGATGGATCTGCATATTCATTCATATTTTATTTCTCATTTGCATTTTCAAGATGTTTGTACTTCAAGGAGTCTGCCTTAAATAAGAACTTTGAGAAGTATGTAGAGCTACACATAAGTTTCATAAAACACTGGCGTATCTAGGATAGCTAGATTTTATTCATTCATTCTCTGGTAAAGACCTCAGATTATATTTTTGCTTCAAAATTTATCTGGATTATAGGCTGAATAATGCTCCCAAGGATCTCTACATTCTTATCCCAGGAACTTGTGAATTTGTCTTCTTGATGAGAGAGCAAAAGGCAAGCTGAGGACAAAGCACCAGCTACCATCCCTCAAGTCCCCCACTGAACCCCAGATGGGGTGTGTGTGACATTCCTTCAGGCATTCCTGGCTGCCCTAGAACAAAGGGAAGAGAAAAGCAAGTGGTTAACTGATAGAGATCACAGTCCTGCAGGACCAGAGTCTCCACTGGTTTGCAATGGTCTTAATAGTTTACAAGAAAAAAGCAATATCCTGGAACCCTAACATTATCCTCCCTTTCATAGGACAGAAAACCTACAATCAGTCACTCCCAACAATACCAGGGCAGTTCTTTCTGCCCCACTTGTCCTGTCCCTGTGTCTTCATAAAAACAACCTTTTGGCATCAAAGACGTCTCGAGAATTCTTCCTTGATTGTCAGTCAGCTCCCAGCCCCAAATCAAACCACATCATGCTTATGTAGAAAAAGGACCTTTTCAGATATGATTACATTAAAAATTTTAAAATGGAGGGGCGGCTGGGTGGCTCAGTGGGTTAAGCCGCTGCCTTCAGCTCGGGTCATGATCTCAGGGTCCTGGGATCGAGCCCCCCATCGGGCTCTCTGCTCAGCAGGAAGCCTGCTTCCCCACCTCTCTCTCTGCCTGCCTCTCTGCCTATTTGTGATCTCACTCTCTCTGTCAAATAAATAAATAAAATATTTTTTAAAAAATCTTAAAATGGAGAGATTTTGCTGGAATCTCCAGGAGAGCATGATCTAATCACAAGGGTCATTACAAAAGGAAGGCAGTTGTTAGGGTCAGAGAGGCAAGAAGATGCTACCCTGGCTGGCTTTCAAGATGGAGGTGAGAGGGAATACTAGTGGAAGGCATGAAGCAAGGAACTCATTTGGAAACTAGAAGCTGGGATATGGAAGGGAATGTATTCTCACCTAGAATCTCCAGAGGAAACCAGGATACCCTGACTTTAGCCCAGTGAGTCTGACTTCAGACTTGTGGACCTCAAAATGGTAGGATAATAAATTTGCCTTGTTTTAAGCTACTAAATGTGTGGTAATTTGTTAAAGCACCAATAAGAAGCAAATATACCTGGCAACCATTAACCGATAATAAGACAATACAGCTTTTTTAGTCTCTCATTTATTATACAACTCTATTTTACATGATTCACTCTTTTTGTAAATCTTTTACTTCAAAGCCAGTTTCTTCATCTACACTTCTAACCAGTTCCTGCAGTGACCTAGCTTTAGTTCTTATGTCTCCTGTGTAGCAGATGCTTCTGATATCTACATTACATTTTCTTAGCATGCAACTGATTTGAAGTAGAAATACTAAAGTTTTGTGTGGCCTCAGACTTGCATTGCATTGCATTGTCAGACTCTCCCCTGGAGTAACTGCTTCTATCTTTCTGCACTTTCTTGGAGGCCTTTTCTGGTATCTGGAGAAAATCCGCTACACACTTAAAGCCCACTAAACACAATGCCCCTGCAGAAGATAATAACCCTAGTGGCAACCCTTAAATGGGGTTCAGGAGCTAGTACATAAATATTCCAGGTGACAGTATTTCAGACAGACACTTAATGAATTTCATTCTCAGATTTTCTCAAATCTGAAAAGAAAGAATTCCCTCAACCTGTAATAAACTTTATAGGGCATCCTTGTTTTCTCTTTAAATCCTGTCCCCTCTCATACTTGCCAACCATATATTCTGCTTCTTGAGATCACTCTTCTCAATCAACAACCTGCACTAAGATCTTCCTTCAAGCTCTACTTGCAAGGAAAGCTAAAGTAATGCACCAGGATAATGTCAACAGCTTTGAACACAGCAGTCAATCAAATGTTTCCTGGATGATTTACATTTGAAAAACAACTGCTTAATGAGAAGGATTTAAAATATATTTTAAGAATTGTCTTGATTTTGTTTAGTACTTTTAATTATCTTTCATATTTTTTTTCCTTCTGCATGTATGTATTTAACATTAACAAGACGTAAAAATAGCATGCTGTTAAAACTTCTGGAATATGTCCACAATGAAAATATTTCCAAAATCTAGTTATTAAATGGTCACTCTCATTTTATGAATCATTTTTAGATAGGTGTTACATTAATTGTATTTTTAAAATGTTGTAAAAGTGAATAATCAAATTTTCACTGAGCATGGCATTTCCTTGAAGGTCAGATTATACGGAAGGAATCCATCAAAATCCTTGAGGAGAACACGGGCAACAACCTCTTCGACCTCTGCCACAGCAACATCTTCCTAGGAACAACGCAAAAGGCAAGGGAAGCAAGGGAAAAAATGAACTACTGGGATTTCATCAAGATCAAAAGCTTTTGCACAGCAAAGGAAACAGTTAACAAAATCAAAAGACAACTGACAGAATGGGAGAAGATATTTGCAAACGACATATCAGATAAAGGACTAGTGTCCAGAATCTATAAAGAACTTAGCAAACTCAACACCCAAAGAACAAATAATCCAATCAAGAAATGGGCAGAAGACATGAACAGACATTTCTGCAAAGAAGACATCCAGATGGCGAACAGACACATGAAAAAGTGCTCCATATCACTTGGCATCAGGGAAATACAAATCAAAACCACAATGAGATATCACCTCACACCAGTCAGAATGGCTAAAATCAACAAGTCAGGAAATGACAGATGCTGGCGAGGATGCGGAGAAAGGGGAACCCTCCTACACTGTTGGTGGGAATGCAAGCTGGTGCAGCCACTCTGGAAAACAGCATGGAGGTTCCTCAAAATGTTGAAAATAGAACTGCCCTATGACCCAGCAATTGCACTACTGGGTATTTACCCTAAAGATACAAATGTAGTGATCCAAAGGGACACATGCACCCGAATGTTTATAGCAGCAATGTCCACAATAGCCAAACTATGGAAAGAACCTAGATGTCCATCAACAGATGAATGGATCAAGAAGATGTGGTATATATACACAATGGAATACTATGCAGCCATCAAAAGAAATGAAATCTTGCCATTTGCAACAACATGGATGGAACTAGAGCGTATCATGCTTAGCGAAATAAGTCAAGCAGAGAAAGGCAACTATCATATGATCTCCCTGATATGAGGAAGTGGTGATGCAACATGGAGGCTTAAGTGGGTAGAAGAAGAATAAATGAAACAAGATGGGATTGGGAGGGAGACAAACCATAAGTGACTCTTAATCTCACAAAACAAACTGAGGGTTGCCGGGGGGAGGGGGTTTGGGAGAAGGGGGTGGGATTATGGACATTGGGGAGGGTATGTGATTTGGTGAGTGCTGTGAAGTGTGTAAACCTGGTGATTCACAGACCTGTACCCCTGGGGATAAAAATATATGTTTATAAAAAATAAAAAATTAAAAAAAATAAAAAATAAAAAAAAAAAAAACAAACAAACAAAAAAAACATTCCTTTAAGTAGAAAAAATGTGGGGCACCAAGTGGCTCAGTTAGTTAAGTGTCTGGCTTTGGCTCAGGTCACAATCCCAGGATCCTGGGATCAAGCCCTGAATCACACAGGGCTCTTTGCTTAGCAGGGAGCATGCTTCTCCCTCTCCCTGGACAGTTCCCCCTGCTTGTGCCATCCCTTGCCTGCATGTGTGCTCTTTCTCTTTATAGTAACTCATTAAGTTCAAAAATTACTTTTTCTTTTTAAAAAGAAATATATATATATATATATATATATATATATATATATATAGAAGTGTAGATGAAGAAACTGGCTTTGAAGTAAAAGATTTACAAAAAGAGTGAATCATGTAAAATAGAGTTGTGAACATATAGATGTGTGTGTATATGTGTATGCATGTGTATATGTATGTATACGTATATTCACAGTATATTCATTGTGTGTGTGTATATATGTATGTTACAGATAGTAGTACATAGTACCTAATACATGTACCGTATGTAAACATAATTTTCATAAATATTTTCAGCACATAATACCCTGAGTCATTTTACTGAGACAGTTCAAATTATAACAGGAGTACAAATATATTTCTAGAACTTTTTAATCATAGAACCTTACTTTACTCATAAAAACACATGTAATAAATTGGTCAGTTATAACTAAGAACTGTGATTAGGTAAAAATATAGGACATATGTTTTAGTTTCTAGATATAGTTTCCAATAATACTTTTTACATTTATTTCCTTCAAGTTTTAATGGCAGTATGGTTGGAACAAAATGTTCCGGCCACATTTTATTATAAAAGTTTCTGAAGTTAGTCTGAATTTTTAGTATTTTATGTAACTAAATAACATTTTTCTAGGTAAATATAGACCAGATTTTTTATCACTGAATTTTGATAATATTATCACAGTTTAATAGAGTTTGACAATAACCCATAGAAAGTTTATTTGTTTGTTGTTTGCTTTTCCTTTGGATGGACAGTCTTTATAATCTGCACATATAAGATGTTTTTATTTTTTTAATTTAAGTTTTTTTTTTTTTTTTTTTTTTTAAAGATTTTATTTATTTATTTGACAGAGAGAGATCACAAGCAGGCAGAGAGGCAGGCAGAGAGAGAGGAGGAAGCAGGCTCCCTGCTGAGCAGAGAGCCCGATGCGGGGCTCGATCTCAGGACCCTGAGAGCATGACCTGAGCCGAAGGCAGCGGCTTAACCCACTGAGCCACCCAGGCGCCACCTAATTTAAGTTCTATCTTCTATTACAAACTTCCTTTTTTCTCATCCACTCATTATTATCTCTTCATCTGAAATACATGCATGCATTTGTGTATTTAATTATTTGTGCTGTACTTGATTTTATTTCATCTTTATAAATTTCTCAGTATCATCTATAGTTCATGTTTGTTGTTTGAAATGATGCCAGTTCTTATGTCTGCTTATAATAGTTTGCCTTTTTTCTAATGATTTCCTTTCTCTCATCTGTTTATTTCCAGAGTACTGCTAACTTAATATGCAATGCCATCTGTTATCTCAGCATCTCTTCTTTGATAACCTATGGTCTTTAATTTCCAACAAGTATTTACTTATAAGTTTAACTTGTTTTGTGGAATAAATTTTGTTTCATTTGCCATCTGCATTTTGCTTCTTTGTTCATTTTGTTAACGCAACTGGGTAGGTCCCACAATAGTCTTTTTTTTTTTTTTTAATGATAGAGTCCTTCAATAGGTGTCATTCTTCTGTGAATATGCAACATTTATCCATGTATCTTGGGTCATACACTTATAAAGTATATCATTTACAATTTGTTAGATTAAGACTGAGCATCATATCACAGATGCTCTGTTTTGTGAATATATCTCTATTCTATCCAGTAAGGTATTTGTGTGAGTCAGAAAGAAGGCCAGTATGTTGCAGAATTTTACTATGTTTTTTTTTCTTTCTTTCTTTCTTTCTTTCTTTCTTTCTTTCTTTCTTTTCAGCATAACAGTATTCATTGTTTTTGCACCACACCCAGTGCTCCATGCAATCCATGCCCTCTCTAATACCACCAATACCCACCACCTGGTTCTCCCAACCTCCCACCCCCCGCCACTTCAAACCCTTCAGATTGTTTTTCAGAGTCCATAGTCTCTCATGGTTCACCTCCCCTTCCAATTTCCCCCAACTCCCTTCTCTTCTCTAACTCCCCTTGTCCTCCATGCTATTTGTTATGCTCCACAAATAAGTGAAACCATAGGATAATTGACTCTCTGCTTGACTTATTTCACTCAGCATAATCTCTTCCAGTCCCATCCATGTTGCTACAAAAGTTGGGTATTCATCCTTTCTGATGGAGGCATAATACTCCATAGTGTATATGGACCACATCTTCCTTATCCTTTGATCCGTTGAAGGGCATCTTGGTTCCTTCCACAGTTTGGCGACTGTGGCCATTGCTGCTGTAAACATTGGGGTACAGATGGCCCTTCTTTTCACTATATCTGTATCTTTGGAGTAAATACCCAGTAGTGCAATTGCAGGGTCATAGGGAACCTCTATTATCATGTTACCTGATTTCAAGCTTTACTACAAAGCTGTGATCACCAAGACAGCATGGTACTGGCATAAAAACAGACACATAGACCAGTGGAACAGAGTAGAGAGCCCACATATGGACCCTCAACTCTATGGTCAAATAATCTTCGACAAAACAGGAAAAATTATACAGTGGAAAAAAGACAGTCTCTTCAATAAATGGTGCTGGGAAAACTGGACAGCTATATGTAGAAGAATGAAACTTGACCATTCTCTTACACCGTACACAAAGATAAACTCAAAATGGATAAAAGACCTCAACATGAGACAGGAACCCATCAGAATCCTAGAGGAGAACATAGGCAGTAATCTCTTTGATATCAGCCACAGCAACTTTTTTCAAGATATGTCTCCAAAGGCAAAGGAAACAAAAGCGAAAATAAACTTTTGGGACTTCATCAAAATCAAAAGCTTCTGCACAGCAAAGGAGACAGTCAAAGAAACAAAGAGGCAACCCATGGAATGGGAGAAGATATTTGCAAATGACAGTAGAGACCAAAGATTGATATCCAGGATCTATAAAGAACTCCTCAAACTCAACACACACAAAATATATCAAAAAATGGGCAGAAGATATGAACAGACACTTCTCCAATGAAGATTTACAAATAGCTATGAGACACATGAAAAAATGTTCATCATCACTAGCCATCAAGGAGATTCAAATTAAAACCACATTGAGGTATCACCTTACGCCAGTTAGAATGGCCAAAATTAGCAAGACAGGAAACAACATGTGTTGAAGGGGATGTGGAGAAAGGGGAACCCTCTTACACTATTGGTGGGAATGCAAGTTGGTGCAGCCACTTTGGAGAACAGTGTGGAGATTCCTCAAGAAATAACTATGGTTTTCTAATACTTACTCCAATTTATTTCACTAAGAAATTAACCTGGCAAGTTGATTAACATATACTGTTTTTTCCCCAATATGTCACAGAGACATACAAATACTTTCAGATGATTTTGTGTTTGTTTGTTTGCTTGGCCAGTAGATGTTGGTGATTGGTTGGTTGGTTCGTTGGTTGGTTTACTTATAAGATAAATATGCATTTCTTCATTAAATCTGACCTCATTTGCAATTCCATATTTTCACCTGAAGATTCCACTTCACCACTGAGCTTTGCCTTGATAGCTCTACAAGTATTTCTGACTTTCTTAATAGTTTGTTTGCTGTTCATTCCACAAATAGCATTTCACAGAATTAAAGTTTAGAGATATGGGTGACTTTTGGTTTCATAAGCAGTTTCTTTTTTGTTATTGTGTTCCCACTTTAATTTGGGTCATTTTCAGAGTTAAGAGTGTGAAGATTGGTCTTTAGTTCAATACGATCATTGCCTTTAATGAATTATTACCTAGTCCCTATTTATCCTAAAATTATATCTGATTATGCATAAATCTCCTTTTATATGCATGTAATTCATTCTTAGGAGGTAACTAAAAAGGACACAAATGATTAGGTTAGTGTACATGTATTAACAAGTGTTACTAACTTATTTTGTGTTCATAGATTAAAATATTTCCTTCTCTGAAAACTGAAAACAATACTGATTACCATATTCTGGACTGTCTAGTAACTAATGACTGTAGAGCTTCTGAGGAATACTACTTTTATTAATAGAAGATCTTGCCAGTTTAAAGTTTTCCATGACAATTTCTCCAAGTTACAAAATTCTTAAAGGAAACAAAAATTAAAAATTTGTTAGAAAAAAATAAAAAAAAAAAATTGTAAAAAAAAAAAAAAAAAAAAAAACTATACTACTAAGATTTAACATTTCAGGGATGCCCATTCATTTTTATTAATTACCTATATTGAAAATGTTACACAACATAAAGATACTCCATATTATTTCATATAATTTCTAAAAAGCACTAAGTTACTACTAATGCTGTTTCATAATGCCGTAGACTCTTTAAGAGAAAGTAATTTATTATGGCACAAAGCTTGCTAATTGGTAAATTATTATGGTAACAAGTTAAATATTTCACATGTACTGGGATTTTAAAATACAAGAAAACTTTTAATAACCTAGGATCACCAAAAATGAACTTGAAATAATAAATAACTCAGATTTAATTATGTAACAGTAAAATAGGTGAAAAAGCTATTTTTTAAATTTTAATTCAGCAAAATAATGTCGATACCATTTCCTTTCAAAACAGAACTATATATATATGGCTCAAAAGGAACAAAGCCATCACTTACTATCTCAAAATGCATAAAATCGTTTATATTTTTTCAGAATGATAACCAGAAACTTCTACACAATTTTTTAATTGAGGTAATCACATAAAATTCCTCAAACTGGTGGACTTGAACTTAAGAAAAATATGTTAAGTGCAAGATGGTAAATTCATAAATAATTAGTGAGCAGTGGACAATGACATCTTACAGAATTTTTCCATAGTCATGTGTCCATTCTCCCATTGTTGATTTTACTGTACATGCTACCCTACATGTTGAGCCTGAAAAATGCCCAAGTGGCACCTCAGGGCTTATGCCTTTTCTGTTCTGGTTTTCCTGAAGACTATATCTTCAAATAGATCAAGAGATGATAGATAGACGTAGATATAGATATTAGATTCACTAGATTTCAGTTTCTTTAAATGTATTAATCTTAAATGTAAATACACTAAAAATGTATTAGTGAATTAATCTGTTTATTTCTTTATAATGTATAATCTGCACACTACTGGACAAAGAATACTTATGAATAAGTGAAGACCTATTTTTTATAAATTTTGATGCATGTAATAATTTGAGTTAACTATCAACTGCTCTAAACCTTCTTCGGTTAATTAGAAACAAATAAGCACTTGGCAACAATTGTTTATCAATGGCTCTGTGATAACCTAAAACACTTGTATATGGAGACAAGTAAACATGAGGTGAAATTCCAGCATTCCCATCTACTGGAAATGTGAAATTGCAAAAAGTATTATTTATTAGTTATTTTCAGTGCATACGGTATAAATTGGAGAGCATATACACAAAATATTCTGAGAATGGAATGGATGGTGCTTCTTCTAGAATCTGACATATATAAAAAGCACAATAGTTAGGATCTTACTCCATGTTATTATATTTTTAATTTTAAACCCTCCTCCACATTTAAATATTTTCATTAACAATATTTTATATTCACAAAAATATTTCAGCACATCTAACTGAAATGGAACATACTTAGGTCTTTTTACTTGAAGATATTAATTCTTTATTTTTCCTTGGATAGCAAATATAATGTAAAATGAGATTTTGACTACTTTTGGAAATTCAAAACTTGGACATAATTGTCACAAGTTCACTTCAACATTCTTTTCCTCTAGTGTACCCAATTCAATAATGAGTATTTATTATACAAACATATTACAATGAACAGGAATATTTCACCTACTGTTCTAACTACACTAACAGAAACTTCATAAGATTGTTTAAAGAAAGGCTAACATCTCCCTCCCTTTTCCCTATTTTCCTTATATCGTTCCTTCCTTCTTTCCTTCCATAAACTGACTACTTTTTAATATATATATTTTTTAAAGATTTTTTATTTATTTATTTGACAGAGAGAAATCACAAGTAGACTGAGAGTCAGGCAGAGAGAGAGAGAGGGGAGCAGGCTCCCTGCTAGCAGAGAGCCTGATGCGGAACTCGATCCCAGGACCCTGACATCATGACCTGAGCCGAAGGCAGCGGCTTAACCCACTGAGCCACCCAGGCGCCCCCTTTTTAATATATTTTAAAGATTTATTTATTTATTTATTGAGAGAGAGAGGGAGAGAGAGAGAGAGAGAGCACGCGCAGGAGAAGGGGGAGCGGCAGAGGCAGAGGGAGAGAGGGAATCTGAACCAGACTCCATGTGAGTGTGGAGCTAATCATGGGGCTCAATCTCACAACCCTGAGATCATGACCTGAGCTGAAACCAAGAGCTAGACTCTAAGTGACTGAGCCCCAAGAGCTGGACTTTAAGTGACTGAGGCATCCCAACATTGAACATGATTTTCTAATGTTTGACAAGCCATATTCTATGAAGTGAGGGCACAGTGATAACAAAACACAGCTGTGGAAGGAATAAAACACATTCCATTCTAGTGGTGGAAGCAGGAAATATGCTAAACTAAATAAAACATAGAGCTTGGGTGACAAAGGTTAGTGTGACAAGAAAAACTTTTCACAATATGGTGATTTATGATAGCACTCCTGAATTATGTGAATAGGCATCATGCATAGATGTGGGGGAAATAATTTAGATGAACAATATGAATGCTCTGAAACAGAAATGTGCTAGAATGTTTTGAGAATAATGAGAGGTATAGGATGATGAAGATGGTCAACGTGGTGAACACGGAAAAGAGAAGTAGGGAAAGAAGAGGCAATGGCATTTTTATTATATTATATTGGTGCCTCTGAGGAATTAAAATGTGGAGTAGAGGTGTCACAATCAAATACCAAAAATCATCTTCTTGGTTCTATGTGTTGGTTGTGATCTAGGAGGGACAGACTAGCAATAGTCATTAGGGTGCCAGAGCTATTGCACTATTTAGAAGGAATTTATTGGCTTGGGTTAATGTGGTGATAGTTGAGTGGAAGTAGGTAGTTAAGACTGGAAATAGGTTTTGATAACAAGGGCACTTGATAATAAATTGAATGTGGTCAGAGAAAAAGAGAGGAAACAATGGTTATTTCTAGAATGTTGATTTGCTTAATATATTGGCTGTGGTACCCTGTCCTCATGTGGGCAGGATTAGGGGTCACCATTTGGTGCTGGAGAGAAGTAGGGAGGAAATTAGAATTTACTTATGAATTAAGAGAATTAAATCCTGAACCTTGGGACATTCCAATGATTAGAATGCTAACGGCCAAAAGCAGAGAAAGTAAAGAAAAAACCCATGAGAAGACGACAAGAAATTCATTTTGGAAAAAACAAAACAAAACAAAAAACTTTTCCTAATGATGCTTGAAATACCAATTGTAAAAAGTAAAATTGACCACTGAATTTGGTGAGGTAGAGGTGGTTGTCTATCTTGACAGAAAATTTTAAATGAAATCATAATGAAAGACTGGAAGGAGTCATTACAAACAAATATAAGGAAAAGGATTCCTTTTTTTTTTTAAGTTTTATTTTATTTAAATTGAACTAGTTAACATATAGTGTACATTAGTGATAGAGTTCAGTTATTCATCAGTTGCATATAACACGCAGTGCTCATAACATAACATGTCCTCCTTAATGCCCATCACCCAGTCACTCCATCCCTCCACCCGTCTCCCCTCCAGCAACCCTCTCTTACGGTTTGTCTTCCTCTCTGATTTTGTCTTATTTTATTTTTCCCTCCCAGGAAAGTGATTCCTAATAGAGATTAACCTCTACAATAATTCTGAACTATCAGAGAAATCAGCTAGAACCCCACAAAGGAATGTGAAGTTGTAGGAGTTATTTATCTCATTTTTTTAAAGATTTTATTTATTTATTTGACAGACAGAGATCACAGGTAGGCAAAGAAGCAGGCAGAGAGAGAGGAGGAAGCAGGCTCCCTGCTGAGTAGAGAGCCCAATGTGGGGCTCCATCCCAGGACCCTGGGATCATGACATGAGCCGAAGGCAGAGGCTTTAACCCACTGAGCCACCCAGGCGCCCCTATTTATCTCATTTTTCATTTTTATTTTACTTTATAATGTGTCTGTAAAACTTTTAAAGTGACATAGAAAAGAGAAGACTTTTGGTACAGGAGAGAAGATGAAAGAAACCCAAGAATAAATACAAGAATAACTATAAGAATGCCTGCAGCATTCATGTGTTGGTCACAGTAATTAACACCTGCTGCCACAAAAGTCACCTTCAAAATCTCGGTAGATTAGTATGATGACTCCTCCCTCAGGCAATGGCAGACTTTCTGTTCCAAACAATTACTCAGGGACTCAATAAAGTCTATGTGATCTTGCAACTATACCATCTAGATAACATGGCTCCTAAAATCATTACAGTAAAGAAGAAAGAGATGGAAAAGGCATATGGACTTTCAACTGCCTTTTGATGTGACACAAATCACTTTTATTCACAACCTAGTTATATGTTTTCTTCTAAATTAAAGGATGATTGAGAAAGAAAGCAAACACATAGAACACATGGTAACAATTCTATTCTCTATCACAGTAGAGATACTGAGGTCCCAAACATAGCAAAAGGATGAAACTTAGAGCAGAACAATTCTATCTCCTATAAGAGCAGAGAAGACAGAATGCACTACAAGCAGGTAGAGGTGATATGTATAGGTTAAGAAGTTAACATCTGATTGCTTTATAATATCTATAAAATGAAAATAGTGGGGCATTTAATTTTAAAGGAAAGGAGAGCATAGCATATGAAACTAACTTATTGGAGGGTAGAAAAATAAATAGATTAGGGACATGAGTAAAAATGCTGGATACTAGTGAGCATCCAGTTGAGCTTTATTCCAAATATATATATATATATATATATATATATATATATATATATATATATACAAGATATGTGATAGGATGTGTTAATTCAACCATATGGGGAAGAGTCAAGGTATTAGCAAGTATGGTGGATAGAAATGACAAACACATTTAGGATATAAGAAAATAAATAAATTTAGCAATAGCACTTAGAAGTTAAGATGAACATGTATGGATATAGAATGTATGAAGAAATGAAGCTTAGACCAAGTTAAGGAGACACATGTAAATAATTGCTGAACTGAAGAGATGATTGCTGAACTGGAAGTTATTAGTGTGGAGATACAGGTGGTTTTGATAGAACTGGAAATTCTGAAATCATGATTATAGAGGTACAGTTATTGGGAAAAAATTAGCTTTATGTCACAGCCATGAAACTGGGTGGCTAAAATCAAGTGGAGAGACCAGTTTATAGAAATCAAGAAGATCAAGGAACTTAATAAAAAATTAAGGGTTAAAGAGTTGCATGAATGTGTAAAAAGTGACATTACTATGATCTCAGTTTCATCTATTACAGATATTAAGGCAGTTAATAACATATTCAGGGAATGTGGGAAAGCAACCAAGTTGTATTTTCAAAGTTTCATATTTCAAAGAACTGTTTTTGTTTGTCTTGTTTTGTTTTTTGAGGGAGGGGCAAAAAGAGAAAAGGAAATAATCTACAATTACGATAAGAACAAAGAAAGCACGGTCTCTTCCAGTCTCTGTAAGACATGGGTATGAAAAGAAAAAAAAAAATTGTCTCTGAGAAACTTCAAGAGAATTACAGCCTTTTCAGAAACCCAGACTTCAAAGAAAGAAAAAGAAAGGAAAAAAGAAAGAAAGAATTATAAATGGAGAATTTGAGGATATACAGAACTTAACTCTTTGCAGACCTTAAATGAAAACATGATACCAAGTCGAGCTAATGTAAGATGACTTGGAAAATTATATATTTTTTTGATGGTTGAGCTAAAAATGAGGTTATCTGTGACAGGATTAACAATCGGTCATGGTCTTACCAGAATCTTGGAAGAGTATGGCATCTACATTTTAACTTGATAGATGCTCTTTGGTTAATGATCATAATTCACTCCATTCCCACCACCAGGTTTTTAGGTATTGAGAATAGGAACAGGAAGCCTGGACACATCCACTCACACTGTACTAATACTTTCTTCTCCAATAATTTATTTACTCTAAACTAAAATATAAGCTGGTCAGCCATCTTCCTAACAGTTAATAAACAAGAATTAAGGCCCATAATTAAATACAGTGAAACCTTTCTAAAATTCTGCTGTTAATGGAGCCTAAATAACCACTATTGTCTGGAAGTGAGTAATCATTCAGGTTTCGCCTGAACACCTCACCTAACATAAACACTTTGTCAGGAGACAGCTAGTTCCCCTGCTCACATGTTTTTGCTGTGGAGAGAATATTATAACCTTTCTTTTTTGGGGTGTACAGGATTATTAGAACAATTTGATCTTCTCTGCTGCTTCAATTAAGAGAGTAGCCAAAGTGAAGCCCCTCTGGGGTTCAATTTCTTTTTTATTTGCCTCTCATTATAGGGCTGAATTTTGACTCATCTGACCTTAGAGTAAAATAGCTGTACAAGTATAATAAGTCTGTTAAAATAAATAAATAAGTAAATAACTCTGTCCAAATCAAATATTCTGTAGTATTAATCCCATTAACAATGCATCTGAAGTTATGGTCTCTAATCAGGGGTTAGTATTAATAAGCTTACATAATTTTTCTCCTAATATTCTGACTACTGTGCCATACCTTTTCTTTGTTCCAATCTGTGGAACAAATTGGCTATTATTTTTTTCTTTTTCTGTGTGTGTATCCCATTAAACCCTAAAGTTTCATTTGGTAAATAGTCTAAGAAATACTCTAAAATCATAATTCACTTAACTTTTTTGCTTTGTGCACATATTTAGATCTAAATACCTAAATTTTTGGCTCATAGACTGTTATATAAATTTTTGCAAGAGCTATTTGAGTGACTTAATTTGTAATAAAAGAATTCCCATATCATTCATCATATATGTTTTTGTCCTTTTTTCTTTCCACTCATGGAATCATCCCTTTGTCAGGACAATTAATAAGTGGAAGCACTACCCCTGCCATCAAGACTCAGGTTGGTCTTGCCAAAAAGCCCCCAAAACAGTCTCAGCAGAGTCCAATTTCAGTTTTATTCCCCAAGATCTGAATTATTCAACTTTATATAGTTAATAATTAATGTAAGACATTAACAGTATGATCTCTATGGAGCTAAGACAGCCAAGACTTTTCTCTACTTCTTTATATTCTTTTTATCATAAGATAAAAATGGCCACCTGGCTTTTATGAATGTTGGAAGCATGGCTTCTCATATATTATAAACAATTGCTGCAATTAGGAAACACATAATGCCTGTAGAAAATAAAATACAATGCAGACTCAATGTATACTAAAGACATACATATAAAAAAAGAAATAATTCAGAGAAACATTATCTTAGGAAGTTTAGCACTATCTGTATTTTAGGGAAACTTTTGCATTACCTTGTCACACAGTTGATATTTGTTATGGTTCCACAAAATCTCCTTTCCTAATCATAGTTGTTTAAAATTGATATTAAAAAGTTGTTATGGGGGGGGCACATGGGTGGTTCAGTGGGTTAAAGCCTCTGCCTTCAGTTCAGGTCATGATCTCAGGATCCTGGGATCCAGCCCCGCATCAGGCTTTCTGCTCAGCAGGGAGCCTGCTCCCACCAAATTCTTTAAAAAAAAAAAAAAAGTTGTTATTGGGGAACCTGGGTCGCTCAGTCAGTTGGACAGTCAGGTCTTGGTTTCTGCTCAGGTCATGATCTTGGGATCCTGCTCCACGCTTCATGGAGAGTCAGCTTGAGGATCCTCTCTCTCCTTCACCCTTTGCCCCCTCTCCCCCTGCTCTCTTTAATAAATATATAAATCACTTTTTAAAAAGTTATTGTTACATAGTTTTCTTAGAATCCAGGAAAATATCTACACTCTTGTGTGCACAATATTCAATGACATTTATTTATTTATTTATTTACTCTCTACACCGAACATGGGGCTTGAACTCACATCCTTGAGGTCAAGATCCACATGCTCTATGGACCTGAGCCAGCCAGGTGCCACCCCTACAATATTTAATGCTGTTTAGAGTTGAAAACTGCTTTTTTTTTTAAATGACTATTTTATTTTCTGACCTCCATTTGTTAGCCCATCACTGTTTCAAAGGTCTTAAAGTCCAAGTAATCATTAAAAGATCTAACAGCTCAAATTAGCTATTTTTCCCTCTTTGTTCTGTATCAGGCTTTGAAAATAAACTTTAAGAAAAAATTTCCTAAAGCTAAAAAGCAACAAAAGGACTAAACAATTAGAACTAATTACTGTGATGGTGGTTGTATCCTTCCATGTCCTAATCTAAGTAACTCTAAATTTTCCTGCTATAAAAATGTATGTTACATAAAGAAAAGAACTATTCTGAGTTTATGTATGGTATTTTTCAAATCAATATACATATTTAAAATAATTCATCATATATAGATATACATTGACATGATGATATATTAATTCACCCTGAAGACTGTTATTGAAAATCATGTTCTTAATGAATCAGTTAAAGTAATTCTGTGCATTCTTATAAGTTCTATGTACTGACTTGAAAGTAATATTGGTTGGCAGTATCTTTTTTAATATATGATACTGCATTTTCTATTACGGTTGTGATGGAAAATACAAATTCTATACAGAAGATCATGCTTAGGGCTGATTATAGTGAATGGTTCAGTTCACTAGAGTCTTTTTTTCTTTACATTCATAAGAAATAACCAAAATTTCTAAGAAAAAAAATCTCTAGAGAAAAAAGAAATGAATTATAATCAAAATGGCATTTCATTCAAATAAATACCCAGTGTGATTCTATAGTCCATGCAGATCATCATATAACTTATGTTCCATTTCTCTAGTTGCTCATCCATTTTTACTAGAAGATAACTTGTGTATTGTATAGACATTATTAGTTTTGATGTTTTTTCCCTCCAGTAGATTTTCTTCATAATTATCTCTTAGACTTAGACTTATTTCCATTGCTGTCAGATTTCCCTCTCAAAACCCGCATCTCTGATGCTGGCCAATTTTACTGATGCTCTAAAACCCAAAGAAGGGGCGCCTGGGTGGCTCAGTGGGTTAAAGCCTCTGCCTTCAGCTCAGGTAATGATCTCAGAGTCCTGGGATCGAGCCCGGCATCAGGCTTTCTGCTCAGCAGGGAGCCTGCTTCCTCCTCTCTCTCTGCCTGCCTCTCTGCCTACTTGTGATCTCTGTCTGTCAAATAAATAAATAAATCTTAAAAAAAAAGTTTAAAACCCAAAGAAGATGGTGAAAGAGGTCAGGACTTAATTCGAAAAGTGCCCAGGTTGTTTATTTATTTATTTTATATATTATATTTATTATATATTTATGTATTTTATATTTATATAAAATATATTTATATTACTTTATATTTATTATATATGTTTATTTATATATAAATATATGTAAATACTTGCTACTCTTTACTTTCTATAAAACTGACACACCAGCAAGTTCAGAAATATTCAAATTATAAGGTCAGCTTAATTTTAGAAGGCATTTGAAACACTGAAGAAGATTTTTTTTTAAATTTCTGATTACCTAGAATTATTTTTTTTGTTTATTCCAACTAAGGGATTATTTAATTTCTTTATACTTAAAGAGGAACAGAAATGCTGAGAAAATATGGTCACAGTCTTTAAAAGGTTAGAATAAAGTAAAATGGACCTCAGGTCCCTGCAAGGTAGAAATAAAATTCTAAGTACTCAAGGGTTTTGCTCCAAATCCCTGAGACCTCAGACGCATGTGAGGTCAAGGTGAAACAGAAATACAGTAGTCTTTACAAAAAGTAAAATCAGTTATGAATCAGCTCAGTTTTCAGCTGGATAATTATGATGTGGCACTATCTTATATGGTAGTCAAAATCAAAGGACTTGAGGAGAATTTCCCAAATTCTTATGAAGATGTGGAGATAAACATCAGAGGTTAGGTGTGGACAAGTTAGAGATTCATGCTATACAACCCAGACTTCTTTTGGTTCCCATGTAAATCAGCATACAAGGAGCAAATGTGTGCCTGAAATAAAATACCTCTCATAAAAGTAGAAACTCATGTGAAAAAAATGATATATTCTCAATTGTTTAACATGATTTCCAGAAATGAAACTGAATTCTCTTTGGAAATAAAAACTTATGATTTTATTTATTTATTTATTTTTACATACTGTTTTCTCATTTGTTTTCCAAGAGAAAATCTGCTCCTACTTCTAATGTATATTTTCTGTAGAAAGAGCACTCATGTTGTAACTCTGCAAAACTGGGCAACATATACAAGGAAATGTGTTTAGGTGTTTGATACCTAAAAACAGGAATACTCAGCAAGGTAAACCCCACACTGAATTTATCACTCTGACTGGGGATGTCTCCCCTACTGTGGCACAGCGAGCTGGAGTCCAAGCAGAACACCATATTCTCAGTCAACAGAGGGGGCAGAGGAAGATTTTTAGGAGAGGTGAAGCGACTGACATATGTGGAACTTTGACACTCAAAGAAGAAAGTACACTGAGGGAAAACCAGTGATTGCCTCTGCGTTCCCAAATGAGAGCTTGACTGCTTATGCCCAGGTAGAGCCTTTCTGACGCTTGTCATAGAAAGGGTGAGTTGAGAAAAGAATGGGAAGCTAGTAGTTGAGCAATTCTGGGGGAAGTTGGAGATCTATTCACAGCAAAGAGAGTCCGCATGAACGCATCTTCAAAGCTCAAGTTCTCAAGTTTAGACACAAGAAAGGCCATGCCTTGGCTAAGGAACATGACATGGAGTAAGTTATTTAGGAGCTTCACCCTAACAAAATATGAAATTATGCCTTGAAAAAAATTTTAAAGGAAACAGTATAGATATAGGGCCTTACCAACGTGTAACTGCTTCAAGAAAATTTAGGCTTTCCATAAATTTATAACAACACATATTCAAGACTGCACAAGCTCAGAATGGATAGCCAGTAACTAAATTGTGTCTAAATTGAACTGAATTGAAATCTATGACAAAAACATCAAACTATATCTTGGCTATGGTGAATAATGTTGCCATGAACACAGGAATACAAGTATCTCTTTAAGATAGTGATTTCACTTCCTTTGGTTATATCCAGGAGTTGAAGTTGCTGGATCATATGGGAGTTCTATTTTTAACAGGAAGCTCCATACTGTTTTCCATAATGTTAGTGTCCACCAACAGATGCATGGATACAGAAAGATGTGAAAAAGAAAATAATGCTATTCAGCCTTTAAAAGAAAAGAGAGAAAGAAAAAGAAGGAAATTCTGCCAGTTGTGATAACACAGATGAGACGAGAGGACATCTTGTTAAGTAAAATAAGCTGGAAATAAACCAGAGAGAGAGAGAAATACTGCATGGTGTCACTTAAATGTGTAATCAAAAACAAAACAAAACAACAGAAAGGAAATTGAACTTACAGAAACAGAGTGTGTGGTAGTAGTTTGTGTGTTGTGGCTGCCAGGGGCTGGGGACAGGGGCGTGAAAGAGAGAAGTTGATAAAAAGGCATAAATTTCAGTGATAAGCTCAAACTTTTTTGGTCTTTATATTGATTTTTTTTAAATTTAAATTATTATTATTCTACTTGGTTACAGGTGCCACAGCATTATTTGAGAATTGGGAGATCATATATTTGACTAAAATCACTTAAGACAAGGACTTCTGTAAAAGTGTTCAAGGTACTTCAACAGTCATATTCCATAACAACTTATCCAATTGTATATTTTTTCATCTTTTTTTACATGACCAAGTGGATTTTCCCCTATAATTTGGATGTCAACTATTCAACTTTATCAGCATCTAAAGAATTAGCCCCGTACCTGGTGATTGTTAGTGGTAAGGACCTTAGAAGTAAAAAATTGAAATCAGTGAAACAGATACAATCCCATTAATGATTTATTACATGATTTTCCCTGGTTTCTTACCTGTAATGCATGATTAAATTACACCATTAAGATAGTCTGAACATTACTATTTTGAGAATATCTAAGAAATAGCTTTCCATTTACAGAGGGTTTTATGTTAGTTTTTTGCTAACCCACTAAATACTTTATAAATAACATTTAATAGGCACTTCTAATTAAATGTTTAGTTTGAAATTAAAGGTTTTTAAAATCTTTTCTTCCTTCTAAAACCATGTCAAAATGCAAGTATATAATACATGGGGTTTTTGTTTGTTTTTGGTGATTTTTAAAAAAGATTTATTTATTCTAGAGAGAAGGAAGCAGTAACCTTGATAATTAGTCTTCTTAAGCTTTATTGTGTTTTATTAACAATCCCCATCTCCTATTCCCACAGCACTCTCTACCCTCAGTTATAGGAGAAAGTAGTACAGATTTAAATGGATTAGATCAATCATGATTCTTCACCTACGCTGTTTCCTGAGCAGAGCCCATGAATACCTTAGAAGAGAAGTAGGTATGCATGTCTACTACATTAAGTTGAAATATTGTTTCGGCTATGGGTTCCACATGTGATATTTTAATTATGCTACTAAACTGCATAATATCATGATAATAAATTAGATTAACATAATAAAAACAGTATCAAATTCACATTTGATCCTTTTTTTTTTTAAGATTTTATTTATTTATTTGACAGAGAGAGATCACAAGTAGGCAGAGAGGCAGGCAGAGAGAGAGAGGAGGAAGCAGGCTCCTTGCTGAGCAGAGAGCCCGATGCGGGACTCGATCCCAGGACCCCGAGATCATGACCTGAGCCGAAGGCAGCGGCTTAACCCACTGAGCCACCCAGGTGCCCCACATTTGATCATTTCGATTTTCAAAATAGCCTATGTAAGTTACATGCAAAATTATTCCTGCTTCATATTTCTGAGTTGAAAGTTCTGGTACTCAGATAGCTTACTTCACACAAATATTTTAAAGGAAAAATAAACCCGAGAAAGGCTTTCAATTATACAGAGTCTATGAGATAAAGACAGTCATACCAAATAAAATACTTTGTGTACAATGATCATTTTTTTTTCTGAAGGTCCTCACTGAGTCATCACTATGAAAATTTTGAATAAACAAAGAGTTATGATATGACATTTCTCTTGATACAGATCTCCAGAGATTTACGCTTTCTTGAAAATTTGTTAATTACCCTTGCAAATAAACAGTACAAAATAAAAATGTCAAAACTGAACCTCTGAGTATCCCCTGTGATATGCTACATCTATTTTCTCATCCATTTCAAGAATTGCTACTGCGATTTATACTGGTTTTGCTCAAACTAAAAAGCTGAAGTAATTCTTTTTTTTTTTTAAAGCAATTTTATTTTTTATTTTTTTAGAAGGAGAGAGCACACACCTGAGTGGGGAGATGGGGAGGGGCAGAGGGAGAGATAGACTCTCAAGCAGACTCCACATTCACTGTGAAGTCCTACATGGGGCTTAATCTCACAGCCCTAAGATCATGATCTGAATCTAGGGTTGGAGGTTTAGCTAACTGAACCACCCAGGCACCCCTAAACTAATACAAGTATTGACTCACATGATGCAAAATCCATGTGACATGGATGTCACAGCATCCATCATAAACATTTTAAAGCTACTTAAAACATAACTTCAGAGCACCTGGGTGGTATAGTTGGTTGAACATCTAACTCTTGGTTTTGGCTCAGGTTGTGATCTCAGGGTTGTGAGACTGAGCCCCGTGTTTGGTTCCATGATCAATGCCAAGTCTGCCTAGGATTCTGTCTCTCTCTCTCTTTGTCTCTCTGTCTCTATCTCTCTCAAAATAAATAAATAAACCTTAAAAAAATAACTTAAATAAAATATATATTTCATTTTCATTATACTCACCACTCTCATATTATATTTCTAAATCAAATTTTGGGCTACTGCATGGCCTCTGAAATGATTGTCTTGCCTTCATCCCTGCCCAACCCCACAGACTGTTCTTCATATAGCAACCAAATTGGTACCTAAAATTCTAAGTCAAATAAAGTCATTCAGCTCCTTACTCAGAAATTTCCAATGGCTTTACTGCATTACCTCCTTTCTCTTCTTCAGGAATTCCACAGCAACTAACCTCAGACTGTTTGGACTTGTCTCTACTCACCATAGATATTTACAGGGCTCAAAAATGGTTTTCATTATTACCTTATCCTCTATGATAGTATTTTATGTATTATATATTTTATATGTTATATATATATATATATATATATACACACACACATATACACACATACTGTATGGTGTGTATATGTATTATGTATATGTGTGCACATAATTTATTAATAATGAATGCTATAGGGAATAAAGATTTGGATATCATGTGGATCTTTCTGCACATTGTAGGCTACATAAGAGAACAGACTTTCTTTTCTTGTATATTGCCATATGTCCAGTCACTAAGAAGATGTCTGGAATATGTTAAGTATAGTCTCAATAAACTTTTTTAATGCTTACGTGAATGAGACAAACATACTGGTTCTATATTTGTAAATGTTCATTTTAGAAGTTTTTTTGAGGGTTTTGGGTTTTAAAGAATCATCTACAAATTTTGTGTGTAGCCCCAGAATATAATTTGCATTTGCAAATAATGTACTAAATTTAATTATATTACTTTTATAATATATCAGTCATCTGAATTATTTGTCAAGATTCTGATTATTTTCTGATTGACAAGATAATTTCTAGTTATTTAAAATATCTCTATGTTGATGCCACCTAATTTTGACATTTCAATTTTGCTGTAAGTTTTTAAATTATCCTATACCCTCTCTCTTTAATAAAGTATCTTGAAAATAAACGTCAATTAGAGTTATGTCTTTTTTCTTTTTCTTTTTTGCAACCTAACACAGCCCTTAAGTTAGCATGACATGTATATCAAAATAAAAACATAGATCTCTTAAAATTAAAAAAAAAGTTCTTCATATATCATTGTGAAATAATAAAATCTTAACTTCTTTCAAGGTACTCGGAAGTGTGACTTCCAAGCAGAATGCAAATTATAATGAACAATATACTTCCAATCATTTGCCAAGGTATTTAAAGTAAAGTATAATCACCTACCATTAAATCACTTTTATCCTGTAGTGTACTTCTGATTAAGAAATGTTCTTTTACCTGGTCAGAGAAAACTAAAAAAAAAAAAAAAAAAAAAAAAAAAAAAAAAATCTGTCATATGATTAGCAGTAATGCAATTTTTCCATTAAAAGTATACTACTAAATTGAAGTAAAATAATTGTTTGCACTAAAATAAAAGTACTGGAATAAAAGAAATGCATAAAAATCAAATTTTAAACTTTTAGGATTTTTATTTTTATTCAGTTTCGGATAAGTATTGCCTCACAACATTTCTAATGGTGATCTATTGCCCACAATGGGAAGAATGTATACCAACCAATCCTAGGTTAGCATAAATACACCCATGCATATATACATGGCATATATAAATGCCTCTAGCTGATTTTAATAAACCATTTGTTTCTTAACTTTACAACAGTGATTAAAATGATAATTGTCACTAAGGTTTGAACTACTGGTTGATATTAAAAAGCAAGTTTATATTCATTAACTATTATTTTAAAATATACTTCTTAATAAAAATGACATACCTTGTAAGGAAGATTGCTAGGCAAATTGTCCATATCCCTCAATAGATAATATGGTTACTCAGTACTAAGCTGATTTTTTATGTTAACATATTTCTCAGTGGCTTAATCTGATTTTCATGCATTCCTATTTTATCAGAAAATATAAACCACAGAATATAATTCTGATTCATATACAAAATATCCCCTTCTCACATTAGTTTTCAGTGATAATTAACATCACCCACATAATTCGGTTTTACAAAATTCCAAATTAAATCACTCTTTTATGCTTTATGGTTATAAGTCTTTTGGGTAATTTTCATTCTATTATTATCTAGTAGTCATTGTAATGAACACTTAGAAAGACCTTTCAATAACATTTTTGCTCACTATCAATTTTGGAAGTGTTCATCGGACAATTTTATGATAAGTGGCAAATTACTTCCAGGAGTTTAATGAAGTCCCTTTTTACTCACAATACTCCTTTATTTATTGATCCCCCTTTTTTCTGTATCCATTTGGTATTATGCATTAGTCATTCAAGGACATAATTAACATAGACAATCTCTTTCTAATTCTCAGGACAAACTTTCAAGGCTTTTTACAAATGTATCAAAATTCAGTAGATAAAGCAAAAAAAAAAATATCATTGAGTGCTTTATTGGGAGAAAGCCATATAGATATTCTGAATCAAAGCCAGTAACCAAATTATTTGATATTATAGATTAACATAGTCTGTAATACTGAGTTGCGAAAAGAGAGTCATAAAGGAATGGTGAATATTTTAAAACTCTTGTGGATAAATATAATTTTTAAATTACAGCACTTAAATTTTATCACTTAATTGCATCATCTTTATGCAATAATAATAATGATTACTTTTGAACAAATATAAGTGGCAGAGCAGAAGGCTGGAAAACATTTTAATTATCTTACATATAAGTAAGTATAAGTATATAATTTCCTTTCTGCTACTGCTGTTAAGCAGTATAATTTACTTGCAATTTAAAACCTGAGCTTCAAAGTCACATAGGTTTCTCTTTTATAGTTTCCAAGTTGATGCCATTCCATATAAATTCTTCAAAATACATGCAGTGTATATTTTATACATAAGAAGTCATAACATTTGATTATAGTATCATCTTTTATTCTTAGTGGTTATTTTAGGTATTGACACAATTTTTATGGTATATGTTATCAAAATAATCATTTTGTATATCACACATTATCAATAAATATAACTACATTTCTACCATATTTTAGATGGTGGGAATAAAGATCTTCGCAACTTCAACACACATCGCTCAGGGACTCACACAGGTAAGAGTTGGAATTGTTTAATTTGGCATAAAGTTTCAATAGCTTAGAAGTGCTCCTAATTATTACAAAGCCAGAAATCAGGTAATACTTTTCAGTATTATTATTAGGTTCCTGATTACTTTCCATAACTTGTTTTAAAAAACCCTATTAATATTATGCTATTTTTTCTAATAAATATACTCCATTAAAAATAAACTCCAGTATCATTTGTACTCATATCAAGCATGCCATCCTAATGACTTCAGTTTTTTCATTGTCACTTGCATCCACATTAATCAAATGGAATTAAAAGAAAATATTCTTCATTTTTTCTTAATTACTTTTTCATTAAAACCTTAACTAAATAAAATTAAATCATTTCCAAGGCCTCTTTTGGTAAAAATTAATAAAACTTTAATCACCTGCATTAAAAAAAAATAAATGTTGGGGTGCCTACGTGGCACATTTGGCTGGGCAGCCAACTCTTGGTTTTGCCTCAGGTTGTTATCTTTATATTCCAAGATCCAGCATGTAACTCCATGCTCAGTGGGAAGTCTGCTTGACATTCTCTCTCCCTCTTCCTCTGCTCTCTTGCTCATGCTCAATTTCTTTCTAAAATAAATAAGTCTTAAATATGTGTGTGTGTGTGTGTGTGTGTGTGTGTGTGTGTGTATCTCTATCTCTATCTATCTATCTATCTTATCTAGTCTCCAAAATGGTATACACACACACACCATTCTGAGAAATACAGCAGAACAACTTCTTAATGAGTGTGAAAGAATGTGAAGTCGTTCTTAGGAGTTGTTTTCAGGGTAGTAATATGACTATATGAGCTTTTTAATTCAAATCTTTCCAAGATCAACCTGGAAATATTTTGTCAGTGGCTATATTAGGTAAATGAGGTAAAATTAGTTTCATCTTAGTCTCATTTTTTTTCTAATTAATCCTATTTGTAGTAAAATTCCTCTGTTGGGCCTAATACTAAAGGCTGAATTTTGGAATAACCAATAATTAAATGAGAATTTTGTACTGAATTAAAACATAAACTCTTCCAGAACCAATCATGGAACTAAGAATTGAGAAGGCAAAATAGTAACACTGAAAGGGCAAAATAAGTATAATTTTACTGATACAAAGTCATATCCTGATTGATGGTAGGAATGTGACAAGTACAAGGATTATCAGTACTCAGGAAAATGACATTGTCATATGCCACAAAACTTGAATCTTTAACTTTATGAGTAGTGCCACTTGTAAATTACCATTTTTCACTTTGGTATCCACCTGATATATAAAATTGTAATGCAGATAAATTGTGAGATTAGCTTACTATTTTGGTTCCTGCTTAGTTTGTCTAACTTCCCATTTGAAATACATACCCAATGAATAGCAAACTCTTCCAAATAGTTCATATCTTAAGATAAAGTATGTTTTACTGAAAAAATTACCTAAGACTTAGGAGGCTTAATATAGCTTCTGAACTAAGACTTAATAGGAGAACATTTCCTGCATTTGTATTTGTCCTAGTGAATAAAACCTGAAATAAGAATCATATGATTTCTCCAACTTCATCTTTTTCCTAAAGATGAAGCCATGAAAAACACTGGTGAATTCTTTAATGCTAACAGACTCAAACATAGAATCTCTGATTACCAATTACAGAATCGAAATTTAAAGAAAAAATAGTTTAGTCTTTGTAATTTGGTTGTGGAAAAAGTTGTTATATTCAGTTTCACTAGTTGAACTAAATGACACATATGAGACAGCAGCATAAAAAAATCAATACACTTGGATAATGCAAAATAAATTATCTAAAACAAATAAAGTATAGAATATTGGGGAAAATTAGACACAATTATCAATAGCAGATGACAAAGCAGGTGTGATGATTAATTTTATGTGTCATTTTGGAGGGTTTTTGGGTGAGATTACATTTAAATCAGTGAACTTGAAGTAAGCAAAATGCGAACTGTTTCAGCCACTATGGAAAACAGTATAGAGGTGCCCCAAAAAGTTAAAAATAGAACTATCCTATAACCCAACAATTGCACTACTAGGTACTTACCCAAAGATAACAAAAATACTGATTTGAAGTGGCACATGCACCATGATATTTATAGCAGCATTATCAGCATTAGTCAAATTATGGAAAGAGTCTAAATATCTACTGACTAATGATGAATATATATATGCCACATCTTCTCTCTCTTTATATATATATATGTATATATACATATCTCAATATAATGATATATATTGATATATATATGTATATATACATATCTCAATATAATGATATATATTGATATATACATATATATGTGTGTATATATATATATGGATATATAAAGTGGAGTATACTTGGCCATCAGAAAGAATGGAATATTGCCATTTGCCATGACATGGATGAAGTAGATTATGCTAAGTGATATAAATCAGTCAGAAAGACAAATACCATTTGATTTCACTCATACGTGAAATTTAAGAAACAAAACAGATAAATATAAGGGAAGAGAAAAAAAAAAGAGAGGGAGACAAATCATAAGAGCCTCTTGACTACAGAGAGCTGAGGGTTGAGGAAGGGAGGTGCGTGGGGGTGGGCTAGATGGTGATCACTATTAAGGAGGGCACTTGTTGTGTTGAGCACTGGATGCTATATGTAAGTGATGAATCACTAAATTTTACTCTTGAAACCAATATCCATGTGGGTGGGCCTCATCCAGTCCGTTGAAGGGTTGAACAGAACAAAAAGTCTGGCTTTTGCAATCAAGAGGGAACTCTCTAGCAGAGTAGAGATGGATTGGAACTGCACCATCAGCTTTTCTGGGTTTCTAGACTGCGGGACTACACTGCAGATTTGGGGCTTACCTGCTCTATAATTGTATAAGCCAATTTTTCTTGTAATACATTTTTTTTCTCTCTTATATACAGATTCTATTGGTTTGTATTGCCCTGGAGAACTCTAATAAATCAGTATAACAAGTAATTGCAAGCACAGAAAGATATGAAGGAGAGATAAAGATTGCCAAGGGGAAAGACTGTCAGAAAAAATATAAATTATATAATTGCTAAAATCTTTCAAAGATAGAAAAATCATAAACCCAATCAGGAAAATTGAAACATGTTTACAGGTTAGATGATTAACCAAAATGACACATAGTTTCATCAAAAGCACACTGAAATTCCAGTAAGCAATTTGATATATAAATGTTGAGAAGTTGAGTCTAAACTGTACATGGAATTGTAAGGATCTAAGATGCCAAAAACAATCTTGGGGAAAAAAAAATGGAGAACTTGCATTTCCCTAATATTAAATCTAACTAAAAATTTGCAGAAATTGAAGGAATGCAATATTGGCATAAAAGAAGAAAAATTGATGAATGGATCAAAATGTGGATTCTACATTTAGAAACATACTTAAAATGACAATGGGTTTTTAAAAGTGCCAAACAATTTATTAGGGAAAGGAAATTCTTTGTTAAAATAATGGTGGTGAAACTGGGATGTTCATATAGAATAAATGAATCTAAATTCACCTTACATCTTATGAAAAATTTGAGATGCATTATAGACCTAGATACAAAGGTTTAAATTTTTAATTTTAAATCTTCTGGTTGAACACATAGGAAAACTTAATTCCAACCTGGATGTTATTTAAATATTTCTTATACAAGATACTGTGAGCAATATTAAACATACTGTTAGATTACATTTCAAAAATATTTATTTAATAAACTCTTTTCCTCTAATGACACCAGTATTACAAAACTTATAATTTTCTGAGATTTGTAGTCACAGTATATAAAAAACATCTATAGACAAACATCACCCACAAATGCAAGTTACTTGAACAAAATCTTCATGAAGGAAAGGAGAATAACTTAATTACTACTTAACCATTCACAAGAATAGGTTTTTAATCGATTAAACACTTAATTATAAGAAATACATGTAGAAACTGAAAAGGAAGTGCAAGAAATGTTTTAATTTTATGTTAGGAAAAAAATTATGTTAAGAAATAATTTCTAGCAGATTAATGCTATTTACAACAAAATACAAAATTTAACTCCATTAACATTAAGAACATCTTTTACTCAAAATGCAGATAAAGAAAATTAAAAAGATAATACACAAAGAGGTAAACTGTTTTCCACTTATAAGGAGAAAATAAAGAATCACTATCTGGTATTAGGTAATAGTTTATTGTAAACAAATCAATACAAATTAAAAACAAATGTGTATAGACAATTTGGAGAAAAAGCACAAATAGCAAATAAAGTAGTGCAGAGATTCTCAACCCCTTTATGAATATTAGAAATGCAAACTAGACCAACAATGATATTCCTATTAATACCCAAGAAATTGGGCAAAGATAATTTATACTAAATGTATGGGAATACATGTTCACCAAAATAAATAGTGTACAGAAATATACACAACTAATATCAGATTATATTCAGAATAATATGCAAATAAGACAATTTTTAAAAAGATTTATTTATTTGTTTAGAGAGACAGCATGGGGGGAGGGATAAAGAGAGAGGGGGAAGAAGAGTCTTAACCGGACTCCATGCTCAACACTTGGGGATTGGGGCTTATTCTCATGACCCTGAGATCATGACCTGAGAGGGAACCAGGAGTCAGACATGTGACCGACTGTGCCACCCAGGTGCCACAATTCCTAAAACCATAGTGAAGAGTAAGAAAATTTTTGAAGAATAATGGAGGACAGATACATAAACCAAAGTCTGAACTCCATTTTCTATAACTGATGTATTCAAGAAGCTCATTGTCTCTTACAGCCCATCTTCCCTCCATAAATTATCCCACATATCCTCTCACTCTGGTATCTCCTCTCCTTGCATATTCTCTTTAAAATCCTGCTTTATATTATTCTACTGGAGAAACAAAAAAGGCAATCTCATGGAACTGCAGAAGACTCACATAGGGAATCCCCCCAAATATCATTGTCCTCCATTTGATAAACTATTCCAGCACCAATTTTCTTTTTTATAAGGATTAAAGTGATTATTAAATTTTATTGGAGAGAATAAATGTACATGAATAAAAAGTGTTTCAGTGCTATCACACATGGGAATTAGGCTATAGGCAAAGACAGGAAAATTCATTATCTCCGTTTAATTATTCTTAACCTTCCCAAGACATGAAGGATTTTTAATACTTCAAAAACATTGAAAATCCTTAAAATTACCTGCCTGACCCTCCAACAAAACATTGTTACATTAATATTTAAACTCTGATGTTATTTCTTACTCTTACTAATGCAAATTCATTGATCTTACTTTTTAAAAACATATGTACATTTTAAATAATACTGAATACTTTCTATCATCAGAGTTGACTAAAAGTATATAGATAATGAATGTGCTGAAGGCAACCATACCAGACACTAAATAGAAAAAATTAACTCCTCCCGCTAGATATTTTATAAACATACAGAAAATCAAGGAAACACTGTTTTAACACATGTTGTGATAAAAGAACATATATATAAGAAAATTATTAAAATCATACATTCTCATATTTATGGCTACAGTACTGATGAGACTAGAAAGTAGGAATGCAAATGGCTTAAATGCAAAAATAATGATGATAATAATAAGAAGAATAAAAAATAACAATAAATTAAATTATCTGACAACAAAAGTAATTCTAATAATAAAGTAGAGTGTTCACCTGATTACCTTCTTTCTCTTGTCTTCAACCTCCAATGCTATTTTTAACTTTTTCATAAGAATATTGAACAATTCTTAAAATGTATGTTCTATAATTACATTATTTTAGAATGCCATTAAAATTCTTTTTTAAGGAAAATGTACATATGATTTATAAAGTGTTTTTTAAAACTTAAGTTTTTTCTTTCTAGTGAATTTGCAAAGAATGAAAAATAAAAACAGCATAAAACCAATTATACAGTATATGCATTTGCAAAATGAATTAACATGTTACATTTTCCTGTGTTAAAGCATTTGGGAATAAAGCATAGGTACCAAAGAGAGCACTACCCTTTTATCCCCATACTACAAAATCAGCAAACTCAACAGTTCATACGTAAAATGGGTCACAAAGGAAAAATTTCTCTACCATACGCAAAATGAAATCTTGGTTCATAGTTGATCTTACTCCCTGTGAGACCATGACATTATTAGTTTCAGTGTGTCTTCAGAATATTCATTTTATCAACCTTGCATGTACCTGTTTTGCACCAGTAAACCGTATTCAACTATACACAGTCCGCTGTCAATCACACAGTGAACTTTTAATGTAGCTTTTATCACTTATATCAGAAAGATCACTTCTCTCTAGGACCTCAGCATGTGGTTAGTTGTATAAAGTAGGTAAATATTCATGTAAAATTCAAGGAACTCCGTATTATAACTTCATCTAAGTTAAACACAATGGGGCATGATTTACATTAAAATTCAACCTGGTTACATGTACAGTTCTCTAAGTTGTGGCAAACATATACAATTTTGTTACCAGAAAATAATAGAAATATGCAATAATTACATTATCCCCAATTTCCCTTCATTCCCCAAACAAGCCAAGCATGATGTAGTTTTTAGTTATAACTTCGCTTTTTCCAAACAAAGTAAATAGAAAATACAGTATTACAGCCTTTTGTATCAAGCTTCTTTTTTTTTGCAACATAATGCTTCAAGATGAATCCCTGTGTTTTTTTTCTTTCTAAAGAAAAGTATTTAGATTTTAATAAAATTATTAATAGCTTCAGGTATGTTCTCTGGTATCTGGTAGTAACACAGTGATAGATACATTACTGGGCCACTTTCATTTGAGCACTTCAAGAATTCATGTTTTTACATGCATGCCTAGTTTGTTTCCTTCTTTAATGGAGTAGTATTTTTGTACATATGTACCACAGTATTTGCATCTAGTTAAAGGGCATCTGGATAATTTTCAATTTATGATGAAAATAAAATTTTAATAAATATTCATTTAGAATTTCAGTATGCTTTTAATTTCACTTGGATGAATATGTTGGAATGAGATTACTGGGCTGTATGGTAAGGAAATGATTAAATATATTTTTGTATGGTAAGTATATGATAACACATTAAGTGTAAAATTATGTTTAAGCTTACTTGTTTTCCAAAGCAGTTGTATAATTTTGCAGGATCATCATTTTCTTTATGAAAGTTTTAATTTTTTTTAAAGACTTATTTATTTATTTGAGAGGAAAGAGCATGAGCAGGAGGGGCAGAGGGAAAGCTAATCTCAAAGCAGATTCCAGGCTGAGTGTGGAACCAGGGCTGAGCTTGATCGCAAGACAATGAGATGCAGAGCTGAGTTGGAACCAAGAGTTGGGCGCTTAACCCACAGCACCATCCAGGTGCCCCAAAAGTTCTGATATTTTTTGTTTCTATTTCATTTGTTCCAAGTATACTCTAATTTTCATTTTTATTTCTTTGACCCATTGATTCTTCAGGAGTATGTTATTTAATTTCCACATTTTTGTGAATTTTCCAGCCTTCCTCCTGTTATTATTTTCCATTTTTATACTACTATGGTTGCATATTATTTTAATCAACTTAGTATTTCAGTCTTCTTAAATTTGTTAATACTAATTTTGAAACCTAACATTTGCTCTATTCTAGACAATGTTCTGTATGCACTTAAGAAGAAGGTATATTCTGCTGTTGAATGGAATGTTAGGTACATACCTCTTAGATCCATTTGGCCTGAAGTTTCAAGTCCAGTTTGCTTACTGCTTTGCTATCTAGATGATCTACCCATTATTGAAAGTGGGGTATTAAACTATCCTAGTGTTACTGCATTGCTGCATATTTCTGCCTTCATGTTTGTTAATATTTGATTAACATATTTGGATGTTCTGATACTGTTTGCCAATATATTTATAGTTGGGCAGCCTGGGGGGCTCATTTGGTTAAGCAGGTGCCTTTGGCTTAGGTAATGTTCTCAAGGTCCTCAGATTAAGGTCTGAGTCAGGCTCCCTACTCATGGGGAGCCTGCTTCTCCCTCTCCCTTTGCACTGTCTCCCCACCCTGCCACTCATGCTCTCCATCTCTTTGTCAAATAAATCTTTAAAATACATATATGTATATATATATATTTATATATATATATATATTTACAGTTGATATATTCTATTGAGATATTGACCCTCTTATCATTATATAATGACCTACTTTGTCTCTTATTAATGCTTTTTGACAAAATATCTTTTCTGTCTGATAGTTATAGCTAACCTTGCTCTTTTAGTTTCCATGTGCATGAAATATCTTTTATTCCCATCTCTTTAATTTCAGCCTATGTGTGTTCTATATTGAAAATGAGTCTCTTGTAGACAATACAGAGTTAGATCTTGTTCAATAAAAAATTGCATAAGGCACATATCGGTGATAAATTTTTTAAAAAGTGCTGACATTGCCAATAGCTATGTTCCCGATTATATTTTTCAAATATTTTGTGCTTTTTTCATAAACATTTTGCTAAAGTGGTGGCTGACATTCCAGGATAGTTGTGAATAGTTGAGGTGTCAGGAAATTTAAAGCAAAGCAACAGAAGGATCAATGTTGTTTCCTCACCTACACTGCTACATAAAGTACTTTATTTTTGGGTCTCATATTGTCCTCAGTATATTGTGAAGTTTCTGAACTGCCTTAGACATTATCCACTGAAGCCCCACTTTCTTTTTAGATTTCATTCTGATTTTTCTGATTTAAGCATTAAATACTTGACTGACATATACTAGATCATAACAGCTATGAATCTAAGCTCCTTTAAGCTTCATTTAATGTAATGACTTTGTTGTGACCTGTTTGTAGGGCAGATCTCTCATGGATAACTTCAGCAAGAATTGTTATTAAATTATGTTGATGTTCTGAAGTTCTTTTCAGTGGTTAGTCCTCATTAACCTTCATAAATGAGTGGCATTTTATTGTTCCAAATTGTTTTTTTGGTTCTGTATTATTATCGACAGCTTAAATTCATGTTTTGTTCTTTTCCCCCCGCTAATTTTGTTCCTAATTAGCTTTGGAAATTTCCCAGATAGGTTTAAAATGCAGGCTGCTTTCAGGTCACTTCAAGCAATTTTCTTATCAGCTAACTTAAACTGTGGCTCATAAATACTACTTATTGATTGATTCATCTATTTTATTTATTTAATAAAGGACTGGATTTATTTAATAAAGAACTGAAATACTGCATTTCAGAATGCATAGAAAGTATATTTGGCAACACTATTAATATTTTTATCTACAAGAAACCAATTTTGCCTTACTGAACACATTTTTACTTTTTCCACCTAAATGTGAAAGATGATTATAAAACATTCACCCACCTAACTTTACTTCTGGGTCCACACAAATACTTTATACTTCATATGTGTTTGGAAAAAAAATTTGTTACTCAACGTACTAGGCTATAAACATGTTAGATCATTCCACAGGAAGAAATAGTGTGTTTATTATGGTCTAGAACATACCTACATATATAAAACTGAAATAAAGTTTAATGAACTGAAAAAAAAAAACAAAAAAAAAACAAAAAAAATACTAAATAATTTTTAAATTATTTTATTCTATATCTTTTCAGTAGAATTAAATATTATAGTCAAATTAAAATTAATCAAAATGTGCACTTTAGTGTTTAAATTTAAAAAGAAGAGGGACATTTGTTTTATTTGTATGTGCCCCTTTGGATCACTATGTTTGATCTTTAGGGTAAATACCCAATAGTGCAATCGCTGGGTCATAGGGCAGTTCTATTTTCAACATTTTGAGGAACCTCCATGCTGTTTTCCAGAGTGGCTGCACCAGCTTGCATTCCCACCAACAGTGTAGGAGGGTTCCCCTTTCATTTGGTATCTTATCAAATTGCATATATAATTTGAAATATATAGTAGGTACATATATGTATATATAAAATTGAGGTGCAAAATAAATGTTTTAAACTGCTTTAGATATTATTATAGATTTTTTAAATTGCTCATTTCATGCCTACTATTTGCCATATGTTTTTAGAAATTCCTACAGCTCAGAAAAAGAGGTATTACTGCCACTAATTTAAAAATTTGGAAACTAAGACTTAAGAAGTTTAGTTATTTATCTTTGATTTATTACAAATAGCCTTTTCTAAAATCGATTTAGATTTCATTGCTCTATGATTAAGAAAGAGGATAGTTGCTCTGGTATATGAAATAATGCTTTGCAACTAAAGAAATTCAAGTTCAAGAATGTATGTGCTTTTTAATTAGTCTCCACAAATTCTCTGATAGTAGTGATTACTATTTCTAGAGATAATATTTAACTGACCTTTTTAAAAAAGTGATAAACACAGTTGCAAAAAAGGTAGTCCATCTCTTAAGAATTTTCTTTTGTCAATTCAATTTCTTTATTGACCATGCCTGTAATTCAGAAAACTGCAATGTATTTTGGAAGTTTATGGTTTTCTTCTCTCCGTTTAAAACATTCCATTCTTATATTGGTTTTGATTGAATTTCTATTTTATTTTAATATTTTAATTGGTACATTAAATACAAAGTGGAATAAAAAGGAATACTAATTTTAATTATCTTTATTTATCCATACCTCTGCTATTAAACATCAAATACAGTATATTTCCTAATCTGATGTTATTGTGGCATTATATGATTACATCACATGAAAGTTAGTATCAATCAATATACATATTTTTACAGACAGCTGTCATCCACAAATCAATTATTATTAGGTAATCAATATCCATGTTGCTCAAAGCACTTTAACTAAAGGTATATTTTAATGATCCTAGGGAGCTGAGAAAATGTAAAATGTGATTATATACCTACTTCTGAAAATGTTTACTCATGTATTATTTTAATAGCAGACAGTCTTTAAAATCCATTGATAAGAACGCTATGACAGAATTTGGTATATCTGTAGAATAAGTAATGTCATATTGAACAACAGTCCCAGTACATTTTAAACATAGTAAAGCATGGTCATAAAAAAAGGATTAAAAATCCAGAAGTGTTTTCCTTTTTATTATTTGAAATGTTAAAGGAAGGATAAATTTTGAACTTCACATTATCTTTAGTACACAAGGATGTTAATAAACTGGGGAATTGCCAAAAAAAGCTTTAAGTGGAAAATAATTTCATTCCATATGCATACAACATAACAGAATGCAGAAGCATTCAATATACATGTTGAGATGTATTTTAAAATATCCTAATATAATTTCACAATATTGGATTTTCCTAGACCTTTGAGCAAGGAGACTCATCAGAAGCTAAACAAATAGTTAATAGAGCATCCCCCCAATAGGGAGGACTTTACTTATTAAAATACTTTTGCCTTATTTTTAATATTTATGGAGAACTTATAATATGCCAGAAATAGTATTACAAATATTAGATGCATTAACTTAATACCTACATTGGTTTTGGGGGGTATTATTATTATCAAAATTTTAAGGATGAAGAATTGAAGTGAGTCAGATGAACGTATTAAGTAATTTGTCCAAAATGCTTAGAAAAAGGTAAGGCCGGGAATAAACCTAGGAATGATGGCTTCAGATCTTTAACAATTCTCTACATTCACATACAAGAAAGAGAGAGGTATGCATGGATCAGAGAGTTGCTGTAACAATCTAGTCTGTATTTCTTCTTCTTCTTTTTTAATTAAATTTATTTCTTTTCAGCATAACAGTATTCATTATTTTTTTGCACCACACCCAATGCTCCATGCAATCTGTGCCCTCTCTAATACCCACCACCTGGTACCCCAACCTCCCACCCCCCGCCCCTTCAAAACCCTCAGATTGTTTTTCAGAGTCCAGAGTCTCTCACGATTCACCTCCCCTTCCAATTTCTTCCAACTCCTTTCTCCTCTCCAACTCCCCATGTCCTCCATGCTATTTGTTATGCTCCACAAATAAGTGAAACCATATGATAATTGACTCTCTCTGCTTGACTTATTTCACTCAGCATAATCTCTTCCAGTCCCGTCCATGTTGCTACAAAAGTTGGGTATTCATCCTTTCTGAAGGAGGCATAATACTCCGTAGTGTATATGGACCACATCTTCCTTATCCATTCGTCCGTTGAAGGCCATCTTGGTTCTTTCCATAGTTTGGTGACTGTGGCCATTGCTGCTATAAACATTGGGGTACAGATGGCCTTTCTTTTCACAACATCTGTATCTTTGGGGTAAATACCCAGGAGTGCAATTGCAGGGTCATAGGGAAGTTCTATTTTTAATTTCTTGAGGAATCTCCACACTGTTCTCCAAAGAGGCTGCACCAACTTGCATTCCCACCAACAGTGTGAGAGGGTTCCCCTTTCTCCACATCCCCTCCAACACATGTTGTTTCCTGTCCTGTTAATTTTGGCCATTCTAACTGGTGTAAGGTGATATCTCAATGTGGTTTTAATTTGAATCTCCCTGAGGGCTAGTGATGATGAACATTTTTTCATGTGTCTGATGGCCATTTGTATGTCTTGATTGGAGAAGTCTCTGTTCATATCTTCTGCCCATTTTTTTTTATATGATTGTCTGTTTTGTGTGTGTTGAGTTTGAGGAGTTCATTATAGATCCTGGATATCAACCTTTTGTCTGTACTGTCATTTGCAAATATCTTCTCCCATTCCGTGGGTTGCCTCTTTGTTTTTTTTTTTTGACTGTTTCCTTTGCTGTGCAGAAGCTTTTGGTTTTGATGAAGTCCTAAAAGTTTATTTTCGCTTTTGTTTCCTTTGCCTTTGGAGACATATCTTGAAAGAAGTTGCTGTGGCTGATATTGAAGAGATTACTGCCTATGTTCTCCTCTAGGATTCTGATGGATTCCTGTCTCACGTTGAGGTCTTTTATCCATTTTGAGTTTATCTTTGTGTACGGTGTAAGAGAATGGTCGAGTTTCATTCTTCTACATATAGCTGCCCAGTTTTCCCAGCACCATTTATTGAAGAGACTGTCTTTTTTCCACTGTATAATTTTTCCTGTTTTGTCGAAGATTAATTGACCATAGAGTTGAGGGTCCATATGTGGGCTCTCTACTCTGTTCCACTGGTCTATGTGTCTGTTTTTATGCCAGTACCATGCTGTCTTGGTGACCACAGCTTTGTAATAAAGCTTGAAATCAGGTAACATGATGCCCCCAGTTTTATTTTTGTTTTTCAACATTTCCTTAGCGATTCGGGGTCTCTTCTGATTCCATACAAATTTCTGGATTATTTGCTCCAGCTTTTGAAGAATACTGGTGGAATTTTGATCGGAATGGCATTAAAAGTATAGATTGCTTTAGGCAGTATAGACATTTTAACAATGTTTATTCTTCCCATCCAAGGGCATGGAATGGTCTTCCATCTTTTTGTGTCTTCTTCAATTTCCTTCATGAGTGTTCTGTAGTTCCTCGAGTACAGATCCTTTACCTCTTTGGTTAGGTTTATTCCCAAGTATCTTATGGTTCTTAGTGCTATAGTAAATGGAATCGATTCTCTCATTTCCTTTTCTGTATTTTCATTGTTAGTGTATAAGAAAGCCATTGATTTCTGCACATTGACTTTGTATCCTGCCATGTTGCTGAATTGCTGTATGAGTTCTAGTAGTTTGAGGGTGGAGTCTTTTGGGTTTTCCATATAAAGAATCATGTCATCTGCGAAGAGAGAGAGTTTGACTTCTTCATTGTGAATTTGGATACCTTTTATTTCTCTTTGTTGTCTGATTGCTGTTGCTAGGACTTCTAATACTATGTTGAACAAGAGTGGTGAAAGTGGGCATCCTTGTCTTGTTCCTGATCTCAGCCGGAAGGCTGCAAGCTTTTTCCCATTGAGGAGCATATTTGCTGTGGGTCTTTCATAGATAGTTTTGATGAAGTTCAGGAATGTTCTTCTGATTCAAGTGTTGATTCTTTTGTGAAGTTGGAGTTCTACCAATGTTTTCATCTTTCAAGTCAGGAAATGGCAGCTGACAAGGCTTTTTTGGATCTGCCTTTTTTTTTTTTAATCTGTCTTATCAGCCTGATTATTGTTACTTTCTGTGTCCAACTCTCTCAGGGGAAGCAGAAAGATACAGATTTAATGTTGATCTGGTCTCTTTCTGGGATTGGGGTCAATATATAACATGCATACAGACATACATACCTACATGGAGACATATATGCAAACCCCTACCCTCTTCTTGCATGGGATAAATATTGTGGCAAGAGGTTGGGCTTCTTGAGATTACACCCTCACTCTTCCTCTCATATGAGTCACCTTGGGCTGATTTCTTAAAATCTCTACCCCTCATTTTACTATCCACTATTTTTAAAATCTCTACCACTCATTTACTATCCACTATTATTAAAAGTATTAATAACAATACTTTCCTCAGTAGATAATTATATGTATAACATTGGTTAATGATTGTAATGAAGATATGGAGAGTGGAAAACACTGCAATAGTTCAGTAAATTTCATAATTATTGCATTATATTAAATTTCATAATTACTATATGGTGAGTGGCATGTATGTTATCTCATACATTCCTAACAATAATATTATATGGAATGTCTTCATATGTTGCAGATGCAGAATTTTAAGATCAGGTAGGATAAGTAGTAGCTAATATCACATAAAATGTTGACTATCAGAACCAGTCTTTCTGGCACCAGTGTTAGCTTTTTAAATTCAGACATAATTAACTTATCATAAAATTCACTATTTGAAAGTGTACAATTCAGTTTGTTTCTTCTTCTTTTTTTTTATAAATATTCATAGATCTTATTCATTTATTTGAGAGAGAGAAAGAGCACAAGGAGTGGGAGCAGCAGGCAGAGGCAGAAGCAGGCTCCCCGCTGAGCTAGGAGCCTGATGCAGGGCTCAATCCCAGGAACCTGGGATCATGACCTGAGCCGAAGGGAGATGCTTAACCATCTGAGCCACCTAGGTGCCCCTCAGTGTTTCTTAAATTGATGTTTCATCATCATCTAATTACAGAATATTTCCGTCATCTCCAAAAGAAACCCCATACCCATTTTCAATCACTGCCCACTCCCCCATTCTCCCCAGTTACTGGCAAAATAAATCTATTTTCTAACTGCAAAGATTCTGGACACTGATATAAATGAAATCACGCTATATGTGCACTTTTGTGTCTTGCTTTCTTCACTTTGTATATTTTCAGGGCTTATGCACATCACATGTGTTCATATTTTATTCCTTTTTTCCTAGATATATTTACTTATTTTAGAGAGAGAGAGAGAGAGAGCAGATAGAGGCAGAAGGAGAGAAAGAGAAACTCTAGCAGACTCCTTGCTGAGCTTGGAACCCCATGCTGGGCTTGATTCCATGAACACGGGACTACAACCTGAACTGAAACCAAGAGTCAGACACCCAATCAACTGTGTCACCCAGGAGGCCCATATTTTATTCCTTTTTAAAGATAAATAATATTTCATTGCATGGATATATTACATTTTGTGTATTTATCAGCTGATGGACATTTAGGTAGTTTCACCTTTTGGCTATTAGGAATAATGTTGCTATAAACATTCAAATACAAGTTTTCATATAGGCATGCATTTTAAATTGGAGGGGGCAGTATACCCTGCAGTAAAATTTCTGGATCATATGGTAACTTTATATTTAACTTTCTGTAGAACTGCCAAACTGTTTACCAAATAGCTGTGCCAATTACATTACCACCAAAAACATATGGAAGATTTTCATTTCTCTAAATTCTCCTCAGCACTTGTATTATATGTTATATTGTAGCCAGCCCAGTGGGTGTGAAGTGATACCTCACTGTGGTTTTGATTTTCATTCCCCACATGGCTAATTATTTTGAATATTTTCTAATGTGCTTACTGGCCATTTTATATTTTCTTTGGAGAGTGTCTGTTCAAGTTCTTTGCTCAAAATTTCATTTGTTTCACTTCACTTTCATTTTACTCATCTTTTTATTCTTGGATTGCAATATTCTGGATGCTAGACTCTTGTCGGTTTTATAATTTGCAAATACTTTCACCCACTATGTAGACTGAATTTTCATCTTCTTGATAGGGTCCTTTGAATCATAACGTTTTCACAGTGTTGGAGTTCAGTTTATCTATTTTTTTTTTCTTTTGTGGCTCCTGTTTTATGTGTCACATCTAAGAAACCACAATATATTCAAAGCCATGAATATGCCCATTTATATTTTCTGATCTATGACTTTTTTTTTTTTTTTTGGTTTTAGCACTTATATTTAGGCCCTTGATGCATTCTGAGGTTAATTTTTATATGAAGCATGAACGAGAAGTCCCATTTCATTCTTTCAGTGGGGACAATCAGCTGTCCCAAATGATTTGTTGAAGTAACACCTTTGCCTATTGAATTGTTTTTGGCATCCCTGTTAAAAATCAATTTTTCTTAAGTATCTGGAGTTTATCCTGGGCTCATTTTCTCTTTCTTTAATCTATACATCTATCCTTATACCAGAACTACACAGTGTTGATTATTGTAAGTCTATAGTAACTTTTGAAATCAGGAAATCTGTTTACCTCAGCTTTGTTTGATCAGTTTGTGAATTTCTATAAAAAAGACATGTTTTGTTAAACATATGCAACCAACAAATCTCCAGCCTTTGCCAAGGTGTTTTGTGTACTTTTTAGGACATGTCTTCAATGTTCAACTCCTTTGTTGACAATGTCACCTTAGTCTTCAATTCCTGCTCACAGGGCAATATTCATGGTTAAGCAGAGATGAAAGCTTAGGGCTTTTTCAGGTGTTTCCTAAGATTGTCCAAGTCCTTGGGTATACATATAACTATATGCATACATAGAGACTTCTAGATTCCCAGAAATATAGCAGACTCTTTCAAAGTGCACATAAGTATCTCAACTCTCAGATTTTGGCATTAAGCTTTTTAGTTGGCCTAATATTTGCTCCAATAGTTATCTACATTCTAGGAAGCTACAAAGTTAAACAAATACCTTAACAATTTTTGGATAAGTGCTTCTGGAAAAATAGCTTTTGTCCTGGATGACTTCCCAATCAGAGCAAATAAAGACAAACTTGAAGTTGGGATCTTCCAGGGAACCACCACGCACACAAAGATAGTAATTTTCTGGGGCATCTGGGTGGCTCAGTGGGTTAAAGCCTCTGCCTTCAACTCAGGTTGTGTTCTCAGGGTCCTGGGATCAAGCCACACATTGGGCTCTCTGCTCAGCAGAGAGCCTGCTTCCCCCTCTCTCTGCCTGCCTCTCTGCCTACTTGTGATCTCTGTCTGTCAAATAAATAAATAAAAATCTTTAAAAAATAAAAATAATAATTATTTTCTGGGGCACTTGTTGGCTTGGTCAGTTAAACATCTGCCTTCAGCTCAAGACCCTTCAGCTCATGGGATCAAGGCCCACATCAGGCTCCCTGCTCAGTGGGGATTCTGCTTCTCCACTGTGGACTATCTGAATTTGTTATTTTCTGTGTGAGTCTTCATTTGTTATAAACTGAGGTTTGGGATGAATTTCAACTGCAACATAGCATGGGTTAAGTAACAGGCTTTACTGAGGGAAGTAAACTCACAAACTGAGGGTCAGAAATGAGATGAGTTAGGGCACAGGTTCCTCTAATTTCCCATCATCCCATTTCTTGGAGCTAAGGTGAAAGTAGATTTGCATTATGGGTCTCTATTCTAGTGCAGGAGCTGCCACAACCATCATATTGCTCCTCTTTATGGCACAGTCATGAAAGCAGCTTCACTAAGTGGAATAAACATTGAGCCGCTTGACATCAAGCAGTCTAACTATGGGTGTCAATTGTGTTAGAGTTGTCTGGGGATAGCTAGCTGCTTTGTCCCTGAGGATCTGGGGCAACAATAGGATGTAGGGTTAACCAAAATTCCAATGGGAATATTACCTTAAGTGCACTCCCTTCTGGAAGAAAGGTGGGAAGATGTTTCCAGTACCTGATAGCTCATTTCACAGGTAGCCTAGGGTAAGCTCTCAGGGTCGTGTTAGACAATTCCATTTATTGAACTACTGTGAATCTGTTTCTTCTGTCAATCAAACTCAACATTTCAACTGACATGAAAAAATCGAACAATTTTTGTTTCCACTGCATTTTCCTCTTAGAAACTGACCTAGTTAAATGGGACTGTCACTAATGTCAGTCTAAGATAGCAGATTTTTGATAGGGCTAGTAGGTCATGCCATTTCATTTAGAGTTTACTCTCCATGGTGTAAGCAGTTGTTTTGAATGACATGGTAAAGATATTTTTCAACCTGAAGAAATTAGAGATCAAATAAAAGTATGTAGTTGTCAGTAAAAAATTTATATTGGAAAGTGTTATTGCTGAAAAATAGATAGATGTATCTTTTTGGAGTTACAAGATCACAGAGACCTAACACAACGGAATTGAAATGAGCCCAATGGCTGGTCATCTCTCTCATCAGTGATTTTTTTGTAAGAACTCTCACCAATGTTTCACATCTATCATATCTTAATCTCCATGTTTCAAAAAACCACTATTCAAAGTTGAAATATTTGTAACTGTAATTTAAGCAAAATTAGAGATATTCAGGAATTCATGCAAACAAAAATCTGACAAAATAAGGCATTGTGATTCTAATTTTATTCCATTCTTAGTATTAACTTTTTGCCCTCTAATTTTGAGTTGTAGGAGTATCTATGTAGGATCATTACTTCCTTTACTATTTGTTCAGTTCTATCACCATGGCCCTAACTCAAACTTGTTATTTCCTGTTTAGTTCTGAGGTTTAGGTGTAATTGTTTTCCTGGTGCACATACCTGTGTATGCCTTTCATATGTATAAATAACACTTGCTACTTCTACGGTTCTCTGCATTTTTTTTTCTTTTTTTACTTGAAGTTTTCTGGAAAAAATGAACCTCTATACACAAAATCCTTCTGAAAACTCTGTTAATAAATGTCCCACCTTTATTCACTCAGTGATTGGCAGTTAACAGAGGCTGGCCAAACATAAAGTGCCCTCAGGGACAAAAATTCAACCAATGCAATTGGACACAGGGAGCAAATATTCAAAATCCTCTTATGGGGACAGATGCAAATGCAGGGAAATAGATAATCTTTCATACTATTATAGTTTTAAAGAACATATATATATATATATATATATATATGATTTGTGTTTATGTTCTCTACTATGTTATTAGGATCTCGCAAAAAAAAAGAAAAAGCAAGTATATGGAAAGGGGAAGATTTTTTTTTTTAATTGCAAATTCTGACTTATCTGAAATAAGGTAAATCCTTATTGCCCTAAATCTCTGTTAAATTAATGTGACTTGGACTTAACTTGGACTGTCTTGCAATTGAACTTTCATGCTTTAGTCACCTTACCATATAGGACCAATATTAATTCTTGCCAACTCCAGGACTCTGAATACAGATTTGATTCTAAAATAGTTAAAGATGAATAACCTTCAGGGGGAAATTTTTTTTTTTCCCATCCACAGTGAAGAGACTTTCAACTTCTTTCAATATTGTTACCACCCATAGCCAAAGTTATTAAATTTTTAGACTAGAGGTCCAATGCCAGTCGGTGAGCATGTGCATTGCTCTTTATTAATAAAAATATTAGAAATAGTAGAGAAAAAATAAGAAATATTTCCAAGGGCTTTAGAAAAAAAAATAAAAGGTAAACTTACCAAAATAAATCATATGGAATATGAAGTCTCCACAAAACACAGAATAGAATAATGGTAACAGAGTATATAATAACCAAAAACTGGCAAAGTATAGATCTGTTGGATATTCTTCACCAGGGGATTCCAGAGGGACTTATAACTTGGAATCTATACATAGAAGTGTGGTTGAGACACAGGACATTCCTCAAAGTATTTAAAGAAAGACCTATAGTTCACCTGGCTCATACATAGTTACCCTACCCAAGCTATCCAGGATACATTATGCTAGTTTCTTTGAGTTTAAATCAATCAGAAACGTTTTCTAAACCAAGTAATAATGTGCCTAAAAGAATTGTGCCTGAATAGAATATTAAAATTAAGCAGAACCCAATGTAAGAATAACAAGCATAGAGCAGAATGTCAGAAAAAAAATCAATAAAAGAAGAGAAGTTTCAACCAGGAATGAAAAAAATACCAAAATAAACTTAAAAATTTAAATGTGTGGGCATGTGTACTGGCTCCAAACTATACCTTTTATTGACATAAAACCAGCCTATCAAAATCCCTTACTATCTAACTGAAACCTAACCTTAAGAAAATTATTTGTACACACAATACATTACACATTGGTAAGAAAACCTATAACAGCAATTTATTGTCATTGATAAAGAATTTTATTAATAAGATTAAATAAACAATCATCTTTAATTTTGAAAAATCTAAAAAAACCCAGCTTGGAATGAAATTAAGAACATGAACAATTGGTTCTGACTGAAAGAATGACTGAAAATGAAATACATGTAAGGCTATTTTTGAAATGTGAAATTTGCATCCTTGACAAGATTTTTAAACAACAAAACAAGGAGGAAAGAACTGGACAAAGAATACTTGCAAACAAAAGAAAAATAAGTAATTAGAGTAGACAAATACCATGAAGGCTTTAGACAAAATTAATACATTTGAAAGGTGAAGTTGGAACAACCCCATAAATACAACGAATTCAGAGGCAAAATTATTCAGAGTAAATAAAAATCAGAAATTATAAAATGTGAAAGACAAATCCTGAAAAAATAATATTCAAATAATAGCATATTCAGAAAGAACAGACAAAAGAAACTAAGAATATGTGATCATTTTCATTGTGGAAAAAAAAAACTCATGTTTGAAATTGACAAATTATTTCTAAACAAGATTAATTTAAAAATAAAACACACTTAAAAATAGCCATATAGACTGAGTGTTTGCATCTTTCCAAAATTCATATATTGAAATTTAATCCCTACCATGATGGTGTTTGGAAATGGGACCTTGAAGGTGATTAAGTAATGAGTCATGTATCTTACAAACAGAATTAGCGACCTTCCCTTATCCTTTCTGCCATGAAATGACAGAGTAAAAAGATAACTATTTATTGAACTAGGAAGCAGGTCTCACCAGACAATGAATCTACTGGTACTTGGATCTTGGACTTCCCAGTCTCCAGAACTGTGAGTAATAAATGTTTCTTGTTTAAACCACCAAGACTGTGGTATTTATGTTATAGCAGCAGGAATGAGCTAAGCCATATACTTCTTAAATTTCTGATTTTCAGATTGAAGAAAATAAAGCTCAAATATTTTCATAACTGGAGATACTGTAACCTATGAATAAGAGATATTTATATTGGCATAACATTTCAAACTGATAACAAATGAAGGAGCACTGTCTTGAAAACTGATATGGAGTATAACTGTGAATGTATAATTTATTTATCTAGACAAATTACTATTCAAATATATGTGTATATTAATAAAGAAGCAAGGTTATACTGAGGGGGGTATAAAAAATTAAAATCTCAGTGAACCAAGTATGATCATTCTCCTTCTCTAATTACATATTACTGCAAGTAAACTGTTGATATTTCTACTCAGTATATAGTCCTTTGGTGATAGAGATGTACAGAGAAGCCACCTTTTCAAGCATTAGAACCCATCCGATAAGAAAGTAATAATGCATAATAATTTGTGCATTCGTTTTTAAAAATTACATGAACAACTGTTAAGTTTCTAATAGCATTATTTACAATAGCCAATATATGGAAGCAATGTAGGCAATCCAAGTGTCTATTCTTAGATGAATGGATAAAGAAGATGAGATATGTACGTATGTATACACACACACACATACACACAAACACACATACAGAATGGCAATATTACTCAGCCATAAAAAAGAATGAAATATTGTAATATGAAATAACATGAATGGATGCAGAGGGTTTAATACTAAATGAAGTAAGTCACAGAAATACAAATACCACATGATTTCACTCATATGTGAAATATGAGGAAAAAACAAGCAAAGAGAAAAGAAGAAAAACAACAACAACAAAAAAACCAGACTCTTAAATACAAAGAACAAATTGGTGCTGCCAGAGGGAGGTGAGTAGGGAGCCAACTTTTTTGGCTCAATGTGTCTGCAACCCTAAAACTACTTACTCTAAAAAAAGAGTTTATTAATTAATGAAACAATGCATTTTAAAAACTCTCATTGAAAAATGGGGGGAAAAAGTGCAGAGCAGGAGGACAGATTCATGAGTTTCCCTTATAAACCTGGTCTGTTGAAATTCTTTCTTTTTCTTCCAACTTATTATTCAAATTCCAGTTAGTTAACATACAGTTAGTGTGACATTAGTTTCAGGTGTAGAATTTAGTACTTCAGCACTTACATACAATACCTGATGCTCATCACAAGTGCCCTCCTCAATCCCCATCACCCATTTAATCCATACCCTCACTCACTTCTAGAGTTTCAGGTAATTATCAATTTATTCTCTATAGTTAAGAGTCTGTTTGTTAGTTTTCCTCTCTTCCCCCAACCCCATGTTCATCTGTTTTGCTTCTTAAATTCCACATCTGAGTGAAATTATACAGAATTTGTCTTTTTCTGCCTTATTCCACCTAGCATAATATTCTCTAGCGCAATCTATATCATTGCAAATGGCAAGATGTCAATCTTTTTTTACTGCTAAGCAATATTCCATTGCATGTATATTTGTGTGTGCACGTGAGCACGCACACACACACACACACACACACACACACACACACACCACTTCTTCTTATGCATTTGTCAGTTAATGGATATTTGGGCTTTTTACATAATTTGGCCATTATAGATACTGCTGAAATAAACATTGGGGTGCATATATCCCTTTGAATTAGTATTTTTTGTTTCCTTTGGGTAAATACCTAGTTACCTAGTAGTGCAATTGCTGGGTCACAGGGTAGTTCTATTTTTACCTAAAAAAAAATTGTATTTATTTGACAGCGAGGGAGGGAGAGAGAGCATGCACACAAATAGAGCAGTAGGCAGAGGGAGGAGAAGCAGTCTCCCCATTGAGTAGAGAGCCCCATGTGGGGCTTGATCGCAGGACCCTAATATCATGACCTGAGCTGAAGGCAGATGCTTAACCAACTGAGCAACACAAGAGCCCCTATTTTTAACTTTTTAAGAAACCTCCACTGTTTTCCTGAGTGGTGGCACCAGTTTGCATTTCCACCAACAGTGTAAAAGTGTTCCCCTTTTTCTGCATTCCTGCCAACATCTGTTGTTTCCTATATTAATTTTAGCCATTCTGACAAGTGTGAGGTGATATCTCACTGGAATTTTGATTTGTATCTCCCTAATGATGAGTGACGTTGAGCACCATTTCATGTGTCTGTGGGTCATCTCTATGTCTTTTTTGGAAAAATGTCTATAAGTCTTCTGCCTATTTTTTAACTGGATTATTTGTTTTTGGGTGTTGACTTTTATAAGTTCTTTATAAATTCTGAATACTCAGGGAACAAAAGTTTTAATAGTCTTGGAGAAGGTGACTAAATTAGGGTACCTGGGTGGCTCAGTGGGTTAAAGCCTCTGCCTTTGGCTCAGGTCATGATCCTAGGGTCCTGGGAGCCCTGCATTGGGCTCTCTTCTCAGCAGTGAGCCTGCTTCCCTTCCTCACTCTCTCTGCCTGCCTCTCTGCCTACTTGTGATCTCTCTGTCAAATAAATAAATAAAATATTTAAAAAGAGGGGGGATAAATCCCATTATTTCTGAGTTCTCAGGCTCTGGGAGGGGATACTCAAATCCACTGTGGTTTGTAGCCCTAGTCTCTTACATCTTGCCTCTCAGAAGTTCTGCTTTTTCTTTAAATTTCTGGCACCTTCTAAATTGTGCACTGGAAAATGCCCCAGGTTATTTAAATCTGAAAGGGACAGAAGTTATTTGTTTTAAATTGATAAATATTTTCCAAAACAATTGTCTCAAAGGTGTGGTACTGTGTGTGTGTATGTTTTTGTTTTTGTTTTCCCATTTATTTCTATCAACTTTTTTGGCTAATTGCCACAGTAAAAGGGTTTATTGCTGTTGTTTATGTTTAGTTCTTAGATTTCTCTCTTTTGCTGTCTCCAACAATCGATCTCTCTCTCTCTCTCCCCCTCTTTCTCTCTCTGCTTCTCCCTCCCTTTCCAAAAAAAAAAAAAAAAATTAAGTTTAGCAGGCTTTCATGGGTCCATCAAACACTTAGCACTTACAAAATTTGCTTTTAGTCATTTTGTCTTATTAAAAGGGTTTTACCTGATAATGCCTTAATCTTTTTTCATGGGTTTCTAGCTATGGATGGGACAGCCAAACCCCTTAATTTGATTTTAGTTGCAAACCGAGCTTTACTAGGCCTTGTTGCTGAAAATCTTTCCTAACTGTATATATGATTGTTTGGGCTTGAGAAGCAATAATTTAGGCACACCCTATAAATTAGTGGATGTGTATACTCCTTTTCTTTTTTTTTTTTTTTACTATTATGTAATCTTATCTCTGTCTTTTTTTTTTTAAAGATTTTATTTATTGGGGCGCCTGTGTGGCTCAGTGGGTTAAGCCGCTGCCTTCGGCTCGGGTTATGATCTCAGAGTCCTGGGATCGAGTCCTGCATCAGGCTCTCTGCTCAGCAGAGAGCCTGTTCCCTCTCTCTCTGCCTGCATCTCCATCTACTTGTGATTTCTCTCTGTCAAATAAATAAATAAAATCTTAAAAAAAAAAAGATTTTATTTATTTATTTGACAGAGATCACAAGTAGGCAGAGAGGCAGGCATAAAGAGAGGGGGGGAAGTAAGCTTCCTGCTGAGCAGAGGGCCCGATGCAGGGCTCGATCCCAGGACTCTGAGATCACGACCTGAGCCAAAGGCAGAGAGGCTTAACCCACTGAGCCACCCACATGCCCCTCTTATCTCTTTCTTATAACTACTTTTCAAACACAGAGGAGAGCAGAAAACCCACAATGGTTAACTCTCACTGTTGCTGATGTTTTGTTTTATTTTTTAATTTCTTATTCTAGAACTACATGACAAATCATCCTGCCTCCTATAATAGATTTCTTTATTTTCACCATATTTCCCTTCTGAAATTGATACATATGCTAGCTTTTTGTTATGACTGCACCTGATTTTAGCTAGTATTTCATATTATTCAAAAGCAAACAGATGATGTTATATACTCAGATATCCTGCAGCTTAAAACAACAATGGATAACTTGTTATTCATTCTACAGGACCTTTATGATTGTTTGAAGGAAGTGGGGAGATATTGTTCACTGTAGATGTTAACATTTCCACACCAGTGAAGAAGCTATCATAACATTGCTATTGCCATAGCAGAAATTTAGAGATTTCTGGATCACATCATACCAGCATTTAAATATCAGCAGTGTGGAATTCCTGCTCCCTTCTTTTTGAACAGAACCAATCACATGTAGTGGCTGAATCAGAAATAGATAATTATGAGAAATCTTAAACATCTGTTTAATATAAAGATATATCTTAAAAGTAGGCAAAAACACAAAACATATTACTTATGTACACTACAAAAGAGGAAAAATATAATATAGAAACACAGAATATTATACCGAAAAAGAAATGAAATAAAAGAAAGTTTACAACCGAGACACCGAACTTTGTAAGATACTAAAAATTTATTAATAATGAATTTGTGAAATTAACACAACTGTGAAGAACTGAATTTTTTAAAAAAGAAATATTCATAATACACAATCTTAAATTATCTATCTGAATTTGAATTTTTAGGTAATTTAAAAACATAAGAATAAAAATTAAGGAACATGTTTAGGAATAAAGATAATGAGTAATGTGTATTGTTAGTATTTCTGTGCGTGTATATGTCTGTGTGTGTGAATAGCTGTGCCGAGAAAAAAATTTTGATATTTATATTAACAGATATAAACCAAAATTCAAGGTATAGTCAAATAAGATGTATACAAATATTGCAGCACACATAATCAAATTGTACAGATTTTAACCAACCACAGATATAAACTCTGGAATATGGTTAAGATATTGCTAACTAATCCTCACCCTCTGAAGGATACACAGGAAGACATAGAATACATTCTTGACAATGTGAATTTATACCATCATTTTGGAGGAAGTCAACTGGAGTGATAAATAGCATAGAGGAAAATGGCAGAAATGAATATAAAAATAGGATTGTCCCCTCCACTGTTCCCCATAAAGCAATTTGAAAAAAAAAAAAGCCAGATTATATAAACTCAAATCCCATGACTTACTTCATATTTAATTCAAATTCAAACAAGAGACATTATAGCCTGTGTGATTTCTACTTCTTCCTCTGGCCTCTCTTCCTTCCTTCCTTCCTTCCTTTCTTTCTTTCCTTTAATTGTATTTATTTATTTGTTGGGGGAGAGCACGGAGGGAGAGTAAGAGGGAGAATGAGACTCCCTGCTGAGCAGAGTCCAATGTGGGACTCAGTGCCAGGACCCTGAGATCATGACATGAACCAAAGCAGTTGCTTAACTGATTAAGCCACCCCAGGTCCCCTCTCTCTTGTTTTCTTACCTCCACAACCTGCTGCTACGCTTTACTGTTCTTGGAATATTCTTTCAACTCAGAGACTTTAAATGTGCTCTTTCTTCTGCCTTCCTGCTCTGTCCTCAAATATCCACTGATTCATTGCAGAACTTTTTTCAACTTTCCACTTCTCAGTTTATCAAAAAAACAAACAAACAAACAAACAAAAACTCCCACTCTCTACAAAATAGCAGTTTCTTATCACAATTCCCTTACCCCGAATTAGTTTCCTTATAATACTTATCAACTTCTGACATGTCACACATTTATTTCTTATTTTTTCCCTTCATTTGAAGGTCAACTCCATTAATCCAAAGGGATTTTTTGGCAAATTATATCTGATGTATCTTTCACATTTTGAGACATGTTCTGATTATTGCTTACCTAATATCTATTACCTGTATCTGTCTTATTAGCAACATCTAAAGTTTAGGTATACCTAAAAATTTCCCAAATGAAATACTTCATTCCATAAATTCATTGAGGTTAGAATTTCTGCAAATGACACGTAGAAATTTTTGTGCCGATTCTAGTAAAACTCTTGCAGTGTTAGCAGGCTCACTGGTATGTGTTGTTTGCTCTTTAATCTTCTCATTATTTTTGCTTGGAACATGGGTCTGATGCTTGCAGAGCTGCAGCTATCTTGTGAAAGCAAGACAATTGGCTATACAAAGGATGGCTGAGAAGAAAGATAGAAGGGCCCTGGGTCTCTAATCAAAATCTTCAGTAATTGCTCCAGATTTCATGAGAATTTCTTTGATGAGAAATTAGTTTTTAAAGATCTATTTTTTAACACTTAATTTTGGTTTCCAAACAAACATAACTTCTATCTCATAACCCTCTTCATTCAGTTAGTTTTTTAAAGATTACTGAAAAAGTTAAGAAAGTTCATTTCTGTCAATTATAATTGTAATTATAATTGTATTTCATCATCAGTGTTCATCTGGATAGGACAGAAGGACAAGTAATTAATATTTCTCCTTAAAGTGTTCTAGGATTATGAAAGTACATAGGTTTCAATACAAAATCTGCAAAAAAAATAAAATTCAAATACTTATCCTAACAGCCTCTGAGCTGTTTTTTATGAAAAAATATCAATCCCACACCCAAAAACGTTCATGAAAACTCATGTAACATTATTTTCATTAATATTAAAAATATATTAAGACAGCAAAGTATGCATATTAAGAATAATATGCATATTAAGCCATATTCCAAAGGCACAGCATGAAGATCTTAAGTGTTCTGTGTAGTACCTAAAAGTTGGCATGCACTTAAATCAATTTACTTTCCAAAGGCACATATTTTATCACTCATAAAGATTAATGCTAAGCCCTGATTAAAATGAGGTGCACAGCCTTAGAAGCTTACAGAAGTTGACACACAACTCAGAGATAAGTCAATACTAATCAAAAGGTTTAGGAGAATCATATAATGCTAGTGCCAAGAGAAACCTAGTTAACACAGATCAGATATAATTTCCTGTGATGATTATGTTTTACAGACTACAGTCAAAAGGCTGCAATCAACGGTGTTGTAAATAAAATTATATATATATATATATATGATGAATATATAAAATTTTAGGTGAATACATAAAGTTTTCTTTTCTAATTATTCTAGACCTTGACCATCTCAGACAACTTGGTGGGGGGAGAATAAAAGAAAGAGTGAAAGACTTTAAAGTAATTGTCTTATTTCAGCAATGTATGCATTATATGAATAAAATAACAATAGGATTTTAGGTAATGTCATTTATATCCCATCTTCGCTTTATATTTTAACTTACAATTCACAATCCCTGAAAGCAAACAGTCTGCAATGTGCATAGACATATTTTTGACCAGTGGCTTTCCCTAGAAATACTTTGAGCTATACAAATGAATAAATTGTACTCATTAGCTTTAATGTATAACCATCACAATTATAGAACAGAAAATATTTCTCTAGAACAGAAACTTAATATCTAAAATGAATGGAAAATTAGAAAGGTGTTTTTCTCTTGTTCTGGGGCTGGTATTAAATCAGACTGAGTCTCCTCACCTTAGCATCTTCTATCCTTTATTGATTCTGTTCCTACGATGATAGCATATAGTAGATGATTGGCATATAGTAAGCATTCAAAAAATACTCCTTTATTGAATTAAGGTAAGAATAGATAAATGACTACAAATAAATTGGGAAGGACATTGAATTGGACATGACATCTTACATAATCTCTCTCTTTCAGGAGAGAGGAAGAGTGAAATTGAGAAAGAGATTACTTATCCCAGTATCCCATGTCTCAGGAACCCATCTATCCCCAATCATGTCTCTGACGTTGGCATAGTAGAACTTCCAAGATTGAGAATTAACCCTATTTTGGAACTCAGCTACACTTAAATCTTGGATCTGATCCTCTCTGCCCTCTGATTGTAGGAGGTGAGAGTCAAAGAACTTCTCTGACTTCCATATTTCACTTTCAATTGTTGATGAATATATCTGTTTTTCTCCAGTATGTAAATATTCCCCAGCAGTAATCATACAATATCCTTACAACTATTAATTATAAAAAAAAAAAAACTTCTCAAGTGCTTAATCCATTATGCCTGTCAGTACATTCTCTTCCTGTGATGTCTCTATAAAAATATTATGCTATTACAACATGCCTGAAACTTTTCATGTTTCATTTACTACTGATGCTAGCCAGCCAATGGATGATTCAGTTCTAAAATCCTTTTCTTCATATCACTTCTGGAACTAACAGTCTTGGGTCAGAGTTTCTGTACAGAAGACTCTGAGATGAAGATTTGTATCCAGGTGGTTTATTGAGTCAATCATTGGTATCAAAAAATGATTGGCAGTGGTGGAAGAAGACCTGGACAGAGTGAGAACACTAGATTACAGTCACAACGGGGATGCCAGACAACCTCCCAGTAAACTATGAATAACTTTCAGAATTGTCTGCCTTGAGGCAACCACACTGGGCCTTATATGCCTCCACTCTGACCAGTCATTGGATCGTGGAGGGTGATGACATAAGATGAGGCAGCTCCCTCTCTCTTTGACTCTCAGACTAGCAAAGAGTCAACAACATTTGCCACAACTCCACAACCTGGAGAGATGAGTGCCTCACTTCTAAAAGTGTGGGAGGCCATGCAGCACACCAGATTGTAGCGTAGATTGGTCCCAGAAGAGAGAGATTTTTTTCCCTGTTGTTTGTGGGTCTTGTGAATATTACTGCCTTATTTATATTATACATATTACATTATTATTATTATGTGTTATGTATATGTATTATTTGGACTATAAGATGAATAACTAGAAGAATAATTATATTTTGTAATTATGTGTGTACTTATAGTAAACAATGACCTAGTAATGTCTTTCTTTTAGAAACTCACAGAAAAATTTTGGTAAATATTTTTACATCTCGAAGATTTTATTTCTTGTGTTTTCCTTGTATTGTAGCAGAGAAAATGTATTTATTTGGAAAATCAGTACAAGGAACTATATTTTCTCAAATAAGGAGTTCATGTTTGGAAAGCAAGTATTATTGAAATAAACGCCCAATAAAATTTATAGCAACACATTTTATTAACTTTATCTAACATGACAAAATATATTATAATGTGATAAGGATAAGCAATATCCTTGATGGCTTTGACAGTGATGATAATCTTGGTAATTTCCCTTAAAATGCAGTATTATGCAGAATGGTGTAACAGGCTTCTTCAAGGGTATTATAGTATCTTTAATTGCTTTTTGTTCTTTCTGCTACACTTCTACTTTCACTACTGGTACTATTAGGGCTATTTTTGCTACAACTACTAGAACTACTACTACTACTACTACTAACAGCTCTACATCTGCAATTAGGGGAAATAATAAAATTTCTTACTCAATAAAAGGCTGTGTGTGTTTTATTTTTATTTGTTTTAAGATTTTATTTATTTAAGAGAGTGAGCATGAGTGGGCAGGGGGACAGAGAAGGAAAGGGAGATTGAGAAGTGTACTCCTTGCCAAGCAGGGAGCCAGACTTGGGCTCAATCCCAGGACCCTGAGGAACATGACCTGAGCCAAAGACAGACACTTAACCCACTGAGCTGCCTGGGTACCCCTAGGCTGTGTTTTGTTGTTGTTGTTTGTTTTTGTTTTGTTTTGTTTGTTTTTGTTTTGTTTTGTTTTCAATGTAATGACTCAACATGGTTTATTTTTAAGGGTTTTGGTGGAATCAGAGGGTTTTTTTGTTTTGTTTTGTTTTTCATTTATTGTCACCCTGCTGTCAGGATTTTTATTATTATTATTATGGTCAGTTAGCCAACATCTAGTACATAATTAGTTTTTGATGTAGTGCTCAACAATTCCTTATTTGCACATAACACCCAGTGATCATCACAACACGTGCTCTCCTTAATATCTATCACCCAGTTACGCCATCCCCCTACTTCCTTCCTTTCTGTAACCTTCAATTTTTTTTCTCTGGAGTTCAGAGTCTCTTATGGTTTGTCTCCCTCTGATTTCTCCTCATTCAGTATTCCTTCCCTTCCCCTATGGTCCTCTGTGCTACTCCTTATATTCCACATATGAGTGAAACCATAAAACGATTGTCTTTCTCTGCCTGACTTATTTCACATAGCATAATCCCCTCCAGTTCCATCCATGTCAATGCAAATGGTAGGTATTCATCCTTTCTGTTGGCCGAGTAATATTCCATTGTATATATAAACAAATAAGTAGGCACAGGTAGCAATCTATAAAAAATATGACTGACTGATTTTGTTGCTTCCTGGTGTCTGATTAAATGTTTCCTCTCACATGATTTTATATATATATATATATATATATATATATATATATATATATATAATCGTATTTTTCCAATGGAGCATGGGTTATCCAAATTTATCTTGATCTTCACTACAACTGAATTTCCAATTGTTATTATAGCCATTCATGCTAGCATACCTGGCCTGCTGATGCTAGGTCACTTTTTAAATATTCTGATTTTCTTCAACACCATGAAGAAGGGGAAAAATAGTTTGTCCATAATCTGAAGGAGACACTGAGAGAATCCATGGGCCACATACCCATAATAGAGCCAATCTAAAAATTTATTATCCTACAATCATTAAATGCCTTTATAATATTATGCCAAGAACTTTTCTTTTCTAAATCTTTTTTTTCCAGAACCCAGCATATAAATCCAAAACAAACTAAAACCATTTTAAAGAGAATATATCCTCCAATTTAGAACTCTGTAGGTAAATCTCTTATTGAGCAAGATCATATCAATAATTTTGAAAAGCAGATAAACACATTTGCAAGATTTCTTATAAAATTCTATATTTGTACATACTTTATAAGTAAAATCTTTTTCTTTGCTATTCTAATGTTTTACCTCCAAACCCCTAAGGACTGCATGGCATTATCCTGGTTTCTTGGTGAATTTTTATGAAATTACTAGGAAAGGGACTTTGAGCTTCATTTATTTTCCTTTGCAAGAGAAAATAGCTTTGTTAGACAAGGTTTCCACAGTGGAGGAATTTCTCCAAGCTTTTAATATCCATCATGATAACAGTCCTCTAATTTTTCTTCTCCTATTTTTTATCGATCAGTGTCTTCAAGTTCATACACAGTAGCACGGTCAATTGTAAATTCAACTGACATTATAATGCAACAACCGAAAGAATCAACCAACCAGTCTGCCAAAAAAAGATGTCATTTTTAGAGTCACAATGAATAACAGGATCTTTCAGTTTGAATAGAGAAAAAACACTGGGTTACATTCTGGATGTGTGGTGAACTTGATTTCAGGAGCTCAGCTGAGCTATAGGCACAGAGCTGATATCCTATGTATGGGGGTACATGACTTTACGTAACCAGGAAAAAAAGAATGAGTTAAGCCTTTAAGCATTTACTGCAGTGGCAATAAACAAGAGTTTAAAACTGGGGAAAATAGACTCTCTCTATTCCATTTTCACCCATGAAATAATGGACTGGTAGACTGATCAGTGTACATAACAGAGGTGGATTGTGCCACTGTTGAGAGAGCCCTGAAACAAGAAGCTTCAGAAGTTTAATAGACTCTGGCATGGGTGGAAGGTCTAGAAGTGGAAAAGCACTGAAAACAGAGAGGGAGGATAGTGTCTTTAAGTTTTCTCCTTCCCCCCTCCTTTGTAAGGAAGCCTCTAGAGGTGCTTGAAGAAGACTTCTACTTAAGACCTCAGATAAAGACTTAAGAATTAAAGTGCTTGGGCTAGGAATGCAAACATACAAAGAGGATGCCTAGCCAGGAGCCTCAAGACTGCCATTCCCCTCAATGACTGCAGCTCATTGGCTGTACACCAAATCTAGTGTGGGGTGGGCAACATCCCCCCATAGAGCCTGCCAGGGAAACCATGAGTAACTGTCTAAGGTCAGAGCTAAAATATCCCTCAGATTTTCAGCCAAGAACAGGACCCTCCACTTGATATTTAAGGGTATAGATTTCTGTGTTTTTATTAATGTCAAATCACCTTCCTTAAACTGTGTCTCCAATATTTATATTAACTTTTAAGTCACCCTATGGTAGTAACTATCTTGCTCACAGCATCTCCTTCAATAAATTCATGGTCCCACATGATGACACATAGCTTGAGCACCTAGTTTTTGAACTTCCCAAAATAAACTGTTCTTTTACCACTTTGAAATATGAATCAGACACTCATTGCCATTCACTAAAAAGCAGCTCAGTATTTAATTCCAAACACATCATATATTCCAGAGGGAATAATACCTATAGGGTCGCTTTCTGCAAACCAATTTCAATAATTTATTGAGTTTTCTGTTTGCCAGCTACAGAAACCAACAACGACTAATGAAAAGAAAATAGCTTATAGAATTAAAGAGTTTAACCGCAAGAATTTTGTAAGTTTTGAAGAGATGACAGTCTTTTGATTTCAGCAACAGAAACTCTGAATTATCTTCCTAAGAGGTCCAAGGAGTGATTTAACACATATCTGTCCCAGTTCCTAGTAGAAATAATTAAAGTGGTCTGGAATGTGTCATATACATACACGTATTAAGTGAAGGTGTGAATCCGGGCATTCAGGGAAGAAAATCTCCCACCATAAAGGTCTATTTAAAAACAAATATATCTGGACAAATAAATGGTGAACTTCCACAATTCCCAAATCTGAATTATGAACTGTGATCTCTTTTCTGAGATCAAGACATGTATAATATTAATTTTGGATACCTGTATTTGTCTGCCTCATAACATGTCCCCAGATTAATTCTAATTTTTTTTAAAGATTTTATTTATTTATTTAACAGACAGAGATTACAAGTAGCAGAGAGGAGGAAGCAGCCTCCATGCTGAGCAGGAAGCCCAATGTGGGGCTCAATCCCAGGACTCTGGGATCATGACCTGAGCCGGAGGCAGAGGCTCTAACCCACTGAGCCACCCAGGCGCCCCCAGATGAATTCTAATTTCTCACTACTGCCTCTCTCACTCACTTTTACCATTGCCTTCCACAACCCCCAATCTATTTAATATCATGTCACACAGTCAGTCCAAAGAAGAAACAGGAATAACTTCTAAGCTTCCTTCCATTGTGCTGCCAATGCTCAGTTTCCATGTACTGTTGATTTCTCTTTAAGTTATCCTCAGTATATAATATTTTACCTCACTCCCAATACATTGTTCATTATCTAATTATTGGATACTTGAAATATCCTTATGGTGATATCCTTAGGACATATTTTCCCTGATGACATAATGATTATCTATGGAGTAAAATACTGAATACCTCATTTCCCAGTGTTTGCTCTGAAATACAGTGTCTTTGCTTATCTACATGCCCTTAATAGTATAACACTTTCTAACAATCAGCCATACTTATGTCTACATGTTCATTACAATCAGCTTCAACTATTTGCCTTTGATAAGTACATCATATAACCATAATGAATTTAAATATATAGTGTGTTCTTTCTGCTATAGTAGATTAAACAGACACACAATCAGTTACTAAAATAATTTTATGACTTCATACGGCATCTCATTTTTCTGTATTTTATTTACCTTCTTTTGTTTTTATTTATTTTTCCTTTTTCTTTTTTCATGTACTAGATTTATTTTGGTTCAGAACATTCTATTTTTATTCCAATTCTAATTCTAATTTTTATTCTAATTCTAATTCTTCTAATTGGAGATTGATATTAAGCACTAGTTTGAACTCTTTTTTACCCCCATATGTCCACATATGATTTCACACAAACACCCAATACCTCATCTATTTTTGTGTTTTCTATTCAGTAATTTTAGTTATTAGAGGTATATATGCACATGAATTGATTTATGTGTATGTGTGTCAGTTTGTGTTATATACCATATATAATTTTCTGATCTTAAAGTTTTTTAGAATATAAACATTACTGAATACCTTTGCAGTCATTTCCTATACATCATTCAACTCCTTCCCTGATTTATCAATTTTCTGGAGTATGTTCTCAATAAATATTTGCAAAAACAGGTTGTTATGTTGTAATCTCCTGAAACCATATATGCCTGTCATTAATTGTATTCCACAGTTATTTAGATGATGACCAAGAAAGATTCAAATACCCCATCGCAGTAATTTTCTGATGCCTAATAAGCATTTGGGACTCAATGTCATATCTTGACAAATTCCTTTTTTTTTTGCATTCTCAATATTAGTAAATGAAAATACATTTCAATCAGGTTTTAAAAAGGTAGGAGTTCACATTACCATTTGGTTTCCCTTGCATAGTCTATCCTCAGCAATTCTCCTTAGTGGTTTTTATCAAGGCAACTTAATCACATTGCTCTCAATGGCCATAAGACTCTCATAGAATTTTACAAAATCATTGATTTTCATGCTTCCAATTTCCTCCACCAACCACACTTCACTATAAATGAGATTAGAAAATGTAATTCAAACCATACACACCATCACTCTCCTGAAAACTTCTGTACCATTGATCACAGACTTACCTGGGGCCATTGCTTTTAAGGTCTGACATGAGAGGACGTCCATGCACGTGTCCTTCCTCACTTAATATTTTCTTCTTGCTCCCAGTATTCCAGTCTTTCTTCCAACCTTCCAGGAATTGAAATAATTCTAATTTAGGGTGGTACCTATTCTCTTTTTTAAAAAATACATTTCCAGTGACTATTTTTCAAGTCTGCCCTATGTAACATCCTTACAGACGATGCCTTTTTCAATCTATCTGAAGTGGTCAAAATGCCAGTCACTTACTCCTTAATGAAATATGTTCCATTTACTTATTTACTAGTCTATAGGTTAACTACCCAGTTAATTATATCTCTAAGAACTAAAACATGCTAAATTAAATGGATGGATAGACAGGTAATAGACAACAGATACACATACAAGTATAATCTACTTAAAATAAAGTTAGATATGAACACTGTTCACTGTCATTCTTTTCTAAGTATTATAAGCAAATATATAATACAAAGATAAAAGTTGCTTGTAGTTCTGAGTATACTTTAAATATTCCTATCTGTTTTTCAGTTTATTACATGAAGCTTGTGAATTTATCTGCCATATCATCACGGTATTGCTGACATAATCTTGATTTAAATATATTACCCTGAAGCCTTATACACACAGAAAAATATTGTGAAAATTAAATTGAACTCATGCAAATTAAAATGTCAACCTTCGAAAAATCATTTCACAGTGACTGGACACATATTTAATCCCTTGTTATTTCAACCTGAAGAAATTACATACCTTTCAATTAAAGTATTACTATTATTTTAAACCCAAGTAGAAGGTGTGGTCATGCTATAACTGGTTATTTCAAGTCTTCACTTAAGAGGAAATACAAAGTTTAACATCTGAATGGGTTCATATGTGTTATGTAAGAAGAGATTGATATTATATTTTCCTAGTAAGTCAGAAGTTTTATAGGATATTCAAAAATTAAATAGTGCTTGTTGCTTCTCCAAAGTGAAACTATACATTAGTATCAACATAACACAGTCCCTTTTCAGATTCAAGAACTTGAGAAGAGCTACTTTGGAATTACAGGTAAAACTGAGTAGATCAAGACTGGTATACTAAACACTCGCTCATGGAGAAATTACAGTGTTTACAGTTTTTATTTGTTTTTAATCACTGAAAAAAAAAAGATTTCAAGTTAACCAACTTAGGGTATCTAAAATTTTTATTTTAGTAAGGGAATGTTAAATCAAGAGCAAATAACTGCCTTACTGGTTTGATTTTATACTATGATAAAAACTGAATAAATAACATGAAGAAGGAACATATGATTTTCAATGGATTTGGTTGAATAATTTGCAAAATTTATAAATGTTCAAGAAGAGAAGAATTATGCAAATTCTAACATTTATCTCTCTCATGTTTTTTTATGTAAGGAAGACCATAATAACCTAAATGAGTTTCTTCTTGAGTCTTAATAGATGAAGTAAATCTTTCTTTTCCAATTAATTTATCTGTGGCAGTTAAGAGAACCAGAAAGTTCATTGGTTTGGGAATAAAACTTAACAGAGTTTAATCACAGTTTTTGTCTGACTAGCTTTGTACCTTCTGACATACTACTTAAATACATTCTGAGCCACAGATTTCACTTAAAAATTAATAATTATTATAGCTACACGTAGGTTATGTAAATATTTTAAAACAGGTTAATCGGTCAAATATAGAAGTGTACATTTAAAAAGAATAGAATGGATGCTTTAAGGCATCTTCTTTCACTTGTTCTCTGAGTCACTACAAACAGCCTCCCTCAATGCAAAGATATGCATTTGTTTTTGTGTATAGACACATGTAAGTTTTTAAAGAATACTTTATATTCTTAATTATTCTATATTGTAAGTGAATAAATTTAATATTTATGAGTAAAAATATTACCTAATATGACATTTCTAGTTTCTTTCATTTCATGTTCTGTCACCTTCAGTGTAGGCACTGAATAGGACTACTGTGTATTTAACTATTCAAAAGTGGATATTATTCTTTGATTATAAAGCTCTATTGAAATACATCAGAGTTTATACAATTTCCCCATTAAAAGTATGTAAGACCCATGAGAGACTGTGGACTCTGAGGAAAAAAAAACTTGAGGGTTTTGGAGGGAAGGTGGGTAGGAAGTTAGGTGAGGCTAGTGGTATGTATTAAGGAGGACACATATTGTATGGAGCACTGGGTGTGGTGCATAAACAATGAATCTTGGAAAACTGAAATAAATTAAATTAAATTAAAAAAATAAAAGCATATAAGACAATGGATTTTGGTATATTTAGAGTTATGAAAACAATAATACACTCAATGTTAGAATATTTCAATCTCCCCAAACAGAAACACTATTCATTAGCAATCCATAACAACTTCCTCTATAGTTCCAGTTCTAAGCAATAAGAATTCTTTCTGTCTCTATAGATTTGCCCATTTTGAACATTACATGCAAATAGAATTATATGATATGCACCCTTTTTTTAATGGTACACTCTATAGAAAAATATTTTTCAACATTCATTCATGTTGTGGCATATATCTGCATTTGATTTATTTTCATAGCTGAATAGTATCTCATCAAATGCAAATGCTACATTTGATTTATCCATTTATCAACTGATGAGCATTTGGGTTGTGTCCACATTTTGGCTGCTATGAATAATACCATTTTGAACATTCATAAACAAATTTTGTGTGAATACATTTTTCATTTATTTTCGGTAAACACCTGGGAGTGGAACTGTTGAGTTATATGGTAATTCTATCTTTAATATTTGTGGAATAACTAGACTATTTAACAAAGCCATTGCATCAATGTATATTTTTACCAGTAGTATATGAGGATTTCAATTTCTTCACATTCTCACCAACACTTGTTATATAATTTATTATTACTATTACTATTATCATTTTAGTGGATTAAAATACTTTCTTACTGTAGTTTTTTAAAAATTTTCTACTCTTCTTTGTAAAATAAAATATAGATACAGAAAACCACTCAAAATAAATGCATAGTTTACTGAATTATTTAAGGCAAAAACTCATATATCTTTTCACCCATATCACAGAATGTTGCCGGCCACCAGAGAAGTCTATTCAAGTATTCCAGCCCTAATGGAATTTTTATTTGAATTTTACTGATGGCGAAAGATGTTGAAAACTTTTTTATGTGATTTTTGTGCATTTACATATCTTCTTTGGAAAACTACCTATTCATGTAATTTTCATATTTTGGGGTTTTTTTTGCCTTTTTTAGTTTTGAGTTAGAAGTGTTCTTTCTATATGTGAATAAAAGTCCTTGTAAGATGTATGAATTGAATTGCTTCTATGTGGTCTCTTTTTTCAGTTTCTCAAAGAGGAGAAAATTATAGAGAAATAGTATTATACATTATATATCATCAAGCAATTATATATACATATATATGGAGAGAGAATATAAAATATATATAAATGTATACATGCAAATTAATGTGTTTACAATGTATTTGGAGTGTTTAAAATTATTAATTATGGATCAATTCAATAACATTGTTAACTAGATTTACTAGAGAGAGGTGAATTTGTAATGATATCTAAATTAGTTTTAATTGTCTGTATTACCCCACACCTTAGATATTTCAGAGGCTAAGATAATAAAAGCTATAATCACAACAGCCTTTCATATTTGTTGGATATTATTTATAGAAAATATTCTAATAAATGCAGGTAAGTGATTCTATTTAATGTGGATGCCACAGATAGGTGTCATTATCACATCTACTATATAGGTAGGAAAAATGAAAGCACCTAATAGGCCCCTCTTCCTTGAAAGCAAGACATAATGTCCAAGAAGTTAAAAAGCATTTCTGAATTATTAGTTGCAAAATAAATACCATTAGGAATTCAAGTTAGAAAACTGAAAAATATATCCATTAATCTCTATAAAATATATATTATACTTTGAGTATATCAATTATATCTTTACAACTGTGACTATTTAATAACATACATAAAATTCTAGACATTGTTAATAGCTATAAACAAGTTCTGTATTTATTTGAGGGTGCAATTATTATAGATGATATGTTTACAATCAGATTAATTTATTTGCTGAATAAAAGGTGGTTTGTTAATATTTTATTGTTTTTGTACACAAAAACATGCATCCCCTAAATTCATAATATGATGGGAGAGTCTTTTCATTCAGGTTATGTTTTCTTTAAATTATTTATGGTGCCTGGGTGGCTCAGTGGGTTGAAGCCTCTGCTTTTGGCTCAGGTCATGATCCCAGGGTCCTGGGATCAAGCCCCACATCGGGCTCTCTGCTCAGCAGGGAGCTTGCTTCCCTCCTCTCCTCTCTGTCTACTTGTGAGCTCTCTCTGTCAAATAAATAAATAAAATCTTTAAAAGTAAATAAACAAACAAATAAATAAATAAATAAAATTATTTAGGCTTTGGTGCACCCGGGTGGCTCAGTCGTTAAGCATCTGCCTTTGACTCAGGTTATGATCCCAGAACCCTGGGATCCAGCCCAGATCAGGTTCCCTGCTAGTGGGAAGCCTGCTTCTCCTTCTCCCACTACCCGTGCTTGTGTTCCCTCTCTCACTGTATCTCTGTCAAATAAAAAAAGAAAAGATAAAATAAAATAAAATATTTAAGCTTTAAGGAACTAGTGTAATATTGTCACAGCTTAGATTAAATTATCTGTTTAAGAGGCAGAATGAGGTGTTTATTTCAAACTATTTTAGATTTTGTTAGATAAAAAAAAATGAGCAAGGGTTAAAAGGGCACTATTTCAATCAGAGTGCCTTAAGAAAATCAAAGGAGATTTAGTCAGTTGAGTGATTTCCTTAAATATCCAATTAATTTTGGTAGCTTCCTCTTTCTGTGAATTGTCAAAGCAGATTAATTTTTACAGTATTTATGTCTGTTAACCTTATTAGATCATGGTGTTAAGATCCTAATGAAATGTTATGACAGACACAGATATTCCAGATCTCTAAGCTGTTCATAAGGTAGTTATACCCAACTCTTATTGAAATTAAAAAAAAAAAAATAGGACTTTCATTAATCAGTTATTTCCCCCCCTCAGGAATTTTGACTTATGGTAGCCATTCTGATGAATGATGTCTTCTTATATTATCTCAAAGTTTTTCATGTAAAAATATCAGTTATTTTTAGTAGTTCACAGCTGTTAATAAGCAACTGATTTTATCTATCTAGTGAAATACTAAATATCTTGTGAAAAAAATCAGAATATCTTCTAATTAATGAAATTAAGTAATTTCATGCTTGTATTTTAGAAAACTAATATTTCTTCTATGATGGCCTTATTACATTTAATCAAGAAATATCTCACAATTATCAATATATTTAATATTTATAATCTTGTTATTATATTTTAAAATATAAAATAACAAAATGAATAGAATTTGAAAATTATCACATTCTCAAATCAAGAAAAATTGTGTAATACTGATACAAACAAAGCAAGTTATATCTCAATTAAGTTGAAATAATTTCAAACTTTAGATATATTTTTTACTTTGATTACATATAGATGAGAGCTGAAAGTTTATCATCTAATTATATGCTAGGCAAATAGTAAATATCAGAAATATTTAAGTATTTTAAACAATTTGAAACAAGTGCACTATATCTATTTGTTTGACACAGTAACAAAATTCAAGCTATATTAGATATAACACTAAACATAATTACATTAAAATGTAATAATGTAAGACCTGATGACAATAAAATCTATAAGCTTTTTCTGATGAACTAACCATGCAATTATAGTATATTTTAACTTTTTTTACTTTATGTTTTTATTTTAATTCCAGTTAGTTTACATACAGTGTTATATTAGTTTCAGGGGTACAATATAATGACTCAACACTTCCATACACTGGCTTGTGCTCATCACAAGTAAATTCCTAAATCCCCATCACTTACTGAACCCATTCTCCAGCCCTCTCCCCTCTAGTAACCATAAGTTTGTTCTCTAAAACTAAGAGTCTGTTTCTTGATTTCTCTTTGTCTCTTTTTTACCCTTTGCTCATTTGTTTTGTTTCTTAACTTCCACATATGAGTGTAATCAAATGATATTTGTCTTACTATGACTGACTTAATTTTGCTTAGTATCTAGTTCCATCCATATCATTGCAAAATACAAGAGTTCATTTTTGTGGCTGAGTAACATTCCATTGAATATATAACCAGCCCTTCTTGATCCATTCCTCAGTCGATCCATGCCTGGGTTGCTTTCATAATTTCACTATTGTAGAAAATGTTGCTATAAACATCAAGGTGCATGTGTCCCTTTGAATCAGTTGTTTTTTTTTTTTTTTTTTGTTCCTTGGGGTAAAGACCTAGTAGTGCAATTACTGAATGATGGATTAGTTCTATTTTTAACTTTTTGCAGAAACTCCATACTGCTTTCCAGAGTGTGTGATTAAAAAACAAATAAAGTAAATGAATATTATAACTTATTTTTAAAATTCACTAAACATTAAGTTTTATGGAAATCCTACATGAAGACCTGATCTTACTCTCCTGTGGAAATAAAGAGTAATTTTCTCAGTGGTCTTGGATAAATCATATATATCTTCCCTCATGAAACTCATGGTCTCTTGGTGGACACAGATAGAATAATGATGAAACTTAATGGTTTAAAAATGGTATTAGTTGAGATAAAGAAATTGAAGAGGTTATACATTAAGAGGTATTAAGATTTCAATAAATATCCTCTCTTTCCCGTGTGAACAGTACACAAATACCTGATTCTTCAAATTAGTCATGCCTCATGTCCCAGTGTAATAGTCAGCAATGCAATCATAACTTTCTAAATGATAAAGAAGTGACCATAAACATAGGCTTCTTTGGGGCTTAGGTTGTAGGATGATAGAAGAAGAGTACATCACTTCTTTTATCACTTGGCATTAGTAATCACAGTTTGCTTAAATTTTAGCCACTATGATTAGAGAAGGGTGAATGGAGTAAGAAGTACTCATACCACAAGGCACTGAAATTTCTCCAGTATAGCAATACATTAATAAAATTGCATTAATAATTTCATTGTTGCAGTTGATGTATATTTTTTACTGATTGAATTTTTATATCTTCCTAGTCAGCTTTGTGTTTAACTCAAAATTTATTGATTCAAATTAAATTTCTATTCTGTAACATTATTATATCTATTGTGGTACAGTGTCAAACCTCTGGGTTTAGGATTTGATGGTAAACTCTTCCACATTTTATTTAGAGAAAGACATAAAAAAAAAAACAATTTCTTTGTTTTCATGACACTTTGTATATAAGTAACTGATTAACAGAACTCAGTGACGCAATTTATTTTTTTTATTATTTTTTTTAAAGATTTTATTTATTTATTTGACAGAGAGAGATCACAAGTAGGCAGAGAGGCAGGCAGAGAAAGGAAGGGAAGCAGGCCCCCTGCTGAACAGAGAGCCCGATGTGGGACTCGATCCCAGGACCCTGAGATCAGGACCTGAGCTGAAGGCAGCGGCTTAACCCACTGAGCCACCCAGGCGCCCCTCAGTGACACAATTTAAAGACAGATATTTTCAGTACTCACTTTTAGCAATTTAATTAAATACCCATGAACTGACACTTTATATATCTTTAAATTGATCTTCAAATTAAATTTTTATCTTTAAATTGAAAAAAACTATGTTCTCTGAATATTCAATTCACCTGTTTATATTTGTTAATTTTGGATTAGTTTAATAAATGTATATGTATACAAGAGACAAGAATGAGAAGACAGAGAAGAAGATAAGAACTGACTTATTTGCTTAACCTGGAACTCCTCAATAAGACAGTTTGCTTTTGTCAGGAAGTTGCCATGTTTTTGGAGGAGTCAGTCTTTTCATAATAAATTGTATAAACTGTGTAATTAAAGTTGTACTTTTTAAATAAAGTGTAATTCATACTCGACTGTAAAATAGATATATTATCGAATGTTCAATCTCATTATTAATCAAGAAATTAACAGTTCCTCAAGGTAAAACTTAACACCATACAAACTGATTATTTTTTTGTAGCCCTATGAATTCCATTTTAAGATACAACTTAACAATACCATGAAAAAGTGAGAGGTCAAAGAAATACAACCATCCTATTTTCAGGTTGTTTATCTTGGAGGAACTGATGAATGTGGATACACGTGCAGGAATGTAGATTATAGCACTACATTAATCCTCCCAAGGTAGAAATAACTTAATTTTTCTTCTGTAGGAGGGCATATAAGTAAATTATGGATTAAAAATACAATGCCGTACTAAAAAACTAGTGAATATACAAATTATACAGGTCTAAGTATGAATAAATTTTCACTAATATTTTCAATAGAAGCAACCTGTTTAATGACCTAAAATAACATCATATATTATCATAAAATAACATCATATATTCTTATGACTGTATATTTAAGAAAATACAAATATGCCTATTTATGTGATGGGTATTGAGGGCACTTGTGATGAGCACTAGTGTTCTATGTAAGTGATGAATCACAAAATTCTATTACTGAAACTAATATTACACTATATGTCAACTAACAAGTTTTAATTTAAAAAATTAAAAAAGGGTGCCTGGGTGGCTCAGTGGGTTAGGCCGCTGCCTTCGGCTCAGGTCATGATCTCAGGGTCCTGGGATCGAGTCCCGCATCGGGCTCCACAGGGAGCCTGCTTCCTCCTTTCTCTCTCTGCCTGCCTCTCTGCCTACTTCTGATCTCTCTCTGTCAAATAAATAAATGAAATCTTAAAAAAAAAAAATAAAAAAAATAAAAAATTAAAAAAGAAAAGAGTTACGTGGCATAGAGGTGATCCCAAATGAGACTTAAAAAAACAGAAATTCAAAGAGAGTAAAACGGAGATTGTTACTGAGGCTAGTGAAAGACATTATTTGTAGATATCAGTGTTGTCCATTCCTTCAAGGTAACAAATTTTTAAATAACTGAAAGCCAGGAATTAAGATTAGATATAACAATATGCAGGTGATATTAGCTGGAGTCCCTTCAGAAAAGTGTTGTGTATGGATGCTAGTACTTGGTGCACTGAGGCCATGAGAAGTGAGTGAGAGAAGACAGAAAATCTTTCCTGGAGACCTCTGTCTATAGCTATTCAATTAAAAATTGAGGGGATGAGGCCCATCAATCTGCATTTTTTAAAAAACTCCAGATGATTCTGAAAGTGTTAATGTTCAAAACGTTCTATGTTTCTAAAAATATAGACAACACTAAATCTTAAGAAAGCACTCACGAATAGAGTATGGATAGATATATAGAAAGGGGGTAATAACTGATCGACGGCGGTTGCTGAAGATTTTATGTTTAATTCCAAGCAAAGATGAGATTCAGGGAGTTCTCAAATTGGGATGGATTGAAAAGGAAAGTCATTAGTGAGAAGGAGATAAAGGAATCTATTCCAGTGTGTTTTGGGGGACATAACCATTGATGGAGAAATAGTGTATGAAAATATCAGAAATTGGCAAATAAAGAAAAGAGTGATCCAGATACTCCTCAGTGAATTTGGGAAGTAATTAACATGTATGAACAAATGACAAAGCTGGGGTGATACAGTAGTTTAATATTGTAGTTGTCCCCTGAACCTTGGGGCAGCAGAGAACAGGAGAGTAAAGCCTTGGAAGCTACACTGGGAGCAAAGAGGGTCTCTCACCCTTTGTACTGAATGATTTAGTGTTTGTATTATAAAGTACTTCAAATGAAGATTGCTTTTGGGAAAAAGCTGACCTCAACAGACTTTCAGGTTTCAAATAAAGGAGTTGGATGGAGCAATAAAAACGTTATTTGAATAAAAAAAGCAAATTTTGGTAACCAAGAATTCCAGTTTCAAGTGGCATAATGTTAAAATAGGGAAAATGGGAGGTGACTGGATTATAAAAGATGTGTGCAGTACAATGGAAATCAGTTTGTGGAAGATGGTGAAAAACTGAAGATGCTTGAATTTAGGAAAGAGAATCAGAAAAATGAGAACTCTATTTAATCAGGAAGGAAAATGTAAATTATAGCAAATTATTTTTAGGTGAGGAGATGATCGTCAACATTTGAAAGAATTGATCTGAGTGTTCCTCAATGAATGTAATCCCTGACAGTTATGGAGTGTGGTGACCAGAGGTAAGAAGGAAGTCTGGAGATGAAGAAAATATTTCAAAGAGGGTAGAAGAAAAGCAGGTCACAGAGGATTTGACAATGGCTCAACCAAGTTTAACCTGTGTTTTCTGGAGTGTGTTTGATTTTTTTTTTTTTTTTAAGATCATCGGGCCATCACACATAAATTCTTCCCAGTGGAATTGGTTTCTATAGGAAAAATTGTTTGAACCATATAAAAATAAGATTATGCAATAAAATATTATATGAATGTTATTAAAGGCAAATAACTGTTTCTAAGATGATTAAGAAATAATACTGTAGGATGTATAATGACTATGTAACTTTCCAATTCTAATAAATTTCAAGATTTTAGGCACAGAATATCAGCTATCTCCAATCCCTTAAACTTTCAACATCAATATTAACTCCTTATGTTGGTAGATAAAATAATTAAAACTAATTAGATACCATCTGCATATAGATTTAGAGCTTAAATGAAATTTCCATATATAAGTGTATATATATATTTATATATATGAATATATATATCTATTTTTGTCTCACGAGTAAAGGTATAGTGTGGATAATATAAATAATTAACCCCAAGCCATTCATTTTATTATAAATGATCCAACCGTCTCTTATGCCACACACATTAGTTTTTACGATGCATTAAACTTCCTTTGTTTTTCTTTGCATTATGCTCAAATGATTGAAGAATGAAAGAATAAATGAACAAACAAGTGAGTAAGTGAATGAATCTCTGGGACCCTGATTTATACTTTTATTGCTATAATTGTAGTGACTATTGTTTCTGTATCCGTAACTGGGAAATATATTTTGTACTAGACCTTGAAAATAGGCAACATGTGGCATGCTACTGCATGAGACATTCAGTCAAGTTAACTATAATGTCATGGCTGATGATGTAGCTTCCATTTGGCTAAACTGCTTTGTGGTTAATAAACTGAAAACTTCTTACTTCTAAGGTATATGCATAATCTATCACTGTCTACAGCTAATATTAAATGGGAAACAGTTAAACAATGTTTGGGAGGAAAGAATGAGTCATTCACAATTCAATAAATACTGATCAATATAAAGTGTCTTTTGCATCAGTGCCTTCAAACGCCCTCTATAATGAAAAATATAGAAGTCAATTTTAAGTTTGTGTGTGTTTTCTAACTTAGGGCAAGTCAACATTTTGTAAAATAAAAATTTGACTACTTGCTTTTATTTCTAAAAAAGAGCAAATTTCTCAAGGTTTTCTCAAAAAATATCAGGGAAATAGAATTAATAGAAGTTTATTAAACACAATTTGTAAAAACAAAAGTGCTTGTATATCTATTTGTAAATTTTAGAATTAATTATATGTGAAGGACTGTTCACAGTTATTGAAAATATATCTGTTTAGGGGAAAAGGAAGATATTGTCCCACTGTGGATTAATAAGTACTCCTGCCACTTCCAAGCAAGCATGAATGTTATTAGCTCAACTCTTCATGCACCAGTGATAAAGAACACAAGGATATCAATGGAGGCCTTGTATTTGTATGCAAGAATGAACACAATAGACAGACATCCTAGAACAGCTGAGTTTTGCATTCATATAGTACACTGCACCCCCCAAAAGGAATCCCTTTATAAACAAATGGCTCTGTGAGAAGTAAGTTATGTAATAAAAGCTCACCTGCATGCTTGCATTTTTCTTTCTCTCTCAATCTCTCTCTCTCTCTCTCTCTTTTTTTTTTTTTTTTTGGTTGAGGATGGATTGAAGTCACAATTAGGGAAACAATCTCTCTTCTCTAGAATGTGGAAGTACATCTTCAATAATTTTATTTTAAAAACATCATGATTTTAATGCTCCACCCAGCAGATGAGAAGTTCTAGCAAAAAGTTGGTAAGAGCTTGAAGAATAGTTCTGTATAGAGTTCTATAGTAGTACTGGGTTGGAAACATTGACATTACTTCTGGAACTAACCTCATGTATTCAGTTGTAGGCTCCTAGGAGAGAAGTGACTGTATTTCACTTTGACTCTGTTAGGCAGGGCTTCCCTTCGCAGTCTCCTTTTGGCTATAGATTACTGGAACCATTCTAGATCTCATTCTGTAACTGCATGAAAGAGAAAAATATACACCCAGAAATTTCCTTTTACACTAAAGTACTTTTTAAAAATTATTCTGAAGGTTGTTCATAGATTTCTCAAATACAATATTTTCTAATACTATTTATCACATTCTGCTGAGAAAAAGTTTTAATTTAGAATCTGACTTGTATGTATGATAGTATGATTCAGACATGTCTAGGTTTGTCTGCACATAAGCCTATTATTTTATTCTTGCAGAATACATATGAAGAGAGTATTGTAAGCACACTGGTTTTACAAATGAGGTAACTAATAATCTAGATATTAAGTACATTATTTAAGATCACTTCCTTAAATACTTTTACATAAATTAACGTATTATTATTTAAACACAAGCGCTCCTTTTTCTTTTTTTGTACTTTTGGGTAGTCATTCATAATCTCATGAAGATCAAGAGTACAATATTCTGAAAGAAAATTTGATATTCAAAAACACAATGTATTTATAACAAGGTGCCAAAATTATTCAGAGGAAAAGACTACAAGTGTGAAATTAAAATCCAATCCTTCGTTCCTCAGGCAAAATCATTTGAATCACTGTCTACATCATAGAACATTTCAGAACAGAGTAGTATCATTAATGAAAAAATTATATTTATCTGTAATGACTTTACACATACATATGGGAATTTCTGTTTTTTCACTGTTTTCTTTTCTGCCAATACAGATTTATTAGAAAAGAAACACACACACACACACACACACACACTCAAATCTTAAGTTATTTTAAAAATTCTGATTAAGGCAAAATCTTTCCTGTTTGCCATTAATCTCTTTTCATGGACTCCAATTAAAAAAAAAAAACTGTTACATAAATTTTTAAAAAAATGAGTTGAAGATCTGAATAGACATTTTTCTAAAGAAGACATACAGGTAGCCAATAGGCACATGAAAAGATGCTCAACATCACCAATCAATAAGGAAATGCAAATCACAACCATAATGAAATATTACATCATACCTGTCAAAATGGCTATTACCAGAAAGCCAAGAAATGTGTGTTGGAGAGGTACAGAAACAAGGGAACATACAGTGGTGGTGGAAATGTAAATTCCTGAAACCACTATGAAAAATAGTATTGAGGTTCCTCAAAAATCATAAACAGAACCACTATCTATCTAGCTATCCCATTTCTGGGTATATAATCACCACCCAGCCCCCTGAAAAAAAGCACTAATCCAAAAAGATATATCTACCTCTATGTTTACTGCAGTATTATTTACAATAGTCAAGATATGGAAAGAGTCCATGTGCCCATCAATGGATGAATGGAATGGATAAAGAAGATATAGTATATATACACAATGTAATATTACTCAGTCATAAAAAAGAATGCGATCTTGCCATTTGTGACAACATATGTGGACCTAGGGGGCATTATGCTAAGTGCAAAGAGTCAGGAAGATAAAGACAATGGTTTCACTCATATGTGGAATCTGAAAAACAAATGAGAGGTATGTGGGTGGTTCAGTCCATTAAGCATCAAACCCTTGGTTTTGGCTCATGTCATGATCTCAGGGTCATGAGATCAAGTCCCTCATCAGGCTCTGAGCTCAGTAGAGAGTCTGCTTAAGATTCTCTCTTTCTCATCCTCTCTGTCCCTCCCCAACACTTCTAAATTCAATAATTAAATCTTTAAAAAATAAAATAAAAAACAAATGAGCAAACAAACCAAAAAACAGACTCTTATATATAGAGAAAAACTAGTGTTTTTCAGAGGAAAGGTGGGTGGAAGCTGGGTAAAATAGATAAAGGGGAATAAGAGGTACAAACTCTTTGTGTAGAGATAAAAAATACAACATGGGGAATATTGTTAGTATTATTTTAATAATGTTATATGGTGACCAGTGGTAACTACACTTATGGTGAAGACTAAGTAATGCACAGAATTGTTGAATCAATATTTTATACATCCAAAACTAATATAACAGTGTATGTTACTTATACTTCAATAAAAAAGTAATAAAAAGAAAAAGTATTATCTAAATTTAAAATAATTCTGCTTTCAAGGGCATCTGCAGGGCTCAGTAGGTTAAACATCTGCCTTTGGCTCAGGTCATGATTCCCAGGGCTCCCTGCTGAGCAGAGTTTCTGCTTCTTCCTCTGCTTTTGCCCCTCCCCCCTCCTCACTCGTGCTCTCTCTAGCTCTGTTTCTCTCTCTAATAAATAAAATATTTAAAAATAAATAAGTAAATAAACATTCTGCTTTCAAAAAATAAACTACTAGGACTTCATCAAAATAAAAACCATCTGCACCCCAAAGGAAATAATCAACAAAAATAAAAGACAACCAACTGAGTGGAAGGTGATATTTATAAATGACATATCCAACAAGGAGTTAATATCCAAAATACATGAAGAACTTACATAACACCTAAAAAACAAATAATCCAATTAAAAATGGGTGGAAGACATGAATAGACTTTTTTTTCCAAAAAAGATAAAAAGATGGCTAACAGACATAGTGTTCAACATCACTAATCATTGGGGAAATGCAAATCAAAACCACAATGAGATGCCATCTCACACCTGTCGGAATGACTGAAATTAAAAAACCACAAGAAACAAGTGTTAGTGAGGATGTAGAGAAAAATGAACCCTCATGTACTATTGGTAGGAATGTTAACTATTGGTAGGAATGCACACTATTGGTAGGAATGCACTAGTTTGCATATATTCCTGTGGAAAATAGTATGGTGGTTCCTCAAAAAATTAAAAAATACAACTACTCTATGATCCAGTAATTCCACTATTGGGTATTTACCCCAAGAATAAAAAGCACTAATTGAAAAGATACATGCACCCCTATGTTTATTGCAGCATTATTTATAATAGTCAGATTATGGAAGCAGCCCAAGTATCCACTGATAGATAAATGGATAAGAAAGCTGTGGAACACACACACACACACATACACATACACACACAATGGAATAGTCAGATGTAAGTAAGGATGAGCTCTTGCAATTTGCAATTGCAACAGCATGAATAGATCTAAGAAGTATAATACTAAGTGAAATAAATGAGTCAAGAGAAAGACAAATACCCTGTGATTTCACCCATATGAGGAATTTAAGAAACATACAAAGAAAAAAAAAAAAGAGAGAGAGAGAGACAAACCAAAGAAGAGACTCTTAACTATAGAGAACAAACTAATGGTTACCAAAGGGGAGGTGGGTGAAATAGGCAAAGGGGATTAAGGATATACTCGTGGGGGTGCCTGGGTGGATCAGTCAGTTAAGCATCCACCTCTTGATTTCAGCTTGGTCATGGTCAGCATGGTTATGAGTTCAAACCCTGCACTGAACTCTGCATTGGGCATGGAGCCCCCTTGGGGATTTTTCTCTTTCTCTCCCCCTGCCCCTCCCCCACTGTCCCTCTCTCTTAAAAGCAAAAAAGATTATACTTATGTGAGCACTGAATAATGTATAGACTTGTCAAATCACTATATAGTATTCCTGAAACTAATATAATGCTATATGTTAACTACATCAGAATTAGAATTCTAAAAATTAAAAAAATTCTGCTTTCAAAATAAAACAAAATTTCAAACATTTTTGTTGTTCAGACACCTCAGTATGTTAAGCACTAAACTTAATTAGTTTTTTATTTTTAATGAAATGTACTTTGTATCACCTGACAACACAATTTCTCAGCCCTAAGCACACTGGACACGATCCTCATAAATTATGTCCTCTCTAAACCTAAATAATTGCATGTTTCCACTCCTTGAAATGCTTTTTCTTTTCTTCCTATTTCAATTTTCTAATAATCTTAATTTAATATCATTTGAAATTTTTACTTACTATAAGCATCACTTCACTAAATGCTATGATTACACCAAAACTGTAATACAGATATTTTTTACATTTTACACCACTCATTTGACTTTTGGCAAATTAAAAAATTTGTGATTGTTTCCTTGCTAAATAAACCATATGCTGGAAATCAATATGTTGTCTCTTTTATTCTCCTTCGATGTCATAAAGTTACAATTGTGCTTAATATATACTAGGTGCCAATAACTATTCCCTAACAAATATGTGTGACCATATGGACTCTTAATACAAAACTATTTACTGGAAACCATATAAATTTGTGACATGAACATAGTATTTAGCAGTGAGTATTTCCATATATTGTTTATGTGTACATATGTGTATAAATGTAATATGTATATATGTTTATAAATGTACATATAAACATATATATCTATATTAAAACTGGAACATAGTTGTTCAGTATAGTTTATTATTGTTTTTTAAAGATTTTATTTATTTATTTGACAGAGATCACAAGTAGTCAAAAGAAGCAGGCAGAGAGAGAGAAGAGGAAGCAGGCTCCCCACTGAGCAGAGAGCCTGACGTGGGGCTCAATCCCAGAACCCTGGGATCATGACTGGAGCCAAAGGCAGAGGCTTTAATCCAGTGAGCCACCCAGGCGCCCCAGATTATTATTACGAGACTACTACTACTAGAAGAACTAGGCTTGGTGCATAACCAAGGTATACATTGTATTATAATTTTTTTTTAATTTTTAAGTTTTCAGTCAGGCAATGCTTATTAAGTATTTTTCTCAATGTAAATGTAATTTGCATTAATTATTAGCTATTGTCATCATATTCTGAGAAATTCAGATTTATTTTGCAATAAGCAGAGAGGCAAGTAGCTCATACTTGGTGAAAGTAAACACTTAGGTAGTATTTTAACAAGTGTGAAAAAATAATATAGAGGCTTAGATTATATTTAACCAAATTGAGAAGAGAGTGGGAGCTGATTTTGTTTCATATTTTTGTTTTCACTCCTTCTTTTGTTTTACCTTTCTTTTCCTTTCTCCACTTTTCATTTTCTTTTAAACCAGAAAAAACAAGCTGATCCTGCGGGATAACAAAGGAATAAACTATTTGAGCTCCATTCATGGGATAAAGAGACCTCCAACTGATACATGTGATTGTTCCAAGTGAAGAGTCTGATTACTCATGAAAAGAGTGAAAAAGTGGTAATAGGGGCATTGTTTTCACAGACAGCCCATGGCTTCTGCGTTTGCATCCACAGCATAGTAGGAAAAGTAAAGAAATCAGAGTGGGACGTTTCAGAACATGGGTTGACATGAAAGGAAGCCAAGGCACACGGGACGACAGAGCATTAGCCTCACCTCAGCAGCTTGAGTTAGTCACATCTTTATTTTCCAGCGATTTGTATGCTGGAACAAAAATGATATGCTGTGCACACTATACCCAGCTTCTCTCCATTACTTACTGTTCTTTGGTCAGGTCAATTATTTTCTTAGATATTTTGAGCATTGCTCAAAAGTAACAAATTATTCAAATACAAGTAACCTGAGCAATTCTGAGTACTTTGGCTGATGTAGTAGTTCTTCCACAGTGATTTAAGTCACTTAGATGAACATCATGAACATCATAAGAATAGAAAATTGTGTGTGTGTCTGTGTGTGTGTGTGTGTGTGTGTGTGTGTGTAAAGCTTAATATCTTGGATTTAGCTGGTAGATAAGTAGAGTTGGTACAAATAATGTTACAATGTCAAATAAAGGTCTAATTCATACATGTTTTCAATTATATTGGCCTTTTTGAATGGCATAAACAGCTCCACTTTACATTACACTAATGAAAATGGCTTCAAAAGAAATGCAGCAAACACATTTACAACAATATTCCTTACAGAATTTATTTTTTTAATTATTTCTTTAAAGATTTTATTTATTTATTTGACAGAGAGAGACATAAGGAGAGAGGGAACACAAGCAGGGAGAATGAGAGAGGGAGAGAAGCAGGTTTCCCGCTGAGCAGGGAGCCTGATGTGGGCCTGGATCTTAGGATCCTGGGATCATGACCTGAGCCAAAGGCAGAGGCTTAATGATTGAGCCACCCAGGTGTTCCCAGATTTTATTATTTTAATCACAGATTTTTAAAAGCCTACTAAAAAAGTAATCTAATGAACAATGTTGCATAACTTTATTTATTTACACATATTTACCAGGTTTCTATATTAGATTTCATCATATTTAATCTTCATCTTTGATAGGCATAGCAAAGTGAACTTAAGAAAGATGCTAAAGTTACTCTTTCTTGTTACACAGTGGAATATCAGCCAGGGCAAACTTGTTGAACTTCATCCAACCAGTATATTCGGAAGTGAAATTGGCTAAAGAAGCTTAAGGTCTTAACAAACAAGCACCATCACTCCGGGATAAATTTATGGTTCACTCATCTATGTCCCATTCAGACATGTATATTATGGCAGTTATTGTAGTGTGTCTCCGTTTTTTGTGTGTGTCTGTATCTACAAAAATGTGATGAGCTCCCCCAAACTGGAGAAGTCTGTGATTCACTTCTGTATCTGCTATGTAAGTACCCAATAATGTTCTAATAGCTTATGTAGATTAGTCACTTAAGAAATTGATTTCATACATTTGAGATAAGGAATTTGAAGACTTAAAAAAAGATAATCAATCCATTCCATTATTTATAAGAGAACATCCAATGAACATTTCCTTTCAGTACTCTCTTTATGCTATTTCTATTGAAAAACTCAGAAATTAAAGAATAAACTGTGCCACACACCAACTGTGCTCATTCGATTCTGATGATAAGAAACGATGCACTGTGTAAAACATCTTTGTCAGCAGGAGGCTGTCTTTTTACAATTTGGCTCTATCAAGAGTTGTTTCTTTTTGAAATGGTAATGAGCTCATTATTTATCAACTCTTGCAGAGTTCTACTTAATTCCAAAAATTATATCAATGTTAATTTCAAGTACATTTTAAATCATGCTTATGCAACCATTTCCTTTGTTTTCTTTAATATCTTAATTTGTATAATATTTATTCATTTTGTTCTTATGCACAATTTGGTTTTAAAAGAAAAATAAATGATGCTCAGGTTGAGATTTCCAGGCATTGGGTATGAATAAAATATTGATTAGATTATATAGATATCTGGGGTGCCTGGCTGGCTCAGTCAGTTGAGCATCTGACTTGTGATTTCGGCTCAGGTCATGACCTCAGGGTTGTGAGATAGAGCCCCGAGCCAGGCTCCATGTTCAGTGGGAAGTTTGCTTGGAATTCTCTCTCTCCCTTTCCCCAACCCCCACTTTTTCTCTCCCTCTCTCAAATAACAAATGCATAAATCTTTAAAAATTAAAAAAAAATAGAATACATAGATATCTAAGAGGTTTAAAATTTAGTAATTTTTTTCAATCTTAAAGCTTTGACTTTCTTGGGGCATATGGGTGGCTCAATCTGTTAAGCTTCTGCCTTCAACTCAAGTCATGATCTCAGAGGGTCCTAGGATCAAGCCCCACATCAGGCTCCCTGCTTTGCTTAGTAGGGAGTCTGCTTCTCTACCTGTCCAACTACCCCTGTTGGTGCTCTCTTGCTCTCTCCCTCTCTCTGTCAAATAAATAAATAAATAAATAAAAGCTTTACATAAAGAATTTCTTTTCCCATTTGTAGATTAATATTTTTATAAAATACACAGTTACTGCAATATCTATTTTGTTTAAAGGAACTCCTAAGAATTTTGTTAAAGCATATTTTTGAAAAACTGAATCAAAATAATTTATATTTTATTTCCAAATATTGTATTAAAGTCCATGAATTATTCCCCAAATAAATGAATGGGCTGATACATAACACATGATCATCTGATTTTTGCATGATATCCAAGATGGATCCAATGCGTTTAATGTCAGACTGTAGAGACAGTTATGATCTTAAACAAAAGAAGGAAATGTTTTATAAACAGAACAGAAGTTGGACGTTTAGCTGTTTGCTGCATGTACTTGGTGAGACCATCCTTCTTCATCTCTAGAGTTGAAGCACATAAAACAGTGAAACATAAATGTTAGGTGTTGTTACTCTAAAGCAATAGGTTGAAAGGATTTAGAGTGCCACTTCAGGCCTAAATATAACAAGAGGGACTAGATTTGCCTTCTTGTATAAAACACATAAAAACCCAGGCAAAATTTATGATACTATAGTTTTCATGACACTGATGTATGGTTAACAAAGAGCAGTGAAAAAAAAAAAATGATAAAATGAGCCCTATGATTGCATATAGACTAGTGCCTTAGGAGAGTTAGTTGGCTACAGTACATGAAGGTGAAAACCAGGAGGAGTCAGCAGAGTCCCAAATGAGGAAAGATATAAGTTTAGAGTGACTATAAAGTGTCTAAAGTTCACTAGGCTGAGCAATAAAAAAGAGAAAATTGCAGAGATAGAACTAAGGAGATCCATAGATGGTCTCCCTCAAGAATTCAGGAAACTGCCCAAGACCAGGGGATAAAAACATAAAATGATTAAAGAAACATTGCCTGTACACACAAAAGACTGTGAATAGCACCTGTTCCTATCAGTCAAAGTAGAATGCCACATAATTCAAGGCTCATTAGGTAGAATATTTAAACCTACTCTAGATTAAATCCTTCTTTGTATTGCCTGACAAAGTTTAATAGCAAGCCTCAATGGGAAAAAATATCTGTCTTCATGTAACTTAAACTCTATTCCAGGACAAGGATGAAAAATATTGATTGTAATATAAATATTTATGGTAATAGCACCCAATAAAGTAATATTCACAGTGTTTAGAATTTATTAAAAACTAACAGTCATACATACATATATACAATCCATAAGAAAAATCAATTTCTCAACACTAAGCTGAACTGATGTCAAAATTAGCAAAAAAAGATATCAGAACAGTTATTCTGAGTGTATTCCACAAGTTTAATAAGCTATAAAAATGATTGTGTCACACAGAGAGAAGCTATACACACACACACACAAATTAAACCGGACTTCCATATATAAGGATGATGATGTCTGAGTTCGATCAGTATGTGTGTGTGTGTGTGTGTGTGTGTGTATTTGATGGGATAAATTAAAAAATGTTTAATTACTTGGAAACAAAGAAGTAGAAACTATCAAAAGTAAAACACAAAGGGAAAAGAAGCTGAAAAATAAAATTGAACAGAGTAGCAGTGGACTGTGAAACAACTTTAAGATGTCTAATACATGGGTAACTGGAATTCACAAAAGAGGGAAAGTAGAAGGGACCAAAACAAATTGAAGATAAGACTGTGGAGTATTTTCCAACTTTGGAAAAATAGTACTAAACCACATGTGTAAGAAATTCAGAGAATAAGCACAGGAAACATGAATAAAACTACCCTAAGTCAATTTATAATCAAAACAAGTAATAAATGGAAATAGAGGAAGACTATAGTCAATGGAGAAAGTGTTTACAAAAGTTTAGCAAGTCCAGAGCAAGATATAAACATGTTACTTCCACCGAGCCAACCAGGGCAAGATCTCTTTCAGTTCTTACACTCACTAAAGGTGTAAATTGTGAGAAATATACACTTGTTTCTTGGAAAAATATTGGGTTCCTGCTGATATACACACATTCCCAAGACTCTCTCTGAATAATTTGGAGAAAAATAATGACACAGCACCACCTGAGGACTCAATTTATGGACTGTTGACTACAGTTATTATTGCTATGCACTTTGTAGGTTGGGTTTAGATTTCTAGTTATTTTTCTCAGACACCCTAGAAAAGTACTGTCAACAAATTGAGTAGGGTGTTGATTACTAAACAGCAGAGGTACTGAATTTTGTATTTCAACAATCAAGGTAGCACAGTTTTAAGAAAGCTTCCTAGTGGGGGAATAAAGTAGACTGTACTTCATTTCTCCAAACACTGAGAAGGACTGGTCTAAATTTCTCATATTAGTTTCTTTCTCTGAATCAGTCAAACGTGAAAGTGGACAGAATTTTTTCTAAGAAAATGAAAATAATACTTTGACAGTTTCAGGAAAGATGGGGTCATGACATTATAGATAACTATTCTCCAAAGTTAACACAAAGAACTTTAAGAAGAATGTTATGGTATCTTCCTCAAACAGATAAATTGGGAAAGGGTGGTTAAAATATACAGAGTTGAGAAACTTATGGCACATAGAGTATCTTTTGATTCATAACATATTTCTATTATACTAATGCCATAAATATATAATGTGAACAATACACATGATGTTTTTGATCATCCCTGGTCCATGTGCTTCAAGTGTCCTTAGAGATGTTAGTCACTGGTCTTGCTCTATTGAGTAAAGCTGATATAACATCCCTGGACACTCGCTAAAAATTAAAAAACAAAAACAAAAACCTGTAAGCAAGGACAATAGAGATAACTATGTTCCAGGATACACCCCATGTAAGATAAGCAGCTTGAAGAGAAATACAAAGCACTATTTGGATGGACTCATCATATAATAATGGCTCTAATGGAATATCATATTCATCAACAAGCTGTGAACATTCTTGTTTCACACCCGTAAAGTTTTGTGGATATTGCAGGAGCTATGGAATTGAATGTTTTTAAAGGTCACTGTTGGGGAAGGCTGTACTTGAGAGTTAGATCAAATAAGTAAGTTTATGGGGAACTTGACAAACCTAACTTATGGCAGAATGTCACTAAATGTCGTGGACTTGATCACTGTTCTTTAGCTTTCCAGGTAGTATACATTGAAAGAACCGTTTTCCAGGGTTCAATCGTGTGGGGTTGGAAAGAAACAACAAATGGCACTAAATTGGGGAACACAGAAGTGTTACATCATGATACCTAAAAACCAGTGCTACTTAAGTTCTACTGAGACATCTGAGATACTGCTATATTCCAAATTCAGAATGCAGAATTTACTAAAAATATCTTCCAGTCACCCTCCTGTTTATGAGAAATGTTAGGTAAATGAGAAAATGCTGTTATTTTGAGAAGGGACAAAGAACAATGCAGTAATTTTAATGGTTGTTGGTTTATAAAGCATTATTTTAATCTTTCTATCACAGTTACTTGCAATAAAGGAACTTCTAAGTCACTCAACCAATGAAATTAAAACCAGATTTATATAAACAGTGATTCTCAAGAAGACAATATGTGTTTGGAAGGTGACTTGAAACCCCTGATTGAGAAAACACCTGCAGGGCTGACCAAAGAAGGAAGAAAATCTTTCTTGGAAAAATTACATATTGAATTAAGTGCTCTCATCAACAAAGGATGATGGAGCTGAAGGAATAATTGAGCTGGTAAAAGGATGTTAGAAGGTCTGCGAAAAGAATGTTAGATAGATGTGGTTGAGATTATTGTATTCTGAGGGGACTGGTCATTAGGGTTTTTTTCTTTACATAAAACTTTGCAGCAAATATTTTAAGACAAATAATAGCTATCTAGAAAATACTTATTGAGGTGATAGTGACTAAGGTCAGAGGATAAACTAAGGAGGTTGGACTTATACTGGCTGGATATACTGATAATATTCAGAATAATAGCAATAAATATACAAAGAATTAGAAAAGAGGCAAGAGAAACAAGGGTCAAAAGTTTAAATATGTAAATTAAATTATATAGAGAGAACTGAACAATTTCTGTACAACACGTAACACCTTTATCAAAAACTAATTTAAATTAAGAAAATTCTTAAGTGAATATCCTGGAAGACTGGTAAGGTTTAATTTCAAACTTAGGTATTTTAAGATTTCCTGGATGGATAGAATTTGAATGAGACCAGGTTGAAGGAGGGACTGAAGGATCAAACACTTAAAGTAAGAAAAATAAATTCTCTTCAGAAGAATGTAAAACCTACACTCCCTAGCCCACTTGGTGGGTAAAGAAGAACTAAACTTCTCTACAGTGTACTACTTCAAGATACAAGGTTATACTTACAGTGAGATCCAAGGACATGAAAATCTGCAAGTAGAAAGTTAATGAAAACTATAAAGGATTTTGAAACCATAAGATATGTTTCAGACATAATACAAGCATTAAGAAGGAATTAATATGGTATTTAGGGAAAAATTTACATTGAGGATCGGGAATCTCTGTTGGGACTGTAACAGTACTCAGAGGAGCATCAATTACTGAAAAAAAAAAAAAAAAAGGAACAAAGGCAGTTTTCTGTTTGACTTACCAAAATGTTGCATTTCCCCCATTCTTTTCATAGGAATAACTCTGCCCCAACACACACCATTATGAAAATAAAACACATGATATAGGCTGTGTTTTTCATGAAATGAAAGGCATCTTAATCTGCATGCAATAATATAGAAAGAAAGGCTATTAAAGGCATTGGCAGTCATGTAGCGTCTATAGGAAATGAAGAAAGAAGGTCTAATTGTTGCATTTCAAGAAAAGGACAAGTAGACCACATTTCTACAGGGAAATGGCACATCCTGAGATTTAAACTCGACCTTATTTTGTGGACAGCATTGGGTATTGGATATATTGATTCTTCTTTAATCCCTATGGTGAACAGAGAAGAGAGTGGAGGAGAGAGAAAATGAAAAAAAGCTAAATGCTTAAGAAATCTCACAAGCAAGCAATATTAGCATAAAGCTCCTTCTCAAAAAAATCAGTGTGTTGGATCTTTCATCTCCATTCACCTTACACACACTCATGTACCACAGAAGAGATGGCTGAGAATTGTGCATTGTGGTATTCCTTGAAAGCAGGACTTCAGGCTAGATTGAGACACGTTTTGCAAAATTTGAAAAACAGAAGACAAGACATTACTTTCTAGCTGCAGTTACCAGAAAATGCATAGGCAAGGTAAATCTTAGTTTCCAGTTGAGTTCCTGTGAATGATTTGTTTTATTGTTGTAGGTAGGTTAGACACTGGTTGTAGGTTCCTAGAAATTTAGGCACTTTCTAAACGCACAGATTTCCAACTTTCACTCATCTAGCCCTTACAATGTTTAAGATTCTCTGATTCCCTTACTACTTAAAACACCCCAAGTGAATCATTTCTCCAGCTAGAACCTCACTGTTATTGTACTTAGTATCAATATTTGGTAACAGACCCAAAAGTTGGGAAACTGGTATTAGTTTATCTTGCCAGGTTAAATATGAAAGAGGCGTGTGTAGGTTTATGTGTTTTCCACCAGTAGGCAATGGAATATCAATAGTCCACGTATACAGTAGAATGTTACTAACATTCATTAGCACCTTCATTTTGGAATATAAATGAATCCCCATGGGTGAGAGCATCGCGGAAAAGAAATAAGTCTCTGGCTTCACTTCACTGCATTGTAAGTAACTGGTTCCTAGGGATATAAGACTATAAATCATTTGTAAGAAATACTCAATCTCCAGTTTCCAGGGCATATTTACTACTCAATCAATTTTTTACCAAGTCTACCAAGTAGTTCTTTTTATTCCCAAATCCCAGACCATGAAGGGAAGTGAAAACATTCATGAAGAATTGTCTCCTACCGACTTTTAGGGGGGAAAAGTATTTTAAGAAAATACCAAGTCCAAATTGAAGTGTGAAATTAAGAATTTAAATTATAACATGGTTGATTGTTTTCTTTCTATGATCATGTAGACAGAATAAATTATAGGATTTATCCAGAGGTTGAGTTTCAAGGCAAGTAAGGAAAAAGTGAAAAAAGGGGATTAGATAATTTGTAACTATTTAACTGTTCTTATAAATCACTGATTTTAATCTGGACATGGAGAAAAAAATAAACAGGAAAATGGAAATAGTAATAGGAAAAAAGTGTTGTAATCCATGAATATGTCATGATTCTGCTGCAATCTAGAGGCAGACTTTAATAAAGCACCCTGAAAAGGTGACATGAAATAGTATAAAAAGGAGTGAAATATTTCAAAGTATATTATTATAGATAGTATGATTTGTTTCATAACAAGATTTTTAGTGTGACCATGACCGAATCAAAGAATTAAGCAGAAAACATGGTCACCATTTAAGAGGGTAACAAGCAAAAGAATAGCAAGTCATACATGTGGTTGATATTGTAGTAGAAATAACTAATTTCTGATTACATTTTAGAATGCAGAGGACTATGGATAGCCAGGGAAGCTGTAATCTCTACTGAAGCCAAGGTAAACCTAGTTGAAGAGCATGAGGGAATTCATTAAGATTGTAGCATACAACTAGTCCTTCAGGTGCAATTTTGCACGTTTTCTTATGGGTATAAGACTGTTAGTCCAAGATACGATCTGTGTAATGTTGGCTCATAAAAGCTTAAAAACAATATAGTTGGCTCTTAGCTTCTTGAGAATGTGCCTTACAACAGAAATGGAATTTTGGAGTTAACGAAGACTGAGGTGGACATTTTTCCAAAGATATTCAGAAATGTTTTAACTTACATACTATTTTCCACATTTTAGAGACAACAAAAAAAGTGCTTAAATAATATTCACATGTGATTTCATGCTTAAATCACAGCAGTCAATTACAGCCTTGTGGGACAGCTTATAATGGGTTCGTGGTATAACCTAATGAGTTCACAACCCAGGAGACTAAATTTGTAAGAGTTAGAACTGATAATATTTTTTGAAATAAAAAGTGCGCAGTTTAGAATATTGTGGACAGTAACTTCCTTTCAATTTAAAATAGGACGAAGGACATTCAAATCCCTTCTGGGGTCTGCTATGCTATTATTTCCAAAGAATCAACAAGAACCATTAACATTTTTGCCTCTGGGGACAGGGTATATCAGTACGTCATAGGGATCTTTACTATGTAATTTTATAATATTTTGTGCTGCTTTCTGTTATTAGACATATGCACTTATGTGTGTATGTGCATGTGTGTGTGGCTTATTTATTCAAAAGCACGATGTAAATGCTGACTAATTTAAATAAACATTTGCTTCATAATTTTATATTAAAATTAGTTATAAAATAAAGAAAATATAAATGACTCAAAATACATTTCTATTTATTTCTATTATTTTTTATTCCAACAGTGATTAATTTGATTTATTCCTTTCAGACTTTAAGAATAACTCATGGTGAACTCACTTGCAATTCTCATATAAAACAAATCAAAAGTTGATAAAGAAAACTTTCTAGATGATATTCCTATGTGAGCTGCCAGCACTCAGTGTGAAAGAGCATTAGTGTCATTTATATGAAAAGTCTTTCAAGTCAATGACAGAACTGGGCCAGAAGCAATGAGAATAAATTAAGTGAAACGATGTTCAATGACCATCTGAAACCACAGTACAGAAGCTGCCAGAGGTTCTTTTCTCTTACATGGACTAATAGAAACAAAAACCTAACCTTCATCTTTTGGGGAGGCAAAACTATCATATTTGTACTTTTAACCTATCAACACTGATCAAGAGAAAAATGTATTTTATTTATTTTAGCTGATACCAACAAAAGTCTCAATCAATTGATTACAAATGTTTGAAAATAGTCAGGGTGCGTCTAGGTGGCTCAGTCATTAATTGTCTGCCTTGGGTTCAGGTCATGATCCCAGGGTCCTGGGATCAAGCCCTCATTGGGCTCCCTGCTTGGGCAGGAAGCCTGCTTCTCCCTCTCCCACTCCTCCTGCTTGTGTTCCCTCTCTCCTTGTGTATCTTTCTGTCAGATAAACAAATATAATCTTTAAAACAAACAAATGTTTAAAAATAGTGAAACCCAATGCATAAAAAATGCATGGCTGAAATGGCATTCAATATACTTAAAAATTTTTAATGGCATTTTATTCTATTGAACAGTTCTAAACATGGCATCAAAATTTATCAAATATTCCCCCTACCCCTGTATACACACACACACACACACACACAGAGGATGTGGCCCAACACTGAAAAAGTCCATTTCAAAACTCATTAACTCCTTTGTATTTTCTATATATCTTACCTTATTCCTCTAGAAAACCTCCTTCTCAAAGAACTCATGTATCAGGAATTATTCTAGTTCCTATTCCTTGACCACAACAAATTCATTCTACCTTTATATTATTTCTCAAATCTGTCTATGCATTTATGTCATCATTTTACCTACACTGTTATTACTAGTAGCTAGATGTGTGTATATTTCCATAAACTAGAACTCTATCCCAGGTTCACAAAATTTGTGTACTCTCTCTCTCTTCTTTATTGTTTAAGTATTCATCTCTCATATTTACTATATTTTCCAGATAAAAATAATGTTTTCCTTTTACTTGTCTACTTAATCCACATCACTTCTTCTCTTGGCTATTACTTTGGTAACCATTAAGTCCCCACCTTTCAAGAACATTGCATCTGCCATAGACAGAGCCAATGTGAACACAAGCCCCAAACCAGGGCTTTTGGAATCACAAGAACAACAAAACCAGCCTTTCTCTTCAGTTAGAAAGGGATTGCAAATCTGATGGCCCAAAGCTCCAATTTCCAAACACAGAAAACCTGGAGTTTAATGTAAAAATGGAAACCGAAATGTATCTGAAATGAAAAATAGTACCTCCTCATGTACTCAAGGTCAAGATGGTTCTTAATGAATAATTATCTCTGATTATCCACCTGGCCTCTTGCATCAGGAATGGTCCCACTCCAGCATTTTTAAAGGAGAATGCTTTTGTTTCTATTTCATTTCCCAAAGGGGTATAAAATCTACTAAAAGAGATATAATCAATCAAAATAAATCAGCTCACTCACACGATACTGCCAGATAATGACTTTTTATTGCTGAGCATAGTCAAAGTTCTGGGTAATCTGAGAAGAGAATTCAAAACTGACAACTACATTTGCTGACAAGTTTATGTAAGACACATTTTTTTCCAGTGTATGTGTCAAAGGATGAGGACCCCAATCATCAAAATAAGTTACTTTGTATATTATGGTGCAAGGAACAAAAAGGGAAAGAGACGTTATCAGAGAATGACTGAAAGGCATTTTGCAAAATGTTCCTATCACTCTGAAGCAGAAGGATTGGAGCCCAATGCCTTGTGGTCCTCATTAGCTTTACACCTGCTCTTCTTTGGTTGCAGGGGCCTCAGTGGGAGCTGCCTGTTCTAAAAGTTCTGCTGGCATCACCTCCTCTTCCTCTTTCTGAGGACAGAGGTAGTGGTGTTTCTGCATGCATTCTTGCATGGCCCAAAACTGGTCGACACAGTCTGATGGCTTGGTATCTTCTGTGCTATACTGCAAGCAGAAAAGGGCCCACTTAAATTGTTTCCCATAGGGGCCGCTGGCCATACCCCACAGGGGCCCCTCCCATGGCCAGTTCCAGTTAATGTCCCCATTTGGCAAGATCAATCCATGCTCATTAGGATTCTTGGGATCATCAGGCACCAGCTCCCACTGCTTGGAGCTTCGTGATTGTCATAGGTCCCAGACAGAATTCACCCTTTCCCTTCCTGTGGGCAGTAGGCCATGGCTGCAGCCCCAGACTCAGACCTTGAAGCTCCAGCGCCAGTGGCGTCATTACAAAACGCAGGGGCTCTCCCTACAACCCTTCTCAGGCAGGGCTGTCCGCTGCCAGTCCCGGTTGGACCTGCCCCCAACTGGCCCGCCCACCACTTGCTTGCCTCTGCCTGGTATTTACTATTAACAGCTCAACTTATCTCGCATATTTTTGTTTTTTTCTTCCCAAAAAGCTTTCACTTTTCCTCTAGCACTGGAGTATTTTCAGGATTTTTGAGTCATACGCACTGTGTCATTAACCTGTGTGATCTTAATATCCGCCTTACATTTTTAGTATGAATAGCATCAGTAAAATATTTTAAAACTTAGTGTTCACCATTTTAATGAGTCTGTACAAGTCTATTATTTTTTTTAAGATGTTATTCATTCATTTATTTATTTATTAATTAATTTATTTGACACAGAGAGAGAGAGACAGCACAGAAGGAATACAAGCAGGGAGATGGGGAGAGGGAGAGTCAGGCTTTCTGCTGAGCAGGGAGCCCAGTGTGGGCCTGGATTCCAGGACCCTGGGATCAGGACCTGAGCCAAAAGCAGACATTTAATGACTGAGCCACACAGGTGCCCCTGTACATGTCTTTCGATAAATTTGCTAAATAATGTATCATAAAGCAAGAAAATTTGTTTTTTTTTTCCTTTTTTTCACGAATTAGCGATGACAGGCTCAAAGATATTAAAGTAATATAATACACCATGCCTAAGTTTATAGACATAGTAAGTGGTGAAATCATACTTTGGTCCATTACTTATGGCCCATACTCATTTCATACCTTCATATTGCCTGTGAAAAAAACTTTTAGAAAAGGTCATAAAATGCAAACAAACAAAAAACCTGTTGTGCCTGCAGTTATTCAACAAAATTATTTTGATTTCTGCCAATGCTTTCTCTAATACATATTGTGACTTTATGTAACTTACTTATCTGCATATCTGTACCTCCTTTGATTTCGATCAAACTAGGGCCATTAGATGATCTATCAAATTTAGGAATTAAAAAAATTACTGAAATTACATCATGACAATTATACATTTCCTCTGTATCCTATTCTTTTGGTGGTTTTTACCTTCAGCTTTATTGAGATATAACTGACACATCGTACTGTGTAATTTAAGGTAATTTAATACACATATATATTGTGAAATGATTACCAAAATAATGTCAGTTACCACATCCGTCACCTGACATAATGACCTGTGTGTGTGTGTGATGAGAACAACTAAAATCTTGAGTATTTTAGATCTTAAGTATTAAGTATACTTAATTATTTAAGATTTTAAGTATATATTATTAACAATAGTCACCATGCTATACATTAAATCTCTAGAACTTACTCATCTTATAAAAGGTAGTTCGTACTCTTATCACTATCTCTTGATTTTCCCCAGCCCCGCAGCCCCTGGAAATCACGTCTACTCTTTCTAGGAGTTTGGAGTTTCAGGATTTGCACATTAGAGGGATCATGCAGTATTTGTCTTTCTCTGACTTATTTCGCTGGTAATGCCCTCAAGATCCATCCATACTGCCTCAAATGTCAGCATTTTCTTTTTCTTTCTTCCTTAAAGATTTATGTATTTTTATTTGAGAGAGAGAGCCTGGTGGGGAGGGGCAGAGGGTGATGGAGAGAGGAACTGAAGCAGACTCTGCAGAGCCCCAAGGTGGGGCTTCATCTCAGCACTCTGAGATCAGGACCTGAGTTGAAGTCAGGATTTTCTTCTTTTTATGGTTGAATAATTTTTTGAGGAATCTCTACACTATTTTCCACTCTGGCTGTCGAAATACTCATCCCAACCCATAGAGCACAATGGTTCCCTTTTCTTCATCTTCCCCAACAGTTGTTACCTTTTGTCTTTTTAATAAGTGCCATCTAAGAGGTGTGAGGTGATAGCTCATTGTGGTTTTGAGTCACATTTTCTTGATGATTAGTGATGTTAAGCACTATTTTCATGTACCTATTGGCTATTTGTATGTTTATTTGGAAAAATGTCTGTTCAGGGCCTCTGGAATGATGCCACCACTAAAACCGATTATCTGACAATCTTTTAGTAATGAAAAGTCAAACTGTTCTCACTTATCCTATATATGCTTACACTTAAAATTAAGCAGTGATGTTTCTGGTGTTTACAGGAAACATCTGAACTTTTTTATTTACTAAAATATACATTAAATTCAACACAATTTTTTCTCTAATATTTGAACTAGTATATTGGGTGGTCTGCCTGTGCCTTTTGTGGGTCATGCATCTACTTTAATGAACCATTTATTCAAACCTACAACACTACAACAGTTTTTGGTTTTGTTCTGTTTTGTTTTTCCAGATTAAGTAATGTTTTAAAACAAAACACTATTTTGACTTGAGAGAAAGCCTGGATAAGAATATTTTTATTTAACTTTTATCATATGGGTAGTAGAAATTCTTTCTTGGTTTTGAAATTTCATAGCTTATATGTCTGAATGTCTAGGATTCATGAGTTGATCTTTTATTTGGTTTCACAGAAAATGCTACAACAGACAGTGCTTCTCAACTGCTACTTTAAATTAAAAATTCTAAGACATATAAACCTTTCCAACTAATTGGAATCAGAAGGGGTAGAAAACGAGTGTTTTCTAGATATATGATTACATCATTTCCAAAACAACAACAAAAATTATATTCAATTGAAGTAATTTTACAATTACTTACTGAACACTAGATGTATACTATGCCAACTATGGTATTAGGTATAAATTTCAACGGATTCAATTTGTATTTTCAAGTAGCTCTAGTTCTTTCAAGAGACATAGACATGTAAACAATTAATTGTGAAGCAATCCAAGAGTGACTCTGTTAATTATATTAACAAAGTTTAATGAAAGCCTAAAGGAATCTGTCACTTGGTCATACCTAAGTTATTGAGTAAAGTGAACAATCTATTTTTTTCATTTTCTACAAATAAATTGGATTATATGATTCTGTGAACAATCTGACCCAAAGTACTGAGAATTAAAATACCATATTTAGAGAACATGTTCATTTACTACTTTCCATATGCAAATTGCTAGGGCTATTTTATAATGTGAATCATTTCAAATATAGGAAAAATTTGCATATCCAGTTTGTTTTCTGTACATTCTATCATATCGATTGGTCTCTGAGTACTCAGGTTAATTAACTAATCACTGCATTGTCAAGCCTCTATTGTGCTCTCTGCTATAATCCTATCACTGACTTGTTCTGGGTTGAGATTTATCTTAGGAACTGAGAGCCAAGACTGGAACACTCTGAACAGAATGTTCTATTTCTGTATAAGATGATAGATGTTGCTCATGCCCAGAATGACAACACTTTGCACTGCTCCCAATCTGTAAATTGTTCCATTTGCTTGGCATAATAAGTATACTGATGTATTTAAGTCTTTCTTCCAGGACCATGCTGTTCAATTCCTCTCTGCTAGCCAAATATAGCAGAAGTCATAAATTTATCATCAATAGGGAGACTAAATGTGATCTCTTTCATATGTAAAAGTAGTGCTAATATCCTGCTATTAGTGTTTTTAAGTTACTTCATTTTCAAAATTCAAGATTAGAAAAAGATTTCTTGTGATCTTTTCACTTTTATCAATTACTTTGTGGAAGTCTAGAAAAGGTCCTGACAAAGTTAACTGTCTACAATCACAATCTCTGGAATGATTCAATATTTACTTAACAACCACTTCTTTTCAAAATGAACGTTCATTTCTTTGGGTCCCATTAATATATAGCAAATGAAAAAAAAAAAAAGAGTGCTTGTTTTTGCTTTACATATAAATTGTACAATGATGTAACTTCATTATATTCAGCTACGGTAACATGGTACCATTTTGCTTTCACTTGTATCACAGTTTCTTGGTTTTGTTGTTTTTATTTTTAATTTAATGAGCATGGAATGCTTTTAGTTCTCCCAAAAGGAGAATTCCTCAAGGAAACAACGTTTGGAGTGTTTAGTGTCAAGTGTTATTGGTTTCCTTTACACTTCCATACAACCAGAATCATATTCTGTGCTTACCATCTAACATAGGAGACACCGAATTATGACCCACTGGCTCCCCCCAGACCATTATCTCATTTTGTAAACCAAGTTTTATTGGAGCAATGGCAATGATTCAATGTTATCTATGGCTGTTTTAGTACAACATTGGCAGACATGACTTTAACTGCCATAGAGACTTTGTGGCCTATAAAGCCTAAAATATTTACCTATATGAGATTTACTGAAATATGTTGTTGATTTTGATCTAGCTCAAAGTGCAAAATTGGAGTTGTTTCTTGTGTTATTTAGTCCTGTGTAGTTATTATGTTTAGTTTTTGGAATTCACTGAATTAGTTCTACTCTTTTTACACATATTGCTGTTAGGAAGACCACATTAATTAAATAAGCTAATATTTGCTAGTAGTTAAAAATAAAAACACCTAGGTCTTAAGAAGGGCCATATAATGCTGTTAACAAAAAATGGAAATGAACTTAGCAAATATACTAATTCAAAGAATGCCAAATTCCTTGGTGTCTATTAACCGAAGTATGGATTCTGGCAGTGTTCACATATTCATTATTAAAATCAAGCATAATCTTGACTATATCAGGGAAATTATGAGAGATCAGAAACTCTTTTTCTAAAGATAATTACTAATAAATGTATGTAAGATAAAAAAAGGCTTTATGTATTTTGGGGCACAAATGTTCTAGAGGAAATTATACATGTATTCGCTAACTAGTCAGAAGCTAAGAAACAGTAAGTTTTTGGAATGTTTAAGTAAATAGTTGAATATATCATAGTAATATTTGGTTATTTTGAGATACTACTCTTGTTTACATCACATTCAATGAAAGTGTTCATTTGATATTAAAGTGTTATAATGCCACAGTTACACACACACAACACGCACACAAATAAATATTTGAGAACTTAAGAAGTAATAAAAATTTTGTGAATAATTTTTATGCTTTAAATGTCTGTTTATTTTTCCAGAACTAAGTATAGTACGTGTAGTCATACAGTTCCATGCAAATCTGGCTGTGTTTGGTTTCAGGTGCTCATTTATGTTAAGGTGATATACACCTTTGGATTAATAAATACAGGATGCTTTTGCATACTTCGGTTTCCTCACATTCTTTCTAAACTACTTTTTTAGGAAAGTAATGAGGAAAAATTTGCTTCTCTACTTATAAAAAAATCTCCAAATTCTTTGTAGTTTAATGATTGCAGATTTAAGTGGACAGTTTACTAAAATGTCTATATGTTTTGACTGATTATGAGTCAGTTGTATATAGCTTCTACAGCATTTAATGGAATATAGATCAGAAAGAAATATGCAAAAAATGTGATGAACAGGTAACATTTTCATGTTGTATCAAAGAATTTAAAGACGACATAATATTAAACAGTGGCTTTATACTTCTTTAAGGAACAGTAGCTTATTTTGAGAATTTTTTTTTAATCTAATATATTCAAATATTAAAGTGGAGATTCTATAGTTGAAGAATGTTGTTGTTGACTGTGTCTACCAGCTATTTCCATAAAAAATCTGTTCGACAAACCATCTTGAAACTCAACTATTTGACATAATAACCATTTATTCTCCCTTATTTGTCTGAAAATTGGCTGGGGATTGATCAATAAAGGCTGGCCTCAGCTTGGCTTGACTCCAAAGTTTACATCTGCTCCATATGTCTCATCCTTCTTCAATCAGTGGGTTATCTGGACCATTTCTTCATGTGACAGCATCAGATTTACAAGATCACAGAACCAACTGCAAAAATACATTTCAAACTTCTGACTGCATAACCACTGTTGACATCTTAAAGAGTAATACAAATTACATGAATAAGCCTAACATCCAAATTTAAGGAAAGAGATTTCACTAACGTGAAGCAACAGCTAATCACATAGAGTGTCAATGCAATAGGGACAATACCCTCCCCATCTTGGTTTGGTGAGTGCAGGATTTAATATTTTTTAAAAGTAATTTAGTTTATGCAGTAACCCCTACCCCCACTAACCTGATCACCTCTTCAATACCCCTTTATCACCAGTAGCTCCATAAGTCTCACTGAGGAAATTTAAGTTTCTGTAGAAAGCAAGCACTAGTTTTGGAATCAGACTAGAAACTATCAATTCTAACTCTAGACATTGAAATTACTAATTTTGTAACCTTAAACAAGTCACTTAAATTTTCTATGCTTTAATTTCTTCATCTTTAAAATGATAGAGGGACACCTGTGTGGCATAGTTGGTTAGGTGTCCAACTCTTGGTCCTGAGATCTAGCCCTGAATCGAAAGCTCTGTGCTTGTCACAGAGTCTGCTCAAGATTCTCTCCCCCTCTCCTGCTCATGTCCTTTCTCTCTTTCTCTCAATTAAATAAATTAAAAAAATTTAAAAAAGGTAGAAACATGCTCCATGAAACTGATGTCCAAGATGACCAGATGAGGGATATAGATACAGAAACAGATACAGATACATCAATAGTCAAATAGATATGCAAACCCCTCAATCATTACTGGGCCAGGGTCTACAATAGAGTGTTACTGTGATGCTTATTAATTATTTATCTCAATTACATTTTCTTGTATCTATTTCCTTGAACACGATCCCCTTTTCCAATTTTTGGTTCTCATTGAATGCCTGGCGTTTTCATGAAAATTTCTGGTCACTTCCATGGACATACTATACAAAAATCTTAACTCTTCATCATTATTGCTTACTATGTCACTCCAGAGTATGATTTCTCATAGATAGAATTTTTTGTTAGAGCTACACATGATCTGTTTTTTTTAAAGTGGGGAAAATGCATTTCCTTCCATTTATGCAATGACATTCTTATTTTGACACATATATCTTATTAATTTCTCCTCTGATTTCTTATTCTTATAAAAATGGGACCAATCAAGAAAACTATCTGCTTTAAAAAAACATGATAAAATGTTAGGCCAAATTTTATTAAAGACATTCTTTTCAGAGAATGAACTCTTTTCCTGATAGGCTCTTTATACATTCATATAAGTAGATTCTTGTCAAGAAAAAAAATTTAGCCTACTATCAGTCAAATCTATAGTTTGTGTCTCAATGTTGGTGTTAAATTAGATTGAATTAAATATTTTTATCTGCATGACTAATGTGTTTAATATTTTACTAGGAATTTTATACAATTTTTAAAAAAAATATTTGTGATTTATTCTTCTATTTTTTTTAAGATTTTATTTATTTATTTCACAGACAGAGATCACAAGTAGGCAGAGAGGCAGGCAGAGAAAGAGGGGGAAGCAGTCTCCCTGCTGAGCAGAGAGCCGGATGTGGGGCTCGATCCTAGGATCTTGGGATCATGACCTGAACCGAAAGCAGAGGCTTTAACATATTGAACCACCCAGGCGCCCCTATATAGTTATTTAAATGAATTTTATTAATACTTAAATTAGTTAAATAAATTATTTAAATATTATTTGCCTCAGTACTAAGAAGAAAACTATTTTAATACAATTTTCATGTATTATTTCTGAAATATGAAACTCAAGATAGAATAAAAGATTCAGTCACTTAAATGAAAAACAAAAATAAATGAAGTAACAAACTATTTAAAAAAGATATTCCCATTTGATTCTAAAGCCTATTTGTCATTGAATAATGGGATATACTTACACTTCAACAGAAATAGCTTTAATCTGCTACAATAGCCCTGTGGCTATGCGTTGCCACATAGTTTCAGAAATTTCATTCTTTTGAGTGACAAAACTATTACTATTGGATTCTTGCTAGTTGACAGGAAATATGACTTTACAAATGGTAAACAGAAAATCCCAAAAAGGACAGCTACCTTTCTTTGTTGATGAATCCTCTAAGGAATATTGTACTATTGTATAAAGAACCAATTTACTTAGCCAAGAAATTGGGATCTCTTACTAACCTTTCATCTGACCCCATTATAATTGTATTTTTGTGATGAGGGTGAAAGTTATCTTTCTTCCTTCCATCACTGACTTAATTTGAAAGAAAAAAAAATCACTGGAAAGAATAATCACAAATAACTATTAATATTTTAAAATTTTGAAAAAACTAAGAAAATAAGTAAACTCTAATATTAGAAATTCTCTACAAACATCTTTTTTTTTTAATATTTTATTTATTTATTTGACAGAGCGAGATCACCGTAGGCAGAGAGGCAGGCAGAGAGAGAGAGAGGGAAGCAGGCTCCCTGCTGAGCAGAGAGCCCAGTGTGGGACTCCATCCCAGGATCTTGAGATCATGACCTGAGGTGAAGGCAGCGGCTTAACCCACTGAGCCACCCAGGCGCCTTCTACAAACATCTTTTAATTGCACATTTTTTTTTTTTGAAAATTCTCCTTTAAAACAGTTTTAAACTGATCTAAAAGACATTTTCACTTAAGCTATTGTCTTTTATAAATCACAAACCAAATAGCTTCACTTATTATGATGTAATATAATGAAGTCTCCACTTATTATGATGTAATATAATAAATTCTCAGACAAAACTGGGATTGGACTTCTGAAAGAATTATATAATTTTATTATATAATTATGTAATTTAAATATTTCTGATTAAGAAATGACTGAAGTAAGTGGGAAACAACTTTCACCCCATAGATTCACAGAGGGTGACAATTCCTGGGCCTGCCTTAGACAAACGTAGCAGTAACTGTTTCTTCTAGCTTAAAGTGAATGCAGAGTTTAGCTAAACTACTCCATGATGCCTCAGTGTGATGCCTCAGTGATGCCTGAGCATTTATTTTGTTTGACTCAATGGACTGCAGGGACCTTAAACTTACACTAGCCCCTCACACAGCATCCCACAGCCACCCGCAGTCCCCTAGACAGCAACCCACAGGCCTCTAGACAACAACCCACAGTCACAAGGAAATGCAAACCTTTTTCTTTCTGTCTTTCTTTCTTTATCATTTTTTTATTTTTTATTAAGTTCAAGACAACATAGAGTACACCATTGATGTAGTGTTCGAGGATTCATTAGTTATGTGTAACACCCAGTGTTCCATGCAATACATTCCCTCCGTAATACCCACCACTTGGTTATCCCATCTCCATGCCCCCTCCCTTCTGTAACCCTCAGTTTGTTTCCTAGAGTCCATTCTCATGGTTTGTCTCCCTCTCTGATTTCTTCCCAACTGATTTCCTCCCTTCCCCTATGGTCCTCTGCACTACTCCTTATATTCCACATGAGTGGAGCTGTATGGTAATTGTCTTTCTCTGCTTGACTTATTTCACTTAGTATAATACCCTCCAGTTCTGTCCAAGGAAATGTAAATTCTTAATAAGACTTTCCCAACAGCCCTTGAGATCAACAGTCTCCCTTAACTCTCGGTGCCCTCTCCTCTTGCACACTTTAGGTAAGACCCCAGAGGAGCTTATCAAAACCTGCTCTTTAGGTTTGAATTTCCCAGTCTGGCGCTATCTCAGGAACTGCAAATCACTTCCACTCACAAACCCTAAAAGTCATGAAGCCCAGATCCTGTCTCTACCTCTGCTTGTGCCTGCTTTGACATTCTTGTGCAGCCCCTTGAGGCATGCCAGGTACTTCCTTTAGGATCTGTGAGTGATAAACTTCTCTATTCAAGTTCCCTTGTGGTCTCTTAATGAACCTCAGCTCACCATCCAGCACCCCATGCTCTATTTAAAGAGTGTGTTAATTTGACAGATTCATAACAAGGTGTGAACGGATATTGTATACTTTGACAGCCTGAATGAGAAATTAATTCCAGTGCAAACTAATAAGAAGAATTCCATGATAAAAATATTAATAAACATGGAACAGTCAATAGAGTAATAAAAGCATGCTCACCTCAGTAAGTACACTATATTTTTAAATCTTCTTGTTTCCTTTAATTTAAAAAATATTTATTGCATGTTAAATTTTCATTCCTGGCTTTAAGATATGCATTCACATCATTTCTAAGGTAAAATAAATTTTCTCTTATAATACTTCCCCAAAAATAGTTGTTTTCCTCCTTATACATAAAATACACTGCTGGCTTCTGATAAAAGATGACAGATTAAATATACTCATTATTTCATGTTATCCCAAACTCCATTAAAACAACTATTTGAACATATAAACTTGGGTGGGGGGGTTGAAAAGCAGATGCATGGATGGTCACTGAATTAGTGGCCATGAAAATGCTACTTACTAAACCATGAGAGACTGTGGACTTCGAGAAACAAACTGAGGGTTGTAGAGGGGAGGAGGCTGGGGGATGGATGAGCCCAGTCCTGTGTATTAAAGAGGGCATGTATTGCATGGAGCACTGGGTGTGGTGCATAAACAGTGAATCTTGGAACACTGAAAAAAAAAATATTTGGTAAGAGGGAAAAATAAATTGGTAGTTGGAAAGTCAATGAATAACTTGGGTTTAGAATGCAGAGGAATTTGCTGAATCAGCTATTCAAACAGAATCTCACAGTAGATGTTTTAAATAAACCATTTTAGTGTTGCCAGATAGTATCTGCCAAGATTATGAATTAGGACAGTTTTGTGGCTCTATAGTTCTAATCGACTGAAGATAAATCATAAGAAAGGCAAACACGAATTACAACCGATAAATGACAACCACAATAAAAACAAAAATTTTTGAAAAATACTTAGGGGGCAAAAAAGACTTCAAGGCCCAGTGTTCCTGTGCAGTTTGGGAAAGGTTAGTGGTTGAGGTATATGGTAAGATGATATTTAAAAAGTTAAGTTGAAGGGAAAAATTAAAATTCATGCATTTCCTTCTTTTTTTTAACTGTCTGTAATCACCACTGATGGCCTTTCCTTATGGAATCTGTTGCAACAACTTTGACCACTGATGCTGCAGTAAGTGATGTCCACTGGATAAATTGCGAGATAACATCAAATCATTGGGGCACAGGGAATTGGAGGGAAAAAATGCAAGCTAATATTCTGTTAAGTAATGAATTTCTTTGTCCCCAGTGCAAATTCTTCCTAAGGATTAAAAATGAAACTTAACAGAAGGGCTACTTTGTGGAAAAGACAAACCGGAAGGACCAATACAACTGAAGTCATTATAGTATTTTTCACATGGTGTACTCTGAATTGCATAAAAATGATATACTTTGAATTGCATAAATCAGAAGAGCAGACAGAGGCAGTCACAGAAAGGTTAAAAAGCAATTTCACTCAGTAATGTTTGTGTAAAATATTGAACTTGGAGGGGGCGCCTGGTTTCAGCTCAGATCATGATCTCAAGGTCTGGGACTGAGCCCCACATCAGGCTCTCTACCCAGCAGGGAGCCTGCTTCCCCCTCTCTCTCTGCCTGCCTCTCTGCCTACTTGTGACCTCTCTCTCTCTATGTTAAATAAATAAATAAAATCTTAAAAAAATATTGAATTTAGCAAGAGGGGATTATAAAAATCACCTTGTATTTCTACAAAACGGTTTTCTTTCATGTGTTTATAAAAATACCATACCTCTGACAAAAATGGGTAGGTTATCATAACGTACTTAGAAACATTTATATCTTCTAGGGGTTTAAAAATTTAAATGATGCAAGAACATTAACATACATTTGGGTATTTGTACAGTGTTTTTCACAATACTTAACTTTGTTATGGTAGGAAAATAACCATATGCTAAAATCATATTGTCTGTATAAACTATGCAGAATAAATTATTTGCTTATATTGAATAGATACATTAATGTATATTTCCAGGATATCAAGATTTCCTGAGTAGTTCAAGAACCAGAAATATATCATCATGTAATAAGCAACTATATCCTCTCCTAATTCAATATTTTCAACATTAACATCATAAATTTATACCCATGTATATTATCAGAAATATTTTTATAAGAATATTTATTCCAGGAAATGGGATGCTTGAGATTCACCAGCAAATTTATTGCAATTATGATAGTACTATGTATTTGAAATGACCATTTGAATAATCCTAAATGTTAGAATATAATGGGAATTATACTTCTAGTACTATCAATGCTATAAATACCTGAGTACAGTGGTAAAGTAAGCTCTATTAATAATAAAAGTGAAATGAAATACATCTTTATATGATCATACAATTATTAGATGAGCTACATTACTAGAAATTCCAGAATGGTCAATCATATAATTTACATTTAGTATGTACATCAACTTAAAAATCACTTAAGACCTAGTATGCGAAGGATTCAATGACAGTAACTGTGGAAAAACTGAATGTGTTTACGTCAACTGCCTGTAAATATAACTCACAGACCAGAGAAACAGCTAAAATCATTCCTTTGATCTATGTAGATTTCTTTGTGTTTAGCAAATGGTAAAGAGAGAATAAATGGATTTCTTCAAAAGGATTTTCTTATTAACTACTGTGGAAGCAGAAATTTCAGTCAGTATATTACAAACAACCATTTAAAAAAGAGAACTAATTACTTCCATGCAATATATAGCACCATTTCTCTCATTTTCAATAACAGAAATTTTAAGGCCTTAAGAAATGAAGATAATAAAACTTGAAAAAGAAGAAAACCCAAAAGCTCAATTTTAATTAGAAATTGAAATAGCTTTAAAGTCACATAAAATAAATAATTCTAAATTTTACTTATTAGAACAAATTTATAAACATTTTTAATAAAACCACTATAACATACTATATATCTCTCACTTTCTCATTGTAAGAAGACTGTTACAGCTTGTTTCTAATGTTACTAAAAACTTCCATATATATCTCTTTGAGTACAACAAAATTTGATCAATTAAAACACAAATATTTTCAACTACCTGCATGGTATCTTATTAAGTATTGACAACATAGTGACATATTCATATAGTCGCTCTTAGAGCAAAAAGCATGAACAAAATATAAGACTTCTGTGTATGAACCAACTACCACAGATACTGATTACATAAACTAGCAAGAAGGTTGGCATAATCTTCTGTATTCAAACTTACTGAAAAACAGAACAGAACAAAACAAAACAAAACAAAATAACAGGAAAACCAGATCAATAAAAAATACCCTAATAAAATGAGTCAAATGAATTTTCTGGTTTCCCAGTGCATACTAAGTTAAGTTTCCACTATACTATAGACTGTCAAATATACAAAAGTATTGTGTCCGGAAAAACAAGGCACATACCTCAATTAAAAAATTATGACAAAAATGCTAACTTACATCATCTGAACTTTCAGCATAATAATAAGTAATCACAAATCAATATAACACATATAATAATAAGGAAGAAGTTTGATATATTGTGAGACTTAGCAAACCTTGACACAGACACACAAAATGAGCAAATGCTAGTGGGAAAATGGCACCAAAAGATTTGTCCATGCAGAGTTGACACAAACCTTCAATTTGTAAAAAATACAAATTGTGCTCTGCAGAGCACAATAAAATGAGATATGCCTTAATGCTTTAAAATACCTAATTTTAAAGCATTGAAACACTTTTTTTTTCGCTAAGGAAATCAACTTTAAATACAGTCAACCATGTTTCTATAAAAGTACACTGTCAGCTTATTTTGTTTGCAAAACGGATTATTTTATTATTCGTTGTATAATACTATTTTCTCTTCTAGAATTTGAATAGTTAATTATGACATAAACTGAAAATAATATGAATATCTTTTTATGCAAAGGGTCTAAATTTAACTCTTTAAGGATGTTTATTAATATTTTCCTAATAAATATATGTTGACAAATAAATCTAATGTGTGATTTGATTCTGAACTACACCTAAATCTATGCTTATCCCTAAAATCAGTAAGACTGATTTATGTAACTCTATATTGTCAGAGGTTGACAATTTGCTAATGGTAGTAAGATTTTCTTCTTTAATAATGTTTCTTTAGGTGTCTTACTTTTTAAGCTGGAATTAAGGTAATATTTGGAACTTTTATAATACAAGACAAGTGACATAGCTGGTAAGGGAGAAAGAATATTTCAGTTGAAACATAAAATATACTTTTCAATATACAAACTAAATAAAATTTAATATATGTACTAATGTGTTTAATCTTTTGGATATATAAAGTAACTTTTTAAAATTCTCTTCCTGGCATCTGATTTCCACTAAGTAAGAAGTAATGAGAATATTAAAATATTGTGCTCAACTCTTAGGTCAGTAAAAATACTTTTCTACATCTATATCATATGAGTATTTTAGTAATCAGATGAACAGTGATTACACAGCTTTTTCCCAGTCTTCCTTGTGCCAAGATATTATATTGAAGTTGTTTTATGGTGATAATATAATCTATCATCTTAAAACTTAGACTATATTAAATTTAAGAATTCAATTTAGTATTTGTTTGTATCTCTAGACCTAGAAAATTTAAAATAATATATATGTACTTGAAGTAGCATAATTCTGCCTTTTTTTAAGATTCTGCCATTTTTAAAAAGATTTTGTTTATTTGACAGAGATCACAAGTAGTCAGAAAGAGAGGGGGAAGCAGGCTCCCTGCTGAGCAGAGAGCCTGATGCAGGGCTCAATCCCATGCAGGGCTCATGACTGAGCCAAAGGCAGAGGCTTAATCCACTGAGCCACCCAGGTGCCCCTGCTAATTTTTTCTGTAAAAAAAAGAATGATCAGGAACAGATGACAGAAAGTGATCTCCGCTACCATAGTGAGAAATAAACCATTCTTTACCTAGGTCCATATTTGAGCCAATTCTCAGACTCAAAGATCCTTGATACAAAAGAGTAACAGTGTCCACTTGAGAAAAGAGGGTGTTTGTAATATGATAGCAAATATATAAGTTATGGATTTCTTTAATGCTTTACCAGAGGAATTTAAGGCCATTTGTATGAATAAGTGTTCACTGAGGAAAGGAAAATTTTCACACTCTTTGAAAAGTACTGATTACAAGTTCTGGACTGTTACTGACACCACAGGACCCCAAAAGTCATTATGCCCCACTACATAGGTTTGAATGGCTTACAGAGTCAAGAAGACAAGTAACATCCTGTATCAGACGAGCCCAGTGAATCAAAGGTAACATTTAAGTTCCATTTTTCTGTTCACTGCATTCTGTGAATTACTTTATTCTGGTCCTTCCAAATAAGTCATAAAAGTCAGCTTCTGTACTTTCAAACTGTTTCCAAATAATTAATTGAGAACTATAACAAACTCAAGAAAATTTATAGAGGTGTAAAAATATTCAGAGCCTAACAAGATAGAATTCACAATTTTTGGCATCTAATAAAATATTAGCTGCATACAAACAGGTTTGAAGACAAAATCCATAGTGAGGGCAAAAAAAAAAAAATCAATCAAAAGAAAAAGATTCAGAAATAACACAGTGGAATTACTAAACAAGGATATTAAAAGTTACTATAACTATACCGAATATGTTTAAGATGGAAGAGAAATACAGATTTAGTATGTTAAGTAAGGAAGCAGAAGATATCCTTAAAAATAAGCAAATTAAAATTTTAGGGATTAAAAATATAATGTCTGAGGGTGCCTGGGTGGCTCAGTGGGTTAAGCCGCTGCCTTGGACTCAGGTCATGATCTCAGGGTCCTGGGATCAAGTCCCGCATCGGGCTCTCTGCTCGGCAGGGAGCCTGCTTCCTCCTCTCTTCTCTGCCTGCCTCTCTGCCTATTTATGATCTCTCTCTGTCAAGTAAATAAATAAAATCTTTAAATAAATAAATATATATATATATATATATATATATATATATATAAAATGTCTGAGATGACAAATGCACTGAAAATTACTGGTAGCAGATTAGACACTAAAGGAAAGAAGTTTAATTAGTAAACCTGAAGACAAAAGAAGAGAAAATATCAAACTTGGAGCTTAAAGGAGAAAAAAGAAAAAAAAAGCCTGCAAATAATAAAGTACTAGTATACTTTGGGAAATTTTTAAGCAGAGAGAAATACTAAAATATTCTTAAATACAGCAAACATCACTGGGGTCTTTGAAGGATGGCACTGAGAAAGGAAGAGATAAAAATATTTGAAGTAATAGTACCTGAGAACTTTCCAAATTGGTGAGAACTATAAATTCACAGATCTAAAATATAGATACAGATCTAAATCATACTCAAATTGTTTAAAATGATGATGAAAAAGATACCTTAAAAGTTGCCGGAGAATAAAGACACACTGCATACAAAAAAACAAAGAACCAAATCAGAATTCTTCTCAGAAATAAAAAAAGGAGAAAACAGTGGAACAACATATTTAAAGTATTGATTGAAAAACAATACAAAGCCATGGGCAACTTGTATCCTATACTTACAGAAGGTATAATTCAAATATAAAGATAAAGACATCTTACACATACAAACCTTGCAAGTTTACTCAAGAGAAGACCTACACAGGGCACCTGGGTGGTTCAGTCATTAAACATCTGCATTCCTCTCAGGTCATGATCCCAGCGTCCTGGGATCCAGTCCCACACTGGGCTCTCTGCTCAGTGGGAAGCCTGCTTCTCTCAATCCCACTCCCCCTGCTTCTGTCCCCTCTCTTGCTGTGCCTTCCTCTGTCAAAAAAATAAATAAAATCTTTATAAATAAATAAATAAACCTACAGTACAAACGGATAGGAACAGAAAAGATATCAGACTAATATCTGATCTACATAAGGAAAGGAAGTGCAGTGTGTATACCTGGCGATTCACAGACCTATACCCTTGAGGATGAAAATATATGCTTATAAAAAAATAAAAAATTAAACAACAACAACAACAAGAAAAAAAAAAAAAAGGAAGTGCAGCAAAAGTGATAAACATGTAGGAATATATAAACCATGTGTTTTTCTTATTGCCTGAGTATCTTTAAAATATAATTGACAGTTTCAGACAAAAGTAATATGGTGCAGGATGGACTGCATACTATTTGCAATACTGAAATGCATAGCACCAATATCAGAATAATACAAATCAGTTATTGGTGTAAGGTTCTTATTTTAGAGCCTAAGTAGTATAACTAACTGAAGGAAGACTGGAAAGTTGAAGATGCATGGTGTAAAATTCTAAAATGGTACCCAAATTTCCTATCTTCTGTTGTCTGTGCACTATAAAACACCTTCCCTTTGAGTATAGGTAAGAACTGTGAATACAGATACTCCACTCTTTTTTTTTTTTAATTTTTTTATTTTATTTTTTTTTAAAGATTTTATTTATTTATTTGACAGAGAGAAATTACAAGTAGATGGAGAGGCAGGCAGAGAGAGAGAGGGGGAAGCAGGCTTCCTGCTGAGCAGAGAGCCCGACGCGGGACTCCATCCCAGGACCCTGAGATCATGACCTGAGCCGAAGGCAGCGGCTTAACCCACTGAGCCACCCAGGCGCCCCAGATACTCCACTCTTGAATAGGTTGTTACATGCAATAGGTTATGGGAAAGTCTCTCCCATTAACATACTACACTATATAATTCTTTTAGAGTAAACTTTTGAATAAGATTCTCCTACAGGCTTTGAAGAAAAAAGCTGCCCTGCTATAAGAGGGACATGTGGTTAGGACCTAAGTATAGTCTCTCACAGAAACCCCTGGTTAACAAGAAAGCAGAGATCTCAGTTTTAGAACCACATGAACTGAATTCTGCAAAAATTCTGAAAGAACTTGAAGAGCACCTGAGTTCTAGAAAAGAATTCAGCCTGGCCAATACCTTAATTATAAATTTGTTAGATCCAAGGCAAAAAATCCAGTTATACCATGCCCAGATTTCTTACTCACATTAAGTGCAAGATAATGTACTGGAGTTATTTTAAACAGTATAGTTTGTGGTATATATAACTGGGAAGCTGTCCTAACAAATACCTGAATATGTCTAAATAGAGTTGGAAAGGAGCAGAAGGTATAGATAGGGGAATTTTTAGGAACAGGACAGATATAATTTAAGTTATCTTAAATATACTGTTAGTAGAAACATGGACTTTAAAGATGCTGCTCTTTAGGGATCAGAAGAAAATGAGCAATGTATTATTGGAGATATGGGAAAGAAGAATCCTTGTAACAAACATAGTGACTAAGAACTTACTAAAATTGTGCACTGAAATCCTGTGGAAGGCAGACTCTGCAACCAAAGAACTTACATAATTAGTTGAAGCGATTTTGAAGTAAGTGTTGAAGATGCATGATTTCTTTGCTTAGAATGAGAATAGAGAAATAAACTTATAAAAGAACCATTAAACAAAAAAGAACAAGGACCGGGTGATTTTGGAAAGTCTCAGCCTCCCATCTGACAGAAGATGCTAAGTGGTCAGAAATGGCTGCTCAAAGGGGCACAGAAAAACCAAACATAACAAACAAACAAACAAACAAAAAAAAACAAGTGTGTCATTAAACTTTCTCTTATAACAGTAAGTTCAAAACTTTAGTGCATTTAGTCACTCAAAGTGCCCGTTTAAGACATTAAGGGTGAAATTCATGAATCTCAACCAGACCTGAGGACTTCTAGGAAGATTAAGAAAAATCCCCCCCACTCAAGCCATCACAGCAGGAGGCAAAGGTAAGGAAATGGTCATATCTCTCTCTCTCTCTTTTAATCTCAAGTAATCTCTATACCCAATGTGGGGCTCCAACTCATAATCCCAGATCAAAAGTCTCATGCCCCCACTGACTGAGCTAGACAGGTGTCTCACCTCTCCCTCCTTTTTTTTAATTAACGAAATTTCAGACTTTATTTTAACTCACAAGAGATCCCAAGGATCTCCCTTCCCTAGTTCAGGATCCAACCTAGACTCTCACATTGCATTTATTTTAAATAGTTTTTAATTAAAAATGTATATATTTAAGGTGTATAATATATTATAAAGCTATAATAATTCAAACAGCAGAGTACTGCAAAAAAATAGACACATAGAGCAGTGGAACAAAATGGAAAACCCAAAAATAAACCAAAACATATAATGCCAAGTATTTTTCAAGAAAGGATTACCTTACAGTGATTTGTGGGTGTGGATTTTCTCTAATGGAAACAATCACAAAATACATGTAAGACCCCCAAGTTCTTGAGAAAAATCGTGTCAACAGAATCACTGTCAGCTTGGAGTGAAAGACAGAGTACAAAATGCAAGAAGCCGTCGTACTGCACAGTTTACTGGAAACACATTCTACCTTTTATGAAAAAGAGGACGGCACAAAGAATAGAGTCAAGAGCTAATGAGTTTGATTCCTAGGCTTTAAAACCTAATTTGGAAAGAGTCAACTTTCTGTTGGCTGGATTTCATAATTGCTGTAGTTTCTTGATTCATTTTTTACCATCTATTCTTCCCTTTTTGAGTTATAATGCCCATAACTGTTGTCTTATGTCTTTCCATTATTATTTATTTTGGCACTTTGAGATAGATTACTTGTCTCGATAGATTCACCGTTCTATAGAAAGAATACCTATGCTCTATCAGCTGCACTTAATAGATCACAGCCAGGAACCTCATCCCTACCTGGATGTGATTTGGATTTCTGACTTCCTACTGATGAAACAATGAGATCTGGTTGCATGTAATAAGATTCTGAAATTTGAGCTGATGTATAACAGAATTATACTCTTGAGAAACTTGGAGATGACTATATTTTGCATTTTAGAGAGAGGACAGTTGTGGGCCCACAGGGAAAACTGTGGTAGGCAGAATTCTAAGGTGGTCCTCAAGGTTTCCAGCCCCTAATGAATAGGTCTTGTATGCTCTCCTCCCCTTCAGAGTGGGTAGGACCTCAAATATGATGGGATTTTGGCTCTTTTGATTAGCTTATCTCCACCAGCAAAGATGAATAGATGGTCACTCCAATGATAACAAGATGTTATATAGGATTTCTTCATATTCTTTACTGGGTTTTTATTCTCTCATGTCCTCCATTACCTATTTTATCTTTTTAATCCATTTATCTACCTACCTACCAACCATTTACCCATCATCTCTATCTAACTACCTAATCTCTCTAATTTTGCTCTTTAGCTAAATGCTTATCATTGAAGAACTAATTACCTTGGAGCTTTGGGAATCCTTCTCTCATTATTCCACCATTTTTTTTCACAGCTGGCAAACACAAAAATATACATTTTTTAAATTAATTAATTAATTAATTATTGGGTAATCTCTGTTGGGACAGAAGTTAATTAGAAAAAGTTTTCTTCTTTAAACTTTTCCTTTCCACCCCATACTTTTTACACTTTCTCAAACTGGATTTTTTCAAGATAAAAATGACAAGTTTTTCAAGATACAGTTTGTTCAATTAACCTCTGTTTCTATAACCTGTATAGTTTGGAACTCTGTTGAAATGCACTGAGCTTCATGTATTCTGATAAACATTCACTTCCTATCATCATTTTAATGTGATGAGCACTATTATTTCCATTACAAAACTTCTTATTCTTTTTTGGCCATTTGTGGGTTGCTTGTCTCTTCAATTTTTCTTAGAAGGAACACATTAGCTCTGCATTTAACCTATGATCTTACACTTGCAGGGAAAGAAATTTTGATGCTTCCATTGTGATATCCCTATATAAGTGCTATAATTTTCAATTTCAAGTACTTTTTAAATTCTAATTTTAGTTACTGCTAATATATTTTACAGGATTTATTATATTACAAATTTTATTCAATAATCTTGGTCCAAAAGTGTATTTCTAATTTGCACAATTCCTATACTTAGATTTTTGTTGTGAATAACTAATTCAGTGTTTGACACTTATCCAAACATCTGGCCACTTACTTCAGATCAGTTCAGAGGCTGTTAAACCTTGGAGCAGAAACACGATTTATGAGAAAAACCCAAGTAAAGGGTTATATTTTTGACCACGGTTTAATGGGAAATTTATCTAATCATTAAGAACTTCTTTGCAAGAAAAAGCATAAATATTTATTTTGAATAACATAATTTGTTTCACAAGATTATGATTTGGGGAAATAAAGCAAATGCAAAATGGCAAATGCAGATGTCAAATCAATTTAGGGTTTATTAAAGAAAACTATTAACTTAAGTATTTTAAGTGTTTCAAAACTTAATAAATCAACTCAGTTTAAATCATGCCTTTAAACAGAAGACAGATAAAAAGAAAGTGATACATACATACTCATGAATTTTTAAAAATTCTATAAGCATAGATGGCATTAGAAAGCATTATAAAGCATGAGGAAAATGTAGCATTTGTTTCCATTAGCAAATGCATAGAAGGGGAGCCAAACACCATGCCTTAAATTTCTAAAAGAAGCAAAAGACTGTGATTATATATACATATACATATGTATATATATATGGATATATATATACATATATATACACACACACACAATCCGAGTCTTCCCACACACTAAGGAAGCAATATCACCCCCCACATGCATACACACACAGAGTGATTGCTGAAGTCATATAAGATACTTTGCTTTGCAACAGAATTTGGATGGACCTATTTTTTCAAACAGCAAATGTATGTTCTTATTTCGGCGCTATATCACTTCTCTACATTACCATAACAAGATCCATACTTTAGTTAGAAGAGAAAATATATACATATATGAAATATAATATGATAACAGCTAAATCCAGTTATAACTGAAGTGTGCACATTTTTAAATTTTTCTTTTACAAACGTATTTTTAAACTCTGTCAGAAACATGAATTAGAATTAGCTACACTGACCTACTACCATCAGGCATGATAAAGGAAAATTTAGATATTTGAAAGTTTACAAAAGGTTAATTGAAATAATAAAATTATAATAATTGTCCATTTAATTGGCCTTAAGTAATTTAAGATTGGAAGCAATTATATAAGCAGTGGAACTGAAATATAGTGGGAGCTTTGAAGTATGTATTGGCGTAGTTATGTAGTCCATCACATTTTTCTCCTATGTAATGAACAGAAAGAATGAGATAGAATTGCCTCAAGGGCAATGATTTTTCTTTAGCAAAGCAGTGTCGTAAGGGTTAATGACTCAAGAGAATATTATCTATAAACTTATAAGTGGAGGTATCAAGTTAAGGTTTTAATGTCATTTAATTGACCTAACCATAAAATGACTCTGCTATAGGTAGTGAACATAATTACAGAATATAGGTAAAGAAAATATGACTTTGGAAAATCCATTTCTGTAAAAATTCAGTTTCTTGTTTTTTTCTGGAGAGAAAGGGAAAAAAAAGAGAAAAGGAGAGAAAAAAGAAAAAAAATGAAACATGATATTCATTATATTATACACAAACTTTTTCTTTAAGTTTCTCATTCAATTTCTTCAATATGTATTAAGATACAATTACCAACAAATGACCAAGAAAGATTAAAGTGTTACTAGAGCAAAGTCATCTAGTGGCTAAATATACAAATAAAGTTACATATAAAACCATACAAAGCATAGATACAATATCTCTGAATTAAGTAATGAGGATTGGAAAATACAATAAAAGACTTGATTTGGGCTGGGGGTATTTCACTAGATAGAGCAGAAACTATAAAACAACTTCTTAGATAGTTTACAGCTTTGAAGGAAAAATAAAGAAGACATGATTTTGTGTTCCAAATTTTAATAAAATCTAATGAAATGCTCTATTTGAATAAATAAAATCTAATGAAATATTCTATTTGAATCAAAATTCGTATTTCTGTATTTTGTCTCACTAGAAAACATGCAATTTTATGTCCCCAAATGTTTTATTTAGAAACATGTAGAATGATGCTTTTAAGTATATATACATCAGTATGTACTCAATTTATTTTATTGGTACTCTAAGATCTACTTTTTTTCAATATTAAAACACTTCCACAACTTTCATCATTGTTAACAGGTTATCTTTTCTACCTTCCCCTGCTTAAAGTAAAACAAAAAGTTAATTTCATCCTTCCTTGTTGCCCATATTTCATGTTATTAATAAATACCCCGATTTAGCAGCTATCACATTTTACCTAAAGGTTTTCAACCTTCTGACAGTTTAGGAACTTCCTGGGATCAAGATCATGATATTTATTTTTAACTGTATTTTAATAATGAGAAGCATGTCTACATTATAAGAGGGTCACTGTAAATATTTATTAAAATAATCATATTCATTTTAATGCCTTCATAACTACTGGCTTATGCCTGCTTATATTACTAAATAAAAACATCATTTCTGGGGACGCCTGGGTGGCTCAGTTGGTTAGACGACTGCCTTCGGCTCAGGTCATGATCCTGGAGTCCCGGGATCGAGTCCCGCATCGGACTCCCAGCTCCATGGGGAGTCTGCTTCTCTCTCTGACCTTCTCCTCGTTCATGCTCTCTCTCACTATCTCTCTCTCAAGTAAATAAATAAAATCTTTAAAAAAAAAAAAAAAAAAAAAAAAAAAAACATCATTTCTGGGGCATCTGACTGACTGAGCCAGAAAAGCATGCAATTCTTGAACTCAGGGTTGTGAGTTCGAGCCCCATATTGGGTGTAGAGATTACTAAGAATAAATGAACTTAAAAAATAGTTTAAAAAGTCATTTCTACAAAACCATTCAAGCAGACAATTTCCTAATTTATAAATAAACATTGGAGCTGTAAAATATCATTCAACAAAAGAATAAGCTTAATTCACAGGTACACATATATACAGACTCATCATGTATTCTCACATATTTATTCATGTTATTGTCTTTACATAGAATGCCCTCCTCTATTACTACATAGAAAAATTCTTCCATCTTTAAGGTTCCAGAAAAATCCATGAGGTCTTTAGACTCACTGTTGCATTTTTTATGCATATTCTTTCTCCCCATTTTTTTCATTCATATATTCTATGATCTCACCAACATTATCATTTAATACTTCACTGTCCTTTAAATTTCCCAAAAATTCTTAATATTTTTGTTTTCTTTTTCTAACTTACTACCTATATATCCAAACCTATGACAACTCCTGCCAATTCTACCTCTCAATCAAAGATGTAATGGACCTATCATACAATATAGCGTATTAAAAAAAAAAAAAATAAGGGGGAAATAAGCATAGGGAAAATAGTAGCTAGTTATCTTTCACAAATCTACGATCTTTCTACCTATCACAACTATTTGATAGCATTAACTGTCTCTAACAGTTTCCTAATTCTTTTCTCTGCCTCCATTTGTGGCCTACTTAAGTAATTTAGGCCAGAATAAGACCCACAGAACAATATAGGCCGACTGCCTGTTTTTGTACAGTTTGGAAGCCAGAAATAGTTTTTACATTTTAAAATGATTGGAAAAGTTAGAAGGATCATACCTAGTGGAACACAGAAATTATATGAAATTTGGGGCCTCTGAGTGGTTCAGTTAAGTTGTCTGCTTCAACTCAGGTCATGATCCTGGGGTCCTGGGTGGAGCCCTGCACTGTCTTCCTCTCCTTCTACAGCTCACACTGTGCTCTCTCATCCTTACTCTATCTCTCAAATAAATGAATAAAATCTTTAAAAAAAGAAATTATATGAAATACAAATTTCAGTGTTCATACATAAAATTTTATTGAAACATGGCCACACCAACTACCTTAGTTATTGTCATTGGTGATTTCTTGGTACAACAGCAGAGGTGAAGATTCATGTCAGACCAACTCACCAGAGAGACACAGGATGGCAGTAAGCTTATGAAAAGATGTTCAACATACATGTCAGTAGAAACTGTCCATTAAGAGAGCAATGAGTTACTATTATACATCTACTAGAATGACCAAAATCCAAAACTCTGACGACTTGAAATGCTGCTGAGGATGTAAAGAAACAGCAACTGTCCTTCACTGCTACTGGGAATGCAAAATGCAGCCACTTTCATAAGATTGGCAGCTTCTTATAGAACAAAGCAGACTTTTTATAATCAAAAAACCTCCCCCAGTGGGATTATGAACATTGGGGAGGGTATGTGCTTTGGTGAGTGCTGTGAAGTGTGTAAACCTGGTGATTCACAGACCTGTACCCCTGAGGATAAAAATATATGTTTATAAAAAATAAAAAATTAATAATAAAAAAAATTAAAAAAAAAAAACTCCCCCAAGTCAAAAGTCCAGGGGCAGGTGCTTCCCAGGGGAATTCTAACAGATATTTAAAGAAGAGCTAATACCAATTCTTCTCAAACTGTTCCAAAAAATAGAAATGGAAGGAAAATATCCAAACTCATTCTACCAGGCCAGCATTATCTGACTCCAAAATCAGACAAAGACCCCAATAAAAAACAGAATTGCAGGCCAGTATCCCTGATGAACATGGATGCAAAAACTCTCAACAATATACTAGCAAACTCAACCCAAAAGTACATTTAAAGAATCAGAAACCACGATCAAGTGGGATTTATTCCTGGACTGCAGGAGTGGTTCAATATTTGCAAATCAATTAACATGATTCACCACATTCATAAAAGAAAGGATAAGAACCATATGCCCTCAATATATGCAGAAAAAGCACTTGACAAAATATGACATCCATTTTTGATTAAAAACCTCAATGAAGTAGGAATAGAAGGAACACACCTAACATCATAAAGGCCATATATGAAAGACCCACAGCTAATACCATCTTTCATAGGGAAAAACATAGCTTTTCCTCTATAGTCAAGAACAAGACAGGGATATCAAAACTCACCGCCATTATTTAAAATGGTACTGGAAGTCCTGGCCTTCATAATAAGACAATGAAAGAAAATGAAAGGCAACCAAATCAGCAAGGAAGAAGTTAAACTTTCACTATTCATAGTTGACATGATCTCTACACAGAAATCCAGAAAGGCTCTACCAAAGTACTGCTAGAACTGATAAACAAATTCAACAGTCATAGGATACAAAACCAACATATAGATATCTGTAGCATTTCTATACACCAATAATAAGGCAGCAGAAAGAGAAATCAAAGAACTGATCCCATTTACAACTGCACCAAAGACACAGAACACCTAAGAATAAGCCTAACCAAAGAAAACTATAGAAATACTTATGTAAGAAATTGAAGAGGACACAAAGAAATGAAAAAAAAAAATATGCCATGCTCATGGATTGGAAAAACAAACATTGTTAAAATATACTTATTACCCAAATAAATCTACGCATTTAATGAAATCCCTATCAAAATAACCACCAGCATTTTTCACAGAACTAGAACAATCTTAAACTTTGTATGGAACCAAAAAAGACCCCAAATAGCCAAAGCAATCTTAAAAAAGAAAAGCAAAGCTGAAGGCGTCACAATTCTGGACTTCAGAAATATTACAAAGCTGTAGTGATCAAACAGTATGGTCCTGGCACAAAAACAGACATAGATCAATGGAACAGAATAGAAAACCCAGAAATGGACCCACAACTAAATGATCAACTAAACTTTGACAAACCAGGGAAGAATACCAAATGTAAAAAAGTCTCTTCAACAAATGGTGTTGTGAGAAATGGACAGCAACATGCAGAAGAATGAAACTGGACCATTCTTTTACACCATACACAAAAATGAATTCAAATAAATGAAAGTCTTAAATGTGAGAGGGGAAACCATCAAAATCCTAGAGGAAAACACAGGATTTTTTTTTACCTTTTTGACCTCAGCCATAGAAACTTCTTACTAGACACATCTCTGGAGGCAAGAGGAACAAAAGCAAAAATGAACTATTGGGACTTGATGAAGATTAAAAAGCTTCTGGACAGAAAAGAAAACAATCAACAAAACTACAAAACAACTTTTGGAATGGGAGAAGTTATCTGCATATTATGTACCTGATAAAGGGTGAGTATCCAAAATCTATAAAGAACTTGTCAAACTTAACATCTCCCCCAAAATAATAATAATAATCTAGTTTAAAAATGGGCAGAAGATACGAATAGATATTTTTACAAAGAATACATCCAGATGGCCAATAGATACATGGAAAGATATTATATCACTTACCATCATGGAAATGCAAACAAAACCATGATAAGATACCAACTCACATCTGTCAGAATGGCTAAAATTAACAACACAGTAAACAGCAGATGTTGCCGAGGATGTAGATAAAAGGGAACGCTCTTACACTGCTGGAGGAAGGCAAACTGGCACTGCCACTCTGGAAAACAGTATGGAGCTTCCTCAAAAAGTTAAAAACAGATCTACCCTATATTCTAGCAATTACACCACAAGGTATTTGCCCAAAGGATACAAAAATACTGATTCAAAGGAACACATGCCTCTGATGTTTATAGCAGCCTTACCAACAATAGCCAAATTATGGAAGGAGCTCAAATATCCATCAACTGATGGATGAATAAAGAAGAAATGGTACATATACACAATGGAATTTATACACAATGGAATATTATTCAGCCATCAACAAGAATGAAGTCTAGGCATTTGCAACAACATGGATGGAGCCAGAATATAGTATGCTAAGTGAAATAAGTCAATAACAGAAAGACAAACACCATATGAATTTACTCATATGTAGAATTTAAGAAACAAAACAGATGAACATTGGGGAAAGGGGAAAAAAAAAACAGAAAAGGAAGCAAACCATAAGAGACTCCATTTATAGAGATTTTACTTATAAATGACAAAACCTGGAAGCAACCAAGATGTCCTTCAGTGAAGAATGAATGAACAAACTGTGGGACATCCAGAGAAGCCATGGAAGAAACTTAAATGCATACTATTAAGTGAAAGAAGGCAGTTTGAAAAGGCTATATTTTGTATGATTCCATCAATACAACATTCTGAAAAAGTCAAAACTATGGAGACAGTAAATATTTTAGTAGTTTTCAGAGACTCAAGGGGAGGGAAAAATAAATAGGTGGAGCACAGAGGATTTTTAAGGCTGTGAAACTATTCTGTGCACTACAGTGGTGGAAACATATTATTATACATTTGAAGAAAAAAAAAGAAACTGTAGAATTTGTAACTCCAAGAGTGAACTCTGATGTAAACTATGGGCTTTGGGTGATAATTATGTGTTCATGTAGGTTCACTGCTTATAACAAATTTACCATCGTAGTGTGGAAATTATACATGGGAAGAGACAGGGAACACATGAGAGTTCTCTGTACCTTCCACTCAATTTTGCTTTGAATGTAAAACTATTCTGAAAATTTTAATTTTTTAATAATATAAAAAGTTGTGACAGACTACAAGGTTTGTAAAGGCCAAAATATGTACTCTTTTTGTACATTAAGTACATTTGCCAAAATATGTACTCTTTTTGTACATTAAGTACATTTGCTCATTTAAAGCACAACTTTTATTATGACATACTTTGCTTAAAATATTCTTTATTCTTATTACTGTCGGGAAAATTTCCAAAATCAGGTGTTTATCTTATTCAGGAATGTTATTGGCCATGATATGTTATTCTTATACATCCATTTTACTCTTGCTTGACACTATTTTTTAAAAAGATTTTATTTATTTATTTGTCAGAGAGATAGAGAGAGTACAGGCAGGCAGAGGCAGAGGGTGAAGCAGGCTCCCCGCAGAGCAAGAAGCCCAATGTGGGACTCCTTCTCAGGACACTGAGATCATGACCCGAGCTGAAGGCAGCCACTTAACCGACTGAGCCACCCAGGCGCCCCTGCTTGACACATTTTTACACATCCTTCAGTCCCATATGTAAATACCCCTTCCTCCAAAAAATCTTTCACTATACCACTCCCCAAGGTACTGTTTTCTTAGGTAAACACCAAAACATAAACTCTTAAACCTTGGTTTTTATTTTATAGCACTTAACATCAATTGAAATTATACCATTGTTCTTGATTATTTGTTCAAAGTTTGGTTGAATTACTATATTGTAAATTCTATATAGTCACGGATCACTGTAAAACTAGATATTATTCTATTACAGTGCCTGATAAACTGTTGGAAGCCACGATAAGGCTTGAGACGAGGACCAAACCGAGCCCTGACGTGTGTCTCCCTTTAAGTCCAAATACCTTAATAAAGGGTTATGGACAGGAAAGATTGAGTAGCACTGAGAAAGGGTCTGTGCTATGCGTCGTGTGCTCACCTACATGACTTCCCACACGTTCCCCAAACAGAAGAGAACAACATGGTAAGGGTCATAAATTCTTAGTTGGTCCTTGTTCCTGTAATTCCCATAATCCACTCCCTGGTTGATTGTACTTCTTGTATCAATAGTAGCTAATGGCATTAGCCGTGATTACCTGGCATCACGAGATTTGTTTGTAGTAGGAGCTTGAGGTTATCTGACTAGATACGGATGTATTACTCCTTCTATTGTGGTCTGCCTTATAAATGTTTGTAAGATGTGTAATAAAATCAGCACTGTTGGATATCCTCCTCAGTGCTCTCCTGCCCCCATCTCTCTGCTTCTTGAGTTCTTTTCTTCATCCTCTTACCCTCACATTCCTGGTCGATTTGTCGCACTGGCCGTGACAATAAACCATGTACCTAAAATAAATAATCTTGAAGGGATTAACTAGCTACTTCCTGAAAGCAAATGTTGGTAACTTTGACCCCCTGCTTCTGTCCCGATGCTGTCCCTTAAAGTCCTTGGTCTAATGCAGCCCCTTTTATATACTTTTTCTCCTTTTATTCATGTCCCTTACTCTACTGGAGGCACCTTATGGAAATGAACGTATATTCAGATCCTTGTCAAGATTCACATAATCACTGAATAATTAAATATATTTTAATTTTTCTGCCCACCCTCATTAACTCTAAAAAAATATATTTTATATATTTTGGACTTCACTGAGTTAACAACACACTAGAATTTTCAGTAGATGCTCAGTAAGTACTTGTCAATTGTTAGACAAATAGTTGTTATTAATGCTTTTTTTCATCCAAAATTAACTAATTTCCACACTTTCCAGTAAGCAAAAGTCTTGTTTTTCCATAGTATGTTACCACCATTCTTGCATTTGTTTAGTATTAACAGATTCAGCTCTTTAGCTGTCCATGCAATATTCTTTTTTTTAATTCCCACACCCAATGAAGGGTTATCAAATCTTACAAAATATTTGTCACCATTAATGACTTTGGACCTCAACATATCACACTGGCATTAATATCTCCTAATCTGATTTTCAGATTCCAATAATTCTTGTACAAATAAATTGGCATAATATCACAAGACAAATACAGCCCTTGCAGAACTATACTAAATTTCTATTGTCCAAAAATTACTTAAATCCAGAAAATTCAAAGTCAACTAAACTTGACCTTACATGTTGATCTATAGTTTGATCAATTATATTTCTTTTTTAAAAATTTTATTTATTTATTTGACAGAGAGAGCGAGATCACAAGTAGGCAGAGGACGGGGGGGAAGCAAGTTCCCTGATGTGCAGAGAGCCCAATGTAGGGCTCAATCCCAGGACCCTGAGATCATGACCTGAGCCAAAGGCAGAGGTTAACCCACTGAGCCACCCAGGTGGCCTAGATCAATTATCTTTCTACTTCTATCCTTTTAATTTGCATAAACATGTATTTTCTCATTCTCTATTTTCTTGACTTTCAAATACCAATTTAAAATATTTTATTCTTGTTAACAATCTTATTGAGGTCCTTCAGACATAGCACATTAATTTTGTAGGATTTTTAATAAAAAAGCCCAGAAATGACATTACACCTGCAAAGTATGCCTCCATTAACCAAACTTTTCCTATTGGAATCCATCTGAAGTTCAAGAGCTCCTAATTTCATAGAAAAGGCAAAGTTTTCATTACCAAACTAAAAATACAAATGACAGGTGACTGCATTTGAATTTTAAAAAGCAGATGCTAAGATGTACTCACTTGTGCTTAATTAACCCTTTGACATTCACAAATATTACATTTATTTTAGTCTTCCAAAGACAGGCTGTAAGTTAAGCAAATTATCATCATGTGGCCTAATATGAATCTATATTCGTTTTCAATGATCTAATTAATTAAAAAATAAAATATTTGGGGCTCCTGGGTGACTTAGTCAGTTGAGCATCCAACTCTCGTTTTCAGCTCAGGTCAAGACCTCAGAGTCCTGGGATCGAATCCAATACCAGGCTCCGTGTTCAGCAGGGAGTCTGCTTGAGATTCCCTCCCTCTCCCTCTCCTTCTGCCCTTCCATCTGGCTTATTCACCTGCACATACTCAATCCCTTTCTCTAAAATAAATAAATAAAATCTTTTAAAATAAATAAAAATATTCTACTTATCATGTATAAAATTTGTTATTTTTTTTTACAATGTAAATGAACTGGCAAAGATTTAGCTCCAAAATAATTATAGAAAAGAGACATTTAACAGGAAAATATCAACAATATAAATTATCAAAAAAAATTTAAATAGAACTGACTTGTTTTGACAGAAGCCAATGTAGCAAATACATTTCCTTAGATAACCACCCAATTTCCTGTCACATTTTCATTTTATGAGATAAACTGAGTAATCATCAGATAAACTTAATAAATCCAAAATAATTCATACAACGGAGAGAATAAATAAACGTATTTTGTCATGAATCAAGAACTTTGATATATTCAGTCAGAGATCCAAATTAAAATGACATGTTTGACTTAAAGCAAAACTGTTATTCAGAGGAATACTTAAATCAAGCAACAATCTTAGTATATGGCATAAAGAGGGTAAACAATGAGATATAGAATTGGAAATTTGAAACTTACATAAAATTAAATCTTATATTTTATACCGTGTTCTGAAACAATGTTAGCATTTCTAAAATATTGTGTCCAACATTTTGAATGCCTGAAACCTCAGACGGATTTCCCTGACAGAAGAGACAAAAGTCAACAAGAAAATGTCCACTTGTTTTCTGGGTGATGATCATCTGTCTTTTTCTTGACACTGCCTTTCTCTACAACACAGCCTTTTATCACCTCTTTTTTTGGTGAAGGAAATAAAACTAATTTTAGTAAAAGATATTGGATAGAACTTGTTAAGATATATATATATCCACTTCAGCATTATATTCATGTACGTGTATGAAAATATTTCTAAAGGGGACCTCCTTTAGTTATTCATACAAATGCAAATATACTGTGCTTACAAATAAAAGATTTTATTAAAGAATCTATACTCTAAAACATTTCATTAACCAATCTATTCCATTAATCTTAAACTTTTTTCCATACTTCTGAGTAATTTATAAAGGTATTTCTTACAATATTATAGTTATAATATGAATGAACAAAATGTTTTTTAATTTTATAAACACATCATATTTTACAATTCTGCCAATAATATTCCTTTCATTTAAAGTGTCAAAAACTATCACTTCTGATAAATTATGTGCTCCTTCTGATTAGGATTCAGTTCCATCAAAAAGTCCTCATAAATCAAATTACAGTAGATCTTGATGTGAACATTCAAAATGATCATTTTAATTTAAACATATTTTAAGCTACCAATGTTAATAATAGACAAAACAGAACCTTCCTTCAATCCTAGTTTTCTTAGCAACTACTATGTCATTTCTCTTTTCCACATAAGTAACTTGCAGACAGATTATATCTAATATTTTACATTCTAATCATTCTCAAGATAGGCTGGTCTTAATCTCGCCCCCAATAATTCATAAAAGGTAATTTTTGCCATAATAACCAATGAACATCATATTTTAATTGACCTAATTCATCCCACATCTACTGCAGGTTGCAACAGCATTTAATCCTAATGATTATTCATTCCCTTTTGAGAAAACTCCTTTCAGTTTGCTTCTGGAGCACAAAAGCCTAGGTCCCTTACTGCTTCCCTAACTGTTCATTCTGTGTCCTTTGCTAATCTGTCCTTCGCATCAAAGCTAAGTGCTCATCTTCTTTGCTTTCTGATTGACTGTTTAAGTGATCCAATCTGCTTGTAAGCCTCTAATTTTCATTTCTCAACCAGTAATTCTAGATGAGTAACTTTTCCTGATAATTTTTCTCTATGATTCAAACCTATATAATCAAGAATCTCTTGGATACCCTCAAATGAATATCTCACAGGAACCCCAAGAAATAATGTGTTCAGAACTACACTCAGAATCTTTTCCTTTCATTTAAAATGTCAAACCTATCACTTCTGATAAACTATGTGCTTACTATCCTTTAGGATTCAGTTTCTTCAAGTCATCAAAATCTAATTATGATATATCTTGATGTGAACAATCAAAATGACAATTCTAATTTAAACATACCTCAAGGTTACCAGTGTTAATAATAAAAAGACAAGACAAAATCTCCCTTTCCACTGTTTTCTGTTACAGAAATGTGTCAGAATCTTACCCAGTTCAAAAAGGTTTAAATTTTTTATTTATCTTTCACATTTCATTATTTTTTTCCCTTTCTGCCACTGTTCCAATTAAATGTAAAATCACTTCTCATTTCCCTTCTAAATATCTCTTGAATCCATGTGCTTTTCTGTATACCTTGCCACCACTCTGGTACAGGCCAGCACATCTCCTTAACTGTGCTAATGTGGTATCTTTCACTACTTGTCTACTTACCAGTCTGCTCAGTAATTAAATGAAATTTTAAAACAATATCTGTTTCTGCCATCTCTCTATTAACTAATTCCCACTGTCCCTAGAAAAAAGTACAAGAATAAAAACAAATGTAAAACAAAAATTTAAACATACAAAATCATCAAACCAATACAAACAAAATCATATATTTTTAAATGAAAAAAGGGCCATATTATCTCCCTATATGTTATGCAAGCCTCATTTCATGTAATTTTCCCCTAAAAATACTTCTTTTCTTTAAATACACTATACTTTAAATGTATTAGTCTTCTATTTAAACTCCCCCTTTCTCCTAACTCCTATTAAATCCATATGTCAGGTTAAATTGACCTCAGAAACTTTCAGTGTTAAAGTTGAAGAAATCTTAAAGGTTAATACAACTACTACTGCAAGAAGTTTAGATGGAAAAAATGAATAGCGAATACATTCTTAAAACATGTACTTTCTTTGTTCTGTCAATGCCAAAGTAAGCAAATAGTGACTGCAAAAACATTTTACCCACTGAAACTCAGAAGTACCACCAGGTTTCAGAATTTGATCTCTAAAATAACTGGTTGTTAAGGAAACCAGGATTCATTGGGCAGTAGTTGATCTTGTGCCCTGGGATAAGAAAAATCAAGATGTATCTGAAACACACTGCTATCACCAGAACCAAAGATGCTTTGAGGAAAGGCAAAAGGCAAAGGTAATATCTAGAAGACTGCTAAACAGATTTTTTCAACAAGCTGTAATACTTGAACATCAAATAATAATAATATAATGATTAAATCAGAAAAACTAAAGAAACTTGGTAAAACATAATGAATTCATAATATTTTACAGACATATGTCAAAACACAGTATAGACATAAGGCAATTAATTATAAAACAGAAGTTTGTTTATTATTGTATATATATATATATATATATTTCTTGATTTTACTAAGTAATAAAATGTTAGTATGGTTTTATTTCCTTTGTAAAATCTAGTTTATAAGTTTCAATATGTTATTGTTTTAATGTATAAGTAGAAAATGGTTAAAGTTTGTAAACCAATCAGATTTGAAGTATTAAAATCAATATGCAAAAAATACTATGGTCATATAAAATATGCACTTAAAAGGATTATTCCTATAGTATGTTCACTAATAATGAATAAATAAAATATCCTGAAAGAAAATCAACTATGCAAAGTGAACCCCTTGTTTCATAAAAGATTAAAATTCCTAGTAGTTCTACAAATTATAATAAAATATTAATGTGGAAGATGTGCATTCAAAATAAAGTTTTAGGGAGGTAGATGATACATTAAATAGGTAAGTAGATAGATAGATATGGTATTAATGATAGGATGAAAGTGTCCCACCATGTAACAAATAAAATTCTGTAACAAAAGAACTTTCAGAATATCCTTCAGCTGAAAAGCAAGTATCTCTGACTGGAGTAAGATCTTATTAAGAATAAATCAGATACTGTATTTATTGTCTGCTATTTTTATTTGTTTATTTTTTATTTGTAGAAACCTTAAAGTAGGTACAACAAACAAACAAAACCTAAAAATGTATAACAAAGTATATTTAACTCCATAAAATAAGGCAAAAATTAGTATACTTATTGAATTAAAATATCTGATTCTTACATTGTTAATGATATTACTGCAGGATTACAGATTTGTCTTTATTTTAACATCTTACGTATCTTTTTCTGTTTAATGGGTTAAAAATATTTAGTGAATAAATAATCTTAGGTATGATTTTAATACTCTAGAAATATTTACATTTTCAAATATATTTAAATATTGGAAAATATGTTTATTGTGCATGAGGTATACAAATATTTAAAGAAGAATCAATTCCTATTCTTCCAAACTGCCAAATCATTAAATATATTTATTAAAAATATCACCCTAAATAATCTAAAATTAGAGTAATTTCTAGGTTTTTTTCTTTTCATGTGTTTTCAATATTTTTTATATCATGGATGACCCACATTCCATATAAATCAAGACTACAAAATAAGGAATCAAAACTATCAAATTAAAACTACATTGAGATACCACCTTACACCAGTTAGAATGGCCAAAATTAGTAAGAAAGGAAACAACATGTGTTGGAGAGGATGTGGAGAAAGGGGAACCCTCTTACACTGTTGGTGGGAGTGCAAGTTGGTGCAGCCACTTTGGAAAACAGTGTGGAGATTCCTCAAGAAATTAAAAATAGAACTTCCCTATGACCCTGCAACTGCACTCCTGGGTACTGACCCCAAAGATAAAGATGTCGTGAAAAGAAGGGCCATCTGTACCCCAATGGTTATAGCAGCAATGGCCACGATCACCAAACTGTGGAAAGAACCAAGATGCCCTTCAACGGACAAAAGATAAGGAAGATGTGGTCCATATACACTATGGAGTATTAGTCCTCCATCAGAAAGGATGAATACCAAACTTTTGTAGCAACATGGACGGGACTGGAAGAGATTATGCTGAGTGAAATAAGCAGAGAGAGTCAATTATCATATGGTTTCACTTATTTGGGGAGCATAACAAATAGCATGGAGGACAAGGGGAGATAGAGAGGAGAAGGAAGTTGAGGGAATTTAGAAGAGGAGGTGAACCATGAGAGACTATGGACTCAGAAAAACAATCTGAGGGTTTTGAAGGAGCAGGGGGTGGGAGGTTGGGGGAACCAGGTGGTGGGTATTAGAGAGGGCACGGATTGCATGGAGCACTGGGTGTGGTGCAAAAACAATGAATACTGTTACACTGAAAAGAAATTAAAAAAAAAAAAAAAGAAAAGAAAAAAGAACCCCCCCCCAAAATCTTAAGATTAGTACTATTCATAGAAGATAGTTTTCCTCTAACAAGATAATCACTTAGGATATAATTCTGATAAGTAATTTTCTTTTGTCATAGATGACCCAGAACACTACGAACAAAACTGACATGATGTAGTAATAGCTACTGCTCTGTATTCTAGTCAATGATGTCATGCATGGCCTCTCTGTGTAAAGAGGTTACCAAGGGTCTTTGCAGTAACAACATATATTCTCAGAAGATTATTTCAGAGCTGCTTTCTAAATAGATCTTATAAAGTATATTGTAATTTTTATGTTATATATGTTCACCCTCGAGTGAATCCTAACCATTAACATACCATGAATGTATAAATACAGCAAAAGGGATTCAGATTTCCATTACTACAAAGTTTAATAGCAAATTAACTCGTGAAATTTTCAGTATACAGTTAATTTATTTAATTTTATGAGACAACTGTATTTAACCACAAAGTCTGTTATAAAAAACTTTTAATTAAACTAATTATAAATTCTAAATTAAGTGAATATTATTCAGAATTGTATTATCACTTAAGGAAATAGTTCAAATTTTAAGTTATGTTTTTTGGTCTCTAAATGCTTCTTTTTAGTGCCTTCTGATACATATGTATATGTGTGTGTACATATATATGAAATACAGGTCTGGAATATATATATATATAAAACTAACGAAATAAATATTTAATAAATGAAAATCTTTTTCATTCATCACCATAAGCTGATGAATTTTGCTATCATTTTTTAAAATTGTATCACAAATCTATCTTTGCAAAAAATAAATATCTATAGTGTCAGTTTCTGTAGAGCAGATAGGATTTTTCTTATTACTCAAAACAATCTTTTTATAATATATGAAGTGACTTCATAGATATTTCTTCCCTAAATCTGCATCACTCAGTGTTTTTTATGTCAAAAAAGAGTCAATTTAGTTTAATGTAACATTATTTTAAATGATCACTGAAAGATCTATAATGTGGAAACGACTAGCAATGTAATAATATATTCAAAGTATTTCAGAGATCTTCTTGAAGGCAAATGATAATGAGCTTAATACTGGAAAGCAAGTGACAGTTTCTCAATGCAGTATTTGATAAAAAAAAAAAGTAAAAGTCTTGCTAAATGTAATAGATAAATGGAAAACACTATCTAGCAACATAATGGGTATTAACATTTTAATAACTAAGACCATTGAGAGGAAAATAGAAATGCCATAGCTTAACATCACAGGAAAATTGAAAAATATTTGATAGAGAAATCATATTTGATTACTAAAAAACTAACAAAAATATAGAAAAACCATCTTGAGATATGTAATTACATCATACTGACAAATTTATGCATGCATATGCACAAGTATACAGTCACTGGATAGATAATTATAATTATCTAAATAGAAGTGCACATTTACAAGAATTAATTTCCCCTCTCTCTTTCTTTACTAAAATGCAGAAAATATGCAAGGGATGTTACCCTGCTCTATGGATTCAAAATAAATCAGGCTAAGCTCTTACCCAGAAAGAGAAGGTTATTATTAGTAAGTGCTTAAATATATCATATTTTAAAATAATTGATTCAATATAAAAAATATACCACTAAGATATGACTAAAATGTTGTAAGAGTAGTCTAACAGTATACAAAATGGGGGGAGTTTCATAAACAAGTGTCATTTGAGGTATATCTTCACAGATACGTAAGACTATTCATTTGACAGCTAATGAGAAACAAGAGTATAGAATGTGGGAATTATTTTTGCAGGGGTGACTTAAGGATCACAGTCATTTAAAATGTTTGGGTGACGTAGAGTATATGAAACATTAGCAGAAATGAAGTTTAATATTGAAGGATGAGATCGTGAAAGGTTTCATATTCTATATGCTACCCCAAACAATATTATCATGTCATCAATAAGATGTCTTGGAAGATTTTAAATAGAGAACTCATATGAATAGATTTGTATGTTGGATATTTTAACACTGTGAAGAATGAATTTAAAAAGGCTTGTCAGAAGCTATTAGAATAATTTGGCAAAATCATGAGGCCCTTAATTAATGTGTGGCACAGATTATGGAAGGAAATAATTGATGCAAAAGATATTCAAAAAGAAGATTTGCAAACTTGGCAACTGATTAAACATGGTACATGAAAGTGGAAAATTTAAGGATAAATGTGACTACATATTTGATCCTTCAGGATATCCTGGAGAAATAGGCACATTATCAAACTTGTTTTCCTCTAAGACTTGTGACCAATGACTGTGCACCCCAGAAAGGTAATTTGAGTATATTTGTTTTATTTTGCATACCACTCATTGGTTTTAAATTTTTCAAGAAAGCAGAATAACTCGATCAAATTAAGTTGTGTGTCATTTGAGTACATAAATCATTGTGGAACTACCCTTTTTGAATAAGAATGTGTATTGACTGGCTGTGTACCAAGCATCTTCTTGTCCATAACGTAAATCCTTTCAGATGTTTCTACAAGACTTGAGATCAAAATGCAGAATAAGTAAAAACTTTTGCATTACATCACACACATATCCCATATATGCTCTTCCATACACACACACACACACACACAATATATACACATGTCTGTGAGTATGGGTATGTATATACCATACATATGTGTATGTATATGTATATATATGTATGTGTTTGTATATATACACATATATATTATGTATAGAATATATACATACATTATACATTAAAGCATGTGTGTATGTATATATTTCATCTATGTATGGATATATATGAGTGTGATGCAGTTGTATAAGGGATATATGTATGATGTAGTGTACAATTTTCCATTTATTCTACATTTTGACACAAAGTTCTGCAGAAGCATCTGAAGGAACTCACACATTTATATGTATATATCCCTGAAGATATAAAGTAAATCAATAGTCTCAATACCGGGTTAAATTACTTCTAAGTTCACAAAATACAAAAATTAGATCATATCTTTACTTTCAAAATAAAATCATACCTCAGTTCAGCCCTTACTGGTATAAATCAATTACTTAACTATGCATTATGACATGGCATCATTCCATTTCACTGTTAAATATCTGGAGTTAGGTGCATTTATTCAGCTCTGTTAAGATATAGTAATTCTTTTCAGCCTTTATTTTCACCCCATTCATACCTTTTGAATGATATTTACTATACAAAATTTGTAGTTAGAAAATACTGTTTCAGGGGCTCCTGGGTGGCTCAGTGGATTAAGCATCTGCATAGGGCTCAGGTCATGATCCCAGGGTCCTGGGATGGAGTCTCACATCGGGCTCTCTGCTCGGCGGGGAGCCTGCTTCCCCCTCTCTCTGCCTATTTGTGATCTCTGTCTGTCAAATAAGTAAATAAGATCTTAAAAAAAAAAAAAAAGAAAATGCTGTTTCATTGTTATCTATGCTATCTATTGTTAGCTATGGGATATATAATCGTAACAAATTAATTCAGTTCACAAATGATTTCAGAGAGTCACTCAGAAGAATGAAAATTGAATTGTTATGTCAGACCTATCAAGCATCAGGTGATCAAGAATTTACATAGGATTAATCAGGGCAAGAATCTTTTTACCACACTCTATGCCCATATGCCAGCCAAGTCAATTGTATCAGTTTTTTCTTATATATTCATCTATGCCAGGACTTTTTAATTATGTTGACAAATTCACTGTTCTGAAAATAGGTTTAGCTTGAATTTTCAAGATATAATTGATGCTTGTACTAAAAAAAAAGAAAAGCTGGAAACACTCATTAACAAGAAAAACTATTAATAAGCAAACATCTTAGCCATTACTACCAACCATTAGATGATTAAAGTGACCACAAATTTCAAATAAATTGGTTTATGTAAGTAATTGCTCAGCTTAAATTCACAGGGATTATTATACTTGTCTTTTCCAAACATGAGCACAGTAATTCTTGATAAATTTAGTGAGTGAATACAACATGTCTCATTTTGAAAGGAAACACTGGATGACCACAATCATTGTATCTATTTGATTTTTATGTTGCAATCTTGCTTTAAGAATCATATTACACAATTTGGTTATTCATTTCATGTTATTCACATAAGATGATCCAGCAATTGGGGACAGAACAATCATGAAAGTAAAAGAAAACCAGTTAAAATGTCAGAAGGCAGCTTCTGCTTATATTTACTTCTAAAAATAATGGTGTATAATCTAACATAAATATATAAGAAAAAATTAAATGTCTTCCATATAATGTCATCTTTATGAGATGTTAGTTTATAATTCAATTAAATTTTGTATATAGGATTTTTTTGTTATCTGTTAGTAATTGATAGTTGCTATTTTAAAAATGCATTCAAAATAACAGATAATTTCTAATTTACATTCAATTTTTATTCCTCATTTGTTTTGTTGCTTAGTGAAAATTTAATAATCAATTTCATAGCTTTCCAATAGACATCAACTTTATTTTCTTAAGTAACTGTAAGATTAAATATGTCTAAGCATTCACTTTTTAATAATTTGATATGATTTTCATATTGTTCATAATGAAAAAATAATGTTATAATATTTGAAAACATTTTAGATTTAGTTTGTTATTCAGCTACATATCTGATAAACTTAGCAAAATGTCAATTTTATATTCCAAATTTTAAGAGGACATTAATACTAAAAGCAAATAATAAAAGACAAAGGTTAGTACCATCCTCCTCAAACTAATATGTCACATTTTAGGAGGGTTTCATTTTGTGAGAATTTATTTAAATTAAAACAAGAAGAACCTTAAACTACTCATAGAAGTACCTAATTATTTTTTGTAAGTAAAGATAACTTTTTTATATTTGACTTGATTAACCACTTGTCATATTTGATTTGCTATGAGAACCCAAAACAGTTAAACTTAATCTAAGATGAAAAAAGTATGTAAATTATATAGAGCAATGGATACAAAACTGTTAAGTAAAATTTTAATATCTATTATTGCCATTCCTTAAAAATATGTCATCGTTATGATATTTAAGTATTTTATTTATATGTAACAAATTCAACAAAGGCAGTAATTTTTGCTTAAAATACAGATAACTATTCAGTTCACAGCAGGCATAGAAACTGTTTTAGCTGTATACATTCAATGGTATTATTTGATTCTGCATAAAAATATATTTATACATGTGTGGTTTAGATAAAAATATGGAGAAATTCAGAATAAAATAATCAACGAAGTATTTCAACCAGCCACAGTGTTTGTATGAGAAACAGGCCAAAAAATCTTTAGTCAAAAGTTATCCACTTATGGATTTCCAACATATGTATATTTTTATATATATATTTGAACTAAACTAATTTCAGATTTTGTGTTGTAATACTTAGTTATGAACACAAGAATGTTAGCTGTTATCTACTTTAAAAAATCTTTTTAGTTTGAGAGAAAAATGGTGACAAGCATTAGTTACCTCTAAAATGAAATTGAGTATTTAGGCATATGAACAAACATTTGTTTTAGACTTACAGAATTAAGTTATTAAAAAAATTTTTTTTGATATTTTCTTTTGTTCTAGAACTAAACTTGATAAAGCCCTTTTACATCATCAACTCCTGATTCAAGAGCCAGTACTTTAATATCTCTGGCATAAACAGCTAGTTCTTCCAGAATTTAGAGTACTCTTCTATCCCTACAATGTAACTACTAGCATTTAACTGAATGCATAACACTGCAGACACAGAACATTTTGTAGTCTCTTACTCCAGAGTGTGTGTCTCTGTGTGTGTGTTTTAAGATTTGTTTATTTAATTGAGAGAGACAGAGAGAGAGAAACCCAACAGACTCCTCGATGACTACGGAGCCCAACACAAGGTTCAGACCCCTGAGATCAGACCTGAGCAGAAACCAAGAGTTGAATGCTGAACGGACCACCCACCACTGCACCAAAGTATGGTTTTGTAAACAAAGGATGTCAGCACTGAGTTCAAATTGTTGAAATTTCAGGATGCATATTTAAAGAGAGTACACTTTCTTATTTGTGGCTAAGAATTAATCTAGGTCCATAAGATGGTCCCTAAGTTCTCAATCTACTGTTGATGGAGCATAAAGTTAGATACAGGATTTCTGGATTCCTATTAAGAGGTATACCAGAAATGTGCATATTTCCCACATCTTAAATAAGTACACTTATCTCTTTTAAGTACACTTAAAAGAGAACTAAAATTGTATCTTGTTTTTCCAATGTTATTTTGAATCTCTCTCTTAAGGGTAACAAAAATATACTAACACATTATCAACTGTAGTTCATTCAACAATTTTAATAATTACATCATGCTGGAAAAAAAAAACTGTATTTTTCCTAATTTTTTTTTTCCACAATAGAAGGTTAGCATAGTTGATCCTTAAACAACATGGGTGTGAATGCCTTGGCCCATTTTATGCAATTTTTTTTCTATAAATATAGTATAATACTATAAGTCTATTTCCTCTTCCTTATGATTTTCTTAACATTTTCTCTTCTAACTGAATTATTGTAAGAATATGCTGTATAACGCATAGAACATCCAAAATATGTACTAAGAGATGGCTTATGTTATCAGTATGACTTCCAATAAATAATAGGCTATTATGGTTTTAGGAAGTCAAAAGTTATATGTAAATTTATGATTGCATATAATCATAGGATCAGCACCTCTAAGCCCCACATTGTTCAACACTCAACTATATTCCTCACCTTCAGTTTTTTTTTTTGTTTCTTTTTTGTTTTTAGTATTGCTTTTTATTGTCCATGTTAGTGCATGCAAGGCCATTACCTTTAAATCTGGTATGTAAGGCCTTAAAATTATTAGCTATTATTTTTGTCATACCACTAGGATGCCTTTAGCAGTTTATGTATCATCAAATATACTAGAAATATTACAGATGTAGTAAATAAATATATTTTTACTATTTTAAAGTTCTCAAATCATTATAGATGATTTTATTAATTAGGTGGCACTGTTGACAAAGGGAATTATACTAGGTATTTTGACAATGATAACAATATAAGGATATATTTAAACAGATACTGAAAGTCTAAAGAAACAAAAAGGAATATACTGAGGCTTACAAGATACAAGAACTAGAGGAAACGCTATCTATGTGCTCAAATAAGAGACCCCACAGAGATGGGACTCAAATTATTTAGAAAAGGGAATAGTCTGGCTCTTGCTATTATCTCAAAATCTCAGGGTACAGTTGTCATGCATATCAAACTCAGAACTCTCAGGAGGATATGGCATCTGCCTGGCCTTGGTACATGAAGAATTTGGTAGAAGACTCTAGTTGCAGAGGACACCTGGATCTCTGAGAAGGGGCACTGCTTAAGTGGTGCTGGTGCCTGTGAACAGGGCACCATAATACAGACTCTGGGGTGCTAGTAGGTTCTAGAGGATGGGAAGAGTTGCCTCTGGCAGGTTAAAGACCATTGGTAGGGAAAAACTTGCAAAAAAGAAAAAAAAATGTTTTTTCCCCCTCCTCTCTTCCAGACCCCTTTGGTGCCCTCAATTGGTGGCATTACTTGTCACAGAAAACCACCTGACAAGTAAAGTTTCAATATCAAAAAAGCGCATTAAAGAACAATTTGGATCTGAGCTTAATAATGATCAAAAAAGCCCTACTGTGCTGATATAATAATATCACATCATATGGCTGTGCAAATCCCAAATTTAAATCTTATCTGATAAATTGCTTACATTCTAGGCACATTAAAAGAAAAAGTTGCAACGTCATATTACAATACATGAATTGTATGTTTTTGGCCCAGTGTTACTAGATTTCAAATCTGTCCTTGCAAAACTAAAGCCTTGCTTCAAGTCAACTGGGTTTTATGCTTCTGTGTGTTTTTTGTTTTCTGTTTTGGGTTTTTTGTTGTTGTTGTTATTTTTGTTTTGTTTTGTTTTTTTGTTTGTTGATTATAAACTAAGATTTGGTTGACACTGTAAAGTTCATAATGAACTATTTTACTGGGTTGCAAGAAAATGATAGATAGAAATGATATATAAACACCATATAAAAATTTTACATATTTAATTCCATATACATCCTTTTAAATTTAATTACAAATTTAATTCCATATACATCCTTTTAAATTCTACTTTAAAATAACCAGATTTTACATACAGAATTTTAGATATTTGAATTTATCAACTAGTAAAACCATTTATTTTTATCTAATTTCATATATCATTATTAAATTGTCTTAAGTTTTATTACAATTACTTTTATATTAATTCAATTCATTAGATTATCACCTTCTTTTTGAAAACGCTATTTCTTCAAACTTTCTCTCTATATATGTACACATATATATGTCATATATTATATATAGATAACATATAGAAAACATGTATAATATATAGTTTTTACATATAGTATATAGACATAGCTATGATCTGAAGGTTATGTCCCCCCAAAATTCAATATTGAAAAACCAATGATCAAGGTGAATAAAGGTATATGAAAGGTGACGCTTTTAGAAGGTGATTAGGTCATGAGGGCAAAGCCCTAATTAACTGGATTGAAGCCTTTACAAAAGATGTTCCAGAGAGCTTCTTGGCCTTTCCACTATGTGAGGACACAGCAAGAACTCAGCCATCTGCATGCCAAGAAAGCTCTCACTAGAATTAGACCATGTTGGCACCCTTATCTTGGACTTCCAGCCTCCAGAACTGAAAAAAATTTCTCTTGTTTATAGGTCACCCCATCTATGGTATTTTGTTAGAGTACCCCAAAATGACTAATTATATAAAATATCAAATATATGTATCAGCTAGCAGACACACTGATGAGATATGTTCTGAGATATTTCCATTTCCTCATTCCTCAGAAATTAATGTTTAAGGTAAATATAAACTTTATTCCAGTTAAGAGCATGGTGGACATACATCTCAGATTGCCAAGGACAGTCCTGGTTTATTCTCACTGATATGGAATAATTCTCAAAAGCACTTTCTTATATTTCAGAATTGCCTTATATGGCCACCCTATTCAGAGACCTTCATAAGGCTGTGGAGTTTTCAGGAGCTATGGTGAAGGGATAACAGGCTATCTTTGCTAATTGGTCTCACTCAAAGAAAATAGAAACTTTTCCTATCTTCATTCAGTAGTTTTACAAGTCAAAGCCAGGCATCCACTGAAGTTAGGGTCTATCATCTCATAGAGACAGAGGATAAGGGAAGTCTTCCTTAATAATTACATTTCAATGGTACAGCTCCCAGGTCCTTGAAAAAGGTACAGTCATGGGTTGCAAAACCGGCAAATGACTTTTTAAAAAGATTTAAGAAATTGTGGTATATCATTACTACAATAACATGGTAATAATAATGCCCATTATTATTGGATATGGGATATCACTTAGCCTTTCAAAATGACATCTTGCTATTTACAACAACATGAATGAACCTGAAGGCAATATGTTAAGTGAAACAAGCCAGAAGCAGAAGGAAAAAATAACTGCATGATCTCACTTACATGTAGAATCTAAAAATGTTAAATACATAGAATAGTGATTGCCAGAGGCAAGGAGAAGGGGGAAATGAGAAGATACTGGCCAAAGGGTATAAGGTTGCAGTTTTGCAGGATGAATAACTTTAGAGAACTAATGTACAACATGATGACTTTAGCTAATAGTATTGTATTGAATACTGGAAAATTGCTAAGATAGTAGATTCCAGATGCTATCATCACATATATATACACCAGAGTAAGGAAATGACATGTCAATTAGCTTGACTATGTGACTTTAGTAATTATTTTTGCTATGGACATGCATATCAAATCATCATGCTGAATATTTCAAATAAATACAATTTTTAGTTTAAAAAGAAAAAAGAATGAAACCAGGTAGGACACACAGGAAGCATGAGACATGATCTTTGCCCTCAAGAATCAAAATGAAAGGAGGAACACTTATTCACTGATGGCCAAAAGACAGATGGAATATAGAATTAAGTGTAAATTGTAAAGTAAAAAATTAGGGTATTTTTTTTCTTTTCAGTAACAAACAGACAATGACTGAAAAAAAATAATAAAAAGAAAAGCGAGGGGAAGAACCTCTGGTCAAAGTGTCTAGATTTTGTAAAGGCAGGGGTGAAAGGAAGATCAGGAGAACAGAGAAGTCTAACTACAGTTTAATTAAGCTGGGGGAAATACTAAGGCAGTCTTTGGGAATATATACTCTGAGTAAACATTTCATATGATACACACACACACACACACACACACACACACAAAATGGAATTTTACTCAGTCATAAAAAATGAAATGTTGCCATTTGCAACAACATGGATGGAGCTAGAGAGTAAGTGAAAAAAGTCAGAGAATGATGAATACCATATAATTTTCCTCAGATGTGGAATTTAAGAAATAAAACAATTGAGCAAAAAGAAGAAAAAAAAAAGAGAGAGAGAGAGAGAGACAGAGAGAGGGGGAAGGGAAACCAAGAAATAGATTCTTAACTATAGAGAACAAACTAATGGTTACCAGGGGGGAGGTGGGCAGAGGGATGTGTGAAATAGGTGATGGGGAGTAAGGCGAGCACTTATTGTGATGAGCACCAAGGGCTGTGTGGAAGTGTTGAAGCACTATATTACACACCTGAAACTAATATTATACTGTGTGTTAACTAACTGGAATATAAATTTTAAAAAAGAAAGAAAAAATTAGCATGATAGCAAGACAGATCAATATAAATTCATCAACTGTGTAACTATATATTAGAAATGAACAATTAGAAAATATTTTTAAAGCTTCATTCACAGTATCATTAAAATGGATACAGAAATAAATTTCAGGGATGTGCAAGACCTGTACAATGTAAATTATCAAATATTACAAATCATATTTAAGGAAGAATAAATGGAAAAACATAATGTGATTATGGATTAAAGAACTAAAAATTGTTGTGATGGCAAACTTCTCAAATTTATTCTATAGGTGTAGTATAATACCATCATTTTCCTAATAGATATTTTGGAATTATTAAAAATCTCATGTTAAGATTTATATGTAAAAGTAGATGACATAAAAGAGCTAAAACAATTTTGAAAATGAAGATCAAATTTGGAAGCCTCAGACATACCGATTTCAAGAATTATTCTAAAGATACAGCAATCAAAGCAGTGTGGTACTGACATAGGATAACACATAGATCAACGGAAGGGACTGGAGCATCTCAAAAGAGGCCCTCACTAACATGGTCTACTGATGTTTAAAAAAATCTCTGAAGTAATCTCACGAGGAAAAGGAGCACTGGGAATGCTTTTGTATAAATATATGAATCCCTGAATCATAGTCACTCAAGATTTTGGATGCGCAGTTCCAAACTGTAGCTCCTAAAAATCTGGATTTTCTTTCTGTTTTTTTTTTTTTTTTTTAATTTCCAAACAGATACTTCTAAGAAAATCACCTCTTTAGAGGGAGACAAAAAAACTGAGGCTTAATCAAAGCAATAACCTTTGTGAGTGACAATGCACAAGGATGGTAGGAAAATTGCATATTTTAGAGCATGACCTCCATTATCCAATCTCCTGAGAACAATGCCTAACCCCCTTCACAGCTTTTTCCCAACTGTCTTCTATCCCTCATTCCACCCCAACCCCAAATGCACACAAAATATATTCAAAAATATACTCCCTTTAGATGGGTCCTGAGAACTTCTAGTTATCCATATTGTGATTGCGGAAATTGAGTTTAAAGTTGTTCCCTAGTCTTCTTTTCCATCGTCCTTAGAGAGTTCTAGTTTCTCACCTTCCTGTTTCCATGTTTATCTCATTACTGTTTACTCTCTGCATATTATAGTGAAATCATCTCCTTATATATCTAAACTAATTCTTCTCAAAGGCGTTTCAGATCATGTTATTCTCCTCAAAATACTTCAAAAGCTTTTATCTCACTCAAGCTAAAACACAAAGTCCTTACATTAAACCTGAAGGCCGTACATGACTCGCCCGTACTCCCTGCTTCTAAGACCCTATACCACATTGCTTTCTTTCCTTCATCTAAATCTTCTGTTATTCCTCTGACTTTGACAGGATGTCTCACTTGTTTTTCCTTCTAGAAGGAACTTTTTTTCTTTTTGCCCTGCTATATTCAAAACACTCTAAATAGTGCCTGGAAGTAGTCGACAATCAGAAACTACCTGTAGATTAGATAATTGAATAAGCAAGAAAAAAGTTCTAATTACATATTTGTATGGCTCTTTACATTATTGTTATTGGGAAAATTCATAGGGAGAGTTTTGTTTTGTTTTTTTTTTTTTAGGAGTAATGACCATTTAATTTAAAACATGAAAGCTTATCTTTCTTGATAACTGGTTAAAACAACAATAAATTAGCTAAAAATTATTTTGTTTAAAAGCTTTGTCTCACTTTATATAGAAATCTGAAATTTCACATGGTTATAAAATATTTAAAATGTCTTCTACTGACATTCAAATGTAAAGTTTTAGGCTAGGTTTTGTTTTAACTTTAAAAATTCAAAAGATGTGAGTACTGCAATAGAGTGTAAAGTGACACATTCAATTCCCATCAGACTCCAATCACAGATCATAGCTGTAGGGCATTTTTATTAACTTAGGCTTGAATACATCACTTCAGTTGGTTTTAGTCTTTGTGGAAGTTTCTAATTTCATAAGAAAGTAAACCTTTCAGTATTAAAGTGAGTAGACAATATGATCTCTATCAATCCCTCAGGTAAGATATTACTTAACTTTCTGAATAATTATGACCTTGGAGATGATAAGAAAACTGAGAGAATTTATGGGAACTTAAAGCTTTTAGAGTCTTGTACCCTTGGTCTAGTCCCATGTTCCATGGCAAATCTGCCTGTGGTGGGAATGAAAATTAAACATGTCCTACATTAGACAATAGTATTCTCATCCAAGTAACAAGGAAATAATAGAAAAATGGACAATTCTTATGACAGTTTTATCACATAAATATTACTATTATAAAGTCATATTTTATAGAAAATGTTAAATTCATAAATTTTATAAAACACTTTTTAAATATATTTTAAATGAATTAGACTTTTGTTGTATATTTCCTAATATTTGCAGGAAACATTCAAGGAACAGACAAGTAGAAAAAGGATTAACTTACACAAACATGCACACACATATCCACAAATATATGTAGCTATATATATAGGTATACATATATACATAAAGAAAAATCTCAATTTATTGAGGTATTAATATGATTTTGTCTTATTTTATCAGTGTTTATAGTTGTATATTCTCCTAACAGACCTCTTTAAACACGTGTTGATTTACCACTTCTAGGTATAGCATTAGTTGGGAACTTGTTTTCTCTATATGACAGGCTTACAAAATCTGGCCCTCCCATTAGGAAGAACTGATTTCTGGCAGGTCACAAGAAGTTCTCCATGCATAGGTAACAGTGTAGTTGATAAGCCTAGGGCTCAACTACTTATTGATATGCATGGTCTCTTTCATTGCCTTTGGAATCCAGGCTCTCTTTAACTAGTCTGTGACTAGAGGTATGATTATGGAAGCCTCAGGCAAAACCATTGAAAACTAATAAAACCACACTAATATCAGTATAACCCTCAGAGAATCTATGTTTTATGAAAAAGAAACTATGTATTTCTCACCCACCAAACATCTGAATGCCGGCAGCTCTGCTAGGACTCTCTCAGCTCAGTTCCTCTGTCATTTTTTCAGACATTAGCATTTTTTAGACCTATGATTTTTAGACCAATGATCACCACCAGCACCTTATTTACCAGTAGGAGCTATTTGGTATGCTCTGCTTGATGCAGTTGAGAATGAAAGAGATTAAACAAAGAATCCCATACTAAAGGAGAGGATAGATAGGATAAGGAATCATTTCTACTGCATGCTTTCTGTAAAATCGAAACCACTAATACAAAACTTTACTGTCTAAATTGATCCTATATTTTTGGATATTGTACGATTTGTGAATTATTGTGAAATAGTCAAGTATAAAAAGTCAGTTATCATATCACTTATTTGTGGAACGTAAGGAATAGCATGGAGGACATAAGGAGAAGGAAGGGAAAAATGAAGAGGGGGAGATCAGAGAGGGAGACGAGCCATGAGAGACTATGGACTTCTGGAAACTGAGGGGTTTAGGGGATGGGGTGGGGAGATGGGTTAGCCCAATGATGGATATTAAAGCAGGGCATATTTTGCATGGAGCACTGGGTGTTATACATAAACAATGAATCATGAAACACTACATTAAAACTAATGAAGTACTGCAGGGTAACGTAACATAATAATATTTATATATTTACAATATATACTTATATATCATATATAATATATATAATTAATATATATAACATATGTAATATTATATATATATAAAATTTTAAAAAACTGTCTAATAATAAATAAATTTATGGAAACTTAAGGAACTGTACATTAGAAAAAGTTGCCCTGGGGCACCTGGGTGGCTTAGTGGGTTAAGTGGGTGGCTCAGTGGGTTAAAGCTCAGGTCATGATCCCAGGGTTCTGGGATTGAGCCCTGCATCAGGCTCTCTGCTCAGCAGGGGTCTGCTTCCCCCTTCCCCTCTGCCTGCCTCTCTGCCTACTTGTGATCTCTCTCTGTCAAATAAAAATAAGTATGTAAATAAATAAGTAAATAAAATATTTTTTAAAAAGTTGCCCTATGATTTAGTAAACACTATGACCATTGCTCAGAGCATTCATACAATTCTTGAATAATGGATTCCATAAAATGGAATTTTGCTCTGTATAAAAAGAAAAATGGCTTAGGTTAAGTATAAGATCCTAATAGTCCATGATTTCTATGAAATTTTATTATTTCATTTACATCATGGATGCTACTTCTAAATTGAGCTAATTTAAATGGACAAATTTTGATAGAGCAATGGTTTTCCTGATACATGAAAATTTAGTATTAATAGAGAAAAGCAAACTAAAACCATTAAGTCTAAAAAAATTAAACATATGTAGGCTCTTTCTAGGTAGTAATGGAAATCACATGTTCTCAAAACAAAACAAAACAAAACTGGGGTGCCTTGGCGGTTTAGTCAGTTAAGTGTCTGCCTTCAGATCAGGTCATGGCTCTGGGTTCCTGGGATTGAGTCCAGCACTGGGTTCCCTGATGAGGGGAGTCTGCTTTTCAACTCTCCCTCTGTCGCGCTCTACCGCTAATGTGCTCTCTCTCTCTCTCTCTTGCTCTCTCCAGTAAATAATAAAATCTTTTGAAATTAACTAGCTCAACAAATAAAAGAAAAAAAAATAACACTTGCACTATTCTATAAAGCCATAAATCTTGCAAATAAGAAAAGAAAGAAAAGGTTTAGAAATACCCCAACTGAGTGGCCTTCAAACTTCTATACTCACAAACTCCTAAAAGAATTTTGAAAATATTCACACATTTTTAAGTTGGCACAAAGTTTGTTATAAGTCTAAATAAATGTGAGGAGAATTTTTTTAAAGATTTATTTATTTATTTATTTGGTTGGGGGGGGGGGCAGAAGGAGAGACTCCTCAAGCAGACTCCCCATAGGGTATGGAGCCCAGTGCAGGGCTTGATTCTACAACCCATGAAATCAGGACCTGAACTAAAACCAAGAGTCAGATGCTTAACCAACTGAGCCACACAGGCACTGCTACAAAGCGTGTAATATTTAACATGTTACAAAAATTGACATTTAAAAATAAAACATTATTTTCAGGTATCCAGTAAGATAGAAATACAATAGAATATAAAAGTAAACATATACATAGAATTTTTAAAGCACTCTAATGAAATAAGCATGTACCTATTATTTCTCTTTTGATGCAGTTTGAAATTAATGATAACAACAACCTGTATTATACTCTGTGACCTTATGTTGATGTTATATGTTGTAGCCACACTAACTTGCTTTCTGCAAATTTCAAAAAATGCAAGTATTTACTTTAAAATGTCTATATAAAAAAGTAGTTAATCATTAATTACCCATAAAGAATTATCCATTTCAAACTCTCAGTATTTTCCATAAATACATTAATATTCAGAGAAAATGTGTCTAAATAGCAAATTTAGATCAGTATTCCTTTTTTTAATCAATTATATTTCTATTCCATAGAACTCTGCTTCCCTACTAAAAAAGTCCTAAAACATTTAAAATTTTTCTACCTCTTGGGGCGCCTGGGTGGCTCAGTGGGTTAAGCCGCTGCCTTCGGCTCAGGTCATGATCTCAGGGTCCTGGGATCGAGTCCCGCATCGGGCTCTCTGCTCAGCAGGGAGCCTGCTTCCTCCTCTCTCTCTCTGCCTGCCTCTCTGCCTACTTGTAATCTCTCTCTGTCAAATAAATAAATAAATCTTTAAAAATAAAATAAAATAAAATAAAATTTTTCTACCTCTAGACACGATGGCTGAATCAGTTATCTACTCTCAAGTGCATAACAGACAATCCCTAAATATCTGTGGTATACTGCAAGAAGTTTTACTCACTTCTCTGGGGGTTAGCTGAACTTGGCTGGGGTGACTAAGGTGACCCATATTCACTCTCTGTGTCTTTCACTTAATAAAGACTTCTCACCAGGAATGTGTGCAGGTAACTTAACTTCAAGGAAGTAAGAATCTGAGTGTATAACTAACCTGAGTTTGAACTAAATGAAGATCATTATTATGCCAGGAAAGATATCAGCTGGCCTATGGCACTCAATCTGTTGAAACAGTCACTGCAGTTATCAGATGTAGTTATCTGGTGAGTGAAGTGACAGCTGCTCTTGGACAGTATAAAGGCGACTGATACTGTAAAGGCTTCAGGGTGAAATGATAAAGTTTGAAAAAAAAATCAATCTCAATACTGCACTGAACTCATGAAAATGTAGTTGAATGCAAGGTAACATACCGGAGTTTCTTTACATCCTTCAGAAAGATCTCTTCTCGCTTTTATATCCATGAATTTGTGGTATTTGAGACAATGGTATTCTTTGAGTATTTGTTGAATTGGATCACCACGTCTTCTGTTTTAACACCTAAACTTTCCAGGCCCAAGTCTTATTCATCTATTTGCCAAAATGCTCCCCAAAGAATGTTTTGTTAATTGTTTTTAAGATTTTATTTATTTATTTGACAGACAGACAGCAAGAGAGGGAACACAAACAGGGGGAGTGTGAGAGGGAGAAGCAGGCTTCCTGTGGAGAAGGAAGCCCTGTGTGGGGCTTGATCCCAGGTCCCTGGAATCATGACATGAGCCAAAGGCAGATGCTTAACACCTACGCCACCCAGGTGCCCCACAAAAGAATGTTTTCAACAGAAGATAAACTATTGGTGTCAATTGGAAGTTAGAAGAATGTTTTTATTATTTTGAGGTCTTCTGGATACCGACTTAATATGCAAAACGAGGTGTAATGATTACTACTGGCATTATTATCTACATTCCCAAGAGAATAAATAGTTGTTACTATATGATCTAGACAGCTAGGAATAAGATAAAACTCAGTCTATTTTAGGATTCTTTCTGTTATTAGAATATTCCACAGGGGGAAAAAAGCAAACAAACAAATAATTTCACAACCAAATAGTGGCAGAGCTATCAATGTTTCAGATCCATTAGGATTTAAAATTTTGTTTCCCTTGCCTCTGGAGACATATCCAGTAATAAGTTGCTAAGCCTGAGGTCAAAAAGGTCACTGCCTGTGTTCCCCTCTAGGAATTTAATGATTTCCTATTTCACATCTGAGTCTTTTCATCTATTTTGAATTAATTTTGGTATAAGAAAGTGGTCCAGTTTCATTCCTCTACATGTTTCATTCCAGTTTTCCCAAAAGTATTTGTGGAAGAGATTGTCTTTTTTTTCCATTGGATAATCTTTCCTGCTTTTTTGAAGATTAGTTGACCATTTGGTTATGGGTCCTTTTCTGGGTTTCTATTCTGTACCACTGATCTATGTGTCTATTTTTTTGCCACTACCATACTGTCTTGATCACTACAATTCTGTAATATAACTTGAAGTCCAGAATTGTGATTCCTTCAGCTTTGCTTTTCAAGATTGCTTTGGATATTCAGAGGGTTTTGTGGTTCTATACAAAGTTTAAGGACTGTTTCTTCTAGTTCTGTGAAAAATGTTGGTGGTATTTTGATAGAGATTGCATTAAATGTGTAGATTTCTTTAGGAAATAAATGTGTTTTAACAATATTTGTTCTTCTAATCAAAGATCATGGAATGTTTTTCCATTTCTTCATGTTTCCTTCAATTTCTTTTATAAGTATTCTACAATTTTCAGGTAAGAGATCTACTACCTTTTTGGTTAAGTTTATTCCTAGGTACCTATGGATTTTGGTGCGGTTGTAAATGGGATTGATCCTTTGATGTCTCTTTCTGCTGTTTCATTGTTGGTGTATAGAAATGCAACAGATTTCTATAAATTAATTTTGTATGCTGTGACTTATTAAATTCATGTATCAGCTCTAGAAATTTTTTAGTGGAGTCTTTCAGGTTTTCTACATAGGGTATCATCTCATTATTGGGACTTCATCAAGATAAAAACCTTCCAGAGAGAGGGGCAAGATGGCATAGAAGTAGGAAACCCTGTTTCAACCGGTCCCCTATTTGAGCTAATTATCTACCAGAACACTCTGAACACCCATGAAAGCAGCCTGAGATGTAGGATACAATTCTGTCTCTATGGGGGCAGAAGACACCAGTGGAGAGGTAAAGCAGACTGGGAATGGTTGGGCTGATATCAGAGGATAAAGAGAAGGGGGAGGGAGCCACCATAAGTGACCCACTGCAAAGTAATAACCTAATACAAAACTGCCCCGTGATTGTGGACCAGCAGTGACTTTGAGTCTGGTTACAAGCACTCAAAAAGAGCAAAAGATATTAAGGGGCAAAGGGTGGAATTGGAGGGTCACAGGCATGGGCCTAAGCACATGGACCCAGGATGGCCACCGCTGGCAACCACCTCTGCCAGAGAGAACGCAGCGGAGCCGCTGGGCTTGCAAAGCTTGTACCACCGCTTGGCTGGGTGCACTCCTGCCCCTGCATGAGGGAGTCTGGTGACGGCGCCAGCCCACACTCCCTAGAAATCTTGTGTTCTGCACACACTGTGTGACCAGTTTCTGACCCAGTCCCTGTCCACACCTTAGAAAGCTCCATGCAGACACTAGTCGGTGGTCTCTAGGACTGGCCAAAGGTCTGGACTCTCCCAGCCCAGGCCCAAAGGAATTCAGCACTATCTCTGGTTGCAAAGCCCTGGTGGCCACCTGCATAACCTGAAATCTGGACCCCAGACAGCAGTCCTGGCAAAGGCAGCCACCGGAAGCAGGCTCCCTGGAACAATATGTTTCATAGTTTTAGTGGCACAAGGGTGCAGAGACAAGCGGGCGCTTTGGGTGAACCCTGAGACAGTGGCTGGGGATGTGCACTGCCTGAGAGAGGTCGCGCAGCTCAGCAGAGTTTGCAGAGGGGGGACGTCTGTGTTCTGGACCACTCAGAGGGGAGCTGACTGAGGCTTCTCTCTGAGACAGATGTCTGGGTGCAGTTTGCTTTCCACTAAACCTCCAAAAAGCTGCAAAAAGTTGCCAAGGAACAAAAACCTCCAGAGAACAAAAGCCTGAAAACCGGTTTTCAGAGTCCAGCCCCTTGATAGAGTGCAGGAGAACTCAACCCAAGGAAGAAAAACTTAGAAAAACCACACCACAGTCCCCTCCCGCAGAAAGCCAGCCAAAAGAACTAAAGGACAACCACCACAGGGACCCCATAAAACTGTAAAATCCCAGTATCAGGGGAAAACAATATATTAAGCTCCCGGTATTGCCCTAAAACCTGTATATTTCAGAGATACAACTTTTATTTTTAAATCGTTCTCACTATTCTTGTTCTTTTTAATTTTACTAACCTATTAACCAATACAACAAGATGTTCAATACAACAAATTCCATAATAACCTTTTAACTTCAACTTTTCTCATACATATACCTGTGTTTCTCTTTTTCTTTTCTATTTTGCTATTTCATATAGATATAAGCTTCAAGGTAATCCTCTTCCCCCAAACAAAAATATCCCTATATATAAACCAATTTTAATCTCCCGTTATCTCTGGAGAGTTGAGTCCATTAACAAAGATATCAAGATATACCCAGGAAGAATCAAAATAACCTTCTCATCCACATCCAGGATTTAAAACCAATCTTTTTCTTCTCTCAGTGTTTCTGTGTATTTGTTTTGCTCTGGTATTATATAAATCCCATCCTTGAGGTTCATTTTTGCTAGGTTCTTTTTTCTTTTCTTGTCATTTACTTTTGTCGGTCTTTTTGTTTGTCAATTTTTGTTTATTTTCCTTATAAATCTTACTTTTGGGGCCCATTCCAGCTTGGTCTTCTTTTTTTCTCTCTCTTTCTCACTCTTTTTATTTATTTGTTTTTTCCTTTCTTTTTGGTAGTAACTTCTGATTACTCAGGACCGTTCCAGGGTGCACTTTGCCTGGATTGCGGATGATATATTCAGCTATACATCCCCTCAACCATCTCTCACCAAAATTACTGATATCCAATCTAATCTAAATAATCTAACAGCTAGGGTAACCAAGGCAGAAGATAGAATTAGTTATCTAGAAAACAAACTGATAGAGAAAAAGGATCAGGAGGAGGCATGGAAGAAACAACATAGAAGCCATGAAAACATAATTAGAGAAATAAATGACTCCATGAAACATTTCAACATCAGAATTGTTGGGATCCCTGAGGAGGTAGAGAAAGAGAGAAGATTGGAAGACATAGTTGAACAAATTCTGGATGAAAATTTTCCCAATCTGGGGAATGGAACCAGCGTTGTATCCTAGAGGTAAGTGAATACACCTCCAAGATCAACAAATCTAGAACAACCTCAAAACACTTAATTGTGAGACTCACGAATCATAATTTTAGACAAGAGCATATGAAGGCAGCTAGTGGGAAAGAGTCACCTTTACTACAGAAGAAAGTCCATTAGAATAATGTCAGACCTGTCCATAGAAACCTGGCAAGCCAGAAAGGGCTGGCAAGATATATTCAGGGCATTAATAGAGAAGACATGCAGCCAAGAATACTTTATCCAGCAAGGTTGACATTCAAAATGGATGGAGAGATAAAGAGCTTCCAAGACCAGGAAGGTTTAAGAGTGTGTGACCACCAAGCCAGCACTACAAGAAATATTAAGAGGAGTTCTACTAAAGCAGAAAGAACCCAAGAGTGACATAACAGAAATTTACAGAGACAATCTATAGAAACAAGGACTTCACAGGTAACATGATGTCAATAAAAACATATCTCTCAATAATAATTCTCTAAGTGAATGGCCTAAACACTCCCCCACAAAATGACACAGGGTTGCAGATTAAATAAAATGGCAGGACTTGTCCATATGTTGTCTACAAGAGACCCATTTGGAATCTAAGTATACATCCAGACTGAAAGTGAAGGGATGGAGATGCATCTTTCATGCCACTGTGCCTCAAAGAAAGGTGGGGTAGTGATTCTCATATCAGATAAATCAGATTTCAAACTAAAGACTGTACTCAGAGATATGGAAGAATACTACATCATTCTTAAAGCAGCTATCCACCAACAAGATCTAACAGTTGAAAATATGTATGACCCCAACACGGGAGCAGCCAACTACATAACGCAACTGTTAATCAAGATAAAGAGTCACATTGATATGAATACATTAATAGTAGAGGATCTTAATATCCCACTCTTGTAATAGACAGATCACCCAAGCAGGAAATCAATAAAGAAATAAGAGCATTGAATGATGCATTGGACCAGATGGACCTCATAGATATATACAGAACATTCCACCCTAAAACAAAAGAATACTCATTCTTCTCAAAGGCACATGGAACATCCTCCAGAACAGACCACATAATGGGTCACAAATCAGGGTTCAACCACTACTATAAGACTGAGATTATTTCCTGCATATTCTCAGACCACAATGCTTTGAAACTGAAACTCAACCACAAGAAAATTTTGGAAGTAATTCAAACACTTGGAAACTAAAGACCACCCTGCCCAAGCATGTTTGGATCAAAGAAGTACTTTAACAATTCATGAAAAACAATGGGAATGAAGACACATCAGTCCAAAACCTATGGGACACAGCAAAGGCAGTCTTAAGGGGGAAATACATAGATCTCCAAGCCTCCCTCAAAAAAATTGAAAAATCCAGAATACATCAGCTCTCTTTATACCTTAAAGAACAGGAGAATCAATAACAAATTAAGCCAATCCCACACACAAGAAGGGAAATAATCAAGATTAGAGCAGAGATTAATGAAATAGAAACTAGAGACACAGCAGAACACATCAATGAAACTAGAAGCTGGTTTTTTGAAGGAATTAATAAGGTTGATAAACCACTGGCCAAACTAATCCAAAAGAAAAAAGAGAAGACCCAAATTAATAAAATTATGAATGAAAAGGGAGAGCTCATGACTAACACCAAGGAAATAGAAACAATCATCAGAAATTATAATCAACAGTTATACACCAATAAGTTAAGTAACCTAGATGAAATGGATGCATTTCTGGAAACCTATAAACTTCCAAAACAAAATCAAGAAGAAACTGACAACCTGTATAGACCAATATCTAGTAACAAGATTGAAGCAGTGACCAAAACCTCCCAAAAAACAAGAGCCAAAGACCCAAAAGATTACCTGGAGAATTCTAACAAACATTCAAAGAAGAAATTATACCTATTCTCCTGAAGCTGTTTCAAAAAATAGAAACAGAAGGAAAACTTTTGTTTTCCACCCCCATGGATGGGGTGGGAGGAGATTATGCTGAGTGAAAAAGTCAAGCAGAGACACATGGGGCAGAGCCAGCCAAGAGGCAGGGAAAGGCCAGAGCTGTCGTTCCGGGCAACCCACTCGAGGATGGCTCCCAGTCTTCCGGAAGGTGCTCAGCTTGGGGAAAGCAAACCCTCGCCCTGCTCCTTTTCCATTGAGAGCATTTTAGGACTGGACCAGAAGAAAGACTGTGTTCCCTCAATGAAACCCCACAGGCCCTGGGCCGACACCTGCGGCTCCTCAGGAAAAGATGTTAACCTACGTGTGCATATCCCAAGCCTTCCCAATGGGATATCCTTCCCTTGTACTGTGGATCACCCAGTGCCAGAAGAAAGATTTCTGAAATACGAAAATTACTTTTCAGGCTCAGAAAGACTTTCGTTGAAAAGAGAGCTGAGTTGGTATCGAGGCCAGAGACCCAGAACTGCTTTTACTCAAAACCAGATTGAAGTGTTAGAAAATGTCTTTAGAGTTAACTGCTATCCTGGTATTGACATCAGAGAAGACTTAGCTCGAAAATTGAATCTAGAGGAAGACGGAATCCAGATCTGGTTCCAAAATCGGCGTGCAAAGCTAAAAAGGTCCCATAGAGAATCACAGTTTCTAATGGCGAAAAAAAATTTCAACACGAATCTCCTGGAATAGATAGAAATCTAAACATTTGAGATTCTTTTACAATTGCAGACCATGAAGAATCAATGGAAATATCAAGTGATAAAAATGTGATGTTTTCTTTTCTGCATTTAATCTGAGTGTTGTCATTTTTTCCCTAAAATATATTGTAAATATTTACTGTTATAACATGGTACCTATTATACTTGGGCACTTTTAGTTACAATAAAGCCCTTTCCTATATATTTTAATAAAATTTTCAGAAAAAGCCAGCTATTTTTTAAGTGAATTTAATCTAATAAATGTTAAGCAAATTTAACCTAATAAATTAGTTTGGTAAAATCAGCAAACTCATGACTAGGTGATTCCACAAGCTGGATTCAATTTACAAAACAATTCAAGTAAAATAATCTGAAGAATGGCACAAAGATATGATCTGTTTCAATTACTCTTCTTTAAGTGCATTTTGAAACGGGATTATTAGTTTCTCTTGATTTCTGGCATAAAGCAGCAAAAATTTTTCACCATCTATCAATACAAATCCTTCTAGCATGCCAGTTTCAAATTTTTTTGTTTTTTTAAGCAAAATCATTATGGGGAGGTAGAGATAGAAAGGTATCAGTTTCCTATTCATACATACATTGTAAAAAGATTTTAACTGGAAATAAATGCAAAAATTTAAAATATTTTCCTAGTTATTATGTTGTGTTTTACTTTTATTCATTAAAGTAGTTGTGATAAAAAAAAAATAGTCAAGCAGAGAGATTCAAATATCATATGGTTTCACTTGTGGAACATAAGGAATAATACAGAGGCCATTGGTAGATGGAGAAGAGAAGTGAGTTAGGGGAAATCAAAGGGAGAGACAAACCATGAGAGACTGTAGAATCTGAGAAACAAACTGAAGATTTTGGAGGGGTGCAGGTGGGGGATTGGGTGAGCCTGGTGGTGGGTATTAAAGAGGGCACGTATTGCGTGGAGCACTGGGTGTGGTACATAAACAATGAATTATGGATCACTGAAAAAAAATCAATTAAATTACATTTTTAAAAAAAGATAAAAATCTTCCACACAGTGAAGGAAATAATCAACAAAACTAAAAAACAAACTACAGAATGGGAGAAGATATTTGCAAATGACACCTGTTAAAGGGTTAATATCCAAAATCTATAAATAACTTATTAAACCTACATCCAAAAAACAAATAATCCAATTAAGAAATAGGCAGAAGACATGAATAGACATTTTTCCAAAGAAGACACACAGATAGCTAACAGACACATGAAAAGATGCTCAACATCATTCTTCATTAGGGAAAAACAAATCAAAAGTATAATGAGATATCACCTCACACCTGTCAAAATGGCTAAAATTAACAACACAGAAAACAACAGATGTTGATGGATCATTTTATTGGTTATGTTTCACTTTGGAAAACTATGGATAAAATGTTTATATTAGTAGTTGCATTTCTTTTCTTTTAATTTTTTATACTTATAAACATCTTAAATACCCTTATTTGATATCTTTGAATTCTGTATTTTTACATTTTTATTCAGTCTATGTGGCTGCTATATTAATTGAATTTATCACAACTCTTTCTTCTCAGTTTCTGGGAACAATGACCTGTGCCGTAAGATAAATCCATGATCATCTATTTTCTGGGATTGATGAGAGAAAATAGCTCTTCATTTTCTGTATTTGTAATTTAACAGACTTAATTAAGATTTTTGTTTACTTTTTACTATAATGTTAATTACAGTTAAATCAAATGTAGAGGGCTATACTTAAATCCCACATATATGTGTGTGTGTAATGCACAATCCCCCTCTTTAAAAAATCAGCAAGCAAGAAATACTGTGTGCCTAACAAAAACATAAATTTTATTATATACACTTACCTATCTAAACTTTTTTTTATTACTCAATTTCCTTTTCATATTTTGTTCCCATTTTAATTCATTTTATCAAAGAAGAAATTAGAAAATTCACCTTATTGTAAAATTTGTGTGATTACATATTAATTTTACTTTTTTATCCTAAGGAAAAAAAAAAGTGCTTATACCCTAAAAAGGCAAAACAATACTGCTTTCATTTCCATGGTGTACAACTATAGAATTTTATTTATTTATTTATTTTTTAGATTTTATTTCTTTATTTGACAGAGGTCACAAATAGGCAGAGAGGCAGGCAGAGAAAGGAAGGGAAGCAGGCTCCCTGCTGAGCAGAGAGCCCAATGTGGGGCTTGATCCCAGGACCCTGGGATCATGACCTGAGCCGAAGGCAGAGGCTTTAACCCACTGAGCCACCCAGGTGCCCCTAGAATTTCTAGTAATTAGCACAATTTTATAATGCATTTCATATGGTCTACTTTGAGAAAATTGAATAGATAGCATAACTAATTAATTTATATGTATGCATATGTATCAGTCAGGGTTATATCAGAGAAGCAGAACCAGTATATTAGAGAAAGAAGAGAGAGAAAGAGGGCAAGAGAGTGATGGGGCAGAGAAGGAGAAAAGAGGGAGGTGTGCTGGGAGGAAAGGGAGAGAGAAGAGAGAGAAGGACTTACTGCAAGGAATTACTTTTCGTAATTGTGCCTGGCTAGACAATTCTGAATAACTTAATGCAGGTTACAGAAGAGCAGGTTGGAAACGGGCAGGAGCTCAGACTACAGTCCAAAGTGAAATTTTTTCTTTAGGGAGATCTTATTTCTGCTCTTAGGGCATCTTAACTCTTAGATTGTGCCCATCCAGATTATTCACTATAATCTTATTTCCTTTAAATCAGCTGGTTTTATGTATGAATCACATGTACAAAATACCTTTACAGAGTAACAGGTATTTCAGGATGAATGAGTTAACAAATAAAACTGAATATCAAAGCATGTATGTATTTTATACTAATTAATTTATCAATACTTGGAGAGTTCCTATGAATTGCCAGGGTTTATTTTAAGCATTGTGGATAATAAGGTAAGGTAACCAGACAAGGAAATAGCAATTTATAAAGCTTCGTCTTTAGTAGGAAATATACAATAACTGTTAAGGTTATTTCAGGTAATAACAAACATTACAAAGAAAATAAGTCAGGACAACTGGATAGAGATAGACAGGCAGAACAGGGGTACTTTCAAACTTTTATGTCAGAAAAAGACCTCTCTGAGGAGATCACATTTGTGCTGACATCTTTTAAAAGGAAGAAATAAGATCCCTGAAAACCAAAAGATAAAGTACATAAGGCTCTTACGATGGATATGAGTTTGAAAGGCTGGGGGAACAGAAAGAAGACAGAGTGGATATTGAGAGGAAATGAGGTCATTCTGTTGGAAAAACATCAGATAGTAAAAATTTCAATGTAAGCAGTGCATATTATTTTACTTTAGCTCCAAGGTGATTTTTAACCCATTGGAGAATTCTAACCAAATATACAGCATAGCCCAATTTACATTTTAAAAGAGTGCACTATTGCTCTTCAGAGAATGGTTGATCACACCAACAATTTAACAGATAATATTAGAAAATGGTGACTTGGAATAATAAGACAAGAGTTCAGATGGAAAGACAAAAGGGAGACAGACTGAACTTCAATTAGGCTTGAACAATGGGTTCACAGCATACCATTTAACAAGAGGAGAATGGAGAAATGTGGCAACAGGGGCAGATTTGGAAGGATAAGGACAACCAATGAGTCAGGATTTTTTTGTTTTATTTACTTATTTACATATAATGTATTATTAGCTTCAGGGGTAGAGGTCTGTGAATCATCAGTCTTACATAATTCACAGCACTCACCATAGCACATACCCTCCCCAATGTCTATAACCCAGCTACCTTATGCCTCCCCCTGCCATCCTCCTGGCAACCCTTAGTTTGTTTCCTGAGATTAAGAGTCTTTTATGGTTTGTCTCCCATCCTGGTCCCATCTTCTTTTATTTTTTCCCTCTGTCCTGCCTCTCAAATTCCTCATATCAAAGAGATCATATGATCACTGTCTTTCTCTTAGCATATAATGCTTAGCATAATACCCTATGGTTCCATCCACGTCATTGGAAATGGCAAGATTTGGGGTTTTTCGATGGCTGCATAGTATCCATATACATACATAAATAACCTTTTCTTTATCCATTCATCTGTTGATGGACATCTAGGTTCTTTTCACAGTTTGGCTATTGTGGACATTGCTGCTATAAACATTCGGTTGTGTGTGCTTCTTTGGATCACTATATTTGTATCTTTAGGGTAAATTCCCAGTAATGCAATTGCTGGGCCCTAAAGTGGCTCTATTTTCAACTTTTTGAGGAACCTCCACACTGTTTTCCAAGTGGCTGTACTAGCTTGCATTCCCATCAACAGTGTAGAAGGGTTCCCCTTTCTCCACACCCTCACCAAGATCTGTTATTTCCTGACTTGTTAATTTTAGCCATTCTGACTGATGTGAGGTGGTATCTCATTGTAGTTTTGATTTGTATTTTCCTGATGCAGAGTGATGTTGAGCACTTTTTTATGTGTCTGTTGGCCACTTGGATGTCTTCTTTGCAGAAATGTCTCTTCATGTCTTCTGCTCTTTCTTCACTGGATTATTTGTTCTTGGTATGCTGAGTTTGATAAATTCTCTATAGATTTTGGATACTAGCCCTTTCTATGATAAGTCATTTGCAAATATCTTCTCCATTCTGTCATCATCTTTTGATTTTGTTGGCTGTTTCCTTTGCTGTGCAAAAGCTTTATCTTGATGAAGTCCCAAAAGTTCATTTTTGCCCTTGCTTCCTTTGATGATGTTTTTAGAAAGAAATTGCTGTGGTTATGGTTGAAGAGGTTGCTGTCTGTGTTCTCCTCAAGGATTCTGATGGAGTCCTGTTTCATATTGGGGTCTTTCATCTGCTTTGAGTCTATTATTGTGTTTGGTGTAAGGAAATGATCCAGTTTCATTCTTCTGCATGTGGCTGTCCAATTTTCCCAACATCATTTCTTGAAAAGAGACTGTCTTTTTTCCATTGGACATTCTTTCCTGCTTTGTCAAAGACTAGTTGACCATAGAGTTGAGGGTCAATTTCAAGGCTCTCTATTCTGTTTCACTGATTTATGTGTCTGTTTTTGTGCCAACACCACACTGTCTTGTTGATTACAACTTTGTGTCCTCTATCTCTACACTGTGAAGAGTTTTGATCAAGAAAGGATGCTGTTCTTTGTCAAATGCTTTATCAGCATCTATTGAGAGTATCATATGGTTCTTGTTCTTTCTCTTATTAATCTATTGTATTACATTGATTTGTGTATGTTGAACCAACCTTGCAGCCCAGGAATGAATCCCACTTCGTTATGGTGAATAATCCTTTTAATGGACTCTTGGTCCTATTGGCTAGTATTTGGTGAGAATTTTTGCATCCATGTTCATCAGGGATATTGGTCTGTAATTCTCCTTTCTGATTGGGTCTTTGGTTTGGGGATCAAGGTAGTGCTGGTTCTTGTAAAGTGAGTCTGGGAGTTTTCCTTCCATTTCTATTTTTTGGAACAGTTTTCTACTCATTTCACCATGAAGTTAAAACCATTTTAATATATAGTCTATCAATAATTTCTTTAATGTTAAAAAAGAGGATTAGACTTGGACTTCTGGGAATATGTAATAGCTCCACATTTCTTGATTTCTCCTCTAGGAATAACTTAAACCCTGAACATTATTTACAAAACGAACATGACAAATCTGGAAGACCAGCTAACCATCTCCAGACTCATGCAACAGCACGGCAGCAGGTATCCATTTTGCATTTGTTTTTGTTTTTTTGTCTCATGTATCCAAGATTTGTTGCTGAGGTAGCAAACAAGAAATACCAACTACATGTGAAGGACCTCTTGGTTTTATTTCCTATAGATTTCCTAGAATCTACAAGTATGTCCAATAAAAAATTTAATTAAAGGAAAGAGGTCTCAGGAATGAATCTTAGAGTTTTAGTAATCAGTTGAAGAGGAAGAAATTAAGCGCCCCCCCCCCAAAAAAGTGAAGACATCTATAAAGTAACTGAGGAAAATATAATGTGTTTCCAGAAAGAGGGAGTGAATTACATCAAATGCTTCTGTGTATCCAATTAACATGAAAGCAGAAATTTTAAGACTTTGGTAATAAGAAAGTCTTTTGTTACATTCACAAAAATAATTTTGGCAAAGTGATAGAGACAGAATCCTGATTTTCACTCACAAGCAGATGAAGGTAGAAAATAAACACAATGATGCATGGTGATTTAGTTGAGAACACCTGCTATAAATAAAAGTTAGGAGAACTAAGAACATAATTAGAGAAGTATACAGGTCAAGGCCTATAAGATAGACGATGGATAAATAAGAGAGAGAAAGAGAGTTTTTAACTGATTATATTCCCGTTAAAATTCAAATGTACAAGCCCTAACCCCCAATATGATGATACTTATAGGTGAGGACTTTGGAGGACAATTAGATTTATGTGAGGTCATGAGGATGATACTCCCGAGATGGGACTTACTACCTTCATAATATAAAGAGAGATAAGAACTTTCCCTTTCTCCACCATATGAGGACACAGAAAAGAGGTGATCATCTGCAAGCCAAGAAGAGGGTCTTCACTTCATCTGCTAGCACCTTGATCTTGGACTTGCAAGCCGCCAAAACAGTGAGAAAATAAATTTCTCTGTTGTTTAACCTGCCCAATCTATGGTATTTGTTGAAGCAGCCTAACATCCACAGTTAAACATCCCAAATTCATAAAATACTGGCAAATTCAAAATAGTAACAAAATCTATTTATATTCCAAATATGCATTTATTATAAGCAACAACAGAGTACAAGTAATATACTTATACTTAGTATAAGTAGTATATAAGAGTATAAGTAGTTATATAATAAATTGCACAAAAGCATATCAAAAATCAAGCCCAATATCATATTTCTCAAGTGGGAAACAAAGTCCAATACAAGACAAAATATTTAACTGTTATGTTAAGTTTAGAAGACAACTTAATGGACCCTCTTATCAACTGTACAAAGAGAAAAAATGTATTCCTCAGACTCCTGTTCATTAACCTACTTTTGTTATTTGTAAACTTTAACTTTCTTTTTATATTATCTCTGATTATAAATTCAGGGGCTATCATTTTAATGTTACTTAGTTTTAAAATGTATCAGTTTCAACATAAGAAAAATATGTGATTTTTAGAGAATATAATTACTAACACTGAGAACTGCATCTTGGTAGGAAAATACAATGTTAACTAAATAAAATTGATTGGATAAACTACAAATAATTACTTTTATTTCTGGGCCAAAGGTTTATGCCAACTCAGTGCATTAAAAAAAAAAAAACTGTTGACAATTTAATATGTGATGAGATGCCAGTTACATGGACATTTAAAAGGAAGGAGCAGCACAAATAGTGCTTAGTCTTCTAAATATTTATGACATCATTTATTGCTTTTCTATAAATATAATCAGAGTACTTAATCTTTCACTATGTTTGTAATAAATAAAATGATTTTCTTGTATATAGATGTTATAACTTGACCCATGTACTTTAAACCACAGATCCACACTGAACTAACAACTTGCTTCAAATTTATGGTGTGGGTAAGACAGGCTTATTCAGGTATCATTTACAAAGAGTGAATCGACCCTGCACAGTACAGAATTCTGTTTTGAAAAATGTATGCAATCACATAACCATTACCAATATAAAGATATAGAACAGTTCCATCCTTCTCCAAAAGTTCCTTCTGCAGGGAAGAAAAGTCTGAGGATAAAGGAGGAATGTTCAATATTTCTTGCACTCTCTCCTGCAAGCCTCACCACCTAGGGAACCATTCTCTGAATTCTTCTGTGCCCACAATATTGCTTTTAAGTACCTAGTGGCGATTCTGGGTAAGGAGACTGTCAAGATGTTTTAACTTCACTTATGTCTGTGGTTCCAGAGTTTCTATGTTAGCTCACACTCTGCCATTAGCAATTGGCTTAAGTTTATCTGAATTCCTCTTACCTTGCTCCTATGGTGGCCTAGATCCCTTCTATGGTGCCCTGTATTCCTTCCGCTTGTGTTCTGCCACATGACACAGGGTTCCAGTTCTGTCTCTCCTTGATGGCAGTAAATTTTCCCATAGAATTCAAGCTGCTTGTTTGCCATGTGATCCCAATTCGCTAATGGGTTAAAAACAGTTTTATTTATTTTTTTTGTTTGGTCTTGTTTGTTTGTTTGTTTTGTTTTTTTTTGTTTGTTTGTTTGTTTTTTATTTGTTTTGTTTTGGGTTTTTTTGGCTGTAATTATGGAACCAATGCTGTTTCCAAATACCTGCTAGGTGAAACACAACTCCCTTCTTGATTTGAATTTAATATACTATATCAATTCTCTGTGAGTTTTAAAGATTATGTATCTTCTTGAAGTAAGTTATAGAATTATCCTATTTTTTGTCTTTCAAACATAATGTCTGAACATTTTATTAAATGAAAGCTATGTAGTATAACAGCAAATTCATCTACTGCTCATTTATCCTCAAATATGCAATTATCCAAACATTACTGGATCACAACATATATGATAACCATAAAGGTAATGTAACCCAAAGTATCAATTTTAACTCAGAAATCTTCTTAGATAGGCAGTGTAACAAGTGGTTAAGGACATAACCTTTGGTAGAAAGTAATGTTCTTCCCAAGGGTCTTCTATTTTTCTAGATATGGGACCTTAAAATAGTTTCTTAAACTTTCTAAAGCAAAAAATGGTATAATAAACATAAGTCAGAGTAGTAGAAATATTGGATAAGATGATCTATGTAAAATATTTTACATATAACCTATACATATAATTCTTACCATATATTTGATACTATTTTAATTATCTTCATCATCATAATCATCATGAGAGCAGTGATCTGTACCATATAAAAAATAATTCACATAATCATAAATGCGATCTGAAGGAAAACTAAAATGTTACCAGTTTTATTCTTTTTGGACAATGTGAGTCATTTTTATCTGCCACTTTTCATAGAAGATATAGCACATTTCAAGTCTACTGACATAATAAAAATAATACTGGTTATGTAAAATACTATATTATATACATTTTCCAAAAATATTCCAAGCAATTTTTAAAAATAATTGTATTGAATTCTCAAGATTCTTGATTCTCAAGAGAATCCTGTAAAGAAAGATAAAGACAGAAAGATTGACAGATGGAAGTAAGGAAAGAGAGATAAAGAGGAGGAAATGAAAGGAAAGGAAAGGAAAGAAGAGAAGGGAAGGGAAGGAAAGGAAACAAAAGGAAACAGAAAAAAAGGAATGTAAAGGGAAGGGAAAAGAGAAAAGAGGAGGAAAGGGAAGGGGACGGAAAGGAAAGGAAGGAAAAAAGGAAAAAAAAGAAAGATATTATGAGCAAAATAACACTGAATAACCAAGGCTAACTTAGTCCTATTTATGCTATAGACTGAATTATGTGCCCTCACCCCTGGCCCCAAATTTACTTGTTGAACATCTAATTCCAAACACAATGACTATATTTAGAAATAGAGTCTGTGAGAAGGTGATAAAGGTTAAATGAAGTCATGGGGGAGCAGAGTTTTAATCAGATAGGGCAGGTGCCTTTATATTATAAAGAAGACAAGGCGGTGACAGAGATCCCTCTTCACCATGTGAGGACACGCCAAGAAGACAACCCATCAAGCCTGGAAGAGAGTCCTCATCAGAATCTGACCACAATGACATCTTGAATTTTAAATTCCAAGGTTTAAGAACTGTGGGAAATACATTTCTGTTGTTTAAACCACCCAGTCCATCGCATTTGTAGATATTTTGGAGAAAAAGCAAACATTTTATTATTTAACTTTCCTTTTCAGAAGATACCCTACCATCACTCTTTAATACAACTCACAGATATATAGCTATAAGTAGGATTATTTTGGCATTTTCACATACTCCATTTAAAATGTTAACTCATGAGAGCTATATATACATATTAAAATTAGAATCTATAAGCTCACCTTCCACTATCAATAATATACCTGAAATTACAATAGGCATTAACACAATTACTTTAAAAAGCTGAAATTCCAATTAAATACATATCTATATAAAATATTAATTAACTGGAAGTATATTCAAAGATTATATTAGTGTTAAAAAAAGCTACTATAGTCAATCAGCATCAGTTAATTATTAATAAACATATTCATTTCTATATATAACTAATAAACTCATATTTATTCCTATATGTAACTTATAAACTCCTTCATTCTATAAAAGTAATGTTAAAAATGATCACAGGAAGAAAATGTAACTTAACCAATTATCATAAATAATTTATAAATTATACTTTCGTTAATCATTAAAATGTTCTCTGTTTTAGACATTTTCCCCAGAGCATGAAAACAAAAAGGACTTTCTAATTGGTCTTTAAATAATCAGAATATAAATGAAGTGTTCATATTATTCTTTGAAAATTTTAATTAATTAGGTCCTGCCCTCTAAGCAATTATTCCTGTAATACACAGGGGGAAAAGGCAAATAAAAATAAAATTATGAAAGTTCACTAAATGCAGGATAAATGAAGAGAATTCAATCATCCATTTAAAAATTACATTGGGATTCTAATTGAATCAAGGCTTAAACAACACTCTAGAGTCTAATCATGGTTAAAATTCTTTTAAGTTTTCTGTGGAGATATTCTGTAAGGGATTCTCTTATTATAATGTGCAAACAGGTTTCATTTGGAAATTACAATAGGAAGTTATTTATTTTGAAACATATCATGTATATAGAATAAAAATGTAAAAGTTCATTAAAACATATGATTTAATTATTTTGATCAGAGGCATCTGGATGGAATAGTCAGTTGACTTCGTGACTCTTAGTTTTGGCTCAGGTCTGACCTTGGGGTTGTGAGATCAAGCCCCACATGGAGCTCTCTGCTCAGGGCAGAGTTTGCTTGAGTTTCTCTTTCCCTCTCCCTCTGACCCTCCCCTTCACCCTCTAAATAAACAAACAAACAAACAAGCACATTATTTTAAAAATTATTTTGGTCAATTAGCCAGTACAAATTGAAAAAAATAATCCAATGCAATTTTGTTTTTTTAAGTTTTTTGGGTTTTTTTAAAGATTTTATTTATTTTCAGAAAGAGAGTACAAGCAGGGGGAGTGGCAAGCAGAGGGAGAAGCAGGCTCCTGCTGAGCAGAGAGCCCAACCTGGGGCTTGATCTTAGGGTTCTGGGAATTTTAATTACACATTTTTGTGTGATTAGAAAAATCCAGTGAGAAGATCATATAACTGTGATTGTTTTAAGAATTTTTTCCTCCAGCTCTTTTAGTTTGACTGTAATGATTATATTTACCTTGATAAACAAAACAAACAAAAAATAATAGTTGAAGTCAAGGACCTATTATGCATGAAGGAAGAAATGAGTCAATGAAATGGAATGCCATTTTAAAAATCAAATTTCATTATTTTGCTCTCTAAGTGTAGCATCCCCAGGTAGAGGAAACATGATAAAAGATTACTGAGGGGGTTCCAGAATGACTCTATCTTAAAAAAAAAAAAAGATTATTGAGATATGTTATTTATAAGTTTCTATTTGACTGTGATTGTCAACATTCAACTGTGAAAGTGCCTTTCCTATTACTACAATAATACAGGTCAAAGATTTAAATCAAACTAAAATTTATTAATAACAAATAATGAGGAATATTAGAAAGTAATTAGATGAATGAAAACCACAAAACCAATAAACCAAAACTTGTTACATGCAACAAAATCAGGGCTCAAAGGCAAATTCCACTATTAAAGAAGGAGAAAGGGGGGGGGCACTTGTTGCTCAATCTGTTAAGAGTCTGACTGGCTCAGGTCATGATCTCAGGGTCCTGGGATCCAGCTGCATGTGGGGCTCCCTGCTTGGTGGGGAGTCTGCTTCTCTCTCTTCCTCTACCCTCCCGTGGCTCACGCTCTCTCTCTCTCTCTCTTAAATAAATAAAATCCTTATTTATTTATTTATTTATTTATTTATTTATTTATTTATTATGTTCAGTTAGCCAGCATATAGTGCATCATAATTTTTTTAAGATTTTATTTATTTATTTACAACAGAGAGAGATAGTGAGAGAGGGAACACAAGCACAGGGGAACTGAAAAGGGAGAAGCAGTCTCCCCAATAGGGGGCTTGATCCCAGGACGGAGATCATGACCTGAGCCTAAGGCAGAGGCTTAACCACTGAGCCACCCAGGGGCCACAAGTACATCATAAGTTTTGAAAGGTTTTAGATCAGTGATGAAGCTTTCTAGCTTAGGAAACTGGAAAAAGAGGAAGAACCTAAATCCAAAGCAAAACAGAAATTAATATAGTTAAAATAATCTGAATAGATGAAAAAATATGTGTACTAATATCCTTAGAAATTAAATGAAATCTAGAATTGATTCCCTAATGGAAAACTTGGTTTGAATCTTACACTCATTAATATTCATTCTGTTTAACTCTAGGTTTCAGATGTAGGCAAAATTAAACTTACACACAGTGTTTCATGACTGACTTACTAGAACTTTCCCCAGTCTCCAACACAAAGTATCAGAAAGTACCATCCTTTGGTCACTGAATGTTGTCACCAAAACAGACCAGACACTGAGCTGGCACATTCTAAACATTATCTATGTTTCTATTAGGAACATAGATAGAAATGTTATCTATTAGGAACTATGAAGTTCAAAATAAAAACTTCAATTAGTATGTAGTCAACATCCAAGACTAAACAATTTGATGGAGCTTCATTGAAGTCAGTATCCTATATCTTTTGCCTATAAGGAGTTGAGAAGGTGATCCCAAATTACTAGCAATATATAATTAATATCTTTCTTAGTTGGTATTGAGAATAGCTTTGAATATGTAAAGCTCCATGTGTCAGTCAAAATTTTGATAGTAAAATATCCAATAACAGAAGATTTGAAAGGTTTAAAGATATGGAAGTTTTTAAAATAATTAAAAATATAATAAAATACAATAAATATATATAACATATAATAAAATTATATATCATATATAATAAGCATATATAATTATATATAATATATAGTATAGTATAGTATAATAAAAATAATATTTTTAGTTGAAAAGCATTTGTATATTTTTATATTTGATGTATTTATAATGTATAAATGAAATAGGTTTATTTGGAATAAAAACATCATGAGTAGTTTGAAATTTGTAACAGAATAATTGATGTAGAATCATTTTAAGTTGAAATCTTTATCATTGAAATGTTTATCATCAATATACTGAAATATGTGAAGAGACTGAATGTTTTCCTTACTTGTAAGATTATTTTATCAAATTTTTTAGCAGTATTTAGTACCAGGAGGTTTTGTTAATTAAGTCAGAAACCTGAAATATTTAAAATGGAGTTGAGTTAATGAATGTATGTTTAAATGTTTTTAAGATATTTAATTAACTCTATATTCAAATAAGACTAAATATTTAAAGACCTTTTAAACATAATGATGAAATCATTTTAGGTCTATAAAATGGGAAATAATTTTGCAAACTTAAATTTGAAAGGGAACTTTAGTTTTCCACTGCCTTATGGTGTCTCTAGCTTAAGACAGGTAGAAATATCTTGTGCCATCCCCCCAAACATCATGATTTCCCTTTTTATTATAGCACTGAAAGTTATAGGATCACTCTTGCTCTGCTTACCACTAAAGAAGTTTAAGAGGCTGATGACCAAATAAAATATTGACAAGTGCCAAATTCTTATTCTAGCCAATGGGATTTCAATTGTTCTTTCTCTAATTTGAGGAGTGCCTTCCCACCCCCCCAACCCCCCCACCCCGCACTGTTCCAAGATTCATTGTTTATGCACCACACCCAGTGCTCCACACAATAGGAGCTCTCCTAAAAACCCACCACCAGGCTCACCCATCTCCCCATTCCCCTCCCCTCCAAAACCCTCAGTTTGTTTCTGAGTCCACAGTCCCTCAGTTTCATCTCCCCTTCTGATTTACCCCAGTTCACTTTTACTTTCCTTCTCCTAATGTCCTCCACGTTATTCCTTATGCTCCACAAGTTAAGAGAAACCATATGAGTACCCCTGGGGATAAAAATATATGTTTATAAAAAATAAAAAATTAAAAAAAAAAAAAAAAAAAGTTTTGCCACCTGGGGCGCCTGGGTGGCTCAGTGGGTTAAGCCTCTGCCTTGGGCTCAGGTCATGATCTCAGGGTCCTGGAATTGAACCCCATATGGGTCTCTCTGCTTGGCAGGGAGCCTGCTTCCCCCTTTCTCTCTGCCTGCCTCTTTGCCCACTTGTAATCTCTGTCTGTCAAATGAATAAATAAAATCATAAAAAAAAAAAAAAAAGTTTTGCCATATCACAGCACCTGAGTGCTGAGTGTCTCAGTTGTTGAGCATCTGGCTCTTGATTTGGGCTCAAGTAATCATCTCGGGAGGGTGGGCCAGAGGTCCACCTCAGGTTTTGCATTCAGCACAGAATCTGCTTGGGATTCTCTTTTCCTTTCCCTCTGCCCATCCCATCATGCTCTCTCTTGCTCTTGCTCTCTCTCTCTCTCAAATAAGCAAATAAATAAAATTTTTAAATTTTTAAATTTAAAAAAAATATTTTTTGCTGTATCTAGAAAATAGAATTCTCAATTAAGCCTAAAAAAATAATTAAATGCTGTGAAAAATGTCCTATAAAAATGAAGAGAGAATCAAAATTAACAGCCTTTCAAATTCAGGATTCTGGCTCAAAAATTAACAAGAGCATGGTGCCCCTAAAGATAAAGGAGACATTATCCAACAAAGAGGAAAAACATATCAAGCTGTTAAAAGGATAACCAATTTTCAGGTCATTCCAAAATATGTCATTGATCTCAGCAAGGACAACTCTGGAAATTTTAGCACTTCAGAACCCTAATACAGGATTCTTTACAAAATCCATCAATGATCTTGTTGGAAACATACCAGGAGAGCTTAAGGGAATCAAATTTATCTTTAGTTGCTTGTATCTCTAAATCCAAATGATTCTTTTTTTTTTTTTTTCTAGTGCAGGTCTTAAAATTGAGCTTTTGATACTTAATGGATCAAGAAAATCTATACCAAATAGATTTCCTTTTGACTTTCTTTTCCTTTCTGAATTTGCCAAGGATGTGGGTATTCTGAACAAGGATACATCACTCAGTTTTTAAAAACTATCTGCTTCTACATTCTGCTTCTGATCTAAAGTTTCTTAAAGCCATTTTCTCAGTAAGTATTCTCAGTTATAATATTCTGAGGTTTTGGACTTTGTCATCTTTTGATACCCTGATGCACACATGTAGCAACCCCTTCTCCTTTGAAATACCACCTCACAATTTTTCAAATTGTGATTATTCCTCCTATCAAACTTAAGTCTGCATATTTTACTAAGAAATACGTAAAGACATACTGGTATTCCAGACTGAAATCATTTGTACTATTTCCATATTTATCAGAATACTGTAATAAAAGAAAATAGAAATGAGTTCTTTCTAAACACCATTTGTCCAAAATAGGTGTCAAGGCAAATCATAAATGGCTTAAAAAAACTGCCTTTACTCTATTAATCCTATAATGACTCCAAACAGAAATAAATCAATAAATCGATAAACAAAAAATCCTAGAATGCATATAAATTTATGATAGGAAGCAGCATCAGATTAATCTATCAAACTAAACAGCAACACGTGTTCCTTATGGCAATGTTTCATGCTATTGCAAAGTCCATATAACTTGTACCCTTATGATTTAAGCCCCTCTGAATCAAGCTCTTATAACTCTTATAACTCAGTCTATAAACCATTCCCAGACACAACCACCAACCCCTACCATCAGCTATTCAAATTAACTTTGTTCAGATTACAGAATAACAGAAGTACCCTTCCCCAGATCTGGATATTTCTCTTGAATGCTATTTTAAGGACACTACCAGTTTCTCACAGTTGAATGTCTAGACCCTAGGGTCTGAGAAAATCCATCAAACTATGTAAAGTTACCTGAACCAATACTACTCAGAGGAGTAGTCTTTGTTTTTTCTAGTCAGAATGACACCATATAAATATAAACATGGTCAAAGAAATAGTGTGAGTTTGAATACTTTGGACAAAATCACTATCAGAAGTCTCTGCCTACTTGTGATCTCTGTCTGTCAAATAAATACAAATTTTTTAAAAATCAAAAAAAAAAAAAAAAGAAGAAGTCATTGCAAAGGGAGGTGACTCATTTTGGAGATGCTCCAGCTATTCTTCCGTCATTTGAAGGTGACCTTTAGTACTAGTAAGTGACTAAATGTTTTCAGCTACTTTTTAAATTAAAAAAAAATACAATAAAATCACCTCCAAAATGATATGGAGATGCAAACCAATTTTAAACTTAACACCTTTGCAACGATGTAGGCAGAATGAACAAAAAAAAAGAAACAGATTAGAAATAAAATGATATATAACCAAATGGTAATTTTATAATTGCTTCTATTTAAGAATGTCTTGTAGACACTGGAAATGCTTGAATGAATTACCTTAATTAGATGAAATGATAAACTGCTGAATTACATATGCACATATACATATAAATACAAAAACATGAATACACATATATTTACTTCTTTATGTAAATATAGAATATGTATATACATAACTTTATATGTATTTAAGTATACAAAGATATGTGTGTGTATATGTGTGTTTGTGTATATATGTATTTTTTAACTTGCCCATAGGACCATATTTTCTTCTCATTCTTACTGCATAGATTGCTCTCTTTCTTGATGTCGAAGTCCCTGCACAAACACTAATGTCCTAATTTCAAACAGTAAGACTCCTAATTGACCAAAAATAATGTTGCCTCCTACAAATAACCAATATTTTCTTATACAAGTGTGTAGGAACTCATTGTGTCCTGTTAACCTCATTCTGCTTTATTCCTCTTTATTTTGAGGCAAACCCCCAAATACCATTAAGTATAATTTTAGAAAGCTTGTAATTCTGAGGACCTTTTCAAATTTGGAAAAGAATCTGCTGTTCTAAACTGATTATGTACAATATGACTAAGGACACTTAATCCATGAGTTTTGCTTTGAAATAAATGACCTGTACCTAAATATAGTACAGTGTCATCAGGAACAAATAGAAAGTTAATGCTGGAGATGAAGTCCCATCCTGGACATGGAATCACTGTGTGTTACTTCAGTTCCATGGAAAGGTACCCCCCCCCCCCGCCGTATTTTATCTTACATCAACTGATATATATGACCACGGCATTATGCATGGGACAAACCTCTTCTAAATTTCTCATCCTATAAATTGGCTAATTATAGTTAGAATTCCTCCTTACCAACAATGGTATTTCTACTTCTGCAAAGCTCTAAATGCAGTGATTATACCGATAATAATGGTACCGAGTGCCAGGAAAATCAATGACCATCGGGATATACGGAGCCAAAAATGCATTTAATATGTGCAACTACTCCAATCCCAGATTTGCTTTTCCAACCGTATAACAATACTAACTGGCTTTAGGACCAGAACCGAGCCGGATCTGTGGCAAGAGCCTGCTGGAATCGCAGAAGCACGAGCTGTGTCACATCTATCCTGGGAGACACCAGCAAGACTCCAGGTGGAGCGCGTGTGTCCTAGAGAAACTTTTTCTCAAAAAAAAAAAGGTACTTACTGGTGTTGAAATGAATGTCTAGGCCCAGGCTGGAGCTGCTCCTGCGAGAGTGTGACATCCGCAAACTAAGCTTCCAACTTTCTGGAAAGGGTGCGCTTGACCAGAATCAGTGTATTATTCAGTGAGACCAATCCGCCAACGCCAAGTCGACTCTGAGGTCCAACACTTATTTCCTTATTTCTTTTCACCCCAAACAAGGTTGGCTGTTTTGACCCCTGCAAGTCAGGCTTTTTTTTTTTTTTTTTTTACTTTTCTTTTTCCTTATTCTTCATTCTTTACCTTATAAAAGCTTCCTGCCTTTGCCTCATTTTGCAGTTCTCATCATGAAGCATTAGTCTGTTTGTATCACAACAACGTTCTTCTTTAATCCGTTCTTCAGTTTTGGGTGACGAGGAACGGGGTCCCAATCAGACCCGCGGGGCGTAGGGCTAACGAAGGCTTCGCTCCCGCACAGCTCCCCGCTGCCCGCCCCTCGATTTCAAGTGGCTTCTCAGCATTACGGAAGCCTGAGTAGGTCAGAATGTGGGCTTTGCTCCCTCGCGTGCTGCAGTCTGACCCAACCTTTATTTAGGGAACAAAGGAACAACCAAAAATGTTCTCAGAAAAGTTCTGCAGCCATGGAAAAGTTCTGGGTTTCTTAACGTTAACAAAAACCTTCTAAAGCCCCAGAAAGCTTAAAGCTTCTGAGGACTTTATTTCTTAAAGTCCTCTGGAACGTTCTGTTGTTTCAGAGAGATACCCATAGTGATAGTGGGGTCTGCATGGGAGGCAGCCCTTAGGGGGCCGGAAAAAAGTCCAGTGTCTGTAACAGATGGCAGTCACTGGGGGACTCACAAAGCCTGGAGGCCTAAGCCTCCAATTTATGCTGGGAACCTGGGAAAATAATTGAGGACAAAATTTCAGACTGTTTTGAACATCAAAATTAAAATCTAATCAAACATGTTAGACTATTAAAAGCCATTAGGGTATCTGTCACTATAAAGAAATCTTGTGAAAGGAACTATAGATCTATTGGGAATGGGAATATCAGAAGCCGGAGCAAAAAAAAAGGAAAGAAAGAGAGAAAGAGAGAAAGAAAAGAAAAGAAAAGAAAAGAAAGAAAAGAAAAGAAAAGAAAAGAAAAGAAAAGGCAATTGGTGGATTTGGTTAAAGCATTTACAACCTAACTCAGACACCTGAGATGAAATAAGTTGGTTATAGAAGAGGTTAGATAGACACTAGGACACCTACCAACCTCAAGACAATTTCCATGCAAAGAGGTACACTGTAAAACACCAATAAATCCCCAATCCACTGGTACATTCCTCTTGAGTATTAATTTGGCTCCAATATATACAAGTCTAAACTAAATAAACAGGATCTTGAGGTTACAAAGATTTGAACACTCTACCCTCTGGCACACCTGCTTATTTTATGTCTAAAATTTGTAGTCCCAGAAGCTAGAGATATCTACAAAAACAGCAAAATTTACAATAATTTAGGATTACAATGACCATTATGGGGAATGTTCCATTTAAACAAGATTCTTGAAAGCAAGGGTTCCCAAGTCACCAAACAGAATGGTATACCTATTTTAGTTGTCATGCAGAAGCTTCCAGACTTCCAGACATCAAGACTCCAAAATAGCTCCATTGAAAGATTCATTGCAAAAGGTTGGAAAAGTTAAAGACAGAGGGGCATATAAAAGAAAAGACTATAAGACTAATATCACTCCTACTTCTCCCCTCTTGTCCAGCTCTACTGGAAGACTTATTCTAGTAGTAATTCTCTAACCAAAGAGACCACGAGACCATAAACAAGAGTGCACCAAGGTAGTATACTTAAAACTGCTAAGAGTTCCAAAACCAGAAACCTTAAACACTTGGGCCTCCACCACTGAACCCTACAGGGGTCCATCATCAAAACACTGGCCCAAAAATCTGTGTCTCGTTTCAAAAAAAAACAAAAAACAAACAAACAAAAAAAAACAGACAGTGGAAAACAACTGTCCTTAAAGTTTGTATGCAAATCCTGCCACACCAATTCGAAAGTCCCATTATCAGCCCTCAAAGAAAATCCCCCGTCAGAATTGACAGGATTTCAAGGGGATTCTCTAGTAAACTGTTTTCAGTTATTCCCTTAAATAGCCAAGAGGAATCTAAAATTTTAAATGAATGGAAGACCTTGCCAGATTTGATTAGATACCAGGGCTATAAACTCTAAACCAGACATGCTGTATATGGGATCCTGGGAAAACTGGCAGCAGAGAGTTCTTATCAGAATCAGCTCTCCTGAATATGTCTGACTGGTTGGGAGAGGAAGGCAAAATTTTATGTTGTCTTTTATTGGCTAGTCATCTTTTTTTCTCTCCCTGGAACAGCTATTACCTTCTTGCATGTGTGTGTGTGTGTGTGTCTTGAGAACTTGCCTTCTTGATTTCTGCCTACCTGGGGCTTGCAGGTTATTGGTTCTTAAATATGCAAGCAGCTCAACCATAACATTGAGGAACCAAAAATATTTGCATTTTCCTGATGACTAATAATGTTAAGCACCTTTTCATGTACCTGTTGACCACCTGCAAGTCTTGTTTGGAAAAAAGCCTATTCAAATCCTCTGCCCATTTTTTTAAAAATTAGATTGCTTTTTGCTATTGAGTTTTATGAGTTCAGTAAATATTTCAAATAATAACACCTTAGAATTTATAGACAAGCCGACACGCGAATGTAGGTACTCAATGTGCTCTTAGGTTTAAATCATTATAATGAAACACGCTATTTTTTTTTTAATTTTTTATTTTTTATAAACATATATTTTTATCCCCAGGGGTACAGGTCTGTGAATCACCAGGTTTACACACTTCACAGCACTCACCAAATCACATACCCTCCTCAATGTCCATAATCCCACCCCCTTCTCCCAAACCCCCTCCCCCCGGCAACCCTCAGTTTGTTTTGTGAGATTAAGAGTCACTTATGGTTTGTCTCCCTCCCAATCCCATCTTGTTTCATTTATTCTTCTACCCACTTAAGCCTCCATGTTGCATCACCACTTCCTCATATCAGGGAGATCATATGATAGTCGTCTTTCTCTGCTTGACTTATTTCGCTAAGCATGATACGCTCTAGTTCCATCCATGTTGTTGCAAATGGCAAGATTTCATTTCTTTTGATGGCTGCATAGTATTCCATTGTGTATATATACCACATCTTCTTGATCCATTCATCTGTTGATGGACATCTAGGTTCTTTCCATAGTTTGGCTATTGTGGACATTGCTGCTATAAACATTCGGGTGCATGTGTCCCTTTGGATCACTACATTTGTATCTTTAGGGTAAATACCCAATAGTGCAATTGCTGGGTCATAGGGCAGTTCTATTTTCAACATTTTGAGGAACCTCCATGCTGTTTTCCAGAGTGGCTGCACCAGCTTGCATTCCCACCAACAGTGTAGGAGGGTTCCCCTTTCTCTGCATCCTCGCCAGCATCTGTCATTTCCTGACTTGTTGATTTTAGCCATTCTGACTGGTGTGAGGTGATATCTCATTGTGGTTTTGATTTGTATTTCCCTGATGCCGAGTGATATGGAGCACTTTTTCATGTGTCTGTTGGCCATCTGGATGTCTTCTTTGCAGAAATGTCTGTTCATGTCTTCTGCCCATTTCTTGATTGGATTATTTGTTCTTTGGGTGTTGAGTTTGCTAAGCTCTTTATAGATTCTGGACACTAGTCCTTTATCTGATATGTCGTTTGCAAATATCTTCTCCCATTCTGTCAGTTGTCTTTTGATTTTGTTAACTGTTTCCTTTGCTGTGCAAAAGCTTTTGATCTTGATGAAATCCCAGTAGTTCATTTTTTCCCTTGCTTCCCTTGCCTTTTGCGTTGTTCCTAGGAAGATGTTGCTGCGGCAGAGGTCGAAGAGGTTGCTGCCCGTGTTCTCCTCAAGGATTTTGATGGATTCCTTTCGTACATTGAGGTCCTTCATCCATTTTGAGTCTATTTTTGTGTGTGGTGTAAGGAAATGGTCCAATTTCATTTTTCTGCATGTGGCTGTCCAAATTTCCCAGCACCATTTATTGAAGAGGCTGTCTTTTTTCCATTGGACATTCTTTCCTGCTTTGTCGAAGATTAGTTGACCATAGATTTGAGGGTCTATTTCTGGGCTCTCTATTCTGTTCCATTGATCTATGTGTCTGTTTTTGTGCCAGTACCATGCTGTCTTGATGATGACAGCTTTTTTTTAGAACACTTTGAAGTTTCCTAAATTAGGATTTAATGGTTGGCCTTGTTTTTCAAGTGTGTTTTGTTAACTTTTATGACTCTCCATTAATTTAATTAGGCATTTCCTATAAGGGAAACCTTTTTAATGTGAAAGTCTCACATATGACTTCCTAACTCCTTAGGGAATTGTCGAAATTTTAAAAAGCACATGATATATATTAAAATATTAATAATTAATACTAATTTGAGAAAATACTAGCCAGAAAATTCTGAAACATATGGAAAATTTTTAAATCTAGATATGTGTATCATGATGAAGTCTTTTGTTTCCCTACTCCCATAAGGTATTAATTAGTGAAAATCTCAGATAATTTAACAGATACCAATCCATAATCATAGTACATATCACTTCTCACACTAGGAGCCCATTCATTACCCTTGTTCTATACAGCACTCAGTTCTTATTTTCTCTGTGACATTTTTGTGACTAAAATAACAACAACAAAAAATTATCCTCCAAGATCCAATAGTCTTTATTGTGCTAACAAATCATTTGTCACTTACTTTACACATACTTATTGATGAAAGCTCCTTAATTCTGTCTGCTGGGATTTACTACCTAGTCTTATAGACCTCAATGACTTTTCTCCCTTTCCCAAGAATCCCATCTTCTAAACAAAACTTTTTCTCCTCATCTGCATTCCTGGTCAATTTTACAAAAGTTAAGAGACTTACTGACACTTTTTTTTAACACAGTTTCCACTTATCCATATATTATTTTAATTTTTCCATTTCTCTAAAGATAGGGAATATGTCAGAATATCCACGAGTAAAGATCAAAAAAGAGCTGGAAAATCCCAAAGGCTAAAGTATATTTTAGACATCTCCTCCTCCTCCTCCTCCTCCTTAAAGAAAGACAAAGAACATCAAAATTAAAATCTAGTCAAACATGTTAGACTATTAAAAGCCATTAGGGTCTCGGTCACTATGAAGAAATCTTGTGAAAGGAACTATAGATCTATTGGGAATGGGAATATTAGAAGCCAAAGCAAAAAAAAAAAAAAAAAAAGTGAATTTGGTTAAAGCATTTACATTTATTTATATAAGCAGTTTCCCTTATGCGGAAAAGGAGAACTCTAAACAAGAGAAAAAAAATATTTTTATCTTAGATATGTAAATGCAAATATTTTAAATTATAATTTTTTTCAGTAGGGGCAAGGAAAGATTTTGAATAAGCATTCATAATAGGAATGAAGAAAGGGTAATCAAGAAAGGATGATGTAATAAAAAATGGCCTTTTCTTTCATATTATTCCTAGAACCAATGGGAATGATAGAACTGGCAACACATTTCTCCACCAGACATTGAACATTTAACCATCTGACTTGTCAGTTTAATGCCTTTTTTATCTCTAGACTCCTTTTCTATACTATTCTTTGGCCTCATAATAGAATGTTTAACTTGACTATTTTATACCTTTCACAAGGTAAGTTTTACAAGATAAGACTGTTAAATTTCACAAAATAAGTTGTAACTTTCACAAGATAAGACTTGTCGTTTGTAAGGACAGCCTCCTGTTGATTCAGATTACTTGGTCATTACTCCCATTGTAACTGCCATGAGTCTCACTGGAACTAATGCTCTTCCTTCTCTACATTTTGTGTCTCGATAAGAACCCCTCTGTCTTTACTTCCTTGTAATTGACTAAACTCATGTACTCTATTTACTTCAACTACCTTTATGCATATATTTTAAATTTCCTTGCAAGATTATTTTTTAGTATATTTGTCTAGCAATGTCTCATTTTGTGGTTAAACCGAAGTTGATAGGTATTACCGAAGAAAGCTTTGCAACAAGTGCCAGTACAAGAGTACAAGGTCATGTTTACAACACCATCTGGCCTTTAACCATACACGGCAGCTCTTTTTTATAATATTTGTGTTACATTGCTCTCTCAATGTCCCCAGTGGATAGTTCATACTGCTTCCCCTTCCAACATTTTGTTTTCTTTTTCCCTTTCATCTAACTGATAACAAACTTGTTCGCACTATAGGTAATGCAACCACCTACAGCTGCCCTAACAGTATTAGCTCTGTAGTGTCATTACTCCATTCTCCACTTTGCAGTGAGGATAATGTTCATAAAACTTATATATTCCCTCCACAATGATTCATAACCCTGAAGATGAAATACATTAAAAAATAAAGGACTTAAAGGACAATCACAATCTGAATTTTTCCTGCATTTGGAAATTTATTCCATATATCTTACTTTCATTACTAATATCCTACTGAAATGTAACTCCTAAAGGAATGTCTTTGTTGCTTTATCTCTCATTTTATCCAGTTTATATTTCATTGCTCTCATTTTAGCTGTGAACACATTTTAAATATTTGCATGCTTCTCTGGCCTTCAAGTTCCATGAAAACATGGACCACTGCACTCTGTTCTTGATGACATGCCAAGTGTTTCTTACAGTGGGTCGGGTAGGCAGCATGATAACTCTACAGAGATATCCACATCATCATCAGGATTTTTAGTATATTACCTTACATGGCAAAATAACCATACAGATTTAATTAAATTTGGGATCTTGAGAAGGAGTGACTAAGTATTCTGGAATATGTTGATAGACCAAATGTAATCACAAGGGTCCTTCTCCGAGGTAGGTGGTTATCAGAGTCAGAAAAGGAGATTTGAAAATGAAAGCAGGGGTCATTTCCTATTACTGGAAGGGGACCACCCTCTAGAAGCAAAGGCAAGGCATGGATTCTCTCCAGGAGACTCCAGGAACATAACCCTGCCCATTCTGATTTAAGCCTAATGAAGTCCATTTTCAGGCACCCAACTTCCCAAATTTAGATAATATATCTATGCTGTTTTAAGGTACTACATTTCTAGTAATTTGTTGCAGAAACAATGCAAAATCAATATAGTAGGTGCCCAATAAATTCTTGTTAGGTGATTTGTTAATTCTGTAGATGCATTTTAGCATGTCTGGGGACAAACAACTTTGAATTATAAAACTAAGAAATTCCAAAGAGGAAAATCACTGACTATACAAGATAATTTCACTTTAAATTCAAATTTCAGATTCTTTTAAGGACATTTTCCTTCATTTTAAGCAATTACTCTTGAGGCTACATAAACAACACTGTTTTAGAGAAGCCATAATACTATATACATGATCAAGTACTTATTAAGTAAAAATTGATACCATATGTACATTGTAAGTATTTACCTCACATATCCCTTAATTATTCATTAGATACTTAGATTACTCCAATTTTTTTATAATAAACGCAAGATTATAACAATATTAGACTCACTTCAAAGTACAAATGTATTACATATTTGCTATAATGATTACCAATAATTAAAATTATAAAGTATTGAGCCATTTATCCTAAGTAATAAGGGCACAATTGCTAAAAGCTAAACATTTCAGTCATAAAGGAAGCAGGAAGCATCAGACAGAAAAAAGAAAAATAAATAAATACTGATATTTATAAATTTGAACTAATTTGGGTTACTGGTTGGAAAATGAATATTAACATACTTTAACTTGAACTGAATAAATATTTCCTTAACTTTGATTGTATATCTTATAAATACTTATTTTTATTTTGGTTTTATTTTTCTAGCTAATATAGTAAGTGTTGCAACAAAGAAAATTCTCCCATTATTAGAGAGAAGCCCACATTATCACTATTGGTTTCAAGCTAGTAAAACAGTGTAAATAATTTTAGTCTTGGCAATAGGATTGCTTGCTTTTATTTTGAATGAATTTTGAGTTCCTCTAATATCTTGCAGTTCTTTTCTAATATCAATTTTCCTTTTTTTAAATTTTTAATTTTTTATAAACATATATTTTTATCCCCAGGGGTACAGGTCTGTGAATCGCCAGGTTTATACACTTCACAGCACTCACCAAAGCACATACCCTCCCCAATGTCCATAACCCCACCCCCTTCTCCCAACCCCCCTCCTCCCAGCAACCTTCAGTTTGTTTTGTGAGATTAATCTAATATCAATTTTCAAACGGGAGAGAGAGGAATATACATTTTCATTTAGTTAGTCACATGCCTATCTAAAGACTAGCCATACTCAATCTATTTCTAAATCTATTTGGGACATATTTCTGTAAGAACTATAGAGCAGATGTCATTGCAGTTCAGATCCTGTATTTAAACTACATGCTTGCTGGTTCTCATTGGTGTATACAGGATATTGATTACAATGGAAAGGAAACTAAAAAGTGTAAACTATACAATTTTGAATGTCAAATCTATAGGTAGTACATTTGCAATAATGAATGGTACCTACTAGGTCTTCTGTTACTATTGGCTGAAAGCAAAGAGAATAATGAACCCTGCCATCATTCAAAAACAATAATTCTGCTTAAGTGAGAAGATGAATTATGACCATCAATATTCACTGTTTTCATACAAAGCCAATTATTTATGGGAATTATAAAAATGAAATTATAAATATACAATAGTGTTAACTTGAGTTACATATACCAGTCTTCACACGGAGCTATTACAATTCCCTTGTGATAAACACAAATAATAATAAGTGCTCCAAGATTATAAAAGTGTTCCTAATCTAAATGTGAAATATGTATGTAATTATTTATGATAGTGCTTGAGAGCAGTGATAGATTTTGAAGAATGTTATTAACTTCATTTCAAAATCAAAATCCTTGCTTATATTCTTTGATATAAATGAAAATGACACATTACCTGGGAAAAGCAAACTATCATATTTAGACATTATACTCTCTAAGGTAAGCTCTCAGTGTGTTTAGTTCTACGTTCTCCAAAAAGAGGAAACAAAAATACTTCACTCAAATGTTGATTGTTATTTCAGAGATTTTTTTTTTCTTTAGATCCTATAATTTTTCACTTTAAAATCAGGCTATGGGTGCCTGGGTGGCTCAGTGGGTTAAAGCCTCTGCCTTCAGCTCAGGTCATGATCCCAGGGTCCTAGGATAGAGCCCCACATCGCTCCCTGCTGAGCAGAAAGCCTGATCCCCCTCTCTCTCTGCCTGCCTCTCTGCCTGCTTGTGATCTCTTTCTGTCAAATAAATTAAAAAATAAATAAATAAAAAATAAAATAAAATCAGGTTAAAAATCTCTCTCATCAACATCTCTAAACTCTATACTATCAGAAGTACTGAAAAAGAGTAAGGAATATCTAGCTTATGATTAATTTGGCTCTTATCTTTTATCAAAGAAGTCATTTAAGCATAAATAATTATGGCAGAAACCATTGTCATGTTTTTGTAAGTATGAAAACTGCTATTTGTGGAGAATGGATGGCAGAGCATGTAATTGCCTATTCACTGATTACTATTGTAACAAATACAGAAATAAAATAGAAGTAGCTATCTTAAGCTCCATATTTAAATCCAAGAAGGTTAAAAGTGAAGTAATGAATCATGCCAAGATCCCTGAGAATTTTCTGAATCATTCAATTACACGGGAGGTACAGAAACATTTAACTGATGATTCATTAATTTGTGACACAGTTACTGTGCATTTGAAAGGCCAAAATACTGGATGAAAAGTAAATTTCCCTACCCCTCTGACCCAGCCATATTGTTTCTATGCTTTAAGAATAATGCTATACGTTAGTAAAAAGTTTATTGATTTGTATTATTCACAGGAATAATTAGAAGTTTTAAAAATAAAGACTCTGTGATTGCCACAAAAATAATGTTGACTAATTAGTGTCTTTATTTTTTTACTTACATTCTCTTCAGGTTAGAATGAAAAATCAAGCCTAATGTCTCCTTAAACTGGTTAGTATGGAGCATCACAAAACTAATGGAAGAGTATACATAGCACCATTATTATATGCATATATTTTATTGAGACATCTCATCTTCAATAGTATTAACAAGAAAAAAAGTCTATTTATTTTTCAAAAACTGTCTCTCAACCATGTTTGCCTCACCACGGTTAGTGGTTCTGTTAACTACCTCTTATCCAGATTTTTTTTTTTTTTTCAGTTTCTTTGTGCCGTTTGTATGTATTTATTTGTCTTTTTAAAATTTTTTATTTCAGGGACACCTGGGTGGCTCAGTTGGCTAAGTGGCTGTCTTCGGCTCAGGTCATGATCCCAGTGTCCTAGGATCGAGTCCCACATCTGGCTCCTTGCTCAGCAGGGAGCCTGCTTCTTCCTCTGCCTCTGCCTACCACTCTGTCTGCCTGTGCTCGTTCACTCTCTCTCTCTCTCAACAAATTAAAAAAAAAATCTTAATTTTTTAATTTCATATCTAATTCAAAATTCATTTTCCCCTGGCCTAGTAAACATATGAATTGTAACTAGGAGGCATAGAGAAAGAGGGGGCTATGATTTCGATCTCAGAAAATTGACTTTTCTTAAAATGGTAGTACTAGGAAAAGAGATGGAAAAATATATAAGGTCCCAAATGACTAGAAGATGTTGCTAATAGTCTAATAATCTGTTGTCTGGTAGTTGTGGCTATTTCTCTAATGACTACAATGACCTGAATCTTGGGAAACTCAAACTCTGCCTCCCATGGGGCACACAGAGATATATTCAGTACCCCTGTGACCAACACATTGCTCATTTTTATAGCATATTCCTACTTCACCTTTTCTAGGTCCAATCATGTCCTGCAACAGATCATCTCTCCTCTATCCTTTCTGAGCAGGAAGATTTCCTGAGGGGGGAAGTGAATATAGCAAAGTTTCTCAATCTTTACTACATTCCAAGACATCTATTTTCTATAGATGGCATGAGAAGACTTGAGAAGGAAGCCTCAGATATCTCCGTTGTTTTACTCCTCCACCATCTCAGCAGTATTATGTTTTCTGAGGGTTTCTGTGACTCTTCATTTCTCTAGCAAAATGTCACTAGCCCCTAGGTGGAAAATACTCATTCCTTCGGAAAGCTAACTTCACAAGTTGTTTGGTGTGGCCACTCGGCACCTTACTCCCTTAGTCAGGTTGTCTGTTGGTTCATCTTTCCCCTTATTGGGGAACAAAGGTGGCTGCTGGAAAATCACTGTTGTACTGAACCTGACAGGGATTAGGCTGACTCGGAAGCTGACATCCACATGGACTTAGAAGGCAGTGTGTTTATTGAGAGATTCTGGCCCTCTGATTTGATTTTTAAAAGTTTCAAGCAAAAGGAGAAATGTCATTTGATTCTTTATAATTAAAAATAAAAAGAAAGGCTACAGATGGAATGATATGGATTGGATGAGTTGTTGCTTTAATTTTCCTGGAGAAAAAATTCTTTCTATAGTCCAGAAATATTACTTTTCCACCTAGAGCTGTATTTCTGGAGAAGCACGGTGATGTGCACCCTGAAAGAAGATATCTTCCTGTTATGCCAACTTTACACATTATCTTTACTCTAAAAATCTTAAATGCATGTGCTCTTTCTTATTGAAGATTTTGGTTCTATATTATTAGATCTGCTATGTGAAATTTTGAAATATTAATGTGAATGCTTTGACATTTCTAAAAGTATTAGTTTATGGATATCTAGATTCTACCTCTACCATTTCCCCCTTGAGTTATTATCCTAGAATATATTTTTCTGGAAATTTTTATTTGGAGCACTTGGTCTTTTTCTGCTTTTTTAAATTTTAAATAAACTCCAGTAAGGAAATTTAGTAGCCACTTGGATTCTTTTTAGATACTAACTGTCTTGTGGGTGATTTGAAAATATCAGTAGCCCATGCCCACCTGCTGTAAGCAGATTATAATTAAGGACCTTTCTTCCCTCAAGTTTATCAGTTCTGCTCCATTTCTTAACACTTAGGGCTTCAGGGTGTTAAAATAATAATAATAATAACTACTAGTGTGATTATTCATCATTATTAATTTACATCTTCACTGTATCAGTGTAAAAGCCTCCTTTTTGATGTAGGCTATTTGTTAATTTCACAGCAGAGATAAATTTGCCTGCGAAGTAAAGGCAATAAAAAGCTGTAGTTGGTTTCAAAAGATTAATAAATCTCTTAAAGCATATTTCAAATGCAACTGAGTATGGAAGCAATTAAAAGCATTAATTTGTATATGATCATATTTGAGAGTGATAAATTTAAAAATGGCAGATTTAGAGTATTTTTCATTATTGTCCCATGCATGATTTCACTTAGGGACTTAATATTATAAATAATTTTTATGGAAGCTAAGAATTTTCTTTCAAGGCACTGATTATTTTCTATAGCCACACAAATGCACTACAGTATTTGCTTTCAAATAATACATTTTAGACACATAGTAGGCACTAAATTGATCTCACTTTCCTTTCTTTATGTTATGCATTTTAATAATATACAAGATAGGTTTTACTTATTAGCTTTTTTTTCTGTTATAAGCAAAAATTCAAACTATATTTGCTGATCAGCCAGCATCAATTTCTGAAGGGACCATTAATGGGAAGTCCTGTCCTTAAATCTACACAGTTCACTGCATTCCTGTAAGTAAATTTCAGCATTAATTTTGTTTCATTTCAATTTAACATTGATTTCTATCTTTCACTTATATTTATTTATGTTTTGTATTTATTTCTGTTTTCTTCTCATTCAGCACTATAGTTCTTCTATAAACCCTTCAATCCGATGAAATTATTCATTTTATCCTCTCATTTAAGTTCACAACACATCTACATTTATACAATTTCACTGAATTAAAATTTCATGTTATTTGTTATGTGGGAGACAGAGTAGGATCTGTACATAGGGTCACTGTTAGAAATTACGATTAATAAAATTGGTTACAGAGGGGCGCCTGGGTGGCTCAGTGGTTTGGGCTGCTGCCTTCGGCTCAGGTCATGATCTCAGGGTCCTGGGATCGAGCCCCGCATCGGGCTCTCTGCTCCACAGGAAGCCTGCTTCCCTCTTTCTCTCTCTCTCTCTCTCTGCCTGCCTCTCTGCCTACTTGTGATCTCTGTCTGTCAAATAAATAAATAAAATCTAAAAAAAAAATTCTGTTAAAAAAAAAAAAATTGGTTACAGAATGTGAATGTTTATGCAAATCAGACATTCCATTTCAACCAGTGGAAGTTTAAAGACACATTCTTTGAGAAGGACATTTTCTTTAGATGATATACTTACTATAAAGAATGTAATTCATGGGGCACACGGCTAACTCTGGTGGTTAAGCATCCAACTCTTGATTTAATTCAGGTTGATCACAGGGTCCTACACTCAAGCCCCAAGTTGGGCTCTGCGCTCAGCAGGGAGTCCGAGATCTTCTCTCCCTTTTCCTTTGCACTTCCCCCTACTTGTGCTCTCTCTAAAAAACAAATAACATAAATCTTAAACAAATGTAATTCATCCACTTACATGTTCATCATTTCCTTCTGAGGATTTATATACAATTTGAGTCTATAAATTATATATTTTAAATATATATTATATATCATACATTATAGGTGAAATCTCAAAATTGGTATCTTATTCATTCTTTCAAATTTGAGTCTCTTTATTATGCTAATTTATTAGTCTAGTTGAAAAATGTTTTCTATAAAGACTAGCCAAAAAATTGATATATTACATGTAATTTGCATATTTTACTTATTTGTGAAAATGATAATTCATTTAAATTATATTAAATATAACAAAGTATATGTAATTAATTATGTTATATCTATGTAGATCTATATATTAATTATAGAATTAATTCCATTTATACAGATACATAAAACAGGACCAATATATATTGTATTTCATTTAATCCTTATAAGCACACAAATATCTCAACTAAGATAGAAGTTTGATGAAATCATCAAAAGCAAATATGTAGAAGACTAAAATCCTTCATTCATGTATTCATTCAACTCATATTCACTTAGGATTTATATATATCACATGCTAAATGTGCATGCATGTAGCAATAAATTTGCGACTTCTTGAAAGCAAAGGGCATGTTTTTTATCTTTCTTTGTTCCTGCAACATTATCCTTACAATTTGATAAAATTATGACAGAGAATGAAAGAATTATGAGTAAATACATAAATAAATAGGAATTAAGCAAATTGAATTAGTTAGCAGAATAGATATGGATGTACGCAACTGCAAATGTGTTGCTTGGCAGATATGCTGGTATGTGTATATATAAAACTTAAAGTTAGTTGCACTCACATTGGAGGAGGATTTAATTTGGAGAAGTGCTCAAAATACAGATGAGAGGTGAAGCATTTGAGGATTAGCAGAGGTCTAATAAAGGTAAGCGTCTCTTCCCGCAGAATGTACAGCCTGTGCAAGCACTAGTAAAGCAGGAAAGCACTCAGGGAGTCAGTACAGCGAGAGGTGAGTGAGACGTGAGTGGGAGAGGGACGGACAGTGAAATAAAAAATCATTCAGGAGTCTAGAGATGGATGGCAACCTGGAATTCAGACATAAATTTGAAGTTTTAGAGAGTGAATCTATTTATGAAGAATTTAAAATAGAATGGCTATGTGTTTGGATTTGCTTTTTTGTATCTATTGATAGGAATATCTGAAGAGTAGCGAAGCTGTCCTCAGGGGAAAGAGCAAGAAACCTGTTATAAATATTCAAATGAAAGGTGACTAGGGACCTAGACTAGTGAGAGGAAGGAAGGTTACCAATTCCTACGGAAGATAAAGATTAAAAGGTCAGACAAAGGGACACCTGGGTGACTCAGCTAAACATCTGCCTTTAGCGCAGGTCATGATCTCAGGGTCCTGGGATGGAGTCCCAGTCCCAGTCCTGGCTTACCTGGGAACCTGCATCCTCCCTCTGCCTGCCGCCTGCTGCCCTGCTTATGCTCTTTCTCTGAGAAATAAAATCTTGAAAGAAAGAAAAAAGTTCAGACAAAAATAAAATGGATTTGAAATTGATTAATTTACACATTTCAAATGAGCTTGCAGTTTCACAGCAAAGTAAATGCACTTAATGGCACTGTACTGGATACTTAAAAATGTATGCTAATTTTTATATTAGTGTTCAAATATAATTTTAAAATTATTTGGGGGTTACTGGGTGACTCAGTCAGTTAAGCATCTGCCTTCAGCTCAGGTCGTGATCCCAGGCTCTTGGAGTCAAGCCTGGCATCTGGTTCTCTGCTCAGCAGGGAGCCTGCTTCTTCCTCTCCCTCTGTCTGCCACCACTCTGCCTACTTGTGTTCTCTCTCTGTCAAATAAATAAATAAAGTCTTTAAAAATTTGTTTAAAAATTGCTTGCAAAGGGCAGCTTGTCAATAAGGCTTTTCATGCATATGTAAGTCAGAATATGGAAAAAAAAAAAAAAGGAAAAACCTAGCAAACTACCTGTATTTATTATTTATTTGATTACCAAGGTGATTAAAAAAACAGTGTCACCCATGGGGTTGTTTAGAAACATTGAAGTTTCTAAAACGAGCTTACATAATTTAGAATCACATCATTGTTTTAATTATATTTTAAGCAAATAAGTTTAGGAAGGAAAACATATCATATAACTTCCACTTAACTGATAGGAGGGGCTCAATGTTACGCAGGGGAATAAAAGTAACTCCTAGGGTGTAGGATTTCAGTGTTAAGTAGATGGGCACACCTGGATCAAATATTTAAATCCTGTGAGAAGCTATATAAATATCAAGAAATGCATGAGGCCAGAGTTTTTTCATCCTGAAATGGAAAACATAATGGTTTTAGAAGGGGGAGGAAACGTGATCATGATTATTGTCTAACAGCCTTACAAGGGCTTCTTTATTGTGAAATGAGGTAACAGATTTTTAATCTTTCTCAATATAGTCTAGAAAATGATGCTTTGTTTATCTGACCTTATTTTTTGAATAAGTCAACAGTATACTAAAATTTCTAGAGAAAGTCTGTTCGGAGCTGAAAATAGCACAACAGAAAGCCACCAGGCAAGTTGTGTCATTATGAGTTACAGCCACACATCTATACTACTGCTGTTTCCCTACAATCACTGCAATGAATTACAGTAATACGTCCAATCCTGATAAATGATCTACTCAGCTTCTGCTAAAATTAAACTGACTGCAATCCAGATGAGTGCAGCCACATATTAACACTGGGTCCAGCATTTCTTGTCTCTATCCTGGTGAATTATGCAATGGTAGCCCTACCTTTATGCATTGATTAACATTGTTGCTACAGCTTTTTCACAGATGCTGTTCAAGTGGAATGGAAAGTAGGCTCAAACATTCTGCTGCCACATTTAATGCTGTCATCATAAAATAAATATGTGGTGTTTAAAATCAAATCTTATAAATAACTCTAGATGTAAACATACTACAAAATATTAATCACTAATTTCTCCTATCACTACCTTTTCCCTAACCCTATGAAGATAATATTCACAAATGTCAGCATAGACACACTAAGAAGTGATGACTATTTTTTAAATTCTTTGCCTTTCTCTGAAAAGTCTTAGAAATGCTCTTAAGTTGGATTTTCATATTCTCTAATACCTATTTGGAAAACTCAATCTATAGTATCTGATTGTTTTGGAATGTGTGTAATACACACACACACACACACACACACAAACACACACAATTCTTAGTCAAACAGTGTTATCTCTTGGAAAAAATAGTGTTGCTATAATTTTCAGAAAATGAGATGCATACAGTCTCTATATTTCATCTTGTCCTTGGCTTATAGGAAGCTCAGACTTGAATGGGGTACTTGAACATTTTATAACAAAAGCCAAGATTAGTTGTATAATCATTTTTCTCTACTCTGTATTTTAATGGTGCAACTTTAAATATTCACTCCAAAGTCACATCAAATTCTCTGCAAAGTACATGGACCTAAAAACATTGTAATTATGTAAATCATAAAGATAAATAACTTTTATGAGAAATGAATGATTTCTACACAGAAAAATGGTTATTTGTGATTAAAAGTACATTACTATAATACTAAAATAATAGCATACCTTGACATTAGATATTTCTATCTTATAATTTAGTACATTTACTTCAAACTGTTTTCCTGAGAGCTTTCAAAATAATTGAAGACAAAAGTTATGTGCTATAAAAAGACGTGGGTTGTATTGTAAAAGTAAGTGATCCAAAGATCCACATACTTTAGGGTCATATACTCGTTGAAATAAGAAACAAAACAGCTCAACTAAAGACACAGAGTTTCAGTATAAGTTTGATTCAGAACCTTCTAAACAGCCATTTTCTGCTTCCCTCCTATTAAGACAAAATAAGGTGACCCCAGTACTCACCGTAGTCCAATCACTGGTTTTTGATCACTCAAATTAATATCCCTCTCTTTACTGGGAATGTAGCACTACAAGAGTAGTCAGGGTTAAATCACTTGTGCAGAAAGAAGCTTAAAATTTCCATCTACTGTAGTAATACTCTTGTTGTTTGTATATATTCATATAATTGTCTAGTTGACCATGTTGGCATGGCATATTAAAACCCTAAATATTTTCATTTTGCCTGACTTGAAGAACAAGGAATTTGAAGAAGAGGTAGTTATCATTGATTTTTTTTTTCAAGTGTTCAATTGCATGAACCTGCTTTTATCTAATCTCTAAATGTTGACATAGTGTTATGATAATAAATGCTTACATTAGATTTTAATAGAAGAGCAATTAAAATTTATAGATACAGGAACTTTATGAACTTCCAATTACCTCTGCAATTCACTGACTTTCTTGTTTTGCCTTTTTATTTTCATTTACTGTTTTCTATTAATGTTATTGTGATTATCATTTTCATTCCTTTATTAGAAGCCTAAGCTAAAATGTGGATTTTCAAAATATTTGTTGTAGAAATCTTGAAGTAGTCTGAAATATTATTATTCTTACTTTATCCTTTTATACAGGTATATTTTTTCAGATATATTTATTAAAGCAAGTTTTTAGTGTTTTCCTATTTTAGTTCTTGATTTATACATTTATTTCATGCAAAGTTAAAGACAATTGACTTTATGTCATATGAAAATCGTTCTAAATTGTCAAATTAGAAGAGAAGAATTCAGTATAACTTAGGGCAACTTAGTAATGATCATGTACGATTTAGCTAATTTCACTGTGAACAATGTTTATTAGTAAATAATATTTTTGCTTATGAAGTGGCATGAAACAAAAATAACTCAATTCAGTGAGATTTCTTCACTTGCCACCATACAGTACATTTTCTGTCTTGTAATATTTTTCCTTGTTTTATGTGATTTCTTGTATCTCTAATTTTTTTCAGGTGATTTTATGGTCATTCTTTCTCTTCTGTGCTTGACACACCTTCTAAAATGAACAAATTTGGCTACAAATTAAAAAAAAATCCAACTAGCAGTTTCTTAAATATTACAGTGATTTTGGAGTTACCTCTACCTTGGTTATATAGTTTGACAATGTGTCTTAAATTTTCCTCCTGCTTCCTACTTCACTTTCATAAAATGTTTAATAGTAGATCTCTTAGTGTTCCACTTGGCAAATAGAAGAAACATATACCTTGTCTAGTGAAGATTTTCCTTGTTATTTTTAAGAGAAGTGAGCTCACAATGGGAATTCTACTAGCATGTCTTTAGCTGTAGCAGTATCAAAACTCTCCTTTTGAGGTTTTTTTTAATAGTCTTTATATTTTAGAACAGTTACAGATTCACAGCAAAACTGAACAGAAGTTTTTTTCCCATATACTCTCTCCCTCATTAACACACCCCACCAGAGTGCTCAATGTATTACAATCAATGAACCTAAGCTGATACATCATTATCACCCAAAGTACATAATTTCCATTAAGGTTCACTCTAGTGTTGTACATTCTATGGATTTGACAAATGTATAATTAACTCAGCCCTCAACTTCACTGCCCACAAATATCTTACAGTCATTCAAAATTTTCAGATTTATACTAATTCTATTTGAAATACTGAATATTCTCCAGGATTCCTGGTTATAATTTTTAGTTCTTATATTTTAGTTCTTATATTTTAGTACCTATGTCATATCAAATTCAAGCTTGATCATTTGCTTTTTTTACGTCTCTTGCATTCCTTTCTTTCCTACATCCAACACCCTGTTCATAGCTTTTATCAATAACAACCTGTAGTGTTGCAAGAGACATTTTGTTGTTGTTATAGATGTTGTTCAAAAAAAGATACACCAAAAAAAAAAAGATACACCAGTATTAACTATTAATTCCAAAATTTATCCAGATTTCACTAGTTTTCTTATTAATACCATTTCTCTGTTCCAGGATCTTGTCTCATTTACCACACTGTATTTAGTCATGATGCCTTCTTAGTCTACTCTGGTCTGTAATATTTTTGCATCACCTTCATTACCTTGAGAGTTTTGAGAATTTCCTCTCAGATGTTTGTAGGCTGTCTCAAACTTGGGTTTTGTTGACGTTGTTCTCATGTTTATATAAAGGTATGGAATTCGGGAAAAATACTGAAAAAAAGGTAAATTTCTCTTTATGTCAATTCAGGGAATACATACTATCATCATGACTTATCACCTTAATCAATCACTTCATCAAGGTAGAATCTGTCAAGTTTATTCACTGTAGAGATTCTTCATTCCCCTTTCCACACAATACTCCTTCAGACCTAGTTAATAAGCCCAGTCCATACTCAAGGGAATGGATGGGGGAATATTTGTATACATTAAATAAGTTGGAATTTTCTACACAAATTAATTGTGCCCTCTTTGGCATTTATTTATTATTCAATCTCTTATATCACTATGAACTCATAGATATTATTTTGTTCTTTATCTCTTATAATCCATACTAAGAGATTAATTTTATTTACAAAATAGTTCCAGATTTTCACATAGGAAATTGTTCTAGGTTGGTTCTTACTATTTTTCTTGTTTGTTTTATTAACCCCTAATTTTTCTGGGGAAAGGGAAGCACTTTATTTCTGGCAATGTAAGAGGCTCCAGGCTCATTTTGTATTTATTCATCCCTACTGTTAGAACAAGTCACTTTTCAGGGATCCCTGAAGATCACAAGATAGTATTTTTATTAAATATTGGTATTAGATAACAAGTAAAAAATATATATATATACATATACCAGACTACATGTGCAAATATATCTAAACATGAATTCATAATCATATATCCAACTTTGATTCAATGTCATGTGGTTTATTCCTAGGTAATTTTTATGGTTCTATGTTTTTTATTCAACACTATTTTTGCTACAGCAATTTTTTTTTATTGAATAGACATATAGTGCCTCATAGAAAATACATACCTTCTTTTCTTTTCTTTTCTTTTCTTTTCACTATATTTACTTACACAAAGAATTATTGATTCTTATCTCTCAGATAATTTATGCTTTTCAAATTATTTAGTGTATATTTTTAAATATAAGAAATCCTCAAGCATTAATTTTTATTGAAGTTTCACAACCAAATTTTGTTGTAATACTATAAATACACACTGGGAGTGCATTAATATGCCAATGCTGGGATCATGTAATGTTAAATACAATGTCTTATTTTTGAAATTTAGACTAGTAACATCACAGGACAGGGAAAAGCTCCACATGAGACTGGTTCTGTGCAGCAGAGTGTGTCCCTTCATAATGGTTTTCTAGAAAATTGGTTATCTGCTAATTCATCAATGTAAACCATACTATTTAACCTCAAATGTATTTAAAGAGTAAACAGGAAAAATAAATAGTTCACCAAATGCACTTTCTAAACAAAATGCGTGTCAGTGTGCTCGTTGTTTAAAACATTTCCACAGTAGTTCACTAAAAATTGCTTCAGTTGATGACATTTCCACAAGTCATTTAAAAAGTAGTCCATTAGCACTAAAAGTGGAATGCATAAGTTTTTAAAAGTAGGTTATAGTTCTTTGTATATAAAATGCAATCCCAGCTGTTAATTCATCTGACAGCTCTAGAGATAGAGGCAAAAGTCTAGTAGAGACCTTGGGGCAACTAATTAGTATACAGGACCGTAACTACATGAGGATACAGTTACATCTGGATAGGGAGAAAAAGCAAAATTATCCTTTCGGGAAAAAAAAAAAAGGAAAACATCCTTGAGTATCTCAATTATTATTAGCTTATTTTAAAATTATTATTCCTCTGTAATCTTATTTTATATTTTATTTTTTGGTGCAAGATACTTTATAGCTGAAGACATTTTAATGCAAAGATGATTGTACCTTCTGCTACAAATTGTCGTTTAAAACTGGATTTAATAAAATGTTTGCAAGTATTGAACTTTCACATTTAATTTAAGTCAAACCATTTAAAATAATAAAGTTCACTTTTATACCACAGAGTTCGTGAAAAATAGAAATGCAGAGTATTTCACAGTGATTTTAGTTCATTAGGACTTATTTAAATCACTTAGTGACATACACTGAGAATTACTCTTGTCATTTCTTAAGCAACTTTATATAATACTGACATTTTAAGTGAATTATAAGTAATGTTAATGTACATTATAGAATTATGGATTTTACTTAACAAATTCATTAAGAATTTTAATTTTAATTTTAATTAAGCAAGACATAATCTTATTTTATGCATGACAATATTTTCTGCATATATTGCTTCCTTTTAAATGAATTTAGTTGCATAATGTATATGTGAATCTCCTAAAGATATATTAGTAAGACTGAAAAATGAATTTCTCGTAGAAGGAGGAAACGGATGGAGGAAGTGGAGGAAATGTGTTTGGAGGGTAAGCCAAAATATACATGTTTAACAGGCTAATTTATGCATTTTTATCCCCAGAAGTTTTTGTCTGTATTTGATTATGCCATTTATTTATTTAAAGTCTGGACATGGTTAACTTACAAGTTAACCTGTAAACATACTTGCAAAAAAAAAAAATACATAATCTTAAAGTCAGTGACTCTGTTTTATATTCTTTTAGGATATTAACAAGATTCAGAAGTCTTAATCAAATAAACTCTTTTTAAAAGAGAAACTTTTCTGATGAACAATATAATACTCTCAAATGTTCTTGGAACAAATTTACCACATTGCTATTTTCATTCTTAATTAACAAATTAAATACAATCTTTCACAGGTGTTCATTGGAAATGTATGTGAACGCAAGAAGAATTTCAGGAATGGCAATATAAGGAAGCCTAGAAATCTGTTCCACTACAAAAGTGATGAGAATATTAACCAAAATTATCAAAATCAACTTTTTCACATCTCTGGAAATTAGCAAAGGCTTGCAACAATCTAAGGGGATTAAGAGCAGGAGGTTTTTGACATTTTCACTTGTCTGATTGCCATCTCGATCTTCAAATTCAAAGTAATTTTGAAAACCAACATCCCTACAACTACAGTATCTATAAAATAAGGAACTTTGAAGACACTTGAAGGGGAAAGAATCAGTATGGAGCGCTCCCAAAACTTCCTTTCCACATAACTGCCATCAGTTGACATGTCTGGAACGTCCTTAAAATACCCATTTTCAGAGTTTGTCTTTATTTGAATTGACTCAGAGCTATTATGTGCCAAGAACCCTAGAGCTAGGGCATTTGTGGGGGAAAAAATACCATCAACTGTTTAATAATGCAGCTACCTGAGGTAGTGAAGCATCATCATTGGGGGTAAAAAAAAAAAAAAGCTGAGTAAATAAAAATGAAAAGGAAAAACTAAGGAATAAAATGTCCATAGTGATCTTTGAAGAACTCCAAAAGACCATGTAAACAAGCAGGATTGTGTGCATGCCCAGAAAATACCTAAGAAGTCCCTCAGTTTCATTATTATCTAATTTAGAATTGCTTGCACAGTCCCTGAGGTGGGAAAGAGCAGCATATGACTGACCTATGTAAGGTCTGGAGACACAGTCAATGAAGAATAATGTGTCATGGTATAGGGTAAGGATTATAAACAGTCACTAGATAATGTATGTATCAATTTCTCTCATAACCCAGACAGAACTCTATCTCCCATGGGATAACCTACTTCTAATATTTATGTAATATTTTCCATGACATGACAAATACAGGCCTGCTATGTTCAACTAAATTAAGAAGCACATTTCACCACGTGACTTATTTCGCTAAGTATGATACGCTCTAGTTCCATCCATGTTGTCGCAAATGGCAAGATTTCATTTCATGGGGGCTTAAGTGGGTAGGAGAAGAATCAATGAAACAAGATGGGATTGGGAGGGAGACAAACCATAAGTGACTCTTAATCTCACAAAACAAACTGAGGGTTGCTGGGAGGAGGGGGTTTGGGAGAAGGGGGTGGGATTATGGACATTGGGGAGGGTATGTGCTTTGGTGAGTGCTGTGAAGTGTGTAAACCTGGTGATTCACAGACCTGTACCCCTGGGGATAAAAATATATGTTTATAAAAAATAAAAAATTATATTAAAAAAATTATAATGATAAAATATATAAGTATAAGTGGCTATAAGTCAAAATAAGTAAAAATCATGTTAGTGGCAAGTAGTTTTTAAGTACAGATTTAAATGCAGCAATAAAATATACTGAATATTTAAAGTTTATTCAGAGTCATTATAGACTAAATGTCATTGACATCCTAACATTTATTCAACTGTAATATTCTCAATAGGATATCATATTTATTTGGGAATTTGATAATTTGAAAGTTAAAAGCCAGAAAAAATCAACATTATATAATTGTGATTTATGTAGGAATAATTATATTTGGGTAATTTCTGACAAGGATAGTCTTAGACTTGATATTTATAAAATTATGTTCAATTTCATATACTACTGGTGTCTGAATGGGATATATTTGTGACTAGACAGGATGCTAGAATGTGATAGTTGGCAGTTCAGATTGGACTGTAGTATTATAAATTACCACATTATTTTGTACAAGCAAGATATTTAATTATTACAATCATAAATTAAGTAAAAGAAATTGTGACTTGATTTATACTACAACACGTTATAGCAATGTACTTCATTTAAAAACAAAATAATTTTGTTGATATCAAAATAATTCCTAAACATAGTTTTAAAAATCAAAAGATACTAAAGGACTTATAATAAAAATGATTATCTCACAAGTCTACAACTCAAACACTTCCTGCTTTTTATACTTCACAATTTACCAAAATAATTTCACTTATATTCAATACAGAATGTACTTAATAAACATTTATCTGGATTGTTTTCAATCTTCTGCATTACTCTCATCCTTTTCCTGGTTAGTAAATGTGGACTTCCTCATAGCTTCCCATCTCATACTCTTCCGCCTGGATTATCCTCATATTTAGATATAACAAGAAGTCATTGTTTACATTGTATTGTTTATAAAAATATTGTTGAAGTGGTTACTGGAACCTAAAAATCAGGGTCACTTTGAGGGACACTGTAACTGCTGTAAGGCCTGATCCACAGAAACTTGGGCTGCAAGCTAGAGGAGGTAGTTGGTAAGAATTAGAACATGGAAGAAATTCAGCCAAAGATGGAAAAACCAATGGTAGCAGTGTGCGTGGAGAGGTGAAGGTACGGAGGGTACATACACACTGACTTCTCCTTTCCCCTAGTCTCCATCGCCTTCCATTATCTTCCATTGACCAACCTAACTGGAATGCATTTAACAAAGAAGCCTGAAACATTTAGTCAACAGGAGTCAGGCTCTTGTGGTAAAGAGAAATGATGGGGCCCAAATTATAGTGTTATAGGCAAATGATAAGCAGAGTAAACATCATGTATTTTATACCACACATCCTGACATCCTTGTCACAGATATATTGGTAATGTCCTCATGAAATTGGTTCCTAATTTTTTTTCTTTTGAAGACTTCCTTTCTAGGCAGCCATATTTCTTTTCTAATAGGTACATCTTTTTTTCCTCGCACTGAAACAGAGCTCTCATCCTGTCCTTTCTCAAAACCATTCCTTCTATTAGATACCCGTTTCCGGGTATCTAATACCCGTGCTTTCTTCTCTGTTTATTCTCTCATTTGCTAAAGAATAACCGTTAGCTGTTTCTTAAGAAAATGTAGTAGGCATGTCTGAATATGTCTTATTATATCCTTTTATTTGGGGGTTTAACTGGATATTAAGTTGTAGATTGGAAAAAGATTTCCCGCAGAGATTTTAAGGCAAGTTTCATTACATTGTAGTACTCAATGTTGCTGTACAGAAAGGAGGTATTGTTATGATTTCTTTATGCACCAAAGACATTTTGTTCTGACTCCCTAGAAGATTCTTATAAGCATTTTTAGTTTCTGATGTTTTACAAAATTTATTTTACATTAGTGGGGAGCAGGAAGATGCTGATATAGAATAAGTAGACCCTAGGTTTGCCTTGTCACACAAACACAACTTGGTAACTATCAAATCATTCTAAATACCTCAGAAATCAACCTGAAGATGGACAGAACAAACTCCACAACTAAAGGGAGGGAAGAGACCATATTGAAGAAGGTAGGAAGTGTGGGTACACGGTTTAAAAGAAAAAGGGATTAAGGCTGCTGCAGAAGGGAGGGGGCTGTGGCATTGGAGAAGGACAAGACAGAGAGAGGAACACACGGGAACTCACAAGGAGAACATTTCCCCAAAATCATTGGCTTGGAAAACAAGAAGGACTCAATTTTGTGAGTTCTTGCAACCTGTCGATTGGTTGGGAGTATTAAAGGTCAGTGGACCTGGCCCAGAGAACCCAGATGGTACTGCACTGTTCCTGGAGAAAAGGCAAGAAGACAACCCAGAGGCTATGGATGCTATGGAAACAGCAATCTGAAGAGCATCTGACCCACACAGTGGGGAGATATTTTTGCACTTCTTGGAGCATGTCCCTGAGAGACAGCATTCACAGAGGTGAACTAGGAACTAAGAAGGTGGCTGGTCCAATTTTTCTCTCTCTCCCCTCAGCATAAGTCCAGAGCCACTTGTAGTAAGCATTACAATACCAATGCTGACTGCCTAACTTGCCTATACCAGGCGACAATCCCCTGCACTCTGGTGGAACAGCCCTTCTCAGCATGCATGTCTTGTCCCAGCATGGGAGTCCCCTTCCCCAAAGACCAGCACAAAGCCCTGCTCATACCACATCTGCTTACCAGAGAGTTTTGTGGGCCTCTGTTCCAGTGGAACTGCAGTGAAAGCTTGAGTTTTCTAGCTCTGTCCTGAGGAAGGAAAAGCAGGCTTAGGGAGCTGCTGACCAATTTCTAGCATATCTTAGCACAGACCTGAGTGCATGGAGAGAATAAACCTCATACCCACCCATAAGACAATAACTGCAAATGAAGGACAAGGTGGCCAGAGCAGATGACACAGAAGAATCAGCAGCTAGCTGATGAAGAAATGTGGTGGGATTTGCCATTTTCCCCTCAATGTGATGATTATGTGAGTAATTGAGTAGTAGAATGATATGATCTATGTTTTAAAAGGATTGCTGTAATCTGTTTTGAGAAGAATTTGCTGTGAAAGAGAAAAAGCAGAAATAAGGAGATGATCTAATGACAATTAATATAATCCAAGAAGAAAGTTTATCCAGAAGGTTTTCTAGAAGTTCCTCAGAACTAAATACCTTGTTTACCTCATCTAAGAAATGATAAGATTGATCATCCTCCTGGGGCTGTTATTCTCTGATGTTAAAACAGAAATAAATTAAGAAACACAGACAATAAAAAGTGTTGCATTGAGACATTAATTCTAAGATATTATTTCAAAAACAAGAAAATTATGCATTGCTTGAAAATATTTGTTACTGAGGAGACTCAAATTTTGGACTATCAAACTACCTAATCAATATGATTTGTATATGCCAAATTTCTTTTAAATCCTTGTCAACAAATGAAACTCTTCCTTGCTTTTAGGATATACCTGGATAATTATGGCCTTGGAGAGAGATGTCAATTATGACATTTCTTAGAACATCAGCATGCTGGGGAGACCACTTTGTGGGTGACAATTCTCTGTAGAATCATCCTGTCCTACAGGAAAAATCACTTCCAAAATCATTTTAAGTTCTGCCAAAATCTAAATTTGTTTCTGCCTACTCAAGTTTGGATCGCATAAAGGTATTTCAATGCTAGTCATCCACTAGAGTAGTGAGGCAGATTTTTATCTCCTGTACTAGGCAGTCAAATTGATCCTTAAATTAGAACTACCATCAATGGATATTGATACATAACAAAAGATAAGAACTAACACCTTCAAATCCGTAATAGCAATACGTAAATTATGTAGGTCCTTTGGGTACAAATAATCTCATTTGCTCTCATAGACTTTGTAAATAACACCATGATTTTCTCTGAATATAGATACTGATTTCACAAGGTTACTCAAGAGTCCTTAATAACTAAAAGATAAGATCATTTGCAATTTGAAGCATTGTATGCATATATTTATCATGGATAAAAAAAAAAAAAATCCAGGTCTTGTTTTTAGTTTTCAGGGAGTTATACTTTTGGAGAAAGATTCAATCTCTCTCTCTCTCTTCTGTGTGTGTTTGTGTGTGTATTTGTGAGTTTTGTCTGGTTTCTATTAACTCCTATTTCTGAAGGTTAAAACCCTAATGATGAAAAATGTGTTTTATATTTTAAGGTATAGGGCCATGTACTTGAATATTTGGAGCTATTTGCACAGTTGATCTGAATAGAGTTCAAATGATTTATAAGTAAAACATTGTTGGAAATTGTATTTTTATAAATCAAAACTATATTTTAGAAAAACATAACAAATATGCATATTGTTTAACAACTTTAAAATAAAAGACCTGGTAACCTGCTTGTCTACATAATGTACATATACAAATACTCATATTATATATGTGAAGTCTTGATTTTTTTATGTGAGTCCTGATTAACAAGGCAGTTATATTTGTCAAGTGAACAATAGATGACAAAGTGTTCTTCCATACAAATTTTTAGTTTTCTGTATTGTCCTCGTGAAACAGGACCATCAAAAAGAGCTTTGAAGTAAATAGATATATTTTACTGTTAATATATTAGGCTTAAATTTTTCATGGCTAAATGATGATTTCTGGAATTGGTTGGATCTATTTTGACAAAAAGAAAAGCTTTCTGGAGCTGACTCACAAAGATGTATTTGGTTACAATGAGTGAATCACAAATGCCAGCAGAATGAATAAAAAGGAAATTGGTTTTATGTGTGTGAAAAGTTCCCCTAGATCCAAGCTTAAAATATACCTGAAAGAATCAATATTTTTCTTATTTTTTTCCTAATCCAATTACTCATACCTTTATATCATGATGACTACACTACAATATTCTGATTGAGAGTAGTAAATTCATTTTGTTAAAGAGAAAGCTCTATCTAGATAAAGAAGGTTTGTTTTTATAGGAATTTAAAGGAATAAACTGCAAATTACATTATCCAGTTAGTTTTATATTTCCACTGAAATAAATCTTGCTCTCAATTTCCCATACAGCAGATAATTTCAATGTTGTGTTAAATATGTAGCAGCTGGAGGTTGCCAAATGAATTTGTTGAATGAGTGTATTTTAGTGAAGTGTGTACTATCTTTTTTGACATGCATGTAATGATAACACATTCTCTGGCAGCTGGATTCCCTGGGGGAAAATGAAACTGTAATAGAAGATAAAACAGCCTGCTTATGTAATGACCATAAAATAGTATGTATATATTTTATGAAAATGTCTCAATTGGATGACTGACTTTAGCTGAGGTCATATTTTACAATTCATATCAGTCAAACATTCTCAATAACCTGAGTAGAATTTTAAATACTAAAATGAATGCATTTAACTAAATTCAGCTCTTATAAACAAAATCTCAAATCTTAGTTAACATATCATCAAACTGTCTTAGCAAAGTATTTTTTAATGAAATGATAAAATGATCTTGGCAACTTTAATTTTTCCAAACACAAATACCTAAAGTCAGATAGAGTTTGGTGGGATTTTTTCTTTTATTTATAATCTGATCTTGAATACATGAGGAATTTTTTTTTAAAGATTTTATTTATTTATTTAACAGACAGAGATCACAAGTAGGCAGAGAGGCAGGCAGAGAGAGAGGGGGAAGCAGGCTCCCTGCTGAGCAGAGATCCCAATTTGGTGCTCGATTCCAAGACCCTGAGATCATGACCTAGGCGGAAGGCAGAGGCTTAACCCACTGAACCACCCAGGCGCCCCTATACTTACATTCTTAAGCATATGTGTATCTATCATCTGGCTTTCCATTCTTACCCAGCATGTCTCCTTTTAATCTGTATTGGTGTAATCTGTACTTTAGTTAATATCTGGGGATGTTTAGTTATACTGTAGAAGAATAAAAGTAAAATAACAGATACATGAAATTTATAAGATATGCTGGTATACACAATGAATATTCATTAGATTTAAAAATAACAGTAGAGTTTATAAAATGCTTTCAGTACAGATCCTAACATCTGAGACATTATAGAAATATGTAAAATGCATTGAATAGATAATAAAAGATTTAAGAAAAATATGCTTAATCCTAAGAGAAGTAATAGTAATAGCAAAGAGGAAGATTAACATTTATATAGATTGTAACATAAAATAAGAGAAAATAAGAAAGCCAAAGACAAATAAAATTTCCATGGCAATATTAACTCTCAGCCATAGAACTTGTATTGGAGGACAAATAAATAATAAAAAGAGGGTGATGTTTTGATAAATGATAACTTGAGATTTTAATCTCTCTGGCATGCTATAAAGATATGCTATGTATTAACATATTGTTATACACAGTATTTTACTAAATAATTGAATATACTTTATATTTGTGACTATATTAATTTTCCATTTCAAACCATAGTAGTTTCATCATTTCTCTGATTTCATGTTCAACCTTATTGGAAGTTTTTTTTTTCCATTAAAATATTTTTAAAAAATAATTTCTTAGAAGTGTGCCTAGGTGGCATGGTTGGTTAAGTATCTATCTTAGGCCTAGGTCATGATCCCAAGGTACTGGGATCCATGGAGCCCCAAATCCAAGCTCCCTGCTCAGCGGGGATCCTGACTTCATGTGAAATCAGGTTTCCCTTATTTATTTTTATAATATATAAGCTCTTGACTGAAGCAGGAGTTACTTAGGGAATTACCTATATACAAAGGGGATGGTTATATATTTTATTAAATATTAAAAATTATTAAAATATTTTATATATTTTAGGGAGATGATTTAATATTTTATTTATAAGTAAATTGCATTGCATTGTGATCAGGTGATATGGTTATATTTCTATCTGTTGAACCAAATACAAAATGAATTTTAAATGACAAGTGCTATATTTATGTATAATTTGTATTCAAATTTTATCATGTCTTCTCTTTATTAATTGACTTAGTAAAGACTATTTTATTTGTTTATTACTAGAATTTATTTTTTAATATATTTTGAACCATCTGTTCAAATTTATAAAACTTGGAATTTTAAAATTCATTGTAGAATATACCGTTTATTGTAACCTTTATGATTCCATTTAAATCTGCTTCCTTGAATTATCTTTTTATTTATTGAAATTACTACTCTTTTATTATTTTTCCATAAAGAAAAATGTACAGCATTTTTTAAATTTTATTTTCACCTTTAAAATATCTTTGTCAAGGGGCGCCTGGGTGGCTCAGTGGGTTAAGCCGCTGCCTTCGGCTCAGGTCATGATCTCAGGGTCCTGGGATCGAGTCCCGCATCGGGCTCTCTGCTCGGCAGGGAGCCTGCTTCCCTCTCTCTCTCTCTCTGCCTGCCTCTCCATCTACTTGTGATTTCTCTCTGTCAAATGAATAAATAAAATCTTAAAAAAAAAAAAATAAAATAAAATATCTTTGTCAAATTTGGTGACTCATTATTCAATCCTGCTATTTATACATATTACTAACTATCATGTTTGATCTTAGGTATTTGTGTTGCTTCTCATTTAGTGCTATATTCTTCAGTATATTGAATCACATATAAATTGATTTGAGTATGATTTATATCAATTGTAAAATGGACTTATGTTTTATATATCATCTGCTAGTTTTAAAGAATTGATGTTTAAGGAATATTTAAAAATTAAAGGAATGAACAAAATGTTATATTTTTTAGTTGATTCTACTATTTTTGAAAAAGCGTTCTAATATTTTTGAAAAGTTATTCTTTCAACATCAGTGAATTAATACATTGTATATTATGTAGAAAAAGTGCCCACTGTCACCGTTGTTATATGTTCTAATTTCTGCTTGGACATAATTTGATACATATTTGAATATCTGCAGCATCGACTTTTTTTTAAGTTGTTTTTTTTTAAGATTTTATTTACGTATTGCTGGACAGAGATCACAAGTAGTCAGAGAGGCAGGCAGAGAGAGAGGAGGAAGCAGGCTCCTCACTGAGCAGGGAGCCCAATGTGGGGCTCGATCCCAGGACCCTGAGATCATGATCCCAGCTGAAGGCAGAGGCTTTAACCCACTGAGCCACCCAGGCGCCCCAGCATCAACTTTTTTATAGGTCATTTTTTTTCTGTTTCCTTATTAGTTCATGTCTTAATTTTAATCTTAATTAGGGAGAATTTTTCTGTCTGTTTATTCACCTTCAAGAAGTTTTAGATAACTATAATAACTATTTTAGTTATATACCAATGTTAACATATTGATACATTTTAAATTATTGTATTAATAAAATATTATATAATGAAAATAATGGAACAAAACCAACAATATTTTGTTAGTATATTTGGACAGTATTAAAACTATCTCAATAAATGATAATAGAGTGAGAATTATAGGGGCCGCCTGGGTGGCTCAGTTGTTAAGCATTTGCCTGTGGTTCAGGTCATGACCCCAGGGTCCTGGGATGCAGGCTCCACAGGAAGCATGCTTCTCCCTCTCCCACTCCCACTGCTTGTGTTCCCTCTCTCGCTGCGTCTCTTTCTGTCAAATGAATAAAATATTTTAAAAAAGTTATACGTATATGATTTATAAACATGTTTTTTTCTGATTATTTAATTTTATGAGAAATCAAGGATATGTTGCCTAATTAATCATAGTGTTTTCTCTGCATTAGTACAATCAAAAAGTGTGATGATGATTATTGAACTGAAAAGGCAGAAAAAAATCGACCAGTGTTAAACTTGATTTGGGCTTATTGAATATTTTCATCATGGGCTTAATTTCAGCAAACACATCAATAACATATTAGACACTGTCTTTTTTAAAAACCCATGATGTAAATGCTATTGTCACCATTTGAAAGATGAGAACACTGAGGTTTATAGAGCTGAATCAAATTGCTTAATGCTGTATAGCTAGAAAGAAATGAGGCTGGCATTGGAACTCAGGTAATCTGATCTCAGAACTAGAATTCTCAAATTTCCATATGTGCCCCAACCCATCCTACTCCTTTCTTTGATTTGTATCTTCTTTGAAAAATTTCTTTCCTTTCTTTTTAGATTTCAACCCCAGTTTGTGATTTGACATGTATGAATGACAATCTTTGTGTCTTTATTTGCTGTTTGGTGATAAGAATAGTGAGTGCATGGGAATCAGTAAGCTTAGATTTTAAGTTTGACCTTTTTTGACCATTTTAAGTTTTCCTTGTTTTTTGAAATTTATAGGTCCTAATTGCAGTACAATACCACAAATTCAATAGGGTATAGATTGCCAAGAAACTCAGAAAAAACCTTATGCAAGAACTGGTACACCCAGGCGATATACTAGAAGTCAGGAAACTATTTTTTGTTTTGTTTTGTTTTGTTTTTGGTGTTAACACAAAGTGTTGGAAAGCAAAGTTGTAATACCAAAAAAAAAAAAAAAAAATGTTTTTTAGTAATCATCTGAGTGGCTCAGTTGGTTAAGTGTCTGCCTTCAGCTCAGGTCATGATCTGGGAGTCCCAGAATGGTGTCCAAGGATGGAATCCTCCAGCAGAGTCCCTGCTCAGCAAGGAATTGGCTTCTCTCTCTGACCCTCCCCCTTCTTGTGTTTTCTCTCTCTCACTTTCTCTCTCTCAAATAAATAAAATCTTTTAAAAAATGCTTTTTACAGATTAGTACAATAGAACGCATCTGATAAGTGACTTCTAATAACTGTGAACAAAATCCATGAATTTACTTTCAAGCTACCGATGTCCGTAACAGCAGATTGTATTAAAAATTCTCAGAGTGGACACCTGGGTGGCTCCATTGGTTAAGTGGCCAGCTTTTGGCTTCGGCTCGGGTCATGATCTCAGGGTCCTGGGATGGAGCCCTGTCTCAGGTTCTGTACTCAGCAGGGTGTCCACTTGAGGTTCTCTCCCTTCCTCTCTTTCTGCCTCCCCCCCCCCCCCGCTTGTGCTCTTGCGTTCTCTCTCTCTCTTAAATAAATAAATAAATCTTTAAAAAAATGATTAGGGACTTCAGTTGACACACTTCAATGAGTTAATATTTTGATATGAACACCAAAATTCTTCATGTGATCTTGTGAAGTATTTTGTGATCACAAATCTTCATTTGATCTTCATGTGAAATTAGTAGAAACATGGTGATCAGTATAAAATACAGCATAGATCTACCACTTTTCTTCCTCTTCTACATAATGTATTGAAATTGTTGTACATATTTATCATATCTTCTCCCAGTTTCCTAATCTCAGTTAACAACTCCACATTTTTTCAGATGCCCAGCTCACTAAATGGAATCTCTATGTTTTAATTCTATTACTTTTTTCTTTCTGCTACCCAAAAGCACACAGAAATTCTACTCAAATGTAAAGTCAGTTCATTGTATCTCAAAACACTTCACATTTTTAACCACGTCTTACTTCAACTTTTATGATCCTAAACATAGATGCTTTCTCTTTTTTTGGTAATTATATTATAACTGGTATTGGCAAATTCAACTTGGACCACTTCTGCCCTTTGTTATTCTAATTTTTGCTCTGCAATCACATGGATCTGTCTACTACATAATTAAGACAAATTCACTCTCATTGTTCTCCTCCTAATCATTGTAATAAAATTTGTATGCCTAGGCATAGCCCAAATGGGTCTAAATCATATGGTCACTTTTTACCTCCCCAGTGTCACCTCAAAGCACTCTCTTCCACAAACACAGTGGAGTTCAGGTATACAATCATTCTTTCTTTTATCTTTTCTTTTCTTTTTTTTAAAATTTTTCTTTTTTCTTAAAAGAAGAAAAGAAGTTAATTTTTTTCTCATATTTAGGGCCTTTCCAATTGTTCATTATTTTTTTAAACAGGCATATTCTTTCTTCAGTTATTTGGGGAAAATTCGGGTCTTGGCTAAACTGTTATCTCCTGTGACTACAACTTCTAATATGTTATCTTCCACTTCATTTCAGTTATTCATAACTTTGCTTCCTTTATTTTGTACATAGTAAACAATATTATTTGAAAATATTATATAGTTTTATTTTTTCATTTTTCCTGAATAAATATAATTTTAAGACTATTTTTACAGCAATTTTAGGTATATAACAAAATTGAGAGAAAGGTAGAGTTTTCCCATATACCCCCTCCCCCACACATGCATAGCTTTTCCTGTTATTAAATAACATTCATCAGAATGGTACATTTATTTATTTATTTATTTATTTTTTTTTTTTTACCAAGGTTGAACCTAAATGGGTACATCATAAATACATTAAGTCCATAGTATACATTAAGGTTTACTCTTGGTGTTGTATAGTCTATGGGTTTGGAAAAAAGTATGATGGTATATCGATCATTACAATATCATATAAAGTATTTCCACTTCCCTAAAAATCCTTTCCTCTGCTTATGCATCTCTCCCCACTTCATTTTTAGAAACCACTGATCTTTTTACTGTCTCTATAATTGTTTCTTTTTGTGTAGTTGGAATCATACATTATGTAGCCTTCTCAGACTGGGTTCTACTTAGCAATATGCATTTGTTTCCTTCATGGCTTTTTATGGCTTGATGGTTAATTTCTTTTTAGCTCTGAATAATATTGAATCGTCTGGATGTACCACAGTTTATTTATCCAATCACTCACTAAGGACATCTTGGTTATCCAATCACAACCAAGGACTTCTTGGTTACTTCCAAATTTTCCCAATTGCAGTAATGTGACTCTAAATATCTGTATGCAGTTTTCATGTGGATATAAGTTTTCATCAGAATACCAAGAATTGGTTGCTGGATCATATGGTATGAGTTAAATTTTGTAAGAAACTACCCAACCTTTTTATAGAGTGACCGACACCAAATGCTGGTGAGAATATGGAATGATAGGAACTCTCACACATTGCTGTTGAGAATGCTAAACAAAACAGCCAATTGGAATATACTATTTGTTTTTTTCATATTTGGGTGTATTTTCAACCATAGTACAAACACCAGGAAGTTCATAACTTTCTTTTTAACATCTAGGAAGGAGCATATAGAAAACTTGAATTTATATTTATTGAGTTAATAGATTAGCTTCAAAAAGAATCTGAAATAAATTTTATGCCCATCCATCAAATATATAACAGAAATATTAAATAATTACAGAAAAAGCTATCTTAATATTTGAGCAAATATTTTTTATAATCATGTATAATTCCAACTCCTTAAAATTATCTCTCCTTATCCTTTTTAATGGTTTGGTCATTATTAATTCATACAGGAAAAGTAACTCTTAAAAAAGAGTTAAGTAGAGGGTAAAAAAGCCACCTAAAAATAACTGAAGCAGAATTTCTCTAAATTTTACCTTTGCTCCTCATTGTCTTCATAGAATATGAGGGCAAAATAATGATAACATTGGTAGAGAGAAGGAAATCATCTTGTCTACTGTCATAAAAAAAATCAATTTTTAAAAAATCAATTATTTTATGCAAAGCAAAACAAAGCAAAGACAACTGATACTGGCTCAGAACATCCTTTGAAGGAGCATGTGCACCCAAATGTTTATAGCAGCAATGTCCACAATAGCCAAAACAATAGCCAAACTATGCAAAGAACCTAGATGTCCATTAACAGATGAATGGATAAAAAAGGTGTGATATATATATATATATATATATATATATATATATATAAAATCAGCCATCAAAAAAACCCACAAAATCTTGCCATTTGCAATGGTGTGATAGAACTAGAGGGTATTTTGCTAAGTGAAATAAGTCAGTCAGAGAAGGACAATTATCATATAATCTCTATGATATGAGGAATTTGAGAGGCAAGGCAGGGGAATCCTAGGGGGAAGGGAGGGAAAAAATAAAACAAGAGGGGATGGGGGAGGGAGACAGGGATAAAGGACTCTTATCTCAGGAAACAAACTGAGGGGGTGGCAGGGAGAGGGATAGAGTGGCTGGGTTATGGACATTGGGGATGGTATGTGCTATGGTGAGTGCTGTGAATTATGTAAGACTGATGATTCACAGACCTGAACCCCTGAAGCAAATAATGCATTATATGTCAATTAAAAATATATAAATAAATAAATAAATAAATAAATAAATAAATCCCCCAAAACCCTGACTGATTGGTTGTCCTTATCCTTCCAAATCTGTTCCTTTTGTCATGTTCCTCCTTTCTCATCTTGTTAAATGGTATGTTGTGAACCCATTGTTCAAGCGTAATTAAAGTTCAGTCTGTCTCTCTTTTGTCTTTCCATCTGAACTGCTGTCTTGTTATTCCAAGTCACCTTTTTCTAATATTGATATCCTTAAATTGTTCCTGTGATCAACCATCCTCTGAAGAAAAGATTATGGAATGGAGTAAAAATAGGGAATATGAGTGATTGAAACAACATTCAGTAGATGGTGGTGAAGGAAAGTGTTTTCTGGGAAGAGATGAAAAAGCCAAGTTATATCACATAGTCTGGAAATCCCAGTGTTTGTGGCAAAAATGATGAGTAACAACAAGCATATGTAGTGTCATCATGACTAACAAATTAGATCCACATATGCTAGTTTCTGTAATGTCTCAAATTCAAAGTACCTTTCAAGTGCTTTAGGAACCTAAAACTTTGGGGAAGCCAAAGTAAGTGAAGACACAGCTCATGTGTTCCTTTTGAAAAAATGAGATTGAATATAATGAGACTAGAATCTTCCTGCAACAACCCTGGTGAGATAAAACGATCGACCTAAATTACAATAATAATTACAGCCCTTCAAATGAGAGAAGAGAGTAATGGCGTCGGTAGATTCTACAGGTTTTGACTGGTACTATTGCTGTGAAAAATGAAGGTGAAGTGAGAAATATGAGGCAGAGACAGCAAACAAACAGGGAAGAGAAGTCCTATCACTTCCAGCATCCTCAGGAAAGCTTGTCCTTCTTACTTCAACTAGAAAACAAAATATTTATCAAGTTAAGTCCCTCCTCCCCTTCTTTCATCTTTCCCTTTTTTTCTTCCTTCTTGCACAGGCACAGATTGACTCACATAGGCACACATACTTACCTACACTCGAGCAAATGCCAACAACACCAACATCATCACCCACCATTACCATGATCAACAGCATCATTTTTAGATCCTGCCATCTTGTTTCAGCTTAATAATTAATATGAGTTCTTGTCACATTAACCATTTTCTTATAACGTTTCCTCATCCACTCTCACAATATCTACAATACCTTTACCTCTCAGTTATAGATTTGATATGCTTATAATTTCTCTCTCTATGCTAGTTTTTGCCATTAGTTTAATATCTCATCTTTAAATGGAATGAAATTAGGATTATTAACTATATAAGGTCTAAATATCCACTATTAGAATGAAACTATATATGCCTGAGAAGGAAACAAACAAGTGACTCTTCTCTGAGCTTCATGTATGGAAATGTTTTATAAGTGAATAAACATCTAGAGGGAAATGATTCAAAATTCAACTGTATAATTTTAAAAAATAATCATTAAAATGAAATAATAATAACAGGCAAACAATAAACTGACACACTGAGAACATATTTGCAACATATATCATAAAGAGCTAATAATATCCCTAATATAAAAAGAGCTTTAAAAATTGAGGAAGGAAATCCAGTATAAAAAAGTTGGAAATGAAATAAATGTCCATGTATATAGAAGTAGTTAAATAAGGTATGGTTTATACAACCAGTGGAGGAAGAAAGAATGAAAATGGACTCTATGAATTGTTATGGAATGGTTTCTGAGACATACTGTAAGATATATTTTTAGTTGTAAAAAATAAAATTATCAAAAATTATGCTCATACTGGGATACCTGGGTGGTTCAGTTGGTTGGGCAGCTGCCTTTGGCTCAGATCATGATCCCAGCATCCTGGAATCAAGTCCCGCATCGGGCTCTTTGCTCGGCAGAGAGCCTGCTTCTCCCTCTGCCTCTGCCTACCACTCTGTCTGCTTGTGCTCACTCTCGGTCCTCTCTCTATCTGACAAATAAATAAAATCTTAAAAAAAATTATGCTCAATTTCTGCTTTTGTTTAAAGAAATATAAGAAGGGGAAACCAGAAGATATTAAAATATTAAAATTGGGTAGTTATAATAGTCATCGGGTGGAGAAAGGGAGAAATGAATGTGAAAATAAGAACAGGGTAGAATAAATGAGGAGCAAGTGATACATCTCTGAACATACCTTTTCTAAAAACAAATATTTTATTGTGGTAAAAACAATATGAAATCTACCCTTTTAGCAAATTTTAAGTATGTGATATTATTTTGACTATAGATACAATGTTGTATAGCAGATTTCCAGAACTTACTCTCTTGCATAAATGATACTTTATGCCTATTGATTAGTAACTTCTTGTTTCTTCCCTCGCCTTCTCCGTGTAAATCACTATTCCACTCTTTGATTCTATTAATTTGACTATTTTAGATGATTAATTTAAGTGGAATCATGCAATATTTGTCTTTCTGTAGAATTAAAATTAAAATCCTAAAAAGATACTTGTTCTTACTTATTACTACTGTAGTATTGAGTGTGGTCAGAGTTAGATTTTTGTTTATTTCGGGCATATGTAACATAACTAAACCCACTGGGGTATATATACTGAATTTTCTTAAGTCTAACAAGAAAAATAAAATTGATATAAACATTTTAAACTTAATGAAATATCATGTGGCAGCTTTAAAATCCTAGTCAGATAATTCTAACAGCTGAGTCATCCATGGAATGAGAGAGTAGTAGGATCGAAAACCAGCAATCCACACAGCTTTGTTAAAACCATGAGGATACTTTTGTTTTTCTACTTTTGTTTGATTAGACTATAGCAGGTATTATTAAAAAATTTTCTGTCCTACTGGGCCATTATTTTCCCAGTCCCTTACCTAGAGAGAAGGTCTTTTGATGAAATTTTTATTTGTCATTATTAGTGTTTCTTGTTTGGTAGCATTGACCATGCCCTCCCTGTCTAAGATACATGGCAGACTATAACAAAGAAAGGACCCATAGTAGAGAAATTCCTCAAATCCAAGGCCCCTTAGTATTCCTTTGTCTTTCCAATTTTTAAAAAGTTTATCCTTTTGTAATTTTTAAAAAAATATTTTATTTTTCATTTGCCAGAGAGACAGAGCAAGAGAGTGCAAGCAGGGGATGCTGCAGAAGGAGAGGGAGACACACAGTCCCTGTGTGTTATTGCTAACACCCAATTCTGTTGCTTTGCAGCCTTGCCATATTTACTGATTATTTGGAAGCAGCCCAGGATGGGCCTCCCAAACTCCTGCACATATTGTTGGATATCTCAAGATTACAAGGCCCTGACTACTTATGCACTTTATAGTTATCTTGAATAAAATAAAAAAGGAGAGTGTATTAACAAAAAACTAAAAGTTATAGAAAAAGACCAAAATGCAATATATAAATTATACAATGACAACAATAACAACAATAAAAACTGAGTGGACTTAATAGTATAGTGGAGATGACAGAGAATAAATTCTGTGAACTCAATGAACTTGAAGTCAGATCAATTGAATTTATTCAATCAATGCAATAGAAGGAAAAGAGGTTAAAACAAACAAACAAATAAATAAATGCAGTCCTAGGGACAAGAGCAACACTAACGAATTCTTTTTTTTTAATTTATTTTATACTTATTTTCAGCATAACAGTATTTATTATTTTTGTACCACACCCAGTGCTCCATGCAATCCATGCCCTCTATAATACCACCATCTGGTACCCTGACCTCCCACCCACCCACCCCTTCAAAACCCTCAGATTGTTTTTCAGAGTCCATAATCTCTCATGGTTCACCTCCCCTACCAATTTCCCCCAACTCCCTTCTCTCTAACTCCCCATGTCCTCCATGCTATACGTTATGCTCCACAGACAAGTGAAATCATATGATAATTGACTCTCTCTGCTTGACTTAATTCACTCAGCATAATCTCTTCCAGTCCCATCATGTTGCTACAAAAGTTGGGTATTCGTCCTTTCTGATGGAGGCATAATACTCCATAGTGTATATGGACCACATCTTCCTTATCCATTTGTTCGTTGAAGGGCATCTTGGTTCTTTCCACAGTTTGGTGACCATGGCCATTGCTGCTATAAACATTGGGGTACAGATAGCCCTTCTTTTCACAACATCTGTATCTTTGGGGTAAATACACAGTAGTGCAATTGCAGGGTCATAGGGAAGTTCTATTTTTAATTTGTTGAGGAATCTCCAAACTGTTCTCCAAAGAGGCTGCACCAACTTGCATTCCCACCAACAGTGTAAGAGGGTTCCCCTTTCTCCACATCCCCTCCAACACATGTTGTTTCCTGTCTTGCTCATTTTGGCCATTCTAACTGGTGTAAGGTGATATCTCAATGTGGTTTTAATTTGAATCTCCCTGAGGGCTAGTGATGATGAACATTTTTTCTTGTGTCTGATAGCCATTTGTATGTCTTGATTGGAGAAGTCTCTGTTCATATCTTCTGTCCATTTTTTGATATGATTGTCTGTTTTGTGTGTTGAGTTTGAGGAGCTCATTATAGATTCTGGATATCAACCTTTTGTCTGTACTGTCATTTGCAAATACCTTCTCCCATTCCGTGGGTTGCCACTTTGTTTTCTTGACTGTTTCCTTTGCTGTGCAGAAGCTTTTGATTTTGATGAAGTCCCAAAAGTTTATTTTCGCTTTTGTTTCCTTTGCCTTTGGAGACATATCTTGAAAGAAGTTGCTGTGGCTGATATCAAAGAGATTACTGCCTATGTTCTCCTCTAGGATTCTGATGGATTCCTGTCTCATGTTGAGGTCTTTTATCCATTTTGAGTTTATCTTTGTGTACGGTGTAAGAGAATAGTTGAGTTTCATTCTTCTACATATCGCTGTCCAGTTTTCCCAGCACCATTTATTGAAGAGACTTTTTTCCACTGTATATTTTTTCCTGTTTTGTCAAAGATTATTTGCCCATAGAGTTGAGGGTCCATATGTGGGCTCTCTACTCTGTTCCACTGGTCTATGTGTCTGTTTTTATGCCAGTACTATGCTGTCTTGGTGATCACAGCTTTGTAGTAAAGCTTGAAATAAGGTAGTGCGATGCCCCCAGTTTTATTTTTGTTTTTCAACATTTCATTCGCGATTTGGGGTCTCTTCTGGTTCCATAAAAATTTTTGGATTATTTGCTCCAGTTCTTTGAAGAATAGCGGTGGAATTTTGATAGGAATGGCATTAAATGTATAGATTGCTCTAGGCAGTATAGACATTTTAACAATGTTTATTCTTCCGATCCAAGAGCATGGAATGGTCTTCCATCTTTTTGTGTCTTCTTCAATTTCCTTCATGAGTGTTCTGTAGTTCCTCAAGTACAAATCCTTTACCTCTTTGGTTAGGTTTATTCCCAGGTATCTTATGGTTTTTGGTGCTATAGTAAATGGAATTGATTCTCTAATTTCTTTTTCTGTATTTTCATTGTTAGTATATAAGAAAGCCACTGAGCTCTGTACATTGACTTTGTATCCTGCCATGTTGCTGAATTGCTGTATGAGTTCTAGTAGTTTGGGGGTGGAGTCTTTTGGGTTTTCCATGTCATGTCATCTGCGAAGAGAGAGAGTTTGACTTCTTCATTGCCAATTTGGATACCTTTTATTTATCTTTGTTGTCTGATTGCTGTTGCTAGGACTTCTAATATTGTGTTGAACAAGAGTGGTGGGAGTGGGCATCCTTGTCGTGTTCCTGATCTCAGTGGGAAGGCTGCAAGCTTTTTCTCATTGAGGATGATATTTGCTGTGAGTCTTTCATAGACAGATTTTATGAAGTTCAGGAATGTTCCCTCTATCCCTATACTTTGAAGCGTTTTAATCAGGAACGGATGCTGGATTTTGTCAAATGCTTTTTCTGCATCGATTGAGAGGACCATGTGGTTCTTCTCTCTTCTCATATTAATTTGTTCTATTACATTGATTCATTTGCGAATGTTGAACCATCCTTGTAGCCCAGGGATGAATCCCACCTGGTCATGGTGGATAATCTTTTTAATGTCTTGTTGGATCCTGTTTGCTAGGATCTTGCTGAGAATCTTAGTATCAATATTCATCAGTGATATTGGTCTTAAATTCTCCTTTTTGGTAGGGTATTTGCCTGGTTTGGGGATCAGGGTAATGCTGGCTTTATAGAAAGAGTCTGGAAGTTTTCCTTCTGCTTCAATTTTTTGAAACAGCTTCAGGAAAATAGGTGTTATTTCTTCTTTGAAAGTTTGGTAGAATTCCCCAGGGAATCCGTCAGGTCCTGGGCTCTTGTTTTTTGGGAGGTTTTTGATCACTGCTTCAATCTCGTTACTAGATATCAGTTTATTCAGGCTGTCAGTTTCTTCCTGGTTCAATTTTGGGAGTTCATAGTTTTCCAGGAATGCATCCATTTCATCTAGTTTGCTTAGCTTATTGGCATATAACTGTTGATAATAACTTCTGATGATTGTCTCTACTTCTTTGGTGTTAGTTGTGATCTCTCCCTTTTCATTCATAATTTTATAAATTTGGGCTTTCTCTCTTTTCTTTTGGATTAGTGTGGCCAATGGTTTATCGATCTTATTGATTCTTTCAAAAAACCAGCTTCTAGTTTCATTGATATGCTCTACTGTATCTCTGGCTTCTACCTCATTGATCTCAGCTCTAATCTTGATTATTTCCCTTCTTATGTGTGGAGTTGGTTTGACTTGTTGTTAATTCTCCAGTTCTTTAAGGTGTAGAGACAGCTGCTGTGTTCTGGATTTTTCATTTTTTTTTTTTTTTTTTTTTGAGAGAGGCTTGGATAGCTATATATTTCTCCCTTAGGACCGCCTTTGCTGTATCCCATAGGTTTTGGACTGAAGTGTCTTCATTCTCATTGGTTTCCATGAATTGTTTCAGTTCCTCTTCAATCTCCTGGTTGATCCAAGCATTCTTAAGCAAGGTGGTCTTTGGCTTCCAGGTGTTTGAGTTCCTTCGGAACTTTTCCTTATGATTGAGCTCTAGTTTCAAAGCACTGTGACCTGAGAATATGCAGGGAATAATCTCACTCTTTTGGTATCGGTTGAGTACTGATTTGTGACCCAGTATGTGGTCTATTTTTGAGAAGGTTCCATGTGCACTTGGAGAAGAATGAGTATTCTGTTGTTTTAGGGTGGCATGTTCTGTATATATCTATGAGGTCCATCTGGTCCAATGTGTCATTCAATGCTCTTGTTTCTTTATTGATTTTCTGCTTTGATGATCTATTTCTGAGAGAGGCGTGTTAAGATCTCCTACTATTAATGTATTCATATCAATATGACTCTTTATCTTGATTTACAGTTTTCTTATGTAATTGGCTGCTCCCATTTTGGGGGCATAAATATTTACAATTGTTAGATCATCTTGGTGGATAGTCCCTTTAAAAATGATGCAGTGTCCTTCTGTATCTCTGACTACAGTCTTTAGTTTAAAATCTAATTTATCTGATATGAGAATTGCTACTGCCAGCCTTCTTTTCGGCCCATTGGCACGAAAGATGCTTCTCCATCCCCTCACTTTCAGTCTGGTTGTATCTTTAGGTTAAAAATGGGTCTCTTGTAGACAACATATGGATGGGTCCTGTCATTTTATCCAATCTGCAACCCTGCACCATTTTATGGTCGCATTTAGGCCATTCATATTGAGAGTGATTATTGATAGATACGTTTTTATTGACATCGTGTTATCTTTGAAGTCTATCTTTCTGTAGATTGTCTCTATATTTCTGTTCAATGCTATTCTTAGGACTTTTCCTCTTTTATAGAACCCCCTTAATATTTCCTGCAGTGTCGGCTTGGTGGTTGCATAGTCTTTTAAGCCTTGCTGGTCTTGGAAACTCTTTATCTTTCCATCCATTTTGAATGTCAGTCTTGCTGGACAAAGTATTCTTGGCTGCATGTTCTTCTCATTTAATGCCCTGAATATATCTTGCCAGCCCTTTCTGGCTTGCCAGGTCTCTGTGGACAGGTGTGACATTATTCTGATGGGCCTTCCTCTGTAAGTAAGGAGCCTCTTTGTTCTAGCAGCTTTCAAGAGATTATACCTACAATGATGATTCCTCAATTTGACTATCAGGTGCCTTGGTGTTTTTTTTGGAATCTATAATCTTGGGTGGAGACCTTTCGGCCTCTAGTACATGAACGTTGGTTCCATTCGCAAGACTGGGAACATTTTCATGAAGAACTTGTTCCATTATATCTTCTAGACTTCTTTCTTTCTCCTCCCCTTCAGAGATTCCAATAATTCTGATGTTGGAACATTTCATGGCATCATTTATTTCCCTGATTCTGTTTTTACGGTTTCTAAGCTGTTTGTTCCAGGCTTCCTCCTGATCCTTTCTCTCTATCTATTTGTCCTCCAGATCACTAATTCTATTTTCTGTCTCAGTTACCCTAGCTTTGAGAGAATTTAGATTACATTGGAACTCATTGAGAGCATTGTGAACCTCAGCCCTGGTAGCTTTTAGCTCTGCCCTAACATTGTGAACATCATCTCTGGTTGCTTTCAGCTGGGCCCTAATCAATTCCATTTGGTCTTCCATGGCTTTCTCCAACCTAGCTATTGCCTGGATTATTGTTAGCCTGAATTCTCTTTCCGACATATTGTCTATGTTGATAGCCATTAGCTCTGTTGCAGAAGGTCTAGCTTCTGTATTTTCCTTCTGTTGGGCATTCCTCCTCCTAGTCATTTTGGTGAGAGATGACTGAACAGATGTAGCTGGATGTATCAACTGTGGTGCAGTCAAAGTGGACCCTGGAACACTTCTGAGCAATCAGGATTCCCCACCCATATGAGAGACAAAAGAAAAGAAAAAGAAAGATAAAAAGAGAGAGAGAGAGAGAGAGAGAGAGACAGGAAAGAAAGGGAAGATGAAAGAGAAGATTCAGCCCAAATGGGCCCCAAGGTAAGATATATGAAGTATACAAACAAAAACAGACAAACAAAAAGACTGATAAAAGTATATGACAAGAGGGGCGCCTGGGTGGCTCAGTGGGTTAAGCCTCTGCCTTCAGCTCAGGTCATGATCTCAGGGTCCTGGGATCGAGCCCCGCATCGGGCTCTCTGCTCCACAGGGAGCCTGCTTCCTCCTCTCTGTCTCTGTCTGCCTCTCTGCCTACTTGTGATCTCTCTCTGTCAGATAAATAAATAAAATCTTTAAAAAAGAAAGTATATGACGAGAAAAAAATATATATGTATATGCAAATAAAGAAAGAACCTCATCAACAAGAACCCCAAGTGTAAGATTTATATATTAATGTCTGTTTCTAGGACTCCAGTTTCTTTAGCTCATGTTTTGATTCTGTGATTTTTTCCAGTTTCGTCTCAGATACAGTAGTCTTTTCATTTTCTTCTGGCTTAAACATGGACACATTGGAAGTTAGTTACCTGGTGATTGGTAAAAGCACAGACTGCCAAGTTGCAGGGAGATCAAGAGTCTTCTGCTGACATTGCACAATAAATCTCACAAAAGCTTTAAATATGTACAGTATTTTTTTCTACCTGACAGCATGTCTTTCTTCAATTGGCTAATATTCTCCCATTCACAAGAGGCTGATAACTTTTAAGCTTCCCTGGGAGGGTTGTGCACGTGCTCTTGTTTTGGATTTTCTTATTTTGTAATCTGCATTGTTTGTGCTGACAATTCCTAATGAAAGAGATGATGAGTGACTTCCAGCGGTGAGGCTTCTTGTCAACAGGTTATGAGTAGTTAAGTTTGTGGGGAGTCAGAAGTTAGGGGCAGGTTTTGGGCTGCGCCAAAGGTTGGCGCTCCTAACCTCCCTGTTCACCAGTCACCTGTACTAACTTTCACTAAAGTTACGTGAACGCGGTCTCTCAAAATATCTCACGAAACTGTACTCACTGCTCTCGGTCTGAGGTTGGAAGATCACAAAACAACCAACACTAACGAATTCTTATCATCCAACTCCAAGAGAGCAAAGAGAAAGTAGGTGGGACCAAAAAAGATCTCAAAGAAATAATGATTTTAAAATCTCCAATTTGGGAGAAAGGCATAAATCTACAGATTTAAGAACCTGAACCTCAAATAGAATAAACCTAAAGAAACTCATGCCAAGATATATCATAATAAAATGTCTAAAAGCTGATGATAAACAAATAATCTTGGAAGAAGTCAGAGAGAAAGGACACATCATTTATTGGGGAAAAATGTTTTTCATCTGAAATTTTGCAGGTCAAAAGAAAATAAGCACACTTTAAATGCTAAAAGAAAAGAACCATCAACTGTGAGATATAACTGACAAAACTATCCTTTGGGAGTAAAGACAAACTAAGATACTCTCAGATAAAATCAAACTAAGAAAATGTGTCACTGGCAAACCTATCCTTTCCTTATACAGAAAGGAAATATAATAGAAAAAGGCTTGGATTCCATAAAGAAACTTAAAACATGGAATCAGTACAAATAAAGATAAATAGACCATTAATCTCATGATTAGCCTCAAATCACATTTGATAATGAAGTAAAAATCATAACACATCACATGTTGTACAATGTATACCAAGGAAATTCTCAAAATAATTATTGACAAATTGGGGAAGGTAAAGGGATCTTAACATATAAAATGTCAACATTTACATTAATTGGCAAAAAGCATTAATGCCAGTTGACTGTGATAAGATTTTTATGTACATTATAATATCCAAACCAATCACTAAGAAAACTCTAGAAAGCAACATACCATAGAACACTATAAATAAAGAAGAAATCTTAAATACTTTTCAAGTGACTCACATATCTTGGACTATTTGGGCTACCATAGCAAATTACCATAGACCGGGGGCTTAATCAACAAATATTTAGTACTCACAGTTCTGAAGGATGGAAATTTCAAGATCACGTTGCCCTTGACAGATTCATTTCTCAGTGAGGGTGCTTTTTCTGGCCTGTAGACGCCACATTTTCATATGTCAGAAAACAGAAAGAGCTTTTGTATCTTATTGCTGAATGTCCAACTTTCCAGCAATGGGAACCAACGCTGAGTCCCTGATATGCCACCATTCTTCAAAAAACTCCTTACTTGATAATAGTAGATGCTGCCAAAGGAAGTCAGTGATTCATTCTTAAAAGGTAGATACATAATGCAGGTATGGGCTTTCCTTTCCTGCCCAAAGGGCATCAGCTAGTGCAAGTATTTAGAACTTTATTGAGTGTTTCCTCTATCAACACGGGATCCATTTTCCATCATATCTGTTCAGGGTTCTTTCTCACATTATCCCAAATGTTGGGAGTGGCCCATAACTTGGCATCCAAAATACTATACAGAAGTTGTTGGCCTGATAACTTGTATACAGAGTGATGTACTAGCTGAAAGGCAATGCTTTAGTAAAATGAAGCACCATCCATCAGGACAAGCTCTACACTATTATAACATATTCATACATATACATATGCTGATGCATGTATATATGTCCTTTATGTAGTGCCATTTCTTCAACGGGAACATGAAGTCCAAGATTCATGGAGTTAGAAACAGAAGTAGCTCTTCTTATCAATACTCCCAGTGTGCTTTCACTCACCTCAATTTTGGGCTCTGAAAATTTAGAGGTTTTGGTTCTGAAAAGGAGAACACTGATGCCAAGGGACAGGGAAAGAGAGTTAGTGAAACATAAGCAGTGATATGGGACATGGGACTTGGATATGACACATTCCTTGTGTTAAGAGAGCAGAGGTCAAGAACAGGAATCACCATCTTGACTGGGGAATTGATCCTGATCATCAAGAGAGCATAAGGGTGCAGTCACACAACAGAAGGGATCAGGATGATGTTAGGTACCCAGATGTTTCTCTTGAGCAATTCTTGTATTTCTCTTGCCCAAGTTTGACAGCAAATGCAAATGTTTAGCAACTGTATCCTGAGAAAAGAATGTGCTTGGTCTCAAATATGTCCAAGACAAAGGTTTTGATTATATCTATCTATACCATGACACCAACTGTTGTCCTAGCAAGGGATGAGCATGGAGAGAATAGAACATGGGTATAGGAGAAAAGAGACAATGAGTTTTACATTTGGTCCTGAGACTAGATGTAGTATTTTGGTTAGTAATTCAACTTAATATGATTGTTTCTTATACTTCTAGAAGTTTTTAGAAACTTAAAGAAGTTGCCATCAAGGGTGATCTATGTTGAACATTGATGCCCTGCTTAGATCTCCCTTCAATGAAGAACCTATTAACTTCTGAGGATGCTTAACGTGGACCAGCTGAATGCCCTTTTGTGCTTTTTGTCAGCTGCCTGATACTTTTGCTCACAAAGTCACAACCCTTCTTACAAAATCAACATCCAACAACTGATTTAGTGAGCATAAAGGATGGCCATCTCTGTTCACTAGGGTAACACCGAAACGTGGCTATTTCTCCAGATCTCCCCATGAGAACTGTCCAAACTGTTTCTGGGTCTACCTCACAGCTCAGCTTCTCCATCTGCTACTCCTGCTTCCTTTCTCTCTCTTTCATGGGTGTGTTTGTAAGGGTACTTTTACACACTAACCAGTAACAATCTGCTTGGTAAACTAGACCTTGAAGTCTTTCTATAGAACACTTTACAAGGGGTGACACTTAGAACTAGAAACAGGATGTGAGCTGCCCTGTGTTCTGGAATCATGGAGGGCAGATATATTCAAAAGCAATTAGATTCCTGAAATGTAAATCCATGTTTCTCCCCCTCCCAATTTTGCAGTCATCTTTTAGGAACTTAATTACTAGATTGTGGCCAGAAGTAAATTGGCTAGGTAGACGGAGAAATGGTATTGCCCTAAGATTCAGAGCAGAACAGAGCAATAAAAAATTACCTGAAAGCAAACAGAAAAATAACCAGTAAATCCAATAGGTAATATGCCATATTCTCCACTTAGAGGACATGAAATTTTTGCACTTTTAGGAATAGAATTGACATTTAAAAAAACTTTTAAAATATAAACCTCCATTTCAAAATAGGTTTTAAAGAGCTAGTAAATCTTCCAGGGATCAGGTTTATATTTCTCTATATTTTCTGCTGGTGGTCAATATATTCAGTAAAATTAGTTGTTTCCTATATACATATTTTTAAAATTTATCTATCTTTCTGTCTGTCTACCTACATATCTAAGTATAATATATTTTAAAATTCAGAAAAATAAGCATTATGCAATGGCTGCTAAAATTGTAGCTAGTCCCTGTATGACTAAGTAGAGAGTGGCTTCCACCATCTGATCAATACTGAGTTATTACCTGGGAAAATACTAGATATTATAATAAGAAAACTAGGTAAGGATATTAGGTATATGGGGTGCCTCTGTGGCTCAGCCAGTTAAGTGTCCAACTTTTGATTTCAGCTCAGGTCATGATCTCAGAGTCCTGAGATTGAGTTGCATGTCAGGCTCTAGTTTCAGCTCTGAGTATGCTTGAGATTCTCTCTCTCTCTCTCCTTCTCCCTATGCCCTTGCCCCACTCATGCTCTATCTATTTTTAAAGTAAATAAATAAAATATTTTTTTAAAAAAGAAAAAGAATACAAGGTATAGAAAAGGTAAGAATTATCTTCTCCATGCATAAAGAGAAAGCACAACAAAATCACCTAAGCAAAATATGCTAAGATTTAAGATTGCTACAACTAGTCCCACAATAAATTGAAAACTATTTCTTTCTTCAAGATTCTTTGCAAGGGAAGAGTAGAAGAATAAGATAACAAGTACCGTCAGCTAAAATTTCTACTATGACAACACATATGATCGGAGACAACTTTTGGGGGGTTTATTTCAGGCATATATAATTTATAACTAAGATTATTGAAATATATTTATTGAACTTTCTTAAATCAAATAAGAAAAACATAATTGATATAAATATTTAAAATCTGTCCATGACTTCTCAATAGCACACTTATTCCATGTATTAAAGTGATTTAATTTATTAAATAAAGTTTCTTGTAACTACTAACATAGCTATTTAAGATTATAGAGTACAATTGAAATATTTATTTCCATAATATTAATTTTAAATAGTTTAAAATTAAAATCATTGCCTTTTAAAAAATTATTTAAAATCAATTAACATATGGTATATTATCAGTTTCAGAAGTAGAGTTTAGTGATTCATCAGTTGCATACAACACCTAGTGCTCATTCCATCAAGTGCCCTCCTTAATGAACTTCACCCATTTAACCCATCCCCCCAGCCCCCACCCCTCCAGCAGCCATTAGTTAGTTTCCTATAGCTAAGAGTTTCATATGGTTTGTCTCCCTCTCTGATTTTGTCTTGTTTTATTTTTCCCTCCCTTCCCCTATGTTCACCTGTTTTGGGAAATCCATGATTGTATTAAGATTAAGTAATCAAAATGACAGGAAGCAATTAAATAAATATAAGTATAAATAAATATGAATAAAAAATATAAATGTAGTAAAAGTATATACCTTTTGTATGAGTATATTTGAAATAAAAACATATTTGTGAGTCATAAAAAAAGCCTTAAAAATTTCTCTTCATTGAATTTTTAATCAATTAGGAAATATTTCCCTTAATAGAGTTGCACTGTAAAATAAGTATACTGAAATATACTCAATTTTTTTTATTATTTGAAGTATATACTTCTTAAGGCTTTAACACAATTTTTTTCAGTGAAATACAGCAAATTTTCCAAAGTGATTTAAACTTTCAAGGTAAATTGCTTTGGAATATCCAGAGGAAAGTATCTGTATCTTGAGTGTATGTGACTAATGGTTACATTTTCATCTCATAAATCTGTACGTAAAATTTAGTCATTTACTAACACTCTGATTTAAAGCATACATGAATTTTTCTTTGAAGTAAAGTAGTCAGAATCACATTAGGGGCAAACAGTTACAAATAAAATATGTTGACCTTCGCACATGAAGACGACACTTCTGACATTCCTTGAATTGAATGAAACACTGAGTGATTTTTTTCTGAAAATTAGATGGTTGGGCCTTAAGTTGTCTAGTTTCTTTTTCTGTACTCTGAGCTAGCTGTGCCTTTTTCACTTTATTTCTCTATGGGCTAGTGGCAATATTTAAAATTTTAGTTAATGAATTTTTATATCCCAAAACATTTCATATATATAAAAAATGAGGCATTAAAATATTAGTAGGCTTGAGTAAATATAAATACAGCAATATTTAAATGCATTGGGAGAAGGATGTATTATAAAAGTATAAATAGGTTCAGGTATTCTAATAATTATTAATAATAACTTTGAATATTAGAAAATAGATGCACTACTTGATTTTCCTAAAAGAATTTGAATATATGATACTTAAATTTAGAACAGAATTGTGTTCCATGGAATTACATTTCTGACTTATTCAAACTTAGTAAAAGAAAACCTAATCTTAGCCATATTTTCTATGAAGCTTTAATGAGTTGTGATCCAATTAAAGTTACCAAAATTCTACATAAGATACTTTTTTCCCAACACTAACAAATATATTTCAGACACTGCAAATGTCATTTTAATTTTTTTTCTTTTTTTAAGTTTTTGTTTAAATTCCAGTTAGTTAACAAATAATGTAATATTAGCTTCAGGCGTACAATTTAGTGATTCAACATTTCCATACAACATCCAGTGGTCATCACAAGTGCACTCCTTAATCACCATCACCTATTTCATCCATCTCTCAGCCCACCTTCTGATAGCCATTAGTTTGTTTTCTATACTTAAGAGTCCATTTCTTGGCTTACCCATCTCTCTTTTTTTCTCTTATGATCATTCGTTTCATTTATTAATTGCCACATAGGAGTGAAATCATATAGTAATTTATTTAATACTTTCCCCTTAACTTCAACAAAATAATGAAAAAGTTATATTCAAAATATGCTAGTGGTAGGAAGCTTTTTTCTTACCAAAACTGTCTCTTAAGCTGCAAATGCCTTAATGTTTATCATTGTTTTTGGAAAAAATGTCTTTATTATCTCCTCTCTAATTTTTAGACACTACCCAATGAATAACATGAGAAACCATTGAAAGCACACAATTTCCAAATACAACTGTTTCTGACATTCAGAAAAAAAAAATCTATATAATAATTATTTTAATAAAAGCACCAAACTATCAATAATAGTTTCTTTGAGTGGTGGCTATGTTTTAATTAAATATCAAGGGTATAATGTTAACTTAGTCACAATCCTCTCAATTCAATAGAGATTATCAGCAGCCGGCAGTGCGAGGCTCTTGTTACGTTTTGTTGTTATTGTTAAAGCTCTATTTTCTTTTCCAGTTCTTGTTCTCCCCTCATAAAGCCTTTATATAAAATTTGTATTTTTAATAGACATTTAATTATATTTTACACAAAGACATTGGGTTATGCATTTATCATTCCCAGCTAGCTGTTTGTAAAAACTGTCTATGTCTAACTTGTTTCCAATTGTTGCATAATCTTTCACAGTATATATCAATCACCTTTTGTTATTGTGTCCATCCAGTGATAGGTTTCCAGGGTACTCATCTATCTTCAACCAAAAGCATTAATAACCTGAATATCTTTGCAGATATCCTACCAATGAAATGTGTTAAGAATTACACTAAGAAGTATGTCCAGGAATAGGAATACTGAGTTATAAAGCACATGCATTTCTATTTCGACAATGCAATGTCAGAAAGTTATTATTTCAGTTTGCCTTCCCTTCTATAAGTGTTTCTATATCCCTACATTCTTGTCAACACTTGATATTATACAGATTTCTAGTATTTTCCACAGTGTTAAATGTTAATGGATTTAATTGCTATTTTGTTTGCATCTTATTATTTTTCAATATCAGTTTGGATATCTCTGTATATATTTGTCAGGATTTGTTTTTTTTTTTTTTTTTGTCTATAACCTACTTTATCTTTATTCTTGGGCAATTTTCCCTATAGGCTCTGGTATTTCTATTGTTATAAGCAAGGATTTGCTGAATATTTCAAATATTAATTCCTTCTTAGTCTAGGACTATCTGGGTATAATCTCTAACCTTTTCCAAAGTAGTTAAATTTTGTCTAAGGTATTTGTTTGTTAATTAGAATTTTTATTTGTTTGTTTGTTGCTTGGTTGGTTGTTAATCAGAACATTTAAGCTCACCATAATCAATTCCATCATTCTTTATTTTTTATACTTTTTGGGAATTGTGTATGAATTTACTCTTCCATTTTGTGTCATTTTCTCTTTAGATATTTTTTAGAACACATCTCAATTTGAATCTGTCTAACATTTTGTCATCTTATTCATTATGGCAGGTATACCACAGAAATAATGTTGTGGCCTTCTTAGACCATTATATCAAGAGGCAGATGATGTCAACCATTGCTATTTACTTTAATCTCCTGGTATGAAGACAACTCTCTGGTTTCTTCATTGTAAGGTAGTTATTTTCTCCTTTTAAATTAATAATTGCATCGTGGGAAGATACTGAGAGACTGTATAAATGTACTATTTTTTTCTTTATTCATACTGCAGAAAACAAGGAATCATCAGAATTATGAAATTGTTTAAAATTGAAAAGCTAAAAAAATACAGTAAAAATGAAATAAAAAAGAAGAGAACAGAACATATTCAGGGAAAAGAAAAGTTCAAAAAATTTAAAGAATGTATAATTAACTTCCTCAAATGTTGTGCCTATGTGAAATAACAATGGAATTTCTACAATAATAATTGATCAGATATTTTCACTCATTAGTTTTATTGATGATTCTTGGCTGAATAGTTTGGCAACTGGCAACTGGCAACTTCTTAACTCCATGACTTCTTATACGATTGTTCGCTTTTCTATTGTAAGAGAGTTGTTTTCCTGCTACACCATTTATTTTGATATTTATGTATTTCTATGTGCATTTCTTTATTTATAGCAGTGTGTTTATTGGTTTCTTGTTTTATTCACTAATTGTATCCTTTTTCTACTAAAGGTCCTTTATACATGTCCCCATTGTTGTTTGATAGCTACTTTATTTTCTGCCACCACACAATCTGTCAGGCTCATTTTCTATCTATATCACCCAGACCTGGAAGCAGTCATTTCTCCAAGGAACACTGGTTCCTTTTTGTGAAGAATAAAATATGCATAGAATAATATTTAAGTTCAAAACTGGAATGATAATTGTGCTCATTTCTTCTGTGGTGTCATTGATTGTCAAACCTCTCAATGGACGAATGGGGAAGGAGATGCATGAATTCTCAGATCCTACATACATGTATACATGAGTATGTGTGCACACACATACACATAAATATATATCTATATACATAAAGTTATGAGTTCATGATTTCAAGCCAGGTCCCCTTTTCCATATTTATATTTCCCTCCCTGTCAGTGAAAAAACCATTACTTAAAAGAGTTTTACCTATTTGTCAGTCCACCATACATAAATAGTATAGTCTGGTTTCAAAATTGCTAGCCTATGGCTGTGTGAAGAAGAAAACAAAACTCTATGAATTAGAGTTTAGATTTTATATTTTTTCTTTAGCCTGAGGTTATATAGATTAAATACTGCACACATTTTAGTTTTTTACTTTCCCAGACCTATCTTTCACCATTGTTAAGTAATTCACTTAAAATATGTTTTAGTTCCTTTGTTCCCTTTTGTATTTTATTTTAAGTACTGTTTTCCCAATGTCATTTATTATAATTATTTTCTTTGGGTCTGTGAAACATTATCATGGTTCCAAAAGTCAGATATGTGCAAAATGAAACGGAAAAGTGATTTCATTCCATATCAATGCTACCCTCTCCACCCAGTCCTCATCCATCTTCTCTAGGTAACCCAGCTCATTGTGCTCTGTTGTATCATTTGTGGCTTCCCTTTTGCAATATTGAAATACACATATATTTTACTGTTCTTCCTTCACCTTTTTTTTTTTTTAAACACAAAATGCACCAACAAGTGGCATTTCTCAAAAAGTACAGAAAGTAGAGAGTGACTGGGTTAGGAATGACTATGTTATCAAAGCAGATCAGAATATGATTTTATGTCAAAGTAATATTTTTACTGAGAAATGAGATAAAACAAGAAGTCCTGTAAAGTATCAGATTTTCTATGCTTCAATGTTGATGTTTGTCTTCATGTTCTAGCTATTCAACTTTTACATGTCTTGTGGATTGTTTTGGCTTCATGATATTATCCTAACCTAACCAGATCATAATACGTTCTTATATTTATTACTTCGATAGTGAATATGAATCCATAAAATAAATCCTTTCCATAGACAAGATGGTCTGATTAGATCACTTTTATGATGTTAAAATCATAGAACTATGTAATGCAAAGTTGACATCTATTTGCTATCATTATATTATACTCTAGTATATATTATAATGTTGTATGGAATTCAATCTCTTGTTCTGTCTGATAAGTAGAAATATAAATTTTAGCAATGTTAAACAAAAAGACCTGGTAAGAGAGTCATCAAATGTATTATCATTGTTAAGTGATTTTATGTGAATGCTAAATGTTAAAAGAAATGGGAGGAATGTAAACAAAGAAAATTAAATATAACTGAAGATGTGAGAATGAGTTAAAATGACATTTATTTTACCTAGTTTTAAATCTTAATATACATCCATATATCTACCTGTCTCTCTCACTCTATCTCTCTATAATGCCATACAAACAAGAGTTCACACTAATTATCTCTAATATATTTACTATATGCTTAGACATAATATATTTTATTATTTGCTCAATACTAGAATATACATACAACAATTTAAAAATTCTTAAATCTCACTCTGAGTAGCAAAAAAACTGACTGGAGTACAATAACTGTTTACTGTTCTTTTTGGCTGTAGCCTTACATTAAACGGTCAAAATGTTACATTCAAAAGTTGCCTAAGTTCAATTCCTCCTCCTTGCTTCTGTGTGGTATGGTTAATTATTCATTTGAAATTGAGGCATTCATTTAGTTCTATTTGTATTCCATTTTGAGTTTTCTTTTCCTCTTTGAATTTATTCTTTAGTATGTGAAACATTAATATAGCTCCGAAAGGTCTGTACATATCCAGAAATCATTGTCTACACTCCTTTTGTTTCATTTTATTAATGAGGTAGAATCCACATGCTATAAAATTTATCTTTTTTTTTAAAGTATACAGCTCATGGTTTTGAGTATATTTACCGTATTTTGTTTTCCCATTTGTTCCATCCTGTCCCCTATCCACACCCAATATTAAACAAACTTAATATAATATAAACTTTGTTTATAGATAAGGATACTAAAACTTAGAAAAAACATGTAACTTTTACAATATCATAATTCAGTGTTTATAAATTGAGTTTAGAACCCAGATCCTTGAGACCAAGATCCCTGCACTTATTAACTCCAAAATGCTTCCTCTATTGTTAGAATCCTGGTACAGATACCACAACAGCTCATCTGGATTTTTACAAAAGCTCCCAAGTCATGTCATTGCCCTTCCTTGCTTCTGTCTGTTCTTGACAATGCAACCACCACTATCCACTGAAAAACGGAGGTCAGACCATGTCTCTTTTTTGACTGAATTTGTAAAACTTTATCCTTTAAATGAGAGTAAAACCCAAGTACTTAAATGATCTAAAATTTCAATATGATGTTCCCACCTGCATTTTTATGGTTTCATCTTCTAACACCGTGTGATGCACCAGCCATGCTAGAATCCTTGCCAAACAACAAAGTTTCTCTCCTTTAAATCTATTATTATTACTACTATTATTATTTTTATGCTCACCCTTCTTAATGTTGTCACTGTTGTTCACTCTCTTTAATATATGTTAGCTGATCAGGGAGTCATTTTCTGACGAAAATCCACTTTTGCCTTGCCCTGAATTTTGTATCACCTCCCTTAGTTACTTTTCTTTGTACCACTTATTACTGGTGTCATAGGTTAAAAGTCTTATCATCATTCTTCTGTCCCCATTAGGATGACAGCAGGGATTATGATGGTTTTGCTCTCTACATAATTCCCAGCACTCATAACATAGACTCCTCCAACAAAATGAGAGATTGAATTTTTATAGACCAAAGATGATGGTGTGCTATAATATGTGGGATGTATTTAGTTTGATTCTCTACTCCAGAAGTAGCATAGAAAAGAATTAAACTAAATGAAGATATAGTATACTAACATCTGCTACTAATGAATCTTGATATTGCTATTTTCTATCATACAGATAATTATATAGTATCTTATTTGCATGTGAATATATATGGGTGTAAGTTATTGCAATTAAGAAAATGAAGAATCACTTCATGTACATTATTGTGACCAATTAATTTATAAGATTTTATTATGAGGAATTTCTAACTCTGTAAATTCCAAACTCTGTAAAGGAATTTCTAAATTCTTCCTTAAAATTAATTTATTACTGTAAAAAATAGAAGTTAATACAGCAATCTGTTGCTGGGTGTCTAGTTTTGAATTACAGACATTCATTGAATGAACAGCTTTAGCTGTTGAACCAATGAGGATCTTTTGGAAAACAGAAATTGCTAAATATTCAAAAGTTAATGTTCACTGTTAGTTTAAAGGTAAAGTTAAAAGAAAAGATATTTAATGGACTCTGACAAGTATTTAGAATAAAAACATGTTAAAAATTACACTACATTACAACCATGACATGCTTATTGCTAATGAAATAAATGTAAATTTTTCTTTATTCCTTTTGACTGATAAAAGGAACAGTGAACACCTCTTATTTAAATCTACGTTGACCCTATATTTGAAGCATTTCTCACTAGCTGGAATTGATATTTGCTAGTGCCTAGTGACTAAAAAAAAGCCTGATATCTTCCTTTCTTTTCTTCCTTTAAAAAAAATTATTTATATTTCTCTAATGAAGCATTTTAGAGTACATAAGGAAGAAAGTCAAGGATATTGATGAGCTTTTATTTTGTTGTCTAACGAGATGGTGTGTTTTCTTAAGGCAATAGACTTGCAGATTAGGGGGGAAAAAAGGCAGTCAAAGGATTGGTAAAAGGAACTTAAGGAAAAAAGTAATCTCTCAATTTTGAGCATTTTTAGATTCTATTCCACCTGAAGTTGTGATGTCTGCTATAAAATGTTTTCAAAAAGCCATAGCCTAGTTATTTACTCATACAACAAAATGAAGGGTTTTGTCAAAACCACCTCAAAAACAGATGTGACTATCAAAGGAAGTAAAAACGAAAACCTGGTACAATAGTGCAATACTATTTTCTACAGATCAAAATCAATAAGATGGATGAAATTCATGAGAAAAGTTAAACCTAGATAATATGTAATCTACTTATCCATGATACCTAGATGCACTTATAGGATGCTTTTAATATTCAGAGTGAGTTAGTGGTATAAAAGACACATTCAATTAGTATGTTAAGTGTGCAGTATGTTAAATGTAAGAAACAGCAAAGATACTAGCAATTAATAATTTGATTTAAAAAAAGAGTACTACTTTTAGTTAGAAAGACATAAATAAGTCATGATTATGACATATCTGGGGTAACAGATATGTCTCCCCTACATTGGTCACCTACTGGTGACACTCATATGGTCCTATTCTGCTCATATGGCTGAAGCCCAAGAAAAATAGAAAAAAACTCATAACTGTTCAGCAGGATAATTGGCAAGCTACAGCTCTTGGTGAGGCATATTTTCACCCATTCTTATGAATAATTCTAATGGAAGATTTGTATGTATCACTGGCTCAGTCATCTTCCATCTGTTGGGGACATTTTGCTCAACTCTTTACTCTTGTTCTTATAACTAGATTTTGTGGAGAAGCTGATGGTGGAGAGAAGGGAGAAAGACAGAAAATGTATAAACATTGCATAACACAGGGGTGCCTGGGTGACTTTGTTGTTAAGTGACTACCTTCAGTTCAGGTCTTGACCCTGGAGTCCCAGGATTGAGCCCCACATTGGGTTCCCTGGTCAGCAGGGAGTCTGCTTCTCCCTCTACTCCTCATTCTGCTTGTGTGTTCTCTCTCTCAAATAAATAAATAAAATATTTTTAAAAATTGCATCACTTAGAATTCAAATAGTGGTATCCTTCTACCCACAAGTACCTTTTCCTAAGTATATTTGTCTCCCTAATATCTTTCTCCTTGCTTCTCTCTGTGCATTTCAATTTAATTTGATAAGCTGTCACTTTAAATTGGTCTGTGAGCATTTCTATTCCATGACATCAGGGATAGTTACCTGGTATTGTACTTGAAAGCTACTACCTCATCAAGATAATTGACAATAGCATGGTAATGATTGATGTGATAAGGCACTACTGCCCTTTGACCCTAGCAAAAGATCAAATGCATCACATTTGTTTTTGAGCCTTATTAGATTCCATTTCTACACAAACCACTCCCCATAGGCCTAGGGAATGTTTCTACCTAGAGCACAGGTCTCTATCTTTGGAGGTTATGCATTGGATCCTTGGGACTAAATTCTGAATTCAAGTTATTCTCAGACCAATATCAGAATCTGCACGTGCCTTTACCCCAGGTCTATCTTCAAAGTGACCAAGAGACTTGTTTTCAGAGCACATGAACAAAACTTGGTCATGTGGGCAACTGGTCCACCTCCATGTGTTCAATGCCCATCAGAGAGCAGGATGAAACAATGAATGCTGAAAGTATATATTTAGGCTGGAGAACAGGGCTGGCCCTGTCCACAGTACCATATTTCATTTTGGGGGTAGAAGGAGTTTAAGATTTCCAAATTCAAACCTGGCTTTCCAGGTCTTTATAAAGGTATATTTATCAAAGTGGAAAGATAGAATATACTTTATTTCACAATCTGTTAACTTGATTTTTAACTTTTAAGTATTTGGACATATGGTATGTGGGTTGCCATTTGTGCCCAACCTTCTTGCAAGTACTAAGACTGGGACTGCCTTTAGGCCTTTATTTATCTATTTAAAGAAGGAAAGTGTAATACCATGTGAAAACAGAATGATTTTTCGAAGCAGTAGCGGAACTTTGACTCAAATATTACATAATTCTCAAACAATTTTCTTCTCATAAAAAGTATTTAGCAAATAGGTTGTTTTAAATTTGAGAAAAATTTCAAACAGAATAACTGATGTTTAAGGAAATGCAATTTTAAATAAATAAATGAGGTTATGGAAACTGGGCAAAATAAGGTATGGTGGCACAAATAATGCTTTCTGGAAAATGTTAAATGTTGGAACAGTGTACGGACTAGATTTTAATATGAAAACAATATTTCAGTCAGTTGATCAGATATCAAACTATAATACTTAAGCAAAACAACTCGAGGGCAAAAATCAGTTATGCTTTCACCTAATCTGTTATTTGGTAGGAATTTTATTACCTACCAATCCTTTCTTAATGATTTCTATTGTGGATGTTGTTTGATATATAGAAAAGTAATGATTGTACATGCTTTTGAATATTTAATTATGCAATATATAAAAGTACTTATAAACTCATTATTTTTCTGACATTTCCTGAAGATGACGGTAAACGTGGTAATGATTTTCACTGTTGAATAGTCTTTATTAAAATCTTAAGAGTTCCTTTCCTGTCAATATATAATCTATCATTTTATCACGTATAGTACACAAAAGTAAATTGAGGACCTGGAAATTTTTAAAAAATGAAGAAACAAAGATAATTTGAAGCACAATAAAGAACTTTAAAAACATGTGAGCTTTTAAAAGTTATCAGAAATATTTTGCATGACCAAACATAAAAGTAATTTCTATAAAGTAACAGTAACTAAAGAAAAAAATGTGTTACTGAATGTTTTTAAGACGGTGTAATCTATGCTTAAGAATTATTAAAAAACAGAAAGGATATATCTAAAGAATCAACTGGTGATTTGTACACAATAAAAAATGTTAAGTACAAAAATATGAGGAAGTATATATTCTACATGTAATTAGTAAAAAAAATAAGATTAGAGCAAGAGTTGCAAAAAAAAAAAGTTAAAATAGAAATTACTGAAATCAGCCTAAGAAAATTATATATCCTCAAGTGGAGAAACACTGGCAAACTGCCAAATCTAATTATTTTTGGCATATATAATGATATATTCTGAAAAAATTTCAGCATTAAAAATGTAATATTCACAGAGAAACAAATATATAACTTAGTAAAGTTCAAGAAGAAAAAAAAATTGAACCTAAAACCAGCACTACCCTCCAATTCTAAGTAATGCTAAAATTATTTTCAAATGTGCAAGGACTCAGAACTAGTAATACACATGGAGATATATATACATATATACATATATGTATATATATACATATATGTATATATATATATATATGTGTATATATATATATATAATCTTAAGCATTACCACAAGGAAAGAGTAAGATAAAAGAAAACATATCAGTAAGTCAATGAATGTTAGGGGCTATTAAAAATAACAGCTTTATAATGATCTAGGGATCATTTGACCTTACAAAGTACTTAAAGAAAAAGATGATTCTATGTGTAAAGTTTTAAGACAATTTAGTGGGAATTAGTGATTACTGAACATTTTGATGTGTACTGGCTACAAGAAATGTATAACTTAATTTGGCATTCCTTGAGAGGAAAAAGAAAGCTTTATAAGGAAGACATAATTCCAACAGAAAAACAAAAAATATATTGTGATTTTGTGAAAAATGATGACATATTGTAGGTACAGATATCATTACACTTAAAATATTCACTTCGAGCAGTAGAGAGTTAATAGAGTTTCATTTCTTTCATAAGGTATTTATTTCTACATTCTACCAACTTCCTCAGTCAATAATATTAAACAGCTGAAATGTAAGAGAGATTATTGTATTCTATGTTGAGAATGACACCTAAAGACACACACACACACACACACTCAGAAAAGACATAGTTATGGAGAATAAAAAGGCAAATGTGGTTTAAATGTATAAATTGACTTTTGCCCCAAATTTTCATTCTTTCTTCCACCTTTCTCTGGTATGCTCCACTACCACATTGACTCAGCTGCATCCAGAGCTTCCATATCATTTACCAGTAAGAGGACAATATTAAAAGAGAAATCAGAGAAAACAAAGAAGTGAAATTCCTAACTTCATATTCTAAAATACATTCTTTGAAGCCAATACTTTTCAGGGGTAAGAACTGTTTTGTAATAAAATGCTATGCTTAAAAAGAATAAGCATGTAATTGTTATGCATGCCACAAAAACAGACCGGAAAAATAATAAATAAAACAACAGACCACCCTTGAAAATAACTTAGTTTCTGATGAAAGAAAAAAAATGGAAGCAGAGATGAGACCTAAATAGTACTACATTACTCTCATTTATATCTCAGTGGAAGATTTAACTGGGATTATAACATTTTCATAACATTTGAGAACTCCAGGACAGATCGGATTGCATCTTGATTCTTAGGTGAAGCTGAGTACATGACAAACCTCGCAGAGCAATCTTCCATTTAAAAGCATGGTGCGTGGACTTACAGTATCAAGACTGGCACGCTATGTTTGTGTATAGAGATCTGGAGCAAACCTGGGTGATTTCCCTACATAAAGGATGTATCATGTGGTAGAGAGCAGAATGGGAGACAGGCCTGCTGTGTTTGCATTTGAAGATACAGAGTAAACTTGTTCTAAAACAAGAGCGTGCAGTGAATGCCAAAAAGCCACATGTTGGAAAGTAAGTATAAAAAAGGCAGTGGGCAACTTCCAGCTCAACAGAACCCATTTAGGAGAGGTAGGTGACTAAGAAGCAGAGAGAGGGTTCTCCTTTTTTTGCCAAGAGGAAACTGAAGCCTTCTATCATTACACCATTCCCAGGTTAGAATTACATTAGCCTTTAAGAAGATTATGAGAAGGGATCAGTCAGGAAACAAGCAAACAAAAAAGGCATAAACAGTGAATCTAAAACAAAGAAATGAACAAACAAGTAAACAAAAACCAGGGACTGAGTTTCCCTTAATTGTGTAAAACTATAGTAAATAGTCAGGGTTCTGTATGTGTTTAAACGTTATCCAATAACTGTGGAGGTGAAAGGAATTACCATGTGGTTTTTCAGTGTCATGGTGGATGCCATGTAGCAACCCACAGTCTCTATCTCTGCTCAAGAATTTCTGGTTGAAAAGTGTATACCTTTTAAAAATATATATCTACTCTTTACTATTGATAGGGTATTTTACATTTCTGTAATTGTAGCTGATAGCTAGTGAAAAAGACTAATGAAGATGCAAATGATGTACACAGTATGTATGATAGAGTTGCAATTAAGTTCTGTTCACAGAAAATCTTGAAATTTAAAATTTATTGTCCTATAGAACTTTAATTCTGTCACTAAATAGTAATCTTATTCAAGCATTCCTTTTTTTTTTAAGCCACTATCAACACTTCACATTTTCTCACTTTCTTTTAGAATGTGCCTTCATATCATGCTAGAGTTCCCATTAATGAGTTACATATTTGATTCTCTCTTTCCTTAGAGTTTCAGTTAAAAATTAAAATTATTAGGGTGCCTGGATGGCTCAGTTGTTTGAAAGTCCAACTCTTGGTTTCAGCTCAGATCATAACCTCAGGATCATGAGATGGAGCCCTGCAACCAACTCTGCACTCAGCAGGGAGTCTGCTTGAGATTCTCTTCCTCTCCCACTGCCCCTTCCCCCCAAATAAATAAATAATTAAAAAATCAAAATTACTGAGAATAATTTGTTGTTCCTATAAAATTCCTAGGAGTGAATTTTTAATATTGCATGGATTGCAAAAGTAAAGTAATATGTTTGTTTTGTTTGTTATTTATATAAACAATTCTAGAAAAGAGATACAATGGTGCATTTGAGTGACAAACATTGAGAGACTTTAGAAATTAGTGTGTAATTATTATCAAACCTACAAAAACACAACAAAAATTATTTTATCTAATAAGACTTACCTAAGCCAAATGTTGTTGCCTTAAACACAAGCTCCAGACATTCTTCAATTGTTTTTTTTTTTTTTAATAATCCCCTGGAATTTGGGGCCAAATTCCAACACATTTTCTGAAAATGGACAGTAGGTTAAATAATGAAGTCCATGCTGGAAGCCATAGACACCAACATTTTTAGGTAATTTGAGATTGTACTTCTAAAATGACCATTGCTTTAGAAAAGTAAAATAAATAAATAAATAAATAAATAAAATGAGCATTACCTGTTATAAATTACAGGTAATTCTTTAAAGCCCATGGGTTTTGTAGTGAAGATTTTCTAAAGCCTAAGTAATTCGAAAATCTGAAAATGGCAGAGTGCCAAGTGAGTGTGTGGAAAGACAAAACAGAATATAATTCTGCATGTTTAATTCTTAAGCAATCATGAAAACCCCGAAGAAACTGTTCCTGCTGGGGTGTTGGACTAGGAAAAAAAAAAAAATTTGCAGAAGGCAGTGATGGAAGAAACAAATCAAGCTCATTTTTATCAAACAGCAGTAGTAGCTATTCTCAAATAATTTTGCATGGGAGGCCTCTTCCCATAATTCTCATCAAAGTTAATTTAAGGAAGAACCTAATTTACATTAAAGCAGTTTTGCTTCATTTGTTTTTGTTACACATACATCCATACAAAATGTCTCGTGCTCACAGATATGCTGCAATACATAGCCAAACTGGAATTAATTTTAGGACAATTGTATATCCGCAGAATCCTTCTCATTGAAACCACATTACAAAATTCTTAATTTAGGTATTGATGTAAAACAAATACTGAAAGTAGATGTAGTACAATTTCAACATTAGCAGTCGGAAGTAACATAGATATGACCTAGCAAATTGCATTCAAGATTATGAAAATAAAATATTCCAAAAGTGAAAGTTAGCTATCTGCTTAACATAATTTTGAAGAATGAAGATTTACTAATTTTTAGTACATATGCTAGACAAATGTAGAATACCTTAAACAAATAAAGCACAGTGTCGAACACATTGTAGATATTCAATTATTATAATGTAAAAAAAAAACAAACAACAAACCTAATTCCAGATATTTTGTCTATCTGCATCCTGTTGTCTTTATGGTAGTGATGATATTACTTTGAAATTAAACCTCCTCTTTAAAGTTTCTAACACAGCTGATCCATAATAATTTGGATGAAAGCTAATAAAAACAGAGAAGTGAAAAACATACTATCTTTTCATAAAATTGCATATGTGAATCTAATCTTTAATATAAAAGATTTCAGTACTGGAGACAGCAAGGAGAGTGATCAAGATGCATCTCTAAGTTTATTTTATGGACAGGGAAAAGAAAAGACATGTGTATGTATAACAGAGAAGCAGTGATTTGGGAAATTATTATAAAAATATTCCTTTAAGAAAGATTAATGGCCAATCACAATATGTTAACAAGTTTTAAGTAATCTGGTATTAATAATAGTTTTCAACTGAGAATTAAGTCAGGACATAGTAAATTATTCCAATTCTCATTTCTGGACATACCGGTACAAAATATATACATTAACAAGTATTTACAGTTGACAGAAATAGGCTATGAAAATTAGGTGTGAAGATTAAGAAAGCTATGTGCAACTAAGTCAACAGGAAAGCCACAAACTGTGTTATTAGTAGGTGACTAACATCACACAAAGAAATGCTGAAATGTATGACAGCCAGAGGCTAGAGTGTGGCTGAAGGTGGCACAAGAAATGATGATCCCTGCATTAGAATGCGCTGACGTTTTGGCAAGCAGGAAACGGGCAGTAGAGTAAATAACAGTGAGAGATGCCGGTTCATCCCAGCTTGAGGCAGCAAACATTGAGGTCATGTTTCCTCTAAATCAAGGTGAAACAAGTAGATACTTCTCTAGGCAGCCTGTGGGGCATTGTACTGGGCCGCTGAGGATCACAGAACAAACAGAGAATTAGAGGATAATGTAGAATAAGTCACTTAATCCTTCTGCATATTTTGATAATGATTAAAGTGTTAATGACTGTACATTTTTCACTTCACCACAATGCTGGGGAAATTCTAAGTGGAAGAAGAGAAAAAGAAAGCCTGAAGAGACAAGAAAACCCTGAAGAGAAAATGAATAGTAACATCAATGCACTAGTCCCACCTCTACCCTCACCCTGCTTTGGAGTAAATTCCACACCCATGTGAAATGCAGGAATGTCAGTGCCCAGGGATGCAGTGTCAATGTTAGGCCAGGAGTTTCATATAAGGCCCAACAAAGAAAGCTACAGGTCCCGATTTCAGGTTTTCTTCTGCCTCCTCTGGGGCTAGAAAGGCTACTTGTAGAGTGATCCTAATTTACCACATCATCTGGGATAGTCTGCATTTCAAGTTCATATTCTAAAGCAATTCATAATCATGCTTATTTTAATTCTTCCAAGCATCTTGTTTAGAACATATATTATAGGGTCAACCTAGCTATGGGGCTTATAGTGTCTCATGTAAACACAGTAATTTGAAGAAAGGGGTGTGGTAAAGTGGCAGGTGGATAAATTAATAAAACTGGGCATTGACCTCACTCCCACTGTGTGCGTATGTGCATGTGTGAATGTGTGTGTTTAGGAAAAGCAAAATGGTCAGTATGGTAGCTCAGTTTGGAGGCAGGGTGGAAGAAGCAAATTCTCATTGGAAGTAGCACTGTACTAGGGAGATAAGAGAGATTTTGCAACTGTGATAATCAAGAAACAATTAAATTATGCCATTGTTCTTCATATGATAAGGATAACTATTATTTTATGGTTACAATAGCAATTATATATCACATAAGTATACCTGGTAGTTTCCAGATAACCTATTTCCATTATCCCCCTTAACTCTCATTGGAACCCTTTGTGATAGGTTCTGTTACTTGGATTATTTTGTAAAGGAGGAAACTAGAGCAGAGAAATTCAACTGATTGTCTATGGTCACAGAGGACTGATTGGATAGAAAATAGGTTAATGCAATCTCTTTGGAATTTCAGCATGAACTTCAAAAATAACCCCTCAAACAGTGTTGCCTAATAAACATTCAGTAATGATGGAAATGCTTTACCCTGTTGTCCAGTGTGATAGTTCCCAGTGACATTCAATGATTAAGACTTGAAGTATGACTACATTAATTGAAAACTTGATATTTAATTCTATTTAATTTAATTCATTTAGATTTAAATAGTCAAATGTGCTAATAGGTGTCATATTAGACAGGACAACTCTAGCAAATTAGTAAGAAAATAATACATTTTGTGGCTTTTACTTTTTTCTCATGATATGTCTCACATTATGAACTAGAAAAAAATTGGATACCTGGGTGTCAAATAGTTAAACCTTTCTTAAGAACAAATATGATTATGGTAATGAACATATCAGAAACATCTTTTTTTAAATCACTCTATTAAAAGTAGGGAAAGAACACAAAAAGGGAAGGGCAGAGGGAGAGGAGAGAGAGAATCTCTAGCAGACTCTGTACTGAGCTTGGAACCCCACTCGGGGTTTGATCCCACAATCCTGAGATAATGACCAGAGCCAAAATCAAGACTAATTTTGACTAAGTCACCCAATGACCCTAGGAGTTATATAACTTTAATAATGTACTTTAAAATCTTATGGATTTTTGCAACATAAGCATTTCAAGGTAAAATATGTGAGTCCAACTATTGTATTAACAAAATGGAAAGGGAGACTCAACCACAGGTTGGGAGACAAGATTTTTTACAAAAGTCTCCAGCGAAGTACTTGTATTTAGAATATATGGTGATCTCTTATGGTTCACAAATGAGACAAACAACACAACTGAAATAGAAGTAAATGATAGGAACAAATAGCTGACCCAGAGATATATGCATGAATATGTGCTTATGAAAGATATGAAAAATCTGTATTAATTAGAGAAATGCAAGTTAAAATAACAACAGAATACAACTAGATATCTGACAGAATAATGACAATTAAAGACTAAACATATCAAGTATTATCTTGGTTGTCAATGAAATATCTGGAACTCTCAGCACTATGATTGGGAATTTAAATAGGTACAGACATACTGAATAAGAATTCAAATTTCTTAAAATGTTAAGACTGTATCTACCATATTCTATTCCATAGTGGGCCATGAGAGTGGAATTCAGCCTTTTTTTCCAGCCAAAGGAAGAGGAAGATGTGAAGACCCAAGAATTACCAGAAGTAATAAAAACCTATCATTACATAAATAATACAGAAATACACAAATGCAAATGGCCACAGTAGCTTGACTTTAATAGCCTTAAAAGAGAAACAACACAAATATCCAATGAGTGGCTACAAAAATAGTGATATAGCCTAACATTGAATACCACTCAATGAACAAACAAAATATTGTTTCGCTCAGAACAAAGTATTGTTTCTCTTAACACCATAAATTAATTTCAAAATAACTGTGCTGACTAAAAGAGACAGAGATAATGCATCCTTCTCATTCAATATTATTAAATTAATATAACAGTAAGTCCATTTTTATTGAAATGAGAGAAATCAGACCAGTGGTTGCCCAGGGACTATTTTAGTGCTAAAGATTAACTAGACATTGAAAATGAAATTTAACAAATAGCTACATCTTTAGAATATCTTTCCAAGATGCCTGCTTTAATAATAAGCAAGTGTTACCAAGATTTTACAATCACTAAATTCTAGGACACACACAGAAATTTGTACAATTAATTGTTTCTTGGTTATAAATAGACAATAACATCATATCACTAAATTCCTGGAAAATATGTATATTTAATAGACTGGTGAATGCAATAGACAGAAAATTAAAATGGCAGTGCAAATAATAAAATTAAATATTTTCTACTGAAGACATGGCTTTAACTTAGTCTAGTATATATTAATGATGCCTCTTAAAATCAAATTTATTCCTTATTACAAAGCAATGAGCTATGAAAGAATTTCCACATGTAAATGTAATTTGGAAATGGGATGGACTCAAATACACAATTTGATAGGTAAGTAATGAAATAATACTCTGACAAAACTAGATGATACCCTTTCAGAATTTATGAAATTATACAGATGGGAATACTAGATGCAAGAAATCAATTAAATTACTTTCTCTTCTATTAGGTGTCCCTAGTTGTTTGAAAAAGGCCAATATGCATAAAATATTTTGAAAATGTAAATCATATATAAATATGAGGAAATTATCATCATCCCCTTTTAAATTCTGTCTTATCCCTAATGAGATTGGGTGAAACAGCTCACAATCCTGAAGTTGAGTTTTTCCTCTGAGAAATAACTATTGCCTACTGAGGAGATTAGTAATGGGCAGAGTAAGTCTCACATGAAAATTTTCAAATGATTGGTGGGAGATTTTTGGGAGAGTCCAAGATCAGTTTTGTGAGAACCGTCCAAGGAAGATTTACTGGAATATTACTTGAAATACCAAATAGTAGATGTTATTTTTGATGTCATATTAAGAAAGTTGTAACTGATGAAGGAAGGCTTGGAAAAAAGCAAGGGGATGAAATCTTCACAGTTGCACTATACAAAAATACAACCATTTTTGTGTTAGTGTAATACACTCAATTATCATGGATAGTTATGTTAATTAATAGGTATATAATAGCTAATGATGATAATTTTACTATATGCAAAATATCTTGCACTTTCAAATGCGAATGGAATATTAATGAATTTAGTGATGAATTTATTACAAGAAAGTAAAAGAATGAAAGTCACAACTGTCAAGGTATGATTGTAATAGACAAACATAAACATAAACAAGGCTAAGTATATACTTTCAGGTAAGTTTGTGGAATTTATGAAGTTTCATCTATAGCGCTCTGATATAGTATATTTTGTATAGATTGATTTTTAGTTGGTAGAATAGGAGTATATACATTCTGTAATTTCATTGCATATATAATGTATTTAAATAATAATTGTTCTTTACCAGGATCAATAAAAATAATGGTATGGCTAATTCAGACAGTGTTAGGCAGTTTGTTTTTACAAATTTATTTTTAAAAATGTTCTTTCTTTCAAAAAGTAATTAGTATAAAACACAATGAGTTATTTTTGCTTCTCAACATATTGTTGTCATGCTTTTAATTGGAGGATACTCTTAATCATATAAAGCAATCTTTGTATTGATTCCTGGAACAGATTACAAATGGGCTGTGAGCATTCTGGAGGTCGTTATTTCCAAATTGCAAAGAATCAAGCAATGATTATCAAGGTACAAGAGTGCTTGATAACACAATCAAGAATTTACATAATTCATTATGATCTCTTTATCCAGGAAGATGTAATGATAGCATGCAGTAGGGAGATAAATTATAGAAAATTGTCTGCTTACAGCTTCATACATATTTAAAAGAAAGATTATTTTTCTGATAAACCAGGTTCTGCATTATCAAGGCTCTTTTGTGTAAAGTTATTATGCTCTTGTTGTTATGGGCCTTAAAGCTCACTTTGCTCTTTCTGCAGTGCCCACATATAAAAGCATCTATGAATATCATTATTTATAATGCATACATATGTATATATGTGTATGCACATAGATAAATATTTTTAAGTGTTTAAAATAATCATTGGTGACTTTTTGAAACTAAAACAAATGCAGCTTTTTCTTTTTATAAATTTAGTCTGTCTTCTTTAGTTACTGCCACTCATTCTAAAATTCCTTTAAAGTGCGCAATGGAAAATATAATAATGATTTTAATAAGACAGTTGAGGTTTAAATAATGGTATATAGGGATGATCATTTGCATTTTAATTCCCTCTATGACATCAGATGTATTTACTATTTTAAGCTAGGTTTTTTTCTCTCTCAATTTGAAATATCGAAAAAAATTAAATGTGTAACTTCAAATGTGATAAGTAAATCTCATATTTTAATGTAGTTAACATTTTATGAAAATGAGAGCAATATTATTTCTTGTGGCTATATGCCAAATGTCAAATAGTAAAAATGGATAAAAATTGTTCCAAGTAGTTAATTATGGTTTCTAGATAGTTGCTTATAATTATGTATATTTGATATGTTCTTTTACACAACTGCTATTTTATAAGATAGCATATACACTTAATTTATATATAAATCAGGCTGGGATAAAGAACCAAACCAACAGGAACAACAATAATATCATTTTTCTTTACATTGTCCTTGAAATAGATTTGTAAAGGGACTATTCTGTATAAGGTAACTTTGAAAAAATATCTAAACTACCTCCAAATTTTCCCTCATGATATGAGCTCCTTCTTTCTATTGGTAAACTAAGACACTGTCTAGATAAGATTATCAGCTAGAAAACTTTGGGATGGCCATGGGTCATCCCATTTTCATCTTTGGGATCATAATCTTGGACCAATCTATGCAGTTCATATCTCCTGACCTTATCACTAATTTCATCAACTTTATTATTTTTCTGACTTCACCATGTTGCTGGCATCCTCAACTCCTATGGAAATGCAACCATATATATATTTTTTTCATTTTAATTCAATTAATTAACATATAATGTGTCATTGGTTTTGGAGGTACAGGTCTATGATTCATCAGTCTTATCCAGGGCTCATTACATCACATGTCCTCCTTAATGTCCATCACTGAGTTACCCCATCCCTCCAACCTCCTCCCCTCCAGCAATCTTCAGTTTGTTTCCTATGATTAGGAGACTCTTAATGGTTTGTCTCCCTCTCTGGTTTTGTCTTATTTTATTTTTTCCTTTCTTTTCCTATGATCCTCTGTTTTGTTTCTTAAATTCTATATATCAGTGAGATCATATGATAATTTGATAATTGTCATATTGATAAGTTTTTTTGATTGACTTCTTTCACTTAGCATAATACCTCTAGTTCCATCCATGTCATTGAAATAGCAATATTTCATTTTTGGTAGCTGAGTAATACTCCATTACACATATACACATGTGCGTTGGTGTGTGTATATATATACATATATATGTATATATACACACACATACATATACCCATATACATACCACATTTTCTTTGTCCAGTCATCTGTTGGTGGACATTGGGTTCTTTCCATAGTTTGGCTATTGTGGACATATCTGCCATAAACATTGGGGTGTATGTGCCCTTTCAGGTCACTGCATTTGTATCTTTGGGGTAACTATCTAGTAGTGCAATTTCTGGGTTGTAGGGTTGCTCTATTTTCAAATTTTTGAGGAACCTCCATGCTGTTTTTCAGAGTAGCTGCACCAGCTTGCATTCCCACCAGCAGTGTAGGAGGTTCCCTTTTCTCTGCATCCTTGCTCTACGTCTGCGACTTCCTGGCTTGTTAATTTTAGCCATTCTGACTGGCCTGAAGTGGTATCTCATTGTTTTAATTTTTATTTCCCTGATGCTGAGTGATGTTGAGCATGTCTACATGTGTCTGTTGGCCATTTGGATGTCTTCCATAGAGAAATTTCTTTTTATGTCTTCTGTTCATCTCTTGATTGAATTATCTGTTCTTTGGGTGTTGAGTTTGATCAGTTCTTTATAGATTTTGGATACTAGCCCTTTACCTGATATGTCATTTGCAAATATCTTCTCCCATTCTTTTGGTTTGTCTCTTGGTTTTGTGGACTGCTTCCTTTGTTGTGCAAAAGCTTTTTATATTGATGAGGTTCCAATAGTTAATCTACACTTTTTCTTCCCTTGCCTTTGGAGACATGTCTAGCAAGAATTTGCTGCAGCTGAGGTCGAAGCGGTTGTTGCCTGTGTTCTTCTCTAGGATTTTGATAATTTCCTGTCTCATACTTAGGTCTTTTATCCATTTTGAGTCTATTTTTGTGTATGGTGTAAGGAAATTTTCCAGTTTCGTTCTTTTGCATGTGACTGAGTCTAATTTTCCCAACACCATTTTAAGAAATATTTTTTGTCTTCTATGCTTAAAAACCTTCAATAATGCTTCCTTGTTCTAAAGATAAAATTTATTTACTGTAGCATCCAACAATTTTATGGTCAGAATGACTTTTTTTTTTTCTAATTCATATTTCACACTCTCTTTACTGGTTTTTTCCCATGTCCTGTGTCATCAACTATTTTTTTTCCCACACATTTGCTCTTCTTCCTATATTTCTAATTCTGTTTATGTTAGGGAATTTCCCCTCGTTAACAGCTTTGACTTCAAATCCTCTGGTAAACTTCTCTTGAATCCTAAAATTTAGATAATAATTGTCAAAATCAGACTTCAGACTTACTAGTAAACATACTAGACAGCCAATATTGATAGGCCAAGTCCAAGAAGTTGTTTTTATTAGTGTGTGAATAAAAGGGAGAAAAAAATAATGCGATACAGAAACAGAGAAGGGAGTTGTAAGATCCAAATTAATATATATATATATATATATATATATATATATATATATATATATATATATATATATATATATATGGTTACACTTGAACAAGAGTCATAATATTTCTTCTGATTTTGACTAATTTCCAGAAATGAGATCACCTCTAGCATCCAAGATGTAAGAGTCAGTATTTTAAACCTATTCTATGCTCCATGGTCTTTTAATTCATTTTTACAAATTGAAGAATGAATATTGATAGGGGACACTTGACTAAGAAATGCATTCAGAAGAAAATGTTTTTTAATAAAATAATCATTAAAAGTCGTTCCACTTGATTAGATTACAAAAATAGCAACTGAACTTAAATTTTTTCCCCTCTTCCTCTTTCTACAGCTTACTCTGGTAAAAAATAACTAGTTTCAGCTTTCTCATTCCCATACCCTCACTGTATGAAAAAACATTGCAAATAAAGAGACAAGTCAGAAAAATAGAAAGAAGTTGTAGCAGGAAAAAAATAAAAAGGAAGAAGAGAAAGATACATGAAAAAAGTATAAGAAAAGGAGATTCAGAAAGGGTAGATTAAGGAGTGCCCTTGTGATGAGCCCCCGCCATTTCATGGAAGGGTTGAATCACTATTTTGTACACCTGAAACTAGTATCACACTTTATATTAACTAACTGGAATTTAAGTAAAAACTTAAAAAAAAAACCAGTCACTTTGCAGAAGAAAACAAAAGAAGGGGTAGAAATGAGGTATTATGTGAAAGTAGTTACTTCTAAATCATTATTTTCTACTTGATTTTAATATTTTGAAAATAAGATAATTATTTTTTTTCATCAAATCTACTCAGAAATAAGTGAACGATTGAAGAAAGGATATCTAACAGTATCCAAAATACTTACACAATTCACCATTTTTCTCTATGACATTTTCCCTTCGACTTCAGAAAGTAGAAAAGTGGGATAAACTTAACTGAAAAAAGTTGCTATCGTCTTTGAATTAACACTGCTCCCATGCCAGCTGAGGCATATGAACACATATGGATTATGCTGAAACTGAAGATGTTCTACTTGGTTTTAGATCCACTTCTCCATATGCTTACTGTATACCCTTGGCCAACGTGTATGCCAGTTACTTGGGTATCTAAAAGAATGCAGTTGGACCAGATAACCTACCAGAGCTTTAAACCTCTATGATTCTTTTCTTTTCTTTTTTATCCACACCCCACCCCAGCATTTAAAGATAAGTCACTGCTATTAAGTCAGAGAATGTGGATAAAGTCTTAAGGTTATAATTAAGCAATTTCTAGTATCTTTAATCTCATTACTGCCTTTCTAGTGGTTTTATTTCAGAAATATCTAACATAGATGATTTTTTCCTAATGTTGTAAACTGCCTTGAAGCTAAGAAGCTCTATCAAAGTAATAGATATTTATCCTCTTTGGATTTTTTTTTATTAATTAAATTTATTTATTTTCAGCATAACAGTATTCATTATTTTTGAACCACACCCAGTGCTCCATGCAATCTGTGCTCTCTATAATACCCACCACCTGGTACCCCAACCTCCCAACCCCCGACCATTTCATTCCCCTCAGATTGTTTTTCAGAGTCCATAGTCTCTCATGGTTCACCTCCCCTTCCAATTTCCCCCAACTCCCTTCTCCTCTCTAACTCCCCATGTCCTCCATGATATTTGTTATGCTCCACAAGTAAGTGAAACCATATGATAATTGACTCTCTCTGCTTGACTTATTTCACTCAGCATAATCTTTTCCAGTCCCATCTATGTTGCTACAAAAGTTGGATATTCATCCTTTCTGATGGAGGCACAATACTCCATAGTGTATATGGACCACTATCCTCTTTGGATTTTTATGCTTATTTTCTTAATATTGTCAAAGCAACATAATGCCTATGATCTATTTAACTTAGGAAGTGTTGGCACCAGTTGAAAAGGTTTTTAACACATTATTTTGAGGATGATAATGAACTTTCAAACATTGTCTAATGCAGAAATTGTATCAGAGTGCATGTGTATAACGTGAGTTTCTTAGTAAATATGAGTGTTTTAAAGATACGCTATATTTCAGAGAATAAATTTTTATATGCTTAAAAAATGTGGTTAATAGAAATTAGGACAAGTTAATCCACATGTTGAATTCTTTTTGACCATCTTATCATATATATGTGTGTTTGTTTTAAGTTTATTAAAAATACACAGAGGGCACCTGGTCAGTGGGTTAAGCCTCTGCCTTTGGCTCAGGTCATGATCTCAGGGTCCTGGGATGGAGCCCCTCAATATGGCTCTCTGCTTAGCAGGGAGCCTGCTTCCCTCTGTCTCTCTTTGTTTGCCTCTCTGCCTACTTGTGATCTCGGTCAAATACATAAATCTTTTTAAAAAAATACACAATCAGTAAACTCAGTTGTATGTGAATACTGCAATGTTATGCAATATGAAAACAAAACCAAACATCTCAGTGTAATAGGAATAATTTCCCAGTAAATTTACTATTTTTCATTGTTAGAATGACAGCTGAAGATATCTTGGTTAAACAACTGATTGACCACTAAAGATATTTTATTAAATTCAATAGTATAGCAGTATAATGTCAGTAACTGTTCTGTTCATCAATATCCCGGGATTTAAAGTAATATATTTTTGTATTTTACAACTTAGTCCTTTTATGTTTAATTTTTTTAATTGTATTATGTTTGTCGCCATACAGTATGTCATTAGTTTTAGATGTGGTGTTCCATGATTCATTATTTGCATATAACACCCAGTGTTCCATGCAATCCACACCCTCCTTAAGGAGGCTCGCCCATCCCCCCTAAGGAGACTCACCAGGCTCACCTATTCCCCCAAATCCCTTCATTCTAAAACTCTCCTTTTGTTTCTCAGAGTCCATAGTCTCTCATGGTCTAGTTAGTCCCTTAAGAACAAAACAGAAGTCTTTGGACTTTAAAAATAAAGTTTATAAAATACATATATTTTTTAAATCATGAAATTTCACTCTCTTGATAGGAAATCCTAGTCATTAAAAAAGAATATTATATTTGCATTTGAAAGTATAAATAATATTTAATTCTGAAATTTCATCATTTGTGTTGTATAAAATATTGACGTAGTTTGTTTTACATCACTTTCTTCTTATCATATATAAGATACATTCATTCTATAATAATCCAGAAATTACCAGCCTCGAATACTGACCAAGAACACAACCTTGATTCTCTTTTCCAGATTAGGTGGATTAGACTAGCATCCAACTAGAAGACTAATTTATACTTTAAATTACTAGGATATTTGTAGGACAATTTGTAGGACAATTTACAATGTAAACTTCAGATAAATTTGAGCACAATTTATTTTTTCTATTTTCTGTGGTACTAATACACTGTTTAGAAAGGAGGGAAGGAAAGGAAAAAGGAAGGGAGAGAAGGAGGGAGGAAGGAAAGAAGAACAATGAAGGAAAGAAAAAAGGAAAAGTTTAAAACAAATAAGTTAAATTTTTAAAAAAAAGTATCAGCTTTAAATGACTGGAGCACATTTCTTTAAAAGAAATTAGTTGTTTGAAATAAAATTTAATAAATAATTAGACATTTGGAGACCGTTTTATTGTTCCTTTAAAATGAGCTATTAACATGTAAAATCACAAAGGAGATAATAGAACAGTTGCAGTTGATTAAATGATAAAAAATAGCATGAAGATAACCTTAAGTGTAATGTTGATTGCTCTACTTAATAATATTTTAATTGCTGTTGATCAAGTGAAAGGAAGTCTCAATATGATTGACATAGCATTACCTTCAATTAATGTTAATGAAGTGTTGCATTAGCAAATGAACCTATACAGCCTTACCTTTAATGTGACTAACAGCCCATAGCAATGTGGTTTAAGAATTATTATAAGTTAATATTAACTATGTTAATAGGGGGTCATGTTTATATTCAGTATACATCAACATTACAGATAGAATCTGAGAGTGACTTCTGTGGTATTTTGGGTGAGATGTGAGGCCAAATCTTTTCACCTCCTCTTTCTCCTTCATTTAAGGGCTCTACTTATGTCTAACTTACATACAATGAAGTGCACACTTTTAAAGTGCAATTTGATGTATCTTGACATATAGTTATGCCTTTGAAACTATTACCAATCAAGGTAATAAAACATCTCCAAAAAGTATTTTCATGCTCTTTTGCAATCCCTTCCTGCAGACCTCTCTCATATCCTTCCTGTCTCTGACCAACAACCACTGTAGGTTAGATATCTTCAGCTGTCATACTAACAATGAAAAATAGTAAATTTACTGGGAAATTATTCCTATTACACTGAGATGTTTGGTTTTGTTTTCATATTGATGAGGAGGAAAGATTAAAGTTTTTTTGTCAAGAGACAAGTTATTGTCATAGAGAGTAATTCAAATGATGGAATGCTAATGATGTACTATGTTTGCTAGGTCAAAATAATAATAATAATAATAATAATAAAAAATATAAAATGTGTGAGGTCACTTAAGTTAAAAAATGATGGATATATATGTGGAATTTAAGAAATATAATATACTAATATAGAGGGTATAAACAAGAGAAGCAAGCTATAAAAAATAGTTTTAATTATAAAGAACAAGCCAAGGGTAGTTGGAGGGGAAGTTGATGGTGTGATGGGTTAAATAGATGGTGGGTATTAAGGAGGGCACTTGTGATCTTGTGTATGAATGATGAATCACTAAATTCTACACCTGAATATTATACTATATTTAAAAACACTGGAATTTAAATAAAAACATGAAAAAGAAATAAAGTGATGAAATACATGGAAAAAAATCATATGCTTTCTTTTCTTTTGCCTATACATAAATAAGTGGACTATAATAATTGTATTTTTAACTATTGTAAAACTATCAAAATGTTTTCTGAAATTAATTGTACCAGGGTACCTGGATGGCTCAGTCATTAAGTGTCTGCTTCTACTCTATTTGTGATCCCAGGATCTTAAGATTGAGCCCCACCTGGGGCTCCCTCCTCCTGGGCAGGAAGGCTGCCTCTCCCTATCCCACTCCCCATGCTTGTGTTCCCTCTTTTGCTGTGTCTCTCTCTGTCAAATAAATAAATAAAATCTTAAAAAAAAAAAAAAAAGAAGAAATGATTGTACCATTTTACATTCCTACTAGTGTTATTGGAGAGGTCAGGTTTCTCCACAACCTTGCAAACACTTGATATAGTTAGGTTTGTTTGTTTGTTTGTTTGTTTGTTTCATTTTATCCATTCTGTTGTGAGTGTAGTTGTTTTAAAATGTACCTGGGATTTTGTTTTTATTCAGGTATGGTAAGGTCAAGAGATCAGGAAGTGATTGCCATTGAAAAGATAGCCCTTTACTCAGAGTTTGAAGAGTAGGGAACATACCTTCACTTGCACTGCCAAACAGGAAAGCACCAGAGTTGATCTAAAGTCAAAAAGAAAGAAGAAAGTGTGGGCAAACATTTTTATTGTGGTTTCCATAGGAAGGAATTGTAAGGCAGGGTAAGCAGCTGAGTAGGCTTAGGATCAGATGGTTTGAATAATTTCAGTAGCTCCAGGTTAGAGAGTGGTCTCCACTTGTCTTTCACCTGACCTCAGCAGTTGCAGAAGGATAATGTCCTAGATGGCAAGGTACTCATGAAAGAGACTGAGTGAAGATACAGACTTCAGATTTGTTGACTTGCATATCAAAGTTTTGCCTATAGACAAGCTGTTCTCCATCTCTAAGAATCAGCTAAACCTGAGAGGTACATTCCTACCCTGGATCTGCAAATACCAAAATGTTGAAGCATCATAAAATAGCAAAAAATCAAAAGTACAATTAATACACTAGTGATATGGCAAGGTGGTTTATTTTTCATTTCCAAATGAATAATGATTTAAAACATCATTTTGTGTGCTCACTTCTTTGCCCTTTGTATATGTTATTTGTTGAAGAGTTTATTCAAACATTTTGCCCAGTTTGTCTAAGGTTGTTGTCCTCTTAATACTAAAATGTAAGCGTTCTTTATGTTAAGTAATTACTTTGGGAGATATATGTTTTATAAATACACATTGTATATGCTTTTTACTTTGAGGAGCAAATTTTTTAAAATGCTGATAACATAACATTGAATATTCATTCTATCACTCATTCTTTCTGTTATACTTCAGAAAACATTGTTGAACTCGGTGTACTGATGTTTTCCCTTATATCATATTGTAAAAGTTTTATAATTCTGACAATTATATTAAGATCATCTATGTTGATATATTCTGTAAATATATATATATATATATATATATATATATATATAGTATATGTTCCATTGTTATTTGTTGACAAGATTGTCTTTTCCCCCAATAAATTGCTTTTATATTTTGTCAAAAAATGAAATCAATTGGCCCTATATTTGTGGGTCTATTTCTGGACTCTAAATTCTTTTATATCACATTGACTTATCTTTATGTCAATACCAGACTGTTTTGATTATTGTGCATTTATAGTATGCCAGATAGTATAAGTAGCCCTTCTTTTTTTTTATTTTTCAAAGATGCTATTCTAAGTTCCTTTGCATTTGCATTTAAGTTTTTGACTCCATTTGCAAATTTCAACCTAAAAGTCTACAGGGATCTAATGATCTTTTAAATCTATTGAACAGTTAGAAAGAGAATTGATATCTTAATTATTAAAGGTTTTCTGATGCATGAACATAGTATATCTCTAAAATTATTTAGGTCTTTATTTTCTCTGAGTAATATTTCTATTTTGCACATCACCCATGATTTTTATAAATATATTCTTGCACGTTACATACTTTATATTATTATTTTTTTAAAAGATTTGATTTATTTATTTGACAGACAGAGATCACAAGTAGGCAGAGAGGCAGGCAGAGAGAGAGGGGGGGAAAAGCAGGTTCCCTGCTGAGCAGAGATGCCCCCTCCCCCAATGCAGGACTCGATCCCAGAACCCTGGGAACATGACCTGAGCTGAAGGCAGCAACTTAACCCACTGAGCCACCCAGGCACCCCACATACTTTATATTATTATAAAATACATTGTTCTTTTATTTCCATGTGTGAACTTCATTGTTATCCAATGACAATACAATTATTTTATGTATATTCATCATATACCATATAATGCCACTAAACTCATTTATTAGATTTTACAACTATTTTTTATAGAATGCATAAGTTTTACTATAGGCAAAATCATATTGTATGTGAATAATGACATGTTTATATCTTCCTTTCTAATCTGGATGCTTTCTAAAAATTTATTTTTTCTTGATTTATTTCTTTGGCTAATACTTAAGGTGAGTTGTTGACTATAAGTGATGAGAACAGATATCCCTTCTTTGTTCCTGATCTTATGAAAAAAATATGTTTACTCTTTCCCCACAAAATAAAATTTTAGTGCTATATTCTCTTGAAATGCTCTTTATCTACTTCAGAAGGTCCCTTCTAATTTTAATATCCCGAAAGTTTCAGCATGATTTGATGTAGGATTTGTTAAATAATTTTCCTACATCTATTAACTCTGTATTTGATATATTTTTATGCGTTTGTGGTTTAGTTGTTTTTAAATATTTTAAATATTTTCAAAATATGAGGGAATTTTTCTGCTAACTTTGTTTTTAGTTTGCACTTCAACTTTATTGTAATCAGAAAATGTACTTTCTATGCTTTGAATTATTTTAAATTTGTTGAATTTTTGTTTATGGCCTAGGATATGACCTGCTTTATAATCATTTCTTTTTATTAATTTTTAATTTAATTCCATTGTGTTCAAAGAGCATAGTCTGTATGTCTTTATTCTTTTGAGATTTTTGAGACTTTATGACTTCTTTTAAGGTTAATATTTACAAATTTGAGAATGTAACTAAATAAATACATTTCTTTGTATGGTCTATATATGTCAATTCATTCAATTTTATTAATATTATTGTTTGAATCTTATATACCCTTAAGTTATTTAATTTTTGGTTGGCTTCTATTATCAGTTGAAAAGAGATGTCAAAATCTTCAATGATGATGGTGATTTTTTATACTTTCCTTTTTATTTCTACCCAATATTACCTTTGAATATAATACTAGCTTCAAACAAATTTAAGATTATTACATGTTTCTAGTGAATAAAACATTTTCTCCTCATAAGCTTTGATATTTATTTTTCAATCTAACTTGTCATGTAGTCTAATTTCCTAATATTACTATAGTTATAGTAGCTTTATTTTATCTTGCCTGTTTGCCCAGATCCAAGGCTGAGAATGTCAAATATTTCCATTCTTTTAATCTTTACTTCAAACCATAAGAGTTTCACCCTTTGGATTCTATCCTTCTTGGACCATAGGAAATGTATCTCACTTGATATATTAGTCCCATTAAAGTGTAGGCATTAGGTTGCCAGATTTCTCCATGAATGCATGGATTTAGTGTTAATTTTTTATTAAAAAAATTAATGTTGTTTGTGTAAATGGGTTCTAAATATCTCTTTCTATAATATGGAGGTACTGTTCAACAATTTAGGGAGATAAAAATATGAACTCAGATCCAGGACTGATCCCACCCATTCAAGTGTTTCTTCCCTCAGGATTTCCTCAATCAGAATGTGGCAGGCTTGCGAGACCATAATGCATGGCTTGTATATTTAGTGCAGACATTATTGTCTACTCACTTATGCTTTCTTTCTATTAGCAGGTCATTCTGGGCCCAATTATTTAGAAACTGTGTTCCCCACGTACAGAAAGGGCAACTAAGGTAAGGACAGCATAGGTTCACAAACACAGTGGAATAAATAGGGTTAGAACACATTTGGATCTAATACTATGGACAAGGGGCAGGAAAACTCTGGCCAGAGCAAAAGTTATAATGGAGGCACAGCGCATTGCTGGCTGGTTTCATGCGAAGAAAGGGGGATGGCAGAGTGGTTCATTACATGCTGCTGTGCCTCAACTCATATGTCCCAATGTTGACAAGGGAGGCTGAAAGATATAGAACTACTCTTCTGCATGAAAAGGGGAAGACAATTATAGCCTTCAGTCACTTTAAAAAGGCATTTTGTGTGCATGAGGGTGGAGTAATTCTTTGAGTGTTTGGACAGAGGTTATTTATTAATAGGTACATAAGTATTTCCATATTTTAATAAATTATAAGTATCACTATGTTTGCTAGCTGAATATTAGCTCTGCATATGATTGGAATTTAAAATTCATGCAACTATATTGTATACAGATTAATGCTAATCATTTTGAAAATTTAATTTCAGTGGATTAGTATCAGGAAGAGCCATGTTTCTCGACATATGCACTTTAGTTAAATTATTCCATAATATTGTTGCTTTGGCATCCATTTTATTGTGGCTAAGTGGCCCGCAGGGACCTTGAAATTACATTAGCCTTGTTGAGAGTACATGCCCTCTGTAACAGTCTGCAAGGTCACAAGTGTGTTCAAGTTCTTGATATGACTCTCTTAAATAAATAAAATCTTTTAAAAAAGTGTTAAATCTCTATCTCATTCTAGAAAATAAAACCATAATGAAGATGCCTGCTTCAAGTAATGGGCATTTGGTACCAAAATGGATAATGAAGAGGATAATAGTGTAAGTCAATGTCATATATGCTAAATGCTAAAAATTAGCACTTAGGAGAAATATTAGCTAATTATAACCAACTGTGTATTCATAACATGTGACAACATGACTAAATAGGTTTTATCCTGCAAAAGACAATAGTTTGACACCAGAAAGTCTACCAGTGCAATCAGACACCTTAGTACTATCACACAAGTACTTTATTTGATTAAGAAGCACAGTTAGGGACAGTCCAAATGAATTTTCATGGTCTTTGCCTGTTCTACATACCATTATTGCCCTGTATTTACTTCTGTCGTTATATTAGAAATCAGTATTTATGCTATAAAGTAATATCATTTACCAAGAATTCTTCTGCATAACTCATATGCATAGTAAATATGAAGACATGCCATGAGATATTATTTGATTCAGGGAAGTTTCAATATGCTCATGTTAGAGATTAAGATACTCTTTGGTATCTTGAGGGCACCCAGGGCAGCTCTCCACTGTATCTTTCATCCATAAACAGGAAAACATCTTTCTTATAACATTGCCTAATTCAGTCCTAGAATGGGAGAGAAGAGCTATGACTTAAAACTCCACCAGTCTGGGAGGAAAACCACTTTTTTCATTTGGAGAATGATTGCTTGTATTCATAGGATATCATAATAAAAGAAAATGGACATAACCATCCTTTCTCATGAAACCTAGTAATAACTAATTTATATTAGATAGTGTGACCTATAAAGAAAATGAGTAAGTACATATTCTGAGTGCACAAGTGATCAATTCAGGCAGTTAGAATTCAAGAATTTGCCTCAGTAGAGCAGTAATAGAAAAACAGAGAAGGAAGCTACTACCAACATACCACTGGGACTCTGGAAGTGTGGCTTCTAATACTGATTGATAGCAAATTGACATTGGCAGATTCATTGTGAGGTATGATCAGAATATTCAAAATACCCAGTTTCCCTCTTTTATACTCCATTAGGTTTTAATAAATTTCAATAAAAGTATCAAATAACTTTCTGGATATTTGATATTGTTCTGGAATATTATTTTAGTCATGAAGCTTCATGTATCTAAATTGCTTTTTTGATACTCTCCATTTCCATCTACTCAGTGAGTCCTATTTAAGTTTCCTTTCCAACATTTTTTATTAGATACCATTCCTTATGCTTGAAATACACTAAATTTTTTGTTTTCAAACATAGCTTCAGTTCCTATTAGGTTACTAAAACACAAAAAATAAAAAGCAACAACAACAAAAAAACCTTAGTTTAGTTAGCTAGTTTAATGAATCTTTTCGTGTGTTAGGCAAGTTTAGCATAGAAAGATTATTTGACCATAGAGTTGAAGGTCTATATCTGGGCTCTCTACTCTGTTCCATTGGTCTGTGTGTCTGTTTTTTGTGCCAGTACCATGCTGTCTTGGTGATCACAGCTTTATAGTAAAGCCTGAAATCAGGCAACGTGATGCCTCCAGTTTTGCTTTTCTATTTCAACATTTCCTTAGCAATTTAAGGTCTCTTCTAATTCCATATTAATTTTAGGATTGTTTGCTCCAGCTTTTTGAAAAATGCCAGTGGAATTTTGATCGGGATGGCATTAAAAGTATATATTGCTCTAGGCAGTATAGACATTTTGACAATGTTTATTCTTCCAATCCACATGCATGGAATGCTCTTCCATCTTTTTGTGTCTTCTTCAATTTCTTCCATGAGTGTTCTGCAGTTCCTTGAGTACAACTCCTTTACCTCTTTGGTAAAGTTTATTCCCAGGTTTCTTATGGTTCTTGGTACTATAGTAAATGGAGAGTGTGAAAAGAGAGAGATTGACTTCTTCTTTGCCCATTTTAATACCTTTTATTTCTTTTTGTTGTCTTATTGCTGTTGCTAGGACTTCTAGTACTATGCTGAACAACAGTGGAGAGAGCGGACAACTTTGTTGTGCTCTTGATCTCAAACGGAAGGCTGTCAGCTTTTCCGCATTGAGAATGATACTCAGTGTGGGTTTTTCATAGATAGATTTTATGAAGTTGAGGAATATTCCCTCTATCCCTATACTTTGAAGAGTTTTAATCAGGAGCAGATGCTGTATCTTGTCAAATGCCTTTTTTGCATCAATTGAGAGGACCATGTGGTTCTTCTCTCTTCTCTTATTGATTTGTTCTATCACATTCATTGATTTGTGAATGTTGAACCACTCTTGCCTCCCATGGATAAATCCCACCTGGTCATGGTGAATAATCTTTTTAATCTACTGTTGGATCCTATTAGCTATGTTCTTGTTGAGAATCTTGGCATCCATATTCATCAGGGATATTGGTCTGAAATTCTCCTTTTTGGTGGGGTCTTTGCCTTGTTTGGGTGATCAAGGAAATGCTGGCTTCATAGAAAGAGTCTGGAAGTTTCCCTTCTCTTTCTGTATTTTGAACAGCTTCAGGAGAATAGGTATAATTTCTTCTTTGAATGTTTGTTAGAATTCTCCAGGGAATTCATCAGGTCCTGAGCTCTTGTTTTTTGGGATGTTTTTGATCACTGCTTCAATCTCATTACTAGATATTGGTCTATTCAGGTTGTCAGTTTCTCCAATATGGGGAATGGAACCAGTGTTCATGTACTAGAGGCAGAAGGAACAGGCCCCAAGATGAACAAATCTAGAAAGACCTCGAGGCACTTGATTGTGAGACTGACAAATCATTATTTTAGACAAGAGCTTCTGAGGGAAGATAGGGGGAAGAGATTCCTTACATGCAGAGGAAGGTCCATCAGAATAAGGTCAGAACTGTCCACAGAAACCTGGCAAGCCAGAAAGGGCTGGCAAGACATATTCAGGGCACTAAATGAGAAGAACATGCAGCCAAGAATACTTTCTCCAGCAAGGTTGACATTCAAAATGGATGAAGAGATAAAGAGGTTCCAAGACTGGCAAGGTTTTAAAAAGTGACCACCAAGCTGGCACTACAAGAAATATTAAATGGTGATGGGGGGATGGTATCTATAAAAGAAGAAAAAACCCAAGAGTGTCATAGAACAGAAATTTATAGAGGCAATCTATAGAAACAAGGACTTCACAGGCAACAAGATGTCAATAAAAACATCTTTCAATAATCACTCTCAATGTGAATGGCCTAAACACTCCTATAAAACAGCACAGGGTTGCAGATTGGATAAAAGTTTGACATAGAAAGAATCTGCTTTGCTTGCAGAAGCAACAAAATGTGCCAAAAAGATGCAATAAAATTTATGCATGATTTAACATCAAATAGAAAGGAAAAGGGAAATGATATTTATCTTCTGTATCAAATGAAAACCATCAGGCTGAAACCTGAAGGAAATATTTTCTGGGAACATTCAGTTCAATAGCATTCTCAATTCAATGATTTAAGATGACTTCTCTTTCCTGGGTGAGCAGAATCTTCTCGAACTAAACATTTATATTTAGTTTTGTGTGAAAATTGAATATTCCATTAACTTGGACTTGTTTTTACCTTTTTTAGGATACTTATGAGATTCTACAAACATTAATTTTAGATTTGTTGTAAATATTTTTAATCATATACATTCCAAGATAAACTGGGTAATTAAGTGATTATTGATTACATATATATATATATATATATATAATATGACATTTTATGATGTCCTTTAACACTCACATCTGACCTGAAAGAGAGGTTGAAATTTCCTAAAATAACTTTCAAATTATTTCTGTCTTAATGTAATTGCTCCTATAAATGTAATGCCCTGCTAGTTTATTGATCACGATATAATGTGCTTTTTATACTCCTGTACTGTTGACTACCCTTCATTGGTACATTAACTCACACCATTTAAAACTCATTTTCTTTTCCCTTAACTCTATTCTAATAAAATCTGACAAAGTTATGAGTTCTCTTTTAATATTCTTTCCTACCAAATAGGATTACTGATATTGCACAGTAGATAAGTGCATAGGCTTTGGGATTATACAATTTTAGGTTTACATTTAAATGCGGACATTTTTAAATCTGGGAAGTTGAGAAATTTAAATTTAGTTAAAGTTCACAACAACTGATCACCTTGTTTCAAAAATGGTAATTATAGTGTATTGCCCAATGTTTTAAGTATTATATGTGTAATGTGTGAGTTATTTAGCACAATTCTGGCTAAAGTGAATCAAATTGCCTTCTGGCTGATGTCAGAATCCATTAATATTTATACATTTGGTCACCTAGTAATATGATAATTCTGGAATTATTTTAATAAACAGAGAATTAAAACTATCTATGTATGATATCTATTTTTTTCTTTTTAACTTGCCCTTCCTTTTTCTATCATTAAACTTTCTTTCACAGTTATCAAGTTAATCTGATTATTCCTGATACTGTAAGATGAAACAAAGTTTATCAAATAGTTTACCCAATAGAGAACAGAGAATAAATTCCTGCTAATGTAAACTGTTCTTCCAAATTATGATTTTATATAGCATATGGGAAAGAATGGTTAGGTAATTCCTATTTCTAAGAAACTCAAAATACTGATTTGAACATCTTTTAGTTCTTTCATGAATATAGGTAACTGGATGTCTTACAAAATATTTGCTTTAAGAATGGACAAATTATTCTTCTTCTACCCACTTAAGCCCTCATGTTGCATGATAATAACAACTTCAAATGAAGTAAAAAAATCTGGAAACATTTTCTTCAATGGTAGTTTAGACATCAATTATTGAGTACTATCAAATAAATGCTATGAAATTATTAATAATTCATTTGTATAAATCCCCAAACCCACTTACCCTCTATTAGGCTCTCAAAATTAGAATACACACTATGGCTTAAAATATTCTCTATATTGCTCTTGCTGAAAGAAGCTGTCATCACTATCTGAACATCACAATTCAATCAGGAAGTTATTTAAATTTGAATAGAAATAACCATTTACACCACATTTCTTTTCTGTTCCTATTTCACTTTTTATAATTATTATGTTCTATTGTTTACTTTCTAGGGAAGAAAGTAAACAATAGAACATATCATTACTCCTGATATTATTAGAAGCAACTACATGTATGAAGACCCTCAGAATTTGAGCAGTCAGAACTTGCTCTGAGTTCACTTAAATGGATGCATTACCTCTGAATATCCTAAATTTTCTAATCATGTCAGAAATATCTATGACTATTGCTTGCTTCTCTTTATTCATTTCAGCTTCTCAATAATCACAGGTTACTGTCAAGGATTTTTAACATGATTACACAAAGGACCAAGTCAGCAGTTAATTCAACAGGCATTAATGAGAGGTTATTAGATACCTAGTGCTTTATTATTTTCTCTTTATTTAAAGCTTTTTTATTTTAATGGGGTGAAATTATTGGATAGAAGAAATTTCAGTCACATATTTGAAGGAAAAAGTAAAATTTGAATGGTAACCATCTAAACAGCTATGCAGATAGCCTTCAAAGGAAGTGCAAATAGTGAGCATAGCTATTTATTATCATCTCTCAAAATATAAATATCAAAAACATTATGTACACATATTTAAATGTAGAAATCTATAATATCAGCTTGTGGATGTGCTTTCTTTCCACAAGCTATATATTTTAAATTCAATGTATTCTTTGATTTTTAGAACATATATTTATAACTTTAATAATTTCAACATTCAAATATGTATGTATATTTAAATTATTTTATAGGAATATATTACTGCATTGCACCTCATTATATGGGCATACCTTAAGTTTATTTCATCATTTCTAACAATGTACATTTATGCTTTCTTATTTTTCTCATTATTAGAAAAAAAATGTTTCCCTGGGCATTAGTGTCCATATTTGCCATACAGACAAATCTTTAGAGAATAAACAAAGTAAAATAATAGCTTATATATAAGACATGAATATTTCTATCTTAATAGTTTTTTCAAACTATTTTCTATGAAGCAATTATTTTCTATTCTCAACAACAGTTGGCATTATTAAAAGCTGATGGACACAATATGCTAATAATGTTCTAATCTGCATTTCATTTATTATTAATGAGATGATGTACCTTTTTACTGACAGTTTTATTCTCTTTTTTTTGGCTCCCCTTCATAATTATTTTCAATTATTTAATTGAGTTGCTTTTATTTTCTTTATTTGCTTTGTAGGAAATATTTATTTATCTTGGATATTAATCCTCTGTGAGTTAAACATGTGGCAAATGTTTTCTCTCAGTCTGTTGTTTGTCTTCTAAAAGTGTTTATAGTAAATTATAATTTTAAATTTGGTATAACCAAATTTATCAAAGTTTACTTTATAACTTTTGCTTTTTATGACCTATCAATTTTTTCTCCCTTATAGCTTAAATATTGCATACTAATTTTATTCTGACTCTTTTAAGATTTTTAAAGCATATACTTGAGAACAAGGACCTTTTCTTAACACTTAATATGCTTATGGCATGGGGTAAGAAACAGCCTCCATACTTCAGTTTTCTAACTATAAAATCAGAATTATAGTAACGGATGATACATGTTTATTGTGTTAAGTGACTTGTTATAGGAAGACATGCTTACTTAGTATATTGTCTACCACATGATATGCACCATATCATGGAGCATTTTTGTTTTCAAAATTTCACATAGTTTTTCAGTTTTTTTTAATTTTTTCTAATTTTCAATAGTTTTTTAAAATATTTTTTAAATTTTTTTCAAAAAGTTTCATGTAATTTAAAAGAAATTGAAATATATGCGTAGACTATTTTCAAAGTGTCTATTTTTTTTATTTATTTATTTATTTATTTATTTTTTTAAAGATTTTATTTATTTATTGGACAGACAGAGATCACAAGTAGGCAGAGAAGCAGGCAGAGAGAGAGGGGGAAGCAGGCTATCTGCTTAGCAGAGAGCCCTATGCGGGGCTCGATCCCAGGACCCTGGGATCATGACCTGAGCCGAGGGCAGAGGCTTAACCCACTGAGCCACCCAGGCACCCTCAAAGTGTCTATTTTGCTCCATTGTTATGTTGCTATATTGAATCAATTACCTGTGTTATAATCACAATTATTGGATAATAGAACTTGTGCTTCTCACTATGATGTCGTAGCTTGCATTATGATGATTGTTCCCCTCAGACTAACAAAAAAATCTAAATAAAATTGGAACTACATAAATATCCTATAATCAAAAGACAGAAACAAAGTCAGGAAAGGCCAATAGTTCTCCAGGCCAATGTGAAGACATTGAAGTAAGCTTGTTTTCCTGTGGAAGGAACTTGCAAAAATATATGTGAAACTAAAATGAAAAATTGGACCTCAAAATCTTTTTTAAAGTATAGCTTTGTTTAGCAGGCCAGCATTTCAGTTTAGAACCAGGTCTATGTCCTCGAGATAAAAGCAAAACATATGAATCAAGTACTTATAAAGGCAGTCATAATCTTGAAATACTTCAATACCAGATTTATGAAGGTGTATGCCCTCTTTTAACTTCCTAATAGAAGAAAAATAAATACTCTTGGAGGAGATATTATTCAAGCAGCAGAAGATGCATCCTTCCTCTGCTCTGTTTTAAAAGTGACAGAAGTAATTGCCCTGGTGTGGGTTACTAGAATGAATCAGTACTTTGTGGTATATTAACAAACCAGCTTATATATTGCAAAGGAAATAATAAATTGAAGACTACATAAATGAAGCTAAAAAAAACCCAGTAATATTTAGCTTAAAATCACATATTTCAAAAGCAGATAAACCAATTTGTTTCTTAATGTATATAAACATATGGTAACATATATATAACATGGTAATGCTATCTATAAAGAAAATTGAATTATACTAAATTTGGGATACAGTTACTTCTGAATGTATAGCAGAACAAAAGTTTTAAGGAAGGATAAGCAGACTTTGAAAGTCACAGGTAATATTCTATTTGAAAAATACATTTTTGTAATTTGGTAATAATTTAATAAGTATTTTAATTTGTTGATATATATCATAAATACTCCTAATTATGTATGCTGTATTTTATAACGTTAACACATTTTAAAAGTTTCCTTGGCATTTTAATATATAAATAAACAGTTTTACACTATGTAGGTAATACTGTCATTTTATAATGTGGTATAAAATATTTATTCAATATTCATCTATTCAATTATTCTGTGCTTATGTTTTATTTATCATTTCTCCTTACATTAATTGTTAAATGAGAAATAATTGGAAATGTTATAACTTTGAAGTTTTCTCTTAAAAATTTTAAAAAATGCTGTGTTCTGTTTATATAAACCATTAAATACTTAAAAAAACCCCAAAAATCGATAAATATTCTAAGGCTATTCCGAAGAGCAACTGAACTTTAGGAGATATGGATAACTAATGCCTTTTTTTCTTACGATTTTTAAGATTCTTAAGATTTTATTGATTAGAGAGAGAGAGAGAAAAAACAAGCTGGGGGAGGGGGAGGGACAGAAAAAGAGGAGGAAGCCAACTTCCTTTTGAGCAGGGAGCCAGGGTGGCAGGGCTCATTCCTAGAACCCTGGAATCATGACCTGAGCCAAAGGCAGACACTTAACTGACCCAGCCATCAAGGTGCCCCATAGCTAATGCTTTTTTATTGGTGATTTGAATGAGTTTTCAGGTCTATTTTACAATAGAGAGGAGAAATCAAGAATTGTTCAGTGGCTTAGGAAATTATCTAGTTCTATTCTACCAAATGTGAATAAAACTAAGTATAATTATCCCTCAACTTGCAGAAGATATTTTTAACCATGTGTTTCTTCCAAATTTTATTGTATATTACATGCTTAGTGCCCAAAGATATAAGTAAATGAAACAAGATATTCTTTCACCCTTGAGTCTTATCTTTCAAATTTATTAAGTTCTAGCAAAATAAAATATTTTAGCCTATATTGTGCATATAAGTGTTACAGTTATTCTGAAAATGAAAGAAAGGTATTGAGTAAGATATTTAGGAATGCTTCACAAAGGAATTATAAAGAATCATGTATGTGATGGTCTAAATCAGATACATTTATGTTCCTATGCAATTGTGTATGCTCAAAGAATAAGAATAAAAGGAAAATAAATTATTTGGTGTGAAACTTTTCTCTTCACTTTTTTTGTTTGTTTGTTTTTGGTTTAGAGGCCTTGTTCATGAAAAATTGGTTCAGAAATACAAAAGAAATATTACATGAATTTTCCAGATTGTACCTCACCTTACATAGCTATTGTCCATTTAATTTCATTTATATATTATCACTTAATTTCACTGATACAAAAGATTAGATGTTGCTCTCACTCTCTTTCAAAAAAAAAAAAAGTGAATTGATTAAATGGTTAGGTCTAGAAGAGAGTATGTTAAAGAGTATTTATGAACTTTATTATAGCTGCTTCTGTGGGATGTTGAGAAATGTTTGCAAGTATTTCTGTAGAATTGGGGTTTCTGAATAAATCTGGTAAAAATTTAGGATTATGGAATAAAACTATCACTTGTATAATTAATTTAGAAGACTTTGGACAGTGAGAGAACTCCAGAAATACAGGTCAGGGAGTTTGGACGCATCTTAAGGTCAGAGAACCTAGGGAGAGATTCGGGTTTATCCTGCCTTTAGAAATATTTACATCTTAACAGGTTAGTGTAACAATTCAATATTCTTTTAATTCTATCTCTGAAGAGCAAGGATTTTCCTCCTCCCTTTTAGAGTTAATGAGGAGACAACTGTCTCTTTACTACATAGAAGTAAAGAAAATTATTTTTTCTCCTTTTTCTCACTTATGGTGGAGAGGTCACTAATAGGAGTGTTTGTCATCTGGTTTTCATAACTTTTTTCCAAATGGTACACAGTTGGGTGGATGAGAGTGAAATGCAGTTATTATTTTGTAATAATAATAATACATTTTTACTAATCATGTATACCTTTATAATAAAACTAATAAAGATTAACATTAACAATATAATAAATTTTATGACATCATAAGTGAACCCTAAGGGAAACTATAGATTTTGGTTGATAATGATATATCAATGTAGATTCATCAGTTGTAAAAAACATTATTTCTGTGTGGGATATTTATAATGGAGAAGCTATGCATGTGTGAGGCAGGAGGATATGGGAAGTCTCTGTACCTTTTAAATTTTGCTGTGCACCTAAAACTGTCCTAAAAATTAAACTCATTAGTAAAAAGAATACAATAGCTTCCAGAGGGAATGCATTTTTTTCTGGAAATTAATTCCTAGTATTGTAAAAGCCAAGCCCAAAAGAGCAGTGGGGAAATATTAATAGATATATATTATTTTGTAACATGTTAATGGTTGTAACTTAAAAGCTTATTTTGTTACTAAAGACAGACTACTTAACAATGCCATCAAAAACTGGCTATAATTGGCATATATAGACTATATCCAATAACCACAGAAAACATATTCTTCTTATGCTCACATAAAACATTAATCAAGATAGGCTAAATTCTGGGCATGCAACATAGCTTAACAAATATGAAAAATAGAAATTATACAATGTTTGTTCTCAGACCACAATAGAGTTCTTTTTTTTTTTTTTTTGGTGGATTCTTTGGAATTTAGGTTAATATATAGATTAAGGTTATCTATATATTAAAACAGTGTTTAACCTGTTTGTTTTATGCATGAAATATCTGTAATTTAAACTATGTGTGTGGTACAGGGATATCTGTCCATGACATCATTAGAATTGTCCAATATATGATTGTACCCACCAGCATTTTAAAAACAAGTATCGGGATGCCTGGGTGGCTCAGTTGGTTAAGCAGCTGCCTTCGGCTCAGGTCATGATCCCAGCACCCTGGAATCGAGTCCCACATCGGACTCCTTGCTCGGCAGGGAGCCTGCTTCTCCCTCTGCCTCTGCCTGCCTCTCTGTCTGCCTGTGCTCATTCGCTCTCTCTCCCTCTATCTTTGACAAATAAATAAATAAAATCTTTAAAAAAAAAATAAAAACAAGTATCACTGCCTCTCTGAAATCATCAATATTAACATAGCATGATTCCCAAAGCACTGCTGAATGTAAGATCACAATCCAAAAATTTAAACAATGAGAAAATTATTACTCATTATACTATGAAAATACAATTGATGCAAATAATATTTTCTCAGAAAGTCTTATAGAAAAGTACAGCTAAATGAACACAGAAGATAGTTTACTGATATCTTAATTACATCAATATGTACAGATGAGTTATTTTATATATTTTATATTTTGACAAAGTGGACAAAAAGATAAAAGGTATTCATAATTTGTTTTAGTCTTGAGGACAATCATGTGGAGGGGTGGCACCTGGGTGGCTCAGTCAATTAAGTTTCTGACTCTTGGTTTGGGCTCAGGTCACGGTCTCATGGGTCCTGAGATCTGAGCCCTGCAGTCAGGTTCTGCACTCCAGAGGGAGTCAGCTTGAGACTCTCCCCTTCAGCCCTTCCACCACTTGCACACAAGCACATGCTGTGTCTAAGGTAAATAAAACTTTTTTAAAAAGGTATGTAGGAAATAGCTCAAAAAGCACATAAATCAACATTTCTATGAACCATGAATAAATTTTGAGATATGAAAATTATTATTCTTTATATGTAAAACATGTTATCTCTTGGTAACCAAGCTAGATATTTGGATTTTTTTAAAAAAATATATTTTTCTTTTGTTTTTTAAAGTGATAGTAGACTATTGTTGGACAGTAGCTCATTGGCATATTTGAGCTTGTCATTCCTATAACCTGTAACAATCAAAACATTAACACAACTGAACAAAAATGACAAATTTTAACTATGATATAAAAGAAGATATTGGTTAAAATATTCTTAAAATTGCCCTAAAATTACACTGGGCATTTTCCTCTAATTTTTACTGTTCATTTTCAGGTTCTTCAATTCATATGTTAATGCCTTATCCTGTGTCATGTACAGGTGTAATGCGCAATCACTGCTTTTCAAAATAGCAAATAGTTATAAGCACAGATTAGTATGCCATTTAATTGCAGGACCAAATGAAGAAGAAATTGCCTTAGTTCCTGACTTGAAGCAAACATAATGCAGCTGTTTTTTACAAAATTATTAGATAGTTAGATAAAGAGAAGTACCTAGATATATGTTCTCAAATAATGCATTATTTTGAAAAGGTTCTGATACTTTGACTGGTTTAACTCCACTGGTAAGCTAAAGAACGGATAAATTACTGCAAACATTAATATCACTGCCTTATCCTGTTCGTGTGGTCTCATTTTGCACATCATTTTATAAAAATTCTTTTTTATAAAAGAAAAATTGTCAAAAATATTGAAATATTCACTAAACCAAAAGCACATTTAACATGTGCTATAAAAGCCATGTTCCAAATTTTAATGAAAGTGATATATTTTATTTAACATGTATTTAAATAGGATCTTCTAAATGGAAACATTTTCAGAGAAAAAATAAGAATATATAACGTAAGCTTGAGAATAGGAAGCCACATTATTTTTATCATAGTGTCTTCAAAAAATACAGAATAAGTTAAGCAGTTACCTTATTTACGAACGCTGATAAGAACATTTATTATACTCATTGTATAGAATTCAGGAAAATGCTATCCAACAAGACATGGCACATTTTTCTTTTTGTTTTTGTTTTGTAAATCTGCTTCTTACTGCTTATATAATTCTTTGGTATTTATGCCCACATTTGGTTAAATATACTAAAAGTAGTGTCTGAAAAACCACAAGCAAATAATTTAGATGGCTAACTTATTTGTGGAAAAAATAAAATATTGACCTTTTTTATAGTTTCCATAGAAATGAAGAAAATATTAAACAAGAAAAAGTTTTATTTCTCGACTCTGCTTTTACTAGACATATTTATTTGGAATGAATTCATATTTTAATAAATACATTTAAATAATATATTTGCTAGAAAACAATAGTATATTTTCATTTAGTAATATTTGTTGAATCCAATGTGAGTTTAGGTTTTATAAATAAATGTACAAGTCTTTAATCTATTTCTTCTTATTCAACTAACTGAGAAATAAAAAAAGGGAAAATAAAGCAGTTTGTTGGTCATTTCAGAATCATCTACAGATCATTTAGAGGTAAAAAAAATTGAGTGTTTCTAAATTTTCCAATGTACTCGTCCAACCTTCAAATAGTTTATACTAGTAATGGGTTTTCCCTGATAATTAGAAGAACTGAAGATATATCAAGAATTGTAGGTGGTGAGAGAGAAACTGAATATTCAAATACATTTTTTAGGAATGTAGCAAGTACGAGAAGAGGGCCATTACATAACTGCATTAAAGCATTGAATTTTGAATGGATGGTTTATCATAAATTGCAAATTATTTTTGGCACTTACTCTGAAATACAAAGCACATTAATATATTTGTCTCACATTTAATTTGAAATAATTTTGTGTGATTATCATAATATTGGCTGTTATATAATGCTCAGTGGCAGTACTGCATAGAACAAAATAAATGACAACATGATAATTAAAATACAGATTATGTACTAAAAGTAGAATTGAACGGGGCTTTAATTTCCTTATATATGCCTCCCTTTAGTTTTCAAAATTTCTAAATTAATCACATGTTATTACATAAAGAAGGGATTATCAAAGATTATTAAAATAAATTTACATGAATCTAGTCCCAAGCTTTACTATTTATTTAGGTGTAGAAATAACTACAAACCACAGGTGAAAAGGAAGAGGAAGGGAACTGCCAATTCAGTTTAAAATGTCTATCCTTGTGTTAGGATTTACTATGTCTCAGATTAAGATATGGGTTTCCCAGTTGGTGTAAAATGACATTTATCCATTATTAAATATCTCTGTTTTACTCAGTTTTTCAGTGAGCCCCATACATTATTTGATTCTAATTTTTTTAGCATAAGTAATCCTGGGCAAATTCAGTATAATCTACAGAGAATAATTTATTCCATAGATTAGGATCCTCCCCTTTAGGAAATACTATTAACTTTTTTGCCAGGAATTATTAGGAGTGCATATAAATCAATGTTCTCCAGAGAAAAAAACAACAAATCCAATAACTTGAAAGTCCTTAAGAGCAAAAATTGAACTTCTGGAGAAGAAATTCTGTCTCAAGACTGCAGAATTCACCTCTACCTTAGTCTGCAGATTGTGCTACAGATTTTAAATTTATAACCCCCCTACAATTGCAAGAGCCCATTCCTTAAAATAACTATTCTTCAGGAAGGTCAGTTTTTGCTCTTTAGGTTGTTTAATTACCTGAATGTGGCCCATAGATTATCAAAGATAATCTTATTTAAAGTCAACTGATGGGGCACCTGGGTGGCTCAGTTGGGTAAGTAAGCAACTGCCTTCTGCTCAGGTCATGATCTTGGAGTCCTGCGATCAAGTCCTGCATTGGTCTTCCAGCTCCATGGGGAGTCTGCTTCTCTCTCTGACATTTCCCCTTCTCATGCTCTCTTTCTCTCTCTCTCTGTTTCTCTCTCTGACATTTCCCCTTCTCATGCTCTCTTTCTCTCTTTCTCTTTCAAATAAATAAATAAATTCTTTTTTTTTTTTTAGATTTTATGTATTTACTTGACAGAGAGAAATCACAAGTAGATGGAGAGGCAGAGAGAGAGAGAGAGGGAAGCAGGCTCCCTGCTGAGCAGAGAGCCCAATGCGGGACTTGATCCCAGGACCCTGAGATCATGACCTGAGCTGAAGGCAGCGGCTTAACCCACTGAGCCACCCAGGCGCCCTAAATAAATAAATTCTTAAAATAAAAATAAATTCTTAACCCTCTGAGCCACCCAGGCGTCCCTCCAGTACAGTCCCTCCAATATGTTGGCTAACTGAACATTATAATAAAAATAATTAAATGTTACATAATTCTCCTGTAATAAATAATGTGAATATTCAATATAATTGAAAAAGAAAGACTGCCTTTGTTTCAACATAACTGGTTCAAAAATAAAAGGACTCAGCATGAAAAAAATAAATAAAATAAGTAATAAAAATAAAGTCAACTGATTATAAAAGCACACAAAAAATACTTTCATAGTAAAATCTAGATTACTTTTTAATTGAATAGCTGGGTACTATAACCTAGATAAGCTGATACCTAAAACTTACCATCACAGAGGGTGAACCTTCTGCTAATGACTTTTGCATTAGATAATTATTCAAGCCTGACTCTAAACACACCAATTTTACTTGATGATGAACTTTTGTTGACATGCCTCAATTTGTTATATGATTGGTTAGGAAATATTATATTCACTCTTCTCAGTTTCAATCAATTCATCTGGCAACTCAGAGTTTACTAGTGTCTAAAAGAGGTTTCTCTAAAAGTATTACCTATTATAGTGTCATTTGCTCCAGGTGGCATACGGTCTTTTCCAGAAATGGCCACAGTAACACCTCCCATCATATGTTTCTATAATGTGATCATGACACTTCTGCCACAAAGAATAATTTAGAGGAAATGGCTGTTACATAATTTTATCAAAATACTGGTTTTGAAATAGATGGCGTATAGTGATGGTAAGATATTTAATATTTAAATAATCCAGTACAGTTTTTTTAAGATTTTATTTATTTATTTGACAAAGAGAGATCATAAGTACTCAGAGAGGTGGGGGCGGGGAGGGCAGGTTCTTTGCTGAGCAGAGAGCCGGATGTGGGGCTCGATCCCAGGACCCTGAGATCATGACCTGAGCTGAAGGCAGAAGCTTAACCCTCTGAGCCACCCAGGTGTCCCTCCAGTAGAGTTTTTATTGCAGATTTTCTCTTTATGTTTTGTTTAATTTTTATTTTTTTATTATTCTTAAAGGACTTAATCTTAAAGTTAGATTTAATTCTCTAACATAGGATTCTATTCTAAATTTCTTCATCTCTTAGATGTGCTATACTGGCTGTTCTCTGGTAGCCCAAACTCCATTTTTTGTCTTACCACTCCATGTGACTATGAAAATCTCTGACCTCTTGAGTCCTGGCTCCACGCATCTTATAACTTCACAAATAACTCAGGGAAAATGATTTTTAGAACATTTGCTTGTTTCACTGATTTTTACTTCTCTGTAGGATTTTGTTTTCCCTTGCATTTTATGAAATTTTGTTTCTATTTGATTTGGTTATTGCTTTATACCAAACTGCTATATCATAGGTAGAAACAGAATTCTTTTTTCTCTTTAACATTTAATATTATTCTCTGAAACTTAAGGTATTATTTTCTGCCTATATATACAACAAAAGCATTTTAAAGATATGTTATTAGAGGCTTTGCTATACAACTTTTTAATTGTCCCCAAATCCATTCTGGTATTTTTTTTTTCCATAAGGCATTTGGGTTTTTTAAAGTAGACAATCCTAAATCTTAGTCTAGCATAAAAACCTGGTTGCCATGTTCTGCATTATAAGAAGAAAAATTGGACGAGATTTCATTTTTCATTGATTTCCTTTTAACTTCCTACCCCCTATACCTCCCTTCCTTACTAAATTTTTGTCTTATTTTACAAAAGCCAAATCTGCAGGGGAACCTTGGTGGCTCAGTAAGTTAAACATTTGACTCTTGGTTTCACTCAGGTCATGTATCTCAGGGGGGTGAGATTGAGCCCTGTGTTGGGCTCCATGCTCAGCACAGTCTGCCTGAGGATACTCGCTCCCCCTCTTCTCCATGCTGTTTCTCTCTGTCTGTCTGTCTCTAAATTAAATAAATGAAACTCAAAAAAAAAAAAAAAGAGAGAGAGAGAGAGAGAGAGAGAGAAACGAAGAATTTCTGTTAAAAAAATTAAACCTCCAAAATTCTGCTAGGTTTGCACGTTTATTTTCACTTGGCTTCCAGGTTTAGAGGCAGGCATTTAAGAATTTAACTGATTTGGTCCCAACAGTTTGTTTATTTGTTTTGGTTTTTTGGTTTGTTTGTTTGTTTGTTTTGCTTTTGTTTCCCTTGCCTTAGGAAAATATCTAGAAGTATGATGCTATGCTCAGTGTCAGAAAAATCACTGCCTGTGTTCTTCTCTAGCATTTTTATGGTTTCAGGTCTCACATTTAGGTCTTTTATTTTTGTGTACAGTGTAAGAAAGTGATCCAGTTTCTGAAGAGACTTTTTGCCACTCACATTCTTGGCTCTTTTATTGAAGATTAATTGACTATATAATTGTGGGTTTATTTTGGGGCTTTCTATTCTGTTCCATTGATCTACATGCCTATTTTTTGTACCAGTACCATACTGTTTTGATTACCACAGCTTTTTAATATAACTTGAAGTTTGAAATTGCGATAAAACGTTTCTGTAACAGCAAAGGAAACTAACAACAAAACTCTAAGACTATCTACTGAATGGGAGAAGATATTTGAAAATGAAATATCCAATAAAGGCTTGGTATCCAAAATATATAAAGAAGTTACATAACTCAACACTCCCAAAATACTCCAATTTAAAAAATGAACATAAGAAATGAGTAGACATTTCTCCATAGAAGGCATACAGATAACCAGTAGACAATGAAAAGATGCTCCACATCACTCATCAACAGGAAATGCAAATAAAAACTACAGAGAGGTACCACCTCATACGTGTCAGCATGGCTAAAATTAAAAAAGAAAGAAAGAAAGACAACAAACAAACAAAAAAAACTCCTCAAGAAACAAGTGTTGGTGAAGATGTGGAGAAAAAGGAACCGTCATGCACCATTGGTTGGAATGCAAACTGGTGCAGCTACTGTGGAAGCAGTATGGAGGCTCCTTAAAAAAAATTAAAAGTATAACTATTCTACAATCCAGTAATCCCACTACTGGGATTTACCTAAAGAACACAAAAACACTAATTTGAAAAGATATATGTATATGCATTATTCGTAAAGCCAAACTATGGAAGAAGCCTGAGTGTCTATTGACAGATGAATGGATAAAGAAGAGGTGGTATATACACACAAGAGAATATTATTCAATTTTAAAAAGAATGAAGTCTTGCCATTTACAGCAACATGGATGTATCTAGACAGTATAATGCTAAGTAAAATAAGCCAGCCAAAGAGAAAAATACCATATGATTCCAATAATGTATGGAATTTAAGAAACAAAACAAAGGTAAAAAAGAGAGAAAGAGAGAGATAATCTGTGTGAGAGAGAAGGAGGGAGAGAAAACCAAAAAAAGGCACCTAAAGAGATGCTTATCAGAGGGGAAGTGAGTGGGGGATGGGTGAAATAGGTGAAGGGGATTAGGAGTGCACTTGTCTTGATGAGCACTGAGTAATGTATGGAACTGTTGCATCACTATATTGTATACCTGAAACTAATACAGCACTGTATGTTAACTATACTGAAATTAAAATAAAATAACCCAGGGTGCCTGGGTGGCTCAGTGGGTTAAAGCCTCTGCTTTCAGCGTGGGTCATAATCCCAGAGTCCTGGGATGAAGCCTCACATCAGGCTTTCTGCTCAGTGTCTGCTTCCTCCTCTCTCTCTGCCTGTCTCTCTGCCTACTTGTGATATCTCTGTCAAATAAAGAAATAAAATCTTTAAGATAAATAAATAAAATAAAATAACCCCCCCAAAGCAAACAAACAAACAAAAAATTGAACTAATTTATATGAAAAACAAAATCAACATGCCTGGGTTCATTGCGAATTTAAATTCACTCTTTATAAAAACTTAAGAATTTGGCACCTTCCATTTTTGAGCATATATGTTGGGCAAATTGCCTTATTTCCTATGGCTTCCTTCCCAAATCTTGTCAACTTAGATTGCATCTTTCTCTTGTGTCAGATAACTTTGCATATTTAGTTTCTAGCTTCTAAAAATCTCATGACACCACTTTTGCTAGAGTCTACTAACCTATTTGTCTTTGTGTGTTCTTGACCTTTTATTCCAATTGGATACTACAGTAGCTTTCTCTGATGGAAAAGATAAATGCCTATATCTAACCCACTATAATTTAACTGTTTCTCTGCCTCAGACTTTAATCTGAGTTTTAAAGACAAAATGCATAAACAAATTATTCATTGTCAGTTACACAGGCAATACTCTTGATCATTTTGTAACTGAATCCTTATTGAAACAATGAATCAAAATTATTAGAGAGACAAAGAAAAAGTGAATCAAAATAAAACAGTCATGTGGAACAACTTGTTCTGTTTTCTTAGATTTGGTATTTGTATATTTGGTATCCATTACTAACAGGGCCAAACGACCAAACAAAGGCATGGGCATCTCCAATGACAACCAAAGCCCATAATTAGAGCCACACCTCTGCCTAATTCTCACATTCCAAGCCAATGTTTCTCATGCCCTAAATCACCCAGGATCATTTACTAGACCATTAGAGACCACCTCTATAGACCGGAGCCCACATACATTCTTCAAACTACCCAGTCCTAATCTGTTCCTCAGGCCTGCCTTTGCCATTCCTGCAGAAACTTGAATAAAAACTCTAGTTTAAGCTTCCCCTCACTTCTCCTTTCTACTTCTTGCCCACATCTCATGGTTCCCCATGTGTCCTTGCATGGCATCATATGCTCCCTCCGCTTGAGAAATGTAAGAAAAATTTCCTTTCAAAGGCATCTCCTTCTCCATGTCATTGCTCAGTCACCTCCATAAATTAATATCTTGAGGATACAATTACCATACCAATCAAAATTGTTGGTGAGCATTCTATTTCAAACAAAAAGTTTTAAAAAATGGGAGGCTTTACTAAAACAAAATTTGTTTATACTTATTCTCATTCATATGAAAGAAAAATAATACAAAGACCTTGGAATCAAGTATTGCTCTGTAAAATATAATGCAGAAACATTTGTCAATATCTAATAAATAAATATGAATTAAAATATAGATATTAAAACTCTAAAATATCAGTGCTTCTAGTGATTTTTATAGCCTCAGTAGAAATTCTCTGAAGTAACTGATATGTTATAAAATGAAGCAACATTTGCATACCTTCTGGAAATCTTTCTGTTTATCTCTTCCTAAATACAAATACATTCAATGCATAAACTTTTAAATACATATGTATCATTATTTCATTCTTTAAAAAGCTTCTTCCCTTCACCATTTTTCCCTCCCTTTATCTCCCTTTATTTATATGGGATTCTTGAATGTTACTTGTAGAATAATATCACTGGTGACTTCTAGAGGACTGGTTTGCCCTGATTCATTTATTTACTTGTGTTTTTGATATTTTATTTATTGTCTGATTATTTTTATAAGCCTGAACATCTTATTAAAAAGTAAATTAATTACATCAACACAAACAAACAAATAAAAAACAAGTATCTTCTAAAAGGTAGTCATTGAATTTAGGAACAGGAGAATAATGGAAATAAGACTGGTTTTTCAAAATAATACGGGAAAGGAATAGTTAGATGGGAAAACCTTAATCATTAATGTAAGACATGACAAATAAATATCATCAGGATTCATGTGATGACTTAGTAACATATATGCCCTTAACTCCATGCTAACTTCTGAATTCCTGTTGTACTAGAGTTAAGGCAAGTCTAAGAAGTTGGCCTCATGGCCATAATTAATACCCAGAGATTTGTAGAAATATTTATTATGGTTGATGTTCATATGGTAGACAGCTTACTAATAAGCCTAGCCCCATGAAAAGATACCCCGTTAGGGAATACAGAATGAGTTTAACATTATTTATCTTTACCTCACTCCAACCTTTCTCTCTGTCTCCAGTTGTAGTCTCTCCTTCTTGGAAACATATGACTGACACTTTATGTGGGACTTAAATTCTAATGCAGGAAAACTATGCCACTTCACCTTACTGTGACTAACACTCACAATGCCCAGAACAGTGTTGTTCCATATAGGTATTCTCCAACATCAAAGCAGAGGCATATTTGTGTGATCAAGTTTTACGTTTTTGTGGAAAAAAATTAACATCAAAAAAGAAGCTCTGCCAATTTGAATAAGTACGATCTTATAACACGTCTTCTTCATTTTTTACATTTCCCAATGTGAAAAGGACACTATTTAATATTGCTGATCATGGAACATTTTTACTAATCCATGAGACACAAGCATTTGTGGATTTGCTGGATATGTATAACTTTATGTATATTCATGAAATCATAAAGACAAATTATCTTTCATAGAATAGCTGGGTATTTTAAGATACAGTCTCATATTTCATTTTTGAAGAAGATGTGTAAGCTGCTCATTAAAGCAAAACTACATAGAATGAGTCTTCAGCAATTCCTGGAGGATCCAGTCAGTTATCAGTTACTTTGAATAGCCTGAAGTCTCTTATTTCTGATCCCATAGTCTGACATTATAGAAATATCTTGCCCAAAGGAGAATACAAAACCCATTGCATAAGCCACTTCATTCTAATTGGGATATTGGAGTAAAAGTTAAAACATGTGGTATTTTCCAAATGTTCACATTTAAAATCTCTGGTATGGGTATCTTATTTATTGTGGTTTCCGTTCAATGATTTGGAAAACAAAAGTGACTTTAAAGAAATGTATTTTACTTTAAATTAAAACAAAAACAATTGCTGAGTGATTTCTCAGGGGATTCGTCTGAGAGGCTATAATGATGAAGTCTAGAAAAACAAAGTTGTAGAAGAGCAAAGTTCTAGGAAACAGAGTTATGCAGTGGAAGTTTTTAAGCCCCATACAAGTGGAGGAACAAGGTTTCAAGTAAGGAAGTGTGAATTTCAACAGAAGCTCCAGAGAATTTTCTGTGGGACAGAAACATCAAGGAGAACGTTGAGCATATTTGGCAGAGCAGTGCCTTAGAAAGTGGCCATTTTTTGGAGTAGGCTGTTACCTTTAAGGACATATTATTAGTAAAAGAGAAAGAGAGAACTTGAAAGAGGCAGGAAGCAATGCAAACGTGAGGGAAAGAAATGGAGACATTAAAAGTTTTGTTAAGAAGAGAAAATTCAGGGGGCGCCTGGGTGGTTCAGTGGGTCAAATCCTCTGCCTTTGGCTCAGGTCATGGTCCCAGGGTTCTGGGATCCAGCCCCCATAGGGCTCTCTGCTCAGCAGGAAGTCTGCTTCCTCCTCTCTCTCTGCCTGTTTCTCTGTCTACTTGTGATCTCTGTCAAATAAATAAATTAAAATCTTAAAAAAAAAAAAGAAAGAAAGAAAAGAAAAAGAAAATTCAGTCTTCCATGGGCAGGAGTCCAGTGTGGCAGTTACATTTGTCAAAAATTGTACGATAGATATGACATGCTCTGTTATCAATTCCCCATGTCCCTTTTTATTTTATTTTATTTTATTTTTTAATTGCATCATTCACCTTTTCTCTTTCATGAATTTCTGGCATTTGGTCAATACCATTTGAAAATAACTGCTGCTGCTGAATTTCATTTAGAGAAGGTGACAACACACATCTATGACTATGACATTGAACCTACTAAATATAAAAGTAAAAGAGCATATTAACAAATGCCATCACCTTCTTAGGAAGCAAGAGAAGATTGGCTCAGGTTATACTGAGAATATCTGGAGGCAAAAATGTATTTTAATCCCACAAATACAGAGGGCCTACAGGAAATTATATTTTATTTATATGATAATTTAGTCATTTTAAGTAAATGTATATGTATTTTATGTATTTGTATTTTATTTTGTATTTTGTATATGTATTTTATATATATTTCTATGTATTTTATATATATTCATATATGTGTATTTTATGAATTTATAATTTCATTTATGAGTTCTTTAAGCTTTCATGCCACTATAGCTTCTCTGATTTCTCCAATTATTTTAAAGTCCATTAGAACCATGTATTACCAAATGGGGACAATGAGTAATTTATTTTTATTGATTTATGTCAGAGACTAAGTGCTATTATTTTGATGTGTGTGGTGAAATGAAGCACTGGGAATCAAAAAAACTTAATACTGTTTCTGAGGTTTTAAATAATTGTTCATAGTGAAGAATATGTACATGTACTTCAAATATCTCATCATTATAATGTAGAAGGGATGAATCATAGCCACTGCCTCATGCATTAAACTTAGGTACACTTCCTTGGTAACTTTGTATATCTCCAGTCAACTTAAACTTTCTGTAGCCCAGGCTTGTTGAGCAATGGAGTTTAGTGCTTTGTAATAAACTGGGCTTTTAAAAAGAAGAGAAAATTTGTATTATATGGGTATACAAAAGAAACAAATAGGGAGTGATAATCGTTTCCTTGCTTTGCACATCTTAACAAACACCTTTATAATAGAAGAGTCTCATAGATCAGGAATTCTCCTTTACAGGAGAGATGTGCCTTACATTGAAAGAGTCGCTTACTAAAAGCCCTTTATTGACCATCTCAGCTTGCAGAACCTCATATACCTTAATTAGATAGAGTCTAAGAAGTTTATTTGTTTTTAATTATATACGAATGTAATCAATGTAAAGCCTACCATAGTAGTCCATACCTATTTCTAGGTTCAGAATACCATGTCTTCTTTTTCTCAGAATTTAGCTATTTAATGTTAAAATAGCTTAAGAGGAGAAAGGAAGGATTAATAGAATGGCTGTCATTGTCAAATTCCCTGCTAATATTCCAAGTAGAAAGAAAATACTAATAATGATTTACTCAACTGTTTCCTATCACTTAATAGTATATGATTTATAAAATATTACACTCGTCTGACTTAATCTTGCTAAAAATTTGGCTAATCTATGTGTTAATCTTGTCAGGTCTGAAAGGAAATAAATGGCACAATAAAATTTATTTAAAGATAATTTAGTGAATTTGCTGTTTATCATTGTAGATTTAAAGTAGAACTAGAATGGATAGTAAAACCCACAGGACTAGCAATAACTAGAAGCGATTACGATACTTAGCTTTGCAGGATAGAGACTAGTTTTATCTGAGGTGAGTAAGAGTTACAGCCATGGAAACAGGACCACCCAAATGTCACTGTGATCATAGAAAATATAGCCATTGAAAAAACAGTGGCCTAGCTTAAACAGAGCAAATGCAATATAAGCTAAACTGCATTTCTCACTCAACTTTTTGGCCAAAACTATAACCAGTGAGCAAAATATCTAATGGTTAGCCTTCTATAGCACAGAGAAGTCAAAAAAAGCCTGGAAAATTAATTTTGTACAGCAAACCTGAGTAGAGCCGTAACAGGGAAATGCCAAAGTTAAAACATAGTCCATATCTAAATACACACATTTAAACTATCTTAGTTAAAATTTACTTCTCAAGATTAAACTATTTCATAGCCAATTTGAGGAATGCAATTCAATGTTCAAACAACTTAAGGACTTAATTTCAGCAACCGTTGTATAACATCAGAATAAGACAAACAGACTCATTTTTTAACCTCACAATTCATCTCAGGTTCTATTCCTATAAAGAGAAAGGACAATGGTACATATTCCTGAATTTGCTGTAAGATAAAGAGTAGTACAATGGAATACTACTTAGTCATAAAAAAGAATGAAATCTTATCATTTGTAATGATATGAATGGATCTAGAGAGTATTTTGCTAAGCAAAATAGAAAGACAAACACCATATTGTTTCACTCATATGTGGAATTTTAAAAACAAGCAAAGGAGGAAAAAAAAGACACAAAGGAGGCAAACCAAGACACAGAATCATAAGTATAGAGAACAAATCCATGGTTACCAGAGGGGAGGTAGGTGGGGACAGGAGTTAAATAGGTAATAGGGATGGGCGCCTGGGTGGCTCAGTGGGTTAAGCCGCTGCCTTCGGCTCAGGTCATGATCTCGAGTCCTGGGATCGAGTCCCACATGGGGCTCTCTGCTCAGCAGGGAGCCTGCTTCCTCCTCTCTCTCTCTCTGCCTGCCTCTCCAACTACTTGTGATTTCTCTCTGTCAAATAAATAAATAAAATCTTTAAAAAAAAATAGGTAATAGGGATTAAAAAGTGCACTTGTGATAAGCACTGGGTGTTGTATGGGTGTTGAATCACTATATTGTGCACTTGAGACCAATATTACATTGTATATTGACTAACTGAAATTTAAATAAAAACCTTAAAAGAAACTCCCTAAAAACGACTAAATGTAATGTTGTATCATAAACAGGCTCCTGGAACAGAAAAAGGACCCTAGGTAAAAACTAAGGAAATATGAATAAAATTTGGACTTCAGTTAATAACATTTCAATATAGGTTCATTAATGGCAAAAATTTTTCCATAATAATGTAAAATTTTAGTAATAGAGGAAATTGTGTGTAGAATTGGAGAGTATACAAAAGGAACTCTTCATAAATGTAAAGCTGCTAAAAATTAAAGAAAGTTATTAATTAAAAATAATATAATTTAAAAATAGTGAAAAGACCCACAAAGTGTTCCTCTCTGCCATAATACTACCATTATGTATGTGTGTGTGTATATATATATGTGTGTGTGTATATATATATGTGTATATATATATATATATATATATATATATAAAACTAACTTAAGCACAGTTAACTTCTCTTTCACAGAGAAAACTAAGGCATGGATCCTTGTGAACTGTCATACATTTTTTCAGCATTTTGAAGGAGACTAGAAGAACTTATGAATACACATTTCACAGGTTTTTGTGTGAATATATGCCCTTATATTACAACAGGATTAAGAGCCCAAATTGAACAAAGACATAAATAGACCCAAATAGATGTACTCTGTAAAAATAAGATGCAAAAAGTATTTCGTGTTAAAAAATATTATGAAATTTGTAAACAGATGGTGCTTATATGCAATTATATATTGCATTTTTTATAAATGAATTTATAATTTAATAAAGGGGTGTTCAAAACAATCTTTTTTTTTTTTTTTTTTTGGTAAATTTAACATCACGTTTTTAAATTCAGTTAATGCAAGTTTCCAAAGGCAATTAGGGTGTAAACTGTGTTTAATGCTTTGGTTTATGGGTTTTTTTTTCTTCCTTTTCTTTAGGCAATGATGTTTTTGCAAAGCCACATATAATTGTCACACAGTATAAGCCAATTTTTAAAAGTTACTTCAGTTTAAAAGAAAAAAGCAACAATTAACGACTAAGTGCTTCATCTTATCTTATCTGTGAGATTTCCAGCTGTTTCTATATTTTTAAAAAAATCACATAAGTGGGGCGGCTCAGAGGGTTAAACCTCAGCCTTTGGCTTAGGTTATGAACTCAGGGTCCTGGGATCAAGCCCAGCAACTGAATTGGGCTCTCTGCTCAGCAGGGAGCCGGCTTCCTCCTCTCTCTCTGCGTGCCTTTCTGCCTACTAATGATCTCTATCAAATAAATAAAAATAAATTAAAATTAAAAAATCACATAAGAATCCTGCAAAATCTGTAAATACATTATTTTATCACTTTTCCTAAAAACAAGCTTATGCCTTTGTTTCTTTTTTTTTTTTAAAGAGAATTTCACATATTTATATTGTCACTAAACTACAAATGAATCTCAAAGGAAATATTAAAATTAATTTTTTCAAGTTTACAGCTGAGATATTCACAAGCCATATCTAATACCCTATCTTGGGAATAATTACTAGTAATGGGTATCCAAGGGAAATTATTGCCTGCTGTTGTGAATTAGGAGTTCCACAGGTGGTGTTCATCAATTGGAATGGGTTGGAGGAGAGTAGTTGTCTGAGCCAAGACTCCTTAAGCTTTATTTGTGGAACCATTGTTTTTAGATGCTTCAAACATAAATTGACTACTTACAACAATGACCTACAATTTTTTTTCAAACAAAACAAAATGGTGTATGTATAAAACAAAACAGATTTAGCATCGTGTCTTTAATGGGTAACAGTGAAATGCCTTCATAGTGTGGAAGAAAGCCAGTTTAAAGCAGATTTCTTTTTCTTTCTTTCTTTCTTTCTTTCTTTCTTTCTTTCTTTCTTTCTTCCATTATTCATTTATTTAAGAGAGAGAGAGAGAGTGAGAGCATGAGCAGGGGGGAACCAGAGGGAGAGGGAGAAGCAGACTTCCCACTGAACAGGGAGTTTGATGTGGGGCTAGATCCCAGGACCCTGAGATGATGACCCAAACTGAGGGCAGATGCTTAACCAACTGAGCCACCATGCACCCCGATAGCAGATTTGTAAGTAAATATAAACTATACTAAATTAAGTTAACAATGAATATTAAAAGTTGCTTTGCCTTATTTTTACATGAACTTAAAATAATTATTAGCGAATTGCATTAGTTACTTTATGGTATGTATTTCTAAACATTTCAGGTGTCCAGTGAATATATAAATAGCACACTTAACTCCATTACTGTTGTTAGTTATCACACTATTTGAGGGAAATTTATTATATATCATCAGGAAATTGCCTTGATGTGTTCTGTAGCTCAAAATAAATAAGTACATGAATGTTGTTTAGTTGGTTCTTCTTTATAACAACATAAAAATAACTGAATTTAATCTGTACAAATTTAGTTTATTAAAAATAGATAACAGAAAAATGATATTTTGAATAATGTCTTTATTTAGGTGATTATTTCAAATATTCCTCAATTCATTTTTCCTGTAATTCCATGATTATAAAAGTCTTTGAGAGAAAAAATTTTAGACAAATATCAGATCAGTCTCCTAATTTAATACAAACCTTAAAATACCAACTACACTATCCCTATGATGACTGATAATTTTACTTTAAATATAAATTTGAATTAGAGGGCACATGACTACACATACAATGTAAAATGATAACTGAAAAATAAATTGAAATACTAGCAGACTAAAAAACAAACAAAACAAAACAGAAAGTGGAAGGTCCAGTTGGGATAAGATGCTGATTCCTATTTACCTCTGTCTTCATAACTAGTCAAAGATGTCACATTAATGCAAAATTAATTAAAGTTTGTTTTGAGGTCTAAGATAATAGTGGACTGTTTTCCAAACAAACCAAGTAAATTGTGAAAAGAAACTATCTCAAAATAGGAGATAAAATAAAAGAGAAAAAAATAAAAATGTTAGAACAAATTCAGTGAGCTAAGCAAAAGTTTAAAATAGAGTGGGAAAATTGTTAAAATTCTCCAAGCTCAAGAAAATTGCTTTGCATGCTATTTGCTAAGGTTGATTCATGAGTCATCTATATGGTCTAGTTACAAGCTGAAAAAATTAAAATACCATTCTTGCCACTCAAATAGTTTGCTTTAAAAAAAAAGCAGACAATTTGAAATTTGAATTGTATGATGTCAAATTGATAAAATTAAAACAAAATGCACTGAGATATTCCTGTAAGAAAAGGAAACCAACTTATTGAGGCAATATTTTCTCTTAGGGTCATTAATGCAATCTCTCAGAAGTGCTTAAAGTACTACCAAAGCTATAACATGATTTAGTTAACAGTAATGAATGATCTTGAATTAGGAAGTAGAAACTTCCAAAAAGCTCTGATTATTGGAAGTGGAATTTACTCACAGCAACTCTGGGGTCTGATGGTAGTGCTCCCACGAAATAATTATAGTGCTTCCATAACAATAAATTAAAAAAGAATATTAGTAAGATAATTTTAGATAAACACTAATTTTTCAGTTAGAATTGAGTCAGTAAAGAAATCTCTCTGGCTATTTAAAGGAGAAATTTAATGCACTGTTTATTTATGTGATGGTTGAGAAGCTGAAATCATGTTTTTTAATCAATCTAGTCTAGTAAGAATATGTTTATTCTACTCCTAGGGTAGAGAGACAAATGGAACATGCAGTGTTGCAGGAACCTAGAGGCCAGTCAATTACAGAACCTGGATCATGACAGACCTACCTGGCAGGAACTATGCTATACACTGAATTTTTTTGCCCCTCCCATCCCCACTTAAATGCTGAAGGTTAATCCCCAATAGAGTAGTATTTGGAGGTGGGGCATGGGGAGATTATTGGGTCATGAAATTGGAGCCCTCATGAGTGGGATTAGTGCCTTTACAAAAGAGAACTCAGAGAGCTTTTTCACTACTTTTGCTTTTTTGTGAGAACACAACAAGAAAATAGCCATTTATGAACCAGGAAGTGGGCTCTCACTAGACACTAATTCTGCAGGTGCCTTGATCTCAGACTTGGGAGGCTTCAGAACTGTGAGAAATACCTGTTGTTGAAGGCATCCAGTCTAAACTACTGTTGTTATAGGGGACCCAACAAAAATAGACTGCAACCACAGAACTACATGGCCACTGCTAGAGATGCAACCAAAGGTAAAGAAGGAGGAGAGAAATTAATATGCTCCACCCTTCCTCAGAAACCTCTCCAACTTCCCACACTTACCTCCCATTGACCAAATGCTGCCAGATGCCCACTGAAATGGGAGGGGGTATTCCTCCTGAGATACAGTGCAGAGCAGGAGAAAGACAAAACTGTTCCTGAGGGAACAGAGCAAAGTTCCAGAAGAGATATAAGAAACATACAATATATGGAAAGGCAGAGAGAAATTTTAGACAAGGTAGTAAGGGAAAGCCTTTCTGTGCAAAAGAGATTAAGGCAACTCTTTTGTGGTTTTCCAAATTTTGCTTAGTCATTCTTTCATTGTTGGATTGGTTCAAGGCTCTGTCTCAGAAACTGAACTGTAGATGAACCAAATGTTAGTTTGCTTCATCAATTTCTTCCTGACAGAATAACTGGGTCAATTTTTTAAGGATCTTCATATATATTTATGAAAGCATTTCCAAGAAGTGATTAATCTATTCAAACTTCCAATAATAATGAAAACAATTTCAAATTTCTAAACCTTCAGGGACATATTTTTATCACTGATTTAAATATATACAATTGAGAGCCAAACTCCACTCTAGGAATAAAAAATATACATATATATTATCCCTGTAAAGAACTGAAGGCACTAGAAAATCAAAGAAATATTGAGAAAACTGGAAGCTCTACCTGTTTCAAGGTTCTAGAATAAGTTGTAGATATGCTATTTATCCAGTTCTGAAGATACAATTCTCCGCAAATGAAAATGTCAAGAAGCAGTACTCTATAAATAGACATTCTCAAGTTTTAGTTCTGAATTACTTTTCAAATCCAGTATAGTATAGGAAAGCTCTTTGGGATACGACATAGAAGAATTCACTAGAATCAAACAGTGCTTTTCAAACTTACCCACTATTTCAGTAAAAAGACAATTAATAGAATGTTATTAGTAATTTCTATTAAACCTAATAGTTTTGAATTCTTTCTTATTAGAGATAGGTGAAGGGTTTGGTGAGATACACATTTCTTTCCTTCAGCAGTGACAGTTTTTTGATTTGCTGGCTCCTGCAGATTTAACCAATAACCACAGTTGACCTTTATTTCAATGTATAGCTCACTGTTCATCCATAGTGAAATGTACCATGTTGGTAATCATTTTCTTTTGAAATCATTTTAGTTCGTCAAAAGGGCAGGTTTTAAAAAGCAGGAACAAATCCCCTTAGGAATACTTAGAGGCTGTATAAACTGTCTTTCATACTATTCAACCTTTTACTTACAAAGGGCTCTTTTAAACTCCAAGTATCATGCTAACTGCATCAAAGAGACTATGAAACAATGGCTTCTGTCAGTCACTTCCTTGCAATCGTTGAAGGGACCCCCCATTATGAGCTGCATGTTTGAAAATAAACCTGCAGAGAGAATGTCACTTATGTAGGTCCCCAAAAGGAACTTCCTAATAAATTGAAATTTATATTATTTGGGTCATATTTAATCCTAAATCAGTGAAGCCATGATATATTAACACGGAAAAATATGGCAAAAATCCAAAGGACACTTATTGCTCCAATTTCTTAATTCAAAACTCTTTTTGTCTTAAATAATCCATGTAAATCTCTAGTTTCATTTGCGCTTCTGTGTCACCATCCCATACCTTTTCTACTCCTCTACAAATTTGAGATTTTTTATTCTATTTTATGTAGATATAAAGTTTATTCTGTCTGTAAAAATAAAGATAACTACTTGGGAGGGGATCTCACTATTAGAAAAGAATGTGAAGAGAGATAAAACTCTCTTTGGGTTAGGGGAAGCTACTACATACCTTCTCTTTTAAATTGATTAAGCACAGAAGGAAAGAAAAAGATGGTTATATAAAAGCCATCCCTCAGATATTGTTTCTTCTTGTGTTCACCTAGAACAACACCAATTTTACTTGTTTTAATTAACTTTCTTGTCAGATTAAGGAGAGTCTAAAGTATCTCCAAGCTATGATTGAGGCTTCTTTCTTGTACACAGAATGATCATGACTGAGACGGACTTTCAGTTGAAAGCAGAATAACATGTACAAATCAAGTTATGAAGTCAGAATGATTAAGGCAAGTGTGGGGAGTGGTGTGAGGGGGACAGTTTAGGATAGAGTACAAAAGGATTATAATGTGGGCAAAGCGGAAAGTGATCTATGAGAATTTTTAAACTTGAGCCCAATGACAGATTAGATTTTAGCTCAATAGTTTGTGAGAATTATAACCATTAAATGCTTTGCAATGACGTATACAATGTGTTGCTAGGGATCCATAAATGTGACATATGAATAGATCAGAATTATTATACTTGCAACTTTGACTAAAATTTTTGAAAATAATTTTTGAAATCATCAAAGCCAGAAACAAACAAAACAAAATAAAACAAAACAAAATAAGAATTAATGTATGGAATTGGACCATTTTAATGGAGTTTCTAAGTCAATAATAGCTTTGTTTAGAGTAAAGTACAATCACCCATGGCTAGAGATTGTCTGTAAAGATCACATAAGTTTAAGGCACTTACTCTATCTCTACAACTGACTACAGTCAACACAGAAAAGAGAAACACCTACATAGAAAAACAAAACAAAACAAAAATCATATCTTTTAACAACTGCTATATAAAAAGTATATAAAAGTAAAAAGTAGAAGCATAGTTGCCAAGAAACTAACCTTATTTTGATCAGGCATTCTAAAGAACATTGGAGCAGACACTCAGCAGTTTACTCCTCCTATATTCATCCAATATAGGTCAAATTGCAACAATACATTAGAAATTATTTCCTGAGCATTTTAACTAACCCTACTTAGATGTGGCACTACATTAATCCAGATTATATTGAATTTTATTTTTAATTCATCATGCTTAAATGAGACATCAGTGTCATATTTCAAAATAATTAGATGTAATCAGCAAACTTACTTATATGCAGATGTTTTAGTTGTGAATAAATTATCCTGATGGAAAAAATATAAATCTATATATGTGATATTTTTGTATAGTAATTATTCATTATTTTTATTCATATATTTATAAGTTCAATCCAAAATATTTATTAGACAGCTATAATATTACACACACTCTCTACAAGCTGGTACAAAAGAGAAATTGTCCTTGACTCCTATGGAATTTATGTATAAAGTGCATAACTTTAACAGAAATAGATGTATACGAAATGCACTTTTTGAAATAGCTGTATTAAAAAATGTACTTTCATGCAAGTGACAATGGAAAATTGTCTCTTGAAAATATCCATCCATTGTTCTTAAAATGTCTTGGCTTTGTGTAAATTACCATGAATATGCTGTTCTGAATAATATGTCCAAAGGAGCTGAGAAAGGACATATCAATAGGACTATAAGAAATAGGATGAGACTGCCCTGCAATATAGACTTTAACTTTAGCCCTCAGGTAGAGTTGTTAAATTTAGCAAATAAAATGCACTATATCCAGCTAATTTGAATTTGACATAAACAGTTGTTTAATATAATTATATGACCCAGAAATTACACAGGGAACACCTGTGAAAAAAAATTGTCTTTTTAAATCTGATATTCAAAATTTAAGGAAGTGTCCTGTAGTTTATCTAGCTAACTTACCCTCCAGCATTTCCAAACTAAACTAGCTGAACAAATCATGTAACATCTGGATCTACTTTGGAAATCCAAGTGGCTTTGTTTTTGTTTTTAAATTTTTATATTGATCTTTACCTTGGTCCAGGGCATTAATCCAACTATAGAAGGATATATTAGCAATGCACAGGCTTTTCCCTGGGCCACAAAGAAATCTAGGAAAATTGTATCATCCATTGCAATCATTGAGCAGAGAATTGAGATTAACCTGAATGACTTCCTTGGTCAAGGTGAGGTAATTAATCACTTCAGCCAAAGAAAGGAATAGATTTCTTACATTTATTTTATTTTATTTTATTTTATTTTTTAACAGAAATCACTCCCATGGTAGGAATAACTGCTGGAAGAATGCACATTAAAAAAAAAAAAAGTCATTATCATTTCAGGAACCTTCCTAGAGTAACTAAAAGTAGTACCATTTTAGAGAGATCTCCATATTCATCTGAGATTCTACTGGTGATGTTTCTTTCAACATGTAAGGTCTCTTATGACCACTCTTAAGGTGAAAATTACCATGTTTTTAGGAAGGAGAGAAGTTTACCTGTTTCCATATAATAAATACAGGCACAGCAGTATTCATCCAACCCCTGAAAAGAGAAAGTTGATCTAATTTTGAGAATCTTCCAAAGTGTTAACTAAACATTCAGGCATCACAACTCATCCAAAAAAACCTTCTAGATAGATGGCAGGTTTTAGGGTTCCCAGTTTAATTTTAATAATTGGTCTAGTTCTTGGTTTTTTTTTTTTTTTTTTTTTTTAATTATTTTTTTTTTTTAAAGATTTTATTTTATTTATTTGACAGAGAGAAATCACAAGCAGGCAGAGAGGCAGGCAGAGAGAGAGAGGAGGAAGCAGGCTCCCTGCTGAGCAGAGAGCCCGATGCGGGACTCGATCCCAGGACCCTGAGATCATGACCTGAGCCGAAGGCAGCGGCTTAACCACTGAGCCACCCAGGCGCCCCTAGTTCTTGGTTTTAAAAGTAAAGTACAACCCATCTTGTTTTTCTACGTACTCAGATAGGTGTTAGTTATTTGCCCAATGGGCTGACAAACAGAAAATTGATTTGACAAATGTTTGGGTAGAGGAGTAAGAACTGGAGCCATCAATTTTATTTCCAAAAATCTTCTTGGGAAGATTAGGGGAACCATGATCAAGTGCTGATCAGAGCTGTCTGGCAAATAATAGGAAACTTAGTGTAAAGTTTTTCCAGCGAGATAAACACAACACCAGGGAATGTGGGTGCAAGGCAAGATTTATTAAAAACACTCTCCAGTGAAGTTTTAGGGCTCAGAAGGGGAGCCAGGAAAGTTGCACCAGGAGGAGGTGGGCACCCTTGGGCGAGATTCGGACTCTGGAAAGCAGAGAGGCAGAAGTCGCTTGCAAGGCAGGGAGAAGGGGGCTTTTAAGGGGCCTCGAGGGAAGTTCAGGGGTCTTTTGGCAAGTTTACCTTATTTGGATATTTCACCTGCTCGTTGGGGTCCCATTGGTCCACTGGACCCCGGGGCAGGAGGGTCTCAGATTCCCACTTGTCAGGATTCCATTGGTCCACAGGGGGGAAGGGGTCTCAGATTCCTGCTTGGGTCTTTGTTCTCCTGTCCAAGCTCAGGTTTTGTGGTGGGGACCTTCGTCATCTTAAGTAACCCTTTCTTTCTGCCAGCCCAACACTTAGTGGCCATTTAAATTTAAGGTTCAGAAGCATATTGGAGAAATTGCTCCAGTATGTTTTCCTTAATGAGGAAGGGGCAACACTGAAATACAAAGAACACAATGGTTCCCTCTTTGAAACTCCCAGGTTCTGAGGGATTGTCTTCCCACTGATAGGATTATTCTTACTCTACAATCATGAAATTGATTTGTCTCATGCAAATAGTTAACAATTACCTTTCCCCCCAATCATTCCCTACTTTCATCTAGACTTTTAGTTCAGAGCAATTAAAATTATTTGAAAGGGCATTTTTAAAAAAATTATAGAGATCCATTATGGCCAATGTAGGAGAAGAATATGAGAAGAATATTAAGAAGTACATTCAAACAAAATGTTATGTTTAGGACCTAAAATCATGCCAATCCAATATAACAATCAAGACGTAGAAAGAGAATTATGTTTGGGTCTTCTAGGTCCATTTTTGGCCAGGCTGCCACCAGTAACATACAGTACCCAGGCAAGTTTGGGGTTAAGGGAAAGATAAATTATGCCTTCACTGACCATGGTAAAATCCCAAATTTTCAAAATTGGTTGATATAACTCATCTACTCTTTTTCTGATAGTTTTCTAGGAAGAGGCCTAAAAATTATTTATTTCTGCGCAAATCTAAATTAAATGAATAAATAGCATTATTTTTTTAGATATGTAGACAAGGAAAGAAGTAAAGGAGTCCAAATGAGAAATCATTTTAGTTAACTTGAGATTGTAGAAAGCATAAAAGTTTCTTTGAAAACTGTGTCTGCCCATCCAATGTTGAGTAGTTTTTGCAATGAAAGACATATCCTTGTCAGACTGAAAATGGTAAAGATTGCTGAAAATGTATGACTCATTAGTTTCAAAAGCTATAATAATGTGTTGGAGTGTCAGATCAGACTAGAATCACAACATTATAATTTCAAAATGGACCTACATCAGGGGAAGATATCAGAATAGGAAGGTCCTAAGATTACCTTTCCCCAGGGATTCAACTAGATAACATCCACATCTGCCGGGAATGGGCAGCAATCCCTGTACTGACAGATGAAAGATTAGTCCAAATTTTGCTATGAAAAAGAGAAGGCAAGGAGGTCAAGGCTCAAAGACAAAGACCATTTGCTCTTCTTTGCTCCCACTTTTATTGGTCCTTGAGGATAATCACAAATCCTTATCACTGTTTCTCAAGCAGGTGATGTGTGACAAGGGGTCTTAGGAAGATCTGTTTACGGGAAAGATAAGATATGCTAATATGTGTGTTCTACTAAACATAACCTAAGGGACAATGCATATATCTCTTAGATCACAGGGGGCTGTTTGGTCTAAAACAAGCTTTGGGAAGGCAACTCCCTGACTAGACAGAGTAGTCAGGCAGGCCTCAGCATTCCAAAGCCCCAGCCCTTCTCCAAAACCTTCCTTTGCCCCCAGAGACCACTGGGTTACATTTTAGCAAGTCAGGTATTATGGTTGAGTCCATGTTCTACATTAACCCTAACACACAACAATGTAAATAACTTAGAAAATGACCCCAAAACTGGCAGAACAGACTCTCCACAGATAAATACGGAGAAGAAGGTAGAAAGGTAAGACACAGTTGGGGTTAAACATACATGTGAAAATATCTTCAGGAGGGATGCCACAGGTGCAGAGAGGGGAGACAAATAGACCTTCACACCAAGCATCCCAGGCACAGGGAATCCACACAGGGAAGATGACTCCACATAACACTTGATTTTGAGAAGCACAGAGGCCTAATGTCATGAGTTATTACAATCAGCTGGGCTTGACATCTCTTACTTTAAAAGTCAGTGGACTCTGCTCTGAGAGAACCATGAGGGTGATAGGAAACTGAGTCCCTGCCCTTAAAGAGAGAGTACAACAAACAGCACCATGGAAATACAGTATTGAAGCAGTAGTTTGAAAACATTTAGGATATACTGGAGAGAGATTCATTTACCAATATCAGAGTCTGTGTCAGAGGGGCAGGAATCATTGGGAGAATTCTGTAATGGAAGAAAAGCTGGTGGGCACCATTTCTTCCCCCCCACGCCTGTCCCACCTAAGCACACTAACATCTAAACACACTAACACCTGCTGGAACCAACACAACATGAACTACCTAATTTGCCAACAGTGCACCTCATCACTGTGTTCTCCTGTGGACATGACTCCTCCAGCCAGGTCTAAGCTCCAGGTCCCTTCAGTAGCAGATCTGAAAGGACCTTGCTGGCTCTATGTGTCCCACCCCTGCACTCTTCTGCAGACTTACTCCCTCCAGTATTGCTACAAGAGTTTTCTAATGCAGCATTCCTCTCACAGCAGACCTGTACAAACCATGCTATTGCCACCCTTGTATTCTCCTGAAGACCTGCCCCTCCCCACATAAGCCTTCACCAGAGACCATACAAAGTAGTGCTGTAAGTCTGACAATGTGAAAAACACCCCAACAGGGGCCACAACCACTCCAAGAAGAGAGAAAGTTAACTACAATTACCAGTGCCACACATATGGCACACATACGGAGACTTCAGGCTCCATCTACCAATAAAAGCTTCTCAGGGGACAATACAGGGAAAGTGGCTTACAGTTCCATATTACTATATCTCTGGCAAACACCTGATGTGACTCAACTCAAACCCAAAGTGGCTCCAGACTAGCACACTAACAACACAGGGAACAAATCCTGACCACAACAAGAAAAGAGAACCTTTGCTAATGACTGGACTGAAAACACAGCCACATCAGTAGGGTGCACACAACATAGATAGGAGCCCTAAAGGACTAGGTTCTGATGAACAGGGGACACTGAACTGCAGGGAAGTAAAGGACAATTTCATCATAAGACCACTACGTTCAAGAGCAGGATTAGCTGACTTTTCTAACATATAGAAACAGATACAGAGAGTTAGACAATGTGAGAAGACAGAGGACTATGTCCTAAATGAAAGAATAGAACAAAATCACAAGACAGCTAAATGAAGTGGAGATAAGTAATATGCCTGATAGAGAGTTAAAGTATAAAGATACATACTTGACTTGATTAAAAAGTATAGGACCTCAGTAAGACCCTTAACAAAGAGATAGCAAAGATAAAAAAGAACCAAGTAGGGTACATGGGTATCTCAGTTGGTAGGCATTTGCCTATAGCTCAGGTCATGATCCCAGGGTCCTGGGACCAAATCTCACTTCTGAGTCCCTGCTCAGTGGGGAGTCTGCTTCTCCCTTTGCCCCTCCTTACTGCTCTCTCTCACTCTCAAATAAATAAAATCTTTTTTTTTTTTTTTTTTTTTTTTTTTTTTTTAAGGAAAAGAGCCAAACAGTGGTGAAGAATAATTGAAATTAAAAATACTTTTAGATGAAATAATAGTAGACTAGAGGAGCAGATGACAGAATCAATGACTTGGAGGACAGAGTAATGAAATGTAATCTAGCTGAACAGGAGAGGGAAGAAAAATGGAATTAGAGAATTTAGGAACACTATCAAGTGTAAAAGTATTCATATTGTAGCAATTCCCAGAAAGAAAGAGGAAGAAAAGGGGCAGAGAATTTATTTAAAGAGATAATAGATGGAAACTTCCCAAATCAGGGGAAGTAAATAGAAATCAAGATTCAGGAGAAACAGAGGGGGCTCCCAACAAAATCAACCCTAAGAACTCTATACAAAGACATGTTGTAATTAAAATGGAAAAAAGTAGGAGCCCCTGGGTGGCTGAGTGGGTTAAGTGACAGAGTTATGGTTTTGGCTCAGGTTGTGATCTCAGGGTCCTGAAATCAAGCCCTACATTGGGCTCTATGCTCAGTATGAAGTCTGCTTAAGATTCTCTCTTCCTCTCCTTCTGTCCTGCTCTCTGTATATGCTTTCTCTCTCTTTCTGTTTCTCTCAAAAAACCTTTGAGAAATGTCAAAAAGTAGTGAAAAAGAAAGAATTTTAAAAGCACCACGATAAAAGGAAACAGCTACACACAAGGAAAGCCCATAAGGCTATCAGCTCATTTTTCAGCAGAAACTTTACAGGTCAGAACAGAGTGGCATGATGTATTAAAAGTGCTGAAAGGAAAAATAAAAATCTGCAACCAAGAATACTCTATCCAGCAAGGCTATAATTCACAACAGAAGTAGAGATAGTTTCCAAGATAAACAGAAGTTAAAGCAATTTATGACCACTGCATAAATATTAAAGGGAATGCTTTAAGTGGAAAGAAGACAGTAAATAGGAGTAAGAAAAGTAGGAAGAAGAAAAGTAATAAAAATATGTATTCCTGTAAAAGTCAGTCAAGGGACTTACATATTAAAAGGATGGATCATGATACCATATGCCTAAAATGTGGGCAGGAAAGCAGTAAAGAACTGGTTCAAACTTAAGCGACCGTCACTAAATATAGACTGCTATGTGCATAAGATGTTGTATAGAAACCTAATGGCAACCACAAATCAAAAACAGTAATAGATATGCAAAAAAGAAAGAGAAATGAATTTAAGTGTATCACTAAAGAAAGCCAACAAAGTGTGAGGAAAGAGCAAGAGAAGAAAGAAACAGAGATAAACTTAAAAAAATCATAAAACAAGTAAGCTATCAATAAGTTCTTTCTTTCTTTCGTTGTTTTTGTTTGTTTGTTTGTTTGTTTTAAGTGGCTCTAGTCCAGTGGGGAGCCCAACACAGGGCTTGAACTCATGACCCTTGAGATCAAGACTTGAGATAAGATCAAGAGTTAGATGCTTAATTGACTGAGCCACCCAGGTGCACCTCAATAATTACTTTAAATATAAGTCAACTGCATTCTCCAATCAAAAGGCATAGGGTATCAGAATGGATAAAAATGAAGACCCATATATATGCTGCATTCAAGAGAATCATTTCAGACCTGAAGACATGCAGAATGAAAGTGAAGGGATGAAACAGCATCTACCATGTAAATGGAAGTGAGAAGAAGGCTGGGGTAATAACACTTTTAATTAAGAAAATAGACTTGAAAAGGAAAATCGTAAAAAGACAAAAACAAGGATACTATATAATCATACAAGGAACAATCCAACAAGGAGATATAACAATTATAAATATTTATGAATCCAACCAGGGAACACCCAAATATATAAAAACAACTAATAACAAACATAAAGGAAGTAATTGATAGTAAGACAATAATAGTGAGGAAATCTAACAGTCCACCTACATCAATGGATAGATCATCGAAATAGAAAATCAACAGAATGGTTTTGAATGACTTGTTGGATAAGATCGATCTAACAGACATACTCAGAACATTCCATCCTGAGACAGCAGAATACACGTTCTTTTCAAGTGCACATGGAACATTCTTCAGAGGAGATCATATGTTAGGTACTAAAACAAATGTCAGGAAGTTAAAAAAAAAAAATTCAAAGTCGTATTATGCATCTTTCCAAACACCATGTTATGAAAATAGAAATCAACCACAATAAAAAAAAAAATCTGGAAAAAAACACAAATGCATGATGGTTAAATAACACAGTACTAAGCAATGAATGGGTCAACCAAGAAATCAAAGAAGAAATTTAAAAAAAAGTACATGGAGACACATGAAAATGAAATAAATTTCAATGATCCAAAATCTTTGGAATGCAGCAAAGGCTGTTCTAAGATGGAATTTTTTTTTCAAAATATTTTATTTATTTATTTGAGAGAGGGAGAGTATGAGTAGGGGCCAGTGGCAGAGGGAGAATCAGGCTCCCTACTGAGCAGGGAGCCTGACATGGGGCTTGACCTCATGACCCTGAGATCGTGACCAGAGCCAAAGTCAGAGACTTAGCTAACTCAGCCACCTATGCATTCTATAAGACAGATTCTGATAGCAATTAGAGACCTACCTCAGGAAAGAAGAAAAATATCAAATAAACATCTTAACCTTACACCTAAAAGAATTAGTAAACAAGAAAAAATAAAACCCCAAATTAGGATAAGAAATAAAGACTCTAGAAGAAATTAAAAAAATGGAAACAAACAAACAAACAAAAAAGAGAAGATCAATAAAACTAAGAATTGTCCTTTGAAAAGATCCACAAAATTGATAAACATTTAGCCAGATTCATCAAAAGATAGATAGATAGAGAGAACTCAAACAAAATCAGAAATGAAAGAGAAATCACAATAGCTCCAGAGAAATACAAAGTATTATAAGAGAATATTATGAGAAATCATATGCCAAAAATTTGGACAATCTAGAAGAAATACATAATTCCTAAAAACATATACTTTCCCAAAACTGAAGTGGAAAGAAATATAATTTTTTAAATTAATTAATTTATTTTTAAGGGAGAGAAAGAGAGGGAATGGGAGGAGTGGCAGAGGGAAAGGGAGAGAATCTCAAGCACACTTCCCACTGAACACGGAACCTGATGTGATCCTGAGCTCATGACCTGAGCCAAAATCCAGGTGCTCAAGAAGAAATAGAAAATTTAAACAGACCATTTACCAGCAATAAAATTAAATCAATAGTCCAAAATCTCCTAAAAAACAAAAGTCCAGGACCAAGCGTCTTAACAATTAAATTTTACCAAACATTTAAAGGAATGTTAATACCTATTCTTCTCAAACTTTTCCACACCACAAAGTAAAAGAAAAAGGAAATCTTCCAAATTCATTCTATGAGGTCAGAATTACTCTGATACCAAGACCAGGTAAAGACATGATAAGAAAAATAGAATTACAAACCCATATCTCTGATAAACATAGTTGTAAAAATCCTCAACAAATATTAGCAAATCGAATTTGACAATACTTTAAAAAAAATCATTCATCATGATCAAATGGGATTTATTCCTGTTATGCAAGTGTGGTTCAATATTCACAAATCAATTAACATAATACATCACACCAACAAAAGAAAGGATACAAACCATATGATCATTTCAATAGATGCACAGAAAGCATCTGACAAAGTACAACATTCATTCATAATAAAAAATCCTCAACAAAGTAGGCATAAAAGAAATATATCTCAACATAATAAAGGACATATATGAAAAACCCACAGCTAACATCATACTCAATGGTGCAAAACTGAGAAATTTTCCCCTTTAATCATGTACATGTCAAGGATGTCTACTCTCACTGCTTTTATTCAACATAGCCCTGGAAGTCCTAGCCATAGTAAATAGAGAGGAAAAATAAATAAAAGGCATACAAATTGGTAAAGAATTAAAACTTTCATTATTTGCAGATGTCATGATACCTTATATAGAAATGACTTTACCAAAACACTACTATAACTGATAATTGAATTCAATAAAGTTACAGGATACTCAGAATTCAGCAGCATTTCTATATAGTAACAACAGAGTCACAGAAAGTGAAATTAAAAAACAGCAACAACAGCAACAAGAAATATCATTTACAATTGCACCAAAAGTAATAAAATACCTAGAAATAAAGAGATGAAAGATCGGTACCCTAAAAACATTAAAAGATTGATAAAAGAAATTGAAGATGACAAAAATAGCAAGATAGTCAATGCTCATGGATTGGAAGAACAAATATTATTAAAATATTCATACTAATGCAAACCTTATCAAAATATAAACAATGTTTTTCACAGAACTAGAGCAAATAATCCTGAAATTGTACAGAACCACGAAAGACTCTGAATAGCCACATCAATCTTGAAAAAGAACAAAACTGGAGGTATTACAATCCAGGATTTCAATATACACTACAAAGTGGTGATAATTAAGACAGTATGGTACTGGGACAAAAATAGAAGCATAGATCACTGTGAGAGAATAGAAAGCGAAGAAATATACTCACAATTTATATGGTCAATTAATCTTCAAAACCGGAGCCAAGTATATGGAATGGGAAAAAGATAGTCTTTTCAACAAATGGTATTGGGAAAACTGGACAGTTATATGCAAAAGAATTATACAGAATGAATTCTTTATACCATATACAAAAGCAAACTAAAAATAATTTAAGGACCTAAATGTGAGACCTGAAATAAAAATCCTAGAAGAAGGTATAGGCAGTAACTTCCCCAACATTGGCCATAGCAACATTTTTCTTGATATGTCTCCAGAGGTAAGAGAAACAAAAGCAAAAATAAATAATTTGGAATACATCAAAATAAAAAGCTTCTGTACAGCAAAGGAAACAAACAACAAAACTGAAAGACAGCACATTGAATGGAATATATTTGCAAATGATATATCCAATAAACTGTTAATATCCAAAATATATAAATAATTTATACAATGCGGGGCGCCTGGGTGGCTCAGTGGGTTAAGCCTCTGCCTTCGGCTCAGGTCATGATCCCAGGGGCCTGGGATCAAGTCCCACATTGGGCTCTCTGCTCAGGAGGGAGCCTGCTTCTCCTCATCTCTCTCTCTGTCTGTCTCTCTACCTATTTGTGATCTCTCTCTCTGTCAAATAAATAAATAAAATCTTAAAAAAAAAAAGAATTTATACAATGCAACATCAAACATAACAAAACAAAACAAAACCAATCCTACCAAAAAATGAGAAACTATGAAAGACATTTCTCCAAAGAAGGCATACAGACAGATGGCCAAAGGACATATGAAAGATGCTCAACCTCACTCATTATTGGGGAAATGCATATTAAAACCACAATGAGATATTACTTCATGGTTGTCAGAATGGCTGAAATAAAAAACACAAGAAACAGCAAGTGTCGGTGAGGATGTGGAGAAAAAGGAATTCTCATTTACCTTTGGTGGAAATGCCGACTGATGCAGTCACTGTAGAAAACAGAATGGAGGTTTCTCAAAAAATTAAAAATAGAATTACTCTATGATCCAGTAATTCTATTACTGGGAATTTACCCAAAGAATATGAAAACACGAATTCAAAAGGATATATGCACCCCCATGTTTACTGAGGCTTTACTTAAAATATTCAACTTATGAGAGCAGCCTAAGTGCCTATCAATAGCTGAATGGATAAAGAAATGATATATATGTACAATTAAATATTACTCAACTATAAAAAAGAAAGAAATTTTGCCATTTGCAACAACATGGATGGATCTACAGAGTATAATGTTAAATAAGTCGGTCAGAGGAAGACAAATATGGTATGATTTCAAATGTATGCAGAATTTAAGAAACAAAACAAATAAACAAAGAAAAAATTAGACAAACTAAAAACCAGACACTTAACTATAGAGAACAAACTGATGATTATCAGAGAGGAGGGGGTAGAAGAATGGGTGAAATAGGTAAAGGGGTGTAGGAGTCCACTTGTCTTGATGAGCGCTGAGTAATGTACGGAATTATTGAATCACTATATTGTACACCTGAAACTAACATAACACTGTATGTCAACTACAGTGGAATTAAAATAAAATAATAACAAAAAAATGTGTCTACATCAATGATCTTCAAGAAGAGGTCAAGTTCTGATGAAGTTTATCTGCCACGAGTGTAGAGAGGCCCTATCCCTCACATTATGGCCTCCTGAATTTGTCTATACTTCTGCAAAATGGTAACCCACAGGAAAATAAGAAACTTAGTCAATATTAACTAAGTAATTCTTATAGTTACCCTCCACCTGAAAAACTTAAGAACTATTTAACCAGATATAAAATTAAATATTATCATAACAATGTAGCAGCAAATATGCCAGATTAAGTTGGAGTCTTTAAACAAGTCAGTTTCTGGCAGGAGTACCAATTCTTGAATGCAATGGTAGATCCATCATCAAAACCAGTCCTGTGCGTTTCTGTGTGTGTGTGTGTGCACCCAATCTATGATGGTGGATCTGTTTCTATGTCTCATACAATGGTGGATCGAAACAGTAATGTAGCCGTCTAAGTAATATAGGTTCAATCCTTAACTTCTGACCAATGTGATAACAGAGAATGGGCTCATGTTTGGAGTGGATAAGAGTAACAAATGGTTATATTAGCAGCCACAATTTGTTTCCAGTTTGCAGTCCCAAACACAAGTAACTTTAATCTGCCAGGCAATCTGTAGCTTTCCAAAAGGCAGACCGAACAGTTAAAAAAAGTATCTACCGGCCAAAAGTCAGTAAAAACACAAGTTTTTCAAGGGGGTAATTTTTCAAGCTATGAAAAATGGTTTTGAGTTCTGCCCACCATGGAGAGTAATCATATTCATTTTATTTTCCACAGAACTGCCCCTGAGGTTAAATATCCACAGCAGCCTAGTGGACAAAATCAGGTTTCAATTTAAGCAAACTAGCAGTGCATCAGAGAGGCATTTAAAGAACTTCTGCGAATCAAGGGATCCTTTGATTAAACAGCTTTGCTTCCTGTAATATAAAAATTTCCCCAAAGGGAGAGCCATTTTCTTTTTTTTTTTTTTTTAACATGTGAAGCCAGTGCTACTGGGCTGCTCACTATTCTACCAAATCAACTTTTGATGATTTCTGTCTATGGAAAACTTTTTATATGAAGCAAGAAGATACCAGACATGATGCTTTCAGTTTTGAGAGTCCCTTGACTGAACAGCTATAACGTATTGCTTTCTCACTAATGTTCTGGGTTTGTGTCTTTTGGGTAACTTGGGATTAGATCACACAGTAATTTCTTTGAGGACCCCACCTTATTCTGGGCCATTTGCTGCCACATTGTCATGACAACCTTTGTTGAATTTTCTCCTGGTCATTATACACAAGGAAGGTACGTTTTTTAGAATGAAGGACTGACCATAAGAATTATTTAGATTCTTTGGTATCAGTTTCTCATTCTCTAATGGGTCACATTTTTGTCAGAAGTATAGACTCAGTGCTTCATCAGTGATTTTAAATAAGGGTTTTTCGGGTGCCTGGGTGGCTCAGTGGGTTAAGCCGCTGCCTTCGGCTCAGGTCATGATCTCGGGGTCCTGGGATCGAGTCCCGCATCGGGCTCTCTGCTCGGAGCCTGCTTCCTCCTCTCTCTCTCTCTGCCTGCCTCTCTGCCTACTTGTGATCTCTCTCTGTCAAATAAATAAATAAAATCTTTAAAAAAAAAAAAAAAAATAAAAATAAAAATAAATAAATAAGGGTTTTTCTATCACAGGAAACTGTCCTGAGAGGATCAAAGCTCTCTGAGAGTATTGTTAATTAATTAACAATACTCTGAGATTTTTTTAGTATCACTTCCAAATGGATCCAAATTTGGAATGTTAGACCGTAGAAGGCTTTGAACCAGAAATTGTCCGTGATGTTGCATTTTTCTTTTTACATGTACTATGTACTGTGATTTCATGCCATGTTAATCAAAATTTATTTTCATTTAACAAATAGGAAACAAAAAATTCAACTTACATTTAAAAAAAGAAAAAAAGTGATCTTTTAAGATACTAAACAAATTACAAGAATAATTTTCACTTTAGTAAAGCAGGACTCAGAAGGAGTCTTTAATGCACCTAAATCTGCAACTTTTGCCTCTGGGTTTAAATTATGAATGCAGAAATCCTGGCATACAAGCGTGGATCAAGTATCTCTCTGCTTTTCTCAGAAATAAAAAGAGAGAGAGGAAACATAGATGCCAGGCAAATGCCCCTTTACTTTAATCAAGAATCCTTACAGAAAGGCTGAAGAGATACTCCGGTACTGTCTATCACATTAATATTAGTCTAATGTAGAGCAAATTAGAATAAGTAGAAAAGTAAAAAATCTGTATGGTCAGAAGAAATAAATTGGTATTTTTTAAGTAAGGGTTTCAGTTCTCTCTCAACTATTCCAAAAAGACAGATTGTTTTAAAAGTGATAGGTATTAAAAGAAGTATGTCTGCAAAGTATGTTCCAAGACTGGTAGAGGTTAAATGACAATATATCCATGATCTTAGGATGCCCTCATGCTGCCACTGAATCAATTGCAATGTCTACATTTCTATTTCCCTCAAGACAATATCCCAAATTTATGAACAAAGAACCAATTCACTTGAATAAAATTATTTCATGTCTTCATTAATGAATTTTATCTTAATTTTTCAAATTTCAATATATGTTCATTTTTATTCCATGGCTACATAAACCTACAATAAGCATTGTTTTTCTTAATGTTGGTCAAAATATTAGTAATTGTTATACAAATATACTGTTATAATCTCTGTTAGAGGCAACCAAATTGAATATTGATTATGGGACTATACTATCTAAGTACAAATTGTTTTTCCTTCTTTCCTTTAGAAAATATTTTTTATCTCTTTGTGCCTGAGTTTCTTCATCTATAAACTAGGATAATAATGATACCTTTCTTTTTTTTTTTTTTTTAAGATTTTATTTACTTATTTGACAGACAGAGATCACAAGCAGGCAGAGAAGCAGGCAGAGAGAGGGGGGAAGCAGGCTCCCCGCTGAGCAGAGAGTCCGATGCAGGGCTCTATTCCAGGACCCTGGGACCATGACTTGAGCTGAAGGCAGAGGCTTTTACCCACTGAGCCAGCAGTGCCCCTGATGATACCTTTCTTAAAGGTGTATATTAGGGGGCACCTGGGTGGCTCAGTGGGTTAAACCTCTGCCTTTGGCTCGGGTCATGATCTCAGGGTCCTGGGATCGAGCCCTGCATTGGACTCTGTTCTTAGCGGGGAGCCTCCTTCCCCCTCTCTCTCTGCCTGCCTCTCTGCCTACTTGTGATCTCTCTCTCTGTCAAATAAATAAATAAAAATCTTTTTTTTTTAAAAGATTTTATTTATTTATCAGAGAGAGATGGGGGGAGAGAGCAAGTACAGGCAGACAGAATGGCAGGCAGAGGCAGAGGGAGAAGCAGGCTCCCTGCCGAGCAAGGAGCCCGAAGTGGGACTCGATCCCAGGACGCTGAGATCATGACCTGATCCGAAGGCAGCCGCTTAACCAACTGAGCCACCCAGGCGTCCCTAAAAATCTTTTTTTAAAAAAAGTATATGTCAGGTATTGATTTTGTTTCATTAAAAGTTCATTGCAATTATTTTATTTCCTGAAGAACGTTGTCTAGTTCATAATTATTAAAAATGAAATCAATTTTCTCCAACTTGTGTATATAGCAGTAACTCTTTTTTTTCTTTTTATTTAATCATGAGGATTAAAAATTATAATGTATAACTCTTTAGGTTCCTTGAGGAGAGATTTAGATTGATGATTGATTTAATCTCCCAGAGCGCATAGCACAGCCCTGGATTCATTTGTTGGATTTTAAGAAATCTTTGAAATTTACTTTACAGATCTTCCTCAGCTTATGATGGAGTCACATCCCAATAAACCCATCATAAGTTGAAAATATCATGGAGTCAAAAATACATTTAATCCACCCATCTACTGAACACTGTACCTTAGCCTAGCCTACCATAAATGTGCTCAGAAATTTTATTAGCATACTGTTGGGCAAAATCACCTGACGTAAGGCCAGTTTTATAGTATTCAATACCTCATGTAATTTGTTGAATAATGTACTAAAAGTGAAAAACAGAATGGTTGTACAGATACAGAATGGTTCTAAGTGAACCCATTGTTTACCCTCATGATTTCATGGCTACAAAGGGCTTTGGTTTCCTGATTTAGGAGAAATAATTGAGGGTATTGTATTACCTTTTGCAAGCCCTAGAAAAGATCCAAACTGAAAATTCCCAGTAAGATTTCTACCAAATCTGAATTGTTTTCATACCATTGTAAAGTAAAAAAACCCTTAAGTAGAACCATGTTAAGTCAGGAAGCACCTGTACTATGTTTGTTATCAAATGAAGCATTTATAAGGACATGAACATAGACATTCATAAGCAAGTACTTATGGGGGTAACTGCTTTTCAATCCTTTTGGGTATGTATCTAGAACTGAAATTGCTGGGTCATATGGTGAAATTTTTAAGGAAACACAAAACTACCTTCTGTAGCACTTATATCATTATCCATTATTACTAGCAATGTATGAGGGTTCAATTTTCTCAGTATTCTCACCAAGAACTGTTTTGTTGATAGTTTCATTGTTTTGTTGATAGTCATCCTAGTGGGTGTTAAGTGGTATCTCATTGTGTTTTTGACTAAATATGTATTTTTGAACAACCACATTGTCCTCTAAAAAAGGTAATGGCCCTCAAGTAAAAATAACCCTGTTTAGCAGATTTTCAGGATACAATTGTCCCAGGGTAGGAAATAAACATGGTTTCAAAGGTGACTCATCAAAAAAGGTGCAAAGGCAATTCTCTCCTATCTTAAGAAATTTTGTTATTTATTATGAATTATAATTTTATCATAATTGTATGGTTTTTGCTTTTATACATTGGTTTTCACTTACTAAGTTTTTCACAATGGCTACAAACATTTCAGCCCTTACAACTTACAGCTTTTTTCAAGAACATGTTGGGGAAGATAGTTATACTCCAAAGGTTCATTAGGTTCATTAGGTCTAACATCCCCCAGTTTCCTTTATCACCAGTGTGCTATCATAAGCAAATGTTTAACATGCTTATTTTTGGCTTTAAAAAAGCAACAGCAGAAAACACAGCTGTCCCGTTAAACTACCCCTTGTTACCATCATCCCTTCCTCTAAACCTTTTTTTTTTCCAAATTCACATTAAAAATCAAATCCTTTTGTGAATATGATTTGCAACTTACCATTGAAAAATAAAACTCGTTCCTTTTTCACTGAAGACAGAGATGCTTAGATTTGATTTTTACTTCAATATTATGAGTTCAAATCATAAAATCAAATTTTTAAAAAGTATGCTAATTTGTGTTCATTTAGAGATTCCCAGGGCATATCTCTCATGATTTAATTTCCCAATAAAAGTTTCCAACTTCAATTGGAATAACAGAGAAAAAAATTATTGAAATGAGCTGATACTTTAGACCCTTAAATATATTCTTAGAGTGATTTTTAAGTGGGACTACGAATTTTAACAATACTAAGTTTTTTAATATCTAAGTTTTCATCCATATAACATCAACAAAATTCCAGGCCAGACTGGAGACCATCTAGTGTCAGATCGTCATTGCTTCCAGATGTATGACTTAGAGCAATTTAGTTAACCTTTCTGGAGTTCAGTTACTTCATCTCTGAAATGATTATCTACTTCATAAAATTGTAAGGCTTAAATTCATCAATTCATGTAAAACACTTACAACAGTGACTAGTGAAAAGTAGCAGAATAGGTCACCCCAAAACATGCCACTGTGGTATATTGATTATTTTGAGCTGTGGGCATCTAGAAAAGAAATGCAAGAGGAGTTTTTTTCTGAATTTTTTTTTACATCTGGAAAGACAGAGCCTCTAAAAGGAACTTAATTGTAATAGATCCCCTCCACAGGAGTTTTGTCCTCCAGGGAAGATTGACTCTCACCACAGGTGAGGAGACTAGAATTCTACAGTATATCTAGACAAACTTTGTCACAAGCTATCATACTACCTGTCTATTCTAAGGACCTATTCATCTTTCCTAAAACTTAGTTACTCTCCTCTGAGAGGCCTACATACCTCTCCTTTTCCCTTTTTCAAAAAAATTTTTTACTTATCTATTTTTTTGAGATAGAACAACAGATAGCATAAACAGGGTGGAGAAGGTGGCTCCCTACTGAGCAGGAAGCCCCATGGAGGTCTCAATCCTAGGACCCAGAGACCATGACCTGAGCCAAAGGCTGATGCTTAACCAACTGAGCCACCCAGGTGCCCCTCTCCTTTTACCTTATTAATATAGCAATTAAGTCTGAATTCTAAGTCAACCTCGGGGAGTTACTCATTTTCTCTTGGGCATCTCCCATGTACACATGAGGTATACATGTTAATACATTTCTGTTTGTGTTTCTCTTGTTAATTTGTCATTTATTACACAGGAGTCTCAGCTAAGAACTCAGAAAGGTAGAGGAAAATTATTTTTCCTCCCTTACATTGGTGTGTGCTTTCATTCTTGCTGTCCAGTCCCAATGTATTTTCAACACTTATAGGCAGATATCATAACTCATATCTCTCCTTTCACTAAGAATCCCAAATAGCCTCTTATAAACCTAGAATTGAATATCTATATTATATCCCTCAAAGTTCTAAATGATCTGGCATTAATCTCTCCTCTGACCTAATCTACCTAGCATACCACCCTGATGCTTGTGGCTTTTCCAGCCACACAGGCCATCTTGTTGTACTCAGTCTTGCCAGTTCCTTATCCAATGTAGGGCCTTTGCATTAGTTATATCTTCCCTCCTCATGTTAGAACTTCAGATGGCTCACTTGTATGCCATCTTTGTCAAAATCAATGTAACTTCTTCAACGAGATCGTCAGTGATAACTATAAAATAGCATCCCACCTCCACCAGCCTCTGCTTTGTTTTTTACTAATATTTAGCAATAGTTTATATTATTCTGTTTGATATCTTGTTTCCCTATTTATGGGTTGTGTCCTCCACCAGACCATACCTGATGTGAGTAAAGCCTTTTATTTATCACACTATTGCTGGTACCTAGCAAAGGTACCAAGGTACCTAGCTGGTACCTATCACACTATTGCTGGTACCTGGCAAAGAGTGATTGCCACGTGAGAAGTAAATGATAATTGTTTTAAGAATAACTTATTTACCAGTTTTAAAATCACTATTGAAATCTATGGCAATTTTTACAGGTGGAATACATTTTTAACCAACTTTTATCATCAGAAATCATGTACTTAAAATATAACATTATAGCCAAAAAAAAAAAAAATTGGGGCTCTAAACAGTTCAGGGAAAAATATATGAAAGTGGTTCTGCAGTGTATAATAAGATTTTTCTCACTTATAATAAAACTAATCAAGATTAAAACTATATGAGATACCATTTTTTTTTTATCTATTACCATGGCAAAAACCCAAGTTTGACAACAGGCACTTGAGGAACTGTGAGGAATAATATTCATACATCAGTGTTAAAAATGCAAAATGATTTAATCCTTATGAATGGAAATCTCATATTTAACAAATTTGTTTATGGTTAAATACTTTGACCTAACAATCTCCTTCTAGAAAATCTATCTCAAAGATATAATGACAAAATTATTAAGTGCTTATACAGATGTTTGTTAGCACTGACTCTATTTGTAATAGCTACAGAACAGCAATAGTCCAAATGTTCTTTAATAGAGGATGGGTCACATGCTTGTGATATGCTCCTCACAATAGAGTATACAGCCATAAAACAAAAAGAAATATTTATATACACTGTTAGGGAATAAACAACAGACTATTTCATTAAATGATGAGAAGAAACACAAAGAAAATTTTATGGTGAGCTATCATTGATCTAAGAAAGGTTATAAATACCAGTGGATTACACGTAAAAATATAGAAAGATAAATCATGGAATAAAATATAGTGAATTGGGCAAAGATACTATGATGGATGCTAGGCATCTTTATAGTTTTTTTAAAATATGTATAGCTTTTTTTTCCTTTAACATTTTTTACAAATATAAGACTAAATTAAATTTAAGGTAAAATGACCAAAAATTGAACACAAAATGTTACCCTACCCATATATCCAGTTGGGGATATAATCTCATAAAGGAACACTTCCAAGTTATCTTAAAACATTGTAATTTGATTTTATACACCTAATTAAATATGTCCTAGGAACAAAATGAACTGTAAAAATAATATTAACTATTTAGAATAGACGTATTTTTGTGGTTGTCTTGGAATCATTATTCTGATATTGGCAAAGCATGTATTATTTATTTAAAAAATGAGTAATTGTGTTGCTGTCATTAATGGTCGAGATTTTTTTTGAATGGGAAAAAGAAGATACCCATATACGGTGTTATATAAATAAATACTTCTTAAAGGTAAAATTTTAAGGAAAAAAAGTATATCATAAGCGTTAGGCACAATACAAAGATACTAAGTCAACTCTCCATTAACTACCTAATTTCATAAAATTATAAATAAAGGCACTTAAAACAGCATTATCTGAAACCCTGACACATTTTCTTTTATTTTTCCTGTGAATAATTTTTATTTTTGTAATAACTGCATTGTGATTCAATACAAAGTCATTTTCCCAAAGAAAGTTGTTTTGACAAAATGATGTGTAAGTTGCTGGCAACTTGCTGTCATGACTACGAAGTCTCCTCAGAAAATTTACATAAGACTCAATCTTCTTGACAAATTTTAATTCATATATTCATAAAATGCATTCCCACTTTTACACTACTACATTCATTGGGGATATATTACATTTAAAACTTTAAATCATTATACCCAATTGCCATAAATCTTCAGTCTTTAACCAAATTGTTTATTTTTGTAAATTAGAAAATATTCCTTAAATTCCTATCCATAATTGTCTAAATGTAATCTTCACTTGAATATAGCCTCAATTCATATATCAAACACTATTACTTTACTTAATATAATTTTAACTTTAACTTGAGAACTACTGACAAACTGAACTGGAATAATGATGTAACCACCTTCTGATTCACAGCTAATTTCTCATGTCATGAGCAAAGCAAGACTTCCAGGTTTTGCTTTTCCCTTACAGTTTATCTTTACTATTACCTATAACTACTTTCTTTTAGTATTTAACATTTTTCAAGCTTAGTTATAAAACTTATTATTCTCTTTATAACAAATATTGTGATATAAACATTTCTGTGTGGAATATAACAAATAATTAATGGGGTAAAAGAATTATGTGCATTTTAACAATATTTGCAAAATAATAAAATTCGATTAACTTTTGTGTCATGAAACACAAAAGTTAATATGTGGAAATGCTAATATAATAGCATTGGCTAATATTGGCTCTACACATTAGAGTAGAGGCTCTACACATTGGCTCTACACATTGCACTTGAAAAACAAAAGAAGAAAGTCTCATTTCACTGTAAGGTGTGATCTTCTTTACTGATATACAAAGAAACAGGGAAATTTAACCTTGCATTATTTAGTGCAGATAATCAATTTCTTTTCTGATTTTAGAGATTTTTTTTTCAGTATATGGAATAGAATTAGATTTAAGGACAATTCTTAGTAATTCTGTTAATATATAAAATCATCTAATATTTCCTAACTACTGCAATTTGGTTGCTTGCTATTGTTTACTTTCAAAAATTTATCCTAACTAATGTGTAGGGCTGTGTGTGTGTGTGTGTGTGTGAGTGTGTGTGTATGTGTGTGTGTGTGTATTTGAGATCTGAAATATTCAATCCCGTGATTGTTGTTCATCAGAAAACATCCTTTTAAGGGCGCCTGGTTGGCTCAGTGGGTTAAAGCCTCTGCCTTCGGCTCAGGTCATGATCCTATGGTCCTGGGATTGAGCCCCACATCGGGCTCTCTGCTCAGCAGGGAGCCTGCTTCCCCCACCCTCTGCCTGCCTCTCTGCCTACTTGTGCTCTCTTTCTCTCTGTCAAATAAATAAATAAAATCTTTAAAAAAAAATCCTTTTACTAGAAATTTAAGAGTTGATTTTGCTGATTGTTCAACTTTTCATAATTTATTTTGTTGATGAAGAATTTCAAATATGTCTTTGTAACTTAAAAGACATCATCTTGGACAATTAGTTTTAAAAATTAAGTAATGTTAAATATATTTCATTTTATTTTAATAAAAATCTAATATTCATGATTGAGATTAATTCCATATTTTAAAAAATCACCTTTATGCCTTATTCATAAAAAAATTTCTTTTTTTCAGACTAAAAAAATGTAGCTTATGGACAAGTTTTGGTAGTATGAGGAGCTGGACTGAGCAGTTTTAAAATCATGTTAATAAACAGTTATTAAATTCTGACAAATATATAGTTGAGACATTACTGAACCTAATGTTTTAAAATTTTAAAATCAAGTTATATATAAATCATTATGTTAAAATTCAAGAGTAGGAAGGACCAGTTAAAATCCCCTATTTAATCATTCAACAGAAATGCATTATTCCCAATGAAATTTGTTAGGCCTTGGGGTTCCTCCAAATAAGAAATTTATGATCCAGTAGGATAGCAAGACATTTACATAAAGCTGTTACAAAAATAAGACATAATGAATGTAAGGTACTAAAATATTATATTGGACTTATGAATTTTGTGTTTATCTATTGAAGATAAATAAAATAAAACAAAATTATTGATTATTGATTAATCTAATTATAATTTATGAATAATGTGGATATTGAGTTGAGGATAAAAACTGCCTCACACATCACTGGGCATAAATATAGTGAGAAGAATTCTGGCAAAAGGATGGATGAAAGAATGAAATGAAAAGAGGATGAATAAAGGGTTAAAGATATGAATAGCCAAATTATACTAATTTGATACTTGTTACATTGGAATGAAGATAAAAGTTAGGAAAACTTCAATAAGAAAGGGAATTAAGGTCAGATTGTGGAAACTTTTCTTTTTCCTCAGTATTAGGGGCAGGAATTTTATTTAATACAAGCAATGGGCTCTCTTTTATTTTTGGAGTATGAAAATAGAGTAACTAAACATATTCTGGGGAAAAAAATGTGTGTGATGTATAGTAGGCATTGGAATTTAGAAGGGTATTGCAAAATTTAATTCATAGCTAAGTAACAATGAAAGAGGTAATGTTGATGACTTAAAAAGTTTTAAGTATTGTTTTTATATGTGCGTAAATTATCTTATTTAAGTTTCAGAATGGTATTATTAATAATAACAGTATAGTAGTATTCCTATTTTACAGGTCAGGAAGTAAATAAATTTAAGAAATTTCTCTAAAAATACTCAGTTAGTGAGAGTTGACCTGGGATTGAATCCAAGCAGTTTAAATCAAGAATACACAGGTTATCAAAATGAAAGCCCAATGTTAGGGAGAATGACAATGAAAATTTAAAGGAAAGAAAGGTTGAGAAAACAGTTGAAAACACAGAATACAATCATTCCTTAAAGATAATGATAGTCTCTTGGTCACTTAAAAGGTTTTCCCATCCTGAAGGTAGTGACCTGGAGAAGGTGACATTATACTAATTGTTCTTAAATTAACTTTTCAGCTGGTATTTAATAACTGAAGACCTAATTGGAGTCCATGGTTACTAAAAAAATGCTGAGGCTATGAAATATCTCTGTTCTCTCTTGAACTCTAAGCCCGGTGAAGGTAAGGAACAGATTTTTCTTTCCCTTCATGTTTTTCATTGCTTTACATACTCTGTTATATAGTGTTAAGTCTAAGAACAAATTTGGATAAATGTATGCATCAAATACTCATGTGTAGAATAATACTAGTATGAGTGCAAATGAGTATTTGTGCCCATGCATGTGTATGGTGTATATAGTTAGACTTTTTATGATGTATGCAATCATAGATTGTCAAGATGAGTTATTATTGTAGTTTAATTGAATACTGAAATGATACTTTACAGGTCAGATTTGATCAAGAGAAGTTCAAATTGCTTGAGAAGATGAAAGCATTCATCCCTCTCCCATGTCCAATAGAGAAGTATAATAAACAGAGAAAGTCATCCAAAATGTCTTAAGGTTGTAACGGTGAGTGCTTTCATTCTGGACAATGTCAGTCACAAACCACTTCCTGAACTTCCAATTAATCTAGTCTTCTTTTTTTTTTTCTAAATCTAGTCTTTTTTTTCTAAATCATAAAATAACCAGATAACCCCATTTATGATTTGGTCATAAGTTGTGTTAATTCTATCCCGGGAACATTTTCTTTCCTGGTAAGTGAATAAAACCTACAGCACAGGGCACCTGGGTGGCTCAGTGGGTTAAGCCGCTGCCTTCGGCTCAGGTCGTAATCTCAGGGTCCTGGGATCGAGTCCCGCATCAGGCTCTCTGCTCAGCGGGGAGCCTGCTTCCTCCTCTCTCTCTCTCTCTCTCTCTCTCTGCCTGCCTCTCTGCCTACTTGTGATCTCTCTCTGTCAAATAAATAAAAATTTTTAAAAAATCTTTAAAGAAAAAAAACCTACAGCACAAACTGTAATGTTTTGATTTCCCTCCTGAACTGTTTTCCAAGGTGATCTGTGAGTGTGTTTGTATGATAGCAGCTGTTCACTTTTGGGTTTGCTCTCCTTAACTCAGGTTCTGGATTTTCCATGCTGGGGTCCATTGTTCATAAAGAACTTCCCATTTTTTGAGGTGGGGGTTGAAGGCAAACAGTGTCAAAAGATAAGGCAGACAAGGAAATGAGTTTCCTAAACATGCAACTTTTTTCATGTTTTCTAAAGAGTGAATTCTGAAATTAGACTTCCTAAGATCAAATTATTCATTCATTGACACATTAGGGCATGTTGCTTAATTTTTCTCTAACTCAATTTCTTTGATGTTCAAATGGGTATACAAATATTTACCTTAGAGATATGATGTGTTATGCAAAACAATATGTAAAGTCTAATACACTGGTACTAATTAGTGCTTAGTACTGAGTGTATACCCAGTAGATGTTATCTCTTGTTAGGGGAACTTAAACCACATTAAATACACACACATACACACAAACACCACACATATTTTTAAGCAACTTGGATTAAGTGATTAATGACAATGGAAATAAAACATATTTTTAATAGAAGAATAAAATAATAAATACTGATTTAAATTCATCATTTGGAGGTAATAAAATGGAAATGATCATTAAAGAGTATCAATTCTAACAACAAAGTTCTGAAATTGAAAATTTTTGGTAATTAATCTACTAAAAGCTCCTACATGTACTAACAATCACATATATGCAAATTAAAACCAAAGAAAATGATTCACTCAAGGAAATTTTTAACATCTTGGCAATATTCTAAGTGGTAATGAGGTGTAAATCGATGAGAACTCGTTTGCACTGTTGAGAGAAATGAAAACTGGCACAACTACGTTGCAGAGTAATTTGGTAATATATGAAATGAAGGTTAGTGTATGTCATCAATGATTTCATTCCTAAGAAAGTGTTAAAAAAGAATGCTCCCACATCTACATACACGGATATATGTAAAAACATTTATATAAGTACTACTTATGAAAGGAAAATTTTAAAAATGAATAATATGTAGGCAAATGTTACTCTTGATAATATATACAAATGTGGTAAAAAGAATAAGGAGATGCTTGTATACTGTGAAAACCAAATACAGGATGGAATTCTCTATGGGAGTAGATTCCAAAGGTTCCAAAGGATGTGACCAGAGAGTAGTACTCACAGAAAATACCAGTCATATTATTGTAATTTTCTTTCTTCATCTGCGAGTTGGGTACATAGATATTTGTTGTACGGTTAATAGCTCCATGTAGTCTTTCAGTCTGCACTACATCTTAATGAAAATAAAAGAATGAGATTTCCTGAAAGGAAATATATAAGGAATATAAAACATAACCTATGAATATTTAGGAGCTATTAAATTTAACAAGAGGAAAAAAGAAACATCAAGAATACAGCATAAGAATTTCCTATGGTTGTTAAAATGCCACAGCTTGAGGGGAACAGTATGTGTTATACTAAAATCTGAAATTAAAATTTTTTTCTTTCACAGTCCTCTTTTTTTAATGTCTTGGGTCGGGGGAAGAGGATGATGTAGGCTTTCATTGAAAAGAAAGCTGTCCTAACACTCACCAAATATAAGCTACAAATGACTCCCTCACTAAACTGTTTGGAAATAGACAGAGAGGCTTATGATTCTTAATGGCAGTCACAATAGAACACGTAAGATAGATGCTGGGAGCGGAGGGAGGCTGCTTATGTGACCGGACCTCAGAGGTTATTTCAATCATGGAAAGGTAAGCTTGAGTGTTAAAAAAAAAAAAAAAAAAAAAAAAAATTCACTGCTTTCTTGTGTGCATGTCCATTGTGAGTTGGCAGGGCGCTCTTCTGATCATTATGATCATTATTGACCAAGTCTATCAGCTAATGGCCACTATCAGTGGTCATGGTGATCCTGATTGCAGTGACTAAAAAACTATCATAGTGAATTACAATGTTATTCTTTGTACAGTGTTACTCTTACACCTGGAAATTGACACTCATTTTTGCTAACAATTCATTCACATAACAATTCATGCGTACACACACACACAGCACAAGAAATAAAAAACATATGACCACAAATTTCAAATCAGAACACAAAAATACAACCCTACCATATGCCTGGAGCAAAAGACGTAACATCTATGAAAACCCTGAAGATACCACAGGGGTAATAAGCTGATCTTCAGATATAAGAGTTGCAGGTAAATATCTGCTTGCCTTCCAAATTTTTATACACGGACTACTGCCTAAAATTTATTTGATCTTTTAAGACACATAAAAATAAATATAAATGGAAGATTTATTTAGGCAGTTTACACTGTTAGGTTAGTATAGACCATTTTACTCTTGCCTCAGTTTCTTTTTCCAAATCTTTTATTCCTATTTGGAGAAAGATATGACAGCTCAGTGATATGAGTCAAAGCTCCTGAATGACCCTTAAAAATTTCCAATTTTTTTAAGAATGGAGGGATAACGAGAAGAGAGCCTTAGGGAGGAACAATCTATCCTAAAAGGCAAGTATTGGGAAAGTGTAGGCTAGGAAATAAGAAACTACATGGAGAGACATTCTGGCAATATCTAAAACAAAAAATAGTTTGTATATTATAAAGTTATAGTTATTTTTCATTAATTAATCCAGCAAATATATAATGGTTAAAATCATACATTTATTATGCAATATAAAAATGTACATGAGCAAAATAAGCCATAATTTCTTCAAAAATCACTAAATGGCTTCAACATTTGATATCATATTTTTCAGTGCATATATTCCAATACATATATTCTTAAAATATTTTAATTATACGATATACATAAATTACAAAATTGTATCCTTAAATATCCATTATTTTAATATTTAGACGTAACAAGAATGTCAACATTCAATTACAGAGACTATTAGAATGGAAATAAAATAGTAAATCACACAAAATGCCTTTAAATGTCTATGCTGATTAGTAAACAGCATATATAATTATACAAACCACGGTCCCAGGTAGCTCATTTGAGTAGGTGTCTGCTTTTGGCTCAGATCATGATCCAGGATCCTGGGATCAACTTCCACATCAGGCTCCCTGCTCAGGGGAGAGCCTGCTTCTCCCTCTCCCAGTCCCCTGCTTGTGCTCTCTTTCTCTGTCAAATAAATAATGTCTTAAAAAATAACTAAAAGTATAATTGGACAAACCATATAATAAAACTCCACTATCTAGGCATGAAACAAATTAAAGCTATTCTGTTTGACTTCTACCTAGAATGACAAATTTTTATACTGTGTAGCCAAGCATTAGTTACTATTACATGTAGGAATCATAGTGAAACAAATAAATCTTTTTTACCAGATGTTTGAAATGAAGGTCACAGAAAATATAGAGGAGTAAGTATTGTTTAAGTAATTGAAGAACTTAAATATAAAATGTATTATTAATTTTAAGATATTCAATATTCAAGATCATAGTTTTTATCATTAGTATTGTGCTTAGTAAAGTCTATAAAGATACAAATAAGATCATCTTTTAAAAAATATTTTATTTATTTATTTGAGAGAGAGAGAAAGGGAGCAAGCACAAGCAGTGGGAGGTACAGAGGAAGAAGCAGACTCCCCACTGCACAGGGAACCTGATGTGAGTTCAATCCCAGGGCCTCGAGATCATAGGCAGACACAACACACTGAGCCATACACATACTCCCAAATATGGTAATCTTAAAAACTATTTCCTCATCCTGCTAGTAATTACTGTATTAATCACAACTAATCAGGAAACAGTAACAATTATTTCCATAGAATATTAGAGAATCGTATGTCAAAATAGGAAGCACTGATATCAGAGAGGTAGTGACTGCAGAAAACAGCTCTCATCACTAAGCCTGGGTCAATAGTGGGGACAGACTGACATTCTAAAATTTGATTTTGGAGGAAGGTCTCCATTCAGATGATGCTCAGACTTTTGAGGAAGAGATATTATTTAGCAAATACATAAAGAGCTTGAAAAGTTTCTCTACAGAACTACCAGACCTCTGAGGGGGATTAGCAGCTGAGATCCAGACCTCTGGAGACCAGCACTGAAAGACAGATGCTGTTCAGAGTTCAGAGATGGGGCCCTGCAGGGCTGGCACTCAGGCCCCTGTGGAGAGGGCACTGAGAGAAGGGTTCCATTAAAGGAAGAAAGTCTGCCATCTGGAACCCACTGCTGCTACTGGATAAAGAACTCAGCTGAACTAACATTAGCAAAAAAAAGAAAGTAAACAGAACAAATTTCTTTCTTCCTTGTCCAGCTTTCTAGTCTGCTTCTAGCTACTCCTAATAATAAAAACTAAAAAGAAGCCAGTTGGCAAAGGAAAAATGTGATGTGCTACCTCCCAGCCTGAGAATCAGGTGTAAAACATAGAAGTGTAAAAAAAAACAAAAAACAAAAAACAGAAGTGTGAGTTGGAAAATGAGAAACTATACAGTTTGGAAATTCCTTTCGAAAAAATTCACATATTTGACAATGAAAATTTTGTAATTACAACTTTATGGGTAAAGGACAGTAAATATTATACATAATGAAAGAAATTTTGAACTTGGCAATGGTAACTGGTAATTTCCTAAGACATACAAAGTATATGTAGTGAAGATAGACCACAAGTTCAAGTAAACAAAACTTGGAGTCAATAATCATTCAACCATGTTATAACAACACATAAAACTGGAATAAGTTCATCAATTTCCCTAATGTGTGAAAAGCTCAAGATATTACCTGGCAATTCTTAAGTGAGCATAAATATTGTATATACTGATATATGTCAAGGGCACAATATGCATTTTAATTATAATAGTAGAATAAATTAGGGTCATTTTAAAATTCAAAAACTTAAAAATTTTTGCTAACCTAGCATGAAACTTCTATGAATAAAAATCTTGCCCCAAATCAGAAATCACTGACTCCCCCAGACTTTATACTTTAATGTAAAGTGTAATTTAGGTTGGAATATCTGGTTATCACAGTGTAAGAATATTTTATAGAAATAGAATATGAGCATTGCATTTACATGTTTAGATATTGAATTTTACAGTAATTTCCTGTGATCATTTACTACTTTTAACTAATCAAATTTCTCCATGAATGATGGACTTTGGGTGATGTTACTTTCCAACCAGCAGTTAAGTTATCAATAGGCTATTGAGAAGTAAAATTCGCTGTCTATTTTCAGAATTTGAGCTATTGAGTTTGAAAGGAATATTTAATTTTTTTGTACTGTTCAGCTGACACAGAAAATCTTAATTGATAAATGTCAGATGAAAGGCAAAGATAAATCTTATATGAGGTTAGGGAAATGAGATTTTTACATTCATCCTGGTGTATATGCAAGCTGATCTAATAATATTTGAGAAGATTATTAATTGCCATATAATGTTTTTTTTCCTAATTATTCCCTATTGTGTCTTATTGTTTTCAATATATTCCTGTTAAGGAAATTTACACCTTTTTTTTTTTTTTTTTTTTTTTTTTTTTTTTTTTTTTTTTTTTTTTTTTTTTTTTTTTTTTTTTTTTTTAAGATTTTATTTATTTATTTGACAGAGAGAGATCACAAGTAGGCAGAGAGGCAGGCAGAGAGAGAGAGGAGGAAGCAGGCTCCCTGCTGAGCAGAGATCCTGATGCGGGACTCGATCCCAGGACCCTGAGATCATGACCTGAGCCGAAGGCAGCGGCTTAACCCACTGAGCCACCCAGGCGCCCAAGGAAATTTACACTTTAAATGATTATTTCTGATAAAATTCTAGTCAAGCTGGTTGAATAATAATAAGGTGAATAATGTAAATAAACTTAGTAGGAATTTCAAGAAGCAGGCCTAGAGTTGACCATTTGTTTCTGGAAACATTTCCTAGTTCTTAACACTCAAAATCATATATTATAAGGAAATCTTTTGAATTTAAAAAATAATTTCATTTCATGACTTCAGGAATCACCTATATATCTGCAAATCTGAATTTCAAAATAGTAAGTAGTTTAATCTCTTATCAGAAGACATGATATTTGGTTTGTTCACCAGAATACCTTCACTACCTAAAATGTTTTTTTTAATACTATTGATTTTGAATAAATATCTAATAGGTCAATAAACATATAGATCAGTAATAGCAAATTGCAAGAGTTAAAAAACAATATCTCTTCTGCCATTGGAATGCAAAGAAAGAGCTATAGTAACACGGTTTAATTATTACAAGTTTGCATTCCCAATGCATGTTCTTTAGTTTTTGCAATTTTTAACTACTCTGAGATAGATGAATAAACTGGTAAAAATCAATAAAATAATGATTAAATTAAGACTGAAATGCCTTTTTGAATAAGTTATAGTAACCACAGAATACAATTAGAACATGGAATTTATTGCAACATATACACTAAGGCCTCATATTTAACACTGACTTGAAAAAGAAATGCAGTTAGGTCCTTACTATCTAATCCACTAACCTTCAGAATTACACATGGTATTTAATTTTAAGACTCTATGCTAATTGTAGGGGGGGAAAATTCACCAGTTTTGAGTAACCAATTTCCTAGGCAGAACTTTCCCATTACTGGGTACAATCTTTGCAACAATAAAAGAGAAATCTACCTTTCCTTATCCCCCAAGTCAAGAAAGTCAAAAGAGGGTGCAAATTTTAGCTACCAAGATAGTTTTGGACAAAAGTCAATCTTATTGTTTACAATAATACAAAAATTTTGTGCAGAAGCCATTAAAAAACATGCTTACCAGGCTTATTAGACTCAGGCAATAATATAAACTATTAATTTGATTACATAGTGGTTGATGATTTGAGACACACACACACACATAAAAATTAGAACTAACAATTATTAAAGAATCATTATAAAATAAATTTGAATATGAATGACAAAGTTATTAGTATTTTTAAAGTTTATTTTATTTCTGCACCGTTTATAAATGGTATTCATTTAGAGAGATAGAATAATTTAACAAACAGTATAGGGAGCTATTATTGTTATAAAAACCTACAACTTATAAACTGTTTCTGGAAAGAAGTACTATTTACCAATGTAACTGTAAATAAATTTTTTGCTCCTTAACTTCTGGTTTAACCAAGCATGTCATGATAAAAAACAATATTCTGCTTAGATTTAATTTTTTTTTGGTTTTAATTTTTGACACCTTATGAATTTTATTCCCTAATATTTGACACACAATTTTCTAGTTAAGTATCATTCATTCTCAGAATTCTGCAGTGCAAAACCTCACTATGCATTAGTAATTAAATGATTCTAATAATGCACAGATGACAAATTAATGTAGTATCTGTCCATCTTTATGGCAGCCATTAAATGACAGTTTAATTGTTGGCTAGTTTTCTTATTCATTAAGGATAATTTCTGAAAGATTTTTACAACCAAGATTATCATGAGCAGAACGTGCATACCACATATAAGCTGGGTTTTTTTCTCTCCATAACAGCTAAATAATTTCAGTGTTCTCAAAACCCAACCATTAATTTCTGTACTGCTGAGCTTGAAGAAAATAAACTTGTCTATCTATCTACCTAAATACAGATAAGTGTTTCAGGAAATATATCTGTAATTTTACATCCTGACAGAATTATACCAACATTAATATTCTGCTCTGTGAAGAGATATTTGTCTTTGTCTGTTCAGATGGCTATAAGAAAACGAAACAGACTGGAAGGTTTGTAAACAAAAGAAAATTGTTTCTTGCATCGGTAAAGATTGGAAATTCCAGAATGATTTGTATGATTATCAGATTCTGCTAAAGGCCTTCTTTCTGGTTCATAAGTTGCACCTTCTTCCTATATCCTCACACAGTGGAAGAGCCAGTGATCTCTGTGAGGCCTTCCTTTTAAGAAAACTAGTCTCATTCATAAGAGCTTGATATTCATAACCGAAGTGCCTCCCAAGGCACCACCTTCTAATATTAACACGTCAGGCATTACAATTTCAATATATTTTTTTGGTGGGGTCGGGGGAAGGAGGAGGGAAGCTGGCAGGTGGATACAAATATTCAAAACAAGCTTTGCGCAGTGGCAGTATCGTAGCCAATGAGGTTTATCCGAGGCGCGATTATTGCTAATTCAAAACATAGCAGATATAAAAATAAGGGTTTAAGGGCACCTGGGTACCTCAGTTGGTTAAGCACCCAATTCTTGATTTAGGCTTGGGTCATGATCTCAGGACCAGGGAGATCCAGCCCTGCCTCATGGTTTATGATATGGAACAAACGACATAGAAGCTATAAAGACTAATGTAAAGCTTTTAAAATCCAAAGCTAACTATAATTTTCAAAGAAATAAATACCTCAATGCAAAAAATACATGAGAAAGTATTTAAGATTAAAACTGTTGTTTTGTAGCCTAGCACATCCACTCACATAGCCTGTGGGAGGGGTTCTAAACACTAAAAGGATAAATAACATATCAAATGCACAGTCAAGCAGTAAGAGAGATCACCGAAATGCAAAACAGGCTTAATCTATGAAACATGGAAATCCAGTATCATGGATGGAATTAATTATGCACCAAAACTTTCAGAAATAGGAAGACTCGAGAAAATTATAGTAGAGTAAGGGAGAACAACTTGAAAAGAATGATAAAATTATTTTGAAGTTTCATCATATAGCAATGGTTCAGAATCATCATACATTTGACAGTGAAGCTATACGGTAAACAAGACTTGATTAACTTTGCTCTAGAACAAAAGCAGTGAAATGTGAAGTAAGCAAAATTAATTTTTTAAAAGATACAGTGTGAGGTTAAAATCTAATACGTATTTTGCTATGATATGTTGCTGTTTTTATACATACACATATATGTGTATATATGTTTTATACATATGTATGTATATAGGGCTGTGATATATTGTTATTGTTATTGTGTATATACACATGGATGTATGTGTATATATATGGGCATGTATGTTGCTAAAAATGAAAAGTAGAAGACACATAAAATGACTTCTCGACTGTAGATCAAGCAATGAAAGATAGATAGTAAGATAATAAGTTTCTTTCAATGTACTTTATGTGAGCAGAGGAACCTGAATAGGTTCATTAATTGGAAATCTCATGGTGCTTTGATATACCTTCAGTCAAGGGTGCACCTCCACTTGATTGGCCACATGAACAGCTGAAAACATTGTTTAGGTTTTTAGATTATGGAAAGCTTCAGGTTTGAAGGGGACAGAGTTAGATGTGGAGTTAAGATACATGGTGGCATTGTCCCTAAACATGTGAATTATCATAGGGTAACAAATCCACATGAACATCATATTATTAAGTTTTGAGCTGTGGGGCCATGTAGCTAGTAGAAGTTCCATAGAGGATGTTTTAAAGTCCTCTTCATTTGGTTTAAAAAGGTGGGTATAGAATAGTGTGTTCACAGCATTTTGACAATTTTCTCTCTACAGGATTTTACCTCTGAATGAATTGTTAAACCTGAGTGTGATTACCAAAATTTGAAAAAGTTTATGTAATTTTGACCCTACTGAGGGTAGTCCATAACTGTCAAATAGAACTTTCTGTGATAATGACTGTGTTTTATATCCACACCATCTGATAAGTAGACCCTTGCCACATAAGTAATGCAAATGAGGAGTCAAATATATACTTTAATTGAATTTTCATGAATTTGGATTTAATTTTGAATCCACACATTGGCTAATGGCCACCATATCACATAGTGTAGAACTAGAAACTAATATTCAAATAAAGTGGTACATATGCTTTGTAACTTCAGTCCAATATACCTGATGTTAAAATGTACCTCAGGTCCTCAACTGTAGTAATTAATTTGTATATCATGGTGGACCATCTTTACACGAAAAAGAAACAACAACCACAACAACAGGAAAATGAAACAATGTTTTGAAGTCGTTGAGAAGTAACTAGGATGGGCAGGTTGATGATCTAAAGTATCTGAGATAAGAGTGACACACAGATGAGAGAGGCACATTTTCTTTTTCCTCCTCTCCTCCTCCTCCTCCTCCTCCTTCTTCTTCTTCTCCTCCTTCTATTTGGTTGATTTGTTGCTTCATGGGTAAAGGAAATGTAGAAGGAGCCAAAAAGAGCAACAGGGCGTTATCAGCATTTTCCATGAGCTGAGGATACAGAGTAAGGGGTTTCCGGTTTCCATGGAGGCTCGGATTTGAAAGGAGAACGTATCTTAGAGCAGGTACCTTAAAATACTGAGTATTATTTTCTTTCAAGGCTTTTTCCAAATCTTAATTAAACTATAAGGAGTGTGACTCTCCTAGAAATCAAATAGATCAATATCAAACAAAACAAAACAAAAGCAAAAAGAAACGCCTAAGACTCAAAATGAAAATATTTGCATATGTTTTATCACTAAAAATCATACATCTAGTAAGAGTATGCAAAACAGCCAAAGTCTGCCTCCAACTGAAAAGGTAAGAAAAAGCCAGGTGCAAATTTTAATCTCCCTTTGTACAAAACATGCTGAAAGAGTTTTCTCTCTTGGATGGAGAACTACTGACACTGATGGAATAACAGAAGCAGAGAGTCCAAAAGAGTCTCATCCAGAATCCCTAATATCCTGCTGGTCTAGAAGGTATATTCTTGCTATGTGATAAGGCTTCAGTGGCAGAGCTCTATGGAGTTCCCACTGAGGACAGGTGCAAATCATCAATCTCACTGTCACCATAAAAATACCAAAAAGCTAGTACAAACCACTCCATATATCTCCAGACCCATGTTTGAAAAACAGACTATCAATCAGTAAACGGCATGTCTTCACCAAGGGTCAGTGGCACAGAGGTACATATCACATTTAAATAAAACAGTTCAATAATTCTAGGCCAGCTGGAATTAAACCTTACAACTCACTAAAAAAATAAGAAGCTGGCAAAGATTGCAGCAATCTTGGATTCAGGCTATGGAAAAATGGCACAACCCTGAAATGTAAGTGTTTCATTTGTGACCCCACAGGCTTCTGCTTTTTGCTAAAGCAAAAAGTAGCAGAACCCGCATTTACTCTGTCTCTTACAACAACCCAAAATAACAAAGATCAATGATCCTAAGGACACAGGAAGCAAACAATGTGAAATTTACCCTCACATAAACTTCCTTGCATTGAGAAAATTTACTGAATGCAGATCAGGGAAGAATATCCAGGTAAAGTCCAGTGGCCATCTTGAATAGAGGAGACGGATATGATAATCTGAAGAGGATAAGGCATCTAGAATTTATAGGACAGAATAATGGAGAAAAGAGAGATGCATGGAAAGAGAAATCTAACCATCTTCAGAGAGTCTTCTTTTGCTATTCATTAGAGTACCAATCAGAACATACCTGTGAGAAAATTACTTGAGTCTAGGGAAGACCCACCCAAATGAATTAGAAATAATATTTCCAAGCATCCACATTAAGTCTAGGTATGCTACCTGTTTCCACTAATCAGGCAGCAAAATCTCATGACCCATAGATCCAAAAGCCTCAACAGACTCCAAGTGCAAGAAATATGAATATAAGTAGCACAAATTCTCATCATAATCAAATTGCTCAAAACCACTGATAAAGAGAAAAATTTTTAAAGGCTCCAAGTAAAAAAACTCATTATACACAGAAGAACAAATAAAGATGGCAATTGCATTTAGCATGCTTTGAGGTAATTCAGCGATCCATTGCTTCTTCCACATGAGAATGTAATTAATTGATGTGCTATCTAGTGATTCTTCATCCCATAAATGTTAGAACCATTATATTGATTTGGAATTGGTGTATATAGAGAACTGCATCTTTACTGACTCCTGTGATCTTCACATTTACTAGACTAATGATTTTCTTTATTGGAACTTCTGACAAAGAAAAGCAGCTTCCTTCCAGGCAACCTTTGGGGTTTGGGATCTTAGCCTCACTGATATGACTGAGCTATTAGCTTGCAAATGGAGTGTTTTAAAAATTGGAATGCCTGTCCCTCAGGGGATCTTGTGATTCTCTGGCCTAATATTCAAATTTTTGTGTGAGAATGGTGACAATTTGCAACAATTTGTCTTTTTAGGGTAGTAATAGGTTATCATCCTAATCATGTTCATTTTGAAAGTAAAGGGTCTGTCCAGCACAAACTGAGTTGGTATTGTCATCCTATTTAGAAGTGATCATCCAGCATGACCAAAACAATGGGCTCATGAAAATAAAAGTATGTTAAAATTTCTCTGAATATTCATGAAATTTACTTTTACTCCTTGACTTGAATTTATCTTTGTAGATCATCTAGGATATCTAATAGGCATCTGGGTAACAACAAATCCTTTTCACCAGAACCAGTTATCAATGTAGAGGTCCAGTATGCTGCTATATGGTATACCAAGTACCAAAATTGCTTTGTCATGTAAGATGGCAGATAGCAGGATAGTTAAAAATAATCTAGAGACTAGACAGTGATGTGCTGCTGTCTTTTTTATCCACTGGAAGATAACCTACTTTCAATTCTCCCTGCTGAGTATTTAAAAGAATACATTCATAGAATCAATAGCTGTATATCATGTTCATTGATTTGTTCCAGTGAAGACAACACATCCTGCAGGGTAGAGCAGTAAGGACAAGACCTTGTTGTGTTTACAATAAACACCCTCATCTGCCTTGACCCACCTGGCTTTCACAGAGAGCACACAGGTGAAGACATGGGAATGCACTGGGAGGAGAAGAACCAGCATCAATAAATGGCTCAGTGGTGACTGTCTCTAGTAGACAAGGGCTGATGAGAGGAGATGCTGTTACAGAATTGAGTTCCCTGATAGTAATAGGCATGGTAAGAGCCAAAAAAATAATGGAGGCCAGGTGGTAGTACTTAATCAAATGAAGCCAGGTGAATTCAATTATTGTAATAAGCTGAATCTAAAACTGCCAGTTAGGAAGGCTTGACCCATAAAGAGCTGTGAAGATATTTTATAGCACATAGACCTTTCAGGGGTAAGAATCATGGGCGGTCAAAAAAGATACTGCTCTATATACAGCACAAAATAAATCCAGGATGGATAATCAGGAGGCAGCAGGCAGCATGACTGATAAATTGGCATAATCCCTCAACCTGTTTTCAAATTTGAAGCATTTCTTGGCCAAGAAAATTCTTGACTGAAGGATAGGCTGGATCCTTATAAGGAAAAATGCTGGAACACTATAGCAAGCATATAAATGATTTCTCCATTCTTCCCACAAAATGGCATATAGCCATTTAGTCAGGTAAACATATACCAGGAGAAAGGAAATACTAAAACATATTTTAGGAATGGTTTAGCACAGTTTTCTACTCAACATTAACACCTAAGGACTCAACATTGACCTTTGCAACATTTTTTTTTGGTTGTGTCTCCCAAGGCTAGAGAAACAAAGCAAAATCAAACTATTGGGATTATACCAAAATGAAAAGTTTTTGCAAAATGAAGAAACAACAACAAAATGAAAAAGCAACTTACTAAATGATATATCCAATAAGAGGTAAATATACAAAATATGTAAAGACCTTGTAAAACTCAAAGCCAAAAAATTTGATATAAAATGGGCATAGGATGAATAGATATTTTTCCAAAGAAGACATACAAATGGTCAACAAATACATGAAAATAGGCTCAATTCCACTCACCATCAAAGAAATGCAAATCAAAACCACAATGAGCTGTCACCTCATACCTGTCAGATGGCTAAAAACAAACAACAACAACAACAACAACAAACACAAGAAATAACAAATGTTTGTAAGGATGTGGAGAAAAAGGGACATTGGTGCACCATTGGTGGGAATGTAAATTGGTATAGCAATTGTATAAAACAGTATGAAATTCCCCCCAAAATTAAAAATAAAAAATACCATATTATGATCCAATAATTCCAGTATTTGGTATTTACACAAAGAAAATGAAAACACGCATTTGAAAAGTTAGACAGCCCTATGTTTACTGCAGCATTATTTACAACAGCCAAGATATGGAAGCAACCTAAGTGTCCATCAATAGACAAATAGATAAGGACAATGTACACATACACACAAATATACAATGGAATATTTTGCCATCATAAAAAAGAATAAGATCATGCCATTTGAGACAATATGGTGGACCTAGAGGATATTATGCCAAGTTAAATAGGTCAAGCTGAGATAGACAAAAACCATGAGTGGAATCTAAAAAAACAAAACAAAACAAAAAAACAATGAATAAAATAAAATGAATAAAATAACAAAAAGCAGAATCAGATCTATAAATATGGAGAATAACCGGACTGCTGCTAGTGAGGAGGAGAGTGAATGGTTGGGCAAAATAGGTGAAGGAGAAAGGGAGATACAGGTTTCCCGTTATGGAATGAATAAGTCAAAAGAATAAAAGGCATAACATAAGGAATATGGTCAGTGATATTGTAATGGCTACGAAACTGGATAGACAATGGCTATCCTTCTAGTAAATATAACATAATGTATAAACTTGTCATTAAATTGTACACCTGAAATTAATGTAACATTGTGTGTCAACTATACTTAAAAATATGTGTATATATATATACACACACACACATATACACACACATATGTGTATATATATATATATATTCAAATAAACTGAACTTTTTAAAGCTTAGAAAAAGTATATTTAAATTGATTAAAAATTAAATTATTTCAAATTAAAATAGATTCTATTTTAAAAATGGTCCCACTCTAGATATTTGAGTCATATGAGATGCTGAATAAGTCTTTGTTATACAGAGCTATCATTATATTTAGGACATCTAATATCCCTGACTTCTGCCCAATAAATGCCAACACACAATTATTGTGTCAACTGAACCATTCCCAAATGCCCTCTCATTTGAAAACCTCTTCTATCTCATTCTGTTCTAGGATTATCCAAAAACTGAAACGTTTTTAAAAGTATATTGCTATCACTCTGTATCTTCATGACTCTGCATGACACCTAATCCATAGCTGAATCTCAATAAGTGTGTATTAAATGATAATAATTTAAGGGAAGCACTCATACAATTGCCAGTCATGGTTATGTAAAAGATCAGATACTATTTTGATCTCAAGATTCTTCAGGTCTACATTGACTAGATTTGATTCACAGTCTGTGGGAGTTGGCATCCAATAACTTTCTCTTTTCCCAGAAGACACTACCTACTTTTCATGTTATTTCCTGACTTTCAAGTTAAAGAAATAAAATTATAGCAAAGTCCAATTTGTTTCATTAAATATTCTTTAATGAATTTTTCAAGATAATGTCAACAACTTTAACAGAAAAAACACCTGAGGTGATTGTTTCTGCATTCTCTTTCATCACCAAAGACTTCAGAAAAAAATCACATAAGTAATTATCACATTTAATATGTGTTAGGCATGATAAACAATTTAAAATTTCTAGTTAAAGATCTTATATACATAGGAAAATCTTATCATTATATTTCCTTAATTGTAGTTACAAGAACTTATCTAACTATGAAAATATTTTAGGGGCATCTAAATCTAGTACAGGGAGCAATTACACTAAGGAAAACTATTCTCTGTAAAATCTATATATAATGTGCCAAGCGATAAATGATTTGAGAAAAAATGTGGACTTCCATTTCAAATATGTCAAATGAAATTTACTAGAATTACTAATTCAAATTATACTTTGAAACTTTGTAGAATGAGATCTCTGCCTTATTTCTCTCTGTTTTACCAAGAGTGAGCACAATACTTTATTCACATTCTGTGATCAATAAGTTACTGAATAAAATATATTATGATAGATGTGAAGCAAAATGGCCCTAATGTCACAATGAATTTTCCTCTGACAACTGATAAAGACATAACTAATCCAGCTCAGGAACATTGTGCCACATGTTTTCAAACTATAATGCATATACTAAAAATTGAAATGAGGTTGTTGTGAAGGTTAATAAAACGTCTTTTAAAGGCAGTTTATAGAATTCTCCCATCTCTGTAACCTAGGTTATTAAAATTATAAGTAAACAAAGTTTTCACAGAGGCACTGTCTGCTGCTATATATCATCCTGGAAATTAGGATCAGTTAAGGCTTCCTTATGACAGTTCCTGAATGCCATAGCCAGGATATCAGTGGCAGTATGGGACCGCTCTGCTCTCCCTGGTGCAGCTAGCTCCAACTGATTCTGGTAGATGTAGATACAGCATATCTCTTTTACACTCTCTTTGCTTGTCACTGCTAATCTCTTATCTAGTTTAATTTCCTATTTTTATATTTGTATGCCACATTGATTGCATCTCCAAGGGAAAAAAAAATGTTTAAAATAAAATAAGAGTGTATGTTTGCTGTCTGGGTGAGGTTATACTGGCCACTCTGATGCAAATTTGAACCATTTCAATATTTGCCAGTGCATTGTCAGTCTGAGTACAAATTGTATCACTCACAATAATAAGAAAAATATTTTACCCATGGGAGAAAATGTAGATAAGTGAAGATTTATCTTAATTGTAAGGTATTCATGTAGCAATGTTTATAATATAAATGACTTATAAAATACTTAAAATGTTTTATAGTCTGAAAATTTTGGAAGGCACATATGATTTTATTTCCTTAATAAATAAGATAAATAATAGTTCCTTGAACTTTCTGGGCTGACGTATAGAACACTGTGATTATTTTCTTTCTTTTTTTTAATATTTTGTTTATTTATTTGACAGACAGAGATCACAAGTAGGTAGAGAGGCAGGCAGAGAGAGAGGGGGAAGCAGGTTCCCCTCTGAGCAGAGAGCCCCATATGGAGCTCTATCCCAGGACCCTGAAATCATGACCTGAGCCGAAAACAGAGGCTTAACCCATTGAGCCACCCAAGTGCCCCCTGTGGTTATTTTCTAAATTATAGTATTTTAAATTCCCTTTATCACCCCAACCATAAATTTGTTAATGAAATAATATGATTCTTCAAAATGAACTTTGGCCCAACAAAACAAAAACAAATACATAATTATAATTATGGCTTTAGGGCGGGTTATAACCTTAACTAGAATATATTAGGTATACCACATTTAAAATATTAAGATAATTACATATTGGTTAAACCATATTTACAGAGCATAATTGAAACAATAATATTGCTTAATATTTAAATGTTTAAAGAGTTATTATAAATTTTGCAGACTAATAACACTGGTAAATATGAAAAGAATTGAAGACTAGTTCATATTAAGTGAAATTACAATTAACAATTTAAACGTATATATCACTTTCTTATAATTACAGAAATATGAATAAAAATAATAATACCAGATGAATTTTTAACCTATCAGCTTGGCAATGATAAAGTTTAAAAAAAGTTTCGTAGAAATAGAGGTTAGATACTTTGAAGACTGACTGTGAGTAATTGCTGTATCTTTTTTACATGCTGATCCTTTAATATTTATCTAAATTAGAACTTCACATGAAATTGAACCAGAAGTTTCATTCTGTTTTTAATCCTATTGATAATACTTCTACTTTTGCTCCCAACCCTCAAAAAAAGCACACAAACAAACAAACAAAAACCCCAAAGAGTGTTAATATATGCATTACAACATTGCAATACTGTTCTTACTTCAAGTGCAAGCAATAAACTAAAAGTCCATCAATAAGATCAATAAGGTCTGACTAAAAATTATATTTTATTTAATCTAAGACACTATTGAAAATTGCATCATTATTTTATATACTACTTAAAAAAAATTTACCATTTATACCAGAAAGACTATCATTATATAATATAAGACATAACTTAGCTTCAGAGAATTTTGAAATAAAAGAAGGTATTCTTAAAGTCAGTCAAATATGATATACAGTAAAAGGACAAAGGATAATATGAAAATATTAAAGTAGCATAAATATTAAAGTAGCATTAAATATTAAAGTAGCATAAACAAAACAAAGTGAAAGAACCTTAAAACATTTAGTAAAGACAATTATAATATGATCTCCCCAATATGAGGGAGTTGAGAGGCAACGTCAGGGTTTGGGGGGTTAGGAAAGGTATAAATGAAACAAGATGGGATTGGGAGGGAGAAAAACCATAAGAGACTCTTAATCTCACAATGCAAACTGAGGGTTGGCAGGGGTAGAGGGTAGGGAGAGGGTGGCTGGGGAAGGTGTGTGCTATGATGAGTGCTGTGAAGTGTAAACCTGGCAATTCACAGACCTGTACCCCTGGGGCTAATAATATGTTTATATGTTAATAAAAAATTTAAAAAATTAAAAAAATAAAACATTTAGGAAAAAAAATGAGTGGAGAATATCATAGATGATTGTTCTCATATACAAATATATAATTTTTGAAGTAAATGGAAAACTCTAACTAGAGTGTGCCTTTGAAAAAGTCATTTTACTCTTCAATAGGTGAATGAATAAAGGAAAATTTATTTTATTAAAAGTAGTATGCAATATAGCAGGTTTTTATATTTTCTTTAACATAAAATTGTTTTAAGGATTTTTATTTATTTATCTGACAGACAGAGATCACAAGTAGGCAGAAAGGCAGGCAGAGAGAGAGGAAGGGAAGCAAGCTCCCTGCTGAGCAGAGAGCCCGATGAGGGGCCCGATTTCAGAACCCTGGGATCATGACCTGAGCCAAAGGTAGAGGCTTTAACCCACTGAGCCATCCAGGTGCCCCAACATAAAATTGTTTTAAAAGAGTCATAAATTAAAATTAAAACAAGTTTTCTTACCTGGCAAGCTCTATTTCTTAACTCTTACCACAGACAACCACTTTCAATTACTTCGGTAATGTCTGTCTTTCTTTCTTTCTTTCTTTTCTTCCTTCCTTCCTTCCTTCCTTTCTTCTTCTTCCTTTTTTCTTTCTTTTTTTTTTTTAAATGTACTTGATGTTTTTAACCAACATATATGTTAGGAATGTTTGTGGCCCGCAAATTCTTATGTTGGAAAGGACTGTCCAATGTGATGTTACTAGGAGGAGGGGGCCTTTGGGAAACACTTAGGTCATTAAAATGGAACCTCCATGAATTAAAAATTCTCAACATCAGTGTCTGTGGTTTATAATCCTTTGCCCCTGGAATCAACCCTCCCCAGGAAAATAAGTGATGCTGTCAGTATACTGAGTGCCTGTTCAGGGGTGCATGAGTGGTTATTAAGATTTAGTCCTTTTGTTTCTAGCTTTGTATACCTACCAACTCAGATAAAAACTTTCCTGCAAGTAAATCTTCACTCTTCTGTAAGAAAGAGGTGGATATTGTTGTGTCTGCTTCTCAGGATGGAAGACAGAAAAAATCTGAGAGTTCTAACTTCTTATACATATAATTTATAACCAATAATTTGATATTATACATTATCTCTACTTTGTTTTTTAAAGATTTTATTTATTTATTTGAATAAATAAGGAAGGAAGTAGGAAGGAGGAGGAAGCAGGCTTCCTGCTGAGCAGAGAGCCAAATGTGGGTCTTGATCTCAGGACCCTGGGATCATGACCTGAGCCAAAGGCAGAGGCTTTAACCCACTGGGCCATCAAGGCACCCCATATCTCTATTTTCTTTTTTAGGAATATCTGGCATTCCAATTTTTGAGGATTTGGGTATTCAGGTAATATAAATTGTTTTGGGTTATCCTCAATAGGGGCACATTTCTGTTACCTCTGTCAAACTTAATCAATTGACACTGCTCCTTTTGCTCCTGAGGTTGTGTTTTTTGTATGTTTTCTCTCCCTTTCTCTCTCTTTTAAGATTTTATTTATTTACTAGAGAGAGAGGGAGAGCAAGCATGAAGGGGTTGGTGGTGGCTGTGGTAAAGGAAGGGAGAGGGAGAAGCAGACTCCCCACTGAGCAGGGATCTTATATGGTGGGCTGTCTGAGGATCCCAAGATCATGAGCTGAGCCAAAGGCAGACAATTAAACAACTGAGCTAGCCAGCTGCTCCTGTGATGTCTCTTCTTGTATTTATTTGGGTTTTTTTTTTTTTTGCTGTTTATATTATTTCATCATTCCATGCATCCCTGTATTTTCACTTTACTACTTCTTAAAGCTATCAGAAGTAAAATATACTTTAATTCCTTTATATATAACTGAAAACCACACATATCATTTAAATATATACATATATATTGATATTACATTTATTTATACATTTAAATATATTGATACAAAGTGAAGTAGATGAAGTGGGAAAAGTGCCTGAGTTATGAAGCATAGATCAACAAAAAAATAGTAATTTGTATATAACTCATTATATACAAACTAAATTTGAAAAATATATGCAATATATGAAAGTAAAATAGAATTTAAATAAGGATAATTTTTGAACAGCATATTTTATAAATTTCAATACTTAGCAATGTCTCTTCTCAATATATTCTCATATAAGTCACTAAGATCCATAAAATATACACAATTAATTTGTTTTAAGTGATGAAGGAGTTGAGACAGAAAAATCTTTATAGTTCAACTTAAATATATTTATTGAGATCCTACCAGGGATTCAATTATTGACTAGGCTCTCAAAGAGTAAAATTTATAAAGATTTTCTTTTCTCCAGAGGAGGTCATTCAGCGGACAAACAAATAAAACATGTCAAGCAATAAGATAAATAAACAAACAGAGGAGATGAAAAATAGATACAAAAAAAGTTCTCATAGTAAATTTTTAAATATTTAATGCATATCATGCAACTTAGTAAAATATCTCATTTTCTAACAGAAAAGAAAAATTTGAATGCTTGCACCAGGTAATAATCCAATGATTGTGTGCTAATAGAGTATTTTCCATATGCACCTGAAAACTCACTCTATTCTTTCCATCATGCTCTGTGTCCCAGATAGGATGATCTCTAATGACTGCTTGAAATTCAGGAATATTGGGTTCCTTTGTTCTTTAGTTTCAAGTTGTATTACTTCCAAAAGATGCACCAACAGAATAGGTGATTCATTCTAGGGTTCACTTCTCAGGGTTCGTGGTTTAGGCACTGACTGTTCCTCCACACTATTGCTGGACATTGCCTCACATCAAGCTATAGCTTAACTGATTTCCCAAAACAGTTCTGCATCGTCCCCATTATTATCCTTTAAAGAGAGATAATGGCTTCCTACTTTTCTGATCTTGTAGTGCTTTACTATTCATAATGGTTCTCTAGCCTTGTCTATACCTTTGTAAAAGAATTCCCTTCATGAAATACAATGATCTATTTTGCATATATCACCTCTTTGGGAAGTGAAAGAAGGCTGCCGGTTTGTTTTAGAGTGTAATTTAGATGAAAGCGTTCCTGTGAAATACGGACCACAGATTGAATTGTAGAACTGCATAATTCTACAATTTTAAAATTCTCACAGTTTTTTTTTAAAAACATTAAAATATTCTTTCTGAGGGGGAAAAAAAATGACACACTGTAATCATTGGAGTAGGTATTGGAGTAACAATCGTCCAATACTAGCATATGATAAAGGACAAAGAGAGCAGAAGTTGGTGAGATATTTTGTAAATACTGTGCTTTCTCACCAGAACGACATTTGTGATAATAAATATTATGACATAGGCTGATTGCCTCATTTGATCCTAAAGTGGGTACAGAAGAAAAAAAATGGATTTATGGCTTGAAATACCCAACTGAAGGCTGTATCTTGCTGTCAGAGAGAAATGTTACCAATAAACAAGAAAGGAAGGCTAGAATGAATCACCTGGTACCATTTAGAGCTGGAAACAAAATAAACTCATGTGTAACTTAACATACACATAATGGATAGATACAGAGACTGTATAATAGAGACTGTTACAAATGTATGTATATATCGTTAGCATACACACTTATTTCCTATTTCTGTTGACTGAGAATGCCTAGAAGTATTGAAGCTCTAGGAGAAATAAGAACAGCCCACATGGAGATCTTGGTTTACAAACACCATTCTCCAATAAAAGAAACCAGAATTTCATGGTAAAAATGGTTGATTCTTTGATCAGGGCAGGGAGAAGTACAAGATGGATTTAGGATATCTTAAAGTACCAGAGAGTAATGAAATGCTCAAAAACCCCAAATGGTAGCATGCCAAAGGGACACAGAAGTCAAACTGAAAGAGTTCCCAATGGTCAGAACTGAAGCAATTTGAGCAACAATATAAATAACAGAGTATTGGACTACAGTGAAAATTATAGAATAAACATAGTTGAAACCATGGTAATATAAATAAGTTAAGGAATAAATCAAGTAAGTGAAGAGGATGAGACAAATCTTTTGTAGAAAAGAAAGCCAAAGAACATTTGTAGATATTTCCCCCTTAAAGAGGTGGAATAGTTCCTGGCCCTTGTCCTCTTGGCAGTAAGTTAGTTTTAGTGAATCACTTTCTAAGAGTAGAATAGGACAGAAAAGAAAATAGTAATTATACAATCGATAAAACTGGCAAACTCTACCTAAACAGATCAATACAACCGATAATGTCATGTGTCTCCTGATATGATGTGATAAGAAGAGCACTCCACTATTTTTTTTTTTTTTGTATAATTGCAGTCTAATCATGAGGAAAAGTTATTCTACAAAATATCTGACAGTTGTTTTTCAGGATTGCCAAGATGAGGAAATAGAAAGCCTGGGAAGCTATCACAGATCAGACAGACAGGACTGGAAAAAAATACGATGACTAAACGCAATGTGGTAGCCTGGATTGGATGTTGGAATAGAAAGAAGATATTAATGGAAAACTGTTGAAACCCACATAAAATCTGAGTTTTGTTTAATAATAGTATAATAATACTATCAGTTTAATCACATTACAAATGCACCATAATAATGTAAAAATTTAACAATAAGTAAAACTGAATGAAGTATCTGGAAACTCCCTGTATTGTATTTTCAACTTTTCTGTACATTTAATTAGATTTAAAATTAAACAAAAAATATATCCAACATTTCAATTACATTAGATTCCGAAAAAAAAATTGAAAAGAAACTGATATGACAGGAGATAAGAACCATTGGCAGCACCAGACAATAGAATACTATCTTCAGCTACAAATTGTGGAGACACACTTGTCTTTGGCCCTTGCATTGAGGAGATGATGATGATGATGATGATTTTGTCAATTCCTAACAACCAATCTGGTCTCATGTAGGTTGGAACAAAAAAAGATCTGCCTGTGGTTTTTTGGTGTGTGTTTGTTACTCACTCACTTGGACAGAAGCAGATGAAAAATAAAAATCACTGCTGGAGAAAATAATCTTCAAATTCAGATCACAAAGGATACAATCATATTTTTAGTCTGCCAGCAAATTAGGCCAAATGCTGAATCAATGTATAAAACTTCCTTCTTTTTATGAAATTATATGAAGCGTTACAAGATGAGAAATGTATTCATGGATTTAATCTCGAGTCTTTTGCTTAGAAAAATTGCTGCAGGAGAGCAAATCAAATGTTTATAAACACATGCATAAGTAAATTTGAACTAATTTAGCCATTGCTAACTGCATTCCTCTTCAATGCTTCATTTTCTTTTTTTTAAGGATTTATTTATTTATTTATTTATTGGGGACAGAGAGAGAGAGAGGGACAGTGAGCATGGGAGTAGGGACAGAAGGAGAAAACCCTCAAGCATATTCACTGCTAGGGCTCTGAGATCATGACCTGAGTGGAGCTGAAATCAAGAGCCAGTCACCCGACCAACTGAGCCAGCCACCCAGACACCCCCATTGTCTCGTTCTTAACCAAAATATTTATACCTTATACACCTCTACTCAAAATATTTAAAATATTTAGGCTTGGTAAGTCAAGGGGTATAGAAATTGTTTATGCTTATATATGCTTAAAGCTGTCATTTAAGTATGTTTATTATTTTTCACAATACATCAAACAAGGTAAAACAAATTTATATGTAAGAATTACAGTTTAAAAAAATAATTACAGTTTAATAAGAAATTATTGAGTTCCCATGTTTTGATTTTTTCCAATCTGCCAATGGTGACTTTTCTATAAATCATAGATTTATAGAAATCTATAGATAGAAAAGATAGGAGCCTTTTTGTTTTGTTTTGTTTTCAACTGATGCCTGTTAACAGTATACAAAAAAACATGCAGGTTGCAATAATTTTAAAAAAGTGAAAACATGTCAAGATTAAAATGTCACAAAGCATACAATAATGCTAAAATATTGGCAGGTAAAATGTCCTCCTAACCATCAAAACTAAATAATATTAAAATAAAAGATCATTTTGCTAGAAGAAATGGTCTAAATGGAGGGATTAAAAAACAAAGAGTATAATCTCTAGTTAAACATATTTCATGTTTCAGAATTTATCATATTCACAGATTAAAAGAATTTTAAACATTTTTATTTCTAAAGCATCTGTAACTAAATCAGTTACAGAAGAGAGCTAGTTTTTAAGGATTTTACTATTTATTTATTTATTTAGAAAGCCTGTGTACATGGGAAGGAGAGGGACAGAAGGAGACAGAGAGTCTCAAGCCGTCTCCATGTCCAGCATGGAACCTGGGTACGGGCTTCATCCTAAGACCCCAAGGATCATGACCTGAGCCTAAATCAGCCTAATTCCTGACACTTAAATGATTGAGCCACCCAGGTACTCCAGAGGGCTGTTTTTAAGGATTAACTGAAAGCAGTAACTTTTCTATCAGTTGAAAAATAAACATCTTCCTAGGAATATTATATTATTAATCTCATTTTCACTAACATGGTATTAATATCACTATATTGCGGATCTGTGGTAGTAGTAATTGGTTCTGCACTTAAAATCAAGGTTACAGGGGTGGATGGGTGGCTCAGTTGTTAAGCATCTGTCTTCTGCTCAGGTTGTTATCCTAGGGTCCTGGGACTGAACCCTGCTTCAGGCTCCCTGCTCAGTGGGAAGCCTGCTTTTCCCTCTCACTCTCCCTGCTTATGTTTCCTCTCTCACTGTCTCTCTCTCTCAAATAAATATATAAAACTTAAAAAAAAATCTTTAAAAAAATTACAGAATCTTCAAAATATTTGTCTTTGCAGTACACATAAAGAATATAAGATAAATGCAATGGGGAATGGCATCTGGCATCAGAGTCCTTTGTGAATTATTCCTGTCACTAGAGGACAGAAGCAATATTTTATACAGATTGAATTTTTTGTAGCCTACAAAAATAATTATTTTTGAGTTCATAAAATCTTAATTTATATATTCAATTGGTCATGGAACTTGCAAATTTTCAAAATCAAATAACTAATTTTAAATTAAAAATGATTTTTTTCAAACATACAATTTTGGAGGGTGTCAGTTGGCTTAATCAGCTGAGTGTCCAGCTTTTGATTTCAGCTAGGGTTGTGATCTCAGGGCCTTGGGATCAATCAAGCCCCATGTCAGTCTCCCCACTTAGTAAGGAGTCTGCTCTCTTTCTCTCTCTCTCAAATAAATAAATAAATGCATAAAGAAATAAATACATAAAGAAATCTTAAAAAAAACATACTATTTTTAAAACATGTCAGTGAAAACTATTTTAAATTTTAAATTCAGATAGATATTATATTGTAATTGTAAAACCATGAAAAGATTATTCATGCCACACCATTAACAATTTGCCCTATAATTTGCAGCTGGGTATTTTAAATAACCATATTTTTGGCCAGTAGGTAGGTATAACAGAAATTGTTTTGGCCATGTGGTAAAACAAGAAATATGACAGAGATAATGTAAAGTTCTTAAAATTCTGCAGCTTTTCATCACTTAAGGGGACTGACTTCATTTTTCACAGAAAATTAGTCTATGAGTTAAGTAACTGTCACATATTAATGTAAAGTCAGGCAATTAATGAGAAAAGAGCAATCTTTAAGAACACATATAAAGGGGCTCCTGGGTGGCTCAATGGGTTAAAGCCTCTGATTTCGGCTCAGGTCATGGTCCCAGGATTCTGGGATCCAGCCCTGCATCAGGCTTTCTGCTCAACAGGGAGACTGCTGCCCTTCCTCTCTCTCTGCCTGCCTCTCTGCCTACTTGTGATTTCTGTCAAATAAATAAATAAATAAAATCTTAAAAAAAAAAAAGAATCATATATAAAATTTTAGAATAGATGATAGATACACAAATATAGAAATTTATGCTTATTTTATATAATAAGTATATTAAGGAAAAGTCAAATATAATCCTGTTTCTAAATATGAATAAAGCATTTAAATGCTGATACATTAGGTGATTTCCCTTATTTTTATTTCCCCCTGGAGAGAACATGTCCTCTTTGGTAACCATTCTTGTTTTCTCTTGTTTTTAAGTTTAAACTTCATTTGAACATAAACTACTTGAAATAGTAGTCAGATATGGATGTCTATTTTCAGCAGATGTTGAAATGCAAAGATACTCATCACTGCATCATTACATAATAGAGTGATTTATTGCCAGGGTATGGTAGTTCAATTCTGTCTTCTTTCCCCCAGGTCCATTAGGAATAAAAAGGTATGTACAGAAATAATACATTCTTTCAAATGAGACTTTAACCAAAATGTCATGCAAAGTCCATTCCTTTTGTTATTCTATTAGATATAATTTTGTGACTCAGTAGTATATAGATGGTGATCTGAGTCTGGGAATGCCATGTGTTGGTGCCTTCACTTTCAGGATTACTTTCTGGAATGTTGTTCATACAACTCTCCCAAACTCTAGTTGGAGAATTTTACATATCAAATCCAATTACTCAATGCAATGAACAGACATTTTCTGAGTTATTTCATGACCATTCCCAAACTCTATCAATCTTTTCTTCCACTTCCCCAATCCTAGTGACACACTTTCCCTCATTAAATGTGTCTCATAGTAAGTGGGCACTGTCACAATTAAGTGTATACATGCCCCTGATATGGGCTTTTGTACTTAAAAACAAAACATAACAGACAAAAACAAGATGAGAAAGAAAGCAGTATAGCCCAGCATTTCAGTTTTACAATAGGAGTAGACATAAATGACAGCATAGTACAGTTTGTAAAATAATCCCACAGTATTTTATTTTCAATTCATTTTTATCAAAAGACATTTTCTAGTAGATCTCCATAGCATCACTCCACAAAATATTACTTTCTGCTCGACTTTTCCAAACCGACATCTTTTGTTTGTATACACAAGGGAATCTCCTGGAATCCCTGGTTTCCAATTTGAAACTCAGTATATGATTTGCATTTTTATTGTGGGTATCCTATAGCTTACATTTAACTGAAAAAAAAAAAATCCTCTGTGTTATTTTCTGCTGCTAGAGGGACTGCTGTGTCTTACATTGACTAGCAGTGATTTTCCATAGACAAACACCTGCATGGGAAACACCTGCAGTTACCTGCCTTTAGGAAGTAACACTTTGAAGCAGAAACTCTAGGGTAAGCGTGAGCATTTCCAAACTGCCTATGGAGTAATCAAAAGGAAAAAGGAACTCTAAAAAATATAACATCTACTATATTTTTATTTGATTACCCAGATGTAGACAATGAATTATTTGGTATTGTGCTAGTAATAAAGGTGTAAGAAGCAAATATAATAACATACACTTAGGGTAATCATTTTGAAAAATATTTAGAAAATATTAATATAAATTAAATCTGAAAAATACACACTATGGACAAGTTGGGTTTTATTTTATTTTATTTTGGTCTTTCAATCATATCTAGGTCACTGGGCTTCACAATCTTTATTTATTAATAAATTTGAAACTGGAGAAAACACTATATATTATAAATTAATTATTTTATGAAACCATTAACATAACTTGAGGTAATACTTTTCAAATCCAGCACATACATTATAACAAACAAATCACTTCTTGAGTGTAGCGGAAAAATTATTTTAAGATGGAAGAAGGAATTTTGTAGATTTCAAAACAGAGATGAAATATTGCCTTTATTATATCCTGATTAAATGCCGTACTAATTTTGAGATAATGGAGGAATACTACTAAAGAAATATATTGAGTTCATTTGTCATAAGAATAAATATGTTGCTAGTTTTAATATACAAGGCATAAACTTAATCTATATGCAGTAAACTTGGCTCTTTTCTCTAAATGCAATAGACTATAATAAATGTCATATAAACTCTGTAGAGTTAAAAGATGAATGTCAGACCATTAATATTGGCAAAATAATCTTCCAACAAAATGTACATCCCTTCTGAAGTAGGGAACTGAGGGGACTCCATTTTAGAAACAGTCCATCTCTGCCATTTTTCTTCTAGCTCCCATTTGCTTATGTTCCATATTTTGCTTCTTGAATAAGCCACAGAAGCTATGTCCCTACTTCCAGGGGGAAGCAAGACAGTTAATCTTTCTCTGAGTTTTGTCTTAGGTTCCAAACACCTGATAACACCCGAGAAGAGCCAGATCCCAAACATGTTCCAGAACAGTAGCTTCAAACAAATCTTGGCTGACCCTGGCATCAAAAGCCCTATCTTTGTTAAATTATGGAATAATACCTATTTTTCACCTGACACGCTTGCCTTTGATCAGACTCTATCTTTGATTCTTAGAGGAAAACATACCCTGGACCCTTTTCTAATATAAAACCCCTAGCCCAAGCAATGATGACACTCATTTTCCTTTTCTTTATGAATCTCCCAGACACTCCATCTACGAATCTCTGTCACTCATACTATTCAACAAACTGTTTTCACTTTCTCCAAGACACACTTTATTTCTATCCTACAGAAGTCAAGGTCACTCTTGGTTGGTCCTATGAGACCCTTCCCTGGGTTCTCAGACCCAGCTTTCCTGCATTCCTTCCTTCTGTAGGTTGATTATTTTAGTATCTAATCTGTGACTTTGCAATATAATTTTATTTTAATCTACTAATTAGATCTGCTTCAAAATTCCAAGCGTATTATACAGAAAATTAAAACAAAAGTAATACATTCTTCTTTTAAAATAGAAACCCAACTCTCTTAATGATAAAACCTTGCTAGAGGGGAAAATCAACCTTGACAGTGGCAAGACCTCTGGTATTCAGTATCTTGTAGGTCCTCTTTAGCATATGAAAGTTCTTTTGAAACCTCCTTTTTTCTTACCACCCCAACCCCATAGTATATAATCAGCCAACACAGGACCTATACCCAGGCTTTAATAAACCACTATTTTGCACCAAAAACAAACAAACAAAAACAAACAAACCACACAGACTGAAGTCCTATTCTGAACATACAGTTAAAAATATAACGATCAATATATGCATTAACTCAAAAATTTTTAGAATAAAATATAATGTGGGCCACCATCATTCTGCTATACTATAGTATACAATATACGTATAGCATATGGTTTATAACATATTGTAATACACATACATTGTAGTATATGTAACATACTTTTATATACTGAATGATCTTGATTTTATGATCCAGCAGTATAGGCCTCTAGTGGGAGGCTTTAGAGAGGCAGAATCTCAGCCCAACCTCAGACCAAATCATTTGAACAGAATATGCATTTTAACAAGGCCCCCTGGTAATGAACGTGCACAATAAAACTTGAGAAGCATAAATACAGACTTTGCAAAAAAACATTCTTGAATCTGCAAAGTATACATTATTCTTCAAAAGCAAAGGTGGATCGCTTTTTCACTGCAGTGATATGGGTAGGAATATGAAAATGTGAGAGGACATTTTTAATATGTGTGTAATCCTTGCTGTGTGTTTATTCAAATAAAGTGTCTAGGTTCTTTTGGACAAAGAGGAAAGGGTGAGGAAGTTTTTATTTATTCCTATTATCATTATGATTGGAGTGTGGGAGAAGCAAGACATGACAAAATTTTAGTTGATAGAGAAAAAGCTTGCAACTCGCAGTTCAGAAGATATTTTATGTTTCTCATTTACTCAAGAGAGCAAAATGATGAGACAATGAATGCAACTGGAGAAGACAAACTCTAAGTCATCTACACTTCATACAAAAGACCAGACACAATTATTTCTGATATTTTGCACTACTTTATGTTTTATTAGTCACGCAAATGATTGTATTTGTGTTAGTTTGATACATTCGAATAAATCTCTATTAATTGTGCTGGGGATTGGTAAACTATGGCCCATGAGCCAATAATATACAGTTACCTCCTTTAGTAAATAAGGTTTTACTGGAACAAGGAAATGCCAATTTGAAATGTATTTTGTATGGCTGCTTTTGAACTACAACAAGCAAATTTGAGTCATTGACAAAGAGACTATATAATCTGCATAGTCTAAAATATGTACCATCTGTTCCTTTCCAGAAAAAGTTTGCTGACCTATATGATGAAGGCTAACTATTTTGATTTGTTTTAAGATTTCCTTTTCACTATGCTTTTGGTATCCATATATCTTTCTAGTGTGTGCCAATTAATAAAAGGAAACCTCACTAAAGTGGACTTGGGATATTAGAAGGGAGGTTGAAAGAGGGAGCTGTACTACTCAGTGTCAATTATAAGAAAGAATGATCAGTTCCAGGCCCCATTAGAAAAGGTGTATATTGCATCCTCTACAAGAAATTGCCTACCCAGCCGTTGAAAGCTGTCATTTTAACCAGTAAAGAACCATCATCACCCGAACTCTCATTTTTCATATTTTAACTTTTGTTCAAAACAGCCCTTCTCAATTTTCCCCTCTTCTCTAAAATAACACTCCTCCTTTGTTTGTTGGACTTTCCTATGGTTTTGCCATAGTTCACTTGCCCCAAATTGCAATTCTCTGTTATTCCTGAATAAATCCATTTTTAGTGGTAAAATAACTGACCTGTTTTAGTTTTAAGTTTAACACCAGCATCTCGAGTATTGCTTCAGAATACAGGATCTTGAAGTTGCATCATTTGTAACTCTAAAACTATAATGTTATATGTGGCTTTTAAAGGATTACAAGTAAAAATCAATTTAAATATAAAAAAGTTTAAATGTAAATTATGATTTTAAAAAATTATTATTGCTCTCTGAGTAGGCAGAAGTAAATTGTGCCAGCTAGAATTTTATTTCAGTTACTGTAGGTAAAAATAAACACATTCAAGTATTATTATTTTGTAATTTCATTTGTGAATTTATGCTATACACATAAAGTAGTTCTCTGAATGGAATGTTCTAAAATATGGGTTCTATTTGTATATTTGTAAGTTATAAGCATGTGTGTGTGTGTGTGTGTGTGTGTAACTACTTCAGAATACATTATTGCTTTGTCATACTTGCGGATGTGACTACCCTCATTCCTGTAATGCACTCATGTCATAACGGTTATTTCCCAGATTGGGGGGGTCACTGCTAATGCCAGTTATAACAGGATTGAGAAAGACACATTTTCTGTAGTCTAGGAATTCACAGATAGAAACAGCTGTATGCTGTGTGAATCCATTTGTACAAATAGAAATATAGAGAACCAAAGAAGCAAATTGGTGATTATCTGGAGTGTATTCTACACAGAGGAACAGATTTTAAAGAGAAGTGAGAAATCTTTTGCCGATGATGGAAACACTTTGTATCTTGTTTGAGGTAGTATTTTTACTGGTACAAAAAGCTGTTGAAAAACCCACATAATAGTCCATGTTAAAGGATGCAGTTTATTTTATGTAAATTTTTTCTTCATAAAGAGGAAAAATGAGCTTCACTCTATGTTTTATATGCATTTCAAAGTAATTTACATTATTCTACAGTTCTGGGTGTGTGCTAAATATATAAATTATATTTCTTATATTTGTTTTTTAAGTAGTCTTGGAGCTGCATAATATGTATTTTCTGACGTTTTTCTTTTTATTCTATGTTGCTGTGTTTAAATTCACATTTATAATTGGGATGTGATAACCTATACTTTAATTCTGTTACAAACACACACACACATTATTAGTATATAATAGTAGCATATGCTCCTAGTGTAGGTCTCTATGTCATTACCCATAGTTACCTAAATGGAATATTATTTCCTTAATTCTGTAGTGCTTGGTACTAGCATAGTGTCATGCAAGGTTTAATACTCATATTTCACCATTTCTTTTCTTTCCTATATCATTATATTTTACCAGTATCTATTTTAAGAAATATATAGTTTTTTAAAATATACCAAATGAAAAATTTCATCTTATACATTGAATATTTATGGACTTTTTTTTTAAAGCTAGGAACTTTTGTTTTTAATGAATTACAAAATAAATTACAAATAATATTAATAGTAAAGATCCCCAGGTTGGGATTGAGTATTAGGTTTCTTTTATTTTTAATTCATTCTAATTATTTATGTGACTTATTTAATTTTTTTTAAATTTGTAATTTCTTTGTTTCAGGATCACTTATTCCTTTCTCCATTCTTATTTATTTTGGAATATTCTTAAAAATTATTATTTATTTTCTGTATTAGCTTGTTATGCATACATTATTTTATGATTATTTTAGATTTTCAGTGGAAATTTAACACATATTTTAGCTTTATTATATATAATGCAAATTGGTATTTTTCCCTTTCCTGAAGGAAACCACTGAACATCATCACACTAATTATCCATCTACTAGATTTTGTACTATTATTTTTGATATATAATGCAAACAGTGTAATTTCTCAAGTAAAATTTGTTTATAGTTTCTTATGTATTTATAATTGCTTTTCATTTCCCCCTTCATCTCCAAGTTTCACCGGGCTCATTTTCCTTATAACTAAAGGATTACCTTTATTATCTCCTGGATTGCGCTTGCTGGTTGCCTAATTCCCTCAAAATTTTGTGTGTTTATGTTGTTATTTTTATTGTTGTTTTATCACTATTTAAACTTTATTTTATTAAAAATTTTATTTTATTTATATTCAGTTTATTAACATATAGTGTATTATTAGTTTCAGAGGTAGAATTCAGTGATGCATCAATTGCATATAATACCCAGTGCCCAATATATCACATGCCCTCCTTAAAACCCATCACCCAGTTACCCTATCCACTCACCCATCTCCCCTCCAGCAACCTTTAGTTTATTTCCTACAGTTAGGAGTCTCATGGTTTCTCTCCCTCTCTGTTTTTGTCTTGTTTTATTTTTCCTTCCCTTCCCCTATGATTCTTTGTTTAATTTCTAAAATTCCACATATGAGTGAAATCATATAATAATTGTCTTTCTCTTAGCACATTATTTTCTAGTTCCATCCACAATGCTACAAATGATAAGATTTCATTTTTTTGATGGTTGAGTAATTTCCCATTGTATATGCATATGTATATACATATGTATCTCTGTGTGTGTGTGTGTATCACATCTTCTTTATCCATTCATTTGTTGATAGACATCTGGGCTCTTTCCAAGGTTGAACTATCACAGACATGGCTGCTATAAATACTGGCGTGAATGTGCCCCTTTGAGTCACTATGTTTATATCCTTTGGATAAATAGCTAGTAGTTCAGTTCCTGGGTCACGGCGTAGCTCTATTTTTAACTTTTTGAGGAACCTCTATACTGTTTTTCAGAGTGGCTCTACCAGATTGCATTCCCAACAACAGTGAAAGAGGTTTTCCTTTCTCTGCATCTTTGCCAACATCTGTTGTTTCCTGAGTTGTTAGTTTTAGCCATTTTGCCTGGTGTGGGGTGATATCTCATTGTAGTTTTTATTTATATTTCCCTTATGCCGAGTGTAGTACTATGTTGAGTACTTTTTCATGTGTCTGTTGGCTATTACTTTGTCTTTTTTGAAGAAATATCTACTCATGTCTTCTGTCCATTTCTTGACTGGAATATTTTGGTTTTGGGGGTGTTGAGTTTGATAAGTTCTTTGTAGATCTCGGATATTAGCCCTTTATCTGATATGACATTTGAAAATATCTCCTCCCATCCTGTCAGTTGTCTTTGGGTTTTGTCAATTGTTTCTTTTGCTGTGCAAAAACTTTTTATCTTGATGAAATCCCAATAATTCATTTTTAGCATTGTTTCCTTTGCCTTTGGAGATGTGTCTAGTAAGAATTTATTTGTATATGGTGTAAGGAAATGGCCCTGTTTCATTTTTTTGCATGTGGTTGTCCAATTTTTCCAACAACATTTATTGAAGAGACTGTCTTTATTCCATTGGATATTATTTTCCTGCTTTGTTGAAGACTTTCAGCCATAGAGTTGAGGGTCCATTTTTGGGTTCCCTATTCTGTTCCATTGATCTGTATCTGTTTTTGTGCCAGTACCATACTGCTTTCATCACTACAGCTTTGTAATATAGCTTGAAGTCTGGAATTGTTATGCCACAACTTTGTTTTTCTTTTTCAAGATTGCTTTGGCTATTTGGGGTAATTCCAGGTTCGATATTTTAGGATTAGTTGTTTGAGCTCTTTGACAGATGTTGATGGTATTTTGATAGGAATTGCACTGAATGTGTATATTGTTTTGAGTGGCATAGACATTTTAACAATATCAGTTTTTCAAATCCATGAGCATGGAATGTTTTTCTATTTTTTTGTGTCTTCCTCAATTTCATTCGTAAGTGTTCTATGGTTTTCAGAGACAGACACTTTACCTCTTTGGTTATGTTTATTCCTAGGCATCTTTGGTGCAATTGTAAATTGGATCACCTCCTTAATTTTCTTCCTCTGCCTCATTGTTAATGTCTAGAAATGCAACTGATATCTGTGCATTAACTATACCTTGCCCCTTTACTGAATTATTTTATGAGATATAGCAATTTTTGGGTGGAGTCTTTTGGATTTTCCACATAGAGTATCATGCCAGCCATGAACAGTGAGTGTTTAACTTTTTCGTTGTCATTCTGGATGCCTTTTATTTCTTTTTGTTGTCTGAATGCTGAAGCTAGGACTTGTAGTACTATGTTGAATAACAGTGGTGAGAGTGGACATCCCTCTTGTTTTCCTTACCCTAGGAAAAAGCTGGTTGTTTGTTTGTTTGTTTTCCCTTTGAGGATGATATTTGCTATGATACTGAGGTACATTCCCTCTATCCCTACACTGTGAAGAGTTTTAATCAAGAAAGAATGTTGTATTTTGTCAAATGCTATTTCTGTCTCAGTTGAGAGGTTCTTGTCCTTCCTATTATTAATGTGGTATATCACATTGATTGATATGCAGATATTGAACCACCCTTGCAGCCCAGGAATGAATCCCACTTGGTCATGGTGAATAATCCTCTTAATGTACTGTTGAATTCTTTTGGCTAGTATCTTTGTAAGAAGAATTTTGGTGTCCATACTCATCAGGGATATTGGTCTGAAATTCACCTTTTTAAATAGGGTATTTGTCTGTTTTGTGGATCAAGGTAATCCTGGCCTCATAGAATGAATTTGTTAGTTTTCCTTCCATTTCTATTTTCTGCAACAGCTTCAGAAGAATAGGTATTAATTCTTCTTCTTATATAAAGATTTTATTTATTCATTTAACAGAGAGAGAGAGAGAGAGACAGCAAGAGAGGGAACACAAGCATGGGGAGTGGGAGAGGGAGAAGCAGGCTTCCCCCAGAGCAGGGAGCCTGACATGGGGCTCAATCCCAGGACCCTGGAATCATGACATGAGCTGAAGGCAGATGTTTAATGACTGAGCCACCCAGGCACCCCAGTATTAATTCTTTAAATGTGTGGTAGAATTCCTCTGGAAAGCCATCTGGTCCTACACTCTTCTTTGTTGGGAGATTTTTGATTACTGTTTCAATTACTTTGCTAGTTATGGGTCTGTTCAGGTTTTCTATTTCTTCCTGTTTGACTTTTGGCAGTTTATATATTTCTAGGAATGCATCCATTTCTTCCATATTGCCTAATTTGTTCGCATATAGTTACTCATAATCTGTTCTTTAATTTGTTTGTATTTTTTCAGTGTTGATGGTGCTCTCTTCTCTTTCATTTATGATTTTATTTATTTGAATCCTCTCTCTTCTTTTTAATAAGTCTGGCTAGGGTTTATTTTTCTTATTAACTCTTTCAATGAATCAGCTCCTACTTTCATTGATCTGTTCTACTGTTGTTTTCGTTTCTATTTCATTGGTTTATGTTCTAATCTTTATTAATTCTCTTCTGCTGCTGGATTTAGGTTTTATTTGCTGGTCTCTCCCAATATCCTTTAGTTGTAAGGTTAGGTTGTGTATTTGAGACTTCTCCTATGTATTGAGAGAGGTTTGTATTGCTGTATATTTCCCTTTTAGGACTGCCTTTTGCTTCATCGCAAAGGTTCTGAAAACTGCTATGTTTTCATTTTCATTTGCTTCCATGAGTTTTTTTAAATTCTTTTGTAATTTCCTGGGTGGCCCTTTCATTCTTTTGTAGGATGTTCCTTAACCTCCATGTATTTGTGTTCCTTCCAATTTTTTTTTCTTGTGATTGAGTTTGTTTTAAAGCATTACAGTCTATCTTTCTGAATTGTTCTCTGTGGAAATCTTGGCCTGAAAAAAAAAAATTACCTATCTGTTGCCACATGAAGAACTCCTTTAAATTTAATCTTATTTGTAACTTATCATCTAGATGAGTAAATGTATTGATTATTGGCCTATTGACCTGGGTTGTAATTTTTTAATCTTATTATGTCTCTACTTTTCATCTTATTATAAACATTGAAGAAATGGCATTAAATTAAGAACATTAAAGGCTTACCACATTTAAAATATAGTATATATATACACAATGCAATATTATTCAGTCTTAAAAAGTAATGAAATCTTGCCATTTATGACAATATGAATGGGCCTAGAGGGTATTATAAGTAAAAAAAAAAAAAAAAGTCAGAGAAAGGCAAACATCATATGATTTCAACTAAATGTGGAACCCACAAAACAAAACAAATGAGCACACGAATCAGAGACTTATAAAAGCAAAGAACAATCATGATTGCCAGGGGTGGGCATTGGAATAGAGACACAAAATAGTTGAAAGAGATTAAGATGTATAAATTTCAAGTTATAAAAAAATGTCATGCGGGCATAAAGTATAGCATAGGGAATATTGTCAATAATATTATAATAACTCGGGCGCCTGGGTGGCTCAGCGGGTTAAGCCGCTGCCTTCGGCTCAGGTCATGATCTCAGGGTCATGGGATCGAGGCCCGCATCGGGTTTTCTGCTCAGCAGGGAGCCTGCTGCCCTCTCTCTCTCTCTGCCTGCGTCTCCATCTACTTGTAATTTCTCTCTGTCAAATAAATAAATAAAATCTTTAAAAAAAAAAAAAAAAAAAAAAGAAGGACTCTCTCTTCAAAAAAAAAAAAATATTATAATAACTCTGTATGATGACAGATGGTTAACTATGTTAATTGTGGTAAGCATTTCATAATTTACATAAATGTTGAATAACTATGTTGTATATCTGAAAATAATATTGTATGTCAATTATACTTTAATTAAAAATAAAAATTGAGGGGCGCCTGGGTGGCTCAGTGGGTTAAAGCCTCTGCCTTTAGCTCAGGTCATGATCCCAGGATCCTGGGATTGAGCCCCCCATCAGGCTCTCTACTTGGTGGGGAGCCTGCTTCCTCCTCTCTTCTGTCTCTGCCTGCCTCTCTGCCTACTTGTGGCCTCTGTGTGTCAAATAAATAAATAAAATTAAAAAAAAAATAAAAATTGAAAACATTTAAGTAAAAGCAATTTGTCTCACAATTTCATGTTAATTAAAACTCTTAAATGAGACTTCTATTCCAATTCAATAGGTCTTTTTAAATAAAGGATTTGCCAGTTATATTATTCCATTTCCTATTTTCCTCATAGGATTATTATAATGATCAATTGTGATGTATGGTTACTACAAAACTTGAAACATAAACTCAAGATATGACCATTATAAATATAATTGTAGTATTAGTATCACACCATAATGTCTTTACATATAATATGAAACATTTATCAAGGGCAGAAGTTTGCAAATTCCATTAATTGCCTTGTTGGAATCTATAGTTATAAAGAATGAAAGTAAATGCAATTTTATTTCACTTGTGAATCATGATTATCTAAGACACTCTTGGTAGATTGTTAACTTTCTTTGAAATTGGAGAAGATGCAATAAAAACGAGAAGGGGACATTATTAAGTATTATATAGTTCTTCCTACATTTTTTGTTTAGACCTATAACACTGAAAGAGCTTTGGCCCTTACATACAGTAGATAGGGTATCTACTGTACAAGTGTTATGACAAATGTCATAACATTTGTCAAATATTATGGAAGCTAGTGAATTTGTTATCAAATAAAAAAAGGTTGAACAACGATATATTTGTATCCTATTTGATGTGATAATAAAAATTCCTAGTGTTCTAGGAAAAGAACAATTTTTTTCCTAGTCACGATAAAACATAACCACTAGAACTAGTTTATATTCATTTCATAAATCAATGACAATTCACTTCAGTGAATGCTTCTGGAAGTCAGCCAATAAGTAACAGCAACAATCCATTAAATATACTTCTACAGATAAAGGTCAACCCTTCCTAAACACTTCGATTTCTGAAAGTCGGCCAATTTCTGAGCTTCATTCATACTTTTTTAAACCCTACATAAGATCAGCACCTTTTTTTGTGCTCAAGGAAGCTGTGACTTACAAGGGAACCTCATGAACAAAACATGTATTTTATTTTTGTTTTAGGCACTATGGCACTGACAACTGAAGGCTTCAATGATATTTTGTTTGCTTTTTGTTTTGAAGACCATCTTTTTGTGGTTTTCCTCTTGGGGAAAAAAAGTTGTCCCCTAGTGTCTTTTTACCCCTACAGTCCTTCAGATTTGCTGCCAGATAATTGCTTAAACAACAGTTTGACCTCCGATTGAGATTTTCTTTCTTAATTCACTTAGTTATCTTAGAATTTGTAAGCAAATAGATCTTTGTATAAATTATTAGATCTTTGACTTGGAAGAACGCAATTCTTAAGTATTCTTGACATTAAATTTCTTATTCTTTAATTGAGTTATTTATTCTTGATTTTTAAAATAAATTTTTATATTATAATAGTTTTAGATTCACAGAAAAATGCAAAAATAGTATGGAGAGTATGCATATACTCCACATTCAATTTTCTCATCTTACATTAACATCTTATGTTTGTTACCTATATTTATATTTTATTATTAAATAAGTCTATAATTTACCCAAGTGCCCTTAGCTTTTACCCAATATTTATATTCTGTTCTAGGATCCCATCCGAAATATTATATGATATTTAGATCCCATTTATTCTTAGATTTTTCTTGACTATGGTAGTTAATGCTGTTTTTTGTTTGTCTAGTTGTACAGAATCTCATCTCATTTGATTGTTTTATCTCTATTGCATTTGTGAGGGAGTACTCCATAAGGAATGGATGAAGGCATAATTTTGTTAAGTCCCAAATCTAAGCTGGCATAAAAGACTAATATTTTAACTGCATTCATCTGATTACTAATCAATACAAAGACGATTGTTCAAGGGTGCCTGGCTGGCTCAGTCAGTTAAGCATCAGACTCTTGGTTTTGGCTCAGGACATGATCTCAGGGTCATGAGATTGAGCCTCATGTGAGGCTCTGTGCTCAGTCCACAGTTTGCTTTTCCCTCTCTTTCTCCCTCTGCTACTCCCCCGGCTCTGTGTTCTCATTCTCTCCCTCTTAAATAAAATAAATAAATAAATAAATAAATAAATAAATGGAATTTTTATTTTTATAAAAGACAATTACTCAGACTTTGCTTTGGATTCATCATTAGAAACTTTAGAACGTTCTCTGACATGAAAAATGTACAAAACAGGGTCATTTTGCTTAGTTTGCATGTAAATCAATGGGAGATGAGCTGTAAATTCTAATATCAAGTTTTACCACTTAGTTGGGAAATAGAGACTTCTTTTATAAGCATACATTTTAGAATTGTAGTGGCTTCTTTCTTACATGTCATGATTTCATCTAAAAGAAAGTTGAAGTCTCCTCCTGGGGAAAAAAAAAAAATGTTTTCCTAAATATAATTTCAATTAAAGTCTAACTTCTTTGTCTTGACAGAAATGGTAAAATTTCATTAAAGATATGTAGAATATTATTCAGCCATAAGAAAGAATGAAATAAAATCCTTCCATTTGCAATGATATGGATAGAGCCAGGCAGTATAATGCTAAGTGAAATAAGTCAGTGAAAGAAAGACAAATACCATATAATTTCACTTATATGTGGAATTAAAGAAACCAAAACCAAAACAAAACAAAAAACAAGCAAAGGAAAATGAAAGAAGAGTGAGAACCCAAGAAATAGACTCATAACTATGGAGAACAAACTGATGGTTACCAGAGGGGTGGTGGTTGGGGATGAGGGATGAAATAAGTGATGGGGAATCAAGAGTGAACTTGTAATGATGAGCAGTGGGTGATGTGTGGATGTGTTGAATCGCTGTATTGTATGCCTGAAACTAATATAGTACTGTATGTTTACTATACTGGAATTAAAATGTTAAAAATCCCTTCCAAAAAAAGATACATAGAATAAAAATTTCAGGAGATTTTGACATGTTAAAAAAAGTCATAAAACAAAACAAACAAAACAAAAAACCTAGATGGAGCTCCTCATTCAATCAAGGCTCTGACTTCAGCTCAGCTCATGATCTCAGGGTTCCTGGGATTGAGCCCCAGGTTTGGCCCCAGCCTGGCATCAGGCTCCTTGTTCAGCAGAGAGTCTGCTTTTTTCCCTGCGCTTCCACCTGCTCGTGCACTCTCTCGATGTCTTGTTTTCACTCTCTTGCTCTCAAATAAATAATCTTAAAAAAATATATAACAACAACAACAAAAACTCTAGAAAGGGGAGAAAAACAGATCAGTCAATGGTTAACTATCTTTGATTTGAGTCCTGAAACCTCAAAATTAAAGATATCTTCTCTTCAGAACTCTCTAGTGATACCCTATTTTTAAAATTAACAAAGGTCACAGAAAATGATTCGCACTCAAACCATTTTAAACTTAAACTTCTTAAAACCTTTCTCTCTGTCATATATATATATATATATTTTCTACCATCTATTTTTTTTAAGATTTTATTTATTTATTTGATAGAGAACACAAGTAGGCAGAGAGGCAGGCAGAGAGAGAGGAGGAAGCAGGCTCCCTGCTGAGCAGAGAGCCCGATGCAGGGCTCAATCCCAGGACACTGGGATCATGACCTGAGCAGAAGGCAGAGGCTTTAACCCACTGAGCCACCCAGGCACCCCTCTACCATCTATTTAAATTTCTCCTTTTTTCCTGCCCATTCTTCTGGTTTCTGTAAATGAGCTACTCTTTCATTCATTTTTGTTCTAAGGGGAAGAACAATCTTATTGCATATATTCCATTAAGATTTCTGGACCAAATGCTGGATCTGTACAAATTGCATTTAAGCCATGATCTACAGCCAAGACAAGGTCAATAATTAAAGATTTCCTTAAATCAGGAAGACAGGAAGAATTTGCTTCTGAATTAAGGATTTTGTTAATACTTATTTAATCCAATAGTTCATTTAATTGTTAACACCTTAGAGGGAAATGTTAAAAGCAGCAGAATAAGAAAGCTGGTACAACATTTAAATAGCATAGCTGTTAATAATTCAAATAGATGTGCTTGAAGAGTGTGATACCTACCACATAAAGCTATTTCAGAAACTTTTCATTAAGAATAGGCTGAACAGATTCCAAATGGCAAATGAAATAGAGCTGATCAATAAATGATTTTAAAAATTGATTTTAGAAAATTTTCAAAATATTCTAGAAGACAGAAAGTAAAAGAAAAAAAAGAGTTTCTCCCCAATTTGCCAAGTATCTCAATCTGAAATAGGTCTTAGCAAGGAAAAAGAAAGGACTTGGAAATTGACATTCAAAACATATGGCTTGGAGCTCCTGAGTGTCTCAGTTTGTTAAGGCAACTGCCTTCAGATCAGGGCATGGTCTTAGGGTCTAAGATCCAGCCCTGTCTACTTCTCCCTCTCCTGCTCCACCTGCTTGTGTTTTCTTGTTCTCTCTCTGTCAAATAGATAAATAAAATCTTTAAAACAAACAAACAACCCCCTCCCCCCAAAAAACTTATGGCTTCACTGTTTTAATGCGATGTGAATCCAAGTGTATCTACACCAAGTCATCTTTCATTTAAGTGCGTTTAATAAATCATCTTCTTAACTGGCAAAAATAAATAAGTAAAATAAACAACAGTAAAAATTAAATAATCTGGAAATCAGCTTTGTGGCTCACCAGATAAAATAATTGGTCTCCAAAAATAATAGAAGACAGAGAAGTTCACTTATCAATGAATTGTGAGTTTAATAGATATAACTTATAAAATTCAAGCAAAAGATCCATTAGAAGAACCACTATTCCATATTGGCTAGATACAAGAGGACCACTATTAAAAATAAATCGAACTACACTGTTGTAAGTAGAGCTAATAATACCCCCTGATTTCCTGTCCACCTCCCAAGGGTCATTATCCACATATTGAAATGAACAAAAAGAGACAATCAAGCTCAAAGAGCTCCCTCCTGATTTCAGTGCAGACACCCCCCTTGTCATCCATCTCAGCCTTCAACCTGGTCATGGTGGAGTTCATAGTTCAGATTTTGGCCAGGAATGACTGCTAGCTTCTGACCCAGCTGATGCAGAAAGAGCAGCAGTCTGACTAGTCTCTTCTGTCACCTGGATATCTGTACAGCATGTGTCTGTCCAACATATAACACAAGATTCCTTGGAGTACTAAGTGACTTAGGGGAAACTTCTAAGAATTGACAAGACTTTCCCATCTCCCAAACTCTTAACTGTTGTAATGACACCATTATCATTAGAATATTCCTTCGTTCTTTGTAGCAAGTTTTCAAAAAAATCAAGTAGGAAGAAATCGTATTTACAGTGGAAATTCCAGATTAAATACACTCTATGTTCATTCATTAAATAAACTCTATGTCAGAAAATTATTCTATGTACACAATCAAATTACAGCTGACCTACACATGAATATTCCTACATGAATAACAATGTAATAAATATAAAGGGGAAGATAAAGATAAAGATTCCTTGTATATAATTAGAAACATTGGAGCACAGTCTAGATTGTTGTATCTAAACTGTTTATCAAAGCCCCTCAATATTTTCTTAAAGCTGATCTTAGACTAATCAACTATAGCCATTTTGAAAGAGGAAAAAAAGAATTAATAATTATTTTTTTCCAGGCCTTGTAATTCACCTGCTTTACTTTCTCAAAATCTAATAATGAAGGATATATATTTGTCCATATTCTGTAAGGGATTAGCAATTGCTCCACAGCAATGTCTAACAAAAATCAGCTTGGATAAACCTAAAGACATTTTTTGTATAACAGCTTTTCATTGAGCTTTCTTTAGTATTCCAGTTGCCAAACATAGTAAAAATTAAATGTCTTCACCTGCACAGTTATGCTCTAGAAATTTACTGTAGTTTCATTTTTTTTTCCAAATCTAAAACCAAAACTTGATAAAATTCATGAATAACTGTTCAGTAAAATCAGTTCCTCTATCACTGGATAGAGATACGTTGGAATACTGCACGCAGTATTTTTATTTTAGGGATAAGAAGCACTCCTCTCTTGAAAACCCACAGTATACATCGTGACCAAGAAAAAAAAAATCCTACCTGGAATATCCTAATTTACCTGTCTGGTGATAGAAGAACTCCCTTTACTATAGAATTAATTATTCATTAATTCTACAAGCTTATGTTACCTAGTCACCTTATCATTCGAGTCATTTCTCTGAAGGTAAGTTGAATAATTTGCAGACAACCTGGAAGTCTGAGGTTCTGAAAATTGTTATATAGAAGTGGGTGTCACCATTTCTGGGACTGGGCATTAACTCCATTATGTGATCAATCATGGCCTTTTTTCTTCTTTCATGGAAAATAATGTGTTCCGTGGTTGGATGGCAACTTCTATAAATGTCAAGTAGGTCACATTTTTGGAGGTGTAGTCCAACTATTGCACATCCTTAGTGATTTCCATTTTCTTTTTATTAATAATAAATGAAAAAGGTACTGAAACCTCCACGTAGAATTGTGGATCTGTCTCTTTCTCCCAATTGTTCTACCTGTTTTTGCTTTATGTGCTTTGAGAAACTCCTATTAGGTGTGTAAACAGACTTGTGTTTTGTTGAATTGTTCTCTTTGTCATTATAAAATGACCTGTTTTATCCCTGGTAATATTCTTTGTTCTAGTCTTTGTCTAATTTAAATACAGCTACTCCAACTTTCTTGTTATTAGTGTTAGTGTGATAAAATATATCCATGCTTTTAAATTTTGGCCATTTTCATATTTGTATTTAAAATGAATAGCTTGTAGGAAACATGTAGTTCAGCCTTGGTCTTTAATTCAAATCTGAGAACCCCTGCCTTTTAATTGGCTAAATCACATGTTATGGTTATTGATATAATTGACTTTAAAATCACCCTCATGTTATTTATTTTTTGTTCATGCTGTATCTTTCTACATCCAGATTAGTTTAATATTTTCACAATTTTATTTTATCTCTTTTGTTGACTTATTAGGTATTACTCTTTCTTGTAATATAGTATTAGTTGACTTGGGCCTGTGGTTGTTTAGGTTGGGAATTTTTTTCTCCCTAGAGGTCTTTTGACAATGCTTCGAGACACACTGAGGGGTGTGACTAGCAGGCAGAGGCACAATAAACTCTACAATGCAGAAGACAGCCTTCCACAACATAGAATCATCCATCCAAAAATATCAACAGTGCCATCTTAGAGAAATTCCGCTTTAGCATTCATAGTGTATATGCTTAACTTGTTATAGTCTACTTTTAAGTGATTTTACAGTATTTTGTTTGTAGCAAAAGAACATTAATGTATGCTTCCATTTCTTCCTGATCAGGCTTTGTATTACTTTTGTCATACATTTTACTACTAAAAAAATTATAACCACATAAAACATCACTATAACTTTTGCTTTTAACAAATGTTTATGTTCTAAAATATTCAAATATGAGAAAATATATCTATATTATCTATGAACTCTTTTTCTTCTCTTATGGGTCATATTTTCCTGCTTCTTCACATGCCTGGTAATTTTTTCTGATTCCAAACTTTGTAAAATTTACATTGTTATATCATGTATATTTTCACATTTCTACAAATATTCTTGAGCTTTCTTCTGTTTTAAAGTTTCTTAAAAACAGTTGGTCTTTTTGTTCTTGATTTTAAGCTTTGCTGTGTTCAACTACAGCAATGTCTATTATAGATCTCAATCCAAGACTGAGACAAACCCTATTGCCTATTATATCCTTTTTCTATGACCGTGACTGATGAGGGCAGAAATAGTGTCACCCCTGTATGTTCTCCTGGGATTGTTCTAATTTTTTCATGTGTTTCTTTTCTCAACATAAAGTATTTTCTTCATATAGATACCCTTTTTAGAATACAGTTTAAGACTCTCTTGGGGTTATCTGGAAATCTCCAAAAATCTCTGTCTCTGTGTGGCTTTCTCCTCTCTAGTATTCTGCCCTATGGAATCTGAACAGAGTGCTTGTGGCTGTCCCTGGATTTCCATCCGTGAGTCCTCAATTTAGAGAAAATGCTGGGTTCTGCCTCCTTCTTTTTCCCTATGCAACTGCCTGGAAAACTTACTAAAACAATCTGCTGGGATAATTGTAAGGATCAACTCATTAATAAGCTTTTACAGTAGCCTCCAGTTAGATTTCTCTTCAGTTGTCTTAAGGATCCCCTCTCTTACCTTGATTTATGACAAATGCACAATACCCATAGAGAAGAAAATAGGGTGTTCTGTTTGGACTTAAATCCTTCCATTTGGTATGCAATTTTTAGTTTAAAAAAGGGAGTGGGGGGTGCCTGTGTGGTTCAGTAGGTTAAAGCCTCTGCTTTAGGCTCAGGTCATGATCCCAGTGTCCTGGGATAGAGCCCGGGATTGGGCTCTCTGCTCCTCAGGGAGCCTGCTTCCTCCACCCCCCCCCACCTGCCTCTTTGTCTACTTGTGATCTCTGTCAAATAAATAAATAAAATCTTAAAAAAAAAAAAAAGGAGTGGGTTTCTTGCCTCTGTGGCATCAATAACATTATTATTATTATTATTTTTAATAACAACGGCTGAGGGTTAGCTAACCATGTTTCTATTCAAAAACTTTAACTTCTTAAGATAAAATTTGTTCTTATTTTAAAATTTTAAATAGCATTTGTACTTGGGAAAGAAACTATAAACTTCAAGTTCTTGTGTTTGTTATTGTTATTTTTATTTGTTTTCTTCTAAAACCTAGTCCTTTTTAGTTTCGATTATACCCAAGGTTAGTATTTCAAGGTGAATGGGACCTAAAAATTTGCTCACTCTCAGTCTTCCTTCGGCAAAAGTAAACCCACTTCTTTTGGATTGTTCTTCATTTGAATTTATCTCTCTTAGAAACATAGATTCTTTTTTTTTTCCCCCAATCTGTCAGGGGCAGATTTGTTTTACTGAATCTATTTTAATGTTGTCCTGTGTTTCCTTATTGCTGCTGTAACAAATTACTAAAACCAAGATGTTGACAGAGTTGCATTATGAAAACTTTAGATAGAATCAATTTTAATAATTTTTTCCGGTTTCTGCAGTATATCTGGATTCCTTGGCCGGTGGCCTCTTTCCATCTTCAAAGCCAGCCATAGTAGCCACTCAAGTCTTCCTCATGCTGCATCAGTCTGATACTGTCTTTTCTATCTTTTAACAATGCTTGTTAAATAGTGAGCTTGTTCTAGTAATACTCCAGAACAACTACTTAAAGTCAGCTGATTTGTAATTTTAATTCTCTTTTGATAGGTAAATGACAAGTATTTGCGGTTTCCAGAGATGAGTATTTTCCTTAGGTTTCTTTCTTCTTCTTTTTTTTTTTTTTTAATTTTATTTATTTGACAGAGATCACAAGTAGGCAGAGAGGCAGGCAGAGAGAGAGAAAGAGGGAAGCAGGTTCCCTGCTGAGCAGAGAGCCCGATGCGGGGCTTGATCCCAGGACCCTGAGATCATGACCTGAGCCGAAGTCAGAGGCTAAACCCACTGAGCCACCCAGGTGCCCCTTCCTTAGGTTTCTTAAGGGCTACCACATCAGGCTATCACGTCTTGGCCATGTCCTTGATTTCCTACTGTAGCTTGACTGGGTCTGTGCTAAACACACAAAAGGATGAAAAATACTTGCTGTCTAGTTAAAGGTTAGGCCCTTTCTGTTTTCTTTCATTCCAGCACCCATACAAGGACAATCCTATATTTAGCTTTTTTTCCAGATTCCAAGTGCCAGAAATATGTGTATTCTGTTAATTAGTCTAATAATATACCTTTTCCACTTTTAAATATATTTAATATACCCTCTTTGTATACCCATAAAGAAAAAGAGTAGGACTCAGAAGTCTAATTTTTGTTTTCTGAGTTCAGACAACATAGAGTCAAGGTCACAAACAAAATTCCAAACATATCTACACCATCTATTATGAACTGAACTGTGGTCTCCTCAACATTCATATATTGAATCCTAAACTTAAGTACTTCAGGATTGACTGTGATTGAAGATAGTGTCTTTAACGAGATAATAAAGTTTAAATGAGGTCATTGTGGTAACCCCAAATCCTATACAGTGGGTGTCCTTATGAGAAGAGGAAACTAGGAAATAGATAAATAAAGGGAAGATCATGTGAAGACAAAAGCCATGTCTAAGTAACAGAAAGAGATTTTGAAGGGCCCAACGTGCTAAGAACTTGATGTTGGATTACTAGCTTTCAGAAAATTTTTGAGAAAATAAATTTCTGCTTTGCAAGCCAGACAGCCTGTGGTATTTTGTTATGTCAACCATAGCAAACTAGCAATACATCATCTCTGTATTATTCCCCCAAATCAATACCTGGACAAGACCTGGACTTCCTGCCACATTTCCTCTATCTCAGTTAATGAATGACATGTTTCACTAAACAAAATGATACTTGTCTCATTAATGTTTTTCATTCTTTTAAAAAATATATTTTCATTTGGAAGGTACCTATTTATTTAGGAGAATAATTCTGAGTCCTCACATCTAGAAGAAAAATTTTTCAACCTAATTATTTTGTTCAAACAAAAGGTTGTATGAGTTATATAAAACAAAACATATTTATTACTTACAGATTAAAATTTTGACAGAAAACCATAACATATTAACTAACATAAGTACTACACCTTATTTTTTTCCCTTTTATTCAGCAACCTTTTCTCATTTGAATAGCTATCTCATATGTTGGTTGCTTAACATTTTAATATAATATATTTAATATTTTTTATATCACTATTAGGGCAAATTGTACTTTAAAATATATTTATGATATAACTTTTATTAGTAAGTCATTAGCTTAATACCACAAATCACAGCTTCCACTCAAATGCATTTTGTGCTGAGGAATTAGCTGTGTGACTCACAAGCCATACCATCTAAGGCAAACCATCCCATATCTCTTTTAAATTTTTCATCTAAAAATTGTAATAAAAATACTACTCAAATTAGAGTTCAAACAATTCAACATGGGCAAAGGACTCCAAAGAGCATTGGTATCTATAATCAATCAATCAATCCATCAGTCATATTAATGACCATCATAATCATCATTATCTTCAACATCATTATAAGCATAAACATTCACAGATTTTATTTCATTTATATTAAAAAACCATGTAGGCTATTTCTATATCTTAAAATGAACTAAATTTCAATCTTATAACTTATTTTTCTTCACTTAACTAATTTCTCTTGTAATAAATTTATTAATATTCACTATAACTTGTTTTTACAAACACACACACACATACAAACACACACATGTGCATACACAAGTTTACTGTTCTTTGAAGACGATTGATGAATTTTAAAATCTCACTTAGGACATTTCTTACTTGATTATGTGAGTAATGGTTTGCCTATTATAAAAATAAATACAAATAATCTAAAATTAATAAAAATATATTTTCATCCTTATGGGGGTGAGAGTTTAGTGTAATGTATGAATAAAGTATTGTGAAGAACTGACAGATGTAATTTGAATAATGGAACTACAGTATCACTCAGACTTTGGAACAAACCTGTCTCTGTAGCTGGATGAAATATGAATCCTAAAGCCAGTGCAGGAGTCAGTGCTCTCTTGAAAAGATGACAATTGTCTTACATAATGCAATGCATGCTAACATTTTAGATGTGAGACAGAGAAAAAATGTAAGGAAGATATTCTCAGCCTTATAGTTAGTCCAAAGTCACTGTAAGTATAAATGTATTTAAAAAATAATAAAACAATGAATGGTATTAACACTGTATTCTTCAAATTCCTGGTATTGATAAGGAATGTATTATTTTTATTACTTCTATTTCAAAGTTGAAATGAGGTGTATACCTTTTGCTCTTTTACATTGCAAGTAATAGGAGTTGATAAAAAATGAAATAAAGACTGTGCTTCCAGTGACTCACAGAGATAAACTATTTTATCTAGGTCAAATCATAATTTTAATAATAATTATAATTAGAAAAGTCCCATGTAAGAAAAAGTCAATTATCAACTAATTTCAAGTACGGTTATTCTGATGTCTCATCCTCACTATTTCTATTCCCATTTATCTTTTTTTAATTATTATTTTTTTTTCTTCTCTGTTTTTTTAAAATCTAAGCTCAGCTCTGACAAGAATTTTATACACTATTTTATAGGGTACGCCTACAAGTATTTCGAGGCATAACTGGTGTAACAGAGTGAAATCTCTCTTGTGAGAGATTTGGCTGCAGTCTTTGCTACCTGCCTGAATGCCTGTCCCTGAAGAAATCAGGACTCAGCCATCATGAGTGGAGGAAAGTCTCAAACCTGTCTCAAATGAGTTCATCATTTAAATCTTTTTATTAGGTCTCATAATGAGACAGTGTGCCTAATTAAACCAGGATAAACTATTACCAGGATTCCAAGGAGTTACTTCTGCATATCAAATACTCAGAAGTTACCAAAGATTCCAAACCTTTTTGTAGAACAGAGATGACCTCATAATTCGAGTTGATGACCTCTGGACAAATATCTGTGGCTGGGGAAAAATATATAAATTTTTTAAATGCATCCTTTTATTTTGAGACCGGCAGAGATATGTGGAAACTCTTTTCCTTTAACAGCAAAGTCAAAGGATATTAGATGTCATGGTCACACGGCAGCACATATAGCTGTAAATACGATGTTCCCTGATTTACAGATGATTATATTCTTTTCTTTTAAAAGTGTTGGGACATTACTTCACTTTTTGAGTGGATTCCAAATAACTCCCACTGAGCTGTGTTTTCAAAATTAAATAAACTATAGAGCATGCCACAAAAGTTCAGATCTATAGGGGTGCCTGGGTGGCTCAATCAGTTAAGCATCTGACTTCAGCTCAGGTCTGATGTAGGGATCCTGGAATTGGCCCTGCATCAGGCTCCTGCTCAGTGGGTTGTCTGCTTGTCCCTCTCTTTCTGGCCCTCAGCACCCCTGCACCCCTCCCCCATTCATGCTCTCCCTCTCGCAAATAAATATATATGGGCTTTTAGGCAACAATCATTTATAAAAATCGTTCCAGGTATGAGTGTCAAAATTCTTCTGACTATACAGATACACTCCTTACATGTCAGATATGGAGACCCAATCGCATGCTAAAAGTGTAGTGCATAAACAGCCTTATCTGCAGAAAACCGCAGTACAAACCAGTTGGAAAATACCACTTAGCTGTCACTGGAATTAAACTTGTAGATTAGTAATTTGCACCTCCATCTGACCTGAGGGATACTTTTTATTGATTTCACTACTAAATAAACTTAGAGCACTTCTTTACTTTGGCATTATCCCATTCAGTCAACCCTTCTTTACCTTGATAGTAGTGTCTTTGCCTTTTCCTTTCAAATAATCAAACTCTAATTTATATTTGTAAATATAATGGTCACATGTGTAGTGTTTTCTTATAGAAAACGGGGGTGTTGTATCTGTGAAAATTTGCTCTTGATTATCTGTCATTCCACTGCTATCAAACCAACTTTCATTTTAGTTACAAATAACTAATTTAGGGTTTTTCTCATGTTAATATGGTTTTATCTCATTAAATTAATAAAGATGTTAAATAGCTTAAATTCATTGTTTTCTTCTAATGATAAGCAAGTACTGGATGCATAATTGGAGCACAGTAGTATTATTTGTAAGAAGATAACCCACTTTACAACCAATTGAGGAATTTTTTTTTTTTTTTTTTTTTTTTTTTATCTGACAGAGATCACAAGTAGGCAGAGAGGCAGGCAGAGAGAGAAGAGGAAGCAGGCTCCCTGCTGAGCAGAGAGCCCGATGTAGGGCTCAATCCCAGGACCCTGGGATCATGACCTGAGCCGAAGGCAGAGGCTTAACCCACTGAGCCACCCAGGTGCCCCCCAATTGAGGAATTTTTAATGCTTCTAATCACAATTGATATTAATTTTACTAGTTACTAAAATACTCCTTCCAAAATTAGTTTTAGATTACCAAAATTTAAAATATTGTCATATTATGGGTATGTTTTATCTTGAAGATTTAAGGATTTTTGGTTTAAATATATATTTTTGTAATTTTTCAGAGATATGTATTTTCATATTGAATTTCATAATTTAGAAAAGAAGATATGATTCCTACATCAAAATACTCAACATGGTTTTAATGTTAGCAGACTTTCTTTTAAAATATTTTCACATTTTCTGGGCACCTGGGTGGCTCAGTGGGTTAAGCTGCTGCCTTCAGCTCAGGTCATGATCTCAGGGTCCTGGGATCGAGCCCCACATCGGGGTCTCTGCTCAGCAGGGAACCTGCTTCCTCCTCTCTCTCTCTGCCTGCCTCTCTGCCTACTTGTGATCTCTGTCTCTCTCTGTGTCAAATAAATAAATATAATCTTTAAAAAAAATACTTATTTAACTAATAAAACCAATTTTGCACAGAAAATTCTTAGGTTTCTTGAACATTTACTCCCACAAAATTGAACTCCAGGATACCAGCAGACTAAGGGTTTTATTCAAATACTTTAACTCATAAATATATGTTTTTATTGTAAATATACTCATATTGTTGGAAGAAAATGCATAAAATATTCTAAGGTTACTTTCTTATGTTCTTTTTGTTTATGTACTTGTAAAATTTAATGGTGTTAGAAATATTATTATATGTGTGTTAATATTTACATTTAACATTATGTGTGTTGTTTACTACATAATAAATCCATTAAAATAATGAGCTTCTATTTTTTTCTTACCTATATGGAGCAGTACTTACCATATTATATTTTTGAATACATATTAAAATTAATTAATGAAGACACCTTTCATTGTGACTTAAATATAAAATAATACAAAATGTATTTAGATATATATATAATGCTTTTAATGAATACATAAGTAATTGAGAGGTAATTAGAATTTTATTTTATTTTTTTATTCTTTTTAAAGATTTTATTTATTTGACAGAGAGAGAGAGAGAGAGATCACAGGTAGGCAGAGAGGCAGGCAGAGAGAGAGGGGGAAGCAGGATCCCCACCAAGCAGAGAGTCTGATGTGGGGCTCCATCCCAGGACCCTGGGATCATGACCTGGCAGAAGCTTTAACCCACTGAGCCACCCAGGTGCCCCAAGAGAGTTAATTAGAATTTTAATTCCATGCAACCACACATAGATAGATGATTTATTTAAAAGCTCTGTAAATATGTTAAGTAAGTAAAATGTGTAAAGATATTTGATCAATCTAACAGAATTTTTAAAATAATCTATGCCTTTATTTTTCATACATTATATGCCGATATCATTTGGACCCTGGGGATGAAATATAAAGAGATTCTATTTTCTATATCAATTGGAGCTATTTAAGACAGACATGTCCCTAATATCAGTGACTTTCAGTCTTCTAGTATTTATTAGTGTACTTTACCAGAAACTTTGCAATGAGCCATGATTCAAGGGATCATAGGGTAACAAAAGACTACTACCAATCTACATTAATCTATATAAATTTCATTAGTGAAACTGTACACATTTTGATCAACTATAGTATTGAATTGTGAGATTATTAGTATATTTTGTTGCTTTAGTATATTTAGTTGCTTGGTCATAGGTAAAAGAACTGAGTTAGTTATAGTTACATAGCAAAGTTTATTTAGCATATTGTACTCAAATAAAGAAATGTAGAAAAAATGTTTCTCTAAATTAATAAGCTGTGTGATGGTCTTAAAAGACTATCGCATTTTAACATATAAACAAATTGTATACAAAGTCAATATTAGAGTAAGATCACATAAAACTGTGAATCAATTAGGTAAATTATACTTATTTGCTGTATATCAAAACTTTGCAAATGCACAAGGCAATTAATAGGAAAACACAGTAAGATGTATTTTATGTCCTGTTTATACGAAGTAAACTATATAAATCTTAAGTAAACACTCAATAGATTATTATATTTATATAGACACAAAACCAGTCAAAATAGAATATTTCTACCACTGTAGTCAGGTTCTATCTCACTCAAGCCCTTCCCAAAGATGTAAGCAAAAGTAAAAACTCTATTAGTTTGTATCAGTTTAAGTATTTTTGAATTTCATATAAATTCCAGTTAGTTAACATATAATGTAATATTAGTTTTAGGTGTACAATTTAGTGATCCAACATTTCCATATAACACTGAGTACTCGTCACAAGTACCCTCTTTAATTCCTATCACCCATTCCCCCTACCCACCTTCCCTCAGAGATGATACAGATTTTACTTGGCATTGATAACTATGGAATAATGGGAGGAAATATGATTTCTATAATTTTGGAGGGAAATATATTATACTTCACTAACTAAATCACAGATGAGAAAAATTTCTTCTCCTCCTCTCCTGTCCGCTTTTCTCCTCTTATGTATCTTATGTCTTTCTGGCCTTTCTTTTTTTTCTTTCTTTTTCTTTCTTTCTTTCTTTCTTACTCTTTCCTTCTTTCTTTCCTCCTATGTTTTCATAAATGTTTTATGTTTTCATAAATCAGTTTTTTAATCAAATGAAACTCATTCTCTTGTTTGTCAGATTTACATGCTGTCTTTCTCCTGCTAATTTAAACTTGCCCCAACACTGACCATTTTCCAGGGCAGCTGTTTTTGGTTCAAGATTACAATTCTAGATTCCACCATCTTCCTGTTCATTTGCCTACACTCTTTACTACAGGAATATTAGAGGATGTTTGCTATGTTTAATTCAATGTTTTAGGTGTTTTGATTGGGGAAGTTTTCATTTTATTGAGCAGAGGGCAATTTCCATATCTATAAGGAAAATACATTCTTAGTGTTATAATTTCAGGCATTTGAATTGTCATTGAGGGGGATATTTTTATGCAAAATCATGTTAAATGTGAAAATCTTCTATAAAGCTAAAGTCTAGCAGTGTAATTTTTTCATAGTTTTCTATGACAAGGAAAGAAAAATTATTTCTAACCTATTTTTTTGCTCTGATTGGCATTTTATTGCATTCTTAATGACCTGTGGAGGCCCAGCTAATGTAGGTGAGACATTATTCATACATAAAATAGCATTTCTCACGTGTTGGAAAAGAAGAATTAGATATATTACCCCTTTAAATTCTCTAGCACTTGCTTTTACCATTGTATAGACTGAGAACTCAGGCTAGGTTAAGTAGCTTCCATGGAATTTAAACGCAAGCATTTTAAAAGAGCTGACAAGATTTCCATCACTTTGTACCCTCTGTCCCTTAGTTTCTTCTTCATTGGAAATTTAAAATTTATTCTACCACTTCTGCATAATAGTGGCACCTGCACCTTATAAATTAAGAAATAGAGTCAAAAAGAAGTTAATTGCCTTGCTCAGGGACACACAGTAAATCAATGGTAGAATCAGTAATAAATGGATTCCTTGGTCACAAATAACCACTCTTTCCTACAAGAACATAAAGCTAATGTAAATTAAACTTTAGTCAGCCTAAATAATAAAAAAGCTCTCAAATCCAATGTGTTTTAAAACAGCTGAGCCAAGTAGAAGAGGCTATTGAAACAAAAATATATTCTCTCTTTTATATTTTATTCCAGGAATATCTACAGCATTATTGCTCTGGAAAGCACTCCATTTCATTGTAGAAAATAGAAGACAAGAAGTACATCTATTCTACTTGCTTACCAGGGCTAAAATTTAACTGATTTTAATAACTCTGTGTAGTTTAAAAGATGTATCTTAATTAAAAAAAAAAAATTCTTCTAACCAAATTTAGTCAAGTATTATCTTAAATTCTACACTGTGATATTTAAAATAAATTAAATTTTTAAATATTTAAAATAAATTAAATTTTAATTTTAATTAATAAATTAAATTTTAAAATAAATTAAAACAAATATTATGTAATTATTTTTAAGTATTTGTTTATCCTTGAATTATTTAAAATTATATTATTGTGTTTCCAATGAAAATGGATGCAGAAAGTACTATAACTCCAAATTGGGAGCAGAAATACTGGGTAGATATATCAAGTTTATCAACTAATTACTTAGTCTATATGAAGGAGACATGCCAAGAAAGACTCTTTCTCTTGTACTACATATTTGGTTTTAAATTTCCATGTAACCAGCCTTTGTGGGTGGCGTTGGTTAAGCCTTATTGGAATTGTAATGACTCTATTTAGGTCACTGAAGTTAGAAACTTCATTAGGGATTTGTCAATTGCTTATGTTATAAAGGGTGTATATAGTAAGAATGTTTCTCTCAGAAGCCAAAGGAGAGGCCCAACTATTTATCAGGTGAATTGTTACCTACAATGATCTACAAAAGATTAGAAGGTGTAGTCATTTCCATGAAGAGAAAGCCGCACCAAATGCTCCACAGGAAAAACTTCTTATTTCCTGCTACCCTTAACTACTACAGTCTTATTCTAGAAAGATTTATCAATATCTGCGCTATGCTAAAAGGTGGGTCTCAGGGGTATAGATTCCTCCTCAGCTTTTGAGATAGCTGCTAATGGGCAGATGTCATCCCAATAAGATTTCTGTAAATGCTTTCTATAACTAGATGGAAGAAAAGGCTGGGTTTCCAAGAGAACCTGGAGATATCCATGAGCCATAAGAGACAAGGAAAATGTGATTTTTCTGTTATCCCATTTGTTAATTGATCCTTTTGTGAATAATTCATTTTCATCTTTATTATTTTTTAAATACAACTGGCTTATGCAGATGTATTATAACCATTTAAAGATACCTGAAAATTCAGCCGTTAATATTGGTGCAAAGTTTCTAGTCCATTATCATTATATCTCTGAGTATGGGAGAAATATAACTTTCTCTTTGTTAATCATTCTCTCAGATATAATATCCTGGATTAGTTTGCATCCCTGAGTCTGTCTCCTTTAAGCTTCTTCATGTCAAATTTTCCATAAATTGTTTTCTATACCACATTTTTAAAATTAATACCAGTGTTAATCCAGGTATTTTATACATCGGAACTATAATGTTTTAGTTATCTGAAGCATAGTCTTATCGCTACTCTTTTTTACTTTTCAAAAGTACCAAAAATAACAAGAATGATTTTCCTGAAGTAGTATTTTTATTCTGTCAAGCTATTCACTTCTCTGAACTCTCTCATGGTCTTTAATTGCTCTTACATGAAATAAGAACTTTCAATCAAGGTCAAAATATGTTCCTTTGTCTCTTTATTTATTAAAATATTTGTATTTGTATTTGTTGCTGGCCACATTTCTTTCTTTCTCTTTTTTAAAAATATTTAAATTCAATTAGACACCCCATAGTACATCATTAGTTTCAGATGTAGTGCTCAAAAATTCATCAATTGCATATATCACCCAGAACTCACATCTCATCACTGGCCATATATCTAATTCCATCTCATAAATAGTTCATTATTTAAGCACATTTTGTCTTTCTTACTAGATATTTACAATGTTCAACTCTCTATTGAGCATTTTCAAAATGTTATTTAAATTTTACTTTATACAAGAAACTTAAATCCTAACACAATCTTCCCGAAAGCATGCCTCTGGTCCAATAATGTCCTACTTGTCTTTTGTCAGCGAAACTAATTTATCTGAAATTGTACCTTTTCTCAGTTCAGACACATAACATCTAGTTAATAATTTATTATATGTAGCATTTTATTTTATTCTCAAGTTCTCAATGTGTTTCAAGAGACAATGTGTTCAATTAGGGAACTCAAAGCTCTCTTACCAGTGACAATCTAGAATGAGTAAACACAGCTTCATTTATTTCTGGCAAGCCTATTTGCCTTTTTTAATTTTTACCTCTTAGTTTCAGTTGTCTGTATTATAAATATGCTAGCTAATTTTTCTATATATTGTTGGTCATGTATCATGGTCAAAGTGGCAATTAATGTTATCTATGTGTCATTTATTCCTTCTTTGCCTTTAGTTTATTCCATCTTTTATTAATCTAAAATACAATCTGTGCTCAATCTTTGATTTCATAATGATAATTTCTTAAATGTTGCAAAGTAGAACTTTTTTATTATCCCTGAATATTTGTGATGGCAGTGGGTAGAGATGAATTTAAAATTGTTGATAGAATTGGGTGATGAAATTATAGTGTTCTTTTCCTACTCAGATCCTCAGAAACTGATGGAGAATAGAGAATGTGAAGAGAGGCAATTACCAGAGCAGGAAAGCAAACCCATGGAAGACCTCAAGTTTTAATCACAGATATTGGTTTATTATCTAATTATATCTGAGCCCGTGGTTTTAGAAATCATTGACAGTTTTTAATGGTACTTTATCCCCACCAAATAACTGAAATTTGCTAATATGTAGGGTGACACCATTTAGAGTATACTAAACAAGAAGATAACATATTCTTTCAGCTAACATATGCCACAGAGAAGTGAGTTAATACTTGGAATGTTTTTGAAAACAAGGATATCACTGAGTAAGTTGAAATTTCAGTTAACTACATAAATCAATACATATAAAATGGATCATACTAGCTATATGGCCTTACACAGTGGGAAGAGGATAGTCTATGCAATAAAAGATGTTGGGAACACTGGAGGCCCCATGCAAAAGAAAAAATAATGAACCTGGACTCTTTATTTACAGTCTTTATACAAATCAAGTGAAAGTCAATTAAAGAATTAAATATAACACTGGGAAACATAGAACTCCTTGAAGAAAACGTAGAGAAAAATCTTGACATTTGCCTTGACAATGATTTCTTGAATATGACACTTAAGACAAAAAAAGCATGGGAGTTAAATAGGTATTTTTCCAAAAAGATACACAAATAGCCAGCAGATATATGAAAAGGTGCTCAACATCACAACCATAAGGGAAATGCAACTTAAAACCATAATGAGATACCACCTCACACGTTAGAATGACTGTTCTCAAAAAATAAAAGAAAAAAAAACAAGATAAGTGTCATTCAGGATATGGAGAAAAGGGGACCCTTGTATACTGTTGGGAATGTGCATTGGCATAGCCACTGCGAAAAATATGGAAGTTCTTAAAAAAAAAAAAAGACATTTCCATATCATCCAGTATCCCCATTTTTGAGTATATAGCTGAAGAAATTGAAATCTGGATCTTTCACTCCTGTGTTTCTGCATTCCTATGCTCACTGCAGCATTATTGACAATAACCAGGACATGGAAGCAATCTAAATATCCATTGATGGATGATGAATGAATTCATAAACAAATATACATATATATAGATATATAGTTCATATATAATATATTATATATTTTATATAAATAAAACTTATATGAAATATATAATAAATTTTATTTACATAAATATATAATATATTATAATATATTATAAACTCTCTCTCTATACACACACACACACACACATAACATACTTGATTTAGTCTTAAAATAAAGGAAACATCACCATTTACAACAACATGGATGAAGCTAGAGGATATTAAGGTAAGATAAATATGCCAGAACGTAAAGACAAATATTACATGTTACTTCTTAAATGAGTATTTTAAAATTGACAAATTCATAAAAGATCCTGGTTGCCAGAGACTGGGGGAAGGGGGAAACAAAAAATACTAGTCAAAGGGTGTGTGTGTATATATATATATATATATATATATATATATATATACATACACTCAAGATGTACTTGTGATGTTTTGATATATCTATACATTGTGAAATGATTACCATTACTGTTAGTAATCAAACTAATTACATGTCCATCACCTCAGGTAGTTAACTCTGTGTGTGTGTGTGTGTGTGTGTGTGTGTGTGTGTGTGGTAACACTTGAAATTTATATATTCTTAGCAAATTTCTGTCACACTAAAGCACAGTCACTTTTGCAAACATAATTGTACCAAAAGCTGGGAAAATAGCCATCATAGAAAAAATAAATTTCAGCATCTGTGACATAAAACATAAACCATTAGGTTAATCATTTTAACTAATCTGGCAGGTATAAATGAATGTAGAAACTATAGTTGGCAATTACACAAAATATTTACATTTTGAAATTTTCAATAACATTTATTTTTTATGTTATATGAAATTTATTATGGCTGTCAAAAGAAAAAAACTTCTAGTTATAAAATAATTAAGTTATGGGAATACAATATAATCTGTGGTGATTATAGTTAATAATAGAATATTAGACATTTGAAATTTGCTAAGAGTAGTAAAATTCTGTATCACAAAAATTTTTGGTATCTCTATGGAGATAGATGTTAATTAAAATTATTGTGGTAATCATTTCACAATATATACAAATATTAAATCATGCTCCATACATGAAACTAAGATAACATATGCCAATACATCTCAAACAAAATAAATAACAAAAATTATTTTGTTTTGAAGTAGTGATACTTTGGGATTTCAATATCTAGTTGGCTCTAGCATGTATTTCTTCAAATGTGCCAAGTATAGCATCCTAAAGAAGATTGAAAAATACTCATCTAACAAGATCTGAAATGACAGCTCAGTTTAAGACAATGTGGGTTTTTCCAGTTTATTTTTTTTAACTTTCCATAATCAGTGATTATTATTATTTAATCAAAGATCTGTAAACTTTTTCTATACAAATAGCAAATAATTTAGATTTGGGGGGGACATAAAGTTTCCATCACAACATTCAACTATAATGCCATTATGGGGAAACAGCCATAGATAATACATAAATAAATAAAGTGGATATATTTCAATAATATTTTATTTATATTAATTTATTGTATTTATATTTTATTTATTTATTTATAAAATATAAAAATATTTTATTTATAAAATAAAATATATTATTTATATAATCTATTTTTATTTATTTATTTATTCATAAAATATTTATTTATTTATTATTTATAAATGTATTTATTTATTTATTTTATTTATTTATGATATTTATTTATCTGGTGGTGGACCAGATTTGACTCATGGGCTATTGCTTGTAAATGCCTGACTTAGATTATACTGTATATTATATTTTTATACAACCAATGGTAAAATTTCAGGAATTATTTATAATCCTTCTTTTAGAAACATGCAGTATTAAGAATGCTTCCATTAACTCTTTTTACAATAATTTAGGAATGAACTACAAATGATCAAATAAATAAATTATTTGTATGAGTGGACATTGTCCAAGAAAATAAAATTATATTGAAAACAATGAAGAAAAAAATGAACTGAGGAATGTTATTAAATTAAAAAAAAAAGCATTCTTATTTTTAGAGAGAGAGAGTGAGCAGGTGGGGAGCGGCAGAGAGAGAGGGAGAAATAGAATCTTTAGCAGACTCCATGCCCAGCACAGAGCCTGATGTGAGGCTCAAACTCATGACCTTGAGATCATGACCTGAGCCAAAATCAAGAATCAGACAGAACCAACTGAGCCACCCAGGTGACCCCCAAATAAAGTATTTTTCCATCATAAACTAATTAATTTACAAACAATAATTGTAAAGTATATATTATGAAACAGGAGAATTTTTTTTTATTAGGAAACAAAATAAACATAGTCATATGGGACTTCCAATTTCCATTCTGACAGGTAAAGAGCTTGGAAACCATCACTCTTATCCTTACAACACAAAAAAAAAGCACAAGAAAAAAAATTTCACATAAGTGAAAAATTAACAACTTTTCTTAAACCATCAAATAATTAAGGTTACAGGGCAAACTGGAACTCTGAAAACTGGAGAGACAGAGACGGGGAATCAGTTTCCCTGGAGCAGAAGCTAGAGCTATTATGACAGGAACACTTGAAGCTGTAATTGCTGAATTATCAAAAGTTCAGTGTAGACTAGTTTGAAAGTTAGAAACTCAGCTTTCTGAGTTTTACCCCTGGGTGCCATACCAGGTTTTCAGGGTGAACACTGGACATCTAAGCCAAATGGGAGCAAGTTACTTTGTGGATATCAATAAACTTATTCTAACATTATATGAAAGATGAGACCAGAATAGCCATCATAATTCTAAATAGTCATCAAAATAGTCATCTAAAGGGGCGCCTGGGTGGCTCAGTGGGTTAAGCCGCTGCCTTCGGCTCAGGTCATGATCTCAGGGTCCTGGGATAGAGTCCCGCATCGGGCTCTCTGCTCGGCAGGGAACCTGCTTCCCTCTCTCTCTCTGCCTGCCTCTCTGTCTACTTGTGATTTCTGTCAAATAAATAAATAAAATCTTTAAAAAAAAAATAGTCATCTAAAAATAGTCATCAAAATTCTAAAAAAAAAAATTTGAGGACTGACGCAACCTCAAGTTACAGTAATGCAGGCAGAGTGGTATGAGGAAAAAAACAGACATATGAGTGGAACAGAAGAAATAGTCAGAAATAGGCATATAAAAATATAATACATTGAGCTTTGAGAAAGGATCAAAGGCAATCCAATGGAGAAAAAAACAGCCTTTTCATCAGTCCTAGAACAATTGGGTAAAAGCAAAAAAAAAATCCTGATGCAAACTTCACCTGTTTCATAAAATTTCCCATCAATATTTAAAGCACGAAACTATAAAAATAGTAGAATATACCACTGGAGAAAATCTAGATGAGTTTGGATATGATGGTGACTCTTTAGATAAAACATCAAAGATATGATTTATGAAAGAAAAAAGATTAGTAAGTTGAATTTCATTAAAATGAACTTTTTAAAAATTCTTCCAACAGATATAGTTCAAAGAATAAAACAAAAACCGCAGTCTGGTAGAAAATACTTGAAAAACTCATATCTGATAAAGGACGGTGCTCAAAATATGTAAAAAAAACTCCTACAACTTGACAGTAAGAAGAGAAACAACCAGTTTAACAGTGGGCAGAATATCTGAATGTCACAAGAAAGATAAATAGATTGCATATAAGCACATGAAAAGATGTTCAATATCTTACGCTATTAAGGAATCACAAATTAAAATGAGACACCTGTATACATCTATCAAAATGGGTGAGGCTCAAAACACTAACAACCAAATACTGATGAGGGTACGGAGAAGAGGGACTCGGATAGATTGCTGGTGGGAATGAACAAATGGTACAGCCACTTTGGAAGACAGTTTAACCATTTCTTACAGAGCTGAATGTAACTCACACAATATGATCCAGGAATTATGTTCCTGGGTATTTACACAAATGAGTGTAAAACTTAGGTGTATACAACCTTACCAAGACTGTTTTTAGCATCTTCATTTATAACTGCTAAGTGGAGATCAGTAAGGGAAAAGTAAACATCTTAATAATTTATTGGCCAAAGAGTAAATTTCAGTGAAATCAAATGATGTGAAACTGAACGAAAATAAATATAAAAATATCAAAGTCTAGGGGCTCCCGGGTGGCTCAGTGGGTTAAAGCCTCTGCTTTCGGCTTAGGTCATGATCCTAGGGTCCTGGGATCGAACCCCGCATCAGGCTCTCTGCTCAGCAGGGAGTCTGCTTCCTTCTCTCTCTCTGCCTGCCTCTCTGCCTACTTGTGATCTCTCTCTGTCAAGTAAATAAATAAAATCTTTAAAAAAAAATCAAAGTCTATGTGTTATAGCTAAAGCACTGTTGAGAGGGAAATTTATGTCATTGGGGAAAAAAAATCAACAATCTAAATTCCCACTCAGGAAATGAGGGGGCAAAAGAAGAAAATAGATGCAAAACAAGTAGAAGGAAGAAAATAATAAAGACATAAGCAGAAATAAATGAAATTGGTAAGAGAAAAAAAAATACAGAAAGAAGGAAACAGGAGGTTGGTTCTCTGGGGTGCATGGGTAGCTCAGTTGATTAGGTGTCTGACTCTTGGTTTTGGCTCAGGTTATGATCCTGGGCTTGTGAGACTGAGCTCTTTGTCCAGCTCCAGGCTCACTGAGGAGTCTGAAGATTCTCACCCTCTGCCCTGCCCCCCTTGTGCGCATGCACACGCCCACCCACCCACTCTCTCTCCCTCTAGCTTGCTCTCCCAAATAAATAAATAAAATTTTAAAAAAAGAAAAAAGAGGGGCGCCTGGGTGGCTCAGTGGGTTACGCCTCTACCTTCGGCTCAGGTCATGATCCCAGGGGCCTAGGATCGAGTCCCGCATAGGGTTCTCTGCTCAGCAGGGAGCCTGCTTCTCCTCATCTCTCTCTCTGTCTGTCTCTCTGCCTATTTGTGATCTCTCTCTCTGTCAAATAAATAAATAAAATATTAAAAAAAAAAAGAAAAGAAAAGAAAGCTGGTTCTCTGAAAAAGTAAAAAAAAAGTTGGCCAACATCTAAGAAAGGTAACAAAGAAAAAAGAAAAAAATGCTCATATGAGAAATAAAATAGGGGCCTCCATTATGAACCATAGAGACATGAACAAGGTAATAAGCCAATGCTACAAACATCTCTATACACAAAATAAACTTGACAATTAAGTTAAAAAGCATCAATTTGAGGATCAGTAAATACTGCAAGTCTTTCAGCATGAAATATCTATTTGGAAAAACCTTATAACTATTAGGGAAAGTAAATTTGTGATTAAAAATATCCCCCAAAATATTATCTTCAGAAACAAAGAATTCTACTGAATGTGTGAAGTAACACCAAATGCAAGTGATAGAAGGAAAATGAAATATTTTTAAAAAAACTGATGGCAGAGCACCTGGGTGGCTCAGTGAGTTAACCTCTGCCTTGGCTCAGGTCATGATCCCAGGTTCCTGGGATGGAGTCCCACATCGGGCTCTCTGCTCAGCAGGGAAGCTGCTTCCCTCTCTCTCTCTGCCTGCCTCTCTGCCTACTTGTGATCTGTCTCTCTGTCAAATAAATAAAATCTTAAAAAAAAAAAAAAAAAACATGGCATACACTGGGGCATATATGTTAAAATACAAAAAAAAATTATTTTTTTAAAAAATCAAAATGAAGAGGGGCGCCTGGGTGGCTCAGTGGGTTAAGCCGCTGCCTTCGGCTCAGGTCATGATCTCAGGGTCCTGGGATCGAGTCCCACATCGGGCTCTCTGCTCAGCAGGGAGCCTGCTTCCTTCTCTCTCTCTCTCTCTCTCTGCCTGCCTCTCAGTGTACTTGTAATTTCTCTCTGTCAAATAAATAAATAAATAAATCTTTAAAAAAAAAAAAAAAAAAAAAAAATCAAAATGAAGAAAGTCTGCTAAAAATAAAAAAATCCTTGTGCATTCATGTACAATCTTGGGGGGATACATTCTTAACTGAAAAACATATATAATTGACTTTAATTAAAATGCAGACTTTTACTTATGTTAAACAAAAAAACATGATAATAGCTAAAATGAATACAATTAACAAAAATATAATTAAAGAAAAGCATTTGCAATACAAAGACAAAGTGTGTCACAAGAACAGGACAGAATCCCTAACAGAAATATAAACAAGAGTATGAAAATACAAGTCACAATGCAAATTCAAATGACAGCATTCTTAAGAGAAGTTGCTGGGATGCACTGCTAGAAGAAGAAAGGGAGGTAGAAGTAAGCCTGAGATATCACATTAACATAACAGACTGACAAGATTAAAATGAGTGATACCATCTATTCTCAGCCAGAATGAAGGCAAAAAGTAACTCTCCTACATTGCTGGTAAAAATGCGAATTGTTAAAAAGAAAAAAAAATCTTAGAAAGCCATCTGGCAATCTCTACAAAAATTAAAAATACACTTACACTTTTTTCCAACAATTCCATTTCTATGAATCCATTCCTTAGTGTAAAAAAGCACACTGGTGCATAAGAAGTTCAAAGGTTTTTATTGCCCCATACTTTGCAATGGCAAATAAATAAATAAACAAACCACTGGTTAATGTTCTTACAAAACCATTGAAAAGAATTGGGTTGATATCAATTTATTAAAAAAATAAACCTAGTTTTGAGTGATAAATTTAGAAAAATGTGCACAAGCACTGTGTAAGTTTTAATAAGGCTAATGTTGACACACAGTTCCATATATATGATTAGACAAAAGAAAAATGAAGAGAAAGAACAAAAGCCACCTTGGTTAACATGTGTTAAGAGGATATTGGGTGCATTGATGTGCATGGATGCTGGAGTAAAGAAGGGAGACTTAAGTAATAAATAGATAGAAAAAAATTATTAAATATGTATGCCTACTAAAAAAAATTAAAGAAAACAACAAATTACATGTAGTTTATAGAAGGCATTGCTTTACAGCTGAAAGAAACTATTTATTTTAGTAGATTTTAGTGTCTGCTAACAACAGTCTGGCAATAAACACATCATAGAGCAACTTCCTTTTAGTGCCAGAGTTTGGGTTCCCTTGGTGACTATAGCCTTTAAATAGAAAGTAACTTGAGCAGAAGCTCAAGTCTTTGGAAAAAGATTTAGTGGATTTTCACAAAAGTTTCAAAAGCTGAATCTTTCAGCCTATATCTGATCATTTTATTATTGTTTCTATGATCTCTTCCCTAATCACTATATTCTTACACCCACAAGAATTGCAGCTTAAGTGAAATGATAAAATCTTCATTAAAAATAAATAACTACAGGGGTGCCTGGGTGGCTCAGTGGGTTAAAACCTCTGCCTTTGGCTCGGGTCATGATCCCAGGGTCCTGGGATCAAGCCCCACATCGGTCTCTCTGCTCAGCAGGGAGCCTGCTTTCCTTCCTCTCTCTCTGCCTGCCTCTCTGCCTACTTGTGATCTCTGTCTGTCAAATAAATTAAAAAAATAAAAAATAAAAAAATAAATAACTGCAGAGAGAGATTTAGTGAAATTACATGTTTTCTTTAGTTGTATATTTAAATAGTATTTGTATTTAATATTTATTTTTCTATTTGAAATAATTTAAGGCATAACAATTATAAAGAAAATGCCTTAATTTTGTTCAGCTACATAGCTTTAACTTCCCGGTTTAAGAAACTAAAAGGCATTGCCATTGTAAAAATGGTACTTCAGAGAAAATAATTTATCTTCAATGGGAACATTAAAACTTTTGTGTGTATGTGTTTATAAGGCACAAATGACCCAAGTAATAATCTATTCAGTAATTCTTAGCTGCCCTTTACAAATAATGCATCTAATGTAATTTGCAGGTGTATCAAAATCTCATTTTCTGAAGCACACTTTTGTAGCTCCCATAGTAGAGCCTAGGAAAGGCAATAAGCAACATGGGCTTTAAGAAAAATGTATTGTTACAAATGAGATTCCTATTAAAAATATATAGCAGAGGCACCTGGGTGGCTCAGTGGTTTAAAGCCTCTGCCTTGGGCTTGGGTCATGATCCCGGGATCCTAGGATTGAGCCCCACATTGGGCTCTCTGCCCAGACGGGAACCTACTTCCTCCTCTCTCTCTCTGCCTGCCTCTCTGCCTATTTGTGATCTCTGTCTGTCAAATAAATAAGTAAAATCTTAAAAAATATATATATATATTTAGCAAAATTATGTATAATTATACATATGTTATGTATATTATATATAACAAAAATATATAGCACAAACATAATAAGAAGAAATTATGTGATATATGAAATTTAAATGATATTTTTAGATAAGCCAAATTGGGATTCATCTGCCAACACCTAAAAATTTATAAAACAAAGAGAGTAACACAATATTACACAACTTTTTAAATAAGGGATTTTATTCAGTAATCTGTTAGTCATAAGAACAAACTGATACTAATAATGTGATAAAAATGTACCTGTAAAATGTTGGATAAAAAGCTTAGCTGTAATAGAAGAAAATATAATATGCCAATCCACTCACCATTATGAATATCCAATTAAATGTGGGTGAAGTTTTCACTACTCGAGGAAAGCTTGATTACTATTTTTTTCCCCCTGATTCATCTAAGACATTCTCACTGATATCAGTTTTATATCCATTCTTGAAACTATACTTTGGAGAAGTATAATCTTGATCTGGAGTCAATGGATGAGACTGAGTGTTGTATTCTGAACGAAAAATCACCAAGTAGTCAAAGTTCACCATCTTCTGACATTGTGTAAATGAGGTAGTCTGAAGTTTGTAATATTTTATGCTTTATTTACAATAATAAGAGATATCAGCAATGTCTGTATATTTTATGAGCCCTCTATAGCAAGACCTCAGAGTAGCACTCTATAGCAATAAGTTAGATGATAAAAAAATGTTATCAGGCAAGAAGCAGATTGGGGATGTCTATTTTCTTTTTTCTTTCTTTCTTTTTATTATGTTATTATTTTTCTTTACAAAATGAGTGAATGACCTAAAGGAAAAAAATGAGGAAATAGTATTTTGTGTTTGAAAGAAATGTTGCAGGTGGGAATAAAAGAAACCTATATAGTTAGCAAAAGTAAATATAATCATATAGCACTTCTACTTTTGTTTCCTTATAAAATTCAAAGAAATGCGTCCTTCATCATACAAGCACTTCCATGTGAGAAATGATTGTGATAATGAAAAAAAGGATGATGGAAAAAATGTTTATAATGTTGTACGGAAACTAAAAAGACAAGTCAACAATCAAATCATTATTAGAAATAGTAGTAGAGTAAGAGCGTTTGGTTGGCTCAATCAGTACAGCATAAACTCTTGATTTGGGGTTTTAACTTGGACCCCCACCTTAACTGTAAAGATTACCTAAAAATAAAATCTGGAAAAAAAAAAAAAGGAAAAACAGAGTAAAAGTGGTCCTGTTGCCCTTTCAGAAGTGAGAAATAGAAATATATAAATGAAGATAATTACATTGTTGGAATAAAGATATTGATAGAAAAATGAAACTCTAAGTAGACCAAACAGCAGAGAAAAATCGTGGATAGCAACAACAAAGTAAAGGGGTAAAGAATGTGATGAAGAAATTATAAAATATTGTAATTTGAATGGGAAATTTAAAAATATGCCTAGTAAGAATCCAGAAACAGAAGAAGATGAAGGACAGGCATCATTTGGAATTATTTTAGAGTATTTTAAAGATTTTTTAAAATGTACATAAATGGAAATAAAATTTTAAATAAAAAAATACATAAATGCATGGATTGAAAAAAGTCAGAAAGAGTAAAGGAGCAGGATCAGAAAGAAAGAAAAAGAACTAGACTATAATGGTGATATCACAGATTCTGACATAAAAAACAAAATTAAAAACCAACAACAGAGAAAATACATATTACTCTGAAGATACATTCCATATAATGGGACTAATAGGTAACTTCTTATCATAAAACAGAGTAATATACTTAATATTCTAAAAAAATTATTTATGTGGGATTTTATACCTAGTTTGAATGTAATCTGTAAAACATAACAAGACAAATGATAGATCATGGATAGATTAATAGAGTTTCTACCCAAAAGAATCACAATTAACATAAAACTAAAGGATATTCTTGAACAGAAAAACAATAATAACAATGTATCATCTGAACTCAACAGGCAGAATTGGAAAGATAGAAGCAATAATTCTGAATAACAACAACAAAGATAAAAATTTTGTCAAAGATAAGGAAGAATTTAACGAAACTATGTGTGTGTATATAAATAAATAAATATATATATATGGTTTAGTTATCTATTTTATTGCTGTAGAAACCAATTGGATATAACAAACTGAATATAATACGAAAGGCTGAGGGGAGGTATTCTTCTAAGCAATTTAAGAAATCTAAAAAGTATTGCATCATTCAAAAGGGAATTGATATAATCAATATAATTAAACATATTTATATTGATATAATTTATATTATATATACTATATACTATATATATTTATATAATTGATTAATTTATATCAATTTATATTGATATAATCAATATAATTAAACATATTTAATAAAATTATAGTAATTATCAATAAAAATAGACTAGAACCCAAAAAAGAAAAGGAAAGATGGATGACACATAGAAAAACTGTTTTTTAAGATTTATTTAATCAATTGAGAGAGAGACTGAGAGAGAGAGAACATGAAGAGGGGCAGGGATAGAGGGAGAGCAAGAGGGAGAGAGCAGACTCTATGATGAGCTCAGAGTTCGACATACGGCTCTGTCTCACAACCCTTAGGTCATGACCTGAGTTGAAACCAAGACTTGGACACTTAACTGACTATGTCACCCAGGTGCCCCCCAAAACCAATAGGAGGGAGAAAAATTAGCACAATAAACTTGATAAATAAAAGTCCTTATGAATTAAACAAAAAAACACAAAATGTACAATTACATGTAAGTATTACATAACTTAAAGACATTTAAAAACTGGAGAAAAAGAAAAGGGAAAGAGACTGAAGATATGTATCTGTAACCATATCTGTAATGGTTTCTATATTTGTAAAAACTCTTTTTATTGAGTATAATTCACATATCTCCCTTTTACCCTTTCAAAATGTACAGTTCAGTAGTTTTTCCATATATTCACACAGTTGTAAAATAATTATCATTATCTAATTTTAGAATATTTTTATCACTTCAAGAAGAAACCTCCTCCCCGTTACTAGTCACTCTGCAGTGTCCTTTGCCTGTGAGGCTCTGGGTAACTGTCCCCATAGTTTTCCCTATTCTGTATATTTCATGTAAGTGGAATCACCTAAAATGCACCTTTTTGTGTCTAACTTTTTTCACTTATCATAATTTATTCAGGATCCAACCATGCAAAAATGATTGATGTAATTAACATTTCTAAATTTTTTTTAAAAACTTTATTTATTTATTTGACAGACAGAGATCACAAGTAGGCAGAGAGGCAGGCAGAGAGAGAGGAGGAAGCAGGCTCCCCGCTGAGCAGAGAGCACCATGTGGGACTTGATCCCAAGACCCTGGGATCGTGACCTGAGCCAAAGGCAGAGGCTTTAACCCACTGAGCCACCCAGGCGCCCCAACATTTCTAAATTTTTGATGGTGAGTTACTGTTTCTCATCTTGAAATAACAATTTTGAAGGAATCATAAAAATTATGCCTAAAAAATCTTAAGTTAAAACTTAAACAGTATTGTGTAGATATTATTTGTAATATAGATTAAATATTAAAAGTAAATTAAAATTATATTCTTAAAAACAAACAGTAAGTTTAAAAATTTATAGCATCTGAAATGTTAAACCCCAGGAAATGATAAATAACAGAAAAGGCTAACGTTCTTTTATTCATATCTATTTCTTACCTTGTATAGGGAAAGCTGCCTGAAGTTACTGTCACTGGAATAACCTATGATGTTAACAGTTAGAAAAATTATGTGTTAAAAAGAGTTTTAGCTTTATTAGGTGAAAAGACATATGTTCAATGTATATTAAATTGCATTAATTAATGAAATATTTCTGGAGAAGAAATAAAGAGCAAAATGAAAAAAATTGAAAAATTAGCATAATAGAAAACATCAAATCCTTAATTGGAAAAGGTAAGAAATTTCAGTAATTCTGATAAGCTTTTTCCATAATAAAAGAAAATGCTTAGGCTTGTGGGTGGCTCAGTGGGTTAAGTCTCTTCCTTCAGCTCAGGTCATGATCTTAGGGTCCTGGGATCAAGCCTGACATTGGGCTCTTTGCTCTGTGGGGAGCCTGCTTCCCCCTCTTTCTCTGCCTGCTTCTCTGCCTACTTGTGATTTCTCTCTCCGTGTGTCAAACAGATAAATAAAATTAAAAAAAAAAAGAAAAAGAAAATGCTTTCTGGATAAAAACAATACAAAAATACAAAAAACAAAACAAAGTCCACCAAAAGAAAATAAAAATTCCAACATAATTTTTGTATGTGCAAATTGAAAATCAATATCCATGTGCTCAAAACTTGACTCATATTTGTCTTCCAAAATATGTTCTATCTGATTTACTAAGAAGTTAACGTTTTTGCCCCATTACCAAAAAATCATTAGACTCATTCTTGGTGCCATCTCACTATGTACTCCCCAGTCGATACACCACCAAGTCTTCCTTAAGATTATCTTTAATTTATCTTGTTTCCACATGCACATTTCCCAAATTTACGCTCCCATCATCTATCACCTGAAGTACTACAGAGTGCCAATCAGTCTTTTTGCCTTTGAGCTTATTCTAACTTTAATCATTTCATCCAAGTAAGTCTGGTGAATTTAATCATATTGAAAAACTTCTCTTACTACATTAACCCATAATTCTCATTCCTTATTAATTTTGTGTTGTTCCAAACTGTTAAAACAATTTGTAGCAACATTTATTTGACTATATTTTCAGCTGTCAGTCTCAACAGTTGTACCACAACACAGGCACATATGCATATAGTTTTGTTTCCTCTTTTTCTTCTCACATCAGGCTTAACTTTTTTGCTCACCTCTGGTACTTCACACATTTTTCTTTTTCTCCCTCCCTTCCTTTTTTTTTTCCTTTTCTTTTTTTCTCTCTTCCTTCTTTCTTTCCTTCCTTCCTTCCTTCTGAATGTCTGTATTTCTCTTTCGTTCTTTCACTCTAGATTTCTCTGGCTAAATACCTTATATCTTCCACCACTCAACTTACAGACTTTCTCGAATGAGCACTGATGTACCTTTCTTCTTTCCTACCAAATAACTTTTAAACTCTCAGATCACAGTGCAAGTCCTCCATTAAAGCTCACCTTGGACAAAAATTATGTAGTTGCAAAGTTCAGAGACTCTTCCACCTACGTTGTGTCTCAGTATGGCACTGTGGGGACTTATAAAGTGTTTGGTATATGGGCCTTTGGTAGATATTTGTCAGTTGTATCTCCACTTCTATAATTCTTACCATTTCTATTTATATCACAATTACTATTTTAAATATTTTCAACTATATTCAAAACTAAGATTTTTCTCATGAGCCCAATAATTTTCAAGGGAGCGGTATCTTTTACTAGATGTGGGACGATACACTAGAATTGAACTCCTAACTGTTCCTACAATCAAAGATATCTCAATTTCTATGGATATCCACACTTTCCTTCCTCTTTCCTATAACAACCTACATGTTTCTATGTTTATTCTTTTCTCCTAGGCTTGGTATCACTTCTTGTTTCTTCCCCTCAGTATGTTCTTTATTTATTTTCTCCTTTTTCATTAATATCCTAGGTCAATCTCTCTTTCACAACGGTAATTTCATCTGAATGACATAATCTTGTATGCCATTTATACAACATCTTATTTTGACTTAGTCTCCCTATAGCATCTGTTGTTTCTGATCTTTCCTTTACTTCAGAAAGGACTGCTTATAGACAGAAGCCCCCATTCTATGCCTTTTATTTACTATTCAACCTTCCATATGGGCCCTTCCACTAAAGTTTCAATGAGTTTTTGGCAGTAAATTCTAGCAAACATTTTTTAGTCTTTGTATCTGATCTGTAGGCAAGTGTTACACTGATCTCTCTCTTCTGAAACACTTTCTACCAAATTTCCATGTGAATATATTCATTGCATTCATCTGGAAGCTCTAATTATCTTTATTCCATATTTAGTCTCTCCTCTTCTGCCCTCTTAGAAATCTTACTGTTCTTCCTAGAATTTCTTTTCTTCTTCAAAACATTCGCTTTCAATCTTTTAATTCCCCTGGCTTTACTTACCATTTTATCCTGATAACTTGTCAAGTTGCTATCTCTAATACAATAGATGCAAGAGGATTTTAAAGGCATATGTTAATTAGTTTCTGGTCAACTATCTCCTCTGGGATAAACTGCAGTTTACATCAGGATGGCTTATATCAATGTGGTGTATATAAAATAGTTCCACTAGTGATGTACAAATCTTGGATCCGAATTTCACCCTACCAGTTATGGAATCTCCTCAGTTTTAATTTTAAATGTCCATTTATCTGCCTATTTCTCTCATCTCTATAAATTCATGTACCAGATCAGGAGCAAACAGCTTTCATTTGGATTATTGTAAGAGTCATCCTGACATCCCTACCAGTGAACTAACTCGATAAAATCTTCCAAGTGTTTTAATTGCATTGATAACATTAATGTATTTTTCTTACTACTATAATGGATATTTGATGTCAATCTATTAATATTATATCAAAACATAAGCATACAAACTCATAGTTAGTAAACTCAAAAGATGAGTTCCAACATCATCTATTTTTCTCATTATATTCCTTTCACATCAGGAACTTGACAATGGTTAATTGCAGCTTGTTAAATATAGCACACTTTTAAAATATTAAACCCACATTAAAATACTTCTTTAAAAATATAAAATGATTTACTGAATATACTGTTTTAACTTAGAGCAAAAAAATATGAAACCTCTACCACAATTTGCTTTTATAAACATGAACTTTGTGTTCTATTTATGTAACAGTCTAACCTGCATCAAACACTTGATTCCATTTATATAAAATATAATTACTTGTAGGCAGAATTCTGGAACATTATTTAATATTTGCATCACTTGGGGTAAGTATTATATTCCTGCTTATGATCAGAGAGATTTTGTCTCAGGTGTCCTGTATATATAAAAGTATAAATCCTAAAGATTTATTTATTTATTTATTTGACAGAGAGAGAGATCACAAGTAGGCAGAGAGGCAGGCAGAGAGAGAGAGAGAGAGAGGAGGAAGCAGGCTCCCTGCCAAGCAGAGAGCCCGATGTGGGACTCGATCCCAGGACCCTGAGATCATGACCTGAGCCGAAGGCAGCGGCTTTACCCACTGAGCCACCCAGGCGCCCTAAAAGTATAAATCCTAATGGAGACTCATCCTAACAGCTATACCTTGATTTAAATGTAGACATATACCACTTTAAACATTGTTCTCAGTTGTTGTATTGCTGTATTTGCTATCTATAGCTCAGAATGTGCATCTCTAATGTGGAATTTTATATCAGGAAATGTTTTTAATTCTTAGGTATTGTAAATTATAGAGCATTCCCTAAACTTGAAATATAATATGAAATATAGCTACATTAGGGTAACATAGTCTTAAAGGATCATAATTTTTAAAATTATGTCAATGAATTTGAATAGGAAGCAAAGGCTCAGAGAAATGGCTAATAAATGGTGAGTTATTAGTATGAAAACAAAGTTTAGGGGTGCCTGGGTGACTCAGTCATTAAGCGTCTGTGTTTGGCTCAGATCATGATCCCAGGGTCCTGGGTTCTAGCCCCGCATCTTGCTCGCTGCTCAGCGGGCTTCTGCTTCTGTCTCTCCCACTCCTGGTGCTTGTGTTCCCTCTCTCACTGTGTCTCTCTCTGTCAAATAAATAAATAAAATATTAATAAAAACAAACAAGCAGAAAGTTTACAAACATGATACAATAGGGGGTAAATATGTTATATGTTAACATGTAATATAAAACATGCTTTCATTTCCAAGTAGTCGAATTTAGGAGTTTATATTCCTCATGAAATATTTTTGCATAAAAATGATAATGTGAATTGACAAATATAAACACTTCTGTTTTTGTAAGCATGCCCATTCTTGTATTATAAAAAAATCCCTTCAGAGTTCACCCTGCTTTGACAACCTTCAAAAAATCCATATCCTGAGAGCTGTTCCAGCAATGAAGAAGCCTTTCAGCATGGGGTTGTTATCTCAGCTCACACTGCTGATAGCTCTGCTTGCAATGAAAAGCTACTGCTGGGAAAAACGATGTAGTGGTCTTGAGGCTTAAATCCCACAGGCAAATAGAAGCCTATTTTGTGAGAAGGCATTGGGAAAAAAGATTCCAGGCAAGTGGTAGGAAGTGTCTTACTGTCATACAAGTACATTTTGCAGAGTGAACTTAAAAAGAAAACCTTCCAAACAAAAACTATAGTATGTTTTTCATTAGCTGCATCTCTGGATCGAAAATCTTAACTAACCACACTCAATTATCCTTTTAGTAGGCTGACAATATTTTTGTTTGAATATTCTGACAACATTTTTATGGCTACTTCTTTTGAGCTGCCCCCACAAACTATGCAGGATTCCTTGCTGCTGATTAATGGCACACATTCTTATTAAGAGTTCTGAAGGAAGAAATAAAAGAGAATGTTGTATGATTCATCACCGCATTATCAGCCAGCTGTCTATCACTTATGCTCAAGGGCACTATTTTTGTCTCCCAACATTTGAAACTTCTAAAAGAGAACTGAAATTCTGTTTCCAAGTGTGTAAAGGCACCTAAAAAAAGATTTGTCATGTATCACCATCTATTCATTCTCTATGACCATTTAATAAACCCATCAATATTTATTAAGCACATATTTTGAGTCTAGTCTTGACCTAGAAACCATTAGAGACTCATAAAAAGCATAATACTTTGTTCCTGATTTAAAGAACTTAAATCTAATAATAAGGACCATGTGAGTCTCCAAGCAATAGAAGATAATATATAAAGTCTAAGCATTAGAATGTTTGAAATAGACACACTAAGATGTAGGGAAACATCAAGGGAGACTGGGTTAATGCCTTGAAGTGGCCAGTGATGAAGGGAAATGTGAGCATGTACTTGAAGAATGGATGAATATAAATAAAAGTGTATCATATATGTACATATTTTAAGTTGACAGAACAGGAGAGGCAAGGAGTTTAACACAAATGCAGGTAATAACTACTTATTGGATGAATGCTATGTGCAGGTTCTAAGATACAATACAAAGAGGCATAGGCCCTACGCATTGATAACCTAGTGGAAAACATGTCTTAATGTAATAAATACCTTAAAGTTCTCTGATTGTAATAAGTAAAATGCATTGTAAAACACCAAATGAGAATTAACAGAGTGAGAAAGAAAAGGAAAACTTCCAGAAGTTTAAGACCCAAGATATAAGTTTTATATGATGAATAAATATTCCCTCAAAAAAAAAAATTATGGTGTCAGTCAACTCCAGGCAATAAACATAACTACAAAAGTAGAGTGATATGCCAGAGTGTGAGACATGAAAGCATTAATAAGGCAAGACTAGAACTTTGACTATTATGGGTGTCAGAGTAATGAAGTACTCAGTAAAGGCTAAGAGCTAGTGACCAGATGATAAAATTATTTACTGGTACTCTAAAGGATTTTAATTCTATTTTAAACACTTGAGAGCTCCTCAAGGATTTTTTTATGAGAAGAGTGATATTTTCACATTGGAGAGAAATAACTTTTTTCTTTTGAATCTCTATTCTGAGAATTATTTTCTCATACTCTAATAAAACATATTGCTTAATAGATATAGGTATCTAATTGGCATTGTAAAACTATTCTTTTATTATATCTATCAATGTTGATTACAAAGTAAGTAGGGAGAAGGAATCTTAACTTTTTTTTTTTTTTTTGGAAAAATAACAACCAATTAGAAAAAAATACACAAAGAAAACACTGAACAAATTTTAAGATAATTTTAAAGATTAGACATTGTCTGGTAGATTGTGAAATAAAGATGTTTTAAAAAATGACATAAAAAGAAGATGGAGCTAAACCTTTAGGATGGTTATTTTTTCACAAATTTCACTAGAGTTATCAAATTCAAAAGTTAACTGTTAAAATAAGCCTATTATCAACTATATTCATATGATTCTTTTTTACCCTTTGCATAAACTTTCTTCAGTGAAAACCCATTTGGGGAACATATGTAAATCAGTACTGTACTTTTTTAACAATAAATTATTCTAAAAAACAATTAGCACTTATTTTGGTACAGGTGTTGGAGTTTCCCAGTTGTTGACAATACATTACAGTGCTTAAATACTATTTTGTTGTTGTTGTTGTTGTTTGTTTGAGAGAAAGGTTAAGTCTCCCATCAGTTTAGTTTTGGTATTTCTCAAAAAAATATTTTTATCTGTTTTCAACAATTCTGACTTCAATATTTCAGCCCATAATTCTCCTGGAGTTCTGAAGCTATGTAAATAGGAAGCTGAGGAAAAAGTTGATGCAAACAATGTAAAAATCACTGGTTACCAGGCACCCACTTACTTATAGTAATTTCTAGAAACTGAATTGGAGCTGGTGCAAAAGATAGGGCACATATCCATATTGCTTCAGGGAAGTAAAAAGATTTGGCAAAACAATACACTGATGCAAATGATATGTAAATTAACACTGGCTTTTCACCTACTTTGTACTTACAGTAGAGATAAGAAATTGAATCTGGGCATGCAGAAGTAGAGATTTCATGTCTAGATAAGTGCAGAAGGAAAAACAAAACATAGGGTTTTGTTTATCTATGTTCTCCCTGCAAAATCCAGACTGCCAAAAATGAGCCTCATGGTTAGTTAGCTGGGTAAATGATGTGCTTTTCTGTAATAATAATTTTAAAAATTAAACATACCAATATATAGTATTATGTCTATTGTCATTCCTTGCTTCTCATCAGAAAAGGTAATGGAATATTTATTACCTTAACTTATTGAGAATTACTGTTATTTTAAAAACTATTAATATATATTTTTTAGAATTTTTTTTATTTAGAAAAGTGAAGTTGAATTAAAAACTACGTATTTCTGTATATAGATGCATGTTTAGAAATAATGAATGGTTAATTTAAAATTATTTCAGGATAACATTTTAGGGAACTTACTTCAATTATGGAAAATCAATCAGAATAAAAAGATACACGGAAAACTATCTGTTTTATCACAGAGTATCTAGATAAAATTTTGACAATAGATATTTACCATCTATAAATCCCATATATTGAAGATGATATATAAAGATTTTTTTTCTACTTTCTATTTATTCAATTCATTCACATAGAAACATTTTTCATTTGAAAGTAAACATCTCCCTCTTCAGGAATTTTTATTAAATTCAGGAATTTGAAGTTTTCACTGAAAAAGCTAAACAATTTCCTTTTACTGTTTGGGTATATGTGAAAACTTATTAATATGTTTTAAATATAGCTCATAATGGCTTTGAAATTCTATACAATGCAGATCTAATTGATTTTGCATTTTGTGTGCACTACTTATAATTCTGTTTTAATTTTAGAATATATGTAAAATGAGCAATCATGATATTTGCTAATAAGTGGAATATATATTGATGATTAATATAATTTATTTTATTTTTATACCTGTGCGTTTTAAAGTTTGTTCACATTCATGGTCTTCATTGTGTTCCCATGTTTTCCTAGTTGTATTTATTTAGATAAAGCTTATCCATTTCTATAGTACTCTTTTTTTTTTTTTTAAGATTTTATTTATTCATTTGACAGAGACCATAAGTAGGCAGAGACACAGGCAGAGAGAGAGAGAGAGAGGAGGCAGGCTCCCCACCCAACAGAGAGCCTGATGCGGGGCTCAATCCCAGGACCCCAGCTGAAGGCAGAGGCTCCAACCCACTGAGCCACTCAGGTGCCCCATTTCTATAGTACTCTTCACTAAGATTCAAGTCATAATGAAAAACAAATATAATATTTTAAGTAACAGCTGTACAAATTAATTTAAATACTAAGAACTTTCATTCTCCAACCCAAAACTTCAAGACATCTCAAAAACAATTTTATATTGGGTGCCTGGGTGGCTCAGTGGGTTAAGCCGCTGCCTTCGGCTCAGGTCATGATCTCAGGGTTCTGGAATCGAGTCCCGCATCGGGCTCTCTGCTCAGCAGGGAGCCTGCTTCCCTCTCTCTCTCTCTCTGCCTGCCTCTCTGTCTACTGTGATCTCTCTCTGTCAAATAAATAAATAAAATCTTTAAAAAAAAATTTTATAAAAAGTAGCCATGAGACCTAAGGTTTTGATAATTTGCAGGTAGGTTTTTTTTTTCTTCAGAAAAAGCTACATGTCTTATGTTAACATGAATAAATATAAACCTTTTAAAAAACATCAACATTATCATACTTAGAACTTCACAAAATTATTTCTGATATATATTCAATTTAGATCATTTAAATAAATGTATTTGTTAATAAAATCCTAAATAAAGCTTAAAAATTAAAAAACTCACTTTAGGAAAAATATTGGTTGCTCCCATATCAACAATGCCATATGATGATTTGAATCAAAATCATAAGTTTTATAAAAATTTACATTTATTTTTATTTTTATTTATTTTTAAAGACTATTTATTTATTTGAGAAAGAGAGAAAGCAAGAGAGAAAATATGAGTGGGGGGGTTCGGAGAGGGGTGGGAGGAAAAATAGAGGAAGAGGGTGAAGCAGACTTCCCACTGAATAGGGTATCTGACTAGGTGTGGAGCCAGCTGGATCCCAAGACCACGGGATCACGAACTGAGCCAAAGGCAGATAACTTAACCTACAATTTTTAATTTATAATACACTGGCATATGAACTTGAAAATAAAGATTATCCAAGGTGATATAAATGTTCTTAATGTTGTAGAAACTTAAAGCACTTCTATTCATAGAACAGAAGTGATATAAGACATGTTTTTTTTTAGAAAATTTGATTCAGAAGCTTATTAATAAATTATTTGTGGTGATTCTTAGTATTCCTTAATACTACCTGCTATTTTCTTCAGGAAAGAAACATTTCTTTTTCTTTCTTTCTTTCTGTCTTTCTCTCTCTCTCTCTCTCTTTTTTTTTTTAGATGACAAATTATCTTATTCTATTTTACTTTATTTTTAATTTTTTTAGTGTTCCAAGATTTATTGTTTATGCACCACACCCAGTGCTCCATGCAATATGTGCCCTCTATAATACCTACCACCAGGCTCACCCATCCCCCCATCCTCTCCCCTCCAAAACCCTCAGTTTGTTTCTCAGAGTCCATAGGCTCTCATGCTTCATCTCACCCTCTGCTTTACTCCAATTCACTTTTCCTTTCCTTTTCCTAATGTCCTCCATGTTATTCCTTATGCTCCACAAGTAAGTGAAACCATATGATTGACTTTCTCTGCTTGACTTATTTAGGAAAGGAATATTTCTTTCCTTTCCTGATCATAATAATTTCCTTCAGGAAAGGAAAAAACAACAACAACAAAAAAACACTCAGCCAATAAACTACAAGTTATGTCTTCATAGATTTAAATCAAGAGTAAGTCCGTGACAACAAGAGGTGCAGTAACAGAATTGGCTGTGTTCTTAAGTTCTTACTCTGAAGCTATTAGGCTCACTTAACTTTAGAACAATTTTAGGAGGAGACACAGACACTGAGTGTCTTTTTATCCTGTTTTCTCAATGTTTATGCCACTCTTCTATAAAGATAGCAATGAGAAACCTCTAACAGTAAGTGAAATAAGAGTGTAATGATGTTCTAGACAAAGTGTTTATCTGTCTTTCATCCAAGATTCTCATTATAATTCCTGGAGAGGTGTCACTCACCTATCATAAAATCACTTATGAAAAAATGACTTGAAAGGGCTGAGAAGAGTCTCCTCTTACAGTTGTAACAAAGATAAATATGAGGAATAGTCTTTGCCACAGATGGAAAATTTGTGGGAAAGTAGATACCAATCTTAGAATGAAAATAAATTTTATCATCAAACTGATCCAGAACCAAAATCATCAAATAGTCAATGTACACTAGAATAGAATATGTGATTTTTTTAAAAAGTGCGAGTATTTTCTGCCAAAATGCATTCGTGTTTTGGAAATGTTTCAAGACAGAATTCTGTAATGCTCTGGTTGTAGAAATCCATAGACTTAACTGTGATCCATTTGCTGGGAACTTCTCCCTTCCCCAACACAGAGGCTTGTATAATATTCCCACTTCCCAGTTTTCCTCTGCGTTTTTTTCTGAGTTTGAAGTGAAGAAATACTTCAGAGATACCCTTCTTTGCTTGAACAGCAAACTAATGTTGGTGCCCAATAGAAGCTGCAAAGGAGAACATCCCAAGAAAGGGTGCATTGGTGTAGCCTGCTGTGGCCTGCTCCCCCGTATCACAGACTACTGTTGAAGAACTAGCTGTTTTTCATGAGGTTCACTTTATTTTTCAAATGAAATTACATAAAAATCTCTTATATGTCAGTAAAAGAAAGTACAAATGTCTATACACTCATTGTCCAAGTTAAGAAATAAAATTTTATCAGCTTTGAATCACTTTATGTATTCCCTTTCCTATTAGTTCTCTTCCCCAGAAAAACATACACCCTAAACTTATTTTTAAAATTATTTTGTTTATTATCATTACAGCTTCATAATTCTACCCTTCAGCATGCATAAAAATGTGTCACCACTGTCACTCTATATTTAATGGCAAATTTTAAACATTAATATTGATGAATACATGATTCTACTATTCATTTATCATTCTCTCTGCATAATTTTATTTAGTTAATACATAATTTCATTATAAATTCCTGTACCACTAATATATATTCCAATTTTTATTTTATTAACAAATTTCTTTAGAGATATCCTAGTACATGAGGAAGATTAAACTCAAGATGATTTGTTTTCCTAAGAAATTGTGTCAATTTTTATCCTATCCACTAGTCATAAGATATCTGATGATTCAATGTTAGTGTGATACTTTATCACAAATTATCAAATGTTCTAATTTTGATGCCCTGAATGACATGTGAAGTAAATTTTCTTCATATATTCTATATAAAAGTAGTTCTTCATTAAAACAGTTTTTCTTCATAAATTTATTAATAACATGACAACATTCTTTAGAATCTGTAGGGTTTTCCATATTTTCATACCTGTCATTCATGCCTTCTTTCTCAGTTAACAATCCTGCAAGAGCATCAACTTTATTACTCTCCAAAAAACAAATTACATTTTTTAAGCCTTCATACTAAATTATTTTCTTTACTAATTTTATTCTCTGTCTTCTTCCTTACATTTATGGGTTTAATTGGCTTTTCCTCCCAAATTCCTGAGATGGGCACTTACTGGTTTTAGTTACTTAACATTCGTAGTAAATACAGTTAAAGCCATAAAAATGAAAGCGCTATAACTTTAATTGCATCCCACACATTTTAGATGTTAAATTTTAATTCGTATAGTTCAAAGTATTTCTATTTTTGTTATTCGTTTCTGATTTGACTACAATCTGCAAAATTTCAATTCTTTGAATTTTGATGTTCCTCTATTGACAATAATTGGATACATTTTTGAAAATGCTTTGTGGACACTTAAAAATAATATGTATTCTATAATACTTTGATGAAAGAAACTGAACATAATACAAGGAAATGGAAAGATTCCATGCTCATGGATTGGAAAAACAAATATTTGTTGAATGTTTATACAGTGCAAAGCAAGCAACAAATTTATTGCGATCCCTATAAAAATATCAATAACATATTTCACAGAACTAGAACAACCCGAAAATTTGTATGGAAACAAAAAAGACCCTGAACAGCCAAAGCAATCTTGAAAAAGAAAAGCAAAGCTACAGGTATCACAATTCTATACTTGAAGTTATATTACAAAGCTGTAGTAATAAAAACATTATGGTGCTGGCATAAAACAGACACATAAATCAATGTGACAGAAAGAAAGCCATCAAACCCACAATTATATGTCAGTTAATCTTTAAAAAAGGAGATAAAAATATGCAATGGGAAAAAGAAGAGTTCTTCAATAAATAGTGTTGGAAAAACTGGACAGCTACATGTAAAAGAATGAAACTGGACAATTTTCTTATACCATACGTAAAAATAAACTTAAAATGGATTAAAAACCTAAACATGAGAATTGAAAACACAAAAGTTCTAGAAGAGAGCTCAGGCAGTAATTTATCTGATACTGGCTGAGGTAATACCTTTCTAGATAAATCTCCTGAAGCAAGGGAAATAAAAACAAAAATAAACTATTGGGACTACATCAAAATAAAAAAAAAAAAAAAAACAAATAAACAAAAAACCCCTGCCAAAGAAAGGAAACAACCAATAAAAATAAAAGACAGTTCATTTGTGTGGGAAATAATTACTTTATTTTATGGTTTGTCATATTTATACTTAAGTGATGAATCCTGATAATATCAAAAACTGCTTTGTACTTTTAATTGACTCTTGTTTCCTCTAAGTTAGAGAAGCCAATTCACATTTTTTTCTTTTGAAATTAAGACACACACACACACACACGGACCAGTATAGAAACAGACTCTTTCCTCAATGAGATAAAAAAAAAAAAAGTAGTGGAAAAAAATAAAGCTACAGGAAAAAATGTCTCTGGATATGAAGTGGGACTGCTGTAGTACACATTCTGCTTGCAGGTGACAAAGGTGAAATCTACACTTGGATCCAGGTAGGAAACAAGATTGAATGAAGACAGTTTTCATAATATTTCATCATTATAACTTGCATCAATCTAACAGTAAGATGACCATCTACATGGGTATGTGCCATGTTAGAAATGGGATTTTGAAAAAGTTAGGCAACTTAATTTATTTTGACATTTTTTTTCCTTCCAGATATAGAAATCATTTTTCTTTTGATAGCCATGATTGAGATAGCAGAATATGAATCATCAGTACTGTAAATTACAAAATTTGGGGATAAATTAACAACCTCACTCATATACTGCAATATTTTTAATTAACTTAGGCACATTTAAACAAGTTTCCAAGAAATATCTGAAAAAAACTGCAACAGGTTTTCACTGAAAACATTAGAGAGAAAAACGTTTGTTCTGTTCTGCCTTGATTTGTTTGTTTTGAAGATTTTATCTATTTATTTATTTAGCAAGTGGGGGAAAAGGGGGTGGGGGGGGAGAGAGAGAGAGAATCTTAAGCAGGCTCTACACTCAGAGCCCTGTGTGGGGCTCTTTCTCATGATTCTGAGATCATAACATGAGCCAAAATCAAGATTCAGACACTTAACAAACTGAGCCACCTTGCACATCTGTCTTGCTTTGTTTTTAATCACTTTATAATCCGGTGATGAATTCTTTTGCTATCAATGTCTAGCAAATTATTTCCAAACTATGTAATTTTTTTTATTTTTGCAAATCACAGTAGATATGTGTACACTGATTGACAAAGAATTCTGAATGGAGATGGTATTCATTGTTAAAATAAGGTTTAACTCCCTTTGTTCAGGTGAGATTAGTTTGTTCTATGATTGCATAGAAATCATTGCCTTTGGTCACAATCTCTCAGGTTATATTATTTAGGAGATGTCTGTATCTCTTGTTGGAGCATGATTTCAGAGGCTTAGTTTTAACCATCTTACATCTCTATCATTTAACATAATTTATATCAGATTTTTTGAGATAAATAATTAAATGAATTAATTTATCCCATCTTTATATTACTCTTAAAATTGATGCATAAACAAAGTGTACTTATTAGGATGAAGTTAGTCCATATACTAGTAAACAGAAGTCAAATAGTACATCCCATCTAATTTGCAATGCAGTGCTCCTGAGGGAATTTCCTCCAGAAAAGACTGCTGTAGTACCTTTAATGATGAATACCCCAAATTGAATCCATAATCTAAATTACACAAAATTGTTAAAGTCAATGACTTTGGAAGTGGATTTTCCAGACCATAAAAAACATGCTAAATTTAGTGCTATGTGATTCAGTTTTGACCAGTGGATTCTACTTGCTGGCCATGCTTCCAAGATGCAGGTTCATCTGGGTGGCTACAGATCCACATGGTAGCATCCACCTTCACCCAAGGCTAAAATATTTTCCATTTTGAATGCAGTACACAAGCCCAATGATGTCTTACCTCCAAACTCCTCTGTTTCACAGTGGGAGACCCGGTGAAATCACTCTCATCGCACCTTCCTGACTCCCCTATAAATACTGTTCTACTTTCTACTGTCTGGAAACCCATCTAATTATTTCTGGCCATAGGAAGCTCATAAAATAAAACAGATACTTTTGATTTAAATATATATTTAGACAGTAAATAAATAAATAAAGACAATACAGTATAGGCTAATCATGTCCTATCTATTCAAAAATATAAATTTATTTTAGTAAGTGCACATAGCCTATTATAATAGTGTTATGCTTCATGTAAGAAACCATACTTCCCATAAAATTATAAAGAAGTATTTGGTGTAGAATATAGATATGAAACAGAGAGGAATTTTCTACAAATTCTAATCAATTGGCCTCATAACTTAGCTTCTTTTATAAATCCAGTTCTATTGTATATACTTTTTTGGAAACATCACCCAACTCACAATCTCTATGGTTTTACTCACTTGTTTATGCCATCATGAAGCAAATTTTTGCTGCCACTTTGCTTATCTAAGTTATCCTACTTTTCCAGAATACCTCAAAAAGTATTTTTTGACATGTTCTATGTATTATTATATCAACTGACATGGCATCAAAAATAAAACTTCAAACTAGACATGATCTCAATTTCAATGGGTTATAATTTAGTTTTCGAGAATCTGGACTGTAACTATTACCTAATTATCAGCAATTTCTTAAGTCATCTCCAAGTTTTGCTTACATTTCATACCAGCACATGCTACTTTTATTGTTACTTATTTGACATAATTTTCCCATTCTCCACAGAGTTTCCCATGAGACTAAAAGTTATTATCTAAAGTATTTTGTGTCCCTCAATTGAGAATCCCATCAAAGAACTTGCCATTCATATTTACTACAGTAGCTGGGTAGGACAGAATTTGTATTAACCCTCTAGAACTTGTTTTAATTAGGCAAAAATGATTATACAAATATTCAGAGAAAGAAAATATAATTTACTGAGTCATTAACTTAGAATTGTAATATGTTTTTAGGGAAGGATTATATTTCTGTATGAATTATTCTTTTATTTCTTAATTGTTTCCTTTGATTTAGATTTTAATGGTTTGAACTAAAAGACAAAGAAATGGGAATTTTTCAGTAGCAGTTTAAAATGATGTATCAGGCAAAGCAAAAGCAAATATAGAAAAAACTAATGCATTATACAAAATTAACCTCTCAGCTTTAGATTATATGGACTTTCTAGGTCTCAGATACTTCCCTTCAAGAAATAAAGGAAGTAAAAAAATAAGCAGATAAATAAAGGAGGTAATACAACATTTCTAAAGTCAAATACATGTCTAATATTTACAGATCTGACACTTAAAGTTTTAGACATCTTTAATATTCCCTTCTGATAACTCCACTCTATGAACATAACAATTTCTTGGGAGAAAGTTTTGATTGACTAATTCAAAATTAAAAAAAAATAATTAGCAAGAAATATCAAAGAATATTTATGGGAGTTTTGTAAGTGGTATTGTTATTATAAGTATATTATTATTATTAAGGTATTGCAATGAAGATTTTTTTATTTTAGCAATGGGAATAAATAGCTACAGAAACATGAGTATGCTCTTTTAAATCAGGAAGATTATGGATTTTAGAGAATGATTATAATTTTGATAAATAGATTGATCTTCAGTATTAATGATTTCTTAAAACATTTTTCTATTCACTAAAGCCAAAATGGATACATTAAAGTAATGTTGAAAAGCAATGCTATTTAAGAGGTAAAAAAATAAATTAGAAAACATTTCTTTGCACTATCTTAAAGTTCATTCCTGTACAAAGAACCTGTTCACTTCCTGTGGTGGTATTTTCTATACTTATTGTACAATGAGTCTGCTCTTATAACCAAATGTTTATTTATAAAGTAACAGTTAAATCTAAAGTATTGTATACAAAGAATAATCAAATCATTCTGAACACCAAGGAAATACATCTGAAGACTGAGAGAACAAATTGCACAACTAGAGGAAGAACGGAGACCACATCATGGAAGATAAGAGATGTGGTAATGTGATTTGGGGGAGGAAAGAATCACAGGTCTTGAAGAGAGGAGGGAGCCCTGATCACCTAGAAGGAGAGAAGGTGAGAGAGAGTGTGTGAGAAAGAGAGAAAGAGAAAGGAAGCAGCATACAGGAGATTGCATAAGAAAAACACTTCCCCAAAACCATTGAAAATGAGAAAAATGAGATGGACTGATTATTTAAAGTTTTTATAGGCAGTGGAGCTGAAAGTCTAAAGCTTTAGAAGTTTCTGCCACTGTCATTGTTGAGCCTATCAGGCACAGTGGGGCTCCTGTGAACAAGAGAAGGGCAGAGGCTGATAGGGGAGAGGCCTGCTCTGAGGATCCCCTGGGTTGTATTAGGAGAGAAGGTTGCCTTTCTTGGAGTTCATTTGAGAGAGGTATCACTGTATTTCAGAGGACAAAAGGGCAGTGGGCAACACTGAGCTGTCCCATTCATTGGCATAAGAGCAGAGACACTTGCTGAAGGTGACTAACCTGATGACAGCTTTTTGCTATGCTTCATCATAAAATCCAAGCCCCTGGGTGGGAAGTGACTGCTTTCTGGGACAAACTTGTACAAACCACAGCACAGTACAACCCTCCCTGAGAGATTCAATGTGGATTTGTGCCATGTCCTCTGTTCCTAAAATTTGGAGTTTTGAAACCCAGCCATGTGCCTGAGAGAAAGCACAAGAACATTGTGCTGTTGGGCAGGGATACGGCTCAGACACAGATGGGGAGAAGGCAAGGATCTGACAGAATCCTGGATCACAAGAGGGGAGATTGTTTTCACTTCAATGAGGGCTTCCTGAACAGCAGCAGATGTTGACTTCCATCTCTAGGGAAGAGAACAGGAAGACATCATTTTCCATCCCTCCATCACATAAATGGACTTCAGTGAGTGGATGTCTTATACCAACACTGGCTCCCTTGCACTCTGCAGGTGTCTTTTAAAATACAAGTGTAATGGAGAGCCAGAGCAGTGGCAGGCCCCTCCCCAAGAAGACCAGCACAATCCTTCCCTCCCCCCAACACATACACTCAAACACACCACATTACTGACCATAGAGTGCTGCAAAGCTTCAGTTCTAGTGGAAATAAGACCAAACATAGGCTTTCCTAACACATAAAAGACAAAGACCAAGACAAAATTCTAAGGAGGAATTCATCCTAAAAGTAAGAATAAGAAGAGGTCATGGCTAGGGAGCTAATCAAAATAGATATAAATAATATGCTTATATCAGAATTAAAAAAAATCATAAGGATACTAGATGGGCTTGAGAAAAGCATAGAAGAAACTAGAAAAAAAGCTATTCAGGCCAGAATAAAAATGATATAACCAAGATGCAAATCTAACTGGATGTAATGACCACAGGGATGGAGGAAGGAGAGGAATGAATACATGATTTAGAAGATAAAATTATGAAAAACAATGAAGCTGAAAAGAAAAGGGGAAGAAAAGTATTTGATCATGAATGCAGACTTACGGAACTCACTGACTCCATAAGACATACTAACATTCATATAATAGAGGTCCTACAAGAAGAAGAGAGGGAAAAGGGGGCAGAAGATATATTTGAACAAATTATAGTTGAAAACTTCCCTAACTGGGGAAAGTAGCAGACATCCAAATTCAGGAAGCACAGGGAATTCCCATCCAAATCAACAAAAGGCAGCCAACACCTAGATATAGCCTAGTAAAACTTGTAAAATATGGAGATATGGAAAGAATCCTGAATGCAGCAAGGGAAAATAAATACTTAACTTACAAGTGAAGACAAATCACTTTAGCAGCAGATCTTTCCACAGGAATTTGGAAGGCAAGAAGAGAGTAGAATGATATATTCAAAGTGATGAAAAATGTGTAGCAAAGAATACTTTATCCAGAAAACTTTATACAATACTTTTTATTTCTGTTCTGTCATTCAGAACAGAAGGAAAGATAACAAGTTACCAAAACAAAAACCAAAGGGTTTGAGATCACTAAACCAGCCCTGCAAGAAATATTAAAAGGGACACTTTGGGAAGAAAGACCCAAAGAAACAAAAACTAGAAAGCAACAGAGAAAATCTCTAGTGCTTTACAGGTAATTCATTGGTGCTCAATTCATATCTATAAATAAACTCTCTAAATGTAAATGGACTAAATGCTCCAATCAAAAGACATACAGTATCAGAATAGATAAAAACAAGACCCACCTATATGGTGCCTATAAGAGACTCATTTTAGACCTAAAGATATCTGCAGATTGAAAGTGAGGAGATGAAGAAATATCTATTGTGCTAATTTTCATTAGCATGATAATGAAAATCAAAAGAAAGCCAAAATAGCCATGCTTATATCAGACAAACTAGACTTTAAACCATAGACTGTGACAAGAGATGTAGAAGGGCACTCTATCGTAATTAAGGAATCTATCCAATAAGAAGATCTACCAGTTGTAAATATTTATGCCCTCAAGTTGAGAACAGCCAAATATATAAAACAATAAGAAACATAAAGGAACTAATTGATAACAATACAATAATAGTAATGGACACTAACACCACCACTTATATGAATTGTTAGATCATCTAAGCAGAAAATCAACAAGGAAACAATGGCTTTGAATGGTGTACTGGACGAGATGGAATTAACAGATATATTCAGAACATTTAACCTAAAGGAACAGCATCCACATTCTTTCTGAGTGAACATGAAACATTCTCCAGAATAGATTGATACTAGGTCACAAATCAGGCCTCAAAAAGTACAAAAAGACTGAGATCATACCATGTGTATTTTCAGACCACAATACTATACAACTTGAAGTCAACCACAAGAAAAATTTGAAAGACCACAAATACACAGAGGTTAAAGAACATCCTACTAAAGAATAAATGAATAAAGCAATAAATTAAAGAAGAAATATAAAAAATACATGGAAGCAAATGAAAATGGAAACATGACAGTCCAGAACCTGGGATGCAGCAAAGTTGTCTTAAGAAGGCAGTATATAGCTATACAGGCCTACCTCAAGAAACAAGAGCAGTGTCAAATACAACTTAAACTTACACCTAAAGAAACTAAAAAAGGAACAGCAAATAAAACCTAAAGTTAGCAGAGGAAGGGAAATAATAAATATTAAAACAGAAGTGAATGATATAGAAACAGCAATAGCAAACCTCCAGTAGAATGGATCAGTGAAACTAAGAGCTGGTTCTTTATAATAATTGATAAAATTGATAACCCCCTAGCCAGACATATGAAAAAGGAAGAAAAAGAGCCCAAATAATTAAAAGCATGAAAGAAAAAAAGATATTACAATCAATGCCACAAATATAAGCAATTAGAACATTATGAAAAATTATATGCCAACAAATTTGCAATCTGGAAGAAATCGATAAATTCCTAGAAATATACAAAGTATCACAACTTAAATAGGAAGAAAAAGAAAATTTAAACAGACCCATAACCAGCAAAGAAATTGAATTAGTAATCAAAAATCTCCATTCAAACAGAAGTCCCAGACCCCAGAGGCCTTCCCAGGGGATTCTAACAGACATTGAAATAAGAATAAATTCTTCTCTGGGACGCCTGGGTGGCTCAGTGGTTAAGCCGCTGCCTTCGGCTCAGGTCATGATCTCAGGGTCCTGGGATCGAGTCCCGCATCGGGCTCTCTGCTCAGCAGGGAGCCTGCTTCCTCCTCTCTCTCTCTCTCTGCCTGCCTCTCTGCCTACTTGTGATTTCTCTCTGTCAAATAAATAAATAAAATCTTTAAAAAAAAAAAAAAATTGTTAAAAAAAAAAAAAAAAAAAGAATAAATTCTTCTCAAACTGTTCCAAAAAATAGAAATGGAAGGATAACTTCCAAAATCATTCTACAATGCCAGCATTATCTTGATTCCAAAACCAGATGAAGACCCCACTAAAAAGGAGAATTACAGGTCAATATCCTTGATGAACATGGATGCAAAAATTCTCAACAAAATACTGACAAATTGAATCCAGCAGTACACTAAGAGAATATTCACAAGAATCAGGTAGGCTTTATTCCTGGAATGCACAAATGGTTTGATATTCACTAATCAATCAATGTGATACACCCCATTGATGAAAGAAAGGATAAAGACCATATGACCCTCTCAATAGATGCAGAGAAAGCATTTGACAAAATACATCATTTCTTGATGAGTTTTATCAAACTCTCAACAAAATGGGAATAGAAGGAACATACCTCAACATCACAAAGACCATATATGAAAGACCCACAGCTAATATCATCCTAAGTGGGGACAAACTGAAAGCTTTTCCTCTTTGGTCAGGAAGAAGACAGGGTTGTCCACTCTCACCACTTATTTATCATAGTACTGGAAGTCCTAGCTTTTGCAATCAGACAACAAAAAGAAATAAAAGGCATCCAAATCAGCAAGGAAGTTAAACTTTCACTATCCACAGATGATGTGATACTTTATGTAGACAATCTGAAAGACTCCACAAACTATTTCTAGAACTGATACACAAATTCAGCAGTCACAGTATTAAAATGTACAGAATCTGTTGCATTTCTGTGCACTAATAATAAAGCAGCAGAAAAAGAAATCAAAGAAACCATCCTATTTATAATTATACCAAAACCCATAAGATACCTAGGAACAAACCTAACCAAAACTATAGGACAATATAATTGAAAACTATAGGACACTCATGAAAGAAACTGAAGAAAATGCAAAGAAATGGAAAAGCATCATATGCTCATGGATTGGAAGAACAAGTATTGTTGAAATAGCTATATTACCCAAAGCAATCTATACATTTAATGCAATCACTATTAAAATACCACTATAGCATATAGCTAGAACAAACAATCCTAAAAATTGTATAACCAGAAGAGACCCCAAATATCCTGAGCAATCTTCAAAAAGAAAAATGAAACTGAAGACATCACAATGCCAGACTTCAAGCTATATTACAAAGTTGTAGTGATGAAGACAGTATGGTACTGGCACAAAAGCAGATACATAGATCAATGGAACAGAATAGAAAACCTAGAAATGGACCCATAACTATATGGTCATTAATCTTTGACAAAACAGGAAAGAATATCCAATGGAAAAATGACAGTCCCTTCAACCAACAGTTTTGAGAAAACTGGACAGCCACATGCAGAAGAATGAAACTGGACCCCTTGCTTACACCATACACAAGAATAAATTCAAAATGGATGAAAGGCCTAAATGTGAGACAAGAATCCATCAAAATCCTAGAGAACAACACAGGCAGAAACCTCTGTGACCTCTGCCAAAGCAACGTCTTAACTAGCTAAGGTAAACAAAAGCAGAAATGAACTATTGGGGCTTTGCCAAGAAAAAAACCTTCTGTGCAGTAAACAATCAACAAAACTAAAAGGCAGCCTATAGAATAGGAGAAGATATTTGCAAATGACATGTCTTGTAAAGTGTTGGTATCCAAAATTCATAAAGAGCTTAATCTCAACATCCAAAAAATAAATAATCCATTTAAGAAATGGGGAGCAGGCATGAAGAGATACTTTTCCAAAGAGGACATCCAGATGGCCAATAGACACATTAAAAAATACTCAATATCACTCATCATCAGGGAAATACAAATCAAACCCATGATGAGATACTACTTCACTCCTACCAGAATGACTAAAATTAACAACACAGGAAACAGGAGATGTTGGCCAGGCTGTGGAGCAAGGGGAACAATTTTGCACTGTTGGTGGGAATGCAAACTGGTGCAACCACTGTAGAAAACAGTATGGAGGTTCCTCAAAAAGTTGAAAAGAGAACTACCCTATGATCCAGCAATTGTGCTACTAGGTATTTAAACAAAGGATACAAAAATACTGATTTGAAAGGATACATGCACCCTGATGATTATAGCATCATTATTAACCATAGAGAAACTATGGAGAGAGCCCATCCATCCACTGAAAAAATGGATAAAGAAGAAATGGTAAAGAATGGATAAAGAAAAATTATATATATATATATATATATATATATATATATATATATATATGGAATATTACTTAGCCATCAAAAAGAATGAAATCTTGCCATTTGCAATGATGTGGATGGAGCTAGAATGTATTATTGTCAGCAAAATAAGTCAGTCAGAGATAGATAAATACCATATGATTTCACTCACGTGTATAATTTAAGAAACACAACAAAAGAACATAGGGGAAGGGGAAGAAAAAAGAGAGGGAAGCAAACCATAAGAGACTCCTAAATATAGAGAACAGACTGAGAGTTGATGAAGGGGAGGTGGACAGTGGATGGGCTAAATGGGTGATGGACATTAAGGAGGACACTTGTATTGAGTACTAGGTGATATATGTAAGTGACGAATAACTAAAGTCTCCTCCTGATACTAATATTGCTCTACATGTTAAGTAGAATTTAAACAAAAATTTGAAAAAAAATCATATGAATACAAAGTCTACACAACTCACTTTCCAAGGTAACCATGGCTACCCTAATCCTTTTCCTGAACATAGAGGATGTATTAGTCTTCCTTTGCTTCCATAATAAAATACCACAGACTGAATCACTTAAAAAACAAAAATTTATTTCTTCACAATTTTGGAAGCTGAAAGTCTGGGATTAGGGTGCCAGCTTGGTCAGTTCCTGGTAAGAGCTGATTTATAGATATTCCCATCCGCTTGTGTCCTAACATTTCAGGGGGAGAAGTCTGTTGGATTTTTTGAGTTGTATCTAATTTAAAACTTATTACTAGTGTCTCAGCAGAAACAGATGAATCATTGGTGAATATCTGAATATGTCTGAGTAACTTGAGGAACACCTAATAAAAAAAAAAACACTTACAAAAATGTGGACATTTTATAGTGGGTTATTTTTGTGCACACCTTATGTTATGGTTTGGTGAACCAGATAACAGCTGGTTCATGATAGGGGTATCTGGGAGCATAGTCACTTTGTGCCTCATGGTCATGATTTCAGTTTCTCACAAAGCTTAGTAACAACACAGGTAAAACTTCTAAATTTTAGAAGTTTTGGTGGCAGAAGAAAGCATAACTTTTTTCTTAAAACCACAAGTCTCCTTGTGATTTTCATGGAGGTTTTGCAGAATCCCTGTATGCCTCTATATATGTCTATAAGCATCTTCAATATCATTAGATGGTATGCATTTCAGAATGCATATATTGAAACTTAATTCCAAAAATGATGGCATTTGGATGTGGGACCTTCAGAAGGTGATTAAGTAGTGAGGGTGGACCCAAATACATGGGATTAGTATCCTTGTAAGAGAGATCCCAGAGAGCTCCTTCATCCTTTTTGCCATGTGAGGAGACAGCAAGAAGACAGTCAATGCCATCTGTGAAACCAGGAAGATACAAGATCTTCCAGCTCCTTAGTCTTGGATTTCCCTGCATCAAGAACTGTAAGAAACAAATTTCTATTGTTTGTACGTCACTGGTCTATGGTATTTTTGTTATAACATCCCTAACAGACTAAGACGGGTTCTCAATGTGTACATATGCAATTACAACATTTTATACATGGGATGGCATACAAGCTCAAAAGTATAAGAAGACTGCAAAGCCTTGTAAGGAAAAACAGAAAGTATACCAGGCAGTGGTTTTCTTGCGATCTTGACAAAAAGGTGAAAGAAGTCTTAAAGAAGGTAAATGAGTTAGAAAACTTGGGGATAGAATTATTTATTTGATCCCACTGACTGACCTAGATCATTTTTCTTAAAATGCTAAATCCTTTTTGATATTGAACAATAAGCTTTTAGAAATTGATATGTCATTTTAAGATGCTAACCAGAAATAGAACCTGTCAGATTTCATTTCCAAAGTGATTACATTTCACTCAGCAATTTAAAACAGGTCTCTATATTCTAACTCTCTAATTACTTTGTGACACTGTTATACTCAAATATTTGAAAATTTAAGGCAACAAAATAACAAACTGAGTTAATTAACAACACATTAACTCTGGTGTTTTGACGGTTTTTGTCACTAAAGTAACACTTTCAGCATGTTACACAAAGGATTAGATGAAATGATTCAATTAACATTAATGTCGACTTCATAAGAGGCATTTCCTATAAAATAAAGCTGGGTTGTATATGTAATAAAACACACAAAACGAAAAAATAAGACTCAGATTTAAATGCATTTAAGGGGGCACCTGGGTGGCTCAGTGGGTTAAAGCCTCTGCCTTCGGCTCAGGTCATGATCCCAGAGTCCTGGGATCAAGCCCCACATCATGTTCTCTGCTCAGCAGCGAGCCTGCTTCCCCTTCCCCCCAACTCTGCCTGCCTCTCTGCCTACTTGTGAGTTCTCTCTGTCAAATAAATAAATAAAATCTTAAATAAATAAATAAATAAATAAATAAATAAATAACTGCATTTAGAATATATACCAACCAATTTTATAATAAAATAAAAATCATATTATCAGAGAATTATCTGATTAAATAATTAAATCACTCTATTAATTAAATCTCATTAGTTATTACTAACAACAGGGACCATAGTTGTAATGATTTGTCATATGAGGGCACTGATAACTTGACATCGTCACCATGAACAGATTGGAAATATTAGGCATCATTTTAATCCAAGTCAAGCAGAGATAGAAAGGATATGCTATTATTGCTTTTACTGATGATCTTCCTCTTTTACATGTTTCACTGTCTCAACAATCTTTTATATTCCCTTACATGCTTATAAGTAAATACAGTTTACTATTTTTCTGAAAAATTTGAGGAACATTCACATTGCTTTTACAGTAGGTGAGATGTATGATAGATTCTAATATTTGCCTACTTTAAACTGAGGGCAATTACTAGAAACTAATTTTTTATGCTATTAAACCAATAAAATATAACTTGCTTTTCAGAAGTAATCTTTTAAGTCTCTCCATCACTCTACTAAAACACTGAACTGATCAAAAATACAGTGTTCTGTTTTGAATCCATCAGTTGTCACAATGTATCTTATTTCTAATACAGAGAACTCTGAAAAGTTAGGAATTTAATTTTTATCTATGAATTAGTTCCATGATACAATACCTGACATGACTCTTTTTACTGCTACAGTGATGTATTTAAAATTACTCAGTCAAAGGAAAAACAAAATGTAGTCTGTAAAAATATTTCAAAGATAACACACTGAGAGAAACAGTGCAATAAATTTGATCATAAGAAGAGACATGTAAGTACTTATAATAAAAAATTAAATAGGAAAGTGTTTCAAAAATGTCCTCATAAATATTTTTGCAGGATTACTTTGAAATTACTACTGTAATAAAGTTTGGAGTTATCACATTGGATCATACACTCCTTAATACACAATTTTATAAGGTGACTCCTGAAACCATCCTCACTTTTGGAAAAAAAAAAAAAAACTTGAATCGAAGTATACTTTTTAACTCTAAAAACTGTATTTAAGATGCTATTTTCAATTCAGAGAATTTACATATTATAATATCATATGGAGAATCTTGCATCAAAAAATAAGCTCTATTATGTTTTATAAAGCACAATTAACCTAATTTTTAGGATCATTTTGAATTTCTCTTTTATTTATATTTTCCCTTGTGACATTGGTCATTAAAAAGTCTCACTGTCTTGAATAAAATTCTTATATGAAAATATTTTATTTTATTTTAAAGATTTATTAAATTATTTTAGAGAAAGAGGTCGTGATCATGAATGGGAGGGGCAGAGGGAAAAGAGAAAATCTCAAGCAAACTTCACTCCTGAGCACAGAACCTGGTCAGGGCTCCATTTCATGACCCTGAGATCATGTCCTGAGCTGAAACCAAGAGCTGGACACTTAACCAACTCTGCCACCCAGGCATCTCATATATGAAAATATTGTAAATTAGTATATTATAGCAATGTATGCTTATTGCATGCTCTGTTACTTCATTAAGTAATTATATTTGAGAAAACTGAAGGAAAAAGAAAATCACTTTTCTGTCCTAATCTACAATTCTCTCATTACCTTACCTCACTTATTAGCATCCTTACCTTGACAGATTATATTTTGGAGTTGAAAAGAAATTAGAAAATTTAAAAAAAAAAAAAAAAGAAATTAGAAAATTTAATGCTTATAAAATACCCAAAAAAGACATACTCTTTTTTAGCTCTTTAATCTTATCCATGTGTGTCCTTTCATAAAAGTAAGCACAATGTCTCTAGACTGGAAAGCTATGGGCCTAATTCAGGGCAATAGGAAGGTAGATGGGTGCTTGATGGGAGGATAGAATGACCCCCAGAGACTACATTGTTTAAGAATGCACTACGAGTGCATTCAGTTGTTCAATAGATATTTATTAACTTCCTGCTATTCCCTCTACTACAAACCAAAGTTCCTGAGACAGAAAAGAAAGAAAAATCTCTGCCTTTCTGAATCTTGCTTTCCAAATCACTTTGAGGAAAGGCTGTGTCACTCTAGTTTGTGTGGACAAGAGAAAAGGAAGGACAAGAGTGAGGTTGGGAGACTTACCAGTCACTGCAGGAGTAGTTTTGGTAAGAGATAATGATAAATGATATAACCATGGAGCTGGTTTTGCAGTATGTAGTCATGAAAATTGGTTAGATATGGACTCCATTTGAGGACCTGCTGAAATATGCAAGCTCATAAATATATGTGTAAGTACTGAAGGTATAACTTGTAAGAGATGATGTATTTATTAAATTATTAGAAAGTAACATTATTAAAATTTTAATATTTTTATGCAGTCCTTTGAATTTTTCTGAAGATCTGTATATATTTTCAATGTTTTGAAATGTATTGACATTGATTTTTTCTTACCATTTAAAAAAAAACTTTATTGTAGATTTTTTTCTGGCATTTAATTCACTACACAACCTGAATATCTTTCTTTGTAAAATACCTAGAAACAATAGAAAAATATAACTTATTTTGCAACATAAAATTAAGTTCCTTGAAAGTAATCAATTTCTCCAAGAACAAACAAAAAGCTTTCTTAAATCCAGATAATCCTGAGTCGAAGCAATACCTCATTTATGTAGACAGAGAAAGGATATTCCTGGGATTATTTATAAAAACAAAAACCTACACCCAAAACCCCCATCAATTCTAAAGCCTAACTGGGCATAAAAGACTTCGCCTTGGTCTGGCCCTGGGAAGAAACTGAGACATCCAGATAATCCATATGGTTCAAGAGTTATACCCTCAAATACAAGTATACTTTTAATAAGAGACCAAAAAAAGAACAGTTTAAAATAAATAGTTGAATGACAGTATCTTGCCAGAAAGGATAAGTCTTCAGGATTTGTTATCAGGGATGTATGTATATAAAAATATTAAGGTTATCATAAGAATAATAATAAAAATTCTCTCCAACCTTTAGTAGGGAAATAAATCAAAAATAAATAATGGTAAGTAAGAGATTTTTGAAAAATGAAAAATAGAAACCAGAGGTTTACTACCAAACACAAAATGAAATGTTAGGAATAAACCTAAGTATAGAAGATTTACAGAATTAACTCCTGAAGTAAATTGCTTTAGTATAAATTCCCCTTATTCTGTACACCTCATGTTTACTTACAATTCAATAAAATTCTCTTTCTCAGTATATGAAGTAGCAGTTAAAGGAGTACACACCTCAAGTGGTCTGTTTAAAGCAGTGCCAAACTCTAAAAGATATATAAATAAATGCATTATAATATTTTATTTATTTTTAAAAGATTTTGTTTATTCATTTGAGAGAGCATGAGTGGAGAGGAGAGGCAGAAGGAGAGGGAGAAACAGACTCCTCACTGAGCAGGGAGCTGGACATGGGGCTTGATCCCACTACCCTGAGATCAGGACCTGATCTGAAGGCAGACACTTAACCATTTGAGCCACCCAGGCACCTGTATTGGATTTTTAGTGTCAGTCTATCTATCAGTATGAGTCTAACCTGGAAATTGTAACTGCATAGCAATTCAAAGATGGAAAGTGTGTCTGGGTGGCTCAGTTGTTTCTTCTGCCTTGACAAGGGTTATGATCCCTTCATCCTGAGATGGAGCTCCACATCAGGTTCCCTGCAGGGTGGCGGAGAGGCTGCTTCTTCCACTCCCATTTCCCCCGCTTCTGTTCCCTCTCTCACTATGTCTGTCTCTGTGAAAGAAATAAAAAAGAAAGAAAGAAAGAAAGAAAGAAAGAAAGAGAGAGAGAGAGAAAGAGAGAAAGAAAAGAAAAGAAAAGAAACAAAACGAAAAGAAAACAGGAAATTAGGGAAATAAGGAGTTAGCTAATAAGAGTAAGGAGAACTCTAAAAAATGCAGAAATAGGAAGTATAAGCAGTAGCCACTACTATTACAGGGCCTATATAAGCACTGAAGAGAGATGTCTCTGACTCCAGTCTCCCCAACCTAAATACAGATATTTGTTGGAGAAATCCAGGTATTTGTTGAATCATTGAATGCTGAGAAAACATAGTGTTGGTAGAACCTGCTAGTAACCTGCCCTCTAGAACCTACCAGAAAACCATCCTGTGGGGAAGAGTGGAGAGTTGACTTCATCAGAAAGCCACTTAAGTGATGCCATTAGGTTTATTTAGTTCTTTGATTTTTTTCATCAGTCTTTTAGGTATTTTTTATACAGATCTTGTACATATTTTGTTAGATTTATACCTAAGTACTTTATTTTGAGGGGTGCTGAAGTAAATGGCTGTGTTTCAATTTCAAATTCCACTTGTTATTTGTTGCTATATGAACCATCAAACATTTGATATATGGAGATTTATGTATTCCATAACCTTGTTATAATTGCTTATTTACTTTAGGTCTTTTTGTGGATTTTTTCAGATTTTCTGCAGAGATAACCATGTCTTCTATGTTAAAAATACAGTTTTTACCTTCCTTCCCAATTGGTATTCCTTTTATTTTCTTTGTATGATTCCACAGCTAGGACTCCCAGCAAGATGCTGAAAAACAGAGGTGAGAGAGGACATCCTTGGTTTGTTCCTAATCTTAATCAGAAAGCTTTCAGTTTCTCAACATTAAGTTTGATTTTAGGTGTAGGTTTTTGTAAATAGTCTTTTTCAAGTTGAGGAAAGTTCCTTCTATTCCTAGTGTATTGGATTGTGTCAAATATTTTTTCCTGCATTCTTTTAATATCCATGGGATTTGTAATAATGTCCACTTTTTAATTTCTGATACTAGTAATTTGTAACTTCTCTCTCTTTTCTTAGTTATCTTGATTAGAGGCATATTCATTTTACATATATTTTCATAGAACTAGTTTTTGGCTTCACTGGTTTTTGATCCACAAAACTGTGAGATATTAAATAGGTGTTGCTTTAAACTGTTATTCTTGTTGTAATTTATTTCATTGATTTTCTGTTAAATTTCTATTGATTTCCCGTTTCAATTTCATTAATTTCTACTCTGAGTTTTACTATTTCCTTCCTTATGCTTAATTTGAATTTAATTTCCTCTTCCAAGTTTCTGATAATGAAATCTTAGACTATTGATTTCAGATAATTCCTCTTTCCCAACATATGACCTTAATGCTATAAATTTCCCTCTAAACAATGTTTGTTGTATTCCCCAAAATTTTGATAAGTTATACCTTAATTATCTCTCAGAGCTGTTCACACTGAGCTTCCAGTAATTCTTCAATTATAGTTAAGGTTTCTTTACTTCAGCACTGGTTCCTGTAAAGGTTTCAACTCATGGACTTCAGTTCTGTTAAGTTCTAATGCTCTCTGCTTGTGTATCTGTTGATCCAACTTAAGGGGAGTGGTTTTTCTTGTGATTTCAATTTTCTTATGGATTGAAGAAGAGTAGTTAATTTTTTAGTTCAGATTTTTAGTTGTTTGGACAGAATGGCAACTTCCAAGCTTCTAACATGCTGAACCACAAACCCACACCTACATTTTTTAATTTATCTAGCCAATGTTTACATGGGGATGTTAAGAAAGTTATAGATAGACTTATCAGGAGTTCTAGGGAAAAAGCTGAAATGGAGCTATTTGTTTAAAATGATCATTTGAACAATACCCCCTAAAATCCACACAGATAAGATTATCTAGGACAAAATATAGATGAAGAATGTAAGAGTTCCCAACAGTTGATCCTGTAATATTCCAAGAATTTTTTTTATAATATTGTATTTATTTATTTATTTGAGAGAGAAGAGAAAGAAAGAGAGCGAGCAAGCACAAGCAGGGGGAGGGGCAAAAAGAGAGGGAGAAGCAGACTCCCTCCTAAGTAAGGAGCCTGATGTTGAGTTCCATTCCAAGACTCTCAGATCTTGACCTGAGCCAAAGGCAGACACTTAACTGACTGAGCCACCCAGGTGCCCTTTTAATGTTCCAAATTTAAGTAGTCAGTTGGAAGAGAGCCATCAAAATATGAGATGCTTTAAAAAATATTTTTAATAGAAGAAATCCCAGAGAGAAGACGAAGGTTTCCAAAAGGCTTCAAATGTTACTGGGTGACAGGGTAAGATAACAGAGAAATACTCATTGGATCTGGTCATATGAAAAAATTGATTTTAGCAAATGGAGATTTAAGGGAGTGACAGGGACAAAGAACAGGAAACTTGATGGGTATTGGAAATTACAGCCAGTAAAGACTCAATAAAGACCGACAGTTACTTCAAAAATTATTTTCTAAAATGAAGGAAAGTAATTGGAGAAATGAAGTTAAGGTGTACATTTTGTTTATTTTTAAGATGGAAGAATTTCAAGCTTTAGCACAGCAAAAGAAAGAGTTAACAAAACTAAGAGGCAATCCACAGAATGGGAGAAGATATTTACAAATTTTGGATAAAAGGTTGATATCCAGGATCTATAAAGAACCTATCAAACTCAACACCCATAAAATAAATAATCCAGTCAAGAAATGAGCAGAAGACATTAACAGATGCTTCTTCAAAGAAGACATACAAATGGCTAACAGACACATGAAAAAATGTTCAACAGCACTAGCCATCAGGAACATAAAAATCAATACCACAATAGGATACTACCTTATACCAGTTAGAATGGCCAAAATTAACAAGACAGGAAACAAACAAGTGTTGGCAAGGTTGTGGAGGAAGGCAAAACATTTTACACTGTTGGTGTGAATGCAAGCTGGTGCAGTCACTCTGGAAAACAGTAAGGGGGTTCCTCAAGATGTTAAAAATAGAGCTACCCTATGACTCAGTGATTGCACTACTAGATATTTACCCCAAAGATACAGATGTAGTAAAAAGTAGGGACACATGCACCCCAATATTCATAGCAGCAATGTCCACAATTAACTGAGATGTCCTTTAACAGATGAATGGATAAAGAATGCACCGACATGGATGGAACTGGAGGGGATTATGCTAAGTGAAACCTACATGAAACACTCATACATGGAACATAAAGAATAGAGTGGGGGACCACAGAGGAAGGGAGGGAAAACTGAATGGGAAGAAATCAGAGAGGGAGACAAACCACGAGAGACTCTGGAATCTGAAAAATGAACTGAGGGTTACAGAAGGGAGGGGCTGGGGATGGGGTATCTAGGTGATGCATATTAAGGAGGGCATGTGTTGGGTGCGAACTGGGTGTTTCTGCATCTAATGTACCATTGAACTCAGCAAAAACTTACTATGTACTATATGCTGGCTAACTGAACATAATAATAAAAAATGTGAGAATTTCAATACATAGATCAAAATTATCAAAAAATAAGAAAACTTAGGACGTATATGGAGCTAAGCATAAATGGAGATGCAAGGATTTGGAGACGGCTACGGAACACAGCATACAAGAAGCAATTAGATGGCAGAAAAATAATAGCTCCCATTTTAACAGAGGTAAAAAAGCAAGTATCAGTCTGGTTCAGATAGGCTTATAGATTTTTCTGGTGAAATGATGAAGGTTTTTCCTTTGATAAACTGTAAGTGATTCAACGTATGAATAGTTTTCCTGATACAGAGGAGGTAGCAAATATAACAGAAGCAAAAATCCAAGGTCCTATGAACTAAGAACTTTTTGTGAATTATAGGCAGAAACATTTGTACAAATTATAATAGCTTACCATTTTTTAGAAAAAAAAATAACAATACAGGCTGACACTTGGAAGTAATTTATCAATACTTTGCATTGTCATAGCAGGAATACAAAAAAAAAAAACCAATAATACATAAAATCACAACCAAAAATGAAAAAGAATACTCATGAATAGTTTTGCATAAAAATTAATATTGTTTATCATAGTATTTTGCAGCAATGTAACTTATTTATAATGTATTTTGCAATAATGTAATTTTTATTATAATAGATAGTATCTTATTTTGAAAACCTAAAATCTGGGGTACTTGGGTGGCTCAGTGGGTTAAGCCTCTGCCTTCAGCTCATGTCATGATCCCAGCTCTGCATCAGGCTCTCTGCTCAGCAGGGAGCCTGCTTCCCCTCTCTCTCTGCCTGCCTCTCTGCCTACTTGTGATCTCTGTCTGTCAAATAAATAAACAAAATCTTTTTAAAAAAAGAAAAAGAAAACCTAAAATCCATTTCACCAAAGATGGTTGAGAATAAAAAATATGAAAATTTTCATGCTCATAAATGAAATAGTAAATTCTAAGATTAAGCAAGGCTCAGAATATATGCCAGTCTTATGTTATTTTAAAATATATTTCTTGGACAATGTGTACTCTCTTTCAATAATAGATTATGCAAAAAAAAAAACCACAAAGCAAACATTTTAAAGTAGTAGTATAAAAATATGGCTGGAAATTTAAGCAGTTAAAATGAAGACTCATACTGTAAAATTGTAAATGCAGCCCATGATTAATGACACAGGCTTGGCAATCAAATAGATCTCAATTTAAATAAAGCAAATAGCTTCTGCTAGGTATGTCACCTTGGGCTAAGTTTTTAAACTGTCTTAGCATTGGTGTCCTAATTTGTAAGATGGGAATCACATCATCTGTCCCATATGAAATGGTAAAATTTAAATGACAGAGTATATGTGAATGCTTATCACACATTCTCTCACTGATTAAATGCTTAGAAAAAGCAGCTAGCAGAGGTAGAAAGTATAAATGACAGTACTATAAAAGTGTTATAAATCTATTTCTAACAGGTTTTTAAGAGGGTACTGGCCACATGAATACTACAGCATGAGAGCTATGCTGTACAGAGCTCAGAAATCATAGCAACTCTCCAAATATGTCCTCTAAAAATCTCTATAAAAACCCATGTCTATTATGGAGGGCTGAAAAAACCTTATCAGAAGAAAAAAAGTTTGCTGATATCACGTCTCTATTTTTATTCTAGGATCTTTTATCACTTTTCTTACTACACACATTGGCCCTATACACCTAAGCACAAAACTATTAAATCCTAGATTGTATAAAAATAGTAGAAAACCCATTATTTACCATTTTGACCTTACTCCTCTTAAGGCAATATAAAGGAATACAAATTTTTAGAGTTTTGTATATTTTAAATAAACTCTCCTAACTCAATTAGGTAAAAGCAAAAATGCATAAGAGTATCTATTTTGTTTCCAGATATCCATCTAAAATGACCTTGACTGTGGGTTCCTGTGGGGTTCAGTTGGTTAAGCATCTAACTCTTGATTTCAGCTCAGGTCATGATCTCGGGGTGGTGACCCCCTCTGAGCCCCGCCTCTGGCTCCTTACTGGGCATGGAGCCTGCTTGGGTCCTTTCTGTCCCTTTGTCCCTCCTCTCCTTTCTCACTCTCTCTCAATAATAATAATTATAATTATAATTATTAATATCACCTTGACTGGAAGAATTTAGGCAGAATTTTAGCTATTCATTCTTTAAGTTTTAAAATTTATTTTAGAGAAAGAGAGAGCGAGCAGATGGGGAAGGGGCAGAGGAGGAGGAAGAGGAAAAGCATGGAGCCCCACACAGGGTTTGATCTCATGACCCTAAGATCACAGCCTGAGCTAAAACCAAGAGTCGGATGGTTAACAGACTGCACCACCAGGTGCCCTAGGTATTCACTCTTTAAAAAGTATTTGATAATATACTCTTTGCAAATTGTTCAATTACTGGAGATGGAGGAATAACCAACAGACACTGAGTCTCCTCTTTCCAGGACAGGTATGGTCTTAACTGAGTAATGCCCATGAGGTCATTCAGAATTTAGCCTGCCTAGATAGATGTCCAGCAGTTACACAGACTGTAGTAGGGACATCAGTGGTATTTGCAGAAGATAACATGTATCTGGTTATTAACCTTAACTCTGGTCAGTATCCCATCCAGGAGCATTCCCACCTCTAGAGTACCAAAAAAACCCTGCAAAACTAATCTGACACAGATGGAAAAGTATTGCAGAAAACCTTCCTTCTTGCATAGTCTTCTGAAGAAGGTAGTCCCTGACTAAAAAGCTCCAGCAAACCTGTGTTAATTTAGGGGATAATTGCTACCTTTATAATTTTGAAAATTGAACAGTGAAAATTTGAATTAACTAAAGACATGTTTAAAAGACCTTCCTTTTTGGTTATTGTTAACAATATTGCTATGAACATTGGAGTGCAGGTATCCCTTCAAATCAATATTTTTTATATCCTTTGGGCAAATATCTAGCCTTTTAACTATAGAGAATACATTGAGGTTTGCTGGAGGGGAGGTGGGCGGGAAGATGGTTTAAATGATGATGGGGATTAAGGAGGGCACTTGTGGTGAGCACTGGGTGTTGTATGTAAGTGACGAATCACTAAATCCTACACCTAAAACTAATATTACACTGTATGTTAACTAACTGGAATTTAAATAAAAACTTGAAAAAAAACAAAAGACCTTATTTTTTTAGAGCAGTTATAAGTTTGTTTCAACATCTATTGGAAGGTGCAGAGATTTCCCTTATAACCCCTGTCTCCATATATGTAGCGCTTTCTCCACTATTGACACCTCCCACCAGTGATGCATTTATTACAACTGATAAGCATACATTGACACATGACAGTCATCTACTGTCTATAGTTCATTTTAGAGTTTACTTTAGGTGTTGAACATTCTATTGGATGGGTCAAAGGAATAATGACCCATTATTATGGTATCATACGGACTGCATTCATTGTTCTAAGAATCCTCTATGCTCCATTTATTCATCCATTCCTCCTTCCTTACTTTTACCAACTACATATTTGATGTTCAGAGGTTGTCTGCTCTAAATACTGTTGGTGTTGCCTAGTGGTAGTATAAATGGGCGACTACTATTATTTTAAAAACTTATTCTCAATTATCAAAATACGAGGAACAATATGGCTACTTATCTTATTTTCCAATTCATATCATTTATTCTTTTTCTAAATTTTTTCTCAAACTTATTTGCTATTTTAAAAAATATTTATTTATTTACTTACTTATTTATATGACAGAGAGAGAGAAAAGGAGAGCTAGGGCACAAGCAGAGAAGAGCAGCAGGCAGAAGGAGAAGGAGAAGTTTCATCTCAGGACCTAGATCTTGATCTGAGCTGAAGGCAGCTGTTTAAATGACTGAGCCACCCAGGGGTCTCTCAATTCTGCTTGCTTCAGTCAAAAGTTGAATGCCTGGCCCAAAGAATGGAAACAAGTTTTAGCTTATAGGGGGATTTCATGTCACGTGGAATTCTATTGTGTGCATGATTATAAATTAATGCCAATGTACTTGTAAAACTTGAAAGCTACATGTAAAAGAATGAAATTGGACCATTTCCAAACACGTGCACACAAAGAAAACTCAGAATGAGTTAAAGTACTGAATGTGAGCTCTGAAACCATAAAAATCCTAGAAGAGAGCACAGACAGTAATTCTGACATCAGCCACAGAAACATTTTTCTGTATATGTCTCCTAAGGCAAGTGAAACAAATGCAAAAATAAACTATTGGAGGATCGCAGCACCTCATCAGAAGCCGCCCCCGCAGCAAGCGAGCGAGCGCCGAGGTGTCGGGAAAATGGCAAACAATTTTTCACTTAATGATGCTTTATCTGGGTCTGGAAACCCAAACCCTCAAGGATGGCCTGGTCAATGGGGAAACCAGCCTGCTGGAGCAGGGGCTACCCAGGGACCTCCTATCCTGGTGCCTACCCTGGACAGGCCCCTCCTGGCAGTTATCCTGGACAGGCCCCTCCTGGTGGCTACCCTGGACAGCCCCCTCCTGGCGGCTATCCTGGACAGGCACCTCCAGGAGCCTACCCTGGCCCAACAGCTCCTGCTTATCCTGGACCACCTGCACCAGGAGCCTACCCTGGGCAACCGAGTGGGCCTGGGGCCTACCCACCTCCTGGACAGCCAAGTGCTCCTGGAGCCCAGCCCGCTGCTGGCGCCTTTGGCATCCCTGCTGGATCACTGACTGTACCTTATGACCTGCCCTTGCCTGGAGGAGTCATGCCTCCCATGCTGATAACAATTCTGGGCACAATGAAGCCCAATGCAAACAGATTTGCTTTAGATTTCAAGAGAGGGAATGATGTTGCTTTCCACTTTAACCCACGCTTCAATGAGGACAACAAGAGAGTCATTGTTTGCAATACAAAGCTGGATAACCTCTGGGGAAAGGAAGAAAGACAGGCGACTTTCCCATTCGAAACTGGTAAACCATTCAAAATACAAGTGCTGGTTGAATCTGACCACTTCAAGGTTGCGGTCAATGATGCTCATTTGTTGCAGTACAATCATCCGATGAAAAATCTCCAGGAAATCAGCAAACTGGGAATTTCTGGTGACATAGATCTCACCAGTGCTTCACATGTTATGATATAATCTTAAAGGGGAAGATTTAAAAAAAAATGAAATTGAATATAAACCCTTACACATTGAAACTTCATGTTTCCTGATTGAAAAATTTCACTTTTATTCATCACTGTCCTTATAAATCTTTGATTTAATAAATATTCTAAGAGTTCAAAAAAAAGAAAAAAAAACTATTGGAGCAACGTCAAAATAAGAAGGTTTTGCACAGTAAGAAAACCATCAACAAAACAAAATGGTAAGGTATTGACTGGGGAAAATATTTGTAAATTATATATTTGATAAGCGGTTACTTGCTAAAATCTGTGAATAACTTGCACAACTCAAAAACAAAAATCAATCTGAGTAAAAATAAGCAGAAGGCCTGAATACATATTTTTTTCCAAAGATATATAGATGGCCAATAGACACATGAAAAGATGTTCAATGTCACTAGTTATTAGGAAGATGCAAATCAAAACCACAATGAGATATCACCTTACACCTGTCAGAATAGCAAAAAAATTAGAAGAGTAGAAATAACAACTGTTGGCAAAGATATCAAATAAAGGAACCCTCATACACTGTGGGTAGAAATGTAAATTAGTGCAGCCACTGTAGAAGAAAATATGTAGTTTCCACAAAAAATTTAAAATAGAAATACCATATAATCATATAATTCCACTTCTGAGTATTTACCCAAGGGAATAAAAATAGTAATTCAGAAAGATATATGCACCTTGAAGTTTATTGCAGCATTATTTGTAATAGCCAAGATATGGGAGCATCCTAAGTGTCCATCAATAGACAAATGGACATAGAACATATACATAAATATATATATGTAATAAAATATTACACAAACATAAAAAGCATGAGATTGAGCCATTTGTGACAACATGGATAGACCTACAGTGTATTATGCTAAGTGAAATAACGCAGACTGAGAAAGACTAAAACCATATGATTACACTCATATGTGGAATCTAAAAACAAAACAAAAGACCCGAAACTACAAATGATAAAATAAAGAAGCAAAAAACAGAATTGGATCTATAGTTACAGAGCACAATTTGTTGGTGGCCAGAGTGGGTGGGGTATTGGGCAAGATGAATGAAGGGAAGTGGAAGATACAGGTTTCCAGGTATGGAATGTATAGTTATGGAAGAAAAAGACACACTCAAAGGATTACAGTCAATGATATTGTAATAGCATTGTATAGTGATAGATGGTAGCTAAACCTGTGGCGAGTGTAACATAATGTATAAACTTATTGAATTACTATCTCATACATATGAAACTAGTGCCATTATTATGTGTCAGCTACACTCAAATAAATATTAATTAATTAATACTAATAACATCTTCCAAATTCAGAGACTATTTGGACAATGATAAAAAATAAATCTTTCAAGAGCCTATTTGCTTTTCTAAATATTGGAAAATTACCTAATGTTATAAGACAACACTAACATTGTTGGATGTAGAACATAGGCAGATCAGTTTGTATTTAGTAAAATATATTTAATACCAATCACTGATAAGCAATTCTCTCAGGCAGGAACCCCCTTTCATATTTCTAATAATCATTTTGAAACTTCTGCTGATAACTAAAAATACAGACTTCATCTAAAATTATTAACAAAACCATTTGACTTTATATACTAAGTTTCATAATGGTCATGAATATCCAATTAAGTCCCATTCGTGATAACATTCTTGACAAAATATAGCAGAAATATACATTTTTAAACAGTGATGTTTACTTATAAATTCTAAGTAAATCATTCAAATGATTTTGGATTGCTGATAGGTTGAAAAGACAAATCTGGAATTATTTTTCACGGGAATTAAGTGAATATTTAGGATGACTCAAATGGTCTCCAAATTGATTTTTCACTTATCATTTTTTTCCAAGTTAGAAAGGTACATCTGCATTCAGTAGATATAGTATTTATTTATTTTCTGAAGGAGAAAATAATACAAAAGTCATTTCACAGTAGGATGCTGTAGCACCACACCGGTGGTGCTTATATGGGTGTTCATATTAATCCACCATTATATTTTCTCATTTTTATAATATTTAACATTGTTATAATAATACTTTGAAATTAAGATAGATTATTGAGTACACTTTTTTCTTGGTGTTCAGTAGTTTATAATTTGTTGTTTTTTTTTAAAGATTTTATTTATTTATTTGTCATAGAGAGAGAAGCGAGAGCAAGCACAGGCAGACAGAGTGGCAGGCAGAGGCAGAGGGAGAAGCAGACTCCCCACCAAGCAAGGAGCCCGATGTGGGACTCGATCCCAGGACGCTGGGATCATGACCTGAGCGGAAGGCAGCCGCTTAACCAACTGAGCCACCCAGGCGTCCCAGTTTATAATTTGTTTTAAATTTGCATCTCAGTAATGTTTATAAAATCTTCACATTAACAACACAAACAGGAAAGTGATAACATTTTATCAGGTTATGGAGATTAAAACAGGGTATTTATGGGTCAGAGGTTTTTAAAAATTCTGCTTACCACACCCCGCTAGAGCAAGTACAAATTTTCTTTTCAAACTCATTTTTGTTTTCCTCCACTCTTGTTTTATGGTCTTGTTTGTTAATTTATTTTTTTTTAATTTTCCCTTCCTAATTGTAAAAAACACCACAGTCATAACATCATGGTTCTTACATTAATACTGATAATAAAAGATGGTATGATATCTATTCTTATTTTTAAAAGTTGGTATCTTAAACCTTATTTTAAATAACTTAGGTAAGATCTTTATAAACTAGAATTCTTGTTTTTAGCTTTTCATATTAAACTGAGAGCAGTAGATGAGTATTTGTTTAAAATTGTTCTTTATACCAAAAATTGGGGCTGCGACTTTATATGTTAGTGAAAGCTTGAGTTGATTTTCCTCTTCAAAGTAGTGTCAATAAATTTTTATGGGTTATATCTCTATTCCCATTTCCTTTTTTTCCTTTTTTAAATCTTTATTTTCTGCATCACACCTCACTCTTTTCTTAAGTTTTAGCCTGAAATATGTAAATCTAGATGGGATGTACAAAAACAGAAAGAAGAAATCCGAAGGAATAAAGTAGGAAAATGGTTACAAATTTTTCAGTTTTTTGTCATATGGTTTCAGTTACTTGTGGAACATAAGGTAGAGCATGGAGGATACTAGAAGAAAGAAGGGCAAAATGAAGAGGGACAAATCAGATGGGGAGACGAATTATGAGAGACCGTGGACTCCCAGAAACAAACTGAGGGTTTTGGGGACTGAAGGGGTAGGAATGGATATTAAGTGGTGATGGGTACTAAGGAGGGCACGTATTGCAGGGAGCACTGGGTGTTATATGTAAACAATGAATCTTGGAGCACTACATCAAAAACTAGTGACATACTCTATGGTGACTAACATAACATAATAAAAAGAATAATCTAAAAATTTTTCAGTTTTTGTTTTTTCTTGGGTTGGCAAAAAGACCTCTACACTTTATAGAATACTGATAAAGGTAGTCAACGCTAATGAAATAATAACTAGTATTACTGGAAATCTATTATTTGGAAGACTCTGTGCTAGGAGTACTAGACATTTCAGGCTGGTGGATTTCATATTTTTCTCATTCTGCAAATAAGGAAACAGTTATAAAGAAAGTTAAGTAATTTGGACAGTTAAATACTCAGAACTGTAAATGTACATCTCCCAATCCAACTATAATTTTACATTCTTCTTTAAAGTTTCACTTTCCTCTTTCATGAAATTGTTGGAGAGACAGCATGGTGTAGTAAAAAAGAGCACTAGAAATGGAGTTAAGTAGTCTTAAGTGCTAATCTCAGCACTCCCAATTACTACTAGCACAGTTTTAGGAAAATTGTTTAAGTATGACTATTATCGTTTTTCTCATTTCAACAGGCACAGTACATGCACAGATGTTGTGTAATCACATAAGGTAGTGGAAGTGAAAGTTCTTTTTCCAAAATGAAAATTGAAGCATAATTCTATAATGTGGTAATGATGGTATGAGATATACACAATTAAAACAAGGCACAAGCTGGCATCTCTCAGTCACCCCTCCCCATTCACCACAAGCAGGTAATAAAATCTCCCTTCTTTGTTATCTTAAGGAGGAAAAATATGATTCTCTCTATGAACATTTTATTATTTAAATAGCAAGTATAAGGGAAGTTGAAAAATGATAATGAAAGCATAACGTAAATGAAAGAATATTCAATTTAGATTAACAAATCTGAGTTTGAGTTCTTCCTCCACCAATGAATATTTATTTGATCCTCTGTAAATCATCTACTTGCTTTGGGGTGCCTGGGTAGAACAGTTGGTTAAAGTTTCAGCTCAGATCTGGTCTCAGGGTCATGGGATTGAATCTAGGCAGGGTCTGCACTCAGTGTGGAGTTAGCTTGAGATTCTTTCCTTCTCCATCTTGTCCTTCCTACTTTCCCCCTCCCTCTCTATAAAAGAAACAAATAAATCTTTAAAAAAATCATCTCCTTGCTCTGAACTTGATTTCCTTCACATATAAAACAAATTGCAATATTTTTTCTTCTACCTAAAAAAAAGTTTGTGAATTTTAAATACTTTAATAAGAAATGTAATACCAGTTGGTATACTATATAAGACAGTATAATAGTAGTGATATATTATTACAAAACTATACAATAACAATATGAGATCAATGATACATTAGTAAAAAACTATATAATTATACAGTATGAGAATGATACATTATTATATATTATAATGACACATTAACTCATATATTATTAGGAGCCTATTTATAAAATGCAACCTGGATAATATGTAGGAAATGCAGAGATATAGGTGTAATCAATATTGGATTATTATTTTACACAAAGATATGTATAAATATGGTTTAAGAAGATGAATGAAAAGAACTCTAGCAAAAGACAAAACATGGGAAACTGGAAGGAATGGTAATATATCTGTGTAATTTATATGATTCACATTTTGATATGGAAGAAGAATGGTAAGCAAGCTCACATCTTCTATTGGAGCTAAGAAGAAAAAGAGAGAGAGATGCATCATGAAATTACAATGTAATTCTCCATGTGCAATTTAGGGAAATAGAGAATATTAAAAACTGAATGGATAAGATTCTAACCCAGACCAGTAAGATTAGCTTTCCAGGCTAGCAACTTCTAAACCGGGACTTGGAAGATTAAAGGGTGTGAATCAAGTGAAGAAAGGTGAGGGAAAAAAATAATAATCTCAGTAGATGGAACAGCATGTTGATAGCCTAAGAGCAAAGCAACCATTGCATAATTGAAGATTCAAGGGAACTTTGTTATCAGATTTGGCTCTAAGGTTAAAGATGATGAGAATAAAAAGATAAGCAGTGGGAAGTTATTATAGGATCCTGATAAATTCTATTTAGGTATTTGGACTGTATCATGTAAAGAGATAGTTGAAAACCAAGTCCACATAGGCAAATAAAACAAATTTTTCTTACAACGTGCACATAATTAGAGTGACATCAAGACTGTAGACTGTAAAACAAGTTGGGAGCCTGATGAAGTAACTCAGAGGACAAATAATGGTAACCTAGAAGTGGGAAGAGATTGAATAATTCAAGAGCTACTTAGCATAATGAATAGACAATACATGCTTTTTGATTGAATCAGATAATGAGGCTATATGAGATAATCAGGATTCCCAGGCTATATAACATACATAATATATAAGGGATAGTAAACCAATATAAATTTATTTTCAGTAACTCTTACTCCTGCTTTTTAGTAAGATTCCACATCAAGAGCAAAGTCTACTAATATCAGATCATAGCACTTCTTGAATAGTGCTTAGAGGATACTCCTTTCTATTATGACTTACATGTTATCAAGTATTCTTCTCTTAAAGGGAAAAACATCATACCAAATGAGATTCATCTGTAGCAAGAAGAAGAAGTATCCTTTCTGCTCTAATATGAGTATAAATAGAATGGATGAGAATAATGGAAGAGAGACAGAGTTAGGATGCAAGCATATTAGAATTGCCTTCCATCTGCCAGAAAAACTATTGTAGGAGATGTTAGATGTAGGTGCAGAGCATTTTTCTTCACTTTGCTGCTGGGGCTGTGTAAGGAGATGCTTCAGAAGGTTCCCTTTGATAACATCGGGAAACTGTTACTGAAGTAAAAAAGAAACTGCATGAAGCAAGAGCGCAGAGGTAGGTCCTGAACCTACGCCCTTGAGTGTCTTTTGACTTCTGAGGTATGGGATGGGCTTGAAAAGATTGTGTAAGCTCGTCAAGGCACAGGGAAATAACTCTTCAGAGAGCCAGTGGAATTTCTATGGGTCAGTCAGGATAGGGAACAAAATCACCCTGTCACAAAACCCATATGTTAAAGAGAAAAGCTAGGGGATAGATTGCTAGCAGACTCGGCATATGATGTACCTGGAATAACTGGTTGAGGCAGCACCAGCAAAGAAAGACCAGGTCCTTAGTTAATCAATGCAAGACAGCGCAATTTCACCAGCTGCCTGTCAGAAGTTAAGAACATAGGATGGCAAGGGATTAGCTTAGGACATTCATCCCTAGAAAAGTCTAGGAGTGTCCTAGAGGGCAGCTTGGTGAGCTTCCTGCATTTGTGAACCCCCAAATTAATGCAAGCCCCTACCTCAATCCCGAATATATACAAGCTGTATTTAGTAAGGAGGAAAGGGAAGTAAAAATAAGAACTACTGAGAGTGTGTACGGAGGAGATTGAGCTTTTCAAAACTCACTACTGAAACTTAATAATTGGCGAATATTTCCATTCATTACCTTCAGATGTCTAGTCCCTTTGGTGAAAGTAATTACCCATGGAAAACAAAGATGCTGTATTCTTTCTGCATATTTCCTAAATAGAATGGAAATTTATGAATAAACCACAATTGACTACAAGATTTGCTGCTGCCCCTGGGAACAATTTGTTACTTAATCTGTAACCCCTGGAGGATTTTACTAGTTGCCAAGCACATTTAGATATGGCCTTAAGAAATACATATACTGGCAACAGGTCTTTGGGGAGAAGGACGGGGATGTAGGACCGGGAAGCTGGGCAGCTGGGGATGCCGGGCTCGCTCCAGGCGGAAGGCTGCCCCTTCACAGAAGCCAGGCTGCCTGGCATACCTGGTGGGCTCAGGGTGGAACAAAAACCACCTTTTCCATTATTGCTTCCCTTTTCCTTTATCGCTTCTCTCTCTTCCCAGAAGCGCCCATTGTTAGTTAGATGAGTCCTTTGAATGTGCTTGGTTAACTATAAACTTTATCCTCCTCCTTGATTGTCTGCAAGATGGGATTAACGTTTGACCTTCACTGGTCCTTCTGTTGGCTATTGTTTCTATCTAATAAAAGTGAGACGGTGGAGTTGCTCGTGGCATCAGTCCTTTTCGACTGTGGTCCTCTGCTCTCAATCTCTTGCAGCTCTCGTTAATTCTTCTCCCATTGCCCACTGGAAGCGGCAAAGATTATAGGCTAGAACAAAAGCAAGTGGATCATCTCACTAGTCATTAAAAATAATTTATATGTGTATCTCTGATGGAACCTGATATACAAATTTGAAGACCCAGAGAGAGTTTAGCTAGCATCAGCCTTTAAACATTCATCAGTAACATGGGAATAGATTAAACTACAATGGAGAACAATATAAAGTTGGGAGAGAGGCAGAACTAAACTGAAACTAACACATGCATAATTGAAAGATAGACCCTGAAGAGAAGTACACAAACAAGATTTAGTAAAGCACTTCCTAAATATATCCTGATATATCCAGAGATATAGCAAAGCATTAGGATAAGTTACCACTCAGACTTTCTGGTATGTTAAATACATACACAGTTACGGAGTTAATTTATGGATGATTTGTTGATTAGGCAACCAGAGCCCATAGTGCATACAGTATGGTGGATTTAGTAACCTAAACATGGAATCCAGAAATGATTTGAGCTGGAGTGCTGTAAATAAATAATTAAATGAGGACAGGAAGAATATTTAAAGAAATAAAAGGAGCTATTGTCCTAGGAAGGGAAGCACAATTTTTCAGAGGTGTGGCAATTTCTAAGTATAAGCATGAAGAGTGCAAGGAAATCCATATGAAGTTACAACCTCCTGAAAATTCAAAAATCTAAGGTCATAAAGAAGGTTATTTGGAAAGAAATGTGACTAAGCCTTAGCGTGAGACATTTCATTAGTAAATAAGATTTCCAGAAGTCAGGAGGAAAGCCTCCATTGTGCTTAGAGAAAAATGATTTGGGAGCCAAATGATCAGTGAAGCAGGAAGGAAAGACAACATTTTTCAGGTATTCATGGATCCAGAAAGTTTACATGTTATGCTTTTTCAGCCTATGGGGAACTGACATGCTTACCAAAGAGTAGAGGATGTAAGATGGAAGAATTATTGCATTTTTTTCCACAAATGTGGTGATACATGGTTGCCTGGTGGGAAACAAGCTTAAAACTAGTAGTCAGGACTGGAGAAATGAGGCATGGGTGAATGTGAGAAAGGGACTGGGTGTACTCAGAAAAATACATTGTTTCCTCGTCTCCTTTAAGATAGAAAAAAGCAGTTGTAGGTGAGGAAAAGAATGAAAATTACAGAATCTGCATAGCAAGTACAAAATTGTAGTTCAAAAGTGAAGCAAAGTAGAATCTAGCAAATATTGAGCAAAAGATGTAATTCGTTTGGCTCAATTTTAAGAAAAACCTCAAGAGTACAGATAATAAAGAATGAACCACTAGAAATGGAAATGAATTCTAGCAGCAAGATTATTGTTCCTGTAGTTAACAATATTCATTCATTTGTAGAGAATATATACCAATTAAAGTTCTTTAGATGATTTCTTAATTTTATTTTTATTTTTTATTAACATGTAATGTATTATTGTTTCAGGGTGATAGCTCTGTGATTAATCAGTCTTACACAATTCACAGCACTCACCATAGCACATACCCTCCCCAATGTCCATCACCCAGCCACCCCCATCCCTCCCACCCACCCCCAACTCCAGAAAGCCTCAGTTTGTTTCCTGAGATCAAGAGTCTCTTGTAGTTTATCTCCCTCTCTGGTTTCATCTTGTTTCATTTTTCCCTCCCTTCCCCCACGATCTTCTCTGTCTTGTTTTTCAAATTCCTTATATTCCTCTTATGGGGAAGCGAAGTAAGAAAAGGGCAGGATTGTGATAATAAACAATTTTGTAGTAGGCTCTAAACAGATTTCTCTAAATTAAACTGAACAACAAATAGACTTTGAAACTATCATTTAAACAAACGAATGTAAGAACAGAAAACAACATAACAATTAATACTAAACACATGAAAAGAGGAAATTGAGAATGGAGAAGAAATTCTGTAATGCAACTATATCTCTATTTTCTTATAGCTGAGGCACAATAGATAATGTAAAAAATAATATGAATAGTAGAGATAATAATGGAGTGACTATAAGAAGAACTACAAATAGAAATATGCAAATAAAGTTACATTTCATTTGATGAGTTGAGGGTTGATAGGGAGATAAAGCCTAACTTACAATGTCAACTCACTAGTTCTTTTGAATTTTGAAATATACAAGTGTTACTTGAAAAACAATATCTAAAAAATAAAATTAGAGCTTGATAAAGTATGACTATATATTGTTGAAGGTGAAAAAGAGGAAGCAACACATAGGGAATAGCAAAAGAGGATTCATGGAAAATGTAGTATTTCCACTGTGCCTGAGACACTTGAGAAGTCCTGCAGCGGTTATTAAAGAACAGAAGGAACACAGGTATATTGATTTTGTGAGACAATGAATATTGACAAGAAGGCTCAAGTTTCAATGGAACTTGACTCAAAGGTGGCAAATTTGTCACAGTTCATAGCAAGAAAAAAGAACACATGTAAAATAGGACCTGGAATCAAAGCATGGGAGTGTGTCTTTAAGCCTACAGCTTGGACAATGCCATTTCCACATCATAAGACATACCTGTTGGTTTCATAAACTTTTAAGAATCTTTATTCTTTCCAGGTCAGCTCAGCCAAGTTCTAAGGTAAATTTTAATTATTTTATTTATTATATATATTTATATATATATTATTTTATTTAAACATAAGTGAAATAAAAAACTGACTAAATAAATAAATGAGAAGTAGATTTTTATTATTTATATAATTCTCACTACTTACCAGTTACTGCTTTAACTATTCTAGAATGGGAAATCAATAAAAAGGGCACTCACTGAACACCCTTACTCTTTTCACTCATTTATTCTATTTTCCTGATTAATTTAGTTTGATCCTTAACACTAAAAAATTATACCTTACTTTTTGACCTGCTTAACTGTATGCTGTGGGGTTTAAATAAAATTGTTTGTTGTTATATAGAAATAAAAACTTAACACAAATAAATGGTCTCCACATCCATTACATTATCATTACTTATCCTAATGACAGTACAGAAGTTTCAGAAAAAAAAACTTTGTATATATAATTACCTTGTAAATGGAGGTATTAGATATTAGATATTAGATATCTAAATAGATATTAGATTTTAGATATTAGGTATTAGATATTAGATATAATATTAGAATTGGAAAGTAAAAGTGATTTAAGGTAAACACTGACTCTACTCTTATCCAGAAATAAAAATATACTGAAAATTTGTATTTGTTAAAAATATTCATTTTTATGTAATAATGTAATGAAAAAAGGTTACTAAGAAAGTTCTATGATAACTTACTACTTCTTCATGAATGTTTTAATGTTTAATTTTTAATAATAAAATATCTCTACTTCTATTAAAGATAAGAAAACCTAATTAAAAATAATACAATTTTTGTTTTTAGATCAGTGAGCATCTTTTATTTTATTTTATTTTTACTCAATTATTTAAATAAAAACAAAAACAGTTCATCCATTTCTCATTCCCACCCCCTGGAACTCTGCCTCTGAAAACCACAAACCTTTTCTCTGTTTCTATGAGCTTGGTTGATTGTTTAATTATTTTTTACCTATTTATTTATTCATTTATTTATCATTCCAGTTAATATAAAAAAGAACATACTGTATTTTTTTTCTCTCTCTCACTTATCAATTAACATGATGCCCTCAATGTACACCCATGCTGTCACAAATAGCAAGTTTTCATTGCTTTTTATGGTTGAATAATATTCTAGTGTGTGTGTGTGTGTGTGTAACAATTTCTTTAATGATTCATCCATGGATAGACATTTATGAATAGAGAAATCAGTATTTTGTCAAAACTAGCTTTTGGGGGTGCCTGGGTGGCTCAGTGGGTTAAAGCCTCTGCCTTCGGCTTGGGTCATGATCTCAGGGTCCTGGGATCAAGCCCCACATCAGGCTCTCTGCTCAGCGGGGAGCCTGCTTCCCCCTCTCTCTCTCTGCCTGCCTCTCTGCCTACTTGTGATCTCTGCCTGTCAAATAAATTAAAAAAATGTTAAAAAACAAAAAAAAAACCTAGCTTTTGGATGTGTGACATTCCTAAACTTTGGAAAATGAAATAACGTAACTAAACAGTTTGGCAAATGGATAAATAGCCTTTGGGCATGTATTCATTTAATTTTTATATTTTATTTTGTTATGGTATGAATTTTTCCACACCTTTTTACATTAATATATTTTGAAAGCAACATGAACTATTCATAAAAGCACCATGTTTCAATTTTTTGTAAATGAATGCAAATAAAAATATATTTTATTCCACTAATAGATTTAATAGAACATGTTTTTAATAAGTAGTAATGGTAATATTTTTGATATAACAAGTTTATGCTTTAGATACTCAGAGAAATGTTCTTTTGAACAGACTATTTGCTAGTTCGAACAGCATGTATGAGAACATTACAGGACATACATTCTTAATAATTACTGAGCAATATGTTCAATCTAAGCAAGTATTATTGATTGCTTTGTGACAACATTGTGCCCTCCTTGGACATATAAATTATGCTTATAATGTTATTTTAAATATATTTCCATTATAAATAATATATGCATAACTGTTAAACATTTAAATCGTGAATAATGCTCTTTATTTTTCTTCATTTTTAATCAATTTATGCTTATGATCCTTGTCTGACCTTTGAATGGTCTTATAGGTTTTTCAGAGCTAGAATATTATATCAAAATTTAATTTATAGTACTTAGCTTTACAACAAAATCAGGAATGTTCTAGTTTTTTCTTTTTTTAATCTACTCAAGTACCTTAAGAAACATTTGTATCCTTCTTGTACGTGAGTGAATGCATTTTGTGAACCGAACCACCTAAATTGTAAGATTTTACTTGGTTCTATTAGCCCGTATTAGACATTTGAAAGACTGAAAGATTTGCACTAACCTAATCTTTTTTTTTTTTTTTTTTTTTGTCATCCAAGAAAGTGAGAAAAATACTGGCCTTGTTATTAGCATGAGTCCTCTTATCTGAGTAGAGAACCCAGTGACCTTCGTGCTTACTAGACTTCTCAGAATATCAGTAGTACTCACTTATTAATTAGATTCAGAAAGAGCTATTTATTGTAATAAAACTAATGACATAAAATAGCTATTTGTCTCCTAGCTCTTTCAAGAATTTCAGTGGCTATCCGAAAGAAGTTTTCTGAATGTTTTAAATGAAACTGGTGACTTTTTGTCAGATATCATCCTGATGCCTTGTGATTATTTAAAAATTAGACAGAAAAGAGACATAAATTAGCAGAAAGAGAGCAGGAAATTCTAAAAATGCTGATGGGACACCATTCCCCCTGCCCATGTAAAAAGGACATATTGAAAAATTTTGTGTGTCCCTTAGGTCCAATGGGATGACAGATTTATTTTGTTTTGTTTTGTTTTAAGATTTATTTATTTCAGAGAGAGAGAGAGAAAAAAAGCATGACAGGGAAGGGCAATGGGAGAGGAAGAGAGAATCTCAACCAGACTCCACCCCTAGCATAGAGCCTGATCTGGATCTCCTATCCCTGAGATCAGGACCTGAGCTGAAATCAAGAGTCCAACACTCAACCTACTATGCCACCCAGGTGCCCCTGGATGACAGTTTTTATTGTATCTTTCACCTTTCACTTTTTTCTGAGTTATGATTTTATGTCCTTATGATACAGAAATTACTCCTAACCATTGCCAAAATGGAATTAATCTGAATGCATAGAATGCCTTCATTCTTCACCCAGACTTTTACTCACCCTAAAATTAGATTTGGCATTTATTTATAGCTCTATCACTTGTCTCCATAACTGATAAATTTGTTACTACTTGTAGGTTAAAATATTGCCTCTAGGGGCACCTGGGTGGCTCAGTCATTAAGCATCTGCCTTTGCTTCAGGGCATGAACCTAGCATCCTGAGATCTAGCCCTGCATCAAGATCCCTTCTGAGCAGGGAGTCTGCTTCTCCCTCTCCAGCTCCACCATGCTTGTGTTCCCTTTCTCACTATCTCTCTCTATCATAAATAAATAAAATCTTAAAAAATATAATATTACCTCCAAAGTGAAAAGGTGTTATAAATATATATTTAGAGTCACTAAAAATTAAGTAAAATTGTTATTTCTTCCCATACATATGTAACATGTGTCTTCAATAAAATGATTTAGTCAAAACAGTACAACGAAATATATATATGTAATCATTAGTACAAATTTGTGTCAGTGGCCCATATAAATAATAATGATGATGATAATAGTATCTAGCATGTATTAATACACTGATTGATGATAGTTTAAACATTCAATAAGAATTCAGTTTATTGCATACATTCTCAAGGGGCAGTATCTACCCAAGAGGCAGAAATTGGTTCTGAAGTGGAAGGAGAGAAAAATATATCCAATATTATAGTAATTTCTGACCCTCTAAAGGGCCACACTGTATAAGCCAATATACAGAACATTCATGATATAAAAGTTTAATGGTGAGGAGTTAGGATAAAAAATATCCATAAAGTTTCCTTAATGGGGCAATAAAGATAAAAGTTCAAACAAACAAACAAACAAACAAATACCTGACTCATTTAATCTTCAGAGAACCTATGATAGAATGATACTATCTTAATGATAACATTTTAATTAATAGAGCCAAATCCAGAAACTTTTGCCCAAAGTTATAGATCTGGTCATTGGTAAAAAATGGAACTTAAATGCAGCTCGGGATTGTAGTCCACTCTCTAGGACTCCTAACCAGTATGTATACTGTCTCTTTATACAAAAAACAGAACTCAATGTATGAATTGTATTTTATTAAACAAATTTTTTAAAAAGTTGAAAAAATATATAAATTTATGTAGTGTAAAATTCTCTATCATTAATAATTAGTTTAAAAAGTAACAACCTTATAAAATTTTAATCTAACTTAGAGATTTGGATACATAACTAGTAGCAATATAACATACATTGCCTTTACTATATTATAATTGCATGTTAATTAACTTTAATTTTTCATTGGACTGATGATATTTGAAATTAACAGTAGCTCCAGCTTATAGAATAATGATAACTTTGAGTGCACATTTCTTATTTCTTTGAAAATATAACCTTCATATTTTGTACTTACCCTTCACTCATTTGATAAATTTTAACAAGAAAACTCACTTGAACTTGCGTATTATTTACATGTTAAAAGCTAAAAATAAAAAAAAAAGTCTGTTTTCTCACTCACAGTTTATGCTTATCCATACTGTCATTGCAGTAAATATTATCACTCTTTAATTCACATTTTCTGACAGCAGTCAAGCCTCATTAGTCTTTCTGCTGCAAGGTAAAAATTAAATTTCTATTTAGTAAAAAATGCATCAAGTAAGCATCAAGTTGATATTATAATCTCTTCCACCTTCATGAATAAGCTATCTACAACAACTAAAGAAAAAATGGCCTAAAAAAACTAAGACAACACATTTCTGGTTAATTAGAATAATGTGAAAATAATATACATTAAATGTGAGCAAATGAATATAAAAACATTTTCATTTTAGGACATCTTTTTAAAAATATTCTGTGGTCATATCAAAGTATCTAAAAATAAATACAGAAAAGCCAGGGGCACCTGGGTGGCTCAGTGGGTTAAAGCCTCTGCCTTCAGCTCAGGTCATGATCCCAGAGTCCTGGGATTGAGCCCCGCATCGGGCTCTCTGCTCGGTGGGAAGCCTGCTTCCCCCCTCTCTCTCTGCCTGCCTCTCTGCCTGCTTGTGATCTCTCTCTCTCTCTGTCAAATAAAATCTTAAAAAAAAAAAAAAAAAGAAAGAAAAGCCAACAAATACTAGCCAAGAAATGATAGTTTCATTGAAAACTTAATATTCAGGATCTACTCGCCAAAAGAAAATTTTAGCCCTTTTATCTGTGACTCTGCTCCCAGGTCAGTATAAACAGTAGTATGGTTGGAAATGTTTTTCCTAAACAAAGATGTATATAGTTATTATTTGGAGAAAAAGATATTTAAGAGTTAATTTTTCATTGATATCAAACCATAGGTGTATATTTCTTCAAGTACAGTGTCCAAGAAATACCAACAAATCCTTAAGGAATCGTGAATTTTGAAGTTAAAAGGCCGGCCACACATAAGAAATATTGAAGCAGGTAACAATTTATATGTCATGTTTAATTTTAAGTAAATTTATTGTTTCTAATCAATTTAATTATATTGGTACATGTGCATTAATTAGAAATTAAAATTTAATAGTGTCATACTCATTTATTTTCAGCATCTAATACTACCATCTGCCAAACTATATAAGTACTGAAACTCAATTTTAAAATATGCAATAAAGGCAATTCTGGAAAAATGCATATTTTAAGATTTTTCATATTGAAATTTAAGGTAGTGTCTTATAATCAACAAGTATTGACTATACTTATTTTTTTTTTTAATTTGTCTACAGGGGCCCTCTAGGGATATTTTGGTGCAGTCTACAAAATGAATTGCCTGGTCAAGCAGCACTGCAATTAATTAACCACAGAAATCTGTGGTTGGCTATGGGATACAGCCGAGGGCAATTTCCCTGCTTCATGAATGACTCAGAACTGGAATGAGTAATGGAGTAGAAATCTCTTTGGCCTTAGCGCCATCACAGAATTGTTTTTGCCTGTTGCTCATTTTGCATTTTTTTTGTTTGTTTGTTTGTATCAGAGACTAGATACCAAGTGTTCATTAAGTTGTAATACATAGATTTTTGAAGCCTATAAGAAAACATGTTGTTTTTGTATGGGAAAAAGGAATGGTGTGCAAGACTCTATACGTGTGGGGCGCCTGGGTGGCTCAGTGGATTATGCCGCTGCCTTCGGCTCAGGTCATGATCTCAGGGTCCTGGGATCGAGTTCCGCATCGGGCTCTCTGCTCAGCGGGGAGCCTGCTTCCTCCTCTCTCTCTGCCTGCCTCTCTGCCTACTTGTGACCTCTCTCTGTCAAATAAATAAATAAAATCTTAAAAAAAAAAAAAAAGACTCTACGTGTGGCATTAACAACAGAAAACTAATTTGATGAAAATAACTAAGGATGCCTCCATTCATTCCATGTGGCCAATATCATTTTGGAGTGGGATAATGCAGAATTAACAGTTCTATGGTTTATAAGTAATTGAAGCATTCACATTGTCAAGACAGTTGACAGGAAGTGAGATTTGAGAGAGCTACTGACCCACGAGCTAAAAATGTATAAGCATAAATAAACACAAAAACCCTTCCACTTAGACTCGTTCTGTATCACATCTCTAAATGATAATGAAAATCACATTATTCATTTTCACATAAATGAAGATGATTCATGAGTTTTATATTGATTAATTGAAGATAAGAAGTATTTAGCTATATATTGTAGTGAAAAGAATTAAACATATAATTGGATGATAAAATATATCATCCTGAAACTAATGAAAGAATCTATCTGTCTTCCGTATTTATTATTTAATAAAGTTCTCATATTCTAAAATTATTTTCTTTTTATATTACACTTTGTCCATCCAGTTTGTATGAATAAAAATTATTATCATATCTGATCTGAACAGTAATGTGTCATTGTGTATAAAGAAAATGAGCAATATCAGTATAGACTGACAGTGAACTATATTGTTCTAATAAATATTCACTTCAATTCACTACCATTTATTCCATGGTAATAAAAACTGTATATATATAGTTTGAACATTCTTTAGAATGCAAATAGAAAAAGTGAGCTAAAGTTATGTAGAAATGTAATGTCCTGTCTATAATATCCACTGAGTCATCTGATACCTTTTATAGTAATATATAGTATTATAGAACCAAGTTAGAAATTAATGCAAATGCAAGAAAGAGGTGATTTATATTAGGGATCTGGTGATTTCTCAACATCACAATCACAGTGAAAAATAAAACTTTCTCTTTTTAGTCTGCATGCTGAGAAAAGTCATATACATTACCCAAGAAATAGGATGAAAATTTAAAAATATATATGTAAATAAGTCAGAACAACACACTGTAAAGTAACTTTTATCCTCAGCTATACTGTAAAATAATAATAAAAAAAAATCCAGCACATAAGTGTTATCTAAAGTGCTTCAGGTCAGATGCCTGGGTGGCTCAGCCAGTTAAGTGTCTGACTCATTTTGGCTCATGTCCTGACTTGGTTGTGAGATCAGATTCCGTGCTGGCCCTCCATGCTGGGTGTGGAGCCTGCTTGGAATTCTTTCTCCCCTCTCTCTCAGGCAAAATTCTTTTGCCTGAAGCCCGCCTCCCTTAAAAAATAGTACTCTGGGAAAGAAATGTTTATTATAAAAATAGTACATTTGACCTCATATACAATTTCCTTAAGACAGGTATTTTAAAATCCATTTAGGCTACACATGTTCAATAAAGTATTTTGGGTGGGGCAAGCAGGACTAAACATGCAGGATCATAAAACTCTTTAAAGTAGTGTCAGAAAATGGAGTTTTAGGTGAAATAGGGAATGAAATGTACACATTGTAATGAGGCAATACAAATAATACTTTGCCATGATAGACTTAGCTGCCAAATAACAGCAGTACCAAGATTTTTCATTTCTATGTTATTATTATTGAGAGCACTGGGAGAAAAAAAGCAAGCATAGTTTGAACCAGAGAAAAGCCAAACTGTAATTACTACATGTATGATTAAAACAAAGTGCCAACTTCAAAACTCAGTTCTTTCTTCTGTAAAGTGGAAAACACTATCTCACACAAGTGGATTATGTTGGCTTTATGTTGTTTTATGAAAGGAGCTATTTTGGCCCTGTTATATATGTACTTCCAAGCTTTTAATTGCCAGGGTAACATTTTGGGCTAGCAACATAAATTCCACACATATATTTAAATTAAATATATATTTAAATATATGAATATTAAATAATCATTAATAATAAGCAAATTATAAATATACTATATATTATTTAAATATATTAATAATGAAATATAAATTTAAATAAATATTAAATATATGATTTATAATATATTATAAATTATATATGTATGTATTTAATTGAAAGTCTCAAAGTAGAGCCATGCTTAAACTAGGGCATAGGTGTGTTCATACGAATTGCAAGGGAAAATCCATGCACTGGTAAGTGTAGGATTTCAGTATTATAAAATGTGTGCCCCTATCCTCACTTTGCCATCCTTAACAGTAGGCGTTTAACCTGGGTTCCATAGATAACACCCATGTGATCACTAAATTGAAGATTGTGATGAAAAAAAAGGTCACTTGGGGACACCTGGATGGGTGCCTTCCACTCGGGTCATGATTCCAGGGTCCTGGAATCGAGTCCCGCATCGAGCTCCTTGCTTGGCGGGGAGCCTGCTTCTCTCTCCGCCTCTGCCTGATTGTGTGCTCTCTCTTTCTTTCTCTCTCTCTGACAAATAAGTAAATAGAATCTTTAAAAAAAGAAAAAAAAAGTCATTTTGAGAGACATAAGTTTCAGAGACTGTAGTGGGAGAAATTCTAAAAACAACCTTTATTCCAAGAGCCTGCAGTGGTGAGTGAAAAGCCCTTACCAAACCACTTTGGTGTCAGGTTCTCGACACCAGCTATTAGATACTGTAATTTGGGTAGCGCTTTTGGCTACAATGCTTGTAAACCTGATTTCATACCATCAAATGTCCCAGAAAATCCTTTGGGCTAACAGCCTTTAATGAATTATTCTGCTTGAATCAGAGAACATCTTAGAACATTAACTGATACAGATGAAAAATCTGTTCAGTTAAGCTAATAGTAATACATTAAGGCTGCTTTAACCCCTGGACTTATGGTTATAAAGGTGAATAATGAACTAATTTATTTGGAATAATCTAAAGATATTCTGAAATAGGAGATAATATCGTTTCACCCTGCATCAGGTGAAAGAAGAGTGGATACCTCAAGAAAATCTCATTTCATAAAGAATAAAAAAAGAGAGTTAAGGGATATTTGGAAAGCCAATAATAGATCAACTGCAAGTGAATTATTGTAAGAACAAAGCAGAAATAAAAGTTTTAATGTTTCCTGAGTCTTTCCTGATTCCTTAAAGCCATATGCATTGTCGTAAAGACACTAAAACGTGCTAATACCCTTTCCACTTTCCTTTTTATAATGAGGCTTAAAATTAACAGAAATTGTTGGTAAACATCATTGAAAATAATGATGAAATGATGATGGCAATTGTGATGATAGGAAAAGGAAGGAGTAAATAATTTGTGTGAAAAACTTCTATTTAATTCCTATTTTATATAAAGTATGTGAAAAGTTGTTTGAGGTTCCCATGATTGAAGTAATAGATAGTTTTTAACAACTTTATTGAGATATAATTTTTTATATCATGCAATTATATGTTACGGTGTATAATCCAAGAAGTTTTATATATTCACAGAATTATGCTTCCATCACAGCAATGAATTCTAGACTATTTTCATTCCCTCCAAATGGAAAACATGTGCCAATTAATTGCCATTCCCTCAACCCCCATGCCTAGGCAACCATAAACACAGTTTCTGTCTCTATTTGTTTATTCTGGACATTCCATGTAAATAGAATCATATAACATGTACTTAACATAAGCTTTATAAGATTCATCCATGTAACTATTAGGTAAAAAACTTCTTATTTTTACACATTTAATATTATGATTACAGAATTAGCAATAAGAAAAATAAAATATTAAAAAAATATTAGGGCTGAGTTATTCTAGTGATACTCTACTTAGGACATTTAATTGAATATTGCTATTCAAAATATTTTCTAATAATCTTTGTCTCAGATGGCTAACAATTTACAATTTTGATAAACCTAATACTTTAGAGAATGTGTTTAGGGATTCCTTAATAGATCATGGTTTCTTAAAAAGATAGATATTATGTCTCATTCATGTTTTTTTTACTCTCAAGATATGTGGAGTTATGCCTTGTTCAAAATAAACCCTCAGCAAATGTTTATAGCTTTGCTCAATATATTATTGCAATACGTGTGTGTGTGTGTGTGTGTGTAGGTATCCCAAGCTTTTCAAAGCCACTTAGCTTTTATGAAAGACCTATGTTAGTACTTGTTTTTGCTAACCTGAAGCAACTCAAAAAGGATTGTCACCTTTATTAAATAAGAAAAACATGAAAAGCCAAAATAGTGTTCAGCATTTGTTTTTCAGGGAGCCATTAGAAGCCGTGGGCACCCCAGCAGTGAAAGTGACACCACCAACCTCCTTCTCTGGAACTACAGTCAGCATCTCAGCACCAAGCTGCCATAGCTTTGAACTGTCTCTGAGCATCTGTGCTTTATCTCAGTTTATTTTGTGCATCTGTTAGCAAGATGTGTCCTAGGGTCTCAGAAAAGCCTAAGAGATGTTATTTTTTGAGTCTGAGAAAGTTCAAAAAATTTTTCATGTAAATTAACTGTAATTGCTTCTTTGTTTTACACCATTTTTGCTTACAGTTTCATAAGAACACTAACTTTTGGAGGGCAAGAAAAACCTGGACTGTTAATCAAAATGTACTTTTAGAAGTTATAATTCCTCATCATTAAGTATATTGTTTTACTCAGAAATAAACAATATATTCTATATTTCCCTTAGAAATATACCATCTGCAACACTTTGTAAAATAAATTTTTTTTTTCCAAACTAGTAATGGCATCTACAGGAGTCACTCAGATGTCTCATGAGGTATCTTACAAGGCAACACTGAGTAGGGTAATAGTAGCTTTGGTGAAAGGGAATTTAATTGTCATTCCCCAACAAATGCTTTTCTCAGCGTGATGATCACATAATTGTGAGAAAATAAGTGAAACCCTGAGTTTGGCACGTTTAATCTGGTTCTTCCTGCCACTGACTGCTTGCAAGGGTGAATATTACAAAGGAAACAAGAGGAGGAGAAAGGCAGTAAAAATAAGATGGGCATGCTGAGTCTATGACTGCAACTACTACTTTTTCAAATTTAACAATGAATCTCTCAATACTATAATAAAACAAAAATGAACCCAATAGTACAGAAACACTGCCTACATTTTGTCTCTTTATTCTCTTAAACAAACAAAAAGAGTACTAATGTCATTAATATTCCTTTTTAGTACTCTATGATAGCAAAATAATTTATTGGGCAGAGCAGTAAAATTAGATAAGTACTATAATTTTCTCTAACACTGAACATTATTCATAAGGTTTTTGTGTGAAATTACTATCCATTATCAAGTGATCTATTGTACATTATTTTTTAAAGATGTATTTATTTATTTTAGAGAGACAGAGACAGAGAGAGAAGTGGGTAGGGTGAGGGAGAGAATCCCAAGCAGACTCCCACTGAGTACAGAGCTGATGAGGGACTAGATCTCAGCACCCATGAGATCACGATCTGAGCCAAAACCGAGTCAGATGCTCACAGACTGAGCCACCCAGGTGCCCCAATCTATTGCATATTACTGAAAAGGTGCCATGTTCAGGTACAAATTGAATCATGCCACTAGAAGCAGAGGTAATGGAAGCCCTTAATTTACCAAAAAAAAAAAAAAAAAAAGTTTAGAAAATGTTCTGAGACTTTAAATGATTTTTTAGTCATTATTAATATTAACTAAATTTTGAGGACATATAATCTGCTTTTTTTCTTTTTATTAGTGTAGATTTGAAGTGGCCTTCTTTGGGAAGAATGTAATTGACATTTTTAAACAATCATTGATTTTAAGTATAATCAGGTGATTTTTCAGGTTTTACCAGATTACATGTATAGACAGGTACACCTCCAAACCCACAAAGATACATGAAGAATAAATGTAGTCAAACATTTCTGTGAAAGCCCAGGAGAACTAGTACTTAATAAAACCAGTCAGTTATAGAAAACTATTGAAATGCCCAGAGAAAAAAGTTTAGAGAGGAACACAGAGGCCACTTTCATCATGGGGTTAATTCAATAGTTCTTGGATTGGATGGTGGGTTTAAAATGTATGTTTTGTCATTACTCTTCAAAATCCACATAAATATGAGGTATAGACTTTCAAAATTTTCACACATTATATAAATCAATTAAAAACAAAATATATATATACCAGATCATATAGTTCATTAATAGAAATGTTTTAATTTTAATCTTTTCCTTCAAAAGGGTAAATGTTAACAGAACACAGGAAAGGAGTTTTATATGACATATATATATGAAATATATTCATATATTTATGAATATATTTCATGACAGAAAATATATTTATGAATCTTAGATTAAAATCTATATGTCATCTACTATTCTTTTGAATAAGCCTCCAAAATATTTTTCTTATTATTTAAAATATTTCTTAATACTTAAAATAAGTCTTTAATTACCTTCCATATATATATATATATATATATATATATATATATTTGTGCCAGATTTGTAACAGAGAGAAGGGTAATAATAGGTTTGGAAATGACCATTAGCCAACACCTGTCATTTCCTGACTTGCTAATTTTAGCTATTCTAACTGGTGTGAGGTGGTATCTCATTGAAGTTTTAATTTGCATTTCCCTGATGCCAAGTGATGATGAGCACTTTTTCATGTGTCCTTTGGCCATTTGGCTGTCTTCTTTGTTTACCTACAATCACGAAACTGTGAGTCCCAGTTTCATTATGTATATAAAAGTAGGAGGTTGATAATCACTAATATTCCTTCTAATTGTAAGATCCTTGATTTCACATACAAAGAAAATTTAAAATGCGGTAAGTACTGTGGATCACAAGCTACAGATTGTTTCTGTTAGCAACCATAACTGGTTTATTTCACTTGAGCTAAAGTGCTGTGTTTATGTTCTTACATGTTCACTGTTTTGAAACTGTATATCAAATTTATAAAAGTAAAATGCTTTCAAAAGTTTTGCTTGTTATCTCTAGGCATTATAACTGAAAATGTAGTACTATGAGAATCTCAATGTTATTAAATATTTTCTTGATAATATACATATTAATATTTGTATTTGAGCTGTTTTCTTAAGTGTCCAGTTCCTCTCTCTGTAAATCAAATATTATTCAGTTATTTTCTTTTTTTTTTTAAAGATTTTATTTATTTATTTGACAGGGAGAGATCACAAGTAGGCAGAGAGGCAGGCAGAGAGACAGAGGAGGAAGCAGCCTCCCTGCTGAGCAGAGAGCCCGATGCAGGACTCGATCCGAGCACCCTGAGATCATGACCTGAGCCGAAGGCAGTGGCTTAACCCACTGAGCCACCCAGGCGGACCCTATACAGTTATTTTCTAATGCTACTTTTTGGTCCTTAATTAAACTTACATTTAAAAATATTTCATATAAGACATGGCATTTTTTTAAATCTTTTTTTTTTTAAGATTTTATTTATTTATTTGAGAGAGAGACAGTGAGAGAGAGCATGAGCAAGGAGAAGGTCAGAGAGAGAAGCAGACTCCCCATGGAGCAGGGAGCCCGATGTGGGACTCGATCCCGGGACTCCAGGATCATGACCTGAGACGAAGGCAGTCGTCCAACCAACTGAGCCACCCAGGTGTCCCAAACATGGCATTTCTTACCTTACTTTGAAACATCTGAGAAAAAAGCAGAGTTTGAATAAAATGAAATAAATTATCATGACTTTAGTGCACAATTATACATAGTATGTCTATCAAATTGTGTGGGTTGTTCTTTCTGAATAATATTCAGCATTTATTTAAGATGGTATAATATTAACTCTTGTTCAACAGACTATCTTTATGTTAAAATCATACTAAAAAAAAAAAAAAAAGCAATATTGGGATGCCTGGGTGGCTCACTTGGTTAGGCAGCTGTCTTGGGCTCAGGTCATGATCGCAGAGTCTTAGGATGGAGCCCACATCGGGATCCTTGCTCAACCTGGAGCCTGCTTCTCTTTCTCCCTCTGCCTGCTGCTCCCCTTGCCTGTCCTCTATCTCTCTCTCGTATTTCCCTCTCTTGTATTTCTCTCGTATTTCTCTCTCTTGTATTTCCCTGATGCTAAGTGATGATGAGCATTTTTTCATGTGTCCTTTGGCCATTTGAATGTCTTCTTTAGAGAAATTTCTTTTCATGTTTTCTGCCCATTTCTTGATTAGATTATGTTTTCCTTGGGTGTTGAGTTTGATGACTTTTTATATAGATTTTGGATACTAGCCCTTTATCTGATATGTCATTTGCAAATATCTTCTTCCACTTTGTCAGTTGTCCTTTGGTTTTGTTAATTGTTTCCTTTGCTGTGCAAAAGGTTTTTATCTTGATGAAGTTTCAATAACTCATTTTTGCCTTTGCTTCCTTTGCCTTCAGAGACATGTCTAGCCAGAAGTTGCTGTGTCTATTCTTCCCAGAGCAATCTGTACATTCAATATAGTCCCTATCAAAATACCATTAGAATTTTTCACAGAGCTGGAACAAATAACCCTAAAATTCGTATGGAACCAAAAGAAAGTTGAAAAATAAAACCAAACCAAACCAAACCAAACCATCACATTCTGAACTTCAAGCTGTATTACAAAGTTGTAGTCATCAAGACAGTATGGTACTGGCACAAAAACAGACACATAGATCAAAATGGAACAGAACAGAGAACCCATAAATGGACCCTCAACTCTGTGGTCAAGTATATTTGACAAAGAGGGAAAGAATATCCAATAGAGAAAAGATAATCTTTTCTACAAATAGTATTGAGAAAATTGGACAGAAGAATGAACTGGATGATTTTCCTACACCCTATTTGATTACATTTAAATTTAGATGCCTTAAAACAGATATACTAGTCTTGCATATCTTACTTTGCTTGCTAACTAATCACTTTTAAAATACTTTCAGATTTCCCTTCTTCTAATTGCTTTCCACATCACCAATATACTATGAGGATGTTTGGTAGTAGTTTGGTTTCAAATAGTAAATGGTACATTTTTGAATACCTTATAGTGGGTTTAAAAACATCAGAGTCATTGATTAATTGCACATTGTTTGCCAACTTGTCACTTTTCTTTATTTGACCTAAGGTCAGTATCAAGTTTTGACTTTCAGAAAAATGTATGTTTTCACTCCATTCAATTGTATTGATTACATATTTTAATAACTAGCTATTGTATCTGTTTCATTGCAATGAAAATTGTCATCCTTCTTACAAATCATATTTTAATGGCTCAGAATAAGATTGGCTTCATTCTATAAATTTATATTTTGAGCCATAGACTAGTATGATTCTATTTGTACAAAATAAAATACTGGATGAGTTAATTTTCATTTCCATGTGAGCTGCTGAAAAGTGATATTTAAAAAATTTACTACGGTTTCCTTTTTCTTGGAGACTCATTATGTTAATTTTCAAGTCTATGTGTGACTATGAGACTATGATGATATTAACAAACAATTTCTTTATTTGTAAAATAACTAGAATGGAAAAATAATAAATAATTCAAGGAATGAAGAAACACAGAGAAAGCCAACATTTTTTTATTAATCATAATTTTACTAATGCAATTGATGTCATGAATTGTGCTTTCTTAAGTGTGCATTTTTCATCATAATTCTCTAATCTTGACAGGTATGCATGTGGCAATATTCTCCTTTTCTGCACAACTTAACCTTTATTGTCAGTTATAGTTTTGACTGTCATCTATTAACCTAAGCCTCTGTAAATCTGTTGGAAATTGTACACACACACACACAATTATATAGACATTTTATTACAGTGTAATTACCCTGATGTAATTATGACATAACTACTGTAATATTGATGAATCATGAATGATTGAGGAATATCATAAGATGGAAAATTTGGTTTTTTTAAATATGTTTTATATACCTGCCTCTCTACTTTTTATTGATAGAACATTATCTAAATATGTTATATTTAAAAGTAAATATTTTTGTCATTCCCTTGAAAAATCAGTTATAGAAATGTATTCATGATATTTGGAATTGATATTTTTAGAATCTAAAATACATGTACTTTAGGAAATTGTGCCAAATTTTATACTGGTTGGTATCTGTTGTTGTTCTTTAAAGCAATGTAATTTCAAATTCTGTTCAGGGATTACTTCTAGCAACTGTTTTAGCTGTGTTGCCCTGATATGGTTTCCAAAGAAGTAGAAAGTTTGTTTTCCTCCTGATTCCCCCATGGAGTCTATGGCACACAACATGAGCCCTATAATCTGCCATAAAGCAATATTGTATAAATGATGTTTACCTGCATACATTTTTTATGGCCATTTGGAGGCTTCGGTTCTGCGGGGAACCCATTTCCTTTTTACCCTGGGATCCTTTCTCATCACGATTAAACAAAGGCCCTCTCACTAACACAGCTGAGATAAAAGGATTTGCTGGGTCTCTATCACATCAGGCAGGTGATGACAGATCCCCATCTATTTCAGGAACAAACTTCAAACTAGCCACAGGTGATTTCCTTTCCATGCTGAATGGCCCAGCAGACATTATGTTTCCCACCACAGCGATTTCTAGCTTATTATTTAGCTCCATGACAGAAAAACAAGTAAAAGCTCAAGATTTTAAAATATGAACTGACACATTTAAAAAAAGGAAATTCATGTAGTTCTCTTTAATCTTCAAAGAGTGCTTCAACAAGCATTCTAATTTATAATATTAATTTTGCAAAGACATTTCAATTGCTTATTCATCTGTATTATAAAAATAGAAAGAGGTAGAAAAGGTAGAAGATATAGATGGATGGATGGATAGATAGATGGTAGACACAAAGCAATATCTATCTATGTGTCTACAATATTAGAAAGATGAATTTCTTAAACTTAATTAAAATATGAATCTACCCATTCTGTACATAGCAAAGAGGACTAATTTTTAAAATGATCTTGTGTAGAATTTAATGTCTTATGTGCATCCAAGACCCCAAAAGAACATAAAAAAGTATTTTTCAGAATTCTGTCCATCATCATCATCATCATCATCATCATCATAGTAAAACTTAACTATATTCACAATGTGTGGCCATGCTTCTGCTTTTTTGTATTCAATCTGGCATTTGCTCTGTTTCATAGCTTTTTAAGGTAGGAGTAAAGAGAGGATAGAGATGTTAAATAACTGGCTAAAGGTCACAGAGCTTTTGTAATAAAACATCATTTTGTTTCCTTGTGAACAAGAACATCATTTATGATTTATATCAGGGCAGCTCAGTAGCTGGATTGTTTATCTCTTAAATTAGTTTTAAAATTCTTGTACTGATTCTGGCAACATACAAATTTTATTTTCAAATCCTATATATTAAAACATTAATTCTAAAAGTGACTAATAGCCATTACATAATCAGTAATTTTGAGAAACATTGCAGTAAGGAAATTTAAGCATATTTATTTATTACCAGAATTATCTGAAACATTCAATTATTAACATGTATTATGATTCATAAAGAGGGGTATGCAGTCTTCAAACATTTGACCATCACAAAGCTTCTTTTGATGTTTCAATAAAACAGATTATTTTCTTGAGTAGTCAGTGTTAAACAGTTGAATAACCTTATAAAACATTTTCTAAGATATTGGAAATCAGAAGGATGTAGGAGGACTCTCCTCTCTATATCACTTAACTTCACATAAAGTATGGCCACAGAGCCAAATAAGGTGTTTGCTTAGTACATACATACCTCAATAAGAGTGGGTCAATGTAATGAACTAGTAGGGGGGGAATCTATCACTATACAAGAAAAATTCATTCAAGGGACTTTCTCAAAAAGCATGTTAATCCATATATCCTACTATTCCTTACTCTTGAAGATGACATAAGATGTATCATTCAGTTCTCCTATACTTCTATGTTATAGTGAAACACATAGCCTGGCATACTGTGATGGTAATACCAAGAAAAATTATATATAATTCTGAAACTACATGTCTCAAAAGTTGTTTACTTATTTTGGTGCTCATCCCCTTAATCCGTTATCTAGAAAATATTTTTGGTCATTTATGCTATAGTCTAGGCTTGTACAATGATGCAAAAATGAGAGCTGAACAATTACAAAAATAATAATTCAAAAACAGAAATTTTAGTCTTATAATTAACAGTATTTTCTTAGATATTACACTTCTATTCATACAATTACTACTACTACTGATGATGATTAAAATAATGGTTACCATTTACTTGGCACTTACTCCTTAAAAACTCAGAAAGAAGTTCACCATAAATGTTAAAAGCACAGACTTTAAGTCAAAGGACCTGCATTAAAACCAGATACACATATTTATTAGTTGTATAGGATTGGGTAAATTACTTTACCTCTCCACTCATTAATTTTCTCATCTGTTGTATATAAAACAGAGCTGTTATGAAAAATAAGTGAGATAAAATATTTACATTTTTAAAATCAGCAACTGAAAATAGTAACTATTTAATACATGTTAGGTATTGTCTACACCAACATTCTTCCCAGTTCTGTAAACTTACTCTCTAAAAGACTTTTCAGTAACTTCCTTTTTGCAATTTTATTTTTAATTTGGCAAACATTTTAAAATGGTATTAAGTTTGGCATTACATGCAGAAATAGATAAAAACAAGTTAAAATTCCTGCTTTAGTAGCAATAGTAACATTAAAAATTTTAATGGAACTTTAAACATGTGCAGTATCAGTAAAATGTCTTAGTGACTTGATGCCCAACATCATCCTTAGAAATAGTAACAAGTTCTTAAAGAAAACAATGAATAAGTGGATAAAAAAGAAGGAGTATAGACATGTCATTCAGAAATGTCATTCTGAACTCCAAGGTTACATGTCAAAAATTATACAATAATCTATCATTAGAATGTGTGCCTTTTGACTGTCTTTAGATGAAGTCTTCCTTCACCATGTTGAAACAAACAAACAAAAAAAGGGAAACCACCTAACTTACAAAAAATAACTTGTTAATCATTAGTGTGGTTCACTTTTTTGATAATATACCAAAATTTAAAATTCTTTCTGTGACTACTTTTTTAAAAAGATTTATTTATTAGAGAGAGAAAGAGAGAGAGAATGAGTCAGGGGAGGGGTAGATGGAGAAGGGGAGTGAGAATCCTCAAGCAGACTTCCCACTGAGTGGGATGCCCAATATAGGGCTCAATCCCTAACCCCAAGATCATGACCTGAGTTGAAATCAAAAGCTGGCCATTTAACTAACTGAGCCACCCAGGCACCCTGTGTGACTACTTTTAATTTAACTGGCCAGAACAGATTGCCACAAAGAGGTTAGAGGCATTCCTTATTTGTAAAGCCAGGGAATAAGCTGCAATTTATGGCAGCTGAGTATGGAAAAGAAATGAGCAGGAGAGTTTCTGGCAGGTAATTATTAAGGATGAGCATATGGAATATATATATATATATTTGAAGTCCTGGAAATTTATTTCCCTATTCTTTCCATTGTCAAATAATCATTAAAAAGTTTTCATGTACCAGAAGGGTATGTCTTCTTTGGAAGAAAGCAATTATTTTTAGTTCTCAGAACAATCTGGTGAATAAATGAAATTATATCCATGGTTCATAGTTTAAAAGATGACAACAACAACAACAATGGCTTATAGGGGTTACATAATCTGCCAAAGTTATAAAACTAATGAGTGGATGATTTGGGATCTATACCAAGGTAGTCTAATGTCAGGCTTATGTTCAAATCACTACATGTGCTGGGACAAAATGTGTCTGAGCCATCATCACATTATAGTCCACAGTGAAAAGTACACTTAATTTTAGAGAGAGACTGAATTTTTATCAGAACATTGGAAGAAGTACATAATGGTTGAAATAGCTTGTTTCATCAATAATAAGATCTAAATTATTCCACATTTTAACATCTAAAACCTAGACATAGAAGATGTTGGGGAAGTAGGAGGAGGTGCCATTTCAACCTGTATCCTAAAGGGAGCTGATTACCTACCAAAGAACTCTGATCACCCATGAAATCAGCCTGAGATTAGAATTATACACTTCTGGATCTCTACGGGGGCAGAAGACGCCAGTGGGCAGGTGAAACAGAGTGGGAACATCGGACTGATATCACAAGATAAACAAAAGGGGGAGGGAGCCACCAGAAGCGACCCATTGGAAAGTGATACCCCAATATGATAGTGCCCTGTGTCTGGGGACCAGCATTAACTTGGAGTCTGGTTAAAAGCACTCAAAGAGAGCAAAGGATCATTGGGGGGGGGGGGTATTGTGGGAATCGGGTTGGTCAGGGACAGGGGCTTAAGTCCCAGACCCAGGACAGCCACCTCTGGCACTGAGCCAGAGAGAGTGAGGCGAAGGAGCCAGGTCTTGGTCCCTGAGCTGCCAGCATGCCTGAGAGTGTGTGGGTGGACGCTCCCTTGAGGGTCAGGGAGCCTCGCCAGCCAGCAGAACCACAGCCTTCTGCACTCTTCACGTGTGGGCCACACTACCAGAGTGTGAATTGCAACCCACACCCCCCGCTGAGAGAGGTGTGTGCAGGCGCCAGCCAGTGCTCTCACAGACCCAGAAAGTCTGAGCACTTCCAGCCTGGGCCAGTGGGAAAATCTCAGTGCACTATCACTGCTTGGAACCTCTCTGGCGGTCTGTAACTGCCCAGACAGCCACAACTATCGTGGTTTTGGGTACAAGCAGGAGTTCCTGTGACACCAGAGACTGTGAGTGGGAATGTGCTCTGCCAGCAACCAAGTAGGAATTTATGTACTCTGAAGCACCCAGAGGGGAACAAACTGAGGTTTCTCTCTGAGAGGGAGGTCTGGGGGCAGTTTGCTTTCCTCTAAACCTCCAGAAACCATGCAGAAGCTGCCAAGGCAAGAGAAAACAAACAAACAAACAAAAAAACAAAAAAAAACCCTCCAGAGAACAAAAGCCTGAAAAATCGGTTTCCTCAGAGCCCACCGCCTTGATGGGGGCAGGAGGAGTTAAGTCTTAAGTCAGGGAACACTGCCAGAAAAATCACGCAGCAGGCCCCTTCCCCAGAAAGCCAACCAAAAAAAGAAAAGAGAACAACCACCACTACTTCATAGATACAACTTTTATTTTTAATTCATTCCTACTATTCTGGTTCATTTTTTTTTTTATAGAGATAATTTTTTAACCTATTTACCATCACAGTGAGATGTCCAGTACATCAAATTCCACAATAACCTTTTAACCTGAACTTTTTGATACATATACCTGTGTTTTTCTTTTACTTTTCTATTTTTTAATTTTTAAATTTTAGTTTAGTTTAGTTTATTCTTCTTTAAATTTTATTTTTTAATATTGATATAGAGAAACGTCAAGGTAATCCCCTCTCCCCAATCAGTGCTACCCCTATAGGTAAACCAGGTTTTTTGTTTTGTTTTGTTTTGTTTTTTAGGTAAAAAACACTTTATAGGTAAACTGCTTTATCTTAGGAAAGCTGAGTCCTTTAACAGAGATATCAAGATACATCCAGGAAGAATCAAAATAAACTTCCTCGCCCACACCGAGAATTTATAACCACTCTCCCATCTTTTTCTTCCACCAGTGTTTCTGTGTATTTGTTTTTGTTCTGGAAGTATATAAATCTTATACTTGGGGTTCTTTTTGATGAGGTTCTTTTTGTTTTGTTTTGGTTTTATATATTTATTTATTTTTCTCTTGTCATCTACTTTTATCAGTCTTTTTGTTTGTCTGTTTTTATCAGTATACTTCATAAATCTTACCCTGGGGCCCATTTTGGCTGGGCCTTCTCTTTTATCTTCCCTTTTTTTTTTTCATTTCCTTTTTCTTTCTTTTTTCTTTCTTTTGGGTGGGGACTCTTGATTTCTCAAAAGTGTTCCAGGGTGCACCTTGACTGCACCACGGTTGATACATTCAGCCATATCTCACCACAATGACTAGGAGGAGGAATGCCCAACAGAAGAAAAATTCAGAGGCTGGGCCCTCTGCAACAGAGCTAATGGCTATGGACATAGACAATATGTCAGAAAGGGAATTCAGGTTAACAATTATCCAGGCAATAGCTAGGTTGGAGAAAGCCATGGATGACAAAATGGAATTGATTAGGGCAGAAGTTAAAGCCACAAGGGATGATGTTCACAATGTTCTCAGTGAGTTCCAATCTAATCTAAATTCTCTAAAAGCTAGGGTAACTGAGACAGAAGATAGAATTAGTGATCTGGAGGACAAACAGATAGAGAGAAAGGATCAGGAGGAAGCCTGGAACAAACAGCTTAGAAACTACAAAAATAGAATTAGGGAAATAAATGACTCCATGAGACGTTCCAATGTCAGAATTATTGGAATCCCTGAGGGGGAGGAGAAAGAAAGAAGACTGAAAGATATAGTTAAACAAATTCTCCATGAAAATTTTCCCAATCTCACGAATGAAACCAATGTTCATGTACTAGAGGCAGAACAGTCTCTCCCAAGATTATCAAATCTAGAAAGACCTCAAGACACCTGATAGTAAGAATGATGAATTATAATTGTAGACAATACCTCTTGAAAGCAGCTAGGACAAAGAAGTTCCTTACATACAGAGGAAAGCCCATCAGAATAAAGTCAGACCTGACCACAGAAACCTGGCAAGCCAGAAAGGGATGGCCAGATGTATTCAGGGCACTAAATGAGAAGAAGATGCAGCCAAGAATAGTTTATCCAGCAAGACTGACATTCAAAATGGATGGAGAGATAAAGAGTTGCCAAGATCCACAAGGTTTAAAAGAGTATATAACCACCAAGCCAACACTGCAGGAAATATAAATGGGGATTTTCTAAGAGAGGAAAATTCTAAGAATATTATTGAACAGAAATATATGGAGACAATCTACAGAAAGAAAGACTTCAAAGGTAATACGATGTCAATAAAAACGTATCCTTCAATAGTCACTCTCAATGTGAATGGCCTAAATTCGCCCATAAAATGACACAGGGTTGCAGATTGCATAAAACGACAGAACCCATCCATATGATGTCTACAAGAGACCCATTTCGAACCTAAGGATACACTAGGACTGTAAAGGGATGGAGAAGCATCTTTCATGCCAATGGGCCTCAAAAGAAGGCTAGGGTAGTGATTCTCATATCAGATAATTAGATTTTAAACTAAAGACTGAAGTCAGAGATACAGAAAAGCACTATATAATTCTTAAAAGGACTATCCACAAGAAAGTCTAACAATTATAAATATTTATGCCCCCAATATGGGAGCAGCCAATTACATAAGAAAACTGTTAATCAAGATAAAGAATCATATTGATTGAATACATTAATAGTAGGAGATCTTAACACATCTCTCTCAGAAATACACAGATCATCCAAGCAGAAAATCAATAAAGAAACAAAAGCATTGAATGACACACTGGACCAGATAGACCTCATAGATCTATACAGAACATTCCACCCTAAAACAACAGAATACTCATTCTTCTCAAGTGCACACAGAACCTTCTCCAGAATAGACCACATACTGGGTCATAAATCAGGGCTCAACTGATACCAGAAGACTGAGATTATTCCCTGCATATTCTCAGATCACAATGCTTTGAAACTGGAGCTCAATCACAAGGAAAAGTTTGAAAGCAACTCAAACACCCGGAAGCTAAAGAACACCTTGCTTAAGAATGCTTGGATCAACCAGGAGATCAAAGAACTTAAACAATTCAGGGAAACCAATGAGAATGAAGACACTTCAGCCCAAAACCTATGGGATACACAAAGGCAGTCCTAAGGGAGAAATACATAGCCATCCAAGCCTCTTTCAAAAAAATTGAAAAATCCAGAATACACCAGTTGTCTCTACACCTTAAAGAACTAGAGAATCAACAACAAATTAAGCCAACTCTACACACAAGAAGGGAAATAATCAAGATTAGAGCAGAGATCAATGAGATAGAAACTAGAGATACAGTAGAATGCATCAATGAAACTAGAAGCTGGTTTTTTGAAAGAGTCAATAAGATAGATAAACCATTGGCCACACCAATCCAAAAGAAAAGAGAGAAGGCCCAAATTAATATGAATGAAAAGGGAGAGAGCACAACTAACACCAAGGAAATAGAAACAAACATCAGAAGTCATTATCAACAGTTACATGCCAATAAGTTAAGCAACCTAGATGAAATGAATGCATTCCTGGAATCCTATAAACTTCCAAAATTGAACAAGGAAGAAATTGACAACCTGAATAGACTGATTTCTAGTAACGAGATTGAAGCAGTGATCAAAAACCTCCAAAAAAACAAGAACCCAGGATGTGATGGATTCCCTGGGGAATTCTACCAAACTTTCAAAGAAGAAATAACACCTATTCTCCTGAAGCTGTTTCAAAAAATTGAAGCAGAAGGAAAGCTTCCAGACTCTTTCTATGAAGCCAGCATTACCTTGACCCCAAACAAGGCACAAACCCCACCAAAAAGGAGAATTTCAGTCCAATACCACTGATGAAGATGGATGCTAAGATTTTCAACAAGATCCTAGCAAATAGGGTCCAACAGCACATTAAAAAGATTATCCACCATGACCAGGTGGGATTCATGCTTGGGTTGCAAGGATGGTTCAACGTTCACAAATCAATTAATGTGATACAACAAACCAATAAGAGAAGAGAGAAGAACCACATTGTCCTCTCAGTTGATGCAGAAAAAGCATTTGACAAAATCCAGCATCTGTTCCTGATTAAAACACTTCAAAGTATAGGGATAGAGGGAACATTCCTGAACTTCATAAAATCTATCTATGAAAAACCCACGGCAAATATCCTTCTCAATGGGAAAAAGCTCACAGACTTCCCATTGACATCAGGAACACGACAAGGATTCCCACTCTCACCACTCTTGTTCAACATCGTATTAGAAGTCCTAGCAACAGCAATCAGACAACAAAGAGAAATAAAAGGTATCCAAATTGGCAATGAAGAAGCTGAACTCTCTCTCCTTGCAGATGACATGATACTTTATATGGGAAACCCAAAGACTCCACCCCCAAACTGCTAGAACTTTACAGCAATTCAGTAATGTGGCAGGATACAAAGTCAATGTAAGAAATCAGCTGCTTTCATAAAAGAAATCAAAGAAGACACAAAAACATGGAAGACCATTCCATGCTCTTGGATCAGAAGAATAAACATTGTTAAAATGTCTATACTGCCTAGAGCAATCTATACCTTTAATGCCATTCCTATCAAAATTCCACCAGTATTTTCAAAGAGCTGAGCAAATAATCCTAAAATTTGTATGGAATCAGAAGGAAATGTTGAAAAAGAAAAACAAAACTGGTGGCATCACGTTACCTGATTTCAAGCTTTACTACTAAGCCGTGATCACCAAGACAGCATGGTACTGTCATAAAAACAGAAACATAGACCAGTGGAACAGAGGAGAGAGCCCAGATATGGACCCTGAACTTTATGGTCAAATAATTTTTGACAAAGCAGGAAAAAATATACAGTGGAAAAAAGACAGTCTCTTCAATAAATGGTGTTGGGAAAACTGGACAGCTATATGTAGAAGAATGAAACTCGACCATACTCTTATACCATACACAAAGATAAACTCGAAATGGATAAAAGACCTCAGCGTGAGAGAGGAATGCATCAGAATCCTAGAGGAGAACATAGGCATTACCTCTTCAATATCATCCACAGCAACTTTTTTCAAGATTTGTCTCCAGGGACGCCTGGGTGGCTCAATTGGTTCAGCGGCTGCCTTCGGCTCAGGTCATGATCCCGGTGTCCTGGAATCGAGTCCCACATCAGGCTCCTTGCTCAGCGGGGAGCCTGCTTCCCCCTCCACCTCTGCTGCCACTCTGCCTGCCTGTGCTTGCTCTCTCCCTCTCTCTGACAAATAAATAAATAAAATCTTTAAAAAAAAATTTAAAAAAAAGATATGTCTCCAAAGACAAGGGAAACAAAAGTGAAAATGAACTTTTGGGACTTCATCAAGATCAAAAGCTTCTGTACAGCAAAGGAAACAGTTAACAAAAAAAAGAGGCAATCCATGGAATGGGAGAAGATATTTGCAAATGACAGTGCAGACAAAAAGTTGATATTCAGGATCTATAAAGAACTTCTCAAACTCAACACATACAAAACAGATAATCATGTCAAAAAATGGGCAGAGGACATGAACAGACACTTCTCCAATGAAGACATACAAATGGCTATGAGACACATGAAAAAGTGTTCATCATCACTAGCCATCAGGGAGATTCAAATTAAAACCACATTGAGATACCACCTTACACCAGTGAGAATGGCCAAAATTAGCAAGACAGGAAACAATGTGTGTTGGAAAGGATTTGGAGAAAGGGGAAACCTCTTACGCTGCTGGTGGGAATGCAAGTTGGTGCAGCCAATTTGGAGAACAGTGTGGAGATTCCTTAAGAAATCAAAAATAGAGCTTCCTTATGACCCTGCAATTGCACTACTGGGTGTTTTCCCCAAAGATACAGGTGTAGTGAAAATAAGGGCCATCTGTACCCCAATGTTCATAGCAGCAATGCCCACGATAGCCAAACTGTGGAAAGAACCAAGATGCCCTTCAATGGACAAACAGATAAGGAAGATGGTTCATATATACTATGGATTATTATGCCTCCATCAGAAAGGATGAATACCCAACTTTTGCATCAACATGGATGGGACTGGAAGAGATTATGCTGAGTGAAATAAGTCAAGCAGAGAGAGTCAATTATCATATGGTTTCACTTTGTGAAGCATAATAAATAACACAGAGGACATGGGGAGATGGAGAGGAGAAGGGGGTTGACGAAATTGGAGGGGGAGATGAACGATGAGAGACTATGGACTCTGAAAAACAATCTGAGGGTTTTGAAGGGGCAGGGGGTGGGAGGGTGGGGGAGCCTGATGGTGGGTACTATGGTGGGTACTATGCCTCCATAGCATGCATTGCATGGAGCAATGGGTGTGGTGCATAAACAATGAATTCTGTTACACTGAAAAGAAATAAAATTAAAAAAAAAAAAAAAGAAATCAACATTTATCCTACAAGGCTAAAAAAAATAAATAAATAATAAAACTTAGACATATTTTGCAATTGACAGTAAAATAGTCTAATTTGCAGTTTTTTCTTCTTCATGACATATAGCACATATGTATTTTTCTTTTTTTTAAATAAAGATTTTATTTATTTATTTGACAGAGAGAGAGAGATATCACAAGTATGCAGAGAGGCAGGCAGAGAGAGGTGGGGGTTGGGGAAGTAGGCTCCCTGCTGAGCAGAGAGCCCGATGTGGGGCTCAATCCCAGGACCCTGGGATCATGACCTGAGCTGCAGGCAGAGGCTTAACCCACTGAGCCACCCAGGTTCCCCTGTATTTTTCAACTGAGGACATAAAATTTAAAGAACAATAAAAACTACTAAGTCAGTCAAAGACAAATACCATGTGATTTCACCCATATGTGGAATATAAGAAATGAAACAGATGAACATGGGTGGAGGTGGGAGAGAAGGTGGTAAGCCATAAAACAGCCCCAACTATAGAGAATACACTGAAGCTTTCTGGAGGGGAAGTGGGTGGGGGAATGGGTTAAATGGGTTAAGGGCATTAAGAAGGGCACTTGTTATGATGGTTGTTGTAAGTGATGAATCACTAAATTCTACTCCTGAATCTAATATTGCACTATATGTGAATGAACTGGAATTTAAATAAAAATTTGAAACAATAAAAAAGCAAAAAAAATAGAAATATTGTGCAATATAAATGTGGGGAGCTTGCATGAGATGACATGAGGCTGATTAGAAGTAAAAATATGAGGATCAAATAAAACTTTATTTTGGTCTCTGTAAATATGTATAAAATGTTATATGCTATTAAATATAGTATAACCTCTGTATTTACCAACTTATTAATTAGGTGGTACAGAAGATTAAATGTCAATTATTTATAATTATTAATGTTTCTGAAAAAGCATTTAAGTATTTTGTCCTTGTTCAGTGATTGCATATTTCCAAAACTTAAGAAATATAAAAATGAAAACAAATCTAGGTAACTTTTTATATTTATATGTTTGGATTTTTTATTTCTTTAAATTTTAGTTCTTGTGTAATTAACATAAAGTATTAGTTTCAAGTGCACAATGTAGTGATTTAATAATTCTATACATTACTCATCATAAATGTACTCTTTAATCCCCATCACCCATTTCACCCATGCCCACCCAATCTCCCCTCTAGTAACCACCAGTTTGTTCTCTATAGTTAAAAGAGCCTTTCTTGGTTGTCTCTCTCTCTCTTTTCTTTTTCTTTTTCTTTCTTTGCTTTGTTTCTTAAATTGCACATATGAGTGAAATCATATTGTATTTGTCTTTCTCTGATTTGAATTTTTTATAAATCTCTGCCTTCTTCTATTTTACAAGCCAGTTATGTCTACTGCTCCTGAAAGTAATGGCCTTATGAAGAGGTCATATGGTGTCAAGTGCCTCATGCTTTAGTGAGTGTCTCCAGTGTGTGTTGCATGCACAGTGTTGTTGTGTTCTGGCTGTTCTACCCTTCAGGCCAGTCATCTGCAGAGGCTTTCCTTACCTGATGTAGGCAGTATTTGGTCCCTGGCCTGAATGTGGCAAGTTCTAAGTGTGCTCTGATCTGCTTGTGAAATGAGACCTAACGCCAACTCCATCAGATCTGAGGTCCTGCAGAACTCTGGTGGGGAGACTTGGTATGGCAGGGTTTTGTGCTGGTCTTCTGGGGGAGGGGCCCACTGTTCTCTAGCTCCATCTCTGTTGTTGTAAATGGCAAGATTTCATTTTTTATGGCTGAATAATATTTCACTGTATATATATACACTAGCTCTTGTTTATCCATTTATCTATGGGTGGACACTTGGGCTATTCCAATAATTTGCTATTATTAAGTTAAGATGCTGCAATCAACATAGGGGTGTATGTATGAATTAGTGTCTTTGTATTGGGGGAGGTAAATATCCAGTGGTACAGTTACTGAATCATAGGATAGTTTCATTTTTAAATTTTTGAAGAAGCTCCATACTGTCTTCCACAGTAGCTGCAACAGTTTGCACTCCTACCAACAGTGCATGAGCATTCCTATTTCTCCACATCTTTTCCAACATTCGTTTTCAGACTTAAACCAAGGAAAACAAAACAAAACAAAACAAAAACAAAACAAAACAAAAAACTGACCACATTTATACTCTTTGGCAAATATATGTATTAAGAGCTGAGTTGATTTTAAGACAAATTAGTCCATAAATTACTGTGTAATAACATCTAGAGGAAGAGGATGTCAACTTCTGTTTAAGTGGAAATAAAATGAAGACAATGCGATATATGAAGATCAAAAATCCTGACTTTCATGACTCATTTACCACAGGTATTATTATTTTTTACTTAGTAATGACATCTACTACAATAAAATATTTGCATAATTATGCCATTTAATTAATTTTATTTCCCATTGTTAATCTTATATTTCTAAAAGATAATATTAGGAGTTTTAAACATTTTTAATTTATAGTAATGCATAGTTTAGCATCATGAAGTAAACATATTTTTGTTTTGTCATATTATTAACATATACTAGTCATATTATTAACATATATTTATTTATTTTTAAAATACAATTTCCCCATAATTAATAAATATACTTAGGGGGGCACCTGGGTGGCTCAGTGGGTTAATAAAGCCTCTGCCTTCGGCTCAGGTCATGATCCTGGGGTTCTGGGATCAAGCCCTGCATCAGGTTCTCTGCTCGGCAGGGAGCCTGCTTCCTCCTCTCTCTCTGCCTGCCTCTCTGCCTACTTGTCATCTCTGTCTGTCAAATAAATAAATCTTTAAAAATAAATAAATAAATAAATATACTTAGGAAAATTATGTACAATCACAAAATTGTAAATGTTAACTTAATCACATTAATTAACTGAAAACAATCTCTGCATAAAATTTACCATATGTCTTTCTTGAATCTTTTTTACAGAGAGTCAAAGTTAATTTTTAAATGATGCTGATTTCCAAACTACTTTCTGCTCTGGATTTGAGCTACCTTCATTAAGCTTCTCAGAAAAATAATTATATCTTTCTTAAGCATAAAATTAACTTATGTGCTTCAGAAGAAAAATTGGAAAGGGGAAAATTAGATGTGTCTAAAATAAATGCCAAAAATTAGCCTTTTGAATTATTTCATTATAAAAAATACTATATGAATGATATGATACATATAGGATTATATTTTTTACATCATTACATAATTTTATTGTCATTTTCCCCATGAATATTAATAATATTTTCATAGCTCATATTTCACTAAAAATATAGCCGTGAAACTGCTTAATCTATGTTTTAAATTTTGAATTATAAAACTATGTTTTCAAATTTCAGGGTCCCCCTCCATTTATACTTTATAGATAGACAAATTTGCATTAAATTTGAGGAAGATCTTTTTTTTTCTCCAGACAGACATACTAGTATCCATTTACCTTCAATTTTGTAAGCATTTTAATGTCTCATCATCTGACAGGTTAAAATAATTAAATTAAAATGGAAAAATCAATGAAAAGGAAATCAATAAAAACAAAAGGTGGTTCTTGGAAATGACCAAATGAAATCAATGAACTTCTACCTGAGCTAACTAAGAAAAGAGAAAGAGGACACAAACTACTAATATCAGAAATGAAAGAAAGGTCATCATTAAAGATCCAAAGAAAATTGAAAAGATAATAAAAGAATACTACGAACAAATCTATGCTCAAAAATTTGATTATCTAGATGAAAAGACCAATCCATTTAAAGATACAACCTATCTAAATTCACACAAGATGAAACTGATAATCTGAATAGGGCTTCATCTATTAAAAAAAAAAAAAAGAATCATTAATAATCTTCCAAAGCAGAAAGTATCAGGCCCAGATGGGTCACTGTTAAATTTTACAAAACATTTAAGGCAAAAATTTTACCAATTCTCTACAATCTCTTTCAGAGGCTAGAACAGGGGTAATACTTCCTAATTCATTCTATAAGGCTAGCAATAACCTAATACTAAAACCAGACAAATATAAGAAAACTACAGATCAACGTCTCTCATGAACACAGATCCAAAAGTCCTCAACAAAGTGTTAGAAAATTAAATCCCAAAAAGCAAATGAGGAATTACATGCCACAAACAAGCAGGATATAGTCCAGATATGCAAGGTTGGTTCAACATAAAAAATTAATATAATCCATTCCATCAACAGACTAAAAAAGAAAAACCACATGATTCTATCAATAGATGGAGAAAAAGCACTTGGAAAAAATCTAATCATGATACAAATTCTCAGTATACTAGTAATAATGGGGCATTTGTCGCATTGAGAAAGCCTATCTACAAAATAAATAATTAAATAACCTGTAACTAGTATTATGCTCAATGGTGAGAAATTAGGAGCTTTCACACCAGAATAGGAAGCAGATAAGGATATCCTCACTCACCGCTCCTTTTCAAATCATACTGGAAATTTCTGCTAATACAGTAATACAGAGACAGTGAAAGATAGAAAAACAGGAAGGAAGACATAAAACGGTCTTTGTTCATAGATGGTATAATTGTCATGTTAAAATACCTGAAGGAATCAACAACAACAACAAAAAATGGAACTAATAAGTGATTAAAGCAAGTCTTTGTGGGGCACCTGAGTGGCTCAGTCTGTTGAGCATCCAACACTTGATTACAGTTCCGGTCATGGGGTCATGGTCTCAGCGTTGTAAGATTTAGTCCGGTGTTAAGCTCTGCATTAGGCTCTGTGTTGCTGGGCCTGGAGCTGCCTGGGATTCTCTCTCACCCCTCCTTGCTGGTTCTATCAATCACTCTCTCTCTGTCTCCCTTCTCTCTCTCTGTCTTCCTATCTCTCTCAAATAAAAAAAAATAAATAAAATTTTAAAAAGTCTGTGAGATACAAGATTTATCTAAAAAAGTCAATTCCTTTCCTGTATACAAAGAGTAAATAAGGAGAATTTGAAACATAAAATATACCATTAACATTTGCACCCCCAAAAATGAAAATAGTTTGGTATAAATCTAATAAAACATGTACAAGATCCATATGAAGAAAACTAAAATACTTTGATGAATAAAATCCAATAGCTAAACAAATGGAGAGATATTTCATATTCGTGGACAGGAAGACTCAGTATTGTCAATATGTCAGTTTTTTCAAAATTGGTCTATAGAGTCAATGCAAACTCAAAAATCCCAGCAAGTTTAGTTTGTGAACATTGACATATTGACTCTAAAGATTATGGGTAGAAGCAAAAACTCAGATTGGTTAGCAGAGTACTGAAGGAGAAGAGCAAATTTGGTGGATTGATGCTATGCAACTTTCAAGACTTACTATAACTCTATGACATTTAAGGCAGTGTCAAGAGATGTCTCACTAAAGAAGATATACAGATGACAAATAAGCACATGAAGAGATGCTGCATATCATAATGCACCAGGGAAGGGCAAATTCAACAATGAGATACCACTACACAGCTATTAAAATTGCTAAAATCTGGCATGCTATCAATACTAAATGCTGGTGAGGATGTAGCAAAACATGAACTCTCATAATTTGCTCGTATAGGAATGCAAAGTATTATAGCCACTTTGTAAAAGTGGTTGGTTTGGTTGTTCTTACAAAACTGAACAAGCTGTTAGTATATGACCCAGGAATCACACTCTTTTCTTTCACAGGAGTTGAAAAACTGCATCTACACAAAAACTTGGATGTTTATGGTAGCTTTTTCAAAATTGCCAAACCTTGAAAGTAAGCATGATGTCCTTTGGCTGGTGAATGGCTAAATAAACTCTGGTACATCCAGACAATGGGTTATTATTTTGCACTAAAAGGAAATCATCTACCAGGGCACCTGGGTGGCTCAGTGGGTTAAGCCTCTGCCTTTAGCTCAGGTTGCGATCTCAGGGTCCTGGGATCGAGCCCTGCATGGGGCACTCTGCTCAGCAGGGAGCCTGTTTCCCTTTCTCTCTCTGCCTGTCTCTCTGCCTACTTGTGATCTCTGTCAAATAAATAAATAAAAATCTTTTTAAAAAATTAGAAAAAAAAAAAGAAATCATCTACCAATTCATGAAAAGTCATGGAGAAAGTGTAAATGCATATTAATAAGTGGGAGAAATAAATGTGAAAAGGCTACTTATTGTATGATTCCAATTGTATGACTTTCTGGAAAGGGCAAAACTATGGGGATAATAAAAATATCAATGGTGGGGTGCCTAGGTGACTCAGTGGGTTAAAGCCTCTGCCTTCAACTCAGGTCATGGTCCCAGGGTCCTGGGATCGAGCCCCACATCGGGCTCTCTGCTCGGCGGGGAGCCTGCTTCCCTTCCTCTCTCTCTGCCCGCCTCTCTGCCTACTTGTGATCTCTGTCTGCCAAATAAATAAATAAAATCTAAAATAAATAAATAAATAAATATATATATATATATATATATATATATATATATATGTATCAGTGGTTGGGATGCCTGGGTGGCTCAAACAGTTAAGCGTCAGACTTCAACAAATCAGGTCATGATCTCAGGGTACACCTGTTTATTCCTCTCACCCACTCATGCACTCTCTCAAATAAATAAATAAAATCTTAATATATATGTTATATACATATATATGTGTGTGTATATGTGTGTGTGTGTGTATATATATATATATATATATACAGAGAGAGAGAGAGAGAGACATAGTGGTTGCCAGAGGTTGAAGCCAGGAAGGAAGAGACCAATAGGTATAACACAGACAAATATAAGGGCAGTGAATCACTCTGTATATATTTAATGATTGATAATGTCATTATAAATCTGTCCCAACTCACAGCATGTACAACACTAAGACTGAAACTTAAACTCTAAACTTTGGGTGGTTATTATATGTCAATATAGGTTTGTTTTTCCATGACAGTAAATGTACCCCTCTGGTGAATGATGTTGATAATGGGAGGAGGCTATGCGGGTATGGAGCGTGAAGTTTATGGGAAATCTCTGCACCTTCTTTTCTTTCTTTCTTTCTTTCTTTTTCTTTTTCTTCTTCTTCTTCTTTTTTTTTTTTTTTTTTGTAAACTTAAAACTGCTCTTAAACATAGTCTTGAAGAAAGAAAAAAAAAAAAATGGGATGCCTGGGTGGTTCAGTCTATTAAGACTTCAGCCCAAGTCATGATCCCAGGGTGCTGGGATCAAGTCCTGCATTGGGCTCCCTGCTCACCGGGGAGTCTGCTTCTCTCTCTGCCTGTGATTCCCCTGCTTGTGCTTGTTCTCTCTCCCTTTCTCTGTCTGACAAATAAATAAATAAATAAAATCTTAAAAAAAAAAAAAAAAGAAAGAAAAAATTCAACCAATTTCAAATTCATACCCATAGTTTAGATGTCCCTACATGCCATCCTATGAATAACATCCTTAGTTTCAGAAATCTTCCAAGAATTTGAGCCATGAAAATTTCTCAAAACAAAACTAAACTTTGACTGGGTTTCTTCAAGCTCTTCTGCAAATTTATTTATTAATCTAATAAGCTAATGGTTTTTGACTGGTTTGCTCCATTCTTAATTCTTAATAAGAGAAATTTGAAGTGTTATAAAGTTCTAAAGTGGCATGACCTGAGGGAATTTCTTTAAATTATGTATTTATTATTCAAATAATAAGGTTTTTTTTCCCAAATATCACATACATTTATTTGGAGATTTTTAATATGGGTAAGTTTTTCTAAAAATATACTAAAATTTTACCATATCTGAACGAAGAGAGATATCAGAGAAAATTACATATAAGCAGTAATTATTGAAAATCATGTGCTGATACAAATATAATTGCTTGTCATTATCTGTTATGTCATCAAAACAACAAATAAACATTGACCCCCTAGTATATTCCAGATAGTTGTTATTCTAACATATATTGTCTGAAAATCCTTGGATCTCAACACAGTCTTTGTTTATTTCTATTGCAGATGTGTGGTGCTGTGCTTGAATCTAGGAGAAGCACCTTTATCAAAATCTTTTCAAATCCTATGAAATAGAATGGAAAATTACCATAGTTTTATAAACAGGATTCATAAACTTAGACTTCCTCTTTGACTTTCAAGATATATCTCCATACACATTTAGAAGTCTCTGTTCTTCTGGTTATGCTAATTCTGGTCAAATTTTCTGAGAAACAGGGCCAAAAATGGCAAACCAATTCCCCTAAGTAAACTTGAAAAAAGAAGATTCCAAAATAGTTCCAGAGTTTCAAACTTAATCTTTCTTTTTCTTCAAAATTTTCTGCTTCTAATTTATATTTGCTTACCTTTCTTTTTGACATTCAATTATATTTTGTATTATCATCTCTAGTCATGGTCCCAGCATTTATTTTGATCAATGCCTTGATCTTATCTGAAATCATTATTTTACTTTGAATTGTATTTGAAGTTTATGGATATTATTATCTCAGGAAGTTGTGGTCATGGTATTTCTTTTTTCTTCTTTAAGAGGCATCGGCCATCTTCCCCACAATTACTAATCATGTCAATGTGTTAGATCACATAATACTTTCCAATCGTAAATATGTGTTTAAATACATTTGACCTATATAGTATAATCAGTTTAAAATAGGAGTATTCTCTCCTACATTTAAAATAATTAAACAAGGTGACAATTAGGGCAAGGTGTTTTTAATGCCCTGGCAGCCTATGTTAGCAAACTAAAATTTAAGCCTGTAAATACCTCAAGGTTACAAAATCAAAACCTACAGACAAACAATCACTGACAACCAAATAGGCTTTAAGCTATAGACAACTAATGATTTCCTTAATTTGCTTCTGCCTTGTTTCTATAAAGATTTCATGCTAAAAAAAAAAAAAAGATTCCATGCTAAGTTTCTGCTGCTGGTGGAGTGCTTCTAACCAGTTCTAGTTTATCACTGCCCTATATGAAATTATAAATAAAGATTAGAGGGTTTAAAATATTCCAAAGGGTTAATGGTAATCTCTATTTCAATAATATTCTGTAGGAGTAAATAATAACCAATCAAATGAAAAAGCAAAGTCTATTGATTAAGACCTTACTGTAGCAGAAGAGTCATCTGCCATTATATGCATGTTGACAGAGACTTAAAGGCAGGCAGAAGAATGGAGAAGCTTCCCATTAGAAGAAAGCAAAATCTTCAAGTATGTCCTATTTGAAGGCCACTGGGATGGGGAAGCTGGAGGTGTGCCAACTAGAAGAGGGAATCCTATATGATTAGTTAGGGGGTGTATATTTTTCTACCTCTGGCTAATCATAGTTGGAAGTGGGGACAAATTTAGAGAAGCTATTAGTTGTGAATAAATCTTGACCATTTTGAACCAACTGTTATAAAAGTTATTGCTTGGCTTCTGGGTTGTCACTGAAGATAGAAATCTTACTTCTGCAAGTCTAACGAATAGCAGACTGGCATACGGGCTTCTTTAATTCAGATAAAAGGGTTGGTTTTCTTGGCATGCTGCTGTGGACTGCAGGTCAAAGTTGCTTTTATGTATGATCTGGCCATTGTCCATTTGTATATTCAGTCTCTTAATTCAAATACATGTGATATACCTAGATGAGTAAAGTGTGTTTTATTGCACAAAAGCAGCCATAAGACTCATCTTGCTTAGTGGGTCTTTAAACTGAAACATAGTAAAGATAATTTTTTATTATAAAACTTTCCTTATTTTCATATTACTAAATTAACAACGTATTATTCATTTTTTTAGTGTACATTGATCAATCTGGTAATACAAATTGCACAAACTCATCCCACAGACAAACATATATATTAAAAGATAAAATAAAGAGAGAGAAAAACATTTACTCTCTAATATAGTAGTTATAAAGAAAGGCTAGATTTTAAACAAATGCTGTGGGAGGTTTTTTAAGTTATATTTAAATTCCAGGTAGTTAACATACACTGTAAGATTAATTCAGGTGTACAATAGAGTGGTTCAACATTTCCATAGAGCACCCTGTGCTCATTGTAACAAGTGCACTGCATAATCCCCATTGTCTGTTGAACCCATTCCCCCACCACCCCTCCCTCTTGCAGCCATCAGTTTGTTGACTATAGTTGAGTCTGTTTCTTGGTTTGCCTCCCTCTCTCTTTTTTTCTCCCCTTTGTTCATTGTTTTGCTTATTAAATTCCACATAACAGGGGTACCTATGTGGTTCAGTCCACTGTGCATCCAACTTTTGGTTTTGGCTCAGGTCATGATCTCAGGGTCATGAGATCAACCCCCTCATTGGACTCTGTGCTGAGGGAGGAGCTGCTTGAGATTCTCTCTCTCTCACTCCCTTTGCTCCTCCCCCTGCTCATTCTCATTCTCTCTCTAAAATAAATAAATAAATAAATAAATAAAAATAAAAAATTTTAAAAATCCACATATGAGTAAATCATATGGTATTTCTTTTTGGCTTATTTTGCTTAGCATCATATTCTCTAGCTCCATTCATGTCATTACAAATGGCAAGATTTCATTCTTTCTTTTTTACAGCTAAGTAATATTCCATCTTCTTTATGGATATACATCTTCTTTACCCATTCATCATAAATGGGCTGTTTCCTAATCTAGCTATTGTAGATAATGCTGCTACAAGGATCAAAGTACATGTCTCCCTTTGAATTAGTATTTTGTTATTCTTTGGGTAAATACTTAGTATTGCAATTGCTAAATAATAAGGTAGTTCTATTTTTAGCTTTTTGATGACCTTCATACTGTTTTCCAGAGTTGATGCACCAGGTTGCATTCCCACCAACAGTACAAGAGGGTTCCCCTTTCTCTACATCTTCACAGCACCTGTTCTTTCTTGTATTATTGACTTCAGCCATTCTGACAGGTATGAAGTGATATCTCGTAGGTTTGATTTGTATTTCCCTGATGATGAGTAATGTTGAACATCTTTTAATGTGTCTGTTGGCTATCTGAATATCTTCTTTAGAAAAATGTCTATTCATCTCTTCTGCCCATTTTCTAACTAGCATTTTTGGGGTGTTGAGTTTCATAACTTCTTTATATATTTTGGATACTAAGCCTTTATCAAATATATCATTTGCAAATATTTTCTCCCACTCCATAGGCTGCCTTTAAGTTTTGTTTTGTTTTGTTTTAAAGATTCCATTTATCCATTCGATAGAGAGAGATCACAAGCAGGCAGAGAAGCAGGCAGAGAGAGAGAGAAGAGGAAGCAGGCTCCCCACGAAGCAGAGAGTCCAATGCAGGACTCGATCCCAGGACCCCGAGATCATGACCTGAGCCAACGGCAGAGTCTCAACCCACTGAGCTTCCCAGGTGCCCAACCTTTTAGTTTTGTTGATTGTTTCCTTTGCTATCCAGAGTTTTTATTTTGATGATATTCCAATAGTTTAATTTTTCTTTTGTTTTCCTTGACTTAAGAGACATACCTAGAGGGAAGTTTCTATGGCTAATAACAAAGAGGTTATTGCCTTTGTTCTCTTCCAGGATTTTTATGGCTTGAGTTTCATATTAGCCCCTTAATCTATTTTGGATTTATTTTTGTGTATAGTGTAAGGAAGTGGTCCAGTTTCATTCTTTTGCATGTTGCTATCCAGTTTTCCCAACACTATCTGTTGAAGAGATGGTCTTTTTCCTGTTGGATATTCTTTCATGCTTTGTTGAAAATTAATTGACCACATACCTGTGAGTTGGTTTCTGGGTTTTCTGTTCTGTTCCATTGATCTATGTGTCTTTTTTTGTGCCTGTACCATATTATTTTGATCACTACAACTTTGTAATATATCTTGAAGTCCAGGATTATGATGCCTGTAGCTTTGCTTTTCTTCTTTAATGTTGCCTTGGCTATTTGAGGTCTTTGGGGGTTCCATACAAATTTTTGGATTGTTTGTTTCAGCTCTGTGAAAAATACTGCTGGTATTTTGATAGGAATTGAATTAAATGTGTAGATTGCTTTGGTAGTATAGACATTTTAATATTTGTTCTTCCAATCTATGAGCATAGAATGTTTTTCCATTTCTTTTTGTCATCTTCCATTACTTTCATAAGCATTCTATAGTTTTCAGCATGCAGATATTTTAACCTCTTTAGTTAGGTGTATTCCTATGTATCTTAGGATATTTGGTGCAATTATAAATGAGATTTATTCCTTAATTTCTCTTTCTGCTGCTTCATTATTGGTATAGAGAAATAAAACAGTAGCACCTGGGGTGGCTTCTCATATGTGCCTTCTCTGTCTCAAAGTTAATAAAAAAAAAAAAATCTTAAAAAAAAAAAAAGAAATTCAACAGATTTCTGTACATAGATTTTGGATCCTGCAACTTCACTCACTTCTTTTATCAGTTCCAGCAGTTTTTTGGTAAAATTTTCTGGGTTTTCCCTTCCCCTTTCTTAGGTTTTCTAAATAGAGTATCATATCATCAGCAAATAGTGAAAGTTTTATTTCTTCCTTGCCCATTTGCATGCCTTTTACTTCTTTTTGCTGTCTGATTGCAGTGGATAGGAGAATTTTCTGAATAGGGATCAGAGTCACTTGTTTTAGGACTTATTTCAGAACTTCGTATGTTCTACAACTAAAACCATAAGATTTTTCATTATGTTATGTTACTGTTTGGTCCAAAAGCTATCACATGATCTCTGAAAAGTAGTTCATCTGAACATTAATAAAAATATGAATTCATATTCACTTTTATAATTTCAAAATGTGGTGACCCATCTAAATTAACCAAATAAAAATCTATTTTAACCTTTCAAAGGTATTCTGACTATAGTAAGTCAGAGCCTACAAAGAGATTCAATAATACATAAAAAGATGAATTTGGAAGTACATGAGTTTAGAAGGCCCAAGTTTGATCAATGACATTACAGTTTATTAAATTGATGAAATCTCATCAGTTAATCTGAAATCTTCATTATTAAAAATTTTAGAATGATGATTACTTGTCAAATGTATTTACCTTAACAGAAATCAAATGAGATCATGCACATTTAGGTAATTAAGTAAATGATCTAAATGAAGGAATCTCAACATGGGTATTTAATGTTTAGCAAAAAGATGAACTCATCCAAAACTAAAGACTGGGACTCACAAAATTAAAGAAAATTTACTTACATATATACTAGGATATTTACATCATGTTTCACTAAAAATTACATTGTTGTATATTTATTTTTTGAGATATTTAAATGTATTTTTTTTCTTTTGGGATATTTGGTTAATATTAAATTCACACCAGTCTCTTTATGATCAATTTAGTACTCCTTGCAAATTTTTAGTGTTATTTTTCCATAAATACACAAAACATGCAGTTCTTAGTATTTCAAAACAATTATCTATTAATATTAGTCTAATATTTTTAAAATTACTTTTATTTGAAAGTGTTACATACCAGTAATTTTGTATCTACTCTTAAGGTATATTTATGAGAAGACTCATTACTTTTTAGTACATTTGTTCTGTACTTTTCCTTATACCTTATTTATGAGATTTATTTCCGCCTGTATTAACTTATTAATAAAAAGCACAAATAAAATACTTGAAGTACTAAATATCTGATATATCTGATATCAATCTCTTGCATTATCACTATTCTAACTGGAGGAGAATTTGCAGTAAATTAATTGCATTGGTGCTGCACTATCATTATTAATAAGTTATTTTGGGGGAACTGCTTGCTGTTCATTCTCACACTCAACATTCACAAATAAAACTGATAATGAAAATACTTTTCTTCGAGGTTCAATGTTGTGGGTATTCTGCTTAAATGACAACGTCCTAAAAATTAGACTTGTTTTTGACTGACAGTAGTTTAAAATTAGATGAAGAGAAAATAAGAATGATGGGAAGCTATAACCATGGCACTAGAAATGATTTTTTTGTTGTTATTATTTTTTTTAAGATTTTTTTTTTTTTCTCTCTGAAGGTAAGTGTCATCCAGGAAACTGGGTTTTAAAAAGTGTAAAGGGAAGATCAGCATGCATTTATTTGCAATCATGAAGCTTTGTTTAATTTAATTTAGCATATAACTTTAACCATCAAAATAATAATTTTAAAATAAAATAATAAATTATTATTTTGATAGTTGGAGTTATATATTTATATAATAGTTTATTTTGATAATACTAAAATATATAGTCAATAAACTAATATTACTAAATTACATAAGAAAACTATATAAAATAATTTGTAAATATAAAACATAATAAATGTGGCATTATCTTTTGAAAATGACAAAGTAAAATTTTTGTCAAAATAAGTTTCTGTTTTAATTGTATCCCAGAGAAAGTCAATTAAATTTTTCAGTTTCCATTGCATTGATGGGAAATAACATATAATCTAACAGCATTGCTATTATTATCAAATGAGGCAATATGTTTGGAAACCCCTTTATAAAATATAACATTTCCTATAAACACAAGATTATTACCATTCATTAATATTACTATTAAAATTGTATTTTGTTAATTTTGTGTTAATAAAATGTAACAAAAAATAACAAGCACAGAAAAAATTGAGTGAAAACTTAGACATCCAATATGTTCAAGTAAACTGGATTAATGCATACAATATTTTTGCAACTACAAGAATCAAACAACATTTGAACTATGGAAGGGTGAGGAAATAAATGATCTACACAGATCTCCTTCCAAGGATATGCTACCTAGATTCAGGAATAGTGTTCAGCAGACAGTCTCCAACTGTCAGCTTTTTCAGGGACTAGATCAGTAGTAGAGTTATCATTCCCAAGGAAACTCCCCTCCTGGATTTGTTTGGGTGTATCATCTTATGACCAAGTAAGAATTGTAAATACTGAGCAATTTCAGCTCAACTCTATCAACTCCAAATGTGGAAAATTTGTTTCAGAACTTCCCACAGAAATAGCCAATCTTTGTCAGACCTGCAACTGAGTTCACATTTTTCCTCTGCTCAAAACTATCTGCTTCTTTCTTTCACAGATAACTATCCTTACTAAGTAACTGGAACCTGGACATCTACCTTAACATTTACGATCAGAGAACTGCCACCATTTCTCCAAGTAATAAGATTTCTGAGCTTAATAATTCAGGGGCAGACTGGCACTGATGCCTCCATTAGTAGTGGTAAATGGAGCATCGACAATGTGGTGAAAGGGTAGTGATGGAAGGGAAGCCAGTAGTCAGAGTGAGGTAGGTACACTCACATTTGTGAAGGCAAATGTGTTATTCTCCAGCCATGGATCTAGTGTGGAAAACTTGGATCTCTTATACCTCACCTGAAGCCATTTTAAGATATGTTCCCAAAGATTGGCTCCCCAGGTTCCACTTAAGTTTCTGAGCTTGCAGATATGGCCTATTCCTTTATATTCATAGTTAGTACTGGAAGAAAATTGTACTGGAAGAAAATTCAGATGCTTTTTCTAAACAAGAGAACATGTGCTATTCTTAGAACAGCCCCCATCTCCCCTGTTAGGCCACTAAATCTTCTTATCTCAAGTGGAACTGCAGTATATTCAAGCTAGGGATACACTAGTCTGATAAGAGAGGAAAAGGCTTTACCCCAAAATACCCAAAATATCTAGCCAGCGTGCACTGGAAGAAGTTGGTACAGTAGCCATGGAACTTGATTCTAATGATTTTAACAAGAAGGCTGACAGATAAAATTGGATAAAGAAAAATGTGTAGACTTGAGAGCAGTTTCCCAAGCAATAGCATTTAACCCCTTGATGGGGTTAAACAAAAGAAGGCAATTGGAAATGAAAGTATCCCAGCCTCAATTTAATGAAGGTGAAGTGCCTAAATTGCCATAAAAACGGTGAAAGAGTAGACTCTATAACAGAGAAATACACACTTACTTAAGTGGATACAATATGTATGACTAGAAGACCCACCAGAGATTACATTCCACTGGAAGATTTATAGAATACTCCATATACCAAAGCTGTTCAGAGGTTGGGAGGGGCGCTAGGATCATTAAAAAGTTATAGGGGACTCTTACCCACAGGTTAATGTTGACAGTAAGAGAGGTAGTAACAGAGTAGGGATGTTTGTATAGCAAGTACCTATTAGTTCCACAGGAGAAGATAGGCTAAAGAATGACACAACACTTAACTGACAAGAGTAGGGATCTCAACTTTCAGAATGACTACTAAGATTATATGTGGATATGTTATTTAATAATAAAATAATTATAATTGCCAGATTATAATTAAAACTTATTTAAGTACAGTGACAATTTATTGGTCAGCGTAACTAAAAAATTCCAAGGGAAGAACATGTTTCTACTTCTGGCACCACTGGATCTAGGACAAAATTATTTTTATGGTTCTCCTCTGCTTTCTCCATCACTGATTCTCCTATTCTTTGAGTTGGCAAAACCAGGAGACAGATGCTCCCTTCTGGCAATGAATATCACTAGCTCCATGAATGCCTTAATTCTCTTAGGAACACCAACACAAAAAGGAACATACTGCCAGGCTTTCCCAGCAATCTACTAGTGTTGAGTCTCATTTGCTATTAGTTCTTACTTCGGGTTCATATTTGCTCATGAAAACTCACTATGACCAGTGTGAGGTAAGGTACAGTTTGGCCAGTTCTGAGTCAAATGACAACCCCTGAAGCTAAGCTGAGTTCCACCACCCCCCTGGAAATACATTGACTAAGGAAAGAATAGAAGTTTTGCCTCAGGAGTTTATGTTACTAGAAGTAGTGGGAAGGCAAAAAAGAAAAACAAACAAAACAACAACAACAACAACAAAACCCACATAAAATACAAGAACATTCAGATGGTTATTTTTAAAAATAGCCATCTTTTTAAAGCTTTTTAAAATTACTAAAACTACTATTAAAACTGCTAATACAGGGGAGCCTAGGTGGCTCAGTCATTAAGTCTGCCTTCAGCTCAAGCTGTGATCCTAGAGTCTGGGATCAAGCCCTGCATCAGGCTCCCTGCTCAGTGGGAAGCCTGCTTCTCCCTCTCCCACTCTCTCTGCTTGTGTTCCCTCTCTCGCTGTCTCTCTCTGTCAAATAAATAAATAAAATATTTTTTAAAAACCCTGCTAAGACAATCACCATACCAAAGTGTCAGTACCCACGAAACAGACTAGTTGACCGTATAAACCAGGTATTCATTTTCTACAATGACATCTGAAAGAGAAAATTGTAGAAACAGATCATTTAAATGTTGCATAATTCTGTGTTCTAAAGCTTTAAATGATATTATGAAGTTAAAATACATTTATTTCATAATTTTCACGAAATTATTAAATTATTTACATTTGATTATTTTAGTGTGGGATCACATGTTAAAATCATTCAAAAGAAACAATTGCATTTACACTGACATCATTATTAATTTTGAATTTTTTATTTCAGTCTATAAACTAATTTAGAAATGGTTCTACTGCCAACACACATCTTAGCAAAAAAAAGTTGACATTTCAGTATGTTATTTTGTAAACTACTTCATTTTAACATTCTTGTTTAAAGAGAATATCTTTTATGTAATGAAATTATTGTCCTTGTAATTACAGCCAAGACATTATATTAACTAAGGATAGCAATAAAATAGAAATCCAAGATTTCATCTTACTTTTTTCAACTTTATTTTGGTTGTGTTTAATATTCTAGAACAAAAGTTATTAAACTATTTTATCATTATAACTTTTATGAGAAAAAATACGTTTAATTATCCAATATGTTCAAAACAACTTAGTATAAATATAGCAATAATTAGAATAGTGGTACTCATGGAATTTTGCTTCCCAAATTTGTCATATTTATATAACATACTGGGAAAAAACTAAGCATATGCTGTGTTCTCATAAACAAAGCAATTCTGGAGGAAATTGCCACTTTAGGGGAGAACACAAGTATTCACAGGTTTTAAGTGCTATGTTTAAAATCCAGGTATAATTATAAAAGTTGGCAAAATGAAATGATGAGAAACATCACAGATCTAGAATAAATTATGCCTAGACTAATTAAAATGCAAGTTTTATAGAAAATTGCATAAACTAGTAGAAAATGCAATGTTGACCACTACATATGTGCATAATGCAATTTTTTAAATGATAATTAAAAGAAAATATGTAGGAAAAAATACTGACAATTTTTTATTTGTTTTATTTATTTATTTATTTTATTATCTTAAAATGTCATCTGTACTGAGTACTGTGAAGTACTGCCTTCACCTATGAAAATTTTTAAGAAATGAAACTTACTGATGACATATAGGGCAGCTTGAAATTTTATTTTTTATTTTATACTGTGAATTTTCTAAAATAGAAGACTTGGAAATGGAGGCTGTTTCAGTCAAATTGTATATCTGTTAAACTTCATTAGAATGCAATTTTCAAAGAAAAATACGATGCTATAAAATACTTTTCACAAAATATGCTGGTATAAAGTACTAACTTGCACCAAGAGCTAAATCAGTAATAATAAAGCTGTCTGTATACAAATTTCTCTATTTAATCCTAGGATAATAGTTGAGATCTTATCTTGAACATTATCACTTCTTTTTTTAGGCAAAGTTAACCATGGCTTATTCTATTGTGTTCTGTATTTCCAAAAGATATGAATAAGTACTGGGGACACCTGCGTGGTTTAGTAGGTTAAACTTTGTCTCAGGTCATGATTCAGGAGTCCCAGGATTGAGCCCTGCACCAGGCTCCCTATTCAGCGGAGAGTCTGCTTCTCCCTCTGCCCCTTGTTCTTTCTAGCTCACTCTCTCTCAAATAAGTTAGTAAAATCTTTTATAAAAAAAATATGAGTAAGCTTCACATAGCCGAAGGTTGTAATTTTTTAATGAGATATGCTTATTTTTAAAGCTATACATCCAACCTTTTTAAAAATTATTTTAAGATTGTATTCATTCATTTAGAGACAGAGCATGCCAATGGGGTGAGGGACAGAGTGAGAATCTCAAGTGGACTCCATGCTGAGTGCAGAGCCTGATGTGGGGCTCAGTCTCACTATCCTGAGATCATGATTCCGAGATCATGACCTGAGCCAAAACTCAGAGTGGGCTACTTAACCAGCTGAGCCACCATGTGCCCCTAAAGCTATACATACAAACAACCTTATACAAGATTTGAAATTCCTCAAGAAAATAAAATTACCTTTGTTTAAAATGATTTGTCCATTGCATAAACCTAACATTTTGGAATAATGCAGCATAAAGCAAGAAAACAAGTTTATATAAGTTAACAAATCAATGAATGAAATAGCATTTCTCAAAATTATTAATTGGCGTTCTTCAGTTATAAACATCAAAAATCAACTTGCATAATTAAGTAAAAATCAAATTTTTATAAGAGTTGCCAGGCAGTATACAACATTTCCTGGGAATTGGGAGAATGAATTTTAGAAATAGTTCAGAATCTAGGGCAACAGGTAAGGCAATGGAAGCGGTAAATGATAGATGATAGATGGATGATAAATAGATAGGTGATAGACAGTTTATATAGATATAGTATCTTCAACAGCTTTCTTCTCAGCCCTGACATCAACCTGCTCATTTAAAATTTTAAATTATTAAATTATTGTCTAGGGGCACCTGGGTGGCTCAGTGGGTTAAGCCGCTGCCTTCGGCTCAGGTCATGATCTCAGGGTCCTGGGATCGAGTCCTGCATCAGGCTCTCTGCTCAGCAGGGAGCCTGCTTCCTCCTCTCTCTCTCTGCCTGCCTCTCTGCCTACGTGTGATCTCTCTCTGTCAAATAAATAAATAAAATCTTTAAAAAAAAATATTGTCTAACTTGGGTCACATCCTTTTGTTTAGGTTAAGTGGACATTTGTCATTTTTACCTGCCCAGGATTTAACTGAGTCCTTTAGTGGCACCCTGAATACCATGTGAAGTATTTTCTCTCTGCATTAAACATTGTCTTTCAGCAAGGGCATCTTGAGATGATCCCCTATTAAAATGGCATGCTTAGCTGGTCAAACACCTTGCAGTACTTTCAATCGTGAAGGAATGACAAAGGGGAGAAATCATGACCATAGTCATGTATTACTGCAGAATAATTTTTGAGTCATGAAGAATTTGGCCACTGAACAGAATGGCTGCTTTTTTTCATACTACCAAATGATAAAAACAATATCATAACAAATACACACACACATATTTTATATTATACATACACATATAATTTAATTTGTACTTGTGCTTATATCTATATACTACATTCATTTACTTTAAATAATTTTTTATTTATGGATTCACATGTTTTGAAAAAAAATATGAAAATGTTTTGGTCCAAAGGATTCTTATTTATTCTTCTGCCCCTTCCCACCAAACCCATTTTATGTGCTATTTTTGGCTGCCTTTGCTACTTGTATTTTTTCCACAGGTTACACAATTATGAGATGGGATAATGATAAACCATCGGAGAAGTGTAAACTAAAATGAACTCCTGGATATGAAACATTTTGGGGGCTAACTAACATTATTCTACTTAATAACATTCAATTTGATTTTATTGAATTTCCTCAAACTTACTAATCAATTAAGCAAAGCTATAAAGGACTAAATATTTTTCTCACTCCATAATTATCAGAAAAGGGCAGATGAACTACACTTGATTGACTAGCTAATCTTAACTGAGACAAAAGGATGCAGTGAATGATTGAAAAGCCCACAAGGGGCATGCTAAGTAGTCTACCTTTATACTTTATAGCTTCCCAGACATCTAATACTCGCCTAGCTTCTATATTCCTAAACCTGGCCCTCAAAATTCCATGGAGACATGATATCCTCTCCTCCCAGTAACCTCGATAAATTTCATTTGGTGTACTTTAGGCAGGGTCTGTTTCTTTTTCTTATAAAAGAAACAAACAAACAAAATCAAATAATTGGTTTGCAAAATACATACATGATTTTAAAACTTGTATTCAAAATATAGAATTAATTTAAAACTCAACAATAAGAAAACAATACCTCATCAAATAAAATATACAGATAGTAAATTTGCATACAAAAAGAAGTTCAGCAGTGTGTCATTAGGGAACTCCAAATAAAATGAGATACCACTATATAGCTGTTGTAATCACTAAAATCCAAAACAATGACATCATAAGATACCAGCAAAAAATGGAGCAGGATGAACAATCATTCATTGATAATGGAAACACAAAATGACATGCCCACTTTGGAAGACAGCTTGGCAAGTACCTTAGATTTTTGGATACTGCTTTAAAAGCTAAACATAGGCATTCCATGCTCCTTGGTTTTTATCCACATGAGTAAAACACTCATCTACACAAAAACCAAAGCAGGAATGTTTGTAGTATATTTATTCATAACTGAAAAAAGCTGGGAAATCCAAAATGTCCTCCAATAGGTGAATAAATAAACAACACATGGTATATTTATACAATCAATTATTGTTCAGGATTAAAAAGAAATGAGCCATCAAGCAATGAAAAAACATGGCAGTCTTAAATCCATATTGTTTAAGAGAAAGAGCTCAATTTGAAAAGACACCATATTGTTTGGTGCCAGTGATATGATATCTCTGCCAAAATGACAGAGCTCACAAGGGGCATGCGGTGGATGGGTAGAAGAATGAATGGGTGGAGCACAGGGAATTTTCAGGGTAGCAAAACTGTTCTGTAAGATACTATAATAGACAATGCATATTATGGTCTTATTAAGACCTGTAGAATTGTGTAACATGAAGAGCAGCCCTAATGTAAACTATGGACTTTAGTTAATAATTATGTATCAATATTGGTTCATCAATTGTAACAAATGTACCACATCAGTACATGATATTAATAATAATGAAATAGGGGGTGGTATATGAGAACTGTCTATACTTTTTGCTCAATTTTTCTGTAAACCTAAAACTGACCTAAAAATAATGTTTAGTTGTTAAAATAATAATATTTGTAACTAATATAGTTTAAATAAGTTATCCCCATTTAACCCAACAGGATCATAGTTTGTATACTGACACAATCAAAATAAAATCTAACTACAAAAAAACATAAGATAAAATGACCACAGGTCCCTGAGTGGCTCAGTTAGTAGAGTGACTGCCTTCAGCTCAGATCATCATCCCAGGATCCTGGGATTGAGCCCTGCACCTGTTCTATCTCTGCACTCTGCCCCTCCCCCTCCTCGTGCATTCTCTCTCTATTACTATCAAATAAATAAAATCTTTAAAAAAAGAAAAAGATCAAATGGCTTCACGCACATGTGGAATTTAAGAAACAAAACAAATGAGTGTGGAGAAAGTAAAAAGAGAGAAGAAGGCAAACTGAGAAACAGACTCTTAACTGTAGAGAACAAACTGATGGTTACCAGAGGAGACGTGGCCAGGAGACTGGGTTACATAGATGATGGGGATTAAGAAATGCACTTGTCTTGACAAGCACTAGGTGTTGTATATAAGTGATGAATCACTAAATTGTATAACTGAAACTAATATTAAATCATATGTTAACTGACTGGAATTTAAGTAAGAACTTAAACACAAAAACAAACAAAAACCTTTGGGTCTGTATGTGTTTGTAATTTGCAGTGCCAGAATTAAGAGAGAGAGAGAATAACAATAATAAAATGACTCTACATCTAGAGAAAAGAAGAATCTTTAGAACTTTGCTTAAAGATAGTTTGTCTTGAGAACTACGGGTTTTAATGAGATATATTTGATAGTTCTTTTTGCACATTTCTAAGTCCCAAAAAATGTTAAAAACCATAAATCAGAACTTGCTAACTAAGAATCTGGAAGGTAGGTGCCCATAACAAAATAGTGCCCATAACAAAAAAAAATAGTCGAGGTTAGAAGGTGTTGGTTGTGAAGGAAACCAGAATACGTCTCTTCAAAATATGCCAGTTTGACTGCTTATTATTATGGATGAAAAGCACTTAAAATTCAGCAATTACAAGAGAAATGCTCTGATTCTCCTTTTGCTTCCTGAAAGCAAGGGATGACACTCCCATGTGAAAGGTACCTTTTCTGTAGTAGGAGGAAATAAAAACATTCTTAGCCCAGTAATGGGGAATCTGTAAACAATTTCCCTCCCTTATATTTGCTTTTCTATTTGCTACCACTGGAAGCCTGGAAATGTTGTTGTTGTTGCTGTTATTGTTTTTTGTCCTGCCATTTTTCTACAAATGTATTGTTCTTTGTTGCAGATGCTCTACAAACTGGAACTCTAAGCTACCACTTGAGTTACTTTTGGCCCCACATGATGTTTTTCTCTCCACATGATGTGTATTCCACATGCTAATAAACTGCTTGCTTTTCTCTTGTTAATCTGCCTTTTTATGAAAAGTCCCAACTAAAAATCCAAGATGAGAAGAAGCTATGCCTTTTCTACAGCCGTTTTCTTCATGCTCATCCCCTATCTTCTTACTTTGTAAAAGGAACACAATACTCCTCAACTTAGTCATATTTTTGCCAAAGATAACCATAATAGCATCATTCCCTTTGTCAGTGATTGCTTTATAAATTAAATAGTTGATAGAAACCTGGTCAAAGAGATATAAGGGGATTTTTGTTAGGGTACTTCTAGGAAAAATAAAATTAATTGTAAAATGATTCACACAGGAATTTTGGAACTGTCTTTATGATTCTGTAGTTTTGTGATATATTTATAAATTGGGAAGTGTGGTGCTTCCAGATTTGTCCTACCTTGATGACTATTATTGAAGAAAGAAAGACAGAAAATGTTGGTAAGGATTTGAAGAAATTGGAAATCTTGCATGCTGTTGGTGGGAATGCATGATGATGCAGCCACTATGGAAAAGAGTGTGACAATTCCACTACAAATTAAAAAAATAGGATTACCATAAGATCCAGCAATTTTACTTCTGGGTACTATCCAAAAGAATTGAAATCAGGATCTCAGAGTGATATTATGATTAACATGATTATTATAGCATTATTCATAATAGCTAAGATATAGAAATAACCACAATGTAATGGATAAAGAAATTATGATGTATACATAGAATGGATTACTATTCAGCCCCTAACAAGAAGAAAATTCTGTAATATGGAATAAAAACAATGAACCTTGAGGACGTTATGCCAAGTAAAATAAGCCAGCCACAGAAAGATATATAATGTGATTCTACTTATAAGAAGTAACTAAAACAGTTGAATTTATAGAATCAAAGTAGAATGGTGATTACCAGGGACTGGGAAAAAGCAGGGGAAGGGGAATTACCAATCAATGAGCATAAAGTTCCCATTAAGCAACGTGGTGATGTTCCAGAAAGTTCTAAGGAATAACTTAAGCAAGGTGAATAAGTTCTATACAACATTGTACCCGTCGTCAACCACAAGAATGGTGTACTTAAAAAATTGTTAACAAGGAAGATTTCATGTTCAGCATTGTTGCCACTACAAAATAATTTTAAGAATATATATGGAAGAAAATGCCCATCTTCAACAAACCCTTTCAAATTTAGGAGGGAAAAACCATTCATTTTATTATGTCAGTCTTATCCTGGTCTCCAAACTAGACAAAATATTACAAGAAATGAATATTGAGAATGCATCTCTACTATCAAGTTGACAGAAAAAAATTTAACAAAATAAAAGACAATTAAATCTAGCAACATAAAAAGAGATAACATGCCATCAGCAATTGGCTGTATGTGTAAAATGCAAGAATATTTAAATATTTAGTCAGTGTGAACTTGTGTGTCCAGCCAAGATGAACTATTTAGGTCTAGAATTACTTGATAATGGTTAAGAAACTGAAAAAATATATAAAAACAACTTTTCCCACCAGACATTGAGCAACAGATAGTGCAGGATGATTATGTTTGAGGGAAGTTAAATGCATAAGGTGAGACTCTCAGTGTCTGGGGGCAAGTTTTAGAATACAAACCTGAGAGAAGGAATTCAGAGTCTGAAAGTCTCACTGTGATAAGCAACCCATGGTAAGTTTTTGGGGAGGCATAAACATCTAGAAGTTGTTGAGCAAGTAACCCAAAAGAAGAAATTATGTTGATAAAAAGTTTTAGAAATTTGTGTAAAAGTTCCTTTGTATCCTCAGCTCAATACTAGGCTGCATGCATGGTATGAAATTATGAGGCCACTCAGATAAAAAGAGAAAAAGATATATATGTTCTTGGGATACTATGAACTGAAAAATGGTCAGCACTCAAAATTTGTCAGGGTGTAGAGATCTCACTGAAGTTATGGATAGAGGACTCTAGTAGGGTTACATATAATAATAGAGGGCTAAGAAGACTTGAAGTAAACACTATTTTAAATGTATTTTTAAAACTTTATAAAAGTCTTAATCTGAAGATAATTTAACTATACAAAAAAATTCCAAAATGTGTAAAAGGTGTTCAATAAGGCATTCACAATATCCTCCCTTCTATCATAAATTATGAACAAGCGGGGTTCATCTACAGAGAGTTAGAACGGTTCAACTTTTGAAAATTAGTTAATACAATTTTCCATGTCAACAGATTTTAAACAAACATACACATCTGTTCAGCTGTCAGTATGTCAATATGCAAAAAATATTTTACAAAATTCAACAATCAAAATATTCTCAGCTAATTAGGAATAGAAGAAATGTTAAGATTGGGTAAAAGGGATCTAAGAAAAAGCACAGAAACCATTATACCTGATGATGAAAAACTGAATGGTATCTGTCCAAAACCATGGACTGAAATGGCATCTCATTGTTCAGTTAGATTGAAATGTTGAAGGAAGATCATATTTAAATAGTATGAGTAAACACATGCATTTCCAGCTCTCAAAGGTTGGATGGGTTAATATTCAACAACTGATAAAACTTTTTTACAAAGTGAGTTTGGAGAAGTGGGGAAGATGGAGGATTCAAGCAGTTGGTGAAGTCAGAAAAATCAGTGCAACCCAGCTCCAATGTACCCATTGCCCTTTCTACCATTTTCTGGTATGTGAGTTGAAGGTAAAGCTTATCGATGTGAAGGACACATTTGTACATATTCAGCCAAAGGTACCTGTTATGTGGAAACTTTCAACTTATCTATATCTGAAAATGTCTTTGTGGGGCTTAAAGTTTCCACATAACTTCAAGAGCAATCTCCAATGATTGTCTTTTCTATATAAGTACAATCTCTTTGAAATCTTAGAGTGGAATGCAGAGAGTGAACTATTTAACTGCCTACATACTACTTATGCTTAATATTATATTACTATCACATTTGAGGACATACTTCTTTATATTGGTGAATATTATAAATAATGATTGTCCTAGTTAACTACCTTTTATTACTTTTTTTTTAAAGATTTTATTTATTTATTTGAGAGAGAGACAGCGAGAGAGAACATGAATGAGGAGGTCAGAGGGGGACCATGGAGCTGGGAGCCCGATGTGGGACTCGATCCCGGGACTCCAGGATCATGACCTGAGCTGAAGGCAGTCGTCCAACCAACTGAGCCACCCAGGCGCCCCCTTTTATTACTTTTATGCAAGGTAAACTGAATTTTTTTTGATGTATCCATGTTTTAATTTTTTAATTATTATTGATATATAATATTTAATATCAATATATATCAAAAAAAGAATCTGATTTATTCTGGTAATCTATTTCCTGTAAGTTTATAATCTCTAAAAACAAGGACATTTCATAAATTTGCACAACTTTAGAATAAGACACAATTTTAGGGATAATCTAATACACTGTCCTTGTTTTACAAATTAGGAGATTCAAGTTCAGAAAGAAGGAGTATTATTAATGAGAATAGAGGATGAATTTTTTAAGTTACTTGTAACTCATCAGACTATAAATCAGTAACTTGAAAACAAAGTTAAAGGTTAAAAGAACTGATGTAATTTGAGGAAATAAGCTCAATATGAGGATGAAATAATAGGTTAATATTTATGCATTAATTGAATATAATTGTGAAAGTATATGATATAAACATATAGTCACAAACTTAATTGAAAATTTAATCATTTTATGGCATAAAATACAAAATAGTTGAAGAAAGTTTTTAAAACAGTCATAATATATTTTATTTTTATTTTTTATTATATATTTTAGAAGAGATATTCAGCTTCAGTTTGACCAAGAATATACTAACAAATTAAACATTTTTCAAGATAGGATATGGCATTTTGAAATTCATGATCTAATACTCAGCCCAGGCTTTTGGATTTTCTTTGTCAATTAAATGAGAAGCCTTTTAGATTACATTTATAAATCCTTATGTCTACAGCTAAAAGTCACTTCTTTTCTTAAGGTGTCACAAGAATCCTTCATACACTTGACATCTATTGATCTCATCTACTTAATGGTTTTCTTTTCCACTATAAATCTATGTCCTGGTCTTATTTCAAAATGATAATGACTCTTTCAATTTTCTTTTATCTTAAAAAGAATTAGCTATGACATTTTAACATTCAAGTTGGACAGAAACATAATTAGATATCATTTCAACTACTCAAGTAAATTACCCTGTTTTTTATAGCTATTTATAGAAAAACATTCCAGAAATAGAAATCAAATATTTCAGAATGGGACAATGTCCTTTTAAAAGGGACTAGGATATCCTACCAGTGACACCATGTATTTATAATCTCATGAGTCTATACCTGAGCCCACAAGGTCCTTCTCACAAATCTCAATATTTAACTATATCATTCATACAACTTTCCAGTATCCCTTCCCTGATTATGAAGGAAGTGGGAAATGAATATTAGAATGAATATTGATACTATTATTTGGCAGCTAGACCAAAATCTCTTCCTATGCAACTTGGGGATTTCAGAACCAAATAAAGGATTTAGGAAACAGAGAGAACTTTTTATAGTATGTAACAGGCATTATTCCAAGGTGACCAGGAAGCAGCTAAGAAGCAAGTGATTTAAAATGAAGGAAATTCTACAGAACTTTCCTTAATTACTGTTTAAATATTTGTAGAATAAAACTTAAATGGAGAGAAAAGTAATATAGATTGGTGGGAAGGAACTATTACCCAAACATGATTGCAAGCTTTCTTCCAAGTCCATCATGATAATAATTGTTAAGGGTGCACAGCTAATTGATGCCTGGTGGTTTGAAGACTGTATCAGTTTGGCAATGTCTTCTTGCCATTACACACTAGGTCATAATATTCAAAATAACATATTATGTATAAAAAAGAAGATGATAATTAAATCTAAGAAGGTTAATTCATATTCCAGGATACTGGTTAGTTTTTAAGTCATAGACTTAATATCAATTGTCCTCCACCCGTAAGATTGAAATAGAAGTAGAAGTTAAAGAGAGGGAAGATGAAATCACAATGAGAAAAGAAAGATCAAATTTCATCAATCACCAATAAATAAAATTAAATGAAAGTCATGTTGCATGTACACATTTTTTTTTCTAAAATCATGAGTGAAAGTATATTTGGAATTACTGAACATTAAAGTTTTTGTTAGAACAGCCCTTTAAAACACTATTCTAAAAAAAAAAATTTAAAAAACACACACTATTCTAGTTATCCTTTCCTCTTTGCAGGAAAGATGTTCTGACCTTGAATCCTCGTGTTTGATGCAAACATACTGAAGTCACACAGGGATCTATCAGGGTATCAATGATTTAAATGTTTCAAAAATTTTTTACAGAGTATTGAAAAATTTGTAAATAAAAAATCTGTAATTATACATAGGTAAATGATTAAATCAGTAATTCATTAATAACTTTCCTAAATATTGTTTGATAAATTGCCCTATACTGACACTGATAGTAAGCTGACATTTTCTGTAGAACTTAAGTGTATTAAGGAATAGATGTAAAAAGCCAGTAATTATAAAAAATTGTTATATATGTTTTAGATGACAGAAAGAGGGGAAACAGTTTGAAATAAGAACATATAACATATACCTTTCATAGTAACAGGAGGTATCAGAGAAAGTATTTGTGACAAAGTGACTTTGATCCTGAACCCATAATGAGCCAGGGTTAGTTATTAAAATTAAGGACTAATGGAACAACACTCAAGGTAAAGGAAATAAATATTTGCAAAAGCACTAAGTCCAGAGGGAATTTGTTTGTTACTCAACCGAAATTTAAAGCAACAAGAGTACACCTGAATTTACAATGTAACAATAGATGTCCAAGGAGCAGTCAAAAGCCAGATAATATTTTTAAGCTATATTAAAGTTTGGTTTTTGTTTTGCTTTGTTCTGTTTTAGGAATTTATCTTAAGAATAACAAGCTGTCAAAGAGTACTGTAAAGCAGAGAATTAGCAATTTTGTCTCCTTATCCAAAAAAATATTTAATTGACTACTCCATAAAACTTGATTGAAGTTGAGAAAGATGGATATATGGAAACAAATTGGGTGATAATTATAAAGGTAAAGGAAAAATATGATGAAGCTTGAAATAGTGATAGTGGGAATGAATAGAAGTTTATAGATAAAAGGAAAGAGTAGGAAGGAGTTGGAAGACATAAGAGGGGTGTAAGAGGCTCTGATTAAATAGTTCCATCTTCCCAGATACGAGGCTTTTAATACGAACTTGAGTGGATAAAAAAAAAAAAATTCAATCTTGACTGAGTCTGAGTTGACTTCAAGACACCAAAAGAAATGCTGAACTGTAATTGCCTATATGGATTTAAAATTAGGGATACCTGGGTGGCTCAGTTGGTTAAGCATCAGCCTTCACTCGGGTTGATCCCAGGGTCCTGGGATCGAGTCCCACACTGGGCCCCCTGCTCAGTGGGGGGGCTGCTTCTCCTTCTGCCTGCTGTTCCCCCTGCTTGTGCTCTCTCTCTCTGACAAAGAAATAGATAAAATCTTAAAAAAAATAATAAAGTTTAAAAAATGTAATTAGCAGTGATATGTATCAGTGGGATGATTATAGATAAAATTTGAAAACATGGGAATAGTTAGAATTGCCTAGATGAAGATACACTAATGCTGAATATAGAGAAACTGCAAATTGTCAAAATTGGTTTAAGGAAGGTGAATGAAAAAAAAAAAGTTAAAAAAATGCAGCAGAGGGGACTAGTATGGTAACATGGAAATCAAAGAAAACAAGCCAAGAACCTGCATAGACAATGATAATGCAGTCGGCTCTAGGCCACTCAGGCTCTTACCTCCTTGGCCAAACCTAATTTCCCTGACTGGAGCGAGCCCATGCCAGTCAGTCCTTACCATAGGAGTGTGATTGTGGTTGTCAGCACATTAGGCTTAGTAGAACATTAATTCTTGTGTCTTTTGCTTCAGCAACACAGAGAAATTTCTGAGTGAAGTAAAAGAAGAGCCACTAGCTTCAGATATGAATTGTTTACAAGAAAGATGTCAGCAAAGAAGGCTATGGTCAACACCTTGGTGATGTAAGGATGACAATTAGGATCACTGGAATTATAAGTACAGTTGAATAGGCTAAAAAGTAGATGCAACTAAGGACAGTCTTTCAGAACATCAGCAACTTCAGAGAAACAAACAAACTTGGGAACATCTTTTGTTTCTCAGTGGACAGCCACCGGGTGAAATTAATTGAAATTTAATGAAAATGAAATTGCATGAAAAATTCATGCTTTTATGTATCCATTCAAAACACAACATGGTATGAGGACATGCCCCATTTGTTCTTTTTACACAAATGTCTTCATGATTACATGAAGTTTATCACACTACTGAAAAAGGGAAACAAATAAATTTATCAAAGACTATCTTCCAAACCAATGTATGGTGCTGAGAGTTGAGTTCTCAGATTCATACCATTAATTCTTATATGGCATACCGTGGTTAGCCCATTAAAACATGAGAAAAAAGTTCACCTCATAGGGGTTTGCAGAAGATAATGACGTATCCAGATGTGAAGGTTGCAACTCTATGCCCTTGGTGGAACTGTCTAAACCTCCCATGTACATATTTTGTGTGCAACAAGTGATAAGTACAGGAAAAGCATCATAACCACATTATGCAACCACAGTTTCTATAGCTGAAAACTGTCATTATAGAACCTAATGAGAAAATTAGGAGGAAAGTAATATTCAGGGAACCTCAGTATCTGTTTAATATGATGTTACATACATAGAATGCCAACAACATGTAAGGTGCCACAATTTTAAGAATTTCAAAACCAAAAGAAATACTGAGGGACATCGACTGTTGAATATCATTTTGAAGTTAGCGAGATAAAAATCTTCATGCATCTACTGTGTGGTAAAATTTTCTCTAGATGCTGCAAGTTGAAATTGCAGATACTAACATTTCTGTCAACAGATACTATTAAACATATGACTTATAAAGCTGGAAGTATTGTTCAGCAAAAGAGAGAACATGAAAATGTCAAAATTACTGGGGATATTAGATTTCAATTTCAAGCTTTTCACGGATTTTAAATCTCATAAAAATGAACAATGATATTTGATAAAACTACACATTTATCTTGTGTTTATTTAAACCTTGCCTATGTTTTATTACATGACCATTTTGACATAAAGTTATCATTTCTTTTTTTTTTTTAAAGATTTTATTTATTTATTTGACAGAGAGAGATCAAAAGTAGGCAGAGAGACAGGCAGAGACAGAGGGGGAAGCAGGCTCCCTGCTGAGCAGAGAGCCTGATGCGGGACTCGATCCCAGGACCCTGAGATCATGACCTGAGCCGAAGGCAGCGGCTTAACCCACTGAGCCACCCAGGTGCCCAAAGTTATCATTTCTAACAAAAAGTAAATACTTCAGGAAAAAATACTTTTTACTTAATATTCTTAGTGGATTGTCATATACCTTATTGTCTTTCATATTAACCTGGTATCGTCTTTCATATTAACCTGGTATCTTCAGAAATTCTCTTAAGGTTAGTGTTCTCTTACATCAAGAAAGAAAAAACATATATATGTAAATGTTTTCCATGTCTGCATAGAAACCTGTGTAACTTCAAGTTCCAAGAGGAGTATTATTTTCCCTTTTCCTAATTTGGTCCTCCAGATTACAGTCCTAGCTATCTACACACTTTCAAAGATATCCTCACATCTATCACTTATAAACAGTAATTACCAATGATAACCAAGTATCTATTTACTGCTAGATTCCCTATCATTCTGTTCTACTAACTTATTATGAAATTCTCTTTCCCCTTATCTATATTAAATAGTTTCACCTTACAGATTTTAAGTAGTATTTGTAAATCTGCATATTACATTTACAAAACCATCATTAATTTAAAAAATACATTTAAGTATAGAACTGGTTATTAGATGGCTATTTATCAGTTGAATTAGTAGCTCTCAATATGTTTAGGAATATCTGGTGGGATATTGGACTGTTTTAGAGTGTAAGTACTGACTTCCTGCTAACATGGCCTGCCCTGGATGTATAATTATTTCTTATATTATAATCCATCTTTATGTGTCTCTTGACTAGATCTGCATTTGAAAAATAAGTAATTCTAATAATTTTCTAAAGAAACTATAATGTACAAAATCAAAAAAAGTTATTTAAAAGTCATAATTCAACTTTCTACAAATATACTTAAAAATTAGGAGGTTCTCAAATCAAATTTGTAGACCACTATGACGGTGGGGCATCCGTGTAGTGGTAGGTGATACAGACCCTCAGAGTTGCACACCATCTTATATATATATTTGCTAACTTCCACTGTGTAGGTATGGCTAATTTCTTCTTCCCCAGAAATGTGTGCCACAGATGAAATCTATGACCCATAAAATCCTTTTACATTATTCAGAACCTAGGAATTTTCCCACGTCAACATTCACTGAAATACTGTCAATGTTAGTGAAGTTTCAGCATGGACCAGTGGCTCAATTTCTAGCCCTTTACTTCAGGTCAGTATGTTTCACTCTGGTTAACTGCTTGGGAAGCCTAACTCAGTAAAAACAGCTATCCGTGGCTGTCTAGCTTCTATGGAGACCTTTCCTGCACCACACATCTGCCAAAAGAGAGGAACAGGAACACAGCTTTTTTTTTTTTTTTTTTTTTTTTTTTAGATTTCTTTATTTATTTGACAGACAGAGATCACAAGTAGGCAGAGAGGCCGGAGTGGGGGGACAGGAAGCAGACTCCCTCCTGAGCAGAGAGCCCAATGCATGGCTCAACCCCAGGATCCTGAGATCATGATCTGAGCTAAAGACAACCCACTGAGCCACCCAGGTGCCCTCAACAATTCCTAACAATCACGGACCCTCCTTTTCCTATAGCGGCCCCTGTTTGATAAAGGAATCCATCTGTGTGATGATCTTCTCTGAGATTTTCAAATACAGAACAGAGCACAAGCCTTTGTATTTGACCGTCTTCCAAATAAGTCTGTAAACTTTTGTACAAAAGGGTTTTATACAAAAGGGTAAAGCCAGGACATGTACCTCACTAGCTGCTTCCTTTCACCTTTCACTTTATCTTCTCCCATTTTACCCTGAACCTTGTCTAAAAAATGGTTTTTTTAACTTCCCCTTTCTGCATTAAAGGTCATCCTCCATCTTTCTTGTTCAGGAGTTACTATATACTTCCCTATCTTTCCTCTGCCCCAAATAGTGAAGTAGTTGCTCAGAAAAGTAAAATATATGGGAGGGAAATGGAAAAAAGAAAAAAAAGCCTAGCTTTGTTTTTAAATTATAAATATCGCCAATCAGTCAATCATAAATATTATCTCCATTACAGATGACACTCGCTTTGTTTGGAAATATATTCTCCTAGACTAGGAGTGATGACCAAGACATAGGACATAGAGTTTGGTATAGAACAAGCACCTCAAAAAAAAAATCTGATGAATGGGGGGACAAAATAAAATAAAATAAATATACAACTACATAGTGGCTATATTGTTTTCATATTTTTAAAGCAATTTTTAAATGTTATTTTTTGTGGCTTATGTATTTACTTCTTCATCAGAAACATGTTATTATTTATTCTTTGGTTATGTATATTTTATTTTTAACAAGTAGATCTTGTTTATTTTTTTAGTCTGGATAAATAATATTTCACAAAAACATGTGGCAAGATTTAGCAAATTTAACAACTTATAACCTAAAGAATAAATGTTGCAACTCAAAAATTAATGACAAAATAAGTCATTCAAGGTAATGTAATTCAATAATAACCTGACAAGGAATAAATTGGCTTTGCAAATAGATATAAGAACACAAGCAATCATGTTTTTTCTCTTTTCTGATTGAAATTTCATTCCATGCCAAAAAATTACTACATTTTAATTTGAGGGGATATTTATCTAAGATAAGCATAATATATACTTGAAAGATACCTCTTGTTCTTTTTAAATAATTTTATGGTAGATCATGCAATTCAAATTTAAGCTTCACAGTGGAACTTCCATGCATCACATTAAAATTGATATTTTGACAACATAAAGTCTTATCTCCATTTTTTGGTCATTTAATAAAAATTTGAGAACTTGCCAAGGCCAAGATTTTGCCTTTTGTAAGGAGATAAATGTCTTAATAAAACTCCCTTTCATCTTCATCTTAGTTTAAGATGCATGCCTGGTACTTTATCTGAATGCAAACTTTTTAAATTTATTTTAAGCACTTTCAAGGCTAACAGCATGGGCACAGAATGTTGTAGGAATACTTTTCTACTACTCCTAAATAGTTAAAAGAGTAAATATTGGAGAAGCATATGTAAGTAAAATTAATCACATGTTCTAAAGAAAAAATAATGTTTGTTCTTTTTTTTTTTTTTTAATGTTTGTTCTTGAAGAAGCCAAAACTCAGAACTGACTCTCTGTACCATTTGTCAACACACACACACACACACACTTAAAACAAGACTTATTTAATATACGTTACATGAGACATATTACTTATATTGTGAAGCCTTAGCCATCAATGTATCCCTAACTCCTTGAAATGCTTTGCATAGGGGCACCTGGGTGGCTCAGTGCGTTAAGCCTCTGCCTTCAGCTCGGGTCATGATCCTGGGGTCCTGGAATCGAGTCCCGAGTCGGGCTCTCTGCTCGGCGGGGAACCTGCTTCCCACCCCCCCACCTCTGTCTGTCTCTCTGCCTACTTGTGATTTCTCTTTCTCTCTGTCAGATAAAGAAATAAAATCTTTAAAAAAAAAAAAAAAAGAAAGAAATGCTTTGCACAATTAGATGCTCAATAATATTTGTTGAATGAATAAATGAATGAAGGGTTTTCTTTATGTGGTGATTTTGACAACCTACTGGTGATATATTAAATTAGTTATTAATTGTATGTGTAAATGACTCACTTTTAAATAAACAATAAGCATCATTCCCTAATATGACATGCTAAAATAACTAGGGTTCAATTTATACAATTCTTGGAACATCTAAGTTTGTTTTTAATAGTTAGCAAACTTTACAGAAGGATTGTCATTGAACATAGAAAAGTTAAGAAGGTAGTTATACCAAAGATTTCCAGAAATAGTAATTGTGTGCAGATAGGATTTTTCCCATATATAATCATAAATGACGGAACACTTGCTTTATGAATATGGGTATACTTAATAAAGTAATTATTCTAAATATTTCACCATATAATTTTTAATAGTCATTCCTATTTTCTATTTTTGATGCAAATAATATGGAATAAAATGTTTTCTGGCCTATGTTTTAAAATTCTAACTTCTCTTTTTTTCTGAGGAAACTCCATAGAGTTTTCCAGAGTGGCTGCACCAGTTTGTGTTCTCACTCTGGAAAACAGTGTGGAGGTTCCTCAGAAAGTTGAAAATAGAGCTACCCTATGATTAACAATTGCACTATTAAGTATTTATACAAAGAAAACAAAAATGTTAATTCAAAGAGAGACATGCATCCCAATGTTTATAGCTATTTATAGCTATATACAATAGCCAAACTATGGAAATAACCCAAGCATCCATCAAGAGATGAATGGAGAAAAGAAGATGTGAATACACACACACACACACACACACACACACACACACTGAATTATTACTCAGCCATAAAAAAGAATGAAATCTTGGGGGACTGGGTGGCACAGTTGGTTGAGCATCCAACTTGACTTTGGCTCATGTCACCATCTCAGGGTCTTTATTTTATTTTATTTTTTAATAATCTCAAGGTATTAATATCAAGCCCCGCATCAGTCTCAGCACCAAGTCTGCTTGAGTTTCTCTCTTCCTCTGCCTTTTCCCTCCTCTCTCTCTCCCTAAAATAAATTTTAAAAATCTTTTTAAAAAAAAAATGAGATGTTGTCATTTACAACCACATGTATGAGACTAGAGAGTATGATGCTAAGTGAAACAAATCAGTCAGAGAAAGACAAATACCATGACTTCCCTCATATGTGGAATTGAAGAAGCAAAACAAATAAGCAAAGGGAAAAAAAAGAGAGAAGGAGAGACAAAACAAGAAATAGACTCTTAACTATAGAAAACAACTGATGTCCCAAAAGTTCATTTTCGCTTTTGTTTCCTTTGCCTTTGGAGACACATCTTGAAAGAAGTTGCTGTGGCTGATATCGAAGAGGTTCCTGCCTATGTTCTCCTCTAGGATTCTGATGGTGGGTATTAGGGAGGGCACGGATTGCATGGAGCACTGGGTCTGGTGCAAAAACAATGAATGCTGTTACACTGAAAAGAAATAAAAAATTAAAAAAAAAAAAAGAAAAACTGATGGTTACTAGAGAGGAGGTGGGTAGGAAGATGAGTGAAACAAGCAATGGGCATTAAGGAGGGCACTTAATGTGATGAGTATGGAAGTGTTGAATCACTACATTGTACACCTGAAACTAATGGTCCACCATATGTTAAATAACTGGAATTTACATAAAAACTTAATAAAATATGTTAAATTTTAAATTAAATTAAATTTTGGTTTCATTTGACTATAAAAATGCACAGAGCCTCATTTATTTTACTTCTCTATTTGTACTTTCTTTTTAATTTTTACATTGTGAACAAATCTTATAAAACGTATTTTTTTTAAAATATTGTTTGCTATTGCTCTGTACTGTCATCAGGAGTAAGGAAAATTTGTTCCATGTAACTTCGGTACTAACTGACAAAAAAAGATATGTCTTTAACAACTGATGACTTTAATAAAGTACATTTTTCAACTGTACTATAAGTTTGCATTACTATCATGCTACTGTTTCCCCTCTTCCAATAATGAAATTGCAATAAGTGATATTTAATATCCTATCAATTTTTAACTGTCAGATTTTACATTTCAAACATACACTCAAACTCCTGCCTAGACCTGAAATACCTCTTTCCCTAGTTAGGTGCTGCCCTCTAAAGATGATCTCAAATCATTTTCAGCTGGAAATCAGTTTTTAAAAATGTTGCTGTCTTTCGGCATGTAACAGGTAATTTTCTATTTTGAACATAGTCTTACAGATAGAATTACATTTTTTTGAAATTCTCTATGAATAAAAATAATACTGACTTAAGAATGTATTTCCATTAAATATTTTTGTAATTACCATAATACAGTATTTTATTTTATTTAATGTTGGATAATAAAATGTCTTTTTTGAGAAATGATTAGAATGTAGTGATTCATTAATAGTATGGTTTATGAGTTAGAATACTTTATTATATATGCCAGATATATATGTAAATATTTTTAAATACACTTTGAAATATTTTGTGACATTAGTTTTTGAAAAACACATCCAATAAGTATGTTGGTAAAATAAACATTCACAAAAGAGATCACTACCTGAGCCAAAATAGAGTCATGACTATAATATAGTGGCATATATTCATTGTTTAAGAAATCTATTCAACAATTTTAATTGGGAGATGTGTTATCAAGAGAATGCTGCATGAGCTAATTTCACAAAATGATTTTCTTTGCGAACACTGTGAATTATTTAAAGAAAGGGGATCTTACCTTATGCTTTTTAATTATGCTGGTTTATGGGGTACCTGGGTAGTGCAATGGATTAAGCATATGACTCTATTTTGGCTCAGGTCATGGTCTCAGGGTTGTGAGATTGAACTCCACATCAGATTCACACTGAGTATGGAGCCTACTTAGGACTGCTTCTCCCTCTTCCTTTGTCCCTCCCTCTGCTCTCACTCTGTCTCCCTCTCTCTCTCTCAAGCAAGTAAATAAATCTTCAAAAAAAAAATGCAGACTAATGGACAATAATCTTAATTGAAATAAATGGTAGCAGGCTGTTTTGATCAGTTATAATTCATACTCTTTAAGTTCTAAGTTTTAGTAGACATTTTAAACTAAGATAGTATTTTTTGTACTTTAATACTCAGTTTCAAGAAAATTAGTTAGGTGGGGCGCCTGGGTGGCTCAGTGGTTAAGCCGCTGCCTTCAGCTCAGGTCATGATCTCAGGGTCCTGGGATCGAGTCCCGCATCGGGCTCTCTGCTCAGCAGGGAGCCTGCTTCCTCCTCTCTCTCTCTCTGCCTACTTGTGATTTCTCTCTGTCAAATAAATAAATAAAATCTTAAAAAAAAAGAAAAAGAAAATTAGTTAGGTGATTCTTTAACTTTTGAATAAATATTATCAAAATGCTTTTATTATATTTTAACTGATGATCAATTTCAAATAATAAATGCTAATCACAAAGTATATTGCAGGCTATGGACTTGGGGACTGATTGATTTGTATCATAAATTTATCTATAATATCACAGAAAAAAAGATGATTTAAAATTAATTAGCAAGCAAACTGAATTTTAAGATAGTAAATTTGCATATCCATAAAACATGTGTTACCTACTTGAAATTTCCTTAAAATGACAGTTTTCACAAATTGAAAAAAAATGTTACTTCCACTTTATGATATGTAGGCTATTTTAGTAAAATTTTTACTAGATAAAGTATGGTTTTTTAAAAATTTGAATATAGTTAACACATACTGTTACATTACTTTAGGTGTACAACATAGTGATTAGACAACTCCATAACTTATTGCTATGCCCACCACAAGTATAGCTACTGTCTGTCACACACAATACTATTATAATTCTATTGACTATATTCCCTATGCTGTGCCAAATAAAATGTTTTCACGTACTACATGTGAAGTATAATGCATAAATATATGTTAAACACATATTACATAAAGGATAAAGAAACTTAGGGGAGAAGAATATACATATTTTTGTTACTTAACGGTTAGATGTGGATATTTTTTCTAGAAGCAAGTCTCAAATTATTAATCTTATCTATATATGCCAACCTGGAGAAATTACATTTGCAACTTGGTAAAATCAACAGAAATAATTCTGAAATACTGCATACAAATTTACATAAACTCTTAACTCGATTTCATCATACTTCTGTGTGTGTGCATGTGTTTCTGACGAAGGTAAAAATGGTATCATAAGTAATGTAGTGAGCTTAAACTTTATGATGACATTTAAGAATACAAATTAAATAAAATGTATTCTGAGGTTAAGCAAAACGTGTGAGGAAAAAAAATCAATGTATTACTCTGTTATAAAATGTTGCTTTCATTTAAATATTTTGATTATCATCAAATAAGTTAATAAAGTTCCTCCGTCTCTGTTTCTCTTTTTCTGTCTTTCTCTCCTCTACTATATATACCAAACACTAGTATTGAAAAAATAAATGATCTTCATAAAACTTTGTGCTGCTTTACGATCATTCCATGTCCATTTGCAAATATGAATTGATTTTAAAAATGAGTAATAATCTATGGGTCTCAAAATTTTCTAATAAGTGTTTTGAAATATACAAAGTGTATTTGCTCAATAATTTAGAATTTATAACACACCAAGTATACATTACTTATTTATTTTCTCAATAATATGTGAGCTGGATATTATTGTCATTGTCATTTTTTAGGCACAAGAATTGACACATAATACTTCAAAGTGACTTTTTCACATTTTTCAGCAGTAAAAAGAGATCAATTAAACAACAAAAATCCTCTTACTTCCTTCTACTGTCCATAGAGGAAATGGCAATTATTTCTCTTATTTTTTTTGTTAACAAATATTAAAACATATAGATTTTTATGAATTTTTTTTAAAAAGTAGCAATTCAAAAAATTTTTAATTTATATATAAGCTGGATTCATTAAGTATACATCAGGTATTCCTGGAAAAAAAAAAGCCCAGTTTTTCTCTCACTTGGAATTCTTAGCCAAGAAACATTTTATTCAAAAAGTGAAGTAAAAGGCTATTCTGCTTACTCTATGAGGAAGATTAAATAGCTACTGTATGAAAGCATTAGGGATGAGATTACTTTAAGATCCAGAAAAGAACCTCAGACAACTCATAATAGATTGTTTCTAAACCTAAGCAGGCAGGAAGCTAAAAACAAACTCAAGATTGATTTAGTTGTAGAACTACCTGCAAGATAAGAACAAGACAATAATACTAATTTTCCAAAGCTTGGCAAGAGGTTATAAGTGTTTTGTACATTACTGAATACTGATCAATTTTTTATCTGTATATAATAAGAGAATTTATAAGACAAGTAGTAATAAAATTACTTGGACTGCTGAAATAATTTTACAAATAAATGGTTTAAAGGATACATCCTTGTGCATTGCTTCAAATTTTAAATTTTGATGAATACATCAAACTTAATAATTTGATATTATATGTTTTAGTTATAATAATCAATAGCTAGTCTTTTGGAAGGAAGTATATGGAACCTTCAATGAAAACCTGAAATTATTATTTCATAATACAAAAAAAGGCATAACCATTATCTTAAGGGCATTTAGTTTGCATGAATTTCTCGAAGTATCCCTTTCTTCAAATGACAAATAGTTATATTGTCATTAATTACATTGTCAATAATTATATATGTATATATATAAACATATACATATGTTAAATACAAAGTAGTGACCAAAAAAGAAAGAAAGAAAACAAAAATATGTTTTGTCTTCCTCATAGAACTTACATTCTAGGGAGGAGTTAAAGACATTACACTAAATAAGTAAAACCTAAACCATGATGACAACAGAAAATAGGAATAAAAAATGGGAAAGCAGGGCACCTGAGTGGCTCAGTGGGTTAAAGCCTCTACCTGGGATCCTGGGATGAAGCCCCACATTGGGCTCTCTGCTTAGCAGGGAGGCTGCTTCCTCCTCTCTCTCTCTCTCTCTGCCTGCCTTTCTGCCTTCTTGTGATCTCTGTCTGTCAAATAAATAAATAAAATCTTAAAAAAAAAATGGGAAAGCAAACAGGTATAGCTAGTTGTAGGCAGATTGCAATTGCAAATGTCATGGCCAGAGAAGGTCTCACTAAGAAGGTGAAATGAGAAACAAACAAACAAACAAAAAATAGACTAAGAGAAAATACTTATAAAACACATATCTAATAAAAATCATTTATACATCAATAATAAGATAAATAGTAGGATAAAAGAAAACGTGGTGCCTAGGTTGCTCAGTCGGTTCAGTGTCTGTCTTTGGCTCAGTTCATGATCTTGGGGCCCTGAGACCAAGCCTCACATCTGGTTCTCTTTCAGTGGTAGAGTCTGCTTCTCCCTCTCCTTCTGCCTCCCCCCAGTGCCCACCCACCCCCACTCATGCTCAGTTGCTCTCTTGCATGTACATGCTCCCTCTCAAATAAATAAATAAAATCTTTAAAAGTAAATAGATAAATAAGTAAGTGGACAAAAGATATGAAGAAACATTTTACTGATGAAGATACACAAATGGTTAATGCGGACATGAAAAGATACTCAACATCATGAGTCAACAGGGAAATGCAAACCAAAAACTAGAATAAGAGACCATTTTCTACCTAGTAGAATGACTATTAGGATATAAAGAAATGGGAAGCCTCATACATTGCTGGTGAGAATGTAAAATGGTATAGCCACTTTGCAAAAAATCAGTTTTGTGAAGAATGAAGCATAAAACTACCATACAACTCAGAAATCCCAATTCTAGTGATAAACATCAGAGGAATATAAACATATGTGCACATAGTCTTGTTTATGAATGTCTACAGAAATATTATCCATATTGCCCAAAGAATAGAAACAGCCTAAATTTTCATTAATTGGTAAATGGATATGCAAACTGTGGTATATCCATACAATGGAAATCTAATTAACAATAAAAAAGGATGAGCTACTAATGCATGATACTTCATGGAAGAACCTCAAAAACGTTACATGAAATGAAACAGGTTAGGTGCATGACTCCATATGATATGATACCACATTATATGAACTGTCCAGAAAAGTCAAACTTAGACAAAAATTAGATCAGTAGTTTCCTGAGACTAGACTGGAAATGGAGCCTGAGTCTACATAGGCATTACAGATCTTCTTAGGGGATGAAAATGTCCTAAAACTGATTCATGGTCATGGTTTCACTATTCACTAAAGTTACTGAAATTGTCCAAGTGAACATTTGATGTGAGTGAATGATTTCCACCTCAAAGGTAAAGAAATAACCTTGTATAATGCAGTAGCCATTAGACAAATATGTCTATTTAAATTTAAACCAATTTAAATAAAATATAAAATGAAATTAAAAATTTAAATAAAATGAAATTTTAAATTTAAAATTAAATAAATGAAATTTAAATAAAATGAAATTTTAAATTTAAAATTAAATAAATGAAATTCAAATAAAATGAAATTAAAAATTAGGTTTCTTGGTGGTACTATCAGATTCTAAGTCCCCAATAGCCACATGTGGGTAGTAACTGTACTATAGACAGAACAAATATAGGATATTTCTGTAACTAAAAAATATCTTTTGGCTATTGCTGTTAGAAAGACCAAGGTGATAATGGTGAATGAGAAGTGCGGAGATTCAATACATAGTCTGAAGACAGAATATGTGATGTGTTGTTTGTAGGCTTAAGACCAAAAAAGATTTAAGCAAGACTCAAAGTTTTAGGTGAAGGTAAAAACAACATAGAATTGCTATGAACTGAAGTTGTGAAGAATATAGTATGAATAAGTATGATGGTGGGACAATCATAAAGTTGGCTTTAGGCATATACATTTCTATATATGTACTAGACATCCAAAAATAATGTCAACTAGGTATACAGGCATGTTTCTGAAGTTGAGAGGTGGTATCTGGCTTGAGCCCCAAGGCATCAGTGTTAAGTGGTCTGGCAAAACAGAAGTATCTAACAATAAAGCCTGATAAGGGAAATTGATGAGATAAAGAACATTAGAAAGTATACAGTTCTGGAAACCAGTAAACAAATATAGAAGGAGAGACTGAAGGACCATGACAAATGATGCTGAGAGGTTAACTGAGGTAAGAACTGAGAAATGAGGGGTCCCTGAGTGGCACATTTGGTTAAGCAGCAGGCTCTAATTTTCAGCTCAGGTCATATCTATCTATCTATCTATCTATCTATCTCAATATAATTTGTGAAATATATATATATATGTGTGTGTGTGTATCTCTCTATCTATCTATCTATCTTCTCTCTTTCAGCAATGCTATCATTAATACATTTGAAATAACAAGTTTTTGAAATTAACAGTTCTTATGAAGAATCTCCATACTCTGTCCTTGTACTGGTAAAAAATATTTTCATTATTCTTATGCTTAGGCCTTTTGTTTGTTTGTTTTTGTTTTTGCAAACCCCGCCATAATTAAAAATATTTGGAATATATATTGCCTGTGTTCCTCTTTTTGTTCCTACAAGAAGCTTCTATGTGAAATAAACAAGTTACATCAATCTCATTCTTCAAATAATGATGGATAAAAGAAAATATGAATTTCCAATAAATTCTACCACTTTCTTGGTGCAAACCTTGAGCAACTTTAAATAATACTCTGGAGTTTAATGTTTCACTATGCAACTTGGTAATGAAGAAGATAAGGCTGAACCTTGTAAGTCTTTTGTAGTAACTATAATTCAATAAAAGAGTTAAAAAGCTTATTTATATTGTGGGATATATTATAAATAATTTCTCCTCATAATAACCTTCTTGTTCTCAAAGGACCCCGAAATTTAATATATAATTAAATTCTATTAATATATAATTATATATTATTATATATAATTAATTATATAATTAATTATATATAATAATATATAATCATAATATATAATATATAATTATAATATGTAATATATAATTAATTATAATATATAATATATAATTAATATATAATCATAATACATAATCATATCATATAATTATATAATATATAATACATAATATATATAATTAAATATAATTAATATATTATTAATATATAATTATTATATATTATAATATATAATTTAATATATAATTTATATTAATATAATATATAATTTAATATTTATATTTAATATATCTGCCTCTCATGTATATTAAAGCTTATATTGCAATCTTTATTGCAACATATATTATATATATTGCAATATATATATTATATATATATAATCTATGATTTATTATTTAAATCTCAGTCCAACTTAAGAGGGTTGCTAAGAGGTATACTTTCAGTAATTTGATCAGTCCTCTAAATGTCCTATTATTAGGTAAAGAAGGGTGGAATCAGAGACAAGTTAGGTGGGCATCAAACACTGTTAAATACATGGAGCATTTTGGAGCACTACATTTAATGTTTGCTTACTTTAATTTAAAATTACATCCTTAAAATGTAAATACAAAAGAAATAGGATGCATTGTCCTAATCTTCATTTTCCAGAGTTATAAAACAAAATTTCTGGAAAATCCAGGGCAAAAATTGTTTATTTACATAGTACTTGAAGAAAACTTACTTTGACTCTCACTTCCATTTTTTTCTAGAATATTCTCTAATATACTTTCTACTGAAAAATACATTGTGTCCTTACAATCTGATATTGACTTTATTGATTTAAAAGTTCATACAGAACCATTCTACCAAAAACATATCAAGGAGAAGAAATCTGAGATTTTAAAAGGCCAAAACATAAATTTTATACTATTTTTTCCTTACTTACACAGATCAGGAAGAGTATTACTTCAACAAAGATAAACACTGAAAGATCTTCTCTTATAATGGAAATTGCACATTTTGTGTGTTAGGATAATGATCTTTCTCTCTGGGTTATAGCTTGTAAAAAAGACAAATTTTTAAACATTCCTGAAATGGAGACTATGTTGTAAAATTATAAAGCATGTTTGGGAACCTTGAATTAGGTAATTTTTCAACATTTCTAAGGTTTTAAAAGATTTCTGCTGTGTATAAAATCTGAAAAATGACAAAATTAAAAGTGAGGTTAAAAATTCTAACAGCCTTAGACGCTCATTGTCTAGAAAAACAATTATACTAAATTGAATATTGTGTTGAATAAGTAGAATTTTATAATTAGATGACCTTAATTCATATATACAAAAACAACATTTTAATATAATAAAATTGTTCATCTCAAATTTCATCTAATAAAATAATATGACTTTACTTTTTAAATGAATATTCTGTACCCACAGCAATTTAAAATTCATTCGACACTCAGCTGGAAATAAATAGTTGTGTGAATGATCAGTATGGGTATAATAGAAATCGCCTAAAAGGATTTTGGAATCCAGGAAAAAAGAGAGTGGGCAGGGGAAATATGTCAAAGATAATTCCAGAGTGAGTCTTAACGAAAAGAAACTTTTAACAGACTAGTGGAGGAAATTAGCAAAAAATATATGAGAATAGTGATCTATAGAAAAACAAATTCTGAGTAATTGGCAACAAAGACAAGAGAAATTTTCAGGTTGTTGTATCTAATTTATCTGAAATACCAACCAGAAGAAGAAGGAAAAGTATTATATGTAATTTATTAAGAGTTAGTTCATCTGTAATATTGTGATATATCTTTTATACTAGATACAATCAGATTTCAAAGCTGAGAAGTGAGTTTACAAACTTGAGAAATAAATATGTGGAGTATAAACAATTCTCTAAAAAAAACTGTTGGCATTTGTGCCCATAAGTTTTACATTTTCTCATACTGTTATAAATGAACTGTATTTCTCTTACTAGAAATTAACCATGTAGACACAAAGCTAATTCTGCCCCTTTTCCTTTTGGAGTAAATATTTCATTTCTTCTACTCAGAGTTGCTTCAACAGATAGGTCATTACTTCATCTTGTACATTATCATTTTAAAACTCTCTACCAGATCATAAAATAAAGAAACTAACATGTATGTGAGTATACATGAACATGATTTTAAGGACACTGATAAACTGAGATGAAAATAAAGAATCAGTTAATCTCAAAATGAAATGAAATAAAATTAAGAAAATTTCATGTAATATAATCCAAAAGCTAGTTTTTAAACTGAGAATATCTGTCACCTCTAAAGACCATAAATTTCTGCTGTAATTGGTGAACACTATAAGATAAAAAAGAGTAAACATAATCTTCTCAAGTGGGTAGTAGAATAAAATACCACAACAAAAGCCTGTCTTTCAACTCTCTAATCCGTCAATGTAGAAACCAATAATGAAAACAAACAAACAAACAAGCAAAAAGACAAAAACCTCTGAATAAGGTAACCACAAAAATTCTTGTATTATCTTTAGCACTGAGGGGGTGGGCCAGGAATAAAAATTAAAAGCAACAAACAAACAACATTTCTGCTAAGAACTGATGAACAAAAAACCAGATTTCACATATTTTTCAGTTTTTCAGAGTGGGTGTGAGACTCCAAAATATCTATCTAGAATATTTAATTTTATTTGGTTTTGTGTTGGTAGCATTCCCATCTCAAAATAAGTGGCAAAAGTAAACACACTTCTCACCCACAGAAACTAAAATTCTACTCAACCTTCAATAAATTACTACAGGAAAATTTTCATAAAAATAAGTTCTCAATCTCCCAAGAAATCAAGGCCACAAGAATAAAAATCATTAGGAAAAAAGAAAAAGTGGGACATATAAGATGGCATTGATACTTTCAGAAACTAGAGTTATTAGTGAGAAAACAAAAAATGACAATGTTTTGTACATTTAAGAAGGAACAAGAAGTTAAAATATATAAATTAGGAATCAAAACTGTAAGAAAACACAAACAAAACTTCCAGAAATAAAATATGCAATAACTAATTAAAATTAACTGAAGATTTTGCACATCAGAAGATATAATTAGTGAGCTAAGGTTAAAACTGTAGAAACTATGCAGAATATGGGACAAAGAGAAAATGAGATGTTAAAATATAAGTTTAAAGGTCAGTAATGAAAAGAAAATCTAATGAATTACCATTAGAATAAACAACACACACACATACACAAGTAATCAGGTGCACACACAGACCTGGATACATTCTAGTTTAATTCAGAACACTAAAGAACATAGCTGTGTTCTCAAAAGCAACAAACGGAAGGAAGCAATAATGGAAGACAGAATATAGATGTCACATTGAGATGCTGATAAGTAACTGAATAACTAATAAAAATGCAAAATAAAACAGTCAATTATGATGAAAAAATGAATTCATTTTCAAACAAAAAAAGAGAACTTTAAGACATAAGACTTTATGTAAAAGTACCAAAAGTAAAGTACTCTAAAGAAATTTTGAACTAAATGATTCAAAAGGATGTGCTTCAGACAGAAAGAAAATTATTTCAGATGGAATGTCTATGATGTAAAAAGGAATATGGAGGAATGTGGAACAAATGTATTGGTAAAAATGTTGGAGGCATTAAGCAAAGAGTTTATTGTTTCAAATAATATAGTAATAAATTATTCCTGTTAAAAATACCAGAGTAAACCTAAAATATGTATTTAAAGTAATGTTTATTTAGATGAGGGTGATAGTAATTAACTAAGATCTTTGTGTTCCCAGAGAAAAACGACAGTATCAATTCATATTACTATAGATATAACAGTACCAATTCATGCACTTTTTAAAAAATATTTTATTTATTTATTTGAGAGACAGAGAATGAGAGAAAGAGAGAATATGAGAAAAGGGAGGGTCAGAGGGAGAAGCTGACTGCCTGCCAAGCAGGGACCCTGATGTGGGACTAGATCCTGGGACTCCAGGATAATAACCTGAGCCAAAAGTAGTCATCCAACCAAGCCACCCATGTGCCCTTCAATTCGTACACATTTTTGTCAGAGTGCTATCTGTTGACTAAAATATCTTTTTTTCTTATTTCAATGGGAATAAAAAAAATGAACTTGAAATAACAAATACAAATCATGATTCTCAGTCTTCCTTGCAGTTAGGTATAACCATGAGGATTAAAATCACACCATATCACTAGGTTAATGGAAAGTGTTTATCTGGACATACTCTCTCCCCTTTTTCCTACAGGAAAAAAATGTATGCGGAGCTGAAACATGCCTGATCATGCACACAAATAATTACCTTGGGTTGGCAGAGCAACAAGAAGGAAGGTGTCAAGATTTTAGAATAATCTTATGAAACACAGCTCCAACATATCCAAACTGCCCTCATTCCATATAACCATTACAGAAAGCAAAACAAAACAAAAGCTCTATTTTAAAAAGCCAAATCAAAACAGACAACGAACCAGAATATTCTAAGTCAAATTTTATAGAAGTTTAGCTAATACTCTCTATAACACAAAGTTAAAATAGCTTATCATTAAAATAGTATATATAAGACCCTATGTAAAAAGATAATTCTCAAAAAAAGAAGGGAAATATTTAGCTGCACACAATGAAACAGTAGAAACACATCTTAATTCATCCATAATCACAGTAAATGCATGTAAATAAACTTCCAAATTAAGAGGGGAAGATGGTGAGACATGCTTGAAATTAAAACACACACACACAATGTTTATAAGAAACCAATATCTAACACAAGGTATAAGAAATTGAGATATACCATACAAGGGTCAGAACAAAACATTGTGGTTGCTCCACTAATAATTGGACAAAAATTTTAAGGAAAAAATGTATAAAGTAAAGGCAGTGACTCTTTAATAATTGAATTGTTCAATAAGTTAGGAATATGTGACAATTCTACCCTGATATAAATGTAATTATATAGTTTCAAAATTATAAAGAACAAAATTACACAATATAAACAGAATCACAAATATCTGCCAGCATAGTGAACATTTTAATATATCTCTTTCAGAAATCAGTAAAACAGGCCACAAAATAGTTAATTATGCAAAAATTTGAAAAGCAACAATAAACAAGGTTGATTTAATAGATCTATATTATGAGGGTGCCTGGGTGGCTCAGGGGGTTAAAGCCTCTGTCTTTGGCTCAGGTCATGATTCCAGGGTCCTGGAATCAAGTCCTGCTTCGGGCTCTCTGCTCAGTGGGGGGGCACTTCCCTCTCTCTCTCTCTGTCTGCCTCTCTGCCTACTTGTGGTCTTTCTCTGTCAAATAAATAAATAAATAAATATCTTTAAAAAAAGATCTATCTTTTTTTTTGCACGTATCATAACACGTGCAACCTACATTAAAGAAGAATATACATTTTTAAGAAGTACATATGGAAATATATTAAAATTATGCATATTTTAAACTGTACAAATTTGGTACAAAAAATCAAAGTGATGAATATTGTCCTGTCTATATTACCTAACCACAATACAACCAAGAGTTGACTCGGTAAGTAAATAATAACTAGGAGAAATACATTCAAAAACTTACAAGCATACTTCTTTTTCATCAAAGAAAAATCATAACGGACATTAAAATAACCTAGAATAGAATCATAAAAATACCACACTTCACCTCCCCTCCTTCATCTGAGATGCAGCTCAAGGGTTACTTAGAGGGATTTTATAGCTTTGAATCTTCACATTAGGAAATATAAAGGTTTAAAAGTCACACTTAATCTAAGGTATCAGAAATCAATGTGTGATACAAAGATTTACATGCAATTTACATGATCTTTGGAAGATCATCCAAGGAAGCAAGAATGAGAAAAGAAAACAGGGAGTTAAGGAGATAGCAGCTCAACCAAAAAACAAAAAACAAAAAAACAGAAAAACAACAAACACCCACAATAAAACAAAACAAAATGAAAACTCACTATTAGGAATGACTCCTATCTGGAAGCCTTAAAGCAATTATGTAAATGTACCTCAGACGTACCTGCTGCTCCTAAAAATGGAAGGTGGGATCCTTATCTGAGGAACTTTCAGCCTCCTCTCCTCTGCTGACCTGGTGATGACTCCAGTGGCATTGTTTCTTTTGTAATTCTGGGCCCTCCTAGCCAGCTCATTGCTGAGTGAGCTTTTGTGGATTTGGAGAAAATCATAAAGCAGGAAAGTTTAAAGATAAAGTACTTGCACAGACACTATCAGAATGCTTGGGTATTTCCTGCTACAGTTGTATCTATATTCAGAGGTAGGTAGATAGGACATGATGCCGCATTTTCCCCAAGGCTGAAACCAGGAGCAAATTAACTGCTGAGGGAGACTGCAAATGCAGCCTACAGTGCTTGACCACTTTGCAAAACAGGGAGAGCAAGGAGAATAAGAAATGAATCTAAGGAAAAAATTACCTCAGAACTTGCTGAAAAAGGAAGTCATGCATTATTCCTTCTCCCCCAGTGTGATGTCATTAATGTAGTGGATTGGTATTATATCGTGTGGGATCATGAGGAATCAAAGTCCCCAAGGATATTTTGTGGCACAGCATGAGAAGAGAAATACATCTAAGAAAGACTGTAAGTTTATATGTTTTCCTTGCCATATAATAGGAAGCTGCAAGCAAAGGCAGTGTTTAATCTGATATAAAGAAATTGTGTCTATAACAAAAGCAACAATTGAAGTCACATATGACTAGTCTTATGATCATTGCCATGGTCCTAGACTCACCAGTCTATTACACAAGTCCATAAAAAATATGGAAATGCAATAGCGGTTGGGTTCCCAATTTTGGGTCCCCCAATAATGGGTCCATGGTCAGAGGAGCAAGACTGATACAAAATGAAGGTCAAGCAAAGCTTTATTTCATGCCAAGCATCAAGAATCAAACCAACCATCAAACAGACCAGTCAGGGCCACCCCTTATAGAGAGGGCGACCCCTCCCTGACTCACAGACTAAATTTTATAGAACAAAAACCATGTGGTTGGGCCTGGCCACACACAGGTGGCCAATGAGATTGCAACACACAGAGAAAGATGCACAGTCATGCTAGGTCACACACAGGTGGCCAATTGAATTACAATTCACCCCATAGTAGCTATTTGAACTAGCCTATCACCTTGGTCAGGATTGACGCCCAAAGGGCAGGGCCCACACTCCTTGGTAGCTAGGGAGACAGTATGTGCACTTTACTGATTGGACGTCTCCACCTGACCCAACTCATCCCTGCATTCTGGCCGTTATCTCCACCTGACCTGACCCACCCTTGTATTTGGGCTTTGTTACCTGGGACTGGTTTCCCTGGGTGGGGAGGGTAGGGGGGCAGGGTCAGTTTAAGTTTTACTGCATAAACAACAAAATGGCTGTTCAACCAAGGTGGGGCTGCTCTGGCTAAATAGGCCCTTAAAATAGCAGTCAACATATCTACAACCCTTTTATATTCTAAATACTCATGGAGAATTGTATTATGTTTGATTTGTTATTTGATTAAAAAGAGAGATACAAAGACTTCTAATTTTGCTTTATTACCATCCATGCTAGTTCCTATTGTAAGGACCTATTTTACTGTCCCTGCTCCCTCCCCCAGGGGACTTAAAAACAAGTCTCAGAAACCAGCTCCAGGTGTGAAGGCCAAGAAAAACAAGGCTGTACCCACCTCAAGTCCAGCCCTGACATAAGTACAGCCATCTTGGCAAAGCAAAAGCTGGCACCTTGCACTTTAAGAGTGGGTTAGCATCAGAATGGCCATCCTGAAGGCAGGGAAGCCATTTTACTGAGCATCCTAACCAGCCCACAGGGCCCACATAACTTGAGATAAGAGAAAGTAGCTAAAACCTGAAAAAACAATTTTATCATATACCACCAGGGAGGTTAGAGGATGGAGCCATAGGGACCAAATGTTAAAGAAAAACAAATAGTTAACTTGCAGAGATCACAGTCCTGCAAGACAGAAATCTCCCTTGGTTTGCAAATGTCCTGGTGATTTACAACAAAAAGGGCTATCTCTTCAATGGCCCAATTTCCAGAGACAAAGCGCTCAGTTCCTCAAGGCCTAAGGTTGCACCATAAAACGGAAGGAGGCTGAGGCAAAAGGAAATAGAAATAAAGTTAAATTTCCTCTAAACCTAAATCTCACTTAACTGCCAGGAAGGCGCCAGGGTGACACCAGAATGGCAAAAGGTTAAACAAAGTTAAACTGTCAAAGTGGGGTACATGATATGTATGTAGCTATGAAGAAGTGCCTTGAAAATGCTATATAAACCCTTGGCTTTGAGTGCTTGGGGTCCTTGTCAAAACCCGTTGCGCTGGCCAGATACTTGGACCCCAGCTAGCTGGAAATAAACCTCGCTGTGTGACTTGCATTATCGAGAGTGTTCTCTGTCTAATTGAGGGGTGGTCGACTCCATACCCTAACACTGTAACTCAGCTTCAAGGAAATAGTCCGAGGATCCTTAAAGGTTCTGGATTTATCCAAATTACACATAGGAACTGAAAAAATACCCATGACTTTTGTGGGGGTTTACTGAGTTTAATAAGGCAAACTTCTTTTGAAACCTAAATAATCTCAAGCTCCCTCATTTTTTTTAATTATGTTAAGTTAGCTACTTTATAGTACACAATTAGCTTTCAATGTAGAGATCAGTGATTCATTAGTTAAGGATAACACCCAGTGATTGTCACCACTCCTGCCATTCTCAATATCCATTACCTTGCTTCCACCTCCCTGCTCCCTCTTCCCCTCTGAAACCCTCAGATTGTTTCTAGGGGCCCATAGTCTCTCCTGATTCAACTCCCTCATTGATTTCACCCCCTTTTGATTTCCCTCCCTTCCCCTATGGTCCTCTGTGCTATTGCTTATGTTCCACATATGAGTGAAACCATATGATAAATTGTCTTTCTCAGCTTGACTTACTTCACTTAACATAATCCCCTCCAGTTCCATCCATGTCCATGCAAATGGTGGGTATTCATCATTTCTAAAGGCTGAATAATATCCCTTTGTATATATGTACCACACCTTTATCCATTCATCTGTTGAAGGGCATCTTGGCTCCTTACACAGTTTGTCTATTGTGGACATTGCTGCTATGAATGTTGGGGTGCATGTGTCCCTTCTTTTTACCACATCTGTATCTTTGGGGTAAATATCTAGTAGTACAATTGCTGGGTCAAAGGGTAGCTCTATTCTTAACATCTTGAGGAAACTCCATACCATTTTCCAGAGTGGCTATACCAGCTTGCATTCCCACCATCATTGTAAGAGGGTTCCCCTTTCTCCATATTCTCTCCAACATTTGTTGTTTCCTGTTTTGTAATTTTTGCCATTCTAATTGGTTTAAGGTGGTATCTCATTGTGATTTTGATTTCTATTTCCCTGTTGGCTAGTGATATGGAGCATTTTTTCATGTGCCTGTTAGCCATTTGTATGTCTTCTTTGGAGAGGTATCTGTTCATGTCTTCTGCCCATTTTTTGACTAGGTTATTAGTTTTTTGAGTGTTGAGTTTGAAAAATTCTTTACAGATCTTGGATATCAGCCCTTTATCTGTAATGCCATTTACAAATATCTTCTCCCATCCCATGGGTTGCCTCTTAGTTTCATTGACTGTTTCCTTTGCTGTTTTAATCTTCATGAAGTCCCAAATGTTCATCTTTGCTTTTGTTTCACTTGCCTTTGGATACATGTGTTGAAAGAAGTTACTGTAGCCAATGTCAAAGAGGTTATTGCCTATGTTCTCCTCTAGGATTTTGATGGATTCCTGTCTCACATTGAGGTCTTTCATCCATTCACAGTTTATCCCTTCATGTACGGTGTAAGGGAATGGTCCAGTTTCATTCTTCTTTATGTAGCTGTCCAAAGCCCCCACATTCTGAATGTTTAGCTTCAAACCAGTATTCAATTACCCCCAGAGTTTGGTTATTTCTCCTTTCTCATCTAAATTCATATATCTTTTAAACAAATGCTACAAGGAGTTTACATAGTAAATAAATATAAAGCTACTGAAGAGTCTTTTCTCAAAAGCACTTGAATCTCCTTTCTTTTAAGGGTCATTGACACATATTTGGATATTGAAAAAAATGTAATTTTTTCAATTTAGAATAAAATGCCTTAGCCTATGGAAAATGTACTTGTCAAATGTTTAGCTAAAAAAAATGTAGAATTGTCAGAGTTTAATTAAAAAAAAACTATGAAAACATGATAACTATCTTTTCCCTAACAATTTGATATAAATGTGCACAATTACCTCAAGAGCCATTGAAAATAAATGTCCTAGAGTATAGATAATATCCTTACATTGAATTTGAATGACTGAGCCTGATGGCTCTAATCTGTGTCTTTATGAGATATACATTGCAAGGTCTGAGGGCATATCTGATTCTGGCTAATTCACTGGCTGGTGCCTGTGATTTACATGTTTATAAAATACCCAGGTCGAGCTTCTCAAATAATCAGCCAATTTATAAAACTGAAAACTGATAAAAATATTTAAATAGTTAAGCTTACAAAATATTTAATTCCTTTAGAAAATTTATCTGTTAGGTCATGCTATTTTCTTTTAGTAATTAAGCCAGTAAATATCAGCTTTTAATCTTTGTTTAGCTATTTCAGATTAGGGAGGATAAACCATCACTTAACCATCACAATGGTGTTTTAGAAAACTTTTTTTTTTCTCTTAAGTAGCTACTGGATCAAAAGAATTATTAGTGACATAAGCTGAATACTTTATTGTCATCCTTATAAACATCACGAGCAATTAGTTTCCCCTTCATATTCTAAAGTTACTTTCAAGGATAACAGAATTAACAACCATGAAAATATTCAGACAGTTCTACTCAATGAAAAAAACAAATGAATTAGTATAATAGGCTATATGAAAGTTAAGTGGTCCATTTTCAATTTGCTATTTCATTGTGGTATTGTGGTAGGTTGAACATCAGTGTCGGGTATAGAAAGTGTTTTTAAAATTAGTAAATATTTGAAAAATAAGTAAAATTAATTATATAAGCATTTCTTGATACTACTGTTACTGAAACTGTAACAAACACAGGAAGACAATGACTGGAATCTCTGAAAATGTCATCAGTTCTGAGAAACTTTCCTTCATTTTTACAAAGTGAAAGTGATAGTTTTATTTTGCATACCTCTCTTGTACTTTGAATAAATCTCTATGCTTTACATTATAATCCCATGGATTCATTGGGAACTTTCTCTCCACAACCACTAGCCCCCTCTCCTCATCAAAGGTAAATTTATAAAGGGTAAGGGAAAATCATATCCATCATCCCTTCTCAGGTGCAAGTAGAGTACAGTTTCTATGGGGAAGAATTTCAGTATAGGTTGATATTAAAGTGAAGAACAGAGAGATGAAATAGTGAGAGAAAAAAGGAAAGAAGTAATGAATGCATATATCTCTTCTACACAATGTGTCTCTTTCTACACCACAATCATTTTAACACACATAAATGAGGAATACAAGTCACATGGTCAAGACCATCATCAACATGGCAAAGTAGGTAACGTTACCTCACAGAAGGGAATAAAAAGTGAAGGACAATAACCCACTCGATTACAAGGGCTTCTGTCATCCCCACATAAACACAGAAATGATATATTTTGGATTGAACACTTCTAAACATTTACAACAAACACATAGGCACATATATTCATACCCTACAGTACACACACACTACATCTTTTGTTCTACTATTAGTCCAATAGATGGCATTACCCAGATATTTTATAGACATTAACAAGTAGATTTCATGATTTGGAAAAAAGAGGAATTATGTACAAGTCTAAATTCATCATATAGTACAAACAACACAGCCTCAAATCTGATTGTTATCATTTCCTTATGTCATTGGTAAGGAATTTAAACCTCTGTCCTGACCCTCACTTATAATCTGTGAATACTTTTATGTGTGAAGTTGTGCAATATATAGATTCTTCTCCATTTTTCATCTCCTACTATTTTCATCTCATAACAATTTGTCTGAAAATGATATCTCCAGATGCTTATAGTTTTTGCTAGCCTAATGTTCTGAGAATATTTCAATGGAACAATCTGAGCTATTACTGGTAAATATGTACCCAAACACATAGAGGTTTATTGAGGGATGATTTAGGGTAATATCTAAGTTAATCATTTTATAAGTAGATAAAAGAAAATGAGATTATATATTTCCCTAATACGGCACTTTTATTTTTTTATTTTTATTTATTTGAGAGAGAGAGTGTGTGAGTGAGAGAGAGGGAGAAGGGGAGAGGGAGATCCAGTGTGGCACTGGATCCCAGGACAGATCATAACTTGAGCAAAAGGCAGATGCTTAACAAACTGAGCCATCCAGATGCCCTTCTAGCACTACATTTTTAAATGTAATTATTAAATTAATTTAGCTTCCAAACAAGGTATATAAATAGATTGTACTCAGGCATCGACGCAAATTTTCATAATTTATAAAAAGGCAATGGTATCTATTTCTAAAGGGGACCAGACATTTTAAGCCATATTCTTATGATACTAATTTAGATAAAAATAATCATTTCAGTTCTTTGAAAACTATGTATGCTTTGTATATATTAGAAAATATATATCTTCTATAACATTTACCAATTTATTAAGTTGTATTATTTTAGCAAATTTAAAAGCTAAGCTCACTGTGAGGTGAAAAATTTGATTCATGGTTTTCCTACATTTTAGTTTCAAGCAATGAGCAAGAGAAGCATAAATTCTAAATTTTGCTCCATGTCTGGTCCTTTTTAGTTTAAATGAAGTTTTTATTTTTTTGAAATATAATAAAAATACTTCTTAAATGTTTGGTTATTAATTTTTCAAAATTATTTACTGTCCACTGTGTGCCAAGTTCCAGTTTGTGCTTCAATAATGCAGCAGTTAAAAATGAGGAAAGAAGGGCGCCTGGGTGGCTCAGTTGGTTGGACGACTGCCTTCGGCTCAGGTCATGATCCCGGAGTCCCGGGATAGAGTCCCGCATCGGGCTCCCAGCTCCATGGGGAGTCTGCTTCCCTCTCTGACCTTCTCCTCGCTCATGTTCTCTCTCACTGTCTCTCTCTCAAGTAAATAAATAAAATCTTTAAAAAAAAAAAAAATGAGGAAAGAAAAAAAAATGAGGAAAGAAAAAGAAACACACACCCTGCCTCCACTATCCCAAGCATGGCAGTGGGGAGACACCACAAGCAGAGGAGTGCTTGCCAACTTGACAGTTATTCTTAGTTTTGTTGTTGTTGTTGTTGCTGTTGTTCCATTAAGTTGCTGAAGTCCCTTAGGTGGAATCCTAAGCTCTCTCGGAGATATCTGTGTTGTTGAATAGCTGTTCAATTGTTGAGGTCCATGGGGCAGGGATGCTGGGGTCTCCTATTTTGCCATCCTGGTGACACCATCCCTCAACTTGACTTTTTTTTTTTTTATCATATTGACATAAAATATATTTGACCACAGACATAAGAAATTCCTTGCCATGCATACTAATTGAAAAGAAAATATATAATTCAATTTTTATTGATTTCCATATTGATTTTCCTTGTTTTATTAATCTGTTAAGGATATTCCTCTTTAACATGGTATAATGATTATAATTTTTGAATCTTACAAGTAGAAATAATTTTCCCAAGCATTGCACTTCAATATTTATGTGGTTATCTAGCAACAACTATTAAAATCATAACCTTTTCTTTTTCTAAGTGTTCTAGAAAGTAACAGACATTACCAAGTTTGTTTAGTTTCAGTAATTTATCTATGGCAAACACAAATACTCCATTTATAAAGTTCATTTTGAAAGGCCCCAATACTGCTGATACTTTTATAACTCCTCTTTGTTTTGTTCTTGCAAAATCCAGAAAGCACTAGGGAATGACTGCAATGGATCACAAACATGAATATTTCAGTACTTTAAAGGTTCCTCCTCAGCAAATTGCAGAGTATAAAACAACGTGCTATTTAAACCAAGTTAAGGGAAAAAAAAAATACCAAGTATAAGATTTTCCAAAACAAAGCCAACCAGTAGCAAATGCTTTTCTTAATGAAGAGTTATTGTGATAATATAGTGGTATGAAGGATGATGACTAAAATAGATCTAACATTTTTCATAAACAAATAAAAGAGAGTTTTTGGTCATTTTGTAATTTTAAAAAAGGGAAAATGATGAACCCACTGAAGGGTTGTGAGAAAATCCAAGACTGTATGTTTTCAGTCACTTTCACACATCATGTTTGTTTGTTTGTTAGCTATGTTTGTTTGACAAATGGTATTTAAAACATGTTATTGTTTTCCTAACTTAAATATTCAACTACTAAAATGAAAATAAGTCATAGTGAAAATAAAAATAAGATTTCTGAAAACACTGTAGCTTGCTTCTTCTCCAGTCTCTCTTTCTTGCTGGAGATCAAGCAGAAAATAGATTACATTAAAGTCGTGGAAAATTTCATGATACTTTAAAATGAGATGGATAAAAAAGTTCATATTCTCTTACAAAGAACACCTAAACAGAATAGTAAATCATTTGAGAAAACTATTCTAAAAAGCAAAATTAAGATAAAGCTAATAATGGTACTTGAGAATGGGAAAAATTAGTATAAGTTAAAAGACCTTAAATAGAATAAAGCTGAGATAGGGAGAAATGTGTAGATTGCAATGATAATTCAATATTGATTAACTTTATTAAAATAACATAGAATTTCTTTTTCTGAAGATGTTCAGATTAGGTTATTTTCATCATAAAATAAAGGCTTAAGTAACCGTATATAAACATTATCTCTTAGACATAGTGCTGAAAAGTATCTTATTGACAACTGGATGGAAGTTGTAATAAATTGTCTATCAACAACAAAACCAAAAATGTGTTTGTGACACAGAGAGACTTCTGCCTCTGTTGTATTGTTGGTAGTTGGAATAGAATGTTGGCTTACACTAACAATACAACAAGCCAGACCTGTTAAAATATCATAGCTTCCCTGAAATCATCAGAGAACTAATATGTAAAGAAACATAAAATGGTTTGCCTTTCATATGAGAGTAGAGACCTGTGGTTTTTCTCATTTCTGGCAGTGTTGAAAGGAGTAAAATCCACAGGGATGGGATTTTCACTCCTCATTACTCCTGTAATGAGGAGGTGACAGAAAGGCAAAGAAAAACCCATCTTACACAGTGTAGCAAAGTGATGTCTGCAGGCACAGAAAATATAAGTCAAGACTAAAAAGAAAAAAGGATTATCCATTGAACAGAAAGCTGACAGTAGGTAGGCTATAGAGCACAGAGAGATTTATAGTATGGGAAGTGGATGCTCAACTGTAAACAAAAAAGATTTGTTGAATCTCATCTTTTCTCAGACTTCAAGTCCCAAAGAAGGGCAAATTTTTTATCTTATTCTTAAAAATATTTGAACCTAGCTGTAAGCGAAATCAAGTTAAACATTCTAAAATGCCCAGATCCTGTTCAGCTACTGATCAAATTGGTTCAGCTCCCCACTCAAGTAATCTGGCTCAAGGAAGGGCATGTCATTAAAAATAATAATAATAATAACCATATTGCACTAGACTCACAATATACATGAATAAGAAAATATGATGCATGGTCATAAGAGAAATTGTTAGTATAAGCAGACACAAAGATTTCCCTGAAATTATTAGAAAGTGATGTTAACGTAAGTAAAAATCCTAAACACATACAGACAATTGTGGACAATATACATTAAGATATGGAAAAATTCATCATGGAGAAAGAAAACAATAAAAGAAATAAAATTGAATGGAATGTTAAATTTAAAATGCAATATTATAAATAAAAAGTTCATTGATAATTTTTAGAACAGTGTCCTGAAAACTGGGAATACTTAAAGCCAATTACAAAATATATCCATACTGAAAAACAATGAGAAAAAGAAGACTAAGAAAGAAAATGGTTGAAATCAATGGTACAACATGATATGGTCTAGCACATATGTAGTTTGGTTGCTAGAAAAGGAGATGAGAGAGAAAGTGGGCAGAGAAGTAAAGAAATAACAAATGAGAATCTTCAAAAATTAATGAGAGATACCCACTACAAATTTAGGGTTAGAAAACACAAGCAGGATAATGACCAATATGTTGCCCAAGAGATGGTTAATTTTATGTGTCAACTTATCTAGGTTAAGGAATTTTAGATAAATGGTTAAAACATTATTTCTAAGAATGTCTGAGAGAGTGTTTCCAGAAGAGATTAGCATTTGGATCCTTAAACTGAATAAAGGAGATTGTCCTCACCAATATAGGCAGACATAATCCAATCCTTTGAGGGTCTGAAGAGAAGACAGGACCTAGGAAGGGTGAATTTGCTCTCTGTTTGAGTTAGAGCATCCATCTTGTACTTTCAGATTCAGACCAGTACCTTCCACCCTTAGCTTTTCTGGTTCTTAGCTCTTCAGGTTTAGATTGAAACTATACCACTGGCTTTCCTGAGTCTCCAGCTCACAGATGACAGATTTTAGGACTTCTTGGTCTTCATAATTGCATGTGCAAATCACTCATATAAATCTCTTCCTGTAGGGGTGCCTGTGTGGCTCAGATGGTTGAACATCTGACTCATGGTTTTGCCTCAGATCGTGATGTCATGGGTTGTGAGTCTGAGCCCCATATTAGCCTCTGCACTCAGATGGAGTCTGCTTGCAGATTCTCTTTCTCTGTCCCTCCCCCCCAACTCATGTGTACTCATGTGCACATGCGTATGCTTGCTTTCTATTTACTGCATAAATAAATCTTAAATATATTGATATATAATTTATTTTATATATTTATATATACATATTTAGGTATTTTATCATTCTGTTTCTTTGGAAAGTCTGACTAATGCACCCTAAATAAGTGTATGCCCAGATGTATATATATATGCCAAAACTCATCAAACTGAACAATTTAGATCTTTGCACTTTATTTAATGTAAATAATACAACTAATTTTTAATAAGGAAGTGAGAAAGAATGAGTGGTAGAATAATATCTAAATTCATTAACATTATATATTCCCCTTTGCATGATATAATTTAATTTCTAGAAGATACTCAAGTTTTAAGAGCAAGAGACTCAGAAAATTTAAATTACTCTAAATAAAGGAAATTTTGAAAAAAGTGAATAACAATAAAAATCTGTGAGAGATGCAATATTATGATGGGACTAATTGGCAGGCATGAGTCAAAGTCAGGCAGATTAGCATCTGTAAAAACACATCCTCTAAAGGTGAGGAATCAAAAGAAAAATGTGACTCAGAGGGAGACAGTAACCTATTAATATTTCTATTCTTTTCCAGAAATGCCATGCTAATATATTTAGGTATCTGTCAACTGATTTCTGTGATGAATTAGTAAATATTTTGTTTTCCTGGATTTTGGTTTTAGTCTATCTTCAGAATGAGAACACATGCATCAGTTCAGTGCATCTGGTTTTCTTGGACTTTAAGATCTGAAAGGCTGACCTGTAAAGCAGTTGCACTATTGTATGACTCATCTAATTTTTTCAAACATTATTGCATAAGGTATTTATGAATAACATTATTTATGCTCTTTCAAAATAATCAATAAACCACTATGTGTTATTGGACCAGGTTGCAACACAATATCCATATGCTGCACAATTTTTAAGGAGAAGGTTGATTATTTTTTGGCTAATCTACCAAGTTTTTCTTGTACGTCAATGGAGACTTGATAAAAATTATTATCTGCATTGTACTATGAAATCTGAGAAAAGGACTTCCTTTTATTTTTTAAGATTTTTATTTATTTATTTATTTGACAGCTAGAGATCACAAGTAGGCAGAGAGGCAGGCAGAGAGAGAGAGAGAGGAGGAAGCAGACCCCCCACTGAGCAGAGAGCCTGATGTGGGGCTTGATCCCAGGACCCTGGGATCATCACCTGAGCCAAAGGCAGAGGCTTCAACCCACTGAGCCACCCAGGTTCCCCAAGACTTAATTTTTTTGATGATCATTCTATCCTATAGCTTGGTGACAAATGAAAAATAGTTGTCAAATAATAGAATAAATGACTTGGACAAAAATCTGTAAATATCTTTTTACACTGTCTTCTACCATAGTAAGAGTAGTTACATTATTTGGATCCTAGATAAACAGAGATTATTTGAATCATAATTACTCTTTAAAATATGTTTCAAATCAGATCATGATATTCTAGATTCATTGACATTTCAAATAGATGTCCTGAACTCTAGAAATACATGTTGCATATCAGAGCTGTGTGTTTTCCAGTATAAGGCTGTATTTGTTCTTTGACATATCCCTCTTCAGAAAATATCAAGATATTATAAAATTACTGGAAATAAGATGGCTATTATAATCATTTATATATGTATAAGTACTAATAATACTTGATTATATATATTTATTATCAACTTCTCCATACTTAGAATAGAAAAAGAGACTTAAATAAATCTTTTAATAGTAAATAAAACATGTTTCCAACAACTTCTCTTTTGTTACTCTCAATGTTTCAGATCCTGAAAATACTACTAAATTATTCCAATGAATATTTCAATGGAAATATTTCTGAATTACCAACTCCTAAAATGAAGACAGTTGGTAAATGATGTAAAATGAGAAAAGGGAGCTTTGAAGTGCAGTTTCAGACAGCCCCACAGTTATTTGAGTCAGTAATTCTAGTGTCATTGTGAAAGAAAATGTCAGTCTTCTGCACAATAATAGTGTAGTGATCTTATGGGGTTTTTTTAAAGACAGTAACAATTCAGTATTTCATCTGAAGCATGTCTCTGAAACTCAAGCTTAAAATGGAAGGTCATAGATACTATTGGGTATGTGTAGTGTTAAAGACATTTTGTTATTTTATTTTTATTTTTTAAAAAATTTTATTTATTTATTTGACAGACAGAGAACACAAGTAGGCAGAGAGGCAGGCAGAGAGAGAGAGAGAGAGAGAAGCAGGCTCTGCACTGAGCAGAGAGCCCGATGCGGGGCTCCATCCCAGGACCCTGGGATCATGACCTGAGCCGAAGGCAGAGGCTTTAACCCACTGAGCCACCCAGGCGCCCCTGTTATTTTATTTTTGGAGGCTCATTATACATGTATTTGCTTTTAGTTCTAGATTTATAAAGAAAGGATAATCTACTTATTACTCTGCAGATAACTAGCAGGAAGAAAAAAGAATTATTTTGTCACTTAACTAATACACCCTATTCTCTCATTATTTATAATACATTAACATAGCCTCATTGTTGCTCTTACTAAAGGTTCAAGAACCCAAAGGAAAGACTAACAATAGGCTGAAAGGGAAAGAATTCTCCTGAAAGTCTATTGTAGTACTTGACTATTTTATTATTAAGCCAGAAACAAATAAGGTTTAGCAATCCTTTAAGGTAACAACCTTAATGGGGAATAAACCCATCACTTTTTTCTGTGCAAACATACTGCACATTATGGATATCCAAAGTTGCTCAAAGTTATAAAAAGAAATATGCAACAGAAAGCATTAAAAATTTTATTCACTCTTTAATTTTCCCATCTACCTTTTTAATGATATCTATAATTCCCTGCTTTTTTACACAGGTTTTTCCATACAGCCTAGCAAAAATGGCTCAAAGCCTTTTTGTTTTAGAGATCATAAAGTTGAACATGGAAAGATGCAAAGATTAAGAGCTTCTTTTGCAAGCTCTTATTTTGAAATGTGAAATTTGAATTTGAAGCTTATTTGAAATTTTGAAGATAATACTCTGGTTCATCTAAAAATAATAGTGATGAGAAAAGTAGGGGAGTATATTTTGTGATCTAGATGCAACTGAATACATAATTGTGTATTATATACCCGAGGGGTTGCATTTATAGAAGATGCTGGTGTGGAATTAGTAAAAAAGCAATATAGAATAAAATGACTTCTATCTTTTGCAGCAAATAGCAGAAAGAGACAAACAAACAAGAAGTAGCTTATAGAATCTGACTATCTTTTCTTCCAAAAATATTAGAAATCAGTCTAATTGTACATTGATGGATATTTCATCTCTATTCTATCCTCATTAATTGAATAATCAGATGAATATATTTCATAAAAAAGTATTATGTTTTTTCTTCTTTTAGAAGAACAGCAATGAACGTATCAATGAGGGCATCTCATTTAGAATTTATTTTAAAATGTATCTTATAGAGACTTTACATTTTTCTTTTACATGATTACGTACAAGAAACTATTTTAAATAGACTACCTCTATTAATCCTGGTTTTATTTTTCCCAGATTTGGTATAGTATTTTTCTTGTTGATGTTAAAATAAGATCAATTAAGATAAAACAACCCATCTCTGCCTCGGAGTTCAAGATGTGTATGTGTGTGCATGTTTGTATGACCATATGAACACAGAGGATTGTATATTTTTATATGTAGTTTTACAAGAATATAGTAACATAAACGTTTTTGAAGATTTCCTCTTATATTTTAAAAATCTGAATTATGACTATTAAATCTTGGATAACCTAAAACTAAAAACATAAAGTCAAAGAAACTTTTTTTTAAATCGCAAAGATTTTTGTACAGGGTTTTATAGAGGGATTTTTTTTCCTTTTTTACAAAAAAATATTTATTTACTTGACAGACAGAGAGCTCAAGCAGGGAGTGAGGCAGGCAGAGAGAGAGAGAGAGGAGGAAGCAGGCTCTCCACTGAGTAGAGAGCCCGAAGCAGGGCTCAATCCCAGAACCCTGAGATCATGACCTGAGCCAAAGACAGAGGCTTTAACCCACTGAGCCACACAGGAACCCCTCCTATAGGGATTTTTGTACGTGTGTTTAGTGTGTGTGTGTGTGTGTGTGTGTGTGTGTGTGACGTACATATGCATGCGTGTGTATAGAGCTGGATGAGTAGGGTAACAGAGAATTGTAGGACAGCAAGGTCCACAAAGATTCACTGGAATCTGCTTATAGTGGATTAGGGATGAAATTTGAAAGCAAGTCCCTAATCTTCAGATTATTCTAATGAAATCTAATCAATTCCTCTTATGATTCTCCTTATTCACTTCTGCTCTAAGAGCCTTTAGATACTCTATGATGCCAAGTGATGATAGCAATTTAAACTACAATTTTCCTCACAAAAATTTAAAACGTAAATACCATCAAAACTATATCCTAAATGGATGCTACCACATAAAAGTTTCTGTAAGGGGTCTCAGGGTCTCCCTTATCCCTGGAATCATTCTGATAAAATCAACTTTTCCCCCTTTCATAGTCTTAATTGTTTTTCCTGGTCATGACTGGATACACAGAATACTCTCTGATACACTCGTATGGTTACTTAAGAATACCCCCTGCCTTATCTTGCTGAGAAAATAATTTAATGTGTTAACTGTGGCCAAATAATATCTAGAACTTATTCATTCCCCATATTATGTGTAGAGATTCTTGGAAACAGATTTATCTTCCAGTGACCTTCTTTATAGAAGGATAATGCATAAATAAGAGAATATTTATAAGAAAAAGGTTAATAAAGCCTCCCTTAAGAGAAAGTAGAGAAAGTTATATAGCAAGCATCCTATTTCATTCAATTACTCTCATTCAGTCATTTATTAAATCATACTTTTATTCAACAATGAGTAGTAAGTACCTATTATGTGCCAAGAATCTAAGTTACTTAGAATGGTAAATGTAGTGCCTGGCATAGTAAAGTCCTCACCCATTTTAAATTCTTAAGATTACAAAATTATTGGGACGCCTGGGTGGCTCAGTTGGTTAAGCGGCTGCCTTCAGCTCAGGTCATGATCCCAGCGTTCCTGGGATCCAGTCCCACATTGGGCTCCTTACTCAGCAGGGAGCCTGCTTCTCTCTGTCTCTTCCTGCCATTCTGTCTGCATGTGCTCGCTCTCTCTCTCTCTGACAAATAAATAAATAAAATCTTAAAAAAAAAAAAAAAGATTACAAAATTATTGTGGGTGGATACATTTCTAACTGGTTTTAAATGTATCTTTCTAAGTCATTTGAAATTCATTAAGAATATAGAATGAGGCAGAAATGTAATGTTATTTTTTAGATTTAGGGCTTTTATTTTTATTTATTTTAATTTTATTTTGGTGAAACTGATTTGACAGTTCTTCAAACCATATTTTTAAGTAACCTGGTAAATATGGTATTTATCATACACAAAGTAAATATGGTATTTATCATACACAAAGATGATGCAGTGTCATGGTTAGGGGCTCAAATTTTGAAGCTAGATTTCTTTGGTTCAAATTTTGGTACATATTTGCAAAGTCTGTTTGGTCACATTATTTAACCTCCTTGTGCTTCCTTTTTTTTTTTTTCCAATAAAAAGAGAGAGAGGAGAGGTTGCCTGGTTGGCTGTCAGTTAAGCATCTGCCTTCAGCTCAGGTTATGATCCTAGGGTCCTGGGATCAAGTCCTGCATCAGGATCCTGCTCAGGGGAAGTCTGCTTCTCCATCTGCCCGTCCCCTCCACTTGTTCTGTCCCTTTTTCGCTTTATTAAAAAAAATATATATATATATGTATTTCTTGCAGTTAAGAGTTATTCCCATAATTTACTTAACATAAAATATATACAGAGGAGCATTTGATATAAAAAGGAAAAATGACTATTTTTATTTGTGGATTCATATATATTCATGATTATTTTTTATGGACTTTGGAGTGTTGTTTTTATCTATTTGACATTCTTATGATCAAACTCTGAATTTATTTTTATATCAGTAAACTTAGTCCTACTTCTTTGTTGTTGTTATTTTGCAAATGTATTTACTACGTAGTGTATTTCCACTCACAGTAAAACAGCATTATCAACTCGACTGGATCATACTCATGTAGAAATCATGTATTACTTTTGGATAGAATGGACATTTCTCAATAGTAGTTTTAGGAACATGGTATGTTTCAAATTAATTCAGACATTGTTTTCTAGTCTTTTTTTTTTTTAAGATTTTATTTATTTATCTGACAGACAGAGATTACCAGTAGGCAGAGAGCCAGGTTGGGGGTGGGGGAGCAGGCTCCCCACTGAGCAGAGAGCCTGATGTGGGCTCAATCCCTGGACTCTGAGATCATGACCTGAGCTGAAAGCAGGTCTTAACCCACTAAGCCTTAACCCACTAAACCAGCTAGGTGCCCCTGTTTTCTAGTCTTTATGAAGTTTTGCTGGTTGATATTTTTTATTTTTTATTTTTTTGGCTGGTTGACTTAAAAAAATTGTACAATTATTCTATTAAGTTTAGTGTTAGGTATTTGATAATTTTATTTTCATTTTGAATGAAATATTTCTCCAAATATTTTCTAGCCTATAGACATACTGGAAATCGTGCATTTTTGCTTATCTTCCTTTTAAGCATGTTGTACCATTTCTTTAGACATAGAGATTTCCATATTAATTTTGTAAATATTTGTGTAGAAGATCGTTTCTGTTGAGTACTTTAAATAACTCAATGACTTATAAAACCATACTTGGACTTCGTTTACGGTGTCATTTATGCATGTCATTTGCTCCTGTTTCCAGTAAAATACCCATTTTTTCTAGCTTTTTTTTCAATTTAGCTATGCTTCCCTGTTTCTGCATTTGCTTAGTTACAAAGAGAAATAAATAATAATTTCATGCTGGTGCTTTATAATCATTCTAAACGTAACAGACTTACATAGGCGAACCCTGCTGTGATGCTCAGGAGAATTTGGAGTGAACGGACATGGTGCAGCAGCTCCTGAAGACAGAGTATGAGTGAAAGAAATGGATTTACACAATTTCAGAAGAAGGCACTAAATTACATAAACCCAAACCTGCATGAAAGCTGCATATTTAACTTTTATTGACATAAATAAAGTTAATTGTAAACTGGAGGCTCATTCCTAACAACTAAGGATAAATTGCTCATCAACCTAGAACTTGCAACTTCAACTGCTTTATGAAATTTTTCTTTTCCTTTTAGATATTATAAGATTTTTTTTTTAAGATTTTATTTATTTATCAGAGGGGGGGGCAGAGAGCAAGCACAGGCAGACAGAATGGCAGGCAGAGGCAGAGGGAGAAGCAGGCTCCCTGCTGAGCAAGGAGCCCGATGTGGGACTCGATCCCAGGACACTGGGATCATGACCTGAGCCAAAGGCAGCTGCTTAACCAACTGAGCCACCCAGGCGTCCCTAGATATTATAAGATTAATAAAGTGCTAAGAAACTATAAAATTAGATTCTTGTAGAATTACTGAAAGCCTGAAAATATAAAAACTGCAGCTTAGAGAAGGTATAACAATAATGAGAAATATAAAAACAATTAAATGGCTCATATTAACCACTCCTGTTTTATGTGTACATTTAGTTTTACACTTAGAATGTGCATATATTTGGTTTTATTAGCTTTCTAAAGTGTGCACAGCACTTAAGAAAACTGAATTCATTTGCTTCAAAATTTTAAAGATACAGAACATCTTGCTGAATAATTTTGTAATCAATGGACAGGTATTTAGAAAATTTTAGTACATTTAACCAATACTTTTCATTTAATAAATTATGCATTTTAATATTTTGGAAGATTTAAATTATTTTGCACTTAAATAAACATTAATCATTTGAAAACGATAAGCCTGATAAATTCAGTATTAAGAAAAGCCATGATAGTCACGAGTGTCTTACTTTTTATATTAGATTCCTCTGTACATTAACTAATCTATTGACATCTTTTCAAAAATATTTAATATTAATATTTTAGAGCAGCTGTGGTGGCCCATGAAGACCAGAATTAATTTTCATATTGCATTTCTTCTGACAAATACAAGCTGTAGCTGAATGTCACTCCTTTTTTCCAATATATTTTCTCGAGAGTGCGTTTAATAGCAAAATCATGCTATAGAATTTACCATGATTAAAATCCACTAAACCAATCTCCTTAAGATCAAATCTCATAATAGAGAGTCAGTGAATTGTGAACACATGCATGGAAGCAACTATTGCTTTTTTCTGCTTCACATAAGCCAGAAATTAATACTAAATTTTCTAATGCTCAAACATTTCTGTTTTAAAATTAAATACTTGAAGAAATTGTACGCTAGCTTCAAACTTTTCTTCTGCAGCTTCCTCAGCTCTCAGCCTTCACAGGAAGAGCTGGGGGACCTTACTCTGAATGAGGCTTCGGCTTAGGGGTATGTGGCAGCTGGTTCCATCTTCCAGCCAGGCCACTAAAACTTCCTCTGCATCCACAAGAAGATCACGCACGCACTGTCTTACCAATTGCGTGCTTACTGGAGTAGTACTTTTAATTTCCTTCAAAAACCTCATTGTATTCATAACTTGGCACTGCAATATAATTACAATAGTAGCATCAACAATCACCGATCACAGATCTCCATAACATATATGATAATAATGAAAAAGTTTCAAATATTGCAAGAATTAGCAAAATGGGATACGAAGTGAGGCAATGGTATTAGGGAAATGGTGCCGACCGGCTTGCTGGATGCTGGGTTGCCACAAACCTTCCATTTGTACAACATGCAACGTCCGTAAAGTGCAATAAGATAAGGTACAATAAAACAAGGTACGTCTACACAGTACTCACCCCTATTCTTGTAATGATGTGAGATGATAAAATGCCTACCCCTTGAGATAAAGGGAGGTGAATGATGGAATGACGTAGGCACAGTGACCCAGCGTCAGGTCCTGTGAGTGGCATCAGGTTACACACAGACCGGCAGAAGGGTCATGTGCTTCGGAAGGCGGTTGACTGAGGACTAAGTGTAAATGAAACAGCAGAGAAGGGGAACTACTGTATCTCCAGCAAGAACCTATATAGATGTTAGTAGATGTTATTGTCAGGAAAAAGCTAATGAGGCATAACCAAGCCCCCCCCCCACCCCGGCAATAATAATCAGAAGTTCAGCATCTCCAGCCTGGTAGAGGGTCACCCAAGAGGCCAGAGATCAGTGCCGAGATGAATGTCACACGTAAATAAAGCTCTGGCAGCCACAGAAGTGCTTTATGATAGAGATCCCATTCTGCTAAGGGTTAAAAATGTTTTGTTTTGTTTTTTAAGATTTTATATATTTATTTATTTGCCTGAGAGGGAGAGCGAGAGTGTGAGAGCACAAGCCAGGGAAGCAGTAGGCAGAGAGAGAAGCAGGCTCTGGCGGAGCAAGGAGCCCAATGCAGAACTTCATCCCAGGACCCTGGGATCATGACCTGAGCTGAAAGCAGATGCTTAACCAACTGAGCCACCCAGGTGTCCCTAGAAATGTGTTTATTATTCTAATTTGTAAGACACAGAGTGGGTCAATCTAATGTTTAGGAGTATTTCCCTCTTTTAAAAAGTGTAGGACTGGGTTAGATACCCTAAAAATATATTTAATTTTTAAATTTTATATATATTTTTTACCAGTGATAATTCTGTGAAATATTTTATGTAGTGATATGTATGTGTGTTAGAGAACAAAAAAATCTAAGAACACCGAATGTAGGTTATATCAACTTAATGTCTTAATATAGTCATGTAAGTAGGAGCATGAATTTAATTATAATGTGTGCTATCTCACCAAGTGAGGCATTCTCGAGGACAGAAACAAATGACAGAAATTCATAGCTCTCATTATAATATTTTTTGACAAGGAGAGGGGTGAGTAGGAGATCATTTCTTTCACCATCCATTTTTTTTAATTTAATTTAATTTTTTCAGTGTTCCAAGATTCATTGTTTATGCACCACACCCAGTGCTCCATGCAATACGTGCCCTCCTTAATACCCACCACCAGGCTCACCTAACCCCCCACCACACTCCCCTCCAAAACCCTCAGTTTGTTTCTCAGAGTCCACAGTCTCTCATGGTTCCTCTTCCCCTCTGACTTCCCCTAATTCTCTTCTCCTCTCCATCTCCCAATGTCTTCCATGTTATTCCTTATGCTCCCCAAGTAAGTGAAACCATATGATAATTGACTCTCTCTGCTTGACTTATTTCACTCAGCATAATCTCCTCCAGTATCATCCATGTTGATACAAAAGCTGGGTATTTATCCTTTCTGATGGAGGCATAATACTCCATAGTGTATATGGACCAAATCTTCTTTATCCATTCATCTGTTAAGGTCTTTCCACAGTTTGGCAACTGTGGCCATTGCTGCTATGAACATTGGGGTACAGATGGCCCTTCTTTTCACTACATCTGTATCTATAGTAAAAATCCAGTGTTAATATCGTGTCAGGCTCAGTAGTACAACCTATAGTTAGTCCACATAAAATTAAATCAAACCTTTAAATTAAACAATTAAAGCTTCATAACAATTCAAGAGGTAGTTATTATATTATTCCTGTTTGTAAATCAGAAAAATGAGGTAGAGTGATTAGTATTTCAAGGTTATATAACTTGTACCTGGGGAGCTAAGATTCTGAACCTACTCTTGGCTCTTACTCAAAACTTTATTGCTCCTCTTTTAACCATCCCCTGATACCACCTCGTCTCTGTGGCGCACTGGGTAGGTGCCTTGGAATTTATTCTGAGGTCTATAACCTATTTTGTTCTCTTATGCCCTAGACTCTCATAACAGAACCACCTCAGTCTTGGGCAAATCTCAACAGCTGATCATCCTGCAGTGGGCAGTCTAATATGGAAGTCAATAAAGTGCAGACTTTGAGACCAGACTGACCTGGCCTTGACTCTGAACACTTCATTTTTTTTTTTTTTAATTTACATGACATTTGGAAAATCACTTATTTGAGCCTTATAATATATATGATTATAAAAATATATAGCATATATATGATTGTAAAACCACATTCATATGTGATTGTAGAATATATATGATTGTATATATATGATTATATAATACATATGATTGTAGAAATTCTATATAATTTCTACATTCTTGAGAAAGACTTGAGATGAACATATGTAAATTGTATAGTGCTTATCATATAGTAAATGATGAATGAGTTTGAGCTTTTATTAATATTATCATCATAGACATTAAAAAAAAAAAGGCCTGGGGATACTCAGTGAAATATCCACAATTACATAGTTTGTGATTAAAAAAAAGAGGAAATATCTACATCAGTTGGTTCCTAAGTCAGTTTGATTTTAATTCAATGACAATGTTTTTTTTATAATTTTTATTATGTTATGTTAGTTACCATATAGTACATCATTAGTTTTTATGTAGTGTTCCATGACAATATTTTTGAAATAATTTGCAAATAGATCTAGATTTGCAAGTCTTTTAATGGTTTAGTCTTTCCAGCCATATTTTCTCTTTGCCTAAAATATTTCAAAGGAAAAATTATTCTTTTTTTGTGAACTTCATTATCAACATGTTCTCTTCTTATGCAGAGTTAACATGTTTGAGGTCATTAAGGTATGTCAAATATCACTTGTAAATCCCCAAGTATGTTTCTGATAGTAACAGAGTTTGTAGCTTCTGAATAGTCTCAAATTCTTCTTGTGTGCAGCTCTTTCATGTCCTAGTCTTGCTGTATTCTTTGCAACTGGGGTCATTTGAGACCAGGCATGGTAGGGTCTTATTCTCATTTAGACCATGAAAGTTTCCATGGCCTTTCTACAATAATTTGAAATTCCTCTGAAATTTATTAGAGGTTAATCCTTCTAACATTTATTTTATGTAAACTTGCCTCAATTTTCTTTGTGTAAGTTATCCTATTAACTTCTAAGTTTTCGTTGTAGATGAAACAAGTTATATTCATTTCTTAGTTTCCAAAATGTTTACATTTTTCTGTAGCATATTGTATTATATATGCAGTTCATGATTTTCCAATGATCTCTTTTATTTAAAATAGTATTTCTCAAACCCAGTTATCTATTAAGCAATTTTATCAATTGCCTATATAAGAGATTAGTGTATGACCCTCATATTAATATTTTTAAATTAAATTTTTGAGATAATTTATTACGAATTTGGTAAGCTTTTTATATTAAGCTTTATTTTGCTATATTTTAATAACTTTATGAAGTGTGTTTCTTCCTCTCTCTTAGTTGGTAGTTTATATCCTAGATAGGTGGTTTCATTGCACTATCATGTAAATATCAGAAAATGGGTTCTTATTTAATAATGAATCAGTTTTTAGCCATAGGTTTTATCTGTTATGTTTAATGAAGACTTATTGGTCAAATCTCCTAGAATTAAAGATAATCACAATGTCAAGTAACTAAAAGAAAATGTAGTAGTAGTTTACTACTAGTAGTAGTTTATTAATTTGTGTTAGTTTTTACTTAATTAAAACACTATGTTACTTTCCAGTTTTTGTCATAATTATTTACATAGCTATAACTTTTTTTTTTAAGATTCTCAATGTTGCCATCTGCTGGAGAAGTATCATTTGTACAGTTAGGACTGATGTTGATGCATGGTTTTTAATCAGAAACTTTAAAAACCTATCATTTCAAATAATATTTGAAAATATCAAATTTAAAAATATCATATATCATATTTATTTTATTTTCTAAAATTTAATTTAGTTTAGATTTTATTTATTTATGCCATGAAATTCTCATTATAATGACTTCAAAATGTGAGAATAATTGAACATATCCATAGGTCACTAGTAATCCAAATTTTTATCCTGATAAATATATTTCTTTCCAAAATTCTAAGATACAGGGGCACCTGGGTGGCTCAGTGGGTTAAGCCTCTGCCTTCGGCTCAGGTCATGATCTCAGGGTCCTGGAATCAAGCCCCACATCGGGCTCTCTGCTCAGCAGGGAGCCTGCTTCCCTCTTTCTCTCTCTCTGCCTGCCTCTCTGCCTACTTGTGACCTCTGTCTGTCAAATAAATAAATAATCTTTTAAAAAAAATTCTAAGATACATATATTTTGGGATTTATTTTAGATAAACAATATTTAACAACTGGGGAACATCACTTGAAAATATTTTCATTTGCCTAAAGCGTGTAAGCACGCAAAATGGTGGCATCTGGCATGGTCATTAGACAGCGAGGTATTTCTTGATCTGATAATACAGAGAAACTGAAGCTGTTCTTGAACTCTTCAGAAGCCACATTGCAACTTATTAAAGATTGTTTGGAACTGATAAACTGGTTTCACAGTCCAAAACTATTGACGAATTGATATATTTTATGAGTTTAACATGTGAAACACTTAAAAAAATCATTCTAGCTCATCATGGTTATTTCCCCATTTCATACAAGTTTGAGGTTACTTGGAATTCTTATACAGTCTTCTCTTTAATTAAATGTAAAACCATCTATTCCTTGCTATGCTATGTCTACAGCAGATGGCAGCACTTGCAATATCATGACATTTTATAAATTAAAAAAAAATGTTTAATTTTCAAATCGCTGAATTTAGATAAATCAGAAACACAAGGATTTAATTATTTTAGCATTGGTATTGTATCTGATATACTTAAGAATTTAACGTTATTAAGCCCCTAAAAATAATACAAAACACATCTTACTAAAATATTTAAGATATATTATTTGGGACAAAAAATATTGAATGTGATATATAAAATCATCACTAATACATCACACAAACAAAATTCTATGCTTACCAAGTTTAGGATAATGTCTGTATTTCAAATAAAAAATAACCTATTATGTATTTTTTTAGTGCCTCAAAGGGCTTATCACTTGATATGAAAATTTCTTGCTAAAACAATTAGGTTGATGAATGGCATCATAAAGTGACAGCTCCCCAAATATTTTAAGTAAGATAATTTATTCATCAACAAATATTAATTAGCTCAATAGAGTAAAACTTTGTAAATCCTATTTGGAATGGTTTCATATAAATTGACTTTCATACGAATGAAACTTACCATATTAAGAACTCATATACATACATATATACATATATATAATTTTGCCATATTAAGAACCCATATACATATGTATATATGTATATGATATATGTATACTTATGTATATATGTATATATTTTTTGTATTTTGTTCCTTTGAAAATAAGACTCTATTTGTATCTGTATACTCCTCAAATTAGAATACCCTTATATGACAAGCATTTAAATTAGTTATACAAAATTTAGGGACACCTGGGTGGCTCAGTCACTTAAGTGTCTGCCTTTGGCTCAAGTCATGATCCGGGGTCCTGGGATCTAGCCCTGTGTTGGGCTCCCTGCTCAGTGGGGAGCCTACCTCTCCCTCTCTCTCTGCACCCTTCACCCTGGCTTGTGCTCTCTCTCTCTCTCACTCATGCTCTCTCTCTCTGTATAAAGTAAATAATTAAACCTTAAAAAAATTAGTTGTACAAAATTTAATACTGATAATTAGATGGTTGAAGTAAACACCTTTGTTTTGGTCTGTTTAGTAATATACCAACTAGCAAAACAGGAGAGGGAAAAAAAAAAAAGCAAACCCGTGATTAAAAATTCTTTAAATCCCAAAATATACATACTACTATTTAAATACTAATAAATTTTACTACCCTGTGGGTTAAGATAAGTCACCTGGTTTCGCTTGTTCATGTCCCTGGCCCAGCATGTGGCTCTCAGTTCCTACATTGTCTCCAGTGCTCATAAACCGACCTGATGATATCCGTGAGTCCGCTTCTCTTCTTCTGTGGCTCTTCATGTTCATTGTTGTTACTTTTGAGTAATTCTCATCAGTCAGGGGTTGTGCCTTTTCTCCGGCTGAGTCTATCTTTGCTCTCTAAGCTCCAGCAGAGTGCTGTATTTTGTTTAGAAATAGGTATTCTCCCCAACTGAGCCACACTTTGTCACACATTAACAAGCAAATGCATCCACACAAAGTGTGACCTCCCCACAGCTTCCTGAAAATAACTTCTGATTTTGCCTGGAATCCCTCTATCTCCAAAAGCTTAAAAATGAACACCCCTTAAAAATAAAACCTAGAGGAATCCTGACTTTGGATGTAGTAGATGTGTCATAAATGTCACCAGATAGACCCCAAAGACCTGATATTTACTGCTCACCTGCTTATACCCAATGACCTTTGTCCCACATTTTTCCTTAAGCTATTCTTTCCAGCTTATCTCTTAACTCAGGCAAGACCAGACCAGAAGACCTCTCTCTCTCTCTCTCTCTCTCTCACTGTCTCTCTCTTTCTCTGCCAAATAAACAAAATCTTAAAAAAAAAAAAAAAAGTTGCCTGGGTGGCTCTGTCAGTTCAGGTTACCTTCTCAGCATCCTGGGATTAAGCCCCAGGGTCCTTGTTCAGCAGGGAGTCCGTTTCTCTGTCTTCCTCTGCCTGGTGTCCCCCCTGCTTGTGTGCTCTCTCTCTCTCTCTGTCAAATACATACATAAAATCTTAAAAAAAAAAAAAAAAGAAGTAAAAGAGAGGCACCTGGTTGGCTCACTGGGTTAAGCCTCTGCCTTTGGCTCAGATCATGATCTCGGGGTCTTGGGATGGAGCCCCACCCTGCCTCTCTGTCTACTTGTGATCGCCCTCTTTCTGTCAAATAAATAAATAAAATCTTTAAAAAAGAGAGAGAGAAAGAAAAAGAAAAAAAGACTGTAGGGACATAGCAGCCCATAATGGAAACTGAAACTACATCTGAGCATGAGGACTACTTGGAGAAGAGCTCCGGCCAGCCTGAACCATCCAAACTAGTTTGAACTTAACCCTGACTCAAGCCTGTGGAGGTGGACCATGGAGTGACCCATGGAGTGACTGACAGTTACTTTTACCTCATTATAATACTAAACTACATTCTCATGGAGGAAGATAAGCCTCATTTACACAATATACAATATATGGATAGGCGTGGTTCCTTAAGTGCCTGCCCTACCTTGTGCCTATTTCTATATATGATGACAAGGCTCTCCTTTCTAAATATTCATCCTAATCCTAGAGGCACCTGGGTGGTTCAGTCACTTAAGCATTGGACTCTTGATTTCAGCTCAGATTGTGATCTCAGCATCCTGAGATCAAGCCCTACACTGGGCTTGGTGCTCCATGTGGAGTCGGCTTGAGAGTCTCCCCTTTCCTCTGCCCCCAACCCCCACTCATGCTCTCACACTCTCTTTCTCTCTCTAAGATAAGTAAATTAATATTTTAAAAAATGAAAATAATTATGAATAAATAAATATTCATTCTAACCCATAAAGGAAACAATCCACCTTTGCTTGGGGAATTATGGCTTTGGAAGTTATTCCCCTTGATCTCCTTATGTGCTGCAAATAAAGTTTCCTTTGTGGGACAACTCATTTGGTATAGTTTCTATCTGTGATGCATCAGGGAGGGAGCTCGTGTTAGTTCCCTTACATAATGTCTATTGGCTTCATCACTTCTTCTTTCCAGTCATGGTGTGCATTTTCTTTCATCTTGACCTAGGTATACATTTTCCCCTATCAAAAACTAAACCCCATGTGTCTTCCAAAAGTCATACTTCAACAAACCTGAAAGTCATACTTCAACAAACATTACAAGAGACTCTAAATTCCCTTTATGTAAAACTATAAAATATTGAAGGGGTGGACTAAACATCACCAAGCATCCTTGTTCCTCATTTTCCATACTATCTTCTCATCTATGCATATTACAATGGCCATTATGGAGAACATTCCAACTAGACAAAAATTATACTTGAAAGCAAGAGTCCCCAAGTCAAACAAACATAATGGAATGTCTGGTTTAATTGACATTCAGAAGCCTCCAGAAGACTTCACCCTTTCAAAATAGCTTTATTGGGATGCTTGGGTGGCTCAGTGGGTTAATGCCTCTGCCTTCGGCTCAGGTCATGATCCCAGGGTCCTGGGATCAAGCCCAGATCCGGCTCTCTGCTCAGCAGGGAGCCTGCTTCCTCTTCTCTCTCTCTCTGCCTGCCTCTCTGTCTACTTGTGATCTCTGTCTGTCAAATACATTAAAAAAATCTTTAAAAATAATAGCTTCATTGAAAGATTTACTGCAAGGCTAATGAAAAATGAAAGACACAAGAGGTACCTAAAACAAAAGACTGTAAGACTGAAATGACTTCTACTACTTCTCTCTATCCTCCTTCACTTGAGTACTCACTCACTTGACTAATCATATGTCCGAATTGCCTTCCTATTCTGAAGAGTCCTCAAGACCATTAACAAAAGTCCATTAAGGTAATGGCCTTATAATAGCCCCAAGCCCAGAACCTGAAAATACCTGGAGCTCCCCAACTACACCCTCCTACAGATTCATTATCAAAACACTGCCCAGAAACTGGCATCTCATTTATAACCAGGATACTGTGGGTGGGTGGGTGGGTGGGGGGATATATTGTCCTCAAAGAGTTTGCCAAATCCTTTGACATCAACTTGAATGTCCCTATATCTAAGGATTAAGGAGGGTTCCTCTATGGATCAGTTCTAGGATTAACAGGACACAGAGAGATGCTCTGGTAAATTGTTATCCCCTTGAACAGCCAAGAAGAAACTAAAACTAGAAAAAATGGAAAACCACGCCAAATTCTTTCCAATACTAGAGCTACATTTTCTACTTTATATCTTACTCAGCTCAAAGACAGCAGATAGGACCTGGGAAAATTGGTAGAAACCAGTGAAGCGTGAGAATTCTGACCAGAGTTATCTTTCCTGGGTCTCTATAGCCTAGCTGATAGAGGAAAGTAAAATCTCACATTGTCCCTTATTGGTAATTGATCCGTTTTACTCCCAGAGACAGCAATCGCCTTCTTATTTGTCATGTTTTGTGTATTAATAATTTGCTTCAGCTTTCTGCCTACCTGGACCACCCAGGCTGTCAGTTCCTGCATATTCAGGCAGGACAACCATCAGGCTGGCAGTCTGGCCAAAGATATACAGTCAGACAGAATTGCACACCATCTGCAATGAGGACCCTACGGAATGTTGCTAGTTTTCAAAAGAATTGCCTAAGCCTTTCTTTTAGCTATCTTTGTGAGTGGCTGTAGATCTTGGGAGGGAGGTATCTTTTATACCCTCTTTGGGGATGCCTCTTTCATCCATGATGTCATTCAATATTGTTAGGAATATTTATTGTTTATCCCAGCTGAAATCTGACAAGATATTTGAAAGGATTTTTTTAAGTAGCTTTATGGTCAGAAGTTGGCCAAATTGGAAGCTGATATTCAGAACTTAATGGGAACTTTTTAAAAAGCCTTCTCCCCAAACTAAAATGAAACTACGTACCCAGAAAGGAAAAAACAAAAAACACCTCAAAGACAAACAGCTCTAAATCAAGAAGGTAGCTATCTTTTGATATCTATCTTAAAGATCTTCTCCCTGATGCAAAGTACAAATTGACAATGATATAGTTGAATGCAGTTCAGACTGGAACTCAGTTTTTTGAGGAAATGAACACCCATGTCCTACAAATTGAGGCCAACTTGTACAACTTGTCTGACAAATTGAATCTACATAGGAACAGAGAAAGCCCATCTACTCCCTTTACTAATCCCAAAGCCTTTCCTATTCGCATCAAAAGGCTTAAATGTATTGTAAAAATTCTGGACTCAGGTAATAAAAGTCTTTCTTGGAGGAACTTGTATTCTTTATCTGTGCCTTAGATTTAAACTCTGCCCATTCTTTTCTTGGAAATTGGAATCCACTCTTTAAATGTAAACAGGAAGATAATTCTTATCAGAAAGGGGAAAAAATTTGGGGAGAAGTCTCCTTGGAAACTAGGCAGATGAAAAATCTCAAATCCTCTCTACAAATAGTAAGTAAAAAGTTTAAGTCATCTGCACAGGTAAATTTAACTTACTCCATCTGTTGGAAACATGATTTGGATGCAACTGTTCTTTTGCAAGCTAGCGAATCTTGTATTACTGTACCTATCTCATAGCTAAAATTATAAAACAAAAACTATAAGAACTCTGCATCTGCCTATATGTCTATATATGCATGTTACAGATATAGGATAATGTTCATGCACTTTTCTATATCCTGATTCATTATGTGTTTTCATCTGCTTCGGCTCTAGGAGGAAAAAAGGGACATGAAGAGGGATCTGGTTATATCCTTGGCCATGTCGTTGGGAGGAGATAGAATATATGAAAATCTTTCATCTGCAGTGTATATAGGTCACAGTCTCATCCTAGTTTCCTTCCATGTGGTTGTTAGTGAGGACGGCAACTGCCAGAATCCCATATAGATCTTATCCTTTTCCCATCACACAAATCTGTACATGCAATCAAGTCATTTTCTGACTCATCATTTTTTCTGAAAATGTCAGCATAAATGTCAATTCTATGTGGAGTCCTGCTTAAATTCTCAAATTCAATTTTGTTTCCATATTATAAATCAAACAATTTTTCTTTTTACCATCACTTACAATTATAATTAAATGTAATGTTGATTTTCCTTTTCTTACTGCTATTATTGCTATGGTGTAATCTGGAAAGGCTGAAGTACTTTTTCAGGGCGATTAATAAATCCACTTGGTCTGACAGTAATGAAGTTCTCCATAAATAGTTTTTAAATAAAGTGATATAGAAATACATTTTATTGCCATAAAATAAACTATGGAAAAAGAGGAGTAGTGAATATAACAATCTGGCTTTCAAGAAATCAATACATAAAAGAATGCCAGAAGTAAAAGTATGTAGATGTACAGATTTTTAGGCAGAAGTGTGTGTGTGTGTGTGTTGTCTAATGGTGAGGTGGTGATAAGATGTCGTATGCTGATTTTTAAACTGACTTTGAAATGCTTATAAATTTTAGTGTTATTTATTCTTAAATAACTGTTTATTTGCCACTTCTATTTGTAATAGTAAAATAGTTCAAAAGTGATGTTACTTTATAGACATCACTTAGCTTGCCAAGGGAGAATTCTTTTTTTTTTTTTTTAACATAGAAGGTTTTAAATATTGCCGCCTTGTGGATAAATTCATTCAAGTGAAGAAATAAGCCACTAAGCTAGAATGACTTAGAATTACTCAGATTTATCTGAGTGTTTTGGATAAAATTCTACATTAAGTAGAATTTAAGGAATTAAGAATTAAGAAACAGATGGACAAGTAGTATGTTTTTTGGCAACTTGTTTTCCCTTTTATAAACTAAATAGACTGTTTTCATTTATGACAGGAATTCCTCTTTGGTCTTTCCCATTACTGCAAATACTGCATATATATATTCCACAGACGCCTTTTAAAGAATTTATTAAAACTCTCAATACTTATCTAATCATTTTGATAATTTGATATTGCTTTTTAGGCATATGAAAGGGCACAGAAAAGAAAGTTGGTTAACAGTTTGACAGAAATTGCACTCATAAAATTTAATAATTAACTCATTTTATTACAAGTATAGTAATAATATTTTTATACATGTCTAACATCAAAGGAATATAATTGTATGTTTTTGTACTACCTTGTACCTCTTTGAAATATCAAGCCAACTCGAGGTTTCATAAGTAGCAACATTTGAAATGAAATAAAAATAGTGAAATAAACTGAAAATATTACTAAAACTAGAATTATAAAAGGAGTTGAATAAATTAAACATAAAACACTAAAAGACACATATTTTCCCATTGTTATAGAAATAACCAAATACAAAAACTAGACAGTAGAATATATTTGAATACATATGGATATATTTTTAATACTATAATTAACAATTTTTTTATATTACCAGAATAAATGGACACATATACCACATTCCAGGATGGAAAACAGACTCAGTAGAAGAATATTTCTATTCCCCAAATTAATCCATAATATTGAATGTGTTATTATGACAAATTTTAGCTTTCTCATTTGATTAGACTATCCATCCAGATAAGAAAAATGTATGTGACTACCTAAATTCAAGGACGACAATGCAAAGTTTCTTTTCTCAGATAACAAAGACACAGGTAGAAATTCAAACTGTGGAACTGACAACACAGTTACCCTCAAACTTCTAAAATTCACCTTCCAAGGGGCTTAGGAGAACTTTGCAATCTCTTAAAAACCAGAAGCAAATGTGCAGACATAGCCATTAAGCTCATATGTCTATTACCCTGCCACAGGCATGAACGTAGTTACTTGTAGGGATGTAAATATTACAGGTGTATGACCTCCTCCAGATCACATCCAGAGGAGTCTGTCACTATTGATTCCATGTTCTCATGTTACTTGGCACTTTCTTGGAATATGCTGTAACTCTTTCAAGGGCAGCCATTAGTTTAGAAGACAGGGATAAGGCAGTAGGTATCTGTGATTTTAATTTTGTCTTTTTTGTTCTGTCTCTCTCTACTTCTTTCTCACACTACCTTCTCACCCTTGTCCACAGACAAATCTTGGTGTATGCTTCTTTTCACCACTCTTCATCCAATAATAGCACATTAGTTTCTTGCAGCTAGCGTGGTGGGAGTTTTTACACCACAACAATGGGCAAATAGCATACATACGAAGTTTTCTTTCCCCGCAGAAAAGTTTGATGTGAAATATTCACCATCAAATCACAGAGGGGTGTTGTACTTGAATTCATAGATTAAACATGGAGTATTTGGGGGACATGACAAACAACTGCGTGTGATCATGGAAGTGAACAGCTGAAGAAGAAATTAGGATCAGAGGGGTGCAGGGGGAATGATGGTGATGGGCGTCAGAATGATGATTGGAAGTGGAAAGGAAAACAGTGAGTCAGTGTCCATTTCTTTAAATCGAGGACATGGGGAATCTCCCGCAGGTAGTTATAATCCTGGAAGGAATTAAGGAAGAGTATGGGATAATTATTGATCTTTGGCCTCAAAGGAACAACGATTTTTACAAAGATGATAGAGAATAAATAACGAGATGTAAAAATAAGAGCAAACCTTTGAAGTTTAAGCCTACGTTATATTAAATCATCAAACTGGATATTTCTATAAGTAATATATTAATTTCATTGAAAATTTATTTCTTTGGTTACGGGACACTTTTTTCTTTTTCTTTTTCTTTTCTTTCTCCCCACCCCCCTCCAAGACTTATCTGAATTAACTAAATTTATATTCTCTCTTTCCTTTGATACAAGTGCTTAATATTTCTGGGTACCTGGGTGGCTCAGATGGTTAAGCGTCTGCATCTGGCTCAAGTCATGATCCCAGAGTCCTGGGATCAAGCCCTGCATCCAGTCCAGCATTGAGCTCCTTGCTTAGCAGGAGCTGTGTCTCCTTCTCCCTCTCTCTCTGCCTGCTGCTCCTCCTGCTTGTGTTCTCGCTCCCTATCTCTCTCTCCTTGTCAAATAATAAATATTTTTTAAAAAATTAATAGTTCCACTTATTTTAATCTTCAAGGTTTTTTTTTTTAATTTCCATAAACAATAAGTATTAAATGATAGCCATGTAATACTACCAACCACAAATATCATTTTAGGTTATAGCTTCTAAAAACAATATTCTCGGGGTGCCTGGGTGGCTCAGTGGGTTAAAGCCCCTGCCTTCGGCTCAGGTCATGATCCCAGGGTCCTGAGATTGAGCCCCACACTGCCTCTCTGCTCAGCAGGGAGCCTGCTTCCTCCTCTCACTCTCTCTCTCTTTCCCTCCCTCTGCCTGCCTCCCTGCCGACTTGTGATCTCTGCCTGTCAAATAAATAAAATCTTTAAAAAAAAAGATAAAAACAATATTCTTGGGGCGCCTGGATGGCTCAGTGGGTTAATGCCTCTGCCTTCAGCTCAGGTCATGATCTCGGGGTCCTGGGATCGAGCCCTGATTCGGGCTCTCTGCTCAGTGGGGAGCCTGCTTCCTCCTCTCTCTCTGCCTGCCTCTCTGCCTACTTGGATCTCTGTCTGTCAAATAAATAAATAAAATCTTAAAAAAAAAAAAAATATTCTTGGCAACTACAAAAATGATAAGTTCTTTTTAATATCTATGCTATGGTCCCTCTTAAAAAGAAAATCGTTGGTAATAATGTAATATTTTTATGTATGTGTTTTATGATTGGGCTTTTTATATTTGTGTTTCTTTTGTGTCTCTTCTATGATTAGGAAGTTGTGATTAATACTGTATTCAGATTCTATCAATTTACTGAAGTAGCTATTGAAAAATTAAATTTAGTCACAATATTGTATTATCCTAGAAATGTGTGAAACTGGAAATATTTTTATCTTAAATTTCCATTTTAGAACAGAAAAAAAAAATAAGAGCATTCCAGTGACAAGTAATTGGCCCTATACATGTTTATTATTTAAGGAAACATAGGCAGAGTTTTCAGGTATTCCTTTATATGTAATACTTTCTGTGTATTTTGAATACCCAAAACAACCATTCAACAGACACAAAATTTCAAGACAGTAAATTAATCATATAAGTGATTCTTTGTAAGTTTAATGTCTAACATTTACTCCTTTTACACATATTCCAAGTAAATGAAATGCTTTGTAAAATGTAACCTAGGATTCAAAATTTTAAAACAAAGAAGGAAAGATTGTGGAAATTTTAATGTATTTTAGTGTTTTAATGTATAATTATAGTCAATCATGTAAGTAAATATATATGCTTAAACAATTTTCATTAGTGTTTTCTAACAGCAGAGGGAGATATTGAACTACAAATTAAGTATTTTTCAGTACACATCTTCAGCAAAATGATTTATAGCCAATTAGACATTTGATTTTAAATTTAATTCGCTTGAGACAACATCTTCTTTGATGAGTCTTTTACAAAGAAGTCTTCCCCCAAGATACGGTTAAAGAAACAAAGTATTTTATCAAATCTAAAAAATTCATTCTATGTTAATATTTCACTTGATATTTTACATAAATTTATCAGACTTAAGTATGAAATAACTCAAACCTTATGCATTTTATATTTAATTAGAACTGGTGCCATAAAAGAATGATTTTTACATTTAGTCAGACTGGAAAGAATGTCCTTGTTCTGTTATTTACTAACTGTGTGACCCTTACCAAGTTATTTTTCTTTCTTAATTTTCACTTTCCTTATTTGTAGATTGAAGTTAACAATATTATGTCTTTTATAGGGTGTTGTGAAGATATTTTTAAATTGAAATATAGTAGGTGCTGACACAGTAATTTCTTATTTAAAAATATCAATACATGTTTATTAATGTTAATATTATCATTATTTTTAGAGTTCAATAAATATTTATTAAATAACTGAATACATAACTAATATCCACAATGATGACTTTGAGTACCATGAAAAATATAGAATATAGTATCCTTTTTTTTAAAGATCTTATTCATTTATTTGACAGAGATCACAAGTAGGCAGAGAGGCAGGCAGAGAGAGGGGGAAGCAGGCTCCCTGCTGAGCAGAGACCCCCCCCCCCCAATGCGAGGCTTGATCCCCGGACCCTGGGATTATGACCTGAGCTGAAGGCAGAAGCTTTAACCCATTGAGCCACCCATGGGTCCTAGAATATAGGATCTTAATACTAACAAAGATAGCAAAATCAATCTTTGGAAGGATGATAAGCAGTATTATGTTGTTATGTTTGTTGTGAGAAGGCAGAACTGGGTAATCAGAAAGAGAGATGACATCATAGTCCCTTCCAATGCCTGGTGGGTCTATTCTCTCATATCTCATTCCTGTCCCCATTTGTTCTTTATATAATCAAGACATCTGGTGCATGCCCACTCCCATCTCTAGTACGTTCACAGTCCTTCGATACCTAAAATACTCCTGTATCTATTATGGGCTGGGGTGCAATTGTTGGGATGAAAGGAAGTGTGTATATTATAAAAGGGAGATCGTGTATCTTTTGGGGGAATCTTATCTGGGGTCCATGTTAGGTTGGGAAGTATCTGATCCATTCTAGATCAAAAAGACTACAGAGCTCATTGGATGTAGAGCGTACAACATGGATCTGATCCAAAGACCTTCTAGATTTATGTATTGTGCAAGAAGCTCTTCCCTCAGTCACAAGTAGAGTAGGATCTGACATAAACTGATTTGCTCTTAACATCAGTCTTTATAGCAACTTGGTTCTCACTGACTTAGAAGGACAAAGATGTATACATGGTTAGTATAATGTGGTATGATAAAGAAACCATGACATATACACACATACATATGCACATACTATACACACACACACACACATATATATGTATAGGAATTCACTATATATATATATTTATACAAATATATATCTATCACTCAATTATACAATTCTTTAGCTAAATCTAAGTATGTATACATATAAAGATTTTGTCTCTGTGTTTTCAACCCATACAATTCTTTGCTCACAATTGTCACTAATGCTTACATATTGACTGAAATGTGTTTTAGAAGAAGTATTTTTAATTTAAAAAAAATAAAAAGTATTCTTTATAAATTAGTCCTGTTACATATAGAATTAAAATCTGATCTTATTATAAAGAATGTGCACTTATGAGAACATTTAACCTGAGAGGCAATTTTACCTACTGAGTAAACAAATTCTGAAGCCAGAGTGAATTGGATTAAAATCTAAACTCTGCCCTTCCTAGTTCTATAACACTGTATATGTTACATTTATGCTCCAGTTTCCTCATTCCAATAGCACTTGCCACTTAGGTTTGTTCTAAGGATAAATCTGTTACTACATAGAGTGATCACACTCCTTATAAACATGGAGAGTGCTCGCAGCTGTAAATACATAGCACTACTACTTATTATTATTAATTAAAAATCTAAGGATTAAAAAAAAACTTACAAAAAGGCGAGTTGGACACTAACAAATAAATGTGGCATATTCTTTGTTTTTTGTCTTTGGTTTAATTGAAGAACATTTATAAGTCTTCTCAAGAACATGATAGATGATAACAATGGATATTGTCATTTATTCTTATAAATTATATAGCCTGTAATACTCAAATTTGGATTTTTATTCTTAAACTTTGCTTCTAATAATGCTCAAATTTGGTTATTTTTTCCTAAAATATACTTATAATGTACTGTAATAATTATTATGGACCAGCAATGGAACAACTACACACATCAGCTACATGTTTAAAGTAAAAATTCAACAGAGCATGCGCTCCACTGTTAAAGTTGTTAAGAATTTTTAAAAAAATATCCACTAGAGGGAGCTAAAAGAGTGAGAAAGCTCTAAACCAAGGGAGGTGTTAGGAATGATTCTCTTAGTTCTTGATAATATTATACAAATATTGAAGATTATTTTTAGGTCAAAAATTCTTATTTTCAGTTTCTTCTCTTACCCCATATCAAGAATTATTAAACAGTGATTTCTACTAGTATCAAAGATTTGTAATATTCTGTGGAAGGCATGTGTTTCCATGTGTAGGAAGGAAAAGCAGGTAAGTGCTATCTTGAATTTCTTTTCTTAAAATAGGCTAAGCTATGCTTTTAAAATTGTTTTACTGTTAAATAATTGTTTAAATGTGTGAGGTTTCTAAAAATCAGTGTTTTCTACATTTTAGTAGGTTGGTTTTGCAAATAAAAATGAGGAAATACTTTTTATAAATGCCTCTCTGATTATAATTAGTTAAAGAAAAGAATACAAATATTTCAAGGAGTATTTGTTTTACTATAGTCATGTGACTTCAAACTTACTACTGTTTGAGGGGGAGAGAATGGAAAGCCTTTAGCTCAAGTAAGTGTTTTATGAGGACTGAATTTTTATATTGCCCAGGAAAATCTAGTATGATACATCAAAAATTCGCTTGAGATACCCTTCTGTCAACTCCCTTTACCTTCCCTTTCCCCAAAAAACAACAAAGGATATCTGTCCATTTAAACAAGTATAGCTTATTATAGTAATTTGATTATTAGGTGTTAGTTTTTCTTAGTACTTTATTACTGTTGACATTTTATTAGTATTTATTAGTTATTATATATCACAATGGTCTGTGTTCTATTGCAATATTGGGAAACATGAAAATTATAGATAATACTGCCTTATTTTCTTAAACATACAATGTACATAGTAATATGTGGGATGTACACATCATTGAAATATGTCACAAGAAAGCCTCAATTATTTCAAAGGAGAGACTAGATTAATATAGGTAGGATGTATACAGTAAAATCATCAAAAGGACAATTATATTTAAAAATAGGCATTTATATTCGTGTAAGTATATAGGTATGGTGTAAATGCATTTTTTTTTTTTTGTACATTGAGTATAGATTCTTAAGGAATATCTCGGTGTCTGAAGTATTTGCAGTTCAAAAGCTTATTCTCTATGTTACATTCTACTTTTTAAAATGTTATATATCAAAATGTAACAATGCTTATTTTGTTTCGGAGTTTTCAGCAAGATTCCTGTTAATAAAAAGTCAACATTATTTAGTGAAATCTGCCACTAATAATTTATTTACTTTCTTGTTTAATATTGATACTTTAATTGATGACTAATAGTTCAATAACTATTTTTTGTATTAACTCCATTGTTATCAAGTAAAAATAATGCAAAATAAAATAATTACATAATTACTGAGTCACTTGTTGAACTATGCACTTCTATTTCTCAACAAACATGTGTTACATTCTTAATTTCTTTCTTCACAGAGTATAGATCCAATTGTAACAAAAAAATTTATTTCTTTCCAAATGAGTGTAACATTTGGTATTCAAATTTCTGTGTCAACTAATCAGTCCTAGATTGGTAAAGATACTACTTTTAGTCCATAATATAGAAATCATCTCCATATAGATTATTTTAAAGCATACTTAAATAAATAAATATATATGCATGATATTCATGGTCATGATATGCACAGCTTAATGTTATTGGAATAATAACATTGAACTAAATGAAACTGACATGTTTTGGAAAAATGGGTGAATATCACTATTATGAGATTAAAACAATTTGAATAAGTTTGCATCCCTCATGACACAGCAACAGATAATAGGGAGAGGCTGTGATGTCTAAATTGTGGTTGGCAATAGAAAGACAATCAGAAATTTTAAACCTCCTGTAGGGGAACCACCAAGCTGATCATCTATCATGTTTATTTGATTCAGTGGTATTTATCTATTATTACTGTTAATCATCTGTTAACAAAGTAGTCTAGTCACCCAGATTGTGTTATAATAACTGCCAAACAACAATAATAGGAAAGATCCAGGGGATCCATTTTTTAAATTTTTTAAATCTTGATCTTTAGTATTAAGTTTTTGTTATATGGGCAACAATTTTAAAATTAGTATGTACACATTCCTAGGAACAAGTAAGTATTCTAAGATCTGAAGATAGTGAGAACATAGGAAGAAAGGATTCAACTTGAATAACTACTTATTTGGGGGCTTCCTATATGCAACTCACTCTATAGTATTATAGAAAAAATTAAGAAGTAGTTAATAAGCTCCCCTAGGGGAGTCTTTACAATCAAAATAACTCAGTCTACCATTATTACACTGGACCTTGTTTTCTTGCTCATTATTTGCTGTAAAGCACTCATCAACATTTTTAGGGTTTTTTTAAAAATAATTTTTAAAAGTCTTCTTAGTTATCCATTTGAAGTAGGTAATTTTATGAAATCACAAATACATTTCATATGAAGACAGAGAGCTTATAATCCAAATTTCCAGGAGAAAGTTTTTGTTTTGCTTTGTTTAGGTTGTGCCAGGTTAAATAATGGTATAAGAGAGTTCCTTTGTGTCAACAGATTTCAAATTAAAACAGAAAGTATAATTGTAAAAGCTCTCTTAGAATAAGGCAATTCCATTATTAGTTTTATAACTTTGCTGTCAGATCAAATTGAGCATGAAAGAAACTTAAGATTTAAATAACAAACTAAAAGATTCAATGCAAAGGGCAAGTTTCCAAAACATTGATTTATGTGTGATTTATAAAGTACTATATCTATCATGTAAACTCTACATAGACTCTTTATTGTGAAGTTTGGTACTTAAATTTGTGTCAACTAATCAATCTTAGGTCGGTAAAATTTTACTTTCATTCCACTATGTGGAGATTCTCCACATAGATGAGCTTAAAACATAATATTCATGTTACTTAAATAATGCATTGAACTAAATAAAACTTACATATCTGAAAAACTGGTTAAATATCACAATTATAGGACTATAAAACTTAAAATAATTATGCATCCCTCAATGAAGTCATTATTCATGATGAATATATGCAAATATCCTTCTCATGTACAAAGATGTTATTGCTAAAAAGTGAGAAAATTTTCTATTCTTCTTTATATAAAAGCCATGTTCCTTTTGTTAAATTGAGTGTTATTGTCAGAAGATAAAGTATTCATAATCATTATGCTCTGACTCTAACAGAACCAAAAAATAGTAATGGTGGTAAAGTGTTTCAGGCTTCTCTTCTAGTGAAACATGAAAGAGAACCCTATGTTCAAAATTTGAGAAGCGAATTCAAAGGTTACTGTATAGCGTAGCATCATGAAAGATAAAAGACATCATTCTTTGATTGTCATCTTCTATGAATAGAATTTATGTAAAGAAGTCCAATTATATATTTTAAGTAGAATTTGCCCCATTATTATCTTTAAAGATTTTGTAAAATTTTGTAAGAACTATTACTTCTGTATACAATGAACAGGATAGGAATATAAAATAAGGAATATTTAAATTGGATCTAATCTCTGGGATTCTTAGTGGATTTAACTTTTCTTGTTTCTTTTGAATATCCTTTAGAGTCTTATAATGAAACATACCCATTTTCAAAAGTATATACAATTTTAAAGAAAAATTTTGGCTTGAAATAAAAAAAAAAAGGAACATGACCTTGTTAATATTTGTAAAACTACTGCACAATTCTTCTACATTTCTGTAAATTTGATTTTTTTTGCAAATATCTGTAATATTGAATTTTAATAGTATTTCCATGAGTTTTAATGTAATTCCCTGCCAGTACAGATCCCACAGGTATGTTATTTCCCAATAATTTGTTTTGAATATTTTTTTAATAATTATATACATACTTTCAAAGTGACACAATTTAGGAGTGTTACATTTCTAAACGTTTCTTAAAAGAATGAAATAATCAATAAGTATGTAAAATCCATCTACAGTATTATAATTCATAATGGGTCACTAAAGGTTATAGTTTCAATCTTCAGAATATGTAAATATGCCTCAGTCTACACCACAGATGGTACAAAGACCTCTCTTCAAGGCTTCCAGAGTCTTGTGTTAAAAACAATCAGACATATGTTTTCATTTTATGACTTAAATGTGGCACTGGAAAAGGTGGGCAAGTGCTCTGATGTATATACAGCACGAATCAATCTCTTTCATTGCTATTATTTTTTCTTTCCTCTTTCTAGTGCTTGATGTTGGCCCTGTCATTCTATTTACCCCACATGCGTTATCAGTCCAACAAATTTCATAGAACATTCGTCCATCTGGTCTTTGTCACCACTAGATATGCAAAATGATTCCTCACCCTTGACCCACCCCCAACCCCCTCCCCCCCTCCACATCAGCAGAGAAGAGAAGGCATTCTCCTCAGTCCTGGTATCATAACCATGTACTCTGTGCTGTTGCTCTAAAATGACTAACAGAGGTAGTTTTATGTCTTCTGACTCCTTGGTATTCTTCACTGTAATTAGAATACTTTTGTATTTGCTGTTGAAGATGCACATTCCAAAAACTGTAGAAGTCACAATAAGATGTAAGGTAGAGTATGTGTTTAAAAATAATTGCTGACTTTTTAACACTTTCCAATATGGAGTCATTGGGGGTAAATTATATGGAAAGATTAATAAAATTTAGTATTTATTATGGTCTCTTAATGAATTTATTATCAGAATTTGGGGAAAGCTACACTGGGAAAGTATTTTTCCATGTAACAATTGGAAATTAAAAAATATTCTTAAATGTTTGACAATCAATAACATGTTACACCATAAGCATTTTGGAAAGAATAACAGAATTATTGACTTAGTGAAATAACTTAGGAATTACAGTTAACAAATATAGAGAACAGTAGTTTTAGCCAAAATCATTTTAAGTATACTGTTACATATTTCACTACTGAGTTTAAGATAACACTGAGTAATTCCTTATCAATACCACTCCTTTGAACCAATTCAAAGTTACGGAATGCTTCTCAGACAATTCTTTACTTAGCCATTCTTAAGAGTTTCCACCCAAAACCTAGAGAAAAAGTAAAGAATAATAATTATAAAAGAGCCTTCCTTTCCATTGAATTAACCAGTAATTAATGCGTAAGGACAACATGTCATCTATAGGCAAGGGATTCAACATAAATAACTTAAGATATGTTCTAGGTGCATACTATAAAATGGACACATACTCAGATTGGAGGAAATGAAAGAAACCTGTGTCCATCTATAGGGAACTCAGTTCTATTTGTCCATATGTCTGTTTGAACCACTCTTCCTCCACAGACTTCCAGAACATTTCTCTTGAGGTCTTACTTCCAAAACCAAAAGGAACACATTTGGAGAATTTTGTGTACAGTGCTGGAAGGGAAATTATTCTACTTCCTTGTTTTCCCGTTGATTCTAAGTCAATGTTGTCACCAACCTAAATCATTAGATTGATTTAAGGTAATGCAACCCGGCTGTCAGCTAGCAGCAAATTGTGCCTGAGATTAACTCCTTACCTTGATTTTCTCTTATTTCCTCTAATCTCTCATTCCTTACCCTTTCTAATCCCCCATCTGTATCATTATCTCTATTTCCTCTTAAAACATGGTGACATTAGAATAAATGAGGAACTTAATGAGTGAAAGAATATAATAATAAAGGAATGTGAAAATATTAAAAACTGCTTCAAAATCCATCTTTTAAAGCAACTATTCCATGCTAAGAATATGAAAACTTTATGAATTGGAGTGCACAATTGCACATAATCGTTTACTAATAAGCCAATCTGATATTGTCCCATTTTGATAATTTTACCTTTTTTTTCCCCTGAAATAATACCTAATATTACACAGGTAGACTTTACAGCCTATAGCCAAGGGTATTTCTAAGCATAGACTATTTTAAAATGAATAAATAATGGCTTCTAATATATTCATTTTGGATGTGAGGTACTTAGAATGCAAAGAGAAATGATTTTTAAAACAGGCATTTTGGGAAAGAAAGAAGGAATTTGACAGTTGAACGTTTTATTAGTGGTGATTCAGAAACTTTTGAGAGTTGAAGGGACAAGTAGCTTTTTAAATAGAAACATATTAGGGGGGAAAAACAAATGCTCTCTCCAGCCAGTGCCATAAAAATCAGGATATTGTAATTTCTACATACTCATTCAACTTGGTTCATTTCACCTGAAGAGACATCACTTCAGAGTTTTGAGAGTGTTAAGCAGTGTTCAATTAATGACAACCATCTGTATTAAAGATTCTAGAATATACTTTAAAGTAATCATATTGCCATTCCAAATAAATATTATGTTCCCTGCAAAAGAACCTCATTTCTGGTCTCATTACTGAACATTAGCTGTAGGGAAAGAAATAATGAAGTGTACGACTTGGAGTCTCTGACGTGAGGTTTTAAAAGACATTTAAATCGTGCGTACGAAAAGGCAAATGTGGCAGGGAAGTAGTTCACGTTAACGTTTCAAAAACCTAGTGCACCACTGCAACCACAAATACCGGTAAAACACAAAGCAAAACAAAACCTGAAGCAAGGACTCTACAGGCGGCGTGCTGACAGTTTGCTGCACACATGTGAGCAAACGAAACAGCCCTGTGCCGACGGAGAATTTAACATAATGCATTATTTAGCTTGCTCTCCCAACACAAAAATTATACATTTAAAACGGTGCATAATTATTCCCATCAAAATTTACTTGCACTCTCTCTGGTATCAAAAGGGAGTGGAAAGGCCATTTGCAGAAAGAGGAGGAGTTGAGCCGTCCCAAGGTGGAGCTGTCTCTTGTGTTAAATGACACTGGCTGAGTAAAGCGCTCAGGGCTTAAAGGCTGAGTCAAAAGCCAAGAAGTCTCTTTATTGACGCCTACCTCCCAGCCCCTGGCAATCTGACTAATAACAAACTGAGCTAACAAGAAAGACTAGAAAGGGAGGCAAGGGAACACTGCTGCAGCTTGGATCTACAAACTAAGAAAGCAAGAGTGATCAATCCCAGCTCTGGGAAACATCTTGTTTATTTACTGCATTCCGCAGCTTGCAAATGGTTAACTATATGCAAAAAAAAGTCAGCATAGCTGTGAAGTATGCCGTGAATTTTAATTGGGGAGAAAAGGCAACTGCTTCAGGATGATCTAGTATGCACTCGGTCTGAAATATTTTCAATGAACTGCTCAGCGTTTAGTCTTTGAGCAGAGCTTTTTAACTTTATGAAGCAAAGGGACCTGCCAAAAAGTGATATTTGAGAGGAAAGTACGTGGCGGCTGGTGTTTCTTTTTTAATAAAGAAACTGAATTTACTTTGACCATCTCTTCCAGCTGTGCATTGCAGATAACGTCAGGAAGAGTTTCTGCTTTACAGGTAAGATGAATGTTTCCAGGCTTTTCTAGTACCTATCTTTGCATTGTCTTAAAGTGATGGAATTTGTACGTTTGCCCTTTTAAAAAAATAACTTAGCATTAAAAGCTATCCAGTTTCATTCTTACTCATTGGCACCACTAAGGCTGTAGCAGATGCCTGTTTTCTCTGAGCAGCAGACAGTCCAACAGCTGGCTCGCCAGAGGAACAAATAAAATAAGATGCCACTGTATCTTGCATAGCATCCAGTTTGTTATTGGAAATTGTATCTGTGTGCTTTCTGAAGGAAAGATCACTTCCAAACACCATTGCTGAATTTAAAATATAAGCAGAATGTTAAAAGATTCTTGGTATTTTGTATGCTATTTTTATTATTTCCTGGCTGGAAAATATATATTTTCTGAAAATATGTAAACAGAGATTTTTGACCTCTTTCACATAAGATCAGATGTTACCCATACGGAACCCGTCTTGAAATTTGTGTGCATTTCTGAAAAGATATGAAACTGTTCCCTAGGACATTTTGAAGAACATAAGATGAATATAAGATTAAAACAGTAACTAGAGGTTGTCATCTGGAAGTTATTTACTATTTTCTCAAGATGCTGTGTCTGGTGAAATGAATCATATTCTTTCTTAGTAATCTATGAAGAAGTACTTTAGTGTTTGTGGAAGCTAATCCACAAGTTGAAGGCTCCAACTACAAGCTGTTGGGTTCTAAACATAGACTCAGAGCTGTTTGAAAATCAATTTCCCTGTGGAAAAATTTAGTCTGCTAACTTTTCCTTTATATGGAAAGGCACTCTACTGTTTTATTTCTTTAGTTGCCTTTTACCATTCAGAAACTTCATGCTCTACATGTTTTCAATAAAACCAAGTATTTTCATGGGATTAGTTTTTTCCAGAATTATTGATTGGTTTTGGGATGTTCTATCTGTTCTGTTGCACCTATCTGATTGTGAACTTTAGGTAGATTCAAAGGTACTGTTCACATTGCATTAAAAAATAAATGAAAGCAGGTACCACTTGGAAAAGTTGAAGCGTTTTGAGATATGGTGTTTATTTATCTTTCAATATAATTTCTATAAATTTAAGGTACACTAAAGAAAAGAAATGCAATTAAATACATTGGAGTTATATGTATTTATCTTGTCACTGCTGTCATCTCAGACTTAGAATCTTTCTAAAGAATTGCTATTTCAGATCCATTTCTTAAATTTTTAACGAGTTGGAATATGTGATGTTGTTATCCTGAACTGTCACTTTTTTATTCAGCAAATTAGAGGTACCCTCAAATGTTTGAGTATAGTGCAGTTTGTTTTAGAGCTTACTGTGGCTTTAAGCCTTATAATAAAGGAGGTCCATTGCTTAATTATATGATGACATTCTGTGCCCTAAAGCCAGTTTCAAGACCTCATTAGAAAGTCATTTGCTTGAAGTTTATGTGAGGCATTGTTTATTCTTTTATAATAGCTGGAAATGTGTTTTAAAGCTGTTTTCTTCTTTAGGTATATATTAACCTTATTCATAAAAGGATTTAAAAGCAGCAGGAAATATCCTACTTTTAGAAATTCAGTAGAAAGTGTGACAAGTGAAATTTTAACAGGCACTCTTAACCATATATATCTAATACTATCAAACTTACACAAACTGCCCTAGACAGCACAGTTAAAATGAAATTCTTTTTATAGTGATCTCCTTTCTTACATGGTCAGAGACTTATTTTCCTCACGGTTTTTAAATAAGATAATAAAATTAATAAGTATGGAGCCCAAATCAAAGCAGGTTAAAACACAGATACAATTATTAGATAGTATATTGTGACATGCAGTTCAAAAATTAAATAAATAAAGGAAATGCATTATGTATGTATGTGTGCAAACATAGATACATATATATTTTTCTAACTTTTTCTAACATTTTTGCATTCCCTACTTTTTTCTCTGCTTCTGGCTAATATCACATATTTGTTTTATACTGTAATCCTTCAACCTTAGAGTCATCAACTTTGTGGTTAAAAAAGAAAAAAAAGGAATCAGGGTCTTTGCAAACATACACCTCTGTACCATATCGAGGTATCAATAGTCCCTTAAGCAGCAACTCTCTCATCTTTTAAAATGCAGCTTATTTGGAAAATGTGAACACCATTGATGATACAATATTTTAAATTCTCCTTGACCTAAAGTTTACATTTTTGTCACAGTACAAGTTAAAAGTGAACAAAACATGCTTGTCATAGTATTAGAAAAAAATAAGAGAAAATGCAAATGTAGTAAGGTATTCATATGTTCCAAGTAATTAATATTTTTTGTTGTTTTTAGAGGAAACCCTATTATTTTGTAATCACCAGGTTCATCTCTTCCCTACTTCTGCCCACTGAAGTACATTGCTGTTGCCTTTTGTTTTACAGAATCAGATTTCATCACATGACAACATGAAGCTGTGGTTTCATCTCTTATATTCATCTCTCCTCACCTGTATATCTTCACAGTCCCAATCGCCGATGTCCTCAGCCAGAGGTTCTTGTGACTCTCTTTGCAATTGTGAGGAAAAAGACGGTGCAATGCTAATCAACTGTGAAGAAAAAGGTATCAAGAAGTTATCCCAAATAAGTGTGCCACCATCACGACCTTTCCACCTAAATTTATTAAATAATGGCTTGACAATGCTTCACACGAATGACTTTTCTGGGCTTACCAACGCTATCTCAATACACCTTGGATTTAACAATATTGCAGATATTGAGACTGGTGCATTTAATGGTCTTGGCCTTCTTAAGCAACTTCATATCAATCACAATTCCTTAGAAATTCTTAAAGAGGATACCTTCCATGGATTGGAAAACCTGGAATTCCTACAAGCAGATAACAATTTCATTACAGTGATTGAACCAAGTGCCTTTAGCAAGCTCCACAGACTTAAAGTGTTAATTTTAAATGACAACGCTATTGAGAGTCTTCCTCCAAACATATTTCGGTTCGTTCCTTTAACCCATCTAGATCTTCGTGGAAATCAATTGCAAACATTGCCTTATGTTGGTTTTTTAGAACACATTGGCCGGATATTGGATCTCCAGTTGGAGGACAACAAGTGGGCTTGCAACTGTGACTTATTAGAGCTAAAAACTTGGTTGGAAAACATGCCTCCACAATCTGTAATTGGTGATGTTGTGTGCAACAGCCCTCCATTTTTCAAAGGAAGTGTACTAAGCAGACTGAAAAAGGAATCAATTTGCCCCACTCCCCCAGTGTATGAAGAACACGAGGATCCTTCAGGGTCATTACATCTGGCAGTAACGTCTTCAATAAGTGAGAGTCACATGTCAACCAAGACCACACCCCTTTTGAAACCAGCCACCAAAGCACCAGTTTTGATACCCTATATTACAAAGCCATTCACTCAACTTCCAGGACCCTACTGTCCTATTCCCTGTAACTGCAAAGTACTGTCGCCATCAGGACTTCTAATACACTGTCAAGAGCGCAATATTGAAAGCTTATCAGATCTAAAGCCTCCTCCACAAAACCCTAGAAAGCTTGTTCTAGCAGGGAATATTATCCATACATTAGTGAAGTCTGATCTAGCGGAGTACTTCACTTTGGAAATGCTTCACCTGGGAAACAATCGTATTGAGGTTCTTGAGGAAGGATCCTTTATGAATCTAACAAGATTGCAAAAGCTCTATCTAAATGGTAACCATCTGACCAAATTAAGTAGAGGCATGTTCCTTGGTCTCCACAATCTTGAGTATTTGTATCTTGAATACAATGCAGTTAAGGAACTATTGCCAGGAACCTTTAACCCAATGCCTAAACTTAAAGTCCTCTATTTAAATAATAACCTCCTACAAGTTTTGCCACCACATATTTTTTCAGGGGTTTCCCTAACGAGGATAAACCTTAAAGCAAACCAGTTTACCCATCTCCCTGTAAGTAATATCTTGGATGACCTTGATTTATTGACTCAGATCGACCTTGAGGACAATCCCTGGGATTGCTCCTGTGACCTGGTTGGATTGCAACAGTGGCTACAAAAACTGAGTAAGAACACAATAACAGATGACATCCTCTGCACTTCTCCAGAGCACCTGGACAAAAAGGAATTGAAAGCACTAACTAGTGAACTCCTTTGCCCAGGTTTAGTCAACAACCCATCCCTGCCAACTCAAACTAGTTACATAATTGTCAGTACTCCTACAACCACAACTACAGCCGATACTATTTTAAGATCACTTACTGATGCTGTACCACTGTCTGTTCTAATACTAGGGCTGCTGATCGTGTTCATAACCATTGTGTTCTGTGCTGCAGGGATAGTGGTTCTTGTTCTCCACCGCAGGAGAAGATACAAAAAGAAACAAGCAGATGAACAGATGAGAGACAACAGTCCAGTCCATCTTCAATACAGTATGTATGGCCATAAAACAACTCACCACACTGCTGAAAGACCCACAGCATCACTCTATGAGCAGCACATGGTGAGTCCCATGGTTCATGTCTATAGAAGTCCATCCTTTGGCCCAAAACATTTGGAAGAGGAAGAAGAAAGGAATGAAAAAGACGGAAGTGAGGCGAAACATCTTCAAAGAAGTCTTTTAGAAAGGGAAAATCATTCACCACTCACAGGGTCAAATGTGAAATACAAAACCACAGACCAATCAACTGAATTTTTATCCTTTCAGGATGCCAGTTCATTATATAGGAATATTTTAGAGAAAGAAAGAGAACTTCAGCAGCTGGGAATCACAGAATACCTAAGGAAGAACATTGCTCAACTGCAGCCTGATATGGAAGTACATTATCCTGGAGCCCATGAAGAGTTAAAGTTAATGGAGACCTTAATGTACTCAAGGCCAAGGAAGGTATTAGTGGAACAGACTAAAAATGAGTATTTTGAGCTTAAAGCTAATTTACATGCTGAACCTGACTACTTAGAAGTCTTGGAGCAGCAAACATAGATGGAGAGATCGAGGGCTTTTGCAGAAATGCTGTGATTCTGTCTTAAGTCCAATCCTTGTAAATAAGTGCCTTACATGTGTGTGTCATCAATCAGAACTAAAGCACAGCAGTAATCCTATGGGAAAAAAAGAAGAAAAAGAAACTCAGGGATCATTGGGAGAAGCCATTGCATTTTCTTCAGGCAATTTTGCCTGCCCCTAATAAATTAATAAATTAATCCTTGTATGTAAATCATCCAAGGATTATAGTAATATTTCTCCATATACTTAAAAGTGTTTCAGAAAAGACCTGTTGCACATCTAAAAGGGTTGAGTATTTAAGTAACACTTATTTTATTGAATTACTTTACCAGTGGATGAAATAAAATTGGGTTTTGTCACTTAAAAGTTATACCTGTATATGTAATTATAATATGTAAGGAATATATTGTTTATATAATCAGCATATACCACAAAAATGTATATTGTCAGATACACCTAATTTTCTTGCAATAAAGGCAAAAGGAACTGGAATTTTAAAATTATGACTAATAATAGTAAAGAAAAAAAAATAGGATGTGGAATTATATAGGTTATGAGTGACCCAAAACTGAGTATTTGAGGGTTAGAAAAATGTCACTGCTATGCTTTCTGAATTTAAAAATAAGAGTCATTAATAGTTCAGGTGATGAATAAGCAAAGTTTTTGGTTTTTCTACACATTTTTGTGTGGACAATCTTATCGTCAATGCTGCTGTGAACTAAGGTATGTCATTTGTGCTCAAACTTTGATTCTTGTTCTTGGGATATTTTTAAAATGCTACTGATATTCAACTGTAAATATGATTAGTGCATAAATTAAGTTTGGTTTCTTTCATAGCATTAATCCTTTGTAAATTTGAATGACCATGATAGAAATAAGTTTCTTGTGGCAAGTAATAATTCACAGGTATAAAACAAATAGGAAAAATCGTGTTTTTAAAACATTTTATTAATGTAAACTGGTAGTTGCCATAAATTAGTAGCAAAAGGCACGTCTAAGGGTAGGTGGTTTAAGTTGCCTCAAGAGTGGGACAATGTAGCTTTATTTTACAAGAAAGTATAGCTAGATTTCTATGAACTATTTATTCTGTACAGTTTTGTATATTTTTGGTTCACAAAGGTAATTATTCTTGGGTGCCTTTCAAGAAAATTAAAAATACTGCTCACTACAATAAAAATAAAATGAAAACTCTCTTTTTAAATGAATTTTCTTCAGTTAGTCTGATCTGTAATTCAATCAATTCAGGATTAACACACACATGCACGCATTTGTGCACATGCACGAGAAGGAGATTTCTGTTTGTTACACACACAGAAACATCTTGTTCACCATCTGCAAAAAGGTCATTCAGTGTCTGGGTATGATTGACACAGAATCGAACCTAAATCTGACCAGTAGGTCTCCCTTTCCAGCAAATCCTTTTCCCACTCAAAACAAATGAAAGGGATTTATTTTTCTTCTTTCTGATTATACAATCAATGATACAGCAGATTTTCACAAGGCAAAATAGAATTAATCAAAGTGATCTAGCTCTGTTTCTGAACACCACGCAGATCCATGCACAGGGTTGGGAAGGAACACATTTCAGATTAGAAAGGACTTTCTTTAATTTACTTAATACTATTTTACTGATTCCTGAATGTTCTATTAAATGTTTTGGTTTTCAACACTCAACTGTCTGGAATACTAGCAAATCATATATTATTTTCTTGATTTTGAATAAGAAGCCTTTCTGTTGATAAAAACAGTAGGGGTCTGTGCTGCCTGGGATGAAGACTAATTATGTGTCTATTATGAAGTCATATCACTAGGTTTTCTTTTAAATCATTGCATATATTAATAGAAAACAATTAATAATTATGTATTAAAAGGTTGAAAACCTAAATTTCTCCATTAATGCCCAAGGTTGGAAAGAACAAAGATGAGAATTTTTTTAAAGTTACACTTACTAAGGGAAAATCTGGGTGCACATGGGTTGCTATATATATTTATCCACTAAAACATTTCAGCACAGTCATGAATAATAAATATTTCAAAACATGATTTTAAAAGTTACATTCTAAAAAGAAGAACAAAGTGGGAACAGGTTTCATGTTATTACACTTCTCCTATTCACTGGGTAGTATCTGCCAGTATTTTCTGATTCCAATCAAGTACACAGAGGAATTAGAAAGACTTAAGAAATTCCCATGCCTGGAGGACCCTTGGAATGGGTCCATGAATTCAGACAGAGACATGTCCTCAGGAATGTTCTTCTCTTTTGGGTGGAGGAATTTTTTTATTTTAATCTTTATTCATGGTTAATCTCCTAAAGTAATAGTATTCATTCTTCAACTTATCTCAAGATGGAAGAGAGTCATTTATGAAGTCATGTAAATATATCCTTCAAATTAAATATAACTGCAAAACTAAAATTCTATGGGAATCCAATTACAATTTGTAATGATGTAGAAATCATTATGGCTTCCAAAGGGTAACAAATTTTAAAGGCTTAAATGTTTCATTCATGATGGAATCTTTCTTGGAAATTTGCTTCCCTATTAGAAGTAGTTGAGAGTTGAAAAACCTAGTGATGGTCTCTAATTCTTATGGGTTTTGCGACCTGTGATAATCACTCAGAACTTTGATGATTTTATCTGCATTTTCTATTTCTTCTCTCTCTCACTAACAACAAATTTTTATTATAGTCTCTGTTAGAGTCTTTACTTAAGTGGCCAATGCAGTTTCCTTCTTCAACTAATTGTTAGACTCAGAGTCCCAAGTCTGAATTCAGTATCCCCAGCCTTATTCCAGTGTACTTAGGCATTCTAACAAAAAAACAAACAAATTTGTAATTATCAATCAATCAAGTTTTTTCTTGATTGATTTATATTTTGCTCATTGCATATCAGTACAAGTTCTGATTCATGTCTGAATCATAAATTTTTGTAGTATAGCAATATTAGTGTTTAACCATACCAGATCAAGACTTATTTATTTGCTTATTTATTTACTTATTGATTTACAGATTTATTTTTTTGAGAGAGTGAGAGAGCGAGCACATAAGTAGGATGGGCAGAGGAAGAAGGAGAGAGAATCTGAAGAAGACTCCATGTTAAGTCAAAAGTCTGATGTAGGGCTTGATCTCAGAACCCTGAGATCACAATCTTGAGATCATGATTTGAGCCAAAACCAAGAGCCAGATGCTGAACCGACTGTGCCACCCAGGTGCACGCAGATCAAGAGTTTTTAATTCCATTAGATATAGATTGTATTCATCCTTATTTAACAAATCATTTGTCACTAAATTAGCATGAAAAAACTTACTGATAGATATATGAACATGTTCTTCAGATAATCATCCATTGATCTCCATACTAGGATGGGAATTTTACAATACATATAAGAAAGGATTGTATCAATGATGCTGGTTCTTCTTGAATAAATCTCTTATACAATGAGGGAAGAAAGCCTGCCTTTGCTGCTCTAATAATAAGCAAACTGAAGTAGCAGCTAAATGGCCTTTGAGCTGCCTTGATGCTTTCACCCAATTTAAAGGGCTTAGGGTTTGATCTGGGATTGGAAAAATGTGATATGAGTGCCCCCTTGTCATCAGAATTCAACTTTAAAAAATATAAGAAATAAAATAAATTAGAGTCTTAATATACATGTAATTTATTTTTTACTTTTTTATTTCCTAAGTTATTTTGTTATTTTGTTTTTGTTTTTGTTGTTGTTTTTTTTTAAGATTATTTATTTATTTATTTGACAGACAGAGATCACAAGTAGGCAGAGAGGCAGGCAGACAGAGAACAGCGGCAGCAGAGCTTGATCCCAAGACCCTGGGATCATGACCTGAGCTGAAGGCAGAGGCTTTAACCCACTGAGCCACCCGGGTGACCCTATTTTGTATTTTATTTTTCTATGATAACTAATGTATAATCAAAGTATTTCTTAAAAATAAGTATTTCTAAAGTAAGATGGATGCTACTAGCTTCCAGAATTGTTTGACATTAAACATTTTTTAAAAAAATATACACAAACACAAACATAAAAATATCTAAAGAAAGTTCAGCAAATTGACCATAAAGAAGACTTTCTATATAATTATAATTGGAGACTATTCTCTACGTGAAAAGAAAATTATCCATGTGCATAAAATGTTATTTGGGAAGAGAGGTTTAGATCTCCCAGTAATTAAGAATGTTTCTATGATGAATTTAAGGATTCCTCTCTATTCTTTTCAAAGAACATTTTTGTGAAACAGGCATAAATGGCTACAGTTTTCTTTTTGAGGAGATGGAGTATTATAAAAGCTTGTTCTTGATAAGAAAGGAGACAATTACAAGTCCGTCTCAGGAGGAATGATCTGATGTATCTGGGCACCCATAATCAAGAATGATCTCATTAATAGGAATACATAAGTGATTAAAAATACAATGTTCCTGTTTGCATTTTTAATTCCATACATCCTGAAACAGATACTTGCCCAAACATTCCCTGAATTTTATAACCATGACAATGTCTCAAATTAAAACTTGGATATATCCGTTTATTCTTAAATTATAATGAGTTATATTATTAAAATTATATTGTTTAGTGACTTTCCTTATTATACGGAATATACACCAGTATCTGTTTTACAGAACACAACTAGATTTTAAAAGCTAAATTTATGTTGATTATATATACATTTATTCTTATGTATACATAACGTAGAGAAGATGGCCAGATGTCGAATTCTTTTCTAGCTGAAAGTATAATCAAATAGACAAGTACTCTGTTAGTAAATTTCTTACAGCAGATTAGTGAATGAAGGATAGAAACAATTCAAAACAACAAATTGCACACACACAACACACATTCATATATTTCCAATAAAAATAACTTAAAATTATGCACTTTTAAAATAAAGTACTTTTTGTCCCATAATTTTAAGACTCAGAAAACAGAAGACCTGACCTTCCACAAATAGTTACTGCCTCCTACATATCTTAGATTCCATCAGCTAGAAAATTAGTTATCTGGGGGTAAGTAAGATATTTTGACTTACTTATTTAGTATAAAATCTCTGGTCATTTAATTGTCCTGTCATCATATTTGGTGATTTAGATGGACTTGAACAGATGCTACACACAAAATAAATTCTTTTCTTGTCCAAATTAATGCACCAATTTTAAGTTCAGTGTTACCAGTGATGAAATCACCATAAGTGAATGAAAGTTAAATATATCTTCATCCCTTTACTCGGTGGCATGAGCAATCCAAAGACAAAGAAACCCTCACTACTATATTTTATGATTCATAACTGCCAGAAGTTAATATAGCAATACATGGTAGAATAAGAAAGTTATCAATGGAGTTCAGAGAAGTCATGATTATAGAAGAAAACGATCAGTTTAAATGATACATATGATTTCATCAATTAAGATTTTCATAGGCACACTTTCGGCCTCTTCTTAGCATTCTGAAGTACTTTGCCTTAAGAGATTTATTTATTTGAGGACTTATATATTTGAGGAAGACATTATATTATGATACAGCAAACAGTATTCTCAGATATCAGCCCATCATAAACTTTCAGAGCTTATCTATTTTTTCAGTTTTTACAAATAAAGGAGTTAGAAGATTCGTCTTGCATTATGTAACTAGCAAAAGTAACAGGATTAGAATTGGAACTCTGTCTTATTGTTATTGCTGTTATTTTATTGTGTTCTGTTTTATTAGGAAGGCAGTGGTCTTCACCAGACTTCCTGTCATAACCATGAATATTCATAGGCCATATGGAGACACAGAGAATGTATGTCTTTCCTTCCATATGTGGGAAGGACACTCTTTCCCTAAACATTTTATTGAAAGAAAAATCAGACATATCAGTAACATTAGACATATATTAAAGTAACTGTAGATTGTTGAAGATGAAAAATAAGCACAATCTAGGTACAGCTAGAAAAATCCTAAATGACTTAGTATGATGAACAACATATTACACCTGGTAGACAGAAAATCATTATGTAGGGTTTTTTTTTTTCAAATTCAGAATAAGTAATCACTATTTATCAATAGTCTACATTTTTAAAAAATGATTTAATAAGAATTTTATTTCTACTTCATAGAATCAAACATTGGCAAAGACAATACACATAGTTCTCATGCTATATTGTGTTAATTAAAAACTTCATGTATAAACATGTAATTTAAATGTTGTTAGAATTACCTTACACATAGGGATTATGGTGTCAGATATTTTTATTTTTCCATTTTTAAAACCTCTGCCATGACTTCATTCTCTTGGTATTGCTTGTAAGTTAAATGAAGATCATCATTTCAGTGAATAGATCATTTGAATCCCAGAGAAAAGCTTTATAATGTGATGATTTTTTTTTCTTTTTAAATAAACTTAACTCTTAGGGAATTTTTAGCTTCACCACAAAATGGATCAGAAAATATAGTTTCCACATACCTCCTGGCTCCACAGAAGCCCAGCCACCCCTGCTACCAACATTCCCTACTCGAGTGGTACAGTTATTGCAGTTGGTGAGTTGGCTGTTTGATAATTACCACTCAAACTCACTGTGGATGCACTGAATTCTAAAAATTTTGACAAATATATAATGACATGTAACCATCAGTATAATGATATGTATCCAACATTATAATAACACAGTGCCTATTTTCACTTCTCTAAAAATCCTTTGCTTTGTCTAATTTTCTGCCCCAACAATCACTGATCTATTTACTGTCTTCATCCATAGTTTTGCCTTTTCCAGAAAGTCATAGAATTGAAATCATATGGTATGCAGCATTTTCAGATTACCTTCTTTCATTTAGTAGTATGCATTTAAGTTTCCTCCATGGCTTTCCATGCCTTGATACCTTATTTCTTTTTAGTGCTAAATTATATTTCATTATCTAGATATACCACAGTTTGTTTATCCATTTCCCTGTTGAAGGACATTATGGTTTTCCAAGTTTTGGCAATTATGAATAAAGCTGCTTTAACATATATATGCTGGTTTTATGTGAATGTAAGTTTTCTACTCATTGGGGTAATTACCAAAGAGCACAGTTGTTGGATCATATAATAAGATTTGTTTAGTTTTGTAAGAAACTGCCAAATTGTCTTCCAAAGTGGCTATATCCTATTGCATTCTCGTCAGCAACAAGAGTTTCAGTTGTTCCACATCCTCCCCAATATCTGGTGTTGTGAATGTTCAGGTTTTGCCCATTCTAATAGTTGTGTAGTGGCATCTCATTATTGTTTTAATTTGCATTTCCCTGATGACATATGATGTAAAGCATGTTATAATGTATATTTTTCATCTTTATATCTTCTTTGGTGGGGTGCCTATTAAGTTCTTTGACATATTTTTAAGCAGGTTCTTTTCTTATTGTTGAGTTTTAAGAGTTTTCTGTATATCTTAGATAACACATCTTAATCAGATATGTTTTTCTTTTCTTTCTTTTTCTTTCTTTTTTTTCCCCTAGTCTGTGGCTTGTCTTTTCATTCTCTTGAGAGTATATTTTACAGAGAAGAAGTTTTTAATTTTAATGAAACCTAGTTTATCAATTTGTTTTATAGATCATCCTTTTGACGGTATCAATAAAGTCATCATTATATTTCAGGTCCCCGGATTTTGTCTTGTTACCTTCTAGCAGTTTTATAGTTTTGAGTTTTATATTTAGGCCTATCATACATTTTGAGTTACTTTTTGTGAAGGGCGTAATGTCTAAATCTAGATTCTTTTTTTTTTTTTTTCATGTGGATGTCTATTTTTTTTTAAAGACATTATGGTGGATTTAAAAATCACATACAATTTAAAGTTTCTTTATTTACAATGTAATTCATGTTAGTCTTTATATTTAACATTTGAGTACCATTAATATTATGCATTATTTCATGTATGAGAGAGCATAACATTTAAGAAAGAAAAATGCCAAGTTATAAAGATTATTATCACTGGGTCTAAATTACCTGAAGCTATAGGAGTGTTGAATGTGGACGTAAAACTAAGCTTAACAGTAATTTTCTTAGCAGTGGTCTTTTAGACTGCATTTTAGAAGATCTGCATTGTACACACAACTTTATATAAATGATAAAGTTATCTAAAATTTGGTGTTTACCGACCAGACACCTATACCCAGCTGTATGTGCTATGTGTACAGTCAGTTTAACCCTCATACAAAACCTGCAGGTAATGCTATTACCCCCATTCTACCTATAACTGAATGAGGTTCACAAAGATATGTGACCAGAATGAAACTTATAGTAGTCCTCAAGAACAGATTTCCCTGACTTTGATCATTCCAGCTTCTACTGTCTAATCATGCCTCATCTCACAGTGATCTTAGGAAAACCTTCAAATGGGATACCAAATCATTTGAATGGGTTAAACACTACATTGTTCACATTTGTAAAGACATCCTTTCATAACATTTATCATATATTGTGTTTTTTTTTAAAGATTTTATTTATTTATTTGACAGAGAGAGATCACAAGTAGGCAGAGAGAGAGGAGGAAGCAGGCTCCCTGCTGAGCAGAGAGCCTGATGCGGGACTTGATCCCAGGACTCTGAGATCGTGACCTGAGCCGAAGGCAGTGGCTTAACCAATGAGCCACCCAGGCACCCTATCATATACTGTTTTAATTTTGAATATGTTCATTTAACTTCTACTCAGGCCTTAAACTTATCAATATACATAGTAATCTTTGATATTTGAGAGATCCGAAGTCTCCATATGTTTGTTTACACTTTATTTAATTTCAAAAAGAAGTATTGAAAAATGCACGTATTTCAGTCCCTGGTGAATCACTTCAATAAAGATTCTTCGACATTTAAATTTTCAACATTATTATTATGAAATCTATGAGAACACAGTAATAAATTTGCCTTATTTTAAAAGTTTGATTATTGAAGGTAATTAAGAATAAACAACAAAGTCTACTTTATAATGAAAAGCTTGGTTTTCATTTATAAAATCTATTTCCTTAATTCTTTTGGATCTTTAACTCAATTCTCTGTTTCCTTTTTCTGCAAAAACACATTCATAAGCCTACTCTAGGCAACGCTCATACACCTTCATTAAGAAGGAGGTCATGTTTTCTCAACCTGCCCCATATTATGCTGTCACATATTTATTATGTCTTCTATGCTGTGGATTAGCAGCCAAAGCCATGCAAGTCTTGCATAACATACCTGCTGGTTATAAGAGTATGCAGGCCAAGCTCCACCTCCATAGCCCCTCCCACATACATTGTAAAAGTACATTCTCTGCTGCGCCTGGGTGGCTCATGGGTTGAAGCCTCTGCTTTCGGCTTAGGTCATAATCCCAGGGTTCTGGGATCAAGGCCCACATCGGGCTCTCTGCTCAGCAGGGAGCCTGCTTCCTCTTCTCTCTCTGCCTGCCTCTCTGCCTATCTGTGATCTCTGTCTGTCAAATAAATAAACAAAATCTTAAAAAAAAGTACATTCTCTGCCACTTTCAGAAGGCTATGTCTTTCATTCATCATCTGCCTTGGAAGATGTAGGAATACTAACTTACCTGTCTAATATCCCATGGCAATTTCAGCAACCTCAAGAAACAATTCTTAAGTGGTATTAAAAACAAAAATGGAATACAATTTACAGAGACCAGTTTGTAAAAGGTTATAACTAGAGGATGAAAAGAGGGAGGCTGAGAATTGGATAAAGGTGGTCATTTGGTTCCTGCCTCCTTGGTCTTCCTTGGTATTCTTGGTTTTTGTCCACACCCCATGCTTCCTTTCACTTGCCCATCACGTGATCATTAACCTCCTATAGCCAGATACTTGCGAGAACTCCACAAGGAATCATACTCTGCCATCCCTTGGGCCATGCGCTCTACTCTTTTATTTTTCTCCCTAAGTATAATGACCTTTCTCTTTGAATTACTGCTGTCACTTCAAAACTAAAACAAAACAAGTTCTCTCAGTGATAGCCACACCAAGATGTGAGCATTTTAGGAGGCTTATCAATTGAAAATCATGTGAAGCTTTAATTCATGGAATTTCAGACACAATAGTAAAATAGCGATCTTCCAGAGAAGATACTTTGGAAAGAGCAAGCCATAGGCTATCTAAAATCAAATCATAAATTCAATCCCCAAATCTTACTTGACACAATTATTTAAAAAATAAATTTGTTCTGGATAATTCAATTAATAAACATGTGCTTTGTACAGCTACAATGATACTAAAGAACCATGGTTTATCAAATCTTGAAAACTTTCTGAAACCCACTCTTGTATTTTAGTATTTCATCCAATTTTTAGCTAAGGTGCTATTTCTTGTCCATCTAGATAATGGAAAAGTTCCGCTCTATAAGATGTGCCTGGATTATTGATAATTCAGTTAATTCAATTAAATATTCCTAAACTCAGAAATATTTACAAAATGACGTATCTAGCAATTTGAGTGGATGAGTACTCCAAGAACATCAAGTCTAGGGTCTACTCAAGTCAATAATTTCTCTCTGCAAAACTATGAAGATGTGATACTAGAACATCTGCTTCAGGTTCAGAAAGATATGAGTTCCAATTTGATCTCCATGATCTACTCCATAACCTTGAGCCACTTATTTAACCTATGTGAGGCAAAGTTTTTTTAATAAAGGGAATAATGGCTTGTTTTACAGAGTTGATTGTATGGTTTATTAACATAAATAGAATAAATTCTCTGCTTGTACATTTTCAGGAAAGTTTAGAGACTATTGTATAGTAGCAATGGAAAAGAGATCGGGATAAATTTAGGAAAAGCAGTTAAATTTTTTGAAATTTATATCTATTTTTACAATGAAAGAGAATAATAATCTCATAATTTAAAAATTTTTGAAGACCCATTGAAACACTCTATGTAAAAGGACTTTGAAATAATTCAGTGACATATAAATATTCATTTTTTAACTCTCATTGATAATTTACTAGCTCTAATTATTGGGAAATCCTATTAATTTTCAACTCCAATATTCCTCCCTAGCACATCTAACTCTTAACTTTATTTTCCATTCAAAGAAGATCAATTTTTCTTTTTTTATCTGTTCCTATAGTAGCCTTAACCTACAATCATTTACATAATGCCCTTTGTCATAATACTTTGCCATAATCACACTGTCAAGTACCCTTTACAATAAAAGTGACAAGTATTTTCAGGTTTTTTGTTTTTTGGGTTTTTTTTTGTTGTTATTGTTTTGTTTTGTTTTGTTTTGTTTTTACAATATACATAGTTTGGCTTCAGTACTGAAAATACATTTCTTATGAAGCATATAGCTATTTTTTACAAATTCAAATGGAACTAAGTTTAAAAATACAAGAAGTTGGGAAGTTGAAAGAAAAAATATAAAAAATGTAATTCTTATCCCTTTTTTATTCACATGGATAAGGCCACATAATTTCTTAACTTATCATCTTTACTTTAAATCAGTGTGTGTGCTTTTCTAAGTAATCCATTCTTTTTTTTTTTTTTTTTTTTAAAGATTTTATTTATTTATTTGACAGACAGAGATCACAAGTAGGCAGAGAGGCAGGCAGAGAGAGGAGGAAGCAGGCTCCCTGCTGAGCAGAGAGCCCGATGCGGGGCTCGATCCCAGGACACCGAGATCATGACCTGAGCCGAAGGCAGCGGCTTAACCACTGAGCCACCCAGGCGCCCCTCCATTCTTTTTTTTTTAATAATTTTTTATTTTTTATAAACATATATTTTTATCCCCAGGGGTACAGGTCTGTGAATCACCAGGTTTACACACTTCACAGCACTCACCAAAGTAATCCATTCTTTTAAATAAAATTTTATATTTTTTTGTTTCAGCAGGATTCAAATGATAAATATATTTCTTTGTAATCTCTCTTTTGTATATATTCAGATGGAAACCGGACAGGACACTCACAATTTGGAAAGAATATGAGAAATAAATGACAATAAAATTAGAATAATATGAGAGAAAATGTCGCTCTTCAAGATCGCCGCACTTAGTGAGTTAGAAAGGGGTATATAATAGCACTAAAGATGCTGAAGTTCTCTGCACCATAGCTTCAAGAAAGGAAGGAAGGAAGGAAGGAAGGAAGGAAATAAAAAAAGAAAGAAAGAAAGAAAGAAAGAAAGAAAGAAAGAAAGAAAGAAAAGAAAGAAAAAGGAAGGAAGGGAGGAAAAACCCTGGGAATAACTGATTTCTACAGGACAGAATATGATTTTCTTGCTAGCTCTCATATTGTTACATAATCATGGAATACAGAATCCAATAAAACAGGGAAAGTAAAATCCTAGTCTCAGCACTTCTTGGATTGACATTTAAAAAAATTAAGCATCTAGCAATAAAGTACATGCATATACATGTTGATGTATAGAAACATGTACAGTAGGGCGCCTGGGTGGCTCAGTGGGTTAAGCCGCTGCCTTCGGCTCAGGTCATGATCTCAGGGTCCTGGGATTGAGTCCCACATCGGGCTCTCTGCTCAGCAGAGAGCCTGCTTCCCTCTCTCTCTCTCTCTCTGCCTGCCTCTCCATCTACTTGTGATTTCTCTCTGTCAAATAAATAAAATCTTTAAAAAAAAAAAAAAAAAAAAAAAAAAAAGAAACATGTACAGTAATCTCAGAAGAAAGTTTCAAAATTATATCTATGCAGCTCATGGGTCCAAAACCACATTACTACTGTTGTCTAAAGGATCAAGATGAGGTAACATCCAAAACCATATCTTATAACATATCCGGATGTGATTAGACTTCAGTTTTACTACAGGATCATAGTTCACCAAACAATTTCCTATTGCTTTTGTTTAAGTTAAGACTGCCTTTTCTGTATTCCTACTACCCTCCTCTGCAGAGTTCCGGATTAAAGGGGCACACTATATTTGAGTTTCTTTAGCTGAATTTTTCCTTCTACAATACTTTTTTTTAACCCTGGAGGAATTGAAGTCTACAGGAAACTAATTACAAATGACCTTGACCTTTTCACTTGAAAATTAACTTCTCTGATAATCAGTCTTTTTGCTTTGAAATTTAGTAAAATAATAATGCAATGACACATAATTGTGTAATTAGTATTAAGTTCAAAGGAAACATGAATTGATCTAGGGATAGCTAGTGTTTCATCTCAGGGTAGTTAATCCTCTCAAAAGAATTTTTTTGTTATCTTCTCTCTAGTTCATGAGTCACACATACAGCAATAAAACATCAAACAGAATAAAAATAAAAGCATTTAGTTGTTGAAGCTTTCAAAATTTTTTGAAGATTCAATCTTTTGTGATTCAATCACAAGAAGTGTGAAGTTATTAACTGATATATGAAGATATATGAAGATCTTATTTGTAGATCTCATTAAAAGAACAATTTTTGGTTCAAAAGACTAAATGAATATAGATCAGTGTCTTAGCTGGGAAAAATGATATGTACGTAATTAACAGAGATTGCAGGGTTTTAAGGATACTTAATTTTGCAATCATTATGACAATGTTCGTTCAACATAGGAAATTTAAAAATCTAAGATAGAAAGGATAGAAATTATAGAATATATTGCTTAAATTACACAAAAGTTCTCAGTAAAGATGAAGATGGGTGTCAGGATTTCCTTTTCTCGATTCCATGGAATTTCAGAGATTTTCTATTATTGTTTCAAAAATCATTGATATCCATAATTTAAATCCCTGAATATTAAAATATTATAATATAAGGAGTCTCACAAATTGATTTTAAGTGATCTGCAGTATAAAGGAACCTCCAATCATTCATTATTTTGACAAGAAATAACATTGTTGGATTAAGTGAATCTATTCCCTCCAACTTAATTTAGGTCATAGCATCAGTTTTATAAACAAAGACACAAATTAGCTGCTAATAAAACTGCCATTGACTGTTTTATGTTTGATCTTCTCATTTTTCTTTTTATCCAGAGATGAATGTGCTATAAAGATTAAAAAAAAAAAAAAAACTTGGCAAAAAAAAGTATAAACATACAGATAAACAGCTTGTGAGGATTTTAAAATGAATCATTTTTTTATAAAGAGTTTTGCCAAGATATACAGACAGTTTAAGAAGTCAGTATCTGCAAATACTATGTGGTAAGATACAAAGTGTATCCATGGAGTATCCAACTGTCCAGTAACCAAGGAAAGACAATGTTTATAAAAGAGAAGAAATATGTTTTACCTCTATAAAATTAAAAAAAATAATTTACACTCTTTTAATAACTGAAAATGCTACAAAACTTCATGAAGTTAAAAGACATTCTAATCTAACATTAAAGAAAGGTTAGGGGAGCCTAGGTGGCTGTTGGTTAAATGACTGTCTCCTGATTTTGGCTCAGGTTATGACCTCAGGGTCATGAGATCGAACTCCTTGTCAGGCTCCATCCTGGGTGTGGAGCCTGCTTAAGATTCTCTCTCTCCCTCTCCCTCTGCCCCTACTCCCCTCTCTAAAAAGAAAAAGATAAAGAAAACAAGAAAGAAAGCTTAAACATTATAATGCCTTTTAAAAAAAAAGATTTTATTTATTTATTGAGAGAGAGAGAGAGCATCAGCATGGGGTAAAGGCAGAGTGAGAGAGAGAATTCTAAGCAGACTCCATGCTGAGCATGGAGCCCACACAGGGCTCAAGCTCATGTCCCAGAGATCATGACCTGAGCAGAAAACAAGAGTCTGATGCTTAACCTACTGACACCTAGGTGCCCTTATAATGCCTTTTAACTGGAGGGGAGCTGATAAAGAAAATACCATTTTGATGATGACCAGTGCTGTGATGAATAAGATTTAATGCCTCATATATATTTAAATTTTGAAATCAAAGCAAAATTCTTAATATACACATCTATCTCATTTATATTTTATTTAAGCAACACTTTCTTCACCATTAGAAGACACTATTATATTGTCTCTATGGGTTTTTCCATTTCTGTTTTGCTATTAAACCTGGCATTTGGTCAGTAAGGACTGACCAGCAATGAGCCTTTAAGAACTCAGTCTTTGGATGGTGTCAAAAGATTAACACCATTAGAGGTGATAATGAGTAGGTAATTGTGAATATACTCACTCCCTGAAATGTTCCTCACATGTATATTGAAGCTATTCTTTCCTGGGCACTTAGAACCCTATGTATCTAAGGAAAGGAAACATAGAAGGTGCTGCTGGAAGACTTGTTTACAACAGGGTTATCGTCTATGCAAGAATAGGGCTTCCTGACCTGGATTTCAAATCAGCATCCCTTCCAGCAATTCCTTTTAACTAGAACACCTGAATTTTATTAAGAAGAACCTAGGAACCTTCCAACATGTGCTTAGATCATGAATGAGCTAATATTTGCAATACAATTATTTGCTTTGAAAGGAACATGTCTTTATATATCAGTAAAACCCATTGATCACTGAACCTGTTTTGATAAGGAATTCCTGGAAGTTGGAAGAGTGATTACGGAACAGAATTCATTTTTCTATAACTATGTCCTGACACTTGAATATTTCCAGGGTTGTGCAAGTTGGATTAAAAAATGTTAATTGGAGCTTATGAGTTCAATGGAGCCAGCTCACTTTACTGAATACAAATTATAGGAATAGGCATTATAGGGTATAATATGCTTTCAAAATAACAAAATGTTATTTCCAATAGCATTTCATTTTATAAGAAAGACTTAGCACACCAATATATATATCCACCTATGATTAATTTTGTATAAGCATTTTATATTGAGTTTAAATTGAGACTTTAGCATTGAGTATCATTGAGTGTCATTGAGACTTTAGCATTAATAACAATTTCAGGAAGTGAATGCATATTTTCATTCAGTGACTGTGGAGCAGGTGATCCATAAGCTACAGTTAAAGAAGCACTGGGGCAAAACAATGGAATCAGGGAAGTATTCTTGAAACGAGAGGAAAATTAATATGCTAGATTTAGATAAATGATAGTTGTTAGAAATATGAGAACTATAAGGAAGAGAAATGATTTAAGATATTGAGCAGATTATAGGTTACAGAATTTGAGTGGTGATTAATATTATGAAGAAAGACAAAGCAACTCAGAAAAAGAATTGTAAGTTAGTGAGATTTTTTTTTTTTAAATCAGAGTTCTCATTAAATTTGGGATAAAGCAAGTAAATGGTATAGACCACATAATTTCTAGATCACCAATTTTACCATTTATACAAAATTAGACTATATATGTTTAAACAACTAATCCAAGTATTTTCAACATTTCCCAAAGTTTAAAAATAACGAACAATTCAATAAATACTTTATTATAATTATTAGATAATATAAATAATTTTTCACATTGTTTAGAGACTCAGAAACTGACCCCTCACAAATTTCCAGATTCACCCTGGCTATTCTTCTCTATAATTTATTTTTAGACAAAATTATCTATAGATATTTCTCTGAATACTTTGTGCATTTCCCCATATTGTATCTTTGGTTTATGCTACTTCTGTCTCTAAAACACTCAGTACATAACTTCCCTTCTCAATGAATCCTGCTTCAATATCCTCAATAATCTTCAGTAGATACTCACTATCTTTTAATTATCTAGTCTGTTCCTGGATTGCAAAACTTTTTTCTTTTTTAAAATTTTTTTAATTTTAAAGATTTTATTTATTTATTTGACAGACAGAGATCACAAGTAGGCAGAGAGGCAGGCAGAGAGAGAGGGAGGAAGAGGTCGTCCTGCTGAGCAGAGAGCCTGATGCAGGGCTCAATCCCAGGACCCTGAGATCATGACCTGATCTCAGCCGAATGCAGAGGCTTAGTCCACTGAGCCACCTAGGCGCCCTCCATGGCAACACTTTTGATGTCATAAAGTATACTTTATAATTCTCATATTCCCAGATATAACAGTGGAGTACACAGTAGGAATTCAAACATATATCTATAATTCTGTAAGAGGTACTATTTGTTCTTTGTGAAAGTCTATTAACTATTCAAAATCACTGTTTTTTCTTTTATATCAATACTGTTGAAAATCTATGTTCTAAACATTTTAAATCACAGAACCAATCTATGCATTAATCCCTAAGAAATAATATGAATTTGATACCACACTAACTCGTTTTCTAAGAGGTAATAGGTATAGGTATTTATTTGTTACTGTTACCATGTATATTCTACATGACAAAATTTAATTACTGAAAAAAATAATTATAAATATCCTCTGGAATATTTGATTAGTTTATTATATACAGACCGTATCTCAGAAAATGTATTGTGGTAAGAATACTTAAAATGACATCTGCCTTCTCATAGAGATTTTTAAATGTACTATACAATATTGTCAACAGTAAGCAAAATGTTGCACAGCAGATCTCTAAAATTTATCCATCTTGAAGAGCTGAAACTATATTTATTGATCAGCAACTCCCCATTTGTCCTGGTGACCACTCTTCTACTCTCTGCTTCACTGACTTTGTCTATTTTAGATACCTCCTTTAAATGGAATCAATAAGATTTTTCCTTCTGTGACTGGATTATTGCACTATCTTCAAAGTTCACCTATGTTGCAGTATACTGCAGGATTTCCTTATTTTTTAAGGCTGAGTAATTTCATTGTGTGTCTAGATCACATTTTCTTTATCCATTCATCTTTCATAAACAATTAAGTTGTTTCTACATCTTGATGATTATGGATAGTACTGCAATGTACCTGGGAGTGCTAATATTGCTTAAAGTTCTTGATTTTAATTCTTTTGAATAAATACTCAGAAGTTGGATTGTTGAGGAATGCCTGGGTGGCTCAGTCAGTTAGGCAGCTGCCTTTGGCTTGGGTCATGATCCCAGACTCCTGGGATCGAGTCCCACATGGGGATCCTTGCTGGGCAGGGAGCCTGCTTCTCTCTCTGCCTCTGTCTGCTTGTGCTCTCTCACTCTTTCTCCTCTCTCCAACAAGTAAATAAATAAATAAATAAAATCTTAAGAAAAAAAAAGAAGAAGAAGTTGGATTGTTGAACCATATGGTAGTTTAATTCATTTGAGGAACCTGAGTATAATAGTGGGAAACCTGGATATCCACATGCAAAAGAATTAAATTGATCCTTATCTTATCTTATCTCATACAAGAAAATCAACTCATAATGGATTAAAGACATTAGCATAAAGTCCTTGGACTGTAAATACTTCTAGAAGAACACATAGGAGAAAAGCTATATGACATTAGTCTTAGAAATGATATTATAGGTAAATGACACCAAAAACACAGGTAACTAAACAATAAATAGACAAGTGGATTTCCAACAAACTAAAAAGCTTCTACAAAGCAAAGGGCAAAAAATCAAGAGAATGAAAGGCAATCTATGAAATGGGAGAAAATATTTGCAAACATACATCTGATAAGTGGTTAATTTTTTAAAAATTTATAAGAAACTCCTACAACCCAGTAACAAAACAGTTAATAATCCAATTACAAATAAGGGGTGCCTGGGTGGCTCAGTTGGTTAAGTGACTGCCGTCTACTCAAGTCATGATCCCAGAGTCCCAGGATGCAGTCCTGCCTTGAGTTCCCAGCTCAGCGGGGGTTTGCTTCTCTCTCTGTCTCTCAAATAAATAAATAAATAAGTGAAAATGAGCTAAGTACTTGGGTAGACATTTCACCAAAGAAACATACATGTGGCCAGCATCCATAAATAGGTACTCCACTTCAGTAATCATCATGGAAATGCAAAATCACAAACCACAATGAAGTATCACCTCAAACTTCTTAGTATAGGTATTAGAAAAAAAAATTTAGAAGTATAATGAAACAAGATGGAATTGGGAGGGAGACAAACCATAAGTGACTCTTAATCTCACAAAACAAACTGAGGGTTGCTGGGGGGAGGGGGGTTGGGAGAAGGGGGTGGGATTATGGACATTGGGGAGGGTATGTGCTTTAGTGAGTGCTGTGAAGTGTGTAAACCGGGTGATTCACAGACCTGTACCCCTGGGAATAAAAATATATGTTTATAAAAAAAAAAGAAGAAGTATAATGAAGATGTTGAGAAATTGGAACACTTTTGCACTGTTGGTGAGAAATAGTGCAGCCATAAGAAATTTCAATACCATGGTGATAGTGATTTAAGACAATAGTAGAAGCTATAGTTACCTATAATTGAATTATTTTTTCTCTAAACCTAAATACTGTGTGAGGATGGTCACTTAACTGTCTTGCAATTTAAAACAGAATTATCCATTTGGTCAATTTATTAGGGATTTATTAGGGATAGTGTGTGTTGCAATAGATTGGTTGTTAAATAAATTGAACAAATCTATTATATTCTGATCACATATTTTAGCATCTATTTTCTCATGTTTATGCCACTAAAGTTTCTGATTTATTATTATATTATATTCAGATTATTACAGATTGCTAAAGGCCATAGCAGGGAAGTAAATATGTACTCATTCTATTCTTTTTGAGGGTGCTAGCTATATCCATGATTGAGTTTTATTTATAAACTACTTTGGAGGGATTACAAAAGAATCTAAGGATATAGAGCAAAGAAGCAAAAATCTTATGACAGTAGAACAGGGATGCCTGGGGTGGCTCATTTGGTTAAACCTCGGCCTTTGGCTCAGGTCATGATCCCATGATTCTAGGATTCTGGGATCCAGCTCCCCATTGGGCCCCTGCCCAGCAGGAAGCCTGCTGCTCCTCTCCCTCTGCAGCTCCCCCTGCTTGTGTTCTCTCAAGCACTTTCTTTCTCTCTATCAAATAAACAAATGAAATCCAGGAAAAAAAAGAGAGAGAGAGGTAGTATAACTGAAGCTCTTCTTTAATATTTGATTCAGATTTGACAAAGTAAAAAAAGATGTCAATGGAAAAAAAGGCAGTTTAAAGAGTTTTATGCTGTAATTTGGTTTTCTGTAATTGCTATTGACACACCTGCCCTCTGCAGAAAAATGTGAAACATAAGAAACATGAAAAATAATTTCAGACATTGTTAAAACCACTATTTACTAATATGTTGAGATTGGTACTAGTGACAGGTCATAAAATTATTGATAAGATATTTTGGAAACAAAAGCTGAGCAATAACAATGTATGGGAAAAAAACTGAGAAAACTGAAAAATAAAGACTTTTTCCAATTATCTACAAGAAGTAAGCAGTACTTTTGATTAAAAAAAAAGCCACAAAGAGTTAAGCTTTAGATATAAAATGTAATTAACTTATTGTATTCTAAATTATACATACAAATATACTAAACTATACAATATTATAAAATATTGTCATACTGAATAAGCTTGCTATTGAATTATGAAACATATTAAAGTATAATATCTTTTTTCTTGCTTTATTATGTAGTTGTTTTGTACTGTAAGAACATTAAAGTTCTAAAAACAATGATATAAGGAGATTTTAATATATCTTTATTGAATTTACTATAATTTGTCTCCTTAGTGTGTAAAGCCTTAACTTTAAGTTATCATTTTTATGATGAATTTTCTTGTAGAATACTTTGGAATATTTTAATTTTCTACCTGGGTCAAATATTTTGCATATTTCTAAATGATAAATTATAGTAGACACTTGAAACATATCTTTAATCAACAAACTTTCCTTTGCAAACTGAACTTTGTTTGGTTTTGTTTTATTTGACACTTTTTCAATCAAGTTTTTAAGTAACCACCTGGTTATTTAGAGAAACAATCTAAGTAAATATCATATGTTCTCAGGAAAAAAACAAAAACAAAAACAAAACAAAACAACCTTGAAAATTTACCTGGATTAGAATATGTATTTGAAGATTGTTTTTTAAATGCTCCAGTCAGCAAATGTAGACAAATGCTAGGAAGTGTTGTCCTGAATAAATATTATGATTATTATTTTGTATTCACTGAGCATAATGCTTTTTTTCTGCAATTGATTACTGTACCTACTGAAGTTATTTCAATTCTTTATTTAAAATCCCATAATAAAAGCACACATCCACTGAAAACTCCTAATATTATAAATTGAAGTTACCCACATTCATTATATCATCATGATTTAATAGAGCTGACATGGATCTTGGGGTATCATTACCACTCTTGAAGGGTGGTAATAGCCATGAAGAGAAGCAGCGATACCTTCTGAATTTTAAATTAAATTTTTGTAGCAGCAGCTTCTATTTTGTGAATTGTGTTCTTCTCATAGGAGGTCTATTTTCAAGATTTATTTGACTTAATTCTAAGTTGATATAAATTTCATGTTCTGGGTTTTAAATGGCTTCTAGTTTTCTTGCTAACTGAACTGACAATTCATATCTAGCCCCAGCAGCACAATAAGAGGCTTTAAATATAAGTGATCCGTTATGATTTGAATAGGTCAATATCCTGTGATTCTGGGACCCATTAATAAAACTATTAAATATAATTTAGTGATATTTCCAAAACTATTAAAATACAATTTAGTGATATTTCCAAATTACCTATGATTTCATTGGATATACAGATCAGTATAACTTTTGTTTATTGTATTTATTTTTTATTTATTATATTTTATTCTATTTTTATTAATTAACATGTAATGTATTATTTTTTTCAGGGGTACAGGTCTGTGATTCATCAGTCTTACATATTTCATAGCACCCACCACAGCATATCACTATAATTTTTAATTTCTCAATTAAAAACTCTAAAATATATGCCTTTAAAATAATTGCAAAAAACTGGGATGCCTGGCTGGCTCTTTTGAGAACATGTGACTCTTGATCTTGGGATCATGAGTTCAAGCCCCACATTGGATGTGGAGCCTAAAGAAAGCAAGAAAGCAAGCAAGCAAGCAAGTCTATTTTCTCTGATGTTCATAGCAGCATTATCAAATTATGGAAAGAGCCCAAATGTCCATCAACTGATGAATGGATACAGAAAATATAGTATGTATATATAAAACAGAATCACTCAGCCATAAAAAAGGAATGAAATCTTGCCATTTGCAATATCGTGGATGGAGCTACAGAGTATAATAAGCAAAATAAGTCAACCAGAGAAAGACAAATACCATATGACTTCACTCATAGGTGGAATTTAAGAAACAAAACATAAACATAGGGTACAAAAAAGGGAGAGGCAAACAAGAAAACAGACTCTTAATGACAGAGAATAAACGGACAGTTGCTGGAGGAGAGGTGGGCTGGAGGATGCGCTGCATGGATGGTGGGTATTAAGGACCCTTGTCGTGAGGAGCATTGGGTACTGTATGTTAATGGTGAATCGCTAAATTCTACACCTGTAACTAATATTACACTGTCTGTTAACTAACTGGATTTAAATGAAAACTTGAAAATACAATACAATAAAATACAATAAAAAATAAAATAGAATAAAATAAAACAGCACATTCAAAAATTCAAAAGGATTAAAAATAATTGCAAAAAGTTTCTTTAAATTTTTAAAACTTGTTATAGCCCTTAAAATGAAACACTTCAATAATTAAATAAATATATTTGTCTTTTGATTTCAACACTATGATTCTATAAAAGCAAGTAACTTTTAGCAGTCTTCTACAATCTGTTAAATAACCTCAAGGAGAACTTTCTGAAGTTAGACATTTTTTTCAAAATATGTTATTTCTGTTGTTTTCTTAGCTCTTTTTTTGTAACATGACATTGGCCTTCTGACTGCTTCATTTATATCACTCTTGTTTCTACACAACATTTACAATGACCTTTTCAAAAATTTCCTTTGACAACTGTGGTTCCAAAGGTTAATTATTTTACTTTTTTTTTTTTTTTAAGATGTAATGAATTAAACTGAACAAAACCCCTCTTCCTTCTCCAGTATGACCAGAAGTCTTGATCTATAACCCTCAGACATTTTACACATGATGATATCTCTGCCAGGAATGACTCTTTTCTTTGAGCTGATAATGTGAACTCATATGTTAGTTCTAAGCTCAACCTTGCCTGATGTTCCATCCTGGAAAAATTATTGGGTGTATAGACGCACTTAACATTATATACCCTTGCCAAACACTTACCACACTTAATGGATTTATACGTATTCATGCATTTCTTGATTAAAGTCTTTCTCCCCAGAAAACTATGAGCTCCACAGAGTTAGTTCATGTCTTTTTTTGCTCACTATTTTATTTCCAAAAGCCAACACATGCTATGGCACATAATAGGCATTGGATGAATGTGTGTAGAATGAATGGACAAATGAAATTTTCAGGAAACGGTTTTCATTAGACATAGAAATCGGGCAAAAAGTGATGTCCAAATTCCAAAATATAAAATAATTTATGGACATTGGGGAGGGTATGTTCTTTGGTGAGTGCTGTGAAGTGTGTAAACCTGGTGATTCACAAACCTGTACCCCTGGGGATAAAAATATATGTTTATAAAAAATAAAAAATTAAAAAAAAAAGAGATGCAGGAAGCAACAACTCTTGTTTTCTAAAATAAAAATCTAAAATTTAAAAAAAAAATTTAAACCCCTAATTTTCATAGTTTTGGAAAACTAGCTTTGGAACATAATTTATAGCCAAGATGAACTCATGTTTCCTATATACTGGTTGAATAATTCTGGGCAATGGTTTGCTAGTTAGAATCTTCAGTTCCCTTATCTCTAAATCAGGAATAATAACCATGCTCACTGTTGAGTAAGAGGCTATCATGAGTTTATAATGAGTAATGTATATAAGTACTTAACAACATCTCTGCTGTGTAGAGCTTAATAGGCAGCACCTATTATTATTATTATCAATGCTCATCGACTGTCAGTCCTAAGCTAGATTCTATAGTATACGGGTAATAGTGATCTCTTGTCTTGATAAGTATTCTTAATGAACAGTTAAATAGGAATGGAATTACAAAGAAAAAAACAGTATAAGAATGTTTTTTGGGGGAAAGAAAAAAGTATTAATTTTATCACGAAAAGATAGCAAAAAAATTCAATGAATAAATAGCCATACAGTTTCCTCTAAAAGAATAAAATGATATTTTATCACATGGTGGGAAAATAAGGCTATCTTAGAAAGAAAATTGTGAACAACAAAAGAAGAAGAAGAAGAAGAAACTTGTGAGCAACAAAAAGTAGTGTTAAGTGAGCTGAGCCCAAATGTTATGCCATTCTAAGTAATGTAGATTTTATGATTAAGCACTTGGCATGTTCTAAATCCTCTTCCAATTATCCTAGAAATGTAGTCAGCATATAAATTTTAGAAAAATATTAACACAATTTAATAAAATAATAATTAGCTAGCTTACATGCAATAGAGAGTAAGTCCTAAGTCCCAGTTCTACTATCATTTTCATGCCACTATTTGCTGAATGTGTTAGTTTTCCACTGTTGCTCAATAAGTTATCTGAAAAATTAGAAGCTTAAAAAGGTAAGTACGGGGCACCTCGGTGACACAGTCAGATAGGTATATAGGTCCCAAGGTCCTAGGATCAAGCCCCGCATAGGACTCTTTGCTCAGCAGGGAGCCTGCTTCTCCCTCTCCCTCTGCCTGCTGCTCTGCCTACGTGTGCTCTCTCTCTATATTTCTGTCAAATAAATCATATATATATATATATATATATATATATATATATATATATAAAGCTAAGTAGGTATTAAAAAATAGATAAGTAGGCATTACTCCTTGTTTTTGTGGGTCAGGAATTCAAAAGCAGCTCTGGCTCAGGGTCTCTCATCAGGCTATACTCCAAGTAAGGACACTTAGAAGTTCTATCTGTGACTGGACGATCGGCTTTCTACATAGCTCACCCTTCTGGGTTTTAGCAGGAGGCCTCAGTTCTTTGCAGTGTGATCTCTCTATGGCAATATCAAAGGGTCCTCATGCCATGGCAGCAGCTGGCTACTCCAGAACAACTCACCCCAGACAGAAAGGTGTAAACCACAGTGTCTTTTATAATCTAGCCTTGGCAAGCACATCTTGTTATTTCCTCAACACCCTACTAATTATGCAAGTCAGCCCTATGTAATGTGGGAATAGAATGTAGAAGGGTGTCCAGATGAAGAAGTAATGATCAGTGTGAGTCACCACAGTCCCAGATCATTTGGTAGTAATAGTTACATCCAAATGCAATTCATGATATAATTTTATAAATTTTGAAATGTAGTCTACGAAAGCTAACTTATAAAATTGATATTGAGAATTATTTTAGCCTGAGCATAATGATTTTAACATATCTATAAACACATAATAAACAGGTTTATTTGTAGTTATTTTTTATTCATATTTATTTGTACTCATATCGTCTTACTTTCTCAGTAATTCATTCTACTTTCCACAACCTACCCAGATTTAGCTTCAAAGTTGTAAATAAAACATTTTCACTTTCTCTTTGCAAAAAAGAAAATATCCTCAATACTTGCCACTATCAAAGGACTTAAAATCATGTATTATCAACCATGATCCATATAACTGAACTTGATAATACAAAGTAGTGAAAAGGGTCCATGCTTTGTATTATACACAACTAAATGCTTTCACATACTGGACTATTAGATATGCCTGTGGAAAGTTACAGCACATGGTACTTCCTAACTCACTCAGGATAGCTATCAATTGAACCTAAGGGTAGATTAATATCTTCTAATTGGCTTAGACATAGTTATCTGGCACGTACAGTATAATGATAATAGTTAATGAGATTGTCAGTTTTCCTACCCAGGCTTGCTGGCTAGATTCTTTTTTATTTTTTCTTCTCACTCAATATTTCAGGAAGCAAAAATTCAGACTGACTTCATTTCTTCCTAAAAACAGTCTGAATATGACCACAGCAATCACAACAGTTATGGTCGGCTGTTGAACCTCCAAAAAATCCCATCTAGTTATGCATCACCTCATCTACAGGGTGTTTGTTTCCATGTTGATCTGAGGTGTTATGCTGCTGTACACAACCACTTGAATTAAGTGTCTCACACCTCCAGGAAAAAAAAAGGGGGGGGTATGTTTATTCTTACTGATCTTTCCAATGCAAATGTCTTCAAAGGCATTTCAGCAATACAAAACCACTGTAGAGTAACAATATATATCTCACAGTCAGGCATCTCTTTAGGATCCATAAATATTATAATGCATGCTTCCGGCTGCAGGCATATGTATTTAATGGTCCAGTTTCTTTGAGCTAGCGGTCTGCTCTAATACTCTTGATGCCACAAGATGTGAAGCATCTGTTACTATTCATCAGTGGCTAAGAGGATTTACGGCTTTTCATTAATCACCTGGAAGAGAAACTAGTTATTCACTTAGATGTCAGCTCTTCTGTGATTACAAGCAGTGCAGAGAGAGAGCACAATTTCAAAAGAGTGAAGCACAAAGGCCAATAAATGACTGACAAATAAGAAGCAGGAAGGAAAGCATGTAGCATCACATCCCAGGAGGCCTCCCAAGTTCTTCCTTTTTGTAATCACTTCTTAACATAAGGAAATAGGGTATTCTCATAAGACAGTGATATACTTACTCTATTACTTTCAACTTTCACTTTCAAAGAACCACTACATCTGTAACTCTTTAAAGTCTTTTCAGCATTAAAAAAAATAAGTTTTTGGAAAAAAAAAAAAGGCAATATGGAAACTTTGCCCCAGAACTTAACATTATGACAGATTAACTTCTAGTTACTTCCTTTTCATTTAGCAGTATGATAATTCTTTTTTGAGAGGATATACATATGTGTACATATAAGTTTATTTGGTAGCTGAAATTTAACACATTTTAAATATCAAAAATTAACAAGCTAACAATAAAATGGAGAAATAATGGTTTGTTACCTTATAAAAAAATTCTCTCAAGTGGGATTTTTTTCAAGAATGAACACCTTATAAACATTCAGATATCACTTAAGATAACGCAGTACATCAATAGACAAAGAAGAAAAACATAAATGGCCAAATCAATAGGTACAAAAAAGCATTTGACAAAATATATATCCATTCATAATAAATACTCTTAAAAAACTAGGAAGGGGGAACATTCTCACCTTCATAAGGAATAACTAAAAACCTATAGCTCACATCCCCCTTAATGGTAAAGAACTAGAAAGAATTAACAAAACTTCTTTGTTCACAGTCTGTATGATGATTTATTTAGAAAATCCCAAATAAGGGAAAGCAAAAATGAAAATAAGCAAGCAAAAGAACCCTCCTAGAACTAGATAGCAATCATAACAAGTTTTCAGGTTATAAGGATGATATATGAAAACTGATATCCATGTATAAGGATATCCATGTATAAAGATACATAAGCAATGAAGAATAAGAATTTTAAAGACAGAACGTCATTTACATTAGCACCAAAAAAAAAAAAAAAAAAAAAGGCAGAAGGAAAATAAAGGAAGGAAGGAAAAGAAAAAAAGACCTAAGTATAAGTTTAACAAAATATATGCAATGTCTACTATTAGAAAAATGAAAAATTCTGATGAAAGAAATCAAAGATCTAAATAAATGTAGAGCTGGTTCAAGTTCACGGTTAGGAAAATCACGGTTATTCCATACCTGATCTATAGATCCAATGCAACCCTTATAACAATCCAACATGTTAATTGTGGGTTATTAACTGATCTTAAGGTATAGAGAAAATCAAAGGATCCAAAATAGCCACAAAATATTAAAGAAATAAATAATGATAAAATTAAAGTAGCAGGGACTGAATACTACCTGACTTCAAGTCTTAATATAAACTTACAATAATCAAGACAGTGTGCTACTGGGGAAAGAATGAACAAATAGATAAATGGAAGAAAATATAGAGCCCTAAATAGATCCACCCCAAATATGATCAATTGATCTTTGACAGAGAAGCAAAGGAAACTTTATGAAGAAAGAATAATCTTTTCAACAAATGGTCTTGGAATAAGGAGACATCCAAATGTGAAATAATATCTCAAAACACAGACTTTCAACTTTTCAGAAAAATGATCTATAAACATATCATGGGCATAAATGTGAAAACAAAACTATAAAACTTCCAGAAGATAATGTAGAAGAAAATTTCAGTGATTTTGGATTTGGTGATGCACAATTCATGAAAGAAAATAAATTGTTAAGTTGAACTTCATTAAAATTTAGATCTTCGGGGCGCCTGGGTGGCTCAGTGGTTTAAGCCGTTGCCTTCGGCTCAGGTCATGATCTCAGGGTCCTGGGATCGGGTCCCGCATCGGGCTCTCTGCTCAGCAGAGAGCCTGCTTCCCTCTCTCTCTCTGCCTGTCTCTCCATCTACTTGTGATTTCTCTCTGTCAAATAAATAAATAAATAAAATCTTAAAAAAAAAAAAAATTTAAGATCTTCTGTTCTGTAGAAGACACCTGTTAAGAGAATGAAAAGTGAAACCACAGACTGGGAGAAAATCTTTGCAAAACACATATCAGATAAAGAACAAGTGTTCAAAATGCACAAGCAAATCTTAAAGCTGAAAAATAAAAAAATAAACAATCAAAACTGAGTAAAATCCTAAATAAACAACTCACCAAAGAAGATATATAGATGACAATAAGATATGAAAAAATATTCAGTGTCTGATATGATTAGGAAATAGCTAATTAAAACAACATTGAGTTACCAGTGTAAATCTATAAGAATGGCTAAAATCTCAACACTAACATAAGTGTAACAGTAACAATTCTTGTCCATTGCAGATGGGAAGGAAAGATGGTAGAGTCAATGTGGCACTTTCATATAAAACTAAACATAAGTTTACTATTTGATCCAGCAATCATGCTCCTTGATATTTATTCAAATGAAAGGACAATTTATGTCCACACAAAAATCTGCACATAAATGTTTTAAAAAGCAGCTCTACTCACAATACACACAGATACAGCTTCTGAACAAATGTAAATGCTTTTTCCATCTGAAAGAACACAAACAAAATGACAGATAAAAACTTAAAATATAACGATATTATCTTAAGCACATATTCTTCATTGCAAGAGGCATAAAGCAGGAGGGATCAACTCTCTCCATCTCTGGGTTGACAAAAATTAGAAACTACCAAATATTCTTAAATAGGTGAATGGATAAACAAACTGTGGTATGTGCATACAGTGGAATATTATCCAGCAATAAAGAAAATAATGAACTAGCAAATCACACACACACACAAAAAAGACATGGAGGAAGCTTAAATGCATATTCTTGAGTGAAAGAAGCCAGTCTGAAAAGACCACATATTACTACATGTATGATTCCAACTATATGACATTGCAGGAAAGGCAAGACTATGACAGTAAAAACATCAGTGGTCATCAATAGATCAGGAGAAGGAATCAATAACACAGTGAAATCATTCTGTATTTCACTGTAATAATGGATACATGACAATGCATTAGCCAAACCAGGAAGTTGCACAACACAAAAAGTGAATCCTAATATAAGCTACAGATTTTAATTAAAACAATATATCGATATTCATTCATCAACTGTAACAAATATGCCACATTACTGAAAGATGTTAATAATAGGGCAAATTTTGTGGGGAAAGAGAGGGAGGGATTTGGTAACTCCTCGTTTTTTCTGCTTGATTTTTCTGTAAACATGAAATTGCTTCAAAAATATTTTATTTTAAAAAAAATTTTTATTACTCTCCGTTTTAAAGCCATATATTTGCAGGATTTTACTGTAAAAATAAAAGGTAGTGAGAAAGTATTTTTCCTTAGAACTATAATTGATTCTGGGCTCAGTATTTGCCTATCAACTTCCAGAGGAAAAGACTTTGTGCTTTGTTAAGAGATTTTTTTTTAGGAAGATTCAGTGTGATTTTAAACTCTTGCCTTGGATCCTATTTTTATTGGCATCGTTTCCACTATTTTAACTGTCTATAAAAGAAGAAAACTTTAAACCACACTGCATCAGACACATTGATGTATGTAACTCCTGAAAAAAAGATGCCATTTCCATTTGAAAGAGCACAAACTAAATGTAGATACACAACCTGAAAGGTAAACTGTAATTATCGAGTATACATATACATTTTTCAGTACAAGAAAAAAGAGGTATAAAGTTGGAGAAGCTCCCTGTTTCTATTATTAAATAATTTAATTGGTCAGGCTTGAAGTAGAACATCTAAAAATTATATTTAGCTTTAATATATATTTCCTGTAGCGTTTGTCTTCAATAACATTGTTTATCCATTCAATCCTATATAGCTAGCCCCAGGGCTTGACATAGAGTAGGAAACTTCTAAATATTTAATAATGGTTGGATGTCACATTCGGTTCTAACAAATGTCTCACGATCTGCTGAGGTTACACTCATTTTAGCCTTCACTCAAGGTCATGAAGTTAATTCATTTTGAAACATTGTGTCTCAGGATCATTACTGAATAATCATTTCTTCCATTTTCTAAATCAGCTTTTCAAATCCTTGGCGATGAAGAACGTGGTGGTGGGGTAATGATACCTCCCTAGCAATATTTTGGTCTCCTAACAATTCCTTCTCCCCACAATTTAAGCTCCTGAATAGTAATTACAAAGCAGAATGGCTTTAAAATTTATGTTCATATTTTTTTTCTAAGTGTTATGCACAAAATTCCATCAATAATAGGAAATTTGTGATCTCTAGAGCCAGGACAAATGTTAAATATGTTAACATTTTCTATGTAGTCTTGGAAGTATTCTGGTTCTAAAGATACAGACATTTTTATAAAGGGTAGATACATTTATCACTTAAAATTACTGATCATCAAGCTTAAATCATGTTAATTAAAGGTAAAATATTGTGGAAACTCATTTATAAATGGTTTTGATGCTGTATAAAAACCCTTGGCTTTCTTTGGCGATCTATTGTTTTCATAGAATATGAAAAAGAAAAAATACTGAGTAAAAAATGAAGATCACTCAACTCTGTTTTAATAACATTATTAGGAGGGTGTTTTGACTGGAGAATGATTGTCCTAACTTGAATCTATAGAAGTCACTGGATTAATACATTTCATTCTACTTATCCTTAAGAGGAAAATAAGCTGGTACCTGTGTAGGGTAGTATAAAGATAAAAGAACACCCAGAAGAAGAATCAAAGCAAAAGCCATGTCGCTAATGAAAACTCTAGGAAAGTCATGTTCCTTTAGATGATAAGACATGCAAACTTTAGTAAACACAATTAAGTCTTTAGAATATCACCTGGGAAATAACAAAGACATAGAATCAACTAGAGAGGATAAACATTACTGAAAAGCGAAAAGAAAGACCTGAAAAGTTTCTTCTTTGTTTGTAGGACCCAAAGGTACAAATACCACATCAAAGAGATGAATAGCAATTTGGCAAAACTAAATAGAGATCAAGGAAAAAAACAAGTGTTTCAAAAGTTTCCATTGTTTATTAACGGTTCTATTGGATTAAACATCTAAAAGAACAAGTACTTAAAGGCACTCTGAAATCTGTTATCTACCTAACAGTAAAAGCAGCCTCTTCCCCATGGCGCAGCAACAAAACCTACGTTGGGCTTGATCAGGAAGAACACTGCTCTGCTGAAAGGGTCAGGTTAAGCTGTCACAGCCATAGATGGTTCAGAGGAAGACTTCAGTCACAAAGCCAGCAGATTATCAGTGTAAATGTTCCAAAATTCCATGGAAACCTATTTTACTCTGCTCTCCTTTTAGGATTATTATCACTTAGAGGGAAAGAAGGAAAGAGAAAGAGAATGCAAGTGGCATAATACCATATTTTATCAATGAAAATAGACTAATAATTAGAGTTCAGTCAAAGGTATTGAGAGAACAGGCATAGCATAACGTTGCAAACGTTAAATGGGAAGACTAGGCATTATTTGGGGCAAGAATACAATTCTGTTTGGGCTTTTGTCTTTGTTTTATGAATAGTATAAAGCCCATGAACAGAAGTGAGGTTTGTTAGTGGAGTCCCTTCTAGAATTTTTACATTTTGTCCTCTTTTTAACCTTCTTTCTCACCGCAGCTCTGGGGAATTACTCTCAATTTCTTCTTTCTTTTGTTCCCAGCTTGTTTTCATTCTTTCAATTCAACAGTATTCCCATAATACTCAATTGTTTTTTTTTTTTAAATCCAAATTTTTTAGTCTATTCATTCAGTGACAAGGTGCTAAGATGCCTTTGTCACAAATAAGCATTATACCACTTTGAAAATTATGGAATTGAAACTAAGAAAAGTTAAGTAACTCCATTATAGGTAACAGTCTGAAAATGAAAGGACAAATGTTCAAATTCAAGCCTTCCTGAGCTCAAATCATAGCCACTCCTGCTCCTAAATAATCCCATATCATCCTATCCATGCTATGTCACCTTTTTTTCTTTTTAGCCCTGATAGATAATATAATAATATATTAATTTGGTGCATTCTTATGCAACATTAATTTATAATATTCTACCCTTTTATTGGAAAAGAATGTGAATTAAAAGGAATATTTGAAGAAACAGGAATATTTTGAGTAAAATATAAGCAAATAATAAGATCAAGCAGGTTAAATTTCTTGTTCAAAAAATTTCACATATACGTTATGGCTCTCTTAACAGCTCTTGGTGAAGAATAATCTGGAAAGCCTCATGGCCATTCTCTTTTTGAAATCAGAGTAAATAAGAAAATGTGACACATGCCTGAAACCAGAACTGAGTCTTGCCCTCTAGGAACATTTACCCAGATATCTAAAAGAACTTTCAGGACATAGGTAATTAGTTACAACTTACTAAATTTATTACACAAATATTTTAAATTACTATCCAGACTTCCTTCTACTATTTCAAGGACACTCCCTTATCAAATTCCTAAATCCTTATCTAGCCTTATCTAAACCCTATACATATCCCAGGAATTGCAATTACCACCCTGTGTACTATATATGTTCATAGAATTGGTATTAGTCTTAATTTCTAATATTTCTTTTGCTTCTGAGTCTGTAATAGAAAATTCCCTCAACCATTTCATCCACAAATCTTAATTTATATTAATATGTTTATATTATTAGAATACTGTGACACAAATTAAGAACTTCCATTTTCCTACTATTTCCATTTTCCTACTATACTGAATATAATACCTGTGAAATGAAGATGGTGCCTTAAAATAATAATGTCTCTTTGGAAGCAAAGCAGGTTGGTCAAAGTTTGTATAACATCTCAAATTACCCAAGATTTACTTAGTATATTTTTCTTTTTGTAACATTCCATTATTATGAGATTTCATTATAAGCTAGGTGGAGGTAAATAAAAGGCTAGGGAATAGCAAACAAACACAGTAAGAATAAGAAAAGGATAAACCATTCACCAAATAAAAGTCAAACCTCACCTGTTTTATTGTAGTTTTTATTAGCAAAGGACACTCCAAATATTTCTTAATCTATAGCCATGTTTTCAATCTAAGGTTTCAAAATGAAATCTTTTGTAGAGTTTTTTATTTTTTATTTTTTTTGAGGTTTGTAATAGCTATTTCCTTATTAAGGAAAATAAATATATTATAGTGACAAATACAATTTTAATATCTTTCTCTGGTTATGCTCACATCAGCAAATGTCTAAACACTAAAATGTTACATTATCATATAAATGTACAGCTAAATTGGCTTCATAAAGCAATCGCCAAGTTGTGCCAATTGTTAAAAAGACTAAATATAAGCCATGCTAATAAAGGTTCACAGTAAATTGTGAAGTGGCATAAAATCAAGTCTGTCCCTGTTAGTAATGAATCACTGAAATATCAGCTTTTCTTCCCTAGCAGCAGGATATATAAAAACATCTTGATTAACATCTATTAATTTAAGTTCAAATATTAAAAGAAATGAAACATGGTACTAATTTTTATGATCATAAAATGGAAGTGATGGATAAGGATTCCAAATAATGATGATTATATTACCATTAAAAGTTTCAAAGAAATTATTGAAAAGCTTAAAAAAATAGTCTATCATTACGAAAACAGTTAATGCAACTTTGTAGAACTAGTAATTAGAAGCTTCCAATAGGAACTATGTGCATACTTCTTGAAAACATTAAAAGTAGAGTCTGTATAGTCAAATTATTATCAAACAAAGGAAAAACACAGAATTATTCCATTTTACTGAGGAAGAACCTCCAGAGACTCAATTTGACTTACATTTACCCTGAAAATTGATACAGTAATGGTGGAGATTGAATCTTCTCTACACAAAATGAATCTATCCCATTAATTCCACCTTCATTTTACTTCTATATCTTTAAATTCTTCAACCTGTCAAGTATATTTCAAACTTTAAATTTCTCTCTAAAGTATGAAGTAATAATGTTCAGTATCTTCTCTCTCATAACTTCTATGCCACGTGAGAACATTGCTCCCAGATTTGCTTAATGTAAGTACATTCTTCAGGATAGTATTAGAGCAGATACTTGATTTATAGATCAGTGTGTATTTTTAATTTTGAATCACTAGTGGTTGGAAGTTTTAAGGCATTAAGAAACAGAAACCAGTGAAAGATGTCTTTGATCCTTCTTAAATATAAGAAGTAAGCAATATTTGATACTAAATACAATTGTCTCCTGCAATTGATTTAACTCACCAAAATCTGAAAGGTTGGTCTATCAAGCTGGTGTCGCTCCCTGAGTCCCTGGGCACAGATGGCAAAGAGAACTTGCTGTCTACAACAGCAGGGGCAAGTATTAGGCAGCTATTTGGGCAAGGGGAGGGGTGTCCCTAGGGCAGAAATTTTTGGACTATAGTTAAATCCATTTACTACTTTTTGTTACCCCACCTGTCAAATAAATAGAGACCATGCTAACGTATCTATGAAAATACACATATAAGACAAAGTAAGCATACGAAATTCTTTAAATTGGAAAACACATTATCCAGTCACTCTGATGTGATACTACCTTGTAGGGAGGAAAAAAAAAACCTGATGACTTTGGGTGAATCGCTTGGAAGAAATGGTCATAAATGAACACAGTCATCTGTTTCTACGTAAGAAATAAGTCATTATATTTTGCTGCAGGTGTCTCAACAACAACCTCAGGGTTTTTGCCAAATCATCCTTGAAATAATCTCTTATGGTCTTTCTGTTTACCTCATAAGGCTAACAAATCCGTGGCTTTTGTTGTCATGGCTGGTGTTTACAGACTTATCTTAGTGTGCATTTGTGCTTGAGAATTTTACCCCTTTGTTGTATATTAAAAATTCTTGCTAGTGAGAGTATGACTGGGATATCCATTTCCATTCAGAATAAAGGCCCTTGTTGAACAGCTAATTCATTGCACTAACTTCTAACATACACAGAATTAGCTTCTCTTAGATGTGCCTAAATGACTGGTCTCTTTGACTTTGAATGAATTCACAATATCATGATATAAAACATAATCATAGAAATACCTAAGATATTTTTCAAAAGATATATATAATCTGGTAAGCACTTAATTATTTGTACCTATATTTAAATGAAATCTAGCCCATGAAATAGGAAGAAGAAAATGTTTGAGTAAATGCATATAATTGTCAAATAAGGTTTATGCAATAAACAACAGAGTAATGTATTTCCAATATGATCTTTTTTTGATTAATAAATTATTCATTGGCCTTTGGACTGGTCGAAAAATATGTAAGTATAAACGAACGTAATTGTTGCCTGGAAAAAAATCAGCCATATGAAAACTAAATAGAGATCATGCTAAGGTGCAAACAGATTGAAAGTGAACTTCTTTAAGCAAGAATAGAGAGAAATTCATTATAACTATGGAATCGATGCAGACTTCAATAAATTGGCACTGGCTGGGAGATTTGAAGTGCAGTAGAACATCACCTGTGGAAATGCAGGGAAGGAATATTTTGAATAAGAAAAACGGAGCACCAAAAAGAAAAGGAGGGTTTAAGAAAAAGAAAGGGAACTGTCTTACTGAGGTATGGAAAGCAATAGCAAGAAATATGACTACGGAAGTGATTGTGTCTGAAGTGGTTTGAAATTTCCATTCTTTTAGCAAATGGTAATTGAGCAGCTCCTGCAGATAAACATAGGCTAGGCTAAATGAGTAGCCATAAATAAAACACATTGTTGCTGTTGTAAAAAAATTTTAAGCAAATCATTAAAAAAATTAATTTATTGCAACTGTGATCACACTGCAAAGAGAAAATACAGGATGTTATATGCTGATGAAAAAGAAAGCCCCCAACCTTTTGGTAAAGTGACCTTACGTTCCTAGTTTATTTGATCTCCCACTCTTCACGATTCACATTTTGGGGAACCTGGGTGGCTCAGTGGGCTAAACCTCTGCCTTCGACTCAAGTCATGATCTCAGGGTCCTGGGATCAAGTCCTGCATCGGGGCCTTTACTCAGCAGGGAGCCTGCTTCCCACGCCCCACCCCCCATTCTCTGCCTGCCTCCCTGGATACTTGTGATCTCTCTCTGTCAAATAAATAAAATCTAAAAAAAAAAAAAAAAATTCACATTTTGTATCTCCCCTTTCTTTTCTCACTTCTATCAGCTTTCTCCTATCCATGCTTTATGAATGCTGTAGATTTTTATTTCACTGAGAAATCACAAAGATGTGCAAAATCTCTTAGGCTAAAAAAAAAAAAAAAAAAAAACTTGATGCTTTCCAAGGTCTAAGAACCCTCAAAAACTAGAGTATGGTGAGGAAGAGAGAATAGTATATGATGGTGTTAGAGCAAGAGGTAAGGCCCCTATTATTCATTTATTATTCAACATATATTCACGGAACATCTATAGGCAAATATGTGCTGATGCTAAGGACATAATGGGAAGCATGATGGGGGAGATCTCTGATCATGTGGGTCTTAAATTCTGGTTGGACAGAGTAAGACAGTAAATGAATATCTCCTTTAATCATGTCAATCATACCTCAATAAAGAGGTTAAAATGTAATAAAAGTAAATAAAGATAATTTTATAGTGCTATTGTCACTAAAGGAAATAAAGGAGGAAATATGTTAGTGAGTAGAGTTAGCAAATTAAAGACGGAGCAGGAGATAGCTATTTAACTGGTGTGGTTAGAGAAAGCTACTTTGAGGTTGTATCAGTTGTGATTTAAATGATGAGAAAAGGTCACTATGTGAGAAAGAAGAAAAATTGGAATAAGCAGCAAAAATAAATCCCTTTATGAAATGATACTGGCACATTTAAAGTTAGAAGGAAGGCAATATGGCCTGGGTTACTGTGAACCTGAGTAGGAAAGTGCCACATGATGGAGTGTATGACTGATTACGGAAAAGATCTGTGTTTTTTTTTTTGTTTTTTTGTTTTTTTTTTTTTTTTCCGAAGAGAAGAGTCACTGTATGATTTTAAGCTAAGAAGTGCCATTGTGACTATGTAAACTCCTCAGGAGTTTCCAGGTGAATTCTGAAATCTGGCCCCCTTAGAGAGAGGGGAGAAAGAGACCAAAGAAAGAAGTACCACTCTAGATTGGTAGGTGGCAGATTTAATAAGCAGGGGAACTTACTTAAGAGGGTGTGAAAAACAAGCTGATCTCCACACCTGCCGGCCAGAATCTTTAATGTTCATATAGAGGCTTTAACTGGGGTTCAGTCACATACCCAGTCCATTACATTACATTTCTGTTTTAAAGACATGTCCTTGGAGCAACTTCTGGGAGCAGAGAAAGCAAGGAGAACACACATTTCCAGGAGAAATGGAGGGAAACCTCCAGTTGCCCGTGTCCAGCTTGGGGTGGGGGGGTCAACTGGTGATCATGTCTTCTCAATGATCTCTTACAACAGTCATGTTATGAATTATAGTTTTTAAAAAACTACTTTGGCTGGTAAGTAGAAAATGAAATGTAATAGGTTGAAAGTAGAAATACACCATAGGGAAGTTCTTGCAGTATCCCAGACAAGAAAAGTTATGGGTTAAATTCCAGAGGTAGGGATAATGATAGAAGTAGATTATTTAAATGTATATGGAATACAGATCAGCAGAGTGCTAATAAAAACAAAGAGGAATTGAGATAAGGGGAGAAATCAAGTATAAGAAGCTACTTTGCTAAGAATGATCTTATTTTGGATAAGCTTACATTCCATTTTAGACATGCAAGTGAGAAACTCAGTTGGTATCTACTAGAGTTTGAGTTTCTGGTCAAGATAGGGAGTGATGTGCATTTATTGGTGGTGTGAAACTACCATGGAATATAAATCCATGGAACTCAAGAAAACCAAAGGTGAATTATGGACAAGATAATTGAGCTTTTTATTTCTTTTCAAATATTAAACTCTTGGGGTGCCTGGGTGGCTCAGTGGATTAAAACCTCTGCTTTCAGCTCAGGTCATGATCCCGGCATCCTGGGATCGAGCCCCACATCGGGCTCTCTGCTCAGCAGGGAGCCTGCTTCCTCTCTCTCTCTGCCTGCCTCTCTGCCTACTTGTGATCTCTGTCAAATAAATAAATAAAACATTAAAAAAAAAAAAAAACTCCTATCATTAACTTAGCACATTTTTATATAAGTAAAATATATTATTTTAAAAAGACAAAACTTTTACTTGTATTGATTTATGTTGTTTACCGGTAATAGCCAATACAAATAACATGTAATTAAAATATATAGTAAATGAAAAAAAATGGCAAGTAGTATTGCCAAATACAGCAAGATAAAGGGGATCAGTCACACTAGGGCCGGAGGAGGTGTACTTTTATATTGTGTGAATATGATTGACCTTTTGGTGACATTAACAACAGACCTAAAGGAGAGGAGTAAATCAAGCCAAGAACTGGCAGGAAAGCAGTGTGTAAAGGGAAAGGATAAAGAATAAGTCTTACAGTGGGAGGGGATCTAATGTGTCTGAGGAACAGTGAAAAGTCCAGTGTGCAGAGTATAAAATGATCTTGGAGGTTGGGAGAAGCGGGGTGGGGTTATGGACATTGGGGAGGGTATGTGCTTTGGTGAGTGCTGTGAAGTGTGTAAACCTGGCGATTCACAGACCTGTACCCCTGGGGATAAAAATATATGTTTATAAAAAATAAAAAATTAAAAAATAAAAAATAAAAAAAAATAAAATGATCTTGGAGAGTAGTAGGACAAAAGAACAGAATTAAAAGAGGAAGAAGGATAAACCAGGTAGATTACCGTGGGATATTTGCACTTTTACTCTAATATTGAGTGAGATGTGTAGTCAATGAATGATTGTAAAACAGAGGTTTAACATTTTTTTTCCAGTTTTAAATTAATCTTTTATTAACTTTAGATATAGATATAGATATATGCAGAGAGATCAGTATTCGGGGAAATAAACAACTGTGACTCAGTCTGGGATGATAAGTGAAGGGGTGAGGAAGAGATTCTAGATATGTTTTGTAGATGATGTCTTAAGCATGATTCCAAGTCAATTAAACTAAAAAATTGAAAGTGTGAAGTTGCCAGCAACTGAGATAAATACGATATGTACAAAGAGAATATTAAATTTGAGGTGCCTAGTTGATGCTCAAGAATAGATGTTAAGTAGCTATGGTCATTTAAGTCATGATAACCAAATGAGATTATTAAGGGACTACCTGTAGAAGTGACAAGGGAAATTGGTCAGTACAAGAAGGTGTGAGTGGTCAGATTAGAATGTTTGAAATTGAGATTTTTGGAGATGGTATACTTACTGGTGATAATACCAAAAGAAGAATATTCTGAGTAATTAATATTGATGAGAGAAAAATTGTTGGAAGTCATGAAGTTAAAAAATAAAAGCCCAGGGACGCCTGGGTGGCTCAGTTGGTTAAGCAGCTGCCTTCGGCTCAGGTCATGATCCCAGGGTCCTGGGATCGAGTCCCACATCGGGCTCCTTGCTCGGCGGAGAGCCTGCTTCTCCCTCTGCCTCTGCCTGCCTCTCTGTCTGCCTGTGCTCGCTTGCTCTCTCTCCCTCTGTCTCTGACAAATAAAATCTTAAAAAAAATAAATAAATAAAAATAAAAGCCCATGGTGTTGGACAGATATACCTGTGGATGTTCTTATCTTCACAATGGTACTTAGAATAGTTATGAAGAAGGAAATGGTAAAATCAGCACCAGATTCTATGTATTAGAGAACTGGTCAATAGTCCACAAAGAAAGGAAAGAGTAATATTGTGTGTCGGAGGGGAGGGGCATGAGTTTTAAAATATTACTTTTTTTAATTAGAAGTAAAGAGAAACATAAAAGACGCAAAAAATGGGGAAAATGTAGGATATCTATACCACCTTCAGGCTCTGAAATAAGTGTAAAAAGAGAATACCCTTCACTGAAGGGGGCTACAGGAGGAAAAACTATCTTCAAGACAAAACCAAGTCTTGGGGCACCTGGGTGGCTCAGTGGGTTAAGCCTTCTGCCTTTGGCTCAGGTCATGATCTCAGTGTCTTGGGATTGAGCCCCACATCAGGCTCTCTGCTCAGCAGGGAGCCTGCTTCTCCCCCTCCCTGTCCCCACCTGCCTCTCTGTCTACTTGTGATTTCTGTCTGTCAAATAAATAAATAAACAAATAAAAACAAGTCTCAACTACAGCAACAAGGAGAAAAGAAAAACTGGAGAAAACCAAAACTATAAATAAGGAAGTATCAGGATGAAGTAAAGCCCTATGGGCTGCAGGTGAGCATGGTATTAGTTGTATAGAATAAAATAGAGAGAATTGTCAGAGTTAGGAACTTGTGAGGATTTTCAGTGAGTGGGCTATGCTCAGTTGCAGGAATAGAGGCACAAGATTGGCCCAGACTGTTTCTTAATAGTTTAAAAATATTGACCAGTATATTTAAGGGAAATTTTACCCTTTACACAAGACATCTCAAAATTTGAAGCTATCAGCCAAAGTTTTCAACTCTTTTGTGCAGCCTGCTGAGGAAAACAGAAACAAAGAGGTATGAAGATATTAAAACTTTAAAGGAAATCAGTTTTTAGACACTCAGCTTCTTTGGAAAATGGATATACCTGAGGAAATGGCTTTGGCCAAAGTATTACAATGGTTCTCCTTCCCATCACTTATTGGAATCGTATTTCTCCCACCTTAGAAAGCAAATATATCTCTCCCACAATCCAAATGTTAGTATGATGAATTTCCATCCCCATCCTTGACTATAAAAATACTTTGGTGTTCCAGACAAAAACGTAATCCAGACTCTTGGTATAACTAAACTCTGTTTTAATCAAGGGGTCATTAGTCTGTGTTAGAGTTTATATCTTTTTCTGAAGTGTAAGAGTGGAGAATCATGTTATAAATGAGTATGTCAATATAGTTGAAATGTTATGAATTCAAGTATATTCACAATTTGGGAAATTTAAGTGTTGATAATTTTTATTTAAGGAATTCAGATTCCCATTCTCAACTATTGCCAAAGAATATATTGTTCTTGAGAGTAAAGCAAATACAGTTAGACAGAAATACCAAAAAACCCAACATTTTTTTTTCTAATTCATAATCTCATAGCAAGGCTTTGTGTTTTCATATCTCTTCTTTTCTCTCTTTTTCTCTCTCATTTTTATTTCTATCTATATGTCCATCTAAAATATAAATGGAATATTCAATATTTATAAAAATCATGCTGGAAAAATACTAACAGGATATTAATATGCTCTTTGTATATTTATCTTTGTCAATAATTTTTAAAAGGTTTAGTCATATAGTTCATCCATATTACAGTCTGTGTCTTGGCTGTATACTTTCTATAATTTTAAAATAAGATGGAATAAATATCACTTCTGAGAAATCAAGCTTGTATTTTTAATATAATAACATTTATGGAAGATATTGTTTTATATTTTCTTAAGCAATAATTCAGACCAATAGGAAAAAATATTCCTATTAACTCTTTCTTTAGAAAAATTTATAATTTTTCTTTGTTGCAGGTCTAGTGATTATTATTGGTAGCAAACCAGATTTCTACTGGTTTACTCATCCCTTAAATTTGCTTATCATATATCAAACTAACTGGAGGATATAAATTCTGGCAACAAAATTCTTTAGCAAACACATTAATATAAATTTTAAAGTATCATATTTTCTAGTGTCATTTAAATGCCTCTTCTGTTGGGGCGCCTGGGTGGCTCAGTGGGTTAAGCCGCTGCCTTCGGCTCAGGTCATGATCTCAGGGTCCTGGGATCGAGTCCCGCATCGGCTCTCTGCTCAGCAGGGAGCCTGCTTCCTCCTCTCCTCTCTCTGCCTACCTCTCTGCCTACTTGTGATCTCTCTCTGTCAAATAAATAAATAAATAATCTTAAAAAAAATGCCTCTTCTGTTGATGTTGTGGGTATTTTCCATTTAAGGTTTTATACTGCAATCTCAAGGGGTAGTTGGGGGCAGTATTTATGTAACTGTGAAGGGAAAAATACAAGCTTGGGTTTAATGTCTTGAAATTCAAAAAGCCAGCTGCATTTAATTAGGATTAATTGTATTGTCCTTGATGCTTCTCTATTTTACTAATCCACAAAAATGTATAATTAAACTGTCAATTATTTTCAACAATTAAGTGAGGATATGTATTTACAAAATGTATATATGAGTCTTTGTTCATAGCCAATTGATAAAACCTTAAAACATAAAATGTCCAACTTTATGAGATTTTTATTTTTATTTAATGTTCATCTAACTTTGATTCCATAAGTAAAACATATTTAAGAAATAGAATAGAGTAAAAACCTTGTATTAGTCAGTAAATCCTTCTTGACGTACTTCTGATAAATCAACTAAATAATAAATCCTTTGTAATTTTGTTTCAAAACTGAAGGAAATCTTAACTGAGGTTTAAGATTATAGATCATTAAAAATATTTTTGTTATAGGTGATGCTAAAGCACAATTTTCAAAATGTCAGCAAATATAATAACTTGTATTAAAGGATTTATTTAAATCATTAATTAAAGGGAAAACTGTCAATATTCTATGATCAACTCAAGGAAGAACTGAAAAGCTAATAGATTTATAGGGCATTTAACAAAGAAATGTTAGGATAATAATTCTATGTTAGATAAAAAACAGATAAATTCCCCATATATTCATTAGCTATGAGTTGTCTGTACCATTGGGGAAAAATAATTTGCATTACTAGTGAAAAATTCTTAAAATTAACAAGGTAACTTCACTAAATCTGAGTCTTTTAATTCACAGTAAACAGTGAGAGAAACTACATACCTTCCCTGATAATCTTTGTGAAGATTGTGCCCTCAGTGACACTAAAAAAAAATGTACAGCCCACCTTCTCACCTTATGTTCAAAATTGGGATAATTATTCCATTTGATAATTGGCATACAACTCAGAAGGAATGCAAATAATTCAATGACCTTGCATCTGTTTATATAAAAACATTTCACATTTTTAAATCCAAAAAATAAGTAACAGTTACCTGAAATATCCTCTCACTAAATTTATAGCTTTCAATAATTACCCAGAATATAAATGGGCTAAATGCCCCAATCAAAAGACACAGAGTATCAGAATGGATTAAATTAATTAATTAATTAATTAATTAATTAAAAAAGATGAGACCCATCAATATGCTGTCTGTAAGATATTCATTTTAGACCCAAAGGCATCTCTGGATTTAATGTAAGGGGGTAGAAAACAAATGAAAGTGAAAACACAACTGATCAAAATCTTTGGGATCCAACAAATGTGGCCCTAAGAGGAAGGAAGGTATATAGGAATACAAGCCTTTCTTAAGAAACAAGAAAGATCTCAAATGTACAACCTAACCCTACACCTAACAGAGCTGTAGAAAGAACAGCAAATAAAGGCTAAACCCAGCAAAAGAAGAGAAATAATAAAGATCAGAGCAGACAGTAATGAAAGCAATGAAATAAAGACCAAAAGGACAGTAGAACAGATCAAGCAAACTAGGATCTGGTTCTCTGAAAGAATTAGTAAGATTGATAAACTCTGGTCAGACTTATCAAAAATTAATTATCATAATTTATCAAAAATTAATAAATCATGAATAAAAGAGGAGAGATCACAAGCAACAAAAAGAAATACAAACAATTATAAGAACATATTATGTGCAACTATACACTAACAAATTAGACAACTGGAAGGAATGGATGCATTCCTAGAGATATATAAACTACCAAAACTGAACTGGGAAGAAATAGAAAATCTGAACAGACCCATAACCAGTAAGGAAATTGAAGCAGTCATCAAAAACCACCCAAAAAACAAGAGCCAGGGCCAGATGCTTCCCAGGAGAGAATTCTACCAAACATTTAAAAAAGAATTAATACCCATTCTCCTGAAATTGTTCCAAAAAATAGAAATGGAAGGAGAACCCAAACTTATTTTATGATATCAGCTTTACCTTGATCCCAATTCCAGACAAAGACCCCATCAAAAAGGAGAATTACAGACCAATATCCCTGATGAACATGGATTCAAAAATTCTCACCAAAATACTAATCAATAGGATCCAATAATACATTAAAAGGATTATTCACCTCCATCAAGTGGGATTTGTTCCTGGGCTGCAAGGTTGGTTCAACATCTGCATATCAATCAATGTTATACAATAACATTAACTAAAGAAAGAACAAGAACCATACGATACTTTCAGTAGATGCTGAAAAAAACATTTGACAAAGCATGGGATACTTTCTTGATCAAAATTTTTCATAGTGTAGGGATAGAGGGCAATTCCTCAATACCATCAGAGCCATCTATGAAAAATCCACAGCAAATATCATTCTCAATGGGGAAAAACTGAGAGCTTTTCCCCTAAGGTCAGGAACACTGCAGGGATGTCCACTATCACTACTGCTATTCAGCATAGTACTAGAAGTCCTTGCCTTGGCAATCAGACAACAAAAAGAAATAAAAGGCATATGAATCAGCAAAGAAGAAGTCAAACTCTCACTCTTTGCAGATGATATGATACTTTATGTGGAAAGCCCAAAAGACTCCAATCCCAAAACTGCTAGAACTCATACAGGAATTCAGTAAAATGTCAGATATAAAATCTGTGCATAGAAATCAGTTGTATTTCTATACACCAACAAGACAGAAAAAAGAGAAATTAAGAAGTCAATCCCATTTACAATTGCACCCAAAACCATAACATACTTAGGAATAAATCTAACCAAAGAGGCTAAGAATCGGTACTCATGAAACTATAGGATACTCATGAAAGAAACTGAGGAAGACACAAAGAAATGGAAAAATGTTTCATGCTCATGGATTGGAAGAACAAATATTGTGAAAATGTCTATCTATGCTACCCAAAGCAATCTATACATTTAATGAAATCCCTATCAAAATACCATCAACTTTTTTTCAGAAAAAAGGAAAAATGATCCTAAAATTTATATGGAATCAGAGAAGACCACAAATAGCCAGAGGAATATTGAAAAAGAAAACCAAAGCTGGTAGCATCACAATTGCAGATTTCAAGCTCTAATACAAAGCTGAAATCATCAAGACAGTATGGTACCAGCACAAAAACAGACACATAGATCAATGCAACAAAACAGAGAGCCGGGAAATGGACTCTCAATTCTATGGTCAACTAATCTTCGACAAAGCAGGAAAGAATATCCAATGGAAAAAAACCAGTCCCTTCAACAAGTGGTGTTGGGAAAATTGGACAGCCATATGCAGAAGAGTGAAATGATCATTTCCTTACACCATGCACAAAAATAAACTCAAAATTGATGAAGACTTCAATGTGAGACAGGACTCCATCAAAATCCTTGCAGAGAACACAGGCAGCGACCTCTTTGACCTCAGCCTTAGCAACTTCTTTATAGAAACATCCCCAAAGATAAGGGAAGCAAGGGCAAAATGAATTATTGGGACTTCATTAAAATCAAAAGCTTTTGCACAGCAAAGGAAACAATCAAAAGAAAAAAAAAAAAAAAAGGACAACTGACAGAATGCAAAACATTTGCAAATGACATATCAGATAAAGGGCTAGTATCCAAAATCTATAAAGAACTTATCAAGCTTAACACCCAAAGAACAAATAATCCAATTAAGAAATAGGCAGAAGACATGAACAGGTATTTCTGCAAAGAAGACATCCAAATGCCCAACAGACACATGGAAAAGTGCTCATCACTCTGTATCAGGGAATATACAAATCTAAACCACAGTAAGATATCACCTTACACCAGTCAGAATGGCTAAAATTAACAAGTCAGAAAACAACAGGTGTTGGCAAAGATACAGAGAAAGGGGAACCTCCTACACTGTTGGTGGGAATGCGAGCTGGTGCATCTGCTCTGGAAAAGAGTATGGAGGTTCCTCCACAAGTTGAATACAGAGCTACCCTAAGCCCAAGAAATTGCACTACTGGGTATTTACACAAAAGACATAAATGTAGGGATCCAAAGGGGCATGTGCAACCCAATGATTAAAGCAGCAATGCCCACATTAGCCAAACTATGGAAAGAGTACAGATGTCCAACAACAGATAAAATGATAAAGAAAATATGGTTTATATATATCAGAATATTATGCAACCATCAAAAATAAACCCATGAAATCTTGCCACTTACAATGATGTGGATGAAACTAGAGGGTATTATGCTAATATAAATAAGTCAATCAGAAAATGCAATTGTCATATGATCTTACTGTTATGAAGAATTTGAGAAACAAGACAGAGGATCACAGGGGAAGAGAATGAAAAATGAAACAAGATGAAACCAGAGAGGGAGACAAACCATAAGAGACTCTTAATCTCAGGAAACAAACTGAGGTTGCTGGAGTGGAGGTGGGTGGGAGGGATTGGGAAACTGGGTGACAGACATTGGGGAGGGTATATGCTATGGCGAGTGGTTTGAATTGTGTAAGACTGATGGATCACAGACTTGTACCCATGAAACAAATAATATATTATATGCTAAATAAATAAATATATTTTAGCATTGGGATTCCATTTCCTATAAGCTTTAAAAGAACATATATTTATTTATTTCAGCATTATATTTACTGTTGCAATTGTTTCATTGCATAATTTGTTATTAAGTAAACTTAAAATTTTTAAATATTTGAAAAAAACTTAAAAGTGTTGAAGAAAGTATTGTAGATTAAAGAAAAAAACAAAACCCTAGATATTTAGAAATTATATGACCAGAAATTTTTTAACAGTATTGATAACAAGGAATTTTAAAGATTTTGGACTCATAATACAAGCAACTAAAAGTCATACAAGATATTTAATACTCATGATCATTTTGCTTAAATAATACTATGCTCAACAAATCATTCTTAATTTCATAGGCAACGAAAAGATATGGTGAAATACATTTACTAAAATAATTACTTTTGGAGACATTGCTTCAGTCAACAAGTCTATCACTACAGTCATAAAATCTTTCTGACATGACACATTTTTTTGTTTATTGGAGCATAGTTAACATACTGTGTTATATTAGTTTCAGGTGTATAATATAATGACTCAGCAATTCTATATTTTAGTCAGTGCTCATCATAATAAATGTACTCTTAATCACCTAACATCCCCTAACAGACATGTCAGAGTATGTGCATGTGTGTGTCCATTTTGGTTTTTAGTTCTGGCAAAGGTATTATATGTGATCTACTATGCCAAAGATGGGTAGCTACATATATTAGTACAATGAACATAAAATAGTAATAAAATTTTATTTTATCTTACCTTTATTTTATCTTCCCATCTTACCTGTCTCATTCACATTTCCCATAAACAGAGAGCCCAAATATTACTGTGCTTGACACAACTTTGCCATGTTTGACAAATTCACCCAAGATTTATGCTTTAAATTAACAGGAAACTGTAATAAGATTGATAACTAGTACCTCAGTGTTTTAGAAACATATTAGAAAGACTCACTAAAAACAGAAAACAGCTTCAGTTTAACAGCTAAAACAAAGTAGAAGGCTTAAATTTAAACTACACAAACAAACAAACAAAAATCCAAAAAAGCACAGAAGTCTGAATCTAGTTTCAGAATGTCAACCACCTAGCGTTGGTGGTATAGTGGTGAGCATAGCTGCCTTCCAGAATGTCAACCACCTAATAAAAAATTCAAAGGCATTACCTGATTACACTGTATTTAGATGTTCATAATTATGAATTCAAGTCATCATAAAAGCTTAAATTATGTTCATTGTTCTCTGCTGAAGATGGCAAATTATTATAAAATGTGATGTAAAATAATCAAAAGAATTGTTTCTAAAATGTTTCTTGCAGAAAGCCTTAGGTTTTTATTGGCTGGAAAATGTGCTGTTTTGATACACTGTGTTGCCCAACAACATCATACAAAGCAGACATTACTTCACTAGTTCCAGGATACATGAAATTCATTACACCTTAAAATACTTGAATGGATATTTTTATTCTGAATTTATTTAAAGAAAACTGCAAGTTTCAGGAGCTTTCTAGGGTTCCCTGACAAGAAGATTGCTTGACATTTGAAGCATAAGATGATTTCACTACAAGATATGCTTATTTTCTGATGTTTCTGTGATTGCACATTTAAAATTTTTAAAATCTGCTTGATGTAAAGCAAAGGATAATTTATATACATAAAGGATCTTTAATGTATAAATTTAATTTATCAGACTGTTTAAGATAGTAAAATCAAGAATGGGTAATTTTTCCCTACCATTTTACAGATACCAGTTGTTTGGGTTTTTTTGTATATGACAGAATGGAATATTAGAATTATGTGTGTATCAGTAATAGAGCATTTAAAAAAACCCTTTCACGTTTATTTTAAATTAGTTATATTTGTCTTATTTTGAGATGACCTATTTAAATACAATTATATAACCAATAAACTCAATTACAACTTCATATACTTTATATCATTTATACAAAAATAAATGCAAAAATGAGCATACAAGACAAAAGAATATACATCAGAAATTTCTTATATCTCATTTTACTTTATTTAATATTAAATTACTTTTAGGTGTTCTTTACAGAGACTGAAGAAAAAATGAATAAAGTTTTGAAGACCTTTTTTACTTTTTTAAAAAATTAAATATAAAAATAACTACCTTGAAATTAATCACATAAACTTCTAGGAGTTATTACATAATTGATAAAGTAGTTTCTAATAGAAAAAAAGTAGAAAACAGAAATAAAAGTTTTGTTAAACGAAACCAATTCAACTTCTCAAGTGAAACTCTATAAAGAGACATAAGAAAAAAAAAAACTGACCAATGAATACTGACAAAAGGGAACATGATATAATCTTGTAGACATATATCTTTGTTAACATATTTAATCTAAATATGGTAACGATTTTTGTATGGATGTTTTCTGTAATGCCACTGATTGAAACCAATGGCAGAACCAACTTTTAAGGAAATTCTGAAAATGGCCAAAACAGAGCCTGACAAATGTAGGCCATTGTGTAAGTAATCCAGAGTAGTGGTTAAACTATATCATACATATGAAACCTCAGAAGCTTCTTCAAAATGATTGTTCCCTGCAGGAAAGCTTTAGATAAGAATTAGTACAGAGTTTATGGTTCTAGTATCTGATTAAAATCTGGAGTGCAAATGTGATGTAGATTTCTGTCAGGTCCATATGGTTTTCCAATTAATGAACCAAAGTACACAAAACCTTTGTGTATAAACAAAGAATGATGTGAACCAAGCATGAATTTGTGGATAAGGCTAAAATTTTCCCAAAGAATACAGTCCTTGAAGTTGTATGCCAATAAACAGATCATAGCTAAGCAGTTGTTCAAAGTTTGCAAACACAGGAGATGAATCATTAAACACGACATTGAAAACTAATGATGTATTATATGTTGGCTAATTTAATTTAAAATTTTAAAAGTAAGGAAGAAAATGTAACTCTTTTTTCCAAAAAATAGCCAATCTCATTGAGATTTTATTCTTAACATGTACATTTGAAACAAATTAATATCCTTTTGATTCCTGCAGTAAAATAATTGGCAAATATATAGCTAGGATGTAGATGAGTTATTTTCCTATGAAAAATGTTAGTTATAAAATTATTAATTGTTGGAAAATTTGGGGCAAATAGTTGATGATTTTGTTTTGAACATAACAATTCTGAAGGGATTTTCTTACAGTAATTTACTGGTAAGAACACTTGATTCTTGAAATCACTCTAAATTCAAAACAATAAAGTTATGTTGTAGAATGTTGCCCATTCTTTTGTGCTATAAAGAAACAACCAGTTTAGTCAAGATGTTTTGAAATAATTTATGTAAAAATGGGCAAAGGACAAAAATTAAGTATAATTATATCCTAAAGAAATTTTCCACATGTTTCTTAACAAATTGTAGTCATGCATTTGGGCTATTTTTTGGTTTTGTTTAGGACAATTAACCAGGTGATATACAAACAATATGTGCAAGTTAGTTTATTTACAATTCTTCATTATAAAAGCAAAGTCCAAGAAAATATGATGAGCCCTTAAAGTATATAATTAAATATGAATCCCCCATTCTTTCTCTACATATGGAGTGTCAGTAGAATATGAATGGTAATCAGAACCTAGAATCCTCCAGTTCTTATGTAGAACAACTACCTTAACACCACATAATTATAATTTTATAGATAAAAATGGTATCTGTTCAATATTGTGACTAGTAACATAAGACATGTAATACTTTATTTCTTTAAAAATGGAGTATAATCCATTTCAAATCAAGGAAATCAAATCATGAATCCTGTATGAATAAAGGCTGTTAGAAATGCTGTTTTGTTCATATTCAGATACAAAAAGAAGAACACATTTAAAAGATTTCTTTATTTTGAACTTCATCAACTATAATAATATAAGAGAAATATTTTCTACATCCAACACAAGTTGAATCTTACAACTTAAAATGTTTAGAGCTGTTAATTTTTGTATATGAAACAGAGAATAAGTCTCCCAGGCATCAATTTGTATTTTGGCTTCAATAAGCTTCTTCACAAAATCCAAGTTATAGGAAGTATCTCTATATTTCCTCATAAATTATTATCACCTGCTGATATTAGAAGGACTCATCCCTGGATTTTTTTATGAAAATAATGATTTTCTAATAGAATTGAACTTGATTTTGAAAATCCAGATATTCTTTATTTAAATTGTATGCTTGCATCCTGAGTATTTTCTCCTTGACATAAAGATGTTGTGTGTATATGTGTGTATTTGTGTGTTATTAAAATTACCTCAAAATTCTTGTCCACATAGGTACAAGAAAAATGAGCCCTAGGTTTTCACAGACGCAGATGTGATGAAATTAGCTATTTCATCGACAGTGTTTTGATAGAAGCAGTAATGCAGATATTGCTCCCAAGGCATCCAAAATGTTGTTTTAAGACATACTCAGCTGTGCATTCATTAAAATTTGTTGTATAAGGATATTTATGTCATTAAAAAGATGCTGTAACATTTAAGTGAAAAAAAAGCAGCTCATACATCAGAACATCCACTCTGATTATCATATTTAAATGACTATTTCTAAAGTGTATTTGGAGAATTATAAACTAAAATTATAAAAATTATTATTTCTGCATAGTGAAATCATCTCTTTTTTGTTTTACTTAATTTTCCTCTATTTTCTGAACTACATCCAATAAGAAATTATTATTAATAGAAGAGGAAATAAGTAAATGTGAGGGATTTAAAATTTTATCAACAGTAACAATTTCTTTTACTTCATGCACAATCATGAGTGTAAATGCCCACTAGGATTGCTCTGAAGAGTTCAAAAGAGAAAGAAATAACAACCCCAAATGGATACTTATAATTTAATTTATAAGACTATAGCATGTTAGAAATAAGAATATAATTTTTTTCTCATTTATAACATATGGTGCAATATGAATTAAAAGATTTTGCCTATAAACATGGTAAAGTCTCACTCAGATTGACAATGTAGTATACTTCTCACGACAGTGAAGTCAGCCTGACTTAGGTTGAATCTATATTCTGTCTTTACTACTTTTGTCACCTGAGCAAACTGTTTAACTTCTATTCCTACCTCCATTTCTCATTCATGATATGGGAACAAGAATAGGATTGTTGTGTGGATTACACAAATGAACACAATGCAAATAAATGCTTTAGCACAGTGACTAGCAAATTATGAGTACACAATTCACATTGACTAATATAATGTTTTGTTTTGTTTGTTTGTTTTTGGTTGCTGCTCCTAGTGAAATGAACCAAATTTAAAGTCTTTCCTCAACTCCAGTATTCAAGCATTTCTGATAGGACCTCATTTCAATTTTGACATTCAAATCCCCAAAATAATAAATTTCCCTTTGTGGGTGACAGGAAAAATGAAATTCGAAAAAACTAAAAACATTAAAGGTAATGTAATCATTCATCTAATAAGATAGTAGAGCTCTGTATTCAAGGGGAATATTAAGTATGGATATATTTATGTGTAATTCATTTATCTGATAATTAGGTCAGGACCTGAAAAAAAAGTTTTATTAAAATTAGAGAACTTAGGGGCACATGGATGTCTCAGTCAATTAGGCATCTTCCTTCAGCTCAAGTCATGATCCCAGGGTACTGGAATCCAGCCCCTTGTCAGGCTCCCTGCTTAGTGGGGAACCTGCTTCTCCTTCTCCCTCTGCTCATCCCCCTGCTTGTACTGTCTCTGTGTCAAATAAATAAATAAAATCTTAAAAAAAAATATTTAGAGAACTCAGCATATGATACTCTGAAAAAAAAAAAAGTTTGAAGTGGTTAGAGTTCACTCATACCTAGCAAAGACTTACAATATAAAATTAGAGGTCAAAAATCGAAAATCCCCGACGCCTGGGTGGCTCAGTGGGTTAAAGCCTCTGCCTTCTGATCAGGTCGTGATCTCAGGGTCCTGGGATCAAGTCACGCATCGGGCTCTCTGCTCATGGGGGAGCCTGCTTCCCCCTCTCTCTCTGCCTGCCTCTCTGCCTACTTGTGATCTCTGTCTGTCAAATAAATAAATATTTCTGCACATGCACATACACATGGACGCAAGAAAATGAACAGAAGACCAAAATTCACTATGCTTATTGCAGTTCAATATGTGCTTGCAAAAACTTGAAGTCAACCTAAGTATCCATCACTAGAGGATAACATAAACGGATGGGCATGTATACTATGGAATTACTCTGAAGTTAATGAAGAATAAAAATCTCTGTGGATTGACTTAACTCTCTATGATATATCATTGGCTAATATAGCATATTGCTATATAATACAATTTATGCAGTATTTAGTGTACATACATATATGCAAAAGAATTATCTATAAGAATACAAGTTTTTAAAGTTCGAAAAGTGTTTAGAGTGTGTTTTATGTGATGCAGGGCAAGGAATAGGTGTTGAGGTTTTGACTTTTTATACTTACAGAGAACATCACTATTATCAACTTAAAGGAATGACTTTTTTTTTTTTTTTTTTTTTTTTTTTTTTAGGAATTGACTCTTTACATGAGATTGAGTCCTGGGGGAGGCTCTGTGCTGGGCATGGAGCACACTTGGGATTCTTTCTCCCTCTTCCTCTGCCTCTTACCCCAATCCCGCTATCATGTGTTCACATGCTCTCTCTCTAATAAAAACATGCAAAGTACTCACTTTTTAAACATGAAGAGTCATTTCTGAAACTTTAGCTATTATTATATTTATACCATATTTATCCTTGCAGTGGTAAAGTACACACTTCTACGTGGCTTTGCTCATGGAAATCTTGAGAATCTTGATTGAAAAGAAGCAACTTAAGTCAACTCCACCCTATTCATGCTTTCAAGCTCCTTAGTAACTCCATAAAAGTAAACACTAAATGCTATAAACTATGTCAGATTGCTTGTTTAAATGCAAAGTACTAACTTCTCTATATGAAAAGTCATTTCTAAAAGCAAACTCAAGATTGTGTTTTAGATTAGCAATGATATGATGGTGGGAGAGAAAATACAACAACATTTGAATGTTTATTTATGAGAAAAGATTTTTTAAGGATTTAATTGTGTTTATCTACCAAGTGCATTAGTATTCATCTGTTGGCATTCATTGGGAGATAAAATGATACTTGTTATTACTAATCTTGTAGGAAAGCCTTTTTGTATCTCTCTCTCTCTCTCTCTCCCTCTCAATCATAGTTTCAAATTCAGGAGATGGGAATGCCTAGAAATTGCAATTTTAATTATTTCAATAATTTACACTTTTTTTTAACCTCAGATAAATTCATTTGCTACTTTCATTCAGACCATTCAAATGAAGAGTTTTAACTGGAAAGATTTTTTTTTTTTCCTGGACAATGTATAAAGTGATTATGAAGCACTTTTACTGCACAATAAGGTTGAATAACTATTTTAGTTATAACCATTTTCCTCAGGGAAAATCAGGGAGCAAATCAATATCCACCTTCAGTTTCATTTTCCACTTCCACACAAGCCAAATGCTTACACAAGTGGTCATATTTTGATTTATAGAAAACCAAATGATCCTTGTCACCTAACATTTTATATCTTTATTTGAAAAAGCAATCATACTGTTTATTTACCACTATTTTTCCTTGACACAAAATTGTTAAGAAAAGATTACGGTTTTGTTTTCTTAAAGGATACTTCTTAGTGAAATATCAAATGCTTTTTTGGTATGCTCAAATATTATCCATATAAATTCTTTGTTAAAATATTTTTTAATTTTTTAAATTAACATATAATGTATTATTTGTATGTTAGGGGTACAGGTTTGTGATTCATCAGTCTTACACAATTCACAACACTCACCATAACACAAACCCTCCCCAATGTCTATCACCCACCCACCCCATCCTTCCCCCGCCCCGGGCTTCCCTTCCAGCAACCCTGTTTGTTTCCTGAGATGAAGAGTCTCTTAAGGTTTGTCTCCCTCTCTGGTTTCATCTTGTTTCATTTTTCCCTCTCTTCCGCTATGATCCTCTGTTTTGTTTCTCAAATTCCTCATATCAGTGAGATCACATCCATGTAAATTCTTAAGATTTTTTTTTTTTTTTGCAGTGGTAGTTTGTTTTACAACTCAAAAGTTTGAATTTATATTTATTAAACATACTTACCAATCACATAACTGAATAAATAAGTGATTTTACATAAAGAGAATGCTCACAACTTGACATCAGAATATATATGATACAAATGGACAAAAAGTGCAAGCTTTATAACTATATTAATTTTTAAGACATAGTAACCCCCCCAAAATTTTTAAATATATTCTTTTAAAAATAGATTTAATTTTATTTTTATATTTCATTTTTTATGTTATTATTTTTTTAATTTTTTTATTATGTTAAGGTAGCCACCATACAGTATATCATTAGTTTTTGATGTAGTATTCAATGATTCATTATTTCCATAGGTCTATGTCTAAAGTGGGGCTTGAACTCAAAACCCTGAGATCAAGAGACACTTGCTCTATACCAGCTAAACCAGCCAGGTACCCCTCAAAATGATTTTGATATATTCTCAATGTCTCTTATTAATTTCAACTGTTCATTAAGTATTTTATAAGTCAGAGGACTTTTTTATGACAAAAGAAAGATTATTGAAACCACTTGATTTTAAAATTAATATGCAACTTAATTGAATTCCAAAATTTATAAACCTTACTTTAGTACCCTTAACTTGAACTTAAGAAGTGTTTATATTTTCATATATAATTACTAAGTAATGGTATTACTCACATAGTCATCATTCTAATAGTATTGAAAAAAAGTAGTATGTTCAGTGTTGTTCAATATTCCAAAGTTGCCAAACTCAAAACCACCATTATATTTCCTTTGGCAACACATAAGGAGTAAATTATGTATAAAGTATATAAGCATAGGTCATGTATAAAGTATATAATTATCTTAATCAATTTTATGTATATTGAATATACACAATTTATATTTTATTTTTTCAAACCGAATCTGAAGTAATTAAACATTTTGTCATTTAAATCACCAAACTAGGGGCATCCAAGTGGCTCAGTGGGTTAAAGACTCTACCTTTGGCTCAGGTCATGATCCCAGGTTCCTGGGATCAAGCCCTGCATTGGGCTCTCTGCTCAGCAGGGAGCCTGCTTCCTCCTCTCACTCTCTGCCTGACTCTCTGCCTACTTGTGATCTCTCTGTCAAATAAATAAATAAGAATTTTTAAAAAATAAATAGTTCCTAATTATATCTAAAATGTAAGATTTTGGGGGCACCTGGGTGGCTCAGTGGGTTAAACCTCTGCCTTCGGCTCAGGTCATGATCTCAGGGTCCTGGGATCCAGCCCTGCATGGGCTCTCTGCTCAGTGGGGATCCTGCTTCCCCCATCTCCTCTGCCTGCTTCTCTGCCTGCTTGTGATCTCTCTCTGTCAAATAAATAAATAAAATATTAATTTTTTATTTTTTTAAAGATTGGAGTGGAGTGATAAGATAGAGTGGAGTGATAGAGTGGAGATGCCACTTTCTTGCTCAAACCACGCCAACGAGTTCCCTTCTTAGAGTAAAAGTCTAACTATTGGGTTTTACCAGGACTATATGATCTCTCTTTTAACCTTCTGCCTTCATGTCTTATTCATTTCCATATTGTATTATAGTCACAATAGCTTCCAGTCATACTAACCTCCTTGCTATATGCACTTGCTTTCTTCTACCTGAGATGTTATTCCCTGGATTGCTGCATAGTTCACTCCTTCAACCCGTCTTACTTTTTTTCAAATGTCAACTTTCTCCCTTGGTCTCCTTATAACCTAATTCTAGGGATTCCTCTTCATATTACTTCTCTCCACCTGATATTTATATATTTCTTCTTTCAGTGTCTGCATCTCCTTCATAGATAGAAAGCTTAATAAGGACAGGAAGGTTTTTTTCTTGTGCCTGTTTATTCACTGATATGTATTCAGTTCATAGAAAAGTATCTGACATATATTGAGTTTCCATTATATACATTTTTTATGGGATGGAACGTTTTTTAATTTCATCCAAATATATATATATATATATGTATATATATATATATATATATTTGCACCCTGGTAATATTTATATTTGATTATTTGCACTCTGGTAATATTTAAAAATAGAGATGGGTTTTCTAGAGATCAATACAGCCAAAAGATGAAGATAAATACTTTAAGAGTGACATAAATAATTTTTCTTATAATTTCTAATATAGCAATTGTGACTGAAAATAAGGGTATATGAACATACATTCATTTTATGTAATAAATATTAAAATATAATATCACTGAGGATATATATATAGTGAGACTTATTTATTTTCTTTTTTTGTAAAAAACTGCTATTCATAGCAGCTTTATTCATAATAGCAACAAGATACAAACAACTCAAATACCCACTGGATTAATAAATGAAGTGAATTGATATATGAATTGTGTCATATTCATGTAGTAGAATACGACTCAGCAATACAAAGGAACAAAGTACTTATAGATTCAACAACATAGCTGTATCTCAGAAAGAGTGTGCTGAATTAAATTCAGACAAAAAAAGACTTCTTACTGTGTGATTCCATTTACATAAAATTCTACAATGGGCAAACCAATCTTTAATAACAGAAAGGAGATCACTCATTTTTCTGGGCTGGACCTGGGTCTCCTCACTACAAGGAGGCAGATGAAATATCTTTAAAATAATTGAAATAGTCTTAGTTGTGGTGACACACAAGTGCACAGATTTGACCGTAGGTACATTAAGCTGTGTGTAAATTATACTATAAAAATGTAATTTAAACATAAATTAAAATAACTTAGTTTGCCAGGATACTGGAATACTGAAAACTGAAATAGTAGTCACTAACTCCTAAATGTTTGCTGGGTGCCATTAATTACGAAGAATCTCTCCCGTGACTAAATTGGCTGTGCTCTCCAATATCTTTGAGTAAGTGAGCATAGCTGATTCTACACCCTCTTTCCCCTTCTCGTTTACCTTGTCCATTTGATACTAACTAGGCCTTACCTACATATGTCCTGTTTAAAAAAAAAAAAATGTGTTGTAGTGCTTGGTGAAGGTTAAGGAAAACTTAGGTTGATCCCCAACATCAAGTCAACTCTACAAACAACGTAACAATCAATATGGCAACCTTCCTCATGTCTAGTACTTTCTCCTACTGGCAGTCTATTAAATCTCCCAATTTTCACTCAATTACCAGTCTCTTCTTATTCCTCCTGAGAGAATCTTCAGGAAACCACTGAATACTAGGAAAAGAGGAAGCTACTTGTTCTGAGCCCAGATGCTTGCAGCAGCAAAACAGGTTGTTTTACAGGAAGACACCTGGAATCTGGCCAATCTTCTCTTCTGCTCTAACCTCATCTGGTGGCCAGATTCTGCACTGGGAGCAATATTGGCTTCTTGAGAGGCTTATCAAAAACTTAATTATAAAGCCATGTATCATAAAGTATTATAAAGCTTATTTTCACAATATCTTTCAACTTAAGGCAAATGAGGTAATAGTAAACATTATATGAATAATTAGAAAACTGTGTATTTATTTGGTATGAACACATTAAAAGAAGTGACGATATTTATTCTGAAGAGTAAAATTAATTTTTAGAAAATCCACTGTTTAATATCATGATTGTACTTTCTTGGTCAAACTTTTATAAATAGAAGCTCTTTATGGTACCTCAAATAAAGTCTATTTAAAAGCATTCTGAAAATATGATGACAATACATCTTATATCCATATGTTATATAGAGATAATAATTTTGTTCCACTTGCCTACATTCAGGTCAGTTCAGAGCTATAAAACAGCAAAGCTAAATGTTCTGTACTGTGAAATAAGAAATAGTATCAAGACATAAATATCATTATTGATGATGAGAAGAATTCTTGACATATTGAGGTTGAGTCAATGTATGGATTTAACTTCTAGTTCCTTGTTCACATACCATTAAGTAAAGTACACTACAAATCAACATGATAAGCAGACACTTGAACATAGGAGAACATTTCACATTTTTAAGCCTCTGAGACTTAATTGCATTATCTATATACTCTGATAAAGGCTACAAAGAAATGAGATTGAATGTTTAATACACTAATTAATGCATTAATGCATTAACAATACATTCATTAATTAATTAAAATAAAAATTGTGCGCTTGGGGCACCTGGGTGGCTCAGTCAGTTAAGCGGGTGCTTTTAGCTCAAGTCATGATCCTAGGGTGTTGGGATTGAGCCCTGCATCTGGATCTCTGCCCAGTGGACAGCCTGCTTCTCCCCCAACTCTGCCTGCCACTTTGTCTGCTTGTGAGCTCTCTCTCTCTCTCTTTCCCTGTCAAATATATGAATAAATAAAATCTTTAAAAATAAAAAAATAATAAATTCTTTAAAATCACATGCTCGAAAAGTATTCATTGTGATTCTTAATTTTATATGTGAACTGGGCTAGGCAATGGTGTCCTGTTTGAAAAAACATTTGTTTAGATGTTGCTGTAAAGGTATTTTGTAGATGCGATTAACCTTTAAATCAGTAGACTTTCCCTTCATAACATGTGTGGACTTCATCTCATCAGTTGAAAGCCTTAAGGGAGAAGACTGAAGTTTCCTGAAGAAGCAATGATTTTACCTCGAGAATGCATCATAGAAATCCCTCATGGACAGCTATCATATGATCTCCCTGATATGATGAGGAAGTGGAGATGCAACATGGGGGTTTGGGGGGTAGGAAAAGAATAAATGAAACAAGATGGGTTTGGGAGGGAGACAAACCATAAGTGACTCTTAATCTCACAAAACAAACTGAGGTTTGCTGGGGGGAGGAGGGTGGGGGAGGGGGTGGGATTATGGACATTGGGGAGGGTATGTGCTATGGTGAGTGCTGTGAAGTGTGTAAACCTGGCGATTAACAGACTGTACCCTTGGGGATAAAAATATATTATATGTTTATAAAAAATTAAAAAAATATATTAAAAAAAAAGACAGAAGAAATCCCTCATGGGTTTCCAAGTTGCAAATTTCAGGCTCACAATTATAACATCAAATCTTCTCTCAATTTCAATCCTATTGGACTGCTCTACAGATTAAATACTTCTCACCCCCTACAATCATGTGAGCCAATTATTTAAATTTCTATCTATATGTATACACAAACACATGCTAGTGATTTCCGTTCTCTAGAGAACTTGGACTAATATAGTCATTGACTGACTTCTATGTGCCTGGCACTGATGACAGTGACAAACATGACAGAAGAGTACCTATTCTCATAAGTGTAGTGGAGTCAAATGACAATAAGCATTTCAGGTCATGATAAATCTTATAAAATAAATTTTAAGAAAGTAAGGAGTTAGAAAATCAAATGAAGCTTACCTGATGGTTAGAGAAACCCCCTTTTGGGTGATAATAATGCTATCAATAATGGCAAAAGTAAACATGTGGATTTGGGAGAAGGGCTTTATGGCCAGACATAAGAGCAGATATACAAAGAAGCTTGGAATATTTGAAGAAAAATAAGAGGGCTAATGTGGCTGAAGAAAGCAGAGGAAAACTGAAGGATACATGTTTGAAGAAATATTCACAGGTCACTCAAATTAGCCTATAGGCATAGTTAGAAGTTTTTATTTTATTCCAAGTTTTTGGAGTTTCTTAAACAGGCAGATAATTTAGTCAGAAAAATACCAATTAATGAATCATTTCTGTATGGAAAAATGCCAGTATGACAAGCAAGCACAAATCCAGTTGCAACTAACAAACCCTCTACATGATGAACTTGATCATATGGCAAGTTATGATTAGTAAATGATAAAATAATAGCTGTGCAACAATGACTAAAGTAGAGAGGATATCTATACATTGATACCTTTCTCAGAACTTCAAAGTCGGTGAATGCTGCCTGGCCTGATGAATCCACTTAGCAGAAGTCCAATATCAAAGTCTGTATCTCAGAGTAACAGCATATTCAGATATTATTTCATGTGAAATTCATTTCCTCTTCATTGACACACACACACAAAATGGTGCCAAGCTTGCTAGGTTTTTTTGGATAGAAGGTATAATGTTGCCATTCTTGCAGATAAAAACATAGATGGCTCTGATCTTTTCCAACTAATACATGTCTTAAATGTATCTATTTCCTTCATTGCCTCCTTTAGGCTAAGGATGATGGGAATTCTATTTATTCTCCTGACAGTTCTCCCACTGCTTGAAAACTCTGTCTTCTTTATTCCTCATCTTCAAAGTTTCATCTCACTGATGGAAAATCTATTTCTAACTTTTTTAACACTGACTCCAGGAGTAACTTTGTAGTAATAGCAAGGACTACATGAGAATAACTGAGCGAAAAAGACAATTAAGCTCCAATTACTGTTCTGTTTCCTGTCAACACTAGACATCACTTCACAGCATTCTTCTCACCTACATTTCCTGTTCTCTGCCTTTTCCTCCTCTGGTTATTCTATTTTGTCACCATCTCAAGATCCTCATAGAACATCTGTGGAAAAATGCCCAGTTCAGCCATCTCTTTAAGGAAAAGGAAGAGAAAGGAAGTTGGATAGTTGTTATTTTTTTTCTTTTTTAATACAAATGGTTCTAATTTAGTTCTTTGTATATGAAAACGCCAAACATGATTACTACACAATCTTTATCTTATACATACTGAGTCTGTGTTGCAGTCACAGGTTGGATTCTGCTGGAAATCACCTAAGAGATAAAGATTACTAGAAAGTGATACTGCAGTGAGTACTGCAAGTGAGTACCCTTGGAAATAACACCTGTGGGAGGGGTGGAAGAGAAATATCCCGTGTAGAGGGAGAAGTTGAGTTGTGATCCAATTCCAACCATGACGTTGGCTAATCTTTTACCATATTCTGGAAATGAAACAGACATTCAGTGTCATCATGAGTTGATCTAGATGGCTTGATCTTTATGGCTCTCCACTGGTCAATCATTGAATGTGATGCAGGCAGAGTTAAGAGAGATCTTTTTAGCTGAGGCATCTCAGAAGACCAAAAAATAATTTGCAGCATTTTGACAACATTCTCACCAACTGAGACAATAAATTCTTCATTTCTGAAGAGATCTAGCATTGCATCAGAGTGAGTGCTTTAGTGGTATAGGGTTATCTGTTAAGTAAATTCTGGTCATGATCCTGAAGAGGAAAGATAGTTGAAGGGACAATTATATGAATAAAGAAGTGACTGGTCCTGGTATCTATAGAATTCAAGTGAAATCAAAGACTGTTTTATCATTAGACTTTTTTTTTTAACCCTTTATACATTTTTTCTTCCTTCCTGGCTCTTTCTCAAATAACTGGCTATAATAAAGGAATCAGAATAATCACAAAATGGCTGTATGCTTGCCTTGGTGATAGGCAAGAAAGTTGGAAAATACGGGATATTATCCTATTTTTGTGTGTTTGGACCCGGAGAAGAGAAAGACTGCTGGGTAGAGAGGAGATGAAGGAGGACTAATTCCCTGGGTTCAAAAGAAAAGTCAGTGGAATGCTATGAAGACCCTCTGAACACACACAATCTCCCCAGAAGGTCTGCACTGTCAGAAGCATGGTGGTTTTTTGTTGTTGTTGTTTTTTGTTTTTAAGATTTTTATTTATTTATTTGACAGAGATCACAAGTAGGCAGAGAGGCAGACAGAGAGAGAGGAAAGCAGGCTCCCTGCTGAGGAGAGAGCCAGATGCAAGAATTGATTCCAGGACCCCAGGATCATGACCTTAGCCGAAGGCTTTAACCCACTGAGGCACCTAGGCGCATGGTGTTTCTTACTTGCACAATCCTTGAGCTTCCATCTCTCTTCTAAGCTTGTGATCAACTGAAAAGTTTCAGGAGCAATAGATGTGTTTTATGATGGAAGCAACACCTGCCAGATTAATGGTTTAGGGCAGTATCCACTGTCCCTTGGTGGTATCTCTCACATCCAAAATTCAAATTATGGAAACAAATGCAAGGACTTTTATAATAAAAATGATTAGCATTTCTAAATTATAGCATACAAAGAGAGGAGCCAAGGATCCTGAAAAGTCATTATAGAGAAGAATGCTGTTAAAAAGTGTTAAAATATAATTAATTTTCTTCTTTTTTTTTTTTAATCTTTTTTTTTTTATCTTTATTTTTTTTCTTTTATTTTTTTATTTTTAAAAAAAAAAAAAAAAATTTTCGCCTGACAAACCCTTGTGTCGAGGGCTGACTTTCAATAGATCGCAGCGAGGGAGCTGCTCTGCTACGTACGAAACCCCGACCCAGAAGCAGGTCGTCTACGAATGGTTTAGCACCAGGTTCCCCACGAACGTGCGTTGCGTGACGGGCGAGGGGGCGGCCCCCTTTCCGGCCGCGCCCCGTTTCCCGGGACGAGGGGCTCTCCGCACCGGACCCCGGTCCCGACGCGCGGCGGGGCACGCCTAAAATATAATTAACATAATTGTCAAGATGATCAGATTATAAGTCGCATATAAATATAAATTGAACACATGTCAAATATTTCATTCCATTAGTTAATTGTTGGTTCAAAGAGCATTTGAAAGGCTAAAATTTTTATAAATGGTAAAATTGCTGGGTTAGATAAAAAGCAGCTTAATGTCCAAAAAGGCTATAAATTACTAAATCCAGGACTATTTACTCCACTAGACACCAATTATTTGCATCTTTACGTACAAAAATCTACAAATTAACCTGTGTTTTCTAAGGCTGAAGCTTTTAACTAATAGTAACTAAATAATGGAACTAAATACACTCTCCTACAATCTAGACAATCCTTGGGAGAGATTTAACCTCCATAAACACTGAAAAGATGTGGTCTGAATTTTTGTCTATGTTCAAGTTTCAGATAATTTTTTGACAAAGTTTTAATATAAATGTACAAGAAATAATTTATTTTTGATTTCAAGAACAAATAGTTTAATAAGAAGTTAGGAAGACAACTATAATCTAAAAAAAAATAAAACAAAACAAAAAACACCAAGAGTTGTGAGTCAGTGATAAAAAGAGTATTAAGAGAATAATCCTAATCTTTAATATATAAATTCTCTAAGTCCTCTGAAAAATTCTAGTTAACAGTATACTTTGTATAGTCAAGTATTTTCATTAAGTTATTTATATGCTTCCTTGTTTGTACCCAGTAGCATTTTAAAAAATACTGCTATTGTTCTGAAAGGATTTACCCAATAGAACAAGCTACTATTCAGTATAGTTAGGGGATAAAAAAAACTGGGCTTTATTAGAAAAGGAAAAGCATGGCGTAGGGTGAAACATGGTAGGGAAATAGAGAACAGAGTCATCTGCAAAAACAAGAAAGAGCCAGAAATGGAGTGCAGTTTTGTAATGGAAGAAAAAATAATTTGCAAATTAACTCGTGTTTTACTTCCTTTTCACTCATTCAATACTGCTATTTTTTCAGGTATTATCTCAAATCTTGTATTCAGCAAAAGTCCTTCACAGATTATGTTAGCTCAGAATGGATTTTAGTTTTCATAATCAATCTTAATGATTTCATCTTCCATTTTTCATTCAATTATATCGTTTTTTTATATTTAATTCATCTTTTAAATTATGGCTCACTGTCCTAGATGTTTTAAGTTCTTTGATTTCAAGAACCATGGGTATTTATATGGACATCAAAAAATTAACAAGAGTAGACTTTACATAAATAATTGTTTAATTATTTGTTTACTTTTTTTTTTAATTGTTTATTTATACGAACAATGTAGCCCCAAAGAGAGTTCGGTGCCTGGGTGTAAGTTATGGAGAAGAACTGAGTTGAACAAGGGAATAAGATCAGAATGTTCATGTAGACACAGGAGAAACTCAAACTAAAATAACCTCAAAAATATAATCAACAACAATGTTCTCCAAAAAACTTTGCTTATTATTTGTTCTCATGCTTTATTTTCTGAATCTGACTCTCCTCATATTTTTTTCTATAAAATACTTGTGAATTAGATTCAATATTGTTCTTTAATTCCTTTTCTGATTTTGTTTGAGACTTTTGAGTAGATTCCTTAGCTGTCTATAGAATGACATGTGTTTGTTTAACAAATGTTTGAGCAAAGCAGAACTAGCCAAAGGAAAATATTGCCAAGTAGTTTATCAAAAAACAAGTATGTACACTCTTGTCAGCATACAGACACAAACACAGAGACAGATACACACACACACACACACATACACACACACACACACACACACACACACACACAAGCATGCAGGTATTTCTTAACGTAGAAAAATAAACTCAATTGTCTGAAGAGTAATAATCTCAGTGATAAATAGAAAACAACAGATAGTCACTTGTACAAATGTTACCCTTTCCTTCTTCCTGCTAAATGACAAAATGTTCAGTGTTATATAAAAGATTTTTAAATGAGCTGAGAAGACAAATTAAACAGATACAAATTTTCTAAACACTTGCATTATGAGCAAAAAAAGTTGTGTAAAGAACCTAATTTTAAAATGACAAGTACCTTTAAGGATTGTCAATTGTAGCAAATTAAAACAATCCATTTTCATCAGTACTCTAGATATTTAACCCCTCCAACAGTCACTTTTCCAATTTTTATAGACTTCATCTCAAAATAAATATCAGTATTTTTAAAGGGCATTCTAAACTGGTGTCTCTAGGTTTCCAGCTTTATCTTTAGACAAAGCTTTTCCATATAGTTAGGTTTTTGCCATTTCACCTCTATCAATAATAATGAATTTTACTTTTCATTTAGATTTACGTAATAAAATATACAGCTTTTCTTTTTTGTTATCTGATCTTCACAACAGTCATATGAGAAAGTTCCTTGAATTCTCAACTTACACATCATTGAACCCACATAGAATTACTCAATTATTTGACTAAGGTCACAAAGGATTTAAGTAGAAGAGACAAATCTTGAAGTAAATTCCTACACCTGTTTTACCACAATTGCACTATTTCCAGTATATGAAATTTGAACATACCACATAGTTTTGTTTTGTTTTGTTTTGTTTTGTTTTCATGTTAATAACTAGCTTGCTACTATATTCATTAGTCTATCCTTTTGGGAAATGCCAACACACTGATTACACCATTTTATTCGTTCATTCCAGGATGGTCTTCCTGTCCTTAATTAGTGATGTATCACAGATATCCTATTTGTATACTCTCTCAACGGCTGTGATTACTAGTGCTCATACTCGATTTTCCTCTGTGCAAGTTCTTCAACTACTGCACTTCCCAGGGGTCTTGTGATGGGGCTGACAAATGAATTGTTCTGGTCAATGAGCTGTAAACTAAAGCAGTATGTGTAATTTCCCCGCTGAAGGATTTCACTGTGAGTGTGGGATCCCCTAGTGATTCTTTTTCCCTTCTGTGGTGAAAGACAAGGCTGTACCCCAAAGGGTGTAGCCAAAAAATGATGATGTAGTATTAATTTGAGGCATCTAGATCATTAGCCAGAGCAGCTCCTTGCTGACATGTGTGGCACATAAAACATAATTGAGAAGTAAATATTTATGTTGACTTTGGCATTTTGGAATTGTTTGCTTCTGCAGCATAACCTGGTCACTCTTAGCATAACACCCTTGTAGATCTGCCCGTTTATGGCACTCACCTGGAAAAACCTCTTTTATCTACTCTGCTTGCATGCACCCGAGCGTTGGACAAGGCTTAAAGAAACATACACAGCCTTTTTGTCTGACCCCACTTTATGATCTTAAATTTCAAATAGGTCCTAAGAACTAACCATACAATTTATTACATTTGTCAATATTATCTTCCATCTTCTGAAAAAGTCAGGACACATCTTCTCCTCCCCTTTTCAAACTCCTCCTGCCTTCTCTGGGTCCAACTTCTTATCTGATGACTAATTTTTTTCATTCCTTGAAAGATTGAAGCAATTTGAAGTGAAGTAGCTCAAATTCCTACCATCAAATTTAATTACCTCTCAGCCTCAATATCCAATTTCTCTACCTAACCCTTTTGATCCGTTGCTTTTATTCCTACCTCAAAACCAGGCTTTCACTTCTGCAAAATACTGTTTTGCTAACTGAATCTTCCTGTTTCTTCTTCCTATAGGAGCATTGATTTGATACTTTTCCAGGATCGTTCCAAATTCTAACAAACTCCCATACAAAACCAAAGAACAACTATAACAAAAACTCCAAAACAAAATTCCTACTTTGGACTCTGATCCCTTCCAATCACTGTCCATTTGTTCTACCCCCTTTGTATTAGAACTTCTTGATATAGTTGTCTTTGGTTATTGTTTCTGTTTTCTAGATTGTCGTTCTCCCTTCAACCTACTCTGAGAAAATTCAGGGTTTTGTTCCCATTGCTTCTTGAAATTGTGTTTGTCAAATTTGGAAATGACCTCCATTTTACCAAACTGAATAGTCAATGCCCACTCCTCTTCTCTCTGGATCTTCTTGAAATATGTAAGCTCATCTTTCAGGAAATTCCAGTCTTCTTGATTGCTTTCTCCTCACTCCACTGGGTGTTCATTTTTGATCTCTTTGCTTTTTCTTGCTTTGCTTTCTCATTCTTAAGTGTTTGAAGATCCAGGATTAGTTGACGTCTGTTCTCTATAATCACTCTATAGGTGAATAAATTTCATTTATCCCTTCACTTTAAATATCATCTTTCCAAATGTATATCTCCAGAGCTGAACTCTGTGTGTGTGTATGTGTGTGTGTATGTGTGTCTGTGTGTATGACATATTTAGTTTATAACCAACTTCTGCCAGACTTCTCCATTTTGATGTATAGTAGTTACATCAATCACAGATTATTCATAATCCTGTTCCTCCTAAGTATCTTCATATACATAAATAACACCACCATTCATCTAGTTGTTCAGGACTAAAATTATTATTGAAACCTCTTTTTTTCAGACCTCATTTGTTTTTCAACTTCATTCTCTATCTTGATGACCACATTATATCCCAAATTCATCTAATACTTGCTTCTTCTTCTTGTACGTGGGAGTGTGAGCTACCATTATTTTGGTTCTCAGGCCATGGTAATGAACTTGTAAAATCTCCGTACTTGAACTGTGGTCTCTTCTTTGCAGAGTCTATCCTTGTAGTATCCAAAGAGCTCTTTGTTGATATAAATCCTGTCATAACATTCAATTTAGCACAATCCTACAACAGTTTTCTTTACAACTAAAATAAAGCCTGAACTCCCTACCATGGTCTACAAAAAACCTATATTATCTGGCCCCTGCCTACCTATTCGGCTAATTTTTCTCTTGTGGCTATTCTTGAGTACATTAAGCTAATTTCTACCTCCAAGTTATTGAACAGAACTACTTACTTTGACTTGAATATTCTCCCTCCAGTTTTCTTACCGCTTTCTCCTAAGCATTTTCAAGTCTTTGCTCAGAAATTTTTTTGAAAAAGTATTTCCTGAGCATCCCATTTAAAACAGCCCTCCAAAAGCCCACTTCAAATCTAAATACCTCATCTCCCTCTATATTCTGATGCTCCCTCATCTTTCTTGAGAAAATATATTATTTCTAGAAATTACACACACACACACACACACACACACACACGCACAAAAAAAGAATGTCCAAATCCCTTATCCAAAGCTTTTCTACTGAAGTTCTCTTGGTGGGCTTCAGTACATTCCAGGATCATTAAATCAAAGAAATGTTGTGTATATGTGTGATATTGGAGAGGTCGTGAAAGGGAGAGGGGACAAATCTTTGCAGAGCTGAGGGCAATAAAGCAAAGCTTGTAAACTTTTGTGAAACATACAATAATTTTCCCAGCAGGGCCTCAAGGTGCTATGAAAATTTCATGATGTATGACATCTGATGATACTTAAGTATATTATCAGCCTACTGAGGGCTCTACAGGCCAATAATAATTCCTCTGGTCTTTCAGTTGTTCGTAACACGAATTTTATGGAATAAAACCTTCAAGAAAATTTCTCTTATTCTTCTACTTGAAAAACCCTGGTTTGAACTTCTAGCATTTCTATATATTTTGTTTTAGTTATAAGCACCAAATGAGTTACTGGGTTTTGGAAAAAAAATTAGAATATTGTTAATGGTACTTAGCATACTTAAAACAATCCTACACAGATTAAAATGGTTCATATGCTATATTTAAAATTTTTATTTGCAATCTAAAATGTATATGAGTGGGCACAATTAATGATAAAATACAATTATCCCATTATATTGCCTTAAACAAATTTTGAAGATGCTGTAATATTTAACTTTTTTCTGTCACTAAACTCTGTATCTTAAAGTTTCATTGCCCTGGATAAAATTAAACATAACATGAAATGTTCTTTTCTTTCCTTTGTTGTGTTTTATTTACATCTGTATCTACATCTGTATTTTCTTATTATTTCCTCAGCAGCTTTTAGTTTCAAACAAGCATAAAATGGAAAGATAGTTAAATTATAGTAGCAAAGAAATTGATTAAGTTTAGGAAAAAACCAAGGGCATCCTTTTCTCTTGAGTCTATTTCATTATATTTTTTATTATTTTAATTTTTTTCGGAAAGTTGATTCTTCCTGTCTCTTCTATTTGGGAAAGAAATCCTCTCTCAGTAGTATAAAAACAAGCATTGCATGTTACATTTGGATGTACAATATGTGAAAATACCTGAATGAGGAAAAAAAGAACTAGAAAAACAATAAATCTATATCTAAGTATAGCAAGATTAGTATGTGGCAATAAAGTCTATTATCCTTTCATCTTCATTTATTTTTTGTTTGTTTGCTTATAATCTGGATTTAGAGTGGTTATAGAAGTCAGGCGCTGATTAAATTGCCCCCACAAGTGAAACAAGATACTTTGTCCTATTTGTAATTTACTGCATTAATTTTTAAAAAGTCTAGGAATCTTTTGGGTGTTTGATACATATTAAACATAGAGGAACAATTCAGATTTTTCAATCTAGCTAATACCACTCAGTATGTGCTATGATATATGCTAAGGTATGTGCTCTGGTGAGTGCTGTGAAGTGGGTAAACCTGGCAATTCGCAGACCTGTATCCCTTGACCTAATAATACATTATATGTTAATAAAAATTTTTTTTCAAAAGTTTACTTTTGTAAGTTCACCATGAAAAGGAAAAGAGATAACAGAAATAGTGATTTGCAATCATTTTTACTTATCTTGGTTTAGCAAATGTACCAGTTCAGTGTAAAATAATCAGACTGATGATGCTCACAAAATAATTATTTCATGTTTTACAATGGTTTCATGAACAAATTAAGAGACAAAATCTTTTGGCTAATTGGAATCAAAGTTGTTATACTATTATAAAATTCACAAACAATAAAAACAAAATGTTGTTACTACAGTTTTTAGCAGTAGTCCACAACACACACAAAATATTATATTACAACCGAAGGGAATTTTATGGTAGACAATTTAAACATGTTTAGTGATAAATAAAAAGACAATACTATTTTGAAACATTACTCTTGATCTAAAGGACTCTTTACCATTAGTGATTGTCAAAGAAATGTCAATTTATGCCCAGATGTCAGAATTCTAAATCATTGTTAAATTATAAGATATGAGATATCAAGGAAAACAAATAAATTAAACGAGTTGGCACAAGGACTAAATCTAATTTAATAGCCAAGACAATCCTAAATCTGGAAGTCTTTACAAAGGAACCAGAAATCTGAAACCCAGATGTTAAAGAAGGTAATTCAAGTTTATTGCGTGCCTGAGGCAACGGGCTAAAGCCTTTCTCTTTCTTTTATCATTTAATGGATCTGTCATTTCCATAGATCATAATTCTCATTTACAGAGTAGTTAACCAATCTAGAATCTAAAATATTCAAGTAAACTTTCTCAGACTTGTGGAAGGAGGCAAGGCTCAGCTCTAGGCCTACCACTCTGTAAACATCCAGTCCTGTAAGTACTAACTAAATTCTTTCCCTAAGAGCGTCTTGGCAATCCACATAATGGAGGTTCACACACTATGGGTATTCATGTGTCATACACATTCACATAGTCCCAATATTCCACAAAACATCAAAGTATGGTCTGTGTACTCAGAGGAAAAATTATCAAACCAAAGTGACAAGGGTAACACCAAAACAATTTGTGGAGAAGTACTCAACTCTCTTATGTCTTTTATTATGTCGAATCATTATGTTTTGTATCTTAACTAGGAAATAGATCCATTAGTATTCATAATGTTTAAAGTAAGAAAAAATAAAAGTAGCAAAATTATCTCAGGCGTTTATGTACAAATTACAGGAAAAAACTTAAAGCTAATGTGTTTCAACACATTGTTGATTAAAAATCAGGCAGAAATTAAAGTACAGAAAATGAAATATTATCATGACTAAATATTGAGCTATTAGTTGTGTCTTTATAAAGTTCTTATTTTACAGAGAGGAAAACAAAATATCACACTTTTAAATTCAAAATCAACTACCCAGGAATCCTAGCTAAAAATTCCCAAGGTTCCCTAGGAATTGTTTTCTAATTGATGCAAGTATAGAAATAAGAGAGTGATCAGTAATAATAGTTAAACTATTTGTAATGAGTAATACAGTACGGATATTGACAGTCTATAAGGGTGTTAGATACTTGCATTTTTAAAAGTCAGTTCTTCATTTGATTCCGGTTTTATGTTATGCACTAATATTACTACAACTGGAAGGTCATGCAATGAATCCACAAATCTGTTTTTACAGAGTATCTACAATTTTCATCTCAAACTAATCATTTTGCACTATATGTGACTCTGGAAATACCTCTGAAATATTTTTATCTCTAGACAAGTCATGAATTTGCAAAGAAAAAGAAAACTCATTCTGATCTCACAATTTCAGGTACCAAATCTCTACAGTTGTCAAAATCTTTAGATATAAATATGTATGTGCTTTAATATGCTGGCAAAGATACACAGATACACATTCATTCAGGATGATGCTTTGACTATGGAAGGGTCTCTCTCCCTTTGCACTCAGGCAGTGCATATTCTTTCAGTGACAACAGTGAAGGCACTCTACTAGTGCCTACAGTATTGCATAAATGTGATAAAAGGATTTCTTTGGGTGCCCTCATCTTGCTCATATAACAAGCATACAAGTAAAGCCATTTCATTTATTCATTAGAATATTAGCATTCTGGGGCACCTGGGTGGCTCACTGGGTTAAAGCCTCTGCCTTCAGCTTAGGTCATGATCTCAGGGTCCTGGGATCAAACCCAGCATCAGGCTCTCTGCTCAGTGGGGACCCTGCTTCCCCCCCACCCTCTGTCTGCCTGCCTCTCTGCCTACTTGTGATCTCTGTCTGGGAAAAAAAAAAGAATATTAGCATTCCAGGGATATGAAGGGTGAACAGAGCTTCCCCCTGTCACTTATCTAGACATAAATAAAGATCTCATTATGATGGAGAAAAAAATCAAATATTTTTCGACCTTAATGCAACTGTAATTTTCTGGATTTGACTTTTTATTTTTTTAGTTGTAGGGAGAAAAATGTCTTTCACTTCTACACTTTCAAGTTCTTGGTTGAGGACTCTATAAAAAGACATACAGGTATCTACCACTTTTTAAAAGTTTGCATTATACCACTTTGCTTTTATGAAAGACCTACATCAGTACCTATTTTCACTGACCAAAAGAAATCAGAAGAGGATTTTCACTTTTATGAAAAAAGGCAAAAAACAAAAATAGTGTTTAGTGTTTGTTTTGCAGCTAGCCTTTGTAGAGGCAGCATGCGGCCAACCAGCTAGAGTAGCCCCACTAGGCTCCTTCCCTGGGAACTACACATAGCATCTCAGTCAAACCACCACAGCTTTGAACTGTGTTTGTGAGCATCTGTGTTTTATCTCAATTTATTTTGTGCATCTGTTAGTAAGATGTGTCCTAAGATATGAGAAAGGGCTGAGAGAGGTTATTTTTTTAAGTCTGGGAATGCTTGAAAAATGTTTCCTGTAAATTAATGTTAATTGCTTCTTTCCTTTAAGCCATGTCGGTTTACAAAAGTTTTCAGAAGAATGTTCTACTTTTGGAAAGCAGGGGAAACCTATATTAACAAGAGAAAAGCACAGAAATATATTTAATACAGGTCTTATGTGACACAGAATCCTTCAAAAAGAAATGAGGACTCAAAGAAGTGGTTCAATTTGAACAATTTTAGGCTAGGTTCGATGAAGAGTGGAAAGTCTTCGGAAAATGTGATAGATTAAAGGAGTGTGAGCTAAGGGAGCTAACTGGGGAAAGCAGAGTAGGGTTTGTTCCTTCAGATTCTTCTCAGTATCCTCCTCTGTCATCGAGATAAGGATATTCCTTTATTCTGCGTGTAGAAAGAGTACCTCTCCCATGACAGTCTTAAGAACAGTGGGAGAAGGTCAACGTCCTTCCTGCTCTTGCTTTTTTTCTCAGATTTCTTCAGGTTAATATATTCAATATGCCAAGAGGCCATGCTCTGGAATAACATGTCCTTAAGCAGTGTGTCTTGTCAAAATCTAAAATTCTAGGGGACCATCTTTAACTAATTTTCTAAGATTATCATAGATATGCATTCAGTTGTTTTGAAACAAAGTATAGTAACATGAGTATATAAAATGAGTCACAAAGATGACTACATTTAATTCATGTCATGGATTCACACTAATATGGGTGATGAGAATGATAATTTTGAACTACACAACATTACTGCTATAACTTAAATACTAACCGTTTCAGATTATATCAGAATTTGTTTCCATATTTCCTTGGATTATCTTCTGTATAATCTTAAAATTTTAGGAATATCAGATCTTATGATTTACAAGACCTAATATCTTCTAGAACTCTCTATATACAATTTAGAAATAAGTAGTTTTTCTTGTTTTAACTTAAGTACAAATATGAAATGAATAATTAGTTTTGGGGAGCCAAAGCTCTTCCATCCAAAGAATTATTTTATTGAAGAAGCCATGAATAAATGTAAAATTGTAAAAATGTAAAAACATTTAAAGGACACAGATTCTGAAAATATTTCATTTTTTCATGTATTATATATGTTTATCTCTCAATGATATGATCTAACAGTAGTAATCATTCAACCACGACTTATTTTGTTGCTACTAGTTTGGCCAGAACATCATTTCATATCTTATCATTTGAAATGTTATTTTCCTAGTAAAGAAGACAATAATTTTAGGCATTTTGGCTATAACAAAAACGTTCAGAATTTTTATCTAAGTTACCTTTCTAAAAAATAGAAATTTTTTATCTAATAGTAAGTGGTAGAAAAGTTACATTCAACCGATCCTTCATGAAAAATGAAAGTAGGGGCACCTGGATGGCTCAGTGGGCTAAAGCCTCTGCCTTCGCCTCAGGTCATGATCCCAGAGTCCTGGGATCGAGCCTTGCATCAGGCTCTCTGCTCAGCGGGGAGCTTGCTTCCTCCCCTCTCTCTCTGCCTACTTATGCATAATATCAAATTACTTCTATGGAGAAAATGAGTGCTATATTAATACAGACAAAGTAAAAGTTATAATTTATAGTTACAAGGAAATACAGCACGCTAAAATAATTTATATTGGTCATGCTAAAGAAATCAGAGAAAACATTGCAAAGATAATGGACATTAGAAGATTTTGGGTAAAAAGATTTTATTCTCTATTGCTATAGACTGAAAGGTCCGTTCCTCCAAAATTTGGATATTGAAACATAATTCTCAATGTGATTGTTATTTGGAAGTGGGGCCTTTGGAAATTAGGCCATGAAGTGATGTCTTCATGAATTGGATTAGTGTCCTTAAAAAAGATCTCAAGAAGCTCCTTTACTGCTTTCTTCATGTGAGGATAACAGTCTAAAAACCAAGGAAAGAGCTTTCACCTGGGACCAAATCTGTTAGTGATCTTGGACTTCTCAGTTTTTAGAACTGTGAGAAATAAACTTGTTTGTTCATAAACCACCCTACATATGTATTTTAATACTGGAATGGATTAAGAATATCTGTCATTCTAGTCAAATTGACAACTGTCCAGCATTCTCAGTATCTTCTCAACCATCAAAACCTTTAGTGATTTGAACTAAATTAAAAATTAAAAAAGAAAGAAAGAAAGAAAGAAAAGATAAGAAAAGAAAGATAAAGAAAAAGGAAATTCTTCATACAAGGGTCCCAGAACTGGGCTTTTCAGGTGGTTGATAATGACTAATATCTAATCATCTTTGTCAATAAATTTAGCCTTGTTTTTAAGAATCATTTTATTTTATTTTATTTTATTTTATTTCATCTTGTTAAGTGTACTCTTTAATTTCCATCCCCAACTTTTCCAATCTCCTCAGATCATTCCCCTGAGGTAACCACCAGTTGTTCTTTATAGTTAAGAGTCTGCTTCTTTGTTTGCCTCTCTCTCTCTCTTTTTCCCTTTGCTCTTTTGTTTCTTAAATTCCACAAATTAGTAAGATCATATAGTATTTGTCTTTCTCTGGATGATTTATTTCACTTAGCATTATACTCTCTAGCTCTATCCTTGTTTTTGCAAATGGCAAGACTTCCTTCTTTATCATGGCTGAATAATATTTTATTGTATATTTGTATACTAGCTCTTCTTTTTTTATGTATTGATAGATTCTTGGGTCTTTCCACAGTATGTCTATTGTAAATAATGCTGCAATAAACATAGGGGTTTATGAATTCCTTTGAACTAGTGGGTTTCTTTTTGTTTGGTTGGTTTTTGTTTTTTGTTTTTTTTAATTTGGGAGGTAAACTCCCAGTAGTGCAATTCATGGATCATATGGTATTTTTTTTTTTTTCCAAAGAACTTCCATACTGTTTTCCATAATGGCTGTGACAATTTGCATTCCCATCAATAGAGCATAAAGCTTCTTTTTTCTCTACTGCCTCCCCAACACTTGTTGTTTCTTGTGTTTTTTACTTTAGCCACTCTGACAGATGTGAGATGACATCTCATTATAGTTTTAATTTACATTTCCCTGCTGATAAGTGATATTGAGCATCTTTTCATGTGTCTGTAGTTTATCTGTATATCTTTGGAGAGAAATGTCTGTTCATGTTCATTTTTTTATTGGATTATTTGTTTTTTGGATACTGGGTTGTATCAGTTCTTTTTATATTTTGGATGCAAACCCTTTATCAGATATGTCATTTTCAAATATTTTCTCTCATTTAGTAAGTTGCCTTTTAGTTTACTTTTTTCTTTCACAGGGTAGAAACTTTTTATTTTTATGTAGTCTCAACCTTGTAATACAATTTGTCTTTCTAAGTGTCACTAGTTTTCCTGTAATTGTTGTTTTGAACATGTTCTCTGCAAAGATGCAGAACTATTCTCCAAACCTCTCAGCTCCTAGTTATTAGGGTCATTGACTACACAACAAAAATATATAAACCTGAATAAAGTTCAAAGACCAATATGTTTAAGGATTAGTCTACCCTATTTTGAAATTAACAGTTATTTTGGCCAGTGAGCCATTAGTCATGTAATTATCTTGCACCAGCATATACATCTACACAGACATCCATACATCTATCATATATGTCTACAGCAGAGAAATGTGACATCAAACTTTTATTGTATAAATTCCTTACATGAAAAAACACTGGCATTTATTGATAGCACTTATTTATTTATCTTTAAAGATTTTACTCATTTAATCATTAGACAGAGAGAGAGAGGCAGAGGCAGAAGGAGAAGCAGGCTCCCCATGGGCAGGAGCGGGAGGCCAAACTCCATTCTAAAACCCTGGGCTGATGACCTGAGCTGAAAAAGCAGACACTTAACTGACTGAGTCACCCAGGCACGCCTATTGATGGTATTTATCAAGTGATGGGAAACAAAAAATTCAAATAGTGAGAATAACAGTGTATTTTCAGAAATACAATTAATTTCTGGAAATGCACTGATATTTTTGTGAAAATATTAATTTATAAAGAAGATTAATGTTTTTATTAATGTACAATGGTGTCCATATCTTTCCAGTTATTAGCATATAAATGTTTGCTATTTGAGGAACATTCTTCTAGATCTCAAGGTACCAAGAAAAACAAATTAATAAAAGGATCAGTTTAAAATTTTATTTCCTGAATGGTCCGTTTGTATACTTAATCTGATTTGGTACAGACTAAAGTTACACAACAGAGTATCCCAGTGACTGAATACTTGAGACTGACATTTAAAGATAAATCTTCTTCAGAAGTAAGTGATGGTAAAGCATGCTGGGCCACCATTCCGTATAAGGGCAATAAACCAGACCTACTCAAAATTAATTAGTTCAGTTGTTTATATTATATTCCCTAACATTTATTGAATGAAGTTTAAGACTGATGTTACTTAATTTCATATTTTTAACTTATTTATGTGGTCTTCAAAGCAATTCCAAGTCATTTATTATCATAATGGTCAAGAGATGAGCATTTCTTTGTTGCTCACAGCCCCTATATACAACCTGCACTTTTCTCTCAATGCTGTAGGCTTTTCTAATTATGGAGAAGTCTGAGAGATGGAGTATTCACTGTCATAAAACTTTGGGAGAATGTCTTTTTGATATTTACTATGATCAAGTCTGATACTAATTTTAAAAATTGTGGCGTATGTGCATATTTTCAATATATTTAGCATTTACAGAAATAATCTTGGAAATAAAAAATAAGGAAGAAATAAAAAAATGAATACTTGCTATTTCAATTCCACTATGGAACATAATTATTTCTTTAAAAATGTCTTTTTTTAAAAACGATTTTTCTTATTTATTTGATAGAGACACAGCGAGAGAGGGAACACAAGCAGGGGGAGTGGGAGAGGGAGAAGGAGGCTTTCCCACCAAGCAGGGAGCTCAATGTGGGGCTTGATCCTAGGACCTTGGGATCATGACCTGAGTGGAAGACAGACGCTAAACGACTGAGCCACTCAGGCACCCCTAAGAATGGCCTAAATGTAACTTTTCTATAAAGTATCTTTCAGCATTCAGAACATTGAAACCAAACCCGGATATAGCTTCAATAACTTCACTGTGATTATATTCTATTTTTATCTCTAGGACCCCTGAGTGCTGGGCAGCTCTTTTGAGAAAAACAACAAAACTGAAATCTTAAAACTAAAGGCAAAAGAAAAGTTGGCCTCAGGTATGGGAAAGAATGTATTGCTTTCCAAAGGCCATTCTAGCCTGGAAGGAGAAAGGAAGTTTGTGTGGAGATAGTGGTAACTGCTTCCAACTGTCAGCACTAAGTCCTGACTTGCAAGCTGAAGCTTTGCAAGCATTTTGGGGCAGAATGCATTTATTTTTCAACAAGTCAGCAGTTCCTAACAAAAATTCACCTATGCATAGACTTTAGGCTGCATCTAAATTATTGATGAGTTTAGTAACTTGCTGATAGCAAAGTTTTTCGGGTCCCAGGCTTGTAATATGCAAATGCTCAACTGCTCCTTCTTAAGTATAAAAGCTTTTTAAATTGCCTTTGATATTTTATCAATAAACAATTAAAAAGGAAAAAACAAGAATAAGAAGAAAAACAAAAGAAAATTACTTCACAAAATCTCTGTGGGATGTATCACATAGCCAGATAGATTTGCTTTTCTCCTAAGAGAGAGATAGAAGTTAGAGATTTTATTTCTAGATACAAAAATTTAGAATCATTTGAAAATAACAATAATATTATATACTTTTAGATCATGTAAAGCATGTTTTAGAGGTTAACTATCGGTCTAATAATATCTGAAAGGTTTTTAAATGTAAAAGATGCTAAAGAAGTTTGGAAGATAAATTCTCCAGAATTCTTAAATTTGGGGGTGTCAGTTAAGAAGGGGATGAGTCAGTTGAACATAATTGCTTCATATCTCTGTTTAATTCTTTCTGCTTCAGGGTTTCTCAACCTTGGCATTAGGGACCTCTTGAGACTCATAATTCTTTGTTGTGATGAGCTGTATTATGCTTCATAGGATGTTTGACATCATCACAGGCTTCAACTAAACTGAAGGCCTGTAGCACCACTCACAGTAGTAGCACCACTTCCCCAACCAAAACTATCTCAACTGTTTCCAGACATTGCCAAATGTCTCCTGGGTAAGGCTGGGCAGTCAAAATTACTCACTGTTGCAAATCACCACTCTAGTGAGTAGTGACCAAATGGCCAATACTAGATCAAAGGAGAAAAGAAAAATTAAACAATTTTTAAAAACACAATATGTCCCTAAATTGTAAAACATATTGATTTTGCAATCCATTAACAGACTCTAAAATAAATGTGTAGAGATATGTTTAGAGATAGAGTATGGAATGTACATAATCAAATTACAATCAATCACACAACTTTGAGTCAACTTTTAAACAGGAATTGTATATATTGATAAAATACATAAATGAGTCAAAATTTTATTTTTGTTATTTGGAATCAATGATGGCCAAATACTTTTAATTGGAACTCCCTTATCTATATCATTCATTATCTTACTGAATTGTTTATGGATCACTCAGTGCCAAAAAGATTCAGTGGGAAAAGACAAGATAATTATTGGAATGGGTCCTTGAGTCAATGAATGATGGACAACCCACAATAGCTAGGTAGTTTCAATAATTGTATTACATATATTCTTGGGCAAATATAGGTAAAATATCATGATAACTGCTTAGCTTGCTTAATTAACACAGATCCAAGTCATATAATGGCTGGGAATTAAAAACAGATTTCCCTCCAATCTTTTGTATAAGAGAATGAAACTATAACAATCTCTAAAAAAATTATATTCTTAATGTTCATTTCATGAACCAAAAGACAACCAAGATAGAGCTTTAAAGGAAATTTGAATTTACTTATGAGTCAATGTAGTACATAAAAGTTCTAGGGTTTATGCAGACATTTCTTGTATATGATAAGGATACAAAATAAATTTTGTACAGCCACTACTGGATCACTTTTGTCTCCAGCTGCTTGTAGACTAGCAGGTAAATGTAGGAGCTTCTACAGTGATGGCACCAGGGACCCTGATTTCAATGCCATTCTAGTTGTTTCTATAAGAAAATACTGCTGTATGTCTGAAATGAAAGGGATTCATGGGGGTGTTTCTTGGTGTTTCCTTGCCAAACAATAATTATGAACAGCAAGTGCAACAACCAAGACCTGACACAGATAGGGAAACTAAAGTTTAAGATACTCAGGGGTGAGGGTCTAAGTGATCCAACCAGGTAAGCAACCGGGGCCATCAAAGTGCAGTCTAGGTGATGAAGTCCCAGAACCTAAGTCAGGTTCGGTGGGGTGAGGAGGTTCGGAGCTGACGACTAAAGAAAGAATTCTTAAGACGTCGTTAGTGCAAAATGGTGGTTTATTAAAGCACGGGGACAGGACCCGTGGGCAGGAAGAGCTGCTGCCCCGGGTTGTGAGGGTAGGCATGTTATATACCCCACGGTTGGGGGGGAGGTGAGGGGAAGGGATGGGAGGTTTCAACAGAGTTCTCACATGTTAGGGAGGGCCTACAAGGTACCAGGGGGAGTCCTTGCCCTTATGGCTTGATCAATGTCGTCTTTAGGTCAGGCATTAACATCAAGATAATTGGGAAATTCTTGGTGGGGTGTTATGATCCTGCTATCATTCACATTCCCTTCTACCTCAGTCTCCTCCAGTTTATGGTGGGAGGGAGACATTAGGGCTTCAGGAACTGAGAGTTATTTGCCTCTGGAAATTTGTGCTATTGATAAGGTAACCTCCCTGTTTAGGTCTCTAGGACATCTTGTAGGGCAAGGGAGATTCCTGTTCTGCAGGATTGCGATCCCTGCAAGTTAACTATTTATTGTTTTATGGCAGTCAGGGGTGCCTGAGGAATGCTACACATATGGAGGGGAGTGGGTGAAGAGGGAGTGCAAGGCACCAGGTTCTGCTTTGTCCTCATCATAGGGGAGGGTGACTCTAAAATGGCTGGAAAAGACCTGAGGTGATCGCTCTAAATTCGGGCCTCAGGACAGGCTGCGAGTAAAAGGGATCTGCTCCTTGTCCCATTAATCCCTCCCTTTTTTCATTTAGTTTTTGTGTTTTGTTTTGTTTTGTTTTGTTTTGTTTTTTTAAAGATTTAATTTATTTATCTGACAGACAGAGATCACAATCAGGCAGAGAGAGAGGAGGAAGCAGGCTCCCCGCTGAGCAGAGGGCCCTATGTGGGGCTCGATCCCAGGACCCTGAGATCATGACCTGAGCTGAAGGCAGAGACTTCAACCCACTAAGCCACCCAGGTGCCCCTTGTTTTTGTTTTTTAAGATTTTATTTATTTGAGGGAGAGAGAGAGATAACTCAGGAACAGGGAGAAGGGGCAGAGGGAGAAGGAGAAGAAACAAAAGGATCAATCCCAGGATACTGGAATCATGATGTGAGCTGAAGGCATATGCTTTAACCCACTGAACCACCTCTGTGCCCCTTTATTTAATTTTTTAAAGATTGGGAAAGCCACCATCTCAACCAGGACTTTGTGATGAATGGGAAGTGTAATGCCTAAGTAAAGGGAAGTGATACAAATGTGGGATCTCTCTCCTATTGTGTATCACTCCACATATTTTCTGTCCCACCTCTTACACCTGGTGGGTGCGTTGGTTTTTTACCTATATTCACCACCTTTTTACAGTTGCACATTGATAACATCTCGCCACCATCTGCAGCATGGGCACATCCTGTTCTCAGGCTTACCTAGTACAAAAAAGTGGGCCACATTGACAAACCTACTAGACACTCATACTTGGGCAACTGAGACATGAAGGAAACTTGGAAGGATGAGTGTTGACAAAAAAATGCTTCACACTTTCATTCCCTAGCAGAAGAGTGCTGTGGCACATTTCTTAGGGCATTTTAGAATGCTCTATTGGGAGGAGGGTGCCTGGGTGGCCTTAGTTGGTTAAGTCTTTGGCTTAAGTCATGACCCTGGGGTCCTGGGATGGAGCCCCGCATTGGGCTCTGGCAGGTGTCTGCTCCTCCCTCTCCCTCTGCCTCTCTCCCAACTTGTGCTCTCTCTCTCTCAAATAAATAAAGTCTTTAATTTAAAAAAAAAAAAAAAAAGGAGGTCCTATAGGATAGAGATCTAGGTACTTGAAACCATAGTCAACTTGATAAAGCATCCTTATATGCTGTATCTTTTTGACCTCCTGTCCCCAAGAGCCCATTTAAACTGTATCTTGGAGTTATAATTATAAATAAATCACCTGTACACAAGACTTTTTCTCAGGCCGTAGGTCAAGGTATCCCAGACTAATTACTCCGGTAGAGAAGATCCTTGTGATAAATAATATTAAGAGGTCAAGGTAGAAAAGAAAATTAGAAAAAAATCACTTTCTAAAGGCATGGAATACTTCTACTGAGATATTTACTTGGTGAATAAATTTATTAATTAACAATCAACTGAAAAATATTTGTTGCTAAACTAGCACTTATTAATTGCAGGTATCATTATGGTGAATAAGACATGATTACTGAGATAAGGCTTAAATATTTTAAAAGGTATTAAAATTAAAAATTTAACATAAGTACAATAGAAAATGAATGGTGTGAAATAGGAAAAGAATGAATAGGAGGATACAAGTTTGTTAGATGTTCAAACAAGAAATGATAGTGGCTTAGACTATGTTGTTTGCTTTGAGAATTCCATTTATTTTTAGTTCTTATTTACTATCTCTTGAATTGTCTATAATTTTAGTTCACAGCTCTCAGCTAAAATAATTAAATAACAGAAGTTTTTATTATGCTCTATTCATTAATAGAATAGTTTTCTTTGAAAAGTAGCCACATACTGAAAAAGTAACTTGTGCTTTGGAGGTAAAAGATGAAAAGTTTTTATTCCTGATATAGCATTATGCAAATAAATAAACAAATCATATGCAAATAATAAATCATATTAAAAAATTAAGTCAATCTCTAATGGAACCTCTGTCCATTCACTGTAAGGTTGTTCTGATGCAAATCTAGAAGGGTGGTTCTATTACTTAGTAAGATAAAGTATATAAAATTCCTGGTTCTTATTAATTGCTGAATAAATAATACCTATGAATAAGTGGGTAAATTATAATTTTGCTTCTTGGTTTATTTCTTTTTATTATTGTAACAGAAGACAATATATGTGAAAATGCATGTCATGTCTGATATAATGCAGATATTTGAAGAATATTTCCTGTTCCTTTCCAGACTATAAGAATTTATTCTTGGGCTATAGCTATCCAACATCCTTATTTACAAGCAAATCATATGTTTCAGTCAAATTTCTATCTACACAACAGCAAGCAAAGTGACCAATGTAGGAAATTAGAAGCCCTTCCCTACAGTGCCCAGACAACTATACTATTTATGTTTTGTGAATGCTTTTTTTCCCCCCTAGGCTGTAATTGGAATTTTAAAAGTTCTCTCTCATCCTTCTGATGTGAAAATCGTCTGCAACATTTTGTATTTAATAAAATCTACTAAAGTTAAAAAGAACTACTAAAATTTTTAGCTTTATCTCCAAGACCTAAGATTCATTCTTTGCTTCAAAATAAATATTTAAATAGAAGTCGGGTTAAAGCCTGTAATTTTTGTCTAGTGGTCTTCTCATAAAAGATGTGCCTCTTTAGTTGGTTTCCTTTCTATTATAAGAGCACAGACCAGGGAAGTGAAAACTTACTGTCAAACATGAGATGCACTATGTTTGTAAATATTTACCTCAAGTTAGCAATGGCAAAAAAAAAAAAACAACAAAAAAAAACATATCTTTCAGTGGAATGCAATTTATTCTCATCTCCAAGTATACATATCTTGATGCCAAAAGGAGAAAAGCTGCCGTGCAAATCCTTCTGGAATATTTTGCTCTTCAAAACAGACTAAAAATAAGAATAATATTTAAAGGAGTACACCAAAATGTGATAGATGTACAATCTGTATGTAATTCTTTCTTTTTGCACTTACATTTACATAGTATTTCTTTTTTTTTGGTTCTACTGTTAATCCATTTTCTATTTTAAAGGTATGTAATGAATGATGTTACCTATGTATTTAAGTCTGTACATAACACTAAATGTTTTTTATGAAAATAGTTCTAAATACCACTTCTAACTCTTCCCTCATTTCTATTCTTATAATAACAAAACATGCAGTTGGAGTAATCCCAGTACTTTAAGTGATTTATTAATTGAATATAATAAATTTTGCAAAAAATAATTGTCATGAGCTTCCATCATATTTATGTTGATAAACAATATACTTCAGATACGTATACATGTGTGTATATAAAAATATATATATAGCCATCAGTGGCTTAATTTTAAGTTGAAACATAGAGCATATTTAAGGAAAATAGGATATCTAATTGAAAAATTATTTGGCTTAGCAAAGTAGATATTTTATTTATTATGTTTTTTAAAGATTTTATTTATTTATTTGACAAAGAGAGATCACAAGTAGGCAGAGAGGCAGGCAGAGAGAGAGGAGGAAGCAGGCTCCCTGTGGAGCAGAGAGCCCAATGCGGGACTCAATTCCAGGACCCTGGGATCATGACCTGAGCTGAAAGCAGAGGCTTTAACCCACTGAGCCACCCAGGCACCCCCAAAGTAGACATTTTAAAAGGACAAACAAATCAATGGGCAGCATGGGCAGTCTTCTGAAAAATAGGATTTTTTAAGAAGCTCCTTGAAACATTGAACATCCAAGCATTTCAGTACTATGTTTAAAAACTGATGCTAAAACCTATGATTCAAGGAATATTTTAGAAAAAAATTATGCCTGGCTACAAGAAAGATTGTCGATAAGGAAACTAATTAGGAGGCTGTAACACTTTTAAAGAGTGAAGGCAGGGGATAGGAAGGGCCAGAGCTAAGGTGGTTCTGTGGAAATGGAAATTAAGATATCATAAAGAAAACCTCATCAGGATTTTGAAATAAAAAGAAAATGGTTCAAAGCTGTTAGAAATCCTAAAGTTCTCTCAGAGATTTTAATCTTGCTAAGCTACAGCAGTTGTGGTGATATTAACAAAAGTAGAGAGGTCAGAGGGGTAGTTGGTTTTCATACCTGTGAAAGGGGACTAGATTAATGAATTAGCTACCACGCAATACTGCATATAAAGTGATTAAATAGTAACAGGTTGATCAACTGATTTAGTCGAGGTAAATGGAGATTTATTCCAGATTGTGTATTGAATGCCATGGTACGCTGGGAAGAAAGACTCTTTTTTTTCCCACTTTACACCTTTATCAGTTTTGCTAAAAACGATTGTACAAGTTTCTCTATGTGCCTCAGTGCACAGAACAAAAAAAAATGATTGCAGCCAAGAGCATATGATTTAGAGATAGAGCACATTTGCACAAGGAGCTATCATGTTAGAAAAAGAGGTAAGCTATTTCATGCATGTTTAAAAAATAAGGCAACCAGCCAGAAATTGGTAAAGCAAATTGGACAGGGGCAAATAATCCCATAGCTGACCACTGATCATGAATCAGTACTCAATGCCCTTTGTGCAGGTACAAAGGAAATCATAGCATTTTGCTTATTAGTAATAAACACTTTGTATTTATTATTAGTAATAAAGACTTTCTGAAGCAAGAGTGGACTTCCCAGTATTGTTGATTTAGGCAAGGGAAAAATGGAATCTGAAGAAACAGATCCACATTAATTCACATTGAGGTGAACCCATATCCAGGTTTGAACGACACCATTCACTTTTAGTTTTCAGTTCCTTACATAAGTAACAGTTTTTTATTGTTTTTTGTTTGTTTGTTTGTTTTATTTTTTTTAAGATTTTATTTATTTGACAGAGAGAGATCACAAGTAGGCAGAGAGGCAAGCAGAGAGAGAGAAAAAGAGGGAGAAGGAAGCAGACTCCCTGCCTAGCAGAGAGCCCGAAGCAGGACTCGATCCCAGGACCCTGAGATCATGACCTGAGCTGAAGGCAGAGGCTTAACCCACTGAGCCACCCAGGCAACCCAAGTAACAGTTTTTACATTTCATGTTGTGACTTGTTTAGAAATATTTTAATTACAATATTATATCCTGTGCTATGAGCTAGTGTGTCAGCTTACTACGATATAAAAGTAATACCATATAAAAGTAAACTTTATACCTTACCCAGGAAAGTGGGTGCCCAGGCATGAGGAGCCAGTTCAAAATGTTGAAGATTAATGTCTCCAATAATCTTATAAAAAGATTATTGGAGACATTAGCTGTCCTCTCTACTCTAAAAATATGTTACGTTACAGTGATTGGAAAGGCAGCACTCCTTAGAACACTAATAGTAAAGAGTGAGCCTGAAGGAACTTGACAATAAAAATATTACTATCTAATAATTATGGAATACCTTAAATATACAACAAATCATAAAGTGCTCACTTACAATATTGAATTTAAACCTGACAGAAAACTGGAATGTGAATGTTGCTATGATACCCACTTTACAGATGAAAAAGATAAGAGAAAATAAATGATATTTTCAAAGCCACAAAGAAAAAAAAAAGAGGAGCCAGAATTGACTTTAGTTGCTCAGTTGTATCAAAATCCAAAACTTTATCACTGAATTACTATACTAAATTTTCTTACAAAGTGAGGGTTTTAGATAATAGTTTTCAGTTTTGTGAAACAAAATTAATTTTTATATGTGTCTTGAACAAACATATCATTGAGTTGTTAATACTTAATCATTGAGTTGTTAATAGATCACTAAGATTTGCAATTAAAAACTATTTCTTTATTAAATATAACACAACTCAATTGTATAAATAAATCCTAGATTCCATAAAGTTCAATATAAATGAGTTAATGGAGACATTTTTTAAAAATTTAAATAAATAAATAAATGTGTGATATAAATAAATAAATAAATTTTAAATGATGGAGATGTTTTCTAAAATCTCGGGACAGACTTAATTTCGGGATCTTTTCCTTTTTCTTCTTATTTTAATATTGATAATGGAGGCATTTTGAGACTGAGAGAAGGAATCATGGGATAATTTTGAAAGAAATCATACTATGAAATGTAATGGTAGGTGCTACTTTTTACACAAATTGCTGGAATAATCTAAAACCATACTCTAAGCACCTGCTAATCAGTGTTAAGTATTTATGGACTTTGTTTTGAGGATGTATGCTTTCACATTTTTTATTGTGAAGTCTAAACGATTCATTCTAATTAACGGAAGAAACACAAAAGGACGTGTCATTTATAGTATTTTTCGCCAATGTTACAATTTACCAAAATTCACATTATTAACAAGAATTTTTAAAATATTATATCTCTAATGTATTCTCCCACTAAGCAGCTATTGTCACAGTTCACAGTCATGATTCCTGAAAAAGGTGGGGGAAAACTATTCTAGCTCTATTTGACAGATGAAAGAAAATAAGGGCAAAATTCTTAAATATCGGGCTATCAGACCATCTGGGTCTGGGGAATTTCAATGAACTGGACACAGAACAAGTCTCCTCAGTGATGACGGTGAGAAAATACCTGGGGGGATTCACAAGAAGAGGCTTAAATTACAGATCAGGCCTGCATAATAATAGTGAATGAGTCTTAGCCTTTGTTACAGAAAATAGGTTGGTTCCCAGATTACCTAAGGATGTAACAGAGAACTCCACAGGACAGATGGGAATCCTGAAGGAAAAAAAAAAAAAAAGAAAGAAAAAGAAAGAAGAAAGAAACTGTACAGTTTCATGGACATTTTGGTGATACCTTTCATAATATGAATAGAGGCTTAGAGAGACAATGGACTAGACTAACTAACAGAAATTCTAACTGTTTTCAGTTGTCCCAAAGTGGCAAATTTCCAAGAGGCTCCTTAGGATGAAAAACACAGAGGTCATGAAGGATACACCTAGAAGAATACTTAAACACTGCAACTTTGAATATTCTTTAATTTGTACGTACTGCACAAATGTCTTAACTGTTCAGTATCAATGGCAGTAATTCAGGACCTAGAAATTTACTTTTCTTCTTATTGCTGTTTGCACTTTGAACTATGAAAGCCACATAATCGAATTCTCTGTATCTTGTAATTGAGGTTTACAATACAAGTTTGTACATAATGATGATTTAATACTTACTTTATGATGTTGTATACAACATCATATGTATACAACTGTATGATGTTGTATATGATGTTTATGTTACACTCAACAAACATGTGAATCACTTCTAGGAGTCCTATATTTTCTGTATATCAGTGATTTATTCAGCAAATATTTATCAGGCATCCACTATATGGCAGGCACATAGTGGAAAAAATTTAAAATGAGATTTTATTTTATTTTTTTTTAAGATTTTATTTATTTATTTGACAGAGAGAGAGATCACAAGTAGGCAGAGAGGCAGGCAGAGAGAGATAGGAGGAAGCAGGCTTCCCTGCCGAGCAGAGAGCTCAATGCGGGGCACAATCCCAGGACCCTGAGATCATGACCTGAGCTGAAGGCAGAGGCTTTAACCCACTGAACAACCCAGGCACCCCTAAACTGAGATTTTAAATATAAGATGATCATTCACTTTTTAGTGATTCTATATGAATTTGATGGTAATACTGTTAATATTTTCGTATTTAATAATGTGAATATCTGCCTTCTATTAGAGTCCATGTGTTATATGTTTAACAGAGAAATGATGATGTACCATCAGAACTTTGTAAGAATAATGTGGTTCTAAAGCAATGTTTTATTCTTGAAATTTATCTGATATTCTAATAATTTCTATAAATTATTTAAAATTATTTAATAAAAGATAATATCTCCATATTACCTTTTCCTTACTGACTCCTATGTTTATTAAACACTAAAGTCTTTATGTGAAGTTTAGGGTTTTTTGTTTTATTTACCTTATTCTAGCCACCTGGAGGATGAGTAATCCCATATGTAAATGGTAAATGCCATTATTCAGTAGGATGGAATTCCTAGGGAAATACAGGGAGGATTAAAAAAAAAAAATAGAAATACATTGGTAGCTCTCTTTGTTGCTCAATGAATCATCTTTCCATTCTTGTTCTTGAATCCTTTCTAATTTGGATCACTTAATAGTCTATGCAGTAATATGGGCCTGAGGGTGGCTCTCACTTGGGGAGACAATCCCATGCTTGCAATATCTCCTAAACCAAATGTGACATCAAACATAAAAGGACTGAATGACTATCTTTGACATGCTTTTTTAATCTTATGAGAAATTTTTTTTCCTCTTGTTTAAAAATAATAGTCGATATCAATTTCAATGTCAGTAGAATCTTGAAGATAGACTTAGGATGTAGTCTAGATTTGTATATAAGGGTAAAATGATTCTTCCTGCCATATAGTTAATTCAAGTTATTTTGCTGAGAAGAATATGTGGATTGTTTTCCTTCAAGCAAATTCTCTTCAAAACTCCCTTTCGTTTGCATTTCTGTAGTAGAGCAACTAGAACATTAAAGATTTCATTTGTCAGAGGTTCTTGAAACATATCTAATTTAAATTTTGGCACAGCAATGCCTTCACTGGAAACTTGAATTAAAACTGGGTTTTTTTGGGAGAGGGGTGGGGTGTGTGATAAATATAGCCTTTTATGTTTGGTCAGCAAAGAAAAAAAAATGCAGAATTCCAGAGCTAGATGCTGAAGAAGCAGTCTCCTGAGTCATCTGGCAATTTTTTTGGTCTTAGCAGGAGCAGCAGTTTCTTTAGCATCTTGGTCAATACTGAGACATTAGGAATCATTTCTGGAAGTCCAGGCCAGCCATTTTTCTCTTCAGCTCTCCCAACAATTCAGTAAATATTTTTGTAATCTTTATGAAATCCCTGTACTGTGAAACTAACTAGGTTGTATTCATTCTCTGTAACTAACCCCTGATCTGTGCCTCCAGCATCATAAGAAAACATAATGTGTGTAAGCTCATAGTCATATTGTGATAAACAATATAAATAATATGTCTTCTCCTTGTGTATCCATCTGCATATCTTTCCTGAGACTCTGGTTCTTGTAACTAGGATTAAGAGGTAAATACTCAGCCAGACACATAGTAAGTCCCAAATAAATATCTTCTGACTCATTTTTCTGTAGCTTGTATGCATAAGGTTTTAAGGCACACCATAACAACCCAGGACATGGCTTCTATTTTTTGTCTTTGCAGTTCATATAATATGTACTATATCATTACTGGTTGAAGTATATTTATTCATTTTTCTATACAGTATGATGCCTTTACTGAGTTAAAAAAAAAAAAAGAATAATCTTTTCCCTATAGTATGGAGAAATCCAGTATATACTGAGAAACTAGAATCTGATAATTTAAAATCAGTCTACTTACTAAAATAACATTTCTAGAAATCATATCATATGCTAATATCACATTTACTATAGTAATATTTGTAGGAATTGTAGTATAAACAACTATCATAAACATGTACTTCTACTTTCTAGAAATTATAAGCTAATATTAAAAATAATGCATTATGTTCACTTTTAACTCTTCCAAAACCTTCTCTAGGCAACAACCTATCCTGCTTGTCTATGCACTTGGACATCCCCATATTTGACATACTATGATACAATTGTCCAAATCAGAAGAGATGAGAATTTGATCTTCAAGTCCAAAGATTGAATTTTTTTTTAAAATAGTGAGCCTCATAAAAGTATCTGTTTCTGAATTCATTATTGCCGAGTCTTTAAATCATTTGTTTTATGATACTAAATGTCTCACACCTTTATTTCAGCTGCCTGTGTAACTGAGTCTATGAAAGAAGCTTATTAATTACACTGCATAACCCATAAGTCAGACCTTTAAAGCTGTGCTTTGCACAACAGGAATCAACAGAACAATGGTTCAGTATGAGTTTTAGCCCTAACATCAACATTTAATCCAAGTTATCACCCAGTTTTATATTGGACTGTGAGGCTATGTACATGTTCATTGTCTGATACCGAAGTCTTTCCTGGATCTTTGAGAGAAATAATTGAGTTGAGAATGAACAGATTAAACCCTGCTGGATACTGGCACTCGGAGGAAGATTCCACAAATGCGACCAGTTAATCATAGCTCTTTGACATCTTTCTCTTTGATGGTGACCAGTCCCCTTGAACACATTACAGGAACTTAAACTATTAAGAAATAATTTACCTTTTGACTTTTACTTCTTAAGTGGCAGATCCTGTCTTCTGGTAATTCTATGAACAACATTTTCCTCTTGCTTCTAAACTTAGTTTATTCTTTTTTTTTTTTTTTAAACCAAACCTAAAGCCTTGTTGTTTTTTCTATTGTTTGATATATTCTGTGAAACATCACTTGTCTTTGTTTAAAAAAATTATGTTGTGTAGAAAACACTGACTTTCTTCTAATTTGGAAGAGATGGCCTATGACAAATTTTCTGGCCAAATGTTTAATCAGTGCCTATGACTTGGATGTATAGACCAAAGCCTTTCCTGATTTTCTACCCCAGGGGACTAGAGGCAAAATGTAAATATCTTAAGGGCCATCTCCAGTGATGCAGGACAGGATCTAGACCAGGAATGAAGTTGCTGTCTCCCTGTATGCTCCTTTCTGGACCATTAATCCTCTTATTTACTTCCTATGACAGAAATACATCCAACCAAAGAAGGAACACCAGACCCTGGGCCCTTGGGGACACAGACGGTTCCACTTTCCACCTAAGTGCTCCCAATGTATCCCTATTCAATTCCCACTGTAGGTCAGAGTACTAGGTGAGGGATGTTTCATATTGATCTATGAGGTATCTTTGCTACAAAACTGGAACCCCCTTTAAGGAAAAAAATATTGAACATTTGGGGGTATTTAGGTAGACTTAAGCATGGATCATACACGGACTTTAGTTTAACCATCAATACAATCACAGCAGAAACAGTCTGAGCCATTCTCCCTTATTAATCTTTCATGAGACTTCCAAAAACCATTGTCTATTGAAGTTTTAGAGGATTTGTATTTCATGGAAAACTTAGAATAATTTTCAGGCATGGATAAGAAATATCCAAAACTTTGTAATTTTGATAGTTGAAAGGTCTTAAAAGAGTATTTAAATGGCTTACTCCTTTTAAGGATAAATGGCAGTGAGACAGTATAAATGATTTATTTACAGCCATTTCATTAGTCTGGACTGAACCAGTGTTCTAGTCTTGAGCCAGTAGGCTGTCCTTGACTTGACATATCTACCATTTCTAAATGTATTTTAGTCATTTTCTGTGTAATATAAATATTTCAAATTACTTGCAAGCCTTTGTAATAACACATTCTACAATGGACAAAAAGATAATTTGGCCAATTATGCTCAATAATATCACTCTTTGTTCCTTTAAAAGTGTTACTTCAAATCAATTTACCAAAATTTGTTTTTATTACTACTCAGGAAAAAAATCATTGGCACATTTACATTTTAATAAAGTGCCCTCCAAATTACCAATTTTATCATATTAGACATTGTTTCCATACATAAAAGCCTATTTTACAATTTGTAAAACTTCCAAATGACTATTTTATGTGTCATAAAATATTTTTACTGAAATAACTATAGAGGAATGTTTCCTAAATTTAAGAATTCTGGTAATAGACTGAAATTCAAAATAATTTATGGCAATATGTCTGGTTTATAGTTATTCTTCCCTAACATCAAATAAAAATATAAATTACTAAGATATTCTATCAGATATAATGTATGAACTTAAATATAAAGCACTTCTATATTTAATATTCTATGAAGCATCACTCAGAATAATTTATATATAGGGCTACATTTGAATACCAAAAATGTTTTTAAAGTGTTTGAATAAAGATAAATTTATTCCTGCTTACTATATTATAAAGTCATAAATATACTTATAAAAAGTTATGTTATTTTTTCCCCACAACCTGAGTAATAAAAGTTTTCTTACCATATTTACTGTTTTCGTCCATGAATAATATGATCAGAGAATCTAAGACAAAATTTCTCCATAGGGAAGATCTCCTGATAGTGCTAGTAAGTATGTATGAATCTTATTTATAACAATTCTATTAAATAGGGTCAGTATTTAAATTTCCATTTTCTAAAGTACTATGGCTTATGGTGATGACCTTTCCAATGTCAAACTCTTACTATTTAATACTCAGATTGATATTAGTCTCAGTCCAATACACATGCATTTTTTACCAACATTTCTGCCTTTCCATCTTTTAAATTCAAAAAGGATTTCAAATAGTAATACTTAAATATAATGGATACTGACATTGCCTATGATATCTAATAAAACAAAAATAGTAAAATAATTGTGGCAAATAAAAGAAATACATTATTTAGCAGCCATCAAAAATAGAAATCTGATGACACGAGGTCCAAAATTAGCTTCACAAAAATTATGACAGTTGAATGGGTAGGGATATAGAAGAAACAATAGTGGTCACGTATTTGATAATTGCTGAAGCTGGGTAATGAGTACATTCGGTTCATTAAATTAATCATTGTTTTTGTACAAGTTTTCAAGTCCTTATATTAAAAAAAGTTTGAATAAATTAAGATTACCAAGAACACATGACAAAGGCAATTCCTATAATACATTCTGTTTTTAATGCTCTCAGTCTCTTAGGTGACTCAAATCAAGCTTACTCATACCCCATTTCTCCTTATGCTGTGCTCCTTAATAAGTAACACTTTTATAGTCTTGTCATTCTCAGGGGACATTGTAGACAATCTCTTTCAATATAAGTAGGCCTTCTTTCAATGTATCCTTTAAAAATAAAATCTATATAACCTCTACTGTTCATATTCTTCATATTAAATGTATAAAAAGCTACATTTATTTTATGTTTTACCCAATATCTTAGCAGAATTGATGCTCTTTTCCCACTCTTTGCAGTGATATACTTAAGGACCAGATCTTATTACTTCATGTTTGTTTTCAGAGATCCTAGAAATTACTAGAAACATTAAAGGTGTTAAAAAATGTCAAAAGATACACAAATGAATTTATAAATCATGGGGTGGAGTCATTAATACATATTATATCTTTTATAAGATTTTATTTGTTTATTTATCTGAGACAGAGAAAGAAAGCTTGAGCAAGTACCAGTGAGGGGAGTTCAAGGGGAGGGAAGATATGGGGGAAAGAATCTCAAGCCGACTCAATGCTGAGTGCAGAGCTCGGCCTGGTGGACAGATATCAAGACCCTGGGATCATGAGCTAAGCCTGAAAAGAGTTGGACATTCAACCAACTGAAACACCTAGATGTCCCACATTCTATGTGTCTTAAGGTGTATCCTTTCTTTGAAGTTGAATGGGACTTCCTTTTTTAAAAAGTGTACATGGAATGAATCCTGATGGTCATAGCAGCATTATCAAAAATAGCCAAATCATGGAAAGAGGCCAAGTGTCAATCTACTGATGAATGGATAAAGAGGATATATACACACACAGATATATATATATATATATATATATATATATATATATAAAATGTGCCATATATATATATGTATATATTACTCAGCCATCAAAAACAATGAAATCTTGCCATTTGCAACAATGTGGATGGAGCTATAGTGTATTATGCTGTGCAAACTTGGTCAGAAAAAGACAAATATCATATGATTTCACTCATATGCGATTTCAAGAAAAAAAAAAAAAACAGATGAACATAGGGGAAGAGGAAAAAGAAAAGAGAGGGAAGCAAGCCGTAAGACTCTTAACTATAGAGAATAAACTGAGGGTTGATAGATGGAGGTGGGTGGGTGATGGGCTAAATGGGTGATGGATATTAGGGAAGACACTTGTGTTGAGCACAGGTGTTATACGTAAGTGATAAACTACTAAATTCTACTCCTAAAACCAATATTACCCTATTTGTTAACTAACTTAAATTTAAGTAAAAATTTGGAAGAAAAAAAAGGTAGTGCTGTAAAGAAGAAAAGAAATCATATATTAATTAGGAAGTTCATACTGTATGAATCTTAAGAGAGATCAAGCATTTTTTTTTACCCCCAAATATGTTAGGTTTTGCTAAGATGGGTGCATCTAGAGGGGGAAAAAAGGGAAAATCTGATTGACTATCTTCCAAGCTGTGCCTAAATAATACTGTGGATGAGAATGCTGGTTGTTGCCAAGGTCCATTTCAGAAATGATCGTTTCTCCACTACCTAACCCCCAACAAATGTATTAAGAGCTTTCTTCAAAAATTAAATTTATAACCAGCTAGAGCATCAAAAACCCTTATGTATCCTCTACTTTCTTGAACACCAGAATTTAGGAGGTGTATATGTATGCAGATATTTACTCCCTTCTTAATAGGAATTACTGAAAATAACAGAGGCATTTTATAATCTTAAAATAATTGAAGCATGCTGGCCTCAATATTTTTATTTGTAAAAGGAGAGGGTTGGGTTATGGAACTTCAAAAATGTCTTCTAGCAATAAAATCCCTATTTTCTGACATTTCAGACTGAGGAAAAAGAAACTTTTACCAATAGGATCCTCTATTTTCTTTATATAGTTCAAGACATTAAAACTACTGAGTGAAGCATCCATGCTGCCTTGATATTTTCATTTGAGGCTATTCAAGCAGGGATTAAATATTTGCTTTCCCTTTTTAAGTACGGATGTTAAAGAAAGTCTATAAAAGATAAAAAAGATATATTCCCATATAGAGAAAACTTGATGCTTAATATAAAATCTGATCTTAATGATCCGTATTAGTTAACAGAGTTCTGCAATATTATTCTATTTTTGATACTGGAGAGTAATACGTTCTGGTTTTGCTATGAGTTTAACTTTGCACCTAGGTTTAATAGGTAATTATTAAATTAGTCTTCTTCCATAATTAATTGGAAAGGAGAAGAAGCTTGGAGAGATTTAAGACCTTGGACTGAAAACCGTCACATTTAAGTCTCAAGTTTTTTGTATGGCCTTGTTTGACCTTGTGAAAGCACAGAGGTAAAGCTAAGAAGTAACCCCTGTAGGTTCTTTATTGTTTTTTTCAAATAACACTCAAGAGTTAAAAAACATTCAAATGCAAAAAGGATAAATGATAGTTTCCATCTTTTTTTGAAGTATAGATACACAGATGTAAACATTATGTTGCCAATTTCTTCACAGTTGTTATTGAAATTGAAAATTACTGATATACGATTTATTTTCAAATATTTGCTTTGCAAAAAAGTAAATATGAATTATTTTTTTCAGACTTCTATGCATTTATACCTTACATAATGTCTGCAAATGCTCAAATAGGTAATTTTTAAATTGATGATACCATAAGTTATATCAATAACCTGAAATGTATGATTTTATTGGTTGGAATAAGTAGGCCAATTTATATTCAAATATTTAATTTCTGTTTTTTAAGGTTTAGGTTAACTAATTTCAAAAAAGGGAGAAGTTAATAACAATATTTTTTTATTTTCTTTTGTAGAAGCAAATTAAGTGTGATTTCATAGAAACACAAATAAACAGCAAAGTTATTCGTTTAACCAAAGATCCAGTTACACTACAATTATTTAATATACTAATAGTTTTATTGGCTGCCCAAATTTTATCTCATAAATGGTGTTTTAAGGAATCATTCCAGTTTATAAAATTAGGGTAACAGCAGTCAGCAATTTAGAGAATTAAAAATGTAGATATGGGGGAAATTATTTTGGTGTACTGAAAATTTGAATTTTTTGCCTTTGATGGGAAGTTGCTGAGCCCACAGCAATAGACTTTAGCTCTGCACTAGAATTTGACCTAAAATATTTCTTATTTGGCTCTTATAAGTCAGATTCCCATACTTGAAGGAAAACACTCTGTTATTCAATTTTCAAGCAAATTTATATTTAGCTCTGATAGCAAATAGCTGAATAAACATAATTTTTTGAAGTCCAAAAACTGAATAGGATGAGACAGATATTAGGAATTTCATCTTCTACATATTATAATAATAATAATAGTAGAGAGGGCAATGTTTGGCAGATGTTGCTTGATGAAATTATTGTACTATTGAATGAAATACTTAACAAAAGTTCACTTGATTCCAGCGGACTCAAGAGGACTGGATTAAAAACCACTGCTTCTTATTAGCTGTGGACTCTTACACAGAAAATAAATTGCTTGAGTTTTGCATTCTTGGGGAAGCTTTATGAACTTGATTTTCCAGAAATTTGAGTTTCCTCTACTAATAAAATCACAGAGGCTTAGGAAATATATAACTTATTAAAAAATTTTTCATTGATAAGACTCATTTTTTTTTCCTGAAAAACAAAAAGGAGACCAACCTTTATTGAATATGTTAGACACTTGATTGTTTTCATTGTGGAGAGAATTTTGCTATCATTATAGGCTCTATCAATGGTGTCCACTGAAACTTTTTGAGAAGACAGATAAATTTGGTGTGTACTGCTCAATCCCAATATGGTAGTCACTAGCCACAGGTGTGGCTAGTGAATAGTTTGATTAAAGAATTAGTTTGATTAAAGAATCAGATCTTTAATTTTATTAATTTTCATTAATTTCAATTTATATAGCCACATGTGGTAGTGTCCATATGTTGAACAGCACAGCTTTACAGCCAAATTTAATCTCCACCTGCCTTTTATAGGTTACTTAATTTCCATAGGTTTCTATTATATTTATAAAGTGGGGATAATATGTATACCATCTTCTGGGCAGCTCTGTGGATTAAATGAATTTTTGAATTTTGTGGCCACATATTGGGCACTAAATACTTTCACTTTAAATGAATTTTCATGAAGGACAATTACCTACTTATTGTTAATCCACATTTCACAGCAAAAGACACTGTGAGCAAGACAAATTGTTTCTGTTTCCAAAGGTCAAACATCCTACAAGTATTGGGACTTACATCTGTACCCAAGTACTGTACCAAGTAGCATGACACATTAATTATTCTATACAGTTTTTATACATAGACTGACACACCAGCCAATAGTGATGGATGTTATTATTACTGTCTTTATTGGACTCTACACTTTTTTCTGTATGTCAGAGAATCTATTGAGTCCTATGTTGGGCATTTCTGTGGCTTAATCCTCATTAAGGCCTCTTCTGCCTTCACCTACTTTTGATACATGGAGCATATCATAGTGTTCTGATGAGGATTTGCCAACTTAGAGTGCTGTTTAGATTCTAATGTTTTATAAGAAAACATGAAAGACTTTTTATGACTTTACTTCTACCCAGACAGAAGACCAGGGTAATTAAAAAGGAAACTGATTCAGTTGAAACACACCATACAATACTTAGAACAACTATTGCTTCCTGACTACACAGTTTAAAAATTGAAGTCTCTCCTGAAGACTTCTTTTGCCAAAGGCTACATATTGCCTCATGAAAAGTATATACTTACAGCATTTGCCTTACGAACCTATATCAGTCATAAATACTAGCCTGAACTCCTGTGAAACATTTAAAAAAGAAGGTTTGAATGTTCCTTTGTGCTTGAGTAAACTATAGAGAGTTTCTTGATGTTTTTTTAATTATCTGATTGTGAAAAGAACACTAGACACAAGATCTACCTTCTTAACAAACTCCTATATGTGAAATCTGTTATTGTTAAATGTAGGTACAATGTCACATAGCAGATATCTAGAGCTTATTCATCTTGCTTAACTGAAAGATTGTACATAATGATTAGCAAATCCTTGTTTTTCACTCCCTGTAGCCCTGGCAACAATCACTCTCTGATTCTATGAATTTGACTATTTTAGATACTTTATGTAAGTGGAATCATGTAATATTTTTCTTACTGTGATTGGCTTACTTTACTCAGCATAATGCCTTCAAGGTTGATCCAGTTGTCATAGATCACAGGATCTCCATTTCTTTTTTTAAGACTTAATAGAATTCTATTATATGAATATATCATATTTGCTTCATCCATTCATCTGTTGATGAAAATTTAGTTTATTTCAACATCTTGGCTTCTGAGAATAATGCTGTTTTAAATAAACCTTAGAGTGTCAATATCTCTTTGAGATCTTGATTTTAATTCTTTGGGATAAATACCCAGAAGTAGGATTGCTGGATCATTACAACTCTGTTTTTCATTTTCTTGAGGAACTTCCATTCTGTTTCTCATAGCAGCTGCACCACCTTGCATTCCGACCAACTGTGTACATGAGGTCCAATTTCTCCACATCCTTACCAACTGCTATTGTCTTTTTTTTTTTTTTAAATAATAGCTATCCTGTAAGGTTGGAGTAATATCTCATTATCATTTTGATTTGCACACTCTGATGATTGGTGATCTTGAGCATTTTTTAATATGGAATATGCTAGCCATTTTATGTTTTCTTTGGAAAACTGCCTTTTTAAGTACTTAGCCCATTTAAAAATCAGTATATTAGTCTTTTTTGCTACTGAGTTGTAGGGATTCCTTATGTTTGTAACTTTAATTCCTTACCAGATATATGTTTTGCAAATATATTCTCCCATTCTATTTGTTGCTTTTTCACCGTTGGTTGTTTCCTTTACTGAGCTGAAGGTGTTTAATTGAGGTAGTCTCACTTATTTGTTTTTGTTTTGTTTTTGTTTTTGCCTGCTTTTAGTATTAAATCTTTGAAATTGTCAAAGCCAATGTTATGAAGATTTTCCTTTATGTTTTCTTGTAGGAGTTTTCAGTTTCATACTTTTAGGTTTTTCATTCATTTTGAGTAAATTCTTACATACAGTATAAGATCAAAGAATCCAAATCAAAAAAGAAGAAGTAAAATTATCTCTATTTGCAAACAACATGGTCTTATAAATAGAAGACCCTAAGGATTCCATTAAAAAAGAAAAAAAAAAACCGGCTAGAACCAATAAACAAATTCAGGGAATTTGCAGAATATTAAGTCAACCTAAAAAAATTAGTTGTGTTTCTATACACTAACAACAAATTATATGAAAAGAGAATTCGGAAAATAATCCCATTTACAGTAGCACCAAAAATATTACAATACTTAAGAATAAACTTAACCAAGGAGGAGAAAGTCTTGTCTACTGAATACATTGATGAAAGATATTAAATAAGACATAAACATCCTGTGTTTGTGAATGGAAGGCTCAATACTGTTAAAATATTTATACTACCCAAAGTGATCTCCAAATTCAATGCAATCTCTATCAAATCCTGCGGACATTTTTATAGAAATAGAAAATATTCTAAAATTCATATGGAATCACCAAAGGCTATTAAGAGCCAAATCAAACTTGAGAATAAACAAAGTTGGAGTCATCACACTGCCAGATTTCAAAATATATTAGAAAGCTATAGTAATCAAAGCAGTATTCTACTTTTGTAGAGATAAACGTGTAGCTCAATAGAACAAAATAGGAAGTCCAGAAATAAGTCCATGCATATATATCAACTGATTTTTGACAAGGTTGCCAAGAACACACAATGGAGAAAAACTATTATTTTCAACAAATGGTGCCAAGGAAACTGGATATCTACATGCAAATGAATAAAAATAGACAAGCTTCTTCTTGACTCCAGATGGCTGACCTCTCTTTTCTTAGAGCATTTACTTTAGAAAACTTAAAATTGTACATTCCTTTCCTGTCCCTTTGAGATGTAAATCTTTTAAAAGGGCTCTTGCCAGTTTTACAACCTGGAAATACCTTTCTCAAGGACCTGGGAGCCACCTCTTTGAAATGTAATCATCAAAGAAAATGGTTCCCCATCTCCCAATCTCTGTGGATAGACTGGAAGCCTAACTTCCTTGGCCCATGCTCCAAAAGGCAAAACTATCTCCTGTCATGGAGAGAGAAGAAAGTTTACTTTTCCTTTGGGTAAAACAAATAAGTGAACACACGGTCTCATCCTTCACCCCAGCTCTTAAACTCTTCCACCGCTTGTTTCAACAGAGCTCGGTATCCAGACCTCACATTGCTCTCTCCCCTAATGCTGAAAATAGTACTGCAATGAAAGCAATATCTGTTTGCTCATTTTGTCTGGTGAAACAGGCTTTAACATCAATATATATGAATTCTACAAGAAAGCATCCATATTGAAAGTGCTACCTAATATAGAAGACAATTTTAGTTGCTAAGATTACATCATACATGGTGCAACAAATATTTTAACTTTCCTTTTGAGCATTTTTGCCCTTTTTACATAATGCTCTCTGTATAATAACTCTTATGCCTAGTTTGTTTCTCTTTTTACCACAAACTGTTCTTTTGAAAATCACCTTCAGTCACACTGGCTTTAGGTTACTTTCCTGAATTTACATGGAATACATTTCAGGTAGCAAATTCTTCTAATCCATACAAGAGCTTCACAAACTTAATAATTACTTTTAGCATTATCCAATAATTAATTTTAATTTGGTAATTATTATAACATCATGAAATACTTAAGATGTAAATAACAAAACAAATGAACAAGGACATGTTCCAATAAAGTGTTATCTACAAAAACAGGAGGCCAAGAAGATTTGATCCATGGTATATAATCTCCCAATCTCTGCTCTAAATTCCAACAACTTAATCAGACAAAGCAATAATAATAATCGTATTTTTTTGGTTTCACTGGCTCCATACTTGACCTACCCCCTTCTTTAATTAATACAAAAAAGTATTTTATCAGTTAAAGGTGTCTAAATATAAAAGGAACTTCTCTCAAACATGGTAATTTTTAACACCCATGTTGAGACATATTTGGTCTGATTACTGCAGTAGAAACTTGAAAATGGGATGAATCTTTTCAAAGATTCAGTTCAGTCCTAACTGTTTAAAGCAAAGATTCAGTGAAATTTTGTGTGTGTCTCCATGCAGGCCCTGAGGAAGGAGTTAAAATTAGGTAGACATATTTTTCAAGGCTTCAAAGATAAAATTATTTAAATAACATCTAAAGGATTTATTTCTGGGTTTTGATTTTAATAATATGCAAACATTTTCTCAAATGTTTGCTTATGGCAAATCAATTCATCAAAATAATAAAATAACATTCAAGTGTGTGTGACCTATAAAATTAGGAAGTAAAATACTTAAAGTATTGAAAATAAAAATGAGCCAATTCTAGTGACCTGTGAAGAAGAAAATTTTAAAATATGGCACAAGACAGAGAAGTGGATCTGGAGGCCATGTTAGAGGAGAACATACCTTAAAATAAATAAATTAAGAAATACAATAGGGCATGCAAAACATGGCATAATGGACACAAATGTTTATCTTTGTTCACTCTAATAAACAAAGAAAAACATTTTTAGTTTTTCAATAAACTGGTAGGTTATGGGCTTTAGGAATTAACATAAAATAGAGGGGCGCCTGAGTGTCTCAGTCAGTTAAATATCTATCTTTGGCTCAGGGCATGATCCCAGGACCCTGAGATGGAGTCCTGAGCCCCGTATCAGGCTTCCTGCTTAGCAGGGAGCCTGTGTCTCCCTCCCCTGCTTCCCCTGTTTGTGCTTTCCCTCTCTCTGTCAAATAAATAAATAAAATTTTTAAACAAACAAACATAAAGTTGAAATCTAAACCTGGAGTGAACAAAGTTAATAAAAGAGGCAGATCATTTTCTCTTTAAAACCTGTCCTTACAGGGGTACCTGGGTGGCTCAGTGGGTTAAAGCCTCTGCCTTCCGCTCAGGTCCTGATCCCAGGGTCAGGGTCCTGGGATCGAGTCCCCGCATCAGGCTCTCTGCTCAGCGGGGAGCCTGCTTCCCCTCTTCTCCCTCTGCCTGCCTCTCTGCCTACTTGTGATCTCTTTCTTACAAATAAATAAATAAAATCTTAATTAAAAAAAAAAAAACAAAAACCTGTCCTTACAGAAATTCAGTAATTGGAGACACAGAATATCTATAATAAATGCAAGAATAGAGTATAGCTGATACTGAAGAACTGGCCTTTCAAAGGACCTGGAAACTTCTTTGCCCACATCTTGCCTCAGGCCAGTAACTCTTACCCCCTTCCAGTCTAGCACCAGAAGTTTATTCTTTGGAAGCTTGAAACAAGCAAAATTTGGGCACCAGGTTCAGTTGAGGGTAGTGATACGTTACCTTAACAAGAGTCAATAAATTTGACATGAGGACCATTCTCTGCTTATTTCTGTTAGACTCCTAGAACATCAACAGCCAGAAATACACTACATATATGGTCATTGGCAAAGCCCTTAAAGAAATTGTCAGTGTGCCTACCCAATAACCATGCAAAGAAATCCAGCAGTCACAAGCCCTGCAGAAACATATAGGGCTTTAGTTCAACGTTTGATGTCTTGTACAGAGTAATATATAACCAATGATCTCAAAATATTTAAGAAAGCCTCCAACATCAAAAACTGAAGATGAGGGGTGCCTGGCTGTCTCAGTTGGTGGACCTTCTGACTCTTGATCTCAGGGTTGTGAGTTTCAACCTCATATTGGGTGTAGGGACTACTTTTTAAAAATGTGACAAAATAATAAAAAAAAAATATGAAAACAAATGAGCCTAAAAAAGGAACTTGAAGAGAATAGAATCAATTCAGATAATTAAAAAAAAAAAATACAAAACTAAGCTTAAGTTGAGGAAATGCCCAAGAAAGAAGAAGCAAAAAAAAAAAAAAGAACAGAAGAAAGATACATTTTTAAAATTATATTTTAAGAAGTGTAAAATCCAAATAACATTAACTTCAGGAAAATAAAAGATGAGGGGGGACAAAATATTCCCCAAACTGAAGAAAATAGGTTTCAGTATCTTCCCTGAGTGTCTAGCAATATAAATAAAGCAGATACCCAGCAGAGTATATTACTGTGAAATTTCAGATCACTGAAAATAAACAGAAAACTCATAAAGCCTTGAGTAAGGGGATAGAGGTATACAAATAATCTTCAGTAAGAATTCTTTTTAAACAACCACCTGGGAAGTTAGATCATCGTCCTTGAAATTCTGAGGACATAAGATACTCAAATTAGAAAATCTAAATTAGCAATTAAGATCAATTATCAATTATTTTTATCTGAATCACTAATTTAAGCTAAATTATCAGTTAAGCAGGGTAAAAAAAAAAGTTTGATAAACTAATTCCCCCAATTTTTATATCCTTTCTTTCTTCCTCAAAAACAAAAACAAAAATAAAAACAAACAAACAAAAAAACGAGAAGAAACAATGTGAATAACAAAAGTGAAGACTCTCAGGTAAAACAAAGTTAATGTATAAAACATCTTTCTTGGGATGCCTGGGTGTGTCAGATGTTTGGGCATCTGCCTTCCATTTGGGTCATGATCCCAGCATCCTGGATCAAGCCTGATGTCAGGCTTCCTGCTCAGTGGGAAGCCTGTTTCTCTCACTCCTCTGCCTGCTGCTTCCCTTGCTTGTGTGCTCTCTCTCTCTGTCAAATAAATAAATAAAATAAAATAATAAAATCTTTCTTGTATTGCGATTGAGTCCCAGTATCTCAAATATGAAAACAAAATTTAGTTCTGGGAAAATTAGTAAGACTAAGAAATGCTTAATATAAGAAAAGATTAAAAACTATTTTCCCATATAGAAATAATATGAAAAATAGGAGCTATCAGAAACAAAAGATTCTATTTCTTGTCTTCATTCTCATCAGGTGCTCTGGTTCCAAAAGCAATGATTTACTTACAAAACCTACTCTAATTTGCCCTCCACCTTGGCAATCACATTGACACATGAACACATTATTGATATTGTAAATATTCGAGGTTGCACTTTGCCCTTATAATGTAATTCTAGAGTGAAAGTGAACAAAGTCTTGAACAAAGATTTTATCTCAAATTTCACACACAGTAAGTGTCCAGTGAATATTTGCTGGAAGAATTTTTGCTTCCAGTATTTTGATATTATATAGATTTCTATAACTCATCTCCTTCCTTATGGAAGCATTAGAAATATTAAGGATATAAATATATAATATTTATATTTGTACATGCAAATAATACCTCTAATATAAAATATAATATATGGGCATAATCTCTTATTGTGAAGTAATTATAAATTTACTTCACAAATGTAAAAATACCCTAGGAAAAGCATGTTAATGGGAATAGTTGAAAGGTTAGCTGGTGAAATTCAAAGATTCTATAGCATTAATTTTTCAACATCTGAAGTATAGTGTATTTTTTTTAATATCTGAGAGTCAGCAAATTTTTATTACAGAGTTATTTCAAATAAAAGCTTCTTTTAATGAAATTGTTTCTGTGCCAGGACACTGGAGAAGAAAACAAATTAGTTTTGTTTTTGTTTTTGTTTTTGTTTCTGCAGAATGGTTGGTGAAATAGAAGTTGCTTTTAAAGGATGATTTTTTTTAAAAAGATAAAAACCAAAGTTTTTGTTATAATATTACTCAAAATGAGATGGAAAAATAGAAGACTATCATAAAAAGAATTAAAAACCATTCATAAAAGCTCATCACTGGCTCTCTGATGTTTCCTGTTCTTTATGGGTAGTATGGTCCAATATATTAAATCTAAATACATGGACTCTAAATTAAATTGCCACAGAAAGCAAGCATTATAAACTCTGTTCTTGTCACAGAAAGGTTCATATGACATTTGCCTAAAGGTAGCCTTCCTATAAAGACAGGGTCTTTGTAATGTATTAAACTTTGCTTTACCAAACACTAATAACTTGAAAAACAGGTTTTCATATAACATGCTACAAATGTGCTTTAATTAGTGAAAAACAGAACAGCATTTGGTGTCAAAAGTCAGAAGAAATTAAATAATAAAAGAATTTGTTCTTTTGCTTGATAATATAATATCATTAACCACAGTGGGGGAAAAACTTGGATTTTAATGTTCCCTCTTTTAATAGGAATAAAGCGAAACAAGCACATATTAAGTCATCTTCAGACACTGACTGATGATGCCATAAAGACATCTCTATCAATTATGAGTGTATTATACACTCAGTATTTTTATTATCTGGGGGTTCAAAGTTACTTTAAAAATCATGCTGCTCCATTTGATTCTAAAACTTTTAATTTAAAAGTAATTATTCCTTTTTTTTAATACTATGTAAGTTTATTAGTAAATTGTATACCCCAAAATTACTAGTTACTAATAATAAATCAGTTATTATTAGTTACCAGGATTGTTACAAAAAAAAAAAAAAAACTCCTGCAGCCACCACAAACAATTTATAATGTATACATCTAGGCCCTAAAGAGTGATTTACTTTTTTTTTTATTTTTAATTTTTTATAAACATATATTTTTATCCCCAGGGGTACAGGTCTGTGAATCACCAGGTTTACACACTTCACAGCACTCACCAAAGCACACACCCTCCCCAATGTCCATAATACCACCCCCTTCTCCCAAACCCCTTCCCCCCAGCAGCCCTCAGTTTGTTTTGTGAGATTAAGAGTCACTTATGGTTTGTCTCCCTCCCAATTCCATCTTGTTTCATTGATTCTTCTCCTACCCACTTAAGCCCCCATGTTGCATCACCACTTCCTCATATCAGGGAGATCATATGATAGTTGTCTTTCTCTGCTTGACTTATTTCGCTAAGCATGATACGCTCTAGTTCCATCCATGTTGTGGCAAGTGGCAAGATTTCATTTCTTTTGATGGCTGCATAGTATTCCATTGTGTATATATACCACATCTTCTTGATCCATTTATCTGTTGATGGACATCTAGGTTCTTTCCATAGTTTGGCTATTGTGGACATTGCTGCTATAAACATTCGGGTGCACGTGCCCCTTTGGATCACTACGTTTGTATCTTTAGGGTAAATACCCAGTAGTGCAATTGCTGGGTCATAGGACAGTTTTATTTTCAGCATTTTGAGGAACCTCCAGGCTGTATTCCAGAGTGGCTGCACCAGCTTGCATTCCCACCAACAGTGTAGGAGGGTTCCCCTTTCTCCGCATCCTCGCCAGCATCTGTCATTTCCTGACTTGTTGATTTTAGCCATTCTGACTGGTGTGAGGTGATATCTCATTGTGGTTTTGATTTGTATTTCCCTGATGCCGAGTGATATGGAGCACTTTTTCATGTGTCTGTTGGCCATCTGGATGTCTTCTTTGCAGAAATGTCTGTTCATGTCCTCTGCCCATTTCTTGATTGGATTATTTGTTCTTTGGGTGTTGAGTTTGCTAAGTTCTTTATAGATTTTGGACACTAGTCCTTTATCTGATATGTCGTTTGCAAATATCTTCTCCCATTCTGTCAGTTGTCTTTTGATTTTGTTACCTGTTTCCTTTGCTGTGCAAAAGCTTTTGATCTTGATGAAATCCCAATAGTTCATTTTTGCCCTTGCTTCCCTTGTCTTTGGTGATGTTCCTAGGAAGATGTTGCTGTGGCTGATGTCGAAGAGGTTGCTGCCTGTGTTCTCCTCAAGGATTTTGATGGATTCCTTTCACACATTGAAGTCCTTCATCCATTTTGAGTCTATTTTCGTGTGTGGTGTAAGGAAATGGTCCAATTTCATTTTTCTGCATGTGGCTGTCCAATTTTCCCAGCACTATTTATTGAAGAGGCTGTCTTTTTTCCATTGGATATTCTTTCCTGCTTTGTTGAAGATTAGTTGACCATAGAGTTGAGGGTCTATTTCTGGGCTCTCTATTCTAAAAGTAATTATTCCTTTATCTAATATATTAAAACCATGTTTTTCTTTTTTTTAACTTATTTATTCTTAGCATACCAGAACATATTTTTTGACTTGTCCTCATCTGTAATACAGGTAATTTTCAAGTATGAAATAGGGAGAATCTGAGTGCAACATAAACTTTCCAAAAATTCCACCTTGAAATAGAAATTATTTTGCTGTTTCTATGCCAACATTTTTCGCTGTTTTAAAAATATGATGACCAATAAAATAACATCACTGATAAATATTTATATGATATATAAATACAAACTACTGTATTTTATATCTTATTGTGCCACCCCTCATCAGTCTATTTTAAATACAAAAGAAGGAAAAAAGAAATTGCAAGCTGAGCAAACCATAAATGATTGAAAGTTAGCTTGAGGAAACCTTAGTTTGTTTACCAGTGTTTCTCATACTTGTTTTACTTTGACCCCCACTCCCACAGTGCATATTCATTCTTTCTTCTTTTTATTCCAAAAAGCAAAGGAATTTTAATTAGTGTTGCTTTCTAATACTCACTCTTATAGTTTATGGTGAAAATTGTACAATAGTTTAATTATGCTTTTTTAAGCAGTAATACCAGCAACTTTGAATTAAGTAAGCCATTACCAGAACTTACATTATCTAGGTGCAAGGGCTAATGTTTAATCAGATTACTAGACATAGTCTGATTTGAAGATATAACCAAGACATAACCAGCCCTGAAGTTGACAATAATCTGTTTCTAGATGAATTTTGAGAGCCCGTTGCTAATTACGTTCATTGAGATTTCAGAATAAGGATTCTACCCCCCATCCCTGTAGTTTATAGTGTTTTTGTTTTGTTTTGTTTTGTTTTGTTTTGTTTTGAGAGAGAGAGAGAGAGAGAGAGAGAGCACACAAGTGGAAGAGGAGGCGCAGAGGAAGAGGAGACAGAGAGAATCCCAAGCAGATTCCATTCTCAGTGCAGAGCTCAACAAAGGGCTTGATCTCAGGACCACAAGATCATGACCTGAGCTGAAACCAAGAGTTGGTTGCTAAAGGGACTGAGCCACCAGGTGCCCCAATAGTCTCTGTATTTTTAACTGATCTCTACTACTGCCCAAGGTTAAGGACATTCTTTCAGATTTCTCTTCAGTCAAACCATCTTAAAAAATAATTACTTTGTGCTCTACTTCCCATTCCCACATTTTAGCTTTTCTAAAATCAATCATGTAAGTGCTGTATCTAGACTTCCCTCTCTACCATCTCTTTCAGATTGACTATTCTTTAGGTCACTCTATCCAGAATTTTATTTGATCTTTCTAGAACACCACAGTGTGAATCACTTCCCCAGCTGGATTTACAGTAGCCTGAAATTAAACAAATAATAGATTCCACCCACCCCCCATCCAGCATGCCAACTGCATAAAAATTGCATTTTAAATCAAATGTTAGCATGCAAATTTGGGTAGAAAGAAGGCTTGAAAACATACAGCTAAAATAAGAAACAGTAGGATTTTGCTTCTAATTGTGACAAACAATTTCTTAGACTTTGGCATCAGCTATGACAACACTAAAACCTAAAGTATTTTCTTTGCCGGTCATTTGATTAAAGAGATTTTAAAAATTTAAATCAAAATCTTTATGTGACAGTTTTAAGAATATGTAGTGTACTTTTAGAGATGAAATCGAGAGAGACGTCAGTAATAGATAATTTGTGTGAGCTGTCAAAAATGTTTGCCTTGTTCTTAATATCTTAGTTAATTTATTTTTATATTTTTTATTTTATTTTTCCTTTAATTTATTTTTATATTCTTATATTATTTCATTTAAAATGAAATGTTATTTCATTTTTGAAATATGGACATCTTAAATTGTACTGTTTGAAGGGTTTTTTTTTTTTTTGGAAATGGCTTTCTGAGGGAACTAAATCTATACATTAAAAATATATAGAGTGTGTAATGTCTGACTTAGAGAAAATAGTAGACAACTCAAGTTCAGGCAAAGGAAAAAAAAATAAGAGTAAGCAAACTTTATTAAGTTATAGTTAAAATTGGGAAATAAAACTAGAAATATGAGGAATAGCTTTGTTCTACATTTAAATACAGGAAAATAATGTGTTCTGAAATACCTTTCAAAGACAGTAAGATTGGAGACCAAAATATAGAGTAAATTGAAAACAGGCTCTGTGGTTTCAATACTATTTCCTTGTCTTTTATCATGGGTGATCACAGGAAAGAGTCATAAAAAAACTTCTGGATTCTCTGCAAACTTTCTGTTAAAGACATCATATATACCTTGTGATTTAATGCTGATTGTAGAAGGTCACTTTGGACTTGAAAATTTCTATGAGCAAAAACTATACCTTTCCTTGAATAGCATATATTGTTTCTTATACAAGAGAATAAGAATTATGCAGACATTCCTATACCATCAGATGTCTGTTTTTTGCTCTGATCATGGTAAGTTTCGAGTTAAGTACAATGTTTAAACTTAGAAATGAGGTTAGCCCTGTTTTACAAATTTTACTGTGTCATTTGAGGAAATATGTGGATCACAAAAAAAAAAAATATTGACTGTGTTAGATTTAGGCTCTTTGAGTAAAGCTGCAATTGATAAGGATTTTTGATGAGGACGTAAGGAAAAGTAGGTCATGGCTTGAACTGCCTCATGTTGAAACTTGAAGGAAGTAGGGAACGTTGCTCAGGACACAGAGCCGCTCCCAGGGTGCAGCAGCATCTCTTGTGGTCCAGCTGGACAATCTGGTCATCCTCTCATTTCCTCAGCAGGCAGAACACATTGCTCCCTGCTCCAATAACCCTGCTTATGCTGTGAATCCTTTGTCTCCTCTTCTGTGATGGTTCCTTCTGCTGCCACAAATATCCCTTTACATCACAGCCTCTGCTTCCATGTGGCTTCTTCTTTGAAATGACCTTTTCTCCGTGACTGTTGTTTGTGTATCTGTCTGCTCAAGTCTCCTTTCAGCTGAGTTTCATTCTCTACGATTGTCTCATATAGCCAAGAAGCCATTAGTGTATTCCAGTCATAACCAGTTGTGTGTATGTTGTGATGTATGTAGCATTGGGAAATGTCTTCAAAAAGACGTGATAGTCGATTGACCTGCAAGTTGGACCCAGGCACTGGAGCCACCATCCTTGGAATGTGGGTTCTACTTGCCTTTCCCACTCCCAGAGGTTCTCCAAGGAGACAGACTTGAGACAGTCATGTGGCGTGGAGAACACCTGCACAGTATAGGTGACTGAATTCAGTGAAGTTCTCTTTATATATTTCTAAGATTTGGCAGGTTGTTGCAGGGATCCATTCAACTTGCTCCTGCCCAAGATAAGCTTCAAATGGAAATTCCTTTCACTTATTAAAATTGCCACCAACCAACCTGGAGTGGCCTGCCTCTTTCTTTGGTCTCTCCCTGTCCTCTAAGCACAGGGACCAGTTTCAGATTACCCCTGGGAAGCTCTCTATAAGGTTACACACCAATATGCAGTCAGATAGAACTCTTTTCTGTGACAGCACCTAAGCCATTGCTCAGCCTGCAGAGATGGTCTTGTGGTTTCTGATTCAGCCAACTGTTGCCAGGGTAGAGGAAGTATGTGGTGTAAGATAATTGATATCTAAGAAGCCCTTTGGTCCTCAATGTCCTCTGGATGTCAGAAAATTATATGTAATCCTCATTCCCAAGGACTATATTGGCTCTTGATATAAAGAAAGAAATAACCATGTTGCATAGCTTACTTATTTTCAAAGAGATATTTTTATACTATAATATTCTGTATTATATTCTAATGTATTAATTTTCTTTGTTTAAAATGTACCACATTGTCCTTTTTTTTAATATGGCAAAAGTTGCCTTTTCATTTTTTAGTGTAAAAAAATACAAATACAAATAATCCTATGTGCAAAATACCCAGAAAATTAATTTGAGTTTATAAATATAATGCTAAGCTACCTAATAAAACATTAAAGTAGAATAGAGGGTGCCTGGATGGCTCAGGGGGTTAAGCTGCTGCTTTCGGCTCAGGTCATGATCTCAGGGTTCTGGGATCAAGTCATGCATCCGGCTCTCTGCTCAACGGGAAGCCTGCTTCCCCCTCTCTCTCTGCCTGCCTCTCTGTCTACTGTGATCTCTCTCTGTCAAATAAATAAATAAAATCTTAAAAAAAAAAGTAGAAGAGAAACTAAGTTTTGAAAACATGTGGAAATTCTTAATTTTGCTGAAGTAACAACTTAAGTCATATGTTATCATAAACCTACGAATGGATATTTAAATTAAAAACTACATTTATTCAATTGTCTATAAATGTACTCATTTTCTGAAGAAGTTGAAAAATTTTGGAATTGCATCATACTGTATTAAAGGGATGGAGATCATGTGATATGAATGTATTATATATTTGGAGTATGTCAAAAGTCTGTGCAAGTATTTTTTGTAAATGTTAAGTTCTATCTGTAAGATTAACTCTTACATAACACATAATACATAATACACTTTTCAACCTTATCAAAGATGAATTGTGGTTATCTAAGATCTGCTTATAAATTGTATTGTCCAAGAAAGCCAAGTACATATTTAAAAAGAAATTCTACTTGAAAACAATGCATGTATGTAAATGTGTGTATATGTATACATCCCTTCATATCAGTTTTATTACTTTTTATTCCCAGTGATCCCAAAGAAATCATTTAGAAGTACAACAATAAAGCCTGAATTAAATCAACACATTTTCTGAGCTTCTCTTCTCTAATTTATGCTTACTAATTTTTCTCATCATCTCAGGCACTACCTTCCAGTTAGGCAATATCTGCTTTTCTATAAGTCATTTCTACTCATGGCTATAGTCATAAAAATGATAATGTCAAGTGTTACCCTCTTCCTTAATCGGGAGCCTGCACTCCACTCTTTATTAACAGAGATAGTAATGATCTCCATAACAGAGATCACTTGAAGATCTCAGATAATTTACTCAGATCCACCTATCGCTTCTTTCTTGACCTTTGTGTCTGCTATAAAGTTAAGGTTACCCCAAGTCATCTGGGCGACTCAGCTGGTAAAATGTCTGACTTTTGATTTCAGCCAGATCATGATCTCAGAGTCCTGAGATCAAGCCCTATGTTGGGTTCTGTGCCAAGCATGGAGCCTGCTTAAGATTCTCTCTCTTCCTCTCCCTTTGCCCCTTCCTCCATACACCCCCCCAAGAAAAAAAGAAAGAAAGGAAGAAAAAAAAAAGAATTAATGTTACCTCTTTTTTATTACCATCAGTCAAAAATTTAAGTTTCTTCCTTCCTCTCCTTTTCCTACACTCACATTTTAAATACCAGCATCAAGATTCCTTGTCTATCTGCAACTATTTGCTAATTTGTGCTGACTTATCCTCTGTTGAAATCACAGGAGACTTGGAAACTGTCCTAAAATCTATCCTCTCCTGATATTTTCTGCTGAGCAGTATTTCTGAATATGCATTACCTATTTCCCAATAGAACTTCCTGTCAAATGATATTCTATCTTGTCCACTAAACTTCTGCATTGCTGACCGCTTATTTGAACTAGTGAATATTTTCTCCTATATTCTCTTTGGAATGTTGCATTCCCTTTAGTTGAGATCGTCTAAGGTAGAATCGATATCACTTCAACGTAAACTGAGCTTTAATTTAAATTACATCATTTAAGATTTTTAAAATTGAAGTATAATTGAATATAACATTTAAATTATTTGCAGGTGTACAACAACATAATGATAGGGTATTTGTATATGTTGTGAAATGATGACCACAATAAATCTATTTAACATCCATCATCTTACATAGTTAACAGTTTTTTTCTTGTATGAAGGTTTTTATAAAATCTACCCTCTTACTCTCTTAACAACTTTCCAATATACAATATCGTATTATTTACCATACTGTACATTACATCCTCATGTCAATCACTTAAGGTTTTTAATACTGTAGATTTGTATTCTATTTTAACACACATTATTGAGTGTCTACACACAAAATATTCAACCCCTTTCCTTGGTAACAGCCAGCGTTTTTCCTTCTGGTATACAGAGTCAAAGGTGTCCCTTATCTCTAACATAAGGATAAATTTGACTTATTCTGAATCAATAATGTCATCATTCTTCTGGAAAATTGTACATTTGGATGACTAAGGTAACATTTTTGGTCAAATAAATGTGACAATATATTTGTTTCAGAGATAGAGGGTTGCGATCATTATGCTGTGTGGTTATTTCACATTTAAAAAATAGATAAAAATAAGCTTTTTGTTTTGTTTTGTTGTTGTTTTGTTTCTGGATATGGTCATTGTTTGTTGTAAATCCTAGGATTGCTACATTTGTCAAATCATGAGAAGAACAACCAAAGAAAAATGCCAAGCCACTAAGAGAAAAGGGGAAAGATGGTATAACCAGAGTAGGAAGAAGCTAAAACTAAGTGTAAATAAAATCAAAAGCAATACTTCAAAAGACAAATTCCAGTAATTAGAAACCATAAATAAATGATTTCTGAAAGTATAAGTTATAGAACATCTCAGGGTTTCTGGTTATTTTGTCCTCTACTTGAAGGCAATAAATCGACTAAATTTAGCATTCATGCACACATTAAAAATGAGATAGGTAAGCCTCGTTTCCATCACATTCTACCGTCTGTAACGTACAGCTACTCTATGATTCTGAAATTATACCATATTGTTGTGTAGAAAAGGAAATACTCTTGAATTATTTATATAATAAGCAGGTGTGGAGTTTTCCTTCATGTTTTAAATATAACAGAAACCTCTTTATATGAAATAATTAGGAGTCAGTCTTAGTTGGTTGATCAAAACCCCTTTTTAAAGTGGGGAAGTAAGGAAGTAGGGAACGTTGCTCAGGACACAGAGCAGCTCCCAGGGTGCCGCAAATGCCATATAAAATGTCATATAAATATGCAGTACTAGTTTATTTTAACCTAAATATGAAATTGCGACAACTTAGTCATTGAATACAGGGCTTTTTTTTTTTTTCCCCCTACTATCCTTTTCTTTGTTTATGGTTACCTGCACTACTTTTGTAATACATGGTCTACAATTTTCAGTTTCACTTTTCTTCATGAGCACTAGGAACAGAAAGTATTTAACCTCCTCGATATTACCTTCCTACCAACCTCACTGTGACTTTTCTCACAGTTAATAGAAAAATTGTTGTTGTTTTTATCCCCTGGGGTACAGGTCTGTGAATCACCAGGCTTACACACTTCACAGCACTCACCAAATCACATACCCTCCCCAATGTCCATAATCCCACCCCCTTCTCCCAAAAAAAAAAAAAAATTAATTAAAATTAAAAAAAAAAATTGTTGTTGTTATCATTGTTGTGGCCTGTCCAGCTACTTGCAATATCAAACAATTTCCAATTAGACCCATTTTTTTTTTCTCATAGAAACAACAGAAGTGAGCACTCAACATGTCAAGGGCTTTGGTCTGTGTGTTTTAAGGAGAGAGTGTGGTGTGGTAGTTACTCTGGTGAGTCTCACACACGAATGCTGGCAAGCAGGGTCTGCTGTAGTCAGCTTCATTTTCTTCTCACTGTGAATAGACCCCAATGCACTTGAATGTGGAATTATCGAGACGTTAAAATAGTTTGCTCCTCAAGGTACTTAAATGCCATTTCTTTAATGGTTAAATGTGGAATGATAAACATCCCCCTCAATTTATATAGGAATCCTATGGTTTACTTGTCTAATATAAAAAGTGCAATTTTCTGAATGCATAGAATAAATACTGACACCATTTTTGATTTTCAAGTATTTCAATGGAATTATAAATATTCTGAGGTGAGAGTTCAGTATAAAGACTGATAATATTTCAGTGCTACTATTATTAGGTGAGATTAGATTGGTTGTTCTTGTTATTTTCATTCACTTATTTGACTTAGTATTTATACATTTGCAGATCACTTACACTAGTTAAAAAATTTAATGCCTAACTTGTAGAATACAATTGATTTATTGTTTTAATTTTGCTGTATTTTGCCTCCTGTTTTAAACTCTGAGGAACTATGAATTCATATATTCTAGGGTCCAGAAGATAGTTAATGAGAAAAAAAATCAGAAAAGTCTCATTGTTCATCTCATTGTACTTCTTATTGTTCATTTAGGCTATTGTTTTCCAGAACTTCCCAAATATTGCAAGTTGGCACACTTATAATCCATTTACTTTAAACTACATATAATTTCCTCCAAAAATTGCTTATAGTTACTGAATATTTTTTTATGTTCTAGGTACTATTCCCAGGAACTTAAGTAATTAACACATTTAATAGTCTCAACCTTGCTATGTCAGATAGGTAATATTTTCATCATTTTATAAATGTGGGAATTGAGGCACAGAACAGTTAAGTGACTTGGTCATATGATGAGAAAGTGATGGAGCTAAGGTTCATACTCAGCTAGTCTGTCCTCAGAAAATGCACGACAGTAGGCATTGAAAAGCCATATGAAAATGAAATGAATCGATTTACTTAGGTATTTTGGAGGTTAAAATGGTTATTTTAAAGATTAAAACTTAACCCACTGTGTTCTTCAAACTGCTTTGGAAAAGAATTTGAGGAATGAGATTTAAAGATTAAAAAAATTTGAGGGATGAGATTTAAAGATTAAAACTTAACCCACTGTGTTCTTCAAACTGCTTTGGAAAAGAATTTGAGGGATGTGAGAGAAAAATGGATTAGGAAATTATAGTGACGATTCACTCTTACAGCCATGAAATTACAGGTAATGTAAGATAACCTTTAATTTTTTGTTTTAAGAAATACTGAATTAACAGAATCTGTAAGAGCATAGATTCACAAAGATGCTTCTAAAAGTAGAAAAATACGCAAACAAAAAATATTCTAAAAGTCACAAAGTTGGCTTCCATTTTTGGTGAGAATGAATGCAAGTATGTCTGTATTAAAATTGTTAAGTTCTAATATAGTGCACTGCCATATATAACCTGCTGAGTACAATACTTAAATGTTTATGGCCAGCTTTGCAGGAAAAAAAAAACAGTTATGCGTTTGTCTTTTCAGCAGAAATACTATTTGGAAAATTGCATTAAAAATAAATCTTAACCAATATGACACTGAAAACCATTAATCATAAAAAAACCTCAATTACTCTGGATTCTAGTTATAAAACTCTTGCATTATTTAGAAATTTGTTCTACCTCTCACTTAAGAGAAAAAACAATGAAGCAAGAAGATAACCTCATATCAGAAATTTCACTTAATAATGAAAGTCAGCGAGATTATGTTGTTCATAGAACAAAGGTATAAAAATCAAAAGCCCTTGTCCTGTCTATTTGAGAATGGCACTTAATTCATCTAAATTCCAGAATCTTCATCCATAATGTGAGGCTGTTCATACTAAAGAAGTCTTCTTTCTAAGCTTTTTAATATGTATAAAATATTAAACATATATTTATACAACTTATGCAAAAATAATCAAACCTAATTTCATTTTTTATTTTTATAAAATGATTGAATAAAATAAAAATTTGAATTCTGTTAGAAGATTTTAACTATCTAGTTATCTTATTGTCGATAAGTTCATATTTATGTAAGCTATTTAGTATGTTCATCAAATATTTTCAATAAAATCAATAATTTTAACATATGATCCCATTATAAAGATTTCAATTGCCAGTACTGCTATTAATTGGGTTTTCCTAATCCTTAATATTCAATAATCTCTCATTCTAGAAAACAATTCATTTAAATTATTAATTAAATTATATTTCATGTATTTGGCTTAAGGCAGAAGGCAAATTAACCACCATCTTGATAATCACCTGTTTATTAATTAATAATTCTACATTCAATTTACTGATTTTATAAAAGAGATTGGAAAGATAGAGATTTCAATCATTTCTCCTCAACAGTGGAAGAAATGGCACCAGATATTTTCCTCATTTCTAGAACACTCTTTACCATATTAGGCTAAGGACAAAACAAATTTCTGCAACACCGAAGTACCAAAATTGGAATATTTATGAAAGATTATATGATTTAGTTGACCTTAAAGCCATCTGATTAATAATCCAACTTCAGGGTGCCTGGGTAGCTCAGTGGGTTAAAACCTCTGCCTTCGCCTCAAGTCATGATCCCAGGCGACTGGGATGGAGCCCCACAGTGGGCTCTCTGCTCAGCAGGGAGCCTGCTTCCCTCTCTCTTTCTCTGTCCACCTCTCTGCCTGCCAAACAAATAAATAAAATCTTTAAAAAAAAATCCAACTTCATCATCCATATCATATGCAACCTTGCAATACTAATGGGATTATACAGTTCAGAACAATGGAGATAAAAGTTTTTTTCTGTTGCATGTGGCTTAGTCTATACCTACATTGTCTTTCCTTCAGTTGTTGCACTTGAAGAAAAGGGATGGTAAACCATGCTCAATGACAGTGACTAGGGCTCATGTGGAAGCTTGAATTCACATCACGAAGTATGATGGAAGTTGTCATATGGGAGACATTATATTTGTGTTCTGTGTGGCATCAGATAAATGTCCAAATGAGTAGAAGTTCAAGGGAGGGTATGCATCCTCTGATAGTCTCATCTTGAGCTCACTTATGTCCACTGAAGAGGTGCAGTCATTTTTTGAGCAAATAAAGGTTTTATTTATCTGCTTATTTGCCCATAGATTAAGGAAAATAAAAAGTAGAGTAACAAAGATAGTAAGAAAGAAGGAGAAACACTTAGGGGAACATAGGGAAGAACTAACAGTGTCAGGGCACATCTGTGATTCTGAACATGTGTTTTGATGTATAAATGACCAAGATAACAAGTCCGAGCAGCATTGCTGACCAGTAAACCTTATTCTGTATGATAGAGGGGTGTCACTAGTACCAAACTCAACTGAAATTGATAAAGTGAGGTTTGGGAGAACCAAAAACAGGAAACTTGTCTGTAAGCACCTGTTAAGTACTACTGGGCCATCCCAACAATTCTTGGAATGAGAATGTATGTTTCCCATTGTTGCTTTCGCAATTTACCACAGGCATGGTGGTTTAAAACAATAGCCGTGTGTTATCTTACAGTTTTGGAGATGAGAAGTCTAAACTGGACAGGCAGCACTCCGCTCCTTCTAGAAAGAATCCATTTCCATGTCTTTTCCAGTTTCCAGAGCCTGCCCACATTCTTTGGCTCAAATCCCTTCAACACTCAGGCCTCCTCTTTCACCCCGACATCTCCTCCTCTAAATCTGATTTCTTTGCTTTCCTCTTTCCGTTATAAGGATTCTTGTGATTACTTTGGGACCCTAGTAAGCCTGAATTAGCTCACCATGTCAAGATCCTTAGTCACATCTGCAAAGTCCCTTTTGCCATGCGAGGTAGGATATTGCCAGATCTCTGGCATCAGGATATGGCATCTTTGAGGAATCATATTTCTGTGAACCCCAAGGGATACATTTTTTATTGATTTAGGATGGACTTCTCTACTAGCAAAGGCAGCAAGATTTTAAAAATATGATTTGAAATTATTTTTTAAAGATTTTATTTATTTATTTGACGAGAGAGAGATACAGTGAGAGAGAGAGCACAAGCAGAAAGAGGGGCAGAGGGGCGCCTGCATCGGGCTCTCTGCTCAGCTAGGGAGCCTGCTTCCTCCTCTCTCTCTCTGCCTGCCTCTCTGCCTGCTTGTGATCTCTGTCTGTCAAATAAATAAATAAAATCTTAAAAAAAAAGAAAAGAAAGAAAGAAAGAAAGAGGGGCAGAGGGAGAAACAGTTTCCCACTGAGCAGGGGGCCCTAGGTGGGGCTCCATCCCAGGACCCCAGGATCATGACCTGAGCCAAAGACAGAGCCATTTGGGCATCCCATGATTTGAAATTCTTAAAAAAAATAATATCTGGATCAAAAAAAAAAAAAACCCAACAACAAAAAGATAGAAGTATTTTTCCAAAAATCTGGCACTGTAAAACTTGCACAAATATATTTGGAAAATAAGTACACATTAATTTAGTTTATTTCTTCAACTTAATTATATTTACCTCATGCAAATAAGCAAATAAAATCAGCTTATCTTGACCTAAGCTATTTGTTTTAAACCTTCCTACTTATAAATCCTAGTCAAATTAAGTTGCTGACAATGTAAATGTTGTCCTGAATATGACTTTTAGTTAATCACTCTCCGTGTATGAATGCTGGAGCTGGGCTATGTAAGAAAAAATCAGGTATAAAAGATGAATTTTTTAAAAAGAAGATAAAGCCACATTCATACTTGTGGATCAGGAAAAAAAATAGGAAAAAGTAAATTGTTTACAGACTAACTTCTGAGAATGATTTTCACAAGGGACATGTTACATTGAAGAAAAAAAAAAAATTACCTATCTGTTTTTGTTTAAATCGGTCTATGCAGTGGAAACAACCATATGAAATCCACCACCAAAGTCTGTTATTAAACCCTGGCATTAGTATCTTAGCTCATTAGAATTCATTTTAGAAAGAAATAAACTAGAGTCATATGGATCAGAACAATAGATTTCTTTAAAAAGAAAAGAAAAGAAGTATATGAGCTTGAGGAAAGGGTTTGCCTAAGCTATTTTGTTTTGAGAAAGGAAGTGGGGTTTTTGAGCAAAGTCATTTAACGATTGCATAAGCAATTGAGCTGACACTGCTAACCCAGACCTTCGACCAAGAAACAGTGGAGGAGAATGTCTGATACCAGCAATGAGCAAAGCACTCTCCAATACTCTTTACATTTGCCTTGCTATCGAAATACTATTGTGTTAGGTCAGTTCCAATCCAATAAGCTGTGGTTTTTAGGTCTTTATGTTGATTCTAATTGGTTCAAATGTGGAAGGTGATGTTACACTTGTTTCTATATAATTAGTCAAGCCATGTCATGAACTATGTTGCCTGGTTTCATTTAAAATTTTTTGAATCACATGAAACAAGTACATCAAGTGATAAGCAATCGTATCATAGACTATCTTTCAATTTAATAAGTTTATATTAAGAGTGGAATAAGTACATCTATATTTTTATATTTTTTTGTACATCATTTCAAAATCCTTTGGCCTTAACTTTTGCTCCAGCCGTGGAGAAAGGCATCAGTTTCACACAGACTTTGCAGCAGACAAAATCACCTCACTTAAGGCCAATGTTGCCTTGGGGCTTCTCTGATGTAGACATATAGAGATCTTGAAAGCTGCTCCACACTCACTTTGATGTGACTTAGAAGTGACCCAGCAATTAATTCCATAAGGTCATCCTTGAAAAGGTGAAGAGGAGACAGGGATAAGTGCTTTCCTTTTCCATTCTAGGCAGCTGCACTAAGACATGTTTTATAAATGCCTGAGAAATTCCCGAAGGATCCAGCATCAAGTCAATCATTCTATTGGTTACCTAGATAGTACAACTTATTATTGACTTTTCCTATTCACTGTTTTCTCCCCTAAATTCTAACTCCTACTTGCTGAAATTTCTTCCTAAATAATCTGCTTGCAGTGACAGACTTTGTTTCATGCTATCCTTCAAGAAAAGTAAGGTTAAAATAGTACTTCTCTTGTCTGAGATGATTTAGCTAGGATAGAGCAAAGCAAAGTGCATGGCTTACTGCCAGATAAACCTGAATACCAAGTAGAGGTCTACCAGTATGTGACCTTGGTCTGAATATACTCATGCATGAAATGGATTGTCATGTATGCCTTGGAGATATGTGCAAGCAGATAAACAGTTATAACATGCTAATTGATAAATATGAGAGATGCTTGATGAATATTTAAAAAAACTATATTTCTGAGTTTCTGAATTATTTATGCTTAAAGAAAAAAAATTTGCCATTGATATGTCAGATACCTAATTCCAAGTTTTATTATTAAATCCCTTTTAATAATAAACTTTTTATGAGTCTTAGAAGTAAAATAACCTCAGAAGCAATGTATTTTAATGTAATATAAACAATTTATTTAAAACAAGAAGCTTTTATTCATACATGCTTCCATTTATTATTTTAAAAATAGTTTTTGAGGATCTGTTATAAGTCATGGACATAAATGAATATTTGTTAAATTTCTATTACTTATAATATTATTTAAATATTATTTTTAAAAAGATTGATCATAGCAGATTGATACTTATAAACTGAATTTATTCATGATATTGTTATTGTTAAAAGGGTTGTTTTAGCAAATATTCTCTGACTTTTTAATCTAGCTTACTACAATAGATAATAAAATATTAATACAAAAACATAACAAAGAAGAGTAGTTTTCTAATAAACAAATCAAAATGCATCCCCCCAAAAGGAATAAAGAAGTTAGCATATTAATATTATTAGAATATTTTCAGTCAGATTTGGAAATATGTGAGAAATATGGTTTCTTAATGTCACGATTTAGATTTTCAAGTTTTAGTTTACCTCCCTTCCTTAGGTGATCTGCTTTCAACAATAGGCATTATCATTGACACCAATAAGCAGCTGCCTATAAAACAAGTATCAACAGTAGAGGTAAGAATAGAACATGGTTGTTGTCATTTGGTGAAGCTTCGCAAATGTAGGCACATTTAAATGTAAAATCCAAGATACCTTTAAGAAATTCAATACATTCACTGGATTGTACTATGAAGAGCTGATGGGGAGTGGTAAGGTTGAAGGCTTTTTATTTTGAAAATAAAATTTAGTGTTAATTACTTTCTGTAGTACTTGTTTGGGAAACCCTACTAACAGGAAACATACATTATCTCATTTAATCATTATAGCAATTGTAAATTTGAGTATTACTATCCCTAGTATATAGATGAAGAAAATGAATAAATTACCTGTCATACAGCTAGTAAGTGGCAGACACTGGATTCAAACCCAGAATTTCCGGACTCTAAAGACATTGTTCTTAATCATGATGTCCATTGAAGAATCTGGTTTGTACAGTGCAGTATGTATATAAAACATAATTAACTGAAGTTACTTACGATCAGTAACCATTTTGACAAAGAAATATTATGCACAATCCTATAATGAATTTCATTTTTGTTTTCAATTTCTCATTTTCTGCACCATGACAAGAGCATGTTAATTCCAAACTTCTTTACTTTTTGAATTTCACGTAAGTGCTCTTTTAGATTTAATTGTATTTTTAGCACTTCAAAAGTAGTATTTTCTAAATAAGAACAATTAAATAAATTTATTTAATTAATAAAAAGGAGACATAACCATTATTTATTCATGGTTATTTAGTAAATACCTAATAAAGTAGCTTCCAAAATTATCACCCTGTGTTATGCTAAATCATATCCTCATAGAAACTTATATCAATTTATCAATAAAAGTTCATATGGACAACTGGTGTTATGCTAAATGTCATGAGGCTTCCACAACATTTTGAACAGTAAATTAAAAACATATTTACTAATGAGAACAATAAGGCTCAGAATTTATTTGCTTTGTTCAAGAACAAATTGGAAATTATTACTTTGTTTATTATGTATGTACATTGTATCCCAATTCTTTAGGCTGAAATTTGAGACAACTTAAAGCAAAAAGATTTAATTAGGTAATAAAAAATCAATAGAAGTAGCAAATCATGAGAAAGGGGAAAGTTACTGTGCCTTAATCTCACATTTGGCTTTGATTTTCTTAGAAGAAAAGAAAAATAAAAGGAATCCTATTATTTATATGGCTCATTTGATCTTAAAAAAGGAAGTACACCAGCACTTTAGGAAATATAAACTTTTTTAAGAACTGCAAAATACTTTAAAGTAAAAATGTCACATATATAATGAACACTGACTGAAGTAATAAGCAATATCTTCAAAAATAGCTTTATACTAACCAAAGTGGTGCATACTGGGTTATTGTGTATTGTGAAATTCCTTAGCAATAGCTAAGGGAATAATAAAACACATCTTAAGGTGCAATTATGAAGGGTTAAATGAATGTGATCAAACTTGATCCAAACATAAAATGTAAAATTGTGGGTCTCTTAAGTAATCTTCAATATTTATAGGTATCAATTCTCTTATTCTGGTTTAGTTAGGAATAAGATAACTGGAAGCTCCAGTCAGTCCTGGATTGCTGAAATTCTGAGTTGTGGATGGAGGGGGGCAACAAAAGTACTTTGGAAAACAGTTGGGCAGATCACAATATTGGCAGGAGAAGCCTCCCCAGTATTTTCAGCCGAAGGGAAAACTACTCTCCCCTGCTTCCCAGACACAGGAGTAGAGTAAGGTAAGATTTGTCTTCAGGAGGGAACTTTGGATTTATTCAAAAAGGAAAGCATGTCTAGTTATCACAACTCAATAAATTATAAGAAGGAAGAAATAATTTTTTTTCAGAAAATTTCAGAGGGCCATTCAATCATTCAACAAATAGATAGTATTTATATAGTAAGCCCTTACTCTCTAAAATGCACTGGACTCAGTGCTGAGGAAGTTCAGGATTTGGTGGGAGATTTGCAAACAGCTCTTAATGAGAGTGTGAATTGCTATGTTGGAAAATAAGAAGTGCGGTGAGGGTAAAGTAAAAGGATGTGAATTTAAAGCCCCATCCATGTCTTCTTCATTTAAATGCTTTATTAGAGTGTAAGGAATTAATGTAAACAGGAGAAAAAAGAACTAAAATGATACAGCGTTCTATAATATGGTCCACAGGAACCTAGGTGGCTTAGTGGGTTGAGTGTCCAGCTCTTGGTTTGGCTCAGGTCATATTTTATGGGTGGTGAGATGGAGCCTGACATCAGACTCCCTGCCCGGTAGGGAATTCTGCTTGAAGATTCTCTACCACTGCCCTTCCCCCACTAAAATAAGTAAATATATATTTAAAAAATAAAAAGTAACAGTTTTCTACAAGAAAACACATGCAAGCTTTGTAATATAACCACTAGATTCTTTTATTCTCCCCTACCATGAAAAGAAAGACAAAGGCAGATGACAATTTCTTCACTTTCCTCTTTCAGAGTTTCATAACTCACCTACTCCACTGAGACATTTGTTAAAATATTTCTTTTCTTTTCTTTTGTCTATCTCCACATTCTAAATGATGATATAATGGCAAAGCAATTTTACATATCAGTAAGACCTGGATTTGATTCCTGCATCTGGGTAATTGAGACTTGTGTGACCAGGAAAAAAAAAAATTACTGTGAATAAACCTAATATTTTCTCATAATTAAATCAATACAAGAATTCTACCCTTTGTAACTATTGCACTACTGTATAAAATGTAGCTTGTTAGGCAGCTAGCACAATACCTGCTGCCCAGAAGAAGGTCATAAGAGATTCCAGTTTCTTTTCATTCTTCTTTCTCTCACTTGTCCCCAGTCCTGTAAGAAGAATAACAAAATAAAGCACATGATGTGGCAGCTTACAAAAGGCAGCTTCAGGCTGAGGGACATTCCCAGGATAGGGAGTAAGTGGTCAAGCCATGTGTGATGTTACCGGAATAACACGTGTGTGAATGTATCTCCCATCTTTAACTCCGTGATCTACCTGTGTCAGAGTATACATATACACATCATTTCAAATAGAGGTAGAGTAGGCATGGCTCCCTCTGATACTATTTAAACACTGATGAAATTCCCTTTTCCAATCAAGGGCCCTAAAGAAAACTGAAGGGAGCTTAGATATGACAATAAAGCAGCAGCAAAGTCATTCTGAAAGGTACAAAGAACTACAAAGAATCAGCACTGAATTTCTGTGAAAAAGGAAAAGGAAGATTGTCATATCCTTATTTTTGCCAGCGTTGAAGAGTTATAATTTGATGAAGGAAATTGGTAGCGCTGCTTCAACTACAATACATGGCACGTGATCTTTGGGTTCATTCATACAGTCTCTTTTTCCAAATGTGGAATGCAAATATAAGTAGTTTGCCTCTTTAAATACAAAGCTTTGGCCTTGGATTATTGGTAACATACCTGCTATGGTTAGGATAATGTGTCTGATGCTGTCTGGTATATACCACAAGGGCATCAGTTTATATGTTGAAGAGAGAAAAAAATATATATATATATAGACAGCATAATGTCCATCAAAACACTTTCTTCTTTAGGAATCCTAACAACATTTCTTTTTTTTTTTAATATAATTTTTTATTTTTTATAAACATATATTTTTATCCCCAGGGGTACAGGTCTGTGAATCACCAGGTTTACACACTTCACAGCACTCACCAAAGCACATACCCTCCCCAATGTCCATAAAACAACATTTCTAAGAATGTGCCCCAATACAGTTTTTTATTTGCTTGTTTGTTTTTGTTTTTGAAAGTTTCCTTTCTTGACTACACATAGACAGGAAGAGTTTATCAGACAACAGACACATATGTGTTACAGTCCTTCAACTTACTGATGGTCCCTATGCAGCACTGCATAGGGAAATGTATGTCCAGTTCTGTGGCTCAGTTATAGGAAGCCACCTGCCTTGTGACAGATGTAAGCCACTTACTCCAGTATCATTTTTTATAATGAATAAATTTAATGTACTCTTCTCTTTATTTTTTTAAAAGATTTTATTTTATTTATTTATTTATTTATTTATTTATTTATTTATTTGACAGAGAGAGACACAGCAAGAGAGGGAACAGAAGCAGGAGGAGTGAGAGAGGGAGAAGCAGGCTTCCTGCTGAGCAGGGAGCCCGATCCAGGGCTTGATCCCAGGACCCTGGGATCATGACCTGAGCCGAAGGCAGATGCTTAATGACTGAGCCACCCAGGCACCCTCAACACTTTTTTTTTTTAATGTGATAGTCAACATTGTATTAAAACAAAACTCTATGGATATGGTTGGCATCAAGTAGCTTCTAATAAAATTTACATTTCAAATGGACAAGAACTATTGTAACTTCTCATTAAATGACATAATATATAATAGACATACTTTTTAAGTGTTTTTTAAAATATTAAATAAATATTTAAAATATTAAATAAATATTTTCTGTGTGACTTATATCTGTATAATTGGGGCAACTTTTTTCACAATTGGAAGAAAGGTATTAATTTATACTACTGTCTCTTCTCATAAATTAAATGTTCTCTGTTTCTTAAATGCAGAAAAGAATACCTTCTTAAGTACGACTTCTTTTTTTTACTTTTTGAAAAAAAATTATAATTTGAAAGTAAAAAGTAAACTATTGTAGCTAAGCAACCTAAAGTTTTTATGTCCTTGAAATCTATTTTGATTATATAAATTCAGGTGAAATCTATGGTTGCTGTTTCATTCACCTCTAGTTTCTGACAGCTCATATTATAGTTCCTTTCATATAAAAGGGGAAAACTACCATGATTATAGCAACAGAAGCCTCGTTTGTAAAACAGATGCTCCATATGAATAGGCAAGGGTTCTCCAGAAGTCACAATAACCATATGTTTTCATTTTAATATCAAATAAAAGTGTTATTTTCAAAAGTGAAAGTATATATAAATTATAGCAATGAATTAGAACTAGTTCTAAATTTCCATACCATTTGTGTATCACTGTTAAATGTTTACTATACATTAATTCTTTGCTATAATATAAATGTTCATATTTACATAAATGACATATAAGACATTATAGACTATATGTACACAACAACAGACAGTATTTTTTTTTTATTTTATTTATTTATTTGACAGAGAGTGAGAGCAAGGGGAGGAGCGGAGGGAGAAAGATAAGCAGACTCCTCACAGAGCATGGAGCCCCACGCTGGGCTTGATCCCACAATCTGATGACCTCTGGGATCACGACCTGAGCCAAAATCAAGAGTCAGAAATCTAACCCACTGAACTGTCCAGGCACCCCAATAAAAAGTATTTTGTCCATGATATTTGGGTGTAGGCATCTGTGTAGTAATGTAGGAATTGGTTTATCTTGTTTATTACAACACATTTGCCTTTTCTTCTATAGGCATAAGTCAAAGACTCATGCCATTACATGACATTGAGTATGTATAAAACACATATGCACACCCATGTGAATATGTGAATATAGACATTGATAATGAGTTACAACACAAAAAATAAGCATACTTGTGATTCACTTTAGCTTTTAGTTTTGGATACAGAAATATTTGCACCAACATGTGACAGATAAATGCAAGGCATGCAAATATTGATACATGTGCCCATTCATAAATAACAACATATTACATATGCTTTCACACTTCTCAACATTACAACAAATTTTCAGCATACTATTGTTTCAACGCTCTCAGCTAATAGTTTTACTTTCTATTTTTCTGAGAAAAGAGACAACATTCGCCTCCGTACACAGTCTTTTCTCTAGTTTCCAAGTAATACCTGTCCTTGATTCTTGTAAATGTCAAAATTTCAGTACTTGGACAAGGTCAATATCATCTGTCCTTGTTCTCTTGCATCGTTCTTTTTCCATGTTCTTCTCTATTTTTCCAAATGTCTTAGACATATGCTAGCATTTATTTTGTTTATTTTGTTTTTTGTTTTAAATCAGCCAGATGATAAAGGTTAATCAGTTAGGTACTCAAGGTTCACATAAACAATAACAAGTTATGTAGAAAGTATGCACCCTTGGTGTGAGGGAATGAGAATGGCAATTTATCATTGCTGTAGTCTTTCTCTCAAAACTCAGAAACTAAATCTAATCATGAGAAAAACAGCAGATAAATCCAAAATTCACATTCTACAAAATACCTAACCAGGATTCTTGAAACTATCAACATCATCAAAAACAAGGAAAATTTGAGAAATAGATCATAAGAATTTAAGGAGACATGACAAAAAGGTAATATAGTATCCCGTGATAGGGAAAAAAAAAAAGTAAAACTTAAGAAATTGGGATAACATATGGACTTTATTATTCATTAATATTTGATCATTAATGGTGGCAAATATACCATAGTGATGTAAGACAGATACTAACAAATGGGGATGTTGGATGTTGAGAGTACATGAGAATGTCTCTGCTTATCTTTGCATATTTTTCTGAAATCAAAAATACTTCTAAATTTAAAGATATATAAAAAATAAATGTCATGACACTAAAACAAAAACAATACCTCTCTTGATATGGAGGAGACCACTGTGAACTACACCAAACATCTACCTCACTCCGCCTTCCTCCCTGGAACAAAAGTAGAGTATATTTCCCCCCATCTCTGACAATATAAGGGACCATGTGCCTAGCTATAAAAAATGTGATCAGAAATCATATGTTATTTTAGCTTATAAAAGGTTAATAAGCAGAGGTGTTGTCTTTCCCCATTGGTTACCAGAATTGAAAGGGATCAAAGTTTCTAGAGGAGGACAAAGCCACTCAGTGAAAAGATAATCCTATGTTTCTGCTGCCTAAAAATACCTCCCCATCCAACTATCCATATTGCTCACTTCCTTATCTACTTCAAGTCTGTCTCTCTCTCTTTTTTTTTTTTGAGTATAGTTGATACTTGATGTTACATTAGTTTCAGGAATACAACAACATAGTGATTCAACAACTATATAGGTTATACTACGTTCACCACAAGTGTAGCTACTATTTGTCTCCAGGCAACTCTATCACAATACCGTCAACTAGATTCTCTATGCTGTACCTTTTATGTCTGTGACTTATTCATTTATAACTGGAAGCCTGCATTCCCAGTTATGCATTCCCATTTTGCCCCTCCTTCCATCCCACTCCCCTCAGGCCACCATCAGTTTCTTCAAGTCTTCAGTCAGCTCTGGCTTTTTCAGCGTGGCTTCACCCCAGCCACAATATTTTATGTTATTCTAATTTTATTAATTTCATTTATCTTAAAGAATGTGCTGAATATTTATATTTTTAGTCAGGAAATAACAATGAGCTAACATCATAGTTTTAGTAAAACACACTTAAACATTTTTAGCATAGAAATCTAAATTCCATAAATGGCTTGGTTTACTTCTTTTAGGATCGAAGCCTCATGCATTGTTATCTATGTCTATATTATTTAAAATGCTATACTTTACTTGAGCTAAGTTACTGTTTTGAAGCAAATTTTAAAAATTAGCACTGGGATACTTTGAAAATGTTCTCTGTCAAATATGATTTTCTCCTAATCATATTTAAGCCATTTACATTAATGTTTTGCTCTGTTTTTTTAAAATTATTATTATTATTTAATTTCAGTATAGTTAACATAGTGTTGATTTAGTTTCAGGTGTACAAAAGAGTGATTCAACAATTCTATTTATTACTCAATGCTCATCATGAAAGTAGTACTCTTAATCCCCATCATCTATTTAACCCATCCCTCTATCCATCTCTCTTCTATAAGTTTGTGTTCTATAGTTAAGAGTTTGTTTTTTGGTTTCTCTCTTTTTTCCTTTGTTTTGTTTCTAAAATCATATTGTATTTGTCTTGCCCTATTGACTGATTTCACTTACCACAAAGTCCTCTACATCCATACATGTTGGTGCAAATTGCAATATTTCATTCCTTTTTATAGCTGAGTGATATTCCACTATATATACATACCACACCTTTATCCATTCATCTTTTGATGAACACTTGGGTTACTTCCTTAATTTGGTATTGCAAATAATGCTGCAATAAACATAGGGTTGTACATAACTTTTTGAATTACTGTTTCATATTCTTTGCGTAAAAACTCAGTAGTGAAATTTTGGATCATACGGTAATTCCATTTTTTTATTTTTTGGGGGGGAACTCCCTACTGTTTTTCACAGTAGCTATACTGGTTTGCATCCAACAGTGGACAAGAGTTCCTTTTTCTTCACATCCTTGTCCTTGCCAATGCTTGTTGTTTCTTGTATTTTTCATTTTAGCCATTCTGACAGGCATGAGGTGATATCACAATGTAGCTCTAATTTCTATTTACCTGATGATGAAAGATACTGAGCATCTTTTTTGTGTGTGTTTGTCAGCCATATGCACTTTTTCTTTAGAGAAACATCTATGCATATTCTCTGCTCATTTTTAATTGGACTATTTGTTTTTAGTTGGGTAAATTAAGTTGCTCTAGCCTTTGAATGAGGGTGAATTGAAAATAGAAGAGACCTTCCAAAGACTGAAATCCAATCTCAAAACCATTCAACTTCTAATTGATAAGAGGTCCTTATTCAATCTGCATGTCAAAAGGGAAAAAAATCATCTCTGCTGAAAGATAACATTCTGAACTACATTTTTTTATCATATAAAATAAAATGCAGGGGCGCCTGGGTGGCTCAGTGGATTAAGCCGCTGCCTTCGGCTCAGGTCATGATCTCGGTGTCCTGGGATCGAGCCCCGCATCGGGCTCCTTGCTCAGCGGGAGCCTGCTTCTCTCTCTCTCTCTCTGCCTGACTCTCCGCCGACTTGTGATCTCTCTCTCTGTCAAATAAATAAATAAAAAAAAAAAAAAATCTTAAAATAAAATGCAATAAAATTGTGACAAAAGGATCAAGAAAATTAAAAAAAAATCTTATGGTGTTATTAGTATTAGATTTCTCAGACATGGGCTTTAAAATATTTGTGATTAATATGTTCAAGAAAACAGAGGAAAAGTTATAGAGTATGAGTAGACACAGAATTTAAAAGAACAATTTTATTTTATATTTTTAGGCCCAGAGTGGAGACTAAAAGAATAATTTTTGAATTAACCTTCTAGGACAACTAAAAACAGAACTATTATGTAATTCAGCAATCCCACTTCTGGGTACATGTCCAAAGGGAATGAAATCAGTATTTCAAAGAGGTACCTGCACTCTCATATTCATTATATCATTATTCATAATAGCCAAAACATGGATACAACTTAAGCATCCACAGTTGGATGATATGTTAAACAATATTATATATATATAATATATATATTAATAAGTATATAAATGTTAAATATATATTATATAAAGTATTATTGAGCCATAAAAAAGATGGAAACTCAGCTATATGTACCAACATGGATCTTGAAGGAATCAGTATATAAGAAAAACAAGCCAGATAGAGAAAAATAAGTACTGTATGCTCTCATTTATACTTGAAATCTAAAAAGTCAAACTTACAGAAACAGAGTGGAATGGTAGTTGGGACTGGAGAGCAAGGGAAATGAGGAAAAGCTAGTCAAAATTTCAGTTATAAGATAAATGAGTTCTGGGACTCTATAGCATAGTAACTATACTTAATGACTTCATTGTATACTTGAAATTGCTAAGACAGTAGATTTTTAAAAGATTGTATTGATTAATTGATTGATATTTTAAGAGAGAGACAAAAGAAGAGTACAAGTGGCAGGGAGAAGTAGAGGTAGAGGGACAAGCAGACTCTGAGCTGAATGCAGAGCCTAATGCAGGACTTGATCCCATGACTTTGAGATCATGACCTGAGCCTAAATCAAGAGTCAGATGATTAACTGACTGAGCCATTCAGGTGCCCCTAAGACAGTAGATCTTAAGTTTTCTTAGGACACACACAAAATTATGACTATGTGAGGTGACAGATATTAATTAAGTTGATTACAGTAATCATTTCACAATGTATGATACTTTTCACAATGTATCAAATCATCTCATTGTTCATATTAAATATATATAATTTTCATTTGTCAATTAAATCTCAATAAAGCTGGGGAAAACAATCAACAACTAGTATTAAAAACTTAAGACATGTATTTAACAGCAGTTTACACACAGAGAAACAACTTAAAACAGTATTGAAAGATATATTAGTAGAAAATATACAAATTAGAGCACAGAGGGAAAAATATGTTTTGATCAAATATAAAATATTCATCATTTACACAGTTTACAAGAACACATACAAAGTTAAGAACAACTAAGAACAGCAAAAATATACATTGGGCACATAAAAAGTGCTATTTTGGAAAGACAAAGGATAGAAAGACGGATGGAGATAGAACAGAAAACAAACTAAAGGGGATTAAATTTCAAAACTAAATTGAAGGGTGTTCCACAAAATATCTCACCACTAATCCCCAAAACTGTCAAAGTCATCTCTGGAGAACTTTGCTAAACTACTCCATAGTATTGATGCCTTGGCCCCCATTTCATTTGGCCAAGTGGCCTTCAGGGACCTCAGACTGGCCCGAGCTTCTCAGGCATGTTTCTGCCCTAGATAGCAGCCTGCGGATCACAAGCAAATATAAGTCCCTAATACGACTTGGCCATGAGCCCTTATGCTCAAGAGATGCCCCTGTTTCCCAGTACTTTCCCTCAATATGCCTTCCCTTTGGCTCAGTATATAACCTGGTGTTTATCAAAATCCTGCTCTGCTGGTTGAATTGAAAAATCTGGCTTTAGGTTGGTAATCCTAAAGCATTCCACACAGGTATGCTAAAAAAAGGCCACAGTGCCTCAGGTTCTGTCTCCTTTGCAATTTCCCTTGACCTTCCAGGGTGGCAGCTCCCTGGGGGGCCTTGGAGTGATAAACTTCTCTATTTAAGTCTCTCTTGTGGTTTGTTTTTAACCCTTAGCTCACCATCCAGCACTCTATTGTTCCACTTAACAAGTATTAATTTGGCAAATTCATAACTTCATCAAAAACAAAGGGATGTCTGAGAAACTGATGACCAAGAGGAGCTGAAGGAGACATGTCTATTAAATGTAAAATGCTATCATAAAGGGAAAGAAAAGGCATTAGGGCAAACCTGAGAAAATATGAATAGACTATGGACTTAAGAGAAAAAAAATGCTCAGCACTCTCCTGAGATAAAACAAAATAAAATTTATATGCATATAAATATACGATCTACCTACACCTAGAGACTTCTTAGAGATGAATTTGTGTTTATCAGTTGGGGGATGCCTATAATTCCACATTCTTTGATTCAAAGCTTATTGGCAAGTTTGCCAATGTGTAATCCAAGATAAGCTAATGGGGAGCAAGACCTGAACTTGTACAGTCTCTAATAGGAAAGAAAAGCTGCTTCCGCTGATTATTTCTTCTGGTAAATTTTATGACAGGAGCTATTAGTGGGTACACTGTGGGATGCAGAACAAGAAATCTATAAATAAAATCAACACAGGGCCTCCAGGTAAAGACTAGGTAGACTCGCTGAGCTACCTCTCTACATGTTTTCAGAGGGGAGCAGAAAAGATGACTGTACAGACAGATGCGCCTGTCCTGGGACAGCCTGGTTTCACATTCACTGTGAGCAGTAAGAGTGAAGATAAAAACAAAACAAAACAAAACAAAAACAAAAACAACTGTTGGTAGGGAGAGCCCAATATATCCGTATTACCTGGAGAAGGAGTGAGAAGAAGAATTTTATCAAGCCAGCACATGCAAGAAGAATAATGATCACATTATAATATGACTTAATATGAGATAAGATGCAAAACTAAATTTGCAAGCTTACTACGGTCATAGATGTATGTAGGTTTTGAGAGACACTTCCATTTATCCCCAGGATTCAGTCTGAATATTCCGCTTTGGTAACTGAGTATTACCTACAACTGGAAAAATGGTCTCCCAGCTCCACACTGCATTTTCCATTCATCTTTGTTGACAGTTGGAGACAAGTGAAGTGTAAGTGGACAGATTTATGCAATTTTAAGGTCATACTATTTTTTAAAAATATTTTATTTATTTGACAGAGAGAGAAATCACAAGCAGGCAGAGAGGCAGGCAGAGAGAGAGGGGGGAAGCAGGCTCCCTGCTGAACAGAGAGCCCCATGTGGGGCTCGATCCCAGGACCCTGAGATCATGACCTGAGCCGAAGGCAGAGGCTTAACACACTGAGCCACCCAGGCCCCCCTAGGTCGTACTATTTAAACATTAATTGTTTGTTTCCTAACAAGAACTAGAAAATATTTAAGAATAATATACAAGATTATTAAATATTAACATATCACTTGATTTAATGGAAGTTTGCTTTTCCTAAAAAAAAGTATTATAAATATCTATTCAATTTTTATAGAAATGTAATTTTTGCCATAATTGAGGATTTTCCAAGTGACAATTGGAAAGCACCTGAATTACCATATTATTTTGATCACCACATACTGTAGGGTATTCATTAATAGCCACATTTTATAAGTGAGAAAACAGAGACTTAAGTAATTTTCCAAAAATTAAATAACTATTTCATGGCGCAAATATGAAAGTTCAGATGCAAACTCTCTGTATCACTTCAAAATCTATAATTTGCTCTACGTTCTCTAGAATTATCTATTTTTAAGAAAAACAATTGTTATTTTAGTGATGCAACATGGAGGCTTAAGTGGGTAGAAGAATAAATGAAACAAGATGGGATTGGGAGGGAGACAAACCATAAGTGACTCTTAATCTCACAAAACAAACTGAGGGTTGCCGGGGGGAGGGGGTTTGGGAGAAGGGGGTGGGATTATGGACATTGGGGAGGGTATGTGATTTGGTGAGTGCTGTGAAGTGTGTAAACCTGGTGATTCACAGACCTGTACCCCTGGGGATAAAAATATATGTTTATAAAAATAAAAAAATTAAAAAAAAAAAAAAAAGATGGATAAAAGTCAGGGGATGGCAAATGGAAAAAACACCTAAAATCAACTACTTATTCAGTGATAATTTCATTGATTCAATTACATGCAGATAAGCATATGCTTAGACATAATCTTCTTTCATTTTATACCGAGGTCAGAAATAAAAGGGATGCAAATCTATCATGATGACTTGTATAATTCAACTTGATTTTTCCTTAGCATTAAACTGTAGAGTTGAGTATGTGGCAGCAATCTCTGAGACATTTTACATAAAAATAATTAATGCACAAAGAACTTAAGAAACATTCAGTAAATCACTAGTTATTACTATAGTTTTCCTTCAGTTAGAATGTAAGTCAACTAATTGAATGATTTCCACTACACAAGAATCTAAGCCTCATTGAAATTTTAAAAAATCACAAAACAACTTTGGAAGCCTGTGTTTGCACTGACAGAAAGGATGTTAATTACGATTCACAAAATGAAATTAAAAAATTAAGATATGAAGACTCTATATAATTAGCTAGTCCATTTTCCAAACACATTTTTTTATGGGGCAGAAAAAAAAATGCAGTACTGAGTATAGAAAATAAATAATCTATGCCAGATAATTAAGAGTTAGTGATTTAAGAGTTCTGAAAGGCTTTCACATGAGAACACATTTATGAGGCTACATCACTTTCAGTGGAATTATAGATACAGTAATCTAATTCAAAAAGTTTTAATAAATTAGATTGCTGTTAACTTCTATTCATATCCTTGAAACTTATTTAAATTAAACAAAAATCATATCAGAAAAATGTTACAGGCCTATAAAATATGAAGTATCTGATAATTTTTTGTTGATCCCTAGAGCACATTGGAGTTAAGATGTTTTTGCTTCTAATGTAAAATGTGCTAAGGAAAATATTTTTTAATTTATTTTTTATTTATTTTCAGCATAACAGTATTCATTATTTTTGCACCACATCCAGTGCTCCATGCAACCCATGTCCTCTCTAATACCTACCACCTGGTACCCCAACCTCCCACCCCCCACCCTTCAAACCCCTCAGATTGTTTTTCAGAGTCCATAGTCTCTCATGGTTCACCTTCCCTTCCAATTAAAACATTATTAAGAGCATAGTACCCCCCCCCAAAAAAGAGCATAGTGCAATTCCTCTTTTTTCCATTTCTTCTTTATTGTCATTATTTCTGTTTTACATCATTTTGATGTTAATATCACTAATTCCATTCTTTTTTAATATACATCAAGACAAAAATTGTAAAAAAAAAAGCCATTGAATGAACAGATTGTAAAAGTGGTCATGTTCTATTGAGTGCTAAAGAAATCAACTTTACTTGTAAAACTCTTTCCTCAACCAGGAACATTCACATTTCTGCTTTGTACTTTAATTCTCACTCTTTTTCATGTATAGAGACACAGTATGTGTTCAATTAGTGTCTAAATCCCAGTGTAAACATGATTCCCACCTGAGGAAGATTTATGTTTTATAATTGACCTAAGGACACATGTTTGAAGTGGGACTGATTTGCTTACCGAAGTGATAGAACAAATATAATGTCTCCATATTTGAAATTGGATCTTCTGGAAAAGGGGAGGTTTTTTTTTTTTCTTTAACAAACAAGTCTGCATAGAGTTTAAACAACAAACTTTGCAATGTTCCATTATTTTAATAAATAGTTATTAAATACTTTAAAATACTCTTCTAAATAACAGAAGCTACAAAAAGTGATATAGTTCTTAAAATGTTTAAAATCCAGCAAAAGTAACAAATATATAAAATTGATTTAAATTCAACATCGAAATAGTTGTAAGGGATGAATTAAATTCTACCCATCAAAAGGGATAAACCAATGAATTTTTTTCTAGGGAGGTTAGTAAATTTTCATAGAAGTAACATTTGAAATGAGCCTTGAAAAATACATGTTAATTTAATAAAGGTTGTGTAACCAGCCAACAGAGGAAAATGAATACTTGAATCACTCATCTAAACTCAAATTGAATAATAAGCAGTCCTACAGTTTATTTTGGGATTAGGAGGAGCAGTGAAGAGAGATATGAGAAAAAAGATAAATTGGTAATACCTGTATTATGATGATAAGGAATTTTAATCTGTCCTATTAAATCAAAGTTTGAAAATTAACAAGCTATTCAAAGAAAATATTAGATGGTTCTCCACTATAAGTGATAGAAAAACAAAATGTTCCAAGAAATCTACTCAGACCTTATTATAAACCTTTGCTGTTTATCAGTACATACTGCATGTTTGTGTGTGCGCGCGCGCGTGCGTGCGCATGTAAATATGTGCAGGTGTGTATCTGTCTGCTCATGTACCGCAAGTACTTGTAGGTGCATGTGTGCAAGAGTATGTGCGTTAGTCAGGGAACATGAGCACATATGTTACTGTGAGAGTGGGTAAGGCTGACGATGCACATTTGCCAGTGTATCCATCCTGAGTGCTGTAGGGGTGACTGGGTCATCTATATGCAGGGATGCATGTGAGTGTCCACGTGTATTTGTGAGTTGTTTGGGTGTTGAGTGTGAACCAAGCATCTCTTTGAAATACTATAGACCTACAGAACAGAGTAGGATTAATACTGATGTGGGAAAGGGAAATCATTCAAGAAATGGAACCTAGAATTTGGTATTTTAGGCTATCTGCAGACTGACAATATGTAGACTGAAAATGTGAAAAAGTGGAGGCATGAGATGATGCGAGCCTGAAACCCTGCAATGCTATGAGGATCAACAAAATTATACGAATGTTAGGAATAATATAAATAAAATTAAAATGTAAGTGTGAAAGAATGATTGCCCATATATCACATATTTTGATTCATGATAAAGGAGTTTCAAAATATAAAATAAGATCCAGTTATTTGTCCTAACTGTTCAGTGGGACCCTAGTCTGTTTAAGAGGAAATGATTCACTCCTCTTTCTGGTAGGTTATTATGCATATCTGACCGTACTCCTCAAAGTAAGGTACAAACACATCTGTACTCTATAATACTGTAAAGTATTATATACATAGTAAAGGTAGAAAAGGTAGTAAAGGTAGAATATACATAGTAAAGGTAGAAATGAAGCATCGATTTTCTCTAAAGTTCAAGTAAGTTTTAGAAATTCTTGAACTTCTTACCTAAAGTTCTTAAAGCTTAGGAAATAAAAACTATTCATACAAAAAGTACCTGTTCATTCATTTGTAATCACAACTATTAAACAGGTGGTCAGTAGGTATTGCCAGATTGAAACAAACTAGTAAACAAAATCTAACTTAGTGCCAATTTCATGATGTGTAGGAGAATGAGCTATTCGTCCATAGCTGTGTGTGAGGCAAAACCAACCCATATGAACCATATTGTATAAATAATTACCATCTTTTTAAAAATTTTTAAAAATATTTTATTTATTTATTTGACAGACAGATCACAAGTAGGCAGAGAGGCAGGCAGAGAGAAAGAGGGAAGCAGCCTCCGTGCTGAGCAGAGAGCCCGATGCAGGACTCGATCCCAGGACCCTGGGACCATGACCTGAGCTAAAAGCAGAGGCTTTAACCCACTGAACCACCCAGGCGTCCCAATAATTACCATCTTTGAGGGGTTTCTTTCATCTGGCATGTTTGGCCTGATTTGTTACTTTTTAATGAATAGGCACTGGACTTCTCAGAAAAAGAAGCTCTGGGATGTTCCAGTCTTCCACGGATATTTTTTTTTTTTTTTTTTTGTTCACCAAGAATTCAACCCTTGTTCTGGGACTTTTGGCTCTCATCTTGCTGTTTTATTCTCACATTCCCTCCCCACATCCCTCAAATCAAGGCTCCACACAGTCTTTCCGGTAATGACTCTGACTCTGCTTCCTTCCACTACAAACCTCCAGACTCATCTGTTTTAAGTGTCTCCTGGATCAACTGAGTTAAAACACCTCAATACAAATGCCACTCGTAGCCCAGACCTACTAACTGGACTCAGATGGCAAAATATTTTATACACAGATCTTTTCATTTGTATTTTATTCAGGCTAGGATTGGTTAAAATTTTACTTTTGTAATACAACTAAAATATCTTAAAACAATAACCAGTGTATAGAATGAAAAGTTGCCTGTATTTTTATACAATTTCTTTTCTTTTTTTTTTTAAGATTTTATTTTTTTATTTGATAGAGATCACAAGTGGCAGAGGCAGGCAGAGAGAGAGAGAGGAGGAAGCAGGCTCCCTGCTGAACAGAGAGCCTGATGTGGGGCTCGATCCCAGGACCCTGAGATCATGACCTGAGCTGAAGGCAGAGGCTTTAACCCACCCAGGCACCCCTATTTTTATGCAATTTCTAAGAAATAAATGCTATTATAAAATACTTACTATGTTTGTTATAATAGCCCATGGATTTTTAAATAAAACAAAAATTATGAGTTTCTGATAATATATTTAGCATTACTGTTGTGAGGATATAATTATCCATAATAACTGAATATCCTTAAATTCTGGCTTTTTAATCTTTTCACAGTAAATAAAGATTTTTTTAAAAGGACACATACTTTATATTTTGATACATATTGAAGCATTCTATAATATAGGGTAAACTATTTCTATTTTTTCATACATTGAAACTAGTTCTTGAGTTTTAAAAAGAATAAAGTACCATCTGTCTATATACTATGTATATAAATTTATTCTAAGTCATCTGACTCACAACAGTCATTCAGGGCAGACGTGAGCAGGAGGGATCATCTTCCTTCAATATACAGTGGAACGTGAGTCAGCACAAAATGTAGGCCATCAGAAGACGATGCAAATTTGACTGTAACATTTACTTCTCTTTTTTAAGCAACAACATTAGACTGCTTGCTCATGCTACTTTTTTCTTTTGCTCTGACAGTTTTGGTGTTTAATGCCAATCTGTACATATTTATCACATAACTGTGATGCTTAATTTTTTCCCCATAACTCTACTCCATTTACTGCAGTTTTTCATTTTGGACATAATTGTGTTTCATCTTGACTACTTTAATTTAGCAAAGTTATGCTAAATTCTAATTCTATTCCGGATGGATTGTGTATGACCTGATAAATTATTTTTCAAATATATTCACTGTATAAAATCATAGAGTTATGACTACAGAAATAGTAAATAAAATAAGAACCTCTTAGGAATATTTTATATCACTATGGCTGTATGCCTGTGAGCATTAATTATTCCCTTTTTTTGCATCCATAATAAAAACACAATGTCTTAATAGTTAAATAGAATCAATTTTCTATAACTAATAATCATCACTAAATTGATTATTTATTAATTCTGCTTCCATCCCCTTGAATTTCTATTAAATATTAATTTTCAGAATTATAATCATGTTATCTGCTGAGGTACATAAAGATTTCCTTTTATGTTTGCAAAGGACAGAGTGAGAGAATAAATTAGTGTGATATAGTGGAAAAACACTAGAATAAACATGGGAATTCCTGGAAACTCTACCTGCTTTTATAAAGCTGCTTGACTATAATTAGTTGGTTAGTTAAGGATTATTATTATGCACATTACACGAGGATTATCAATGAGTTAGTCTGTTCCTATGTAGTAGAGTGGAAAGAGGCAGATACAATGACAAATCTGTCAGATTTTTCAATTTCCTTTTCTGGAAAATGGAAGTAATGCTGGTTAATTCAAAGGAACTTAATCAGAACTGACTAGGCATCTGGGAGGTTCCTTAGGTTAAGTGTTTGCCTTTGGCTCAGGTCATGATCCTAGGTTCTAGGACTGAGCCCTGTCTCAGGCTCCCTGCTCAGTGAGGAATCTGCTTCTCTCTCCCTCCTGGAGTCTGCTTCTCTCCCCTTCTGTTCCTGTACACTCACTCTCTCACACACTCTCTCTCTTTCCCTCTGAAATAAATAAATAAAATCTTTAAAAATAGACTGAGTAGGATAGTATCTGTGAAATAAACAGCACATTCTGTGGCACATAGTAGGTACTATATTTATACTGTTCTGCTTCTCATTCCAACTGTAACAACTTGGAGGGTTTTGTTATCATTGCTGTTGTGCTTTGCTTCTGTTTATCATTTTTTAATCAATCTTCTTTGGAAGAATCATTGATTTTATAAATTCATTACTCTAAGTTTTCTGGGAAGAATTAGAGACCTCAAAGATACTTCGGTAAGGAGACCCAGGGGATGGGTACTACATGAAGAAAAGGGGTTTAAATAAGTGGAATTCATGAAAGAGGGAGGGAGGGAGAGAGTGTAAAGCATGCTCCTCCAAGTGTGGAGCCTGACTAGGATCTTGATCTCAGGATCCTGAAATCACAATTTGAGCCAAAACCAGATGTTTAACAAGCTGTACCGTCCAGGTGCCCCAGGGTTGGCATTCCTTAATGTAACTCAGTAAGGACTAAATTCTGGGCATTTTGGAACAAAAAACATAGATGAGAGAACACATGACAACTAAATTAGTTTTATTGATGTTATCCAATACACTAATAAGAAATCTCTTTATTTGGATGACTCAGATGACTCTACTGGATATCTTAGGGCTTATTTGATTAGAAAACATATAGTGTACAACACTATGGTTAAGAAAATGAATACTAAAGGGAAATTGCTAGGCAAGAAGGTAGGGAGTTGGGATGTTAATTCTTGGCTTTGTCATTTACTGACTGGAATCCCTTGAACCATACTGTTCATTAACTTTTTGCTTTAGTTGACTCCACCTGCTGGAGTCCACCTAGCTGACTCCACCTAGTTGACTCCACTGGGATAATGATAATATCTATTCCATAGGATTGTGTGAGAATTGAATGTGCAAATATGCATATAGCCTGTAGAATAACGGCCAGTACATATGAGGTACTCAAAGTGTCTATTTACTGAGAAAATCTGTATTAAACAAGGTCCATACATACACCAAATTCTCATGCTGGAAAATGGATTCCATATTGGATTCCAAATATGGATTTCAAATATGGTAAGCATGCCCATAAATATCTACAGACTGCTGGATATAAATAGGGCCATGAATATAAATAGCAGTGGATCTGAGCAATTTAGAATAGTAAATATAATAGGGGTAAAGTTTTTTTTTTTTTTTTAAGATTTTATTTATTTATTTGACAGACAGAGATTACAAGTAGGCAGAGAGGCAGGCAGAGAGAGAGAGAGAGAGAGAAGGAAGCAGGCTCCCCGCTGAGCAGAAAGCCCGATGCAGGGCTCGATCCCAGGACCCTGGGATCATGACCCAAGCCGAAGGTAGAGACTTTAACCCACTGAGCCACCCAGGTGTCCCAGGGGTAAAGTTTTCAAACCTTGAAGGAAAATTAGTAATATTTGTTTCTTTATATACATACTAGTACAATTATGTGTCTCTAACTGTGCCTGATATTTTCCAGACTTTAAGCCAATCTTTCAATAGTGGCCTTATTGAAGATGCAGCAGTATGTTACAGAATAATGAGGAAGACAGGAACTAAATGGAAGTCTGACTCTGAATTCAGAAGCAAACTCTGAAACAAGAGTTTGAGTGCAGACAATTTATTTTGGAATTAGGAAACATCAGGAAAGAAATGGGGAAGTAAAATAGGGAAGGGTCCAAAACAACACACTGTAGGGAGAAAGTTACTGTTGAGGCTAAATGAAACCCCATCTCACTGGGGAGTTCTGGAAATACATTGATACATGTGTGTGTATGTATGTATGTATTTATTTTAGTTTCAGGTATAGGATTTGGTAATTCACTGTTTATAGACAACACCCAGTGTTCATCACAGCAAGTATACTTCTTAATACCCATCATCCATTTCGATCATCTGCTCGCCCACCTCCTCTCCAGCAACCTGTGGTTGTTCTTTTAAGTCTGTTTTATGGTTTGCCTCTCTCTGTTTTTCCCCCTACATTCATCTGCTTTGTTTCTAAAATACCACATATGAGCAAAATCAAATGGTATTTGCCTTTCTCCGACTGACTTATTTCACTTAGCATTATACTCTCTAGCTCCATCCATGTCATGAAATTGACAAGTTTTCAAATTTTTATGGCTGAATAATATTCTACCACTTTATATATACCAACTCTTTATCCATTTATCAGCTCATGGACATTTCAGCTATTTCCATAATTTGGCTATTGTTGGTACTGTTGCCATAAACACCAGGGTCCATATATCCCTACAACTCAGTGTTTTTGTATCCTTTGGGTAAATACCTAGCAGTGAAATTTATTTTTAACTCTTTGAGGAGCCTCCATACTGCTTTCCAGAGTTGCTACAGCAATTTGCATTCCCACCAACAGTGCAAGAGGACTCACCTTTCTCTGTATCCTTGTCAAACTTGTTATTTCCTGTGCTGTTAATTTTAGCCATTCTGATATGTATGAGGTGATATCTTATTGTAGTTTTAATTTGCATTTCCTTGATGATGAGTGATGTTGAGCATTTTTTTGTGTGTCTGTTCCTGTCTGGATGTCTTCTTTGGAAAAATGTCTATTTTTGTCTTCTGCCCATTCTTAACTGGACTATTCATATTTTGGCTGTTGAGTTTGAGGAGTTCTTTACAGATTTTGGAGACTAGACCTTTATCCATATGCCAGTTACAAATATCTTCTCCCAACCCATCAGTTGCCTTTTGGTTTTATTGATTGTTTTCTTTACTATGCAGAAGGGTTTTATTTGTTTTGTTTTGTTTTGCTTTGTTTTATCTTGCTGAAGTCCCAATTCTTCATTTTTGCTTTTGTTTCTCTTGCCTCTAGAAATGTAGCAAGGAAGAAATTGCTGTGGCCAAGGCAGAGAGGTTGCTACCTATGTTCTCTAGGATATGATGGTGTACTGTGTCACATTTAGGTCTTTCATCCATTTTGAATTTATTTTTGGGTATAGTTTAAGAATGTGATCCACTTTCATTCTGCATGTCACTATCCAGTTTTCCCAACACCATTTGTAGAAGAGACTATCTTTTTTTCCCATTGGGTATTCTTTCCTGCTTTTTCAAAGATCAGTTGATCATATAGTTTTGAGCCCATGTCTGGGTTTTCTGTTCTGTTCCATTGATCTATGTGTCTGTTTTTGTTCCAGTACCATACTGTCTTGAAGATTATAGCTTGAATTCTGGAATTGTGATGCCACCATCTTTGGTTCTCTTTTTCAACATTACTTTGGCTATTTAGGGTCCATATAAATTTTAGAATTATTTGTCCTAGCTCTGTGAAAACTGCTGGTGATATTTGGATATCTTTTCTGGATCTATACAAATTTTAAGACTGTTTGTTCTAGCTCTGTGAAAAGAACAGGTGGGTAGGGATTGCATTAAATGTGTTGATTGCTTTGGGTAGTATAGACATTTCAACATTATTTGTCTTTCCAATCCATGAGCATGGAATGTTTTTACATTTCTTTGTGTCCTTCTTAATTTATTTCATATGAGTTCTATCGTTCTCAGAATACAGATCTTTTATCTCTTTGGCTAGGTTTATTCCTCAGTACTTTTTGGGTTTTGGTGCAATTCTAAAGGGGATCAACTCCTTGATTTCTCTGTCTGCTGTTTCATTATTGGTGTAGAGAAATGCAACAGACTTATAATTGTTAGTTTTATATGACTTAACGAATCATGAATCAGTTCTAGTAATTTTTTGGTGGAGTTTTTCGAGTTTTCTACATAAAGTATCATGGCATCTGCAAAAGAGTGAAAGTTTGACTTTTTCCTTGCTGATTTGGATGCCTTTATTTCTTTTTGACTTTTTCCTTGCTAATTTGGATGTCTTTATTTCTTTTTGCTTTCTGGTAAGGCTAGGATTTCTGGTATTATGCTAAATAATGGTAGTGAGTGTGGACATTCCTGTCTTGCTCTTGAGCATAGAAGAAAAGTTCCCCGGTTTTCCCAGTTAAGGATGATATTAGCTGTGTGTTTTTTGTATACAGTGTTTTTGATGTTGAGGTATATTGCCACTATCCCTACTTTGTTGAGGTTTTTTTTTTTTAATCAAGAGTGGATGCTATATACTGTCAACTGTTTTCTTTGTATCTATTGGAAGATCACATTGTTTTAATCTTTTTTCTTATTAATGTGGTATATGATGTTGATTGCTTTGTGAATATTGAACCACCCTTGCAAACCAGGAATAAATCCTACCTAATCGTGGTAAATGATTCTTTTAATGTACTGTCGAATTCAGTTTGCTAGTATTTTGTTGATAATTTTTGCATCCACGTTCATCCGGGATAGCTCTCTTTTTTAGTGGACTACTTGTCTGGTTTTGCAATCAGGGTTTTGCTGGACTTGTAAACTGTGTCTGGAAGTTTTCCTTTCTTTCTTTTTTTTTTTTTTTTTTTAAAGTTGAGAACTATATAGTTTGGGGACTATATATTTGAGAACTGTAAGAATAGGTCTAACTCTTCTTTAAATGTTTCGTTGAATTTTCTTGTGAAGCCATCTCATCCCAATTTTTGTTTGTTGTTTGTTTGTTTGTTTCTGTGTCATTTATTTCTGTTCTGATGTTTATTATTTTCTATCTTCTGCTGGTGTTAGTCTTCATTTGTTGTTCTTTTACTACTTTCGACATAAGGTTACATTGCATATTTGAAATTTTTTTCATGCTTCTTGAGGCAATAGGCATGCATTCTTATACACTTTCCCCTTACTACCACTTTTGCTGCATCCCAAAGTTTTGTACTGTGGTGTTTTCATTTTCATTTGCTTCCATGTTTTCTTTTTTAAATTTTTTTATTGTTCTTTGATTTTCTACTGGACCCTTTCTTTCTTTCTTTCTTTCTTTTTTTTTTTTTTTTTTTTAGAATGTTCTTTAACTTCCATGCATTTGTGGTCTTTCCAAATTTTTTCTTGTGGTTGACTTCAACTTTCATAGAGTTGTGATCAGAAAATATGCATGGGATGATCTTAGTCTATTTGTACTTGTTGAGACCTGATTTGTGACCCGGTGTGTGATCTATTCTGGAGAATGTTCCATGTGCATTGAAAAAGTATATGTGTTCTGCTGCTTTAGGATGAAATGTTCTGAATGTATCTGTTAAGTCCATCTGGTCCAGTGTGTCATTCAAAGTCATTGTTTCCTTGTTGATCTTCTACTTAGATGATTTGACAATTCATGTAAATGGAAGTGTTTATGTCCACTACAACTGTTGTATTATTATCAATGGGTTGCTTTAAGTTTGTTATTCATTGTTTCATATATTTGGCTACTCCCAAGTTGGGGACATAAATATTTATAATTGTTAAATCTTTTTGTTGGATAGACAAGATTTTATTTATTATGATATAGTGCCCCTTTTCATATCTTGTTATAGTCTTTGGTTTAAAATCTAATTTGTCTGGTAGTAAGGACTGACACTGGCTTTCTTTTAACACTCATTTGCATGATAAATGTTTCTCCATCCCCTTAATTTCAATCTGCAGGTGACTTTAGGTCTAAAATTAGTCTCTTGTAGGCAATATATACATATATCTTGTATTTTTACCCATTCTGACACCCTATGTCTTTTGATTAGAGCATTTATTCCATTTGCATTCAGAGTAATTATTGATAAATATGAATTTAGTGCATTTTATTACTTCTTTTGTCATTGTTGTGGAGATTTTCTCTGTTCCTTTCTAGACTTTGTCACTTTTGGAAGTTCTTTCTCACTTAGAAAGTCCCCTTTAATATCTCTTGCAGGACAGGTATAGTGGTCATGAACTCCTTCAGTTTTTGTTTGTCTAGGAAACTCTCTATCTCTCTACAGAAATGCACATAAAAGCCAACTTAGTCCTGTCTCACATAAAAGGTGTAGACTCTTAACTATCTGTCTATTAAATTCATTCCATCAGTGTTCCCATGTGGCAATTCTCCAGCACCTCCCAATTAGATTCAGGCATATTCCTGGATCCACAGATGTCCTCAGGCAGAGTCTTCTGTTCTGGAATGAGGAGTTTTGCTCCTTGTTCTTAGATCTATGCAGGATGGTTGCCTGACTAGACCCCATCCTGTAGAACAGGAATTTCCAAACACAAAGACTTATTTTTACCCCTGTGGGAGCCCATATGAAACACATTTGTAATTTGGGTAATAATTAAGCATGTGGTATTCTTGAAGAAGACTCTGTAAGTGGGACTGAATCCTCTCTATTATGGAATATAAAACTAGCACAGAAATTGAGAATGAATAAGAAATGAATGAGAAATGAGTAAGCAGAAGAACAGTGCAGCTTCTCTGTGAAACCACAGAGTAAGAGTGGCTGTTTTTGTTGGATGGTGCAAATAAAATAATAATAATGGGAATAACAGGGAAGAAGTTACCAGGTTACAGAGAATACCTATGGTAGGAAGAATGGTATTTGTGGGAAGGGGAAATCTGTTATTAGGACTTGGGAACTTGAACATAGAAAGGAGCAAGGTACTATTTGGACTAGATATGTGTTGGGAAAAATTCAATTTTGCCTAATAATTTTGGTAAGACATATGTCTGAGAAGTTTTAAAGTTTACTGTTGGAAGTAATTGGAAGTCTCTAAGCCAAGAAAATAATGGATCTTTTAAAGAAAGGAAAGATTCTTCTTCTACCCACTTAAGCCTCCATGTTGCATCACCACTTCCTCATATCAGGGAGATCATATGGTAGTTGTCTTTCTCTGCTTGACTTATTTCGCTAAGCATGATACGCTCTAGTTCCATCCATGTTGTTGCAAATGGCAAGATTTCATTTCTTTTGATGGCTGCATAGTATTCCATTGTGTATATATACCACATCTTCTTGATCCATTCATCTGTTGATGGACATCTAGGTATCCCTGGGGATAAAAATATATGTTTATAAAAAAATAAAAAATTAAAAAATTAAAGAAATTAAAGAAAGGAAAGATATGGGAGGGAAGGGGAACAATATGTAGTTATAGGGTGTGTTTCCCAAAGAACTATGCATGTGGAAGTCAAAGTGATATTAAGAATAGTTCCAGTAATAAAAAATAATTTGGAAAGGTTTATTCTCTGCAGAATTAAAAGAATTAGAGATTAGTTTCTGAGATTTAAGTGGCACTAATATGAAACAGTTGGGATTGAGCAGAGACTTGTGTAGATATTTGCCAGAAGAAAATATAAATTTGGAGTTAGAGGTAGAGTGTACTGAGGATTCTTGTAGGCGCTGAAGTTTGAAGGACTGAGTTGGTGGGAACAGGGCTTGGAGCCAGAAGAAAAGTAAGACACAAGCCAGAGCTAAAAGAGGAGTGGAAACAATCCAGACTATTAGGAAGTTAGTAGAATGGAGGTTTCAGAGAGTTGGGAAGGCAAAAGAGATGGGACCCACATGTGGCATGGGAAGGGGTGAATAAATAATAAACTCCTGACACTAAGTCCACAAGAGCTTCGTGTTCCCAATAAGTAGAACTTAAAGATACATATCACAAAAATTAAAAAAAAACAGACTTCCCATTGTTATACAAACTAAGCATATAGTGCCCAAACAGAAGAAACCTCATAGTTCATTCATTTATCATAGTTTTAGTCTCAATATTATCATGATTTCATGTTTATTTTCTCATTCTGGGCTTTTTTTTTTTTTTAATAGCAAACAATTTTACCAACATGGATTATATCTTTAAATCTGCAATACCACTATGGTTAAATTTGAAAAGAATGTAAAAATATACTGGATTATATAGTTCAATGGATTATCAGTTTAAGGGAGGAAAGAGGTTTTTAATCTTACCACTTATCCTTCCTTACAATGGAGATTCTGTTCCTCAGAAGTTAGACACATCCAGATAGAAGACCAATGGAGAGACCAAGTACTAATTTAGAGATAGCAAGCAAGCACCTAAATACTTGTGTCAGTTTCGGAGACTATTTTATTTTAAAAACTGACTGAGTTCAAGATACTTGCATGAGGTTTACTACTATTTACTCAGAATTTAAGTTACCAGTTCTATGGAGAAGATCCATAGAACTCATCTTGGTAATCTAGGTATGATGTGAAGAATCTTCTGAATTTATCCATTTCAGACGCAAAAGGAGAGGGTGAGGTCAAGATAATTGACTTCAAGGAAGAATCATCAGTGAATGATGACCAATTAAATGTGGTCCAGTTAGTGGCCTAGTAATGAAACAATCAATTGAAAACTTGACTTCCCTGGGGGGAAGTGGTAGGCATTTAAGGGAGAAGGCTGAACTAGACCAGATGTGGGAAGGAATGTAGAAGCTTAAAATCAACAATAGCTTATTCATCCATTCACTTATTTATCCATTTAATAATTATTTGTGGAGTATATTTATGTGCCAAACATTTCCTAAGTATTGAGGAGAGATTCCTTTGAAGCCAAGACAGAAGCAGCCTCTATTTTGAAGAACTTTCAACTCTAATGAAGACAACAACAAATAGCTAAACAAGAAAATATTAGAAATTGGTTTGCACTACATAGAAAATGATTTGCTAAGAAAAAAGAGTAAATGATGAACTTCCTTAAGTAGACCAGACATGTAGTCTAATCTGAGGTCGTGGAGGTTCAACAGAGGCCTGAAGGCTAAGCCAGCCATAGCATATATGTGGAGAGAATATTCCATTCAGAATGAAAAATAGATATAAGTATGTTGTGGTGAAGAAGTATGATGATCCAGTGTCTAAGGATAGAGTAATAGGACATGGTTTCATAAGGCAAGGAGGAGCCATGTTTGGCCCAGTAGAAAAGGGTACCCGCTTTCTATTTCATTCTAAGTTTAGTGAGGAATATTTCTGAGTTTTACGTGGGTAAACAACATGGAGTGCTATTTATAATAATTTGAGTATGTAGTCCCAAACCAGCTAATAAATTCATCAGGCTGACAGATTTTTTTTTTTTTAATTTGAAACAAGACACAATTCACTTCAGAGCATGTGTTGACTCTATTTATGACAGTTTTAACAAAATGAAAATCGTTGTAATCAATTTTAGGGAGCAAGAAGAAAAAAGTACCATTTTTAAAATGATAGTTTGTCAATCACTTGTTTGCTCTGAGACTTCATAATGCTCTCCCACCACTGCTCTATGCCAGGGGCTGACCCCTGTAAACTGTATTTCCTGGTCCCCTGGTGAACTAGCTTGCAGTTAAATTATAGCAAGAGATGTGAAGGTAGAACATGAGGAGAAGCCAAGACACTTCTCCCCCTCCACTTCAGGTGGCAACTCTGATAGTAACTACATGTCCCTTTTAAAAACCCCCGTTTAACTCTAGAATCTACCAGGCGGCTAGGATTCCTGCATTCTGATAACATCAACACCTCTCTTTGAATCCTGAGTTCCGTACATGCAGTAGCTTGGACTGTTGCTAATTGTCTCACCATATTTGCCACCTTTTTTCTTTTTTTTTTTTTTAAACAGCTGTTGTCCTTATTACTATATATATATTTTTAAGATTTTATTTATTTATTAGACAGGCAGAGATCACAAGTAGGCAGAGAGGCAGGCAGAGAGAGAGAGAGAGAGAGAGGAGGAAGCAGTCTCCCTGCTGAGCAGAGAGCCCAATGCGGGGCTAGATCCCAGGACCCTGGGATCATGACCTGAGCAGAAGGCAGAGGCTTTAACCCACTGAGCCACCCAGGTACCCCTTTATTACTGTATTTTTAAAGAACATTTACACTATTGTTAGGTTACATAAAGAGTTTGAATTATTTAATCTATTTTTATTTACATATATTTTATTTATATAATCTATGTTTATTTAATATTTAATATTATTGTATATATATTATTCAATATATATTGAATATATAGATTATATAAATAAATATTTATATAATCTATATATTTATATAATCTATATATTCAATAATAAATAAATATTTATATAATCTATTCTTATTTATTTGCAGTGCTAAGTAAGTACATCCAGAAATAAAGATTTTAGATACTCAGTGAATTAGAGAACAGAACTTTTAGATAAGGGACTCTATGCTCTGGCTGAGTTGAGTCCATAATTCTGAGGTGGAAATGAAAAGAGGGTGGGAAGTAGGCTTCGGAACTATAAGGATGAGGTAGAAATACTAACTCTTTAGATAAATCCCCTGAAATTTCATCATTGTTTTGTTATAACAAATAACTCCTTTAATATATATATACAACTATGGAAAAATCTAACACTTTAAGACATATTCTAGATTATTCATAACTTATTTCTAGTAGATTTTATCAGATATTCTTCTAATATTTAAACCAGAGAAGCTAAATGGGAATGGAGTTTTGAGTGGGCTGGTCATAGCATGCAAGCAAAAGGTATTGAGAGTCTAATACCAAGCATTAAACACAGAGTGTTGACGGGGTGATAGAGGGATAGAAAGAACATGATACAAGAGAAAGGGAAATCGCGAGAACACTTAAGATAACGTGTGTGCAAAGGGCATTAGTGCACATATTCAAGTGACTTCTGTCATCATACTACACATCTGCCTTTCCTCACAGGCCCTGAAGGCAGGTATCATGAATCATTTAGCTTCTAGCATGGGGGCAGGCTTAGGGGAGTCCTGAAATATCTTTACTGGGTGAACTAAGAAAGCAGAAAAAAATTTTTTTTTCTTCTTTGCTTCCACCCTTTCTTCCTCCCCAATTCCTTCCCTCTTTCCTTCTGTCATCGAGTTGTAAACTATTTCCAAATCAAGTGTCAGTTGCAAAAAGTTTAAGAGAGTACTTACAGTAGGTAGGTAATTTTTTTTTTTTTTTTAGGGTCTCTGGAAATGTCTTGAAGGAAAAATATTTTAAAACTTCAACATAAATAAATAAAATAAAATCTTTATTGACGGAAGGACTTAAAAAAAAAAATCTTTAATGATTGAACCACAGACCCCTTGAAAGGCCATGTTTGAGGATGAGGAGTCTGTCCCATGACACTCAAATAAGACCACATTTGTGAGGATGATATGGTTGTTTTTTTTGTTTTTGTTTTTTGTTTTTTTTTAAGATTTTATTTATTTATTTGAAAGAGACACAGTGAGAGAGAACATGAGCGAGGAGAAGGTCAGAGAGAGAAGTAGACTCCCCTTGGAGCTGGGAGCCTGATGTGGGACTCGATCCCGGGACTCTGGGATCATGACCTGAGCTGAAGGCAGTCGTCCAACCAACTGAGCCACCCAGGCATCCTGATATGGTTGTTTATGTGTGTGTTTGAAGAACCATATTATCCATGGGTGATAAAAGTTTGGAAAAAATTCACTATGAGCTTCAAACTCCAAAATGTTGAGAATATTATTGTATTTCAGAGAATGAGTTTTGAATTCATAAGATTGAATACTTGCAGAATTCAACGAAAATGTTCAGGCTTTTTAAACTTTTCACTTACTCATCTAATAGATCATTATTTTCACATGGATTATTACTATATACTTAAAGTTTTTTTCTATAAATATCTGGAATTATCCTAGCATATAAACAGAGAAATTTTCTGTGTATAATGTAAATTATTCAATTAGTCATTTGTAATTATGATAATTACAATGGAAGTTGCTACTTAAATTCAGAAAATGCCTTTCAACTAATAATTACTACAAAATAATGACAGTAAACTTTGCATATTCTTACTAATTCATTGTGCCAAAATTGATGCTTGAAAATCTTCAAACTGAATGGATTTACCAAAGTCATTTCTTTTTCCACAAATCATGTAGTTGATTCCATTGACAAGACTACCCCTCTTCCTTGGAATTTTTCCTAATAAGGTTTATATTTTTAAAAATATAATCAGTCTAAACATGTATGCCTAGTTATATATAAAAACTGTCTTATTCACTTCAGGAAAATACAGCTCTCCCATAGTAATATAGTTTTAAATAAATTTTTAAAAATTCAGTATAGCTATTAAAGATGCAATATCTCCTAACTCTTAATTCTTATTCAATGAAAATGTTCTGTTTTTAATAAAAACTATTTCCTCATGGTCAATATGGCACTTTTTCCTCATGGCTAATATGCACTCTGACAGACCTGTGTTCTTTTGCCAGGTTTATCTTAAGACTGTTGTATACACTACTAAAGGAACATTTGAATCTCCATTTATAAAGCCTCCTACTTTTTGGCTCAGGTTCTTAGTTTGTGCATTTTAAAAATAGAAGTTCTTTATAAAGTCCCTTGATATCTTTTCATCAAAGAAACTAAGGAGACCTATTTCATTTTTATTTTTACTTTGACTTGTATTTTTCAGCATCAGAACTGGGCTAAACTCCTTGTCATGTTATGTAACAGGAGTATCTTGTCATATCCTGATATCTTGTCACCTAAACAATGACTCATGGTCCTGGTGAGGTTTCAGAGAAAGGTTCTGGCAATTATCAAATGTTTCAGCTCTTGCTTTGGCATTTCACAAAACTAAAAATCCATTTGATATATAGTCTTCATTTTTTGCAGAATATATTGCCCGAGACACTCATTCTAAGCCTATCTGAGGGTTTCCATATGCTTACACAGTATGAAAATAATATAGGATATTCCATATGCTTCCAATTAAAACAATATTTAAATTCAGAATATATTTACTCTGCCTACTCCTTAAGGATTGAAAAAACATATTAAAGCACTGTCTTCCATTAATGGAAACCATTAAAGAGAAATGTAGGGGGGTGGGGTAAGGTGCGTGAATACCTACGGAAAGAACATTTTAGAAGTGACCATTGCGTGCCTTATTCAAGTATAAATAGTAAGGTTTTTATGACTGAAGCAGAGTGAATAAGGCAGTAATGAGGTCAGAAAGTTAGCAGAGGACCAGAACATGTAGGTCATCAAACAGGGGGGAAAAAAAAAAAAAGTCATGTATTTCATTCTTCTTGAGATGAGGAGTTATTAGAAGAATTTAGTGTTGGGCTTCTGTTCATTTCTTCAACAAAGTTGTATTGAGCATCCTAATGTGCATCAGCCGTTGTTCTATATGATGGGGAAAGAGCAATAAACAAAGATGTTTTCCTCATTTGGCTTATGGGTTTTTTTGTTTGTTTGTTTGCTTTTTGTTTTGTTTTTTTTTTTTGCTTAGGAGCGCAAAAATTGGTTAGATAGTAAATATACCAATGCTGAGTAAACAACTCTCATATTAGAAAGTGATAAGTGCTATGGAGAAAAATAAGGTAAGATAAAATGGCTAGAAGCTTAACTCTGTGGTGAGAGGTTGCTGCAGTTTTGTGTAAGTTTGTGGGATATGACTGATATTTTTGGGCCACCCTATATGCTATATGGAGGGGGGATTTAGGGAGGCATGATTAGAAGCAGGAGAACCAGTTAGGGGACAATACAATAATGAAGGATAGTGGCGAGTTTGGCTTTCACCTTGGAGGTGGAGTGGAGATAGCAATAGTGAATTAATTTCAGAGAGTTATTGTCAACATGATTGATTGTTGTATTGCATATGAAGATGAGATAGAAGTAGGAGTCAGGAAGACTTCAGGATTTATAACTAAACAATTGAACAAAAGAAATCACCTGAGATGAAGAACACTGGGATGAAGGATAGGCTGAGGAAGTGAAAGTAAGTCTGAGTTCAGAGTAGCACACAGAAATTACCATAGAACCTTAGGCAGTAAAGAACTTAATAGGAATATAGGCAAGTACAATAAAAGAGCCTCATTAACAAGTTCTAGATTGGGTCTCCATGAATAATCTAGAACCTTTGAGAAATGATCTAAGTAGGGTTGCTGCTAGTTCTTTTTTTTTTTTTTTTAAGATTTTATTTATTTATTTGACAGACAGAGATCACAAGTAGGCAGAGAGGCAGGCAGAGAGAGAAAGAGGAGGAAGTAGGCTCTCTGCTCCCTAGGGGCTCGATCCCAGGACCTTGAGATCATGACCTGAGCTGAAGGCAGAGGCTTAACCCACTGAGCCACCCAGGCGCCCTGCTGCTAGTTCTTTTTTAAGGCATCATTGGAATTAAAAAAATTTGCAACTAATTCTATACTGCAACTGTGTCTAGATACCAAAGAAGCTGGAGAATGGGTGCAGATACATACAATGCAGTGATTAGGAAGCCAGACAGAGAAGCCATTGGCATCACGGCTAGCATTTCCACGCTTTGTTCCCATTCATGAAGCTGAAGAATGGCACATTGCAGGCAAGAAATTCATGTTTTAATAACCTTCTTGGGCAACAGAAACAGCAAGCAGTGAGGTAAAATGGGACTTAATTATCAAAAACAGTTCTGTGCTCAGAAGCTAATGATATCTATCTTTTCCACTTCACAAATAGGAAGAATAAATAATTGCATGGAAGTTGTAGGAATAAATAGAACCTATTTTCACTGTTTGATGTTAAGTACAATGGAATATGGGCTATTTGGAACATGTTAAGTTTGAGATGGCTCTTTGATATATTTTTAGATATTTCAAATAGAGCTTATATATACACAAATCTAGTAATCAAAGAAATGGAATAAGCTAAGGTTTATATTAGAGAAAGATAATTTATAGATGGTGCTTAAAATTTTGAGACAGGATGAAGTGACTTATGAAATAAATAAACTTGGGGTGATGAGATAGGTGATGGTATAGTACTCCCAAGTACAGGTAATAAAAGACTGCAGCTTTTGTCTTGGAGAGGCTCAGTACAAGGAACTGACAACAACAAATATGTGTGTGTGTGTGTGTGTGTGTGTGTGTAATATTAATGTATATTCAAGAGAGAAATCAGTCATCTATAGAAACAAATCCTTAAAAGTTGTGCTGATAAATTCATTAAGTTGATAAAAATTCCTGTGTTACTTATTATTCTGTGTTAGTGATAACCTCAAAACTTAGCAACTTAAAAGAACAAACATATATTTTCTCACAGTTTCTGTGAGTTGGCAGCAACTTAATTGGGTGGTTCTAGCTCAGAGAATCTCATAAGATTGTAGTCAGATTGGTGGTCAGGGCTAAAGTCCTATCTGAAGACACAGCTAGGAGAGATTTGTTCATTCATGCTGTTGTCAGCTCTTAGCCCCTCAATACCTACTAGCTAGGAACTTTAGTTCCTTATACACAGGGTCTCTATAAGTTTTCTTACAACACAGTAGCTTGTTTTCCCAAAGAGAATTACCCGTGAGAGAGAGTACATGAGCTTGTCCAAGATAAAAGTTGCAGTCTTTTCATTCATGATTTTCATTCATGCTGTTGTTGTCAGCTCTTAGCCCCTCAATACCTACTAGCTAGGAACTTTAGTTCCTTATACACAGGGTCTCTATAAGTTTTCTTACAACACAGTAGCTTGTTTTCCCAAAGAGAATTACCCGTGAGAGAGAGTACATGAGCTTGTCCAAGATAAAAGTTGCAGTCTTTGATAACCTGTTCTTGGAAGTAATATACCATCAGCTATCTCATTCTATTGGTCCAAAAAAAAAAAAAATCCTGGTGCATTGTGGAATGGGCCCACATAAAAGTGCAAATACCAGGGAACACTAAGGATCCTCTTAGAGGACAGCTACCAAAATCAACCTTTTTGGACTTGTGCAATCACGAGAGCTAGTTAAACAATCTAATAAGCCGGCTGTCTTCACATGTGATGCTAGAGTTTGAAGTTCTCAATCAGTTTAGAAGAGAAGATGGCTATAAAAAGGGAGAGATTAAGAGCAGGTTGGAACCAGTAAACACAACTGAAACCATGAAGTCCTGAAACTTAGGCCCATTATTACTGCTTCTGGCATTGGTGGTGGGGTGTCCTCAGTAGCCCAGTCCTTTCATCACAGAGCTGAACACACTCTTAGCCCAAAACTCACTGATCAGAGGGAATGTAGAACTATTGCCACCCAGCTGCTGCCCTACAATAACAAGATTAACCAGCACTTCATGTTACCAATGGTTCTCCTTCACTTCCAAATCCCAAATCTGCAAGAATCTCTCTGGTTGCCCAAAAGGACATATGGCCAAGAGGATTATGGGATATGTAGTTCAAGCTAATTATATTACAACACCACCACAGATCATGAAGCAAAAAGCAAAATTTCCAGTCTCTGTTTAGAACGAGCAATTTGAAAAGCATACAGGAGAATCTAGATGAAATAAAAATTCTTTTTTTTAGTCACATGGATTAAAAGTTTCCCTAATTCCTTTATAAGAAAGAACTCACAATAAATATAATTATATATCACAAGTTCCTTATTACTATTATATAAAGCTTACATATTATATAATAGTACATTATATAATTATATTATAATATCAAATATATATAAGTATTCATATATAGTAATATATGAATATATAATATTTGAATATATAGTAATATATATAAAATATTCAGACTATCAATAAGGAATATTTATCAGCATTCTATTTTTCTGAATAAAAGTTATCATTGTATGTACTGTACTCTACAGCTATCTGGAATGTGCATAATTACTCAATGTAAGAGCCAAATTTCAGTATCTACAATGGGAAAAAATCGGGTGAATCAATACTTATTTCCTTACCTGAAGTACTCAATTTTAGCAAGGTTTATTTCTATATGAGTGGGTGGCATGGGATTATTTTAATTTCTTATCTCTTTCCCAAGTGATGTGTAAATAAATATTCATATCTATTAACTTTTGTTTTATAATGAAGATAAAACAGAAATTATGATTGACTCATGTATATCTTTGTGTTTCAGTTTGTCTCCTTTAAAGTGTTTAAGTATTTAGAAAGTTAAGACCAGAGGAGAATTTTGCCCCATAGGCTTTAAACTCTGAAACTGCATCAGACAGGTTGAGCTGAATGGGAAGTATTTGAGAATTCAAAAAGGATTCCCCAATTCAATTAAAGTCACCTTTGTTTCATTCCCTTCCAGTGTGTTTGCTTTCCAGAGCTTTGAATAAGTGTAGAAAGGAAAGGAAAATCATATGACACAAACTACATAACAATGTAAATGTTCAAGTACAGACTAATGAATTGCATAATGAAATTCCCTTTACTATTGCTTCCCTCTATGAAAAGTCACAGCTGTTTTACATAATACCTTACACTTCCTTGTGTAGAAATATTTCAGATCAATGAACATTATTCACAGTGAAATGAGGAACTGCAAAGTGCTTTTCTGTCAGGTAACCCACCTCTTAATATTTTCTTCTGTGCTCAATTTTCTAACTACACTCAATGAATTAAAATATTTTTTGTATATGTCAGTTAACATTTCATTTTGAGTAGCACAGACACTTGTAAAGAAAAAGATTCCTGCCCTGCCTCAAATAATTGGTTTGACATGTCTCAAATAATTGATTTGACATGTCAGAGAAAAGTATAGGCCTGGAGATATGTCCGAATTAGGCATTATTTGATGTATTAATCCTAATGGGTACACCTCCTGCTGCTACTTACCAGAGTTTCCTGAATTTCAGCAACTTTAAAAGAATTTAGAAGAGTTTTCAAACGTATATATTCTTCTTTATTTGGCAACTTATTTTCTGGGAAAAACATGCTCATATTTCAGGTTTTGCACATGAAGAAAACAGAGCTAAAACACCTCAAAAAGAATAATGATCAAATAACCGTGTGCAAAAGACATTATTCTGATATGAGAAACAATGGAACCGGATGGATAATAGCTCTCTTATTTTCTTCTTAAGGCTGCCAAGGGCATATTATATTTTATTTCTCTCCTACATAGTATGGAATATTCCATTGGTACATAAAGAATTAAGCACCATGTAAGAATAGTACTATTTACAGTATTTTTCTATAATTTTCTGCTATGGAAAATTGTAATCAATGAAAATTTAGTCTTGAAATGAGAAGGGAGATGACAGGAGGAGAGTAAAAGGCAAAATGCTAAATTGATGCAATCCCCGTGGTATATTTTCCATTTGCAGAGAATATTTATGGAATCTTTGTAAATAAACACACCAAAGAGTATCAGAAGTCTTTTTCAAATATATTCAGTTGCCTAAATGCAGTCATGTCAAAAGTAGACCAAAGAAAATGAAAGAAACCCATCTATCATTTCTCAAAAGAGGCCAATTTATGCATCTTCATTCATGCAAATTCAATATTTGTTTAAAGTCTACTTCATGCAAGAACACAATGTTAAATAAATTGGCCTCTGCCCCCTGACAAAGACCTGTCACTATTCTGCTCTTTATTGGTGCTCCTTAGTCTGATTCTGCTAATTTTTGGTGCATTCTAGTCACCCACCAAATCACTATAATCAGTGTCCTTTATCAATCAGCTTTTTCTTACCATGTACCATTTATTTTTTGTTGTTAAAAGTTAGAAATTTAAAATAGAAAATATAAATACTAAATTATTCTAGTATCTAATTTAGAATGTGACAAGAGCCTATAGTCGTTTAGGGTTTCATCCTCAGGGTTATAAAACATCAGCAATTCCCCACCCACAAAACTATTTTATTCTATCCAGCACTCTTATAGTTTTACATTTGTTGGTTTAATTACTTATTTTTTTAATTACTTTTTGTTTCTACCACCATTCTGTGAACTCCAGTTCTATAAGCCAAAGCCAGGGCAAAGACCTCCTTAGAGGAATTACCTTAATTAGTTCCTTCTAAACTGATTTTACTGACCATATTCTCAATTAACAAGCCAAATGGCTATCTAGCTTACTTTAATTGGTTAACTCTTCCTACAATGACCCCAAATCAGATGCAATAATTATGGATTTACTGCTTTCGAGAGAAATTAGGTTGCTGTCCCCCCACTCTTGTAGATCAGGCTGGGTCATACAATAATCCAAACTGACTTTAAAGAGCAAAGTGCTAGGGCTTCCACTGTTGTAGTTCCTTCTATGCTGACTATGGACAATTTTCTCACAACCACGTAGATCAAACACCCTCAAGTATAGAATTCGATAGGTCTGTCTCTGCAAGGTGCAATGTAAATGAGCAGTTGGCTACAGAGTAAAGCACAAGCAATAGCAAAACCAAAAGAGGAAATGACCTCAAGGAACAGACAGAACATTCTCTTCTGATTGTTTTGATTTTAGAGAGTTAGCATATAAATAAATTTCACATTTCTGAAAATGAAAAATATTCAAAAATATTTAATAATAAATTTTAACTCTAACAAACTCTGTGACTTATTTTCCCAGAGATAAATTCACAAACTTCTCTTTGATCTAGAAAAGAACAAGGGACCTTACAAAAATAACTAATAAAATGTTAAAAGAACATGAAATTGATATTCTCACAGCCTGGATAATCATCGACTTTCTTTGTCAATTTCTTGACAGTGAAATCTCCGTAGACAAATTCAGTCTTAACAGTAGTTGATTTCCTGGATCTCCACATCGCTAAGTCCCCTAACATTCCCTGAACACACATATACAGACAACAGAATGGCCAAGATCATTTAAAAATGTCAAATATGGACATAGAAATTGAGAGCTCCTTATGATATAGATGGGCTCATGTACAAAGTTAATATCATCAATAAAATTCCAAGGCCTTACTGGGGTGTAAAAGATTGAAAATCATATCAGTTATCTTGCATAGAATCAGTAACCATGACTTTAAATATAAGGTATAAATGTTCTTAGTTTAGAGAATAATCCTCCTTTCTGGCATGTTTATAAAAATGACATGACTGTTAGAAGTAAAGTTCAGAAACTTGAAAATAGATCTAGAATGTTGCAGTCCTACTAGCCTCTAGCCATGTGTGGCTTTTCAACTTAGTTTTTAAATTAAAATTAAATGAAATTTAAAACTTAATTCCTCAGTTATACTAGTCACACTGCAACGGCTCAATATTCACATGTACATAGTGGCTACCACATAGGGCAGCAGGGATAGAGAACATCTCCATCATCTCAGAAAATTCTAATGGACAGCACTTGTACAGGAAATTAATTTGGAAAAAAAAAAAAAACAATCAAAGAGCTGAATCTCCTTAATGCCTAGCATCAAGACTACAACATTGCAAGCTCAGTGTGGGAAACAGTGTCCTACCAGTTCTAAAATTTTAATTTCTCAATTTTTCAGCTGGCCAGATAAGATGCTTAAAGCTGGTGTGGCTGGAAGATTCTTTGTAGTGTGATGATTCATGATTTGTGTTCTTACTCTCCACTCTTGCATCAAGATCCCTGAGAGGGAGACTGGAATGTTCCTCAGTAAGCAAATACCATTTCTCATTATTTGTGAACTCAAGAAGAACTCAAGAAGGGAATAAAAACTTTGCAACACCCTATCATAAGCATAATACATTATCTGGTAGCATAATAAAACTGTAAAACATAATTTTCTTACATAAGTAGTAATAAAGCACTGGAAATATGAAGTCTGCTTAAGAAGACAACAGTCAGTTTATGAGAACCAATAAAGACAATTTGTAGAGCCATATAAAAGGAAAAAATGGACTGAAACAGATCTGGGAAACCATGTAATAACTATTAAACTGCCACAATATACTAAGATCTTACACTGTATAAGGTCCTATGTCATTTACCTTTCCCAATGATCTGTGAGGGAAGTGCAAGTATTATTTGTATTTTACAGGTAAGAAGGCAGATGGTAAAATTTAAGTAATTTTCCCAGTGTAAAGCAGCTGAGTAGAATTAAAACCAAAGAGTATGGCTGCAGAAAAATAAATCTCATGTACCAAAACAAAATGTTTGGTATCAATCATTGTTCTATGCCCTAATGAATTACCTAAAAATAAGCTATATGGCTATGAGATTTAGTTCCTTTTTATTCATCTACTTATATACACAATCAATATTATGCTCCAGACTTCATGTGCAATATTATTTGATTTTTTTCTGAACACAAATTTGGTATTTTAAGGACCTTCTAAAATCTTCTCATATTTGTAAGACCTAAGTTTTCTCATCCATGAATTAATCTACAATAGTGATATATAGAACCTAGCCTTCATCACATTTATTTGAATTATCAAATATTAACTTATTTTGCCTTTATTTTTGCTTATTTTTTCACCATCAAACAAATATATTCTACCATTTAAAAAAATAACAGAAATCCAAAGTGTCCTCCTCATTCTTATGCATCCTTTCTTTCACTCCTTTAAATCCAATCCTTTTTAAAGCCACTTAATCATGGTGTCATTGACATACAAACTGTTTCCATATTTAATATACACAACTTGATGAATTTTGGGAAAAGGGAAACCATCACCACAATCTAGGCCATAAAGACATTCACCACTTCCCCAAATTTCCTCCTACCTTCTTTTTTGTTATTATTTTGTGACAAAAACATTTAACATAAGACTTATCTTCTTAAGAAGTGGAGCAGCATTATTCATGATAGTCACTACATTGTAACAGTATCTCTTGGGACTTACTAATCTTACATAACCGGAACAGTGACAGTCAACAGGGGAGCCAGTCTTCTTGAAAGTGTCCTTGGTGCTTTTCCCTCACTGCTATTCACTTTTCAATCCACAGCAGCATTGCTTCCAATTCACATGCTATGGAATCCACCCTGCCCAAACCGTATCATATAAGTAAAAAAAAGTGACCTAATATTAGTCATTATATTATGTTCATCATTTATGAAACTCTCTTCTCCGTTAGTTTCAGTGGTGTCAACCATCAGTTTACTATTCCAGGACAACTGACTTCCAAGGCTAAATGAATCTCGTCATTTTAATAGTAAAACTTGACCCTTCTACAACTGTTTATTTCATAATTCATTAGCCACAAACCTAAATAAGGTCTTGAAACAGACTTTACTTCTCTGTCATCCATCCTTAATCCCTCATACATACTCATGTTCTGAGTATGACTGATGTTATGTCTGCATAACATTTATTTCATCCCTCTGTTACAGTCTAATTATGTGTATAAATAAATTTAGGTTAGATTATTGAAATATCTTCCATCCAATATTTTCTACACATCTACCAGAATTTTCTTAAATATAATTTTCAGTATGTAACTCACTTGCTCGAAATGTTTTGGTAGTATGTCTATAGTTTCAGAATAAATCTAACCGATGAACTTGACATTTAAGATCCATATGCTGGGTGCCTGGGTGGCTCAGTTGGTTAAGCAACTGTCTTCTGCTCAAGTCATGATCCTGGAGTCCTGGGATGGAGTCGCATATGGCCCTCCCAACTCTGCAGGAAGTCTGTTTTTCCCTCTGACCTTCTCCCATCTCATGCTCTCTCTCTCACTCTCTCTCTCTCAAATAAATAAATAAATAAAATCTCTAAAAAGTATTTTTAAAAAACCCATACATTTTGGTCTTAGTCTATTTAATCCATAATCGTTCTGTCTTGGTATTACATCTCCAACCCAGTATCCACCATCTGTTCACACTGAATTATTTACATTTCCTGAGGTTGGAAATGCTCTACCCCTTGACCCTGCTCTTGATATAAATTACCATCTCAATCTTCTGGGATTTCCCTTCTACATCATTTTGCTTACCTGGAAAACATCTTTTATTGGTGTATAATGCTCTTCAAATGTTGACTTTTCTGGTAAGCCAACATGCTTCCTATTTTGAGCCAGTAGGTGTTGGTGTGTATTTCTAGTTTCACCTTATCATTTGCTTATTTGTGCTGTAATACTCATCCAGTATATATATTCATTTCTTAAACACACATCTCCTTAGATAGACCATGATCAGGATAAGGAATATAGATTAATTGTCCTGGGATCAACCAACCTCAATGTGTGAGGTATTTTGGCTTTAGTATTGTTTGGACCACTGTGTAAAATAATTTCTTAACCATGTGTGTAGAAATTAAAATGAGATGATAACAGCAGACATTTATAGATTTCAAAAGAGTAATTTTAAAAAATGACAAAATTTAAAGCTAATTATGCAAATTTTGATGACAGAATAAAAAAAAACAACCCCCAAAATGTGTAAAGGTGTTAATAAAAACAAAATCTGCAGGGTACCTGGGTGGCTCAGTTGGTTAAGTGTCTGCCTTTGGCTCAGATTATGATCCCAGAGTCCTGAGATCAAGTCCTGCTTTAGACTCCTTGCTCTATGAGCAAACTGCTTCTCCCTCTGCCTTTGCCTCTCTCTGTGTTTGTCTCTCATGAATAAATAAATAAATAAAATATTTTTAAAAATCTGAAATTAGTCAAGTGCGGAAACAAAATATAAAGAAAATGTCAATGAATCTAATTTTTTTTCTTAGAAAAATTTAACAAAAGAACCATACCTCTGATAAGCCTAAACAAGAAAAGAAGAGGGGGCAGAAATATATAGTGTTAAGAATAAAAAGGAACATAGATACATCTGAAGACATTTAAAACAAAATACTATAAAAATAAATGTCAGTAAATTAAAAATGGACACATTCCAATTTTTTTAACTTAACCAAATTTGGCTCAAATAGAAAGAAAAAGTATAAATAGTCCCATAAATCAATAAATTAAAACAGTAGGGCTGTTTTTAAAAATATTGACCCAAAGAAAACATTGAGACTGTGTGGTTTTCTAAGCAAGTTCTGTCTCACTGTCAAGATCTTATTATTCCCATCTTACTGAATGCTTTTTAGAAGCATTTTCCAGAAATACTTCTAACAGAAAAATAAAGGATACTACCCAACTCCTTCACCAAAGACAATATAATTTTGATCCTAAAAATGCCAAGTATGACATGAAAAAGGGAAATTAAATTCAGTGTTGCTTTTAATATGGATAAATGTTTAAAGAATTATTGGAAAATCAAATGCAAGTGTATATTAAAAAGATAATTACTTTAACAAAATTAAGTTTCTTCTTGTCAGTCAATGATAATACAATAAATTCTGAAAAATGTTGCCGTAATTGCTTTTTTAAGGAATATGTCATATGCTCTCAAAAATACAGAGAAGATATTTGACAACACTTAAAATAATTGCATGACAAAAACTTTATAAATTAAGAATTAAATAGAGCCTTCTTTATCCAGTAAATGCTAACAACAATAAACATATTAAGAACATAATTCTAAATGACAAAATGATAGACTCAATCTCTTTATAATCAGGAAAAAAGGAAAAGAAACTGATTTACTACCAAGCCCATTTAACATTATACTGAATTTCCTGTAAGTGCAATAAAATAAGAGAAAAAGAATAAAAGCTTATGGATTAGAAAGTGAAAAAAACCTCAGAATCTGAAGAATATTTGTTCACATAAATAGGACAAGATAAACCACAGGGGGAAAAATGAGAAACAGTAAGAGAGTTCAGAAAGGTAATATTTATATTCAAAACTCCTTTTAGAACTAATCTAACATTAGTCTTTAGCTCCCTCATTCCTTTCCAGTCATGCTTGCCTTCTTGCTGTTCCACAAACATGCAAAACCCACTACCCCATCAATATCTCTGTATATGCTTTTTTATTCCATGTTGATGTGTCCAAGATATTAAATGGCTCCCCCTTCCACTTTCTCTAGGTCTTCACTAAAATATCTTCTTCCCAGTGAGGTCTCTCACTGGCCATTCTGTTTACTATGGCTGCCCTGACCCTATCATCTACTGGGAGACAATTATCCATGGGCTTCTCATATCTCCACACAAGTTGCAACAGAGGCACTAAAGAATTTTACTCCAGACTACTTTTGAATCTTACAGAATGTTTGCATATTAAATAGCCTTGAAAGATACAATGTTTCCTACTAAAATTAAGGACAGATTTGCTTACAGCCTTAAAGTGTATATAATCTAAAAAATAAAACATATATACATATATGTTTTATATATATATATATAACTTCTATTATGTATATAACATTTATTAATAAATTTCAAATATGTAACTGCTACTTTATTTACATCACTTTCAAATATTGCAATCCCGCTTCATACTTGAGGCTGTGAATTTGACTATTACTTTCTCTGAATTTCACATACATTTGCCCACTTTAATACTTTATACATGGCATTCCAAGTCTTATGTGACAATACCTCTTGACCTCTCTATTTTGTTTCTCACTGAGAGCTTTCCTCTTTCCCTCTTCCTAACTCCAAACTCGGAAATAAAATCACGTGTGCATTCATGAGCAGAGTAGAGCAATCACAGGTCTACCCTTTAAAGAGAGAGAAAACTTGTACATTTTTAAGATGGAAAGACAGCCCAAAAGAGAAAAAGAGCATGTAAAATAGACACCCTCCAAATTCACTATGTAGGTAACTTGATTATGACATGTATAGAGTTTTGTGTGAAAGGCAACAAGAAAAAGATCCCATGAAGTCCAGAGGACAAGAGAATGATTAGTCCTCTCAACATGTAGTGTTGGATTAGGGTTTGAACTTGCCTTATTTCACTTTTCATATTTTAAGACTGGATGATATGAGCACTGTTTGTTCTTCTTAGCATCTCCAACAACATTCATCACAGAAATCATTACGCTATATATGTGTACAACATGTATTTAATAAAGAATGAGTGATTTGATCAAATAATAAATTAATTTTGACCACAGCTATCAATTCTAATATGATTTTTACTCAAAATCACATTAACCTATGCCTTGTGCACATTTGCATGACTTTAATTTTTAACTAAACAATTTTGTCATATATTCTTTCAGATCCCTAAAATATTAAATTCATACAGAGTTGATTTTTTTGGATCTTTGTCCCACATCTTTTTCCAATTTCAATCTGGCACATATTTATCATTGGGACTTTCAAACCTTAAATTAAATTTGGTTTACATGTCATTCTTAGGAATGTTATAAATTCCCATCTTGTTTACATTTTAGCCCTTTTACATGCTAAAACTTTCTGATAACATGTGAGGTATTTGTAAAACTTTCAATGCAGACATAATTTCTTGATACTTTGAAAAGATGGTATATATCATCTGGTTTAAAAATATTTTTCAGCCCATTTTCATTCAGATGATAAACATTTTCAGGAGTCCAAGCATATTAAAAAATATTGAATGAGTTTTCAATGAAATGAAAGAAATGTTCTTGCTCTCCATAAGCAGAAAAATATGGCATTGTTTAAAAAATGCAAATATATTAATATATCACCTGATATTAAACAACTTGACAATAGTTAGAAATTCAATTGTTACAATGGAGAGTCAACATCTGAAGACAGAAATTATCTGGAAACTAACTCATTATTACCTATAAGTCAAGTTATAAATTAATCTCACTGACTAGAAAATGTGTTAAGGTCTCAAGGGTATAGGACTTAAGAAGTTCTAAACTGAAATAATAAAATTATGTTTAATGTATTTATAAATATCTTATTGTCCAAAAAACAGATGGTTTAAAATAAATACTAGGACTTAACTTCAATAATGCATTTTATAATGATGCTAACTGTTTATTATAGCTTAAACTTAAACTTCTCCATTTTACACATTCATGAAATTCATATTTGGAAATCAGTATTAAAAGTCATAATCAAGGGTATAAGATTCAAAACACATACATATATATACATGATGGTTACTTAATGTCATAGGAGTTCAGAATAGTGAAACAAATGCCAATAATCACGACAGTTACTAAATCCAAACATCTAATCAAGAGTCCCATTATAAGGCATTCTGCAATCACTTTTCAATAAAGTAATGTAAATTCAATGCAGGCAGGATATTTGTGTTCTACAACTAAATAACTGACAACTAATGCAACATTGAAATAAGCTAGATACTAAAGAAATAACTGAAGGAATAGTGAAAAATAATGACTGATAATGGAGCTTTCTGAAGAGTTATAAATACTCAATTGGAAGGAGAATAATCACTATTTTCCATTGTATTTTTTACATTAAATATGTCTAAATTTATGTAACACAACTGTACTTAATGGGTTGGGAGCATGGTTTCAAACTCAAAGACACCAAAATCTTAACATTGCTCTATGTAATCTCTACATGAAATGTGCACTGAAATAGTTGAATTGGGCTGTCACTGAAAGACCATGCAGTATAATATGTTTTGTTATCCAAAATCCTCATTATTTGACATCTGTTTCTAGAAAATGTTCTCTTTCCTCTTCTAAACGAGATAAACAAAATACAAACACAACAAGACAATGCAAAAATATAGGATCCTATATCGTCATCTAGAATCAAAGCTTAAAGCACCATATTTTTTTAGTCAGTTGTCTTTCCAATACTTTTGATTCTGTAACAAAACATTAAGTATAGCTGAGATAGACATCAGGTTCTTTATTACTAGTCTGATGAGATAATACGCTATTCCTCTTATAATGTGTCTATTGTAAAAGAGGCAAAATCTGTGTCCAACACCTTGCCAGTGTTTCAAACTAAGTATTAATGATAATCCTTCTTTACCTAAGAGAGAAAATGCCTTTTTGCTGGAATGTTACAGTGGAATAACAGTATTACAATGATAATATAACATCTTTATTTTTATTTTTTATAATGTAACATTTTTAGTTATCTTTAATGAAAAGCCAAAGATACTATTGAAGTGTAAGATTGAGAGAATTTGCTTGTGTGTTTGGCATTTGGGTCTGTAATACAGGAAAGATTTAAAAAATGTGAGATGGTAAATGGACTGTATTGTTGAAGTGATGAAAAACTGAAAAATTCAGTGGAGTGTCCAAAATTGCCAGCTGGAAAGGAGACAGAAGGATATCAACAGTCTGCATTCAGAAGGAATCCTGATGTGTTGATGTAATAGCCTGATAATGAAATGATTTGCCTGCCTTTACTTACAAAGAACTCTTTTGATTCTTTGAAGTGGGATGCTTTGGAGATCACATAAACATGGCCTAACATAAAAATTGTGTGTTTAAGTGTATTCTATCTTCTCCATAAACATCAATTCAAACAAATCTGGTATGAAGGTTGATATATTTATTACACATATTAGAATTGAAGATTGTTTAATATCTGCCACTTGCTCTACATTAAAATAAAACTGCACTTACAGACATTCTTTGGGAAAACAACAATAACTCAAAATTGGGTAACAACCCTGTCTAGACTCAAGTAAATACATTGTCACCCAATTTCATGAATAGATAATAGAGTACTTGTTAGAAGCATGTGATAGACACATCAGAGTAAAACTTTGCCAGAACTGGAAAATGTAGAAATAGCTTCCTTGAATCCCTTAAGGAACTCAGTAGAATTTGAAGAAAAGTGGAAAGAGAAAGACAAAAGAGAAAAAATGATAATATAAATTTCAAAATGAATGCAGTTAGAAAATGATTAAGTTTAAATTATGAAATGTGAGGTATCCTCAAATGCTCTCGATATAGTAAGGGATACAAATTAGTGTTTTTCATCAATTACCCAATGAACCTAACTGAGCATCTGCCTTTACAATCCTTTCTCAGCCACTTACCAGCTGTATGATATCGAATAGGTTTCTGCTGTGTCATTATTGAGTGCCTACTGGCCTAACAGGCCACGGCATTAAGGATATAGGTATGGTCCTTGAAATTACAGAACTTACATTCCTGTGGGAATAAATAAATGACAAACAAAAACAATGAAATAATTTCAAGATATTATAAATTTTGTAAAGAAAAAGATGGTACAGAGGACAGCTGGTAAGGTAGAGGAGGGTGGTCTGTTATGTGATTAACACTGTCTTAAGTAGGATTCATGTGAAGTGGAGTATCAGTTTTAATTAAATAGAAATAGATACCAAGGTATCTCTGGAGGGTCAACACTCTCCCAACAGCCATTCCAGATATGCCAAAATGTCTGAGTAGTGAGAAAAGATGACTCCTGTCTTCATACTCTGTCAGTTTAAATTCATCTCTAATAACTGAAATACTTTGAAACAACTTTTTGTAATTAAATTTTTTGAAATAACTTTTTTAAATGACTTGGTATTAATATAGGCAGTAGAAACTTTCTTTTTGTAAGGATTTTATTTATTTATTTGAGAGAGAGAAAGAGAGAGCAAGCACAATCAGGGAGAGGGAGAGGCAGAGTCCCCACTGAGCAGGGAGCCCAACAAGAGGCTTCATCCCAGTACTCTGGGATCATGATAAGCTAAAGTCAGACACTTGGACTGACTGAACCACCCAGGTGCCCTCAGTAGAAAACAACTTCGTATAAATGGTATCAAGCACCCTAAACATTCTTTGAGATTTTTGCGTTGCAAACAGATCCAATCTTGTTTTAGGCACCATTCCAAATGCCGATTTCCACATGATACTCCTCTTAAAACACAACTCTAAGATGATAGGACTATGAAATAAAGATTGCGTAGTGCATTGATTTAAAAAGATTTCCCCAGGGGGGGATTTGTGTCCAACTGTTGATTTTGGCTTAAGTCCTGATCTTAAGGTGAGGAGATCAAGCCTTGTGTGGGCTCTGCTCTTAGCATGGAATTTGCTTACCCCTCTCCTTCCCCTGCAACTTGTACTCTCTCTCTCTCTCAGTCAAACAAATAAATAAATAAAATCTTAAAAAAAAATTCCCCACAGAAATCAATTTTAGGACTTGCACCCATCACCTTAAAAATATTTAATAAATTATATTATTTATATTATTCCATGTAAGCAATAATAGGTCCTAATTCTGCTGTGGGAGTGGAAAATAATGTAAGCTTTTGAAAATTCTCTTAACAACACAATGGAAATAAAAGTAAAGTCCAGCTTATTGTACCCTTGTCAGGTTTAACCGAGGTAATCCACCTAAAATGTCAATGTCTGGCATGTAGTAAGTGTACAAAAAGTACGCTAGCCTTTGCATTTATTAAAATACCTACTTTTCAGAATTTATTTTAATTTAGTCAAAAATTGGAAGACTTTTTAGTTTTTCTTTTCTACTTTTAATATTCTGTGTTTTGGAGGTATATGTCATATATAAGTAAGTGATAATTAGAACAAACCCACACACATGCCATAGTAACTTCTACCTCGGCATGCAATGAACTTTCTTTGAGAATTTTTTTTTTAATCAGTCCTAAGTCTCTGTGTCACTCTCTACTATAAAAAAAAACAAAAGATGTAGGGCGCGTGGGTGGCTCAGTGAGTTAAACCTCTGACTTCAGCTTAGGTCATGATCTCAGGGTCCAGGGATCGAGCCCCACATTGGGTTCTCTTCTCAGCAGGGAGTCTACTTCCCCCTCTCTCTCTGCCTGCCTCTCTGCCTACTTGTGATTTCTCTCTCTGTCAAATAAATAAATAAAATCTTTAGAAAATAAAAAAAAATTAAAACAAAAGATGTGGAATAATCCATTTCACCTTTTTTAACTCAAATTCAGTATCAAGATTTTTTATTACTTTATGTTACTTCTAAGGTTCAGTCTATATCTAATATTCCCTACTTAATGACTCGGACAGTAAAAGTATTTAAAAGGCATTCTTAGAAATGCCAGAATATTTTTCCAGATAAAACTGATACAATATATATTTTTTGTCATCACCTAAAAATAAGTTGCAATGCTGGTATAAGTATGAGGCTAACTGAGTGGAGGCCTTTATAATGATAAAGATTTGTGAAATATATCAACTGTACCATAGAGAAAGCTTACTCCAGGATAGGAGAAGGTAAGTAATTACTACCCTCTCTCTTCTGAAACATGGTTCAAAGAAATGTTGAAATACAGCTTATCCAAAATCAAAGACTTGCTTCTGATCACGCAATAATGTTGTAATCAACCACTGTGTTGAGACTGATTTCCCCAAATGACAGGGGTACTTTCACTGCAATGGTTATTGACTCTCATGTGTGGTTAGAAATAAAAGATTTCATCTACAATGAGATATTGTTCCTACAATGATGCTGGTGGAAAAGGTCATCTCTATTGCTAATCTTGGAAACCCCTCTTGATATATTTTATAAGAGATAATCACTTTGAGGATACACGGAAGTTTCCTTTTTTTCCTTTTTTTTTTTTTTTTTTTTGCATTCAAGAACTTAATTATTCTATACCCTGAGATTTCAAAATAACAATATCTCATGTCCACCTCGGAAATTTTCATGTATCTAGGAAGAACAGATACAAATACAGTGTGATAATGATAAAATTAAAGAATGTATATAACTCAGTGATTGGATAAAAGAAATAGTTAACTGGATCAAAGAATGATGGACATTTTTTATCAGTTTTTAGTTATCAGTTATTAGTTATTAAAAATGAGTCTCAAAGGACAACCAGGAGTTTACATTAAAAAAAGAGGGAAGAGTGGAGTGTTGTTCGAAGATGTGGATGGAAGTGGAGAGAGTGATTTGGTGGAGACTTCAGGGAAAAGAAAAATCAAATGTATAAGGCCACTTAGCTAGTACAGGAGACCTCAGAAATTGCCCACAAGTTGCTGAAGACTCTTTGCATTAAAATGCTACTTGGTTAATACACAACAGAGCAGTTAATATTATTTATCAAAGATGAATAATTTTGGACAGCAGCTCTTTTCCAAAGAGATTAATACTTCTGGAATATTAATGGGTACTTAACACTTTTTAAACACTAGTAAATAAAAAAATTTAAAAAATTATGGTAAAACTTAAGTATTGAAAATAATATGCAAAAACATTACAAATATTCATTAGCTTAAAGGTAAACAGAAAAGCTATGAAGATCACATAATGCTTATAATGCTAGTCCCTATTTAGAAAAATTTTAAGGTTAAAAAATATAAACACGTTGTCAGGGACAATAAAGCTTATTAGATTATATCTAAGTAAGTTAGATAATAATTCACTACATGTGTTAGTGTTCTTGAGCCACCATAACAAAAACTATAAACTGAGCAGCTTAAACAAAAGAAATGTATTTTCTCTTAGTTTTGAAAACTGGGAAGTCCAAGATCAAGGTGCTGAATCCTATCCTTATAACCCCTTTTAGCCTTTAGCCTTTAGCCCTTATCATTTTCTCAAGGGACTCATGTCTACACACAGTCACATTGGGGATTAGGACTTCAACATATGAATTTGGAAGGATGAACATAGACATTCAGTTCTTAACACTATAGTATTTAAATAGTCCTCTTACCTTATGTTTAAATTTATTAATTTGCTGAGTTAGTCAAGAGTCTGATGCTTAAACAACTGAGCCACTTAGATACACCTTAACTATAAATTTTTTTTAAAGATTTTATTTATTTGAGAGAGAGAGAGATCACAAGTAGGCAGAGAGGCAGGCAGAGAGAGAGAGAGGAGGAAGCAGGCTCCCCGCTGAGCAGAGAGCCCAATGCAGGGCTCAATCCCAGGACCTTGGGATCATGACCTTAGCCGAAGGCAGAGACCCAACCCACTGAGCCACCCAGGTGCACCCTAACTATGAATTTTTTAATGAAAAGCAAAAATTAGCCTGGCTCTGACCTGTGAGTTTGTATTATTGATAGCCTACTCGATGGTTGAAAAACATGATTTGGGAAAAATGCTTTTAAAAGAGAACTCTTTTTTTTTTTCTTTTCCTTTTTTTAATTTAATTTTTTTTTCAGTGTTCCAAAATTCATCATTTATGCACCACACCCAGTGCTCCATGCAAGAACTCTTAACAATTTTTAAGAAAAGGATTTGCCGGGTGATCTGCAGGATAATATCAATACTTTACACATGATTCCTCACTGAAGGAACTGAAGGAGCCAATAATATACTTCAGATATTTAATATAAACAAGTCATACTAAACCAGTTGTCTTCTCAAAAAAAGATATTTCTTAAAGTTGGAAAGATCGTTTCATTGTCATAAATATTGCAAAATGTAATGCATCTCTAGTCGTTCATGGAATCTATTGCTCTTTCAAGGTGGTCTATAAAATTAAAAACCAATCCACCAAACAACCAACCAACAAATGGAGAAAATTAAATAGTTAAAATCTTTAAACACCTCTACTGAAGTCAGGGTAAAATGCAGCACTCATCATGTATCTCTTTATGTTTCTACATATTAGTAAGTAAATGGCCCAGGGGCAGCCATGGTAGCATGCCATGCAATTCTAAGTAAGAAATGGCAAATAAACATTGAGAACCAAATTCAGCCAACAACTTTCCAATTGTGGTGTCTTCAGGATTTGCCAGCACATTTGATCAGAGGCCATGCTTTTCTGAGGTAGCTCCTGTCTCTGGGTGACCAATTCTGTTCAATCTGTGATTCCAGTATGGGCCAGCTTTGCATCTGTGTTGCAGTTGGACGGGCCAAGACTTTCACAGAGCTGTGTTGTCATCTGATGCTCCCCTACTCAGCCATCCAGTTGTCCATCCTTCCCCATTCCTTGCAAAGATGTCAGGCTTGCATGATTGATGAGGGCTTTCTCTGCTAACTCCCACTCTATCTTCTGTTTAGCTTTTCATAGAAGTTACCCGTATTAAATCTGCTGTATTTCTATTTGTTGGTATTTACTTTCTAGAACAATACCTTTAATGAAGAAAGATCCATAATTTTGGCCAAATTCATAAAAGAATAATTCTTATTATTTTACCATTGTACTTCATTTTATATATCACTTAATAAGAATGTAACAATAGGCAAATTTATAAATTTACTGAATCATTTATTTTCTGCCTATTTATAATATGTATACACTCTAGAATACTAGAAATATTTTTTATTCCACTACATTTGAAAGCCTCTCAGTTGACATTAATATATTTCCTGAACTAAATCTTACATGATTTTTTTTTAAGCTTACGTGATTTTTTAATACCAGTCATCTTCCCATGGGTTTATTTGTGTAAAACACAACACATGTGATATATTTGTTTCTCTATCTGCAAAACCAATGAATGGGTGGGGCAGAAACCAGCCTTGGCAGAAGGTTGGGTGCTTGGAATTTTATGTCTTGAATCTTTTTTTTTTTTTTAAGATTTTATTGATTTATTTGACAGAAAGAGAGATCACAAGTAGGCAGAGAGGCAGGTAGAGAAGAGGGAGAAGCAGGCTCCCTGCTGAGCAGAGACCGCCCCCCATCGCATGCAGGGCTCAATCCCAGGACCCTGAGATCATGACCTGAGCTGAAGGCAGAGGTTTAACTAATATTGGTTCAATACAATCACAAATTATACAAGCAGGAGATGACTGGGGCATAGTTACAAGGTCTAGACTTTTAACAATTATAGATTTGAAAATATTTGAAAGCTTATATTCAAGTTATAAATGAATTATTCACATTTTGTTTCAAAAATTGCATTATGTGCATGTCGTGAGGAGCACTGGGTGTTATACACAACAAATGAATTGTTGAACATTACATCGAAAACTAATGATTCACTAGATGTTGGCTAACTGAACATAAAAAAAAAAAAAACAAGCAAGTCACACACACACACACACACACACACACACACACACATTGCATTAGTCAGGATTCTTCCTGTATATGTTTCCAAATTTATGAATTTTTTGCTGATCTGATAGGTGAAAGATGAAATTCCAGTTTAGTTTTAATTTGTACATGCCTTTTTGCCAGGAATGACCAGCAATCTCTTTATGGATAGATGAAAGATTATTCCAGACTTTTCTGTGAAAGAAGACAAGGGGGTCAAGGCTCCAAGATGAACACACTTTGTTCTGCTTTTGCTCTCACCTTTATTGGTGCTTCAGGTTAATTATTAATCTTTGTTACTCTGTTTCTCAAGGAAGTGATGTATGGCAAGGGGTCTTACAGAAAATTGAAAAATCTGATTATGGGAAGGTTACAATGTGCTCATCAGCTTGTCCTGTGAGTTCTGCTAAACAAAGCATAGGGGACCTTTCATACATCTCTTAGATCACAGGGCAACTGTTTGGGCTAAGAAAGCTTTAGAGAAAGTAATTTCCCAAGGCATTCCTACTGCAGAGTGGTGAGATTGTTTTCAAGATTGACAATTTGGTTTTGAATTGTCCAGCACATTTAGTACATCTGTGACAGAAGAAACTATTTGAGATATATCTTTTATGATAGATGAGTCTTAAAAAGTTTAATGATTTAGGTTAAATCTCTCTGCCCAATATTCAGCATTTACTGAATCTATTGAAATTGGAAAGGCTTAAGATAGGAAGGAGAAATCCAGAAGTGTTTTGTATTCATCAATTCCTTATGACAAGGAAAATTAATGATCACATATCGAGGCTTTTCAAAAACGTCTTTTCTCTATGTCTTGACATAAGGAACTGATATTACTATGTTTTAAAATTCACCTAGTAGTAGAAAGTACTGCTGTCCTTGACTTGAAGACGTCCTGAGCATTTTTACTTTGCTTACTGACTTTCATAAAAAATATTTTATTATCACTACTTTATTCTCATTTCATGCAGTTTATTATTATAACGTAAGTATGTATTTCTGATGTTTATTGTGGACATTTTTCTTATGAGTTCCTTGTATAAGTTCATACTTCATTTTTTACATAGAGATCAATGTATCAATTAAACTACATTTACATGAATTATTTGAAATAGTATTTATATTAAATATTATATAATAAAACATTTACTAAATTTTAGAGATTTTAACATTTCATTTGACATTCTAGAAATCTAACTCTAGCAAAGTATGTTTTCTGAAAATACCTACATTAATTTATTACCCCTTTGATTCTGAGATACACATTGTAAACCAAACTTATTAAGCTAATGCAAAGGATGAATATTCATTTTCTTTAACCAAAATTATACATTACTGTATAAAATATATATAAATATCTTAATAAAAGGTTGGTTCCAAAGGGAAAAGTGCATTTTTTTAAAGATTTTATTTACTTATTTGAGAGGGGAGTAAGAGAGAGAGAGAGAGAGGGAGAACTTAGAGGGAGAGGGAGAAACAGACTCCTGCTGAGCAGAGGGCCCGATGTGGGACTTGATCCTAGGACTCTAGGATCATGACCTGAGTCAAAGACAAGACATTTAACTGACTGAGCCACCCAGGGTCTTGGAAAAGTATGTTATTAAACATTAAGTGCTCTCTCTGTTTAGTAGATTTCATAGCTATTTCTATACAACAAAGGTTTATAGTTGCTATGAAAATGGTTGCGTTTTTCTTTAGCAATTTTCACTTCTATATTGAAGCCATGAAATGGATGTGACCTAAGAAGGTAATTTGTCATTTTAATCATCTACATTTTCTGTAAAAGACATATTGAACCTATAAAACCATCAAAATTATCTCTTTTCTTCCAATGTTTTCCTTTGTTCCACAATGTACTATTTTAATGTAATACTTCATTATACTTATATTTGTATTTGGGATAAATATATTTAAATTCTAAGATTCTGTGTGATGTCTAGTTTACAATTTTTTTGCCACTCCTTTAAGATGATTTTGATGTACCTGTTTTCACTGTTTATTTGAAAGTTTTAAACTAGGTAAATGAAAACACATTTGTTGATAGGTAATCACAATAAAGAAACAATCAATATCTGTGCAAATGTGTACATTGCAGAAGGGTTTTTGATATTGTTGGATTATTTAAGTATAGTAATTATGTCTTTGCAGCCTTCTTTATAGTTAAATACAATCAAGGTTTTTGTTTGTTTATTTGTTTTTGTTTGTTTGTTTGTTTCTTTTAACTTGAGAAAGAGAAAGGGAGAGAGAGATCCTTTTAGTTGAATGTGATAAACCATAAGATGAACAAGTATCAGGTATCAAGTCAGCAGTGTCATTTGCTATCTTGAGTCACATGGTGTTTTTACATCAGAGCATTTTCTCCTGAGAATGGAAGTAGTTCATGACAGATGAAGTGTTAATGGCTCATTCTGGAGTATGACCCAGCTGGCCTTCCCTCCTGCCAAGGCACCTGGTAGAAGGGCAAGGTTGGGTTTGAAGAAGCCAGTTCAACATGGAAGAGAGTTCATAACCTCCAACTCAACCCCAACTCCTGAAACAGACTATGACTAAATCATTATCCTCTCTTCTCTCAGAGTTGATTCCATAGGACTTGAAGCTTTCTTTTATTGGAATATAGTTTCCTAAATTCTGGATTGAAGAGATCTATTCTTATACTTAAAACTGGCTCCACAGTTTATCTTAACAGTATTTAATATGTTAAATCATTCTTTAGGCCATGTAGTATTAACAAGGGCAATGCTATATATGATAAAGCTGAAGGCAAAACACGCTAATTATCTTAAGTTTAAAAATATCCAATATGATTTTTAAATATTCTTTCATTTTATTTTGTTTCCTTTCAGTGTTCTAGAATTCATTGTTTATGCACCACACCCAGTGCTCCATGCAGTACATGCCCTGATAATACCCACCACCAATCTCACCCAACCATCCACCCAACTCCCCTCCAAAACCCTCAGTTCGTTTCTCAGGGTCCACAGTCTCTCATGGTTCAACTCCCACTCCTATTTCCCCAACTCACTTCTCTTCTCCATCTCCCAATGTCCTCCGTGTTATTCCTTATGCTCCACAAGTAAGTGAAACCATATGATAATTGACTCTCTCTGCTTGACTTATTTCACTCAGCATAATCTCTTCCAGTCCCATCCATGTTGATACAAAAGTTGGATATTCATCTTTTCTGATCAAGGCATAATACTCCATTGTATATATGGACATAGCTTCTAAACCCAAATCTCACTAACAAAGACGCTTGATAGCAGAAATGTGAATGGCTTGCCAAAAGACAACACTGATCAATCCTCAAGGCCTCTGGTATCCCTGCACTTTATAGGCCTTCTTTCGCATATGAAAGTTCCGTGAAACCTCCCTTCCCCTCACTTTCCCACAGTCGCAAGGTACAAAACCTGCCATCCCTCACAACCCAGGGCAGCAGCTCTTCCTGCCCATGGGTCCTGTCCCCATGCTTTAATAAACCACCATTTTACACCAAAGATGTCTCAAGAATTCTTTCTTGGTCATGGGCTCTGGACCTCAGTCCACCAAACCTCACCTAGGTTCTAGAGCTTCATCAGAGGGAGCCCGCTTTCAGTGGCTGCCTTTGCTGGGACTGCTGTCTGGGATCCAGACTGCCCAAAAGATCCCAACCAGAGACAGCATGCTGAGACTTTCAAGCCCAGGCTTGGAGTGTTCAGACTCTTGGCCAGTCCTAGAGACCACTGGCTAATGCCCACATGGAGTTCTCTCAAGTGCAGATGGAGAGCAAGGTTCAGTCCCCAGCTGCAAAGTGTGTGTACAGAGTGCAAAAGGCTGGGGATCTAGAGAGTGCTGACAGGCATCCACCCAGACTCCCTCACACACACCGGTGGGAGTGCACCTCGCCCAGTGGTGTTGCAAGCAGTGGAAAGCTGGGGGTTCAGTGGCCACGGCCTGGAGGCTTCACCATACTCTTTCTGGCATGGGTAGTCATGGGTGGTAGCCATCTTGGGTCCACGGACTTAGGCCCATGTCCATGTCCGTCCAATTCCACCAGTTGCCCCTTAAGATCTTTCACTCTTTTTGAGTGCTTTTAACCAGATTCTAAGTTAATTCTGGTCTCCAAATACAGGGCACTCTCATATTGGGGTATTACTTTCCAATGGGTAGCTTCTGGTAGCTCCCTCCCCCTTCTGTTTATCCTCTGATGTCAGTCCGATCATTCCCAGTATGTCTTACTTCTTCACTGGAGCCTTCTGCCCCCATAGAGATTCATAAGTGTATAAACTTACATCTCAGGCAGATTTCATGGGAGTTCAGAGTGTTCTTCTAGATAATTAGCTCACTTTAGAGTACCGGTTGAAACAGGGTCTCCTGCTTCTCCACCATCATGCCCCCTTTATTCTTAAATATATTTTTAATAAGAGAAAAAAAAAGATTAAAATACTCTGTATAAAATTTCCTAAAACACAGTTTATTCATTCCACAAAGCTAATTACAAAAGAGATTTAAGAAATTTGTGTTATGTTATCCTAAAACACAGAAGGTATTTATATAATTACTGAGACTGTCATTAATTATGTGATTTCATCTTAGTTAACTTTTAATCCTGTAGCTCTGTGAGGTTTCCCTCATCTTTGCTCTAAACACCACATGTAAAGAATTGATTATTCCTAATTTGTACATTGTACTTTCTATAAACCAAGTATGGTATGTCTAATGTAAACACAAGCAAACAAAAAATTACATCCTGATCAAACTTAATTAAGCCAAACTTAATTTTTAAAATAAGAACTTATTTTTTAAAAGAAAAAACTAGAACTATATTTATGTAAGTTATTTTTATTTTGAGAAAAGTCTTTACCTAACTTTCAGAAAATAATTTCTCAACTATATATAAGCCAGTGAAGACTTAAACTTTTCTGATAATTTAATTACTTTTAGGAAAATGTAAGTCTATTTTAAAATGGAAAACTAAAGACATTTCAAACTTAACATTCATTATCCTACTGACATTTATCATGTGCCATATTCCAGGAATCAAGTTGGACAGTGCAATTTTGGTCAGTAGGAATTCAAACAAAGGAAACAGATGAGCTTTAAAAATATGCAGTGCAATAAGTTGGATTTGAGTACTGTACAGTAGTTAGAAATACTTCATAAGAAGGATAACACCTGTATTAAGCCTTGAAAGAGGTGAAGGATAAATAACATTTAATTAAATAAAGAATAAGAATAATGGAATTCTAAGCAGATGGGAAAAATGAATTATATATGTGAGAGAGTTTGAGAAAACTTATAAAGTAGTAATAGTTCTGACCAATTGGAAATTATCATGTTAAAAATCAAAATTCAAACAAGTAAATGTGAAGATCTAATTGGCTTTACTAATAGATTAATAAAGAAGGTAACATTCCATGTAGCAAGTAGAGAGGGGCTCCTGGGAGCTGAACAAAACAAAAGATTTTTATAGGAGGGAGTGTGGGGCAAGGAAGTGATTTACAAAAAAAAAAGGGGGGGATTATTTGAGGAGAGATCACCTCCTCTAATGGGGAAGAGCTATGGTATTTATTAGGTGGATTACCTCATCTCACAGGGGTGGGGTAGACCAGGCCGAGAGTTAGGTTATCTCATTGTTATTAACCAGAAAATTCCTCACTAAAGAGTTAAGACTGTATTTCTGGGGGAATTTGAAAATTGCATTGGGTTAGGTACTAAATCCAGTTTGGTAACTGGACCTACCACAATGGTTCCATTTGGACCCTATGTTTTTTTTTTTTTTTTTCCCACAATCCTTTGCATTTATAGAGGTGAGAAATTATGTTGGAAAGGTAGCAAAGATCAAATGATAAAGAGTTCTGTATGGTATGCACAAAGTTCTGAATTGTGTGCAAGTGTGATATGGTCATCCTCACCTTACTGAATGGTGGTTCTGGCAGGGTTATGAAGGACCAGAGAGGAACAGCTCACTATTTCAGCAATCCAGAAGATATGGTTAGTGCCTACACCACAACAGTAGCACAAGGAAAGGTGGTGAGGGAATAGTTTACAAATGTGTTTAGAAGTTAGCAATGAGACTTAGGAATTGCAAATTATCAATGGCCCAGTGCAGTGAAATTCAAAAAGACAAGGTTTATTATTCACAAGTCCTGTAGGATACAGTTGGTCGACTCCCAGAGCCAGAGGGTGATGTCATAGGAAGTGGAGGATGGGGAGGAACTGGGGTCAAGTGTGAGGTACCTAGAGTTTCATGAGTTCACTCTTTATTGGTGAATCTAAAACATAAAAGCAAGGAATGAAAGCATGAAAAAGTAAAAACAGGGTCAAGTGGTCAGTTACCTTGGTCAAATAGGGCTTTTAAAAAAGAATTTCATGGTGGGTCATCATGGATCTCCATGTAGTTGTGTAGCTAGCAATATGTTTACTTAAGATGGAGGTATTTGAAACAAGTGTCTTGGCAATTAAACAGTTGATGTCAGGCACTTATGTTACATTTTTAAAAAGCTTATTGTCAAGCAATTTCACTGCACTGGGTCATTGATGATTCTTCTTCTTCTTCTTCTTCTTCTTCTTCTTCTCCTTCTTTTTAATTGGTGGGATTTGTGATTTGAAAATGGATCAGGTGGGGTGCCTGGTGGCTTTGTTGGTTGAGTGCTGGACTCTTGATTTCAGTTCAGGTCATGATCTCAGGGTCACGGGATCAAACCCTTAGTCAGGCTCCATGCTCAGGGTAGAGTGTGCTTGTCCCTCTCCCTCTGCTCTTCCCTCTGCTCATTCTCTCTCTCTCTCTCTCAAATAAATAAATAAATAAATAAATAGATAAATAAATAAAATCTTAAAAAATAAGTATCAGGGTTGAGGGTTAATTATAGCTCTATTTTTAGATCAGTATTAAAAAGTTTTTGTAGGTTGCTGTGCTAGATCTAATTATTGTTCCTTATTCTTCACTCCATCTTTTTGCTGATTTGTGAATCAGTTTCCTTAATCTTGAGACTTTTTAGTAGTTTCGAGGGTATATGTCTTTGTCCCATTGGTGTTCCCTTTCACCAAGACTTTCTTTTGCCATTGCAATGTTAGCTTGTAAAGTGCAAGGAGCAGGTTAACTGACTGAGCCACCCAGTCATCTGGCATGCAGAAGGTGTAAACTTGGCGAAAAATTGTACTGTACTTTTGTATTACTTTAGCCTGTCAGAGGAAGAAAGTCACTGAATCCAAAATGAAGGATGGGTAAAGCAGATCTGAAACACAAAGCAGGCCACTCCACTCAATCTGTAGTTCATGAATGAGAAATAAATGTTTGTTGCTCTATGCTGTTGACATTTTTTACATTCTCAGTTTCCCAAAACCAATGATTTTGAACAATGTTTAGGAAAAGTCTTATTGTAAAAAATAACGTTATATTTGAGTATACTGTTTTAGAGAAACTAGTACCAATTGCTAGAATTTTAGAATTTTAAGAAATATGTGCATATATGCATTTATATAGGCATATATGAATGCATACATAAATATGTATGTATATATAGATAAGACATATAGATGATAAAACACCAACATTTATAAGTGTGACAGTATAGGAAACAATGTTACAAATCAGCAGTCACAACAAATGTCAAAAAAATCTATTACAAGAAATTTATCAATTTTCAGATTATTTTAACAAAGATTCAGGTATAATAGAAGACAAGTTAGCTTAGGTAAAATTTCTAATATTAAAAATAAATGTTTAGAAAATATGATTTTTGATTAACACTATTTCATAAAAATAACTTTATAGTGTATATTATCCCATTTATACATCATCCGATTAATTCACCCATTAAAATCATTGAGTAATTCCTATTAAATATTCATGGTAACTGAGGGTAGAAGGAAAAAAAATATAAGAAGTGACTTCTGTTCTCAGCTTCCAGTTAATTTTGTGGGGAAAATACCCTATAGTTTAAGTATATGATTGAGTAAAAATATATATTATTAATAATTATTTAGATAGGAGTTTCAAAGAAAGGAAATAAAACACTGATGAGCTATTATCAGTAAGTATTCTCATCCAAAGTATACAGAATTTGAGTTTATAGCCTAGAGCATCTATTACCATGAATTTTGTTACAAGTCCATTTCTGCTTTTCTAACATGCTTTTCAGACTTCTAAGTCACAAATAGTGCACTTTATTATGATTGTTTATTAACTTATAGGCTCCACTGGCATGTAAAGTGTAAGCTCTTCAGTCTGCAGATTGTTTATTAGCTCCATTCAAGAATGCTCAGAGCACCTGGGTGGCTCAATTAAGTGTCAGCCTTCCACTCAATTCATGATCCCAGGGTCCTGGGATTGAACCCCACATCGTGCTTCCTGCTCAGCCCGGAGACTGCTTCTCCCCCTGCCTGCTGCTCCCTGCTTGTGCTCTCACTCACTTGCTCTAGCTCTCTCTTAAATAAATAAATAAAATCTAATAAATAAATAAATAAATAAATAAATAAGACCGTTCCCTATCCTAATAAACTAACCTGGAAACTAGGCAAGAAATTTGAGGAGTATCACTGCATTTCAACAAATAATTTTCATTTTTTAAAAAATTTTTTTAAGATTTTATTTATTTATTCGACAGAGAGAGAGAGATCACAAGTAGGCAGAGAGGCAGGCAGAGAGAGAGGAGGAAGCAGGCTCCCCACTGAGCAGAGAGCCAGACACGGGGCTCGATTCCAGGACCCTGGATCATGACCTGAGCTGAAGGCAGAGGCTTTAACCCGCTGAGCCACCCAGGTGCCCCTCAACAAAAAATTTTATTCATGATTTCTGATCATTCTTTTACACCAAGGTAACACTTTGAAATAATTAATAATGTTGGGAGGAAAATTTCAGTGCTGACTGTCTCCTTATACTTTCCCTGCAACAGCTGAAAAACACCTGAAATCCAAATAGCCATGTTCTATCTTTGTATATTTACTCGTGTTCTAGTATTTGGCCAGGAAAACTCACAGCTACATTGGTAAGTATGGCTTTTATTAATTCAGTCTACAGTGAGAAGACTCCTAAACATTGTTCTTGATATATCTATTTAAGTAGTCTTTATCATTGACTTAGGCTTATTTAACATTACATCCTTTACAGATTTTCTGGTGACTAAATAAAAATATTGTTATATAATTCTTGAAAATGTGTGATAATGGTCTTTATAGAGTGAAAATTTTATGTTGAAACTATAATAATGTTTATATAATCTCCAAATTCTAGTGCAAAATAATCAATATGCTGCTGTATTAATTTCATTGAAAATATAATCAATTTTCAATAATAGTCATTATTTTAAGACACACCAGGAATTTAAAAATATCACATCTATAAATTTAGTTCAGAATCACAAATGCTTAATTTGGTTCAATTGGAGTTTATGTACACTACTAGATGCTATAAATATTTAGCCAGGAAATTGAATTTTTCATATCTTCAAGGCTTAAGGCATTTATCAAGGATGATAATACATTTTAAATGATATATCAATGACTAAATAGGTTCCCATGTGATATTGCAATGGAAAAGGGGAATCAGGGTAGTTTTTAAGTACACTTCTTAGGTTACCTCTATTATCACTGAAAGGATAGCCACAATAATCAGGACAATTTTATCTCCCAAGACCGCATCCTTAAAATTTGTGGTATTTTACTATGTTATTATCTTCTTCATAGATGTGCATTTTCACCACAATGCTTATTTGTGAGCCAATCTTTAAAAGGAATTATATGCAATTGAATTATAGTCTATATTCACTTCTAACAGTGATCATTGATAAGCCAGTATGTTTAAAATACTTCAGATCCTATTAAATGTCAGTGTCTTTTTTTTCCCTATTTCTGCTTTGTATATCACTACCTCTTAACCTTTCCAACCTGGCTCAAGTTCTCTTTCTCTCATGTGCATGGGTCTTGAGTTAGCAAATGCAAATAATCATTTTTAGTGAAATTTTAAAAGCTCCATGATCTGACTTTCAATTTAACTCCTAGTTGATCCTGTGGAAGAGTCACAGCCCTGTGCTGCCCAGCCAAAGTATAACTTGCCACCTAGTACACTACACACAGAATCACCTTGACTAGCACCTTCACAAGCTAGATGCCTGGGTTAGCATCATCAAATGATGGCATGGGTAGACTGGAGGGTATTGAATCTTACATTGTTTTAGTTTTCTCAAAATATTCTGAATTGATAAATCTCAGAGTAGTACTTAAAATTTTTCAAAATATCTATGTAAAATTGAGTTTTTATAGTGCCCATAAAAATGAAATATATAAACAAGTTGAGTGGTGTCCTCTATTTGCATTGCATTGCAATAAATGGATCACCATATTTAACAACTTGGGCCAAGATAGCTACTATATCAGGGATCCATCATAAAATAAAATTTTATGTTGTGATTTTTTATTTGAAACATTAAATGCATCACATATAAGAAATATTTTGTCTGCATGATTTTAATATAAGATATTATAAAAGGAGAAAAAATTTTACCCTTTTATATAGCCAAGAAGATTAGGAGTCATTTCATACATGTTCTCAAGACAAATCCTAGATCCTAGATATCAGTTATTTATTCTGCATATAGACTATATACATTTTGGTGATAAACACAAGTACCTTTTACTCAGAAATAAATTATTATGACAATAGAGAGTAGATATTTATCTTGATTTTATTATTTCTTTCTTTTCAAAATGAGAGGATGGTAAGGTTATTTTGGCAACCTTTAATATTTTCCTTCAAATTTTGCTAATTTATACAGAAAAAAAAACTGTCAAATACAGAAATACCAGTATTATCCATTCCTATCTAGCATTTACAGAAAAGAGAGTATATCTAATTAAAATCATGGATAAGCTAAAAAAATCATATTTTATTTTATAATATTTAGAGATTCATGCATATACTGGCTATAAATAAACCATACATTCCAGTCATTGTTTGCTGGTTGGCTATCAAAAAAAAAAGTTTAAAAATCCTAGGGATGGAAGTTTCTTTCCCAGGAAGATGAAGTAGTTGTATTTTCCCTGTTCTTCTTGCAAAGTTAAACTATAACATAACAAATATCAACAAATCCACACTATAGTTTATCTTGACTTTAGCAATGTCAATATTCTGGTTGTGATTATGTAGTACAGCTTTGTAACATATGGCATTGAGGAAAACTGAGTAAATGGTACATAGAATCTCTCTGTATTATTTCTTAATTAAGGAAAAATGAAAATAAAATAAAAGGTTTAATTCTCCCTGTCAATCATATACAACTCTCTGTGGGAAATAATATTTTAAACCTGAATTTAGGTACTCTTTTTATTCCAACTTGCTTCAATATCAGCTCAATTTGAAGTTTTAAAAATTATCAAAATTGATAAAATTATATGTGCTAGACCTGCTATCATAGAGCTGATAAAAATCAGCCAGAGCTTTATACCATCAGAATTATCTCATGTACCAAAAACAAAACAAACAAAAAAGATTCCATATTCTAAACTGTTGTTTGATTTTTTTTGTATCAAAACATATTCATCAAAATGTATTTATTGAAACTAGAAATAAAGGTACACATACAGCATATGCCACTCTTCAGAAGTTAGTGTTATGGCACTTCGTTTTTATGAAAGAACTATGTTAGTATCTGTTTTTGTTCACTGAGAGCAATCTGAAGAGAATTTTTTTTTAAAGATTTACTTATTTATTTGAGAAAGAGGAGGGTGAGAAAGAGAGAGAGAAAGTGTGAGCAGGGAGTTTGGGAGGGACGGAGGGAGAGAGAATCCTAAGCAGACTTGCCACTGGGCGCAGAGCTCAGTGAGGGGCTTGATGCCATGACCCTGAGATCATGACCTGAGCTGAAATCGAGAGCTGGATGTTTAACTGACTGAGCCACCCAGGTGACCTGAGGACTTTTGCTTGTACACAAAAAGATAAAAAGTGAAAAGAGCAATTAGCCTTCATTTTGCAGTTAGCCTTTGTAGAGGTAGCACACATCTTGAGCAGACAGAATGGCCCACCAAACTTCTGCCCTTGGAATTGCACTCATTATTTCAGCTTCAAGAACTGTGTCTCTGAGCATCTGTGCTTAATCTCAGTTTATTTTGCACATCTGTTGGCAAGATGTGCATGAAGGTATCACAAAAGCCTAACAGAGGTTATTTTTTGGGTCTGGGAAAGCTCGGGTTTTTTTCCATATAAATTAATGATGATTGCTTCTTCCCTTTGGTTGATTTTGGCTTACAGAAGATTTCCTAAGAATCCTCTACTTTTGGATAGTATGGGAAAACATACTCTTTATAACAAAGAGCCAAGATAAAGAAAGCAGTAGATATAAGCAGCTTTTGTTGCTGTTGTTAATTTTGCAAACATTGTTTACCACTCCTCTTACTTTGGTGGTGGAATCCTCTTTTTTGAAAACTCCATGTCTTATTCAGGGGGCTAGGCAACATGTCAACCTTGCTTCCCTCTTCTAGAAATTGGAGTAGAAGTCTAGGATCATCATTATGTGACAGAGGATGGGACAAAAGAAGTGGCTTCTAACTGTACTTCCTCTGGGAGGATCTCTCTTTATTCACTGTGGAGGGGAGGTAAAGGGGAGGTAAAGAAAGATTTCTCTTTAGAGCAAGATGCTATATAACCATCCCAATATTTGCTGTCACAGCAATGGGGGCTGTTTGTTTTTCTAAAAACAAAACAAAACAAAACAACAACAACAACAACAAAAAACCCTTAAAAATAATAGGAACGTGATTGCTAGTTTTGGGATTTAACTAGCAACTAAAACACATTAATATCTAAGGTAGCTTCTGGTATTTTTTTTTTAAGATTTTATTGATTTATTTGACAGACAGAGATCACAAGTAGGCAGAGAGGCAGGCAGAGAAAGAGGAGGAAACAGGCTCCCCACGAGCAGAGAGCCCAATGCAGGGCTCGATCCCAGGACCCTGGGATCATGACCTGAGCCAAAGGCAGAGGCTTTAACCCGCTGAGCCACCCAGGCGCCCCAGCTTCTGGTATTTTTAACTCCTGGACAATTTATGGGGTAGTGAACAACGTAAAAGAGTTCTTACAAATATAATCCTGTGTGAACCAGAGCCCATCCTTGTGGTATATATCTCTGACCAGCAGAACTTGGTACTCTTTGTCTTGTACTTTTAATCACTCAATGGCTTCCATCTTTGTTTGGGTGGCTCTAAATTAGAGCTAAATTTCCCGATAACACAAAGACGTGCTCCATTGCATTAAACTTTTCAACAAAGTTTTTTTTGTCTGTTTGGTTTATTTTGTTGTTGTTGTTATTCAGGAAGAAATCAAATTATTTCATAAATGTTCTCATATGACAAAATTTTATTACCCTGAAAATGTTTGAGTCCCAATTTTACTAATTATTAAGTTTTTAGTCATTTGATGATGAACATTTTTTTTTTTAAACACATTAGCTGTTCTGGTATGCTGCCTAGGCTACAAAATGTAATGATCTCTCACAACAGAATTATATGCTTTACCTTTTTTGTTTAAAAAATAGACCAGCGTGAATCTAATTTTTTCCCATACTTATTTGAACTTTCTGAAGGTCCCTAGTTATGAACAACAAAATTTAGCATCTTGCTATTGTTCTATTAAATGCCAAGAGCTCCACATTTGGTAGGCATGCAGTCTAAATTACAAGGCACAACTGATTGATATACTAACCAGCTGTTTTGCAGTGATTGTAACTTCTCAGCAAGGAACAGTATAACCCTTACAATCCATCCTAATTTAATTCAGCTCATTCTATAATTTACAGTATAGCAATTGGACATTTCACTGCTAATAAGAAGTCCTATATTAGTGAAGACGTTTTGGGCTTCTGGTGACAGCACATGATAACCTAATTTTTAAAGGCAAATACATTGGCTATTTGACAAGAAAGAAATGGGGGTAGATTTTCAGTTATTGCTGAAGGTTGAGCCCCCAAACGACGACACCAGGATTCTCTTTGCACTTTCAATTTCTCTTTCCTGCTTGTCTGTGCTTCTCCCTGAGTTTTGCTTTTACTTCATTATGATGTAGATTTTCTATTTGTCAAGAAAACAGACACATTCTTATAACTTCAATTTTAAAAGAAAGAGGACTTTATATTTCCATTTCCAACAAGTAAAATATCAGAAAACACCATTTGGCTTTGATTACATCATGTTCTTGTTGATTGAAATATATGTCTGCAATTTAACTCAACCACTAAGGCCAAAAGTATACAGAAATACGCTTGACCCACTCCAAAAGCACAAGAACCTGGAAAACATGATAAGCCACCCCAACAGGACATAGAATGAATAATGAATTTTCCAAAAGATAGTGGTAAAAAACCCAAGGTGGATAGGCAAAAGACATAAAACAGAAATAAATATGCATACATACATGTACAAATTCATGCATACAGAAATAATACTGGTCTTTATCTTTCTGTAGTCATATGATGTGCTGTTTCTGTATCTCCCAAGTTGATCCTGTTGTCTTTCTTGATGATATTTTAAGATTTAGTAGCATACTAGGTCATAATATATACCTCAAACACAGGGAGTGTGTTATATCTCTTCTCTTGCAGATTACCTGACTTCCTACATGGGCTTATTGTGTGCACTTAAACATACACAGTATGTTTCTTTTGAAGTAATTTGTCTCTGAAAGATCATAAGAGCTTTACAGCCACCTCTTCAAATATGCTAGGTAGGCATGGAAACCACCCAATGAATACAGGAGGCAACTACTATCGAAAATAATGTGCTTAGTGCTTCCTATAAAAATAAGTGGATTCTAAATATAATGTAAACTAACTAAAAGTCATCTAGCGATCAATAAAGCACCTTTCTCTCTGAAAGGTATCTTTCTTCTTGCTTTTCCATATTTTAATAAGAATCTTCCAAAAGCCTCTAATTCAGAAACAGGAGGGGAACACAATTCTCCTCTGCATATAGGTTTTAAAACATAAGAATACAGATCAATTAGTTAGTAGATGATATTTAATGACTTATATTTCATGAATATTTTTATTTTTTTAAGACTTTATTTATTTGACAGAAATCACAAGTAGACAGAGAGGTAGGCAGAGTCAGGGAAGGGGGGAAGCAGGCTTCCTGCTGGGGATACAGGGCTCGATCCCAGGACCCTGAGATCATGACCTGAGCTGAAGGCAGAGGCTTAACCCACTGAGCCACCCAGGTGCCCTCATCAATATTTTTAAAAGCATGAAAAATAAAATGAATACACCTAAGCCTACATGAGAAGCATGTTGATTTATATAGTTCTTCTGTAAATAGTTACATCTTGTGTGGAAAATAACTTTGTGCGTTGTAGAACAACAGAATTTAGTTTCAAAGAGAGACTGTCCCTTTTTGTTTGATTGATTAAACATTTGTATAAAAAAGTGATCACCAAAAAGTGCAAAGGCCAGGCACAGGTGTAGGTACAATTCTTAGGAATGGGTGAACACTTCTTATTTGGCTTAAGAAAAGTATTTTTAATTACTGGCCTTATCAAAATAAATCATATATATGTTCAAATTTTGAGACGATAGCAAAAACAATTATTTGAAAGCGTTTGTAACATTTGGGAAAGAGATGAGTTGTGAGCCATCAGATAGTGAACCCAGAGAAAATAAATAAAGGATCTGTTGGAAATGTGTACAAGAGTGAACATTTGAACCCACAGGCTTATGCAACCATATGACTTCCTTTTTTTCTTTTGGAATCTTTTTTAATCATATAGTGACTATCAACTGATTCCTTGATTAAATTATAACAGAAGTTAAAAAAAAACACTTGAATTGCTTTCAAGTTTTATTGCATTTGTGACTATATTATGAATAACAAAAGCATCCAAGTTTTCTTTTTCTTTCATTTCATTTTATATATATATTTCACTTATATATTCATTTTATATACTTTCATTTCATTTTATACATATAGTCATATAACTCTAACTACCCTCTATAGTTTGGTAAAATGTTCTAATATATAATTACATGTTTCTACCAGTAATAGCAATCACAAATATTCCTTTAGTATGTAAGCCATAAAAGTGAATCCTAAATTTCAAAAACATAAATTTGCCAGTTTTATGTATTTTAAATAAAGTTGATCCTAAAAAGAAATTGGATGTGACAAATATATAGTTATTCATATGTATAGATATTCTTAAGTGCAATTACAAGCATATGTAAATGTGTTTATTTAATGCTATAAAAACGAATATGGAGGGGCACCTGGGTGGCTCAGTGGGTTAAGCCGCTGCCTTCGGCTCAGGTCATGATCCCGGGGTCCTGGGATCGAGCCCCACATCGGGCTTTCTGCTCTGCAGGTAGCCTGCTTCCTCCTCTCTCTCTGCCTGCCTCTCTGCCTACTTGTGATCTCTGTCAGATAAATAAAGAAAAAATCTTTAAAAAAAAATGAATATGGAATGTGAAGTTAATGTGAATGGAGAGTCTAATTATTAGGGCTCCAGAATTTATAGATGATCCTTCTTGCTTGAGAAGAGTCTCCACCATTCGAATTTTTTTTTCATCATCTCTGATTATCACTCAATAGGTATCAATCAACTTCTTAGAGTCAGTTTTTAGATAAGAATGGTTCTATTTCCCTGGTAGCAAAAACAGCCCTCCGGGTGCCTGGGTGGCTCAGTTTGGATAAGCCTTTTTCTTTGTCACAGATCATGGGTCCCAGGATTGTGGGATCGAGCCCTGCATTGGGCTCTCTGTTGTGCTGGGGGCCTGCTTCCCCACCCCCTCGCCCCCGCCACCTGCCTCTCTGCTTACTTGTGATCTCTGTCTGTCAAATAAATAAATAAAATCTTTTTTTTTTAAAGCCCTCAAAGTAAGCAGTGAAAATATATAATTATTCAAAACTTAATGGTCCCTGAGTCATATATAGTGTATCAGAATATATATACACGGAAAGAAACTTAGAGATAATAATGCAATGTTTCATGAATCTCTTTAGTACTCATGCCTAATAAAGATATTTACGCCCAATCTTGGTAACCTGTGTATCTATTACCTTACATGGCAATAAAATACTGTAGATGTGATTAAGTTAAAGACCTTGATTTGGGGAGACTATCTCTAATGATTTGTCAGCTTTGGAGATGGAGTAAGGGTATCACAAGTCAAGAAACACAGGCATCCACTAGAAGTTAAACAAGGCAAGAGAATTCTTCCAGAAAGAAGTGCAGACCTGCACAGACCTGCCAACACCTTGATTTTAGCCCAAGGAGTGAGACCTGTCAGACTTCTGACATCCAGAGCTGTAATACAATAAATGTGTGATGCTTTAAATCACTGAATTTGTGCTAATTTGTTACCTTACCTTTAAATCACTGAATTTGTGCTAATTTGTTACCTTAGCAACAGAAAATTAACTCACCATCATCCCTGGGTCACTGGACAAACAAAATCCTTCTTAAGTGCTTCACTCTAGACTGCTACTTTTAATCTACAGGGTATGTGATCAGAGTCATTATATACTGTTAACATGTGCGAAACATATACAACACCAAAAACTAGATATATAAGCTATAGACATTTATCTTTTCAAGAACTTCAAAAGATCTTACCAAGAAACTTAAAACATAAATATTTTCAAAAGTCACCCCATTTTTTTTTAATATCTCTGAATATCAATGAGCTAACTCCAGGCAACCACATTCCTTACTGCTAAGTTCAGTTTGGTATCCCTGCCCAATTCAGCAAGCTCAGTAACCTCTAATTCAGTCATTTCTTGAGCACATTTCCCAGTTTTCAAATATGGCAGAAATAATTATTAGTAAATAACATATGAAATGCCAGAAAATAAAAGACAACACCTTAAATCCTAAATCCAAAACTTGTTGAACAGTTTTCTTGTCTTTTCAGCTCATTGCCCACCTCTGCCTTGTATGGAAAGAGAAACTGAGTTTTCACTTTAACACTCCTGTGCTTATCGTAATTCTTTTACACAAAACACTCATGTCTCTGTTTAAGCTCTGGAATATTACTATATATAATACCCGTAAGTAATAGTAATCAGATATAAGGGAGTCTTATAAAAAATAGAAAATTTTCTCTACTTCACATAAAAATCCAGAAGTAGGAAATCCAGGATTGTGTTTCTTTTTGTTCTATAAATCCTCAAGGATGTAGACTCTTTCTAGACTGTCCCACTAATCCTAGATAATGACCTTAATTACCCTCTTCCAAAGTAGAGGAACAAGATCCAATATCACATCCACATTCTAGGTAAGAGAACAGAATAAAGACTAAGGAATAAAAGAGACAAAACTTGTGCATTAACTATATTTTATGGCAAGCTTCCAGAAGTTCCTACTTGGCACTCAACTTGCATTCCATTATTCAGAACCCAGTCATATGACCAAAATTCATTGAAAGGCATTTTGGAAATTTTATCTCTATCCTGAATGAATATACCTAGCTGAAAGCTGGAATTCCTGTTACCATGAGTAAAGGGAGGAACGGATATTGGAAGAGGCTAGCAGTCTTTACCACATTATACTTGGAGGGAGAGAGAGACAGAGAGAGACAGCAAGAGGTAGGTAAGTAGATAGGTTGATTAAAAAAAAACAGATAATCATATTTTATCCGGAAAAAGTTTTATGTCCTAGAAAATACTAAATTTTTCATTTTATCAATGCGAACGCTCAAGCATACAGAGGTTATTAAAAATGTTGAATGTTACATACTAGGAGGTGAAGAAAAAGAATTTGAAACCATTCTTGTCTAAATCAGTACTCTCTGCCCTTAAACAGTAAGTATACTATAGCATTTTATAATTATCTAAGTCATTAAAATGACCCTATGTCATTTTATTTTATTTTAATAGATATAGGTTTGTTTTTAATTCTATTTGTAGAATGCCTTAAAATCTTTTATTTCCCAAAGTCTGTCTTTCATTAAGGCCCTAGGATATTTTTTGTTACAGAAGTATGTTTAAAATAACATTTAAAAATAAGTTAATTTAGAGAAAATTACATTATTTATTTAAAATTAACGTATCCTGAGGCTGCATCCATATCATTGGCACTTGTTGAATAAGTATAATGTAAGGAAATTAAAGTTCATATATAAATAGTAGTTTTATGAACTATCATTTTCAAGAATTTTTGTTTTCATATGTATTAACAGAACATGCAGTATGTATCTTTTCCACGGATAATGTTATAAAATCTAGAAAAGTAAAATATTAAGCAAACTTTAAACAATACTTCTACTTTATTAGTCTTTATTACAAAGACTAAGTCAACGATGAGCACTTCAACAGCCATAGAAATGTTCTATTATTTCTTCTAAGGTGTTTATAAAAGCAAATATTTTCAAATTAAGCACAATTTTATGTATTTATTTATCTATTTATTTATTTATTTTAAAGATTTTATTTATTTATTTGACAGACAGAGATCACAAGTAGGCAGAGAGGCAGGTGGAGAGAGAGAGAGGGAAGCAGGCTCCCTGCTGAGCAGAGAGCCGGATGCGGGACTCGATCCCAGGACCCTGAGATCATTACCTGAGCTGAAGGCAGCGACAAATTAAGCATAATTTTAAATACCTTCTATGGTGCTTACTATCTCATCACTTGGTACAGTCTACCAACCTAGAGATAAAGTGTTAAAAATGAAGTACGACTGGAACACGAGGTATCATCAGGTAAAGAGTAGATTGTAGAATATAAATATTGAGTAAGTTAATGTACTAAAAATTACTCGGTGTGTTTTTTTCTAAAAATGGCTTCCATGAAATTTTTGAGACAATGGGTTCTTATCTCAAATATCCTAATAACATGAATAATACAAAAATCAAGAGGCTGTATAAGACTTAGATAATTTTCTCTTTTTGCTTAAATAAGTAAAATGTTATTTAAACTGTGAAGTCAAAAGATAATCCATGTTTAAAAATGACTTTTGACTTTATCATAATCTGCATTTTTCTATGTTTGTGTAGAATCACTCCTCTCAATTACAACTATAATTTTTCAAAGATGCTCAAAGAAGATGTTAGAGAGAAATAAAAAGTAGGATAAGGTAAAGATAGAGGGTTTATAGTTTAAGAGTTACCTTCTCCAAATGTCTACCGAATATGCTTCTACTTCCTTACCTGCTGATAAGGAGTTCACTTGGGGATTAACAGAAAGAAATAAATATATTACATAGTCATGTTCCTGAACCTTATTTCTCTTAATTATAGTTCTATATTTTCACTTTATATTACACCTATTTGTATGTCTCATTTATTCATCAAGTAAGACTCATAATTCTTTTTATTTTTTTAAAGATTTTATTTATTTATTTATTTGACAGGTAGAGATCACAAGTAGGCAGAGAGGCAGGCAGAGAGAGAGATAAGGAACCAGGCTCCCCACCGAGCAGAGAACCTGACGCGGGACTCGATCCCAGGACCGGAGATCATGACCCAAGCCGAAGGCAGCACCTTAACCCACTGAGCCACCCAGGCGCCCAAGACTCATCATTCTTGTGGAACTAATTAATATCAAATTTCTATCCAATAAAAAGATAAATGAGTCATATTTATTGAACCATGAATTTATTCAACCATCTAATAATTTTCTCTATATGCCACAGCATCTAGAAGCCTGTCTAAATGGTTTACATGTATAACAATCATTTCGGACACTCCACATCTAAACTAAGATGGTAATATAATAAAACATCATTCTATAATCTAAGTCCCATAATAATTATTGTTTCCATTAATTGATTATCTTCTATGTGTCAGCTGCACATACCAGCAAATCCTCAGGACAGCAATGCAAGTTAAGTAAACTGCCTAAGATCACATGGCTACTAAACAAAACACAATTCTTCCTGATCTCATAATGTGCCACTTTTCAATTTTTGATGCATCATATGTGATAATTACAAACTCTTTCTTTTGGAGAATATATAATTTAATAAAGAATAAAGTTGCATTGCAGTAAATGACATCTATTAAAAATAACATTATCTTGACTCTGATTATGACAAATATGGCAAAATCAACTTATGATAAGTTTATGCTTTTATTTTTTTTTATTTTTTTTTAAGATTTTATTTATTTATTTGACAGAGAGAGATCACAAGCAGGCAGAGAGGAGGCAGAGAGAGAGGAGGAAGCAGGCTCCCTGCTGAGCAGAGAGCCTGATGCGGGCCTTGATCTCAGGACCCTGAGATCATGACCTGAGCCGAAGGCAGCGGCTTAACCCACTGAGCCACCCAGGCGCCCAAGTTTATGCTTTTAAACAGGATTCACTGTACACACTTTGTACAGGTGAGAAGGCTACTGGATATGAAAGCTGTAGATCCATCAAATAACAGAGACAGACTCTGTGCCACACTGAAACCAAAGTAGAATTGACACTCGAGGCTTTTAGAAAATGATTGTCTGCATCTGTAGGCAGTTTAACTTTCTGCCAAGTTTCTCAAATTCTTTTGTTTACTAAGGATACATTTTAAAGTTAAACATCTTGAGAACTGGCGCCAGAGTTTGTGACATATAGCAGCACTTTGACATTCTTTTGGTTTCACAAAGAAACTGGTTATCTGCAATTTAGTAAACACAATAGCATGAAATCATATTTTACTGGTTTATTTAATAATCTTATTGTCAATGTTACAAATATAGAATCTAAGCCAAAAGCTTGCTGTTTGGGGGTTTTCACAAGTAGTTAACAGCAAGTTGATATTTTGATATTGAAGTAATTTTCTATTCAGTGTTCTCATATATTTCCTTTTTCCTACTTGATGATAATATGAAAATAAGTTGGCCAATGATAAGGTCAAGAAGCCAGTTCATTCTCATCTTCAATAACCTTTTAAATTCTGATTTAGTTTGCACTTAGGGTAACCCGTTTATTCCTTCTTTCATTTACTGAGTTCATTAAGCACTCCTTATGTTTCAAATATATATATTTCTCTTCTTAGAAATGTTGCATAGGGGCTGTCCGATGGAGTCAGATTTGTAGTACTGTGATTGGATGCGTTAGCCCATAGAGAATGGGTAGACAGTAGTTCTCAACTTGGTTGCATATCAATAATTTGTTGGAGAGTTTACAACTGTACTTTTCAGACCCTTATCCAAGAATTACTAAATGAAAATCTCAGAATGAGAACAGGGTAATGAACACTGGATGTCATACACAACTAATGAATCATTGAACACTACATCAAAAACAATGATGTACTATATGCTGGCTAATTGAACATAATAATAAGAAATAATAAAAATAATAAAATGGTTTAAAAAGTTTCAGAATGTGGCTGAAGCAAGTTATTTAAACAATTCTATGGACAATAATTTTTCCAGCAAATGTTAAGGACAATTGTGTAGAGACAAACACAAGTAGAGAAAGGATTACTGCACTTCCAAACACCAGTTTTTAACTAGGTGATTGTAGGATGAGCCAACAAAATTGTTACTGGAGAGAACAATTAACTAAGAGAAAGAGAATTTGAGAGAATAAAACCATAAATATGAGGTCAAAAGTTTCAGGAATGAAAGGGGGTCAAAATATATCTTGAGGGGAATCCAAGATCTATAAAAATTATATAGAAGCTAAGAGATTTGTAATTTCTAAAATGACTGATATTTTTCAGTGAAAACATTGGAAAATTCTGGACTGAGGAAAAAGAAGAGCAGGGAGTTTGTAAGAAATTCTTGGGTATAGATTTTAGTTTGATATGAATAATTTTATAAGTATAAAAGGGGAATCTCATGTAAGCACACAATTTATAGTCTCAATTTTTTCTGTGAGACTTTAGGCAAGGCAAAATGCTGAATCAGACTAAAAGATAACCTGATAACTACTGTTATGACTTTGTTAATAATTGTTAACAATGACAAAAATAGCAAAAATGACAGCAATAATATCAATATTGTTACTATTTATTGATAGTCTTTTTATGCCTGATGTAGGATATTATATATGTTATTAATCATTAGGCTAATTGACAAATCCATTTTCTCACAGTTACTGTGCCCCTGAAACCTACTCTCTTAGCAAATTTCCACTATAGAATATTGTATATTAACTAATGTCCCCATGTCATGCCTTATATCTCTGAATTTATTTATTCTGCGTAACTGAAACACTGTGCTCTTTGACACATATCTTCTCCTTATTTTTCACACCTCCCCCAGGCCTAGAAACCACCACTCTGCTCTCTGTTTCTATGAACCTGACTTTTTTAGATTACACATATAAATGAGATCATGTAATGTGTTTATTCAATACCCGGCTTATTTCAGTTAGCATGATGTCCTCCGGATTCATCCATGTTGAACCCTTGTCCACTGTTGGTGAGAATATAAAATGGTTCAGGCATTATGGGAACTAGTTTGGAAGTTTTTTAAAAAAGAAATTTAACTACCACATGAACCAGCAATCCCTCTTCCAGATATCTAACCAAAGGAAATGAAATCAACATAGCTCCAAGTGATATCTACATTCTTGTATTCATTGCAACATTATTTATAATAGCCAAGATATGGAAACAACCTATGTGTCTGTCAGTGGAGAAGTATATAAATGCTAGATCCTTTACCAGGAAAAAGATTATGGCCAAATAGCTTAAAACAGAAAATTGTTGTTCTTTTGATATTGCTGTACTATATTTTGCTGTATCAAATAGTTTCTTACATAGACTACTAATTCTAGTTTTGGCAAAATTGTCATATTTTCACTGAGCAGTTACCCTCAAATATATACCATGACGAATTACATACACCTTATAGTCTCTCCTGAGTTATTTTTCCATCAGTTTTTCTTTCTGACATTTTAAGTCCTCTCGATCTAATCATACAACTATAATTTCAGAACTCATGCAGAAAGCATAATGACAGTACTGACTGGTCCCTGTCACCTGTTAACTCCAGAAATGCTAGATTCCATGAATACAAGGCCTTCACCAGAAGAATTACATTTCCAATGCCTTCCTTTACGTGAAATAACATAATTTGATTGACAGTTGAAAATGCATATTGAGCAGTAGTTCTGAAGCTGAAAAACTATGGTACAACCTCAATTTAATCATCTAACTTTGCACAAAGACTTTAGAAATAAATTTACAGTGCATTCATTTGTTTCATGAAGTTAAATATTTTTACCTATAGTCTTCCAGAGTTTTGAGTTCTCAGTCTTTAAGTATATTAAGTAAAACTTAATTTTTTTTTTTAATTTTTTTTTTTAAGATTTTATTTATTTATTTGACAGACAGAGATCACAAGTAGGCAGAGAGGCAGGCAGAGAGAGAGGAGGAAGCAGGCTCCCTGCTGAGCAGAGAGCCCGATGTGGGACTCGATCCCAGGACCCTGAGATCATGACCTGAGCCGAAGGCAGCGGCTTAACCCACTGAGCCACCCAGGCGCCCAGTAAAACTTAATTTTAACATGATACTCATGATTATTAAAAAACGTGAAAGAATAGAGCAATGTTTTAATTACCCGACTTAATGATAGTGCCATTGTTGGGTAAGGAACTATATCTCAGATACCGAGGGCAACCTGTGGGTATCTCTATCATTAGCCTTATACCTTCTAATAATGACCCTTTATTTATGTAAATATTTCATCTACCTGTTAATTTGTTGGAAAATAACTACTACTTAATAATAATGGTAAAATTAAGAAATGGAAGCCAAAGGCTTATGTAGAAAGTTTAATGAACACCAGGAAATTTGTTCCCATGGGGAGGTGGTAGGGAATACAAGATAAGATATAATTTCAGAAATTGATTTCAAATCACATTTTAACTTGACTTCAATGATTTCAAACTTACAGGATTTGAGGTAACAACAGGTAAATAGCTCCAGCCTAAGCAAAATAGTAAAGTAAATTAAATTTGTCTTTTTAAATTTCATCCAATGCAGTGCTTCCATAAAAGCTACTAGTGAGCAGATTAGGTTGGCTCTCAACTGCTCTGTTATCCTAGTGAGGCCTGATCTTCCAAAACAATATCCTGGATTCTAAAGTTATTTTATTTGCTTCCTCTTCTACTTTAAATCCCAGATCCAGTAGTCCTGGATTTTAGCTCCAGCTCTAACTTTTACTGACTATCCGAGTCTGAGGCAATTAACTTTTCTGAACCTTTATCCATATAATGGTGATAATAATGGTACTTATTTTACAGGATTACTTTAAAGATTAATTAAATCAAAGTACTCACATCTTTGTGTCTGAGTGTAGAAAGTATTCAAGTAATTATACTTACAAATATATTACATACAAATGAGTACGCTTACTCAGGCTTTCTAGAAATGAGTTATTTCGTTGTCTTAAGGCACATGAAACTCCCTTTAAGTGAAGTTGCATGGGTAAATTAAGGCACAGCTCAACATCATGAAAATTGTATTTCTTTTTGTAATTCTGGCTGCTTTACTAGAGCCTGTCCCTGGGAAAGAGCAATTTCTTCCTTTAACAGATAAGGTGCACTAAGAGGATCCTGGAAGCTAATCTCCTAGATAGTACTGCCCTTAGATAGTAGAGCTACTGAGTGATTTATAGATGGCTCCTCACCTTCTACTGCCAAAGCCAATAGTTGGTATCAGCTGATCCATGGTCTTAGGCGAGTCTTTAGAAAAGAGAATGAAGTGGCCTAGTGTAATTGTGCAGAAACAACATAATTAAAAAATACACACTTGGCATGTGTTAAGGAGTCCAACTTACATGGATATGATCTTTATTCATACAGATGTTGGTCTGGCCACTGGTATTTTAATGATTAGAATCTCAAATCAAGGTTTGTACAGACCAATTTCTGTGGATAACCAATGTCTAACAGATTAAAAATCAAACCCTAATGGCTCCTAAAAACAAACATCAAGTCTCAGGAAAATGTTCACTGTGAAAATGCTATAGTTGTCCCCTTAAGGCAGATGGTAGAAGTTGAAGAGGCAGAAAATGTGCACATAAACTATGTTGTGACTGTGAAGGAAGTCAGCCTTAAAATGAACATGGTTTTGTGAAATCCGATCAGATGCCCAAACCAGAATGACTAGGATTGGCTTTTACCTTTCATGCCTTAAGGCATTGAACTTCCTGTGACAAACAGGTAAAATATATTGGGCCATGCCTTATATGGACAAAACTTATATTATAGCAGAATTTCATTTTTACATAAAGTATGACCAAACTTCTTGGATGCCTTTTGAACATTAATAAAATTATAGAGGCATATATTGAAATGGATTGGATGGTATAGACACGAAAAGATTCTGTGGGAAATAGTACCCAAGGGGTGAGCCGGGAACTCTGAGAATCTCCTTGCAACCCTTCCACTCTGACTCAAAATATCTAAACTAATTGGGAATGTGCTTATCTTCTCAATGGGTTTTTTTTTTTTTTTTTTCACAATCTGCCTATGCCCAAAGAACTACAGTTTTATTTTGGATTAAAAGCTCACAGAAATAATAAAATGTCCTTTCACAAGTTTAGGAATGAAAAGAGATAGTCAAAATGATTCATGATCTATAAGTCGCATACACATAGATGATAAATTAGTAATAGGTTGTGAATTAATTAGACATCCCAAACCAAAATTGTATCTCTCGTTCTCTGGTAATAGCTTATAGAGGAAAGAGGGAAGATTATCAACCATACTAAAACTACCCTTAATCCATTCTGGGTTTGTTTTTCCAGCTCAGCTTAAAATTCTTGGAATCCTTTTCATTACATGTCCTGTTAAAATACCTGACTTTAGTAGGTCTACCCTCTATAGGTTGAACATTGGTCTATTTACTGAGAATGGAAAATGATTGGTCAACTCTAATGTGGAATTCAAATAAATGTGTTTCAATTTAGTTAGTCCATTGACAGTATTACCCGTACCTCTGTGAGGGCTAAAGTCTTTGATGCTATAAGCCTACTAGCCATTGGCTAAAAAAAGATTTTTCATCTCAGGAATATATAGAAATAAAACTAAAAAGGTCATGGTTTTCAGATAGAAGACAGTTGTGTGTCTGTATTAAATTAAAATGGAACAATTTATTAAATTAAATTGTATTAAGCTAAATTACTTGTATTAAATTAAAATGGAATAATTCTGCAAAATGTATAAAAATAGTACAATAGGTTGTTTTAATTAAATTAATCTTATTTATAAAAACAAAAACAAAAACAGTAAGTCATCTAAAATTTGTCTCCAAATGGTTGCAATAAAACTACACAGGACTGGGATCATTGAACACTTGTCATTATCTAGCTGAGTGTCATTATTTTACTAGTAGTGCATTGTTGCAGAGCCAGATGGGCACCATATCCTTTTTTACTGTGTCTTGAAAGACTGACAATAAAAGTTCTTGTTTTTGTTTTTAGTACTTTAAAACAATATTTCTGAATGAGTGTGTATTGAAATATTTGAAGGGATAATTTTTCAATGTCACATGCATTGCATGAGGTTCCATACCCCCTTTACCTACTACCCATTAAATGTTGATAGTTGGTTTTCAGTTTTCAAGGAAAAAAAAAAAAGTTTTTCAAATGCCTCCAAACATTTCTCCATAGGAGGGTTGAGAACTCCTTTACCAAGCATTGCACCCATCTGTTCCCAGTGAATGAAAAATCTGCAGGGTGAAATGAACCATGTGACCCTTGGAGAACCCAGTCTCACAGAGAAGGCATTTTGGCCATTATCCATCTGAATACTTTTTGTTCATCTGGGAAAAATTGGGCTTGGAATGATACCATTGGAAGAGAATTGTATAGAAGGCAGAGGCCGTTTAACTCCCAAGGGAGGGGGAGAAATGTAATGGGGAGCAGTTCTTTATATTTCATAACTCGACTCGTCATACATATTGTACTTCACCGAGATACCAGAGGAAAACAGGCTCCCAGCACCCCAAAGTAGAAAACTTATATTTGGGGACCACCATCAATCATTCCACAGTTAGAGAAGGAGACAGATTACCTTGTATCACCTTAAGTAGGTGTTGACAATTTTCGTTTGTTTCTCTAAAATGCTATATACTAACATTTTAGGCCTTATGGGGCACATTTTCTCTGTCACAACTATGCAACTTGGCCATTGTAATGCAAAACAGCCACAGATGACATATAAGTGAAATAGCCTGGTTGGGCTCCAATAAAACTTTATTTATGGACATCAAAATGTTCAAAATTTATATATTTTTGCACATGTCACAAAATATTATTCTTAATTTTTCAATGTTTTTTTTTTTTTAATTGCAAACCATCCTTAATTTACTGTGCCTACCCTATATATAAAAACAGGCAACAGGTCAGATATATTCTCTGAACCATAGTTTCACGACACCTGACCTTCAATAGAAAAATAAGAAAAAATTTGTGGACAGAGCCAACCATGGGATGTTAGGGATCTTAAATTAACACTCTTAGAAAAATACCTAATTGTTACAGTACCTGGGGAAAAAAAATTGTCTCATCAGTGTTTCGTCCAAAAATTCAGGTGGCATATCATGGTATAAAGGTTTAATTTCAAGTTAAATGTTAAATGTCAAGTTAAACACTATATTTGCTGACTCTGACCTGTATTGATCAAAACAGCTATTCTTCCAAGCCTCAGATCTTCTTTAATTTTTAAAAATATTTTTATTTTAGGGGCGCCTGGGTGGCTCTGTGGGTTAAAGCCTCTGCCTTTGAATCAGGTCATGATCACAGGGTCCTGGGATCGAGTCCCGCATCTCCTCCTCTCTCTCTCTGCCTCTCTCTCTGCCTGCATCTCTCTCTACTGGTGATCGCTCTGTCAAATAAATAAATAAAATCTTAAAAAATGTATATATTTTTTTAATTTTATTCTTAGAGACACAGCATTCTCTTTTTTTTTTTCTTTCTCTTTTTTTGTTTTTTGACTTGAACTTTATTTTTATTATTATTATTTTTTTTTAAATTTTTTATTTTTTATAAACATATATTTTTATCCCCAGGGGTACAGGTCTGTGAATTACCAGGTTTACACACTTCACAGCACTCACCAAAGCACATACCCTCCCCAATGTCCGTAATCCCACCCCGTTCTCCCAAACCCCCTCCCCCCAGCAACCCTCAGTTTGTTTTGTGAGATTAAGAGTCACTTATGGTTTGTCTCCCTCCCAATCCCATCTTGTTTCATTGATTCTTCTCCTACCCACTTAAGCCCCCATGTTGCATCACCACTTCCTCATATCAGGGAGATCATATGATAGTTGTCTTTCTCTGCTTGACTTATTTCGCTAAGCATGATACGCTCTAGTTCCATCCATGTTGTCGCAAATGGCAAGATTTCATTTCTTTTGATGGCTGCATAGTATTCCATTGTGTATATATACCACATCTTCTTGATCCATTCATCTGTTGATGGACATCTAGGTTCTTTCCATAGTTTGGCTATTGTGGACATTGCTGCTATAAACATTCGGGTGCATGTGTCCCTTTGGATCACTACATTTGTATCTTTAGGGTAAATACCCAATAGTGCAATTGCTGGGTCATAGGGCAGTTCTATTTTCAACATTTTGAGGAACCTCCATGCTGTTTTCCAGAGTGGCTGCACCAGCTTGCATTCCCACCAACAGTGTAGGAGGGTTCCCCTTTCTCCGCATCCTCGCCAGCATCTGTCATTTCCTGACTTGTTGATTTTAGCCATTCTGACTGGTGTGAGGTGATATCTCATTGTGGTTTTGATTTGTATTTCCCTGATGCCGAGTGATATGGAGCACTTTTTCATGTGTCTGTTGGCCATCTGGATGTCTTCTTTGCAGAAATGTCTGTTCATGTCCTCTGCCCATTTCTTGATTGGATTATTTGTTCTTTGGGTGTTGAGTTTGCTAAGTTCTTTATAGATTCTGGACACTAGTCCTTTATCTGATATGTCGTTTGCAAATATCTTCTCCCATTCTGTCAGTTGTCTTTTGATTTTGTTAACTGTTTCCTTTGCTGTGCAAAAGCTTTTGATCTTGATGAAATCCCAATAGTTCATTCTTTCCCTTGCTTCCCTTGCCTTTTGCGTTGTTCCTAGGAAGATGTTGCTGCGGCAGAGGTCGAAGAGGTTGCTGCCCGTGTTCTCCTCAAGGATTTTGATGGATTCCTTTCGCGCATTCTCTTTAAAAGTCTACTTCCAAATTGTGAGAATTATAATACTGATACCAACTCTCAGGAGGTTAAGATAATAGATGAGAAAAAAGGAAAGCAAGAGAGAGAGGAAGAGATGGGAGGGATGATAGAAACACACACACAGTGTAAACCTGCCGATTCACACACCTGTACCCCTGGGGATAAAAATATCTGTTTATAAAAAATAAAAAATTAATAAAAAAAATACAAAAAGAAAAAAGAAAAACACACACACACACACGCAGAGGGTTGTGGGAAGAGAGAGAAACCAAGTTTGGCAAAATTTTTTAAAATGCTGAGTTGGGTTCCACCAGAGCTATCTATACTAATTTTGCTGCTTTTCTATAGATTTAAAATTAGTTTAGCGTTAAAAAAAAATTTCTAAAAATCACCATATGGGGTCCTTCTCACGAAGAGAAGGGAGGAGGAGAGAAAGCAGCCTTCCAAGAAAAACACTCGCCTGAGAACCCTGGCTGGGGAATCAAAAGGAATTAACTATGGTAAGTTTTTTGCGAATGGTGGAGCTCCGATTCTGAGGTTTTAGAAGTTTGTGCCATTCACCAGAAACAATCAGGGTGGCAAAGGTTCTCCTGGGGAGGAGGGGAAGGTGGAAACCAAGGAGCAGAGGGCAGACGGCGGGTTGTGAGGATCCCCTGGGTCACGTTGAGAAAGAACATTTCCCTTCCTGGAGCACATTTGGGAGACAATGTATCGCCCCTCCAAGGACAAAGCCCTGCCAGGCACCACTGGGCAGCCATTCAACAGCAAAGGATGAGGACACAGAGGGCAGATGACCTGGTTGCAGCTTTCACTGTGCTTCACCATGGACTCCAGGCACCTGAGAAGCCATGCGACTGCTTTTCTGGGATACACTGGCACTGGGTTCCCCTTCAGGGAAGGGAGCAGGTCTTTGCCCTGCCTGTTCCTTTAAAATTTGGAGCTTTGAATGCCAGCCACAGGCCAGAGATAAGCCACGGGAGAACTGTGACACTGGGCTCCCTGACAGTCCGGGCACAGACAGGTTGAGGGCAGGGATCTGACTGAAGCCTGCCGCACAGGAGGGGATATCGCTTGCTTTTCTGTGATGCCTTCCCGAACAGTGGCAGGTAGGAGTTCCCCTCCTTGGGGAGGAGAGAATGGGAAGACACCATCTTCCAGTCACAGACACACACCAGCATCAAAGGAGTTCAGTGAGCAACACAACACCCCCAGTGGAGGAGAGAATGACTCACAGCAAATTCTGTGCCCCAGCGCCCTGCAGAGGTCTAACTGTGAGCCAGTACAGCAGGCCTCTCTCCCAGTGGACCGACATAGGCCCACTATCAAGACATAGGCAGCTAGCAAGTCTACTGATCAAATGGGACAAGTTTCTCTCTCTCTCTCTCTCTCTCCCTCGTTCACTCTCTCTCTCCCTCTTTCTCTCTCTCTCTCTTTTTTTCTTTTTTCTTTGGAATCAGGCTTATAGTTTTTTGTTTGTTTGTTTGTTTTCTCTCTCTCTCTCTCTCTTTGGATTAGCATTTTTTTCTTTTTCCTTTTTTCCTGCTTTCTTTTTCTTTGGAATCAAGCTCATAGCAAATGAAAATGAAAACACAACAGTCTAAAACCTCTGGGATGTTGCAAAGGTAGTCATAAGAAAGAATTTCAGTCACAAGAAAGAAATACAGCTCTTACTCAAAAAGCAAGAAAAGCCTCAGTTATGCAACCTAACCTTACGCCAAAAGAAGCTGGAAAAAGAAAAACAAATAAAGCTTAAACACAGTAAGAGAAGAGAATTAATAAAGATTAGAGCAGAAATCAATGATATAGAGATTTAAACAACAACAACAGAACAGATCACTGAAACTAGGAGCTAGTTCTTTGGAAAAATAAGCAAAATTGATAAAGCCCTAACCAGACTTATCAAAAGAAAAGAGAAAGTACCCAAATAAATGACACATGAATAAAAGAGGAGAGATCACAACTAACTCCACAGAAACACAAACCATTATAAGAGAATATTATGAAAAATTATACACCAACAAATTGGGCAATCTGGAAGAAATAGATAAATTCCTAGAAATATAAACTACCAAAACAGAAACAAGAAGAAATAGAAAATTTGAACAGACTCATAAGAGCAAATATTGAATCAGTAATCAAAAATCTCTCAATAAACAATGGTCTAGGGCCAGACAGTTTCTCAGGAGAATTTTACCAAACATTTAAAGAAGAATTAATACCTATTCTTCTAAAATTGTTCCAAAAAATAGAAAAGGAAGGAAAACTTCCAAACTGATTCTTGAAGCTAACATTACCTTGATTGCCAAACACCCCATTAATAAGGAGAATTACAAACCAATATCCCTGAGGAAAATGGATGCTAAAATTCTCAACAAGATACTAGCTAATCAAACCCAACAGTTCATTAAAAGGATTATTCACCATGATCAAATGGGATTTATTCCTGAGCTGCAAGGGTGTTTCAGCCTCTGCAAATCAATGAATGTGATACACCACATTAGTAGAAAAATGTTTAAGAATCATATGATCCTATCAATAGATGCAGAAAAAGCATACAGCCAAATATCGCATCCTTTCTTTTGATAAAAACCCTCAAGAAAAAAGGGATAGAAGGATATATCTCAATATCATAAAAGCCATGTACAAAATTCCCATTTGTAGAAGAGACTGTCTTTTTTCCATTGGATACTTTTTCCTGCTTTGTCAAAGATCAGTTGATCATATAGTTCTGAGTCCATGTGTGGGTTTTCTGTTCTGTTTCATTGATCTGTGTGTCTCTTTTTGCAACAACACTTCACTGTCTTGATGATTACAGCTTTGTGATACAGCTTGAAGTCTGCAATTGTGATGCTACCAGTCTTGGTTTTCTTCTTCAACATTACTTTGGCTATTTGGGGCCCATAAAAATTTTAGAATTATTTGTCCTAGCTCTGTGAAAAATGCTGGCAATAGATGGATAGAGATTGCATTAAATATGTAGATTGCTTTGGGTAGTATAGACATTTTTTAAATTTATTTTTATTTTTTGAAAACTTATTTTATTTATTTTTTTCAGTGTTCCAAGAGTCATTGTTGTATATAAATTTAACAGTATTTGTTCTTCCAATCCATGAGCATGGAATGTTTTTTCATTTCTTTTTGTCTTCTTCAATTTCTTTCATATGTGTTCCATAGTTCTCAGGGTACAGATCTTTTACCTCTTTAGTTAGGTTTGTTCCTAGGTATCTTGTGGTTTTGGTGTATTTAAAAATGAGATCAATTCCTTGATTTCTCTTTCTGCTGTTTCATTATTGCTATATAGAAATACAATAGATTTCTATACATTGATTTTATATCCTGCAACTTTGCTTAATTCCTAAATCAGCTGTAGCAATGTTTTTGGTAGAGTCTTCCAGGTTTTCTACACGTCATCTACAAATAGTGAAAGTTTGACTTCTTTGCCAATTTGGATGAATTTTATTTCCTTTTGTTGTCTGATGAGACAATACTGGTGAGAGTGGACATCCCTGTCATGTTCCTGACCTTAGGGGAATAACAAACAGAGCTTTTCCTCACTAAGGTGATATTACCTATGGAAATTTCTTCAAAATGTTTCTTACCTATATATCCAATTGCAATTCAAATGCTAACTCTTAAATGAAGCCTTTCATTAAGTTCAAAAACACATTTTTTTTAAGGCTAAGATCATGACTCTTGTTCAAATATAAAATGTCTAAAGAACAAAGATTTTATATACTTTTTATTTACCAATGGAATAAAAAAGATGCCCAACTAGTTTAAAGGAGAATTCAAAGAATAGACACACATACAATCAGAAGCAGTAAAATAGTTTTGTTAATAAAAGTATGATTTCAGTATCAGAAGGCAATAATCAACTATAAATACACAAGACAAAGTTAATTTCACTCATCATCAGTTATTGTATTGTTGTCAATTCTTACTGACTTAAGAGTCTTGTTAAATATCTCAACATTTACATATCCTATAGAATCTTGTAGTCCAGATAACTGTGCTAGAAGAATACCCAGTAGTGGATTTCTGTACATGCCCATTTCCAAGTCATTTACATTTTTTCCTGACACTTAAGACTTACATTTGACACTCTTCCCTTCTTTTAAAATGTGTGTAACATTTACAGCAGTTGTGGTTGGTTGCCTTAATACCTGAAGCGGTAGCAGCATCATTTGGAAGATTGTTAGAAACACACAATTTCTAGCTTTATCCCAGTACTCCTGAATCAAAAACTGGATTTTAACAAGATTCTCAGGTGACTTATATGCACATTAACATCTTCGAAGAACTGGTCTATATCAGATAAATTAACACCAGTATAAACTGTCTTGTATTGTTCAGTATTTTGGCACTCTATCTTAGTAAGCTCCTTTATTTCAAATTCTTTAGGTTATACTTTTAAGCAAATACAGGAATTAATTCAAATAATCAAAAACTATTTTTTCAAAGTGGGGTAGCTGCTGCCACATTTTTTAAATCAGACATTCTTTTTGTTTTCAAGATTTTACTTATTTATTTGAGAAAGAACATTAATGGGAGAGGAGGGAATAAGGAAAAGGGAGATGCAGACACCCCACTGAGCAGGGCCCTGGATCCCAAGACCCGCAATCATGACCTGAGCAAGAAGCAGATGTTTCACTGACTGAGCCATCCAGATACCCTTTACCAGATGTTCTTAACTGACTTTAAAACCTACACATTAGCTAATACTTGCAGAAATATGCAAATCAGAAAATTAGAGCTGAGCTCATTTTGAACTGGAAAAAAATCAGAACTATGGAAAGGAACTGTTTTTGTATTTCTGAAAAGGTTTAAAGAATATGCCATAGCACCCTTTTATCAATAAATAAAAGACAAATAATGGATTTCAAGAGAAGAGCAATCCGTAGTTAATTTGTTAATTAAAATTTTCCAAGAAGAGAAAGAGTGTCTGTTTTACTTATTCACATGATGTTCCCAACAGTGCAGCATTTTTGAAGATATCAAGCAAATAGTTTTGATATCCCAGTCTTGGCAAGTCTGAACTGAGTCAATTCAACATATGAGCAAATTATAATTTTAAAAAGAGATTCTTGATAACTTGGTGAGGACAAGGAGAAAAAGGGAGCCCTGCTGCACTGTTGTTGCAAATGTAAATTGGTCCAACTACTGTAGAAAACAGTATGGGGTTTCCTCAAAGAAAATTTAAAAAGAAATACCATACAAACCAGTAATTCCACTATTGGGTGTTTACCAAAAGAAAGCAAAAACACTAATTTGCTATGCTTACCGCAGCATTATTTACAATAGATATGGAAGTAACGTTTGATGAATAAAGATTATTATACACACAATGGAAACGCTAGCCATAAAAAGAATAAGATCTTGCCATTTGTGACAATATAGATTGACCTAGCAGCTTTCATCCTAAGGCAATGAAATGTCTTTCTCAGAGAGAGAAAGACAAATACCATATAATTTCACTTATATGTGGAATATAAAAAACAAAACAAGTGAACAAACAAAAGACAGAAACAGACGCATAAATACAGAGAACAAGCTAGCAGTAGTTGCCAGAGGGGAAGGGGTTGGGGGCTCAGATGAAAAGATGAAGGAGATTAAGAAGTACAAACTTCTAGTTATAAAATAGTAAGTGACAGAAATGATAATTACAACATAGGGATATAGTCAATAATATTGCAACAATATTGCATAGTGACAGATGAGGACTATACTTACAGTGGTAAGTATTGTATAATACATAAAACTGTCAAATCATTATGTCGTACACCTAAAACTTACATAACATTGTGTTTCAAATATACTTCAGTAATAAAAATTAAAATAAATACAAGTAGAAATTTACAAAGCAAAATAAAATTCCCAAATCCACCCCAATTTTTTTTTTAGTTTCTTATTAGACTGAAGCATAATATTATTTCAGCTAATTATATTAGCAAAAAATGTATATAGGGATAAAATAAATTTTTGCATAGGAACACATATTTTGTTGTGTTTTTTTTTAATTAAGGAATTCTTACCATTAAAAAAATATATATTGTTAGTGTATCAGAGGTTTAGCTGAACTTTCCCTCTTGTGTCCTTTGTTAATTAATATTAAAGCTATTTTACTTTAGATGTGATGTCTTTTCCCAAAAATCTCAGTAGTTTTTATTTAGCAGCATCTGTCAGGAACAATTTTTTAAAAGCTCAAATTTTGAAATACAAAGTTCCATTCTATTTATTCCTTGCTGCTAAAGGAAGAATGGTTCAAGGATTAAATGCAAGAACAATGTCATTGGTTGTTCAGTATTCAATAGCCACCTGTCCATCTCTATAGAAGTTGTTTTGCTAGCACTCTTTCAAGATGGAAGAAAATATAATGTTTAATATACACATGAAAGATCCCCTTCTTGTGTAATCTAAACATAATTCTATATATAACTAATGGCAGTAACTTAGATCATGAGCCCTGAGTTCCATGATGTGAGACAAGACTTCCTGCTTAGTCCTTGAATTTCAATGGGCATGAAATACTTAGCTCTATAAATGTGTGTTGAATTCAGGCATCATACATTAAAATCTCAAAAGTTAATCTTTAGACATTATTATGCAACAAAAAGAAAAGTCCATCAAGTCTCACTCCAATTTTTACTGTTGTTGTTTTTTTTCCAAAATAAACAATAAACAATCCAAACCACTGGAGTCACTAGTAAAGAGCTTTCCAGTTTTTAAAAACTTTTGATATTTATTTCTGATATGCATAGTTTTATATCCTACCCTTAGGGAAGCTTTTTTTCAATTGTTTTCTTAAAGATCAAGCTTCTGTTAGTTTTGCTTTGCTCTTGAGCAAGGTACTTTCTCTCTTGCCCAGTCTTGTTCTGGAGTCTTATTTTGTCTTTGAGTGTCGGAATAACACAACTTCCTGTTTTATAATCTTCTGACTCACCAGGAGAGAAGAATGAGTTTTGAATCTCATGTCTTGAAACATTACTGTACAAATGTATATTTTAAAAATTAGCTTAACTTTAAACATCTTTAAAATTTTTTTAAATATTTTATTTATTTATTTGACAAAGAGAGATCACAGTAGACAGAGAGGCAGGCAGAGAGAGAGAGGGAAGCAGGCTCCCTGCTGAGCAGAGAGCCGGATGATGGACTCAATCCCAAGACCCTGAGATCATGACCTGAGCCGAAGGCAGTGGCCTAACCCACTGAGCCACCCCCGTGCCCCAAACATCTTTAAAATTTTAATCTGCATCTTTTTTATGTTTATTCATTTTATTTATGTATTTAAGAAACACTAATATATCACTTAGTATATTCCAGGCACTTAATCTGCATTGTTTAAGACAGTTTTGGGGTGTTTTTTTTTAGGCTGGAATGAAAAGAAAATCTTACATGATGAAAATGATTATAATGATGTTATTTTTACCTATGGCATGTAAGGCACAAGTAAAAGATGTAACTCCAGTTGTAGAAGCACCGAAATAAATATTGAGATTTTACTAACAACAAAGATTTTATTTAGAGATTTTATAGAACTAAATAATTCCCAAGCTGAAAGTATAATCTCCTTTCCTCATTTCTCTGGCAATCTTTTCTCTCCAATTGTGTTTCTTGGTTTAGTAATTTGTGCCTATCTCTTTATCCACTTAAAAATGTGTATCTAAATCAAAGTGGTTTATTGGACACATGGTTTAGAGATACAAGATATTCATCACAGGGAGAGAAAACAAGTTTAAAATTTATGTAATTCATGATGTGTTTTCAGTGATTTCACTTGAAAAAAAAATAGCTCTCTCTCCCTCTCTTTCACTTCCCCCTCTCTTTCATCCTGTCCTCCCACACAAACATCCTGCCCATCTCCACGAGGCAGACACATTAAGACTCTCTTGGTCTCTGCCCATTATAATTTTTTTTAAGATTTTATTTATCCATTGGAAAGACAGTAGTAGTAGACACAAGTAGGCAGAGACGCAGGCAGAGGGAGAGGAAGGGAAGCAGGCTCCCCGCTGAGCAGAGAGCCCGATGGGGGACTCCATCCCAGGACCTTGGGATCATGATCTGAACCGAAGGCAGAGGCTTTAACCCATTGAGCCACCCAGGCGCCCCTGCCCATTATAATTTTTAAAGACTAGGGTTCTTAACCCTATAATTTTTCTATTATTATCTCGTACCCTCTCCCTCCCTACCGGAAAGAAGGAGGGCTATAGTATGAAGGATATAAACACATGAACTATCATTTGATAACTTTACCTTTCAGATTTAACTTCAGAGTCAATGGTCTTCTTAATAATGGGAGGAAAGGAATCAAATTCCTTAGGAAGGACATAAACACTTGAAAAGCGAATTGGGAGAAGCAAAATGATCCTGGAGTATGGTATTCTGTAACACCATTAGCCTCAGGAGGAACTAAACATGGAAAACAATTGAAGAGAAAAGTAGTCATTCTGAAATACTTGATTAAGTACAAAGTCTAACTTGTTAAAAACAAAACAAGTCTCTTTATTGCATTGTAAAGGAAAGGGTTGTTTAATACCATCGCCTGAGTACACTCAGAATTTAAGCAAGAAAATAGAAGGTTTGATTTCTATACCTGAATCTCACCCTTTAACTCTCCTAAACTTGAAATTAGGCATTTGTTGTTTCCATGGTCATCAGAGCTAAACATTCCTTTTCCCTGGTTAAAACGTTATTTTTTACAGAAAAGGTAATTTGAAAGAAATTTCCAATCCGAAGAATCCAAAATTATATAAAATAATAAACAATAAATAAATAATAAATTTGAGAGGATTTAATATAACATGATGTGATCATATTATAAATATATTATATTATATTATATTATATTATATTATAACATTTGAACCCAAAATGTGTTTGGTATCTATAGAAAGGTGAAATTTTAGAAACACAAACAAATTATATTGAAATTTTCTACCACAACGTTTGAAACACAGTATGTAATGAACAAAATTTAGTTAACTTCATTATAGCATTGAGCCCTTTAAGCAATCATGTAAAGTGGATTGTAATGATGTCAATATATGAAAGAGGAAAAGTGGATGAAAGATGGTAAGAAGCAGGTCTAACACTATTGCATTCATGGATGGCAAGCCTAATATTCAAACCCAAATCTCCCTTACTCCAAATTCCATGTATCTTTTCCCCCACATGGCACCATTCTGAGAAATAAATTAGTAAACATACGGGTAACACAAGTCATGGCAAAATTATTTTTCATCAGGGAATATAAAGGACAGAGTTATAGTGAAGAGATCAGTGAATGGCCTCCTTAAGGGTCCACAGTACCATGAAGAGATAGGGCAGGTGTATTTTCCAGAAGGAAGAGAGAATGAGCAAAGTAAGAGATAAGTTGTCACGAGGCAAATGTCACAAACTAGCTCCTCCAATACCATCAACATTTTCTGTTGAAAAGGCAAAGGTGAGTTTATGCTTCAGCAGTGAAGGAAAGCACTCTCTTGCCTTAGTGCTGTCCCAGGTCAGAATTAGGATATTTATGAAATATGGATGTCAGATTTGACGTATGGTTTTCAAGACTTACTTAGTATTGGGGAAAGATTATGATATAATAGTCTGAGATTGAGAGAAACAGTGAGGGTATGCTTTCAAGCAAGAATTCCATGAAGTGTTGGCCAATCTGTCCTTTTGAAAGTTTCCTTTCAACATTTCATGCTTTTTTTTTTTTTTAAGATTTTATTTATTTTATTTGACAGACAGAGATTATAAGTAGGCAGAGAGGCAGGCAGAGAGAGAGGGGAGGAAGCAGGCTCCCTGCTGAGCAAAGAGCCCGATGCGGGGCTCGATCCCAGGACCCTGGGATCATGACCTGAGCCGAAGGCAGAGGCTTTAACCCACTGAGCCACCCAGGCACCCCTAACATTTCATGCTTTTTTGGCAAGTTCCTGAGGAAAAATGTCCTCCTCCTGAACACACACACACACACACACACACACACACAGTGACCCTTGATATAGATGATTTCAGTTCTCATAAACAGCTTGGTTTGCCCCAGCACGGAGAACTAAACAATCTAGTATCTTCAACATTTCAGGCACAGTCCCTCCTCCAGCTGACTGATGTCTACTTGTTTCCATATTTCTATAGGTTAGGAGATAGAATCTTGTTCTCTGCTGCATACTGATTTCCCCTCTCCAGCATCAGTATTCCCCAGCCAATTATAATTTTATTTGGGTCAAAAAACTCTTCCCTCCCTCCTCTTTCTTTCTCTTTCTTTATTTCCTTCTTTCCTTCTTTTTCTTTCTTTCCTTCTCTCTCTCTCACACCCCACTCCTTTTCTCAATCTTGGATTTTTTTTTTTCTTCCTTAGTAAGATAGAAAGAGAGCATTTGCTTTGTGATACCTTCTTCCCTATCTGTTTTCTAGGACAGGGTTTGTTTCTTTAAAATATGTTAAATATTCTTAATATTAAATATTTCAATATTAAATATTTTTAATATTAAATATATTTAAATATATTACATATATTAAAAATGTGCTAAGTACCAATCCCTATTCTCTATTTGATACACAGCCAATGAATAAAGACTAGGCTTCAGTATTCAAAGTGTGTAGTAACCTCAGTGGAAAAGGGAATTTTAAAAAAAATCCTGTTTGGGTTGGCATTTAGTTATTCAAGAAAAAATATCCCACAAATATATATGTAAGTAGAAAACACAAATAAATGGAAGGAAGGAAAAAAAGAAGGGAGGGAGGGGTCAAGTCAGAATGCAATTTCTGTTGTGGCGCCTGGGTAGCTCAGTGGGTTGGGCCGCTGCCTTCGGCTCAGGTCATGATCTCAGGGTCCTGGGATCGAGTCCCACATGGGGCTCTCTGCTCAGCGGGGAGCCTGCTTCTTCCTCTCTCTCTGCCTGCCTCTCTGCCTACTTGTGATCTCTGTCAAATAAATAAATGAAATCTTTAAAAAAAAAAAAAGCATGCAATTTCTGCTAATGGAGTAAATTTAACTGAAGTGGCTGCTCAAGAGCACAGACGAGGGTGAGTTCTATAGTTATTTACCCTATTTCCTCATCTCGATCTTCTTGCTTCTCTCCTGGTTTTCCCTACAGTATAGTAGTCTATAGTAATTTGTAATTATCTACTCCAAAACTAATAATAAAAATCAAGTCCCAAATTTGATTTCCTTGACTTCATTTTTTTAAATTAAGCCCTGCCATATTTCATACAGCTGACCATTCTCCCATTGTAACAATTTTCCCTTCTTTTTTGCTACATTGTTCTTTTCTGATTTTTTTTTTTTTCATATTCCTGGGCTCTTCCTCATGGATCTTAATAATTTCTCTTCTTCTTTTTTTTTTTTTTTTGAGGTTTGTGTGAGAATTCCTAAGCTCAGCTCCTTGTCCTCATTCTCTTTCTTATTAATTTTTTTTAATATAATTTTTTATTTTTTATAAACATATATTTTTATCCCCAGGGGTACAGGTCTGTGAATCACCAGGTTTACACACTTCACAGCACTCACCAAAACACATACCCTCCCCAATGTCCATAATACCACCCCCTTCTCCCAAACCTCTTATTAATTTTTAACGTTAATGTTATTCACCCCATTGCAGAGTGGTTGAAAACACAGACTTGGCATCAGAAAAACTTGGATTGAATTCCAAACTTTTATAGTTAATGTTTTTGAACTTTGAGGAAAGTGACCTGAGCAATCTGGGGGGCTTTTTCTACATCAGTAAAATGGAGCTAATTCGATCTATTTCATAGCATCTCTAGGTTAATATGGTTAGGCATTAACGAGGTACATCAAACTTAATATACATGAAATCAAACATTGTTTAATAATATTAATTTTTCTCCCTCTATTTCTGTTTCAGCCACCAGCATTCTAGTGTTGTAGATTACACAACTGTTTGAACTACTTCTTCCAGGGCCCATCTAATTTAATTTTCATGCACTGTACTGCTTTTATGTCTTTCTTTTATCGTGCACATCTCTTATTCCCTTCCTGCTGTTTTTGCAAAGATACTTAAAACTCAAATTACACGACATAAACTTTAGCAAGATTTTCCCATGCTAAATAACTTTTTTTCTTCAAAAATTACCATTTGAGTCTCCTGAGTAATCTTAATTTAGTGACATTTTTCTTAGTATATAATTTTATATTATAGAGGAATAAGAAAAAGCCTGATGAAATATTTAAGTAAAATATGATAGTATCTGTACAAGTGTGAAGATGTTCTAAAGATGCTCTGAATTTTTTTTCTAACATTCACAATGTAATAAAAGATAAACTAAGAAATTGTTAAGGTAAGATTGATTCTAGAAAATATACCATCTTTAAAATTTTGCATATTAAATCATTTAACCATCATTGACATATTAAAATATTTTTATCTGCCTTTGAAACCATTAACACACAATGTTAATTCACATATATTAAATATGTGAATATAATTTATTCAGATGCATGGATTAATAATAATAGAAATATTATTCACAAATATTAAGAAAATTCAGCATACTACAGAAATGATACCTTAAAAATATAAGCTAATGGGTCTTGTCAAAATACTCTTATTTGTTCTGTGAAGGTATGTGACTAAAGTGAACAATCAGAATTGTGATTTTCAGAAATTTTCATTGAGTGGGAGGCTTAGAACTGTTTCAAGAAACTAAAGAGGGTAAAAATGGCATGCAAAAAAAATTGAGACAGTTTATAAACAGAAAAATCAGAAAGATCTTATTGTCCTATAGGAATAAGATATAATCTCACTTTTCCAGACTCAATAATGACAACATAAATCATAAACAAAAGGAGTAAGCTTCGTGAGAACTTTTAATCAGCAAATGAAAAAGGTTATCATCATATATTTAACTTTTTTTTTTAAGATTTTATTTATTATTTATTTGACAGAGAGAGACACAGCGAGAGAGGAAACACAAACAGGAGGAGTGGGAGAGAGATAAGCAGGTGCCCCGCTGACCAGGCAGCCCAGTGCGGGGCTCGATCCCATGACCCTGGAATCATGACCTGAGCAGGAGGCAGACACTTAACCAACCGAGCCACCCAGCAGCCCCATATATTTAATGTTTAAAGAATGAGTTAGACTATGTTTATGTATTATAAACTAATTTTCATTGGTGTGAAATAAACTGCTATGTCTAGATTTGAGTAACAGTGATTGTCTCTGTTTCACTGTAAGTTCTTTCTTATTTTCCTTGGCAATTTTATAACATATTTTTGTTAATCTAATTAGCTTTACTGCATTAACAAGTTGTTGTTGTTTTTTCTTAACATAAAGCACATGTTTATAGTTTCAGTGACCTACTTTCCTGAGACTGGCCAGTATTCACTCTAACCCCACTTCTGAGGAAATGCTTAATGATAAGGCTGCATCACAGATAAGTCAGTCCCCCTTGAGTTTAAAAATGAGGATGCAGACAAGAAGCTTCCATCACACTTAGTCATATACATTTCTATTTCTTAATGTACAGGAATCACTGGTTTCTGAGTTTGTACTGGGAAAAAGTAATTTTAACAAATGTCCAATAAAGGAATGTGCTATTTATTTAATTGCGTTCCATGGGTTTCGATTAGTTTGTTAGGAGGTACAGCAAGCAGAAGCCAGAAAGAACGTGTAGAATCTCTGTACTAAAACACACATGGCGTACCAAACACACTAGATCACACAGACAGGGAAGATGTCCCCAAAAGTTCATCAAGTATTCATCCCTCACAGGCTGAAATCTTGTTGTGCTAGGATGAATCATTTAGGGCCCTTACTTTTAAAAACCTCGTGATTTAATCAGCGAGACAGATACAGGACAGAAAATGATACGGTGTTATGGCAAGTATAATGATAGTAATTTTTACAGGCAGATGAGAGCACAGATAAGAAACTTCTAGCTGAACCTGATGGGAAGTGGGAAGAGGTCAAGAAAAGGTTTCTAGATAAAAGAAACTGATACATTTTTTTTAAAAAAAGTTCAAGTAGGTCGACATTTTCCATAGCAATATTGGTAAAAAGATATTGCAAACCAAGGGACGTCATAAGCAAAAAAACAATGAGGTAAGAGAGTCTGTGAGTCTGTAGTACATATGAAAAAATGTGTGTGGTGTTGGGGCATATAAAACATGAGTTAAGGAGGGAACGGAGACTGAGAAGTAGGCAGGAACCACCTGATCAGAGAAAACTTTGCATGTCCTATTAAAGAGCTTTATTTCTATGGAACTGTAAGTTTAGTGCCACTGAAGACTTTGAAGCAAGTTAACATAAATGTGGAAGTTGAATTTTAAGCACACTATTCTGGCATTTCAGTGGAAAATAGGTTTGAACAGGACTAAAACAATACCAGGACGTTCTGGAAGTATTTTGAACTAGAAACATAATAACTGTAGAGGTCATAAAAATGGGACAGAGGATTAATGTTTGAAAATTATTTCAGAAGCAGTAACAATGAGATTTGCCTAGGTAATGCAGATGACAAAACCAGGAAGGACTCAGCTTTTATTGGCAACTACCTACATGATAGTGCTAAAAACAAAGATGGTGTAACAGCAGATAAGTAGCCAGAAAATGTATGCGGATGTCATATTGATTTTGAGGGGTGTCAAGTACACTGCAAGGACAGGGACTACTCATGGGGGTGAGGGGAGCTGCTCCTTAAGGGCCTGTCCACAGGACAGGAGGGTTAGTGCTTGCCAGAGCAGAGCTATGTGGTCTGGGACAGGGGTGGCGTAGGCTGGGGGGTCGAATAGGGGAGAGCGGGGGAGTGCAGGAGATCTGCAGGAAGACCTCTGGCTGGAGCTCCGAAACCTGGGCTCAAGTTCTAGCATGGCCAAGAGCTCCTAAGACACCTCAGGTGAGTAATTTAGCTCTCTGAGCCTCAGTGGTCTTACCCGTCCAGTTGGTGGGAAGGGCAGACTGAGTCCTCTTCAGGCTGTCCTCCAGCTTGATTTATAAGTTGTAGGGGGAATGGAAATGGGGCTAAGGAATTGAATTTGGTTTTCTTGTGGAAACTTTTTTTTTTTTTTAAGCTACCAAGTGTTAAACTGTTCTTAATGATTATCAACAACACTTCCAGAAGGATTTCTAAGCATTTGACATCTATGAATTTATTTGCTCCTTGCAACAGTCTCTGATATATACAGGTAAAAATGGTGAATAATTACTTGGATATTGAATATGGAGTTCGGGAGATGAGTCTGTGCTAGTGATGCAGCTTAGACCTGTTTCAGGACTAATGAATAAAAAGGCCCAAAGAACCAAGGATATGAATCCCAGGGTTTTATTAAATAAGAGGACAGAAAAAGAATCAGGTACAGAAAGTGGAGGAAATTTTTCAGAAAGTTAAAAGAACTAATGATACGAAAATTAACAGAATAGAGAATTTTAAGAACTATACAGTTCTTTAGATGTCAAATATAGGGCAGTCTGTGTTACTGGTCTAAAGGCGCTGGAAGAAGTCTCCTGACAGGAAAATTTCATGGAAAGTAGAATGATATAAGGTGCTGGTTCTTCCTTATTCACGACTACATTTATTGTTCTATGTCAAATAGTAGAGAATCCACATGCTGGAGAATACGGGTTATAATTTTTATTTTTATTTACATTTAGTTAGTTAGTTCATTCAAGCTAAGGTTATCCACAGAAGGATTAGGTAGAAATGAAAGATAAATCTGGAGTTGAAATGATAGAGCCCTGGAGTTAGGGAAATAGACATTAGTTTTGACTTCCACTATAACAAATTTCCACAAACAAAATGATTTATAACAACACAGATTTATTAGCTTGCAGTTCTATGAGTTAGAAGTCCCACATAGATCTCACTGGGCTAACTTCAATACGTTGGTAAAGTGGCACTCCTGGAGACTTTTGGGGGGAAGTCGGTTTCATTGCCCTGTCTAACTTCCAGAAACTGTCCACTTTACTTGGTTTATGGCTCCCTCCCTCCAACTTCAAAGCCAAGAACACGGCATCTCTTTGACCATTCCTTCTATAGTCACCTCAGTCTGCCTCTCTCTTCCATTTTAAGGATCCTTGTGATTACACTGGATTTACCCAGTTAATGCAGAATAATCTCCTTTCATGGTCCTTAACTTACTTGATCAACGAAGTCCCTTTTAACATTACCATTTACTGCTTCCAGTAATTAGAACATGGACATCATTAGGGGAAGACATCACTCATATTCTGCTTAGCATTCCCTTACAATCATACAAGGTTTGTGTGTGTGTCATGTGTATGCACATACATGATTCATATTATTTGTGGTACTTATGTTCTATAAAGACACTGAGAATTCTGAATTAGATAATACACAACCATAGCTATTTGGAGAAATACAGACTTAGGTTCCAGTGAGCCACATACATTTGAGTTGACTGATCAATAAATAACATTGTTTTATGTGTATTTATTTAAACATATCTTGTTTGGGGTGCCTGGTTGTCTCAGGCGATTAAGCGTTGAACTCTTGATTTCAGCTCAGGTCATGATCTCAGGGTTGTGGGACGGAGCCCAGAGGCGGATTCAACTGGGCATGGAGCTTATTTAAGATTATCTCTCTCTCCCTCTCTCTCTACTCCTCCCCATTCCACAGGAGTGTGCTTTCTACACACCCACCAAAAACAAAAACAAAAGAAAAAAACTTGTTTAATATATGTTGTTGATTCATTAACATTGAGCTCACAGCCAATAGCACTATAACTCATGTCCGAACAAAGCTTATGTAATACAAATATTTTCTCTGTAAAGCACATCACCGCCTTCGTGCTCTGAGGAATAGGAAAAAACACTTTATCTCTATGTTTAGATATTGTTTTAGACAGTGACATCAAGGAAAAGCAAAAAAGTGAAAAATGTGCAGTAAAATAAAAGGACACTTGTTTACAATATGAGAACTAAAACAAAAAGGCAGAGCCATGCTTTCTTAGACTTCAACTAGCAATATGAGTATCCGGCAACTCGATTTTTTCACTGTTCTGTGAATGTTCATGTCCACGAATGACCACAAAAATGCCACAAGTATTGATTTTCTGATTAAAAATGCATTTTAGTGAGTGGGCAAGTTTGCAAATACAGAATTCATGAATAATTACAATAATAATGATTGACTATATCCACATATATATACATATATATACACACATATATGAAATTATTTACAAAAGATAAAGTGCAAAGTAATTCATATATTAAATAGTTTAGAGAAATATGTTAGTATCTTAAAATCTCTTTTGACTTAAATTATCAAGATTTATGATGCTGATATCACACTTTTCACTTTACAAAAACTTCCTGAATTTCTTATCTCTTCCCAACATCATTTCTAATTTCACTAAAAAATAAAATTATGAAGTAGTAAAATCAATAAACTGCAAATGGTAACATTAAAAATAGACAAAGACCGTTGTCCTGCAGTCACATAAAATTACATGCTTGAAAAATGGGAGGAACTGGATTCCATTACAACAGCACAAAAGAGTATTGAATTGCTCCATTGTTTTGAATTTAGGTAGATTCATGAGAAAAAGGCTGGGAGCCAGGAGAGAAACACAGAAACAAACATAATTATTTTTAAAAGGATGAAAACATATTTTATGCTTACATCAATTTACAAACAAGGAAAATTACACTGTGGTCCTCAGGAGGATGAAATGAGCCAAGCACTTAGAAAATACCACCCATGCATCTGAAGACCATATGGAAATATGGAAAAGAAATGCTTTATGTGCCTTCTAAATTAAAACTAGGCAGTAACCAACCAAATTAAATCTTATTGAAATTACAAATGCAGCTCCCTAGTTTTGTTTTTCTAATAGAGTCAACATGGGCTGGCATGTACCATGAGTAAAAGATGCCGGAGGATACATGTGTGTTTTTGCGTGTTTTGTGTGCCAGTATCTGTGTCTCTGTGTGAATCTAAATCTGTGTGTATGTAGACATGAAACTTAGTACTTAGTGACAATTTATTTCTTGGCATCTAAAAGCCAGAAACAAAGAACTGAAAATGCCCCATCTCTGTACTGAGCTGCAGACTTCATCATCCACACGTGAAAAGCAGCGCTCTTAACTATATCCCAGTAAAGTCTCCAAACTTGCCCCAAGTCCTATTCTCTCTCACATGAGAAAATCATCTGCATCAAATTGTTGGAACCAAAAAACTAAGAATCATTTTTTATTGCTGTTTTTATTTTTTTATTTTTTATTTTTTTAAAAGATTTTATTTATTTATTTAACAGAGAGAGAGGTGTCACAAGAAGCGGGCAGGCGGGGGCGGGGGGAAGCAGGCTCCCTGCTGAGCAGAGAGCCTGATGTGGGACTGGATCCCGTGACCCTGAGATTATGACCTGAGCCGAAGGCAGAGGCTTAACCCACTGAGCCACCCATTTATCCCTCCCTATTGCTGCTTTTATTTTATCACCCATATCCAAGCCATCATCAGATCTTAATTCTAACTTTATTAAAAAAAAAAATCTATTTATTTGATGGTGGAGAGGCAAAGGGGAAGGAAAGAAAGTCTTAAGCAGACTCTGTGCCGAGGGTGGATCCCCAAGTGGGGTTTGATCTCACAAACCTGAGATCACAACCTAAGCAGAAACCAGGGGTCTAGCACTTAACCAACTGCAGCACCACTCAAGTACCCCTCAATTCTAACTTGATCTACTCAGTTCTCCCCATCTTTATCTCTACCACCTTATTTCCAGGTCTTTTTTTTTACTGTGTTGATTCAATAGCCTCCTCACTTGGTTTCTCAGGTTTTATTTGTCTCTATAGATTCAATTCAGGAAAGCAGATAATTTTTTTTTTTTTTATTTTCAAAATGAGATTCGTGTCACCGTACTTACTGCTTGATACCCTGGTTACTTTCTGTTTATAATCTAAATTACTAAATAGTTGATGAGTTTCACATAATCTGGCTCTTGCTGATTTACAGTATCATCTGATACCAGCTCCTCGACACTTGCCTCATATACTACAAATCATCATGGCCTTATTTTAACTTCCCAATCACTAAACTCAATCCTGTGTTGGGACTTCTGTCCTAGTCTCTTTGTAAAGTCTGACAACTTCAGATCACCTCACTTTCTATGTATTTTATGTTTTCCTAACACTTAAGGTATTTTAAGTGACGTCCATTATCTATTTACAAACTCCTTTCTCTTTTCCATGTTCAATTGAATATAAACTTTAGAAAATGGGGAATCATTTGTCCTTTACTATGCTCTGGGGCATAGCCTAGTCCCTGGCATCTAGGAAGGTTTCACTAAATATTTGTTGAATTCATGTGAAACTATTGTAATAAAACAACAAAATATCATATTTAATATTACTTACAAAGAATTAAGAAGCAGTAAAACTATTAATTCCATAAGGCCAAGTGATGGTGGTTTGCTGTGTATAGTGTCATTCATTCAATTGTTTATTTAAATTCTCTTTAAAATATCCTTTAAAGATTTTACTTATTTATTTGAGAAAGAAAGATAGTGAGAGAGTTTGAGAAGAGGAAGGGCCAGAGAGAGAAGCAGACTCCCTCCTGAGCAGAAAGCCCAGTGTGGGGCTTGATCCTGGAACTCCAGGATCATGACCTGGGCTGAAGGCAGACACTTAACTGAGTGACCCAGGTGCCCCATATTGTTTCTCAGTGTTAGAGGAATTGCAAATAATGTTTATCATAGATATCTCTCTGCAACAAATGATATGAATTCACCCAATTTTGATTAGGACTAGTAATTTTGCTGGACATTGATAATATGAAAATATAAACATTTTCAAAATTGCTCTTTGTGTGACTGGTTCACAGAAGAAATGTTAGTCAAGAAGAAATTCACACCAAATTTGAATACAACTATTTTCAATTTTATGTAAAAATTCAAAGTAATTGTAAATGTATTCCTTTTATACTTCTGAGATATTCATTTTAAAGTATAAATGGACTACAAATGGAAAGGAATCCAAAGGGAATATAAATTATAGGAAAAAAAACCAAAATGCCTCTTACAAGCAAATATAAAGGGTAGGGAAGACAAAAAATGAGCACTTAAACCAGTAAATAGAATATTTTAACAAATTTCAGATACCTAAGAAGTACGGAAGTAGCTCAATTATGGACAAGTCACAACCCTGGGTATATTTAGAGGGAAGTGCACAGAAGACAAAAAGTGATCTATGGGTTTGTGATCATGACTTCCAAGAAGTAGGTGTTGCCAAGGACAAGTAGAAATACTGAAGTTCAAAAGGTGAGGAGATTGTTTAAAAACAACGGCTTGCAAAGGCATGATCATAAATGAAAAAAAATATATATAGCTGGATTTCATCAAAGACATTCTTCAGCTACTGATTCAGAGAATATTTTGGCAAATCACATTTATGATAATGGGCTTATTATATCTTAGGCAGGATATGTAAAGGCCTCTCAAAATAATTATGTTCAGTGAAGAATCCAGATAACAGAGAGAGAGAGAGAACAAATCGTGTAACTCCAATATATGTAGATTTCTAGACAATTCATGTCAATTTTATGGACATGATGGAAAACAATTGTTGGTTGCTTTTGTAGTGAGGAAAAGGTGGGGTTACACAGACTGTCATAAGGTACCTTTTGCACAAAACGTTTAGAAGTGAGAAATATGTTCATTATCTTGATTGTGACAGTGTCTTCACAGGTGTATGCATGTGTAAAGACTTACCAACTCACACATATTAATTTAAATACATGTGTCATGTCAAATATATATCCCATTAAAGCTATTAAAAACAAAATAAGACAAAAAGCTAAAACAAAATAAAGCCTTTCTAGTCCATGCGTGCCAAAGAGCGGTCAGTTATTTATTCCCAAGACCAATTTCATATCATATTTGTCTAGAGAACATAGATGAAATTTTCAGGAAAAAAAAATGAATTCTCCTCTGAATGACTGTGCCACATACTAAAATAGAGACCTCTGTCATGGCTAAATCCCTGGCTTGCTCTGAAAAAGCCTATAGTCAAATTTACCACTGATAAAGCAATTTTACCTACTAGGAGATGAAACCTATTTAAGATATAGGCATTCGGCTCAGGTCATGATCTCAGGGTCCTGGGATCGAGTCCCGCATTGGGCTCTCTGCTCAGCAGAGAGCCTGCTTCCCTCTCTTTCTCTCTGCCTGCCTCTCCATCTACTTGTGATTTCTCTCTGTCAAATAAATAAATAAAATCTTTAAAAAAAAAAAAAAGATATAGGCATTATGTGTCCTAAGCAATATTATACATCTAAGTCAATAATGAAGCACCAATTGTTTGCAGGGAACCAACAACATTGTAAAAAATAAATATGGAAAACAGAAGAACTAGGAGAATACCAAGCTAATTATAATACTAGGACAAACTAGAACATAATCAAAACAACACAATTAAAAAAAAAATCCTAATTAATATATCCAGAGAAATTTGTGAATAAATTTTAACTACTAAACAAAGGAAAATACTATAGAAATGGAATAATCAAGGATCAACACTGAACTCTTAAATATTAAAGCATTATGTTGAAATATTGTTGAAATACAATGGCAGCAACAAAAAGACTAAATACAGTGAAAATCAAGAAACCTCCAAGATTATGAAACAAAGAAAGAAAAAATTAGGAGGGAACATATAGGTAGTTCTAGGATTTGTAAAAAAACCAAGTCTAAGAGGGAAGGAAAAGGTGTAACATAGAAAATAATGAAAGAAAGAATGGTCAGTAATCTTCTAGAATAGGAGAAAAATTGAGTCTGCAAAAAAGGGTTCAGTGACAAGAACTGATGAAAAATTACTTACATAGAACTATTGTTTGAATGCTTCTACAAATGGAAAAACACAAAAGAGTAAGAATCAGACCGATATTGACTACATATCAGCATAGAGACAATGCAAGATACAATGGAATACTTCCTTGGACCTCAAAGAAAACGATTTAGAACAAAGATTGCAATAAGTTTTATTGTGTGCATTCACAATAAAAATTATTCGGATGGGTATGTTTCAGAATGTTTACCACCTATAGACTTCTTTAAGAATGTCCTTAGGATATCTCAGAAAAATGGAGAAGAGAAGGTAGGAGATCTGGAAAAAACATTACCTAATCCAGAAGAGTAACAAACAAATGGAAATCTAGCCATAGTGGATGGAATTGAGGGAAGGATTTTTTCAAAGGAAAAAAAAAATAATGGATGAAAGTGTAGGAAAAAGAGAGATGCAAGATATAGTATAATAAATGGCATTGGAAAATACAAGGAATAAAAAAAATAAAATGAAAGAAAATCTCAATATTTAAGGTAATGAATGGCTGTAAGAATATTAATTAACTATTGGTGCTCAGTATAAACCAAGAGATCCTACATTAGACTTACAGGGAGGGACAATAATAAGACACAAAACCAAACTTGGTATTAAAAAAACATGGTAATGATAACCTGAGGACAATTTATTGGTATTTTTTTGACCTTTAAATGTGTTTAACATATAGACAAAATACAGGAGGTTTTGTTATGATTGAAGAATATAGTTGTTAATAACACTAGTTAAATTTCAGTAATTGTAAAATCAAAGGTAGAGCTGAAAGAAGGTGGGCATGGAATGGGAAGGAAGGTTGAAAAATATAAAGCGATGGGAAAATGAATTGAATTCTAAGTGTATTATGTCAGGTTAGAAAGGCAATCAATGAAAAATCCCAAAGTGATATAAATATCCGATGCTGGGAAAAGAAGAGGTGGCAAAGAGGATGGAACAATCTATTTAGACCCATGCATTTTATATTGGTTGATCAAAAATGTCTTTATTTGTTAATCCAAGAATAGAACAATAAGCATGTCTACAGTAATAAGACTAAATATTAAAAAAAAGGAAAAAAACTCTCTAGAAATAAAAATATCAAAAAAAAAATTACATCTAGGAGAGGGACCAAGGATGGAGAAGAAAACAGGAGACAACTGCTACTCAGTATGCGGGTTTCTATGATTTTAATTTGATACTGAGTTCCTCCATTACTGTTAAATATAACAATGGTTTAAAAATCAAGTAATATTAAAAATTCTAATTTTAAATTTCAATGGGTGACTGTTTCAGTCATATTTATGTCATAACCAGCCACAGAGCTTTACACAATTCCGCTTGATTATTTTTTTCCTGTCCAGTCATTAATGGCAGCCTGCAGTATTAGCTAATTTCCGGAATTAGTAGTCAAGGCTCCACAGAAGGCAGCTAGTCACACACACCCCTCCCTGCCACCTTGCTTCATTCCTCTCCCTGCAAACCCTCTCATGGATTTGAACCTCTTTTTTTTTTTTTCTATAGTTTCCTCCAGAACTGACAGGGTTCACTGCCAATTAGCATTTCAATTTTCAACTTTTGAAGGTCAAACAGTAGCAGAAACAATAATGGTAAAAAAAAATCTGTGCTGTCCTGAAAAAAGTCATGGTAATATTTTATCTGTTTATTTGTTCTGGGTTTTATATTTTCCCAAGAAGTTTCCAAAGCTATATTTTACATTTTTTCAATAGTTTCCAGCAGAACTTAAGAGTTTTTATAGCAAAATAAATGTACTAGGGATCACACGGAAAGAAGTAACTTACAAGAAATTTTTAAAATCTTTCTCAATGCGGAAAACCTCAAAAAAATCAATGTATCAAAACAGCAAGTTCTAACTTATTTGCGTTTTCTTGTTGACTAGTATCACATGTCTTCTGGGAATTTTACAAGTCAGAAGTTCAGGAAAGACCGCAACCCTAAAATGCAACCACGGCTTCTCATCCAAATCCAAACACCAAACACTGGTATTTAATTTCCTCCATCTACCAGCCTCATTGCAGCTACCTGACCTCGTTTTTTCTTTCTTTCTTTTTTTTTTTTTTAATTTCATTTTATTCAGTAAGCATTTATTTATACCTTAGTTCAACTTCACTGTTCCCAAGGCTTTTAACAGAGTGGTTTGTTCTTAAGTAAACATGGAGTGAATTATTTTCCATTAGTTAAACTCACAGGAATATTCTAAATGTTTTGTCAGCCAAAGAGAGCTCATCCATGCTAACTATGTTAAAGAGACTTAAATTAGCTCCTGAGGTGACCTTGGAGCCCAAATGAACAGAATTTTAAAATTCTAGCCCCTCTGCTCTCCATAAAATACTGCTGATCTACCACAGAAGTCATAAAAATATTTAGGAGATAATCTTACAAGGAAATTTTCATATTTTTTATTGTTATATAGCATTGTTAAATAGGCATTTACAATTTTGTTAAGTAATTTATAAATACATTTATGTAACAAATGATTTGTTATATTGTTTTGTTAATATGTACATATTTTAGACCAATCTCAAATGCCTTCAAGAGCCATGCAAAATGAATATCAATCTGTGAAGTAACCCTTTATATGCTATACTTCATCATATCTAAGGCTCCCTGCTATAAGACAACCATTATTTATATTATATTAAGGGAAAGACATGCTGCTGATTAAACTATGATGAAATACTTATACATTGTGGTGCCTGAGTGGCTAAGTTTGTTAAGTGGCTGTCTTCAGCTGTCTTCATGATCACAGGGTCCTGAAATCGAGACCTGCATGACGCTTCTTGCTTAGCAGGGAGCCTGTTTCTCTCTCTTCTCCCACTTATGCTCTCTCTTGTTATCTCTGCCTCTCTCTCTCTCAAATAAATAAATAAGTCTTTGAAAAAATAAAATACACATTATTTAGAATACTTACCTTATATTTATTCTTTAAAAAATGGTTAAGCCAAATTTAAACATATTTCTATCAAATACCTTATTCATATGTAAAAATAAAATATTAATAAATAATAAATACTAAATACAGATTCTTACATCTTCCCATTTAGGGTCTCAATCTTTTCTCAGCTTAGAGTCACCATATCTGTAGTTTATTACACAGTATCATCAGCTGTATATTAAGAATATTGGTAATGGAGCTTATTTTAAAATGGTGCTCTACACTAGTCTCTGAGGCTTTCATCCAAGCAACTGCCTCCTATTCTGCAAATCTTGACACCATCACATCCTTGATTTTTTTTAGAAATTCTAAGCAATTTTTCATATAACAACCTGGCTTCCATTATTTCTTCAAGTATGCTTGAATAGTTTTGTTGACTGAAACATCAAGGATTTTCGATTGTCCTGTCAGGCTACTTATGATTCCAACCAGTAGCGGCAGCCATGCAAAATGGCTGCTGCCCGACAGAATTTGAATAATGGCATCAGTCTTAAGACCCTCAGAAACCTCATAATGTGACAGACTGTCCATATTAGAAGCAAAACAATGTGTTAAATAAATAGTTTAAGGTTTGTTGAAAACTAGATAGTATATTCAGAATTAAAAGACATATAAGTTGAAATCTTCTATAATTGTTAAGATCAAGACAGTCATACAGAGTAAATGAGATCCAAATTCAAATAATAGGCTTCAAGTTCACAATCACTTCTTTAGAGTGAAAATATCAAGAAAATAAAAAAGCAATACTATTTTGCGTAGATTATCTACATCTTTACAACCTTACACATACTAGGTTATTGACTTACATTATTTTCCCATTCTTTTCTAATATTAAGACTCTTTTTTAGGTTAAAAAATAAGAAGAATCAATGAAACAAGATGGATTGGGAGGGAGACAAACCATAAGTGACTCTTAATCTCACAAAACAAACTGAGGGTTTTTGGGGGGAGGGGGTTTGGGAGAAGGGGGTGGGATTATGGACATTGGGGAGGGTATGTGCTTTGGTGAGTGCTGTGAAGTGTGTAAACCTGGTGATTCACAGACCTGTACCCCTGGGGATAAAAATATATGTTTATAAAAAATAAAAAATTAAAAAAAAAGAAATGCAAATTAAAAACATAATGTCATACTACTATACATCTATTACAATGTCTAAAGTTTAAGAGACTGTCTATACCAAGTATTTGGGCAATATGGGAAAGCTGGAACTCTCCCACTACTGATGGGAGCGTAAACTAAACTAGTACAACTACTTCACAAAACTGTATGAAAGTTTCTCAAGTTAAACATACGGCTACCATATAACCCAGCAATTCCAGTCCTAGATACTTACCTAGAAGAAATAAAATCATATGTATATAAAAAAAATAAAAATAAAACCACAAATCAGCCTGTTTTAATTCATGAATAACTTCACATTAAAAAACTAAAAACAAAAATATTAGTTCATGCATATTTTTAAATGAGTTTGTTTACCCCGGTATTTTAACATCTAAAGTATACATGCAAAGTATAACATGTTAGTTATCTATGGCTGTATTATAAATTATCCCAAAAGGTAGAATCTTAAACCAATGAAATTATTTCTCAATTTCTGTGGATGAGGGATCCACTTACACTTTAGTTGGATGGCTTTGGTCCAAGATATCTCCTTAAGTTGTTCACAACATCAACTGATCCTATGTGCTCATCTAAAGAAAGGTTCAGCTTGTGTGGTTATGGCATGGCTTGCTATGTGAGCTACCTCTGTGCAGGGCTACCTCAGGACATGCCAACTGACTTCTTTCAGATCACGTGGTCTAGAAGAGAGCAAGAGACAGCATCCAAGGCCAAAGCCACAGTCATTTTGTAACATAATCTTAGAGGTGACATCCAGTAATTCCTGCCATATTCTTCTTGTGAATATCGGGATAAACGGGTCATTGGAGACACCTCAGATGCTACCTACCACATCCAGCCATACATGGTGCTTGAGGAAAAGATGGACAATTAAATTTCATCATCATCCTTTTGTTATTTATTTACTCCATAAATACTTAATGAGTTGCTGCTAAGAGCCAGTCATTACACTTGCTGCTCGGATTGCAATGCTTTAAACAAAAAAGAACAATTGGAAACCAATAAAGTCTTCATAGACTATTTTGAAAGAGGAGTATATGTTACGAAGCTGGAGAAGTCCAGGTTGAGGAAATAATAGCAAAGTCACAGATGAATGAAACGGTATGGCTAATGTTGGCAATTGTAAGTGGTTGGCATTACATGGGAAAGATTTTGAAAAATGAAAAGAATCCTATGATAAAGGATCTTATGTAATAGTTGAAAGGATTTGTCAATTACCATTTAAGATGCTGGAAACCTCTCCAACAGAGATTAACATGGTCATGATAAAGTGCTGGAAATACTTTATGGTCATGACATCAAAGATTAATTTTAGGAATGCTGTAGCTAGGAAAATTATTTATATAAGATTCCTAGTTGAAGTAGGGTATGATTAAATTAGTACTAGAGGTACATTCTGAGAAGGACATTTTCAAGAATTACTTAGGAGGTATAATTAATGAGATATAATCCTCAGTTGAATATGGTAGAGAGATAGCGGACACTATCAACACTGAAATTAATTCAGGTTATTACTGGCTTTGGTGAAAAGTGGCATCGTTTAAAATTATAAGAAATGAAATGGAAGAAACATTTTTTGTGGCAATTTAAGTAACGTAATCGTGACATATTTAATTTGATGTGCCTGTGGCAATAAAGTATAGTGGAGGAAAGTCTTTAAAGAAAGAAATATATGCATTATAATACTATTGGCGGCTACAACATAAATGTGATAGCTTCTTAACTTCTTAAAGTAGGTACACAAATCTCTCTGCAGGCTTGGATAAAAAGAATATCTCAACACATAAATCTTGTAAAAGTAAAATTTTACTTCAATAGCTGAAAAGATATATTATTAGTAAAGGGATGCGGAGTATACCTAGCCAGGGTTATTCAGTGAGAGGATTACCCTGAGTATCCCTGCATTATCTCAGGAGGGCCTCAGGTGGGTGGCATTGGTATGCTGAAGCCAGGCGCTAAGTGGGTATTACAGAATCTCTTCCACCCCATTTATATCACAAGTGTGTCTATCTTTAAGCCTTACCTCCTCAATCCAGGCTGGGGTAAAATATCTTCTTTTGTCTTATCAGCGTCAATTTGCTACATTGTTCTCGTGTTTTATGATGATAACTAAGTATCATGCATGCATAGATACAATTTAAGTATAAAATTATAATCTGTGTGTGGGAATGGGGTCACAAACAGGAGAAGGTTACATAACTTGGCAAGGTTGTCCAAAGTTTGCCACATTCCAACCACTGGTTGTGGACTTTAGTGGTGGTCTCTTATTCCCTGACCAAACTTACAACCAAGAACAATATGGTGCAGGTAGTAGTTCTTTCGACCTTGTTATAGAAACATGTTATTGCTAACCTAATAAATACTGCAGGGTACAATATCCCATATTCAATAAACGATCACCATACTGCTCTCATCCTTAGACACCACTGGAACTATTTTTGAGCCAATTTCAATTCCAGCTGCCTCGTTATAAGACAGAGATTAAGAAAGCCTTGTACTTTATAGTTATTCCAAAATCCCTGGCTGATTTATGTACACAGAACATAATATATTTCACAGAGTGCATAAATCCTTTACACTTCAAACAGAAAGTTGAGGAGCAAGTGATTTAGTGTTACAATTTCATAAATTCTATCAACTAACTTTCTGTTGAAAAGCCATTGGATTTCTTATAATGACGTTACCAGTAATTTCTGTGGTGATGAAAATATTAGAGACCATATTTTTCCATTTCCATTCTCTTATTTCTGGCATCCCTTCTCCAATAAAAGGGAATATTTTATGGGTTATCCTGTCAGTAGTATTACTTTAGTAGGAGAAATTACTGGTATTTAAATTTTATTGTAGTATTAGCATAGATTGTGGCTCTGTAAATTGAGACACCCTCCGATCCATGCCCCCCATTGTGGTGGCTCCTGGAATAGGATTTACTGCTTGTACTCCAGAGAATTATGCATAAGTAACACCATGCTTATGCATCTTCATAGCCATCATTAGAGATACATTATACATTTCCCCCTTTCTAGATTGTTTTAGATGAGTTGGGTATGATGACTCTTTTAGCTAGATACACAGTTAAGACTGGCATGGGCATTATTCCACATTTCAGTTCTTGTTAGGCAAATGATAAGTCCAAGGCTTCCTACTCATTTCTGCCTGGTCCCTCATAGTTATGACTGTAAACTTATTTTCTTGGTTACTGGTAATCATTTTGGTGATGAATCATCTTGCTTATTATTTATTTATAAATCATTATACTCATGATTGTTCAATGTGATTAGTGAGGGTTTGTACAGTCGTAGTCTCTCCATTGCCAGAGAAGTAATTTGGTGTAGTCAAGTTAAGACTTATTGTTTACCTTGAACAATGGCAAAGACAAGAAAGATTCAGCTAGTCTACTCACCAAATTTGTGTTTCCTGTGTCCTATGGGGAACAGTTTCGATGCTATTGCTATATGGAGTTTCCTTGCTGGCTGAGCAGGTTGTCTGGTACTTGCTTCATTTTTGATTAGTAGCACCAAGTGTTTTCCAGCCCACAAGAGAACACGTAGGCACCCTCAGCATGTTAGGCATGAAGCCAGGTACAGTTTCCATCATCTGCATGAGAAAATCTATTTTGGAATTCTAAAAAACAGGTGGGAACTGCCTCTTTGGTGGCTATTTGCATTGAGCATGTTGAGAGATTTGTTCCATTTCTACTCAGAGCCCCTGGCTTCACACTATAGATCCAAAAATGAATAACTTTTTTGATGGATCATTCTACCAAGCCCATTACAAGTTCATAAGCCTTTGTATAGAATTGCCCAAGGTATGTGGTAATGGTAAACCTTGTTGAACACCATCTAGGTGATATCCGGTGCTGCTCACATTGACCAGATGAACAAAGTCAGCTATAGGTAGTGTTAAAACATCTCTACTCCAATTTACGAACAAGTGATATCAACCACTATTGATTTCCCCATCTCAATGCTGTCAGAATGAGTCTTTACCCTGATAGAGATACAATCTGGTAGAATTCAACTTTACTTTGTCAAATCGGTTTTGACCCACTGTTCCTTAGGTTTGAAAATATTGTTTTTAGTTGCGATGAATGATTCATGGGATATATAGGATGAAATAGAGGTTTCAGAAGATGTACCTTGTGGTCATTATTACTTAACTTAACTCTTCTTAGTTCTTAGGAACATGGACTCTAAAGCCAGGCTACCTGGGTACCAGTCTTGGCTCCACTGTTTTCCAGATGTACAGAATCCTCAAAAATATGGATCAAAATAGTACGCATCTTAATCACAGGGTTGCAAGGGTTAGAAGTTAATAAAAGCAACATGCATTTTAGAACAGTGTCTGGCAAAGTAAGTAACCCATTAATTAAAATTAACTGGGCAGACACAGTCACCAGGCATCTCCTGCCTGAGGAAATGCTTTGTCCCATCTTCTCATGGAGAAAGGGAGAAACTAAAGCTGGACCAACAAAGCGTTCAGGTTTTTTGTAGATATTTAGGACTAGAAAAATAAGGATTTCTTCTTTAGGAGACACTCCTCTCACCATATTCTCTCTCATCCATCCAGCTTTATTCTTTCTCAGTAGCATAAATTTAACTAACAGAAGGATCTTGTACATGCTTGGCGTATGCCTGTGGGCTCCAACCTCTCTACACTTGAGTAGTAATTAAATCAATCAAAGTCTTCCTTTGCTATGATTCCAAGTGCTTTCAGAAAGTGCAAGCCGCCTGAAGCAGTGTCTTCCCCTCTGCTTTCAATTAAATTATCTCTGCCCCCACCTGTCCAGTGAACTGAGAGAAAAGGTAGCATATGTCTTCCAAGAAGCCTTGTCCATTCCTATGTCTTGTGAGTCTTGACTAGTACAGTGTCTCCCCTGGATCTCACTTCCCGTCAGCCTGCAGGGTGATCTGTCACAGGACCCCCTCCTGAGCTGTAATAGGTGGATTCTTGGCCACTCCAGTAGAGAAGGATCTATTTCCTCATTAGCATTTTTTTTTAAAGATTTTACTTATTTATTTGACAGAGAGAGATCACAAGTAGGCAGAGAGGCAGGCAGAGAGAGGGGACAAAACAGACTCCCCACTGAGCAGAGAGCCTGATGTCGACCTCGATCCCAGGACCCTGAGATCATAACCTCAGCTGAAGGCAGAGGCTTAACCCACTGAGCCACCCAGGAGCCCCTCTCATTAGCATTTTAAGACTTACACCAGGTCATTTTTACTAAAACATGTATTTTGTCAAAAATACATGTCCCCAAATACGTGTCCCCAAAAAGTAGAACACAGGGTTGAATGTGGCGTAAACTGAGCACTCATAGATGGGAAAATGTTTGCAATAAACTTAAAGGAAGCCATATCAGAACAGGATGTATAGAGTGAGGGAGGTCAGTGTACTTCTGTTCTCTTCTGCTGGATGCTGTGGTGCTGGGTACTGATGGCTTTAGTCCTTTCCTTTAGTCCAGGGAAGATCCTGCGAGGCTACAGGAGCATCTAGAGAAGGTGCCCGCAAACCTACCACAATGAAATTCCAACAGTATTACTTTATATCGATATGAATGTAGTTATTTAGTAAGCCACTTCACCTGGATTTAACATCTGTACTCTGGTTACAATTTTTATTGCCACACTAGAATCCACCATGTCATAGTGACTATGGGAAATGCACAGTGACCAGGCAGCACGTGAGCACTCAGAGAACAGCTGCGTGACCATGGTCAGAATGGCACAGTACATGCATGGTGTCTAATGACCCTGAAGAGCCAGCCTGGAGTCCTCTCTTCTCTGTCACTTAGTAGCAAAGAGCTGTTGAACAAGTTATTTAATGCTGCTGTACTGTAATTTCCTTCTTGTTAAATGTGGATAATAATATGCCAAGATACTTGAGATGATTAATGACATTAATTCCTGTGACCTAGAGTGATTAGTTCTATAGCTACCATTATTTCTATTGTTAGTTTGGTTGTTACCAGGCTTCTTAGCAGGTAAGATTTATGTTTCTTACCTAATAATGATAATAGTATGTATTAAGTTTATACTCTGTGAATTCCTGTGCTACATGAATTGCAAGAATCCTTTTTCTAAAGTTTTATAACAATGTACGAAGTAGGTTTTAATTGTAATTTCATTTTCAGATAAATAAATTGAAGGGCAGCAGGTTTAAATAATTTACCAGGAGCCACTCAACAATAAAAAAAATTCTCATCTTGCTATTTCTTCTCTCCTTCCCCGCCTTCCTTCCTTCCTTCTTCTCTTTTTTAACATAATGCCTTGGAGTTTGGTCTTCATCTAACTGGATTTGGAAATATTCACAAATGGGGAAACTTATCTTGACTTGTTTTAAAGTACCAAGTGTGAACACACACATGCTCAGTACATTTCAGGACAAGTGGGTAATAGAGTGTGGGCTGGGGATTAATTCAGGACTATAGCTCATGCATCCGCACTCATTAAATGACCTTGGTTGATTTTTGGTAACATATTATCGATCATGGCAGTTGGTGGCTGACATTCCGTACCTGCTCAACAAATATAAATCCTACCCCCCAAATCATTTCCTTCAAGCATTTATTTGTTATTGGACTTTGAATATTTTATATGACCATTGAACCTTAACATAACTTAATTGATATTTCTTCTATCAATACTGTAATAATTTCATTTGGATAAAGATCTAAGGCTTTCTGGTTTCCTCAATTACAGTATTGGGTGGGTTTACTTAGTTTAATACTTCAAAGTGGGAAAAAGATGCATTGATTTCCCCAAAACTCACAAGCCCTGTATTGGTGAGTGAAGAGCTATTATTTCTCAGGGGAAGTGATGGGGTGAAGAATAATGTTTTGGTTTTAAAATATCTTAGTCTGTCATATAGATAGGCTTATTGTGTATTTGAGATAACAGAAACAACTGTGGTAGATATAGTGATGAATATTAGGAATTCAGTCTAACGTAAGGGCTGTTCATAATTAAAATGAACACAGGAATGTACAGTATTTCAATGTAAGAACTGTTTAAATAAGTGGTCTCTGAGGTAGGACTGGCAAATGAGGTGAGAAACAGCCTCTAAAATCTTGCTTTAAGCAGCATTTTCTTGTGTATTAATTTGACAGCTTTCTCAGCTGCTCTCAAGCTAACTACAGCAGTTTTAATCAGAGAAAGAACATGTTGTCAAATTGCTGTGAACCCAAGCCCATCAAAAGTGTGGAATGCCTTCAGGATTTAAAAGAACCTTGAGGGGGTCAAAGCTCTTACTCCCTATTTATTATGTCCAATGCCATCTTGTTCCATGAGTGTAACGAAGGAATGAAAACACAGTGCCTGTCTCCTGCTTTCTACCGTCCACTTCACCTACTCTGTAGGTCTGTGCCAAAATTATGTCTCCACTCACTGGAGATGTTATCTTATTAAGTGCTGCAAATTTTGATACCGTCACGTATAGAGTGTGCTATGTTTAAATGCTATGACATAAAGTCAGTTGCAGAAAAAGAAACACGAATCACAATACTGCCTGAGTCTTTGAATTTTTCGTTGTTATTTTTCCCACAAATGTTTTCTTGGAATGGCAGACGACAGAAGCAGTGTTTGCTTTTCACCGCTCCCTGTTTAATTAAAACACTTGCATATCGGAACCAAACCCATCTCTTTGCACAGTTCCATGGTAATCAGATATCAGAAATATACCTGAAGTTCCTGGCTTACGATTCTTTCTTGTCTGTGGAGAGTTAAATTAAGAAAATATTATTGGGGGGGGTGCACCTGGATGGCTCAGTGGGTTAAAGCCTCTGCCTTCAGCTCAGGTCATGATCCCAGGGTCCTGGGATCGAGCCCCACATTGGGCTCTCTGCTCAGCAAGAAGCCTGCTTCCTCCACTCCCTCTCTCTGCCTGCCTCTCTGCCTACTTTTGATCTTTGTCTGTCAAATAAATAAATAAAACCTTAAAAAGAAAGAGACTGACTTAGATTAAAAAAAAAAAGAAAGTATTATTGGGTGTCAGAAATACTTTCCATTTTATTACTTTTACCTTATTTGTTTCAATGAATTTCAGTCAAAATTTCTCTCGTTCTCTGACTTGTCACCTTTCAACAGTATAACTTTATCATCTTCTCTCCCCATCAACTGTCAACAGCTGAACTGAGCTGGAGAGTGAGGAGCTGCCGGATGTCAAATGGTCAATTAAGACAAGTCAAAATGGAACTAACAGTCAAGACTTTAATCACTTATCCTGATGGTATAAGCAACGTAAACAGGAGAAAGCGCGAGCCCCCTCAGTGTTCTGTTTTCCCCTGTGGACCAGCACTGAGCGAGGGTCCCGTGGAACAGTGCAGATGCAGGGATTTCCTCAGTGCTAGGGGAGCCCTTAACCAAAGAGTCCTGCCATTTTATTGACTCGGGGGCCAAGGAAAGGAGGTGGGAAGGGTTAGGAGTGGAAAAATACGGACTCTGAGTCAGAGTGGAAAACAGTGTCTTTAAGGCACTCCTGTAAGGAAGGGTCTTGGTGGAGATGCTTAAGAGATGCCAAGGGGTAGAGGTGTCTAAGCCTAGAGTGCAGGTTTGCATACGCAGAAAAGCTTAGCCAGTCAGCAGGAGCTCAGTCTTGGAGCTCCCATCACAGAGCCAGTGTCGGGCCTGAACCAGGCTTGGTGTGAGACTCATGAGGTAGAACCTTAGTCATTGCCAATGCTCTGGCCTGAGAGATCACCCACAGGATTTGGGCCTGGAACCAGACTCCTACCCAATGTTGTTCATTGTTGAAAGAGAACACAGACTTGTAGAGTTATTCATGGTATTAAAAGATATCAGGGCACCTGGGTGGCTGAGTGGGTTAAAGCCTCTGCTTCAGGCTCAGATCATAATCCCAGGGTCCTTGGATCGAACCCCACATCGGACCTTCTGTTCCGTGGGGAGCCTGCTTCCTTTTCTCTCTCTGCCTGCCTTTCTACTTGTGATCTCTGTCTGTCAAATAAATTTAAAAATCTATAAATAAATAAATAAATAAATAAAGAGATCTCTGTGGGCGAGAGCAGGGGATGGGTAAGTGTGAGTGCTAGTGTTTGCTAATCTTGAAAAATCAAAGTCCCTTATTATTCATGCATTACTAATGATGGAAAAGACAGAATTCCTTGAGCATTTTAGTAGTTTTCTATGTGGAAAAGCATACTAAAGCATACTAATAGATGTAAGATATGGGTGACAGAAAACGATGTCCAAAATCCACAAATTAAACTGTAAGATCCTTAAGAATGTCGACCATGCTATTTAGATATGTCATAGCATGAAGGACATCAGTAGACCAAGTAATTTTTACCTGACATTTTCTGTTCGACTGTGTGGGAAATGACAGTCAGCTTTCAAGATCAATAATAGCAAAAGTCAGCCGGTCTTATATCTATACATACTGTGGCATCGTCCTTTTTTTTTTTCATTTATAGAAAAAGGAATTCCTTATATAGGAAATATCTAAAAATGTAAAGATTTCTTATTTATAATTGTAAAGGAAGGGAAAGGGCAGCAAAATGTTATATGTGCATATTTATATATACATGATATATAAATTTATAAATATATGTTTGTATCTAAATAGGAAATATTTGTAAGTACACAAATAAGAAATAGTATATATACAGATGTATATTCTGTTCCAGAATTCTAAATTTTTACATAAATTTTCCTACTGGTTTATTCTGTTCATTTTTCACCGTGCAAAATTCAAATTCTATTTTTTTTTACCAGCAGATTTTTAAGAATAAAAATATTCTGGTCTTTTTGTCATACCACTAATAAGCATTCTTCCAAATTCTTAAGTCCCTTATATCAGTCCTATTATGTGAGTGCTATTATTAGTCTTAATTTAGAGAGGAGTGAAGTGAGACTTAGGATATGTAAGCAACTTATAACACAGATAACACAGTTAGAAAGTAGAGCAAAGTTTGGAAGCCAACTACTGATTTCAGACTGTTGATCTTAAACATTTTTCAGTGTTTAGGCCTTCATCTTAATTTGATGGCCGTGTGAATAGCGTGAAATTATTATTATTAAATTATGTAGTTAGTAATGCGTAGTTGTGTATATCCATGCATATGTGTGCACACACACACGTGCTGATTCTTATTCCTTATGTAAATGATACATCTCATGAGCATTAGTATGGACTAGATTTACAAAATAGGCTTTCAACAATTTACGGTTAGCCAGGACTGAGTTAGAGGCCCTAATTAGGTGAGCCTATTGCTGTCGTATGATGTGGTGCCCATTCCATTATTTTATTTTGAGCCACACAGTCCTGTCTCTGGAGGGCAGGAATGAATCTCAGTCAATGCTAGTTTTGGACTCTAATAGAGGTCACTGAATAAACAGAGAAAGCAGGAAGCAAAGATATTTGACACAATGTTAGTAATTCCTGAGGGCATGGCTTCATGATTGTGTTAGATGTCACCGTAAACAAAACTCACAAAAAGATCACTTTATAAAGCGCCATAGTAAGTGGTATTCACATATGCACAATAGATAGTTCTAGTTATGCAAATGGATGCTTGTAACACAGGATACAATTTCCAGTGACAGCACCATGCCTGGATTACAGACAGGTGTTTTACTTCAGACAGCTTAGATAAACATGCTGTGATGTACTTTGGAAAATCATTAAATAATTCAAAAAGTGGCCTCATACATGATGAAGATTCTGAAACAATATATATCTCACTAAGTTGAATGTCTTTTTTTTCATAAAATGTAACAATAAGAAACAGCTGTTTCTAAAAATAAAACGTACTATTCCATGTAATATGTCATCTTAAGCCTGTATTGTTAAATTAATAAATTGAATGCAAGTAGTGATTTGACCACTTACTTCAATTTTGTCTCCTTAGGGACATGCGAGGTCTTGTATCTCCAGTTGCCTTATATATTTCATGATAGATACATGTTAAAATTTCTCTGTTTAACATTATGTTGAGCCAAATTAAAAAATCACTAAATGAAATGAGAAAGACCTCACAATGTTAAAGAGAACTTCATTTAAAGCACCATTTTATTAAAACGGATAATATAAGCTTTTCGATTTTAGTCTAGAAGGAAAAGCTCAGTCACAAAACCGTATTTAGAACAGGTTTTGAATGTGTTAAGAGGAAGCACCCTATTTTTCACAAGGTGATACTGACCAACTGAATGATTCATGCCCTCCTTTTTCTGGCACAGAAACAAAAGCTTGTTAACGTTATTTACACAGGTTTTGAAATAGAGAAGAAAAAAAAAAAGGATCCCTATTCCAATATATTTTTTTCCTAGTTCTCTGCTTTTGGCTGAGCCTCATGTAAATGTATTGGCTTATGCAATGCCTTATGCCAACAGATTTAAAGAGTCCTTTTTACTTTTGATTATACAGGTAAGAATTTTTACAGGACATTGTTTTTACATATCTGCTTGCATGCTTTTTCTTGGCACAAGAGCTACTGAGATGTCTGCTCTCTGGGCAGGAGGTCCCTCAGTAGGACTAGCCTCTCAGGTAACTGATCTTATTGTAGCTGCTTTCCCTATTGCCAGTAAATGATACAAATTATAGGAGACTGAAAAGGTCACCTCTGCAACAAACCTATTTAAATGAGCTTAGTGATCACTAACCTGCAGCTACACACAAAAAAATCTCAGACCAGGAACGCACAGGTGACCATGCTTGCTGACACAGCAGGTTGGTGCCTGGATCCCACCTGAGTTTGCGCCTAAGAGCAGGGGTGGGGGGTGGGGGTGGGAATCAAAGCACTGTTGCTGCTGAAACTGACTTAGTTGTGCATGTGGAAATTAAATAATTTCCTGATGTATTTTTATTTACCATATTTATGTACTTTTTGTCACTTCAATAAGTCAATAAAAACATACAAGGTAAAAAGAGAACTAATTTCAATGTATGACCTAAACTTAATACGTATATAATATGTATAAATAGATAGATAGGCCTTCCTAGGTGTAAAATTGGTCTGATCATTCCACTACAGTTCTCTAGAATTGTATCAAAATATGAGTGTAAATGTAACGCTTTCCTTTTTAAATTTTTCTTTTTTAACTTTAGCTTCCTTTTTAACTTTATATGTGACAATATCTAGGACTATACAGTATTGCTTACAGAATTTACTTCTGAGTCAGATGGTTTCCGTGAAAATTCCAGCTATCATTGAGCAAGTTGCTTAACCACGTTGTACCTCAGGTTATACAACTACAAAATGAGCCTAATCAGGGCCACTTAGTAGCCAATATGGCAAGTAATATCTGTGCCATTTTTAGCAGGAGTTTCGTGGCTTTCTGCTGGGGCAGATATGAACTCTTTAGTTGATAGAATATGGAGAGACAGAGAAAGTTTCTAAGAGGTTGGTACGGCCAAGGTGGAAAGGGACAGGTAACAGCATAAAACTATTTCAAGACTTTATCATCAGGTGTGAGGACATCAAAGCATATTGACTAAATGTTGGCCTTTTTTTGTGAGCATGGGATCAGTTAATAAGAGAGAGCTTTAGATAGCACTAGGCATATAAATTCTAAAAACAAACACAAAATATTTTAGCTCCATATACCCCAAATATTAGAATTCAATCTTAGAAGCCTGAAAGATACATTAGAAAATAAGTATTGGGGGTTTTGCTCCCTGAGAAGAAGCCTCTAGTGTTCTACAGCACATTTAGACTTCATCTAGTTGATTAGAACAGATTATGAGACAAAAATTTCTTTCTAAAAATGTAGGTCGATGGAGACATGGCCACAAATAATATTCCTGAAGAAGTTGCAGTAACTGAAATAAGATGCACCCCCCAAATAAATTCTGTTGATTAAGTTTATGACAATTTCTTAGGTCATTAATTTGGTAGCTTATGAAGTATACACCTATTTTCTTTTCTGTTATTTATACACAGATAAGAAACAATGCCATATAGTAGGGGAACACGTTTTGAAGTAGCACTGTTTTTAAATCGTGGTACATTCATTTCCTGAAATAAAACACAACCTGAGTTCTATGAGTCTATATACATACAAGCATATTTAAATCACGAGCCATATTGATAATACCCAATACTTGGGTTTTAGTACATTTGACATTCCTATAGAAATATTCTTGTACTTATCAATTCCTTAATAGAAAAAACCTAGAAAGGATAATTATATATATATATATATATATATATATATAATATGAATAAAGTAAAGATTTTAAATTATTACTGAAATTGTATGCATATTACCAATTTTATTAATAGGAAAATGTACATGGAAATAGTGAGATAAAAATGCATAAAACATTTTTAGACTATATTGAGTTATTACAATATTACATTATAAATATTATGTTAGGGAAAACAGAGAGATGTATAGCTGCATGTAACAGAAATACAAACCTAGGCTTGGGAGCATCAAAAAAACTGATCTGGCTATTTTCGTCTTCCACGCTTCCTTCTTCTGTTTACAGAAACACACATAAACAGATCTCCTTGCCAACAGAATCTGGCAGCCTAATTTTGAAGCATAGAGAAACTTCCTCACTTTCTTCCCTTAGCCTTCTTAATGATTTTGTAAGCATCAAATTCCCTTCAATAAATACTTTCTGTTTGTTGGGGTGCCTGGGTGGTGCAGTGGGTTGAGCCTCTGACTCTTGGTTTCTGCTCAGGTCCTGATTTCAGGGTGGAGAGATTCAGCCCCCAATAGGGATAGTCTAAGGCTGTCCCTGCCCCTCCCCTCCATGGTGTCTCTCTTGCTCTCTCAAATAAATAAATAAATCCTTAAAAATAAATAAGTGAATGAATGAATGAATGCATAGATAAATAAATAAATACCTTTCTGCTAAAAAAGCCTAGGAAGGTTTCCGAGTTTTTTACATTACAGCCTGACTCACACAGAAGCCTTCTTTGAGTAAATAAATGCATCTGGTCAGAACAGGGAAGTCAGGTTATATAATTATATTATCATAAGGTTAAAATCAAGAAAATTTTTTCTTATAAAATTTCAGATTTATCCTTATAAAAAGCTAATATTGACAATTAAATTTTTAAGCAATTGTTTTTAAGTTTAGCATTCATTCGTTTGTTGGGAAATACACTATACTATTTCCTAATGAATTTATCAGTGTCCATTGCTGCATAGCAAATGACCACGCATGTAGTGTGTCTGCTTAAAAAAACAAAAATTTATTAGCTCACATTTTCCTTAGGTAAAGATTCCAGCCCCAGGTTAACTGCTTCCACTAGTCAGGGTATGGCTAGTCCAAAATTGAGGTGTGTGTTTGGGTTGCAATCTTATCTGAGGTCCCAGCTCGTTTTCCAATCTCATCACTTCTTGACAGACTTCAGTTCATTGTATGGTAGTAGCCTGTTTCCTTGCTGGTTGCCAGGAGGAAATCACTCTTAAATCCTAGGACTCTTAAGTCTTAGGGACCACTTTCATGCCTCTGCCAGGCAGCCTTCTACATAGGCAGATTACCAAGTGTTTGCATATTCAAGACTGAAAGAATTCCTGCACATGAGACCTCTCCGAACTCTTTCAAGTGCTCAGCTAGTTAGACTGGGCTTACTCAAGCTAACCCCCCTTTTTATTATTTCAAAGTCAGTTGATTAGGGACAGGAATTATATCTGCAGAATTCCTTCACGTTTGCTACGTAATGTTAACCTGAGAGTCGTATTCTATCATACCCACTTATGCTGCTCACATTCAAGTGGTGGGGATTACATGAGCTAAGTATTACATCAAAGGGTAGGAATCTTGAGGTCCACCTTAGAATTCTGCCCATTATGATGGAGTTTAGGTTATCCAGAAATGAGTAACAGTTTATAAACAAAATTGCTAAAGATTACTTATTACCCTCCCAAGGTAGAAGTCAATGACTACTTAATGAAATCAAACTTTCCATGTAAAATAATATATTCAAGTACTCTAATCTACATGCATACAAAAAATTTCATGAAAAATGTAGATATGATTTGTAATATTAATTAGGATTGGAGTTATAAAGACTATAAAGACTGTAAAGTCTTTTTTACTTTTATTCTGCATAGCCATATTTTGTGGACAAAAGCAGATGTTCTCTGCTAGGGATTATAATTGTAGAACAGTAGAAAAGTACTGATTTTGGTGCTGCAGAGGAAATACAGGAGACTTGTTAAAATTTATCATACTGATAAGAAAACTATTTTCCTTTATGGCAAAGAAAGCAAAAACAAAAGCCAGATTTTTTTTTTCTTTTTATCTTCTTCTCTCTCTTTTTTTTGGTGGGGGGTTATGTGGTTCAGTGAAAAGTTTATTTCAGGCCTCAGGCAATATTTGATTTAGCCATTAATTTATTTATATGAAAAATATCTCTTGTAATCTTGAAGCTTAATATACTATGGATTATAATCATACATTTTAATGACAAGCATTTAAAAAATAACTAAGTACCCTCTGATATTTTGAAAGACTAAAGCTGAACTTCCAATAGAAAAGTTCAGCATTACTATATTTAGAATAAGGTTTTATTACTTGATTTTTATCAACATTTTTATTACTTTTTTATTATCATAGAATGACAGCTTAAGGCAAAACAAAAATAATTCTTTGAAAATTACATTGGTGTATTATTTGTATTGACATATTTCTGTGAATATTGGAGACTTTCATGATCTCTGCTTATATTGAAATTTTTCTATTATCTTAACTTCTAGAGCCAAGAAACTCAAGGATTCCTCTAGGGCAGAAGCAATAGCAACAAAAATGTTCTGTTTTTAGAGAAATATATATGAAATTGTTTAGTCAGATGGCCAGATGTATGTTTGAATGGACCTTGTGTTTCCAGAACTGTGTTGCTCAAACAGGGTTAACAGATGTGCTATTTCTGGGTGAATATTTGTAAAATACATAGGCTTTAAGTAAGTCATGTCTATCACTTCATATATAGAGATATTAATTTGATTGACATATGCAACTTTTTAGATTAAATATTTATAAGAAGCTCCAATTTTTTAGAGTTCCTTAATTATTCCAGGTTTTTCAAGTAAAACATCAAATATTTATTTGGTCTCTATTATATGTTCTCTCATGGTAGCATACTGGAAAGAATATTTTTCTCCTCTAGAGTCAGACAGACAAGTTCAATGCAGGCTCTCTCATTAGTGAGGTAAACCTAGGCCAATACAGATTTTAAATTCTGTAAGCTTTAGATTTCTCATGTGATAAGATGTAGTTCTGATCATTAACCGAGAAATTAACCTAAAAGTCATTACACTATTTTTCATGGTAAATGAAGTAACTACCTCAAACATTCTTCCTTGCTTACCTCACCTCATTTATCCGACTAATTCCAGCTAGTAATAATTTAACGACCCGTTCAGAAACCCAGTCTTGTGGACAAACTCACATGGCATTGCCTTCCCACCTTCTTTCCACAGATAGATGTAGTTGCTTCTGCTCTTTGACCTCTATGAACCTTTTCTTTTATCATGGCACTTACACTGTGTCTTTCTTACTTTTCTATCTTTAGCACTCACTAGAGTGCCAGAGGCATTGTATTTGTTCAATAATTATTTGTTGAAAAAACCCAAACATTAGTAAAAATTGTACTTATATATTTTACTCAGTCCTGAGAGTACAACCCAGTGAACTGATTTACAATGCTACCATAAAAATGGGGAAACTCTGGAGCACCTGGGTGGCTCAGTGGGTTAAATCCTCTGCCTTAGGCTCAGGTCATGGTTCCAGGATCCTGGGATCGAGCCCTCATTGGGCTCTCCACTCAGCAGGAAGCCTGCTTCCTCTCCTCTCTCTCTGCTTGCCTCTCTGCCTACTTGCAATCTCTGTCTGTCAAATAAATAAATAAATCTTAAAAAGATATGGGGAAACTCAAATTTAATGAATTTAAGTGATTTTCTGCATTATCCATTTGAGTGTCAATCCCACAAGCCCATAGGTTTTGTATACTTGTGGACTTTTAATTTTGCTTAGTAAGAAATGTGTGTACTTAATTATTTTTGAAAAATTAATTAACAATAAATAATAATGCTTACATAGTGATCAGCACATAATTACGTATTTATAAACATTAATGTTTTCACAAAGTTCCTCTCTCACAAATCTGGGATCTTATTAATTAATTGATTTATTAATTTATTTATTTTAAAGATTTACTTATTTATTTTAGAGATAGAAAGAGAGGGAGAAGGATAGAGAGAGAGAGTAGAAGGAGGGGCAGAGGGAGAGAGAATCTTCAAGCAGACTCCCTGCTGAGCACAGAGCCTGACATGGGGCTGAATCTCTGGCCTTTGAGAGCATGCATGACCTTAGCAAAAATCAAGGATTGGCTGCTTTACTGAGTGAGCCACCCGGGTGCCCCTCATTAATTAATGAACTAATTAATTAATTTTGCAATTGACTTTGTACTTGTGATGTTAATACTTTGGATTCAAAAGCTCCCTTTATATATGAAAGATAAAAACACAGTTGCTTTTTTTTAACTAGTAAAATAAATATATTGAATGGTAGTCTTCAGATAAGGTAGATATTGATATACATCTATGTGATACAGAAATTGGAGGGGTTAAATTAGAGCTCTATCTTGGAAGGCAGAATCATAAGCACACACAAAAAAGAACATTTCAGGAATGAGATTTAAATTGCACAAAAGCACAGCAGCTATAAAAATAAAATTGTAAGAATAATATAATAACCACAAAAATATAAAGATGTAGTTAAAATATCTAAAAATAATATAACACTAGAATTATACAAACCAATCTTATGTTGGATAACTATAAATATGATTTACAGTGAAGTTAAATAAGCAAAGACTATCTCTGAAGCCTTGCACTGGCACTGTACTAAGTATTATACAATTGTGGTTATTTGCAAAAGTTATTACTGTAAAAACATTACCAATATCGGATCCCAAAATCTGATTGCTCATATTCCTGAATTTTATATAAGCTGCTGTTTCAAGTTAACTTGCAACTAAACTTAATAAAATTAGTGTCATCATCAAAACATCCACAGGTCTATCAAAGTGACTTTCAGAATGATGGTTTGATAAGTAATATAAACCATCCATGTGGGAAACATTTTTAAGTGTAACTCTTGGGAATGATCTTATTCTAGGATCCTCTATGGGAAATAATTGTTAATATACATAACATGAGAATGACCTAGTTTCCAGGAGTTTCTCAAAATTCCAGCTAAATATATACTGGATCTTAGCCTAAAACCCTTGGCAACTTTTATTGCTCACGGCTTACAGATATAGTTGCTTGAATGAATGAAATACTTTTCAGTAGTAATTACCATGAATGGAACAACAAGTTCCATAAAGAGTTGGACAAAATTTCTATTCTGGCATAGAAAAGGTTTTTCACCAAAACCCAAACATTTAAAAATGTACATTATGATTGTAATGATCCCTCTATTTCAAATGAGTGCTCTGTTTTGTCTTCCCTTGGTTTTTCTCATATAGTGCCTAAAGAAGAAAAAAAATTTAATTGGCTATCTGTTATTTAGATATATGCTCTAATTCTGTTCTCTTGTCTTGAGCTGGTAAAACAGAGAATAGCATTGAGGAAAGAAACCAGTTTTACTCTAAACCTTTTGCAAATAATGTAGAAATTATTCTAAAATAATGATATCTTTAAGAAAGTATGATCTTTATGATACACATTTAAATTTTTTATCAGTTATAGGGTATAAATTAGTCAGGAGATTAAAGAATGTGAAACTTAGCAAATATGAAAGCAGCAAATTAAATTTTATCCTAATCTTATCTCCTAATACATATTCTAATCTTCTAATATTTTAATAATCTTTTTTTCTCTTAAAAACAAGGATATGTGGCTATTTTATTGGTTTTATATAAGATGTATATTATACAATTTATATCTTGTACTTTTAAAATTCTGTTTTCTAAATGATAAATTTTTTGTAAACTATTTTAATGTATTTTTTTTAATTTCTTAATTTGGGGAATAAGTCAATATATCACCAATTTGCCCACTGTAAAATTCTCAGTTCACAGAGAAAAGCATGCTATGAACAAGAGGAAATCTACTGCCCTAATTGCCTTACTTGATCTCAAGGTTACTATATAGGTCAAAGGTCTAAATATAATTGGCTGTAATTTAGTCAATACATCTATATTTCACCATACCAGAGATTATTCTCGTGATGTCAAAGATCACTAAGCTCTACCCAGAATAAGTTTGATGTAAATCTAGGGGGATACAGTCAAAGAGTTTAGATAAAGAATAGTTTTCTGAAATAGGTCAAACCTCTGAAATTCCCTAGCTTTAATGGAATAAGCTGTGCACAGCAGAAAGGAAATGCCATTTTAAGCATTATTTTTTTTAACACTTGGAGCAGTAGTGAATGCTTAGTAAGAAACTGGCAGATGATCTCATTAGATAAAATGACTATTAAGAAGTCTCATTACTAATAAAATGCAGGGTGTTATCCACATTCCAGCTTGTGAGTTACAAAAATGCAATTCTGCACTATTTTTGTTTTGATCTTGTGATGGTTTTTACTACAAATGTTGCCAGTCCTGTAAAGTCCTCTCTCACATGTGAATATCACATAATAAATTCCAAAGCAAACTCGTCTCCATTACAGGAAGGAAATATTCAAACTTCATTTACTCTTGAAAGGTGAAGAATATTTTATACACAGTAGAATATATAACTCAATCACGAGTTTTTGGCACATTTCAAATATGAAGAAGGAATGTATCCGATTGTCGATAGAATTCAGGCCAGAACACTCATTTATGTGTCATATGAACCGACTGTCCGTATACTGAGGAGGCCTTCCCATCCCTGAAGGTGTGGGATTTGTGTCCTGCAGCTGTGTTCCACAATAAACATTTAAAAAAAAAAAAACACTTAAGTGGGGGCGCCTGGGTGGCTCAGTGGGTTAAAGCCTCTGCCTTCAGCTCAGGTCATGATCCCAGGGTCCTGGGATTGAGCTCAGCATCAGGCTCTCTGCTCGGCAGGGAGCCTGCTTCCTCCTCTCTCTCTGCCTGCTTCTCTGCCTACTTGTGATCTCTGTCTGTTAAATAAATAAATAAAATCTTTAAAAAAAAAAAACACTTAAATGACTTATTTTGACATTGTTATATCTTGCTGATTGGAAAACAAATTTCAAAACAACATCTTTTGATTCTGCTTACTTGTACAAATAATGAAAATCTGATGATACAGATATTGCAAATTGTTGAGACAATATTTTGAGAGATACCAGTTTAATTCCCTGCTCAGAAGAGTGCTAACAGGTTATTTTAGAGGGAGGGAGAGAACCAATTTAATCCCCCAAGTATAAGCTTGCTCAGTATGTCCAGATGTAGCCTGAAATATGTACACCGGTTTACAAACTGGACGTCAACTTATGTGCCGAGACTATTGCTTGGTACAGGGATGCTCGGACTATGGTGCTGAACGTCACGGCCTCAGCCAGGCTCTACTCGCGTGAGTATCATTGTTCCCTAAGTGTTACTTGCTGCTGAGTGAATGAAATAGGGCCTTGGTCAAATAATAATAGGGACATACTGTAAATAGTGTTTTTCAAATAATTATGTGTGTCTCTGTGTGTACATGTGTGCATGCAAGTGCATGTTCAATATTCTTAGTGATAAACCTAAAATGAAATTTCAGAAAAGCCGGTACAAAGAATTTTAGACATTTTTTTTTTTTTTTTTTTGGTTAAGATTTTATTTATTTATTTGACTGAGAGAGAGCACAAGCAGGGGGAGTGGCAGGCAGAGGGAGAGGGAGAAGCAGGCTTCCTGCTGAGCAGGGAGCCCAAGGCCAGGCTCAATCCCAGGATCCTGGGATCATGACCTGAGCCAAAAGCAGAGGCTTAACCGAGTCACCCAGGTGCCCTCCCCCAAGAAAGAAATTCGTTAATCTCTCTTCTCCATTAACACCCCATTCAACTCTGTCTTAAAGTTGTATATACGTGTCTTGAGGGCAAGTTATCTCTTCTGTGTTGTGATTTCCTTAGTTGCAAAATTGGTTACTAATAGTATTTACTCATAGAGTTGTTAAACTAGATTCAGCCTGTTAATGTCACTGAAATGGCTATCTCATATTAAACACTATATAACTCTTTAGGGAAAAAACCACATAAGACAAAAATAAATTGAATAGAAAGGCTTTCTCAGAAGATTTAGAGTCACTTGTTCATTTCTCAGGCAAATGATCTGAATTATTCCCGATTTTAAATTTCGGTAGACTTTTTAAAGCCATATTTTTAATTAGGCCAGAAATAAAAGAGTTAAACTACCTGCATTAACATTTAACAATATTAAAAAATTAAAAAAAAGAAAAAGAAAATTCGTAACCATTGATGAGAAGATGACCCTGACTTCCACATTGGTAAAATACATTGTTATCATGAAAATGCGCATTCTATAAGTAAAGCAGGATAACTTGATCCCCAGGAATATTTTACTCAGGCAATGATAGTAGTAATAAACTCTCATTCTATAATATCTTAGCCTCATGTAAAAGTATATATGATATTAAAAAATATTTTTTATTCCCCTGTGGGAATATATTATCATAACCCTTTGCCAGGAGGTAATTTAGTTATATTTAAAGTTCGAATAAAATCTGAAGAACTAAAGGAAATAGAACTTAAACCTCAATTCAGATGTATAATAAAAATAAAAAAGTCTCTGAAACTCATGTCAACTAAAAGCTGGTAAATGTCACATTGTCCAAATTAGGTCATCTCTCAAGAACCTAATCTTCAAGAAACTAATTAGTGACATGTTAAAAAGTTAAATGTTAGAATGCAATGTCTTATAATGAAAAATATGTTTATAAATTTATATTCAGTTCTGTTAAATTTTTTAAAAATCTTTTTAAAATTATCTCTGGGTAGTTCCAAAATTAGGACACACCTGCTAAACTTGTGTACAGAATTAACCAGAATATAAATGAAACAATTTTTGAAGTTTAATCACAATGATGATTTGGCCTGAAATTTTATTGTTTTTCACTTAAAATTAATTTGTAATGCATTTGTAATCCATAGGACATTTTTTTCAAATGCATGCAATTAAGGGATAAAATACAGAAAAAATTTTCCAAAATATAGAAACAAATAAAAATCTTAAAAAAAAAAGAACAAAAACCTTATTTTCTAAAATAACAAGGGTTTAGTTATTTACCGGCTGAAATTGTTTCACTTATCATGAACTACTTTTGCCTATCTCCTGTGAACATCCGGGTGACAATGACATTTAAATAAGTCCATGTGCATTCATTACTGTATATGAATGGAAAGGTTACATTTGGTAAAACAAACCTCTTTGCAGTCTTAGTAACTGAGTAGCAATTTACACATCAAAGAGTGAGCTACCCAAACAGATTAGAGCTTTTCAATAAAACCTTATTAAAGAAAAGGGGATCTAATCCTCTAAACCAAGGTGAACTCTAGTCTGATCTTGAAAATAAGCAAAATCTGTCTATAAGGATAAAGTAATTTTATCATATTTTTTGAAAACTTTAAGGGTGGGATTTGAATGGGAATGCGTATGAGTGGGAATATGTGTAATGGTCTATTCTCAAGTACCTGAAAAAAAACAAGCGCTGCTCACTTGGCATATATTAAACCCTCACATGGAAAAGATGACTTGATGCTCAGAATGAAAAGTCCTTCCCTGGCTCCCTTTTCACTTCCTCTGTGAAGACCAGGTATCTAAGATCTCCCAGCCATGTTACAAAGAAGAAGGAATGAACAAAACAAACCAAGATCAGAACTCATTCCCTGATGAGGTAGATATTAGTGTTGTTTTTTTTTTGTTTCGTTTTGTTTTGTTTTTAATTTCTTCCCTTCTGAACATTTCAATGCAGACGAGAAGAGAGAAAAAAAGAAACAAAGAGAAAAAAAGAAAGAAAGAAAAGGATAGTTGCTGTATTATTTAGGGTAAGAATGCAGAGGAGCAAAACTAGTCCTTTCCAACCTAACCATGAATTCCTATTCATCAGTGAAACTTTATGGACCAAAATTTGTGAATGTGTAATCTTTGTCTTCTACTTTCTTCCTCTCCCATTGTCTCACACAAGGAAAGGGACTTTATAATCTCAAGGGAGATACTTTCAGCACATGTAATTGAGATGAAATAAAGCAGAATGAAAGGAACTTATATGAAGCTGTAGGTTCAAGTACCAATTGAACTCAAAAGTGACTTAACCTTTCCAAGTTTCAATTTCTTATTCTGAAAATAAAGATAATGAAATCTTCCCTACTTGCCTCAGAACTTTGGGAAATATAAAAAGAGAGGGTATGAGTGAAAACATTTGACAGAGTACAAGAACATATACATTACTTATGGCCACCATACTCCTGTGCCCATATCTTTTTCTAACAGTAAGAGTTCTATTGACAGGTGACATAAACAACTTAAGTGAATATATACAAAGTGAATTTTATTTAAAAGAAGTTGTAGAACACGGTGAGTTTTATTTAAAAGAAGTTGTAGTACATGAGATTTAAGAGCAAGTCTGAATTTGAACCCTGATTGAGGCACATTTTACTGCATGATTTTCAAAAAATTAATTAATATCCTGGAGTCTCAATTTCTTCATTTGTAAAAAGCAGTTGATGTGACAATTAAATAGATTACTATGTTTAAAATGCTTGTCATTAAATTATAATTGTCACTAGTGTCCCTTCAACACTGCCAGGTACATGTCACATTGCCTGTTACAAAGATGAAAAATTTGAGACCTTGACAAATTAAATGTCTTATCCAGAGGCAAAGAGCTAATAAGTGTTCAAATAGAGATGAAAACCAGAATTACTTACATCAAAGTCTGGGATCTTTTCATTTAAATTTTTTTTTTATTCAAAGCCATTTAAATTCTAACACAATAGGCCAATTATAGGGAAATTCTCACAACTTTTAAATAATTTAATAGCAGATTCCATGCTTAAAGAAGTTATGATTAGAATACAAAAATCTGGTATTGATTTCTTTACAACTACTTCACCTGCATTCTTGTGATATAAAGAGAAATCTGGAAAGTAACCAAAAATAAATGGAAAATTTTTTATTGTTCTGGTTTTCATTAAAAAGAAAATTCAATAAAACTTTCCTTAAGTAAAGCAAAGCTATCCAAAAGCATGTGGTTTAAGGAATATATTTTACTGTTAGTGCATGCTTGTGTGTGTGTGTGTGTGTGTGTGTGTGTGTGTGTTCGAAGGTGACAAGATACTCTGAATTATTTTTGTGTGTAGATGTGGCTATGATAGAAATCATAAAGCAAGACGTGTGTTCTACACTGCACAAATTTAAACATTCCTTATAAGGTAGCCCCAATTTTTCTCCCAGCAGCATTTTTTTGTGAGACATAGCATACTTTTCAAATGAAGTTTTTAAACAAAAAGTACTAGTGACTCACCTAGGGGATTAGGGAACAGGTAAAGGTGGTGAGAAGAATTTCCCAGGAGTAGGATCTAGCAATAAATATGTATATATATATATATATATATATATATGGATTGAGTATATTATATATGTATATACATATACAGAATGAGTAAATTCAAATTTCAGATAAGAAACAAGTAATTATTTTAATAGACATATCCCCCAAATATTATGTGGGACATACTTACATTAGAAATAATTTCATTTTTTCTGAAACTTAAATTTCAATGGGTGTATACATTTTCTATGCTGAATAATAAATTATTACACATTTAGCATCTTAAACAATTACCCACTTATTATCCTACAATTTCTGTTGGTTACATGTCAGGGTACTTCTGATCTACAGCTAAGTTCTTTGCCTGGAGTCACATAAGTCTGAAATAAACCAGGGTCAGCTGGGTTCTATGCTCATCTAGAAGCTAAATTAGAGAAGGATCCACTTCCAAATTCCTACAGGTTGCTAAATACATCTAATTTCTTTTATTGTATAATTTGTAGCAGCTTGCTTCTTCAAAATCAGAAACAGAGATAAAGTCTTTGTTGTTTTGATTCATTGCCTTTAGAGAAGACCTTGTTCCTTTTTAGAAGGCTCAGATGAAGTGTGCCCCGGTGGCTCAGTCAATTGAGAGTCCAACTCCTAATTTCAGCTCAGGTCATGATCTCAGGGACCTGAGATCCAGCCCCCTGTGTCAGACTCTGCACTCCACAGGGAGTCTGCTTAAGATTCCCTCTCCCTCTGCCCCCTGCCCCTCCCCCTAAAATAAATAAATAAATCTTAAAAAAAAAAATGGCTCAGATGATTTGATCAGGCCTACCTACTATAATCTCTCTTTTGAGTAATTCAAAATCAGCTGACTAGGGATCTTAACTGCATTGGAAAAAATCTCTTCACCTTTGTCATATACTTTAACAGAATATCCCATAACCTTTACTGTATTCTACTGGGTAGAAACCAGGGCACATATTCTGCCTGCATTCAAGGTGAAGAGATTACACAAAGGTGTGTCTCATTTGAGGTCAATAATTATTTAGCAGCCCTATCCAGAAGAACATATGGTTTGATAATACATGATCTGTACAGAAAATAACACAAGAATCATGAATTTTATGGGAATAATATGGTTTAGAGTTTTCTACTACCTCTATGTTGTTGGTATTTCCATGATTTACCTAATTATACCCAACTCAACAAAAATTGGTAAATATTAGCATTACATCTCTTTGAGAGATTTGCCAGTAATTTCAGAATTATTGTAACTCAATAATCATTTGCTTGTTAATTCTATAATCATTGCCTGAGTTCCCACCACAAGGAATAATTGCTTTGCTCCAGCAATATAAAGATGAGCAACTCCCCATTCATCCTCTAAAATAACCCGTGGTCTACAAAACCAGAGACACATACATTCAGATAAGTCCTTCCAAATTATAAAACAGAAAACAATGGGCTAAAGCCTATTTCACTTAAATTTCAGTTCTTAAAAAAGATCATGGCAAAGTACTGCAATCAAATAAAATTTAATCATATCAAGATGTTGGATTCCATATCCATTCCTTAGAGAAACATAACACACATTAACATAGATGTCTGAGACACCTTGTATGAAGTACTTAAATTTGTACAATCTGTTTTTTCACAATAATTGGTGTATTACAGTCATCCTACACCCATATTTGGATTCACCATCTAAACATTTGCCTAAGCACCAAATCTTGGAGATTTTTCTAAAATTATCTTTTTCCTTCTGCCCTAGTTCCCAAAATTATCTTTTTCCCTCTGCCCCAGTTCCCATTACTTAGTAAGCCCTGTCCATTCTGCTTCCTAAATGTGTCAAGAGCTCTAGGGTGTTTCCCTGGACATTACAGCAGTCCTGGGAGAGAAACTTCTCAGAGATAGATCTCAGCAAAGGTCAGTTCTGGGAAGTTATTAAAAATGTTTTCACGGAAAGAACAGAGATGTCTCTGAATCTGTGCGTGGATCTCAGTGAAGGAAAAAGAGAGGAGTATTTTCTGCCTTGGCTTTTTTCTCCTTTCTTTCATTTTATTCTCTGTAAATTTGATAGCTGTTCTGAAATGTCTCATAGCAGTACACCTGGATGGAAAATGAATGAATTCCATTTGCATATTTCAACAATTAAAGGTGCTAAATCTCACTAATTGTGCATAATTACAATTTAGTGATTATACTAAGCAAACTATAATTTACAATTTAAGTGATTACTCTCTAATTCATTACTAAGCTATGTGCCTCAGCAAAAGACAATAACATTTTTGGAGGTCTGTCTTTCAAAAGATTCCATGTCAATGTTTTTCTGAGTTTGGTTGATAAAAAACTTCTTAGTTACAATGCAGTCCATGGAGAGTGTCTGTAAGCTGATTGTTAGTCCCCAGCTATGACCGTGCTTGCAGGACCTGTTCACCGTCAGGGTTTTGCCTCTGCCCCAAGGACTACATGACATTTTTGCACAAAAGGAGCTTTCCCTATTCAGTAGTTTACATGCTACTGTACTTTCATGCTGCTGTTGTTTTTTTTCTCTTTCCCTGCTGTCACTTCTCAGCCATCAGCAATGTTTCACAGTGCTTCGACTTGCCAAATAATGGGGTTTTGTGATGTTTTCTCTGCCTGACTTGTTTGTGATCATCCTGCTTCAAATCATCAGTCAGTTTGTGGCTTGGCTGCCTGTCATTCACTCCATCTCGCAGACTAGCCCCATAAAGCTGAATTGTAACAAGTGTGACTCCATCGCCACTGGGCTCACAGTGTATCACAACTGAGGAATTGTTTGAGAATATGATTTTAAATAGAAAGTATGAGCTGAAAGCCACAGGACAATACGCTATGGTTAGTGTGCCAAAGATGTGCTCACTTGTCCTCATTAACTTCTCTAGATCATCTCTGAGTACGTCATTTGATTGGCATTTTCCTCAACTAATACACTCTCATCATCAATTTTGACTTAGAACATTCAGCTTTCTATCTTGACTGGTTTTAAGTCTTTCTATTAGTGGGTAATACGCAACCTAGGATGTCTTCAAGGCAGACTGTTAACCTAAAGCATTGCTAAAATTATGCGTTTACTATTTCATATCACTGCATAATTAATTCTTGAGGAAATGCCTTAAGGAATTTGGCAAGAGCACAGGCTGCTAAGGGAAAAGAAGTTTATAAAGGACTGAAAACATTATAAACCAGTCAAGGAAATAGCAGGTGGCCCAGTCATTAGTGGTAACTAAGTTTGAAATTGATTATGTGGTAACTTGAGAAAAAACAGACTTCTGTTTGGGAAGGTAAATGAGTGTAGATTGTCAAGGTCTGATTCCGCAGGCATAGCTGGATCTCTCACTGTTTATTCCCAAATGATAAATAACATGTGTTTATTCCCAAACAATAAATAACATGATGACATTAACTGTCTAGATCCATCTGGTCTGACATTACTGGTGTCTAATGTTATCAAAACACTCTGTATTTTTGTAGTTCTATCGTAAAAGTTTTTTTTTTTTTCTTTAATTTTATAAAAACATGTTTTCTACTTTGTATGACTGGTAAAATAATAAATAATTACACCAGAAAAAAGGGATAATAAAAAGTGCAAATATATAGAAAATACTCAAAATTTTCTTCATACAAGGACAATCATTATTTATATTTTAGCATTTTATTCCAGACTCTTTATTACTATTTATTTACAAGACTAAAATAGAAAAGAAGCCATTGCTATTATTATTTTTGGCAGAAAGACCATGGCATCGTTTTCCTGTGAGCCTTCCCAAATATATCATTAGAGCTGTATGCCACTCCTTTCTGAGAAAGCGTCTCATTGTCTATAAATAGCTCAAAAAAAACAAAGCAAAACAAAAAAAAAACGATCTAGCAGTACTTGAAGTTTAGATTCATGTTGTCTTCTTAGAAAGAGTAACATTTTGAAAACAAACAAAGAGTAACTAAACTAGTGGTACTTGGTGTTAGTTCTCTACAGCATTGTTTTTCTCCCTTTCTTGGAATAATTTAATCTTTTCTTAAGGACTGCCTATATCACTAAGCACCAAAATGACCATTCAAGAAATGTACCTTACTATTGTCTTGAGACTGCATAAAAAGTGTGCATCATCAAAATTGTTCATCCCAATTTCTTAGTTGAAAGTAACTTGATCTCAATATTTCAAATGGAAGATTGATTGATTTTTAAAGAAGTTATTTATTTATTTATATATTTATTTGAGAGAAAGAGAGAGCACAAGCAGGGAGAGTGGAGAGCAGAGGGAGAAGAGGGTCCTGCTGAGCAAGGACCATAAGATCATGACCTGAGCTGAAGTCAGGCACTTAACCGACTGAGCCACCCAGGCGTCCCCAAATGGAAGTTTTAATAAAAGACACAGAAATCAACATTACAGAAAAAAATAAATAACTGAAAGTCTAAAAGTGACCCAAGATCCAGAGCTTTCATATTATTTGCTATATCTGAAGATAGAATACTGGTATTTAGGTCATGATAGGATCAATCATTGGCTGCTACTATCAGGGTTGGGTTAATTGTTTTGTTTCTTCAGTGTGGTGGGACTCGCGAAACCTGGTAATTGCTATGAAATGACTCTGCTCTTCTGGTTTCTGTTCTTTTTGATGCATCATATTTCTTTTATCACAATGTTTTTCTCCAGACATGGTTACAACGACATTATTCTGTGAGTTCCCTATACTAGTTTTATTCTTAAAAGGTGTTCTGGAAATGCTAAAAACTCATGCTATTAACAAAGGTTACAGGGCCACGGAATTTAATGAACAGATATATTTTTTTAAAAAAAGAACTCATATTCAGAGAATTTACACAGATTTCTTTAACTTGGGACTTCTAAGAGACTTTACTGTGCTAATATGCTTTCTGAATTTCTATGATAATTTGCAGGATTTCCCAGATGTATTTGCCCATGGATGTCTTATTGGAAGCATCTTGCAGAATTTTTTTTTTTTTTTGGAATGATTTTGTGAAACTCTGTCTTAAGTAATTAACTGTAGATCCTCTGGGTCTCCTTCTTAATCTAGGCAATGATTATAATTTTCATTGAAAGATACAGGATCAGCTTAAAATCAGCTCCTTCTGGGTATTGAGAATTGGACTCAGAATTCTGTTTTTTGTTTCTCTATTCAGAGAAGAGTGTTTCCAGTAAGTTTCTGCTTTAGCCTACAAGAGAGCTATCATCTAATACCATGTAGGGCTGCTATAATCCTATTCAGCGTTTGAGTTTCAAACACACTACTTTCAACTATAGAAGCAAGCCTCTCTCAGAGAGTGTTTCTTTATGTCTATGGTAATTTCTTTTTTTTTTTTTATTTATTTTCGTTGGGCAATTAAAAGGTTTGGGTAAGGTCACTGTATTTGCATGTGGTAAGCTATGATGTAGTAACAAACAATCCCACTCTATTCAATTAAAACACAGAACTCCATTTCCTGCTTATGCGTACGTAACAATGAACTCTGCAATGTTTAAGAGCCATTGAATCCATGTGGCGAATCAGTGACTCCATACTGTTCTACCATGCCACCATGAGGCCTCAATGTTGGTTACTGAAGGGGAAGAGAAAGCATTAGGAATGTGGTGGGTATTTACACTACCTCTTCTGACCCAGTTCTGCAATTCTTCTGAGTGGAAATAGAGAAAGTGTAAGTTTAATGCAAATCCATGCACTCGCTAAGCTTGTCCTCTTCTTTGTTCTTTTTGGTTGGTGCTCAGTCATAGTCTGTGGATTCTTTCCTCTACAAGATCTTAACAATAATGCATTTCTGCTGGTAACACTTACTAGGATCATTCCTAAATTATTTTCTCACATTTGCAGGGCTTTATTTTTCATTTGATCATTTGGTATGACCAATTCCTATTTTGTGAACTATGTGCAATCCATCTTATGAGGCACAGCTCTACTTATTAAGGATACAGAAGGGGGTTCATTAGGAAAAGAGCATCTACTCTACTTTCATTTTCCAGTAGGAAAACCAGTCATGTTCATAAGTGCATATAAACGAATCTACTAAACCACCAGAGAGTGTGAGGGTATTCTATTACATATGCTGCTTTTGTCGATGAACAGGCCAGGCTTGCTATAAAATTATGTAGGAAAAGAAGATGGTCTTTGGCTCTCCTCCCTCTGCATACTTTTTTTCACTCTTGATTCTTATACTTTTCTACCCTTTCACTTTTATTAAATTTCCTCACGTTGTGTATTAAAAGCCAAATGTAAGGTAGTATTTACAGCATTTTCACCTTAAGAGTTAGCACTGCTTGAATTGAGAAAGTAAAATACTGAGTGACTATAAATCTAAGAACAGAGAATAGTTCCTGTTGGTTCCACAACTGATACAGGTCAGTTTATATCAGTTCTAATTCATGTGTCAGTTCTAGTATATTTGCCATTGTGTGATTATGAGAGTCATAATCACTCTCTCATTATAAGTATCTTTTCTAAAAGAAATAAGATCTGATTATCTCAAAATTCTCCTCAGCTAAAAAAATTCTCAGCTGTCCTCATGCTTTATCATTTATAACAGCTTTTTTTCATTTACTAAAGTAGAAATTCTATTTTCTATTAGGTTTTTCTTATTTAATTGACAGTAACATTTTCTGACTGACAGTGTAGTTTAATAAGATATGATGTAATGGGACAATATATTAAGATGGATAAAAGTCTCTGAATTTAGAAAGCTGGTTCAAATTCCATGTCAACTCCTTGCTAGGGGTGTGTCATCTGACAAAGTATTTAACTTCTTGGTCTCAAATTCCCCATTAGTTTTAGTGACGACGTCTTCTTCTTCTTCTTCTTCTTCTTTTTAAGATTTTATTTATCTATTTCACAGAGAGAGATCACAAGTAGGCAGAGAGGCAGGCAGAGAGAGAGGAGGAAGCAGGCTCCCCGCAGAGCGAGAGCCTGATGCGGGGTTCGATCCCAGGACCCTGGGACCACAACCCGAGCCAAAGGCAGAGGCCTTAACCCACTGAGCCACCCAGGCATCCCAGTTGTAGTGACTTCTTAAAAGGTGGATTAAATATGCAGATTTTCTGCATAATTCTAGGTGTGTAATATATGTATAGCCTACTACTAAGAGTACTAATTTTCTTTTTTAAAATGATGCAGAGAGGCATGAAAAGTTGGCAGTTTGTTTGGTAGATTTTTGGAGCCTTTAGGGAGCCTGTGATAATATGTCATAAGTGCAGTGTGACTTATGGTTAGGACATTCTTTTCCTTATAGGTGTGGCTCACAGAGTGGACAGCAAGATAGCCATGGAAATTGTGACATCAAATACTACGTAGATGCACATCAAAGAAAAGCCAGATTTTTCTGTGGCTCTGATGCTTGTAAAGCAACCTCCCTTTAATCAGGCATTCTTAACTCAAGAAAATATATATAATTATGGCAGATGTGAGCTAAATACCCTGTAATATAAAAAAGATATGTAGATTGCACCCCCACCAAAGAAAATCAAGGTCATAGAGAAAATATTTCCAATTAGTATCATAGGGTACTTTTCAGTTCAACAGAAATAATTATATTCAAATTCTGATTAACCTTAATATTGGAGAGCAGAAAATATCTGTTGAGAATGCAGATCTTTTTTATAACTTTCAACATCCTAGAGCCAGGGGTCTGCCCAAATATACTGTAGATACAGCAATATGTCATAACCAAATATGTGCCTACAAAATTAAACTAATTATAAATAATTTTATTTTAACTTCACAACTGAATCTTTCTGAGATTATAATAGCTGTCTGAGTGAAAAAGAAAAAATAGGTCTGAGCTATATGTAAATCAGAGAGTAAAACAAATTTAAGCAATTTTTTAATTGTAAGGTTTTTTCACTACCTTTTATATGCTGGTTTTAATCTTTAAGAGGGTGTATTTATTGATATTTATGTATATATCAATATATATATCTAAACATATATCACCATGAAGTTACTTTGTATTATAGTGTATATTTAATTCTGCATAAGAATATATGTACTATACTATCCCAGAGATGTTAGGAATTCTTTAAAATGTTGATATTTATTGTTTACGATTTCAAATGCACACTAAAAGACTCTGGATATTGTCAGCTTATTTTAATTATTTGTGCCACCTTTAGATGGCTATAATAAAGGATTAGTATTTCTGAAAACTCATAAGATATGTACTTTATATGTTTGTCGTCAGAATTTCCAAAGCGCCACACACACTGAGACTTCTACTTTGTCTGTCTTTCCTTCTTGTGGCTTCATGACAAAATAGAGGAAAACATGAAAGAAGGAAACGGAGGAAGGCTGGCTGCTTCTTTGCTTCCCTCAGCCTTTTTCACCACTTAGCTGGCATTTTTTTTCTATTTTTCAAGGTCAGTTCTGAAGCTAAAGAAAAGTGAGAAAATATATAACATTGTGAAAGTCTCATACTCTATCCCAGGTTTGAATCTCTGATTTGACTTTATCACCCTTGAATCTTTTAATATAATTGCTTGCAGTAAATATGAAATGCCATATTTTTATGTTTTTGTTGAACAGTAAAACCTTAATATATCGTGTGAAACGTTTGCATCTCAATTTCATACTGTTCAAATCATGTTCTGCTACAAATCCCCAAATTCCATTATTTCCCACATCTAAAGGTTGCCTGTGTGAACTCACATGCTCTTTCCTGCTTAGGGTTCATCTTTATGTTAGCATCTGCATGGATCTGTGGGAAAGGGGGAGGCTATTTATTTATTTACATCTTACAGGCACTAATTGAAGGTCTATACTTAAATTAGTGTAGCAGATATAGGGAAATGACAGGCAGCTAAGTATATAAGGGTCAAAGCCAAGGTAATTTAGCATTGTTTATTGTTTTGTTTTGTTTTATTTCTTTTAAGGCTTTATTTATTTGAGACAGTGCAACAGAGAAAGAGAGAGAGAGAGAGAGAGAGAGCATGGCAGGGTGGAGGGAGGAAGCAGAGGGAGTGGGAGACTCAGAACCCCTCGCTGAGAAGGGGGCCAATGAGTTGCTGGAGTCTGAAATCATGTCTTGAGCTGAAGGCAGATGTTTAACCAACTGAGCCACCCAGGAGCCCCTGCATTGTTCTGTATTTGTTATTGACAACACTTCCATGTTAGTCAAGGTTTGCAGACACTAAGGATCAGTGACAAGAGTTAACCCATTCTAAGCCACCAGCTACACACCTCCAGAAGATTTGCCCAGATGGGTTCAGAGAGAATTTAAATGCTCTCAGCTTACAATAGTCTCTTCTTTGTGGATTTTTCTGCCTATAATGCACACTTCTTACACTGCAACTTTGTGCTGCTTTTAGCCAATTGTTTCATCTAATAGCGCTAATAAGGCATTTTTCTATAGTTTTTAAATTTTAATTTAATATTTTTAAGTATTTATGGAATAACTGCTTTATTGGCTTAGTAAATAAATTTCCAATTGCAGTCTCTTGCTCTCTCTGTTTCAAATTTTTCACAAACAGTTATACAAATGTGAACTTATATGTCACTAGTTTATTATACTGTCTTTATGGTAAGATTAACCTAGATAGAGGAATAAAGCAACACCAGCAGTTTGGCAAAGCAATAAGCAGAATAGGTGAATTTAATTTTTTAAAAATCAAAAGCACCTTTGCAAATTAGAATTTTAAAGAATGACTATGTTTACTATCATCTCCCTATCTCACTTTATTTTAAAATTGTTTGAACAGTATTACTTGAAACAAACAAAAGAATCATAATAGTTATTCATAAAGGAATGCTTATTTATGTCTACAGATTTCCTAAATTTTCACCTCATATGCATCCATCAATATTTTCATCAATAAAAGTTTTATATCCTTTTTAAAAACCTCAGTTTTTTTCACTTTTAAAATTTTATATCTATGTATTTGACAATTACAAAAATACTTTAATCTCAAAAAACACCTTTCATCAAAGGGAATAAAAATCACCTAATATTCCTTGCATTCTGTGGCACTTTGGAAGAAAAAATATGCAGAAATTCAAAGTCTAAATGCACATACAGAAAAGTTATTCCATAGTATGTCTTAACTGCTGCATTGTAGTACTTATTGTTAATATTGGCTCAAAGAAGTTCATTTCCAGTTACCTCCTACAAACCTCCTACAAGTATTTTTCTTCCTTTCTTTTTTTTTTTTTTTTCCTATTGAGGACCTCAATTGACTGACATATTAAATTATGCATGATAAACTGAAAAGGATCAGTTCAAATTTTGGCACTCAGTCACCATCTGTGCTTTGTACATTGACGTATCTCACATCCTTTTCATGTTTGCCTTGTAAATAGTGTGACGGTTAGGCTTTTCATAATGTTTGTTGTTCCATAAAATTAATTCTAGTGATGGTCATATTTGGAGAATAAAAAGCTCCATTCAGGAAACTGTGAAGAATTTTGAAAATAAAAATCTCCATTAGTGTGGTGACATAATTTCTAACATTTCTCATGGCAATCACTCCAGGTGTAGAGTCAATCAAATTTTTTTTCAATAGCATATGATTTGGGGAACTCATTTCTATTGCAATGTAACGTCCTTCAAAAAAGTCATCTTTGGGATCTTCCTTCTTATAAATGTGCATAGCTTCAAACTTCAAAGTAAAGAAAAAATAAAAACAATCCTCCAAATAATCCATTTACTAACAATTATTACTTTGTTAAGCTTAAGGAAACAACATTATATACACACTTTCATAAATGGAAGAAATATTGAACAATGAAGTCAAATATAGTAAATATAGTGCATTAGAAAATGCTCTTTAAGATTATCAGTAAAGTATTCATATATGAGCATTGGAATAATAAGTAAATGATTTTATTACTGTTGTGTACCATGAGATACATGAGATACATGGAGCTCAAACTTCGGCACACATATTTTACTCTAACCTACACCCCAAGTATTTTCTCAAAATTTATAGTGAATTTAATTTCTATACTCTTGTCTAATGGCCCCTATTTCTATAAAATGGGGTAAAATTCTGGAATCATTCTGGTCTACTCCTATTACCTGTCTTATTTGGGTAATCAAAGGAATGATTTGCCTTTTGTTTTTCAACTACAACTGTACAAGGCAATCTTTCATACCAAAGAAATAATGAAAAAAATTGTGGCTTATGTAAACTGTCATACTTCCCACAAAGGGCTTTACACAGTCCAAAGATAACTTATAGAAATTTTTGTAAATTATTTTCTATACTCATTAATTTCAAAGTTTTCTCCCTTAATGTTTGCTTCATTAGATTAAAAAAAAATATGACCAAAAGTTCTTATTAGTAAAAACATCTCCACTGTTAAAATGTTCCCAGAAAAAAAGGGGAAGGCATAAAGTCACAAGGAAGAAAAATGAACTCCTTTTCTTGGCAATCAAATGACTATTTGGAACCAAGAATTAAATGAGGTAAAATTTCAGTTACACCTCCTCTTCTTTTCCAAAAAGTAAACAGACACTGAACTATTTTTAAGGTATTACAAAATCAAAGGTTATAAAAGTTTTACTTTTCCAACTGACTTTTCTTACTGAAACTTTGAAAAAAAAATTCTGTTTTTAAATTTACTATACCATTGTTAGGATTATATGATTTAAAGTAAAGAGGAAAAGAAAAAAAAACTAATCATTTCAAAGCCAGGTACTTTTCTCTGATATTCTTTTTTATGCTCCTTTTAAAAACACTGAATGAACATAATATTTTCTTTTTATCCAGGTATTCACTATGCTAACTTTCTAATAGTTTTTTCCCCACCAGATACATTTGTTCCATTTCCCTTAAAAATTTTGTATTTACTCAGGATTCTGCTTTTGATCAACATCTTTTCTTACTCATTGAGAGATTTAATCTAGGCATATGTTTCTCTAATAACTACCTATAGAATATCAAAACTATACTTCTAATATGGATCTTTTTATAGACTTATACAGACAACTACATCTCCATCTAGATATTTCCCCATGCATAATGATTACAGATACTATTTGCATATAATGTTACATATTGGGGAGTATAATAACTTCAAAACATAGATTATATTCAAAAAATAACTGTGTATTTACCCAACCACTCAATGAGGTAGCTATTGGAATTTGTCTTTGGCAGATAATAATATTATTCAACATTAATCCATGTTTCCCATAGACCTGGTGTTATTCTAAATACCACCTTTCTTATAATATATCATTTAATCCTCACAATCAATGAATCAGTAGGTAACATCATTGTCCCGTTTTACATGGGTTGGAAACTTAGCACAGAGAAATTGAGTAATTTGCAAAGTGACACAGTGGAAGGCTTGCGACTTTTGTTAATTAATCTACAGGTGTTTTATTACAAACCCTATACTTTACACCTACACTACACCGACCAGCACAGGTCTTCAATTCAATCTTATAAAAATATACATTCATGTTTTCTTCAACCCCCATCTTGTTATCCTATATTTTAAAAATTTTATTATTAATACCATGAAAATGATTCTAACATTTAACATGGCCTGCCTCTATCTTATATGTAGCATTTAATTTTTGCTATATTCTGCCAGTATTCTCCTAATAGTTCTCACATTTGTTGCTTTCTTTGAATCGGCACTATTACTGCTTAGATCCATCTTTTCACACTAGGACTAGAGAAATAATCTCTTCTATACTGTCTTGCTGGCATTATTAGAAAACCTTTATAAACTGCCCTATACTCTCTAAATCAAACCATTTAAAAAATCTTATAGAAACATTACCAAATTCTTCTATTAGTAATTTTTAAATTCTTCTATTAGTAATTTTTCATTACAAAATTTTATAGGACAATATGACTTTCTTCTTCCTATCATATCAAACACATAGCCGATTGTTAACCATTCTGGTTGTCATAACAAATTGTATAGACTTAACTAAATGAAATATCCTATTTCATGACTCTAGGATTTTGTAACATGCTGGTGTCTGCTCAAACTGCAATGAACTTTTTTTTTTTTTTTTTTTTTTTTTTTTTAAGATTTTGCTTATTTACTTGAGAGAGAGTGACCAAGTGATAGAGCATGGGGGGGGGGTGGATAAAAGAGGGAGAGGGACTAATAGACTCCACACTCAGCAATGTGGGGGTCCATCCCACTACCCTAAAATCACTACCTGAGCCACAATCAAGAGTTGGATGTTCAACTGACTGGGCCATCCAGGCATCCCGGAATGAACTTCTATATCTTTTTTTTTTTTTTTTTTTTTAAGATTTTATTTATTTATTCGACAGAGAGAAATCACAAGCAGGCAGAGAGGCAGGCAGAGAGAGAGAGAGGAGGAAGCAGGCTCCCCGCCGAGCAGAGAGCCCGATGCGGGACTCGATCCCAGGACCCTGAGATCATGACCTGAGCCGAAGGCAGCGGCCTAACCACTGAGCCACCCAGGCGCCCACTTCTATATCTTCTATACCCTAGGTACATCTACCAATCTCTTTGTTCTGCCATCCTTCATCATAATTCTGTTTATAATTGATCATTTCCACCTTTATCATTGTATCTTTATGCCAAGAATTGTTGGATGCTATATTTACATGTGGATATATATCTCCACATATAAATATAGTTATATATATATATATGAGATAATATATATTATATATATTTATGTGGGTATATATATAATACATATATATCAATTATAGTACTTAAGATAATCTATCACAATAATTAATTAATATAGTTCCCATTTGAATATGAACTACATTTGTGAAGCAGAATCATAGGACTTACAACAAGGAGCAAAGAAAATGGAAAATTTAAAAGTGACTTTCAGAATTACAAGTTTGGATGACCAATTGTCGGTGAAATTATTTGGGATGATACAAATTTGGATGGATTTTTGATTTTTATTAAATTTAATTTTGTTCTGATGTATTGCTGAAGTTTCACTGTAACCATTAGCTCAAAAACCAATTTATTTATAATGGGATACAAAGTCATTTGTATAGTTTGATTAAAACTACATTATAAGGAACACATTTGAAGGAAGAAAAGGCTAAAACTAAATTTTCGAAAATTCTTATATGTGAATCATTTCCACACGTAGTTGAATTGTCTAAGTGATGACTGGTTATTGAAAGTTACACATACCATAGGCATTAGGTGAAGAAAAATATAAGTTTAGACCATAGGGGAAAAAACATCATTGTTTTTAAAATGTCGCTATGCATCTCATCTATATATATGGTTTTGAAACAATATTCAACCAATTCAAATAGTGTTTCAGTATAATTGCCAATGAAGGCCACTTACATAACAATCATTTCACATTCGCTGTACACTTAGTAAAGGGACACAATTTAGATTTTGTAATTTTAATCGATTTCTTCAACTTTACAAAATTTACAAGTATAAGAAGGGGATCAAAGTATAAACGGATACACTTAAATAATAATAATAATAGTGAAATTCCTCAGATAAGACACAAGACATAATTTTAAGATTTAAAAGTTTAGTAAACTTCAAGCAGGAAAATTACAAAATAAACTATGCTTAAGAACATTACAGGCAAATTGCTACAAAAGAAAAAAAAAAAACATGGTAAAAACACCCTTAAAAAGAACAAGAAAAATAAAAACTTTTGCAGCTAAACGAAAACTGAAGCTGAATAAAAAAGTAAGAGATTCTGTTGCCAGTAGACCTACAAAATACGTTATTATGCTGAATGACAACATATGAAAGCTACTATTTTAGGGAAAGATTGAGGAGCTTATCAGTAGTAAATATTTTGGGAAAATCTATTTTGCCTTAATTTTTTAAAATACAGATAGTTATTTAATAGAAAAAGTCTAAAATCATGTAGATTCATAAAAATAAAATTCATAATAGCAATTGTAGCATAAAGGTAGAGGGGTAACAAATTTACACAATTGTAAGTTTTCTGCATTTTAGGTGAAGTAGTACAAAAATAACTAGGAGTAGGTTGTGAAAAGTTAAGAATGTATTTTGTAGTTTCTCAAACAACCAATAAAACAAATAATACAAAGTGGTAAAGTAAAAAGTTGATAGGTAAATTAAAATTAATTTCTTTTTTTAAAAATATTTTATTTATTTATTTGACACACACACACACAGAGAAAGAGAGAGAGAGAAAACACAAGCAGGGAAAGTGGAAGAGGAAGAAGGCTTCCCGCTGACCAGGGAGCCGGATGCGATGCTGTATCCCAGGACCCTGGGATCATGACTTGAGCCAAAGGCAGCTGCATAACTACTGAGCCACCCAGGCGCCCCTAAAATTAATTCCTAAAAATTATTTAAAGACCGAGACGCCTGTGTGGCTCAGTTGCCTAAGTGTCTGCCTTTGGCTCGGTTCATGATCTCAGGGTCCTGGGAGAGAGCCCCACATGGGGCTCCCTGCTCAGAAGGAATCTGCTTCTCCCCTCCCTGTGCCTCCTTCTCTCTGCTCATGCTCACGCTCTGCCTCTCTCAAATAAGTAAATAAAATCTTCAAAAAAATAAAAATAAATAAAAATTATTTAAAGACTAATGAGTATCACCTAAAGAAACTTTAAGTAAATTAAAGAAGTTATTTTTTTCTCTTTTTTAACATCTTGCATGTTAACCATATAATACTTCCTTTGCCCTAATTAGATATAAAAACAGAACAAACAACTGCAACCATATCTAAGAAAGAAGGTGAACAAAAGCTCCCATGCTTTCATTCTCTGAACTTGATACAGCTTAAGTACTCTTTCTTCCACGATCCCCAAATTCCTCTCTCCTCCCTCCCGCCGTACACAAATCATTACCTTGAAAGACTTTGTAACTAGGGCTATGTTGTGGTGGAAAGACAATGGAGAACTCTTAATTAGATTATTCCAGTTAATTCAAAGTAATAATGTATTTGCACTTCTAAATTTATGAATGGTCCAGGCAGTTTTTAATTTTAAGATGTGTTAGAGAATTGTGAGATAGCCAGATATATACCCTGTACCCTCAACTGCATAACTAGAGAATTTTTTGCTTATTTATGAAGTGTTCTTGATCTCTATGAGTTTCTAAAGATTCAAAGGGTATTTCAGAGGAGGATTAAGAACTTTATGCATTTACTTAGTAATCTTAATCACCGCTAGCTTTTTTTTTTTTTTAACAAGAAGTCAATTTAAACAACAAGATGCTTGACTTGAAGGAAAAACTATATAGGATTCATTTCTGTTAGAGTCATTTATCCCTACTTAAAGACAAATTGCTCTACATGTAACAGCTACGTACAAAAAAGTTACAAAATTGTCCTTGGTTTTACAATGATAAATGAAAAACATTAAAATTCTCCAATTGAACAAGGTATGCAAGGATTTTTATGTTGTTTTTTTGTTAAACAGTGAGAGCAAAACAACTTACTAGAATTTAAATATAAGAGCTGACTGAACGTGCCACTAATGGAGAGAGGGGTTATTTTCACAGACGCATTATTTTCCCCCATCCCATCTCCATTTGATGTCGATCAAAAGACACCATTGGCCGTTTAGTTAAAAAAAAAATGCAATATGCTTGTGCACATACCCAGTTACTTTATGTACAATAAAGAAATGAGGAAGGGGAAAATGAAAGAATAGAGAAAATTATACTGTAGTAGTCAGGATGTGGTAGAACCAAATTGCGACTTTCTAATTAAGAATATCTTTTCCATCTGGAGGAACCAAGTTCTGGAGTCAAGTAGCATGTTCCCTTTTTAGTAGACATCTCCTGTCTGCTGCTGGAACACATCAACTGTATCTCCACGCTCCATTTCCAACCGGGCAGGTGTGTCTGTTTCATTGACTGGCTGCCCAACAAATCCGAATCTGATCTGCCTCATTGACAAACCCTATCACTCACAATAGGCTTTCATTTACTAAGTGTGTATGCCTCTTGATCTTCAAGTGCACCACAGAACCATCCTGCGCCTCAAGCTTCAAATTAATACGATCATTGTTCTCAGTCTTGACTCCTTCCTTGGTCTTTTTGTCGACCATGGTGAGCGCTGAAGTCTTCTCAGCTGCCACTTCACAAAAGAGATTACCAGGTTCACATGAAGAAGCACAGGGCCCCACCAGGAGCCTCAGAAGAAGGAGGCGGCGACCGGGGAGAAGGGAGAGGGTGCACGCACACACACCACTGGCTTTTTAAGATAGTTTCTACGACTGTAAAATGGAAGGACTGAATTAGATTGTAGTAAAAGTATTTTAGTTCTGAAATTTCATTATTATGATAATAGACACCATTTCTGGAGCATAAGCCAAGTGTTTCATATACATTACTTCATTTAAGCTTCATTACAAACTGTAGGGGAGAGATCATTATCCCTATATTAAAAAACATAAAATTAAATTTCAGAAAGTTATCTCCCCAGATAAGAGCAAGAATCCAAACGAAGTCAGACTTGGAAGCTATCAGCCTTATTTTAAGAATTTGTGGGTTATTGAGGTATATATTATTGAGTAAATGATAAAGTATTAAGGTAGCATGGGGTCAAAATCCATGTAGTGACTCAGTCAACATTTACTGAATGCTTAATATAAGGATGCCATCATGTTTATTCTAAGTAATCAAAGATTTTTAAAAGCCTGTATCAAGTTATCTTCATTATTCACTATTTTATTAAATTACTTTTTTTTTTTACTTTTTTGTTGTCTAAAAGCATTTTCGACAAGTTCAGAATGCATAAGGATCATGTCTGAGTAAGTACTCACTAATAACACACATGTACAAATTAACAATTGATTAAATTAATGCAAAATACATAGAGTGATTTTCAGTATCTTTTTAAGCCAGTATATAATACCCACTTTTCTCCTCTGGCACTGGAGTGGGGACAAGAATCAAAATCTTTTTTCCTGATTCTGCTTCTCAGCTTAACCAAGTCATTTTATTTTTTGACAATTATTTTTTCTCTCTCATATAGTCAAGTGGTTAGATATTAATTAACCTCTATCTAGATGTTATCACTGATATTTCTATGCATTTTTTTTGACATGGCCACAAAGTAGTATTTCATGGGAACAACCATGCCTAAGATGTTTAAATTATTTCATGGAAATTTATTCATGATGAAAAACTTTGAAAAATTCAGAGTTAAAATGTTAATATTTTCTAAAACGTTTTCTTGTTCTAAAGTGACTGTGACTCACAGAAGATGATGAAGTGTAACATTTTTCTCAGATGATTGATCTGTGGGACACGCTTTAGGAAATGATGTTTCTAATTCCTCTTTTCTTTAGCTAATTAGTACACATACAGAACAGAAAGATTCCATTCCAAATTACATGGAAAATCTAAATGAGATGTAATTTTTTTAAATTTAATTAAATCTACATGTTGTTTGGAATTTTGATCTTTCTCAGATTAAATATTTTATTTTATTTTATTTTTAAAGATTTTATTTATTTATTTATTTGACAGAGAGAGATTACAAGTAGACAGAGAGGCAGGCAGAGAGAGAGAGAGAGAGAGAGAGGCAAGCAGGCTCCCTGCCGAGCAGAGAGCCCGATGCAGGACTCGATCCCAGGACGCTGAGATCATGACCTGAGCCAAAGGCAGCGGCTTAACCCACTGAGCCACCCAGGCGCCCTCAGATTAAATATTTTAAAGGAGTTGAAACATAGCAATCTATATGAGAAGTGATCACAACTAAAAGCCAACACCCGCTTTTTTTTTTTTTTTATAAAAGATGGATATAATTTAACAAGCTTTTTTAGGAAAGCTTATGAATATCTTGGAAGGAAATAATAATGGCAACATTTACTGAATCTGGGAAGGTGGTTTTGAATAAATACTAGGTAATCATAACTAATATTTTGGTGGACAAAAACAAAGAAAAAGGAAACAAACTCTACTAGTAACACTAGTAACACTTGTACTAGTACTTGTAACTAGTAAATGATTAGATGCTTTATTTTTTACTCCGTAGCCATTGGTTATTTGCTTTTTTTTTTTTTTCACTTTTGAAGTTTTGGCTTAATGTTCTTGAATCTCATGTCTGCTAGCTTAACATAAACTCCTTCCCCTCAAGCATAGTAGATCAGTAATAATTATATCTTTGCAAAGAATACAGTGTTTTATATAAATGAATGTAAACAGATTCCCTAAAAGATCAAAAAATAATTCTCTTATTAAAGATTTTTTAGAGAAATATAGATAAGAGCTGCAGTCCAAATTGATTCAGAGTGTAAATCTGATTTTAATAAATGCAACATTTAAATCCCATGTAAATGTTTCTCATTAAATCCTAATGTGCATACACTATGTGAGTACTACAGAAAATTTACTTATACCATTCTATGAAATAGAACTTCAGTAAGTTGTTTTTGAATTGAAAACATTGGTCATATTTTGATGACATTACTTCATTGATTATACTTTAATTAGCATTGTATAAACATGTAAGGTTTATAAAATAACTTAATAATTTAATCTTGAAAGACAAATTTTTGTATCCTGGCTGTAACATTACTTTTTATGCAGCTTTAATTAAAACTTACTATTTCATAAACTAGTTTATCTATTCAACTTATAATTTTACGCTGCATATAAGTCCTTACAAACAGGAAGAGTTTTAGGATTTTTTCCATTCCTTTAGTAGCCAAAAACAAAGTACTAAACAGTATATCACCAAAGAGTTTTTACTCCATTATGTGCTCTAAGGTTGGTGATAGACTAATAATAATAGTAGATAACTGACATAACTTATTTCTGCAATTAGAAGTCACGCATGTTTTTTCAGATTGAAAACCTCCAGGCAACTGTATTTCCCATCTACCAACCCAGGGTTAGATAACCAAGGAGAGAATATAATAAGGCTTACTGAAAAAAAATTTGTGAAATTACCATTGTAAAGATGTCATAATCACAGTGCCATTCTGGAAACAAGCCAAATAAACAATAGGATAATCTTGGAATTGAAACATAAATGTACACTAAGATGCCCAATAATTATAGGAAAGATCTTGGTGGGGTGGTCCCTAATGAACATAAAGAAGGAAATCCCAATTAGCTGTAGAAACCAAGAACAATACAAGGGAGGGAGGAATAACACCATGGCAGTTCCTGTGTAGGAGAATGGGAAAGTTTTAAGAGGCCTGAGTGATAAAATTCATGACGAGAACAAAATGTGGAGTCCACGCTACATCTAGTAGGTGTTTGGCATATTGAAGTAAGATCTGTGAAAGAAAATGTGGAACAGCTGGTCGTGTATTTTTAAACAAAATATTAAAACATAAAGCTTATGGAAAGGGAGAAAAGGTTTTCGTGATAAATTGCAATCTAAAAATTTCCAAGGGAGATTTCATGTGTTAACAACGTTTTCAGATTAATTATTATTATAGTAAGGACTCTGAAATCTTCTTGGGACCAGTATTCTTTTCTGAAAACCTCAAAGAAAGTTATCTTTGGAGGCAAACATAAGTTTATTTAGCTTTACATACAGCTTTCATGTTGGCACTCACTTGCTCAAATATCTTCAAAGATTAGTGCTTCCTGAAAGATAGAGTACATGTGTTTGAACCTCTCAATAACTAGCCCAATGTCATATTTTTAAAGAGCATTTACATTTTCTTTTTTTTTTTTTTATGAGCCCTTTAAACAAAGCTGAACCCACTAGAGGCAGTTCAACCAACATTCCTTATACATTTACTTTCTAGACCATACAGAATGCTTGTTTTATTTCCATTCATCCTTCAGATTCTTTAACATTGATAAATCCTCCTTAATTATTCCAACATATACTGAGCTCTTCTTTTTCAAAAACTTAATAGTGCTTATCTAGACTAGAGAAACATAAGATCTGCAAGCTGACACATTTTAATAGCTAAATTTTATGCATTTTTCCAACAAAACAATGATAGGCTATAACTTATTTATTATAATATACTATTAGTTATAAATTTAATCAGAGGATTATAGAATACTCCCTTTACCCATGATTTTACCACCACACCAACAGGACTCCAGTATAATAACAAGAATTATACCCGAGTTGAAAGGCAGAATTCCCCCAAAGAAGAGTAATTAAGAGAAGCACAAAGTTAAGAATAGAGACAAACATATTAAGCACAGTTGAACTCCTAGTCAGATTAACATAAATCCTCATGCTTAGTTCCTAGTACCCAATACAATATGTCTGCCTTTCTTAAAAAAAAAAAAAAAAAAAAAAAAAAAAATATATATATATATATATATATATATATGTGAAAAACAGTTTGAGGAGACAAAGCAATCATGAAAAACACATTCAGATATGACACAGGTGTTAGAAGTATCAGAGAGGTTTAAATGATTGATATGCTAAAGAGCTCTGATGGAAATATTAGACAATATGAAAGAATAGATAAGTAACATAGAGAGAGAGATGGGAAGTTTAAGGAAAAATAGAAAAGAAGAACTGCTCAGAATAAAAAAACACAGTGACAAGCTTTGCGCAGTGGCAGTATCGTAGCCAATGAGGTTTTTTTTTTTGTTTTGTTTTGTTTTTTTGAGGTTTATCCGAGGCGCGATTATTGCTAATTGAAAAAAACACAGTGACAAAAATGAAGAATGCTTTTAAGAGTTTCGTTAGTAGATTTGGCACAAGGAAAGAAAAGTGAATAAGAAGTAACTTCTGCATTTGCAAAGAAACTTCTGAAACTAATGATTATCTGGTCTCTGTCCCCTTTCCTGGCACAGAGCTCCTAAAACTTGGAATTTCCTGTGAAGAGAGTGGTATTGGTGTTTTTGTTACAGTAATGAGATGACTTTTGGAATGCCCTCACCTAAGGAACCAACCACACTGGAAGAGTCCCCCCGTGACTGGAAGGTAGGAACTTTTTTTTTTTTTTTAATTTTTTAAAAGATTTTATTTATTTATTTGACACAGATAAAGAGAAAGAGACAGAGTGCACAAGTACGGGGAGCAGCAGGCAGAGGGAAAAGCAGGCTTCCTGCTGAGCATAGACCCTGATGTGGGGCTCCAGCTCAGGGTCCTGTGATCATCACCTGAGACACTTAACTGACTGAGCCACCCAGGTGCCCCAAGAAGGTTGAAACTTTTACTCTCACCCCTGTTCTCTGGGCAGGGAAAGGGGCTGAAGCTTGAATCAATCATCAGTGGTCAATGATTTAATCAGTCATGCCTATATAATGAATCCTCCCTTAAAAACAAAACAAAACAAAACAAACAAACAAACAAAAAACGGACTTGGAGAGCTTTCCAGTTGGTGAACACATAGAGGTGTTGTGAGAATGGTACCATGGAGAGGATAAAAAAGCCCCTACCCCACCCCCCCAGAACTCTTTCCCCACACTTTTCCCTATACATGTCTCTCATCTGGCTGTTCCTGACTGGTCCTTTCATACTAAACTGGAAATCAAGTAAGTAAAGAATTTCTTTCAGTTCTGTGAGCCACTCTAACAAATTAGTCAACTCCAGGAGGAGGTTGTAGGACCAGAAAATCACGGGTAACAGCCTGAGCTTGAGACTGGCACCTGAAGTTGGGTTGTTATATGGTGCTATTTTTAGGCTTTGGTTTATTTTACCCAACATATCAAACTTACTCACTTAATAAAGTTTTATAGTATTATTAACATTTTTGATACCTCTATGGTCTCTGTTGACACATTCTTCTCTATATCTAATATTGGTGTTTTTCTCTCTCTTTTTTTGTACATAAGTTCTAGCTAGTGGTTTATGAATTTTATTAATCTTTCAAAATACTAACATTTAATTTTGCTTTCCTTAGTTCACCTTTGTTCTTAAAATCATTGCATTATTCTGTTATCTTTATTATATAGATTTTTTTTTTAAAGATTTTATTTATTTATTTGACAGAGAGAGATTACAAGCAGGCAGAGAGGCAGGTAGAGAGAGAGAGGAGGAAGCAGGCTCCCTGCTGAGCAGAGAGCCCGATGCGGGACTCGATCCCAGGACCCTGAGATCATGACCTGAGCCGAAGGCAGCGGCTTAACCCACTGAGCCACCCAGGCGCCCATTATATAGATTTTTTAAAATTTTATTTATTTATTTATTCGACACAGAGAGAGAGAGATCACAAGCAGGCAGAGAGAGAGGGGGAAACAGGCTCCCCACCGAGCAGGGAGCCCGATGTGGGGCTCCATCCCAGGACCCTGAGGTCATGACCTAAGCCAAAGGCAGAGGCTTAAATCTCTGAGTCACCCAGGCCCACCTACATTTTTAATATCTTTAGGTTTGATTTGCATTTTTTTGGTTATAATAATGCAGCTTAAATCATTGAATTTTAGCTGGTTTTCCTTTTATTATGTTCATTTAGGGATAAACATTTTCTTCTAAACATTGCTTTAACTGTATTTCACAATACTTGATATGTCATGCCTTTCTTATCTCTCAGTCAAAACTGTGCTATTGTTTCTAGTATGACCTTGTCTTTGACCTTGGGTTATTTAGATATTTTACTTCATTTTCAAATTGTTAGCATTTTTCTAATTTTATTTTATTATTTAATATTAAAGTTACTATAATCAGAGAATATAATCTTAATAATTTTGATCATTTCTAAGTTGTTTGTGACTTTATATATGAACTAGAACATTGTAGGCATTCTTGAAAATGTATTTATTTGTAGTTATTGAATGCCACATTTCATATATGTGGATTACATCAATATTTTTATTTTGTTATTTACATTAACTAGAAATTTATTTTTGTATACTTATTTTTGTTTTTGAGAGAGAGGTGTGTTAAAGTCACCAATTATGCTTTATAATTTACTTATCTTTTTAGTTCTATTTATTATTGCATTACATACTTTAAGCTACCTTATTACATTTATAAAGATTTAGAAAAGCTGTATTTTCCTCCTTCATTATACATTTCGTATTTCCCTTTCTTAGAGACAGCTTCTCCTCTGGACAAGTTTCTTTACAATAGTACAACATCAATCTTTTTCCTGAAATATCTGAGCCTTCCTGTTCTTCCTATATTGTGTTGTTTCAAAATTATCACTGTGACACCAGGTCCTAAAAGTGTTTTCAGTGGTCAATGTACACATATACCTTCTTACGAACATTGTTTTGCACCAGCTCTTTTTGCTTTTAAAATTGTGATGTAGTTCGTGCAATAATTCCCTTTTTTCTTTCTTGTTTTTCTTGGGTCATAGGAAGTCTAAAAATACTAGGTGCAAGTTTGAAATGTCCAATTTATTGGAAATGCTGATGAGCCTCCAGTAGAATCTTTTTCCTTTAGAAATTAAGATCTTAAACAATAGAGGCTCAAGGTATAGATGATGCAAGTAAAAATTTTGCAAGTTTGTAATTATGAGAAGTAACACTCCCACTTCTACCTTTGACTCTGTAGTTTCTGGACCCACATGTTGTAACAATGGGAGAAGTCGTACTAAGAAATGCTTATTACATCAGAGTATATAGCAAATCTAATGGTACAGAAGCTTAAAGTTGCAAGGTTTATCTCCCAGCTGGCTGCCTGAGTCTTCCAGAGACCATTCCATTCACTCTGAGACCTGTTGTTACTTCTCCATGAGAAACGTGACAAAATCAGTTAATCTTCCCATGAAACCATCCCACTGTCTGATAACTTTTTCTGTAAAGTGAGTTTTTTGTTCAGAAGCAAAATTGTGTGGTGGCACCTGGGTGGCTCCGTTGGTTAAATGTCTCACTCTTGATGTTGGCTTGGGTCATGATCTCAAGGTTGTAAGATTGAGCCCCACATCAGAACTTGCTGGATGTGGAGCCTGCTTAAGATTCTCTCTCCTTCTCTCTTTGCCCCTCCCCCTCTAAAGAAAAGAAAAGAAAAGAAAAGAAAAAAGAAAGAAAGAAAGAAAGGAAAGAAAGAAAAAATTGTATAGTATGCAATTGTAATTAAGATATTCTGATATTTCATGGTGGTGCTAATGTCTAAAATATGGTGAACAATGATAGAAAATCCATCTCCAGTATAAGCATTTATTACAGTGAAGACATATTGTCATGGAAGTTGGAAAATTAGATCCTTCAAGAAGTTTCTAAAGGCACAAAGAATTGCTTGAACTGGTGACTCATTTCCTAGTGCTCCTTCTTTTTACTAAACTGTCACCTTTGCCTCTACTCATATTAATGGTCTGTGGGTTATTCTCAATATCCAGATCACTGAATAACAAAATAACAAAATACTGAACTTGAATCGAAGGTAATTCTTCATGTGTTGACACCAGGCAGTAGTGGACTCCTGTAGATTGTAACTTAGTGCAGGGTGGTCAAGGGCCTGATAGGACATCTATATAATAATAATGGATAGTAAATTTCCAACTTCCATAAAGGTGTGTTGTAGTCTAACAAAAATTAGACTGAGTATATCAGACGACACCCAATGTGTGATAGTGCTTTAGTAATCATAGTCCTTTGATGTCCCGACTTCAAATATTAAACCTCTGTTAGATCTCAGATCTAACCAAGATCTCTTTCCATGAGAATTATTTCCTAAAGTGTACGTGGATTTGCTTCAAAAGTCTAGGCACCTGCATTGCTTTTTTCCTATTGATGTTTGACTTGCTCATGGTATATTATCTTGATCTGAAGAAAGATGATACTAGAAGGTCATAAAGGCAAGTTTGCAATGTTTCTTGCCCTGAAGCAGAGACCAACAAGATAATATTATCTCTTGATGATGGAAAACGAGGAGGTTCTTGGCAACCTTATTTGTTATTCAGTCCAGCAGCACACCTAAATGTGTATCACCACATTCCATGGGATCCTAGTAACCCATTTCCTAATCCTGAGATTATTAATATCTTCACATTCAGGCAGATCAGAAAATCATACTAGATTCCTATTTTATTGATACTTACTATCTGTAATTATTCTGTGTTCATTTTTATTGTTTTATTTTAACTAATCAAAGTACAAAACATTTGCTTTCCAGTGGACATACCTGTCACCTTCTAGATGCAGTTTGAATTCATCTGATTGAGGAAATTCACATCATATTTAGAATTCAGTAGCTTTTGGGGGTGCCTGGTTGACTCAGTCATTAAGCATCTTCCTTTAGCTCAGGTCCAGGTCATGATCTGAGGGTCCTGGGATCCAGCCCCACATGAGGCTCCCTGCTCAGCAGGAGGCCTACTTCTCCCTCTCCTACTCCCTCTGTTTGTGTTCCCTCTCTCACTGCCTCTCTGTCAAATAAATAAATAAATAAAATCTTAAAAAAAAAAAAAAGAATTCAATGGCTTTTAATAATTTTGAAAATGCTTATTTTAGCTTTCCAGTAGTATAGTAAGGTATATTTCATTCCTGCATACAAACCATATTCTCTACAATAGTTATTGCTGTACAGTTTTAAGGGGATTACAGAAATGAGAAATACAAATTACATTATAAATTTTAAGATTTACAGTTTCCTTAAAACATGCATTTACAATAAGATTAAGCTTCTAGTTTAGAAAATTGGAAACAAAATGTGAACAATGTCTAATATTTTGATGGCTCTGGTATATAATGGAGATATAATGTCAAAAATAATAATACTAAGTCACATGACTTGAATCTTGTATTTTACCCATGTCCCAAGAGTAAAATAGGTTAGAATACATAGTTCTTAAATATCATATAGATAGATATTTATTTTAGTGCTGGTTTATAAATTTTCTAATAGTTTTTTTAAATTGTTTTTAAGGTAATGCTTTCTCTATTAAGTGTCCTGCAATGGTAATTAAGGCACTATTATTCTATGATAAGAAATAAGAATGAAGGATAAAATATATTGAAGTTACAAAATGTGTATAAAAGGGATTCTTTGACTTCACTTCCAGATCTACTAGTATTCTATGAAAGTGCTGGCAGGAACCTACAACTCCTTCCAAGCCTGACTCACTGCTCCCTAAGGATGTCCTCAATCTGAAGAGCAAACTTGTAGATCTCCATTTCCAATAAAGAATCCTATGTTTACCAGAGGGTATGGTCACAAGGTTAAATGCAATTGCTTATGCTTTGAAGATTCTCTCTTGCCTTCTTCGGATATCTCTTTACCTAATGCATGAGACTCATCTTCCTGCTATAGGTCTCCATGGAAAAAGCCAATCTGGCAGGACCCATCTTTGATAGACCCATGAAGAATGTATGATATCCTCTTTGGAAGGCTACTTGGTTGTTTTCAATCAGCTGTGTTTAAAAATAAAGCATACTATATTTTCTGCTTTAGCTTTAACAAGTTTCCCTATAATATGAGACTTAATGCACAGTTGCCTGGCCCAATAATAAAGCTTAGTATTTTATTGTCATTTAGCTATTGCCTATTTGCACTTATGAGTAGGTACCTGAGTGAGATCTTGAATGATAGGGTTTGCATACAAACATTACTTATATTAAAAATATGTGTGGATTTCACTTTGGCTTTTGGTTTTCTAGTTTTCAATGACTTATCAGGAACACGTTCCACTATAAATAATACACTATTTTTTCCTTTAACTCTATTAAGAAATACACTCATAGAAGCACAAAAGAGTATTTCTAATGTTTTAATCAGAAAATAAATTGGTTTTTAACTTTCACAACTTTAAGTTTTGGGATTTCTTAGTAAATGTAATGTAGGCAGCAATATGAAAAAGAACAACAGTTAAAAAGTATATAAATCAGGAAAGAACATTTTTAGTAATTTAGAATTTAACTGTGATAAACTTGTTCCTGCTGTTCTTTTAAATGATTTACATTAATCCATGAATGTCTAATGTGTTATTTTGTTTCAGCTGTATTTTTAGAGAATTGACACTTCAAATCATTGACTTTTTCATGAAAACTTGCCAAATTAGTGGCACTCATGATAATGTCTAAGATGTGGCTCTCATTATGAGAAAAGATTATGCATTTTTCAAGCATATCTAAATGAAAGTGCTAATTGCTCAAGATTGGATAATTTGTTTTCTATAATATGTTACATGGCTAATATAAAACAGATTTTCTAATATGTTGTATATTATAGAAAGTGTACTAATTTTAATGTATAAGTACTTTTTAATTTTGATTTTCACTTTGTAGTGTGGCTCCATGCAAACTTTCTTACTTTATTCTCACCCATGATAAAGAAATATATATATAATAATTTTTTGGTGTTGCATTTGGAGCTCAAAGGTCCATAATAATATTGAAATCATGTTAATGTTGTATTAAGAAAAAAAGCAGCACGCCTTCTGTCATTAACTCAGTCAAGTGATTTATACTAGGTAATTTCTGACTTTTAGAAATCAAGAAAGAGAATCAATGAGAAAAGGAAAACTTTTAGATGTCAATTCTTTTAGATTACATAAAATAACCAAAATATGTGACTTCTGCAAATGTGAAAATAAATATTTCTAAGGAAAATTTTATAGTGATTAACAATTATTTTATTATTAAGAATTATAACCACCAACATTATATATTCCTATAGATTTTTGGCTTAAAATTCATGTCAAATCCCATGCTAATTTCAGTAAAAGTTTGCTCTTAATTTTAATTCTTAATATATTAGAATCTCATGTTTGGAGGACCAGTTTTGATAAGGAGAAAAAAGAAAGGGGAGAAAATAAGGAAAGAAAAAATGAGTGACAGAGACACAAAAAATGAGCCAGAATTCTTTGTATTCTGATTGACAGTAGTCCCTGACACATTCTTTATTTCTATATCTAGAAAGTTGTATAATTTTCTATAAAATACTTAAGACTATTTGAAGCAATTTTTTGTTATTTGCAACTGAAGAAATGTTAACTATAACAACATAATAGATTTATAATAAACTAAATAATTAATTATATATGTACTTTTAAAATGTCAGGAATAAGTGAACAGACAAGGCAAATGTATCTATGACATGTTATTTACATTCAAACAATTCCTATGGTTAACTCCGAAAGGAGAAAGAGAAATGCACCAATGACAGCATATATATGAACAAAGATGTAGGATGAAATGAATTAGCACAGATAGAAAGGTATTAAGGAAAGCTGGAGCCTATGATTATTTTTCACATTGTTTTGAATACAGCGAACTAGTTCAGTATAGGAACCATGGAATGAGTGCTGTCCCTGTCTGCTGAGCCGACTTTCCCCAAATGTGGCGTTACTCTTTGGAATGAATTGAATTGTATTCTCCTGGTGCAAATTGCAAATTCTTATCAAATTATCAATTTATAATAAATTGAAAAGATTATATTGGACCCAAACACAAATGTATAAGGAGTAAACACAAATCAGTGATCTTTCCTTTGTACAAATTAACCCTCTGTGGTTTACTAATCTTGCATTTTCTAGATTACAGAATAAAGAGGTCTTTCACAGCAATTATTTATTTTCACCCTCAAGCTTTTAGACAAATACAAGGAGTCCGTTTCTTTAGAGAGACAGCGAGAGAGCAAATTCAAGCAGAGGGAGTGGGAGAGGAAGAAGCAGGCTTCCCCTACCACCCCCAGCAGGGAGCCAGATGCAGGGCTAGATCCCAGTTCCCTGGGATTATGACCTGACCAAAGGCAGGTGCTTAATGACCGAGCCACCCAGGCACCACAAGGAATCAGTTTCAATTAGATACTAGCCACTTCTGTGAGTATATGTTACAGTAATGACCTATGGCAGATTAACTGAAACCGTACTTTGTAATGACTTCACAGTGAGAAAATATACATGTGATAAAGTGTGGTTACTAGCTAGAATGTGATCCTCTTTCTATAAAGAATCTCCTAACCTAACATACTTCCAAACAAGGAAACGTTTTCAGTAAGAAAATACCTAAAATGATTCAATGAATAATCTCTTCTAGAGGACCTACTAAGATCATCTGATATTGACATAATATTTTATTGTGATATAATAGAGAGGATGCTTGAGAATCACTATTAGTATCAAGTTCTTAAAGCGATGTCTACTGCTTTAAGGTGGGGTCTTTCATTTATCTTTAATCTTGACGAAGACATCTTTCCTTTAACAAGTCAAAAGCTATTTAAATATTGGTCCATCCTGGGCGCCTGGGTGGCTCAGTTGGTTAAGCAGCTGCCTTCAGCTAAGGTCATGATCCTGAAGTCCTGGGATTGAGTCCCGAGTATGGGGAGTCCGCTTCTCCCTTTGACCTTCGCCCCTTTCATGCTCTTTCTCACTCTCTTTCAAATGAAGAAAATCTTTAAAAAAATATATTGGTCCATCCTATTTTGGGGACCAGATTTAGAACTATAGTCATCCATTGTGCCTAATTTTAAAGTACTTATGTTCAGGGCACCCTGGTGTCTCACTCAGTTAAGCATCTGACTATTGGCTTTGGCTTAGGCATGATAATGGGGTCCAGAGATGGAGGCCCCCATCCGACTCCCCATTCAGTGTGAAGTTTATTACCTTTTCCCTCTCCCTCTGCCCCTGCTCGCACACTCTAAATGATCCTAGCTATTAAAATATAATATTAAAACTAGCAAGCAATAATTACCTTTGGTAAAATATTTGAAAAATTTTACATTTTTCACAGTAGCCCTCTTATTGTTAATCATATATTTTTGTATTTTTGATTTTCTTTTTCTTTTTAAAGATTTTATGTATTTATTTGACAGAGACAGCAAGAGAGGGAATAGAAGCAGGGGGAGTGGGAGAGGGAGAAGCAGGCTTCCTGCTGAGCAGGGAGCCCGATGCTTTGCCTGGATCATGACCCCAACAGAAGGCAGACGCTTAACGACTCGGCCACCCAGGTGCCCCATCTTTTTCTTTGTTTTTAACAGATTTTTTATAGGAAAAAAATAACTCTAAAATTGACTGGAAATAGTTTCCATGTGACCAGTGATTTTTAAAAATAGCAACAAAAATGATGAAGAGTCTGTAGACTGGATAGTTGATATGATAGAAAATGTAGTGACTAGAAAACATCATGACTAATTAACTACCTATTCAATGCCTTTCAACACTGAGAAATAATGGATATAAAATTATTATCTCTAAGTTCCAAAGTTGCTGTTCCAATTACTGATATAGGATTCTAAAACTGGGGCCCTGTAACCTACATGTACTTTTCCTTGTATGATTCTACCAATAGAAGGTGTCAGGGGTATCTAGAATCTAGGCAAAAAGGAAATCTCCCCTTCTGTGTCACCTAGATAATGAGGACTTCCCTAGGCAGACAGTTGGTTCTAGAAGTGGTTCGTTCCAATCTCCAGGTTTTTTTCTATGCGCACAGAACCAGCTTCATTGGCATTCTTGAGGGCACCAGCTACAACAGGCTGCTCCCCCTCCTTTGCTCTTTGAGCTTCAGCTCTGCCTGGTCCTGCTCTAAGCTCCTCAGGTTCCACCTCCAAGCTGGGCAGTGTCTCCTTCGAAGTCCAGTTCCTGTGGGGCCTATTTCTAAGCTTTAAAGTGTGATAACCACATCTGCCTCCCTTTGTTTCCCCAGACCTAAGAATGCAAGTCATTCTCTATAGTTATTATTTCTGTGATACTTCATTTTCCGTGTTTTGTTTTTACAATGTTCTAAATCCTACTACATCTGTTAAATCCTTTTCTATATTAAATTCTCTTTGTTAAAATAAATCCAGTGTTGGGGAAAAAAAAAAAGTCATGGGGTAGAATTGGTGTATGTACGGCAGATGTTTACATTTTGTTATCCCTATAAGGTAATTAACATTCTTTGCCAATATATAGTGATAAGCAAAATATTTCCACACAGCCCAAACCTCTTTCCAGGGGATTAGATAGTGTACTTTAGGCTACATAATAGTTCTAATGGAGAAGTAGAGGATTAGATACATTTAAGAAAGATTTTATTGGTAAGTGCAACAGGACCTGATTATAGATTCTATTTGGAGTTCTTAAAAAAGAAGGTTTCTGTCATAGGTCACTAAGCAAATAGTTGTGTCAGTTACCAGGGGAGGAAAGTTAGAAGAAGAAATACATTCAGAAATGGGGAACATGGTACTTTTAGATGCTATCTTTGTAACATAATATAATGTAACAACCATGCAAAAATTTCAAATGCTTTCAATATTTGAATATGCAGTTAGAGACTCACAGGTAAGGTCCACAATAATATAAATAATTAAATTGGTTAGCAAAACATTAGCAGTGAAGCCCTAAGAATGCATGAGATCCTCAAAAAAAGCAAATAGACAAGAAGAGAAGCTAGATCTACAGACAGGAAGACATTCACCAGTCAGGCCCGAGGAGAAGTCAACAGGAAGGGGAACAAGCAGTCAGAGAGACAGCCAAAACAGACAAGACGAAACAAAAAAAAAGACATTGTAAAAAATACATGTGTTATACCACAGAAGCTAGGATCAGCTAAGAGAAATTAAAGAGTTTAAAGAAGGAGTAAATGATTAAATATGTTGTATACTGCTGAAACATCAAATAAGATGACAGTTAATCTTTTGGTGACCTAGAGTTCACAACTACATTGGAGTGACTGACTTTGGATGGGGTAGGAGAAAAAAATTAGAGGAGATTGGGGGATGTATGCTGTCACAATAAGAAACACAATGTTTAGACTTTATTTCTCTGGTCAGCCTCTCTGAGTCTATTAAGTGGTTCAGATATTTTTAAATTAAAAAATTTAAATTTTTTAAATCAAAAAAATTAATTTAATTAAATTAAATTTAATTTATTTAAATTTAAATTTGGGGGTGCCTGGGTGGCTCAGTGGGTTAAAGCCTCTGCCTTTGGCTTGGGTCATGGTCTCAGGGTCCTGGGATCGAGCCCTGCATCGGGCTCTCTGCTTGGCGGGAAGCCTGCTTCCTCCTCTCTCTCTCTCTCTCTGCCTGCCACTCTGCCTACTTGTGATCTCTGTCAAATAAATAAATAAAATCTTTAAAAATATATATATATGTGCATATATCCTATATATACACATATATACAGAGATATATGTATATATTTCATAACCTGAATTGCTGTAGTAGATGCAAGATAAATGAGCTGAGATAAAAATTCTCACACTCAATATTTCCAATCAACTCTAGAATTATCTTTCTTATTAAAAAAAGAGCAAGGAAAATAGAAACTTAAAAAGGCAAAAATAAATTATTAATATAATGAAAGGCTATAGTGATAAAATATACTTTCAAATGTTAAAATAATATTAAATATTGGTGTTAAATATTAATGAACTAATAAAATAGTAGTAAATACTAACATTTCAAATATTGAAATAATTATTGCAAGTTAGTTTTAGTATTAAATTTTCACAGTTGGGATCATTTGTGTGGGTGTATTAGTGATCACTGATTTTCTCTAAGTAAAACACTGATGTCACTAAGTATTACAACAGAATGAAACTGTACAGTCCAAAATTGTAAAAGTCAAGTCATAGACTAATTAATTTATGTGAAATATTTGATACTCAGTACTATCTATAACAAGAAAAAAAATTTAGTAGACATGCTGCAATTAACATTGGTGCAGTTATGTATAGGAGTTTGCAAAGTGTTTGTGATTAAATATGTGGATGTGAATTAAGTAAAATAATTTTAAAATCTAAATTACGTCTTTGAGACAGGTTATTAATTCTTACAAACTGAATGTAGCTACACTAAAACAAAGATCCCCTGCCCTTTCTAGGAAAGAAAAGTTTACTTAGAACTAGGAAATAACTTAGATTTTAGCAGAATCTAGAATATGACTCCAAATTTACTCTGGTAAAAGGACTGTAATGATACAAACATGCTGAGTCAAATAATGATTGGATTATAGCCACAACTTTCCACACATGTATGTTATAATTTTACATAAAATCATAATTAAACCATACCTGAAATGGACTTACCATCCATCTTTTATGTTTATAGAAGTAGGTACTTATTTGATTGTATCACCAATCAGTGAAAATTCATCTATTTTATATAGAATGATTATAGCTGTTATATATCCCTATTGGGCAAGATATTGCTCATCTGAACATAAACAATAGTAAGTTTATTTTCAAAGTGTTCATCTGGAAGTTGCTTTTGTTTGTGGCCCTTCTGTACATGAATAGAAAGGTTAAATTTCACCATGATTAAAGAAACACTGCTTTCTGAAGTAATGGCCATTTTCTGTCCATACTATTACATAAAATATTCTACATATATTTGGAAATAGAGTCACACTTTTCAATCATATGTAGAATATAAGAATATAAGAAATATGTAGAATATAAGAATATAATAGCCCAGAGAATCATAAGGGAAGGGAGAAAAACTGAATGAGAAGAAATCAGAGAGGGAGGCAAACCATAATGAACTCTTTTTTTTTTTTTTTTTAAAGATTTTATTTATTTATTTGACAGAGAGAGAGATCACAAATAGGCAGAGAGACAGAGAGAGAGATGAGGAGAAGCAGGCTCCCTGCTGAGCAGAGAGCCCAATGCGGGACTCGATCCCAGGCCCCTGGGATCATGACCTGAGCCAAAGGCAGAGGCTTAACCCACTGAGCCACCCAGGCGCCCCCATAATGAACTCTTGACTGAGGATTGTGGAAAGGGAGGTTGGTTGGGGGATGGGGTAACTGGGTGATGGGTTTTTTTTTTTTTTTAAAGATTTATTTACTTATTTATTTGACAGAGAGATCACAAGTAGGCAGAGAGGCAGGCAGAGAGAGAGAGAGGAGGAAGCAGGCTCCCTGCTGAGCAGAGAGCCCGATGCGGGACTCGATTCCAGGACCCTGAGATCATGACCTGAGCCGAAGGCAGGGGCTTTACCCACTGAGCCACCCAGGCGCCCCTGGGTGATGGGTATTAAGGAGGGTATGTGATGTAATGATCACCGGGTGTTATGTGCAACTCATAATTATTGAACACTACATCAAAAACTAATGATGTCCTATATGCTGGCTATTGAATTTAAAAAAAAAATTATTTTTAATACAGTAGTTAATAAGGTGCTGGTGCAGATTGAAATCAGAAATGTGACATGATAGGGAGGAATTTTAGAAACATTAATTGAGCTGAGGAAATAAATTATATTACTATTTACAACAAGAAAGAATTACAACTATAGACTGTGAAAAGTGTGGGGAATAGAAAAGATTAATGAGTGAAAATATAGAGTGACCTAAAGTTGGAAATCAGCACTGGGAAAGCCTACTAGCTTTTTCATGCATGGGCTTGATAATTTTATACTGGGATGTTGTCACAAAGGAATAGTTTTAGAAATTTTAAAAAAGAATAGACATTGCTTCAGGGGAATTTTTCTAGGAGAGTTGTCAAAATAAATAAGAAACTTGTAATCCCCAAAAGACAAAGCATGTTTTTCTCCTTGACACAGATATGGTATATAAACAATATCTACATATATCTGTCATTCTTGACTGATAACTAGTTCCATTAACTTGGATGCCTACTGATACACCAGGTTTACACATACTCTGGAGGTTTGATTAGATCACTAGTCAATTATGATAATACATGAAATGTGTATATTACCTTACATAATCAAGTATTTGTAGATTCCTTTCTATATTCTTGGATTTTCATTTGCTTTCACTTTCTCTAATTTCTTAATAACTTTTTTCTTTACTTCCCAGTGATAAATAGAAACATGATCATTAAAAAAGAAAATCGAACCAAACTTACCTTATTAAATAATTGCTTGTTTAACTGAGTACCATAAAAATGTACAAATTCTGACTAGCATAGGCTATTTTGACTCTTAGATACCTCTCTTTTTAGGAAATCTACAGAAATTTTGCTCAGCAAATGTACTTAAAAAGGCATATAAGTGATCAATTGTTGGACTTAACTTATGAGTCTGTCACAAAATATAGAGGAAATAGGGAATAATAATTTGGTACCATAGTTGCTGATATGTAACAATATTGAAAGGACTAAAAAGCAATTGTTATGTTTTTTCAATTTCAAATACATATACTAAGATAACTATATTCCATTATAATTTATTTTATAGTTTATTTTATTTTATAATAATTAATCATATTCTATTAAAATTTCATCAACTTTATTTGAATATATTTAGAATACAAATTATTGAAAGTAGTATGACAACATCCATATGTATATGTGTATATATATATTATCAAATTATATTATATTTTAATAGTTTTTTTATAGTCTGTACACACAGACACACATAAACACACAGGCACACACATGCACAACATTTTGATGATTCAGACACTATATTTATATATGTAATTATATACATATATATGCAATTTATGCACCTAGATATATAATTTGGAAGTAAGTTGTAGAATTTATGACACTTAAACCATAAATACCTCATTATGAGTTTTTAACCATAAGACTATTTTCTTACATAGCCATAGTAGTGTTATCATATGTAAGAAAATAGTCTGCAATTCTATAAAAAATTAACAATGCTAGAATAAGTCTATATTATGTGTTCAAATCAGCTCCTCTGACTATTGGCTCTAAAATGCCTTTGATAGCAGCGGCTGTTCCTCCTCCTCCTTATCCTCCTTTGTCTTCCTCTTCACTCTACTTTTTAAACAATTGGCTGTTATTTATCTTTGATACCTTTTGACAGCATCACTGCAATGTATATGTGTTATATATATGTTATATATATATGTATATATACATATATATATATTAGAAAATGGGCTACATACTCATGGTCTAGTAAATGTCTTCATTGCTCCCTAACTAGTGATACTGCTTTGCTAAACTTCTTTTTGTTTTTTGCCAAGACACCTGGAAAACCTCATTTTCATATCTCACCTTATATATGCTTTTGAATAGCAAACTAGGTCCTCTTATTTTGCATAAAGTATGAAGGAAGCGATATGAAAATCAGGTTTCCAGGTTCCAGCACTAAAATTTATTTTCATTAATGTTTTCTCATTTTCTTAGCCCATTTGGTTATTCCCCAGTAAAACTACACACTCTCAAGATTATTTTCAGAATTTACATCATTGCCTTAAATAGATGTCTAAAATTGTAGTGACTTCTATTTTCACACAAATCAGATTAGGTATTTGTACATCTCTTCCTTGCAAAAAAGTATGCAATTTTGATTGGCTGTATCTATGTAGATGCAAATAGTTTTCTCTTTGTTTGTTTAAGTTCAATGTTAATTAAATACTGATTACAATCTTAAGAATGTTCATTACATATTTACTCTTTGGTTATTTTCTAAATAATCTTTATTACTCAGGTTATCTTCTAAATATACTAAAGTAATAGCTACACATCAGTTTTGTTTTGGTTTTTTTTTTTTTTTTTTTTAGTTACTGGAATGTCTTCACATAAATTTGTGTTTGAACTTTGATTTTATTTATCCATAAGCCTTAAATTTCTGAATCTCCAATAAGTCGGAGCGAATTTTCAGTTACCCACAATGATATGGGATTGTCAAGGTAGTGCTGAAGCTTTTCTTTTCTTTCTTTTTTTTTTTTTTGCAGTTAATACTGAAATATCTAATAATAAAGTTTCAATTATTTTAAAAGTAGATAACAGTGCAAAGAAGTAACGATGTCAAAGTCAGAAAACTGCCTTGAATCTCCCAAGTTAACCCTTTTATTTCCCTATTCTGGTCGTCTTCATGTTGATAAGAAGGCTGACCTCTACTCAGACCATATATGAGGAAAACAAGAGTGCTGTAACCTTAAATATAAAATTTTGTCACTTATATCCCACACACCTATTGCTTTGGAAAGGGTATAGTTTTAAATATAGAAGAACTAAAACGTGAAAATATAATAATGAAACACTTATAAAACACTTATAAAAATGAAAAAAAAGTGAATGGTATGAAAATGTCCAGAATATACAGTAATTAAATGAAAATTTGTGAAAGCAGTACCTGAATTTAGGCATTTTCTAAGAGATGGATTTGCTATTAAATTTGCTAAGTGTATTGTCAACAGCAAGTGATTATGTTATTTTTTTTTAAGATTTTTATTTATTTGTTTGACAGACAGAGATCACAAGCAGGCAGAGAGGCAAGCAGAGAGAGAGGAGGAAACAGTTTCCCTGCTGAACAGAGAGCTTGATAGCTTGATGAAGGGCTCATGCTAGGACCCTGAGATCATGACCTGAACCAAAGGCAGAGGCTTGAACCTACTGAGCCACTCAGGCACCCCCTGATTATGTTATTTTTAAAAGAGATAGACTTCATCAGGCATTTAGAACCATATTTTTAGGGTTATTTCTTTGTTAAGTTAGAAATTGCTAAATTTTTGTGTGTGGTGTAAGGAAATGGTCCAATTTCACAGACCTGTACCCCTGGGGATAAAAATATATGTTTATAAAAAATAAAAAATTAAATAAAATAAAAAAAAAAAGAAATTGCTAAATTTAGCAAATTGAAATAGTCAGACTTTATTAACTTTACTAGATACAGCACATTGATCTTAGCTTAGTTGACTTGAATTATTTTGGTCTCTCATATATCAGTTGGACAAAAACAAATTTACTTACTCTCTTAAAATTCTGTTTAAAAACATTCACAATTATTTCTTTTTTAAACTTTAAATACAGGTATATAAAGAAATAGATCCTAGAACACACACACAGATATACTTTTTTTTTCTTTGAATTTTCCGAATATTTTGTGGAAGAAAGTGAGACACAATTTATCTGTTATAAGCATATGCATATGACTAGCTTTTCCCTGCATAAACTTACGAGCTATATTTCTTTCTGTATCTTGGCTAGTCACATTTTTCATGTTCCAACAAGGCAGGCAATATTTTACTTTAGCTTTGAATAAAATCTTAGAAATTTGGAAATAAAGAAAAATATTTTTTAGTAAGTGTATGCAGATCCCTGTCATCTGTTTATAACCTCTATGGAACATTTTACATGTTTTAATATTTCTCCTCTCTATTAAATATTATCAGCAGTCTGAATTATGCTATAATATCATAACTTAGTTCTAAGTCAAGCCCCTTTAAAGTTAAAGATGCTCCAGCAGTCAAGGATAAGCAGTCTCTAACATCCTCCAGGAAAACCCTAATATAAGACACATTAGCATTTCCTCCCAAATAGGATAGCTCATCCCCAGTGAGAGTTTTCTAATAAAATTAATTTGCTTTTCTTTTTGCCTAGATCACAAGGATACCTAAAAAAAGATCCTGCTTTTTCTCTTTTGTTGTTCTTCAAGATGGACACCTGCCTATTTATTTTTTATAATATATTCACATTCTTTCCTGCAGTCATTTTTTTCCAATTCATTTAATTCATTCCTAAAGGAATTCAACACTAGACATGACTTGTTCATGAGTAAACACCCAGGTTTCAAAAGAGTTATGCAAAACCCTGAGTAATTTTCCATATATGATGGAAGAGTGTCCAAGCATATGTGATTTTGTGTATGCACAGGCAAATTATTCTACTACTCAACTTTTTCTAAATGTGAATAATTATATGAGAAAAGAAGAGTGTCATAGAAAAGGAGCATTAGTTCCAAAAATTATGAATCTTGAGCATTTATTTTAAATATAGTATTCATAACATCTCCAAACAATCCCCATTGGCATGCCCGGGTCTCTAGTTAATTGCATGTCCTTTTGTTGACCTTTATATTGCTTGGATAGAATTACACATTTGTCTTTTACCAAGCACTTTCAAATTTTTATGAAGGCATCTATATCTATAACATCAAAACTAAATGATATAAATACCAATAAAGCTGAGTGATTTTGTTAAGGAGGATACACTGAACACCTCTTTCTCACAAGATGTCCTTTTATTGTTTCTCTCTTATTATTTCAAGCCAATGAGCAGTCTTTTTAGTTTGTGTGTTTTTTTTTTTAAGATTTTATTTATTTATGGGCGCCTGGGTGGCTCAGTGGGTTAAGCTGCTGCCTTCGGCTCAGGTCATGATCTCAGGGTTCTGGGATCGAGTCCCGCATCGGGCTCTCTGCTCAGCGGGGAGCCTGCTTCCCCCTCTCTCTCTCTGCCTGCCTCTCTGCCTACTTGTGATCTCTGCCTGTCAAATAAATAAATAAAATCTTTAAAAAAAAAAAAAAAAAAGATTTTATTTATTTATTTGACAGACAGAGATCACAAGTAGGCAGAGAGGTAGGCAGAGAGAGGTGGGGGAAGCAGGCTCCCCGTTGAGCAGAGAGCCCAATGCAGGGCTGGATCCCAGAACCCTGAGATCATGACCAGAGCTGAAGGCAGAGGTTTAACCCACTGAGCCACCTAGGCTCCCCAAGCCAATGCATAGTCTTAACAATTATAGGGAAGCTACTAAAATAAAGGACTACTGGTTCAAAGCATGTATTGGAAATCTAAGAATTCTGTCATTACTTTATCCATTTATACTTTCCAGCAAGTGTCAGCTACATAATTCGCAGGTCCCAGTAAAAAAATGAAAACACTGGAACACTTCACCACATTTTTAAAGTGGTATGATCAGTATAAAGCTTTTCCATTCTTCTGCAGTCTCTCTCAAGTTGTCATGGTATTTTTTATTTGCTATTTAATGCCTTTCTAAATAAAATATAATTTTATGTTATTAGCATATGTTTACTATTCATCTTCATAACATGCCAGTTTTTAGTGTGAATATAAGAGCATTTAACTCCTCTGCAATAACTGAAATTATGCCATTTTTTTATTGAAGAGCTTGTACATGCATATGCATTTCTTTCTTACCCAAACAGTGGAAGCACAGCACAGAAATGAAGACAACAGTTTTTGTTTCATTTACTGATGCATGTGCATTCTACCAACACACTTCAGCCTACTGATGAGTCAAGGACTGAGAGAAGAAAGAATATGAGTTGCCCCACCTCTCCCTCTCCTCCTATGACTGTATTTTCAGTTTAAGTGTCTGGTGTGGGAAGCAACATGAGTAAGAGAAGATATGATCGAGTCTCTTGGAGGGTTTATGTTTCTTAGAATGCAACTGCCTTCTTTCTGCATTTGAAACAAATTCTAGTTCTAACAGAAAACATGTCTCTTGGAGAGCTGTTGGTGTCCCATTCACCCAGCCATAGACATAACACACTTTGTACTCACTTGGTGTTTTGCTGAGCTATTGTGCATTGTGAGGTCTTTGGAATTTGGTGTTGCTGGAGCATTACAAAAGCTCTAAGTAAAACGGTTGCCAAAGGACATAGGATGCAAATATTATATATATCACCACTGTCCATGTACTTGGGTTATTGGCCCAGTGGATTTCACTTACCAATCACAAGATCAAAAATAAAATTAAGAATTTCAAGACAGCACAGGAACACATTAGAGCAAGTGCAGGGCCTTCCTGGACTCCAGGCTCCTTGCAGTTATATTAATTGCATACCCATAGAGCCAGAACTGATTAGTAAACAGGACGGTGTCTTTATGTCATATGACTTGCTTTCATGAGCCCATGTCTTCTCACTTCTTAGGCAACCACATTTTAGCAAGTTTTGTTTTTTTTTCCCCTCTGTTATTTTAAGATCACATTAATTGTGACAAATAATCTATGATTTGTGTGGGAGAAAGCAGTTCTGGATATTATAATGAATATGCTGGTTTTTATCTATTTCCTCTATTTTTGCTGTGATATTCACCAGCACCACCATCTTTATCTGGTGCCACTGGGTACAAAGCCTCCTTTGTTTCTTAAAACGTAGTCCTATCTTTTTAAAGGCAAGGAAAGTAAACATCTGTCTGTGAAGTCTGAGGAAGAAAGGTTTTCTTATATAAACTATTGAAAAATACATGTATTTTCAGTCTGTCTCATGCCCTTGACTTCAGGATAAGTGCCAAAGTGGCTGAGTCTTTCTGGACTTCTGTAATTTGAATTGACTCATTCTCAGTGACATCCACCCTCCAATAGGTAGATATGTTTAAGCTGCTGTGTCAGTTATGATTCAGTAAATGCCTTTCATCTTCAGGATGTTGTTGCTATCTTTATTTATTGTTTTTCAATTTAATTTTATTTTTTTCAGGGTTCCAAAATTCAGTGTTTATGCACCACACCCTGTGCTCCATGCAATACGTGCCCTCCTTAATACCCACCACCAGGCTCACCCAACTCCTTATCCCCCTTCCCTTCAAACATGCTGATATCTTTAATTACATTTCTTTTCCCTCATGGTTTTATAACCTTAATAACTTTTATCACTTCAATTATTCTACTATTATGTTTAAGTATTACTAGAATGCAAGTTTTTTGTTTCCTTGGGTTTTTTTTTTTTTTTTTGTAAACTTCACGTTCGTCTATTTTATTTTTTAAAGCTTTTACTTATTTATTTGACAGAGAGACACAGCGAAGAGAGGGAACACAGCGGAGGGAGTGGGAGAGGGAGAAGCAGGCTTCTTACCAACCAGGGAGCCTGATGCAGGGCTTAATCCCAGGATTCTGGGATCATGACCTGAGCTGAAGGCAGATGCTTAATGACTGAGTCACCCAGGCACCTTGCTTGTTTTTGTTTTTTAATATGCTTCCTGACAATCTTCCTGAAACCAAAATATGAAATAATGAAAAATATTGTAAAGGATCACTGATGCTTTCTCTCTGAGGAAAATGTGTTGGCAGATTTCCTTTTGTTGCATTAGAAACCAAAGCATATAAAAATTCAAAGAGTATCAGTTTGAATATCTTAAAGGGGAATTTCCAGTGGCACTCAGACGTCACCATTTTTCAGACGTCACTGAGAGCAAACTGATGCTGCCAGCCAGGGAGAAGAGAGGGGGTTGAGCAAAATGAGTGAAGGGGAGTAGTGGATACAAGCTTTCAGTTTGGGAATGCACAGATCAGGCATTAAGGGTGCAGCAAAGGAAATATGGTCAATAGTATTGTAATAGTGTTGTATGATGCTAGCTGATAGCTATACTTGTAGTGAGCATAGCATAGCATATACAGTTGTCTAGTCACTATGTTGTACACCTGAAACTAATGTAATATTGTGTCAACTATACTTTATTTTTTAAAATATGTTTATTTATTTATTTGAGAGAAAAGGAGATAGAATAAGAATGGGGAGAATGGTGGGGAGAGAGGGAGAAGGAGGGAGAGAGAATCTCAAGTTGACTCCCTGCTGGGTCCAGAATAAATTGTGGGGCTTGATCTCAGGACTCTGAGAGCAGACCTGGGCCAAAATCAAGAGTTGGATACTCAACCAACTGAGCCACTCAGGAGCCCCTTGGTTATACTTTAATAAAAGATTTTTTTAAATAATAAATCTCATTAGATTTAAAGACAAAAAAAAAGATCCAGAGTAGTTGATGAAATTCCAAAAATAGGGGTAGAACATTGCAAATGCTGTGATAGTGTAATATGATTTGAAAATAGCAAGGTTTTGTTTTTGTTTTTGTTTTTGTTTTAAAGATTTTATTTATTTATTTATTTATCTGACAGAGAGAGAGAGAGCGCAAGTAGGCAGAGCGGCAGGCAGAGGAAGAAGGAAGAGAAGGTTCCCCACTGAGCTGGGAGCCGGAAGCAGAACTTGATCCTAGAACCCTGGAATCATGACCTGTGCCAAAGATAGACCTTAACTGACTGAGCCACCCAGGTGCCCCAAAATAGCAAGTTTGATACTATACTGGAGTCAATATTAAGAATATAAGTAATCATTTAGTGGAAATTGCAGATCGGTAGGTAGTCCACATTCATTTTCAGAGTTCAGAGAAATTTTGAGAATTATAATCAGAGGATGATGATCAAATGTACTTATTCATAAGTCATATCTCTTTTCAAAATTCACACAAGAAATTTTCATTTAGACAGTGGGTATTGGATTTAGGTAAATCATAAATTTGGAAACAAAGGACTCATCAAAAAATGCTCCAATATTTCCCTCAGAGTAGTTTCACTTACTTGGTGTTATGAATTTACAAATAGCCTTCATATATATTTGAATCAAATGTACTTGAAATCAAATGTACTGATTTCAGTATAATGTTAATAAATTTCTTCACTAAGTGAGGTGCACAAATATAATCATTACCCCAAAACTGAGATAGTTGTTTTTTGGTTGTTTTGTTTGTGTGTGTGTGTTTCTTTCTGAAAGCTAAGCTTTATTTTTTTTCCCTTAAATTTCAGGCATTCTATGGCTATTAGTATTCACTATTTCACATTACTGTAAAAAGCTTCAAGGCAAACATCAGTCTTCTTTAAAGGCCAAAATATTTATTCATTCAATTTTAATTTATAGTTTTCATAGTTTGTTGCATTATCTCAAAGCTTCACTAATTCATTTTAATTTAGATTCAATATTTCAAAACTGCTTTTTAATTCTTCCCAACACTTTCAGTCCTCTGCATTGCCATTCACTGTTACTAATTGAAATAATAATTACTTATATAGTAAGTGTAAAGGGCATTTTTAAGGCCCAATGATTGACATTTAATCCATTTTCTATTAGTGCACACTCCTATCACAGTGTACGAAGGTTTTGATTTTGATACAAAGATTTAAATTCTTATTATAATACAGAGCTTTAAGTTAAGATATTGTAGTGAAGAATGGAAAGCTGTGAAGACAGGGCAGTTTTCCATCCTATTCTTCAAAAAAATTCTAAAAATGAACAAAGGTCAACCATGCTGCAGGCATAGTCAGTTCTTGCCTTTAAGATATAAAAACAAACCAAAGGGTCCCTCATTTCAAGGAGTGTATAATAAAGTGGAGGATACAGACAATAAATAGAAAAACAGGTAAATAGAGATAGTGATAAGATTGGCATTATACTTTTTACTAGAGTTTTATAAACAACAGGCAATTACTAAATGCTTTTGAGTGCATGGCTTATGTCTAATAATGTTCTTCAATTTGCAAATGAAGCTTCTTTGGAAACGTCATTGTATTTTGGAGAACACTATATAACTATATATCAATAATCATAGTGCACTTTAAAAGATACCTTAGTTATTTTAAAATAAATGGCCTTTTAGGCAGCTCATTTTTAAGTCAGAGAGGAGAGGATAGTTAAGTATTATTCTTATATTATTCAGCTCTACTTAAATCTAAATCTGATCAAGTCAATGAAAGACCAAGTACTCCTAGTTCAGTTAAACTGCTCCTACTATACTTGTATAATTCTGGGAGAGGTAACAACAAAGTGTTTGAACAGACAACAAGGTCAAATTCAGAGATGTCAGGCCTTTGATGCCCAACATAGAACATTGGTAGAACTTTGATTGCCACCAATTTTCTTTGTTTATGACATCTGCTTCCTGTGGTATGGAAAGTGGAGACAGATGCAGAAATAAAGTGTAGGACAAATATTAATTGTGACAATCAGTGTTCTTGAGGTTTTGAAAGAACAATTTTAAAAAGCTGACAAGTCATCGTAGACAATAACTGAATCTGTTCAAACAGAGAAGTTGATAAAACAAAACAAAGAAACCCTGGGTGTAAATAAAACAACTTTTAAATTGGAAGACATAGAAAGTTTATATTTCATAACGAAATTATGAAAGTTATATTTCATAATAAAATTATATTTATAATTTCACATGATTTCAATGAAATAGTGTGATTTAATTAAAAAATGGGAAAAAGAATTTATTAGTTAATATCGAAATACATATGGTACGCCTCTTATAATTTTCCTTAAAATAGAAGAGATTACAAAATTAATTCTATATTCGTCATTGTTAACAATTACTACTAAATTTTTTTCTGAATGAATACATTTATTGATCTTTAAGGATGCAGACTTTAGATTCAGGTAGACTGGTTTGACTCTTCCAGGGCCTGGACAACAAGGCTGCCTTAGCAGGGCTTCTCCAATTAGCAGTTTTGTGACTTTTATTCACTTTTTTTATTTACATTTTTTTTTTTTCAGAGTGTGGTCATGTATGCATGGGTCCAGGGCAGGACAAGGGGGTTGCATAGAGGGAGAGGGAGAATCTTAAGCAGGCTCCACACCCAGCATGGGGCCCAACACAAGACTTGATGAGGTGTTTCATTTCACAACTGTGAGATCATGACCTGAGCTAAAGTTGAGTTAGGTGCTACCTTAACTGACTGAGCCACTCAAGCATCCCTTTTATTCATGCTTTTTAACAATTTTTAGCTTCTTTATGTGTAAGCAGAGACACTATGAACTTTATAAGATTCTGTGAAGTCAAATGAAATAATACTAATATATCTATATTTGTGAATATAAAATATAACAAAAATACAATTGGCATAGAATATGTGTTTAATACATTCTTACTGAAGAAGAAATAAATGAACTATTTTTAAAAATGAAAGAAGAGGCACTTTTAGTATGATAATGGCAAAGCTGTTATCTTTCAAGATTCTAAAGTGGAGATATTTTGGTAATTCCAGCATGTTGAACAAGACAACATACAATCATTAGACTTATCATTAAGACTTAAAAGAGGGAAAGTAGAAGTAATATTTTCTGGTAACTAAGAAAACTTAATATTGCCCTCAAGCTATGACTATGTGCACCTATGTTTTGAACCTTACATGGCACAAATACAGATTTCTAATAAGAAACTACTTTATGGACACTGTTTTAATATGGCACTGAGGTATTTTGAGTCTGGCATTTTTTTTTTTTCTATTTTGGAAAAGTATCTAATGCAATTTTCATCCTCCAAGCAGATGTAACTTATGATGAGCTATGTCCAGATGAACATTCTTTTTAATAAATTTTGTGTTGTTTGAACAACGTTTGAACAAAGTGAATTGGGAAATGATTGCTACAGTTTATCAGTGGTAACTTCCATTTCCATTAATTGTCCTTCTCCAATCCATCTCCTTGCGCATCAATCCATAATACATTTATTTATCAATTTAGTGTTTGTGAATGTACCCCCGTAAAACTTGGAGTCATTTTGAGCCACTACGCATGTACTCAACAGAGTGGAGAAAAATAGTATTTGGTCAAATGACCATAATACAGAGCAGACTGCAATAAAGGCATTAATAAAAGTTAAATCTTTCTGGAAACTAACATGTACTAAGTAACCACCATACATGAGACTTTTTTGGGCTCAATTTGTACACACAAATGTACACAACCTCTGTCTTATTTTTATTTTCCCAAAACATTGTGAAATCAACCATAACATTACCATTTTACAGATGACAAGAAAAAAACTTTAGTTAGTAGAGGCTAAGATATTTCATAGCGTTCTATCTCAATATATCTTGTCATATTACTTAAAATCTATAGAGCACCCTACAAAATTGACAGTCTCACAACTCCCACCCTGCAGGCCTACTGTCAAACTCTGACATCAGCTGTTTATAATCTTTCACCTGGACTACTGCTAGTTAATTCTATGCCTCCAGGTTTAAATACCTCCCCTCTTCTTTCCACATATCAGTAAAGTCTGCTCATGTTACTTCTCTATATAAAATCCTTCAGGGATTCCCTATTGTGTGAGGATGAAGGAAATGCTCTTTGCATGATACACTGAGCCCTCTTTGAGTTGCTTTCTCCTGTTCTACTCCGCTTCTCCCCTGCAGCTCCTCCCCTGCAACTTGATGCTCCTGTCTGACAAAATGAGTTGTAGTTTTTGATCTGATTGTGCACAATCATGTCTCATGACTCTGAGCACATTTTTCCTCAGTTTGGATTTCCATATTCATTCATTCTTCAAGTACTGACTCAAGTATCCCTTCTTCTATAAAGCATGTCAGACTAATAAGATAGTTATTCCTGAGATGATCAATACCATGCACCATATAGGTCCCAAAAGTATGGTAAGATTTTTTCCCCAAAAAAATAGGCCTCAAAATAAAATGAATTACCTTATATTTGAATTTCTTATATTACAGAACTCTTTTCAGTTTCTTAATGACTGAATTATGACTTCAGGTAAAAAAAAAAAAAAAAAAACTGAGGAAAAAACAATTCCCTGAAACAACTTTAATTATTTCAGACTTTGGGTACTTCTTTAGGTAACCTAATAGGATATTTTTTTTTAATATATGACAGATTGTGATAGATTGTTATTCAAAAATTTAGGGCTCAATTATTGCTGTTGGATACTAGCAAAAACGATCCACTTAAAGATCATTTCTGAAAAGTCATAGCTTAAAGTATTATACAACTAAAACATAAACCTCAAGAAAATTGAAGAAAAGCATGTGAGGAAAAAAACAGTACTAAGGTAATAGCATGCAGTAAAATTTCCTATGATGGCGTTATACAGGATTTTTTAAATGCTGTGTTTCAGAAAAGAGGCAGAAGTGAAGATAATGTACTTTAGAAACTGTGTTAGGTGACTCATAAAGTAGATGTCCTGATGACTGGACAGTTGTCTAGGATTCACATGAAGGTTTAAGACAACTCCTTCATACAATACAAATTTAAAAAACACCATAACTTTATATTGATATTGTACTTTATCTAGTGGTACTTTAATTGTCTGAATGTAATAAGTAGTTTTTGTATTAGAAGTATATATTTATCCAGTTCTTTTAATTCAGGATAAACCAAAATACTCTTGTTGCCTTTTATTACGTGGAAAATAGAGAACTGTCTCATCGTCTGGTATCTTATGTTTTGGGACATATGCAATACTTCTTTTTATGACTCTTTTGCTTTGTATTAATTTTTATTGGTCTTTTTTAATATGCCACTAATTCCTTGCTGAAGAGATAATGTAAGCTGCATAAGGAAGGGCTATTTTGTGAGTAAATGGCTTTATCACCATTTACTGAGTTCTGAGCTCAGAGTGCACACTTAATACATAATGCTAGCAGGGATCACCAAATTACTGTATCTTCAGCCATTTTGGTGTTTGACACACAGTAAACCAGACTTATGTTTTCTAGTGGGAATATATTATTGTAATAATACTGAATAAATGAGTATCAAACAGTGGCTGAGCAGAGGAATCCTGAATCAAACCAGATTTGTCTTATGCTAAATCTCACAGTATTTCATTGTCTCTGGAAAAACAAACTGTTAGATTATTCCCATCTTTGAGTGAGGGCGGCAGCTTGATATGAAACACATTATGAATTTATTAAGGCTGAACTGAAATTTCCCATAGCTGCTTTATAATGTCTTACTTCTAAATGAAATTTTATTTATCAGCCAGTTTTTAGGTCAAGAGTTCTTAGATGAGTGGCACTCCCAATAGCACAAGCTGCTTTCCAGGTAGAAGTTAACATTAAATGCTTGAGGTTGAATGGCTAGTTTTTACTCTGCCAGGAAGAGTTCACAAAGGCCTTATAAAACCAGAAATTGTTTACTCCCTAGATAGCCAGAATAAAGGGTCTTTATGTAAAGAAGTTCATTAAAGCATCCATTTTCTTCACCCACTCCCTCTGTAGTTCAGGCTGCAAGCCTAGCAAATTGCTGACACGGAAATTCTGATCCAGCCCTATTCTATCCCTTTGGAAATAGGATGCCTTGATTAGGTCCAGGTATCCAATGTCAACTCTATTAAGACTTACAACAATCTGTATCCAGTCTTTTTGATTCTGAGAACCAAACAATCCCATACTAGACTCTTTGTGTGCTGGAGACAAGTCAAAAGAAAGACTTTTGCTGAGTCATTATATTAAATCTTGATAGCTATTAAGAAAATCTAATTATTGTTTCCTTAAAGTGTTTTACATTTATAATGCCGTACTTTATACTACCCTACTTTTATTCATGTACCTATCTACATGATTCCTTTAAAAAAAAAAAAAAAACCCTTGAATTCTCTTTGAAGCTTAAAACCTATAAAAAATGTCTCCTTTCTTTGAATTCATAATAATTGTCTCTCATGACATAATCATGCAATGCCGTACTATTTATATCCCATTATTTGATGGTTAACTTCCACATATTACTAATTACAAGATGGTAAAAGAATTGTACTCAGTTAATTACCTATCCTTACTGTTAACTTAGTAAATTATGAAGATGAAGTTCTGAATCGATAGTGCTTGTTAAATGTCTTTCACTATATTTTTTCTTTCAGTTTTATGCATCGCCCAAAGAGCTGACTGCAAAAGATTCCCTTTGTATTTGGTTTATTTATGTTTACATTGATTATAATATAGGCTCTGCCGTTATTTTTGAGGGTGGTAGTATCTTACTGTCTCTTTGTAGTTCCTTGAACATGTTGCCTTTTCCATATAATGGTCTTGATTTATCTTTCTTCACTTGGGGCCCCCATGTTATCAGTTACTCAGGAAAAGGCTCAATCACAGAGTTCTTGGATTTTAGGAATACTACTTTTCCTTGATTAGAATGTTGTGTAGTCAAGATGCTCAGAGTTTGAATTGCTAAAAGTGATTTGGGAAAAAAGATACTCATAAACTGTTGTGAATTTTTGTATCTTTGCTTCCTTCATCATTTACATCCTTCCTTCCTTACTGCCTTCTCTTTACTTAATATACCATACTTATATCCTTCCCAAATATACAACATACCTAACACTACAGGGAGACAAGGAGAGTCCCACCCACTCACTTTATCCAGCTTAAAGTCTAGGATCTCTGTATGATATAAAATCATACAGAGCAATGTATGATAGCTCTGTATGAGCTATCTATGTATGATAGCTCTGTATGAGCTATGTTACACAGACATACCGACTAAAATTATGTTCCTGCCCTCTGCTCCAAATTTATACACCCAATATAGAATGGTGGTAAAGGGTCAAAACTTCTCTTTTCATTAGGAGAAAGGACAAATGAAACACACAGATGTTGCTGATTTGAAGCAAATTTGAAATCTCAAGAGAAGGAAAATATCACTCGTGATTTTGCCATCATCTTCACACAATTTCTGATTTAGAGTACTCCCACACCAATCATATATGCGTATGTGTAGTTTCACTCAGTTTGAAGATATTTTCACATCACTTTAGATTCCAGTTTTTTATATGTTTTTCAAATTGAGTATTCATTTTGATCAATGATCTTCTTAATATATCTTTGTAAAAAAAAGTTAACATAATTCCTACAAAATTAAGTGAAATTTATTTCAGATTAAAAATTTTTAACAACATTGAAATTAGTAGTTCTGAAGTGCAGAGATGATGACAAGTTTTCTGGTGTTTACTCATTTAATATGGATGCTAAAACTTATACCTGTATTCTTAAGCGTAGTACTCATTTCCTGGTCGCATGCATTCAGTTGAATATGGAACTAGGTATTTGCAATAAATAAAGGAAATTTACCTGTGAAATAGCATTTTTCTTTCTGATTAAAGTTTATAAGCAACATAATTTTGCCTGTTAGATTATTATCTGAATTCTTAAAGTTTAAAGCTTTTTAATATTTTGGTGAAAAGAATAAAAGAAGTAAATATTCCACTGTCAAGACTAATGCTTTGAATTGCTAATTCAGAAACAGCTATCTTTTATAAGAAACAAAATTGAATGTGTGTTCCCTAACATAACATCTAATCTAATAGTTTCGATACAGATGCATGAATATTGAAATCAGTAAATACAAGTTAATATTTATAATACAAAAAACACAAGGAAATAAATGGGTGTCTGTCAAACAGATAATTAGATAAATCAATATCCTGGGATACATTATTACATTAAGAAGCATTAAAGAGCAACAAACATTTGCCAAGATTTTTTAAGTGTGAAGAATCTTTATAGTGCCCTTTAAAAAACATCAGAGAAAAACCACTATAGCTACAATGCATTTATACAAACATGATGGTCATTTTCCTCAGGGGTGGGGCAGAGGTAATGAAGACCAGAATTTCTTTTGAATACTTTTTTTGTAGCCATTTTTTTTTCATTACAATAGCACTAAAAGATTGACACTATCCAGGTTTCTTGGGTCAGCTTGACTTTGAAGTTCTTTCCCTGCATAAAACTTTAAAATAAACGAAAGAGCTAAAACTTCCTAAGTGTCCATCACAATATTCTGTGGTTGAAAATTAAATGAGAAACATTAAATTTAGGATCAAAATACATTGAGACAAGACAGTAATGTTGGTTCAGCCATTGGGTAGCAGGGTTTGACTAAAAACTATTAATTTATTGAATAACTGTCATGAACTATAAAATAGAGAAAAGAATAAATTTCAGGGATTAAGTATATGGATAATTACATATATATTTTGAACTAACTAACGTGGAAGAGATTTAGTATTTGCAAGCTATTATGCTTGATCTGCAAAGAAATATGTGCACTAATCTATAGTCAAACAAAAGTAATAGAATGATTGGCAGGGGGGAAGAAAAGCTTTTTAAAGGTGGTTTAGGATGAATTGAATGTAGAGTGGGATAGAGTAGTTTAAAATCAGAGACGCAGGGAACAGTTACAAAATTGTTACAAAATTGTTCCAGATATCTCATAATATTCTGAGCCAGAATGAACGGAAACAAAATATATGAATATAGTTCCTATTTTTTTAAAGATTTTATTTATTTATTTGACAGAGAGAGAGACAGCAAAAGAGGGAACACAGCAGGGGGAGTAGGAGAGGGAGAAGCAGGCCTCCCACCCAGCAGGGAGCCCAATGCAAGGCTCAACTCCAGGACCCTGGGATCACAACCTGAGTCGAAGACAGACACCCAACCCATTGAGCCACTCAGGTGCCCCTATAGTTCCTATTTTTACAGAGTCACAGATATTTAGAGCTAAATTATGTAATTTTACTCAAAATGTATCTAGATATGCATATGTAATACTTGCTTTAGATTGGCCTTGTACATTTTCTTTGATTCTGAAAAGAAGCACCAGAAATATTAACAGCCATTAAATGCACTATCTTCATTTTAACAATACCTGCAGGAAAGCTAATGTGTTAGAACTTCTTAGGCGATAGATGTGAGGTGGGAACAAAACACAAACAAATAGAATTTTGTCACTTAATCTTCTATCTATCCAAATATTTTAATGCTATCTTTGCAACAATTGAAGGACTAAATATAAACGGTCAACAATAACCTTACTAAAAATTGGGATTAATCTCAGGCAAAGAAAACTTTATTCTAAACTTCAAATTATGGTTTGAGTTTTTCATATATGATACCTTTCATACAACAAAATATTATCAGGCACATTAGTGAACAAGACAAAAATGATGTGAAAAATAAAGAAACAATAGAAAATAACTAATATGGGAAATATAGCTATCAAACATGGGCTTAAAAATAACTTTTAAGGAAAGGAATGCAAGACATGTTCTGGCAAAGAACTGAAAAAAAAAAAGGATAAAAGAAAGGAAAGAAGGAAATCACCTATTGGAAATAAAAATTAAAGTAGAATAACTGAAATTAATAATTTTGTAGATGTGTTTTATGGCAGACTCACTACATTTAAAAAGAATATTTTAACCTGGATGGTGTGTTTCCATATAGCTATATATATCTATATATTCAGAATAATGCAAACAAAAAAGAAATGTTGAATATACAGGAAAAAAAAATGAGACACAGAGGATACAGTTAAAAGTTGTAACAATCGTGTATTTAAAATGCAAGACTTCTAAGAAACAATGATATCCAGGATAGAATATCTAAGAGATACAAAAGAAATAATGGTTGACTCTTTTTTTTTTTTTCAAATAAAATTTTTCTTGTTTATTTATTTATTTATATATATATATTTTTTTTTATAACTTTTTATTTTTTATAAACATATATTTTTATCCCCAGGGGTACAGGTCTGTGAATCACCAGGTTTACACACTTCACAGCACTCACCAAAGCACATACCCTCCCCAATGTCCATAATCCCACCCCCTTCTCCCAAACCCCCTCCCCCCAGCAACCCTCAGTTTGTTTTGTGAGATTAAGAGTCACTTATGGTTGACTCTTTTTAAATAAAATATAAAAGACACCAATAAAGGGTTAGTATCCAAACTATATAAAGAACTGCTACAGCTCAATAGACAAGGGACAAATAATTCAATTAAAAAATGGGCAGAAGACATGCACAGACATTTGTCCAGAGAAGATACACAGATGGTCAACAGATACATGAAGAGATGCTCAATAAACTCTCTTCATTATCACTCAACATCACTCTCATGATTTGCATGGGAAATGGAATCAAAAGTTAAATGAGATAGCACCTCACACCTGTCAGGATGGCTAAAATAAAAAACACAAGAAACAATAGGTGTTGGCAAGGATGTGGAGAAAAAGGAACCTTCTTACACTGCTATTGGGAATGCAAATTAGTGCAGCCATTGTGGAAACAGTATGGAGATTTCACAAAAAAATAAAAATAGAACTAACTTATGACCCAGTAATTGCTCTACTAGGTATTTGCCCCCAAACCACAAAAACACTATTTCGAAGGGATATATGCATCTTATGTTTATAGCAGCATTGTTTACAGTAGCCAAACTATGGAAGCAGCCTAAGTGTCCATTGATAAACGAATGGCTAAAGAAGAAAGGTGGTGTATACATACAATGGAATATTATTTTGTCTTGAAGAATGAAATCTTGCCATTTCCTATGACATGGATAGAACTATAGTGTATAATGCTAAAAGAAATAAGTTAATCATAAAAAGACAAATACCATATAATCTCACTCCTATGTGGAATTTAGGAAACAAAACAAATGAGCAAAGAAAAAAAAAAGAGAGAGAGAGAGAGAGAGATGAACCAAGACATTAACCCTTAACTATAGAGAACAAACTGATTTTTGAAATTATCATAAGAAGGTAGCTGAAAGGATGGAGGAAATAGGGGATAGTGATTAAAGAGTACACTTACCACGATGAAGTAAAATAAAACAACATTATTTTAAAAAGATATAATCGGGGCACCTCGGTGGCTCAGTGAGTTAAGCCTCTACCTTTGGCTCAGGTCATGATCTCAGGGTCCTGGGATCGAGCCCCACATCGGGCTCTCTGCTCAGCAGGAAGCCTGCTTCCCTTCCTCTCTCTGCCTGCCTCTCTGCCTGCTTGTGATCTCTCTCTCTCTCTGTGTCAAATAAATAAATAAAATCTTAAAAAAATAAAAAGATATAATCCAAGGGGTGCCTGGGTGACTTAGTCAGTTAAGCACCCATTTCTGGGTTTGAACTCAGATTATGATCTCAGGGTTGTGGGATTGAGCTCCTTGTGGGGCTCTGACCTCAGTGGGAGTCTGCTTGGGATTCTCCCCCCTACCTTTCCCCTTTTCTCCTCCCCTTGCTCTCTCTATCTCTAAAATAAATAAATACAATCTTGAAAAAAAATACAATTCAATGTATTTTCCAACATGGAGGCCCACATGTTATTTGTAATTCACTGTTGACGTGGAAGATAGTTCGAATCTTTCAGATATTCAGATCTAGGGCAAATAAAAGCACACATTTCTCAGCCAGGAAAAAAAAAAAAAAGTCTTTTTTTTTTTTTTTTTTTTAGAGATTTTATTTATTTATTGGACAGAGAGAGAGAGATCACAAGTGGGCAGAGCAACAGGCAGAGAGAGAGGGGGAAGCCAGCTCCCTGCTGAGCAGAGAGCCTGATTCGGGGCTGGATCCCAGGACCCTGAGATCATGATCTCAGTCAAAGGCAGAGGCTTAACCCACTGAGTTTCTTACAGCCTATCTAAGACTTTCCAAAACACTTAGGATGCATGCTAGTTGATAGGATTGTGGTCACATCCTCTTCCTAAGGCACCCAGAAAAAGTGAGATAACAGGAAAATAATTTTAACTATATAATGTAGGTTGGAAATTATAACACAGGTGAAATTTGAAAAGCAACACTGACAATTCTGTTACAAAATAAAATAAAATAATAATATAAAACAAAAAGGCACTAATCCACAATGCTAAAAGCCTTTCTGAACCCCAAACAGAATGAAGTAGAAAGTTATACTTAGGTAGCAAATTAAAAAAGAAAAGAAAAGAAAATCTTTTAAAAATCAGCCGAAGCAGGAGTCAAGAAAATGGAGTACTCGTTTCAAAGGAACATCCATAAGACAGGTAGCTGACTTATCAAAACCCAAAAAAACCAAACAAAAAATAAAGAAAAGAAAAAAGAAAAAGTACCAAAAGATAATGATGACATCTTTGACAAGCTGAAAGAAAATGACTGCAAACCTACAATTCAATACCAAGTGAAGCTATCCTTCAAAAATGAATATTTAATGAATGCATTTTCAGGCAATGAAATTTGATAGAATGTCACCTGCAAACTTATGATAAAATAAATACTAAGGGATTTTCTTTATAGAAGGAGAAGATGATTTCACTGGAACATTCAGAGTTTCAGAATAATAAATCACATGATAGATATAAGTATAGCTATGTATAGTGAATGGAGTTATACTAAACAATATTTGAATCTCTTTTGTAATTTATATATATTTATAGTTGAATTATATATAATATATAATAATATATATATAAAAACAAATTACATAAAATAACATGATTGGAGAAGAAGGTGAAAGAAATTAAAGTGTTCTAAATTTTGAAATGTTTCTGTATTATCCAAAGAGAAGTCAAAGTAGTTTTCTTACTGTTAGATTTTGATATGCCAAGGAAACTTATTGTAAAAATCCAACTTATTTTCTAAAATAATTTTAGTAAATAAATAAACAAATATAAATAATATGTAGCTATGAAGATAATACAGAGGAAAATAGAATAATAAATATCAACCAGTTATAAACTAACCAAAAGAAACAATTGACTAGTGTCTGAGGTCATCTTAATAATTTACCTTAAACAAACTAAATGCAAATTAAATTAATTAAATGTTTTTTTTTAAGATTTATATATTTATTTGAGAGAGAGAGCACAAGTGAGGGGAGGAGCAGAGAAGACAATCTTCAAGCAGACTCCATGCTGAGCGTGGAGCCTGATGTGAGGCTCCATTCCATGACTGAGATCATGACCTAAGTTGAAACCAAGAGTCAGGAAGTTTAACTGACTGAGATAGCCAGGCACCTCTAAAGGTGTTCTTATTATCTTCTTACTGTTTGGGGGGGCTGGGGGTTATGTAGAAATGCTTACTTTTTCATTCTTGGTATTGGTTATTCTTTCTATTTTTCTCTCTCTGCTTCTCTCTTCAAAGAACCACTTTTAGCTTTGGTAGTGTCCTTTAATACAAGGAGATACATATGAGCAATATATATATTGCTCTTATATTTATCATTATTTTTATTTTAACTTCTGAAATTCAGAAAACTTTGGGCTTCAAAGGACACCACTGAGAAAGTGAAAATACAACCCATAAAATGGGAGAAAATGTTTGTAAGTCAAATATCTGATAAGAGATGTGTAGGCATAAAATATAAAGAAAATTTAAACTCAAAAATGCCTTTCCACAAATACAGGATTGAATGACTTCATTAGTGAATCCTAGAAAATATTTAGTTAAACAGCTAACATCAATGTTACACAAGTTTCTATAAGGTAATTACACAGAACTCATTGAAGGGTAATATGATGATAGTTTAACCTTTAAACTTCAATCAACTTAACTCAGTATATTAACAGAATTTAAAAATCATATACTCATACTTATCAACATATAGAACATTTGATGAAATTCAATAGCCATCATTTTTAAAAAGCTTCACGAAACCATTTATTAATAAACTAATAGCTTATAAAATTTTGAGGCATATACTTGTGATTTGTGCACTTTTGTATGTGCAATATGCTTCAATAAAAAGGTGAGAAAACAATATGTAGAATAGTGAAATATGTTCAATTTTGATTTACTCTACTTTTAGTTCCAGCATGTTTTTCAGTTCATGCATGTTAAAAATATACTGCTTCTCTCTTTTTTACATTATTTTGCCTTTTATTTCTCTAGAGAGCTACAAGTTTTATTAGCCTGAATAAAAATCAATGTAAAAAAAATCAAATAAAAAGCCATAAAAATAGACTTAAGTAGCATAGTTACCATGTAAAGGAAGGTTAATTACATACTGAATGTTCATACAAATGAAATAAGAATATACCTCCAAAAACCTCCATAAAATGGAGATATTTTCAGTGCTGACACTGGAACATGTTTGTTTAAACAGATTTCACAATATCAGAATAGATTAAGAAATGGGTTTTAGGGGCATCTGGGTGGCTCAGTCGGTTAAGCGGCTGCTTTCTACTCAGGTCGTGATCTCGGGGTCCTGGGATTGAGCCCTGCGTCAGGCTTCCTGCTCAGCAGAGAACCTGCTTCTCCCTCTCTTACTGCCTGCCACTCTGCCTGCTTGTATTCTCTCTCTGTCAAATAAATAAAATTGGAAAAAAAAAAAAAAGAAAGAAAGAAATGGGTTTTATTGGAGGGAAACAAAGAAGAAGCTCTTTGGTGTAGAAATGCATTTGGGTTCTCATGCTCCCCATTATTTTGTGAAAGTATGTTTCGGGTCAAGGTTTCTGTTGGGTATGGGAGACGTTGGTTGTAGAAGAATCCTCCTCTCTATGCATCTTCCTTCAAGAAAGTAGTAGGAGAAAATGGCCCTGTGCAGGAAGATACAAGCTGCTTTGTGCTTCGTAGTCTATGAGATGGGATGTCATGGGATGTCAATGCTTCTAAAGATAGGTGGGAAAACTAGTTCCTTACACCTGAAGATCCTGGGATAGCTGGTTTTGGGGGGTTTGTGTGGTTTTACATTACCCCTGTGTATGAGCCTCCTAATAAAATGGAACTTGGCTTCATTTTCTCCTATTGGGAATGAAGGGTTTAGGGTTAACTCCTTATCCTGGCAATTGATGGTGAGTTTTCAGTTTAATGCTCAGACAATTTGTTCCTAGAATTAAGAAAAAATACCTCCTCAATGCCCTTCCAGGAATACATTAAAAAATAATACTTAGTACACAGTAGGCACTTGATATTATTTGTAGAATAAATGAATGCTTTTTTGTTTGTTTGTTTGTTTGTTTAAGGAAGAAAGAGAGAACCTGACAGGTGTCATACCTCACTACAAGCAGTTACTCTTTTCTATCCAGGAATCTGGTCTTTAATGAACTTAATAAAGGTTAGCTAAATATTATAATGTCAACAGAAATACTGAGAGAAAATTAATTTTTTCTATATCAGAAATGAAGTAAAAGGAAACAATAATTATCCATTATTTACTTTTTTGCTCAGAGAAAACATACTATATAGGATTCTTAGATTTTTGATGATGTGGCATAAGTAAAGTGAAAGGGGAAATGATAAAAAACAAACACACCAGAAACTACTATGTATTTCCACACACCTTGAAGCCAAACACTACTTTACATTGTTCTTTTTACTTATATATTTCCATTTCTATTCTAATATAGAGAAAACTTAAAAATTAAGGCAACTGTGAACAAAATTCTGTCCCAATTTAAGAATTTCTTCACCCCAAGGGGAAAAACATCTTATGTGATAAAGATGTAAGTCAGCATGGAATATTACATGCCTAAAATCGATATGTGATAATAAAAAGAAAATAACAGAGCAATAGCTAAAAAACAGGCCTAATGACTGAGTTGTATATATTCCATCTAAACGTACTCCAATATTTTAGTTTGCCTACCTGTTAAGAATATCTCTTATCTCTTTATCTTGGAAAGTTAGTAAAAATTAAAGGAACAGTCTTCCTTGAACACTAGAAAGGATTTTAAGGATTTTAACTGACTGAGAATTTAGTATGACTGAACTGATGTTGCCAAATAAAGTAGAAAATGAATTAAATTTGAGTATCATACAAGTGGGTGGGTTTTTTGTTGTTGTTGTTGTTGTTGTTTTTGGTAAATAAGTATGTCCCAAATAGTATATCATGCATACTTGTGCTAAATATTAACTCATCATTTAACTTCAAATTTAATGGAGCATTTGCATTTTTTTCATTGTGTATTTTTAACTACACATCAAGCAAACATAAACTACACAAAACCACAACAAAGCCTCTGGACATCAGTTATAGGAATGTTTGTCAAGTGAGAGAAGAAATTTCCACCACTACTTTTTCTCTCCTTCTCTGGGGAAACCTTCACCAAAGCAGACTGTGTTATGTTTTATAGGTTCTGTGTTATGTGTTATAGGTTCTGTTTTCTGAAAAATTATAAACTCTTATTTAACCCTTGAGGGCTAAACAGTTAAATTGAAATACATAATTTAAAAATATATTTATACATTTCTTTCTTTTTATTTGAAGTGATCAATATCACAAAAGTAATAGGTATTATAAAAGCAGAGACAATTATTTTTCTATTTGTTTTTATAGGTCTACTTTGTTTTTTTTGTTGGGAGTAGTTTATTTTAAATTTGCCATCATTTACATGTTAAAACAATGAGGTGCCCTTTTATTAATAATAGAAGTTTCCTTTGTGTTGTGTATTTTTCCAAGTAACTGCTAAAGTGATAAGTTTTTAAGCTACTCAAAAAAATTGAGTATGAAGTCCTCTGGCTACCTGAAAGTATTAAGCACTTTGCTATAATGGAAATTTGAATTAATTACCATCTATCTTTGTTAAGCCAAGAGCTTTCTCTATCTCTTTCTTTAAAAGCTGCATTTCATTATCAGTGGGCCCAAATGAACATGATTGAAATTAATCTCATTTTTTACTCTTTGTAACTGTCTAATTATTCCATAGAGCATTACATACCAAAGGAGTTTGAAGTTTATCAAATATGGTGGAAAAATACTTGATATTTTACTAGTTGAATATAAAATATGACCTTCCCTCTTTTTAAGTTTTCTTCAGTTTAATGTGGTAATTGAAGCAGTTTTACTTTGGTGCATACATATACCATTAATCTTAAAGCACTTATAAAACTCCAGAAAACTTACTAATACATTTTGCAAAGTTTTCCTCTTTGTGGTATCAATTTACATTTGTAAAAGCAATGATTAATTTATAGAAGAAATATGTAGAAAGCATCAGGATTCAGATGATGTTTAAAAATAAAAAAAGAAACTCATTCTTGGTAGTTGGAAGCCGTTATTCCTAACTAAGCCAACTACTCTTGGCTAGAAGAAAGTCTGAAAGAAGATGGACTAACTTCCAGGATTTAAAAGCATTTTCAAATCCTAATTGTCTTGGAACATAAATGCAGTCATAAGAAACAAAATTGGTTTGACAGGAAAGTTTCTTAAATCAGCTCAGGTCAAGCAAATCACAGTATTTTTTTTTTTTTTCCAGCAAGATATGGTTCTCTGAAAATTTTTGAAATATGAAAAAATTAGTTCAGTGTTATTTATCTTTCATATTTTAATATTGCATTTTAGTTTACCAATTTTTGTCAATTTCATCCTAAGTTCTTGTGTGTGTTCTTGAATATTAATTTATAATTTCCAAGATTATTTATTTATTTATTTATTTTTAAAAGATTATTGATTTATTTGAAAGAGAGCAGAATATGCAAGAACAGGAGTGGGGGAGAAGTAACAGAGGGAGAAGCAGACTTCCCACTGAGCAGGAAGCTGCATATGGGGCTCTATCCCTGGACCCTGGGATCATGACCTGAGACCAAAGCAGACACTTAACCAAATGAGCCACCCAGGAGACCTTCCAAGATTATTTATTGAATGACTAGATATATATTGTTACAAATTTCCAGATGAAGTGACTGGTAATTGTAGAGGTTATGTAATTTTCTCACTGCTAGGAAACAGCCAGATGAACAATTAACTTTCAGATTATCTAAAACACATGAACATTATGCTACCTTGTCCATTATATATATATACTTTGTCTCTAACTCACCTATCCTTCTAAATATCTATTATAATTCCATGTGGAATTCTAAAAACGAAAGACAAACATGATTATTTGAAGTTATCAGTCCTAGAAATAGGAATACAAATGGCATTCTTTAGGCAATAATACATTTTAGCTACAAAGAGTAGTGTCATGTATGCAAGTTTTTATTGTCTTCTGTTCCTGATCCCCTAAATTCACAGCATAGTCACAGCAATTTTTGAAGTTGATTCTATTATTTGAATCTGAGAAACAACAGTATATTTTAAACTACATATTTAAAAATATATAATAAAATTGTTTTTACCCCCTAACAGCACAGATATTCCCTTCAGGGAGTTTACAGGTAGATTTTTTTTTTTAAAGATTTCATGTATTTATTTGACAGCTATCACAAGTAGGCAGAGAGGTAGGCAGAGAGAGAGAGAGAGGGAAGCAGGCTCCCCACCCCCCACCCAGAGCAGAGAACCAGACTCGGGGCTCAATCCCAGGACCCGGGATCATGACCTGAGCCGAAGGCAGAGGCTTCAACCACTGAGCCACCCAGGCGTTCTACAGGTACATTTTTAATCCTCAAAATTATAAGTAAATTTTCCCCATCATGTATTTTTTTTCTTTTTCTCTGATTTTATATAGGTGAATAATTCCATTTAATGTGGAAACCATGGAGTCTGCAGCTGTGCAGACCTGCTATTGATTTCAGCTGTGAGGTCTTACACAGATCAATCCTGAGTCTCAGTTTTCTCATCTGTAAATGAGGATAATAGTACTTGTTTTCTTAATATTACTGTAAAGGTTCAAAGATACCAATGACAGAGAAAATACTTAAATAATAGTACAGGTGAGAGAGATAACGCACAAAGGAATGAATATGAGATGACTAAATCAGAATAAAAAACAGAAGTCAGGGGAGCCTGGGTGGCTCAGTGGGTTAAAGCCTCTGCCTTCGGCCCAGGTCATAATGTCAGGGTCCTGGAATGGAGCCCCGAGTCTGGCTCTCTGCTCGGGTGTGGCAGAGGGGGGGATCCTGCTTCCCACTCTCTCTCTCTCTGCCTACCTCTCTGCCTACTTGTGATCTCTGTCTGTCAAATAAATAAATGAAATTAAAAAAAAAAAAAAACGAAGTTAGAAGATATCTGAGAAATATGGTTTGTTGTTTTTTAGATTGATTTTTTTTAATTTATTTTTTTATTTTTTTATAAACATATATTTTTATCCCCAGGGGTACAGATCTGTGAATCACCAGGTTTACACACTTCACAGCACTCACCAAAGCACATACCCTCCCCAATGTCCATAATCCCACCCCCTTCTCCCAAACCCCCTCTCCCCAGCAACCCTCAGTTTGTTTTGTGAGATTAAGAGTCACTTATGGTTTGTCTCCCTCCCAATCCCATCTTGTTTTACTTGAGAGAGAGAGAAAGTGCAAGTGAGATAGGGTAGGGCCCAGTCGGAGAGCGAGAGACAGATAGAATCTCCAAAAGACTCTTAGCTGAGTAGGAGCCTAAGACAGGGAATTATCTCAAGACCCTGAGACCATGACCTGAGCCGAAACCAAAGTCAGACATTTAACTGGCTGAGCCACCCAGGCATCCCTCTGAGGAATATTTCAAAAAAGGAAGATTACATATGTTTTAGATCTCATAAAGGTTAAATAACTACTGTATTGAGAAAACTTAAGTAAATGAACCAGAAGGATAAGAATTAGTAGTTATAAATTAGAATGTTAATTTTAATTAAATAATTTGTTGCAGAGGTAACACAAACTCTGATTATAGCTAGTGCCAGAACTTGACCTTGGACATAGGTAACTAAGGTGGAGCAGAGGAAAAGAGATAAGGATTTCAAGGAACCTAGCAGCCAGGCATCTCTTTTGATGTGAATTCATGGACATGAATTTGTGCAAAATTATTTGGTCACAGTTATTTAAATGGTGCATATCTCTCCAAATATATTCTTCTGAATGCATTTGCTAAATAGCGTCTATCAGTGTTTTTCTTTTAAATAAATATGGAAAAATTGGGAAAATAACATTTTCCCCTTGGGATCATTAACAGGAAGGTGCAATCTATCACTGTCATCTTAGCCACATGAAGAAATTCTGTCTATAGGAATGACAAAAAATGGCAAATAAACAATGAATTCGAGAATGTATGGATGACTGGAAAGAATGATGGATGGGTGGATGGTGAGATTTAGTGGTACTATCCCTAATTTCAATGACCTAACATCTCTTTCTCCACAACTCAGTCTTTGTTCATTAAATTGATCCCAGTGTAATTAAAATTCCTAAATAGTTATGCTAGGAATACTAGCAGGTCAGGATTAATATGATCAGTAACGAGATATATATATATGTGTGTGTGTGTATATATATATATATATTTTTTTTTTTTTTGCTTAAGCTAGTTTCAGCATTTCTTTCACTTGCTTCTGAAAATACCCTAAAGCTCTTATAAAAGAATATGGACTGTAAACTCTGTTTACTTTCTCAGATCTACTCCCCATCCTTTTCTATCACGCTTTGCCTTGGGAGGAGGACCACAATTAAGCTTCTGTTTAGAAGTAGACATTGAGGGGCGCCTGGGTGGCTCAGTGCATTGGGCCTCTGCCTTCTGCTCTGCTCATGATCCCAGAAACCTGGAATGGAGCCCCACCTCGGGCTCTCTGCTCAGCGAGGAGCCTGCTTCCCTTTCTCTCTGACTGCCTCTCTGCTTACTTGTGATCTCTGTCTCTCTCTCTGTCAAATAAATAAATAAAATCTTCAAAAAATTAAAAAAAAAAGTAGACATAGAAATCAACCAATTGAAGGGAAAGACATGCTAGATCTCTCCCCATCACCCACCTATCTTCAGAAAATAACTGTTCCTGTCACACCGTTTTCTCTTCTCTTAGAAGTCTTCTGTATGTGGTGAACACTGATCTATCTTACCTCCTCATCTGTACAGGTATAATTTTTTTTCTTTTGCTACATCACTGTGCTTCACTATTCTCAGTTGATTTCTATTAATCTTCCCTACACTTTTGTAAATATTCTCTTTATTAAAATGTCTTCAATTACCTCTTTTGTGTGTATATTTATTGCTGGCAGTATGACTGTTACATATATTTAAATTATTATAAATATGCATATGTACAAGTTTTTAATTCTGGTGATATATATACATGTGAATATATATCCATTTGGAAATAAATAATATTAAAATGGCAATAAATAAATTAGATTGATTTATTTAAATATTCTGGAATAAATTTCATTTTTAAATTGTGTGCTCAGTTCAAGTGCTTTTTTAATTGATCAAAAAATTAATTTTGATGTTTTTACAGGCCAATCTCATAGAAAACTCATCTAAATTCTAAAGATGAAATGACCTATTATTTCAAACTCCTTGGTAAGTCTACTTTAGTACAGCACTATCAAAAACCTGAAGAATAGGGCTATATATTCTTAGATATATAAATACAGAATGATATTCTCAAGTATTATTTGAGAAAAAATATTGGGGTGAAAATTTTAAGTATCTCTCCATTAATTAGTATAATCATAAAAGAAAATTATTTATTTCCTTATAACCTGTTATCTTTTTTATTTGAAAACACATATTCAGAAGCATAAGAACTATTAGAAGTCACACTCACATATCAATTCTACCTATTGTGTATAAGAAACTACTTTAATTTTGTCCTAATACTGGAAACTCAACCTATTAACTCATTCTATTGGTTTGTGATTCTAAATGGTGAGGAATTTGTTTGTACCCATTCGAATTTACATGACTTTTTCTATTTCACCATGCAGTGATTTTTTTTCCCCCTAAGAATGACTTTAAACAGTTATACGGCTTTATGTATTAATCATGATAGTAAAAAAATTACTATCACAATAGTTACTACTGAAGCAATGTCACAATTCATTATTTATTCCTGTCTGTAATACATGTAATATAACATGCCTTTACTGCACTAAAATATCGTTTATGGCAATATATAAAGCAGAGACCATAAACATCATAAAGGGCCATTTTGGGGGCTATCACTCAGTAAAATTCTGAAGAATCAGGATACATATCCATAATTGTTTGTTCAGTTAGTCACATAATGACTCCATTAAGGCAATTGTCTGATTTTTTTAAATAAGGACCATATTAACAAACAATTAATAACTCTAGACATTTTTTAAAAATTTTTTAAATATTTAAATTTTAAATACCTTCTTTGAAAAATAATTCATGTAAGGGGCATCCTCAATAGAGCCATTTCATTAAAACATATTTTAATGGTAGTTATGCTTTTAAGTTTTATTTCTAGGATGATTTGTTAAAATATTCCATTACAGTTAAATGGACAACCTGCTATAATGATCAGTCACTAAAACTTATGTATCTTCTTTTTAAGATTGCACTTGACAAATTGATACATTTATTCATCATAAGTTTCTTGGTTGCAGACAAGCCAGGGAATATGACAAAACGTTATTCTTTTGAGTCAACTTTTTTCATATAAAGTGAAGCCAAGTTGTTCTAGGGTAGCAGTATTCTGCTTAGTAAAGTAAACTGATAGAGCAATTTATGAAATACTGCTATCATATAATAAGCCCAGAGTATTTGACCACTGACACCATCAATTTGCTTTGTTTAAAAAGTTGTAAAGTGTAATGCTTTTTTAAACATTTTTTCAAAAGATTTTATTTATTTATTTATTCATTTGACAGAGAGAGAGAGAGAGAGATCACAAGTAAGCAGAGAGGCAGGGGGGAGCAGGCTCCCCGCTGAGCAGAGAGCCCGATGTGGGACTCCATTCCAGGTCCTTGAGATCATGACCCGAGCCAAAGGCATTGGCTTAACCCACTGAGCCAACCAAGTGCCCCGAAGTGTAATGCTTTTTAAAAGCCATTTTGTCACTCCTGGATATGGTCAGTGAAAATAAAACTAATACTGGCACTGGAATAAATAAATCAACAAAGATTATGAGACCCTCTTCAAATGGGTAACTGTGACAGAGATTCCCTGTTGCTCATCCCATCGTATCTTCTTCCTTTCTCTCTTTGAAATAATATCAGTGATTTCTAGCTGACACTTAATGGCCTAAACTTGTATTTTCTAGCAATTTATATATGTAAAATCTAGAATAAGAGAAATAAAATATATGGGCCTTACAATGGAAATGTCCCTAAAAAAGTCTTTTTTTTTTTTTTTCACTTAAAAAAATCTGCTGATTGGATTACAGATGTGATGGCTGGAGTTTAAGCAGACATTCTAAGTAATAAGAGAAAATTAATTAATTGTGAATTTTGGAACAAATAATTCAAGGACACTGGTTCGTTTGTGCTCATGAAAGAGCAAAAATAAAAAGAGAGAAGTAAAATACTAGAACATCTCATTTTTATTTTTACTCATCTAGCAAATTTTTTGGTAAAAGATGTACTTGACAAGAATCCACTTAGGTTTTGTGAATGTTGTGATTGGAAATGGTATGGGCTACTTTCCAAGTACTGGTATAAATGAATCTACTGGCAGTTAGTTACCCAGATCTCCAGACCAAACATAAATAGATATTTTATTTGACAGTTACCAGGAAGAATTTATGAGAACTGTTTCTTCTCTTAGAATCCTGAAAAATTAGACCTAGTTGAGCCATCGAAATTATCTATCTGTAGAATACGTAGTAACATATTCTCTCTTTTATGAGTGTGAAGTCTATTCTGCTTGTTGAATCTTGACAACTCTTTTGAAAGTGTAAGAGCCAAATAGTATAAGGAATACTTGTTTTTAAAAAGAGTTAGTTGGGGCGCTTGGGTCAGTCTGTTAAGGCCTCTGCCTTTGGCTCAGGTCAGGATCCCAGGGTCCTAGGATTGAGATCTGCATTGGGCTCTCTGCTCAGCAGGGAGCCTGCTTCCTCCTCTCTTTCTGCCTGCCTCTCTGCCTACTTGTGATCTGTCTGTCGAATAAATAAATAAAATTTTTAAAACAATAAATAAATAAAAATAAAAAAGATAGTAGATCATAGTTGAAATAAATAATTCTGAATACATGAGTAACATAAAAAGAATAAAAAGACTCTAAAAATCCAAATAAGTGAAAGAACCTGGTAAATGATAAAAAGAAGACATCACACTGGTTAGTCTGACTGAAAAATTCCACAAACAATTGCTTATGGAAGCAATTTCAGATATCCCAGCAAAGAACAATTTCCACATGCCTCTAATTTATTCATTTTTGAGTTTCAAATGAGTAGAAAACATTGCTGACATAGAAATCAGTATGACTATATCTTTGCCCTTAATTACATATATGTATCTGAAATGTCAGTATCCCACAGAGCTGTATATGGCATTTGTGTAGATATAGATAAATTGACATTCACAGAGATAAAGAGAGAGAAAGAATATAAATATGGCAGGAAGAAATACATTAAAAAATTAATTAGTTCAGAAACGATAGAGTAGTTTAGTTTTTACTACACCAAAAATCCCATTTAAAAGTGTATGGCTTGGGGTGCCTGGGTGGCTCAGAGGGTTAAAGCCTCTGCCCTCCGCCCAGGTCATGATCCCAGGACCGTGGGATCGAGCCCCGCATCGGGCTCTCTGCTCAGTGCAGAGCCTGCTTCTCTCTCTCTGCCTGCCTCTCTGCCTACTTGTGTTCTCTGTCAAATAAATAAATAAAATCTTAAAATATATATATATATATATATATATGGCGTAAGTGCAGGAACTACATGCTTGAAGGTATCAGAGAGTGTTGAGATAATGAGAATTGCTGGGGCTAAGAATCTGAAGAGAGAAACTCAGGAATATTTGGCAGTCTAAAGGAGAAACAAAGATTAAAAGTTTTGGATGCTCTGATGCAATGAATATTTCAGGACTTCTCTTTCTGGGGGAAGTGCTGAAGTATGAGGCATGACAGGGAGAGTGACCGAGCATTATCAGGTTGGCAAACCACCCTTGGCCGAGCAATGCTGATTGACACACACTTCATCAAGCATATCATACAGATAATCTGGCGTATTTGATAGTAATGGGAGGTATTGGAATTGGCTGAAAAGGACTTTGAAGAAAAAGATATTTAAAAAATATTCAGTATAGAAAATATGAATGTAATAAATAAAAATATTTTTTTAAGATTTTATTTATTTATTTGACAGACAGAGATCACAAATAGGCAGAGAAGCAGGCAGAGAGAGAGGAAGGGAAGCAGGCCCCCTGCTGAGCAGAAAGCCCGATGTGGGACTCGATCCTAGGACCCTGAGATCATGACCTGAGCCGAAGGCAGTGGCTTAACCCACTGAGCCACCCAGGTGCCCTAAAAATAATTTTTATAGAGAAATTGAACACTATAAAAATAAAATATTTTAGGTAAAATAGGTAAGATGATCACTTTCAAATGAGGTTCAGATTCAAAAACACTTCATAGAGGAAACAGCATTTTAACTGAGGTTGGAAGAGTAGGCTAACAAGTGTAGATGCCAGTAATGGAAGATTTAGTACTGTAATTCAAGAATTTCTAGGCACTTAAAGTGAGTTTAACATCAAGGCCCAGATGAAATACATCCCCAAATGATTGTAAAGCCTATTTTTCTTTTTCTTTTCTTTTCTTTCTTTAAGATTTTATTTATTTATCTATCTATCTATCTATCTATTTATTTATTTATTATTTGTCAGGGAGAGAGTGTGCACAAGCAGGGAGAGCAGCAGGCAGAGGGAGAAGCAGGCTCCTCGTTCTGAGCAGGGAGCACCAAGCAGGACTCAATCCCAGGATTCTGGGGTCATGACTTGCGCCTAAGGCAGATGGCCAATGTACTGAGCAACCCAAAAGTCCAGAGTCTGTTTTTCATTAATGAGAAGTAGAGGAGTAGAAGAGAGTAAAATACACAAAATCCAGACTAATTTCTTTTTCAAAAATTGAAAAAGGTTGATTCTATATTCTATAAACAAGTAACCTTAGAAATAAATTTTACCAATATTCAAAATAAAAATCACATAGGCAATTGAAATGATTCAAAGTAAAAATATTTCAAGTCAAATTTTATTGTTGTTGTTGTTGTTTTTCTTTTTTTACCCCATTGATTTTTTTTTCTTGAACTGCTAAATTCAAAATGAGGGTCATGCTATAGACATAATTTAGTTTGATTTCAACAAAATATTTGATAAGATAATTGTGCCATTTTTAAGTGAGAACTTGATGATAAGGTTACAAAATACAATGAAAGTCACCTAGCCAATAAGTGTAAATAATTCTGATGGTCTGGGTCAGTTTGGACTTTCTCCTAGATTTTCCCTGGTACCAGTCATATTATTTTAAATGAATGATTAAATAATGATCCACATATTATATTTGAAGTCACAAATATAAGAAAGCAAGTACAAAATATGAAGCAATAAATCTTAATTTTTCAAATTCAACATAATCACAGTAGACTAGAAGTCTGAAATGAAAAAAATAAACTTCTATAATAATTAATGTAAAATAGTGTTTCTAAGTTCTATATTCAAAATTTCAATCAAACAGAAGCAGGTTATTAGAAATAAGGACAGTCTAATAGTTCATATGATAAGTATGTACTACTTTTGCTTGGCCAAAACATTATTATAAATTCAGGTAGATAGAATATTGTCTAAGCTGAATATAATTTTACATCATGTTTGAATACAGCAGATTTGAGAAGTAATAGTGTGGTTAATTATGAGCATTCCATGCAAGAGGGCTGTTGGTTAACTAGAAAATATTCAAAGGCATTTGACCTGAATAATGAATGCAGAAAATTCACATTAGGAAGAAATGTTGAATGAATTAAGGATCAAAAAGAGAATGATTTCAATTAAAAAATATTTTGTTCACAGACCTGTACCCCTGGGGATAAAAATATATGTTTATAAAAAGTAAAAAAATTAAAAATGAAAAAAAAAATATTTTGTCCAAATATTTAAAAATGTAATGAGCTCTGTGAATTTCTACCGATCAGGTGAAATAATCATTAAAATGATTTTTATATTCTGATTTTGCTGTCAGTAGAAATCATTTTCTCTCTCTTGCACATGTATATATAAACACATATGTATGCATATATGTGCACATAATACATATCTATATATTATATATAATACCCATTTTATATATCTATAAAGGTATATATATATACGTATATATGTATATATATATATATAAAATAAGCGCGATGTTGTTATATGGCCATCATATTTTAAAGCTGATGAATCTAAGTGTTAAACATAAATCTTTTTATTAGATTATTTTTTTTTCAGTTTTCTTATATAGAATTGTTTAAATATGTCATTAGGATTTATACTGGTAAGTCTGTCTGTCAATCTGTTCTATTCTTGTGATAAAAAATATTATTAGTTATTTCTTATTAGATTAAAAAGAGAAGAAAAGTTTACTCTTATTGAAATAGATTCTATAATAATATGTGTGCCCATTATATTTAATGTCTAGGTTTTAGGAGATATTAGAACTCTTAAGTAAATTATTCATTTTCTGTTTTCATATCTGCTGCGGAATCCATCTCTGCGATTCATGTCAAACTTTCTCCTCTCTAAATTTTAAAAGATCGCATAAGTCATGCCCATCTGATTCAGTTGTTGATTTTATAGTTTATTACTCTGTCCTTTCTTCAGAATCAGAATTTCAAAATTAAATGTATTTCAGAATAATTGATATCCTTACCAGTGGAATTAGGGAAATTGAGTTTCAGGCATGTAAATTATCTTGCATAGGATGACATGGTTAATTGTTGAGGAGTTGATGTGATGAAGTCACAACAAAAAGTCACATTCAGTTTGATTCCTTTTTTCCCCTTGTCAGTCTTTTCTAAGGAAACTTTAAGCTCTTCAGAAGTACCAGTGTTGTTTAAAAAGTGCTGAGCCCACAGTAGGTATTGAATGCCTATAGATTTGCTGGCTCTGAGTTGCAATTTAGCTCTTAAAAAAATTTAAGGAAAAAGGAAATCTGTTTTAGTCCCACAGGAAAACAGTTTTATAATCTATTTTAAAACAAAACTTTCAGAAGCTCCAATGTACTATAATGTGGTCCCGAGCCTAAGAAAATGTATTTTTTAATGTAACGGTATAAATTTAGTTACTGATTTTCTTGAAACAAACAAAACAAAGGCTTTGAATTTCATTTTGACTATTTCCTCATAGAAAAAAGCTATCATTGTAGATTAAAATTATACACTTATAAACTAAAATTATATATTGTATATAATATGTATATAAATTACATAACACACACACAAAAGGAAATAAAGTTTTTTGTTTTATGTAAATATAGGACTGTACATGTGTGGATGTATATATGATTAGTGCCCTATGAATGGAGTTGGGTAGTTGGATGATGAATGAACTGACAAATGGAAGAAAGAGAGAGACTTTGTTAGTAATTGCATTCTTCAGTGCTCTGCAGCCAAAGGATCAGACAGTTTTTCTGGAAAGTGGTCACATTTCACTACCACCAAGAATCACTCCTGGATCGCCCAGAACTGAGCACTTGAGAATACACAACATAGTTGCCTGGGAAGGTGTCTAATTTTAGAAAGCCACACCCCAAATCAAAGTTCAAAACTTTCCCCTCTTTCCTATAATAAAATGAGTTATTGTTCATTTAATATTGTCTTTGTTTCAAACCTATTTTATCAGATAAGATCATTAGTAACATTCCCAAAAGGAAATAATTGATATTTTATTTTTAGCTAATTAGACATTGCCCATATCTTTTTTTCTATTTTTAGTTTCTAGAGCTTTATAGGACTAATTTGAATTATATCTCTGTCACATTATTTCTAGAACTCAAAATAAAATGAAAGCTTAGTAATCTATTATGCCTGTTTTATGTGTCAGCTCCTCAGAATCCAATTATTTATTGTTGTCATTGTTTTGTTGTTAGCTGAGGAGGCTCTATTAGAGGAAATCTCTTTAGGATGATTCTTAGAGATGATTCTAAGGGCATGAGGAAGAAGAGGGTGGCCTACAGATCTGCTGTCAGTGACAAAGTAAATAAGATTAGTGATGGGTCCAGTGAAGCCTGACAAGAGCAGTGGGTGGGAAATAATACACAGATGGAGTTGAAACCGGTAGCATATGTTGTAAAAAAGCTGCTTTAATTCCGAAAGAAGGACAGAAATGAAGGGGATCTCAGGCAGGACGGAGGTTAGGACTGAACCTGCAGAAACTTCTAAGGTCTTGACAGCTCAGGGGGAAAAAGAAAAATCAAAGTGGCTAAAGCCAGATCACAGGAAGCAAACAAACTGATGGACCGAATTTTTGATGTAAATGCAAAACTGGTCTCCTTTTTTCTCCCCACAAATAAAAACCATTAATCTTTAGCTCTCATAGTGAGCTATAGCAATTGAGTTTAACGAGAGCTAAAAGCTTACTAGTATCTACTAGAAAGTTAGGTAAGAAAATTAGTTTCCAGTAAGTCATATCTTCCCTAGAAAAAGCTATATGTTAATCAGAGATCATTTTAATAATACTAAGTACTATCAAAAGATTGGGAGAAGTTACTAAGGATGATGAAGCTTAGACTCATTTCTATCCCATAGACTTTGTATCATATTTCTATCAAAAAAAAAGCATCCCACTTTTTTTTTTTTTTTAATTTCTTTTCAGCGTAACAGTATTCATTGTTTTTGCACCACACCCAGTGCTCCATGCACTATATGCCCTCCCTAATACCCACCACCTTGTTCCCCCAACCTCCCACCCCTGTCCCTTCAAGACCCTCAGGTTGTTTTGCAGAGTCCATAGTCTCTCATGTTCACCTCTACTTCCAATTTCCCTCAACTCCCTTCTCTCCATCTCCCCATGTCCTCCATATTAATTTGTTATTGCTGAAATTTCTTCTTCACTAGTCTTCCTAGCCATCAGGTTTTAAGTTTTATATAATGTTTTATTTCAGCACTATTTTTCTCCTTCAAACATAAGCATATGTGATGATAATACGTAATTTTCTTAAATTGATTTAGGCTTTCTACTCTTAATCAAAGAACTTCGTCAGGTTAAAATGAGTTATAATGAAATATAAATCTTACCCTGATATTGAGGTTGGTACTAACACTAGCTTAGAAAGGATGATAGTTTCTGGTTTGTTAATAAGAAAAAATGTTTAAGGACAAATATGGGACCATATCTGTTCTGATTTAAAAATAGTATTTATCAGAGGCTTAATAAATCTGCATGCTTACTAAAATTGCAAATGCTGTGACTCCAAGCCTTGGATAGATAAGTTTAAATTTTATTTTTCATATGTGTAATGGGTTGGCAAAAAAAAGCTTTTTCAGTAGATCTAAAAGTTCAGTAAAAAGTATTTTGACACTGGAGCCAAAAAATGAAAAAGATATTGAAAAATAGTGTGGTTCTCTTCCATCACATTTCTAAAAGTTGAAATTCTTATTTATGGTTATAACTTATTTTTTGTTGTTGAATTTGGACTAGAAATGGGACAAATCATGACTTTCATTTTCTTATATCAGAAATGACATGAAAAATAGAAAGGTTCTGGATGTGTTTCATTGTGAAGGCACAGCAGAAATTGGACCAACTATAATAAACTTTTAAGCTCTCTTTTACAAATAATACTCTGCAATAAAAGTATCTGTTTTGAATGTCAAAGAATTAAAAAAACAAAAGAATAATGTCCTGTGGTAACAAAAAAATAATTTCTTAAATGTTTTTTCCCCTCCTTCTTCCTAGATTATACTTTATTTAGCAAAACTCAGAACTATCAATTCATATCCCCTCACCTCCTTTTCTTGGAGAAAGCAATTCTTCAGAGAAAAAAAAGGCTGTGACTTGGGGATCACCATCTCCAGGCATTTATGTTTGGTTTAATTGATTACCTTACAAAATATTTACTACTAATCAATTCATAAGTAAACCATTTCTATTTGAGTATGGATTTTATGTTATTCATTTCTGATACAAAGGTAAGATTCATAGCTGTCCTCAGAAGTAAATAATGAGATTATAATTTAGCACATATTTGTTTTACTTTTTTGAGTTGCCAGAGTACTTCGTAATTTTCTTTTCTGAACCATACTAATACATGTTCTCAACTTTCATGCCTATTCTATAGAAAATCTTGATGTGTCCTCAGCTATCTGCCTGCCTTCATAGCACTCTTGTTTGCCACTTTCTGTTGTCAAGTCTTTCACTAAAAAATTTTTGAAAATTGTTATAGTCTGTGTCTTTAACTTAGTAATTTAGGGAAAATCACATTTGAAAAATTGTCTCTGACTCAAGGCATGAAAAGTTTGTAATAACTTGAAATCATTAAGGTATTAGCAAAGGAGTGGATATAATGGGAATCCAGACACTTGTAAAAAGGTTTAATTTTCAATAAATTTATCAAATGCTGACCAGATTTTAAGCACTATATTATATGTCAGAGAGATTGTACATAAGCTAGACGAGCTCCCTGTCTTCACAGAACTTACAATTTACATAAAAATGTTGAAAAATATTATAAATGTCATGAAGGTCATTAAATTATTCTAAAGCTACTGAAGTGAAAATTAGAAAATACACATTGTTAGTGATTTTTTTTTTTAAATTAAGCTTTCTGCTTTCAACTGAAAAACTTTCCAGTAAAAATGAACTATTACAACACTTAAATCTTACTTAGATCTACAAGACTCTAGTAAGGGTATCCCAGCAAAGAAGATATTTATTGATTTATCAATAAGATAAAATATCAAAGGGTTAATTTAGGAATTTAGATTTTCCTAAAAATATTTGAAAGAATAGAGTTTCTATCTACAACAGAAGAACAATGGTAAAAAAGATGAATATCAATATCTTCAATTCTTTGTACCATTATCTGTTTTACATACACAGGGAAAAACACACCTAGAATTAACTGAAATATTTGCTTCTTTAGTTCATTCAACTAATTACTATTAGAAGATTATAGTTCTGCTTCTCAGTGACACCGTTAACTCTTGTTTTGGAGCCTTTGGTCAGTCCTTCAATATATCAATAGTCAATGCATTCTGCTTACTATAGTAGATAATTCAAGCCTTTCCCTTTTATTTCTAAACTCCTTGGGGGTCATCTCACCACTCTCAATCATACTTCTCTACTTCACTGACAAACTAATAGACCTTAATTGCTTGGCATTTCCCCCTCTAAAACACTGTATCTTTCTCAGTATAAACAAATCATTTCCTTATTTGTACCAGCTACACAGGGGAGTGAGTTTTTCTATGCCAAGACCAATTCCCAACATATGATTGGTATCATTTTCTCAAAAATTCTGAATGTCTCCTCCCCAAAAATAATTTATCAATTACCTGCACAATATAACATCTCTAACCACTTTTTTCTACTATGTTTTTCATGCAACATTTAACTGTATTCAAGTTTACCCATTTTGTAATAAAATAAGGAAAAACTTCTTTCTGGGGCCATATATCCCTCCAAACCCAGGCTCCAGATATTCTATCTCCCCTCTATGTCATAAGAGACTCTCTTGAAAATAAGTTTACTCAGCTCTCAGAAATTCCCTTACCCACTGAATTCTTCAACACACCAAATCTGGTTTTAATCACCTTCATTTCTTCAATAATCATCATGGAACGTCACTAAAATTTCTCCAACAACCATGGGAAAAGATAACACACCACTACTGCTTTGCTGCTATTTGCAGTGTATGCAATATATGCTTTATGATTCTCATTGCATTTCTGTACTTCATCTGAAAGTATTAACTACCCTGTCTTCCTTGAAATATCATCTGTTTCAGCTTCCACTCCTTTGCATGACTTTTTAATTTTCTATCCACGTGCATAATTTAACTTTCTTTCAATGTTTTTGTTATTTCTCTTCATTTATTCTAACATTGATGTTCACCTCGGATCCTTTTTACATACATTTATTGATTAATCTCATCAACTTCATAGATTAATTTCCCAGTTATAAAATGTTTTGCAAACTTGACTTTTAATTCTTTACATATGGACAAACTTAATCGTCTTTTATGTCTCTAAATGTTCCCTGAACCAAAATAGATACTTAGAATGTGTCTGTGAGGGGGAAAGAAAAATTTAGAGAAGGAAGGATGTTACAGAGTTTGCTTGGAATCTGTAAACAAATTAATATGTACATAGAATCAGCATTATTTCATTATGTCTATTGCAGAAAGGAAATAAACATTGCATTATGTCTCTCTTTTCTCCATCACAGTTTATGGGTGACTAAATTATGGCTACATCTTTCAGTTGATAATAAATATGGTATATATGCTTACAATGTCTATTAGCATCAGGATAAAGAGAAAAGAATGAGGACACACTTCTTACTCATTCTCAGCAATCAACCGGATGTATAATTTTACTGAAGTCATTTAGTCTTGCCGACTTTCTTTCTAAAAGGACTTAGAATCAGATGGTCTGTAAGGTAGTTTAAAGACTGTAAATAATTCATCTAATCCTTACCACTTTTACATTTTCTGACCAGAAGAGCTATTGTTTACTTTATGTCTCTTCATATTTACATCAACACTGTGGGAGTGCTGAAGAACTGGCAAAGGAACATGTAGATGCAGGTCCCAGAGTCCATTAACCTCAACTGAGTAGGTTTATTCTCAGCTGCAAGTTTGTGTCCAGACATTTCATTATCTCCTCCTTTACTGTCAGCTGCCGGGATGCTTTTGTGGTCATTTGCATAATTTAAACTGCTGTCACTGACAATCTAAATGTTGCTTTACTTTATCTCTTGACTCTAATGTATAAATGGGTATATCCTTGAATATTAGGCTCAAATTAAGTGGAGTCTAATTCTATCAGAAGTGTGCAAATACTTAGTGTCACCTTTAAATTCATTATTTCTAAGAAAGTTAAAAGAATGAAGAAAAAATAACTACTTCAGCCAGCACAAATGATCCAGCATCTTTTGAAATCTGTAGCCAAATTGTTATAATGATTACATTAATTTTTCAGGTTCTTCATCTCCACCTCAGAGATAATAATAATTTAAGAAGTGTCATGTTCCTGGTTTGCTTTGGGTCATCTTTAAAGTATAATTTAAAATAATCTTTATGGTACAAATGTATTAAGAAGAAACACATATAAAAGAATACCTTATGCTATTCATTGGAGTAATTTTGCTGAATGCAGGACACCTTGTCCCAAAAGGCAGGATAAAATCACCTGTCAGTCTACTTTAATTCTTGTTCTTCTCAATCTCATTTCTTCTCCTTCTAGAGCCTGATTCCATTTCTGGAATCCATTAAGCATTTTATATCCCATTTACCAGTACCTGCTTCTTTTCATATAATCTAAATTAACCCAACTCTACTTGACAGTCAAGCTTCTAAGAAAAAGCTCAGTTCATCATTATAAAGCTGACCCAAAGGAATGGGTAAAAAGGCTTTTATATAATAAGACACTGAGCTCTGGCAATCACAACTTTTATTAACTGGTGTACCCTAAACAGCATAAGCAAACACATTTGAGAAATTGATTTCCCTTGGTAATATCCTTGGATGTCCTAAGTAAAAGCCTTTGCTGAATAGTTAAGTTGGAAAAGAAAGAAATAAAATAAACTTTTAATGTGTTACCACTCCCATCAATTTTTTGACTTTAAAAAGTTTGTAGGAATCAAGAAAATAATTTTGCATAAAGATACACAATTTATAAATCATGTTTAGCAAGTAAATTTAGGTTTGTCTGTGTCTAGATTTAAAAGGGTTTGTGAGGTTTGTTTAGATTGGTTTTTTTTCCTCTCTTTTTAAAAATTTTTTTCAATCAAAATTTAGACTACAAGAGCCTTTGTATGCATTTCTCTTCTATCTTGGGCTTAACTCTATGATAGGGATCATTGTATGGTAGTATAATATGCTGTTTATTTTTATCTTGAGAGGAGGAATTCAGCTCTACTAGTTTTTGTATTCTTAATGTCTTGCCTGACACTCAGTTTATTTTGGGATGGAAAAAAGAAAGAGCTTTGTAATTTTTCCTTCATATATGAATATTTGCTTACATTTTACAATTTACAAAACAATTTTGGCTACATTATCTCAACCATGTGGTCAGGAGATCCTGATATTTTGGAATTTGCCAAAAAGAAAAAGAGAGAGAGAAAGAAGAAAGAAAAACCCAAGTAGTCAGATATATGTGCCATTACAGTCATATAAGAATGTTGTAATAAATTTCAATAAGTGAAAGAAAATTAATTTATCAAAAACTAAGAATAAGGTCCCAATTTAAATTAATCTGACATCGTATGTGTTCAATTTCCGAAATCCTTCATGCATTTTGCTTTTGAGGAAATAATGGCTCTTTTTTTTTTTTTTAATCAGAGAAAGTTGCATTCATAAAATAGTCCTATATTTGAGGATAAAGAATGTTCCCAATAATATCCATAACTAATATTTATCATACTAGATAAAGGCTACTATTTTCCTCTGTAAAAATATTTTTGACATCTGTTAAGAGATTTGGTAAAAATAGGTTGAAGAAAATGCTGGTAAGAGAGATCCTTAGAGAGGCTGCCTCTGGAGTCTGAGCATTCTAACACAATGCCAGAGTCCTTCACCAACTGACTGCATCCTTGATTAGACTCATCAGCACCTGGGTTTTAGTTTAGTCTGAAAAAGTACACACATAATTGAACATTACACATTCTGAAATATTTTAAAGTATATTAACATTCTAAAAATTTGGAAAAGTTTTATTAAAGACAGAATCAAGTAAATTATGATTGTAGGTCAAATATGATGATACTCTCGAGTAAGTTCTGTCCTTCTCTCACGCATTACTCTGTAAGCACAAAAAACACCTTCCTGGCCCATTTAGTCTGTTTATTGCCTTGGGGGTAATAGGTTATCCTACATACAAGAATAAGGAGTAATTACAATACAAAATTTGGTGCCAGACCTTGATCTGGTCTCTAATTTCTCAGTTCTGCTACTTACTTGCTACAGGAATGTGGAACAGTTTCTTCTACAGCACAATTTCCTAATCTGTACAATGGTTACACAGTTATGATCACCTCAAAGAAATGTTAATTTATTCATGCAGCATTATTTAAAAATTCTTAGTATGTCTCAAGTTTCTCCTGTTGGTTAGGGACTTGGGAGAAGATGGTAAACCATGTCCTATCTTTCCTGGCACGTCTGTTCTAGTGAGTAAAATGATGAAACAGATAATAAACAACAAGTGCATATATAATACATATCATTTAGTAGTGGGATGAAGCATGAAGTAAAGTAACAGAGGAGGAAGTATTTGCAGGAGTACCATTTTATGTAGCGGTATATTTAATCACGGACATCTGATGTAAGAACATTCCAGCAGAAAGAATAGAAGTGACAAGGCCACAAGAAGTCTGTGTATTCTATGACTCATAAGAAGTCCCACATCTTATAATACAAATAAACATGATGAAAAAGCTCAAGGAGGCCAGAGAAATAAAAAGATGATCGGCAGGTTAGATTGTGTGAGAACCAAATGAGGTAATAGCATAGTGCAGTCCTGGGCATATAGTAAGTGCTAAATAAGTGTCACACATTTAATCTTGGAATCAATTCCACTAAGAGAGAGACTGTCACCTCAAATATGTCAGAGTGGGATAGCAACAGGAGTTGATCAACACCGGCTTACGGAAGTATCAGTGCCTTAAAAATTGTGGCCAGAGACAAACATTGTCTAACCTAGGGGTTTGCCAAAGACAGATTATTTTGGATATGTGTATCTCTTTAATCCTAAGACCTCCTATGGTCAATACTGTCAGTCAAGGATTATCATAGAAGGCCTTGCTCCACAAATGCAAATATCACTGCTAGTACATATTGAAACACCACATAGATTGAGTTGGTTCCAAATGTTGTAATTGGTATATCACTAGAGGCTGATCATTTTTAGGTTGTCTTATCCATATTTTTCTATTGGATGGAGGAAAAGTTATACTCGATTAGCAATAGTAAGATAACCAAGAAATTAATAAAAAAAGGAGAAAAAATTTAAATAAAAGAAACAATGTGTTCTTGAGCAATGTTTTTGAAGAGAGGGAGGTGGGTTAGAGTGGCAGAGGGAGAGGGAGATAGAATCTTAAGCAGGAGTAGGCTCCATGCCCAGAGTCGAGCGGGCGGCAGGGCTCTGGCTCATAACCCTGAGATCATGACTTGAGCTGAAATCAAGAGTCAGATGTTTAACTTATTGAGACAGCCCAGCAGCCCTTGAGCATATTGTTTTTAACAGAAAAATATATACAGTTTTTGAGTAGGTAAGCTAAACAGATGTCAATAGAAATATGGAAATATTCAAATTTAACACCTCTGTGCAACAGTTTTCTCCTTCATAGCATTGATTTTTTATTGACTGATTATAAATAATTGCTTAATAATGATTCAGATTATTTAAGTGCCAATAAAAGTCATTATTTATGCATCAAAATTTGTGAGGAAAATAACCATATAAAATTGTTTTTGGAGGTATTAAGTGAATACACTGTTTAAAGCATTTCATTTCTTAATAGACCAATCTTTCTATAGTACATAAATTATGATATAAGAGTAATCACTGCATAGACTATACTTAAAGAAATGTACAGTTGGTTCCATTCTCAGATGGGTCTGAGAGAAATTAAGGAAATTTCCATTAAGACTGTGTGTGGTAGGTTTTCTTGCATTTTCATTAACTTTGTAAGGTTTACTATTTCATCTAATAGTACTAGTGGTTCATAAATAATTCTCAAATGGTTACCTGCCAAGTAAGCTCTTCACTAGTTTTCAAACTGATTGACATGACTCGTGATGAAAGAGTCTCAGCCAAAATAATGTTCAGGGAAATTATTATACTGATTGATCTCAGTCATTCTTTTCCATCTATTTGTTCAGGATAGCCTAGGAGTTTAATTTGATAATTCCATAATTAAAATACTAGTGCCTCATGGAAGAAATAAAAAGGAACACATTGAAGGATTTAGTGAGTTAAAAATTTGACTTATGAAAAAGGAAAATATTCTTAAACATTTAATGTAAGATAGGCTAAAGCCCTATGATAACATGATAAAATCAGTAAATAATTTGTTGTTCCCAGTTGGGGGAGGGACTAACAAAAATCTAAAAAAAGGAAAAGTAGATTCTTTAATCCAGGAATGAACAGGATTTTTTAGGTTTTAATACTTAGAGCACCATTGTCACATTCTGGCATTATTGCATATTTAACATTCTCTCTGGACCAGATACAATTTCTTTCTTTTCTTTTTTCTTCTTTCTTGAGATCTGACTTGATTAATAGCAAAAAAAAAAAACAAAAAAAAAAAAACAAAAAAAAACTGTCTCAAATCAAACCCACTCCCACATTTCTGTTTCCTTAACTTAGATTCTATAGGGAGAAAGCAGGGAACTCTCTTGCTTGAACAGAGAAAAAGAGAATAATGGGCAGAGAAACTCTACTTCCAAGTTGCACTAGTAGAACCCCTCTTTTATTTGTATCTTTTAAAAGGATGGTCCTTTTGGGAAGTAAAAGACAAAATAGTTGAATTCTAATTTTAGTCTGCTACTATATTACTTGTAAGGGTGTTGGACAACTCAAGGAATAATTAAGTTGTACACTTCAAAGGCCTCAAGAAAAACAAACCAGAACTTTGCATGACCTCAGAGATAGCTGGCTCCAGTCCCTCTTTTTCTCTTTCCCATTTTCTTTTTCCCTCACTATTGACTCATTTCACAGACTCTGCAAGTAAGAGAACCTGGCCACTATTAGCAACCAAAATTTATATGCTGAAGCTTTAACTAAGAGAAAGATTCTGATTCAATTATCAGGATTCGAAGTCATAAATGCAGAAGAGGTTTAAATGGTCTATTTTTTGTCCAATATTCACATGTAAACTAATTAATTGGAGCTTGAGGGTCAAAATCATGCCACAGGAATGTCTAATTCTGTATTATCCATCTGGACAGAAGGTTCCCAAACTAAAGTTAGTGTGGATATATTGAACACAATACCATAAATACCTTCTACAGAGTAAACAGATACCTCTAACAGTTATTAAATTCTTATTATTGTATGCATAAAATAAATTCTTTAAATTATTTAATTATGAACTCTCTTTCCAGAAAATTAGCTTTCTCTGTTATCTTAAGCACATGAAGACCTGGGAGACTTAGGCAGTACCATTTTTGCAAGGTTGATTTAAAACTCAGCCATTTTAATTCTGTAAGTAGGGACAAGAATTGAGATGGTCCAGAAAAAGAATTTAAATATAGAGTTAAGAGCGGGTCAAAGTTCTAATCTGATGAAATGATAGGAAAGGTGATTCAACAGATTTGTCATTCAAGGAAAACCTACTTGCATTCTGAGGTCAAACTTCCTTGATTCTAACTTACTTTCTCTCACTCTGGGCAAGTGATGTAGTTTTTCTGAACTTTAATTACTAAATCTGTAAAATGGGTATAGTAATAAAATCTACCTACTAGGCTTATTGTTAAAAATAAATGGGTTGTTTCATGAGAAAAATTTAGAAATTGCCAGGCACATACTATGGACTTTGTACTTGCTAGCCATTATTATAATTTTGTTATTGTGTGGAAAGGAAGTTAAATAAAACGTATATTTATGTTTCTTAAACCAATATTTGAGTAAAGATATTGACAAATAAGTTAGAAAATATTAAAAAGGAAAGATAACAGAAACTATTCCTTTCATTGAATGGGAGTTTAAAATAAACACTAAGGAGTAATCTGAATTTTATATTCTATAATTTTGTTTATAATTACATTTAAAATATGATGCTTTTAAAGTATCTTTTTCTGGAACTTTTTTTTTTTTTTTACTTAGATTTTTCCTGCAACAGTGTGTTTTTGCATGTGTATGTATATAATGATAAACAAGATAATTGATTTTAAACCTGTGATTGAAACTTCAAGTTATGTATGTAAATTTTCTATTGTGTTTTTTTGCATTTACCTGCGTAGGGTAATTGCTTTTCTTCCACTACTGTTCTTCATACGATAAACACTGGATATAAATAGAAAATGAATAACAGCTAGATAAAATGAATGATATGAATAAATTTAGGGATTCGAGAATATTTTAATAGAGTCCTCTTAAAAGGTCATAGGAAAAAGATCAGTTTCTTAAAAGAGGGTCATTGATTGGGTAAATATTCTGAAATTTGATCTATCTCATATCATTCAACAGCAACCTCTTTATTTCTAAATAAATAGAAAAAGTCAAACTTGTTTGATCGTAATAGTCACTTAGAAGGAGTCTTCTTAAGGTATTTAGATTTTGAATAAAGATTTTTAATAAGCAACGTAGATGGATTTTCATGATTAGTCATAGATGGGAATATCAGAATGAAGTCTATACATTGTATATGGCATCTGTCTTTGAGTAGACTTCAGTATGTGAAGATATTATATTCTGAGATTTGTAGTCAGGCTTCACAGAAACTAAATGGAATAGGTGAGAGTGCTCTACACTGTCTTGGAACATGCATATCTTTAACTCTATTTAGATTGAATATAAAGCATTTAAGCTCATTAAAAAGGTCATAGTGGAGAGAAAGAAGTGCCACAAACATCATTTATATATTTCTTTCATGTGAGTGTGCTCCTTTGTCAATTTTAAGCAGTTTACTCAAACTTGAAGGTCACCCTAGATTTTTGGTTTCCCTTGAAAAAACTGACATATTTGGCATACCTTATGTTATCCTCTTTGCATTTAAAAAGCTGAAAGTCACCTGGAACTCAATACTGTATCCCCCCCTTTTAGTGAAAATACGTTTTTTTCTGAATCACAGAACCCTAGCCTGGCATATTTAACTCATTAGGGTTAGCTGAATGTACTGGTAGGTATTTAATTTTAGAAACTTGCTTTACAATTATTGTGTATACATTTCACTCATCAGGAAGAGAACAGTGAGTGGATCCTAGAGGGATTTTTTTTAGGAGAAATGTAAATTGCCTGTTAATAGGAAGAAAGATTTAAAGGTTACCAATTTTTATCATCTTTTTCCAGAAAGTACTTATTTATCAATTCAGACTGATTATATATCAGCATAATTTGAAAACTTTAATGCATGCGTGCTTGGTATTACATTTTCCTATTACACATTTTCCAGAGTAATCCGATAAAGACTAAAATAAAACAAAACTGAAACACTTTGCCAGGGTAGGTTAAGTAAACACTGTATATTAACATATGTAAATGTAAATATCTCTATGTTCCTCAGACATGGTATGTCTCTTATTAAAACTAATAAATGAGATTAACTTTGAAGATATTTTAAACATATCTTGTAATGTCACATTTCTAAGGTAAAATGAGGGTGAAGAAGCTGTTTGGGAACCAAAGCTATAAAAACCCAAACCTCAAAGATATGAAGTAACGGATTTTAAGAGTAATAACCAATTTTATAATGTCAGTACATGAAAATAACCTAATATTTGACTTGATGGTCTCAGATTTTCCCTCCGATTTTGAATTGTGGTATTTTAGGTTCTGCCTGTCAATCTTTTTGGAATTTCTTTCATGTTCCCATATATAACTACTGAAAAAATTAGGGCAGGAGAACTCTATGAAGCACACATTTATTTTTCTTCTTTTTTTTAGACAAAGGGACTGAATGTAAAGATACTCATCTTCTCAAGTCACTTGATCTCATCATCATTTTCATGGTATACTGCCTCCACAAACAGGGATATAAGAACAGTGGGTGAGGTAATTATGTTTTACAGATCACAGTCCAACATGAGAGGTCTTGCTGCTAACACTGCATAATCTATGTAATCTCTGGATATTGATAGGTGAGGAAGTGATATCTAGAATCTGCAGCTCATGAAAAGAGCTAGCCAATGGTGAGAATGGGTAACAGAAAGACAGGAGTAGCCTATAAAAAACTTAAGTCCTGAATATATCTTCAAGCCGCTGGATGAACCCATTGCCTTATCTAAAAATTTTTGTTACATTGTATAATAAATCTTCATAGAACTTAAATCATTTATTGTTGTGTTGTTTGTTATTTGCTACCACAAGCACACAAACATGAGGAAAATATGACATACAGTGTTGTACCATGCAAAAACTGATAACTGAGTACACATATACTATTGCATATATTAAGAACAGTAAAACTTTAGAATTATAAGTTAATTTCAAAACCAAATGGTTTACTATTATTCTAAATTTATGCATCATTACTACAATAGACAATAGAGTTTAGAGCCAACCCTGACTTTTAAAATAGTTCCAAGTATTCATGTTAATTTTTTGAGTAGCCTTATTATTTGTGATATACAAATATGAAGTATAATCTCATATCTATCTGTCATCTGTCTATCTGAAGTAACATGCTGCAAATTGGATAGAAAATGAATTACGTTTCAGAAAAATTATTTTATGTAGCATTCACTGGTATTTGTAGAGTCCAAATTCCACAACTGCCTATAATAGAATGAACAAATTTATTGCTATTTATTAGTGTCAATTACAGATACCTAACTGGTGAGATATTATTAGCACTGTTACTATATCAGTTCAACTGACATCTATTATTCCATATGATAATAAGTTTGGCTATATAAATCAAGATAGGAACTTCTTTTTTATGACTCTCTGGAGGTATGAAACAAAAGATTCTGGTTAGGAAGACTAAAAATAGCTGAATCTTATATTCTATTAACAGGGATAAAAATTACATATTTTAAATATCCCAAACAGATTATCAAATCACTAATTTCAAGGTATTTTATTGTTAAATTATTGTTTCAAATATATGCTTTTAAGATTAGCATGATATTAGTATCATGATTAGTATCAAAGATGTTTCTGATCTTTGATAAAAGGACTGTATACAAATAAATATTAGCAGAGAGAATGAAACCTTTTCTCATTTAAGATAACCTAATTGTGATATTTAGATCTACGTGTGCACAAAAGTTTAGTGTGTGTATATACAAATATTCTATTACATGTAATGTTTACCGTGTGTATGTGTGTGTGTGTGTGTGTGTGTGTGTGTACATGGTGAATGGGCAGGGGGGTGAATATTTCATCAAACATTTAAAATACCCATATTTGAGTGAAAGTTCATAGAGATGTACATTCTGGTAATTTGCTGCTGCACAGAATCACTCTGAAGCCAATTAAATCTTTTCCAAAGTTTTATAGATATTTTAAGTGGGTTTTTTTCATAATTACTATGTAGTACCCTTGATATTTTACTTCTTATCTCTATTGGCTTCTACACAAAGCAGAATTCAAAGCCCTTTTGAAATGATCCAAAAAATGTATCTCCTTATAGTCCATCACTACCATATTCCTCCCAATTAAATCCTAAAGCCTTCATTAAAAAGAAAAAAAAATCACAGAAAATTCCAACCAGTTACTGCTCAGTTTTGATCATAGCAGTGAGAGTTATTTTTTCCTGTCCACTGGATGTGGGGCCCCAGACTGACATGAGTCTTATTGTAGATTCCTGATATGTCTGGGTAATTGAGCTGGGGATTTTTCCAGGCAAACTCTCTTCTATGAAACAGGGTTGAATTACAGTCTGGGGAGATGTAAATGCAGATCATCGTTCTTCTGAGATTTCTCTTGGCTGAAAGCATAGATGTGATTAGACATTCAACAGTTTTACTTCTTCAGACTAATCTGTTTACCTCCATGTGGGTGGGCTTAAAACCAAATCTAAAACCTGAAATTGTTTTGTCATCAATGTTGACTGTCAGAGCCTCTGTCTACATGAGGCCAAAACATCCAGATGGAAAATGAAAAGTAACATCCATCATCTAAACATTTTCCTTTTCCAATGCCAAGCATGTAGATACTTGGAAACAATGTCATGGTTGACCGAATGTTTTGCTTTTAATCTAGATGTTTTGGCATTGTGTAGATAAAACCTCAGCATGTAACTTCACTTCCTGTACAAAATTCCCAGTTCTGCACAATGGTAAGCACACTTAGAAAATAATTCACTTAAATGTAACATATATGTGTGTATTAGATCCTTCACTTGAATAATGCATTATGTTTGGTACTGTAGAGGATATCATGCTGTATAACCACAGTTGAAAACAAAAAGTAATCACACACATGCAGAGGTAACTAAAATTATTGGCTTACTATGATTTGTAAAATGAAAAAAACAAATTGCAAAGGACACTGTACAGGAGAGGGATTGATATGGCAGAACAGACAGAGAGGAGAGCCGGGAAGGCCTCATGGAGAAATGCATTCAGTTTGGAAGTTAAACATAACCAGGGCTTTTTAATAAGTATATGTGAATGTGAATGGCATTTAAAGCACAAGACGTATGAACAGGGGTCGACAAAAACTGACCTATTGACCAAATCTGACTGCTGTTTTTATGTACCAGTACATGGAAATACAGGTATATGGGAACACAGTTACACTTAACTCATTTGCTTTTTGTTTGCTTATTGCCTATGGCTACTTTAGCACTATCTTACTGATGTACAAAACCATACATATTTACTATATGGTCCTTTATAGATAAAATTGATGTCAATGCTTTGGAGTAGAAGGCATTGAGTACAGAGGATTGAAAAGGGGGGAAAAAAAGAAAGAAAGAAAAAAAGATTGAAAAGGAATTTCAGTCCGGATTGTCTAGGACCAAGGTATCAAGATAAAGACTAAATATATTTTAATATGAAGAGAATATTTGCAAGATTAGCTATATACTGTTGACACGAAATCAATGACAATGTATGTAATTGAAGGCTGAAAGAGAGCAGAGGTATTTTGGAAAGTGTTCCACCATTTCATTAGTTTTTAAAGAGAACTCTAGTTAATTGAAGTTTGATGACAATGGTTTTTTTTTTTTTTTTAATGACTCCTTAGCTTATTCATTTTGCAAAACCCAATGCTCACATTTTAGATGTTAATATAATCTTTTAATCAAAAATTAGGATCTTACGGTCTTATTGCTTGAGATCTAAAATCATGAATGGCTTTGGGAAAATTATGTAAATATTTGTGCCAGGTTTCATTTTGGAAACTGAAAGAATAAATGACAACTCTTCTTTCATGGTGTTTGTGGCTGAATTATATGAGATGTTCCAAATGAAGCACTTAGGTAACAGTTATTATTGTGATTGTGCTTATTATTTAATTGAAGCATAAATATGCTTTACAGCAAAGCAGACCTCAAGAAAAGAATTTCTAGTTTATCATTTCTGTTCAATGTTTTGAAGTCTAAAGAACTGCTTTTACTTCAAGGAATACACAGAGTTCTGTATCTCTAAGGCCTTCATGTTTTATCTGGCAGAAAGTTCAAAGGAAAACTAAGAGAACAAGGTAGTACCTGAAAAGAGAAATGGAACTTTTTTTTCTTTGCCTGTTCACCTCATCCTCTTAGCTTTGGCCATGTCTTTCTTGTACGTGGCTTTCACAAATATGGAACATGGGATGTTTAAAATGGTATAAAAAAAGATAAAATGTTGTTATTCAGACTAAGACATGATCTCATGTTTAACATATTTAATGTAATTTTTTTTACTTTAAACACACACACACACATTATATAGAATTAGACTGATAATGACAGATACCTAAACATAAACTCCTCAGGTTTAGTAATTTTAGGAAATGCTTATATATCCTATCCCACATGAAATTCATAACAGTCCTTAGTTATAACACATGATATCTATTCACTAATGAAAGTTTCACTTAAGATGAATGAATATATTCATAAAAAACTGTGTGCAACTCTGAACTTTACCTCAAAACATACATATTCAGGGATGCCTGGGTGGCTCAGTGGGTTAAGCCACTGCCTTCGGCTCAGGTCATGATCTCAGGGTCCTGGGATCGAGTCACGCATCGGGCTCTCTGCTCAGCAGGGAGCCTGCTTCCTCCACTCTCTCTGCCTGCCTCTCTGCCTACTTGTGATCTCTGTCTGTCAAATAAATAAATAAAATCTTAAAAAAAAAACATACATATTCAAATTACTTTAATTACTAATTTTTATTATTTTTTTTCTTTTTCTTTTTCTAAAGGATTTTATTTGGGGCACCTGGGATAGAGAGGCATCAATCTCTCTGTCAAATAATTAAATGAAATCTTTTATTTTTTTATTTTTTTAAGATTTAATTTATTTGAGAGTGAGAGAGAGAGAGCACAAGCAGGGAGATTAGCAGCAAGCCAAACGAGAAGGAGAAGCAGGTTTCCCACTGGGCAGGGACCCCCGACATGGGACTCAATCCTAGAACCCAAGGATCATGACCTGAGCCGAAGGCAGATGCTTAACCGACTGAGCCACCCAGGCACCCTAATTGCCAGTGTTTAGATAGAACAACTTCCAATAGTGAATTTATGATTCTGTAACATGGGTATATAAGGATAAGTACATATGTAAATAAATAAAGTAGATGTAAGTGAATTCATAATATTTTCATGAATAATAATTAAAATTTGTAAGTATATTTGATATTTATTCTTATTGTGTTGTTTTGTTATTGCTTGGCTGCTGTAAATCAGGCCCAAACAATGAGTTGAACAAGTTCATTTCGGTCTTTCATAATGCTGTGAGTGTTCACAGTGCCATTCTGCTATGGTAAAACTTAGATGGGTATCAGAGCAGAACTCTTCTGTTTTGTTGTTGATGTCTTAGACTCCAAACATTACTCACCATTCTGTTTGCATTATGTTGTAATTGATTGGCCTATGGGTTGTCAGATGATATGCTTGTGTCCTGGGAAAAAAGCAAAGGCAAATATATGATTTGAGCTTTACAGTGGATGTTAGTCATCATCCCACATAACTGTTTTTCCTAGTTTAGTACACAAACTGGAAAGGAAGAAATTCTACTTCACAGAAGAAGGAGAGAGAAAAAGGAATTGAGATGCTATTATCCAAGGCTGGACTCATGATGAAGAGTGACTTCCCTTTGATAAATAGTACATTTTTTTAAAGAGAGATGATTGAGAATATGAAAATTGATGTCCCATGTGTTTCCAAAGGAGCTTTTTTGTTTTAATATATTCTTTTGAATTAAAAGTATTCAGTCCTGAAATGTTTATTTTGTTCACAACTCTGTCATCTCTACCTAAAACAGGGGCTGACACATAATTGACACTAAATATGATTACCTTAAAGACCAACTCTACCTTTAATTTAAAATCTGTTTAGCTCCCCCATGATATCTGTGTTTTAATTAAAGGAGAATAGAGAGCATATCTATTCTGTTCAAAGACAAGGCTCTAGAAGCCCAATATCTCTTCAATCATTCTCATTGGTCAGAGCTTGGTTATACGGTTATTTGGGGAGAGTGTGAAGTGTATTATTTATTCTGGAGACCATGACATCAGCTAAAATTTAAAGGTTATAAAACTAATGAAGAACATAAAAATCAATATGGGAAAACAGTTAACAATCTGTGCCACAATGATTTTTCACTTAAAAACTGAGCTATAAAACCAAATATCAATACTATTTTTCTTATGGAGTTGTCCCTAATTGATCTAGGCATGTTTATTTTATGAGTTATGTATTTCAAAAAACAGCATCATTTCTACTTAATGGTAGAATATTCAAGTAAGTAAATGTAATTTTTAATGAGCAATTATTTCTCATTTTCTTTTTGTAATTCAGAGATGTAATATTTTTTCTAGGAAATACAATATATTCTTGGGAACACTAAAGAATAATTATGACTTCTTTTGATCATTAAGTTGTATCCATAGAAAATTTATGTTCTTGAAAACCTATGTATGTTTTAAGATGATGAATATCTTTTAAACACTAAAAACCTTACGTTATTGTGTTTTTTTTTATTCCTCAAAGAAACATCTCATATAATCCACAGTTCGAAGGAACACAATCATATTGCATGCAACACAAATGATTAAAAGGGGGAAAACAGAGAATATAAAATGTATTATTAAATAATTAAATATTCATGACAATATATAAAAATTAAAGAAGCTATTCTGAAAGAAAATTAAGGCCTATATGTCAGAGCTTTTTGGCAATGTGGAAAAACACGCTCTTTGTAGGAGCCTTTAATTATGCACGCACGGGAAAAAAACATTTTCATGTTTCAAAAGGTTTATTTTTTTCACTATAAAAAGAAGTAAAAATATATTTCTCCTTAAGCAATTTAACGACTAGGTCTAGTGAATTTAAATGAATCAACCTAAATAACTCATAGAAAATACCTAATAACTAATTCTGCTGATGTGAGGAAATGAAGTAGTCAATTTGAATTTAATGCAACCAATTTTATGAACAACATTGTAATTTCTCACAATTTGAGCTTTACCATACTAAACTTCTTTAATATACACCATTAAAGAAAAGTGAATAAAATATAATGCTGATTTGTGGGATTCAGGCAGTTTTACAAAATTTAGAACACAGACTATTGAGGATAATATCTCATGATATAAATGAGACCAAAAAAGAGAATTTGGAGAGTAGAGCTGAGGAGGCAGTGAAAAATACAGACAAGAGGGGAAATCACCTAATTAAAATAACTGTGAGTAATGGACTGTCAATACTATCTAGTCTCTTACAAATTTTTCTCTGTATTAGGGTTTTTTACTCCAGAATTTTAATTGGTCTATACTTTTTTTATAATACCATAATTTAAAATATCTTTAAAAGATCACAGTACTCATATTTTACACTGACACTGAAATCAGCCTCCTGCATAAGAATCAAACGTATACTGAAAATGCACAGTTTCCTAATTAAATGTTTCTTTATTCATGTGAGAAAAGTCTTTTCAAAGGCAAAAAGAAAAGTATTAATATATTAAGGAGTGATACATGTTCCTAGGTCATCAAGGAATTTTCATAGTGAAAGTGAACACTATTAACAATTTTGCTGGAATAGATCCTGCTAACTGGGTCTGTTTTCCGCTAGCTAAGATATAAAGTCACTTTCACTTTATTTCAGTCTTCTTGTTTTCTTTCTGGAGGACTTTCTTAGATAATAATCTTTGTCTTTAATGGAAGGAATTGAACGTAAAATTCTTCTAGAGGTGATACTCTCTTCCTGGTCCTGACTTGCTTATAGTCAAACCTGTAGAGAGCATTTATACCTTGGCCTGCCGGCTAACCCTGGATAGAAGAGGCTTGGACTTTTTCTCCTTTTCCAGTGACTACCTGGATAAATTGCCTAATTCAGGAATGTCATTATAAAACTCGCTTGTCTACACGTGAGTTTAATCTCCAGCTCAAGTTCTTGTGAGTAATTAAGCTGGCATTTTTATCTCTATTTCACAATTTCTTTATCAATCATTTCCAAATCCAGATGGAAGATAGAAAGGGATTTGGAGACTATTGATATTTGCTCTCAAACTCCAACATAAACTGATTGCTTATGAAGCAAATTTGAATGCTATCAGCCCTATCTGAAGGCACATTGCCCAACAATGCATGCATACGCAACAAGTATGCATACACACATGTATACACATGCATACAATATACACACATGCATTAAATATCTTAGCAAATAAAACTAGTCACCAGTAAATTTAGTAATTGTTCTGGATTGCCTTTAAATATGTCTTCATAGATGCCATAGGTTTATTCCATTTACATCCTTTTGGGGGCTCTTCTACCATACCACAACTTTCCTATGTCAAGTCCTTTAGAGGTTATTTTTTGTCAGAAATTATCTTGCTTAAATCTATGAATTTTCTCATTTCATTCAAGCCTCTTCACGAATGCCATCTCCTCAGGAAAACCTTCCTTGACTGCTAAATACAAAGTGTCCTCTTGCTCACGCATTACTTCTTAAGCCTTTACTCTACTGGACTTGGTTTTCTTCATTGCACAATAACTCTCTGAAGTCATGATATAGTTTATGTGCATTTTTAACCTTCTCTGCTAAAGGATTTTGTCTTACATCAGTCTATGGAAAAGACCACCAAGAACACACCCGCAGGGGTTCCTGGGTGGCTCAACTGGCTAAGTGTCAGACTTTTGGTTTCAGCTCAGGTCCCGATTTCAGGGTTGTGAGTTTAGGTGGGCTCTGTGCTCCGCGGCGAGTCTGCTTGATATTCTTACTCTTCTGCCCCTCACCTCCTCCCCCCACACACTCTCTCTCTCAAGTAAATAAATAAATCTTAAACAAACAAACAAACAAAAAATACCTGTAAGGAGGTGTTTTTACATCATATGTAACTAGGATGTCTCAGTAGGAAGGTGTACAGAAGAACTTGTGATAAGATTTGGGCTTGTGTAAGGAGATTTTCAGGACCGTGTAAGAATGTGGGGTGTTGTCTGGATTGGCTGCTACTTCTATATGAGCTACCAAAACAAACTTTTATAAACCGATTGTTTATAAACAACTGAAATTTACTTCTCACAGATCTGGAGGCTGAAAGTCTAAGAACTAGGTGCCAGCATGGTCAGGGTCTGGTAAGAACCTTCTTCAGGGTAGCTGGTGGCTCTTTTTGCATCATATCCTTATAAGGAAGAAAGGGCAAGAGAACATTCTGGGGTCTCTTTTATAAGGACACTACTGCTAACCTTGAGGCGCCAGCTTCATGCTCTAATCCTGTTTCAAAGGCCCCACCTTATATTATTATGATATTGAGGATTAATATTTCAACATATGAATTTTGGAGAGATACAAACATTCAGCACATTCCAGCTTATTCCCTTGATATCAGGGTGATTTTTTTTCCCCTTTCTCAAGAGCACATCAAACTAGTCTTGGAGCAAATTCTTCCACACATTCAGGCACTTATTAATCAGATGTTTTTTAGCAGAAAGCATGAAAACATCATATAATTGATTCTGTAGTCACCATGAAGAGCTAACTCTCTTCTTTGGAGCTACTCATCATATTTTATGAAAATTCCATATTTGGTAGAAACAATAATCAAGAGACAAGAGCCTACCCCTCTTTATGAAGCATCAGCAACCAGAAATACTACTTAAAAAAACAAGTCATCAATGGTTTCTTTGAGAATCATGACTTCAGAACCATCCCTTAAGAAATAGGGTTCAGGCCTCTTGGGACTCAATGCCATATATATAAGCAATGGGCAATGTCTTTAGACAGTTTTATCCCCCCTATTTCATGATATAATTAATCTTATTTATCTTACTAAATAATAAGTTTCTAATTTTGCCAATAAAAGCATTTTTTTGCCTTTTAAAGTCTAAAAAATAAAATCTTTTATGTTGATTGAGATATAAATAAATGAATGGCTTGCAGTGTTGCTGCTAGGGCTCATAGACTTTATGATATATTGCTAGCTGACCACTCTGGAATGTTGATTCCCAATTAGGCCAACTGATTATTCCTCATTTCCAGATACTATATACAAAAAACTCTCACAGAATAAGGTTCGGTTTATAAGCTTAAATATTTTAAATAAATTACAGACAATTTAGCAACATCAATATCTCCTGAGTATTCTGTTAAATTTTGGTTAACCATTAGTTTCCTTTGTGGGAACATTTTTCTCTGCCTGTTTTGGCCAAGCCTGTGTTCACTCATTGATTAGGGCCTGCCTGGAAAGAGCAGAAAGAATGTGGATTCAGAGCAAAATCTGAGATGGATGCTAATGACACTAACAGATGGGGGTTGACGGTTACACTCCTTAGAGCTGATTCACTAGTCTTCCTTAAAAAGTGATCTGAACAGTGCCTCTCTGGCTGCACCAACCAACTAGAAACTTCTGAGTGCAGCAACTATAAATCTATCTTCATGATTTTCCAATGCTGCCCCCATTTTGAACTAGGATCAATTCTTCCAGGAAGCTTTAATTTGCTACATTTTCTGGGGCCTCCATAGGCCATAAATATTTTCAGAAATATCATTTATATTTTTGTTTTTATATCTCTATCATTGCATTTGTTGATGTGAGACAATGCAAGATTGTTTTTTCACTGAATACCTTATTCATCTTTGTATCCTCAGAACCTAGTATGTATGGCATCTAGATTCTTTGTAATGTGTCAGTGATCCCCAAATGATTGTTAAACCTAACAAGAATCTAATTCAGGTGTAGTACTTATTTCTAGATATCTAGATTCATAGGCTATACTATCAAAGTTTCTCATTAGTCATGCCAAAGTAGAACTTTTCTAAACAAGTGTACCAGGTCATTCTGATATAGATGGTTCCTGGACCATACATTAAAACATTCTAGCTTAGATAATATTTCAGATTCCTTTATATCTAATAGTCCATTCTTCTGATGAGGAAATGATCAGAAGGCAAATTCTCATAGTTACAATTTTGTTAAATCCTATTCTAAATGTTTAGCATCACTACACAAATGTTATAATAATGATGAGGAGGTCACATACCTTTATATGGCATTGAAAGAGTTAAAAGTTTAGGCTCATTGTTTTATGACAGGATCAACACTTCTGTAGTTTGTCTTTGTTGCTGTTGTTGTGTTTTGTTGTTGTTCCAGAAAATTACTCTATGCAGAAAGCAGTATTACCACTGTCCTATTTTATATACCTCTATCTGGCCCCCAAACAGTAACAAAGATGGAAAAGGCTTATGAAAATGTATTTTTGTTAATAAGCCTTAAGCATTTATTAAAGAAAGATAAAAGTAGGAAACACTTTATAGAATAGAGGAACACATGTGAAAAATAGCATGCACCAGAATTCTTAACTTAAAATATCTTCAAAGGCAATTTAACAGATTTCCTGGGGACTATATCATTTTAACAACTGTTGTCAGGAAATTTAACCTCATTTTCAACCTAAACTTACCACTTTGAAACTGAATTTTTTTTATTTCTATGTTTTTATAACCAGAGAAGATAGAAACCTGCTGTTTACTGTGTACAAAACATCCACATTAGAAAAATACTTAATTATATTGTTACTCAGATTACTAATCTCTAATTCTTTTTAATAAATTCTATAATTAAATTCATTTTGACATTTTCCTGGAACTCTAGCCACAAAAGAATTGATACTGGCTTATTAGTTTGCAAATATAGATGCTTTTTATTTTATTTTATTTTATTACCTCTTTCTCTCTAGAAGAGGAGGGACTACAACCTTTAGAGAATTGGTAAACTTTTGGTAGTTATTTCCAAGACTGATTCAAAGTTATTGTCATTCTCTGAAATTAATTTATCTAAACAACAGCTGCTGATATGAAAGTTGCATTTAGTTCTAGCCATACATGATTATCATAGCAGTAGCTGATCTCTAAAAAGTGGAAAATAAACAGCAGAGTGGAAAGCAAAAGATATATTTTGGGCTACTATTATCCCATTTTAGCACAGCAGCTATGCTATGGGATCGACAATTCGAAGCACTTTCACAGATTAGAAACAAAGTAGCCAGATTGCCAAATCAAAGGTAACAGTTGAACAGTGGATTTTTCCTTTGCTATTGAATTTTCATAAGAAAAACAACCTTACTGAGAATGTATTACTCAATTCAGAGACAGAAGCTATAGTTTTGGTTCAGTGAATTGTTAGAAAAACCAAGGGATTCCAACTCATCTCGTGGAACTTTATGAGAAAATAGTATATATACAATTTTTTTCTATAGCTGGTTGAAATAATATTTTCTTAATAATGTTCAAAGAAATATTTTGTTTCCAATAAACTGCTAAAGAAAGAGTACGATTACTAAAAATACATACAAGACTATACTGTCTAAATACAGTAAATTATCTAGCAAGGCTAATTTCAGGATATTTAAAGAAATAGCTTATGGTATCATGACATACTAAGCATAGAGATAAAAACCCCAAATTCAACCATTCAGTTGTTTAAAAGTATCCTATTTAACTGAATAATTAATTCTAAGAATCACCCTGAACAACTGTGAGTGTGTATGTATGTTCTTCTGCAGCCTTAAAAAAATCAAAACAGAAAAAAAAATGAGTCAAAACTCTGTTAAAGTGTAACCCACTTCTGTTGGCTGACTGAAAGACTTCTGGGCAGTCAGAGCGTGAAACTTGCAGGGTTCTAGTGTCTGCAGGCTGAGGTACTTGGAGAAGGGCAGGCCCTGAACCATGCCAGATGGTTAGCCATGAGCTGCATAGAGGTGGGGTGCTGCAGAGATGATTTTCTCAGCTTCTGTTAGGATCCATCTTCCATCCTCTGGAAGTGTATGACTTTAGAAATGGTAGTCTCCATTATTTAAACATGAAATAAAGGGGGGAGGGTAAGTCAAAGCACGTTATTTTCCCAGTGTTCTTCTTTTTAGGTATGTTTATTTCATGATTTCTTTACTACCATTCATGGTCATACATCTAAACATTTCACACCATTTATTATTTCCATTTCTCTTGAAAAGTTTCTGTTCATAGTAAATATTTTGAAGGTTTGCTTGTGCCAAAATGTTGATGGTTGTTATGTTAGTAGCAATAATTCTCGTGAGGACCTGACTTGCCACCCAATGTCTAAGAATCTCCAGAAGGTCTTTTTCAGATTACACATATGTGCTCTTCTCTTTTCTCCCCCCAACTTTTTTTTTTTTTTTTTTTTCCCCAGGAGGGGCAGTTAATGCCCTCTCTCAGTTCTGATGAAAGTGTACGGTGAAATGTTGCTGATGGAAGTGGACTATATACAAAGCATGCAGACAAAGGAACCATGAGAACCATGAGTCTGGGGAATAATGGAGAAAATACTCTCCCCAGATACATATAGTGCTGGGTACAAACATGTAGCTGGTGGGCCCCTTTAACAGTTAAGTATAGTAGAAAAGGCATGTGAAGAACTGATAGCTGCAGAAGAACACTTCACCCATCCCTGCCAAAGTGAAAGGGGCAAGCTCATTCTAACAACACTGTTTAAATTAGCTGTGCATGATGAGAAAACATTTTCTGTTTTTCCAAGACATAGCAATAGCTATTAACTCATTTTCAGGAAATACACAGTTTACTCAGTAACTCACAATCTCTCACCACCATCTAGCAACGACGCAAACTTTCACGTGGAAAATTGGATCCTGGATGAATGGGTTGTACTTGAGATTAGTGTGGAACAGACAAAAGTGAGTCCAAGGAAAGATTCCTAAACTAATGGCTTAGTAATTATTAGGAGAGAGCAAAGTGCTTCTGACACAAGGGATGGAGGGAACCTCGTACAACAGTACTTCACACTTTCCTGTAAAGCTGTCATTGCTGAGCATGTATCCTATTTATGTAACAGTTGCTGAAGAAGAGAGGCATTTGGATCTTATCCAATCAAAACAAATTCGAGTTTTAGTTATATTTTGAACCAGAAAACATAGTTTTAGATTGTAGTGCAGAGAAATTATACTCGAGTGTATGCGTGGACATGAACTGAAAGTAATTATGTTATTCTTCCCATGTAGATTATTCTTTCAGTAGTTGTGAAATTCAAGTTTACAAGTCATATTAGCGACACAGAACATATGAAGCTGAAATATCAAGAAATGTATAACTCTAAATAAGAAAGCTGCTTCATAAGGAATCTTCACACTGTATGTGCAGATTTTGGGGTCTCTAGCTGACATGATCATGTACTGACTGTGCATTTATTTTCATAAGCTCTTTTCCCCAACCTTTAAAAAAGCATTTTAAATTCAGGTCCTAATTTCCCAGCTCTAGCCATATCACTGCACCTTACTCATTCTTCTTTCCCAAAGAGAAAAACAATTATAAGCATTGAATTAAAATAACTAATTAGATAGAGTCCACAGGATAAATTTGTAATACTAGTTGCTAGAGTACCAAATGCTCTCACTTTTACTACAATTAATAAAATAATACTATATGCCTACTATTGCAGTAAGTCCTTTAAAAACTGTATCCCATTTAGTAATTAAAAACAGCATTTTAAAGATAGGTACAAAAAATTCTACCCATTTTATAGCCACCTTCCAGAGTTTGAGGGAATTTGCCAAATTCACACAGAGAAAAAAAGAATTGAATATCCATACCTGTACATGCAACATGGATGTGCTTAACATTATCGTGATTATTATGAATTTGGTTTAATTTCTGCTTGTACAATGGGATTTTTCTTATTGAATTTAATAGTGTGTTAACATTTTCAAAATGGGAACTGCACTGAATAGAACTGAATTCACCCTTTACTTTGGCATGCTGTATTGCTTTAACATCTTTAGACACAATTTCAACAACCCTTGAGGCAGAATTTAATGAACTGGATTTGCTGCCTGAAATCCAGGTGATATTCAGGGCTCCTGAGTTAATCTGGTAGGATCCTCAACCTGTGCATGATTTCTTTCTTTGGAAACTCTAGGTTGGTCAAGGATATATTTAAGTACATTTGAAAAACATGCCATTTTCTGACATGATGTCAAGAAACCACCAGTGCTCAGGATGAAATTCAAATTTCTTATTTCAGCACAGAGGGACCATCACTGTTGAGTTTCAGCCTGATTTTTTTGTCTTTATAACACACCACTGTCATCCTCATTCTATCCTAAAGACGTGTCTACTTATTATTTTTGAACATATGGTTTTCATTTTACAACAATATGAAATATTTTTAACTGTTTTGTGCAGTCTTCGTTTGTCTTCAAGACCTGTCCCTAAGGACACCTGTTCTGTAGAATGTTTCCTGACCTATTTGCAAGAATTTATTTTACTTTTGTTCTTTGTTTCGGCCATACATTATTAGGAACAATAGTGTGGTCATTATTACATTGCAGTTTACTTATTTCTTGCTTCTTTCTCCATTTGTACTTCTCTCTCTCTAGCCAATAGGTTTCTTTGAATAAAAAAAGACTAGATCTTTGATATCCAGTAATGGGAAATCAAGGAATTCCTCAGGATCTCTCACATACCAATTTATTTTAAAATCAATGTGCAATTTTTTTCCTAGTTTTTTTTTTTGTAAATGCCACCTCTAAACATCTTCATCTTAAGGTTTGACTTACTTGTAACAATCAATTGCATTTGTAATGTTTTTATTGAATAGTTATAATCTAGTAGGAGGATATTTAGTTAGTTTAGAATTTGTCACTTACTATCTGTTTGACTCAGCTTTTAATCTGCAAAATAGAAACAATAACTGTTAATGATTGTACCTCCTTCATAGATTTTTCTGAAGATTAAATGATACATTTAAAGGGACTCATCACAATATCTAGTATATCACAAGCACCCCAAAATGGCAGAAAACCAAGGTTGCAAACTTTGGGAGGACAGGATTTTTCCAATTTATATCCTCATTGCCCTCTTACAGTTCCAGCATGGAGTTATGATCCAATAAATATGTTCTGTTAAACAAATGAATTAATTTAAAATACATTAGTCTTCCACAATACCGTTATATAAAAATACCACACTTAATTTTGAGCATTAAGTAAGAATTATCCAATTAGGAAAGGGAGAAGGAGACAAAGTGTATTCTAATGATGGAACAAGATTACAAATAAAAGGTATATAAAGGGGTATTGTAATTTTGGAAAAAGTCAGATTCACAATTGTGAAGGGTTATATACACATCCTTCTCTTCATCATCATCAGTAGTTACCATGATCAGTACTATCAGGTGCCAATCAATGAGAGGATAGCAGAGATGGAGAAATGAGAATATGATATGAAGTTAATTAGGAGCCATCATATACAGCTGTGTATATGATACTTCCATCATTTGTAGTTATCCACTGGTTACCAGTGGATCTGAGAGTTTACAAGATGAAAACTTAAGAGTGAATGCCATAGATTTATCAAAGTAGTTTATACAGAAGAGGAGTCCATTTGCACGATACATAATGACCACAGATTTAGACACTCAGTTTGAGATATCTGTATAAGACAACCAAGTAAAAATATCAAACAATAAGTTGCACATATTCTGGAGATTGGAAAGAGGTTCCGTCTGGAAAAGTAGATTAAAAATTCATCACATGTAGATGCAAAATTAAATCATGGGACTCACTGAGAAAAATGAAGAAAATGAGAACAAAGGAAATAATGACAGAAAATGAGTTCAAATGTATAACTTAAAGTGTGAAGGTCAAAAGGTGGAGTTTGTTGTGCCAGGAACAATTAGAGGAAAGAGATTGACCAATACAATCCAAAGCCGCAAAGGAATAAGGACGACTTTTGTTTTTAACAATTACTGTTTTTAATATATTTACAAATACTTCTACTGGACTAGGAAATGTGAAAGCTCAGTTACATTTGATTGAGAAGTGAATGGGAGATAAAAAGTAGAAATAATGTGGCCTTGAGGGAATTCACTTTTATAACTTCTGTTTTCTTTGTGAACTAGGATATTTCATCTGCTAATTCTCCAGGACACAAAGCAGATAGAAATAAAACAATGATCAAGACAATTCTGAAGGTGGAATATATTCATAGAACTTTTTTTTTTTCCTTTGAGTTACTAGCAGATGTTCAGTGCTGTATTTCCCCATTAATACACCACAAAGAAAGCCCCTGGTTAATGGTTCCGTAAATATAAACAATTCATCAACATATCATTGTAAATAAGCATAAAATGGATTTGGGACACTAACCTCAATCTTTATTTACTACCTTTATTTTGACTTATCAGACAGTGAATATGGATTTCTGAATTTCACACACAGGCACACAAAAATATCTGTAAATTAAAATATGGTTGTTGTCATTTTTCACAGGTTTAACTGAGTTAGAAAAAAATATTTTATGTTTTTCCATTCAAGGGCTCTTTTTGCTAACTTTTCTTCATCGCATTAAAAAGAAAAAAATTTTATTTAATAATAATATTACATTATCTTTGCTAGTATAGCACAACAACAAACAGGTTTATTCATGGCAGAATTCAACCATGCAATTAAAAAACCACTTCTTCAAATTCTGTCATTGATCTAAATTATCAGATTTGGGGAGCATAACAATCAGAAATAATCTCGGGGGCATGACAGTCTGAAATAACACCATCTTTAGATTCTTTTGACTAGTAACTCACTTTTTAATGACCCAGTTTTCCTTGGATCAATGCTCAGTTTTTCAGATCTCTTCTTCCATTCTGACCACGATGATATACCTGGTGTTTGTTCGAAGAGTGTCTAATGACACCTGGTGGAAATTAGTGAAGTTTTCTTTGTTTGGATATACATGTACAGACCTGCTGGTAGATGACTTGGTCTGATCTGGGCATTTGCATAGAGATGGAGCTGATCTAGTTGAGTCATTGAATCTATTGTGCCAGCTAAGCCTGTGGATTCTCAGTATTTTCTTTTTCTCAAAGTTCTTATATTATTTGACTTTTTTGTTCCATCTCCTGACCTCTTAAGGTTGGCCAGGTTTTCAATATCCATTGTCTCATCACCATGGCCTCTGTAAATTTCCAAGTCCCTCTAGACCATGTTTTGACCACAAAGACTAAGTACCTAAGATGATTTGGTATGAATAGTGGCAGTATCGTAGGCAATGAGGTTTATCCGAGGCACGACTATTGCTAATTGAATAATATATACAATCACTGCTGTGCCAGAATGTAGAATGTAGCACAGAACTGACTGCAGAGCTTCTCCTAGAGCCTTGTAGTCTCCCCTTGCTCTATGTCTAGCATCAGTGTTTCGTGTTTATGTTCCAGAACAGGGATATATATTTTTTTCATTAAATATATATAAACATATATACGTATATACATACACACACACATATATATATATAAGATAATGAAAATTATTATCTCCTGAAATTTTCCATCTTTAAAAGGAGAAAAAAAAAATCCCATTAGTATAAACAACTAGAGAAAAAGCCATAAATAGATCTGTCCCACAGGATGAGCACAGATACAGTGCGATGGATGTTCTGGGAAAAGAAATTCATAAAAATGTCATAAAGCATCAAGCACTTGACCTGGGCCTTAATTTCTGGAGTAACTATTGCATATGAATAGAATTTGGCAAGAAACTGTGGTACTTAGGTTATTCCTGGAAAAGTCAACAATTTCAGGCAAGGCACAGAGAAAGGAAAAGGATAAGGCCTGTAGGAAGAAAAGTTTTTACCGTGTGGAAGGGCTGTGATTGTGAAGGGAAGGAATGGAATCACATGCCATGGATTCAGGAAGGGTGTATTGTGGAAGGTCTTCACTGCTAGATAGGAGTGTGGTCATTTTTCCATGTGAGATTATTAACACGTAAACATAACTGGGTGGGGCTGGGACTTGATCAGAATTCTTTCTCAAGCAGTCTTGTTTGAATATAAGGTCTATTTAGAATTTCAGAGATGGTGGGAACCCAACTCCTTTCACTTAGTTCACTTTTCAAGAACTAAATGGTAAGACTGTGTTTATACTGCATTAGTCTGCCTCATGCGAAGCTGGTCAAACACATGGACAATAGTTAGAACTTTGTTTTGACTATTTATTCCTTTCTCTTTAACAAGCATTTCCACTACTCACTCTTGCCCACTGATTTCAAACACCAACATTACTCTTTTATTCTCATTTAATGAAAATTTCCTATCTGTTTTTTTTTATCCTGCTATGCTTGAAATCATGCAATTTAACAGTTACATCTATCATTTTCATAAAGATGACTTTAATGATAATGATTTTATGGTCAGCAGGAGCAAACAACCTGGGGAGAGATGTCGTATCAGTTCACAGAAAATAGGCAGACATGTGATCTGTCTATATGCTTATCCCAAATGCTTTACCATGATTAATTTAAGGAACTTATTTTCAAAGTTTAATTCTTATCCATAATATAACATATTTATCATACACAGTATATACAAACTTTATTGGATCTTATTTTCTAAATTTATGAAATAATCCCTGTGAGACATACACACACATAGACAAACACACACAGAATGTAATTTTCAGGTTTATTGCTTACCTTAAATGTCTGTGCAAAATACTATTAGTGATAAAGATTTACAAGACAGTCTCTATCTACTCTTAAGAACAGGATTAACAATTCTAGGCATTGTGATTACATAGGTCATTCAAAACTATTACAGAGAAAAAGAATAGATTCTTAATCATTGAAGACTGAGAGAATGCTTTATTTTTAAATATAAATTCTGGCAGTGAATTATTTTATTTTTTTTCTTTTTAGAATCAAAATAGTCATTGAAGTTTTATTAAGTTCAATAATACTATCAGATTCTGCTAACTGCTTTCTTGACGCCTGCTTTCTTCCTTCCTTTTTCTTTCTCTGTTTCATGCTAATTCAATCATTTAAACTGTCTAAGAGTGAAATAAACAAGAAGGTGCTTTTCACAGTAACTTCATTAGGCATGAACAGTGCTATTAAATTTTTACATATTGAAAAATTATGTTAATCAATTTTAATAGTATTGCTTAATTAATTCAAGTAATGCTTTTATTAAACTACTCTTTGAAATACAAGTGACATGATTAAAATTATGAGAAAATTAAAGAATATTGTATCATGGACATACTTTTAGAGTAACTGCGTATATGGAATATATGCAAACTTTTCTGTAATTTCTAGCATATTGAAGAATATATATGCAGAAACAAATACATATAAGTATGTACCTTAAGAATCTAAAATATCATAAAATATGAAATAGCAAGTACAAGAGGGTGAAAGAAAATGGAATCAAAATAACTGTAAGAATGTACGTGTCAAAAGAGTACTTAGGATTTCCATGCAATAAAAACAAAAGAAAAAGTCAACAAAAGAGTGAAAGAAACTTAATGCGAACTTTAGACCCTGAAAATGGCTGCATACATAGATCTAGCTTTATTTAGATATATACTTTTGAGATTCAAGGAAACTTAATTGATCACCTGTTTGTCTTCCCTGCATAAATATAATCTTAGGAAATCAATCTTAAAGAGTATTTATTAAAAATTAAAAATAAAGATAATTTTATTATAGGATATATCACTTATTTAAGAGGAAATATGGGGATGTCTGGGTGGCTCAGTCAGTTAGGTTTCTGCCTTTGGTTCAGGTCATGATCCCAGGGTCCTGGGATCGAGTCCTGAAACCAGCTCCTTCCTCAGCAGGGAGCCTGCTTCTCTCTCTGCCTCTTCCCCTGCTCATGCTCTCTCTCTCTAAAAAAAAATAAATAAATAAACTATTTTAAAAAAGGAAATATGTTATATTACATACATATATACAATTTTTTAAAAATAAAATGAATGCCCCCATATTCATAATCTAGTTTAAGAAGAAGAAGATAAAAAATGTGATCAAGATCTATACACTCTCGGGGCACCTGGGTGGCTCAGTGGGTTAAGCCTCTACCTTCAGCTCAGGTCATGATCCCAGGGTCCTGGGATCGAACCCTGCAATGGGCTTTCTGCTTGGCAGGGAGACTGCTTCCCCCCTCTCTCTTTGCTTGCCTATCTGCCTACTTGTGATCTCTGTCTGTTAAATAAATAAACAAAATCTTAAAAAAAATTAAAAAAGTTCTATATACTCTCTTGTGATCAAGTCCTCTATCTCCAGGATAGATAAGCACTATTCTGACTTCTGTGTTCAACATTCATTGTTTTTCATTTGAAATATATATATATATATATGTGATATATATATATGTGATATATGTGATATATATATATCACATATATATATGGTATATATGGTTTATATATATTCTATATTATAATTACATATTTTAATTATATAAGTTATATATATATATCATTGACTATATGATTTTAAGTTTTCAAATAGCATTCTATGATGAACAATCTTGCTGAGCTTAGTTCTATTTCACTCGATTTCATGTTTCTGTATTCATCCATATTTATTTTTTTAGCAATAGTTTATTCATTTCACTGTTGTAAAAAAATTATTGTGTCAATAGACCATAATACATCCATTATCCATTTATCCATTCTTCTGTTTATGCACATTTGAGTTGTTTTATGTGCTCATTTTTATATATGCTGTTATATGGGTATTTTGGTATATTTTTCCTGATGTACATGTGAAAGAAATTTATGAGATATATGTTAAAGAGTGGAATTGCTAGGCCATAGGATACATGGATCTTGTTTTTGTCAGATATTGCCATATTGTTCCCTATCTAAACCAATTTACAAAATAATCTATAATCCTTCCTGCAGCTTATCCTCAGTTGCCATTATTATTCCTTCTAATTTCTGAACACAATGCATAAAATATTTTCTTGTTTTTAGTTGGGTCATGTCTCTTTCATTACGATGACGTTGAACTTCTTTCCATGAGTTTATTCACAGTTCTATTCCATTTCTTTGAAACGTGTGTATGGATTTTCCATCTATTTTTTTTTTCTATGGCATGATTTCTTTACTTTCAAATTGTTTATGTGAGTTGTTTCTTTATTATGGGAGGATCTACCAGCTGTTTACTTTCTGGGTCCTGCTAGGTAGGTTTCCTTCATTTCTCACCCCTGACAACTACGTATACTATGGGGCTGACAGGAATGTGAAGGGAAATGATGTGTGCCCCTTCTAGGACAGAAGCATAAAATCTTTGATTGTGCACTCATCCCAGTGTTTCTCCCTCCTGAAAATTGGGATGAAGATCTAGGCACAACCTTGAAAAAGGTGGGCTGAAGATTCTTTCCTGACAAATTGTGTGAAACAAAGTCCTTCTCTACATTCACCTATCCCTGCCCTCCAGCATCACCACACACACACACACACACACACACACACACACTGTTACCACAGACAGAGACCACTCTGCTTGCACTGAAAAAATAATTAAAGCTTCTAATGCATTAAGCACTGAGTAGTAAAGTTATCTGTTCTTTCTGTGCAGCCCCAGTCTACTATCACTATATGACAAAATATAACCATTCATTCATTATATTCATTTCATACATGTTCTTCCAGGTGTTGTTTTCTTTGGTAAAAACTAAACTTAGCTTTAATATAGTTGAATTTATTGTACTTTTCCTTTAAGGCATAGCCTTTTCACAATTTTTTGGCTTGTTCAAACATTGCGCTTGCCAAGGTAAAAAATGCATTGCTTTATATTTCCTTCCCCGAAAGGTTAATGTCCTTTTTTTTTTTTTTTTTTTCTATTTGAGACTTTTAAATATGATGTAAAGATGAGAAACAATAGATTTCATATAGATAAATTGTCAGGACACAAGATTTCACCCAAGCAATCTGTTCCTCACTGATATTTCCTTGTAATAAATCAAGCTCTTAATATATGTGTAGGTCAGTTTCTAGGTCTCTCTCCAGCACTGCTATCGCAGTGTCTTTATTCTTGTGCTTCAGAATGTTTGCATGCCCTTGGGCAACTTTTCAAACACATTTTTTTTTCTTTTTCCAATTTATCTTCCTTATTTGAGTCCTCTTTCCATATAAATTTTTAAATATTAGGCAATTTTCGTAAAAGTCTTTCAAGTTTAAAATTTAGATTTTATTGAATTTGAAGATAAATTTGAGTAAAATAAACATATTTACTATTGTGACTCTTTATATTTCATGTTTATCCATTTATTTAGATCTTTTACAACATATTTTACCAAGAATATATATTATCCTACAAATACATCCCACATGTTCTGTTAGATATATTCCTGATTACTTTATATTGTTTGTTGCTGTAGATTTTAATATCTTTAAATAAAACTTTTATTGGGGTTTAATGCATACAAATAAAAATGTACTTCTCACAGTTACATATTCAGTTTTTTTTTTTTTAAGTAATGAGCAAGGATTTTAACCAGCAGCTCATAAAAATCTAAAATTGAATGCATTACATGTAATTCTGAATTTTGACTAGATCACTTAACACATTGTTCAGTCATTGGTCATGCTTTTTATTGGATGTTGTAACAATGTCAACATGGTATACCAGTTTCTCTTCTTATCTCATCTCAGAGAACTAACTAAAACATTGGCATTGGTTTTCAGATAAATAATGTACTTTTTTGGTACAAAACTTTGGTAGAGATTATTTATGCATTCTTTTGGTTTATACTAGAAATGGAATTGCTATGTTGTACGATATGAATTAATTTAGCTTTAGTAGATTGTATCATACAGATACAGATTTCTAATGTGGTTGCATTAAAAAAACGTAAATGAGAGGAAAATAAATGAAAGATATAAGTATAGAACAGGTGGAATAATACTGTATTTTTCACAAGTGACAGTATAATTTATGTAAGATTTGTAGAAAATTAACAAGTATATAGTTACAGAACATTAAAATGAATAAAAACTTAGCTATTGCAGCATATGAAAGGTAAACAAGATAAGTTTTATTTTTGTAAATATTGAAGACAAATAAAATGCCATTTTTAAAAAGTTATTATAGAAGTTATTAAAATCTATCAAAATATTATGAGACTTCTACTTCTAAGAGTATAGCTAGGGCGATATTTTCAAAGATCCTCTTGCTGTATTGCCTAGATGTTTAATAGACACAATAAGTATATTTTCCATACATAGCTAAAAGTTCTAGAGAGGAAAGAAATCTTCAAGATACTCCCTGACCACAAATAAAGAAGGAAAATAAGAAATTGAAGCCACAGTAAAATAGTGAGCAAAGATGGAATTCAGAGCAGCTGGAACTTTGGTGCAAAATGGGTAAAGAGGCTTACTGAGGTTTGGAACCTAGATAGAGGTTCCATTTGGTTCTGTTTAAAAATATCTTTTCTGGCTTTTTAACACTTTTTTTTTCTATTGCTAATTTTATTCCATTTTTAATTTGTTGAAGTGCATTAAGCATTTATTTTGCTTTCTGTATTTTATAATTCCAATATACAAAAACCAGGAGGGCTAAAGCTTTTCCTTTTTTATTTCTGTAGTTTCTTACTCATGTAAGTTGCAATTTTTTCATACCTAATAGTTGGCTGAATATATTTTTTTAAGATTTTATTTATTTATCTGACAGAGATCACAGACAGGCAGAGAGGCAGGCAGAGAGAGAGGGGGAAGCAGGCTCCCCGCTGAGGAGAGAGCCCGATGAGGGGCTCGATTCCAGGCTGCTGGGATCATGACCCGAGCTGAAGGCAGAGGCTTTAACCCACTGAGCCACCCAGGCGCCCCAATAGTTGGTTGAATATTAGCTGTGAAAATACTAACAACATAAATAGAGCATGAATTCCCTAGAGAAATTTTACTTTTGCTCCTTCTGGGTGGCAGGAAGGCTATCAAACTATAATGACTTTAAATAATATCCCACATTGTGATTTCCGTAACCATCTAGGTAATAGAAATTCAACCCCCAAATCACTTAAAGGCAAGCTTATTGTTTTTTAAAGACTTTATTTATTTATTTGACAGAGAGAGAACACAAGTACGAAGAGAGACAGGCAGAGGGGGAGGAGGAAGTAGGACCCCTGTGGAGCAGAGAGCCCTACAAGGACCCTGAGATCTTGATCTGAGCCAAAGGCAGAAGCTTAACCCACTGAGCAACCCAGGCGCTCCAAGGTGGACTTATTTTTGTTCAGGTATTATTATTAGTTTCTTATTATTAATAGTCCTTGTTGAGAGACAAACACTTATCTTTATAGGCTCCTTTAATTGTAAGTTCAAATTTGTTCTAACCTATCTTTTCACACACTGAAATAAAGGCTTTCTGTGGGCTCAAGTCTGTTGCTAGCCCAGCTACTTGGGCCTAAAACAAGCCGTTTTTCCTATGTGCCTGAAGTGTTACATTGTTCTGGATTCCATGTTTGCTCACTATTCTACTTTGGATTTATTTTCCCCTTGCCCTCCTCTATTTAGGGCTGAGGTAGCATTTGGAGATTTCCTCGCACTCTTACAAAGTCTAGTGTGAATATAAGATTATGTTTATTTTGATTAAGCCATCATGTGTGTGATAAAGCAAGATAATATTTCAGAGTAGCTCAACCACCATATCCCTGGACATGGAAGTCTCAAGTAATATTTTGACGATATCATGTAATATTGCTTCAAAACTGATCATTAGTGTCAGTGCTTGAAGAGAAATTATTTTACAATGCCAATTGAATAAAAGCCATATGGTTTAATAACCAGATAAGAACAAGGTTAACATCATTTTTATTAATGAAAAGCTTAACTAATAAACATATATGGGTACATGTCTCTTCCACTTTGGTCTCAGCTGAACTAAAACACTATAAGCTGAAAAAATCAGAATATTCCACAGAGAATTATTATGCATGAAATTCATATTGTACGGGACACCTCGAGCAAGGCCTTGCAACTTTATTTTTTCGCTTTTACTCCCATCCCTCAAATATATAATATGAAAATCCAAATATAGTGTTTCATAATAGTCTCAATAAGTGCTCAATAAAGTGATTTGTCATAGGTAATGTTGGTGTCTGGTGAGCCTCAAAAATAAAATAGTCTCAAAAGGATCACATAGTATATACTAATAATCATTAGCCATAAAAAAAGAAGGTCAACCATATTACTCTTTCTGGAAGTGCAAATTAAAACCACAGTAATATATCATTTCTTGCCCATTATCATGACTACAAAGATAAATTAAAGATGATAGCCAACATTGACAAGGATGTAGAAAAATGGGAATCCTCATTCTTTTCTGATGAGAATGTAAAATGTCGAAATCATGTTCATATGATTCATGTTCATATGAATGGAAAACATATTCTTAAAATGTTAAATATAAATTTATCATATGAAGCAGCAATCACTTCTAGGTCTATCCCAAGAAATTGAGAATATTCATCCACAAGAAGATAAATAAGAAGAAATTGAAGAAATTGAATAAATAAGAAGAAATTGAAGAAATTGAGAATATTCATCCACAAGAATGATTGAACCCCAAAAACATTCTGCTAAATGAAAGTAGTCAAGCAACAACACTAATATACGGTTTTATTTATTAAAAAAATCCCAAATCCTTGGGCGCCTGGGTGGCTCAGTGGGTTAGGCCGCTGCCTTCAGCTCAGGTCATGATCTCAGGGTCCTGGGATCGAGTCCCGCATCAGGTTCTCTGCTCAGCAGGGAGCCTGCTTCCCTCTCTCTGCCTGCCTTTCCGTCTGCTTGTGATTTCTCTCTGTCAAATAAATAAATAAAATCTTGAAAAATAAATAAATAAATAAATAAATAAATAAATAAATAAATCCCAAATCCCAAATCTATAGAGATAAAAACTCAAACCCATAGTGGTCACCTACAGTGAGTGGTTGGGGAGCTGTGACGAATATTAATAGTAAATGAGCATGAAGGGCCTTATTGGGGTGATAGAAAGTTCTAAACTGATTTATCATAATATTTGCAAAACCTATTAAATTTATCAAAAAATAAAATAAAATAAGCACTGAATTTATATACACTTGATATGGATGAATGATATATTAAAATCATAGTCTATATTATAGTACATAATTATCACTTAAAAACCATTTTCAAGTTGCAGCATGTATATCCAAAATAATAACTTCACTTCTAGACCAGTTAATTTTAGCTCATGTCTTTAAGGTGATTATTTAGCAGCATAATTGGCCTGTTCTCATTCAAATACACAATCATCTTTTTGTTTTTTTTATGATAGCTGTTTCTATGCCACTGATCTAACTATGATGTCAGATATTTAATAAATAAATGAAACAGAATGTTTGCTTAAAGGAAATCCTATTTCAATCAAAGGAACCCTTCTGAAGCATTCATAAGATTATTTCCATCAGCTTTGCTTTGTCTATGAGGACAAAAGCACATATACTGAATGACTACAGATCTTTTTCTTTTCAGTCTGATAAAGTTTAACTTCTAATTAATTCTTGCCCATACAAATTCCAAGTCAACAAAAATAATCCAATAAAATTACTTTCATTTTTTGGCATATGTGTCTAGAGTATGTCTTTTTCTAATTAAAGCCATTAGTTGGATACTATAGACTTGCAACTTGCAGAAAACGTATTGCTATGAAATTTAGATAAAATACCTCTCAAATAGGAGTCCTAAAAATTGGGGATAGTAATAATTTTAGTGAAAATTACTGAATGCAGTATCTCTGTTATGGAGTAGTTAATACTCTAGACACAAACATTCAGGTCTACTGCTTGTAGGAAATCATTCTTTAGAAAATCACACTCAATTGATCCTTAAAAATCCAGGAAAAAATTTAGTTGTGGAGAGAAATACTCTAGGGAATCTGTCAGGTCTATAAATATGCATTAATGAATATTGCTGAATGGGCTTGTCCCAAATCTGCAGTGTGGTTTCTGGTGGAAAGATATACCATGCATGTAACTGGTTAAATTCATTAGGGCCAAGTTAGAATAGAGTAAACCAGATCAACAATTCTCCTTCAAAGAAAGCCTAGCTCATAACCTAGCCAAAAAAAAAAAAAAAAAAAAAAAAAGATTCTCGCTAACAACTGAACAACTGACAGTAATTTTTGTTGTTGTTTGACCAAACTTACTTCAGTCAGGTTCTTGAAATTTCTTCTACCTCCGTCTGTGTATTTTCTTGTAAAAGCTAGTTTTAGCAAGAACCTTGTTAAATGAATTTAAACAGTGCTTGCCACCCTTCATATCTGGTCTCCCTCAACATCTGATCAGGATTTTCATCCTTGATCATCCTCCAGGTGGTGTCTAGTCACACTGGCCTGTCTTCACCCAGAATCCTGTATATCAATTTAGCCATAACTCCTTCTTACCCTTAATGTTTCCTCTCAGTAATTTTCTACCAACCGATCCACTCCTTGTTCCTTAGCTATAAATTCCCATTTGCCCATGCTGTATTACAAGCTGAGCCCATTGTCTCTCCCTTACTATACAATCCCATTGCAGTGGCCCTTATATCTACAATGATGATCCTGAATAAAGTCTGATTTATCATGTTTAATGGGCTTCATTGAATTTTTTTCTCGTTAACACTATCGAGGGAAAATAATTTAAGTATAGTTATGATTTTCTTTAGAAAATCCCCCTACGAGTTAACTTTTAGAGCAATCATTTTGGCAGGAGGTAATGTTAAAATGTTAAAATGAAGAATGAATGATCTTGAGGATGCTTAGAATACAACAATTTTGCTTTTTAATTGAAAAACATATATTGAAATACATCATTGTGTTAAAATCTAAATAAGCTTATCCAAATTAAGGATCTTCCTGCATTTCATAAGGAGTCCACAGGAATTTTCATGGGCAGAATCATCATTTTTTCAGGGAACATAGCCTTGCACATTTTAAATTCTCTTGGCAAATGATTGACTGATGTCCTAGAGTTCTTTGTCATATAGTAGATAAAGAGCTGGAAATCATCAGCTAGCTGTCTGAACTGTAAAACAGATTTATTGTGGCTACTGAGAAGTGTCTTATTCTCATAGCAACTCTGTAGATCCAACAGGACAAGTTAATGGCAAAATGAGGAGATCAATGAATGAACTTTTCAGATGCGTTTACATTTTAATACCCACCAGAATGTTGGTAACTACCATACTAATATAATAATTTAGATTTTATTGGATTACTCTTTTTTCTAATATCTAATAATTTTTAAAAGATTAGAACTTTATAGGTGTTCTTAATTTGGTTACGATCATGGTAGTTAGTCTGTAAGATGACCCTCCAAATCCAGTAAACCACATTTTCTGGTATTTACATCCTTATATAGTCCCTTCAATCTTTAAACCTGGGATGGCCCTATGTAAACAATGTAGGGCAGCAAAGGTGGGTTAATCTTCCTGGTTATAAAACTATAAGAAACCTTGTTGCTTCTGCCTTGGTCTCTTGGAACCTTTACTTTGTGGAAAGCAGGTCACAGTGTAAGACATTTAGCTATCTTGAGATTGCCATGTTATGAAGAAGCCTAAATGGAGTATTATCATCAAGAAGAGAAAAAATACTTCATCGGTTTCTTACAGCCATAAGGTTATATTTTTATGTCCAATCTATAAATGTTGCCCATAACATTCAATTCTATTATTGACTTCAAGTGATATGAAATTTATAATCTTTCATAGCTGTTTATGCTGTAATTTTATTCTTGTCTGTCCAAGCCTACCATGTCTATTCACCACTTGGATCCCTACACAAAATTGCATAGAAGTAGAATGCTCTGGGGTGCCTAGGTGGCTCAGCTCATTAAGCGTCTGCCTTTGGTTCCGATCATGATCTGGGGTGCTGGGATTGAGTTTGAAGTAGTCCAGCTCCCTGCCCAGTGGGGAGTCTGTTTCTCTGTTTCCAGTTGCCCTTCCCCCTTCCTGTGTTCTTGCTCTCTCTCTCTCTTTTTAAAAAATAAATAAAACCTGGCGATTCACAGACCTGTACCCCTGGGGATAAAAATATATGTTTATAAAAAATAAAAAATTAATTAAAATAAATAAATAAATAAATAAATAAATAAATAAAATCTCTTTAAAAAAGAAATAGAATGCCTATATCTAAGAGAAGATAAACAAATATTTAGATTTTAAATTATTTGGGTTAATTCCTTTTATTCAAATGTGCTATGGAAGTACATAAGCTTTATGGACTTAAAGACAGTAAATACACCACTTTTTTATTTTTAGTATATATATTACGTAAGAAATGAAGATGGTATATACTTTTGACACAGCTATTTTTCTTTTCTTTTCTTTTCTTTTTTTTTTAATATTTTATTTATTTATTTAACACAGAGACAGTGAGAGAGGGAATACCAGCAGGGGGAGTAGAAGAGGGAGAAGCAGACTTCCCACAGAGTAGGGATCCTGATGTGGGGTCCATCCCAGCACCCTGGGATCATGACCCCAGCTAAAGGCGGAGACTTAAGGTCTGAGCCACCCAGGGACCCCTACAGCTTCCTATTTTTCGATAGGAAGAAGCATGGTAATGGAATTGAATTACATTTTCTTGATGTACTAAAGAATTCACAGTTATATCAGAAATCTACTAATATTTTAATTGGTTTAAATCTTGATATAATTTAAATGCATACAAGGGTAATTCATGTATATATTATGCACATTTATATATATATATGAATCCTGTACAAGAAGCCCAAATAGGTCTTAAATAATTAAATAAGAATGATTAAAAATCATCAAATGGAATTGTAAACAATTCATTTAAATATGATAAACATTACAAAAATGATATATACATGTCAATAGATATATTATAAATGTTTATAAAACATACTGGAAATAACCATAAAATTGTTATAATTTTGTGAAGGAAATTTATATTTAAAAAATTAAATTTAGCTTATTGGGCATTTTCATCTTTCTCTGTTTATTTCAAGCTCAAATATGTGCTCTCTGGCATGCAACAGAAACAACAGAAGGAGACCAAGTAAAGATTAGGTCATTCTTAGCCATCATGTTCTGAATTTCTTTTTTTGTTTCAGTGCCATCACTGAATTCTCTTTTTTGATTTTTTTCTCTTACTCTAAATTGCTTCCGTATTTCTACTGAGTGAATTTCCCACTCTGCATTATCAACTTAACAAAAAAGATTATAGACTCAATTTGTATAAATATCTGCTGGAATTCTCTTAGATAAATTATCTTGGAACTATTTTAGCTGGATCCCAGGACCCTGGAATCATGACCTGAGCCAAAGGCAGATGCTTAACTGACTGAGCCACCCAGGTGCCCCATATGATTTCCCATTTTTATATGCATGTCAACATTGGGGAACAAACAAGACAAAAATAAAAATGTAATTAAAATAATAAATTTATAAAAATGAGGTTGGCAGAACTGAAAAGTCTTGATCATTGTTAAACTCTTACATCAGCCTTTCTGAAACAATATCAATAAAAGAAAATTTTAAAAGGAAATCTTGGATGTCCAAAATTTGGATGTCCAGAATTTCCAAAAATCCAAAATCACCATTATCCAAAATGTGATTTTTATTTGAACATTTTATAGTAGTGAAAGTATGATCAATTCTTATTCTAAATCAAAATCATTTCACAAAAAAGAAGTTTAGCTTATCTTTTCTCTTTTCATAAAAAGAATGTGATACAATTTTCGAACTCACATTACTTAAAATGGGAGATTTTTTAGACATCTTGCTGATTATATAGAAGTATCTAACTGCACAATAAGAAACTTGAATGATGTTATTTACTCAGAGGAAGGAAAGAAGGGCAAAGTGATGAAGAAGCATTTTTCTCATGATTCAAATTTGTTGGGCATGTTGATTTTTCTTGTTACTAAAAGTGGTTTACAACAAGGTTTTAATGAAGCAGTCTCATACTTTGCTCTATTTCCAGTTGGAAACATGTGGTCTCATTTAGGATATCTTTTTTATTTTTTCCTTAGGTCACTTGGCAAACTTCAAGCATTTGATTTCTTTTAATCAAGAAGATGAAGCACATTTGGTAAATCTTCTTATTAATCAGATTTTGACAAGTATCCATGATTTGCAATCCTTAAGCTTAGGTTATCTAAACTTGGAATACATTAAAAAAAAACAAGTTTTCTACAATCCAGTTTATTTCATGAAAGAAAATGAGGATAAAATAAAATCAGCAGAAAAACAGAATAAAATAAGGAAAAAGTAAGGTAGTAATGACTCTAACAAATGTATTATTCAAAATTTTTCTGGGTTGGAATAAGACTAATACTATTAAAATTATATATTTTATAATTATATATGTATGCATACATGTCTATTTATAGAGGTATGGGGACAGCATGATTTTAATGTCATAAAGTTATAAATAAATTAACTATTTTAAAAACTATTCCTTTTAAAAAGCATGAATCTAAGATATTTGGAAAAGATGATCATTTTAAGAGTAGCAGAAGTAATCACCTTACAGATTTCTCTTGCAAATTAGGAAAAATAGTGAGAATTGATTGTTATCATCATATATATACTAGAAAATGAATTTTACACATAACTTAAATACTGTAATGCTATGTCTTTAAAATTCAAATGTATAATCAAATAATATTTTCTTATATGTTTAGAAAGACTTGGTTGACAGTTTGCAATGAAATATCTTTACAGAAAATCTACTGAAACATATTTTAATAAAAGGGAGACATATATAAAACTATTTTCTAAAACTATGGTAATCTGTTTAGCTATATACATAGAGATACACCACATATGCATATTGGTGTGATATATACATGTTGTAAGTATAAATATATATCATACTATATGCCATATATAATAGATACTTATACCATATAGAAGTGTATGTAGAGCAAGATAGCTGGAAAATAACCACATGGTTAATCGAGTACATGGACACCACATCTGTATAGACTTAATTATTTGTAAAAGCAATGACTAATCCATTCCTCATTATGTAACATTATTGTGTGCCAAGTGCAATGCTACAACAAATAATGTCATGATGAGAATCTTAGTTACTATCACCAAGGAAGTCAATTTCCCTGTGTTCAAAGAACTTAATATCCAATAGGAGAAAACAGTTATATAAATGAAAAAGTACAAAAAGGAGTGTACAGGGAGGGTGGGAGCAGTGGTTGCAAATTGAACTAGGGTGGTGCATACCTTTGAAATTTCTCTTGAGCAATTAAAAAAAAGGAATGAGATAGGAGTTGGTCCAGTGGGTATCTATGGATATTGCACAAACCTTCCAAACTGGATCTTTCCCAGTACTTTTTAAGAATAGCAAAAATACCAGTATAGCTGAAGTTTATGAGTGTGGGTGCAAATAATAAGGGATGAAATCAAGGAAGGAACAGGAGGCCAGATTATTGTAGAATTTTGTAGACTTTGTTTATCCTTTGGCTTTAATTATGGAAGGAAATAAAACTTGGAGAGTTTTGAGCTGACAAATAACATGATTAGACTTATTAAAATGACTATTCTATCTACTCTGTTGAGAATAGACTGAAATGAATCCAGTGGAGGCAGGCAGGTTCTGGTAGCAGAACGTTAGAATTATACCGGTGTGAACTGGAGCTGGTGAGAAGAGGTTGTACGCTTGATATATTTTGAAGGTCGGACACACATGACTAGCTGATAAATTTAATATCAGTGAGTTAGTAAAATAACAAAATTGACAACATATTGACATGAGCAATTACAAGGATAAAATTGCCATTAACTTAGATGAGTAAGAACGCAGATTAAGTAGGTATGGAGAGGGCGCCTGGGTGGCTCAGTGGGTTAAGCCGCTGCCTTCGGTTCAGGTCATGATCTCAGGGTCCTGGGATCGAGGACCGCATCGGGCTTTCTGCTCAGGAGGGAGCTTGCTTCCCTCTCTCTCTCTCTGCCTGCCTCTCCATCTACTTGTGATCTCTCTCTATCAAATAAATAAGTAAAATCTTTAAAAAAAAAAAAAAGTAGGTATGGAGAGAAAATCAGGACCCAGTTTCACCCATGTTACGTCTGAGGTATCTGTTAAAAATACAAGTGGCCCAATGAACAGGCAGTTGACAAATTTGAAATTGTCAACATATAAGTGGCATTTAGGTGATGATATGTCAGCAGATTGAATATTCTGAGTTCCTGTCTATACAGGAATTCAAATAGAGGGGAAGTGAACAAATGAATTGTAGGTAATATTTCTATTTATATTGCAACTCTGGATTAGGTTGTAATAGATTTCCCCTGTAATTTTTTTCTTTTTTTTAATTAATTTCAGTTAGCCACTCTATAGTACATAATTAGTTTTTTTTTTAAATTTATTTATGTGACAGACAGAGATTACAAGTAGGCAGAGAGAGTGGAGGAAGCAGGCTCCCTGCTGAGCAGAGAGCCAGATTTGGGGCTCGATCCCAGGACCCTGAAATCATGACGTGAACCGAAGGCAGAGACTTAACCCACTGAGCCACCCAGGTGCCCCTACATCATTAGTTTTGATGTAGTGTTCAATGTTCGTTAGTTGTGTATAACATCCAGTGCTCATTAAAACATGTGTCCTTAATATACATCACCCTGTAATTCTTGAGTATGATTCTACAGGATATGAGAATGAAAACAACAACAACTTTACTGATCAAATCAGCATTAGCATTACAATTTTATGGATAAAGAGAACCCAGTAGAGTTAAAAAAAATTTAATGATTAACTAACTTGGTAGTGGTTTTTATGTAACTCAAACCTAAGACATTTGTTTTCTAGGATGTGCCTTTGCCATTGTACCATGAAGCAGGATATTATACTATGTTGACTCCAATTATGACCCATAACAATCCGTCCCCCCATGGGACATTTTAGGCTGATTTTAAATTCTAAATTACAGTAATAAAATTTCACCTTTTTCCCTATCCCTATGATAGATAGATGTGAAGTAAACTGTTATTATTTAAGACATAAGACATAAGAAATTTCTTGTCTTTTTTTGTGCTTTACTTTTTGACTTGCACTTAGAAAGTTAAACTAGTCATTAAAAATAGAACAGGAATGGGGCACCGGGTGGCTCAGTGGGTTAAGCCGCTGCCTTCAGCTCAGGTCATGATCGCAGCGTCCTGGAATCAAGTCCCACATCGCGCTCTCTGCTCAGAAGGGAGCCTGCTTCCCTTCCTCTCTCTCTGCCTGCCTCTCTGCCTACTTGTGATCTCTCTCTGTCAAATAAATAAATAAAAATCTTTAAAAAAAAAAAAAAAGAACAGGATTTGGGCAGACGGAAGAAGGCATTTGATCAGATAATTCCTTGGTTATAAGAAAAAAGTACGTATCGATTACATGTGTTTACTCTGCTATGAGACAGCTATATTTTTGGTTTCAAAAGTTGCCAATTTTAATGCAGCCTCTAGTTTTCTTTTAAATGTAAGTTTGTGAGAAAATAAGGCTAAATTATACACTTTAAAAAGTTAAGTATTTGTCTCTAAAAACATTTTTTTAAAGATTTTATTTATTTATTTGACAGAAAGATATCACAAGTAGGCAGAGAAAGAGAGGGAGAAGCAGGCTCCCTCCCTGCTGAGTGAAGAACCCAATGTGGGCCTTGATCCCAGGACTCTGAGATCATGATCTGAGCTGAAGGCAGAGGCTTAACCCACTGAGCCACACAGGCGCCCTCTAAAAACATTTTTATGTAGTATTTTAACCTCTCAAAAAATGACAAAAATAATGATAAATCATGTCGCTAGTATAATCGATATAATACAAGGAATATGGTACTTCACTTCTGTGGACTTTCTACCCAAAACATGTAATCCCAGTTTATTTGTAAGAAAAAAAATCATGCAAATCTCAGTTGAAGGATATTATACAAAATAACTAGCAAATACTCTTCAAAACTGTCAATATTTATTGAAAACAAGAATCCGAGGTACCATCACAGCTAAGATTAAACTGTGAAAACGTGACAATTAAATGTATCCCATGAATCCAAAACTAAAGAAAGAGGACTATGTAAAAACTGAGATGATTTGAATAAAATATAGATTTTATGTCATGACAATGTATCAATATTCATTCAGGTATCATGATAAATGTGCCATACTGATGTAAGAAGTTAATAATAGAAAAAAGTAGTTTTGATATATAAGAAATCTCCATAGTAAAAAAAAAAAAAAGAAAGAAAGAAAAGAAATTACTGTAGTATCTGCTCAATCTTCCTGTAAATCTAAAACTATTCTAAAATGAAATATTTATTTTAAAAATATGAAAAATAAATTCTTATTCAAAATTAGCAAGATTTATCTTAACAAATATTTTACCTGTGTTTATTATGTTCAAGCTGCTATGATAGATCTTCAGGGTGTACAAGGAAAATAAAAACCAGTTCCTCCCAAGAAGATAAACACATGGGAAATATACACATGAAAAAATGTTCAACATTATTTGTCGTTAGGGAAATGAAAATAAAACCTACAATACTACACCCCCCATACAATAGCTAAGATCATAGGATCTTTATCTATTATAATAATACCCTGGAAAATGAATTTCCATCAATAGGTGAATGGATAAATAAGTTGTATTATAACCATACAGTGGAGTTCTATTCAACAATTGAATATGTGTAACATGGCTGAATCTCAAAATAATTATGCTATAATAAAGAATCCATCCAAAAAGAGAGTACACTGTATGATTCCATTTTTACAAAATTCTAGAAAGTTCAAACCAATCTTTAGTGACAGAGCTAATCAAGGATTGCCTAGGAATGAAGTTGGTGTTTAGGAATTAGAGAGACAGATTACACAGAAACACAAGAAACATTAATGGAGTGGGAGATGTGTTCAAGATCTGAATTGCAGTGATGATTTCCTGGGTATAAGCATATCCACATATATCAAACCTACCAATTTGCACACTTGAAATATGTACAATTACTGTATGTCAATTATGCCTCAATAAAGCTGTTCTTAAAAACTCATTTTTGGTTTGTCTCCCTCCCAATCATAGTGACTCTTAATCTCACAAAACAAACTGAGGGTTGCTGGGGGGAGGGGGTTTGGGAGAAGGGGGTGGTATTATGGACATTGGGGAGGGTATGTGTTTTGGTGAGTGCTGTGAAGTGTGTAAACCTGGTGATTCACAGACCTGTACCCCTGGGGATAAAAATATATGTTTATAAAAAATAAAAAATTATATTAAAAAAAAAACCTCATTTTTGGGCCTAACATCCTAAAGTAAAATTTAAAAAAAAAGATGAAAACAACTTTCCCTTAAGAATAATATTCTATTGAAATCTGATAGGTGCAAATAATATCATTTCTTTGTATGTGTGTATTTTATTTAAAAATTTTAATTAGGATTCTGCGGTCCTCTGAGTGGCCTAGTTAGTTGGGCATCTGGCTCTGTTCTGGCTCAGGTCCTGATCTCAAAGGCATGTGGGGCTGTACACTCAGTATAGAATCTGCTTGGGATTCTCTCTCCCCCCTCCCACTGCCCCTCCCACTCATGCGTGCTTTCTCTCTCTCTCTCCCTGTCTCTTTCTTTCTCTTTCTTTAAAGTAAATAAATAAAATCTTTTAAAAAATAATAAATTAGAATTCTGTTTCTCAATAACAGCACTGCCTCAAGGTCACATAGCTAGAATGTGGCATAGCAGCACTAATGCCCACAAACATTGACTCTCAAAATAGTACTCTCTCCATCCAACCTGGTGTTCAGGAGTAACTGCATAGTTATTGTTTCCTTCAGTGTTTGCAGACATGAATACAACATTGGAAAGAATGTATAGAAAATGTGGGATCATGAATACCTATGTGGGAATGAACCATATAATCCTCATTTATGTGACTTGGAACTTTCATTCAATAAATCGATCTATGCTTTCTATTTCTTATGATCAGAAAATCCCATTTTAAATATGCTTACAAAGAATAGTGATGTCTTTAAAGTATGGCAAAATTATTATCCTCCACTCTAGTGTTCCAAACTAGACACATGAGTTCACAGATACACATTCATTTATTATTAAATAAGTCTATATAAAGTGGTTGGAAATGAAAAGGAAACAAAGAAGAGCTTTGTCTACTATTTCCTTATGCAAGTTCTAGTCTTTGTATCAGTTCCTTGGAGTCATCACAATATGATACATTACATATTTTCCCTAAATTAAATCTTCAGAGGACATTTCTTTATCTTTGTGATGGATGGGTTCCTTCAAAACTGATAGTAGTCTGGAGGGAAATATAATTTCAAATTCTGGTTTTATTATTCTTAGACTCTTAATCAGGTTTGCACACATCTCAATAGTGTTGAACATTAAGTTTTCTTTCACCAACACTCAGGGAATCATATAATTATTCAAGAAAATATAAGGATGTTATTAAAGGAGGTAGAGCTGACGTATTCAGTCAGTCCATTGTGTCTGCTATTTCTTGGCTTATGCAACAGAAATGCAAGTGCCAACATCAATTCAATCCTTTTTTTTTTCCCCTCCCAGTCATGACAGTTCTAAAAAACGTGACAAAGTTTTCACATTTTCCACAGTAGTAATTTTCAGAAAAGAAAATCTATTTTTCTGCAGTTAGAAAGGAGAGAGTTTAAAAACACCCCATACATTTAAATTATGTTAGCATAAACATTTATTTTTTTTTTAATTTTATTTATTTATCAGAGAGAGAGAGAGAGGGAGAGAGCAAGCACAGGCAGACAGAATGGCAATGGCAGGCAGAGGCAGAGGGAGAAGCAGGCTCCCTGCTGAGCAAGGAGCCCGATGTGGGACTCGATCCCAGGATGCTGGGATCATGACCTGAGCCGAAGGCAGCTGCTTAACCAACTGAGCCACCCAGGCGTCCCTAGCATAAACATTTAAATACTTTATATTTTTTCAATTATCTATGATGCTGTAAACATTTTCTGTTCAATAAATGCATGCTTAACAATAAATGATTTCTAATATGAGCAGAATTAATGAACCATTTAAAGTAATTATTTTGTAATCCAAATCCATATTATGTTTGCCATATTATATCTTATCTTGATAATTGAAAAATTAATAAAAAACTAGTATTCTCTGGAAGAACCATAAACATTTAGAAACCTCTTAACAATTTAAGTCACTTCCTCACAGTCAGATGGCTCGAACGTGGCAAAAGGCTGTAATAAAATCCACATACTCTTCAGGACTACTATTTGCTGAGAACCTAGAGAAATAAATTAGTGTTTAGAGAACTACACATTCATGTTCATTTTTATTTTATTAAAATGGTATATTCAAATTATGGATGTGGAAACAAAATCTTCCAGAAATAAAAATTTGAACTTTAATTAATTGTGACTGAAATAAGTTTCCCTTAAGGAACTTTAAGACATTTTAATGCTATATACACTGTATTCTGAAGGAATTAATGCATGCAGAGTAGTATCATACATGAACAGAAACAGGAAAAAAAAAGACATTCCCTAAGTTGTGCAATTCTAAATTTAGGTCGCATTACTTCCCAGAAAGTTCATAATCTAAGTTCTACATAATGAATCCCTGACCCTAGTTATTATTATTTAATTACAGTGTTTATCCAATATCATTAGATTTATATATTTTAACATAAATACCCATTTTTCCTAGGATCTTTATGTGATTTTAGGTATGATCTGAATATCTTCCTACATAAATGTGTCTCTATTTCTACCAATACTATAATGCTTTGCCTATATTAAGTACCATATTTAATTATAGCTCATTTTTATCCCTTCGTATGAATGTTTATCAGATTCCTACTGGAGAGTAACTTTAAATAAATAGCTTATAGTAGGATTTTTGTAAACTGATATCCAAAGAGAGAGACAGTGTAAAAGGAAAATGGTAAGGAATGGGATGTCTGAAGATGCAGAAATTATGTGTCATTCCTCCTAACATATCGTGTGACCACATGTTCAGAGGATCATTTGAGTATGTGGTTTTCTTTGACTTATTTTCAAAAATACTCCTACCTCAATAGCAATCAAACATTCACAGAGATAAGGATTTCAACTTTCTTGTTAAAGGAAGGCGATCCAGGACATGCAAAGAAATGCAAAAAGGGCAGAATGATACTCTTCTTGATAGTGCAACAAAACATGTTCTCTATATTTACATGCAATTTTGTAATTTACACATCACACAAATCCAAGGGGTGCCATTCATGAAATCTCACTGTTTATAATCTACGAGGTTATATAGAGTGACTCTGTTCAAGTACATAGTAAATAAACAGGCAGATGTATTACTACCCTTCATTGATAAGTTATTTTGCCATATTAAAAAGGGCATCAGGTTCTCCTTGTTACAGCCACAAACATGGGAAAATGTACAGGGAAGGAAAAAAGGAAAGAGAAATAGGGTATTTCTTACAGATACAGGACTGATGTCCTATTTTCTTGTACCTATGGTTTCTCTGGGCTTTTAGAGGCAGGTTTCTGTTCCTTCCCAAATGTCCTCCTTATATTTAGCAGTAAAGGACCTCTCCTGCTTCTCCACTCACATACCAATTATCTCTGATTTCTCTTCCTACCACCAGTTGGAGGAAAAAAAAAAAAAAAAACTCTTTTCCTTTTAAAGGGCTCATATGATTTGTCTCCCTATATAATATATCTATGTAAAGGTCAACTGAGTAACATCATGTAACCTAATTAGAAAAATATGGTGAGGGGGCACCTGGGTGGCTCAGTGGATTAAAGCCTCTGCCTTCGGCTCAGGTCATGATTCCAGGGTCCTGGGATCAAGCCCCGCATTGGGCTCTCTGCTCAGCGGGGATCTTGCTTCCTCCTCTCTCTCTACCTGCCTCTCTGCCTACTTGTGATCTCTGTCTGTCAAAAAAATAAAATCTTTAAAAAAAAAATATGATGAGGAATCTTGGGCTTTGGGCCATTTTAGAATCTTAGACGTAAAATTTTGCCTACCACACCATGGAAGATTGACATCAGAAAAATAAATAGCTCTTATCTATTTAAGTATTTTGCTATAAAACATAAGTTGAAGAAGCTCAAGAGTGGTGAGAATATACATTTGGTAGACTTGATTATATCAATTACATGAAATATGAACACCAAAGTAGATCCCTTAATTATCTTATGATAAGATGGATTTAGGTGAATTGGCAAGGTGGTGGTTAAACAAAATGATCAGGCTGTGTGAACATCTGATAGAGGGAATGTGTGAAAAATTTTAAGTAAGCAGCAGTTGATAAACAATATGACTATGGTGTAGAAAATGAAATTGCCTACAGCTAGGACAGTGAGATTGGTGAGGGCTGGAACATTATGAGCTTTGATTGGTTAACATTTATCCTAAAGCAATAGAAAGACATTCAAGTAAGGATATTAAAAGGTCAGCTTTTTTGATCATGTCTATTTCTCAGTTCAAGTCAAAATTTTACTGAAAAAAAAAAAATTTTACTGAGACATTTTCCAAGTTCACAAAAATTTCCATGCATAGATATTATTTTAAAAAGCAAAATATTTTCCAGGAGTAAACAGACTAGAATAAGGTTATGGAATAGACTATTTCTTACCCATTAGTATGATAATGATAGCTTTTTTCCTCTTTTTTCCTCCATTTTCACATCTCCTCCCTAAAAATAGTATATAACATGAACTTATCAGAAGCTATAATTATCTTGTATATATGGAAAAAAATCAAATAAAATATAATCTTAAAATCAAAATTAGTACAGAATATTTCAGGTTAGCTTACAAACAAAGAAACAAACAAACAAAAACAACTCTGAAAACAAAGTGGTGGAAATGGGGCTTTTAGACAATGTTTGTATGTTTAAATAAATACTGTTTTTGAAACAAAAGGAACTAAGTTAATTGGCAGGCAAATTATACTATTTATATTCTTCTATCAACTATTATTATCATCACATCTTTAGTTCAAGGTAGTTTTATACTAAATACAGAAAAAAATTTATGTCATTGTTAAATACTTTAGTGTCCCTCACCTAACTGGGTGTAACAAATAGACATTACTTTGAAAATTTATATTTACTATGAACACAATTCATGTTATCAAGCACAGAAGTCACAAACAATGTGACTTCCTTTGACAGAACATTAATCAAGAGATAAAACCGTATTAAAACAAAGTTTCCCTTGGGCAGAATATAACAGTATAAGCTATTTTCTATCTCATAATCGTATTATTATCCATTTTTACATCAAAACAATAGAATATAGGAAAGGTACTGTTCTCAAATCATAAAGTAAAAACCAGGTCTAAATGCTAAGTAAATTGATTATAAAATGAGCTAAGTCACTTATCTAGGTTTCACATTATAGAAGTAAGCCTAATGAGAATTAGTAGCTTTCATTGCATAGCTAAAGTATTTCATATAGGACAAAGAATGAGGATGGTTTTCTTCTTTTATTTAAATATATAATTTTAAAATATTCATCTTTTGGGGGGGCACCTAGGTGGCTCAGTCTTCATCTCAGGTCATGGTCTCTGGGTCCTTGGATCAAGCTTTCTGTGCTCAGCCAGGAGTCTGCTTCTCTCTTTCTCCCCCTACCCCTCTCCAATCCTGTTCGCTCTCTCTCTCTCTTTCTCAAATAAATAAATAAAATCTTATAAAAAATTAAAAAAAATTAATCATACTGGTAAGTTATTCTGAAACCTTTTTGCTAGTGCTACTAGAATCAATATTATTTTGTAGCAATGCATTATTATTTTGATGTAGTGTCTTATAATTTACTATAAAAATAACACCTATATAAATAATATTCACACCATAGACTGAAGTTTTGGGTATCCCTCCCAAATTTGTATATCAGAATCTTAACACCCACTGCGATGGTAGTAAGAGGTGAGAGTCTGGTCATGAGGTGATATCCTCAAAAAGAGGTATGCTCCTAAAAAAGAGACCCCAGAGAGCTGCGTCACCCCTTCTGTCATTTGAGAATGCAGCAAGAAAACAGCCAACAAGGACTTCACTGGACAATATGCCTGTGCTTTGATCCTGGACTTTCCAGCTTCCAGAACTATAAGAAATAAATTCTGGTTGTTCATAAGCCACCAGTTTATGATATTCTGTTATAGAAAACTGTGGGCTAAGTCAATACAGTTTTATGGATAAAATTAGAATAAGCATCAGTAAATATTTAAAAATCAGATCTTCAGTCAACTCAAGTTTTGGGATTTGTGCTAAGTGTATAATAAATAAAGGAAGTGTGGTGAAGTAGAGCATGGTAGTTTTGAAAGATCACATGATTTACACTTCTGTTGGAGATCATTTTGGTGAATAATGACTTTTGTAACCTTGTTGGAAAGGAGTTCCATGATACAGTCCAACTAGTGTTGGTGCCTTCTCGAAATAGAGCTCTCCTTACCTCCCACATATCTGCATATCTACGTGGCTATAGTGGGGATCCCACCTTTTTACCTGGCCTTGCTTTTCTAGCCACAGTGTTAGAGTATGAATAAGCCATAGACACTAATATAGTCACCCAGAATAGACCCTCATCGTTCTTAAACTGGAATTGAGAACAAAACCGACTAATGGAGCCTCCCATGGGACATGGGAGGAGGTTGATCCCATGAAGCAGTGACCAATTTCTTGCTGTATGCAGAGAGTATTATCAGAATTTCCTATTTTATAACCCATACTGGAAGATATACATATACATAAATATATAAGCTAAGACTTGAGAATGGGGATATTTTAAGGAAAGAACAATGGGGAATTGGAGAAAATACTGAAATTCAGCATTTTTGTATTTAGCTTTTTACTAAGAACCAAGGTTTGTGGGAGCAAAGATAGCACATTTTCTTCTTTTTTTATCCCAAGATTAACTTAACATACATCAATTCATTACCTGTTTATGTTTGTGTATAACTTGAGACAGACTTAAATTTCTCTGTGAATCTGTTACTTCAAGTTAAGAAATTACAGCCTATCTTTTTCAAGAACAATAAAATTAATAGTCATTGTGCCAGCAAAAAAAAAAAAAAAAAAAAAAAAAAAAAAAAAACGACTAATGGAACTTCTAAGTTAACAATAGTATGGGCGTCCTCTATTCTCAGAAAGAAAATGAAACCACTGTGTTAAAACAAGTGAAAGCAAAGGAAAGGGGTGTGGAGAGATAGAGAGTAAGTGAGAGAGAATGAGTAAACTAACTTTATCCAAGTTTTTCCTTATATTTGACCCTCAAGCCCAACTTACTTTTGTTAAGATTTTTTTTGTACCACAACTGTACCTGTATTCTTCTAATGTTTCTCTTTGTTTTTATTGTTTAATATGCAACCAAAATAATCTTATTTTGAGCAAGACTTCTCTCTCAGCCTCAATCATATCATATATGTGAATGTGTCTGTATGTTCCTGTCTCTTTGTGTGTATATGGTTTATGTCCATACACCTACATATTCTTCCAGTTGTGTCATTTTGTCATTACTGACAACATAATTATTGAATATTCATTTATCCAGTCACTCAATAAATACTCATTATTAACTCATCGACTGTAAACACAAGTAAAGAAATTATTTTAGATATGTTAAGTGTTAAGAACTCACGTAGAAAACTGGCAAAAGTCAAATAGTGATGGAGAATGAGGGGGATCTTTAGATAGAAAAGATACTGAGTTTTCTCTGAGGTTGTAAAATTTGAGCTGAACAAGATCTGGAAGAACAACATAAGAGAACAGAGTTGATACAATAGCTCTATTAACATAATGGAACCAGTGAGTTATTTGATAAATTGAAGATTCATCAAATCTTAATTCATCAAATCAAGATTCAAGTGGCTGAGTGTATTGAGCAAGGCAAATAGAAGTAGAAAATGAGGTTGGGTAAATGTCTTTACCAGTGGGAAGTCACTGGAGGTGTTTTAGCTACATTGTGACATGATGTGGTTTATATTTTCCAAATATCACACTAATTAATCTACCAAGGCCAGATTTGTAGGACAGTACATGTAGAATGAAGGAAATAAGTGAAGAAGCCATTTTAGATTCACATTGGGAAATGATGTTGGTTTGGAGAGGACTGGTGTCAAGGGAGAATAGAAGAAATGGATGGATTTGGGATATATTGGAAACAAAAAGGGGCTTGCAATAAATTGGGCAGAACTTGCTATGAATTGAACATGAGTGGGTGTAAGAGAAATAGATTATTCAGATACAAACTTAACATATGTTTTTTGAGCCACTGGGTGAATTGGCTATAATTTCGTGGGATAGGGAAGAATGGATGATGACAAAGTATGGTGATAAAGGAAATGAGTAATACAATTTTAAACTGTTATATTTCTGATGCTTTTTCAAGCATCTAAACAAATGCATTCATTTACTAGGGCTGCTATAACAGAAGACTACAAACTGGTATTCTGGGTCTTAAACAACAGAAAATATCATTTTCTCACAATTCTGAAGTCTGGAAATCTTAGATCCAAGTGCCGATATGTTTGGTTTTTATGAAGGCCCCTTTTCCTGGCTTGCAGACCACCTCTGTGCTGTGTCCTCACATGGCCTTTCCTCTGGCACATTGTTAAGAGAGAGCAGTGTCTAATGTTTCTTTCTGTTCTTATAGGGACATCAGTCTTACCAGTTTAGGGTCCCACCATCATGACCTCATTTAACTTCATTGTCTCCTTAAAGGTCTTGTCTCCAAATACATTCACCTTGGGGGTTAGGACGTCAACATATGAATTTGGTGGATATAATTCAGTCCGCAGAAGTAAAGCTACAAAACTAAAATGAATGGAAATCCCTGAAAAAATTACAAACCACTATTGTAATTTTGTCATTTTATTTAATGACATAAACCAGTGTTGAATGCCTAAGAAAAAATAGCCTAGAACAAAGTTGATAAGCTTAATAAAGGACAATTAAAATTGTAAAAATAAAAAGTTAACCCAAAAGTTCCCGGACTAATTTTTTTGTTGTTGTTGTTCACAATTCTGACTTGCCTGGTTCTCCAGCTTATAAACAACATATCGTGGAACATGTTAGCCTCTGTAATCATGTAAGCCAATTCCCATAATAAATCTTCTCTTATGTATCCATATATTTGCTGTATTAACACATCTAGGGGAAAAAATCAATGACCTATTCATGTCATCTAATTTAAGATATATAGATAGAGAGATGATAGATCAATATAGAGATATAATAAATATAGTCACATATAGTAACAAGTGATCACACACACACACACACACACACACACACACACATTTTCTGAAATATCCACTTCCACGACATCACATATCAAAGTTCCCACATAAAAAATCAGAAAGATAAAAAGTTTAATATCTGGTCAATGTGCTAAATGAAATTCATAATATCAAATTAAGTATGTCATATTCTCAGTTGTTTTAATTTAACAAGTGTTTCCTTTTGTGAGTCAGGAAATATTTTAGATACTGAGTTACAACAGATAAAATAATTAAAAGAAAACAAATATTAATTTTTCTTTATAGATCTTACTTTTTAGTAAATACAATTTCTCAAATAAAATTTGTTTGTATTTCATAAAACTATCTTGCTCTAATATAATTAATGGGAGGAGATGTGACCATTTTTGAAATTGTAGAACTGATGTTTGCTTAAAGATTGGAAAATAAGTGTCTAAAAAGGTGCCTATCTTACATATCTTGAAACTATACTTTTTTTCTTTTTTTTCCCTCTTATTAATCTACAGTTTTCAGAGATACAATTTTAGTAAACCTGCCCAGGGATAGAATGTTCAAAGAGAATAAAAGTGATGTGAAGTATGTATTTAAGCTCCTACTAGCAAAATTTCTGAAACTCAGGCATACTCAATTTATTCCAATTACCTGCAGCATCTTGTCTAAAAGGCAAACTCTAAGTTACCCATTCAGACTCCTAACTTTCTGTGAGAAAGAATACAGAGTTTTCCTCCAAATAAGGGTGACTCTGCTTGTTGATACTTTGGAACATAAGGTTTCATAACTGATCACTAGTGCAATCAGTCTTGGTAGCTCTTACCAAGAACTCTATGATGAGAAATTAAAGTAGAATATTGGGAGTTTGGATCACTAAAAAGAGGAATTTCCTTTAAATTCCTGATGTCTGTTCTATATTTTTACTCTTCTTCCAATTACCCAATTAATAAGTGGACATAATTTGTCTATTCTGATCAGCTGGATGGAGCTAATATATTAAAATTAATCAATGTGAAGACTTTCCTTTTTTCTACTGAACCAATGAGAGGCAGGGGGATAGGTAAAGGCATCTACCCTATAGAAATGAGATTATCCTGTTATCTATTCTAGGTCTGGACTGAAGGTGGAGAGAGTTGGAGTTAGTCTATGCTAACTGTGCTCTAGTCTTATCTAATCCAATTTATTAGAAATTGTGATAATGGTTTATGTTCAATCTACTGATTCTTTTATTTCTCAACTGATTCAGAACCCAGGAGGAAGAAGCTGGTGTTTAATGTGCTCTCAAAACCCTAATGAGAGAATATTCATTTCACTCTATTGAGCAAGGGTGTAATATCTTCATGTCAATATATAAGCCATCAAAAAAAAAAAATCAATGAAATCGAATTATATTTCCAATCCTTTCACACAGCGGTTTTATACCAGTATTTTTTTTTAAAGGGGGAAAAAAGAAAAGAAAAAAGAAAATGTGAACAAAACAGTAAAAAAGGTGGGATTGGGAGGGAGACAAACCATAAGTGACTCTTAATCTCACAAAACAAACTGAGGGTTGCCGGGGGGAGGGGGTTTGGGAGAAGGGGGTGGGATTATAGACATTGGGGAGGGTATGTGATTTGGTGAGTGCTGTGAAGTGTGTAAACCTGGTGATTCACAGACCTGTACCCCTGGGGATAAAAATATATGTTTATAAAAAATTAAAAATTTAAAAAAAAAAAAAAACAGTAAAAAAGGAAAACAAAAAGGAGGGGGAAAAAAAAGGTTATTTGTCAAATGCTTCAGGCAACATTGTACACTTCAGTATTAAGAGACCACACCAAGTTAGGGTTTGGAGTTTGGAGTTAGCTTTGAATTCAATAAACCAGAGAGGACAGCCTGAATAGGAATAAGGCCAAAGTGGATTTGTGGTATCAAAGTATGAGCCAATGAATGAAGGAGCCAGGGATATGAGAGTGGGAAGCAATGTGATAAGGTTCAGAGACCAGTCTTGTTGGCAAGCTTGTGACAGGGGCAGTAGCCAAGGTTGTTCTATAAGGTATTATGTTTTAAAGGAGTAGGAAAATAAATGGGAAACAAATCCCCTTTCTCTCAGTACTTGCCACTCTCTCTCTGTGATGGACATATAAATTAACGTACCCTAAATATCTCTTCTACAAACTCTACTTATATAATTATCAAAGCTTCATCAACTGATTGAAAACATTTGTCAAATTCATTTTAATATTAATTTGTATGTAAATCTAGCCAAATCAGACATCCAGGTAAAATTACATGGAACAGATTCAAAATAATAGATTTTTTATGAATATTTAATGTATAATTTCACTTGTTCTTATTTCAGAAATGGTTAAAAATTGAAGTAATCTTAGAAATAACATGTTTCCTTCACTTCCTGTATTGTAATTTTGAAAAACTGGTGAATATATATTTATTTTGTTGGCAAATGCAACTACTTTAGATTTTTACTAGCAAATTCAATTACCCAGTTTTGAGCTTTCAAATACTATATTTCTAATTTAGTATTAGATATCTGTATAACTATTTTTAATGATTTACTTAATGCTCTAATAGGTTAATTTTAAAAGGTTACATATTCAGTTAAAAGGAAATGTTGCAGAAAGTTTAATAACTTCAAAATCATTCATGTAATATGTAATATATCTTAGTAAGTGTGCACTAAGTGTGGGTTGTTGTAAACGTTTGATTTACCTTAGTGGAACAAATGTTTAAATATGCTATTTTTCCGGGAGGCCACTGGGATCTCTAAAGTGTTTCTGGCTCATTGGGAAAAATTTGCAGGGAAGCAAGAGTAGCAGATGGAAAGACAGTTGGCTAAACCTACTGCCCATACAACACAGTTGCCAAAACCCTTGAAAGTAATAGTCCGTTTTGGAAATGTTTTCTGGAAAAACAAATGTTTGCTACTGAAACTAACATTGGGTTGATTAGGAAATACCCCAATAAAACATTTTCTTCACAGAAATAAATATTTTACTTGAGAAATCCTTGCCAGGATAAATATGCCATTTCAAGGTATATACAAGAAAAAAACATTATTGTAGACAGAACATAAAATATGTAAAGAATGGACAATTAGTACACATTATGTACCTACCTTACAATATTATTTATCTTACGACTGATATTTCAGAAACATATTTAAACTGGGTAAGAGTTCATTTGGATAATAAAAGAATGAATATGTTTATACTATAGTATTTTAGCTTGTTCACCTTAACTATATGTGAGGTTGAAAATTGTATATAAATAACTTAAAAATTATGACAAAATCAACAGCCTTCAAGGATATTGAACAAAAGGCTATATTTTAACCCTGAATATTGAAATAAGTTTATTAATTATCTGATTTAATTGTATTAGAATTCATCTTAAATATACATGTTTTAATTTCTTAGGCCATATCAAGGAGACTTTTTAATAAAAATCAGTTCATCAATCATGATAAGGACAAAAAAATGACTCAAATACTTGTCTCTGGTACTTTTTTATATATGAAAGAAGTTGCTTTTACTGACTTTATTTTATCTTTGTTTGGGGTTAAATCTTACATAGACCTCTTGTTATTCTTTGGTGAGAAGTATAAATATGCATAAACTTCAAGGTGGTGAAGGGATTTAAAATCAATTTAGTTCAATCTACTCACTAATTACAGAGGAACAAATTGAGCTCGAGAAAGGTTAAGCTGTTTGCCTAAATCACATAACAAATTAGTTACAAAGCCAGTATAAGACCTCCAGTCTCCTAATTCTTTCAGGAAAATTTAAAAATTAAAGTTGTATTTTCTTTTCTTTTTTTTTTCTTTAAGTTGTATTTTCTTATTCATTCTTCTTTGTCATTCTCTTTATATGCTGGGAGGTCAGAGTAAAATATAACGTATTAAGATACAAGAATTTGATGTGTACCAGGTCAAGAGTTTTTTTAATTGTACTTATCTCCTTTATTTATAAACTAACGAAGAGGCAGAATTAATGTCGTAGAGGTGAAATTCTCTACAAATTCTCCTACTTAGCACTAGTAGGAAAAAAAAAAAACAATGATGCTTTTGGTTTTAATGAAAACCTGTAAGTATATTTTTTTTTTTAAGATTTTATTTATTTATTTATTTGACAGAGAGAGACCACAAGTAGGCAGAGAGGCAGGCAGAGAGAGAGAGGAGGAAGCAGGCTCCCTGCTGAGCAGAGAGCCAGATGTGGGACTTGATCCCAGGACCCTGAGATCATGACCTGAGCCGAAGGCAGTGGCTTAACCCACTGAGCCACCCAGGCGCCCTCTAAGTATATTTTTTCATATTGCTCTCCAAGCTATAGCTACAAATATATGATTTAAAAATTAAGCTTAAGAGTTCCATGCAGTAAAGAATTTATTTTGACAAAAGGAGGTTTAACCTTTCCCTTATCTCCTGGTAAGTGACCTTTAAGCAATAGAACCTCTTTCCTAATGAGTGTTTTTGTTTACGTTGGTGCTTTGGGGCAAACTAAATGCTCTATGTTAACCACATGATTTATGGTGGGAACTTTGGACTATGTGGTGTCATTTTGACTTCCAGACCTCTGGAGGGCTTGGAGACTGAGTTCAGTTATTCATGTGGTCTACCATATCTTCATGACTGAACACTAATAAAAACTCTGAACTCAAGACTCAAGTGATCTTCCCTGGTCAGCAATATTCCATGCATGTTACCACACATAACAGCAGGGACAAGCAAGTACTGTTTGCATGACTGCACTGGGAGCTTTCATGAACTAGAAGTTCATGCTTGGAACTCTCCTGGACCCTCCCTATGCAGCTCTCCAATTTTAATCACTATTTAATGACCAATTTTAATCACTATTCTTTCACTGTGAAAAAATAATAATCACAAGTATAACAGCTTTGAAATATTCTGTGAGTCCTGCTAGAGAATTATCAAATATGAAGGTAATCTTGGGGACCTCTGAACTTGCAGTTGGTGCCTGAAGTGAGAGTGATGTTGAGGACTCCTGATATATGCAGGGAATCAATATAAAAGGGACTATTTTCAAATGAAACAGTTATAGGAATAAACATTTAAATTACAATGAAAAGACAAATATATGTATTTAGAAATGTTAAGCTATAATGGTTTGCATTAAATTCCACCAAGATCTGCTTCACTGAAAGATTCTAGAGTAATTCAAACAGGCGCTAGCTACCTAGCCATAATTCCATAATGAACAAATCTAAGTAGCATATTGGGAGTTTGGACCATCTACTGATGTTCCTTTGATGCCGATGTTAAGAAACAGATGATAAACATGGATGTGTTCATAGAAGTAGGCAGTCAAACAATTAATCATCAGCATTTTAAACTTTAACAACATTTAAACATATCCCAGAAACAGCAGCAATATTTAAAACTTATCGAAAGCTCAAAAATTTGCACTCAAATGTTCCTGAGAACTTTATTACTAACTCTAACAGATTTTCCCTTAGGTCAGCTCTAATTACATTCACCCTTGTGCCCATTTTTTCAGAATTTACTTTACGTTACTTAAGTTGTTTGAACTGTCTAATGGCAAATAAACAATTTAGAAGCATAAAATGATATATGCTGATAATTCAATAAAATACATTTGTATAGGGCGCCTGGGTGGCTCAGTGGGTTAAGCCGCTGCCTTCGGCTCAGGTCATGATCTCAGGGTCCTGGGATCGAGTCCCGCATCGGGCTCTCTGCTCGGCAGGGAGCCTGCTTCCCTCTCTCTCTCTCTCTGCCTGCCTCTCTGCCTACTTGTGATTTCTCTCTGTCAAATAAATAAATAAAATCTTTAAAAAAAAAAAAGATTTAAAAAAAATACATTTGTATATGAACTTCAGTGCACAAAATTATAGAACTATTAAACTGTTCTTATAATTTGTGGTTAAATTTTATTTTTAAATTATTTTAATCATCGTGGAATATCATACAACCTCTTTTTTAAATTATATGCCTAAAATGCATCACTAGACCTTACAATAAATATCTCCTCTGAATTAATTCATTGAATTATTGGTCCCAATTCATTTGAACTGATCAATTTTAAGATAACTTTTCAAATTCTTATTAAGCATTTATGAAGGTATCTACAAATACAAGGTATTATTGGGTATGAAATCTGGTTAATTGCCGAATCCAAATACATATATGGATATATATCTGGATCTGGTTCTATGCCTATTTATCCATGCATGTAAAAAAATAGATCTCTCTCTAGTTAGAGATATCTAGGTATAGTAAAAATGTATAGATATGAGGCACCTGGGTAGCTCAGTTGCCTTTGCCTCAGGTCCTGATTTCATGGTCCTGGGATCAGGCCCCACCCCAGCTCCCCGCTTAGTGGGGAGCCTGCTTCTCCCGCTCCCCCTTGCTCATGCTCTTTCTCTCTCTCTCTGTCTTAAATAAATGAAAAAAGTCTTAAAAAATGTATAGATATGGACCTGTAATTCCTCCTTTTAATAGTTCTTCTCCATCTTCAGACCTTCTTTGTTTACTTATCTGAAATCTCCCACCTACTCTAATGGTGTTAGAGGCCTTAGCTCCCAACCTTGAGAAAAATTTGCTTGAAAGAGAAAAGTAGATATTTATAAGTGATACATTTTTAAAAATATCCAAACCCCTCTACGCAATTGGTTTCCTCTTCTAGTGCATTAAACAATATGCAAAACAAGACAAAAAGAGAATTACAATTAATAAAATATTTTTAGAAATAATTCTTACCTTGTATACATTACTGTGAAGTTATTTTTAAATATAACATATTTTCCTTGAATAAGCTTTACTCTTTTCTTGAATGACTGAGATACTTTAATTATTTTTTTCTTGCATTACACTGGAGATAAACATTTGTCCATGAGATGATGCCTAATAAATAATGGTGGAGAAAAATATATTTTTAAGAAAATTTCCCTGAATCTATGTGTAAATTGTAATTGGGCCCTACAGCAGTTGACACTCAAATCTCTGAACAAAGGCAAGAATGACTTTTATAGTAATATTTTTGAAGGATTTCCTGATCTACTGTACTTATACCTATTATTTCAGCATTCATGAAGCTGTACTTGGCTTTGGGCTCTTGGCCTCTCTGTCAGTTTTTCTTGAAGTCAAACTTTGAAATTAGAATTATCATGGAAACACCAGGTAGGTATTATTACATGAGTTTAATGCTTTACTTGAAAAGCAAGCCATATTTTACAAAATGTAACTTCAATTTTCTCAAAGAACTTTTGTTTACCCTTAACCTTGCCATTCTGTGTATGTGCAGCGAGCATTCCTTAACCTGGTAGTTTAATTGCTGAATTACTGTACATATTTCAGGCTCAGATATTCTGAAAATATAGTGATTGTTGGAGCAAAGTAAATGTGAAATTTAAAGTATTTAGTACTTTTTAAAGAATACAGCAAATATTGTTTTTGTCTAGTGTTGTTTTCCCCAAATTCCAGTTTATAGGCAAACTGAGTCACAATAATTTGGGGCCCCAGTCCAAACCTGAACCAGAATTCTTGAGTATGGGATGAGAATATAAATGTTTAAAGAGAGTTTGTGGGTAGTTTTTGTGCACATCCAACTGTAAGAGACAGTGTTGAGTATTTAATAATTAGAATAAGGGTCACATTGTTTGGCATCCTGTGGTGAAGAGATGGCCAAGTGAGCTTGTTTTGTTTATCCCCCTTCAAACTGAGGAGCTCAGGAATTTTTCTTTCATGCCATCAGACCATTAAATGTTCCACTCAGTATCAGTGCTGTGTCCTCAGCTACGTAAGAGCATCTCCCACAGTCAGTCTTGCAAGACTGCAGAGCTCACAGGGATATATGGACATGGTTTCTGTTGGATTGAAAAAGGTGATTTTACTGGAAGATGCAAGTGGAAAACGATTAAGGTAGCTCCTGGGTACATGCAATATGTAGTAATTCCTTAAATGGGGTACCATATGTATAGTTTGTTTCTACATTTTTCCAAGCAATTATTGGTGAGGTCTTGACAGGATTGGTCAGGCTGTAAATCCTAATCCTGAAGCAGAACAACAACAACAACAACAAACAACAAAAACAAAAACCCAAAACATAGGTAGCTCTTCCAGGGATCTTCTGAATGATTTGACTTACCAGATAGATCTGGGTCAGGAAGAAAATGCCTTTCCATTGTTCCAAAACCTTTAGTGGCTCCAGATCATACTTTCAAACTTTGGTATTTAATATTCTTCACAATAAATTGATTAGAAATTCAGGGATACCTCATTTTATTGTGCTTTCCTTTATTGTGTTTTGTAGATTTTGTGTTTTTTTTGTAAAATTAACGGTTTGTGACAACCCTGCATTGAACAAGTCTACTGGTGCCATTTTTCCAAAAGCATTTGCTCCCTTTGTATAGCTGTGTCACGTTTTGGTAATTCTCACAATATTTCAAACATTTTCTTTATTATTATATCTGTTAATGTGATCTAGGGTCAGTGATTATGACTTCATAAAAACTCAGATATAGTCATCACTTTTCAGCAATACAGTATTTTTAAATTAAATTTCATACAATTTTTTAAGGCATCATGCTGATGCACAATTTGTAGGCTACACTATAGTATAAATATAACTTTTATGTGCACTGGAAAACCAAAATTTCATCTGATCTCTTTAGTAGTATATGCCCTTTATTTCGGTGGTCAGGACACAAACCCACAATATCTCCAAGGTATGCCTCTAATTAATTTTAACTTTAATTTATCATCCACTATTCTCCTACAGGAATCTTTTGTTTTAACCAAACAGATTATTTTATTGTCCCTCAGTACTCAGATATTACTAACATCCTTCGTAATAAAACTCCTCCTAGTTTCCTATACAAGACTCAATTTCAGCTCAAGTCCCTAACTCCTTCATAACGCCTTTCTTTGGTGCTCTGGTTCATTGTCATCAAGCCTCACATCAAATCTTCTAATTTTCTAGAAAATCTTGTATTATCCATATTAGTCATATTTAACATGTTTTCTTATTTCATATTTTCACCTTACAAATAAAAAAGAGACACATTAGTTAACAAGTTAAACATCTAACACTACCTTTCACTTTTAGTTTTAGCTCCAGCTTTTCTTGATGGTGGAGATTCTCCAATTGCATTCTAGACAGTATTATTCATGTTAGAGGGATGTTTGAGATTACCTATGATAAACATCTGCCCAGGGCAAGAAGACTCCTGGAATTCACTTCACCTTTTCACAAAGCTTCCGGTTCTATACCATTCCAGTGCCAAGAATTTAATTGACTACTAACAGAGAATTTCATACCACTGTTCAGCTGTTTCCATTGTTCAAAAATTCTCTAAGTGGATTTACAACTTTATCATTACCGCACAACCTTTTTTTTTCTTTCCAATCATTTTCCTCAAATGTAACAAAGTGAGAAGGATGGCCCAGCAGGTTACCAAAACTGTATAGTTTAGATTTTTTTTTCTTTCTTTTCCTCCTGAAATTTCACTGTTGTTGTATGTTTTATTTACTACTAAATGCAAATATATTATTCTGAAGGTTGAATTGTTTAACTTAAGCTGTCTTTAATATACTTTCTTCCCTGGGCATGAACATTTAATTTTTAAATCAGTTGTCCACTCAACATAATAACTTCAGAAAAAGACTTTTAAACTTAGTCATTATATTAAATACACCTAGAGAATTCTATTTAAGGCTTTATGGCAGTTATAACAAAAAGCACACATTAATGACAAGACTATGTGGTAAAAAGACAACTGTGTATTCACAAAACCTGTATTTTTTTGTTTCTACAAATACTTAAATTTGGAACAAAATAATTTTTTGACAAAATATTACACTTGAAATATTTAATAAAATAGAATAATATGATCAAATAATGTATTAATTGTATTTATGCTTTAAAGTATATTTAGTTTTATTCTTCAATAATAAGCCAATAAGTATTACTTAAAAAATTCAGAAAGCAATTTCTCACAATTAACAATGAACTATATATTACTCAAAAAGAGTTCTCATCATGGGAAAGAATGGATAATTGACTCTGAACTGATGTGAACTTTCAGATTCAGTGTTTAATGGCAAACTCAGTTATCCCAAAGGATTGTATGATCTCATTTGACATGCAGTGAGACTTCAAAATTAATGTAACATGCATTTAACTAATTTTAGCACAATAATGTCATGGAATTTAATAGGAAACATTCTTGGTTATAGTTTGAAATGAAATTGGCTTCATTGAATGAAACCCACAAAATAAAACTGGGTTGGAAGGCAGGCAAAGTTATAAAACATTATTTAATGTTCTATATGTCTATCGATAACATGAATGCATTAAAATTTTAGAAAGCTATTAAGTCTAATTATATATATATGAAAAATTATTATTTTAATGGAATTTTCAATAATAAATTATTAGGATAAGTATATTCACTTATGTGCTGTCACTTAAGAGTATTTTAAATTGAATATATATGGGTATGTTCTTATTTTTTTAAGATTCATTTATTCATTTTAGAGAGAGAGAAACAGACAGATAGCATGTCAGTGAGAAGGGAGGGGCAGAGAGAGAGAGAGAGAGAATCTCAAGCACACTACCTGCTAAATGCAAGCCTGACATGGGGGTCCATCTTACCTCCCTGAGATCATGACCTGAGTCAAAACCAAGAGTTCAATGCTCAACCAGCTGAGCCACTCTGCTGTCCCTATACGGATTAATTCTTATAACTCATTGACATAGAAAAAGCAAATTATCCTCTTAGTGACTTTTTTAAGACATACTTTTCATTACAGCAATAATCTGAATTTTAAGCCCAATGACTGCTGCCAAGCTATGTCATGAAGGATAATGCACATATAATGTACATATTGCAACCATGAAAGATGTTTTATAATGTGTGTTTTACATATATGAAATACATTATATCTGTTTTGTGCAACTTGCTTTTGAAAATTAAAATATGTCTTTGCTTTATATGTAAGTTAAACTGAGGTATAGATAAATAAACACATCTTGTTGCAAAAATCAAACTGTAAGAAGAGAAAGGACAAAAGTATGAAATATGATTTTTATATCCTCTAAAAACGGTGTACTTATGTCTTACATATATATGTATTTAATTTTAAGTGATATTTTTGAAAGTAACTAAAATTTGCTTAGAATCAATAAAAATTATATTAATATCCTATTAGCAATTAATTAATAAATAATTTAAAATTATCTCCTTTTTTTGGTAATACCCAGATGGTTTGCGTAGGAGTTTGGTCTGAGGGATGGTAAGGAAATCTGGTTATTTTTTAGTTTCTCCAAAGTTAGTCTTGGGGGCTTAGAAATAAAAAGGGAACAATCATTCGTGAGCTAATTCAAATCACTGCAGAGTGTAATTGAGAATTTGTGACGAAATTTATAATAATGATTTGAAACTATCCATTTCTCCCATAGCGTGATGGCTAATTCCCAATGACAAATTGTAAATCCTTCAAAAAAATGAGTTCAAACAGAAATAAATGAAGAAAACCAGTGGTTGCTCTTTGAAAGATAGAACATGTAAATTTTACAGCAAACTGGGAAGTGGAGTCATGGGAAATTCTGTGTTCAAATTAATATGTACTTCTCAGGAAATTTCCAATGAACCCAGTTAAGTTTTTGAAATTTGTTTTCCTTCTACATTGAATTCTATCCAGTTAACTTTTTGAAATTTGTTTTTCCTTCCCGTAAGTTTCAGGTAAATCTACAGTAGACAGTTTTGATGTAAAACAAACTTTCGTTTAACCCTATCCTATGGCCAGGAAAAATTAATTATTTCAAGTTTTTGTTCTTCAAAATAATAATTCATGGATTGAAAGACCTTCTGTTCTAGAAATAATTACTGTTCCTTCTCTTTCTTTAGGTTGAATTTCTTGCTTGAATTACAGACAGAACCAGTTCCAAATATCAAGTGCAGCTGGATGGCCATTGTAATGAATATCAAATGATACACAAATAAAGGGTCAGACATAACATGCTGTCTTCTGTACCACCCTTTCAAGAGGGCCTTAACCTCATGGCAATGTGATACATAAACCCAATGAAAACTACTAATGGATTAGCAATGCTAAAAACCTACATATTAAGATACCTTATGACATCTTACTTTCTGCTATTAACAGCCAGTTCATTGAAGGTGGTGTTTATCCTACATACTTGGGAATGGCTGATGTATCCGATTTAATCAGAATAGCTTTATATATACTTAAATTAATACATGGTAGCTTATATTCTGTATTTTATTTGTCACTGTTGAAATGTTTAAAAAGACATTATTGTGATTTAAAATCAATAGCCATAGTGTTTCCAGAGATACAAGACCCTTACAATAGAGGATATTTTACAGACCTGTGGCATTTAGTGAGAAATTTTACATCACAAGGTCTTACATATAAAGATAACATGTCGAAAAAAAAAAAAACATGTTGGACAGTTTTCTCTAAAAATGGATTGAGGCAAGGTCTAAGAGATACTGTCTCATTATATTTTTAAAGGATTTTTTCTTCCTTGAAACTGAGATAATGACACTATTATAGTCTCAGCATTTGATCATCACTTTTTATCAAAAGCAAGTCTGAGTCATATTAGGAAAAGAAAATTATGGAAGCAGGCTTTGATATGGATATGAATAGTATAATAACTTCCTTAAAAATTGCATTTTATTTCTATAAGATGATGACATGTGGAATTGGAATAGGAAGAATATAGGTCAAAAACTTCCTTTCTAGTACCTAAGGAATATTTTTCCTAAATAAATTTAAGATAATTTTTTCTAAGACTATGAAAGTTTGCAATGTATAGGAATGCTCTTAGAAATTTTACATAAAGAATGATTTATCACAAAATTCAACACTTTTACATCTCTTTCATAAATAATTACAATTATAACACATATAAGCAGTTGGAATACTTAAAATGTGCAACATTTCCAAAAATTAAGAGAACTGTGTTCATTTTCATTTTTCTCCTAAATGAACATAAATTAACATCTCTGTTTAATTTCATTTTTTAATAGATTTTTTAATTTATTTGTTTGACAGATAGAGATCACAGGTAGGCAGAGAGAGGGAGAGAGGAGGAAGCAGGTTCCCTGCTGAGCAGAGAACCCAATGTGGGGCTCAATCCCAGGACCCTGGGACCATGACCTGAGCCAAAGGCAGAGGCCTTAACCCACTGAGCCACCCAGGTGCCCCTTAATTTCATTTTTTAAAATTAGACTAATCACATCTAAATTCAAAAACAAAATATCTCTTCTTTCAGGAGATACACACAAATTGAATTGTTTTGTGAAAATAACGAAAGTATGACAAATTTCTTCTCAATGCATGTTTTTCAAATAATTGTTAATAATTTATTTAGAAAACTTGAGCTAACTGCATCAAGTTTATCTTAAGTTTCAATGAACGAATTATCCATTACTCTCTGAATATCATGCAAATCTTTCTAGTATATTAAAGAGTAATTAACTGATTTGTCATTGTATAGCACCAAAACTCTCATATCTTTGGTTGGATTATTTCTATCTTATTGAATTTGAAATTCAAAATGAAAACATTTCAATACTTTGAACTTTTATTCATTTTCCAAAGTCTGTTCTTCTAGGATAAAATCCAAGTATGTTTTTCAAAATAATTCTTATGATTATATGTAGTATTGATTCACTGGATATTTATAATAAAGAGATAGACTTTTTCTTTTCTTAATCCTTAATCCTTTCTTTCCTTTGCCAGCAGTTCACCATCCCTCACATAGTGAAATAGTGTTAGAGAAAAGTCTTGGACAAACTCAGCAACAGAAGTTTTATCCCAAAATATAGGTAATAGCTTCTAGGGTTCTAAAAAAGCATGTATGTCTGGTATGATTAAAATATTTGTGAAAAATTTATTGAGGAACACAAACAATTAGAAACAATAAGACAATGAATGAAAATGACAATGAAGCTATAAGCAATGCATGATTTCCAGGACTCCATGGCACACAATATGAGTGTATTTCAGCAAGGCCAAGGGGTAACTATGGCCCACCCTATATTAGAAATAGGATGATTTTCACCCAGGAAATAACATTGTCATCCCTCTTAGAAACTCACTCAATTATATTGCATTTCCAAGTAAAAAGAAAAGATCCAATGGACACATATTTTCTCAAGTATGTGGAATTTCATTGCAAACTCTTTGGGGACTGATGCTAATCATTGCAATCCTTATTACTTCTACTAAGAATAAGTACATCTTCAGTTTTACTTCTTGATAACAATGAATCAGTTGGACCAATTTTATTTGCAGTTGAAAGATTTTACAATCACTAGCCACCCAACCAGCTAAAATCCATGATAAACTTTTTTTTCCTGAATACATACATTTTGCCATTCAAACCACGCAATGGATTGAATCTTGATGAAGTGAGTAGATGAATTAAACACTTCAATAAAACTATTTATAGATGAGAAAAATTTAGACTTCCAATGAACATACAATTTAAAGAATGTAAAATTCACTGTTATATTTTGAATTTGCAATTCAGCATATATCCTGGCCATGAATATAGAACTAGAATATTTTCAAGAAAATCCCACTAGGAACAATTTATTTGTAATTATTATTCATCTTTACTGATATACAGATGTTCCATTTAAGTATTTTTCTTCTCTTTGCATTATCAATCATTCACTCTATTTAGAGGCACTTAATATCATTAATTTGGAAGCAATAGTACTGATTTTCTTTATTCAAATTTAACAGATTAACTTTCTTTTTTCATTCTGTTCCTGAAAAAATGAGCTCAAGAGAAATACAAAACAAAATCTAACACTTCCTTCTCGCAAAAAAATCTCACTTTGTAACTTATTTTGAGAGACTTAGTAAGAAATATTGGTTCCAGTTACCACAGTACAAGTTTGAGTAAACTTTGTTTTTGGACTGAAATGTTAAGATAATTGTAGCAATCTTTTTTTTTTTCAGATATTCTTTTAAAGTGATCTGAAAATGAAGCAGACTAAGTAAACTAGATCAAAAGTAATCATTGATTTGTCAGTGTAAGGATTGGTAAACTTTTTCCATAAAGCACTAGAGAGTATATATTTCAAGCTTTTTGGGGCATACATTCTATGTACAAAGTGACCAATTCTTCCTGTGTAACAGAAAAGCAGTAATAGACAATACATAATGAATGACCATGGCTTTGTTCCAACAAAACAGTATTTACAAAAAAAAAATAGGAGACAGATTTGGCCTATGGCCATATTTTGCCAACTCATATATTAATCTATTCATTAAGAAATAATAAGTCAGGGATTTTAGTTACTAAATTAGATTTGCTTCAGTTGACAATAATATCCTTTTCTTACCAATTTATTCCATGTACTTAAAAAATACAGAACGAGTAGTCTATTTTTTAATAAAATTCAATTACTCTTCCCTCTGAATGCCTTCTCTAGTCCACCTAGTTACCCCCAAATGCCACCCCCAAAATACCCTTTAACTTAATGTGTCACCTATTTAAGGCTCACCATATAGACAGCAGAAGGAAGGAAGAAGAAGGAAGAAGCAGCTTATTATTTTAGCAGTCATGGAAGGCAATTGTCAAAAAATGGGTTTTATGTTTATTTTTTTTGCCTTTATAATAACTTTAATGGTAGCAAGCCAACTATCTAACAATGTTTTTGTTTTTGTTTTTGTTTTTGTTTTTTTTCCTTTTTGAAAATACTTTATTGAATATAGACTTTATCAAGGGCTGTGAAGTTGGAGTATTTTACCCTAATTACAAGATAACAAGGTAGTCCATCACAATTTTGTGGATTGTGGTAGTATGCAAGAGATTTGGGATAGAAATGAGGGATAGCTCATTTCTCTTGCACCTCCTAAGAAAAAAATCAGGTGTTCTAAGCGTAGGTTTACTGCTTTTGTTTTTTTAAAGATTTTATTTATCCATTTGAAAGAGACAGTGAAAGAAAAAAGCAAAAGGTGGGGGAAGGTCAGAGGGAAAAGTGGACTGACTCCCTGCTGAGTGGGGAGCCCAATACTGGACTGGATCTCTGGGATCAGGGTCTGAGCTGAAGGCATAGCATATTTCCTGTACTATATTTCCTCAATTTAGATCCATTAACATTCGACTTTTTTAGCTATTTCTTTTCTTTTTCTTTATATTGTAGAGCTTTATTAGTTTTTTCCATTTGTTACAAAATATTATCATGCAAAGAGAAGTTGCATACAAATCTGTGATGTATTTGTGACAAGGTGTTTTTGACTTGCTGTAATATATAGTCATTTTCTATTAATTTCCTTCTACATTTCTAAATAATTTGTTTATTTTTTTTTTTTTTTTTTTTTTTTAAAGATTTTATTTATTTATTTGACAGAGAGAAATCACAAGTAGATGGAGAGGCAGGCAGAGAGAGAGAGAGAGGGAAGCAGGCTCCCTGCCGAGCAGAGAGCCCGATGCGGGACTCGATCCCAGGACTCTGAGATCATGACCTGAGCCGAAGGCAGCGGCTTAACCCACTGAGCCACCCAGGCGCCCCTAAATAATTTGTTTATACTGATGTGATTGGATTAATTAGTTTTTGACCTTTATTTACTTTATTTCTGGTGTTTTAATATTTACTTATTTTAAATTCTTCACATGGCTTATTCTCTCCATATCCTATCATACATGTTTATAACAATTAGGGCAAAATCTTTTGATGTTTATATTATTATATACAGTCCATTCATGTGTTTCTAATATTTTTCCCCCTGAGTGATCAAATCGAGTTTTAAATCCTCAGTGTCAGTTATGGTTTTTTATTTTTGTTTTTGTTTTTTATTTCCCCCAATTTTTGTTTCTGGTTTTTCTGTTATTGCTTTTAATGCTAGGGTCTTCTCTTCTTCATGTACTACTCTGCTGTTATCAGCCAGATTAGTTTCACTCTACTATATATAGTATAGTAATCCCGCAGGATTTTCTTTTCTTTCTTGATTGTATATCTCCCTTTTACAAAAATTAATTCCTTCTTCTGTTAAAGTTCAAGTTCCAGGAGTTTCCTAGGAAAAGATAAAGTAGGCAATCTTTACCTCTTTGTCATCATTCTATTAATGTCTTTATTATACTTTCAAAGGAGAATGATGATAGTGTAATAATTTCAAAATCATTTTTTCTCAGTAACTTGAAGAAATTACTTAATTATCTTCAAATCCAATGTGCATTTGAGAATTCCAATGACATTTCATTTTCATTTCAATTATTCTGAAAATGATTTTTTCCTCTCTGGAAGTCACTGTTTTAACGTTTTACAATAACGTCTGATGTTCTAACCATCATTCATTAATGAGAATGAGCATTTTCAATTCAGACAAGATATTTCTATGTATTATTTCTTTAATAACTCTGTTCTCCTTTTGATATTCTTTCTTCTTAATTTTCTATTTATCTTTTATTATAGTGACCGCTCCAATATTTTTTCTGTAACCTGGGAGATCTTCACACTCTTACTCTCCATTCTCACAGTTGAATTTGTTTTCTTCTGTCACAATTACATGTAAGAACTGTATCTTCCTTTATGATATTTTAGTTGTTAGCATTGTATTTGTATTTAAAATTTAATGTTAGTAACTTCAAATGCTTACCTCCCAAGTCAGTGAAAGGATTCTACTTTGTTATTCCATTTGAAGATATGCACTGTGAACACTAACGTGTTTTCCTTTTATTTCTGAACATTTAATTACTGATATAAAAACTTTTCAGTAATGCCACTTCTTTGCCCCTTTGATTAAAAAAACACATGTGTACAGGTAGTGCTCCTCTAGGTTCTGAAGCCTCTATCCACTTGGATATCGTGTGACGCTGAGACTCATCTACAATCAGAGTGAACTTTCAGGTAGTACTATTACTAGTAGTACTACTACTACCATCAACACCAAAACAACATTATTGATTAGTAATAATAATAATAATAATAATGTAAATACATATATGTTCATTTTCTTAAGCCACTGAAGTTTTTTTTTTCTATCACAATGATCTAGTTTCCCCCAAATAATTTAAATTTAGCATTGATTATTATTTCACTAAGAACTTATTTTTGTTTTAAGCTTAGTTGTGCTTTTTACATTTTCTCTGGTTACCTTTAAATATACTTATTTATTTATCTATTTACTTTTTGTTGATATTTAGTGTCTGTCTTCACTTTGGGAGCATCTCCTGAATGTTTAGCAATCTTTGGATTTGAATATGTCTTAAAAATAACTTAATAGCCTATTCTTAGGCATATGTTTGAGGTCTGTGCCCTAGAGTGATTGGGTTTAAAAAGTCCCCCAATTTTAAAATCTCCAAATGTCCAGGTTTATTTATGTATCTGGGTAATTTCAGGTTTTTCAAGAAAAAAATGTGTCATTTCTTTGGCTGTCTACAATTTACTGCCAATATTTTTGGACTAGAATTTGGACTAGAATGTGTTCCTTGCTCTCCTCGAGCAGATTTTGGTGTAGCATATCAACAGCACTATTTGTATTACTTGTACCTAAATCTAGCATCTCTCAGGTTTACATGTTAGAGATTAAGTATCAGGTCTCCTGTGTATTTGGGAGGAATGAATTACCAGAATTAATTAGGCAAGTAATTCAGAAGAATAACTTCTTCATATACGTAATCTCATTCTATTCTTTTAATTTATCTCAATCTTTATGATTTTGGGTATCTGTTCTTCACATCTTTTTAAGACTTTGGTAAATTTTCTTGCTTCTGATTATTATTGTTCTGAACAAGCACTTACCTTTCATTTTATCTTCTTACCAAAACATTTACTGTGTCTCTGTTTACTGTATCTTTTCTTATCCTCTTTCCCCTATGATATGCATATTACATACATCATCACCATCATCATTGTTACTAATACTTGAGCAGGGAACATGGTAAATGATCACATTCAAGCAAGTATGTTTTAATTTCAAGTTTCTAAAGCATTCCCTTTATGTAAGTTTACATTCTCTTTATATTACATTGGATAAGCCTGTTCTTCAGGTCAAAGATGATACTAATAGGAAAAATAATAACTGTGATTTATGTTTTTAAGATTTTATTTATATATTTGACACAGAGAGAAAGAGATCACAAGTAGGCAGAGAGGGAGAGAGAAAGGGGGAAACAGGCTCCCTGCTGAGCAGAGAGCCTGATGCAGGGCTCTATCCCAGGACCCTGAGATCATGACCTGAGCCAAAGGCAGAGGCTTAACCCACTGAGCCACACAGACACCCCATAACTGTGACTTATTAAATGCTTACTGTATGCTTATAGTTTTTGAAATATTTTCTGTGAAATGCATCAAGAAATTTTTATTGCCAGTTAGATCTTGTGCCACTTTATGTATCAGGTAACTTATTCAAAGTCAAAGTGTTAGTAAGTACAGGATTAAGAATATGAATAAAAGTCTGTCTGATTCCAAAATTCTCCATCTTTGCAATATGTTGAGTTTGCTGAAAACAATAACGATGGCAATTATATTGTAAAAGAGGGATACATTTTATAAGGATGACATCAAATTACCATTATTTTCACTTTATAATGTAGACATATTGACATTTTTATTCATCAGAATTTGAAAAAGAACATTGTTTTCTGGCAAAAAAAAAAGTTGTCAGATAAATATGTAATGTTTCAAGACTGAAAAATTAGAATTAGGAATGAGTTGAGTGTGATTTGATATAAAAAATAAATTGAAAAAGTTACTGAAGCAGTCATGTTATTAGTTAATATTTTTATGAAATAAGGGAACTTCAGTTTTCCATCTTAACTGATGTAAGAGGTTTTGTTATCAAGAGATCAGAGAAATACAGAAATTCTTATTCTATATAAATAAAAATTAGTAACATACACACAAACATATATACACATATGAAAATAAATCTCATTCTCACAGAACTCAGGTATTATGACATTATAATGTAATTATTGCAGATACATACTGTGTTTATTTTAAATATAAACATATTTTCAAAAGTCACAAAGGCAAACTTTGATAACATCAGGCAACTTTGTATTAAAAATGTTTACACATATTTTGAAAAAGACAATGGTGTTCCTTTTTAAAATCTGCTTGAATAGCAAAGTAAACTTTAATTATTGATACCATTCTACTTAACTAATTATTAACTTTTTTTTTCTGTTTGGACAGTGATTAAAAATGGTGCTTACAATCAAAGGCTTTGTTCTTTGTTTTGTTGAAAGTGAAGAGATAGTGCCATGAAATTTAAGAAAAAAGGACAATTATTCTGAAAGTGAATGAAACTAGTCTATTATTTGACAAAATGGCACCCTAATCATCCAACCATCTCTTCCTTTGACATCTAGAAGTCCTCATTGTGTGTCCAATGATGAATGCTTTGTTCAGACTGTACATTTTGAGCTGTTGAAAGTAAGGGCATCTGCCATTTTTATGCTTATGTGGCCTTATACAAAACCCCTTCTGTTGTTTGCCTGACAGAGGAGCATACATCTCCTATTTCAGCAGAAAGCCTCTGTTGAGAGTTTAAACTTCAAGTCTCTTTGCCAAACAAATACTCCATCCATGATCAAAGCAAAGCAAGGTTTTGACATTCAAGTGCATGTTCAGCATCCATAACAGATACTAAAAATGGGGAAAAACCCTTTAATTCTAAAGAAATGATTTGATTAGTATATGGAAATTGGCATTTCACCAAAAACTATGATGACCAACGATGCAGAAAGCAGGCTTTATTTTGTTGTACTCTAGTTTTTCACCATTCCTGCTTTCTCACGGTTTTACCAAACACACTGGCCTTATGGTTTTTCCTTTTCTCTGGGAAAATTCTTCAAATTATTCCCCCAGATTCATTTAAAATTACTCTACAGATACACCTTCTATATAGCTTTCTCAAACTCTTTATTTCACTAGAATCCAATAGGATAATGATGGCTCCACAGAAATTGCTCCTCTCCAGGCAGTCAAAACCAATGAGTCTGTCTGTGCTCTTCCAACACCATTTCTCAGTAGCATGTGAAACACTGCATGTAGTTACTGTATTATAACATTCATCACATTTTATTATATTAGCTGTTTATCTCCATTTCCCTGGAGTGAGGACAGGTAACACCTCTTTGTAGTCTCTCTATAAAAAATGTCTAGCCAAATTCCAGGTACATACTGGAACTCCAATAACATTTCACTAATGAAAGCACTATGAGCCTTAATAAGTAGATTTTAGTGCTCTTATCTACTTATTCCTGCTGTCTGGGCTTTGGGAGGGTTACATTTCCAATGATTTTAAAATGTAGGGGTATTATATGATTGATTCTAGCCAATGGATAATTAATTAGCAGAAATAAAGTGCCACTTCGGGCCAAGACTTTTAATTACCATTCCCTCTGGTACTGTTCTCCCTCATCTCGGCAATGTCGGAAGTATGTGTTGAGAAGAGATAGTATATGAACAAAGCAGCCAGAACTGCTGCCAAACAGAACACATCTACCCTGGAGTTTCACCCATATCACAAGAGACTTGGATTCAGCAAGAAATAAATTTCTGTTTTATTATGCCAAACTACTTCCAAGAAAAGAAAAGAATACTTCAGGGACAAAAGCTACTCCATATTCAAATATTTTAAGTATGTAGAACAGGAGAAAAGCCAAGTCCCCTAGACCAACTTATTCTTAACATGTGGTCTGCAAATCACTGATTGTCAACTGGGCACTTGAGGGACAGTGAGGTCAAAATTTGTTTCCTTATAAGAGTAAGATGATATTTTTATTTTCGCTGTTGACATTTTCACTGACAATGCATAAACAGTGGTGGGCAAAACTGATGGCAGCTTAGCAGGTATTAAGTCAGTGAAACCAGACAGTTCTACTAGCCATTGTATTCTTTACCCCTAAGCAGTGCCAGAAGAAAAATACCAATTTAAATTAAGGGTAGTCTTAGTGAAAATTTATTAAGTAAACATTTATTAGCTATTGCTACTTATTTAATTTTATTAATTCCTGGTCTCTGAGAAAACATTGTATTAATAGTGTTTGTGTAAAATTAAGAAGTTAGTCTATAGCTCTTCTGTCACAAGAAAAGAACTTGTAAGATTGTTTGAATTTGAGCTGAATAGCTGCATTTCCATGAAAGACCATTTTACTTGTACAGACCACTGACAGTTAAACGAGTGAGACTTACCTAACTTGGATATTTGCAAGTTTCACAATGATGACTAAAGTGAATCTATCCCCTCAAGAAAAAACAACTTACAGTAATAGCTAATTAAAACCATGAATGTGAGTGTCTTTTTTAAAACAGAGGAGTAGAAGTTAGGTTATATAAATATGAAGACACGAGCATTATCTCAGTTTAGGCTTCACATTGAAAGGGCAAATTTTTTCAGAGTACTTTTATAGTATACAGAACAGTAAGGGAATAATCTTGAGTAGCTCATTACTTTAAGAACAACAGAGAAAGAAAGATCATTAAGAGAGGGTAAAACGTGTCTATGCCACTAATGATTGGAAAAAGAAAGCACTTTATATTTCAGTCTCTGTTCTTTATATACAAAATCCTGTGTTGCTGAAGGTCTTAATGGATGGAACATACCTGTCAGTTTAAAATCACAGTGAGAGAGTGTATGTGTGTGTGCAGACAAAGAGAGAGAGGAAGAGAGAGAGAGAAAGAGAGTGCAAGATGATTTTGTCCATGCTCTGTGTTCTTCCAGAAGTATTTATTTCTAATATTTTACTAAAGAATATAGAGAATGTTTTAACAGTTCTACTAAAGAATATAATGAAGACTGAAAGGAAAATTAAGGATAATAGTTTAAAAAGGTGAACACTTTTAATTGCTGAACATTAGTTAAAATGTGAAAGGATTTAGACATAAGTCATACATACTACATCATTATTAATAGTCTGTGGGAAGATCAGACACTGAGTCAGTGAAAAGACCTTTATTTAAACAGGCCAGTGACCACAAAACCATTTTAAAAGGCCATTATAAACTATGTCAACAATCCCATTTCCCCAAGCTAATTAACAACAAACAGGCAATATTGAATCACTTTGTCTATGAGACTGTTTTTCATATAAGGCTACATTGGCATGAGTACATTTCTATTTATCTCTAAGAAAATATTCGATAGGCATGAAAAGAGAGGAAAAATAATTTTTTCTCCCTTCTCAGGTGGAAAAATTGCTCCGATTCCTACCCCTTGTGTGTTTATCACATTGGGACCTCTAAATTAAGAGTTGTCAGTCATACTGACTTGAAGGATTTTAAAATGCCTTTTTAAAATTTGAGTTTCCTTAACATTAAAAAGCTTAGGTTAATCCCCTTGTTTCTATGAGGCATCTAGGAATGGACTCCTACCAAGAATATCTTCATCATAGAGAATCCAAGAGACAATATTCCAATATGATAAGTAACAGGAAAAATGACAGAATAAGAAGAGTGAAAAGAAAATCCAATCCCATCTTCACATTCACAGGGGTGAGCAGAGTTTTGTAAGAAGTCACCAAAGTATCATTCAAAGTAACTTTCCCATTTTGCATTCCTACCAGTAATGAAGGGAAGTTCCTGTTGGATGTCAGTACAGTGCTACTGCAGATACAATGATGCATATCATAATGTCTATCTTTGTGGACATTACAGTTTACTAACAATGATAACACACACACACACACACACACACACACACACACACGTCTGTTGAAATTTGGTTCAGGGCTGGACTGTCTAAGGGGATGTTCCTAGGAATGAGATATTTAAATTTGCAACCATGAAAAACATTTTGGTCATTTAAATCATACAACTAAATTTAAAAAAGACAAAAATGCACTAAAATTGAAAATAACACAAAATAAGTGAACTGGTGTTTCAAGTTAGTAATAAAATCACATACAGAAGATATTTCAAGTGATTAAAAATGCACTATTTGGGGCACCTGGGTGGCTCAGTGGGTTAAAGCCTCTGCCTTTAGCTCAGGTCATGATCCCAGGGTCCTGGGATCGAGCCCCACATTGGGCTCTCCGCTCCGTGGGGAGCCTGCTTTCTCCTCTCTCTCTCTCTGCCTGCCTCTCTGCCTATTTGTGATCTCTGTCTCTCAAATAAATAAATAAAATCTTTAAAAATAAAAAAATAATAAAATAAATAAAAATGTACTATTTGATTATATATCCTTAGTGAGATATTTTCAAAGAAAAAATATAGCTTAAACTAAAATTTTTATTTTTTTTGGTAATTTCAAAAGTGGTATTATTTTGAAATTCTAACATACTATCATATATATTTGTATATATAAGTTGATTTTTTGAGGAATAAATATTTTCAGGATGCCTAGGTGGCTCAGTTAGTTAAGCATCTATCTTAGGTTAAGGTCATGATCAAGTCTCACATGGGGGCTTCTTACTCAGCAGGGAGCCTGCTTCTCCCTCTCTTTCTCCCTCTCCCTCTGCTCTTCTTCCTTGTGCTCTCTCTTTTTCTCTCTGACAAATAAATACATAAAATCTTTTTTAAAAAAAGAAAGAAATATTTTCAATGGTGTTTAATTAAACAAAGAGACTGATGTGGCTCTGCTGCCATGTTGGCCTACCAAAGCAAACGAATATCTAAGCCTGTAAATACCTCAAAGTCACAAAATCAAAACTCTAAGAACAGCCCATCACAACCAGCCAACTAAGCTTAAAGCTCCAGCCAATCAAATAATTTGTTTTCTTTTCTCCCATACTTTCTTGATGGTTCCAGTTGGCAGAGGGCCCCTAACCACTTCCATCTTGGCACCACCCAGTTCCAATCAATTTTTGCTCAAATAAACTCTTAAAATTGTTAATGTGCCTTGGTTTATTTTTTTTTTAAAGAAGCTAACAATATTTCATTTCAGAATAAGAAAAAAAAGAAAGAAGATTAAGTAGAAGCCTTGAAATGTTAAAATTGAGATGGATATAATTTGTTTTTCAAAACTACATATTTCTTTTCCCTGCCCACTCAGAAGGACAAGGAATAACTCTCAGTTACAATTAACACCAGCTAATGGGCTCAAACTGTGGAATCTAAATATAATTTCTCACAACAAAGACACAGGGCTCTTTAAGACAATGGTAGTCATAATACATGTGTCAGAAGGTGAAAAAGCTGGCAGAGCAAGGAAGCAAACTGAAGGAGAAAAACATCAACATGAAGTATTCAGGTGGCCCCAAATGAGACAAGTTTAACATAAAAAAAGACTGTAAATAACGAGTGAAGCAAATCGAACATATATAAAATCCATGACATTTATACCATTTTAAAAAGAAAAAAAGATGACACAAACAAAAACTTGATGGTCACCTTTGAAATAGGAACTTCTTATTCTAAAATGTAGTTATTACAGGGTAAAATAATTAATGTAGTCTGCCTTTCTTGTGTATGTTATATCTCAAGGTAATCAAAAAACTAGCTCTTGAGAGAAAGTTTGTTTTATAAAAGAAATTCTACTAGTAAAAGTGGAAAGAATATGAGAATTTGAAAGTTGTCATTTGTAACCACTAACAAAATAAGTGATTCAAGCAAAAGCTATCAATAGATGAAATTATAAGATGGAAATTTGAAGAGAAATTTTACAATGAAGGGATCAGTCAGTCACCGACTCACTGAAACTTTTAAGAAGATAATACAGATATTATGTTTTGTTTTGTTTTTTGTTGATATGATACAATATGAACCACACAGTCTGTATAGGCCTGTATTCTTAAAAAAATAACACCAAAAAGAGCTTGAATCTAATCAAGCTTTGAGAACTAAATCTAATTTGTAGGAAATGCAAGAGAAAGCAGAAGACATTAAATAGCATAATGAAGAAGCAAATAAATGGATGCATAGCAAAACTGACTTGATTTCTTCAACGATGATTTATTGTAAAAATTACGGAATTATTCTGATTACAAGAATTTAAGAGAATAATCAACAAATGCAAAGCATTGATAGAAACTTCCCCATGAACTCTTATTGTGTGTCTATAATATCAATTTCTTAACTTCTATTATAGCACTTAATACTTTGCATAAGATTTACTCATTTATGTGATCCTCTCTATTAATCTGAGATCCTCAAAGTCAAGGATTATATTTTATTCATTGCTGTTGCATTCCCATCTATCATGGTTCTTGATTCATGTAGAATGACACATTAAATATGTTCCTTCAATGACTAGATTTGAAAATACATTCATTGGGAAATGCATGAGTTTTATAACACTGTAAAAAAAAAAAATCACCACCATCTCAATAGTTTAAAACAACAAACATTATCTTGGAGTTTCCGTGGCTCATGAGCCTAAGCAGGGCTCATCTGGATTGTCTAAAGTCTCACAAGGTCATAATCAAGTTGGACTGCATTCTCATCTGGAGCTTTTCTTTAAAGATCACTGGCATTGTTGGGAGAATTTATTTTCTTGCTATTGTGAGACTGAATGCCCAGGCTTTTTGCTATAATACATCCTCAGTTCCTAGAGAATATTCTCAATCTATTGCTATACAGCATTCCCAGTATAGCCACTTGGTTCATCAAGCCATCAAGGAAAGGCAGTAGGATGAGTCCACTAGCAAGCTGGAGTGGTTTATAATTTGATGTAATTATGGACATTGCATTACCTGTGCCATAATCTATTGGTTAGAAGCAAGTTACACGTCCTGCATACTCAAGTAGAGGGGATTACACAAAGGCACAAATAACTAGAGGCAGTGACAAAGGGGGGTCACCTTCCAGTCTGTCTGACACATGACATTATTTATAATACTTTTCTACATCCATCAAAAAAAAAATAAATTGGCAAGGGACGCCTGGGTGGCTCAGTTGGTTGAGCAGCTGCCTTCGGCTCAGGTCATGATCCCAGCGTCCTGGGATCTAGTACCGAATCGGGCTCCATGCTCCGCAGGGAGCCTGTTTCTCCCTCTGACTCTGCTTTCCACTCTGTCTGCCTGTGCTCGCTCTCACTCTCTCTCTCTCTCTTACAAATAAATAAATAAAATCTTTAATAAATAAATAAATAAATAAATAAATTGCCAAAAGTGCTGGCCCTATTGTGGAATTTAATCTCCTTGTAAGTAACCACAGTTAAATAAAAAACAAATGTTTAGAATTGTGTTTCACATTGAATGTATTTGATTTTCTCAAATAATGAAAGTCATTTGAATTATACTAAACTGTTACAGGGATTATAAGGGGAAAGTATTAAAATACAGTTTCATAAAACAATACCTTATGTTTTTTTCATATTAAAATATAAATGATTACATTGTTTTTGGTGTACAGCCTATATACTTACTTGTTAATAAATTGCTAACACTGAAAAAACAAATTTTTATAATTTTTAATGTGAAGTTTTCAGTCTCTAGTCTTTTTGTATATACTTTTGGGGATACATATTGATAAATAGATGGAGATGTATAAGTAGATATAGATATAAGTATAGATGTTATTCCTCAAGGTACTTTATCAATAGTTCTTTTTTTAAAAAAATACTTTATTTTAAAAAAGATTTTATTTATTTATTTGGTTGAAAGAGAGAGAGATAAAGCACAGAGTGAGAGTGAAAGGGAAAAGCAAATCAGACTCCTCACTGAACAGAGAGGCCAACATGGGGCTCCATCCTAGGACCCTGAGATCATGACCTGAACTGAAGGCAGATGTTTAACCAACTCAGTTTCATTTGTACGTTTCTGGACTCACATAAATAATTCAGAATTTGAGAAGAAAAATGACAAAGAGCAATGATCTCAGTAATATTATAATTAATCTTGTGAAAGAAAAAAATTCTCTAAGCTCTTCTTGTTAGGGAAGAGTGATTTATCTCTTCTATCACATGTCATGTTAGAAGAAATGACTTCTATTGAATTTATAATCATGACAATCAGTATCTATGTTCATATTCTTTTTAACTAATTTGTTTCCTTAGAGATTCCTGAAAAGACCAATGAAATCTGAGGTAATATTTTACCTAAATCTTATATGAAGGATCCAAGGATATACCATTATACATATATTTCCAGACTTTTACTATATATTCCAATATACCATTGGACTCAAGTATGAAGTACTATTTGCATGTTATTAATTAAAATTATTTCTACTACTAGAATTATAAAACAAAACTTACTAAGTAAAATATGAATCCATGTCAAATGTTCAGGGGCACCCATATTTTTATGATTAAATGTCTAGTAAAAACATCTGCTTTTAAAGTGTTTTACAAGTAAAACTATGATGTTTTGTGCTTTTTGGAATGGAAATTGTCTGTCTCAGGAAAAAATTGTTTAATGAAATTTTTTAAAAATCTGATGAAAACAAATTACCCCTTCTTATAACCTCCGTATGTTTATGTTCTTTCCTCTCTCAAATGATTACAAATACATAGCCAACTTTGATTTTTAATAGGCAAATCTATATGCTGTTCAGTTATTTGAACTATTTTTTATTTATTTTTGAATGTTCCTTTTATATGTTTGTTTCTAATTTTTAATTTTGTTAAGATCTTTGTTGCCATCTTTGAAAATCAGTCTATTAAAAAAGGCAAATTCATGATAGTATGAAAATATAGATCTCATTCCAGTTGAGGTCAGAGTCAATTTTGAACACTTAGAAATGATTAAGGCTGCAAATGTTGATTTAATTGTTTAGATGTTAGAATCATAGAAATACTGAGACTGGGAGATTTCTTATCCCTAGAAATTTGGCAATAATTAAAAGAAGCATCTAGAAAAATTGTCTACAAAATAAAATATCTATAAAACTGTAAGATACATCTGAAGAACGTTTGCCTATACCTCAGAATTTCTTGGCAATGTGCAGATTAAGCTGTGTATGTTCATGGCAATGTACATGAATTTGTGCTTATTGAGGTAACTACACTAAACCAATACACATACACACACGTACATATCCCTTAATTTTTTTTATCTGGTTGTTCAAGGATACATGTGCAAAGATGTTTACAGTAGCATTAATTGTGATAGCAAAAATTGAAAGGAAATCAAGTGCTGCCAAATGGGAAAATGGGATAAATAAATCTGGCCTGTGAAATACTAAAGATCAAGGAATTAGAGTAACATAAACTGTCTTGAATGTCCTAAACACTAAATACAATTTTACTTATTTTTCAACAAAAACTTCAAGTAATTATTATATCCTAAGCAATCTTTTAGATTTTTAGGAGGCATCAAAGAACAACCTAGGTGACTGCTCTTGTTCTTCTTGAGCTGGAGATGAAGAAATAGCTACAGAGGAATAACAAGATTTTGCTAATCAATATAAAGCTTAAATTATTTTTAGATGTTTTCATTAGTGCTCATATTCAATTATGCAAATACTGTATATTAATTATAAATAGTTTCTATGATATAAATATATTATGATGGAATAAAACATTTAAAATTTAAGGGTGAGATAAAGGTAAAATCAAATTTTAAATATTTATTAATGACAATAACCTGTACTTCCACCATTATAATTCTATTAATAATATCATAGTGAGAGTGATATGATTATATACATAAAAGTTTAATAACTGTTGTGTAAGCATTTTTTAGTATAGTGCTTCAAAGATCTGTTTTTAAATTAAATCTTTCTCACTTGCTGAAAATCATACCTCAGAAAGTTAGGTTGATTGATTAATAAAAAAAGTTGATATTCTATCTGATGGTAAAAAAAAAAAAAGGAGTAAAAAAGAAAAACGGAGCAATATTGTTTACTTATCTCTGGTTAAAGTCACAGCTCAGCAAGAATATGAAAATTGTTCATGTTAAAATTGGATTTTCCTACATTTTTCACAAAAGGAAAGCAAAGTTGCTGTCTTGGAGGATAATTTGTTTAAAATGATGCTGATGATTTTATTTTTACTGATTAGGATTTACCTCGAAATTTAAAAGGTAAAAGTTGTTTGCTTAACACACTCAAACTGACTATATATGAGGAAGCATCAGGGCTGTACCCCTGCCTTCATCACTGAACTTCAAGATCTGAAGAAGACATTCAAATGGAGATCACCACTGACCTTATCCCAGGACGGGATGGGACAAACAAAATAAGTTTTGGTATGGTGGCCCCAGAAAAACATTAGTCATTATTTTATACAAAGAAAATTTAATATACACTCTCTTAACTATGTTAACAACTTGCCTTTTCTTTTCTGCAAAAACTAATTCTATTAATAATTTCTTAATAAATGTACTCATTTACATTTTATTGAAGTTCTAACCAAAGAAAATTCACACCTTATACACAAATCTATGTTCAAGTCTATTTAATTGACCTAATCAAGTTGGAACTCATCCTCAATAACTACTTAAAAAAATCACCTTAAAAATACTAAAATCTTAACCTGATCTAATTTTATTATTAGAAGAGAACACACACATCCTTTGAAGGAGATTTTTTCTCTACCTCTGTTGTTATATGACTATCAGATGGCCTATTAATTCAGAAGGAAAGCACTTTTCCTGATGTCAAGTTTATCTTATAATTATCTGCATGAAGTTATTTATCTTTTTAAACCAAGTTAATACAAAGCAGAAAAAAAAAAAATAACTCAGAGCCAAAGTGGAGGTAAGCTAGCAGAGCAAGTTCCCTCAATATCCCAAGTATCAGAGATACATTCTTTCATTTATTAATCAGTGAAAAATAATTTTATCTCAAGGCCAGCCACTGTAGTTTCTGTAAAGTACACAAATAACAGGTCTAAATTGAACAAGAAGACTGATGTTTATTTTTGTTAGTATCTTCAAGGCACATGTAAATTCTACATTTACAACTAATCTCTATAACATTGCATTTTTATAATATTGTGTAAGAGCTCAAAGTGTTTCAAATTTACTGATTCTCCTAATCATTTCATAATTTTAACCATTAAATTTACAATTTCTATGTCTGATCATTGGGAGACATTGTATTTTGAAAGCATTCTTTTTTAACAAAATATTTAATAGCTTATCAAAGTTATAGGATTAATCAATATGAAAATTTGATCATATTTCTGTATAAACAATATCATCAATAATAGTGCATTCACACAACTATTAAGCACAAAAAATACAAAATATGTGTAAGCTTTGTGTGGTGAAAACAACAAGATACTAAAGTGAGAAATCAAAGGATACTTAAGTAAATGGAGAAATGTACCACTTTCATGGATTGGAAGACTCAATATTGATAAGATATCAATTATTCCTATAAAGGTTATTCTGAGACATATGACATATTCATTCAAATTTACACAATTATGAAAAAATGGAGAATCGAATTGTAGGACTTACTATCTGATATCTAGACTTGGTGTAAAGCTACTACAATCATGACATTATTATAGTGAAAAAAGAATAGACTTTTATGTGAAAGGAACAGAATAGTTTAGAAATAAACCTTACATGTTCAATTGATTTTTGAAAATGTTGCAAATGCAACTTTTTAAATAAAGTATAGGCATTTTTAACAAACGGTACTGGAACAATGAGATGCCCATGTACAAAAAGTGACCCTTAATTCAAATTTGTACAAATTAATTCAAATAGAGCATGGACCAAAATCTAAAAATTAAAGCTATAAATCTTCCCGAATAAAACACTAAGGAAATTTCTAACCTTGGGTCAGACAAAAAAAATTATATGTACCAGTAAAAGCGTAGCTCATAAATGATAAATTATACTTCATCCGTATTAGGAACTTTTGCTCTGTGAAATAAATTATTAAAATAATTACAAGAGAGGCCAGAGCCTCACAGAAAATATTTGCAAATCATATATCTGATAAAGGACTTGTATCCAGAATCCAAAAATATCTCAAAACTCAATACTAAAACTAAAAACCCAACTGTAGAAATAGGCAAATAACTAGAAGAGACATCACACCAAAAATGATTCAGAGATGGCAAGTAAGCACAAGAAAATATATTCAACATTCTTAGTCATTAATGCTGATTAACAGTACATTGAGATTTTACTATATATCTATGAGGAGATCTAAAATAAAGATAGTACTGAATATTATAGAGGATGTCCAACAATTGGAACTCTCATTCACTGCTAATAGAAATGTAAAATACTACAGCAACTTTGGATAATGGTTTGGTGGTTCCTTATAAATGTAAAAATCTACTTAGCCTATAAGGTAAACCTATTCCTTGGTAGTTAGCCAAATGAGATAAAATCTATAGTTACACAAAAAGTTATACATAAATACTAATAGTGTCTTATATGTAACCACCTCAAACTGGAAATAACCCAAATAACCCTCAGCTAGATTTGGATTAACAAAGTGTCACACATCCATACAATGGACTGATATTCAACAATCCAAAGAAAAGTTTATTGATACCTCTAATAGCACAGATGGTCTCAGTACCTTAGACTCCATGAAAAAAAGTCAGACTCAAAAGGCTACATGTTTATGATTCTATTTATATGACATTTTTGCAAGTACAAAGCTATAGAAACAGAAAACAGATTCGTGGCTACAAGTGGCCTAAGGGAGGATTTGACAACAAACGGAAAAGGGTAGTAAAATAGTTCTATACTTGATTATGGTGGTGGTTTCATGACTGTATACATTTGCCAAAATTGCAAAAACTGTATGATTAAAAAAATAAAAAATAACTAAATAAAAAATATACAATTAAACTGTGAAATTGCTTTATATAAATTAAAATTTTAACAATAATAGTGAAATAAATGTAAACCCTAGTAACTACCTATCCTACAGCTCTATTAAAATGAACCGTAAAATTGAACGTTTATAAAAGGCCAGAAAATGATCTATCCAAAAGATAGATAAGAGTGGCTCAATCTGTGTAGACAACTTTAGATTTCTGATATATTCAGATTCTGATGTATTCAGAGAATGAAAGTGAGAGCAAGAAAGAAAATTCTGATACAGAAAACGGAGATCTTTTGAACATTTACTTTTAATAAAGTGATTTTATTAACAACACCAAAAATTTGTAAGAAAGCAAAGAAAAGCAAATCCTAAGGCTTATTCTATGACAACCAACTCTATAATTTTCATAAATCATAACTAGTTCTACTTGTTTACATATTTTAAGCATATTTTTCAAATATAATGTTAAATTTTAATACTTTCTCATAACATTAGCAAACTATGTTCTCAATTTAGTAATATTTTGCAGAGACATACAATTTAATACTTCTGGTATGTTATAACGCCTATTTTTGCCATGGTCAAAAGAACAATGGTTTCTTTAATGATTTGTCCCATTTTGTGCTTTCTTCCTTAAATGAGAAAACTAGTGTTTCATAACCATTTATCAGAAATTTAGGGATGCCTAGGTGGCTCATTGGGTTAAGTGTCTGCCTTTGACTCAGGTCATGATCCCAGGGCCCTGGGATGGAGCCCCATATTGGGCTCCAGAGCCTGCTTCTCCCTCTCCCTCTGTCTGCTACTCCACTTGCCTGTGCTCTCTCTCTGTCAAATAAATAAATAAAATCTTAAAAAAAAAGAAATTTAATAAAATATTATGAATAGAAAATAGTATAGTATAAGAGTTTTTTAAATTACTAAAAATAGTTTTTCTTAATGTTTTGAATGTTGTTATACGATCATAATAACTTCATCCTATTCATATTTAATATCTCAAGGTGAAACATATAATACAGCAAGGTTTATTATTAGTGATATTTATTTTAGGTATATTTCTGAAATATTCTTTTTTTTTAATTTTTTATTATTTATAAACATATAGCATATTTTTATCCCCAGGAGTACAGGTCTGTGAATCGCCAGGTTTACACACTTCACAGCACTCACCAAAGTACATACCCTCCCCAATGTCCATAACCCCACCCCCCTTCTTCAACCCCCCTCCCCTCAGCAACCCTCTGTTTTGTGAGATTAAGAGTCACTTATGGTTTGTCTCCCTCCCAATCCCATCTTGTTTCATTTATTCTTCTTGATAACAATATGCAAATAGCTAATTTTGTTTGGAACATGGTTGATAAAGAGGTTGTTGTAGGAATAGGAAAAAATACAATTTCTGCCATTGCCTTGTTGTTGGAAATTACATAAATAAATTTGCTTTTCATGTATGATTCTTTGGCAATATATTTTTGTCAGTTGTCATTTTAGTGAAGATTAGTTTAGTAAAAGAGATTTGATACACTCTATACAATGAGTTAATGTCATACATACCAACTGTAGTTGCTTTGAAGAGGGCTGCAAATAAAGAAGTTGATGACAACACTGTTAGTGCTGCTGTTTTATAAAATTATTATTCTCCCCTCAAGATACAGGCTTCCATGTAAATTCATTTTGCTTTGCCTGCTATAGTCCTTATAGGAACACTGGCTTTCTCTCTGATGCAATAATACCATTTCTCTCTTATTGGGAGGGGGCATGGGAGAAGGTTGTTGGGAGAGTTGCATATTCTTTGGAGAAGTGATGGCATAAAGTTTTCATGTAATCACATTTTAACCAGCTGTCACTGCTCAAATTTCTCTAATGTATATGCATTTTTAATGCATCAAAAACTTCAAATAATTTACAAACAATTTAGGAACTTAAATATTAATCACAATAATTTCTAAATATATTAAATATATTTTAAGTTATTCAAATTACTATTTATTTTTATACATATCCTAATTTTCTACCCACTTTCTGATTTTTCTTCTATTTTTTTAAATGATGAAGAACATGCTGTTCTTCTGAGGCTGGGTTAACCTATATTCAAAGGCTCCATTTTAATTGGATCTATCTAACCCACAATCATGTTTTATAGAAATCGAAATTCCCAAAGTGCTATCTATCTTTCTTTCCTTCTTTTCTTTTTTTCTTTCTTTCTTAAGATTTTATTTATTTGAGAGAGAGAAAGCAGGGGGGATGGGAAGATGGAGAGGAAGAGGGCAAGAATTTCAAGCCGACTCCCCACTGACCATGTTGCCTAATGAGAAGCTCTATCTCACAAATCTGAGATCATGACCTGAGCAGAAATCAAGAGTTTGCTACTCAATGAACTGAGCCACCCAGGCACCTCTGAAAGTGCTTTTTCTTTCTAAGGGCATCATGCTGTTTCTTGGTGTTCTTTGATTCTTTTGCATCATGAAACAAATATTAAAGAATTTCACGGGCGCCTGGGTGGCTCCCTGGGTTAAAGCTTCTGCCTTCAGCAAGTGTCATGATCCCACAGTCCTGGGATCGAGCCCCTGCATTTGGCTCTCTGCTCAGCGGGGAGCCTGCTTCCCTTTCTCTCTCTCTGCCTGCCTCTCTGCCTATTTGTGATCTCTGTCTGTCGAATAAATAAATAAAATATTTTTTTAAATAAAATTAAAAAATAATTTCAGATAAGTCAGCCAGGCACCCCTCAGATAAGTCTTAAGAATTAAATAAAAGTTTAAGACAATTCCTTGATGTTAATAACAGAAACAAGCCGAGGAATATCAATAACAAAGTAGAATAAAAGAAGTTTCCCAATCTGCAAATCTGTTACATTTGTAGAGTATAGAGTATGCTTTTATTTGCAATTTATTTCATTTTTATTGGTGATTACTAGCCCATGATATATTTCTCTCCCTCTTCCTAAAACACTCATAATTAATGTGGAAAACACTGTCTCTTCCTATTTTCAGAAGGACAAAATATTTCAACAGAGTAGCTTAGGAAGTGTATCACAGTAAGCAATAGTAAGGAAACAGTATCTACTCATGTGTTTTGGGTACTTTAATTTTATTTTTGAAGATGAAACTTTATCTTTACTATCAAGGACTAAATAGCAGAATTTCAAACTTGCTCTCTTGTCTTCCAAAGTGCAGTTTACAAATAATAGCTATTTGGTTATATGTAGCTTAATACACTGATGACCCCTAATTAATTCATAATATAATATTTTATAAGGAGAGAATTGATACATATTTTTGAACAACATAGCAGTGTTCATCAAATCAAAACTCCAGTAAAATGTAAAATTATCATTTTGTTAGGCATTAGTCAAGCATAAAGAACAATGCAATACCATTTAAAAATATGTATCTCTCTGGATTGAACTAATAACACATGTATCATCACTCAAGTAAGAACCTGTTGGAATATTTCAGTAGCACTTTCAATGCATCAAAATAATCAGAAAAAGAAAAAAAAACTGGAAAAGTCATTATAGCAATTGTCCTTGCTATTCCTACTCGTCACCACAGTAGAGAATAAAGAGAAATTCTTTGTTCAATCAAAACATTTGAATGGCTTATTACTTTTTTTTTCCTGAAGTGGACTTAATATGTGGCAATAAGAGGGATTAAAATATTTATTATGTACCATTTAAAAAATAGCTATGGACTCTACTATGAATGCCCTGAAAAACTATCCATTCTAACCTGTATTATAATAAGTACATATTCTTATTTTCTTCATCGTATACAGATGAGAACATACAAAAATGACACAGCATTATTTCTTAGATTTAAAATAAAAGACACTATTTTTCAAACATTCAGGAATTAGGATAATTTGTTTTTAGAAGATGTGTATCCCCTGCAAGAATTAACACTGGCAAGCATCTCTAAACACCCCAAATCAGCCCATTTACTATTGCAATGAACTAGAAGTAAAAAATGAATTAATTACTTATACAGTTAAAACCAATAATATCTAATAATTCCTGAACTGGTGATATTGGTGAAGATGATATGATGGTATCATCTGGTGATATGCTTAAAGATTTATCCAGTTCACTTTTTCATGAAATATTCTAATACCATCGATGTCATGCTGCTCATTTAGATGAAATACTAGAAAAATTTAAAAGTAGAAATGTTGAGAAATAGAATATGTATTAACACCCTCCCCCAACATAGATACCATAAAAGACAAGACTGCCTAAATCAATGAACTAATTATAGCAAGACATAGTTTACTAGAATTAATTTACATGTTTTATTTTGCTCAAAAAAATGTAAATGTTAAACAAAAAAGCCATTTAGGCATATTATTAGGAAGATAAGTCTTAATAAGTTAAATTATTACACATTAAGACTGTGGACTTTTATGTCACTATCAAGCCAAAACAAAGTTGAATTCTTTATATGGGAATGGATGTTTTATAACCTCTAGGTCTCTCACTTGAGCATAAATGCCAATCCTATATTAATAAAGCTAGAATGTCATATTCCTGGTCTTTGTTGCATAAAATCTTGTCATGAATAAATCTACAAGTATGAAAGAACTCAAAATCAGGTTACCAAGACTTAAGAAACTATACCACCAGCATTGTTTCCTTGATTGTTTGGTTATGGGGGTTGAGCTGGGGAAATGGGCAGATTAGGACCAGAATGTAAGCAAGTTCATATATATTTTTCAAAATGAATTTTCCCAGGTGTATTATTTCCCTAGTAAAAATTCCTACTAAATTAAATATATTTTCAAATCCTGGTTATCTTGCTTTGAGATATATATGTATGTATATATGTATATATATGCATATAGATACACATATCAAGCATATATTTTGCACACCAAAGAACACTAGAACTCACTGGCATACTACAATAAACATTAATTTCTTTGGACATTTTTTCAAAGAATACATACAGATGGCTAACAAACACATGAAAAGATGCTCAACATCTCTTACCATCAAGGAAATACAAATCAAAACCTTGATGAGATACTATGTCACACTGATCAGAATGGTGAAAATTAACAACAGAGGAAATAACAGATGTTATCAAGGAAGCAGAGAAAGGTGAACACTCTTTCACTGTTGGTGGGAGTGCAAATTGATGCAGCCACTCTGGAAAACAGTATGGAGATTCTTCAAAAAGTTAAAAATATGTGTTGGAGAGGATGTGGAGAAAGGGGAACCCTCTTACACTGTTGATGGGAATGCAAGTTGGTGCAGCCTCTTTGGAGAACAGTGTGGAGATTCCTCAAGAAATTAAAAATAGAACTTCCCTATGACCCTGCAATTGCACTCCTGGATATCTACTCCAAAGATACAGATGTAGTGAAAAGAAGGGCCATCTGTACCCCAATGTTTATAGCAGCAATGGCCACGGTCGCCAAACTATGGAAAGAACCAAGATGCCCTTCAACGGACGAATGGATAAGGAAGATGTGGTCCATATACACGATGGAGTATTATGCCTCCATCAGAAAGGACTCTTAATCTCACAAAACAAACTGAGGGTTGCCGGGGGGAGGGGGTTTGGGAGAAGGGGGTGGGATTATGGACATTGGGGAGGGTATGTGATTTGGTGAGTGCTGTGAAGTGTGTAAACCTGGTGATTCACAGACCTGTACCCCTGGGGATAAAAATATATGTTTATAAAAAATAAAAAATTAAAAAAAAAAAAAGAAAGGATGAATACCCAACTTTTGTAGCAACATGGACGGGACTGGAAGAGATTATGCTGAGTGAATAAGTCAAGCAGAGAGAGTCAATTATCATATGGTTTCACTTATTTGTGGAGCATAACAAATATCATGGAGGACAAGGGGTGTTAGAGAAAAGAAGGGAGTTGGGGTAAATTGGAAGGGGAGGTGAATCATGAGAGACTACGGACTCTGAAAAACAATCTGAGGGGTTTGAAGTGGCTGGGGGGTGGGAGGTCAGGGTACCAGGTGGTGGGTATTATAGAGGGCATGGATTGCATGGAGCACTGGGTGTGGTGAAAAAATAATGAGTACTGTTTTTCTGAAAATAAATACCCCGGGGGATAAAAATATATGTTTATAAAAAATAAAAAATTATATTAAAAAATGATAAAAGTTAAAAATAGAAATACCCTATCACCTAACAATTGCACTAGGTATTTACTAGATATTTACCCAAAGGATACAAAAATAATGATTTGAAGGGGCCCCTACACCCAGATGATTATAGCAGCATTATCAACAATAGCCAAATTATGGAAAGAGCCCAAATTTCCATCAACTGATGAATGAATGAAGAAGTAGTATATACATACAGTGGACTATTACTCGGCTATCAAAAACAATGAAACCTTGCCATTTGCAATGACATGCATGGAGCTAGAGGGTATTATGCTAAGTACAATAAATCAGTCAGAGAAAGACAAATATCATATGATTTCATTCATATGTGGAATTTAATAAACAAAACAAATGAACAGGGGGTAAAGAAAAAAGAAAGAGAGGGTCAGGGGCAAACCATAAGAGACACTTACCTTAGAGATCAAAGTGAAGGTTGTTGGAGGGGAGATGCATGGGGGTATGGAGTAAATGGGTATTGAGTATTAAGGAAGGCACTTATTGTGATAAGCTTAGGTGGTATATGTAAGTGATGAATCATTGAATTCTACTCCTGAAACTAATATTACATTATATGTTAACTAATTAGAATTAAAGTGAAAATTGTAAACATTAAAAAACGAACATTTCTTAATTTCCGGTCTCCTGGTAAACTGGTATTTTCTGGGCCTGTCAGAGATTAGTTCCAAGCTGTTGACTGATCTCACATTTGCTCCACATGTCACTCATATCTTTGAATCAGTGGCTAATCAATTCTCATGGCAAAAGACACAAATTCAAGAGGATAAGCACAGCCATGTACTAAAGACTCAAGCACTTGCTTATCTGCTACTCATTCCACTGGCCAAAGTAAACCACATGGCCAAGAAGGAAGATATGTACAGAACAAGTAAATACAAGTATGATGAGTGTTACAGATGGTATGTAGAGAGTCATAAAGGGATAGATAATTTAGGTACATATACTCTTCTGGAGTGTGGTTGAGGTATTAAGGGAAAACTACTTGATTAAGTAAAGATCAAATGTGAAGGATAAATAGATTTGCAGATGTAATAAGGGGGTACATTACGAGTTTTAGGTGGCAGGATTACTAATAAGAAGACCAGTGGATGTTATTTATTTATTCAACAAACAATGGCTAAACATATTGGCAGGACTTTGGGGGAGTTTTTGATGGTGACAAAACATAGACTGGAGATCTATGTTATTTAGTATCCTAAAGATCATACTTGGGACTTTAACAAACCAGCAAACTCTACTTAACCAAACTATTTTAAAAGTCTGCTGGGGCACCTGTCTGGCCCAGTTGGTGGAGTGTGCAACTCTTGATCTCGAGGTTGTAGGTTTGAGCCCCATGTTGGGTGATAAAGATTACTTAAAAAAAAATCTTAAAAAAAATTCTACTACAATTCAAAATACAAAATTCTACTACAATTTTACAATTGAATTTACAATTCTACTACAATTCATCTCCTCTCTCTCCCCGGACACATAGCCTTTTTTGCCCCAATACTTTGAAGATAGAATGTTTATTTTAAACATTTGTCTGCTTTAAAACATTTCTACTCATTTGTCTGCTTTAAAACTATCTGTTTAATATCCTACTATTCTAATATTAAAGTTCCAAACATGATCTTTAGTTTTCTGGTTTGGACTGGGTGTTAACAGCAAAGATGAAACATTATAGACTTAAGTACCATAGTAAAATATGAACACTAAGAGTATGTAATATTTATTGAGTTTTGCTAAAAGCCAAACATGTGACAAACGTTTCATTTATTACCTACATAAAATTCACAAAATTCCTATCAAATAATTAAACTTCCATCTCTACTTCATAATTGAGAATCTCAAGGCCACAACATATTTATGGTGAGGTGAAGGGTGCTGGGTGAACTTCTAAATGCCATAACCCATTACACTTACCAACAGTATATACTGACCCAATTTTTAAAAGTAGACTTATAAAAATAGTTATTAATTGGATAAAATTATTTACATAAAGTGGATTTTCTTCTGTCCATTAGTACCTAATGGGTATGTATATTGCCCCTTCATTAACATCAGCACTGATTTTTTAAAATCTTTTTTATGTTCAGTTAGCCAGCATATAGCTCTATTTTTTAATTTCCTTTATCCTACTCATATCCCTGAGAGATGCTGTTTTGTTTTGCTAGAGGAGCTCTCCAAAGACAGCTGTTTTATTCTCATTTCTTATATCTTAAGAAGCCCTGCTCCTTAACATAGTGAACTAAGAAACACAAAAGCTATATAACTGTATTTTCTATATTTAAGAAGGACAGAATGAGATTCCTTGCTTAAATTAAAGTAAGTATATTCTAAGTTGTGTATTAATTCTTTTCTAGAGTAGAAAAAATGGTGAGGAAATACTTAATACAATTTTATTAATAATGTCAGTTTTATTAAAAAAATTCTAATATAATGATTTTCCAAAAATATCTGAGATTAAGATCTTAGAAAAGCATTATAGGTGATTTGGGAGAGATTTGGGGCTCAGGTACACAGCTCTGCCTCAGTGATTCAAAGTCCTATAAGTCCTAGTATTCCTTAATTAAAATATATGTGTATTTTAGAATGTTTTTTCTCTTTGTTGGATCACAAAAATCACTAAACTATATGTGTAACTTGTGCTTTAGTGAAACCATGTTCCTTTTCACTGGCACTAAGGTTAACTTTTGAGAAGTAATAATTCAGGCTACTTTGCAACCTTGGCTGGTGTTGGTTAGAAAGGAATTCAGAGAAGTTCAAGGGAGCTATAAGATTTTAGATGTAATTTAATCTTGGCTCTGCTAAACTGTAAAAGAATAATGGGATAGTGAAATATCTCTGAAAGTAGGACAACAGGAAAAACCTGATCAAGACTCACTTAACTGTAAGCTTCCTCTTTCTCAAATTGCCTTCTACTTCTTTGCTACTTTGAACTTGGCAACCAGCTGTGTTGGGCATTGCTGGAGAGAAGACATATCATCCCTCTAACCCTGCATCTTGGCTCTTTCTATCTTTACTCCTTCCCTTGGGGACTTTTAAGTTGCATAAGCTTTAAAGGATGCCTTGATTTGAAATATCAGTTGCTAGAATTTTTGTTCTAATATTGTCAGTTCTGAACTTGATCAAAAGTTCGGAGGTTAAAGCAGAAGGCTATAAACCAGTGTTAGTTTGTTTTTTGTTTGTTTGTTTTGTTTTAAGATTTTATTTATTTATTTTACAGAGAGAGAGAGAGAGAGAGAGAGAGAGCACAAGTAGGCAGAGAGGCAGGCAGAGAGAGAGGGGGAAACAGGCTCCTTGCTGAGCAAAGAGCCGGATGCGGGGCTCGATCCCACAACCCTGAGATCATGACCTGAGCTGAAGGTAGAGGCTTAACCCACTGAGCCACCCAGGTTCTCCTTTTTTGTTGTTGTTCTTTGTTTGTTTTTAAGATTTTATTTATATGACAGAGATCACAAGTAGGCAGAACAACAGGCAGGGTGGGGGGGAAACAGGCTCCCTACTAAGCAGAGAATCTGATGTGGGGCTTGATTCCAGGACCCTGGGATCACCACCATAGCCAAAGGCAGAGGCTTAACCCACTGAGCCACCCAGGCACCCCAATAAACAGGCTCGTGTTTCCGCCCAGTTACAAACCAGGTTTCCGCCTGGTTTCAAACTGGGGTTTGTTTTTTTTAACCCTAATTGCAAATTAGAATTATCCAGGGATATTTCAAAACTACCTTTGCCCGGGCCCCACTCCCAAATGTTCTATATTAATTGGTCAGGTGCAGCCAGAACATAATGGTTGTTAAAAACTGCAAGTGATCCTGATGAGTAGCCAGAGGTAAGAAACTGTCTGTTCTTCTAGCAGAACTTTTTGAACTCTACCACCAATATGGGGTCATCTAGATATTGAGATGATCTTTCAGTTATTCTAGGTACCTGCACTCCCAGAAATCTTGCAAAAATGTAGACAAAACTGGTGAATTTTCACTGATTTTAATTTGCATTTGACCTGTCAAAATGTAGTCACAAAATGTTAAGCAGTATATATAATATTAGCTTAGCTATGCCTACTTTCATCTAGAATTCCCATGGTTCCTTATTCTTGACTCTAGAATCACCCCAGAACCTATCTACCCAGGATATAAAATTTTCTTTTTCTCCCTGTGTTTGTATGTTGATTTTTTCCCACATAATGTTATATTTTTAAATGATCAAATATTTTTGAAAATTGTTTGAAATGATATTTTATAAGATGCATTACAATTAAATATATCTTGTCATTAGATATTTTGTGTCAAATTTTTACTGTCATAAATATGACAGTGATTAAGTCATTTGTAGAACTGGCTGAATCAATAATTTTCCCCTCCTTATGTACTCTAACTATATAAACACCTTAAAGGATCCTTTAAGAATCATAACACATATTTTCAAATTGCTCTTAGTAAAAGTTAGGTGTCATCATTTTAGAATGTCAATTATTGATTAAAGGTTAAAGAGTTAAATAGTTCTGAGTTGAGACACACTCTGCATGGAAAGCCCGTTCTATAAATAGACAGATACCGAGACAGAGTTAAGAATATAAAATATGATTCATTCAACAGCTGAGCTTTGGTCCAGGGTGGCTGGAGTTGCAAAACCATAATGTCCCTTTACTACCTTTTCTTGGAGTTGTGTTCTAATGGACTGATGAATATTTTCTGTTTCGATTCAGATTTGATATTATTTTACAAAAACTCAATTAGAATGCTTGCAGTTTTCCTCATGACTAATTAAATTGCTGAGGAAAAAAAAATGTCTGGGTCAAATAATACAATAACATATGTTTTGCAGACTTACTTTAAGCCTGGAGGAAAAACTTAAAATAAACATTACCAGCACTCTTAAGATTGGATAGTTGAGATAGTTGCAAAAGGGGCATTTACCTAGCATTCCAGTGTCAGACTAATTCCAGATTTAAAAAAAAAAAAATACACTCACTATAGATATCCTTAGATAAGCCACTGTAAGATTTCTTCAGCTTTTAAAATCATAGAGTTAATTATTCAGTTATATAACTGTACATTTTACAATCCACTTAATTTCGAATTTACACATAGGAAGTTACATTAGCCAAGGCTGAATCTTTTCTTGGTGTTTACTGAGTTATCATTACTATTTGAGATTGTTTTTAATGAATTAGAGGAGTTTGGTTACATCTGCTTTAAAAATATTGCAAGGTGTATGTTCATTGTAGCCATAAACTATATCACATCCCTTTGGGGCTTTGATGATCTCCTTTTGTATATCCTAGAGTGGATCCAAAAATCATTCTACTAGGATGGTCTCAGTTTTGTTTGGGTATTACCACAATCTACCTTTGTTCATGGTTTTATAAGAGTTTACCTTTGTGGGGTGGTCAGTGGCCTCTTAATTAGTAAGCTTCTCAGATTTCAAAGATGATGTTAGATATTCACAAATGACAATACAGACAAAAAGCTGATATCCAGGATCTATAAAGAACTCCTCAAACTCAACACACACAAAACAGATAATCATGTCAAAAAATGGGCAGAAGACATGAACAGACATTTCTCCAATGAAGACATGCAAATGGCTAACAGATACATGAAAAAATGTTCATCATCACTAGCCATCAGGGAGATTCAAATCAAAACCACATTGAGATACCACCTTACACCAATTAGAATGGCCAAAATTAACAAGACAGTAAACATGTGTTGGAGAGGATGGGGAGAAAGGGAAACCCTCTTGCACTGTTGGTGGGAATGCAACCTGGTGCAGCCACTTTTTGGAAAACAGTGTGGTGATTCCTTAAGAAATTAAAAATAGAGCTTCCCTATGACCCTGCAATTGCACTACTGGGTATTTACCACAAAGATATAGATGTAGTAAAAATAAGGGCCATCTGTACCCCAATGTTCATAGCAACAATGGCCATGGTTGCCAAACTCTGGAAAGAACAAAGATGCCCTTTAATGGACAAATGGATAAGGAAGATGTGGTCCATATATACTATGGAGTATTATGCCTCCATCAGAAAGGATGAATACCCAACATTTTTATCAACATAGACGGGACTGGAAGAGATTATGCTGAGTGAAATAAGTCAAGCAAAGAGAGTCAATTTTCATATGGTTTTGCTTATTTGTGGAACATAAGAAATAACATGGAGGACATGGGGAAATGGAGAGGAGAAGGGAGTTGGGGGAATTGGAGGGTGAGATGAACCATGAGAAACTGTGGACTCTGAAAAACAATCTGAGGGTTTTGGAGGGGCAGGGGTTGGGAAGTCGGGTGAGCCTGTTGGTGGGTACTATGGAGGGCATGTATTGCATGGAGCACTGGGTGTGGTGCATAAACAATGAATTCTGGAACACTAAAATTAAAAAAAAAATAAAAAATTTTAAAAATACATTAAAAATATTTTTGTAATATAGGTTTACTAATCTAGCAATGTAATTATCTGGCCTCCAATTCCTTCTCAAGTACTATTAAATCTTGGACTTATGACTGGTCAATGATTATTAAAGCTAACCTAACACAAATATATTTATGGAAGATTAACTGAAGGATATGCAGTCATTAATTCCAAAATCTGAAGTTTTCTAAGCAACCATTCATGGAACAGAACCAGTGCAGAAGTGTCCACTGACCAATGTAAAATGAGAAAAGTAAGAAATACATAGTTTCTTTCTTAAAGTAAATATATTTAAACTAAGGAAAATCTTTAATAAGGTTTTAATTTTTATTCTCAGTCAATAGAGAAAAAATATAGAATAGCTTAACATAGTATTAGTGAAAAAGTAAAATATAAATTGGAGTACCATTTACATAAAGTAAAAGTACACATAAAATACAAATTTTATAAACAAAACAAAAATAAAAATGCAAATTAGACAGAATGTAATGAAAGAAGCATAACATTTGAAAGAAAATAAGTGAATACAAAAACCAGATAACAGTAAATAAACATGTCTGCATGTTTTTTAACAGTGGCAATGATTGAAGAGTTGAAAAATTGATACATTTTTGTATTCCTAAAGTCACCATATGGCATCCCTCCATCATTAGACCAATGTTACTGGTCCCTGAGATCCAAAATCTTAGTACCAGTTATTATAGGCAACTTAAAGGGTGGAATTAAACAGATCACTGCAATGATATATATGCAATATATTTTTATTGAATCATACCTGTATTGCCATGTTCCATATTTCTGAAAGTTATAAAAATGGGTCTAGTTATTAATTTGAAACTAAGAATAATTTTCTGCCTATTCTTCCCAATATGATACTGTAACATTATATATCATTTCTTCTTTTTTAAAAGATTTCTTTTATTTATTTATTTGAGAGGGAGAGACAATGAGTGAGAGAGAGAGAGTATGAGAGTGGGAAGGGTCAGAGAGAAAAGCAGATTCCCCGCTGAGCAGGGAACCTGACAAGGGACTGGATCCCAGGATTCCAGGATCATGACCTGAGCCGAAGTCAGCACCCAACCAACTGACCCACCGAGGCGCCCCTCATTTCCTCTTTAGACAGACAAAATACCTTTTTTCTCAACATACCTTTGTTTAATGAATGAATTAATGAATACGTGAATGAATGAATCTGTTATCAGCACCATTCAAAATTGTGCCTTCAATCAGAAATTCATTTGTGATATCTCATTATAATCATCTCTCATGTACATGACAATTAGAGCCGAATATGTACCTCGCTTTTGTTAGAACATGAATTTTGATCTTTAAACTCATTCTGGTTTTATCTGTCTTTCTCTTGTTTTTCTTCGGTCCTAGTATTCCCATCCATTTTTTTTTTCCTAATTTTATCTTTCACTGGTTCTATATGCATTCTTCTAAAATGATTTAAATTGTTTCTGGACTAAACTAATAAATATCACGGTGATTCTATAATGAAGAATTTCTTAATTCTAAGGTTGTTGTGCTTCAGGTAGGATCTGAATTTACATATCCGCTTTGTTAATTCAACTTAATAATGATGCTCTTTCCCTGACCTCATCATGGTATGTGGTTTCAAAAAACAGTTTAATTTTTCCTGTCATTCCACAGGACTCAATCCCGTTCCAGTGCTAATTGAAACTACTACCCAATTGTAACAGATAACTGGAAAACAGACAGGAGAGTCATGGGGGAGATCTGCTTTAATGGTTTTTCTAATTCTGATACATTGATCAACTCCTTAAAGTTTAAACCTATTGGTTTTTAACACACTGAAAATTGTAGCTAGAACTTATGGCAAGTGCTCTAAAAGCCACAAACGTGAGTAAGCCCTGGACATACGGTTTCATTATGATAACAGATTGGCATTATATCCTACAGTATCATTTTTATAACACATTTAAGTTATATCTTGTTATCATCACAGATATTTAAATACTTAGTACCCACTGTCTACCAAACTTGAAACTACACAAGATAGGTTTCATTTTCCACTAACCAACCCTAAAGTTTGTGGCATGAGGGAAAGTAGCCATAATATTGCTTTCCCTAGGAAAAGTCAAAGAAGTTTGGAGCCACAGTGCTTTCCAGGAAACTGCCATAATCACATCACCTCCTCAGGATAACTTCCCATAAATCACTGAGAGTTGCCAGTCTATAAATGATATATTTATGTGAGGAAGAGATCTATAAGGAATAAGTGAAATGATCCATGTAGTTTTAGTTCCCCAAAGTACTTGGAAATCTCAGATCTTGCAATATAGGTTAATAAGTTAATAAATACGAATTAGATGTGAGTCAAAAATCAAGAGATACTCTCATCTTGGAATCAGACTTCCAATTATTGCTGTTTGTCACACCACACACACTCAGCTTTTTTGAGAGTTTGACTAGGAAGTGAAGAGGTTTGGCAGTTTTTACTGTGATCTGTACAAATTTCTTAATAAAAAAATTAAATCTCAAATGAGCTGCCTAGAAATATTGAGGAGTCACCATAATTAAACTATGCTATATGTCCACACATGCATATACATGCATGCATACACACACACGTAAGTTTGCAAGTTGCATACCAGACAAATTCAAATCAGTATTGAAATTTGTCTGCAATTTTAGCCCATGAAGAAAGTTATTATTCATTCCTTCCTCTCACATGATTACTGGACCATGGAACGTTTTCCTATTACTTACTGTGTTTGATAGTTTATTCCTGACAAGAGCTATCTACTCTCTGCTCTGCCAACCTCGACTGATATTTTAATTGCTTTCTTTTGTTTCTATACACAGTTGAAACTTTTGAGATAAACAGCAATTAAAAGATACAAATGTGTTCAGTGGTAATCACCAGCTTTTCTCCAACTAGCCAAATAATGAGACTTTGACAGTAGTAAATGAGTTTACGTTCCATTAGGTTTAAATTACAATAGAAACATTTTTCCAGTGCTACTTTTCAGCAAGTTCGAAAATGGCATCAGCAGCAGCTCACTCTACCTATTTATGCATTGAGAATATCCCATCATCATTATCATGGTGAAAATCTGCAGAATAAGGAGGTAGCAAACGCTAGTTTTTCTCAGTCAAGATCCTGGGAAGTAGAGATTTGGCTATGATTAGGTTTGCAAAATCAATACATTGAAAACTGTTTTAACTTTTTAACATTTTACAAGCAAAACAAAATATCCCTGTGCTCTTTATTTCCAAACAGGTTCTTTATTGTAATAATAATTCTGGGTTAATGTAGGTTTATAAAAATGTCCTTACTTTGATGAGGAGAAGGTGCAGTACCAATTTCAAAGTGTATGGGGAGAATTTTTTTAATGAGTTCAGATGAGTTTTGGCAAAACATTCCTCTGAAAATATATGACTAACAATCACCTTCCTGGGTTTTTTTTTTAATTTTTTATTTTTTATAACGCCTTCCTGTTTATCATCTAAAACATCTTCCTTACTTCTCACTGTCCGATCAGAGTCAATCCTACAGTTGAAGACCAACCAAAACCTATCACCTCTACAACATTATCTTGAACACATTTCACAATGTGATATTTCCTTTTTCTTTTCCATTCTTTAACCATTTCTTTATAAATTGTGTATGTTTGAGATGCCTCCTTATTTTCAAGCTCTTAACGAAAAGTTGCTGGTTATTTAATATGTATGCGGTTTATTTTAATTTCCCCATGAGAATATACATTCTCGGTAGTAACTGAATGCAACATTCTATAGCAGTTGCTCAATGTCTCATCCATGGTGTTTATGCAAGAAATGTTTATTGGTTTGATATTTTTGTGACATAGATGATAGATGAATTTTGTAATATGAATTAATTACCATAAGCAGGAAGGGAAAGATGGATCATTCCTTATATTGAAAATGTCAACATATTTACCAGGTCAATATTATGTCTAGCCTAATCAGTAGGTCCACTAAATTGGAACTTGAAAATTTAGTGATACAATATTCACAGAAACACAAAACTAAATAAACAATTAAAGTACCCTGCTTTTAAATACAAGAGGGATAAGAAAACTCCTATAAAAACACAAAGAAGATCTTTGTGAATGTTGTTCCTTACTGTCTTAGATATTAAAAATACTATCCAAACATGCTGACCCATCATTAATAGTCATTCCTAATAATGTGGCCTCCTCTTGTTTCTTTTACAAAAAAGAATAGAAAGACATGGTCCAAGTTTGAGGGTTAATGAAGATTGAAGGGCTACATCTTAATTTTGAAAGATTTTTTTTTCTAGCTGCCAATTTTATTAAATACACTTCCCCCTTTTGAAATTCTTATTTTTATCCATGTATGGCGATTTTGTGAGCTCTTTCTACAGGCCTAGAAATGTTCTGTATTAAAGCATTTAAACCTAGTATCAACATCATGAGGAAGTTACTAATATTATCCCATTTTACAGATGCCTAGCCAACTTGATAGCAGAGACTATCTCATAATCACTACCATATCTTTTTCATTCTCTTTTTGCTTTGCTAGCCATGTTTCCGTGTTCTGGGCCCACAATATAGATTTCAGTTCCCACTTAGTAATGGTAAGCCTATCCTACCACGCACACATTTACTTCTGGGGAAGTGATTTCATCTTCATATCCACCATGATTTCATCAGAATGAAATAAGTGATTTCATCTTCATATCCACCATGTTCCTTTCTCCTCTGTGCCTCTGAATATTTATTGGAAAGTTCCACTTGTGTCTTATGGTGTTATCACTTTGAATTCAAAATGTGACCAGAAGTTAAAGATGGGTAAGGTCTAATGTACCACACTGAGTATCCTAATTCAGGCAATTCTATCACTACTTTTCAGATCACTCAGCAAATATGTTCCTTAAACCTCTGGCTTATAGCATTCTGTTAGTCACTGTCAATTTTTCTTTCTTTATTCTGTATACTCTCTTTCTGTAATTGTTCATATCATAGCTCTATTCAGCAGTTCATTCTAAATAGTTAATTCCATTGGACAATTTTTACCCCTAGAAGAAAGAGCTGCAGTGTCAAGTTTTTCCACTGCACTCCCTCTTCTATGCCTCCCTCCTGCATTACTTCTTTTAAAACACCATTTTTGAAAAATACAGCTATATCATTCTCCTTATAGTATTTAAAGATTTTATATTTCCTACAAAACAATGCCTGTAGTAATTAGTCTGGTAAGAGTTTTCTATATGTAACAAATTATTTCTCCATTATTGCTATACAACATCCCATTCTAAATCTGTATGTGTTATTCACCCACCCTGTCTGGAAATTCCATGTTCATTTTATTCTTCACTGCTAGTCACTAGTTTCTTCTTTTTGAAAAACTGAAAACCTAAAAAAAACAAAATAAAACAAAACAAAACTGAAAACCTAGCTTCCATTCTCTCCACTTATTGACTTATTTCCTTCATCTACTTATTTGCTATTTATCATGGCATACATTATTTTTCTATTACATTTTATATTTATTTTTGCTCTGTTTAAAAATCATGTATTTGCAGGTCTATTCTGTAGCATGGAACTTTCACATAATAAGTCTCTAAATACAAGATTGTTAATTCACACAAAGTACTCCAGGAAATATAATTGGAAAATGTAAACAACTATAAATATGTTAATTAAAAGTGCTGAAAAATGTACTTTAAACAAATAACTACATAAACATACAAAAATGGGTTACATAGCTGGAAGGTGACTTATCACAAAACTGATTTTAAAATGTGATTGTTTTTTTGTCAAAATGTTTTGCTGTCCCCAGTTTTTGATCCACAACTAATTAACCATGAATATATATTTCAAAGTATGGTAAGTGAATTAGTTGGCATAAGAAAATAAAAGGAGAAATTCTGCAAAGCATAAACTCAGAAGAGAAAAAAATAGCCAATGATTTCCCCAAGGTTACTTAAAATGGCATTGAAAGATTTTTTTATGTGTGTTTCTATTTTTTATTTTTAAAATTTTTATTTCATTTTTATTTAAAACACAAGCAGTTTGATTATTCTGTGGCTGGAACTTTTGTTATATTATGAACTATTTTTTACTCTTTTGAAATAAACATTAACAAAGCAAATGAAATATCTGTTTAAAAAAATCTGCTTGAGTCAAATTCAAACAGCTTGAAAGGTAAATTTTTGTCTATAAATTATGTTACACATTTTGTAAGATCTTAACCTAAATAAACAATGGTCTTGCAATCACAATACCAGTCTGAGTTTTTGCTTATTATTGTCATTATTCATGAATTTTGATATATCATTTAAATCTATCATTGATATCATTTATTATCATTTATATCTGAGTTTCAGTGATATAATCTATACTGTTAAATTTTGGTTACTGGTTTTTCTGGATTGTGGATAGAAATAAATGAGATAATTAATGTAAAAACACAGAGCACAGCTCTTGGCAAGATAGTTAGCAACCAATATCAATTGAATCTAAATTTTAGAAAACATTAAAGCGAGGGGTTTAATTCAAAATCATGTTAATTCTACATTTAGTTCATTCTTCTATGCCTCCTAAACCTATCTTATTAGAAAAAAATAATTACAGTTGAAAATAGGATACTATGATAGAGTGAATTCATGAAACAGAGTGTTTTCATAATAGTCTCAATGCATTTTATAATAACACAGTGAATATTGGAAATTTTTGAGTTGAATATAATGATCACCCACAATCAGCAAGTATAGTTAGCTGGTCCTTTATATTCCTTATTTAATTCGTTTAATTTCTTATTTAACTTCACTCTAGTAGCTATTAATTTATCACAAATGACTTAATAATTCAAGTTATATTTACAGTTGACTTTTTACTATAACTTCTTATTTATGTATTAATAAATGATACATCAGACAATTATTACATGATGTAAGAAAAACTCATGTTTATTTTTTTTTTAAGATTTTATTTATTTATCAGAGAGGGGCGGGTGGAGAGAGAGCACAGGCAGACAGAATAGCAGGCAGAGGCAGAGGAAGAAGCAGGCTCCCTGACAAGCAAGGAGCCCAACGTGGGACTCGATCCCAGGACGCTGGGATCATGACCTGAGCTGAAGGCAGCTGCTTAACCAACTGAGCCATCCAGGCATCCTGAAAAACTCATGTTTAAATGCTATATATCACACCTAACTGTAAAACATTGGACAAATGAGTTATTCTCCCCAGGCTACAAGACATAACAGGAAACTTTCATGCTTAACTTTATATAATTGAAACTTAAAGTGATAATTAAATAAATAAAACGTATGTCAAAACCTAAAAAACATTTTTTTTACAAATATTAAGTGTGATAAATATGACTACTATGGTATTTAACCCAACATAGGCAAGTCTACAGATGATTATATATTTTTCTTCGTTTTACTTCTAAGCACAGATTATACTCTAAATCACACTACATATTTTTGCCAGAAGAATTAGAAATAATGAGATATTGAATTAGAAATTATGAATTAGAAATAAAAAATTAGAAATAATTATATTATTCTAGACATTAGAATTAAAAATAATGAGACATTAGAAATGACCACATTTCTAAGACTCAGAATTATTCCTTAGAGTAAGTCTCTGCACAAAATAGTTAAAATCATATATGTTGAAACTGAGAAGTGATGACACACTTGTCTTAAATTCCCTCCTCATCGTAAATCCCCCCAAATCCCCCAAATCTCTGCAGTTGAACTCCAGTCTCATACCTTAAAACTTTTTCCATGTGAAACTTCTTGAAATGCAAATAAATGAGAAGTAATGAGAATTCAGACACATCTTAACACTGATTGACATTTTTCTATTAGTTCCAATCAACTGCACAGTAGACAGCTACACTAAGCTTGCTTTTGCCATGAACAAAGGGATTTAATTTAATATATCTGTATGACCTAACCAATAAACATCATGGAACCACAACCACTATGGAAAGTCTGGTTGGAAGACATTAGAGCAATCTAGAAACACTTTTATTTGCTCACGTGGACATATTAAAAAGATTTCTTTATGACCTAAAATACATTCAAAAGAGAAACTCGTAGATGAGGTTTGAATGATAAGCATGCAGCTAAGATTCCAAAGAATGTTCAGAAATAATGTTACCTCAGCTCTTATGATCTGGGATATGAGTGCTTCCTAAATCTAAGGGGTTACCTAGGAGATTAACCCATACATCAAGATATTATGGTATTAGTTTATGATTCATGTGCAGCTATGTATTTATCCATTTGCTCACATATTCCCCCCTAATGTTTGCAACACCATGCCCAAACAATTGGTGTACTTAACCTTCACTTTGAAGGTACAATTTGAAGAAACACTTATTTCAGGAATTCAGAAATTAAATAGTGAAGAAATGAATCCTTTTTATCAATATATGAAAACACTACTTAAATGGTTAAGGTGTATGTACTTTAACCATGTGTGTGTGTGTGTGTGTGTGTGTGTGTGTGTATACATACACACATGTGATACACCCAAACAACTCCTGGTATTTGGGGAATTCATTGTTATCCATCATGTACCTTCATTGTTATCCATCATATCCAACCTCTCCTTCCTCTCTCTGACTCTTTCTGTTGTTCTTCCTGGCTCTGTACTCTGAAATCTGTCCTTGATCTTGGCTCTCTTTGGTGTGTAGATGACACTAGTAATTTTCTGGCTTAATTTTTTTTCACAAGTGCGTTGCCTCTGCTGTTACCCACTTATGGAGACACAAGGGAAGTAAACAACTCATATAATTTCAAATAGGTATTTAGAGTATTCACAAAAAATAAAATTGATGATAATAAAATTTTAAATTGTAATTGTTTATGACATTTGTATGTCTACTATCAAGTCAGGAATAGGATACTGAAAATTAAAGACACATTATTCTGCATTTCCCAATGTTAAATAAATGGACATTTTCTAGGCAGCTTAATGTATTTCCAGTCATTATTATTCATTATTCAGTCATTATTCAGTACCTTCATCCTTCAGATGAATACCTCTCAAGTAACTTAGTGGGTTTTATCTTAAGAGCCACAAGCAGGCTTGTAAAAAAACAAAGCAGAACATAAACATGGACAAGCACCCTAACTCAAAGACACCCCAATAAAAGAACTTAAACCATCTTTAAATTATATCAGAGTTTAAGGTCCTGTAATTAACTGAGAGGACAGAAATGTCCTTAACTATTTATTTGTTTTATTTGAACTCAGTAACATTTTGCAACTAAATGTAAAACAAACAATTGTAACTACTATGAGCATAATTGGGCATCAAATTTAACAAATATTTCGTTAAGAAGATATTTTTGCTGTAAAATATAAAGCAATAACCTTTCCAGTTCTAGAGAGGTTTTGTGGCCATGGATCCCCATGTAACAACCAGAAGCAACATTTAAAAAATAAAGAAGTAAAACTTTTTGTACCTTCTGTCTTAAAAATTCCACACCAAACTGTGATGTAAAGTCCTCTTTATAACTTACTTAACACCTTTACATTTTAAAACAAGGCCCATGCAGATCACTTAGAGAAAATCTCCCTAAAGTCAGTCTCTTGCTTTTCTCTCTGATGTCTCTCAGGGTCTACGCCATGGGCATGTAATCTGTCACATAGAACCTCATGTTTTAGAGGGATGCCACACTTGACTTACACTCTGTTACCACCACCTTAAAATCTTAGTAACTTTTTTTTTTATTTTTTAAGATTTTATTATTTATTTATTTGACAGACAGATATCACAAGTGGGCGGAGAGGCAGGCAGAGAGAGAGAGAGAAGGAAGCAGGCTCCCCGCTGAGCAGAGAGCCGGATGCGGGGCTCGATCCCAGAATCCTGAGATCATGACCCGAGCTGAAGGCAGAGGCTTAACCCACTGAGCCACCCAGGCGCCCCTCTTAGTGACTTTCTTAATAAGACTTACTTTACATTTTGCACAGACCTTCTCAAATTAAGTAGCCAGTCCTATTTCTTTCCCTCTCAGAGTAAAAATAACTACATTTGGCAAAGCAATAACTTTTAGGGCAGACTTAAAAGAACAGTTGATTCAAAATATTCTTTCAAGAAAAGATGTCAGTGTAAAGTTATATTAATCACTAATGGTTTTTGTTCTGTGAGTTTTATGTTAAATTGAACACATAATATGCATCAGAGACTAAACTCTGGGAAGAACTTCATGTGATGTACTGTAAGAACTTAAGCATGCTTTATTTTTACAAACATTTCAAACATTCATTTTAGGAAGGAACAAACAAGAAGGTATGTGTAGAGATATTCATCTCACAAAACGTAAAAATTTTTACCACAGGAAGAATTTTTGTAATTGCATTTTCTTCCAAATTCTGTATGCTATAATATTAAAGGCACTTCCTACTCTAAAAGGCTGCCCCACTCCAGATTATACTCACACCATGCACTTCCTTTCATGTAGCTACACTACAGAAAATGAAAATGGCTGGAAAATTTTGTTTTATAGAGACACAATCTATAAAGCAAAGTGTTTTGATGAAATGGAAAAAACTGAAGACGTATAGCTATTGCTATACCAGTCCCAAGCAAGAAGAGGTCCTTCATGTTAGTCTCTATTTTCTCAGTACCAGGAAAAGCCAACATCAACTTTAGAAATCCAGAGGCTACTTTTACATGAGTTTCGCCCAGGTCTTTCTTTTGTATTTTCACCATGTGCGTTTCATTTAAAAGAAATGATTGCCATATGGTTTTGATTCATTTACACTCAACTCATAAAAGTACTGAGTTTTAGGAGGTATTTGATGTCCACAAAATTTCTGAATGTCTTTATAAGATATTTTATTAAAACCAGGAAGTTATAGTTTGTTAGCATATGAAATTAAACAACAAATGGTTCATATTTGTTAAGAGAACAATCTCTCAAATCTACGAATGCATATATATCATAGAATGGCTTTGTGTAACTATTTCCCTATCTCTATGATTTTGTTTACATATTCCCAGTGAAGTAGAGAATTGAGGAAGTTATTTACAAAGTTCACTGTAAAAATTTTTACAGAATTATATAGTTAATGTATTATTTCAATTTAAAAAATGTGTGTTTTGTCATGAAAAAATATTCCACACAGATTCTACTCAACTTGCCTGTAAATATTCCTAAGTGTTTATAGTACCATTTCAATTTTTGAAAACAACAAAAAAAAATGATGAATGTTTTGAAATCTGCTGATTGGTTTTGTGTAAATGAAAACACACTTTAGGAATTGTAAATACAGCAAACATTTGTACCTATCGTTTTCCATTCATTATTTCTTTTGAAAGTTGCTTACCCAAGTGAAAAGTTTAATTCAACACTTGAGTTTTAATTCATGCTAACTAATAAATTCAGAACAACTCATGGACAAATACATGCACTGCAGCTACTGGTAACTAAGTAGTCATCCAGTACAGGGTGACTCTACCGAATGGGGATGGCGATGGGGCAAGATAGAATCCTTACAGAGAAGACTCACGCTAAAGTTTGGTCAAGGAGAGAGTCAATCAGTGGCCAGAGTGTGGATTATACAGAACCTTACAGGCCATAGAAAGTAATTTACATTGTATTAAAAATATGAATGGTAGTCATTGATAAATTCTAATCAGAGAAGAAAGAAAGTCAACTTTTTTCAAGGGGATCATTTCTATTTCTATGTGAAAATGTTAAGACTTAGTGTGTGTGATATTTTGACCCAGGTATTAAAGTAAACTATCAAAATTTAACTTCTTTTCATTATTTTTTATAAAACTTATACTAAAATATCCCTCTCTGGTTTAATTTTTTATAAAAATTAAAATACTCAGTGGAAAATATATTAAATATCTATCATCCAAGTGTTACTATTTATACCTTTCCCTTATGACACTGAAATATATTCCTTTGGCTTTGAATATTGTAAAATTACCATATATTTAGTGTTAAAACTGAAAAAAACCCATGACCCAAACGTAACCCCCAAAGTCTGTATTATTCAATGACCTTGTATAAATATCTCTTAAGTAACCGAAATACATCTTGGTACTATCATGCTTGGTAAAGCAAAATGAATTAAAATAAAAAAAACTAGGCTGATTATATTAACTGATGACCAAAGTAAGATAGCTCAATTTTCCTCATTGATATATAGTATATATATAGTGCTCTGATTATAGGGTAATAGAAATAGCTAGACACCAGAAATAATGGCCTCATACGGTGGAATAGATTCTAAGGAGTAATAGCATGCTATTTTATAATAGTGCAATTATTACTACATCTCTATGGACTATAGAAATGACTCTCCTTTTCATGGAATTTATTCAAGGCTTGTGATACATAAATGATTTAATTCAAGAATTTCATTATATTTGAGGGGAGGAAAAGGGGTATTTCATTATCCAGTTTCCTTTGAAACACCGAAGGAGGTTGATACTTTGGAAATATTGAAGGGGACTGATGAGTAAGGAGAGGCATAGTTATGTAACCATAGAGTTACATCCTATGCAACAGTCTTTTCAAGCATCAGAACCAGAAGTCATAATGAAACATTCCACACTGGTAGGGATATATTTAAAACAAACAAAAAAGATATAAAATTCTGTTTTCATATGTCTACATTATTTTTATGTACAGATTGAACATGATTTTGTCTACTTCTTTTTAAGTATTATAGCAGTCAGGAGAAAAAATACACTGGATTGGGGAGAGGTTTTTCAAAAACCCTCATAAAAACATGAACTCTACTGACCTTATTTGAAATCACTCACCTTGAGACTTGCAAACTTAGAAACAGTTGTCTCAGAACTGCAGCAAATGTAATTTTCTCATACAACTGTCACAGAAATAGCTTCACCTATAGGTGTGTAGAAACAGAAAGAACACTGAAAACTACTCTTACCCACTTGAATTATAAAGTTTCTACAAGATAAGAAATGGAAAAGATAAACAGCCACTGCTTTTAAGGACAAAGAACAGCCATATTCTACTCTTCTTGCTATACTTTTCTAGCCAGTGGTGTTAGACTCTACAACTTTTGTTAGTCATTTGAGGGAATTTTTAAGTTATATAGAAACCTACAGTTCTTATGGTAAAGCTAATTCAATAAGGGCTGATTCAAGAAGATCATAGTAATTTTGCTGCAAAGATAAATGACCAGAGAAATAAAAAGAAGAAATCTGTCATCTGCACTGGAATTATCAGGTAAAGGTATATGGTAATAGCATTTTAAGGAGCGCAAAAATGACAGGTGCTTATGAAGACAAGAACAGAAGATGTTCAGCATTGTAAAATGAGTAGGCGCCTCTTACAATTAAAAGAACATGAGAATTATTACAACATGTGAAAGTATATGGGAGAAGTTTTCCTTATTGGTATGAAAATGTGAGAGCATTTTTTAGTGGTTGTTAGTTCAAGAAGAATCAATAGATGACTTAAAGCCTTTTATTTATTTTTATATAGCAGAATTTTCTACACTTTAACAGAGTCAATATATTTCCACATTCATAAATTAAATGCCTAGTGTTTAAGGGACTTCTTTTTAAGAAAATGAGAATTTAGAGATAATATATACACGTTATCAAAAACTTCAATGAAAAATAGATATTATGTAATTTCCCCAAAAAAGTAAATAAATGCATCATTATAAATCAATGTGGTAGATTCCATGGTAAGAGTTAAAAGTGGCACAAAATAAACCATCAATAATGTCTTCCCAAATATAGTGAAACAAGAGAGAACATGAAGTCCAAAAGCATATTTGAAGGTTAAAGTCTAATATCCCATGAAAACACTGGAGAAATTACTATCCCAGACACAGAACAAAATATTTTCAAATCTTAGAGGCACATTAGGTAAAAATATTTTTCCAGGATCTAGAAACAATTATCAAGATGATTGCTTCAATTATTATGGGGGATGAGAGATAGGTATAGGCCAGATCCAGATCACGGTGGCCTACAAAGTATAGCTGAGTTTCTAACTGAGCTGTTACTGAAAGTAAAAGTGGTTGGGAATTGGTCACGTTTGTGAGGTAGGGGCAAAGTTTATTTCATAAGTATAACAATTATTTAAAGAAAGTTGCACTATAGCTGTATAAACAGGAATGAGCCAAATTATCCTGATGTATAGTTTACAAAGGCAGAACACTTAATCTTTCCTACAAATTTCAATAAAGGCTCAAAAACTTGGGTCTATCAGCAGCAAAAATGAAAACCACCATTAAAAGTGTTTGAAGAGGGGCGCCTCAGTGGCTCAGTGGGTTAAAGCCTCTGCCTTCAGCTCAGGTCATGATCTCAGAGTCCTGGGATCGAGTCCCGCATCGGGCTCTCTGCTTGGCAGGGAGCCTGCTTCCCTCCCACCTCTCTGCCTGCTTCTCTGTCTACTTGTGATCTCTGTCTGTCAAATAAATAAAATCTTCAAAATAAAAGTGTGTGATGAGTTCTTCCTTTTAGACAGTAAATAATACAAAATATTTTTCCTTCAAAAGCTCAAAGGAAACTTCTCAATTAAGTGATAAATATTTTAAACACTTTTTAAGACAGCATGTAAAAGTAAAGCCTAACTAAAATAAATACTTCTGTTTATAGTATATTTAAAGTATATTTAAAAAAGTATATTTAAAAAAATGATTGTATTGCTTGGTATTCATTTCCATATGGCACAAATGTAAGTTTATTGCTACCAAGCAAATATTTTCAGGTGTTTACAAAATAATGTGGCTTTCAAAGTTTACCTTAGTCATAAAATATCCCAGGACATAAATTCAGTGCTAACTATAAGATTGGAAAGAAATGAAAGTATTTTATAAAATATGAATTTCTTAGCATAAAATTATTTCTTTCTTGTTTTGATATTCATTGCTTTCTAAAATATTCTTGGGAAGGACACACACACCTTCCTTTTATAATAAACTAAATAAACTTGTATAAAAATGTTACCTGTTTCAGATTAGGGTATTTATCCGTGTTTTGATAGGATGGTGGTGGCAAATAATAGGTTCCATTTAAACCCCTATACCTTGATTTTCAGATATGGAAAGTAGATTGGGTCATTGAATCATTCCTTCCCGTTCTTTATATGTCCCTTTAATGTAAAACATGGGAGACAAAGGAGATTTTTCCAGAATAAAAGCAAAACAGAATTCTATCATATCCCAGCAATTGCACTATTGGGTATTTACCCTAAAGATACAAACGTAGTGATCCAAAGGGGCACATGCACCCGAATGTTTATAGCAGCAATGTCCACAATAGCCAAACTATGGAAAGAACCTAGATGTCCACCAACAGATGAATGGATCAAGAAGATGTGGTATATATACACAATGGAATACTATGCAGCCATCAAAAGAAATGAAATCTTGCCATCTGCGACAACATGGATGGAACTAGAGCGTATCATGCTTAGCGAAATAAGTCAAGCAGAGAAAGACAACTATCGTATGATCTCCCTGATATGAGGAAGTGGTGATGCAACATGGGGGGTTAAGTGGGTAGGAGAAGAATAAATGAAAGAAAATGGGATTGGGAGGGAGACAAACCATAAGTGACTCTTAATCTCACAAAACAAACTGAGGGTTGCTGGGGGGAGGGGGTTTGGGAGAAGGGGGTGGGATTATGGACATTGGGGAGGGTATGTGCTTTGGTGAGTGCTGTGAAGTGTGTAAACCTGGTGATTCACAGACCTGTACCCCTGGGGATAAAAATATATGTTTTTAAAAAATTTAAAAAAATATATAAAAAAATGATAAAATAGTTATATTTTTTAAAAAAAGATAGTTACATCACAGAGAAAGGAAGTAAGACAGGAAGAGAAAGAGGGAAGGAGGGAGGAGGAAGGAAAAAAGGAGGGAAGATGGCAGGGAAGGCTATATAGGATATATATGGGATATATATATATATATAGGATATATAGGATATATATATATATATGGAGAGTAGAAGGATGGAAGGGAAGTAGGAAGGAAGCAAAGAAGGAAAAGAGAGGAGTAGCAAGGAGAGAGGGAAAGAAAATTCGTAGTTATGTTGAAATATTACTTATGCCCAAGGTATAATAAACTCTAAGCTGAAGTTTTCTAAATTAGTGTGTATTTATTATTATGAAATGTTCCCTATGGGCAGGTTTACATATATGAGATCTAAAAATATGCAGGAAATAAATGTAACAGCAAGAATGCCTAGATAGTGTCTGAAGTTTGAAGGCCAACTGTTTACTGGAGTCAGAGAAGACTAGGAAATCAAGAAGAAACATAGAAAATAGTTGTGTTTTTTTTTTCTTTTGAGAAGTTGCATCTAAAAGGGGTGGAGGAGGAATGAGTATTCTTATGAATATTCTTCTGATATTTCTGCTGGCAAACAGGCCTTTCTGTTGGCTGATGATATCTATATGTTTCCAATATTTATTCAGTGAAACCTAGTAGTTTATATAAAGTTACGAGAATTGAAGAAACTAAAGGAATAAAAGCAGAAAGACCATTTGAAGATTAGGTTAATGATGATTAGAAGGAACATTTTATCTGTAGCATCAATACTAATAATATGAATTAAACCTGTCAGATAATAGTAGAAGGAATATTCTTTGAAAATAAAGAGTAGTACCAATATAACCTAGACAAGATCTTCAATCTAGGTTAGTCGAAACTATTTTTTAATAAACGATGAAAACAGTGACAACAGCGATAATAGCCCCATTAACAACAAAAAATATCAATATCACCAAACACTGGGCTTCATGCTGGTACCTATCTGTGAATTTCTTTTAGAGATGAAAAGAAGTGAGAAAGGATAGAAAGGGCAGAGAGGCTCCCCTCCATATTTGAGATTTTATAAAACATTTATACTTGCAAAAATCTAAAGAAATCAGGGGTGCCTGGGTGACTCAGCTGGTTAAGCATCTGACTCTTTATTTCAGCTCAGGTCATGATCTCATGGTTGTGAGATGGAGTCCCCCAATGCCTCTCTCCTTCTTCCTTTGCTAGTGTCCCCACACTTGCTTATGCTCTCTCTTCTTCTCAAATAAATAAATAAATCTTTTTAAAAGATCACTAATGAAGATACGGATTAATTCCCAAGATTGGAAATCTGTGATTAAAGAGTGCAGACCTGGGCGCCTGGGTGGCTCAGTGGGTTAAGCCGCTGCCTTTGGCTCGGGTCATGATCTTGGGGTCCTGGGATCGAGTCCCGCGTCGGGCTCTCTGCTCAGCAGGGAGCATGCTTCCCTCTCTCTCTCTCTGCCTACCTCTCTGTGTACTTGTGATCTCTCTCTGTCAAATAAATAAATAAAATCTTAAAAAAAAAAAAAGAGTGCAGACCTTCAGATAATAGCATGAATGGCTGAAGTTAGACACATGATTTTTGTATAAATGTTTTATAATCCACATCGTGCTGTAGGTTTTAATGTATGTCTCCTGATGGCGAGTGCTTTTTACTTAAGTCAGAATTGTATATGGATTTCTAAAATGTCTAGATTTATTTATACATAGTGGTATGCTAACATATAAATCAAAGAAAATGATTCATTTTTACATCACTAGAATTATTATTACTGACATTTATTTAAAAAACATAGGGTTAATGTGTGGCTCAGTCAGTCAAGTATCTGCTTTCAGCTCAGGTCATGATCTCCGGATCCTAGGATCCAATCCTGCATTAGGGAGTCCGCTTATCCCTCTCCCGCTGCCCCTCCCAACCCCCTGCTCAGGCTTTCTCTCTCTCTCTCTCTCTATTAAATAAATAAAATCTTTAAAAAGGTAAAAATTTTAAAACTATAAACATCATCAACTATAGGAAAATCTTTCTTATTAAAATCCTTCAAGTTGGTTGTTACTGAATATTGAGAAGGTGGTTGGAAAATATCCAAAAGTCTTCTGGAAAAGTGTTCATTTTAGAAAATATCACTGTTCCTAAGATAAATGAATGGAGCAAATAGCAAAGTAAGTGGAAATAAAATATTATTTTCTAGGACAAGTAAATATAAAATAACTACATTTTTATTAGCCCTTATACCTGATAAAGAAAGAAGCAAGAAATAACAGTACAAAAAAAATTACTTATAAACAATAATAATATGTCTGGGATAATAAAAGTGACTTAAATGCATCCCTGTAACCATGCCTTTAAATGGTTGTTCTGTGGAAATCTACTTCGGTAATTGTTCTGGCTAAGTTCTACTGTTACAGAAACTCATTTCCCATTTTTTTTTTTATTATTCTATTGGGAAAGCTAAATTAATTTAACTATTAGACTATTGCCATTTAGGTCATAGAATATAGACTGGGTGTATAGAAACCTTTAATCAAGTATTAAATTCCAGGAGTTTTACTGGAAGGTATAGATATATCTATCTATAGATATATTCTCTACAAATATATATATATATATATGCATATATATACACATATCTTGTGTATATATATATATTTGCATATATATGTTTGTGTATATAAAATATACACTCAAATAATACATATAATACAAATATATGTATATGTATATACATATATATATATATTCTCCACAAATACGTATTCATTCTCCAGAACCAAGCAGCAGAAATATCCTATAAGTTGAAATGTGATACTTTGTGAATTTTACTGGATGCCTTAAATTTAAAAATTTTTCAGTGAAACATCCTATCATTATAGTTCATTATATTCTTTTTTTTTTTAAGATTTTATTTATTTATTTGACAGACAGAGATCACAAGTAGGCAGAGAGGCAGGCAGAGAGAGAGAGAGGGAAGCAGGCTCCCTGCTGAGCAGAGAGCCCGATGCGGGACTCGATCCCAGGACCCTGAGATCATGACCTGAGCTGAAGGCAGCGGCTTAACCCACTGAGCCACCCAGGCGCCCATTATATTCTTTTTTTTTAAATTTTTTATTTTTTATAAACATATATTTTTATCCCCAGGGGTACAGGTCTGTGAATCACCAGGTTTACACACTTCACAGCACTCACCAAAGCACATACCCTCCCCAATGTCCATAATCCCATCCCCTTCTCCCAAACCCCCTCCCATTATATTCTTTAAAGAAAACAGGTGGGGCGCCTGGATGGCTCAGTGGGTTAAGCCTCTGCCTTCCGCTCACGTCATGATCTCAGCATCCTGAGACTGAGGCCTGCATCAGGTTCTCTGCTCAGCAGCGAGCCTGCTTCCCCCTTCTCTCTCCATTTGACTCTCTGCCTACTTGTGATCTCTTTCTCTGTCAAGTAAATAAACAAAATCTTTTAAAGAAATAAGTAAATGACTTAACAGTCAGTTTTCAAAACTTGTTAAAGTTAAACATTGCCAAAGTTCAAACCAGACCTGTTAGTAGTTTGCCTAGTTTAAGTTACTCTTCTATACCCCAAAGAGAAGAACACTTTTAGGACCTTTTGAAATCCATAATGAGATGTCATCAAGCTGAAGAGGAAGAGGATGACTGGGTCCAAGGTGGGATTAGGAGGAGGGTGTCTAATAAGCAAAGGCCAACATAAAAACAAACAAAACAAAACAAAACAAACAAGGACTGTTTGGCAATGAAAAGGGGCTACTATAAATCACAGAAATGATTTTACGAAATCTAGGAGAATTGGTGACCTTGAGTCATTCAATCCTTGAATATTTAACTAAAGCCAATCTACCTTGTTTTCTTGTAATCTTAACAATTTTCAGATAATTGTTTCCTGCACCATTATGTTGTACTAAAGATAGACTCACAACCTAGCATTAAAACAAAACATCTGTTGCAAAAAACAAAACTCCTCCTCCCGCCATAAATAGAGTTAAGATCTGTATTAAGAGAAACTTGGAAGTTGTTTTTCATTTCTTATATAAAAAGTGGAAAGAAAAAACATTACCTACTTGAATGAAGTGAATATGCACCTCTAAATAATGAATGAACACACTATATAAAATTAGATCTTAATGTTTGCCAATATTTCTAATTAATATGTGGATTCCTTGAAGACTCTATTCAACAGCAAGTAGAAGAAAAATATCTGGCAATGACTAATAAGGTATGAATAATTCCGTGTACTAGTCCACTTACTCCTAATTCCTGAGAAAAAAGGCTATTCTTGGCACAAAATACATCCCCTGGAAAACTTTAAAGATATGGAAGCCTGTCTAACTTTTTGACCTAGAAAACCAATATGAATTTAGACTGGGGAAAATGGATTCACATATATGGTAAATAACACTTACAAGAATCCATAAACCTCAAGTTTTTTAAAAGGAACTGGCTTAAAGCAAATTCACTTTAATTCCCAAGTCTGATTTTCCCCCCAATCTTCCCTCTTGGCAATAATAACCTGAATTTTTTAATGTACATGCAACCAACCAAGGCATTTTCAAAATGATTATAAAATTATTGGCTTTGGATAAATAAATCAGTCCCAGTACAGTTCAGAAGTTGTCTATTAGTCTCTCCTTAAGCTTCTGCAGGTCCCATTTTTAAACAACTAGAGCATAATTATCCTTCATATCAGTGTAAAAGGAATGAGTTAGCTGCAGACTTCATTAATTAAGCGCATATTATCTGTGGAAGGAGACTAGGCACTGGTCCAGTGTTTCCTTTCTGCTTCCCTTCTGGCTCCTGATGTTGACAAAGCATTTCTTCTTACCTTTGTTCAGAGGACTGGGTGAGACCCATGTATCCTCATGGTACTCCTCTAATATGGAATGTGCTCCTCATTATCTGGGAATTAATAAGTGGCTAAAAGCTGCATCAATCTCTTTGCTACCTCCAAGTTGATCTATTGGCAAAGATTACCCTTTCCTTACAGGTACGTCTTTTACAACTTGGAAAAACATATCTCTATGTATTCAATTAGCAAAATAGTCATTGAAAGAGTATTTTATGCCAGAAATTGTTTAGGACTGGGATCTAATAGAGAACAGAAGATAGTGAGGATGCTGCTCATTTCATTAAGGGAAAGGAAAAAATCAGAAAAATTATGTGAATATAAGACTGATGAGGGCTATGCTGAGTAGTAAGTGCAATGATTTCAAACAGACAGAATGGATACTATTATGGACAGGCCAGGAGATACTTTCTAAAACTGAAACACAAATGCTAATGAGGATCTACTCATCTGACATTCAGATACAGCATTCCAAGCACAAGAATAGCTATTGAAAACCCCTAAATTGTGGAAGTAACTGGACAATGTTGAGGAAACAAGAGATGTCCAGAGTGGCTGAACCATGACTTGTGTATCAAAAATCTCTTATGCCCTTCCTCCAATTTTGTCTGTATGAGCCACGATTTACTATAAGCCACCATTTACTACAGACATTGCTTGTCAGCCAGCTTTACTCAGATTTAACCTTGGTTTAGCTTCTGCCTTAGCCTTACCAGCAATTCTGGCTTTTTTTTTTTTTTTCCTTTCTCTCCAAGGGCATTCTGACGAATGCCCTTTTCTTACCTCTTTTCTTTACCTCTTTACTTTTATCCCCCTTCTTCCACTAAGCTTTATTTTATCACAGACATGAGGAAGAAAAATAGATTCTGTGGTTTGCAAATACGGCTCAGGCCATTTTCGTTTACATTTGATGATGTGTCCTTTAAATAATTACTTTACAATATGATGACTTTTTCTTCAGTTTTCAAATGTCAGGTGGAAGGAAAAAAATGTCCTCACATATTTCAAGTGTGTTGTCTGCTTCAGAGTAATAAGCTACCTATCTTCCTGTCAGAATGGGTATGGTAGAAGTGGGTGTGGTAGATAAACTGTACAATGAGAAATAGGTAAATACAGATATCCCTGTTACTACCATCTTTCAGTTCTTCTTACCATCAGAGATTGGGATCCCAGCATGGAAGGTGCACGAGCAGCAGGGGTTGAAGTGGATGACATTATCAGGAGGAGTTAAAGTATGAAAGCACTTAGAAAATTCTTGTGCCTTCATTAGCTCTGGGAAACACAGGATTTTTCTTGGGATTTGCCACTGATTTTTAATAGTTAAAATATGTTTTAACTTCTGTATTAAACACTCTATATCCATTATATCATTTATCCTATTCTTCATTATTTTAATACTATTATTTTCTGCATTCTATAATTGATAAACATGCAGGTGAGTTGTTCCACACTCTAAAGTCTATAAAGAGACAAACATTTGAAACTAGAGTCCAAAGGTATAAAACTTTACATTTAAGGTCACGAATGTGTAAGAGAAACTTCAGGTGTTCTTTTAGATGTTCTTTTCATTATTATAAAGAAAATGGATTCAAAATCTTTCTAAGAATAAATACTGTGGTTTGGTAAGAGAGTCTCTCATTAACTATATTTCAATAAACTAAATATACTGAAGAAGGCACTAGAAGTTTAGAAGCCCCTATATATGTTACAATTTAAAACATGAAAAGGAGTTAAGAATGGTAGTCACTTTTGTATTCTAAGTCTTTGCATATAAATTTATAAAAAAATTTTTTTAAGGTGTAATAAAAAATACCTATAGGGATTTGGCTGGCTCAGTCACTTAAGCATTTGCCTTAGGCTCAGGTTGTGATCCCAACACACCCAGATCCAGCCATGCATCTTGCTCAGCTGAGAGCCTGCTGCTCCCTCTTCCTAAGCCCCTCCCTACGGCTCATGCATTCTCCTTCTCTCACTTGCTCTCTCTCTCTCTTTTCAGTAAACACATAAAACCTTAGAGGGAAGAAAAAAAACATAAATCAAATAAAGATTTATAAGGAAATCACAAAGTAAGTCTGGCATAGAACACAGTATCTTACTGATAATGTGTTTTATCTTATAACACAATGGTATGAGTTGAACAGTGCTCTATCATTAAGGTAATTTCACATGGCACTCCTTCCTGATGCTTTTGAAATTATGGTTGTATAGAAAACCATTTTCCCCAAAGTCAGAATTTTCCTTATGAGGACAATATAAAAAAAATTGAAATTCACGTTTTATGATAGGATGCCATATTGCATGATTAATTCTTCAAAGTTCAGATAGACCTTTTATACCATTATGTTTTAACATTATCTTAATGCATACGTCATCACAAAAATGAAGCTGCAGACCGGTCCTATGGGTGGCTCTGTACATTGTTTAATTTCAATGAGAGATCTTTAGCTTTGCTCTTGTGAACATAATTACCAGAAAATTCACTTTCCCAATAGTATCCAACCAAGATACTGTAATCATTATCCTTTCTTTTAAGAAATGTCAGTAACATGGCGAGGCAGGCATCCATCACCACTCTGTTGGATCTTTATGTGGATAAAACTTGCTTTTAAGCTGCAGATGTCCCTTTAATCTTATAATGATTCAGAATTGTCCAACTGTACTCTGTTTTAGACTTTTCACTAGAAGAGAAATCCACCCTGAGTTTTTTATTTTATTAACCTATTTGGCTAGATAGATCAAAGCTTTAAAAATAATAAGGCCAGGATTTCTATTACTTTATATATAATAACATGATTCTCCTACAGCTCTTGTGATTTCAGTACCTACAGAGATTAGAACACCGTATTTTACAGTTGCCAGTGTACAAGTGAAAAACATAGTGTGATCTGCATTATGATATTTGAAAAGTAAGTTCCTAAAAACAAATGAAAATGTTTCTATAAATCTAACTTTTATAAATTCTGTAAACAAATTATAGCTAAAATAAAATTACATCTAAAAAGACTGTATTTTAAAATAAAACCCAAGCTTTTTAGTGGCTACTTTTTTTTTTTTTTTCTATTACTGATTTTCTTTCCCTGCCAACACCCCAGAATCTCACAACTGAGTCACTTTTCAGGGCCTTTTACTTCATTATTTTTGTCTCCTTTTTCTGTTCCTTTTATTAAAGCAGCAGAGGTCTATTTGGAGCCCCCTGCTTGGCACTGCTGCAGGGATTTAAACTTTAACAAGTTCAAAGAAAACAAGAATTATAAGGAGAAGCCTTGGATTTATATAGATTCTTTTGAAGAGCTCAAAGCATGAGAAACCTTTCCCTTGGTCAGGGTTAAGGTTACAAAGTGTAGAACATGTAATCTCTGTATTCTTTTCAGTCTCTCATGCTTCTATACAATTCCCAAAACACCTTATTGAAAGTGGTAGATATCGTTATCAGTCAAGGTCCCAAAAGGAAAGATTTTTCACTCAGATTTTTCAAGAGTCTTTAGTAAAGGACATGTTTACAGGAGTAAGCACAGTGTTATAGGAATAACAAGGCGTGCTGAGGTACTCAGATACTAATATGTCATTACTGACCTTGAATCAGAAAAAAAACAGAGGAGAAAAAGATGCCACTGAAGCTCAGTGAGAGAGAGAGAATCAGAAAGAGAGGCAAGGGATGCTATAGCGGTCAGTGGATATAGCCACAGTCAGAGCGCTGCCCATAACAAGGAGGACAGCTAAGAGCTATCCCTCTTCCTTCCCTCTGATCCCTCAGGTGGCCTGCCATCAGCCCAAATAACTAGAAGCCAGCCCTTTGGGAGCAACAGTAATGTAGTCTGTAGAGGTTAGCCCCCTGGGGCACAACACATGGTAAAGAATGAATATGGAAAGGTACAAAAGGAAAAGGTACAGTGTGCCTTTGCCATTTAGCTTTTTATTTTTTTTCCTTGGTTCCAAATTAAGAAAATCATATTCTATAAAGGGTAGATACAATTCTAATAAGTTATTCAATCACCATGGGAGGATGCCAATTAAATCACGAAGCCACTACAAAAACATAAATTGTAACATTTGTTAGCTCCAGAGCTCTTCAGATAGTCAAGAGAGAACTGCCGGGAGAGGAGGAGGGATTTGTGGAATAATAATCAGTGTAAGGTATACTATAGAATGTCTTCCTCGCTAGTAGATGTAAGGGGATGCACAACAAATGGAACAAAACAACACAGGTATAAAGAAACTGGCAAACTCTTATTTCATGTAATTATACTTACACTGTTCCTTCTTTCCTTTTATTGAAATTGGATTTTATCTACACTATCCAGAGGTGACTGAAGTGATTGAGTAGATTGCATAGGAACTCATTTGCAGTGCTATAGCTCCTCTAACTTATTAACCCACCATGGGCCAGTATTTAATTTAGACTTCAATTAATCAATGAAGTCAATCATTTGATCCCATAACTAATGTTAACACATTAAATTATAAATGCCCAATTTAATAGATTCAACCCTATCCAAGTTTATATTGTCCAACTTTGTATCATCCCTTTAGAATTCTTTTCCACTGCAATTCTCCAATGTCAGCTGATACAAGTTAGAAGGATCTAGTAAATCCTTTAGTACTCCTATATCTCCTTTGGGAACCAAACGTAAAATTGTTCCTCTGGATCATCTTGGAGCTTAACTTGTGTTAAAATGCCGGGACATAGTGATGAGTAGGGAAAGTGTGTTTTCTAATGGTTAACTCTAATAGTTTTATCTTTTGCTAATAATAAAGCATAATAATGATTATGTGAGTGAATTGTAGAAGAAATAGCGCACTTGGCCACTGAAGCAAAATTCTAAGTTCAAAGTTAAATTCTAAGTTAATTCAAAGTTAAAATTCTACCACTGACATATAATTGTTACATATTAGAAACTGGAATCTTTGTTTAGGGGCCACTTACCATGAAGGAAGGATTAAAAAAAAGAAGATGTAATAATTTTTTAAAAAGTTGTAATTCAGCAAAAAAGTAAAAGCAGCCTCTTTACATAGTTTTCTTTATAATAGAATCTAGGTCAAACCTTGTTTAATAAAATTTTATTGAGGGGTATGGTCCCAGGGACATAAGAGTAAGGGGAAATGGGGAAGTCCTGCAGCAAACTTGTCCACAGATTTTTGAACAAATGTAGCTGACTGATTGCTTGGCCAGACTGGATTATCTCCCAAAAGATCATTCAAAACAAATGCACTTGGAATAAGAAGAGAAGTAAACAGTAAATCTACTGGAAATTCCAATTTCATTTCACTGTTAAAATCCACCCTTCTTACTTTCAGGGATGCTGGGAAAATATTTCCAGGACTTTGTCATTATAAAGTCAGAGGAATTGGCTACTGTAATTAGTTGCTAAAATAATATTTTATTGTTTGCTTGTTTCTTTTAATGCTTGAGTAAACATATAAAAAGAAAGTGTCAAGTGAATTCTCTTGACTGTAGACATAATTCTCCCAGAACCTCAAGGCAGAAAAAGCAACCTTTATCTCTTTGATAATCAGAATTAATTATATCAGGTAGCAGAATAAACCCAAAGTGACCAAATAGTAGTTTAAGCCTCCAGTTCAGTAGAACCCTTATTGTGTCCTTTGGCGGAAGCACTGACCATCTGGAGATTAAGATCTTTTAATCAGAAAAGACTAAATTTTAGGGATAGAAAGCATACATTATATAGGTGCCTCATGTAAGTGATAGTACAAGGAGTTACTTCCAGGTTCCTCCATTACTTTTAGATAATATATTCTTGCTACTGATATAGTATAACCTGATTACCAATAGATTCATATGCCATATCCTATCAAATCCCCAAGTATAGATCTCTGTAGCTGGCACCTTAGTTGAGCCTGCACTGAGCTATTACACCATTTTGTCAGACAGTTGTCTCATGGTTCTGGGGAACAACATGAGATCAATGATTTCTGTGGTCAAGATCCTATTGTCTCACTGACTTTGAAATATAATCAATGCATTAACCCAAGTGCATCTGACACATAACATGTTCATACATCAAGCTGTCTGTAATGATAATGGCACTTATGGAAATATTTCAGATAAGGAAGAAAAATTCTATATCTAGAATATATATTGATCATTATAAGAATATAGTGTTTTCACTTCCAAGGTGGAATTGGTTAATTTAATCAACCTAATACCAGGTAGCTGAATGGATGGTGCACCAAAGAATCATGCTCAGTTGAGTACTTAGTGTTTGTTTGTAATGTTATAAGGTTGACAGTTTTAACACATAAAAATGTAGACTACGCAGTCAAATTTGAATTTCACACTTGAAGCACATTTTTTTAAATATAAACATGTTCCACATACTTCGACCAAAACAAAGAACCTATTGTTTATTTATAGTTCACATTTGAGTTGGCATCGTATATATCATCTGGCAATTTTAGCTGTTATTTAATTGGATATTCAAAATGCAAGTAGCAAGATCAGAATTGAAGATGATAAGGTACTGGGACTTGAATGCCATTAATAGCCTCTATCACTGTCAAACTCACAACTTTAATAATGAGGCCCACTGGATAAATACTGGAGTTGCATGTGATAGAGGCCAGTTGTGACGCATGGGGCTACTCATCCTATTGGAGATAGATGACATTATTTGTGGGCTCCAGGGAAAAATGAAAACTTAGGACCCTCATTCAAAAGTCCCTATGAATTTCAAGGTGATAGAAGCACATTAAACCAAACGTGGAGCCTTCTGGGTGTGGAGCCACATGTGACTACATGAATTACACATCCATGGAGTTAGCCCTGTTCTGTCTATGTGGGTTTTGAGAAATTCTCTGGAAGTTATGGCTATTCTTTGTCCTGGGAGTAAATATTCTCTGTTGGGAATTAATGTGAGATAAAAATGGTATTTATGTACACTTTATATCCATTCCCATAGATACATCCACCTAATTCTTTCCCTGGACTTCTCTGGTCAGATTTCCCAGTATTTTTCTCTAGCAACTCGTAGTCTAACTGACCAAGTTACCTATCAGTGCCTGATAGTAGTGTGCATCAGTCCTTCAAGTTGTCTCTCCTCTCGTATTAATTTGATGGCTATGTTCATCCTAGATTTTTCCAGTGGAAGGATTTCTCTTTACCACTGTCCTTTAGGGACACTCATGAAAGAGGATGTAAAATGATAATTCTTTCTGTCTAGTGCCAACATATAGTCTTAACCCATCTCTTAACTAAGGCCAACGTCTTTTTAACTCTGTCAGTTGTTTATAGGAAACTCTCAATAAGGCCAGGGATATGAATTGAGGAAGAAGAAAAGAAAGTCACATGAGAGTCCAAGACACCTATTTATATAATTTACAACGACTTCAGAATCTGTCAAGCCTGAGCTCTAAAGCACACTTCCATCATATAATGAATTGCAAGTATCCCTGCATAACCTTATGAAATGATGAATATACAGCTTGGGTTTCAGTCTCTTTTGCCATTAATATAACCTAGTAGCATATCAGGAACTTTATGAAAGAGAAAAAAAGTTCTCGGCTACAAAAGTTGTCACTTTTCTCTAGAACCCTAGGATTTCATGCTGTGACTCTCCTATTAGGTTTTGTTTTTTGTTTTTTGTTTTTTGTTTTTTTTTTTTTTGAGGACTCTGCACAGCATCCTTATCCACCTGCATACCTCAAGTACCATTAAGTATGCTAGGTCATATGGATCAAATGACAAGTTTGTTTTCCTTATAGCCTTGATTTGCTCCAGAGCATTTGAGTTCCACTAAAAACAACGACCTTCAGAGTTACCCAATAAGTTAGTCTTAGTTATAGTCCCAAATGCAGTAGGTGCTGTCTCTAAAATCCAAAATGCTTCATGAAACATTGTGCCTCTTTCTTGGACATTGGAGGTGAGATGTGCAAAAACTTGTCCTTTATCATAAAAAGTATATCCTAGGACCTCACAGACAGACCACTGGACTCCTAAAGATTTCATTATTGTGAAGGGCAATTAAGTTCTGCTGAGTTACCTGCCAACATTTGACACACATTTGTCTAGATAATTTAGGATATTTGATACTCCCCATTCACTGGATCTAATTAACATGACATGATCAATATATTGGACTAATGGAAAATCTTGTGGAAGGTTAGATTGAACAAAGTCCCTGGAGACTAAGCTGTAATAGAAAATAAAGGAATTAACAGCTTTGATGTGAGACAATGAATATGTATTGTTTCCCATTCTAGGGAACCATTAATTGCCTTTGCTTTTGATTGTCCCTACTGAGGAATACCAACAAGTAATTATTCACTAATTCATTGCTTACATACCAAATGCCAAAAGTCTTGTTGTTCTCTTCCAGTAAAAAATAACCATGCCTGAAACAACACCAGGTAAGCAGCAGCAATTGGAACCAATACTTGGTTAGGTTTAGAGATATACGCCTTCATCCATCTGGCTAACGCACACAACAGACAGGCAACAGAATGGGAGATATGGTACAATATTTATCAGGTAGCCTCCAAAGCTTTAATTCTAATTGAGAACTATCGTGGTATTTCTTGTTCTTTAATGACAGTATCAACAAAAAGAATCAAACATTTCTTTGAAAGCCTTGTCATTTTTGTTTGTCTATATTAATTCTACTGAAAGCACCTCCATGTCCTTTACTATTTCAGGATTCTTCCTCAAGGGGACCAGACCACAATTGCAAACAACAGGCTATGAATTTGTGAATATATTTAGATTTTTTAACTACATTAGATCTGAAAACTGGAAGAAGGACCACAGTTGCTCACTAGCTCTTGAGATTATACAAATCAAATTTTATTATAAATGTCAAAATATATAATAGTTGACTGTCTATCTCTCTCCTAGAAAACCTATGATCTTTTAAGTCATCATCACAGAGTCCTAACAATCAAGTTATCCTGATAGAGATTCAGGTCATCCTACTCACTATGTATTAATTTTGCTCCCCATTGCCTCTGAAGGTAAAGTGTTGTTACTTGCTCTGCCTTTTCAAAATCCCATAATATCCACTAATTATTAGGTAGTACATTACGTTATGCTCCTACTGAAAATCACACAATGCAGAGAACAGCTAACATCAAGATTCTCAGAGATGTTGCTATCTCCCTTGTCAGCAGACCCTGTATTATCTTAAATGAAAAGAATGTTCTTTGGAAACTCTAAGACAGCATAATCAGGTGGGAGGTTATCTGGTCTTATATAATAAATCCATTGTAGCATTCCCATTTCCTCTTTAGACATTTTTGTCAATATTGTGGCCTCTTCTTCACTTCTTAAAAGCGTTCATAGCATCCAGTGCAGACACCACAATATAACTACTGGAAAGGTCCAAGACTAAAATACAGAATTTTGTTATAGAGTTGGCTCCAAGGGACTATCAGTAGCCTAGAACTGCATATTATGTCCAAAGATTCTGTGGCAAACTAAACCTTTCACTTTCCAGTTAGAAAACTATTCAAAGAGATCTAGTAGATAGATTTTGGACATGGAAATGTGTTTAAGTTTGGAGAATACATAGCAAGTAGGGTTGTGTTGATGTGGTTCCAGGAAACAATTCCAGCTAAGGCACAGTCAGCTGTCTGCATGAGTAGAAGAAAGGAAAAAATTGGCAAACTAAGTTTTCAAAGAAGGAACTGACTGAATTCTCTTGTCAAAGACTTAACCAAGTGGACATAGGTTTAAGGCAATTTCCAAGCTATACAAACACACAGAATGCTAATCGGGAAAGCAAAGCAGAAATTGTAACAGTGATACAAAATAGCAAAGAAGCATAAGTTTTGTTTTTTTGTTTTTTCCCAAGGCCATCCTACTGACAATAACTTGTAAGTTTTCTCTAGAACAAAAATAACAATATCTTTGAACATTACATATTGCTGTTAATGAAAAATCTAAAACCCACTTATTTTAGGAACTGAGTTAGCAATTATAGGGTAAGGCTAACACATATTTTGGCAGGTCTAAGAAAGTCAGAAACTAACAAAATCTTTCCTGTTCCTTAATCCTGCTTCTACACGTGTTTCTCTGAAAGAAAATTATACAAAAATGGAAAATCATTTCTTGCCAAAATTTAAGAAGCACAATTTTTTAATAAATCCTTTAATATTTAGTTGATAGAGGATACAAGACATGCTAACATTTAGAAAGAAAAAATACTTTTAAATAAAGTCAAGCTCTACCACTTTGGGGATCTGATAAAGAAAAAGGTATATATATAATTAGCTTAATTCTCTCTCTCTCTCTCTCTATTTTTTTTTTTTTTTTTGATCGAGAGCCTGAGTGGGAAGCTGGGGCAGAAGAGTAAGGAGAGGGAGAATTTTAATATTCAAGTAACTTTGTATACAAGTCTGAACTCATGATAATTTTTGCCTTGAACATAGTTGTTTGGCTACTGAATATATTACCTTCTAATTCTTACAAATGGAGTAATTCACATATGTTGTGTTCCTTGCAAATTAAAAGAAACTGATAAATAAGCCAAGTTAGGAAATGGAGTATAAAAGACAGTCCTGTTTCCCCATAATGGGGTGTGTTGTGTGTTTTCCACAGAAATGTGATGGTCATACATAAATTTTGATTTATGAAGTTTCACAGATAGTTAAAACTTGTGCTCAATCTGGCAAGTATTTTAAAAGGCCGAGAATATGTTTTACAGATTAGAACTAAGATGACTTATATGAGCAAAACTATATAAAAAACATTTAAAAGTAAAATCCAAAAAAGGTTTATCAACTGATGGATATTGAGTGATGAAGGAATCTTTTATCTTCCTAATAACTAGGAAATCTCACTCTATTCAAACTAGCTGGAGTATATTATGTTCTTGGCAACAGAACTCTAAAGGGTACTCCATTCAAAGGGGGTCCATGTGAAATAAAATGCTGAAGTTCAGAAAAGTGGTTATAAAATGGAATCTGTTGTGTCATGAAATTATATACATGAAATATGTGAAACCAGAGGAAGTATGCAAAGGACATGGTACCTGAGAACAATATCAACTCTAGTAGTCAGGGTCCTCCAGAGAAACAGAACTAATAGCATAGATATAGATATATAAAAAGTGATATTTTTATGCCATTGACTGTTGTGATTATGGAGGCTTCAATGTTCCACTATCTGCCATTGTAAACTGGAGAACAAAGAAAGCTGAGAATTTTAAGGTGAGAACAACTAGTCTAAATCCAAAGTACAAAGGAATCCAAAGGCCTGAGAGCAGTTCTGATGTCAGAGCGCAGGCAAAGATGGATATCCCAGCTCAAGAGTAAAAGAAAACTAGCCCTTCCTCCACCTTTCTGTTCTATTCTGGTCTCCAGTGAATTTGATGATGTCCCCAACCCCCACTCTGGTAAATATGGATCTCTTTACTCAGTCTACTGATTTAAATGCTTATCTTTGACACAAACATATACAGAAATAATGTTTTACCATCTATTTGGTCATCTCTTAGCCCAATCAATTGACACAGAAAAGTAACTGCCATAATCATCCAAATGCAAAAAGTATATAAGAATAGGTAAAAGAGGGATTCTTGGGTGGCTCAATCAGTTAAGTGACTGCCTTCGGTTCAAGTCATGATCCCATGGTTCTGGGATCAAGCCCCACATTGGGCTCTCCACTCAGTGGCAATTATACTTCTCCCTCTCTGTGTTCTCTCTTGCTTTCACTCTCTCTTAAAACAAAAACAAACAAACAAAAAATAAAAAATCTTAAAAAAAAAAAAAAGTAGTGCCTTGCACCTCTCTCCACATGGTGCCCCCTGTCAGTCTCCCAGGATTCTTTCAACCAGAGTAGCTTCTCTGGGCCCTACCAGTCAGGTTGAAAGACCATCCCTAAGGATGTTACAGGGTGCACCTTGCCTGGATTGTGGTTGATATATTCAGCTATATATCCCCTCAACCACCTCTCACCAAAATGACTAGGAGGAGGAGAACCCAACAGAGGAAATATTCAGAGACTGTGCTCTCCCCATCAGAACTATTGGATATGGACATAAACAGTATGTCAGAAAGGGAATTCAGGGTAACAATTATCCAGGCATTGGCTAGGTTGGAGAAGACCATCAGTGACAATATAGAATCTCTAAGGGTGGAAGTGAGAGCTAAACTGGCAGAAGTTAAAAATGCTGTCAATGAGATCTAATCTAATCTAAATACTCTAACAGCTTAGGTAACCAAGGCAGAAGATAGAATCAGAGATCTAGAAGACAAACTGATAGAAAAGAAGGAATAGGAGGGGGCCTGGAACAAGCAGCTTAGAATCCATGGAAACAGAATTAGGGAAATAAATGATGCCATGAAACATACCAACACCAGAATTATTGGGATCCCTGAGGGGGGTGGAGAAAGAGAGAAGACTAGAAGGTATAGTTGAACAAATTCTGGATGAAAATTTCCCTAATCTGGGGAATGGAACAAGTGTTCATGTCCTAGAGTCAGAAAGGGCACCCTCAAGATCAATGAGTCTAGAAAGACATCCATATACTTAATTGTGAAATTCAATAATCATAATTTCAGACAAAAGTTCTTAAGGACAGCTAGGGGGAAGATATTCCTTACATACAGAGGAAGGACCATCAGAATAACGTCAGACCTGTCCACAGAAAACTGGCAAGCTAGAAAGGGTTGGCAAGACATATTCAGGGTACTAAATGAGAAGAATATTCAATCAAGAATACTTTATCCAGCAAGCCTGACATTCAAAATGGATTGAGAGATAAAAGAGCTTCCAAGACTGACAAGATTTAAAAGAGTATGTGACTACCAAGACGGAACTAAAAGAAATATTAAGGGGAGTTCTGTAAAAGAAGAAAGAACCCAAGAGTGACATAGATCAAAAATTTACAGAGACAATCTATAGAAACAAGGACTTCACAGGCAACATGATATCAATAAAAACTTACCTTTCAATAATCACTCTCAATACAAACGGCCTAAATGTTCCTATAAAATGGATAAAATGATAGGACCTGTCCATATGCTGTCTAAAAAAGACATATTTGGAACCTAAAGATACATCCAGACTGAAAGTGAAGGGATGGAGAAGTATCTTTCATGCCAGTGGGCCTCAAAAGAAAGCTGAGGTAGTGATTCTCATATCAGATAAATTAGATTTTAAGCTAAAGACTGTAGTCAGAGATACAGAAGAACACTGCATCATTCTTAAAAGGTCTATCCACCAAGAGAATCTAACAATTGTAAATATATATCCCCCCCTATAGGAGCAGCCAACTCATAAGCCAGCTGTTAATCAAGATAAAGAGTCATATTGATATGAATACATTAATTGTATCATAACACGCTACTCTCATAATAGATCATCCAAGCAGAAAATCAGTAAAGAAACAAGAATACTGAATGACATATTGGAGCAGATGGACCTCATAGATATATACAGAACATTCCACCCTAAAACAACAGAATACTCATTCTTCTCCAGCTCACATGGGACTTTCTCCAGAATAGACCACATACTGGGTCACAAATCAGGGCTCAACCAATACCAAACGATTGAGATTATTCCCTGCGTATTCTCAGACCACAATGCTTTGAAACTGGAACTCAACCACAAGAAAAAATTTGGAAGGAATTCAAACACTTGGAAGCTAAAGACAGCCCTATTCAAGAATGTTTGGCTCAACCAAGAAATCAAAGAAGAACTTAAACAATTCATGAAAACCAATGATAATGAAGACACATCAGTCCAAAATCTATGGGATACAGCAAAGGCAGTCCTAAGGGGGGAATACATAGACATCCAAGCCTCACTCATTTGGGATTTGGAAAAATCCCAAATGCACCAACTCTATTTACATCTTAAAGAACTGGAGAATCAACAACAAATTAAGACAACCCCACATACAAGAAGGGAAATAATCAAGAGCGGATATCAGTGAGTTAGAAACTAGAGATACAGTAGAACACATTAACAAAACTAGAAGCTGGTTCTTTGAAAAAAATCAGTAAGATTAATAAACCACTAACCAAACTAATCCAAAAGAAAAGGCAGAGGACCCAAATTAATAAAATTATGAATGAGAGGGAGAGATTGCGACTAACACCAAGGAAATAGAAACAACCATAAGGAATTATTATCAACAGTTATATGCCTATAAGTTAAACAACCTAGAAGAAACAGATGCATTGCTAGAAATCTATAAACTTCCAAGACTGAAACAGGAAGAAATTGACAACCTGGATAGACCAATATCTAGTAATAAGATTGAGGCAGTGATCAAAAACCTCCCAAAAGACAAGAGTACAGGACATGTCGGATTCCCTGGAGAATTTTACCAAACATTCAAAGAAGAGAGAATAGCTATTCTCCTGAAGCTGTTTCAAAAAATTGAAACAGAGGGAAAACTTCCAGACTCTTCCTATGAATCCAGCATTACCTGATCCCCAAACCAGGCAAAGACCCCACCAAAAAGGAGAGTTTCAGACCAATATCCCTAACGTATATGGATGCTAAGATTCTCAACAAGATCCTAGCTAATTGGATCCAACAATAATTAAAAAGATTATCCACCATGACCAGGTGGGATTTATCCCTGGCAGGCAAGGGTGGTTCAACATTCACAAATCAATGTGATAGAACAAATCAATAAGAGAAGAGAGAAGAAGAACACGGTCCTCTCAATTGATGCAGAAAAAGCATCTGACAAAATACAGCATCCATTCCTGATTAAAATTCTCCAAATTATAGGGATAGAAGGAACACTCCTCAACTTCATAAAATCTATCTATGGAAAACTCACCACAGATATCATTCTCAATGGGGAAAAGCTGATAGCCTTCCTTGGAGATCAGGAACATGATGAGGATACCCACTCTTGCCAATGTTGTTCAACACAATACTAAAAGTCCTAGCAAAAGCAATCAGAAAACAAAAAGAATTAAAAGGTGTTCAAATTGAAAAGAAGAAGTCAAACTCTCTCTCTTTGCAGATGACATGATACTTTACACAGAAAACCCAAAAGACTCCACCCCCAAACTACCAGAACTCATACAGCAATTCAGCCATGTGGCAGGTTACAAAAATCAATGCACTGAAATCAGTTGCTTTCTTATACAGTTACAATTTAAAATATAGAAAAGGAAATTAGAGAATCAATCCCATTCACTATAGCACCAAAAACCATAAGATACCTGGGAATAAACTTAACCAAAGAGGTAAAGGATCTGTACTGGAGGAACCACTGAATACTCATGAAAGAAATTGAAGAAGACACAAAAAGATGGAAGACTATTCCATGTTCATGGATAGGAAGAATAAACATTGTATAAATGTCTATACTGCCTAGAGAAATTATACTTTCAATTTCATCCCAATCAACATTCCACTGGCATTTTTCAAAGAGCTGGAACAAACAATCCTAAAATTTGTATGGGACCAGAAAAGACCCCGAATTGCTAAGAATATGTTAAAAAAGAAAAACAAAGCTAGGGGCTTCATGTTGCCTGATTTCAAGCTTTACTACAAAGCTGTGATCATCAAGACAGCATAGTACTGGCACAAAAACAGACACAGTAGAACACAGTAGAGAGTCCAGATATGGACCTGTAACTCGATGGTCAAATTATCTTCAACAAAGCAGGAAAAAACATACACTGGGGGGAAAAAAAAAGACAGTCTCTTCAATAAATGGTGCTGGGAAAATTGGACAACTATATATAGAAAAATGAAACATGACCATTCTCTTACACCATACACAAAGATAAACTCAAAATGGATAAAAGACCTCAAGGTGAGGGAGGAATCTATCAAAATCCTAGAGGAGAACATAGGCAGTAACCTCTTTGACATCAGCCACAGAAACTTCTTTGAAGACATGTCTCCAAAGGCAAAGGAAACAAAAGCTAAAATGAACTTTTGGGACATCATGAAGAACAAAAGCTTCTTCACAGCAAAGGAAACAGCCAACAAAACAGAGAGGCAACCCACGGAATGGGAGAAGATATTCTCAAATGGCACTACAGACAAAGGGCTGATATCCAAGATCTATAAAGAACTCCTCAAACCCAACACACACAAAACAGATAATCATGTCAAAAAATTGGCAAAAGACATGAACAGACACTTCTCCAAAGAAGACATACAAATGGCTGACACATGAAAAAATGTTCATCATCATTAAACATCAGGGAGATTCAAATCAAAATCACATTGAGATAACACCTTACACCAGCTGGAATGGCCAAAATCAAGACAGTAAACAAGTGTTGGAGAGAATGTGGAGAAAGGGGAGCCCTCCTTACACTGTTGGTGAGAATACAAGTTGGTGCAGCCACTTTGTATCACCCTCGACCCGCAAGGATGACAAGAAGCCTGGTTCAGTGTTAATGCTTCATTCCCCCCTTTTTTTGGTGTTAATGCTTCATTCCCATTTATTTCGTCAACTTCCTTCGCTTATATGCAGCAGGGTGACCAAGAAGGGGCCAAGCAATGGGGAGAGCCAATGAGAGTCCTGTTACTATGCTGATTAAATTTGAAACAGCCAATGACTATGTCCTCCTTTAGGCAGGCTTCACCAGAAAGTTCATTGTTTACTTACAGCGTATTTTGCTGGCAGTGAGCCAAGCGCTATCTTGTAATGGTGGGGACTTTTCAGGCTGGAGGCGGTCCCCGACAACTTTGGAAAACAGTGTGGGAATTCCTTAAGAAATTAAAAATAGAGCCACCCTATGATCCTGCAATTACACTACTGGGCATTTACCCCAAAGATACAGATGTAGTGAAAAGAAGGGCCATATGTACCCCAATGTTCATAGCAGCAATGGCCATAATAGCCAAACTGTGGAAAGAGCCAAGATACCCTTCAACAGATGGATGGATAAAGATGATGTGGTCTGTATATACAATGGAGTATTATGCCTCCATCAGAAAGGATGAATACCCAACTTTTGTATCAGCATGGATGGTACTGGAGGAGATTATGCTGAGTGAAATAAGTCAAGCAGAGAGAGTCAGTTATCATGTGGTTTCATTTACTTGTGGAGCCTAAGGAATAACATGGAGGACCCTAGGAGGAGGAAAGGAAAAGTGAATTGGGGGAAATAGGAGTGGGAGATGAAGCATGAGAGACTGTGAACTCTCACCTCCTGTGGGAGGATGGGTGAGCCTGCTGATGGGTATTAAGGAGCGCAGGTATTGCATGGAGTACTGGGTGTGGTGCATACACAATGAATCTTGGAACACTGAAAAAATAAAATTAAATTAAAAATAAAACAAAAAAAAAGATATAAGAAATATAACAAGAGTATATTTTTGTAAACCAGAGGAGAATAGAGTGTTATAAAAGCTCATGAAAGCAAATAATACCTTGGATTTCAAAAAAGGCCAATTGGATGAAGACTGAAGATATCAACCATGATCATGCTGCATGTGGAGGGCCCTGTTGTTATGCAGAAGAACAGTGAGTAGCAGTGTCACATTAAGAACAGGGAGATTTTTTTTAAGTGGACATAAGTAAGCTGTTTTATATTCCTCTCAACCTTAAATGTTTTTACTTTTTGCCAATATATACTTAGAAAGGCCTTGTAGGAGGCAGATGTGAGAGTCAATATCAACAAGGTGAAAAAGTGTGGTGCATTCCAGGACAGAGCCATTCATGGAAAAAAGAGGGAAGATTGATTTACAGCACTCTTAATACAGATTTAACCTTTTATAAATGTTACTAGTTTTTACCTGCACAATGTAAAATGAATTCCACACAAATCTTCCTTAAGTATTTTGATATTCTTTTACTATATTGGTTATTTATAAAATAAGAACTCAAAGGACTAAAACTTTCAAATATATAAGTTGAAATATAAACCATTATACTTAACAAATTTTGTTCATGAATAAATACTATTTGAATATCTTTCATTGGGGGTTGTTTTGAATACATAACTCAGAGAATATGACATGATTTCCAAGTTTTAATTTGTTTGTCAGAGCATTCATCCATATAGAAGAGTGGCTAATGATTTCTTGCTTAAATGTGCAATAAAATTACTAGGGATGTGGAACTCAACAACAACAAATAAAAATATTTCCTGACAGCAAAATAAATGACTAACATACTTGAAAATGAATACATACTTATTCAATTTGCTCTAGATTTAGCTATGTTGCATTCAGCAGGAAGTTGTCACAGAGCAGTGAAGCTGTAGTATACACAGATGGCCCTGCTTCTTGTAGGAACAGACATCTGTATCCATCCATGGCAGCAGATCAGCAATTTCTTCTAATTACTTTCTTGAAAATTTCTGAGATTCTTATTTTCCATCTACAAAAGAAACATATATTCATATTTATCTTAAACTATTGGCATTATATTAATAGGATCACCTTGAAATATAATTCTTATTCTATTGATATAATAATAAAATCACTAATATTATTTAATTCACCTTATTCTCATATTAATCCTGTAAGGTAGTTAGGAAAAGTTTTATTGTAAATATTGATATTTTAGGAAACTGATTCAGGAAGATTAAAACATTTAGCCAACATTATTCAACTTACAAAATGCAAACTAAGAATTAAAACCTAATCATTTGATTATAAAATTATGATATTTTAATATAGATATCATTATTTGTGGAATATCGTGTGCTGAAATATGACTAAATTAAGTTTCATATTGACTAAAATAAATCAACTGAAATATTTTGGTTTAATGAAAAAAATGGTCCAATATTTTGGCCTCATCTATACCATGATGATTTATAATTTTTCTTTCCTTTTTTTATATTATAGAATTTTTAGAATTTATAAAATTTATAGAATTTTTATATTATAGAATTATAGAATTTTATATTATAGAATATTATAATAGGTGTAAAAAAATAAAGCAGTAAAGAGATAAAAGAGAGGGAGAAATCACAGATAATCTTATGTTGTCCATAATATAAACTTCCATTAACTAGTTAACATTACCTTGAAAATGTGATTATGACCTATTTGACTAAACAGAAGAGTTGAGCTACACAGTAAAAATAAGAATAAGAAATAATTTGGGGGCACCTGGGTGGCTCAGTGGGTTAAAGCCTCTGCCTTCTGCTCAGGTCATGGTCCCAAGGTCCTGGGATCGAGCCCCACATCGGGCTTTCTGCTCAGTGGGGAGCCTGCTTCCGCCTCTCTCTGCCTCCTTCTCTGCCTACTTGTGATCTCTGTCAAATAAATAAATAAAATCTTTAAAAAAATTAAAAAAAATAATTTGGCATTGTATAATCTTGGAGATTTAAGAATATGTAAGGGGAAGGCAATTTGAGTATTAATTTTCTCTTTAAGATTTCTTTTTTCTTTTTTAGAGATAGAGAACATGGAGGTGTGATGGGACAGAGGGAGAGAGAGAATCTCAAGCAGACTCCCCACTGAATGTACAGGTCTTGATCTCAACACCCTGAGATCATAACCTTAGCCAAAGTCAAAAGTGAGAATTTTAACCAACTGAACCACCCAGACACCTAAAACAATCTGATTCTCATTGTTACTTAGGATGAGTTGACAAAGGAAATTATCAGTTTTACCTTTATGCCCAAGCTTTTATTTCTTTAAATATTCAATTTATGGCTTAAAGATAAGATATACTTGCTTTAAAGGTCCACGTGATTTTGCATATCATAACATTTACAACTATCATATATTTCCCTTATTCCATTATTTTGAAGTTCTCAAACCTTTCTTCTAAGCTCAGTTCATATTTTGAGAAAACTTTTCCAATTTATTCCCCAAACCACCAGTGCAATACTTTCTCCTTCTTGATGTATTTTTTGTGTGTTCTATACCTATCTCCTATAGTGAATATTGTGGTTGAATGCTTACTTTAGTAGTAATATTATCATATACTTTCTACTCCCATTGTGTATCACCAATGCAACTCTAAGTTCCAGGTAATTTTGGCTCCCTATCATTCTTGCCTTTGCCACTTCCACAGTGAATTGAACTGTAACAGTTTGGACAGAGAAGAGTGAAAAAAAATAAATGTTTTACTTTATCATTGAATCATTATTTCAATCAAACCTAAATCTCATTTTACTTTATATTCTCTTTTGCCTTAGTGCTTTTCAGTTATATTCAGGCCAAAGCATCATAAAAGGTAAACACTGACAATATTCCAGGGACAATCTTAAAACCTACATTACAATTTAATTCATTAATTCACATCTCTGTGAAGTGAGGAAATGTTATTCCATTACTGCAATGAGGAACTAAGGCAGAGAGACGCTATACCCATGCTCAAAGACATATGACTGTTAAGTGGCAGAGTAATGATTCCAATTCAGGCAGTTTGGCGAAATATTCAAATGTCTTGAATAATATGACATATTGCTTCCCTTAGCTCACATTTCACTGTGTATTTGTGTCTACAACCCACTTCGGTTCTTATAGTGCAGGGTATTGTTTTTATTGGTCTTTATTGGTCTGTGTATTTCTACCATCAGCATCATGCTTGGAAACATAATCAAGAAAAATTATTGTTCCTTTGCAAGTGAAAAATTACAAAATAATGATTACTAGTAGAACGCTTCAGTAAAAAAGAAAACCATTACCAAAAATAAAGATATTTTTGTTTGTATCTGTTTGCTCCCTTTCCCACTCACATCTGGCCTAAACATTCTCTAGCAGTTCCCATCATAGTTGGAAAGATCTTAGTTTACAGGAAATAATGTTTGAATAGCCTGTTGGTCTACTACGGACCACAGCCAGAACACTTGATAATGTATACTTCAATTTAAAAAGCATTAGTATGTAATAATTCTGTGTACTGAATGTCATGCTATGGGGTCTAAATAAAGTTCCTTTCAGTATTTCCTTTTTTTATTCTATAGGAGGTTATTTGGGAAACCTTGTTAAAGATTGGCCTGAAACAATACAATGGCCCTATATTGCAACAACTCAATGTCTCACAAAAATCAGTTATAGCTATGGGGTTTTGAATTATTCCTCTGTAAGTAGTATCAGAAACAATAGTTTTAATGGTTGGCTGGTTCAATGGGTTTGATTTTTAGGCTTACAAAGAATATGGAAGAGAAGGTAGTATAAACATTTGTGAGAAAAGAGAAACCGGTTGAATATTCAAACACATATTATGCCATAAATACAACTAACTCTAGTTCTAAAATTTAGTTGCTGGTTTTGTTGATGATTCATCTTTTTGCTTAAGGTTTAAAACTATTTTTCCTGACTGTGAGAGCTCTATGAACTGAAGACTTAAACTGTTATTAGCATAAATGTTTTCTTTCCCCATTGAACTCTTATCACAGGAAATATAATTCTTTCTACCTGAGGCATTACTTGGTAATTAAAGAAAAGTGGTTTCCTAATGCTAATTTCTGTAATAAAAAGGAAATGTATGAACACATTAAATTGAAAATTGTAGTGATAATAAAAGCTGCATTTCACATGCCTCACCTAGAACAATGGCTTTCTTGCTTTCTAAAATAGAAATCTAAAGAGAAGTTATGGTTTTTTCATTTTATTTTCTCATACAATATTTATTCCATGAAAAGACTAGTTGCTTGCTTAATTTTTTTAATTTTATGAGCTTCTTTTTTCTTTAGAACTTTGTAGATTTCCACATACATATTTTGCATGTATTTTGTTAGATTTATGGCTAAGTATTTCATTTCATAAAACTTCAACAACTTCTTCTTCTTCTTCTTCTTCTTCTTCTTCTTCTTCTTCTTCTTCTTCTTCTTCTTCTCCTCCTTCTCCTTCTCCTTCTCCTTCCTTTTTTTTCTTTTACTTGTAGCAAGACATTACCAAGCCCCACTCATTGGACCAGAGGCCCCCGTGGTGTTGGTGAAAGACTTGCCCCTCATGTAGCACACTAGCTACGCTTGTGAGTTCATTAGCCAGCCAGCAGCCTGAACTGTAAGCTTTAATAATGTGCTATATTTTATTTTTTGTGGCAATATGAGTGGTGTTGTATTTTTAATTTCAATGTCAACTTATTTAGTGATAACATATAAGGAAGCAATTAATTTTTTAAACACACACTTTGTATCCTGCAATATTGCTATCATTGCTTATTTGTTCCAGAGTATTTTTGTTATTTGAGATTTTCTACACAGAAATTTGTCATCTCTGAACAAAGGTGATTTCATTTCTTCCTTCCAAATTTGTTTATTTCTTTTCTTGTGTAATAGCATTACCTAGGACATCCAGTAGGATTTTTTTTTTTTTTAAGATTTATGTATTTCTTTTAGAGAGGAGGGGAAGGGTAGCAAGAGAGGGAGAGAGTCTTAAGCAGATTCTGCACTGAGTGCAGAGGCTTATATAGGGGCTCAGTCTCATGATACTGAGATCATAACCTGAGCTGAAACCAAGAGCCAGACACCTAATCCACCATGCCAATAAAAATCCAATAATATTTTTTAAAAATCCAGTAAGATTTTTAAGCCATGAGTAAACATTTTTGTGTTATTCCTGTTATTTATTAGAAAGCTTCCAGTTTCTCTGGACACCAGGAAACAAAAATGAAGGTTATTGAAGGGAGTGGGGTGGGGAGATGGGGTAACCAGCTGTTGGGTATTAAGGAAGGTGGATGTTGTGGTGCACACGGGGTGTTATATGTAACTAATGAATCACTGAACACTACATCAAAAACTAATGATGTACCATATGTTGGCTAACTGAACATAATAAATAAATATATATAAAAAAAAGCTTCCAGTTTCTCAAATCGAATATGATGTTAGCTATGGAGGGTTTTTTTTTTAATGTTATTAGCAAATTGAGAAAGTGTCACAATCCACTGCCTAAATTCTCTATTGTTATTTTGATGATGGTTTTATTATAAGTGCTGGTTGGATTTTGGAAAATGCTTTTTCTGCATGTATTGATATGATCATTTGATTTTTTTCATAACAGCAATAGAAACAAAACAGCATTAATACTATCAGCAATTACAACAATATTTATTAAATAGTTAACATGTTTTGGAACTCGGTTAGTTCCTCTTACATGGCCCATTTTATATAATTATATTATTAAACCAATGTTTAAGATATTACTATCATCTACTTTTTAGAGATAGTCAAATTCAAGTTCATAGATGTTAAGTATCTTGCTCAAGAATCACAAAGCAGTTAAGTGGTGCAATTGTTTATGAATTCAGGTATCCTTGTTTTAGAAGAAACTTCTAGTGACTATACCATTCAAATTTGTATATTTCTGAACAACATATTCATAAGTATTTTTAAATGTTTTATTTACTTTGTATTTATTGATATAGTAGAAATCAGGAGGCCATTGCATTCTTTATCATTTTTTTAAAAGTTCATGGAATCTTCAATAGCTAGTCAATAATCTAAAGTGAATGAAAAGGAAGAGGTTCTTCATGAGCTGAAACTATCTTATCTGATGGCACATATAAAAGTCACACCACCACCACCACCATTATCACCATCAAAACCTCCACCAGCACCACTACCACTCTGCAAGCTTAAAACCTCCTTGAAAATTAAGCTCGTGAATACTTTATTATCAAGAGACTTTGTAACAAACAAGAGATTGTGAGTGTCTAAATTGATGGTTCATAGTATGATACAACAATTAGCCAAAATTGTGTACTTCTTTTTAGGAAACAAATAGAAAATATTGCCTCAGGTAGTAAATAATGATTCTCAAATATTAAAAGAGGTTTTGAATTTTGTCTTTATTGTCACTTGATTCTGAAAGACATTTTGAAATTTATCATTCTTCTTTTGGAGCATTAGGAATCAAGACTATGGAGGAAATGTTCCAAATTCCTTATTATTATGGTTTAACAAAATTAGAAACTAATTTTGTAAAGATAATTTCATTAAAACAACTCTATATAGATGGGTAAGTCTATATGGGTTACAATAAAATATTGTCTCAACAATGTTCTTTTCTTTGTCTTCTTTCTTTCTTTCTTTCTTTCATTTCTTTTTGAGAGAGAGAAAGAGTGCACAAGTGAGGGAGAAGGGCAGAGTGAGAGGGACAGAGACAATCTTAAGCAGGCTCCACATCTAGCACAGAACCAACTTGGGGCTCAATCCCATGACCCTGAGATCACGACCTGAGCTGGAATCGGGAGTCAGAAGTTTAACCAACTGAGCAATCCCAGCACTCCTAATGTTATTTTCATAAATAAAACTATATATTAATTTTATAATTTAACTCGTGCCTCCCTTATATAGTAAATCAATGTAAATAGATAAATAGCACGATCATGTGATTTGTAATTGAATTGTAGCTCCATTTCCATCCTCTAATGTTATTTCTAGTATTTCCTCTTTCTTGCTAGATGGTTTTAAGTTGCTAGTCTTGGAGTAAACTGTTGCTTAGGACGCAGATGGCCAAGTGTGACATAGCTCTGCAGAAAACCTTTTACCACACCTTATGGAGGTGTAGAGCTTTAGGGATACTAGTGGAATGTAATAGCATGTGCTGAAATTGTGTTGTCATGGAGAATACTGGCAAAAAAGGCATGGTGTAGAATATCTAGAAGATAAGCAGGTCAAGTTGTAATTACAAAAGAGCAGTTGTTCCAGAGACGCTAGAATGACAGTTCAGTGAGATTTTGTAGCACACAGGTTGGGGAATAAGGCCTGATAATTAGTCACTGATATGAATAGCAGTGATATCTAGGTCACTTTGGGTAGTTTTCTATAATCAACTAAATAATTCATTATGATAATTTGGAAATTATTTTAAGCAAAGCCTGAGAATATAGCAGATAACAGATATTTATTAAACATTAAGGATCCCATTTTCCCATGTTTTACTGAAAAATAATAGTTATAATAACATCAACAACAACTATAAAATTATAAAGTAGGTTTCTTGCTAGAAGTTTATAGACGCATGTGAAATGTTCCAACTTAGGAGTCACAATTCTGAACATCCTTACAATTTAATTGGAAATATAAAATAACGATACACCAGGGTGCCGGGATAGCTCAGTGGGTTGGGTCTCTGCTTTTGGCTCAGGTTGTGGTCTCAGGGTCCTGGGATCAAGTCTCACATGGGAGTCTCTGCTTGGCGGGGAGCCTGCTTCCTCCTCTGTCTCTCTTTTTCTCTCTGCCTGCCTCTCTGCCTACTTGTGATCTCTCTCTGTCAAATAGATAAATAGAATCTTTAATAAATAAATAAATAATAACTATACACCACAAATGTCTTTATTGTAAACTATCTGTATTGATGTAGAGTTCTTCAGGTTCCTGAGCTGTCAACAGATTATCTGCAGAGCCAGTGACTAGGTCCAAACTTTATTAAAAAAAAAAAAAAAAGTCTCATCACTTATTTTGGAAAATTTCCTCTGTCAAACTATTTATATGAAGTCATGTTGTAAAGATAATGCCTCATTTAAAAGAATGTTGGAGCCCATGGGATTTTACAGGACATGTTCAAGGAATGTATACTTTTCATCATCCCACACTATAATGTGCAACATAATTTCCCTTTGAGAAGATTTAATGAAAACATATTTTGACATTATGATTATGGACATCTGTCTTTGTTTACATTCATCTCAGCTTAATGCAGAAAATGTCAAAGAAAGAATGTAGAGTGAAAATTGTGTATCTTTCAGTTTTACTTTCATTGCTTAGCACAAAGGGATAAAAACAGCATTGTGCTTCTTGTGTGGTAAGAGTTTTGCTAATGGATGTATAAAGCAAACATAGCTGAAAGGAAATGTTTTATTGCTCCATTCTGGACCATGTGGATTTTTGTTGCTCTTGTTTTTATTTTGTTGTTTTTGTTATTATTATTGTTTAAAGAATACTTAATTTGAAATTTCTGGAACTTCACAAAAATTTGGATTTGTACCAACACAAAACTTTGTCTTAAAAAATACTATGATTTTGCTTATTCTCTTGCCAAGCAAAAGAAGTTACACATGTTTGGATATCCCTGGAAAAGCCAGAGAACTGAAAATAAGGAGGAAACTTATTTTATTCAAACTATTTTAATATTTTGTCACTTTACAATAAGAAAAATAAATTTAAAAATATATGTATTTTTCAGAGATTAAATATAACTATTCATTCTCTAAACTTGTTCAAATTAAAAATTAATACTCTTTTAACAGAGACTACTTATAATACTAGGTACCAGCATTTACACTTTGTTTTAATCAGATAAAATGATCCAATAATTCTTTTCTTATGTATATGCTTCAAAAATCAGATTGTCTTTTTAACTGATTCTTTTTTCCTTCTAGACAATCCAAAATCCAAAATAGATAGCATAACAGAGTTTACAGTATTTATATTTTAATCTAGAAGATGCAACCAAATTGTGTTTACAAATGTGTACCTATTAATTTGCAAATCTTTCTTTTTCATAGATTTCAATGGCATAACTTTATAGATTGAAATACTGGTAAATATAGAGGAGGTAACTTTTGAACTGCTGTACTGAAATTTGACCAAGTCTTCAAGCTGACCATGTTAATATTTCATGCAATAAAAGATTTTATTATGAATAAACAATTTTTCTAATTTAGAAATAACTGATTCATGTTCTCTTGTGCAAAATAAGGCGTAAGTTCTCTTATACCAAACCCACTCATGCATTTTTCCCTCTATTTAACCTACCAGTATTGTTTGCCACACAGTAAAGTCAATGCTTGTTGTTTATATTACTGTTTCTATCTATAAACATATGGTTAACAGCTAAGAAATGCTGATTAGTGCTAAGAGCAAACAGCAGCATCAGCCTCACCTGGCAGCTTTTCAGTTGGGGTATATCCCTGAAATTTGAATCAAAGTCTACATTTTAACAAGATTTTCCTGGTGCATTTTTAAAGATTCTGACTTAGCAAATCTTGACTGAGACTTGAGATACTGGATATCTAAAAACATCTCAAATGATGCCAGAGCCACTGACCCTCCAACCAACCTTTGTGGCAAGAATGTCAGGAACCATGGTTATATTTTTCATTTGTTGTACAACAAAAGAAAGAACATTTGTGTTTCCCACAGTTAACATTATCTCTCTTTTATTCCTTTTTAAAAATAAATAGCTATCATTTATTCAGCTTTTTACTTTCTGGCAGAACTCAACATTTCCTATATAGTCAAACACACCAAATAATAAATTTTTTCCCCCATTACTTTAGGAAAAGAACCGTTGGAGTTCCACATGCATCTTCCTGTTCTGATGGAGATTGATTGATCTCTACTTTAGATACTGTAGTCCTGGGTCGCCCTTTATTAATCTAATGTGCTGAACTACAGATTTGTGGGACCCAGTATGAAATAAATGTATAGAGCCCTCTTTGTTTTAATACATTTTTGAGCAGTTTTAAACTCATAGCAAAACTGATCAGAAATGGAGAGATTTCTTAGACAACCTCTGCTCTCATTATACAGTGCCTCCTCCATAACGGTACATCCCCCACCAGAATAGTGCATTTGTTACAATCACTGAACCTATATGGACACATTATTATCACTTACAGTCCATAATTTATACTACATATCATTCTTTCTGTTGTATATTCTCTGGGTTTTGACTAATGTATAATGACCTGTAACTGTCATGATCATAGCACAATGAGTTATTTCATGCCCTCAAAATCCTCCATACTCCATGATTTCATCCCTCTTCCCATACTCCAATCCCTAGAAAGCAATGATCTTTTTATTGTCTCTATAATTTTACCTTTTCCAGAATGTCATCTAGTTGGAATCTTGCAAAATCTCAAAAATAAAATTATTCTGGTTCTATTAGAGCAATATTTTTTTTGCATTATAATCATTTAGATTATATGAACATTATTTTTCTAAGTTAATTATAATGCTCAAATATCATTAAGTGTTTTTAATGGAATAATCTGAAATGACAATTTCAACCACTTTATCATATTAAATATATAGGGTTGGTAGGGAAATATTAAAAATTCCTGCCCAATCAAGACAGACACTGATCTTAAACAAGCTATAGGTAGATTCAGCTATAGGTACGTACATCTATGGGTCCAACATTTAAAAAAAAAGTGTCCGTTTAGTGAATTAGGAGTAATTTAAAAGAGAATGTTTTAAATAGTGGTCTTGGAATACTGAAATATATGCATTAGTAAAGCGTCGAGGAGACTTAAATAAAAAGCTCAGATATGCATTTCTTGGAAACCCATATATTATAAGTTTACTGTGGTGTAGTCTATATTTCTCCTGGACTCCATACCCTAACCATGAGAACAATTTATGCACCTGTGGCACTCAAAGTTAATTTGCTAATAAATGATGTAATTGTTAATATGTTCCTAAAGTAACAATAAAACAATCACATTTAACTAAATGTATAAAATGAATGTTACATTTCTTTTTTAATTTTTGCCCTTTTAAGAAAAATTTAAACCTGTATTACATAACCAAAACCCCCTTATTTTGCTCATTTTCACTCTTTAAGCCAGTTTTATTATAAAGTAAATGGCAAATTTCTAAATGGCTGAAATTGTTTATTCAATTCTACTATGACCAAAAGAATTAGATAAAAAAATGCCATCACAATCTATGGAACATGATAATATATTACTATCTTTTAGCTATACATTATTTCACTGTATGTTTCTATCTGTTTCACAGTTAAAGCAAATGTTAATGATATACTGGTACATCCTTAAGAGCCCCTAAATTCCGTACAATATATCACTATTATTTTTATTTTTGACTTTATCTATGGCAAATTCCTGAGACTGGCTCCACATTCCTTAAAAATATGAACTGAAACACCTTCGCAGTTACAGTGAATACAAGTGGCCTCTTTACCATGGTAGTCTCGGTAAAATCTTTTACTTGGCAGATAACTTCTCCACAAGTGTTCCAACAGGAGCAGGGGGAAGTAAGATTTTCAGGCATAGCATCAGAAATTACATAGCATCACTTCTGATGCATTCTCTTGGTGATGCAGAGGAAGAGGACAGAGACCCCACCTTTTTTGTATGAGAAACATCTAAAAAGTCTGGATCATAGGACTCTAAAACCCCTTTTCTAGGCACAGATGCAGCACCTCACAGATCTGAATTCCAGTTCTTCATAGCCCCTTTTCTAAACTTCAATGTTTTAATAATTCCATGCTCTTCCCTTTGGTTCCCCCAATCCCGAGGGGCAGGCTAATCATATCTATTTACTTTTATAGTTACCTAACTCAAAATTTAATACCAAGTTAAGAACTGTTAATACTAAATGTCTTAAGTTAAAATAACTGTTGTGGTTTTTGCCTTCTCATTTAACACAAACTACATACAAAAAGGAAATATTTCAGGGCACTGAGTGGCTCAGTGGGTTAAGCTTCTGCCATAGGCTCAGGTCATGATCTCAAAGTCCTGGGATTGAGCCCCACATCTAGCTCTCTGCTCAGTAGGAAGCCTGCTTCCCCTCTCTCTCTGCCTGCCAACTTGTGATCTCTCTCTCTCTGACAAATAAGTAAATAAAATCTTTAAAAAAGGAAAAGTAAATATTTGGAGACAAATGGAAACCAACTAAGCCAATAATGTAAAAATAAATAATGAAATATTTCAATCTGCTTCTGAAGAATTTAATCATATCTGGATGTATTGATATTTTAAAGAAAAATTATTTTATATGAAATACATAATTTCATCAAAGACTAACTATTGAGTTGTTTTCACTATGTTTCAAGTTTAGGATATCTTAGTCTTAAAAATAACCCTATATTAAATTGCAATGCAGAATACTACTTTAGCTAAAATATAGAGATATATAGGAATTAATAAACTATGTAAATAGTTAATTGTAAGAATTTTTATAAGAATTTTTGTGGATGAAAATTTTCACTGTGATTATACCAAATTTTGATCCTATTGTTGGATGAAGAATGTTTACTATATATTATACATATATATGTGTGTATGTGCATGATTTATATATATACATATCATGACAATTATTTCAATATGCACATTAATGCATGCATAAGTACATTATTCTCTTTATAGTATTTATCTTTAAATATGGTATTGATTGATTTTCCTCAAATTGTGTTTAAGTAGGGCGACTGGGTGGCTCAGTGGGTTAAGCCGCTGCCTTCAGCTCAGGTCATGATCTCAGGGTCCTGGGATTGAGTCTGGCATCAGGCTCTCTGCTCAGCAGGGGGCCTGCTTCCCTTCCTCTCTCTCTGCCTGCCTCTCTGCCTACTTGATATCTCTCTCTGTCAAATAAGTAAATAAAATCTTTAAAAAAAAAATTGTGTTTAAGTATATAATTATAGTTCTTTACTTGTTTGCTGAAATTAAGTTTTTCCATTCCTTAAAACATACCAATCCATAGTAGCTCCCAAACTCATAACTATCAGTAAACGTCTTTAAGCTTTGACATTTTCATGATTTGGGTTTTTTTTTTTTAACCGTTTTTTCCTCCCGAGTTTAAAATTCTTGGTAAACATGTTTTGTTTTTAAGATTTTATTTATTTATTTGACAGACAGAGATCACAAGTAGGCAGAGAGGCGGGCAGAGAGAGAGGAGGAAGCAGGCTCCCCTCTGAGCAGAGAGACCGATGTGGGGTGATCCCAGGACCCTGGGATCGTGACCTGAGCCAAAGGCAGAGGCTTTAACCCACTGAGCCACCCAGGCGCCCCTCTTGGTAAACATTTGACCTTGAGTACATAGACCTCTAATCTTAACCTCATCTTCCAGAATTCTAAATTCCTTCATTATTAGCACCAAAAAAATCACACTTTCCTTAACTAAAATTAGAAAATTGTACTGTGGATTTCTTTGCTTTTCTCTATCCCAGTGATATAATGGATCAAAATATGATGAGACAAGATGGGATTGGGAGGGAGACAAACCATAAGTGACTCTTAATCTTACAAAACAAACTGAGGGTTGCTGGGGGGAGGGGGTTTGGGAGAAGGGGGTGGGATTATGGACATTGGGGAAGGTATGTGCTTTGGTGAGTGCTGTGAAGTGTGTAAACCTGGTGATTCACAGACCTGTACCCCTGGGGATAAAAATACATGTTTATAAAAAAATAAAAAATTTAAAAAAATATGATGAGACAGGGAAAAAGAAATGTTAGCATAGTCTCACAACTAAGACAACATTCAAAAAATAAGAGCTAAAATACTTGGGTTGGAATCCTGTTTATTCACCTCCGTAATAGTGTGCAAGTTATTTAAGCTCTTTGTCCTTCAGTTTGCTCAACTTCAAAGGGTAACTAACTCATATAGTCATTAAGAAGATTAAATATGTTCAAAGATTAACTATGTTAAAATATTTAAAGCACTTAGAAATGTTTGGCACATAGTAAGGGCTATAAAATTGTTAGCTATCACTGCATCAATGCCAAAAAAAGATTTACATCTGAGGAGTAGTATTCCTTACTTAAATTGTTTATGATGTAATCACTAAAGTTATATAGGACCATAATGCATTTTCACAAAAGCAATTCTAAGTCGGTTTTAAATATAAATATGGTCCTGTAAAGAAATTTCATTTTGAACATTTTTAAAGGATGAACACCATACACAGACCTGAACCAATTAGATGTGCATCACAATAATAAAAAAAGTGATGCATTTCTTTGTATTCAGCTAAATATCAAAAATATTAAATATATTAAAAATAAATATGCCAGTTTTCATGATGTGAGTTATGTAATGTAAAGAATTACTAAATCACTATGTTGTACATCTGAAACTAATATAACATTGTAAGTCAACTACAGTTCAATGTTAATTACTTAATGAAATATAAAATAGATTAATTAATACATATTTATCCATGTTTACCTTTAAATATATACCATTATGATAATTTATTGATATTAGCCAAAGCAGGGAAGGACTAATACTGGGAGGAGATAAAAAAGATTAAATATCTAAGATCACATAATGATTATTTTAAAGTTATACAAATATTTAATATTGTAAGTTAATAATAACCACTTAATTATAAATTGGAAATAATAAAATCTGTGAAAAGATTTTAATAACAAAATTAATCACAGTCAAATGTTGTCTACAGAAATATTTTAAGAAGTGTCTGCTGTTACACTAAAAAAGATTGAGAAACATATCTATAAATGAGAAAATATGTTACCTACCTAGAAATTGGTCATTAAGTAAAACAAGCTATCAAAATAGCCAGCAGCTTTCTAGGAAGAAAAGCATGAAAGACTGCTTTCTAATTAAAGTAAAAATGCAAATTCCATTATAGGAAATCTCTGTGGCAATATGTTGTTATTGTTAATAACAGCTGCAAAGGTGAAAAATAGCTGAGTTTGAATAATCAAAGAAGAAATGAATTGATTAAAATTATATTATGCTTGTATTGAAATATCAATTGACAGTTTACTAAAGTAAGTAGTCTCTCTTCTGATATTTTGTGATCCCAACAATCACAAAGATTCTGACTGATAAGCTAAACAACCAGATTAATGCATTTTGTCCTTCAGAGTAATAAATTAGATAGTCAGATAACTTCTGTATACATAATAGATAATCTATATTCCTGAAACAAATGTTGCTTTAAATGAAAATATGGCAAAAGGAAGTTTAAGAAAAAATGATAATATATAAGGTAAAATCCAAGGATAAAACAAATAAATAAGGGAAACCTAGGTAGCTCAGTGGGTTAAAGCCTCTGCCTTCAGCTCAGGTCATGATCCCAGGGTCCTGGGTTTGTGCCTCGCATCGGGATATCTGCTCAGCAAGGAGGCTGCTTCCTCCCTTCTCTCTCTCTCTCTCTCTCTGCCTGCCTCTCTGCCTACCTGTGATCTGTCTGTCAAATAAATAAATAAATAAAAATCTTAAAAAGAAAGAAAGAAAGAAAGTTAAATAAATAAATAAATAAATGATACAAGCTTTTTCAGAGAAGAAAATCATATTTATTTTGCTTAAATTGGATATAACTTATTAAATTTAAGTTGTTTAAAAAAAGAGGGCTATTCCAGATATTTTATTTAGTATGCAATTGAAATCTAGAAAATCAGAGACCAGTTTTATATTAGGCTATATATTTTTCTAATTTTGTATTACTTTGGTAGTATAAGAAATGAACAAATTTCAATTATATAATGACAAAACTGATAAAAACCCTTTGATATTTACATAGTTTTCTATAATGTGTGGTTAATACATTTAGACTCCAAGGATTCAAATTTCTTTAACAAGATTAAAAACTAAATGAGAAAATATATGCCCAAATAGCTGTATCCCATCTGGAATACCATATCTCTAAAATATAATCAGGTCCCTGAAGTTGTGGCAATCCGAGAAGATTATATATGTATGTATTTATGTATGTATATATATACACATATATATATGTAATTTTAAGATTGAAGCTTGTGATAAATCACAGTGTAACTCTATTAAAAACATTTTCATAAAATCCATTTTGAGCTATAACTTTGTTACTATTTCACAAAATTTTACACCCTAGTTTAAAATTCTAAAGTTGTAAAAAATAAAATCATGAACATTAGGATGCCTCATAATTTTTATTTTTAAAGATTATATTTATTTATTTGACAGAGATCACAAGTAGGCTGAGAGGCAGGCAGAAGGAGAGGGGGAGGCAGGCTCCCTGCTGAGCAGAGAGATGATGTGGCGCTCTATACCAGGACCCTGAGATCATGACCTGGGCTGAAGACAGAGGATTAATCCACTGAGCCACCCTCGTGCCCCAGTTTAAACTATTTGATAAAAGTTTTATGATTTGAGTCAATAATTTAATCTTTGCTGAAATAACACTGAATTTCAAATATGCTTAATAGAATTAAATAGCCCTGCATTGTAATTAGCGACAGGTTGTTATAATCCATATATCTGTCTGTTTTATTCAATATGATCATAGCTTAAATATGTATACAAAAAACATCTATAAAATATCATGAATTACCTTGTAAAAGAAAATTATGTAACCTATGGCTCTTGTCCAGCTTGTAATGATCAATTTTTTAGACATCTATTTATTCAATCAACAAAAATATGTATTGATAACTATGTCTGAATGCTGTTTGGCAATAAATAGATATGGAAAAGATGGTCGATTCTAATTGCTCCTTCTTTTTTTAATGATTGGTTAATTGATTTATGAGAGAAAGAGAGAGCAGGAGGAGGGTCAGAGGCAGAAGAAGAGAGAATCTTGGGCATTCTCCACACTAAGCAGGAAGTCCAACTCAGGGCCTGATCTCATATCCCTGAGATCATGACTTGAGCCAGAATCAAGAGTCCGCTACTTAACCAACTGAGCCACCCAGGTGCCCTCAATTCCTACTTCTTATAGGGAAAGCTGTCAGCAATCCCAGATCCAGAAATAGCAGACCCAGAATGGCTGATATATAATCAAGTAATACTTGATACCTTTCTAGCTAACATAAAGCAAAACACAGTTTAGCTAAATTCCATGATGCTCTTCAAATACCTGCCTACAGAGCATAGTAAAGCATTGAATACATACTCTCTCTACTAGGATACCAGTCGTGTATAATTTTCATATTGCTTTGTTGGAGCAGGCACACTCTCTCTTGCCAGATAAAAAAGTTATCAAATAACCAGCACTACTTCTGTGTGTAGGAATATCCAAATGATTGAAAACCTCACCTAAATGGCTAAGCACTGGAAACAAAACCAATAACATTTTAATAAAAGTCTATGGAGCATTTAAGTTTGTTCTTCTTCAACTTTTAGAAATTGCTTATCACATTGTTATTAAAAAGAATTATTTTTTAAAAAGAGTCTGCTCTAGGAAGACTTTACAACATGTTAAATTAAATACAAAATGGAGACCAAGCAGAATTCCCTGAGCAGACAAAACATTTAAGCCAAGTAAGCAAAATTAAATCTAGTTTACTTCATGAACATAAGCAAAACTCAAGTTATTTTTGGTAAGTGCATCTGATAATCATAAAAGAAACTTAAGTCATCTTCCTGAAAATGGTAGGAGATAATAACTTTTAATCAATCTGTTGCTGTGAGGAAACCCTCATTGCATTAACTAATCATTGTAAAGGTTAAAAAACTTCCTCATTTATACTTTATAAGCTATTCTGTAACTTCATGCCTCTGAGCTTCATATCAGTTTTTATTTTTGAAAACTCCTGGTTTATGAATTGTTCTTACATATACAATAAACTCTTGTTAAATACTATTTATGGATTTGGTGATTTTTGTTTTGCTATTTCTGGATTTTTGACAAACATTTCACTCAAAATGTTTTTGACATAGAGGAAAAAAAAATTAAACAGGCATTATAATATAATTCATTGGGTTTTGTAAGAGACGCATATAAGTGTTATCCAACACAAGTTCAAGAGAAAAGAGAATGGAATAGTGGAGTTATTGAGTCAATTATTAAATGATCCTATTACTAACTAGTAAGTAAAACAGAATATGAAAATAGTAAAGCTATATTACCATTTCTATGTTCCCACCAAACAGATTCTAAGAGGACCCTGTTTTGGAGTAGTTTCAAAAGATGTAGTTTTTTTTGTTTTGTTTTTTGTTTTTTAATTTCAGTCTATGGTCACCTATTAAAATTGATAAAAATCTGCACAACTATGGGCTTTTCCTTATCTAATTCAATAGGTCTGGTAACAGTGCAGATAAGGTAGCAATTTGCATTTAACTGTGTGAAAACAAAATAGTAAATTTCTAAAGTTAAAATATGATTATTGCCATAATAATTTTCTATGGGTAGACTAAAAGTAAACTACACATGAATAAGTATTAAGTATTTTCAAATTCATTATGAAATACATTAAATCTCTTAAATAGAGGGAAATGATAAAGATAAAAATAAAAGATGGAATATTACAGCCTAGAGCCATACCACTCTGCTCTTGATCTCATCTGATTTTGAACGCTAAGCAGGGTCACTGAAGAATAAATAACAACAACAAAGTATCCCTGATGTAGGAATGCCAAAATAAGCAGACTCAATAGATTGGGGCAGGAGGGATAGTAGAATAAATAATAGAAAAAAAGTTCTGAATACATGTAGACAGGTGTTGTTATATTATAAAAACTACTGAGATGCACTGATTAAAACAAAACAAAACAAAGTGACCTACAGACAGTGATAACCAGAGGCCAAAAGAACACAATTAGCAAAACAAAATAGTTAAATGGAAAGAAAGAAACATATAGATGACTGCACAGACAAGACTAAGTGTATATTTATTACTTTTATTTTTTAAATTACTGTATTATTTTATTGATAATGACCATAATATTTGAATAGTTTTAAATATATAGAAAAATTAAGCAGAATTCCTCTTATATAGCCTCCAATCTTATGCATAATTTCCTCTATGACTAAAATCCTACATTAGTATGGCACATTTTTTGCAGTTAATGAACCTATACTGATACATTATTATTAACTAAAGTCCATACTTTATTCAAATGTCTTTGGTTTTTACCTAATGTTCTTTTTCTGTTCCAGGATCCTATCTAGGTTACCACATTACAATTAGTGTTCAAGTCACCATTATCTCTTGGGTTATAGCATCAACTTCCTAATAAGTTTCTTTGCTTTCACCACTTCTGTCTCCATTATTCTAATACCTCTTTTTTTTTAAACTATTGACTCTCTCTATCCTCTATTAGAAATGCAGCATGCGGGGTGGGGTGCCTGGGTGATACAGTCAGTCAAGCAGCTAACTCTTGGTTTTGGTCAGGTCCTAATCTCACAGTAGTGATTGAGCCCACATCAGGCTCTATGCTCAGCATGGAGTCTGCTTAAGTCTCTCTGTTGCCCTCTTCCCCTCCCCCACTCTCTCCCACTCTTTTTCAAATAATAAGTAATCAAGAAAGGAAGGAAGGTAGGAAGGTAGCATGGCAACAGCAGCATGATAGAAGGGTATCCCAAGCACTTTGAATAATGCATGAGACACTGGCATTCAGTAGGTGTTGGTCTAACCAATCTCAATAACAAGTAACTTATTTTGACTTTTTTTCAAATTCATGGATATTTGTTATGCAATTTCACACCAATGGCTCCAAACATTTATGGCTGCAGCTTTCTGTTACTCATATCCATTCGATCTATTTTTGTTACCTTCAATCTTCTACAAATTTCTATTACCTTTAAAGCTTTTCTGCACACATTCTTATTCTCTCTGCTTGGCTTAGCCATCAAGATGATTTGTGGTTTTACATTCAGCCAAGCTTTTTACTCTGCTTCAAATTAATTCAATCTTCTCTCTTATTTTTAGTCAACTCAGCCTTTCCAAAATACTGCTTTGAGCTTCAGATATTGACATCTAATTTTTTCTTATTTAAATTGTTAGACATGGATACCATGATAAAATTTTGCTGTTAATTTACTTTATTGTTTACACTAACAATGTAAGCATTCTAAAGCAATAGGACCTTAGAATTTTTCATGTTATGCTGATGCCTTTTGAAGACTAGTGTCTAAAAAAAAGAGTGAAAAGTCTTTGACCACAAAAGCTAATTGAGATGGTTCCACTTGATAAAAGTAAAAGCCTCTTAGTAAAAAACAACCCTAGTATATCAATCTCTATACATTAGTTTATTGATGTGCGGTATACCATTCCACTGTGTAAAACTGCTCCAGTTAGTATCACAAATTTATGGTATGTTCACACTTTCTTAGGCTGTAGACATTCCATTAGTGTGCATGAACTGTAGTCTCAGCATGTTTCTCATTGATAATAAAACTTTTGAAAATAAAATGACTATTTTGACAAAGCACAATGAAGCAGAAAATGGGCAGATGCCACAGATTATATAGTCAGTAGAGGAAAGATTCTAGCTAGCATTCATAATACATCAGACAAACCGATAGGGTATTTAGTGGTTAACTCCAATGTAACGACACTCTCAAGCCATCTGTCTTGAAAGCCCATAATACATACGTCCACTCCTGATACACATGCATTAGAAAAAAGACATTTGATAGTTAAGTAATAGATTATATTTCAAAACAAGAACTAATTACTGATAAACTACATGAAATTTATTTTTAATTTGACAGGATAACAGCAGTTAAATATAAAAGATTACAATGCAGCAGCAGATAACAAGTTTCAAAGTATTTGGTTCAATGATTTATATAATAGTTTTTCAGCCAATGTTTAGAGGGGCCTGTTTTTGTGTGTGCTTAGAAAATAGTACACTATTTCCTTTGTAAATGTATATTATCAGATTAAACCTTTGGTTTTTAATAATAGCATTCTTTAAATATCTTAAGATAGTATATTAAGTGGCATTAATCTTAGTCAATAAAGTCACAATTTTTTACTATGGTGATTTTTCTTGCTTTTCTAATTTTCCTGTTTTTCATCTTTTAACCAATATTGACTATATCTAAAATGTCTAATGCATTTTCTTTTATCCACCTCTAGCAAGGGCAACTGTCTTACAAGTTGTCAATGTTACTATGTGACTTTAAAATTTGAATTTGAAATGTGAAATTGTACCCAAGGATCAAAGCCCTTGAGATGACACATTGATTTTTATACTAAATTGCCTCTATTAGTTTCCAAGGGCTGCCATAACAAAATACCACAAACTGGCCCGCTCATAATAATAGAAATGTTTGTCTGAAAAAGTGTCAACAGAGCCACCCTCCCTCTAGAGACACTAGGGGAAAAAAAAAATGTTCCATGTTTCTCCCTTAGTTTCTGGTTGCTTCAAGCATTCCTTTGTTTGTACATGCATCATTCCAGTTTTCTGTCTTTACATGATTCTCCTTGTTTATCTACACACCATTCTCCCTTAGTATGTGCATGTCCAAATTTCCTCATTTTATAAGTACACCAGTAAAATCAGATTAGCGACCAGCCCATTTACCTCATCTTAAACTGGTTAAATCTACAAAGACCAATTCCAAATAAGGTCAGTATTCTGAGAGACTGTGGTTAGGACTTCAACACATATTTTTGTCTGGGCACAATTCAACCTATAGGATTACTCAAGTGGGAGTTTCATGTCTTCCACTGACCATTTCCCTAAGCAAGTTACACAGTCTGTATCTCAATTTCCTTACATAGAATTGCTGTGAGGAATAAAGGTGCTAATATACAGAAAGTACTTAGAACACATAGTGATACTAAACTATTGACTGTTGTTATTCTTGCCTCATTGAAGTCGCTCTTCTTATTCCAGAGGTTGTTCACTATTTAGGATTTTTTTAAAATTTTAAGATTTACTTATGGTAGAGAAAGAGAGAACACTAGAGTGTAGGGAGGGGCAGAGGGAGGGAATCTTCAATCAGACTCCCTGCTGACTGCAGAGCTCAACATGGGGCTCAATCCCAGGACCCATGAGACCATGACCTGAGCTGAAACCATAATCAGACACTTAACTGATTGAGCCACCCAATACCCATTAGTTTCTTAAATTAATGTTTCATTCTTTTACAGCACGTAGGAAGTCATGTTCATGTTCAAGTCATGTCTTAGGGATAGACAATGTCATGAATTACAGTGGTTTGTTCGGAGGTGTCAGCATCAATGACATAATGTCTCCTGACCTAGTCAACCACCAGGCCAGCCTAGGTTCACAGATTGTGATCCCTCCTTATCATGCTATGATATGGTAAGAATCACTCCAGTCAGAATCTCTCCAGTATTCTATTTTTTTTAATCACTCCAGTATTCTATTTTTTTATAAGATTATTTATTTATTTATTTGACAGAGAGAGATCACAAGGAGGCAGAGAGGCAGGCAGAGAGAGAGAGGAGGAAGCAGGATCCCTGCTGAGCAGAGAGCCTGATGTGGGACTCGATCCCAGGACCCTGAGATCATGACCTGAGCCGAAGGCAGCGGCTTAACCCACTGAGCCACCCAGGCGCCCTCACTCCAGTATTCTAAAAGTGAATTAAGCAAATTAGCAAACTGGTCATATATGACTCCCTTCCAGAAATGTCATTCACCTTATAGAAGTTGACAAAAAGAAATGATGGAAAAAGACATCATTCAGCCCAGAATGATGCTTGAACACTATATAAATGTAAAATAATGTGACATAAAAAACCATGATTTTAAAATAATATTTATTTCATAAGAGTCTTCCTTCAGGAAACAAACACCAAAGTGAATACACTTCCTAACAGAACTGAACTAATAAAACAATTATTCCCAATTTAAATAAAGCATGCCTGATATTATAAGCCATATTGAATTGAAATATCTGCATTGGAATTTATAATTTCCAAGAGTTAATAACATGACTCATATATAAAATAAGCATGTGTCAACACTTTCTTTCTCAACAATGATGGAACTGGAGGATATTAAATTTAATTCAAAGGACAATTCATAAAGAACTGAAGAAAAAATTCTGGAATAAGAATTCTAGCTTAGATAAAAAAAAAAAAACTGGTTATGTCCTATAGAGCAACAATAATATACTTATATATTTGTGACTCTCTTTTTTTTACTAAACATAAATGATATCATTCCACATAAGGATGCAATAAATAATAAGAAGCTAAGAATTTTTATACTGTCATCTCACTTTTTTCAATATAAAGTAAAATATAGAGACAAAGAATTACTTATTTTAATTATATATTTTTATGATATAACATTTCAAAGATTAATTACATTTTACCAAATAAGAATTGCATTATATTTATCTTGAAATAGACATTACACTTCACAAAATAAAAGAGCAAAAAAAAGAACAAATAAGAAAGTGGTGTCTGGGGCGCCTGGGTGGCTCAGTGGGTTAAGCCGCTGCCTTTGGCTCAGGTCATGATCTCAGGGTCCTGGGATCGAGTCCCGCATCGGGCTCTCTGCTCGGCAGGGAGCCTGCTTCCTTCTCTCTCCCTCTGCCTGCCTCTCAGTGTACTTGTAATTTCTCTCTGTCAAATAAATAAATAAAATCTTAAAAAAAAAATAAAGAAAAGAAAGTGGTGTCTGATGTAAAAAATCTATGCATTATTTTTTTTAACCCCATTCTTTCCTCTAATCAATATGGACTCTACATATCCTATGACTGCGTGCTCTAAACGTGGGTGCAGCTAATATCAATTAGGAGAGATTACATTTAAGGATAGTTCAATGTAAACAGACAGGTTTATAATTAAACCTATAAGTGAATAAATAATGAAGAAAACCATTTTAATTGTTTGTTCAAAATAATCAGTATATAGTTGTCTTTATATATTTTCACTATTAAAAATTAAATTCAAACTATGAATTTCTAATCTCCTATTATGCATTGACTGTAATCTTCATCAGCAAAGCTAAACCTATTTCTAGTTCAGACCAGACAGTAGGGATGGGGGTTAATTATGATGATGATGAAGTCAACCTGATTTTTCCTTGAAACTGAATATTTTATTTTAATTTAAACTTTTTTCTTGCCCTTTCCTTTCTGTAGACAAGGTTTCTCACTATCAAAGTTTATATATAGAATACACTTTCTTCAAAAATTAAAGTTTATAATTAAGGAACTTAAATAGCATGTTTAGTATAAAATTTAAATAAATGTGTCCTCCAGGTTGGGGTAAATATTGTAAATGCTCAATAAATTAAGAAGGCATTCATTTGAAATTTGTGAACATAGATTTTGTGAGCATAGAAAACACTAAAGCAGCACAAATAATGAAGACATTAAATCAAAAGAAAACAAAATTTTAGATAACTTAGCCTGCACAAAAATTTAACTCTTTCTTCTGAATTAGATGATCTTAGAATATAACAGTTGATAACTAAATGAAAAATATTAATTGAAAGTACCTAAAGTGTTCTTTTTTTAATTTAGAAAATAACTAGTGCAATATGTCATTACTGATATATACCTAAACTGACACATTTAATCTTATTTTGAAAAACTAAATGACCAAAACCAGCAGATTAATTTATAATTTAAAGACGTTGAATATAAACTTACAACTATATATGTAGTATATAAATACATATTACTTGTGAAGTGTTTTGATTTCAGAATTAAGTTACTAAGGACATATCACTGTGATTCATTATTCTCATTTTACTAATATTTACTGTGACAAATTTTCTTGAAAATTACTATTGATTACAAAACACAACAAAAAATATACGTAGTGTAAGAGAAACTGTAACAAAAGTTTGTATATGTTTTTATTAATTTATTTTTATGATAAGCAATTAAATTAATGGGATGTTAATTATTCATTGTGAAAAGCATACTCAGAATGTTTTCATTCCTTTATTAATGACATTTACACATTGAATGAGTAATTAGGAAATGAGCTCACGCCATATCCTTTCTGAAGTGTATTGATAGTCAATGGATAAGATCATGTTTATTAGATTTAGTAAAGTATCAAGAGACTGTATTCTACTAACATATTTAAATAAAAATAAAAATTGGTCAATGTTTCTAAGTGGAGGAAGCAGTAGGTTCCATTTTATCCTCCTATGAAATATACTCTTACCACAGTGCCTAAATGGATGATAACTTTCGATTAAAGTGTGATCCATGGATCAGTAGCACCAGCAGTACCTATTGTGAATGCAGAATGGCATGACTCACTTCAGACCCATTGATTCAGAATGTACATTTTAATAAGATGTGCAGTGACTCCTATGCACATTCAGTTTTGAAAAACACCAGAATATGCAATAACTTAAACTACTGCTCTTATAAACAGTGTCATTTTCCACACTCTTGGTTTTCAATTAAGCCTTCTTGTTGAAAGAAAATGATAAAAAAAGACTTCTAAATTTATTGAGTGCTTTGGAACTTTATTTTGCATTAATGAGTTAATTAGAAAACCTAATGTTTGGGGGCACCTGGGTAGCTCAGTGGGTTAAGCCTTTGCCTTCAGCTCAGGTTATGGTCTCAGAGTACTGGGATGGAGCCCCACATTGGGCTCTGTGCTCAGCAGGGAGCCTGCTTCCCCCCTCTTCCTGCTTCTCTGCCTCCTTGTGATCTCTTTCTCTCTGTCAAATAAATAAATAATCTTAAAAAAAAAACCCTAATGTTTGGCTTTCTTTAGTTTCAAACTTTTCCCAAAATATGGAAAACAGTTAGCTGTTTTACACTATACCAATAAATTAGTTTGTGATAAAAAAAAAAAACCAACCACAATAATATCAAGATTAAAAAGAGGTAAATGAAAAAAATGTTCTAATGCTTTTAGATTGTTTTTGGAAAAGGGCAAAGTGAGTGATAACATTATATGCTTTGTTAATTTAATTACCCATATTGAAATATCTAGGTTACTCAATAAAATGATAAAAAATAGTTCTTCATTTAGTTTAAAAAAATTACACAAAATATATTGGAAGGAAAATCAACCAATTAAAAAAAAAATAAAAAGATAAAGAAGGTGGAAAAAAACAAACAAATAGAGAGTGAGTGCCAAATATGAAACAAAAATAAAATGGTTGATAATTCCAAATATCAGTAATTAAAATAAATATAAGTGGACTGGTAATACAAAATGAAGAAAATATTATCATGCAATTTTTTAAAATTATAAATTACAACTATTTTTAAAAGTCACCAAAAAAATAAACAAGGTCAAGGATAGCTCATGAAAATTTGAAGCCCATAAAATGAACATACTTTCAATAAAGTATTAAAAAAAAAAAGCCTTAGGAAAAAGATCAGTACAAATAATAAAATGTTTAATTCAACAGGTGTATACTACAAATATGAAATTTTACAGACCTAATAATATAGCCTCAATATACATAATTTATATCACATACATGTATGATATATTCCCATATTTATGTATGAATTAATACCCTCATTTTATTATTTAATAGCTCTAACACAAAATATCAGCAAGGACATATAAGATTTAATATATTCAATTAATCAGGTTGATATAGTAAAAATAGAAAAAATGATATCTTACAGAAGTACAAACTACACAGAATTTTTGAAGCATGCCCAAAAATTTTAAGAAAATTGATCACATAACTTATTATGAAGCCATTCCAATTCAATTATAAAAGATCATTATTATATCCAACTACCCACTTTTTTTTAATCACAGTGCAATTAATTTACACATTAATCAGAGAATTCCTATTTATTAAGTAAGAAACACTTCTAGGTACCTCATGTAAAAGGACAAAAATCAAGTGAGAAATTATAAAATCTAGAAATAATATTAAATATAAAATTTAAAGTATTTTAAACCATGTCTGTCCTAGGTAAGCTAGTATTATCTCATCACTCCCAGCATATGTACATCTTCCCTTAGATGATGGTTGTGTTTTTTACCTGTGATCTCTGCTGGTTAAATCCAAGACAATTTCTGAACATGTAGTTTTTCTGTCTTTTTATTTATTTAAAGATTTAATTTATTTTTTTGACAGAGAACACAAGTAGGCAGAGAGGCAGGCAGAGAGAGAATGAGAGAGAGAAGCAGGCTCTGCACTGAGCAGAGAGCCCGATGCAGGGCTCGATCCCAGGAGCCTGGGATCATGACCTGGGCCAAAGGCAGAGGCTCTAACCCGCTGAGCCACTCAGGCACCCCTTTTTTTAAATTTTTTAAGTGGGATACTCACCTCCAGCTCTCTACATCTCCAGTGGGTAATGAACAATACTTTGTATTTTTCTAGGGAGGTATAATTGACATATAAATGCATAAGTTTAAGGTGTATAACATTTTGATCTGATACATATATATAGTGCAATATGATTACCATCATAGTATTATCAAACTCCTCTAACATCTCTAACCCTGGCCATAGAATTACTCATAACATGAGTAGGTATGAAGGGAGGAATTCAGGATCTGAGTACTACAAGAGGTAATGTTAGATAAGCCCAGTTAGTTAAGATCAAGTGAGTCCTCAGAAATGTCTATTCTAGGCCTATAAGCATGGGGTAGTGATAAATGCAGAGTCAGTCAAACACCAAATCTCCAAACAAACAAGAAATGTGAAGGAGAAGTAAATTTACATTAAAATTAAAAGCTCAGATAATAAGGCTGCTATCAGCTTGCATAAAGGATATCAGACTTTTAGGAATATGGAAAAACAAACAAATAGCATGAATACAGGTTCTGTGGCCGAAACCTAGAAACTGACCAAATTAAAGACATAAGTACAATCAGCTTAGATAGAGGACAGCTCCGATCATTAATCAATCAGATGAGTTGACCAAAAAAAAAAAAAATCAAAATGAATTTTCAAGCTTTTGTGGATCAAAGATGTATACCAGTCAATGGACTGATAACAAGGCTATTACCTGTACTTAATGCAGAGAGAATTATCAGAACAAGACAAACTTAGGCAAACATAAGATTTGGGCTTGGATCCTTTGATCCCAAGGTTGGGCCCAAGGATCCCTGAACTTAATACCAAGGAACTTACATGGCTGTGATTTTATATTTTGTGTGCGGATTGCACATCTTGTTCTTTTGTGAGCCTTTGTGGTTTATGGAGATATTCTGGGTATTTATCACATGAACTGGTTGGGATGAATTATTTGACACCTATGGTTTTGATCCTTATAAAGGTCAACCAAACATACACAGCCCAAAACAGCTTATATTCTAAGATATTTCCGATTGGAAAATTGAAACTAGATTGTAGAAAGGGGAATTGGTCATTTCAATTTTTTATATAGGCCAAGGTGCTGCACAATATTATCTTCAAATTTTATAACCCAGTCCTAATGGGAGCCATATTGTGCTTAGAGTCTTAGGATAAGGTAGACCATCAAGGTTTAAGAATGAAAAAGGTGAATAATGTTTCAAAAGTGCCTGGTATTATAAGAGCATTGGGAAAAAATAACTCCTGATATTGGATTTGTATGCATCCTTGGATATTGCTAATGTGACCTTATTATACCTCTTAGGTTTGCTTTCCCTTGGAGAAACATGCAGTATGATTTTATTCTCTCAACATTCCAGAAATAGTCATCTGTGGGTTGAATTAATAGTAGATTAATGTGAATTCTTGATAGCATGCAAATATTTCATTGTGATAATAATATTTTGTCATGAGTTAACACTGAAAAAAATTGTTTGCATTGCGTATTACTTTGAATATTACTCAATGTGGCTAGAATGAGAACAGTATCAATGACTTTGCCTCTCCAGACCTGTTTTGAAATCTATGTAATCTGAAGCACACAGAGACATTTCACAGATTGTTATGAAGAATTCTGATCTGCAGTTACAAACTACAATAAAGAATTCTCTATGTTGAATGACTTTATAGGTATTGGACATCTTACATCTGGACTTTTACTCTGGCATCTATCCCAAGTCATTAAACAAACAGCCAAAACTGAATAAGAACCTTCATATAAGTAAAACATAAAAGCAGTGAAGGTAGCAATAAAATAAATCTTGACATAAGAAATTATGATTTTTCAAGATTCCATGGAATTAAAAAAATCCATAACCAATATCACATTTTATCTGAAACTTTTATGAGAAGATCCTGCTGTTAACTCCACTGATATTTAGGCACACAGAGCTCTGGAATTAGAGAAATTCTCCCAATTTAAGTGTAAATGTGTGGTCCATTTGCCAGCTCACATGAAAACAGATTATTTTACAGTCCTCCAGAGGAAAAAAATAAGTCACAACTGCTCAACTTTACATTAGGATTTTTCAGTAAGATTTATCTGAACCAAGTTGAAGATGAGACAACCTCTCAGAAGTTTCATTATGATACAGAACTGCACTTTCAGTTAAGAAATCATTCATTTTTAATACAGCTTAGTCTGGTCACCCGTGATCACACACAGAGACTAACATATTATCTTGCCTAAACTGCTGGTACAAGGGGTAGAGGGGGAACTTATCTCCAAGATTTATAGATAAAAGAAAACATAGGCAAATTCAAATGAATGTCAAGCTCTCAGCCATAACAATGCTAAACTACTGGTAGCATGCAACATTGAATGCTCTCAGTACTGAACTAGAACTCAGGTGTGGCTCCGAGCCATAAAGCATATTATCCTGCATTTGACAAACATACTTAATTGCTCAGATTGATAGACCATCAGTAATGGTTTACTGCATGGTTAGGTCATCTAACCATCTACTCCTGAATTATAAACACATGTGTATAAGGTGTCTCCCTAAGAAAACAGGTATAGCAATCCAACCACAAATTTCCTCTTGATGTTTACATATTCCATGCTTACAGGAAACAATTCCATAAAGAGGAAAGCAAAGAGTCTGTTAGGAGGTATACCCAAACCCACCAACCATCTCTTTTTATTCAAAGAAGGCTGCTAAAGAGCGAGATGGTTTGGTTTAGCCATCCTTAACTTCTTAATAATGATACCTGGCCATATTTTCTTCTCATTTGTTTGAACTTACAGGTACCCAAGAATCAGGGGGTAGGAAAAAGGGAAATTCAAGGAGAAAAGTCTAAGACTGTACTTTCTTCAAATAGCATCTTCAGAAGACAGGTGCACTACTCTCCATTTTTATTGTACCGGCTTTACTGTACCACAATAGCACATGGGTGGACTGGTTCATTTAGTCCATGTTGAGGGTACAGGATACGTGACCTTAGAGACTGGCTTTGATTTAGGTGATATTAGGGTCTTGTATTAGTTTCCCAGGGCTGTTTTAATAAACTACGATAAACTGGGGGGCTTAATACAACCAAAATTTAACCTCTCACAGTTTTGGAGGCTAGAATCCCAGTCAGAATGTTGGCAGGGCCATGCTCTCTCCCCTAACTTCCACTGGTTGCCAGCAGTCTTCCGCATTCCTTGGTTTGCAACCACATGATTGTAATTGCTGTCTCGGTGCTCACATAGCCCTCCTTCCTCCATGTATTTGTGTCTGTGCATGATTTTCTCTTACCTTTCTGTTTCTGTTTTTGTGTCTCTTATGCTTGATGTCAGTATTCTTGGAATAAAGGCCCATGTGGCTCCAATATAACTTAATCTTAGCTTGCGTTTTAATTACAACCTAAAGACCCTATTTACAAATAAGGACATATCCATGGTACTAGTGATTAGAACTTTGATATATCTTTTGGGGGGACAAAATTCAGCCCTATACAATCCCCCTTCCACTAGTCCCAGAGTGCAACTGTGACAGAAATGTGTTAGCACTGGGGACTTGATAGAATTCATCACTTTAAAAAATAATAGACAATCTCTATCACTGTCCTTTTCTTAATAACATTCATCATAACATTTTCAGATCTTAAAACAGAAGTCAGTACCTGGAAAAATGAAAATTTAATCATAGAGCATCAATATTAATGCAAAGAAACTCTGCTCTAATAGTACTTTTTTTTGCTGTCTGTTCTTTGTAAATTTTTTTGTTTTTTAAATTTCTATTCAATTCACCAGAATTTATTGTTTATGCACCACAACCAGTGCTTCATGCAATACATGCCCTCCATAATACCCAACACCAGTCTCACCCAACTTCCCACCCCTACCCCCTTCAAAACCCTCAGATTGCTTTTCAAAGTCCAAAGTCTCTCATGGTTCATCTCCCTCTCCAATTTCCCTCAACTCCCTTCTCCTCTCCATCTCCCCATATCCTCTAATAGTATTGTTTTTTGAATCTACTTGTATGTGGCATATTATGCCAATCAAATAAATAGTTAGATACAATAAATAGTATTTTTAAGGAAAAAAAATAACTTCAAACATTTAAGTGTAATCCTGTTTCCTTTTCCTTTATTCCCAAGTCTGAGATCTGTGCAAGTCTATAAATATACAGGATAAAAAAATAAATAAATAAAATAATAAAATAAAATAAAATAAATTGTGGGGGTGCCTGGGTGGCTTAGCCAATTTTGCCAGCTCTTGGCTTCGGATCAGGTCCTGATCTAATGCATCATGGGACTGAGCCCCATGTCAGGCTCTGGGCTCAGGATGGAGTCCACCTGAGGATTCTCTTCTTCTGCCATTTCCCCCACTCATGCTGGCACTCTGACTCTCTCTGTCTCATAAATAATCTTGAAAAATAAAAAAATAGAATTGTCCCTATGCATTCACTTCACTGAATCACAGAAAATATGAGAAGCAAAATCAATAGGAAATATGCATCCTTCCACAGAATCTAGAAGAGAAAACAAAAACAGAAACAGACTGAGAATATATAATAATACAGAGAATAAAGTGGTGTTGTCAGAGAGGAAAGGAATGGGGAAGAGCATATTAAATGAAGGGGACTAATAATAATCCTCCAGTCATAAATAAATGTCATGGGGATGAATGTATAGAGAATATAGCCAATAGGGAATACAGCCGATAATGTTGTAATACTGTTGTATAGTCATGACACTTATCTTGGTAAGCAATGCAAAAGATATAGAATTGTGGAATTACTATGTTGTACAACTGAAACTAATGTAGCATTTTAAGTCGAATATACTCCAGGAATTAAAATTTTAAAATAAAGAAAATGTGCATTCTTATAATTACTTAGAATATTAAAATTTTATTTTAAAATAAATCTCTAAACTTTGGAATCAAGAAAGTAAGCAAAATTTATATTGATCTCATGTTTATCTCTGAGCCTGTGACCAAAACGTGATAGGATTCTACCATTATTTTAATTTACAGATGTCTCATCTTTATTATTTACCTCAAAACTAGCATCATTTATGAGTATTGGAAAAATTATAATATAAATTGTACTAGATTTTCAAGGCATAACTGATTACAAGTACAAAGTTTTAACTTAGGACATAAAATCTCATTTTTTCCTTAGAAAATATGATGACTTCAATTGATAAATGCAAAGAAGTTAGGTTTTAAATCTGTGATTAAGCAAGAATTAAATTTTATCAAACACATTTTGAAAATTCCTTAAACTATCAAGTGTATGCCTGTATGTGTGGTTGTTTGTGGTGTGTGCGTTCTTTTCACAAGTCAACACACTCACTTTTTCCTCTATTTCTTGGATTCTGCATCAGGTAAAGTACATGTTTTGATATTAAATCCAAGTCGCATTAACAAATCAAATGTTAGAATTTAAATCTGGACTTATGTGCAGTTTGTTAATTGTGCAAAAAGTGCAATTAAATTGTGTTAAAAGTGCAATTAAACAATTGCACTGTGTGCATGCCCACTCTAGGAGAGAGGTTATAGTTGCTAATATTGACAAAGGAATCATATTTATGTTTTCCATTGATCAAGAGTCAGCCATTGAAATGAATGGGACACCGATCAGCCAACATTATATAAAATTTTCCTTCATTCTGTCTTTGTTATGACACAACTGATATTACAAATTTTTACTTAAAATGCATTATACTGTAATTACATCACCTATAAAGAAGCACAAGCACAAAAGTATACTGCTAAAGTCGAATACATTAATATGTAACAGGCACCTATTAAGTAAAATAGTGAGAGCAAACCATTGAGTTTTAAACTACTTTTGACTGCTGTACATTATCATTTTTGTTAGTTATGTTAAGCCCTACAGAATGTGGGAAGCATATATAGAATTTGAAGTTACTTAACTTTATGTAATATCAAACAGAAATATAGAAGTACACACTAAAATTTATTAGATATATTTTTAGCTGATAATAAAAAAAAGTTAGGAAAAGAAGCTGCTGTGTTACCACAGTCTATATGATTTAAAATGTGTTAGATTATTCCTAGTAATATTTGATGATGTTGAAAGAAATTCTACATGTTAAGTCTCCCATACAAGTTAGCATAAAGGCTAAAAATACAACATCTTTTAACTTAAAATATATTTTTCTTAATTATATAATAATACAACTATACATTGTATTATATTTCATGGTGTTGATGCTATTTTTAAAATGTGACCTAATGTTAAATATACATATTTTACATAACTGAAAATATTAAAAGAACTTGTTAATTAAACCATGCTATTAGAAAGCTCTTCAAACTTTTTAAAACTAATACTTATGTCGGGCACCTGGGTGGCTCAGTGTGTTAAGCCTCTGCCTTTGGCTCAGGTCATGATCCCAGGGTCCTGGGATTGAACCCCATGTCAGACTCTCTGCCTACTTGGGATCTCTGCCTGTCAAATAAATAAAATCTTAAAAAAAAAAATACTTATGTAACAACATGTCTCTATAGACATGTTATTTAGTGCTCTCATATTTTTGGGTAAGAGTACCAGTTTAACTGAAATGATTCTCATTTCAGTATATCTGTTGCCTAGAATTTTATTCAGAGACAAAATTGCTATAACATACTAATTTTTTGTTACCTTAGTGTATCTTTATACTACTTAATTCAGAAATCTTTTGTTATCTACTAAGGCAGTTAGAGCGTGACTAATGTATGTTTTTATATTTATGTAGAAAATATTTCTCATCTTTTTCTCAATGAACTATGACTCCTAGTTGACAACTTGACAACATTGAAAAGGGCTGAGGAACAAAAATGTGTCCAGATAGCTATATAAATCTTCCTACAGAATTACTCACTCCTTTGCGCACTATTTATTTATAACCTTACTGCAAGACAACTCTCAAATTTTTACAATTTATTTGTGTATAAATATTGAGCATTTATCAACTCCTCTAATTAAATAAGCAGACATAAAAAAGCAGACTTTTATAAAATAAGACTTTTCTAATTACAATGGTAACGTGTGTAAATATTTTAATAAAAATCAAGACCAAAACATGTAGAATAAATATCTCTTTTAATATTACCCGTTGCTAACAATTTGGGGGGAAATGCCTTTAAAGCTGTTTATACACAGATGCAGAGAACGTGTAATACTTTGAGAGATAACTAAGTAGCAACTTTTTCATTTATCAGCTACTGACAGTTCCTACTGTGTCCTACACTGTGTAGATTCAAGTTATACAAACACTAGTGAACAGATACAGAACACTGCCTAAAGGAACACACTTTTGAGCATAAGAGAAGATTTAGGCAAGGTAAGTAAACAAAAGGAATATTAAGTTAGCTGATGAGCAGTGAAAGCTAAATCAGGGAGAAGGAATAGACCTTGTATGTGTTCTAAAATACATTTGCTTTTTTTTTTTTTCTGAGAAGGGTGATTGTTCTTATTTTAATTATTTATGGTTTTCCTGTGAATTTTTTTTTATTTATCCTTTACTAAAGATTTGTTACTAAAGCTTACTAAAGCTTTGTTGTTTGACCGCAGGTAGTTCAAATGCTCCACCACTCTCTCTTTTCCTCTGCTTAAAATCTGGGCAAGATGATAAGAAAGCCTGATTCCTCTCTCCTTGACAGAGGATGTTCAAACCAATGCAAACTCTGGCCAGGTGCATGGAAACGTCCATTCCAGTCCCCAGTTCTAATCACCATAAAACACGAAAACAGCTACTCATTTTCCCAAAGAGCCATTTCTGGACCTGCTTTAGAGCCTGCTTGCTTTCCCCAGAAAGACTTATTATGTGCGTGATAAATGTTTTCCTACCCTCTTGGGGTGTGTGTGTGTGTGTGTGTGTGTGTGTGTGTGTGTGTGATGTCATCAGTCTCAACATTTGAACCAAATTTTGGTGGGAGTTAAAGGATCCATCTCATCTCCACAGGATGACCACAACACTTATCCTGTCTTCCAAGACAATTTTATTATGCAATTTAGATATATGGTCAACATTCTGATCTCTGTATAATACTTATAGGCATAAACTTTATTTTCAGTTGCATCTTTTTTTTTTTTTAAGATTTCATTTGTTCATTTGACAGAGATCATTAATAGACAAAGACACAGGCAGAGAGAGAGGGGGAAGCAGGCTCCCTGCTGAGCAGAGAGCCTGATGCCGGGCTCGATCCCAGGACCCTGAGATCATGACCTGAGCTGAAGGCAGAGGCTTAACCCACTGAGCCACCCAGGTGCTCTTCAGTTGCATCTTTTTCTTGCTTGAAAGATGACCTGATTTTGTCTTTCATACGAATTGTAAAGGGGTTGATATTTCTTTATCATCATTTGATAGTCTTCAATGCATCTCACCATATCCATTCTCCACCCTGGCCTATACTCTGATAGATTAATCTACACAGACTATGTCAATAGGCTTCCTTAGCCTTGGACTTCCAGATGATTTTCCTCAGTGGGAAGACCTTGCATGAGATTTAAAGATTGAGTAGAAGTTGTTCAGAATATTAATTAGCCAGTTTCCCAATGCAGGCCACCTGTTAGTAATTGTAATCTTTACCAGTGTCACAAGTTTCAGGGGACCCTCCCGATACAACTACTCTTTCTATGTTACCACTTCCCCTTCTCATTTAGCAAGTTCCTAGCTGTGTTTAAATATTTTAGAACCCTAAATTCTGACCACTTTTTATAATTAGTCCTTTTACTAAACTGCCATGAAAATCCACATTTGGTGCATGAACTGTTTCTTGCTGAGCTCTGACAGATACTTTAAAAATAATTTTTTCACAGTTAGACACCGGAAAGGAGATTATTTTCCTATTTGGATAAACTCTAAGTTGCAAAAATAATACTAAAATGTGTGATTTAAAAAAAAAATAACAAGAACATCTTTTAAATTATTTAGGGGCACCTGGGTGGCTCAGTTGGTTGAGTGTCTGAGCCTTGATTTAGGCTCAGATACTGATATCAGGGTCATCAGGTGGAGCCCCATGTTGAGTTCTGTGCTGAGTGTGGAGCCTGCTGAGTTTCCATCTTTCTCCCTCTGCCTGTCCCTCCGCTCATGCTCTTTCTCTCAAAAAATAAATAAAATTTTTTAAAATATTTTGATCATTTAAGATAGCTTTATTTCAACATCAGTTTGCATTTGTCTTATATCATCCTTATCTTAACTATTTGTGTTCTCTAATATTCTTTCTTTATACTTCATTATTTTATTTCCTATAGTATCTTTGTTCAGCATTCAATTGCACAGAGTGCCTAGCACTGGAATTAACATTTCTGGAGTGGTGACTCATTTGTGTTATACTAAAAAAGAAATAATATCTGAATATTAGAAATGGTTTCTTTATGATTATACATCCTAAGATTTAGGAATTGTCCTGGACTCAGAATTCTAACTCTTTAATTATCAATAGTATTTTTAGTCCCTTTTAAAATAATACCAACTGGACTGTTTAGAATGTTTTACTAGGCACTTCACAATCTTCACATAGATCATCAAATCTAAGATTCTTTTATGATATTCACAGATAAGATTAGACATTTAACTAATACAAGACTTTTTTTTTCTTTCCAGCTGCACTTTATTTTAGATTTGGGAGATGTCCTGCTTTTTCATTGTATCCAGACAGTATGTTATGGTAATCATATGAGAAAACTTGACAAATTAAAATCAAACAGAATGTCTCATGTTCTGTGTCCATTACAGTCTAGCATACTGTCAGCATGTTGCCTTAGATTTACCTCTTGCTAAGAAATGTAGAACAGATAAGAAAGTTGTGGAAGACTAACCCCAGATTTAAAACAAAATGGTAATGTTCAAATGATATTTAAAATATATACAAATTATGATTTTTAATACGCAAAATAATATGTAACACTGTGTTAATCCTAAAAAAAATCATATGTAAAGCTTTACCAAATACACTCAGAAAACTGGAGCCCCTCCTCCAAAAAAGAGGCTTAGGTTTGCTATAGACACTATACTACGAGAGGAAGAAAGATCTGATTCTACAGCATTGTGTGGCTAAAAATATTGAATACCAGATGGGCTGCATCCCAGGAATTTCAAGGATCTCAGCTGTAGAAATCTTACACATGAAGCATTAATGATATTTGACACCATCTACAAAGTAAGCAATATACCCAATATCTGTAATACAGTGATGTGATTCTGGTTTAGGAAGAAAACATGAAAACATGGTTAACAATTATAAGACTGCCAGTCATTAATGTTAATGCAGATTAATGCTAAAAAATAAAACAGGAATGATCTATGATTATCTAATGTTAATTGTTAGCAATGTCTACCCAGATGAGGGGAAACATAATGTCTGACAACTGCTCCAAGTCTTTAGTACTCTGTTGGTAACAGACACACCAGATTATTATCCCTGACACAGAAAGGTAGACAGGGACAATTGGTCTTCATGAAGTAATACACTAGGGATTAATTTTATAGACAAGATTCTTTGGGAAGAGTATTATATTTCTTGTATTTTCAAGAGAAATTAAAGTCAAATGTCTCTAAAGTCAAATGCCAAAAGCAGTAATTTACTCAGATGTTATTATAGATACTTTAGGCATCGATTAACTACAAGCTATAGAACTATGGTTTATGCCAACTAATAATGGAGCATTAACTCTTGAAATTTAAAGTTTATAATATTAATTGCAGAGATGTTGTTAATTCCATTCTCTAAGAAAAAGTCAATTTCTGAAAGACTATATAAAGGTAATTCCTGGTTTACTAATACTATTGGTGCAAATAGTGCATGACAGTCCAAAGCTGTCCCATGGGTTGACAATGCCCTTTATCACCCACTTCAGAATAACAAGCAGATATCTGGTATAGAGATATGGTTTTCTTTAGACTGTTGTAGAAACCAAAGAAACCAATAAAGTCCACTTCTCAACATATCTCTGGCCCTGAAGGAGATAGTAGCTTTGCATATTAGAATTTTCCAATGATGGGCGCCTGGGTGGCTCAGTGGGTTAAGCCGCTGCCTTCGGCTCAGGTCATGATCTCAGGGTCCTGGGATCGAGGCCCGCATCGGGCTCTCTGCTCAGCAGGGAGCCTGCTTCCCTCTCTCTCTCTCTCTGCCTGCCTCTCCATCTACTTGTGATTTCTGTCAAATAAATAAATAAAATCTTTAAAAAAAAAAAAAAAAAAAAAAAAAAAAAAAAAAAAAAGAATTTTCCAATGCTTTCCCCCCAGTAAAATATTGTTCATAATTAATGTAATTATTAGTTCTGTATCTTAGGAACATGATGAATTTATTAGCTGCACAGAAGTTCTAACCCAGATACTTTTCTATTTTTCTCACAATTTCATAATCTTTCATTTTTAAATTATTTTCCATTAAAGTGATCCTTCTATCTATCCAAATCATATTTTTATACGTATTCTTTTAATGTCATCATTCCTACTTCTTCCGGTACTGTGTTATAAAGTTTTGTTACATTTTAAAATTTTGACTTTTTATACCTCTTTTTAAAACCTTACAAATGAAATTGATTTATTGCACCGTCTAAATTCAGTAAGATATCAGTGTGAAATAATTTTTTGTCACTGTCTTCAACTACGTTTTCTTAAGTACCATTACAGCATACTTGGCAATCTCATTTATTACTATCTACTTAATATGTATAACATGGAATCATCAAGTTTAGTCTTATTTAACCTTTGAGCATGTATTTTTCCTATCATCCCAGGGACAGAGAGTTCTGGAATTAATGACTGTATAGGGATGATAATATAGTCTGTTTATTCAATCTACCTCTATTTAGTCATATTTTCTCTTTTGGGTCTTTGATTCACAGCGGTCAAAAGAAGAGAAAAAGAAAGGATGGGGGGAATAAATCCCCTACCTAAAGGTGGTATTATTGCAGGCCTTGCCTGACTGTCCGTGCTCAAATTCCTGCTCTTTCATCAGCAATAGGGCTTTCACTGTAAAAATATGTCCTCTGATATAACCTCCTCTGTGGCAATTCTCTCATTCTTGTGGTTTCCTTTTGGAAGATGCCATCTTTTGTATTCAAGCCTAGCCAGCTTTCTTGCTGTACAGTTGGACTTTCAGACAAATAACATATTTTTCCCAAGTAAAAGAGCGCTTTCTAATGAATTATCTCCTTTCTCTTTGATGTCTTCCTTTGCTTTATTATCTTGTACAAAAATAGGCACATGATACCAATGGCAAATCACGTGATTCAGCAGGGTTTAAGGAGATAATTATACAACATATCTTTTTGTAGGTACTTCCAAACTGTTTTCAAACCTCTTGTACCCTCCTCCCAAAGTCTGAGGGAATATTAACCTTCCTTCTATGAGGAAAAAGAACCTTTCATCATGAACACTTTCTTCCTGAAAACTACAAGTTTATCCACTCAATTATCCAAGGGTTATCTTCTGTATGTATTAAGGGTAGTGGTAGAGCAAAGTAACTATTGCAGTTGCAGGGTTATTTGGCCATTACTACATCCTATTAGAATTTATCTATTTGTGATCTTTAGAATATGACTTTTCCCCCTGTTTTGAGCTTAGTGATAATTGCAGTAAAATGGTAAACATTTTGCTGAACATCCAGTTACATAAAAATTGTTAAATTAGCTATAGCTTTAAACATTACCTTTAAAGAAACATCTCTCTCCTTTCTTATAGTGTAAAAAGTATGATTGATTATTGTCTAACACTACTGTCTCCATTCCTCAAACTCACAAGACAAAACCATGTTATTTAAACCATTTTTTTAAGTAGCTAATGACCAATTAATTGCCAAATCCAACCAGCTTTTTTGTTTTGTTTTGCTTTCTCTTTTTCATGACTACCTCAGGTTCTATGTTATATAATTTTCATTACAAATTAGCCAAAAGCCTGATTTCTTTTGACTAGTCTATTTGTTACATTCACTTGGCTGCACATCAATATGGGCATGGGTGAGCACAGGTGTCTGTTCCTTTTCTGCTCACATCATAGGACCAAAGCACTGTTTACAAAAAGAGCATGGCAAATGGGTCCCACTATACTTCTGAAGCCAGAAATTTCAAACAGATCCTAGAAACTGCAACTAAATTTTCCATTCTCATAATGCCCCTTGAAAGTTTTTCTCTCCACTGATTATCCCTGTAGAGGAGATATTTCACCCAAGAGCTAGGAAAAAATCCCCTCATTTATAGGATAGCAAACGTTAAACTGAGTACTTACTCTACTCCTATTCTCCTGTTCCGAGCTAAGGAATTGTCACTTATGGTATGCAATTACTTAGTTCATACGCAGTTCTCAACACATTGCAAACTGGATTAAGAATTTTTCCTCGCTTAATCAAAGAAATCAAATGACATTCTGTTGTTTTTCTTGTTTTTCATGACCTTGACACTTTTGAAGTCATTATTTTCTTGTTTTTCATGACTTTGATATTTTTAAAGAGTATTGGCCAGATTAATTTATGAAATGTTCCTTAATTTGATTTGTTTGGTGTCTTCTCATGATTAAACTGCAGCTATGTGCTTTTAGGGGAAAAAATACTAGAAAGGTTCAGTTCCTCCTCTAATAATATCAAAGGATGAGGTTAACATGATATACCACTGAGGACGCTTACTTTGATCATTTGGTTAAGATGGTGTCGGCCCAATTTCTCTACTGTAAAATTACCATTTTCCATTTCCATACTCTAGTCTCTGGAAATACATCACTATGTCTGGCTCATGCTCATAGTGGAAAGGTTTAATCTTCACCTCATAGAGGGTGGAACTACCTACATTTATTGCTTGGAATGAGTTTGTATGGAATATTTGCCTCTATTGTTTTCTATTAACTGTATCTCCCATATATCTCTGTTCTGTATAGATTTCCCCATTTCTAATATTAAATATCTTGTCTGTGCTACCACTGTCTCTCCACTGGACTATTTTGTGGTTTTCACCAAATTACCCATAGCCCTCTCTGTAAAATTTTCATACTTTCTTGTTATGAAGCTTACAAGCTGCTGTTTGGTTTTGACTCCTACTAATATCTTTAGCCCTAACTTGTCCCATGATTCTCATTTCTCTACATCTCTTAGTTATGTTGGCTTTTCATAAGTTCACCTACTTATTATACTCCCTCTTGCAAATAGTTACACATTTGCCCACCAAATAGAGTACGTCTCCCATTCCACGTCACCTAGAAAACAAGTTATTATTTTTTTTCTTTTAATGGCAGGAAGAAACTCTTTTCTGACATTCTTTTTTTCTTTCTTTCCTGACATTCTTAACTCAGAAAATCTTAGCACTAATATTTCTCCTTAGCAACATTTGCCATCATTGCAATGGCAGATTGTTGTTTTTGATGATAATTTAATCAGTACACAGTCCCCACAAAAAAGGGAACTAATCTTTTTTTTTCCCCAATATTTCATTTCTAACATAAAGCTTAGACACAACATTTTGGTGGTACTCCATAAATTCTGATTGAATAAATTGCATTAATTAATTAATTCACTCATAAAGATTAACTAATATTTAGATCAAGTTTATTTAGGAATTATTACCCGGGGATCATCTGGGAATGATAAAGTAAGTATTAAGATAGTGGGTTGATACTCTAATAAAGTTTGTATCTTTACTGCTGTTTCCCCATTTGCTGGTCAATGACTATTTGTTCTCTTCCTCTTTTCCTGCTTTTATAGCACTGCAAGTTGTTCATCATTTGCAAGGCATTTAGATTACTTTATAATTAACTTCTTTGACTCATCACTGACTAGAAGTTCATAATTCTTCTCTATTTGTTTCTTTTTATCCTGATTGTCTTTTTCTGGATTGTTGAGATTGCAATTTACAGAAGTCAACTTCAAGTAACTACATATAAAAATTGTCTTACTTTTAATGTAAAATATAAATGTAAAATTAGAAGTACATTATGAAATGATTACAGAAATTGAGTTAATTAACAAACTGTCACCTTACATAGTTATCTATTTCTGTATGCATGTGATGAGAACACTTAAGATCTACTCTCTAAGCAAACTGTAAGTATGTAATACAGTACTATTGACTATAAGCATGGTATTGAAATCAGATCTCCAGAATGTACTAATCTTGCAGTTGGAAGGTTAATACGCAGTGTGACTTTATGGAATTCAGGGACACATTAAGGATGAGTGGATCAAGGACTTAGATAGCTTTCAAAAACTCCCCAATTACTTCTCTCAACTGTTTTATCTGCTTCTCTCTATTCAAATCTTTTACTCTTCTTTCTCAGCCAATTCCACCACAAATATGTTCTGTATTTACATTCCCCTCTACATTCACCAATCTCCCTGGTTTTAATAATGGGGTGAAGGACTTTGTATTTCCTAATTAGTTTGTTAAGCTAAGAGAGCCTCTGTAAAGCAGTATGTTAAAACTAAATACATAATGGAAACTGGACTTGAAAATTTCCTAAGCAGACAAATCCATTTATGTATGTATGTATGTATGTATGTATGTATGTATTGTTGAGGGGGGCAGAGGAGGGTAGGGAGGGTCATGGGAATAGGGAGAGAGAATCTTAAGCAGGCTCCATGCTCAACACAGAGCCTGACTTGGGGCTTGATGTCATGACCCTGAGAGGGTCATGAGCCAAAATCAAGAGTTGAATGCTTAACTGACTGAGCCACCCAGTTGCACAAAGACAAAATCATTTTAGCCATGTAAGCCAAATGAAATCTGCCCTATTTCAAGAATAGAAGTAAAACTTAGGTTATTTCATATAAATGCTTCTGAAAATAGTAAAAGAAATTTAATTTTCAGATTGCCTGGGTGTCTTAGGGGTTAAGCTTCTAACTTTTAGTTGAAGCTCAGGTCAGGAAATCAGAGTCATGAGATCAAGTCCTGCATTGGGCTAAAGAAGAAGAAACTTAAATTTCACTTTCCTAAAAGTGGTGTATGATAATCTCATTTAACCAATTATATGCCATTGTAATAGCTAATCATTGTAAAGGCTAAACAACTTCCTCACTTTCACTTTATAAGCCATTCTGTAACTTCATGTCCCTATGTTTCATACCAGTTTTAAATTAGAAAACTCCCAGTTCATCAACAGTTCTCACATGAACAATAAAATCTTACTATTTGTTGATTTGATGGTTTTAATTTTGCCATTTCTGGAATTGACAAGAGGTTTGAAAAATATATTGATGAGTAAATTCTCAAGTTGAAGATATGTTGATGATAAATCTTCTCATTCCACTTTAAGTTCTTTAAATTTCTACCTGAACAACATTTCTGGATAACTTTATGGCCCCACCTATATATGAAGAGGAAATATTCTTCACAGAGTTGTAAATTGGATTTATTTAGGTAACTCATACATACAATTTTTATAATCTGGAGATATGTCTACTGTATAGTATATATTTATATTGTACAGGTTTTTGAATGGCCTTTTGAATATTAAATTGTTTTAAGTAGATAGGAGAAAATTTTAAAAGGAGATGAACAGAAAAAATATAAAGAAGTGCTTTGCTCATGAGGTTAAGCAAAAACTAATATGAAATATTGAACTAATTAAGCAGCAAAGTTACATTGATTGTCATAGTCTCAGGATAATAAAGACTACTAACTTCATTATTCAAAATTTTAAAATAAAACTGAAACTTTAGAAAATGAATATTTTTCAAACACATAATTTGTAATATGATTTTCATATTTAATATAATAAATAACTTATATTTTAATGCATATTCCTTTGACTTCATGTTTGTATGATCTAGTCTTTGCCTGGTGAGAACTTTCATTTGACATAGTTTTCCTGTGAACCTTTAAAAAGCAAAGCAGGGATGTGTGGGTGGCTCAGTTGATTAAGTGGCTGACGCTTTTTTTTTTTTGTAATTTTATTTTTTTTTAGTGTCCCAAGATTCATTGTTTATGCATCACACCTAGTGCTCCATGCAATACCTGCCCTCCTTTATTTATTTATTTATTTATTATTTATTTATTTTTTAATTTTTTATTTTTTATAAACATATATTTTTATCCCCAGGGGTACAGGTCTGTGAATTACCAGGTTTATACACTTCACAGCACTCACCAAAGCACATACCCTCCCCAATGTCCATAATCCCACCCCGTTCTCCCAAACCCCCTCCCCCCAGCAACCCTCAGTTTGTTTTGTGAGATTAAGAGTCACTTATGGTTTGTCTCCCTCCCAACCCCATCTTGTTTCATTGATTCTTCTCCTACCCACTTAAGCCCCCATGTTGCATCACCACTTCCTCATATCAGGGAGATCATATGATAGTTGTCTTTCTCCGCTTGACTTATTTCGCTAAGCATGATACGCTCTAGTTCCATTCATGTTGTCGCAAATGGCAAGATTTCATTTCTTTTGATGGCTGCATAGTATTCCATTGTGTATATATACCACATCTTCTTGGTCCATTCATCTGTTGATGGACATCTAGGTTCTTTCCATAGTTTGGCTATTGTGGACATTGCTGCTATAAACATTCGGGTGCATGTGTTCCTTTGGATCACTACATTTGTATCTTTAGGGTAAATACCCAATAGTGCAATTGCTGGGTCATAGGGCAGTTCTATTTTCAACATTTTGAGGAACCTCCATGCTGTTTTCCAGAGTGGCTGCACCAGCTTGCATTCCTACCAACAGTGTAGGAGGGTTCCCCTTTCTCCGCATCCTCGCCAGCATCTGTCATTTCCTGACTTGTTGATTTTAGCCATTCTGATTGGTGTGAGGTGATATCTCATTGTGGTTTTGATTTGTATTTCCCTGATGCCGAGTGATATGGAGCACTTTTTCATGTGTCTGTTGGCCATTTGCAGAAATGTCTGTTCATGTCCTCTGCCCATTTCTTGATTGGATTATTTGTTCTTTGGGTGTTGAGTTTGCTAAGTTCTTTATAGATTCTGGACACTAGTCCTTTATCTGATATGTCATTTGCAAATATCTTCTCCCATTCTGTCAGTTGTCTTTTGATTTTGTTAACTCTTTCCTTTGCTGTGCAAAAGCTTTTGATCTTGATGAAATCCCAATAGTTCATTTTTGCCCTTGCCTCCCTTGCCTTTTGCGTTGTTCCTAGGAAGATGTTGCTGCGGCAGAGGTCGAAGAGGTTGCTGCCCGTGTTCTCCTCAAGGATTTTGATGGATTCCTTTTGCACATTGAGGTCCTTCATCCATTTTGAGTCTATTTTTGTGTGTGGTGTAAGGAAATGGTCCAATTTCATTTTTCTGCATGTGGCTGTCCAATTTTCCCAGCACCATTTATTGAAGAGGCTGTCTTTTTTCCATTGGACATTCTTTCCTGCTTTGTCGAAGATTAGTTGACCATAGATTTGAGGGTCTATTTCTGGGCTCTCTATTCTGTTCCATTGATCTATGGGTCTGTTTTTGTGCCAGTACCATGCTGTCTTGATGATGACAGCTTTGTAATAGAGCTTGAAGTCCGGAATTGTGAGGCCACCAACGATGGCTTTCTTTTTCAATATCCCTTTGGCTATTCGAGGTCTTTTCTGGTTCCATATAAATTTTAGCATTATTTGTTCCATTTCTTTGAAAAAGATGGATGATACTTTGATAGGAATTGCATTAAATGTGTAGATTGCTTTAGGTAGCATAGACATTTTCACAATATTTATTCTTCCAATCCAGGAGCATGGAACATTTTTCCATTTCTTTGTGTCTTCCTCAATTTCTTTCATGAGTACTTTATAGTTTTCTGAGTATAGATTCTGTGTCTCTTTGGTTAGGTTTATTCCTAGGTATCTTATGGTTTTGGATGCAATTGTAAATGGGATTGACTCCTTAATATCTCTTTTTCTTCTGTCTTGCTGTTGGGTGTAGAGAAATGCAACTGATTTCTGTGCATTGATTTTATATCCTGACACTTTACTGAATTCCTGTATAAGTTCTAGCAGTTTTGGAGTGGAGTCTTTTGGGTTTTCCACATATAGTATCATATCATCTGCGAAGAGTGATAATTTGACTTCTTCTTTGCCGATTTGGATGCCTTTAATTTCCTTTTGTTGTCTGATTGCTGAGGCTAGGACCTCTAGTACTATGTTGAATAGCAGTGGTGATAATGGACATCCCTGCTGTGTTCCTGACCTTAGCGGAAAAGCTTTCAGTTTTTCTCCATTGAGAATGATATTTGCGGTGGGTTTTTCATAGATGGCTTTGATGATATTGAGGTATGTGCCCTCTATCCCTACACTTTGAAGAGTTTTGATCAGGAAGGGATGCTGTACTTTGTCAAATGCTTTTTCAGCATCTATTGAGAGTATCATATGGTTCTTGTTCTTTCTTTTATTGATGTGTTGTATCACATTGACTGATTTGCGGATGTTGAACCAATACCTGCCCTCCTTAATACCCACCACCAGGCTCACCCAACCACCCCTCACCTCCAAAACCCCCAGTTTGTTTCTCAGAGTCCACACTTTCTCATGATTTGTCTCCCCCTTCATTTCTCCCAACTCATTTCTCCTCTCCAACTCCCAATGTCCTCCATGTTATTCCTTATGCTCCACAAGTAAGCGAAACCATATGACAACTAACTAACTCTGCTTGACTTATTTCACTCAGCATAATCTCTTGCAGTCCCGTCCATGCTGTTACAAAAGTTGGGCATTCATCCTTTCTGATGGAGGAGTAATACTCCATTGTATATATGGACCATATCTTCGTTACCCATTTGTCTGCTGAAAGACATCTTGGCTCTTTCCACATTTTGGCGATTATGGCCATTGCTGTTATGAACATTGAGGTACAGATGGCTCTTCTTTTTTTCACGACATCTGTATCTTTGGGGTATACCTAGTAGTGCAATTGCAGGATCATACTGTAGCTCAATTTTCAATTTCTTAAGGAATCCCCACACTGTTTTCCAAAGTGGCTGTACCAACCTGCTTTCCCACCAACAGTGTAAGAGGGTTCCCCTTTCACACTTCACACACTTTCATAAAACACTTGTGGCTTCCTGTCTTGTTTATTTTGGCCATTCTAACTGGTGTAAGGTGTTATCTCAATGTGATTTTGATTTGAATCTTCCTGATGTTTAATGATGATGAACATTTTTTCATGTGTCTGTTAGCCATTTGTACGTCTTCTTTGGAGAAGTGTCTGTTCATGTCTTCTGCCCATTTTTTGATGTGATTATCTGTTTTGTGTGTGTTGGGTTTGAGGAGTTCTTTATAGATCTTGGATATCAGCCCTTTGTCTGTAGTGTCATTTTAGAATATCTTCTCCCATTCTGTGGGTTGCCTCTCTGTTTTGTTGGCTGTTTCCTTTGCTCTGCAGAAGCTTTTGTTCTTGATGAGTCCCAAAAGTTCATTTTAGCTTTTGTTTCCTTTGCCTTTAGAGACATATCTTCAAAGAAGTTTCTGTGGCTGATGTCAAAGAGATTACTGCCTATGTTCTCCTCTAGGATTTTGATAGATTCCTGCCTCATCTTGAGGTCTTTTATCCATCTTTGTGTGTGGTGGAAGAGAATGGTTGAGTTTCATTCTTCTATACATAGTTGTTCTATTTTCCCAGCACCATTTAGTGAAGAGGCTTTTTTCCCACTGTATATTTTTTCCTGCTTTGTCAAAGATTATTTGACATTGAGTCCATATCTGGACTCTCTACTGTGTTCCATTAGTCTGTGCCCATTTTTGTGCCAGTACTATGCTGTCTTTGTGATCAGAGCTTTGCAGTAAAACTTGAAATCAGACAACATGAGGACCTCAGTTTTGTTTTTCCTTTCCAATATTTCCTTAGCAATTCGGGGTCTCTTCTTCCATACAAATTTTAGGATTGTTTGTTCCAGCTCTTTGAAAAATTAAGTGGCTGACTCTTGATTTCAGTTCAGGTCATGATCACAGGGTCATGGGATCAAGCCCTCCATCAGGCTTTGCATTCAACAGGGAGTCTGCTTGATATTCTCTCTCTCCCCCATGCTCTCTCTCTCTCTCAAATAAATAAATCTTTTAAAAAAAGGAAAGTACAACATAATACCCATATTTTTACAGACCATTCTGTCAATAAACATATACACATATTGCTAAACAGGGCTATTTTCCCTAAGGTACTAGTTTTCCACACTTTGTATTGATTCTGGGTATGTTCTACAATGAATTGAAACAGAAAAGCAAATGCACTTTTACACAAGTGAGCTGGTAGTGTTACCCAAATTGCTTAAACAATACCGTTAACAAGAATATTTCAAAAGAAAGCTTCACAGTTCTAAATCTTTAAAGAATCTATCCCTGAAAGAGAATCTGGTAAATTGCAAGGGTAAAAGTGAAAATGGTAGGAAATAGAGATTTCAAGGAAGTGTCAGCAAATGGACACTTAAGAGACTGCAGCTGGGACAAAGAGCTATCACTGTGGGGGAAAAAAGGATAAAATTATAGTTAGAAATTTCCAAAATGTTGGGGCACCTGGGTGGCTCAGTTTATTAAGCCTCTGCCTTCAGCTTCAGTCATGATATCAGGGTCCTGGGATGAAGCCCCGTATCTGGCTCTCTGTTTAGCAAGGAGCCCGCTTCCCTCTTCTCCCTCTACCTGCTTCTCTGCCTACTTGTTATCTCTGTCTGTCAAATAAATAAATTAAATCTTTTAATAAAAAGAAATTTCCAAAAGGCATATGTATCTTATTTTTTCACTGTCTTGGAATCACTATTGAATTTAGTACCTCCTTAGGTATCCTGAAACTTCCTCAGACATTAAAATTAATGATGATAATTATGATGATGATAATGATGATGCCAGCAGACTAAGAAGTCTGATGAAGTCAGTTCCTCAGATTTTGGATTGTTCAATATGCCTCTATACATAACACTTTCATCTAAGCTCTGTTTAGCAATACTGAAATGTAATCTGGAATCCAAAATTTAATGTAATTAAATAAGAAGCTGTTGGCATTCATCTAGATACCTGAGACACACAGCATTTTTTTTTTACTTGTACATTATTTTCAAAAATGAATCTGAGGATGATGAAGCTCAAATTTTTACAAGATTCTGTGATGTGTAAAAATATAGGAAAATGGGCTTCCAACTCAAAATGAAATGTTATAATTAGATAACACATAAATACATGCACCAATCAATAAATGTAATGGGGGAAAAAGCAAAACCCTAAAATAAAAAATGCCATTATATATCAAAATTACACTGACCTCTTTTTTATATTTTCTCATTCATGTACTAAATTTATTTTCTTTTTTCTTAATTTATTTGTTTTTTTGAAACTAGGTACAACCAGCTATATATCAGATTGTGTGACATAAATCTTTCATTTCATAATTTATATCCTATATGATAAAAATATAAAAAGTCAACTAGAAAATACTTTTTCTATGAGAATAATATCATATTAGTTGCTCATAGAATTAACATTACAATGAGCAAACTTTTGGGATTGTAGGATTTTAATCTAAGTACACTTTTTCTTACAAGGAATCTGTATTATTATCATGTAAAACATTATCTGATGACAGACTCACAGATTTCCACTGAAATATCAATGCAGAAAATTAAGACTCATTACTTTAAAAAAGTACTTGGTATACAATCTAATACTAGAATCTGGGCTACTGACATCCTTGTACACAGCCAGTGGAATCCTATTGAGAATAATGTACAATGTCCTACACACCCTCTTAATCACAGGAAAATGGCAAATTTAAAGGAAAGAAAGTTTGGCCTTCTTCTTTTTTTTTTTTAAGATTTTATTTATTTATTTGACAGAGAGAGAGAGAGAGAGAGAGAGATCACAAGAAGGCAGAGAGGCAAGCAGAGAGAGGAAGAAGCAGGCTCCCTGCCAAGCAGAGAGCCCAAAGCGGGGCTCGATCCCAGGACGCTGGGATCAGGACCTGAGCTGAAAGCAGAGGCTTAACCCACTGAGCTACCCAGGTGCCCTGAAAGTTTGGCCTTCTTAAACTATTTCTAGGATCAGAGATCCTACCTATAAATCAGAGATTTCTATTCCCATAGAAATACTATGGTACTTGTCAGGTTAAAACTTTCTACAGAAAGCAGGGCTCTTTGAAGGAGACTGAAATCCCTCTTCTCTTCTATCTCATTGTTTTCTTCTTAATTATATCTATATGGGCTGCACAAAAATTAGGTAAGTAGATGAACAACTTACATCATGTAAGGTATAGTTTTAACAGACAAATACTAGAAATGTAATATCCTTAGATGATAGAAATTAAGTACGTATTTTTTTTCTTTAAGCTATTGGTCTTTGATAATCCTAGACTTTAATTTCCCTTCCTAAAATTAGTTAAGTAATATTAGTCTGAAGTTCATCTTTCTTGACCTTGAGAACTCGAGTTTTCTTCCAGTTAATGTGTCCATATAGATATGGGAGTCTGTAAGCTATGCTTACAGGCATCACAAAGCTATACTGCATGCCCACCTGTCACCTTATTCAGTGAATGAGCACTTGATGGCTGCAACTCCTCAGTGTATTTTACAAAAATCACAGGACTGGTGACTTATAAGCCACTTTATCTCTCCCTAAAGCCTTTCACAGCATTCTCTTTTATTTATTCAATCTCCAAGTTACATCTTATATAAATTGTAACATTTTCAAAGTTTTGCTGAAATTTAGTTATGATAGAATTACAACCTGGTGATAGAAAGTGATTAGTGTAGTTATGATACTGACTGATAACCTGTCACATAGGTCGACTATGTTGCTAGAATTTTCTCGCCCTTCTGTTTCCCTGGCCTTTGTTGCCAATATTATCCTCACACATATCCTTCCTATCTAAATTCCTGGCCCCAAATCTTAGGAACACGAAGAAGAAAGGAGAACAATGGATGCCTTACCATTCTCACATCCAAACCCCCCATTTAACAAACATAATCTCAGACAGGTTTTTCTCCTAAAAAGAGAGAAAAACACGTTTTTTTTCTTATCCTTCTATTGGCTGGAATTTTTTCTGACCCCCAAAATAAATTTTAGTTTGCACAGAAGAAAGGTTCATTAAGAAGTTGTGCATTTCATCCATTAACTTGAATGAACCGATTGAAAGTTTTCCAATGCTATAGCAACACAAATTTAATTATGCCAAAATTTTCTCAGCTGAGAATCAACAATTTCCTGTCTTTTGTTTTGTTTTAAAGAGTTTATTTATTTATTTGACAGAGAGAGAGAGAGAGAACCAATAGGCAGAGCAGCCGACAGAGGATGAGGGAGAAGGAGGCTCTCGGCTAAGCAGGGAGCCCAACACAGGGGGCTTGATCCCAGGACTCTGGGATCATGACCTCAGCCAAAGGCACCGCGTAACTGACTGAGCCACCCACGCACCCTAACAATTTCCTATCTTAAGAATAAAACTTTAATTCTCCAGATACTCTTGACTTCTCTCTCTCCCACTGTACATTTGAGCACCTAATTCATCAACAAAACATGTGATCTATCTTTAAAATCTTTTATAAATGGACAATTTCTTTTCACTTCCTTTACTATCACCTTGGACAAAGCTACCAATAGTTCTCACCTGCATTGTTGTAGTCATCTCCTGAGAGGTCTCCCTGTTTCCACACTTGTCATTTTTCAGTGTATTCACACGAGAGAAGTCTAATTGATCCTTTAATCATCTACACAAACTTTTACTGGTTTTATTTTGACCTTACCTCCTCTAACTTTCCTCCTCATGCATTAGGTTTCGGATTAACCTTTTTGATTTTTCTGTAATACCATCTATTTTCTTGACTAAGGGCCTTTGTGAAAGCTGTTTTCCTCACTTCAAATACTATTACCCAGATATCTATATGTATCATTAGATAGCTATACATTTCATATCTATATAGTCTCACTCAGGTGATGTCTTCAGTCTTTGTTCAACTGCTGTCTTCATACTGAGGTCTTCTGGGACTATGCAAATTATAATTGGTTGTCATTTATATCCTGTCTCCCTTTTCTATGTAACTCTTATTATCAAAACTTATTTTTTTAGATTGTTTTCATTCAGCACTCTGTTACATGTAAGTTACAGGAGGGCCAATATTTATCTTCTGTTTTACTCTTGGATGTAAGCCCAATGCCTAGATGGAGTGCCTAATACATAAAATGAAAAATTTTTAATAAATGACTGAATTAGAGATTGTACAAATTCACCATTGGAAATTATTTTAATTTTTTAAAAGATTTTATTTATTTGTCAGAGAGAGAGAGATAGCACAAGCGTGGGGAGCAGCAGGCAGCAAGAGAAACAGACTCCCTGCTGAGCAAGGAGCCTGATATGGGACTCCATCCCAGGACCCTGAGATCATGATCATGACCTTAGCCAAAGTCAGACTCCTAACAGACTGAGTCACCCAGGCACCCCTGGATATTACTTTAATAACAAAAATTGAGATAGAATAAAAATTAATTACAATTTTTAAAAGTGAGGGGGATAGTAACAAATGGGATAGATTAGAGAAAGGGTAGTATGCCATGAAAAACTCTTGAAATATTTCTAATAAATAATTAATAATAATACGGACACCATTTTTTTTCCTTCTTACACATATAGTGTTGCAGTAAGAACTTCTGTACATTATTTTATGTTAGATGACTGCTTTATATCCATAATTAATGAGTTGAAACATTTTTCCCTGTTTCTCATTTTAGAACCTAAGTTAGTAACCACTATCCCGTCCTGCCTCATATTTAATAAGTTGCTTTTAAGCCTGGTTCTAAATAAAGATAAACCTTGAGTCTGCTTAAAAATCATGTTGCTCAGTTTTTATCCTCAAAATATGAAATCTCAATCCTCAGGGGTGATAAACAGAAGTCTTTTTAAATAAACAAGTAGCAAAAAGTTTCCAAGTGGAACTGGTATGTAGCCAGTGTTAAGAACCATGGCTACAGAGCATCAAAAAATAATTCAGCCAGAAAATAAACCATCTAGAAAAATGTTTTATTCATTGGAAACTGCAGAAACTAAGGGCAACAGGAAACAAAAGAAAAAAATTTGTCATCAGATAGATGTATAACTCCACAACAATCATTTCACTAGCTTCTGAAATAGCAAACTAATTTCTAATAAAATATTAGGCAGGAAATTAAATCAACAATAATATAAACAATTTGCATGATAACTAACAATTCTCCAAACAATTATTTTTAAAAATCATTAACATACACATTGTATTAATATTCACCAAAACGTTTTTTACACGAAAGAACATGCAATGTGAGTTCAAAAGTATTGTAAGCACAAATGGCTATTTCTCTAACCTACTCTAATTACCAGTGAACAATAACAACAAAAACTGAAGAATGTGATTACTGCAGAAAATGTAGTATTCATTCTCTCAACACAGTTTATTCAAGCACCTATCTTCCCCAGGTTCAGGAAATATTAAATATGCATAAAAAGCTAATCTTATACTCAAGAAAATTGAACATTAGAGGGGAGAAAAATAGTTTGAAGAAAACTACTATTAAGTAATATATGATAAATGATATAGGAACTAATTGAACTAGCTGTGATAGGAGGGCAAAGAAGTAAGTGAAATTAGTATAGTACAGAAGTTAAATAAATAACATTTTGAATTACACGGATCTGAATTTTTTTCTCAGCTTCTACTCTGGCAAGTCAGGTAGATGCACACCAACATCCAAGCTCCTCTTATTAAATTTAATACTGCCAAGTTTTAGCTGGATACATGTCCTACTTATTTGATATTTTCCTTTCCAGCTGATTTGTTCCATGGAGAGACTAAATTCTGCCCAGTGAAATGCAACAAACAACAATGTGAGCATCTTCTGGTGCACAGCCTGAAAATGGAAGTGTGAGCACTACCCAGCCTTTCCTTCTTCCCAATGTCAAGGAAGAGAAATTGTTACATGATCTTCTTATATTGTAATACTGGAATGTGCTATTGGTCTTCTGCCTTCCGCCTCACTACTTTAGTATGTGGTAAATTATGAGGAGTATGTTGGATGTTATAAGAAGTGATCCACACTCCTAATCCATTGCATTTCAGTTTTTAAAGTCTCAGTATGTCTACCTTCATTTACTATAGAAATGTATAGACATTGTCATACCACTACATTATTATACCACTAGACTCTATTTAAACAAGTTATACAACTTTTCTTTGCCCCATAACAAGCACATTTGTAATCATTTAACTGGTTTCTTAAAGTGGCAAAAATACAAGTGAGATGAAGAAGGAGTACCTAACCTATGGGAATAGGAGAGGAAGTGATGGTATTAATACAAGAGCCATTAAATGATGATCAAGATGACTGAAGGTGTTGGTCAGAAATCAATTTCCTAAAGAGAAGCTGTACCTAATCGAAGTAATCCAGAGGGACAGAGGATTCCAAAAATCCAGAGGTACTAAAATACCTATATATTAGAATGTATAACTGAGGATTGTATATTGGTACTTGAAAAGAAAATATTTTTAAATGTATACTTACAAAAAAATGACAATTAAAATTACACATTTTGCTCTCTTTTAATCAATTAATTTTTAATTTTCATTTTTTATTTTTTTAGAGAGAGAGCATGCATGCAAGCAGCAGCAGAGGTGAGGGATCGGTGCATAGTAGAGAGGAAGAGAGAACCCTTACCCTGTGCAAAGCCAGAAGGGGGGCTCAAATCCCATGACTCTGAGATCATGACCTGAGCCTAAACAAGGAGTTGGATACTTAACTGACTGAGCCACTCAGGCTCCCCTTAATCAATTAATTCTAAATATCTATTTTCTTCAGTTACTATCAGTCAGCTTAATTCAAAGTATATTACCTGATTTGGGTAATTTTTGATAGAGAACATGAAAACATATCAGTTAGATTAAAGTAGTCATCAGGACATACTATTTAAAAAATAAAGGGAATTTAAAACACTTAATTTTTTAGAGTATAACTCAATGTCAATTTTTTACTAAATTTCTTAAGCTATTTGGGAAAATATCAACTAGAAAAATTTATAATATGTAAAGAAGCTACATTTTCCACAAATAGGATAGTCATAAGTACAGTATTTTTTCCAGTAATATCCACCATCAGTTCAGATAAGCAGTCTTTTGAGAAACCAACTGTCTCATCTGATCATCTAAGAAAATTGCATATGATTTCCCTCTCGGGGGGGGGGAAACCACTCGGTATTTTTTACCATTTTATACTTAAATATGACCACTAAGTAGACTGTACTCATGTTGACTTTGGTTTTAAGGTAGCTATTATATCTTCCCCAAGTACTTTTGACTGGAAAATATAACTTTTTTTGTTGGTAAAATATAATCATCCAAGTTTAGAGAATATACAAGCTTGCAAATTATAGTCATAGAGAACAATGAAAATAAACAAGTACATATTTGGCATAAGTTTGGAGTTTTCATTCTTTGCATTTATCTCTTTATATAGTAGGAATTAATAATTTTAAAGTGATTCTAGTGTTCATCTGAGGACCATATATTAGTGTTCAATGTCAGTGAGATGGGCAAAATGCTCAGTATTATGTCATGTAAACTACTCTCACATTGTGTTAGAGTTCAACACAGAACTTTTACAGCTTCCTTCTCCATATCTACAGTTATCCAGGGAAACTAACTTTATTAGCTGACAGGTCAATTCATCTTCTAAAAATGTTACCACTTTGGATGTTTCATATGTGATATAATATATATATATAGATAATGATATTGATAAATACATCACACCAATGTTATTTGCCAAATACTTACCAGGTTGGAAAATCATGATGCTGTATAAATTTATTTTTCTCAAGAGATACATGAATTCTTTTTTTTTTAATTAAGATTTTTATTTATTTGACAGAGAGGGAGACCCTGAGAGAGAGAATACAAGCAGTGGGAGTGGGAAAGGGAGAAGCAGGTTTCCTGCTGAGCACAGAGCACCACGCAGGGTTTACTTATATTTTAATTTTATTATTTTTTTATCTTTTGTTATAGACACTATGCAATACATACTGCCCAAATATTTCAAAAATAGACCAAAAAATGTGACAATTATTCACAATTTACCATCCACACATATATAAACCCTCTTCAAATACATATTTTCCAGATACATATTTACATATGTACCTATAATTACATATATTTGTACCTATAATTACATATATATGTATATATAAACAAGCATACAGACACATTTTATAATATTTTTCTCAACAAAACACCATGAAGAATTTGACATGTCATTAAAATGTATAAAATAGAAATATTAATTTATTGAAATAAATAGTAACTTATTAAACATAGGTTATTACATTCATTAAACTATAATACTAAATTTTTAGATTAATATTCTATTTTTAAATAATATGTCCATGTATTCTCACATTGTTAAAATTACACCTATTAATATATTTTTATTATTATAATAAATGCCATGATAAATTTTAGCTTTGTTTTCTGTTTTGTTTTGTTTTTCCTGTTGCTGTTAAAAGAAAACAAGATGAAAGATGAGAAAAATCACTGAAACAGTACAGATTTTTCCTCCTGAAAATTATTCCAAGAAAACAAGACTAAAAACATTCATAAAGCAGAAATATAGAGAATTATGCAGGAGTTTAACTTTTTAATACATCTAAAAATAATTAAAAAAAATAAGTTTTTGAGTGAAACTTATGAGTGAAGGGTGTCAAAAGGTGCAAACTTCCAGTTTGGAATGATTAAGTCAGGTGTAAGAAATGTAATGTGGACGTGATGGTGACTATAGGTAATAATACTGTACTGAATTATATGAATGTCGCTAAGACAGTAGAATTTAAAAGTTCTCATCACAAGAAAAAAAATAATTATAACTATATATGGTGAGGGATGCTAACTAGACATACTGTGGTGATCATTTTACAATATGTACAAATACCAAATCATAAGGGTATATACCTGAAAGTAGTATAATGCTATATATTAATTATATTTTTTTAAAAAGTTTCTGGGTTTTTGTCAATTGTATTATTTATCTACTGATGTACAGCAAATTGCTTCAAAAACTTAGACCCTAAAATAAACAGTTATTATTTCATAGCTTTTTTGAGTGAGGAATCTGTACTTGACTTGGTCATCTTGCTCAAGGTAACTCACAAGGTTGGAATTGAGGTGTCAACTGAGGAACTGGGTTACCAGGTCTAGAACACACCCAAGGAGAGGGGACTATCTAACTGCCTCCATATCAGAAAGGGAATCACTGGGGGGCCATCCTAGAGGCTGTACACTACAACAAAATATTTAATAATATGGTCCATCATAACAGTATACAAAATTATGAGCAATGTTTGGTTGGACATTCTCCTGCACGGCAAAATGAGAAAGTAAATTAGCAAAATTTTCAGGATACCAATTCAGGTATCCTGAATATTTAGGATACCAATCTGAATACAAATGTATAAAACAATGTTTTATCTTAATCAAACCTAGTATTTCTTTGAATCTAAAAAAAAAAAAAAGAATGCATATGTGCAAATATATAATTATAGTAAAGACCATTCCCCAGGTGAAGTTCACACCACACTATACTAAGTGAATTTAGTTTTGTGAATTTGTGTGTATGTGTATGTGTTTCAATAAAGGGTAGTGACTTGGATATGTTCACCATCATATTCTCATTTTGTATCACTGTATAAATACTCATATACATTGAATGATGGATTGAATATATTATTAGTCTCCTTTAGTGCAAATTCTTTTGGTTAATTCATAAAATATATATCAATTTTTATGTAACTGAATGCAAATATATTTTTGCAAGTTTGTATTTCTTCTAACAAAAGATGAATCTTTTCCATGCCAGGATAGGGTTCCCACATTGAAAAAGTTGAGAACTACTGACTTTTGGACAGTGTAAAAATTATGTTCATTTTGTTCACTCTGCTTCTTAAAAAATATATTTTAGGGGACGCCTGGGTGGCTCAGTTGGTCGGATGACTGCCTTTGGCTCAGGTCATGATCCCGAAGTCTCAGGATCGAGTCCCGCATGGGGCTCCCAGCTCCACAGGGAGTCTGCTTCTCTCTCTGACCTTCTCCTCATTCAGCTTTCTCTGTCTTTCTCTCAAATAAATAAATAAAATCTTTAAAAAAAAATATGGCCTAAGTGCAAGTTCTTTAAGACATGAGATCATGAAAATGTCGTTCAACAGATATCACTGTGTAAGGAAGGTATAGGAAAGAAATGTAGATTTTTTTTGTTTGTTTTTTGTTTTGCTTTTTTTTAAAATTTATTTGATAGGCAGAGATCACAAGTAGGCAGAGAGACAGGCAGAGAGAGAGGAAGGAAAGCAGGCTCCCTGCCGAGCAGAGAGCCCGATGTGGGGCTCGCTCCCAGGACCCTGGGATCATGACCTGAGCCAAAAGCAGAGGCTTTAACCCACTGAGCCACCCAGGCGCCCCTGCAGATGTGTTTCTGATACTAGGTATATATTCTGTGAAATAAGACATGATTTCACTCTTTGAGTCTTTTTTGTTATTGCTATTGCTTTAAAGATTTTATTTATTTGAAAAAGAGAGCAGGAATGGCAGAGAGGGGCAGAGAAAGAGGGAGAAGCTGGCTCCCCATAGAGCAGGGAGCCAAATGCAGGGCTCCACCCTAGGACCCAGGATCATAACCTGAGCCTGAGCTGAAGGCAGATGCTTAACAACTGAGCCACTAAGGACCCCTGAATCTCCGTTTTAAATTGGAAATTGAGTTAATCCTGCCTGCATCAAAGAGTGTCACTGTTAGTATTTAATGAATACAGTAGAGAAAAAGAGCTAAGCTGAGAACAAATAATTCAGATTTCTCCCAAGTGTACCCTATAGTTTATGTACAATCAGTAAATTTAAAATTTTTTTAAATGCTCTGTAAACTTATGACCATAGTTACTGATAAAAACACATTAAATTATTTAAGATTATTTAATATTTTATAAATGTTCAATAATCAGTAATCAGACATATATAGAGGGGTAAGAATACAAATGTAATTAACTAAATTGATTACAAAATGGACAAGATATGTGAGTATATCTGTGAACAGGAGTTCCTGTTCAAAAGAATTCATTGCAAAAAAAAAAAAAAAGAATCCATTGCAGTCCAGAAGCCAAGCAATATTATTACAAGTCTGTTGTAAGTTACAGAAAAATCTATAATTATTTTAAAATATAGGTGTTTTACCCATATTTTATCTAATATAAATATTATCTAATATTAATAATGTGTATATCCAATGCATAGGGCACATACTAAAAAGAAAATCAAAATGTAAACAAAAAAATCATTAGATATTAACTTCATAAAACTATTTTTTTCAGAGAAAAAATCTCATAATCCTTATCTACTTCATTTTTTATCTGTAAAATCAGAGAACATGATCATATAATTGATATAATTCCATTCACTTCTGCATACAGGAAAAGATCAATATTTGGACTAGAGAAAACTATAAATAATCCATCAGAAAAGCTATAAATAATTCCAAAGGCAAAATTCCATGAAAATTTGTTCTTATAATAGAAATTATGTAAAGATATTGAGACTTACTATTTTCAAATATATTATTTTTTTTAAAAGATTTTATTTATTTATTTGACAGACAGAGATCATAGGTAAGCAGAGAAGGAAGCAGAGAGAGAGAGAAGGAAGCAGGCTCCCTGCTGAGCAGAGAGTCTGATGCAGGGCTCAATCCCAGGACCCTGGGATCATGACCTGAACCGAAGGCAGAGACTTTAACCCACTGAGCCACCCAGGCACCCCTCAAATATATTACTTTTAAGATAACTTAAAATATGTTTCAAGACACAAATATATTGGATTAAGCATAGTGATTCATTGCATTTAATTTTTTGTTGTTGTTGTTCATCAAATTTGAATATTCCATGTGTTAGAAAGAAGGCTATGATAATCATGTCTGGTAATATCAAATTTCTTACAATTAATATTAAATATTAAATCCAGATATCAAGATAGATATGATTTATCTGCTAAATCCAAAATCTTAAATTAATCTGACTATGAAATACATTGATTAAAACTTTCAAAAATATTTGAGTAATTCATAGTATGGACTTGCAGAAATATCTTAGTATTTGAATAGGTTTAATGTTTGCTGTAAAGCTAATGGAAATTACACATGAGCAGACACTTCATTCCTGCTAATGAATTCACCTATTTTTTTTGAAACAATCTGTTTTAAAGTTGTTCTAAGAGTTTTTTTAAGATTTCATTTATTTATTCATGAGAAACAGAGAGAGAGAGTGAGAGAGAGGCAGAGGGAGAAGCAAGCTCCCCACAAAGCAGGGAGCCAAAGGCGGGACCTGATCCCAGGACCCGAGGACCATGACCTGAGCTAAAGGCAGAGGCCTAATCATCTGCACAACCCAGGCAACCTCTAAGGGTTTAATCTTAGCTTGATTATCAATTATTTGCTTATTTTGCATTGGAGCTATAATGAACATCCTTATATTATATGGAAAATATTAAACTCTAAAATACTTAGCTGATTGAATACATACATAATAAGTACATACATAATAATTCACCATTTTCATTTCACTGTAAGTGTGTGTATGGATATAAAGTCATTTTTCATTATGCTGGTGCCTTAGATAGAAAAGACATTTTTTTTTTAAGTGGGTTAAAGCCTCCGCCTTCAGCTCAGGTCATGATCCCAGGGTCGTGGGATCGAGCCCCGCATCGGGCTCTCTGCTCAGAGGAGAGCCTGCTTCCTCCTCTCTCTCTCTGCCTACTTGTAATCTCTGGCTGTCAAATAAATAAATAAATAATCTTAAAAAAAAAAAAAGATTTTATTTATTTATTTGACAGACAGAGATCACAGGTAGGCGGAAAGAGAGGAAGGGAAGCAGGCTCCTCCCCGATCAGAAAGCCCGATGTTGGGTTCGATCCTGGGATCACGACCTGAGCAGAAGGCAGAGGCTTTAACCCACTGAGCCACCCAGGTGCCCCAGAAAAGACATTTTTAAAGAGTAGTCATCTGTCTAGTTCTCCAAATTTTTGAATCTCTCACTACCAATCTATCTTTTCATAAGTTTAAACCTATTTATCTTTACATCTAATTTTTGTTTATATATCAGAAAGGCTATAAATTTTGTTTGCTTGAAACAATATGCTCATGTTTATCTGAAGAAAATGAAATCACTTATCTTGGAAAGATTATCTGCAACAACATGTTTATTACAGCATTAGTTACTGTAGCCCAAAACATAGAAACAACCTAAGTGTTCATTTATGGATGAATGGATAAGTAAGATGTGATCTATTTACGTACAAAGGAAATTTATTCAGCCATAAAAAAAAGAAGAAAATCCTTATTTTTGCAACAACATCAATAGGCTTTCAGGACATTGTTCTAAGTGAAAAAAAGAGAAAGACAAATAGTGTATGATCTCACTTATACATGGAATCTAAAAATATACTGAACTTGCCGTTCTGGAAAACAGTATGGAGGTTCTTCAGAAAATTAAAAATAGAACTACCCTATGATAAAGCAACTGCACTACTAATTATTTACCCAAGAGATATAAAAATACTAATTTGAAGGGGCAAAATCGCACTGATTTTTATAGCAGCATTATCAACAAAAGCCAAATTATGCAAAGAGCCAAATGTCCATTGACTAATGAATGAATAAAGAAGTGATAAACACACAGTGGACTATTACTCAGCCATCAAAAAGAATGAAATCTTGCCATTTGCAAAGACATGGGTGGAACTAGAGTATGCGATGCAAAGCAAAATAAGTCAGTCAGAAACAGAAAAATACCATATGGTCTCATACATATGTGTGATTTAAGAGACAGAACAATGAACATGGATAAGTGGGGAGGAAAAAAGAAAGGGAAGCAAAACATAACAGATTCTTAACTATACAGGAAAATCTGAGATTTGCTGGAGGGGAGGTGAACAGGAGATGGGCTAAAATGGATGATAGGAATTAAGGAGGGCACTTGTTTTAATGGGTACTGGGCGTTATACATAAGGGATGAATCAGTAATTCTACTTCTGAAACTAATTATTTAATCATTAAATCCTATACCTGAATCCATATATGTTAACTAACTAGAATTTAAATAAAAACTTGAAATAGTTAAAAAAAAACTGAACACAGTGATACAGAAAGTAGACTGATGGTTGCTAGAAGTGGGAGATGGGAGCTAGGCAAAATGGATAAAGGGGGTGAAACGTACAAAGTCCCAGGTATAAGATGAGTCTTAGTGTTATAATGTACAGCATTACATTGTAATTGTAGTTATAATACTGTATTATATATTTGAAAGTAGATATGACAGTAGATCTTAGAAGATACCATCATACAAAAAAATTGTAACTACACATGGTGATGGATGTTAACTAAACTTATTGTAGTAAATGTTTCTCAATGTACACATATCAAATAATTATTTTATACACCTAAAACCAATACAGTGTTTACTATCTCAGTAACAACAAAAAAATACATGATTCTATAAGCCACAAAACTACTTTGCAGAACACTATCACCACATTATATTTATATTTATGAAATTTTAAAAACACAAGTAACATCTAAAAAAACATTTTAGAAAAATTTCACATTTATTTTATTCCACTCACAATAATCAGTGTTTTTAAATATATTTTTATATGCTTTGTTTCATTTACACTTCACACTGTTTGGACACATGTATCTTCCACATTTGGTGGCTTAAAAAAGTTCAAATGTTGAAGGATATCTCAGCTCCTCGCACAGTTTGTGAATGGATAAAGAAGACATGGTTCATATATACGATGCAATACTACTCAGCCAACAGAAAAGACGAATACCCACCATTTGCACCTACATGGATGGAACTGGAGGGGATTATGATAAGTGAAATAATCAAACAGAGAAAGAGAAATATCATATGGCTTTACTCATATGTGGAACATAAAGTATAGCATGGAAGACCACAAGGGAAGGGAGGGAAAACTGAATAGGAAGAAATCAGAGAGGGAGAAAAACCATGACAGACTCTGGACTCTGGGAAACATACTGAGGGTTACAGAAGGGTGGGGGTTGGGGGATGGGGTAACCTCGTGATGGGTATTAAGGAGGGCACACGTTGTAAGAAATACTGGGTTTTATATGTGACTAATGAATTGTTGAACACTACATCAAAAGCTGATGAGGTACTATATGCTGGCTAATTGAACATAATAAAAAATTCAAATGTTTCAATTTTTTCATTTTTTTAATTTTTTAATAAGTTTTTTTTTAAGATTTTATTTATTTATTTAACAGACAGAGATCACAAGTAGGCAGAGAGGCAGGCAGAGAGAGAGGGAAGCAGGCTCCCTGCCAAGCAGAGAGCCCGATGCGGGGCTCGATCCCAGGACCCTAAGTTCATGACCTGAATCAAACGCAGAGGCTTAACCCACTGAGCCACCCAGGCACCCCAAAATGTTTCAATTTTTTAAAGCTAACAATATAGTCTGATCCTCAGTGGCTCTATTTCAATCAGTTTGCTGACTCTTGCTGTAAAGCAACGGTATATATTTTCAGTATTTTTCTTGTACTACCTTCTTTTTTTATAAGTACTATTCTTTAAATTTTGACAGTTGATTTTTTTTTTCAATTTATTTTCGTGTGTGTGTGTGTGTTTCCCCCCCAGATGAGCAGGATTTATCACAACTGAATGCTTCTTGCTCATGACCAGTGATGATATTTCTGTCTCATTCAGAAATAAAACTTGTACTATACAGAAACTTCATATCTCAATTGTGAATAATGTTCCTCTATTTATATAGGTCATTAATATCTCAATCCCGAGTTGTTTTAGGGGAATTCAACATCTTTTGTTAATATGATGTTATTTCCCTTGTTCCCATTTATGACAGCATAACTTTTTACACTTAGGACTATAATAAAGAAGTTGGATAAAGTCCTTTATTTCCTTTTATCTTAACCTCTAAGATCGAGATAAATTGTAGTAAAGACTGATGTAGTCTCTCTGAAAAAGTGCCTTATTTTTTTTTTAAGTGTCTTATTAATTGGTTGCAGGAAAGTCTGCCAGACTACAAAGGGAGGGGATGTTTATGTATTTAAATAAGAAAAAGTTCCTCAGAGTTAACTCAAAAAGAGAAGTTAGTAAAAGCCCTTCATTCTAGAGAGGCAATTATGTTGAAGTACTTTAAGTAGGAAACTATATGATAATGGCATTTAAAATAAGTTTTAGTGTAACATGTAGATGAGGAAATCAAGGCCAGCTGCAAATGAAATAGATTTAAGAGGATCTTTCTTTACCATGTGAAATAAACACCCTTCAAATTATGTGTTATTTTTACAATAACTAAAGACAAAAATGGTTGTGAAAGCATTTTGCATATCTTGAAAACTCTACAGAAATCTTTTTCCTATTAGTTGAAATAATGTATGGCAATGTTTTGCACAAACTTGGAGCTCCAATGTCAAATAAGTAACAACTAACATAAAGAACAATTCAATGACAAGATAGAAGTAAATGACATGTTTCTTAAAGAATATCTGGGATGCTGGCGAGGATGCGGAGAAAGGGGAACCCTCCTACACTGTTGGTGGGAATGCAAGCTGGTGCAGCCACTCTGGAAAACAGCATGGAGGTTCCTCAAAATGTTGAAAATAGAACTGCCCTATGACCCAGCAATTGCACTATTGGGTATTTACCCTAAAGATACAAATGTAGTGATCCAAAGGGGCACATGCACCCGAATGTTTATAGCAGCAATGTCCACAATAGCCAAACTATGGAAAGAACCTAGATGTCTATCAACAGATGAATGGATCACGAAGATGTGGTATATATACACAATGGAATACTATGCAGCCATCAAAAGAAATGAAATCTTGCCATTTGCAACAACATGGATGGAACTAGAGTGTATCATGCTTAGCGAAATAAGTCAAGCAGAGAAAGACAACTATCATATGATCTCCCTTATATGAGGAAGTGGTGATGCAACATGGAGGCTTAAGTGGGTATGAGAATAAATGAAACAAGATGGGATTGGGAGGGAGACAAACCATAAGTGACTCTTAATCTCACAAAACAAACTGAGGGTTGCCGGGGGGAGGGGGTTTGGGAGAAGGGGGTGGGATTATGGACATTGGGGAGGGTATGTGATTTGGTGAGTGCTGTGAAGTGTGTAAACCTGGTGATTCACAGACCTGTACCCCTGGGGATAAAAATATATGTTTATAAAAAATTAAAAATTAAAAAAAAAAAAAGAATATCTGGGAACACATGAGAATGGACACAACTATGGATATGTCCTTAAGCATTTTATTATATTTAATATTATTTTAGGAGTCATGCTATACATTGCCCTTTCAACAACTAGGGTATCACACTGCTTGTAAGTATAATTTATAAAACCATTTTGAATCTATTTTCTTGATTAAAAAATTGTCTCTCTATAGCAATAATATAAAGGTAGTAGGATATGTCTTGTGCCATAGGTCTTGTTTTATGTATTTTATGCATGAAGAAAACCTATGTTAGACAAAATTTCTACTCATCTGTTCATTAACAAAATATAGGCACAGTACCTAGGACTAATTATTTACTTTTGTCAAAATGGAACATCATATATCTGTAAGTTTTATTCATGGCTTTCTACTCTCAAGTGATATTTTATCTGTTTTAGAATGAACCCACCTCATTCCAACATTTTAAATCAGTAATAAAGCTGAGAGATTGTTTTTTTTAGATTCACTAATCTAAAATAGTGAATTAATGCAAATTACCCCAAGGAAAATATCCCTACTCAACTATGTTCAATGAACACAGTCAGTGCATAAAAATAAGACAAATGAGTGAAAGATACTGGCCACTGGGCCCAGGAATGAGCAATGGAATGCATGCTTATCTCAGTGTTACCAGATGTGATTTTCTAAGAAAAACCTAAAATCTGAAACATTATGTAAAATGGTCTGATTTTAAAAACAGTGTATGGGCCAAACAAAGCAAAGCACACAATTCAAATGTGATTAATCAGATTTAATTTCATTCAGACAATTGTAAGATACTCTGTCAATTAGGATTTCATTAGATTGATAAAATGGATAAATAAAAGTATTAATAACTTAATTTATAATATTTTAATATTTTCATAACAAGAAAATCTTCACATAGACCATCAAAGAATGACACTTGATTCTATATAATTGATTCCTTTAATCTTTTCTGTTTGACATTCCTAAGAACTGGCTCTCACCTCATGGACCAAGATGAATACTGAAACTTCAGCCATTGCATTCACGTTCCATATAGAAATTCAGGAGAAGTTAAGATTTTAATACTTCTCTGAAAAGGAATTTGTGAGTTATGAAATAACACATTTGCTTTTTGTCTAACTGGACAGAACTAGTCACATGGCCATACAATGTGTGAGGTGGTAGTGGGAGTACTTTCTTATTTTAGGTCGCCATTAACCCAAATTAAAGTAAAACAAACAAACAAATAAACAAACAAACAAAAAACCAAGTATTTTATTATTGAAGAAGGGGAAATGTGTAGTGAGGTAAACAACCAAAGGATTCTGTTATAGCGTCTTCTCAGCATAGAGGTGAAGACAGTCTGTTGTGGAGCTTGATTGGTTTAGATAAATATTGTTACTTTCATTTTATAGCTTTATGACCTCAGTCAAGTAGCATATAGGCATTAGTTTGCTCATCATAAAATAAGGATAATAATGATACCTCACAGGTTATTATAAGAGTCAACTAAGTTCTTAGAATAGAGCTTACCACATAATAGGTGTCAGAAATATCTACTATCTCCAGTATATGGTGGAGAAGGAGAGCCATTATCACTCAAGGAAAAAACATCTGACATGATCCTAACTAAAAATGACCTAATCCTGACTGGTGTGAAGTGGTATCTCATTGTGATTTTGATTCGTATTTCCCTGATGCCGTGTGATGTTGAGCAAGTCAGGAAACTGACAGATGTTGGTGAGAATATGGAGAAAGGGCAACTCTCCTACACTGTTGGTGGGAATGCAAGCTGGTGCAGCCACTCCGGAAAACAGTAAAGAGCTACCCTCTTTACTTAGAGCTACCCTAAGACCCAACAATTGCACCACTGGGTATCTACCCTAAAAATACAAATGTAGTGATCTGAAGGGGCACGTGCACCCTAATGTTAATAGCAGTAATGTCCACAATAGGAAAACTATGGAAAGAACCTAGATGTCCATCAGCAGATGAATGGATAAAGAAGATGTGGTACACAAATACACACACACACACACACACACACACACACACAAATACTATGCAGCCATCAGAAAATGAACTCTTGCCATTTGCAACAACATGGATAGAACTAGAGGGTATTATGTCAAGTAAGATAAGTCAATCAGAAAAAGACAATGATTATGTGATCTCTCCAGTATGAGGAATTTGAGAGGCAGGGCAGAGGGTCATGGGGGGAAGGGAGGGAAAAATGAAACAAGATGGGATTAGGAGGGAGACAAACCATAAGAGGCTCTTAATCTCATGAAACAAACTGAGGGTTGCTGGGGGTTGGGGCATAAGAATAGGGTGACTGGGTTATGGACATTGGGGAGGGTATGTGCTATGGTGAGTGCTGTGAAATGTGTAAGCCTGATGATTCCCAGACCCCTGGGGCAAATAATACATTATATATTAATTTTATAAAATGAACTAATCCACTATTTGTAAAGAGCTAACCTTAAATAGTCATTTATTCCACTAGACCTACTAAATGATTTAAGGTTTACCAACTTTCCTAGGAATTTAGAATTGCTTAAAAAAAAGAAACATATTTCATATCCTAATGGAATTTAGAATGGAACAGTTTCAAGCAAGAACATAATCCTCAGAAAAACTCCATGTGGACAGTGTTTTTAAGTTCCCCCATTTTATAGATGACGACATTGAGGCAGAGGATGTTTAAATAATCTTTCCAAGGTCACATGGGTAAAAGATTTTGAAGCAATGCTAAGTCACAAATCTAAATTCCCCAAAACATAATTTTAGCTACAGAATTCCATTCACAGAGAAAAACCCTGTTCTTTAAACCTGAATGGTGACCTGAAAATGAACCTGCTTTCTCCACTGACTTTATTGAGTTTTGAAGGGATGAGCCAAGAAAAGGGCATGTGTATTGGACATCAGACCTGTCTCTGGGAATAGTGGGGGTAGTGAGAGAAATAAGTTTTTCTTCAGTCATATTACCCTAATTTTGTGGGTTTTCTCTCTTTTGTCATTTCTTTATTTGAAAGAAAAAAAGTAAAACTTAATAGCACTGCTTAAACATTTCAGAAATCCTGGCCAATTATTTTTGCAAGAAGGATTTAATCATAATCCAATCCTTATGAAGCAAATGAAAAGACAATGCAAAGTAATTTAAAGGAACACACTCTGGATATGATTGTTACTTGGTTGTGAATGTTATTCAAACGTGGCTACTTCAAAGACAAAATGCTCAAACATAAATAGCTTATTTATTTGTCTTACAAATAAACAAGTTCATTCATAACATTTAGAAAGTTGTCTCTTTTGTTTTCTATTGTGGCAAGCCCTAAAGCTATGTGCATGCATAACTAAAGATACAGACAAGATTGAAACTAATTTAGCTTTTTTCTCTCCAAATGCATTTTTAAAAGAGACTCCATTAGTCAAAACATTACATTCTTTGCTCCACTTTGTTCGAATCATGATGCTTATAATAAACCTATCCTCCAGCTATTTTCCATGCTCTTATTGTACCCACTGTTACTGATTATATAAAATGGCATACTGACGCTACATTTAACCCTCCTACTGTTCATTGTTAAAATTAGTCACTATGGTACCTGATCGCATCTCATATCTTTGCATGTTTGAAGCTTGCTGAACAAAGACAGCAGGCAAGTCCTGGATTTTGTTAGACAAAGAAAAGCACGTTTTAAAACAACAAAATCCCGATTATGTTTAATCTAAGAAGAGAAAAATAAAGATGAAAGAACAAGGTAGAATACCCTTGTTTTGAAAATTGTCAAATCTTTGTCATTTTTCCCATAGCATTACAAAAAGATTACTGCTGCTTAGTTCTTTTAACAGTATCAAGCATGCTTTGATTTGCAAGACATTGCTCTTTAAAAAAAGGGAAGAAAAGAAAATAATGTTAAAAAGTCAAAAAAGTATAGCATGAAATACAAAAAGACCGATACTAATTGACACAAATATTACACTATTTTTTCAGTGTGTCAAAAAAGTGTGATGGGAGATACCACGCTAGAAGAAAGCACACAATTTTTAATTTTTAGTGCCTAAATTTATTTCCTACACTTAAGACAAATGGATGTTGTGTTTACTTGTATGCAACAACTGGTGAGGCTGTATTTATTCAAACACCAACCTAGATGTTGCCATGAGGTATTTTTAGGTACAGATCTCATCTATAATCAGTTGACTTCAAGCGAAACAGATTGCTTGGATAATGTGTGCTGTATGTATCCAATCAGTTAAATGGCTTTAAGAACAAACCTGAGGTTTTCTTGAAGAAGAAGAAATTCCACAACATCAGCTCCTGACCAAGAGCCTGCCAGACTGTGTGCTACAGATTTTGGATTTGCCAGTCCTCAAAAGATTCTCTCTCTCTTTTTGTCTCTATCTTGCCATCTCTCTGTCTCTCTTTCTCTTTCCCCTCCCTCCATACCCACACACAAACACACACATTTATACATGTATGCATATATACAGAATAATAAATGTATACTTCTGTATTTATTCTGCTGATTCTCTTCTGCTTCTCTGGAGAACCCTGGCTTATACAATTGCCAAGCTTACTGTATAAATCATACAAATGCCATTTCTTAGATAAGGCTCATTTAATTTTCCTCTGAATTAATTCAAACTTAATACACAGAACTTAAAGAACAGTTAAATATAAATTCCAAGGAAATAAAAAACCATATCTAGTAGAAAACAGAATTTAAGAAAAAGAATTTCTATCAATATAGCTTGACTTATAATCCTAAGAGTGTTTTGTATTTCTGTATCTAACAAAAAAAGATATTTATTACATATTAAAATTTAAATGAGCCCGACTAGATCATTTATTAGTTTTATATTCATAGTGCAGGTAACTTAGATAAATTACTTTATTTATTCTCAATCAGAATGTGTGTTTATATATAATATAATTTATCTAATCTATTTTACTGTGGCTTAAATATATCCTATCTATTTCTAGTACCTTTGATTATATGTAAATACATAGTATTAAAAAATAGGGGAATCTTCTTCCCCCTCTCTCTTCCTGCCTTCTTCTCTGCCTACTTGTGATCTCTCTATCTCTCTGTCAAATAAATAAACAAAATCTTTAAAAAATAGTATCCTTCTTTCCCACTCCAACTTGGAGGAGTACTGTAGTAAAGATCAAATAGATAAATAATAAAGTGCCTTGCGGTGAGAAGTGCCTGGCATAGCATAGCAACCCATTGAAGATTAATTTTCTTCCCTTTCTCATAGAATTACAAATATCATATGATTATTCCTCAATCACAAATTTGCATGTGAATACATGTTGTATATTATAAAAATATAAATGTTTTGTAATATTAAAACTCAACTCAACTTTCAAAGTTAATACAGTGCATTATAAATTTTAAAAGAATGTATGTGATGTTAATGGGTTCTGCAAAGTACTCATGTAAAAATTTAATAAACAGGAAGTATAAAATTATAATAATTAATATTATAATTAAATTTGAAACAGACACAACAAAAATATTTAAGGAAGCAGAAAAACTAAAAGATGCATTCACTGTTTGTGATTAAGGAAGCAAAAAGTCTTGAGTGACTAATCAACATAATGCTCTTACTGTATCCATCTCTTTCCAAATAAACAACTTAAAATATTTCTGTTAAATAAACATATCTCATTTTACTGGCCTCGGTAACATTACCTTTCTTCTAGAGCAATGGTTAATAGGGCAGACTCAGGAGCCAAAGGGCTTGAGTTCAAATCCTATAGAAATTTGGGCAATCTGAACTGAAGCTACTTTCAGCATCTTTGTATCTCACACAGAATTTTTGAGTATTTAGTGAGATAACACACAAAACTTCTAAGAACAGTGTCTAGCACATAAGATGTCTCAAAACATAGTAGAATATTTTTGCTAGGGGCACCTGGGTGGCTCAAGCAGTTAAGTGTCTGCCTTCTACTCAGGTCATGATCCCAGAGTCCCAGGATCAAGCCCCACATCAGGCTCCCTGCTCAGTGGGGAGTCTGCTTCTCTTTCTCCCACTGTCCCTCCCTGCACTTGTGCTCTGTCTGTCAAATAAATAAATAAAAATCTTTAAAAAAAAAAAGAATGTATTTGCTAAAATACTATAATGGTACATAATTATATCAGGCTTAATTTTACTGAAATCACAAGTATTTATATCAGACTTTAAAAGGTGAAAAAAGGGAGGAGGAGGAGTCAAGATGGCGGAGAAGTAGCAAGCTGAGACTGCTTCAGCTAGCCGGAGATCAGCTAGATAGCTTATCTAAAGATTGCAAACACCTGAAAATCCATCGGCAGATCGAAGAGAAGAAGAACAGCAATTCTGGAAACAGAAAAACAACCACTTTCTGAAAGGTAGGACCGGCGGAGAAGTGAATCCAAAGCGACGGGAAGATAGACCCCGGGGGGAGGGGCCGGCTCCCGGCAAGCGGCGGAGCAACCGCGCACAAAATCAGGACTTTTAAAAGTCTGTTCCGCTGAGGGACATCGCTCCAGAGGCTAAACCGGGGCGAAGCCCACGCGGGGTCAGCGTGGCCTCAGGTCCCGCAGGGTCACAGAAGGATCGGGGGTGTCTGAGTGTCGCAGAGCTTGCGGGTATTGGAACGGGAAAGCCGGCTACAGAGACAGAGCCGACAGTGAGCTCGCAGCTCGGGGTTACCTTGAACCGGTCGCAGGCTCGGTGAGCTCGGAGCGCGGCCGGAGGTCAGGCAGACGGGAGTACATGGGCGCGGTTCTCTGAGGGCGCACTGAGGAGTGGGGCCCTAGGCTCTCGGCTCCTCCGGGCCGGAGACCAGGAGGCCGCCATTTGTATTCCCGTCCTCTGGAACTCTACGGAAAGCGCTCAGGGAACAAAAGCTCCTGAAAGCAAACCCGAGAGGATTACTCACCCCGGCCCCGGGTAAGGGCGGTGTAATTCCGCCTGGGGCAAAGACACTTGAGAATCACTACAACAGGCCCCTCCCCCAGAAGATCAACAAGAAATCCAGCCTAGACCAAGTTCACCTACCAAGGAGTGCGGTTTCAATACCAAGGAGAGCAGCAGAATTCCAGAGGAGGAGAAAGCCAAGCACGGAACTCATGGCTTTTTTCCTGTGATTTTTTTTAGTCTTGCAGTTAATTTAATTTTTTCTTTTTCATTTTTTTTTTTTTCTCGCCTTCGGGTAAAATTTTTTTTTAACTGTTACCTTTTTCTTTTTTAACGATTTTTTACTAGTTTATCTAATATATATATATATATTTTTACATTTTTCTTAGGTGTTTTCTTTTTTTAAAAAATTCTTTTCTTTTCTTTTCTTTTTTTTTCTTTTTCTTTTCTTTTTGTTTTTTTTGTTTTTTTTGTTTTTTTTTTTTTTTTCTTTTTTCCTTTTTGAACCTCTTTTTATCCCCTTTCTTTCCCCACTCACGATTTTGGATCTCTTCTAATTTGGTTAAAGCATATTTTCCTGGGGTTGTTGCCACCCTTTTAGTATTTTACTTGCCACTTCATTTACTCTTATCTGGACAAAATGACAAGACGGAAAAAAATTCAACACAAAAAAAAAGAACAAGAGGCAGTACCGAAGGCTAGGGACCTAATCAATACAGACATCGGTAATATGTCAGATCTAGAGTTCAGAATGACAATTCTCAAGGTTCTAGCCGGGCTCGAAAAAGGCATGGAAGATATTAGAGAAACCCTCTCGAGAGATATAAAAGCCCTTTCTGGAGAAATAAAAGAACTAAAATCTAACCAAGGTGAAATCAAAAAAGCTATTAATGAGGTGCAATCAAAAATGGAGGCTCTCACTGCTAGGATAAATGAGGCAGAAGAAAGAATTAGTGATATAGAAGACCAAATGACAGAGAATAAAGAAGCTGAGCAAAAGAGGGACAAACAGCTACTGGACCACGAGGGGAGAATTCGAGAGATAAGTGACACCATAAGACGAAACAACATTAGAATAATTGGGATTCCAGAAGAAGAAGAAAGTGAGAGGGGAGCAGAAGGTATACTGGAGAGAATTATTGGGGAGAATTTCCCCAATATGGCAAAGGGAACGAGCATCAAAATTCAGGAAGTTCAGAGAATGCCCCTCAAAATCAATAAGAATAGGCCCACACCCCGTCACCTAATAGTAAAATTTACAAGTCTCAATGACAAAGAGAAAATCCTGAAAGCAGCCCGGGAAAAGAAGTCTGTAACATACAATGGTAAAAATATTAGATTGGCAGCTGACTTATCCACAGAGACCTGGCAAGCCAGAAAGAGCTGGCATGATATTTTCAGAGCACTAAACGAGAAAAACATGCAGCCTAGAATACTATATCCAGCTAGGCTATCATTAAAAATAGAAGGAGAGATTAAAAGCTTCCAGGACAAACAACAACTGAAAGAATTTGCAAATACCAAACCAGCTCTACAGGAAATATTGAAAGGGGTCCTCTAAGCAAAGAGAGAGCCTACAAGTGGTAGATCAGAAAGGAACAGAGACCATATACAGTAACAGTCACCTTACAAGCAATATAATGGCACTAAATTCATATCTCTCAATAGTTACCCTGAATGTGAATGGGCTAAATGCCCCTGTCAAAAGACACAGGGTATCAGAATGGATAAAAAAACAAAACCCATCTATATGTTGCCTCCAAGAAACACATTTTAAGCCCGAAGACACCTCCAGATTTAAAGTGAGGGGGTGGAAAAGAATTTACCATGCTAATGGACATCAGAAGAAAGCAGGAGTGGCAATCCTTATATCAGATCAATTAGATTTTAAGCCAAAGACTATAATAAGAGATGAGGAAGGACACTATATCATACTCAAAGGGTCTGTCCAACAAGAAGATTTAACAATTTTAAATATCTATGCCCCCAATATGGGAGCAGCCAACTATATAAACCAATTAATAACAAAATCAAAGAAACACATCAACAATAATACAATGATAGTAGGGGACTTTAATACTCCCCTCACTGAAATGGACAGGTCATCCAAGCAAAAGATCAGCAAGGAAATAAAGGCCTTAAATGACACACTGGACCAGATGGACATCACAGATATATTCAGAATATTTCATCCCAAAGCAACAGAATACACATTCTTCTCTAGTGCACATGGAACATTCTCCAGAATAGATCACATCCTCGGTCCTAAATCAGGACTCAACCGGTATCAAAAGATTGGGATCATTCCCTGCATATTTTCAGACCACAATGCTCTAAAGCTAGAACTCAACCACAAAAGGAAGTTTGGAAAGAACCCAAATACATGGAGACTAAACAGCATCCTTCTAAAGAATGAATGGGTCAACCGGGAAATTAAAGAAGAATTGAAAAAAATCATGGAAACAAATGATAATGAAAATACAACGGTTCAAAATCTGTGGGACACAACAAAGGCAGTCCTGAGAGGAAAATATATAGCGGTACAAGCCTTTCTCAAGAAACAAGAAAGGTCTCAGGTACACAACCTAACCCTACACCTAAAGGAGCTGGAGAAAGAACAAGAAAGAAACCCTAAGCCCAGCAGGAGAAGAGAAATAATAAAGATCAGAGCAGAAATCAATGAAATAGAAACCAAAAAAACAATAGAACAAATCAACGAAACTAGGAGCTGGTTCTTTGAAAGAATTAATAAAATTGATAAACCCCTGGCCCGACTTATCAAAAAGAAAAGAGAAAGGACCCAAATAAATAAAATCATGAATGAAAGAGGAGAGATCACAACTAACACCAAAGAAATACAAACTATTATAAGAACATACTATGAGCAACTCTACGGCAATAAATTTGACAATCTGGAAGAAATGGATGCATTCCTAGAAACATATAAACTACCACAACTGAACCAGGAAGAAATAGAAAGCCTGAACAGACCCATAACCAGTAAGGAGATTGAAACAGTCATTAAAAATCTCCAAACAAACAAAAGCCCAGGGCCAGACGGCTTCCCGGGGGAATTCTACCAAACATTTAAAGAAGAACTAATTCCTATTCTCCTGAAACTGTTCCAAAAAATAGAAATGGAAGGAAAACTTCCAAACTCATTTTATGAGGCCAGCATCACCTTGATCCCAAAACCAGACAAGGATCCCACCAAAAAAGAGAGCTATAGACCAATATCTTTGATGAACACAGATGCGAAAATACTCAACAAAATACTAGCCAATAGGATTCAACAGTACATTAAAAAGATTATTCACCACGACCAAGTGGGATTTATTCCAGGGCTGCAAGGTTGGTTCAACATCCGCAAATCAGTCAATGTGATACAACACATCAATAAAAGAAAGAACAAGAACCATAAGATACTCTCAATAGATGCTGAAAAAGCATTTGACAAAGTACAGCATCCCTTCCTGATCAAAACTCTTCAAAGTGTAGGGATAGAGGGCACATACCTCAATATCATCAAAGCCATCTATGAAAAACCCATCGCAAATATCATTCTCAATGGAGAAAAACTGAAAGCTTTTCCGCTAAGGTCAGGAACACGGCAGGGATGTCCATTATCACCACTGCTATTCAACATAGTACTAGAGGTCCTAGCCTCAGCAATCAGACAACAAAAGGAAATTAAAGGCATCCAAATCGGCAAAGAAGAAGTCAAATTATCACTCTTTGCAGATGATATGATACTATATGTGGAAAACCCAAAAGACTCCACTCCAAAACTGCTAGAACTTATACAGGAATTCAGTAAAGTGTCAGGATATAAAATCAATGCACAGAAATCAGTTGCATTTCTCTACACCAACAGCAAGACAGAAGAAAGAGATATTAAGGAGTCAATCCCATTTACAATTGCATCCAAAACCATAAGATACCTAGGAATAAACCTAACCAAAGAGACACAGAATCTATACTCAGAAAACTATAAAGTACTCATGAAAGAAATTGAGGAAGACACAAAGAAATGGAAAAATGTTCCATGCTCCTGGATTGGAAGAATAAATATTGTGAAAATGTCTATGCTACCTAAAGCAATCTACACATTTAATGCAATTCCTATCAAAGTACCATCCATCTTTTTCAAAGAAATGGAACAAATAATTCTAAAATTTATATGGAACCAGAAAAGACCTCGAATAGCCAAAGGGATATTGAAAAAGAAAGCCAACGTTGGTGGCATCACAATTCCGGACTTCAGGCTCTATTACAAAGCTGTCATCATCAAGACAGCATGGTACTGGCACAAAAACAGACACATAGATCAATGGAACAGAATAGAGAGCCCAGAAATAGACCCTCAAATCTATGGTCAACTAATCTTCGACAAAGCAGGAAAGAATGTCCAATGGAAAAAAGACAGCCTTTTCAATAAATGGTGCTGGGAAAATTGGACAGCCACATGCAGAAAAATGAAATTGGACCATTTCCTTACACCACACACAAAAATAGACTCAAAATGGATGAAGGACCTCAATGTACGAAAGGAATCCATCAAAATCCTTGAGGAGAACACGGGCAGCAACCTCTTCGACCTCTGCCGCAGCAACATCTTCCTAGGAACAACGCAAAAGGCACGGGAAGCAAGGGAAAAAATGAACTACTGGGATTTCATCAAGATCAAAAGCTTTTGCACAGCAAAGGAAACAGTTAACAAAATCAAAAGACAACTGACAGAATGGGAGAAGATATTTGCAAACGACATATCAGATAAAGGACTAGTGTCCAGAATCTATAAAGAACTTAGCAAACTCAACACCCAAAGAACAAATAATCCAATCAAGAAATGGGCAGAAGACATGAACAGACATTTCTGCAAAGAAGACATCCAGATGGCGAACAGACACATGAAAAAGTGCTCCATATCACTCGGCATCAGGGAAATACAAATCAAAACCACAATGAGATATCACCTCACACCAGTCAGAATGGCTAAAATCAACAAGTCAGGAAATGACAGATGCTGGCGAGGATGCGGAGAAAGGGGAACCCTCCTACACTGTTGGTGGGAATGCAAGCTGGTGCAGCCACTCTGGAAAACAGCATGGAGGTTTCCTCAAAATGTTGAAAATAGAACTGCCCTATGACCCAGCAATTGCACTATTGGGTATTTACCCTAAAGATACAAATGTAGTGGTCCAAAGGGACACATGCACCCGAATGTTTTATAGCAGCAATGTCCACAGTAGCCAAACTATGGAAAGAACCTAGATGTCCATCAACAGATGAATGGATCAAGAAGATGTGGTATATATACACAATGGAATACTATGCAGCCATCAAAAGAAATGAAATCTTGCCATTTGCAACAACATGGATGGAACTAGAGCGTATCATGCTTAGCGAAATAAGTCAAGCAGAGAAAGACAACTATCATATGATCTCCCTGATATGAGGAAGTGGTGATGCAACATGGAGGCTTAAGTGGGTAGAAGAAGAATAAATGAAACAAGATGGGATTGGGAGGGAGACAAACCATAAGTGACTCTTGATCTCACAAAACAAACTGAGGTTGCCGGGGGGAGGGGGTTTGGGAGAAGGGGGTGGGATTATGGACATTGGGGAGGGTATGTGATTTGGTGAGTGCTGTGAAGTGTGTAAGCCTGGTGATTCACAGACCTGTACCCCAGGGGATAAAAATATATGTTTATAAAAAATAAAAAATTAAAATAAAAAAAAAAAAGGTGAAAAAAGATTAATTTTATTCTACAGTGAAAAATAATATGATAATAAATATAACAATAAATACTTAAAACATTTGTTGGTTTTGCAGTTTGACATTGAGTGTCAAGAATCTGTTATTTACACCAGATAAAGAAACTAAGAAAAAAAAGAGAGAGTGAAAGAGAGAGAACTACAGGCCAATATCTCTAATGAACGCAGATGCAAAAAATATCAACAAAACATTAGCAAATTGAATCCAACAATACTTTAAAAAGATCATTCGCCATGATCAAATGGGATTTATTACTAAAATGCAAGGGTGGTTCAATATTCACGAATTAATCAATGTGATACATCACATTAACAAATCAAAGGATAAAAGCCATATGACCATTTCATGGGGCACCTGGGTGGTGCAGTCATTTGAGCATACAGCTCTTGGTTTTGGCTCAGGTCATGATCTCAGAGTTATGATATTAAGCCCTGCATGCTCTGTGTGGAGTCTGCTTGAGATTCTCTCTCCTCTCCCTCTGCCCCTCCCCTACTAGATGAGTAAATCTTTATTTAAAAAAAAAAAAAAGAAAGAAAGAAAAAAAAAGAACACTTCAAAAGATGCAGAAATAGCATTTAATAAATTACAAAATCCATTCATGATAAAAATCCTCAATGAAGTAGGTTTAGAGGGACCATACATCAACATAATAAAGTCTATATAGAAAAACCCACAGATGACATCCTATGGTAAAAAACTGAGAGCTTTCCTCCTAAGATCAGGAACAAGACCAGGATGTTCACTCTCACCACTTTTATTCAATATAGTACTGGAAGACCTAGTCACAGAAATCAGACAAGAAAAAGAAATACAAGGCATCCAAATTGGTAGGGAAAAAGCCAAACATTCACTATGTACAGATGACATAATATTCTAGACAGAAAATCCTAAAGACTCCACCAAAAAGCCACTAGAACTGATAAATGAATTCAGTAAGGTCATAGGATACAAAATCAATATAAAGAAATGTGTTACATTCTATACACTAACATTGAAGTAGCAGAAATAGAAATTAAGAAAACAATCCCATTTATAAATATACTAAAAAATAGTAAAATATTGAAGAATAAACTAACCAAAGAGTGAAAAATCTGTAATCTGAAAACTATAAAACACTGATGAAAGAAATTGAGGATGACACAAAGAAATGGAAAGATATTCCATGCTCATGGATTAGAAAAAAAATAATATTGTTAAAATGTCCATGCTACACAAACCAATGTATAGATTTAATGCAATCCCTATCAAAATAGCAACAGCACATTTCACAGAACTAGAATAAATAATTTTAAAATTTGTATGGAACCACAAAGGACTCCAAAGAGCCAAAACCATCTTGAAAAAGAAAAAAAAAAACTAGAGGGATCACCATCCCAGTTATCAAAATATATGACAAAGCTACCATAATCAAAACAGTATGGTAGTGGCAGAGAAATAGACAGATAGATCAATGGACACAGGGAATAGAGAACCCAGAAAGAAATCCACACATACATGGTCAATTAATCTTCAACAAAGGAGGTTAGAATATGTAATGGGAAAAAGACTCTTCAAAAAATTATGTTGGAAAAATGGTACAGCTACATGTAAAAGAATGAAAATTGAAACACTTTCTCACATCATACACAAAAACAAAATATATTAAAGACCTAAATATGAGACCTGAAACCACAAAAATACTAGAAAAGAGTATAGGCAATAATTTCTCTGACATTGGCCATAGTAAAATCTTCCTAGATATGTCTTCTGAGGCAAGGGAAACAAAAACAAAAACTATTCGGATTAGTTAAAAATTAAAAATTTCTGCAAAGCAAATAAAACAATCAACAAAACTAAAAGACAACCTATTGAATGGAAGATGATATTTGCAAATGACATATCAATTAAAAGTTAGTATCCAAAATATATAAAGAACTTATACAACTCAATACCACCACCACCACGAACAACAACAAATAATCCCATTAAAAATGGCCTGGGGGAGGGACTGCCTTAGGCTCAGATCATAATCTCAGGGTCCTGGTATAGAGCCCCACATTGGGCTCTCTGCTCAGCAGTGAACCTGCTCTCCCCCCACCCCTGCCTACTTGTGATCTCTCTCTCTCTCTCTCTGTGTGTGTCAAATAAATAAATAAATCTTTAAATAAATAAATTAATTAAATGGCCTGAAGACATGAACAGACATTTCTCTGAAGAAGACATACAGATGGCCGGGGTGCCTGGGTGGCTCAATGGGTTAAAGCCTCTGCTTTCGGCTCAGGTCATGATCCTAGGGTCCTGGGATCGAGCCCCATATCGGGCTCTCCGCTCAGCAGGGAACCTGCTTCCCCCTCTCTCTCTGCCTGCCTCTCTGACTACTTGTGATTTCTCTATCAAATAAATTAATTAATTAATTTTAAAAAAAGAAGAAGAAGACATACAAATGGCCAACAGACACATGAAAAGATGCTCAACATCACTCATCACCAGGGAAATGCAAATCAAAACCACAATGAAATTATCACCTCACGTCTCCCAGATGGTTAATATAAAAAAACAGTAAAACAAGTGTTGGTGAAGATATGAAATAAAAAGAAACCTTGTGATCTGTTGGTGAGAATACAAACTCTGTATTGCCACTGTAGAAAACAGTATGGAGCATCCTCAAAAATTTAAAACTAGAATTACCAAATGATCCAGTAATTCTATTTACTAGGAATTTACCTCCAAAATATGAAAACACTAATTTGGAAAGGTATATGAACCCCTATATTTACTACAGAATTATTTACAATAGCCAAATTATGGAAGCAGCTCAAGTGTCCATTGATGGATGAACAAATATGTGGCATATATGTACAATTAAATATTACTCAGCCACAAAAATCTTGCCATTTGCAACAACATGAACAGAACTAGGAAAATATTTTAGAGAAAGACAAATACTATATGATTTCACTCATATGTGAAATTTAAGGAAAAAATCAAATGAATAAAGGGGGAAAAAGAGAGGGAGAGGCAAACAAAGAAACAGACTCTTAATTATAGAGAACAAACTGATGTTTAGTAGAGGGTAGGTGGGTGGCGGGGGAGTCATGGTTCAAATAAATTAAGAGGAATAAAGCACACTTTAAGGATGATTAGCACAGAGTAATGGTTAGATATGTTGAATCCATATACCAGAATCTAATTTATATACCAGAAACTAATATAATACTATATGTTATCTATATTAGAATGAAAGTAAAAAATAAATAAATAAAACTTAAAAATAAATTAGAAAAAACTGGATAATTTCTTTAGACACAATGAAATGGTAGGTGAACTGAGACTATATATTGGACAGAATTTCATATTGAAAATAGAGACATCCTTTTCGTTCCCTGATTATATTACTATGCTTTGTTGTCACAATTTTATTTGCATGCTAATGAATGAATATGGACTTAACAACTCTCTTGAGATTGTCAAAATAATGACAGAATAATACAAAATATATAGAAGTGAATATTCAAATGTCTTTCTCAAGATATACCATCTGGGAAAAAATAATCAGAAAATGATTAGTGAATCATGAATGAATGAATGAGTCAGTGAGTTACAAAAAGAAAAACAACTGGTTATCTACAATATTCTTAATAGTTTATGCTCTGATACACAGACACCTACACTTGTATGTATATATATTTCAAAAGGGTGTTAAAGAAAAAATAGCAGACTGGGAGTCTCAATACCAATGGCAACAGGAGGGGCACCTGGATGGCTGAGTCTTCCTTCAGTTCAGGTGGTGATCGCAGGGTTCTGGGATCCAGCGGAGTTTGCATCTCCTCTTCCCACTTCCCCTACTTGTGTTCCCTTCTTGCTGTGTTTCTCTCTGTCAAATACATAAATAAAATCTAAAAACAAACAAAACAAAAAACAAATGGCAACAGGAAGAGTGGTAGCTTCTTTGCTGAATTGTCCCTCAATATCTCTGCTTTGTGCTCTGCCAAGATGAAACTGGAATAGGGATAAGTTATAGAGAGTAAACTGGGGCTGCAGTGGAGTTAGATAAATCAGAGTTTCAAGATAATACTTTTTTCTCTCTTGTCAGGGTAGTGGCCATGCTTTCAATAAAATCTCCTTAATTTCATTCAGTGAGTGTTATTTGTCTTTATTTATTATTCCTGTGGTAGGTAGAAAAATAGTTCCTAAAAGATAGCCATGTCACATTCCTAGAACCTATAAATGTTATATAATATGCTAAAGGATTTGATTAGGTTAAGGACCTTGAAAAAAAAGAGCTTATCCATGGATTATGCAGGTAATGCCATGGCAGGTAAATGCCACAATAATTGTGCTTATATAAAAGAAACAGATAGGGGCACCTGGGTGGCTCAGTGGGTTAAAGCCTCTGCCTTCAGCTCAGGTCATGATCCCAGGGTCCTGGGATCGAGCCCCACATTGGGCTTTCTGCTCGGCAGGGAGTCTTCTTCCCTTCCTCTCTCTGCCTGCCCTTCTGTCTACTTGTAGTCTCTGTCTGTCAAATAAATAAATGAAATCTTAAAAAGAAGAAGAAGAAAAAGAAGAAGAAGAAGAAGAAGAAGCAAATGAGCATTTCACACAGACACACTCAGAGAAGACAGTGTGAAGATGGAGGTAGAGATTGGCTGATGAGGCTAGAGACTTGAAAATGCCAAAATAGGCACCAGAAGCTAGAAGAGGCAAGAAACTAATTCTTCCCTAGAGCCCCAGTGAAAGCATGGCTTTTAGGTGTCTGGTCTCCATATCTGTGAGAAAATGAAATTCTATTGTTTAAAGTACAAACTCCATGGTACCTTGTTATAGCACCCATAGGAAACTGATAGAATACGACACAACTTTAAGGGCTATGTTTTCAAAGAAACAAAAAGAACCTATAGAACTGCTAGGTTCTATAATAGAGACATATGATTAGGTCAAGCTTAGATTATCAAGATTATAGTTTAATTAAGGTATTCCATCTACTCCCAAACATCATGGTTGATAAGGAACATATTCTGGGCACTCTGAAGTTTTATCAATGACTTACATGGCTCAGCAGTGCTAGACACTTTTCACTTCTTTCACAGAAAGAATCAGAAGACCTCAGGTGAATGTGGGACCTTTACTCTTGGTATAACATATTGCTTCAACAAAATTCCTCTAATCTAAAAGCGTTCAAAATTTAAAAATTGAGCCAACTTAAAGTCAATGACGGGGACGCCTGGGTGGCTCAGTTGGTTGGACGACTGCCTTTGGCTCAGGTCATGATCCTGGAGTCCCGGGATCAAGTCCCGCATCGGACTCCCAGCTCCATGGGGAGTCTGCTTCTCTCTCTGACCTTCTCCTCATTCATGCTCTCTCTCACTGTCTCTCTCTCAAGTAAATAAATAAAATCTTTAAAAAAAAATAAAGTCAATGACTGATCATTGCTCTGAGCATAGAACACCCTGAGTATAGGGCTTGTACAATCACAAGTTCAAGAGAGGGGTTAAACAGTGGGTTAAGACTTTACTGGATCTTCTGCCTTAACCACCAAATGAAAAGAGTCCCAGAAAACAACCCCTTCAACTTCCCAAGACATAAAGCCTTGCTACCACTATGAGAGTGGAAGTCACTTGGACTCATTTATATTGTTTCCCAGGTTATATAAGGTGCCATAAAGCCCCCAACACCCACAGTTTCCGCTCTGCTCTCTCCATAATGCTCTGTGTATCCCTTATTCTCTTTCCTTTTTTCACCCTTTCTCCACTCTTGACGCTCTATTTTGCTAAACATGTTACTTAGGTATTATGTTCATTATTTATTTTATGTCTCTCATATTAGAATATAAACTACAAAGCAAAAATCTCCAATCATTTTGTTTATTAATATATCACCCAAGCAGCTAGAACTATGTCTGGCTTATTCTAGGGGCTCAGTAAATATTTATAAGTGAATGAGCAGATGATTAAACTGGCACTTTTTTTTTCCTTTTCAAGGGAAAATAAATGAATCCTCAAATATACTAACCTGGATTCAAAGTTAGTTCCTATTAACTAATTGTGGTACCTAAAAAGAGTAATAGCTTCAATTCCTTCAATTGATATTTATTTTTAAAACACCAATAATAATAATTACCTTTTGTGGATTTTAGCGAGATTTAAAATTGTTTGTAATATGATGAAGAATTTATATATATTATATTTTGCATCTTTAGTTATGGAGCAAAAGAAAAGAGCAAAAGGGAAACGAAAATTATTTAATGATCAATAGGCATGCCAATTACCAATAAAGAAAACACAACTCCCAAGTTTCACTGTTTTATGTTCTATATCATTTTCTTATCTCCTACATAATAATGTTATTTTTCTCTCTTAAGCACACAATTACATACTTTTCAGAGCTTTGTTCTATTAGGAGTTGTCCATGTTTTGCTATTTAGCAATTATTTCCTGTGTGTGTAAAACAGATTATAGTTATATAGAAATTCAGGTGTAGCTAGGCATCATTTTTTTAAAAGTCAACTGTTTATTATTTATTTATTTATTTATTAAGATTTTATTTATTTATTTGACAGACAGAGACCACAAGTAGGCAGAGAGGCAGGCAGAGAGAGAGGAAGGGAAGCAGGCTCCTTGCCAAGCAGAGAGCCCAATGTGGGGCTTGATCCCAGGATCCTGCGATCATGACTTGAGCCGAAGGCAGAGGCTTCAACCCACTGAGCCACCCAGGCGTCCCAAGTCAACTGTTTATTTCCTTTTATAAACAAACATTCTAGTAGCATTTCTTGAGAGTTCCATCAAAATATTACTGTCAGGGTTTTTATGGCAAGAAGCTAACTTTCTTCCAACAACAGTAAATAAAATTCTAACTGAACTCTTCCATTTGAAAATTCCAGTCTGCATTTTGTCTTGTCTTTCTCTGTCCATGTTTGATGATTTATCTCAACATCTGTGCAGCCCCTTCCAGCTACGTAATGCTTTGATGAACTGTGATAAAATCTTGGACTAGAGTCATTTGACCAGTTGATTCTAGAACAATCTTTTGGGGCAAGTAATGGTGGCCACTAGTCAAACCACTAGCAGTACAGGTGGTGAAGCCTAACTGTTTCCATTGGAGTCCCTCCACCCCCTTTAAATGCAGCTGTTCCAATTAATTTTGTGGTGCTATTTGCTAATAATTTCACTAGAATTCATTATAGACATTATCGCTGTTCTTTCTAGTGGATGACAGAGTCATTTTTCACGGAAGTCCTTTAAGTGCAATAAGAAAGAAACACATTTCGTCAAATAAAAAGCCAAAAGTAAAAAGAAAAAAGAAAAAAAAGACAAACCTGTGGATCCTGACATCAACCCCTGTATTTTTATCTCTTGATAGGCAAAGAGAAAGAGAATATCTCTTTATAATTAGAAAGCATTTTTTATAAACCTTAAGCAGGTTTTAGACTTCTCTCACACAGGGTTAAATGGAGGCTGACACTAGAAAGAATAAGCAGTGTATGTGATTTCTCTGTTTGATCAGCTTGCTTGGGGCCTTCCAGTTGACTCAAAATAGGCTTAAGGCAACTAACTCCAGGTAACCATCAGTATTATTGTGTCTTCTGAAGTCCCCTAAATACAATTTCTAATTGCCTGAACAAAAGTTAATCTACTTTTATAGTTAGACTTTACCTATGGCCTAAGGGACGTCAAGAGTTCTAAAGGAAAAGAAGTGGTAATATTCTCATGCCTCACTCATGACTTCCTTTCTTTCTTTTGTTATTTGTGATATCAGGATTTTTCTTTTGAATCAAATACATTTTAAATCTCCTTCCCTGCCATAAATATGCTTGATCATTTTTTTAAAGATTGATTGATTGATTGATTGATTTGACAGAGAGAGAGAGAGATCACAAGTAGGCAGAGAGGCAGGCAGAGAGAGAGGGGAAGCAGGCTTTCCACCAAGCAGAGAGCCCCATGTGGGACTTGATCCCAGGACCCTGAGATCATGACGTGAGCCAAAGGCAGAGGCTTAACCCACTGAGCCACCCAGGCGTCCCTGCTTCATCATTTTTCACTGATATGATATCCCCAATGATCTGATCTGTGAAATATCCCTTCCTAAACATTACACAAATTCAGAAGCTTAGGGTTAAAATGATGGAGATTCTACTTATTCTATTTATTGACTCAATTCTGTCATTCAAGTATACACAGACACTGTGTCAAAGATCATGAATCCACAACTTTTTCCACTAGAAAGATAAAAACAGAAGAGTAATTCTTGTCTTGGATATACAGTGTGTGCCCAAATAAGAAATCTAGAAAAACATATAAAGAAAATTTCATTTTAGGTTTCAGTGATATATTGAAATCTATTGTTATCAAGGGGTATTCTGGCAATTAGAGTTTTAATTTTGTTCTTGGCAACATTCCCTTGCATCTCCTACTATATTATCAGAGCTTTGGATCTTGATTCTTGATCTATTCCACGGAAGTTTTCCTCTTCCTTCAGTAAGAAAACAGCCTCTAAAGATATTCTACTCATGCCCTACAGTTCTTCTGTCTACCTAACTTCTTTTGTTGGCCCTTCCTTCAATTCAGGGTCATACCTCAGATTCTGACAATTCAATTTAGCTATTTTTGCAGCTAGATATTCTATAGCATGAGGTAAAATTGTGAAGATAGGAGGGAAAAAAACAATCATCAGTATCAGCATTTGGTGAACTATTTAATAAACAGGCAGGTCTTTCCTATTGTCATGGTTAGTCTCTGCTCACAAAGCTAATATACATGGTTGTACTACTGTAAACAGGATTTCACAACATTTCATTGCCCAGTGGAAAATTATGGACACTTTTTTTCTAATACATAAAACAAAACACCAAAGATTGCAAAGGAACTCATATTTTAATGAAGTTATTGAATATTAAACAATTTTATGATATAGGATATAGCAGTATATGTCCTTTGTTACACACACACAAAAGCAAGATCTAATGGCATATTTAACAAATACTTTAATTCTGAGAATGTAGAAGTATAAGAAGTTTAAACAATATTAAATAAAGCTGAAACACCTGCAGTGTTATATAAAAATATATGTAATTTATACTGCTGATAAATTCGCAGGTATAGCCCCCAAAATAATGTGATTAATTTCTTAAATACATAATGAATAAAATGCTGAATTTCACTTATTAGTTAGTGAAAGTAAAGATTCTCACTTTATTTAATATCCAAAATGCATGAACCCATGAAATCTCATGGACTGTAGTTTACAAATCTATGTAGTTAATTATTTGTGTCCCCCACCTTCAAGTGTGCATTCTACCAAATTCCCTGCTCTATTACCTGAGATCTGGCCTATATCAGAAGCACACAACAAATGGAGGGAAAAATCACCCACAGACCTGTACCCCTGGGGATAAAAATATATGTTTATAAAAAATAAAAAATTATTAATTAAAAAAAAATCACCCACAACTGTTTCAAAAATGCTCTCCAATAAGTTTATTTTCTCCATTCTCACTGCGCCTCCTGTTTTTTTTAAACTACTACATAAGCATATTAATGCCTCATTTCTTTATTTTTAATCTCTGGCAATCAATTTTACCTTCCAAAGCCAGAATAATCTTTTAAATCTACAGATACATATATATTAGTCAGCGTGCTTTCCTTAGATTCCTCTTCAACTCCTCAAATGCCTTCTGCTTACTTTAGTTATCAATAGTGTTAGAGTACACAAACGTGGAATGGTATGGGATTATTTATTTCTCATTGAATACATTTTATGGCCTTAATATCAGTAACAATTATTGCTAAGAAGTGGGTATATGTGTGAGTATATGTATGTATGTTTGTCTGTGTTTGGTTGTGTATGGTTATGTGTGAATGAAAAGAGATGCAATGAATACCAAAATTTCTATCCATGTATTGTTTTCTGCTTCTCTATGGATAGTTTCTTTAAGCTTGGGTATGTTGGAATGTGTTAATTGCATGGTTCTCAACATTTTCAGGTCATAATAGTGGCATTTTATATATTACTGCTGGAAGGCACGATAGTGTGTCCTTGCAATGACAAAGTACATTGGGAAGCAATTTGCATCCTAAGTATTTGTGGCTGAATGAAAATGAAGATTTAAAAAAAAAAGATATTTCAGGTTCTTTGGCTTTTTTCATTTTGTTTGTTTTTGTTTAATTGGAGGAAATTCTCAGTGATTTATTTAGTGCTTTTAAAAAGTGGGTATTTTCAATGCCAAGCAAATTTGGAAGGCTGAAAATCCAATCTGTTGAAAGATGAGTTCATGTAATAGCTATATAGAGAGTGATGTTCTCTGTCCATTTTAGCACTCATTGTGACCAGTGCTGCCTTGTCCCCAGATCATTCCTCTGTCTATACAATTTGCACCATTTGGTACTGAGTGCATTTAAATGTTCTACATTAAAGCTGATGATGATTAACAAAAGTGTGTGTACATAAAATATGTGTACTATTTTAAGTTGCCTCAAAACATTTGTAATTTAACTAATGACAAAATTAATTATAACACAGAAGCAGTTACCTGTTAGTCTTAGTCCCTTTGGGCTGCTATAACAAAATATTACATGCTTGGGTGACTTATAAACAATATAAATTTATATCTCACAATCCTGGAAGCTGGGAATTCAAGATTAGGTGCCAATGAAGACCCCTTTCTGGGTTGCAGACTGCTTATTCTTGCTGTGTCCCCACATGGCAGAAAGGCTAGGGAGCTCTGTGGGATCTGTTTTAAAAGGGCATTGATTCCAATCATGTGGGTCCTGCCTTCAAGCTTATCACTTTCAAAAAGGCCCAATCTCTTGATTCTATGACTTCAGAGATTAGGATTCCAACATGATTTCTGGGGAGACACAAACATTAGGACCACAGTGCATAAAGGTATGTGCTTTATTTTATTTGAAAGAGAACAAAGAATTGCTAACAGTAATGTGCCATATTTTTTACTTCACTATCTAGTGTAAGTAATCATCTCTTTTAAACAATGGTTACAAAGTCTATCAGCATTTCAGATTTTCATTAAAATATCTTTCATTGGATTTGCTTACCAAGCCACTTAGAAATGTTGCTGAAGGTAAATCATTTCATACTAGGGTTATATTAAACTTATTGTGACATAGCTTTTCAGAACAGTACGTTTACTCAATGATTTTGAGAAGAGATATTGAATATTAATGAAAGATATGGGGTGCCTCTGTGGCTCAGTCTGTTAAGCATCTGCCTTTGGCTCAGGTCATAATCCCAGGAGTCCTGGGATCGAGCTTATATTGTTCAGTGGAGAGTCTGTTTCTTCTCTGTCCCTCACACAAAAATTAAAGACAGATCTGGTACAGAGTGCACAATTTGCATAAATTTAAAGAATAAATTATGAAGATCAGATATGTTGACTTTGCACCGGAGAAAGATGAGTTAGACCATATGAAATTGTTTTTAACTTTTCTCTCTCTCTTACTGTTTGGGATATAAGCATGGAAAATGTTTGGGAAACTCCACAGAGGAATGTTGAAATAAGAAAGCATCTTATAAACAATGCAGTAAGCAAAATTGGCCATTTTGTACATACAGATCTACCTAGAGTGGTTCGTTTATATACAAAAATTGAGTTCAAATATTTCAGACTATTGCCCCAGGGAATTGTGGCTCTTTAGTTGATTGTTTGCAACATGAATGTAACCACAGTATTTTTCTTCACACACACACATACACATACACACAGAGAAAGATTAGAAATGGAAAGTAGATCACACACACACATGAGCATATACATGTAGAATTTAAAAATTTCATTTAGGGATTCAATGCAGTTAAGTACTATAAATAAATCTAGGAAATAGCTCCTTTCCTTATTAAAAAGTAAAAATTTTATTTTTTAATTTTTTTAGATTTTATTTATTTATTTGACAGAGAGAGACACACAATGAGAGAGGGAACACAAGCAGGGGGAATGGGAGAGGGAGAAGCAGGCTTCCCGCCAAGCACCAAGCAGGGAGCCTGCCAAGCAGGGAGCCCAATGTGGGGCTTAATTCCAGTACTCTGGGATCACAACCTGAGCCAAAGACAGATGCCTAAGTACTGAGTCACCCAGGCACCCCTAAAAAGTAAAACTTTTAAAAAGAGCTTATTTCCTAGTTACTTTTTGTTATTTATTCTGTAACTTTATTTTCCTGGAATAGTATTTTATATTAGCATTTTATATATTTCCATACACACTTTATAAGATGATATATACTGTATTTTATTTTATTTAGTTTATTTTTTTAAAATATTTTATTTATTTATTTGACACAGACAGGGGGAGCAGCAGGCTGAGGGAGAGAGAGAAGTAAGCTTCCAGCCCAGCAGGGAGGCAATTTAGGGCTCAATCCTAGCATCCTGGGGTCATGACCTGAACTGGAGACATGGACATTCATACTGTGAATGAATATGCATTTTTATTAAAAACTCTTGGATAATGTATTCTCCCAAAAGTAATGTATATTTTGAGGATATCCTCTATTATCTCAAATTTCAAGATTCTAAGTATATTACCTATTACTTCTTAATAATTGTTTATATTTTTATTATTTTATAAAATAATTTTTACATGCCCTACAGGGTTTTTTTTTCTTTTTAGGTTATTCTATTTGTAGATTATCCTTTTGCCCAATCTACCATGGAAATCAAGGTAAAAAAGCATTTATGTGAAAACACCAGTCTGAAAACCTATATGCACCCTTATGTTTATTGCAGCATCATCTACAATAGCCAATATATGGAAACAACTTACGTGTCCATCAACAGATGAACGGATAAAGAAGATATTGTGTATATATACAATGGAGTATAACTCACCCATAGAAGAATGTAATCTTACCATTTACACAGATGGACCTCAGGGTATCATGCTAAGTGAAATAAGTCAGAGAAGACAAAATATCATTTGATTTCACTTACATATAGATTCTAAGTGAAATCATATGGTATTTATCTTTTTCTTATTTCACTTAAAAATAAAAAGGAACAAACAAAATGAAACAGAAACAGGCTCATACAGGAAACAAACTATTGGCTCCAGGGTGAGGAGGAGTACAGGAGAAATAGTTGATGGGAAATAAGAGGTACAATCTTCTAGTCAAAAATATATAATAGTGATGCAACATACAGCATAGGGAATATAGTCAACAGTATTGTAATAACTTCGCTTGGTGATGAAAGGTAACTGGATTTATCATGGGGATCATTCATAATGTATAAAAATATCAAATTGCTCCAGTGTACACCTGAAATTAGTAAGACATTGTATGTCAATTATACTTCACAAAAATTACAAAAGAAAGCATTGTGGAGAAAACTGAGAATTTATAGATCTCTGTAATATACTGATATATTGATGAGTGTTTCTCTCTGGAATGTAGAGTGAGTAGAAAAGACTTTGTTCTTCATTTCCTTTGGTGTAAATACTTCCATTAATTTCATCTGAATGGAAATTTCATTTCAGTTAAGTTAGAACTTTTTCCATGAAAAAATACTAGATTTAGTGCTATTTTATATTTACACATATCTTCTAAAATTAATCAAATGTATATGTGTGTATACTTGTACATACACACATGTACATATACTACATGTGTGTATATACCTGTACACACACACACACACATGTACACATACTACAAAGTTGTGAAGAAAGTCCTGGGATGCATCACCACATGATGAATTCCAGTTCCCTCTCCCACATGTACCTGTACATACACACACTTACATATACTACAAAGGCTTAAGTAGGAGATTGTTATTACTACCTGCCATTTGGAGTAACCTGGAGGACATTATACTGAATGAAATTAGTCAGGAAGAAAGAAAGAAAAGGAAGGAAGGAAGGAAGGAAGGAAGGAAGGAAGGAAGGAAGGGGAGGGAAGAAAGAAGGGGAAAAAAGCTACAGGTTTCACTCAAGTGGAGTCTAAAAATGTGGAAACAGAGAGTAGAGAACAGTGGTTAGAGATGAGGAGATGGGAAAATGGAGTGATCATAGTAAAGGATACAAAGTTGAATTCAAGAAGCATGAAAAAATCTGGAGATCTAATGTACAGCATCATGGCCATAATTAATAATATTGTATTGGGTACTAGAAAATTTGCTGAGAAAGTAGATTTCAGGTGTTCTCACTATTAAAAAAAAAAAAAAAAGGTAAACACCCGAGTGGCTAAAAAAAAAAGGTAACTCTGAGGAGGAGGCTATGCTAATTAGCTTGATTGAAGTAATCATTTCACTATATACATATATTTGTATTCACTACACGAATATGACTGCATATTTACTACATATAATATATATTTATATAGAATAGTGTAACCTAAATATATCCACTTTTATTAAATATTCAAAATATAGAAAAAAATTGAGGGTGTAAAAAATAACATAATCAGATTTGAAGAACAGAGAATACAGTTCAGACTGGAGACGTATAAGCGCTCACAATGCATTATATATTTAGTTAGTAATACACCTATGTCATATATTTCATATCTTTAAAAACTGAAAAAAATAAATTAAGGTTTGAGATGAGCTCAGCAATTACAAGGAGTTGAGCCTGAACTAAGCAGTGTACCAAATCGTAATTACTGCCACAGGCCTTTCTCCAACGATACCCAAAACTTTTAAGGCTCTGAGAGCCCAGGGACATCTTTGGTCTTGAGGCTTTTCCTTCTTTGGTGGCATTTCATCTGTGCCATTATTATTACTGTCAAGTTATTATGCAGCTTAACAACTATATTTGTCTAAGTATTTTATTTTTATCTGAATTAATAGAGTTTTCTGACAATTTTAAATATGTTTCCAAAGACCAGTGACAGAAATTAAATTTTGGCACTTCAACTAGTGCTTATTCCACTTACCACAATTTAACATTTAGTCCATGGATCACTGACTAATAGGGTTTATTTTCTCAATGTGATTTCATTTTGACTTGTAATGACCATGTTTAGAACAGTTTAGACTATGTTTTAATGTCGCTGAAAAACTAGTTATATATTGAAAAAAATGTCATTTTTCTAGTCAACACAAATGATTTTTTGTTGTGTTATAACAAATGTTTGCTATATAATACATCCTGAAATAAACTTTACAGTTTAAGAGCTCACATACTGATTGAACGAATATTCCTCCTACAGCTTTAAGCTATATTTAATATAAACAAAGCTACTGATAGAAATTAACATATTCAGTCATTCAATGGTTTGTGTTACTGTGTCAAAGCCAAATCACTGGTTTGACAAAATCTCTTCTAGAGAGGCTTGCTTAATGTGGTGTTCTGTTGTTACTGGTTGTTATGGGGTTATAGAATAATTACCATGTACCATGCAGTGAAGTGTGAATGTGTAAATATTTAGACTTCAGGGATAGGATGCTGATTAGTGACCTGAAGGAGTTAATGCATTTTCCCCCATTAACTACCAGAAAATAATGTAGGTCCTACAGAGAAAAAGCGCTATGATATTTTATGTTTATGTAAATAATAATAATAAATCACCCTTGAAATTATAGGCACTCTTGTATTTTAACCTAAAAATATCAGTAAGTAAGCATTATATACACAAAGCTGTTTTTCCAGAATTTATTTTCCTTTCGTTCCTTCTTTTCCTTTGCTGTATTTCCTAAATTTAAATGTCATAATGACTTCTTCTGTATATGTTTAAATAACAAAGAATGTTATTTTCCATCTAAGTTAAGCAGGCTTATTGGAGCTTTAATTCTTCCCAGGTTCCTCTTTGTACATTAGGTTGGCTCTCTGAGTAAAATATACCACATGTACCAAAGCTCTGACGTTCACTGCTGCATGTGGTTCTTCAAAGACAGCACCTCACATGTTGATCTCTTTGCCACTCTGAGGCTGTCCCAGGATTCTCTCTATTGGTCCCTTTGAACAGTCTTTGAAGTGCCACATGTAACTGAAGAAAGTCCTGGGATGCATCACCACATGACGAATTCCAGCTGCAAACCAGCTTCCTGCTGAAGCTTAGGGATTGGAAAGAGATCACAATATGCCATCCATCTTGTTAAAATAGGCTCAAGAAAGTTGTGAAAGGGAAAAAAAATGTAAGAGAATTGAGTCTCAAAATAGCCATTATGTAGCTAATATATGAGATGTCACACAATCAGCTGAATTTACTATCAGCTATACTTTTGTGGCAAATTCCTAACAAACTGAAAATAATGACTCTAAATTAAATTCCTGCTTTTAGTGCCCATCAGGATTCTGTGTCTCCCTCTCTCACCCTTTCAACTTCTCTCTCTCCCTTACATAATTCTCAACTTGCCATTATTTTGTTCTACTTTTCTATATAGGCCTAAATACATTTATTTTTGACAATAACAACCACAACAAAAATCTGTAGTTGGAATATTTAAAAAGGACATAGGCAAATATTATCAATCTTAGTATCTGTTGATGTTTGTGGAGTTAGCATATGGGTTGGTCATATGCTAATGTGATTGAAAAAAAAAATAATTTCACCATTGAATTCACAAAAGGATAAACATACTGTGTTCTGGTCTTATTTGGCCAAGGCCCAGAAAATTGTGGTGCAACATATATTGGTTACTCAGGGTACTCTATTTGAATAAACGTGTTATCAAAAAAATATTTTTAAAAATCTTCATTTGTGTTGATTAGAAAAATTATTTATTTTTTTCTGTTTATAATTAGTTTTTCAGCTACGTTCAAACAGTTTAAATTCTAATTATAAACGTCTCTATTCTAAATATGGCCATTGCAAATCAAAATGAACAACTCCCCTTATTGTTTTTCTCCTAGTTCTTGACATCCACATTCTACTTTCTGTATCTATGATTTTGACACTTCAGATACCTCAGATAAGTGGAATTATGCAGTATCTGTCTTTTTGTGATTGGCTTATCTTACTTAACATAATGTCCATACAGTTCATCTACACTGTAGCATGTGAAAAATTTTGCCTTCTTTTTAAGGCTAAATAATATTCCACTTTATGTATTTACATACCACTTTTTGTTTTTCCATTTGTCCATCAATGGATTGCTTTTACCTCTTGGCTATCTTGACTAATGCCGCTATGAAAATGATTGTGCAAATATCCCTTCAAAACTCTTCTTTCATTTCTTTTGGATAAAACCCAGAGTGGTATTATTGGATCATATGACAGTTTTATTTTTCCTTTTGGGGGAAAATTTCACACTGTTTTCCATAGTGTTTGCAACATTTTGCAATCCCAACAATAGTGAGTAAAATATCCAATTTCTCCAGTCATAGCAACATTCGTTACTTTCTGTTTTGTTTTTGTTTTTTTCATTGTTCACATCCCAATGGACATAATGTACTATCCTACTGTGGTTTCGATTTGCACTTCTTTGATGATTAGTGATATTAAGCAACTTTTCATATAGTTGTATATATTTTGGGGAAAAATGACTATTTAAGTCCTTTGTTCATTTTTAAATTGGATTATGGGGGTTTTGTTGTTGAGATGTAGTTGTTGTTTTTTTTTAAATAAACATTCTAGATGTAAACCTCTTATTAGATATATGATTGATAATATTTTCTCCAATTCTGTTGGTTGCAGTTTCACTCTGTTGATTGTGTCCTTTAATGTACATAAATGATTAAATTTGATATAACCTTGTTTGTTTATTTTTGGCTTTGTTGTCTATGCTTTTGGTGTTCTATACAACAAACCATTCCCATGTTTAATGTCATGAAGCTTTTCCCTATGTTTTCTTCTAGTTTTATAATTTTAAGTCTTATGTTTAGGTCCTTAATCCATCTTGTGTTAATTTTTATGTATGGGACAAGATAAGGATCTACTTTCAAGGTCTTTTGTATGGCTATATTCAGTTTTCCCACCACCATCTACTGACAAGACTATCCTTTCCTTGTTGAGTGATCATGGCACCTAAGGTCATTTGACTGTATAGGCAAGGGTATATTTTGGAACGTCTATTATTTTCTGTTGGCCTATTTATCTGTCTTTAAGCCAGCACACATTGTTTGGATGATTGTAGCTTTTTAATATATTTTGAAATTACAAGGTGTTAGTTTCCCAACATTTTTTCTTTTTAAAACTCGTTTTGGCTCTTCAGGGTCCCTTGAGATGATATATGAATTTTAAGATGAATTTTTGTATTTTTACAAAAACACACACACAACAAAAAAACAAACAAACAAAAAGAAAAACCCACCACCATTGATATTTTGATAGGGCCATGTTGAATATGTACATTGCTTTAGGTATTAAGGACATCTTAACAATGCTAAGTGTTTCAATTCCTGAATATATTTGTTCCTTTTCCATGTATTTGTGTTGTCTTTTTTTTTCAGGAATATGTTTTGGTTTTCAGTGTATTTTTTAATTTTATTTATTAAATAAATAATGGAACTCTTTTTTAAATTTTATTTTCAAATGGTTCTTTCTTAATGTATAGAAATGCAACTGAGTTTTCAAAATGCATTGTTTTCAATGCATTGATTTTACATCTGGCTACATTGTGGAATTTATTCGTTCTAACAGTTTTTTTTGTGGAATCTTGAGGAGTTTCTACATATAGGATTGTATCATCTGTGAACAGAGATAATTTTAATCTTTTCTTTCCAACTTGGGTTTTTACTATTTCTTTGTGTTGCCTAATTACTCTGGCTACACCTTTCAATATTATGTTGAATAAAAGTAGAGAAAGCAGACATCCTTGTTTTATTTCTAATCTTGGAGAAAAACTTTTAGTTTTTCACCACTGAGTATGATGTCAGCTATATGTTTCTATGAACAGGATCCCAGGACTCTGGGACCATGACCTGAGCTCAAGGCAGACACTCAACTGACTGAGCCACCATGGCATCACTGACATACAATTGTTCATAATATTCTCTTGTAATCTTTTTCATTCTGTGACATTGGTTGTAATGTTTCTACTTTTAATTCTGATTTTTGTTATTTGAATCTTCTCTCCTTTTCTTTGTTGATCTAGCAAAAAGTTTGTTAATTTTGTTGAACTTTCCAAAAACCTATCAATTTTATTGATTCTTTTCTATTGTTTTTCTATTCTGTTTTATTTAACTCTGTTCTTACCATTATTATTTTTTCTTGCTAACTTTGAGTTTAGTTTGTTCTTCCTTTTCTAGTTCTGAAGATGTGAAATTAGGCTGTTGGTTTCAGATTTTTTAGTTATTTTTATATTTATTAGCAACAAAAAACTTTCCTTTTTTTTTTAAGATTTTATTTATTTATTTGACAGACAGAGATCACAAGTAGGCAGAGAGAGAGAGGAGGAAGCAGGCTCTCCTCTGAGCAGAGAGCCCGATGCGGCTCTCGATCCCAGGACTCTGGGATCATGACCTGAGCTAAAGGCAGAGGCCTTAACCCACTGAGCCACCCAGGCGCCCCAATAAACTGTCCTTTTAGCACTATTTCACTTCATCTAATAAATTTTGGTATATGGCATTTCATTTTCATTTGTCTCAAACTATTTTTTTAACTGCCCTTGTGATTTCTTTTTCACCTTGTAGTTGTTTAAAAATATGTGTTTGGGCTCCTGGGTGGCTCAGTGGGTTGAGCCTCTGCCTTCGGCTCAGGTCGTGATCTCAGGGTCCTGGGATGGGGTCCCGCAGCGGGCTCTCTGCTCGGCGGGGAGCCTGCTTCATCCTCTCTCTCTGCTTGACTCTGCCTACTTGTGATTTCTCTCTGTCAAAAAAATAAATAAAACCTTTAAAAAAATAAATAAAAATATGTGTTTAATTTCTATGTATTATGGATTTTTCAGTTTTCCTCATGACTGATTTAATTCCATTTTGATCACAAATGGTACATTGTATAATTTCTATCATCTGGAACTTTTTAAGACTTCTTTTGTGGTCTACCATGCTCTATCATGAAGAATGGTCCATGAACACTTGAGAAGAATGCCTATTGTGCTGTTTGGGGGCTGAATGTTCCATATGTCTCTCAGGTACAAATTGTCTATAGTGTTGATTAAGCCTCCTATTTTCTTTTTAGTCTTCTGTTTATTTTTTCTTTCTACTATTAAAAGCAAAGTATCACAGTTTCCTACTATCATGTATTGCTGTCTATTTCTCTTTTTAATTCTGGAAAATGTTGCTTTACATATGTAGGAACACTGAAAATTAGTGCATGAGTATTTATAATTGTTATATCTCCTTGCTCAATTGACACTTTAATCATTATTAATATCTTTCTTGTCTCTTGACCAGTTTTTGACTCAAGGTCTACCATGACTAATAGCATAGCTACAACTACTCTGTGTTTGCTACCATTTAAATGAAATATCTTATTGCATCCTATCTCTTTCAACCTATGTGTTCCCTTAAATCTGAAGTCTCAAAATTGTCATAAAAACATCTTCCTGTAATAATAAATAAGTTCTTTATAAACAGAACTTAGCTGGATCCTGGTTTGTTGTTGTTTTGTTTGCTTTTATATATTCAGCCTATCTTCATACTGGAAAGTCTACTCTAGTGATATTGAAAATAATTACCATTTTGGAAAGATTTATTATTGCTATTTTATTGTTTTCTGTATGTCTTACAGCTTTTTGCCTCTCTTATGACTTTCTTTTTGTTTCTTTTTTTTATTTATTTAATATTGATATGCCTTCGTTACTGTCTTCATTTTCTTTTTCATATATCCTAAAGATATTTTCTCTGTGGCTTCCATTGCAATTACATAAAACATCTTAAAATTATAACATTTTATTTTAAACTAATAATATCTTCAGTTGCACACAAATGTAGGTTTGTAGAGTTTTAATTTGTTCCTTTGGTTAGGCTGTTTCCTGTTTCTTCCTATGCCTCATATATTTATTTATTTAATTTTTTTTTTTTTGCTGGGATTTAGGCATTAAAACAAAACAAAACAAAACAAAACACCTTTCCCAATCTTTGCATTCTGGCTTCACTTAGGGGCAGGCCTTCACTTATCAACTGGACCGGAGGTTCTAGGACCTTTTAGACTTTCTCTGATCTCTTCCTCTCCCTGGTGTCTGCCTGCAGGACTGATGCTCACTTCTGTGTATAGACAGTTCCACACTGAGGTTCTGATACCACTAAAGACCAGAATCAAATGAGACAGACACCAGTCCCTGACAAGCCAGAATATTGGATGCATGGTATACTCTTTCCTTCCCAAGGAAGAGGCCTGGTATAGGGAGGAGAGTGTCTTGCAGCTGCTTTGCACCATGCCATGAATAGTTGTGCCAAATGCCGTAATTTTCCTATCCCTTTTGCTGGAATTCCTTCTTGGTTTCTTAATAGCCTTGGTACTGTGGGTTTTCATCTGATCTCTGGAGTTCTCTCAAGAATATTCTGGTCCACATATTGTTAACACCCTAACTCTGTAGGGGAAAAGGGGCCATAGTTTCTTACTTTGCTATGTTGCTGAAGTCACTCTTCCCTCAGAGTTTGAAAGCATCACTCCACTGTTTTCTTCTTTTAGTATTGTTGTAGAAAGTTCTGAAACCATTTTGATTCAGGGTATTCTTACATTACTTCCCCCGCCACCCCCCCCTTTGGGATGCTTTTGGATCTTTGTTTCAAGTACACTGTTCTAAAGTAATATGCTTTGCTTGGGTTACATTTCATTCTTTGTGCCTTGAACTTTTTTGAGCCTTTTCAAGCTAAAAAGGCTTTTTACTTTATTATTATTGAGGTGTTTTTCTTAAATTTTTAAAGGTACCATCTATCCCCTTATTTTCTCTTCTTCCTTTTTTTCTCTATTCTGTTTATGTAGAATTACTATATTACTCTCAAATTGAGTCTTAGATTGATCTTCTAATTTTCTTATATTTTCTCTTCTATTGCTCTATTTCCTGGAAGGTATTTTATGCATTTATAGTCCATCTATTCTTATAAACATATATTTTTATCCCCAGGGGTACAGGTCTGTGAATCACCAGGTTTACACACTTCACAGCACTCACCAAATCACATACCCTCCCCAATGTCCATAATCCCACCCCCTTCTCCCAAACCCCCTCCCCCCAGCAACCCTCAGTTTGTTGTGAGATTAAGAGTCACTTATGGTTTGTCTCCCTCCCAATAGTCCATCTATTCTAATTGTTGCTACTAGCTCTTCTGCCTATTAAGGTACTTAGGGCCACTTTGCTTCTTATAATTATGGGCTGCTATTTGGTCTCTGCCACAATATGGTTCCATTACTTTCTCTGAAATTTAACTATGAGAGTAGAGATAGAGCTATGGTAGAGAGTTTAAAATTCATCTTACAAGGTAGTTCTTTTGGATGAAGATATCATTAGAGGTTTCAAATAAGACAAGATCAGATGGATAAGGCAAGAGAAACAGATCTGCTTCTATTGGCAAAAAAATGCTCAGGGGGCGCCTGGGTGGCTCAGTGGGTTAAGCCTCTGCCTTTGGCTCAAGTCATGATCTCAGGGTCCTGGGATCAAGCCCCACATCAGGCTCTCTGTGCAGTGGGGAGCCTGCTTTCCCCTCTCTCTCTGTCTGCCTCTCTGCCTACTTGCAATCTCTGTCTCTGTGTCAAATAAATAAAATAAAATAAAGGCTCAGAGGCATTTTTGGGTTTGCATCATTTTGAGTCTTCCTTATTTACCCTGACAACCCCATTCTAATCCTCAATGTATCATGATTTCCCAATTAATACTGTGATATTCACATAATAGTTATAGTCAAGCTGCAAAATCAATCTAAGTCTTTAATTCAGCAATCTGAAGGAATAGCTTCAGTACCTATTGGGGGGGGGGCAGTTTCTGGTGAGCCTGACAAATAAATTATCAAAAGAAGCCATAGACACTTTCTGATTAAGTGTCCATTCTTGAGCTGAAAATTTAAAATCATGAGTTTGTACTTTTCTTCCTTTAAGCTCCTGTGGATGTTATATATCACTAGCTCACTCTACAGACCTCATATTCCTTTCTTTCTGAAGGAAATAGTTTATTGCAGAAGCCACACAATTTACCAAAGTAAATTGGTTTTATTATGCCCTTTATTTCAGGTGACCACAAGTGATAATGTAAGTGCTTAAGTACCTAACATATCAGCACTCAGGAATGACTAGCAGTAGATATCTATCAATGTTCACAAAACTCGTACTATTTTCAAAATCACCCAGCTCAAAAAAACAATTCCAGATTTTTATTTTCTCGAGCATGTTACTTTTAACAGCTCTGTATGATAGTCAGTCAAGTCTGGTTTGGTACTGATTAGAGAACCTGCTCTAGCTAATTGTAAAGAGCAAGTAAGTTTTATTATATTTTAAATAGTTAATCTAATATTGAGAGATCTAGGTGAGGGGACAAACGCTAAATTGAATATACAGAAAATTCTTATATTGTCACACAGCAGAATGGTTCTAAGAGTCAGAGGAAACCTATTTTGAGTAAGAAGCTGCAGAATGCAAATCCATCTGCTGAGATTATAAAATGCCACTCTAGCCGCTCGACCCAGAATCATGTTCTCTGTGGCCTGATTCGCATTAGTGAAACTAATGACTTTAGCTTTCCCTCACTCCCTCAATGACTCAGCTACAAACTCACATCACATTCTAGTGAAACTCCTTTGTAGAATGCAAATCATAGCCAGACTCCTGGCATGCTGGATGGAAGTCTGAAGGAATTTTGAGCAAACCAATCTAAATGATCAGCTTCATTCAGTTTTAATAAAGGAAAAGGAAAATAGAAAAGAAGAAGAACAAAAAAAAAATTGAGTTTTATTTTCAAATGGTTTAGCCTGATTTGTCAACACCATGTCAAAGAGAGTGTTTCTGTCATTATAGCCCTGCTTAGCACTGGCAATGAAGAACGTGGGGGAAGGGAAATCTTCACCATAGGTAGAGGTGGGAGTTCTGCATTTCAAGTTTCTTAATCCTACACAGATAATTGCTCTGTTTCAAAACTCCATCTAAAGATCAGACCTGGTGTCACAAATATAGCAAACTGGAAGTAAGAAGTATGACTCTTCAGAATGAGGCACGAGTCTGCATATATTCATGATCCATGTTAACTCTTCTCAAAAGGTGCTAGGACATTACATGAAAAATATATTTTACTGCTGCTACTGCAGTCACCACTATATATCTTGATATGGTCTCAGAGTTATGTGCTGCCTCTGGGTTCAAGAAATAATTTTTTTAAATGCTTATACCTTTGGGTAATAGCCATGTGTACCTTAACATAATATTTCAGATGTCAATACTGGGAGAAGTGATACATGACTAAAACCTAACAGTGAATATTTACTATGGACCAGAAACTGTCCTGAATGACATATTTTAACTCCTCTAATATGCACATTATTCTGTTATTATAGTGATGTGAGCACTCTGGCCAGAAGGCATGGATCTCCCACACACCCAAAATCTCATTCAGATGTTGGGATTGTTGATATTATATATACACCAAGAGGATATGAAAAACTTTATTATAAATGTAACAAGTCTCTGGGGAGAGCAGGACAGGCCTCTCAAGCAGATTAAAAATGCCCTGAGAGAGCACGTAAAGGAGATGGCCTCAGGGTTTTTGTTATGATGAGGTGGCAAGGTTGAGGGTGAAAGCTTTCTGACAAGGGCAGTGGCTTTTGTGCTTTGAATCTTCCCAGAGCCAAAGAATGCAGGACCTGGCCAGGCTTTCTTATCAGCTTGTGTACCTGTGGGCTTCAAGGAGGGCACTAGTTGTAGGAGGCCATTGGATAGATTTCTTTTAAACTTGAGAGAAAGACAAAGAAAAATCAACCAATAATTAAATGGAGTTGGTATTCCATGTCATTCAGTTATGTAAAATCACCCTAAGAGAATATATAAATCAAAAAGTTAAAAAGAGGGTGACAGGGAGGGATCAGAAGGATGGTTAAAAGGACAAAGCTGGAAGACACTAAGAGGGAAGCAAAGACAGATAAACGATTCCACACAAACAAAACCAGGGAGAAAAGAACTGTGTGCTACTGAAAATTGAATAATGTAAAAAAAAATAGTTTATGAAATACCATTTAGTGCAGACAGGCCCAGGGAGACAATGTTTAACATTAATAAGAATAATTTCACTAGGAATGATGGATATAGAAATAAATTTTTATTTGAAGAGCCAATGCTTAAAGTGTGTGAAGGAAAAGAAAGAATTCAAATTATATTTGAAGAGGACATGAGTTTCAGTGAGAGATTTCTTGTGTTTCTATTTTCCTTTCTGGTATGTCTTAGTATTTAAAAAAAGTTGAATAAATAATTCATGCTTGCTTTAGATATTTTAAATATACAAATTAACAATAATTCTAAATTCCATACTTGAACCTAAGCACAAGCATAATTTGTGTCTTTCATGATACACATTCTCATTCATGGGGGATCCTACTACACTGCTATGAAATCACACACTCCTGTCAAGGTTTCAGGGTCAACAGGTACTAATACATTATTATTTTAATAGGAGTCATATTATTATATTATATCATGGATACGTTAACATTTATTTTGAATTATGTTTACATATTATTCTCCTGAAATGCATCATTTCTACATTTACCCTGGCACAGAATGTTATTTTAAAAATAACTTTTCCGTTATGTATATATTTGTTTTGATCATATTAACCATAGTTATTAGTTTATCTCCCAAGAAGGTTGCAGAATAATAGTAACCTCGATTTCCAAAGTGTTGTACATTAAGGTAGGTTTTAAAAAAATGCCATTCTATAAGATACTATTTCCTTTTGCTAATGAGTTATTTCAAATTTCCTTTTATATTGCCCTTTTGCCCATATTTGTGTATTTTCCAAATTGTCCTGAATTTTCCAGAACTCTTTTGACAGAAGATGGAAAAACTAAGCAACTTTACTCTTGATAAAGAGGTGTTGCTCAACCAGTACATAGAGAGCCACTCATAACTAGACCAGTGAGGAGAGTTTGAGAACTGAAAGAGAAATGAGTATCTGTGCTGCTAAGGCACCTCTAGAAGAATGTTGGGATTGCTACTGGAAATATGAACCTGCCATCTTGTAAAAATTAGTGAATATCAATCTATTTTTGATTTATCAGTATAATAGTTGTTCCTGAAATACTTTCTTAATTTTAGTCAACTAAAATTCCTTTTGAGATTTCTTTCATTCATGAGTATTTTTTTTAATTTATTTTTCATAAACATATATTTTTATCCCCAGGGGTACAGGTCTGTGAATTGCCAGGTTTACACACTTCACAGCACTCACCAAAGCACATACCCTCCCCAATGTCCATAACCCCACCCCCCTTCTCCCAACCCCCCTGCCTCCAGCAACCCTCAGTTTGTTTTGTGAGATTAAGAGTCACTTATGGTTTGTCTCCCTCCCAATTCCATCGTGTTTCATTTATTCTTCTCCTACCCACTTAAGCCCCCATGTTGCATCGCCACTTCCTCATATCAGGGAGACCATATGATAGTTGTCTTTGTCTGCTTGACTTATTTCGCTAAGCATGATATGCTCAAGTTCCATCCATGTTGTCGCAAATGGCAAGATTTCATTTCTTTTGATGGCTGCATAGTATTCCATTGTGTATATATACCACACCTTCTTTATCCATTCATCTGTTGATGGACATCTAGCTTCTTTCCATAGTTTGGCTATTGTGGACATTGCCATAAACATGCAGGTGCATGTGCCCCTTTGGATCACTACGTTTGTATCTTTAGGGTAAATACCCAGTAGTGCAATTGCTTGGGTCATAGGGCAGTTCTATTTTCAACATTTTGAGGAACCTCCATGCTGTTTTCCAGAGTGGTTGCACCAGCTTGCATTCCCACCAACAGTGTAGGAGGGTTCCCCTTTCTCCGCATCCTCGCCAGCATCTGTCATTTCCTGACTTGTTGATTTTAGCCATTCTGACTTGTGTGAGGTGATATCTCATTGTGGTTTTGATTTGTATTTCCCTGATGCCGAGTGATATGGGACACTTTTTCATGTGTCTGTTGGCCATCTGGATGTCTTCATTCATGAGCATTTTTACCAGAGATAACTGTAGTCAAACCTGACAAATTTGAGTTCTAGATATTGTTCATCCTCACTAATTAACCCAGATGCAATTAGTTTAATTTTCACAATAACCAAACTATGGAAAGAGCTGAGATGTCCATCAACAGATCAACAGATGAATGGATAAAGAAGATGTCATATATACATCAATGGACTATTATGCAGCCATCAAAACCCCAAAATCTTGCCATTTGCAACAGTGTGGATGGAATTAGAGGGTATTATGATAAGCAAAATAAGTCAATCAGAGAAAGACAATTATCATATGATCTCACTGATAATAGGAACTTGAGAAACAAGACAGAGGATCATATGGGAAGGGAGCAAAAAAATGAAACCAGAGAGGGAGACAAACCATAAGAGACTCTTAATCTCAGGAAATAAACTGAGGGTTGCTGGAGTGGAAGGGGTGGGAAGGATGGGGTGGTTGGATGATGGACATTGGGGAAGGTCTGTGCTATAGTGAACACTGTGAATTGTGTAAGACTGATGAATCACAGACCTGTACCCCTGAAAAAAATGATACATTATATGATAATTTTAAACAATTAGCCTTTTTTTTTATTTGTTAAAACTTAATGTTTCAATAATGCTATTTTCTTTTTTGCTCTATCTTATTGGGGAAAAAATCAACTTACCCTCAAAATGGAAAAAAAAATTGTTTTAAATAAATAACTAAAAGTGGAATGATTTGCAAATACTCTGAAGTCAGCAATTCCAAGTAAAAATGGTCAGACAAGATTCCAAAAGGCCAAATATATATGCAATTATTTGCTACCTAAAATAGGAAATATGTCCTAAATAATCTAGAGCTCAGTTAGTATAATTTCTTTTATTCTCATGACATAGACATTAAGAAAAAAATTAGTAGATGGTAAACTACTAATTTGCATTGAGAACCAAAATGAAACCATTGTTTTAGTGTCTTTTAATGTGAAATAAAAGGTAACTTAATAATTTGATCAGTAAACACAGGTATGAATAAAATGTGTATTTACAGAAAAACAAACAGTTTTGCTTTAAATGTACTAAAATTATGAATTTATATTTTTTAAATGAAATAAGTTTTCTCATGATTTTAAACTATCTTGAATATTATAAATCTCTATATTAAACAAGTTAACAACGTATGAACACAAAAGTAGCCAAGACAGTTTTGGAGAGGATCTAAAAGATGTGACTTTTATCCCAGTAGGGTGTCTGGGATTTGGAAGAATGCCAAGACAAGCTACATTTTGGCTTCAAAGTAGTTACTCATTTTTAACAACCCAATGTCAGTCGTGCACCAATGAAAATAGTAACATCCCACTGTTTTACTGATTTATAATCTATTTTCAATTTTGTAAGAAATTGTTGCTAATTGTGAGGAAAGGAAAAAAGTGTCTTCATTATAAAGAAGTCTTTTTGAATTATTGCTTGAAAATTCTTAATGAACTTTTTTACACATTTGCTTCAGAATCTGCAATGACTTTCTATTCTTGATAAAACCAACTGTCATTTCCCTTATGGCTGTTTAAAGAAAATCAAATTTGTGAAAGACAAAATATATCTCATGGTAATGCACATAGCAAACAAAAAAAAACCACACCTCTTCCTTCTCCATAGGAGCTTAGGAGGAATTCTTTAGGATAACTTTTAAAAATTCCAGTACAAGTCATGCTGTCATGATCAGTGTCTGAGTAGGTATCTGTTTTTATTTAAGTTGTAATGTTACCTGCACATGAGAGTCAAGTGTAGGAGAATGTTAGATTGAATCATATTAATCAACTTGAGAAGATAATTTTCCCTGAAAAGATAGGGTAAAAATATTTATCATGTTGACTGCACCTTTAATCATCTGCACTGTCCTAGCCTTCAAAAAACATCGAAAACATATTCAGTATGACTTACCCTCATTTTTCAGCAGGCTGATTTGGTGAAAAGAAACAAAACAAAACACTCCTTTATCTATATTTTACATAGATAGGAAAACATAAATTGATATCAGACTAGCAAAATTGAGAATATAAAATTAGAATACCTTTTAACAACAAAATTAAACATCTCCTGAGTACTTTAACATTTTGGATCATATAGAAGATTTTATTACCTGTACAGAAAAATATTGCCATACAATTTTTTAACAACCAAACTATTATTATTTAAAAGTGGTAATCACAATATTACTACCTAATTAAATATTATACTCCCGCATACAGCTTTTACTCTGCTTTTCAAACTTAATTTTGCAGACAATTGAAAACCACACCAGACAATTAGAGAAAACATTCTCTGTGGTTAGTAGGGTGGCAACACTATGAAATACAGCTGTACAGCAGAGCCAAAGATGATCTCAAGCACATAGTTGTGGGTAGAGCATAGAGACAAAGTGAATGGGAGTCATCCCCTCTCCAAAGGGGAATCCTCTTAAGTGACCGAACCACTTGGAAAAATAAGGAGTTTCTATAGTCAGGTAAAAAGCTATTCTGAGCTATCACTTTCTCTTTCCTGGACTGCAAATTTAACTTATTTAAGTAATAGTTTTTCATTTTGGTCTCTCCCTTACTTCTTTAAAATATACATTTATCAAATCCTTGCACAGCATTTATTATGGTCTAGGGAGAGTTTAAATAGTTTAAGAATATTAATTCAAATTATGCCTGCAAAAATCTGTGAAGTAGGTAATATTTTATTCTCATTTTACTGAAAAGAAAACTATATCATAAGAAAGTTATGAAGGTAACATGAAGCTAGCAGAGCTGAGATTCTAGAATCCATGACTTCAAGCCCTGTATGTGATGCCTTACAGATTAAATCATATTTTTCTTCAAATGTTATTTTAGGAGTATTTTGAATTCTCAAAACAAACTGACCTGGCTTCAGAGCCCAGAGTGATCTTGTTTCTGTTAACCAATAACCTTATCTTCATCTTACATGGCACTCTCCATTAATTCTCAATTTGGTGGGTCTTTTGGTTTCTCACACCTCTCATATTCTCTCCCAACTTGAGGAGATGAATATACTCTTCCTTCTACTACATTCTTCTCAAACCTCCTTTTTAAAATTTACATTCAGTTAATTAACATATGGTGTATTATAGTGTATTATTAGTTTCAGAGGTAGAATTCAGTGATTCATCATTTGTACATAATACCTGCACTCATTATATCACATGCCCTCCTTAATGTCCATCATCTTGTTATGCCATCCCCTCCTTTCAACCAGCAACCTTCAGTTTTGTTTTGTTTTTTTTTTTAATTTTATTTATTTATCAGAGAGAGAGGGGGAGAGAGCGAGCACAGGCAGACAGAATGGCAGGCAGAGGCAGAGGGAGAAGCAGGCTCCCTGCTGAGCAAGGAGCTCGATGTGGGACTCGATCCCAGGACGCTGGGATCATGACCTGAGCCGAAGGCAGCTGCTTAACCAACTGAGCCACCCAGGCGTCCCCTTCAGTTTGTTTCTTATGGTTAAGAGTCTCTTATGGTTTTTCTCCCTCTCTGATTATGTTGTTTTATTTTTCCCTCCCTTCCTCCATGCTCCTCTGTTTTGTTTCTTAAATTCCACATATGCGTGAAGTCATATGATAATTGTCTTTCTCTGATTGACTTATCAAAGCCCTTTTAAATTAGTTATTTCTATTCATCTGTCTTTCCAAGGTAGGATTAAAAAATCACTTCCAAAGAATAGCCCTTTAAGAAATGCTCTGATCCTTATTCTAATTAAGATATATTTTTATGCATTTATGTAAATAATTTTCTTGTCAATAATACAAATCTAGATTGTGGTTATGTGCTTATTAACATGATTAATTTATAATTACATTAAAGGGCCTCTCAATGGAATGCAGTCTTTATGAAAGGAACAATTATTTGCCTATTCATATATCTCAACATACTTGGCACATTGTAGGCATTCAATATGTATATAATAGTGAAAAAATATTGCATATTTCTGATACCATACACAGTTTATTAATAGAAAAGATTTGAGTACAAATATACTTATAACAACTTATTCAATAAAAAGAAAATAATACACTAATTTCACTTTTCAGATTTCTTATATGATGTTGCAAGTCCAAACTCTATCTTAATTTTTTCTCAAGGTTTTATGACCATTTGTATAATGCCTTGATATCCATAAAGATATTCTATTAAAATGTCTTTGTTATTTCTCTTCTGGCATATATTAGAGGTCTTATACTATTAAATAGAATTTTACCTACAGTTAAAGAGAATGAAAAAGATACTCATAAGAATTTTTCAATAAATTTAAAACATCCTGCTTCTCAGTCTTTGGAATATGTTCAGAAAACTTTTAGTAAAGGACACTGATCCTTTAGAAATATTAAAAAAATCACCACATTGGGGTGCCTGGTTGGCTCAGATGGTTGAGTGTCTAACTCTTGATTTCAGTTCAGGTCATGATCTCAGGGCCAAGAGATCAAGCCCAGTGGAGACCTGTGTTGAGTCTCACATCTGGCTGTGCATTCAGCATGGAGTCTGCAAGATATTTTTTCTCTCCATCTGCCCCTCCACCCCACTTGCATGTGCTCTTTCTCTCTCAACTAAATAACTAAAATCATATATATACATATATATATGATACATATACATATACATATATTAATCTTTACTATACACACACATACATATGAGATAATACTTAAAATATTCAACATACAATGGTTTTTCTAATTTGGTAGATTTGTCAACTTATAGCAATATCAGACACTTCAAATAGTAGAATCTGCTAGTTGTACCTAAAAATCCATTTCCGCCCTTTTCCATAGTACTGAATTTATACACAGCACATAACCCATCTAGAAAACAGACCATATGCCTCAGATCCTTTTGTTTGTTTTGCAGCAAGGTGTGACTATATTCTGGCAAGAGATATAAGTGGGATTAATGTGTGTAATTTCCTGGTTGTTTCTTTAGTAAGTAGAATTCTGCCTTCTAGTTCCCCTTTTTATTTCCCACTGGCTGCTATGAGCACTTGGTGGTCAGCCATCTTGTACTGTGTGAATGACAAGACGTTCCATAGACATTGTGAAGTTACAATAGTGAGGGAGCAGGATGCCAGATAACTTTGTGAACTGACTGCTTCATTAGCTCAAAATTTTATGTGACAGATAAATTATTTTCTATTTTTAAAACTACTCTTATTTTGGGTCGCTATCACACTCACCCAATCATATCTTAACCCACTCCCCATTGAGAAATTTGCAAGTTAGCAGTAAAATGCACATATACATTTTATTAAATATTTCCCTTGAAGTAATTAAGATAGTAACTAACTTAGCTTTACTAAAATATTTATTTTCTTGCTTTTTAGTAACCTGTAATTGATCACTAGCGTATTATTTGTTCTTTAGCTTCTATAAACTTTTCTCAGAATTCATTTTTCTTTATGTGCTCTACTAAATATTTTTTTAAGATTTTTTTAAATTTATTTATGTGACAGATTATAAGTAGGCAGAACAGAGATTACAAGTAGGCAGAGAGGCAAGCAGAGAGAGAGGAGGAAACAGGCTCCCCGCTGAGCAGAGAGCCCGATGCGGGTCTCGATCCCAGGATCCTGAGATCATGACCTGAGATGAAGGCAGAGGCTTTAACCCACTGAGCCACCCGGGCGCCCTCTACTAAATATTTTATGTTTTAATAGTCTTGGGGTTTTCTAATCCATAAATTCAATTCAGAAGGTCATAAAATTTCAGTTCTGGCCAATAAATTCCATCCACCCTCTAATGGTATTAATTTTAGAAGATGTACTATGATAATTCCTCTTTTGATATATAATAAAAGTCTTAGATGTGCTGTACTAGGTGGAGAAGCAGCTTGATCTATGTGGGTTTAGTTTCACCTTCACTCAAAATATCTCACTTAATATTTGGTTATCTCAATCTTTTCTCTTTATAAAACAATGTAAAGCCAGGATTTCTAGGTATAACTTCCTGAAGGGGGGCGGGAGGCATGTTCTTCTAGGCACTTCAAAAGTGTAAAATGTAATGAAAATATATTTTTTAATCAAAGAAGGAAAACTCAAACTTTAAAGATATGGAAATGAGTATTTATTTTGGGTATGAATTATGTAATAATGTATGACAAGAGAAGAGATATTTGAAGATATTTTTTAAAAAGATAATTTAAAAAGAATAATTCCTATACAAAAGCTATTCTATTGAACTTATTAAGTTATACTTTTAAAATATATATCAAAAATAAATTAACATGAAACATGCATAGAGAAGAGTCACTATTGGTGGAAGAGGTTTGAGGATGGTAGAGACTCAAAATCAATCATTACTGATGCATCAAAAAGTCTATTAACAAAGTTATGTAGTAGAAATGCTGTTGTCTTAAATCCTAGGTATCAAGATAAATCCAGTATTTTTAAGGCACTAGTTTAGTAGAGATAATTTTAAGTGAATCAATTTCCAGAATCTCAATATTCTCTCCTAAAAGAGATATGCCTAAAGTGTTGCCTTTTTCAGTTCTGCTTTCCCAATTCCTCATTCACAATGACCTTTTTCTCTCTACAGAAAACAACATAAAACAATCATAAACAGGAAATAACACATAGCTGTTTTCAAACTTAACATGATGCATTTCTGGACCCTTCTAGGACATAAAAAAGCGATTTGCTTCTAAATAAGATTCCAGTTAGAACTGAGAAGTAAGGAAAGGGATAGTAATTGATTTCATAAAAATGAAAAAACCATGGCAAGACTCCATGATGACTCCATGAAACCCAACTTTAGCTAGTAATTAGCTGTATTATAATCAGAATTCAGAAGTTAATTCAAGCACATATTAACATTTCTATTTGAACTGAAAAATGAACTAAGATGTTTTCTGACGGAAAGGGAGTCTGATTTTGCTAATTAGTTTGATTATGGAAACTGGCCTTGCCAATTAGCTCTTATGGAAGGCATCTTCCGAACATTGAACAAGATAAATCTGCTGCACTAAAGTTTTAATAAAATTTTATTTAATGCATCATTTAATATACAATATGCCAGACATTACATCTTTATAATTTATAAATGTAGAAAAATTTTAGTCATCAACTTAAAGATGTATGAGGGATTTTACAGTTATTCATGATTTTATTGTGGAGCATGAAAGTAAAAATTCCTGAAGATCATTAGTATGGATTCCCTTTTGTCATTTTGGTGTTGGTGATGATAAAGTAATGGTAATACCTGTTTGTCAAACTTCATCATTTACTCCACCAGAATCCAGCTGTTTAAATGCAAGCAAGGAAAGTCAGAAGGGTGTCTTCACCCATGTTTGGATCTTCATCACAGAGGACAATGAAAAGAAGAGCAAGTGAGGTTGGGATACTGAAAATGACAAAAATAACTAACTGTTGTACATAAATTTGGTAGGCAAAATATGTAAGGTGAAATCTGGGATCAACTGGATGTATTTCTGATGTTATTACATAATGTTCATGGTGAGGAAAGAGGAAAGTAAACAGAAAGCTGATTTTAACCCTTAAAGGGCTATTTCTATTGGTGTTCTTGCAAAAGAGGTGGAGCTTTTGAGAACATGGTTTATTCATACAGTGGTGTGGTAATTCAAGAGTATTTGGGATTCACTGCCAGTAACAGTCAGAAAGATATATGAATTCTCTTGTCTCTTATTTGCAGGCTCAGGAAGTTTTAAACAGTTTATGGCTTTTCAGACCAGGGTTTAACTTCCTAAGATAAATGTCATCCTAGGTAACACACTTATTTAGACAAAATTACAGTTTCCTTTTGGAAACTACATGTCCCATAGGAGATAAAACATGAAGTAGAAACATGGACTCAGTCTTAGACCTCACCTCATCATTAAAATATAACAAAGATTATGTACCTTCTGAGTAAGAGGAGAATCATATGGAAATTCAAGGTCCTTGATGCTACAGTTTAAAACTTCTGAAAATAAGTGGGAATCTCAATAGACTATCTGGGCCATAAAAGCCTGTATAAATTGATTGTTTTTCCTGAAAAGAGTAAGTGAATATGGTTATTTTGATCCAAAAGGACACTATGGAGAACAAATCTGCAATTGGGAACTATGTAGTTGTAGTTTGAATACAAAACTGTAAGGAAGAAATATAGATTCTAAGATGGCTTTCTTATGAGTTGCCTAGCTGGCTCAGTTGGTAGAGCATGTGACTCTCAATCTTGGGATTCTGAGTTCAAGCTCCATGTTGGGAGTAGAGTTTACTTAACAAAATAAAACAAGGAGCACCTGGTTGGCTCAGCCGGCTCTTGATTTTGGCTCGGGTCATGGTCTCAGGGTCATGAGAAAGAACCGCCATTCAGGCTTCATGATCAGCAGGGAGTCTGCTTGAGATTCTCTCTATCTTCCTGTCCCTTGCCTCCCTCTCGCTTTCAAAGTAGATAAATAAATCTTAAAATGAAATAAAATAAAATGGCTTTCTTAAGTGGCCCCTTATAAGGAACTCTTCCTATTCAATAATATAAGACATATAACCCCATTAGAAAAATGGGCCAATGACTTGAATAGAAATTTTTACCAAAAAGTTATATACAAACGACAAAGACATGAAAAAATGCTCATGACCAATAAACATTAGGGTGATGCAAACTGAAAATTAAATAACATTTTACACACATTTGAATGTATATAATAAAAAAGGCAGACCATAACGAATGTTACCGAGTGTGTGGAAAAATGGGAATGCTCACACACTACTTTGGGAATGTAAAAGGTTTCAAACACTTTGGGAAATAGGTTTTCAGTTTCTTAAAATGGTAGTTATCATATGAATCAGTAAGTCCATTCCTAAGGTTAAGCCCCAGAGAAATTAAAACATATGTAATACATGTTTGCACAAACAATTGTACATAAATGTTCATAGTAAAACTGTACTAATAGCCCCAAAGTGGAAACAACACAATTATATGTGAACTGATGAATGGTCACCCGTACACTGAAATATTCAGCAAAAAGAAATGTTGCATGCTACAACACAGATGAATCTTGAAAATATGCTACACAAAAGCAAATAGTAACTGCACATTGTATGATTTCAATTTTATGAAGTTTTCAAAACAGGCAATTTAATTCTATTGAGATAGAAAGTAGATTAGTGCTTTTCTAAGAGCTAGAAGAGTCAGGTTTTTTCTTTTTTTTTTAGGTGGGAAGAGCAGTGCCAGCTGCTATATGAGGGGGTTTTTCAGGTAGTAACAAAAATATTTGAGACTTACTTTGTGATAACCATTTTATAATCTCTGAATCTAATAACAATATTTTACAGTTTTACTTCTTGCATTTACTTAATGCAAAACATCAAATGAAATAAACACTTGTATTTAATATTTGAAAATTTTGCTCCCTACCTTCTAAATTCCCTATTCTCTAAATTCCCAAGAAATATAGTTTATATCTATCAAGTTTCCCAAATTGACCATCATAATTTTAAACTATCAATGGTAAAATTAACACATTTAAAAAGTAAGTGTACAAATACGCATTACAATATAAATACATTTATGAACTAGTAGTTGAACTAGTAGTATGTTTGGAAGAGGCACAGACTAAAATTTAGACTGATATAGACACATTTAAACAAACAATTGCTAAAACAGGTGCTTATGATTTCATGTCTTGGTATACTTGGCTTAATTGCTGGGCCAGTTTCAATGTTCACCCAATTTTCACTTTCTTTCAGAAAGAAAGTATTGTTAAAGAGATCTGTGTCAGATTCTGATATTCACAGACAAAACAAAATAAGAAAAGTCTTTATAAATTTTGCTAAGAGAACTTAGATAAAGTTTGATTGAGGAAGGTTGATATAAGAAACCTTTGAATTTTTAATTCACCAGGTTTGAAGAGTGGGCTTTGAATTTTTAATTCACCAGGTTTGAAGAGTGGGCTTTGAATTTTTAATTCACCAGGTTTGAAGAGTGGGCTTGTTAGAGTCTATTTCTTTCTTCTCCCCTATGTGCTTTCTCTGTATAGACTTATAATAAAAAAGACAATGACACAGAGAAACAAATACTAGTGTCCTTAACAGAAAATAGTTTTCACATTTGATCTGATAATCAAAGGATTTTTTTAAATAGAGGTTTTTTGTTGTTGTTGTTGTTGTTTTACCTCAACCCTTTTTAATTTAAATTATTTTTTTTTCTTTTTAAACTCAAGAATACAAAATTAGCTTAGTATTTGAGGAACTTCAATACATACATATATACATAGATACACACATAAAAATATGAACCCAACAAAATGAACTATACTCCTAACATTCTGAAAGATACTCAAGCCAGATGCCCATGGGCTTACAAAGGAAAGTGTTTTTGTATTAAAGATTTGGGCTGTACTGACAAAGAGAGCTTGACTGGTTCTCTGTGGGCCTGCAAGATATTAAATCCTGGCTTCCCAAAAATAATACTTAGGCAACTTGATATGATTTGAATAATTTCAGAGTTAATTATGTGAATACTGTTTATGGAAAAGTTGAGCCTTTTGATGTTTACTTAAATAGAGTTTAGTAAGGCTCCTGAAATGAGCAATAAAATGAGCAACTTTTATCTACCTGAATGAGAGTTTCCCAGAATAGTAGACTCACAATACATGTTGATGAAGATAGCAGAACGGTATTTATAAAGACTGCTAGAGTAAATCATGTTAATGTAGACATAAGCCAAATGGAGTACACGTTTCAGTCCACATGATAAAAAGAGAGAAACATACATTATAAGTACATTTGAATAAGTGAAGTTTAGTTTACCTCACGGGGATGGAGGTGATAGAGAAGCTGAAGATGGAGAGGTTAACTGTGGCTTGTCCAATTTTATTTATCATAAGGGGAGCTCCATAAAAACTTACCAATTGACTAGATGACATATAATCTGTGAGACGACTTCAAATGGCCTTTTCAGACATTGTCTTAAAATACATTTTGGACTCTTCTCAGGTTTCTTACATATAAAATAAAAATAAATCCTTACCATATGCTATTATGTTTTTATTATCGCTTCTAAATTCTTCAAAAACATATGTAAACCTTTATGCTATCCTTAACACTGGATGCATGGCAGAACTAAATGAAGCTACAATTAGTGTGCAAAAACCCCATCAACCCAAGAGAAAATCCCTAATTTTTATCTTGGACACCCACAACCAATAGTTCTTCAAATCTCTCTCATGGATTAGTTATCTTTTTTATTTTTAAGATTTTATTTATTTATTTGACAGAGAGATCACAAGTAGGCAGAGAGGCAGGCAGAGAGAGAGGGGGAAGCAGGCTCCCCACTAAGCAGAGAGCCTGATGTGGGACTTGATCCTAGGACCCCGAGATCATGACCTAAACCATAGGCAAAGGCTTAATCCACTGAGCCACACAGGCACCCCTAGGATTGGTTATCTTGTCTTTTCCCTTCACTTCTGCTTTTTACATATGTATCAAATAACTACTAATTCAAATGACCAACAGAATAATCTGATGGAGTGGCATCAAATATGTAGAAAACGGTGAAGTAAAAAGATACTATACAAACAAAGCATTCAAAAGAGAGCTGTAAATATGTGACAGCTGTCGCAGCATAGCACCGACAGATCAGTGAGAGGTCAAGAACTGTCTTCCAGGCACAAGTCAGAAAAACAACAACAAAAAGGAAATGCAGTTCTACAGAAACGGGGCCTGGGGAGTGGTACTGTGGATCATAAATCTGGAAAAAGGCATTTGAAACTAATGCAATGTCATAGTCAAATTAAAACTTCAGAGATAAGCATTATATAATACAAGTCATTTTAAAACATATAATGAGACTGTATATGAAACAAAAAATATTTAAATTATCTCTTTATTCTTGAGCAAAGTAGTTCCATTATCTCTAATACAGCAAACTCTAAAATGCATTTTCTGCTTCATTGCAATTCACTGCAAATGGCCCAGATCAACATTCTGAAATTTTAAGTAGATTCTTTAGACTTCTAATAGGATTTAGCTGCATGACTTCAATGTCCAAATTTCTACCTCAGTGAACAATGGCTCAGAGTTAAAATATTAAATAGACTAAATATTAAACACATCATATCTTGAAAGACATATATTACAAGACAAAATGCTTTGGAAAAGAAAAAAAAGAGAACAATTGCCCACTGGGTAATTAATTTCAGTATTTTGATCTAGAGAAAAGTGTTTATTCAAATAATTTAGCTCATTGTTTATCTTCATAAGCAATATTCTGGCAGATTGATCTTCTGATGTTCCTAGAGTAATATGTAAAAGTAGATTCATTTCTTCTTTTACTTATTCAATTTATACTCTAAGTACCTACAGCTTTAAAATGCCATCAAATAGACATACTTTGGAAGGGCCGGGAAATAAAGCCATAGTCCCTAAGTGTAGTTTCTCTGGATCTGCTAGAGGCATGCATAAATTTTGGTATTAGGGAGACCTGTTTGGCTCCAACATTTAGGAGAGTATTTAAACTTTTGAAGCTCACTAATTTCATCTGTCGCATGTTGCTGGGGGGAGGGGGTTTGGGAGAAGGGGGTGGTATTATGGACATTGGGGAGGGTATGTGCTTTGGTGAGTGCTGTGAAGTGTGTAAACCTGGTGATTCACAGACCTGTACCACTGGGGATAAAAATACATGTTTATAAAAAATAAAAAATTATATTAAAAAGAAAAAAAAATTCAGACCTGTCTGCCCCCTTTTTGTGGTATTTAATTCTAGATATTGTGAAAAATCTAATAAAGTGTTTGGGACAGACAGTAATTTAATGGGGGGCCAATAAATTACTCTTCATCATTGATCTTACTCTATTGGTCAGATAATAAGAAAGTTATAGTAAAGTACACTTCAATAAAGGAAATTCTATTCATATTTCTGGACAAAAATATCCAAAAGAGTAATCTGAGAGAGATAAAAAACATTCTTTTTTTTTTTTAAGACTTTATTTATTTATTTTACAGAGAGAGATCACAAGTAGACAGAGAGGCAAGTGGAGAGAGAGAGGGAAGTAGGCTCCCTGCTGAACAGAAAGCCCGATGTGGGACTTGATCCCAGGACCCTGAGATCATGACCCGAGCCGAAGGCAGTGGCATAACCCACTGAACCACCCAGGCACCCAAGATAAAAAACATTCTAAGAAAAAAATTTATAATGTGGCTCTAAAAGCAGATGTTAGAAGGAAGTAAAAAGTATATATAATAAAAGATTATATGGGAAAACAGTTACAGGGAAGGCAGAGAGTCCTAACAGATTTAAAGGGATGTTTGAAAAGTAATCAGATCTTATTATATCTAGAAACTTCTCAGTCAGAAACTTGAGTATTGTGATTTTTATATGGCATCTAGATAAGTTTAAACCTTACTCATCATTTAATGCTGCCCCTTCCTACCTGCATGTTGCTTAAGATATGTCACTCTACCTTGTTTAAAAATAATGGGCACACTGTTTTCCTGCATTGATTTGTAAAATCCTGGAGAGAGGGAACCAGTCAGACCAGACTAATTCAGTTCCCCGAAGCTGCCTAAAATGAAGACTCATATGTTGCATTGCATATGGCAGAACTTAGACCACTTTCTGATTCCTAATGGTCTTTTTCTGTATCTTGTGTCACCACCTCTGATTTAGTCCTTTCTGTGAATTCTCCTTTGCTATCTTTATTATTTTCTCCTGCTTTGGAACCTTGGTTATAGCCACTCTAAGAGAAATGCTACAGGTAGCCTCATTCCAAAAATGTCCCTAGGCTCCTTAGATAAATTGATCCATCACTTCTTCAGATCTTTGATTTGTCTTTACTTCATAACGTGATTCTGTTTGAGCTGCAACACTTTATATATGTATATAGTAAAATATATGTAAGTAACAAAATTAAGTGGACTGAAGGAGTTAATAAGCATATTCAAGGAATAACAGTTGGCTTTTCCTGAATGATATACACTACATGCCATATTGACTTATGATTTCAGCTATTATACTGTCTAAATAATCTATGCAAGACCCACAATTATATCACTTTAAATACAATCCAGATGGTGTCCTGAAGTCCTAAACTATTTTGTAAAGTCATCACCCAGTTCATGATCAAATGTCATAAGAATAGAAACACTTAAAAGAAATAATTGCTTTAAAGATTATATAACATAACTATTGTTCATAATAAACTATTCTCATTTTGCAATATTAATTTATATTATAATTGCTTTAAAATTCAATATATTAATTTTTAAAACTTAGTTATTGGAATTTCAGTGTACATCATTTATTCACATGATATGTCATGATGTTTAAATTATTTAAGTGATAGAGTATGAAGTTTAGTAAAATAAATGTCCTTTCTTATCATTGTTTCATTTTAGATACAAGTTCAACTATTCAAACCAAAACTACCTAATTACTCAAAATGAACCATTTAATACTATTCTCTCTCTCTTTTTTACCAAATAATAGAATTATTATTAAAGATCTTTATGTATGATAATATTGTATTAGATTTTTCCATCATTTGTTTTTTAGCTAACATGTTTTTGGTACTGAATAGCTTTTAACCATTGAATTCTGGAAATCACATAATCATCTATAATAATGTGTTCCTATAAAGATAATCTGATTTCTATTACACAAAACCAATCACATTTATCACAGAAAGCCAACTGAAGAACTTTAAATTATTTTGTTCCATGAAAAGAGTTATGTTGATAATACAGTCATACAGTGAAGAACTGTCAGAAGGAGCAAAGCATCACATGAGCCACTAAATTGGACACTGGAAATATAACATCTATAGACATAAAGTTAGTGATCTAATGTAATCCTTATAAGAGTCTAAATTTAAATTTAATTATACCTTAGAGAATTCAGAGTATTAACAAACTAAACTGAGGGAATTGTTAATTTTTACCTAAATTTACAATACAAATTAATCTTAAGGTTTTAGATATTCAAAAACACTTTCCTTTTATGTTATTTTTATGAATTCAGGAAAATATTGCATATCCTGAACTGAACTAAAGCTTCCTTACAAAGGAGAAAAATAGAATAGAACTATAGTAATTTAAAAGTAATTTTATAGTAATTTAAAACATTTTGTTTTACAGCATATAACAGAAATCTGCAAATATTCTTAATATACTTAGTAAACAACTAAATTTCTTCTACCTTACAATAACTGAAGCTACAAGTAAATTAGACTGAAAACTTCCAAGTGTAGAATGATCTAAATAAGTAAGCACCAGTTGTTCTTATGCAATTTCTCTTATTAGTGCCATGGACATGTCTATTGAAAGAACAAACTATCCCTATCATGCAATTTTTTTGGTCATTTTTATTTTATAGAGTAGCTTTATTCCTGTCCTTGGAAAAAAAATACATATTCCTCCCTCTCTTTCTCTAGTTCTGTCTTTTAATGTCTCTCAAAATTATTGAGGTAACTTTTGAAGAATGCATGCATGGAACAGCTACAAAAAAATCTTGGTTTGGTCAGACACTCAAGCATGCCATTAAATAGATGCCAGAAGGCCACAGTCTAGAAAAACTTGTGATTTCACAATGAGTCCATAATTCTCTGAAAAATATAATGAGCTCACACAATTTCAATGTACTCCTCAGCCCATAAATGTGTTGCAAAATAACTTTTAAAAAAGTTAATGCCCTTTTCTTTAGCAAATAAATAGAATGATCTTATTAAATATTAATTCTTATTATCAAGATAGATTGAGGCATGATAGATATGTGAAAGATATTTTTCTGAATGATAATCAAATTATTTAAAAAAGAATATATATATTAAAAATCCTCAATACTATATCACTTATTTATAAATTCAAAAATTGTTTTTTCCTTTTGTTAGAGTATAAATTTGTAGATGAATTATTATAGGCCCCAGCATCATAATCAGAGTGGTCATGGAAGTAACTAATGGTTTTAAAACCCATGACCTGGTAATTCCATATATTTGTGTTAGCTTTTGCATCTTGACTAAATGAAAAACTAAATGTTAAGAAGATTCACAAGTCATTCATTTCACTCTTGAATACTCAATGGTGCAGAGGGTAACATTTCCCAGGGCTGTAAGAAACTGGTTGCTTCCTTCCTTCTTTTTATTAATAAGATTTTATTTACTATTATTTGACAGAGAGAGACACAGCAAGAGAGGGAACACAAGCAGGGAGTGGGAAAGGGAGAAGCAGGCTTCCCGCCAAGCAGGGAGCCCAATGTGGGGCTCAATCCCAGGACCCTGGGATCATGACTTGAGCCCAAGACAGACACTTCACAACTGAGCCACCTAGGCGCCCCTGAAATTTTCCTACTTCTATCCATAAAGATGACATCCAATTAGTTCATTATCATTGTCAATGTTTGAAATAGAAACCTACAAGGCAACTCAAGGCATACATTCAAATTAGCTATACTAATAATCTCTGTTATCAAAATAGGCAAAATAGAAAAAAGATGATTTTTTAAAAGACTATTAAAATGCTAAGTAGCTGTAATTTAAAACATCTAGGAATAAAACAAAAAATAAATATAAAGAAATAAATGTAACAGGAAAGAACACACATTTATATTTTTTGGCCTTTTATAGCAATTAAACCTTGATAAATAACATAATCAAAGATTTTAAGATAAAAGTCAAAATCCATTTAGGTTTGGAAAGGGAATGGACATTTCCTCAATAATCTAGTCCATTGTTTATTGAAAAAGATTCAGAGGCAGTTAATTTAGAACACAGAAGTTTATAAACTTTTCCAATAAAGGCCCAGAAAGTAAATATCTTGGGTTTTGAGGGCTATATGGCCTTTTTTGGCCACTACTCAACACCCCTATTGAAGCACAAAAGCAGACATAAACAATAGCAAGGGAATGGGTGTGACTCCCCTCCCTACAATTTTTGTTTTAACCAAAATCAGTTGTGGGCAAGATTTGGTCAGCACACCCATAGTCTGTCAACCTTTGAAGATGACCAAGTTTTATAAATAAACTTGTATATAGCAGTGTTAATATTTACATTCCCTTATTTCCATTATATTAAAACAACTTACTGAACTAAGACAGTTCAGCCTGACTTCCTCTTTCATGAGACAGGAATATACATGTGAACAGAGACAATGCACAGTGTGCATTTATCATGGCCGCATACTTTAGAATCAGTTTTCTGAGGTTTGTAGCCCTGTGTTCCAGACATTACCTATGACTTTGGTAAAGTACTGCAACTGAGTTTGCCTTGTTACAACCTACAACTTCATGCTGGTGACATAAAATGAATAAAATAGCATTTTGAAGGGATCCAAAATAATAATTTTTGCAAATTAAGGGATCAATATTGTTGATTATCTAAATGTCCAAACAGTGTGAGAAATTCAATTTAATATTTTTCAAAGACATATTTTCTGCTGTAGTATCCATGAACATAAATTTGTATTTAAAATACAATAAATGAGTGATATTTTAATATGGCAAACTGATATATATAAAAATTATTTCTTCCTTAATATGTTTACCAGCAAGAAGACAAATGTCTTCTAATTGAGCCACATGGAATTTACTAAGAGAATTAATTAGAGATGGCATACAGTTAAAATCAAAAAAGCTTTCGAGAAAAATTTAATATATCATTAAAGTATTATAAAATAAGACAAAAGTGATCCAGAAAACACTTTCTAGATATTCTAAAGACAGGATGTATTATATATATCTACATATATATAATATTTTGGGGTATATATACATATATATAATAATCATATGAATGGGAATGCACAAACCTTTAACATAACTGTATAAGCATATTAATTATACAGCTGTAAACTATGTGAGATGCAACTAAAGTTATGGATAGTTTTAAAAATAGCACAAGCAAAAGTATCATGATAGCAAAAAGCAGTTACAGATGCAGAAAAGAAAATTCTGTGAAATCTATATTCTGTGATATATCAAGTTGTTGAATATGTAACAGAAAATGGAACAGTATATGACATCCTTTGTCTATATCTGCAAAATTTTTCTGATGAAATTTTATGTGACAAACATTACTTCTATGGGTGATACCAGAAGAAAAATCCATTCTGATGAAACACACATACATACTGCTCTCCATCAAAAAGAGTGGAGATTGAGTCATGTATTTTTAAAATCTTCCATTTCTGTTAATCATTAATGATATTGTTGTTTAAAGTAAAGTCATTCTCTGTCCTCACTTTGCAATTTCTTTTTTAGTTGAGTGCACGGTTTATATTTTCAAACCATGAATTTAGGCAAACATTGGTTTAATATCAATGCAAAAATTCCAAATATTAACCACAAATTAGCATATCAAAATTAGAAGTTATAAAAATGAAAAAAAAAGAAGTTACAAAATGTGTTAATCTACAATTTTCTGTTATTTAATGATCCATTTTTAAAATTTTTCTATTACTGAGTTTGCCACTTTTAACCTAAGTTATCTCAAGTTTTTGGACAGTTCAAAACAACAAAATTGATCTAAAGGGATTTTGTTTGTGTGTGTATCTTTTATTGAAGGCATTCTCTACAAAACAACTTAAGCCATTTCTACATAGTCTACATAGAGGCTTAAAAGGATAAGGATTATTATCTCAAAAAAGTATCACAGTATCATTAGTGTTTGGATATTTGATTGTTACTCATAGGATATTTTCTTTTCACCAATCATATGTCCATCTAATTAAATCTATTTCCTGTCAGTATTTTTGTTTTCCACTAGTGGTATGTCCCATTTTAAACCAGATTATGTGACCCTTCTGGACCCTGTAATCCATCTGCAAATTTGGATGACATTCACCTTCCAAGTTATGAGAATTGTAAGTATCCCTGTATTTGTCTTTTTCAGTTGCACTTTAAATCAATTTATGTGTTTGTGTTTAATATTCTATGGTTTCCTTTACCTGTACCAATTTTATATATTTCTTGTCTTTAATATCTTCCTTAAACGACTTATTATACCATACCTGGAAAAAAGCTCACAGTTTAAATATCTTCATGTAAATTTACAAGAAAATGACAAATTATTCTTTAAATTGGTTGCAAATATTTTTATAAGATCTCTTCCTTTAAAGACTTCATTTTATTTTATTTTTTCAGCGTTTCAAGATTCATTGTTTTTGCACCACACCCTATGCACCATACAATACATGCCCTTCTTAATACCTATCACCAGGAGACTTTTAATACTCAATTCTTTAAAAGCATAAGTTCATAATACATTAACTGGTAAAATAATTACTAATAAACTTAAGGTTAAGCACTGTACATGTCACATTTGATAATTCCTTCTCTTTAATATTATTAAAGCTACTAGTAATTTTTGGTTCCCCTGATCACTATGTAAAAACTTTGAAAGATTTTGCTTTAATTTTTCCTATGAAACAATACGGATATTATGCCATAGGAAAATTGATCATATAAAGCTGGATTTTTTTTTCATTTTTTTAAAGATTTTATTTATTTACTTGACAGAGAGAGAGATATCACAACTAGGCACAGAGGCAGGCAGAGAGAGAGGGGGAAGCAGGCTCCCCGCTAAGCAGAGAGCAATTGTGGGGGCTCAATCCCAGGACACTGGGATCATGACCTGAGCCAAAGGCAGAGGCCCAACCCACTGGGCCACCCAGGTGCTCCATAAGGCTGGATTTTAAAAATAAATTTTTTGTTATTTTGTTTTGTTTTGTTTAATTACATCCCTGAGTTCTACCATACTCAGCTTCATCTGTGGTTTCTAATTGAATTGCTAATATGAGTGTAAACTGCTAATGTATTCCATAGACAATGAAAACTCCTGGAAAAAGACTTTAAACACTCTCTCTCTACACATACACACACATACACACACACGTACACACACACACACACAACCCTAAGATTGAAAATGTTAATTTTATCAGGAAACAAGATTCTTTAGATTTCCTTTCTTTGCCCTTCATTGAGTTTTGTACCATAATACACTAATTTCATGTTTCTAAATCAATGTTTATAATAGCTATTAAGGTATGATCTTCTTTGTTCAACCCTGGAGGTAGATGAATTTGTTTATGATCCAACTCTTGAGACTGAAGGAAATCATTCTTAGAAACTAAGAACAAACATCTCTCAAATTTCATTGGCTAAAACAGGGCTTATAAGCTTCAATGAACCAAAATACACATAAGGATGATTTACGTATTATTCAATGTTTTAAAAAAATATATGAAATTACAATATAGATTTTAGATTTTACTTTACTTTTAATTGTGTTGAAGTATAACTGATATACATAAAAATTACATATATTTAATGTATCCATCATGATGAGTTACTAATCAATGTGTTTAATATATGTTGGTTGAAGAAATTTACTAGAAACTTTATTTTGTTCTGTTTAATTTTAATTTAATTATTTCCCTTTACTTCATTGGTAGCTTCTAACACTTAAGGTATTATTGTGAGCAGTCCTCACACATAATGGAAACTCATAGACCATGACTTGTAATGCTTCCTTTCCATAAAAAAATGTAGATTATAATAATTATGTGATGAAATCATGGAACTATTTTTCCATTGCATGAATACTAGATGACAATTCTTATATGAAAAAACTTTGAGTTTATTTTAATTTTTTGAGTACTTTAATTTTTAATGGGATACACTCTTTCTATGCCCAGAAAATTAAGATATATAAAATATTCAAAATAAAACATATTTATTCAAAAGAAAGGAATTATAATTCATACTCACTACGTAGAACACAGACCTCTTTGACTTTATCTAAATTGATAGCACATTTTGTAATAGGCCAATGAAGTCTGTGACCCAGACACCAACCCTTCTATGGAATCTTTTGAGGAAATAGCATAGGAGCCTTGATCATAAAGTAGTATTATTGGTCTCATGATATCAACAAAAACCTTATTGTATCTACCAAATGTAGAGACCATAATTTTATAAAATTCTGGATTTACTATATCTTATAATGTATATACTAATGTTTATTTTCAGAAAATAAGCAAATATGTACATTTTATTTTTTTTTAAAGATTTTATTTATTTATTTGACAGACAGAGATCACAAGTAGGCAGAGAGGCAGGCAGAGAGAGAGGAGGAAAGCAGGCTCCCTGCTGAGCAGAGAGCCCGATGTGAGGCTCCATCCCAGGACCCTGAGATCACAACCTGAGCCGAAGGCAGAGGCTCAACCCACTGAGCCACCCAGGTGCCCCTATACATTTTAATAAAATGGTATTGAAAGAAAATATTCTTAAGTATCACCAGTATCACATTTGAACACTTAGGTAACGTTATTACTTTCATCATATGTATTTAAGCAAGCCTCATACATATCTTTGAAATGTCCTAAATTTGTTTTATTCTATACTGGAGTTGATAGGAAGGTGAGAAAGAAGAGTGACTTAGAGTTTTAAGCCAAAAAATTTTCAAATGTTAAAAATTTAATTAAAGACTTGCGTACCGTTTATGTGAAAGTACAAAGTGCTCCCTCCTCTGGCCTTAAATGAGGATCTGAAAATATGGGAAATCTTAATAAGAAGCAGTCTTAAAGGATCATACTGTGATGTCTCTTTATGGTTGTATTCAGTTTAAGCCAAATTAGTAATGTTAATAACAAGTTCTCAAAAAGTATATAACTCCCCATCCCTGGTTAAACAGCTAAACCTGGTGAAAATGCGTAATTCAGAATTTATGCAAAATAGTGACTAAACAACATAGGATTGCTTAATATTATTTAAGATAATTATGTGTTTTTGAATTTTTATATGTCGTATTAAAAGAAAAAGGTATTTATTTACTGCATTATGCTTCAGAATTTTCTTAAACAAAATTCAGAAGCGAGTATTTAAAAATCCAAGGAGGGCCTTCCAATATATGTTTAGAGATGAAACTACTGTGATTTAATTTGTTGTGTATTAGTTATTTACTCTTTTTCCCTGATTTTCTGTATATTTAACTGCAGTGATGGGATTTGTGGAAAGGGAAGAGAAGACAGCTGGGAGCAAAGGGAAAGGGGCTAGAGATTTCAAGTAGAAAAAGTGAGAGATTACATCATGTTTGGATATAGGGCATTATTCAGATGACATAAATCCCGATTAGCTTTCCTTGCTTAACGTATTAGGCAAGGATAAGGATTAACACTTACAACATCTGAATAAAGTCAGTTTCTTTAGAATAGTGTTTTGGTAGTACAAAAATGACAATACAGCTTCCTACAGTAAAATATATGCTTCAGTTATTTTAAGTACACTAAATAATATTTCTTTACAAATATTTTTGTTTTAACAAATGATTTCTTCCCTTATCCAATGAGTTTCTTTCTTATTGACAGCTAGTACATAAGCAAGGCATTTACTGTGTTTACTATTTAATCTCATTCAGCACATGAAGCTGAAGATACGAGACTTCCTCGATTAATATTAAAAGAAAAATGTTGCCAAACCAATTTATCATGTGAGAATTATGTCTAACAACATGGAAAAGTTATAGTTGCACTGTATGCATCCACTTCCATAGGAAAGCTAAATTCTAAATCTGTAATCTCTTGATCTTTGCAACTATTTCAGCTGCTGTCAGTCTTGCTTAGGAATGCACACTGACCTGATTTTAGTAGTTGATAATCTTCATTTCTAATGCTAAGGTAGAAATATCCAAACTTGACCTAGTTACATTTGGAAAGGAAGGAACTTATTAGATACCAGTATAAGACTATTTGAAAAAACCATCATGAGTTTTCTTTTTGGGTGTTCTGTATTTTATTATGATATGCACTTTTTAAATTTAATTTTTCAGCGTTCAATTCATTGCTTATGTACCCCACCCAGTGCTCCATACAATACATGCCCTCCACAATACCCACCACCAGGCTTACCCAGTCCCCCCCTCACTCCTTCCCTCCAAAACCCTCAGTTTGTTTCTCAGGTCCACAATCTCTCATGATTTGTCTCCCCCTTGGATTTTTCCCAACTCACTTCTCCTCTCCATCTCCCAATGTCCTTCGTGTTATTCCTTATGCTCCACAAATAAGTGAAACCATATGATAATTGACACTTTCTGCTTGACTTATTTCACTCAGCATAATCTCTTCCAGTCCCGTCCATGTTGATACAAAAGTTGGGTATTCATCCTTTCTGATGGAGGCATAATACTCCATTGTATATATGGACCATATCTTCTTTATCCATTCGTCTATTGAAAGGCATCTCGATTCTTTCCACAGTTTGGCAACTGTGGCCATTGCTGCTATAAACGTCGGGGTACAGATGGCCCTTCTTTTCACTAAATCTCTATCTTTGGGGTAAATACCCAGTAGTGCAATTGCAGGGTCCTAGGGAAGCTCTATTTTTAATTTCTCCACACTGTTTCCCAAAGTGGCTGCACCAGCTTGTATGCCCACCAACAGTCTAAGAGGGTTCCCCTTTCTCCACATCCTCTCCAACACTTGTTGTTTAATATCTGGTTGATTTTGGCCATTCTAACTGGTGTAAGGTGGTATCTCAATATGATTTTGATTTGAATCTCCCTGATTGATAATGATGATGATGATGATGATGATGATGAACATTTTTACATGTGTCTGTTAGCCATTTGTATGTCTTCTTTGGAGAAGTGTCTGTTCATGTCTTCTGCCCATTTTTTGATGTGATTATCTGTTTTGTGTGTGTTGAGTTTGAGGAGTTCTTTATAGATCTTGGCCCTTAGTGTGATGTGCATTTTTAAATGACAGATTGGAGAACTTAGAGAAGGAAAGAGATGGAATTGTAATAATGTTTCTAAGATGACATGACCTGGAATTACAGCATGTTTTTGTTCAATTTTGAGTTGAAAATAGAGATGTCTATCTTAATACATCATAAAAGAAAAAAAAATTAAATATTTCTTTCTTATCTCTGCAGTCAGTGCATCAGTTCCACAGTTGGATAACTTTTTTTTCACAGTTCGTTTTCTAAAGTGTAGTAATAATAATAATGGGTCTGATTATTGAAGAAATACAAAATTATTAAGATTTTGTATTGTGAACATGAACTTCCTGGGATCAAATCCTCTTTTAGCAATCTCTTATTTGTATAATCTTGAACTATGTACTCAACCCCTCTATATAATAGTTTTATTATCCAAATCATAGATAAGGAGATTCTTCTGCTTGTAGAGTCTGAATATTTTCAATATGCAAAACAAATTCACCACATTTGGAATCACTGATATTTTGTTTTCCTTACTCCTCAATGATATTTTACTATGATTTTTTTACTTCATTATTTCCCATAGATCTTTATAAATATTTAGGAAAACATTCTGTTTCATGGCTAGTAAATTACATTTATCCCTTCTACCATTAGAAAGTGCAAAACTATTGGAGAAGTATGGGATATTTTCAGCTCCTCCTTTCTGGGAAACCATCCAAGGAACATAAGCAGAGAGAGTCACCTTGAGAAAAGACTTTTATTTATTTATTTAATTAATTATTCTTTGGTATTTGCAATCACTTTATTTTAAACAATTCATCCATAAAATCTGCTTCCACTACTTGTTCACACTAGGTCTCCCAAGGACCCCCTGTTCCAAGAAGTCCTGCTTCCAAGAAGTTCCAACACCTTCTCTTTTCTTTTTTTTTTTTTTTTTTTTTAAGATTTTATTTATTTATTTGACAGAGAGAAATCACAAGTAGATGGAGAGGCAGGCAGAGAGGGAGGAGGAAGCAGACTCCCTGCTGAGCAGAGAGCCCGATATGGGACTCGATCCCAGGACCCTGAGATCATGACCCGAGCCGAAGGCAGCGGCTTAACCCACTGAGCCACCCAGGCGCCCTCTTTTCTATATCTTTGTATTATTTTTTTAAAATTCTGACCCATTAAAATAAAAGATTTAAGACTGAGAAGTAGGTACAAGGTAGTAGAATATTATAAGTAAATGCAGACACAAATAAGAAATAAGATAAATGAAAAAAATCATGGATATTATTTAAAACATTTTTACATTTTTCCATGGTGAAGATCATATTTTTTAAATATTTGGAGCATCAGTACATATAATATTTAATGATTCACTAAATTAACTAATTAACTTCTTCATAATCTTTTTGGTCAAAGATAAATAGGAAAGAAATAGGAAAAAAGTAATTATTTCCCTTTTTTTTTTTTTTTTTTTTTTTGATTGAGAGTAAGAGAGGATGAGAGAGCACAAGTAGGCAGAGCAGCAGGAAGAAGGAAAGGGAGAAGCAGGCTCTCTGCAGAGCAGGGAGTCTGACACAGGGCTGGATTACAGGACCCTGGGATCATGACCCAAGTGGAAGACAGTGGTTTAAACAACTGAGCCACCCAGGTGCCCCTAAGCCTCTCATTCTTTTGGTTATGTATTTGTGCACAACTATTACACAACTTTATGACTTCAAATAACTGTTACGATAATTTATTTTGTCCACACACCCAATTACAAAATAAACTACTAAAATAACCTCTTTATTAAGTAATTTAATAGCAAGTCATTTCAAATATTTATCATATTTTCGAGATTCTTTAAGCAGTTTACTTTGGAGTTCTTTAAATAGTTTAATAGGAAAGACTTCTAACATGATACAGCTATTTGTTCTGATAACAGGACCCCATTTTTCTTTCTTGAAGACCATCAGTGTTTAGTATACAAGAAAGTATACATTTATTCCAAATGGCATTTTGTTTCTTATGGCATTACTTGGACTATTTTGAAATTTTTCATAATCTTTTCATCACCTATATTTTGTAAGATATTATTTGTTCTGTTAATATCTAAGTCTAGGATCTAAGTCATCTGGATAATGGCAAGATATATAATAATAAAATATTTTTATATTATTAAGGCATTTTTCATCTTTAAATCTTATTCTAGAACATTTGAAAAATACGTCTGCCTCTTGATATTGGCTCAGGTCATCATGATCTCAGGGTCCTGAGATTAGCCACTGTGCTGGGCATGGAGTCTGCTTAAGAGTCTTTCTCTCTCTCTCACTGCACCTCTCCCTGTAAAAAGTGTTGTATTATTGCATTGATTTTTGTAATTAATTGGAGGGAAGAAATATCTAGTGAAAAATTTCCCATTAAAAAAGTAAGTTATTGGGGCGCCTGGGTGGCTCAGTGGGTTAAGCTGCTGCCTTTGGCTCAGGTCATGGTCTTGGGGTCCTGGGATCAAGCCCTGTGTCGGGCTCTCTGCTCAGCAGGGAGCCTGCTTCCTCCTCTCTCTCTGTCTGCCTCTCTGCCTGCTTGTGATCTTTCTGTCAAATAAATAAATAAAACCTTTAAAAAAATTTAAAAAATAAGTTATTTAAAATATAGGTATCATAGTTCTCTTCTAAATGTAGGGATTGGTTAAGTTTTTAAAGCCTTTTCTAATATTCTAAAATTATGCCATAGTAGTTAATCTTCTAAGAAGAATCGATTAAAGTGTATTTTTTTAAAATCTATTTGTACAAACCCTCCTCTGTGAGATGTTAAGTTACATAAAATTGGGGCATTTTTAAATTTGGAAATTCAACTATGAAATTTAAGCCTTGGAAAGGTATTTTTATTTAAGATATTGGAATAAAAACAATAATTTAGTAGAATAAAACGAATTCTTCTCCTTTGAGCAACTTACATAGAAAGTGCAAAGATCTTTTATTTTCTTTCACTTTATACAGCCTTCTGTGGAATTCTATTTAAAGCTAGTGTGATCTTTATGTTCAGATCAGCCCTGCAGTGCTGCTGAACAAAATGAATAATGAGCCCAGTGGGATCTGACTAGCTATGTCTCAGTTTGTCATGCTGAAATTTAATTGAGAATAAGAAATTTGCAATAAAACTACAACTTCAGGGTGTTGGTCTCTATTGGTAAGAACTGACTGCTGTAAAAAAACTAATGTGTTATGCAAGATGTGAGCTTAAGTTTTTCTGGTGTATAGTTTTCCTTAAAATAATTTTTATATAATTTTACAAATTCTAAAATACTAGGTAAATGATCAAAAGGTGAGTAAATTTGTTCAGCGAATTATAACTAGGCTAACACTATATAACTGTATCTAATAACCATGATTTGCTAAACACCCAAAGGCTATGCATTTAGTGTTGCCAACACTGGATGAAAATTGAAAATGTGAACCCTTATCCATACTATAGCAATATTCCAGATGTTTTCTCTCATATAAAGACAGATAAAAATTGCCCATTTTTTACTAAAATTTTGTTTTCAACTAATTGATTTAGGTTTGTTGAAATAGTAATTATATGCTTGAATTTATGCGAATTTAATTTTATACTGATTTACTCAATATTCAATTATGTGCATCATAGAATTTGAAATTTTGTTTTCAATAACAGTGTCATCAGTTCATAGAACACAAATTATATATGCATATATATTTATAGGAAGAAAAAATAAATCTAAGGTAAGTCAGAAAATATTTTAATATGGATAAGAGAAGGAGATAACTTCTCATTCATTAAGTATTACTTTCAACTAATTTTCAAAACAAATTCATATATTTGCTTCCTTTTTTTTTTCTTTTCTTGTCTTTCTTTCCTTTTTTCTTTCTTTCTTTCTTTTTTAAGAGAGACAGAGAGAGAGAGAGTGCAGCGGTGGGAGATGGAGAGAGAGGCTATCAAGCAGACTCCACCCAGCACAGAAGCACAGGAGACCCAGGAGGGGCTCCATGTGTGGCTTGATCCCACAACCCTGAGATCATGACCTAAGCCGGAACCATGAGTTGGAGGCTTAACAACTGAATAAGCTACCCAAACACCCCTATATTCGCTTTCTTAGAATGTTTTTATTTTTAAAATGCAAAATGTGAACATTTATTTTATTTTATTAAAGATCTTATTTATTTAATTTTTTTAAAGATCTTATTTATTTATTTGACAGAGAGAGAGAGATCACAAGTAGGCAGGGCAGCAGGCAGAGAGAGAGGGGGAAGCAGGCTCCCTGCTGAGCAGAGAGCCCGATGCGGGACTTGATCCCAGGACCCTGAGATCATGACCTGAGCTGAAGGCAGAGGCTCAACCCACTGAGCCACCCAGCCACCCACTGAGCACCCAGGTGCCCCATGAACATTTATTTTAAAACATCAAGAAGTTGACAAACTATTAATGGAATAACAAGCTGCTAATTCTTCATTGTTATTAAAATCAGACCCACTGGGGTAATTGTTAACCTGTTTAAATATCTCATGAGTGGGATGCTTGAGTGGCTTAGTCCATTAAATGTCCTACTCTTGATTTTGGCTCAGGTCATGATCTCAGATTTATAAAATCGAGACATGCATTCAGCTCTGTGCTAGACATGGAGACTGCTTAAGATTTTCTCTCCCTCTACCTCTCCACTCTCTTAAAAAAAAAAAAAAATGTTTCATGGGCATTCACCATTTTCTTTTTTCTTTTTCTTTTTAAAATAGGCTCCATGTCCACTGTGGGGATTGAACTCAGGACCTTAAAGTCAAGAGTTATATGCTCTATTGATTGAGTCAGCCAGGCACCCTGAACATTCATTGTTTTAAAAGAAACTTATGTTTGTAAACACATTTTTTGCATATGGTAGAGCTATAAAACAAAATAGCTTTTTTTAAAATTTTATTTTTTTAGAAAATTTAATATTGCTTCTAAGACTTTATTCATATAATGGGAAGTATTTATATGACCTGTATTTCCAGAGCACCTACTAACTATAGGCATTTTCTATTTTAAAATCAAATGCAACTTTCCTTTGAAAGTAGGATTATGTTATGGGGTTTTTTTTTTTTTGAAATACATTGTCTTTTCTTTCTTCTCAGCTTTTTCTTTCTTTTTTATGAGAAAAAAAGGATATACAATGTTCTTTTTTTACATGTACATTTTACATTTTTTAAATGAAAAATGTCCAGATCAAAATCTTATATGAATCTGAAAACAAACTCTTTCGGGTGACATTGGTAGGGAATATAAGTGTATAGAAAACTGCTCATGAATGCAGGATCAAGGCTTTCTCATTATTTTAGGAATAAGTTCTAAATTATAAATATCTTTTAAGCTATGATCAATATCTGAATAGACCTAAAAGATATTCAAAGCCCTACACAATGAAAAAATTATATTACTCCACCAACTCCCTAATTGCAGGAGAAGATAATAAAAAATAATAAAGCAGGTGCATGAAATAGCAAAAAAAAACTATCAGTTATTATTGTGATTAATAATTTATTGCTTTATTTTTCACTATGTTGACCTAAACATGTGCCTAATTAGATTATCGATCACTCAAGCTCTGTCTGAATGTCACTGGGGAAAAATATATACCTAATGCAGTATATGACAAGTTTATTTCTTTCACTTACAAATCTCTCTTGACCAAACCTGGAAATTGATATATTTCAATGACACACAGACAACAAGTTTGTTACACCTTCATTTTCCTTTATGCCATGTAATTTCACTTTATAAATATTAATTTAGATAGCCTTCATTGCAGTAATATCAATATGAGTCTTGACTTAATACCATCTATAAAATGCTTAAGCGGTCATTGTGAAATGTTTTCTTGCTTAACCAACACAATTACAATTTAATTATCTATTGATAATTATGAGGTCATAGATAACCTATTTGCTGTTATAAATTCAGAAGATTCAAGAAAGGGGAGTACTTCTGGATTGTCAGAGGAAGGACCTATAAAAATTATCCCCTTCATAAAAACAATAAGAACTCTGGCAAATATTGTCAATACCAATTCTTTTAGAATTCTAGGAATCACCAAATGCTTACAACAATCTGAAGAACACTCATTCAAGAAAATGGTCGAGCTCTCACTCTTTGCAAATATGAAACTTTATGTGGAAAACCCAAGACTCCACCCCAAAATGGCAAGAACTCATACAGGAATTCAGTAAAGTGGCAGGATATAAAATCAACGCACAGAAATCAGTTGCATTTCTATACATCAACAATGAGACAGAAGAAAGAGAAATTAAAGAGCCAATCCCATTTACGATTACATCCAAAACCATAAGATACCTAGAAATAAATCTAACTAAAGAAGCAAAGGATCTGTACTCAGAAAAATTTAGAATACTTATGAAAGAAATTGAGGATGACACAAAGAAAAGTAAAAACTTTTCATGCTCATGGATTGGAAGAACAAATATTGTGAAAATGTCTACATTACCTAGAGCAGTCTATACATTCAATGCAATCCCTATCAAAACACCATCAAGTTTTTTTTTTTTTTCCTCTCAGAAATGGAATAAAAAAACCCTGAAATTTGTATGGAATGATAAAAGATCCCAAATAGACGAATATTGGGGGGAAAAAAAAAAGCTGGTGGCATTACAATTCCAGACATCAAACTCTACTACAAAGCTGTAATCATCAAGACAGTATGGTACTGCACCAAAAAGACATATAGACCAATGGAACAGAATAAAGAACTCTGAAATTGACTCTCATCTCTATAGTCAACTAACCTTTGACAAAGCAGGAAAGAATATCCAATGGAAAAAAGACAGTCTTTTCAACTAATGGTGTTGGGAAAATTGGACAGCCACATGCAGAAAAATGAAACTAAACCCACCGCAAATATCATTCTCAATGGAGAAAAACTGAAAGCTTTTCCGCTAAGGTCAGGAACACGGCAGGGATGTCCATTATCACCACTGCTATTCAACATCGTACTAGAGGTCCTAGCCTCAGCAATCAGACAACAAAAGGAAATTAAAGGCATCCAAATCGGCAAAGAAGAAGTCAAATTATCACTCTTCGCAGATGATATGATACTATATGTGGAAAACCCAAAAGACTCCACTCCAAAACTGCTAGAACTTATACAGGAATTCAGTAAAGTGTCAGGATATAAAATCAATGCACAGAAATCAGTTGCATTTCTCTACACCAACAGCAAGACAGAAGAAAGAGATATTAAGGAGTCAATCCCATTTACAATTGCATCCAAAACCATAAGATACCTAGGAATAAACCTAACCAAAGAGACACAGAATCTATACTCAGAAAACTATAAAGTACTCATGAAAGAAATTGAGGAAGACACAAAGAAATGGAAAAATGTTCCATGCTCCTGGATTGGAAGAATAAATATTGTGAAAATGTCTATGCTACCTAAAGCAATCTACACATTTAATGCAATTCCTATCAAAGTACCATCCATCTTTTTCAAAGAAATGGAACAAATAATGCTAAAATTTATATGGAACCAGAAAAGACCTCGAATAGCCAAAGGGATATTGAAAAAGAAAGCCAACGTTGGTGGCATCACAATTCCGGACTTCAGGCTCTATTACAAAGCTGTCATCATCAAGACAGCATGGTACTGGCACAAAAACAGACACATAGATCAATGGAACAGAATAGAGAGCCCAGAAATAGACCCTCAAATCTATGGTCAACTAATCTTCGACAAAGCAGGAAAGAATGTCCAATGGAAAAAAAGACAGCCTCTTCAATAAATGGTGCTGGGGAAAATTGGACAGCCACATGCAGAAAAATGAAATTGGACCATTTCCTTACACCACCCACAAAAATAGACTCAAAATGGATGAAGGACCTCAATGTACGAAAGGAATCCATCAAAATCCTTGAGGAGAACACGGGCAGCAACCTCTTCGACCTCTGCCGCAGCAACATCTTCCTAGGAACAACGCAAAAGGCAAGGGAAGCAAGGGAAAAAATGAACTACTGGGATTTCATCAAGATCAAAAGCTTTTGCACAGCAAAGGAAACAGTTAACAAAATCAAAAGACAACTGACAGAATGGGAGAAGATATTTGCAAACGACATATCAGATAAAGGACTAGTGTCCAGAATCTATAAAGAACTTAGCAAACTCAACACCCAAAGAACAAATAATCCAATCAAGAAATGGGCAGAGGACATGAACAGACATTTCTGCAAAGAAGACATCCAGATGGCCAACAGACACATGAAAAAGTGCTCCATATCACTCGGCATCAGGGAAATACAAATCAAAACCACAGTGCGATATCACCTCACACAAGTCAGAATGGCTAAAATCAACAAGTCAGGAAATGACAGATGCTGGCGAGGATGCGGAGAAAGGGGAACCCTCCTACACTGTTGGTGGGAATGCAAGCTGGTGCAGCCACTCTGGAAAACAGCATGGAGGTTCCTCAAAATGTTGAAAATAGAACTGCCCTATGACCCAGCAATTGCACTATTGGGTATTTACCCTAAAGATACAAATGTAGTGATCCAAAGGGGCACATGCACCCGAATGTTTATAGCAGCAATGTCCACAATAGCCAAACTATGGAAAGAACCTAGATGTCCATCAACAGATGAATGGATCAAGAAGATGTGGTATATATACACAATGGAATACTATGCAGCCATCAAAAGAAATGAAATCTTGCCATTTGCAACAACATGGATGGAACTAGAGCGTATCATGCTTAGCGAAATAAGTCAAGCAGAGAAAGACAACTATCATATGATCTCCCTGATATGAGGAAGTGGTGATACAACATGGAGGCTTAAGTGGGTAGAAGAAGAATCAATGAAACAAGATGGGATTGGGAGGGAGACAAACCATAAGTGACTCTTAATCTCACAAAACAAACTGAGGGTTGCCGGGGGGAGGGGGTTTGGGAGAAGGGGGTGGGATTATGGACATTGGGGAGGGTATGTGATTTGGTGAGTGCTGTGAAGTGTGTAAACCTGGTGATTCACAGACCTGTACCCCTGGGGATAAAAATATATGTTTATAAAAAATAAAAAATTAAAAAAAAAAAGAAAAATGAAACTAGACCTTTTCCTTACACCATACACAATATTAAACTCCAAATGGATAAAAGACCTGTATGTGAGATGGGAATTCATCAAAATCCTTAAGAAGAACACAGGCAGCAACCTTTTGATCTTGGCCACAGCCACTTCTTCCTAGATACATTGCCAAAAGCAAGGGAAGCAAGGGCAAAAATGAACTACTGTGATTTCATATAGATAAAAATATTTTGCACAGCAAAAGAAAGAGTCAGCAAAACCAAAAGACAACTGACAGAATGGGAGAAGATATTTTCAAATGACATATTAGACAAAGGGTTGGTATCCAAAATCTATAAAGATCTTATCAAACTCAAACCCCAAGGAACAAATAATCCAATCAAAGAAATGAATAGAGGGTGCCTGGGTGGCTCAGTGGGTTAAAGCCTCTGTCTTCAGCTCAGGTCATGATCCCAGGGTCCTGGGATCGAGCCCCACATCGGGCTCTCTGCTCATCAGGGAGCCTGCTTTCCCCTCTCTCTCTGCCTTCCTCTCTGCCTACTTGTGATCTCTGTCTGTCAAATAAATAAATAAAATCTTTAAAAAAAAAAGAATTGAGTAGAAGACATCAGCAGACATTTCTGCAAAGAAGACATCTAAATGGCCAACAGAAACATGAAAAAGTTCTCAATATCACTCGGCATCAAGGAAATTCAAATAAAAACCACAATGAGATACCACCTCACTCCAGTCAAAATGACCAAAATTAACAAGTCAGGAAATGACAGATGTTGGCGAGGATGCAGAGAAAGGGAACCCTCCTAAACTGTTGATGGGAATGCAAGCTAGTTCATCCAGTTTGAAAACAGTATGGATGTTTCTCAAATATTTTAAAATAGAGCTATCCTATGACCCAGCAATTGCACTATTACCCCAAAGATACAAGTGTAGTAATCCGAAGAGGGACCTGTACCCCAATGTTTATAGCAGCAATGTCCACCATAGCCAAACTATGGAAAGTGTCCAGATGTCTATCGACAGATGACTGGATAAAGAAGATGTGGGGTGTGTGTGTGTGTGTGTGTGTGTATGATGTAGACATCAAAAAATGTAATTTTGCCATCTGCAATGACATGGATGGAACTAGAGGGTATTATGCTAAGCAAAGTAAGTCAGTTAGAGAAAGACAATTATCATATGATCTCACTGATTTGTGGAATTTGAGAAACACGGTGGAGGATCATAGGGGAAGAGAGGAAAAAAATGAAACAAGAAGAAACCAGAGGAGACAAAACATAAGAGAGTCTTAATCTCAAGTAACAAACTGAGGGCTGCTGGAGTGGAGGGGCATGGAAGGGATAGCATATGTGCTGTGGTGAGCACTGTGCATTGTGTAAGACTAATGAAACACAGACCTGTACCCCTGAAACAAATAATACATCATATGTTAATAATATAAATAAATAAATAACAATAAAATAATAAATGAAAATGGTTGAATCTAAATAATAAGAGCAATCAGTAATCTTCAGCAATTACAGAAAGGTTTGTGATATTTTAATCTCTCTTTCCACCCTACTTTTACCATGAGCTCCATGATGTCCTTAAAGTCAGCAATCTAGGATCTCTGGAGAAGCCAAAAAGGGTGTGGAAGTTGCCTGAATTGTCCAGGTAATGTTTTCTCTATTTGCCTAAAAATTCCCTGGAATAATTTAATTAACAGGGATAGTTCTTTACTAAATATGACTTAGGATCTGTTCAGTGGAAAATAATCACAACTGAGAACAATTTTATATAATAATCAACAGCTATCAATAAACACTACAGGTGTCTGAGGGAGTATTATAAATTGTGGTAATCAAGAAACTAGCCACACCCCAAAAAAAGAGAGAAAGAAGAAGAAGAAGAAGGAGGAGAAGGAGAAGGAGAAGAAGGAGAAAAGAAAGCAAACAAGCAAGCAAGAAAGAAAGAAAGAAAAAAAGAGAGGGAGAAAGGAAAAGAAAAAGGAAAGGAAAGGAAGAGAAAAAGAAAAAGAGAAAAATAATAGAAAAGGAAATAAAAGGACAAGGAAAGGGAAAAGGGAAAAAAGAAAAGAATAGAAAAGAAAAGGAAAAAAAAATCTGGAGAATGATATGGCCACATGGAGCTCTGAAAACTTCTGACAGATTTCTGGGAATATAAAAGGTCACATGCATGTGCTGGGCTGTGTGCATATCCAGAGAGATTTGAAGAGGCACCACTCTCTCATTTCTGACAGACCTTGAAGTGTTCAGGCAGAAATAAAAGGGATGAAGTGGACATGGAAACTGCCAGAGCACTGAAGTGTGCCTAAACACCCAGAGTCTCTTGGCAAAGATGGGACTCTTATTGATTCAAAGCACTCAAGGGAAATCTCAAACTAGCCAATTGAAGAGAGACTTTTCTAGCTACACATGCAAAAGAATATGAACCTTACTGAATTAATCTTGGAAAGTCACTAAACCGGCAAAGAGCAGTATCAGCAGGATCAACCATAACAACAGAAACAATAACGAACAACAAGCTTTGTGTGGAATCTGATTTCAAAGTGGTCTAATTCAATTTTAAAATGGAAAAGAATGATTTTATGACACTAAATGAGATCATTTAGATTTAATAAACACATTCCTAGAAAGATAAACACTACTAAAACTGTCTCAAGGAGAAATACAATATTAGGATAGACTTATATCTTATATCTTAATAAAGATATTAAATTAATAATTTTAAAATTCCCAAAAGAAAAGCCTAGGGTTATATTGCTTTGTTGGTAAATTTGACAAGATGTTTTAAAAATAAATACTATCAATACATCATAAAATTTTTCCAAAAATTGGAACAGAAGAGTACATTTCCTAATGTGCCCTATGAGGCTATCATTACTCTGATACTAAAACCAGACAAAGACATTACAAGGAGACTACAGAAAAAAACAAAATAAAACAAAACAAAACAAAAAGCACTTGTAACTAGATGAAAAAAACAATCCTTAATAAACTACCAGCAAGCAAATCCTGAAACATATAAAAATGTTTATATACCATGACCAATTTTATCTATACCAGGATTTTAAGACTGGTTTAATGCAATCAATGTAATATGCCATATAAATAAATTAAAGGTAACCATATGATCATCTCAACATATACAGGAAAAACATTTGACAATATCAAACCAACTTTTATGAAAAAAAAAATAAACTAGAAACGTAAGGGACTTCCATCAACCTGATAAAAAATATCTACTCAAAATTCACAGTTAACATCATACTTAATGGTGAGGTACTAAAGGCTTTCCCCCTAGTATCAAGAATAAGCCAAAAATGTCTACTCTCCCCCTTTCATTTAGCATTGTACGGAAAGTACTAGTCAATGCAATTAGGCAAAATAAAGGAATAAAGCCCATCTAAGTTGGAAAGGAGGAAGCAAATATATCTGTTTTCAAGTGATATAATCATGTATATGGAAAATTCCAAAGAACCCACAGAAAAATGTTTAGAATTAGTAAGCAAGTTTGCCAACATCAGTCACAATATCAAAATATAAATATCATTTCTTTCTCTATATACTGGCAATGAACATTTTGAAAATAAAGTTAAGAAAATATTTCCTCTTATAATAGCAGCAAACATGTTAAAATACTAAGAATAAATTTAACAAAAAATAAATTTAACAGAAGATGTATATGATTTCTACACTGAAAACTCCAAATCACTGTTGTAATTACAGACCTACACAAATTAAGAGAGTCATGTTCACAGATTAAAAGACTTAGCATTATTCAGATTATAATATTTCTTAAATGATTTTAGAGAACCGAGATAACTATCAAAGCCTATTTTGCAGAAATTGTTAAGCTGATTCTAAAATCTGTATGTAAATGTAAAAAACCTAAAATAGACAATCTTAAATCAAACCAAAATAAAACAAACATAAAAAAAGATGGAGGTCACATACTTTGTCATTTTAGAACATGTTACAAAGCTACAGTATTTAGGAGGAGGGTGTTACTGGCATACCAAGCAATATATAGATCAATGGAATAGAATGGAGAGTCTGAAAACTACTACATTTTTAGTAAATTCACTTTATCAAGGCTGACTTCATAACTCATTGTGAAAAGTACAGTTGACACTTGAACAACCCAGGTTTGAACTGTGTGGGTCCACTCACATGCAAAAATATGCACTTTCTTCCATAAGTATATTACAGTACTATAAATGTATTTTTTGTTCTTTGTGAATTTTTAAATAATGTTTCCTTTTTTCTAGCATAATTTATTGTATGACAGTATATGATACATATAACATAAAAAACATGTATTAATTTATTGTTATTGGTAAAGCTTCCAGTCAACAGTAGGCTTCTAGTAGTTAAATTTGGGAGAAGTCAAAAGTTATAGCCAGATTTTCAACTGCTGATCAACACCTCTAGCTCCTGCATTGTTCAAGGGTGACTGTATAGTCCTGTAATCAAATACGTTTGAACAATTTGATATCTACATGCAAAAGAATGAAACTTGATTCCTGCCTAATTACATACACTAAAATTATTGTAAAGTGGAACACAGACCTTAATGTAATTGGGAGGGAGACAAACCATAAGTGACTCTTAATTTCACAAAACAAACTGAGGGTTGCTGGGGGGAGGGGGGTTGGGAGAAGTGGGTGGGATTATGGACACTGGGGAGGGTATGTGCTTTGGTGAGTGCTGTGTAGTGTGTAAACCTGGTGATTCACAGACCTGTACCCCTGGGGATAAAAATATATGTTTATAAAAAATAAAAAATTAAATAAAAAAAAACTCTTGAAGAAAACATAGAAATGAATCTTCATGATCTTAGGTTACATGATTTTTTAGAACTATAACTCCAAAAGCATAAATGAGAAAATACATAAAATAGATCAACTGAACTTCATACAAATTAAAATATTTTGTGTTTTTAAAGGACGCATCAAAAAATTTAAAAGACAAACTACAGAATGGGAGAAAATATTTATAAGTCCTATGTCTAATAAGGGAATTGTATCTAGATTATATAAAGAACTCCTGCATTTCAACAATAAAAATTTTAAAAAATGAATTGTCAAAGGATTTGAACACTTGTACAGTATTGGTGGAAATGTAGAATAATGCAATCCTTTAGAAAGCAGTTTAGAAATTCACTAACAGTTTAAATATGATGTTACCGTATGACCCAACAATTCTACTATCAATTGTGTACCCAAAATAATTGAAAACATACATCCGCACAAAAGCTTTGTAATTTTTTTTTGTCTCTGGCTTTTCCCTAGAATTCAGAGTACCTCCAAATATCTACAGTTACCAGAAAATGCTGTATCTTAAACAGAAACTTAGAATTCTTACTATGAAAAGGTTTGAGCCATGGCTGTTCTTCTGAGACCATGACAGAGCCTCAACTTTTCTCTTAGCTCCCTTGTTCCCAGTATAATAACAAGTCATGTTCCATTTCCTGAGGGATTTCCTTTGTACCATCTTTTTGGCCATTTCTAACAAGTTTTTCCATAATGTTTTATTACTTTCATCAGTAAAACAAACAAAGGTTTCCTGTTCATATAGAGCAGAACCTACAAAGCTACATTGCAATGGACTGAATGTTTATGTCCCTCCAAATTTCTTACATTGAAATCCTAGTACCCAATGTGATGCTATTAGGAAGTGGGGCCTTTGGGAGGTGATTAAATCATAAGAATGGAACCTTCAAGAAATCGACCACTGCCCTTAGAAAAGAGGTCAGAGCAAGTTCCTTGGCACTTCTGTTATACTATAGAAGTATGATACCCTGCAGAGGGGCCTCATCTAACCATGCTGGAAAGAATCCCAGTCTCTAGAACTGTGAGAAATAAATTTCTGTTATTAATAACCTACTCAACCTGTGGTATTTTTATAGCATCCTAAATGAACAAATATATAGTTTATTCAGCGTTTTCAATGTTTTTTGATAGTAATCATATTTATTATATATATTCATATATATTATTATACATTAATTATTATATATATTCATATATATTATTATATATTAATTATTATTAATATCTTCTTGAAAAACTAGGACCCCTTCAGTATATGGAATCTATGCTTCTCTCTTGCCTTCTTACCCTCCCTGAACTCTCTCTCAAATAAATAAATAAAATTTTTTTAAAAAAATCAGCAAACTATATAAATCAGATACAGAGGAAGACATTCCTAACCACATAGCTTTACTAATAGAATCCTTTTATTCTCAGTATCTCACAATGGAGAATAAGTCTGCACACTGCCTTCTGGGAGAATTCTGGAAGTTAAGTTCTATGGGGGATATTTCAGAGCTTCAAAGGCAGGCTCTACCAATTAATCTAATTATGCATGAGAACTTGATGAATTTGCTTATGTTCTCTACTCTTCATTTTTTGTATTTATTATAATGGTACCTGCTGCTTAATTTATGAATGTCGGGATTTGAATAGTTTTGTTCTTATAAATGTTCTTAGAATATTATCTAAGGTGGGGCACCTGGGTGGCTCAGCGGGTTAAGCCGCTGCCTTCAGCTCAGGGTCCTGGGATCAAGTCCCGCATCAGGCTCTCTGCTCAGCGGGAAGCCTGCTTCCCTCTCTCTCTCTGCCTGCCTCTCTGCCTACCTGTGATCTCTCTCTGTCAAATAAATAAATAAAATCTTAAAAAAAAAGAATATTATTTAAGGTAAGGCTCAATAAAATATACAAATAATAAAAAGTTTATCTAGAAAATATTTGGGGGAGTAGCATAGATTACAAGGGAAATATTTTGGAAGGTGATCCATGTTTAAAATCTCTTGCTAGAATTCTAGGCATTAAAATTAAAGATGCAAAAGGAAGAAACTCTACAGTATCATGAGCCAGGACTTCAAAGTTGTATGCAGTTAGGCACTTACATCATTTCTAGTAAAGATTTCATAATTATCATATCACTAATTGCCAATTTACTATCTTCATATATGTGAATATTCATATTTATGTATATAAATATATACTTATATAACATATTGATATTTGTATGTATGTTCATATATAAACATATTTATGTGTATATTGATATACATATATAGAGAGAAACAGAGAGAGAGAGAATTTTTATCCTGACTCATTTTATTGCACCTTTACTCTTCTTTGACTAGAGGAATCAGCATAGTGGATAAGATGTGTGTCAATTCCTCAGAATAAAAAGTGTGAATCTGGAAGTAATCAAAGGCTTTTGTCAGCATTGGAGAACCTATGTTCTATTTATCAGTTATTCCTATCTTCCATCATGTTGATCAAAGTACAGAACAATAGGATTCTTAAAAGCATAGGCAATATATTTACCAGGCATTCTCCCTCTTAAGTTATGGTCACCATTTAAATCTGTTTAATAACTTTCAAAAAGAATTTGAGAATAATGCATTATGATAAAGCATTAATAACTTCTTAAAACTCCAAGGGATTTGACATTCCAACCAAAAAGATGCCTTATGCATTTGGAAGCACCAACTACTCCAATTTATTAAACTATATTAATGAAAATTAATCAAAATTATTCAAAATTCAGGGGAAAAATCTATGTCTAATTGATATACCATGAAAATATTAAAGACTTAAAATGACAGACTTTAGGAAGTATACAAATTGTATACAAAGTGTTTTTTAGCACAGTATAAATATTCTCCAAGGAATAAAACCTACTTTCAATTCCCTCTTTCATTTTTTTTTCATTTACTTTGACAGTTTTAAAGGGAAGAAAAGAATCAGACAACTGCTCCCAGACTATACTCTACACCATTCTTGCTTATTTTATTTTACATTTGTTCAGAATCTGGGTTTTTGAATAAGTACAGAATCCAGTAATATATAACAGCGGGATAATTACATTACAGTATTTTTATTAACGAAGTCTTATATTTACTGTAGACTGAGGAGGTTCCCAAGCTAAAGGGATTATTTTGCCCTCACGGAACACAGGAATTGTCTGGAGACATTTCTGATTGTCATACGGGGTTTTGACTTTGTATTTGGGTATAGGCCAGGAATACTGCTCAGTCCAACAATGAACAGAGCAACCCTCACAACAAAAGACTATCTGACCCAAAATCTCAATAGTACTAAAGTTGGTAATCCATGGTATACACAATCTGTAAGCAGAAAAGCATTACTTAATATTTCCTTTTTTATTTTCTTGGAAGAAAAAGGGCTACTTTTTTCCCTTGTATCAAATAAGTGGTTACAAGAAGAGTGACTGTAACAAAATATTTTCCCATCCAGTTTAATGCATAAAATTGAGTTAATGTCAAACTTGTTAGTCCAGAGTGTTTATAAAATATACTGACACTTTATAAAGTTAATAACTAAATTTAGATAAATAAATTAATAGAAAAATGAGTATTCTCATACTATTTAAAAGAGAAATATTTTTCTTATGGCTCTTAGTAAAAGAGTCGTTTATTCTAAGCAAATGATGAAATTGAAAAGATAGGATATTGACAATATAGTTAATACTGATATACTAAATGCATTTCAATTGACTCTTGTGGACAGCTTAAAATTTAATAGAAAAATAAAAGTATTTGAAGATAGCATTCTGGATACAAATCTGCATAATTGTCAGTGGGTTACACATATGCCTATTAAGATTTTTTACCTGACAAATTTAAAAATATCACACTAACAAAGGCTTATACTGACATAAAATAAATGTGTTAATAATAATAAACTTACTCTTATTTAGACACAGTTATGAAGTCATCTGAACAGTAGGCTGTAAGATAAAGAAAAGGTTTGTCGGGTGCCTGGGTGGCACAGTGGTTAGGCCGCTGCCTTCGGCTCAGGTCATGATCTCAGGGTCCTGGGACTGAGTCCCGCATCGGGCTCTCTGCTCAGCAGGGAGCCTGCTTCCTCCTCTCTCTCTCTCTCTCTGCCTGCCTCTCTGCCTACTTGTCATTTCTCTCTGTCAAATAAATAAATAAAATCTTTAAAAAAAAAAAAAGAAAAAAAAGAAAAGGTTTGTCATGTATTGTACCTAAGTAGTATCTTATGGCAATATTTTTAAATTTTGAATTAGATTTGATTAACTATAATCAAAACCAGGCATATATTTCCCTCAAGAAAATGTAAGATAACATTTTCTGTGTAATAAAAAACATCAGATGAGCGAACTTAAAATAAAATCACCAACCAAATCTACCCAGATAGAAGTAATCATATTAATGCCTTTTAAAAGAATTTTTTACATGCATAAGTACATTTTTTTTAAAAATGAATCAAAACTATATACATAATTTTAATCCAATAATTACAAAGTACATCTTACTAAATTAGATCTATATTTAACAATATATTAATCTTTAAGACCCTAAACTTTGCATGTGATGGCATACTTTCCAAACAAGATTTTTAAACACCTTAGGTAGTAGTATTTATAATTTATCTGCTAACAAATAAATTACACTCTATTCTCCCAAATATGAGATTTTTCCATTTCCCAATAATGTTCCATATTCCTTAGAATTTTATATCTTTTTGTGCTTATATATAGGTTTCTCTGTAGATGTGCACAGTCACCAGATGGACTGAATTTTACCAGAGATGGGTGTTTGTGTATATGTATGTTTATGTGAGTGTGAGAGAGAGTGTTTGTGTGTGGGTAAGAAAAATAGTTTTGTGATGGATTAAATTTAGTTGTGATGATGGGTTATATTAGAATATTATTTTCAATTAATGCAGTTCATAGCTGCTTAAGTGTATACCAAGAACTAGTTTGATGATCTATCTTCATAATTTAATGTAAAAAATAAAACTATTCCTCTTACAAGTCTTCATTTTCTAGCATACCTTTTTCCTTTGTGGAAGCATACATTCTGCTTCCACAGAATAACTACCCTTATGTAGGCTGGATTATTCTGAAGTTAATACATGGAGACATTATGCCACCCAAATTTCTCAACTTCAGAGATCCCTGTCTCTCAGTTTCAGTGTCAAGCTTCCTATTCTCTTCACTTCAATTCTTCCTCCTTGGAGTAAAGGAAGGTATCTGAATCTACCACTGAGTGAGAAAAAGGTTTTCTCCCCACATTCCAGAAAAATGTATTTTAAATGAAGTTGAAACATACAGGAAAAAGATTAAGACTTTCTTACCATGTTTTGGGGTGATAGAGATAACTACGTTCCTTTGATTTATTTCAAACTAATTTGAAAGTCTTTTGTATATGTTTAAACCTGGAAATATATGGGCAGTACATGTTAATTCTGCTTTTGGTCATGTCTAATGGCAAATAAAAGTAAGTATTATTATAAAATCCTTATACTTAGTTGCATTTTGTAACTTTTGACTGAAAGTATTATGCTAGTCTTAACATGGGTTTTTCCTGAGTTAAATGTTTTACAGAACATTTTTTCTGTATAACATTCTGTATATTCAGTTTTTAAAGATTTTTATTTATTTGAGAGAAAGGAAAAAAAGAACAAGCAGGGCTGAAGGACAGAGGGAGCAGGAAAAACAGACTCTCCTGTTGAGCAGGGAGCTCAATGTGGGACTCGATCCCAGGATCCTGGGATCATGACCTGAGCCAAAGGCTGAGGCTTAACCAACTGAGCCACCCAGGGATCCATAAATTTATTTTTAATGCCAAAGATTGTTAAGGTAAATTACTTCTTACACCAGAGTTATAAATGTGGAATACTTCCCTAATGCATGTAAAAAAGTTAGGTATTAAAAAATGAAGAAATTAAGCAATAAAAAGATTTCTAGAATAAAATTACCCTGAGCTTTTCCCACTCTTTTGGTGACTCCCAGATTAAATATCTACACATACATCTATGCCTGCATCTACATCAATGTTTACAGCCATAGCTATATCTATTGCTGTAACTATCTATCATCTATCTATCACTATGATCTACCTACTATCATTTATTATAGTCAATGAGGTTCTTCTCTAAATGGGTATATTTATGTTTTGAAAAACACATCTTCAGAATGTCCTAACACATGCACACACATACACACACACTAACAAACACCCAAACAGCAAAATCAAATTGTTAACAGGTTATTAAAATTTGCTTATGGGGGGAAAACTATATTTTGAGAGACCTCCTATCCTTGAGGGAAAAAAAAAATACCATCCATACAGTTGGAGGGAGGATTTAGACAGAAAAGCCATTAAAGCTCTAAATAAATATATATTAAATGAATCTAATTGAAATTTTAAGAGTACTTTGCAAATGAACAAATAGTCTTTATTAAAGTTACATAAATTATCTAGAGTTATGTGGGGATACATGAAGAGCTTGATTTAAAACAAATATAGTAAGAGCTGCCTGCTTTCCTTATTTTACCCTAATAATTATCAAAGTAAATATTTCCATTTTTCCCATTGAATAATAATACATATTGATTTAATAATATATTAGGAAAATATATAGTTATGTTAATCTGAGTCTACCTACTAAGACCATTTGTTTAAACTCTTGGACATTGGTACTGACAATAGTTTTAGAAGAAATGATAATCTCATTCCCTGTTATGATTACATCACAAGTGGAAGGTATGAAATACAATGGGATCAACCATAGTTTGGATGAATGAGAGTTTTATTAAGATGAAGGAAGTTTATGCCTTCTACAAAGGTGGAGGAAGAATGACCAGGTATTATATAGAATATAGAGAGTTAAGTGAGGCTGTTTTGTAGTAAGGGTATTCTCCCCAGAATAATAGCATTATGGACACCTGAATGTTCCCAATGTTTGACAGCTTTGGGGACAATATTTTGGAATCTTGACGGTACATCAGATTCAAAGACTTTAAAAATCATTAATGCTTAAGAATCACTTATGGTTTTAAAGTATATCCCACTATTGCCTGTCACTTATAAATTGTGCTGAATATAGAACTACTGTTTTAAGTATTCCATGGAGGGATACCTGGGTGGCTCAGTCCGTTAAGCATCTGAGTTCGGCTCAGGTCATGATGCCAGGGTCCTGGGATCAAGCCCTACAACTGGCTCCCTGCTCAGCAGGAAGCCTCCTTCTCCCTCTACCTGCTGCTCCCGCTATCTGTACTTTTTCTCTCTCTTTTTTGTGCCAGTACCATGCTGTCTTGATGATGACAGCTTTGTAATAGAGCCTGAAGTCCGGAATTGTGATGCCACCAACGTCTCTCTAAAATAAATAAATGAAAAAATTTTTTTTAAGTATTGCATGGAAACAAACAAACAAAAAGCATCGCATGGAAAGATAATTTTCTTTGAAATTTAGTTTTAAAAATTAAACATCATTTTCTTTTTTTTTTTTTAAGATTTTATTTATTTATCTGACAGACAGAGATCACAAGTAGGCAGAGAGGCAGGCAGAGAGAGAGGAGGAAGCAGGCTCCCCGCTGAACAGAGAGCCCGATGTGGGACTCGATCCCAGGACCCTGAGATCATGACCTGAGCCGAAGGCAGCGGCTTAACCCACTGAGCCACACAGGCGCCCCTAAACATCATTTTCTATAGTGTCTACAGCTACCAAGCATTTCACAGAATTTAGTTCATGTTTTGTAATTTTAAAAAATAATTAATTAAAATTTAATCAACTCAGATACTAGTGATAACCATTTTATTGATATCTGTATTAAAATGTGTGCTAATTTTATTCCATTATTTACTATACCTCTTTAATCTTTGAAATATCTCTATTACTTGATTCAATTAGCAATTGGCATTTCAGATATAAATTCTGAAGTTTTTTTTTTATCATTTTCTTTGCAAATGTTTAGTACTGAAGACAGATCAGAATAAATAGTGCTTTTAAAATTTTACTTCTCATCAATTTCTTATATCTATGAAACAGTATGAGGATTTTTGTCTCAGGTACTTTAATGTGTGTGTATGAGCTTATTTCATTTTCTTAATCTTTAATCCCTACACACTATTGATACAGCATTTGTACATCCACTTTTTAAATTTTAGATTGATTACTAAATAATTGTTCATCCCAGATGACTTTGTCCTATAAACTTCCTAAACTTAAAATCACCCCAGTGACCCTAAATACGAAAGCAAAATTCTTTTTTTTTTTTAAGATTTTATTTATTTGACAGATGGAGATCACAAGTAGGCAGAGAAGCAGGCAGAGAGAGAGGAGGAAGCAGGCTCCCTGCTGAGCAAAGAGTCTGATGTGGGGCTTGATCCCAGGACCCTGGGATCATGACCTGAGCCGAAGGCAGAGGCTTTAACGCACTAAGCCACCCAGGCATCCCTGAAAGCAAAATTCTGATACTAAGATACAAATTGACTCACAGAGTGTCTTAATAGGTGGCCTATCTTATAGTGAATGACTTAGCCTACAGATAAGATAAATGTAATTTACCAGGAAGATACTTCATCATACATTAGTGTCATATATTTCATGGGTACAAAAATCAGCTAGCCCATTCCATTTTTATGAACAGTTTTTAAGTATACTATACAATAGGGGTCCTGGGTGGCTCAGACAGTCAAATGTCTGACTCTTGATTTCAGTTCAGGTCATGATCTCAGGGTCATGGGATTGAGTCCAGCTTGGGATTCCATGCTGGTCACGGACTCTATTTAAGACTCTTTCCCTCCCTCTTCTGCCCCTCCCCTCAGGTTCTCTCTTCCTTAAAAAAAAAAAAAAAGAGAGAGAGAAGAAAAAGAGAGAGAGAGAATACTATACAATATATGCAAAAGTGAAATAAGTAAATGGATTATTTACCATTGTTACTCAAAGAACGTCTGTCCTTTCTGATACGCTGCATATTTTTTTAATGACTAGACTAATGAGTTATATGGTAAAGCACAACATATACATGTTTTTTCTTCTAAAATTGTGTGTATAGTATTTACCTGCATTTTGGGAAAATATTTTGAATACATCTAATTTAAGATAAATGAAATGTAGCCTTATCTTTATGAAATTAGTTTCTAAATTATCTTCTCTGATTTCCACAATGTTAGGAATTTTCTCTTTTTTTCAGGTAAGACTTGATATATAACATAGAGCTTTTCTGGAAATACGTTTGAATACCTAATTACCTTAGGCTATAATGAAGAACAATTTCATGCTCTTTATAAAGAATTGGCTTTCTATTATTTTAATATTTAAAATGTATGAAGGTTATATTTTTAAATTTTGCATAATTAAGAAAATTTCATAGAATTTTTTTTTTTACGATTTTATTTATTTATTTGACAGAGATCACAAGTTGTAAGGCAGAGAGACAGGCAGAGAGGCAGGTGGGCAGAAGCAGGCTCCCTGCTGAGCAGATAGTCTGACGTGGGACTCATCCCAGGACCCTGGGATCATGACCTGAGCCAAAGGCAGAGGCTTTAACCCACTGAGCTGCCCAGGCGCCCTGTCATAAAATGTATTAAAGTAACATAAAATCAACATAAATGGAAAAAAATCATAGGTACTAAACTTGGTTTTGCATATCCTCATTCATGTACTTCCTGCTAAATGATGCTTTACCAAAATTAGAAATTCTAAGAATAAACAGTAGCTGGAAGAACACATGGAATCAAACACCCTTAAAGATGGAAGACTGGGGGCACCTGGGTTGTTCAGTGGGTTAAGCTGCTGCCTTCGGCTCAGGTCATGATCTCAGGGTCCTGGGATGGAGTCCCGCATTGGGCTCTGCTCAGCAGGGAGCCTGCTTCCCTCTCTCTCTCTCTGCCTGCCTCTCTGCCTACTTGTGATCTGTCAAATAAATAAATAAAATCTTAAAATAAAAAAAAAAGATGGAAGACTGATTCCGTGCCTCAAAATATAAATGTATTTACTTTGATTCAAATCAATCCACAATAAAAAAATAAACTTTATTTTATGGAATACCTTTTGAAATGTGCTATTCTCTTGGCTTCTTTAAATAGCATTGGAATAAAGACAGTTCTTTTTGTATCAAATTGAAGTATTCATACCTCACCTGGAAAAATGTGGATTTTGAACTATTTGCCTTTTAAATCTGTGTCGGCATATTTCTCTTCTCAACATAAAAATCATTTCAACAAAACATAGGCAGCCAGAACATGTCTTAGACTTTCAAAACAATATTTTAAAATAAAACAATATTTTCCCTGAAAATGATGTTTTAACTTTAGTTTACTTTCAAATGCATAGCAAAGCAAATCATAAATTCTTATTGTTAATATTAAATAGAAACTTGACTATCGTTTCCATTTAGTAATTTAGTTCCTAATACTGCTGATGTCACAGATTTAGAAAATGAGTATCTCAGGGGTTCTATATATTTTAAGATATTTTTTACTTCCTCTAGGCATGGAGTCTGCTTAAGATTCTCTGCCTCTTCCTCTTTGCTCCCCAAGTGTGAGCTCTCTCTTATAAAAACAAAACAACACACACACACACAAAACAAAACATCTTTTCCTAAATGCTGTTAATAGAAATTTATTGTGATATTCAGAAGCTATTCTATATTAAGTTTTTAAAAGTATTCTTAGAGGAATTTTTTCATAGACTATCAACAGTAAAACCAGTCATTAAATACATGTCTTTTCTATCAATTTTTTTTTCATTGTCAGTTAAATGGCAGAAAGAGAGAGAAAGAGAAAGAGATTAGGAAGACCACTAAATGTTCTCAATGAGATTCTTGTTTAATGTTCTAGTCTCTCCCTTTGTCATGAAAGAGAAGGATGAAGAAAAATGCTTCAACACTTTACTAATCTAATTAGCATATTTGTTAACACAGTCTTCCCAGCTGGGGACATGCAAAATAATAATTTTTTAAAAGTATTTATTATGTAACATTTTGTATAATTGTATAATTGATATTACATTGTTCATTACAAAAACTGTATACCTATATTGTCCTTGTTAAAAATAAGTTGAATACATGTTCAGGAACCTAAACAGGATGCTCTCAGTTTTATAAATGTGCCTCTGAAAAGAAAATGATTGAGGAACTTAGAAAAATTTAAATTTAAAATTACCAAATTCTGATTGGTAATGTTTATGTTCACCCTAATCTTTACTGATCTCACTACATTTAAACTTTAAATTTCTAGCTACATTGCCTTGAGAAGACATGGTTCATCATTGTAATTCTCCTGCAATCAATAGGACTTTTACATTAGAATTTCAAGTTTACCACTTTATTATCTTTAAATTTGCTTGAATCAAGCATATTTTAGCTCATATAGAAAAGAATGAGGAACGCTTGATTATATATATATATATATATATATATATATATCTCGATATCTATAGGTAGATAGATAGATATCTGTAGATTAGATATCGAGATCTATAGAGATATATATATATCTCCATCAGAGAACCACTGAAACAACCTGAACTTAATGGGAAAAAATTCTGGAGAAAGTGACATTACAGAAGGATGAGTTGACATTCTGCAGCGGCTTTTTTCCACAGGGGATTTGCTGACCCTAATAATAAGCCAAGAGACTGAGGATCCAGGCAAAAAAACTGAACAGAACATGACTAAAAAAGAATGAAAGAGCCAGCAATGTGTGTGCCTTCATGTTTGTGTTTAGTCTCCCAAGGACTTGAATCTTTTCAATGACTCACAGACTATGCTTAATTTTCATTCAGTTAATTGGAGATGAGTAATAATAAGACTGTGTTTCCAAATATGGTCCTTGCTGTGTGGGATGCTGAAATACCCCTTAATAGTACCTATAATGCATGTTCTAATTCTCCAAAAGTTTATTTCTTCACTGTGCCCAGTGGATTATCAATACATTTTTGCTTCCAAGCAGCTATGGGATCTAAAGTCACTGGTCCAAGCTATGGAGGGTTGGGGAAAAAAGTTTCTGTTATCAGTATATTTCTTTTCAAAAGGCATTGAGAATAAAACACCTATACAAGATATGTAACATAACAATTAGTAAATAATTAGTAATAATGAGATCAATGATTATTTGAGTCCTATTAAAAGACAGTAGAGGAGCGCCTGAGTGGCTCAGTGGGTTAAAGCCTCTGCCTTCAGCTCAGGTCATGATCCCAGGGTCCTGATCGAGCCCCTATCGGGCTCTCTGCTCAGCAGGGAGCCTGCTTCCTCCTCTCTCTCTGCCTGCCTCTCTGCCTACTTGTGAGCTCTGTCAAATAAATAAACAAATAATCTTTTAAAAATCATTAAATTTAAACTCACATTTATAATTATAATAGAATATAATTTATATTACACTACAAATTTTTATACTTATTTTATTTCTAATAATGAAAACATGACTTTAAAATAGAATTACAAATGCTCTTGTAAAATAAATATTTTCACATCAATTTATTTCAATACAGATAATTTTAAATGTGCTCAAGTATTAATGATTTTAGAAAGTGAACAGATTCTGATGTGATTATTAGGTTTTTTTTCAAAAATTTATTGGTGTATTTAGAATCTGAACACTAAACTTATTATCTCTCTTTCAATATACAGGATAGTAACAATTAACTTACTCAATAACTAAAAATTTATACACACACACATATAGCTAACATACAGCTACATTTAGAATATACTGATAAAAGTGTAGAATTCTGCAAAGTCATTTACAGTCTCAAATTACCTTTGAGTAAAATTTTAGGTTTTCAGGGTTTTTTAAACTTTTAAAAAAATTTTTATTTTAAAATTTTAATTTTTTTTAAAGATTTTATTTATTTATTTGAGAGAGAGAGACAGTGAGAGAGAGCATGAGCGAGGAGAAGGTCAGAGGGAGAAGCAGACTCCCTATGGAGCTGGGACCCGATGCGGGACTCGATCCCGGGACTCTGGGATCATGACCTGAGCCGAAGGCAGCCGTCCAACCAACTGAGCCACCCAGGCGTCCCTAAAATTTTAAAATTTTAAATTTTAAAATTTTAATTTTTAAAAAAATTTTAATTTTTAAATTTTTTTATCAAGAGGAAAAACCTCTATTACCAAGTTGATGTCATTGCTATGACTATAAAATTCAGCACTGTTGAGTGTAGTTTTAGGAACCAACTCAAGTAGAATTGTCATTCAACTTAATTATTAAATAGTTATTTTTGACAAGAAGAATGTTCTGATTAAAAGGTCCTGAATTCAGAGCTGATTTTGAGAAATTTATCAAATTATTATGTGCACTTTCCCCCCCCAATACTAAGAACGCTCACAAAATGTTGTCTGGATGTCCAATTTTAGGTGACAGTCTTCAGCTTTAGCAGGCAGACAAGTTTTCCAGTTTTTGCCAGCGTTCCAACAATTTTACTGAGCAAAATCATACAAAAAAATGAAACATAGGACCAAAATTATTCCAGGTCTCAAGCAATTGGAAAGAGGGTAAAAAACAACAAAAGTCAAATATAGCTTGACAGGCAAAGAGTACAGGAAGAAAGATTTAGAAGATAACAAAACAGAGCTGGTTCACTGTTGATTTTCTATTGTTTAAAATGGAATTTGCAAAGAAAATTTCTAAGTAATATAATGTCCTATATGACCAGTTTTATTTTAACTACACTTATTTAACTGTGTATTATTTTATACTTTATTTTCCCATTTAGGAATATGAAACATGATTATGTGTAAAGAGACAATGTAGTAGTAAATGATACTACTTACTGTAGTATCATTATATGGGTGAGTAAATTCTAAAATGCCAATTTATACTTAATTTTCATAATTTTATTGTAAATTCAAGTGAATTTTAGTGAAAATCCCCCAAACACTAAATTTATGGAAAATAAGTCCCATCCATCTGTTAAAGATACCATAATTATTAAGCCTACAAAACCTATATACTGATAGACAAAAGATTGTGACTCATAATGTTAAAGCCAATACTTACAAATTAAAAACCCTTACACTTGATCAATCGTCTTTTATGTGATTTGAAAGAGATCGACACGCTTTCTTTGTTAGCATTTTCATTTGAATAAACTAAGTTATCATGTGCACTCTAAGTTCATAATTATTTTTGTACATTTATTTAAACCATTGTTCCCAGCTAAAACAGATTTTGCTTGTCTCTCAAAGATTATATAAAGAAAAGTTCTTCATAAAGTTGTCTGGTAATAAATGCTTTTTTGCAGTTCTATGGTTTATTTCTATGTGAAAAATGTAATTGTAAATAAACAATAAACAATATAAATAAGCAAAAATCTCTTTCCATCTGCTTGCATGTATGTAGTATATATACATTATATATATATATTTATTATGTGACAAATACTCTTTTTTTCCTAATGATTTATTTGTTTGTTTGTTTATTTATTTATTTTTCAGAAGGTGGAGAAGGGGCAGAAGGAGAGAGAATCCCAAGTTGACTCCATGTTAAGCCTGGAGTCCTACACAGGGCTCGATGGTGGGTTTGATCTAATGACCCTGAGATCATGACCTAAGCCAAAACCAAGAGTCAGATGCTTATTCAAATGTGTCACCCAGGCACCCCATGCCAGGTACTCTTACAAATATTTTATACCTAGTACTATATTCTTATATAATCTTTAGAAAACACTATGTGAAAGATAATATCAAAAGAGCTAAAGCAAAATAAAACAAGGGAGTTTAGTAACAAGAAACATATTCATCCTTAAGAGAAAATTTAATTAGATAAATGAATAAATGCAACCCAGGTCCTTAGATTACCTTGGCCAAGTTTTGATTTTTTTCTTTTTTTTAATTTATTTTTATTTTTTTTAATTTTTTAGTAAGATAACTATTTATTCAGCCTCTTCCATGCTAAAATGTTTTGTGCATATACCACTATAATTAGCACACCCTCTGTAACAGGAAATTTGTACATCAAATTATATTTCATGTTTACTAATTATATAAAATGTCAATTAAAATGATTTATTAATTCCTTTTAACATTACTAGTAAATAATTCAGCAGAAGATATGAGGCAAAAATTACTAAATGATCATATTCAAAGAATTCAATATTTTTGCTTCTATTCCTAATTAATAAAGTGGATTTACAAATTATACCACATAACTCTAAGTTTTGTTGAGATCTACTCTGAGAACCTGTAGAATCATGATAGTAAAAAAGCCATTCTTGTATTTATTTTATAAATCAATTAATTTCAAGGCACAGTCACTAGTATTATGTTGACAAAATTATATATGAAGTAGAAATAACTAATGCCCCCCCAAATTGTTGTTTATCTTAATTTCTCTCCAATAGAAAAAAGAAAAAAAATCAATTTGATCATTTTCACTCTCTGCAATACAATTATGGCAAAATAAGTTATACAAAACATCAAGAAAATGTTTAACATCATACTTCTTTATAATTTTTTCTAATGATTAAATGACTAAAAGCCCTCATTAAATGGAGAAAATTATTTCACTCAAATTTAAAATTAGTATTGTGCATTAGCATCATTATCTTGCCTTGGGTGGTTTATTTTACCATCTTATATATGGCAAATTATTGCCCTAGAGGTTCACAAATCTCTTCTCACACTAAAATGCTTATTTCCAAGTTTCTGAATTTGTATTTCAGTAGTCCTTCAGAAGATTAACAGTGCTGGGACATTTATGCTAGAGTGGAAGAGACTGGAGAAAAGCAGATAGCAGTGAAAATAACATTTAAACAGAAAGGAAAAATGTTTAAGTGGAGTATAGGAGATTTGACACTATTTATAGTCTATTGTTTCTTGTATTTTATTTACTATTTTTGCAAAATATTCGTTGAGATATACTTTAGAGGAAGGAAATTTTGAGAAAATAACAGCAACTGTATCACATTTGGATATTAAGAACTCTATTCACTGAAATTATTTCGGGTAAGGTATTAATTTACGTTGTGAAAAAACCTGATTAAGGGGAAGATATTTCCCTTCCATCTCACCTCTTCTTTTGAGTTATGATTATTTTTTTAACATTTGAACTGTTTTTAATAAGTTTATTTAATAAGTTAGTTTTTAGGTAAACATTCAAGCATGAAATTGAATCATGTTTTCCTTAGGGATTCATTCTCTGTATCACTAACTGCACTCCTGTCAACTTTGATACAAAATTATTGGCTATAAAAAGAAATGAAGTGGGACATCATGAAAGATTTATATTATATTATATTTAATATAATATTAAATATAATTTAAATTTTATTAAATTTAAAATTATATTATTAAAGAGATTATAAATTAAAATTATATTATTAAAATTAAAATTTAATTATTAAAGAAAATTATATTATTAAAGAAATTATATTATTAAAGAAATAATTGCATGCTTTCTTGTGGAAAAATGAACTTTAAGTCATTTTCAAATATGTAAAATATTTTTAAATTGCAATGGAAAATTCTGAATTTTTAATTAATAAGTACATCTATAAATAGTTGAAAAAACCTTACAATAATTGATATATGATTCAAAAAATACAGGTGTATGCCTGTGTATTATTTTATTTACTTATATATTTCTAATTATAACAAAATTGCATTAAACATTCAGATTTGTCTTTAAAATAGTGATGGTGATACCCCTGAAGAGGTTGTTAGAAACCTTAAATATCATGATGTCTAACAGATAGTATGCATTTGATAGTAATAACCACAGCAGTAGCCAATAATACATATTAAGCATTAAAGAAAATAATTAATGATGTGGAAAAATAGTCTCAAGTTATTGATAAAACTTTTTTTTTTTAGATTATCTATTTATTTATTTGTGAGAGAGAGAGGAGAGAGAATGAGCAAGGGAGAGGGAAAAGCAGACTTCCCACTGAGCAGGAAGCCCAGTGAAGAGCTCCATCCCAGGACCCTGAAATCCTGACATGAGCTGAAGGCAGATGCTTAACTGACTGAGCCACCCAAGTACCCTGATAAAATGACATTTTTTAAAATTTATTTTTTGTTTATTTTAAGCATAACAGTATTCATTGTTTTTGTACCACACCCAGTGACATTTTTAAACACAGTTATACTAATGAAGGATGAGGTATATTTGTCCTACTTTATGGAGCTTTCCATGTGGGTTTTTATTCAGGGGAACAAATTAATTAATTCTATGTTAATCATTTAAGCAAAAATGTTTTTGTGCTTTCTCCTGCTTTATTTGTCTCTATATATATCAAGGTTTACCTAATGTTAAAATGCATCAAATGAATAATCTAAAAAAAATTTAAAGGTAGATTCTCTAGTATTTTTAATAAAAATCTGGATTAGACTGTGCATTTACACTAGCTTTTTTAAAAATTTCAAATTATGGTTTTCAAGGAGAGAAGAGGACATCAATTCTGACAATTCCCAAAAACCTTACATTCTATAATGCTGTATTTCATCAGAAAGACAGAACCTTCCCCCCAAATTTTCTAACCTTTAGAGAGAAGAAAGAAACTATTTGCTATTTGTAGATCTACTGATATACTTGAAATATCAAGGTTTTAAAATCAAATTCAATACAACACACTATAATACTGTGCAGTGGTAATGGAGATACAGTCTTCACTTAATGGCTCAGAATAAAAGGCAATATAAAAAGAATGAACCTACACATTAACAAATATATTTGGACCTATTGATGATATTTTCTTTTTTTTAATTTCATTTTATTTTATTTCTTGTCAGTGTTCCAAAAATTCTTTGTTTATGTACCACACCCAGTGCTCCATGCAATACATGCCCTCCTTAATACCACAACCAGGCTTACCCACCCTATACCCCTCCCCTCCAAAACCCTCAGTTTGTTTCTCAGAGTCCACAGTCTCTCATGACTTTCAAAGGGTTATTTTAGACTTTTTCATTTATGTTTTTAAATAGGAGAATTAGAGATTATACAATAAGTATGTGTTCACATGTAATGAAATGAGTTCATCGCATCAGGATTTTCAAGGGTAAATCCCATACTTAAGGAAGACTGTTTCACTTTAATCCATTTGAAATGTTGAATCAAAATATATAGTAAATCTGCTCATTGTAAGGGATGAATAATGTATATTTTGAATTTCACTTCTTAGCAGCATGAGAAAAATATTCCACTTTCTGCAGTCATAGCTGAATTTGATGATATCTATGCCATCTTCTCAGACATTGTGGGAGTACACATTTGGAGGTATGTTGACTAAAAAGGTAGCATGTATAAACATAGCCAAGCTAGATTTCAGAAAATATGTCAGAACATCTACCTGAAATTTTGGCATACAATTATTTAGTTGACATATATAAAGGTCAAGTAAAATGTGAAGAATGCATAAAAGAAACAAATACAGCAGGAAAAAAGCACTGAGGATTTTTTTTTGACTTAAATTATTAGAAGCAGATAAGGTCCCAAGCATATTACTGGACAAGATGTAAATCATAATAGCTATTTAATTAACATTTTATGTAATTAACATTTTCTAAGATTAGAAATTAAAAGATATAGGGTTTACTTATATATTTAGGAGACAAATTGCCGAATTTCAGGAAAATGTTCATGCCATTAATGTGAATGCAATGGGAATAAAGTAATTGTTTGTTAACAATGCTCATTTTGTAATTATTTGTAAATCCCGCAATGTCCATTTTTATAGTCTTAATCATATTGGAGACACTTATATATCAGATCACATCTGGTAGGTCTTCCTGAATCCAGTGAAGTTATTTGAAATACAGTATTTTGTGACTTAAAGGTCAAAAGTTAAAAACATCATATATATATATATATATATATATATATATATATACACACACACACATACATTCATTTATGTATGTATATATATATTTATGATCAGTCAAAATTCACTACTTCCTCTCTAGCTCATTTATATATTAAAATTAATTGAGCTATGCTTACATGCTAATACTTACATAACTGAATCTGAGTTTTAGGCTAAATTTGCCAATATAATTTATAGTTTCATTAGATTTTCAGATTATTTTAATCAGCTAAAAAGAGCATATCTGTCATACATTATTAGCTAAAAAGGTTTTTATTTAAATTAGATAATCAGTGGATCTACCTTATGCCATTTTTAGAGAATGATATGTACATTTTCATTCATGTTTGAATATAAGAAATAAATATCATAAACACACACAAACTCTGAATAATATATACATTGATCTTTATTAGAAAATATTTTCTTATATTTTCTTAAATGTCATCACTGCTGGTGCATTAACTTTTCACTTTATGCATGATGATACTGAAGTACACCAATATCAGAAGTTAGTAAATGACTAACATTAATCTATATCTAACTGATATTTAGCACTTATTATGACTTAAGTACTAGACTAGATAATGGGAAAAAGAAAGGCAAACATGTTCCCAAATTATTAACTATCTAAAAAGCATACAATTCCCATTAAATGTAGCAAAATTATTTGATAGAGATGGTTGTAAGGTTTATAGAAGAAGGACTTAGCTAAGAAAAATGTGAAGTTTGGAAGTCTTACAAGCAAGTACTTAGTTGTCCAAAGCAGAGAAAAATAATAGTCAGGGAATTGAAAAGTTTTCAGTGTTATTGGATCTTAGAGTATTACACAGTTAAGGCATGAAGTTGAAGAAATAAATAGGAGCCTGAAAATGAACAATGATCAGGAGTTTGATTTTTACTTTGTGTATAATGATAGCTGAAAATTTTTAAGAAAAAAAAAGTGATTTTAGCTTTTGAATGATTTATAGTTAGGGAAAAGATTCATGGTATAGGGAGTGAACTTGAATATATACAAGATGGATAATAGAACAGAAGGGCTTGGAGATATTCAGAAAAAAATAAAAGTAGAAAAAAATATTAACACTTTAGATCTAAGTAGTGGTTAATTTTCAACAAAATAATTTAAGTGAAAATATTCCATGTATTATTAATAACCTTTCTCTATGTTACCCTTAACATTCTTCTAACTTTTAACCTAATTTGGACACATGGGCACTCTTTTCAGTTACCTACATATAAATTCCTTTCTATATGTGTATATATGACTATTAATATTTTCTGTAAAAACTCATTCTTATTTTATGAGGCTGTCTCTTGTTGGGTGATAACATAGATTTTGTATATTAGCATCATAGCATTTTTCGCTCAATCATATAGCATATCTAGATGATACCATTCTATTTTAATTTTTATAATACTTTTATTTTGTTACAGTTCATTTAAAAACTTGATTAAATCTGAACCTTTAAGTTTCAAAAACAATTATTTTCATTTTTATGAGAAAAGGGATAGCTAAACCTCCTTATCTAAACCAGATTTCCAGGCCACTGGTTTGCATAAATAACTATTCAGACCCCTTGTGATTAAAGAAAACCATTAAACTGTAATTCAAAATGAGTTAGTATTTTGGTATATTCTGACTGTTGTTTTGAAGATTCAATTAATGATGTAAAATGCTATGTGAATAGAAAGCAAATATAGTCTGCCAATATATTTTAGCCGTTTTTTTTACTTTAAGTATATTGTCTCATTCTAATTCAAAAATATTTCTGAGAAATGAAACATTATTATAGATTCAGTAGCTCACATAAACTTTTAATGAATTATCTTTACATTCCAAAAAATATCTTTGTTATTGTGTTCTTGAAGAAAGCAAATGTTTTAGTTTGCCATATTTTCATTGTTTGTGTAATTCCTTCTCATCAGCTCCTGGGTTCAAACTCAAAACTTAACTGAATAAATTATTTTGTTGAAAATTCACCCTGTAATGTGGCAAAAAGAGTTATAAAAGAAAGTAATTAAGATGTAGAATACTTTTTGTTTTGTTTTAATTTGGGGTTAATTATTTACTTTTGTTTTTTAACTTAAAAGAACTCTGTGGTTATTTAATGATTTTACTCTTCTTCTATTTCTGTAAATGGGAAATAAATGACTCTGTTCCTCATTTCATATCATACAGGTAATTTGAGTCATAGTTATGATTAGGATCCAGGTCTTCTGGTCTTATTTAATACTTTGTTTTATCATGGTTGTTAAGAAAAAATTGTTTCTTCACTTTACCAGGAAGACCACATCCTTCCAGGCTTGTCAGAATCAAATTGCTGCTATGTGGCTGGACTATGACTAAGTTATGAAAGAGAAATAAAATAAAATTAAGCTCTGACAGCTTTCTAGAGTTTGAATGGAGGAACAAAAATGAACACTGACCCACTTCTATCATGCCCACTTCTATTGCCAATCATCAGTCACTTTGTCAGAAATGTGCCAAAGATTCCAGTCATTCATGTAGCAGTGCACTATCATAATACATACTGTTTAAGTCAGGCATTAAATCTATCCCAGAGCTCTAACCTTAAATCCATTTTGTACTTAGCTGTCTGTGAGTGACAGGCCTAATTGGTTCACTGTCTTGTATAGACTTCTTGTTACTTTGCAGTAGTCAGATGATGGATTTCTGCAATTGTCAAGCTGGGAAAGTTAGTTCTTTATTTTTTACCTTTCTACAGGTCTTGAATGTATTCTTAAACACTCCTTAAAGGGGCACAACCTCTTTGTATGAACATCACCACTGTGGGTGACTCTACGAAACCAAGCCTCATCCTAATTGAGAAACCTGGATTAGAATATATCAGAATGATACAAAATTTCTGACTATGTATATTGGGTGTCAAATAATCAGATGAACATGGAAAACAACAGTAAAGCTGTTTATTTGACAATCTTCACAAGTGTACAAACCAGACTCTATTCTATTATAAACATCATGTTTACTCAATTCAGTCTCATATTATTAAAATCTATTCCTTTCCTAGTTTTCAAATTTGTGTAGCTACTCTATTGAAAATTTAAAGAAATATGAACATCTTTAAGAACAATAATAATAAAAGAGTCTAAGCATTGGGGAAAAAACTGTCTTAGTTCATTCAGCTGCTAGAAAAACACTGTGGGAAATAGCATGGACGTTCCTCAGAACATTGAGTGGAAATACCATATGATCAATAATTCCACTACTGAATATTTACCTAAATAAAATGAAAACACTAACTAAAAAAATATATGTACCCCTATGTTTATTACAGCATTATTTACAATAGTCAAGATACAAAATCAGCCTAAGCCCATTGATAGATGAATAGATAAGGAAGATGTGTATACAAACACACACACACCATATGAGTGCACACACAGGAATATTACACAGGCACAACAAAGGATGAGATCTTGTCATTTGTGACAACATGGATGGATGTAGTGGGTATTATGCTAATTGAAATAAGTCAAATGGAGAAAGACAAATACCATATGATTTCACTAATATATTGAATCTAAAAGAAAATAATGAATAAACAAATAAGCAAAAAGCAGAATCAGACCTATGAATACAGAGAACTAATGGTTGCCAAGTAGAAGAAGCGTGGGGGGAGGAAAAAAATAGGTGAAGGGTAGTGGGAGAGGCAAGCTTCCAGTTACAGAATGAATAATTCGTGGGGACAAAAAGCACAGCATAGGGAATATAGTCAATGATACTGTAATAACGTATGTTGATGGATGGTAGCTATACTTGTGGTGAGAACAGCATAATATATAGAGAAGTTGGATCACTATGTGGTACACCTGATACTAATGTAATATGTGTCAACTATAGTCAAATAAAAAGTTAAATTAAAAAGTAGGTTTTGAAAAAAGAGAGATGTTTTGCAAAATTGTACAAGACAATATTTGACAAGTGAGGCTTAATTTTTGAGTGAAAAGAATATAATCTTGAACATTAGTTGTTACAAAAGCAGGATGGTAAAAGCTCTGGTGGTGGTTTTGAGTTCATATGAAGGACACCACTGACAAGCTCTTATAGTGACATTTCCCAAATCACTAGTCTTACAGCATTTTAGTGTTATTTGGTAGTATATACAATGAATAGCTTTCCTTAAGTCCTACTAGCAGGTATCACATGTTGATAAAAAATAGACATTAACTGTTATTCCAAAATCATCAGGGTTGTAAATTCCACAACAGCAGCTACCAAATTTTTGTTATCTAATCGCCACTAATTGAATAGGGCCAAAATCTTCATTTAACTATGTAGGTATACTATTGAACATACTTCTCCATCAATAAATAACTTCTTTATCTAAGAATATGGTTATCTATGGAAAATGAGTTTACTGATTACTTTTCCATTAACAAGTCCACTTAGCTATTTCTCTGGCTTCCTCTTTTTAGTGGATATTCACAAAATGCATTGATTGGTTTCCCGGTATGGCATATTTATTATCCAACAGTTTATCCTTCCAAAATTATGCTCTTAATCTCAGAGTAAACTTCATTATCTCTTTGGTTTCAGAAGTTATTAAATTAGTAATAATAGCCTGTCTCATCATAAACTTTCATTTTTATATATGTCCACTTGTCAGAGCACACTGGGGAAGTAGTGTGTGTCTAAAATCTTGATCAATATAATCCAGTAGAAATATAAGTAAACCAAATATATAATCTTAAATTAGCTATTAACCACATTTAAAAGCTAAAAAGAAATAACTGAAATTAATTTTAGAAATTATTTTACTTAACTTTATTATCCAAATGTTATCCTTCAACATGTAATTCTATAAAGTTTATGATAGTTTGTATTTTTTTTGTACCATTTTCAAAATCTATTGTGCACTTTACAGTGGAACATATTTCAATTCAGACTAGTTACATTTTAAATGCCTGATAACCAAGTGACTAGTGCTTAACATATTGGACACTATAGGCCTTGATTGTTGATAAAATATTATTTGATTACAACACATTAATCCCAATATTCAACGTGATATGACAGAAAACGTTATTCCTTTGAAGCTAATTTTCCTCAGCACTGCATGAAATTTAACAGAATACCCTGTCACCAAAGCCTAGACAGCTATTACAGATCATTAGTGTAGTTGAGAGGATGGAAGCTACAGTAAAAAGAGGTCACCATCTAGTTCCCTTACATATAATTTATCTCTAACCGCCTCTCCTTAGAAGGTTATAGCCTTGAGAATTGATAGAAACATGTTTCCCTCTTTCATTCCATAGTGCATTTTATACATCACTCTTCTCTTATATTCCTTCTCCTGTTCTGGCTACATGTTGCTTTCTCAGAAAATCCACACTTTAATGTTCTGCTATTTTCCATGAATATCCCCATGGGAATTAATTCATTTCTTTTTTCTACTTTTGTCATATGGATCTGTTAATACAAACCTTTATTAATATGGCATTTTAAAAAATTCTGTCAAATAACTTTATTTTTGATATATTTTATTTCCCAGACTAATTTAAGAAAATATAATAATATTTAAATAATAATAATATAATAATAATAATATTTATAATAATGAAAATTGCATTTAAAATAATGCAATTTTATTTCTAAAAATAATCTACCCCAGGCTGTGTGTGTGTGTCTGTGAGTGTGTGAAGGATACTAATTTTAAAAATAAAATCGGATCCAGATATGTTTCATATTCGAATTAGTACTGTAGTCTGAATTAATATAAACTATAAAGTTTAAAGAAGACTTTTATTTGTAGCTTGCCATTTTAATTGTGGTACAGAAATCTTTAAAAAATTAAATCAAAAATAAAGTAATATTCTGTGGTGCTTTGGAACCAGATCTTTAAAACACCTAAACAGTATAACCACAGGCTAACTCAGTACTCCAAAAAGTGAACTCTTTTTTTCATATCATAGACTTTACTTGATGAGCTAAATCTTACTTTCAGTTAGGAGCAATATCCCTTAATCCAAAGAATTAGGAACTCTGACTAAAAAAAATATATTAAAATTGATTTGAAACCAGTATTTTCCATAAAACAGCATTTCTTTTTATTTTAGGTCATCAAATTGGGTGACCCAAACCTCTATAAAACAAGATGAATTAATCTATGATCTAGCAATCCCACTTCTGGGTATATACCCAAAGGACTTGATATAATTATCTCAAAAAGATATCTGCACCCCTACATTGATTACAGCAGTATTCACAGTAGCCAAGATATGTAAACTTAAGTGTCTGTCAACTGATAAATGATTTTTTAGAGAGGTAATGTGTGTGCGCGCGTGCGCACACACACACACACGGGAATATTATTCAACCTTTAAAGTGAAGAAATTTTGTATTTGTGGTCACATGAATGAAATGAAGGCTCTTATACTAAATAAATTAAGCCAAATATGTAAAGATGCATAATTTCACTTATGAGGTATCTAAATAGGTAGTCAAACTTACAGTCTTAATGACTTCAAATCACTAAATATGTATAAGTTGATTTACTTTATGAGTAAATGTTATAGTTGCCATGTTGCCAAATGTTACAGGGAGAAGGAAACTAGAGATCAAAATTGTTAAATTTGACATTCCACATTGCTATTTGTCCAGTAAGTTCAACAACTTATTATGTTTACAGTATTTTTGCTAATATATTATATTGAAGTAAGCTTCTTATGTGGCTTCTGTAATGTATTATCCATGAATCTTCATAAAAATAATTTTACACGTAGAAGCCATCGAGCCAATAATTTAACACAAGCTAAAGATGTAAAGTGTAAGGATGTAAAGTTGAGTAAGACCATAACCATGGCCCACTTCTGGAGGAGTACAAAGGAAGCAGAAGGCTATAATGCAATGCTATCAGCTCTAAGCTGAAGTAAATAGGGGAAACTAAAGATTTTTAATCTCTAGAAGGACATGGAGCAGACGGAGTCTGAAAAAAAAACTACCTGAAGGTAAGACTTCTCAACTAAAGTGATCAAGATATCCTAAGATCCTATAGCAGAGAGAGTATGAAAGTTCTAACTAAAGTAGTGAGGGGCTCCATAACAGTCTATGGAAAGTTGCTGGCAACACAAGAAGAAACATGAGCAATAAGTAAGAAATAAGAGAATAATGAAAAATATGTTGATAAAAGGTCAAAAAAGAAAAAAAATTATGTAATTTTTCTTTCAAGGCAGAAATAATCACTATGTAATAATAAATGGACTATTACTTTAAATATTTTTTCTACAGAAGAATGCTTAATAATGTCCTCTCCTCTATCTTAAGAAATATGAGATACATCATTCTTTTTAGAGTTGCAATTATCCATGTTAAGAATATTTCTCTATTTCTCTCTATGCATATGTTCCCAAGATACTGTACATTTTTAATTCCAGAAATAGGGACTTTTAACAATCCTTATGTAAGAATAAATCCTGAGTAGCTTTTCTAAGTTCTTGAAATAATGAAATATAGGATGAAATCTCTGCATAGATATACTTTCTTTTCCTGAAATATTTTTTTCAATAGATGGGGGGGCCTGGGTGGATCAGACAGTTAAGCAGCTGCCTTTGGCTCAGGTCATGATCCCAGGGTCCTGGGATAGAGCCCTGTGTCAGGCTACCTCCTCTGCGGGGAGTCTGCTTCTCCCTCCCCCTCTGCCCCTACCCCCACTCATGCTCTCTCTTGCTGGTGCTCTCTCTCTCTCAAGTAAATAAATTTTTAAAAATCTTTAAAAAACATTGTCTTCAATAGAACTCTGTTTTATTTAGTGATGTCATATTAAATTACTTCAACTTTTTTTTAATATTTATTTATTTGATAGAGAGAGAAGGGGGAGAGGAAGAGGGAGAGGGAGAATCTCGGGCAGACTCCCTGCTGAGTGTGGAGCCCAAATAGCAGGTTGAGATAATGACCTGAGCCAAAGCCAAGAGTCAGACACTAAAACATTTGAGTCACCCAGGTGCCCCAAATTATTGCAAGGTTTTAAACAATTACATATGAAGACTGAAATATACTCAGAGAAGGGTCATAATAAATTCCACAGTATAAATGAAATTTTCTTCTGTACTCTTTATACCAGGAATACAGAAACAGAAAAGCATGGCTTTAAAAATTCAAAGGAGCTTGATAAAACAACTCACTGTTTAACTTATTAAATTTTATAAGCTGCATTAGATGAAACAATTTATGTACTTGCTCACTTTAATATTAATCTATAGTGGAATTCAAAAACATAAAATCAGACTTCAATTTTTTTTTTAATTTCCTACTGCATCTGTCAAACTAGTCATGTATAACAAGATTAGAGTATATATTGAAGTCATCATAAATGTATCTGTTATTGAAGTTGATAAATGTAGCCCCTTAAAGAAACATGTAAGGGATAACAGAATATTATATTTATTGCTTTTCATGGAATATATTTAAAATGTTGAAAAATATTGAAGAACATCTCAATCAATGCCAAGACATGGAAACTTATTTGGGGTTGTTTTGTTGTTAATGAGAAAACGTTAATTTTATCAAATCATATAATTGTAAAAATAGTATTTATTGACCCTTTTCCACTATGTAAGTGTAACACCGGAAACTCAAATCCATTTTTTTTCTTTTCTTTTTTTTTTAAGATTTATTTATTTATTTGACAGATAGAAATCACAAGGTGGCAGAGAGGCAGGCAGAGAGAGGAGGAAGCAGCCTCCCTGCTGAGCAGAGAGCCTGATACAGGGCTCAATCCCAGGACCCTGAGATCACGACCTGAACCAAAGACAGAGGCCCCAAATCCATTCACAGATTTCTTCACTTATTAAAACAATGTCCTTCAAAAGTAGACCATAGTTAATCTTGTTTTCCTGACAATATAAAGACAGACTGGTCACCATTCTTTTATGAAATAAAACTAATTTCGTGGGCTTCCTCTCTCCCTCCCACTCTCCCTCTCTTTCTGTGTGTGTGTGTGTGTGTGTATATACATATTCAACAGAAAAGAGTTACTCAGTCACTTTAAGAGACAAAAAATTAACTGAATATGTTTAAAAATATATATATTTCATAGTAAAAACAGAAAACAAACTTTAAAAAAGTACAGTAATTTTGTTGCTGGCAATAGTATCGATTTACTGGTATGACAAAAAAGAACTATTTGTTCAATGTTTACTGACTAGTGTGGCACCTAGATTATAGTAAAATTTGCTTTAAAGTCATTTGTTTAAAAAGAAATTTTGGTAAAATGCTGACATCCGATCCTATTAGGTTGATTCCTTTTCTATTCTGAGGCAATATGAGTCAGACTGCTTTGAAGAGAACCAAGGAACAACACAAACAGGATGTTGGTTTGAATATGAAGCCAGTCATATTTGGTTTTATAGCCTGGTATATATTTGACTGTAAGATAATTTTTTTTAAGACTTTATTGATTTGTTTATTTTGTTTGTTTGTTTGAGAGGGAGGGAGAGAGAGAGAAAGCACACAACCAGGCCGACCAGCAGGCAGAGGGAGAAGGGGAAGCAGACTTCTTGCTGAGCAGAGAGTCTGATGTGGGGTTCATTGTGGGGCTCTATCCCAGGACCCTGGGATCATGACCTGAGGGGAAGACATGCCCCCAAGATAAAACTTTTTTAAATGAACAGAAGTAGGTCTTATACATTCATTTTCATAGATAACCTTAATTTCATGGTCATACTTAACAATGAACTATGCTCTAACTGGAGGTCACGGTTTATTTTAGATACTGGAGTGAAAATTTATTAAAGATAGATTTTATCCTTAAACATTACATTTTGGTCCACTTGTATATTTATGTGTATTAAAATACTTTGCACTAAATGCTTTGTACTCATTTGCTATTATATAACCAAATTATTTATTAGAACTATTGTGATTTACTCATGTAAATGGCATGGGTCATGGAAAATTATTATTTTTTCACTTTCTGCCTAATTAAATTACTGTTTTCTAATATTAATTTATTTTTGGCTCCCATTTCTATATAACAAAAATAATTGTTTTATTGTTTTAGTTGTGTGGCATTCATTTGATTTTGTTGCTAACAAAAATTTGGTTAATGTAAAATAAAGAAAATGAAAAACGAATTTTGAGATTATTTTTATTTGTTTTGTTTTTGGACCATGGGAGATATCTTTAAATTAACTCCTACTATTCTTTTTTTTTTTTTTAAGATTTTATTTATTTATTTGACAGACAGAGATCACAAGTAGGCAGAGAAGCTGGCAGAGAGAGAGGAGGAAGCAGGCTCCCTGCTGAGCAGAGAGCCCCATGCGGGGCTCGATCCCAGGACCCTGGGATCATGACCTGAGCTGAAGGCAGAGGCTTTAACCCACTGAGCCACCCAGGTGCCCCTCTATTATCTTTTAATAGGACTCAAATAATCATTGATCTCATTCTTACTTCCTCCTATATAAGATACTGCAGGATAATAATCACTCATATCTCCTGTTCTATATTGGGAAGTATACATTTGGCTAACATTTCTTTTAGCAGAAATTATATATACAGTCTACAATCTTGGCTCCAATCTGGCTTGTTTTTATATCTTCGGCTTTTCACGTCATATGGTTACGTTTTGTGGTTTATTTTAAGATAAAATATATTGTGAATTTATGTTTATCATACACATTAATGACCTTACAAATGTATATCTTTATACTAAGCAAAATCTAGTTCCCCAAAACCATAAAAATAATTACTTATTTGCTTTATCTTGCAACTTTAACAGCAGTATCATATGCTTCATAGTAGCAGTAGTTAGAAGGCAAAACATTAGTTTATGTAGTAGGAATAAAGAACTCCTCATGAGAATAAATGAAACAAGATGGGATTGGGAGGGAGACAAACCATAAGTGACTCTTAATCTCACAAAACAAACTGAGGGTTGCTGGGGGGAGGGGGTTTGGGAGAAGGGGGTGGGATTATGGACATTGGGGAGGGTATGTGCTTTGGTGAGTGCTGTGAAGTGTGTAAACCTGGTGATTCACAGACCTGTACCCCTGGGGATAAAAATATATGTTTATAAAAAATAAAAAATTATATAAAAAAATGTACAATAAATCCAAATTTTCTAAACAATTTGTCATGGTTTTGAAACTGGAAAAAGCAAAATTCTCAGGTCATTTTATCATAGGAAAAGGAATATATATTGAGTGTTTAGAATAATTACTTTGAACAGGGAGCATATATTGATTTTTAAAAGTTTTATTTAGACTATGTGCACTTAATGAACTTAATATATTTTAATTAATACACCTGAGGTTTTCAATGTGTTAAAATTTCAATTCACAATTTCATAGGAATATTTATCAAAGTAAAAATATTGGTAACATTAAGGGAGATATGGAAACAATTCATTATTATAAAAAATGATTGTTAGAATAAAATTTAATCATTATCCTGCCTCCGTTTTATAGATTGTGCCTAGGATAAACACATGGGATTTAGACACTATCTCTTTATTAAAGCATAGGAGTATAAAAGTATTATGGAAAATTAGAAGGCTAACATATTACAAGCCCTCAGGAATAAATGGAGCAAAGAAATAATCATCAGTGGTTTTTTTTTTTTTTTTTTTTTTTATAATTTTTTATTTTTATAAACATATATTTTTATCCCCAGGGGTACAGGTCTGTGAATCACCAGGTTTACACACTTCACAGCACTCACCAAATCACATACCCTCCCCAATGTCCATAATCCCACCCCCTTCTCCCAAACCCCCTCCCCCCGGCAACCCTCAGTTTGTTTTGTGAGATTAAGAGTCAGTGGTTTTGATATCACTAAAAGACAATCAGATATTATGTTCAATATAATGGAATTTTATAAAATCATCTTTGAAAAATTCTTGCCAAGATATTAAACCTGAATTTATCTAGACACTGGATTTAACTATGAATTTACAGGCAGTTCAGGAAAAGAACATGTAAAATGACCATTGGGATGAAAGCATTAAGAGCCAGACTGTATATGTCATTAAAAGAAAAGTATTTCTCCCATAAACACACTTTACTTTGTATAGGTTTCCCCACCCTCATTTTTTTAAAGGATACTTAAGAAGCCAAAATAACCAATTAAAATTTATAACTTTTGTCTGTTCGTCAACGACTCCATAAAGAGTGATAGGAAAGGCTCTACGTTAAGTTTTACGTATGTTAATGTTATTATGACAATGGCTGAAAAAAAACTTCATTAAAAACACTTTCTAATGCTTACAATTACATATTGTTAAAATTTGTTTGAGAGTTATCTGAGGTGGGGAGAGACTAGGCAAGGCCTAGATGAAACAAGATTGTTTGTATCCTGAAAATTATTGAGGCTGAAAGATTGACTTATGAAGATTCATTATGCCATTCTATTTCATATTTATTTGAGATACACCATAATATATGTAAACAATCTAGAAACATAGGTATTTCTATAATGCCAATAAAAGGTCATCAATGAGAAATGCATTTTGCATTGCCTCTCTTTCCCAGCAGTTATATTATAAATGTATTCCTTTGTATTTTAAAGTTACAGAGGATGCTAATTAAATCAAATTTGAAAGTTCATAAGTTAGACAATCTATTAAATTTTGGCCTCAGCTGGCATAAAACCTATCCAAAGTGTCAATCAAACTTGGTTCCACTGACCAGCTCCAGTGTCTTTGGGGAAGAGGAGCTGACGGTGACTTGTTAGAAAGGTTATTTTATCAAATTTAAAAATGCTCGACCAGATATAACTACTTGGCTTTGGACAGTTATACTTTAGATCTCTCTTTTTAATTTTTAACTTCATGTCTATTTTCAATTTAAACCACTTGCAAGCACATTTGTGTTTATAATGATATTTCTCTATCATATTTTCCTCAAAGAACAATTGATTTGACTCATTCTAATTCCATAAATATAAAAGTAACACTGTCTATAACCCGTTTTTGAAAATTTTCCATTGCTATACTTAAACTGAACATTATTTTCTTCAATTTGTCTCAGATAGATATAATAAACTTTAAGATAAAGAAAATTACCAAAATTTATATAAATAATCTAAAATATATGTGATTGGGTGTTGGGGCTCATTTGTACTTTTAGACCATTAGAATTGCATCATTTTTCTTTTGTAGTTATAGCTCATTACCAAATCTTTATACAAAGAGAGAAACCAAGTGTTAAATATTCTGTCTTATAGTTCTAGTGAGCTATGACTTCCATCTAGTTAAGAATATTAAATTTAACTGTCTTTAAGACTACTGCCGTACTATATGATATACAATTTGGTCACCTTAATGAACTTCTTATAATGAAATAAAAGTCACTTTAATTTATTTGCAAGACAATACTATAGCAAGATCCACAAGCAATTAGGTGTAAATTGGAAGTTTAAATTTTGACGTTATCAAACAAACAAAATGGAAAAGTTTATTTATTATTTACTATTCAGGAACAATAAAAAATATTAAATTCTCAAAACCCAACTTAAACAAATGGAAATGCATGTGTTAGATCAATGTGTGAAGTCATCACTGCATGATACTGAATAATTGATTCCCTATCTCCTAGTAAGTATAGACATGTGTGTGTCTTAACCTATTTGACAGTTAAATTACTAGAAGCTTTTTCATTTTCAAATATTTGCTAAAATTAAATACATAAAAGAGTTCCAATGAGTGCATTAGTATTTATGAGCTTCACGAGGGTAAAACTATTTAAATCCCTTTACAGAATTATGATCAGAATGAGAAATTTAACTTCCTTGCTATTATATGTTTAATTATATTTGAGTAGTATAAGAAATAAGATTTCAGAAAAATTTAAAAGATAAATGGATGACCAAGGTAGAGTTACATTTTATAAACATATAATATGGAATCTTAAGAGATTAGAAAACACCAGAAACACCTCATAGTTAATGTCATGTTAGGTATAGTATTCCAAAATAAATGCATACTTTTTAAAATACTGATTAAAGATTTTGTTCTTAATGTCAATAACTGAGCTAACTTTTTAAGTATACAGAAGGAATACTATGTTCCTATTTCAGTATTTTAGAACAATAAATGGCATGATACCTGTCCTGAAGTTTATACCATGGACTATTTAAACTTTTTATACCTATGATATGTCCAAAAGTAGCCATGTTACAAATTTTAAGAAATTATAGCCATATTAAGACTTTCAAGAAATTGTGGCATAGAATAAAACCAGCTATTAAGTATATTCTTTTCCAAAGCAAGTGTACAAGATTATAATAGTAATTAGCATACAATAAACACAATAATAAAAATAAAATAATTATTATGATAATAAGTAGTATTAGTAGTAGATATCAGCTGCAACTATTCTATGAAGTATAAAATCTTAAGCTTTAACATTTAATATTCAGAAGGAAAAATTACAAGATTCCAGGAATCATCAAATAGATGTTATAGTTACTTAGCACTCAGTAAATGAACTAGAAATTGGGCTCTTAATGACACCAACACTTTGTTGATCATATTTTGTGCTTTTCTGTATTTCCTTTCCTTTACAATGAAAAAGATCCATGACTTGCTTCTAACTGATAGACATGGCAGTCATGTGCAACCCCTGTGATTTCATTAAATAAGACTTAGTTTTGCTAGCAGAATCACCTGGTCTCTACCTGTGGGTGGCTGATTTAAGAAGCAAATTGCCAGAATTCCTACAACTGTAGGAAATGAATTCTACCAACAACCTAACAGAGCTGGGAAGTAGATTGTTCCCTGATTGCGCCTCCAGATTATAAACCAGTCTTGAAACACCTTTGATTTTAGCCCTCTGAGACCTTAAGAAATGACCCATGCAATTCATGTTTGGATTTCTGACCTACAGTAACTGAGATTGTTTTAAGCTATTAATATTTTCATAATTTGTTATGCAGTATATAAAACTAGTTGACATAGTTCAAAATATGACCAACAGATAAGATTTTGGGGAAAAATCAATATATGCATCATCATTGCTTGCCTGGCAAGGAAGAGGTATAATACTCAGGTATGGGATCAGCAGGTTTCCCTGAGGAGATACTGCAAGCATGCTGTGAGTGCTCTTTGAAGATGAATGTTCATTTAAAGGTTAGTCACTTTTTATAGCTGATGCCTAGCTTTATTTAAATGAATTATTCAAAATTAAACAGAGTACACAGATGAAGATAGCAAATAACAAATTTTTACTTTCAGAAAAAGTCTACCTATGGTAATTGGGAATTAAGCTAGAATAAAATCACTGCAGCTTACAACCAAAACAATAACAGTTTTAGAAAAGTCACAGATTCTGAAAAGTCACAGACTTTATGAAAGTGACAGGACAAAAGTCTAAGAGGAGGTCATGGTAGAATGAAGATCAATAGGGAAAAACTACATTTTATGAACATGAAGCAATTTCATTCCGGCACAATTTTTCTATAGCTTGAATCTATTAAATAAATAGAAAATGAGTAAAATAAAGATTACAAAAGCTATATTAATTTTAAGAACATAGAGCATCCACACAAAAGGACACTCTTGAAAAAAGAGACAAACAAAAAGACAGACCCTTACATAGGGAACAAACTGCTGGTTTCCAGAAGACAGAGGGGTGGGGGATGGGTGGAATAAAAGTAGACTTATTGTAATGAGCTGAGTAATGTATAGAATTGTTGGATCCCTATATTGTACACCTAAAACTAATATCAAACTGCATGTTAATTATACTTGACTGAAAAAAAAAAGACTCTTGTAGAGTTAACCACTTTTAAGATATGACAAAGTTAATTCATGTATGAGGGTCCACAAAAGGGAGGCTACCCCAAATCTCAACCTAAGTCAGCCTGCACTGACCCATTAGAGGAAGAGTGGATAGAGCTCTGGAGTTAGAAGATTATGATCTGAAATCTTCTCGAAGTCCCTGATGGTAACAAAATGACCGAGGAATTGAAATACATATAACCATAAGGACTCCGAAAGTCTTCACATTAAAAAAAAATATGTACTTTAAAATGGCAAATGGATAATAAATTTAAATTCAAATCTCTCAAAATATTTAAAATAATATAGTAGAGTCACAGATAAATGGAATTTCACCCTTTCTCTATTTCTCCAAATTGAAGACTTGGCAAATACATAATATGTCTTGCCTGAAAACTGACTATTGCAGAAAAGCGTCAAAGACCAAAGAGAATCTAAAATACTAGGCTCTGTCAAAACTCTGATTTTTTTTCTCATTTAAAAGGAAGAAGAAACAATGTGTCTACATTATCCCTTTTCACCTGGGGGAACATTTTCTTATGCTTATAAGAGGAAAATAAAAGCAAAGGAGGAAACCCAAATACAAATTGTATTTCATTTAAGTTCATAATTTTTACTTTCTATTACAATTACTGACATTAAATTAAGGAGCTACACAGAAAGTGTAATTGATCATTTTCATTATTGTTAAATCTATTAAGTCTTGACAATCTGAGGAGTAATATCCACTGTGCGTATCACTATTTACTAGTATGATTAACTGATATTTGCTGAGGTATTAATAAACATGATATTTTATCAACTTAGAGATGAAAATCCTATCATATTTGAATTATTTAGTTCTGAGTGTTTCAATACTTATTTTGTTCATGCCCATAATCATATGATATTAACACAGAAGTGAGGTCACAAGTGGGGTTATTTCTTAATCTCTTGGCCTGCATTTGTCTCAGACTCACCTCATTCTACTACCTTGGTCCTACAAGTTACTTCCTGTTTCATCTTATTCCAGGTATCAGAGTCCTTCTTAGTGACTGAATAATCATCAGTCTACAACTATAAATGAAATTAACAAATATATTTTGTATTAATACTTTTTGCAAATCAGAGTAGTATAAGAATAACTTATGTAGAGACCACCACTTAATTTATACACAGTTGTTCTGTCTGGCCTTTCACACCAATACATAATTTTTTTTTAGCAATATAACCTAGAAATCAGTTCCTTTTTATATGAGGTAACTAAGTTTCTTTAAAAATGAAATTGAAAAAAAGAAAACATAACATGACAAAATATTTTTAAGATTATAAATTATCTTTTGAATATTTGACTCCTATTTGCATGGTATGCTATGCTCCTTTTGATTAGTATAAGATCTACTTAGAGATTAACATTGTCAGGGTTTGCTATGTCCCACTGATTAGCACTCTATTTTGGAAAATAAAACAGGATAATATAAGGTAGGACACTGCATATATATGATATTCAGATTTACACTTTAACATTCTCAAAAAGTGATTCTTTAGTTTGCCTTATAGTTCTAAAAATTCAAATAAAATAAAAGGTGGAATATTACGAAAATAAAACATTTCAAAGTGATTGTGTGTATATTAATGTGTGATTGTGTGTAATATTTTAGTGAATTATTTGGGAGTAAATTTTATGCAATGAGCCCTTTATTCCTAAATATTTCCATATACATTTCCCCATACATTTTCTTACACAACAGTACAATTTTGAAATAAGTACAATCAATATTGATTACCAGAGCTGTCCTTAAGTTGTGTAGGACTCAAGGAAAACATTTTTATTGTTTCCTTTCCTATATACATAATTTATTTTAAAATGAACTATAAAATTCATGGGTTCATATAGTAATTTTATGATGATTTAAAATAATGGGTAGAGAAAAGTATTTGTTCTTTGTTCAAACGCTGCATGTGAAGATTCTTCATAGTATATAATACCATCTCCTCTTGGCCGGGTCTAAGAACCATCTCTTAATCTTTTCATTTATCAAAAAGTGCCATTGCTGGCTGATTTACTATCTCCCAACATGAAGAACACAATAGTGACATCACTTTTACTCACATGCGTTGGCCCTACAGGGCCAGTATACATGGACCAATAGAGATCAGCCTCTGCTGCTTCATAACACCACTTAGTTATTTCTGGCCACATTATTACTCATGATGCTGCATCATACGAAGCACCACCATAACTACTTACTTTCAATGATTTTCCCAAATGTTGTTAGCATGTTGCATTGATGAAAAAGCAAGTCTTTCTTACCCAGAATGTGCAGGCAAGTGGGAACAAGCTTTCCTTTTATGGTTGAACTAAATTTGTGTTCAGAGTTTTATTGTGAAAACACAGAACATGTCTCCAGCCATGGAATCTTCTAAAATCTTTAGGCTATAATCATTACACTTCTGGCTTTGATTTATTCCAATATTGATCAAACTCATGTCTTCTACATAGTATCACTAGCAGGGAGGATAGAAAAGAGTGGTCCTTTTTATGCATGGAATGCCTTCCCCTCATACAGTGTGTATTAATTATGACCCGGGAGAGCAGAATAATACCATGTAAATCAAGAGAGGACATTCACTGAGAGGGAAGAAGATCACAAAGATCTTTGCTTATGCTCACATAGAGATATTTTATAATTTAAGGCCTATACATTCAGATCAGTGCCCATTTTTAGTTAATTTTAGTATGTGGTACAAAGGATAGGTTGAAGCTCATTTTTTTACACATGCATATCTAACTTTATCAAGATCATTAACGGCAAAGTCTATACTTTCTCTATTAAATTACCCTAACACCTTTGTAAAAATACCATCTGACCACAAATAAGTGGGTCTATTTCTGGAATATATTATTTTGCATTGATCTATTTGTCTACCTCGACCTACTACTATACTCCCTTAATTATGGTAACCTTATAATAAGATTGACAATAGACAGTGTAAGTCTTATAAATCTTTTTTCTTCTTTTAATGTGTTTTAGCCATACTGTATCTTTTGCATTTCAATATGACTTTTTAAATATGCTTGGTTGCTTCTATAAAAGAGCCTGATGGCATTTTAATGTGATTTCATTAAGCCTATAGATCAATTTGGGAAAAAGTATACATCTTAACAACATTCAATCTTCAAATCCGTATACACAGTATATCTCCTTGTTTATGCACATCTTATTTAATTTCCTTCAGCAATGTTTAGTAGTTCATGATATTGCACTAAAAATGACATTTAGGGTTTGATTGCCAAAGGAGAAAAACAACAACCATAATGAGATTGCTTACAAAGCTTTAGTTTTGGGGTTTTTTTATTTTGTTTTTGTTTTTGTTTGGTTGGTTTTTGGAAAATAATACTATGCTAGTAAAAGACTAAAATAAACATATTCCTGAAAGCCAAAGTTTCCCTCAGAGTATGAGATCCAGGAAGGGAAATCTATTTTTATTTATTTATTTATTTAGTTAGTTAGTTAGTTCAGGGTAGAGAGAGAGCATGCAAGTTGGGAGGAAAGGCAGAAGAAGAGGAGTGAAAGAATTTTAAGCAGGATCCACACTTAGCATGGCGTCCACTGCTGTGCTGAATCTCAGGATGCTGAAATGATGACCTGAGCTGAAACCAAGAGTTGGTCCATTACCAGAGGGTGAATCTTAAATTCTGTTTTCCCTTTACAAATGTTTTATCAGGGAACACTTATCTCTTAGGTCAAAAGCTACTGACATGTGTACAGAGTACATAAGAATCTTAAAATCCAAAATGCAGTTTCAGTTGAGGATTCTCATGCCCTGCTACACATATACAGATGCTTTTGCTATATAAGCAACCTAGAAGTAAAGCACTCTGGAGGTATCACCAGGAAAGAATATAGATTTTAAATTTCCCTGTTATCAATAAGCAATGTGACAACCTTATTTAAGCTACTCAGCAATAACCGAAACCCATGGTTACAAGGCAATATTATTTTCAAATTATGTCATGACCTGATGGAGGTCATTGCCTTGCAGATAATTTAGAAAAATAGTTCAGGCCAGTTCCATGCTTGCTGAGTTAACCCTACATAGAACATGTGTGTAGACCTTGAATATCCTTGGTCCCAAATATCATAATTATTTCATATCTTTCAATATTCAAATGTTCACTGCCAGTTCGTAAAAATAGAATTATTATATTAAATTTTAATTTTCAGCTATGTTAAACCTACTTATCAGTTGAAATAATTTTTTGTTGTTTGTTGTTGTTAAATCCCTTAGAGATTTCTATGTCAATAATCACATCATCTAAATATTAAGACTTTTTATTTTTTCTTTCCTTGTTTGGATGACTTTTTTTTTTCCTTGCCTGATTTCACTAGCGCTATGTTCCAGTATATTGTGGAAAGAAGTAATCAGGGTGGATATCCTTGCCCTATCCATGATCTTCAGGGTAAAGCATAAATTATTTGTTCTTTCACTATTAAGTATGATATTAGCCAAAGGCTCTTCATAGATGTCTTTTAGAACTTGTAGAATACTCTTTTTATTCCTAATTTTCTAAGTTTTCTTTTGTTTGTTTGTGTTTTTTTTTACCTTGTTTGGTGTATAATTTTTTTTATTCCTATGTATAGTCTTGATCTTTTCTGGAACATGAATAAGTTACTGGGACCATCTTGGGTTTTATTTTTAATATTTGTTATGCATAACTATGTCTGTTTAATATAGGGTTAATTTGTCCCAGGATTGAAGCAAGAATCTTCCTTGTACTCTAACTAATGCCCATTATCATGAAGGGTTCCACCTTTGCTGTTTAAATAGGCACTCTTCCAGGTTCTGTGTCAGCTCTGGGTATTGTTTCCTCTAATCCTTTTGAGTGTTTTATCCCCTTCCTTCCTTCCTTCCTTCTGGAGTTTTCTTAAATGCATATGCTGATCAGTCCTCTTCAGAATATCAAGGGGCTCTGCTGTTATTTGGAGGTCTGTCTCTGTGCTTTCCCCTCTCCAGTGTTCTGTCAAACTGCTGACAAATTCCAGACACCATGTGCATCTCAGATCCCAGTCTCTTTTATCAATTCAAGGAGACCACCAGTTAAGTTTAAATTCCTCCTTTGCTTCAATCTGGGAATATTCTCCAGATAGTAAACTTGGGTAACTAAAAGTTTCACTTGGTATGTGTTTTATATCTCAGCGATCACTTTAATTCAGTATCTGATGTCCAGTGTCTAAGGGATGTTTATATATGGTTGTCCAGATTTTATTTGCTTTCGATGGGAAGGTATACATTATTACTGTTGTTACACCAATGCTAGAAGTATAATTTGACCTTGCGATCTTGCTCTGTACATGTCCAGCATAATCTTCAATTAAAATTCTACACAAAGACTATTGATACCCCCCACTCTATGATACTCTTTCCTCTGGTACTCTGCTAATCAAATATAACTAATTCAGCAGTCCTCAGCCTCCTCAATTTGTAAGATTACTGCTCCACTTGAGATTATCTTCCCTGCATCATTGGAGTAAAGTATTTCTAGGCAGGACGCCAAGGTAGGATTGGGGTGATTACACGTTGATTATGAGTCTCACCTGATGATTTTCCTTCCCTTCAAGGATCAAAGTTTGAACTAGCACAATATTTAAAAATACCTCTTTCATTCATTGTGCACAGTTTTATGGTTATTTTCAGCAGGAAGTTAAATTCAGTATCACTTACTCACAACAACCAGAAGAGGAAATCTTACTTCCATGCTCTCAATTATGCAACACCTCTTTACCCGCTTCTTTTCTTCCTATGCTTACTGGGACACACCAGTTTCTTTTGATGGTCCCTCAATAACTGACCATTTCTAAATTAAACATGACTTAGGGCTCACAACAGGAATGGTTTCTATTTTCTCTATATATGCAATTCTTGAGTATCTCAGCTGGTTTCATTAATTTGTATTCATATACCCATTGTCCAGACCCCTAAATTTCAAGCTTGCCTATGAATCTGTGTACTTGATTTTTTCCTATTGGATATACAATAAACATGCCAACTGAACATTATAAATCCAATGTCTCCCAACTACCTTTGATAAACAATCACACCTCACAAGCAATTACTTTCAATATTACCACTTATTCTTTCCCAAGTCACCCAGTATCCTCCACCTAGGTAATTATAAGTCTCTTAGCTGATTTTTCTATTTTTATCCTGCACAAACAACAGTGAAAGTGGTCATTTTATTTTATTTTATTTATTTTTTTTTTATTTATTTATTTGACAGACAGATCACAAATAGGCAGAGAGACAGGCAGAGAGGGAGGCAGAGAGAGAGGAGGAAGCAGGCTCCCCGCTGAACAGAGAGCCCGATGCGGGGCTCGATCCCAGGACCCTGGGACCGTGACCAGAGCTGAAGGCAGAGGCTTAACCCACTGAGCAACCCAGGCGCCCCGAAAGTGGTCATTTTAAAGCATATATCAAACCATATTAGTTCTCTGCATCAACCCCTCCAAATGGCTGCCCATCTTGCCAAAAAAAGAAAAAGAAAAAAAAAGTCATTTTTTTAGGCCATAAAACTCAGCACAATTTACATCACTTTCAATTCTACTAACTCTTGCCTTTATCTACTTAATTAGCAACCCTGGAATCTTTGCTCTTCCCCAAACAGAACAATTCCCTTCTGTCTTCAGATCCTTAGTGTTTCTCTGCACCATGAATATGTCCTCTTGTGGGTCATGGCCTCAGTTTCTTGATGTCAGTGCTCAAATTTTATGTCAACAAATACTTACCCAAATTCACTATGTAAATATTTTCTTAAAATACACATCTTATTCACCTTGCTTAATTCCCCCCCATAGTTTTTACTTCACTTGCCATATTAATATGTTTGTTTCTTTATTTATTGAAATTGTCTCCTACTTAGACCAGTAAATTTATGAAGGCAACACCCTGGACAACCCTAGATACAGCCCACCATGTGGTGGGTATTTCATAAATAATGTTCAGTGGATTACAGAATGGATACATGGAAAATATCAACAAGGATTATTTCATCCTCCTATTTTATTAATCCACAGAAGATGGTTAACATAACTAGTAGATATATTAGAAAAATCAATTCCATGGAAATAAAATAAATAAGGAAACAGACAAACATATCAGAAAAAAGTGTGTATGACTTTTGATAAAGAAATGTCACACTAATTCTGTACCTTGAAATGTCTTTTCAAAATATTCTTGTCTCTAATTACAAAAGAATTTGGTGTCTTAGTCTTCTTGGGCTGCCATACCAATATCATAGATTGGGTGGCTTAAAAAACACACACATTTATTTCTCACAGTTCTGGAGGCTGGAAGTCAAAATCAGTGTATCAGCATCACTGGATATGGCAGAAAGAGTGCAAGCTCTTCCCAGTCTCATCTTATGAGGGCACTAATCCTATCATGAAATCCCCACCTTCATGATCTGATTAACTCTGAAAGGCTCTATCTCTAAATACAATCACAATGGGAATGAGGGTTTCAACATATGAAATTTGGGGGGACACAAACATTTAGTCCATATCAGTAAGTTGACATGTTTTTGAATGATGCTATAATCTAGGAATTAAATTGGTTTCCAAGAATACAGTGTATTGAAAAATCTGAATCTGTGCTCTCAAAGGAAATACTACCATATTGAAAAGACAGGCCAAAAAATAATAAAAAATTTTTAAGGTACTTTTCAGTATTATAAAGGAAATACACTTGGTAAAGTGATAGAAATTAATTGATTTTTAGTTAGGAAGACAAAGACATGTAATCTGATGAAAAGATACTTGCATTTAAACCTATACAATAAAAAGAAAGTAGATATTTGAAGATATGGTTTCTATAATTCCAAGTGGATGTCAAATACTCTGAAACTGAATTGAACTTGGTATGTACAAGGGAAAGAAAGAAGGCTAGGGAATTCCGAGCCCCCGTAATGGATACAAACAGCAGTGGGAGATGAAATTACAGTGGCAGATTTGGGCCAGTTTATATAGCACCTGGTAAGCCATGTGGTAAAAAGTCTGAATTTCAATCTGATTTAAATGGGATATTGGCCTTTTTTATAAAGAGATATTATGTTATTTGATTTATGCTCTAGAAATGGCTATCTGGAAATGGAACTGTAAGACAGACCAAAACAAAGGCAAACCAAACAATGAAGAGACACTTATACAGTAGTCTGAGCAAATAGTTTAGACTAGTGGGTAATAGGAAAGATGAACTTAGACTAAATATTATAAGTAGACATTAACAACTCACAAGATGATTGGTTGTGGGAACATGGAAAGAAATGAGAAGTCAAGAATACCTCCTCTATGTGTGTGTGAGCGAACTTTTGGTGTGATACACAGAAGGAAGGTACTTGATGATGGTAGGGCATGGATTTCGTGGGGTTAAAAAAAATGTTTCAATTTTGAGTTTAGTTTTAAACTTGAGATACACATTACAAATCCAAAAACAGACATAAATACATATCAGACTATTCTGGTGGTGGGGAGGAGAGGACTACAAATCCAAGTCACCAGCATGGAAGGCTTTTAGATACATGGAGACACATGAAATAATGGAAGAAGAATCATATATACACAGAATTTGGAGCATGTTCAAAAAATAAGACAAAAAGCACAACGGTAAAAAGACTCACTGCTTTCAATTGTTTTACAGAACAAGGAGTCAAATGTGCATAAAACCTAATATTTCCTTTACTAGAAACCATACCTGATAGTTGAATGAATGTTCAAGTTAGATCAAAAGTAATAGCCCAGATGCCTTATAATGAGAATTACAATATTCAGTATGAAAAGCCTAATTATACAGACTCGTAGATTAGTCTTTATTAAGCCAGTCTCAAATTTTTAATAATAATAAACAGAAATTTAGCAAGTATACTATAGATAAGATAGAAATTGAGAATAAAACTTCAAATTATTAAAACAACCTGACAGTAGTGGTAGAATAGATATATTCATGGACTGAAAAGAGAGGACAGAAAACTTTTCAATAATGTAATAATATTCCTTATACTGCATTGCAATTAAAATGTGTAATTTTAGTGCCGTCTGCTTGGCTCAGTTAGTAGAGCATGCCACTCCTGATCTCAGCATCATGAGTTCAAGCCTTACATTGGACAAGGAGACTACTTTGAAAAAAAAAAAAAGTGCAATTTTAAGATAGAGATATACTTATTTATGGCAGTTCTACATCAAAATAAACACATACCTGAAGTTATAAAAGCACTAGTAAACTGCAAGTAAATAGCAATTTTCCATATATGATAAAAACTGAAGAGATTTGCATGGACCCAAGTTACTAAAAAGGTTTCATAAACTGTCAGTCTTGCTCACTGGTTGGAAAAATGACTCACAATGATGGCCTTGTTAGGTCTGTGTATTATAATTGGCCTAAGAAAATATTCCTCTTTATTTCTTTAACACTGATGTTGTTTTCACATAAGATCCATGTAAAATTACCTGTACTTGAAATGCTTTTTTTCTACTTTCAAATGTCAGGTTATTAAATTTCTTTTTTATTTCTCTATGGAACAGCCTGATTTTCCATTGTGTAAAAATGTCACAGAACAGCTGTGACCTTATGTTTGGAGATGACTGCCACAATGCAGTGTCAAAGCAAGTGAAAATGCCATTCTCTGATGAAATGAGCTACTTCTATCACATTAATCATTTTTTATTAATTGACTAGCACAAGTGTAGATTGCTGAATATAAGATAATAAAGTGACTATTTACTATACTAGTCTTCATTACCAGTAAATTAGAAAAGAAATTAAAGATGTAGTTAGGTCATCATAAGTCACATAAATGAGAGCTAGGTTATTTACATGGGCAGAACTATGGGCTAATTCTAAGTCAAAAGCTATTTTTTATCATGCTACAGAACTTTGGAACATTTTTATTTCTTAATATTTTATATTTGTTCTTATGTTAGAAACTGGAATAAAATTTTTAACACCCATATATTATTGCCATTACAGACAAAAGGACTGAAACTTTCCCTTCAATTTAATAGAAAATACAGCACTTATAACTTTTTTTTAATTTTTTATTTTTTATAAACATATATTTTTATCCCCAGGAATAACTTTTTACTAGGATAGGTACTGAGGATAGCACACTGTAACATATTTTCACAAGAATATTTATTTTTCTTTTTATCTCGAATATTTTTGAGAAATGAGCTGCTTTAAAAACCTATGTATTGGGGGTGCCTGGGTGGCTCAGTGGGTTAAAGCCTCTGCCTTCGGCTCAGGTCGTAAGCTCAGGCTCCTGGGATCAAGCCCTCCATCAGGCTCTCTGCTCAGCGGGGAGTCTGCTTCCCTTCCTCTCTCTCTGCTTACTTGTGATCTCTGTCTGTCAAATGGATAAATAAAAAATCTTTAAAAAATAAAAAATAAATAAAAAATAAAAACCTATGTATTCAAGCTTATCAATTTTTCTCTTACTTTTGAGTGTGTATCCACAATTCCTCATAGTTTTGCATTATTTACAATTCCCCTTTTTAATGAGCCTTTGAAGAAAACATAAACAGTAAATAAATAGATGATCTCTAGAGTTCTACTTTGGATACACTGTATACGTGCTTTACAAATGGAAGTCTTATGATGACTATTTTTCACAAAAATTAAAATAAACTGTATCAATAACTTTACTATATCCATAACTCTTGTTATTTCTAAAGAATGCCAAATATACTTGTTAAATATAATGACATTAGGAAAAAGTAGAAATGAGAGCAAACATAAAGAATATGAAGTCATACTTAGGGATTTGGAAATATGTTTAGTCAACATTTTAAACATGTGATTAGATAGTTAATTCCATAGTGTACATGCCATATTTTCTATTCTTTTCTCATTGGAGAAAGCAAATTTAAAAACATTTAAAAACATAGTTGTGAGCAAGTGTTTGACCTAAATAAAAATTCACTCAATTTCAAGTATTATCAAGAAAGTTTAATTAGAGAGAGCTCAACATGTGTTTACTAATCATTTATACCACCTTCAACACACACACACAAACACACACACACACACACACACGACACAGAGACACAAAGACACAGCCTATATATCCATGAATACAAACTCTGCAAATTTTCTATACAGAAAAAAAGTGCCTCTCTGATGTTAATTTACTAGTTGTATGAAATCTGGTGTTAAGATCATGGATTTGAGACATTTTTCTCTTCTAGAGATTGTGGGCTGGAACAACCGAACATTCACGTAGAAAAAAGCTGAAGCTCAATCTAATTGTTACACCATACATAAAACCAAATAAACAATTATACGTGACTATTTAACTTTAATTTTTACAAAAACCATAGGAAAATGATTTCCTTAGGACATGCAAATTTTTCCTAAAATATAACTTATAAAAGAAAAACAAACTGAAACTGAAAACTTCTGTCTGCCAAAAGACAATGTATAAAGAGTAAAACAAACAAATAAACAAACAAAAATGAATAAAACAGCAAGCAAAGGGCAATTGTAACATATTTCTAGAATAGATAACTAATAAAAGACTTGCATCCAGAATATATAAAGAACTCTTAAAACTCACTAAGTATAAAAGCAACTTAAAAAAATCAGTAAAAGATTTAAAAAGATTTAAACTTCATCATAAAAACACATAAATAGCAAATTAGACTGTGGAAAGATGCTTAATATCATTAGCCCTTAAGTGAAATCAGTTTAAAATGACAGTTACATACCACTAAACACTTTCTAGCATGGCTAAGTTCCTGCTCCTGCCATCATTAGGTGTTGATGAGGGACTGGAGATTTGGAAACTCATATATTTCTGTAGGGGAGGCAACATTGCACAGACAGATGGAACACTGTTCCTTATAAAACTAACGTGCACTTACCATAAGATCCAGCAATTTCACTTCTAGGTATTTACCCAAAGATATGACTACTGTATTCATTCAAATATCCCTTGTGAATATTTATAACAACTATTCAGAATTGTCAGAAACTAGAAACAGCCCAAACATTTAGCTAGTGAACTGGTAAACAGTCAATGTTAAATCCATACAATGAAGTACCACTCCGTTAAAAAGCAGCCAACTACCTACACAGGCATCAGCATGGATTAATCTCACATTCACAATACTAATAGAATGAAGACAAACCCAAAAGACTACACACTAAGCCTGTTTAAATGGTTATTCTGGATTAGGAAAAGTTGTACTGACCTAAATCAGATCATCAGCTTCCAGGAGATCAAATGAGAACAAAGCTTGTTTACAAGTGGGTATGAGGGAATTTTGACTGGGGTTGCAGTCACACAACTCTTTGCAGTTCGAATCTCACATAACTGCACATTAAAAGGGGTGACTTTCACTGTAGGCAATTTAGACCTACATCAAATTAAAACAAAAATATAGGAGGAAATGTTGCTGTTTGTTGAGAGAGGTTATGCGCCTACTTCTGAAAAGAAATAGGGACAAAATGATAAGGATAAAACTTACCTTACTTGCAAACTGTAACCTGGAAAACTCTACCTCAAAATAAGAAGATCTTTTCTCAATAATTGTTTTCTAATTCTTACAATGTTTTCTTTCTTTTCATTTCTGCCTTAGATGAAAATGGGGTTTTAATAAGTAGTGGAAATAAAACCTAAAATGTTAGAGCAAGTTAGCTACTATTTATTTTATCAGAACAAAACACATCCTTGCTTGTTACATGTAAATCAGATAAATGCAAAACATTATCCTTTATAAAAAGGCATTTGAGGGGCACCTGGGTGGCTCAGTAGGTTGGGCCGCTGTCTTCCGCTCGGGTCATGATCTCAGGGTCCTGGGTTTGAGTCCCACATTGGGCTCTCTGATCAGCGGGGAGCCTGCTTCCCTCTCTCTCTCACTCTGCCTGCCTCTCCATATACTTGTGATCTCTCTCTGTCAAATAAATAAATAAAATCTTAAAAAAAAAAAAAGGCATTTGATCAAACCCCCCTAAGAAGTAATACATACAGAAATAATCAACTAAGTCATGTTTTCTATACCAATGCAATCTACCATTTCCTTTATCTTTATAATTAATTTATTTAAAATTAAATAGCAGTTCTCATGATTGATTTTAGAACACAGCATTCTGATAATGTTTTTACCCAAACAAAAGATTCAAATGACAGATGGGAGAACAATTCAACATAATAGAAGACACACAGTATCCAAGGTATATAAAGAAAAGATAACCTATAGTGTTTAGAACAAAGTCCATGAACAGAAATTAAGAAGTCACAGAATCCCAAATATTTATAGCATTTAAAGATATGAAAAGGAGCTCAACCTTACAAGCTACCAGATAAGTATAAACTAAAGCAATTAAAAGTTATTACTTCAAACCACAATATTGGGAAAAATAGAGTAGGATGACAGGTTCAAATATTGGTAAGAATAAAAGAATTATTTTCCTTAACTGATTCTGAGAGGGTAAAATGATGTTATGATTTTAAAGCAATTTGCCACCAGCTAATTAAACTGAAAATATGCATAATCTATGGCCCAGCAATTTCACTCTTAGCTGAATACCCTGACACATTTGTAGCACAAGTACAGTAGGAAACTTAGACCTGAATGCTTATTGCAGTAGTTTGGTATAGTAGAGATACTGGAAACAAAGCATATGTCCACAATATAAGAATGAAAACATCAAAATGTGATTATCTATCCACAAATTTGAATACTTCCAGTTGAAACTTACATGAAAGTGAAATCAGATCGTAAATATAGTTAAAAGTAAAAATAAAAGGAACAAGCAGATTATGTATACATTTTTCATAATTTACATGAAAGGACATATACACCATGCTCTATTTGGTAGATAGATTTTGTCCTGTATACATGTAAAATATAAGAAATTAGATTAAAGGAATATGGTCAGACACATGACACTGCCTTTTGTTCTTGAATAAAGTTTAGTCATAACTACAATATCTGGTTTCTAATCGTAACAAAAATATAACATATTACTATGTTTTGAAATTTGTATCTTTTAATAATTTCTAATATCTTTACATTTCTGAAAATAGAGAAAAGTAGATTGTAATGACAATTTCTTCAGTTAAATTTTCAAACTGGGTCTTTGTATATGTAAAATGAAGCAAGTCGGGGCGCCTGGGTGGCTCAGTGCTTTAAGCTGCTGCCTTTGGTTCAGGTCATGATCTCAGGGTCCTGGGATCAAGTCCCACATCCGGCTCTCTGCTCGGCAGGGAGCCTGCTTCCCTCTCACTCTCTCTGCCTGCCTCTCTGACTACCTGTGATCTCTGTCAAATAAATAAATAAAATCTTTAAAAAAAAATGAAGCAAGTCAAGATACAACTTTTATGCTATTTTTGGTAGCTCAAGTAGAAATAATAGCATAAATAACTAATTCTTCAGTATGTTTATTTAACAAAATGTGGCTTAGAAGTAGATTTTTACTTGTGTATTATCGGCCTTTTTAATGTTTTCTCTGTAAAACAGAATTTCACCAACCACAGAGACTGGAAAAAGTATTCATCATTAGGCCTTTTTGTTAAAGGCTTTAAAAATCCCAGTTTCCAACAAAGAACATACGTTTTATTGTCCTGCTGAGATCTACCAAGCAGCAAATATGTGCAGAGACCCCATGATAGCAACAATAGTTATAGCCGTTAAAAGCTAAAGCAGCACTCTGCATTTTGGATAGACTAAATGAAGAACACTGTCTGCAAGTCATTAATTCCGCTTATATGTGTAGCTTTTGAAACATTAGGGCTTTGGATTAAACAGTATTTTTAGTAATATAAAAGTTAAAGTAACTTAACCTTGTAAAAGGCAGTGAAGACAGAATATCAAATCATTAAAAATAAATAGGCTACTTTGAAACATCCAACCGAAAAAAGTCTTAGGGAAGTAAAAATTGTTATGATGTTCTACTTCCAAAGAAAGTAAGACTTACAGCCAAGGATAAGACCAGCTGAATATCTTTTTTTGTCCTCTCTCAATGAATATATGTGTTTAAGACCTAATATATTACCATATTTAATAAAAGTTTCTAAATGGTATACCTCAATTTATGATTGGTTAAATTTGTGCTGTTATTATGATTCTTTCATATTTCCCAATACTCATGTGTATTATTTATTTTATTGTGTAATATTTTGGTTGACTGCATAAAAGTCTTAGCTTACTTTGATGTTTCAGAAATCAAAGACACATAAAGCATTAAAACAAGTCAGGAAAGCTGCACAATTCCACTTAAATACATGCAGTACTGTGAAAATCCATTCAAGTACTTTAAAGTTTGAAAAGTAACCTCTGACTTATAGCAATTTAAAGAACCGAATATGATGTAAGCATAGGGCTAAATCAACAAAAGCTACGGACTTGAATTGGAAACCTTTCCCCTCAGAACTCTTTGTCTTATCACTCCAAAAGATGACTCAACTAGGAGAAAGACATAACAAAGACCCTAAATATAGACAGAGCTAATTTATCATAACTGATAAGGGATATATTCCCTTAAGTACTCAGACTTTTCTGTTTTTATACAAAAAAGAATTCTTGTCTCTAAGCAGGAACATGATAATGCCTAGATATAGTTGATAAGTTAGCCCACCTAACAAATGTTTATTTTTATTTTAGTAGTCTGCTTTAAGTTTTTTCTCCTTTTTTTTTTCTCCTTGTCTAATTGCTTCTGCAATATATAATGAACAGGTAACAATATAGTTGTGTGAATTGACAGAAAGTTATGTATTTTTAAAATGCCGAGCCCCATCCCCCTCCGGTCATAAAATATGAAAATTAGGGAAAGTTTTGAGTATGGAGTGACAGTCTTAACAATAAGCTTAAATACAGTATATGTGCAGAAAAAATTAATAAAAGAGGTCTCCTGGGTTTTTGGTCTAGGTAACTGAGTAAAAGATTTTGTCACTTAATACTTAGGGAAAATGGCAATCATTAGAAGAGACGAGTGTATGAGCAGAAAGAAAACTTTATTTTAAATCTGTGTTAGTTATGTGACTCCGGGATATGAAAGCAAAGATACCAAGTAGGCAGTGTGGCCCTGGAGCACACACTGTTGGTTCACCACCCAAATACCTTAGGTTCCCATTTACTGCTTTATTCCTACTGCTCACCCAGCTACCACATGCACTGCCTACACTGCTGCCAATACCTGCTCAGAGATTGCATTTGGACTACTGAACCACCTCACAGTGATAATTCTTCCAGGGCAATAGTGAATGAAGAACAAAGCCAATATCCCTTTCCTCTTGGTGGGCAAGCTCTATGGTTTAATTTATACCATCACCCTAGGGCTAGACTTATCTGAGAACCAGTCTTCTTTGGGCTTCTTGTTTCCTATTATATCTCCTCTGGCTCTTTTAGATTACCCATGACAATACTTCCTTGCATGTAAATTCTCTTCTCAGACTCTCCTTTAGGAAAGCCTAATAGACCTAATACCCAAGTCAAATAGAAATACCAGGTTTAGAAATACAAATGCAGAAAATATTAGCATAAATGACATTTAAACTCCCAGCCTTGCATTTCATTCTCAAGATAATAAATGTACACAAAGGAAAACAGTGGGTATAAGACTCAGTTCTAGAAAACCTCAGTAATTAGAGGTGCATGGGGAGGGGTGTGGGCAGCCAACAATCATAACTTGGAAAGACTGTCTTGTAAGATAGAAGAATAATTAAATGAAGGTAATACACCAAGATGCTGATAGAATCAAGTATGTCAAATGCTGCAGAGTAGATAAAATGAAGAAACTTGATTGCCAAAAAAAACCAAAAACCTCACAAAAAAGCAAATGTATAAACATTTTGAATAATTATAGCAAAAGCTTCACTCTGAATATTTCATTTTGTAAATGACAGGAAATGATTTGACCTCTTCAGTAGGAAACAAAGGCCAGTGCCTCTAAGAACTGGGACAGAAAAGACTAAGGAGGGAGAATGAAAATCAGCAGCAAAGGGATGAAATTTTGAAGAACTGCTGTGAAACCCTGGATACAGTAACAAAATTAAAATCTATACTAGAAGTTCAGAAGAAAAAAAATTCACATATAGTCGACAACAAAAACCTATGATTATAGATGTGAGAAGCTCTACTGGAATATTGAAGAGAATAGAGAGATTTAGTAAGTGCAAAGAGAAGAAAAGACGGCTTACAGAAGAAACATTAATAGTCAAATAAAAAATAAAATATTCACATGCAGTAGTAACCATAAAGTAATATAATAATATCATATATGATTTTCACTCATCAAATGTTAGCAAGAATATGATAAGAGGTTCCTGGAAGTACACCATTATTTAAAGCTTTCTGACAATTTATTTGTTCTCATACATTGGGACCCAATAAATTCACTGGTAGAAATCAATCCTATGTACATTTAATATATTTTGTATACAAGAATACTTTAACTATCATTCCCCTTAGCAATATTAATAGCAAAGCAAAACTTCATAGAGTTAGTCATTAAATAAATATGGTATGTTTTAGAGTAAATATAGATAAACATTAAAGTTATTTTTTCCTTTTTAATATTTTCTGATTAGTCTCAACATAAGTAAATACTGTTTAATATAGGAAAATTGAGGTATTTGTACACAGCTGATCTACAGCTGACATGCACAAATGTCTATTATGTGGAATTGGACAACTTCCATCTCCCCTTTATCCATACACGTATAGTATTTACTACCGTCATAGAAGCAAAGTCACTTAAGGAGACATGAATTATAAGGTCACAATTGATCTGAACCATTAGCATGTCTTGTAGACTTCTGGGTGATGCATGTAACAGGATTTATATGTAGAGTAAAAAATATGCCCCTGAGAGTAAATTCACCATTTGTTAGGTGTCAAGAATTATGAAGAGTTAAACTTTGAAGGGAACAATGTTTCCAAATGGAGAATATGGCACTTAGAATGAATCCAGGAACAGCTATCAAGAAAGGTAGGGAACACTTGATGTGAAAACAACTGTAAATGCCAAAAAGAGCTAGGTCACAAGGGATCACACAGTGGTTTTTGTTTGTTTGTTTGTTTATTTTAAGATTTTATTTATTTATTTGACAGAGAGAGATCACAAGTAGGCAGAGAGGCAGGCAGAGACAGAGAGAGAGAGGAGGAAGCAGGCTCCCTGCTGAGCAGAAAGCCAGATGTGGGACTAGATCCCAGGACCCTGAGATCATGACCTGAGCCGAAGGCAGCGGCTTAACACACTGAGCCACCCAGGCGCCCCACACAGTGGTTTTTAAATAAATGGGGAAAACAAACAAGACCAGCTCTTGTCAGCAAGTTAATATGAACAAAGGCATTTTAGAGCAATAATGAGAGCACGAATTTTAGGAACTGTAAGCAGGCTGGGCTAAAAACATTACTCATAAGCAGTTTTGAATACATTCAAATTATGCCCCTGATGATTCTTAATGATACTAAAGATGCAAGGAATCCTCAATATGAAATTGAGATTATGTAGTTTTAAATCAGGGCACTTGAAGCTCTACTGATTCTATGATCTAACTTATAATGTTGGACTTCAAGTAAGGTCCGCATGAAGGCAGAATGAATACTTTGTATTTTTCCAAAGATCTTGCATTCTCAGTTATAGTAAGTATATTACAGAATTGTATCACTTGCTTTCATTCCAACCAAGGACAGAAATTTATACAGTAACCTATAGTACAAAGAGAATTTTTGAAGTAGCAAAATGTAAATGGATTCTGAAATATATTTACAGCAAATTAGATAAATAGCAATGGCTGTTAATAATAAATAGCTGCTCTTTCCTGTAATAAAATGATTCTGTTTGCATTGGATATCAGCTACTAAATAAAAGAGTATATGTATAAAGGTTTGGAAATAAATATTTGGTAAATCTTTGTTCACTTATCTATTTATGCAAATTTTTTTACTTTCATATAAATTTTGTGGACATAGTTCTGTGTAGTCATGTAAGTTTTAATCTTTTAGTTTTCCTTAAAATACAAATGCTGTGAAGATGTAGAGCTGTACTCTAGCTTTCCAATATCTCTCAATATAATACTGATTTACAAAACAATCACTGGGATTAGTAGCAAGCATTTGAAGTTTGCTATTAATAATAGCTTACAAATTTCATTACTGTTTTTGTTTGGTCATATTGAGTATTATGTTCACAGAAATAACTACTGACAACATAATATATACTTCCATTTTCCTTGAGTAATGATGTGTGGACAGTATATTTTGAGAAGAGTAAATAATTGCAACATCTGATTCTGATACTGCATAGTATTTTTGCTAATCATTGTTCCCTTAAGATCAAGAAAATACTCTATGATTAAGAAGAATATATGAATTGCCCTATAGTCACTTCTATTTAACATTGTAGTAGAAGTTTTACTTAGGTCAATAAGAGAATAAATATATGTATATATAACACATGGATTGGATAGGAAAAAATAAAACTAGCTCTATTCAGAAATTTGAACTTGTATGCACAAAAATCTTAGGAATCCACTAAAACTATCTGAACTAACAAATTTGCTTAGTAAGCTTACAGGTCAAAAATTGATATAAAAATAAGTTTTTTTTCTATATACCAAGCAATGAAATTAAGTAAAAATTCAATTTACAGTAACATTAAAAATAATAAACTTGTTATAAAAGATAATACTAGTGCAAAACTTGTACACTGAAAAATATAAAACACTGCTGAAAGGAAATTTAAAATAATAAATGGAAGGACACCTATTTTCATGGAACAGAAGACTAACATTATTAAGATGGCAGTGTTCCATGAGTTGATCTATAGATTAAATAAAATTCCTATGGAAAACTTAGCTGTATTATTTTTCTGTGGAAGTTGAAAATCATATTCCTAAAATTAAATGGAAATGCCAGATTAGTAAATGTCTAGACCAGCCAAAAAGAATCTTGAAAAAAATCTGTAGTAATCACATTGTCTTTTTTTAAAACTTACTACATAGCTGTAGCTACTTTAGAACAGCATTAGGCAGTTCCTCAAAATGTTAAACAGATTATCATATGATCCAATAATTCTATTCATTGTTATATACCTAAAAGCAATAAGATCATGTATGTCCAAGAGAATACATATATAAATGATCACAGCAGCTTTATTCTTAATAGTCAAAACATGAAAATAATTCAAATATCCTTAAATGAGTGGATAAAATGAATATTCCTCCATACACAATGAGATGGTTTGGTAATAAAAAGAATAAAAGTACTTATACATATCACAACATGTATGAACATTGAAAACCATATGTTATGTGGTGGAAGCCAGACACAAGGCCACATATTTTATGACCCCATTTATGTGGTATGTACAGGTTGTCAAATTCATAAAGAAAATAGATTGGTGGTTGACAAGTCCTGGGAAGCGAAGGGGTAATAAATGGGAGTGACTGCTAATGTGTTTGAAATTTCTTTTAGGTGTGATGAAATGTTCTAAAGCCAAGTAATAGTAATGCCTGCATAACTCTAGTAATATACTAAAAAAAAACACTTAATTGTTCACTTTTAAAGGGTGAATCTTATATGTGAATAATCTCAATAAAGCTATTGTTTAAAAAATATATGTATTTTTAGAGAGCTGGGAGAGAAAGGCGGAGGGATAAAGAGGGAGAGAATCTCAAGCAGGTGCCACGCCCAAGCCCTGAAATCATCACCTGAGCTGAAATCAAGAGTTGGAGACTCAACTGACTGAGACACCCAAGTACCCCAAAAAGATAGTTTTAAGAAAGACCAAGAAAACAAAGAAATACATAGATATATTTAGTATTTCTATTATTCTAAAGACTTAAGAGGGATGCATGGGTGACTCGGTTAAGGGTCTGCCTTTGCTTCAGGTCATAATCCCAGGTCCTGGGATCAAGTCCCACAATGGGCTCCTTGCTCAGTGGGGAGACTTTATTCCCTCTTCCTGCTGTTCCCCCTGCTTATGCTTGCTCTCTCTCTCTCAACTGACAAATAAATAAATAAAATCTTAAAAAAAAAAAGTAAGAGATTCTGCCTTTATTTTTCATTAAATTCGTAATGATTATATAGATTCTCATTAAAAATTTTTATTGATAATAAATACTTTCAATAATTATACTGTTCAGGTAAACTCTGCTCTAATAATATTCATCATAAAATATGTCTTTTAATCACAATTTATGCTTATTTATTCCAATATAATTTCCCAGGGATTTCATTCACTCTAGGCTAGGAGACCTTACAATACTTTCTTAAAGAACTGAAATCACTTTTGGAGGATGAGCAGGGACTTAGTTCCTTTTCCTTTACTGTCTATATCAAAGGAGACTTAAACCTATTATTCCTTTCAGTTTGATTACTTTAATTACTGGATACATTGGATGGCATTTTCAGTATCAGTCAGGCAATTAAGCAATATACACTGATGAAATAAAGGTGTGAATATATAAGAAGAAAGTGACCTCAGAGCTTTCTTTGCTTCTTTCTTTCTTTCTTTCTTTCTTTCTTTCTTTCTTTCTTTCTTTCTTTCTTTTTTTCCAATAAATAAACCTAAGCAAGCATTGAGAGGAGAAATTTGTAATTTCTTAACATTATCTCAAATCCTGGAAAATTCTATAAACATAATGTCAGTAACTTTCAATTTCTTTAAACTTAATTCCACACAAATTACAGTCATCTACATAATAAGTACTTAAGAATACAATATCTTTAAAGTCTGTCAGGTTGATCTCTAAAAAGCTTTGTTACTCATTTTAGACCCTGCCATTACTGCCCATCAACTAACCTTTTTATCTTTCTTTTACTTACCTTGTATTACAAAACTAACCCAAATTTAGGTGAAAGTGTAGTTTAAATGGTAAATAATTAAAAAGTAAGCTGCCAGCTCATCAGCAGCAGTATATTATTTTGTCAAGATTTTAAGAACAAATCAATTGTTTCTTTAGCAAAAATAATAATAATAATAATAATAATAATAATAATAATTGTTACTGCAATCAGAGGTAAGGGATTCTATTAAAAGTAAATTCCATAGAAAAGCAATGATGCCCACTCCAACTGATGAAAAGAATAGCTGGCACGGCATATTTTGTAAGAGCTATGTCAACAAAAAGCTTTTAGAATAAGAAGTGCGTGATACAACATTTTATAAGCCTATAAACTTCAGTGTGATTTATCTTTCTGCAATGTGAATGGGGATAGATTTATAAGCCACCCCTACCATCCACTGATGATTCATTGAATAAGCATGTCTTCAGGCTGCTGTATACAGAACCTTCAACCATAAAGTCATGCAAGTGATGACTCACATGCTATATTTTCAAGAAGGTTTTAAAATCAGACTTTTAAAATTGTAATTCACCGATTACAACAGGATCTTATGTTTGCTTTGTAACTGACACTGGCAAGAGAAAGTACTTTTCTGAGAGTCTCTTTAGTTGTTTATCAGACATTTGTGTCCCCCTACATTTGGGTGAGATCAAATAGCTGATTAATGCTATCATCCCACTTTTCAGTTTGTTCTTGGGATTTATTTCTATATATTTTAAAAATATTTTATTTATTCATTTGAGAGAGACAGAGACAGTAAGAAGGCAAGCAGGCGAAGAGGCAGAGAGGGAAGGAGAAGCAGGCTTCCCACTGAGCTGGGAGCTAGATCCCAGGACCTGGAGAACATGACCTAAGCCAAAAACAGAAGCTTAACCACCTGAGCCACCCAGTCTCTCCTTATTTCTTTCTTTTTGCTGTCATAATAAAGTTTATCATAGAACACTGTAATTTCAATTTGCTGTGGTAGTGAACAATAAAGCTCAGCATAATTTCATTGATTAAAAAAATAATAATTGGCTAATCTCAACTCTTTTTAGAGTTGAGAAGATTTGAAGATTAAGATTTTTAATCCTATGGGTCAGCTCTTTCAACACTTGCTTAGACAAAAATTAACTAAATCTAAAAAGGACTCAGCATTTCATGCAGAAAATTCTAGTTTTTATAATCCATTTTAAATCAGATTTAACCCTCATTTAGATGTGCCTATAACTTAACAACATGGCACTAAATAACTCAGATGAAGCTTCAATCATTTTGCCCACATATGTAACAAATTTTTAATTTTGTTTAGAAAAGTCACTTCCCATTAAAGATGACTACCTTAAAGTAATATATACATACATACATATATATATATATATATATATATGAGCCGTGTTTTAATTTCTCTAATACAAAATGGCAATTTTTAAAGATTTTCTTAACTGATAATAGTGACTGATTTTTAAAATAGAGAAAAAAGTTTGCAAAAATAAAATCATATAAATCACTAAAACTGTTTCAAATTCATTTCTTGTAGATTTTATAATTTAACAAATACATACAACTCTTTTAGCTATGAAGACACAAACTAATGTCAAGAAAGCACAGCAAGTATCAATTGACTGAATTCAATGATCTTGTGTTCTGTGGTTTTAAAGTTATTTTTTTTAAACTTTCATCATATATGTTGGAATAGATGTCACTGCGAGTCAGATCACTGGGAGTTAATAAAAGTAATGAAAATTATCTTGTTTTATAACTGCTACAACTAGAAAGAAAAATATAAATTCAGTCATTTATAAATAAAGTCAGAAATGGCTTTATGCCAATCTTTATAAATTTCTAATTTAATCAACACTTCAGAAGAAAAATTTGAGCCAAATACATTTTTGGAGTAACCGACAAATCTCCTTGACCCTCTTGCATTATCAAGTTCAGTTTTGCTCTTTTAAAAACAATCATTTCTACTCTGGTGATATAAGCCCAGTATTATGTAGTGGATATATTTGTGCTCCGTAATATTTGAATTCAAATGAGGAAATAAGCATCAAAAATATCAAATGCTTGATTAAGAACAACCAGAAGAACTTCAATCCATTAAGTCTGTGTTACTGCTCTCAGTTAAATTAGGTACATTGTGCCAGTTACATATTCTTACATGTCTATCCAAGATGCCTCTTTGCATATTATTTATTAAGTATCTGGTCTATGTAAGATATATCATAACTGCTAGAGGCCAAATAAGTAAAGACACAGTCTCTGCTTCAAGAAATTTATAATCAAAACAAGTATAATAACATGAATGTTTTTAGTAGTCAAAATCTATGATAAATTTATCTGGGTATGCTACTGTGGGTCATTACCTGGCATATCACTAACCCACGGTGCCATTTGAAGTTGGGATTGAGAATTTTGCATTAAATTAACATCAATATTAAAAATTAATATCACTAGAGGTTCTTGGGTGGTTCAGATGGTTAAGTATCTACCTTCGGCTCAGGTCATGATCACGGGGTCTTGGGATGGAGCCCCATGTTGGCCTCCCTGCTCAATGGGGAGCCTGCTTTGTCTTGTCCCTCTGTCATTCTCCCTGCTTGTTCTCCCCCCACTCTTTCTCTCTCTCTCATAAATAAAATCCTTAAAAAATAAAAATTTAAAAATTAAAATTTAAATCAACAATAATTTTTTCTAAGGCAATTATTCATATTTAAATGAACAAATTTTCATTTTGTACCACAGTTCCTGGACTTTTGTGAAAACTCTGAAAGTACTTCTGTTATAACTTTATTGATTTTATACCTCTTGTAAGAAAATTTCAGCTTTTGTTCAGTTTTTCCATAGCAGACAGAACAGGATGTTTTCAAGATGTTTATAATCAATGCATTAGCTCTGCAATGAATAAAAAAGGAAGAAAGAAAATGGGAAGTACTAAATCCATGGTATTTGTAATATATACACTGAATATTTGATTGCCCTTTTGAAAGTTGCAACTTTCTGGCTTCCTGGCTGGATCCTGGGGTAGTATTAGACCCTGGGGCTCTTTGATATGTAATTTTGTGGTTTGTGTTTATGAGCAAAAGTGGGGTTCATGAGGGTATGGTTCAAGCTTTATTGCTTTGTCTTTGGAATAAATGTGCATGGGAATTGTAAGAAATTATTAAGATTCCTAGAAATTCTTTATTGCTAGGGATGACTTATAAATCTTCTGTAACAACCTACTGTTTCATATCACATAATCAATAATTATCATCTTTAGCTAAGGTAAAAGAATCTATGGGAAAACACTGATAACTAGATTTCTTCTATTTCAGGATTACTTGATTTTCGCTGAAATGAGTACTTCAGAATCTTAAAATAATATATATATTTTAATCTTCTCATGATGTTTTTCCCATGATAGATAAATATATCCATGTGTACTCTGTTATTTGTTGTGTTTTCCAAAGTTCAGGATAAATTATAACAATAACAAAATATGAAGGCAAACAATCATTTTAAAACTATTTTAGTAATTATTGGCCAAAGGTCAGGTAAAGCATTTTTATTAGGCATAAGTTAATTGGTATCCTCTAATAACTTCTGAGATAAAATATGTATAATTATGAGACAGAAATCAATCATGAGGGTTTTAAAAACAAATAATCATATATTACATAACTGACTTCTTAACATTTTATGGGATTTCACTATTTTGTTTTAAACATCCAAGTAGCATATATTCTATCATTTTTAACAGAAGTCAGTAAGGATACCTGAGAAAAGCCAATGTTTCCAAAATAAAACATAACCTGATTACCCGTGTTACAATATAAAATACTGTCATTCAAGTGTACTTTCATACTAAGCGTCCGGCTTCCTCTATTGTTCTGATTAAAACAATTTAATTTGAGGGACGCCTGGGTGGCTCAGTTGGTTAAGCAGCTGCCTTTGGCTTATGTCATGATCCCAGCGTCCTGGAATCAAGTCCCACATCAGGCTCCTTGCTCGGCAGGGAGCTTGCTTCTCCCTCTGCCTCTGCCTGCCATTCTGTCTGCCTGTGCTCGCTCTCTCTCCCTCTCTCTCTCTGACAAATAAATAAAATCTTTTAAAAAAATAATTTAAATGTATGTAATTTAAATGTATTTAATTTATGTAAGATGAGCTACATAAAGAAGAAAAACCACATAACCATATAGGGTGATGTATCGTTAAGTGTTTATCAAAATTCAAAATACATTTTTGATAAAAAGTCTAGATAACTAGCATTTTAGCTAAATAGGAATTCATTGGAATTTTCTCATTCTTATGAAGAGCATCTACAAAATCTTATATTTGTCATGATAAAGAATCGTGAAAGATTGGATGTTTTTCTGCCAAAGGCAATAACACACAGTAACTGGCAAGGATATTCACTCTATTAACATCTATTCATCATGGTACTAGAAATTCCTAGTCAATGCAACAGATTGAGGGAAAAAAATAATTAAAGGTAGAGAGATTGGAAATGAATCAATGAAAAATGTATCTATTCACAGGATACATAAATACATATGTAGAAAAGTCAAAGAAAACTAAACTTAAAATTAACTTTAAATATTAAGTGAGTTTACTAAGGTTATAGGATAAAAAGTCAGCATGCAAATAAAAGCAATGTAAAATTAGGAACTTTTTTTTTTTTTAGGAATATCATTAATAATGGCTCCAAAAATCTGACATAATTAGATTTAAATCTAGCAAAAAATGTAGAAGGATTGTATGCTTAAAATTATAAAATCCTGACAAAAATAAAAATAATTAATAATAAAGTTACCATGTTCAAAAACATATCAAATTTAACAAAACATATGAGAAAATTTTCATAACCTAGAGTTAACAAAGAGTACTTAAACATGACCAAAATAATGAAGAATAAAACACTATCCACAAAAGAAAATAAGTTTATACCTCAAAATTTATCAAAATTAAAACATTTACTCTGAGAGGTCTCTGTGATAAGGATGAAAATACAAGACAAAGACTTGGGGGAAATATTTGTTTGAAAATCTTGCATTTGTCAAAGGATGTGTATCCTTAATATATAAGACACTCCATAAACTCAAAGGTAAAAAACAATTAAATTATAAAATCATCAAGAGATTTAAACAGACACTTAAAGAAGATATAAAGATTGAAAATAAACATTTCAAAGGATCCTCAATTTAATTAAGCATTAGAGAAATTAAATTAAAACCATAATAAGATATCACTACAAACTTATTAAAAGAGTTAAAATGTAAAAAGATAAAATGTGAAATTTTATAGTGATGGCAAAGCTAACTTGATCTGTCAAACTTTGCTAGTAGAAAAGTAAAAAAATGCAGCCACTCCAGAAGAGTTTGAATGTTTTCTATAAAATTAAAATCCACTTATCAAATGACAGGATAATTGTACTTCTGGGCATTTATCCTAGAGAAAGGAAATGAAGTTTATATAAAAAGTTGTACAGCGATCTTCAAAGCCACATTCTACATAATAGCCATCATCTAGAAAAAACCTGAAATTTCTTTCCATGAGCAAATGAATTAAAAAAAAACTTATAGTACACATATAGAGTGGAATATTGCAACCTAAGAAATATTTTCATAACAAAATCCTCTAAATTTTGTTTCTAAATTTTTTTTATTACTCTAAGGTTTACATTTAGGTCTGTCAATAAACCATTTTGCTATAATTTTGGTATCAGGTATCAAGTATAAGTCAAGGTATTTTTTACTTTCATATATATGTTCAGTTTTCCTTTACCGTTTGTTAAAATATCTATCCTTTCTTCATTGAACTGTCTTGTCACTTTTTTCGAAGATCAGTTGAACATATTGTGTATGTTGATTTCAGAACTCTTATATTCCATGGATCTCATTGTTTATTTCTTCACTAATACTACACGGTCTTGATTATTTTAACTTTATCGTAAAGTCTTAATATAAGGTAAAGTAACTCTTTCAACTTTGTTATTTTTAAAATTATTTTTGCTATTCCAATTCTTTTACCTTTTCATATAAATTTTAGAATTGTTAATATTGCTAGAAATTAGAAACACAATTGATAGCTGTATATTGCCCTTGTATCCAGAAATCTTGCTGAACTCACATTATTTCTACAAAGTTTTGTGCAGATTTCACCGTAAGGTTTACATAGACAACCAAGTTGTTCTTTAGAACAATTTTCACTTTCCAATCTGTATTTTTTTTCTTTTCTTATTACAATAACTAGGACTTCCATTATAATGGTATTTTAGATGGGTGAAACTAGACATACTTGCCTGGTTCCTGATTTCTCAGGGAAACAGTTCAGCCTTTCACAGTTTAGAATAATGTTATCTGTAGGGTTTTTACAAATTTGCAATATGAGGTTAAAAAACTTACCTATTCTTAATCTGCTGAAAGTTTCTTTTGATCAGATGTTGAGCAAATGCTTTTGTAAGTCTGCCAAGGTGATCATATGACTACTCTGCCTATTGTAAATATAGTGAATTACAATGAATTTTATATATTGAATTATCCTTTCGTACCTCATGTTAACTTTAGCTATCCCGTATGTCTTTGTGTCTGTGTGTTTGCTTGTATGCTATTTTAATGTTTACAAAATACTGTGGAAATATACTCATGAAAAGCATTATTTTGTGGTTTTCTTATTTCTTGAAATTTGTTGAGTTTAGGTAGTAAGAAGTGCTGATTGCATAAAACAAGTTGGAAAATGTTCTCTCTTCTCCTAGTGTTTTTAAAGATTAAAAAACAATGTTATTGAATCCTTAAATATCATATAAATGTAACAGTGAATCTTTCTGGGCATGAGGTTTTCTTTATTGGACAATTTAGGCAGAGAATTCAACTTATATAATAAAAATTGTGTTATCATGTTATGTGTTTCTTCCTCAGTATGTTTTGGTAATTTAGGACTTGACTTTCAAGGATTTTTATCTTTTGCACCTAAATTTTCAAATTTATAATAATGAATTTTTTCATAGTATTTACAAATTAACCTTTAATATCTACATGACACAGAAGGATATTCATTATCCCTTTCATTCCTGATATGAGATATTTTTTGTTTAGAGTTGTTTTATGGTGAATTTTGCTAAAGATTTAATACTTTTTTCAAAGAACCAAGTTTTTTTTTTTTTTTTTAAGATTTTATTTATTTATTTGACAGACAGAGATCACAAGTAGGCAGAGCAGCAGGCAGAGATACAGGGGGAAGCAGGCTCCCTGCTGAGCAGAGAGCCCCATGTGGGGCTCGATCCCAGGACCCTGGGATCATGACCTGAGCCGAAGGCAGAGGCTTAACCCACTGAGCCACCCAGGTTTGTTTCACAGCTTTTATCGTACTCTTTTTTCCATTTTAAATAATTTCTGCTGCCATATTTTTTGTTTACTTTATTCTGTGTGGTATGAGCTTTATTTATTATTTTCTTTAATCTATTTTCCTAAGGTGTAACACAGATCTATTTGAAATTTGTCTTCTAGGTTAATATATACATATAATGAGTTTTTGTTTAAGCATTGCTTTATTGTATTCCACAAATTTTATGATGTATTTTCCATTTAATTAGAAATATTTTCTAATTTCTCTTGAGACTTTCTCTTTAAACTATGAGTTATTTAGTAATATTTTGTTTAATTTTGAAATATTTGGGAAATACATATATTATAAAATGAATTTGTTATTTTTTTTTTTCACATGGTGAAATGGATATTCCCACTTTCTAACATCCAAATAAAAGGCCAGTCAGCACGGCACCTGGGTAGCTCAATTGGTTAAGAGTCCAACTCCTGATTTTGGCTCAGGTCATGATCTCAGGGTCATGAGACTGAGCTCAGGTCAGGATCCATGCTCAGCAGGTAGTCTGCTTAAAGTTCTCTCCCTTTCCCTCTCCTACTTTCCCCTGCTCATGCTCTCTTTCACTAAAATGAACAAATATATCTTAAAAACAAAGAAGACCAACCAGTAAATATTAGTGACTAGGAACAATTACCTTCCTTCCTTGGGGACCGGATTCTGATAAGAGGGAGGTTTCAATGATTATTCTGATACTGATGGTGGTAGTGTAGATGTTATGAATTTCCATAACAAAGTAGAGGTGGACTGTTTAAAAAAAATGCAATGCCAATCATTTCTTTATGTTAGCTACAGAACCTCAGCAACATTCTCCATATTATCAATAGGGCCAGAATGAGTTATATTTTTTTTTATTTAAATTCAATTAGCCAACATATAGTACATCATTAGTTTCAGATGTAGTGTTCAGTAATTCATCAGTTGCACATAACACCCAGTGCCCCTTGTCCAATTACCCCTTCCCTCAACCCACCTCCCCTCCAGGAACCCTCAGTTTGTTTCCTATAGTTAAGAGATCTCATGTTTTTTCTCCCTGTCTGACGGCTTCCCATTCTATTTTCCCTCCCTTCCCCTATGATCCTCTGCACTACTTCTTATATTCCACATATGAGTGAAACCATTTAATAATTGTCTTTCTTTGATTGATTTATTTTGCTCAGCATAATACCCTCTAGTTCCATCCACATCAATATAAATGGAAAGTATTCATCCTTTTTTATGGATGAGTACTATTCCATTGTATATAAATATACCACATCTTCTTTATCCAGTCATCTGTCAATGGACATATTAGCTCTTACCACAGTTTGGCTATTGTAGACATCGCTGCTATAAATAGTGAAGTGCAGGTGCCCCTTTGGATCCAATGTTTGTGTTCCTTGGGTAAATACCTAGTAGTGTAATTGCTGGGTCAAAATTCTTAAAGGATCTCCATAACATTTTTCAGGGTATCTTATATTCCCACCAACAGGGTTAGAGGGTTCCCCTTCCCCTGCCTATCCTCACCAAAATTTGTTGTTTCCTGTCTTGTTAATTTTGCCACTCTGACTGGTGTGAGGTGGTATCTCATTGTGGTTTTGATCCATATTTCCCTGATGCTGAGTGATGTGGAACATATTTTCATGTGTCTGTTTGCCATTTCGATGTCTTCTTTGCAGAAATGTCTGTTCATGTCTTCTTCCCATTTCTTGACTGCATTTTTTTTTTTTTGAGTGTTGAGTTTGGTAAATTCTTTACAGATCATGGATACTAGCCCTTTATCTGATATTTAATTTGCAAATATCTTCTCCTATACCATAGGTTGTCTTTTAGTTTTGATGTTTTCTTTGTTGGGCAGACTCTTTTCATCTTGATGAAGTCCCAATACCTCATTTTTGCTTTAGTTTCCCCCGTCTTTGGAGATAGGTATAAAAAAAAATTTCTAGGGCCAAGTTTGGAGAGTTTGCTGCCTATGTTCTTCTCTAGGATTTTGAAGTATTCCTGTCTCACATTTAGGTCTTTCATTCATTTTGAGTTTATTCATTTTGAGTTTCATTCTTTTTGAGTTCATTCATTTGAGTTTATGGTCCAGTTTCATTCTTCTGCATGTGGCTGTCCCATTTTCCCAACATCATTTGTTGAAGAAACTGTCTTTTTTCCATTGGATATTCTTTCCTACTTTGTCAAAGACTACTTGACCATAAAGTTGAGGGCCCATTTCCAGGTTTTCTATTCTGTTCCATTGACCTATGTGTCTGTTTTTGTGTCAGTACCTTACTGTCTTGATGATTACAGCTTTGTAATAGAGCTTGAAATCCAAAAATGTGATGACACCAGCTTTGGTTTTCTTTTTCAACATTCCTGTGGTTATTCAGAGTCTTTCTGGTCCCATATAAATTTTAGGATTATTTGCTTTAGCTCTGTGAAAAATATCCATGTATTTTGATAGGGATTGCATTGAATGTGTAGATTGCTTTGAGTAGCATAGACATTTTAACAATATTTACTCTTCCAATCCATAAGCATCAGATGTTTTTCCATTTCTTTGTGTCTTCCTCAGTTTCTTTCATAAGTGTTCCATAGCTTTCAGAATATAGATCCTTTACCTCTTGGTTAGGTTTATTCCTAGGTACCTTATGGTTTGGGGTGCAGTTATAAATGGGATTGACTCCTTAATTTCTCTTTCTTCTGTCTCATTGCTAGTGTATAGAAATCATTGATTTTTATATCCTGCTACTTTGCTGAATTCCTGTACGAGATCTAGCAATTTTGTGGTGGAGTCTTTTTTGTTTTCCACATAGAGAGTCATGTCACCTGCAAAGAGAAAGAATTTGACTTCTTCTTTGCTAATTTGAATGCCTTTTATTTGTTTTTGTTGTCTGATTGCTAAGCTTAGGACTTCTAGTACTATGCTGAATAATAGTGGTGACAGTGGGCATCCCTGTCATGTTCCCACCCTTAAGGGGAAAACTCTTAGTTTTTCTCTATTGATAATGATAGTCACGGTGGGTTTTCACACATGGATTTTATGATATTTAGGTATATTCCTTCTATCCCTAAACTGTGGAGACTTTTAATCAATAAAGGATGCTGTATTTTGGCAAAAGCTTTCTCTGCATCAATTGAGAGGATCATATGGCTCTTGTCCTGTCTTTTATTAATGTGATGTATCATATTGATTGATATGAGGATGTTGAACCACCTAGCAGACCAGGAATAAATCTCACTTGGTCATTGTGAATTATCCTTTAAGAGTACATTTGGATCTTATTTGCTAGTATCTTGGTGAGAATTTTGGCATCGATGTTCATTCAGGATATTGGTCTGTAATTCTCCATTTTGGTGGGGTCTTTGTCTAGTTTTGGGATCAAGGTAATGCTGGCTTCATTGAATAAGTTTGGAAGTTTTCCTTCCGTTTCTATTTTTTTGAAACAACATCAGAATAATAGGTATTAGTTCTTTAAATGTTTGGTAGAATTCCCCTGGGAAGCCATCTGGCCCTGGACTCGTTTGTTTCTTGTGAGATTATTATTTTTTTTTAATTATTATTACTGCTTCCATTTCTTTGCTGGTTATGAGTCTGTTCATGTTTTCTAGTTCTTCTTTTTCCAGTTTTCATAGTTTTAAGTCTAGATTGCCTAATTTCTTGGCATATAGTTGCTCACAATATATTCCTTTTTTTTTTTTAAAGATTTTATTTATTTGACAGACAGAGATCACAAGTAGGCAGAGAGGTAGGCAGAGAGAGAGAGGAGGAAGCAGGCTCCCTGACGAGCAGAGAGTCCGATGTGGGGCTCAATCCCAGACCTGGAGATCATGACCTGAGCTGAAGGCAGAGGCTTAATCCACTGAACCACCCAGGCACCCCTCACAATATATTCTTAAGACTGCTTATATTTCCTAGGTATTGGTCATTGTCTGTATTTCCTAGGTATTGGACATGATCTCTTCTCTTTCATTCATGATTTTATAGATTTGGGTTCTTTCTCTTTTCTTTTTGATAAGTCACAATTATTCTTTCAAAGAATCAGCTTCTAGTTCCACTGATCTGTTCTTTTTGTTTATATTTCAGTGAGTTTTGCTCTAATCTTTGTTATTTCTCTTCTCCTGTTTGACTTAGCCTTTACTTACTGCTCTTTCTCCAGATCATTGAGGTATAATGATCCAGGTTAGCCTGTGTATTTGAGACTTTCTAATCTTTTGAGAAAGACTTGTATTGCAATGTTCTTCCCTCTTAGGACCACCTTTGCTGTAGTCCAAAAGTATTGAACAGTTGCATAATTTTCATTTGTTTCCATGAATTTTTCTTAATTCTTCAATTTCCTAACTGATCCATTCACTCTTTAGTAGGACATTCTTTAACCTACATGCATCTGAGTTTCTTCCAAATTTCCACTTGTAATTGAGCTCATTTCAACACATTATGGTCTGAAAATATGCAGGGAATAATCCCAATCTTTTGGTACTGGCTGAGACCTAATTTATAACCCAGTATGTGATTTGTTCTGGAGAATGGTTCCATGGGCACTCAAGAAGAATGTGTATTCTCTTGTTTTTGGATGAAATGATCTGTATATGTATGTGAGGTCCCTCTGATCCAGTGTGATATTCAAAGCCTGTTTCCTTGTTGATCTTCTGCTTAGATGACCTATTCATTGCTGTGAATGGGGCGCTGAAGTCCCCTACTATATTGTATTATTATCAATGTGTTTCTTTAATTTTGTTATTAATTGGTTTATATAATTGGCTGCCCCCAAGTTAGGAGCATAAATTTTGTAATTGTTAAATCTTCTTGTTGGATAGACTCTTTAAGTAAGATATAGTGTCCCTCTTCATCCCTTACCACAGTCTTTAGTATAAAATCTAATTTGTTTGGTAAGAGGATTGCTATCCCAGCTTTCTTTTGAGGTCCATTAGCATGATGAATTGTTCTCCATCCCCTCACTTTGAAACTGTAGGTGTCTTTAGGTCTAAAATGAGTCACCCGTAGACAGCATATGGATGGGTCTTGCTTTTTTATCCAAACTGTTATCCTGAGTCTTTTTCTTAAGATTTTATTTATTTATTTCACACACACACACACACACACACACACACAGCAAGAGAGGGAATACAAGCAGAGGGAGTGGGAGAGGGAGAAGCAAGCTTCCCACTGAGCAGGGAAGCCCAAAGCAGGGCTTGGTCCCAGGACACTGGGATTATGGCCTGAACTGAAGGCAGTTTAAGGGCTGAGACACCAAGGCACCCCAACCCTGTGTCTTTTGATTGGAACATTAGACCATTTACATTTAGAGTAACTATGGAAGTATATGAATTTAGTGCTATTGCATTACCTGTAACATCCCTGTTTCTATAGGTTGTCTCTTTCTTTTGGGTCTATGTTGTTTTCGGTCTCTCTTTGCTTACAGGATCTCCTTTAATATTTCTTGGAAGGTTGGCTAGTGATCATAAATTCTTTTAGTTTCTATTTATTCTAGAAGCTCTTTATCTCTCCTTCCATTCTGAATGACAGCCTTGCTGGATAAAGTATTCTTGGCTGCACATTTTCTCATTTATTTTCCCTAATATATCATGCCAGCACTTTCTAGCTCACCAGGTCTCTGTGGAAAGGTCTGTTGCTAGTCTAATGTTCCTAAGACCTATAGGTTAAGGAGTTAATGTTCCTAATATGCCTGTAGGTTAAGGAGTTCTTGTCTTGAGTTGCTTTCAAAATTTTCTCTTTATCTCTGAAATTTGCAAGTTTCATTATTTATGCCAGGGTACTGATCAATTTTTATTGATTTTTAAGAGGGTTTTCTCTACCTCCTGAACTTGAAAGTCTGTTTCCTTCCCTAGATTAGGAAAGTTCTTGGCTATGATTTACTCAAATATACCTTCTGTCCCCTCTCTTTCTTCTTCCTTTTGGCCCCCCAAAATTCTAATATTGTTTCACTTTATGTTGTCACTGATTTCTTGAGGTCTCCCCTTATAGTCCATTAGTTGTTTTTCTTTTACTCAGTTTCCTTCCTTTCCATCATCTTGTCTTCCATGTCATGACCCTCTCTTCTGCCTCATTTATCATAGCTGTAAGAGCATCTGTTTTAGACTTTATCACATTTAAAGCATTTTTTAAAAAGATTTTACTTATTTATTTGAGAGAGAACACAAGCAGGAGAAGTGGCAGAGGCAGAGGGAAAAACAGGTTCCCCATTAAGCAGGGAGCCTGATGTGCAACTTGATTCCAGGATCCTGGGATCATGACCTGACCCAAAGGTAGACATTTAACCAACTGAGCCACACAATGGCCCCTCAGTTAAAGCATTTTAAATTTTGGCCATATTAGATTTTATTTCTACACTAAAAGATTCTCTAGAGTCTTTTATCCTTTTTTCAAGCCCAGCTAGTAACTTTATATTTGTTACCCTGAATTCTAGCTCTGACACTTTACTCATATCCATAGTGATTAGATCTGTGGCAGAGAGTATAATCTGTGGTTCTTTCTTTTGTTGTGAATTCCTCTTTTTAGTGATTATGCCCCGAGAAGAATGGGCAAAATGAGATGAATGAGAGAGCAAAATCAAAAATATCAACCATGACCCAAGTGAAATACACACTAGAGAAATCCAAAGAGGTCAGAAATCAAAAAAAGAAAAGAAAAAGACAAAGGGGGAGGGATATAATCTCTCAGGTGGACAAAACAGGATGATCCACTTGCTTCTCAGTATATTTTGGTCTGTTTGTTAGAAAGTACTAAATCCCAAAATTATTATTATATATAGATATAGAAAGTATATCTATCTTACTATCTACCTATATATATCTATATATATCTATCTATATAGATCTATAATATCTCTAAAATGTAAATTTAAAAGTGAATTTAAAAAAGAATAATTGATAAAATAAGAAACTAGTTGAAAATGAAGAAAAAAAGTAAAAAGAACAAAAAAAATTTAAACTGAAAGAAAAAAGAATCATGAGAACAAACCTCAAATTCTATATAGTTTTTTTTTTTTGCCCCCAGAGTGAGGAGTTTTGCAGTTCTTTGTGCTCAAAAACTTGGTATTTACCTGATAGTCTAGGTGGTCTTTTGGAGAAGGGCCTGCTGCTCTGATTCTTTCAGGGAGCTCTGCTTGGATGGAATTGTACCACCCCTTACCAGGGGGCCAGGCTCAGTGTAAGCTGCTTCATGTTGCTCTATGTAACTTTTGTTCCCTGAAGGCATTCCACACCACTTTAGAGGATGAAAATAAAAATGGTGGTTCCCCTATTTCCAGCCCAGGAGTGAAAGACTGTGGCCTCCTCTCTTTTGTCAACCCTCCAGGAAAAGCAGTCTTCACTTTTATGTGTGCCAAACTCTGCAGACTCCTGCAGTGCAAACTCATATGGATCCTCCTGAGGGAAGAAAAAGGGTTACCAGGAGCCTGCTGCTTGCAGCCTCCCTCCACCCCCTGAAGGAGGATGGTGGTCTCGTTTCTGTCCTTTGTAGGGCACCACATGGGGGGGGGCAGTTGCTCAATCTTGCAGTAGTTCTCATTTTATGACAAATGGACCTGAGAGTCCACTCCCAGGCTTGCTGACCATAGCTTGTTTCCCTGCTCCAGTGCTTGCGAACTCTGCCTGCTCAGGCACCCTATTCTTTCTGTGACCACAGAGATCCTGAGATCACACTGTCCCACCTAGGACTCTGTCCTGCATCACCATCTGGGCACCTCTCAGGCAAGGATGTCTCTCAGTGGAGCAGACTTCAAAAAGTTCTGATTATGCACTTGGGGTTTATATCACTTCGCAGTAACTGGCTTATGGAGGTTCCCTACTCCTGCCATTTATCTTCTCATATATCCCCTCAGATTCACTTCTCCACACTTCCTACCTTGCAAAAAGTGGTCACTTTTCTATTTGTAGAATTTCAGCAATTCTTTTCTTAAATCTCAGGTTGAATTTCTAGGCATTCAGAATGACTTGATAGATATCTAGCTAAATTCAAGGGACCAGATAAAATGAGGTCCCCTAGTCTTCTGCTATCTTTAGAAAGCTACAGAATGAATTTTGAAAGTTAACATGTAAGGCAGAAAATGTAATTACTTAACAATTCCAAAGGATTATTTCAAATCTGCTCTCACTGGCAAACATCGAAAGATATAAGAACCTTCCCAATGTCAGAATATCATTTGGCAAGTTATATATATCTCATGGGATACATAACTAGTCTAATCAGAGGTCAACTTTATCAATGTCATTTGCAAAAGAACACGTAGTAGACACTTCAAGTAGAACTAACTACTGATAAGTGGACTGACAAGAGCTCATGCATTAACAATTTGATTTTAGGAAAAAATGAAAGAAGTGCAATCACACTTTATATTCAAAGCCTGCTAAGGGTAATGACCTACACATACAGTTGTTCCACACTTCACTTGATTGGTTAACGTCTGAAAGTTTATTCATCTCTAATCAGGTTAGAAGTGAATTAGAGTGCATTTATATTCATAATTATAATCACATCTAAATCAGTAGACCCAAGAAATTTGATATTTCCCATTCTGATACTGGCATTCTCATAACCCTTTGTTTATACTTTTTAAAAGCCATGTTTTGCGCTATCATCAATAGTACTGTTGCTAAAATAACATAATATAAATCAAAAAATTATCCCTTTCAATATATACCATGGTTTAAGCTAGAGACGCTTTGAAAAAGTCATAATAAGAAATAAAACACACTTAAAAAAAAAAAAACCTTGAAAGATTATGAAACTATTTACTTTAAAAATATGAAAGGAAAACTTATAATCTCTCTCTCTTATGCACTCACACACACACACACACCCCTTGAAAAAAGATTAAAGTAAAACTACTATTGAAATCCAGCTGAGTATGACAGGGTAGTTCAATATCCTGGTTCCAAAGAGAAAAGAATTCTCTAAATCTACTAGGAAAAAACAATACTCTACATACATACCCAAATGCACTTTCAACATTTCTTATTTGAATTCACTTGCTAAAATTAAGACATACGTTTGGCCCAAGCTCCTTTGGTTTTAGCTAATGTACTGATTCTTTCAACCACAAATGACTATTCAGTTCTCTGTGTATCTTGGGTTCAGGAAACATGTCATTGGACCAGACACAAAAAGCTCCTCCTCTTTTGGAGCTTAAATCTTGTAGAATATGACAAATAATAAATAGCAAATAAATAGCAAAATTACGGAATTATTTAAAGGAAATTTTTCCTAGGCAGAAAGAGCAACTGATACAAATGAGGAAAAATATGTATGACACTGATATGACCATAGAACTGTCCAAAATTGGGCCAGAGTGTAGTGGACTCAGTGTGAATACAGGAAGATGATAGCAAGTTAGTTCGGAGTGGTTGGCAGGCCCAGGAAGGACAGAGACTTCTTGGGATAGAGGGAAAGTTTTATGGTCAGTAAAGCATAGAAAATAGTACAATAAAGGACAAAGCCATTTTCCTTTATACATTATTTTTAAAATAACTTCTACTGCTAAGTCCTAAGGGAAATTAAAAAAAAAAATACAGGATCCTCTTTGATCCAAGAGACCTGTTTTTCTTCCACACCCACCATCAACATTTGCCTTAATATTTTATGAGATATTTCATCTCACTTAATAATGACGTTCAAATACTGAACAAAAATAATTATAATTTTTGCTATGTAATGTCAGATTAGCCAGAATCCTAGTTTTCTAATTTAGATTTATCAGAAAAGAATGGTTTACTGACATAGGCCTAAAATAGACATACATATTTTTAGAAGATAATGGTTATGCTTCTGTTATTTTCAAAGAATTTCATTTGACCTCTCTGACAGAGAGCTCAATATGCCTGATAACACCTGTGATATGTAATTTCAAAGGAAGTGCCTGAATTTTTTTATGGCTCATCAGATCCACTCTGGCCAGTTAGTGTATATCAATAATTACTGCACATTCTAGAAAAGAAGATTTATATGAAATTTATAAATTATAATTCAATTATCCATCAAAAAAGAGATATGAAAACACAGAAGGTGAGTGTGAACCATGACAAATTGGATAAGCTTTCACACACCATTAAACAGACTTGACAAGTCATGTTAGGGGGAAGACTTTTGCACTTTTTCATATTGCTTTCTCATCACTTGTTCCAATTATGTCTCTCTGTAAATGAGGTCCATAAATGCTGTTAAAAACAGTTATCTAATGCCAGTTTCCTGTTTAATAGTCATAAATATAATAAAATGATAATAAAAAAATAGTTCATTAAAATGAACTATCCCTTACTAAACATAAAATTTATTATATTTAATACATAGCACCATCTAGTGAAATTTGAGGGGAATGTGTAACATACTGAATATGATGCAAAACAACTTTGCAAATCTTAGGGATTAGATCTTGTGCATAATTATGTGTTTAATTTTCTCCTAGAAATTTCCCAAGATATAAATAAAATATTGCATCCTGCACATTTATATATGCCACAGTTTTTAAATGCTTGTTTTTTATATTGATATATTTAGACAACCAGTAAAATCATCTCTTTCTACTCAAACACACAAGCAATCATAAGCAAGGTTTTATTATTTAAACAGGTGTTTGGGTTTTTGTCTTTTTTTTTTTAAGATAAATTTATTTCAGAGAGAGAGCACACACACACAAGTGGCAGTGGCATAGGGAGAAGGAGAAAGAATCTCAAGTCTGACCTGAGACTCCATCCCAGGACTCTGAGATCATGACCTGAGCTGAAACCAAGAATTGGACGCTTAACCAACTGTGCCACCCAGATACTCCTAAGCAGGCATTTGTCTGATATTAAGAAAATAAAACCTGAAATAAGTCAACCATAATATATGAAAGTAGAGTGATACACGTAGTATGCATGGTCTCTCAAAACCATTCACAAGTTAAAGAGAGGAGAATAATCAGGATATCTAAAACACACTTCAATCTTTTTTATTCAAGGAACGTCCCTAATAATTTTTTATAATACCATTTGATGGTCTTTTGTGTAAAATAGTGGCTAATAGTTTATGACAGTTGTCATGATAAATTTAACATGTTGGTGCGCAAAATACATTCTGGCTTCTTTTAAAATATTAAATACTGGGTGGCTCAGTAAGTTAAGAAACTACCTTTGGCTGAGGTCATGATGCCAGAGTCCTGGGACCAAGTCCCGCATCCAGCTCTCTGCTCACCAGGCAGCCTGCTTCCCCCCTCTCTCTGCCTGCCTCTCAACCTACTATGTGATCTCTGTCAATTAAATAAATAAAATCTTTTTTAAAACAATAAATAAATAAAATAAAATATTAAATACTGAATATCAGTTATGTAAAATTAATATGTGTGTGTGTGTATATATATATAATTATGTGAATATCATATCTTATTCCTTGTGCTGATTTCCTGCCACTATAGCAGAGCTCATTTATGTGTAGCCTTTATATTTCCACACTAACACATAGGTTACACAACTGATTTTGACCATCAATGATGAGAATGTATCATACTTTGTGAATAAATTACTTTTATAATTTTAAATGTTTATTTATGTAAAAATAACAAACCCATTACATAGTAACATTTTTCATGAAAAATTTTTTCAAAACAAGAAAAATTTCTTGAAAAGAGTAGTAGTGATTTACCTTTTTTGCATATGAGTAAATTATTTTGAAATGACAACAATGTTTTAAAATTGTCCTTGCAATAAAAGTTGTATAGGGATTGAATAATATTTTTTAAATAAAGGGAGTAAGTCATTATACAATAAGATGTGGATTTCTTTTAGATTTCATAACTGGACTTTAAAGACAATTCTAAAGAGATAAGTTTAAATGACTTTTGTAATAATTTCAATTAAATTAATTTTATTATTTAGCTATTCAGTAAATATTGATCAACTATCACTAACTATCAAAATAATGTATAAGAGGGGAAGTGCATCAGTGATGAGAATATACTATCTGAACTTCCAGCTATGAAAGTATAGTTGACCAGAAGCCTAGGTGCTATGCTCTCAAATCCATTTCCATGTGTGCTCCAAGTCCAGACTTTCTACAGTCTCCTCCCAACCAGTGACTAAGTTGACAGTATGATATAAAAATCCAGACTCATTTCTGGAAAACACAGGACTCTTCTGACAGTCATCTTTGACTTAAGGACTCCACATCCTTGAGAAATTTGCTTAGATTGTTACTGACTATAAAGCTTCTACCAGCCTTCCCTCCCTGTCTCTTTCACTGGGGTCAGACTTACACTGCAATTTCATGGTTCTCCCTGATTATCCCAACTCCGAGATCTAAGCCCATATTTTTCTCATGGTTCTTTTTCCTAATAAAATTCTTGCACACTTAATCACATTTACTTCCATTTGCCTTTACCTCTAGGGGAATTCCAAAGCAGGGTCTGAGAAGGACCATTTTTTTTTTTTTTTCCCTCAGAATGATAGATACTTACTCCAGATGTTCATTTGCTTGTTTTGTTTTGTTTTAGTTGTTTTTAAAAGATTTTGTTTATTTATTTATTTGAGATAAAGAATGAGCAAGAGAGAGAGCACAAGCAGGTGGAAGGGCAGAGGTAGAGAGAGAAGCAGACTCCCCACTGAGCGTGAAGTCCCACACAAGGCTTGATCCCAGGATTCAGGGATCATGACCTGAACCAAAGGAAGACACTTAACCAACTAAGCCACCCAGGTGCCCCTTCATTTGTTTTTGATACACACATAGCTAAAGCCTGCACAACCACATAGATGCTAACAGAATACTCAATCCACAGGCTTGGAATCCCACATAGAATAGCACTGAGTAGGGGACACAAGGGCAAAATTTAACTCTAAGTTACGGCCATCAACAGGTCACTTCAGAACCGACGTGCCCAGGGATTAGTAGCCAAGCAAAGAGGTCACTATAACATCAGACATAGTTGACCTTGATGAGTAGAAAGAAACACTGTTCTTAGACAGTAGAATAGGGAAGATGTATAGAACCCTGTTGATCCACTTGGATAACCTCTGTTCCATTGGTACTTCTATGACCCATTTTAACTCTCAATACAGACACATGTCAATACTGGGCTGAGAAGAAGGGTATGATTTTCAAGGGATCAGGCCCATCTGGAATGAATTTTTGGGTCATACTACTAAATAAACAAGCATGAACTCTGAAGAGATAACTGAGATTGGGAGGGATTTAGAATGGACAGTGGTGTTGGGAGAGGGTATCAGTTGTTACTTCAAGATCAGTTGCATCAGTGGAGGCTAAAATTTATAACAGTACACTTTTCTAAGTTTTTCCTTATTTAAAAAACAAAACAACAACAACAACAACAACAAAAAAAAAAAAAAAAAAAAAAACGGACTCCAGAAAACCACGGAAGAACTACCCTAATCCGTGTAGAGAAGAATCTACAAGAGGTAGACTCTGGTAGCCATGAGAATGGGAGCATGAATGAACAAGAGCCCTAGCTGCTGTGCACTTAAGTTCATCAACCACATATGCATTGAAGCCAAATTTCTCACTAACTGCTCCCAGCTAATGACAGAGTGGCAAGGGCTCTAGGGCTGGCCTATTCCAGGAAGACAAGATTCAACTGATTGCCAGACTAGGCTCCAGAACTCTCCAGTCACTGTGCTCCACTCTTCTAAGACTGAAAAACAGTCTCAGATTCTTTTACATGTATTCCTATACTCTCCATGTTCCATGCATTCCTATTGCATTCCAATAGGAATGCAGCCTAGTGTTGCCACATGCCAACATGCCACATGGCAGCATAGTGGATCACTCAGCCTTACCAGCCTCCTGCCCATTTTCTCTCAGGAGACATTTCAGGCTTTTTCTCTAATAACATTCTTGAATGTTTAATCCTGAAGCACAAAGTCAAAACAGCCCAAGACAGTAGTTATGCACCATGTTAGGAATTACTAAATATACTAAATTTATTGCTTCTGCTGATCCAAACCTAGTAACATTGTAGGTGAAAAAAACCCTTCCATCTTTGAATTAAAATGCTTCCTGCATTTAGAAAGGCTAAAATAAAAATTCATATGAGGTAAGTACAAAAAATAAGGCACACATTTTCATTATAGGACATAGGATAGGTAAAATAGAATAGAAAATCTGTTTCCCAAATCACAGCTCAAAGAAACATGGAAAGAACCCCAAAAGTTCAAATTAGGAGACTCTGCTCAGAAATAACCAGTTACCACAGAAATAAATGGTATTATTTATGCTTAAATCCTTGTATGTAAGGGGAAATTATATACCGGTCATCAAGTTTTAAATATCATCTCAACAGAGTTTTCTAACACAACCTGTCCTCATTTCTTTGCAAAATTTTATGAGTAAGTGGATTCCCATAAAAGTCTGGATACTAAAATTTAAAACTATCAAGCTTTTATTTTTAGGGTAGAAATTAGAATTTCTGCTTATGGCATTCTCTTTGGTATGGTACATTTTTGTGAAGAGTTTAAGCATACCTATATAGGGGAAGTTCCTACTTATTTGTTCTGGAGAAATCTAAAAGAATTAGTTAAAATACATTCATTTCAAACTGCACATCCTAGATGCGATGGAACCTGGTCTGTGTAAGGAGGTGTGTGGTTACAAGTACACCCACAGTAGACATTAGGCTAGTTTGTTTCCGCAACATGGTGATAGACCCTGGAAGAGGGAAGGGCAGAATGAGCATGTCTTGAGTTGTTTTGTTGAACACTAAAGGTTAATATCTAAGAACTTAAAAAAGGATCGTGTGCCTCTATTTGCAGTAGTTAGAAATATGAAAAAGTCAGATATAAGACTTCAGGAAGTAAACAACAAAGGAGGTAGCAGTGATGCAGAACAAGGAATGACTTACATAAGAAAGAAATCTCAGGAAATATTTATGCAATACAGAGAAATTTACTGGTACTGCTAGAATATGTCCCCTTTGGTGATGTTGGGGATTTTACTTTGGGGATAATGAAGTAGAAATAAGCAATCTTTCTGTACTAAAAATTGATCTGGATAAAACCATATATCTAAACAGTCTCCAATCACAGCTGACATATTTGATCTTCTTTAATTTGGCTTGAATCTATATATCTAACCTTATTTTTTTTTTTTAGCAATCCTTTAGCAGACAAACATAAGCTTTAATACTGGGCACTAAAGAAGTCTTGCCCCAGAGTGAAGAGAAATCATGACTTCTCTATCTATTGCCTGCCACTTTCATCAATGAAAGATAGTGCCAAAAACCAGCTACCAAAATCCTTTTATCTGCATAGTAATTTAGACACTTGGGGATTATGAGTGTATATTTTTGTTTTGTTTTGATAGATGAACTACAGAAGGAGGAAACTGTGTTCCTCATATTAAAATAGCCCTTGCCATTTACCCTAGCACTACACTTAGGAATGTAGTTCCAGATACACTTTCCCAGAAAGGTCAAGCAAATGATCTTTTATTGCAATACAAAAGAAAGAACCTGGGATATCCATGCCACTAATATTTTGAATTAAGAGTCTATTACTTAGGAAAGGCATGCAGTAAAGTATCTTTGATACATATTTGGAGACATAGCCTTTCTATATTAACATATCCTCGAGTTAGGAAGCTTTATTTCTTTTATTTTTGACTCTAGTAAGTTGATGCAGTCTATGATACAAAACAAGACACATTATTCATTACTGACAAGTTTTGTACCTTCTTTAAAGTTCTCCCTTACACATTCCTAAATCTGTTGAAAATAGGCTAAGATTATTTTATTCACTTTTTAAAATTCAATGCCTCCTTAAAGTAGTGCCTTATACAACTTTCATCTTCTAGGGGAAAGGCAGAAAAAAAAGTTATATATTTTCATAAATTAGAGATACTAATTTAGTAAAGTTACTTGTTTTCTTGATTGTAATGAATATATTTTTGTTGACACAAGCAAAAAATATAGAAAAAAATAAAACAGCAACAGCAGAAGTGTCACTATTAAAATTGGTAAAGACATCATGAATAGTATCATTATACTAATTACCCTTATTTATGTAAATCACCCATAAAAGTCCCAGAATTCCAGGTCTCCGCACATCTCCTATTTGCAATTACTCCTCATAATTGTCTTTTAATACTTTTAATACTTCTTTGTATAGGTTTTATTTCTTCATATTTTATACTTGTTAACATTGAAAATTCCTCCAGTACATAATCTAGAACTCAACATTCATTATCAAAGAAATTCCTAAATCAATTAGCTCTTCTCTGAACATTCCTGAGTCTCCCCCCAAGGACTAAATTTTTATTATTCCTAAATTTTTAATATGTGGGAGTGGTTTTCTTTTTTCTGTTTTTCTTTTTCTCCCATCCCTTACACAATGGGCCCAGAATTGTGGTATATATATTTTCTGGCCCCTCATTCTAGATTTTAAAATAAATTCCATTCTTTTTCCATAAATTCCCAATTTTCAATCTCACATCATCAGATTTTATACTATACAATCTCTCTCATGATTGTGGTCATTTACAAACATGGATTTTATTTCTCTTTAGTTTTTAGACTAGCTATCAGACAATGAATAAATTATACTCCCATCAAGGAACATTGACACAACATTTCTGATTATTAGAAATAAAAAGACATTTGTAAAACATTTAAAAGAAAAAAATGAAGAAAAGAGCAATAAATGATTATCAGAATGTTAAATTTTTAATAGCAGAACTGGAAGCTATTCAAAACTGAAAACATTAAAATTCTATAGGATGTGTATATGTGTGTGTACATATTTAGTTAGGACTCCTAGCCAGACTATTACTCCAATGCAGACTGAATATGCACACTCTCAAAAAAATGCTTCCCATTTACCATGTCATGAAACTACCAGAAGATGCTTTCAATGACATTAATGTAATAAACCATGAAAAATGAAAACGCTGAATACAGAAGTTAGAGAGTTTATGACAAATGAGAGATAAAGATAATTATCAAAAAGATGACTAAAGAGTACCTGGGTGGCACAGTCAGTTAAGTGGCATACTCTTGGTTTCAGCTCAAGTCATGATCTCAGGTCCTGGGATTGAGCTCTGCATCAGGTTCCCTATCCAGTTTGGAGTTGGCTTTTTGGAGCCTGCTTAAGACTTTCTCTCACTCTTGCCCCTCTTGCTCTCTTTCTCTCTCAAATAAATAAATAAATCTTAAAAAAAGAGGAAGACGGCGATGATGATGCCAAGGATGACATTAAACAAAATTGGAAGACATATGTAAGTGAAAAGTACCAGTAACAAAAAGTTCATATCAAGACAGGTAAACAAAAACACCCAGGGGTAAGGTTGATAAATAACACAAGGATTTCAGGGAGAATTCAATTTCAGATAAACTACTTTTTTAGTATACAATGCCCCAACTAATGCATAGACAAAGATAAAAGATAGTTAAATTTGTATTTCAAATAACTTTTTTTGTGTAAATATATTTGCTAAATCTAAGTTACCTTATATATGAAAGATAAGACCATGAAATGAACTTCTAGATGATTTGATATTTAAGCATATTTATATATACTGACAATATCTTAGAGGCTTAGAAGAAAACAATCTCAGTTACTTAGTAAGTTAAGCAAATGGAAAAATACATTAGAAAGTCTGGAAATAAAACTTCACTTAAAAAAAGAAAAAAGGAGAATTTCTGAGGGGAGGAGTCAAGATGGCAGAGAAGTAGCAGGCTGAAATGACATCAAATAGCAGGAGACCAGCTGGATAGCTTATCGAACCATTACAACACCTACAAATCCAAAAGGAGATCAAAGAGAAGAAGAGCAACAATTCTAGAAACAGAAAATTGACCACTTTCTGAAAAGTAGGGCTGGCGGAGAAGTGAATCCAAAGCGACATGAAGATAGACCACGGGGGAAGGGGCCGGCTCCCGGCAAGCAGCAGAACAAGGGAGCACAAAATCAGAACGTTTAATTATAAGTCTGCTCAACTGAGGGAGATTGCTTCAGAGGCTAAGCTGAGGTGAAGCCCATGTGGGGACAACATGGTCTCAGGTCCTGCAGGGTCACAGAAGGATCAGGGGTGTCTGATTGTCGAAGAGCTCACAGGTATTAGAGAAGGGAAGCCAGCTACAGAGACGGAGCCAAGGAGTGAGCTTGCAACTCAGGGTTACCTTAAATTGTGATCCATGGCGCATGCCACTGCTCTATGTGCAGGGACTCCACAAGATCCAAGGAGAACCCCTGGAGAGCTCAGGGGTCTGCAGGGTTTAAAGACTCCAGGTGGGGCTGTGTGCCAGAGACAGAGATGCTTGCTCACAGGCTGGGTGAGCTTGAAGGTCAGCCAGAGGCCAGGGAGACTGGAGTGATTGAGTGCTTTCCTCCAAGGGCGCACTGAGGAGTGGGGCCGGAGTGGGGCCCTGAGCTCTTGGCTCCTCCGGGCTAGAGATTAGGAGGCCACCATTTTCATTCCCGCCTTCCAGAACTCTATGAAAAGCGTTCAGGGAACAAAAGCTCCCGAAAGTGAACCCGAGCAGATTACTTACCTTGCCCCTGTAAGGGCGGTACAATTCCACCTCAGGCAAAGACACTTGAGAATCATTACAACAGGCCTCTCCCAGAAGATTAGTAAGAAATCCAGCCAATATTTTCATTGAAAATAGAAGGAGAGATAAGCTTCCAGGACAAACAAAAACTAAAAACACCAAACCAGCTCTATAGGAAATATTGAAAGGAGTCCTCTAAGCAAAGAGAGAGCCTAAAAGTAGTGAATCAGAAAGGAACAGAGACAATATACAATAATAGTCACCTTACAGGCAATACAATTAAACTAAATTCATATCTCTTACTAGTTACCCTGAATTTAAATGTGCTAAATGCCCCAATCAAAAGATACAGTTATCAGAGTGGATTAAAAAATAAATAAATAAATAACCCATCAATATGCTGCATACAAGAAACTCATTTTAGACCCAAAGACACCTCCAGATTTAAAGTGAGGGGGTGGAAAACAATTTACCATGCTATTGGACATCAAAAGAAAGCTGGGGTGGCAATCCTTATATCAGATCAATTATATTTTAAGCCAAAGACTATAATAAGAGATGAGGAAGGACGTTATATCATACTCAAAGGGTCTGTCCAACAAGAAGATCTAACAATTTTAAGTATCTATGCCCCTAACATGGGGGCAGCCAACTATATAAACCATATAATAACAAAATAACTATATAAACTATATAAACCAATTAATAACTATATAAACCAATTAATAACAAAATCAAAGAAAAACATCACAATAATGCAATAATAGTAGGGGACTTTAACTATCCCCTCACTGAAATGGACAAATAATCTAAGCAAAAGAGCAATAAGGAAATAAAGACCTTAAATGACACACAGTACCAGATAGACATCACAGATATATTCAGAACATTTCATCCTAAAGCAACAGAATACACATTCTTCTCTAGTGTAAATGGAACATTCTCCAGGATAGATCATACCCTGTGTCATAAATCAGGTCTCAACCAGTATCAAAAGATTGGGATCATTCCCTGCATATTTTCAGAACACAATGCTCTGGAGCTAGAACTAAATTACAAGAGGAAATTTGGAAAGAACCCAAATACATGGAGACTAAACTATCCTTCTAAAGAATGAATGGGTCAACCAGGAAATTAAAGAAGAATTGAAAAATTTCATGGAAACAAATGATAATGAAAACACAACAGGTCAAAATCTGTGGGACACAGCAAAGGCAGTCCTGAGAGGAAAATACATAGTGATACAAGCCTTTCTCAAGAATTAAGAAAGGTCTCAAATACACAACCTTACCCTACACCTAAAAGAGCTAGAGAAAGAACAACAAAGAAAGCCTGAACCCAGCAGGAGAAGAGAAATCATAAAGATCAAAGCAGAAATCAATGAAAAAGAAACAAACAAACAAAAACACAATAGAACAAATCAATGAAACTAGAAGCTGGCTCTTTGAAAGAATTAATAAGATTGATAAATCCCTGGTCAGACTTATCAAAAGAAAAGAGAAAGGATCCAAGTAAATAAAATCATGAAAGAAAGAGGAGAGATCACAACCAACACCAAAGAAATACAAACAATTATAAGAACATATTATGAGCAACATATTATGAGAACATATTATGAGCAATATATGCCAGCAAATTTGACAATGTGAAAGAAACGGGTACATTCCTAAAGACCAAAACTGAACCAGGAAGAAATAGAAAACCTGAACAGACCCATAACCAGTAAGGAGATTGAAGCAGTCATCAAAAATCTCCAAACAAAACAGAGCCCAGGGTCAGACAGATTCCCAGGGGAATTCTAACAAACATTTAAAGAAGAACTAATTCCTATTCTCTTGAAATTGTTCCAAAAAATAGAAATGGAAGGAAAACTTCCAAACCCATTTTATGAGGCCAGCATTACCCTGATCCCAAAACCAGACAAGGATCCCATCAAAAAAGAGAATTACAGACCAATATCCTTGATGAACACAGATGTGAAAATTCTCACCAAAATACTGGCCAATAGGATCCAACAACATTAAAAGGATTATTCACCACAACCAAGTGGGATGTATTCCAGGGCTGCAAGGTTAGCTCAACATCCGCAAATCAATCAATGTGATACAATACATTAATAAAAGAAAGAACAAGAACCATATGATACTCTCAATAGATGCTGAAAAAGCATTTGACACAGCATCCTTTCCTGATCAAAACTCTGTGAAGTGTAGGGATAGAGGGTACATACCTCAATATCATCAAAGCCATCTATGAAAAACCCACCACGAATATCATTCTCAGTGGAGAAAAACTAAGAGCTTTTCCACTAAGGTCAGGAACATGGCAGGGATGTCCATTATCACCACTGCTATTCAACAAAGTACTAGCCTCAGCAATCAGACAACAAAAAGAAATTTAAGGCATCCAAATCAGCAAAGAAGAAGTCAAACTATCACTCTTTGCAGATGATTAGATACTATATGTGGAAAACTCAAAAGACTACACTCCAAATCTGCTAGAACTTACACAGGAATTCAGTAAACCGTCAGGATATAAAATCAATGCACAGAAATCAGTTGCATTTCTTTACACCTACAACAAGACAAAAGAAAGAGAAATTAAGGAGTTAATCCCATTTAAAATTGCACCCAAACCCGTAAGATACCTAAGAATAAACCTACCAAAAAGGCAAAGAATCTATACTCAGAAAATTATAAAGTACTCATGAAAGAAATTGAGGAAGACACAAAGAAATGGAAAAATGTTCCCTGCTCATGGATTGGAAAAACAAATATTGTGAAAATGCCTATGCTACCTAAAGCAATCTACACATTTAATGCAATCCCGATCAAAATTGATCCATTTTTTTTTCAAAAAAGTGGAAAAAATAACCTTAAAATGTATATGGAACCAAAAAAGACCTTGAATAGCCAGAGGAATATTGAAAAAAAAAAGCCAAAGTTGGTCGCATCACAATTCCAGACTTCAAGCTCTATTACAAAGCTGTCATCATCAAGACAGTACGGTACTGGCACAAAAACAGACACATAGATCAATGGAACAGAATAGAGAGCCCAGAAATGGACCCTCAACTCTATGGTCAACTAATGTTCAACAAAGCAAGAAAGAATGTCCAATGGGAAAAAGACAGTCTCTTCAACAAATGGTGTTGGGAAATTGTACAGCCACATGCAGAAAAATGAAACTGGACCATTTCCTTACACCACACACAAAAATAGACTCAAAATGGATGAAGGACCTCAATGTGAGAAAGGAATCCATCAGGGCGCCTGGGTGGCTCAGTGGGTTAAAGCCTCTGCCTTCAGCTCAGGTCATGATCTCAGGGTACTGGGATTGAGCCCTGCATCGGGCTCTCTGCTCAGAAGGGAGCCTGCTTCTTTCTCTCTCTCTGCCTGCCTCACTGCCTACTTGTGATCTCTGACTGTCAAATAAATAAATAAAATCTTAAAAAAAAATAAAAAAGGAATCCATCAAAATCCTTGAGGAGAACACAGGCAATAACCTCTTCGACCTCAGCCACAGCAACTTCTTCCTAGGACCATCGCCAAAGGCAATTGGGAAGCAAAAGCAAAAATCAACTATTAGGACTTTATCAAGATCAAAAGCTTTTGCACAGCAAAGGAAACAGTTAACAAAACCAAAAGACAAGTGACAGAATGGGAGAAGATATTTGCAAATGACATATCAGATAAAGGGATAGTATCCAAAATCTTTAAAGAGCTTAACAAACTCAACACCCAAAGAACAAATAATCCAATCAAGAAATGGGCAGAGGACATGAACAGACATTTCTGCAAAGAAGACATCCAGATGACCAACAGACAAATGAAAAAGTGCTCTACATCATTCAGCATCACCGAAATACAAATCAAAACCACAATGAGATACCACCTCACACCAGACAGAATGGCTAAAATTAACAAGTCAGGAAATGACATGCTGGCGAGGATGTGGAGAAAGGGGAACCCTTCTACACTGTTGATGGAAATGCAAGCTGGTGTAACCACTCTGAAAAACAGCATGAAGGTTCCTCAAAAAGTTAAAAATAGAAGCTACCCTATGACCCAGCAATTGCACTACTGGGTATTTACCCTAAAGATACAAATGTAGTGATCTGAAAGGGCACATGTACCCAAATGTTTATAGCAGCAATGTCCACAATAGCCAAATTATGGGAAGAACCTAGATGTCCATTAACAGATGAATGGATAAAGAAGATGTCATGATATATATATACAATGGAATACTATGCAGCCATCAAAAGAAATGAAATCTTGCCATCTGTGCTGATGTGGATGGAACTAGAGGGTATGATGCTTACAGAAATAAGTTAATCAGAGAAAGACAACTACCATATGATCTCCCTGATATCAGGAAGTGTAAATACAATGTGGGGGGTTTGGAGGGTAGGAAAAAAATAAATGAAACGATGGGATTGGGAGGGAGACAAACCATAATAGACTCTTAATCTCACAAAACAAACTGAGGATTGCCGGGGGAAAGTGGGTAGAGAGAGAGTGGTGGGGTTATGGACATTGGGGAAGGTATGTGCTATGGTGAGTGCTGTGAAATGTATAAACCTGGTGATTCACAGACCTGTACCCCTGGGGCTAATAATACATTATATGTTAATAAAAAATTTTTAAATTTAAAAAAAAGAAAAAGATAGAAGGAAATGTAACTATTGAGAATTAATTCTGCCAATTATTATGTATTCACAAATGTGAAAATAAATAACAATTTAATGAAGCAATGGGGAAAGAGAAGTGTGTATATGTATCCAGGTGTATGTGTATCTGTTTGTTTGCAATGCTAAAAAGTGTTAAAAGGACAGCAAAGGAAACAGTCAAAAAAACAAAGAGGCAACCCACGGAATGGGAGAAGATATTTGCAAATGACAGCACAGACAAAAGATTGATATCCAGGATCTATAATGAACTCCTCAAACTCAACACACACAAAACAGGCAATCATATTAAAAAAAATGGGCAGAAGATATGAACAGAGACTTCTCCAATGAAGACATACAAATGGCTATCAGACACATGAAAAAATGTTCATTATCACTAGCCCTCAGGGAGATTCAAATTAAAACCACATTGAGATATCACCTTACACCAGTTAGAATGGCCAAAATTAACAAGACAGGAAACAACATGTGTTGGAGGGGATGTGGAGAAAGGGGAACCCTCTTACACTGTTGGCAGGAATGCAGGTTGGTGCAGCCTCTTTGGAGAACAGTGTGGGGATTCCTCAAAAAATTAAAAATAGAACTTCCCTATGACCCTGCAATTGCACTCCTGGGTATTTACCCCAAAGATACAGATGGAGTGAAAAGAAGGGCCATCTGTACCCCAATGTTTATAGCAGCAATGGCCACGGTCACCAAACTGTGGAAAGAACCAAGATGCCCTTCAAGGGACGAATGGATAAGGAAGATGTGGTCCATACACTATGGAGTATTATGCCTCCATCAGAAAGGATGAATATCCAACTTTTGTAGCAACATGGACGGGACTGGAAGAGATTATGCTGAGTGAAATAAGTCAAGCAGAGAGTCAATTATCATATGGTTTCACTTATTTGTGGAGCATAACAAATAGCATGGAGGACATGGGGAGTTAGAGAGGAGAAGGGAGTTGGGGGAAATTGGAAGGGGAGGTAATCATGAGAGACTATGGACTCTGAAAAACAATCTGAGGGGTTTGAAGTGGCGGGAGGGTGGGAGGTTGGGGTACCAGGTGGTGGTAATTAGAGAGGGCACGGATTGCATGGAGCACTGGGTGTGGTGCCAAAATAATGAATACTGTTATGCTGAAAATAAATAAAAAATAAATTTTAAAAAAAGGATGAACTTATTTTCTATGGTATTAAAAAAATAATACATAATTTTTAAATTTAAAGAATGGAAAAAGTTTATTTACAATTATACAGTTAAATATCAAGACCTAAATGAGTGTAGTTGCTTCTGGTGTATTGTTCTCAGGAGTAGCAAGATTTGAGAAAGAGAAATGCTTTTTCTTTCTTCTCCTAATAGCCTTTTGGTGCCTTCTGATACTTAAAATATGTTTAAGTGTTAATTTGATAAAATTACACATTAACTTAAGTCTTTAATTACATCTTTCTTTTAGTCTCATACAGAAATTAGATAGTATAGTCACAAACTGACAATGCACTCAGCTTACAATTTCAATTATGTCTTCGTAGTACTATATTCTGTTGTACTTTTTTATTTCACAGCTTTTATATTTTAGAGCACTTTTAAGTTTACAGAAAAATTGAATGGAAAGTACAGTGAGTTCCCATAAACCCCTTTTTCTCCCACACAGAATTTTCCCTATTATCATATCCTCCCTTAATGTAGTACATTTGTTGATTAATAAAATAATTTTGATATGTCATTTTTTAAAATTTTAACACCTTTTAAGATAGTATTTATTCATTTGAGTGAGACAGTGAGTGCACAATCCAGGGAGAAGCAGAGGGAGAGGGAGAAGCAAACCCTCTGCTGAGCAGGGACCCCAATGGAGGGCTCCCTACATCCCAGCACCCTGAGTTCAGCACCCTGAGTAGTTCAGATACTTACCCATCTGAGCTACCCAGGTGCACCAATTTTAGCAATTTTAAAAAAATATTTTATTTATTTATTTGACAGAGAGAGATTACAAGTAGGCAGAGAGGCAGGCAGAGAGAGAGGAAGAAGCAGGCTCCCCGCTGAGCAGAGAGCCCGATGCAGGACTCGATCCCTGGACCCTGAGATCATGACCTGAGCCGAAGGCAGCAGCCCAACCCACTGAGCCACCCAGGCGCCCAGCAATTTTTAAATTGAGGTATAATTGACCTATAATGTTATATCAGTTTCAGGTATGCAACATAATGATTTGGTCTTTGTATACACAGCAAACCAATCACCAATGTAAGTATAGCTAACATCCATCACCTTAACAGAGCAACAACAGCAAAAAATTATTGTGATGAGAACTTCTAGGATCTACTCTCTTAGCGTTATTAACTATAGTCACTATGCTATACATTACATCCCTATGGCTTATTTTTTTATAAATGGAAGCTTGGGGGCGCCTGGGTGGCTCAGTGGGTTAAGCCGCTGCCTTCGGCTCAGGTCATGATCTCAGGGTCCTGGGATCGAGTCCCGCATCGGGCTCTCTGCTCAGCAGGGAGCCTGCTTCCTCCTCTCTCTCTCTCTGCCTGCTTGTGATCTCTCTCTTTCAAATAAATAAATAGAATCTTAAAAAAAAAAATAAATAAATGGAAGCTTGTACTTTTTTATCCCCTTCACCCGTTTCTCTTACCCAGTCATCCATCTCCCACCTCTGACAACTAACAAACTGCTCTCTGTGTCTATGAACTTGTGTTTTCATTTTGTTTTGTTTTCAGATTCCACATATAAGTGCCTTTCTCCATCTGACTTACTTCACTTAGCATAATGCCCTCAAAGTCCATCCTTATCTCAAATAACAAGATTTCTTTCCTTTTTTATGGCTGAATTGATACATTGGTGATTGATACATGTTATTAAATTTATTTACTCTTATTTTGTACATTTTCTGGGTTAACAAATGTCTAATAACATATATCCCCCATTAGGTATTATACACACACAAAAAAAAATCACTGTCCTAAAATTCCCCTTTGCTCTACCTATTCACACCTCCCTGATATACCCCCTTAACCACTGATCTTCTTACTGTCTCCATCGTGTTGCCTTTTCCAGAATCCCAAAGGGTTAGAATCTAACAATATATATACTTTTCAGACTTGCTCCTTATACTAAAAGATATGCACTTAAGGTTCCTACATGTGTTTTTGTGCTTTTGGACCCAATTTCTTTTATTCACTGAAGAATATTCCATTGTATAGATATACCATAGTTTATCCATTTACTTATTGAAGGACAACTTGGCTGGTTCCAAATTTTGGCAATTATTAATAAAAATTATATGAATATTTATGTGCACATTTTTTAGTACATACATTTTCAACTCATTTTGGTAAACACCATTGGGCACAATTGATGGATTGTATGTTAAGAATATATTTAGTTTTGTAAGAAACTGCCATTGTCTTCCAAAGTGTCTATATCATTTTGCATTCCACCAGCAATGGATGAGAGTTCCTGTTGCTTCACATCCTCACCAGCATTCAATGTTAGTATATACCAGTGACAAAATATTAGAAGCCTTTAATTATATAACAGCTTCCTTGCAATATGGCAAACCATTTAGTTATGAGGCAGCAAAAGGACCTGTTTCATATCATTTTTTACCTACCAGATTTAAAAAATAGAATGCTATATAATGATTTTGCAATCTAATAGTTATGAAATACCCATGAGTGGAATACAGATTATTTTACACTTACATTTTTATTCCAATGATTAGTTATTTGTTGATTAATTAAGCATATCTGTGGCAAGTTTTCCTTGAATTGGAATTGTTATTTCTTTTTCTTACTAATTCTGTTTCATTTTTTCTTCTCAGGTTTTGAGATTTAACACTACATTATTTCTAATTTTGTTTGGAATTTTACTTAGAAACTAATAATATGTGTGCATAACACACACACATTCCCAGGGTTTTATTATTTAGAGCTCAAATAGATTCACTAAACTTTTAATAATAACATGAAGTCTAACATCTAAACTTAGGTTTAATGCATTATGTTAGACTCAATGACAAAATGGTCAAGAAATGCAAATATGCAATGGAAGAATTAAATAATTAGGCTCTCACTCCTTTCATTATTCCTGTAACTTAAGACAAGTCACTTAGCTTCTTTTTAATTACCATGCATGGAATGAAATGAGGAATGTACCATACAAACATTAGGTAGTTTTCTGAAGGAACAGAATAACATAATATGATTTGTTTTGAAAATAAGCATCATTTCTAGCATATGCTTATATTTGTTTATGTTATATTTATGCTTTTTAAAAACAACTCTCTGGACACATCATCAATTAGTATACTTGATAATATTGAATCCTTTCATGTTAAATAGCTTGAAAGTAAATTTCACATGATACATTTTTAAGATGTGGATATGATTTTTAAAGATACATTTCTCATAAACTCTAATTCTTTCTGAAAACTGATATCAAACACAGCAAAATATAAATATAAATGATAATACAGAGATCCTTCTCTGCTGAGGAAAAATAAATACTCCGGTCATAGCCAAAATAATCTTTATATAATATGCAATATCAGTAAATGTGTTAGATCTATGGAACAGTGGCTTTACAAAAGTGATAATAGAAACCTCTTTATTCTTCCCATTATAAAGGAGATAAATACAGAAAGATATAAAAATGCCTTTAGATAAAAACTGCTTGAGTCTAAAGTGGTCCAGGATATCTGAATTGTGTAAAAATACTTATTCTCATGTTATCCTGAGCCCATTTTCACATACTTGCAAATCTGATAAAGTAGTGGAAACTCTCTCTAAGATTTTTGGGTGAAAATATTTTCAAATTCTATTACATAAGCAAATGTTAGATTCTCATTAGAAATCAGGATATAGGGCGCCTGGGTGGCACAGTGGTTTAAGCCGCTGCCTTTGGTTCAGGTCATGATCTCAGGGTCCTGGGATCGAGTCCCGCATCGGGCTCTCTGCTCAGCAGGGTGCCTGCTTCCCTCTCTCTCTCTCTGCCTGCCTCTATGTCTACTTGTAATCTCTCTCTGTCAAATAAATAAATAAAATATTTTAAAAAAAAATCAGGATACATTATTACATTTGATTTGGCCTCACAATTTGCATTAACCAAGTAACAGACTCAGTCCAGAATTCAAGTGAAATTCTTTAGTTGTAAAATGAACTTATTAAAGAGGTAAAGTATATTGATAAGTGAAATAATAACTATCAGTAATGAATGTGATATTAGTCCAGCTATAATAAAATGCTTTCAGCCTTAATCTTTTGGGAAAACTCTTGGAAAGAGAACAAATGCACATTCCCATTTTATGTACTCTCCTCTTGGGGTAAGAATCACTTGTTGAGTGCTTCTCCCTTGGCATGTCCAGACTGCTGCCAACATTGTGTAGGAAGTTAGCCTACCTAAAATCTAAGATAACAGGACCTTCAACATCAGGGATGTGGACACTACCTCTTGGAAACCACCTGGAGCACATAAAAGGTTGAAGGAGAGTGGGTTATGTGTTGCCACTGTATGCTACACTCAGGTGTTCTCTTGGGTTTAAATTACTTTCTTTCTCTTTTCTACTGAAACAGACAATATAGGTTGGATCACTGAATCCATAAACACAGGACACTGATGCTGTCATTTAAAGAGCTGTACCTGCAGTTACAGGAACTGAATACAGCTGTTGTGGCACCACTATAATCTTTGATTTATCACACCATTAGATAATAATTTCAGTCTGTGGTGGGTATGCTTAACCAGTGAAACCTAAATTACATACCTCACTACATATTGAAAGGAGGCTAAAATAGCAAATATCAGGAGTTTTCACATTTTCTATATGATAGAGAAAATCAAATAAGAGGTGTAAATACAAGAAAAGACATTACAACTGATACCACAGAAATACAAGGGCTCATAGGAGACTACTATGGAAAAATATATGCAAACAAATTAGTAACCCAGAAACAATGGACAAATTCCTAGAAATATACAACCTATTAGGACTGAATCATGAAGAAACAGAAAACCTGTTCAGACCAATAATGAATAAAGAGATTAAATCAGGCCTTAAGAACCACTATTCACTCACCTCCCTGTTTCTCTTGTATTCTCCTTTCTCTCTGCCACAAATCATTCTTCTCACAAAATTGGAGATTCTAAAGTACAAATGTGACCAAAGATTTCCTCATGCATCAGGGATTCCGTGACTATAAAATTCAAATACAGCCCAGAATCTCCTCAGTATGCCAATAATGCTGCGTGGGAGAATAGAGAGCCCCTAGACAGTACCACAGTCTCCAAACAGTCTACTTTCTTGTTCTTTCTTTTTTTCTTCCTTGATCTTATCAAAATACCTCAAAATAAATGTCATTTCTGGGGGAAAATTTCTGTGGCCATCTCTTATTTTATATTCCCATAATATCCTGAATTTTTCCAACACTATCAAACCATAATTTTAATGTTATATTTATTTTTTACTTACTTTCCCTGAAACATTTAAACTCCACATTTGGGGATAATTTCTCTTTTACCCAATACTTAATCTCAAGCACCAACAGGTTTCTCTTCATTTGTTTTGTTAAATATACCCCCAGAACAAGGAGAAATATTTAAATGGATATTAAAAAGAAATGGTATATTGCAATTTGTGTCTTAGAGATTTCTCTCACACTGTTACATAACAGTCAAATCTTGAGGCTGGTAGGTATTTTATGAGGCTGGTTAGGTTATCTAGGTGATATGGTGGCTCAGACCAGGGAAGTAACAGGGGAATTGAGAGGACCAGACAGACCCCATAAATATTTAAGTGGTAAAATGGTAAGACAGATCAAAAGTTGATACACAGAATAAGGTAAAAGGAGATGGCCAGTTTGAAAAAAATTGACATTATTGAATTGATAAAATTGTTGGACAGTGATAATATTAAGTTAGTAAACAGAGAAGAGCCCGTTTGGATAATGGGGAATTTTCTTTTTCTTTGGCCTATGCTACACAGAATTGGGCATTTTGGAAAGTGGTTTAATATCATGCTTTATTCTTTAAATTCTTTAGAGCTACCTTATGACCCTGCAATTGCACTACTGGGTATTTAGCCCAAAGATACAGATGACAGATGGAGTGAAAAGAAGTGCCATCCATTCCCCAATATTCATAGCAGCAATGGCCACAGTCACCAAACTGTGGAAAAAGCCAAGATGCCCTTTGACAGACAAATGGATAAAGAAGATACGGTCCATATATACAATGGAGTATATGCCTCCAGAAAGGACGAATACCCAACTTTTTTATCAACATGGACGGAACAGGAGATTATGCTGAGTGAAATAAGTCAAGCAGAGAGAGTCAATTATCATATGGTTTCACTTACTTGTGGAGCATAAGGAATAACACAGAGGACACTGGGAGATGGAGAGAAGTGAGTTGGGGGAAATCAGAGGGGGAGACAAACCATGAGAGACTGTGGACTCTGAGAAACAAACGGAGGGTTTTGGAGGAGAGGGGGATGGGGGGAGGGGATTGAGGGGAGGGAGATGGTGGTGGGTATTAAGGAGAGTATGTATTGCATGGAGTACTGGGTCTGCTTTATAAACAATGAATCTTGGAACACTGAAAAATTAAATAAAGTTTAAAAAAATTCTTCAAATGTCTACTTGTTAAAATTATATTCAATAAATATTTCTCATTAATTAAGGCAAACATAGAGCATATTTTACTTAACTTTTACGTTTTTAGGCAGTGATAATATTCTCTCAAAGAAAACTACTATCTATTGAAAACAATTCTAGGAAAAGTTATAATTTGGAGAGTAACTAACCACAATTTCGAATTTTACCTTTCCTATACTTAAATATAATTTATAGTCAGTAATAAATATGACGTCTTGTTATAATATTCTTTATGAAGAAAAATGTTTTGCACACCCTGCCCAAAAAAGTTTCTGCAATATTCTCTGTTCTTGTGGTTTTACCCTTCAGTTTTGCCCAGTTAAGTGTAAACGGAGATTCAAATAGTGACACTATGCTGCCACCTAGTGGAAGATGTGCAAAATTATTTTTGTATGTATTTATGTATTTTAAAGATAAATTGATTTGAGGGAGAGACCCTGCACTGGTTGGGAGGAGGGGCAGAGGCAGAGATTTTTCAAGCAGGCTCCCCGCTGAGAATGGAGTCATATTTGGGGCTCAATTTTAGGACCCATGAGATCATGACCTGTGCTGAAACAAAGATTTGGACACTTACCTTACTGAGCTAACTAGAAACCCCTGAAATTATCGGTTTTAAATAATGGTATGACAGTGATGTATACCACATCAGATGAGAATCACTCAGTGACAATCTTTATATTTTTCTATTCAAAAAGTATCAACAACGTACAAAGGTATGTGTCAATATATGTTAAAATTTTCTTTTGTTGTAATTAAAATTGTTTTATGTTTTCTTATTCTCCCCATGGTCCACCTGTAGTTGTATTTTACAGAAGCATATACAATCAGGAAATTAAAATCTGATGTTAGCTAAAAATCAACACATAAAGTTAATAAATATTTACATTCAGTAAAACAAAAAACAATCTTTAACCACACCCAGAGATATAAGTAGAGGCAAAAAGGAGTGAGTGTGCAGGAGGAAGTAAAAAAATAAAGTGATTGAACAGGGAAAATGAGGTTGGAGTTTACATCTAATATATTTATTCAGGATATTGGTATAGGATTTAGATTTGATTACAATTCTGAGGCTTAGCTAAGGTGAATTTTGAAATGTCAGTTCAGCACTTTATCTCAGATGCTTTGTATTTAAAATGGGAATAATTTTATGCCACAGGTTTTTTCAAAGATTAAATTAGCTAATATCTAAAAAGTACTTGCATACATTATCACAGAAAGCATCAAAAATATTATCTAGCATAAGAATATTGAATTATAAAAACATTCTTTTAAGTTTTATAATGCTTTCGTAATATAAACACCACAATCAAATGAAGGTTTCCTTGGTTGATACATATTTATATTTGAAGTCAAATAAGCTTTTAATATCCTGATTAGAATACATCACTAAGAAAATCACTTAAAATGAAGTTTAAGAGACACATTAAAACCTAGCTGTAATTAGGAAAATTAGCCAATAAGAGAAAGACAACTATCATATGATCTCCCTTATATGAGGAAGTGGAGATGCAATGTGGGAGGATTGGGGGGTAGGAAAAGAAAAAATGAGAGAAGATGGGATTGGGAGGGAGACAAACCATAAAAGACTCAATCTCAAAAAACAGATTGAGGGTTGCTGGGGGGAGGGGGAACAGGAGAGGGTGATGGGGATATGGACATTGGGGAGGGTGTGTGCTATGATGAGTGCTGTGAAATGTGTAAACCTGGCGATTCACAGACCTGTACCCCTGGGGATAAAAACACATTATATGTTTATTGAAAAAAAAAACCCTAGCTGTAAGTAAGGCTTAATTTTGCTTATACTGCAGTGATAATGATGGTAAATATAAGTATGCTGTTTTTATCACCCTTAGCGGATGAACTCAAGAGTTGTTTTTTTTTTTTAATTTTAATAACTGTCCAACATCTATTTCATTAGACCATTCTAAAATGACCATTTCTAATGCTTGTGATTACTGTTAAAATTTACAACCTTCCTCAGTGTTTCACAAAGTTTGGTCTATAGGTACTGGTGGTTCATGTTTATACTATTTACTCCTATTATATTAGTTCTCTATTGCTAGTGTAAAAAAATCACCACAAACTTTGTTGCTGAATACAACACACATTTATTATCTTGTAGCTTTGTAGGCCAGAAGTCTGAAGCAAGTCTCCTTCAGTTAAAATCAAGCTGTTTATAAGACTACTTTTATACCAGAAGGCTTTAGAATAAAACCCTTTTTTTTTCTTTGTTTCTTTCTTTTTTTTTTTTTTTTTGCCATTTCCAGCTTCCGTGGGCTCCTTGATTCCTCACTCATAGCCTTTCTATTTTCAAACTCAATAACATTGTATCTCTGATCATTCTTTTATAGTCACATTTCCCTGTCTCTCTCATCTTCTTGCCTCTTCCACTTTTACGAACCCTAGTGATTTCATAAGGCACATCCACGTAATATCCTTAAGTTGATCACATCTGCAAAGTCTCTTATACCATGTAAGGCAAGTTTTGGGGATTAGGACATGGACTTATTTGGGGATATTACTCTATCATATCTGTTAATAGTGTTAAGTGGTTTGGCAGTTTTGTTTTTTAAACAATGTTTTGTTTTGACATATTTCACAAATTTGCAATGTTGAGTCATTATCATTTTTATAGAAATCACATAGTCTCTCAATTATCACTTCCAAAATTAATTTTTAGTGAAAAATATGAATACAAATTTATTTATATTTCTTGATCCAAGATCAAGCTGCAAATACACCAAACAAAAGCACCATTTTGAATGACAACTTATACGAATTACTATTTAAGAATGAAACATATGTGTGTAATATCAAAGATGGAATGAAACAAAATCTGTGCTCTGTGAGGAGGGTATGTCAGTCAATAAAGTTTACATATGAAGAAAAATACATACGTCAAATCAGGTATGCCTTTTATCTTGAAAATTGTACTGTACTACTATAGCCTTTTATTTTATTTTATCATGCTATGTTAGTCACCATACAGTACATTATTAGCTTTTGATGTATTAAGGAAGGCACATATTGAATGGAGCATTGGGTGCTATACGCAAACAATGAATCATGGAATACCATAGCCTCTCGAAGATCAGATTACATTGGAAACTTCTCTATTCTTCTATAAAATTTAATGTTATTTTCAAGAACTATAAAAACAGTAAACTTCATGACAAATATGAAGACAAAAATTAAATTCAACTGGAGTTTGATGTTATGCCACAAAGCATATATCAAACATTTGACAATGTAAAGTATAGATTAAGAGACAGCTTTTACTTGGGACAGTAATAAAAAGAAAGTATGTATAGATCTACATAAACACTAGTGTTACATGGCCCTTTATCACAGTGTTCACTAAGTGTATTCAAAATCACTATAGCAGAATCACCTGAAATTACTGAGTAGGAGCTGAGTCAGAATCTATGCAGACCACAAAGTTCTTAAAAATCTGCAGTTTGAGAAACGTTATCTTATGTCACATATCCAAATATGTCATATTGTAAACATCACATATAACACATAGGATAGTAGGAGAATGTTAGGGATGAAGTGTGAGTTGTCATTAAAATCAAGATGGTTGCTAAAACTTGGGAGAATACTTTCTGCGGTGGAAAACTCTTAGAAATCAGAGTTGTTTTTTCTAATTTTTTCTTTATCATTTACCTAACTTTCTTTACATCATAGAATGAAATGTTCAGCATTACTGAATGAGTAAACAGATCATTAATATACCTTTAGAAATATAGAAAATAAGATAAAATTTTAAAAAATAGAAATCTTCATTGAATTATCTGAAGATAAATAACTCCTGTGCATCATATTAAAAGTAGCTTATTTTCACATAATGCACTGATTATGGATTTTTCTAATAGCAGAGTAACAGAAACATATTCAATGACATTACAATTCAGTTCATAGAAATTAAAGAGAACCCCTATAGACCCTAAGATGTTAAAATAATTATAAAGAAATACTATAAACAGCTTTATATTAATAAATAAGACAAATTTGATGAAATCAACTAATTCCTAGAAAGAGAGAAATTAGCAAAATTGAATTAAGAATTGGTCAACTTTGTAAATAGATCATGTAATAAAATTGAATTAATGAAAAATCTGCCCACAAAAGAAACTGGGGTAATCCTATCACACGCTTAAGCTAGAAAAGAAATACTAATCCTATGCTAACTTTCCAACTATTTTTATTATCTTAATATGGCTGTAAGACAAAAATATTAAAAAAAGTCAAAACCACAGAATAATATCCATCATGAATATATAAACAAAAATTAATTAAAATATTAACAAACTGAATCTGGCAACATATACAAATAAATCTTTATACACCATGACCAAGTAGGGCTTATGCAAGGACAGTTTGGTAGTTAAAATCCAGAACTCAGTGAACATAAATAATATTACCTACTACTACATATAATAGCATAGGAAAGACAAAACAAGTGAAAAAAACAAAAAACTTACACATGGTTATCTCAATAAATGGAGGGAAAGCATGCATCAAAATGTATCATCTGTTCCTGTTAAAAGCTTTCAGAAAATTCCAATACAAAAGAATTTCCTCGCAATTGTAATAGACAGTTACAAAACACCTACAGCTAACATCATAGTTAATGACAAGTGAGTGTTTCCCCATTCCACGTTGGGAATAAGACAACGATGACTCCTCTTAAAATTTCTATTCAATGTATCGGTGGAGGGGTCTAGCCAGTCAAATAAAATAAGAAAAACAAAATGCATAAAGATAGAAAAGAATGAATAAAACTGTCCTCACTTGTAAAAACAAACAAACAAAAAAACCAAAGAGATCTAGCAATATAAAACAAAACAAATAATAGACAATAACAAATTCTGAGCAGCTGAAATAGTTTTTCATGATTCCATTTTCTATTCTCTCAGCAAATCAATCATACTTCTCTTTTTTTTTTGTTAGTGGTTGCATGAGAGTTGGCATTATAATTTACAACTAATGCAAATCTACCTTCAAATAACACTGTATCACTTCATGTGTAATGCACGGTATCTTAGAAGATTCCCAAATTCTTCCACCTGTCTCTTAAAACTTTACTGTCATTTACTTTATTTATCTACATGCTATAATCACCTAATGTATTGTGACTATTATTCTGAACTAAGTCTTAGCTGTTAGATGAATTACAAAGGGAAAAATAAGATATTTTATTTTACTTGTAATTATTCCCTTTATAGTATTCCTCTGTTTTCTTTACATTTACCCATATTATGGAACTATGTATCATTTTCCTTTTCTATGAAGAACTTTGATTAACATTTCCTACAAGACAGGTCTACTGGCAAAAAGTTTCCTCAATTTTTATGTCTCTTAATATTTGGGTTTTTTTTTTTTAAGGACAATTTCACTAGACACAGAATTTTAGGTTAGCCTTTTTTTTTTCTTTTAACAACTAAAATATTTCATTATACTTTTATCATCTTTCAAGAGTGAGTGATTATTAAACCCTGTTACTTATTATAAGGTTGAGTTGCTAGCAAAGTAGAACAATAAATATTTTCTGTAGGGGTTTTAATCTCAAAGATTACTGAAGATGTGCTTATCTAAAATTAATCAGAAATTTGGAATTCATTTTTTAAATAAAAACTTAATGTTGAATAATTCATGCTAAACAACAGCAGTTTTAGGGAAGAGAACAAAACATTCGATGTTTAAAATAAATGAAAATTTTTTCTATTCAAAATTAAATAAAAACATTACAAGCCCTCTGGAGAGACACTTAGATTTGATTTTTCAAAGTGATCTACTTATAACTAGTTATAATTATTTCAATCATCTTTCTATTCAATTTATGAAATAAAGGCTTTGCTTTTTAATGGGTAATCTGCATTCTATTAAAGGCTGAAAGCAATGTTCATGGCTTAGTTATTCTTTGCTGAAATACACTCTTTTTTGAGACTCAATGCTTATCATATAGTTAAAACGCACATTTCAGAAAATTAGTTTCAGGCTTGAAAGACAAGAGGCACACATATATCCACTAAGGTTACAACCTAAAAAAATAATGCAACTTTGATTTCTAAAGTACTAAATGTCATGTTCTGTAACTCTTTGAGATAATGTAAGTTAGAGCCTAACTTTCAATAAAGTCTATATGGAAACAGTAAGTACAAAATAACAAATCCAGTATGCGTGTTTGATGTAATTAGGATGCTAATAGGAAATGCTTCAGTGAACAAAAGTCAAGAGTCCACATCAAATTTAAACTCAAGAACAATGCAGGTTTTTGAAATGCTTTATAAGAAAAAAGAACTATATTCTTACTCAAATTTCTTTACATCTGAAGTAGTTAAGTCACATACTTATGTCATACTTAAGTGAAGTTGATTTGACAGCATGTCATTTTTTTTTTTTTTTTCTTATCAGGTCTGCTGTGTGAAAAGGTGATGGTCTGTGAAGAGCTTATGTTCTCTTTTAGAGTTCAGTCCAATGTTCCTTGAGTTCTGTTTTGGTGATATTTTGAGTTTATAAAAAGCACGATATTAAGCTTGAACTCTCAGAGCCATAGTGTTCTCCTCTGCAAAATGAACATGATACTTAGCCAGGTATCGATACACAGGTAATTGTTTTGAACATGAATGATACATGTTATAATCCAATCCATTTACATACTAAATGGATGATGTTAAGTTCCAAAACTTGCAGTTAAATGAAATACTAGTGAACAACTTCACACACACAACCAAATTCTTAACATATGCTTTTCTTTAGTAGGCTTTAAAAATTAATAGGATTGGTCAAATAGCATTATTTATCTCAGTAAAGATTTCTTCAACAGCAGAGTTTTACAAAAGAATTATCCTAAAGGATGAAGATTGCTTCAATATTGAAATGTAAAAGAACAACAAAATTTAATATGAACTAAAACGATAATTAATTTGTTTTACTCAATTCACTACTTTGAATTGAGTACTCAATTCACTACTTTACTCCATTCACTACTAAAAAATAAAGTTTCAAAAAAATGAAGAGGAGTATATAGTTACTTAATACTGAAGTAGATATTCAGGTTTTCTTAATCCATATGCGTATATTTTGTTTTGATTTCCAGTACACAACCGTAGCCCTCACTATTTCTCCCAAGAACAAACTGAATACATAGCTCCATAGGGAGCAATTTCCTCAGAGAAATCCAGGAAATAGATCAATGACTCCTTACCATAAATCCCACCAAGACACTGTGTCATAAAATGGGTAGGGAAGTCCCAATTCCCAGCTGCCACCTGGGGAACAAGGGTTTGAACTGCACATCTAGTGCCCCAGCTCTCAGGACTCTCATGTGAAGGATGGACCCCCCAAAACACCACACTTTGAAAGCCAGTACAGCTGGCATTTCCTCACAGCACCCGCTGGACAGAGCAAAGAAACAGTCCTGGTTTTTTAGAACCTACTTATTTTCTATCAATCTTATTTCGATCTTCTGTTTAAAAATATGTGGATGAGAGTGCCAGGGGGTACTCAGTTGGTGAAGAGTTCGACTCTCGATTCTGGCTCAGGTCCTCATCTCAGGGTCCGAGGATTGAGCACCCCGGCCCTGCACCCACTGAGTGAGGGAATCTGCTGGAGATCCTCGCTCTCGCTCTGCCCTTCCCCCATTCACACATGCGCAGTCTCTAAATCAATCAATTCTATCATTAAAAGAAAATCTGTGGGACCTGTACCCCTGGGGATAAAAATATATGTTTATAAAAAATTTAAAAAATTAAAAAATATATATAAATAAAAAATAAATAAATAAATAAATAAAATCTGTGGAAGAAATAGCTTAACCACACTCAGTGGTGGTTCTTACCCATTCCCTGGCCAGAGCAGCGGGAGCTGCAGATCGGTCTTTCCGCAGTGGGAGGCTTGCTCCAGTCCCCGCAGGGAACCATGAAGAGGCACAGAGGGTACCTGTGCACCTTCAGAGCCGTCTGTGACTTAGGTTTCAGTCGCAGTAAAGTCAGGCATTGGGAAATTCCACTGATCCTGAAACTCCTCCTTCGACCCAGCCATTTTAGAAGAGGCGCAGCTTTTCCCTTTCAATCTCCTCAGGATTTCTGTGGAAAGAAATATGAGGCGTGACCTCCCCTGGGTGCTCATGGGAGACAGTGATGCGCATGTGCACAACTTTCCACGCGGCATCCACGTAAAGGACCCGCTGAGGGAGCTCCCTTGTTGCTCTGGGGGCGTCCTTTCAAATAGTGCAGAGGAGTGTCAGGGTTATACAGAGCTGTGATACGCAGGTTAATATCAAGTGCTCTTTGCGGAGACAGTGGTTAGCCCTTAAGTAACCACCAGAAGTCGCAGTCTGGATCCAGTTAGTGAAATTTCCACAAGTGAAGCAGCCAGTGGTAGTAGTAGCTCCAGTGGTAGCAACAGAGGCCAGCTCACCTCGCTGCCACGTAGCCCTGGGGCATACAACGCTGACGTCAGCAGGGTTTCCGACGCCAACGACGGCAGGAGTTACCGGCGGGAGCTTCTCTCAGGGTCTCTTCAGATTTTATGGTATGGATGCCGTTACTTTTACTTTGGTAGATTATTGTTCTGTTTGGAAGTCAAGGTTGGTGCTGCTGAAGTGGGTGTCCGCTGCAAGGAATTTGAGGACATCCTCCTCCATTTGCAGGATATGAAGGATTCCCGACATTGTGAAAGCTTCTGTTTCGGTTAGGGTGGGAAGCCGGGACAACTCCATAGAGACCCTGTGCGTATCTGTTACAGGTTTTTGCTTTATGCTTACCACGAGGCTTACATACACCTTAAAAGCTTAAAGTCCTGGCATTTCATAAAGCCTTTTAGAGGAATTCTGGCAATTCAGGAGGCGGTAAAACCCTATTTTTGGAACTTCTATTGCCTTTCATAATTATTAAAATATTCTCTTCTATTTTTTTAAAAAGATTTTATTTATTTATTTGACAGACAAGTAGGCAAAGAGGCAGGCAGAGACAGAGAGAGGAGGAAGCAGGCCCCCCACTGAGCAGAGAGCCTGATGCAGGGATCGATCCCAGGATTCTGGTATCATGACCTGAGCCGAAGGCAGAGTCTTCAACCCACTGAGCCACCAAGGCACCCCTTCACTTCTATTTTTATACTGTAGGTGATTCCCAAACTCTTTACGTCATCACAGTATGCATGTGATGAGGACATTGTTATTATCTGTGCTATAGAAAAGGTTATTCAGAGGGTAATGATCCGCTGAAGGTAATAGAATTAAACTTGCAAGAGCAAGAAACAGGACCCAAGTCTCCCAAGTTATAATTTGGTATGTTTTGTACTAATAAAACCTACCTAATAATAAATAAATACAATACAATAGTAATATGTGCTCCGCAATATAAAAACCTACCCAAGAAGTTTGTGTGTGTGTGCGCATATGTGTTTGTTAATGGTTTCTTGAGTTCCTGGAACTCCTCAGGACATGGATTTTTAAAACTATGAGGCCAGCCATTCAAATGATTTTTTGTTGTTGTTGTTCAAATGAGTTTTTAAAACAACTAGATTACTCCTATGTTTTACCACACTAATCCACGCAGTAACCAAACATTTTATTTTTCAGTTTCTGGAATGATTTTTTATTCTAATAAAGCAATATCATCATGCATAATTCTTATAAAGCAGTATTTTAAAAAGTTAAAAAGTTGCTGTTTGGAAATAAACTTATCTTCTTGACCAGTAAATTTCCTATATTCAAAATAGCTGAAGTGAAACTTCTAAGTTAGATTAAGAAAAAATGAGTATGCTTTGGTTCTTGTAGCCCAATATTGCAATGCTTATGAAAAGATATATAATCAAAAATATTTTGAGTGAGGAAAACATGGTTCTAGTCATTATTCTGACAATATATTATTTCACACTCACTTGACCCTTGTTGCACTGTCTTTTGCCGGCCATGTCAAAATCCTCCTGTTTTATAGTAAGTTATTTACAAAATTAGCAAATGCTTTGATGCTAATGTAATAAAGGATGTTTTTAAGGCTATTTCACTTATATTGGAACTTCATTTAGAATTACATCCTCAAAGTTCTATTTTGTATTATATTTCATATTCTACAAAATTTTCACGGTTCCCTACTCTTATATCCAAAAGGAACTGGGAATGGAAAAGCTATAGTATTTGAAAATAAATGAAACTGTCACATCCCTAGCATAGCCAAAGTAGTAACTGTTTTTATTCTACCAAGAACAGTTTGTTGTAGTATTTCCAACTCAATTATTTTTACAACAAGGCATTTGAGGACTTTCAGATAAAATGTAAATTTGGTCAAACTTCTACTGCTTTTCCATTTCCTATCCTTCTACATATATTTCTTTTACTAAATATTGAAACTTTTCAACCACCTTTTTAAAAGGTCTGAATTTTTACTTGATAAACAAAATACTTCTTTGATTTATTTACACTAAAGTAATAATAATCATAATAATTTTAGATCTCTGCAAAGAAATAAAATGAACATATTCTTGCTTTAAAAATTGTCCAGGTGATTGATGAAAGTAAAAAGTAAAACTTAGTGCCAAAAAAATACTAGACAAGAAAGATATTTGATAAGCTCAACTCTTCACTTATGAATGTTCAGTAATTATAAAATTTTTATTTTGGATTTTTAGTTATTTCATTCCCCTGAAAGAGGACACATCCATAACATCAGGATATCCCTGAAATAATATATCAGTGAATATTCAAGGTTATTATAATATTTAAAAATATTAATAAACATAACATGCTGGTCAACATCATGTCATATATAATATTAGCATAAGAAAGATTTGTCATTAAGCTTTGCTCTGTTAAATAATTGGTGGGGTAGCAGGAGTTGTCCCTGCTTTCATTTAGGTTCTAGCATTAGCTATAAGGCTCTTTATTTTTTGCCTTCCTTCACATAGTAAGATAGCACAGAGCTCCTAATGTTCCTGCAGAGACTTTTAACATGCATTACTTCCACTTAAATGTTCTTCTTAAGAGTCATTCCCATACAGGAGACTATAAAAAAGAATATTACCCACAAGAACATGACCACCATGACTAACTCCAATTTAACAAGAGAGTTGGACTCATCATGTCCTACATTCTAGGTTATCTAAGCTTCCACAAACAATTCAACCTTCCCAAATTCCTTAACATCTAGACACGGTGACCAGCACTTTGGTCTCTATGCCTTCTCATAATATAACTTGGTTGCTGTCTGTTTGCAGCCATCTACTCCCTTCTGTATTTCTCTTCATTCAGTGAAGATTAAGTACGTTTAGTTGTATTTTTTTAAGATTTTATTTATCTATTTGACAGAGATCACAAGTAGGCAGGCAGGCAGAAAGAGAGGGGAAAGCAGGCTTCCCACTGAGCAGAGAGCCCCATGTGGGGCTTGATCCTAGGACCCGGAGATCATGACCTGAGCCGAAGGCAGAGACTTAACCCACTGAGCCACCCAGGTGCCCCAATTTATTGTATTTCACCAATTGTATATTTCATCATTTATGATCATTCAATATAAATATATAATCTATTCTCCATACTTTCTTGACCTTCGTCCTTCTAACGAACTTTTCTTCCACCTTACCTCAGGCATTCTAATTGCTACAACTGAATTTTTTTTTAATTTATTTATTTTCAGCATAACAGTATCATTATTTTTTCACCACACCCAGTGCTCCATGCAATCCGTGCCCTCTATAATACTCACCACCTGGTACCCCAACCTCCCTCCCCGCCGCCACTTCAAACCCCTCAGATTGTTTTTCAGAGTCCATAGTCTCTCATGATTCACCTCCCCTTCCAATTTACCCCAACTCCCTTCTCTCTAACTCTCCATGTCCTCCATGCTTTTTGTTATGCTCCACAAATAAGTGAAACTGATAATTGACTCTCTCTGCTTGACTTATTTCACTCAGCATAATCTCTTCCAGTCCCATCCATGTTGCTACAAAAGTTGGGTATTCGTCCTTTCTGATGGAGGCATAATACTCCAAAGTGTATATGGACCACATCTTCCTTATCCATTCATCCGTTGAAGGGCATCTTGGTTCTTTCCACAGTTTGGCGACTAGCCATCAGGGAGATTCACATTAAAACTACATTGAGATATCACCTTACACCAGTTAGAATGGCCAAAATTAGCAAGACAGGAAACAACATGTGTTGGAGAGGATGTGGAGAAAGAGGAACCCTCTTCCACTGTTGGTGGGAATGCAAGTTGGTGCAGCCTCTTTGGAGAACAGTGTGGAGATTCCTCTAGAAATTAAAAATAGAACTTCCCTACGACCCTGCCATTGCACTCCTGGGTATTTACCCCAAAGATACAGATGTAGTGAAAAGAAGGGCCATCTGTACCCCAATGTTTATAACAACTGAATTTTTAAATAGCAATAATAGAGCCACCTCCTGAATCTCAATTTGTTATCCCCCTAACTAGCACCTTCTATCTTTATAGTTTAATCATTCAAATATCTTGATTCTAAAATTTTATTAGACTCTTCCATAACCTACAATCTACTGACCTTTTCATTTTTCATCAACCTCTCTGCTTGTAGGTCTTAGAACAAATTGCCAACATCTGTAATTATCCCCTTGCACATACAAGTTTGCTCTCCCTCCCTCAATTAAACTCTTGAAACCGGGGTTGTGGACTATAGCCACACTTGAATTAAACATCCTGTCTTGCAATGCAGCATGTATATATAGCTGGGGATACACGTGCACGTGCACACACACACACACACACACACACACACGCGCTGTGCATACACACACCTTTCATTAATCAACCTCTCAAGTGGGAGCTCCTATACTTAATCTATCAATTGCTTTTTCCTCCTTTTCTGTGAAACTAATTCCTTAAGTCTTCTCAGTCCTGAATCCGTTGACAATTCTGTTTCTTACACAAGTGAGCTAATTCAGGCAATCAAGAAATTTCCCACATCTACCCCTACCAAATTTGTCATACTTCCTTATTCTATCTTTTCCTCTGTTATACTGGATGACTTATAAATGTTTCCATCCAAGGCCAGAGTCTTCATGTGTGCATTTTAATCCTACTTGTGCACCTATATAAGAAATTACTATTTGCAAGTTTCTCTTTTTTCCTGAATAGCAATTCACATCAACATTAGGAAACACCGTAATATTTCACACAAAGCTAATGAACAAACAACACTCTCAACCCAACATCTCCCTCCAGTTGCCACTATACACTTTTCTGTGCTTTCGTGTTGTAGTAAATCATCAAAAAAGAGTATTCTACTCAAATTTTCTTCCTTTTTCTCCTATTGAAATCTCTTAAGTCCGGGCCAGTCAGATTCTTGACCCTACCAAATAGTAGAAAGAAGTCCAGTCATCTCCACTATGCCAGTCTAATGACCATTTTCACTCTACAGCTCATTCATTATATTAGCTGCATTTGATATAGTTTTGTTTTCTGTGATACCACTTTCTTTTTGATGTCATGTTACTACAGTGATCATTATAAATATTTATATGTATTCTTTTGTCTCCCCAAAAATCTGAATTCTATGATAACCCAAGATGATTTAGCATATTCTTTGTATATTTTCTCTTCCTAATTGTTTTAATAGAATTTATTTTTTAGAGTAGTTTTAGGTTCATAGCAAAATTAAGAGGAAGTTATATAGATTTCCTATATATCCACTGCCCTCACATGCATAGTATTCTTTGTTATCAACATTCCCTACCAGAGTGCTAAGTTTGTTATAACTGACAAGTCTATGTTAACACATCTTAATCACTTCAAATCAACTCTTAATTTTATACAGGCTATGGATATGGAGATGGAGATTTTTTTTCATGCATTCTTCATTAAAGATCATGCAGAGTATTTCATTGCCATAAAATTTTTCTGCACCCTAGCAATTCACCTCTTATCCCCACCCAATCCCTGGCAATCACTGATCTTGTTATTGTCTCTATAATGTCACATAGTTGGAATCATACAATATATAGCCTTTTCACATTGGCTTCTCTCACTTAGTGATGTGCATTTACGTTTTCTCCATATCATTTCATGGCTTGATAGCTCATTTCCTTTCAGTTCTGGGTAACATTCCGTTGTCTGGATGTACCACAGTTTATCTGCTCACCTACTGAAGGACATCTTGATGTTTTTGTGTGAGCGTAAGTTTTAACTCCTTTGGGTAAATATCAAGATATCCATAGATGGATCTTATAGTAAGAGTCTTTTTAGTCTTGTAAGAAACCTCCAAATTGTTTTCCAAAGTGGCTGTACCATTATGTATTCCTGCTAGCAATGAACAAGAGTTCTTGTTGCTCTACATCCTTGCCAGCGTATGATATGTCACTGTTTTGGATTCCGGCCATTCTAATAGGCATGTAGTAGTATTTCGTGGCTATTTTAATTTATATTTTTCTAACAGTATATCATGTGGAATATCTTTTCATATATTTATTTGTCATCTGTATATCTTCTTTGGTGAATGTCTGTTAAGGTCTTTGGCTTATTTTTTAAATCAGGTTGTTTTCTTTTTGTTGTGTTTTATGAGTTCACAGTATATTTTGAATAATAGTCCTTTAACATATTTGTCTCCTACAAATATTTTTCCCCTGTCTGTAGTTTTTCTTCTAATTCTCTTGACTTTTTTTTTTGCAGACCAGAGGTTTTAATTTTAATAGGGACATGGATCATGTCTTATCAAAGACGTGGATCATGTCTTTAATGTTGTATACCCAATGTCATCTAGGTTTTCTCCTTGTTATCTTTTAGGACTTTTATAGTTTTATGTTTTTCATTTAGGTCTGTGACACATTTCGAGTTAAATTTTGTGAAGGGTGTAAAGAGTGGGTCTAGTATCTATCTTTTTGTTTTTCTTTCTTTCATATAGATGTCTAATTGTTTCTGTGACATTTGGTGAAAAGGCTATCTTTACTTCACTGTATGTTCTTTTGTCAAAGATCAGTTGACCCTATTTATGTGGATCTATTTCTGGTCTCTCTGTTATTTTCTGTTGATCTATTTGTCTGTTTTCTTGCCAGTACCACACAGTCTTGATCACTGTGTCTTTATAGTATGTCCTGAGGTTGGGGATTGCCCAATCCTCCAGCTTTGTTCTTCAATCTTGTGCTGGATAGTCTGGGTCTTTTGCCTCTCCATGTAAACTTTAGAATCTTTTTTTTTTTTTTTAATATCCTCAAAAAAACTTGCTGAGTTTTGTTTTTTGTTTTTTGTTTTTTAAGATTTTATTTACTTACTGGACAAACGGAGATCACAAGTAGGCAGAGAAGCAGGCAAAGAGAAAAGAGGAAACAGGCTCTGCTGAGCAGATAGCCCAACATTGGGCTTGATCCCAGGACCCTTGGATCACGACCTGAGCCAAAGGCAGAGGCTTTAACCCACTAAGTCACCCAGGCACCCCACTTGCTGAGATTTTGATTGGAATTGTATTGAATTTATAGATCAAGTTGGTAAGGACTGACATATTGACAATATTAAATCCTTCCATACATGAATGTGGAATATCTCTCCATTTATATAGTTCTTTGATTTCTTTTATTGAAGTTCTATGGTTTTACTTATATTGATTCTGGCCAAATTTTGTTAAATTTATACCTACGTACTTTGGTTTTTTGGACTGCTAATGTAAATAGTATTGGGTTTTTAATTTCAAACTCCACCTGTTTACTGCTGATATGTAGGAAAGCAGTTAACTTTTTATATTAACCTTGTGTCCTGCAACCTTGTTATGATCAATTAGTTACTGGAGATTTTTTTTTTAATATATATATCCTTTTGGATTTTCCACCTAAAGTATCCTGCTATCTAGAAAAAAATGTCATTGTATTTCTTCCTTCCCAATTCTTTTTTTCATTTCTTAATACATTAGCTTGGACTTCTGGCATGATGAAAAACAGTGGTAAAAGAAGACATGCCTTGCTTTGTTCCTGCTTTTAGTGGGAAGGCTTCAAAGTTCTTACCATTACATTTGATGTTAACAGAAGGTTTTTTGCAGATACTATTTATCAAGTTGAGGAGAGAGTTTAGTGAGAGTTTTTGTCATGAATACATGTTGGATTTTGTCAAATACTTTTTTTTTTACACTATTGATTAGCACTGAGATTTCTAATACATAATAGATTCTATTCAGTCATAAAATTAATTCAAGAGATGTTTCTTTCAACAAAAAACTGTGATGGTCAACACTCAATCTTCAAACCACTAGCTATACCAAAAGACTTCCTTAGCTTCAGATGAATGACTGTATATATAAATTTGGGGTTAGTTGAGTTGGCAAATAGTTGTTACCTTCCTGAAATATTTTCTCTCTCAGAGATATTCAGCAATTGCCAGAGCTCTGAAGCATGTAACCACTGTCTCTTCAGCCTTAAAGGAAATGACAGACATCTGGAGAATTTCATCTGTAAGAGGATGAATGAGAAAACCCAAAGAGCATTAACCCAGAAGCCTCTGGCCTGTTTGACTGGAAGGACTTTAATAAAATTTTATAATATCGAATGAAGCTGCTCACTTTAAGGTGGGGTAGGGGGAAGAAAAGCTCACTTAAGTCGCTTATTTTCTAGGAGTAGATCTTAAGGTGGGGACTCTAGTTCAAATATTATTTGGGGAATGCTTTTCAGGAGAAGGAGAATTGAGAAAGCAGGGAAGGATAGAAGAAAGCTGAGCAAGAATGTATTCTCAGATATAGAAACCTACAGACAGGGGCATTCCTGTGGCTCAGTCATTACATGTCTGCCATTGGTTCAAGTCATGATCCCAGGTCCTGGATAGAGCCTGAGGCAGGCTCCCTGCTCAGCAGGAGGACGTCTCTCTCTACCACTCCCTCTCTTGCTGTCTCTCTCTCTCTCTCTCTGTCAAATAAACAAATGAAATCTTTTTTTTTTTTTAATAATTTTTTTAAATAATTTTTTATTTTTTATAAACATATATTTTTATCCCCAGGGGTACAGGTCTGTGAATTGCCAGGTTTACAACTTCACAGCACTCACCAAAGCACATACCCTCCCCAATGACCATAACCCCACCCCCCTTCTCCGAACCCCCCTGCCCCCAGCAACTCTCAGTTTGTTTTGTGAGATTAAGAGTCACTTATGGTTTGTCTCCCTCCCAATCCCATCTTATTTCATTTATTCTTCTCCTACCCACTTAAGCCCCCATGTTGCATCACCACTTCCTCATACAGGGAGACCATATGATAGTTGTCTTTCTCCGCTTGACTTATTTCGCTAAGCATGATATGCTCTAGTTCCATCCACGTTGTCGCAAATGGCAAGATTTCATTTCTTTTGATGGCTGCATGGTATTCCATTGTGTATATATACCACATCTTCTTGATCCATTCATCTGTTGATGGACATCTAGCTTCTTTCCATAGTTTGGCTATTGTGGACATTGCTGCCATAAACATTCAGGTGCATGTGCCCCTTTGGATCACTACGTTTGTATCTTTAGGGTAAATACCAGTAGTGCAATTTCAACATTTGAGGAACCTCCATGCTGTTTTCCAGAGTGGTTGCACCAGCTTGCATTCCCACCAACAAGGTAGGAGAGTTCCCCATTCTCCGCATCCTCTCCAGCATCTGTCATTTCCCGACTTGTTGATTTTAGCCATTCTGACTGGTGTGAGGAGATATCTCATTGTGGTTTTGATTTGTATTTCCCTGATGCTGAGTGATAGGGAGCACTTTTTCATGTGTCTGTTGGCCATCCAGATATCTTCTTTGCAGAAATGTCTGTTCATGTCCTCTGCCCATTTCTTGATTGGATTATTTGTTCTTTGGGTGTTGAGTTTGCTAAGTTCTTTATAGATTCTGGACACTAGCCCTTTATCTGATATGTCCTTTGCAAATATCTTCTCCCATTCTGTCAGTTGTCTTTTGGTTTTGTTAACTGTTTCCTTTGCTGTGCAAAAGCTTTTGATCTTGATAAAATCCCAATAGTTCATTTTTGCCCTTGCTTCCCTTGCCTTTGGCGATGTTCCTAGGAAGATGTTGCTGCAGCTGAGGTCGAAGAGGTTGCTGCCTGTGTTCTCCTCAAGAATTTTGATGGATTCCTTTCTCACATTAAGGTCCTTCATCGATTTTGAGTCTATTTTAGTGTGTGGTGTAAGGAAATGGTCCAATTTCATTTTTCTGCATATGGCTGTCCAATTTTCCCAGCACCATTTATTGAAGAGGCTGTCTTTTTTTCCATTGGACATTCTTTCCTGCTTTGTTGAAGATTAGTTGACCATAGAGTTGAAGGTCTATTTCTGGGCTCTCTATTCTGTTCCACTGATCTATGTGTCTGTTTTTGTGCCAGTACCATACTGTCTTGATGATGACAGCTTTGTAATAGAGCTTGAAGTCTGGAATTGTGATGCCACCAACTTTGGCTTTCTTTTTTAGTATCCCTTTGGCTATTCGAGGTCTTTTCTGGTTCCATATAAATTTCAGAATTATTTGTTCCATTTCTTTGAAAAAGATGGATGGTACTTTGATAGGAATTGCATTAAATGTGTAGATTGCTTTAGGTAGCATAGACATTTTCACAATATTTATTCTTCCAATCCAGGAGCATGGAACATTTTTCCATTTCTTTGTGTCTTGCTCAATTTCTTTCATGAGTACTTTATAGTTTTCTGAGTATAGATTCTGTGCCTCTCTGGTTAGGTTTATTCCTAGGTATCTTATGGTTTAGTGTGCAATTATAAATGGGATTGACTCCTTAATATCTCTTTCTTCTGTCTTGTTGTTGGTGTAGAGAAATGCAACTGATTTCTGTGCATTGATTTTATATCCTAGCACTTTACTGAGTTCCTGTACAAGTTCTAGCAGTTTTGGAGTGGAGTCTTTTGGGTTTTCCACATATAGTATCATGATATTTGTGGTGGGTTTTTCATAAATGGCTTTGATAATATTGAGGTATGTGCCCTCTATCGCTACGCTTTGAAGAGTTTTGATCAGGAAGGGATGCTGTACTTTGTCAAATGCTTTTTCAGCATCTATTGAGAGTATCATATGGTTCTTGTTCTTTCTTTTATTAATGTGTTGAATCACATTGATTGATTTGTGGATGTTGAACCAACCTTGCAGCCCTGGAATAAATCCCACTTGGTCGTGGTGAATAATCATTTTAATGTACTGTTGAACCCTATTGGCTAGTATTTTGGTGAGAATTTTCGCATCTGTGTTCATCAAGGATATTGGTCTATAGCTCTCTTTTTTGATGGGATCCTTGTATGGTTTTGGGATCAAGGTGATGCTGGCCTCATAAAATGAGTTTGGAAGTTTTCCTTCCATTTCTATTTTTTGGAACCGTTTCAAGAGAATAGGAATTAGTTCTTCTTTAAATGTTTGGTAGAATTCCCCCGGGAACAAACGAAATCTTAAAAAAGAATAAGAGGGACCCCTGGGTGGCTCAGTGGGTTAAGCCTCTGCCTTCAAGCTCTATTACAAAGCTGTCATCATCAAGACCCTTAACTCTATGGTCAACTAATCTTCGACAAAGCAGGAAAGAATGTCCAATGGAAAAAGGACAGCCTCTTCAATAAATGGTGCTGGGAAAATTGGACAGCCACATGCAGAAAAATGAAATTGGACCATTTCCTTACACCACACACAAAAATAGACTCAAAATGGATGAAGGACCTTAATGTGCAAAAGGAATCCATCAAAATCTTTGAGGAGAACACAGGCAGCAACCTCTTCGACCTCTGCCGCAGCAACATCTTCCTAGGAACAACGCAAAAAGGAAGGGAAGCAAGGGAAAAAATGAACTATTGGGATTTCATCAAGATCAAAAGCTTTTGCACAGCAAAGGAAACAGTTAACAAAACCAAAAGACAACTGACAGAATGGGAGAAGATATTTGCAAAGGACATATCAGATAAAGGGCTAGTGTCCAGAATCTATAAAGAACTTAGCAAACTCAACACCCAAAGAACAAATAATCCAATCAAGAAATGGGCAGAGGACATGAACAGACATTTCTGCAAAGAAGACATCCCGATGGCCAACAGACACATGAAAAAGTGCTCCATATCACTCGGCATCAGGGAAATACAAATCAAAACCACAATGAGATATCTCCTCACACCAGTCAGAATGGCTAAAATCAACAAGTCAGGAAATGACAGATGCTGGAGAGGATGCGGAGAAAGGGGAACCCTCCTACACTGTTGGTGGGAATGCAAGCTGGTGCAGCCACTCTGGAAAACAGCATGGAGGTTCCTCAAAATGTTGAAAATAGAACTGCCCTATGACCCAGCAATTGCACTATTGGGTATTTACCCTAAAGATACAAACGTAGTGATCCAAAGGGGCACGTGCACCCGAATGTTTATGGCAGCAATGTCCACAATAGCCAAACTATGGAAAGAAGCTAGATGTCCATCAACAGATGAATGGATCAAGAAGATGTGGTATATATACACAATGGAATACTATGCAGCCATCAAAAGAAATGAAATCTTGCCATTTGCGACAACATGGATGGAACTAGAGCGTATCATGCTTAGCGAAATAAGTCAAGCGGAGAAAGACAACTATCATATGATCTCCCTGATATGAGGAAGTGGTGATGCAACATGGGGGCTTAAGTGGGTAGGAGAAGAATCAATGAAACAAGATGGGATTGGGAGGGAGACAAACCATAAGTGACTCTTAATCTCACAAAACAAACTGAGGGTTGCTGGGGAGAGGGGGTTTGGGAGAAGGGGGTTGGGTTATGGTCATTGGGGAGGGTATGTGCTTTGGTGAGTGCTGTGAAGTGTGTAAACCTGGTGATTCACAGACCTGTACCCTTGGGGATAAAAATATATGTTTATAAAAAATAAAAAATTAATTTAAAAAAAAAAAAGCCTCTGCCTTCAGCTCAGATCATGACCTCAGGGTCCTGGGATTGAGACCCACATCAGGCTCTCTGCTCAGCAGGGAGCCTGCATCCCACCCCTCCGCCCCTCCCACCTGCCTCTCTGTCTACTTGTGATCTCTCTCTCTGTGTCAAATAAATAAATAATAATCTTAAGAAAAAAAAGAAAGAAAGAAAAAAAAAAAAAAGAAAAAAGAAGCCTACAGACAAATTCTGGAGCACAAATTGTAACATTTTCCCACCTTGAAGCAAGGGACTGCCCTTTGGTATCTCCTTGTCAATCAGGCATTAGAGGAGGTCTGTGTAAGGTGGCTTCCATTTGGCCATGCTGCATTCTTTTTTTTTTTTTTCTTCCTTCCTTTTTTAAAGATTTCATGTATTTATTTGAAAAGCGAGAGAGTGAAGAGCTGGGGGTATAGAGGGGAGGGCAGAGGGAGAGGGAGGATCATACTCCCCATTCCAAGACCCTGAAATCATGACCTGAGCCAAAGGCAGATGCTTAACCTATGGTGCCACTCAGGAAACCTCAGCCATGATGCATTCTTAAGCAGGAAACCTGAGTTATCAGGCAACATTAACAGAACTAGAGGAGGGAAACCACACTAGCCTCTCCTCTTAGAGCTGACACTTACATAGCCCATATGTGTCAGTTTCCCTACAAAGAGATGCTTTTCTCCCAGCTTTTTCATTTGGGATGTGACCCATACACACACAGAATATTTTTCCTTAGCAGTATAGCTCAGTAAGAGTGAGCTCAGTCAAGTTAAATCCAACAGGTCTAGACACCTCCATTACAAGATAAACACTTGAGTGTCCCTCAATGCATATAAAATAGAGATTGCATTTTAGAAAGATGAGGGACTTAATGAGTTTCATTTCTGCTGTCAATGCCTAGGACACAGAATTAGAACCTCTGAACTTTGCAAAGAAGTGTAACCAAGATGTATAACAGTCACCAAAAAAACATTAAGTTGTTTTCCCCTGGTGGATTATGTGTGATTGAATTATTTAAAATAATACTAAATAAAAATTTGTAAAGCTATTTTTGTCATAGGTCATCCATATAGAAGAAAATCGTTTTTTAAATTGTTTCCTTCAAGTATGAAATATTATTCTATCTTATGCCATAATTAAAATGTTAGACATAATTAAACATAATAAACATAGTTAAACATAATTAAAATGTTAAAATAAAAAATAAAAACATGAAAATGTCATTACTGTGTTTAGATTTTGCCGAGATTGTCTGCGTGTATGGCAGGAAAGGAAACAAGCTCTCAATGTTTTTCATAAGAACACAAACCTAATGAGGTGTCACTTCATTAAACTATTGTTATTCACTCTTGTTCTCATTGTACTTTTTGCATAAAACAATTAGCCTTTTATGCTATATGGTATATAAATTTTGTATTTATTATTTTTCCCTAAAAACAAAAGCACTATATCATTCTTTTTTATATACTCACCTTTAAAAATAGTAAAACATTTTCCCCAATCCTATTCAATCAACCCACATTTCTTTCTTTTGGGTTAATTCCTACCACAATAAATTTGATTAATATCCTCCCAGATACTCGGGTTGAATGAATGAATAAATAGTATTACAATTTTTCCTCTTTTTTTTTCTTTCTTTTTACAAATTGATTTTCACAAATATCTACTTTTCCAACTTCATAGAATTTTCATTCCCACTTTCATTATACTTGTTTAGGATTTTTTCAAAAGTTTTCTTTACCTATGTGTTTGCTTCCCCTTACAATCTGTCCATAAAATTGCTACAGTGTCTACCATAATATTGTATTTTGGTAACACAACCTGAATGTCAGTATTCTCTTTTTTAAGAGCTTTTCCTACCTCTCCATTGCCTGGTTAAAATGGTATAACTTCCTGGCAATAACGTGTAAGACATTGTAATATGGCTGTCATGTTGCTTTTGATACTGAATGTACATATATTCCCTAAGTCTGCCCTATAATCCCATTCTTCAACCTCAGGATAACCTTTCATATATCTGAAATATGATTCTTTTCATACCTATTCTACTCCTCATTTTCTTTCCACTTGGCTAACATGATCCTTTATTCATATACCTCTTAACTGTTACTTCTGAAGGAAGCATTTATTACTTAGTAGTTATATATGCTATCTTTCCTTGTTCCTTATGCACACTTTTTGCTAGCTTTTAAATTTGATTCTGCCAGTGCTAAATTTTCTATTTTGGTATTAATGTTGTTATATAGCAGTTCCTCTTAATTAGAGTTGATTTTTATCTAGAAGTGTGAAATAGCAGTGATTTTCTTCCAGGAATTTAAAAAGATTTTTCATCGTATTTTAGTTTCTTATCTTTCTTATTCAAGAAAGTTGTCAGCCATGCTGTCATTCTTTGAAAATAATATGTGTTATTATTATTATTTTATTTTTATTTGAATATCTTTTCAAACTTTCATTCCTTTTGTGCTTCTGTAATTTAATCACGATAATATCTGGGTAATGGTTTATTTTTATCATGGTTAAAACTTACTGTGCTTCCTGAATCTGAAAATACATGTTTTCATTTTATCTAGAATATCCTTAACATTTCAGTTTAAGGACTGTTTTGTTCATTCTCTTGATGGAACTTTTTTGATCCTACGTGTGTCATAACCTTTCTTTATACATTTCTTAATGTTTCTGTGATGTTTCTGCATTGTTTGACCAATTCTTTATTGGATTATACCTGATTTACTGTTTAGTCCACCATTGCATATTTAATTTCAACTTGGTTGTTTTTTTCAAATCTACATTATCTATTTTTTTTTTACAGAGGTCTTTTTTTGTTTATATTCTATTTTTTAAATTAATTTAAATATTTTAAAAATACATGTTTTATTTCTTGGATGCCTAAATCCTTTCATTTTATTTAATTTTACATGTGTGTGTATTTATTTTTTCCAAGTTTTTATTTAAATTCCCATTAGTTAACATACAGTGTGATACTAGTTTCAGGTGTAGAATATAGTGATTCATTGCTTAAATACAACAGCTGGTGCTCATCACAAGTGCCCCCTTTAATATCCATCACCTATGTATGTATTTATCATGCTAACAGATGGATTCTTATATCATGAGATGCTTAACATTTTACTTAAGAGGATTTGTGACAGCTTCTGCCAGATACATCAACTGTATCACTACCTTACAGTGTCTTTGTATGTTAATTTCTCAGTTACAGGATTCTGAATGGACATGTCGGCTCAAAGACATGATTTCTTGTTTTCTGCCATGGAATCAAGGCAGGCAGTCAAGTTTCCTTTCCGTAGACCATTCTTTAATTGAGGGGTATATTCCTTAAAATTATTTACTGTAATTCCCATCCTTGTTACAAAAATCCTTATCATAGACTGTCCCAAAGCTTTATCTTCTGTCTTGCATCCCCACCCCCACTCACATACACATCTAGGTATTCAACACAGCATTTTTGTTAATAAGACAGGCCCACTCCCCTAGGTGCCACGTCATAAAATTATGCATTCAAAGTTTGCACTTATTTTCTTCCAAACTAACCTATATACTTAAGACTATACTTAATTATTTTATCCTTAGATTTTTGTTGTTCTAGCAAGAGGAATTTCAGATTAGCTATTTTGTTATGTTTTTAGAAACAGAGCCCTTCCTACCCACAATAACACTGAATGCATTCATCATGATATATTTCTGTTACTTGTTAACTGTATTATGTACTCTTTTGTCCTGAACTGTAGTAAAAGTAAGAAAGAAAATCTATTGCAATTTGTTACATGAATTAATGAGTTGAACTAAATGGTCAACTTAATCTACCCAATATATTTTGTGCTTGTGTTTGGGTCATTAACACTTTTTACAATAGTGATTTGTATGGAACCCAAATCTTTAGTTTTGTCATTATTTTATTTTTACATAGAAAACTAAAGAATATTTGTTCTGTATCACAGGCTAAAGGTTAGTTTTATAAATTTGCTAGGATTAAATAAAGCAACTCCAAAATTGCAATAATGTAACATAACTAAGGCCATAATTTTATCCATCCTACTGTCATGCAGATTGGCAAGGCCCTCTGTTTATAGTAGTCTGTCCAAGATCTAGGCTGAAGACATTCCATTTTAATATGTGCTTCCAATGATACTGCAGTTAGAAGGATGCTCAAGAGTTCCTCTAAGACCTTCTGTGCAGACATGACACATATCACAAGTACTCACATTTCTTTGACTAAAAAAAGTCAAGAACAGACCTCTCTTAATTAAGAGCCTTAAAAAAATGTACATTCCTATCATGTATGCAAAAAATAGAGGACAAAACTATTGGCATAACTTGAATGACTAGCATAGCCTTCCCTTCTAGACTGCAGAATTTAGTTTAATCTGCTTTCTAGGTAAACTACTTACCCACAAAGTTCTCAAGTAAGACAATTTCCTATTCAGTTATGAGACTGAACTCAGAGTCCAGAATCTTTGATTGGTGTTCTTTGTCATGAGGGAAGAGGGATACTTGAGACCTTAGTTTTGCTTTCTGGAAGAATTTTATGTGTCAGTTATTCTCCAGAATCACTGTAATATCCCCCAATTACATTAGTTTTTGGCCTTAATATCTTGAGAGAGAACAAACATATTTATCTTATTTTCAGCCAGTAGATTATGAGGGGCCTTAGGTAGCTTCAAATCTCAAAATTATTAGCCTATTAATACAGACTAGTCAATATAACTCTCCTTAAAACTTAATTGGCTTTGTGTTTCTTTTTTATTATAGATAGCACTCCAAGATACTCCACACTCAAGATAATTTTCATAATCTATTTCTTATATTTATATACATTTTTACTTCCCCTATACCTTCCTTTTGGTTTAGCCTCAGGTAGCTTGAGCCGACAGTGCTAAAAAGATAAATGAATAATCTCTTTTCCCCGAAGTATTTTTGTCCAATTGAAAGAAAGTGTTTACTATATACCACACTATTAGCCACTTGATGTGAAACCTCTTAATCTGTACAGAAGTTTGAACAAGTGTGATGTGCATATAGTTGATTTCATAATTGGTGTAATAATGAGTTTTAAATGTTTTTGTTTAAAACAGAGCTTTCTTCATTTTATATTTTAGAATATAAACAGAGTCCTTCCTACTCACATGAAATTATCAAAGTGCATGAAATTATCAAAGTTTTGTACCTTCTATTCCTTTTCATTCCTTTTAGCAAACCTGAAATTAATATGTCTTCTTTTTTGTAGTCAATAGCAAATGACACACACTACTATTTATATTCCAAGAGAATTCCCATTTTCATCTTGACTATGTTTCCAGGATCACCAAGGCAGGAGGAGGGAACAACATAAGTAGAGTTGGCTTTTGATGCTTTCTGCCCAGAGTTATCTCCCATCACTTAAACTACTATACTATTGCCAAAACAAGTCACAAAAGCCATTCCTAAATTTAGGGGGAAAGAGAAACACATATGCTTCAATGAAGCATTGACCCAGAAATTTTGGGTCAGGCAGCATTAATGTCTAACCCATTGTCTGTGTACAAATAGCACAAAGGAAAGAATGAAGATCTGTATGTAAAAAATGAAGTCTAGATGGGGTGCCTGGGTGGCTCAGTGGGTTAAGCCTCTGCCTTTGGCTCAGGTCATGATCTCAGGGTCCTGGGATGGAGCCCCTCATCAGGCTCTCTGCTCGGCAGGGAGCCTGCTTCCTCCTCTCTCTTTCTGCCTGCCTCTCTGCCTACTTGTGATCTCTCTCTGTCGGATAAATAAATTAAATCTTTAAAAAGAAAAAAATGAAGTCTAGAACTTCATTTCAGCATCATTTTTTGAGAATACATATTCTCTTTCACAGCAAATGCTCTTAATAAAGATCTTCCAACATTTTAATTTTATAATACTGAGTAGTCATAAATTGAAGATACAAGATTTGCAAATTTATAGGAGTTTTATTTTGTTCACAGATCATAAAGTTTAAGACACATATCCTCGGAAATTTTAAAAACATGAATAATTAAATATTTTGATTTGGGATGTAGAGTTAAACCTGGTTAATTGCCTTTACAAAAAAAATGAACAGTATAGTATTTAACTGGAATATAGTAATCAAGTTTCCTTTGGAATACCTGATATATTTTCATTTGCATGGTTCTTGTATTTTGAAATCCATTTCACCTATATACTTTTTAACACTTAACTTTTTTAAAAGTCTGTAAGGTAAATTATTTGAATAAAGGAGAAGTAAAGATTTCTTTTATACTTTCAAAAATTTTTCAAGTCAGCATCACCACAGAGAACCCTGCAGGTAGATTTGATATGCCAGTTTTTCTTTGATGCTGCTGAATGAATCAATTTAGATTCTTATTTACAGACCCAAAACGCTATTGAATATGCCAAGGGGTTTTTTTTCCACACAGTGATTCTGCTTGTGTTTTGGTTTTTGTTGTCCTCCCCTGCCCCACCATCCTACCCCCTCTTCGGTATTAATTCAGATGCAGTGAGTGCCTGGCTTCCAGGCATTTGCATGGCAATAACACCAAGTGGCAAGCTAGTAGGCACTGGCCTGGAGCCAAAGAAGCTGAGCTGCCCTGGGCTTCCTTGTGCTTTCACTACTTCTTCAATGGATCTTTGGTATTAGCTTAAAAAGGTACAATAAATCAGGCTGTTTCTTCAGTTGAAATGCTATGATTGGATTAAAGAGCATTTTAATATTTTACAGGAATCTCAGAACATCTGTTAAAATCTAGCTGAATATGCTGTGGTCTAATGGACTGGAAAAGCATTTTGTGACTGTCCACTCTAGTAATTTTCTCAGCTGCCTTTCTTATCGTTAATGTTTCAGCAATTGCATTCTGTGTCACTGAGTGGTCAGAGCAATTTCCGCTCACAAGTCAAAGCTAGGCAGTTATCCTCTTTTTCTTTTCTGTTTTTTTTTTTTAAATTCTTTACCTTCCCTTCCCTCCTCCCCTCACCCCCTCCTCCTGTGATGGTTTTGACTTATGGTAAATATCTTCACCTAAAACCCCTAAAGTCTCAAAGGTGTTTGACTGTAACTAAAGAAAGTATGAATTCTAAACAAAAATTATTATCCTACTACTTTAATAATCCATTTCAGAATTTACGTAACACCTATTTAAAGAGTAGACTCGCTTTTTTCCAAGGAATGTAGTCTAGAGAAACTAAATAAAAAAGAGCTTAGATGTTTTCTCTTTTGCACATACACACAAGTAAAAATGAACAACTTTTCATTGTTTCATGATTTCAAAATGAAATGTGAGCCTATTTTTTTGAAATGTGAGCCTATTTTAAAACCTTAGTCTTGCATATCACTAATGTAAATTTGTTCCTCTATTTGCTATCAATTTAATAACTGCCTTTCATTGTTTGCTACATTTCAGAAATGATGCTAGATTCTGTGCCTAATCTCTATGACACTGTGTGTTTTATTGTCTGCATAGTATTTATTGACGTTTAGCAAACAGTGTTTTTATATGATTGCTGTATGCTTCCCTGTATACACATTTGAATGTAAGATCGACAAAGGCAAAGTATTTCTTCAATTTTTTAATTAATTTTAATTACTAATCTTGTTTAATAATTACAGGCACCATGCCCCACCTTTCCATTGTGCAGACATTAACAGCAGCCGTTCAGGGCCTGGAGCACATGCCACTCTTCAGTGTTTCGACTTATTTATTTTCTTCCCTTTTATGTCTAGAACAGTACTTGGAATGTAGACAGTACTGTGTAAATTAGCAATTACCACTGGGGAAAAGTATGTGATTAGGTAGGAGTGCGAGGTTTCTCCAAAATATTGAAGATACATATATATATATGTGTGTGTGTATATGTGTGTGCCTATACATATACATATATATGTAAACATACATATACAAACACACATAATCACCTAGGTATATATATAAACATTTTATATGTGTTATTTCTATATTACATGTTACTATTATTAAATATACAAAATACATTTCTTGTGTAAAAAATACTGTACATGCATGCATAAAATATGATTTACTCACACACATACACTTGTTCTTGTATGCTTGAATTTTCATTTTATTACTCTTTAAATTGTTCGCTTACATTATACATATTTTTATATATGGTGTAGTTCACTAAAAGCATTAAAAGAGTAAGTATAGTGAGAAAATAATTTAAGGAGCTTAGATGAGAAAGAATTAATATTCAGCCACATAGAATGTTGCAGTTTAAGATTTCAGAGATTGTATATTTCTGATTACAGTAATGTATTGGCATGGCAGTGGAATATGAAGTTAAAGTGTAATGCAATGAAAATTGCTTTAGTGAATTAGTTCAAGGATTTGTGAGGCCAGATTTAATAAGCTTCCTATAGCTCTTGACATCATGAAGGATGATGGCAGGTTAGTCAATTGGAATAAAAGTGTCACTCAGGAGCCCAAACTAATTTGGAAAAATAACCATGAGTGGTAGAGTTATCAGATTACTATAACTATAAAGATACTGAAATTCTGCAATGTATTTTTAGTAACAGTCTTAAAATCAACGCATGTTGTCAGATTCCTGTTATTTCCCTTACCTCTATTTTTCAAAGAAGTGAATTCACAGAAGTACCTACTGCAGTCTCTGTCCCCTCTAGATTCTTAACACAATGTAGGCATGAAGCAGAGTATTAATGAAATTCTAGTTCTCCTTTCTTCCTCCACCATTCAGGCATGAAGAATTCACAGATTCCTAAGACAATCCATAGTTTTCTGACTGCTTCCATGGAAGAAAATAAAACAAAATCACTTATATTGATCTTATGTCTATTTTCCTATGATATGATCCACATGTCATGATTTGTGATGATACAAATTGATCTAACTCTTTCAAATTTTGGCTTGCTGAAAACAATGCCATATGATTGACCATGAGATTCATACCTATTTTGTTTGTTATTCTCCCTACTCAGAAGTAGTACAACAGACCCATTAACCATTCCATGAGTAAGGTTTCTGTGCCTGATTTCTAAACATGTCATTTCTTGCTATCCTATTTTATATGATTGAACTTCTGATTGTTTACTTTTTTTCCAGGATCCTAATTTCCAAATTCATTGTTAATACATTGTGGCTAATTAGTTTCTCTGAGGAAATAAAAGTTATTGTTAACAAATAATGTTTAATGTATTTGGAAACAAGCATTATGTTTACATAGCTTTTTCCTTCCCTGTGCTAAATCTCTTTTCCTTGAGTTTTCTGCTTTTGGATAGATCTTTAGATCTTCACTATCTTTCACACTTTATCCTTGACAGACAACACTTCACAGAAAGAACCAAACTAAAATTGTACCTTAATCCTCCTTATTCTACACTTTGAGTGAAGAGTGAAAATTCCATACATTTTTGAAAATTGCAACACACTGATGGACATTCTGCCAACTAGAAGACCTTTTTTTTTACATGTTAATGTTAAGCCACATAGTAGCCATTGTAAATTTTAGTTGTTTCACTCACTGAAGTAGAAACATAATTTTTCATTATTCTAGTCAATTTATATTCAAAAAAAACTTTCTAGATGCTCATGTTCCTTTAGGACTATGACTCAAATATATAACTTATGTTCCATTGTCATTGCTCAATGAAATCCATGAACTTGGTCAATTCCCCATATATAACTTTAACCTAATAAACTAAATGAAAAAAAAATACTGAAAGGAATATAAATTTATTTAAAAATAATCAATCCTGGGCACCTGGGTGGCTCAGTCAGTTAAGCCACTGCCTTCAGCTCAGGTCATGATCCCATGGTCTTGGGATCAAGTCCCACATCAGGCTTTCTGCTCAGCAGGAAGCCTGCTTCTGTCCACCACCCCCTCTCCCTGCCTGCCTCTCTGCCTACTTGTAATCTCTGTCTATCAAATAAATAAATAAAATCTTTAAAAAAAAATAAGCAATTCTTAGAAGCCAAAGGGAACTCAAAATTAGACTAAAAATAAGACACAATGTTGAAGAAAATTAGACTTCTTACCCAAGTAAACTATATAATACATATGCGGCATTTTTTTTTTAAAGATATTATTTATTTATTTGACAGACAGAGATCCCAAGCAGGCAGAGAGAGAGAGGAAGAAGCAGGCTCTGCTCTCCCCGTTGAGCAAAGAGCCTGAGGTGGGGCTTCATCCCAGGACCCTGAGATCATGACCTGAGCCAAAAGCAGAGGCTTTAACCCACTAAGCCACCAGGTGGGTTAGGTGCCCCAGATATGGGGCATTTTTTTTTTTTTAACTTCTATAAAGTAAAGAAAGTAAATTTATTCCATAGAAATCATTCTAGTTGACTTGAAGTAAAAACATCATGCTGAGTAAAATATAATTATCAAGAAGGGGAAATAAAAGAGAACATAAAAATGAATACAAAAAGTTCAGACTTACACATTTAATCAAGAGTAAAGAAAAATGTGAGAAATTTATCACTGAGAAAATTTAAGCATGACCCAACAGTCTGTTATAACTCCAAGTTCTGAGTGGCAGAAAATAAAATTTATGACAAATGTGATGGTCCATAAGTCATAATTGATTTAGATTTTTAAGACTGTGATTTAGTTCTTAGCATTGACTGGTAAAGGTAGAAGTTTTGAGTTATTTTTAGGTTAAATCAATTGAAATGTTTACTGGAATAAGAGGAAAAACAAATAAGAACTAGCTGGTAGCTCTAATTGCTAAGCAAAACCTTAGGAATAAGAAAAAAAAAGAAAAAAGTATTTGAAGTTTAATGAAATTCAGATCCAAATAATGGGAAACAGAATAACGATTATTGGAAGAAACGGAAACTTATGACTGGAGAGGACTAGTTTTCTCTCTGGGGGAGAAAACTCCGGATTTTTCCCCTTCTGTCTTTAATGTTGTGATTCTGATAGCCTGGAACTAAAGGTATGACAAAGTCATTCATTATGAGGTCAAAGCTGAAAATCTATCCCAGATTGTACTCACAAACAGTTCATGCTTTCCAGTCATTGGGGATATTCATGCTAACCCAAACCCTCTAAAATAGTATAATGTATAAATAAAAATGACTTCATTATTATGCACCACTGGCCCAAATCCTGTAATCCTAGAATTTTGCCAGATTTGTTTATGTCAAAAAGGCAGCAAGCCAATAGAGCCAATAGTAGGGTAATAATAAGGAATGCTGGACTGTTCCTAGGTTGAAAGAACTAAGAGCTTGAGAGTGGCTATACCACAGGCATCCAAACTCTTACCCTAACCCTTTGACATAGGGAATTATTAAAAGGATAGCTGCACTTAAAAATAAGAACAAAGGAGCAGCTGGATGGTTCAGTCAGTTAAGTAACCAATTCTTGATTTTATCTCAGGTCATGATCTCAGGGTCTCCAGGTTGGGCTGGGCACTGTGCTTGGCACGGAGCCTGTTTAATATTGTCTGTCTCTCCCTCTCCCTCTGCCCCATCCCCACCCACCCCCACTCACAGGTTCATGTTCTCTCTCTCTCTAAAACAGACAAAACAAAAAACAAAAAAAAAAAAAAATAAGAACAAGATTTATGATGCAGTGATTCAAAGTAATCCAAGGCAGGATTCACATGGAACGGTGGGACTCATACTGAAATCCTAAATTGACATCCCACCTCCACTCATGTGAAAATTACATTTTAGGGTCTCACTAAGATTTTCATCTCAACCTATAGCTACAGGATGGTTATCACTAGCCTACATATGGAGAATATCAAGCAAATTAAGATGTGTTCACATGGAAAAACTCAAGAGACAATTAAGAAGGAAAGGAAAATGAAAGTGGTAAAATGAATAAAACAACATATACAAATGAAACAAAAATGGAGGAAACCGATTGAACAGAAATGCTTACTAATATTTTAAAATCCAGAAAGATGGTATAAAAATTTGAAACAAGAAGTAATAATAATAGTCAATAGGATTCAAGAAATACTAAAAAATTATTGACCATAGAAATGAAAATTGAGTGAATAAACTCAATAGAAATCCAAATGGACAAGTCAAGAAATACAATAGTATGCTCAACTCACAGAAGGTGAACTCTGAAATGCTGCAACAACTTAAAGAGATGGCCCAAATCCTTGTAATACAGGAGGCAAATTAAATCAGTGATGGCATATATAACACTTTCAATCAAAATATAGATAATTGTAAACATAGATCATCAAAGTGTTGCTTTGGATATGGACAGTTTGGAAATGTAAAATTTTTGGAAAGATAGCAAACTCTTAGGATGTTAGTCAATTTGTACAGTCCTTCTGGAAAACAATTTTGAAATATTTAAATTAATTACCTTTTTTAAAAGACTTCATTTATTCGAGAGAGAGAGAACCGTAGCAGAGGGGAGGGACAGATGGAGATGCAGACACCCCACTGAGCAGGGAGCCTAATGTGGGATTCAATCCCAGTACCTTGGGTATCATGATCTGTGTTGAAGGCAGAAGCTTAACCAGTGGAGCCACCCAGGTGTCCATGATTGTGCCCTTTAACCTGATGAGTCAGTCCTAATCCAAACAGGTATAAGTATGCAGTGTCCATGTTATTTGTGGGAGCAAGATAGTAGCATCATGACCTCAATAAGAAATGATCAGCATCTAACTAAACATTATATTATATACAGGAACACAGAAATATCTTAAAATTTTATAGCACAATTCCAAATGTACAAAAGTCAAACTATGAAACAAAAACACCATTATGTATTTTACACATCAAATGCATACTTAAGGAACTTTGTAGATGTTAGAATAAGTGTGTATGGCAGTCCTGGACGTGTAGAGGGAAAATAAAAGGAAATCAGAATTAAATAGGAAAAAATTAAAATAATAAAGCATTTTACATGAATCTGTGAATATAATATATTGTGAACTTAATAAGACATGTTAAACTCTGTTTCTGTAACCTAAAAATTTAAATTAAAAATATATTTTCATAGAAAAACAAAAAAATGAACTCTTTTGGGGAAAAGTATTACATTAGCATACAACATTGAGAATAGGGAATTATGCACTGTTTGTATTAATTCTGTCTTTGTTCTCAAGAAAATTATTGAAACAAGAAATACTATGAAATAAGTTACCTGCAAATGCAATAACAAGATTAAAAACAATGCATAAAGCCAAAAAAAAAAAAAAAAAAAAAAACAATGCATAACTACTACATATGAATGGAATTATTTCATTGTGGAAAATATCCTACTAGATAACGAATGGAATTATAAATAAAATTAGCACACTATTCTATTAATGTTTATTCATTTGCTGAAAATAATAGAGGCACAAAGAATAGTAAGCAACTGCAATTCCAATTTTTAAAAGAGAAAGTCATGTGTTTCTCAAAGTCGGAATTAGTAAACATAATGCTTATCATTCAGGAAAATTTAATAAAAGTTTAAAATAGTCTTATTTAAATCCTTTCCAGAGAACATAGTGATTTCTAGAAACCAGATGAGGTTCACTAATACTATCATAACACAAAATATCACATTTTATAATTCGATAGAATTTGAGACTCACAAAAATTATAAATAACTGTGTTTGAATTATTGAACTATGCAATTAGAAAATAGATTGCTAGTATTATTTTGACTTCTCCTTCTAACCATAATGGAATAAATGAGATAAGATTTAAATTCTTACCTTAACCTTTCACACACAAGACAATACACAACACATGGCAATAATCTACGAGAGAGAAAAAAACAAGTGGAGTGATTTATTTTATTACTTAGACTTAGCATCTAGATGCAGATTCCATGCAACAGTGCAGGGTAATAGCTGTCAGTGCCACTGAATAAAACAGGACAAAGATTAGCATCAGGGAGGCCAAAGTGGATGCGTGTATCTAGGCATGTGTAAGAGGAAACTACTTAAAGCAAGGAATATAACCAAAGGAAAGTAACAGGCCAAATAATTCCCAGAGATTCACAGGTCTTGTAAGAGATTGTGCTTTCACAATTCAAACAGAGAGAATTAGTAATACATAGGGTGTTAGGTATATACCCTCGAATGTGTCTAATCTAAGTAGTGGGACTAAAATAACTTTCAGCTAAAACTAAACAAGACTTCCAAGACTTCATTGTAATGAAGACTAAAAGCCAATTGTAAAAATTCCAAACGTTCAAATAACTTTGTATCTTATGTCTGGTATTATTTAAAAGAATGCAACAAAATTCAGCATCTGACAATATAAAATTGGCAATTCCTGACATCCAGTATAGAACTATTAGACACACAAAGCAACAGGATAATATGACCCATGATCAAGAAAAAACTCAATCATTATAAACATAAAAATGAAGTAATGATATAAATAGAAGACAAGGATATTAAAACAGATATTATAAATATTCTTTATATTTATATTTATATTATTATAAACTTTCTTTAAGTTAGAAAAATTGGCTTTGATAAAGAGAAATATGTAAAAAATTGAAACTGAAATTCTGGAGATGAAAAGTAAGGTAACTACAAAAAAAAACCACAATAAATGAGGACATCTGGGTGGCTTAGTTTGTTGTGTCTGACTCTTAATTTTGGCTCAGGTCATAATCTCAGGGTAACAAGATCAAACCCAGCGATGGAATCTGCACTGGACGTGATTAATATTCTCTCTCTCCCTCTCCTTCTGCCCCTTCCCACCTCTAACCCCACTCAATCTTGCTCTTTCTCTCTCTCAAAAAAAAAAAAATTCAATAGATGAAATCAATAAGAGATTAGATACTGCAGAATGAAAATAATCAATGAACTTGAAAATAGAACACAAGGAGAGCTTCAGTGACTTGTGTGACAGTATATCATACAGGTTCTCATCTGTATAAACAGGTATCAAAAAATTAAAAGAAATAATGGCTAAATGTTTTCAAAAAGTAATGAAAAATTCATAGATATAATAATTTCAGTGAACGAATTCAAGTTATGAAAAATGAGAGAAGTGAGACAAAAAGATTATGTATTATAGAATTTACATAATATAAGAACATCGTTAGAGTAAGCAGATCAACGGAAGCCCCAGGTTGGTGGATGGCAAAAGGAAATTGACTGTCAAGGTTTATGAGAGAACATTCTAGGATTATAGAAATCTTATGTAGTATGATTTTATGGTGGATATTACTGTGTATATTTGTCAAACATATAGGAGTTGGTTAATTTTAATAAATTTAAATGATACCCTAATAAAGATAATTTGAAAGAAATGATTTGGATTTATGAAGTGTAGGAAAACATAATTTAGGAGATTTCCAAGGGTATGTGTTCTGTCAGCACTGGTCATATCTTATAAAATGTTGACATGAACGGAGTATTCCAATTTTACCTAATGTAAAATTAAAATGATCTGACTATATTATTTCCCAATTTGAATATTTCTAAATTTTCTAGACTATCCTCAGTTTACCACTTAAGTAGATGTTCATATGCTTATATGAAAAGAAACAGGTAATTTCCATGCTTCACAAAAATTAGGTGTCCAGTGCTACATGGACTATAAATTGAGCTGTCATAGCTGGATTATATCTTTCTATCCCTAATTGATTTCCAAAGGATATACAAATGATAGAGTTGAAAGAGGGACAGTTTTTAAATTTTTAAATTTTATTTTTTATTTTACTTTATTTTATTTTTAAAATTTTATTTATTTGACACAGAAAGACACAGAGAAAAGGGAACACAAGCAGGGATAGTGGGAGAGATAAGCAGGCTCCCTGCTGAGTAGGGAGCCTCATGCGGGGCTCAATCCCAGGACCCTGGAATCCTGACCTGAGCAGAAGGCAGATGCTTAATGACTGAGCAACACAGGCACCCCAAAGAGGGACAATTTTTTTAACTCAAACTTGTTGCCATTTAACTTTAGACTCATCTCTTTGACCTAAGATGTACAGGGTTGTCACAATTTAGCTCAATACCTGGGCCCCCCAAAAAGATTCAAGTGAATTAGATTTTAATTTATTAATTTATTGCATAGTACAGTATCTAGCATGTGGATATTTGTTCATTCTTTTATCTTAATTTAATTTAACTATTCATCATCCTCCTAATCATAATTATATTGTATATGAATTATCGTTCTATACTAAACATACAATTACTAAAAATATAAATTCTGAAAGTTACATCAGTTTAAATGTCTATATAACTTGTCCTTAAATATCTGTGCCTGTGACTTAACCTACAATTATAAAATATTTTGTCATAATTTTATCTATTTCATTTCTAGTAGACAAATAGGTGAGCATTTTTTGGAACATAAAAATATATATGCTTAAAATTTTCTTCTAAGGTAAATTTCTTGAACAATAAATGCAAGCTACTTTTAAAAATGTGAAAGTAAGGAGTTTGGAAGGAAGATGGCAGCAGAGTAGGAAGACCCTAGGCTCACATTTTAATGCAAATACAACTGGATAACTATCAAATTATCCTAACCATCCCAGAAATTCACCTGAAAAATGGCAGAACAAATTCCAGAACTAAAGGCAGAGAAGAGGACATATTGAAGAAGGTAAGAAGGACAACAACACAGTTTGGAACAGAATAGATCATGGCCATTTTAGGGAGAGAGCTGCAGTTGGGGAGAAGGACAGAAGACAGACTAACACAGAAGAAAGCACACATAAGGAAGAGGAATCCCCACAGCAATAGGCATGAATTTCAAACACCCTGTCTCCTGACCCAAGAGTTTTGCAAGGCCTTTTTTCAAATAGTGGTGGCAACAGGTCTCATTTCACAAGCAGACCAGAACACACCTAGTTAAAATGCTCCACATACAGGCCAGATACCAAACACTGCCCACAACAGACAAAGACAGCTTCTGTAAACAAGTGGCCTGAAGGATAAAACAGCCAGGACACAACAGCAGAGCACACACAGAACACATTAGAAACACTCTTGGAAGATCTAGGTTCTGGGGAATAGGATATTACACTGCAGGGCACTACAAGACCTCTTCTTCATAAAGCCTTTACCCTCAAGAACAGGAGATGCATCTGACTTTCCTAACATAGAGAAACGGGGACAGAGATTTAGACAAAATAGAGGACAGAGGGATTTGTCCCAAATGAAAGAAGAGGACAAGGCTATGGACAGAGATCTAAGCAAAGCCTAAATAACATGCCTGGTAGAGAATATAAAGCAATAATTGTAGGGATACCTGGACTTCAGAAAAGAGTGGAGAATATCAGTGAGATCATTAACAGAAATAAGGAATAATAAGGAAGAAATAAATGACTCAATAAATGAAGTGAGAAACATACTTGATGGAATGATCAGCAGGCTAGAAAAACACAGGAATTAATTAATGACCCAAAAGACAGAGTATGGAAAGTAATCAAACTGAACAAAAGAAAAAAAAATATGCAAAACGAGAATAGACTTAGGGAACACAGTCACTCCATCAAATGTGAAAACATTTTATTACAAGAGTCCAAGAAGAAGAAAAGAAAGAAAAAGAGAAAAAAGGGAAGTGAATTTATTTGAAGAAATAATAGCTGAAAACTTCCCTAATATGGGGAAGGAAATAGAAATCCAGATCCAGAAGGCACAGAGAATCCTCCAACAAAATACACAAAAGAATATCCACACGAAAACATATTGTAATTAAAATGTCAAATTGTCATAATAAAAAAAAAAATATCAAAAAGCAACAAGACCAAAAAAAAAAAAAAAAAAAAAAAAAAAGTTGTGCATACAAGGGAAAACCCATAAGGCTATCAACAGAGAAATTAAGAAAACAATCCCTGGGGGTGCCTGGGTGGCTCAGTTGTTAAGCATCTGCCTTTGGTTCAGGTCATGATCCTAGAATCATGGGATCAAGCCCCACATCAGTCTCCCTCCTTGGTGGGAAGTCTGCTTCTCCCTTGCCTACTCCCTCTCCTTGTGTTAGCTCTCTCGCTTTGTCTCTCTCTGTCAAATAAGTATATAAAATCTTAAAAAAAAAAAAAAGAAAAAAAAAATAAAACAATCCCATTTAAAATTTATATCCAAAATAATAAGATACCTAGGAAGAGAAAAAAAAAGCCTAACCCAAGAGGTGAAATACCTGTAGTCTGGAAACCATAAAAAAAAACAAAACAAAAAAAAAAAAAACCTGAAGAAATTGAAGATGACACAAAGAAATGGAAAGATATTCCATGTTCATAGATTGGAGGAGCAAATATTGTTAAGACATCTATACTACCAAAAGCAACCTACACATTTAATGCAATCCCTATCCAGATACCAACATCATTTTTCATAGAGCTAGAACAAACAATACTAAAATTTGTATAGAAACACAGAAGACTCTGGATAGCCAAAGAAGTCTTGGGTTGAGGAAGGAGAAGCAAAGCTGGAGGCATCACAATTCCAGACTTCAAGTTATATTACGGTAGTGATTTTGGACTAGCACAAAAGTAGTCACATAGATCAACAGGACAGAATAGAAAATCCAGAAATAAACCCATAGTTGTATGGTCAATTTAATGTTTGACAAATCAGGAAAGAATATAATGAGAAGAAGACAGTCTCTTTAACAAATGGTGTTAGAAAACCCAGGCAGTGACATAAAAAAGAATGAAAAAAAATAAACTGCTTTCTTACACCATACACAAAATAAGCCCAAATGTTTAAAGACCAAAATCAAGACCTACAACCATAAAAAACCTAGCGGAAAGCACGGGCAATAATTTATCTGACATTGACTACAACATCTTTTTTCTAGATAGGTCCCATGAGGCAAGGGAAACAAAAGCATAAATAAACTATTTGGAACTAAATAAAAATGAAAAGTTCTGCACAACAAAGGAGAAAATCAGCAAACATAAAAAGAACTCAACCACAAAAGGAAGTTTGGAAAGAACCAAAATACATGGAGACTAAACAGTATCCTTCTAAAGAATGAATGGGTCAACCGGGAAATTAAAGAAGAATTGAAAAACATCATGGAAACAAATGATAATGAAAATACAACGGTTCAAAATCTGTGGGACACAACAAAGGCAGTCCTGAGAGGAAAATATATAGCGGTACAAGCGTTTCTCAAGAAACAAGAAAGGTCTCAGGTACACAATCTAACCCTACACCTAAAGGAGCTGGAGAAAGAACAAGAAAGAAACCCTAAGCCTAGCAGGAGAAGAGAAATCATAAAGATCAGAGCAGAAATCAATGAAATAGAAACCAAAAAAACAATAGAACAAATCAACGAAAGTAGGAGCTGGTTCTTTGAAAGAATTAATGAAATTGATAAACCCCTGGCCAGACTTATCAAAAAGAAAAGAGAAAGGACCCAAATAAATAAAATCATGAATGAAAGAGGAGAGATCACAACTAACACCAAAGAAATACAAACTATTATAAGAACATACTATGAGCAACTCTACGGCAATAAATTTGACAATCTGGAAGAAATGGATGCATTTCCTAGAAACATAAAACTACCACAACTGAACCAGGAAGAAATAGAAAGCCTGAAACAGACCCATAACCAGTAAGGAGATTGAAACAGTCATTTAAAAATCTCCAAACAAACAAAAGCCCAGGGCCAGACGGCTTCCCGGGGGAATTCTACCAAACATTTAAAGAAGAACTAATTCCTATTCTCTTGAAACTGTTCCAAAAAATAGAAATGGAAGGAAAACTTCCAAACTCATTTTATGAGGCCAGCATCACCTTGATCCCAAAACCATACAAGGATCCCATCAAAAAAGAGAGCTATAGACCAATATCCCTTGATGAACACAGATGCGAAAATACTCAACAAAATACTAGCCAATAGGATTCAACAGTACATTAAAAAGATTATTCACCACGACCAAGTGGGATTTATTCCAGGGCTGCAAGGTTGGTTCAACATCTGCAAATCAGTCAATGTGATAAAACACATCAATAAAAGTAAGAACAAGAACCATATGATACTCTCAATAGATGCTGAAAAAGCATTTGACAAAGTACAGCATCCCTTCCTGATCAAAACTCTTCAAAGTGTAGGGATAGAGGGCACATACCTCAATATCATCAAAGCCATCTATGAAAAACCCACCGCAAATATCATTCTCAATGGAGAAAAAAACTGAAAGCTTTTCCACTAAGGTCAGGAACACGGCAGGGATGTCCATTATCACCACTGCTATTCAACATAGTACTAGAGGTCCTAGCCTCAGCAATCAGACAACAAAAGGAAAATTAAAGGCATCCAAATCGGGCAAAGAAGAAGTCAAATTATCACTCTCGCAGATGATATGATACTATATGTGGAAAACCCAAAAGTCTCCACTCCAAAACTGCTAGAACTTACACAGGAATTCAGTAAAGTGTCAGGATATAAAATCAATGCACAGAAATCAGTTGCATTTCTCTACACCAACAGCAAGACAGAAGAAAGGGAAATTAAGGAGTCAATCCCATTTACAATTGCACCCAAAACCATAAGATACCTAGGAATAAACCTAACCAAAGAGACACAGAATCTATACTCAGAAAACTATAAAGTACTCATGAAAGAAATTGAGCAAGACACAAAGAAATGGAAAAATGTTCCATGCTCCTGGATTGGAAGAATAAATATTGTGAAAATGTCTATGCTACCTAAAGCAATCTACACATTTAATGCAATTCCTATCAAAGTACCATCCATCTTTTTCAAAGAAATGGAACAAATAATTCTAAAATTTATATGGAACCAGAAAAGACCTCGAATAGCTAAAGGGATATTGAAAAAGAAAGCCAACGTTGGTGGCATCACAATCCCGGACTTCAAGCTCTATTACAAAGCTGTCATCATTAAGACAGCATGGTACTGGCACAAAAACAGACCCATAGATCAATGGAACAGAATAGAGAGCCCAGAAATAGACTCTCAACTCTATGGTCCACTAATCTTCGACAAAGCAGGAAAGAATGTCCAATGGAAAAAAGACAGCCTCTTCAATAAATGGTGCTGGGAAAATTGGGCAGCCACATGCAGAAAAATGAAATTGGACCATTTCCTTACACACACACACTAAAATAGACTCAAAATCGATGAAGGACCTTAATGTGAGAAAGGAATCCATCAAAATTCTTGAGGAGAACACAGGCAGCAACCTCTTCGACCTCAGCTGCAGCAACATCCTTCCTAGGAACATCGCCAAAGGCAAGGGAAGCAAGGGCAAAAATGAACTATTGGGATTTTTATCAGATCAAAAGCTTTTGCACAGCAAAGGAAACAGTTAACAAAACCAAAAGACAACTGACAGAATGGGAGAAGATATTTGCAAAGGACATATCAGATAAAGGGCTAGTGGTCCAGAATCTATAAAGAACTTAGCAAACTCAACACCCAAAGAACAAATAATCCAATCAAGAAATGGGCAGAGGACATGAACAGACATTTCTGCAAAGAAGATATCTGGATGGCCAACAGACACATGAAAAAGTGCTCCCTATCACTCAGCATCAGGGAAATACAAATCAAAACCACAATGAGATATCTCCTCACACCAGTCAGAATGGCTAAAATCAACAAGTCGGGGAAATGACAGATGCTGGAGAGGATGCGGAGAATGGGGAACTCTCCTACCTTGTTGGTGGGAAATGCAAGCTGGTGGCAACCACTCTGGAAAAACAGCATGGAGGTTCCTCAAATGTTTGAAATTGCACTACTGGTATTTACCCTAAAGATACAAAACGTAGTGATCCAAAGGGGCACATGCACCTGAATGTTTATGGCAGCAATGTCCACAATAGCCAAACTATGGAAAGAAGCTAGATGTCCATCAACAGATGAATGGATCAAGAAGATGTGGTATATATACACAATGGAATACCATGCAGCCATCAAAAGAAATGAAATCTTGCCATTTGCGACAACGTGGATGGAACTAGAGCATATCATGCTTAGCGAAATAAGTCAAGCGGAGAAAGACAACTATCATATGGTCTCCCTGTATGAGGAAGTGGTGATGCAACATGGGGGCTTAAGTGGGTAGGAGAAGAATAAATGAAATAAGATGGGATTGGGAGGGAGACAAACCATAAGTGACTCTTAATCTCACAAAACAAACTGAGGGTTGTTGGGGGGAGGCGGTTTGGGAGAAGGGGGTGGTATTATGGACATTGGGGAGGGTATGTGTTTTGGTGAGTGCTGTGAAGTATGTAAACCTGATGATTCACAGACCTGTACCCCGGGGATAAAAATATATGTTTATAAAAAATAAAAAATTATATTAAAAAAAAAAGCAACCTACGGAATTGGAGCAGATATTTGCAAATGACATATTTGATAAAGAGTTAGTATGCAAAATACATAAAGGACTTATAAACTCTATGCCCAAAGAACAAACAATCCAACTAAAATTAGGGAGAAGATGGAAACAGAAATTTCACCAAAGAAGACATTCAGAAGGCCAATAGACACATGAAAAGATACTTGACATTACTTATCATCAAGGAAGTGCAAATCAAAATCTATGATGGAATATCACCTCACACCTGTCAGAATGGCTAAAATAAAAAACACAAGAAACAATACGTGTTGGCGAGGATGTAGAGAAAAAGGAATCCTCTTGCAGTGTTGGTGGGAATGCAAACTGGTACAGCCATTGTGGAAAAAGGTATGGAGTTTCCTCAAAAAAAAAAAAATAGAATTACCCTATGATCCAGAAATTGCACCACTAAGTACACAAAAAATACAAAAACACTAATTCAAAGAGATCTATACACCCCTATATTCATTGCAGCATTATCTATAGTAACCAAACTATGGAAGCATCCCAAGTGTCCATTGACAGATGAATAGATAAAGATTTGTTACATTTATATGTATGTGTGTGTACATATTGTGTGTGTATACACACATATACACAATGAATATTATTCAACCATAAAAAGAATGGAATCTTGCTATTTGCAACAACATGGATGAATCTAAAGTATAATATTAAAATAAGACAAAGACAGAAAATGCTATATACCATATGATTTCACTCATATGTGGAATTAAAAGAAAACAAATGAGCAAAAGGAAAATAGAAAAAGAGAGAGAAAAAAACAAGAAACATGTTATTGACTACAGAGAAAAAAACTGATGGTTACCAGAAGACAGAGGAGTAGGTAGATGGGTGAAATAGGTGATGGGAATAAGGACTGTATGTGTCATGATGAGCACTGTGTGGTGAAAAATAAAAGCTTAAAAAAACAAGCCAAACAAATGTGAAATATAAGCAGTTAAAAAAATCAAGTAGTATAATGTAATACAAAATTATCATAGCGTACTGAATATTTTTTACAGAGGCATTTCCAAAATTTTTATTAAAGTCCTCTTTAAACAATATTGACAATTGGGGTGCCTGGGTGGCTCAGTGGGTAAAAGCCTCTGCCTTCAGCTCAGGTCATGATCCCAGGGTCCTGGGATCAAGCCCCGCATCTGGCTCTCTGTCCCTTTCCCCTGAGCAGGGAACCTGCTTCCCTCTCTCTCTCTGCCTGCCTCTCTGCCTACTTGTGATCTCTGTCTGTCAAATAAATAAACTCTTAAAAAATTTACAAAAATTTATACAATATTGACGATTTTAATGGAATAGAAGAGAAAAGATTGTCTGGTTCCACATTGCCAATTGCCATTCAACAGTCTTTTTCTTCACTATGTCTTCTGCAGTATTATACTTATAGAACATTAAAATATCACAATATCTCTTGTCAACTGGTAAGGTGACAGTTCTGATGATAGTTGTACAGCCACTGAGAAACTAATTAGCATTATTACAGAGGATTGTATATGATAATTAACAATTAAACTTTCAGAATAGAAGCTGGGTCCTCCCTAGAGAAGGCTCTGCTTATATTATTGCTAAAGGAAATACTTAATAAAATTTTCTTTATACACCAGTTACATAATTATGAGCCTTTGCCACAGCCATTACTATTTAAATGTGCTCTGGGCACCTGTAACTTTGAATATAAGTTTCTATGTAATTCAGTACTAAATAATGTCGTGCATTTTATCAGCAGTATATTGTGACTATTTTTCAAATTTCCAAACTAGGTACTATTATAATATTTAGCCACACATTTTTAAATATGTTTGATAAACAAGGGAACATAGTATAAAAATATGAACAGTTTTTTCATCAACATATCCTCATGGATTTTGGATTTTTGAAACACCTGTAACAAAAACACCTGTCTTATGTTATGAAAAAATCATAACCTCTATTATGTTTAAAACTATGATATAAGTCATCATTTCCAAAGAATAATCTAAGCTTTACATAATAAATGTTCTTGGGTATTTAGCATTGCATATGTTATTGTTCTATTTTATTTGCATAGGAATATATGGTAATTTCAGGGAAATAATATCTGTTTACTCTGTAATCAGCAACATAAAATCTAGATGGGGTTAACAATGATATAGAGTGGGGATTCTATTTTGCATGTTACAATTTTGTATGCAGGTTCATAATTAATATTTATTTATGTGTTTATTTATTTGTCAGTGAGAGAGAAAGCACAAGCAGGGGGAGAGCAGCAGGCAGAGGGGGAGGGAGGCACCCTATTGAGCAAGGATCCTGATGTGGAACTTAATCCCAGGACCCTGGGACCATGACTAGAGCCAAAAACAGACACTTAACTACCCAGGCATCCCCATGATTAATAATTTTAACAAATACAACTTTGTTCTTGTTTCCTAGAAGTGATATAATTCAGAGTGTAAACATGTACACATTCAATGACATGTTTTGAAATGTGGAATTTATGCATCATTATTATTGTTAGTGAATTTCCTAAGTGTAAATTAAGAAACCTGGATGACTCTGTTGTCAGTCTAATGTTATTATGTGTAATAATTATTTTTTGTCACCAGAAGTATGATTTCACAAACTGCTTCCTACTGATGTATACTAGTTATTTTTGAAATTTAATTTTTAAAGGTAAAGACATTATTATAGTTAAGCTTTGAAACATATTTTAAGATAAATATAGAATTACTTGGTATTTTAGTGAAATTACCATGTTTTTCATTTAACTGGTATCCACATGTGGCCTGAATGGTCCTGGACTAATAATATTCATGCAATTATGCGGTCTTTTGCATAGTATAAAGCTGTCCCCATATAATGACCTCATTGCTGAAGAAGTAATGATAACTGACCTCTTAGACTACATCATAAAAGGCATTATCATTTTCAGCTTGGTCTTTTGGATCTCTTGTTCTGGAGAAAGTTAAACACAATCCAGTTAAACAAACTAACAAAGAAACAAACAAAATTAATACCCTGAGAAATGCAAATAGAGAGGAACTGAGACCACTAATTTGCCAGCTATGTGAGTGAATCCTCCTGTCTTTGTTTGAGTCTTCAAATAACTCTGATCCAGTCTTTATTTGAGTCTTCAAATAACTCTGATTCCACTGTCATCTATTTGCAAATACATGAGACCACAAGCAAGAATTACACAGCTGAGTCCTTCTCAAACTACCTACCCCAAAGAAATAGAGATATAATAAGTTATTATTTTGTACAAATTGTTAAATTTGGTATAATTTTTAATGCAGTTATATTAATTAGAATAAAGAGTAATCAGCTTCTTGAAAATATAGAACCTAATTTGGATATTATGGTTATGTAGAAATGTTTAGACAGCAGATTTTTATACCATTTATTTTTTTACTAAACTTTTTATTTTGAGATCATTGTAGATGCACATGTAGCTGTACGAAATAATACAGAAAGATCTTGGGAACTTGATCCATTTTCACCCTGTAGTCATATCTTAAAGATATATATTATAATATTATAATCAGGATATGGGCATTGATACAATCAAAGTAAAGAACATTCTAAACACCACAAGGATTCCTCATATGATGCTTGGAATAAGCCCATTTGAAAAACCAAATGTGAGTTTTGAAATTAAAATTTTAATAACTAAAATTAAAATCTCAATAATGGACTCACCAGCAGAATAGCAAAGGGCAGAAGAAAGAATTTGTGTACTTGAAGACAGAAAAATAGAAACAATAAAATGTGAACATAGAGAAAATATACTGAAAAAATATGAGCAGAGCCCTGGTACCTGGTTGGACTATGATCAAAGATCTATATCTGGGGCACCTGGGTGGTTTAGTTGGTTAAGCATCTGCCTTCAGCTCAGATCTATTATCTCTGGTCCTGGGATCAAGCCCCTCATCAGGCTCCGTACTTGGCAGAGAGTTTGCTTCTCCTTTCCCCTCTGCTCCTCCTCTCTCCTTGTGCTTTCTTTCTCTCTCTCAGATAAATAAATAAAATCTTTAAAAAAATTTAAAAAAGATATACATCTGTGTTAATTGGAATTCTGGAGACAGAGGAGAAAGAGGATGCCTCTGAAAAAGTATTGGAAGTAATAATGGCTGAAGCGTCTAGCTAATCTTAGTGAAAGCTGTAAATCTACAGATACAAATAGCTGAGCAACTCCATGTAGGAAAAACCTAAAGGAATTCACACCCAAACACATCCATAATCAAACTGCTGAAAAGTAAAGATAAACAAAAAACCTTGAAAATATAGAGAAATCAAAGTTTAGCTATGTGGAGAGAACAATTTTAAAAACAGTGGATTTCTAATCAGATACAATGGAGGCTGAAAGGAAGTGCCACATTTTTTCACTGACAGAAAAAAAAAGGGGGAGGGGGAGAGTGGCCCTCAACCAAGAATTGTATACACTTTATACCTTTCAATAATGAAAATATCCTTAGAGTGCCTGCGTGGCTCAGTAGGTTGGGCATTCAACTCTTGGTCTCAGATCAGGTCATAATCTCATGGCCCTGCAACAGTTTCCATGCTTGGTGCGGAGTTAGCTTGAGGTTCTCTGCCTCTCTCTCCCTCTGCCCTCTCTCACCCCACTCTAGATAGTTAGATAGATAGATGATAGATAGATAGATAGATAGATAGATAATAAATTCTTTTTAAAATGAATGAAAATATCCTTCTGGAATGAAGGGAAATGCAATACATTAATAGATGAAGGAAAACTAAGAATTTGTCAATGGAACTATTCAAATATAATGGCCAAATACTTCTATGAAACTAAAGCAAATGATAAAAGAAGCAGCTTAGAACATCAGGAAAGAAGAACCAATAAGGTAACAATTAAAAATGTGGCTAAATACAATCCATTTTCTTTCTCCTATTGGGTTTTCCCAATTATATTTGATGGTTGAATAAAAATTATAACATTGTCTGGTATGGGTTTGAAAATATGAAGGGTTATCTTTTTTAAGATAATCATACTACAGATGTGGGAAATTAAAGGGACATAAAATGAGTTAAGGTTTTTGCACTTACCTCAAACTGATAAAATGGGAAATATAGTAGACTGTGATAAGTTATGTATGTACAACAGGATACCTAGAATAACCACAAATAGCTATAAAGCAATACATACATAATCCCTTTAGGTTTACTGAAATGGAATTTTTAAAAATATTCAAGTAACTCTCATTAATGTAGAGTAAAGAAAACAAAGAAATGAAAACCAAAACGATAAAATGGCAGATTTAGACATAACCTATCAATAATTATCCTAAACACATATGGCTTAAACACAATATTGAAAAACAGAGATTGGTAGATAAAAAAAAAAGTGATTCAACTATACACTATCTGTAAGAAATTCACTTTAAATATAGGCATAATGTAGATTGAAAGTACCTTATGGGAAAAGATATGTCATGCAAATAATTAAAAAGACCACTATTATGTAAATGTATACATATCTGTCAGCTTAAAATAATGTAATTCTACTTTCTCAGGGACTTCAGTGAAATCACAGAAGTATGTTCATATAGAAATGCTGTCCAGAACTATAAGGCAGTTAATCAGTTAATCAGTGGATGGGAGAAAATATAGAACAAAAAGTTTGGATTAATGCATTAGCTGTCTTCTTTTAGGTGCACAGTTTGGAGTGGCAGAAGACTGGTACAAATGAGCTGCCATTAATGTAAAAGCAATTTCAATAACAACTTTTAAATTGGATTTTTCTTTACCTACTTTCTTCTTCCTGCATCCTCAGTCCTGCTTCCTAGGATTATGATCATTATATTATCATATAATGATCATGATCGTATCATATAAAGTACCTGCAGCCAATTCTGGCATCCTTCTCTTTTTTCAGGGAACCATAAACTATAAAAGGGTACTTTCTTCTTAGCTAACTATACTGTCTAACTAATCATAGTAACTCATTTATTATTTTACTTATTTAGCTCTTAGAAAGTTCTTAATATTTTAATCATAAAACTAATAATTATCTTGGTAAAGTAATTAGTATAGTAATTATTAATTAATCATTATAATTTTTCTTTCCAAAAATAGATATACATTTATATGTCAATTGAGTGATAACATTTCAAAACATTAAATATAAAGGACGTTTCTCTTTCATATTTCAGCAAAGCTGAATCAAAAGTAGAATTTGACCACTGTGATATAGGCCAGCTTCAATCGATTATTAGTTTTAGGGAATACTACAGTGATGTTCTGACTTAAAATTTAACAACATGATCAGAAAACATTAATTTAAAGTTACTATACAGACTAAATTTTCAAAATTTTATTTTATTTAAATTCAGTTGCTTAACATACATGTATTACTAGTTTCAGAGGCAGAGTTCAGTGATTCACCAGTTGCATGTAACATCCAGTGCTCATTACATCACGTGCCCTCCTTAATGCCAATCACCCAGTTACCCCAACCCCCTATTCCCCTCCTCTCCAGCAACCCTTGTTTCCTATAGTTAAGAGTCTCTTACGGTTTATCTCACTCTCTGATTCCATTAAATCTTATGCAACTATTATCTTCATGTATTATACCAACAAGATTAGTTGTTTTGAATTAGAGTGTATTTCCTCTTTAGATTGAAGAAAAAAAATAATTCATGCTTTATGTTTAGATTACAATAACTACCAATTGGGACACCTGGGTGACTCAGTCAGTTAAGCTGCTGCCTTCGGCTCAGGTCATGATCCCAGGGTCCTGGGATGGAGTCCCACATCGGGCTCCTTGTCCTTCAGGGAGCCTGCTTCTCTCTCTGCCTCTGCCTGCCACTCTGCCTGCTTGTGCTCTCTCTGACAAATAGATTACAATAAATAACAATCAACATGACTATATCATATATCTTTTGATTTGGTCTCACAACGGAAATTCTGAAAAACAATACTCAAACGATGAATAAGAGAGTTAAAATCCCATTTTTGTCTTCTTGCTGATTTGAAATATATCAATGGAAAATACAGAACCAACAACTTAGGCTGAAGAGTCTTGTGGTTTCAATTTATCTCCCCTTTACATCCCTATGGTTGTAAGATAAAGGATGAATTGGTTCGGGGTATATGTGCTTTTTATTGCTATTGCAGGATAGTAAGCATTTTTGTTTCAATGATTTCATGTCATTATGTGAGAGTGATGGAGTCTGTGACTCATAAAACAGTGTAGATAAAAGGTTTTCTTGATACATTAAGTACCTTAGCAAACCCGATATTCAATTTCTTCACGTGAGGAGAATAGGGTTTAGTGGTACCCACAGAACACAGATCATCAAATGTGATCTGATTTCATGAAGAATGTAATTTCATGAATAATGTAACACAGAAGTTATCTTTCTCTTGGCCAAACAGGTTTGTTTCAGTTCTAAAAAAATTAAATATATATATATTATATATAATAAAGAATGATTTATTTTTACACAGTAAAAACATTCTAGAAAAATAAAATCCAATTTACTTAATCCTTTTCAAAAGTGTAGTTTCACAATTTGGGTAACAGTTTCCCAGTGAGAACCATCATTAAGCTACTTCTAAGATTCTTCATTTTTTTTTTAAGAAAATGAAATATTTTAAGTTTGATTTCCAAATTGCCATGGTAACATCAATTTATTTTTTCTCAATGAACAATATTGGACTATACAAAATACTAAAGATATACCCTCCTTTTTAAAATCATCACTCTAGAACTTAGGTAATAAATTCTTAATTTAGCTAATTGCTTTTTTTTTTTAGATTTTATTTATTTATTTGACAGAGAGAGGCACAGCGAGAGAGGGAACACAAGCAGGGGGAGTGGGAGACGGAGAAGCAGGCTTCCACTGAGCAGGGAGCCCAATGTGGGGCTCATTCCCAGGACTCTGAGATCATGACCTGAGCCGAAGGCAGACATTTAATGACTGAGCCATCCAGGTGCCCCTTAATTTAACTAATTTTTAATTTAACTAATCTAATTAGTTATATGTTGTTAGAGATACTATATAGTGTACCATATATTTTTAGTAATCACCATATTGACATTATTGTTGATAAACATTATATCTGTTTCTAATTACCAGTTAAAAATATTTTGCAAGGGATATGCTTATGCTTGAGTGTACAGGTATTTTAACCCTAAGAGATTCATGAATATAATATGTATAAACTTTGTGCATATTAAAAACATGATAGATTAATTTTATTTTTTTAAATTTTAAATAATCTCACACCAAAATATCTTAATAAATGTGCTTATTATCCACATCTTTACCTGAATCAAATATCAAGAATATAAGCAGACATCTGAATTAATAGCTAATATATTACAATGAATTATATAATAATTTCATTTTTAAACATCTAAGACTTATACTCCGCATTTAAAAACTGCCAAATTTAGAAAATCCATGTAAGAATTTAACTTGTTGGTAATAAATACTGAGTTCCCTTAATCATAAGATTTCTGTTAAAAGTTCAAGTAATTGACCACTTCAGAAAACATTAAATTACACTTATAATATCTTTGTGTTATGAATATGATATATCCTTCAATATATTTCAATATATGCTACACCATATTCCATATGCTTTAATGATCAGTTATGTAACCAGAAACCCACAGACTTGAGGTGATTAGAAATCCCGCATTCCAGAGGTGATTTTTATTATGTTTCAATGAACTTAAAATTGACTAAACACCAGAGACTTTGATAATTAGCATGACATAAAGAAAGGAGTTTTTTTTTTTAAAGATTTTATTTATTAATTTGACAGAGAGAAATCACAAGTAGACAGAGAGGCAGCCAGAGAGAGAGAGAGGGAAGCAGGCTCTCTGCCGAGCAGAGAGCCCGATGCGGGACTCGATCCCAGGACTCTGAGATCATGACCTGAGCCGAAAGCAGCGGCTTAACCCACTGAGCCACCCAGGCGCCCCAAGAAAGGAGTTTTTAATAATAAATGTAACACCTTTATAATTATTATAAGTGTTATTAGAAATGGTATTTCAATTGTGAAACTGGTTTTATTTATGAGTATGGTTTATTTTGACAATGTATTTTGAGGTAGAACTTATCTAGTATATGCCAGGTAAATATAACCCTTAACTGTTTTTATCACAGATCATTAAAGTAACTATTCTTCTTTGTACCCAATTTTCAAATATTTGTATGTCAAAAAATAAGTATTTTATGTTTTTCAAATCATTGTTGCACTAAAATGGCTTGTCAAATTTTATTCTTGAATCAAGTCAGGAAAAACCAAAGCATGTGGTCTAATATGTCAAACAGAAAAAATTTAATACAGAGAATCTACTATCCATACAAAACGTTATGTGCATTGAAAGAGCACAGAAAAGGAAGGTGAGGTAGCTCAGGGATCTATGACTATAAGAAGTAGCTAGTAGATCTTTCTGGGAAAACAAGAGAGGAATTTGTGTTAATAGAGTTTAGGAACATTCCTGTGAATACCTCATGGGTTCTGTTACTGCCAAGAAGAGGTAGATCAGACTTGGCCAGCATCTCAAATAAAGGAGCAGTGATAGAAGCACCTAGAAAGTCATGCTGAAAGCACAGAGTAGCCTCATTGTTGGTGCTTGTTCACACCAGCTGCATTGTGGAGCCGGGATAAGGTTTTCTGGTTCTGAGCCCAAAAAAGGCTGCACAGTGCAAGTTCTGAAGTTTCTCTGGAGGCTGTAGGCTGTATCTATCCTATGCTGTTGGATGGGTAATTCCAACAAAGACAGAAACAGGAGTTGCCTGACTTCTCCCTTTCTCTGGTATTGAATCTCCTAGGCCTTCCCATTAACAGAATCTTACCAGAGTCCAGCTGGCAATAAAATCTGGATATTATTTTCAAGGTCACAACTCCCCTCCATCACATACAGTGCACAATGAAGGGATGGGTTGAAACGTGAATGATCTTAAACTTTTACAAAAGATTGGATTCTTGGGGCGCCTGGGCGGCTCAGTGGGTTAAAGCCTCTGCCTTCGGCTCAGGTCATGATCCCAGGGTCCTGGGATCGAGCCCCGCATCGGGCTCTCTGCTCCGCAGAGAGCCTGCTTCCTCCCCTCTCTCTCTGCCTGCCTCCCTGCCTGCTTGTGATCTCTGTCTGTCAAATAAATAAATAAAATCTTTAAAAAAAAAAAATATTGGATTCTTATAATATTCTTAAGTTTGGAAAAGTTTGAGTGTAAAAGAAGAAAAAAAAATCAAGAGAAGCATAAAATTCCTATAGGGAAGCAATGGAAAATATGGGGTAACCTCTTGAAAACAATTTTGTGAACAGAAATTTAAATCACAAAGTCAACATGAAAACCCCAGAAAGATAAGTGAGATTATCAGCAGACTCATTCCACTTAGGAAATTGAAAAAAGGGAGGGGGGCAAAATATATATATAAATAATGTGTTATATATATGTGTGTGTATAGCACATATCTATCTATGTATTAATCTATAGCTCACTCTTTCAATGTATAAATAAATTTGCCAGCACAAACTTAACTTGTTGAACAAACTTGTTCATTATCTATAATTATTATACTGTATTTTGAATTTGTCACAGATTATTGAGAATTGTGGTGAGTAATAACAAAACGAAATCAATTGGCCAACTTATTAGAGGAAACTATAAGAAATTGGGAATGGTATTTTTGCTCAGTAATATCATGGGAAAAGATTATCCTTGTAAAATATCACATAGCTCCACAATATGTTCTAAATTACAATAGTTAAGATGAATAACCGTTTCATTGTTTTGTTGTTGTTGTTAATTTATTTGATACAGAGAGTGAGAGCACAAGTAGGCAGAAGGGGCAGAGGGAGAAGCAGACTCCCTGCTGAGGAGGGAGCCTAATGTGGGGCTTGATCCCAGGACCTTGGAATCATGACCTAAGCCAAAGGCAGATCCTTAACAGACTGAGCCACTCAGTTGCCCCATAATTTAACCATTTTAATATACCTACTGGTTAAACTAGGCTTGATTGATTTGAGCTAATATTTATAACCTGACAGCATAAAACTTAGTTATTCCTTTATTGTTATTATTTGCATAGATAACAAAAAATAATATCCTTTAGTGATGTATATTTAGTTTGAAGTTCCAAATACTTTGAAATTTTTATTGTGTACTTATCTACAGAAAGTGTATTTGTTTACAATTATTGCATTAAGTAGAAAGAACTGTAAGCTGAATTTAATAGACAGCACACCCTTTTTATTTTGGACTCTCAGAATTGAGAGATATGTGACTGGTGCTCCAATTATGACACCACCAGGAAGCAGTAAGATTGATAGTATATATACTTTTTAATATGGATTTCTAAGTTCTACTTCAATGTACTCCATTTTTGTTCATTATTCTAAACATTACATTTTTTAGTTTATTAGAATTTAAATTTATATTGACTATTTGATATCTTTTTCTTTCCCTTGTTGGATTGGAATCCATTTATTCAATTTCAGATAAAATATAGCCATATCTAGTCTGAAAATAACACAACTTTCAGTAATAATGCCTTGGATGGATAGTTACACATATTGATATTTTTATATACAGCTCTGAAATATGATTCACCCATCAAAAGTGTACAAATTTAGCATAGTTACATTGCACAACTATTACCACAATAAATTTTAGAACATCATTGTTACCCTTCAAACAAAAACATATACCCAATAGCAGTCATTTCCCATTTCCTGATAGACCTTCTACCATGTGGTAAAATAATCAAATTTGTATCTATTTATTTTCCTACCATTTGCCTAATTTGAACATTTCGTATCTAGTGGAATCCTATAATTGCAACAATTTGAATCTTTTTTGCTTTTTTTTTTTTCTTGGTCTGGATAGCTAAACTTTTTTTTTCTTTTTTCACAGAATAAATTTTGGTTTCACTATTTTTTATTGTTTTATTTCTGTACAGATCAACATTATTTTGTTCCTTTGCTTACCTTGAGTTTATTTTGCTCTACTGTTTCTAGTTTCTTATGATGGCAGGCTGGTTATGAGTTTGAAATTTTGTCCCTTTTCCCAGCTTTATTGAAGTATAGTTGACAAGTAAAAATTTATATAATTAAAGTGTACAAAATTATGATATAATAAATATATACATAGTAAAATTACCACAAGCAGTTTAATTAAGACATACAACAACTCACGTAGTTGTCTTTTTTTTTTTTTTTTTAAATATGTGGTTGTTGTGAAAATGCATGAGATCTACTGTCTTAGCAACAAACTGGTGATTTGCAAAGGAAAGGATGACAGGAACGTGGGCAAAATGTTGAAAGGGAGTGGAGATACAAGCTTCCAGATAGAGAATAAAGAAGTCATGAGAATAATAGGCACCATAGGAGATATAGTTAATGATATTGTAATAGCATTGTATGGTGATGGATGGTAGCTACACCTGTGATGAGCATAGCATAACATAGAGATGCTTAATGACTATGTTGTACACCTGAATCTAATATGACATTGTCAGCCACACTAAAATTAAAAAGAAAAAAAAATCACTCTTAGCAAATTTCAAGTACACAATACAGTATTATTAACTATAGTCACTCTTTCTCTTTTTAATATGGGCATTTAAAAAATTTATATTGAATTTCTAAATTTCTTCCTGGACACTGATTTAGTTGTATCCCTTAAGTTTTGTTATGTTGTCTTTTCATTTTTGTTCACTTCAAAGTATTTTTGGTTTGTTTGTGATTTCTTTTTTGACCCATTGTTTTCAGCAGTTTGTGTTAATTTCTACTTATTTGTGAATTATCCAAATTTCCTTCTGTTGTGAAGGAAATAAAATTCTAATTTTATTTCATTATGATTAGAGAGAATTCCTGAAAAATTTAAATGCTTTTAAATTCACTGAAGCTTATTTTATGGTCTAGCATGTGATCTATTCTGGAGAAGAATAAATGTATACTGGAGAATTTTTATTCTATATTTGTTGTGGGATGTACTACAGATGTCTGTAAGGTCTCAGTTTTTTAAATGTTGTTCTGATCTTCAATTTCCTTTCTGATCTTTTCTCAATTTGTTTACTCATATCTTAATGTGAGATGTTGAAGTTTAAACTTTTACTTTTGAATTGCCAATTTCTCCCTTCAATTCCTTCATTTTTTGTTTCCTGTATTTGTGGAAACTCTTCCTAGGTTCATATATGTACATACTTGTTATATCTTTCTTATGGATTTACTCTTTTTCATCATTTATGTTTATCTCCAGTAATATTATTGTTTTAAAATCTGGGGGGGGGGGGTTGAGGTTTTTTTGTTTGTTTGTATTGTTTTGTTGTTTTTGTTTTTTTATTAGACAGACAGAGATCTCAAGTAGGCAAAGAAGCAGGCAGAGAGAGGGAGGAAGACAGGCTCTCTGCTCAGCAGGGAGCAGAGATGTGGGGCTGGTTCCCAGGACCCTGAGATCATGACCTGAGCCTGATGCAGAGGCTTTAACCCACTGAGCCACCCAGGTACCCCTAAAATCTGTTTTGTCTAATATTAAAATAGTTACTGCAGCCTTATGTTTACTGTTTGTATGACATATATTTTCCATCCTTTTACTTCTAAATTTGGTTTAAAGCATGTCTCCAGTAAAGAGCACGTAGCACTTAAAAACAAAACAAAATTCTGACTGACAATTCCTCTCCTTTATTTGTTTGAATTTTTTAATCCATTCACTTTGAATATTATCATTGGAATAATTTGATTTACGTGTGTCAATTCACTGTTTATTTTCTATATGTTTCATGTCTTTGGTTCTCTAGCCTGTTCTACTGGTTTCTTTTACATTGAGTGAGTATTTTCTAGTTTAACATTTTAATTCCCTTAAGAACTATCACTGTATTCCTGATTTATTTTCCTAAATGGTTGTTCTAGGTCTTACCATATGCTTAATTTCACCAGACTACTTCAGAGGAATAGTAACTGTATCCCAGTTTTTAAATATTGCTTATGTTATATTTTCCTTTTCCCTTTTTTAGCATGCTAAAAATAATGTCGGATCTAATTATATTAAAACCCACCAACACATTGTTTTAATTATTACTTTATATAATTTCATGTGTTTCAGCTAAAATGAGGAAACTAGATCATTTAATGTTTTATAGAATTCATTATAATAACATTCTTGTTTACTATTTCTACCACATTTGTTCCTGTGGATTTGAGTTACTATCTGTATTTTTTTTTTACTCCACATCAACTTTGTTCTTATTTCCCTGCTTGATGCCCCATTTGTTATTATCAAAATGCTACATTTTTATGTTACAGGACCCAAATCCAATTATATTAGTATTGTTATAAAATAGTGAGTTTTTTGTTTATTTTTTTAAGATTTTATTTACTTATTTGTCAGAGAGAGAGAGAGCACAAGCAGTCAGAGTGGCAGGCAGAGGGAGAGGCAGGCTCCCCGGTGAGCAAGGAGCCCAATGTGGGACTTGATCCTAGGACCCTGGGATCATGATCAGAGCTGAAGGCAGCGGCTTAACTAACTGAGCTACCCAGGCATCACTATAAAATGGTTTTTTAACTTGATTAATAAAAGAGCAGATATATGCATTTTATTGTCCTTTACAATTACAGATTTTTCTATATTGTTGCTGTTTGCATGTGTTCAGATTAGCATCTTGGGTCACTTATTTTCAGTTGGAAGAATTTATTTTCATATTTCTTGTAAAGTGGATTTGTCTGCTAGTAATAAATAATCTTTGTTTTTGATTATTTGTGAATGTCTTTATCTTTTCATCTTCTTTGTGAAAACTGCACTGCTAGATATAAGATTCTTGGTTGACGGGGGGTGGGGGGGGTTGTAAGTTTTTTTCTTCCTTCTGCTGTCACTTTAAATATATCATCCCACTGCCTCTGGGCCTTAGCTGTTTCTCACAAGTCAGCACTTTATCCTACCAGGGCTCCACTGTATGTGATGAGTCACTTTTTTTGTTGTTGTTGCTTCAGAATTTTCTATTTTGTCAATGCACTTAATAATTTTTAATATAATGTATCTGGGTGTTGGTCTGTTTGCACTTACCTGATTTTTAGATCACTGAGCTTCTTGGAAATTTAATGCTATTCATCCAATTTGAGAAGTTCTCAGTAACTCTTCAAATATTTTTCAATACCTTTCTCTCTCTCCTCTCCTCCTGGTACTACTCACTTTATTCATATGTTTGAGTGGTTAACAATGTCCTTCATTTTTTAAAAGTCTGTTCATTTTTTGCATTATTTTTTCTCTTTGTCATATACTTTACATAATTACTATCATCAAGTTCAAGGATTCTTCTGCTCCTTCAAGTCTACTGTTGATAGATTTCCAGTATTGTATTTTTTATTTGTTTTTCTACTATTAAACTCAAGAACTTTCATTTTTAAAAATAATTTCTCTTTATTGATATTCAGTATTTGGTGGTATGTTATCATCACACCTTCCTTTACTTCTTTATGCATGATTTCCTTTAGTTCTTTAAATATGCTTGCTTTCAAGTCATTGTCTCCTGAGTCCCACATACCGACTATCTCTGATATAGTTTTCTTTTTTTAATATTTCCTTTTCTTTTCTTTTTTCTTTTCTTTCTCTTTGTTTCTTTCATTCTTTCTTTCTTTACTTTATCTGTATTTTCTCTGATTTTTCCTGAATATTGTCATTTTCCTCTCTATGTATCCTAAAATCTTATTGTTGATGTTGAAAACTAGACTAGTTAGATAATTATCAAACTAGACATTGATCTTCCCCTTCATTAGGGCTTGTTGTTTTTTGTTTATTTGTAGCCTCTCATATTTATGGCTTGTCTTTTGGCATGGTACCTCCACCCAATGAGTGAAAAATGGAAATTGGAGTGAGCTCCAGTATTTTTTGGCCTGTTAAACATTAAATAAACCTCAGCCCTACAAGTGAGGACTAAGTAGAAGGGAACCCTGAGCCCTTTGACAGCACTTAGCCTCTGTAACACAGAATTGGGGGTTAAAAGAAATCATAGTGGTAATTCCGCTACCCCTTAGGTACCTTGAAAAGAAGCCGAGACAAGGAGAAGCCATGTTGTCCTAGCCCCATCTAGCCAGAGTGAAGTTTCAGTCATGATGACTCAGGAGTATGGGGTGGGCTGTGGACTAAAAGCCATAGACTTTCACTGTTCTTATGACTTTTATTATTTTATTATTGTTTTGAGTAAATATTTATTTGTTTGCTGTATGCTGTTAAGACAATTTGAAAAACCTTTAAAATGTACTTTAAAAAAATAATTTTCACTAGTCATGGCTGATTTTCTTGAGAGAGGGTCTGTGAAAGTTCTCACACTTCCATTCAGAAAGTAATCCCCTACTGCCTATTTTTAATCTGCTTTTTTGCTGAAATAATTCAGAAATGATTATGGAATTAAATGAGTTAAAACTACCAAATACTAAATTGTTAAGAGTTCTGTGCTGTTAAAAGATAATTTTCAATCATTTAAATTAAATGTATATAATGATGTTAAGTCTCTCACTTTATATTTCATTTTATAATACAACAAACAAATGTCCTACATTACTTAAAATTAACACACTGACAGGAATTCTTAATATATATACTCCATATAGGACAGAGAGTTTAAAATTTTTTTTTAACCAAGGTAATTAAATATGCATTATTAAAGATACGCTCTGTGACTTTCATTGTTACCAATTTGCAGACCCTCCCTTTAATGTGTTACTGCAGACAATCAATGCAGCTGCTTGAATTCACTGTTATTTTCATTAAGCACAATTGCTTTGAAGTTAAATCTCTGACCATTGCAAATAATTCGATGCTAATGCAGAATGTGACACCAGTTAGTTGGAAAAGGGAAAAAAAAAATGTGTCCTTTGCTGTAATTTATTTTGAATGTGACTTATACAGTCTTCAGGCAAACATATATCTGAGAGGCAAAAAAAAATGTAATTATAATGTACAAATGGCTAAAACTCTCCTTCAAATCTATTGTGAAGGAAGAAAAAATGTTCTGCTGTTCTATTTAGCAGGTGATTTATTCTTTTGCTATGTTAGAGCTCCCCTATGTGGCTATTTAGTTGAGACACACTACAGCCTTAATAATAAATTCCAACAATTAAAACATAAATTACCTTTAGATATTTTCTAATAAAATATATTGAGATAATTATCTATAAATAATTTTCAGATTAACAGGAAGTATAATTTTTCTCTTTGAATAACACTGACAAAAAATTTTAATAAAATGAGAATCAAAGAAAGAAAGAAAATTCCACAGTTATATGGTAGTGTTGAATGTAAGCGAATTTATACCTAGGTCGACACGAACCAATTCCTCATATTTGACAAGCCACTTAGGTTTGAAATAGTTCATTTCCAAATAATTATGAGTAAAGTTTATTTTCTGTTCATTTAATTAATCAAATTCATATATGTAATTTTAAAGATATGAGAACATGTAAAAAATAACGTTGCCCTCAATATCCTGAAAATTTATCTGCGAATACAATTCATGTAAGCAAATGCCAACTGTCCTAATGTTAAATGATACTGACATAATGCAATAGTCTTCACAATGCTTCAAATGGGTCAATTATTCTAATGCGGCAGCCAAAATGATTTAGTGAAGGTTTAACTCAAAGACAAACAAAACAAAATTAAATCTCCCTTCCTAAAACCTTCAGTGATTATAAAAAGTCAGTGTGTATAAATGAGAATTTTATCTTTTAAAACTAGGTATGCTTACTGTGAAAATTTAAGACGTTAGTGTAAAAACGGTTGTGTAGGTGAATAAAATTTGCAAAACTCTTTCAGTAGATAGTTGAGCAAATATTGTAGACCACTGTTACAGATTGATATTATTACAGTTAGATATAAACATATATACAGTTAGATATAAACATTTTTAACATTATTAGAGAATATAATTTTTTTGAGTTATTGTACTAATTTATACACCTGCAAGCTTGGTATGTTTTCTTTTTTGAAGAACTGACAAAGTGGTTTCCACAGTGGCTACATTTTAATTCCTACCAACAATGGATTAGGGTTCCAATTTTCCACATTCTTGCCAAAACTTATTATTTTTTGTAGTTTTGTTTATATTTCCAACTATTATCCACTACCTCAAGCAGCTACAATGTTAAATAATCATCTTTAATTTTGGTCAATGTCCCCAGGGGAATGATTCTTCACACTGAATGAGTTTACAGTCAGATCAAATAAAGACAGTCTTCCTAGATGAAAGTGGATTCTTTCAGAGAACCAACAACTGGTCAAATAATTACACTTCTCTGATAATGAGTAAAGATGGAGTCACAACCTAATTTTGCCATATCCAGTGTTTGCCAAAATGTTGATTTTTTGTTGTGGTTGTAGTCATTAGATTTAAGGCAACCATGAATTCTAGGGAAGGGGAGTATTACCAGTTCAAAAGAAATTTAGTGTACTTTAAAGCATTTTTGAATTAATTATATAGCTAATTAATTTTTATTTATTTATAAAGAGACTTTATTTGTCAGAGAGAGAAAGAGGTGAGAGAGGGAGCACCAACAGGAGGGGCAGCAGGCAGAGGGAAAAGCCAGCACCCTGCTGAGCAAGAAGCCCGATGTGGGACTCCATCCCAGAACCCTGGGACCATAACCACTTAACCAACAGACTCACCCAGGTATCCCTAAAGTATTTGAATTTTAATATCTAGAACACCCAGTACACTCCAGACTGGGTTTCTGGCAGGCTCCTGTACCTGGCAGGACTTGAACTGCACTGTGAGGAATTTGTAATTCACCAGGAAACCAGCCTCTATCTCCAGTTTGCTTTCTTCTCCTTCTCCTTTCCCTTCTCCCTCTCCTCTTCACCCTCTTCTCCCATTTCCCCTCCTTCTGTTTCTCTCCCTCCCTCTCCCCCTTCCTCTTTGACAGTAACTCCTCCTCTGCCATCTCCCCCTCTTCTTCTTACTCTGAGAACATGCTAAGGAATCTCCCGCTAGTGTCTGCACTTTCAGATGATTGCATATCATACTGCCTACAAGATAATTAGTTTCCTGAGAAAGATATATATGTGAAGACATACAGTTTCCCTAGTTTTACCTGTTTTATATATATATATATATATATATTTAACCTGTTTTATATATATATGTATATATATATATGTATATTGAAATGTTGAAAATAAATAAATATATATATATATATATATATATATAACAGGTTAAAAAAATATATATATATTAGCTTTAAGATATAAGTAAAGATCTATTTTCAACATTTTGAGGAACCTCCATGCTGTTTTCCAGAGTGGCTGCACCAGCTTGCATTCCCACCAACAGTGTAGGAGGGTTCCCCATTCTCCGCATCCTCTCCAGCATCTTTCATTTCCTGACTTGTTGATTTTAGCCATTCTGACTGGTGTGAGGTGATATCGCATTGTGGTTTTGATTTGTATTTCCCTGATGCCGAGTGATATGGAGCACTTTTTCATGTGTCTGTTGGCCATCTGAATGTCTTCTTTGCAGAAATGTCCTCTGCCCATTTCTTGATTGGATTATTTGTTCTTTGGGTGTTGAGTTTGCTAAGGTCTTTATAGATTTTGGACACTAGTCCTTTATCTGATATGTCGTTTGCAAATATCTTCTCCCATTCTGTCAGTTGTCTTTTGATTTTGTTAACTGTTTCCTTTGCTGTGCAAAAGCTTTTGATCTTGATAAAATCCCAATAGTTCATTTTTAGCCTTGCTTCCCTTGCCTTTGGCGACGTTCCTAGGAAGATGTTGCTGTGGCTGAGGTCTAAGAGGTTGCTGCTTGTGTTCTCCTCAAGGATTTTGATGGATTCCTTTCGCAAATAGAACTGCCCTATGACCTAGCAATTGCACTACTGGGTATTTACCCTAAAGATACAAACGTAGTGGTCCAAAGGGGCACGTGCACCCAAATGTTTATAGCAGCAATGTCCACAATAGCCAAACTATGGAAAGAACCTAGGTGTCCATCAACAGATGACTGGATCAAGAAGATGTGGTATATATACACAATGGAATACTATGCAGCCATCAAAAGAAATGAAATCTTGCGATTTGCCACAACATGGATGGAACTAGAGCGTATCATGCTTAGCGAAATAAGTCAAGCGGAGAAAGACAACTATCATATGATCTCCCTGATATGAGGAAGTGGTGATGCAACATGGGGGCTTACGTGGGCAGAAGAAGAATCAATGAAACAAGATGGAATTGGGAGGGAGACAAACCATAAGTGACTCTTAATCTCACAAAACAAACTGAGGGTTGCTGGGGAGGGAGGTTGGGAGAAGGGGGTGGGATTATGGACATTGGGGAGGCTATGGGCTTTGGTGAGTGCTGTGAAGTGTGTAAACCTGGTGATTCACAGACCTGTACCCCTGGGGATAAAAATATATGTTTATAAAAAATAAAAAATTAAGAAAAAAAAACAAGAATCAGGTAGGGTGTTTAATGGGAAAATAGACCAGGTATAAATATGTTGAAATGAGTATCATTAATAATTAGTACAGCACAACAGTTATCACTATGCCCTGGAAAAATAAAAATATTGGTCACTTTACCAATAAACATAATAAAGATGTTCAAGCTTTGCACATAATTAGAACTAGGTTAATTGAAGATACATATGTAAGAGTCTTACTTTATTTTTGGATTATTTTTAAATACACAATTTTTTAAAAGATTTTATTTATTTATTTGTCAGAGAGAAAAAGAGAGTGACAGGCAGAGGGATAAGCAGGCTTCCCACTGACCACCACACCCCCCAGCCATGGGGGACTCTATCACAGGACCCTGGGATCATGACCTGAGCCAAAAACAGACACTTAACCAACTTAGCCACCTAGGCACCCCCAAAATACACAATTTTTGAGTTAAATATATTTTGTACAACACTTCTGAGAGTCAAACTGGCTATATTGATTTGAGGTAAAGATGTGCGTTTCTAAACAACAATGCTATTCTTAGGAGGTATCCTAGAAAAATAAAAGTGTGCTTATATATGACATACAGAGTACTGACTGCAGTATCATCTGAAATAACAACAGAAGTAACAAAAATATTAATTTCTATATAGGGGGTTCATTTCTTAAACTGTTTTGAATTTATGTATGAAATAAATGATAGACTACAAAGGTGAGACTTTATTTGCAGTGAAAAAATCAAGTTGAAAACTAGTATATACTCGATCTTACCGAACAGGGAATTTGTGTGTGTAACACTGACTTGCGTTAACCTATTTCAACCTTCTACTATTCTTTCTCTATTGTCCTGGCTGAAAAGCAAAAACTATTTTCTCAAACTTCCTTGCAGTGAGGCTTCTGGGGATAATTTAGATTCTTTGAATCAAATGCGCTCTGACATGAATTTGGTTCAGGACTGGATTGTGGTGATGTGAGGAGCTGAAATGGTCCAAGGTGACCATTTTGCTGGCTCTGATTATGGAAGAGGCAGCACAATTCTGCAGCTATCTATCTGCTTACGATGTGGTTTGAGGATCAGGCTTCTTTTTTCCTGATCAGGTTATGTGCTGCTTGTCCTGGAATCAGCGGCTGTGGAAGCAAATTCCTGAGACAGCAGCTTCCAGAAGGCTATACTCAGAGAGGCAAAATTAGTGACCATGATCTGTACTGTGGATTTAGAAGTCCCTTTTACACATTCCGTTTTCATTTCTTAAGCTTTTTTTTTTAATTTTTTTTTCTTTATCCTGTTAAAATTGTTTCTCTTTTCTTCAGTTTCCAGCAACCTGGATAAGATTCATGATTTATTATAAACATGACTCTCTGGGATGAAATCCAATGAATAACTGCTTCATGTGGTTTCTTTTTTTATCTTACACTTGTATATTCTTCTGTTACAATTTATGTGTGGTACTTTTAGATTTAAGCTGTCTTATATTTATAGTTTAGAAAAAAATTAGAAAATGTTAAAAGTGTTTACTTGTCAGTTTTCACTTATCTTCAATAATTTTTTAAATAAGTTTGTATTTTTCAAGAAAATAATACAAGTATATGGTTGGGAGGCATAAATCTCAACTCAACTAAACTAACTCAAAATAAAAGATTAAGAACTTAAAATTTCAATTCCCTGCACTACAATCAACAATTTCTGACATTTTTCCTTTCATTTACCCTTTTATCTTACAATGTTTATATTCATCTCTTGTTTCACAATTCCAAATAGGACTCAAGATTTTCTAATAAATGTGATGAATATTTACCTGGCAGAGAGAATAGTCCTTACGCCACACATAAACTCTTTAGGCTTTCTTTCACCAAATGAAGCAAGAGTACTTTTTGTGTTAAATCATGTATTTTGTGTTAAATATATCAGCACACAATTAATGTAAATATTAATCACCAATGAACCTATAAACCAAATTATATTTTTCTTATTTATCCTTTTATTTTCTTTAAAAAAACAATAAATAATTTGTTTTTACATTAGCCTACATTACATTTATGCCTTTTTTTTTTTTTTTCAAAACAGTTCAACAGTCTCTAAATAATTTTTCTCTAGTTTCTTATTATTTGGAGTGGGTTCACCCCAGATTCACTTTACTCTTTCTAGGAACACTACTGTCTTTCAGTGGCCTTTTGCCAAAATTTTGGAAACTCCATTCAACTCTGTCGGTGTTCTCGTTTATGTTTCCTTGACTTTGTGATCTCAGTATTTTTGGCCACTCTCATATTTTGTTGGATCTTCTAATAACTTCCTGTAAAATGAAGGACAGAAGATATATTTTGGAGATTTTGCACATCAGAAAATAAATTTTCACACTTGAATAAGTGTTTCTCTACATGAAAACACAGGTTGAGAAATATTTTATCTAAGAATGAGGATTTTTTTGCATTGTTATCTTCTAATTTTTTCTAAAAAGAATTACAATCTCACTTTTAGTTTTGATCTTTTGTAAATGATCTATTATATTTTCTCCTTTATCCCTCTGCTGATAGAAAGTTTCAGAGGATTTCAATGAAAACTTGCACCCTGTTTGCAATATATTTCATTACTTTTCCACCCTTCTATTATATCTATATCTAAAATACCTTAGTCTTTATGGTCATGTTATGACAGAAAGTCAGCACTTCCTACTGTAAATACTTAAGACTCAGCTTATTACTATTATTTAAAACACTTCCATAAATATCTGTCTTTTGTAAATATATTAAAAACCCTCCAATGCTACTGTCTTTTGTTCCTTCCCATTTATACCAATAGTTATATATAGTCTTATCTTTTATTCAAATACAGAAATATACTAAGTGCTTATGTTTAAGATGCTAAGTTTGATCAGAAGTCATATAAAAGTATCATCACAATTAAAATATTACTGTGTCCCATATGATATTTTTGTCATCTCTATTGTGTTCTGAGTGTTTCACACTCTTTGAGAGAAGAAGCATTTTTTTTTCTTGATGATATTCCTAGGCTTATTGAAATATTTAGCATACATAATCATCTCCACTACCATTGTCATCAGGGCAGCATATTGAATACTTAACATATAAATAGATTAATAAATCTCCCAATAGACTTGTGAAATGTTTTAGATAAAATCTTGTTTTTAAACTATGTGAAATGTACATATTTCATAGTTAAAATTGTAAAATAAGATATATTAAAGTAGTTTAGAGTCTATCCCTGTTCTTCCTTCACTCTCATTTCTTCCAATTACAGGCAGGCACTATCCTAGTTTTTTGAAAACAAGAGTATTCACTCATGTTCTCCACATCTCTTTTTCTTTTCTTTCCTTTTTTTTTTTTTTTTTTAAAGTAGGCTCCATGATGGCCAGTGCTCTAACTCATAACCCTGAGATCAAGACCTGAGCTGAGATCAAGAGTCAGAGTCTTAACTGACTGAACCACCCAGGCGCCCCCACATTTCTAACACAATAGTTAGCAACTGTGCACACTATTCTGCACTGTACTTTTTGTACTTTAATCTCATCATATATGTTGTAATATATATTAAGATATACATCTGCATGTATGTATACTTATATTTATATATGTATGTATAGTTATCATAATATCATATAATCATATATTATGTTTTAAATTTATTTATTTAATTTTTATTGCAATCCAATGTAACAAGAACAATTTTCATTTCCATTTTACCTGGGAAAACAAGCATGGAGTTTTAGTAACTTGTACAGAATTACAAAGGTAATAAGTAGTGGAGCTGGGAGACATACCTAATCTAGTCAAAAGTCAGTATTTTTAAAAATTTCCAAAAAGTTTAATGAGAAAACAATAGATTAAAAAATGCTTTCCATGAGTCATATTGATATATACCCAAGTACAGATTCATATAAATCTCGATAATTTTGAATTATTCCATTTTTAGGATTTTAAAGTGTGAATTCTTGTTATTTAAAGACTTGGTGGTGGTTATAGATTTCTGAATCAGCTCCTAGCAAACATGGTTGGAATCAAAGCCACAAGGCAAGCAAACACCATGTGTGTTACAAGCCCAAAGATAGACAGATGATTGGTAAATAGATCTATATATGTATATGTACATATAATGAGAATATGACTTAATTTATAAATATGGCAAGGCAAGGAATCTCTTCATCGGAATGGTTGGACTTTTGATGCTGGGAAGTGCCCCCCAGCACAGCCACGTGCCAAAATTAATGGTATAAGCTCAGCACTAACCTCCAAAAATTGGATAAATTTTTTGTTTCCCATGAGTTGCATCGAAACATTAAATTTCTGATGCACCATTATGTGGGTCAAAGCAAGGAATTCAGATCTACTTCTGTCCTCCTATGTAAATTCTTATAGATATTAATTTTATTGTTTGTTTATAAAACCTTAGAGTCCTCATTCTAATCAAATTTTTATTCCAACCAGCTTTTGTGATCTGACCTATCTCACCTCTCTTCTCTCAGCAGACAATATAAAACAAAAATTTTCTTGCTGTGACCACAGTTCAGAATCAGGGTTTCTTCTCAGGGATACTAGTACTTCAAACTTACTTTACATGTCCGGAAATGTGCATTACCTGACTGCTATAACATTTGTCATTCTGCCTGTCAAGATTTATAGGGCTTGCTTGGCCTTTTCTGCTTTAGCTCACTGCTCTTGAACTAAATCATTGTAGAGCCTGACCCAAAACTTACAGTTGAGAAGACCTGTCATCTCTTCCTGGAAACAAACCTTTCCCTCCATAATCTATGGCACTTTCCTGGCAAGCTTTTTCTTATTCCCATTTATTCCTTGGCATGGTAACTCCTTGATTTGAAACTTTGTGAATTATTACTGGATTGGATACAACCATGTTTTTATAGGAACACTAAAGAAAAAAATGTGTTACACTCAAAGAATAAATCAAAGTTGTAAGTCAGGAATTAGAGAGGATATCAAAGGCATTTTCAGAAGGAATAATTTTCAGCAGCCACCTGGAGAAAATATAAATCTGATCTTTTTCTATCTCTACACCTTGCTGTGTTTATTAACCAGATTGTAGAATTGAATGCATTTTAATCCAGTTAGAGAGAAGTAGGAACTGATAAATTAATAATAATAAATATGCCAAAAAACATAAATTAGAATAATGTAACAATAGAGTTGAAACTCTAGGGCTTTTTCTAGCCCTCTCTTCTTGCACTTAGGCAAAAAATCCTAAACCTTTGGCATATGCATTTATCAAATTTGTATGTAAGTGTTTGGCATTTTAAAAATCATGTTACACTCACAAACCAACTCTCAGATTTTATTCTACTGATAAATGTACGTATCCATAGTAAGTTTTTCTATCTGGCTCAAAGATAACTTTAACCACACTGTCCTCATTCATGCATATAACAACAGGTTTGTAATAATTTGATTATACATCTATCATATAAAATTATATTCTTGGAAGTTTATCCATTCATCTATAGAATTATAGATTCTGTAATTATTTTTGTATAAATTTGAATTGTATTTCCCTATGCAGATTTTTCCCACTTTGTCTTCTTTTGTTTTCTATATCTCCTAAGGATAGAAATATAGAATTAATAGAGTTAGGGAATGTCATTTTATTAGTAATGTGACATACAATCAACAGAATGACTAATATAGCAAAAAAATGAAATTAGCATAGCATCTGTGACACTAGGTTAAATATTTTGAACACTAATAAAGAGGAAATAATGAAAGAAAACTTCTCAGCTCTTTTGTTTGATTACTTTTCCAAAGTATACATTTTATCAAATTATGTATACTTTTATATTAGTAAGTTTGCTTACACTTACTCTGAATTTCTAAAGAAGTCTTTAGAGTTTAGGGAAGTCAGGTTTAAAATACATCCAAATAAGGTTACACCTAATAAATAACTTGAGCAGCAGACTATCTTGGGAACACAACTTTGGTATTGGTCAGATGGATTAAAACCCTAGTATCAGGGGCAACTGGGTGGCTCAGTGGGTTAAGCCGCTGCCTTCGGCTTGGGTCATGATTTCAGGGTCCTGGGATCGAGCCCCGCATCGGGCTCTCTGCTCGGCGGGGAGCCTGCTTTCTTCTCTCTCTCTGCCTACCTCTCTGCCTGCTTGTGATCTCTCTCTGTCAAATAAATAGGTAAAATCTTAAAAAAAAAAAAAAAACACCCCAGTATCACTGCTATTAAGACTATGTATCCCATATATTAAAAGAGTATAAAAATTATTTTAAGGGACACCTGGGTGGCTCAGTTGGTTAAGCAGCTGCCTTCGGCTCAGGTCATGATCCCAGCGTCCTGGGATGAGTCCCACATCGGGCTCCTTGCTCAGCAGGGAGCCTGCTTCTCCCTCTGCCTCTGCCTGCCATTCTGTCTGCCTGTGCTCGTGCTCTCTCTCTCTCTCTGATAAATAAATAAAATCTTTAAAAAAAATTATTTTAAGAAGCACTTGGATAATATACATAAATCTAAATAATATGTAAGTTCAGACTGTCCCTTTCCCTCCCCCAAAATAAGAGACACCATAAAAATATCTTTGTCCCATATTATTCTAAATTTTCATTTCATTATTGAGTACACTTGATCTAATAGTAAGAGTATGTTTTATTAAGGAATTAAGTATACACTTAAGGAAGCATATGCTCACTTATCTTAAATGCTCTTATGCCAACTAAACAGAGTCTTTAACGTAGTTTGTTCCATCATAGTGGTAAAAATTCTGGATTCTCATTGGTAAGAATTCAGGTTGTATCTTGTATTTAATCAATCTTCTCTGCTCATCTTTTTTTCACAAACTTTGTGCTTATCTGGCATCTAAGTGATTGCAACAAAAATATAATGGAATCCTCAGCATTCTGTTAATGGAGGTAGGTTGTTTTAAAGAAAATAATTATTAGTATGTAACAATCTTAACATATATAGCATAGAAATGAGTTGTTATCCCCTTTTCAACATGATTATTTAATCTAATTTGAACTCTTAAAGTTGAAAAATAAAGTTTTTGCAATACAACACACCATTCTTTCTTCTTCTTCTTTTTTTATTTTTTAAACTGAAGATCTTAACTAAGAAATCATTCCCAATATATGTTGGAGATAATTTATTCTAGATATCAGTTCATTATTTTAGGAAGTAAACAAATTGAAAACCTGTCATTAAGCAAAACTGAAAAGAAAATAGAATAGTTTCAAATTCTGATTAAATATATCTTTTTTAATTTCTCATCTCTCAGCCTCTACAATAAGTTTCTAAGTTGAAGATTGAAATCTTTGAAAGTTTATATATATTTTTAAAGATTTACATATTTATTTTAGAGTGAGAGCAAGCAGGAAGGTGTGGGACAAAGGGAGAGGTAGTGAGAATCTAATCAGACTACACATTGAGCACAGAGCCCAACACATGGCTCAATCTTAGGACCCTAAGATCATGACCTGAGCCAAAACCAAGAGCCACAAGCTCAACCAACTACACCAACCCAAGAGCCGTTGAAGGTTATATTCTAAAAAACAAACACATAAAATTCTGTTAATATGGATTTCAATAGTTATATAAAAGCCTACATTGACACATATTGTTTTTGAGTATAGTACATTTTATAGTGAAAATCATCATCGCAGCAATTTCTAAAATGGAATCCACTATCACAAACAAATTTTCCAAAATTATACTCTTTTTTTTCTTTTTATTATTTTAATCAAATCACTGACATTACAAGAATATAAGGTATTTTCACATAGGTGATTAACATAATTTTCACTCTATTCTGGATATATTCATATCAACAAAAATATCTCAAAGAAACTCATTTTTCAGGAATTATATTTCTATTTCATTTTTCTTATTATACACAGTTGGAAAGTTGGAATCATGATTCAGTTTATTAAGAACTAAATGATATTTAAAATAGATATATGAATACTAAAGGTAACATTGGAATATCAAAATATTTGAAAATATACAAAGTATTTTATATTTGCTTCTTAATGAGAGCTATTTGTGTCATTCAAAAACATCTGTTAATAAACTAAAACAAAATAATTTTTATGTCAGAACTCTGACTATTGCAAACCTTTTTAATCAGCTATATTCATCAGATAATTATTTTAGAGTATTTTTATATTAAAAATAACTATCAAGAAGATAAAATTGCTTTGGTTAGAAAGAGTTCAAAAGTATATTCATAAGTTTCACACCAAAAGAAAATATTAAAGGCATAGAAAGTATGCAAAATCAAAATCTGAGCTTGGCAATTTAAACGTACTTTACTGAACTAAAGAAAAATTTACTATGAATAAATATCAGGCACTTGGTTTTTTAACCCAAGTTCTTTAAAACAGGATAAGCTACAAATATATGCATAAAATCAAATACCCACACATTTCTCATTGTTGCAGTACTACTCAGAAAAGTTATAGGTTAGGCAGCAGGTTCCCAATAGGATATTTAATAATTTATTAAGCCTGACCCTTGTTACTGCTGCTGAATACTCTGGTGATAATGGTAGTCCAAAGAAAAATTGTACCTTGATGCTGAATATACTGAGCTATTCTTAATTGTAAGTGAGTGAATCACATTTCACTGCTTTTTGTTTAAATTGGTTAATTTCCATGTAGAAATGCAGAACTCAGCAGTTCTTGCAGCATGATTTTTTTTTTTTTAATGTAATGAAAAGAAGCCAAGTTTTCATGCCCTAGAGGAAACTCCCTGATCCATAGCACAACACATTAGTGTTTTGAAGTTTTAACTGTGCTTTGTTGAAATATTCTCCTAGGAGCCAGTATGCACTGATATTGTAGCATAAGCTTAATATTGCTGTCACCAAATATCTATTTTTTTGTTTCTACTTTAGCATTAACAATTTAATTGTGAGTTTTCCTTGCTCTCACCATCACACATCAATCAGTATATCTGGTCTAGCTTCTGTCTTTGGTTCAGGTCCTGATCCCAGAGTCCTGGGATAGAGCTCCACATTCAGCTCCCAGTCTGCTTCTCTCTCTCCCTCTGCCTACTACATACCTGCTTGTGAGCTCGCGTTCTCTCACTCTGTCTCTTTCTGCCAAATAAATAAATAAAAATCTTTTAAAAAAATCTTTGGTCCTGAAATGCTTTCATTTTTTTCTCTTGAATCAACAATGCTTCCTTCCATGTAAAATCATTCTCATAAGCATCCAAATTTTCTACAGTCTCTGCCAAATGTAATAAGGAGAGAAAAGAGAAAAAAAAATTCCCTTGCCCTCAAATCTTCTTATCACCCCAATTCTTTCCCCCATACCAAAAGTTCTCAAGAGATCTTTTTTTCTGGGATGCCTGGGTGGCTTAATGGGTTAAGCCTCTGCCTTCAGCTCAGGTCGTGATCTCAGGGTCCTGGGATTGAGCCCCAGGATCTGGCTCTCTGCTTGGCAGGGAGCCAGCTCCTCCCACCCGCCTGCCTTTCTGCCTACTTGTGATCTCTGTCTGTCAAATTAATAAATAAAATCTTAAAAGAGAGAGAGAGAGATCAGTTTTCTGATGTAAAGATTCTTTTAATGGCATGACAGAGCGCAAAGACACAAATGACACTCAGGTGAAAGAAAAAAACTGTTTCTTGCAGCTCTAAAGGGGAGAAGGCTGTCACTCAGGACCACAGAGGAGTTTGCACCCAGATCAGAGACAAGGTATACAAATAAGCTGGAGCTGTAGGAACAGTTTATGTATGACTATCCAGAGATGAGATTAGCTGGCTTTGTGGGTTCCCTGTGGATTAGTTAATTTGAATAATTCAGTGGATTCTGGGAAATTGAGACTGCCTGTAGTTATAGGGGATTAAGGTAGATGCATAGTGGTGACCAAGTATGAGAGACAGAAAAAGGAAGTTGTTGGGGTATGGAGTTACTCAGCAGCTCAAGATGAACCTTTAATCAGTGCTTTGAAATTAGGTCACGATACCATGAAAGAGAAGGAAGGAAGGAAGGAAGGAAGGGAGGAAGGAAGGAAGGGAGGGAGGAAGGAAACAAACAACTATTTGAAATCATCAGTATTTCAGTATTTCTTCTATTTTTTTTTTCTTGTTACCACTCTCCGAATTTTGTCCAAAACTTACCACACAATGATTTGTAATGGAAGTCAGTGATGACACTCACATTGATAAATTGAAAAACTGATCCTTGGTATTGATCTATGAATAGTATTTGAAATGGTCAGTCCACCTCATTTATTTATTTATTTATTTGACAGACAGAGACCGCAAGTAGGCAGAGAGAGAGGAGGAAGCTGGCTTCCTGCTGAGCAGAAAGCCCAATGCAGGGCTCGATCCCAGGACCCCAGGATCATAACCTGAGCTAAAGGCAGAGGCTTTAACCCCCTGAACTACTCAGGGCCCCAGTCTACCTCCTTCTTTAAACATATTCTTCACTTGATTCCCAGCCAGACACTCCATCATTAGACATTATTTGTCTCTGTGGACTGTTCCATGGCTTACTAACTTTCACACATTGTTTACACCAGTCCTTAAACCTCTTTTTATATCTGTTTTCATACCCACAGTTCTCTCATCCATCCCAGCCTGCTCAATTCTGTGTTTAAACGGAGAATTCACAAATATGTCTCTCAAATCCAGAACTTCACCCTGAATTTAAAAACAAATATACTTAACTTTATATCCAACTTATATCTTTTCCCCAAATTTCTGATAATGAGGGGAGAAGATAGCTAATGATGGAGTCAGCCCAGAAACTGAAGCTCTGAAATAAGATCTGAAAACTTGCTGTTGTCAAAAACTACACCACATTTATTATCTCACTTTCAAACATTACACTCTCCAACGTCCTACCGCTTCAGTGTAATACTTTAGTTGTCCAACACCAAACTGCTTTGATCCTACAAAAATGTACCTGTGTTGCTACTACATATTTAAAGCTCCTTATTCCTCATCCTTCCAGTGATTTTTTTTCTTGTTTTTAGGTTTAGTTCCATGAGCCATTGTTACCATCACTGCCTTGATAAGCCCTTAACTTTTCTTGCCTTTACTCTATATCACTGCTTCATCATCATATAGAACAACGTCTGCCCATAGCAAACATTCAGAAAAGATTTCTTCAATCGGTGGACTGTCTATGTTTTAAATACTTCTAGAATGTGCAGTGTGTAACTGTGCTTCTAGATCCTTCTGCAGAAAGGGAAACTAAAAAATTGGGTGGAAAAATGTGTATCTTAAGTCACATACTTTTCCAGGAAAAGACTAGGCCTTAAATTCAAGTCTTTCAGCCCCCAATTCATCACTCTTCTCTTCCCAATTTCCGTCTCTGAACAACCTAATTCATTTTCTCATATACCACTCTGACCTGTATTTAGTAACATGTCTTGTACCACAGTAGTTGTAGAAAGACATGTGTATGAAGAAATGTTTTAATTTTTAATATAAAAAAACAAAATTTGACAGCTATAAGACACACAGATTTATTCTAATAATTCTATTTATAAATGTAAATTATTACAATAATGAAGTTTTTCTAAATTGAGAGCTGATTGAGGAAACTGTTTTTTATTATCTTTAAAGACTTTCGTACTTTTCCTAAAACCAAAAATGTGGTCCGTAAGACTCGGCCTTTGAGAAAACTAGGGACAAAACTAGGACTATATTGTACACATTGATTTTAGTTAAGGATTCGTTAAAAAAAAAAAAAGTGTATTAAAGTGTCATTTCTGCAACAAAATTGTTCAGTTCACTTATTTTGGATATATGTATGTATATATATTTGTTTTGTTTTCAAGAGACAGAGGGAAGGGCAGAGGAAGAGAGCGAGAATCTTAAGCAGGCTCTACACCCAGCATGGAGCCCAACTCAGAGCTTTATCTCACAACCCTAAGATCACAACGTGAGCCAAAATCACAAGTTAGATGCCTAACTGATCCACCCAGATGTTCCTGAAAAAATACTTAAAAAAAAAAAATAAACTATTTGAATAGGGATGTTTTGAAAAACGAGTTAGATGAGTTAGTAATTATCTTTTTTGTACTTCCTCTAATTAGTAGAATTAGAAATAAATTCCAGCAATTTAAGTATATAATTTGCCTAATTCCTTCAACAACCTGATTTTTTTAGTTTTTATTTAAATTCCAGTGATTTTTCAGGTGTACAATATAGTGATTCAACCTATACTCATCACAAGTGCACTCCTTAAGTCCCATCACCTATTTCACTGTTACCTACCCACCCACCCGCCCATTGGTAACCATCAATTTGTCTATAGTTAAAAGTCTGTTTCTTGGTTTGTCTCTTTTTTCCCCATAGGATAATTCATTTTGTTTCTAAAGTTCCACATATAAGTAAAAACATTTGTATTTGTCTTTTCTCTGACTTATTTCACTTAATGTAATGACTTAATTACCTTTTCACCTAATGATTTAAATATTTTAAATAAAACACAATAGAGAGATTTTGCTCTTTGCATTTCTTAAGTGTTTGCTTATTGTAAGCTTTGGATAAACTATTTGAAAACCGAGTCTCTAAACTTAATAAATACCAGAATTATCACATTCTGAAAACATCAGCAGTGTGAATATACTGCTGAACCCAACCTAATATGTGCAGCTACCTTCGTACTCTAAACTAAATAGGAAATGTGCCTATCATTAAAAATTGCATGCCACAGTTGCAGTTTTCTTAATCACTTATCACCTGGTTATACCTGCTTTCCTGATCTATTGGTTTTTATTTTCTTTTTGTTTTCTTTCTTCAACTTCTGTGTGGAGAATTGGGTTAGAAGTACAACTCAATTCAGCATACTCTTCATCCACTGTTCTTTCCTTTGTTTCATTTATTCCTCATTGTATCCATATATTCCATCCTTCTTAGCTTTTCTCATTCTCATTCCCATCAGCTCATAGGTACTTCAATATATTTAATATATGCATTGTCAAAAGCTCAGTTTTTAAGTTTACTTATATCTAGGTATTTATTTCAACACTGATTTACAGCTTTGGCAAGTGGTATGTGATTTTTAAATCTCAACTGTTTCTTCTTACTATCATTGAATACATGTTGATCACATCCTCACTGTATGGAATGTGGTAATTGACATGTAACCAGGACATGATCTCATATTGTTATTCTTCCCTTGATTGGAAAAATCTGTTTTATTTTTCTCTAAAAATAAATCACCTATTTGGTGATTTATATATCTTTGATTTGGGGAGGATGTAATTTCAAAATGAATAACTAATTCAGCAATATAAAACATGGTTCTTTTCACCTGTTTACCTTTAAAAGTTGCACATACACTAGTTTCTTTCTTCTGATTGCTGCGTTTTATTCCACGGGGTGTAACCACTCTTTATCTCTTTATTCAGAAATAAAAATTTAGGGGCACCTGGGTGGCTCAGTGGGTTCAGCCTCTGTCTTCAGCTCAGGTCATGGTCTCAGGGTCCCGAGATCAAGCCCTGCATCAGGCTCTCTGCTCAGCAGGGAGCCTGCTTCCCTCCTCTCCCTCTGCCTGCTTCTCTGCTTACTTGTGATCTCTCTCTGTGTCAAATAAATAAAATCTTTTTAAAAAAAGAAGAAGAAACAAAAATTTAAATACTTTCCAGACAGACACCGTTACCACATTACCATTACCACAAGAATGCTGAATGAGTTCTGGTACATTTCATCTTTCAGGATTGTGTGAAAATTTCTCTAGGCTATATATTCTGGCAAGGAATCACCAAATCATTGAATGTATGTTGACTGAATATAGTAAACTACTTGCTGTAGCTGCACAAGCCAAATTTCTACTAGCAGTGGAGAGTTTTCTTCAGTTCCACAAGTATAATCCCAGTATTTTACCTTTGAAAATGTTATGGATATAATGTAGTACACATTTTTTTTTTTTAAGAGAGAGTGTGCAAGTGTGAGTGGGGCAGGGGGAGTAGAGAAGGCCAGAGGAACAGGGAGAGAGAGAGAATCTTAAGCAAGTTCCATGATCAGCACAGAGCCCCCATGGAGCTCTATCCCACGACTCTGAGATTATGACTTGAGCCATAATCAAGAATCAGACACTTTGGGGCACCTGGGTGGCTCAGTTGTTAGGCATCTGCCATACACCTAACCAACTGAGCCACCTAGGTATGTGGTACTTTTTAATTTTCATTTTTTAATCCATTATGATTTCGTGTACCTTATAGGGAATTTATTTTGGTTTTATCCTCTGTGAAATGTTTGTTTATGTTGTTCTCCATTTTTCCATTGTGTTTCCTGCTTTATTTCTTAGTGATTTACAAAAGTTCTTTTTTATTTTAGCTTTTAGCCTCTTGTAGGTTTTTGCGTTTGAATATAACTTTTCCTAAGCTTTGCATATGGTGTTATAGTTAAACTCATCAGTTCTTCATACTTTCTTTAATGTTTTAGATATTCTATTTCAAAAGTCCTTTCCTGAGTGCAATATATAGGATTTATATTTCCCTGTAATTATTTCATCATTTATTTACTCACATTTAAGCCAGATGAATCTGAAGTCCAGCTCTGTAAATGCTGCTGAGATCTCCTTTTATTATGTTCAAGGGAGTGAGCCAGCTTGCTTGATATCTTAGATTAAATAGTTCATCACATATATTGATTTGTTCTCCCCATTTATCCTAGAATGAATTAGATGGATGATGATAGATAGATGATAGATAGATAGATAAGCAATAGATTGATAGAGATATATAAATAGATATCTGAACTTCCTATTTATTCCCTTTGGCAGGTCTGCCCTCTTAAAAAATGATTTAAAATGTCTGAATTTCTTTAAAAGTCTCTCTTTTGGTTTACTTTTAAAATTACTTAGCTATATATCAAATACATATTAAATAATTTTATTGATCCTTTTGAAATTAACTGATATCCTTACAATATTGCCTTCTCCATTCAACAGTGAATCCTCATAATATTGTCTTCAATCAACATTTATTCTGACAATCATTTATGCCTTTCAGAAAAATTTCTTCATCCCCTTGATGCTAATATGCATTAAATATATTACTGTGTAATTTATAGTTTTTGTTGACACTGTAAATTATCTTATGTATTAATAACTCTTAATTATTGGTCTTAAAAAATCCATTTTATTTCCATGAATCAATTCTCATACTCAGAATCTTGCTATTCTTCTTATTTCTAATCTTTTTAGATTAGAGTGGGATCATCATTTTGTCTATAAGACAGACCAATCTGGTTACCTTCATTTTCTGTCTTAACATTTCTCCCTTTTTTATTCTCTTACAGTTCAGGTTAGAATACATAGTGCCATGTAAAGAACGAGAGATAATGGGCATTACTGCCTTATTTCCATCTTAGAGAATAAAGGTAGCATTTCTCCATTAATTAAAACATTTGATGTAGGTGTGTTATGAATTTTCTTCTTGTTAAGGATGTTTTCTTTATCCTTAGTTCACTAAGGGATTTTTGTTTTATTTGTTTTAGAGGGAAAGAGAGTGGGAGAGAGACAGTGTGTGTGCACACAAACAGAAGTAGAGGAAAAGCAGAGAGAGAGGGTGAGAGAGACTCTTAAGCAGGTTCCACACCCAGTGTGGAGCCATATAGGGGCTTGATTCGGGATCCTGAGATCATGACCTGAGCTGAATCAAGAGCCAGACAATTAACTGACTGAGTCATCCAGGAACTGCAGTTTACATTCTCTCTGATGTTATATAATTTTGCACTTGTATTTTTTGCCAGTTCAATCAGTATCAAATCATGTATCATTGTGGTTTAATTGCTAATGATTATATAGATTGTGACTGGTTACTAAGATGCCAACATGATTCTTATTCTTTCTAATCGTGGTCTATGATTTTGTCTATCTACTTATATATTTGTTTGTATTTCTTTCCTTTATTCTTCAAGATACCACATAGAGCTTATTGCTATTATTTTGTGACCTACATGTTTTCCACATATCTTCTCCCAGTTTGTGGCTTTATTTATAAACATTTTATAGTATCTGCTGAACAACAAATGTTATTAAATTTAAGGTAGTTAAAATTTTATTTCAATATTTTATTATCATTTCAACTTTCTGGTTTTTTTTGTTTTTTTTTTTGTTTTTTTTTTTTTTGTTGTTGTTGTTGTTAATAGTAACCCACTCTACCAAGGACATGAAGATGTTCTGAATTTTCTTCAAAATGTTTTATACTATGTTTTGTATATTTTACTTTTAAACTGTCTGTAAATGATTTTGTGTATGGTATAATACTGAAATCAAGTTTTATTTGTGATCATTTGAAGAATATTAGACATGCTATTTTTTTTAATATCCCCACGTAACTCCAACCAAGAAGTCACTGCCCATATACATTTAATGTTTCTATTAGCTGGTCTATTATATAGCCATGCTAGAAATTAGATTCCTGCTCAATGATGTGATAGGTCATGTTGGTTAAAATAGAACCACTAGCTTTTGAGGCTGGATAGCCTCAAGCAATGAAACGGTTCTTGTCTGAATCGAATCAAACAGGAAATGAGAGGGTAATGGACAGATCATTTCTTCCCCCTCCTTTTCTCCTAACTACTTAATGCAATTTTTCCGTGGAGCCAGTCCATATGACCATATAGAAGTATCTGCTTGCAAACAACTGTCTTTCTTTAGGTTTTCATGTGAAACAATAACCAGGGAGGTTATGCTTCATTGTGCATTTCTTCCTGTTTTTCCTATCTCACATCCCTACTGTCTTACTCCTATTCCCTTAGGATTGTACCTTTCAAAAAAAAAGTCTTGACGTTTAGTCTGTGTGTAAGGTTTTTTGGGTTTTTTTGTTTGTTTGTTTTTGTTTTTGTTTTTAGGAATTCAGACTCAGAAAATTGCTATTAGGAGCTGTTTTAGAAAACAACCTTTGGGATAGATTTCTACCTCACTTAAGATGTTAATGAATCCACTGATGATGGTGTTTGGAAATTATCACATTATTACTTAACATTATGCTATTATTAATTGACATGAAGTATAGGAAGAGAGGGAAACACTGGGGGATTGATTCAGTGTTCAATCAGTGTGGGACAACAAAAATCATAATTATTGTGTGATAAAACTGATGCTTCTGATGGGTATCTGACACATAGCAAAAAGAATGTTTTAGGCTCAGAAACTCAGTGAAAAATTTTAAGCCAGAGGGCCACCAGGGCAACTTTAAGTTAGACTTACCTTTTGTGGTCATAGGATTGACAGAGCTGACAAATCTGCCCCTGGGTCTTGTAGGAGCTCCAAAAGGAATATTAGATGTGCAATACTAACTAGACTTCTATTACCTGATAAGGGACTGATAAGTAAGACAAACATGAACAAACAGATTTGTAACATTACAATGGTAAACTACCACCACAATTAATAATGAATATAACAGGAAATTCATACAATTATATATGAAAAACTAGCATTAATCTACCTTACTAAATACAGAGTTACCTTGGCAAATGACATTTATCTGCTAGGCAAAGAGAATTACAATTTGTAATTGTGTGTAGTGTCAAAATGTACTTTTTTACTTACAAATACTCCATGGATCCATAAAGGGTATGAATTGATTCATCTGAAAGATGAGTCATAGGTAGAGTTTTGTATTACAGTGACTCAAGTTAGGGCACATTTTACAAGACCTGTAGGTTTTTCTTTTTTAATTGAACTTGCACCCAGTTGTATTTGTCATGGGAACAAATAATTGGTTAGTTATCACAAATAGTTTTTCAGATCACTCTATTCTGATTAAAGATAACACCTAGTAACTGTGTGAGACAATTTAGAACTGGTACTAGAATTCTGTCATACCAGCATCTTGCTATCCACACTTGCCATCCAATTAGCATGTTTCATTAACAGCATTTACACCCACGTCTCTGGTCTTCAGAAAACAACCCAAAGAATAATTTTTGTAAGATGCTTGCTCTCTCCTCATTAAAGAATTTCTCAATGCCTGTTAAAATATATATATATATATATATATTTTTTTTTACCTCATCTGGGAATGTTTCTAAATGGTAGATTAGCATGGCAGGCAATGTAAAATCCCTTGCAACATTCTTGTCTTCAATGGACTTGGAATCTCATTACCTTTCCAATTCAGCAAGAAACTTTTGATATTTCAACTTCATTTTCTGTAGAACCACATTGAGTCAGGTTACAGTCAACTCTTACTGAGCTATCAATTAATACCACATTTGTGACAGAATATCAGACTCAAAATCTCGGGTATGTGCACTCATATTTATAAATTTAGCATAAAGAGAAGTATGTTCCTCATATCCTTGTCTAACACCACAGGGATACATTTTCATACATGTACCTAAGTTTTCTTTATACGTGTGGTTGTAAAACTTACATTATTCTTTCTTACAAGTTTCCACATCTCAAATTTGATTTTACAGTTGGCCCTGTGGAATATGATATGATTCTGCATTTGTGGATATTGTGAAGTCATAATTTATACATTCACATATAAAAATGCATACATATATTCATATAGCATGTGTATATATATACACAAATTGCATACATAGGCAGATAGTATATATTTGTATAGTCAACTAATAACACTGAGTGCCTAGAAAATGTATAGCATTATCTTATGATCAGGAATAAGAGATACCAAAAATTAAGAATCATCACCATCCTCATTATCATCACAAAAAATGAATAGCAACAACTGAAACAAAAGAAAATCTTACCCTGGAGAACTTTTGTAATGCTCTGGTGTGTAACATAATTTTTACCTTGCCATCTATAAGGAGATCAAATAAGGATAACCACAGAGAGAATGATATTATATATATATCATATAGTAGAGTGATATTAGGTGATATTTGAAGCAAATTATACATATTAGGTATAAATACTATATATATTAATAAAATGTGGCTGTAGGAGACAGGACATGTTAGACAAATGTGAAAACTGTTTTTAGAAGGAAGGATGAGTTTGGTGTTTGAAATACTTTACTTTGACAATAGTATAAAGAATATATTAAAGGAAAGTTATAGACTGAATTATGCATTCAGAATACACTTGATATAATATTTTAAGGTATATATTACATTACATTTGAAAGTGACTGCCACCTTTCAGTTCCAAAATCTAAATTGATTACATGATCTCTTATATATTAACCCAAAGCAAAAAAAGAAAATCCTCATTGTAAATCTTGATTTGAACTCAAAAACTGAACATATAATTAGGTGGATAGAACAAATTCTTTCTTCAATGAGCTCAACATTTGAATTTTTATTATTAGTTAGTACTGTCATTTTAATATCTCTTTTGCCTTGAGATGAACAGACCAACTTAGTCCTTCCTATGGTATAAGCCCCATTGGTTCTGATGGAAAACTTCAGCTTTCAAACCATGTACCCTGAAGCAAATATTATATTTTCTCTAGTCTTTAGAGAAAATAAGCAAACATAAATTAAAGGCATAGACTGTGTCTTTGCAGTGTCCTTTTTTTTTTCCTGTGGTGTCCAATGTATTATAGATTGTGGATGAATATTAAATCATGATGGTGACAAAATCCTAAACTGTCTCATTCTTTAAATCACCAAACTATGAAATTTTATCATTTACACATGATGTTAAAATGGCTGGAAAAAAAAGAGAAAAAGTTTTATATTTCCTTAGGTCATTTTGAAAAAGCAAAACAATTGGCATACATGACAGCATCCCATCTATCTGTGTGTTTAATAAAGCCAAATGTGATGAAGACTAATGTACCATACTGATGTTTGCAGAATTTCATTAACGTATTTCCAAGACCATCATAACTCACTCACCTCTGTTGAGTTTATGAGCCATGGGTTTTGCTCTAGCACATAAAATCAGCTTGCCTAATACAATGCAGGGACTAATAATATCAAAGATGACACTTCCTCACATTTTGAAACAAGGTGACTCATTTATTTTCCCCTCCCCAGTGTAACAGGACAATCGAGTCATTTAAATTAGAACTGAAATTAGGAACTTATACAAAGTCACTAAGTGATAGTAACTTATCTTTCATAATAAAAGTCTGGTATTTTTAAATCACAAAATTCAGAGTGCTACAGCAAAGAAATACAATTTATCAGATTAATATCCATAAAATCTCCCGTTATATGAATTGTTACTATCCATTCCTATTGCTGTCTAGAATAAATATTTTTAAAATCTTCAAGCAGCTTTAATAACATGCTGATAATAAATGGACACAGTTACTCATTTATTATGCTCCAAATAATAATATAAACAGAATTTAAGGAAAACATTTATCAAATATATTGCATTCATCTATTTTTATTATTATGTTGAGTCAAATATATAGCTAAAGGATACTTTCATAGACTGTTTATTTCACTCTAGTCCACCACCTTTGGTGATTCTATTAGATTCATATTACCGCTGTTCTCATAAAAAATTAAATTATCAAGTGTGTTTATAGCTGTAAACCAATTAAATAAAAAATAGCAAATGAATAAACTAAAAAATAATGACTATGAGATCTGGCTTCTATCTCCTCTGTTCTCTTGTAATGACCTTTCCCTCCAATGCCTCCATACATCCCATTTGCTCCTCTCCTGCCTCACTGGCCTTCTTCTTTCGCTTCATTATGTCAGATTCATTCTCTCTCAGATCTAATATCCTTTCTTCTTACTCTGTTTGGAAAGCTCAAATGCAGTTTTGGCATGGCTGCCTCCTTGTGATCTTACAGGTTTCAGTTTCAGTTTATTTTATTCTGATGAAGGTGGGAGAAAAGAAATCTCTCATTTACTGAAATACTAGAATTAGTTCAGTGTATTTTAATGGATTTTGGTCTAAATAACATGGAATACTGCAAGACTTTTTTTTTAATTATGAGATAGCTGTTCAAGTCTCATTTTGTTAAAAAACTGTGTGACATCATCATATTGGATGAATCATTGAATCAATTAAAACCTTTTATATCACCTATATAAATTTAATACTTATATTTATTACTACAAAACGTGAACTCCTGGACAAATCTCTGATATTAAATGTATGAATTTGCAGAGACGTTCACCCTAGGATTTTCCCCTTTCAGTATCCATGATCGTCTCCAAAGATGCTCACATTGCCAAAAGGTAGGGTAGAACAGAAGATTTCATTTATCCCTTCAGGCAAGCAGTCCAGAGACTTGCAAACACAAAAGCAAGGTAGGCATTTTCCTTAAATATCCATATTTTAAATTCCAGTGAGGTATTAAGCTGATTTAAACTTACTGATGTCATTTCTATCTAATCTATAATATTTGAAAAAATGCACATATAAATGATGAAACTTCTTTGAAATTATTTTACCCAAAATCACACAAGATAGGAAAATAATGGTTGGCTCAGTATGAGCAATGCAGCAAACTGTTAGAAAACAAACTAGGATCCAGGAAAATTTAAAAAGTTGATCTAAAGTGGGCAAAATAAATGAACAGATAGCTACCACCAAAAGGTAGACAAAATGGGTATATGCTCACCACATCTCATAATTTAATATATTACAATTTATAGTAATAATGATATAAATGTTTCCGCTTGCCAGTTTCCAAAAAAAGCAACAAAATTTATAACTCAAAACATAGGTAATTGTAATGTGAAAACAAGCACATTCATACAATGGATAGTTATGTATTGAGCAAATACAATTTCACGACATCAGGCAGTTTCAGCCAAGAAACATTTTTGTGCATCATTTGTTTCTAAGCCAAGAAATTATATATAAAAAAAAAAAAACCATAGACCTCCCAAACCTCATGTATATTATATTCCTGAGATAGCAGATAGTCAATAAACAAATTAATGGGTCAAACACATTATGTTGTCAGATGGTGAGGCATGCTATAGAGAAACATAAATCAAGAAAAGGGCAGTAATTGTAGGGTTTCAAGTTGGACTGTCACAGTGAAAGTGACATTTGATTAAAGGTTTTGAAATAAGTAAGTCATGTCGATATATGGAGGGAAAACCTCAGTGTTTGAAGGCAGAGCCTTGGTAAAGACCCTAAAGAAGCAGTTTGTCTACATTTTTTTTCAGGAAGAACAAGAATTCCACTGTGTTACAGAAGATAAAATAAAAGGTAGAATACTAGGTAAGGAGTAGAGAAAAAAATAGGAGATGAATATAGACTATGTATATTGTATATACCATTGAAAAGCTTTTGACATTTATTCAGAGATGGAAAGCCATTGTAAGGATTTGAGATGTATCGTGATCTGCTTTAGGTTTTGACTAATTTTGTCTCTTATTGAACTTCTGTGTTTGAATACATTACCAAACTTATCTCTAAGTTACTCTTTTCTATTTTGTAAAATGGAATAACCAGTGCCCTTTTCTACCCAAGTTGAGGAGTTACTATTCACATCACATTCATAATTGCATCCTGACAATAGTACTTACTCCATGCAGAAATATAAAGTTTTGAGGGATAATTTATATAATTATAAAGAAGAATAAATGAGATAATATGTAAAGAGATAATATGTAAACAAAAGACTAGCTCATTGTTGGGAATAAAACATAATAAATGCATTAAAAATATTTATTTTTAAGTTTGATCTGAAATGAATGCAGGTGTTTTTTTTATAGGGGAAGTAAGTAGGCAACATGTTAGGAACGTATCTCTTTTAAGATAACTGGAGTGATCTGTTTTAATAAAATGCTTTATGTGAGTGTGATTAAAATTATTTTTGTTTTTAAAAATTATTATGATTGTTAAACATGAGAAGTTCCTAGTTGCAATTTGGAAATAAAACAGAATGCTCTCAATTCTTTGTATCATTGGTATGCTATAAGAATTGTCACTGGAGCATTTGCCCCTCAATCAACAGAGGACAGGAAAACTTCATGTGACTTTTCAGTTTGAATTAGGAAATGAATCGAATTAATTTTTCTAGCCATTAACCTTCCACATGAACTTACTGAGCTTTAGTGGATCCTTGATTGGTAGCCATTAAAATACAATATAATTAGCAGCATCCTAATTATATCAAACTCATTTAAGGAAATAATTTTCTTGTTCTTTCCATCCCATACAGAGTAACCAAAAATACACATTTTTATTTGGCAACTAAGAAAACCCACAAAAATAAAGAAAAAGAACACTTCCTTGTGGATTAATTAAGTGGTGGATATAATTTATTGTTTTTTAAATAATGCATAAATTTTCATTTTGTGTAATGCATAATGTATACATTTTCATTTTCATATAGTTATTGTCTATTTTGTGATTTTAATTGTGGAAACCAGAACAGTGCAAATTACATATATATATATATATATATATATATACACATACAATACAATACCTATATGAACAAATTACATTTATGAACATATATGTACATTACATATATGAACATATACGTGAACAAATTACTCATGGAAAGTTATAACTTAGTTGATAAAATAATTGATAATCATTCAAAGTAATATTTTGTATTAGTTTTAATTATTAAAAATCAAGTAAGTGATACTAATAAGTGCTCCAGTAACTTTGTGTAGGGAGAAATCACTTTGACCTAAGGAGATGAGTCAAATTTTCTCATCTTAATTTGGATTTGAAGTAGACTTTACAGATTTAATGAATAGGCAAGATAGGTTTAGAATTCAGAGAAAACAGTTTCCTAAATACATACGTTGAGCAAAGTCAGATATGAGAGTGATTAATTAATTGAAAAGCAGTGATTTTGAACCAAGGTTTTTATTCATAGAAATAAATATTACCTGTATTCATGTCAACAAGTAATTACTGATGTGATAAGAAATTTTCTATGCACTTAAAATACACTCCTGTACAGACAAAGCTTTATACCCTCCAGGAGTTGGCATTCCAAAAAGAAATGTTGAACAATAATCAATAAACATAATAAATAGTAAATAAAATGGTGTTACAAAGAGAAAGTTGTTACAGAAAAAGGAAAACAAAATTGGGAATTTTATTTTTGATACTCTATTCTGTTCTCTATATTATTTATAAAATATCTTAGCTTTTATAGTAGCTTACAATGATGTCTTTTAGGAAATGAGAAGTTAGCCATGGGGACAATGAGGGAGGAGGGCATATAGGCCTGTAAAAATAAGTAGTATAACTGCCCTAAGCAAGATGCATGCCTGGTGTATTGGGGGAACAGAAAACAGATTGTATGGCTGAAAGAGTTGGAGAGATTAATAGGGAATGGTGTCAGAGAAGTGATGGGATCAGATCTTGGAAGAATTTGTAGGCTATTTTAAGAACTATACAAAGGCCTTAAAGATCAGTTCATTCAATCTTCTATAATTAACTGATTACCAAACTGAGGCCAGAAGAGAATAAATGAATTCATGATCTTAAAGAATTGTCTTTTCCAATATGGTTCACAATAATGCAGTTTATCTGCTAATTCAACAAACATTGATGGAGTATATACACTGCACCAGTGGATACAGTAATAGAGCGGGAAGGAAAACCATAAAACAAGGCAACTGTGTTCACTTTTTGTAAGTTCTTTAATGGTGTACATACCATAGTGGAGAAAGAATTGAAGGACACATTCCAGAGGCAGTAAGGGCAAGCTGACTGGACAGGGAGAAAGGCCTCCAAATAAACAAAATGCTTGAGAAATCCTGAAGTACATAGTTAGAAGCATTCTAGCCAGAGCAGAGGCACAGAAACATGCATGGGTAGAACACAGAGGGAAGAAGATTATAACCGTAAAATAACAATATACAGATAAACATGGGGGAAAAAAATGGAAGAAGAGGAATGTAAGAAATCTGGAGAAGTAAGAAAGGATGAGATTGTGAATGATGTTATGCATCTGTTAAAAGGTATGAAACTTATTTGAGGGTTAAAGGAGACCCATGAAATACAAGAAAAAGAGATGAGCATTGGCTTTCATTCAGACTTATGTTTAATGAATATAATCCCTATGATCAAGCAGGGAATCCTATGTAAGGAAGCCAACTTGAAACAAGACAAATTAGGATGTTATTGAAATAATGGAAGAAAAAACTAACCTAAGGATTGCAGAGGAGGCCATAGGATCCAGGAACATTTGATAAGTATTAGGAATACAATGTGGTGGATTACTAAAGGGTGTGGGTGAAAAAAGATGAGAGGAGCTAAATACAAGATCTAGAATGATAGTGCTTTCACTCAATGAAACAGTGCAACAATAGGGACTTGACTCTGCTTCCTGCAGTTACCGGAGGCCCATCAGCCCCCTATTTCTAATGACAAATATCTACTTCTAGTAACTATGAGGGCTTCATCTCTATCCCTGCTATCTGAATTTAAATTTATTTTTTATCTTCTGCCCTAGTTAGTGATTCCCCTGTTTTAGTTTCAAGTTTGGTTAAATAAATATCTAAGACATTTTTCTAACACTTGAGCTGTTATCGCCATGTAGGTATGTGTGTATGTGTATGTGTGTGCAATGGAAGTAGAATTTTAGTTCACTAAACTGACCAGAAATGCCATCCAACAAAGATATGCAAGCTGTCCTTATGAAATTTTGCTAAACAGATTTCTTACAGAGGACACTGCCATTGTTACAAACAGGAATAGGCACAGTGTGCAAAAACAGGAAATAAAGAGATCAGATAAAGTGTATAGATTTATCGATAGGGCTAGTACATCTCTGATATAATATCATCTGACCATTTTAACAGCTAGATGAAAGATGGAAAATATATGATCAACTAGAAGGGGAAAATTATTTCATTATTATATATTTTTTATGAAATAACACTAAATTTTAACGTAAAATGGCATCAGGCTAGTAGAACTTGAACTTCAATTCTAATATAAAATCCCTATGGAGAGAAAGAAAAAGAGTCACATCACTTATGAAGTTAAGGACAATTGTATAACTTGAATCGGTTCTTCGAGCACCCTCCACTAATGGTAATTTTAAAGAGTTTTGCTAGATTTACCAAGTTTTTCTTTAATTCATTTCATAACTGAGCTTTTAATCTTGAAACCAGCATCCTGATGTCTCTTCAAGGTAAATTAACTGCTTCCATTACTGTGCTTCTATATGTTTTATATTTCTCTTAACATTTGCTTAATTCTGCTCTGCAACAGAGTAGGTTTGGTTACTATTTCTCTCACTAATAAACACCTTGAAGTTGAGGAAGCATGTGTTTCTCATCTGCGTATTTCCTTCAGTATTCATAAGGCACTTGAAAATGACTGTTCAGCTATTGAATGAAATTTTGTTATCGGGATGACATTATAATAGAGAGCAATTAAATAATGCTTTGTTGTGTGTTGCCTTAGTGATTTGGAAACTACTTCATGTAACAGAATGAAATAAAATAGGCACGATTTGAAACTACATTTTAGTTAACTGGATAGCTCATTATCCTGGCATTTACAAGCCATATTTTTATAGCAATCTTAGCTCATAACTTGTCACATAGTATTTTCCCATAGTTTCAAAGAAGGAAGCATTTCTTTGAAAATTTAATGCACGAAGAGATGGTATGTAGTTTTGTATTTTTTTTAAGAGAGAGAGTGTGGGCATATGTTTGGGTTCTGGAGAGCAGGGGAGGGGCAGAGAGAGGGAATATTAAGCAGCTTCTACCTCCAGCATAGAGCTGAGGCAGGGCTCCTTCTCTTGACCCTTATCATGACCTCAGTTCATGATCTTAGAGGAAATCAAGTCAGACACTTAACTGACTGAGCTCCTGGGGTGCTCCAAGAGTTCTATTCTAAAATGAAATGTAAAACATGGGGTGCCCATTGGCTCAGTTGATTAAGCATCTTGACTAGTGATTTTGGCTCAGGTCATGAGTCCTTGGCTCAAACCCCTGTTGGACTCCACCCTCAGCATGGAAGTCTGCTTGTCCCCCTCTCTCTGCACCTCCTCCCCTTTGCTTATGCTTGCTCCGTCCAAAATAAATAAATAGATAAATTCTTAAAAAGAAATGTAAAACAACTATACTTTTACTCAAGGAATTTTCTAGTCAATGATAAACCTGAAAATGTCTAGTTTTTAAATTGTGACAAAAGTTTAGAAGAACAAATTATGTATGCTTTTCCTATGAGAGAGTATACCTATATTGATATCATTGTCAATAATGACATATATATTTATTAATAGATATAGATATATAATTATTATTAGAATCATTATTATCTTCTTTTAAATTCAATTATGATAGGATAAAGGTAATTAGCAAATAAACTCTTTAAAACTTTTAAAATTTAGTAAACAATTTCATATGATTATTTTATGACATTAAATAATTTATATAATTATATTGTGAGACAGGTGTTGCTTTCTGATTTTTCCAACTCTCCAATTGAGTATATTTTATTTTCTCAAGGTTCTATTATACGTAAGTGGTAGAGACAGTAGCTGCATTATTATGAGGTCAAAATGCCATAACCATTTAACTGAGCTACTATATAAATTTGTTAAAAAACAGTGTGTATTTAGAAATAAATGTAATACTTTCTATTACTATACTTAAATTTCTACATTGCTTCTTCCCTTAGAAATCAAAAGCTTTCACAACTATACATTTCCTCATAATTCCAGCCCTATCACTCTTGGAATAGAAAGAAAAAATGCATCTGAATGTTTACTCTCAGGAGATTTTTTCCAGGTATCAAACATTTCATAGTACTTTCAAACCCTTAGTCAGCTACTGTGTCATATGTTGGATTTCAAATTCTGCATTCCAAAAATATGACCATCTTATAACTTAACATCCTAGGCCTAAGTGTGTCTCAAAGATGCCAACAATATTTTGGTCCATTGGTTTCTTTTTGGAAAGAAATATAAAAGATAACCCTCATTAGCTGAAAGACTATATATGTCCACCACCTTTAATGATTATGAGTATCAAAGCATTCTACATAATCTAAATTCTGAAGCTTTGTTGACTTTTGGAATTTCAATTGGCTGATTAATTGAATTAAAATGAATTTATTTAAAAATAATTATTAGCCATGAGATAAACTGTAAGAATTTCAAATACAGGAAAATGATAAGGAACGGAGTACTAAAATAAACCTATATTTTTTCTTTCTACTTTTATCAGTTTTATGTTTTATTATCTATTATGTATGCACATTAAATACATAGACATTGGATATATGTTATATATAGTATTTAAAATTTTATATTGATATCATACATTTTAAAAACAACTGAGTATTATAAAAAACATGAATCTATATGATTTGAATTTAGCAAATAACAAGAGTATTCTATGATTGAATCTGTATTTTACTGTGTATGACTATAGTTTCCAAATATAATGAAGTTTTAAAAGTGAAAAGATATTATGATCAGGGATAGTCCTTTTCTTTTTTGAAATGTTAGCTGATTTTGAATAAAAGAGTCTAACTTAATTTAACAAAAGGCTAACATTTAATTCGCTCTCTATTTTGACATAAATGGTCCAATTTTAGTAATTTATATTGTATGACAGATACCATAAATTGCAAAGCAAAATCTCCTTAGAAATAATTAGTAACTTATGAAGCAATTTAGTGCCACTATCTGTTTTTTTATATTTAAAAAAATCCTTACCAAAGAGTTTTTATAATTTTTCAGAGTCAGAACAAAGGTAAAATGATACATTCCAAATTGAGAACAATTATACTTGAAAGTAGTATCTTGACCTATATGATATCCTTTCATTAATTGGAAGCAAATATCTGTTAGGAACTTATTACATAGTCCATGCTTATGTAGCTTATTTTGTTACTCCAAAAAAATGTATGTAACAGAATGTATTTCTGTTATGATTGATACCTATGCTTCTAATCTTTTCCAATACTTACAAAATACCTCAAATCTGTGATAAATAATTCTGCAACACAATTGTACTAAAATTTTTAAGTAAAGAAAGCATCATGCACACAGCATGTTATATCAAATGTCAAATGATTACATTTTTAAAAAGTCAATGAGTTATTTGAAAACCCCCATCACCTCAACACCTATACCTGGTACCCACAATTATTGAAAATTTATTTTCTTTCAGCAAAAACTTCCATTTTATTGCTCCTCTGTTGTCATGGTTTCTGCCATCTCAAGTGTCATCTGTGATCTCATTACTTCATACATTTTGAGAATCTCTGAACCAGAAGTTGAACTTAGCAAGGATTCTGAGGAGAGGCAAAGAGGTCAACATCTCCAGTGCTGACAGTAAGTAGTATCCAGCTTGTGCCTTCCTGTTCTGTGCTCCAGCTTTTGAATTCTCTTCTCCAAATCTTTTTTTTTTCTTTCTGCTCCTTGATTTCAATATCACTCTGTACTGTATCCTTATATTCACTCTACTATAGTTAAATATAACCACTTAGTCAATAATTATTAAAATGAATTACTGACAAATGTGATACACTGTTCTGAACTTGTGAGATACAGTAAACAGGGCAAATAAAATTCTTATTCCATGGAGTTTATACTCTTGTCACAGCTGAACTCAATTACCCATTAAATTGCAATGGATTGCAAAGCTTACTAAAATAGTAGTTACAGATTTTATTTTAAAACACTTAATAAAATTTACCAAGATGTAAGCAATAAGCTAGGTACCAAAAATATGCATATTAAAAACATATTTCTTGGGGCACCTGGGTGGCTTAGTGGGTTAAGCCTCTGCCTTCAGCTCAGGTCATGATCTCAGGGTCCTGGGATCAAGCACCATAACAGGCCTTCTGCTCAGCGGGGAGCCTGCTTCCCCTTCTCTCTCCTGCCTTTCCACCTACTTCTGATTTCTCTCTCTCTGTCAAATAAATAAATAAAATCTTTTGAAAAAATAAATTCAAAAAACATTTCTTTGCACTTAAATAGTTAATAATATACTGGCCAGACAATAAGATATGCTAAAATAGTGAAATATTTACAAATTTGGAAGTTCTAAAATCAAATGCTGTGAGTGAATCTAAGCTTTAATACTAATTGGCTTTTGAGACAATTTGTTGAATCCACATCAATAATCATAATACTGACAATAGTAATGAGAATGATAATAGTAATAGTCTAACTCATAGGATTGCTGCGAAGATTGAATGTCATAATGAGAGCATATGGTCTTTGTGCTCAGTGAATATATTTTTGTTGGAATAATATTGTTAGCATCCTATATAACAATATATATGGTAAATGGTCTAGAAGCGTCTATGATCTGTTAACCTATTTCTGTCTGGATGAGAAAGATAATATTTAATTATTTAACTTAGCATCAAAATGTTTCCTTTCTGAACCTCAGTTTTTAATACATAAAATGGCAATAACTTTTGTACCATAATTAAAGGAATAAATAAAATGAGCTACATGAAAGTGGGATGTAAATTCCAAACATAATGTAAATACACAATCTTCTTAATATACTACAGTAAATTTATAAGAAAACAAGGGTCATTTGAAGGTGAATTACCTGAAAATCTGATGTTTGGTGTACCGGTAGGTGCCCATAATTAAATTATAATATAGGCATACCTCATTTTATTGGACATTGCTTTATTGCACACGGCTGATAATTGCATTTTTTACAAATACAAGGTGTGTGACAACTCTGCATAAAGTAAGTCTATTGGTGTCATTTTTCTAACAGAATTTTCTCAGTTCATGTCTCAATATCACATTTTGATGATTCTCAAAATATTTCAAGCTTTTTTCATTATTATTATATTTGTTATGGTGATCTGCAATCAGTGATCGTTGATGTTACTATTGTGTTTGTTCTGGGGCTATACCAACCATGCCCATATAAGATAATAAACTTAATTACTAAATGTTTTGTGCCTCCTGACTGCTCCACCAACCTGACATTCCCGTCTCTTGTTCCTCTCCTTGGGCCTCCTTATTCACTGAAGCACAATAATATAAATATTAGACTAGTAAACCCTGAAATCTCTCCTAAGTGTTCAAGTGAAAGAAGAGTTGCATATCTTTCACTTTAAATCAAAAGTTAGAAATAATTAATCTTAGTGAGGAAAGCATGTTGAAAAATGAGATAGACCAAATGCTAGGCCAATTATACCAAACAGGGAACTTGTGAATCAAAGGAAAATTTCCTGAAGGAAATTTGAATTGCTACTCCAATAAACACACACAAAAATGATAAGAAAGCAAAAGATCCTTATTGCTGATATAGAGAAAGCTTTAGTGATCTGGATAGAAGATCAAATCAGCCACAACATTCCCTTAAGCCAAAGTCTAATCCAAAGCAAGGCCATAACTCTGCAATGCTATGAAGTTTGAGAGAGGTGAGGAATCTGTAAAAGGAAAATGTGAAGCTAGCAGAGGTTGGTTCATGAAGTTTAAAGAGAGAAGCCATCTTTCTACTATAAAAGTGCAATGTGAAGCAAATGCTGATGTGGAAGCTGCAGCAAGTTATCCAGAAGATCTAGCTAAGATAATTAATGAAGGTGGCTACATTAAACAACAGATTTTCAGTGTAGACCAAACACCCTTTTATTGGAAATTATGTTATCTAGGACTTTCATAGCTAGTGATGGGAAATCAGAGTCTGGCTTTGAAATTTCAAATGACTGATTGACTCTCTTATTAGGGGCCAATGCAATGGTGACTTTAAGTTGAGACGAATGCTCATTGAACATTCAAAAATCCTAGAACCCTTAAGGATTATGCTAAGGGGCGCTTGGCTGGCTCAGTGGGTTAAGCCTCTGCCTTCAGCTCAAGTCATGATCTCAAGGTCCTGGAATCGAGCCCCACATAAGGGCTCTCTGATCAGCAGGGAGCCTGCTTCCCTTCCTCTCTCTCTGCCTGCCTCTGCTTAGTTGGGATCTTTCTCTCTGTGTGTCAAATAAATAAATAAAATCTTTTTAAAAAAGAATTATGTAAAGTCTACTCTGCCTGTGCTCTATACAATGAACAAAAAAGCCTAGAGGGCAATACATCTGTTTACAGCATGGTTTACTGAATCCTAAAGCCCACTCTGGAGACCTATGTCTCAGCAAAAAAGATTCATTTTAAAAATATCACTGCTCATTGACAATGCACCTGATCACCTAAGAGATTTGTTAGAGATACACAATGAGATTGATGTTGTTTTTGTGCCTGCTAACACTGGGAAGCCAAAAAACTCATTTGACTCACTTTATTGCAATATTCACTTTATTGCAGTGATCTGGAAATGAGCCTGCAATATCTCTGAGGTAGATACCTATATTATAAATTTTATGAGACAGCTGTGAAAGAGTATAAATACGAAAGTATTAGTACCAGGAGATTGAAATAAGAAAAAAGAAGGAATTTTCATATTGCTAAATATTATATTTAATAAACTGTGCTATATGTTCATCATCATCATTCTTTATGTATCTCTGAACCTCAAACCCCACATGCAAAAGAGAAATAATATCAGCTCATTCAACAGATTTGATGAATGAGACTTACAATAAGATGAGCTACTCTGGGGGCGCCTGGCTGGCTCAGGGGGTTAAGCCTCTGCCTTCAGCTCAGGTCATGATCTCAGGGTCCTGAGACTGAGCCCCGCATTGGGCTCTCTGCTCAGCAGGGAGCTTGCTTTCCCCTTCTCTCTCTCTCTGCCTGCCTCTCTGCCTACTTATGATCTCTCTCGCTCTCTGCCAAATAAATAAATAAAATATTAAAAAAAAAAAAGATGAGCTACTCTGAATCCTAAGTAAAATGCCTGTCCCATAGTAGATACTCTATAAATGCCATACTCTCTCTCATTTATTCTTCCCTACTTCTTGTTGTGGGTAGGGGAAATAAAGAATGACTGGCATAAGAAACAAGCTTTATACAACCACTTGAATTGCTTTCTCCATACATTACCATGTTGCCAATATTAAAAAAGGTTTTTTCTATAAACACAGTATTGTTTAAATTTTGTTCATTCTTTTACAAAAAAAGTCAGAGAGAGAGAGAGAAAGAGAGAGATCAATTGTTAAGTGAGAAAATGTTATCAGCCAATATACCCCCAAGGTGAAGACCGGAGTAAAATCCTTCATTTGTCTGGAGACACCAGGTTACATTTGTTATTTTCTGACAAACAATGAAATTTCTCTGTAGCTGAGAAAGAATTATAAAAATTTTATTGTAATTTAAATTGTTATTTATATCACAATGTAGTCAGATCTTACAAATGTTTGTTGTCTTTGAATTTCTCTACCTTCAAATGATTGAATCATATGACATACTGTATATTTACTATGGATATGTTAGATTATGTTGCCATTTTAAAAATAATATATAAAAGATCTGTATACTTCTAAGTGTTTATATTTTGGGAAAGCTCTTTAGTCAAGATTTACTTGAATATATAAAATTTTTAAAAATCTTTTTAAGCTGATATAGTTTTCACCAACTAGAAAACTGGAAGACAATTTACTAAAAGGCTTACAATATTTTTGTGATTATGTTGGACAGTCTCCACAATCATTTCCAAAGCTTATACTATCATCATGTAATAGGTGAGGAAATAAACTAGGGGTAATGTAGAGATAAAAATGTATATAATTGTTTTAGTTATTTGCTTCTCACATTGAAAATATGTAATAGTAAAAAAAAAATTAAAGTCAGAAGAGGAGAGGGGAAGAATATTTTGCCTCTAAACAGAATTGTGGCAAAATAGAAAAGAAAATGATAGTTTAAACTTGCCTTGCTCAATCTTACAGCAAAGGAGAAAAATGAAGATAAAATAGATTAATTAAGTGTATCAGAATATTTTTACCTACAGTTAATAGAAATTCCAGCCCAAATTGCACATAACAAGAAAATGGGATGCAGATACCACTAATTAGTAATTTCATTCAAAATCTCTTGAGTTTCACACATTTCCCTTTGCCAGTCCCAGAGTCTCTTCTTTTATGCGAAGGTTTGTTATATCATGGTTAAAATTACAACTTCACCTGCAGTCCACCTTTGTGAACATGACTGCATCCAATGAAGGGAAGAGAAGTGTCTCTCTACATACTGCTTTAGTCATGGTGGAAATCCTTTTCCATAGGGCCATCCAGCCTCACACCCTTAATATATCATTGGCAAGAACTGACCCAAATTGCCCATCTCTTTTAAACAGTTACTGGCCAAGGTGAAAAAATTACCAACATTACTTAGTTCAAGCATCATTTACACGCTGGGCCTGGAAAGGGACCCATTTTTTTCTGAACATATCTTCACTACGTCTAGATTATTTTGGCAAGAAAGAAAGAGAAAATAGCTTCTGAATTAAGCTATTCAGAATGAAGTTGAAGAAAATAGCTTTTGTATCTCTCACTTTAAGTATGAGTAACCTGGAGACAAGGTATAATCCTGAGCTGGGGTTTTGGGCATTATTCTGTTAGGCATTATTTTTGTTTTGGGCATTATTCTGTTGCAAACTGACTAGGTTCAGGCACCAAAGCATTATACTACCTCAGGGAGTGCCATCCATATTAAATCCATGTAAGTGCTACTACCGACAGTTTTACATCATATACCTTGGGTGGCCATTTGCATAAGCTCTGGCAGATATAGTGCCTTATAATTATCACAAAGAGCTTTGTATAAATTACCATAGGTTTCAACAGACCTTTATTAATATACTAAGCCCTGACTGCCACAATACCATTTAATATTACTAAAATATACATCAAACATAACATGCCACAGATAATCCCTTAATATATGTTCTAATTTAATCCTTGCAAACAGCTTTATGAAATAAATTACTCTATTTTCCCCATTTACAGAGGAGGAAATTGACTCCTTTATAGTTTAAATATCCTTCCCAGTATCGCAGTTAGTAAATAATAGAGATAAAGCTAGAGCTTGTAAATATCAATTACAATATTAATTCATTGTTGTTAAACACCACTCTAGCATATTTCAGAAATGTAACTAGGAAAAAGATGCGTGATCAATGGGCAAGAAGAAAAAGAACTGGAATATAAAGTGTATCTTGGCCATAAAAATGAGAATTTTTTTTTTTCAAAATGAGAGAAATAAATAGAGTGCAGAGCTGAAAAATCCAAGGGATGCTCCTGGACACAATATTTGCACTAATTAAGAGAATGTTGGTTTCTCTAAATTTTATAATCTGGAATGAGTCCAGAATTAGATAATGAGGTATTCTCAAACCAAATGCAACCATATTCATGATTCATGAATCATAGTGTGAGCAAAAGTTTTATAAGTTCATTGCCTTCTGTATTCTAAATGATGGAAGTAGAAGTAGTAACAGCAAAGGTAGAAGAATTTACAATTTGTTGATAAATAGACACAATAGATTAATAAGGATGGAGAAACAGCAGAATATCTTATCATACCTATATGTTTTCAGATTCAGATTATCCTGAAATGCTTTGTAAATAGGAGACTGATGCAAACAAATGTATAAAGGATAGTGTCTTTAAGGACCATTCCTTTTGAGGCTTTGTAGTCTTGGAATCTTTTCATTTTCATTTCCTGGTCACATTACAGTGGGGAAAATTAGCCTCTTGAGATTTCAAATTCCTTAGCTGTTAAATATGAATTAATAATATCAGTTTTTCTTTGTCTTTTTGATTTGAAGGTAATATATGTCAATCACCTAGCTGAGTAGCTATATGGAACATACCAGGCATAGTTTCTCTCTCTTAATAGGAAGAAGAGCTATGAAAAAGATATGAAATTTCTATTTGTGTTTCTCTTGTCTTTTACCTTACCCCACATATAGATTACATTCAAAACTGATCTTTAGAATCTAATATCTTAAGTATTAATTCATGAACTTTAAGTACCTCCCTTCAACAGAATATGGTTCCTTATTATAGAGGAAAAAATTGTATACAACTTCTTTTCAAAAGGATCAAAGTCAACACGTACACATCACAGTTATGCCCAAGGGAATAAGAAATCTGAAAAGGTAAGTTCTCATTCTATACTGCTAGTCTGTGTCAAGATGGCAAGTAATAGCACCAAACTTTGCAAGCCGTAAATAAGAAAATCTTATCAATATATTATATTATCTGTCTTCTTCTATTTGGTGTGTCTTTATGTTACTGATTACCTTACTTGATAAGAATTAGTTTTTAATTTCAATCATATTTAAAAATTCAATATTAAAAGATAAATATAAAATGTATTCCAAGTGAGTTTTCCCCATAACATTCAATTACATATAATGGAAAAACAAAAACTGAAAAAAGTAACCCTAATACATGAACTCCAACATTTTTACATTTTATGAAGCAAAAGTATTAAATGAAGCAAAACAAAGAACTACATCTCAAATAAATCGACTATACAGTCTACTATATTAATTTATCACTACAGAGAAGGAAAGTCATATCTCAGAATAAGAGCCTTTTAAATTATAATACCTTAAGTACATAAAGAATTTATTATGTTGTCATAAGCTTTCTCATTTAGCTACATAAAAATGACAATTTAACACATTGGCAACAGCTCTTGAGTATTATTGTTCCAATAGACTAAGAGGTACACTATACAAGGAAAGACATTTTTAAAGCCATAATAAATGGAACATTTAGTCTTAATAGTATTTATATTTAAAAGACAATACATATATATTTTTGTTTTTTAAAATGTTCCCATTCCCTTTTTTTAAAGTTTTTATTTTAATTCCGGTTAGTTAACATACAGTGTTACATTAATTTCAGGTATGCAATATAGTGATTCAACACTTCCATACAACATTCAGTGCTCTTCAGAAACGTACTCCTTAATCCCCAGCACCTAATTAACCCATCTTTTTACCTGTCTCTTCTCTGATAACCATCAGTTTGTTCTCTATAATTGAGAGTTTGTTTCTTGCTTTGTCTCCCTCTTATTTTTCCCCCTTTATTTGTTTGTTCTTAAATTCCACATATGAGTGAAATCATATGGTATTTTTTCTCTGAAGTATTTCACTTAGCAATATACTCTCTAGCTCCATCAATGTTGTTGCAAATGACAAGATTTCATTCTTTTATGGCTGAATAATATTTTATTGCATAGATGAATCAATTTTAAAGCAACATGAACCTAGAATCCTATTAGACTTTCACCCTTTGCCAGTCTCCCAGTTGCATCACCTATCCACACCTACCAAGATGCTTTAGCAGTTCATATTTAGTGTGTTTTTCCAAAGATTTTTAGATGAGATAATTTGTCTTTAATGAGGATATCTAAGTAGGCAATGAGACAATTAACAAATTTACATGATTGTAAAAACAAGCATCAAACAAACAGGAGAACACAATCACCTCACCTTAAGTATTTTGATCAGCTGGGAGGAAAGGCAGAGCAGAGAGGTGTTCAACTTTCTAGGGGAAATGTTCACTACCAGTTTACCTTTGTATAAAAATCAGTCAACATGTTTTCAGAGGCAATGGAAAGTGGTCAAAGTTTGGTGAAGAGGTTTTCTATTGTGTCTTGATCATTAACTGTTTTGTCAATTTAGATATTTTGATATTGGGGAATCTTTTTTAAAATTTCTTTTCAGTGTTCCAGAATTCATTGTTTACACACCACACCCAGTGCTCCATGCAATACATGCCCTCCATAATACGTCCCCTTCCCCCTTCCCCTCCAAACCCTCAGTGATATTGGGGAATCTGAGTAAAGCAACTGAGTTGACATATTTCATTAATTCAGGAAACTCTTATGTTATTAGGCAATAAGGCTTTGTTTAATGTGGATAAATGAATGGGTCACTAATAATTTGATATTAATTTACTACTCATCCATTCAAATCTCCATCTCCTTTCCTGACCCACTCAGGCAGAGATGAGTGGACATGCCATTTGTTGTCATAACATTATGCATACTATCATTTATCAGAGATAAATCTTTGTTTAAATATTTACCCTCAAATCAGTGATGAGCAACACTTTTTAATCCTTTGTGATTTGTAACATAGAAGGTGTCCCATCATTGATGGTGCATATCACTATGTGGAAACGAAAATACTGTAATTTTTCTGTGTTGTTTTGCTGTGGTAGCTTTTGTATAATTACCTTTGTGATTCTTTATGATTCTGTTAACTCAGAATTTGAATATTTTTGCAATCAAATATGGCACAAGCTAATAGAAAATGTCCATATGCCTGAAATATATGGATATACTAGGTTCTAATTAAATCAGGTTAAATTATAAAAAATTTTAATATATAAAATATATTGTGGCACAAAAACATAGCTTTCTAGGGAATAACATTCTCCAGTAAAATGTTTGATTTCAAGTCAGTGTAGAAATTTAAAATATATTGGGATAGTTAATTTTTTTTCAAATTCTGGTGTAACAATAACAGCAACAACAACAATAATAATAAACTTCAAGATAAGCAAACAACTGATGTTTAGCACAGGAAACAATAGTTTTAAAGATGGTGAGAAATATTCTTCCTCAAACATTTTTAGAACTGGGTGCCTGGGTGGCTCAGTGGTTTAAAGCCTCTGCCTTCAGCTCAGGACATGATCCCAGGGTCCTGAGATTGAGCCTTGCATTGGGCTCTCTGCTTAGCAGAGAGCCTGCTTCCTCCCCTCTCTCTCTCTGCCTGCCTCTCTGCCTACTTGTGATCTCTGTCTGTCAAATAAAATATATAAAATATTTTTTTAAAAAATCGGTAACCTATATTAAAAAAAAAAACAAAAAACAAAACATTTGAAGAACTAATTCAGATGGGACGCCTGGGTGGCTCAGTTGGTTAAGAACTAATTCAGAAAAAATATTAGATGTGATGTTGGTACCGAAGTTATAGAAATTGGTTTAAGACTTAGTAATGTCAAGCACTGATAGTGTTGATGCTCAGATTCAAATGTGTCTGGGGAATTTAATTGTAGAACAGTGGGATTGCTTTTGCAGTCTAGGTAACTTTCAGAAATATTTGAAAACATTTTTGGTTGTCATAATGCCTAGAACGTTGCTACTATCTAGAAGGTAAAGGGAAGATATGTAAGTAAATATCCTACAGTGCCTAAGATAGCCAGACACTCTCCCCACTAGAAAGCATTATTTAGGCCAAAGCACAAAGAAAGCCAAAGCTGAGAAAGCTTACTGTAGAGGTGATGATGATGATGATGATGACAATGATGCTTATTATCATTATTAATTTCCCTGACAGATCATGGGATAAGTTTCCACCAATTATAATGTTTCTATGTTAAAAGGGTATTAGGTTGTGAAATTTATTTTTAAAACATTAATTAATTAATTAATTTTACATACAATATCTATTGTGACATGTTTAACACAATAAGCTTAGTTAATACATCCTTGAATTCATAGAATAAGCATTATATTGTTGTTGTTTTTATGTGAACATATTAAAAGCTCCACTTTCATAGCAACTTTCAAATACACAATAGAGTATTTTTAACAATAGTCACCATCTGGATCCTTGGAATTTTTTCATCTTATAACTGAAAATCTGTCCCCTTTCCCCCATATCTTCACATTTCCTTCATCCCCTAACCTCTGACAACTGCCATTCCACAGATCTGTTTCTAAGAGGTCAGTGTTTTGGGATTCCATATATTAGTCTCTGTCTGACATAGTTCACTTAGCATAATGGCCTCAAGGTCTATCCCTGTTTCACAAATGCCAGGATCTCCTTCTTTTATGTAATTTCTTTTTAAAAAAAATAAATTTATTCGACCAACCAATCAATATATCTAAAATTATGTCAGAAGCTTTGATACAACTCACCACAGCACTATTAACAGTGATCACTTGTAAAACCAAATGTATGCAATTCTATACATTCCCTGAAAGAGAAATAGGATAATTTTGCTCATTCACAAGCATTTACTGCCTTTATTTTGGATCCTATGAATAAAATTAAAATCTAAGGGACAGGTATATTTAATTATATAACTTCTCTTAATAGAAAGACATCATATCAAATTAAGAGTGCGTTCTACTATAAAAATTATGAAACCATGAACATCTAACAGTAGCTTAACAAATAAGACTTTATCTCATAAAAGAAGTATGAGGTTGGCAGATCAGGACATGTAGTGATCCTGGACCCAAGTTCATTCTGGTTTTCTGCTCCATTATATTTGGTAAATTGTTTTTTATCTTTTTATTTTTTATTTAAATTTTAGGTAGTTAACATAGGTGCAATATTGGTTTCTGGAGTAGAATTCAATGATACATCACTTACCCACAACACTCAGTGCTCATCATAGCAAGTGCCTTCCTTAATACCAATCACCCATCTAGCTCATTTCCCACCTACCTCTCTCCATCAATGCTCAATTTATTCTCTCTGGTTAAAAGTATTTTATGGTTTATTTCTCTCTCTACCTTTTTCTTTTCCCTCTTCCCATACATTCATGTTTTCTTTCTTAAAAATCCACCCATGAATGAGATTATATGGTATTTGTCTTTCTGTGACTGACTTATTTCACTTAGCAAGTAACCCTCTAGCTCCATCCATGTCATTGTAAATGGTAAGTTTTTATTCTTTTTGATGGCTGAGTGATATTCCATTGTATATATACACCACATCTTTTTTATCCATTCATCAGTTGCTGGACCTTTGGGCTCTCTCCACAGTTTGACTATTGTTGATAATGCTGTTATAAACATCGCTGTGCATGTATCCCTTCAAATCTGTATTTTTGTATCCTTTGTGTAAATACCTTTTAGTACAGTTGCTGGATCATAGGTAGTTCTATTTTTAACATTTTGAAGAACCTCCATACTGTTCTTCAGAGTGGCTGCACCAGTTAGCATTCCCACCAACAGTGCAAGAGGGTTCCAGTTGTCAGCATCCTGACATGCTTGTCACAATTGTATAAGAAAATATTTTTGCACTCACTATGTTTTAAGCCATTGCCTGAGTATGAAGGAAATGAATAAAATTATAACCAGTGCACTAAAAATTATACATATTCCTAGCTATACCCATCAGTCACATGAATACCACTTCAGCTGGAGATAACAGCTTATCTTATATCCTTCATTTGACGTTCTGAGTAAATTGTTTTAAAATACTTGTAAGAGTTTCTGTTCTTCTTCATTTAGACTTCAGTTGAATGGCTGGATATTTGAAGTCACCTGAATATATTTTTTTAGTGTTCTATTTCTTGATATGACTCAAAGGACTTCAGTATACAGCTGCTATGATATTTTTTTCTTTCCTTTAATCCTATTCATTTTTACCTCTGCAAAATTAATTTATTCCTAGGTATGTTTGGCCTACAGACACACACACACACACACACACACACACACACTGCTATTTGTATGTACAACTATATATCCTCTTTTGCATAAGATCTTTATATGTATGAAAGGGTACATCTCATAAGATATAAATTAATGCCTTAAAGTTCCAATTTAGTAGTGTTGTAACCAACTTTCATTTCATATTTCTTGAGCTTTACCATTTTTTATAAAATCGGTGTTATTTTAAATAATTGAAAGTAAAAGAAACAGAAGATTGATGATATTTAGACCTATGAAGGTGCAACATTAGATCTATTGTTTTAAATTCTTATGCTAATATATAATATTCAAATCATATATTCAAATACGTATATTAAGCAGTAAAGTATATAATTTTAATTACCTGCTACATAAAACTATAGTGTAGTATTGTGCTAATATTTTATATCATTTAATAAAAACATTGTTTTCTGATGTACATGAAATTTCATTAGAATAAGTCATTAAAATGTGTAACTCGGGGAACCTGAGTAGCTCAGTCAATTAAGCATTTGCCTTCAGCTCAGGTCATGATCCCAGAGTCCTAGAATTGAGCCCTGTGTCAGGCTCCCTCTCCCCTGCTTGTGCTTTCTCTCTCAAATAAATAAATACAATCTCTGAAAGAAAAAGGTGGGAAAACTTTTTAAAAAGTATTTTAATATGATAAATAATGGGAATGGTATTAATGTTTTCTCAATTATTAAGGTATTGATTTGCACATACATTTGGGTGGATAAATACAGAAATATGATTTAAAGATGCTAGTGAGCTGGTATCTGACTTGATAACTGCAGGGAATTCTTGAATAAATATACTGCTAAAATAAAACAGAAGATGTTAGAACATTTGAAAAAACAGTCAGGGAGTGAAGTAAAGATGATTATCTCTTGGATGAACCTAGATATGTGTTGATGAGGCAGATGCCTCTTTTATAATAGTAAAAAGAAACCATTTCCCTTATTATAAGAATTTTTTTCATTTTTAAACTAAATTCTTTAGTGAAAATTGTAGGTAAAGGCATAAATGTAGGAACACCATGTAGTAGAGAAATAATGTTTCTAGGATAGCTAAATCTAGAAGGATGGAGGGAAGGAAAAAGGGGTATATAAAATAATAAGATGTCTAGTCTCATCTAACCTCAATTTTATATCATACTACAAAAAAATGCACTAAAGGAAAACAAAAGACTTCTATGATAATATTTGAATGCATTTTGCATAATCTTTTTTTTTTAACCATTTATAACATGTTAGCCTTTTGGTAGGTGCTGTAGATATATTTTCAAGTGTAAGTCTCTCATAAAACATAAGTTTCGTATTATTATTACCCTAATTTACAATAGATGGTATTTGAAACACTGGAAGCTCAATCTGCAGTGTTAGAACTGGGAATCTGTAGGACTCATATTAACAAACCATTAACTGCTATGCAATTCAAGATTACACAGAGATCAATTCAAATAATATCCAAATTACTTACATGGCCTTTCTCATTTATCTTTGTATTCAACAGTTCATCCATGAACTATCCCTTGTTTCTTTCCATACAATTATTAAGCAATCTTTGAATGAGTGCCTGCCTGATATGTTACAGACACTGGGTTAAACTTGATAATTCAGAGATGCATGACAAAATTCTAGCCATTCAGCAATGTACAGAAGAGCTGAAACACAGACAACTGCTCAGACATATAACAAGGGACAAATAAGGGAGTGATAAGACAAAATCATACAGTAGCATCACTTACTTTTTGTGATTATCAGGAGATGTTTTCCAAGAACATTGTATCTGAGTTGATATTTGAAGAATAAGTAGCAGTGAACTAGGACAGTAAATTTGCAAAGGGCATTCTAGACAAGGGGTAGGCACATGCCAAGATTTAGAAGTGTGAGAAAGCATCTGTAAAAGTAAAGGCGATATAAAGAATTGAATTATTTGCATTGACTTTCAAGAGATACAAAGAAAAAAAAAACGTGATTTTAATTGGCTGTGTTATTAAAAAAGGAGAAAAGAAAAAGACTAAAAATTCCCCTACTCTTGGCAAATTAGGTAAATAATGTGATTATTCATTAGATGTGTTATTAGTTAGGAGTAGTTAGGATTCTCCAGAAAAACAGAACAAATAAGAGGTCTGCATGCAGGTAGGTGTGTGTGTGTGTGTGTGTGTGTGTGTGTGTGTTTAAGAAATTGGCTCACACAGTTGTGGAGGCTTGAGAAGTTCAAAATCTAATGTATAAAGCTAGCACCCTAGAGGCTTTGGAAGGAATTGTAGTGCAAGTCCAAAAGCAGTATGCTGGAGAAATGGGAGGTGCAAGTATTTCAGATTGAGTTTGAAGGCAGTCTGTTGGCAGAATTCCCTCTTGCTGAAAAGACATCCTGATGAGAAGAGAATTGATTGTTGATCAACATCATCTTGATCAACATTCTCATCATCCTGATGAGAAAGTTGTTCAACATTCTCATCATCTTGATGAGAAGAGAATTGATTGTTCTACTAACAACTTCATCTGATTGAATGAGGCATGGAAGGCAATCTGCTTTACTGGAATTCCACCAAGTTAAATGTAAATTTCACCCAAAAACATGTATACAGAAGTATCCAGAATAAGGTCTGACCAAAATCTGGACATCATGGTCCAGCTAAAAGGACACTTAACATTAGCTATTACAGAAGAATACTTCTGTACAGAAGAGGACTTCATATCACCAGTAACATTTTTCGTTTGGAAGGAGTGGAAATCATAAAAATTCTAAACATATTTACCAATTGGTAGGGAGGTCCATGTGACAGGTAAAAATAAAATCTCATTTTTTGTAAATTTCCTCCTCTTTGTTCTTTTTGAAAAAGGAGACTTGGACTCTATCCTTAAAAATGATGGCTTCCCTAGCAAGGAGTGCATTTTAATAATCTTAAATTTTCCATATTATCAGAATACTTCTTTTTTAATTATAAAAAAAAAAATCAGGGGCACCTGGGTAGCTAAGTATGTTAAGTGGCTGCCTTTGGCTCAGGTCATGATCCTGCGGTCCTGGGATCGAGCCCCACATTGGGCTCCCTGCTCAGCCAACAGCCTGCTTCTCCCTCTCCTTCTGCCTGCTCCTCTGCCTACTTGTGCTGTCTATCTCTCTGTCAAATAAATAAGTACAATCTTTAAAAAAAAAAACACACATCAAAAATATATTTAAAACTGAGACTACCTGGCGACAGTAAAATTCTAAGTTTGACAAATCAATCCCCTCTGTATCCTATGTGAATTAGTCTTTGAGAAATCAATCTCCAAGAAACTGTGGTCTTATGTATTCAAATGGACAATTATGTTCATAGGTCCAACAGGCTTGGTATGCTAATTTATTATGTTTTATCAGTAAGTCCTTAATTTGATATCTTGATCACTTAAACTTATGATCGCAGGTAGGGACATCTTTCTAGATCATTTTCTAAAAGGAATCAACTTCCTGTATAGTTTTATTGGATGTCATATATCCTACATTTAGACTAAATCTCATTCATGGTAAAAGATAAATACCTCCCAGACTGGGACACTTCTCCTTAACTTATCTTTCTATTTTTTAAGAACTTGGAAAATCACTACTACAATAGTGTTACAGCAATTTTTGAAGGCTTGGTGTAGTCTCAAACCACTAATCTACTCCTGTCATATCTACTGGATCAAGTTACACCAGGGAAGCTATTTTATCTACCTCATTTTTCTTTTCCTTTCCTTTTTTTTTTTTTTAAAGATTTTATGTATTTATTTGACAGAGAGAAATCACAAGTAGGCAGAGAGGCCGGCAGAGAGAGAGAGGGAAGCAGGCTCCCTGCCGAGCAGAGAGCCCGATGCAGGACTCAATCCCAGGACCCTGAGATCATGACCTGAGCCGAAGGCAGCGGTTTAACCCACTGAGCCACCCAGGCGCCCCCCCCCCTTTTTAAGTCTTTTAAAGTTACTCTCTCTAATATGCCCCTATATAAAGAGTGAATATATGTGTTAAATGCACTTATCCATTTTTACTTAGGTCTTACTTTAGGAGAAAAGTTTGGGCAAATGGCAGCACAGTTAATTTAAGAAAATTAAGATAAGTTAGTTAGGAGATGAGTTAGTTTCTGGCATGATCATTTTCAGTCTAGGAAAGCAATAGCTCTCTTTTATTTTGTGGCAATTCTAACCCTAGAAAATTATAGATATCAATAGTAAGAATAAAGATATATGTTTAAAGAAGATGAGGGACACCAGGGTAGCTCAGTCCCTTAAGTGTCTGCCTCCTCGTGTCAGGCTCCCTGCGTGGCGGGAAGCCCGCTTCTCCCTCTCCCACTCCCCCTGCTTGTGTTCCCTCTCTCGCTGTCTCTCTCTCTGTCAAATAAATAAATAAAATATTTAAAAAAATTAAATACCCTCTCAATATACTTCTTATCATTATATTGTTAAAATAGTTAATATTATATAAATATTTAGTGAATATTTAAAGAATTCAATGAGTTATTAAATCTGTCCCTCTTTGAATCAAAATTGACCCTTCTCTATTGTCTTATGATAGGACTATAAATCTGCAAACTACCTTTCTTCACGGCCACCTGATTTTCTATTAGGTTTGCTTGTGTCAATATAGCAGGTATTATAAGGAAACTGGCAAGCAAAATATGGAAGAAGGCACTTGATACTTTTTTCGTTTACTGCTGTTCCCGACAGCATTGTACCAATGTGAACTTACCCCACTAACAGCCATTTGTGCCTTTTTCAGCTTGTTCTCACCTTTCCAGAATTAGGTTCATGTTACTTTCACTTCAATACCAGCACCAGCTGGGCAAAACTCTTCTTCAGAGATGCAGGCCTCAGTTCTGTTGGCCCCTCTTTTCCAAGCCTCTGAGGTCTGACAGTAGCAGCTAATCCTATTTGTTTCTCCAGCACTAGGTTTAGGGCTGTTCCTTATAATTCATATCTGTTACTTTGGTTTTCCTTTGTATTTTTTAAAGTTCTCTGTTATCCATATAACCAAATTCTTCTAATGATTCTCCCTGTTTAAATAATTAGTGTTGTCTATTTCTTCTGATGGGACACAGAATAGAGACTCCTGCCAATAGTTGTAGAAAACTTCTAAGAATGAGTCACTTAAATTTTAGAAGCAAATGAGAACTTGAGTGAATATAATCATGTAAAAATGTTGCAACTGTGGATTTCTAAAAAAACATATACACATGAATATATATAAATTCTACATAACTGAATTTTCCAATATCTTGAACTTCTTCTTTTTTTTTTTACCAGTTAATATATAACATACCATTTTCTAGCTTACAGCTTCTTTAATAAGCAATGTGGTATGCCAGATTATTGCACTACTGGGTATTTACCCTAAAGATACAAACGTAGTGATCCAAAGGGGCATGTGCACCAGAATGTTTATAGCAGCAATGTCCACAATAGCCAAACTATGGAAAGATCCTAGATGTCCATCAACAGATGAATGGATCAAGAAGATGTGGTATATATACACAATGGAATACTATGCAGCCATCAAAAGAAATGAAACCTTGCCATTTGCGACAACGTGGATGGAACTAGAGCGTATCATGCTTAGCGAAATAAGTCAAGCGGAGAAAGACAACTATCATATGATCTTCCTGATATGAGGAAGTGGTGATGCAACATGGGGGCTTAAGTGGGTAGGAGAAGAATCAATGAAACAAGATGGGATTGGGAAGGAGACAAACCATAAGTGACTCTTAATCTTACAAAACAAACTGAGGGTTGCTGCGGGGAGGGGGGTTGGGAGAAGGGGGTGTGGGGTTATGGACATTGGTGAGGGTATGTGCTTTGGTGAGTGCTGATTCACAGACCTGTACCCCTGGGGATAAAAATACATGTTTATTAAAAATTAAAAAAAAAACTATTAAAAAAAAAACCTTATGTTCTAAAGTCAGACAGAGATAAGTCTTTTTATGTTTCTGAGGCACTTTTTAAAAGAATTTTATTATCTAAATTCTCACTTATAACATAATTATATTTTTAGGTTTCTGACTCACTGGAACATGAGTAACTTGATGATTGTGTTGATTTATCTTTATATCTTTATACCTAAAATAACACAAAACATAATGTCAGTGCTCAAAACATGTTAAGAAACATTAAATTAAATAGAATTGTGCACACTGTAAATTGTAAAATGGTATAAAAAACACAAACTAGTATTATTTCAACAGTCCCAGAAACTCATGCAATGATGTTTTTGAATCAATTTATACTATGAAGTGATACACATAAATTTTATATGGAGACTAAATTGTCTCTGATCTGCCAAAGAGACACCTTCCATGATTTTTCAAGAAAATTATTTTTAAAGAATATAGAGTAGTAGCATATTCTCCATTCCTACCATCCCTAAAATAATCTGACTGATGGGAAAAACACAATTATCACAGATATCAATTAAGATTTTTAATTGTCTTAATGTACTGTATTAGGGTAACATGACCTATCCAGTGTAATAGAGATTACTTCCATGATTTTTGTATTGAAAAAGTAAATGTAGGGGCACCTGGGTGGCTCAGTGGGTTAAGCCTCTGCCTTTGGCTCAGGTCATGGTCTTCGGGTCCTGGGATTAAGCCCTGCATCGGGGTCTCTGCTCAGTGGGGAGCCTGCTTCCCCCTCTGCCTCTGCCTACTTGTGATCTCTCTCTCTGTCAAATAAATAAATAAATTCTTAAAAAAGAAAAGAAAAAGTAAATATACATCATTAAAGTGGCATCCATTTTTTATTTGTACGAACAAATCTTCCAGTACATTTTCAATTATTTTTACCTGTTAATTTACCCTAAAAAATAATATCTATCAATAGCTGTTAAAACAGGTTAAAAAAAAAAAAAAACTTTGTCTTCTCTCAGTTAATTTCTTAGTTCCCTTCTGTGCTGCTGTTAATCTCATTAAATAAATAATTAATCTATGATGTTTTCAATTTGTCACTCAAAAATGCAATCATTGCACTGATACAATGAAGCATTATGTCATAAATGCTATAAAAATTATACATATTAATACACACCAGAGAATTAAACCTCACTGAACAGGTTCTTTGCACAGTGAAAGAAACTTATTTATTTTGCTAGAAACCTCCAATCCTCTTTTCTGCAATATTTTGTTCTTCTTGTCTTGTCTGGAAAACTATTTCTCAATTTGAGCATTATTAGTTTAAAAGTTCTGTCTCAAAACTAAGCCTTCTTTCCCAGTAAGAAATTCATTTTGCTCTTGTTACATAAAAATAAAAAGGATACGGGGAAGCGCTGCTTACTTTGCAAATGAAAAATCAGATGATACTTCAATTACATTCCAATACTTTGGGGACATTCCACAGTTCTCCTTTGTGGTAAACTTTAAATCAGCCATCTGGATTTCAACAGTATTTAGGCTCAGAACTTGGAATGGGGAATTAAGCATTTCCATAACAGTTCTCCCAGTACTCAAATCCTCATATCGATTCAGTTTTGCAGGATGTATTACACTACGTTGTGCTCCATGCTGAAATGATGTCTTTACTAAGCTGATGGTAAAATCATCATATGATGATGAGACAGTTTATCAGTTTCACACTAGGCCATTATGTCACCTACTGGAACAGATATTACTTGTTTCAAGCATTTCTGTCATAAGAAAGTAGATTGCATTCATTCCCTTGCTTCTGATTTTTGGCCAGAGGTCTGATCTAGACCCAGGAAACCTGAGTTTTGAGTTATATTAGTACTTAAATTTACTGTAATTCAGTTCCCTTATTGAATACATAGTAATCATATTTACTTTCCTATTTAGAATTAAAATGCATTTTAAAATGCTAGGTATCAAATTGGCCAAGCAGTGATTTCAACCTCAAATTCAATGGACCACTTTTCTGTGCTCAGGTGGAAAGCGCAGAACCAACAATTTTGGTAAAGGAAAAGCTTTATAAATGAATCAATAGGTATAATAATTCGGAAGGCTGAATTCTGAAGTTGTTTGTCCCTACCAAGCTTATCCCCAAGTTTTCAACAAACACTAAACTAGGTACTTCTGTGAAGGGACTTTGGTGATGGAATTAATGTTACTAATCAACTGACTTCAAGATGGCATTATCTTAGATTATCCAGGCGGACTCAATGTATTCCCATGAGCCACTGAAAATAGAAAATAAATGTGTAAGTGTCATTCAGAGGAGAAATGTGTAAGTGTCATAGCAGAGGAGAAATGAAGCAGAGGGGGAGGTCAGAGAGATTGGAGGAATGAAATTGCAAGGGATGGAAGATGAGTACCATGAGATACGTATACATGAGGTGTGTGGATGACTTGTAGAAAAGGAAAACGCTGGCCAAAGGTCAGCAAGAAAATGGAGATCCTAGTCCTACAACCAGATGGAACTGAATTCACACACACACACACACACACACACACACACACACACAGAGTCTGCACAGGCCTGGGATTAGATTTGACTCCAGAGCTTCTAGAAAAGATTGCAACTCCTGACATTTTCATTTCAGTCTCATTAGATATTACGCCAAGAAACCAGACAAACCCATCTGACTTCTGATTGGCAAAATTCTTAAACGATAAATTTGTATTTTAAGTGAATGTTTGAGCTTGCGACAATTTGTCATCACGGGTGGAAAACTAAAACGATAATAATTTTATCTACTACCTTCATTTTACTCCTTGATTCCAGGACCTATATTTTCTGGCAGTGGAAAAATATAGCCCATATTTTCATGTTTATCTTAAAGCATAGATCACATTCAGCAAGATAAAACAATGAACTTACATGGTATCCATCAACTGGTATTATAACTAGTCTGCTGTAGGTCATTCCTATTTCTGTAAAGGCAGGTTCTTGGGATAATAGAGGATGTGGAAAAACCTGTGAATTCTATGTTGTATACCAGTTCTGACACTTGTATGCTGAAAAAAAAAAAAAAATCTCTTGTTTAGAAGCAAGAAGTTCATAGTTAGAAATAAAGACATTATGTGGGGTGCCTGAGTGGCTCAGTGGGTTAAGCCTCTGCCTCTGGCTCAGGTCATGACCTCAGGGTCCTGGTATCAAGACCCCCCTCGCCCCATCATAGGGCTTTCTGCTCAGGGAGCCTTTTTCCACTCCCACCCCCTCACCTCGCCTCTCTGCCTGCCTCTCTGCCTACTTGTGGTCTCTCTCTGCGTCAAGAAAATAAATAAAATCTTTAAAAAAAAGACATCATGTGTAGGAAAGGAAAATCCATAAGTATCTTTTTATACCAATGAGAACAAATTACTGCTCTACCATGACATGGATCCAATGAAATCATTCTTGTGAATGATTCCCATATCAGAAAGTTAAGCACTCAGCATTGAAGATAGCAAAATGAGTCTTAGCAAAGAAATTACATTGTTTAGTCCATGCAGAGCCTTTATCCTTTCTACATGGCCAATCTATATACAAGTCCACTGAGCAATAATCAAGGTGGCTAGACAAAGAGGTTGACTAATAACCAAAAGGGAGATTGTTTTCCAGCTGATTACTGAAAGTCTCTGAATTAGATAAGTCTCTTTTTTTTTCCAGTAAGCATTCAGTGATAGACAGATATCTTCATTTTCTTCTCATTTCAATAAATCTACTGATATTTCCCTCTGAACCCATTGTCACCAATTTTCTCATTTGGTTTTTACTAAATTTTCCAATTGTGTGATCATACAACTGAATCATTCACTACTACCTGAAAATTAAAATAGATCTATATGTCTATTTCTCCATCCAAAGTAAATACAAAATATACTGCGTATTGATGTTCTGTTCACTGAGATGATTTCTGTTCATCATTGTGATTCAAAGACACACTTTGATCAAGGCTCTTTTACTGCAGTAGGCTTCTTATATCTGAATACAGTGTATGGAGGAAAGTCTTAAGATACTCTTCAGTCAATTTGTCATAAGGAACTCGAAAAGAGGCCATAAGTGGATGAGTGGTCATGTTTTGGAAGAGGGTAATAAAGGAATCTGAATCACCTGCTCATTCAACTTCCCTATGCCTTATTTACTGCTGGAACGTGATCTAATGAGCATCATTTACATGGGATGACTGATGGCTTCCGTGCATGCCCTGCCTTATGATTTGGTAGGTCAGGAGACAAGCAATCCAAATTATCAGTGTCTTGTGACAATTTTCAATTTATAGGGAACGTAGTAGCAAGCCTTAAAGTATTCCACATAATGAAACAAGATGTTATATGCAAGAGGGGTAAAGATATTACTTCAAAACACTCCTAGGAGTACTTACTATTCTATTGGGTCTTGCCAGATATTTCACAGAGCATACCTTTTTTGCCACAGACATTTTACATGCCAATGGAACTGCTGTGCAGAAAGTTCATTTTACACTGTAGCTTTTATTACAGATTGGACTTCCTAAGGAGCGTTTTCTTTCTCTTGGCCTCACTCAACATTGACAGTCTTAGTTGTTACACAAAATATGTATAACACATTGATTTTGAAATAAATGATTCAGGTGTCATTGGATGGGTTATTTTGGCATGTTCTGGACCAATGGATATCCAGAATATTTAGCAAGATGGAAAGACCTTTTATTCTTACGTGGTTTAACTCCAACTTCTGGTTCACACTTTCCTTACCAAGCACTTTATGACCATTGCTACTTTCTGCACATTATATTTAATAAACAAAGTCTCATCAATATAGCTAAACTGTAAACTGTTCTGTAGTTTTTCAGTACTATCAAGATATCTTCAGACTAGGTTATGGCTAAAGCAGGAAAAATGATATAATCTTTAAAAAGACTTTGAAGGTGTACTATTTAACCTGCCAGACATAACAATTAGTCTCTGGTAGACCTTATATACTGAGGAAAAATAATAAAGCATTTCCTTGATCAATACTTTTATATATTTCCTCTAGTAAACATACACATAAAAATAACTGAAAATCACTCTAGTTTTCTGAGATCCATCTGCCTCTGCACAGGCCAAACAAGTGAGTTAAATAGAGATGTTTTAGGAATCACTAATCCAGAATTTTCAAGTATTTGATAGTGATGATAATAATTTTAATCCCTTCATATATGTGGCATTACCTTTCACTATCATGGATGTTTATCAATTTGTCTTCACTGCTCATTAGGAAAATTATGTCCACCTTGTATCTTGCCCCTAAGTGCTGCCATTCAACCTCATCATTCTGAGGTATTATCTCTGGTGCTATTGCAATCTGGAATCCTATTTTAAGAACAGCATCTCCCACCACCATACCCAGGCCTCTGAGTACAGGCCTCAGAGTACAGCTACCAAAGAGATGTCCAGTGTGCTGGCAATCTCCTTACATATATAGTTCTCAGTGGCTTGATGAGAAGAATGCAGGGCCTCACTCCTTTAATTGGAGAATAGAGTGAGTGAAAGGGAAGACATGACATATGATAAATGCTATAAAATTTCTGACTACCTTAAGGCTTTGAATCAATTTTTCTGGTATGCTACCAGGAGAGTACTGGCCTCCCAACGTCATTAAATATAGGTCACCATAAGTCCAAGTCTCAGTCAAACAATCAAGTAAAATCTTACAGCCAATATTTCTGTGCAAACTAGCATCTTAAATTGATATCTGATAAGTCTACTTATATAAATTTGGCTTACTACACAGTCTTATTTCTTCCCTCATGTTCTACCACTATTAGAATGCCAAAACATATCCTCATGTGTTTTACGGTATAAAATAACTATTAGAATTATTTTGCAGGATGGCCCATTATCTAAGATAATGAACTTAGCTCCCTGATACATCACTGTATTCATTGTACTAGAAGATATAATGAGAATTTGAAATGTGTTTAGACAGGGAGAAGCAGCCCTTTGCAAGTCCTCTTCCCCAGATGAGATTAATAAAGGAAAGCAAGATTAATAAAGGAAGGCCTTCAAGCAAGTCAAAACTTGTGTTCTTAGTTATTAGAGAGCATAGGTCTTTTAAAGAGCAGACAACTTTCCACTAGCAAAAAGGTTCAGAGAGATTTAGTGATTTAATATTCTCAGTTTCATCTCATTCTATCTATATGTCGATAATCTTAGGATCCTACTCTTTCAAAATCAATGCTTCACCTAAGATACTGAATAAATCTATGAATTAATCACATGCTGCAGTTCTGGAAACTATATAATTACATTCCGGGTCTAATATTCAGTGATCTCTGTCCTATAGCTGTAAGAGATGATTAGGTAACTATGGGATGCTTAGGTGGCTCAGCTGGTTAAGCATTTGCCTTCAGCTTGGGTCATGATCCCAGGGTCCTGGGATTGAGTCCTAGTTTGGGCTCCTCAGTGGGGAGTCTGCTTCTCCCTCTGCCTGCTGCTCCTCCAGCTTGTGCTTTCCTTCTCTTTCTGACAAATAAAATCTTTAAAAAAGAGAGAATTATTATAAGAGTAATTATTTTAAGTCTGCCATAGAAGTTTTCTGAGCTGTAAGCTTGTAATCTTTTCTACATAAGCTCTTTTATATTTTCACAATCATTTAGCCTCACAGATCCTGCAGTTATCATCATAAGAATATTGGTTAGGTACAAGGCCTCTTGCACCTTCTCCCAAAGTACTTGTTTCAATGATCGTAACTTCATAGTCAATCAAGGTATCAATTTAAGAATTGCTGTCATCATGACAACCTATTAATATTTCATTTTTCATTATCAAGGAACTTATTACTACCTTCAAGAGAAAATGTAACTAAACAATCCCATAATCATATGCTTATGGTTCTGTTTTCTTGGGACTATTTCTAATATCCCATTCTAAATCTAATACAGGAGACCTTGCAGAACCAGACTCTGAATAGGAATGATGGTCTGGCTAGTAATGGTAGTTCTGAGAAGGCATAACAATATTAATCTTGAGTGCTAAAGGAAGCTGGAAAACAGAACCAAATATTGCTTTTCAGTGAAGAGCTAATGATGCAGGGCACCACAGTAATAGCAACAGAGAGGAAGGAAAAAAATACCTCTAACTCTTTCTCTTCCTACATTCTATAGTGCACTTATTTGGTAGAAAGTAAAAGAAGTCAGCTGACAAAGAAAAAACGTGGTTTGAGGAATCCTAGTCCAGGCATAGTAAAGTGGAATATAAAGGGATAGATTTGGAATTGAATTACAAGAGTTTAATTATTGAAAGTCATGACTCTGAACTAGAATATAGGCTGTATAATAACGAAAAAAGTTTTAAAAATGTTTAAAAAGTTTGGCAGTCAAGTTCATTATTTTCCTAAAACCTTGAGACTTCCAGTGGAAAGGCCTCAGTACTTCTTTGTTGAGTAACTTATTTGTTATGAAAAATATGCCTTGATACATATGTAAGGTGATAATATATACTAACATGTGCCACCTTTGGTCATTTTATTGAAAAATGACGGAATATCAAAAAATTAAAGTAATCACAACAAAACATGTATTAACATATAATTTAAAATATACCAACGTAATATTTTATCATTATGATTATGTGTTATATATTATATTAGTTTTACATTATTTTTTTTTTAGAGAAAGGGCAAGTATGTATAGTAACGGTGGGGGCATTGGGAGAAGGTGGGAAAGGGAGAGGGAGAGAGAGAATCTTAAACAGCCTGCATGCCCATTGCAAAACCTGATGTGGAGCTCAATTTCATGACTCTGAGATCATGACCCAAGCTGAAATGAAGGGTCAGATGCTCAACTAAGCCACCCAGGTGCCCCATCTTAGTTATACTTTAGTTCATATGAAAAAGTAAATGCAAATGCCTATTACTTAATTTGAAAATAAAATACCAAGACTGAAAAAAAAATAAAATACCAAGACTGAAGATGTCTTGGTACATATTCAGAGATGAAGTTTCACTAGATTATTTCTTTCCTTCAAATTTCTTGTTAATATTTATAAATTATTTACCTAAAATATTTTATACAATATGTTTCAGTTAGTGTTCATCTTCTAAATGAGTCATTCCCAAGATAATGATGTATAAAATATAAAAGCAAATCATATGAGTTCCAAAAAACATTTGTGTTCAATTTCTCTAATTATTAGTTAATAAATTAATTAATGTGTTATTTCAATAAATGATAGTTAAATAAATAAACAGTTAATAAATAAATAGTTAAAAGCCTAATGAATAAGGAAAAGAATAAACATGGATTTGTGATAAAATATGCTAACAGTTGTAATTGTCACTTGTACAGAGCATTAAGAGAGTATGGAGAAGTGAGTAACTTTCTCTTGCCATGTGAATTAAAGAATGCTTTGTGAGAAGCAGCCACACTAAGATCTTAGCAAAGCATTTTTCACATATCATTTCACTTTTCATTGGGATATTTTTATTTCTACTTGTTAAGCCACATTCCATATGCAATTTGCAACATTTAATCAGATGGCAAAATTACCTTGACTATCATGACAAGTACACGGTCTCCCATGAGTTATTCTTTCCTTGATACATAAGCATATCATTTTTTATTTTGTTCCTCTTTGTTTAACAAAACATATGTTTGACATGGTATATGATGAGTTTACATGTACATATTACCATTCATTTCAGTTCCTTATGTGGTTCATTTTAGTGCTTCATTTATAAAGCTTTTCAAGTTCTTAAATATTTCAAAATATACTATGGTAGTCCTTTCTGAACTACGTTGATGTTTCTTGTAGAGCTCATGTCTCATTACAGATTGTAGATATGAAATATTAGCAGGTGAAAGACCCAATTAGTAGTAAAACTTGATCCTATCTTCTATAAAAGCTCTATCCAACAAACACGTAGAGTATGGAATGTTTTGAGTGATATTTCATATGATTTAGAAAATAGTGCATGGTCTTTCTCTCCTCTAGAATACTTCATTTGTTCACTTCACCTAGAATGTTATATTTGTTTGTTGTTTTCATGTACTCTTTTCCTCCTACGTATCTTCCAGTACTCCTTCAGGATCTTTTTTTACAAAAATATTTCCCAAAACTTAGTAGACTTGGTTTGATTCTTCTTAATTCTTGGGCTTACTTTTACCAAATAATATATAAATTACAGAGAAGATTTTATTTTTCTGCATTCCACACAGTACCCTTACTCCATATTAGCAAGGATTGCATCTTGAATTCTATGTCCTATTCACTTAGAAATGGAATTTGGAACATACTATAAATTGTCTATATTTGGGTTGAGTATATAAATAAGTGATTAGGTAGTTATAAGTAATCTTGTAGGAGATACACAAGAAAAACTAACAGGTGAAAAATTCAAATGTTAAGCTTAGAAAAGAATCGGTAGCAAGACATTTTTTTGTGGCTATAATTTGGATTGAGACAGTTTATGAATAATTTCTTTGTTGTGTTTATGTTGGTGTAGTTAATTTTTTTTTCTTTTTCTCTTTTCTGTCTGTGGATTTCCTAAGCTAATTTGACATGCCTACTAATTCAATTAAGGTTTCACTATCCCCAGTTGAAAATATTTGACATTTTCCTGTGTTCCCTTACTATTTTATTTCTGTTTGTTTACAGTAGTCATCCCCTTACCTGTGATATTACTTTCTGTGTTTTCAGTTACCTATGTTGTCAGTTACCTATGGTCAACCATGGTCAGGGAGCAGATGATCCTTCTTCTGACTTGTGGTCAGAACAATATAGTAGTTTAATGCTATGTCACAGTAAATGCCCAGGTCATTTCCTTACTCAATCTCATTACATAGGCCTTTTATCATTTCATATCATCATAATAAGAAAGAAGAGTATATACAGTAAGTTATTTTGAGAGAGAAAAAACACATTCACGCAACTTTTATTATAATATTTTATTATAATCATTCTATTTTATTTTTTAAGTTTTTATTGTTAATATCTATGTGCTTAATTTGTGAATTAAACTTTATAATACATATGTATGTATAGGGAAAATAGAGTATATAGAAAGTTTGATACTATCTGTGGTTTCAGGCATCCATTGGGGGCCTTGGAACATATCCCCCATGGATAAAGGAGACGACTGTACAGTAGTTTCTATCATGTTGGTATTATCTCTTAACGGAGTTTAAAAGGCAATAGACAGTAATGTTTAGGCCATAATTCTCAGAAGTCAGATTGACCACTTTGAACCTTATCAAAGTCAGTAATTACCTATGACACTGGATAATTAATTTAGACTCTAATTGTCAGATTCCTCATGTGAAAATGAAGATAATAATAACAGCTTATTAGGCTATTATAAGGATTAAAAGTTACAATATTTACAAAACACTTAGGTCATTACCAAACATAAAATAATCTCTGACAATATGTTAAACATTTTCATGCATTTATTCTCTCCTCTGAAAATTAAATTCTTTGAGGATATAAATAATTTTTTATTTAGCTGTTTGTGCTGCAGCAAATAATGCAAAGTCCATCAAAATTCTTTATTTCTGTTGTTTCTACCATTTGATCTTTGAAATAGCCTCTTTTACTTACAAAGTTACATTCATTTTCTTTCCCATTTTTTTCTGAAATTGTTTCTTTTCTCCTTTCATAATACATAGAAATTTAAAAATAAAAACTCAATATTGCCACTTTTGCTATGTATTGCTTTTTAAACTGGTCACACTAAGCCCTTGGTTATAATTGTGTTGCTTTATTGTAACTATGTCTACATTAGGCTTTTGTGACTAAGCTCTTGACTATTGTATGCTGGCATTTCAATAATTTATAAGAGAACAAAACAACATGTCATTAACTTTCAGAGAATGTTCACCAGAACTGTTCTGAAAGCTTTGAACCCCTGGGTTTTTCACTGAAACTCTGACAATCAACCTGCATAGTACCATTCATTCTTCATCTTTGTATTTGCTCTCACTGAGAAGAATGGTCCAAATAAGGACATAGAGCACTCTAAAGAATAATGCACCAGATTAGATTCCAGAAGGCTGGGGACAGGTTCCTGGCTCTGCTTTTAATTACCTGTGTGAAAAAAAGCAAAGGGATTTAATGTCTCTTGACCTTAATGACTTCAGCTACTAAATGAGGAGACTTGGTTTTCACTTTTTAGAACACAGAAATAACAAAGAATGGCTGTCTTTTTGCTTGTTTGTTATATTTTATTTTGTTTCTTAGTTTTTGTAAGCATTATGCAATGCCTGTAGAAATGCAAACATATTTAACACAAAATGTAGATTGTGATTCCTGATCCCAGCTGGATTTTTATTGTTGTTCAAAAGATTAATGGGAGCAAACATAAATGTAAGAATTAGTACACCAATTATTTCTGAAGTCTTTCATATTCTATTAGAAAGATCAAAGAGACTTTAATTTTAATCATGCAGTCATTCAATGCATTTACTCACTGATACATTCAGGGAATAATTAATGAAAATTTGTTTGTTAATGTTAAAGATAGGTGAATAAAACATGCTCTGGAAATATCATGAGTTAAGGTGCATCATAGTGCAGAGATAGAGAACAGGACATCACTGAATTTCTTCTCTGGAGATACATGTTACAACATATACATGTTATATAACGTAATACTCTATGTTTCAACCCTCTTAGAAGTTCTCTAACACAAGGATCATGGCTACTTAACCCATAAAAATTTCTGAGACTCAAAAAAAGTGAATAACTTGTTCTAGATTGTATTGAAGGAGCTGCTGAGTTTGAAGTTTCTGCCTAAAATTTTGTTCTAAAAATTCACCAAATTTCTTGCATATATTAATGTGCCCCTATAGAAAAGAAAACTTAATTGGATGACTTTAACACTTTATTAGTACTGAGGAAGCTTAAAACAACTGATAAAATGAGCTTTCTGTTTTCCAAACTTCTGTTAATTGCACTTGTTATTTCTTCAGTTTTCTTAGTAATCAATTTAATTCCAATGTAATGTTTATGTTTTGGGAGGCAATAAAACTGGTGCTTTCAATCTTTATTCAAAAGAACCAAGTAGTTTCTTCAAAATTGAACAATTTTAAATATATTTCTCTATTGTATTATAGATAATCATTACAGCGATATGGGCCTTTTTCATATTTTAACTTTTGTTACCAAATTGGAAGCAAATTCATTGTCATAAAAATTGCATTTGACTTCCAGAGCTTTTATTTTTCATCCCAGCTGTCCATTCTAAATCCCCAAATCCCCAGGGACAAATAGATGTGTAATATTTATGTTCTGAGTCATTTCTCATTGTCTTATTAGGGAAATAAAACACTATACAATCGCTTTCTTTCCCTTTAAACACACTTCAAAATCTCCCTTATTTCATTCATTGGGGTAAATGGAAATTTACCAAACAATGTGGCAAAGACAAATCTTTTGCAGCAAAAGAATGTCTCTAGGGCTTCCTGTAAAGTGAGAACAAAGTGCTTCATAGCCCTATTTGAAGCTGGTTAATAAGACACAAATGTAATAGGCTTCACTGCACTTAACTTCAGAAAAAGCGCCAATATCTTCAAATGTGAGCCTCAGATTATTGCCTCTGCAATTTGTTTAGGCAGCCAATGCACCACAACTCATTCCCAGTCTACAAATTGCTTTTGTTAGTGGGAAACAGCATACAATAAAGCCAGATTTCCTGGTGCTTTATTGACTCATGATCAAGTAGTTGTTGAGAATTCTTTTGTCTTCTTTCAATGACTCTCTCAAGTATTCTAAATGTTTTCAAAATAATAACCTCTTTGAGTACAGCGGGGTTTTCTTTAAACCACTGTAATCCTTTGAAGTTTCTGCTTCCTTAAAATATTTTACTGTTTTTTTCAAATTGCCTATATTTGTATGAATTTTAGCATTACCATAACAATAACTAGTTATTCTTTTAAATGTTGAAGATAGCACTTATTGTCAATACATCTATGTTTCAAATATCATTAAATTCTGACAGCAGTAAAATATTATAAGTGATTTCTCATAAATATTAACATAAAATATACCTCTGTAGTACATTCTGTCAGTTGCATTTTACATTATTTTGCAAATATTATGTAGTCTGATGTGCATATCTGGAATGCAATATATTGCTCTATATGACAAACATAATTAATTTTCCTAACTTTCTTGGATTCTATAAAATCTGTTCATGAAGGGGCACCTGGGTGGCTTAGTCAGTCAATTGTGGGCCTTTGGCTCAGGCCAGGATCCCAGGTCTTCTCCATCTCCTTTCACCTTTTCCCTTGCTTGTGCTCTCTCCTCTCTTTCTCTCTCAAATAAATAAATAACTTTTTTTAAATGTATGTTCATTAAGTGTGACTTAACATAGAAACATGCACTTTAATAGTTTCTGTTAAGTGAAAAATAAAACATTTGAATGTCAACATTATGATAGAAGTACATGACAAATATTTTTCTGTCAAACTTCAAATTATGGAAATCTTTAAAATAATTTTCTTTAATAACATTGATTTAGAATTTCCTTCATAACCTACATAAATGATTATTTATAATTACTTTCATTTTACCCATGAAAATTAATGCTAGTGGTATTGAAAAATTTTGCATTAAACTAGTAATTGCACCTTAAAAAAAACATATAAAGTGCACAGATCTTAAAGAGATTATTATATTATATTACTTTGTAGCAATATTATCTTTGAGGACAATGTAATAAATGGAGCTTATTGGTGTTCTACTATCTGTGGTATCTGAATAATATCAGCATCCAGCTTTATTGAAAATTTGGAGGCAGGTACTGGTATGCCATCAGGCTTTATTATAGGGATTAAAATACCCAAATTCCGATAAAAATTTGAATTGGAATATAGAGCATATCCGGGAACCAAAGGCAAAAACAGATATGAAGTTCAATAGATAAAGGAATAGAAACCAAGCCAATACCAATGTTCTTTATGTTGGGTCCATGGTCAAAGGAACGAGACTGATACAAAGCGAAGATCAAGCAAAGCTTTATTTCGCGCCAAGCATCGAGAATCAAACTGACTAGCCAGGGCCGTCTCTTAAAAAGAGGCCATGACTCTCTGCTTTACAGACTAGCTTTTATAGAGCAAAGGCCATGTGGTTGGGCCTGGCCACACACAGGTGGCCAATGAGATTATAACACACAGAGAAAGCTGCACAGTCATGTTAGGTTACACATGGGTGGCCAATTGAATTACAATTTACCCTATAGTAGATATTTGAATTAGCCTATCACCTTGATCAGAACTGGTGCCCAAAAGGTGCCCAAAGGGCGGGGCCCATACTCCTTGGTAGCTAGGGAGACAGTATGCACCCCCACTGATTGGATACCTCCACCTGGCTTGACCCACCCTTGTATTTGGGCTTTGTTACCTGGGACTGGTTTCCTGGACTTGCTTTGAAGTTCCCTGAGGTGGGGCAAGGTCAGTTTAAGTTTTACTGCATAAACAACAAAATTACTCTTTAACCAGGTGGAATCGCTCTGGCTAAATGGGCCCTTACACTTTATATGACATCCTGTTGAAACTATTTTTGATAGGGGTGCCTATCATATAGTTGAAATTATTTTTTGATAGGGGTGCTCAGTCAGTTAAGGTTCAGAATCCTAATTTCAGAGGGCTCCTGGGTGGCTCAGTGGGTTAAACCACTGCCTTCAGCTCAGGTCATGATCTCGGGGTCCTGGGATCGAGTCCCGCATCCGCCTCTCTGCTCAGCAGGAAGCCTGTTTCCCTCTCTCTCTCTGCCTGCCTCTCTGTCTACCTATGATCTCTCTCTGTCAAATAAATAAATAAAATCTTTAAAAAAAAAAAGAATCCTAATTTCAGTTCAGGTCATGATCTCAGAGTGGTGAGATCAAGCCCCCCAGCGGACTCTGTGCTGGGCATGGAGCCTGCTTGGAATTTTCTCTCTCTCTTTCTGTACAACCTCACCTCCTTGCTTGTACACTGTCTGTCTTTCAAAAAACAAATAAAACTATTTTTTATAAATGCTGTAAAACTAGAAAAAACTTTAATATACCTTTGTTACTTCTTATTGTCCTATGTGTTATTATTTTCACCTGAGATAAACCCCAAAGGACCAATATATAATTGATCATAAAGTCAAAATATTTGTTGTCAAATAAATTACCTAAGAAGCGTCAGAATTCTGAAAAATAAGTTATAGACCATGCTCTCTAAAATATACTAACAAAGAAAATGAAACTGATCAGTAATGTAGACACCTAAACACAATCTGAAGACTTAGTTTAAGGACATGTAAAAGAAGTTAAAAAGAAATGCATTTCTAATTTTGCTAAGTGCAAAGCATAAATGCTACAATCTTTGAAGCCTGATGCTACTGGAAGTGCACCCTCAAAATGATATAATTACTTTACATTTATATATAACACAAAAGACTACAAAATCAATGTCAAGGCCTTAAATTTATATGTAACTTAAAAGTGAAGATGTAGGTGGATTTTAAATGATAAAGGGAATAAGGGGTTGATCTAGTTTTGCAAATGCAGTATCTATCTGCCCCAAAGATGGCTTTCTCTTGATAAAGGGTCTGCAATGGCAAACATTCCATTTTAGTCATTTTTATTCATATGTGTATATGTAAATGTATATGTGCACTCAAATGAAACAGTGAATAGTGAATGATCAATGTATAAATTAGCAAATAATAAATGTGCATTTAATATTAATTATATATTTCATTTAATATGTATTATTATTCATGATGTACTTATTAGCAGCTACAATCCAGCTAGAATGATGTAGATACACAATGGTGAGCAAAAGTCAGATAGAATGCCTCTATGGAACTTATAGTCTGGTGTAAGGCTAATTAAAAAGCTACTTGAAATGTTAAGAGATTATAGAAAGCTTTATTACTAATAAAAAGAACAAAGTATAAAGAATTCAAATAAAACAGAAAATATAAAATTGAAACAATCTTTTCTCTTTCATCTATCCTTCTTGAACTTTAAACAACAACAAGAAATCACCTAGAATTAATATAGACAGCATTTGGCCACTTGTTATGATGTTTAAAATAAAGGTTATATACATTTGATAAAAGATATCTCATGGGGCCCCTGGGTAGCTCAGTGGGATAAGCCTCTACCTTTGGCTGGGGTCATGAACTCAGGGTCCTGGGATCCAGCCCTGCACAGGGCTCTCTGCTCTGCAGGGAGCCTGCTTCCCCCTCTCCCTCTGCCTGTCTCTCTGCGTACTTGTGATCTTTCTGTCAAATAAATAAATAAAATTTAAAAAAAAAGATACCTCATAAAATAAAGATGTTGTCATGAGAAATCATCTAGCTAACATTCAAAGTGTTATCATGATGATTTCACAGATTTTTAAATCTGGCTTTTAGAGTTATACACTTAAAAACTTGAATTTCAAAACACACTGAGAATGACTATATCACCTATGCATGACCTCACACCAACAACCTCAAAAATAACTGATCTATAAACCAAAACCGATGTTTAATTGTCTGTAATGAGAAATGTTATAACTATGAGATACAAGATAACCTTATCTATGTGCTTCTTCCCTGAAATCAGATTATATTATAGGGCTTTATCCTTGTGGATTAGCTCTATGTAACCATCTCCTCAATAGATACATGCTTAATACCAGAAGTAGTAAAAATCTTCAGCCATCTTACCTCCCTGAATGGCGATGAACGCACAACATAAGACTCAGGGCTTCTTTTATATTTTTCAACTATCTAACCCTTCAACAATGACCTCTCCTCCCATTCTTCTTTGAATCATTTGTCAGGAAGCCATTGTTTTCATGGGAAGTTTGGCTAAGGTTGTGGTGGTTCTTAAAATTTCTAACTTTTCTCATAGGAAAATGTATTTTTAAATTCTATAAGAACAATCAAAATTTCTAAAAGAACAGTTATTTTCTAATTCTTTTAGAAAAATAGACATTTTTTATAATTTGTTTGAATTATGTTTTCCAAAAATGTATTTGTAAACTTTGAACATTTAGAGTGTGTATCAATTCCATCATTGATATTTATGTTTTTGCTTTTGTTTTTTTTTTTTTTGTTTTTTTTTGAGTCAATACATTGCTGTTATAGCTCTTGTTCCCCTCCTACTGTTGCAAGTAAGGGGCTTTGCACATAAATTAACAATAATGGGAAGGTTATCCCAGATAATTAGGTGAGCTCAATGTAATCATAGGGTCTTATTAAAATGCAAGCAAGAGGGTCAGAGTCAGAGAAGGGGATGGGGCAATGGGAGCAGAGGTCCAAATGATATAATTGCTAACTTGAAGATGGAGGAAAGGGCCATGAGCCAATGGAGGGAGTGAATCTCTAAAAGCCAGAAGAAGCAAGGAAACAGGGTCTTTTCTAGAGTTTATCAAAAGAACACAGTCCTAGAGTATAGTGCAAACAAATCCATTTAAGATTTTTGCTCTACAAGACTGTAAAGTAAATGTGAAAGAAAATAAAAATAAATTTGCATTATTTAAGCCACTAAGTTTGTGGTAGTATTTCACAACAGCAATTGGTAACTAATACATACACTTAATCAGAATAAGTTCTTGTAAGTGGAACAAAGAAATTTAGGAATGTAATTTCCACCTAGAACAAAGACATAAACATTTTCCTGAGCAAAAACTATATTATATAAAAATATTCCTTATCTGCTAAGTGCTCAACAACTATATATTGAATGTTTATTCATGTTAACACATTGTTTTTTAATCGCATCCTCACTACATCCAGTTATATGACCTCAGACAAGTTACTTACCAACTGTGTGCCTTAGATTCCTTTTCTGCAAAATGAGTGAAATACTTATAAAATGGTCTAGAACAATGCCTGGCACATTATGAACAATCAGCAAATGATACTCATCTACCAATTTATTAGTATTATCGCTGTGTATTACTATATTTTATTACATACCTTGCAATAACTGTATTATATACTTGTATTTTATAAAATGTAATTTATTTGAACTGTTGCAAATTTCAAATCGCTACTTAGTCTTCAAACAACAAATTTCAAAAATCTATGGGCATGATAAATCATAATATCTATTTCTTTTGTTGCATTTATTAATCACTTCATTAACATGAAAAACTACATAATTATATCATATTATTAGTAGAAAAAATATAATTCCTCCAAATTAAAAACAAGATACAACAAAGTACAATAAATATTCCCTTTCATAATATACATATTGCAATATGTTAAGCCTGAATTAACAACAAAATCTAGAGTCCTATTTAATGGTCTCTGAAAACATGCAATTCCCTACATCTCCAAGCTTAATAGAAATCAGATATAGCCATGGTGTTAGACTATAAAGTAAAAATTCAGAAACCTAAAATAGAGTAATAAATTTCTTTTTAACATCATGCTACCATCAGAGCAGTCAATAATAATTGTTTGTAGAAAATTGCTTAGCCTTTCCTCAACTAGGGCTTAAAAAGTAATTTTATCTGAAAGTATTGTATTTTAGCTGACACTAAGGACCTGCTTTAGTGAGTCCTATTAAATTCTTATGTAGTGTAGAATTGTACTTCTGGGTAATTTACAAACTAGATGTGTGATTGGTGATTAAAATTATCTTCAGAGACAGAGTTCTATATTGGTAACAATTCTTGGCCTATTCAAAGAGGAAATGAACAATCAGGAAGGCAATAAGCTATTCTTATGTGTTCCTACACAAAGATTCTAAGTAGATTTCTTCTCAAGATAAGCATGGTCAATTCAATTAACAACTATATAGAGAGCTTGTTTTATAATGATCATTATTATTGTCATTATCATAGTGACTATTTTTTTACATTGTCTCAACAGTAGACAGTAATTCTGTTCTTATTTTTCCCTTTATATCCAAACACATACAAAATCAAATATATTTTAAATAATGAAGTAATTTTACATGCAATTTTAAAGCAATCCTAGGAATAATTAGACACATTAAGATATAAATATATTATCTATACTGTAATATAAATATTATAAATAACATCAAAATAAATATAAAAATGTCACTTATAAATACATGAGCTTTCAAAAGTTATATAATAGTAGTTAAGAATATGACATCTATATTGAAATTTAAGTAGATGGCTCTTAACAATTTGATTATTAGGCAAGATATGTATCTTTTTATAACTGTTAGTGTTGTAGAATTGTCACGGCCAAGGAGAAAGAAAGAATTCTTGAGATATTTTGGGTTCCAAAAGGTTTGTTTCTGTTTTGGGTTTTGTTTTTAAGATTTTATTTATTTATTTGACAGTGAGAGAGAGAATACAAGCAGGGTAGTGGGAGAGGGAGAAGCAGGCTTCCTGCCAAGCATGGAGCCCTATGCAGGCTCGATCCCAGGCCTGGGATCATGACCTGAGCCGAAGACAGATGCTTAATGACTGAGCCACCCAGGTGCCACCCAAAAAGTGTTTTTATTATAGTATAGGGACAGGACCTGTGGAGAGAAAGAGCTACCCAATGATTGTGAAAAATGAATGATTATATGCTTTTAAATTTGGGGGGTAGGATTAGAGATAACTGAAATCTCTAAAGGGATTTCTGCATGTTAAAGAAGACTTAGAGGATCCTGGAGGTCTGTCTATTGTCATGATAAGGTAGTTTTTAGTCTATAGCAAAACATCAACATTAAGGAGGCCATGAGTTCCTTGAGTAATGTCCATGCTCTGCATGTCTCAGATATTCATCAGTGGACAGCAAGTTGTAGGGAAATATCTTTTGACTACATTTCTCTTGCCTTTGCTTCATCATTAGCACAGATGTGAGCAATTAGAAGTTGGTGTATATGTCTCTTACACACACACATACCTATCTATACATATCATATATATATATATATATATATATATACACACACATATATACATATACTATATTACATGCTCCTATATGAAATATATGCATATACATATGTATACAAAATATATACAGAAATATACACTTTAAGACATATGTATACTATGTAGCTATATATAATATTTTATTTATAAAATATATCTATTATATATACATATACATACATTACTTCAATAAGTAAATTAACATGTCCCATCTTTGCTAGCAGATTTTCTGATTGTCATCTATAAAAGCACCACATCACAACAAAATGAAGCAAACATTAAGGTCAATAATACAAAAATTAATAGCTACAAAAAATTAAAATAGAGTGAGCAAAAAGCCATTACAGTCCCTCCCATTCTGCAATATGTTTTAGAGATGGCCTTCTGGTTCAGAGCTGTGAGGTCATGGCCCAGTAATATTTAGAGCCCTGCAATTTTACTGATTATCAAGTAAATGACAGCCTGGTTGGCAGGGCTGAGTGAAGAAATAGCCCTGGCAAAAATTGAGAAATAGATAGGGATTGAGGAAAAAGTTAGATTTCGAACTAAAATGAAGTGACACTTTCCTCTGTAGGAGAAGGAAGGTATAAACAGGAAAAATGTCAAAGGCAAAATGTACCATATGGTGTTGGGATAAAATAGGAGTTCTTGGTGTGAATTAAGTTTTTAGTATATAAAGATAAATATGGAAAGAAACATGGGTGTAAATGTGTGTGTGTTTGTGAATATATATTTATTCATATACTTCCTTGATTTATCCACTGAGAAAGCTTAGAAGCAGTGACACTCCAGTAATAATGTATAAGCCTAGTGCTTAGATCTTACATTACATAGAAATGTTTCTATGTATCTTTCTCTACCATAATGAATACAATTTTTTTTTTTTTTTTTTTGAGAAATGACCAGTCAAGACCTGGGAAAAACAAAGAATAAGATGAGCTGGAATATTTTGTTATGATCAAAAAACAAGCAAATGCCAAAACATGCCAAAAGACCAAGAAATTTAATTTTAAATGGCTCCCACTGTAAAAATCTATAGTAACAAAAAGCAAAGACACACATACAAAAATATAATAACAGTTTATTACCCGTGGTTTAAGTAAGAATTCTTAAATCCATACCAATATAAGTAAATAAATGTGGAGAAGAGAACATTTCTTTACAGTAAAATGCCACTTAATGAATGCAGAATAATCCATAGAATTAGAAAAATCACCATTTGGTAACTCCCCTGACAATAACTGATATAGACAAATACCAGTGGGTGCAAAAAGTAATAGGTGAAAAAGAGGGGTGCCTGGTGAGTGTTAGTCGGTTAAGCGTCTGCCTTCAACTCAGGTCATGATACCAGGATCTTAGGATTGAACCCTGCATCCAGTTCTCTGCTTCGTGGGGAGCCTGCTTCTCCCTCTGCCTGCTGCTTCCTCTGCTTATGTTCTTTCTCACTCTCTCTCAAATAAATAAATACAAACCTTAAAAAAAAAAAAAAGATAAACTTTTAGATGATCACAAAACATCTCTTCATAAAATATTCATAATTCATAATTTTAAAAAGCAAAAAGGAGTGAAGAAACCCCCAGATACCACCATAATTTAGTGATCAAAATTAACAGGACACGTGATAGGGCAAATTTTTATCATGCTCTAACTGACATGGAATGAGAAGAAAGCACATCACGTAATTGTGAGGAAATATCAAACTCAAATTGAAGCAATATCTTATAAAATAACCCCCTATAGTACTAAAAAATAAAATCAAGAGTGTGAAAGTAATGAAAAGACTGAAAAACTGTTCCAGATTAGATGTGACTGAAGAGAGCTGACAAATATAATATGCAGTGTAATGTTGGATCCTCTGCCAGGGAGGACATAATCAGAACAACTGGCAAAACTTAATGGGGTCTGAGGGTTGTCACTAGTATTGTATTGATGTCAATTTTTTTAGATGAGGTGTCCTTCTTTATAGGTAATAGACACTAACTTTTCCAGGCTAGTAATTATCATTTCTTCTAACATCGTGTCTGCAAAAAAAAAAAAAGAAAGAAAGAAAAGAAAAGAAACCAAAAGTATAGAAAAATGATAGAGTAACAGATAGAAATAGAGATATATAGATTCTGACAAAGCAAATGAGATGTTAACAGCTGGGGGGGGGGTTGGGTTAGATATATAATGAAACCATTTAATACATTTGCATACTCACTAACAAGTAGATTTTTTATTCAAGACATATTATGATGTAGCTTATTTTGCTTTTTACTTCTCAGCCACAAATGAACATTTCTACCTTTTCTTCCCCATTCTAAATCTTAGATGATATTCATATTTTGTTTAGACATTCAAGAACATATGCTTGGTGGCCAAATTCTATAAAATGGGGGCTGCATTTTCATTTCTTTCAATACTTTGTGATAAAGAATCTTCTCAACTACCACAAATCCCATTTTGTTCAAAATACTAATAACAGTGAATCTTTTATCAAAGTATTTTATCAAAATATTTTATCAAAATATTTTATCAAAGTATGATTAAGTCTGGCTTTTTTCACTCATTTTCAGTTCTGTTGAATTTTTTCATAAACTGCTTTTTTAGTCATGTACAAAATGTGTAAACAGAATGCTTTACATATAAATATCTCAAAGTTACTTTAGGGAGTAGTTGTATTGCTTATTTACAACAGATCAGATAGATCTGCATATTTGCTATCACTGAATTAATAACACTGCAGATTTCATCACCATGCTAGAAAAAAAAAAACAATTAATAAACCCAGTCACATTCAGCCAACAAATCATTAGATTATAAATCAGAGTGAAAAGTGAAACAGTTAATATCTTAACTCTATCAGTCATTTAGAGAATGTTCTTTATTTATTCACCTCATCAATCTGAAAGTCATTTCTTACATTTAAAAATATAAAAAATAACATTAACTTACATAAATCACAAAAATTGAGAGGTGAAATGAAATAAACATGTACAATTCTTTATGAAGGGCAGAGTATTCTCATATGATGGGAATATCAGAAGTGATTTATCAACAATTTGAAATTCATAGTCTATGTTTTTCTATAGTATTTAGGTTCTAGTCATTTTTGTTTTAATTTTTTGCTATGGATTTGCACATGGGTTAACTTCTGTTTGAAAAACTCATGCATGTCTTCCTGCAATTGGAAGTTTTCCTTGTATGTGTCTCCTAGGCAATAGTATAGTAGATAATATATATTTAAAAAAAAATTTTAAGATTTTATTTATTTGTCAGAGAGAGAGAGAGGGAGAGAGAGCGAGCACAGGCAGACAGAATGGCAGGGAGAGGCAGAGGGAGAAGCAGGCTCCCTGCCGAGCAAGGAGCCTGATGTGGGACTTGACCCCAGGACGCTGGGATCATGACCTGAGCGGAAGGCAGCTGCTTAACCAACTGAGCCACCCAGGCATCCCGATAATATATATTTTAAATGAAGATATTTCTTTTTTTTTTTTTTAAGATTTTATTTATTTATTTGACAGAGAGAAATCACAAGTAGACAGAAGCAGGCAGAGAGAGAGAGAGGAGGAAGCAGGCTCCCTGCTGAGCAGAGAGCCCAACATGGGGCTTGATCCCAGGACCCTGGGATCATGACCTGAGCTGAAGGCAGAGGCCTTAACCCACTGAGCCACCCAGGCGCCCTTAAATGAAGATATTTCTAAAATATAGCCTGGATGAAAAACACCTCTGTACTCCAATTCATAGTGGTCTTGCATGTCTTAAAGGAATGTGATTTTTTTTATCTATACAAAGCAAGGAGATAGCCAGAATATGTTTAGAAAGTTATAGAATTTTAGAGTTAGAACTAAATTTATAGTGAAACCTCAGATATAACAGGAAAAAAAAACAGATTTTCAAAGGTTAGATAACAAGTAAAATTAAAGGCCATGCAGTTAACTGATCTCAGATTTATGACTAAATCCCATATTATCTTTATATCTCATTGAACTATACAAGTTCCTCACAGCTTCAAATAGAATTTGATAAAAACCCATTCCTATTTCATTTGAAGTTTCCACAACTAAGTAATTACTCGCTTCTAGAGTCTTTCTATATAGTGTTACAACAAGGTATTTTAGAAAAAGGAAGAATTTTTTATTATCAAAATGTGTCAGATTTTTGAAAGTAAATTAAGACATACTGTTTATATGCAATGACTAAAGCTCTAGAGTTTAAAGAAATCAAGACAGAATTGTTCCATATCTGCTTTGCTAGAAAGAGAAACAAACATCATTACCATAAATAGTTTGGGTAATATTTATTTATTTATTAAAGATTTTATTTATTTATTTGACAGAGAGATCACAAGTAGGCAGAGAGGCAGGCAGAGAGAGAGGGAAGCAGGCTCCCCACTGAGCAGAGAGCCTGATGCGGGGCTCAATCCCAGGATGCTGAGATCATGACCTGAGCCAAAGTCAGAGGCTTAACCAATTGAGCTACCCAGGCACCCCTTTGGGTGATATTTATAAAATAGTTTTTTATTTACTCCTGACATCTAATACACACAACCTGATTGTTCCAAAACTATTATAATTATTTTAAGAGGAGCACGTAAGAAAAAATATTAACCAATGAGTCAAGTAGAGACTAATGAGGACTTCTGAAAATAGTGATTTTATTTCTTAAAAGAAATATTTAAAAACTCAATCTCTCAGTTTTGCTGAATAAGAATGAATTATCCCCTTACCCCAGGTGTGGATCACAGCCATCTTGTATGTGAATAAGGAGCCAGACTGAAGATGTGGTTAGCACACACTGTGGTTGGCCAAGCAGAGTCTAAAAGAAGCTTGGTTTTCTAGGACATTTGTTGAGATTGTTGAGTTACTGAATTACCTACCCTGAAGTTTTCACTCACATCTTTCATGAGAAGACTTATAAATAATTGGGAAAAAAAAGTGTTTCTTGTTTACAAAAATCTAGAATATATATTTACTTACAAGACAGAAGTAATTACAAAGAAAGGAAAAGGCATTGAATGCTTTCTACTAAAAATTTGTTAGATCAAAACAGATGTGTTCTTACAGTGATTAACAACTTATAAAAATTATCTACTCCCTTATAGTAACTGACACAGGAATGCTATTACAATTATCCACTCCCTTGTAATGATAAATGTAGGATTGTTAATATCTTCTTTATTTTTTAATATTTCATTTATTTATTTATTTTATGAGAGAGAGAGAGAGAGAAAGAATATACATGACTGGAGGGAGGGGCAAAGGGAGAGAATCTTAAGCAGACTACTTGCTGAGTGTGTAACCCAAGGCAGGGCTTAATCTCACACCCCAGAGATCATGATCTAAGCCCAAATCAAGAGTTGGAAACTTAACTGACTGAGCCACTCAGGTGCCCCTAATATCTTCCTTTTAATAAAAGCTGAAATTGTTTATTATTCTAGGGCAAAAATACTCCTACAATCCATATACAAAGTAAGTCGATCTGCTTTATCAGTCATAGATATAGATTTATTAGTAGTTTTAGTTGGAATTAGAAAATACTTTAGAAAAGTATATGTGTATATGAGAGAAGTGAAGACTAGAAAATTAAGCTCAAGATATGAGAGCACAGAGATATTTGAGGGTTAGTTAGGTCTTCTGGCCAGTTTAGTTTAAAATACTAAAATATATTGCTGCATTCATCATATGATGGTACCTAAAAAGGTAGTATAGGCTGGAAAGGCTCTTGGAAGAAATACGTCCCACTAATACAAAGAAATATGGATTTTTTTGAAAATACCACCTAAAGGTAACCAAGTTAAATTGAATATATGTCTATAGTTTTGGAAAAACTACTCTGTTTTTTTAGGTTCACTACTCAGAAATTCCAGGATAATTTTGAATATAATAAAAAATTTTTGAAGAAATGAACAAAATCTGAAAGAAAGCCAAAAGAAAGAAAATAGCCTATCTTTGACAGAAACAAAAGAGAAGACACAAAACACTGTTGTTATTATTGATTATTTAGAATATGTCTGAAAGTTAAAGAACCCCATGAGATTTTGTCAAAAATATTAGAAACCTGAAATGTTTTGGGTGTCATATAGTGACTACACAAAGGGAATAATAACTCATTTTGTTTCTCCAACTTGTAAAAGCTATAACTCAGAGCCAGTCATGTAATGATGCTCTGTGCCCATGGCAGTTTCAGAAATATCGTGATCTATCCCACAGAATAGAACAACCAAAATCCAGATTTACAAAGAGGTAGATTACTCCAATTTGAAAAGACCTTAAAGACTTTTCCCAATGACTTTCCTTCAAATAGAATCATATGATACATTTATTGATGGTTGTGAAATTATTTTCCAAATGTATAAAAATAAGGATTTGTAAGAGAATTTAAAAAGCACAGGGGCACTTGGGTGGCTCAATGGGTTGGGCCTCTGCTTTCAGCTCAGGTCTTGATCTCAGGATCCTGGGATCAAGCCCTGCATCTGCTCTCTGCTCCGCGGGGAGCCTGCTTCCCCCTCACTGCCTGCCTCTCTGCCTACTTGTGATCTCTCTCTTTGTCAAATAAATAAATAAAATCTTTTTAAAAATAAAATAAAAATAAAAAGCACAAAATCCACTCATGGAGTAATTTTAGGTAGCAAATAACAAGATGTTTAATAAGACCTACCTTTTGAGTACTTGATGAGCAAAATTTCTGTCTGTCTTTATGTGATGACATAAAGTTCACTCCAGAAAACAAAAGAGGAAAACAAATCCATAAAAATGTTGATTCCAATTATTAAGAAAGAACTAGCACAGATAATAAAGATTGATGCCAATTTGTCTGCTTTTCAAAGTTAATGATTATCATTAATATAATTATGGTCATTGAAGTATAATGATTTAATATTATGACATTAATGAAAGCAAATTTTTTTATACTGGCATATGCCCTTTGCTGTTACAATAATTAATCTTAAAGTTTTTTGATTTTTCATGTTTTAAAACATAATCTCTCTATGGAAGTGTCACCTTGTAAGATTATTGAAGGAGAAAAATGTTTTTGGAATTCCATTACAGAAAATCATATGCAATGTGATAACTGGCATTCTTTAAAGAAAAGGAAAAATAGGGAGAGGAGTCAAGATGGAGGAAAAGTAGCAGGCTGAGACTACTTCAGCTAGCAGGAGATCAGCTAGATAGCTTATCTAAAGATTGCAAACACCTACAAATCCAGCGGGAGATCGAAGAGAAGAAGAACAGCAATTCTAAAAACAGAAAATAAACCACTTTCTGAAAGGTAGGACTGGCAGAGAAGTGAATCCAAAGCAATGGGGAGATAGACCGCAAGGGGGAGGGGCCAGCTCCCGGCAAGTGGCGGAGCAACGGAGGACAAAATCAGGACTTTTAAAGTCTGTTCCACTGAGGGACATTGCTCCAGACCGTGGTGAAGCCCACGCGAGGTCAGCATGACCTCAGGTCCCACAGGGGCACAGAGGATGGGGGGTGTCTGAGTGTTGCAGAGCTTGCAGGCATTAGAACAGGGAAGCCAGCTACAGAGACAGAGCTGAGGAGTGAGCTCTCAGCTCTGGGTTACCTTGAACCAGTCGCAGGCTCTGTGAGCTCGGAGCGCGGCCAGAGGCCAGGGAGACAGGAGTAATTGGGCACTATTCTCTGAGGGTGCACTGAGGAGTGGGGCCCCAAGCTCTCAACTCCTCTGGGCCAGAGACTGGGAGGCCGCCATTTTCATTCCCGTCTTCTAGAACTCTACGGAAAGCATTCAAGGAACAAAAGCTCCGGAAAGCAAACCCGAGCAGATTACTCAGTCTGGCCCCTGGTAAGGGCGGTGCAATTCCGCCTGGGGCAAAGACACTTGAGAATCACTACAACAGTCTCCTTCCCCAGAAGATCAACAAGAAATCCAGCCAGGACCAAGTTCACCTACCAAGGAGTGCAGGTTCAATATCAAGGAAAGGAGTGGAATTTCAGAGGAGGAGGAAGAAAAGCATGGGACTCATGGCTTTCTCCCCATGATTCTTTACTCTTACAGTTAATTTAATTTTTTTTTTCTTTTCAATTTTTTTTCTTCTTCTGCTAATTTTTTTAACTTTTACCCTTTTCTTTTTTAACGTTTTTTAACTAGTTTATCTAATATATATGTATATATTTTTTCTTTTTTTATATTTTTTCTTTATTTTCTTTTTTTAAATGTTTCTTTTTTTTTTTTCTGAACCTCTTTTTATCCCCTTTCTCCCCCCCACAATTTGGGGTCTCTTCAGATTTGGTTAAAGCGTATTTTCCTGGGGTCTTTGCCACGCTTTTAGTATTTTACTTGCTCCTTCATATATTCTTATCTGGGCAAAATGACAAGGTGGAAAAATTCACCACAAAAAAAAGAACAAGAGATAGTACCGAAGGCTAGGGACCTAGTCAATACAGACATTGGTAATATGTCAGATCTAGAGTTCAGAATGACGATTCTCAAGGTTCTAGCCAGGCTCGAGAAAGGCATGGAAGATATTAGAGAAACCCTCTCGGGAGATATAAAAGCCTTTTTTGGAGAAATAAAAGAATTAAAATCTAACCAAGTTGAAATCAAAAAAGCTATTAATGAGGTGCAATAAAAAACGGAGGTTCTGAATGCTAGTGTAAATGAGACAGAAGAATTAGCGATATAGAAGACCAAATGACAGAGAATAAAGAAGCTGAGCAAAAGAAGGACAAACAGCTACTAGAAACATACATCTTTTTTGTAAGTACACTTTCATTCAGTAAAATGATAATTTAAGATTTATCCATGTTGTCAAATGTTTCAGGAGTTTGTTTTTATTGCTTATATTATTCCACTGTATGAATATACCACTGTTTGTTTATTCATTCTCTTTCTGATGAGCACTTGGGCTACTTTCAGTATTGAATTATTATTATTATTAATTTTTATATATCTTATTTTAATTCCAGTACAGTAACACATAGCATTAAATTAGTTTTAGATGTACAATATGATGATTCAACAATTCTATACATTACTCAGTGCTCATCATGATAAGTAACTCTTTTTCTTCTCCAGTATTGAATTATTGTAAACAAAATGGCTGTGGAATTCTTGTAGAAATCTTTTTATGGACATGCATTTTTATTTCACATGTGTCAATAATTACATGTATAATTTAGGCACAATAGAGTAGACGTATATTGAGTGTTTTTTTATTTAGTTTTATAAGAAATTTTGAGTTACTTTTAAGTGAGCATACCATTTTATATTCACATATGAAAGTATCATGTACTACAATATAGGAACAAAAGTACCATGTACAACAATATATAAACATCACACTTGCTCTACATTTCCAACAACTTTTGGTTTCACCAATAAGTTTAATTTTAACAATCTAGTGAGTGAGATGTGGCACTTCATTGTTTTATTTGCATTTCATTTACAAATAATGTCTTGAATACTTTATAAAAAAATGGTTTTTCTACCCCCACCCCATATATTTTGCCATATGTTGATCTTTCTCGTGAAGTATCTGTTCTAATCTTTTGTTCACTTTTACTGGATTGTATCTAATTTTATTATTGGGTTGTAGAAGTTTGTTGTAAATTCTCTGTCCAGGTCCTTTTCCAGATTTATGTACTGCAAATATTGTCTCTAGGACTAAGACTTTCTCATTTATTTCCTTAATGTTTTCTTTGATAAATAGATTTTTTTTTATTATTTGCAATATATATTTTTTAAGGCTACTTTTTCTGGATCTATCAAGGAAACCTTGCTTCTCCAAGACTGAAGAAATATTTTCTTGTATTTCCTTTTAGAAATTATAGTTTTTAAATTTGTGTTAATGGATATGATTTATCTCAAATTTATTTTTGGTAATATGTGAATTAAAGATCAAAGTCCATATTTTTCTCTATGAATATCCAGGTATTCAAGCTCCAGTGATTTAAAGATTTTCTTTTCCTCACTGATGGCATTTATATCTTTTGGAAAATTGCATTATCATTGTATAAAAATTGATCCATTTCTAAGTTCTTGCCACGGGTCTATTTGTTAGGACTTCAAGTATGAATTTTGGGGGACACAATTCAGTCCATATTTTCTCATTTAAAAAAAAAGACTATATTTAGTTTTTAGTTTTTCATACTATCATTTCCCCTCTGTTTTTCAAAAAGAATTATTTTCATTAGTCTATGTTTAGTTAATGGCTCCTATTTTCTATTTCTATTTACTTGCAAGTCCATCCTGTGAAGATTATTTTTTCTTTTAGATATTATGTTTTTAAATTCTAGAATTGTAATTTGACTCTTTTCTTATAATTTTTATTTCTTTGCTGTAATTCCCCAACTAGGTCATTTCAGATTAGTCTTTATTGGTTGTCTTATTTTCCAGACTATCAGTCATATTTTCCTATGTCTTCATTTGTTGAGTAATTTTTATTTCTATCCTGAATATGATGAATGATGGATATTTTATTTTAGTATTTCTAGAGTTTTTATTGTAAGTCTTATATCTTCCTTCTATGAATATTGATTTTTGTTTTTAAGCAAGCATTCAACTTGGTTGAACAATAGTTTGTCTCCCTTGTGGAGACAGAAGCTCAAATCTCAGTTTATTTACTTTAGCCTTACTGTGGTGCTTGGAGTATTCCCCAGTAATTCACAATACAGGGGGCAACCAGAAACTCTCGAAAATTTTATAAACAAATTTGAGTCTCTCCTTCTCTGGCCCATTTCCAGAATTTCCCCCCTCAATTTCCATTGACTCTGGTAATACAAACTGTCTTTTGTTTCTTCAAGTGTTTAAGGTTGATTTTTCTTTTTTGTTTTGTTTTGTTTTGTTTTTGGTTTATTTATTTAGAGGGAGAGGGAGAGGGAGAAGCTCAAGGAGAATCCCCACTGAGCATGGAGCCCAACTAGGGACTCCATGGAGGGCTCATCACCAGGCTCAATCTCAGAACCCTGAGCCAAAATCAAGAGTCAGTGGCTCAACCAATTGAGTCACCCAGGAACCACTTAAATTGATTTTTTCTAAACGAATTTTAACTATACCTGCTGGAGAAGACTGAGGTTGAGTTTCAAGAAAATGTGTTTTAAAGAAGGAACTCTACATAGTGCCATCTTCTCTTTTGTTTTATTTACATTCACTATATCAAGTGCTTTTTGGTTATGCTTAATGCCTTCAGGTACATTTTTGTTTAGCAAAATTAATTTTTTTTAATTTTTATCTATGGGAAGGGTACTCTGACAATAACAGTCCAATCATAGCCAGAAGCATCACTGCTAAAGTATTTTTATTCAATAGATATGAAAAGTTGTACTGTATTAATATCTCTCAAATATTCTTGTCATAAAATAGTGTATTGGCAATACCCTAAACAGGTAATATAATATAAATATTTCTATAGTGTAGTCTTAATTGAATTAAGATAATCACAGAACACATTTTTATTGCCTGATTCTATTTAGTTCTTAAAAAAATAGTTTAAGGTTTAATCATGTTATTTTATTTGGAATATATTCCTTTGTTTCTTCATTTTGCTCGACCCTCTGTATTTTTAAAGATTTTATAAAATAGTCACCTCTCCTAGACTTAAAAGAGTGGCCTTATGTAAGAGATGAACTTTACCCATCCTATATCTTGGCTATCTCTCAAACCTTTGTGATTGTCCAGGAAGCCTATTTCACTTTTAATTGTTCCTAAGAGTTGAGGATGTGCCAAGACCTGTCAGTATCCCAAAAGGGAGGGTTTCACTCAGCATCTAGAACTAGGCTGATTGGAAGCCAGACCTTCAGACAACAGCCTTTAAAGTATGAAAAAAACATGTTCTCCTCTGGATCACAACCACTAACTCCTCTGATCACAAGAGCCAGGAGAGATGGAAGTAATCCCTGGTAGCAATTGCTTTAAAATTGGGGTTCTAGTTGACTGTAACCTCCTTTCTGAGAAATACCAGCAAGCTGTAGCAAGGCAAGGGAGACTATGATGATGCTACCCACCAGCCTCTAGATGTGTGTTAAATTAGATGCCTGTCCTTAAGCCAATGCTTTAAGATTAGTAAATAAGTCTTATAACTGTCTCTCATAACAACATACTGCTTAAAATATAACCTATGAGAAACTAAACTAGTTACCAAGCATGCTTAGATAAAACCCTAAGAAAAACATGTACTGGTGATAGGCCTCTGGGGCAGAGGACGATATACATCCTTGAAGCCTAGCAGCTGGGAACTCCTGGCTCACTCAGGGCGGAACAACACCTGCTTCATTCTTCAGTTATCTCCCCTTCTCCGGAGAGCATCAACAGTTAGTCAGACAATCCTTTCATTTGGGTTTGCTCACTGTAGGTCAATTACTACATAACCAGACATATTTTGCCCTTCTTCTTACGTATCTACTAGATCAATCTTTCAATGTGTAATCTACTCTGGCTTCTTTGTTGATTGTTACCCACTTTCTAATAAATAGGAGATTGAGGAGTTGTTCAGGGTGACAATCTTTTCTACTGTTGCCCCCTGCTCCCATTCTCTTGCAGCTGATTTTGTTTGTGCCTCATCCTTCTCCTGTGCACCATCAGGAGGTGGCAAAGTCTCATTCACATAAAGCTTGTGAGCCTCTCCATCTTCTTTCTAGGCACTGAATCCTAGCAGGTGAGTCTGAGCATGCAGTCCTTTAAGAATTGTTTCTAATTATTATAGTGTCTAGTGTAGACTCCAGCCCCATTAGTTTTCAAAGCCAAGTGTTGGAGAGCTTATCTCTCAAGTGCAGGTCTTCAAAATTAGGGTGCCTGGTGTGGGGTTCAAATCCTTTGCTCTTCAGAGAGAAGCTACAGGGTTGGAGTTCCCTCCTGATTGTGGATTGCTGTGTTGGGGATGGAGTGTATGGTAGGATTGTGTCCCAACTTTCACCTGATTTGCTATGGGCCTACTCTCATTGGCTTAATGCATAGGAGTCATTCATATCATTTTTAGTTGTCTTCTCCCACTGCACCCCCACCCAGAGGAAGCTGTTCCATATTTAGCTGCAGATTCATTATGTCAGTGGGAGGAGGTAAGCCTAGAATCCCCCTATGTTGCCATCTTGAACCAGAATCTCCCTCAAAAAATAGTTCAAAAATGCTTGAAGAAATATGCAATAAACAATTACTTACATTCTTTTATTTTTATATTTAAATCATATTTATTTACTTTTGTTAATTTATGGAATTCAGAGGCAAAATTTAACTCTGCAAAAAACACACTATGTAAAATTATTATTAAACATTTAGGAAGTTAGTTATCTCCACATTATAAAGTAGAAAGCTTAAAGCAATGCCAGAAACTAGCACTGTGTGAGTGCCAAGGAAATGAACATTAGAAAGCCATTACAATAATATCAAAGGAACTATCCAGAAATTGAATGGGTAATTAGAAAAGAGGTAAGTGGCAAAAACGATGGAAGTTTTATTCATGACTTGTGCATTTATTAAAGCCAAAATCCATACTGGGGAAGCCTAGGTTGAAATAAGGCTCATCAGAAAACACTGGTAGTTAAAAATGCATTGTTTTCTTATTGGCTTAGTGAGATGTGCTGATGGAACAGTCCTACATGAATATATCTCCGTTGGAGATTTAGATCTGGCTCATAGATAAGTGATGACTGCATAGAGGTGACATTTGAGGCCATCTTCTTGGTTAAAGTCACCAAGGGGAACATCACACAAAAGAGAATAAATCATATCTATGCATTTATTTATCATTTAAAAGAAGAAAAATAAAGCACTTCTTAATATAGATGTAATATATATTTTATGTATCTTTAAAAAAATGCATGCACAATGTATGTGTCATTCTGAATATGGGATTTAAAATCTGAATCAGCTTGGCTGGAACAAAATGACCTTTGAGTCAAGATAGAAAATATTCCTGAACTTTAGTTTTTCCCCTCAAAGTGTTTAACTAAACTGAAGTGATTTTGTCATTCAAAATTTCCTTATTTTCCCATTTTGCAATGAAGATAAAAAAATGTCTGCAAGTGGATAGAGAGGATGATACTCAGGAGAGAGAAAAGGAAGAGCTTCAGGTACATTCTTCTTTCTTCCCAGGATATCTAGCTACCCCAGAGACACTTTGAAAACCAGAGGGAGCCTCCTTTGCATTACTTGTTTGTGGACTATCAAAGACACAGAAAGTCTCCGCTGACTTACCACTATGTTGCCTTTGCTTTTCTCTATCTCATCAGGGGTCAGCAAAGGAAACTGCTGTTTTCCAGATGGAATACACAAGCTATTATTCCCAAGCCATACTTCTCCCAAATTCTAAGGAGTAAATCAGTCACTTTATCTTTAATTGTAGTAGTGTATGTATATTCATATGTCTATTGAAAATGAAATATTTTAGCAGTGCCAAGTACTTTCTGAAAGTGCCATTCAGACATATGGTACAATATGTTTATACCTATTGCAGACCATCTGCTGTCTAAGCTCAATTGCACATTTATTTTACTTTTAATTCACAAAGAAAATGGAAAATAGAACTGGCCTATGTACCATAATTTGGCTGAGCTTTAAGCAGGTGCAAATTCAATAAGAAAACATATTTGGAGCTATAAAAACCTCACTTATTCTGTCCCCATGTGGATATATATTCTTTCCAAAGCAATGCAAATGTTTCAGCTCTTTATGCTTAGATCTGTTGCACTGAGTTTGTAATAGGGTCAGGTAAGATGAGGCTGATTTGGAAACCATAGAACTTTAAATCCTTTCACTAAGAGTAAGTGATGTGTATAATAATATTTGTAATACAATTTTATTAGTGCCATGCAGGTCATACATTTATAAGAAAAAATAACAATTATGAAGTCTTTATTCTTTTTAAAATTATTTTGCTTTTAACGTTGTATATATTACATACAGGATGAAAATATAATGTCAGATTTCCATAGGCATGATCATCTTCCTTATTAAAAATGTGAATATTTGTCAGAAATCAAACCATAGATATACAACTACAGAAAGAAGAAAGAAAGAAAGAAAGAAAGAAAGAAAGAAAGAAAGAAAGAAAGACAATATCTTTATATAGCAATTAAGGCATATACATACCTATAAATTCTTTAACTCCTAATTCTGATACAAAAATATTTTTCAATAATAGATCTTTCCAAACTGTTCAGATGTTCTTCTAAATATTAGCTCTAAGTAACTTTTTGTTAAGTAATATTTGGGGTTGGATTTTAATAAATTATAAACTTTTCAATTGAATCATCATAATTACAATGCCATTTTGCCAGAAAATATTTGAATGTTTAAATCTAACTTTCTTTTATTTGAAATATTCTTCATTGTCTGGGTCCATTAGACATGAAATGTTGATGCTTTTTTGTTCAAATATAATCTAAATAAATCCTAGGTCAACAGGAGAAACTCCTTTCTTTTTTTTTTTAACTTGTTATTTATTTATTTATATTTTTTTCAGTGTTCCAAAATTCATTGTTTATGCACCACCACACCTAGTATTTATTTTTATTATGTTCAGTTAGCCACTGTATAGTACATAATTGTTTTTGATGTAGTGTTCAATGATTCATTAGTTAAGTATAACGCGCAGTGCTCATCATAGTATGTGCCTACCTCAATACCCTTTCAAGAGTTCCGATGCCATTAATTTGATATCAATGAACTTAAGATGGTCACTTACTTGATTTATAAATTGTTTGTAGGGTTACTTTATATATACACAAAAATGAATTTATGAATTTTTCCCCAAATGTGTCATCTCTAAGATTGGATATATGTCAATAGGACAAATACATACATACATGAATATACATGCATACATTCGAACAATGTTCCATGAAGACATTACAGGTATATTATGGGAACACAAAGGAATAAATTATTTTTACCTCAAATGGCTGGGAAGTACTATAGCAGTAGAACAGAGTAGGCATCTAAAGATCTTTTTTTTTTTTTTTTTTTTTTTTTATTTATTTTTTTTTTTTTTAATTTTTAATTTTTATAAACATATATTTTTATCCCCAGGGGTACAGGTCTGTGAATCACCAGGTTTACACACTTCACAGCACTCACCAAATCACATACCCTCCCCAATGTCCATAATCCCACCCCCTTCTCCCAAACCCCCTCCCCCCGGCAACCCTCAGTTTGTTTTGTGAGATTAAGAGTCACTTATGGTTTGTCTTCCTCCCAATCCCATCTTGTTTCATTTATTCTTCTACCCACTTAAGCCTCCATGTTGCATCACCACTTCCTCATATCAGGGATATCATATGATAGTTGTCTTTCTCTGCTTGACTTATTTCGCTAAGCATGATACGCTCTAGTTCCATCCATGTTGTCGCAAATGGCAAGATTTCATTTCTTTTGATGGCTGCATAGTATTCCATTGTGTATATATACCACATCTTCTTGATCTTTCTTAAGGAAACACATTCTAAAAATGGGTTTTATTCTGTTTGGAATTTGACATGTTGAAATGGCAAATAACATATTTGTGGTAAGGCACTTACAACTTAAAAGCATTGAGGCTTGCTTTATATGAAACAAATAAATATTTGCATTGCTTTCAAATTCTTATTGATTCTGAATTATAAAAGCAAAACAAACTAATAAAAATGAGTGACTTTGATTTTAAATATGGTCCCAAATCTAGGAACCATTAATACTTGTAATCAGGATGGTGGATAGGTTTAATCTCACAGTCAGCTTGTGTCAATTGATAGAGGTCTCCAAAAGCACTAACCTGAGAATGATGTGGGGTCTTTTTTATGTTCAGTAGTTTATGTTCAATAGAAACAAATACAATGATTGATTAGTGTTAACTTCCAAGGTCATGTAAAGCACATTTTTCAATCCTACTTTTAATTTACAGCTCCAACATTCTCCCCCCCAATAATACAAAACATCTATTCGAAGTTAACAAGCCGAATCCTCTTTTCATTATAATTTATTTGCATTCATCCCTAATCAAAATGTACTCAAAGGAATTACAGAATAAATTAAATCAATTAATTAAACATCCTGACTTTTCAAGAGACACTTAGTATGTCGCAAGATTCCTCTGCCCTTCTCTAAAGTGGCCACAAGGGAAAAGAAACTTTAGCTTAATTCTGGGTATGAGAATATAAAGATCAGGCTGGATATTTTTAGTGGCAATATGTCTGTATTGCAGTTATTCATAAATATTGGTTTGATTATTTATTGAATTTCTCTTTTTGAATTAAATCATAGAAAAGTCAGTTTTGTTTTCTGCCTTTTCCTCTTTATTATACATGCTCTGTAATGTTTGTTTGCTCACATTACTTTCTGAAAAGCGGTGCATCTAACAGGAATAGAATATTATTCAGGATAACATTTATTTACCTAACCAATCCTTTACCAATCAACACTAGAAACTTAGTTCTATAATTTTCATGTGGAACCATACAATGAACATATATATGTATCTATCAGTATTCTTCTAACCTCCAAGCTTGAAAAAATTAAATTGACAATAACAAAACTCTTACCATGGAATTAAAGCTACAATAATTAAATATATATTTATAGTTAATAGGGTTTTTATATATATATATATATATATATATATATATATACACACACATATAATGCAAGTTATACATATTACATGTAAAACATATGTATATATTTGTGCATATATATGTGTGTGTACATACATAAAATATATATCTTAAAGGTAATATACAGTGTGAATTGGTCAGTGCAATATTTAACAAACTGTGACTTACAAAGATATATTTGTGAATCACAAAAACAACCTGAAACCGAATTTGGGGGATTCAGACTCTCCACTGTCTACTGATACATCTCTTGTTGCTCTTGATTTAAAATGTTAGAATTCAAATTACATACTGATATTAAATTAGAATCCTAATGAAAGTTAGCTTAAAGGTTAGACATTCTCAATGCTAGGCATCAAATATACAGCAGTAGAGACCACTGCTCATAAAGTAAAAACAAAATAAACAAACAAAAAACAAAAGCGTTCCCTCTGCCTTCAATATATTCTCCAATCACCCATTTTACCCATGAAATGATATCTTTTATTGCCACATAGAAACTTTCTGTGTGATTGCTTTTTTTATAGCTACAATTTATTTGACATTTTCTATAAGGCAGTCTCTGGGCTGGGTAGTCTAGAACGTTTTTACTTTTCTACTCTAACCCGTATTCAAACCCTAGCTTAGGCAATCATAGTTTTTAAACTTTCACTTTAGATTAATAAAAATAAGTTTTTCTTATGTTTCTCTGTGTTGCAAATGCTGTGTGTGCATGTCTGTGTGTCCTAACTTATGTATATGGATAAAGAAATCCATCTAGAGTCAGTACTCACTATTGTTTCCTGATCCAGTGTTTTTTCCTTCCCTCTTCTAAAATGTCTATACTCCTTCAGTTGATCTTTGTTCAATATAACATGCCAGGTACTGTCCTCACATCAAGCACATGAGTATTAAGTCATGCTATGAATTCTTGCATTTTTCTAAAGATCTTATTTTCTCATTTTTTAAAAAAAGATTTTATTTATTTATTTGTCAAGGAAAGAGAAAGAGAGCACAAGCAGGAGGGGGAGCAGGCAGAGAGAGCAGCAGGCAGGCTCCCAGCTAAGCAAAGAACCAGATGCAGGACTAGATCCCAGGACTCAGATCAGGACCTGAGTGGAAGGTAGGCTTAACCACTGAGCCACCCAGGTGTCCCCTTATTTTATCATTTAACATTAACAGTAACTTGAAAATCATTTACTTTTATCTTTAAATATCATTCCATTGATTGCTCTTTTCCATGGTTACCAATGTAAATTCTGAGTAAAAAAGGCTGATTGGGACACCTGGGTGGCTCAGTCAATTAAGTGCCTTTGGCTCAACTCGATCTCAAGGTCCTGGGGTCAAGTCTGCATCGGGCTCCTTACTCATCGGGGAGACTGCTCTTTCCCCTGTTTGCGCATTCACTCTCTCTGACAAATAAATAAAATATCAAAATAAAATTTTTTAAAAAGGCTGATTCTCTTTTCTTCCTAGATTAAAAAAAAATGGGAAATACTTTTTTCTTTCCTTTCTCTTTTTTCCTTTCTTTTTTCTTTTACATTTTAACCTGTATATTTAGCGATTTCAGAGGATACATGCATGTGTCTCTACTTTTTTGTTCTTAGTTTTGCCACAGACTTGTTTAATCAGTTCAGTTCCCAGATTTAAGTCTTTCTGTAGAGTTTTATTCTAATTATACCTACTTGTCTTGTGAAATTCTTTTTATTCACATAAGACAGGTCTTGGATTTATCCTTCAAGTGATTTTTGTTTTTGTCATGATTTCCATTTCTTTGATCTCATGCTTCAGTGTTGTGTGAGTTTTATTGTTGTTCGTTTGTTTAATTCTTTTAAAACAATTTCTTCTCCTTGCTGTTTTGGACATTAATTCATTTCATAGGAGTGACCAATATCTTTCTAATTGTCTACTTTAGGCTTTTCTTTTTTTTAATGAAATTGTGTTTTTCACAGTTCTGCAGAGTGGTTCAGTGATTGAATTGTACTCTTTGGATAGTTGTTATATTTTTTAGGAAATTTTTCCATTAGTTCCTTTTCAACAGAAGACATTTGTTATGCTTGTTCATGTAAGTCCCTCTCCTTCAGTTTATGTAAATTAGAATTCTTTGCTGATTTTGATTACCATAGCATGACTATTGAACCAGTGGGAGTCAGTTAAAACTTTTTTTTTCCTTTACTTTCAGATAGAGTAACTATTAAACAATGTTTACACTGTTTGAGACAAAAATTAGTTATAAATATATGACTCTCAACTCAATTTCATTTCCTAAATAATAAAATAGCAATTGTAACAACATCAATGACCAGATTACTGACTGCAATAAGGAACTGTTTTATATTTTTGTCTACCGTATCAACATTGTATCTACATAATAATGCATAAAAATAATTATCATTTTATATTATAATGTATTATTATTATCCTTTTATAGATGACAAAATGGGTGTACAGATGCTATGTAACTTGAATGAAGCTCCATAGTTAAGTGTACAATGGAACTGGAATTCCATTTCATATAATATGATTTCCACTTTTATACTCTTCCTACATATTGTATTTTGCTATTAGTTACTGCTTTTATTAGTGTTACATGTGAATATCCTAGTTCACTTGTCTTAAAAAAGTTCCAAATATTTTTTCCAGACTAATGAAAGACATTATCATAAATGTATACTCAATAAAATATCAAATAAAAATATTTATTATATATGCATATATACATATATATATCCTTATGATAAGTAGGTAACTGAGAAATCTAAATGTTTCCATATTTCATGTATTAATGCATTTCTTGCACATAGATAATTTTCTTTGGAGTTTTTGCAAGGATTAAAAACAGGTAATTGGTTTTCACAACAGGTATGTGACAAATGTCTAGTCAATATAGGCTAAAACCAATAATAAAACCAAACCAAAGTAAAACATCTTCCACCAAAACTTTCTTATGTGGCACTCAATTTTAGTCTGACACTTTCCTTTTTTTTTTTTTTAAGACTTTATTTATTTATTTGAGAGAGAGTGAGAGAGGGAACACAAGCAAGGTGGGGTAGGAGAGGGAGAAGCAGGCTCCCTTCTAATCAAGGAGTTGGATGCAGGACTAGATCCCAGGACCCTGGGATTATGACCTGAGTCAAAGGCAGAGACTTAACAACTGAGACACCCAGGCATCCCCAGACTGACTCTTTCCTTCAAAATAACTAAAGATACTGGATAAAATGCCTTTACAAGTCTTACTGCAAGCCTCAAAGAGATAAAAAATAAGAGATAAAAAATGATAAAAAATAAGAAATTATCAGGCAAAAACCTAGGGAAACGCATGAATTCAATCTTAAGCTGCCTAACAGTATCTGCGAACCCTAAAGAAATTGGGCTCTCACCTTTGAGGATCTGATAGGACAAGAAAGAAGGAATTAAAAGCATAAGATGTTCTAAGGTGATAGAGTCAAATATAGATTCTCTAAATTAAGGGTTGAATTCTTAGGGTAAACTCAAACTAGAATCAAGTCTACCTCAGCTCCAGGGTCAGAAACTTAAAGACAAATATAAGGACTGCTATGTGATTGAATACCCTAAGGACACACTCTGGGAAGACCAAGGAAATTTAACTGTTTATTTGGTTGAGGACTTGTTGAAATCATAGTACCATCGGAACCTGGCAGAAGCAAACACATTATATCTCTAGAGAAGACACATTCATCTTAGCTGCTTAGAAGACCCCTAATTTTTTAAAGAGTAGTGATAAAGTCAGAAATAACCAATCACACAAGTAATAGGAAAAAAGAAAAGGTAGAAAGAAATAGGTAGAGGGATTATATCCACACGGTCATCATACATATTGAAATTATCAGATACATATTATAAAAAATGTAATTTGCATAAGATTCCTGGCTGGCTCATTCAGTAGATCATGTGACTCTTTATATCAAAGTTATGAAATCAAGCCTCGTGTTAGGGGTGGAGCCTACATAAAATACAAAAAAGAAAAAAACCACAAGCAACAACAAAACTATGAAAAAATGTTATTTGCATGTTGTTTAAAAAAGCAAGTTTGAACATATTTACAGAGAATAAGAAATTATTGTATAAATTAGATGACTTGAAAAATATTCAAATAAAAATTACAGCGATAAAAAAAAAAAGTCAGTGACCAAATCAAAAAAACTTCGTGGATATGTTTGAGAGCAGAGTGAAAAAATATTGAAAGTGAGGTGAAAATAAATTTTCTAGATAGAGCAATCCAATCTAAAACAATGGAAAGTATGGGAAGATAGTAATGAAAACATGTAGGACAGAGTGAGGAATTACAATACAGATTAGTGAGAGTTGTAGGAAAGAAGACAGGAAACAGAGCCAATATTAGAAGAAACAATGACTAAGAATTTTCTAGAAATGTCAAAAAAAAAAAGCATAACAATTTGCAACCAGATGAAATCCCATAAACGATCAACATCTACCCTAGCAAACCACGTAACTTTCTTCTTATATTTCTGTACTAATCTTTCCAGTTGGCCTGAGTTGTTTCTCAAGATACAGCAGAATATGTCCATTATTGTACAAACTGCACTCTGGCCTGCAAGAAGAAAATGTAGGATAATTTTATCCTCCATAAGAATTCTGGCGGTGATTTGAAGCTGACATGAATGCCGTCAGTGATCCAATTGTTGTAATCTATCACTGAAGCTATACTAGTGGAGGGATTTTTGTGCATCTTTCCTAATTGGATATCTTCTTTAATGAGGATAATTGGATAACTTCCCAGAGTGTGCACACACAAATTTTGAATCTTTTTTTTTTTTCCCATAAAGCTTCCCCAAATAACCGAGGGAAGTTGTATTCCTGACAGACTACCCCAGCCATCTGAGGGTTATATTATATACTAGGTGAGATTTCCTTAAATATTTGACGTCTCTTAAACACATATCTAGGGTGGAAATCATTGAGTTTGGGAATGTAGGCAAGTTAATACTTGGTTTCCACAAAAGAAGTATGATCCCAAGTGTGCATATGACACCTTAGAAAGAAAGTGTTTACTATTGTTGGCATTTAATCAGCTCAAGGGCATAGGTTGGCACTGCTCCCAACATAAGTTTTTAGCCAATTGCTGAACTTTATGATACCCAGTTATTCAACTTTAATAATTAGTTTTTATTTTTGGAGTGATTGCCTAATGGCATTGAGTCCAATCTGTCATGTTTATCTAAGACACCTGCTGAGTAGCTTATATCCATGCCATACAATGACTGAGAATGGGGTTTGGACATCCCAAAATATTTATTGTGTGACACACAAAAGTTTGGACCATCTTTTGCTGTCTCCAAGACACAAGTAATATTTAGGATGAAAGTGATCAAATTGTGGTCAGAGACTTGGTCAAAGGATAACAGACCTAACAGTTATTTAAATTCAGGGTACTCCAACGATTCTGGAGAGCCACACCAGGACTACAAGAAATCTTCAAAAGGGGCTGTGAAGTCAATGTTTATTAATATTTCTCCTTCCCCCTACCAAAAAGGTTGATTGTGCTTCTCCCTCAAGTACCACACTGTCCTTCCTTTATTATCTCCAAATCTGTGTGCCACATTCCAATTTCTATAACCTATTTTCTCCCCAATAAACTTTGCAAATAGACCTTTCAGACAAAAGTGTCAGGTGCAGGATAGACAATGCATTTTCATAAAACTTAATTGGAAGTAACTTTGAACCACATTTTTCCCCCTTTTAATTGTATTATCATAGATAGGATGTTTCAACCAGTCTGGCCTAAGGTTATTCATGGTGAGAGATATATGCCTAATCTCCAGGAATGAAATGACTGGGGTAGAACCCACACATTCATCTCTAGTTGAAAGAGGATGATGTCTTCTTAAAACAACTGTATTCAGCTCTAGTTTGAGAAACAGGAAAAGATAAGAGAAATCTGTTTAAGTTAATTCTTAAGAAGTTGTTCCAACATTTAACACTACTATTTGTCTGCAGATGGTTAGAAACATGGGATTTCCATCAAATAGTTTGACTGCCAGCTTATTGTTGAGTGACTTTTCCAATAAGATGAATGTCATTTTCAGAGTTCAAGTGATCTGAAAATTCAAAGGCCAACAGAAAGAATGTCTTAAAGCAGAAGAATTAAAAAAAAACAACAACAACCTATTTTAAGAATATCAGCTATATTCTACACTGACTTCTCTATAACAAAGGAGATAGAAAAGAGAATGGAATAATATATTTAGTGTATTGAAAGAAAATTATTGCAGAATTCTATACTACACATATTTATAAGAGGAAAGACAGTTGTCAGTGGCTAGTTAACCAAAGGAAGAAGAAAAATAATCTAAAAGGTGATGTTGGTAAGTGAAAGAGAATGGTGAGGAGATGTAAAGGAGCAGAGTTTTATATATAATTGAAATTAATCTGGTATAAATTCAAATTAGAATTTTAGAGCTTTAAGATATTAAATGCAAGTCCTGTGATACCTCAAATTACACAATTGTAGAATATATGCATGAGTATATACATAAGAAATGAGATGGCAATTAGAAACTTTCACTATCAAAAATTAGTTATACGCAAAACAGCATTGCAAGAATGTGGGACAACTATGAGACACAGAAAAAATAAATAACAAATGAGAGAATTAAGTTACTCCTTATCAGCAATTTCTTAAATATAAATGGAATAAACTCTCCAATTAAAAAAAAAACAGAAGAAGAGAGAAAAAATCCAACTATATGCTATTCATAAGAGACTCACTTTAGATCCAAAGATATAAATCAGCTGAAAGTGAAAGGATAGAAAAATATATTCTAGGCAAATAATAAAAAGAGGCTAGGAGTATTTATACTGATATCAGGCATGAAAGACATTGAAATAAAAAAGTTGCAAGACACAGAGATGAACAGTATATCTTAATAAAAGTTCAATAGCAAAAAGATATTATGGTTATTATAATAATAGATTATTAAAATAAATGAAGTAAAAATTGACAGAATCAGAGGAAACAACAGGCAGTTCTACAAAAATAGGTGAGGATTTCAGTACTCCATCTTCTACAATGGAAAGAACTAGATAGAAGAAAAGTAAGAAAACAGAGTATTTGACTAACACAATGAAAAGTACATCTAAAACATATATACAAGACAGTTTACCCAAAACAATAGGATGCACATTGTTCTTAAGTGCACAAGCAACATTTTCCAGGATAGATCATCTGTTGGGGCACATATTAAGACTCAATAGATTTATAAAGTTAGATATCATACAGTGTTCTCTGATACAACAGCATGAAATTAGGGTCATGAAGTTGGACTCTTACTCTGAGCAAGGAGTCTGCTTGTCCCTCTGTCTCTGCTCATCCCCCTACTCACTCGCTCTCTCAAATAAATAAATAAAATCTTTATTTTTATTTTATTTTATTTTATTTATGTTTATTTATAAATAAATAAATAAACATAAATAAAAATAAAGATTTTTTATAAATAAATAAAATCTTTTATTTATTTATGTTTATTTATAAATAAATAAACAAATAACTGACTGGCTAATCCAAGAGTAGTAGGAAATGGAAATAGTTATTTGTTTATTTACTTATAAATAAACAAATAACTGACTGGCTAATCCAAGAGTAGTAGAAAATGGAAATAGTTTAAAAAATATGTACTGTTGATGGCAATGTATACAGGAGAAGAGTTTGACTTTATTTAGGAAAGATGGACATATGTGTTCCCTAAGACCAAGTTATTCCACTTAGAATAAGCTTAGACTCAAAAGTAGCATAATGCATGTGCAGGAATGATTATCGCAGGATTCTCAATAGTAGAGGGGGGAAAATGAATAAATGAATTGTGATTAAATGAATAAATAAATGAATAAAATGAATAAATGAATTGTGATTGATTCTAAATGTCATTATCACTAAAAGCAAGAATACAAGACTGCTTTAATAAAAATGATCCCACAATTACATAAAACAACTAAAAGAGGTTGGAAAACATTCTCTTAGGTGAAAGAAAAAAGAAAAAACACTGCTTATAGCATGCATTCTACATGTGAAATGTTCGATAACAGACAATATTAAACTATACAGTTTAAAGGATGTGTACATCATTGAGAAAACCATAGAGACAAGTGAAATAATGAATATCACAAAAATCATTATAATGGTGACTTCTGGGAAATAGCTGAATTTGTGACTGAAATAATCACGAGACAAGGGGAGAGGATTTTGAGTTGCTGGTGATATTTTATTACTTCTTGACTAGAGTGGTGTTTACACAGGTATTCACATTATGATTATTCATTAAACAATGTATTTTGTTCTTTTGTTATCTGTATGAAACATTATTAAAATGTGATCTAGGTTAATATTTTCGTTTTAGTATCCTTACTATTCTTTTTAAGTACTGATACTTACTGTATAAATAAATATCTCATTACTTGCAGTATCTTTATCCTGTGTTTTCACCATAACATAAAAAGAATACCACAGCATGAAATGCATATAGGACTTTTACAGAGCACTGACACTAAAATTTTCAGTGAGAGTTTGTGTGTAAAAGGACACCCAAAGGCAGAAGGAAGAAGCATGACCTAAATCCCCAAGTAGTCATGAAGATAATGACTTTGAAAACGTATGTCAGAAATATTTTAGGAACTTAGAAAAATACAGATGGTGAATACATATGTGTAAAATGATACTATTAAAAATGTATATATAAAGATAAACTGTATCATAATTACCAAAATCCCTAAAAAATCAAATGATTATTTACATTTATATTTAAGGAGTAATTTGAAGGGATATTTATGCAGTTATTATTTTCCTGAATATGGCTAATTTGTTAATTACAGATATAGGATATAATGGAACCAACTTAAAGCTGAACACATGGATTTTTGTTTCAAGACCACAGTATTTTTCTATATTGTTCCAAAAGCTTATTGCAATGAGAATAAAAGATACAATTGACTCCTCAAAAATGGGCTAGGACAGTATGGGTCCACTTATATGACTATTTTTTTCAATAAATACAATCTTATGAATATATTTTCTCTTAATATTTTCTTAATCACATTTCCTTTTCTCTAGCTTACTTAATGGTAGAATACAATATATAATATATATAAGATATAAAATATGTATTAATTGAATGTTTATATTATTGTTAAGGCTTCTGGTGTATGAAAAGTTAAATATGTAAAGGGGTCAATGTCCCTAACCCCATTGTTGTTCAAAGGTCAACTGACTATGCAAAAACAAAACAAAAACAAAAAGCCAAAGACATAGTAAACCATTTAAACATTACTTTAGTATCAACTACCACACTTTCTTCTAAACTATGTATACATGTATTTGTCATATATACATATCAAGTTATTCCTACCTTGTAAGTGATGAAACCAATTTAAATAAATTATCTTATCACTGATTGTGATCTCAAAGCTAGTAATTAAAATCCAAAAATAAAATTTAAGGCTGATAGTTGTGTAACTTACACATGATTAAGAAGCATTGCTTTAATTTAAGGCCCAAGTATTCTGTAAAAGCTACATTAACAAATAAAACAGATTCTTTTTCCAGGTAACTATGTACTATTTTAAATCATATATGATAGGTGGAAAATTAATCAGCAAATAAGGTATGTTTTAAAGGGAAAAAAAAAGGAGATGAAAGAGCTCTAAGCAACAGATACTGGCTAAATAAGCATCTACTGAGGTTTTGAAACCTGAATAAATGAAGCAGAAAATACAAGGTCCTGATAAATCAACTAAACAAGGTGACTTTCTCAGGGGAAGAAGTGGCAACAGAAATGATAGGAATGGGGATAGATTTCCCAACTTTACAATGGATGTGTGGTGAAGAATTTCACACACACAAAAAATAACACATGATTCCTTGACCCATTCTTAACAGCTCTTTTATAACTCAGTATGTTTTGAGAATGAGGGCTGGATTTTCCCCTTACTCCAGAATCCCAAGAAATACTTGTCTGAAATATGAGGACTATTTGTTTTGATTTCATCATTGCTCCTTAACAACAGGGGTAAGACTCTCTACAAAGAGGAAACATTTGGGGCCATGATTCTAGGATTTTGGGGGAAGGGGGTGATCTTTGCTAGGTCTCAAATTTAGAGTATAGGAAATAGCTGATTCATTGAAACACTATCCTGAGCTTAAACACTATCTTGAACTTGTGGACATCATCCTTCCCTAAACTATCTATCTTTCTCTAAAATATTTCCAATCCATTATCAACTCTTTCCCAATATTTTCTGTTGAACTCGTTAAGCTTTATCTCTTTAGAAAAGCTTAGTGTTTTCAATTGCTTCCAAGAAAAAAGTCATAAAACTTAACAACACTCTAATTTTTTTCTTTTGGCTAAGATCAGGTATATTTTTTTCTATTATTTAGCCCTAAACATATCTACAATAAGAATTTCATCCACCATTACATTATTTCCTTGTTTTGATCTATAAATAATTAATACATGTATTTGCAACCCAACACAAAGCAAAACCAGTCCCCTGACCTGTTACGATAAAGCCCAAATCACACAATGTTTTCTGGATTTATGTTTGGTTTTCTTCTTAAAATTGAAGAAACAGAATCCATCATTTGGATTTGCTTATCTTAGGCCATCTACTTTGGAAAATTGTTAATGGAACATTTGCCTTGCTATAGAAATCACATTCTTGTTTCTTGTTCATTTTTCTGTTTCTCTTTTAACTGGTGACAAACTCAAATGCTCATTACATATTGTGGAAAGAGAAAAAACAAGCCCAGTCATTATTTCAAGTTTTATATTAAAATGCTGCTAGGGGTGCCTGAGAGGCTTAATTAGTTAAGTGATTCTTGATTTTGGCTCAGATCATTTCAGTTATGAAATGTAGACCCGCCTCAGGTTCCACATTCAGCACAGAAACTGCTTTAGAGTCTTTCCCCTTCTCCCCCTCCCTCCCTTTCTTTTTCACAAAAATTAAATAGGTAGATAGGGAGGTTGGTAGGTAGATAGATAGAAAGATAGATAATAGATAGATAGATAGATAGATAAAAATCAAAAAAAAAATAAGTTGCTCAATGAGACCAGCTTTGACAGGAATGTTAGGGAATGAAACAAGGTGCTTAAGTATATTATATGAAAGATGGAACAAAATCAGTCAGAATTTAGTTTTAGTCCAAGAATATACCCTGCAGAAATTCTCAGTCTTTGTGGAAACATGTGACATTAGTTATAGAACAAGATGACAGAGCAGCAAAATGGTGGTTGCAGTTTATCAGCTATTGGGTGATCAACTTGAGTTCAGGAAAATTTTAGTGGCGAGGAACAGGTGGAGACAAGTTTTTCAAGGGTGATAGTAAAATATTTTTTAATTTTTTAGGGATTCTGAAAGTCATTCATTTTGGCCATCCTTTGGCTCAGGAAAACTTTCTTATGCTGAATATCAGAGTTCAGACTGTAACCCTATCCAGATTCCCAGGTTTGGAGAACAAATGAAGTCCCATAGCACAGGAATGTTTAGTCCAATTTTCTGTGTGATTGATCTTTCTTATGAATTCATTCATCACATAGTGGTTATACAAAAGTGCCTATGGATCTGGACAAGATACAATACAGAATTGTGATGTTAAGAAACACAAGAAACATTAATACACTCTGAAGTGTTTCCATTAGCAACACTGACTCTTCTCTAGTCAGGAAAAAAAAAATCTTACATCTGAATTTCTCCATTTGGAAAGTGACAGAGGGGCCAGATTTCCAAGTTTTGGTATCTTTCTGTTTACTTCTTTAAGCTATCAGTTAAGTGTTGGCAAAGCCAGGGATTAGTTATTTTTAAAAGTATTAGAAATAAACGGAAAACTCTTAAATTTTTAATCCCTGATAATTAAAAATTTATAATTTTAAACTATAACAAATGATGTAAAGATAGTTATAATTTTTTAAAAGAGAGAGAAGAAAAGGGGAACAATTGGTGGCTTTTTGCATTTAGAGTCTGTATCTGGAAATATAAGTCAGAAGTATGAAAATTGGTTATTTGAGCAAAAATTTTTGGAAAAGTTGAGTTATTTATGATGTTTTTTGTTTCTAGATAATCCCCAAAGACTCTCAGTTTTACATTTATAAGCATCAAAGATATCCAGGTCATGGGATTATGAGGCATTGTGAGTTTGAAAATACAAATCCAAGAATCTGTGCTTTTAAAGATAACTGCCTTGTTAGTAGGACCTGATACGGTCTTTTTCCAAAGAAGTGTTAAGACAATCCTTATTTTGTTTTCCAGGTTTTCCTTTGGTAAATCTGCTTAGACCTGTTAGTTACAGACTTTTGAATATGGCAATAAACCTTAAAAAGTTGGCAGTAAGTTCTTAGACATATAATTGCTAGCCTTACCAGGTGAGAGTTAAGAAGATGATAACCTTTTATTTCCCACCAGTGAATTTTTTATCAGCTGAGGAAGTAAAGGATACCTCAGGTCATGGCAGCTAATCCTTCAAAAAAAATTGTCCAAGCCTTAGTTGTTCTTTTATTTTTCACTACTGATACAGGATGATAAAGGCGATGGAATTTCTGGATGATGAACAGTACCATTATAGCTATTTGATTACAGTTCTTATAAAATAGACACTTCTATCTCTAGATAAAAAGCTTAGTAATAAATACACAAAGTTGAAAATACAAAGACTAGGAGGTTGGTTGTTGTTTGTTTTATTTCATCTTGTTTTTTAGTTGTAAATGCAGTTGCCATTTGGAAGAGGAAGCCTTATGGCCATCTAAAAAATATATAGACAATAGTAAACATATATATACCCACTTGAAGGAGATTACTGCATAAAGTCTATTTGTTAAATATCAAATAGACATTGAAGCTTTTGTTCTTGCTTATGGCTACCATTTGCCTGGATTATAAATTTGGCAGATGGGACATGTGCCAAAAACATCCTAGGAAGTTTTGGGTGAAATGATCCTAGCTATAGTGATTTTAAGATTTCAGCCAATTTGTTATCGTGTTTATGATCAAACTGAATAGCTATGTTAATAAATTATGTTATTTAATTATGTTAATCATTATTGTAATCAATGATTATTCTTGAAGTGAAATCATTTTGTAAACAGAATAGACATGAACAAACATTTATAGCAATTTGACTTACATTAAAAACCAAACTTATTGTCATTAATTGTATCTGATACTCAAGTATATTGACTTTGGAACAAAAATCATTTTGTAGAGTTATTATGCAAGACTTTCTGCTTAAACGTGAGAGTATTTTAATCTGAGGATTTCAATGAATCTTTGACAGGGACACAAGTCAACTCATAACAGTGCACCCTCTGTCTTCCTCCAAATTAATGTCTTTCCCTTATGGAAAATAAATTCACACAATCCCACATCCTCAAAAGGATTATTAATCCATTTCAGTGATTTCAGTTTCAACTCAAAGTCCCAAACCTCATCTAAATATAACCAACTCAAACTCACCTAAATCAGTTACGGGTGAGAATCCAGCTATGTTCATCCAGGGACAAAATTCACTGTTATCTATGTACTTGTGAAATTTGAAGCCAAGTTATATACTTATAAAATATATTGTTGGGATAGTTATAGGATAGAAATTGCTATTCCAAAAAGGTATAAACAGAAGGAAGAGGGGTCTCAAGTCCCAGGCAAGTCTGAAAACAAGCAGGGAAAATTCAATTCGATTTCAAAGCTTTGAAAATAATCCTGGACAGGAGACTTTTGTTCAGTTCTCCTCAGTTCTCCTCAACTTTTCCCACGTACATTGCATGTCATCTCACTGACCCTAGCCTGTGTTGATCTGTGGGGGAAAAAACATGGAAATTAGAGAGCTACCACTTTTCTTGCTCTTTGCTTCTTCCCTGCACTATTGCAGTACAGATAGTCCCTGACTTAAAATGGTTCAACTTAGGAGTTTTTAACTTTGCAATGGTACAAAAGTGATACACATTCAGTAGAAATCATAACTGGAATTTTTAATTTTGCTCTTTTCCTGGGCTAATAATAGGTGTTATGATGTTCTCTCCTGATGCTGGGCACAGCAACTCCCACTTAGCCACATGATCACCAGGGTAAATAAGTGAAACATTTATAACCAGTCTGTTTTCTCTTTATGTACAGAATCCAACATATTACATGAGATATTCAATTGTTTATAATAAAATATGTTTTATGTTGGAGGAGTATGCGCAACTGTAAGCCAATGCAAGTGTTCTGAGCATATTTGAGGTAGGCTAGGCTAACTTGGGATGTTTGATAAGTTAGGTATATTAAATGTATTATAGACTTATATTTTCACATTATGATGGGCAAGGTGTAACCTCATCATAAGTCAGGGAAAACCTATATTTGTGCAATAGCTTGATTATTACTTTCAGTATGGCCCATTGTCCCAGTTGACTACCTTGACACCTGGCAGTATAACAACTGCCATAAAGCACAGTAGTTTCACTTTCAGGGTCACTATCTTTATTTCACAACAAAAAGATTTCACTTCAGTGTCCCATGAAGAGACAGAAACACATTATAAGGGAAAGTTTAAGAAGAAAATAGGACCCTTCAACAAATCATGCCTCTCTTTAATTATAAGTCCTTTTCCAAGTTCACCATCAAATAGTCATGTTTGGTACCACAGGTACCATAACCTTTGCTTAATATTTTGTGCATTAAAATTAAACACTAATAGTTTTTAAGACTTGTTGAAGGTTATGTATTAAATTCTGAATTCCTGAAGATAGTTTTCTGTTTCCTCTAGTTAAAATTAACAATGCTTATTTTGTTTTTCAATAGATATGCTCTCAGAATATAGAAAGAAGAATTTTTCATATAATTATTTTGGGTTTTGGATGATGTGTGATATGTGTGCATGGATGCATATTGGGTGTATATGTGCATGCGAGCAATAAGATATAGAGACAGTAAAACACAAAAGGGCTATATATAGAAATTTCCAGGTTTATAATTTTAAATAACTAAGATTAAAATGTTGGAGGAGATAAAAGACTAGACTGAATGCTTCAAGTTGGGACAGGAAATGATAAATATTGCATGGAAGATCTGAAAAAAATACAAATTCTACAATTGAAAAATACGATTATCAAAATTAAAAACTCAATGACACCAGATTAAATAAGTGAAGAAAAATTGGCAAATTGAAGACAGGTTAGAATAAAGGGAAAAAAATAAGAGAACAACTAAGAAAAGTAATGAAATAATTGCACATTTTCAAACTCTCACAAAACCTGAGAAAAATGAAATATGGAATTAAAAATTAAAAACAAATATAAAGAGAGGTCTATAAAATAGCCAGTAAGATAGGGAAAGGATTTATTTTATCTTCAAAGAAGTAACAATCATGCTTTATAATTAAGAACAACAGTTGGCTTTTGAACAAAAAGTTTGGAAGCTGGATAATAATAATGGATAACTGCTTGCAACTGGGGAGGGCATTTTGTCCCAAGCATAGGCAATAATTGGGTTCACTGTTTTTATTTAATTTAAATACATAATAAAACTGAGTAGAAACAACTTTGCTTTTTATTATTATCATACATTGGGGCTTCTAAATAGTGTCAATGATAAAGCATTGGTTATTTGGATCCTACACACACACGTTTCAGAATGCTGCTGAAAAATGTGTTGGTTAGGATTATATACTCCATAAAAATCCTCTTTAAGAATGAAGGTGGATACCTAGGCATTTTTATAGGTTAACCTTGTGTCATACAAACATGTTGAACTCACTTATTGGTTCTAGTAGCTTTTCTTCTTGGTAAATTCTGTAGCATTTTTCATATAGAAAATTAACTTGTCTCCAAATAAAATAGTTCTACTCCTTCCCCCTGTAGATCATAATGCCTTTTATTTCATTTATCTGTTTTATAGTGGCTAAAACTTCCAGTAAAATATTGAGGAGAAATAGTAGATGGACATCCTTGCCTATTCCCTGCATTTAGGTGGAAAATTGCTAGTCCTTTACCATTAAATGTAATATTAGCTGTAGGTTTTTCACAGTAACCTTGTATCAGTTTGTAGAAGTTTCCTTCTAATAACGACTCTTAAAAACAAACAAACAAACAAACAAACAAAAAACCACAAACAAAAAAACCAAACTCATAACAATACCAAACATTGACAACGATATAGTGCTCACACATTTCAATTTGTACACCCCCTTTGGAAAATTTTTTCTAGTCATCTAGTGATCTTGAAAACAGCTTTTTAAAGATTTTATTACTTATCTGGCAGTGAGAGAGAGATAGATAACAAGTAGGGGGAGCAGCAGGCAGGATGAGGGGGAGAAGCAGGCTCCTTGCTGAGCAGGGATCCTGATGCAGGGCTTGATCCCAGGACCCCAGGATCATGACCTGAGCCAAAGGTAGAAACTTAACCAACTGAGCCACCCAGCACCCCTTGAAAACAATTTCTAAACCAAATTGTATGCACATGTGTACCAAAAGATGCAAAAAACAATATTGGTAACAATATTATTTGTCAGCGTTTTAAACTGGAAAATTAAAATAGCAATCCATGATTTCCAATTAATTGGAATATAATTTACTCAAGGGAATAACATATAGAAATTAAGATGGCATAGGTAGAGCTATAGTCAGCAACATGAATGAGTCTTATAAAAGTAGTGCTGAATAACAGAAGCAAAATCTGAAGGGCTACATACAATATAATTAATTTATATGAATTTAAAACATAATCAAAAGCACTCTGAGTTAATCTGTTAGAAATCATAATAGTAGTTGACTTTGAGTATGCAGGCAGCTTTTGATGTAACTGTGGGTATGCCGATTCTCTGCATATGTGTTATACTAAGTTGAAAAAAATTAGAAAATTTGTCCAAATAGAAATATGCTATAATACATTTGGACCACCTTTTGCCTCATTGAATCTGAGAGAGCAAGATGGGTCACCAGAAGTTCTACGGGAGCCATCTGAGAAAATCTGGCCAGGGTTCTGATGGTTGCCACATCTGCTCAAACCGGCACAGTCTGGCCCAGAAAAATGTGCTTCAGTATGTGTCGCCAGTGTTTCTGTCAGTATGGGAAAGATATAGGCATCATTAAGGTGGATTAGGTGAATTTCCTTGAATGTGTCATCCAAGATATGTACCTCAACTGCAGACCCAGTATACCTACCTTAATGTTAACTCATTGTACATAAAACTAAAATATTTCAATTATGAAAAACAAATAAAATTTAGACCTATAAACCAAATATCTATCCTTCCCTCCATCTTCCTGCAAATAGTTCAGCAACATTCATTGATTTCAAAAATACTAGGTAAAAGAAGGATTAAATGAATTTGAGGCAATAGGAAATAAGCTTTGTGTTTCAATTAGATTTTTACACTTAAGGCAGGAACAATAACCTCAAAATGAAAGTCCTCCTTCTCTAAGGCAACAATGTATTACTGATTAAAACCTGTCCTTACCACTTAAAAAAAAAAAAAAAAAGACTTCATGTTCAAGAGTCTCCTATTTTAAAGAACCAAGGACTTAGCTTTGAAGGACCCTGAGCTTAATTTGTTTGCAGTAGGAAAGAAATAGGAACAAGAACAGAGAAGAACTTTACCTTCTTGTCCCTGGACTCTTGTTAAAGATTACCTATAACGTGTGCCTTTCTGATGGGGTTAAGCTCAATGAAACCCATAAAGAAATTCACTATATGAAAATATTAAACTAGCTTTAATGCAGAAATGGTGACAAGAATCAGCATGTTGGTATAAGGCTTATGTAACACTCCCTAACTAAGTGTCTTAGGACCAACCCAAAAATAATTTTGGAGAAAATATCAATTTGCATTTATCTGAATATTTGTCAAGAACTATCTGATAAAAGCAAGTGAACCTGAATACTTGGTGCTTGAAATAATCGAAATTACCTAGGTGGCTAGAAGGTTTATGGGTCTAAGCACTTCTCATCAGATGCAATAAAGGGAGAAGTTTATGATGAATAACAAGAGGAAGTAAAGTGTGTTTCTGAAAACACTTGCAGATGAATAGACCAAGTAAGTTCCTACTACCTATTTCCACCAAAATCTGGATGCTACATAAGATACTATGTCACCTGGGATTTAGAAGTCATGGGGAAATAATATGTAGAAGACAGATATAACCCTATATTTAGTAGGTTAAAACAATATTTGAATGAAAATTTATTCAATTCATTGACATTACCTCAAGTGATTGAATTATGTTACGGAAGCCAGAAGATAGAACATGAGATGATATTTCAAGTTTGTTTTTTAGAAAAATAAATTTATAACTTTACACATTTCAGTTTCAGTTGTGAAAGTTTATTTGACTCATAGTAAAATAATTAATATTGTTAAATATCTTCTACTTAGTGGACTCCTATAGCCAGAAAAGCACAAAGGCCCAATGATTAATAGAATCTAATGATTTTTTAAAAAGAGCTAAGGCTAGATTATTACCCTAGCATGACCCATTCATTTCACAAAGATGTTACCAGAGGTCCTCTCTAGTTTCCAAATTTTAGAGTCCCTTAAGCCTTTTGACTAGTTTACAACCCAAACAGTGTTTTTGTTCCCCTGAGTTTTAGTCAACTGCTCATTGTATGATGTTGGTCATAAAATGACTTTGATTTTTAAATTTTCTTTTTTTTTTTAAACTTAACAATTGTCTTTATTTATTTTTTTTAAAGATTTTATTTATTTATTTGACAGAGATCACAAGGAAGCAGAGAGGCAGGCTGAGAGAGAGGTAGGGAAGCAGGCTTTCTGCTGAGCAGGGAGCCTGATACGGGGCTCAATGCCAGGACCCTGGGATTATGACATTAGCCAAAGGCAGAGGCTTTAACCCACTGAGCCACCCAGGCGCCCCTGATTCTTAAATTTTCTATTCAAATTTTTCATTGACATTTACCTTACCTGAGCACTAAATTTTAGAAAAGTATCTCATGTTCAAGTCTATTCAAACCGTCCAAGATATGTCCTAAGAGTTCCACCATTTATTTGTTTATTTTTAATTGCCTGAGAAAAGGGAAAGGAGAAAGCTTTCGTATCAAAGCATCTACTGCCCATGTCGAGCTAACAAATATTTTCAGGTAATACTATGCTCCATAGTTTATTGATATCTGTTTGCAGTGTAGATAAAAATAAGGTGAATATAATACTTTGGCACTTCATAGGTAATATGTACCTGTGGCCACTTGATGATTTGCTAAATTTAAGGCAAATCTTAGAAAATCATAATATTTTGAATTACTTACCATCTTTATATGATAAAGAGGATTACACATTTGGATTTCTGATTGATTTTAGTTATATCATTACCTGACAAATAAATGATCAGTATGAAGACACAAGTAGTACCTAGTGGACTACAGTAAATAAATATAATCAAGTTTGATGTACTTGCAGATAACTGATGAAACAAAGTATTTTGTATCAAACTGTTGTATGTTCACCTGGTCTAATATAATGAAAATTAATAATGTGGGAATAATTACCAATAGGAATTTTAAAAACTTCAAACATGAATGTAAATGCCTAAGTAAACTCACAAGAAGGAAAAAATAGAATATAATTTCAATCTTTAATTGCCAGTTTATTTGATACTTACCGACATCAAGTATAAAATGAATGTTTCTCTTTACATATCAGAAGCCAACAACACATGCTTGAGGGCATTTGTAGCTCTTTATATCCATACCTTAATAAAGATAATAAATATATCCTTTAGTTAGAGTAGAAAAGGTCTTATTCAGATAGATTTCTCTAGAAATACTTAAAAATTATTATAAGAACAGAAACATGAGTGAAACTGGTAGTGTGGAATCACTTAGGTTTATTTTCAGAATTTTCTGAAATTTTTTTCTTAAGTTTTATTTTATTTTTTTATTTGAGAGAAAGAGAAAGAGAGCACATGAGAGGGGAGAAGGTCAGAGGAAGAAGCAGACTCCCTGCAGAGCCAGGAGCTTGATGTGGGACTCGATCCCCGAACTCCAAGATCATGACCTGAGCCAAAGGCAGTGGCTTAACCAACTGAGCCACCCAGGCATCCCTGAAGGTTTTTTTTTTTTTTTAATTAAGAAAAGAATAATTAATTTCCACAAGAATGATTTTTTTAAATGGCTAACCCATCACATAGAATGGAAAGTATACTGTAGAAATAATTAACTTAATATTATGGTAAATGAAATCGTAATTACTATGACAGAATAAAAGAATAATGATAGTGTCAAATCTATGGGGGGAAAGGCTATAATAAAAAAAAAACATTTTTCAAGAGGAGAATAACAATATTGTTTATATACTATTAAATTGGATAGAAAGGATAAAGTAGGTTAACTATTAAAGAATTTAATAAGGCATATACAAATATAGAGTTGATTTACAAATGGACTGATAAAGTTCTGTCTTCATACCTGAGGATGTCTGGATGTCCACTTTTTAACTATTGGTCAAGATAAGGCATTGAGATCTATCTATGTTTTGGTGTTTAAGGTCCAAATAATCCCTGGTGATCACTTTCCCTACTAATGATTTGCTGCTGGCCTAACTGCTGTGAAGAACTTAGCTGTATCACCTGACCAAGGGACTTATATTTTCTCAAGAGCTTCTACAGTTCTTTGTCTTAGTCCTCAGTGCTTGCCAGCTCTATTCCTCTTGCTACAACCATCCCTTTACTTTTAAATAAAAGCCTTTTGTGAGTATATGCTAGAAAGTCCAGTGATTCTTTTTGAATATCTAAAGAAATCTTTGCAGCATACTAGAACAAACAATAAATGAATCAGAAGGAAGATAAAATAACAACAAAATAATAATTCAAAAAGAAAGCAAGATAGAAAGAGTAAAAATTAGAAAAAGGGTGAAAGACTGCAGAAAGCAGATGCTAGAAATTCCTCCAAGTATCTGAGTAATCACTGTAAGTGCAAATATGTGGAAACACAATTAAGTACACTTTAGATTCTTGTTTTGCACTTACCTTTTTTTAAGTGTTATCTAAAAACTTTTCCAAATGCTTAAATTTCATTTGAAACAGATATTTTAGAATAAAAATATTTTGTCTCCAAAATAAAATAACATTTATTTACAATATATTTCTCTTACAGTTAATGCTGGAATGTTGGCCTAAAAAAGGGAGAGTCAACATGTTGCCTCAACCCACAGCTTCACCATCTATGATTATAGCTGCTGAAAAAGATGAATTTGACATTTTAGTGAGTATTCTGACTCATGAACCAGGAAACTAGTCCAAATAAACTGGGTCAGCTGTAACTAAGAAAGGAAAATATGACAAAGACCATCTTTCTCTCAGTTTATGGTAATCATTTGACTCATCGTTGTTTATATCACAGACATTTTAAATAGTATTATGTTTCAGTTAAAATGTGGAATCATTTTGAAACAATCATTCTGAGTTTAAAGGGAAAAATACTTGAATCTTTTAAAGGTAAACATGATGATCTCTCTTAGACCTGAAAGTCATTTGAAAAAGTCATGGAATCTTGCTGGGTAAACTTTGTATTTCATTGCTTGGATAAGGTACCTGATGACTGAGAAATTAAAAAGGCCTTGTGTAGTCGACATTGATGAATGCCTGCCAGATAAAAAGTTAGTTAAAAAGAAAAGTCATGTCAATTCACTTTTAAATCATAGAGTAACTCTTCAAATTAATGATTAAGCTGAAAACATGAGACAGAGTTAACATCTTTGTCTTCAGGATGTATTTTTGACTTGCATTAATATACAGATGTGGCTATAATTATTTATCTATATTTGTGCAAAAAAACTACAAACTATCATAGAAAATAATTTATGAAAATGCCGGTCAAAAACACAAGTAGTACTGAAATATGCAAAGTATGAAATAACCCTTTAAATGGTCATTTTTTATCCTCGAACAATTGTATTGATGGTTACACTGTTGATGCAAAGTGAATGACACTCCTGGTTTCTTATCAAGGTATACACACCAACCTATACCAATAGTTATCTTTCTTCATCATTATACAAAATTTTTTTAAAAGATGTCAGTTACAAGCAAGTATTACAATTGCAGAAACTTGTAGTGCCTTTCCAACTCTTCAAGTTTTTCTAATGAGATAGATGGAGATGTTAATGATTATAATTTCTTTTAGTATGAAAAATAAAATGTGTCAATATTGGGAAGAGCTGCATAATTCATTTAACAAATATGATACAAAATCATACATGGGTTAAAATATCCATTCAAAATAGGCTAATGAATTTTATAAAACTGAAGTATTAAAGATTTATTGATATGGATTCAGGTTCTACATTATACTTTCTTTAAGAAGCTACCACTTTTCAAGTTGGAATGTAGTAACAAGAAAAGCTATGATTATCTGAAAAAAAGTTATTAAAATACTTCTAATTTTTTCCAACATCATTTTTGTATAAGGCCAACTTTTCTTTATATTCTTCAAGCAGAAAAACTTGTTGCAAGAGATTGAATGCAAGAATAGAAATGAGAATCCAGCTCTTTTCCATTAAGTTGTAAAGTAATGGTATCTTTTTCATTACTTGTTTTGGATAACATTATTTTCAATAAAATGCATTAATGTATAATGGTATCTTATTATAAAAATTATTATGATGATGAAATAAATTGACAAGTAATTATTTTGAAATATCTTAATTTTAATTTCTAATCAATTTTTTAAATTGCAAAGATGTCCCAAGATCAAAAAGATAGGTATTTGCACTTATTCACCAAGTGTAATTTATAAGAATGTTCAAAAATGGAATTTTTATTATTGTAACATCCTGTAAACAACTAAGTATATTTTAAATAATAAATGGGTAAAGGGATTGTGTTGTATTAACTTATAGTATTTATTTACCATGTAACAATTTTCAGCAAAATTTAAATTTAAAAACTTGTGTTCACAATGCAAACCCTCAAACATGAGCTTATATGAAATTTTAGCACTACATGGTATAGGAAAAAGCTCTCTCTTTTTTTTTTTTCTTGCAAAGGCCTATTTATTTCTTTACTGTGTTGGTTCTAGATTATTCTCTGTCTCCTCCAGAATAAGAATTCCTTCTTTAATTTTAAGTATTTCTGATATTGATACTGATAAATTTTAGAGTACAAAGACTATCAATTTACATGTTCTCATTTACTGTTGTCAAGATTTGATGCTGCTCAGCTATTGCAAACTTAGGTATTAAGGAATTTCACATACCCCACTGAGATTTGAACAGAGTGCTCTTTTTAACTACCTAATAGCTGAGAATGGCCTTTCTTCTTTTTCATTACATTGGATGAGTAGAAATAACTATAACATTTCCAGGGACTTTAAAGGACTTTGAAGGATAGAAAGTTAAATAGATATGAAATATATAGATATATTTTCAGGTTTCATCCAAACATTCATATGTGTGTCTATTAATATATGAATATATAAAGCTTATATATAATATATAATGTTATGTATTACATATACATATGATATATAATGTATAATGTTATATATATAACATTATATAATGTATAATGTATAATGTTATATAACATTATACATAGATAGATAGATAGATAGATAGAAAAAACCTGAAAATTCCTCTCAGTTGCTGAGATATCTCACCTTACCTTCGGTTACATCCAATGTGAACTCTGAGACAATATTTAAGTTACAGATAAAAAGAATTTTGCTTTCTACTCATTTAAATTACTATGAAATGTAAAGGTAGCTCCCTACACTGCATTTGGAAAAAGTCTCTAATAGTTGAAGAAAGAACCTCAATGGAAAGGAATACAAATAGTACTGCAATTTCATAACTGCTGACTCTTTTAATCATAGGCATTTTATTGCCAAATATAGTATACGTTTGTTGAGCTTTGATTTCTAAATAAGAATGTAATATTAACAAGATACTAAGCTGGGTTGCAAACAGATTCATTGAAAAACATCAGTATTAAAAATGAATTTATTTTTAAAGGAAACATTGATAAATGTTACTTATAGTTCTAATTTTTAATATGCAACATTTTTATAAAAATTGTCTATTTTTTATACACAAAGCATCTCTATAAAATTAAATTTTAGCATAATATGACAACAGAAGGAAATATAAAATATAAATAACATTTAATCTGACTTTTTTGGTTGACCATAGTGGGTGTTAAGTAAATCCAATCAAGTGTTTTTGCATTCTGGTGAATCCACTTTTAAATAAAATTTCAGTGGATATAATAAATATATTTCTCAACATTTTCTCCATTTTTTTCAAATCATGGCATTTTTAATATTTACCCATGAATGAATTATGCACTTTATTTTTAAAATTATGCTATAATTAAACATAATTTATTAGATTCTGATCCAGACAGTTGGTACTTATTAGACCAAGGAAAGGTGAAAACACAATGTGCCAGGGAAATCACAGCTTGAAACTTTAACCATAGAATAAGTATGGCTATTAGAATAGAATAGAATAGAATAGAACAGAATAGATTAACTACTCACAAAAGTAGCAATGGTCCCTTTCATGTTCCTCCACAGCTCCTTGACAGAATGCCCTCTGATACTACACCACTGTCAGCCTCAGACTGTAGTAATGCTACCAACTGTACCGATACCTTGACATTTGAAATCTGTTGTGTAAATTATTCAACTTCTACCCCAAATATCTTTATGTTACCTTATTCTTTTTTAAATATTTCACTTCCTATTTATTTAAGCTTCCTGGTTATAAAAGTAATGTATGTTCACTATAAGAGAATAAACAGGGGTGGCTGGGTGGCTCAGTGAGTTAAAGCCTCTGCCTTTGGCTCAGGTCATGATCCCAGGGTCCTGGCATTGAGCCCCACATTGGCTCTCTGCTCACGAGGGAGCCTGCTTCTCCCTCTCTCTCTGCCTGCCTCTCTACCTACTTGTGATCTCTGTCTGTCAAATAAATAAAATCTTTTTAAAAAAGGAAAATAAACAATTATTACTATAATTAGGCACACAAGATGAAATTCCCTGGCTTCAAACCCTCCTTGCCAATCTTTTATGTGCATTCTAGAACAAGTCATTAAGCTTTCTGTGATTCAGTTTCTGGAATTAAATAGTACTGATCTCATAGGGCTTATGTGAGACTTAAAATAATTAATTAACACTTCAATAGTAATAGTGGCTTAATAAGCCTGAAGATGTCTAAAATTAAATTAAGTAAACTGTTGTAAGAATGAAATTAACCTGAGAATACCATTTAAGGCCCAATAGACATTTGTTTAATATTAGCAGTAAACTGTTGTGCTGTTACCACTTTAATCTCATATTATGCATATATGTGTGTGTGTGTGTGTGTATATATACACACACATATGTATAATATTTGGCAACTGTTATTTCATTCAGCATGAACATATCACTATATTCATAATTATTACTTTTTAAAATAAGTCTCTACTATCCCAGTGTATGAAGAAAATGTAATTTAATCAGTCTGGTGTTTTGGAATATATATATGGTTTCCCTTTTTAGTTTTGGAGAGAAGGTCAGATTTAGCACTCTTTTACATATATTTTATTCAAAGCATCTTTCTTTATTCTTTAAAATGCTTTCCTGGTATCAGAATTACTAGAATTAGGGGTATTTAACTCATTCATTCAAACAATATTTAGTGCATTTCTGTATTGAGGCTGGCATTCATCTCAGATCACTGGCACATACTGCCAGGATTTCTATCCCCATGGAGATTGTATTCCATGCAGAATAATTTATGCTTTTGACATACACCATCAAAATCTCTATTGACAAAGCTTGTACCACATCATCTTCTTTTCAACAATGTATGAAATACTAGTCCTTAAACTTCAGCCAAAAAGGAATAATCTAAACAAGCAAGCAACAATTTAACCGAAAAGCAAACAACAATAGTAACAACAACAAAAATAGAAAATGTGCAATTTAATAAGAGAAAAATACTATGACTTTCTTGCTTTATTTCCATTGATTTAATTTTAACTATTTTAACTAAGTATTCATACTCCTAAATAGCTCCTGAGTTCATAGCTCCTTAATCTACCATATCAATCAATCTATCTATCTCTCTATCACCTATCTTTTTATCATCTATCTATCTCTCCCCTGCCCACTTTTCATTTGCATTATGTAAAGCTGCCAGTGTGGCTATCTGGAATTAAGTGCATTTCCCAAACTCATTTTCCATTGTTAGCAGGCATATGATATATTTCTGGACAACAAAATGTCAACTTATTAGAGCCTCAAGTGAAAATCTTTCTTTTTTTTTTTAGGTGATCAAACATGGTTTCTAATGATATAGGTTATATATATGTGTGTGTGTATATATATATGTATATATATATATACATATATATGCATGTTATATATATATATATGAAAATATATGAAATATATATATAAAATAATGGAGATATATATCTCTCCATTCTTTTCATGTTCTACTTTATTCCAATTTCAGACTCCATCTTGTTAGTTTTGTCGGTTGTTTTAGTCTGTAAAGTATTTACTCATGTACAAAACAAGTTCTTTTCATGTGTGAAAATGCACCAAATGAGTCCAGATTTTGTAGCAATGCTGATTAAAGCAACTGATTTTAATGTTGACTACCATCTATTTGCTATGGGAGTTTGGAAAAGTTACTTAACATCTTTGAATTTCATGTTCTTCATCTGTAAAATAGTGATAGTAATATCCGTATCACATGATTAGTGTCAAGATGGGAAACAGAAAGTGTATGTTGAATACTAGGAAGAGTGCCTCAATAATTTCTTTTATAACTAGTATTATTACAGTTTTAGCTAGAATTACTCAAGCCTTTGTGATTACAAAGCAAAGCCATATGTCCTTCCCTTTTTGTGCTCAAATTATGGTGGCCTCTGGAACTTTATTGTTGGGAATTACACATCCTTCATTGTGTTTTTCCCAATCTTAGGAGAGTTCATAATGAAGTGTTTCACATATGGTCAAAAGCAAAACAAAAACATTTCTATTCACTTTAATATCTGCATTCTTTCTTCTTTCCAATTTTGATTCCACTTGTTTGTGTCTGCAGCTCACAAAGTGATTTGGGAAGCCTCTTAGTTGCTGATGTCCATTATTGGCACATTAGTATTCATGCACAGCCTACTTTTCTTGATGCTATGAAAATTTCTAAGTATTCTTGGAACCCAAACATTGATAACTTCTATGGAGAGGTAGGAAGAATGGCTTTATTTCTGACACTCTGCAAAATTTTATCACTTGTGGCCCTGCATATAAAAGTTTACATCAAGAGACCCCTGCCATACTAGTTCCTTCAGCTACAAACCATAATTTCTTATCAAAATTTCACCAACATCCCTCTATTAAGTTTTTTTTAACCTCTAAACATAGGAATCAACTCAAATTTAAGCAGATATAAAATATAGTTGCAATAAAACAATCTTCAACATCTGATATCACGTAGTTCCTCCCCCCAATATAATGGGTGTAAATCAACCCAAAACAACCCAACACATTGTTGTTGTTGGTGGTGGTGGTGGTGTTACATGATTACCAATTATTCAGGACATAAATCAAAAATTGGGAAGAAAGAAAAAATGATTCATAAATATTCAAAAAAAATAGTGTGCCAATGAAATACAAGCCAAAACGAGTGTGTGAAGCCAGGATGCCAAAAACATTAATATTGTACCTGAAATACACTATTTTTCCTTTGTAAATTAATGAATACTTTCCACAAAGCATTTTTGAGTTTTGTCTTTTGCCATAGTAAGATTTGAAATGCCCTTCATGAGGGGTGCCTGGGTGGAGCAGTCAGTTGAGCGATGGACTCTTGGTTTCCACTCTGGTCGTGATCTCAGTATTGTGAGAGGGAGCCTCATGTTGTGCTCTGCACTCAGCACAGAGTCTGCTTAGGAGTTTTTCTCCCTCTATCTTTGCCCCTCCCCACCTCAAATAAATAAAAAATATAAATTAATCTAAAAGAATATCTCCCTTAATGATATCTAATGCCACAGAACTTCCAACAGTAAAGATAATTATCATGTCTAAAAATATTCATATACTGGGAAAAGGGAAACTAAGTCATCATTTTTATTCTGATTTTGACCTATTGGGATATAAGTTAAAGACATATATGGTAAATAATGCATTCAAAGTGTTTAGTATTTGTTGATAATACCAGATAACCATTTTCTCCTTTATGCCTTGCCTTGTATTTATGAATATTATGTTGTGAGAAATGTCTTACCCAAAGAAGATTTGAATGAATCTGAATCAGGAAAAAAATCACACAACATTGCATTTGTGTAATTTTGTTAAGGAATAAAAACAATTTCAAAAATTACAACAGATGAGTACAAACAATTTACATATGGCATCTTGTACTTTCTATCATCCTAGAATTTGTAAAATACTTACACTTTCTCAAATTGTTATCAGAGTTGTTGCTACAGAGACACATGTTGTTGACAGGTTATGGATAATTACTTCTATTTTATAATAAGAGAAATGGTAAGATTGGAACACAATTTCATTAGTTTTCTTAACAGTATATTATTTCAAAGATTTGGACTAGTGAAACACTGATGGAGGGATATGACTGAAGTGGTGGTGTGAAAGATACATGATATAGGCAATAATAGATGACCCAGAGAAGGAACACAGGCTTACAAACGAGAATCTTTTGATTTCAATTTCAGTGGTCTGTGATGTGTGAAAATTCATTTACTATTTCAGACTCAGTTTTCTCCTTAATAAAAGTCAGATAATAAAGAGTCCCCCATTGGTCTTCTGCGAGGATTTAATAAGGAAAAAAAAAACTCATTAAATTCCATTTAAGTGTTTAGCACATAACATAAAACCTCAATCAATAGTTTTCCTTTGCCATTTTGTTTATGTTAGCCACAACCATATTTGTATTAATCACTTTCCCTGGACCCACTAAAACACACACATGTACACACATGCACACAAACACAGTTTTTCTGATCTTCTTGTAAATATTTCATAACTAAGGTCTGAAAATGTTTTGTTATAAATAGCTTTATCTTCTGATTTTTTAAAGAAAGCTTTCAAGCTATTAAGTCAAACTTAAATCCATGCTTTTTAGAAATGAACATGGTGTCTACTAGTTAAATAATAAATGCATATGTTTTCATTCCTTCTGGCCTAATGGATACTTAATGATAGAGAAATCTATTTTAAATACTGTAGAATGTTGTTCCTTTGAGCAGGGGTTGAAGATGAAATTTTATATGGCATTAGAGTGGCTTACAATCTTTAAATTATTCTTTTTTTTAATATTTTATTTATTTGACATACAGAGAGAGATCACAAATAGGCAGAGAGGCAGGCAGAGAGAGGTGGGGAAGCAGGCTCCCCACTGAGCAGAGAGCCCGATGTGGGGTTCTATCCCAGGACCTGAGATGATGACCTGGACTGAAGGCAGAGGCTTAACCCACTAAGTCACCCAGACACCCCTACAATCTTTAAACTATTCTTAAGACCTTCCACTCCAGAATTGCACTTTCTTTGTTACCTTACGATCAAAAAACAAGAGTGAAAAAAAAAATCAGTTAGTGATCACTTGATAATGATTTAAGCAAAACTTCACAAATAACAGCCCCATGTTGCTTTTACTTGTATTTAACACCTGCTAAATGTGTTAAAAGCTGGTCATCACTAGTTCAGAATTTATTTTAAGTGTGTATTTATAAATGTAATATTGTGTAGACATTTAATCTTTGATAATTCAAAGGGAATTTCTTTTTTGAAAAATCAATAAAGAAGCAACAGCTGCCTTGGCATTGTATACCAAGTGGACAGGTTTCTAAGATCAAGGAATGGTTAAGGTCAATATCTCAATTACCCTTTGTCCTGTAAATGATTCTTTCTATGTACAAAGAAAAGTGTCCTGTCAGGATAACATGAGAGAAGATTGTGCACTTAGTGACCAGAATCTATTTTTCTTTGGATAAACAGAATACTTCACTTTCTTCCCTTTCTGCCAATCTTCCTTTCACAAGGACTAAATTACCTAAATGGAGAGCCAGTTGTTACCTGTCTGAACTTCACAATCCTAAAAGCAATGGCAATTTGCCATATCGAAGACATGACAAAGACTGGCCTTGTTTTTACTTAAACACTCCTCCCCATTTAGATATTGACAATGAGTCTGTCCTGTTATTTCCTGCCACAGTTTATGTTCATTGAGAGGAACCAATATCTTCATAGAACTTTTGTTTTTCATTTCTTTTCATCATGACTTCTTCTAAAGTATTCATTAGAGTGGAAACTTACACAGATCTGATTACTCTCAAAACAGGTATCAGAAGATTATAACCCTGAACTATAGTTTTAATTACTGCTCTACCTGGAGTGAACTGGAAAGACAAAATAAAAACAGGAAAGCAGGGACTGGGGAAAATGATGACAGGGGTCTGAAGAAATAGGAAGGTGGTACTATCTTCAACTTAGATAATACTGATATCTAGGTCTGGTCACCATATTCCCACTGAAAGATAAACACTGCAGTATATATACATCAAAAGTTGGATTTTAATCCAATTTCCAACATTTATTAAATTTGTGACTTTTATTTGAGGAGTTTACGAACTTATCTTTGCTTCCATTTCTGTATTTCCAAAATAAAGGTAAAAGGAGTCAAGTATGTAAAGTGTGTGGGTAGCTAGCTAGAGCATAGTAAATGGTCAGTAAATTTGCTGATATTGTCATGGCCTAGCTTCTTTTCAGAAATATTTCCCTTGACAAATCCCTTCAAATTTAAGCCATTTTTTGGTCAGATTTCTTACAGTAATTCTATAGTGATACTGTATCCCAAATCTGACTGCAGCTAAAGGTATGAAGTGCAATTTTCTTTTATCTCCTTCTTAAAAGTTATGTAAAAATTCAGAAACATGTATTTAAAGAGTTTAAGTAGCACTAATAAAAATTTTATAGATTTTTTTTTAATGGGGAAAATACTACTTCAAGTGACTATTACCAACTCCTAATTTTCCCAAATTTTACCTTGTTGCCAAAGTGCAATTTTAAATTGTGAAAGCCTAAAATACCAATCAGAGCACAGGGGATATTGCAAACAAACAAACAAACAAACAACAAAAAAACCCCACATAGATAAACATAGGAAAAAGCAAGCATTTTGTTTGAAGTGTTTGCATTGGACTTATAGCCTTCATCATTGTGTGTGAAATACCTAGTTGAGGTGATTCACAATAATGTATTCAGCTATATACAAATACCATTTTTTAAAAAATGTATTTATTTATTTGACAGAGAGAGAGAGAGAGATCACAAGTAGGCAGAGAGGGGAGAGGGGAGCAGGCTCTCTGCTGAGCAGAGAACCCGATGTGGGGCTCTATCCCAGGACCCTGAGATCATGACCTGAGCCGAAGGCAGAGGCTTAACCCACTGAGCCACCCAGGCGCCCCTACAAATACCATTATTAATTGATCATTTAAAAAGAGCTGCCAGGTGAAACAGGAAACATGCTAAACACACTAGTTTAAAGATATCCTCTGATACTTTGCAAATATCGTATTATTAAATAAATTCATTCCAAGTGAGTAGAAAATGTTGAAATATTGAACTATGAATCATCTTGCATTAGTCTCTCTCATACACACACACACATGCACACACATACATTTTGCATATCTAATATTTTATGCACAAAATATGAATTTAATATTTTAATAGTTTTCAGTACAATCTATGTGTTGTAAGTATATTGCATGGGACAGAATGAAGGGAGATGCTCTTTTGTTCTTCGTTCTTTATGATTTTGATTCATATCTGCCAATTTATTAAGAACGTATTTTGTTTTTATTTTCTTTTAAGCATCCTCCAATGTCTTTGAGTATCCTTCAGAATATTATAGTTGCATCAAACAAATTAAAGTTTAGATTTGTCGTACTGTCATACAGCTTCCTTACCATAGTGATTTAGAGGTCCCACTCTATATGTGCACTTAAAGATCAATGTAATAAGTAATAAAAAATGATGCATAAAGGATTATGTATTAAGTACTCAAGAGTATAGATCTTCTATCCTTTTTTCCACTAGTCAACCATTGTTTTCTTCCTTCTCACCATCCCCCATTACTAACAAGAAAAGTTGTAGTCTGACATTTTATTTGGATTACTGAGACTTTTTCTAATTTCTTTATTAATTGTAATTCCTTTCAATGTAAATTATTGTTAAATTGCACATCTTTTTTCTTGTCTTATTTCCATCCCTGTTATAAAAATCCATTTATAAATAAAAGCAATTTTATTAAGTAAAAAAAAAATTACTGATAACTTTATTTAAGCAGAAGTACACAAATCAGAGTTTGAAGTGATACTGTGTTTCTCACAAATATACATAAAAATAAATAATTTCTGAAAGATTTTTAACAACACATATTTTAATGAAAGCCCAGCTTTCTCAAGGCCAGAAAGGCTCTCTATTCAGGCATAATGTCTATAGTTTTGCCAGCTCAATTTGAGACATCACTTGCAAAGGTGCACTAAACCAGCTTTGAAGCATTACAATGATTTCTGTAATCAAAATCTTTACTAACTTTGGTCAAGAAGCTAAACATTAATGAAATCTAAAATCATAAAAGCAGTATAAATGTACAAATACTTCATTCGTTCATAAGAAGTGCAGCTTATGTTCCAGAAGTCTCCTACCTGATATCTCTTTCCTCCAATGGAACTATCCCAAATCTTTGCTTTCATCAAATTTGAATAGAAGATTTAGGAAAACTCATTTTCTTAAAAACTCGTGAAGTGAACTTTGGATTTATGAAACTGTATGTGTGAGAAAGAAGTGTTTTGAATACTTTGCTATTTGTACTCAGCTTTCTAATTTTTAGAGGCACACATTTCTGAATTTTTATTATGAATTTTAAAAATAATTTTTCAGTGAACATACTGAAAAATCAGCAATTTTACATATAAATACTTTTTTATCAGCCAGTTTATCAGTTTAGCTGATCCTTTATATGATTACAAAGGCCTAGTGCATTCATTTATAAACTTCAAAATCTTTTCTATTTTGTTTAAATATTCTTTTTCCAAATATCTAAAATATATCAAAACTACCAAATAATCACATTGACTCTGTCTGGAATGTTCAATGTAAACATTATCTTAAATGTATTAATATACCGCATAATATATGAAAGCAGTGCTGATAAAAATAAAAATATACTGATCAATAGAAGACATTTAAAATAAATGAAGAATGAAATGACCTTTAAATATGTAATTGCTTCTAAAATAATATCAACTAGATGGCAAGTGGGGTGGTAGGTAGAGGTCATTGTGAACTGAAGTATGCATTATCACTTTGATTTTACGGTGGTACAGTAACTTAATCATTTGACCTTGCTTACTGGCCAAAGATTTGGCAGTCCTTGCTATTCTTGCAGTTTCTTTATTTGAGCACTTTAGAATGGTATGCCTTTTCCCCTTCTTTTCATCTAAACCATATTACTCTTCAAGGTTTAGCTCAAAATCCACAATATGCTCCTCTAAACCTCCAGCCTGCTTTCATTCAGCCCTAGGTCAATGTGCCTAAATGTGGTTCTCCTCCTTTTTGTTTTTTTTTTTTCCGCTGCTTCTTTCTCTTCTTTCCTCTTCCTCTTCATCTTTAATTAAACTTACTCATCAGCAATCTTCCAAAGATGCATAGTTGCTGTTGTCATTATTTGGATCTTTTCTTCCACCATTAGATTTTAAACTACTATTATGTCTTAATGCTTTAAAAATGCAATTATAAACTTGCAAGATCATTCTGGATTACATTATTTACTCTATTGTTTCATTAGAATATAAGGTGAAATAAGTAATTAGGTGACCTACAAATTTTATTTCTTAGAGAAGTCATAGGTGAATAGTCAGTATAAGAAAAAGAGCAACATAGAAGATGTTCCCAAACCTGAACAACTGAAGAGGTTGCAATTAATATGAGAATATGTGTGAAATAGTAGTTTTGGAGTGGAATTTAGAAGTTTTGCTTCAAGTCTGATATGTTTAAAATATGAAAAGGGCACCTGGGTAGTTCAGTCAGTTGGGCGACCGACTTGTTTCAGCTCAGATGGTGATCTCAGGGTCCCTTCCCAGTGCTTGCTCACTTTCTTTCTCTGAAATAAAGAAATTAATTTAAATAAATAAAGTATGATAAATTTAAAGTGGTTATTGGAGCAGGTAGTTTATATATCAGTATAGAGTTCAGAGAGAGTTTATGTTAGAGATAAAAACTGGATATATCAATCAAGGTTTAATTAGGGAAGCAAAAATATTAGCATGTGTATATTGTATTGCATATACACACATACACACTTCATTCATTCATTCATTCACTTTTGGTTATAGGAATTTGAGCTTTAAGCAATTTGGGATGCTAATTATTAGTCCCTAAAGCTCTTCTAATAAAGTATGATGCTGAAAATAAAAGCAGACAGGGCAGGCAAGTCAAGAAAGAAAGCTGGATATAAAGTGGGAGAGATCATGAGAGATCAAGCTGGAACCCATTAGCATGAGGTGACTCCCATTAAGATGGACTCTAAAGGGGCACCTGGGTAGCTCAGTGGGTTAAAGCCTCTGCCTTCAGCTCAGGTCATGATCCCAGGGTCCTGGGATCGAGCCCCACATTGGGCTCTGCTCAGCAGGGAGCCTGCTTCCCCCTCTCTCTCTGCCTCTCTGCCTACTTGTGATCTCTGTCTGCCAAATAAATAAATAAAATCTTAAAAAAAAAGGAAAAAAAAAAAGATGGACTCTGAAACCTGAATCCATTCCTGTTGCCTCTGATCTTGATAGGGGAGGAAACTTGTAGAATTGGGTCCTTTGTCATTCCAATAAACGTGCTCTTTGGACCCAGAAGTGTGAGAAGCAAAGAGAGAATCCAAAGGAAAGTGAAGGCAATCCAATCCCAACCACTGCCTCAAGTCATTGAGCAAAGCCAGCAGATAAGCAACAATATGTGTGACCTACAAAACAGCCACTGCTTTACCTTTACCTTCCTGTTGTCAATAGGATACCTTTTGTGAAATCTTTGAGAAATCAAGATTTATCTCTTAAGGCAAGTAGAGGTACCTTAACAAAATTGAATGTTGACAGAGAAGTTCTGGGGCTGATCCTTGAGACATTCCAGGCTTGTTATATGGTTTATCTTCTAGAGTTGTTTTTAAGAGAAAGAGAGAGAATACTTAGCCATTTTGTTTACTGGAAACTATTTTAAAAATATTTCCAGTGAGAATGCGTTAAGGTCTCTATCACTTTTTATTTAGAGCATTAGTAATGTCCATTTCTTTTTCTTTGTCATGGAGAGATAAAATAATAAAAAATCAGATACTGTATAATATAAAGATGGAGGAAATATACTATATTGAAGCAATTTTTTAAAATTTATTTTTTATTTTCAGCATAATAGTATTTATTATTTTTGCACCACACCCAGTGCTCCATGTTTTAAAAATATCTTGATGTTTAGAACACTATTTTCTCAAAAGTTAAATGAAATCCCAAAGCACAAGCAAGGATCTGGGCAAGACATTCAATGTCTCCATAAGAAGCAGAATGAGAATCTGAAGGATTTATAGCCTAACTAGAATTGAATTTTATCTAAGAAGTAATATTTAGGTGAAGAATGAAAGAGAATAGATCCAGAAGTTTGAAATTTACCTGCTTTGGGCTGTCACCCCCTTTGTCTATTAACCTATTCCAAATGTATGTGCTTTCTTTAATTCCATCACCCATCTCCATATGGACATTGCTTTCTGAAAAGGTTCCTGTCTCTATTAAATACTAATCCACTCTCAATTTTTTAAATATTTATTCATTTCAGTAACAAGAAGGACAACAATATAGAACAAATATCTCTATACTTCTGACCCTCAAACTCTTTCTCCTTCACTTTTCATTCAAATTTAGAGTCATTTCCTGGATCTCATTCACTACTGACATTTTAAAATCCAACAATTTAATTTCTTGCTCCATGCCTGAATTCAAAAATATTCTCTGTAAAGAAATTAAAAGCTTCCTAGGTACCAAGTTTAATGAAAAGCCTTTTCATCCCTGTATGACTGTATCTTTCTACGGTTTTATCAACACTGCAGAACTCTAGCTCCATGTTCATCTGTACTCTCTTTGTTTGCTTTCATTAACCTGGTGCTTATTTGACAATTTCTTCTCAGTTTTCTTTTTACATCTTAAGTTTATAATCTCTATTTTCTCTTTTTCTTTTGCTTTATTTTTTTTTTTCCTCTCACTTCTCTGGGTGCTTTACACATTTTACCCGTGAATATTCGATTGTATTCTTGACATCCTTTCCTGAGCATACAATAGTTTCATATTTGCTCCTGCCTAAATTGTAACTCTAATTACAATTCAATTTACCAAAAGCTTTTATGCTAGCAATGAAATCTAACATGTGCCAGGTTCTTCTTTGTTTGTCTTTATATCAATTAACTCAATATTATGATCTTAATCTTCATATTAGCAACTGAGAATGAAGAAGGTCATTGGCCAAGGTCACACAGTTAGCACATGGCTGACCTGGAATTTGAACCCAAGCAGATTGGACCAAGAGCCTTCATTTCTAATTGCTCTATTCTGTGCCTCCTCAACTAGTAGAATTACTTGAAAATCACACTCATTGAACTCCCTGTCTACATCGGATGGAATACCCCTTTGGAAAAAATTAAATAAATTAACCAAAATGACATTTTATTTAAAGATTTCCTTAGCTCTTGTTCAGTTTATGAAAACTGCAGGTTTGAGTCTCTAAGACTTAGAAACAGAATCCTCAATTGGAAAGAATTCAGTTATTTCAGCCAGGAGATAAAGTTTAGGCACATAAAAACACTCAAAAATATGTGTTGAATAAGCCAATGAGTGATTGAATAATGAATCATAGGATGACTGAAAATGGAGTTCATCTAACAAAGTGAAATTTCTTAACTTCAAAATATATCATGGAATAATGAGAAGTCTTAGGGATTTATATCAAACTTTTTAAAGTATAATATTCTGGAATAGAACTAAGCTTGTTTATCATTGGCTTTCCCATACCTTACAATTCAAGAATTTGTACTGGTAGTTTCTAGTCTAGGAATACATATAGAAAATAAAAACCTTTAAGATAGACTTGTCTATAATTAAAATAAGAAACAAATAACTTATCACTCTCATCAAATGCATTTACGTTTCCAAACTCATTCTAGCCTCTTCATACACTGAGTGGAGAAACTTCCTTCTGTTGGATGATTCAGCACCGGAAAGAGCCATTAGCAAAGCCTCTAATATGTTGGGGATCAAAAATCGAATAACAAGCTCCTGGAACATGAAGGTGGAAGGAAGCATTATCCCTTAAAATGATCTTGGGATTTTAGAAATGTGCTTTTATTATATTCTTTCTGGGATTTCTAGATAGATGGGACAAAGTGTTATAGCAAAAAGGAAACTGGACTTGGAAGAAGAATTGACTCTCATTTTAAGCACTTTCACACTATGACCTTGGCAATAAAAAGACAGGCTCAAATGATGTAATGTTTAAGGTTTGCCCAGCTCTAATGTTCTATGAATTAAATAAAGATTCTAGCTTTTAAGCAACAGAAAATCATTAGCTATCTCACATGTGTGACTGATTTGTGCGTCTGTGTACATGCATATGTATAAGTTTAGATAGCAAGTGGATTAGTGTTTGACTGCAGGGTTTTTTCTTTATTCTGCAATTTACTTTTACTGCCAAAATAAACAAAAAGAGATTTAACGTATTCCACTGAATTCCAAGTAAGATATTGATTTTTCCCCAAACTTCTAAATAACACTTTTATTCAGTATAAATAATGACCAATATTGCCAATAATTCTTACAGTGTACATTTTGATGTTATTGTTTGTATCCATTAGTAAACCAAATAAACTATCACATGTCAAGTGTGACATTAATACATCAGTATGATACAAATCATTTTTTGTCTCTGCTCTCTTTCTTTTTGAAGAGATTACAAAAATACCTTAGTAAATAAATGGATGGAGTTCAAAGAATGAGAAACTAAAGCAGGATTACTCGGTTAACAAAAACAAGGTACCTGTTATCTTTTAGGTTTTTATTTAAATTCCAGTTAATTGACATACAGTATAGTATTAGTTTGAGTTGTACAATCTAGTGATTCAATACTTCCATACAGGTGCTCATCACAAGTACACTCCTTAATCCCCATCACCCATTAAACCCATGCTCCTACCCACCTTTCCACTGGTAACCATCAGTTTGTTCTCTATAGTTAAGAGTCTTTTTCTTGGGCACCTGGGTGGCTCAGTGGGGTAAGCCACTGCCTTCGGCTCAGGTCATGATCTCAGGGTCCTGGGATCGAGGGGCGCATCGGGCTCACTGCTCAGTGGGGAGCCTGCTTCCTCCTCTCTCTCTCTCTGCCTGCCTCTCTGCCTACTTGTGATCTCTCTCAGTCAAATTAATAAATAAAATCTTAAAAAAAAAAAGAGTCTTTTTCTTGGTTAGCCTCTCTCTCTCTATGTCTCTTTTTCTCTCATTTCCCCTTTTGCTCATTTGCTTTATTTCTTAAGTTCCATGTATGAGTGAAATCATATGGTATGTCTTTGACTGACTTATTTCACTTAACATCATACTCTCTAGCTCCATCCATGTTGTTGCAAATGACAAGATTTCATTCTTTTTATGGCTGAGTAATATTCTGTTGTGTATATATACCACAACTTCCTTATCCATTCATAAGTTGATGGATACTTGCACTCTTTTCATAATTTGGCTATTATAGGTAATACTACTATAAGCATCAAGATGCATGTATCCCTTTTAATTAATATTTTTGTATTTGTGTAAATATTGAGTAGTGAAATTGCTGGATCCTAGGTAGTTCTGTTTTTAACTTTTTGAGGAAAATCCATACCGTTTTCAAGAGTGGCTGTACTAGTTTGCATTCCCACCAACAGTATAGGAAGTTTTCTCTTTGTCCACACCCTTGCCAATAACTGTTATTTCCTGTGTTGTTAATTTTAACCATTCTGGTAGGTGTGAGGTGGTATTTCATTGTAGTTTTGATTTGCATTTCCCTGATGATGATGTTGAGCATCTTTTCATGTGTCTGCTGGCCATCTGTATGTCATCTTTGAAAATATGTTTATTCATGTCTTCTGTTCATTTTTTTACTGGATTATTTGTTTTTTGGGGTGTTGAGTTTTATAAGTTCCTTATATATTTTGGATACTAACCCTTTATCAGATATGTCATTTGCCCATAACTTCTATTCCATAGGTTGTCTTTTAGTTTTGTCTATTGTTTCCTTCATTATCCAGAAGCTTTTTATTTTGATGAAGTCCTAATAAGTTTATTTTTTCCTCTGCTTCCCTTGTCTCAGGAGACATATCTAGTAAGAAGTTGCTATGGCCAATGCCAAAGAGGTTGTTCCCTATGTTCCCTATGATTTTAATGGTATCATATCTCACATTTAGGTCTTTAATCCACTTGGAATCTATTTTTAATGTATGGCATAAGAAAGTGGTCCAGTTTCATTCTTTTGTGTCCAGTTTTTCTAGTGTTATTTGTTGAAGACCCAGTCTTTTTCCCATTGGATATTTTTTCCTGCTTTGTCAAAGATTAGTTGACTGCTTTGTTGTGGGTTCATTTCTGGGTTTTCTATTCTGTTCAACTGATCTATATGTCAATTTTCATGTAGTACCATACTGTTTTGATTACTACAGATTTGTAATGTAACTTGAAGTCAGGAATTGTGATACCTCCAACTCTGTTTGTTTGTTTGTTTGTTTTCCAAAGTTGCTTTAGCTCCTTGGGGTCTTTTGTGGTTCCATAAAAATTTTAAGATTGCTTGTTCTAGTTCTGTGAAAAATGTTAGTGATATTTGAATAGGGATTGCATTTAATGTATAGATCGCTATAATATAGTGAAGATAGCTAATTGGATTTTTCAGGGTATGCTATGTCATGTAATGATGTTGATATACAAGTCCTCAATTCTCAATAGTCAGAGCAATAAAAACTTACTTCTCATACTGGCCACACATCTTCCATGGAGTTTAAGGGATCACTGTTCAATATAGTCCTTGAGAGAACTAGGCTGACAAAACTGTTACCGTTTTAGTTTTGCTGGTTACTATGTGAGAGGCAAAGAATGTCTTGAAGGATCTGGCATTAGCCATGAAATATTGTAGCCCAGAAATGGAGCTTATCTTTTCTGCTCAGTCTTATTTAGCTACAAGGCCCCGTTCAACTCTGAAGGAGTTAAGTACAATCCTACTGTGTTTCTGGAGTCTGGACATTAGTAATACTCAGCAGGAAATTCTTAAGACTACCTATCTGAAAATACTTTTATGTGAATGCCCATTCCTTCCTTAGAAGATATATTGCCTACTTATGAGCACACCACAGATTATTCAAAGTGAGGTTCCATGAGTTATGGTGAGTATTTGTGATTAAACATGAAATACAACACATCATTCCCAAGTCTCAATCCTCATGTCGGCTCTGTGTGATTAGCAAGAAGTCATAAGAATTGCAGCTGAGACAAAAAGCTTGCTCAGACTTTCTTGTTTGGGAACAATGAACTCAAGATTATTTTCTTATTTTCTTTCTTCTGTCCATGGTTACAATGTAAAAAATTAAAATCCTTAGAAAGGGCATCAAATTAACTAAACAGTAATTATAGTTTGAGAGTGGAGAAAGGGATTGAGAAAACGTGATTAGAGAGAGGGACCTTCTAGGAACTCCCCTAGGATTCTGTTCTGTAGGATAGGCTGCTAGATTTACAACTCTATCAAAGTTATACTACTTGAGAAGCAGTGATTTCCAAAAGGAAAGTAGAATTAGAAATGAGAACTGAAAAACAACAATTAACTCTTGCTAGGGAATAAAATTTGCTCAAGACCAGCTTTTACCGACAAGTAAAATGTTTTCCCGAATTCATTTCCTGAAAACAGTGCGTTTTAAAAACAAAACATGTTTAGCGTGAACTTCCTTTTTTCTTTCTTTTTTTTTTCTTTTTCTCAAGGTGGAATGAATAAAATACAGAAAATTCTCCATATCCTTGAAGGCAGAGACTGCCTTGCTCATTTTGGAATGTCCCCTGTGACTTGCTCACTGACTAAATGCCTGAGCCAAAGTCACTTCCTACGACGACAGCAGGTTATTGGCAAATCTCCATAGAAATATCATCACACTGAGGCCAACACTAAATTAGAACAATGCTATTTGGCTTGATACGAGTTCAAGCCATTTTTCTGGCATATAATAGATCTTATATCAGTACCCTTCAAGAAAATGTCCCCAAAGCATCAACTATATTATTCTTTCACTAACTTGGTCAGATAAAGGAACTTTTTAAAAATAGTAGAGAAGCTTATTCTTTCATTTGGGACATGAATCCCATGTTACTTTTTTTAAAAAAATAGTAACCTGGTTAAGAAAAATCACTCCTGACATTGGTCATAATCCATGAATGAGCATAGCTCGAGAGCACTAAAATCAGTGATTGTGGTAGAATATTTACTTTGGACACAGTTACTGAGTCAGGTGGGATGAAGGGCCACGGGGTCTTTGAGACCTCTGAAGTCTTCTGAAACCTGCTGCTATTTCACCACATAGGGACCTGAGGGATTCTAAAGGAAGGATAATTATTACAAGAGGATCCTGTACCTTAAAGGAGAATCAGTCCTGGTTCTTTTCAGAGTAGTTCACATGCTTTTTTGTTGCTTTTGTTGGTTCATTAATTTTAATCTATAGCAAATCAATCATTTTGTTGTGGTTGTTGTTGATAAATATCCTAATGATAAGAAACATGAGTTCAGCCAGACCACAATGAAAGGGCTTAAGTACCAAATTAATATTATAAGCTAAATCTAAGGTGGACACATGGTTGAAAACTGTCATCTTTGTTATTTTTCCAAAATTCTTTAGTAAATTGCCAAAATCCCATGAAAAATAATGAGCTCAAGATCTGATTATAGATCTGGAACTGAATCTAGACCTCTAGATGAGTAAAACTTGCAAAATATTGATAAAACTGATTTGTGAAAATATTTATGGTATAGATTTTGACTATGAGCATTATACAGCTCTTATTTACAAAAAAATAATAATAAAATTAAATAAAAAATAAAAATTTAAAACAGATGAGCAGGTTACTTGACCCAACTGTTTCAGTTGTCTTCTTACTAAATGAGCTTTGTGATGTGGAAAGAAATAAAGTGACATACAATATATTAAAATAGCTGACACATAGATGTACTCCCTTTCTTGTCTTTTCTTGCCCTCTCTTCCTTGATCTTTCTTTTATTCTCATTTCTTCTTCCTTCCTTCTTTCCTTCCTTCCTTTCTTTCTTCTTTCCTTCCTATCAACCTTCTTTATTTATTTTCCTTGCATTTCTTTTCAATAATTATTAATATTTCATTTCAAATACAATGAATAGCTTAATATTCTAGTAAAAAATACTTAATCACTCAAAATACGTAGCAAATACACAAAGATGTCTAATTTTATAAAAGTGGAGCTATATTTTTAAAATTGTTGTTACTGGTTTATATTGACATTTGAAAGCGCCGAATCCTAGCCACTAGACCACCAGGGATATATTGACATTTGAAACTGCTTTTTTAAACATTTGTTCATTTGTTTTCTGATTTAGTCCATCAACACGAATTTGTTGGGGATCATTTGTGTACACAAAAGACCCTGAATATGGTCAGTTAGTGTTAATTAACAGCAAATATTTTAAGACAAATGTTGGTCTATCTTATTTAGTTTTTATCTACATAAAAATAACATATCTGTTACTAAGTTTAGACATATTAAATAAGTTCTAAAACTTTTCAAGTTTGAAAGGCCTTAGGATTTAAAGTTTACTAAATTATCACGTTGTCTAGTGGATTCACATTGGAGATTTCAAATCGTATTGACCAAATTAACAATGAAATCTACATTGAAGTCAAGGTTATACCAACATTAATAGTTCTCAAATTCTTTATCTGATGGAACTCTAACTCATCACTAGATGGCACTCTAAATTTAGACCGTAATGTATGTTCAACTAGAAGCTACTCAACTTGTGTTTTATGAAGAATTCATCATATGAAATAAATAATCCGATTCCTTCCCCATACACAAAGTTGCTATTTCTTCTACTGTTTTATCAGCAATAAGTAAGGAAACCTACAATACTTAATTTAACAAATTAATGATTGCCAGTATAAGAATAAAAAAGACTAGAATATGAAGAAAATATTATGTTTTTTAAAAATGTTTCTCATAAACTTTTTAAGCTTTTTGTTTAAATTTTCATTTTAGAACAGCATTTAGAGCATAATTTATATATATTTTTGGATATATTTATATAGCCAAGAAATAATTAAAGCATCTTTATTTCTATAAATCTAAAACGACTTACCCACCTTTGAAAAAGCTGCCTTATTACAAATTATGTTTTCTTTCACAAATATACAAATAGGATAGAAACAATAAAAAGGAATGTACTTGAATTAAAATATGCTTTCCTAATCAAATATAACTCTATGTGCGCTGCTTCAAATACAAGAAGATAAGCATGATTCCTGTTTTTCCAGATGTTTAAGTTCATCAAATTCTTAGTTTCTATAGAGATTTTTAGCTTCATGTAAAGGCCAAGTGCTTTCTTATCTTACTCTCATGTAAGTGATGACATCCCCACATGAAATTATAAAAATGAATCTTTGGAAATGTGATCATGAACATTTGAAAAGTAACCAGCCAATGATCTTCTGACCCTGGCATAATTGAAACCATCAACTGTTCTCTGTCCAGGGACATCAGCCCGGATGGTTAGCATAAGGGGCAGTGAGGTGGCTCGGCCTCACATTCAGACTGTCAATTAGACAACATTAAGGAACACTTCTAGCAGGGCTAATGTCACTGCTAGAGAAAGGCAGGCATTTAAAGATAGCCAATACTTACTTAGAAATATTCTATATTAGAAGCCAGCATTTTCTATGGATGAAAGTCAATATATTTATCTCTTATTCTATGCTAAGGTCATGACTCCAATTATTATGTAAAAATGGATGAACTCTGAATGGTTTTGGCTTTGCTGATGACTGCAGATTTTTTTTTCTTTTTCTGACTGCACACTAAAGTTTGACTCTTTAATTCTCTAGGTCAGACATGTGGGAAAAGACTGTTAGAGTCTTCCTTTCCACATCAGAGAATGAGATCTTTACATAAAATCTTTTCTGGACAAATGAAAAAAAAAAAGAAGAAGAAGAGTCATATTGCATTACAGCATAATTTCTTTCCTGTTGCATAAATTTCTTTACAATGTGAAATGAGAAGAAAATCCACCATTGTTAACACTGGCAAATAGGTAGATTTTTAATATTCAATAATATTGCTAATCAGTTACATGAATGTGACATAAAAGAAGAAGGCAAAATACTATGTTGCTTTGAGATAGCTGAAATACATATTTCAGAAGAAGGATAAAATACTCTTAGGAAAGAATTATAATTTCTTTGTAAATGCCCCCAAAATGTTTAATGTATTATAAAATATAAAGAAAATTAATTTACTTTAAGATTTCATTTGGTTTTAAATCAAAAGTTATCTCTGTTGATACTGATCTGTTATGGGTAATTTTAAAAATGACCAGGAATTCAGGAAAATATATTATTATACATAGTATGTGAGAACAAAATTTAAGACAAATATTTACTAATATTAGGTTTATAAAATTTGACACAGGATGCAATAAAAGCTTTATAAAGTTAAAGTGCATTGTTGAAGAATAAAGTATATTCCCAAATGGTTAAAAACAAAGAGAAATAAAGAATTGTGTCAGAGGATAGGACTTTAGCAAAGATACCCAAAAAAACCCACAAATTTGACCTCAAATTCCTCAGAGATATCACATTGGAAGCTACAAATGTCTCATTCGATACATCAATGTATCAGAAGTCTTTCCAATAACCTTAGGCACATTTGTCAAAAGAATAAGGTTCTTGGAATTGGCCAACCTATTTTTGAATCCTGACTTTGTTCTTGCTAGTTTTGGGAACTTGGACAAGTGATTTTATCCTTCTAATCCTAGGCTTCTTCATCTTAAAATAAGAAAAAATAATGCCCAAACAATCCTACTGTCAATTGCCTATTTGGCAAAAGACCTAGAATTGAAATGTCTGGAAACCATGATCAAGCATTCATTACTTAGATTAACTCTAGCTTCTTCAGGAAATAGAGTAGAAACGTGTTTTTGAATTAGTTTAAAATGCTACAAGTAACCCTATTTATTACATAAAAATGTTCTGCTTATTGCAAAATGTGTTTGAGGCAACTACATGTATACTTTGCTTTGAAATATATATTGGCTAATGCACTTGGTGACTTGTTGATTTACTTACTAATTCCTTTAGGAAGAGTTACCCAGGAGATTACCAACTTTAGGACACGCTTTTTTAAAATCAAGAAATAAAAAAACTAAAAAGATGCATAAATGAAATAAGAATATGGGAATCAAAAATGTGCATATTCTAAGGATTTGAGTTAGAAAAGAGTACTGGAGCTCAGACAAATGTAATTCCACTTCTTGATGATCTGTCCTAAACTCTTGCTGACCAAAATGTTGGTTTACAGATGTGCAGCACATGTCCCACCTGGGGCCTTATGTGTAATGCACATTTTCAGGTCTCATACCAAACCTACTATATTTTAGCAACATCTCCAGATGTTCCATAAATACAAAGGTTTGAGATGCATTGCTACTTATATAATTTCCATGGGTTAATAAACTGAACATATTATCTTTCCATTATTTTACCCTTTTGTCATGATTTCATCATTTCATAGAGCCCATGGAGAACAATAAACTGTTAATCACAAGTGTTTATGATGGGGCACTTGGGTGGCTCAGATGGTTAAGTGATTGCCTTCCGCTCAGGTTATGATCCTGGAGTCCCGGGATCAAGTCCCACATCGGGGATCCCAGCTCAGCAGGGACTCTGTTTCTCTCTTTGACCTTCTCCCATCTCATGCTCTTTCTCATTCTCCCTCTCACATAAATAAAATCTTTTTAAAAATGTGTTTATGATATAGTAACTCAAGCCTGCTTTTCTTTACAAGTACAAAGATGGAGCTCATGTAGTTCCATTGTTTTCAAGATTGCAGCCATTGGATAAATTGAAAAACTTTCCATACAGTGAGAAAAATATTTAACTATTGATTTTCCTGGAATGAAAAGTCATTGAGTATATTCTACTTACATCTCTATATAGCATTCTGTTCCTTCCTGAACCAATGTGATTTCTGAATATTCATAAGAACAATAATCTTTTCTCTGTCTCTTTTCAAACTTTCTTCTTATCTTTTTATCCTCCAACATACAATAGATACAATATGGTCAAGGAACCATAATGGATAGAGAATAGTCTTACAAAAATGTTCCATTTCTAGATTAAAAGCCTAGGCCAAATAATTATAGTCATTATCATTGCAAATATCTGTGTTTAATGTAAAATGACATTGCCAACCTACTCTTGAGATGGTGACAGTTTAATACCCAGCTCAACCCTCATCATTGTATGGTGATCTTTTTACCTCTTACAGAAAAATTGCATTGTTATGTTAAATTTAAATTTGTTTGCAATTAAATAGCATTCAATATTGACAACAATAGCATTGCTTAGAATATAAACCACTTTGTAAGCAATCATTAAATATCAAACATTGCAATTATCAATTTATTTACCATAGCACTGTGAAGTAGTTATGTTTATTATCCTCATTTTATAGATGAGAAAACAAAGATTCAGAAAAGTTAAGTGACTTTCCCAAAACTTGAATCTTCCTATGTACTTTAACTCCAAAATTCTTGCTAATAATTGTAACTATGCCCTACCTCAGCCAAAGAATTCACACCTTAAGAGGAAAACAAAATATATCTTTCTATATTTCCAAAAGACTTAAGCATTAAAAATATAAAACAACTATTTATAATTGTTCAAATGGCTTTGCCTCAAAATATATTGGTTTATAAATTTTATAAATAGAAAAGCATGAATGGAATTATTAGGTAAATAAATCTTATACGTAAGTTTTGTGAAGTTCCTGTATGCATTTACTATTTGTCCAAATATTTGTTTCCTTTAGTTATTCAAGTCGCCAAACAATAGTCTATCCTTCTGCAAACAGTGAACTAATCCTTCTATTTAGTCAATTTTGTGTTACACACTGAAGAGAATCAAAAATAGATGGTTAATATAATGTAATACCATATAGGTCGTGACCAGCTTATCTAGAATTACACTAGTTCTGCACTTTCAATGCATCGCAGTAGACTTGTCTTAAATATTTTGCTCTACCAACAGAACTAGGAGATAGATTATCTGATTTCTATTATCTTCTTCAACTACAATCTGCAAAGGAAGCACTGATAAGAAATTTTTCTCATGGATATAGAGATTGAGAATTATCTTCTTAAGATCATTGCTTTTGTTAATTTATTATTATTATTATTATTTTTTAGATTTTTTTTAATGTATTTATTTGACAGAGAGAAATCACAAGTAGATGGAGAGGCAGGCAGAGAGAGAGAGGGAAGCAGGCTCCCTGCTGAGCAGAGAGCCCGATGCAGGACTTGATCCTGAGATCATGACCTGAGCTGAAGGCAGTGGCTTAACCCACTGAGCCACCCAGGCACCCCTGTTAATTTATTATTATTATCTAAGGTTTTATTATAACTATATAAATAAATGACTCAAATTTCATACAGCAACATATCATATAAATGATAATATAGTCAATGGCTAAATTTAGAGGGAAAAATCCAGTTATTTATAAATTATCACCTATATTTCGTTCATAGAAAATTATATTTACTATTGTTTATTTTTTCTAGTTAAAAAACCTTTAAAAAAATCTTATAGAGAGGCGAGGACTAGGATAGGAAGAGAGAGAAAGATGGATGAAGGAAAGGAAGAACAAAAGAAGAATATTTAATACATTACTTATATTCACAGCATGAAGCACCAACCCTATAACAAAATGGGTACTTAATTAATGGCTTTTTTTCCCCTGCTACCAACTAGTTAGGCAACATTTGACATCTAGTTTAGTCTGTTAGTACTTTATATTAGTAATCTGTCAATTTAAAAGATTGGTTAGGTGATGCACTCAGGTATATTTAATATCAGTAGTCATGCACTTTTAGTATATAATGTAGCCACATTTGTTAAAAGAACGTAATTTCAAGAAAAGTTTCTTGTGGAATATGGATTATACTAAATGCAGCAAAATCCTTTCGAAGTTTGAGGCTAGATTAGTTAAATAACATATAACAGGAAATTGTAGGCAGTTATACCTTGAGAATATTTTTTAAGTAATCATATTTAACTTTCCAAAATGTAGTAACCTCTCATTTAATTCAGTAGGATACAAAGAGTTTGAAAATCACAGGCTTACCAAAAAAAAAAAAAAAAAAAAAAAGAAAAAGAAAAATGCAAGGAAAGCAAAGAAAGAAAACGTACTATGACCCAATGGCTAGTAACAAAGAACCATAAAAAAGGAAAAAAAAAAATAAAACCACAGAAAAAAACAAAACAAAACAAAAACAGGAAAATAACACTTGTGATACCAATATTCAATTACAGCTGACCCCTGTGGTCCCATTTAGTAGGAAAAAAGCTGCAACAGAACACGTTTTTCAAAACTGGTTGTATTCCCCATTGCAGATGTACTTCAAGAATTTTAGCACCCTCCTACCAAGAAGAATCTATGCCTTCTCGTGAATCTAAGTGGACCCTTTGACTGCCATCTGATTTCTGACACTAGCTCATAAAAGGTAACACAGAAGTTGGGTCCATTTGTCAAATGGTGAATAATAGCTGCTATAACCTTATCATGTTGAATAGAACAGAAATCTGATAAAATAGTAAGAAGGACTTTAATTTGGGAAAAATGGATATGGAGATGGAGATCAGATTATGGGACAAAAGAGACAGTGGAAATAGTGATATATCAAATCACACTAAATTAATATGTATATTTAAGGAATGGCAACTTGAAGCAAGTTAAGAAAATATGAAAGGAATACAAATTTCAGCTGTGAAATCTACATGGTGTAACATATATAGCATATTACTAGGAATTTTATATACATGTAAACAAATAATTTTGAAAGAAACAAGAAAAATAACATTTCAAATATGTTGAGTAAGGAGGACCAAAAGCCGTGGTCATATTTCCAAACTTTTCTATGCTGACTTATAATTGCTGTTTATATATTGTGCATGTGCTAACTAATAATATAATTAGAAACGGTTCTCATTTTATGCTTTTCTTTACAAATTGAATTTCATCCTGGAGAAAAAATTTAGTTAGAAATATACTCATAATAATATCATATCTAATCTTCATTGTTTCCTGTCTTTGTTTGCATGAGTTTGTTTTACTACATAAAAGTATTCCCTTTTAAAAATCAAAATCTTAATTATTCAATGTTTTAACTGAAAATTGAATTCAGCATAGAATGGAAATAGTAGCCTTGGTATTACCAAGCAGTTGAGTGATGTTTCAGGATTTATGAAGGATTATGAAGTTTTTTTAAGAATTAAGTAACATAAATATATATGCATATATATGCAGAACACTTTGCACCATATTTTTAAATTGTCTATTATGAAGAAAAATAAGTTTTAGTATTCAATGTAAGTCACACTTTTAATCATATAATAATGCCTAGTTCTGAAAGTGAAGGGTGAGGGAAGTTCAAATACATGTTTTTCATGAAACTGTGTCATTTATGGGGTTATCTGGGATCATGCAGTTTTTCATTACGCAACTAGGCTTTAAAACATATTACCCGCTAATTTGGAAAAGTAGCTGGTAAATCATGATCTGTGGAAGCAATGAAGCTAAGTTTAATCATAAATTTGCCTCTGACCAGCTATGTCACTAAGTACCTCTAAACCTGAGTTTTTGAATCTTTAAAATGAATATAAGTTTCACTAAGCTACTTTAAAAATTAAGTGGAAATAAATTATAATAGTTCATATAAGATGTGACTGTCATAAATAATCACAAGATTCAGTGTCTCTCTCTGGGAAAAATATCGGCAAACAGGCTAATCACTGCCAATGGGAACCAGGCTTCTCATACATTTCACTTATGCTTGTATTCAGTTTGGGGTTTATATGAATCTTAGGATAGTATGTGTTTTTCAGCTGCAGTGATTCAATTGTCAGGAGGCAGGGAATAGGGGTATGGCATAAATTTTGAAATATTCTTATGAAGCATTGAAATTTGAACTTTGAGTCAGATATTCTAGTTAAAATTTTATAAGCAGATTATCTAAACTGATTTTTATTTTGACTTAGCATTTCTGGTCCTTCCTATTAAAATATAGCTGAATTTATTTAATTTCTATCAATGTGAGCATTGGCTCCCTCCTCCAGGTAATTGTGGCTTCCACAGATCTTACCATGAAACAGCACAGGTGTTTCCATACAGGGTGAGCAACCATTTGGAGAATCTCGTTCATTATCACCAAGAACACAATTTATTCTGCACTTGACACACTTTTCAATAGTTTGGGGATCATTCTTCATGCGGTGGTAAATCATTGAGGTTTCTTACCAAATGGATAACACAAACAAGATGGTATCTTACAGATGTATAAAAATGTGCACATATTAGATTTCTGTGTATGGCCTCAAAAAATCATGTTCGGGGTTTAAATATCTTACCCATAATAACAAATAATTTGAGAGGGGATGGGGAATGATTTTTAATTGAATATTCGGGGCAATTATCTATTTCAATAATCTGTGTGAAATAATAGAATCTAGCTTATATACCATAAGATTAAAAAGCATGAAGAAAAGGTCAACATTATAAAGGTTATAAAGGCCAACAATATAAACATTAAAAAGTTCTGATAAATATTGAAACTGTGAGATGGAGAGATGGAGTTCAAAGATAGATAATGAGGCAGAAAGAAGACAACAGAGAGGAAACTTTGCAAATAATAATGTTTTGTTATCATTATGTAGCCATTGATGTGCACTGGAATTTGCATTGTTCATGTTCTGCTGATCTTTATCTTTCTTTCCTTTTCTCTAGGGTGGTGTCTAATTTCTCTAGACTGTGGCAGCTGGTAGAATGTACTTGTTTGGGGACTGGGGTAATGCATAATCTTAAATTACTAGTCCTTATCAGCACATTTAAACCTAGATTCACTCATTCCAATGTTCTAGAAAAATGACACTTGTAGTCAATTTTTGTCATTCCCAGTAGTTATGTTCTATGAACTCTTCACAAAAACTGAATTAGGAAATACTGAACCATTGTTCCCAGGATAAATCCAATACTAGGTTCCTGCAAGCTTCTGGTGATAACATTTTTTTGGTCAACAAATCAACACTTAACTGTTTTATGTGTATTTCTTAAAGGCATCTTACTTAATATATAGTTGACTTATTAACATGGAACGTAGAGTCAGCAGCACTAGAACTCATGCCTGAACAAAGCTTATCTAACACATACCTTGTATCTATATGATACATGGGAAACTTCTTGCATTTAAGAATGAACACTAGAGAGCGTTTCTGCATTATGCTTGGAGGTCATGTTAAAAATGCAATCATCAACAAAAGGAACAAAAATGGGGAAAATGTAGGGTGCTTTGGTGGCTCAGTTGGTTAGGCAACTGCCTTCAGCTCAGGTCATGATCCTGGAGTCCCAGAATCGAACCCCACTTTGGGCTCCCTGCCCGGCAGGGAGTCTGCTTCTCTCGCTGACCTCTCTCCTCTCATGCTCTCTCTCTCTCTAATAAATAAATAAGAAAAATATTTTTTAAAAATAAAAAAATAGGAAAATGGGACACTAAATAGACCAGTGAAAGGATACTTGTTTGTAGTATAAGAACTAAAACAAGAAGGTAGGGCATCATCTTGTTTGACCCCAGCTGGGAATAGATATGTTGAGTGATTTGAATTTCTTGCTACTCTGTACATATCCCCAAATGACAAAAAAAGCACCATGAGTATTGTTCTGGGAGGTCATACAGAAATTTTAGTTAAAAGGGGAGTTGTCAAATACAGAATCTATGAAAAATGAGACTCCATGATATACTGTTTTATTTATTACCCCTAGAATTACTGTTTTTTTTCCTTGAAAATTGAATTTTACTCTATTCAGATGTTTTCTTGTCTGTGACTACTCAATTTTTATGTGTGTGGGGTCTTTATGGTGATTTGGCATAAGAAGAAAATATTTAAATGAAATTTTAATGAGCAGAGTTGGTTTCTCATTTTTTTGTTCAAGCTGAGAAAGGCAGCTCATCACAAACACAACACCACTTCTCTTTATCATCACTAAGCATCTGTCTCCCATTGAGTCTTGGACCTCAGGAAATGTTCCTATGTATATTTTATGCTCAGTATTATATAGGTTGTACTACATTGGTAACAGCACAAAGTTAAGAAAATAATACAATTTTGGCAATCATATAAACTACAAATAAAAATTTACACTGACATTTATTAACTCTACAACTTTAAAATATTGGTGTCTATGTTTCAATACTTGCAATTCCTAATTATTAAGTAGGCTTAATATTTTGCAATAATATCCTTCACATTTAATGAGAATATATATTTTAAATCATGCATTGTTCCTGCCATAGAGTAGGCAGTAAATAAATGTTATACTTTCTCCTATTTAATAAATATATATTATGATGGGGCACCTGGGTGGCTCAGTTGTTAAGGGTCTGACTTTGGCCAGGTCATGATCCCAGGGTCCTGGGATCAAGACTGCATCTGGCTCCCCACTCAGCAGGGAGCCTGCATCTCCCTCTTTCATTACCCCTGTTTGTGCTCTCTCTCTCTCTCACTGTCTCTATCTCTGTGTCAAATAAATAAAATCTTTAAAAAATGTGGTACAGCTATAAAAAGGCACAATACTGGGGCGCCTGGGTGGCTCAGTGGGTTAAAGCCTCTACCTTTGGCTCAGGTCATGATCCCAGGGTTCTGGGATCAAGCCCCACAGCGGGCTCTTTGCTCCGTCGGGAGTCTGCTTCCTCCTCTCTCTCTGCCTGCCTTTCTGACTACTTGTGATCTCTGTCTGTCAAATAAATAAATAAAATCTTTAAAAAAAAAAAAGGCACAATACAAAAAACACTCTCTTCCCACAGGAAATAAAGTCTACTTTACAAAAAGTTAAAAACTTAAAAGTTAATTAATTTAGATCTCTTAAGCATAAATTAAAAAAAGAAGAAGAAGAAAAAAAAGTCTTATTATCTACCATTTGTTTTTCCAAATGCAGTGATTTGCAGAGCGGGTTCACAGAGTCATAGGGAAGTATGGAAATTTCGCTTGATGACATCTGAAATATATCAAGTAATACATCATTTTTTTTTTTTTACTCTGAAACAAAATCAAGTTGAAAAGTGTTTGGTTTTAAAAAAACGTAAAAGGTTTAACAAGCTTCGAGTGAACTTGGCAAATCATTTCTAAAAAGCACCATAAAGGGAAATATGTCTAAGGAATCAGTTGTCAGGTGTGGCAAAACAACTTGCTGAAAGTGGGAAAATATGTCCTTGGGCAAACCATCTTGACATGGAAAATTTCAAAAGCATCAAATACAATATGAACATTTTTCACTTCCTTGAGTCACTTCATTTGAGCTACCTAACTCACAAAGGAATATATATTTTTTTAAATTAACCGGGGTCATCATGCCTAAAGCTATAAAATAGCAGGCCAAAAAAAGAAAAAAGTACAATCAATAATAGCAACAGAAGGGAAAATATGGTATTTTTCCCTTTTATCTAATGATAATGAAGGAACTATAAGATAGGCAAAATATATTATTCCCATGGGAGTTTTACAAAGTCTCTAAGAACAAAAGATTTTTCCTGATGATAATAAATATTTTAAATGAGGTTTTCCAAGACATTTTTTTAATGCATTACAAAATAGACATGTGCTAACAGAAGATAATTAATAGTTGATTGGTTAAAAAAACATGACTTTTTCCTAATATCTCAAAAAGAAGTATAGCAAGCATTTATAATTATTCTAGCATAGCATATTTTACTCATCTAGAACAAACACCTAGAAAGTGTATAGGTAACAAATATCACATTACATTATATGATGTTGCAAGAGTTTATAATGGAAACATTTGTTCTTGTAGCTTGGCAATAAGAATCTTTAAACTAGGAATGAGAGTCATTTTAATGGACCTTTGATTTCTACAAATTTCAGTCCTCCAATAAAAATCCCAAATGGTATTGAAGATAAATGGTTTGATGAATTAAGCCAGTTCAAACACTGGCATCAATATTTTGTATCATTCAGATGAAAAAGTGGTAGGAAAAGGAAGGAGTTTTGGAAAATCCTAACCATGTGACACATCATATATATGAGGAATGGCAGAAAGCAAGCAAGCAAGCAAGCATATTTGTCTCATTCTCTCATTTTCTCTTTTAATCCAAAGCAGTGAATTTCAGAAGTAACCAAAGTGAACTAGTTTAAATGATTTGTATTGGAGAAGACATTAAATAACCAAGAAAGCATCAAGGATTCCATTTGTGTCTCAGAGTGAAGCGCTTCCCTTCACTTGTTTAAACTTTTCAAAGCAACATGGGAGGATTACCTCCACCCCTGTTCAACCTTTTAAATCCACCTGCAAAATTAAGTTTTGTAAAATTTTTGCCAGTTCTGTCTTTTTGAAGTTTTACCTTTTCAAGAATGTTTGATGGACTCCATTGCATTTATGTCGGGTAGCTTGTGGCCAGAGAAAAATAGAAACTACTGATGGAAATGCTGACCTACATGAAACATTTTTTCACTGAGATGCAGAGGGCCACACTGGCACATATAATGGGTTTCCTATCTCAGCCTATCTTGGATATGCTTTACTGAACCTTTTACTTTGTGTCTGTTTATTTGCTAGTCTCTCCTTGACTCACTTTGAACTATTTTTCACCCAGATGATAGGAAGTATTTTGGAGCTAAGCAGGCACTTCAGTGAAACCAAAATGGTTTCTGTGTTCAGTGTTCTCTAAGCTGCCCCTAATAATTCACATTGCAAAGTTCCTCCATTTGGTGACTCTTCAGTTTCCAGAGCTAGTCAGGTGTGTCAGGCTAAGGGCTTGTGTTAGAAAAAAAGTACTATATGTTCCCAGTTCGCTTTTGAACCATAACTGTTTGGTAAAAGGACTTCTCAGTAGAAGAAATGTACAGAAATCCAAACTTACGGGTGGGCTGCTTCTTTTTGATTCCTAAAGATGATGGTTCCACATCAGAATAAGTGAGGACTCAAGGCTGCAGCATCTACTTGAGCCTGCATGTGTCACCGCTACTTTAAGTATAAAAAAAAAAATTCAAATAAATTTATTCACTAGACTAGTAAGAAATTGTTTCCACCTTGCCTTTTAAGCTGCTCTAGAATCACAATAATGCAGATGTTCTGAGAAGGAAACTTACAGTATGAGTCAATGAAATTTTGATTAAAATTCTACCTTCTCTGAAACATCTAAACATTTCCTGTTTTAAATGCTCTATATGCTGATGACTAAAGCTGATATAATTAAAAACCAAACTGCTAAGCATGTAAATGTGGATATTTAGAAAGTTGGGGTATATTCAAGGTTCTAAATGCATACCTTATCATTTATAATATGTAATAAGGGTTGTTCACCGTTAACTAAAAAAAAAATTGGAATAATCAATTTAAAAAGGTCGAGTCTAATAGGAGTTAGCCGTGTTTTCTCCTATGACTAATGATTCATTTTATAAGCCTAAGTTTGTTTTTCTATAAACTAGGACATACTCTAAATATTCTGCCAACTATTGAGTTGGCCAAAAACAAACAAACAAACAAACAAACTTCATGTCAGTGAACTTTGAAATGAGCTGTCCTATCTTTCAGATAAATAAAATTCATATAAACTATGAAATTGGAGCTTTTCCTTTTCCTTCCTTCTTTACCTCCTCTATTTCTTTCATTGGCTTCTTTGTTCATAATGATGTTATTGTGGTATAAAGCCACTATTATATTGAAAAATACAATTTGGCACTTATGTGATATGGATGTTAAAGGATATAGTTTTTCATGGTGATGACTTTGACAAACAAATTATCATTGTTAACAACTCTCAGATCTTACTTAGAATATGAACTCTGAAGTAGTTACCTAAGGACCTTCATATTTAACTTTAAAAACTGTTCTCAGTATACAAAGAACATTATTTGCCAACTTGTATTTAACAATCAGAATACTTGGCACTGAATAAAAATTTTGAATTCTGCCTAGTCATTAATGCATTAATGGGATTGAGTCCCAAAATTAAAGCCAATCTACAGAAAGATATGCTATCTAAGGTAATGCCATAACAAAATGTGCTGTAATTTAATTCACTCTCCATATAGAAGAAAGAGAATCACTTGAAAATCTATAATGAAGGCCCACATTTGCTGTTGTGGGAACAAATTAAAAAAATATTTTCTAGAATTATTTTTTAAACTATTAGCTTCTGTGTTCTCATGTTATACTATTAACACTAACCTAACTGAAACATTTTTCATTTGTTTGCATGTTATTTTGATTGTTGCTGTTGTTGCGCTTGACTAAAGAAAATACAAAACATTTACATAAATTTACCATAATGCCCGAAAAAGGGGAAAAAAGTTTATTTGTTCAAGTAAAACAATATATATTAATATGCAACTTAAATTCTTCAAACTCAGATTTAAAAATATAACTTCTGGGGGCGCCTGGGTGGCTCAGTGGGTTAAGCCGCTGCCTTTGGCTCAGGTCATGATCCCGGGGTCCTGGGATCGAGCCCCGCATCGGGCTCTCTGCTCGGCAGGGAGCCTGCTTCCTCCTCTCTCTCTGCCTGCCTCTCTGTCTGTTTGTGATCTCTCTCTGTCAAATAAATAAATAAAATGTTTAAAAAAAAATAAAAATATAACTTCTGACTAACGTATTTTCTTCTGTATAATCACTGCTTTCTTTTGGGCATGAAGGGAGGGAATAAGCATTTTGTCTCCTGATTAATAGTGATACAAACTATCGATAAAATGTAGCCAGTTAATAAACAGTTATTATCTACTGTCTCCTGAAATTCCAATAATATAAGAGAAAGGAAAAAAAAGCAGATGGGTGGGTAAGGGAATGAAATTCACAAAACCTAAGAAACAGGAAAGGAACATAAAATTTTGGAAGTTGGTTGTTAATGCATAAGAAAAAGCTTAGACTTAAGTTGGTGCATTAGACTGTGGGTTTGCTCTCTGGGAAGGTTTGAACAACATGAGTCATGTTGGACACGCTAAACATGGCTTTTGGCAGTAACACATGCTGACAACAGATGAGTAGAAACTTGCACATTGAAAGTTGAGAAGGCTAACAAAATATGTGCTCAGCTCCCCATAGGAGGTTTAGATATCCCTATTCTTACCCATCAGAAGGACAATAAAAGATTTCTCTTCAGAAATTAATCAGGGATAATGAATTATAAATATTTTTAGTCAGAGGCCCAGCCAGATCAATCTATAGAAATGTTCCAATCTATAATGATGCCTAGTCTCACAGAGATTTTGGTGGATTTTATTGTTCTTTATTCTTGACTATGGACAGAGGACCAGGAATCCTTAGGCAATTGAGGAAATTTTCTAATATGAAAGATTAATTAATATAATGAAGAAACACTCTGGAAACAGACATGGGATAGAAAAGATCTTTTAAAAATCTGACTACTGTATATTGTGCTTTTTAAAAAGTATGATGATATTCTATCTATTCTAAAGGCTGTATACAGTAAAATATTTAGAAAACACTTGCATTGAAAATAAATATGATGGCAGTAAGGAAAAAAATTAAGATAAGTATTGGAACTTAAAGTTGATAAACTATTCCATATTGAGAACAAAACTACATCAATATTAAAAATACAAAAAAAGACATAGGTTAGAAAACCAGAGCATGTTATACTATATGGTTAATAAGAGTTCCAGAAACAGGGAGTAGAGGAAATGATAGGATGTTTTCAAGGGATTGTATTTTACTTACCAGAATTAAGACATGTTTTTCTTGATTGAAATTGTCCTTAGCTAAGTAGCAAGCAACAAAGAAAACCCACACTGATACAAAATATTAGAACATTAGGATTAAAGCCCTAAATCATCCAAATTTTAGAAGAAAGTCCTTACATCAACCAAAGAATAGAAAAAAGAAAAAAAAAGGCATATTCTACTTTATCCAATACCATAAGTTAGAAGATAGTGCTCTTTCTTCAAAATTTTGATGAACCTTGTTCCCAGCCATAATTCTATATGGAAGCAAACTGGCAACTAATTTACTCATTCAAATATTCAATTATTCAAGTATTTTTGAATGCCTACTATGACTCAGGCAGTCATAATAAGGAGAAAATATATTATAAAATAGAAAAAATTCTACTTTAATGTAGTAAATATTTTAATAGTGGAGAAAAAATAAATAAGTAAAACTAGAGAATTTGAGACCATGATAAGTGATGAGGACAACAAATAAAGTAGACCAAAATAAAATTAATTAATTAAGCCAGTCCTAATCTTCTGAACAAAAATAGCATATCTTTAATAAAATGCAAATTATAAGATAAAATACACACCAAATTTAGACTTTTAACATGTGTATTCACATTTCTGAAGGAATCATTAGAAGTATAGATTCATATAAATTTCAAATTAATTAAAGAAAAAAACGGAAAGGATAAAAACGGAAAGGATAAAATTTTTGAATCCATTTAAAAGCTGACGGGAAAAGTAAAAGAAACAGTGTTAAAATAATTTTGACAATTCTGAGATGGCACAAAACTGATATGGAAAGTAACCCACAGTTTCAGTGATTCCTTGAGCAAAAAATGCTAGGTTTTTATTTTGGTTTAGTTGAAATATATTTAAGATGTAACATTGGATACATTTAACAATGAAATATATTTGACATGTAACATTGTACACATTTAAAGTGTATAAATGTTAATTTGATATGTGTATGTATTGTAATATGATTGTCATTTTAGCAATAATAACACCATATAATTACCTTTTCTCTTAGTGGTTACCTTTTTCTCTTAGTGGTTGGAGTAATTAAGTTCTAATCTGTAGCAAGTTCGATTATTGTAATACAGTATTGTCTGAATTTCACTATAACATGTATTAGCTTTGTAGAATTTACTACTGTTATGAGTTTGTATCTTGAACATCTGTCCTATACCATATATATATATATATATGTATATATATATATATATATAACATCTGTCCTATACATCTGTCCTATATCCTATATATATCTGCCCCTTATCCCCTGGTAACACTTAGATGTGGAATCTTAAAAAAAAAAAAAAAAAGAAAAAAAACAAACAAAAAAAATACATTTTAAAGATGGAGAAAAAAAGACTTTGCCAAGTACTTTCTAAGACCTAAACAAAACAAAACAAAACAAAAAAGTTGTTGTTAGTAATCTTGGAGTTGTTCTTTTTAGTTCTGTATGTACTCAGACATTATTATAAAGTAGTCTTTTGTCCTGTTCCTTCATAATAACCAAGTAACTTTATAAGATGTTGGTTTCTCTGAAATTGCTTATGTTCAAGAGAACACCATAGATTCTCCGTTAGAGTAAGGTCAATTTTCTCTTGAAAATAACCAGATGCTTTTATTTTTCCCTCAGTTCCTGCTCTTCTTAGTCACCATTTAAGACAAAGAATAGCTTCTTTGGGGATTTGTTTTGCAGTCTTCTATAATAAAAGAAATATAAAAATATATGGATAAATAGAAAACACAAAGTAAAATCAGAAACTCCTAAATCAATATAAGTGTAGTAAATTTTTGATATAAAAAATGAGGATGTCAATTGAATTCAAAACCATAATTATATTCTGTCTATAGCAAAGCTAACTAAATTATAAGGACACAAAGAATTAAACAGTAAAAACTAGAAAAAGAATAATACCAAGATAATACTGATACAAACCAAAGTTCATATAGGTCACCTGTTAATAAATAAAATAAGCTTTAAAATAAAAACATTGTTAGAAATACACTCACTATTTTCCTGTTAAAACGTCCAATTTATCAGGAAGATACATACATAATAAACTTGTAGATTTTAATAGGATAATTTCAAAATAGATAAAATAAAAAGCCCAGAAACACCCATTCCATCTAATTTTCGAGGTCATCTCCATCTCCATACAAATTGTTTGTTGATGTTATTCTTAACATATGAATAAGTTAATAGGAATTATACCTAAAAGTAGGTTTCTACCATAACAAAACCTTAATTAAGAAGTTGGTACTGGGAGGCAAAGTCTTTGTTGAAACTATAGTTTATAGTAACTCAAAATATTTCTTACAAGTCTGCTTAGTCAGAAGCTCTTGGGGAATGGTTAGAAAGCTTAAACAGCGATTGTTGGTGTGTCGATCGCCTTTGGTTATTTACACAAAAGAAATGAACCCGGGGAAGAATTGGCCAGTTTTCAGTTAGAAATTGAAAGATATAGATTTTTTTGGTAATACTATGTTCTGAAAATATAATCTTACCTAGAATAAATTATTCAGAGGGTGATTGAAATGATTTAGAGGAAACAACACTGGAAAAAAAAAAAAAAACCTTCTGTGTTCAATCAGTTCTTTGAACTATTTGATATGACAGAAATAAAAGATCAGACACCAAATTAATTCAATTAGTGAACTCCTAAAAGAAGTACAACTTTTGAGTGAGAAACACAAAGGCTAAAGCTATTGAATGATCCCAATTCTATCAAAGTTTGAAAATCTTTTCAACTGAAACTAACCTGTATAAGAATTTGGGACAGTTTCAAATTTTGAGATTTTTAACAAATATAAGATAAATTTATGTCAGACTTAACTTGAAAAATAGTTGTATTTAATATTTTTATTTTAACCTGCAAGACAGTTTTGTTTGTGGACATTTATTTTCTCTCTAGGAGATGTCTTAATACACAGTGTGAATATGTGAATACCATTTTTTAAAAAATCAGTACTTCTCATGATGTTACTTGATTTCATTGCAGAATTTTAATAGGCAATATTAGACAATTTGGTGGCAAATTATTTGAGAAACTTTCATTCTTGAGTACTGTGTGATTTCCGAATGTACTTAATTAATTGAGTCATTCTTCTGACCCATTACAGAAATTTCTGGCCCTAAATTCTACACTACCTACCCTAAGTTTCTGGTTTCCTTCCTGTTTGTTGCCCACCTCTTTTTCTAACTATTATAAAGGAGGTTAATTATCATGCTGGGTGAGAAAATGACAGCAATGGGTTCACATTTCTGAAATGAGCTAATTTAGGAACAAAACAATGCACAGGGAATTCAGCCCAATCTTTTCTTGTCCCTCAAAATCAACAGAAAATATAGAAGTGCATTTTTTGCAAATACTGCATTCCCTTTGGAGGGGGTTATCCTGTGTAGAGTTTGGGATCATTAGGGAGACCTCGAGCCTATTTGACGCTAAAATCAAACTGTCTTCCAATCTAGCTTGACAAGTTATGAAATTTTTCTTTTAGTGTCTTACTTGATGAGTGTGTTGTTTTATTTCTCAATTTATTCATAACTGGAATAGGGAAAATGAGTGCTATTTACTGACCTCTCAAAAAGAACGAATAAAAAAAGAGAAAGAAACACATAACATGGGCATTAATTATGTAAATTCTCTAACTTGGGACAAAATCTTTAGGCTGATGATTCTGATTTATATTTTTCTTCCCATCAACTCTCTTCTAAAACTGAATTTCTATAAGTACATTTTCTATACAGTCGTCTCATAAAATAGGTCAATCTTAATAAACTCATAATTAATTCATCCTTATATGTTTATCTTACTTTATTTCTTATTTATGTTTATAAACCTTAAAGCATCTAATCCAGAGGTTATACATGACACTGAGATCTAATGGAATCAAGGCTATTATAGGTATAGCCTGTCATAGACCTAGGAACTTATAGAATTTCATAGTCCTACAAATTCACTATTTATTTAGAAAAGGTTGGCAGAGTATAATTCAACAGTTAATTAAAATGGAGGATTTTTCTTAGCAATGATATCTTCCTTGATCATTCCCAGTAGGAATGATTACCAAAGCATAGAAGAGGCTATAATTAGAGTTGAGGTGTACTCAGATGTGGCATTTTAGGAAGCTGATGCTGTTGGTAAAAAATTAAATTAAGGGTAGAAATTAAGGTCAGGAGTAAACAAATGGAGAAGATGAGGTAAAGAATATAGACATTTTATGTGGATGAAAAAGTGAAAAAGGCAAGCGTATACTCTCCAGAACATGAAAAATTCTAGGTTTAGTACACACTTATCCTTCTAGTTTCTCTAATACATTGGCCTGACCATGGCTTACCATGTAAATAATTAAAATGTAGTCAATCAAAAAATAAATAAATAAAATATATTCAGTTAAGTAAAAAAGAGCATAATATTCAGAACTGCTACTACATAATACTCATAACGGCTACTAAAATGAATTTAAATAGAATTTGTCTCTCCATAAAGCCAACAATTGACTTATTTCCTCGAAGGACTAAACCTCTGTCAAATATCCAATCTAAAATATTGAGTTACTGTAGGCAGAGAATCACAGGTAGAAATTTCTTTAATTAGTCTGAGCACATCTCTCAGAGGAGTAAACTAAATCATATCCACTTTTATTTACCTCTTATCTCCCCCTCCCCATTGTATCTTTCTAATTTTCTAGAAGTACTTTACTCTCTTGAAGTGTCTCATTTTAGATATCATAGTACATGCAGTGTTACATGTTAGCATTGCTAGAGTTTGATCTAGTCTAAATGAGTTAATACTTTTCATTAGTATCCACGGAGGCCATTTAACTCTAAAGTGTCCTCTGATTCCCCCAAAGTCACAACGAACTAATGATAATGCCTTCTATCTTTGAAAATGGATTTTCGTTAAAGGAATACAGTAGTCTTCCCTTATCAGAGGTGCCGTATTCTGCAGTTTTGTTACCTGTAGTCAAGTCAACTGTGATCTGGAAGTAGATGATCCTCCTGATGAATCATCAGATCACTAATAGCCTAACATTATGTCACAGAGCCTACATCATTCACCTCACTTTGTCTCATCATGTTAGCATTATATCGTATCACATTATCACAAGAAGAAAAAGGTTGAGCAAAGTGTGGTAAGATTGTTTGAGAGTGAAACCATATTCATTAACTTTTATTGTAGTGTATTGTTACAAAGTTTCTATTTTATTATTAGTTGTTGTTTTTCCTACTGTGCTTAATTTATAAATTATACTTCCCTCATAAGTACGTATATACAGAAAAATCATAGTATATATAGAGTTCGTTATTATCTGCAATTTCAGGCATCCACTGGGAGTCTTAGAACCTATTCCCTGTGGATAAGCAAGTCCTAATGTACTCTGAGCAGAGAGCCCAATGTGGGGCTCGATCCTAGGACCCTGAGATCATGACAAGAGCTGAAAGCAGAGGCTTTAACCCACTGAGCCACCCAGGCACCCCACCAAAACTTTATTTTTAAAAGAAGAATTTGAAGTGGCATTATTTTTGCAGAGTAGGTATTTTATATTAACCAATCATTTGAATTCTCTAAATAATTATGGCAAAAATATACATTTCTCGGGAAAATTGTGCTGACAGTCTACTTAGCTCATGCTGGTTTTCATATATTCTAGGCTAATTTCAGTTTTAAGGATGCCACCTTCTTTATTGCAACTGTATATCTCCATTCTCAATGATATTACGAACAGGTCAGAACTGCCTCTTCAGTTAGTCACATCATTTCTAGAATACTTCAAAACATCCAGAAGTAAAAAGCTATTTTTCTTTAGGAAAGGGGCAGAAAGGAAGGAAAGTGATCAGCAGATTCAAAGCTCCTTAGTTAAACAATATTAATTTCATATAGCAGCTCATGGGAAATTCCTATACATTTTACATTATATGTGTATACACGTGCAATGTATAAATTATATATTTATTTTCAAGTTTTAGTTATTAATGCTACTTAAAGCTATTAAACAAAATATAATGTACTAACAATAATCAGTAGAAATTTCTTTTCTTTTCATTAAAAGAGCTGGCTGATTACACAATGGAATTGCTCAAGTTTGCTGCTGATTTTATCATTGAATTAGCTTGTGAATAATATATAAAGGAAAAAGAAGACCCAAATTCCATCCCACTGCCATCTGGCTTGAGAGGATAAATGTCATATGCAATTGGCATACTCTTGCCTAAGATAAATCTCTAACCTTTTATGTAAATTCTAAACCATGTTGTCTTCACAGGCACAGAGGGAAGAATGATCTTCAAAATTATTTTTAGAACAGAGAATGCCAGACTAGATAAATCACCAGTGTTATTCCAAATGATATAGTCTATATTCCCAAGTAACAAGGTAATAGGTAAAGTTCTCATGTTCTCGCTAAGGAAAATGAGAAATAGCTAAATATATAGTATAATGTGTTTATTATTCTGGAAGGATGAATCAAAATATTAATGGGAAACAATTCACATAAAAATTTTTATGGTTATTTTACACTCTTAAAGTTGTATTTTATTCATAATATGTTTTGAAATATTTCATATTGCAATTCATCACATGGTGCTAAATTAATTATGTAGCTGTGTTTTTAGGAATTTCATTCACAGTGAGCTGTGATACTATAATACTATATGAAGCATATAAATATAATGAAAATTTTATGTCACTAAACTTCTGTGTTTAATTTTTTTGTAAAATTTAAACTGTAAATTTGTATTGCCCATATATAACAGTACCACTGTATCTTTATCAATATACTTTACAGAAAAATTATGGAACTTTTACAAAAATTATAACTAGTTGGGTTTTTAAAAATTACTTTATGGAGGGCCTACCGCGGGAGCGCGAGGGACGCCACGAATTCCGTTTGGAGGCATCTTTGAGCTCGCCGAGTAGACACCATGAGCAAAGCTTACCCTCCGGAGCTGAAAAAATTTATGGACAAGAAATTATCATTGAAATTAAATGGTGGCAGACATGTTCAAGGAATATTGCGGGGGTTCGATCCATTTATGAATCTTGTGATAGATGAATGTGTGGACATGGCAACTAGTGGGCAACAGAACAATATTGGAATGGAAGTAATACGAGGAAATAGTATCATCATGTTAGAAGCCTTAGAACGAGTATAAACAATGGATGTGTTCATCAGAAGAATCAACTGCTTCCACATGTCCCCTCTCCATAGTACCTGTTTTACTACAATATAAAAATCAGATCGTGTGCATTTTCATACTGAGCTTTTTTGTTAAATAAACTTTTATAATAGCCAAAAAATATTACTTTATGGATTCAAAAAGCATAACCTATTCAGAGTAAAATAACTATAACAGTAAAATACTTCATTTACATATAAATACAGGCAAAGAGAGAATCATGTATGAAACAGGTTTATAAAAGTATCATGTTATCTTATCACCCAGAGATATATAGTGTTTAAATATTGTCTAATTCTATGTATATTAAAATGCAATAATTACTATAAATGTAGGTGTATAAAAAATGACAGCATAATTTATTTTTTCTCATTGGACAGTATATCCTGGAGTTTTTTTCTTGTTAGTATCTCTAGAACTGTCTCAATATGTTTTTCATTTTTTTTGAGAGAAAGAGGGAGAGGGAGGAGGGGGAGGGGCAAAAGGTGAGGTAGAAAGAGAATTTTAAGTAGGCTCCATGCCCCGTGCCTACACGGGGCCCCACATGGGGCTAGATCTGACCACCCTGAGATCATGATCTGAGCCTAAATCAAGAGTCATATGCTTTAACCCCCTGAGCCATCCAGGCATTCCAGAACTGTTTCAGTTTGTTTTTTGTTTTCTGTTTTTTGGTTTTCTTTCTTTTTTTTTTTTTTTTACTAGTCCTATACAATTCTATTATATCATTGCACCATCATTTATTAAATAAGAGAGTGCATGCATATAATTAATATTATTATCCTGATACATAAAATGGAAAGATGGGCAAAGGATAGTGAAAGTTAGCACCAAGTAATATACTTACTGATGGCAAGTATGGTGGGTTTGTTGTTCAATCTGTAGTGTGCATGGTCATCAAAGAAGCAAAAAGGGGGAGGCAAAACCATCATTTTATTTTTCTTTCATTGGCTAAAATATAGCTGTCAGACATAAAACTTTCCACAATGGGCACTTCGGGTTCAGATAGTTTAAACTCTATATTGTCAATAAACAGAAGTACTTTTTTCTTGTCAAGAGGAAAAATAGAGAGGAAAGGAGGTGACAAATAAAAGAGTAAGAAAGAAGATAAATAGTTTTTCTTACTTCAAGGATTGAACTTTAAAAGTCCTAAGGACACAGAATATATCACATTGATATTTTTGATAGTTTTCTCAGAATCTTCTAACACACTTTTTCTTCTCTATTTTCCCCCAAACAGCCATGATTTCTTTCTAATTCAGTCCCATTGTCAGCATCTCCATCAATTTGGTTCTTCCATTTTTCCTCTGATTCCACAAAGAACACTGAAAGTCCCTTTTAGACCATAAGTAATATTTCAGAGTGCTAAGTATTTCCCAATGATTTTTCTTGTTTACATGAAAGAGTAGAAAATGGTACCATCAAATAAAAAGCTGCAATTTTCTTGCTAAATTCTTTATTGGAGATGGAGAGTTACATCTTTCAATTGCACATTTAATCAATAGTTATACTGGTTTGGTAGATAAAGTATTGAAATTTTGAGTGGATTTATATACTGAAATTTCTGCCCATTCATTCTTTAATGGAAAGCATCCAACTCGCTTATATATTAGGTCCCTAGCAAGCACAATGCTGATGCCTACTCTACCTTCCTGAAAATAGCTGATGGAAAAAAATGGATGGGCCCCTGACCTAAACTGGCCAATCAGATTCTGCTCTCAGTAACCTGGAGATTAGGTGGATGAATCGTAGTTGGTGTCTATATGTAATTTCATTTTTATTGGCTTTTAGCAAATTGACCCCCGCCTCCAAAGAAAATTGCCTTATAATTAATCACAATTTTAGTTAGTCCAAAATGGGGAGAGACAACTAAACAAAAGAAAAATAGGAATGAAAAGGCAAACCATTGTCAAAACCAACACAGTTCAGAGCTTTTTGACATCTGATTTAAAGCAAGATGAAGACACCATGTCATATTCTACATGTGCTACACACACATACACACACACACACACAAACACACAGAATTTATCTCCAATTACTTTCTCACTGGTGGACTTAAAAAATCCTGGGCCAGGGAGATTATCCAAAGGAAAATGAGAAATATACTGTAACAGGCAGAATGGCAGTCTAAGGGACCCAAAGAGATAGGCTGATACTTGATGTAATCACACATATCATTTTTCCACCTAAAACAGGAAATATTACATGTTTTAGATCACTGATCAATCTATAATATGACATTTATTTATCAGTACATTCTCAGTTCTAAATGGAAGCTACATTTTATTTATTTATTTGCTAAAATACTATTTTTTACATAATTTCTACACTCAACATGGGACTCAAACTCACAATCTGGAGATCAAAAGTCTCTTGCTCTTCCCACTGAGCTAGCCAGGCATCCCTTTAATATATTTCAATGATTATATTGGGATTATTCGAAATGTCCATATTCTGCAGAATAAAAATGTCACACTTGTAGTAAAATGAGAATACACTAATGAAAATATGGAACTCATCTTGATGTCATGGACTCAAGAAGGCTTCATGCCATGACCATGAATGCAATAGTTTGATCAAATTTTAAGCTGCTTTCCAAAAATGGAGGGGATATTCTTGACATTTTACTTAAAATGGTTGTATTTTGATAAAATATTTGATTATTGGAATTAGATATTTGGGAGAAAATATCTGTGCACTGACTAATCAAGGGAAATAATATCATGAAAATTTTTTTTTATCACTAGGTTCTGATTTTTTGTGTACTGTTTCTCCATATAGTGGGGTGTTTCCTCACCAGCAATATTTGTACTGTGTGACTATTCTCTAATGACTGAGTGACTAAATAGTCTTTGGAAGTACGTTTGAACTAATCACAAGACTATTAAATTTGAGAATTTGAGATGGGATTGTCAAAGAGCAAATTGGGCTCAGTAAATGTTAGGAAGTTTAATATACATGCATTATAGAAGGTGAAGGTATTCTCCTGAATAGGAATGGAAAGGGAGGAAAAAGTAGTCCAAAGGAGAGATGATCTTAAGCAAATGAGTCAAATTTTAATGAAAGTGCTTATGTGTACATACACACTATACCTGCATGCTCTTTGTAGCTCTATAATTCTTGGTCCTGATTTCCTTCAGATTTCTTGTTCTACTTGTTCTCCTGCGTCCTATTATAAAATAAAAATCACAGCAAATGATGCATTTTATTTAACTTTTTCTCTAAAACTACTTTATATTATTTTCTTATTTAACCATTTGGCAAGAAACATACAACTCTTTATAACACTTTTACTGACAAAATGCACCATAGTCCTGAGAGCATCCACCAAGAAGATCAGGGGAAAACATCAGCATAAATCAGATTGTTTCTTTTTGTCAGTTCAACAGTCCCATACTCTTTTACTGAGCAATAACATAAATCAAAGCCAGACGTGGAGGCACTATGATTTCATAAATGAATAAGCCATATTGCTCACCCCGAATCAGCTGGTTAAGAATGATAAATAGTGGATCAAAAACAAAAATACTAAATAATATGTTTATGACATAGTGTCTTTGTATGTGATTTTCTCCATTTGAAGCACTTTCTCTCATTCCCCAACATTACTCTGTCTTTCCCGTGGTGAATATAACTCTTAAATTCTACTGGTATGTGTGTTCAAGTTCTTATCATACTGTATTTTTTTTTTCTCTTCCCTCTGTTACTAATCCCTATGTTCTTGAGGCCAGGTATCATCTACTTTTTTTTTCCTGTTAGTCTCCAATGCTTCACAAAACAAGCTCTGAATAATTAATATAGAGAATTTTTTAAGACATATATTAGCATGAAATCAAATCCTCCCTATTAGAAGAAGAAATAATTTACACAATTATCAGTAAATTAATCAGATAAAATTAGAAGAAATAACATAAAAATACCAAAGTCACAATGTATTTTAAAAAAAGGAAAAGCAGTTTCATATATTTTCTGCTAATAAATTCCCAGTTGTTATTTATGACATGAAAAGGTGACTTCTACTTTAGGGTAACAGTCAAAAATTTGTATTTAGAACTTTCTCTTGATAAAATGACTCCAGTAAAATTTATTTTTGCTTCCCTAAAGAACCTTTCTTCAAATAATCTCTATGCTCATTTTACTGGTTGCAGAGTCAGTTTCCTGTGTTAGGTTTGTACACCTCATCAGAGAATGGATACAAAATGCTTTTCTCTATGAATGACCTTTCTCCATTTGTTCTTAGCTGTTTACTACAGGGCTGAAAGAAACCAAAACTCCCCCATTCAAATGTGGAACTCAAATTAGCAAGCACTGGGTGCTCCAAAGATATGGTAAATCCTGTGCTACAACCTGAGATTACCAAGATTAAATACTACAGTCGCTGTGAGGGGGGAAAAAAATCAATGTCTGTTCCCCCAAAGGGAAATTCATAGACAAACAAAAAATTATCTTAAAAAAAAAAATCACACCTTAAAAGAGCATATGTATACACATCACTTCTTTCTCTCAGCCATCGCTTTGCTCCTATAATAAAAAACATCATCGTGTCCCTACGTAATTCCATTTAGATCCTCTTCCAAACAATATTCCACTTACATCCTCTTCCTCTTCCAAACTTAGATCCTTCCACTTAGATCCTCTTCCAAACAATATTATGTGTAGTCATCAATTTATATAGTTTGTTTAACATTAAATATAAATGTTCATTAGAAACATTTCCATATAATTATTACATGAGATGATTTAGTTCTTATTCTTCTCTAAGAAGTCTATTTGTTCCATAATGTCCCTCATGTATTTTATTGTTCTCATAAAAGCATAAAGACAAATAATTTTACTCACCAATAATTCTTTGAAGAAATGTATTTAGAGCTTAACTTGGAACTCTACATATACACCTCTTCAATACAATGCAAACATTCAAGATCACATACTGTTTCATAAGGAACAGTATGGCTTATTATAAGTATTATAAGTATAAGTATTATATAATTATAAGTATTATAATTATAATAAGTATGGCTTATTATAAATTATAGATTGATGAAAAGACTGGGAAAAAATGGACAAGTATATAAGCACTTGACATAGAGATAAATGCTAATCACTGGTGGGGTATGTCACAGAGACAGAGGGCTAGTGGGACATCTAAAGCTTTAGACATGCCTTTAGAGCTGTTAATGGGCAGTGGTTGTGTTTTTACGTTCATATGAGACCAGCTCTGGACAATAGAGTTAAATGACATTGGTCACAATATACCTCCCTTATACTCTTTCAACTTCTCTCAAATCATGGGGACCACATGTAAAAGATGATGATGGCACAAATTAGAAAGAATCTAGATTCCTGAATTACTTATTAAGTAGAGCCATGAATTTCCCAACCAAGAATATCTGAGATGAACTCTGTATGAGTGAGAAATAATTTTTATCTTATTAAGCCACTGAGATTTTTTACTCATTTATTATAAACCTGTATTAATTGTCCTAATAGAGAGAAGATAGGATTTGAATAAAATGGCATGCAGGACTGGAATTAATCAGAACCCCACTCTTCCCTGCTATACGTTTTTCTTCGTATACATTACACTGTTTCCGCATTTTGTCCTCATTACATCTTGAAAGACTGGTGTTCAGGAGAACTCAATAGGGTAGGAGTAGAGAGCAGGATGGACATAAGGGATAGGAAAAGAAAAAAACAAAAAGAGGACTTTCTTATCTTTCACCCTTTGTTCATGTTTCCAACATATAATATGGGAGTCAGGAGAAAGCGGGCATGTGATTTTGTGTGATGAAAAATAGCAGTAAAATGGATTTTACCTTTCTTTCTTTCTCACCCTGTATTTGGCTCCACAATTACCAACCAGAGTTAAAGTCGTAAACTGTGAGTGGGTTGAGAGAAGAGTCAACACTGTAAGGATGTTCCTATGCTATCACTCTCAGTGAGTGAGGAAGCACAAACACTTAATATTGGTACCTTAAGTGAAGAAATGCATGTACTAATTAAGCCATTCTCATAGGCATTTCTCATGATGACTGCTTATTAGAAAACCAATTAAATCTTTTAAATTTTCTTAAAATGATTCAAACCCTTTATGTTTAACAACATGCTAAATGCAAATATGTTGCCTAATGTCAGATGAAGAGAACTGAGATAATCAAAGCTAGATTGCATGGCATTGTACTATTATTGATATGTGAAGTTGCCTTTTTTATTTTATATATTTATTACCTTTTAGCATGATAGCCTCCATTTCTCCTTTCCTCAAGACAACCATTATTCTATTCTCACTACTGTGTTCTTTTTCATTTGTATGAGTTTCTTTGGGGTAGCATAATGATATTTCCAGACCAAAAAAAAAAAAAAAAGCTTACTGAAAATGATCATGGAATATTAACTTATAATAGACTAAAACTAGTGTACTTTGCTATCTCAAATATAAGCCCTCAAGCCATGCTCCCAGGAAAACATTTAAATACTGGTCTAAAAATGCTACCAAAGTAAGATCAGGTAGTGACAATGTCTCAAAATTTGCAAACACACACACGTCATATATTTATGAATTAATTAGCTCAGGCTGCCATAACAAACTATCACAGACTACACGGCTTACAAAAAAAAAAAAAAATCACTTTCTCACCACAGTCCTGGAAGTTAGAAAATTCAAAATCAAAGACTGGCAGGGTTTGGTTTCTGGCAAGAGCTCTCTTTCTAGCCTACAGAGAGCTACCTTCTACTGCATCCGTACCTGGTGCAGGAGACAGACATTATTTTCTCTTCCTCTACTCATAAGACCACCAATCCTGTCAAATTAGAATCTACCCCTAGTGACCTCATTTAACCCTGACTTAACCTGATTACCTCCTAAAAGCCCTGTCTTCAAATAAGATCACATTTGTGGGTAGAACTTCAACAAATGAATTTGAGAGGGGGCAAAATTCAGCCTTTAGGCAAGGTGTATCTTATACACACATAGAGACCTACAATTAGTCATACAACTATCTGAAGGAAGAAGACTCTAGGCAAGAGAATTGTGAAAGCAAAGTATCTAAGGAAAGAATATTTAAAGCAGCAAGAAGACAATGAGTGTCGCTAGAACAGAAAATTAAGAGGGAGAAAAGTGGAAAAGAGGTCAAAAACCAGATTGCATAGAATTGCATAGGCATTTAGCTGTAGACACTTTGGCTTAAACTCTTAGTGAAAATGAGAACCATTGGAGCATTTGAACAGAAGAGTAGTATAATCTGGCTTAAGTTTTAAAATAATTAATATTATTGCTCTGTTGTGAAGTGAAGATGGGGGATGGCAAAAATGGAACCAGAGAGCATCTAGGTGGCTGTAAGAGTAATAGAGACAAGAAGCAACTGTGTTTCTGATGAGGTTGGGAGCGCTGGAGGTGGTAGTATGTATCAGAGTTTTGGATATACCTTGAAGGCAGTGTTCAAAGGATTTATGGATGGTTTATATGCAGGTGATTTAGCACAAAAGAACATAGTTGATTTAATTTTATCATATTGTTATCACTATCTTCTGCTGCAAAAAGCAATAGGACTTTTAGCAGGTCACAGACCTGGTTATAAAACCAATATTCTGGAAAATAAAAATGTTCCAATGAAAGTATGCTGTGGGCAGATTCAGCACTGACTAGCTCAGCATATCTAGTGAGTTAGGAATCACTGGTGCTCTAAGGAAAAGGTATCTTTAGAGTATGTGAAATGACTATTAAATAGGTAGTTGTATATTCGGTGATATCTTTCTTCAGGTGTGAAAACAACTTCAGGTTTTGAAATACATCAAGTTAGTTTTGAAATACATCAAATTATTTGTAGATAATGGTGTAATAGATTCTGTTGGCCCAAAGTGCCTTAAAATGAGACTTATCGAGGCCCATCAGTTGCTTAGGCTCAAGATTTCCTCTGAAGGCATACCTAAAGAAACTTAATCCTGGGTAGTCTCACTTCTGGCCACATTCTGGTTTGAAGATCGCACTACAGCAGCTCCAAGAGTCTGCTGAATAGAATCTAATCTCTTTATATGCCAGTGACTCCTAATCTATTTCTAGAGGTCAGCTTCTGGCTTACATAGGTGATGTTTGCCTTCACATCCAAAGGAAAGTCTACATATGTTCTGGTTTAAATATGAATGGCCTCAGTCAGAAGGCACTGAGAAATAGAGATTTTTGCCTTTTACAAGCTCCTGGGAAATTAATTTCTAGTTCTGAGGGTTCTTACTGAAGGTACTCAGTCCCGGAGAGTCACAGGCTAATAATGTTGTTGGACCACATTTGCCAGCATGTGGGGTTCGAGATCCCTTTCTAATTTTTAACTTGCCAAATGCAAGTATAATGCTTGGACCCAAAATTAAAATAACAATCACCCTCATATTTTTTTTTCCAAATTTAAAAATGTAGGGATAATTTTTGAATTTTTTTATTAAAAGGGAAAATATAAAAATATTTAAACAATATTTCTGTGAGGAAACGCTTAAGGAAAGTCTTTCTTCTGGGCTGGAGAGCTATGCCACACTGGTGGGAGTCCCTATACTATGACAGAGACAAAAGTTTTGTTGTGCCATGCAGATGCCTTGGGTTATTTTAACAAGCCAACATACAGAATGAAACTTTTTTACATGTGATTCTGAAAATCTCCTACTTCAGATTACAGATTATTATGCCCCAAGATTTTGCCTCAGCTATTTTCTTACCACCTACCAACACAGAAGCTTGATATAGATTGGGTCCCCTGTCAATGTCAAAGGTAATGTGAGTGCCATTGAGAGTACCAACACCACAGTAAGCATCAAAAGGAATGTAGACACTGACCACAAGAGGGGAGAGAGAAGAGTGTGTCCATCATGAGCATGTCTCCCAGTTGGTCAGGCACCAGGTATAGAGGATATTAGTTGGGAAAGTAAGACCCAAGGCTGGAAACATATCTACCTTATGTTATAAAGTATTATTTTATATTTGTAATAATGATGATATCAGCCATTTTGCCTTTTATGAGTAACAATATCAAGAAGTACTGAAAGAGCAAACAACGGGGACACAATGGAATATACACAAACTCTTTGAAGAAGGAGCATTTTCAAAGTGAAAAGTGTGAATAAATCACTCTTTTGGTCTATTTGGTTGCTGTAATAAAATACCACACTGGGTAACTAATGGGTAACAGATATGCATTCCTCACAGTTCTGGAAGCTGGGCGTCCTGGATCAAGATGCCTGTATGGTCTCATTCTGGTAGAAATCCTCTTTCTGGTTCACAGACTTCTTGGTTCACAGTCTTCTTGCTATCCTTCACATGCAGAAGAAGGAGTGAGGGGTCTCTCTGGGGCTGTTTTATAAGGACATTGTTCCTATACACAAAATCTCCACCTTTATCACTTAAGCACCTCCCAAAAGTGCTTCCCTACATCTCATCTTTGGGGGTTAGAATTTCAACATATAAACTTAGTGGGAGTCACAAGCAGTCAGATCATAACAATCACCACTTTATCCACGGTATGATTTTAGGGGCTATTAGATTTGGAAGAAAGACCTTGTGAGGCTATGGACTGGTCTATTGAAGTACGTCCTTGATTCTTTTTCTCTCCAAACTCCGACATCCATCAGATCGCATAGCCATGAGTAACCCTAACACAGATTTACTTCAACTGAACTTTAGAAGTTGGTGGATGACATGATCTTCCTAATACAGTTTTTAAATGTAAATTTAACTAAACGTTACTTGTTCATGCTTATGTTGGTTTTGTTATTAAGGTCATCAGGGAGTAGATCTCCAACGTATTATTATAACTGTCAGAGAAAATCTAGCCTTTTAAATTTATATGGTTATATGTGTAAGTATGCTGTTAAAACAAGTTCTATTGAAATACAAAGAAATATAAAAGGAGCCTCAACACAGATTCCCAAACATTTGCAATGGGGAAAATAATGTTCTATATGCTAGCAGGGGTTTTAAATAAAACGGGCAATTTTTCATAATTGAAGTGAGATGAAATCTGCTACAACTCAATAATAAAATTTACCTGGGTAAAATTAAGTAATCAGAGTAGAAAGGTCATATCATGATGTGAAATAAGGTGGTCTTTAAGGTATGGTACTATGAAAATCTGATTACCATTAATATGTCCTTCAGTCCATGGGATTTGTTTCTGTTTTCATTGCTTGATACAGAGATGATTAAAGTTTGGGAAGAATGAAGAATAAATCAGTGAGTTAAGTGACAGAGTAATCTTTTGATCTAGTCTTCATAATTAGAATTTAATTTATATTTTGTCATCAGAAATGAAAATTATTTTAATGGGCAATTTGCATTCCATTGCAAACTATTGGAAAATAGATCATGGATCTAAAGTTAATTTTAAAGATTTACTAATCTTAATCATATAGAGGTAAAATATAAAAATTTATGTAGGAAGACCTAAGAATTAAATAAATCATATTTTGACAGAAGACTCTGTGTACACCAGGCAAGAAGTAACTGAGGATCTCTTTTAAACATCAGATCAGAAAACTAAAGATACTTTATCATTTTTAATTCCATTTCTTTAATTGATCTTTTGCTGAACCAACAGACTGATATGGGCCAAGAAAACATTTGGCAATGGATGCAAATCATTTGGAATTTCTATTTAGTTAATGTATTTTGGCTCTAGAAGCAATCAGTACAGCTTCTATTTTTATTCTATAAACATATATATTGGTAATCACCTCTCTATTTGATAAAAATAGCACTAATAAAAGAAGGAAAAATTGTAGCATTTTGAAAACCTTATCATTTACTAGTATCTTTGCTATTTAGTTTATTGGGAACCACTATATATTTTAATTTGATTTGTGTATATATATGTAACTAAAATAATTTTACATATATTTATACTTATATATTATTAGTATAGTTTGTTACCTAATATAAATATTAGAAGGTTATTCTAGTCATGTGTGATATGACATCAATATTTTCAATAATACTCCTAACAAAAGCAACTATTATATAACTTCTTTAAATGTTCTGTGATTTACAACACACTTACCAAAGCACTCCACAACAATATCATCTCTATATATATTAAAAATATAAAATTTTCTGTTTCCTTTTAGGGTCATAGCCTTGAGTAGATAGATACACAATTGTTTTAATACCAAGATATTATGGCAAAAGTAAATTATGTGGCTAGAAATAAATATGGATATCAAGTGAGGTGAAATTGATATGAAACAATGGACAAGGACAAGGAACAGAAACAAATATTAATTACAGAAAACATGAGAATTGGGCAGGGTGGAGGGGAAGACAATAAAAAGCAGGAATTACAAAGAAGAGAGGAGAATTGAGATGGGTAAAGTCATAAGGGCTGGAGAGAGTGGTATTTAAGCATGTAGAATAGATAAGAATAGCACATTTAAAGAAAGACATAAAAGACATTGAGAGAATAATGCATCTACTTTTCCTAATGTATGGATGCATAACCTTCCAGTTTGTTTGAAATCTACAACTCATTAAAGAGCATCCATTGCACAGATAGGCTTGTGTTTGATGAAAAACGAAATAGTTTCTTGTTCAAATATGTAATTCCCCAAAATCTCATCATGTTTTTCATTTTTTTAGTATAAATTCACGTTAATTGCATGCTGCTTAAATGTGGTTTTGCATATTTACTCTCAGCAGCTCACTTTTAGAGCTACATTTATTTTCCCACAAATGAGTCTTTCAACTCTTCAATAAATGTTCTTTCAATATCTGATATGGTGGTATATATGCGTTTGCTGTCTTATCCTAAATTAAATGTTTATTCGAGGCACTTCATTTAAAGTGTTTTCATTTTCTACTCATTTTAGTTGGAAAAGCAATCATGCTGTCTCTTTCAAGCTATCTTTTCCTTTGGCGTTATTGTTCTTGTTAGTGGTGAAGTAACCTGAAAAAGGAAAAAAAAAATTAAAATGAAAAATACAAACAGATTGTAGCTTCCAGTCTTCACAATGGCTGTATTGCAAACAAAAAAGGTTTAGCAGTAATCTCTGGCTGTGCAAATTCAGCATACAAAGATCTATTTGTTCATTCATAACAAACAAATAAACAAAAAAACCCAAAATGAATTCTACTGAAATCCTTCACTTAATAGTCACATTGATGACGTGTGTTTTTGTTTTCATGCATTAGGACATAGGGTCAATGTGATTTCATGTAAATAAAGAACTTTTCTCTTAAAATGGCTAGGTGGTTGAAAATATTTTTTCTGTTGATTAAGATCACAAAAAAAGATGTCACACAGTCTACATAAAAAGCTGTACCTCTTTATTTATTTTATATTTGCAGATGATGTTTGCTGTATTATTTTATATTCCTATTGCTCCCAATCCTTACTCCTCAGGCATAACTTCACCCCTCTTTCCCATGTTAAGGATAAAACCTTTGATTTTTTCTCCTTTTTACTTCCAATTTGGTATTTTAGGAATAGTGAAAAAAGTGATTATGAAGGCATATTCATAAATCCTGAGCCAGTATATATTTATTTTAGTTTGATGAAAATAGAAAAGCATGTATTTGAAAGAAACATTCCCTAGAGACTTTAGAAGTAAGGATTCTAGAATTTAACAAACAAAAATCCAGGGTGCCCAGGTAATTGGAATTTGAGATAAACATCAAATAAGATTTTATTGCAAATATTCCATATAATATTTAGGATATACTTATACTAAAAAAATGGAATTGTTGCTTATCTGAAATTCAAATTCAAATGTCCTTTATTTTATTTGGTAATCCCATTCAGGAGAAACATTTTGATCTTGGCCTTAGAGCTTTGTGTCCTAATTTTTCTCTATCATTTCAGCAGGAAGAAAGATTTATATTACACAATTTCTCCTCCATTATTATGGTTAATTACTAAAGACTGAAATAGAACAAAAAGTACATGATTAAAATTCACAGTTTAATCATTCTATTAAATTAACAAAATGTTAACCCATTCCTTTTATGTTTCCTAAGTGAATCTGATTGAAGTAGTATTTATTCTGTAATTAATTCTGTTTATTATCCTATATCAGCTTAAAATTCTATGGTTCTATGTTGTGTATTTCAAATCTTATAATTTTCCCCAAATACTATAAATATTACCTAGTATTTATTTTATAATCTAATAAGATAATTATATAAGATAATTGTTGATCTGTATGTAGTGCCATTTGAGCCTTTCCTCTGAGTTTCCTTTGATAAACTTTGGAATAGGACTGAAAACGAAAATAAAGACCAGGAGAAAGAAAAAGAAAGGAAGCTTCCTTTGAGTAACTTTTCAATTAGAACTTTCTTTTAATAAACACTTATTTGACCTAGGCCATCCAATATGGTAAGCAGCACTTTTAAGAGAATATTCAAAGACCATGTTCTTAAATATTCTCTCCATTTGTATAAATCTCAAATAATTTGTGCTAACAAATATTCCTTCCCTTTTTCACACATCTCTTTCTCTTAGTAACTTAATAACAGTGTGGTACAGAATGAATGAAGGAGACTTTGAGTCATGATGGTTAACATTATCTATGGTTCCTAAAAGTAGCACATGAATTTATGGGATAAAAGTTGTTCTTACGTTTAAAGAGACCCAAAGTATCTTCTATTGTTGCTGGCTTTTTTTTTAACCTAAAATATTTTCTTATAAAATTTAACTTACCCACCTTTGTATCATCCAACTAAATGGCATATATCTTTGAATTATAGACTATATTGATACACTAGTTTATTGTATTAATATACCGTCAACTAGAATAAACATAGTCCATATTTTTCTTTTACTTTTTACCAGTTACAAGTGTCCATCTCTGCATTTAGATTTAAATGCTGTCTGACATCATCAAGTGTTTCCTTTTATCTTAAAGAAACAGGCTCTTCTGGACCCATATGCAAGAGCCTATCTGTCACCTTAGTTTAAAGTGCACCTTATATGTGTGTCTGGGTGGCTCAGTTGGTTAAGTATTCTACTCTTGATTTTGTCTCAGGTCATGATCTCAGGTCATGGGATCAAGCCCTACATAGGTCTCCATGTTGGGCATGGGGCCTGCTTACGATTCTCTCCCTTTCTTCTTGCCCTGCTCTCCCTTAACCTCCAACCCCACACCCCACCCTCCCACTCTCAAGCATATGCACTCTCTCTCTTTCTCAAATGAAAGTATTCTTTCATTCTAGTATTCGTTCTAGTATTCCTATTTTTTTTCCTCCCTTCATCTCAGCAACTTGAGTAGTTGTTTGGTTTCTTTATTTATGGAGGTGGCAACAGTATTCGGTTTTGTTATTGCAAATGCCTAAAAACATCCTTTTATTCTAAATCTCCTAATGTAAAAATCTATGGAATTATTGGCTCCTACTTACTTGAATTTTAGAAATGTCCCTAGAGATATATAAAGATCAATAACAAAGATAACAATAATTTTAGCAATAAAAATATATCAAGTTCATCTGTGTAGATAATCAGACTATAGAAAGGTAGAGGATTTAGTTATAAGAAGCATTGCTTGGGAGGAAAGAGGTTGGTGGTTGTTAAGATACTACTTAGGCAACATTTTCTACAGTAAAACCCAATGAGGACAGGAAAGACAGTCTATTATTTTCGTATATGCCTGTGGCTGCAGCATTAACTCCTGGTTCATGTGGATAGTTGCAAAAATTTTGTTGAATGAATATATCCCCTTTAAAATCAATTACTTGATAAGAGTTGGCTGAGTTATCCACAAATCATAGCATCTCAGCAGGTGAATTAGAGATCAATGAATTTCACAAAGAGTAAATATTTAAGACACTTTCTAAAGCTTCTAATGCTACAAGATTCAGGTTTGTATTAATAAATTAATATGTTCATTTTAGAAATACTTAAGATTGGGTGCCTAGGTGGCTCAGTCAGTTAATCATCTGCCTTGACTCAGTTCATGATTCTAGGGTCCTGGGATCTAACCCCATATTGTTGGGCTCCTTGCTCAACCAAGGGGAAGGTCTGCTTCTCCTTCTCCATCTGCCCCCTCTGAGCTCCTGCTCCCTCTCTCTCTCAAATAAACCAATAAAATCTTTAAGAAAACCAAAAAGTACTAAAGATTTAGCATTCTAAATCATTCCTTATTCATGAGACATCATTCATGAGATAAGAGATACCATGAATTTTTCTCCACACTAACAACATTTCAAATGTGCTCTGAAAAATTGTGATTTATAACATGATGCTTACGTCATCACCTTTTAAATAATATATGAGACCATGTTTGTGGGGCTAACATGAATTATATGTTAGTATTACTATAAAGATGAACAACACTTTGCACATTTGCCTTTATATCTGCCTCCATATCTTTCTTGCTTTCAGGTTTTAAAGTTTAACATTCCACAGGATCCCTGGATGGCTCAGTTGTTTAAGTGGCTGTTTTTGGCTCAGGTCATGATCCCAGGGACCTAGGATTGAGTCCCACATAGGGCTCCATGCTCAGCGGGGAGCCTGCTTCTCTCTCTGCTTCTGCCTGCCACTCTGCCTGCTTGTGCTTGCTCTCTCTCTCTTACAAATACATTTTAAAAAAGAAAAAAAAAAAACTTAAAGAAATGTAAGGTTTACTAATCCAAAACTTGAGATATATATACACTTTTTTAACAAGCTCACCTAAGCATACAGATTACTTGTAATGGCATAGCAAGCTCATTTAAGTAAATACAAACATTTAAAAGAATCATCTACTGTAGAACTACTTATATAATCCTTGTTAAAATGAAGTGTTTTAAATTTCACTTACTTATAATAATGCAACCAAACAGTGTTCTTTTCCTGGTCTAATTATCTACTTTGTACCAACCATTTAAAAATACTCCACATTCTGCAAACTCAATGACTGCCAGCCTAAGACTGGCCATATGAGCCAACATAAATTCAGTGTAAAACATAGCAAGATATGAGTTCTAGACCCAAATAAGTCAATATCTAAATTGTCTTGTATCCAGTTACCCAACCTGAGGGAAATGCAAAATATTGTCTCTCCCAGGTGATAGGAAAATTTAGTTTGTCTTTATCAGGACACAACTTAAAAAATACTAAATAAAAACTATGGGAATATCTGAATGGATAATTTTAGAGAATTCTACATATATTTTTTTTCTGTGTTTTTAAAAAATATTTCATAATCTGTATTTGTCTTTTTGAAAAATGTTATAAGAGAACTGTTCTCAAAACAACCCCACTATAAATGTTAGAAGTCAAAACAGATCAAATATTCTAGGCCGAACTTGTACCTTATTTGCAGAATAACCTCTAACAAGATATTTAACAGGTCCAGTCTTCAGTTTCTTTCTTATGGAGCTAAATAATTATATAAAATTCTATATACTGTAAATATTTTTTAAATCTATAATTTGACAATTCAAAGATGTCACCAGTATCTCCTTCCTCTTTTACAAAATGACAGAACTAAATAATCTTTAAGATCTTTGATATCCTCAGGGTGCCTGGGTGGTTCAATCAGTTAAGTGTGCCTTTGGCTCAGGTCACTATCCTAGGGTCCTGGAATAGAGCCCCACATGGGGCTCCCTGCTCAGTGGGAAGCCTGTTCTTCCCTCTTCCACTCTCTCTGCTTATGTTCCCTTTCTCACTGTGTCTATCTCTGTCAAATACATTTAAAAAAAAGATCTTTGATATCCTCAAAATATAATTGTATGAATATTTTGATGTTTATATCCAGTGATTAATGAAAAAATGTAATGGATTCAAAATTTTAGTCTGACAAATCATCATTAACAAGGATTGGTCACAAGATTACATTTATTAATCAATTTTATGCTAAGGCCAAGCATAAAAATTTAGACCTTATTTTTTTATTATGATAAAATCAGAGCTTGTAATTTGACCTCTCTGTGATTCCTCAGTGATAGGATGTAAAAGGAGGACAAAACAAAGAGGAAATGAGAACAAAGAAGGTAAATAAAGAATGACAAAAAAAGTAGAACTTGTTTGATGATAAGGATGACAGAAAGTTTCAGAACCTGTACCACACTCATTGCAGTAAAATGAATTAAAAGCTTTCTCCTGCCAAGCTAGTATAAATTTTGTGATGAGATTAAAATCCTAATAGATTTATAATGATGTTATAAAAGATTATGTAAATGACCAGCATAGCCAACACATAGAGAATCCGATTATTTTGATTTTTTAACATTATATATATATATGATTGCTATTCTTATTTGTTATATAAAAGTTGAGTTATTACTTTCATTTATTAGATCAAGACTAGCGTGATTTAATATTTTCATGTTTGCTTTATTCACAGATTATTAAATCCAACCAACTTATTTTGGCTTCTATAACAATTGTGGGGTTATGAGAGATAAAATAAAAAATAGTATAGTGAGTAAAACTGTGACAATAATCTGTGCAAGCTTATGGTATACTATGGAAATGGGAGAAGGATTTAAAGAGAAAAACAATTCATTATGTTGTGGGTAAAATTTTTAAAATATATAATAAGCAAAACATGAACAAATGCATAAAAGCAGGCAGCATAAAAATATTAAAAAATTGAAAAGCTGAAAAACCTGCAGAAGTTACATTTATTCTGGGTCTTGAAAAGTAAGCTTTATCCAGATTTTATGCATTGATAAAATAAAGGTAACCTATAGAAATCAAATCTGAAAGTGTTGGACAGCATTGGTGCTGTGAATGCTCTACTACAGAAAGGCTCACTGAAATAGACTACAATTTCAAACATGGTCTGTTGCTTCCAAATCTGATTTACATGTATTTTTATTGCTAAACCATTTCTCTTTCTTTCTTTAAAGCATTAGTTGACTTTTTCGTGAATTACTGTTTATACATATCTGCTTTGCATTTATAAGTAAGGAATCTGGGTTAAAGGTGCTTTGGGAAACAGCTTTCTATTGCCAATAAGTAAGATGTCTTCAAGCAGCACTAAGGGACTCATTCTTCCAAAATTTATGTTCTAAATGTGTATGGAGATCGCTGTTTGTCAAAACTTAATATACCCATGGATCCCTCTAAAAGATATAAAATATTAATATTACATATAAAATTTACAGTTTAAAGATAAAATTCATGAAACAGTGCAATAGCCACTCATTTCCATATGCAGATCATTATACATGCATTATACTAGGACAATGAAACAGCTGCTAAACCAGATTTCCTTCTCACACAAACACACAATAATATTGATTCATTCAGCAAAAATGTGTTAAATATTCCAGACAGAGTGCTAGGTTTGTGGTTTATTGTTGAAAACAATAATGGACAGGACCCTAATCTTTCTGTTGCTTAGAACATTGGCTGAGATGGAAACAAGATGAAGCTATATAGAGTCAAGTTCATGAGTTAATGAACTCTTATTCTGTTAGTTTGGATCTATGCTCAGTATCTTCTCTTGTAAGTAACTAAGAGAAATGGAATTTTATAAGGCATGAAAAGGCCATTCTATGCCCCTGAATTTTTGGTATCTTTCTTTCTCTAAAGATAATTCTTTCCCAGGGATCTGGGTAGCTCAGTAGCTAAGTGTTTGCCTTTGGCTCAGATCATGATCCCAGGATGCTGGGATTGATTCCCACATTGGGCTCCCTGCTCATTGAGGATATTGCTTCTCCCTCTACACTTCCCCCCTGCTCATGATCTCTCTCTTTCTTTCTTTCTTTATCTAGGATAAATAAATAAAATCTTAAGAAAAAAAATTTTCCCGAAAGCTCTAAAGAAGAGAAAATCATTACAAATAAGAGTAAGGCAGAACTAGCTTCCAGCGCTGCATTGGTAGAGAGATAGTGATAGTCTTATTGCAAAGACAGTATCTTTTTATCCTTTGCCAGCACATTACATAAACTACCTACCTTTTTTACATTTGGGACCTTTTGCCCTTAGCACACTCCTGAATTCCTTTCTTGAAATTCTTTAGAATTCCAGTAATTTTGAATAAAGTGATCATATAAAAATGAAACCTGCCTTGATTTCCCATCACACACACAATAAAAAGGAAAAGGAATCTTGGTGTTGACATCTGAGCTCCCTCTCTAAAACTACAGCCTCCTATTCCTATACACATCCCTCTTGAGTAGAACTTTCCTTGTTTATTGCTGGAGTAGAGAAATGGAAAAGACAGGCTGACTACGGCAGATTATTCTGCAAGAAAGAAAAGGACAAAGAGGAACCTTAACTATTGCATCCACAGAATCTCTAAGCAAATCACAAATATCTTTTCTACTTCTCTGGATACAGAGCAGAGAGGACAATAGGGAGCCTGGAGCTCCCTCAACAAAACATATTGGCAATGGAAAGGAAACTTCCATCCTGTATCAATAATATACATTGTACCCACATGGAACGTAGCTGATCTGATCTCTTAATATTTTGGTGCTTCAGCTACACTGAACTCCTGACTTCTTCTTCTCTTTTCTTTTCTTTACTTTTTGGCTCTCCTGACTTTTCTTCAACAATATAAGTGTGTTGCCATTTAGGGGAAGTCTATTCCCACCACTTAAAATGTATTTTTTAGGATTCCATGATGTTATTTATGATTTTGTTTCTTTTAGATTTCTTTTCAAATGTCACCTAATCTGAGAGTCCCGTCCAGACCGTACTTTCTAAGACAGATTATACCATCACAACCACACTTTATTTGGTTACTATGACTACCTAGCATTTTTTTTTGAATTTAGGTTCTATATTTCATCATTTCCTATGTCTGCAACTGGAACTTAGTTTCTCTAAGGACTTTGTTCAATGCTCTCTTTTCTTAGTGTCAAGTATAGTGCTTAATAACCTGGGTGGGTATTCAACATTTGTTGAATGAAGAAAAGGGGATAAGTGAAATTATTATATCTAATAGGGGAAATCATAAAAGGCTAGGTTTATTTTCCTTTGAAGCACATATAGGTTTAAAATAATTGTAATTTGAAAAAATTTTTGAATTAAGATTAGTATTGAGGTTCAGGTCTTTTTACTATATAAATTAATTTTAACCATCTTGAGTCATCTAAAGATGGGCAGTTTTTATTTGCAAGTTGTTTCTAATGTCAGAAAAAGTTAAATCATATGTACTAATTAAGGTAGATTATTAATTGGTAAGATTTAAATTTTGAAATCAGACAGATTTGGGATAAAATCTCTGCTCAATCACATCTTCCATGACCTCAGACATGTGGGTCAGTTCCTTTAATTCTCACTTTTCAAAGCTGTGAAGTTGCCCTACCACCATTCTTTTCAAAAATATATATCCAATGCCACACCTACAATAAATAACCATTTGGTAGTGCCCCCTTCCAAATATTGTGAAATAGAGAAGGTAATATTGAGTCACAATGAATTGCTTACCTGAATTGCTTATATGAAATAAACATATAGCATAAAGTAAAAAATAAGCAAGTTTTACAAAATAACAATACAGAAATAATATATAAGCAGTCTAAAATACAGAGTTTATGTGCAGTTTTGGAGAATAATATCAATCAAAACTACTGATTGATATAAAAGTATTGTCATCCCTAAAGATTTAGATTATGTATAAATTCAAATGCCTTTAGGACTTAGGTGAGTAACACAAGTGAATGAAGCTAGATACAGGACAACAATAGCAAACAGGAGACTCATATATTATCTAAAGGAGAGAGCTAAACTTACCTCTGGTTAGCTGTTGCCAAGAGCATACTTGGATGTATTGTAGACTCACAGTTGTTGCTTTTGTGTCCTATTTTCAAAATAATTCAACTATCCAGATATTTTGTGAAATTTATGATTTTGAAATATGGACAACTCTGAGAACCAAGTAACATGCATTTCTTATTGGTTTCTCTGTTTATTGAGGTATAGGGACTAGAATAGAATGCATGAAGGCTACTAGGTTTTAAACTTAGTATAAATAGTTTTGTTGCACTTATCACATTGGTATAATTTATTGGATCATGTCTCTGTGGTTTCCAGCACCTGCTGGACAAGGTCCATTATCTTGATCACACTTGTGTTATATTACTTGGCATAGTACTAAGCCTATGGAAGTCATTCTTGGTAAAATGTTAACACTGAATAAATCCATATTGAAGGACTGAACTTCTGTGTGATTGTACCTGAAGTGATTAGGGATAATTGCAGCTCTTAGAAAAATTAGTGAAGACCTTGGATAATATAACCAAGAGACAGAGTTGTTATTATAAGAGCCAGGGGATGGACCTATTTAAATGAGAACATAGCATGCCATTTGTATTTCACAGTGCTAATAGAATCGGGGTTGAGACAGAATTTGCTGAAGATGCCTCCACCAATTGAAGATATTTAACATCCCTGGGTTCTTCCTACTAAATGCTATTAGAGTACCCTTATCCCTGTAAGAATCCACAGTACATACTATGCCCCCTTTGAGAACCACAGGAGAAGGAGAGTGTAAATAAGAAGTCGGTTGCTAGCAGATATAAATATGAAAAAAAAAAACACTTCTTTTGATGTTTGTCTTTTCAACTAAACTGAATCCCCAAACTTTCCGAATTCCACTCATATTAAGTAGAGGGTTTCAGGGCAAAGACTGGTGAAGTCACTGTCCGTTAAGATGAGAGCAACTCAAGATGTAATCTTTTAGAGAAAACTTTGCCTTCCCTAAAAAATATATATATTAATATTATATCATATTATATATAATAATACATTAATATATATTACACAACACATATTTTATAATATGCATATATTATATATATTATATTATATAATACGTGCATATATTATATGCATATATTATATAATACGTGTTGTGTAATATATATATGTGTAAATTATGTGTAAATTCTAAATGCCTTGGCCAACTGTCTAAAGATCAATTTCAAAGCACCCCGGATCGCAGAGTCATGAGAAAAATAAACTTGGAACAAAAGTAGGTAAGGAATAAATAATTTAGAAAATTGCCTAGGGATGTCCACCTCCTGTTCTTATCTCTTTAAGTCATTTATGTTTAACAGAGTTAAAGAGCTAGAGGCAAAATGGCAGAGCCAAAGGAATTATTCATTTCTATGCCAGCCACGTACCCAACTTATGATATCAAATTACTTGGAACCCTCTTAAAACTCTTAGAATCACAAAATAAACTTCTAAAACCTCTGACTCCTAGAACTGTTCTTTCTCAAGTTTCAAGTTGCTAATTCAGGTTACTGATCTAAATTTCTGCCTTTTTCATTCACTCATCTAGTATGTGCAACACATCTGTCATATAGTGAAGAATAAATAAATATCCCCTGCATAAATGAGTGATAACATGGTCACATCAAGGTTTAAATCACTGATTTCCTTTTTGATTTCTCACTTTCTTTCAGCATGTTCATCCTCTGATTCTGATGTCACATTCCCTCTGTAAAAGCTATATGAGGAAGGTATACTGCTTTAATCTAGCTTCCTCTTTCTTTCTTTCTTTCTTCCTTTCTTTCTATGTATTTCAACATACTGATAATTTCCTTTCCCTTTCTTTTCTCCTCCTTTCTTTCTTCTCTTATTCTTTTATTCTCTTCTTTTTCTTTCTTTCCCTTTACTGTGGTAAATATGATACAAATTTTGGAAATTAAAGGAAGGCTAAGACACCAACTTTCTTCAAGTTGTTTTTAAAAACTGTTAACAAAGAGCATATCGATCTTTTCAGTTGCTAATGTCATAAAAGTTTTTTGTTTGTTTGTTTTGTTTTTTTAGTTTTAATGGATTATTTGGTTTTCTTTAGAGAGCTATCAGAGTTTATTTTAATACAAAGAAGAGACTCTTTATGAGGAAAGTGATAAACAGAGGGAGACCGAAACTAGGAGGCCTCTGGGTAATGTGAGGTGGTTGGGAATTGGAGGGAATAACTGGAGGTCCTAGGCAAGCAGGCTCAAAGAAATCATTGAGAGGAACACTTTTGAAATGCCTTGAAATGTTGCTGGATCAGACTTCTTACATTGCTGGCATATAGAACACCAGTCTATATGCTGTCTGTAAGGGTAAAGCACTACCATGGCACCTACTGATCTACACACATCTAAATAGACCACAAAGACTTGAACCACTGCTATTTGAGTCTTGGCAGAATGCCTTGTGATCATTGTGTTCTAGAAAGAACACAGATATAGGAGTCTTACAAAGAGTGCTATGAGGCTACCTCCAGCTCTACTCTGTATCTCCCCTTGGAGGCTATCACAGTTCCCTTGGGCTCCCCAAGTTCTGATGAGATAGGGGGTTTGGGGACTTGCTATCTCATATTAGAGCTGTAGAATATTGAACCATTTAATTGAAGTCTAGAACTGACTTCATAGAAACAATTTGTAAGGTAGTCATTTGGGCCCCTTTGTTTTAGTACTCTCTTATTATAGTGGTTGAGACAATACTAAGGAGCTAGAACCATTTGCTTATTCTTCTCTTTTCTGTCTTTACACATAATGTGTGTGTGTGTGTGTGTGTGTGTATTTTAAATCTAAAATTACCACTTTGTATCTTTACCACTTGAGTTGTTCAGGCCTGGCCTCTCATGAATGAGCTTTACATTATCCAACAATCATTCAAGGAGATAACTTTGAATCATATGTACTAAGACTTCTCATCAGCAAAACATTCAGAAGGCTGTATGATCTGTCTGGACCATGATTTCTGTTACATCCTCATCAGGAAAACCAGTAAAGTCTTCCTCTACAATAGCTCTAAGCAAACTATGAGATGTGGACATATTAAACACCATTGGAGAGGAACAGCAAGGCTTGCTTTTGAGCATATTCTCAATTTAAGAGTATAGGTTAAGTTAGTGAAGCATGTACCTAATTTTACTGGCCAAGCCTATGTCTAAACATACCTTGATTTATTTTCATATCTACCTATCCACTGTCACCAAAGTGGACAATTAGCAAACAGATACAAAAGCAGGCATAGGCAAAAGAAACAAAATTCTGTTGGCAGATAAAACTTTTTCACAGACTTGGTCGTTGATCTGTATTCTCTCAATCTAGGAACTGGAGAAGATAGAAAACTGAAAGAAATTCTAGGGTCACATCAGGTAGATAAGAAAGTGCATTTATGGATCATCAAGTACTATTTATCCTGTATTTAAATCTGAAAGTACATGGAAGTGATGGCTCAATGAGACATGACTGAATGAGTAACGAAGAAGAGGTGGATTTGCTCAAGAAATAATGAATACAGACCTATACTGTTTAATAATTTAGGGGGAAATATAAATAAAAAATCTTCACCTATCAATCTGAACATCTTTAAAGCACTAAGTTACCTTTGGTATATGTTCCTTTTAGTAGAGATGAAATGTTCTCAGAAGTCTATGTGGAGGTGAGGAGCTGAGGGGTTGGGTGAACCTGGTGGTGAGTATTATGGAGGGCACCTACTGCATGGAGCACGGGGTGTGATGCATAAACAATTAGTTCTGGAACAATGAAAAGAAACTAAAAAGAAAAAAAATTAAAATTAAAAAAAAAGTATATGTGGAATCTGTTATCTTTTCCCAGCTTGCAATCCTAAATCAAATGAGAAGGAAATGTTAACACTTTGAAAAGTTTCAATTTACATATATTGTTTTATTGCAAAACAGCATAGAAAACTGTTAAATTAAACAATTTGATTAAAAATACTACCGTTAGGGGCGCCTGGGTGGCTCAGTGAGTTAAAGCCTCTGCCTTCAGCTCAGGTCATGATCCCAGGGTCCTGGGATTGAGCCCTGCATCGGGCTCTCTGCTCAGCAGGGAGCCTGCTTCCTCTTCTCTCTCTGCCTCTCTGCCTACTTGTGATCTCTGTCTGCCAAATAAATAAATAAATTCTTAAAAAAAAATACTACCTTTAGATAGAATTCTTTGGGAAGGTAAAATATATATGTTAAATAATGGATACAGGAAAATATTTAAAATCTCTCTCAAATAACATTTTTGTAGGATTTTTAAGTGAATGCATGATGGAGAGAGAGTATCAAATAACTGACATGTAGAGTCTATTGGTTATATGTATTAGTTATATATGTTTAAGACAGTTTAATTTAGATATGCCATTGGTTTAATGTTTTTAAATGTCACTGTTTACAATACATTAAAAAATACTACTTTATCAGACTTAAATTTCTGACAAAATATATGAAATGTAATTTCTAAGTAAACGAAGTGGTATACTGATTTTCAAAAATTTCTTCCAAAATTTTGGAAAAAAAAATACTGAAAATGACCAATCCATTGTAGACTTAGCTAGCTTCATGTGAAGGGGTAGGTAGACTAATTTCTGCAATGTAGACTCCTGATTAGCATCTTTAAGATGTTTACTAGACACTCCAGGAGTGGGAATTACTGCTTTAGGGACTATAGGTATTAAACAAATAAATAAATATCCTCCCCCTGTTTTGTGGTGTAATGTTAGCTTATACACTCTCACAAACTGCTTTGTAAATATCAAAGTGTGTTGAAGCATAGTACAGACATTATAACAGTCCTCCACATAACAGTCAAAATGTTCCTTCTAAAAAATGTAGATATAATTTTATCAATTTGCTGATTAAAACCAATGACTTTTCTTGGCCCTGCAAATAAAATGTAAATTCCATCACGGTATTTATAAGGCATTCCATAATTTCTTTTCATTACTTTGCCACATCATTTCAAGACTCTTCTTTAATGTGCTGGGGGGAAAAAAGGCTCACTTGCCATTCCTAAAGCACCAAACCCTTATCCATTTTAGACAGTTGCATTTGATTCACTCATTTTTCTATACATGGCAGGCTTTTCCTTGTCCTCTGATTCATATATATTTTAATTTAAAAAAATATTATTTTCTCTCTGACCTCTCTCTACCTTGACTATGCTAAGAAGCCTTGTCCTCTTCAACCCTACTAATCTCTAACTCAGCATCTTCCATACTTAATCAGAGCACTTATACTTTTTAATGACATTCATTTTTGTTGATTTACTTTCTTTTTCTTTCCATCATGAGCTGCAGCTAACTAAATTTTATAAGGGGGGAGACTATATTTCATTTACCAATATATAGCTCACTATGTAACATAATGCCTAACATATAAGTTCTTGAATGTGTCTATTAAATAAACAAATTTGTGGTTTTCATACTTTTCAGTCTTATCAGAAAATGATCTCTCTCGGCAGTTGGATTGTAAAGTCAACCTCTTCACTTAAGGAAAAGCTAATCCTGAACATGGACATTTTATGAAAATAAGACTCTGGTATAATTTTTGTTATAGTCTTCTAAAGGTTTAATTTCAAATAAAAACCCACTCAGGTTAATTTCAAATAAAAACCTATTCAGACATAACTGAGTTGGCAATATGGATATATAACTTTTAATCATATATATCTAATCCAGTTTTGACTTCTTAAGATTATTTTGTTCTAATTTGGCATCCTGTTCTTTTTGTTAATAAAGTGAATATATTTCTAAAATGCTAATCATGTAACAAAATCTGTAAAATGCAATTTACCTTATTATTTCATTAAATCTTTATGACAATTCACTGGGATAGGCATTATCATCTGTATTTTATTAAGGAAAACATGAAGAGACACAGAAGAAAAGGAACTTGCTGAAGAATAGAGACATAGATACTTGCAGAGCTGGGATTTAAAAGCACATTTATATGCTAAAGGGTTACTAGTGAAACCTTTATAGGAATTTATTATACATTTAGTTTTATTTTCAACTTTACAGAAAATTCATAAGTCACTTTAAGACACATGAGCATACTAAAACAAAGACTTCTCAACATCACATAATTTTTTTAAAACAATCTCAAAATATAGACATACCTTATTGCTGGAGGCATCGTTCTTGTAAGAAAAGTGTGATTTTTTTATAGAGTAAAACTTTATATATTTTAATGGCAGAAAAATACTCTTGCAAGTTACCACAAGAAAAATGAGAGCTAAAGAAGATACAGAGCTGAAAAATAACTGAGAACAAGAGAACAAACATAAAGTGCATAGAGAACAGCATACCTCTTATTGTAAAAATCTCTGAAGGAGTACACTATCAGGAAAAAAAAGGAATGTGCATGCCAAACTTCATTTTTCATTTTGCTTTGTTTCTCAGTTCAAGGTTAGGAATATGAAATCCAATATATTACAAATTACAATCCATACAGCCTACATGACAAGTACAAAATGTTGCCTTAATTCTTTCTTTTTACTATTGTATCCTGTCATTAAAACATATATGCCTGATAACCAAATTATGGAAATGATTTGAAATCATTACTGCAACCTCATTTATAGAGCTTTTGATGCTTGCTGAATATGAGAGAAGAGTAGAAAATATATTTAAGCCAATTATGGTTTTTTCTGTAATTGTGATTCGCTAGACTCCTCAATTTTATATAAAAATCCATATAATTATGGGAAATGAAATGGAATTACATGATTTAGTTTTAATATAAAATAAGAATCCTCTTCTTAACTGCTACACAAAGGAGGCAGCAGCTTTCAAAATTCATGTGAACAAATCCCAACAGCAGAGGGCAGAAGAGATGACTATCTCTAAGTGAAATATGAGAATATAAAAACATAACTGTTTTTAGTTAAATAAAATTATGCACATTTAAACTTTAGATTTTTTTTGCATCAATCTACATTCTAATACATGTATTAAAAGAGTCTTGCTAGTAAGGTAGAAAATTTATCAAAAATTCATGACAGAATCAACTATCACTAAGAATAAATAATCCCATGTCATGGAGGCAAAAGTCTATATAACAATTGCATATACTATCCATCTAAGGCTCAAGAACATACAAATTATTTGTTAAGTTCATAAACAAGAAGATTTTATGGAGCTTTATAAGTATATGCAGAACCAGCAGAAAACCCAAGAATGGCTATGTTAGTAGTTTATCTTCATTCTTTCTTTCCTAAATTTATCAATTGAGGAAATATGAATTTTAGATAGACTTATTCAAATGATCTTAGTAGTCTTTATATCTCTTCTTTTCTGTACAGAGAAACCTAGTTATTTACCACATTATCAAATGCCCTTTGTAACTACTATACAGAGGTGTTTAAGGTCTGCACTCAATTTACATAGACTAACAAATGAGACAGTGATCTCTGTCTTGTGAAAAAATATATATATTTTGGATTATATATCTCATTATCATACAGAGGTTACATTCACATGAATGAATCACATGTATCTCCAGTTCTTATTCTACTTCTCTGCTCCCTCTTAGAGTAAATTTCCATAGAAATTTTTTATACTTCCCCTTCCCCACCTCCTTCTTCCTTGAATTTAGGTAATGTTTAGCATGAAGATTATCACTGGAAAGCTACCAACTCAAAGGGTTAATCCATTACTTATATTTTCTTTTCCATTTTCTTAATTCAGTTGAGTAACACCACCACACCAACCAGTTTCTCCTCCTCCTCCATTAAGGGGATGTCATTAGGAGCCCTTTACTCCCAGATTAACTTCAATTACAGCTCCTCTTGTTTTCACACATCTACCAGCAAGGAGTCATAAGTGCCTCTAGGACTAAGGGTTCTCTTGGCAAGACACTCATATCTCCCAATACCAGAAGGTTTAAAATTTATCGACATTTTCACCTGTAACACCACCAGATCTCATCACATGTTGCCCTTCATTCTACATTATGTCAAGTCAGCTCTCATCTAATGCACTCAATCCCCATTAAGTTCTTCATTCCTTCTTTATGACCCCACCTCTTTCCTCCTAAATCTTTTTTTTTTAAATTTTATTTATTTATTTGACAGAGAGAGACTAATCACAAGTAGGCATAGGGTGGGGGGGAAGCAGGTTCCCTGCTGAGCAAAGAGCCCAATGCAGGGCTCCATCCCAGGACCCTGAGACAATGAACTGAGCCGAAGGTAGAGGCTTAACCCACTGAGCCACGCAGGTGCCCCTTTCCTCCTAAGTCTTGAAATATTTGCATTATGCCTTTTGGATCAGATAACGAATTATCTGCAAAAACTTGTCCTGGGTATACTCCCCAAAAGTATCTTTGCATAAGCATCTTTTCTGCAAGTACTTTTGCTGTAAACATTTTTTCACATGACTAATTGACCATGAGACACTTTGACACTTTGGTTTCATCAACTGGTTGATAGCTTGGTTTCATTCCTCCATTGATGCAGTGCCCACATTTTTATATTATGTAAATCTTAGCCTTCATAATAGTCTATGCAGTGACACAGTTTTGAACTGACATTCCTCATTGAACTTGGGAATATCTATCAATGAACATGTGACAATATGACAAGAACAAACAGTAGTGTAAAGTGTTTTCACAACACAAAATAAAGCTCAGTTAGCGCAGTTACAAATATACATCTTAGTATTTGGAAGCAGATATCTCTCTTTTTGATTATTTTTTAAATTTTATTAAGTTTTTATTTTAATTATATTATAGCTAACATACAGTGTTATATTAGCCTCAGGTGTACAATATAGTGTGATTCAATGATTCTATATATTGCTCAGTGCTCATAATAATAAGTGCACTCTTAAATCCCCATTACCTATTTGACCCATCTCCCATCCACCTTCCCTCTGGTAACCATCAGTTTGTTCTCTGTAATTAACAAACTGTTTCTTGGTTTCTCCCTCTCTCTTTTTCTCCTTGTTACTGCCATTTCTTAAATTCCACATATGATTGAAATCATGATATTTATGTCTATCTGACTGACTTTTTCACTTAGGATTATACTTGCTAGCTCCATCCATGATGTTACAAATAGCTAGTTTGCCTTATTTTTTATGGCTAAATAATACTCCAAAAATGTGTGTGTGTGTGTGTGTGTGTGTGTGTACACATGCCTACCACCTGTTATTTTTTTCTTTTTTAATTTCACTTATTTATTTTAATTTTATTTTTTTTTCAGTGTTCCAACATTCATTGTTTATGCACTACCACCCAGTGCTCCATGTAATATGTACCCTCCTTAATACCCACCACCAGGTTCACCCAATCCCTCACCCCCTCCCTGACAAAACCCTCAGTTTGTTTTTCAGAGTCCACAGTCTCTCGTGGTCTGTCTCCCCCTCTGACTTCCCCCAACTCACTTCTCCTCTCCATCTCCCAATGTCCTCTGTGTTATTCCTTATGCTCCACAAGTATGTGAAACCATATGATAATTGACTCTCTCTGCTGACTTATTTCACTCAGCATACTCTCCTTCAGTCCCATCCATGTTGATACAAAACTTGGGTATTCGTCCTTTCTGATGGAGGCACAATACTCCATTGTATATATGGACCATGTCTTTATCCATTTGTCCATTGAAGGGCATCTTGGCTCTTTCCACAGTATGGCAACTGTGACCATTACTGCTATGAAGACTGGGTACAGATGGTTCTTCTTTTCACTACATCTGTATCTTTGGGGTAAATACCCAGTAATGCCATTACGGGGTCATAGAGTAGCTCTATTTTTAATTTCTTAAGGAATCTCCACACTGTAAGTGGCTGCACCAACTTGCATTCCCACCAACAGTGTAAGAGGGTTCTCTCCTTTCTCCACATCCTCTCCAACACTTGTGGTTTACTGTCTTATTGATTTTGGCCATTCTAACTAGTTGTATCTCAATGTGGTTTTGATTTGAATCTCCCTGATGGCTGATAATGATGAACATTTTTACATGTGTCTGTTAGCCATTAAGATGTCTTCTTTGGAGAAGTGTCTATTCATGTCTTCTGTCCATTTTTTGACATGATTATCTGTTTTGTGTGTGTTGAGTTTGAGGAATTCTTTATAGATCTTGGATATCAGTGCTTTGTCTGTAGTGTCATTTGCAAATATCTTCTCCCATTCCATGGGTGGCCTCTTTGTTTAGTTGACTGCTTCCTTCACTGTGCAGAAACTTTTGACTTTGATGAAGTCCCAAAAGTTCATTTTTGCTTTTGTTTCCTTTACCTTTGGAGACATGTCTCGAAAGAAGTTGCTGTGGCTGATGTCAAAGAAATTACTGCCCATGTTCTCCTCTAGGATTTTGATAGATTTCTGCCTCATGTTGAGGTCTTTTATCCATTTCGAGTTTATCTTTTCTTTATTCATTCATCTACAGGTGGACACTTGGGCTCCTTCCATAATTTGTTTATTGTAAACAAAGCTACAGTAAAAAAAGAGTGCATATATCCTTTCAACTTAGTGTTTTCGTATTCTTTGGATAAACATTCAGTAGTGTGATGATTGGGTTGTAGATTATTCTTATTTTTAATTGTTTTGGAAACTTCTTATGGTTTTCCACAGTGGCTGCAGCAGCAGTCTGCATTCCCACCAGCAGGTCCTTTTTTCCACATCCTTGCCAACGCTCTTGCTGTCTTTTTTATTTTAGCCATTCTGACAAGTGTAAGGTGATATCTCATTGTAGTTTTGATTTGCATTTCCCTGATGATGAGTGATGTTGAGCATCTTTCTATGTGTCTGTTGGCCATGTATATATCTTTTATTAGAAATGTATGTTCATGTCTTCTGCTCATATTAATCAGCTTACTTTGGGGGGGGATGTTGTATAAGCTGTGTAAGCTTTTTATATATTTTAGATACTAATCTTTTATTGGATATTTAATTTGCAAATATCTTCTCCCATTCAGTTAGTTGTCTTTTAGTTTTGTTGATTATTTCCTTCGCCTTGCAGAGCTTTTTATTTTGGTGTAGTCCCAGGAGTTTATTTCTGCTTTTGTTTCCCTTGCTTCAAGTAACATATCTAGAAAATTATTGTTATGGCCAATGTCAAAGAAATTACTGAATGTGCTCTATTCTAGGATTTTTATGGTTTCAGGCCTCAAGTTTAGGTGTTTAATCCATTTTGAATATATTTTATGTATTGTGTAAGAAAGTGGTCAGTTATATCCTTTTGCATGTAACTGTCCATCAACAGTCTATTTGCTGAAGAGGTTGTCTTTTTTCTATTGGATATTCTTGTCTCTTTTGTTGAAGATTGATTAACCATATAATTGTGGGTTTGTTTCCAGGCTTCTACCCTGTTCTGTTGACCTGTCAATTTTTATCCCAATACTATATTGTTTTGATTACTTTAGCTTTGTAATAGAGCTTGAAGTTTTAATTGTGATGACTCCAGCTTTGTTTTTCTTTTTCAAGATTGTTTTGACTATTTAGGGCCTGTTGTGGTTCCTACAAATTTTAGGATTATTTGTTCTTGTTCTGTGAAAAATGGTGTTGGTATTTTAATAAGGATTGCATTAAATCTGTAGATTGCTTTTGGTAGTATGAACATCTTTTTTTTTTTAATTTTTTATTTATTTATTTTGACACAGAGAGAGAGAGAGTGAGAGAGGGAACACAAGAAGGGGGAGTGGGAGAGGGAGAAGCAGGCTTCCTGCTGGGCAGGAACCCAATGTGGAGCTGAATCACAGGACCCTATGATCATGACCTGAGTTGAAGACAGAGATTTAACCACTGCCACCCAGGTGCTCCTAGTATGGACATCTTAACAGCATTTGGTCTTCCAATCCATGCAAATGAAATATCTTTCCATTTCTTTGGATCATCTTGAGTTTCTTTCATCAGTGTTTTATAGTTTTCAGAGTACAGGTCTTTCACCTCCTTGATTAACTTTATTTCTAGATATTTTATTCTTTTTGGTGCAATTGTAAATAGGATGGATTTTATAATTTATCTTTCTATTGCCTCACTATTAGTGTATGGAAATGCACCAGACTTCTGTATGTTGATTTTTTAATCCTATAGAATTCATTAATCAATTCTAATAGTTCTCTGGTAGAATCTTTAGGGTTTTCCTTATAATATCATGTCATCTGAAAATAGTGAAAGTTTTAGTTCTTCTTTACCAATTTGGACACCTTTTTTTTCCTTTTTCTTATCTGATTAGTGTGGCTAGTATTTCCAGTACTATGTTGAATAAAAGTGGCAAGAAGATCTTGTCTTATTCCTGACAGGGGAAAAGCTGTCAGTTTTTCCCCATTGAGTATGATATTAGCTGTGAGCTTTTTGTATTTGGCCTTTATTGTGTTGATGTATTTTCCCTCTTAACCTACCTTTTTGAGAGTTCTTATTGTAATATGCTTTTTTCTGTACCTATTAAAATGATTTTTTTTAATCTTTTCTCGGATACCTTTTTTAATGAAGGAAAATATTTCAGCAGTAAAAGAAAAACTCTGATTTCAAATAAGGAGTCATATCAACAAGGAAAAAGAAAAGTACAACTCTATGAAGGAAAGACTTCAAAGATAAGTACAAAAATAAAATTGGTGCAGTATGGCTGTGAATTCACACTATACATTTGTAAGGTATTCAAATATTTTATATTTCCCAAGAAATTATTTTTAAATTTTTTATGGTTAAGTGTGTTTTTTTTTTTTAATGAATGCCTCTCTTGTTTTTCTTTATTTTATCTTTTTTAGCAGAATTGCCTTAAGCCTTGTTGGTTCTGCAGCAAAATTTTTTGCAGCAAAAATACTTGTAACAAAGATGTCTATGGTCTAGATGCTTAGAGTGAAAATATCAGATATGAATTTTCACCTGTCTTCTGAACTTCTCTTCTTAATGTCTCCTTTGACCTCTTGATCTAACTGAAAACTAGCTCTCCCCTGGGAACATGACCACTCTTGTTCTCAAAACTCTTAGCTACTTTCTTTGTGCATTTTTTATATGCCTGAGCAAAAAAATGAAGTAAGTGTCCTTCTTGCTGCTTTCAAATCATTTATTTCCCTTCATTTCCTTTAAACATTCTCAACATTGATTCACATGCCAACAGACCATAAAGCCCAATTTTACTGATAATTATAGTCATCTGTAGATTCCCTAGATTCCCTGTTGATTGCCTTCATTCAGTCATTTTTAACTCCTAAATCTCTGTTTACTCTGTAACACTACTTTTATTTACATATCTGGGTGATTTCAATGATCTGTCCTTCTTTCCAATACTATTGACCATCCATTCCTTGACCTCATATCTTTCAGTTATTTGTCTTTTGTCTAACATTAGGCATTCATTACCATAGTGGTAATATAGAATCGCAATCACTTCAACTTCTCCATTATTTCAGTATCAATATCTTTCCATCCTGATCTACAGAATAATGCAATCACCATCATCCTTAGATTTTTTTCCCCTATACAACTGACAACTTTTTACTAATTCTGTCTTCATTTCACATTTTCATTTTTATTTAGCTTAAATTGTTATATGTTTGTATGTTATATGTTTATATGTTATAATCACTTTTCTATATATAGTTTCAAATCAAGTGCCTTCTATTTCTTCCCAGTCTCTTTCGAAAATCCTATTGTTTCTTAAAAATATGTCTCTACTCTAATTCTACACTTGCACAGAGATAAAAGACATAAAAAGATTAACTGGTCTTACCTTAGATCCATGGCCACTAATCTCCAGAGGGCCATAAATGCTGCCCAGTAAGCATATTAATATTTCATAATCTATTTAGTATCTTATTCTTTTTAAGTCTTACACCTTTTCCTCTCTCTTCAAGTTTGTTAAATACTTCCCACCTCCTTCATTGCTTTGCATGATCTGCTTTTCCTTTACTGACTGGAATTCTTTTTTTTTTATTGAGAAAGAGAAAAAAACTGAGGTTTTGGAGGAGAGAGGGGTGGAGGGTTAGGAGAACCTGGTGATGGGTATTAAAGAGGGCACATATTAAATGGAGCACCGGGTGTGGTGTATGAACAATGAATCTTGGAATACTGAATAAATAAAATACTTTTTTTAAATAAAAAAAGAATATTCAGTATTCTGTCAGTGCCATTAAGCATATATTTTTGCTCTCTTCCTATATCTAAAGATAAACCATCTCTCTTCTTAGGGCCATCCTGTTTTCTTGAATATAGGAACCATCCCCTTTTGCCTATTCATATCATTCTGGTAATTCAACCTCTAAATCTCCCTCTTTCTCAACTTTTTTTTCACATTAAACTGCATCCTTTCTTTCAAACTTAAGCTGAAGTTATTTATTTCAGATTTACACACACACACCAGTTCATCGATAATAACCCAGTGTTGTTCAACCCAAAGGTCAATTCTTAGTCCTCACTTTTCCTGACTAATGAATTACTTTTTTTCTTCAAAATTTTATTCATTTGACTTATATTTTTCACTTAAAACAATGTGGTTTTTTTATGACCCTGTTCTGTGATGTCAGTAAAATATGTCAGAATAAATTCTTAATTCAAATAAAGTATTAAATTCAAAATATGCTTTGGGGGAAATCTGTTCAATGTTTAGAAAAGAAAACTGAAAACTGGTGATAACTGAAGCCAGGAGAAAGATGATGTTCTCATCTCAACACAGAAATAGCAATATTTAAAAGATGATTGTTAAATATTAGGGTATTTCTTCAATATACTAATTCATTCTTCATCATAAATTTAAAGTTTAAGCTTAGCATGGTCTAAGATGTTTAGTGTTGGGGAAATGGGCTTTCATCTCACTTATTTAAAGTATTCAAGTCCAGTTTTTGAAACATTGGTACCATTCATGTGACATTACAGTATTCATGAGTCCTAGTGGCATACATATAAACAGTAATACAATCACGCAGAGAAGAATTCAACTAGAGCAAGAGATGAAGACCATGGCACATGAGAAATATGACAGGAACTCTCATACTAAATCAATAAGATTTTGTATTGAAGTGTGCTTTCTATAAGCTGACCCATAAGATCCAGGAGATTTTGGTAACTGAATTAATGTTAATGCTATCTACCCTCTACCAGAAAGATAATGAGGCATAGGTGAAGCTAAATTAAAAAGAGTAGTGGAGGCATTAAGAATATAGATAGGAATGCTCTTTTCATTATTCAGAGTAGTCTTCACAATGTTTTTTGAATTATGCATTTAGGCAATTTTGAATATGCAACCAGCAGTCTAGTTTGTTTAATTTGTGAACATTTATAACCATTATCTGGTAGCATCTGAATACTATACAATGATCTTTAATGATTTCCATTTTGAATGAAGACATATTCACCTATTACCCTATTAGGAATATACTTTGTTTAGCTTCAACAATGGACCAATGAATTTCCATTTCTAAGGAGCAGGTCATGGTTTTTAAACATAAAAATGAAGGTAGTTTTTAGTATGTGTATGGAATGCCATGTACAACCAGAATAATTTTCTTAATGCATTTCTATCATTGTAACAACTTATTAGCTACTAAGCATACACAGATTTGATTATTTTTTTCTAACTTCTGCAAGGATCTAGATCATCCATAACACATTGTAAAATAACTATAGCAGTATAGAGAGAGGAAAATGACAAGTTAATTAGCTAAGGAAATACTAAATAAGTAAATTCTAGTTACCTTAAGCTTCTCTGAGATCAATTTATTATTAGCCAACAGCTTTCTTACTTTTTTCCCATATTTAACAGCTTTATTGAGGTATAATTGACATACAATAAACTGTACATTTTATGCATACACCTACCTGTGAAACCATCACCACAATCAAGACGTTAACTTAGTATGAACATATCCAACAGCCCCAAATGTTTCTTCTTGAACCTGTTTGTAGTTCATCCCTCTGTTCCAACCTTGCTTTTGTTGTCCTCTTTTTCTTTTAAAAACATTTTTAGTTTTGTTTAAAAAAATTGTGGCATATATGTTTGCCATTTGCTATATATGTCATCTTTCTCAAATAATGGATACTCTTAGGTTCTACTAAAAACTAATTTTATCACGTAGAGAATAACTGTTTTCATAAATATGAATTTTGTTTCTTTTATTAGTTGCCATTAGTTGAATATAATAAGGAAATTGTAGGGAAAATGTTATTGTGGTAAGACTGCCTAACATATTTCTCATTCAGACATGATCTTTCAAAAATAATGTAAAAATCTCTTTATGAAAAGCTACTTAAAACCGAGGGTTTTGGAGGGGGATTGGGAGTGGGGTGTGAGGTGGGGTGTGGGGTGGGGTGACCCTGGTGGTGGGTATTATGGAGGGCATGTATTGCATGGAGGACTCGGTGTGGCATAAAGAATACATTTTGGAACACTGAAAAATATAAAATTAAAATAATTTTTAAAAAGCTACTTTATATAAACAGAATTCTAATAGGGTTTATGTGCCTTCCATTTATGGAATTTTGAGTACGCATAAACTTTTCAATACAGAAATATCTTCAGAACACCTCAGACAATAGTCACTGTCTTTTAGAATAAATAACATTATATAATAAATATCTCCCTGACAGATGAAGGATTTAAAAAGTTATAAAAATTAAGAAATGGTTATACTTCAGGCAAGTTACATTCCTTGATATTTTCTCATGCCTTTCATATAGAAACCTCATAGATATTAAATAATATTTGAGTAATCTTGATGAAATAACTTCCAAATCTGGCTAGAAAAAGATTTTTTGCTGATGCTTTGAAATTTAATCATATAAGCCTACAATATACCCAAATAGAAAATTCCTGTAATGCACTATGAAAATTGTGGCATACCATGTTTTAGATCTTGTTAACTCTGATTCATAAAATGTGACATTTCTTGTGCCATTTGCAAGGCAGTTAATTCATCCTGAAAATCTCATGATATTTTCTACACTCAAAAAGCTTTACTATTTAGTAATAAAAACTATTTTTGAAGAGATAGAAATGATGTAGATGTACAATGTGATAAATATTAGATTGTGTTGTAAACTATAAATGAACCCACTCTGAAATGCTGAAATATCAGTTTCTAGATCAACTAAGTACAAAACAACTACAATAAAATGTTAACTATCAACTTGGCACAATATTTTTTTATGCAGCTGTAACAAAGTTTTAGCTATGAAATCTAACCTTTTCATTGCATATACTTCTCTAAATAGTGTCTTTGCAAAGAAAATTTTGGTATTAGTAATAATATATCATGTAACCACTCTATAAAATATTTATAATTTTTACTCTTATTAGAGAAAAATAAAAAGATACTAAATATCATTTGTGAAAACATCAAGTTCTATTTTTAAAAAAATTAAATGTTATATCCTCAGACTATCCACAATGTAAGGAAGCACAATGATTTGTAACTTTTTAGCACTTTTTGTGAAGTAAGCTTTTAGGAGATTCTAATGTAACTCTTATTTGAGAAAATAGTGAATAGTATGTAGAGGATTCTTTAGAAAGCCAACAAGTGTGAAAAAATTAACTGCCAATAATAAAATATAACTATGTATTATTACATTATATAATTTTTATCTACACATTCAGAATTTCACTATTCCCAAATGAAAACCATTTAAAAATGAATTTTTTTTTTTTTGACAGAGAGAGATCACAAGTAGGCAGAGAGGCAGGCAGAGAGAGAGAGAGGAGGAAGCAGGCTCCCTGCTGAGCAGAGAGCCCGATGCAGGACTCAATCCCAGGACCCCGAGATCATGACCTGAGCCGAAGGCAGCGGCTTAACCCACTGAGCCACCCAGGTGCCCCTAAAAATGACTTTTATCACTCTCCTTTTGAAAGAATGATAATCTTGTAAGCAAAACCATAGTATCATTAGGTTTCATACTTTTTTTCTTCATTAATTAATTTTTTATTTTTTATAAACATATATTTTTATCCCCAGGGGTACAGGTCTGTGAATCGCCAGGTTTACACACTTCACAGCACTCACCAAAGCACATACCCTCCCCAATGTCCATAATCCCACCCCCTTCTCCCAAACCCCCTCCCCCCACCAACCCTCAGTTTGTTTTGTGAGATTAAGAGTCACTTATGGTTTGTCTCCCTCCCAATCCCATCTTGTTTCATTTATTCTTCTCCTACCCACTTAAGCCTCCATGTTGCATCACCACTTAAGTGGTTCCAGTTTCTCTAGAAAATGGTATATTTAAACATTTTGGAAGTCTTTGAATTGTCTATAAGCTAGAACCATTTTAAGTGGTGACTGTTTTTAAAAATATATAAGAATAATAGAAGTTCCACCAAGATTCCTTCTGTAAGTGAATAGAAAAATAAACCAAATAAACTTCATTAAATCCAGACAATGAACTATTATTCAGCTCTAAAAAGAAATGAGCTACCAACTCATGAAAAAGCACAAGCAAAACTTCCATGTATATTACTAATTTAAAGAAGCCAATCTGAAAAGGCTACTACTGTGTGATTCTAACTATATGACATTTGTAAAAGTCAGGGAATAGTAACAAGGTTAGTGGATGCTAGTGGTTGGGGGGATGGGAATAAATACAGCACAGAGAATTTTTAGAGCAGTGAAAATACCATGCATGACACCATAACGGTGAACACATTTGTCTGAGCCAGAAGAATATACAGCATCTAGAATGAACTGGATTTTGGATGACTATGATATGACAGTGTGGGCTCATGAATTATAAAAATGTACCACTCTGGTGGAGAATGTTGGTAATAGAGAGAGATGATGTAAATGTGGGGACAGGAGATATGCGGGAAATCTCTGTACCTCTCCCTTGATTTCATTGTGAACCTTAAGCTTCTATTAAAAACACATAATTTTTTAAAATTCCCATAAATAATCATTGGTGAGAACCAAAGGAGGAATGAGTTATCCCCAATAAACAATGTAATATTACCATTCAACCATTAAAATCACCATGAAACGTGTTGTAGATCTTCTGTAACTTGTATCATCCAACAATTTTATAAATCATTTCTAGTATTCCCTGGAGACTTTTTGATGCACAACATTTTCTTAATAATAAAAAGAGTATTATGAATTTGTTTATGGAGAAAAGAAATCTGTGCAGCATGCATGGGATAATTAGATGGCAACTCAAAAAAAAAAAAAGTCAAAGAAAAGGTCTTTAGTGTTTATTTGTAAAACATAATGGATGACTTAATCATTAAAATTCCAATAGGACCCATCTCAAAAGGAAAAAGGGGGGGGGGCAGCTACCTACAGTGAGAAGGTGTAATAGTTAGGAGGGTTTATATTTGAAAACAATAATGCCTTGGGGCACCTGGGTGGCTCAGTCAGTTAAGTGGCTGCTTTCTGCTCAGGTCATGAATACTCAGGGTCCTGAAACTGAGCTCCACATTGGGCTCCCTTTCCTGCTTAGTGGGGAGCCTGCCTCTCCCCTGCCCACAACTTCCCCTGCTTGTGCTTGCTCTCTCCCTCTGTCTCTCTGTGTGTCAAATAAATAAATAAAATCTTAAAATTAAATGACTTAGCAGTTGTGAGCAGAGGAAGGAGACATAAGAGGAAGTACAAGAAAAGAGGAGAGAGTAAGGGAGGGGTAGCAGTGAGAAAGACAGAAAATTAGGGGACTGATGAGACATTTCAGCAGCAGCAGGGTTAGGCATTCTGGGTACAATGAGGGTATAGCTCCAGATAAATTTAACAAATTTGTTCACTCAGTGTTTTCTTCCAAAAAAATCACACTACTTTTTGTACTTAAAAAAAAAAAAAAAGATTAGCATCAGGTTTGTCTTTTTTTTTTTTTACTGTTTATACTATCCTAGAAAAATCCTAATTTTCTGAAATACATTTTGAAGGTTTTGTGAGGTTTTTTTTTTAGTTTAAAGTAAAATAAATTTCCAGGTGGACCTTGGATTGAATTGTTACCTGAATATGAGAAAATAATCTTTTCCCTCTCTGACTACATTATTATCAGACTTCTGGCTTAAAGCCTTGTAATGGCTCAGACCTATGTTCTAAAATCATAGGAAACCAGAAAGGTACAATTGTGATATGGGAGAGAATCTGATATTTGAGACTGTGGGTGCTACAATGAGAATTAAATTTTGATATTTCTAGAAAAGGTAACTAAAGTGATTAAGTGGAATAAAAATCACCATAAATTACAATCTGGAAACTTACTTTTAGTCCATAGACATCTGTTGTATTAATAAATTTTTGATATTTTTGAACATATGAAAATGAAATTGTTCTAGGTTTTTGCTATAGTAAACATGGTTCCCACCTCTGACAAATTAGATTTTACAGTGGGATTTAAACTAGCATTCTTGGGGCACCTGGGTGGCTCAGTGGGTTAAAGTCTCTACCTCCGGCTCAGGTCATGATGCCAGGGTCCTGGGATTGAGCCCTGTAATGGGTTCACTGTTTAGTGGGAAGCCTGCTTCCCCTCTCTCTCTGACTGTCTCTGTGCCAACTTGTGATCTCTGTCTGTCAAATAAATAAATAAAATCTTTTAAAAAATAAATTAATTAATTAAGTCTAGCATTCTTTAGAAATACTTGTACTGGTCATTTTCCATTAGAAACAGGAAAAACTAATGAGATGTCTGGAACCATGGCAAGGATTAGGAGATGAAATATCTATGTAGGGACACCCAACCATTTTTGCCAAGAAACACTAATTTGTGGAATACACGTCATGACAAGATAGTTAGCCTAGTTATGCCATAGCAAACATTTTAATTCTCTTTGGACTCTGATGGGTTTGAAAATTATGGGATGTCTTCTAGGAGTGCAATCCCGACCACACCTTGATCAGATTTCTGGCCTCCAAACATATGAAAGAATAAATACCTGTTTTATAAGCCACTAAGTTTGTGGTAACTTGATATAGCATTACTAGGGAATTAATACAAGTTTAAATAGCAAATTAAACAAATGACTAATAAAAACAGAAAATGGGGGGAAAAATCAAGAAAATTCTTTTTGAGAATTTTCCAGATGGATGAAAGTCAAATTGAAGAAGTGTTATCTCACGAGCAGAAAAAGCAAAACTTAATCCATATCTAAATCCATGATGCCAAAACTGAAAATAAACAAAAACAAAACAAAACAAAATATCTTAAGAATAATAACCACTGTAATTTCATAACAAACTTCCAAATAAATAGCAGGTCATAGAGAAAATCATAGATATTAAAAAAAAAAAACTATTTCAAACACAACTGTAAGGAAAATAAGGCATCCGAATTGGGGAACACAGATAAAAAGATTCTTTCAGTGAAATTTCCAGTTTAAAAAAGCTTGTGTTGGAAAAGAAGACAAATCTAAAATCAATGGTGTAACTCCCAAATTAGAAAGTTAGGAAAAGAAAAACAAAATAAATCCTAAGCAAATAAAATGAAGGAAATCATAAAGAAGATTGAAAAATCAGTGCTACAAAAGAGACAGTGGAGAAAATTAAGCAATCCCAAATCTTCCTCTTTGAAAAATTTATCAACATTGAGAAATCTTAAAGTAATCAGGAACACAGAGAGAGAACACACATGCAAAAAGCAGGTATGAAAAAGAGATCTCTCTGCAGATTCTGCACACATAGAAAATGTTACAAGACTGTTACAAATAGAATTATGCCAATAAATTAGACAGTTTTCATGAAATGGATACATTTCTTGAAAACTATCACCAAAACTAACATGTGATGAATAAAAATCCAAAGAACTTTGTTTGTAAAAGATACTGAATTTATTCCCAAAAGCTTCCCATAAAGAAATTTACAACAATGATTTAATTGGTAAATTACTATTTTAATAAATCTAAAGAAGAAATGAGAGCAGTCTTACTTTTTCAGCTAGACAAAGGACACATTCCTAAATTATTTTCTGAGGCCAATGTAATCTTTATAAAACACCTAACAAAAATTTGACCAAAAAATCATGAAATATCTTATAAATTCAAAACAAAATATCTAGTGGACTCTAGGAATACATAAAATGAATAGTATATGATGACCAATATGAGTATGCTGCAGGCATTCAAGTGCAGTTTAAAGAAAAAGAAGGCTAAAGAGACAAAAAAAAAAAAGAACAAAAAGTCTATGGTTAATAATATACTTAGTTAATGGTAGAATGTTGAAAAATGTAGCTATAGAATTGAAAACAAAACCAGGCTGGGGATGCCTGAGTGGCTCAGTCTGTTAAAGAGCTGCTTTCAGCTCAGGTAATGATCCCAGGATTCTTGGGATAAAGTCCTTGCTCAGAAGGGAGTCTGTTTCTCCCTCTGCCTACCTCTCCTCCCACTTGTGCAGTCTATCTCTGACAAACAAATAAATGAAATTTAAAAATAAAAATAAAAAAACACCAGGGTGTCTGTTCTCCTCATTTTTGTTCAGTACTGTATTGGATACCTGTCCCAGGGATTTAAGAAAGTTCAGAAAGCAGTGAATTAAACTGTCTGTATTCCTAGATGACATGATGGACAGAGAAAATGCTAAGTTATCTGCAAGACAAAAACTAGAACAATATGTTAATGTAGCAAAGTTCTAAGATTCCATACAAAACTAATTGCAATTTTTATATACACTTGGCAAACAAATTGAAAATGAAACTTACAAGAAAAATTATAAGAAAGACTTATAAGAAAAATTTTATTTACAAAATATTATAATACAGCTCATCCTTTGCTGGAACTGCAGCTTGGTACAACATCTCTTCCCCTTTTTTAAAGTATAGAACGTGAAAACCCACCACATCAAACCAGCATTTTTGAGGCTTGTCCATGTTTACTTCTAGCTCAGACGTAAGCAAAGCAAGTTTGTTCTCTGGAAGAATGGCATGACCTAGGAATGAAAGGGCTTTCTGACAGTGTCAAATGGAGTAAAAGTACATTTATTAAGAGCTCTACTGATCCCCATCCAGTGAGGGCAGCCGAGCATTTACTGGTTGTTAACTCCGCAAATTTAACAGTTCCCCCAAAAATCATGTTGCAGAGGATGACTTAATTACATTCATCCACAACATCAAAAATATTAAAAAAGGATACGCTCAAAAGAAATATGGAGTACTGATACACTGAAATCTATAAATTTTTGCTAAGCAATTTTAAAAAAAAAAATCCAAAATGAATGAGAAAATAAAGCATGCTTATATGTTGGAAACTATACTGTTAAGATGGCAGTTATCCAAAATTATTGTACAGATTCAATGAAATCTTTTGTAATCCCAATCAGCCTTTTTTAGAACTGATAAACATATTATAAAATGTATACCGAAATGCAAATGACCTAGATTACCTAATGTAATCTTGAAAAAGAACAAATTTAGAGTACCAGTACCTGATTATAAAGTTGCAATAATCAAGACAGTGGGAGGTTCTTGCTTATAAGGATTAAAAAAAAGGTCATTGGTATAGAGCACAAAAGTAGACCCAGACTTACACAATCACTTAATTTGTATACCCTCATAAAATCAGAAAAATGTATTTTAAATTAAAAGTATTAAAACAATTAAATTTGAGATAGTTCTAGAACTTAAATTATGTGTTTATTTGCATTTACATGTGAAATAGGTTACAGTTTTAAAATCTTCAAATGTTGCATAAACCTATTAAAATTATCTTATTTTTTTTCAACTCCTTGTCCCCTTGATATTAATTTGAATTTTTTCACTTCTTATTTTATGCATTATAGTGATTTTATTTCATAGCTAAACCTAAAATAATTCAAGGTTGTTGTTCAGGGTAGTACTTGAAACTTTTTTTAAAAAAAGATGGTTCTTTATAGCATTTAGAGCTAAGTTTATGTATTATAGAAAAATTCTGGATTCCTTTACTAAGACTTAACTGTTGTTTTTGCCTCCTCACCATCAATAGTGAGGCAAATACATCAATATATATACATCAATATATACATCAATATATACATCAACATATATATATTGAGTAACAGCTCTATTACAGGGAAAAAACATTACAACCTACACATACAGTAGTTTCTACACATTAGTTTCTTCAATTTGATTTGGTATTTCTGAGGGCCTACACTACACAAATTAACTAAGTTCTGTCCGGATATCAGAGCTGGCTGAACTGTAATTACCCACATATATTTTTAGTTAAATCTTAAATGCCAATTCTAACTACGATTTCAAATATTGAGATCTTGAATACCTTTCTTGCTTTTTTCTATTTTTTAAATTGAACTATAGTGACTATAGAGTTTTATGTTAGTTTTATGTGTGCAATTCTATAACAATCCTTAACTCAGTGTTCATTACAATAAGTACATTTTAAATGTCCTTTATCTATTTTACTGACCCTTCTACTCACTTCCCCTCTGATAATCCATATGTTGTCCATATTTGAGAGTCTGTTCTTTTGTCTTTTTTCTGTTTCTCAATTTTTTGTTTCTTCAATTCCACATATGAGTGAAATAATTTATCTTTCTGTCTGACTTCTTCCACTTAGCGTTACACCCTCTAGTTTCACCCATGTTGTTGTAAATGGTAGTATCTCTTTTTTATGGCTGAGTAATATTTCAGTATATCTATAGACATCATATATCATAGATAGATGATAGATAGATAAATAGATCGATCATACTTTCATTCATCTAAGGATGAACACTTGGGTTGCTTCTGTATCTTGACCATTGTAAATAATGCTGCAATAAACCCAAGGGTGCATGTAATTTTTCAAATGTCTGTTTTTGTTTTCTTTGGAAAGATACCCAGCAGCGGAATTACTGAGTCATATGGCATTTCTATTTTTAATTTTTTTAAGAACCTCCATATCCTACTCCACAGTGGCTGCATCAGTTTGCATTCCCACCAAAAGCGCACAAGGATTGCTTTTTCTCCACATCCTTGCTAACACTTGTTATTTCTCGCCTTTTTGATTCTAGACATTCTGACAGGGGTAAAGTGATATCTCCTTGTGGTTTTGATTTGCATTTCCTTCATGGTTTGTGATGTTGAACATCTTTTCATTCACCTGTTGGCCATCTGTATGTCTTCTTTGGAAAATGTCTATTCAGGTCCTCTGCTCATTTTTGAATCAGATTATTTGATTTTTTGATGTTAAGTTTTTATATATTTTGTATATTAACCCTTTGTCAGATATATCATTTGGTAGTATCTTTTCCACTTAGTATGTTGCCTTGTCTTTTGGTTTTTGGTTTCCTTTGCCTTGCAAAAGTTTTTTGTTCGTTTGTTTGTTTGTTTGTATGTTGGTGTCGGCCCAAAAATTTATCTTAGCATTAGTTTTCCTTGCCTCAGAAAATATATCTAGAAAAATGTTTGTATTAACAATGTCAAAGAAATTCTGCTTAGGTTTTCTTCTAAAAGTTTTAAGATTTCAGATCTCACATTTAGGTCGAATCCATTTTGAGTTTATTTAAGAAAGTGGTTCAGCTTCATTCTTTTACATGTAGCTGTCCAGTTTTCCCAGCACTATTTGTTGAACAGACTCTCTTGCCCCCATTGTACCACTATATATTATTTTTCTCTTTCCATAGATTAATTGGCCATATAAGTGTGGGCTTATTTCTGGCCTCTCTATTGTGTTCCATTGATATATGTGACTATTTTTGTGCCAGCACTGTATTTTGATTACTATGGCTTGGTTGTGTATCTTGAAATCTAGGGTTGTGATTAATTCCAGCTATGTTCTTCTTCCTGAAGATTGATCTATTTGAGGTCTTTTGTGATTCCAGACAAATTTTAGGGTTGTTTGGTCCAGTCTCGTGAAAAAATGCTGATGTTTTGATAGGGATTGCATTAAATCTGTAGACTGCTTCTGGCAGGATGAGCATTTTAACAATATTCATTCTTCCAATCTAAGAACATGGACTATCTTTCCTTTTTCTTTCTTTTTTTTGTTATCATCTTCAGTTTTTTCCATCAGTGTTTTATAAATTTTTGAGTACAGGTGAACTCCTTGGTTAAGTTTATTCCTAGATATTTTGGGGGCACAATTATAAATGAGATTGCTTTCTTAATTTCTCTTTTCTACTCCATTATTAGTGTATAGAAGTGGAATAGGTTTCTTTTTTTTAATTGTTTCAAAATTCAATTAATTAACATATTGTGTATTATTAGTTACAGAAGTAGAGTTTAGGGATTCATCAGTTCTATATAAACCCAGTGCTCCTTTTATCAATGCCCTCCTTAATGCCTATTCCCAAGTTACTCCATCCCCCCATCTCCCTGCCCTCCAGCAACCCTCAGTTTGTTTCCTGTGATTAAGAGTCTCTCATGGCTTATCTCCCTCTCTGATTTCATCTTGTTTTATTTTTCCCTCCCTTCCTCTATGCTCCTGTTTTGTTTCTTAAATCCCATATATGAGTGAAATCATATGATAATCATCTCTCTGATTGACTAATTCCACTTGGCTTAATACCTTCTAGTTCCATCCACATCATTGCAAATGGCAAGATTTTTTTTTTCATGGCTGAATTTTATATATATATATATATATATATATATATATATATATATATATATAATCTTCTTTATCCATTCATATGTCGATGGATGTCTGGGCTCTTTCTATAGTTTGGCTATTGTGGGCATTTCTGCTATAAACATTGGGATGCAGGTGCACTTTGGATCATTACATTTGTATCTTTGGGGTAAATACCTAGTAGTGCAATTGCTGGGTTGTAGGGTAGCTATATTTTTAAGTTTTTGAAGAACCTCCATACTGTTTTCCAGAGTGACTGTACCAGCTTCCATTCTCACCAGCAGTGTAAGAGAGTTCCCCTTTCTCCACATCCTCACAAATTTCGTTGTTTCCTGACTTGTTAATTTTAGTCATTCTGACTAGTGTAAGGTGGCATCTCATTGTGGTTTTGATTTGCATTTCCCTGATGCCCAGTGATTTGAGCATTTTTTCGTGTGTTTGTTGGCCATTTGCATGTCTTCTTTGGGGAAATGTCTGCTCATATCTTCTGTCCATTTCTTGACTGGATTATTTGGTCTTTCGGTGTTGACTTTGGTAAATTCTTTATGGATTTTGCAAAATTTTATAGATTTTTGGATACTACTTAGCTTTATCTGGTAAAATATTTACAAATATCTTCTTCCATTCTGTAGGTTGTCTTTTGGTCTTGCCAATTGTTTCCTTTGTTTTGCAAAAACTTTTTATGTTGATCAAGTCCCAACAGTTCATTTTTGCCTTTGTTTTCCTTGGCTTTGTAGATGTGTCTAGCCAGAACCAAAGAGGTTGCTGCCTGTGTTCTCCTCTAGGATTTTGATGGACTCTTGTCTCACATTTAGGTCTTTCATCCATTTTGAGTTTATTTTTGCATATGGTGTAAGAAAATGGTCCAATTTCAATCTTCTCCATGTGGCTGTTCAATTTTCCCAATACTGTCTGGCTGAGGGTTTTTCAATTTTGTTAATTTTTTTTAAAGAACCAGCTCCCGGTTTGTTGATCTTTTCTATTGCTTTGTGATTTTAGACTCTATTTCACTTATTTCTGTTCTAATCTTTATTATTTCCTTCCTTCTACTGGCTTTGGGTGTTGTTTATGTTTCTTTTTCTAGCTCCTTTATGTGTAAGGTTAGATTGTTTATTTGAATTTTTTCTTGTTTCTCAAGGTAAACCTGTATTGCCACGAACTCTCTTAGAATAGCTATTGCTGCATCTGAAAGATTTTGGACTTTGTGTTTTTATTTTCACTTGTCTCCATGTATTTTTTAAATTTCTTTTTGATTTCTTGGTTGACACATTTGTTGTTTAGTAGCATGTTCTTTAGTTTCTATGTATTTGCATTCTTTCCAGATTTTTTCTTATGATTGATCTCTAGTTTTTATGCTATTATAATTGGGGAAAAGGTCTGATATGATTTCTTTTTCTCTTTTAATTTATTGAGACTTGTTTTGTGGCCTAATATGTGATGTATACAGGAGAGTGTTCCATGTGCACTTGAAAAGAATGTGTATTCCACTGTTGACAATGTTCTGTATATATGGTTGGCCCATCTTGTCTAACGTGTCATTCAAAGCAACTGCTTCTTTAGATTTTCTGTCTAAAGATCTATATATTAATGTAAGAGAAGTGTTAAAGTGCCCCACTATTACTGTATTGCTGTTAATTTCTTCCTCTATGTCTGTTAACAGTTGCCTTACGTAAGGTAAGGCAACAGGTGCTCCCATGTCAGGTGCATAGGATTGACAATTGTTATATCCTCTTCTTGGATTGTTCCCCTTATCATTATGTAGTATTCTTCTTTCTCTCTTGTTACAGATTTTGTTTTCAAGTCTATTTTGTCCAATGTAAGTATTGCTACCCCAGCTTTCTTTTCACTTCAATTTGCATAGTACATGTTTTTTCATCCCTTTACTTTTTCATCTCTTACTGTATGTTTTTTCATCTATTACTGTATGATTAGATTTTTTTAACATCTTCGAGTGTTTTTCAATCAATCTCTATAAGCAAGTAGTTCCTTTAAATTCAGAAACTTTATAATCCAAATTACTTTTTGTTCTAAGAGAGAAGCAAAGATCCATTTTTTTTTTTTTTAGAAAATATGTTGTACTCATACAATAGAGGAAATCTCATTAAAATTTCCAAGAACCTAGGTAATTTTATAAGAGTTTATTGGTGGGTTTCCCCTACTTCATTATGTGATGTTATCTATAATATATTTCTAGTCATATTGTGGATGGGCTTAGGGTTAACTATAACATATATTATCAAATGGTGGTTAACATATGAAGATTTTCTTCCATATTGATTTGGTTCATTTCTGTACATTTTATGAAAATTCCCTAATACCTTAAAAACAAGGAGAAATTTCATATCTTAGAATTCACACCAAGATTATAAGGAGGTAAAAAGCTAAAAAAAAATCAGAAGTCTTTCCTCTCATTCCATATCCATTCACATTCCAACAGTTAATGTTCATTTATACAATTGTTTAAAAAACAATAAAAGTTTTTTGTAATTAATCTAATACCAGTATTTGCTTATATTTTATATTCCTACAGCGCAAATAACAAATTTACATGTATAGCTAATCTCCAAATGTTTAAAAATGTCTTCCACTGATACAAAAGAACCATTACAACTATAAATAGAACATTATAAAAAGCTAAGTGGTTTTCTGTTGTAAGGGGATTTTTAAAAATTATGACATCACAAGAAAAACTAACAATATTGAATATAGAGCACAAGATAAAAAGCATGGAGTGTTCTATCAATAATTGGGAATAATTTTAAATGTCATTTGTATCCCAGATGCTTAAAGATCTGAGAATAATCAAGACAAACAAATATAAAAAGAGAAATAGATTCTATGATTGTCACTACCTCAAAGAGTGGTATTTTCTGCCATCGAATAGAAACCAAATGATTGTAAAAACTAACTTTTCAGTACTTTTATATATAATGAGGGCAATGAGAAACAGATTTGTTCTGTGAAATTGCCAGTTATTGAGTTGGATAAAATTTAAGGAGTTGCTCCGTGGGGAGCCTGCTTCTCTCTCTGCCTGCTTGTGTTCTCTCTCTCTCTCTCTCTTACAAATACATAAATAAATAAAATCTTTAAAAGAAAAAATATAAGGAGAATTTGATTGTGCATAAGAACATTGTATCAGGATTTGGACAGATTTAAGTTGAGAAGCTTATTAGATATTGAAATACTGATCTAGTAGGCACTTTGAAAAATGAGTCTGGAATTCAAGGGAACGGTTCAGGAAAAATAAAATAAAGAATTGTTAATGTACTTAAAGTGTTTAAAGCTTTGAGAATGGATGAGCTAGAAAAGAGGAGAGGGCCTAGAATTGTGCTCTAAGATACTCTAACATTTAGAAATCATAGACATGAGGACAATCTAGCAAGGGAAATGTAAGGAGTAACTAGCGAGATAGGAAAAATTGAATATAATGTCTTGAAAACTAGGAAAAACATATGGCTTCAAGAAGGAAGGTGCGACTAACTATATCAAATACTATTCAGAGGTGAAGTTATATGAGAAATCAGAAATTATCCATTAGATGTAATAATTTCTGGGTGATTGCTATCCTTGACAAAATCTCATTTTCAATCAACTTTGTGAAAATAGCTTACTGGAATCATTCCAAAAAGAAAAAGAATGTGAGTCCATATAATTATGGACTTCTCTTTCAGAGATTTTCTTATTAAGAAGTATAGAGAAATAGCCTATTTGCTAAAAAGGACTCTGTTATTGATATGGTTTTATTTATGTTTTAAGGTAGATAAATTATAGCTTAATGATGCTGTAGATAATAAGACAAAATGCTGAAACAATACCTCTGCAGTTTTCAGTAAATTTCCTTTACAGTCACTCACAAATCTTGACAATTTTGTTTTAGTATTTTTTTGTAGGTGTAAAGTTTTGAAAAGTTTTGAAGATGGATAAAGCTGACATGTAGAGAAATAAAAACTTCCCCCAAAAGGTACAAAATGGACAAATGATAAAGTTGAGAGAATAGAAAGAATATATCAGTAACTTAGTAAATTGAAAAAAGAGAGAGCTCTGTGTGTATGTGTATGTCTGTGCATGTGTGCATGTCAGAGAGAAACTAAAGGGTATGACTGGGTGTCATTAGTAATTAAAATCAAAATGGTAAAAAAAAATGGTGACTATCAATAAATGTACTCTGCACAATTGGATATACAATTGAATATAAGTGAAATTAAATCACTGCTTTGTTTAACATTTTTTAAAAAGAAAAACACTAATAAGATTAAAATTATTTTCAGATTTTTGGGGCACCTGGGTGGGCTCAATCAGTTAACTTTCTGCCTTCAGCTCAAGTTGTGATCTCAGGGTCCTGGGATCAGCCACTCTCCCTTCTCAGCAGGGAGTCTGCCTTTCCCTCTCCTTCTGCCCCTGACCCCCAGTTGACACTGTCTCTCTCAAGTAAAAAAATAAAAAAATCTTTTAAAAAAATTCACATTTTAATTTTTTTTGCAAAATTTTTTTGCAAAAATTTTTTTGTAAAAAAAATTAAAATGTGTAAATTTTTGTCTAGTGAAACATTTTATTGAATTATTTTAATTCATATTTCCTTAATGTTTAAGGGAATTTTGCATCCTCTTTATGCCTTTTTTTTTTTTAAGAGAAGAGTACACCTGAGTAGGTACAGAGGGAGAAGGAGAGAGAATCTTAAGTAACTCCATGCTCAGCACAGAGCCCAGGCATGGTTCAGTCTCATGACCCTGAAATCAAGAGTAGCCACACTAAACCAACTGAGCCATCTAAGCACACCTACATCCATTTTATGTCTTATAATTTGTGAGTTCTTTACCAAGTCTTTTTACTTTGTTAAACTCTTACAGAATTTATTTATTTTAAGGTGGGCAAATTAATTAACTTCACTTTGTGCTTTATGCTTTTTGAGTCTTGTTTAAGAAATAACATGCGGCTGTGATATTTAAATTTATTTTTTAAACAAATTGTTTAACAGTATGCTTGTGTCATTTAATACTTCAAGATAATTGCAGTGTAATGCTAATTTGATAATCAATATTGTAAATATGGCAAGTAAGGATAGCATTTTTGTACATCTGACAGTTCAATTGATGTTTTTCAACAGGAAGATTACAATTAAAAGCAATGTACCAATTTCAATATCTGCAAGGCAGAGATTTTTCTAATAAATGGGGTAGTAAAACACTAGATAAAACATATTTATTCCTGTAATCTAGTATTGAAGACAGTACCATCTTCCATTGCAATCATCCCAAATTCTAAAATGTGAATTTCTTTCTTAACAATTTACTTAAATCTGAGTCAGAGGTTTTGTCACAAAATTTAATAAGTCCTCAAACGGACTCCTACTACTTTTTTCTGCATCATCAGTCCACTAAGTAATAATGTATATTTTTATATGTATATATACATTTAATATATTTGGACAAAATAAACAAAAATACTTACATGTACATATATCTAGATAATGTATGTGTTCTTCTTGCCTATATGACTATGACACTGTCATTTTTAACTGCCTATGTGTTTAGCTCTAGCAAAATCATGGATGCCAAGGAAGACTATTTTTTGATTTGTGGTCAGTGCTGCAGTTTGCAGAACCTGGCACTGTGACTGCCTATTAAGCTTCAGGTCAGCTCAAAGCCTGAGTTGAGCAAAGCTACCTCCTCTGTTGCACAGCAGGCTGATCCATGTAATGTCTTCACTAGTTACAGCTTTGCTGGGTTGTCGAAGTTCTGTTTGGAACTAGCTTTGAAAACTTGTCTTTGCCTGCTGATTTATATCCTCACTTGGTTCAAAGGGGTGATTGGTGTCTATGGCATATGCAGTACATTTTTATCCACAGGATCAGAATTGTCAATACGCTTGAGTGAAATATTTTGATTGAACCAGTTAGTGCTTTAGAATGTAGTTGTGTTGGACATATTGATTCATATATACATGCTGTCTGTTACAATATATCTCTTGTATTCTCCTCCTGCATTGTTTACTCATTCTGTAAATAAGGGAGGTCAGAAATAAGCATTCTTATTTCACTTATGAGAATTGAGATGAATTCCAGTAGCTGGAGTCATCAGCCCTGCTGGCAATTTTTGGATCAGAAAGGTTCCTTTGTGTGGTGGACAAATCACGTAACTTCTCTTTACCCAGGTGCTCAATCTGCCAAATGTTTGAAATACGATGTTAATATTAAAGAACAATATTTCTAAAATGGGAGGTGCAGGATTCTGATTCATTTTATCTAATGATTTCATTCATTTTGGTTGTTTCATAATCAGATTATAACTAAGTAGTAATATGTTTGAAAGTACCCACTCCAAAAGTAAAAATTTGGATTTACAAAGAGGACACATAAAATGATAAATGGGAGGTGATTATTTACTACAGGAGATAGCTATATGATATTTAGATATTATTTTTGACTAGTGTTTTTGAGATATTAATTGGTTTACAAAATTAAAATTGTATAAAGTATGAAAATTATTAAAATAGGTATAAACATCACTAACTTTAGAAATGCATACGTATTAACTTAATTTAGAAAATATTGAGAGAGCTTATTAGAACATTAGAAAATATGTATGTTCCTGACAAATAGCATATACATAAGATGAAATTAAATTCTATACATAGTTGCAAAATTGTGCTATAGTTGATTGCCACAGCTTGAGTAATACCATACAAAGTTTATGTGAGCAATATAAAATTTCGTGAAGGGCACTGAGTTTTAGACACATTAAAATCTTTATTCTTGGGCGCCTGGGTGGCTCAGTGGGTTAAAGCCTCTGCCTTCAGCTCAGGTCAAGATCCCAGGGTCCTGGGATGGAGTCCCGCATCGGGCTCTCTGCTCAGCAGGGAGTCTGCTTCTCCATCTCTCTCTGCCTGCCTCTCTGCCTACTTGTGATCTCTGTCTGTCAAATAGATAAATAAAATCTTTTTAAAATTGCTTTAAAATCTTTATGCTTGGTGCATGAATATTTTCTCTTCTCAAACTAGATATTTCAGGCCATTTTATAAAGACCACTACAATCTCAGTAATATTACACATGATATAAAGTCATGGAAAAGTAGGATAATTCAAAATCATCAAATATGTTAAAAACATATATTGTGTCATGTTGTCTAGTACCCAATGCTAAGGACTGTGCAGAACCAGTAGAGCTGAAACAGTCGTATATTCTAGTTCACCCTTCCAGCCAACATACAGGAAACATATAGGTCAATATATAGGAAAATCTAAGAATGCATACACATAATCAATAATAAATGAATGCTACTCTCTTTTGAGTTTTCAGATACACCATTTGTAGGGCACTGATATCCTTGGTCATTGTAATTCAAGGTACTGATAGTATTGATAACTGTGTATAGCTTAGCTAGCTATGTTTGCACATTTATTTAAAAAGAAATTATTTTCTTGATGACTGACCATAAGCATTGGTAAAATCTGTACCCATGAAAGAGACTTTTAATAACTAACACACATTAAAGTGGAATTAGACATTTCCCTGATGAGCAGGGATCAGATAGTATATTGAACAATCATATATATATATATATATATATATATATATTCTCTTAGGAAGTAAATTTATATTTCAAAATCTAACAATATTCTCAGAACTGGCAGAAAAGAATGACAATGCCAATTGTTTCACAGTTCACTTCTTTCTTGGGTGCTATAGCTGCATTGCACCTTGTCAACATTTCCAGAATTAGTTAAGTTGTTCTAAAATTATTGTCTGGTCTTTCTTCTCTCACTAGAAAAGTAGAACATTGTAGTTAGAGAAAAGTAGAGGATTCAAACTGAAACAGGCTTTACACAATACCTATGTAACTGCAGCAATGTATAAATGAGAATTTGAAACAGAAAACCTTAAATTAACTTCTCTGAAGTTACTTGTTAGAACTACTTTGATGTTGCTAGTTAGAAGGGGAGTAACATCAAATTGCTTTTCACTTTAACTCACTGTCAGCAAATGATACAGTGCTCATTCTCTCTTTACTTTTGGTTCACTAGTGCTAAGGATTAGAAAGTAAATTCTCAAAAGGTTACATATTGACTTTGCAGGTTTTAACACTGATTTCTTGTTTTAAAGTCTATCGCAACCAAAGTTTTTATGAATTCCCATAGAGCAGATGATTTTGTTTCATAAGTTTTTTAAGTCATAAAATTTGGGTACATTTTATGTGTTTGTACCTTTTCCTGTAGCACATGAATAGATCTCATAAAATTTTCAAAAGAAAAAAATGACCTAAATGGTTAAATTTCATAAACATTTCAGTAAAATAAAGTGATAGATACATAACAAAGTTAATATGTACACATATAGGTAGCCAGAATGATTAATATAAAAATTACCTGATTTTTAATAAACATACATGGTAAGATTATATATTTGGATTGTAACTGAAGATGTATTTTTGTTAGTTACCTTATTTTTATGCTTATAAGACCTCTACTATTTTTTTTTTAATTAACCAGGGGTTATAGTACAATTGCTTAGCTTATCATGCAAGTTTCCACTGGAGTTGGCCCTTACCAACTGTTTATTTCCTGGGGCTACTGTAACAGATTAGCACAAATTTGATGGCTTAAAATAACAAAAATTTATTCTCTTATAGTTCTGGAAGCCTGAAGTCCAAAACTAGTTACACTTGGCTGAAATCAAGGTGACAGCAGGGCTATGCCCTAGTCCTGTCCCCACAGATGCTGTAGAGAATTCATTCCTTGTTTCTTTCACCTTCTGATAGCTATGGCCATCCCTTAGCTTGTGGCTGCATCACCACAATTTCTGCCTTGGTGTCCACATTATCAGCTCCTGTGTATGTCAAATTTTTTTTTCTCTGCCTCTCTCTTTTGACGATATATGTGATTGCATTTGGAGAACACTGAGATTATCTGGTAAAATCTCATCTCAAGATCCTTAACTTGATCACATCTGCAAAGACCTTTTTGTCCATATAAGGTAATATTTATAGATTTCAAGAATTAGGGCATGCATATATTTTGGGGTGTCATTATTAAGCCTAATAAACTGACTCCTTTGCTAGTATTTACTTTTTCACCAAGAGTACCTTACAGCTCAGCTATAGATGGGTATCCAATTACAATTTTTCAACACATCAACCTCTTTCCCTCTTCAGTGCCTTTGCACTTGTTATTCCGTCTGTCTTCAATGCTTTTCCTTATGGCTCTTGACTTACTTCATTGTTTAATATCTTTCCATCTAATTCAGGTTAAAACGAACATAAAAAAAAAAAAAAAAACAAAAGGGCGCCTGGGTGGCTCAGTGGGTTAAGCCGCTGCCTTCGGCTCAGGTCATGATCTCAGGGTCCTGGTATCGAGTCCCGCATCGGGCTTTCTGCTCAGCAGGGAGCCTGCTTCCATCTCTCTCTGCCTGCCTCTCCATCTAATTGTGATCTCTCTCTATCAAATAAATAAATATAATCTTTAAAAAAAACCAGCAAAATATTCCTTGCTCTAGTATAATAGAATTGATTTTGGCCCTTGTTCTCTGTACATATTTTTGCATTTCATAACTTTGTATTTTAGGTGTTTTTCTTTTTTCTTTCTTTTTTTTTTCCATATGCACAAAGATAGAAAACTCCCATTTTTTTAATCTGGTAGTTAGCTTACTTCCTGATGCATAGGAGAGCAATAGATTGCATTATTGTGTAAATAGAGTTGACTTCATTAGTAGAAACGGTAATTTAAAATAGTCTTCTGTCACTAGGGAAATAAGCTGAAATGCAATAAGAAAACTGGAATCACTAAATTACCTATAAATAAGGACTGGGTTTTCTGTCATTACTATAGTATTAATAGCAAACTTTTCCAAAATTAAAATGAATAGCATAAAGAGAGTTTAAATGTATTCCATTTTTGGATCATAATATTTTCTAGCTTGTGAAAAGGTATTAATTCCTTATTAGAAAACTATTTGAAATGAAGTCTGTAATATGTCCTAAAGAGGAATATGCCTTTCATACACTTTTAGGAAAAAAGTTTCTACACGTTCCTTAACATATGAAAAGCAAAACCTCATAGGGCCATTTTATAGCACTTCATTCTAAAACTGCATAGTAACTGATCATATGTTTACTTAATTCAATTCATAATCAAGAAAATGTACTCTGGAATAAGTAGTGAGCTAGAAAAGAAGGGTATACAGGACATACGTAAAATGTGATCAGTATGAATAAATTTGAGGGGAAGAAACCAGTTTTAAAATAACAGGTGCTGGGGCCCTTGGGTGGCTCAGTCGGTTAGCAACAGGCTCTTAATTTCAGCTCAGATCATGATTTCAGCGTCATAGGATTGAGTTCCACTTTTGGCTCCTTGTGGGGTGTGGAGCCTGCTTAAGAAGATTCCCTCTCTCTCTCCATCTGCCCAATCCCCCTGCCAGCTCTCCATCCCCATGTTCACGTGCTCTCAAAAAATAAATAAATAACATATTGCATGAAGCAATGGTTTTTTGAAAAATAAATGCAGTTTAATCTCATCCTGGCCTATTTGGTAAATAAGATGTAACTAACTAGAATTAACAGAGACAAAGGAATATTGGTGCTTAAATGTTATTTGTTCATATACAATAAAGGCCTCAAAAATACAGCTTTATTTCAAGTTAGATCCCATACAAAATGTTGTTTATACTATTAAGGTGCTCAGGAAGCATTTATGTAATGCAACGTAAGTTTCATTACATTATCATGAATTATGCATTTGTGGCTCCAATTATATATGTTTTTACTAAGTAGAAGATTGAAGCAGATATGTTAAAGACATCTTAAAATCAAGTTTTGTAAGGAAACATTAATACTAAATGTTCAGAAATAGGTTCAAGATGATACATTTTACTATAAAAATGTGGAAAAATTAATAAATTGTAGTAGAACTAATTCTTATTCTTGTTAGCATACAGTATTTCTTAATTTAAATTTTACTGATTTTATTAGCCGGTTCATTAAATCAATTTTTCACTTGTAACAGCCAAACTGAATTAGTGACTTGTGCATTTTTTTTATTATACTGTGAATTCATATAAAGTCTCTGCAAAAAATCTGCCCGCTTGGTGCCTTCAGCATTAATATGTCTCATCACAATTACTCAGAATATGCTTTGAGTTTCCACTGGGAATATAAACATCTCATATTTCAAGATTTTCTATCAAATGCTTGGTGTCCTTATGTTAACAGTATATTTAAATCTGATAAGCATTTGACTAATGTATTTCAGTGTAAGATGTATAAAATTTTTAATATGTTTCTACTATTTTGTAACTGAAGTTGATGTGTTTTATCCAAACACTAAAAAGATAAATCCTGCTTTTCCTTTGGAGTTGAAGTACCACAGAGTTGAATTCTCTATGATAAAAGCCAAGACACAAGCTCACATGTGGCTCTCAGACAGTACAAGTTTTTCTTATTTTCTTGTTTATCAGGCTGTGTTCATTTCACTTTAAAATTCTCCAAGCTATGGATCATCTCTCTGCTTTTTCAGGAGACTATTCCACCATCTAATACAGTTCACTAGCTATGTCAAAGTCCAGCTTTACTGGCTGGAAATCAGGGTAGAGTGGAATTTCCTTCTAACAGAAGGGCCATTTGACTCATTTTATTATTTTTATTACTGAACACCATGGTGAACTAGCCAGTTGACTGTGCATTGAAAGACATGGGCCTGCCCTAAGGACTCACATCTCAGCAAATGATCCCTTTCCTCTGCCTGACTTGCACAGCAAAGGACAGAGAATGCAATCATCTTGATCAATGAACCTGAGTAAAAGCAGAACAGGCAGGACACTAATCAAATAAGTGGATCTGCTGAGGCTAATCCTTCAACCCCAAACTTTGTTTCTCAAGGGCCCACAGGAGATAAGCAGAGAAAAGAACGCTAGACAATATGCTGTACTTGCATGCCTCAGATAGGCCCTCTGCAGTGACATTTCCATTTAGTCACCTTGAGAATAAAATGTAGTGTCACAAACCTAGAATTGCATATTCGGCTTCGGATGCACTTCCACATATAATTTTGCTATTGTCTGCAGCCTTTAGGTTTTAAAATATCATACCTGTAGTTACAAGTACCATCATAGGAGAGAAACAAGTGGAAAACCAATTTGAAAATAATCTGTCTTTATGCAGTTCCTCCTATATTATTCTGCATAGATTGTTACAATTAAATGCAAAGAATTACTCTGGGCAAAGAATTGGAATTAAGATTTAAAATGGGACACTCAAAGTTATGTCACCTTGAGAAAAAACATCTTACCTCCCAGCACTTCAAATGTAACTGTAAAACAATAATAACTATTTGAATGGATTGTTGTAAAGTATAATGTACTTAATAATTCCATAGAATAGGGGCGCCTGGGTGGCTCAGTGGGTTAAAGCCTCTGCCTTCGGCTCAGGTCATGATCCCAGGGTCCTGGGATCGAGCCCCTCATCGGGCTCTCTGCTCAGCAGGGAGCCTGCTTCCTCTTCTCTCTCTGTCTGCCTCTCTGCCTACTTGTGATCTCTGTCTGTCAAATAAATAAATAAATAAAATCTTTAAAAAAAAATAATTCCATAGAATAATGTACTTAAATATTGGATTAATGTACTTAAAAATTCCATAGACTACAGTTAACATATACTGTATTAAAATTTGCTCTTCACTTTAAAAATAATTTCTAAAATTCCAGTCCTAATTGAAAAGTGTTATGGGCTTCTATATAGTGTTTGGAGCACACAAAAAAATGACTTATTTTGTAAAAATGAAGTAAATTTGCAGTTCCCTGATGAGGTCATTTTCATGAGAGGCCAGAGTAGGCAAATTATTTAATGAAAAGAGGGGAATATTCTGCCAGGTAGTATAAATAGTTTTTAAGCATTAAATATTAAAGCATTTATATGAAATTTCTTTCCAACACTAGTCTAAACCTTTTTGTTTCATCCTTCTTCTCACTGGTACCAGGTTCTCAGCTTTAAACTAGAAATTCTCTCTTAAAAATGTTAAGTGAAATCACTAGCATATTACTATTAGTGTATTCATGTAAATGTAAAGAATGGTTCTCATGGGTCAGTTTTATACCTGGAAAGGGAGCTAATGAATGGACCTCAATGATAACACATAATGGGGAATATTTGAGAAGCAAGACCATGTCAAAGAGAAAGAGAAGTTTGAGAAGTTGAGCCACAACAAGATCTCTTCACAGGAATATGTGCTGAGGTGTCATGTAATTATGTCTAAGGAACACACACACACACAGATACCTATGTACACATACATACCCCTTCCATGAGATTAAGCATGGGGTGTGTAATGCAGAGGAGTCAATATTGAGCAGAGAGCTCTAACAGCTAAGGTCAAGAGGAGTATACAAAAGTTCAGTTCAGGGGCACCTGGGTGGCTCAGTGGGTTAAAGCCTCTGCCTTCAGCTCAGGTCATGATACCAGGGTCCTGGGATTGAGCCTCAAGTCGGGCTCTCTGCTCCGCAGGGAACCTGCTTTCTCCCCTCTCTCTGCCTGCCTCTCTGCCTACTTGTCATTTCTCTCTCTCTGTGAAATAAATAAAATCTTAAAAAAAAAAAAAGTTCAATTCAGTATTTGTCTCTACTCTCTCTCCTTGCCACCGTCAGGCACTGAAAGAGTCAGTCCTTGAAGGAGAAAGGAAAAGTGTATTTTACAGTCAAGATCTCCACCCATCAACTCCATATACTGAGCATGTGTGAGATGACTGAGGCCCTCATCTCAGGTAGAAAATTTAAGATGAGAGTTAAAAACCTTAATAGTCAACATAAATGATATGTTAATGTACTTTTAAATCCTACATTAATTCAAAAAGTCATGATGAAGAAAATATGAAAATTTTAAATGAAAACCCATTCAGTTAGAGTCCCAGATTAAAGGCCATGATGTTGGGGTGGGGATTAAATACATCCAGACTACCCAAAGGTATTGGAGTACATGTAACAGCCATTAATGTACTTTTAAAAGTATTTAATACTAATTAAATACACGTTAAAAAACACTCGGTCAGAGGAAAATACGTTATGATAAATAAAGTTTGCTTTAATTTCATTCAATTCAATAGTCCACTGATCATTTTAGCAAGGATAGAGGGAAGCAGTGGGGATGGACCTGCTATCTTAATTTTAGCAGCTTCATTTTTGGAGTTGATCCACAAGACTTTCTACAATCTCACAAATGAGATTTTCTTTTTGCTCCCTTCTATATTGTCATCTGTTATTTTTATTATCAGTGTGATGCTGTTTGAGAGGCTATCAATAATATAATATAATATATAATATAATATAATATTAGGCTCATCTAATATTCAGACATAATTATATTTTCTTTATTTAATAACAGTGCTAGGAGAAAGCTGTTTCATTGTTTTTTTCTACATACTTTAGCCCAGCTAATAGCTGTTAAGATTTATTGGCTTAATTAATTATAGCATGGACATCATGAAATTCCTTGGAGTCACAAGGAAGCTTGATTTCCTTTGGAACTCTGATAAGCATGGAAAACTAAATATTATGAGAGTAACATGTGGATGTATGTGTATATATATAAACATAACTAAATATATACCATGTAACCCTATAATTATATATATGGTCAAAAATTATAAAATATGGTTTATGCCAAAGGCTAAGTTTTTCTTTTTCATTCTAATCAGTTTCCTGCAGAATGTTTGCAATGTGCTAGCAGGTTATACAAAATACAGATAAAGCTAAACTATTTCAAGAACTCAAATCACATGACTCTGTGAATTCTTTTGTCAGTAAGCCAACCTTCAATTAATCACAATGTCTGAGAGTCCTCTGACACCTAACGTATCATTTCCAGGTCTGACAACTGCAAAGAAAACCCTGGAGGGCAATTCCCATCCTCTATTTCAATACTTCCGAAGCCCTGACAAAAAAAAGTAGGTGATAGATACAAAGACCTTTCAGGCGAAAGTTCTTGCTCTTCCGCTTCCTGTGCTGAAAAACTATTTTTATATGACTACCAATTAACATAGATGAGTAGATACTTAATTATGCAGGAGTGAAAAGAATGAAAACATCTTCTTTTCCTTAGGGAAAAGAGGACTTGTCTTCCCCAATGCAACAAGTTGTGTATGTTTCATTTCTCTGATTTCTGCTAAAAAGATGAGCTATAAATCTTGAATATACTCCCAGTTAAATAAGCAGAACCATAATTTTAGGTCATGCCTTTCTCTAAAAGGAAGTTTCCAGTTAATATTCTTATATAACTATAAAGATCCAGAATAGAAGTAGGATGTAGGACTGTGGTCATCCCACTGGATTCAAGATTTGATCTGACCCATATCTATGAGAAAGCACAAGAATAAGAAAATAAGAATTAGCACTCTTCCTTTCTGTTTTGTTTTGAGTAAGAAATTTGCAATTGTATTAATTTTTAATGGTGGTCTTCTGCAACTATATTTTCTTGAGGACGACATTTAATGACAGTGAATTGTATTAAAAATCCCACCAACCAAGCATTATATATACAACTACATTTTATAGTTATTTTATATAAGAAATAAATTTTATGATCTTTGCTCTTCCTAATGTGGTTATGAGTCAATTGTAAATAAATGAGAAAAATACAGTAATACACAATCACGTCATTTCTATCATTTCTATGAAAATATAATTCAAAAATAATCTATAAACCATTTTCAGTTCTAATTAAAGTAAACAAATGTACAAATGAAAGCAAATTTTTAATATTTATTTATTTATTTATTTAGAGAAAGAGCATGGAGAGAGGGGTCAGGTCTCTGGTAGAGATGGAAGGGGGAGGGGGAGACAGAGAATTCCAAGCAGTTTCTACACTCATCATGGAAGCCTGATACAGGGCTCAGCCTCCAACTCCAAGATCATGACCTGAACTGAAATCAAGAGTTGTGCACAACTGACTGAGCTATCCAGGTGCTCTGAAAGCAAAATTAAAAAAAAAATACATATATATATATATATATATATATATATATAGGCATCAACATAAAATTACACAATATTGTTGGGATACCCGAGTGGCTCAGTCAGTTAAACATCTGCCTTTGGCTCAGGTCATGATCCCAGAGTCCTGGAATCAAGTCCCAAATCAGGCTCCTTGCTTAGAAGGAAGCCTGCCTCCCCCTCTGCCTGCTGCTCCCCCTGCTTGTGCTCTCTCCCGGTCCCTTACAAGTAAATAAAATCTCAAAGAAAATTACACAACATTCTTATACAAAGACTAATAAAAATAAACCACCGTATAACCTAAATTTGACTTATTTTATTATCTCAAAAGTTTTCTAGGAATAGCTAAGAAAGCCAGAAAGTTGTTAGATTTATTAAATATATGCATTGTGTTGATAAAATGTATGAGCACTAGCAAGAGAAAAGAAACCTATCCTTAAACGTCCATGTATTTTATGTGTCAGAGATTGTTCTCCATTTCTTATACCAAGTACAACTAAAAACCCTGGATAAATGATATTTTCTCCCTCGATGCCACAAGTTAGGTATGCTACATCTCTCTTGTTTTCTGATTTCTTTCTGCTTCATGCATTCTAGATTTGGAACTGAAGAAACTGACAACCTAGAAATGCCAATGGGTATGCACAACAAAAGCCCCAACAAAAAGCCTATTCTGTCAGACAAAAGACTAGGAAAAACAGCATCTTAGCATGACAGAAAACTTTTAGAAAATAACTGCTTTGTGGCAGCCAAAGCCCAAACCAAAACAAACCTGTGGCTTCTCACTCATCTATACATGCGAAAGTTAAGTGGTTGCTAGGCTGTAAAAAGGCCCCCAACATCCCATCAGGGCAATGTCACAGAAAGCAAGGAGGACCTGAGGTTTTCATTTCCGGATACCTTGTTGTCAGAAGACACAACAGGGGGAGCATGGACTTTTATACCTTACTAGCAATAACAGTACACCCCCTCCTTCCTTCCACAGTGTGATGGTGTTAGAAGTAGCCACATGTGGAATTCAAATTTTACCATCTCCAGGGCTAGAATGCTGCCTCCACTACAGTGTCACGGAAACCACATGGGAAACTAGAATGCCCACCCTCACCAGCATTAAGGAGGAACAACACCCACCTTGGGTATCAACAAAGGATAAGTGGGGAATCTGTATTTCTACCTCCACCTGTCAGTAATTGAACAGTATCCTATCCCTTTTCTCATCAGAGTGGTGTCAGAGAAAGCCAATTAAAGAGAAACTATGACTCTAGCTCCCCTGAGTCCAGATACTGCTAACATAATACAAAAATATTCATGTTTCAATCAGTAATATTTTTCATGCAATAACAAAGGAGACATTATAATAAATACATTTTTAAAAAGATCATCAATAAACGTCATTACTGAGATCAAAGAGATGTCAGAATTATGTGACACAGATTTTAATGTAGCTGTGTTAAAAATGGTCAGCTTCAATACTCAGTTATGAACACAGCTGAAACAAATGCAGAAGTAAAAATAACCCAACAAAGTAATAGAAGACATAGGGATGAAACAAGTGGACATTTTCAAATTATAAAAATAAAATAACCAAAACAAACAAATAAACAAAAACGCCTCTGTGAATGGGCTTGACAGCTAAAAAGCAGGACAAAGGAGACAGGAAATAATGAACTTAAAAAATGTAATGTTAGAGGAGCATCTGGGTGGCTTAGTAGGTTAAAACCTTTGCCTTCGGCTCAGGTTATGATCCCAGGGTCCTCAGATGGAGCCCTGCATCGGGCTCTCTGCTCCGTGGGGAGCCTGCTTCCCTTCCTCTCTCTGCCTGCCTCATACTTGTGATTTCTGTCTGTCAAATAAATAAATAAAATCTTTAAAAAAAATGTGATGATAGAAATGATCCAATCTGAATGACAAAGAAAAAACAGACTGGAAATAAAAAAAAAATGAACAGAACTTCAGGGACCTGTGGGGCTATGACAAAAGAGTTACATTTGTGTCATGAAGCTCCATTTCTTGGCATTATATTCAATTTACTCAATGTTGGGTATCTTTATATTCAGGTATTAAGAGCATATTCTATTAGATTCGTCAAAACCTCAAAACTCCTAAGAACTACTTTGAAACACCTGTCTCTAAATATAAAGCTTAGCAGAAAAAAAAAAAAAGTTATTTTAGGTTTACACTTTGCCAAAGCACACGTCTTGCTTCCTGGTCCAAAAACCTCCCATGAGCCCAACAATATATCATGGTAAGAATCATTTACTCAACTCAGTGCAACCAATCTTTATTAAGTACCTGCAAGAGGCCAGAATTTCACATCTGTTCTCCCTTCCTAGCATGGATTCCTTTTATCTGGACCACGTGGCAAATTCCCATTCTTCCAACAAATTCAGTCATTACAGACTCTCAAAAAGATATGTGAGTTCCTTCAGTTTTACTTCGAATCATACATCATACACTGATTTCCGCCTTCCTAACTACATGAAATGCTCTCAGAGGCTAGGACTCTCTCTTCTCATCTTTTTTATTCCAGTTGCATTGAAATGTCTTCTGTCACAAAATTTATTCATAATTATCTGTTGCATAAGTAACTGGATCAATGTATTCATATATGCCTCAGATATTTTTTATTGCCTAATCACTGCTAGTATGCATCACAGTGCCCAGCATACAATTAATTCTCCAGAGATACTGTATTGGGGGAAAAAAAAATTTAAAGAAATTGCCTACACTTAGTGGTGTCCAAACTTATAGTGCAATAATCCTTCCTGAATATATGTGTATTTTAAATATACAATGCACATTTCCTACTATAACAATATATCCAAGACCTTTAAGAAATACAAAAAAAGAAAATAATTTTGTAAAGATGAAATAAACAATGTTTATACAATAATTTATAAATATTTTTAAGTAATGATAAATAATTTTAAAGTCTAGGATTTAATTTAATTTTTATCAAGACTTCAGTATTTGTTAGAAATATCTTGGTTTTTATTTATTTTTATTACTTTTAAAGATTTTATTTATTTATTTGACAGAGAGAGGTGCGGCGAGAGAGGGTACTCAAGCAGAGGGAATGAGAATGAGAGAAGCAGTCTTCTTGGGTTGATCCAGAAAATCCCAGGAACCCTGGGATCATGACCTGAGTCAAAGGCAGACACTTAATGACTGAGCCACCCAGGTGCCCCATATCTTGGTTTTTAAAGAGTAAGAAACAGTACTTTGAACAAATAAGAATTTTTTTTTTTCTTGTTTTAAAGAGCACAGAGACGAGAAGTCCATGGCTATTGCATCTTTTCAACTATGTTTTCAAGGACCATTATCCTGTCTTCCTATTCTGTTGTTTTCAAAGTGTGACTTTCATCTTTATGTTCACACAATGGCTGCTACATTTTTCATAGTCATCTGTTATGTAGGCAAGAGGTAAAATCAGGGTTAGGGGCACAAAGGCAAAGATTGAAGAGGCATATCTTCAAATTATTTTCCAGCACAGTTGCTGCTTGTATTTCTATGTTTAAAACTGTGTCACAAGTCAAGTCTAAGAAACAGGTTAGCCTGGGAAAATATTTTGGCTTAATCTGTACTATAGTGGAGTAAGGAAATGGCTTTTGTCTAAATATGTCACGGTTTCTGATCTGACTAACATAGCTCAAAGTAGTAGTCACTAACAACTAAAAAAAAAAAAAAATCAACAGATTGAAATCAGAGGAATAGACAGTTTGCATGCATTTATTAACTATGGAAAGAAAGTCATCATCTTCCCTTAATGTTGGCCTTCTAAAAACTAACTGGAAATACCATTTTTTAAAAATGGCCACCTGGGTGGCTCAGTGGGTTAAAGCCTCTGCCTTTAGCTCAGGTCATGCTCTCAGGGTAATGGAATCAAGCCCCCCATGGGGCTCTCTGCTCCGCAGGGAGCCTGCTTCCCCTCTTCTCTCTCTGCCTGCCTCTCTGCCTCCTTGTGATCTCTGTCAAATAAATAAATGAAATCTTTAAAATTTTTTTTTGATATGAGTCTAAAACCAACTGAAACTTTTATTTCAAAAATTTGAAACAAGAAAAAAATAATTATAAAATTTCTTATGCAATAGGAGAGTATGTATCGGCAGACATTCCATATAATTATGCCAACATTTCCAAGCCTTTGATTATGAATGTTCTTTCCTTAGTACAGTATAATAAAAAGGAACAAAGACTGGTGGCACTATCTTCAAACATTTTACACAGCAAAACTCCCACTATACCCTCAGGATACTAGTTTACTGAAGTTGGCAGTTAGTGAGGCAGAGTATATCTATAGCGTAAGTGCTTGAAAAGAGAATGCTCTTGTTTCTGATAAAGTTGCATATTAATAGAAGCTGAATAGTTCCTTGTTGCATCCTTTTAGATATATTTGCGCACCTCCTTGCTACAAGCAGGTAGTGGACTTTGGAGAACTTTGGTGTAAAATTCTGTAAAGTTTTTGAATTTAAAATTTCAGACATATTTTAGAGAGAGCATTATGGTAAATGTTAATTCTAGTTCATGATCATTAATTCTCTTCTATGACAGGATGTCCTAGGAGATAACTTTCATTGACACTTCATTGAAGGGTGAAAATATTACCATTAGTTTTCAGATTCATAATCTGGTTCCAGGCCCCTACTCTTTTAATAAAAAAACTCACTTCCCTTTCCCACTGTTCTGTTTTATATATCTATTTTACCAGCAAATTGTAATTCAAAGAAAATACTCAAATTTTCTCACTTACAGAAAGACTATTTTGAACTGTTCAGTGTCATAGTAGTTTTATGCTTCAACTTGTTTCAACAGGTTATACTTTGAGTGCAAATTCAATATCAAAATGCACTCCATATGAACTACATGTTTACCTTTTCAAAAAAATAAGATAAATTTCACATCCTTAGGGTTTTAGATTTACCGTGAGATGAGTTTTATTTCTAAGTAACTTTTTATTTTTCTGGCTATACTTCCTCATGCAGTACATTAAATTACCTTTCTAGACATTCACAAGGCAAATCACATTTTTTTTTTTTTAAATTTAAGGGGTAATTACATGTTTCTACATAAACCTATGTATTTGTTTCTATCCCCAAATATAATTTTCTGTTCGAAGATGAATTTAAGTTGGTAACATTCCTCACTTTTTTATAATTAATAATTAACATAAGTGGTATAATATTCATTTTAATTACTACTGTAATTACTGAAGATGTGTTTCCTGCATTTGGGTTTTGCTTGAAACAGAATGATAACCAAGTAACCATTAAAATATAGGTATTTTTTCAGACCACTGTAACACCTGTCTTTTTTTTTTAATATTTTATTTATTTATTTGACAAACAGAGATCACAAGTAGGCAGAGAGACAGGCAGAGAGAGAGAGAAGCAGGCTCCCTGCTGAGCAGAGAGCCCGATGCAGGACTCAATCCCAGGACCCTGAGATCATGACCTGAGCCGAAGGCAGTGGCTTAACCCACTGAGCTACCCAGGCGCCCTGTAACACCTGTCTTAAGAACATGACTACTCTACTTCCCAAGAACACTACTACATCTATAGTCTTAGTTTCCTACGACAACGCGAACCACAGTCGAGTCATATGTACTTATCTGCAGTTTCGCTTCCTGCAGTTTCCCTACCTGCGGTCACGGTTATCCTCCTTCTGACGAATCATCAGAAGGTCAATAGTTGCCTGACTCTACCTACGTCCCAGCGCCTGCGTCGTACCACCTCCGGCTAGTTCACCGCAGGCTTTTATCGTCTTGCCTTGTCAGAAGGTGGGTGAGTAAAGTACAATATTTTGAAAGAAAGATATAATAATCATGTCACTTTTAGTACTGTATACTGTTATAATTGTTTGATTTATTATTAATCATCGTTGTTAATCTTTTACTGTGACTAGTTTATAAATTGACTTTTATCATGGGGGCGGGGGTGGCTGGGTGGGTCAGTCAGGTAAGCGTCTGACTTCGGGTCCCACAGTGATTTCCGGGTGCTGGGACTGAGCCCCCCTCCTGGGGCTCCTTGTTAATGGGGAGTCTGCTTGTCCCTCGCCCTCTCCCCCTCACCCCTGTTTGTGCTGTCTTGCTTGCTCTCTTGCTCTGTTTTCTCTCAAGTAAGTAAAATCTTAAAAAAAAAAGAAAAAAAGAGGGGCGCCTGGGTGGCTCAGTGGGTTAAGCCGCTGCCTTCGGCTCAGGTCATGATCTCAGGGTCCTGGGATCGAGTCCCACATCGGGCTCTCTGCTCAGCAAGGAGCCTGCTTCCCTCTCTCTCTCTCTGCCTGCCTCTCAGTGTACTTGTGATTTCTCTCTGTCAAATAAATAAATAAAAATCTTTAAAAAAAAAAGAAAAAAAAGAAAAAAAAGACTTTTATCATCGGTACGTATGTGTAGGAAAAATCATAGTATATATAAGGTTCTTTACTGTGTGTAGTTTCAGGTATATACTGAGGGTCTTGCAACGGATGCCCTGCAATTAAGGCGGTATTATTGTATTAGGCAGGTAGTAAAAACCTACAGTTACTGAACTGAACTAAATTTACATTCAATCTTCTAAAACAATTTTTTATTTTAATTCAACAATATTATGTATGAAAAATGATCATATATATTATAGGTAATAATTAGGAATCGGGGTGCCAGAGTGGCGCATTCTGTTAAGCGTCCAGCTCTTGATTTCAGCTCAGGTCATGATTGCAGGGTCGGGAGAGCAAGCCTTGCATCCAGCCCCGCACTAGGCGTAGAAACTGCTTAAGATTCTCTCTCTTCTTCTCCCTCTCCCTTTGTCCTCCTGCCTCACTTGTGCCCTCTCTCTCTCTAAAAAAATATTTTAAATAAAGGAATAAATAAAAGAAAAATTAAGTTCCATGCCTTTTCAGGTAATATTACCAACAAGGTCTTTAAAGAATATTTCATACATAAATAAAAATGATATAATAATGATATTAATATACCTTTTCTTTAAAATGTATGTCCATTTTTAAAAGCATATTTTTTAAGAAACCAGTTTAGGTAACTTCAAATATAAATTTGTTACAATATCTTTGATTTTAGAACTATAATCTTACAAAGACTTTGTAAATGACCCTCTGTGAGCTCGTTCCTTATTCATAAATCTTGGGTTGAACTTGATCTATGTAGTCAGTATGACTGACCCTTATGCAATTAAAGCAAATAGTTCATTTATTCATATTAGCATTTAGTTAGCAATAAATCATTCTTGCAAGTTATTTATACATACTACAGGTTAGTGCTACAAATCATCCTTGCTTTTACTCTGTGTCACTTTTCCTCAAAGAAGAAAGGAGAGACAATTATGAATTTGACTCTGTGGTAGCACCCAATATATTAATTATAAGGGTTTTTTTTCCCCCCATATTTCAGGTTCCTGTATCACATCCTTAAGCATGTGTGTGTAGCCATGGAAGCATGTATTCCAAGAAAAGCTACCCATTGTTTTCTTTTTCCTTTTCTTTCTTTTCCTTTTCCTTTTTCTTTTCTTTCTTTTTCTTCATGTCTTCCTTCTTTCCTTTTTTCTTTTACTTTTTTACCTTGTACTTTAGCCTTTTTTACCTTGAACATAATTCAGTGCAGGAGAGGGTTAATTTGTGTGGGATGCAGACAAGTCTTTAACACATTGGAAACGTCTGCTTTGCCAAGCATTGATCCTGAGGTCAATCCAGTTTGTTTCTATTCCACTGTAAACGAATTAACTAAACAAACAAACAAAACATAACTTACTATGTGCCTACTAAGTGACCAGATACTAAAAAAAAGGAGAATATGAGCAATCTCAGTTCTCAGAAACCTTCTTTTGTGTCTTAGTGGCCACTCACCAACATTCTGCATCCTTTACTATGTACTGTTACATATTAAACTTCTCTCATTTCATAGGTAATCCTCTTTTAATGAACAAATATCCCCAAATTACTTTCTGATCCATGTCTTACTTGTCAGCTAACATTACTATATATATAGACACTAACAGTCATTAGTTATGTGCTTTACATACATTATTATTTAATCCAAAGAAAAACTCTATAAAGTAGTCTTCTCAATACCCACATTTTATAAATGATGAAGTTTTGACTTCGGTGGATAGAGAAATTTAGGCAAGGTCCCACAACTAGTATCCTACTCTGCAATCCCATGGACAGTCTTCTGACCTCAATGCCAAATTCTGTTACTGAGGCAAAAATTTAATCACAATTTGTATCTTCTTTAAGTAAATTCATATAAATCAAATCTCTTCCCAAGTTGTTAACACTAAGCACGAAATAAAGAAATTGCTCTTTTTCCACTGTCTACGATTATGTGTAACCTTATTTCCAACTACTTAATCAGATTGAATTCCTGAGAGCAATCTCGCATGGCAGATATTACTATCCACCATTTTCAAATGGAGAGAATCTGGCTCAGAAACTTCAGGGGGTTTTGTCCAGTATCATACAGCCAAGTGCCCACGCTAAAATTGCAGCCTCCATTTTCTAGCTGATTTCCTCTGTTCCTTCCATGATCCCTGCACAGCTTTACACATTTTGGTGAAACATGTTTAAATGTGTCCTGTCTTTAGTCATATAACTTGGTTTATTCTAATAATCTATATAAATAAACTTGGCAAAAAAATAGAAAATGAAATGGGAGTAGTTGTGGTACCTCTGTTTAATCTAACAGCAGAGTAAAGGAGTGGAGTAGGAGAGTGGCCAAATAGCAAGTGAATGAGTGAATTCCTTCTCAAGACCCCTGACTCCATAGTCCAGAGCAAAACAGACATTTGTTTTTTTTGTTTGTTTCTTTGCTCGTTTTTAAATCGTGTTGGAATTTTTTAAAAGATTTTATTTATTTGACAGAGAGAGCACACATAGGGGGAGCAGCAGGCAGAGCGAGAGGGACAAGCAGGCTCCCCCACTGAGCAGGAAGCCCCTGATGTAGGGATGGACTCTAGGCTGGGATCATTACCTAAGCCGAAGGCAGACTTTTAACCAACTGAGCCATCCAGGCACCCCCAAAACAGATATTTGAATATCCCTACCTCCAAAGAAAAAGCTGTCTTAGCATCATTTATAATCATGTCTACAAAAGATATACCTAATTATGATTCAGCACCAGGAAATTATATATATTTAATGTGGCAATATAATTTATTGAATTATTTTATTACAGTGATAAACACTCTACCTTAGATTTTATATAGCATAATCATTGTTTCAGAACTCAAAGTAACTAGTGAAAATTGAGTATCCCATAACAAACTGTCATTTGGAAAAGGAATACTATACATGTGTAGTGTTAAATATATGAAAAATCATGATACACGCTCAAGTTTGATTCAAGTATTCTCTGATTCTGTAGACAAATAAAAATGAAGTTTGATTTTCAAACTCTAATATGCTTATGAATCCCTGGGGATCTGGTTAAAATGTAGATTTGGATTCAGTAAGTTTGGGGTGGGGCCTGATTATCTGCCTTTCTAACAAGCTCACCAGGTTTCTTGGAATACATAGAGTTTAAGAGATGTATTGAAGGGATATGTAAATGTGTCTCTAGAAATTAAAAATAATTAGTACTGAAGGATTAAGTAAAATAATTCCTCCTTCATACTTACCTCAGTGCTTATTTTGATAGGGGACTTAGCACTTGGAGAGCTAAGGAGCCTCTTTTAAATTAACTGGAAAAACAGTAGTGCTCAGATAGAAAAAAAATTTCACACAGATACATGTAGAAGGCACACTTTTTAAAAAAAGATTTATTTATTTATTTATTTGAAAGAGAGAGAGAGAGGGTATACAGAGGGATGGGGAGAAGCAGACTCCCAACTGATCAGAGAGCCCAATGTGGGACTCCATCCCAGGACTCTAGGATCCTGATCTGAGCCAAAGGCAGACAACCGACTGAGCCACCCAGGCTCCAAGGGCACACTTTTGAAGTCAAATTACAATGGGGGAGATTCTGAACTCTGGCAGAAAAAACCACCTTAGAGCCAGAGAGTGTAGAACTATTTAAGTAGAAAGATACCAGAAGAGACCACGGGTTCTACCTGGAACCAATAGTTAGAGCTTGTGGTAACTTGAATATGCCCCTTCTAGATATCTCAATTAAGTGTATATTCCAAGGCAATAGAGAGCCAAAAGTCCCAAAATAAATAAGTACAAAATAAAACTCCTAAACATCTCAGCTGTCACCTTCAATCAGTTAAGTAGCAGTTGCTAGAACTTCAAATAGTCAACTAACCAGGTTAGTAATAAGGCTGCAGTGAGAACAATCAATAATCTTTAAAGGAGAGCTGTCCACTTGCTAGTGAGGAGGAAGTGACCTTTGAGTAACAGATAAAAAAAATTTGCTTGCTTCTGTAGTTTTGGTCCAAGCAACTATTTTAACAACTGAGCAATATAATATATACTGTAAAATATAAAGTAACATTATTATCATTCTGAGATTTACAACATTTTCAGAATATTAAAAGAAGTTAGGTATTTTGGGGATTTGTTTTTAATCTCTTAACCCTAATGTCAGCTCTTTGTGGATGATAACTGTAACAATCAGATTTAAGTATGCTAAATGTTTCCATTTGAAATTTTAATGGGGTAAGTAATTATTATAAAATATGTTGATTTCTCATTGTCAGTGAAAATTACAATGCAATGCACAGCAAGCTTTTAACTGAGTGAAAATAGTTTTTATAGTGTCAGTTTATGGCATACCATCAGTAATTGTCTAAGCAACCATTATATTTTTATTGGGGACACATATGGTAAAACAACTGAAATATTCATGTAAAGTCTTTACATTGCTTGTTTTTGTTTTTTTTTTTTCATAGTGTGTGTTATATTTAAATACCAGTCTGCCAGGTTCAACTTTACTGCTATAGCGAATTCCAAATGGGAATATTTTAACACTTCAGGTATGCATATAAAGCAATTAAATTGACTCTACAATCCAAAATGCAGAAGTCAGTAATTTTTTCAACAAATATATTTCATTATACTGTCAAATATTTTTTGCAGAATACAATGGCACATTAAAATCTCAGAAATCACTTGAAACATGAAAATGTCCACAAGCTAAAACCACAAATTATAAAACATACCCAATAAATCCATTAAACTTGGAAGAGGATTAGGGAGGCATCTGATGACCAATTCATGGCACTTTAGAATGTAAACTAAAGAAAAGAAAGTCTTGAAAGTCCAAGACCCAAAAGGTGGCAAGATTCTCAGAGCTACAGTGAGACTTGGGATGCTGATTGGCCTTAGGCAAAGTGTATGGTCTCAGCCCTTCCCTAGGTTGGCCACTTTTAATGTGTTCTTGCTCTCATGCTTAGACATTCTGGAGCTCAGTTGGCCTGCCATGGCCTTCAGCAGGTGCTGGGGAGCCCTGTTAGTATTGCCTATGTCCTGTATCCAAACTCTTGCTAATGGCAGCACAATGGTCACGTTAGCTTTGTGACCAATATAGTTCACTGGTCATGTCTGAAATTTAAGATACCTTAGTATTTAGAGTGGGGTGTGTGTGTCCGTATGTATGAGAGAGAGAGATAATTAATATTAATACAACCCTTGGGATGGTTAGATAATATTTGTAGGACCTAATTAGGAATATACAATTCAGAGGTGTTTAATTGGCATTTAAAGTCCCTTAATCAGGAATTCACACTTTAGAGCTCCTATATAAGCTCATTACACATTACTAATATGAAGCAGAAAGCTCATAATTAAAATTATAAACATTAAAATGTTTTATTTGGGGGAAATAAGTGATGGTTATGATATATAGCTATATAGGAAGATGGTATAGTACATATACCAAAGTACACATATATTCATTTTCTCTATCAATATCTCCTCTCCATCTCTCCGTCTTGTTCTTAACCAAAAACTCTAATTCTTGATCCAAGTAGAAGGCTGGCTGATCCTGCCATCAATTTATCATTTTATCTGCCTTAGAGTGAACTGAAAGTTTGAACATATTTATGAGTGCCTGAAAGAGAACAAGTATCAGTGTTATGGAACAAGTTATGTAAATATTTTTGTACATGCTTGGTAACAAATATTTATTTCTATGTTTATCAGGATCCAGTCTGAGGCTTACTTTCATTGTAGCATGTTTCATATTGACAATATTGGGAAGTTCTTTGTATCACTCTCATCTTCTGTACCTAGAAGTCAGAAACCACCAATATTTACTAAAAGTGGTTGACTGCATTTTTCTCAGTTAACAGTAGTCACTTTGATATTCATTACTCTGCATATCTCTGAAATATTTCACTGACAAAAGTAACATTCAGGGGCATCTGGGTGGCTCAGTGGGTTAAGCCTCTGCCTTCAGCTCGGGTCATGATCCCATGGTCCTGGGATCAAGCTCCGTATCGGGCTCCCTGCTCAGCAGTGAGCCTGCTTCCCCCCTCTCTCTACCTGCCTCTCTGACTGCTTGTGATCTCTGTCTGTCAAATAAATAAATAAAACCTTTAAAAAAAAAAGTAACATTCATTTTGTACAGTTTATCATCAAAAATATTTGCACCCACAGACTATAAGTTATATTTAAAGGCAGACAATATAAGGTAACAGTATTTGCAGAAATTCTGAGCCTTAAATTAGAAGTTTCAAATATAAGCATACAAATCTGAATTTTATTTTAGAAAACAAAACTTTGTTCTAAATATAATATTAAATAGTACATTTATAAGCATATACCTAACTAATGTTTGATATTAAGAATACGGGATGGGGTGCCTGAGTAGTACAGTCAGTTAAACATCTGACTCTTGCTTTTGACTCAGGTCATGGTCTCAGGGTCATGAGATCGATCCCTGAGTTGGGCTCCACACTGAGTGTGATGTCTGCTTGGGATTCTCTTTCCTTCTCCCTCTGTTCCTCTCACTTGTGCTCTCTCTATATAAAATAATAAATCTTTAAAAAAGTAAAAATAATCACTGGATAATCAAAAAATTTAAGTGGATTTGTAACTCTCAATGATTATATAGAATATTTCATGTGCCATTTATTTATTTATTTATTTATTTATGGTATCATCATAGAATGACTGCACATTTGTTGTGGCTGACCCCCGTGGTCTATTGGTTCCTTGCTCAATATCTATTCTATGTCCCTATTTTATAAAAGGTAAGACAGTGCCCAGTTGAAAGACCACATTCCTCAGAATCCTTTGCAATTTAGTCCAGTCATGAAATAGTTATTTCCAATGAATTTTCTGCTGGTGACATCTGAGAAATTTTGCTTATTTAATACAAGCATCACTTATTTCCCTTTGTTTCATATTTATTTCTGTGTTTATTGTGGTATTGCAAACACAAAGCCATAGGTAGAGCACTATCTTGCCAACCCCAAGATGACTGTGAAAATAAAAGTCATTTACTAAATATGGTAAAGTGGAAAGAAGGAGTCCAGCGACATTGCTGATACCATGGAACCTTTGCTACAGCTATGGGCTGCTTGCCTTTACATGTTTCCTTATGTGAAGAGTCACTGGGTTGGGGAGGGAGGTTACATTTCTATTACATACAGCTAAACATAATCCCAAACTGTTTCAAATTCTGATAATTAACACTTTTCAGTCTTCTTATGAAAACAAGGCCAGTAACAATCACTATTTGCTAGGAAGAATGAAATTTTACATATATTTGGTATAGTTTTTTTTTTTTTATAAGAAAAGCCAAGCATCCATTAGTATGCAGACAGATTTTAAAAGGAAGCAATTCAAGTTTTGTCCCATGATAATCTGTTAACAATTTTCAGTAATTTCATAGGTCCTGGGTGGAAAAGAGATCAATCAAAGCTGATTAGACTCAGTCTTAATTTTGAACATCTGTGTTTATTTTGTATGGATAATCCAACTTTGAATATGCTGTTGCTGATGAATAGAAGTGAAATCATACCTAATATTTGGAAACATTGATATAGAATACATAGTGTTTTGACATGTGATCTAACTTTACTCTTAAAATAACTGAATTTGATAAAACATTTACTACCACATTTTTAAAATTAAAAAATTGAGAATAAAAGAAGCGACTGACTTGCTAAGTATGAATAATATATTGAGGAATCAGGTTTTATATGCTCATTATTCTAAATTGATTCCAATTTTGAAGTTAGATTATTTTACTTACCTTTGTTATGGTTCTGGTAAGATTTTAAAAGAGTAGGTCATGGGTGCCTGGGTGGCTCAGTTGGTTAAGTGTCTGCCTTTGGCTCAGGTCATGAACTCAGGGTCCTGGGATCTGGATTGGGGCTCAGCTATGGGGAGCCTGCTTCTCCCTTTCCCTTTGCCTCTCCTCCCTGCTTGTGCTCTGTGTGTGTGTGTGTGTGTGTGTGTGTCAAATAAATAAATAAAATCTTAAAAAAAAAAGAGAGTAGGTCATGTGAGCTGATACCAAAAGAGGTAAAAGTAGGTTAAGCATGAAGACTGCAAATAGAGTTAATTTACGCATTTTCTGTCAATGGGTTTTACCTTTACACCATTACAGCAGCAAATGCTATAGACATTTTGATGGATCTGGTCATCTCAAACTGATCCTTTTCAGAAAAGGTCAGCTCAGATATTTCACCTTCTCAACTCATATTTGATTTTCTTTATGATGACATATTTGAGTTTCTTTATGTTCTCACTGAGATCTTTAATCTTATAACCAAATGATTTTTATGCCAACCTATCAGTTCCGTCTTGCCATTGCTTTCTTTCTGTGGCCAAAACCTCATGTATTGTTAAAAAGATCCTCAACTTCTTACCCTTTTCTGATGCCTAATCCCTAAAAATTCTTATTAATCAGTACAATGCACATTCAGTTTACTCTTCTGCACACTACCCCATCCAATGAAACCCTGCCCAGAAAAAACAAATGTGCAATCAACATACAAATTCTTTTTTTTTTTTTAAGATTTATTTATTTATTTGATAGATCACAAGTAGGCAGAGAGGCAGGCAGAGAGAGAAGGGAAGCAGGCTCCCTGCCGAGCAGAGAGCTGGATGGGGGGCTCGATCCCTGGATCCCGGGATCCCAGGATTGTGACTGAGCCGAAGGCAGAGGCTTTAACTCACTGAGCCACCCAGGCTCCCCTCAACCTACAAATTCTTTGAAACCAGTTCCATTTTATGGTTTTGAGGAATCTCTGGAATTTTAAATACTGTTTACATGGTTTGTTTTGTTTTGTTTTCCTCATTAATGTATTGGGTTAACTCCTATTAAAATATTTCCAAACATTCTCCCATTTTAAAGTTCTGAACCCTTCTCTGTACCACTATTCTGCCTCTATAACTTTCTGATAATTACTTTTTCTTCATATTTAGAGAAAAAAAATAAAGACATAGAGATCTAATTCCCTTCCTTGATTGTGTTGGTATAGTCCTTCCCATCCTTATTACTTTTTTATTTTCTTCAGTGAAAGTGGCATTTCCTTTTTCAGTGTTTTGAACCCATTTCTCTTTATGGCCTCCCCTATTCTTTCCTGACATTTATTTTATATATAGGTTTGCTATTTCATTTAAATATTCGTGTGCCTCAGTTTCTTTCTGGAAAAAATATTTCTTGCTTTAAGTTGCTGCTGTGTTTTTGTTTTGTAGTCACATGTCATTTGCACTTCTCATTCATACTTAAAGGAAATATTATTTGAATTATGATCATCTCATTGAAATGCTCTAAGATTATTAATGCTATCACACCTTCAAAATCTGTAGAACAATTTTAATTTGTTCTTTCTTCTTTAACACTCAGTAGAATATAGCATAGCTCTTGACTCTCTCCTCTGGACACTTTCTGCTTTCCATGGATTCTATGATAAGTTCTTTTCATATCCTTCTTACTTCTTTGGTTGCTCTGAAAAGGTAGAAATAAATAAATAAATAAATAAATAAATAAATAAATATCTGCTCTTCTACTTTTTGTTGATATAAGTCATTTTTTGCCTTACGTACTTCTGTCACTGATCCTGTTTCTGAAATATCTCTCATATGTCTTTCTTTCCTACCAGTAATTTTTTTCACATTATTATAAGGCCATATAAGTCTTATCAAGTCTTATAATAACATCCTAAATGATTCTCTTAGTTTTTTTACCCTTGTTACCTACTTTCTACAACACCATAGATTATTTTTCTGCAAAAGTGATGTGCCATTGCATATTTAGAGGTAAAATAATAAATGATGTGTTTAAAAATCTTAATCTGAAGTAGTTCTTTCTGACCTGGCCCTGAGAAATATTTTCTAGCGCCATTTACAGAAACTTTCCTCCTGAAACTGGTTCTAGCTATGCACAATGACTTGCAATTTTCAAAATGTGCTGTGCACTTGCATATCTATTCAGTAGCATACACTGTTCACTTTCTGGACTGCCCTTCTTCTGCTCTACCAATCAGGTTAATTCTCCTTCCTTTTTCAATAGTCAGTTCAAAAATTATTTTTCCTTGGAAGCCTCATTTGAAAAAAGAGTTAAGCTCTCCTTCACAGTCCCACAGAGGTTGAAATCTACTGGTATTAAATCAATTAATCATACTGCATTGTAATTTTCTAACAGTATTAATAAAAGCTAGCATTTGGGTGCTATTCCATGTGAACATTCATTTATTCATTTTTCCTGGTAACTCCCCTGAGAGATAGGTTTATTAACATCCCTGTATTACAAACAGGCACAGAAAGTGTTAAGCAACTTGAATAAGGTCTCACACAGACTACACAGCGGAGATAGAGCACAACATATATGAATTTTAAGATCTTCAATAAAAAACACAGCATCCAACTGAATGAATTACTTAAATTGTTGAATGTTGAATGAGATAGAGGAAATACATGAACAGACATGAGAGCATGCAAATAATTCAGTTAAATACTTGAAGTTGCTTCATCATGTCTGCTTAATTACTGTTCACAGGAGAGACATCAAGATTTAACTTTAAAAGCTTATGTACAAAACTAGCATATGGTAAATTCAACAATTTTTTCCCTCATGTGGGAATGAATTTAGTTTATAGACAGATGTTTAATTTAGGTGTGTAGACAAAAATATCAGAAATGCTAAACAAGAATTGAGCAGAAACCAAAAGGGTCAATATAGTCTTAAAAACATAATCCATTATTTCCCTCCTGGACTTCTTTTATCAATCCTTTAAGTTTTCAGTGGCATTATTTTGTGATTTCAAGAAACTTAACCCATTAAAATGCTTTGAGTAGACATTTTAAGTACATGATCGTAAATCATAATGAGGAGAGTAGAGCCAGTACACTTTGTTTTTAAGTTTATTGTTATCAATGTCATTTTTAATAGGAAAATCCTTTTGTGTGTTCAGTATAAGAACAAATATCCTAATGGAAACATGGGCAACCTTAGTTTCAGTTATCTTACATCAAAAATCATATTCATTAGATAATATTTCAGTAGGCTTTTTGTAAATATTTTAATAGTTTTTCATTTATGATTTAAAAATTTATATCAACTATTATAAACTATACTTATTTTATTAAAAGGTACATTACTTTCCCTTAAAAACCTTCTGTCAGTCTTCCCTCATACATACCATGTTCATTGATGGCTTTACTCATCTTTTCATTTCCTTGGAAATGCCACCCTCTTACCATATCAAATCCCACCTTTCCAGGTTTCCCTGAAATAACAGTATTAACTGATTATTTCAGTTTCTCACTATTATTTGAGCTTCTCTAATACTTTAAATTTGTTCTACATTATAAATCACTTCATGCTCTCTTTGCACCCCCCCTTTTTTTTTTGGTGAAATGTTTACTTAATTTACATTTATTGCACAGTGATTACAAAACAGACATACTGGGGCCTAAATTTACATGATGGTAAACAAAACAAAACCCATGTAATAAAAATAGTGGTGGAGCCAAGGGCCAAGAAGAGCAATTAATTGGAAAACTGCCTATAGTCCCAAATTGGGACCTAATTAAGAAACATTCCCAACCTTCACTGGAGGCTCCTTTTGCAACTTCTGCTAAGTAGGATTTCAGGAATTTCAGGATGGTAAGGAAGAATAACTGTTATGTGCCTTTCTGAATGGTTAATATTTATTATGGCTGTCTTATCCCCATTCTTCTATTTGATGCTTGTTACACCCCCCCCACACACACACGTACACATACACATGCACACACAGAGTAAAATGTTAACCATTTCTCATTCTCTTATCTACTCCGTGTGTGTGTGTATCCTGGATCAAGAAAAAACACACTCGGGGTGCCTGGGTGGCTCAGTGGGTTAAGCCTCTGCCTTCAGCTCAGGTCATGATCCCAGGGTCCTGGGATGGAGCCCCACATCAGGCTCTCTGCTCAGCAGGGAGTCTGCTTCCCCCTCTCTCTGCCTGCCTCTCTGCCTACTTGTAATCTCAATCTATCTCTCTCTCTCTGTCAAATAAATAAAATCTTTAAAAAAAAAGAAAAAGAAAAACACCCTCATTGGCTCTCAGTGCAAGTCCTAGTAAAAGAAGAGGAAGAAGAGAGAAGAGGACTACCACACTCAGATTTTATGTAGAGACCATTACAACATCCTGAACTTTAAGTCCAATATCATGACTGAATGATATCTTGAATAAGGGGAAAGTTTGTCTTGGATGGGATCATCAAATAATTGCTTCTGATCTCCATCAGGGCTGTCTTTGTGTGAGGATTTTACTTCCCACTGAACTCCAGTGAAATGTGACTATGGATAACATGTGCTACTTCTGAGCAAGAGCCTTAAGAGTCATCATGAAATTTTGTTATTTCTGTAGTTCCATTTGTCATGAGTTTAGATAATCAAAGGCTGTGTCTTTAGCTTGGGTTCAGCAATGAAGAACAAAGCCAAAATTGCCCTGCAAGGGACATGAATGTGATTACGAAGTGCATTTTTATTCTTGTAAGCTAATGAGACTTTAGATTGTTTCTGCAAAATAGCATAGTCTAAGCTAGATGGTAAAGAAAAAACAGCACACATTGTGCCATCATAAAACTTAGAGTCTATTACTGAAGAAAGCCCTTAATTTAATAATTATAGTAAAAAATATATAATTGCCTTTGAAGAAACTATTACAAAGAAAAATCACAAGGGACTCTGTTAAAGAAGTGTGCACTAGTAATAGATGCCAGAGGAGGTCCTCCTGAGCAGAATTGACCTTAGGGCCTGAAAAAAGGTCTTCCTGCCCAGGTCCCAGACTCAGAGACCCAGGCTATCTTCAACAGTTTCCAAGTCCTGTGTTGATACCTGAGACAACTGAGGCTGCCATTGCCATCTAGGTGGGGCATTTCAAGTCTGGACCTCAATGACCTGGGCCCCAGTCCTCATTTCTCTCTTTTGAAGAAAAATAACTTGATGAGAAGAAAAATTTTATAATTGCACTGGAATCATCATGTCAACATTATATATATTTCAAGCCTTCTTATTGAATAGAATTATAATTTATATTTCACATTTTTAAAAAGATTTTATTTATTTATTTGACAGAGAGAGAGAGAGAGAGAGAGGTAGGTCACAAGTAGGCAGGCAGAAAGAGGGGGAAGCAGGCTCCCTGCTGAGCAGAGAGCCTGATTTGGGGCTTGATCCCAGGACCCTGAGATCATGACCTGAGCTGAAGGCAGATGCTTAACCCACTGAGCCACACAGGTGCTCCTATTTCACATTTTTAAGTATTAGAAAATTGTTGGAGACAACTATCTATATCAAAATGGTCATCATAGTTAAAGGATACTATTCGTATATAATGTATTACCCTGTAGAGGTCAAAAAAATAAATATATGTATGCAAAAATTGATAAAATTTAAAAAAGCCATTGTTGAGTGAAAGATGATAAGCATAACAAAATTTTAGTATAATGTAATTTTTTCATGGCTGTTTTTCAACACATCCTGGTAAATTGACTACAAAGAATAACATTCTTACTGTGGTACTACACACATAGGTACCGCATTCCATGGTAATGGGGGATACTCTGTAATGAATGAACAAGTGAGATCAAAGAATAATACAGGAATTGATGTTTTTGGTGCATGTCGCTGGAATATTGCAAAGTGTATGCACAATTTTATAGAGTAGTCCAATATTTTATTTTACTCAAAACTCAAGTCATAAGGTTAACATTAAATTATAAATACATATCTGAAAAATTATTTGGCTAAAATGTTAAGCTTTAAGGGCAAATACTCTGATTTGACTTGCTGAAATTCTTTTTTCATTCTTTTTTTCTGGCCCCCCAAAACAGTTTTCATACTAATTTACACATTATAAGGGCATTTTGTAAAAACTCATGTCTCCAAAAAGTTTTTAAATTATTACAATAACAAGAGCAGGTGCCTATAATGGAAATGAGAAGGGATTAAGAGAATAAGGGGGAAATGATAAATAACAGAAGGAGTATGAATGAATTAAAAAGTTTGATCATCTTTATTCCAAGCTGATTACCAACTTTTTAAAAAAGTTTTCTTATGATCAGGAAAATCAGTTATTACTGCTGTCGGTTTATCTCTGATTTTTTTTTTTTAATTCCTAAAACATTTAAAGCATTTAAAAACAAATTACTAAAATTAACGAGTCAGGAATGACAGATGTTGGCAAGGATACAGAGAAATGGGAACCCTGTTGGTGGGAATGCAAGCTGGTGCACATGGAGTTTCCCCAAAAATTTAAAAATGGAGCTACTCTATGACCCAGCAATTGCACTACTAGGTACTTATCCCAAAGATACAAATGAAATGATCCAAAGGTCACCTGCATCCCTGTGCTTATAGCAGAAGTGTCTACAGTAGCCAAACTATGGAAAGGGCCCAGATGCCCTTTGGATGAATGAATACAGATGAATGAATAGGGAAGATGTGGAGTGGAATGAATGGAATACTACTGGAGGATTGAATGGAATGAATGGAATACTACTCAGCCATCAAAAATGAAATCTTGACATTTGCAATGATGTGAATGGAACTAGAAGGTATTGTGCTAATAAGCAAAATAAGTCAATCAGAGAAAACTATTATGTGATTTCACTCATATGTGGAATTTAATAAAGAAACAGAGGATCATTGGGGAAGAGAGAGAAAAAACAAGATGAAATCTGATAGGTAGACAAACCATAAGAGACTCTTAATCTAGGAAACAAACTGAAAGTTGCTAGAGGGGGGTGGAATGGGGTAAGTGGGTGATGGACATTATAAGGAGGGCTCGTGAGGTAATGAGTACTGGGTGTCACATAAGACTACCTCAGATTAATAATACACTATATTAATCAATTTAAATTTTAAAAATGAATTGAAAGAATAAAATAGAATAAAATAACTAGAAACTAAAAAGAAAAAAAAGTGAATTACTTCCAGGGACTTCTTATACTTCCTCATGTAGCTTATAATTACTGCCACCAAATGGGCATGAACTACTCCCTAAAATTTATTGATTAGTAAGCATTGAACATTTTGAACACTTTTCATTACCACATCTAAACTGGCTCCATTCATATAAAACAGTGAGATAGGCAGTTCAGATTTGTTTCCCCGAGTCCCTGATTTCATTAAATAATCCAGTTGTTTTAACATTTTCTTTCCTTATTTCTCTATTGCTTTAGTTTTCTTCTCTAACTTCAGTGAGAAAACACTTTGTAGTCAAGTGCTTCTCCTTTCTCCTTTCTTTTTGCTTTAAAGATCAGATAATTGTTTTCCTAACACATTTCTTAAGACTGTGAAACATGTGTGCTCTCCTGTACTAAGTAAATAAATTATGGTTCTACAAAAAGATCCATGTTTTAAGGAAATCCTGTTCTTTGCCTCCTAGTGTAAGAAAAATCACCCAGTACCAATCTTTTCGTATGTCAAACATCAAAGTCAGGTCTGGATTCCATCTAGTGTGGCCATGGATTTTTTTTTTTTTAATTGACTTTTTTGAAATTCTCTTTTTTTTTTTTTAAGATTTTATTTATTTATCAGAGAGAGAGAGTGAGGGAGAGAGTGAGCACAGGCAGACAGAATGGCAGGCAGAGGCAGAGGGAGAAGCAGGCTTCCCACCGAGCAAGGAGCCCAATGCGGGACTCGATCCCACGACGCTGGGATCATGACCTGAGCCGAAGGCAGCTGCCCAACTAAGTGAGCCACCCAGGCGTCCCTGAAATTCTCTTTTTAGTATCTTCCTTCTCTCTGATAGCTATTATTTTTTTTCCCCTTCAAAATAGCACTTTAATTTAAAACTCAGTATTACTTAAATGATTTAAATAATATTTCCATACATACATACCCTTTCAAAAATGTGCAAATTTAGAATAACCACCTGATATAACTTCCTGAGTCATCATCTTACGTTTACCCATTTATGCAGAATATTGAATTCTATCTGCAGATTTTAGGCATCTGTCAAGAATTTTACATTCTCTGGATTCACCTGAGAAAGATGAAAGAAATCCTTATTAACTTTCTGAAATCTCTCTACTTCACTTTTTTAGGTCAAGCTCCCTTTCCTCACCCACTAACAATTTAAGAAAACCTGTTCCCTAGAACTATCCTACCCAAGTAGATATTTGATCTTATTTTATGTTTCTTGCAATACTAGGTTTGCCTCAAAGAATCCCATTTCATTCAGCATTTTTTTTTATTGAAATTTGCTTTCAGTAGTTTTTTTGGCCTGCTGGACTAACCCCTGTCCCCCAAAAAAGAACACTGCTGATTCCAAATGAAAGAAATGTGAAAAGTACTGGCTGTTTAACTTCAGTGTACTCTTTATAAGGTATTCATTGATAACGTTAACTGTCTCACTATGTTTGATCTCCATCTGGTTCCCAGTTACTTATAACCATTGTTAAAACCTGTGCAATGAAAAATCCAGAAATAAGTCAAGGGGTTGGTAGTAAGAGTAGTGATAGACCAGAATCACAAAGATGAGACACAATAATCCAAGCTATGGCCATTTTTGAGCCATTTTATTTTGGTTTGAAACACTTCTAAATTATTTTAAGAAGCATTTAAGCATTTAAAGAGTGGTCATCCAAAGGTTACCAACCTGTGTCCTAATATTTTATTTTTATTTTTTTGTTTTTATTTACATTCTAGTTATTTAATGTGTTGTGCAATACTGGTTTCAGGAGTAGAACACCCAGTGCTCATCACAAGTGCCCTCCTTAATAACCCATCATCCATGTAACCCATACCCCCATGTAACTCCCCTCTGGCAATCCTCAGCTTGTTCTCTATGTTTGAGAGTCTTTAATGGTTTGTTTCCATCTCTTTTTTTTTTCTTTCCTCCCCATATTCATTTGTTCTGTTTCTTAAATTCCACGTATGAATAAAATCATATGGTATTTGTATTTCTCTGACTTATTTTGCTTACCATAATACATTCTAGTTCCATCTATGTCATTACAAATGGCAAGATGTTGTTCTTTATGATGGCTGAGTATTATTCTTATTGTATGTAAGTATACCACATCTTCATTGATCAGTCAGTTGACATTTGGGCTCTTTCCATCATTTGGTTATATTGATAATGCTGCTATAAACATTGGAATGTGTGTACCTGTTCAAATCAGTAGTTTTGTATCTTTTGGGTAAATGCCTAGTAATGCAATTGCTGGCTCACAGGGTAGTTCTGTTTTCAACTTTTTGAGGAATCTCCATACTGTTTTTCAGAATGGCTGCATCAGTTAGTATTCCCATGAACAGTGTGAGAGGGTTCCCCTTTTTTTCACATCCTCACCAATGTCTGTTGTTTCCTGCATTAATTTTAGCCATTCTGACACGTGTGAGGGGTTATCTCATGGTAGTTTTGATTTGTATTTCCCTAATGATTAATGGTGTTGGGCATCTAATATTTCAAAGGACATTGAACCCATAAACATGTTCTTGTGTCCTCTTAGAACATTCAAAACTGGTAACACAATCTGAAATACAGATAAATACATGCATTCTGCATATTGATGGCCATAAATTCTGTAATTGCTTGATTTGAAATAGGTCTCAGAAGGAAAATTTTTTTATGTATTTTCCTGGAAATCAAATCTAAACCTTAACCAGTGTAAGAGCTGCTGCATCCAAACAAAGCACTTTGTCTTCTTCTGTGGGATATTGACCTCAATTCAGAAATTTCTTTGCATAAAAAATTTGGGGGCCCGTGTAAATATTTAAGATCTTCATTAGTGTTTAACACAGAAAATATACCTTGAATATTAGAGAAGCGATGTAATCAGTAATAGCTTAACTTTCTGGCTTAGTGAGAAAACTAGATCCATGATGAATACTTCAGAATTAAGGTATTTATTTATTTTTATTTTTTTTTATTTTATTAAAATTTTATTTATTTATTTGACAGAGATCACAAGTAGGCAGAGAGATGGCAGAGAGAGAGGAAGGGAAAGCAGGCTCCCTGCTGAGCTGAGAGCAGGGACCCTGGGATAATGACCTGAGCTGAAGGCACAGACTTTAACCCACTGAGCCACCCAGGTGCCCTGCAGGATTAAGGTATTTAATATAGGAATTAAACCTTAAACAAAAATGGGGAGTGCTGAAAAAGTGAAGGTCTGGAGGGGAAATCACAAGATTATAGTCAGAGCCACTGAAAATTCTGCCTGGAATACTGACAAGTGAAAACATGGAAATTTGGAGAAATTTAAAAACAACAACAACAACAATGTTCATCTTCCTGAGGAAAATCATGAAAGAGAAGTTGAAGAAAAGGGACTCTGTGTAGCTAACACGACTGAAGCTTCGCAGCCAAGCATTTGGGGTTATGTAAGGTCACGATTGGTCGACAGGATCAGCAATTGGGAAGATAAGCTAAATGCAGAACAGCGAATGGCTGGGGTCACATCTGTGTTTGTCACCATATTTGAACATGATGACTTTTGTAGAATAATTGACAATACTTCTCTTGCCTTCCAAATCTCAAGCAAAATCTTCTTTTAGCCATTTTTAACGTGAAATCATAGAGGCTCGGAGAGATAATGTGAGAAGTTTTGTTTCCATCTTAACCACATTTAATGTAAGTTAAATACATTCAAATAAAAAAAAGTTTAGTCTACTCTGACAATCACTTTGTTTATAGTATTACTGAAAGGTAAACATTTTCTAATCTTTTCATCCTTAACTTTTTCATCCTTAGCTGAGAACAGTTTCATAATAGCATCAGGATACTTATGCTGACAAGATTATATTCCTCTCAAGGCCCTTCCTCAAATAGAATTTTAACTTATATTTCCATATTTAAATCAAAGATATTAAAGTCTGAAATTCATGTTTTCAAAACCAAATTTTAAGTACGCAATTCATGTTTAGTGGTCTCTGAATATAACCTTTAACCATGAGGTTATGATGAGCATTAATTAGTAAATGTATATTATCAGAAATTATATATATTTGCATCATTTGAGTATAAAATATGTAGGGAATTTGCTCACTTAATCTGTAAATTAACCCATCAGATTTATGTAGGTTCTCATCTGAGTAGAGGATGTTTTGCCTCACATTTTCCTATGGCTGCATAAAAAAATAATAAAATACTCTGACAGAACAGATTCAAACCCAAGGCAAAGTTTGATTTTGTTCCTTATTGGTTTCACTTAAAATTCATGACCACAGACCTCAAATAGGAACTTGATGCTGCCTAGAAATCTAATATATCTCTCCAGTATAATCATTTTCCACTCTAGAGACTGTTTTATATCCTGAGCTCTTTCCTCAATATCCAACCGCTATCCCTCTTTCCTCTCAGCTAAAGTCTTCATCTCGGATTGCTTGAAAAAGTAAAAGTACTGGAGAAAACTCAAGTTCTTATCTCTAAATCTCAAAGTCAGCCTTTCTCTGAAATCATGATCTTCGTCCTCCCTCCTGTTAAATGGGAGGTTTATCCCAACTCCTTCGAAGTCCAAACACTCTACTTGCCTGTGGACTCCAAAGCAGTCCTAACTGCACTTTTATCTCTACTTGTCATCTAAAATTGAAAATGACCTCAATGGCAAAAAATGATTTCTCCACACAGCTTTATTAATCTGCCAATTTCCTTGTTCTGAAATTAACATTACTATCTCTTCACACTTCAGGCCAAAACCTGAGAAGTCATCTTTGAGTTTTCCTTGTAGATCATCCAGCCCATCAGTAAATTCTAACAGAGCTTTAAAGTATATGCCAAGTTTATCAATTTCTCTCTATACCCATTGCTACTACTCTAGCCAAGTCTCAGTCAGCTCTTACCTCAACTTCTGCCATAATCTTTTGATAGTTCTACCTCAGTACACCCTGCTTGGATATTCCTCATGGCTCAAACCCTGCTAATTTATTTGATTGTTCATTGGAACGAAGGGAATATGAAGAGTTTTCTGACATACTTTCTTAAGAAGCATGAGATCTACTATGGAATGACATAACCTCTTTGTTCTTAAGCCACATCACTACATGATCTTTTCATACCCTTCTGGTAATGGTGCCTCTATAAAGCCCCTTATAGATGTCCTTCTAACCATAGTTGACTACAAAATCCATGATATTGTGTATCCTATAAACTTAATGGTGTAAGGGCCTATTCAGCTAGAGCAGCCCCACCCCGGTTGAACTGCCATTTTGTTGTAAAACTTAAATTGACTTTGCCCCCCTGCCCAAGGGAACTTACTTAAAAACAAGTCTCAGGTAACAAAGTCCAAGTACAAGGATGGGTCAGGCCAGGTGGAGGTATTCAATCAGTGGGGGCTCATATGGTCTCCCAGCTACCAAGGAGTATGGGCCCCGCCCTTTGGGCACCTTTTGGGCACCAATTCTAAACAAAGTGATAGACTGGTTCAAATGTCTCCTAGGGTAAATTGTAATTCAGTTGGTCACCTAGCATGACTGTGCAGCTTTCTCTGTGTGTTACAATTTCATTGGCCACCTGTGTGTGGCCAGGCCCAACCACATGGCCTTTGCTCTATAAAAGTTAGTCTGGAAAGCAAGGAGGGGTTGTCCTCTCTGTAAGGGGCGGCCCCGACCGGTCTATTTGACGGTCGGTTTGATTCTTGATGCTTGGCGTGAAATACAGCTTTGCTTGACTTTCACTTTGTATCAGTCTTGCTCCTTTAATCACGGACCCATTATTGGGGTACCTATTTTTTGGGGGGATGCAACAACAGGTCACATGTCAAGCACCCTACTCTTCTGTACTCTTGTGTGAGAAAGAAAATCAAAAGATTGGTATTCCATAATCTTAGGCTAAGAGAAAAGTCTCCCAAGAATGCTCTTACAAGACTCTGTACTGGGCACAGCACAAAGATGGATTCTGTAGTTGAATAATTATGTATTAGTCAGTTGTTATAAGAATAGCATATACATGAGGGTTTTTCCAGGAGAACTTCCACTTGATGAAATATAAGGAAGACTCCCTCTTTCTTTTTAGTACTTCTCTAGACATAGAGGGTACATGGTTTGTTTCTGAAATTTTTTCTTCGTATGACTACTGGAAAGCTGAGTGCCCTAACTACTGGTAGTTCATCAGCAACTATATGAGCTAAAAATATGGTGTCGATTTGAGATTCTAAGTCCCGTTTTTATTAGTTCCAGTGTTGAGACAACAGAAATACTTTTAAACATTTTTGTGCTGATTGTATATTGTTGTTTATTAAAAGTGTAAATGCCGGGGCACCTGGTTGGCTCAGTGGGTTAAACCTCTGCTTTCGGCTCAGGTCATGATCCCAGGGTTCTGGGATCGAGCCCCGCATCGGGCTCTCTGCTCAGCAGGGAGCCTGCTTCCCTTCCTCTCTCTCTCTCTCTCTCTCTCTGTCTGCTTGTCTGCCTACTTGTGATCTCCATCTGTCAAATAAATAAATAAAATCTTAAAAAAAAAAGTGTAAATGCCATGTAAGCTGGGTATATCTGTGTTGTCTAGCATTGTATCTGTTATTTATTAAGGCAGTGAGTAGATACATTTGCTAAATGAGTACTTGTAAAATGAATGATGGGTGAATGAATATTGAATGAATTATACAGGAAATTACGCTAGTAAAATGTGAGTTAATGAATGGCTGGGATCCTGTCTGTTGGATTACCAGTTCTTCTTCCTACTATCTGCATTACACATCCAGGCTTTAACAGGAAGACCTAGTTTAAATTGCAGACTGCATATATTGACTTGGAAATTACAAGAATGTCAGATGTATTTGAATGAGTTTGCTATCTGGGAATGGAGGGTGGGGCCCTGTAAAATAATAAATAGTTTTAAAAATAGAAATCTCCAGATTACACTGGAAGCAACTAGTATTTATTGAGTGTCTGCTTTGTGTTAGGCATTGTGACAAGTGATTTTCATGAGTGACCTCATTTATACTCAGTATTACAGGTGAAAAAGATTAGAGAGGTTAAGTGACATCCCCAGAGTTATTTCTAGTTGTAGAAGTGAAAATATGGACCATAGGAAGCTTGTATTTACAGAGCTCACCTTCTTAATTAAAATATACTTCTGTTTTTCTCAGAAAGAAATGGGTAAAGGAATAAACAGGATAAAATTGGTAAAATTTAGTATCAGGGACTTGCCCCTTTCTTTATTTTGGATAATTCTTTTTAGTTACTTCGCTGAGTTCCCTGTTTCCTTTTCAGTGGTGGAGTATGGCTCTGAAAATTATTCAGTGGTTTGGGTCCAGTTGTATTCATTTATTTTTGCTACGTCTCTTCACTGAAAATTAGACTTGTCTCATAATATAGTGAAAATTTTGGTTATTAATATTCATAGATTATGAATCTCTATGATAATAACTGACTCCTGAGGAATCACCTGATTAGAAATCTGAGCTACCCATTGCCAGAATTATTATCTAGATTTATCCATCGTCTGGTGGACAATTACAGGATTGCCTCAAGCGTTCAATTCTAGAAAATACTCCTCTTCTTTTTATCTACTTGATTGTGATTGTTTGTTTGTTACTAAGGGAAAAAGACTTACAGCCCCTCTCCAGTTCACAGGACCCCTAGAGAGCCAAATTGTACCAATCAGTCCCTTCCTGGAAATGTTGGAAAATAGAACTAGAGAATAAGTGTAGTATTTTTTATGTAGCTGAAACCCTTATGTATAAAAACAAGAAACTGTCGATATCCAGCTTTGGCGAGGTGAAACAGAAAAAGAGATTCTACGTTTTGAAAACAGAAGGAAATTAATGAGTATTCTCACAAAGACAACCAGAAACAATAGAGGGAATGAGAGACCTGATGACTTATGAATTCCTGACTTCAACTCTTTTCTGAGATCAGCAGGATTCCTATTGTTGAGTTCTATGAGAGGCCCCATATATTACAAGATACTTCTCTTTAAACTCAGACCAGCCCAACTTTCAGTTGCTTACATTCAGCAGAATGCTAACTATTCCATGTTCCTTATATATTCCCTGAGTTGCATTTCTGGAGTTCAAGTCTGCAGTTTCTTTTGTTCCTGGGCACAATTTTGGTCTCGTTGTCAGAATGAAATAAATTTTCCTCCCTTGCCTCCTCTGTGTTTTAATGAAAACAAAAACAAAAACAAAAAACAACCATCATTTCTTATACTGGAATCTATTGCACTATTTGTCATGGCCTGTTATATAGTAGTCGCATATGTGTGTTTATCTTTTGCTGGACTATAAGCCCTTTTCCTGGAGGACAAGGCAACATTTTATCCTTCATTCTATCACAGCCAGTACCTAGAATAGTGCTTGGCACATGGGTGGATTAAAAATAAAATATTTGTGGGGCACCTGGGTGGCTCAGTGGGTTAAGCCGCTGCCTTCGGCTCAGGTCATGATCTCAGGGTCCTGGGATCGAGTCCCACATCGGGCTCTCCGCTCAGCGGGGAGCCTGCTTCCCTCTCTCTCTCTCTCTCTCTGCCTACTTGTGATCTTTCTCTGTCAAATAAATAAATAAAATCTTAAAAAAAATAAAATAAAAATAAAAATAAAATATTTGTTAACTTATGTGTTTTACATTTTGAATATATCACTCTAATTATAAATATATTGAGGGGTAAAATGTTGATATTACTTCATTTAACCCAATAAAGTTTATGCTGTGTTCACTGAACAATATAATATTAGTTTCCAGAAAATGACTTATTTATCCTGATCAGGTCACTGCTAAATGGTTTAAGAAGCTATATATTAATATAACTGCAATTTATGATTTTAAAAGTAAGTGTGAATGTGACTTTAACTACAGGCTACATTCCAGATCTCATTGTAAGAAAGTGATTCATGCATGTTGTGCTTTGTAATAACTTTGTTCAATTATTGGATGACTCTGCTTTACAGTTTATCATGTGACCACGAAGTTCATAAATTCCCCCGTTACTGGAAAATTATTCAATCTATATATTAATTCAACAGATTTCCATAATAGAATCTTTAAAATGTAAATCATGTTAAACCATTTTTCACCAATATAGAGCAGTAATTAAATTATATTCAGCTCACATTAATGCTTCCTTTTTGGTGTTGTGGTTTGTTAGCCCTTTGATTATGAACATTAACATAGTTTTGACAGCAAGATATGCGATCAGAATAAACAAGAGAAATTCTTGATAGAAATCTAAGATATCCAATAATTTGGACTGTGGGAGAACTGAGAAGTTGGAATTAAGACACATGTGGAGTTAGAGAAATCAGCAAAGCAATCAAAAGCAAGAAAAAGTCAAGTAAATAATAACAAATAGTTGTAATCATGTTAAACCAGCCAAAAACTAACTGTAATATTTCAGCACCTGGTAGGTAAACAATTTAAAGGCACAAGAAAAATATTAGAGAACAAGGTAAGGTGGATGATTAAAACACGGGTAATAATCAGAAATCAGACATTCTCATCAAGAGTCCAGACCACCTGTGTACTGTTTCTCCTTTTGCTCTCTACATCTCATGTATGAGAGAGCCAGAAGGGCAAAAAACCAAAACAGTAGACTAAGATAACTGTAGAAAGGAGAACAGAAGACAGCAGTCATCTGCATACAGGATATTTTAGTACCTTATAAAACATGGAAAGCAGCTTATGGTATCTATTTGTCTTGTTTATCTGCTTGCCTTCATTGCCTTTGGTAGTCTATTCAGGAGAAAAACAAACAGGGAAAACACTACCATATTAAACTCAATTCATTGAGAAATTCAGGAGGATCTTTGTAGTTTTTCACTAAGCCATGCTGCTCAGCTCTCTGTCTTCCTGCTTAAAAAAAAATAGGGATATTTTTTAATCTTGTGGTTGTTCCATGTCAGCAAACTCAAAAAAGGGGACTAGACAGTCCTCCATTGAATTTTTTTTTTTAAATTTATGGGACCATAAGCAAATGAAGGAAAAAAAAATCAGTCTATACAGGCATATGCGGGTTTGGCTACAGACCACTGCAATAAAGTGAATATCACAATAAAGCATATCAAGTTAAGTTGTTAGTTTCCCATGCATATAAAAATTAGGTTTATACTATACTACTGTCTATTAAGTTTGCAATAGAATTCTGTCTAAAAAGATTATTAAAAAATACTTTACTCCTGGGGTGTTTGGGTGGTACAGTTGGTTGAGTGGCTCACTCTTGATTTTGGCTCGGGTGGTGATGTCAGGGATGAGATTGAGCCCCACTTAGGTTTCTGCATTCATTGCAGAGTCTGCTTAAGAATCCTTTCTCCCTCTTCATCTGCCCCTCCCCCATCTCACTTGCTCTCTCTCTCTTTCTCTCTCTCCTTCCCTCTCTCCTTCCCTCCCTCTAAAATAAATAAATTGTTAAAACAAATACTTTACTTCTGGGGTGCCTGGGTGGCTCAGAGGTTAACCCTCTGCCTTCAGCTCAGGTCATGGTCTCAGGGTCCTGGGATCCAGCCCCATGTTGGGCTCTCTGCTCAGTAGGGAGCCTGTTTCTCCCTCTCTCTCTTCCTGTCTCTCTGCCTACTTGTGATCTCTTTCTCCCTATGTCAAATAAATAAATAAAATCTTTAAAAATAATACTTCTAAAAATGCTAACCATCATCTGAACTTTCAGTGAGTTGTAATCACTGATCACAGATGACCATAGCAAATATAATAATAATGAAAAAGTTTGAAATATTGTGAGAAAAATATGAAAATGTGATATAGATACATAGGGTGAACAAATGCTATTGGAAAAGTAGCTTGATACAGGGTTTTTTCAAACCTTTACTTAAAAAAAAAATACAGTATCTAGAAAGAACAGTAAAACAAAACACAATAAAATAGGGTATGCCTATAACTTTAAAAGAGACCTTGCATTCTGATCATTTGTCTAACCATTAATCTTACCTTGTCCTTTAATAGTTTGTCTTCCTAGTTCCTTTTTTCATGTATATATCTTAACACTAATTTGTGAGCTTTTGGTACTGGTCTCTTTCTTTGTTTCTCAAACACCATACCTTAAAACTGTGTATAGCAAGCCAAATCCCTTGTATCACCAGCATGTTGGGAGAAAGTGTGGGAGGAAAAGATTTTGGTTCTTTTGTAGTTTGGTACTATGTAGAAGATTTTGACATTGGAGGCTGGGCTGTCCTTGAAGATTGCCATTTGTAACAGATGACAGTTGTGTCTTCAGAGTACTTCATACCATTTATCTCTAATTTTTAAATTGTTAGCAAGAAGAGATATGCAATACCCTTGGAGAGAATGGTTGTAATCACCATAAACAAAATTAACAGCAGTTATTTCTGAGAAATGGAATGGGTTATAGAGAGCAGTATATTTTATTTTCCATTTTATGTTCATCAAACCAGTTTGACTTGTGTGTTATACATATAAGGCAAAGGCATGTTGTATATTGATAATTAAACATGAAAAAAGATTTAACTAAATGTTAGCATTGGGCAGGCTGACAAAACATATTATGAAGGCCACAAGGTCTTTAGTAAATGCAAACACAAGAAATCAGAATAGATGGCACTCCATCTATTCTGAATTGGGGGGCATTAGTAGCTGACATCATTTTCTTTGGCCTGAAGACTTTTATGTGGCCATCACTGAGGTAGCACTATAAGAATGGATGACTGTAATTGGCAAATAAAAGCAAAATTTGAAGGACTAGTTTGACAGGGCAAAAGGAAGTAAAATTTTCTGGTAGGATGGTATGGAAAATTCCTTATGGTATTTTGTACTTCCACATTACTTTTGGGACGTTTTCTCAGTTTCACATGTGTGTGCTTATAGCTGAAGTCAGAAAGTTGTGTGTTCCAGTTGTCTTCAAATTTGGACTCACCAGTTACTGTCAATGTGAAGTTAGGTGTGCTGTTTTATCTCTGGTATCAATTTCCTCATTGGAAAAATCAGAATGAGAACAGCATTTAGCTTATATATTAGGTAAATTAAGTAAGATATCTTATGCTTATAACCAAAGATGTACACATAGTCCAGACTTATTCTATCTACCTTACTCTAAGGAGAGATACTAGAATTTCCTTTAAATAATAACTCAGATATATTACCCAAGAAAATGAGTAGATACAAAGTATCAAATTCTGGTGAACCATTTTGTGATACAAATTCCAATGCAGGTTTCCTTCCTTTATAAAATATTAAATCAGGAAACTGTTACAGAAGCAGTGGACTTTAACTCATTCTCCACCAGGTGGTTTCACGTTCGTTGATTTGCATCTGATTTGCAGCACCAAAAAAGTGTGCTATTTTTGTGATAAGGAAAATGAAAAACAGAGCAGTATTATCACACAGTTGATAATTATAAAGATATGAATTAAAGCCAAGTTGGTTTTAATCCCAAACTCATGATTCCATAATATTTATTATAATAACTGTAATGCACACTGTCCCTCAGGAGGAAATGGGAAAGGGGAAAAGAGAAACAAATCCCTTGACCCTTACCTTTATACTCGGATTATTATCCATTTTTAAATCCAAGTCCCTCAGTTTAATATTATATGACCTCCCAATGAGAAGGATTTATTTTTTACACCCTCTGCTTCTTTGGAATTTGTTGGCAGTTTGAAAGTTGGCCTCCTTGGTGTGCCTTACCTCTTATCCTAGGTGATGAACTCTCTGCTTCCCATTTGCAGTGAACATAATTGTGACAATAACATAGTCACAAAACACTACAGCACTTTCTTAGAATGCATATCACACATGTGGTATCTTACAGGCATATGTAGTAAAAGGAGATTAATCATGGATATATGATGGTGTATACGTAGGAATTGTTTGAAAAGAATCTCTTTACAAAGTATCATCTGTTGCAGTAAAAAAATGTAGTAGTTTAGATATTACTCCAAATTATTTTCTTTACAAATTATTTTCTTTACTTTTTTAAAAAAATATTTATTTGGGAGAGAGCATGAGAGAGAACGTGAGCAGGGGGAGGGGCAGACTGAGAAGCAGATTCCCTGCTGGGCTGGGAGCCCAATGTGGAGCTGGATCGCAGGACCCTGGGTTCCTGACCTGAGCTGAAGACATAAGCTTAATCTCCTGAACTCCCAGGTGGCCCCAGAGGCTCCTGACTGTAGGAAATAAATTGAGGGTTGCTGGAGAAGAGGCAGAAGGGTGGGATGACTGGGTGATGGGCATTAAGGAGGACACTTGATATAATGAGCACTGGGTATTATATGCAACTGATGAATCACTAAATTCTATTCCTGAAACTAATAATACTATATGTTAACTAAATTGAATTTAAATAATTTTTAATTAATAGATTGTTTGATCATCACCATTAGTTCAAAAGATGAAGTTTTTTAAAAGACAATAAGAGTATCATTTTGTTCTCAAGTGCATCACCAAATTGTTTCATAAACTTCACTCCTTTTTTGAATCTCATGTAGTAACACTACATTTGGCTATGACTATTTATTGCTTTGTGTTTTAATTATAGACATCTTTGGTAAATAAATATTTCAGGTTTTAAGCATTACTTTTCATTATTCAAATCATGGAGATAATATCGTACTTTTTAATAAACTGAATAAATATTTTGGTTAAAGACTTTATTTATATAAAAATAGTTATGATCTAAACATATTCTGCCAGAATGCGTCAAAGATACATTAGAAAAAATATACTTAATGCAATTTAAAGTTTTAATGTGTTTTTAAATTTTATGTAAATCTTGAATGTGGAAAATCTATGTGTGTCAGTGTTTTAAAATTTAGAGCTAAAGTTACTTTTTAAAAAATCCCCAAAAACACAATTATGAAATTTATGAATTTGCTAAAATGTTAGTGGGTAAATATAATTCAGTTTATAAAAGTGGCATCACCTACACATATTTTCTACATGATTTTCTTTCTGTTGTTTGTCTCTAAATTAGATAATTATTGCACTTCTACCTTGACATAAAGAGTTAACATCATTTTTTTTCCCCACAAATACTTTACTTAGGAATGTCATTATGCTAAAATAAATAAATAAATAAAACCCTAAACATTCTTGGAACAAGAGATGAAAAGAAAAACATGAAGCACAAACAATGCCAATGCTAAATCAACAACAAATATTCTCTAAAATATATCTACACAAATTTTTTTTCAACAAATTTGTTTATTTTATAATGTGCTAATGATTATTCTGTAAGTCTGATTTATACAAAAACTGTGATAAACTATGTTAAACTCATTTGTTGATATTCTCACATATTTAAAACTTTTGGTAGTCAAAGAAAACATTTGTTAACAGAAATATGTGGCATGTTAAACCAAAAATAATGTATAATATAGGTTTTCAGGTTAGTGGAGGTCAGCTAAATTTACTTAGTGAAACTTAAGAGACCATATAGAATTAACCTATATTAAAGATCTATATAAATAACTGCTAAGAAATTTCAACAGTTTTAGATCACATAAAGGAAGGGGGAAATTTTGTTGGTGTGGCGTCTGTGCTCATGCATGAGTGTGTTTCTTTTAAGTCCCTAGGAGGATTACTGGTACTGACTTTGGTAAACAATGATGAGAAAAAAGAAAAAAAACTATTCTGTGTCAAAATTGACATTACTGTTGAGAAGATTTTATAAGCCATGTAGTACTTCATTGTGCCTAGGTAAGATGAAATTGACAAGCTCGCAGATGGTGGGTGATGAAGAATGCATGCTTTTATTAAAATAAAATATTAAATATTTTTATTTATATATTTTATATTTTATTATTATATATAAATTTAAATATATATTTATTATATTTTAATAAGAATTATTATTAAATATTATTATTTAATATTATATTAGTTAAATATTATTAATAAAAATATTCCAAAGAATCCTTGATGGGTACCATAATGGTAAATAAAATAAAACTAAATCTTATAAATTATAGTGTAAGTCCTAAGGGAAGAGCGATAGGTGTGTATGTAGAATAGGTAGGAACATAACTGCCACGAGTAGTATTACATAATGAAGGAAAATAAAAATCAAGAATATTACTTTATATTTAAACATTATCCTGTGGGCAAACAATGGCCATTCAAGTAATCCATTAATAAAAGGTTATCTGGTAACATACAATGATAAATAACATAACATATTAAAACATAAAATACTTATTTAATTATTTAAATGTTATTAATGTTATTAATGTTATTTAAATGTTTAATGTTAAATTAAATATATGATTATTTCTCTGAACCAAAATATGTCATCTAAATATATGTGATATAAATAAATGTTTAGAAGGGGTGCCTGTGTGTCTTAGTTGGTTAAGTGTCTGCCTTGGGCTCAGGTCATGATCCCAGGGCTCTGGTCGCATGATGGGTTCAGTGGGGAGCCTGCTTCTTGCTCCCCCTCAGCTCCTCCCTTTGCTTGTACTCTTTTGTGCTCTCTTTCTGTCAAAGAAATAAAATATTTAAAAATAAAAAATAAACAAAAATAAATGTTTCGGAAAGATTCAGATTTGACATGTTAGCTGGTTTTAAAACTCATATTCTGAACTTTCCAGTAAACTGCTTAGGTCTTTGTGTGTGTGTGTGTGTGTATATAGTATTGATTATATAATAATGATAAAAGACAAAATAATGGAAACAGTGATAGCATTTGTGTAAAGTGTTTAAAAACCACACAGTCTCTACATACTGGTTTGTAAATGCAAATATGCAACTGCACAGATAGAAAAGACAGGATACACTGTAGCTTGTAAGAGTCATTATCAGGTTCACTTTTAAGTACAATTAGAAACTTGTAATTGAAACTCTGTCCTACTATAGACTTTTACATTTTCTCAAAAGGAAAAAATATAGTTTTAGGTAACTGCATTTTAATTTCTCTTGTCACTAAGCTATTCACTACTATAGATAATTCTTATAACCGAGGGTCTCTTAGGTATACTGAGCTGAATTGATAATAAATAATAAATAATAAAATGTAAATATTGATAACAAATTGTGAAGATGGGTTAGTATCTATTAATTCTGACTGCCCCCTCTTGTATTATTTCATATGCAAATTGAAGAAAATATCTCACAGAAGGATGAATCGCACTTTGTTGAAAAAAGCCAGGGATTATTCTAATGAAAGAACAGATATATATTGACAGTAAATACACAAAAGTAGTATTGTCAGTATTTGATTTATTTTGTGGTCAAGTAAAGTAGAAGATAAAATATGAAAGAAACACCATGTAACCCAGAAGTAAAAACTGGATTTGGGCTCTAAAGAGTTGTACTTTTAGGTCTCAATATTATAGTCTCCTGGGGTGCCTGGGCAGTACAGTGGGTTAAGCCTGTGCCTTCTACTTAGATCATGATCTCATGGTCCTGGGATCCAGCCCTGCAAAGGGCTCTCTGCTCGGCAGGGAACTTGCTTCCCCATTTCTCTCTGCCTGCTTCTCTGCCTACTTGTGATCTCTCTCTCTCTCTGTGTTAAATAAATAAGTAAAATCTTTAAAAAAGAAAATACTACAGTCTCTTTAGATCCTACCTTATCTTAAATTTATGTGAATAATATGTGCATGCAGGAACTTTTGTTTATGAGATGATTTGATTAAATTAAAGATATTCAGTCTTTATTGCCATAAGTATTTCAAATATTTTCATAGTTTATTTTTCAGATTTTTATGTCATTTCAGTTGATGGAAGAGTTTACAGTTTTATTTATTTGAAAATACTAATCTTTCTTCTATAGAATTATACCTAGAAATGTCTTCCTTATTTCAAGTTCACATTTAAAATAATCTGTATTAAGTTTTCTTTTTTACATGTAAATTTTACTCTTTTTGAAACTTAATTTGAATGTATAATGCGATTTACTGACCTACTTTGAATGTCATTACCCTGTTTCTAACTGTTGGTTTCATGACTGTCATCACATTTTTTTCTTTGTAATTTCCTGGCATGATTTTGTAAAAGCCATATATTTTTGTATTGTATTATGCACATGAAGCTGAAATTACTTGATATTTTCCTCAGCATTCTTTGGAAAATAGACATTCTATTTTTCTTTTAAGTTTAATAGTGATACTTCTTTCTCTTTGTATTTCAGTGTTTATTTTTCCCTTAAACCGTGTATTTTTTTCCCCCTAATTTACCCTGACAGACATTAGTCCTTCTCAACTATTCACTTTTATACTTTGCTTTGTTTCCACCCAAACCATAAGAGAGGGAAGCAGCCCTGTCTGGATGAATTGAGGTACTAGAACAGTTGGCTAGTGAGTTAAATCCATTTTCTGGATTTAAGCTGAAAGCCAGATATATTCAAGTACTTCTTAGAAGTTGACGTCAATTTATTTCAAAGAGTGAATTGGGATTTTATTACATATTATTTTCATTTCTTCCTTTCCTTTGGTAGGTAAAATTTTACTGGACTTACTGAATAAGCAATGAATCTTGGAACACTGAAAAAAATAAAATAAAGGTTAAATTTAAAAATAAAAAAAGAAAGCTTGAGAAAACACTTTGTATTTTGCTTTATGCCTCCAGAGATATTTATGTAATAATGGGAAAGGAGAAATTAGTAACTTTCAGCATGATGTAATTTAAAAGCCAAAGTCTCATTATTAAAATATTGCTCTCTGAACCAAATATAATTTCTCAGCAGTTATCAGGCAGGCACAAAGAAGCAGAGCTCCATGATGTTGTACTATACTCTGTATAGCTACCAAAGCCAGATGATGCTGCAGCAGCTAATTTTGGCATTCACATTTTCAAGCTATTATATATCATACTTGAACTTACCCAGATACTCTTCTTTAGAGACAATGTAGTGATTATAGTCCTTATTTTTTTTATTTTATTTTTTCAGTGTTCCAAGATTTAGTGTTTATGCACCACACCCAAGTGCTCCATGCAATACATGTCCTCCTTAATACCCACCATCAGGATCACCCATCTCCCCACCCTCTCCCCTCTAAAACCTTCAGTTTGTTTCTCAGAGTCACAGTCTCTCATGCTTTGTTTCCCCCTCCAGTTTACACCAATTCTCTTTTCCTTTGCTTCTCTTAATGTCCTCCATGTTATTCCTTATGCTCCACAAGTAAGTGAAACTGTATTATAATTGACTTTCTCTGCTTGACTTATTTTACTCAGCATGATCTCTTCCAGTCCCATTCATGTTGATACAAAAGTTGGGTATTCATCCTTTCTGATGGCTGTAATATTCCATGGGCCATATATTCTTTATCCATTCGTCTGTTGAAGAGCATCTTGGCTTTTTCCAAAATTTGGTGATTGTGGCCATTGCTGCTATGAACATTGGGGTGCATGTGGCCCTTCTTTTCGTTACATCTGTATCTTTGGGGTAAATACCCAGTAGTGCAATTGCAGGGTCATAGGGTAACTCTATTCTTAATTTTTTGACGTACCTCCACACTGTTTTCCAAAGTGGCTGCACCAACTTTCATTCCCTCAAACAGTGTAAGAGGGTTCCCTTTGTCCACATCCTCTCCAACGCTTCTTGTTTCCTGTCCTGTTAATTTTGGCCATTCTACCTGGTGTAAGGTGGCATCTCAATGTGGTTTTGATTTGAATCTTCCTGATGGCTAATGATGATGAACATTTTTCATGTGTCTGTTAGCCATTTGTATGTCTTCTTCTTTTTTTTTTTTTTTAAAGATTTTATTTATTTATTTGACAGAGAGAGACCACAAGTAGGCAGAGAGGCAGGCAGAGAGAGAGGAGGAAGCAGGCTCCCCGCAGAGCAGAGAGCCTGATGTGGGGCTCGATTCCAGGACCCTGAGATCATGACCTGAGCCGAAGGCAGAGGCTTTAACCCACTGAGCCACCCAGGCGTCCCCATTGTATGTCTTCTTTGGAGAAGTGTCTGTTCATATCTTCTGCCCATTTTTTGACATGATTATCTGTTTTGTGTGTGTTGAGTGTGAGGAGTTCGTTATAGATCTTGTATATTAGCCCTTTGTAGTGTCATTTGTGAATATCTTCTCCCATTTCATGGGTTGCCTCCTTGCTTTGTTGCTTATAGTACTTATTGATACTGCTTTTGAAAAATTAAGAGAAGAAAATTGAGAGAACATGCAACTTTTTGTGTAGTCTAGAATCAGATATCAAAGAACCAGTGGGAACTTGGAAGGAGTATTTCAGTGATAGAAAATCAGTTCACTGTCTATAAGAAGAATAGTGTCATAGTCTAATGTCTGAAAAGCCACAGTAAGGAGCACAGGATAAAGTTACTTGGGGAAAAAATGATGACATTTCTTAATCTTGGGCTTTCAAAAAAACTATCTTATGTCAAAATGTTATCTCTTTATCATAAGTTTAGTGTTTTAAATATAATTTTAAAATAATTGTTACAAAAATAACATAGTATGTAAGTAGTAATTATAATTTGGAGCAAATAGGAAGTATTAGCATACTCAAAATGTGATAAAAATGTACAGTTTCAAAATCTAGAAGTCAGTGAAAATACATAGCACATTTATGGTACAAATACTTATAATACAAAGGAAAGTAGATCCACATTATTTAAAATCATTTTAGCCAAATATTTATTTTGTAATATATTGACTTAATAAAGTTAAAATATGTCACCTGATAACAATTTTAAAAGTATTACACTATAGTAAACAAAATTTAATTATCTTTCTTAATGTATTATAAAAATGAAGGCATTAGTTTTGTCATTAAATGAGGAATAAATTTATGTGCAAAATTTTGAGAAGGCTATGAAAGTTTTTAGTTTTTTTCCATTAAAAGTTTTAGTGTGATATAATTTATATTTTGTAAAATTTACCCACTTAAACATATAATTCAGTCATTTTAGAACCTTTGCATTATAGTGAAAAGAAATCATACGCTTAATTAACTGTTACTTCTCTTTCTACTCCCCTAGCCCATGGCTACCAATAATCTACTTTCTGTCTCTAGAAATTTGCCCATTATGGATATTTTAGATAAATGTAATCATATAATATGTATATAACTGGCTACTTGCACTTTGCATGCAGTTCTAACTGCTTGCTTACATTTAGCTATTTTTCATTAAATTATTTTAATTCCAGTGTAGTTAACATACAGTGTTATATTTGTCTCAGTTGTAAAATACAGTGATTCAGCACTTCCACACATCACATCACCAGTGCACTCCTTAATCCCTGCTCCTATTTCAACCATCCCCCAACCTACCTCCCCTCTAGTAATCATCAGTTTGTTCTCTGTAATTAAGAGTCTGTTTCTTGTTTTTTTCTCTTTTTTCTCTTTGCTCATTTGTTTTGTTTCTTATATTCCACATATGAGTGAAATCATATGGTATTTGTCTTTCTGTGACTGACTTATTTCACTTAACATTAAATTCTCTAGTTGCATCCATGTTGTTGCAAATGGCAATATTTCATTTTTTCAATGGCCAAATAATACGTGTGTGTGTGTGTATCTCCTCTTTTCTCTATCCATTCATCTGTTGAGGGACACTTGGGATGCTTCCATAATTTGCCTTTTGTAAATAATGGTTCTATAAGCATAGGGATGCATGTATCTCTCTCTTCTTCTTCTGGAATCCCTGTAATGCAAGTGTTATTATGCTTGATGGAATCATTTTACTACCCCAAACTATTCTAAATTTGTGTAATTTTTTCCCTCTCACTTGCTTAGCTTAGTTCCTTTCCATTACTCTGTATTTTCATGTTATTAATTTGTTTTTCTGCTTTATCTAACCTGCTGTTTATTTCATCCACTGTATTTTGAATTTCATTTATTGTGTACTTTATCTCTGGGTGATTCCTTTTTACCTCTTTGGTAATTGTCTCACTAACACCCTCCACTCCTTTCTCAAGTTTAGTGAGTGTCTTTATAATCATTATTTTAAATTCTGTATCTGACATACTACTTTTATCTGTTTCACTTAGGTCTCTTGTTGTGGTTTGTTCCTGTTCTTCATTTGGGATGTATTTTTCTGTCTACGTATTTTTTCTAACTCTCTGAATCTGCTTCTCTGCATTAGGAAGGTCAGCTACACCTCCTGTTCTTGAAGGTAATGCCCTTATGAAGATGTCTTTAAATGCTCCGCAGTGCAGTGTCCCCTATTCCTCAGGGCCTGTCACTTCTGAGAATGTCTCCTGTGTGTGTTATGTATGCCTTGTTGTGTTCTTGCCTCTTTTCCACTTAGTTCAGTTGTCTGCAATGGTTCTCTCTGCCTGTTGTGGGCATGTTTGGTCCCTGCCAGGTGTGGGGTGCATTTTAACAAAGTACACACTGGTCTGCTTACTAATTGAGAGCTGGAGCTACTGCTGTAGGAATCAGTTAGCCTAAGCCAGCATGCAAGGGGCATGTGGGTGAGTCCTGCACTTTTAGCAAGATATACATCAGACTTCTGCAGAGCCTGCTACAGCCACTGCCACTGCCAAGACCAAGGCACTGCAAAAGGTATGGGGTCAGGAGACACGGTACTGGCAAGGTTTGCACAGGTCTTCTGGGGAAAGAGGCCTACAGTGCTGGGACTGAGGTGAGCATGACTGGAAAGGGTGAATTCTTAGAAGCATGGGAGTGGGGGGTGTTGGTATAAGCGAGTTAGGTAATGATTGATGGTGGCATTGTGTGGTTCCTGCAGGTGGCTGGCTGTTGTTTTACTTGTGGGTAGGAGCTTGTGCTTCTTTGTTCCTGGAGAGGCCTCCCATGATCCCTGCCTCCCCAGGCCATGTTCTGCGATCACTCTCCCTCCTGTATGCCCCTGGTGTTTTTCAAACTGCTGGTTCTATGCTGTATCCCCTCAGGTTGCTTGTCCTGCTACCTCTTTAAATGTGGGGTGCAGGATTCTCTCAAAGCCCAGGAGGCTGATTTTAAGAATCCCCTTAGCTGTAAGAACTCAGTCTCTCATTCTTTTAAAGCCTGATGTTATGGGGGTTCATCTTCCCCATGCACGGTCCCTGATGTGATCATCTTTTTCTTGTCCTTCATCACACTCTCTGCTTCCCCATGTTCAGGAATAGCCATGATCCCTTTAGGTATCAACTTATATTTCTGCCCTTTGATGTGGCCTCTTGTCTACCTTTGTTGTGCTGTTTGTTCTGCCAGTTTTCAGGTCTTTTTTTTTTTTTTTTTTTGGAATACATAGGCTGATGTGTTACCTAGTTGTATTTGTAAGAAGGGGCAAGTTTAGGGTCCTCCAACTCTGTCATCTTCCCAGCCTGCCTTAGCTCGGTGTTTCCAGGAGTTTTCCATATCATACCATTAATCAGTCCTTCATTCCTTTGTGTTTTCATATAATATTTCACTGTATGAGTATATCTCATCCTTTCATCAGTTGATGGACATATGAGTTGTTGCCACATTTGGCTGTTATGAGTAATGCTCCTATGAATATTCATACATAATTTTTGGCATGGGCATATCTTTTCAATTCTTTGTGCTATACCAGCAATGAAATTGCTGGGTTATATGGCAACTCTATATTTAACAATTCACATGTTTTCCAGAGCGATTGTAGCATATTAGTTTCCAGCAAAGTATGAGGGTTCTGATTTCTCTGTAGGCTCAACAACTCTTGTTATTGCCTGTTTTTTTTTTTTTAATAGCTATCCTAGTGGATCTAAAGTGGTGTTTTATCATGGTTTTAATTTGCAGTTTCCTGATGGCTAATTACACTGAACATCTTTTCATGTCTGTCTTTGCCATTTTATATATTCTTTGAAGAAGTATCTATTCAAATAATTTGCCTATTTTTTAAAATTTGAATGTCTTTTTATTATTGAGTTGTGAGTTATTTATACATAATGGCTAAAAATCCCTTATCAGATATATGATTTGCAAATATTTTCTCCACTACTTTGGGTTGAATAGTCTTGTTTGAAGCAATATTTTCCCTAAGATTTATGAGGAGATCATTATGAGCTACCCCAATACTCTGACTGTCTTCAAATAATCTCTTCTCTCATTGGTAATCTGAGAACTTTTTGAAGAACTAAAATTTTTTGAATCAACCATGATATTTTTGATAGTCACCTGCAGTTTTTGTTTCAAAGAAATTATTTCCATGCTTTATCTATTTCATAAAAAATCCATCTTTATAGAGGTGATTATTACATTGCAGAAGTTACTAGTGTCAATTTCAGTATTTTTATATTCATATTCCCCTTGCTCAGAAAGTCATTGATCTAGGCCATAACTTCTTGAAATAGACACTTTGACATTTTTTTATTTCTTCCCCTTTTAAAAACTATAAATATATAGAAGAAAGTTCTTACAGAAATTTGATGTAGCATAAGGTTCTCCAGGTCTAGAAAAGTTCTGTTCATCTTTAGCAAAAATTGAATTATTGACTTCTTAGTATCAACATCAGAATTTGTGATTTATATTTCAGATCTTTGTTATATATTTATTTCAGTACTTTAAAAGATCTTCTGAAGGATTGCCCTCCCTGGATTTTACTGCTTTCTTTGACTTTAATCTTGTTCAACCAACCTGTATCCTTTTAACTGTTAAATGATAAATCTGTTCTGACTGGGAAAGATGGTGTTGTTAGAGAAACATGAAGTAAGGGGAGAGGCTGGGACATCTAGAGAGTTTTAGGGTGAGCTTCAGAGAATGGGTAGGAAAAAGGAATAGGAAAGAAGGGAGAGAGAAAAGGAAAAAGAAGAGGTAAATAATTTGAGATACTCAAGTCAAACAAATAGACACCACCATGATGAACCAAAGTTTATGACCTATAGGTCAAAAAATTTTCTACTGTAAATTTTCAGAGGCTGCAATAAAATGATAAAATAACATGTTTTCACACATTTACACCATTACATTTATACATCATTCTGCTAAAGAAATGAAAGCACATTTTATATAGGCCTTATTTAATAGGAAAGTTCAAGAGTCACTTGTGGTCACAAACTGTCTTTGACCCAAAAGGGAACATTAACCTCAACAAAATAGATCCATCTTCATTGATGTTAAGTGACTTAGTGTATAATAAACTGCAAGTTTGATTTTAAAAATGTATAAACAATTAGAAAAGAAAGTATTTTCTTACTTTTAGGGTACAAAATATATCAACTATTTTTTTAAATAATTAGCATCTCTAATTTCTGTTTATAGTGTATCTAGAAATATCCAAAATCATTAGTTATAATAGACTTTCATTCACCTCCTAAGAAAGCCTAAAATGCATCAATAAATAACTGTCTCCTTAAATCATCTGTTATTTGTAGTGGTTAGAGAAAATAGTAATATCTATAGTTGTATTAAAGGATTTGAAAACTAAAAAGCTGATTGAATTGATTTGATTTGTAGCACATTGTGTAAATGTGTATGATTTGGAAAAGTTGAATAATTTATCATTACTTCACTTCATTAAGGTATTAAACTTAGCCAGTAATTACCATATATATTAGGTTCCAACTTTATTAATAAGCTTGCATATACATACATATTTCAAATAAATAAATATAGGATGGTTCATAATTTCCCACCTATTTGTCCTACCCGGTCTTCTTCTGGTATATATTCTGCCAGTAATTTTTTTTTTTTTAATTTTTTATTTTTTATAAACATATATTTTTATCCCCAGGGGTACAGGTCTGTGAATCACCAGGTTTACACACTTCACAGCACTCACCAAATCACATACCCTCCCCAATGTCCATAATCCCCACCCCCTTCTCCCAAACCCCCTCCCCCCAGCAACCCTCAGTTTGTTTTGTGAGATTAAGAGTCACTTATGGTTTGTCTCCCTCCCAATCCCATCTTGTTTCATTTATTCTTCTACCCAGAACCCTCTGCCAGTAATTTTTTCCTAATTTATCTAGTTCATCAGTCTATAAACTGGAGACCATAATTGACTCTTCCTTTGTATTCCATCCCATATAAGAGATCACCCAGTTTTGATAAATCTCCTTTTTTAATAACTCTAGAATATTTTCTTTTATATCCTTCTCCACTAACACCATTTTAATGAGAATTATTCTCACCATTCCTTTAGATAAATGCAATCAGTAATACTCACCAAAATCCATACATCCATTCTCAACCCATTCACCCACTCCATATTTGAAATTAATTTTCAAAATGTAAATCTGATCTTGTCACTTATTTCATTCCTTCAGTAGTTTAATGTTTTCCTTAGAATATAGTCCTAACTTCCTTTTTTTTTTTTTAAGATTTTATGTATTTGATAGAGATCACAAGTAGGCAGAGAGGCAGGCAGAGAGGGAGGGGGGAAACGGGCTCCCTGCTGAGCAGAGAGCCCGATGAGGGGCTTGATCCTAGAACCCTGAGATCATGACCTGAGCCGAAGGCAGAGGCTTTAACCCACTGAGCCACCCAGGCGCCCCTAACTTCTTAACCTTACGTTTAAAGCCCATCCATTGTCTCCTTTCTCTTGTCTTTCTTGGCATCTTCATTTGTGTGTGTTTCTTTGTTTCTCCAAAATGTCAGGATACCTTATGCATTGGATAGTATTGGGTTACTCTGCCTGGAACACTCTTCTCTTTCCTCTTTACATAGTTAACACTCTCAGCTTCGTATTTCATTTCTTCAGGAAAGCTTTTAATGAACACTCTTTATTGAGACTGATACACATATGTCCACATTTGACACTTATTAGAGTTAACAGTATTCCAGTGAACCATGAAATTTTTTCTTTCCCCTTTTTTCCAAAGAAAACAGAACATTCATGTTTTGTACATCATACATTCTAATTCTTACTGGTAGAGTGAACACAAGTTAGGAAATCACATATTTTGAATGAATGCATACATTTTAGCTTGAGTGTATGTTGAAATAGACCTGCACCTCATTTAATGTTTATTGTGTGTGTATTAGTTTTTTTTATATAGCACACAAACATTCAACAAACTTCAAACTCTGTGTACTTGCCAACTTCTTAATCTTATAGTTTGCAGTAGCATAATATATATGCAGTTCATCGGTTCCTTTTTTCATACTATTCAATAAAAACAAGAAATTCATTTTTCTTAGTTAACCTTTTAATCATATGTAATATCTATGGAATGAATTTCTATAAGAAATCAAGACAGATTTAGTTGTAAACATGAGTACTTGGGTGTTTCTGTCTTTATCAACAGTGTCATTGAAAATAATTTCTAGAACATTCAAAGTTACTGATTTCTTTATCAAAAATCTGTGTAGTGGGGAAGAAAATCAATGGAATATGAAAGAACTAAAAAGAAGTTATTGTCACTTTCTTTATCATGCAAGTGAGATATCAAAATTTTAAAGCCTAACCTATTCTCTGACAAACAGTAAGTACTAAACTGGAATATGTCAACTCTTTGAAATATTTTTTATTGCTTAAATTCTCCTTGTGTTCCTATTGGCATCAAATAAAGTGTTCAGGAGCACAGTTGATCAATGAGTTGTCAATGTTAGATAGTTTGATTATTCCAGATACAAGTATTAAAGTTTAATATATCCATTATAAAACTACAGAATAGTAAGAACACTTACTATTGATGAAAATTGATGCTCATAAATATTGTTCTTAAGTGAAAGTTTTAATTAAAAGTTTAAGGACCAATTTAGGACACTTAAAAAGTCCCAGATGCTTTAGGTTTAGATTTTGATAATTGTTCATGCATTTTAGAAGAAATTCCCTATAATAATTTGAAAATTGTCTTCCTACAAAGTATATTTTATTTTATGAAAACAAATATTTTAATTAAATAATTTTAATGTGTTATTAGACCAAAGGATTAATCATTTTAAAATAAAACATTAAAGAAAACATTTTTCACAGACATAAGAGAAGTATTTCTTCAAAATCTAAACAAAATATATTGTTACTGTCTAATTTTTCTTCCAAATATTTTGAAATTCATTTTCAGCATATTCTTGTCTCCGGTTCCTTGATTTCTCTGTTTCTTGATCACTTTTTTCTTGATTTTTTAATATATACTTTAAGAAAGCTACAAAAGATGGGCTTTGCTTCCAAATGTACTATATTTAAAGCTTGTTTCTTTGTCTTTTAACCAAGTGACCATTGGTAATTTATTGTCCCTCTCTGTTCTTCATTGTTCATGTCAATGAAATAGGGCAAATGATAGTACCTACCATAGAGTTATAAACAGCATTAACTAAATTAAAACAGTAACAGTGCCTAGAACTTAGTTAACACTCAATTCTTAGCATTTATTGCTGTTCTTATTTCATTACATTGCTGAAGGAAATGAAAAATAAAATAAGTAATACAAAATAAAAGATATAATTAATATGTTTGCAAATAACTTTTTTTAAAAAAGATTTTATTTATTTATTTGACAGAGAGAGAGAGAGAGATCACAAGTAGGCAGAGAGGCAGGCAGAGAGAGAGGGGAAAAGGCTCCCCGCTGAGCAGAGAGCCCATTGCGGGGCTCAATCCCAGGACCCTGAGATCATGACCTGAGCTGAAGGCAGAGGCTTAACCCACTGAGCCACCCGGGCGCCCTGCAAATAACTTTTTAACCAAGTTTAGGCTATTGCTCAGTACTGGATACTCATTCTTCATCAGGCGTAACTATAATGAACACAAAGCCAACTAAGTTGAATAGTGGCATTAATATCTTATAAAATGCAAATAGACTGACTTTATTCTAAAAATACATGGAACATTTTTAAAAATTTTTAATGCCATTCTTATTAAAGCCAGTTATTCATTTAATAACAAGTAGAAAGGAGACATAGGATTTGGAGATAAACAGAAAGAAAACATGGGGGAGGTCTAGGTGGCTCAGTTGGTTGAGTCACTGCCTTCGGGCTCGGGTCATGATCCCAGCGTCGTCCTTGCTCGGCAGGGAGCCTGCTTCTCCCTCTGCCTCCTCTCTCTGCCCGTGCCTGCTCTCTCTCTCTCTTTCTCTCTGACAAATAAATTAATAAAGTCTTAAAAAAAAAAAAAAAGAAAACATGGGTAAAGTGGTTCAGAATGCTACCTCTAATATCAATGGCTTGAGGTAAGCAGCCCATTTCTGCCACTTGTAGTTGTATGTTCTTGGCTTCTGCTTTCTCACCTGTGAATTATGAATAAACAGAGTTAATACTTTATATAATTGTTAAGAAAATATGTTCTTATATAAGTACAAATTAATGTTCACTATTATTACAATTATTGCATGTTAATTATGAAAACCACAAAATGGCAACCACCACAATAGACCACCAAAATATAATGGTTTTGATTTCTTAGTTGAAGTGTTTCTCAAATTCTAGAGATTGATTTGTTTAGTATAAATAGCTAAAGCAAACATGATAGATAAAATAATTCAGTTTTTAAGTGTTCTTATCACAAAAAAGCAAAAACAGAGAGGTAAGAAGGAACATTTGGAAGTGATGGATATGTTTATTACATTGTTTGTCATGATGGTTTCATTGTTGTATGCATATCTCCGAACTCATCAAATTGTATACATTAAATATGTTCTTTTTTTGTAATTTATTGTACCTCAGAGCAGTTTAAAAAATAGATTTCTCTGACTTGATGATATGCTTAAATAAGTATAAAATTTCCACTTTGCTTGACTCTGTATCTCCACATACTATGAATTTAGGAAAGAATGATTCTTTATTAAGTTGGTAGGTTTAACTAAGGTAAAAGTTTGAATTTTGAATGGTAGGTGGTAAGCTAGCCTAATAGTGCTATGGAATCCATTCTATGAATAAAAATTTTTCCCGATATGCTTGAAAATAAGTAAGGCACCTGGGTGGTTTAGTCAGGTAAGACACCAACTCTTGATTTCAGCTCAAGTCATGATCTCAGGTTTATGAGATCAAGCCCCAGATGGAGCCCCAGTTTGGGCTTTGTGCTGGGTGTGGAGTTTTCTTAAGATTCTATCTCCCTCTCCCTCTGCCCCTTCCCTGAACACATGCTTGCTCTCTCTCTCTAAAATGAAAAAATAAAGGAAAAAAAAAGAAAAAGAATATAAGTAAATTGAGGAAATTACCTGGTGATAATGTAGGTAAGTTAGTAAAAATGACTCAAAGGAACTAATAATGAACTGACTATAAATTCTCCAAATGTGGACAGATAATCCATTGAGCTTTGTGAATTTAGGAGAGATTTATATTAGCACTTCTGTGAGTTAGGGTTTGTGGGAAATAATCTTTAGTTGGTAAGAATACTGACATTAACCTTGCTTTTCTAGAGATAGTTTTTTATTATTAGAAAAAGTAGGATTAACATTGTCTGATCCTTACTTTGAGACAAGTGCATTATAGATAGAATATGGCATCCCCACAGAAGGAACAGTTGCACATGCATTGCCACTTAAAGATGACTGTGTTTCTTGCTAGAGACCTAACCATTTGTGCCTGTTATTCAACATAAAGACCTGGAAAACAACATGTAAATAAGCTTCCTAAAATGTACCAATACGTATTACTTCTGGGGTTTGCTACCTATAAGAAAACTTACCATCAGAATAAGGAGCAACAAATCCAGACTAAGAGGAAGAAATGATTTCCTAAATATAGTACTAGTTGTCATAGCATTACTCTGAAGTCAACATTATTACCAAACCGATGGAAAATTTGAAGTACAAAGATTGTCTAATGACACATATCATTACTAACTGAAGAGAAAAGAAAACCTTACTGGTTCTCATAACTAATAAATTAAAGGAGAACTATTGAGTACTTCCTTTATTTGACATATCTATTGCAATTAAATAGCATTAGTTAATGCTATTCTTCCATATTGCAAAACTTAAACATTTTTGAAAGCCTTGTCATTCAGAAAATTGAGTGTTTGGTATTATTTGAAGGTACAGCTTACAAAATAGTCCCCAGAAAATTGCTCTTCACCAATGAGCTAGGGAAAAATAGTAGAATAGACTCAAAATACTCCTTTTACAGTCATTTATCAAGGGCCCTTCATCTTCTAGTACACAGTTCCAGTAGAAGCCAGATTGCTGTGCATAGTATGTACTTCAAGCTTGGGGAAGACTTATATCTACTCATAAATACAAAATGTACTTCCAAAGCATAAGTTTTTCCAAGGAAGGAAAGTTAACAGTATGACAAGGCAAGTCCAGACCAGCTCATCTAACCTTGTTACATTGAGAAGAGAATAATAATAGGTCACCCTGACTCTTCTAGATCTAAAAGAAGAAAGGAAGAAATCAAGAAAGAAAGAGAACAAGAGAGGAGAGAAATCATGTGAGGTTAAATTATGCATTGAAAAGTGAATGAGGGGACTTGATGTCTTTTACTGACATAGGAAAAAAATCATTTATATGGAAATCATGCTGTCTTAGGAATCTCTAAAATCACCTGTAGGCTCAATGAATCACCTGAAATCACAAGACTCAAAATACTATTGTAATCATGGTTATATTTTATTACAGTGAAAGAATACAGATTAAAATCAGCAAAGGGAATAGGTAGAGGTACATGGTTTGAAGGTCCACAGACAGGCGAGCTTTCTAGTGTCCTCTCCCAGGAGAGTCACATAGACATGCGCTCAATTTTCTATCAACTGTGAATGGCAAAATGTATGAAGTAATGCCAACCAGGTAAATTTTCCTGAGCCTTGTTGTCCAGGATTTTTGTTTGTTTGTTTGTTTTAAGGAATTTAGCCTTGAAATTGACTGAAATTAATATAATTTATGTCTAAGCCTTCCCTTGCAAGTTGTATGACAATAGATTCTAGAGTTCCAAAGTAATTACATCATATCTGTTACCCTCTAGGAGGAGAGTATTCTTGATGCTTCCTATTCTGCTATTTTCCAGAATCCTCTATCCTCATATTTTCACTTAGTCTTCTCACTTCCTATAGATTGGACTCTCCCTGTTCACAAACAATAGTTACTTATTGGTATGATATCATATTTTTTAAAATGATGAATATATATGTCAAGACGATTCTGTTCTTCAGAGTTAATTTGCTCTGTTCATTTTTCTTCATAACACAATTTTTAAAAATATTCTCTTATTATTGATGCTAGAGAGACTGCTACAGTGTTTGAAGTTATTGAAGAAAAGCACATTAGAGTGACAAGGAGTGGCACACACCAAAGTGAAGTTGTCAAATAGAAAGTCAAAAGCCAACCTTAAGTAAATAAAGAATGAGAAACAAAGTTATAACCAGCTTTAGATACATCCAAAAAAAGAAGAGACCAAAATCAAAGAGTTGAAAACAATCTTTTTGCTTTTGCTGTTGAAAATGCTATCATCTTCACACAAACATTCAATTAACAGCATGATGACAGCAGTTGAGGGGTATCTAAGTCTGGAAATAGAAACTGAAGTTCTGTGTGTTCAGTTTAATAAGACTTTCAGAGTTTTAAAGTAATATTTCAAAGATAATATAGTTAACAGAAGAATCAAGTTATGCAAACAAGGCCCACTCTCTCAAACTGAATTATTTTTCAGTTTTTTTTTGTTTTGTTTTTTTATTTACCTAAAAGCTTTCAATGTATGTTGGTAGTAATTTTCACACATGAGGAAGAAGATTACTTTAAAGGCAAAGATAATATTAATTATTTCATAGTAGTTAACATATTTGACAGTTATTTGCCTTGAAGCATGTAAAACAGAAGTCAATAGATAAAATTATAGAATTGTCTCAAAGTTAAATAATGTAGCAAAGAACATAACATGAAATTTTAAACAAGAATTTCTTTTTCTTTCCCACTCTATATATGTATGTGTATATGTATATATTTATATGTACGTGTATCAGATAATCAGATATATAATAATAATGTAATTGGGATTTTTACATTCATTTTCATTGTGTATCCCTTGAAAACAGGAAACATGGGTTTTAAGTACTGATAACTCTTTTAGGTACTGATAACTCTGACACTTACTATACATGTGACATTTGATGATTACTTAAGTTTTAATCTTCTGTCTCCTCTAATGAAAAGGAGAAAATAATGTCAACCTTTCAAAGTTACTAAAATGATAAGAATAGGCAATCTATGTAGAGTGGTTATTAAAGTACCTAGCTTATGGGAAGTTCTCAAAAAATAGCAGATGTGATAGAACTCATTTGCTGATTACATGAAACATACTAAAGAGTAATCCAAGTAATTCACAGAAATTAACTCACTTAATCATCATGATAACCTAGAACTTCTGACATTTCACTGCTTTCTGAATGTAATCTGAAGTAAAAATAAAAACCATCAACTCTTGCACAAAATGAAGGGTGTTCATACATTTTAGTCATCTAGTCATTAATCACTGATCTCTGCAAGAGTGGCAGTTATAGATTCTGGAACCAGTGTGTCTCAGTTCAAATTCTGGCACAAATATTTATTCAATGAAGCTTAATTTAACCTCTTCTCATAAATTATGTGTAACAGAGTGATGGGTTGATATAGTCACAGTTCCTCAACATTTTCTTATGCCTTGTAGGTACTCAATAAGTGGTATTGATTTCTCTAATTATTATTACCAGTAGATGCTAGGATCTGAGTTTGTCAGCCTGTTAACACAAGGATATCTAATCTGGTAGGGCAAAATAAGTATATTAGCAAATAATGCTACAAGTTGATATGGAAAAGGATGTGTGAAACACGTGGAAAATATAGATAAAAGAATGGGAAGTTCTACTGAAGGAGTCAGGGTTAGGAATTAGGATATCAGAACAATTTTAGAAGCAAGAAAAATCACAAGGTTTGACAGAATCTGAAGTTACTGGAGAACTATGTAGCTGGGAATAGAATAGTAGAATGGACGTTTGGCAAGATACAAAGCTTATGAATACAGGAAAGAGCTGAATCTTGGGAATTTCTATAGGGTATAGTGAATACTCTCCTTCTAGGCATTTATATGCCATTGATGCATTTTTATGTAGGGAATTACATAATCAATACTTATGTTTTCAAAGCTTTATGTCTGTGAATGTAAAAAGGGACATTTCCAGAAAGGTGAATGGAGGGAGGAAGACTAATAATAGAGGCAGAGGGAAAGTTTGACTGATTAGCATATAAGACCTGGAGTTTACCAGTGAAAGTGGTAATAGAAAAAAATGGGAAATATATTTTAAATGGGGTGGCAGTAGAGCCAAAAGTTCTTGGCCAATAATTGATGGCTGTGTTATGGTGAGGAGGAGTTTTCTAAAATGGTCCCTAAATTCCTCATGTTGATGGGTGAAAGCAGGCTGTATCACACACCACTAAGTGATTTGGGAGAAGTGGGTTAGAGGATAAATTAGTGCTTTGACATACAGGTGTGGAAGAAGCTAGTTGTAGGCTATATGCCTATAGCTCAGGCGAACAGTCTGGCCTGGAAATAGAGGCTTTTGAGTCATCTGCCAAAAGAAAAGCCATGAAAGATGATACAGTCTTGTGTAAAGATGAGAAGAGAGGAAAGATAATTTAGAGTAGCTGTGTGGTGCTGGGATAGTGCTAAAATGCCATTGAAGTTCATCCAAACTTAAATCTCCTGAATGAAGCATTCCCTTGCTTACGCTCTTGGACTGTACCTTTCTTAAATCTAGCTGGCTTAAGAAAGTGCAGCTAATCTTTAGAAAAATAAATGGAATAGTTTCCTTTTTTAAAAATTTGCTGCTGGTGGGGCGCCCAGGGGTCTCAGTAGGTTAAGCCTCTGCCTTCAGCTCAGGTCATGATCTCAGGGTCCTGGGATTGAGGAGCTCCCCTGCTCAGCGGGGGAGCCTGCTTCCCTCTCTCTGCCTGCCTGCCTCTCTGCCTGCTTGTGAGCTCTGTCTCTCTCTGTCAAATAAATAAATAAAATCTTAAAAAAAAAAATTTGCTACTGGCATTTAACATTTTGGCTTTAAATTTGAGCTTTATACAAAAAGTATTTTTGTACTGTCTGTATAACATTGGTATGAAAGTGAAATATATTTTAATACAATTCCAAGTATATTTTAACACTTATAGTATATCTGAAAAGCAAGTTAATACAGCTTCCCCAATGACTTTGATTTGGACCTCAGATTGAAAGAATCAACTCTTAGACTCAAGAGCAAGAAAAAAGAAAATTTGGGAACATTTGGGTAATCTAGAAATAAATCATGAGAAAAGTGATGAATAGCAATCTGCTCACTTTCTTTTTAAAACCAATTTAGATAGAAGCTGCTGAGGTCAGGTCTATTTTCCCCAGTCAAATTGATGAGCTATTTTAAGCACACTTCTCATGGTTCATTCATATTCTTACTGCATTCACATTCACAATTGCTAGGTGATTGATCACCTGTGGATATATAATAATAAAGTTAAGTGTTCCAGATCATGAAGATGTATATCTGCTCTAGGCTACAAATCAAGCGAGTGTCTTAAAATGCCATATATATCCCATTAAGTGATGATGATAGATTATCATCTGTCACTTGCAAAGCCCTACTATGTACACTGTACCATGTGTATACCATTCTTTTTTTTTTTTTTTAAGATTTTTATTTATTTATTTTGAGAGAGAGACAGTGAGAGAGAGCATGAGTGAGGAGAAGGTCAGAGAGCAAAGCATACTCCCCATGGAGCTGGGAGCCTGATGCAGGACTCCTTTGCGGGACTCCGGGATCATGACCTGAGCCGAAGGCAGTCGTTCAACCAACTGAGCCACCCAGGCGTCCCATGTGTATACCATTCTTACAACAATTTTATCACATTTGTTTTACACATACTACAGATGTAAAGTGTAAGAGGTGGAATTGAAGTTGCTTAGTACTCCCATATATGGTAGTGTTCCTGTTTAGTAAGAATCAGACCAAAGAATAAGCCCTGTTTCCAAAGTCAAAAATATTTTCATTATGCCTTTTATATACTTCAGATGTAAATTATCTAAAATAAACTTCATCCTTCTCAGTAGACTAAATGAAAGACCCTGTTACCCACCCAATTATCGATCAGAAATCTGAGGCAACCTTGATACTTACTTTTCTCTATAGTCTCCAGTCCACTTTATGAACAAGTCATGATATTTTACCATCTAGAATATGAGTTGTTTCCTTCCATTCTTTTCAGACCTCCCTTTGGGGGGCTAAAAGAGGGGCCTTATGTCTTCTTTGTTTTATTCCTATCCTAATTGCTTTCTCCAAATTCCACCATTCCACCTAATTGCTTTACCCTATATTAAAATAATCTTTAGGGACACGGGTGGCTCAGTGGGTTAAGCCGCTGCCTTCAGCTCAGGTCATGATCCCAGGGTCCTGGGACTGAGTCCTGCATCAGGCTCCTTGCTCAGTGGAGAGCCTGCTTCTCTCTCTGCCTCTGCCTGCTTGTGCTCTCTCCGTCTCTCTTTCTCTCTAATAAATAAATAAATAAATAAATAAAATGTTTTTAAAAAATAAAATAAAATAATATTTATAGGGCACCTGGGTGGCAGTGTTGGTTAAGCATCTGCCTTCATCTCAGGTCATAATTCCAGAGTCCTGGGATCCAGTCCTGCTTAGGGCTTTCTGCTGGGCGGGGAGCCTCTATCTCCCTCTACCCCTCCATGGTGCTTGTGCTCTCTCTCTCTCTCTCTTTCATGCTTTCTCAGATAAATAAAGTCTTTAAAAAATAAAATAATCTTTATAAAAATCTTTATGAAAAATACTTCGTTTCTTAAAATTAAGTGTTTGGGTCTATTGTCTTGACGATGAAGTCTGAATACTTTAACATGATATTCAAATTCCACCATTTCTCATCCTGACACACACTCTCAGCTATGTCCTGACTCCCAAACTTACATGACCCAGTTTCACTAACTACTTAGTTCATATTCTAGTTTCATGACTTGAGGTTTTGTTTATGCTTTTCCATTTACCCAGAGATGATTCCTCATTCTTCCTACTTGCACACATCTACTTGCATTTCAACATTGAAGCAAAGTGTTCTATCATCTGTGAAACTTCCCTTGCCTCATACTTGACCTCTTATTTGCCTTGTAAATATTCTAACAGTCTTTATAAAAGATTTATATTTTAATATCTGTCTTGACACAATTGATTATACATTCCTTGAAAAGAGATTTTTTTTCTGACCACCTAGCACAATCTTTGGCTGTGGAAATAGTTATTAGATGTTATCGAATGAACAAGTGAAGATATCTTCATTCCAGATTAACCTCACTTTCATTATTCTTTCTATGGGAATACTTATCAGAATTATCTGTATTTCTTTGGGAAATGTGTACATAGAATAATTATTGCAGAATTATTTTTATGTTATCAGAAGGAACATCAAGATAAAAGTGTCTTGGATCCTTTTTCTACAATTTTATGATATAATGAAGGTTTAGATATGTCCATAACAAAATATAATATAACAAAACAAGACTAGTATACCTAGTAGATAGATAAAATTATTATCAGTAGTAAAAATAATAAATGTAGATTATATGGTAGTAGACAGGTAGAAACGAAAGTATGTTTGTTGGAGGTGTTACTATAACATTGTCTTGTAAAAAACATTGTCTTGAAAAAACAGATTGGCCAGTTGGATATATAAGGGAATAATATTGATCCAGGGTTAAAGATAAAAAAATCAGAACCAGACAAGGAAAACAGGAAACGGAAAAAGATCTAGTAAACTGCATGAGTGTCCAATGCAGTGAAGTGGAAGATAAGTTTAAAAAACTCGTAGGGTTAATTTTGGAAAATCTTGCATTGTAGGCTGGGCAGTTTTGACTTAACTTTGTACATTTTTAGAAGCCATCAGTGGTATTGGATCAAAACAGTGAAAAGACTGTGTTTTTGTTTTGGAATTAAGAAATTTCATAACACTGAGTAGAGAAAATGGAGAGAAGAGAAACAGGAGGTGGAGTGATCTGTTGGTTAATTATTGCAATAGACTAGGCAAGGATTATTGGGACTTAAATGGCATAGCAAGAATGGTAATAAGCAGCAAGATGATTGTAGACAGTTATTGAAATTGAATTGATGTTTTAAATATATATTGAAAATGAAAAGTGAGAAAAAGTGAAGATGCAGTGATTTTTAGTTGGTCCAACAATTAATTATTGATCAAATATAAGCTGTTAACTCAGAGAAATATAGATGTTGCTTCTTAAAGCCAGACATATAAAAAGAATGATGAGTTGAAATGAATGATAAACTGAGATTTTAGTATTTTGAGTTGTAGTTTCAACAGGATGATCATGGCAAGTAAAAAATTAAAAAGTTAGGTCACAGATGTTCAATTTACATCCAGCATATTTAATAGCATAACTTACAAATATAGGATTTTGATAAATGGCACCATCTACCCACTTCCTTTAATTAAATAGAAATTATAAAAGACATCGTATTTGAAGTTTAACCAAAGAAAACAAGAAAAGCACAGTTGAGTTTTTTATCATATGCCCTTGATAGTATTTATTGTAGATCTTAAGGTAAAATATTTCAAAATGTGAATTAAAATAATTAAAAAAAAATAAAACCCTCTAAGAATTCCAAGATAACTAGTTTAATAAATATTGGCCTAGAAGAAATTGTTACAGGTTGAAATACTATGGCATCAAATGTTAAGACCTTTCCACAATGCCTCTTTACAAAGTGTTGCAAGTTTTCAGCATCTGTATTTCTGTTTCTCTGATAAACCCCATCACCACTATACCTTGCCCAGACATTATCTTTAGGCCATCTATTTTTGATAACCAAGTGACCTCTTCCCTCTACCCCCATACACATCTTACTTTACTGTTTTGGTCACACATTTTGTGACCAGACTAAGTGTCTGTAAGATGTATCATCTCTGCTAAATATTAGAATGTCATACTCATCGTTTTTCAAACAACAGTAAATTTTTTTTTACATATTTGTCTGTTTGTTGTTGTTGTTGTTGTTGTTGTTTTTTGTGTGTGTGGTTTTACTTCATGACCATCCATAATGGAAAGTGTTGAAATAGAAGTAAGGAAATAAGGAATCAAATGATATTTTCTATGTTTGTGTCACTTGAGTCTGCATGGAAATACACACACATGTAAATATCACATAAGTAGCTAAAGTTCCATGTGGAACTTCATATTTTGACATATTAATGATAACATTTTTTGCAAGGTAATCCATATAAGTAATATTGTAACTCTCCATCCATTGACAAATGTACTTATTATTTCAATGAGAAGTAACACAGGATAGAACTAAAACGCCGCACTTTTATTCTGAGTTTTAAAATATAGGGCTTAATTTCCTTATAGACATAATCATCTGGAACTCAAAGATCTTTTAATTTGCAAGAGCTACGCTCCAGGTATGTGGGGAAAAAAGTGCCATGATCTTAAAAATCTGATCTTACAACATCAAGGTCAAGTTAACAGTGGATTAAGGATGCATAATCCTTCAGCTATAAGTTGGATAGGGACATTTTGGCTTTGCATATAGCAATAATTCTTGTGCTTTACATGCAGGAAAGAAAAACTTAAAAAAACGGCAAATTTAATTAAGAGGTTTGAAGTCACATTTGAAATTTTCAAGTCTTTGAAGGCTGGAGGAGGATGTTTTTACTTTCACTTGTAAAATTTTACAGTTAATTCAGTTGAGTGAATATCAAAGAATAAAGCAGCAACAAAACAATCCCCAAAAAACTCTGTTCTTTAAAAATCTAAGTCCTTTAATACTTTGCTGTTTTAAGTCAAATCATAAATTGCAAACCCAGAATAAACTGACTGATGAGAATCCCTCTGATCAAAAGCTCATCAGTATTATTCCTGCTTCTGATAAAGCCAATGAAAATTCCCAATTTCTATGTTCTATAATATGTATAATACCTAGTCCATCACTGAGAAAGGAGCAATTGACCAACAAATTTAATAAATTCTGTTTTTCTTTAACTAGTTATCTTTTTTTTTAAACATTTTATTTTTAAGTCAATGCTATACCCACCATGGGATTCAAGCTCATAACCCTCAGATCAGAGTTGGCCTGCTCCACCAGGTGAGCCAGGCAGGCACCGCTGGTTTCATTATCTTGAACTTTCTTTTCCTGAAATCATCTCTGAACCTCTTAGGCAAACTCAGTCACATATTTCCCTAGATTGGCTAGAGCCAATCCTCATATTTTAAATGCATCTATTTTAGTTACTACATAGTAAACATAGTATCATTGTAATATCATGATTATATATTACATATTTGAGGTCTTATTTAACCTAAAAATAATACTTGCATGCAAATAGCTATGAGCTATAGCTAATGTATTTCTAGACACATCTAATAAATTATGTTTATTGAAATATACATGTCCTTATATGGACACATTGCAAGGAAAGAAAAGAGACCTGGTGACTTTACGGTAGTGTCTTTGATTTAGAAGAAATATGAGGTAAGTAAAACTAAAGAAGGGGAAAAAAATCAATATTTTCAGCTAAGTGGAGGAATAATAAAAGAGTATAATGTCATCAGTATGAGAAAAGAGAGGATGCCAAAGACAGTGTGGCCGATCATGCCCACAAGTCTAAAGAGAAATTAGATAGGATAAAGGACATTTGGTGTGGGAAAGTATTGTTGGCAATTTTGAGGGAGTGTTTCTTGTAGAGTTAATTGGGAAAAGCAGGAATACACTGATGGATGAGTAGAGTTAGTCTAGGACAGCTTTTTTGTATAAAAGTGTTAGAGAAGAAAAGGAGATAAAATAAGAGTTGCAGCTACAAGGACTTTATTTTATCAAGAGGAAAACTAGTAGAGTCCAGAAGCATGCAGTTTAATTCAGGAAAATAATTTCTTAAGAAGAGGCCTTCTTTGTGGGAGATGTGACCATGTGAGTAACCTCTGACTAATGAGGGAAAAAAATCAGAAGTAAGACTTCAGGGATGTCTCCTTGAAAAGGCAGGGCCATAATCCTCTCCCCCCTTTTTTCTTTTGATAAATTAAGGTTCTGTTATAAAAGACAAAGACAAATATGGTAAAAGGTTAGACAACAGTCTGCCAATTCTACACCTTTGCTCTTCACATTTCCACGTATTACCTCTTTTCTGATAAAAACCTGCTTATAATATCAAATGAACTAAGGGAATAATTTCCCCAAACCTCACTCAGACCAAACTTGGGTCTGAGTGTCCTGTAATCCTCCCTCTCAGGTATGGATATGGGATATGGTACATCTTGAGATGAACTAATGAACTAAAAGTTCAATTATCTATCCTCATATATCCAACACATCAAATTAGAAAAGCAAAATGATAATTATAATAAAAAAAACTTCCATTTGGAAACAAACAATTGGAATGTCACAGTGGTCAGTACTTTTAACACTAAGATCTTGCTAGCTAGAGTGGAGCAACAGAATGAGGTGCTTAGCTTGTCTAGCAGGACTCCCTTGTCTTTTGTTTCTGGCTTTGTCTTCCTGGAAGTTATCCTTGCCCACTGTCCTTTAAAGTCTCATCTGAGGTAGACTTTGGGAAATATTGTTTCCTGGTTATGGAACTTTGGGCAATGTAGGGCTTGCTTTGTGAATTGGGCGAACTGCATACAAGTTCCTTTGTTAGTATAGTTACCTCACGACCTCAGAAGTACAAGAGTTCCTCTGTATTAGCTTTGATCAGTCCCATAGGAAAATGACCGCACCCAAAGGCCTGAAGCTTGAGTGTTCTTGTTTTTTGAAATGCAGTCTCTGTGCCCTGCTCACCTCTCCTCCCTTCAGTTGAATGACAGCTCTCGTAAGGCCTTGGAAACACAGTACATTTAATCTGATTTACTCAGAGTGCTGGATCCCGTTGTCTTTCAGCAAATGTTTGACAAAAAGCAAGCATGAGCCCAAAAGTAAAATAAAACTGTGCCTCCAGTCTTAACTTCTACTTAGATGCAGTTCTGCAGCCACTTATCATTACTGCTTCAGTACTTTGGAGCATAGCTACAATTGATTTTTAAGCCTTGGAATGCTTCAAATCATGTGACTTTTGGGCAACTTAGGTTGCAGTCCTCAGGACTTTTGTAGCCATGTACTTTTCTATTTTTGCTTAAGAGAAAATACTTCTAAGTTTTTTGAAATATCCCTTTCTTTGGGATGTTTCTAAAAGCCACAGGAAATAGCCTAGATAGGCCAGGATTATTAATTTTTCCTTCTGTTTCCCTAACAGCCTAAGCACATAGTCTGTCTTCTAGCTAGTTTACAGCAGGAAATAATCTGACTATTTTGCCACTCCATGTTGTGAATGAGACTTTTTTAGAGCTATCAGTGTCTAAACCTGTACCACCCAGCTCCTGCTTACCTTCACCAAGCCAAAGCATTCTTTGTTTTGACATTCATCCATTGGAAATATATCCATTTTTTTTAAGTTGAAATTTTCATTTACATAAAGATTATCTGGGGAGCCTATTGAAAGTCAAATTCTGAATCAGAATTTCTGGGGTGGGGCCCGAGACCTATTTCCAACAGAAGTCCCGCTGATACCAGTACTGCTAATATACATACCACACTTCGATTAGCAATATTAGTGTGCCACACTACTTACAACTAATAATTACTGTATCTAGCAATATTCTCAATTTAAGATAGCCAAATTTAATTTGGGCAGTTCAAATAAGGGAGAATGCGTAGTTGAAGCATACTCCCAGGATGATCTGGAGGACTGTTTCAACAGACAGTCATCTGAGGCTTCAAGGACAAATCCTAAACCACCCATAGGACTTGGTCATAGAAGGAGTTGCTGCCTTTGCAAAAGTATAAGGGAGGATAATATTAAATTTGGCACCATAAATACTGCTTCCAAACCATGTGCCCCTTCAAAAATCAGAAGCTGCTACTCTAGTTTCTGGCTTCTAAACATCAACTCTGTACGTAATCCATAACAGCAAAATGGATTTTCAGCTCCCTGTCCCTCTCAGTGCATAACTAATAATGAATCCGAGTTTCATGAGAGTGCATCTGATTGGCAAAATATAAGTAGCTCATCCTTCTAAAGAGCCATAGCCCTGATCGGGTTAAAAAAAATTATATATATATATATATAATATATATATATATATAATATACATATATATGCAGTTTTTAGCTTTCTACTTTCTTCTCCTTAGGAAGTTGGCATGGAGGTGTGATAGACAGTTCATAACATTAATTCTGTCACAGGCAAGTTTTCCAAGGGATAGTGTTCTGTATTTGCTTAAATGATTACTGTAAGAAAGAAAATGAGAAAAAGTCAAGTGGATTGATATGCAGATATTCCATAAATTAATATAAAATGATAGGTAGTTTTAAAAGTCAAACAGAGACATCTGTATTTACAAATAAAGGGAAAAGAGCAATGAATTATTTTAATCAAATGAACTATTTATGGCAAAAGTAGTAAATAGATTTCTTCCTAAATATAACAGGTTAAAGGATTTTTCCTTACGACAGCATATTGATAGTTAAGGTTTATAACTACACATTACTAAATCAGTCTTGAGATTTATAATTTGTATAAGATTAGGTTAAATAAATGATCTAGTTTTAAATCTTGAGAACTCTGAAAATATTTAATGTTTATTATACATACCAGATATTAGCAACCAAAATTTGCATGTCTTCACTCAGAGAATAGGAGCTTTGTAGACCCAATAGCTGTTTTGTGATAGTTATTCACGGGCATATGCCATCATGTTTGTTGCCCAAAAAGATTATGCATGTAGAACAGAAATGTATCCTAAAATTTTATATTTTGGAGTGATTTCTTCTCATTTTTTTTCTGCTTTCAGTTTATGATTTTACAAATATACATTGCTTTATTTGCAAAGGAAACTTCACCGAAATAGGAAGTAGTAAAACCCAACTGTTAATTGTTCTGATTTACTATTAATTAACATATTTATCAAATAATACAGTTGATGAAAATTTGGACAACAGTTTTGAGATTTAAACATTTTATAAATTCCCCTTATGTCATAGTCATATTTTATTTTTATAGAACCAGCTGCATTCTGTTTACTACCTAAGCTGAATACTTCAACTGTTAGGTTTTTGCATACTTTACTGATTGAAATGAATATATTAGTAGTTGAATTTGCATATACCCTGATTGCCCTGAATATTGTGCAAGTGTATATGTTGAGTACAAAAAAAAAGTCCAAGTAGTTACTTCTATTATGGAGATTTGAAGCCCACGATATAAAATTAACCTAGACTTGAATATTTGGTGAGATTCCTTTACTGTTCTCTTAATCTGTTATTAATAGAAAAGATTATTCTTTAAAGCCTTTGAGTGGCATTATTGGTTACTTTAAAATAAAACTGTTTTGATTATCTGGTGTTTTTAATTCATGATGAATGCCTGATTGCTTAAAAAAAATGAAAGAAAAAACCTCTTTAGCAATGTATCTTTCTTTTTTGTAATATTGATATCATGGGGATATAAGGTCTATTATTATATATCTTTTATGTAATGCAATGTAACTAAAATTTTATTAATGTAATTTCTATGAACATATGAATCGGAGGGATGGAAATACTATTAATTTAGTTTGTACTGTGTGCCAAATGACCAAAAATAGTTTTGCTTTAATTCTTTTAGCAGCTGCCATTATTTCACAGATAAGGAGAATCTCAGAGATATAAAGCCGTTGAAAGTTACACACCAAGTAGTAGATCTCAGACTATAATCTGGAACCATTCAAATTAAAGTCCTCTATTGTCTAGTGTATTATTTATACCCTAGACAAAAAGAGAGTCTTTTTTTTTTTAATTTTTAATTTTTTATAAACATATATTTTTATCCCCAGGGGTACAGGTCTGTGAATCACCAGGTTTACACACTTCACAGCACTCACCAAAGCACATACCCTCCCCAATGTCCGTAACCCCACCCCCCTTCTCCCAACTCCCCTCCCCCCAGCAACCCTCAGTTTGTTTTGTGAGATTAAGAGTCACTTACGGTTTGTCTCCCTCCCAATTCCATCTTGTTTCATTGATTCTTCTTCTACTCACTTAAGCCCCCATGTTGCATCACCACTCCCTCATATCAGGGAGATCATATGATAGTTGTCTTTCTCTGCTTGACTTATTTCGCTAAGCATGATACGCTCTAGCTCCATCCTTGTTGTCGCAAATGGCAAGATTTCATTTCTTTTGATGGCTGCATAGTATTCCATTGTGTATATATACCACATCTTCTCGATCCATTCATCTGTTGATGGACATCTAGGTTCTCTCCATAGTTTGGCTATTGTGGACATTGCCGCTATAAACATTCGGGTGCACGTGCCCCTTTGGATCACTACATTTGTACCTTTGGGTACAGTAGTGCAATTGCTGGGTCATAGGGCAGTTCTATTTTCAACATTTTGAGGAACCTCCATGCTGTTTTCCAGAGTGGCTGCACCAGCTTGCATTCCCACCAACAGTGTAGGAGGGTTCCCCTTTCTCCGTATCACTCGACATCAGGGAAATACAAATCAAAACCACAATGAGATATCACCTCATGCCAGTCAGAATGGCTAAAATCAACAAGTCAGGAAATGACAGATGCTGGAGAGTCTTTTTAGAGTCAATACTCTTGTCACTTACTAGGTTTGTGTTATTGAACAAATCACTTTGTGTCTATTTCTGAAGTTGAGTTAATATTTACCATTCATACATCACATAATTTCTTAAAGGGCATGAAATAGAGCAAATTAAGGCTTTTTGAAAATCATAAAGCACTCTTATTTTAAGGTATCTGGGATTAACAATCAGTTGATTTATATCATAATATAAAAACAGGCTTTTAAAACTGAGGGTTGCCTGTGGGAGGAGGGTGGGGAGAGGGTGGTTGGGTTATGGATATTGGGAGGGTATGTGCAATGGTGAGTGCTGTGAAATATGTAAGCCTGATGATTCACAGACCTGTACCCCTGGGGCTAATAAAATATTATATATTAATGAAAATTTTAAAAAATCATATTGGAAAATATAAAAAGAAAACAAAACAGGTTTTTAATAAGGTTATATCTACTATGAGTCAGGAGTGAGTAGAACTTATGTTCGCCAGTACTCATATAATTTAGGAGCAGAGAAGTAGTGATTTACCTGCATAATGATGTTCCCATATTTGCTACAATCCTTGACATTGTTGCCTTCTTATATGTTGTTTCCTTTATTTGGAAGATCCTTTCTCCCTTGTGCCTTGTAAATTCAGATCTTTCTTTCCTTTTATGTCCCCTTTCCCCTGAAAAGACTTTTCTGATCAATCTCAATGTATATTACACCCCTGTTGCTGAAGCACTGTGTACATATACCATCATGGCATTTGTAAAACTTTCACATGATTGTTATTCTCTCTGTGAATCTTTCCATTCTGAGCATCTCTGGTACACCATAGTGCCCCAGAATATTACCTGAGTAAGTGAAAGTGTTACTGTCTCAACTACGATACAACCATAATTAGGTGGTGTATATCCTTGTTTAACTTTATGTGATATATGTTGTGGCAGAAAACACATAACATGAAATCTACACTCTTAGCAAAATTTTTTAGTGTTCAGTACAGTACTGTTAACTGTAAGCATAACGTTTTACACCATATCTCTAGAACTTTTTCATTATGCATAATGGAATTTTTATACCTTAAGAAATTTTGTGAAGAAAATAATGTATGAGTAAGAATGTATGAGCATAATTTTGGTTGAGTCAGATTTTTCAATTTTTTTTTTCCTTTGGAAAAAAGTTTGCTATAATATTGTATGATATTGTAACTGAGTATATATCACAAATCAATATTATATATGCACATAAATATGTGCATTTGAATTTTCTATATAATTTCTATAGATAAGATATATGATATATTAAGAATTGTAGAAATGTATTTTGGGGTAAAAAATGAAAAAATATTAAAAAGATGTATTTAAATAAATTTGCTTATTTTATAATGCTAAAATAATTTTACAAAGTAATTTGTTTATATCATTTAAAATCACAAAATAATTTAATTTTACAAAGTAGTTAATGTAAGTCATATCACAAATTTGGCACTTGAAAATTCCCTCTAAAATTTATAGTAATTGAACTTAAAATGTGAGCCAATGGGAGTAGGAAGTGATAAATCCAGAATTTAAACATTCAACTTTTGTCAGTAATGACTAAGGCATGATTAATAAATTGTACTACATTTAGAGCTAAATTATTAAATCAGACTGCCTAATCAGAAAATCAAGCTGTACAAACTATAGTGCAGTTTAAAACTCAGCAATTGTAACTTCAAAGTGTTTAGCTGCATCAGTGGAATTGGTGGTTGAATCATCAAATGTGCAGTGCAATTAGTTGAGTATGAAAATCCCACAGTGTTACAATATGGAAATGAATCAGCAAAGCTTCCTGGTGATTGCTGAATACCTGACTACTTCCTCAGTAACTATAGTTCTTGAATAATTCCCTAAATAAATATGGAAATAAAGTTTAATGAACTGAAATAGTGAATATGAGGTAGTCTTTGATAAATTTGGGAAAATTTATATAACTTGAAAGTAATTGGCTCATTTTCTTTTACATATGTTCACTGATCTACAGGACCTACTGGTATTTACTGCATATTATTTGTGTTCTTTTAGAAGGGTTTTTTTGTGTGTGTGTGTGTGTGATTTTTTTTTTTTTTTGGTCATTAAATGTTTCCCACTAGAAACAAAAGGTGAGAGTTCCCTCATTCAGAAGAATTAACTCATAGAAATATAGTATTTGTATTCATCAACTTATTAGAGTTATTAACTATACTAGGTATAATTTGCTACCTCCCCCTTAAAAAAGTTAAAACTTCTTAAGATCTTTACAAATGAAAGACTAAACATTTGGCTTATTTTGGAGATACAAAAAAGAATTCCCAGAGATTGGAAATCTTGGCTACAAAAATTTTTATATGTGTTGAAGTTTAGAAAAATATTATTTTTAAATTTTTAAATTTAAAATTAAATTTAAAGTTTTTAAATTTTCAGATACGAAGTGTGGAGGAGCTGCATTTGTGAATATTTGGAAATTCAAAAGCTATACAATATGTATGATGTTTTCATTTACTTAAAAATTCATGTTTGCAAGTTTAAGTTCTGTACTTGAGATACTTTTCCCAATATACTTAATCTTCAGCTAGACTAGTTAGCTGTCAGATGTCATTGTTCTTTCAACTGACACTTCATGTCCTGGAAAAAATTATAAAGTCATCTTAATATGACCAAATTCTAAATAAGCATACATTATTTTTCAAGGAAATCTAACATTTTGAAATAGTTAAGCATTTGATGCTATTGCCACAAACTGTACTTTAAAAGTACATGTAAAGAATGGATATTTGGAATGAGAAGTATTTTCGGGTCTTCTCCCTAAACCTTCAGACTGGGGGCAACAAATTCAAATGCTTATGGGACCCAGGCAGGTTATTTTAAAAAAGTGGAATTGGAAGACACAGTGGGAACTGAGGAGCTCTCTGAAAATTATAATTAGGTCTGATCCAAAGAGAAAATTGACTATTTTCTGAATGTTGAGCTGAATGTTTCCCTTTGATCTAACAGAACAAGCAGTTACAGGGCTGCCATTTTTAAGGAAAAACAAACAAACAGAAAATCTGATTTTTTTTGAAGCCATTAATATAGAGGCTGCTTTTAGGCAAGCAGGCTTGAACAATGGAGTGCAGAAAGGGCCACAACAACACCTGGCTGAATAGAGAGGCCTGTCAGGTGACCCACCCTGAAATATCCATAGGCCCTAACTGACCAAAGGGCTGCTTACAAAGAGGCACAGTTACCAAAAGAGGGGGAATGTCATATGTTGCTATACCTCCTCATCTTCCACTTTTAAAAACAGTTCCCAGGGAAGCCTGGGTGGCTCAGTTGGTTAAGCCTCTGCCTTTCGCTGGGGTCATGATCCTTGGGTCCTAGGATTTAGCCCAGTTCTGGCTCCCTACACAGAATGGAGCAGGGAGTCTGTCTCCTCCCTCATCCTCTGCCACTCCCCCTGCTTATGTGCGCGTGCTCTCTCGCTTGCTCGCTTGTTCAAATAAATAAAATCTTAAAAAAAAAAAAAAAAAAAGATAAAAACAGTGCCCGTCCACTGCCTCCTTGCAGACAGCCTCTTCTTTGCAGTCCTGCCCACATTCCTTTGCAGCATATTCACTAAACTTCTATCTGCTTTGTTCTGCCTCATGTGAATTCTTTCATCACTAGCACCACACGCACCAGATCCTCACTCCACATTTGGGGGCCCCCATCCCATCAAAGGCACTACATTTAAGTTTTGGCTAGTCGTTTATTCTTTTAAAGAAATAAATGTGTAGTCCAAATACAACACATCTGTTTATCAGTTTATAAATTTTCTATAAATGGAATTTTTTTATGGATGGCATCTTCTTTTTTTGCATTTTTATTTTTTTAAGTTTTCATTTAAATTCTAGTTAGTTAGCATATGGTGTGATACCATTTTCAGGAGTACAATTTAGTGGTTCAACATCATCTTTCAACACAGTTACAGACATTAGGTGTTGATTACTTCATGAGGCAGTTCCCTTAATTAATAGTCAACTTTGTTAGATGCCTTTTCTTACCAAGGACTAAGAAATCTAAGATAGAAAGGTCAAAAGATGATTCAATTCATCCTCTTCTTTTTATGTGAAAACCGAGAATCAGGAAATGCAAACTGTACACATTAAGTAATGCAATGGTTTAATAAGAGATCCAGAAAGGAAAGCCATGAAAATGCAGTAAGCACTACCCTGTGAGATATCTCATGGTGGATGTCCCCATCAATAATTCTTGTAATGTAGACATTCTTAGCCACATTTTTGCAAATGAATAAACAGCTTTAGGTCAACTGCCCCTATTACACAGTAACTAAGTAGCAGACTAATCATCTGAACCACATTTCCTAGTTTCCAGGCTAACTCTCCATATTGTGCTACCAATCGTTGCATTAAAAATAAAATTTAAAAAAATACCATAATGATTCCTATTCTTTGAGTAACTTTAAAAATCTGTTTGGAAAAGTTTAAGATCAGGGGTCTTCATACTCTTCCCCCTTGACTATTTATATTGATTATTGTTTACAGTAGACACAGTTGATTTGATGTTGTAAATTGAGGAGGGCTTTTGTGTATTCCAGTCATTATAGACATAGACAAAGGACTACAGTACTGATCATTGGTTAAACCTAAAGACATACCACTGTTATTTCCTGATGGGCACAAAGGAGCAAGCAAGAAAGCCATTTAGACCTAGTTTCTCCAAAGTAAGCCTCAGCAGGTGTTGCTGCCAAATGTCATTGTAGTCACTATGGTACATCCTAGCTGGGTTGCACACTAGAGAGCCTCAGCTGACAACAGACATCCAGTGGGAGTGTGCCTACCGGTGCGGAGCAGCCATTTTCCCTGCCTTCAGGAACTGCTGGTTGATACGACAAAAGATACCCTAAGTGAACTGTTTTTTAACACAATGCATAGGTTTACAATCCTCAAGCTAAATACACTTAACAAACCTCTGGGGTTAGTATATATTCTAAGTACTGGTGTCTGTCATCCAAATTAAGCAGATATCAGGTAATATAATTGAACCAGAATTAAAATATATTTATCAAATTCAGATTTATGACATACTTAGAAGAAGAGTTAAGAATAGAATTAATATGCCAGTGGTGTCCACTGTGCTAAATATTAATTTTGGCACATTTCAATAAATACATTTTATGAAAAACTTATCTAAATTTGGCCACTCTTCTCATTTTATCACACCTCATTATTTATTCCTTCCTTAGACATAACAATTAGCAATGTTTTATTTATTTTAATACAGGTAAATAGTCTCTCATTTTGTATTAGAATCCAGATGAAATGAAGGCAGAGGTCTTGTCTGATTTGTTGATCATAAAGCTTGGAATCAGAGTTTAATAAAAAATAATGAATCATTAATGAAGCAAAATAAAACATAGAAGTTGCAAGAAGTTAAAGGAATGTTGGGTAGTCATTCTTCTCTCAGAGTTTAGATAGTGATGAATATATCAAAATTGACAAAAAATTAAAGTTTACCCATTAAGAAACCATATAGTATTTAGAATTTTCAAAGAGTTGGAAAAAATAAACAGGAGCAATTTAGGAAGGTAGAAAGGCAAAGGAAAAGAAGCAAACTTGCTTTGAAATTAATTTATTTAAACCCTAAATTTCTAGGATCAGTGGAAAAGAACAGAGGGAAAATACTTCCTATATACTCCATTGAGTAAGAATAACTGGGAAATCAAGACAAGATGTAGTAATGGTAAATAGTTCTAATAGACAATGGGTTAAATTTCAGACACTAATCGCTCATGTATTATGAATCTAAAAAGTAGCGAACGTATAAATAAGATAAATCATATTTGATTTAGTCTAAATGAGAGGAAATTTCAAAATTTCTCTTTAAAGCCAGCAAATATATTTATACATGTTCTAGATCTTAATAGCCCTTTTTGTAAGTCTTAAATGGTTATATACATAACCCATTATTGTATTTTAGCTCCTGCCTCCTTAAAATCTAGGGTGAATTCTAATTAGATCATCGTTCAAGTCCCAAGATCCATATACTTCACTGCAAAACCTCTTTACCTAGTGTAATATACACTTTCTTCTACAATGCTCTGTAGCTTAGTTTTCCCCATCTTTCTTCCAAGTTTATCTTACCAAAAAAATAAATAAATAAATAAAAATAAAAAGAATTTGAGTTGTCAGGCTCCCATCCTAGTTTATTTTTTCTCTTTCTCTCACAGTGTTCTAAATATAATATTTAGATTCAAATCTTTCAAATCTCCCAGCAATATTTCTATTCTTAAACACAATTGTTTTCATCATCTTTCTCCCAAAGCTTCTGTGTCTAATCAATATCTGCTCATCCTTTTGTAGAAGTAAAAACTTCTTTACCTAAAAGCCATTTGGCTTAAGACAAGAAACTAACTTGAAGCTCTTGTTACTTTGGATTCCTAAGAAGTCTGGTACAAAATCCTTTAGACAAATTCGTATTTATTTTCTCCTTTGTAAAGCCATGCTTAAAATTAAAAGAAATGAAAAGCAGTAAAATAATCTATCTAGTAGCATCTTATTGATTCATGCATTATGCATGTGATTTTTATTTTTTAAAAGATTTTATTTATTTATTTGACAGAGATCACAAGTAGGCAGAAAGGCAGGCAGGCAGAGACAGAGGAGGAAGCAGGCTCCCTGCTGAGCAGAGAGCCTGATGTGGGACTCGATCCCAGGACCCTGGGATCATGACCTGAGCTGAAGGCAGAGGCTTTAACCCACTGAGCCACCCAGGTGCCCCACACATGATTTTTATATACAGAACATGAGCATCTAATAGATCATTATTGGCTATGGTAGCATGAAAATGCATCTCTCAGACCTCTAACTGCAGGAACTGAAACTGCCTCTATTGCATTCTGAAATTCATGGCCATGTTTGCACCAGGTCAAGGCTTCTCATGGGCTGGTTCCAGCCAATGGTTACATACAGCAGTAATACTAAATCAGATCCATTCCTAGAAAATGAATAGTCCTCAGAAGGCTAGCATTGGCTTACGGAGTCCTCATTAGACTTGCCAAATTTTTAATAACTGCAATACAGTCTAGGATTCTCCCACTTAACCATCTTTCCCTGTCTCCCTCATAAGACTCAGACCGGCATTGTGCACTTGACACCTCTCCCCGCTATCTTAGCGTTCTCTCTTTTGCCTCACAAGCTTTTCTTCTCATAAATCTCTTGAATGTATAATCTCATTTGGCATCTTCTTCTTAGGAGATCTGGACTTCCACATGGGCTTAATCCTTTTGTGCTGTCAACAACAATGACTGCCTTAGAAAGCAAACAAATAAAACACAGAAATTGTGTATAATTCTCATATGAAAAATGCTTTGCAGAATTCTGATGAAACATGGTGGATACATAGATATATTTTTGCTCTGTACTAGAATTCTGTGATGGTGGCAAATTGAATTAAAGGCAGATAATCATCAGGGCCCCTGAGTGGCTCAGTGGGTTAAAGCCTCTGCCTTCCGCTCAGGTCATGATCCCAGGGTCCTGGGATCAAGCCCCGCATCGGGGAGCCTGCTTCCTCCTCTCTCTCTGCCTGCCTCTCACCTACTTGTGGTCTCTGTCTGTCAAATAAATAAAATAAAATCTTAAAAAAAAAAGGCAGATAATCATATATAACAGAGTGAATAACGAGATAAAGCAGTTGAGAGATAACCAGTTAAACTTTGGAAATTAGAAGGCAGGTGGGGCAATTACATTAATTAATAGAGTGAAGAAAGTGTCAAAAGTGATGCCAATTGGGTGCCTGGGTGGCTCGGTGGGTTGGGCCTCTGCCTTCAGCTCAGGTCGTGATCTCGGGGTCCTGGGATCGAGTACCGAGTCGGGCTCTCTGCTCAGCTGGGAGCCTACTTCTTCCTCTCTCTCTCTGCCTGCCTCTCTGCCTACTTGTGATCTCTCTGTCAAATAAATAAATAAAAATCTAAAAAAAAAAAAAAAAAGTGACGCCAATTTAAAAAAAGTCTCTAATTTAGATTTGCATTGGTAATAGGGAGTTGGTAATAGTACCAACTTCTTTATGTTCTTTTAAGGAAAAATTGAGTTAATGCATATAGATCACTTAAAAACTAAAGGACTTTGCTCATAGTAAATATTTGATAAATATTAACTGCTTTTTAAACTATTCTATCAAATTCAAAAACTTTCATTTCTGTACTAGAACAACTGCCACATAAATAAAATACATAAAGTCTCAAAAAATGATGAGGGAAGCACCAGGGAAATAGGGGTACATAGCCTCTTAGAAGGCTGGGAACCCTATAAGATAATGCTTTAAAATCTGATACTTCTGCAAATTTTATGTGTATCTGTATTTCAGTTATGTAACACAGAATCATAAAAAAGTGACTATAAGACAGAATAGTATTTAATATTCTTTACAAATGTTGTAACAATGACAACAACCACAAAAATTCTGAAAGCTACCACTTCTTTCCAAGAGGCTTGTGAAAAGTGAGAAAGGCAATGTCTGTGGCTGACTGTGAAAGGTTGCTACCCGTGAAAGCATATTGTGAAAATGTCAAGTCTTCTCATCAACAAAGAGTTCTATATTTAGGCCCAGGAAATCTTTTCTCTGCATACATTTACTCCAGCCTTCTTCCGAAACCATTATACCTGATACCCTAAAATTACCTTCATTTCATTATTGCCTCTGTTAATTATAGTACCAGTGATTCCGAGAAGCTTCAAATCTCTTCTGCTAGATTTGCTGGACAAGTAAAGCAGCAATTCATAACTAGTCAACAAAGGCAAGGAGAGGTCATAGGCTATGTTGGGAGGCATGTTGAGTGGTTGGGATGGGGGTGGGGTACGGTAAGGGCAGTGCTGCAAGCAGCAATGCTCATTATCAAGATCACACTTCAGTTCTCATTCAGGTGGCAGACGGGAAAGTAAGAAATGGAAAGATGCTTTCTAAAGTTTATGATTTGTTACTTTACAACTAACTAGTTCTAAAATCATTTCAAATAATAAAAAAAAATTGATCAATTTTCTGAATGAAAGAAAAAGTAATACGTGTTATTAGCAATATATGGTCTGTGCCCAATTATTTAATAACAGTGAATATATCTGACTTTTCAGGGTAAGAATGTTTATTCCCCAGTTGTAAAGACCAAATGGTTACATATATATAATCCCTATAAGCATCCAAAGCTGCATTTTTGTTCATTGTTTCTGAATACTTCATCAAATCTAACTTGTTCTTTGTGTATGACCCATTTGGACTTGTGGATTGGTGGCTCAGCCAGAAGTCTTCATAGAGCTTCCAAACCACTCTCTTACTCTCCCTTCACATGTAATGAGGCACAAAATCCTACTGTTCCTGCTTTCATCGTCTTCAGTTCATTCTCTTCACTGTTTGGTTCCTCATGAGCCCTAGAATGCATCAATAAAATAGCTGTGCAAACGTTTCCTCATGAGGCCATAGGTCACAGTAAGAGATCTCAGAGCTAATGAGCTGTGAATACTTTGAAAAACTACCTATCTCATCGGCACACTGGTGACATATATGTCATATCCAGTTCAGATCCTGGCCCATACTTGATGTTCAATAAGTATAAGTGAACAAATTAACAAGGTTAAAATTGGTCTCCCTCAGTTTTGCTTCCATTCTCTTTCATGTAATCTGTATTGCTGCTCAAAAAGTTTCTAAAACACAAATCTGATTATGTCTCTTTCCTGCTCAACACCATTCTTAAGCGCCCCTACCATCTACTGCCCTGTTTCTCAAACAGTGGTATATCTTAAAATATCCTGCAAAGCCTGGTAAAAATTCAGAATCCTAGGTTTTAACCAGACCTTCCAAATCAGATTCTTTGGGGATGGAAGATCCAGGATTTGCAATTAAAAATTCCTCAAGATTATGTCTACATGCTGAATTGTAAGAACTGACTCACAGGAAAAAATTAAGCTGGTTAACATGGTGTGTGAGTAATGTCATTGTTTGGCCCTTAAATTTATAGTCTCAACTTCTGCATTGCTGAGCTGTCTTACTGACTTTATACCAGTGCACTCTACAGTTTTTTTGTTTTGTTTTGTTTTTATTTTCTTCAAGAAAATGGTGCTCTCTTCTTTTTGAACTTACTTTTCTTCCACCCAGGCTGTTTCTTCTTATACTCTTAAAAACTCCACAGTTTTATATTTTATAATCCAGTTTAGGTGTAATCTCTTTCAGAAAGCTTATATAGTGTCCTGTAAACCCTGGTAGAATTGATCAGTCCCTCTTGTGATACCCTTGTATGCTATTTTAGCTTTCTAAAATAAATAAATAAATAAATGTAGAGAAGCAAATCAAGCTATGCTAGTCATGTATTTTCTTTAAGAGGAAAGCTGTTTAAAGTGTTTCTAAACTAAGGTTTAATTTTTAATATGTTTCTTATTTTAAAAAAATGAAGCTTAATAAGGGAAAATAATGTGTTTGTTTATTCATTTATGCTCCTAAACTCTTATACAAAGTGCTTCCAACTTCTTTTTACAGAGAAAATAAGCCAAATGTCTCAGCAGTTTAAGTACCAGATTAGCACCTGCTTTAAGAATTTAGGAGGCACTAATTGACCTGAAAACAGCCCAACATGAGCAGCAGGCATGGTGCTATGTTTGCTTCAGAATCTAAGTTTTGTTGCCAACATTTACCTAATGTAAATATAAGAAAAGCAAATTGAACAGTACCATTGCTTGTATACTAAAGCCATCTCTCATTGAGCCAAATTCTCCCTTGGAGCCTGCCATTCCTTAGAACCTAGATAAGCATCCAGTGAGATGGATTAACACTTTGAAGTCACTAGGGTATCATCAGGACTTTTTGTTGATGATACTGTCTTTGGCACTGGGGAAAATCTGGCTCATCTTGTTAGTAGCAGAAAAAATGCAATTTAAGTGAGCTTCCAGGATAATTAGAGCAGGTGAACAGTAGACAGAAATAATGCCCTAAAGAGATGAAAGAAAATGCTTAGATTCTTTTTCACTTTATTTCAGTGCTACTAAATGCCATTGGTATCTGTTTGCTCCTGTGTCTCTGTCAGTCCTGGGTAGAAAATTAGGTATTTAGGGAGACATTAACTCTTCCAAGCCACTTGGAGACTATTTAGTGCACTTCTGAGCAGTGCTAATTGACAGAGTTGTAAATGAAAGCATCACAAAAATGTGATATTTATCTATACTGATTTAAGAATGTTAGAAATTCACAGGAGAATGACTCATTGTCTTCCTTTTTATAAAGAAATAGAATTCCAGACTTCTGTCAGTATTTAATTATATGAGAACAGTGAGACAGTGGCTTGTTATATTTGGGGAGTTTACATTAACTATAAACTAAAGGTCTTATAGGCTGAAGTTTACTTTGCAAAATCTTAATAGCTCCCAAATCCATAAGAATAACATTTAAAACGTATTTGGTTGGTTTTTCAAGAGAATTGGACTATCATCCATTTGATCAATATTATTTCTAATATTCCTTCTATGTAAAATAAACCAAGTGCTTCATAGTCTAAACTATCAACTCCTCCCTGAATATATTTTATGCATTTATGTTTTCATATATTTGGGGGTATATTGCTTTTTAAAAAATTTTTTTTAATTTATTTTTTATTTTCAGCATAACAGTATTCACTATTTTTGCACCACACCCAGTGCTCCATGCAATCCGTGCCCTCTATAATACCCACCACCTGGTACCCCGACCTCCCACCCTCCACCCCTTCAAAACCCTCAGATTGTTTTTCAGAGTCCATAGTCTCTCATGGTTCACCTCCCCTTCCAATTCCCCCCAACTCCCTTCTCCTCTCTAACTCCCCATGTCCTCCATGCTATTTGTTATGCTCCACAAATAAGTGAAACCATATGATAATTAACTCTCTCTGCTTGACTTATTTCACTCAGCATAATCTCTTCCAGTCCCGACCATGTTGCTACAAAAGTTGGGTATTCGTCCTTTCTGATGAAGGCATAATACTCCATAGTGTATATGGACCACATCTTCCTTATCCATTCGTCCGTTGAAGGGCATCTTGGTTCTTTCCACAGTTTGGCGACCGTGGCCATTGCTGCTATAAACATTGGGGTACAGGTGGCCCTTCTTTTCACTTCATCTGTATCTTTGGGGTAAATACCCAGTAGTGCAATGGCAGGGTCATAGGGAAGCTCTATTTTTAATTTCTTGAGGAATCTCCACACTGTTCTCCAAAGAGGCTGCACCAACTTGCATTCCCACCAACAGTGTAAGAGGGTTCCCTTTTCTCCCCATCCTCTCCAACACATGTTGTTTCCTGTCTTGCTAATTTTGGCCATTCTAACTGGTGTAAGGTGATATGGCTATCAGACACATGAAAAAATGTTCATCATCACTAGCCATGAGGGAGATTCAAATTAAAACTACATTGAGATATCACCTTACACCAGTTAGAATGGCCAATATTGCTTTTTTTTTTAAGATTTTATTTATTTATTTGACAGAGATCATAAGTAGGCAGAGAGGCAGGTAGAGAGAGAGAAAGGGAAGCAGGCTCCCTGCTGAGCAGAGAGCCCGATGCCAGGCTCAATCCCAGGACCCTGGGATCATGACCTGAGCCAAAGACAGCAGCTTAACCCACTGAGCCACCCAGGCGCCCCTGGGGTATATTGTTTTAACTGGAAAGTTCATTTCCTCTTTCCTAATGAAGATTGAGCTCCATATTATCTCTCATATGTAGTTTATGGTGACCAGATCAAAAAATCACCTGAACAATAAAGCATAGGAACATTTTTCAGAGCAGTGGAACTAATCTGCATGATATAGTAATGGTTTATAAATAATGATATGCATTTGTCAAAACCCATAAAACTTAACAGCAAAAAAGGGTAAACTTCAATACAGGAAATTAAAAGAAAAAAAAACTCACTTAAGGGTCTGGAAGATTCTCTTGCAGAATGTGACCCCCCCCAGAAAAAAAAATCTTTATTATAATTGTTTGAAGCATCCACATTGAAAGAGTTAAGGAAAGATGCTGATCTAAGTAACTTTGGGAATGATTGGGACTTGTAAGATTAAAGGCCCAATGAACTTTATATAAGCACCACATTCTAGTTGATAAAAAGTTGTTTCCATTGGCAGTATAGGTTAAAAATATTGATAATACTCTCCACGTTTACCAAAATTAAAGTTACGTAAATTGATGGTTACTCAGAGAAACCAGATTTCTTACTAATGGAGTGGAAGGTTATCAATAATCAAGGGGAAGAGGCTAGTTTCATGCAGTAACGGACTAGAGTTGGGTTTATTTGAACTCTTATTTAGCTCAGTGTACAAATGATTAAATATGAAAATATATATCCACATTGATTAGTATACACTAATATATTCCTTTGTTATGTCAGCTAAAAATGCCTAGAAACAGTGACCACAGTCACAGTGAACACACGTAGGGCCCAGATTTTGTTTTCTAATACCATTCTCCAATTAAAGTTGCTAAGACTCTTTGAAGAAATGGTCTATTGTAGGATAGGAGCAGGAAATACATAAGAAGGGACTGGAATATCTTACACTGTCAGAAAGCAAAAAAGTGCTCAAAACAAAACACATAAAGATGGTGGTTATGTCAAAGAGATATTGGAATCAACTAATAGAGGCCCCCATAGCTAGACTTGAAACAAACAACTTGTTCACAGAATAAGTAAAGTTATATTGGGTCATAACCCAAAGTGTAGAATAAATGATTTACTTCATGATATAATCTCATACTGATATAAATCAATGATTTAAAAAAATAAGTAAATGGGGGAGACAAATCTATGTAAGAAAAATTATTTTTAAAATGTAGATCTTTACTTTCAAAGAGGGGAGATATAACTTCTCAATCTTTAACTGTAGACTGCACATAGTGACTTCCTTCAATAGAATACAGTATGAAAGGGTGAAATAAGAAAGAATGTTACAGTGGAGAAACCTGGAAAACACCATCTCAACAAGAAGATCAAGGTCAATACCAGCAGTAATAATAATGTTGATAGTATATACTCTAAGTATGATATGACAAAAATGTCAATTTAATTGGTATCTTCCTCTCAAAAGCTTATAACTACAGTCTAATCAAGAATTAAACATTAGGGTGCCTGGGTGACTCAGTCGATTAAAGCCTCTACCTTCGGCTCAGGTCATGATCCCAGGGTCCAGAGATCGAGCCCCACATCGGGCTCTCTGCTCCGTGGGGAGCCCGCTTTCTCTTCTCTCTCTCTCTCTGCCTCTCTGCGTACTTGTGACCTCTCTCTGTCAAATAAATAAATAAAATCTTAAAAAAAAAAGAATTAAACATTAGACAAATTCCAACAGGCAGATGTCCTATAAAAGACCTGACCAGTACTCCTCAAAACTGTTAAAGTTTTAAAGTAAGGAAAATATAAACTTTCCCACTGTCACAGCCAAAAGGAGCCTATGGAAATATGACAGCTGAATGTATAGGGTATCCTGGGTTAGATTCTGTGATAGTAAAAATCACGTTAGAGAAAAATTAAGGAAATATGAATAAAGTATTATCTTAGCCTGTTGAAGTTACTATAACAAAATACTGTACATTGGGTGACTTATAAACAACAGAAATTTATTTCTTACCATCTGGAGTCTGGGAAGCTCCAAGATCAAGGTGCTAGTATATTCAGTGCCAAGTGAGAACCTACTTCTGTTTATAGACAGCCATCTTTTCATGTGTCCTTCTGTAGGAAAGACAAACTAGCTTTCTGGGATCCCTTTTAAAAGGGAACTAATCTCAATCATGAGGACTCCACCTTCATGACTTAATCACTTTCCAAAAGCCCTACTTCTTAATACCATCATATTGGAGTTAGGTTTCACCAGTGAATTTTGGGGAAATACAAACATCCAGTCTCTAGTAAGTATATACTTTATAAAATAAAATATATTAATATTGTTTCATTAACTCTAACAAATGCACCATACTAATGTAAGATGCTAATAATAGAGGAAACTGGGTGCGAGGTATATGGGAACTCTGCACTATGTACATTTTTCTTTAAATCTAAAATTCTTTTAAAAAATAAAGCCTGTTTTAAAAAGTAAGTTGACCAAAAGCAATTAGTAAAAAGGAATGCTGCTGAAGCTATTTGGTGGAATCAGTTTGGTTAATAAAGAAACTTGCTTGAATATGACCCAGTGTTGCACCATTTATATTTGTCAATCAGTATTATCATTTCTCCCATATAACCATATTATTTTCTAAATAGATGCTATCCTATTGATTCATTCTTTAATTTTAAAAAATGCCTTAAAATAATATTTCTAATAGTAAAGTTTTAAAATTCAGTTATTTGATGTATGAATTAAAATTTCCACTTACTAGAAACATACATGTTTTGCTATGCAGTTTATACTCTTTTGAATGGTAAACCCAAAATCTCTAAATTTTCGCATCATGTAACATAATTAAAGTAACTCAAGTTCTGTCATTTTAATATTATGAAAGCTGCCCTTTCATATGGTATGTCAAACCTGCTATTTTAACTCAGGTATGTGCAGTGCCACAGAGGCTAGAGATATTAAATGAGCCTGAAAATAATTCACATCATACTCGCCCCTTATGAACTTGTTTTTTAAATGAGTCTGTGTAGCTGAGTCTATATCTGTCAGGGGACAACTTTATAACTGGAATTTCTCCAAATTAAACTCATGTAGAAATCAATGTCTATTAAAAACGAAGCAATAAAAATGCACTGCTCTATATAATTGTTATATATATAATTAAAATCAATGTACCCATATATTTTTTTAGCACTTAGAACAACAAAATGTTGTTTGTTTTTCTTCAACTTTCTTCTTTGTTTCATAATTGAAGTTATTTAGCTTTGCCAGAGCATCACGGTTATAGAAAGCAGACCATTTTCTAATAGGAAAAAAGACCATTGTTTAATCAGTTTTATTATATATTATTTAATTAATTATGTTAACTATTATTTTTTAAAACTTCTATAAAGACAAAAGCAATTAGTAAAAAGGAATGGTGCTGAAGCTATTTGGTAGAATCAATTTGGTTAATAAAGAAACTTGCTTGAATATGACCCAGTGTTGCACCATTTATATTTGTCAATCAGTATTATCATTTCTCCCATATAATCATATTATTTTCTAAATAGATGCTATCCTATTGATTCATTCTTTAATTTTAAAAAATGCTTTTAATTTTAAAAAATTAAAAATTAAATCACTAAAATTATATTATAGATTTAAAAAGTTTAAAAGATTCACTCTTCCCAATTAAAATTTGTAAAATCACCTCCATTTTTCATAAAATTTATCAATTATCAGGTACATTTAATGTAATATACATGTCCTCTAACATTATTTTTAAACATATTTTTGACTACCTCATATTCTATCAGTTTTCATTTTGTTCAAATATTTTTATTCAAATACAGTTTTCATTTTTTTAAAGATTTTTTTTTTTCTATGTATTTGAAAGAGAGAGATCACAAGTAGGCAGAGAGGAAGGCAGAGAAAGAGGGGGAAGCAGGCTCCCTGCTCACCAGAGAGCCCTATGCGGGCCTCGATCCCAGGACCTTGAGATCATGACCTGAGCTGAAGGCAGAGGCTTAACCAACTGAGGCATTCAGGTGCCCCCAGTTTTCATTTTTTAAATGTTTTACACAATAATAATGTTTTACATAATGAGACTTACATTCCTTAATTGCTTGTTCAGTCTTTCACTCCTTAATAAGTCCTCAGTGATTTTGTTACATCAGAGAGATTTCTATTTTAGTTTCATATTTCTTGGTATGTTTCTCCATGTTTTCACAACTGGAGAGTTAGAAACTTTATAAATTAGCTGGTTCATTGCTTTCTAGTAAAGTTGCACTTTAGTATATTCAATGATATGTTTTTCTTCAGTTGAGAGAAATAACATTATATTCAGTTTCTACCAAATGATTTATACTACTAGGGAAGTTAATAGTGTTAATCATATACATTGAAATCATATACATTGAAAAAGAAGAAAATTTTGACTAAGTGAACTGACTCTGTACCTCAGGGAACCAAAAACAAAACAAAAAAGAACAAACTAAGCCCGAAATTAATAGATGAAAGGAAATAATAAAGATTAGAGCAGAAGTAATCAAAATAGGAAATAGATAAACAGGGATGCCTGGGTGGCTCAGCTGATTAAACTTCTGACTCTTGGTTTTCACTCAGGTCATAGTCACACAGTTGTGGGAATGAGCTCCCTGTAGGGCTCTGTGCTCAATGTGGAGTCTACTTGTGCCTCTCCCTCTGCTCCTCAGCCCCATCTCTTAAATAAAGAAATAAACAAAATCTTAAAAAAAAGAAAATAGATAAACAGTAGGAAAAAAAATCAATGAAACCAAGAGTAGTTGTTTTGAAGAGATCAGCAAATTTGACAAACTGTTAGACTAAGAAAAGCAAGAGAGAAAACTCAAAATCATAAATGAAGGAAGAGACATTACAACTGATAAACAAATAAAAATGTCATAAGACACTACGAACAATTATCCACCAATAAATTGGATAAACTCGAAGAAGTGGATAAATTCCTAGAATCATACCTATCTGGACAGAATTATGAATAGAAAATCTGAACAAACAATAATGAGTAAGGAATCGACTCAGTAATCAAAAACCTACCAACAAAGGATAGCAACTAAGTAAAGCTACTAGATAGTTTTACCAGTGAATTCTGGCAAAAATTTAAAGCGTAACCTACAGAATGGGAGGAAATACTTACAAATCATATATCTGATGAAGGGTTTGCATATAAAATATGTAAGGGACACATACAACTTAATGGTAAATACACACACACACACACCCAATAAAACTAGTAACCCAATTATAAATGAGCTAAGGGCCTAAACAGATACTTCTCCAAAGAAGACATACAAGTGGCCAGTAGGTAAATGAAAAAATGCCCAACATCACAAAATGTCTAGGAAATGAAAATCAATGTTACCTTACACCTTATTAGGATGGCTTTATCAAAAAAAAAAAAAAAAAAGATAAGTTTTACCAAGAATGTGGAGAAATTGAAACTCTTGTTCATAGTTGATGAGATTATAAAATGGTACAGCCACTACAGAAGACAGTATGGAGCTTTTTCAACAGATTAAAAATAGAACCAGTGTATGATTCAGCAGTCCCACATCTGAGTATATATTCAAAAGAATTGAAATTAGAATCTCAGAGATATATGCTTTCCCATGTTCATTACAGCATTACTCATGATAGCCAAGAAAGGGAAGCAATCTAAGTATTTGTTGATGGGTGAATGGATAAAGAAAATGATATATTCATACAAGAGAATATTATTCAGCCTTAAAAAAAGAAGGAAATCTTGCCCTATGGGGCAGCTTGGGTGCACATAAAGGACATTGTGCTAAGTGAAATAAGCCAGACACAGAAGGACAAATATTACATCATACTATTCATATGAAGTATCTAAAATATTCAAACTCATATTAGCAGAACAGAGTCTAGGGAGGAAGGGAAAAGGTGGTTCAATATTCAACAATTACAAAGTTTCAGATAAATTATTTTTAGAGATTTGCTGTACAACATAGTGCAAATAGTTAAAACTACTGTGCAATTTAAGTTAAATCTCAAGTTGTCTTCTTAACACACACACATACACACACACACACATAAGCAAACACAAGGGTGGTAGAAAACTTGGAGGTGATGAGTATATTTATTACCTTGATTATGATAACGGTTTCACAGATGAATATATATGTTCAAATCCATCATATAGTGCACAGTAAATATGTGCACTTTTTATATGACAATTGAAGTTGTTTAAAAACTGAAGAATGAGCCCACAACTGAGCTTATCATTGAAGCTTTATAATATAGAAAACAAAACAGGGGCACCTGGGTGGCTCAGTGGGTTTATACCTCTGCCTTCAGCTCAGGTCATGATCGCAGGGTCCTGGGATCAAGCCCCGCATTGGGCTCTCTGCTTGGCAGGGAGCCTGCTTCCCTCTCTCTCTCTGCCTGCCTATCTACCTACTTGTGATCTCTGTCTGTCAAATAAAATTAAAAACAAAACAAAACAAAAAAACCTTCTAAAAGATTTCTGAAAAAAAGAGCAGTTAAACTACAAAAGATCTAAGCTTAGATTAACAGATGACTTCAACATCATTAGTGACAAGTATAGGACACATTAAAGTAAAATCTTCCAAGTGCTAAATGAGTTAACTTCACACTCATTCTTTACATCCAATAGAAGTCTTGTTTAATTGAAAAGGGAAATTATTCTGAGAAATAAAATTTCTCAGAGTGTTTCATTATATCCTCTTAAAAAATTCCTATATAAGGTAATCATATAATTTATAATCTAAGCTATGGCTAACTTTTAGTAAGAGCTAAATATTAACTGATCAATATTTATAATTACATTGGTCAAAGGGTAAACTAGCCCTGGCTCATGGAAACTTAGAAGATTAGCCTACTCTTAAAATACATACTCTTTTGAAGAGAGAAAAATCAAGATAAAGGTCTATATGGGAGAAAATTATATGTAAATAGCTTAGTAAAATATTTTTTCTACCAAACATTTAAAGAAGAACTAATTCCTATTCTCCTAAAACTGTTCCAAAAAATAGAAATGGAAGGAAAACTTCCAAACTCATTTTATGAGGCCAGCATCACCTTGATCCCAAAACCAGACAAGGATCCCACCAAAAAAGAGAGCTATAGACCAATATCCTTGATGAACACAGATGTGAAAATACTCAACAAAATACTAGCCAATAGGGTTCAACAGTACATTAAAAAGATTATTCACCACGACCAAGTAGGATTTATTCCAGGGCTGCAAGGTTGGTTCAACATCCGCAAATCAGTCAATGTGATACAACACATCAATAAAAGAACAAGAACCATATGATACTCTCAATAGATGCTGAAAAAGCATTTGACAAAGTACAGCATCCCTTCCTGATCAAAACTCTTCAAAGTGTAGGGATAGAGGGCACATACCTCAATATCATCAAAGCCATCTATGAAAAACCCACCGCAAATATCATTCTCAATGGAGAAAAACTGAAAGCTTTTCCGCTAAGGTCAGGAACACGGCAGGGATGTCCATTATCGCCACTGCTATTCAACATAGTACTAGAGGTCCTAGCTTCAGCATTCAGACAACAAAAGGAAATTAAAGGCATCCAAATCGGCAAAGAAGAAGTTAAATTATCACTCTTCGCAGATGATATGATACTATATGTGGAAAACCCAAAAGACTCCACTCCAAAACTGCTAGAACTTATACAGGAATTCAGTAAAGTGTCAGGATATAAAATCAATGCACAGAAATCAGTTGCATTTCTCTACACCAACAGCAAGACAGAAGAAAGGGAAATTAAGGAGTCAATCCCATTTACAATTGCACCCAAAACCATAAGATACCTAGGAATAAACCTAACCAAAGAGACACAGAATCTATACTCAGAAAACTATAAAGTACTCATGAAAGAAATTGAGGAAGACACAAAGAAATGGAAAAATGTTCCATGCTCCTGGATTGGAAGAATAAATATTGTGAAAATGTCTATGCTACCTAAAGCAATCTACACATTTAATGCAATTCCTATCAAAGTACCATCCATCTTTTTCAAAGAAATGGAACAAATAATTCTAAAATTTATATGGAACCAGAAAAGACCTCGAATAGCCAAAGGGATATTGAAAAAGAAAGCCAACGTTGGTGGCATCACAATTCCGGACTTCAAGCTCTATTACAAAGCTGTCATCATCAAGACAGCATGGTACTGGCACAAAAACAGACCCATAGATCAATGGAACAGAATAGAGAGCCCAGAAATAGACCTTCAACTCTATGGTCAACTAATCTTCGACAAAGCAGGAAAGAATGTCCAATGGAAAAAAGACAGCCTCTTCAATAAGTGGTGCTGGGAAAATTGGACAGCCACATGCAGAAAAATGAAATTGGACCATTTCCTTACACCACACATGAAAATAGACTCAAAATGGATGAAGGACCTCAATGTGCGAAAGGAATCCATCAAAATCCTTGAGGAGAACACAGGCAGCAACCTCTTCGACCTCAGCTGCAGCAACATCTTCCTAGGAACAACGCCAAAGGCAAGGGAAGCAAGGGCAAAAATGAACTATTGGGATTTCATCAAGATCAAAAGCTTTTGCACAGCAAAGGAAACAGTTAACAAAATCAAAAGACAACTGACAGAATGGGAGAAGATATTTGCAAACGACATATCAGATAAAGGACTAGTGTCCAGAATCTATAAAGAACTTAGCAAACTCAACACCCAAAGAACAAATAATCCAATCAAGAAATGGGCAGAGGACATGAACAGACATTTCTGCAAAGAAGACATCCAGATGGCCAACAGACACATGAAAAAGTGCTCCATATCACTCGGCATCAGGGAAATACAAATCAAAACCACAATGCGATATCACCTCACACCAGTCAGAATGGCTAAAATCAATAAGTCAGGAAATGACAGATGCTGGCGAGGATGCGGAGAAAGGGGAACCCTCCTACACTGTTGGTGGGAATGCAGGCTGGTGCAGCCACTCTGGAAAACAGCATGGAGGTTCCTCAAAATGTTGAAAATAGAACTGCCCTATGACCCAGCAATTGCACTATTGGGTATTTACCCTAAAGATACAAACGTAGTGATCCAAAGGGGCATGTGCACCCGAATGTTTATGGCAGCAATGTCCACAATAGCCAAAGTATGGAAAGAACCTAGATGTCCATCAACAGATGAATGGATCAAGAAGATGTGGTATATATACACAATGGAATACTATGCAGCCATCAAAAGAAATGAAATCTTGCCATTTGCGACAACATGGATGGAACTAGAGCGTATCATGCTTAGCGAAATAAGTCAAGTGGAGAAAAACAACTATCATATGATCTCCCTGATATGAGGAAGTGGTGATGCAACATGGGGGCTTAAGTGGGTACGAGAAGAATAAATGAAAGAAGATAGGATTGGGAGGGAGACAAACCATAAGTGACTCTTAATCTCACAAAACAAACTGAGGGTTGCTGGGGGGAGGGGGTTTGGGAGAAGGGGGTGGGATTATGGACATTGGGGAGGGTATGTGCTTTGGTGAGTGCTGTGAAGTGTGTAAACCTGGTGATTCACAGACCTGTACCCCTGGGGATAAAAATATATGTTTATAAAAAATAAAAAAATTATTAAAAAAATATTTTTTCTAAGAGTCTACATGCCTAAATATTTAAGCATATCTATATCTAATTCCACAAGCTTAAGTCACTGATAGTGTTATAAAAACACGAGTTTCACAAAAAAACAAACAAAAACAAGCCACCATGAGTTTCAGTAAGTGAAGAGAACTATAAGAAAAATTTGTATGGAATGCATGATTTTCAAAGCAACAGAATAGTAAAAACTTCCAATGAAAGTCAAGAAAGGAATAAAAATATTACATAACAATCACTATAATAAACTTGTATAAGATATTTCATCAGATCAAGAAAGGAGTTACATACACACATATGAACTCACTATTAAGTTGTCCACAAGAAACATAGTTAAGCAAATATCTATATAAAAAATGGGGGGGGGTGCCTGGGTGTCTCAGTGGGTTAAACCTTTGCCTTTGGCTCAGGTCATGATCTCAGGGTCCTGGAATCGAGCCCTGCATCGGGCTTTCTGCTCAGGTGAATATATATGTTCATAATTAAATAAAAATAAATTAATAAAAATAAAAAATCTTTATAAAAAATGGGGGAAACCTAAGGAAAAGAAAAAGTCGTGCAGAGAAGCATAAGTCAGAGAAATTGGAGAGAGCAATTTAAAATCAAACAATATAGAATAATGCAGTGCCAAAAAAAAAACAACAACAAAAAACTAAAGCATGGTATGTACAATTAAAAAAGGTTGGGGCACCTGGGTGGCTCAGTGGGTTAAGCCGCTTCCTTCGGCTCAGGTCATGATCTCAGGGTCCTGGGATGGAGTCCCGCATCGGGCTCTCTGCTCAGCAGGGAGCCTGCTTCCTCCTCTCTCTCTCTCTCTGCCTGCCTCTCTGCCTACTTGTGATCTCTCTCTGTCAAATAAATAAATAAAATCTTAAATAAATAAATAAATAAATAAATAAAATAAAAAAGGTTAACTATCATGAACACGCACACATTCCACATGCCTCAGAATGTATAAGACAACACTTGCTTAAGCCCTAGATAAATAGTAATAGAAAATAATAGTTGAAACATATAAAAATATAAAAATGGAATATATAAACATTGGCTGAAATGTTAGACAAATCAGAAAATATCAGACAAAAAGACTCAAAACTATTGAAAAAATTAATAACTGAATTAATAAATCCAGAAGTATATTTGAGGACTTTGCAACCAAGAGAAGAAAACTTTTTCTGAGTGCACTTAGAACATTCTTTATAGGGATGCCTGGTTGGCTAAGTCAGTTAAGCATCTGCCTTTAGCTCAGGTCATGATCCCAGAGTCCTAGGATAGAGCTCCACTTGGGGCTGCCTGCTGAGCGGAAGCCTTCTTTCTCTCCTTCTTTCCCTCCCCCTCCTACTTTCCCTCCCGCTGCTTGCACTCTCTCTCTCACTACCTCTCTCTCTCTCAAATAAATAAAATCTTTTAAAAAAAGAACATTATTGATAAAAATTAGTATGTACTAAGCCACAATGAAAGTTTTAATATTTCAAATGAATTAATTATGCATGCATTTTAAAGTCCCTGTCCATAAACTGATACAATTGAGTCAGTAAGAAAAGGATGGCTGCTGGATTAATGGGTAGAGATATATTTATACAAAGTCATAGTTCAAATATCATTTTTGGCCTTCAGTATGTGTGAAAACTAGATTAAATAAAATCAGTTATTGCTCTAACAAATTATTTTAATAACTTTATACTACTCCACTTTATTATTATACATTTTAAAAACAATACTCTGTTACTGAATATAGAGTAGTTTGCCACTTTGTGTATTAGAATTAGCTGAAAAACATGGTTGACTACAAAGCTCTCTAGACATTTCTGATTCCTTTTCTTGATGATATCCTTATAGGACTTACTTGGGTAATTGGATATGAACTGTTTTTATGTCATATGAATTCTATTACAAAAATAGCTGATACCAATATATAATTCTTTCACTTCATCAATATCAACAATGATCTTTTTATGTCAAATACAGCAGATATTTTCCATTCTTTTTTTTTTTAAGATTTTATTTATTTATTTATTTATTTGACAGAGAGAGAGAGAGAGATCACAAGTTGGCAGAGAGGCAGACAGAGTGAGAGGGAGAGGCTCCCCGCCCAGTGGAGATCCTGATGTGGGGCTCGATCCCAGGACCGTGACATCATGACCTGAGCCAAAGGCAGAGGCTTAACCCACTGAGCCACCCAGGTGCCCTGTTATCTTCCATTCTTATCTTAATTTGGATTCACAGAACTTTTCAAACAGTTGCTGTGGAAGCATGGCCTTCTCTTCCAGTGATGGTATGGGATCCTATTTTCTCTCAAACAATAGAGGCAGTTGTCTCTTTTCTACTTTCCTGAATTTTCCTCATCCTCTGCCTGAGCTTAACACATTAAAGTGCCTCCATGCTCTCTTCATGACTCCCTCTGCATTATCTTGTATGTGGTTTAGTTATATGCATGTAACTTTTAAATGTACTCCTCCTGCCAGACCTATACTGTAAATTCCAAGCTCACATTCCAAATTTATTTGATTTATCTACTTTAATGTCTCTGAGCTATTTCAAATTACTATCTTTAAATGAAATTCTAATTTTTACTTCAGATTTGTTTCTTACCATTTTTTTTTACTTAGTGAAGAGCAATAAAATCCACCCAAATACCAAAGTGAGGAATAACAGTCATACTTTACTCTCTCACCCTCACATCTAATTCAATGTCAAATCCTGTCCTTTATGACTCTGCACCATATTCTTATTTATTCTACTCTCATCTCTGCTGATACCACGCTTGTCCAAGCCACAATCAATTCTTGGACTATTGCCATAGTCTCTCAACTGCTTTCTCCAGTGCCTTTCTAATACATTCTTTGCTGGAGAGTAATTTTTGAAAAATGTAATTTACATCATGTCGGTCACCTTCTTAAAATCTTATAATAGCTTTCCATTAGATATTGAATACAATCCAAATTCCTTAACATGACCCAGTGACCCAGCTCCAGCTTCTTTCTCAAACTTCATCTCTGACAGCTGACCCTTTCTCATTGTGCTCCAGCCACCACATTCTTTGTTAGTTCTTAGAACCTGCCAATCCCTGTTCAGCACCGAGGTCTTCCCCTAACTTTTCATTCTCTTTACTTGGACTATTCTTCTGGATTTTGGTCCATTTGCTTCTTACCTTTTGGAGGTAACCTATATAATCCCAGTTGATATCATACCTCCTTCTTACTCTCTGGATTTCTGGGTAGCACTTGTTTCCTTACACTTAATATGACTTACCATTGTTCTATACAGTTTTATTTTTGTTTGTTTTGCTTCATTTTATCTTAATTCGCACAAATTTTTACTTTTTCTTTCATTATGACCTAGGTTCATAAAAGTAGAGATTATGTCTACCTTGTTTGTAATTATGAACAAGTATTTGCTATTTACTGTTTTATGTAAAAATTTTATGCAGAAAGCACATGCTTAAATTATTAAGTATAATAATTATATGAGTTTTTTGTGGACATTAATGAACAATGAATATTTTAAAAATGCATGTCTTATAAATCCCACTTAAAAATCTTGTAAGTAATGTGGGGGAATAAAAATATCTGTTTTATTTAGTTTTTATTACAGTTGTGCTTAACACTTTCTACATATTTCCTTTATTGTCTTTTAGCTTTACTGAAATATAGCTGACAAAGTTTTAAGGTATTTTAAGTGTACATCACAATGATTTGATATATGTGTACACAGTGAAGAGACGCCCCTCTCTAGTTAATAAACATACCCATCACCTCACATACTATCTTTTTTTTTTGTGAGAAAATTTAAGTATTACTCTCATTAGCAAATTTTAGTTATACACTATAGTGTTATCAACTATAGTCACCATATTATACATTATATCCTTAGACTTCATTCATCTTCTAGATGAAAGTTGTGTCTCTCCCTATTTTCCCATATCTGTTGGCAGCTACTTTTCTAATCTTTGTTTATATGAGTTTGACATTTTTAAGATACCACATGTAAGTGATATTATGCCATACTTGTCTTTCTATGTCTGGCTTATTTCACTTTGCATAATGCCTCAGGATCCATCCTTTATTATAAATGGCAAGATTTCCTTATTTCTCATGGCTGAATAATATTCCTGTGTGTGTGTGTGTGTATTTATCACCTCTTCTTTATCCATTAACCTGTTGACACTTAGTTTTTTCGCATACCTTGGTTATTGTAAGTAATGTCATAATACACAGGAGATTGCAGATATCTCTTAGATATCCTGTCATCATTTCCTTAGGATATATAACCAGAAATGGAATTGCTGATCATATAGTGGTTCTGTTTTTAAATTTTGATGTGCCTCTATACTCTTTTCTATAGTGGCTGCACCAATTCACATTTTCACCTGCAGTGCATAGAGTTCCCTTTTCTCCACATCCTCACCAGCACTTATTGTTTCTAGTCATCTTGATAATAACCATCCTACCAGGAATGAGGTGATAGCTCACTGTGGTTTTGATTTGGATTTTTTTGATGCAGTGATGATAAAGAGCTTTTCATGTACCAGTTAGCCATTTGTATGTCTTCTTGGGAAAAGAAAAAAAGAAAAAAAAAGTCTACATATTTATTCTGTTTTTATGTGTGTTGAGTTTGAGGAGTTCTTTATAGATCTTGGATATCAGCACTTTGTCTGTAGTGTCATTTGCAAATATCCTCTTCCATTCTGTGGGTTGCCTCTTTGTTTTGTTCACTGTTTCCTTTGCTATGCAGAAGCTTTCGATCTTAAGGAAGTTCCAAAAGTTCATTTCCGCTTTTGCTTCCTTTGCCTTTGGAGACATATCTTGAAAGGAGTTGCTATGGCTGATATGGAAGAGGTTACTGCCTATGTTCTCCTCTAGGATTTTGATAGATTCCTGTATCATGTTGAGGTCTTTTATCCATTTGGAGTTTCTCTTTGTGTATGATGTAAGAGAATGGTCGAGTTTCATTCTTCTATACATAGCTGTCCAGTTTTCCCAGCACCATTTATTTATTTATTTATTTTTAAAGATTTTTATTTATTTATTTGACAGAGACCACAAGCAGGCAGAGAGGCAGGCAGAGAGAGGAGGAAGCAGGCCCCCCGCTGAGCAGGGATCCCGATGCCGGACTCGATCCCAGGACTCTGAGATCATGACCTGAGCCGAAGGCAGCCGCTTAACCCACTGAGCCACCCAGGCGCCCCCCCCTACACCATTTATTGAAGAGACTTTTTTTCCCACTGTATATTTTTTCCTGCCTTGTCGAAGATTAGTTGACCATAGAGTTGTGGGTCCATGTCTGAGCTCTGTACTCCGTTCCACTGGTCTTTGTCTCTGTTTTCGTGCCAGTACCATGCTGTCTTGGTGATCACAGCTGTGTAGTAAAGCTTGAAATCAGGCAACATGATGCCCCCAGTTTTGTTTTTCTTTTTCAGCATTTCCTTAGGAATTTGGCGTCTCTTCTGGTTCCATATAAATTTTAGGATTGTTTGTTCCAGCTCTTTGAAAAATGGTGGTGAATTTTGATCAGGATGGCATTGAAAGTATAGATTGCTCTAGGCAGTACAGACATTTTATTCTGTTTGTTTTTCCAATCCATGAGCATGGAATACTTTTCCATACTTTTTGTATCTTCAGTTTCTTTCATGAGTGTTCTGTAGTTCCTTGAATGCCAAAATTCTTGATTAGATCCTAGGATCTAATCTAATAGGGTCCAACAGTACATTAAAAAGATTATCTACCATGACCAGGTGGACTTATCCCTGGGATGCAAGGGTGATTGAACATTTGCAAATCAATCAGTGTGACAGAAAAATCAATATGAGAAGAGAGAAGAACCACATGGTCCTCTCAATTTATCCAGAAAAAGCATTTGACAAGTTACAGCATCCGTTCCTGTTTAAAACCCTTCAAAGTATAGGGATAGAGGAAACATTCCTAACTTCGTAAAATCTACCTATGAAAACCCCACAACGAATATCATCCTCAATGGGGAAAAGCTGACAGCCTTCCCTTTGAGATCAGGAACACAAGGATGCCCACTCTCTCTACTGTTGTTCAATGTAGTACTAGAAGTCCTAGCAACAACAATCAGACAACAAAAAGAAATAAAAAGTATTCAAATTGGCAAAGAAGTCGTCAAACTCTGTCTCTTCACAGATGACTTGATACTTTATATGGAAAACCCAAAAGACTTCACCCCAAAACAACTAGAACTCATACAGGAATTCAGTAATGTAATAGGATACAAAATCAAGGTATAGAAGTCAATTGCTTTCCTATACACTAAAATATAGAAAGGGAAATTACAGAAATTAGAGAATCAGTTCCATTTACTGCAGCACCAAGAGCCGTAAGATACCTGGAAATAAATCTAACCAAAGAAGTAAAGGATCTGTACTCGAGGAACTACAGAACACTCATGAAAAAAATTGAAGAAGACACAAAAGAGAAAAGCATTCCGTCCATTTTTAAATCAGACTGATTTGTTTGTTTTTTTCATTATTGAGTGGTGTGAATTACATATGAACTCATATCCAAAATAGGGAGTTCATATCCAAAAAAACCAATCTGTGGATTGGTTTCCACAGACTACTAGAGATATTTTCTATCTTCCTCACAACTAAATAAGACCATCACAATGGTTCCCAAAGTTGAATTATGAGAGCAAGCAATATTAATCACCCCTGAACATGTTTGTTAAGAGTGTTCTCTGCATAATTGTTGTCCACTTCTGTGAGCCCAAAACTGAGGAAGAAGGCTTACAAGCTTATGAAATCACTAGTCTAAAAGATGTGTGATCCCTGAATACCCCTACATACTCCCGACTTTGAACAGGTAAGTTAGAATGGAATAAACTTATTACTTAAGCCACCAAGTTTTGGGGATCATTTCTTTTGGAAGCTAACCTACTCTCACTAATAGTTCATATGCAGTGTTTTCTCCTAAGATTTCTTAATACTTTACATTTTGTTCAAGTTGATTGAAATATAAAAATTATTCTTACCTATATAAAAAAAGTTCCCCACTATAATTTCCTTTGCTTTGTGCTTATAAAAACATTTTCTTTCCCAATATCAAATAGTCATTTTCTTCATTTTTCCCTAGACTTACTATTATGTTTTTAAAAACACTTTAATATTAAGTTGCAAATTATTTGAAAGAAAATAAAAACTTTTTAATAATACTTAATACGTATATAGTATAATATATAGTATAATAATAATTAATACTTATAAGTATTAATACTTAATACTTTTTTGCAGACCACCTTTTAAATTTTTTTTAAAAATTTTATTTATTTATTTGAAAGAGAGCAGGTGTGAGAAATAGAGCTCAAACTGCAGGCTGAGAGGTGGAGAGAGAAGCAGACTCCCCACTAAGCAGGGAGTCTGATTCCTGGGCTCAATCCTGGGACTTTGGGATAATGACCTAAACTGAAGGTAGAGGCTTAACTGACTGAGTCACCCAGGCATCCTAATATATTTTTTCAATATCCATAGATTTGAATGTTAATCTTATGGAAATCAAAATTCTTTGTCTTTTTATTCTAATCCATTGATCTGTGTATAAGTCTTTCATCAATATGCTGTTTTAATATATTTCTATCATACACTTTTTTTTTTTAAAGATTTTATTTATTTATTTGACAGACAGAGATCAGAAGTAGGCAGAGAGGCAGGCAGAGAGAGAGAGAGAGAGGAGGAAGCCGGCTCCCTGCTGAGCAGAGAGCTGGATGCGGGGCTTGATCCAGGACCCTGAGATCATGACCTGAGCTGAAGGCAGAGGCTTAACCCACTGAGCCACACAGGTGCCCCTATCATACACTTTTTTATTGGTCATTTTTAAAAGCTGACAGTCTAATTATTTTTATATAAACTTTAAATATGTTTGTTACTATTTTCAAAATTAAGTAGTAAAGTCTAGGAATTTTAATTAATTTCATAAGTGTTCTAGAAAACAAAATAAGAGAGCCTCTGTATCATACATTTTTTCATATATTTTATTCCTTAGAAAAATGGTATAGTTGCCTTAATATGAACCCTGCTTATTTCTTACAAAATGTATTTTTATCTATTTTATACTCTTGTTTCTGTTGCATACATTTTAGTTTTATTTACAAATTAATAATTTAATAACTCTTAATATAATGTCTTCCCAGCCAGTATAATTAGATTTTGTTTAACCAAATCTTTAATTTATTGCCTTAGATTTTGCATGTAAACAACTATATCAACTTTAAATTGTGTCTCTTTTTTTTTCAGAAGTACTTCATCTTCTAATTATTATATTCTAGCAATATCTTATTCCATGTCTTGCAAGTGATTGTCTTAGTTTGGAAACAGCAGTTTGCAGGAATTTTCTCTCAGAGCTCCATAAATTGTGCTTCATTGCTTTTTCTACTTAAATATTTTAAAATTGATTTCTGAGGCCAAATTATTTTCATCATATGTAGATTTTTTTTTCCTGCCTGATATTACAGATTTTTTTCCTCATCATTAAAATCCAAACTTTGTACTAAAATATATTTAGGAATGTTTTTAACTTATATTTTTGTAATATTTGATGAACCTTTACAAGTGTTCAAAGCTCTTCAGCTTAAGAATGTTTGACTTCTTGGGGTGCCTGGGTGGCTCAGTGGGTTAAGCCACTGCCTTCGGCTCAGGTCATGATCTCAGGGTCGTGGGATCAAGTCCCACATCTGGGTCTTCTCAGCAGGGGGGCCTGCTTCCCTTCCTCTCTCTCTGCCTACTTATGATCTCTGTCAAATAAATAAATAAATCTTTAAAAAAAAAGAATGTTTGACTTCTTTTTATTACATCTTTGATCATTGTTTATTTTCAATACCTCTGTTTTCAAATTCTGAAATTCCTTTTATGTTTATACTGATGTCTACTTTTCATCACTTTCTCTTTCCTTTTTCATTTTGTTTCTTTATACAGGTCTACAAGTCCTGGATAATATTTTTATCTTTTCCTTTACTGATTCTAATTTTGAAACATCTAAATCACTGTCTTAATTCTGATTTTAGTTCAGCACTGATATTTTTCATCTCTATGTACTCTATCCTGAGTTCAGATACTATATAATTTATGACTGCCTAATTTTATATGAAATATTTTAACCTTAAATTTTAATCCATATGTATTACAGTTGGTACAGCTTCTTATGTTTTTAAGAAGGGGTCTTTTTGATTCTTCGTATTTTCTTCTTAAAAATTAGCATTAGTGCATGTATCTGTGCTTTTACTGTCTTTATTCATTCTCATAAAAGGAAGCTTATTTTTGCTATGTACCAAGATTGATTTATCTAAGTCATTTATGTTGGGTTTCTTCACAGCTTTTAGATCATATAGATGCTATCAAACTTTGGGATATATTTCTATTTCTATTTCAGAATTCCAGGAAACTTTTAGGAAACCTTTAGGAAACTGGGAAAGATACAGAGCTATAGTCAGTGGCAACAAAGAATGGGTTCTGAATCTTAAGGAGTTGAATCCCACTTAAAGTAGATCATATTTAGATTTCTGCTCCCCCATTAGGTTACATGATATGGTGCTGCCTCCAGCAAGTTTTCAGGAACCAAATAAATGGAGGGATGGATTCTTGTCCTTTGAAATTCAAAAGCCAATTCTAGGTAGGACACAACTTTCAAAGTATAATTGATGAGAATTCTTATTCTGTCACCAATAGACTCAGGTCCCTTCTGGGGACCTGCTGAATCAGAATCTGTTTTATAATAAGCCCAGGTAATTTAACATATATATTGATGTTTGAGAACATCACTATTCTCTCATTTCTCAATGCCTCAGTGGAAACCTTTGTTCCTTACATTCAACCAGACAAAAAGAACAGGAAAAGCATAAGTCTCAACTGACTGAAATTTTCCCCAAATGATTAATTTATCCGAATAAGTAAGATTGGTCCAGTTTAAATACAGTGTCAAAATACTTACAGGTCTCAGTCATGGAAAAATAAATTGACTTGATCATCTCGGGAACTTTTCTCTTACAGTCATCATGTTTGATATGGTGGCTGAGACTGAACTAAAACAGTATCCTCAACTTTTCCATGGTAGAGCTAGTTATCTTATAATTAGTTTTCTTCTGCTGTTAATAGCTAGGTCAGATGTAATCCAAAAGCAATTCCAAGATGATGGTAAATTCTGTACCCTTGCAGCTGAAACTTGCTTCTTGGAGTTAGAGCTGGACCTACTAAAACTCCTACTAAGGAGTTTTACTTAACTCCCATGCAAACCTGTTTGTAATTAATTATGGGCAGTGTTTGGTCCACTGATTTATCATTTAATTTAGTAGTAGCTATGCTATGTCAGCATACTGATGCCAGGAGAAACTCCTCAAAAGTTTCATTGCATGGATGCCTCTGCTGCTTTTGACAGTGCCATGCCACTATGCTCTCCAGTTTTATTTGTATTTTTATATTCAGCTCAGACTTGGAAAGAAGGATAAAATGGACTAACCATTTCTCCTTATAACCCAGAAGTCCCTATAAATACTACTTGGGAAGATATTCCAAATCAAACTGAAATACTGTTGAGTTTTCAAGTCTCCTTCATCAACACAAAGGGAATCAGCCAGACAGGAGCACACTGAGGACAGATGTGGATTTTATAAGAGGAAAGGGTGCAGATATATAACAGCCATGGCAAAGATAATTCGTCTGAGCCCTATTTTTGTTGAGCTATCTATTATCTGGCCAACTCGGACTCTAGAGAGGTTTTGTGATGTTTTTTCCCCGGGATTTATTTATAGAGGCCTTGGTGAACTGCCATACTGAATCTTAGTGAAACTGTACTTCAATATAGCTGGCCACATAAATGCAGTTTAGAGGAAACTGTCACAGATTTCTTCTAAGTATCAAGGGATGTATTCCTTATTAGACATATTTTATAGTAATATTGTGATACATGTTGTTACATTAGAAGTAAGTTGTCTTCCAAATACAAAAGACCTCCTTAAATGAACCACGTCCTAGGTAATGTATTTTGATGTTGTTACATTACCTGATATTTTACATTATCAGAAAGGCCTGTCTGATGCGGTCAAGAAATCTAATATTACTGAAACAGAGTACTTACAAGAATTATGAGCCTGGATATTAAGTGCTAAGAAAACTTCAGCTTAATGAGTAAAATAATTATTTTGTCACTAAGAGGATAAATTCAAGCCAATAACCACGATGTTCTGTAGGTCTGAGTGAAAATAATTATTTCCTTTGAGAAAAATTAAAATAGATCCTTTTTAACTATAACCTGCATTATGTTTTTTTCTAAATCACACATAGATTTTTAAACATCCTCCCAAAATAGACTGCAGTTTACTTTTTATAAAGTTACAACACAGATCATTGTATTAACCATTATTTCTGCTGACACATTCATTCAGAAAACTGAATTGAATTTTTTTTCCTGCCTACCCTAGAGAAAATAAGTGCTTTTTTGGATTTTTATTTTTATTTTTTTTTACTTTTTAAACAAATTAATTAGAGGATACCTCAGGTTTAATTCAGAAATAACTCAGAGGAATTGAAAATGTATGTATGAGTCACCATAGTCTGTTTGTAAGTTGTTTCCTGTCATGGGCCATCATGTGGGATATATTATCAGGAAGATATCTAAAGAATCTGTGTATAAATGTAAATGCTAAGGGAGGTGAAACTAATTATAAATAGGTGGTACTTCAGTAACTTGATGCTTAGACTTAGCAAAGACTATCTTGTATGAGCCTCTTCTCGATGTACACCAAAGTGCAAAAGGACTTCAAGGAACTGCATCAGGGCATTGTAGAAAAAAACACAATTACCTATGCTAAAAGGATGTCCTGTCTTTATATTAGCAGGAAATACAAAACAAACAAACAAACAAACAAACAACTATTTTTGTTACATTAAAATGTGGACTTTTGTTATTTGCTCTGTCTTACCTTTGAAATTTCAAAAGGCAATGGATATTTCAGAAGAGGGGTTGACCCGTATATGTGAAAATGCCTGTTTTGTAAATTATACTGGTTACTATACAATACATCATTAGTTTTGATGTAGTGTTCCAGGATTCATTGTTTATGTTTAACACCCAGTGCTACATGCAATATATGCCCTCCTTAATACCCACCATTAGGCTCACCCATCCCCCCCACCAGATATAGGCTCCTGGATTTCCAGGTACCCCTTTGTTCAACTAGTTAGTGCAATGAGATATTCAGGAAAATTCCTTTCAGATGGGAAGAATTTGGTTAATGGACACATGAAAAAAGATGTATAAGGAAAGAAGTATATTTGGTTCATGTAAGTGTCAGGCTTACGTCAAGGCCTAAAAGCCAAGGAGCAGAGAAAAGATTCTCTGTATTAGACATAAAAATTAGATGTCAAGGGACATATGAGAGAATATTTTACATATACATTTATCAGGAGAGTAAATAAGAAGTTTCTGAATTGGGTAAAAGTAATTGGATAAAGTAGAGGCTTCAGTTGTTGAAAAGAACAAGGATAGAACTTTGAAAATGTCCTAAATTTCACTGACCTACATCTCCTAGTAGAAATGGATAAAGATAGAATTTATTTTAAATATGTTTTTGAGAAAGTTATTAAAATATTTTTTTCATTCCTGCATAAGATACAGCATGACACATTGGTGAACATCACACAATTCAGAAGGTTGGATGCCCAGTTCTGCCATTACATGGTCATGTAGCCTCAGGCAACTTACCTACTCTTTTGTGCCTCAGTTTCCTCAAATACAAAATAAAGATAATTATGCTCTCTAGCTCAGATAATTGTTGGATGCAAATTATTAATACCGGATGCTTAGAAAAATGTGCGGCACCTAGAAACCACACATATAATAATTGGAAAATTTAAACTATTATATTCATTATATCCACTTAGTTTTAACTATAATTATTTTAGTATTTAAAGCTAATATTCAGGTAGCACTAAATGATATTGTATTAAAGAAATGAAGAAGAAAGAAAAGACTGGTGTGTTTGTAGGACTTTTTGAACACCTTATGAAAAGTTAACATATGAACAGAGATAAGAATGGAATCATAGAGCAAGCCTGTATATATTCAAGAATATTCAAAAGAGAAGATTAGATAGAAACACTGAGGGGAAAATGTGCTTGTTAACTTGAGGAACAGAACAAATCAGAAAAATTATGGTAGAAAATAAGGTTTGGGAGGTGAGCTAGATCATGTACAGCCATTTACTTCAGAATAGGGATATGATATTTTATTCTTACTGTGAAAGGAAACCATTGGAGGATTACAACAACATGATAGTTTAAGAAAGTATCTTGAGCTATTACTTGGACTATATACTGTGATGGGAATTAATACCAATAGGAAGACATGTCAGGCAGCTCTTAAGTAATCCAGACAAATAATAATCTAAGAAGATGGAAGAGGGACATTGTGAGAAGTAGTTCCTATTGGCAAAGCAAGGTTGACTAGTAAAAAGAAAATTTCAGGTTAACACATAATTCAAAATCTTTATGTCTTAAGTTAGGAGAATAGCTTTTTCACATGTATTCCCAGGACATCATAAGCCTCAGTGCAGCTGGGATACAACATCTGAGGATGCTTCATAGGAAATGAGAATTGTGGGTAGCTGTGCCTATGACTTGGAATTCATTTTCTATAGAATTTCAAACTAAACATTTTTGAGCAGCTTCTGACTGTGGCTTACCTACTATACATAAAAATAGTGTTGTAGGACAATAGTAGAAACTCTGATGAAATGCAAATAAATCCTGGAGCCTAGTTAATAGCAATATGACTATATTAATTTCTTAGCTTTGCAAAGATAGCATAGTTATGTTGGTAGGCAGAATAATACCTATCTACACCCCACCCCCAAGAAGTCTACATTCTTATTTCTGGAACCTGAGAATATGTGATGTTATATGTATGGCATAAGGAGAATGAGGTAGTAGGTAGCATTGAGATTTACAAATAAAATGACTTTAAATTAGGGAAAGTGGCCTGGATTAAGCTGGTGGACCTAGTAATCTTAGGATTTTTAACTGTGGAAAGGGAAGGCAGAGGAGCCAGTATCAGACTAATGAAATGTAAGAAAGATGCTGCTGGCTGCTGCTGCCTTTGAAATGAAAGGTAGCCATAAACCAAGGAATTTCAGAGGACGCTAGAAGCCGGACAGGGCAAGAAAATGGATTCTCCCTGAGAGCCTCCAGAAAGGATAGAAACGCTGCTGGCACCTTGAGACCTTTTAGGCTTCTGACTTCCGGAACTCAAACTTGATAAATTTGTGTTGGTTTAAGCCACTTACTTTGTGGTAACTTGTTACTGAAGTAATTAGGAACTAACTCAAGTACATAAAATGCTCAAATTAGGAGTGGTTGAGTGAAAGGTATATGGAAATTCTCTATAACTTCCTTGTAACCTTTTGGTGAATCTAAAATTATTGTGAAATAAAACGTTTGAAAAAAATAGTACTTCTCTCGCTCTTCGTTTTCTCCCCCCAGCTCTCACTTGCCTCCCTCACTTCCCTTCACCCTCACCAATTTTTAGATATGTTTTGCTTTTGACTTTATACCTCCTGTTATACCCCTCTATTTACCTCTCATGGCTATTCCAGTATAATATATCACAGCTTTTTATATTCATATTTTCATTTTCTCACCTTAAATGCTTCCCAAACTGCTTCTTTTGCACTCTGATACATCATGCTGTATTTTCTAAAATTGGCCTTATAATTATTTCCCTAACTTCCACTTTATGCAAATTCACTCTTTCAAAATTACCATTTAGACCAAGTTTTATTTATTTATTTATTTATTTGACAGAGAGAGATTACAAGTAGGCAGAGAGAGAGAGGAGGAAGCAGGCTCCTTGCTGAGCAGAGAGCCCGATGCGGGACTCGATCCCAGGACCCTGAGATTATGACCTGAGCCGAAGGCAGCGGCTTAACCCACTGAGCCACCCAGGCGCCCCTAGACCAAGTTTTAAACCTATTAAACTGGTAATACTTTCCCATGTGTCCTAAGTATCACTATCTTAACAATTATCCCGAAAGCTATCATATCAATTCTCTAGTCCCCATCCTTACGCTTCACCTCATATTATGAGAGACCCCTATACCTTTGCTTGCTTTCACGATTTCTGTACATCTGTTTTCTCTTCATCACCGATAGTGTTGTCTTTTTAATATATGTAGTAGTTCATGATGTTCCACTACCAGTCGCAGTATGTTTTAAGAACTCATCCTCACTTTTCATATCCTTTTTTATTTTAACCTTTATATCTTGAAGCTCAAGGAACACCGAACTCCTCTGTTCTCCTTGAACATGCCATATTTTGATACTACATTCATATTAGCACACATATTTTACAGCGCCCTAGCCTATTTCACCACCGTAACATTGTATAAAGCCGTAGTGGTTGTTGTGATTATAAAGAGTCAGCCTTTCCTTATTTTCAATAGTTTCTTATGCTTTGACCTTACACAACAATATCAGATTGTTTATCCATAGTTAAGTATCTTGGCACATAGTTCTATGACACTACATGATTATGATTATTATTATTTATATTATATGATTATTTATATTCTCCATTCATTTCTGTATTCCTCAGAGTAGAGACCAAATCTTGTTTATCATTGCATTTACAATGACTGTAATCTTAATTATTATATGTGGGTGTGCTTACAAAAGGGAGAAAAATAAGCCCAAAAGAGACAAATTTGAAGCTTGTTACAGACTGATTCTCTCTGTTGATCTAAACATGTTAGTTTGATCATTGGCAAACTTTTTAGGGTATGGCACGTGATTCCATAATTTACTAATTTTATGACACACCAGCTGGACCTCATGGAATATGTGTCCTAATCCTTGATCCTCCAAACATTAAAGGCCTTACAACTAAGGACAAATGAAGGGTTTAACTTTTCTCTACTTCTGCTTTGTTCCTATTCAAGGCACAGGCAGTATTTATCATATCAGGACATTTCTGAACACATTAAAGCTAATGGGAGGCTCATTCAACTTAATAGGATACACACTTAACTAACAGAATAAACATCAACCTAACAATGCATCTGTAACATATTTAACGTAGTTATACATTTTGATGCCTTTCCTGGTGTGAATTTCAGCTGCAGAGGCTGAGGTTCTAATAGTAGTGTAGAGAAGTAATGTGAGTGAGATGAAATCCGTGGGAATTAAAAGGTGGGAACTGATTGAATTGAAGTTGGTGCTGTAATTGAAGGGGAAAACTGGAGTATGAACAGTGAAAATAAATCATTTGCGACTTCCAGCTTGAATGACTAAGAGAATACTCCCATTATCGCCAAAGAGTATTAGTCATTAATATTCAAGTGTTATTTGGCTCCGTCTTTTGTTGTACTCAAAACTACTTTGTGTTAATATGAAAAAAAAAAACCCTGTGAGATACTAAAAAATACTCATTTCATTTTAAAGTAGATGAAGTGTAATGAGGCAACAAATGTACTCAAAAGAACAATGCATGCAAAAAGAAGTTGGATTTAATTTTGCTTTCCAATTAGAATGTGTATAATTTGGGGAAAACATCTTTGCAGAGACAATTTAAGTATATATTTATATATAAATATTTATCATTTCCTGGAGATTTAACTTGTATACTAACACCGAAATTATGAACTTATATATGCATTAATATATATCACTTTATATATAAAAAATCACTGAACTGCAATAATCTGTATAAGATTTGACATTACTGTTAAAGAGATCTAAAATTGACCTTATAATTATCTTTTTTCTTCTATACAGAGACTCTTAAAACTGGCTTACATACTGATTTCTTCTTTTGACTCGACCAATTAAGAACTATTAATATATAAAGATAGAAACTTTAATTTCCAACAAAATTTAACTACATTTTTGATTCAGTACTAAAAAGTTTTTCCCCTTTATGTCATGTAAAAATGATGCATACATAGAAGTCAAAAACAAATTCTGGACTACTTATTGTATGCAAATATTGTATTCGCTTTTAACAAGTAATCATTAGTTGATTTTTAAGTTCACAGAACAACTTAAAATGTAATATTTTGAAAACATTAGTTTATTAAATTGAAGATTAAACAGTTATCCCTCTTTTGGAACAAAATTTAGCACACCCATTTCATGGAGGCATACCGAGCATATAAAATGCATCAGCCTCAAATCTTTTTATCTAGAGATTGTGTTCATAGTTTAAGCCCAAAGAAAATTAAAGGGAAAGAAAACATAATTCTGGGGTTGTGGCATTTTGTTTGCAGATTATTTTAAGCTGGATTCTTCAACAAAACGTGCAGAGAAGAAGAGGAAGATGATTTTTTTAACAGCAGGAGAAAATTCAAAAATAGAATAAAAGGAAAGCAATAATGATATTTTGAACTCAAGAAGTGTTTTGATCACAGCTGTATAAATTCAAATATCTAGCTTCATTTTACCTCTTGTAATGGTAAGAGATGTGGATTAGAAGACCATTAGCTCCCTTTCCTTCTTCATTGTTCCTAACTCTAAAATTATAACTTGGTTATACCTGCTCTGCCTGCCTCCTTTAATGGTTGATGTAGGAGCATGTGGGTTCTTATATTCCAAGTAACAATAGCTCTTTTTTTTTTTTAAATTTTTATTTATTTATTTTTCTAAAGATTTTATCTATTTGACAGAGAGAGATCACAAGCAGGCAGAGAGGCAGGCAGAGAGAGAGGAGGAAGCAGGCTCCCTGCTGAGCAGAGAGCCCGATGTGGGCCTTGATCCAAGGACCCTGAGATCATGACCTGAGCTGAAGGCAGTGGCTTAACCCACTGAGCCACCCAGGCACCCAACAGTAGCTCTTATCAACTGCTCACCTTATCTTTTCAGATTCTTGTGCAGTTAAAATGGTGGGCTTGGGTCAGGTCAGGAATTTCATCTTTGGTTATATAACATCTGTCGTTATTCAGAATTAACTCTTATATGGCACTGTGGTTCTGTCTTGACTGCCTAATTTCTTCCCTTAGTTCCTAATAAAACTGAATGCAGTGCATGGCTAACCATATTTAGGGATGACTGTTGATTTATGTTTCAAAAGCAATATCATTTTCAACCAGTCGTATTGAATAGATATCTGTTTAGAGACATCCTTTCTTATGTTCAGAGGGTTGGGTGAGATGTTTGAAGGCAAGCTGATAAAGTGCCATTAAAATTATTTTAGAGCGTTGGAGAATCAAGTATATAGTCATACTAGACATCCTCTTGTTAGCTGTATTTGTCCTATTAGTATATAAAGTTTCAACTCCTTTTAAATACATAAGTAAGATAAAAACCCAAAAAACAAATTAGTGACTTAGTTTTACAGTTTGGCTATTAATATGTTTAGAGACCATATGTTAGTAAGATTATAATAATTTTAATGCTCATATTATACCTTAGATCAGATAAAATTAGTGGATGTTCTATCCCATGACTATATACTGATTGTAAGGGAATTGAGTATTTGAATAGGAGATTTGAATTTCATTATTTTCTTTGCAGACGCTAACATAGTTAGCAAAGCAAGTTAAGTAATTTCTACTACTTGTTTTCCATACTTTTAAATATTTAGGCAAAACTGTTCATATACACTCCTTTTATTATATGTATGTCTTTAGATCATGTTCTTAATACTATGTTAAAACTTTCAACTAAGGGCAATAAAACAAATCATCTATTCCTAGGATCCCTGCTTTAGAAGAGCACCACGAAAACTGAACAAAGTAAATGAGATACAGATATCTATGTGACAAGATTTTCTACACAATTATATTAAAATTGTAATGTATTTTAATATGCATAATATAAAATGATATCTGTTATAAAAATGATCAACTATAATACACAAAGTATATCCCATCAACAATTTGCTTCATGGCAAGGGAAACGTGTTTAAAAATGAGGCATAATTTCTTAGTTAAGCTTAGGGATGTAAACAAAACAAAGCGGAAATAAAAAGAAAAAGGATAGATCATCTAGGGCAAGCTCCAGAAAGGGAATAAAGTGTGTCTTAATTGCTAGTATGCTAGAAGTTCATATGAGTCTTAAGCTAAAGTAACAATCCCAAGACAAATATTTAAAAGCATGTTGTTTTATGTTAGGATAGTTTGGCTATTTAACACAGAATGAAACCTAAACTTCCCTCTCAGTCCGTCATAGTCTTCCTTTCCTTCCTTCCCCTCCCTCCCCCTCTCTCCCTGACGCTTTCTCATGTTGTCTGCTTATTGCCCTACCATACCCTCTTTTATTTCTGGAGATTCTCACATGTGATCCCTCTCCAAAAGACCTCTGTTGATCTAAGAATATTCTTACATAACAGACAAGTCTTACTTTAAAGAAAAACCTTTCTCTTCCCAGAAATCTTCCTTAATTCCCGCCTTGCTAGATTGGGAGTTAAACTAGGAATAGTTTGTGTCCCTAATCCTCCTGAACTTCTGTGGTAGCAGTCATAGACCTTATTGTTGTTCCGTGTTTAATAGTCTGTCTTCCTCAGCCAAGTCATACATTATTAAGCTGGCTACAGCTCATGAACAGAGTCAGCCAGTCACTCAGCCATTTGTGACATCTCTGGAGAAGCTGTAGAGAAAAGTCACGGCTGGAGAAGTTTATTGGAGAGAAAAGGGGAGAGACATTTCCTCTTCTGGTTTCTTCCATACTCCATATGTCATTGACTCAAAGTATGTGCACAGGAGTTAATTTCACTTTTATGGGTTGGTGATTCCTGCTCTTTTGGCAGCCTAAGGCTTCATTTGGGCCCCAGAGTGGTAGCAGATTGCATTCACATGGGGCAACCCTCATAGGTGAGGGTGTGGAAGACAGATATGCTCCAGAAGATCTTAGGGAAATGAAAGATGGGTAAGGTACGGTGGGGGGAGCCAAAGAACTAGAACTCTTTTCTAATCTGCAATTTTATTTCTCATAGAAGCTCTCTAAAATGTTAAATATATTGAATCTGATACCACTTTTGACATTAGTTAACAAGCACAAATTAAATTATTTACAAAAATTATTAAGTAAACTTGGCACTAAAACTCAATTCTACTTATCCCTGTCACCCCCATTTTTTTTTCTAGTTGTAACATACTGACAGTTTAGGTTTTGGACTATTGTTTGTGCACAAATTGTCTGATTCAAGCATCTATATTAATTTAAATAATTTAGTAAGAATATAAGCATTCTATTTTGAGTAACTGTCAAAGATATTCCTTCCTTGCAAGAGATACGTTTTTAAGATTGTTCTTCAGTTTGGTGAGATATCAAAAAATCTGTCAAACTACTGAGGCCACCACAGTCATGAGCACAGACTGTTTCTGAGACCACCATGGAATAACTCCTGGAAATGTGGAACAGCTGTTGAACAATGCACTGCTTTTAACTCCTGACTACATGCTTCTAAAACACTATAACAATGTGTTCTTCAAGAAGATAAGTTTTTTCTAGTGATGCAGTTGAACGTTATGATACTGACCCTAACACAAAACAAATTCTTTAACTGTGTAGGGAAAATTACTCTAATTTATTTTCTTTTGAAAATTACTCTATTTTAGATTAAACAGTAATGTAATCGTATACTAATATACTATAATTAAGGCAAACCTGTCACACAAAATTTCATCCCAGTTGAAATAACCAGTTTGAAGTATGATACCATAATTCTACATAATCGAGATAGTCTTCTTAGAGTAGATAGAGACACAGAAGATCAAATTGAGTATTTGTTGGAATAGGTGATAGCAGATTTTGCATTCTTAAATACACTGTTTAAGAAAAAGCAGGGCTTCAGTCGCTACACTTTTACAGCAATTTCACAGACCCTAAAGCCCTGTTGTAATAGATCAGACTACATGTAACTAATTTTGCTAGTGGAGTTCTTAACATGATAAATGTCTTTTATTTTCACTCTGCAAGCAGTCTCTTTGCTAAAAGAAGTGCAAGAAAGTTCAGATTACAGGAGGATTTTCTCCCCTAATGTTACAGAAATTGGTGTGGGGGTGTGGAAGGAATCAGAGCCAGCCTCATGCTGCAAACATGACTTCAAAGCTTCTCATTAAATAATTTTTCTCACCAAAATATGAGTAATATTCACAGATGGACAGATACAAGTATTGGTGGGATTAGACTATGTTGAAACTCAGTGATAATCCCAGACTATTCTAGTGAAATTGGTTCTGAACTATGGAGGTCTTTAGAGAAGATACCTAGAAAGACAGCTACATATGTCAGTCTTGAATTATAAGTTCTTTTCATCATAAATAAATGTGTATGTTAATCATACGGATTTAGGAGATTTTAGAGCTGCTATGGGCTTTAGCATTGAGTAATTTCACCATTTCATTCAGACTACATATATTACATACCTGAAAAAATAAAATCCAGGATTTCTAGTTAACAAATTCACTCTTATAACTAAAGACACCCTTTTTACTAAACTAAAGTTCTTGATTGACTCTCTAACTCTTGTTTCTTTTTTTGTGTGTTTTTATAAACTCTCATTTTTTTTAAGATTTTATTTATTTATTTGAGCATGGAAGGGGAGTGAGAGGAGAAGCAAACCCCCCACTTTTTGGAGACTCCCAATCCCAGAACCCTGAGATCATCACCTGGGCGAAAGCATATGTTTAACTGACTGAGCCACCTAGAAACCCCTTAAGTTTTCATTTCTTTATAGCAGTTTTTCCTATATTTGATTCAGTAAGGCCATCACCAGAGAACTCTTTCCTATGTCAAAATCTTGCTCATGTAAATAGGCAAAGTTATATATGTTAAGTGCTTGATATACAAATATAGATAAATAGATAATAGATGATAGAGAGCATGCATGTTTTTTTTTTTTTTAACCCCTTTCAAACCTGATACCCTAAAGGAGAATACAGACAGCAGCCTCTTTGACCCTGGCCATAGCAAGTTCTTACCAGACATAATCTCTGGAGGCAAGGGAATCAAAGCAAAAATGAAGTATAGGACATCATCAAGATAAAAAGCTTCTGCACAGTAAAGGAAACAATTAACAAAACTATAAGACAGCCTACAAAATGGGAGAAGATATTTGCCAACGAAAAATCTGATAAAGGGTTAATATCCAAAATCTATAAAGAACTTCCAAACTCCGCACTTAAGTCTTTTGATTGAAATGTTTAGTCCATTTACATCCAGGATAATTATTGATAAGTATGTGTTTAAGTATGTGTTTATTACTTGTTTTGTCATTGTTTCTGGAGATTTTCCTTGTTCCTTTCTTGTTTTTGTCACTTTCTGTCTTTTCTTTCTACTCAGAGTTCCCTTGCAAGAGTTAGTTTAGCACTCATGAAATCCTTTAGTTTTTGTTTGTCTGGGAAACTGTTAATCTCTCCCTCTATTCTGAATGATAGCCTTGCCGGATAGAAATTCTTGGCTGCAGATTTTTCCCATTCAGCACATTGAATATATCCTATGACTCTCTTCTGGCTTGCCAAGTTTCTGTTGAGACATCTGCAGCTTGCTGTATGGGTCTTCCCTGATCAGTTAGGGACTGCTTTTGTTTTGCTGCTTTTAGGAATTTTTTCTAATTTTCTAATTATATATTGTAATTAAATCTATAATTTAATTACAATATGTCTTGGTGTTGATCTGCTTTTGTTGATTTTGATGGGAGTTCTCTGTTCCTCCTGGATCTGGATGTCTTTTTCCTTCACTACATTAGGGACTTTTTCAGCTATTATTATTTCAAATAAATTTTCTGCCCTTTTTTCTCTTCCTTCTTCTTCTGGAACTCCAATAATATGTTGTTACATTTGATGGAGTCACTGAGTTCCCTGAGTCTATCCTCATGTTCTATGATTCTTTTTTCTCTCTCATGTTCAGTTTCATTAGTTTCCGCTATTTTATCTCCTGTATCACTTATTCATCCCTCTGCCACTTCCATTCTTGTGTTCATTGTATCCAGTCTATTTTGAATCTGTTATTGTATTTTTCATTTCTAATTGTTTTGTAACTCTTTTATCTCTGTAGTAAGGGGCTCCCTGAAGTCTTTCATTCTTTTCTCAAACCCAACAAGTATCTTTATGATTGTTGCTTTAAATTCTCTATTAGGTTTATTACTTGTATCTGTTTTGATTACATCTCTAGCTGTGACCTTTCCTTGTTGCTTCATTCGGGATGAATTCCTCTGTCTTGGCATTTTTGTCTAATTCTCTGTCTTCTGTGTGTGTTTCCTGCTTCTAAGAGTAATGGCTTCATGAAGAAGATGTCATGTAGTGTCCAGGGCCTAGTGATTCAAGGAATGTCTCTGGTGTCTGTTACATGCATTCTGGTACTGTGTTTTGGCTGCTTTATCCCTCAGGCCAATCATCTGCAGAGGTTCTCCTTGCCCTCAGTGGACAGTTTTTGGTTCTTAACCAGAGTGTGATGAGCTTTTAACTAGATGCATAGTGGTCTATTTGCTAAATGAGTCTGATGCTACTTCCACTAGAACTGAAGACTTGCAGAATTTTCTGGTCAGGTTATGTGGTGTGGGGAGGGGTTTCTGCTGGTTTTCTGGGGAGGGAGGCTGCTGCACTGGGACTGAGGCATACTTGCCTGAGAAGGGCAGTACCAGCAGAATGCAGATTGGTGAGACTTGGTATAACAAGGGAGGGAAATGGACCCCACAGTTTCTTTTGTCCCAGGAGAGGCATTTCTGTGAACACCACCTCTCACAGATGCACTCTAAGAAGAGGGAAGGGTTTACCCCGTGTGCACTTTGGGCATTCCTCAGATCACACTGTCTGACTGGGTTGTTTGCCCACCTCTTCTCCAGGAGTTGGGTGGTGACCTCGGGGCTCTATCTCAGCCAAGCACAGGGGGATGAGTTTAATGGCTGTGGAAATTAAGGAGGGCATTGTTATAATGAGCATAAGGATACTAGTTGGGTAGTGTGTGTGTTGTGTAAGTGATGAATCACTAAATTCTGCTCCTGAAACTAATATTGCACTATATGTTAAGTAACTGGAATTTAAATAAAAATTTGGAACAAACAAATAAATAATTGATTCCTCCTTTCCCTAAAACAAGCAGCAAAAATTACCTTTAGCCTTTAAACCCTGCTGATGGCAAAAACTCTTGAAAATTAGTCCCTCTTGTTTTCCCAGCCAATGGCTTGGGAATGATCTCCTGGTGCATTCCCTAGTGTGCTCTTCTCTCTTGCCTTTCTCTGTGACCAGGGCTCCCTTCCCTCCACAGCCTCTGAAATCTGTTTCTCCCCCAAACCACATTTCCTTGCTTCCTACCTTCCTCAGTGTGGTCTCTTTTCTCTCCCTAGTTGTGCAATTTGTTCTGTATAAGTCCTCAGGTTGATTTCTTGAGTATTCAGAATCATTGAATAGTTAATCTAGCTATATTTGAGGGACTGGATGAGCCTAGGGTCTTCCAACTAAGCCACTATCTTAGTTCCTCTTATTATGACCATGGCATTTATTTCAGTCTTTGGGAAGTATAATAATCTGTATAGGTAGTATAAGATTTAATTCAAGTGTAATGCATAATTACCTGTCTTGTCTTTTTTATTACTTTAAAACATGGTGTGGGAGTGTTGTGGGTGAGAAAGTCTGCATTGTATAAATGGAGGTCTTGGTCTTTGGATTCCCCACAAGAAGATTAATATGGGGATTCACACTGGAATAAGGAAGGCAAGAAGGGAAGTAGTAAGCACTTTATTCAAGTGAAAGTACAGTCTCAAGGAGGGAGAGTGGGTAGGCTCTGTAAGGTGGAACCAACCCCTAGATTGTTTTGGAATGGTATTATTGGTTCTGTCTGAGCTGAGAAGTGTTGTGACATACAGTGGGGTAGTATCTAATGGAGGCTGCTTCCAATCTTTTGGGAAATTCTTTCTACATGTTGAGAGAAGTTTTAACCCTAAAGGTTTTGTGTGAGATTGATCATGGCACCATTTCCCACAGGGAAGTGGGAGCTATAAAGCAATGCAAATGCATTATAATGAATCTTTGGGTTACCCTAAGGCAGAGGTGGAAGATGAAAGCACATATTCTGTACCTGTGGCTCTTGATCTCTTAGGCCCAAGCTCAAGATGTTGAGTTCCCTTGTCTTTTAATGTGTAGCTTATTTATCGCCATTTTTGCCTCTAGCTCATGTCTCTATGGTTCATCTTCTAGAACTTGGAACTCTGCCTTGGGTGTTCCTTTCACTGCTCATATCTAGCTTCTATGTAGCAGGAAGAAGAAAGGAAGGAAAATAAATATGGTTACTTTAATTTCTTCGAAGTAAATTCTGGCAGTAATTGTCTTTGATTCAATGTGTAGGGAATATTCTTTATTGACAAACATTATTATAATTGGAACCCCTGTTGAAGTAAAGGTTGTAAGAATTCCAGGAATCTATATAGTCTAGCATTCATTTTGGTACAGAAACCTTGTATAGATTATATAACATGTGAATAAGCATTGCAGACTCAAAAATAAATATGAGAGAAGACATAAATGTAATAAGTACTGACTTTGGTTATAATGGGATAATTTTCTAAACTTTTTTTTAAGTATAGTAAAATACTTCTAAAATGTGTCCCTTTATACCTGGCTTATTTTACCTAGCATAATGTCTTCAAGATTGATCCATGTTGTAAAATGTATCAAAATTTTACTCCTTTTCAAGGCTGAATAATATTCCATTGTATATTTATACCATTTGTTTATCCACTTATCTATCACTGGACATTTAGTTTATTTCTCCCTTTTGGCTTCTACAAATAATGTTGCTATGAAATGGATGAGTAACTCTTCAAAGTTCCAGATTTCAATTCCTTTGGACCTATGTACAGAAGTAAAATTAATAAATGGTATGAAAATTAAACTTTTAACTTTTTTAATAACTTCAAAACTGATCTAATTATCCCATTTTTCATTTTGGAGTAATTTTTTAATTTTATTTTTTATTGTAGAGTTGACATACAGTATTAGTTTCAGGTGTACAACACTGTTTCAGCAACTCCCTACATTATGAAGTGCTTATCATGTTAAGTGTATTTACCATCTGTCACAAAGTTATTATAATATTATTGGCCATATTCCTTATGCTGAACTTTTTATTCTGTGGTAATTTTATTATCAGTTATTTTCAAAAAATTTTTATTATATGATAGTATACTTAAATTTTAACTACATACTAATTTGTTAAAAGGAAGGAGAAAGGTGAACCTCCTCATAGCTAATATGTATGTATACCAGGCCAAACTAGCAGACTGTTATCTGTATCTGTTAATTTCATGATACAATGAAAGTGATTAATACTTAGTTCTTGCAGTGTATATATTAGACATTTGTGGTGGTCTGGCATAAGGTGACACCAACTCTTACCCAGACCTGGTTTGAAAATTGAAATAACTGATGCTCCATGTGCATAAAAAGGCATGGAAAGGTTTATAACTCATGTGAAGAATTTCCTAGGGAGGGAAGAATTGGAACCAAGCCAGTCTGGAATGATATGAGTAAGGAAGTTGGGGCTGGATTTGGGATGTCTGTTGTGATTGTTTGGTGGAGTTGGGCAGGGTTCCATCTCTTGGGCCAGGGCTTCATAGTCTGTATTTCCACTTGTGCCAAGGAAGATTTGGGGCTTTCTTACTATCTTAACTACATGTGGGGTTAGAGAGCAAGGAACAGAGGTGGGACCTAAAAGTTGTCAGTAGTCAAACACTAACAATGAAATCAGACACTTTATTAAGTAGAATAGGTCATTAGAATTTAGAGCATCTGTTTTCTTTTTTTTAAAATTTTTTTTTATTATTTTTTTACTTGGGAGGGGGGGGGAGAGAGAGAATGCCCAAGTGGGGGGAGGGAGAGAGGGAAAGAATCTTTCAAGCAGATTCTATGCTGAGCAGGGAGCCCAATGTAGAGCTCTACCCCATGACCCATGAGATCATGACTTGAACCAAGAGTAAGATATTTAATCAATTGAGCCACCCAGGTGCCCCTAGAACATCTATTTTCTTAGCTATGTGATGCTAAAAAGCCAATTAGTCTAATTATTACACTTAGCAAGGTTTTAAGAAGATATTTTAAGGTAGACATATTGTAATATTTGGAGAATTTTTTGAATCTAGTTGATCCCAGGCAGTCTGTGCCCAGAATCCATCTGTTTAAGCATTACATTTGCTGTCTCATGGTATTGTCCTTCTCAAACTCATTGTACAGTCTGGGGCCTGCAAACATTCCAGCTCTTCCTGTGTGATCATGACCAGCACTCTGTGCCCCTCTGTTTCTAAGTTTTTACATCTGTAAGATGAAGTAGTAAGACCCTACCTCACAGACTTATTGTGAGGATTAAGTGAGTTAATATATGTAAAACACTTAAAACAGTGTCTGGCATATACTCTGGCATATTGTAAGCACCTTACAAGAGTTACTTATTTGTAGATAAGTGAAGGAAAATAAATGTCCCTTTCATGAAGATATCTTAGGAAATAAGTAAATACTTATACTTGCAATTTCTCAAAAGCATTTCTTCAGTTCAGTTTATCATATTTTCTTAAAATCTTATGTAATTAAGTAAATTCAACTCAGAATAAAAACTAAGAACTTCATATGGCACCTTCAGAATATTTTTTTTCTTTTTAGAAATAAATAAATCATCAAAGAGATCCTATTGATTCTCTTCACAAATATCACTTCTTATTCCACCCCTTGTTTTTTTGAAGTTGACAGCAGGTTCTCTAACTTAGCAAATCTATGTCAAAGTAACAATTACAGGCAAACTGCTTTAATAGTAACTTTAACAGGAGAAGCTGGGGCCCACTGTTTTAAATGTGAATAGCAGATACCTGCCTATAGTTACCTACATTTGTATCATAACTGGGTATATCACCCTAGTGTCATTGAGACAAGTTCTGGCTCTAGTTTCAAAGGACACATTATACATTTTTCACATTGTAGCAGTCAACAGCCTCTCAGGATTTCCTCTAAGCTTTGAATTTTGCCTTTGGGAGATGGTTTGACTATATATTAGTGACTAACTTTTCTTCCATTTGTATTTACCTATTGCTGAGGAGAATCTTTGCTTGAGTTCTAAAGTTTAAAGGAGATATGAGAGAGCTCTGAGCACTCAAAGGGCACTTACATGTTTGTTTATTAGAATATAGTTGCAGACCAAATACTTCATGAACTCATGAAAATCCTCACTGACAGATGTGATTTATGATATTTAGTAGTCTTCAGAATTTCTTGAATGTCCTCATTCACTCTCCTATAACAATCCAGGTAAAACAAAACTGCAATTTCAGGAAGATCCTTCTCAGATTCTTCACCTTTAAACTGTTCCAGTTCACGAAAGTCCATTAGAAAATTCTTGAGGAGACTTCACATCTTCCATCAGCAGACATAGAATTTCAACTTAAAGTGAATTTGTAGGAATAGGAGAGTGCTTTTTCATTTATGGAACATTTTACAAAAGGTATACTTTAGGAATCAGAACAGTGAAAATGCTGGGGTGCCTGGGTGGCTCAGAGGGTTAAGCCTCTGACTTGGGCTCAGGTCATGGTCTCAGGGTCCTGGAATCAAGCCCCACATTAGGCTCTCTACTTGGCAGGGAGCCTGCTTCCCCCTCTCTCTCTATCTGCCTCTCTGCCTACTTATGATCTTTCTCTCTCTGTGTCAAATAAATAAATAAAATGTAAAAAAAAAAAAAAAAGTGAAACTGCTGACTCTGGACAGTTAAAAATTCACTCAACAATGGCTCATTCTACATTTACTCATCATCATGCCAGGCCAGCCTCCCAATGTTATACATCTGCTTATATAATTATCCTAAGTAGAGATGTAAAATTGTAAATTGTCCAAACCTGCTAGTATTGTAATTGTTAAACGTGATAAGTACATTTCAGAAACGTGTACTTGTATATTCCCACATCAACTCTGAAGCATATTTTTATATTGAATAGAATACTTAAGACATGGAAATGTATGATATTCTCAAAGCTCCTAGAATTTGAAAGTGACTAAAGACTGGTGAGAAAAATCCCAAATATAATAATGCTTATATATTCAGTGACAAGAGAACAGCCTACCCTTAGTGACAAAAATTCATATTTATAACTCATGTTTGCCTATAGAATTTCTGAATGCTTGGAGGTAAAGGTTCCCAAAGTATCCTCCTGAAGAGCATTCCAGAAATCCTGATTCCAAAGACTATTGATAGAGTGAGTCAGCAATCCTGATGGAAGGATTGGGGATTTTATAAATTAACCTTCTCAAGAGATTATGATGTTTATTCAGATTTGGAACCACAAGTCTAAAAAAAAATACTATATTCAAGCGAAATATATAAAGCATAGTGATATATGGTTCTCAAAGTGCTTTAACATGTGCTCATTATTCACTCAAATCTAAGCCATTTCTAAAAACTAAATGTGAGATGTTATGGTTATATACCAAAATCGGAGCCAACATGCTTGTACATTTCAGCTTTACTTTCTGCATCCAACACATGAGAAATGGGATTGGGCATACTTGCTTGGCCATGATTCCCCATTCCCACCTGTTTTGAAGAGCAAATAAGAAACCTTTAGATAATATCTAGAGTCTTCTCTGATAACTCTCTAATAAATATACAGACATGGGTACACAAGTGTTTGCATTTGTTTACATGTGTATATCTATACAGAGAATCCTCATTTCAGAATGAGAAACATGATAATGCAAAAATATTTATGAAAAATGCATAAGAACTCTAGGGATAAAATAAGATACAATATATATGGCAAGACTATCAAATTAAATATGTATTAACAGTATCAATTTAGGAATATCAAAATATCCCCAATAAGTGCTATACATTTGGTAGAGTTAACTTTTATTGCAGTTGAGAGAAGAAAACTTATCTTGCCAAGGATATATAGGTAAGGATTTTAAATGGTGGTTTAATGTATATCTTAAAATAACCATGGTTTTGTCTGATGAAACTGGAAATATTTTTAGAGATTCACAAGTTGAGAGGCATAAAAATAGGAAATTCAAATCACTTTTGAGTTTGTAGAACAGTTTGGTTAAAGCAATGCTTATGTTGGGAAGTAGTCTGAAGGGAAAAAAAATGGAAAGGTGATCTGAGTCCAGACTGAGAATAAAAATGGTTCCATAAATTATTAAAAAAGGGACTGAGAATGCTAATTTTTAGTAACTTTAAAGGGGGATTGGAGGAACAATATTTGAAGGAAAGCGAACATGAAACCTTGTACTTAGCTGTGGTGGTAAGGAAGTCTGGGGATATATGAGGCTTGGATTCTAGATTATTAGGCACATGTTTGTTATCATCTTCCAAGTGTGTTACTTCATTTTTACCAACTGTAATTATTAACCTTTTTTCTTTCTTGATAAGCCCTTAAGAGCTCTGCAAGAGGCAACAAACACTAAGACCACCAATAAGTCTTAATGATCAGTGGTGCAACATTATAGCAACGCTAGAGTATGAGAATCTCTACCAAGTACCATAGCTAAGAGTAACGGGGCTGGAAAATGTGAAGCTGGAGGAATTATCATATTTTGATCTGGGAAGATCAAAAATTAAGGTATAAGTGGCTATCATAATGCTACCCACATTTATTGAGTGATTACTGTATACCTCCACTATTCAGTTTTGTACTTACAGTGACATTTAATCCTCCCAAACAAACAAAAACATTAAGATAATATGGTTATTCTTAGAGATGCGAAAACCTAGGCTTATATGGGTAGTCAGCTTGGTGTCTTAGTCGGTTCAGGATGCTGTAACAAAATAACATAGACTGAATTTGGTGTATAAACAACAGAGATTTATTTTTCACATTTCTGGAGTTCGGCAAGTGTAAGATTAATAAAACAAAGTTGTCGCTTTAGTAGTTTCAGTGACTGATGAGGAAACTTCTTGATTCATAGACAGTGGATTTCTCACAAGATTGAGGCAAAAATGTTCTTGAGCCTTTTTTATAAGGTCGCTATTCCTACTCATGAGGACTCCATTTCATGACCTAATCTCCCAAAGGCCCACCTCCTAATACTATCACATTGTGAATCAGCTTCAGCATATGAATTTGAAGGGATACAGACATTGAGTTTATATCACCTCAGTTCTCACATTTCCTTGGAGGCCAGATTGGGATATGAACAGAGACCATCTGACTAAAAAGTTCTCAACTATTAAACTAAACCACAGGAAAGAAAAAAAAATTAGAGCTCTAGTTGGTTGTCAGGCATAGGTCATGGCTTTGGAAATCTTTCTTACTGAATTTTGTGGTATTGCTTAAGTTATAAACTAACTATTTATTTAACTATCATTAAAACTCAAGAGGCTTCTAACAAAAACAAAAACAATAAAAAACCCCCCAAAACTCAAGAGTCTTCTGAGGATCAATTATGAAGATACATATTATCTCTGCCTTCAAACACAATGAATAAACTATGCTATATCTCCTTATTTTTTTTATGTTCTCAGTCTCAAATTATAACAAACTTGTGTATCTTAGTCTTTGGAGAGCTATGTTAAAATTATTTATGATCAAATACAAAAATTTAATTTGTTCAGTTTTTCATATTAGATAACTCAACATTTTTTCTAAATTTGTACTCCTCATATCAGTGATTTCCCAAGAGAAACATTGACACCATTACAGCTCACATTCAAAAATGTTTGTATTACACAAATCTTATCTATGCCATAGTGTATTTAAATGATTGGTTTAATCATATGCATAATTGTAAAATGCTTTTATGAATTCTAATTTCTATTAAGGACAATGTAGAATAAATGTTTGAATTAACATAAATCTCCAGAAGCATAAGGTAGTAAATATGGTTACTTATACAAGCAGGATGACAAACACATGGAAAGGAGATTTGTGTGTACAGTTTTTATATAATTGTTACCTTTGAACTATAAATGCAGTGCTTACTTAACAAATATTTAAAGTAAAACTACTTATCTTAGTTCCATGCACAATTTGGGGGTATATGTAAGAATCTGCATATAGTTCTAGGAGTTTTATACCCATATACATAATAACTCACCAGTTTTGGGGAGTGATGGGAAGGGTGTCAATCTTCTGCCTTGTGATTGTGGTAATTAGTGCCTTTTTTTTTTTTTTTTTTAAACTTTTCTGGCTCTTTCCCTTATGAACACACTTTAGGAAAACAGTTTCATGCCATATATGGTCTTGTGACTTTGTGCAATGAAATGTGATCGGGCATAAGCTGTATGAGAAGATATGAGTAGCTGGTTTATGATTTGCCATGTTGTCTATTCGTGACTATAATTACTGGTAATATTACACATGATGGAATATCTATCATCTTGGGTTCCTGAAAAACAGTACTGCAGAGTGAACTATTACTTACCTGAGATTGACTGGTAGCAAGAAAAATGAGGAGGTGGTGGTTGTGGGTGATGATGGTGGCGGTTGGAGGGTGGATTTTCAAGGTAGGAAGATCTTTTAGGTAGCTTTTATGCTACATTATTTAACCTGACTGCAAAGAGTTTTTCAAATATTTAAAAAATAGTTATATATATATATATATATATATATATATATATATATATATAATTAAATTCCTCCCTAATAATTTCAGTAGCTTCAGTATTACCCTGGTGTTGACATGTTACCTAAATGGATAACGTTTTCTAGTTTAGTGGTAATAAAAGATCTGATCCTTTAAGGATAGGGTTTACACCATTTGTAATTTTGAAACTTTCTTCTGTTTATTTCTAAATATTATTCAAAGGTCATGTTCAAGGTTGAGGCATTTCATTTGTGAACATACTTAAATGGAGGTCATGAGACTGTTAGGAAAGGTAACCTGTTCTTGGAGTGTGTGCGCATGAACTTAACCATGTATCATTGTTTTACAGGCCTTAGGGATTAGTCATTGCATTAGTAAATGCATTAATCCTGAAATAAATGAAAATATGAACTTATTTGAAAGTTTGAATACTCCCACAATAAAATTTTGTTTTATACCATGCAGCTTGAGTCACCACTGTGAATATAAAACACAATAAATACCAAGAGGATCATAAAGTACAAGTGATAGCATCACAAATGAAATAGACTGAACTGCCTAATAGTAATATCCATAGTAATCAATAACATCTAAATAGCTTTCTGGCTTTTTTTTTAATGAAAATATTTACAAATTGAAAATTGGCACCTTGTTGTACTTCTAAGCTTTGCCACATTAATGAACTCATAGGAAGCTCTCAAGGCACAGCCTGAATTCCACTGAGGAAACTGAACAGAGTAAATTTTCACTCTAGTTTTGGATATGACATAAATAAGGGGGAAAAAATCCAGGAAAGTTGAATTAGTTCTATTATTTCTCAGGTAAAGGAAGTATGCAATTAAAAATTCTGTCTGGAGGTGCCTTGATGTCTCAGTTGGTTAAGCCTCTTGACTTTTTTTTTTTAAAAATTTTATTATATTTTTTTCAGTGTTCCAAAATTCATTGTTTATGCACCACACCCAGTGCTCCATGCAATATGTGCCCTCCTTAATACCCACCACGGGTTCACCCAAACCCCACCCACCCCGCTCCAAAACCTCAGTTTGTTTTTCAGAGTCCACAGTCTCTCATGGTTTGTCTCCCCCTCCGATTTCCCCCAACTCACTTCTCCTCTCCATCTCCCAAAGTTCCTCTGTGTTATTCCTTATGCTCCACAAGTAAGTGAAACCATATGATAATTGACTTTGATCTCAGCTCAGATCTTGATCTCAGGGTGGTGAGTTCAAGCCCTGTGTTCAGGTCCATGCTGTGCATGGAGCCTACTAAAAAAAAAAAAAAAATCTAGCTAAGTTTTATTTTGAAATCTATAAATGCAACCAGATGATCTTTATGATAGCATAAAATTCTCAGGCATAAATTCTACAAACAAGGGGAAATATGTCAAATATGCATTCTGAAACCAATTGTCATGGAGTTCCTAGTGAAAACATGGGATTTTGGCTAACAAGAGTCAAACAAGAATTTTATGGCTTCTGATTAAGGCAGATGGGGTATGGAAAGTGAATGTGTTTTCTGTGTATAGTATAGAGGCAAAAGATGATGACTGAGGTGGTTTGGTTGTAAAGCAAAGGAATCTCAAATATTTTTAATATACTACCCTTCACTTATTTTACATAGAAGGATGAGCTAGACAACATCAGAACACTTATTCTCAAATGTGGTAGCATTTGATTAATTCTTTATGCCTTCCTCAAATATAATATATCCTAACTTTGTGCAAAGAAGGTAAAATCAAACCATTCTCTGCAGTTTAGAACTTTAACATGCTCCTTGATAAATGTGGTTTAGTATCCAGCTTACCTCCTTCCACCTCCTTTTCCAGCCTCCTCAAGGAAGCCCATGGGGAACAACTCTTGAAGGATATGACTTTTCCATATCTTCTGATTCTAATCTAAGTACATAGGCAATACCCATATATTTCTACTCCCCACCACCAGGACAGGATAACAAAGCACAAGAAGACAAGGAGAGGTGCAAAGTTTTAATTATAAGCTTTTATTTAATAAAGATTATGTGTTTTAAAAAGTCACTTTTCCTCTACACCCACATGTAAATTCAAATGATATGTTCATTGTGCTGGCAAAAATCCAGTGTTGAACATCTGCCTAAGTAACAGGTTAAAATCTCCTTAACAGATGGTGAAAATTTTTGATAATAGTTTTTATTTTGTATTCTTGGAAGTAAATAGTTAAATATATTAAAATAGGCAAAAAGAAGAGGGTTCTTAATTCAGGGATAAGAGTAATGAGGGTAACTGACCAATGAAATAATCACTAATTTACATGTATATTTAATCAGTATCCTTTTAAACTTCTAAGTTGTTTAATTAGGGATTTAAAGAATTTTAGGTATAATATTAGCCTTAATATAGTTAAGTAGTTTTCTGTTTTCCTTTTGGGGGAAATTTTTAGAGTTGTGGTGAGAATGTTAGGTAATCAAAGTGTATGATTGAAAGATTAGTACATTTTGTTTCAGTTTTCAAATAGTTCCTCACAAATAGCAAATCACAAGGGCATACAGTTGTTTGTTGGACATCTGTCCTGGGGCAATAAATTTCAGAAATGGTAGCTAAACATGTGCCATCTGTGAAGGAATCTGCCCAGTATCATCAGCAATTGCATTTAATAAACATCCAGTAACTCTGGGAATTTTTTCTTGCACGTATGATATTTTAAAAAGGGTTACTAACTTGCCATAGTTTTAAGATTCTGATTGACCTCACTTGCTGCACTATGGGTTATTACTTATAATATGAAAGAAGATTTAGTCATTTATCTTGCTGGAAAATAGTATTTATTCACAAACAGATGTTAGTGCAAGGTTAGTATACATCAGATGACACGTTTATTAGTTTAATAAATAACAATAAGACATGACGAGCAGATCCTTGTCCTGCTAACGCAGTGCTAGGCAAAAGAAAAGCAACTAAAATATGTGTAAGATTAACCACTCCTCACTGAATAATTGTCTAATTACTGATTTTTATTTTCAGCAATATAATTCATATCTATTTAAAAATATTGGATACAAAGCATCAAATCTAAGTTTTATTTTTAAATTATACATATAGTTTAATCTCAGTGTATTTCTTTTTTTAAAAAAAGATTTTATTTATTAATTTGGGAGAGAGGGAGAGAGAGCACAAGAATGAGGTGAGTGGCAGAGGGAGAAGAAAATTCCTCTCTGCATAGGGACTCAGATGTTGGACTTGATCCCAGTAGGCTGGGATTATGACCTGAGCCAAAGCTAGACACTTAACCAATTGAGCCACCTAGGTGCCCTCTCAGTGCATTTCTTAATAGATTATTATGAATTCATTTTGTCCATTTACCTTGTCCAGTACCTTGAAGATAGAATGAAAATGTAGGCTTTTGATCCTGTAACATCTTTGACCAAACAACTCAGTGAACTATTACCAATCTAAACAGAGTGTATTCATGAAATAACTTCTGAACATTTTATTTTGAGATAATTTTAAACCTATAGAATATTTTCAGAATAATACTGGTAGTTCACATGCACTCTTCACCGTTTATCCATAATGTTAGTAATTTGTATTACCATGTTACATATAGCAGGAATCAACACTGATGTAAATAAATGATAGCATATTCAAGTCTTATTAGTTTGCCCCAATATGCTTTTTGTGTTCCAGAAAACAGTAAAGAATCAAATAATCCCATGCTGCATTTATTTATTTCTCCTTAATCTCCTATAATCTGTGAACAGTTTTTCATTCTATCCTTGCCTTTCATGATTCTCCTTGATGCTTTTGATAAGTACCAGATACTTTGTAGAATATCTCTTCATAAGGGTTTGTCTGATTTTTCTTTTCCATAATCAGATTAATTTTATGCATTTTTGGTAAGAATTCCATGAAACTGCTGTTGTCATTTTCATGCATATTGGGCATTCAGGTGACAGTATGTTTTATTACGTGGTGTCAACCTTGAGAACTTGATTAAGCTGATGTCTACTTAATATCTCTAAAGTTTCTCTACTGTATAGTTACTATTTTTGTTTTGTAATAGATACGAGGTAATGCTAATATCAAATTTTAATATCAAGTTTCTAATCAAATTTTGCCCACTGGTCTTGTATTATTATTAATTTAAACTTTCATTAACTTTCAAATAAAAGTTACATACATTTAAGATATATAACACAATATGTCATGTGACATGCATAATGAAATAACTATTAGTTAATCTAACATTTTCTTATATAATTATAATTTTTATGTATGGTAACAAAAGCCCCTGAGTTCTGTTTTCAAAAAAATGTCCTGTTTTCAATATAGTATTATAAATTATAGTCACTATGCTATGCTAGGTCTCTAGGCTTAGTTATTGCCACTAACTTTAACATCCTTTGGTTGAATTTACCTGGAAAAATTATTAGTGCGGTTTTTGCCTAATGATGATTTTGGGTTTCATTAATTTATTCTACATATGCTAATTTTTTTCCTTATAAGAAGAGCTGTCTCTTCATATATTTGATTATTTATTCCTATCATTATGTCATCATGAATGCTAATTTTAATGTTTTATAATCCATTATTATCTTTTTATAAAAGGCTTAATTTGTACCAGTTTCAGCCATAGAATATTCCTTTAGGTTAGCTCTTGTTTCTTTTTGACCCGCCCTCATCTTTTTTTCACTTATTACCTGGAACCATTAAATATTTCAGGTGCATCTTACATTTTAAAGTAGCTTTTAATCTTCTTAAAATAATAGGCATAAGAGAACAGTTATTCAGTATTAAACTTTGATCAGTATAGAAATTCGACCTAACAAAACTGAAGTTTCATCTTCTCAGTGTGTAAATGGTAACTAGATATGGTTAACATCCATGAGGGTAAGAAAGGAAATATCTATGGAGAGTCATATACAGTAAAGAAGAATACTTATTCAGAAAGAGTAAAAGTAGGGAATATATATTGGGCTAAACTAGTAATGATATGGTGGTATATTCTAATTCTTAGGTCAAATATTTGTTAATTCAGTTCCATAAATATGTGTGGATCACTCCCTATGTTTAAAGCACTGTACTGGATGTAATAGGAGCTCTTTTTTCTCAAGGAGCTTGCAGTCATGTCCAAGTTGCCTGTAACAACTGTATGTGTATGTATTTAGTGGTCATTGAATATCTGTTATATAAGGTGTTATACTAACTCCTGAGGCAAATAAGCAATGTGTAAACTCAAAATTTTAATAACATATGGTATTAATGTGACAGAAATATGATATTATGGGACACAGAAGAGAAGAATGCTCAGGTACAAATACTAATTTTAAAAGACAGTATATAATTAGCACTGTAAAAAATAATTAGCACCGTACAAGAATTACAAAGTCATGTAAGAGTTCAGAGAAAATAGATTTCCCCTTTATTTGGAGGGAACAGGGAAGGCAATTTAGGCAGATAACATGAATAAAGTGCAAGACCTTCATAATGCAATGACTTCTGGCAGAAACTGGGGACATTAGGGATAGCCAGTACTAAGAAGTTCAGAGATTTTCAGACTGGTCATCTCTGTATCCGGCTAAAATATTAGAGTGGGACTATAGTGTAGAAGGTTTTTAAAATCAAGTTGTGCCATTTTGACTTAACTTGGTAGGCAATGAAAAAATAATGGGAAAATACTGAATGTGTTTTATCCCTAAGAAACTGGATTGAAGTTTGTTTTAAAGATCATCAGGTATTGATGTAAGAAAGAAATTGTTTAAATGTTTTTGGGATTCTAGGAAGACGTCAGAATGAATGAAAGGAAGAGATCTTCCTTTTCCTGTTTGTTTAGGAATCACGGAATAGCATCCACTGAATGCTCAAAGCAAATGCAATGAACACAACTTTATCTGCATCCTCAAGGGATTTAGTATAAGATATAAAGTGAACAAACACATGGTTATGATGGAAATATGTTGAGAACACTGTACTCTACCATGAAAGTGGAGCACAGATGCCCAACCCAGATTGGAAGGGGGTTGAGAACTGGTCATTTTTTTTTTTGAGGTTTAAATGATTCAAAGTAGTTTTGAAGCTGAAGTGGACCATGCAGTAAGAGTGCTTTCTCTATAGAAAAAAAAAGGCAAGAAAAGTAAGTGAAATTATGATATATATGAGGAAAATGCAATTTGATGTATATGGCTAGAATTTTAGAAACAAAGGGTAAGAAATAAGATTTAAAGTTAACAAAGCCATAAAAATTTTCAAGAAATGTACACATTTTCCTATGGACCACTTAAAAAAAATATTTACAGGAACCCATTAAGTTCACTAGACATTAGGTGGGCAGGAAAGAGGTGAGATTATTTATTCTTGACCCCCTTCAACCATGCTAAAGTTATTTCTGTCCCTGAGGTTTAAAATTTTACTTGCAGAACTTACCTTTGCTGAAGATAAGAAAATTCTAAACTAATGTGCAATAATGACAGGCTACTGTGAGTAAGTAAGCATAAGGGTAAGAGTGAGGAGAGTAAAATAACTGATTGATCCTTTGGCTCTTGAACACCTGAGTAGAAACTAAAATACAAAGAGGAAAAAAGTTGCTTCACATGGTTACCTAAATTAGTAATCAGGGAAATAGCAATTAAAGGAAAAAAAAAAAAACCTCTTTTTTTTAATCCATTAGTAAGCATGGAATAGTAGTAAGCAGTATTGACTTACACATAAGGAGTTGAACAACGGTATATACTTCTGGAAACAATCTATTAGATGCATTCTGAAAAGCAGACCAATATTGGCTACTAGATCATTAAAAAATATTAAATTTTGTTGTGGCAATTCTACATTTAAAATATCTATCCTTATAGTAGAAATGTGAGTAAGTCATATTGTTTATGCTGGCTTCAGTCCACTTATATTACAGAAAAATTAACCTGAAGTTTAAACAATAGGGTCTGGTTAAATGTGACTGCAAGTACATATAAAAGAATACTGTGCAACAACTGAAATAGGAATTGGAATTTTAATAACATGGAAGAATGTTCCCAAAATTTATATCTATGGACCCATGTCCCAGTCTCATGAGATCTTCCTCAGTTATACCAGCATAGAATGTCCTTTGCTCTACCACCCCCCCCATGCCCAACACTTTCTCACCTTATCATGGTTTTCTTAGTATTCTGTTGTGGTTTATTCATTTATTTATTGTTTATTGCCTGTTTCTCACTAATGAGTATAAATTCCACGAGAGCAGGAAATTTGTTTTGTCAGTGCTGTATTCTTGGTGTCAAGAACAGTATCTGTCACACTCTAAGAGCCAAGACAATATTTGCAGAATAAATAAACAGTACACAGTTATATGGTCAGGTATCAATTGTGAAAAAATATATATAGAACACTCAAATGTGTCAAAATGCCACAACCAGTTATGTCAGAATTTTAAATTTTTACCATGTTTTGTTTCCTTTATCATATTTAAATACAATGAGATTTACTATAAGAAGGGAAAGGTAACAAAAGTTCAGAATAAAAATGAAATTATTCTGATGTCAATGCGGTGGGTAGGGGGCACACCGGAGTCCATTATGAAGCTTTTGCAGTTAACCCAATTGGAAAATGTTGAAAATATGAACTAGATATGGCAAAGATAAAAAGGTTGAGAATGTTGTTTAGTTCCATTAAAATATCCATAATATATGAATTCAGTGGTTAGGGCACTAGTGTTTTTCTAGATTTTCTGGAATTTCCACCCTTCTACCCCCTCACCCCCACTTTTCTGAATGCTTGCTTCTATCCTAGCACAGAATAGAGAAACAAGCAGACAGTGGCCACCCTTGGGCTGGCCCCACATTTCATGGCCATTGGAGCTGCTACCTTTTCTTTACCACTCCTAACATGAACCTGACAAATGTGGTCCTTTTTCCCATTGTGGTTTGCACAATCCCAGACCTTTTGTTTGTTTTTCACATTGTCTGGGTGTGCTTTGGTCATGGAATCTTAGAACTTTCTTCCACAAGAAATAAAAGACCCTACTTTAGTGTATGCTGCATCCGAAAATTTCACATGTCTGGACCCATTTCTAATGAAGGACTACAATGCTGAGCCTATATTTTCTTGCTTCACTGTGTATATTGCTCCCTAATGGAGCTGTAAGAAGAGCAGGGTTCTGAATGTGTATGTGTCCTGCCCAGCTTCTATAATAACTATAATCTGTAAACTTACAGTCTCTTCTTATATCAACCTACTTCAATAAAGAGGAAAACTCATTTAGAAATTGATCTTTTAGATATTATTTCAACCAAGTTTTATATCAGAGTTTCAGTATACTAACTGTAGTTAATTGTATCAGGTTATTTCTTGTGAGTTACTTTTAATTTATTGGTGCACAAGAGAATAGAGAGGAAGAATGTTATATAAAGTCATAGACCCAGGGCCACCTGTGTGGCTCAGTTGCTAAGCGTCTGCAGTCAGCTCAGGTCATGATCCCAGGGTTTTGGGATTGACCCTGCTTTGGGCTCCCTGCTCAGCAAGAAGCCTGCTTCTCCCTCTCCCACTCCCCCTGCTTGTGTTCCCTCTCTCACTGTGCCTCTCTCTGTCAAATAAATAAATAAATAAAACCTTAAAAAAAAAAAGTCATAGACCCAGAAAAAGATAGAAGTTGATTTTTTTTCTTTTTATTTGGTTATTATTTTTTATTAACATATAATGTATTATTAGCCCCAGGGGTACAGGTCTGTGAATCATCAGGCTTACACACCTCCCAACACTCACCATATGTATGTGCTAATACCCTCCCCAATTGATCTCCCTGATATGATCAGTTTATTTTAACAAGACTTTATTCAGTATATACACACTGTGAGGCAAGAATAGCTTGGTTAAAGGTTTGAGTCACAAGTTTGGGCACATTTGGAGAAAGAGATCAAAAGACAAAAAAATACTACATTGACAAAAACACAGTAGTTATGTCATAATTTTGACTAAAAAGCCCTAATTATAATATATTCCTCCTCTCTTTAATACATAGAAGTTAATAAATAATGTAATAAGGTAATTAGGTTAATAGAATATACCTATCTAATTTAAAATTTTAACCAACACATGATTATATGTAACCCACCATCAGAAGTTCTACTTGAAAAGAAAAAGGTCTGCTTAATTAGTGTGAAGCTAGTTCAAGATTACTGTAGCTAAAAACCAGTAAATTTTGTCACATACTGTCTATTATTTTAGATTCTTTTACACAATTCGATAGAGAGATAAATTCGTTTACCCACGTAATGTAACCTTCAAATCCATGAAGATGTTAAACTTATCTTTAGATGAGATTGAAATTGCTTGTGTGTGTGAAAGTTTGACCACCTGAAGCTATTGGTTACACTTGGAACACATCTCTATTTGAATGTCTTTTTAGACTCGTATCTGACAGATCCTTGTCCATAAATGAAATGCTAGTGTGAAATGTTAGTTAGGAACCTCATATCCATTATCTGAGATATTCTTAAACCAAAGAATGAAGAGAGAACTGTCAGCACTGCCATCATTTTTAGAGAACAAAATATTTAAAGCATGAAGCAAATATACTAGCAGCAGGAATACAGAAATTCCTGAGATACACCTGAGTAGGAGGAATCTTCTCTTCCAAATATTTTGGTAACTCCACTGCAAACTAACATACTTCATTACTGGAAATATTTTAATTTCAAATGTAATTGATATGGCTCACGGTTTATTGCCAGCTATGCTTTCATTGTGTCGCTGCTGATTATAATGACATTCTGCAAGGATACCACTGACACCAGTACTTTGTCTTCCATAACTGCACTCAAGGGCATATTTTTAACACAGAATGAATCAGGGAATCACACCTAACTTTGGGAATGTGGTGCTGAAAATTGATTCTACTGAGTTCTAACCAGATGTTTCTATAACCTAGAATAATTTATTGAAAGAAGCCATTCACATTTGTGAACTGATTATTTATGTTGAATCATAAATTAGCACAGCTGTATAAAATAAACTTACATAAGTGATGCTTTCATATTCTAAAATGAATTAAAATAGAATTACAGTAGAAAAAATATTAATGCATATATAAGTCATGTAATTTTCTGAAGCAATTAGAAATAGTTTATAAGGATAAATATACAAAAGAACTAAAGATGGGGAGAAAGTCCTTTCAAGAAAGATAGTGGCTATATTGTACTGCTGACACTAATACACACTGTATGTTAAGAAGCTGGAATTTAAATAAAAGCTTTAAAAATGGAGAAAAGAAATAAATACTATATCATGAATAAACTTTGTGACTCCATTGAAAAGGAGGAGATAATGAGTGTTGACTTTTGTTGAAGGGGAATTTAAAAAATAATATGAATGAGGTGGTAGGATGTACACAAGATTTGAATTCTCAGAATATCCAAAGCATTCTTGATTTTTGTACAAACTGGGAGTGTTAACATAGCAATTTAGTATCATGAACAAATTAAGTGCAACATTTAGCTAGGGGCTAAACTCAGGCTGCATGTTTTGAGGTAAATTGAAAACCTGTTGATTCAAAAAATATTTACTATGCACCTGCTAGCTACCAAGCACTTGACAAAGCATTTGGATACATAAGAGAACAAACTAAGGATGATACTTCATGTTATCTGTGTTATTGAACTTCAGTAACTTCAGTTTTAATGCAGAGAGCAGAATTTACAAAATAAAATAGGTATAACATACAATGTAGGACAGTGATAAGCACTATAAAAGGAACCAGGTAAAGATCAGGGATATGTAATGAGTTAACAGGGAAGGCACATGACTGAGGAAGGTATGAATATTGCTTTATAAAATAGGATGGTCGGGATAAACCTCATGGAGAAAGTGACATATGAGCAAAGACTGAGATAGGACTGTTGGCCATACACCTATCTATAGATAGAGTGATTCTGCAGAGGGAATAGATAGAGCAAAGTCCTTAAGGTAGGCAGGCATTAAGCCCAACACCTTTCTGGAGTATCATGGAAGCAAGCCTTTGTTTGCATACCCGAGAGGAGGATGAGATGAATGGTAGAATAGGGACCTTGTTATGGAGAGCCTTTTAAGTCCTATAACTAAGTTAAATGGGGAGGCACTTCAGGATTTGGGGCAAAGGAGGGATATGCCATGGCTTTCATTTCAACATGTCTTTCAAATGGCTGGTCAAGAACACAATATAGGGGCAATGGTAGAAGCAGGAACAACTCTTTGAAGTTTCTCCCATTAGCTTTAAATATGTAAAATTTGGTGGGAGCAGTGGAGATGATAAAATGATCAGTTCCTGGTTACAGAGCATTTTGAAAGTTGACAAATGGATTTTACAGAGACTAAAATTGCAGTGTGGGAGAGAGGAGTTACAAATGGTACCAATTTTAACCTAAGCAACTGGAGTATTGCCAGTGCCTGAAATGAAACAGATTAAAAGTGGAGAAGGTTTGGCAAGAAAAGCAGTTTCAGATTGGGCACTCAAGAATTTGAGATGTCCAGTCTCATGTGAGTAAAGAATAACGAGTAGGCAGCACCAATTTAAGTCTGGGTTTGGAAGGAAGACCTGGAATAATGATACTTAAATGTTTTCAGCACGTGGGTTCATTTCAGCCTTTAATTCCAGGAGATGGGCTAAGGTTTCCAAGGGAGAAGGTATAGATAGACAATTTGAAAGGCCCACTTCTGCCAAAGGGATGTTTCTACGTCAAAACTGCCATTTCATATGCTTCTGGATTGGAAACTATAAATAAATCCAGGTAAATGTAGATGAAGAGAAGCAATCTGATTATAGTGAACAATACCTAATAGTGAATAAACAATGTCACCATTCCATATGGAAAACATTATACAAAAGTTACTTCAGTGGAGTTCCAGCTCTTAATTCCATGATTTGAGAAATATGCTAATGGAGATAACTTAAAAGATAGCAAAAGTAAAGTAAAATCATATTGAGAGTATAATAAAGATTTAAAAGGTTGATTAGAATGCTGCCTTTAACTTAAAACAACATTGTAGTTAGTAAGGGTTCCTCAGAACTATGGTTAGAATTATCTAAAATGAAACAATAGCAAAATAATTACTGTAATGATAGCATATGCTAAAATTTATTATATAGAATTATTTCTCATTTTACACTCAATTCACAAAAATAATAGAAATATTAACATGCTAATGAAATGTGAATGTTAAATGAAACAATATGAAGTAAAATTCCATGCTGTTTCATACAGCTTTTAAATTTAAACAAAAATAATGTGAAATAGTTAAACGCTCCTTTCTGAATGGGGAGAGTGGGAAAACAGCTGTATAGAACTTAACATTCTGTAGTTTACTTACGACGTTGAGTGTCTGTACTAAGTGAATATTTAGTGCTGCAGCTGGCATAGTTACTGATTGGAGAACTCTGTTTACTTCTCCAAGTATCTACTTTCCTAGAAATTTGTCTTAAGTGCTTTCTGCACTATTTATGTGACATCCAAATGAAATGCCACATAATATACAACAGGATAAGGGATTTTATTTTAGTCAAAATAAGTTCAGAAAATTTAAAAAGAAAAATTGAGGTCTGAAATATTCAGGTCCCTGTGAGCTTCCTTGTTAGCTAGGGGAAAGTTGTATTTATTTACATTTGATCTGCTAAAGAACTTAAATCTACTTTGTAACCCCAAATTGTTAGATAAATCTATGGCATCTTACTCTGCTTCCCAAACTATTAATGTACAAATAACTTGAATTTATTTCTCTGAAAAAAAAAATGGGATCTCTCTCCTCATAAGAATGCTGTCTTATCCTACTAGCAATTATAAAGATATATTTGCTATAAGTCACAAGAATTATTATTGTGATACATGTGGTGGAAAACCAGGTGCAGAATAAACATCAGCTATGGTTGTCAAGTAATATAAAATAGAAGCACAATTAGCTATTACCAGAGAGCTTTTAAGGAAACTTTCCAAATAGAAACCCAGTGCCTGAATAACTTAATTAACTTCCTGTGGGATCAAATCCATCACTGTTAAGCACCTGTCACATATAAGCATTGCCCATAGTGAGGCTCAATAAATGTTTTGTATTAATGCTGAAATTATTTATACCTCTGCATTATGATATCTAGGGAAGTAAAACATATTTACTATGTTAAAAAGGAACTTTTGTAATTGAACTAGCAACTACTGTGATATTAAAAGGAAACTAATATTAAAAGTGAACAATGGAGGGTATGTATTGAATGTTTTATTATGAGGTAGAAACATAAAGACATTTCTCTGCAATACTGTTGTCATCTCCATATATCACTATATGAGGTGGAAAGTTCTGTCACATTACATAAATGCCTATACAGTTATCTTATGACTGTGCTCAAAGCTAAGCCTGAGAAACCATAAAAAACCATTGTTTCAGAGTTACTCATGAAATACATTCATTTATTCTCTACTCATTCAATCAGAATTTGATTTCCAAGGTGTCTTCAAATTACATATTCAGGTAGGTGTCACCACCCTGTCTTTCAAGATAAAATGTGTCAATTTAGTTATCCAAAACTAAAGAGACACAAAGCATTAAAGTAATACAAGCCCAGGCTATTTGATCTCCAGCTCCATACTGTTAAACACTGTATTCTAATGGAGATAAAAAATGAAAAGCAATGGTTTTGTATTCTAGGAGTGTACTTAGGTGTGATCTAACAGCTGACTTCTTATATTACTGAGATGGAGCATAACTAGGGTATGCTTTGAGAATGGTAGAATCCAAATTTAGGAATTAGGAGACAGTCACCATGAAATTGATTCACCATGAAGCTCATTTTTCCAGACTGTACTTAAAACAAGTACTTAAACCTTGACACAGTATGAGAACTGTTGACAAAGTTGTGCTAATAAAAGATAACTGACGTTTCTATAGACATGTGCAGAGTGGGCATTCTATGTCCATTACACAGAAGTCTGGGACTCCGTTCACATGTATGTGTTCACTGGTTGTATATGTAAAGCATCCCAGGTTTTGTAGTTCTTAAGAATTAGGTAATCCTAATCATTTTACACAATAAAAAATTAAACAGTATTTACAGGTCACATTTTTTTAGCCCTCAAATTGAACCTATCTTATGTCTATTCAAATAACCAGAATATGTCCAGGCATCTTGATGTCAATTGTAGTGAAAAGAGAGTTTAAAAGTTTATTTAAAATACTCAGGGACACATCGGTGGTCAAATAGTGGAGTTAGAATCAAACCTTTATTTTTGTGACTCAAAAACCAATGTCTTGGTTTATTTGCCAGGAGAAGTTAGTGAATTTTCCTTCCCCAAATCTGATAGAATCTAAGAAAACGTATAAGCTGCATCAGAGTAGAGTTTACTTGGGCTTTAGAACATTATTCCTAATCTTGAATTTAATATATCAGATTTATCTGGTAAAGTTCTTTTTCTTAAATTGAGGTATAATTGACATTAACATATTAGTTTCAGGTGTACAAAAGAATGATTTGATATTTGTATACATTGTGAAATGGCAATACGCCTCGTGTAACATTCATCACTTTTTATTCTTCTTATGATGAGAACTTTTAAGATCTACTCTCTTGGCAACTTTCAAACATGCAGTGTAGTGTTACTAACTATAATCACCATGTTGTTAATTATATCCCCATGACTAATTTACTTTAAAATGGGAAGTTTGTACCTTTTGACCCCTTCACCCATGTTTTCCACTCTTGCGTCTGGCAATCACCAAACTGTTTGTTCTCTGTATGCATGAGTTTGTTGTTCTTTTTTACTCTTTTTCGATTTCACATAAGTAGGATCATACAGTATTTCTCTTTCTGGTGGGCATTTCTTTTTTTTTTTTTTAATTGCTAAATAAAATTCTGTTGTGTATGCATGCCACATTTTCTTTATTCTTTCATTCATTGGTGGACACTTAGATAGTATCTCTGTTTTGGGTATTGTAAATAATGCCGCAGTGAACATGAGGGTACATAATTCTTTTCAAATTAGTGATTCTGTTTCCTTCAGAGAAATACCCAAATGCAGAATTGCTGGATGATATGGTAGTTCTATTTTTTAATTTTTTAAAAAATTTTTTGAGGATCCTTTATACTGTTTTCCAAAATGGCTGCTCCAGTTAACATTCCCACCAACAGTACACAAAGGTTTCCTTTTCTCTACATCCTCACCAACACTTATCTCTTATCTTTCTAGTCTTTTTAATATACTCACTCTAAAAGGTGTGAGGTAATATCTCATTGTGGTTTTAATTTGCATTTTTCTAATGAATGTTGAACATCTTTTCATGTACCTGTTGGCCATCTGTATTTATTTGCTGGAAAATGTTTATTCAGATCATCTGCCCATTTTTGAAATCTAATTTCCTTTTTTTTTCTTTTACTTTTTCTTTCACTTTTTTGCTGCTAAACTATATGTCTTTTTAATGTATTTTGGAATTCTCTGTATTTATGTATTTTGGATTTTAACCTCTTGTCAGATACATGTTTAAAATTTTTTTCCCGGGGGCACCTGGGTGGCTCAGTGGATTAAAGCCTCTGCTTTCGGCTCAGGTCATGATCCCAGAGTCCAGGGATCGAGCCCCGCATTGGGCTCTCTGCTCGGCTGGGAGCCTGCTTCCTCCTCTCTCTCTGCCTGCCTCTCTGCCTGCTTGTGATCTCTGCCTGTCAAATAAATAAATAAAATCTTTAAAAAAAAAAAATTTTCCCTCCTATTCAAAAGGTTGCCTTTTCATTAAAAAAAAAAAAAAAAAAAAATTTCAATCACTACACCCAACATTGGGCTTGAACTTAGAACCCCAAAAGGAAGAGTCATATGCTTTACCAGTAGAGCTCCACCCTGACTTTTCATTTTGTTGATGGTTTTCTTCACTTTGTAGAAGCTTTTTCTTTGATGTAGTCCTGCTTATTTATTTTTGCTTTTGTTGTTTTTGCTTCTGGTGTCAAATTAAAAAAATCATCAACAAGACCAATGTCAAGGACATTGCCACTTCTGTTTTCTTGCAAAAATTTTACGGTTTCAAGTGTTTATGTTCACGTCTTTAATTCATTTTCAGTTAATTTTTGTATATGGTGTAAGATAGTGGTAATGTTTTGTTCTTTTACATGTGGCTTTTCAGCTTTCCTGACACTCTTTACTCAAGAGATTGTTCTTTCCCCATTTTAATTTCTTGGCTTCTTTGTCATAAACTGACTATATACGCATGAATTTATTTTTGGGTGCTTTTTCTGTTTCATTGATCTGTATGTATGTGTTTATGCCAATACCATACTGTATCAATTACTATGCCTTTGTAATAAAATGTGAAATCAGGACATGTCATGCTTACAGCTTTGTTCTTTCTTTTCTTCAAGATCACTTTGGTAATTAGGGATCTTATCTGATTCCATTCTGTTTTTGTAGAAAATACTATTGAAATTTTGATAGAGATTGCATTGAATCAGTAGATTGTTTTAGGTAGTATGGAAATTTTAAAAATATTTTTGTAATCCGTGAGTATGGAATATCTTTTTATTTACTTGTATCTTCTATTTTTTAATTAATGTCTAGGTCTTTACCTTCTTTGTGAAATTTATTTCTAGATATTTTTCTTTTCTTTTTGATGCAGTTGCAAATGAGATTGTTTTAATTTCTTCCACTAGTCTGTTATCAGTGTGTAGAAACTCAGCAGATTTTGTATATTGATTTTTATATCCCTCAATTTTATTGATTTATTTTTTTCTAATGGTTTGTTGTGTAGTCTTAGGGTTTTGTATATATACTGTCATGTCATTTGTAAATAGATAGTATTACTTTTTCCTTTCTAGTTCGGATGTCTGTTATTTCCTTTTTCTAACTAAATTTCCTTTTAGACTTCTAATACTGTGTTGAATAAAAGTGCAGATAGTGGGCATTCTTGTCTTTTTTCCTAATCTTAGAGGAAAAGCTTTCAGCTTTTCACTGTAAAGTTCTTTTTTTTTAAGAAACATTTTTCTTACATAAAAATAGTTTCCATAAATAGTATTGATTATATGACCATAGAATCACCAGACATTTAAAATTTTAAATGTCTTAGGACATTTCCATGTGGAAATATACCACTGATCCAAAACAATATGAAAAACTAAAGCACCCCAGAAATGAAAACTTTATAAATCAGTTTTAACATTTTTTACGTATATATGTGTTCATAAACACATGTGCTAAACCTTCTATAGTTTCCCCACTGCTATGTGGATCAAAGACCATTCTGTTACTATAATACATATTACTCACAGGAAGATAGTGCTGGCAAAATTACTTCAGTAGCTAAAACCAACTGGAAAATAGAGAATTAAATAATTCTATTGATTACAACCTTTTCTACATTGTGTTTATTTAATCTGACTTTCAGCCAGCTAAGTATTATTTTCCAAGGATGTTTAGTGTTTGGAGAGTTCCTCATGGCATATTACACCTTGGAAGAGAAGGATGAAATGAAGGCAAGAATCAACAATAAAATTTTATGCAAGCTTCTAATTTTGAAGTTGGTGTATTAAGCATTCCATAGAGCTTCTTATAGGCTATCAACTACTTATTATTTAGATTCAAACAGAACATGAAGGGTCTAAGACTGAGAAGAACATTATTCTATTATTCACTAGATGTAATATATTAAATAACTTTGTCAAGATATTTAAATTTTCAGAAATTAAGTTTCCTCATAAAGAAAATGGATATACTTATACATGTTTCGTAGTTTTGCCATATCTAAGTTATGTAAAACATGTTTGAGAGATCTGTAGTAGGCTTTCAGTAAATGTTAGCATAGTGGAATACAGGTAGAAATCAGTCACACTACAATCAAAACTCAGTTTTGAAGCAATTGAATAGTATGCACAAATGCGAACTGGTGAGAAATGTTAGCTGTATCAGAAGCTGAGTTAGAGAGCATGACTTGAACTTGAAGCCACTTCAACCTTCAGGTCTGGACATTATAGGCAATCTGAGGAGAATGAGTCTTACAAGATAATCTGGGTCTACCAAAATAGACCAGAGACAAAGAGCAAACTAAATCTGCTGGTGACTTCTAACACACTTATGATAAGGGGAGACTAATACATGTCTAATTTTGTTATATATTAATAAAGTAATTCACTTTTCTTCATGAAAGGAGGTTCTAAAAGTATGCATAGGAAAATAAAATCTTTCCACCAGTACTTCAAGGACATTCTTAATCTCTACGTTAATTGAAAGCAAAAACATGGTAGCAGTGGTTAAGAGGTTGCTGGAGTCACACTGCCTGGGTTCAACAATTCTGCCACATATTATTAGGCAGCCATCAGTGAGTCCCAAGTTCAATTTACATAAAAAAACAAAGAAACTCATATTTATATAGCCCTCAAAGGATAGAAAGGGAAATGATTTTACCTAAAGCTAATTCGATATATTCCCTACCTGAGTGAGTTATGATTTACATATAGCTTTAGAATGCAAATATGAATAATGCAGAATAATTTATTTCACTTGGGGAAAGGGCCAAAAGGTAAGTGTTGGTTATATCCACAAACCGTATATGGGAAGAAAATAAAGGAAGAAAGTAAGAAAAGACAAAAGTTTACTACCCATATTTAAGCATAGGAATTCTGAGTGCTATTCTATAAGATGGGCCATTTTGATCAGAAGTTAACCTGTGTAATTTTTTAAAAAAATTTCAGTAGAGATCTTTCAGCTTGAACCTAAATTGGTTTCACAGGGAAAAATGGAGGTTTATGTGAACCTCACTGATAGCCTATTGATGTGCATCAGTTTGCATCAGTTTGTATGACTTGCAGGGAATACATTCTAAGAGAAAATCAGGGAAGAAGATAAACACAAATAATAACTTAACCTATAGGAGGATTATTAGTGTGATTTTTGGAAGAAGCGGTTGTCTATAACTGGCATTTTTCCATGGCTCCAGCTCTAGCAGATGTACATCTGTGACTCGGGAAATAAGGAGACTACAATTAAAAGATATTTTTTCCATAAAGTCTCTTAAGGTATTACTGCTCTGGTGATCCTCTAAGGGGTTATAACACCAAAAAAGGATTATTCTTCCTGCCCTGGTTTCCACAGAACATAGAACAACTTTGGGCTCTTGAACAGCTTCCACCAACATTGATACTGCCCATCACAAATGAAACCAGTCCTCACAGGGTGTGGCAGTGCTCAGTGAAAAAGTGAAAAAGTCAGCCTTACTGGGGGAATACTTTTACAAAATTTAATTCCTAATGTAACTATCAGAAACGTATACATACGTGTGTGTGTGTGTGTGTGTTTATCAATCATGGATCTGATATAACATGCTAATTTGTTTTCAACATTTCTAATGCACCCAGTTGCCAAATACACAGACCATATACATTTGAGGTGGTGGTGGTGTAGATGATTTTGGAGAAAATATCAAAGAAATAAGTTAGATCTCAACTGAAACAAGTACCCATATCAAAAATTAATTTGGATCAGTAACACTGAAAGATGAATTATCTATGTGTGTAGCAAACAAAAGTAAAGGCAGTATAGACAAATAATTCCTGGCAGTGTAGATCACAGTAAATTTCCAAGTAGGGGTGAAAAAATCTTTAAAGATACACTTTCTTATCTCTCAGAGAAGCCTCTGAATGTTCTCTGTTCTGAGGCTGTGAGGTAGAGAAATTTGGAATTATAGCACAGATCATATCAAATATTCTCATCGGAAAGCCCGTAGCTTACTGTATTTGGTCTGGCTCTCTCCACTGCTTATATTGATCAAATAACTGCACATTTTTCCTATGTATGATATGTTTTAGTGGTTTTTTTTTTCTTTTATTTATTTGACAGAGAGAGATCACAAGCAGGCAGAGAGGCAGGCAGAGAGAGAGGGGGAAGCAGGCTCCCCACTGAGCAGAGAGCCCGATGCAGGACTTGATCCCAGGACTTTGGGATCATGACCTGAGCCGAAGGCAGAGGCTTTAACCCTTAGTGGCTATTTTTATACTAGTATGAATTCTTTTCAGATTTAATGCATGCTCATAAAAGGAATATCTTGGAAACATTTATTTAAAAATAAAATTGGAAGTATTTGATAAATTGTATGCAGCATAACAAACACCAAATAATGAAATTTTCAATTTTACTTTTTCAGTTTCTGAAGATTTTTATGGTTGTGTTTCAGCAGATTATAGGCATTTCTCTAAGATTTTCAAAAATAAATCAAAGGCAAGATGAGCTGTACTCATTATTTATACATAATAGATGACATCTTTTCTTGGTATGAAAAACTTTCATGGCCTAGAAGTAATTTATTAACATTAGATTCAAATAAACTTCAGCATGCATGCCGCATTGTTAGGTTTCTTAACCCATCACATTCTCTAGTCCTTTAAAACTGACTATAAAAATGCTAACCAATTAAATGCATATAATGTGCGTATATAAGGATTTTTCAGAGCAAAGTATAATTAATAACTGACAAATCATCTGTTTATCATGAGTCTACAATGACATGCAATGGGGTTTTCTCTAGGAAATTAAATCTGTGGTAATATACATAAATACAAGAACTTGTTTAACACAAGATACTTAATGAGTTATAAAATCATTTGGTTTACAAATGTGAGGTAGTGAAAAACTTGGTGGTTTAATATAACGTTAAAAAATCAAGATCTCCCCAACTCCCAACTCCCCTCCCCCCAGCAATCCTCAGTTTGTTTTGTGAGATTAAGAGTCACTTATGGTTTGTCTCCCTCCCAATCCCATCTTGTTTCATTGATTCTATGTGCTTTGGTGAGTGCTGTGAAGTGTGTAAACCTGGCAATTCACAGACCTGTACCCCTGGGGATAAAAATATATGTTTATAAAAAATAAAAAAATAAAAAATAAAAAAAAAGAAGCAGGTATTCAAAAAAAATCAAGATCTCAGCAATTGGGCAAATTGCTGTATTAATTCACTTATAAGAGAACTTTCATAAAAATTTGAAATCAGTTAAATTGGAACAATTTAAAATTTGGGGTACACATACTTTACTTAGATCCAAGGGACGCCTGAGGTCTAGGCATGAACCGATTCTTCCTTCTCTTGTTTAAGCAGTTGAGGAAATTTTACTAAACTCATACAAAAGTTTAAGCTCCTCAAGTATTTTTTCTTCTACTTTACTTTGTTTATTTCTGGTTGTCTGTGTTTTGTGAGCCTGAATAATGGTACTGTCTTTTTTTTTTTTCTCTTTGACCTTTATTTAAAGACTTACTCCTTTTCTTTATTTTGTAATCTTATGTCCTTTAGCTACATTGATTTCCCTTTAGAATCTGAATCTGCTTTCTGGGTTCTTAATGATTTGAGACTAGTTCTTTCATTTGATAAGTTATCTTTGAGCAGTTATAATCTACAATTAGAAAAAGAAAGATATGAAACATGAGTGATTTTTTTTGAAGAAATTATATTTGCTTCAGTTAATGATGATTTATGACATGCTCACTCTTGATGCTGAGGATGATTCATATTAACTGATCAAAACAGCCTTAGCATTCTCCTCTGCTTAACTAAACTTCAGATACATATCTTCCTGACTCTAGACCCTGATGATCCTTTTCCTAGAGGACTTACTGTAGAAAACGTATAATGTAAACTCTTTCTCTGACCCTTAAAATGGATATACATCTCACAGATTCTTGCCAGATCCTGGAATGTCTTTAAAACCTGGGAGACATCCTTTGAATTATCATCTGAGAGATTGTGACTCTATTTCCCAGTCTGTAAGAGGGTAGGAGTCTAACTTTTTTTTTTTAAGATTTTATTTATTTGTCAGAGAGAGAGAGAGGAAGAGAGAGCGAGCACAGGCAGACAGAATGGCAGGTGGAGGCAGAAGGAGAAGGAGGCTCCCTGCCGAGCAAGGACTCGATTCCGGGACCTGGGATCATGACCTGAGCCGAAGGCAGCTGCTTAACCAACTGAGCCACCCAGGCGTCCCGTGGAGTCTAACTTTGATAAATGCCAATTATCAAACACAAATGGCCTAATCACATTGACCAATCTCCCCACTGCCCTTCAGTACATTCCCAATAACTCACCCCAGGACTTAAAAAACCTCTGGCCATTTGTTTCAATGAAGTATAGCTCAAAGTTTCTCCTCTATTACTTTGCCTATTTAACTTTGATGCATATTTTCTTTGATAGTTCTTGTGTTGTATCTTCCACTGAATTCATCTTTGGACCCCCCTCCCCACCCAGAACATCTAATCCAGGGTTAATGATATCTAATGGTGTACAATGTTAAAGCTTTTCTTCACTCGTGAGTGATTGATTCAGGAACCATTAGTAAATCTTCTGATCCAGGGTTGTGGACATCCAAATGTCAAAGTATTGTACGGAATTGACTTTAATAATTTTGTTTGGTTTTGTTTTTGTTTTTGTATTTTTTAAAAAATTTTCTTCAAATTTTTGTTTAAATTCTAGTCAACATGTAGTGTAATTTTGGTTTAAGGAGTAGAATTTAGTGATTCAGCACTTACGTTTAACATCCAGTGCTCAACACAAGTGCCCTCCTTAATACCCATCACCCATTTAGCCCACCCCCACCTGCTTCCCCTCCAGCAGCCTTCAGTTTATTCTCTAAAATTAGAGACTCTCTTGGCATGCCTGGGTGGTTCATTTGGTTGAGAGTCTGACTCTTGGTTTCAGCTCAGATCATGCTCATGATCTCAGGGTCATGAGATGGAGCCCTGTATTGGGCTCCGCCCTCAGCACAGAGTCTATTTAAGATTCTTTCCCCCTCCCCCTTATCCTCCTCTGCTCCTTCCTCCACTCACTCTCTCACTCTTGCTCGCAAATAAACTTTTTTTTTTTTTTAAAGGATCTCTTATGGGGGCACCTGGGTGGCTCAGTGGGTTAAAGCGTCTGCCTTTGGCTCAGGTCATGATCCCAGGGTCCTGGGATCGAGCCCCGCATCGGGCTCTCTGCTCAGTGGGGATCCTGCTTCCTCCTCTCTCTCTCTGCCTGCCTCTCTGCCTACTTGTGATCTCTGCCTGTCAAATAAATAAATAAAATCTTTAAAAAAAAAAAAAAAGAATCTCTTATGGTTTACTTCCCTCTCTTATATTTCCCTCCCCCATATTCATCTGTTTCATTTCTTAAATTCTGCATGTGAGTGAAATCATATGGTATCTGTGACTGATTTATTTCACTTAACATAATATACTCTAGTTCCATCCTCATCATTGCAAATGGCAATATTTCATTATTTTGATGGTTGAGTAATATTCCATTTTATATATATATTCCATTATATATATATACATGTATATATATATAATGGAATATATATATAAAATGGAATATTACTCAACCATCAAAATAATGAAAAACCCATATATATATATACATACATATATATATATATATATGTATGTATATATATATATGTGGGTTTTTTTTTCCCTTTATCCATTCATCAGTCAATGGTCTCTTTCCATAATTGGCTGTTGTAGATAATGCTGCTATAAACATCGGGTGCATGTGCCCTTTCAAATCAGTGTTTTTGTATTCTTTGGGTATATACTTAGAAGTGTAATTACTGGGTCATAGGGTAGTTCTGTTTATAACTTTTTGAGGACCTTCATGCTGTTTTCCACAGTGGCTGCAGCAGTTTGCATTACCACCAACTATGTAAGAAGGCTCTCCTTTTTCCACATCCTCACCAACATCTGTTGTTTCCTGTGTTAATTTTAGCCATTCTGGTTAGAACTCTGGTTCTTTGGCATTTTGAGTATTTTTTTCTTTGAGATCTCCATGATTTTGGTCAAATTTAGTAATTCCAAGCAACTTTAATTCACTCATTATGTTTTATATCTCAGTTTAAAAGTTTACATAATCTTAACATAACATTAGCCTTATACTAAATTTAAGTAATATCCATCAAATATCTAGATCATTTCTTTTTTTTTTTAATATTTTGTTTATTTATTTGTCAGAGAGAGCACAAGCAGGGGGAGCAGCAGGTAGAGGGAGTAGCAGACTCCCCATTAAGCAAGGAGGCCAATGTGGGATTGATCCCTCCACCCTTGGATCGTGACCTGAGATGAAGACAGACATTTATTTTTTTTTTTTTTAAGATTTTATTTATTTATTTGACATAGAGAAATCACAAGTAGATGGAGAGGCAGGCAGAGAGAGAGAGAGAGGGAAGCAGGCTCTCTGCTGAGCAGAGAGCCCGATGCGGGACTCGATCCCAGGACTCTGAGATCATGACCTGAGCTGAAGGCAGCGGCTTAACCCACTGAGCCACCCAGGCGCCCTGAAGACAGACATTTAACTGACTGAACCCCCCAGGCATCCCTAGAACATTTGTAAGTAACAGGATCTGCTGTTTTATTATTAGGCATAAATTTAGGTTTATATACGTTTTTGCTTATTTTTATGATACAGAGAGTCTTATATTGGGTCTGTTAATAAATACATTGTTGCAATATTGAGAAATTATACCATAAGAAAGCATGCACTTTACCTATAAAAATTGTGAGATGCTATATTCAGAAACTTTACTAGTCTACTACAGATTCCTGTTAAAACTAATCACAAATTTGTGTTTTCTCTGTAAACCATAAGGTGTGGGTAGTTAAAATTATAATCAATATATCTAAATAGATCTACTAAAATTCAAGAAAGAAATAATTTTGTATGCAAAATATATTAGGAGTATAGGATCTGTTAAAGAAAAATATGTGAAGTATATAGGATGTGTTTTCATTAAGGAGGAAGAAAAAGGTAATTTTATCCTCAAACAAACTAACTGGCTCTTCCACAGTGAGAAGAAAAAAGTGTAGGACAAAACATGATGGGTAAAACTAGTCATAGGTTTGCAGAAATGTAATCTTATTTTGTGTATTCAAAGCTAGTTATAAGATTCGGTGGGTTAATTTTCTTTAATTACCTTTAGTATCACTAGTGTATTAATGCAAAACTAGAATTTTGTTTTCTTTCTATTAAAATGACAAAATTTTCTTGGATTATAGGTTTTCTCTCAAGATATTGTAGATTTTTCTTTACATTCTGAGTAATTTTCCTAAAAGGTATGGATTGTGGCTTATCAGAATAATTTACTGTTTTGTACTGACCTTATCATGTATTTGATTATTTAAGTGAACAAGGTCTTCTCATCTTTGAAAGAGGGAAAATTGTTTCAATTATGTTACCATCTATATTTGCCTTTAAAATCCTTTGACACTTTGGTTAAGTAGGTAGCTAAGTATTATTTCTTAGTGACCCACGATCCCTTTTAGCCAGTTGTCCAGATCTTTTGACATTTTTGAAAACCTCTGATATTTGCCCTCCCAAAATAGAATTCTAAATGTAATTTTCTTGATTCAAACTTACTTTGAAACTCCTGAGGGTCCTTGGTAAATCACAAAAGATTTATTCTTTTACCTTCTAAAAGTAGAATCTTTAAAATAGGTAGGTTTATTTGATACATTGCATTGAATTAAAAACATTGTCAAACAAGTGATGGTTAACGTTCCATAGATTATCTGTATGGATAAAATATTAATATAAATATCTTATATTTATATTAATATAATGTTAATTGTTAACATTTAACAGAATGTTAAAGTTATATGTTAAAGTTAAAATGTTAAGTGTTAAAGTTCAACATTTAACAGAAATGTTAAAGTTAAAATTTGTCAGTGCCTGTACTGTTTATGATAGGTCCTAGTTCTGCTTTGCTTGCATTAGACAGCATTATAACATTATTAGTCATAATTTCTGAATTGTGCAGTGGGAAGGCTATAAAATATTCTTATCCCTCACCTTCTGTGGGAGGTAGAAGCTAAGACTTTAATAAGTACCAATTATCAAAAGCAGCTTAATCATATTGACCAATCTCCTCCATCATGTTCTTCAGTATTTTTGCACTAACCCATGCCAGTGCTTACAAACCCTCCTGCCTTTGAGTCCTTCTCCTCTATTTCTATGGTCTTGAGTAAATTCTTTGTTTAATGTTGTCTTATATGATTAATGTTTGCATAACCTTAACACAAATGTAGTATAGTTCGTATTTATTTTTCCTGCCTCTTTTCTAGATGCTTTACAAACATTTACAAACATTAACTAATTTATTCTCATAGCCACCTTCAAGAATGTTTTCCTCAGTTTACTTAGCAGTTTAGGAAACTGAGGTTTAGGTTTATGAAGCAAATCATAATCAGTCATTCAGCTAAGCTTCAGAACCCCTTTTGTATCTAACCACTTCCTTAGATCCATAAATGTATTTATGTTTTTGTATTTTTTTCCTTAAAAGAGAACCTCGCAGATTGTAGGTGTCACAAATCCTGGATGCATGTGACCATCAGAATTTGAAAGTGGGAATAAGTGGCTGATTTCAAAGCCTGTTTGTTTCCTTTAGTGCAGTTATTTCCTAGCTTTGTTTTTGGAGTTCCAGATGCTCAGAAGAACAAGCTCAGAGGCAGCTTTGCTGAACTATATAGGCAGTGGGGGAAATTGAGTTCTGGGACTTCCACTGCACTTAAAACCAAACCAGCCCTCCTTCTGTCTCTCCATCTATTTCATGTGATATGAATAAAATTTATTTTGAGGAAGTGATTTTGTTGCCAAAATACTTTGAAAAATAGTGGCATAACGCCAGACTGCCAGGACCCTTTTCATTGACTACATGCTGACATGGGGTAACAACTGTGGAAAGTTAATTACACAACATTTATTCAATTTATTTTGAGCTGAAAAAGACTAAGAAATTATCTAGCCCAACTTCTTCCTTTAAAAATGGGAGAAATGAGTCACAGAAGGAAAGTAACTTACTTAAGGTTAAGATTTGTTCAGCATAGAATCACAATTATTAAACTCTGATCACACATTATGTCATAGCCTATTTTAAGGAAACTGAAAAATTGCCTATGAAACTTGTCATTATATTGATTGTACTCATGTTTTGGAGGTCATTGTTTACTACAAACCACTTCATTCTTTTTATGAGCGAGCACAAAAGGTATTTAATTTCAGTCAAAATCAAAATAATCAGTACTGTGCAGCTTTTGCTTTTGTTTTGCTTTTTTTTTTTTTAATGTCAGATATGTAAGTGATTGAATTTCTTTCTTTGGGTCAGCTTCTGGAAATACCACTAAGGAACTTAATGCCTTAGTCTGAATGTTTGTGTCTGACTCCAAATTAATTTGTTGAGACCCTAATCCTTAATGTGATAGTATTTGGAGACTGAGGCTTTGGGGGAGTAATTAGGGTGAGATTAGGTCATAAGGGTGGGACTCTCATGCTAGAATTGATGACCTTACCAAAAAAAAAAGAAAAAGAGAGACATGAGAGCTCATTCTTCTTGTACTCACACACAGAAAATGTCACGTGAGCACACAGGGAAAAAGCCATTATCTATAAGCCAGGGAAAGAGTCCTGACCAAGAACTAAATCTACTGAAACTTTGATCCTTAGACTCTTCAGCTTCTAAAACTGCAAGAAATAGACTGTGTGGCTTAAACAAGAGCCATTTATCGTACTTTGTTATAGCAATCTGAGCAGACAATGTATATCCATATAATGGATACAGAATTTCATTTTGTACTCTCTATGTCAGACTATTTCCTGCTTATTATTATTATTTATCACTATTTTTCAACAACTTTTATTTCTTCACTTTATGTTGTTTGACAGTATACATTTTGGTAAGCTCTCACAATTCATTTGAATTGAAACTAGACCTAAAGACAAGAACCATGTCCTGTGAAGGTTTATATGTAATCATATCCTGTCTCATTTGTATACAAGTATTTTTCTAGTTTTTAATAGTCTTGTACATTACACAGCTCTAATGGGTATTGATTAAATGCATGAAGGTATGAGTTAAGGTATATGAAATATATGTGAATGTCCAAGTTCTAATAGTGTTGACAAAGATCAGAAACAAGTCTTCTAATTCTTAAATTAATGAAGAAAAAAGGGAAAACATCATTTATTCAGTCCTTTTGGTGTTTTGAACTCTGTGTAGTATACTTTCTATAAACTATCATATTTAGTAATCTTACATGATCAGACTATATACTTTTATATAAAGATGAAAAAGTTGAGATTCACTGGGGCCAAAAGGAAGTTTATACCTCTAGCACTGAAGAGTAGAAATTTGGATATGTAAATGCCATCGAAGATATTATGTTTCATAAAAAAAGTTATGGAGAAAGTGCAGCATGGGTGCCTGGGTGGCTCATTCAGTTGCATGTCCAACTCTTGGTTTCAGCTCAGGTAATCACCTCAGGGTTGTGAGATCAAACCCTGCATAGGGCTCCACACACAGCATGGAGTCTGCTTGACATTATTTCCCTCTGCCGCTCCCCAGCTCGGGTTTTGTCTCCCTCCCCCACCCCCCGTTTTTCTCAAGTAAATAAAATCTTAAAAAAACAAAAGTAGTACAATAGCATAAAGCAGAGAGAGGACTTACGTATAATAAGTTACGATATAGCATTTAGGTTATATAATGAAATTTGGGTAGAACTTGAACTATAAGTAGAAGAGGAAGAGACAAGTAAATATAATTTGGATGTATTAACATCCTCTGAGAATTTTATGGTCATAAAAATTGGTCATAATTAAAGCAAATTAGGGATTCTTTCCATATCACTCCCAAGCTAAACACTTAATTGCGTTTTATGGGTTTTCTTCACAATTATGGAGATTAACTGACAGTCTGTATTATATAAAATAGTAACTCAGATGAAAGATCTAGAGTATGAATGCTTGGTTTGAAACTCAGACCCACCTGTCATTCACTTAAACAAGTTACTTTGTCTCTATGTACCTCAGTTCTTTGTCTAAAAATGAAGCTCCTACTGCTTCCTGTATTCAGTCATATAAGCCTTGAACATGGCATAAGACAGTACTTGGCAATTACATACTTTTATTTTCTTTTCCATTATCAATTACTTTGAGAATTTTTCTGATATTTTGTAAACAGTTATTTTCTATTTACAAAGCTATTTCCTTCTAAAAATTCTCTGGATGGAAACCATAAGCAGTTTCCTTTACATTCCCCTAGCTTTGAAAATGTGGTATCCAATGGGTTTGAAATTAATTTCTCTAAGCCTACCATACTAGTCAAATAGACAAGAGTTGTAGGCCCTGTTTAATTTTGTCTTAACATTACCTATTATCAGTGAAGTAAAGTACTCTCTCAGGTAGGTTCTATTTTTATTCAATCTCCTTTTTGGTCTTTGCTTGAGGATACAATAAAAGATAAGAATCTTGGGGGAGGAGAGAGAAAACTGAATAGGAAGTCATCAGAGGAAGAAAAACCATGAGAGAGTCTTAAATGACTGATGGTTGCTAGAGGGAAGGTGGGTAGGGGGATAGGGTAATTGGGTGATTGATAATAAGGAAGGTACGTGATAGGATGAGCTCTGGGTGTGTTATATACAACTGATAAGTTATTGAACACTACCTCTGAAACTAATGATGTATTGTGTTGGCTAATTGAATTTAAATTAAAAATAAATAAATAAGAACCAGGATTTAATTTGAAAAAAAAAAAAAAAAAGATCAAGAAGCCATCATGAGAATGTATTTCCAATCCCCTGGGGAAATTTTACAATTCAAAGACTTAGCATTATCAAAGACTTTGATATAGAAACCAGGAACTAATGTATACTAATGACTGTACTTTTGAATTGTTTAAGCAATAAAATATGCAAAAACCTAGGACCAGTTTTCAGAGTCAATAGTGTTGATAATCTTTAAAAGAATGGATGCCTGAGTGTCTTAGTTGGTTAAGCATTTGACTCTTGATTTCGGCTCAGGTTATGATCTGAGCCTCCTGGGATGAGCCCTCCCTATTGAGCAGGGAGTCTGTTTATCTCCCTATTCCCTGCCCCTCCCCTTGATCCCTCTCTCTCTCTCTCTCTCTTTCTCTCTCAAATAAATAAATCTTTAAAAAATATATTTTAAAAAAGTATAGCAAAGTCATTCATTACCTGAAGAAGTACATATGCAAAATATTTTAATCATCAATTCATTTACTGAAATTTAACATTTAGAAGACCCAGATTTTGCTTAAAGTTTCTGTATACTTCATACTCTTATTCTCCACTAAGTAATTCTTTATTCCAAAATAAAGTCCCCATATGCCTATGTACAATAAGCCAGATATTGTGTTAGATGCAAAGTTATAAGTCATCATCAGAAATTATCCAGACCTTTAAATAATCTCACAAAAGAGAATAAAGAAATTAACAAATAAGGTATCCTGTGACAAGCAGGAGGCTATGGGAATATGAAGAAAATACGTACCAAATTGGTGGCGCCTGGGGGCAGGGAGGAAGCAAACATCTTAGGTCAGTGTAAATCTTGGTTAGGTTAAGCATTTGCTACTTACACTAACATGGGTGAATGAGAAAGTTGTAGTTGGTTCTACCTATCAGCTGTCATGCCTCACTTGATCTAAAGTCTTTAACCAGACTTTTAAAAAACTTCTCCTGTAATGATTATCTGACATTCTTTCTCTGTACCAAGTATGAATTTTTTAATTACCTAGTAAGAGGCCACTTCCCCTGCAGTAAGACTATGCTAGGCTTTTGATCAGTGTTTCTTCCAAGTAGTAGATGAAGGCTTGCCAGACAGATAGATGCAAAGGCAAATAGCTGTAATATGACTGTGTCTGAAACTTCAAGTAATTTGGTTTGTGTTTTTGACTAAGGGTTAGTAGTAAATTTAGGAAAGTAAAAATAGTAGTTGTTGAAGTGCTTTGTTTGAAAATAAAAAAGTCCAGAATTTTCCCTACAGTTCATGAAGAGCTATTGAATAATTTTAAGAGGAAGGAGACAATTATGGTCATATCTTCTAGTTAAAATAATCATGAAAATTGTCTACTATATTCAAGAGCAGAGGGAGCAGTGCTAAGTTAACCCCAGTATAATCCAAATATAATTATCAAAGCACTTAAATATTAACAATACTTCTTTGCTTGCATTTGATACCCAAATCATAATTAAGTGTCTCTGATGAGTCTCAGTAATGCTCTTGCTATGATGGTTTAAATCAGACCCCATATAAGGTAGGCACATTATTTGATCATTATATGAGTTAAGTCTCTTGATATGCAGTGGTGTCTGCTTTATTGTTTTTACTTTCTACTATTGCTTATTACAAAATCTGGATCAATTCTTTTAGAATGTCTCATATTTTATATTTATATTTTTCATTTTTTCTGGTGTCATTCAAATGATTTCTCTACCTTCTGGGTTTCATGTTAAAAGAAATTAAGTTTAGAAGCTTGACAAGTACAGATTCAACTTTTTAAAGACTAAGTCAGAATGTTTTTATTAAGATGTACAGCTGAATTCATATATGATATAAATTCATCATTTATGTAAACACTGAGCAGAGTCAAAACAATTTATGAACTGTTTTTTGGTTTATAATGAGATGTGCTCTCTTTTGTTTCTATATTTGATTTTATTTCTTATTCTTTGGTAAAACAATTGCCCGAAAACCATGAGAGATAACAGCGTACCCTAAAACAGATTGATGCAGTTATTAGGAAAAAATGGTTTTGGTTTTCTCTGGGTGTTTCTTAAACTTGTCATTTCAACTCCAAATGGTGCATGTTCTTTCTGTCCCTGGGTCATGGCAATTGGTACACTTCTGTTAGCATCTCCAATAGTTAAACAAAGATAGTACCATTTTTCTCATACTAATTTCTGTCTTTCTTTTGGGTAAAACCCAGTTCCCAGAGGAGCCAAAATGACTATTAAGGCTACTATCTCTCTTTGATATGACATCTGCTGAATGTTAGAATTATCAGTGGAAATGAACATTTAAGCAACTTCACATCAGACAGCAGAGGAAGAATTATTCATATAATCAAAAACAAGTTAGGTAACATGTGAAAACTCCTTCTTCACCAGTTTTTGTTTTCAATTGGCCTACACCCTCCGAAAAGAATTAATTCCATGTATTAATTTTGCCAACTTTTGATAACCAGCAAGCCTTTTCCTAAGTGAATACATGATTGACCTACATTTGTAAAGTGTTTACTCATTTTTTAAATTATTTTATGGACTAATTCATTAGACATGTAAAGCTCTAGCTGTTTCATACGATATTTGAACAATAATCAGAAGAAATTATAGATCCAATGTGAAGATGAAGTGAGAAGGCAAAAGATGTCTTGGGCAGCACAGCAGTGATAAATTTGGGGGGACAGTGGGGCCACAGGGTAGGAGAGTCTAGCAATGGGGGTAACAGAAATGGACAAATTCATGAGGGCCTGGTCTCACTTTGGTCTGGTGCCAGTCTCGCTCCCTCTGTCCCTCAGATTCCCTTTCTCTTAAACATACTGCTCACAGAGAGAAACGGGCATATGTCCCTTCCATTGACATTACTGATCTGTTACATTTACTCAGAAAGTCCATTCATTTTCTAAAGAAATGCTTTATGAGAAATGTGTTGCTCTTTGAGGTGATTTCAAGGTTAAATCTTTTGTGTGAATGAATATCCAAGTTCTAAATTCATTAGCACATTTATACAGGGTACCATTAATCCTTGAGGGTCTACTCTGGAGTATAAGAGTAAGGCATAGAGTTAAAGAAATTATCTTTTTCAGTGCAATTCTAAGGCTTGCTTTCATGGTACCTTTTCTCAGTGAAAGTCAATATTCTAAATGTATTCTTATAAAGTTGTATCTGGTGAATCTCTATTGGAAATGTTTTTGTGGTGTATGTATATGAGAAATTTAGTTTAAAGATAAAAATGTGATAGAGTTTGACAATGGGTAAGTCAATATAAGACTCATGGGACATATTATATAATTAAAATTTACTGTATATAGATAAAACATCATTAGAGATAGGGATAGAATTTTAGGTCAAGATTAAATCCTTCTACCAACTTGGACAGCTTTGATTCTAAAAGACATTATTTTAACCCTTTGATGAAAACTTTGGGATAAAAAGGGATGGAAGATTATCTTTTAATGAGGATTTGTATAAGTCCTTGGTTATTAAAGTCATTAAGTCAGTGTCTGTCATCAGCATTTATTGAAAGTATCTCCCAAGGAGGAAAAACAAATTGTTGAGCCATTTTGCAAGTTAAAGATGAAGGAAGTGCATCAGTCTAACCAGAAAATTTTAATACTATTACTAAAACATATTGAAAACTTTGAGATTAGTATAACTGATTAAAATCCACTTATAAATTCAAATGGTCTCTGAATGATTGTTTTGAATCTTGCCTTACTTCATGTTCTCCTGAGTTATAATTACAGATAATTCAAATTTTGGTCAGCTTTTGAGTCTCTCAGATAAAATTTATCCATATATATATATATATATATATATATATTTAAGTTTGGACTAACTTGACATTATGATTGCTTAATATAATGCAAGCTCTCAAAGTCGTAATTTCAGTAATTCCAGCCAACCATTTTGGATGAGCCAAAGTCTGTGGAAGATGAAATAGTTCTGAGAAAATAGATTTGTTCTCTCTGGATTCATAAAAATCAGGTTGAGCAACTGTCTTTAATATCTCAACAGTGATAAAATCAGTAAGGGCTGCTTGTTTTACATAATAGTCATCCAGGGGTTTATTTCTACCTTTTCAGTTGTGGTTTAAATATAATAAAGTATATAGCATGACAAATTTTTGTTTAGAAATATTTTTCATATACAGTGTTCCTTAAACTTGAATGTGCATATAAATTAACTGTATTAAAAATTTGAATTCCTATACCACACTGCCAGAGAATCTGATTAGTTCTGAGGTGACACCTAAAAATACACATTTTAACAAATTTTTCTCACCTCTAAATTGAAATTTATTATACAGGCTGTATGCATTATTAGAGTGACTAGATTGTACAATGTTTTTAGTTACTTGAAAATCTTTATTAGAAGCTTGTATTTTTCAAGAACTAAATAATTTTATATTCTTAATTTCTAAAATATCTCAGTAGAAACATAATAATATAAATGAAGACCCTGGAATCTATAACTACTTCCAGCTATAAGTACTAGTTCTATAACTAACTAATGGCTTGATCTTTTACAGGGTCTTAACCTGAAATAGATGTATCAGATACACTAAATAAATGGATTTCTACTCAAAGTGGTTAGTTGTGGTAGGGAGGAATTAAATACAGAGATTCTAACACATGTTTGGCTTATAATAACTAGTCGGTAAATCTTAACCATTAATTCTGTGAAATACCCACCACAGTATAACAGACACTAAATAGACCATGGTTTCTATTTTAATAATTCTGATTAACTAGATTTATTTTTGGAGAATTTCAAATCCAAGAAGAAAACAACTTGTTTTAATGGCAGCCTTGAAATGTTTATTACTACATAATTAGGTATAAAATGCACATGTATTTGTTTATATAATAACTTAAAATATGCACAGACTTCTATTTCACTAGTGGTCAATATTTGCTGTTTTGGGCAATCAGATCTCTATGAAAAACTAAAAAGTCAAAATGTGATAATGAACTTGAGTTGTTTAAGATTTTGGAGAGCAACCAAGAGAGAAATTATTTACAGAGCCATTGGCCACTTTGGGGGAAAGAACCCCAGAATTATGACTTGATAATTGCTACCTCTTTTCATTTTGAGGCATTTGCTAATCAAGAACTGGCAGCTGAGAGGATGAGAAGCCAAAGCAAATAGTTGCCAGTCATAAACTCTAGAAGACAAAATTGGACATCAGGCCTGGCAAGTTTGAGAAGCTCTTGTAAATGCCATATGTGATCAGTTGAGATCTCTGTTGAGCTATAAGCTAAAAGTAAAAGTGAAATTGAAATAGATAGGTCTCACAAATTCCAAAATTCAGCATAACATCAGTGCAGGTTCTTAATTTGATTAAGACACCATTCCCTTAATTTCTTTCAGTAAATTGTGGAGAAAGAATATATAATGAGTGCTTCAGATTATCCTTAGGATTCTTGTTACAAAATATCCCATAATTATTTAAAATAAGCAAACAACAAAAAGAAAATAGTTGCACAATATCAGACCCATAGAGGGTTCATGATATTAGGTATATTAGACAAATATTCTAAAACAACGAGCTAATATGATCAAGGGATTAAAAGACAAGCTGAAAATTTTAAGCAGAGGGCTAAAAATTTTATCAAATCAGGTGATATTGCAGAAGTAAGTAAAATCCCTGAGATTAAATAGTCAATATGTTTAATAATTGATTAGATGCAAATGACAATGACAAGGAAATTAATAAACTAGGCAAAGGTAGAAGATAGTATGCAGCTAAAAATTCACAAGTAACAATCTTAAAACCTATAAATGAAAGACTAAAGTAATAAAATGCTCATATTTTAATATGCCTAATAAATAATTTAAAATAACATAGAGATAAGAAAACGTAATAAGGAAAAATTAAATGGTAAGTGACCACACAAACAGTATCCAAAACTGCTGAAATCATTTTGTAAAAAATGCTTGTCACAAAGCAAGTCTCAATAAATGTTGGAAAATTAGAGTAGATATTCTTTTCACAGGGAAATCAATCTTTAAATCATATTTTCAATAGAACTAGAAGAGAGATCTTTATATATTTGGAAATGAAGATCTGTTCATCTAAATCTCATTAAAATTAAAGTTAAGTATTTTGAACATTTTTAATAAAATATAACTTATAATACATGTGGTAGATAGAGCTGCACTTAAAGGATATTTATATGTAGTGTGTGTATATATATATATATACACACACTACATATTATACATAAATGCATATAATAGAAAATAAAGTCAGAATTAGTGATTAAAACATCCATCTCAAAATTAGAGTAACATTAATTTCAATGAGAATAACATAAACATGGATGAATATAAGAAATGTAGATGTAATATAGAGTTTTAACAATGACAAAAAATTTATTCTCTCAATTTGATAACAAAATTGCTAAACTTCTGGTAAGACTGGTTAAAGAAAAATTAAAGAAGGCATAAATTGCCAAGTCCAGGAATGAAAAATAAGATTTCACTGTAGACTTCATACACATTAAAAAAATAATATCTGTTATAAAACATTTTATCAGAAATTTTAAAATTTAGGTAAAACTGAACAATTTATGGAAAAACAGTGAAACAGTTGCAAACATTCTAATGAAAATATTAATAAATGCAATCTAGCAATATATATTACATCTAACCTAATTGGTATAGTTGGTTTAATATTTAGGATTTTAAAAAATTGATCAATTATATCATTTCAATAAATTCAAAAACAAATTTTGAAATTCAAGATGTGAATCATAGTATCCAGAAAAATTCCTGCAGTAAGTATCATACTTATTATAAAATAGTAGAAGATTTTACTAAGATTGGAAAGAAGACATACTTCTATTAAGCTGCCCCCCCAAAAAAGAAATACACAAGGATTGTAAAGAAAAAAATAACTAATTACAGATGACATGATTTTATTGTACATGATGAAATGACAAAATAATTCAAAGGTGGCTTAACAAACTTAATAAGTTTAATCAGTGGTGCTTTAAGGTAGCCATGTATATTGCTATATACCAGAAATAAGCAAAGAATAAAATGTAAAAAAAATACAGTACCATTAAAATAATTAAATAAGTAATCATTTACCTGATTGTTTGATAACCTTCATGCAGAAAACTGTAAGTAATAGTGATAGTTATTCCAAAATTTAGCATATGCAGAATTATATATTATGTTTCAGGAATGAAGGCTTTATGTTGAAAATATGTTATTTGTTCTCAACTGATATGTAGATACAATGAAATCTCTTATCAAACTCATAATTGGTTTTGAGGATTGTTGTAATTATTGATGTTAAAAGCTTACTGTAAAATGTATATAAATGTATCAAAATTTAAAAACTCAAAGTTCAAAAATAGCTAAGATAATCTTAAAGACCAGGAAAAGGAGAATAATAGTAGGCCTCTTAGGAAGAGGAAGAAGAGGAAAATCCAGAAGGACTTATATTCCAAGTGTGTTTTTTTTATGACACAACAGTAAGGAAAACATTGTATTGACACAAGGATAAAAAATTGGATCAGTGAAACAGTGTTCAAAAATGGGCTCACATTATAGGGACACCGGAATAATGAAGATGGCATACGAAAGATTTAAAATGGTCTTCATCCATGGAACTAGAGCGTATCATGCTTAGCGAAATAAGTCAAGCAGAGAAAGACAACTATCATATGATCTCCCTGATATGAGGAAGTGGTGATGCAACATGGAGGCTTAAGTGGGTAGAAGAATAAATGAAACAAGATGGGATTCACAACCATAAGTGACTCTTAATCACAACAAACTGAGGGTTGCGGGGGAGGGGGTTTGGGAGAAGGGGGGGGGATTATTATGGACATTGGGGAGGGTATGTGATTTGGTGAGTGCTGTGAAGTGTGTAAACCTGGTGATTCACAGACCTGTACCCCTGGGGATAAAAATATATGTTTATAAAAAATAAAAAAATTAAAATGGTCTTCAGCAACTCGTGTTTCTTCAGTTGAATATCTTGTGAAACCAAATGAATCCTTATTTATACTGTACACATGTATCAATTTCAGTTAGATTGCATATCTCAGTATGAAAGTAAAATAAAACTTCTAGATAACAGTGTAAGAAAAGCATCTTCTTGAGGTAGGAAACTATTTCTATAGCAGGATATGTGGTATGCTATCATAAAGGAGAAGTTTGGCAAAGTGAACTACATCAGACTTAAGAGTATGGGTCCATCAAAGGGTTAAAAGTAGTGTACCAAATGCTAGAAATATTTGCAACTTTATAATAAAGGACTTTTCTAGATTTTACAAATAGCAGGTAAAATCTATTCAGAATTCTCAAGATAGAAAAAGGGCAAAAGATTAGAAATGCATTTTACCAGTGATAGCAAAATTGTTAATAAAAATAAATTCTGTTTAAATTTACGTCATAAATGTACAAATTGTAACCACAATTTGATACTATTGCACTCTTATAAATGACAAGTTAGAACTGACAAAATGACTTATAGAAATGAGAGTTCTCGTACACTGATGATAGAAGTATAAAATGCTGTAATCAATTTGGAAAACGGTTTGGCAGGATCTACTAAAACTAAGCATGCTCATCCTTTGTAACCCAGCAATTTCCTTCCTAAGGACAATATATTTCACCAAACAGAATTGATTGAATGTATGTCATCATCCTAATAGCAAACAATGAGATACACCTTAACATTATCAGCAGTAAAATAGATGCATGAATGAGTGATTCCATCATACAATGGAAGCAGTATAAGGCCACAAAACGAATAAACTACAACTACTTATAACTGTAAATCACACATGCTTTTACACATTGAGCATACCTCAACCGTCCTGCTTCCACCATCTACATCTCTAGTCCTCGAGTCTAAAATTAGCTGAAGAGAATGGGGGAGGTATGGGGAAATGGCCCAAAAAGGAAATCCTTGGAATTTACTCAAGGTGCCTGTATAGAGCATTGGGAAACTGGTCCAGTCCTTCTCCAGTTCCCACATAGCCACATCTTTTCCACTCCTGCAGCTCTTGGGTACTTACTGGCCTGTCTCCTATATTTCCCAACCTCTCTTCTGTTTTTTATCCTCACCGCCTCCCTCTGTCTGCAGCCAATTATTGGAGTATTCATACTCCACTGTCATATGAGACTCTTGTGTGATATAATTATATCCAGCAGGAGACATTGTCCCAGGCTCCTGGACTTGTTGAGCCCCCACACACTAGCCCTAACTTTCATGGGTCACTTCTCTAAAATTAAGGATTTTTTTTTCCTCTGTGAAATTCAGGTGACAAAATGATGGTATTGGGTGGCAGGATAATGGTTAACTGTGAAAGGTGAGAGTGGAAGAGGATATGAGGGGCTCCAGAAGTGTTCGTTGTAGTCTGTTTCTTTTTTTTTTTTAAAGATTTTATTTATTTATTTGACAGAGAGAGATCACAAGTAGGCAGAGAGGCAGGCAGAGAGAGAGAGAGAGGGAAGCAGGCTCCCTGCTGAGCAGAGAGCCCGATGCGGGACTCGATCCCAAGACCCTGAGATCATGACCTGAGCCGAAGGCAGCGGCTTAACCCACTGAGCCACCCAGGCGCCCCTATTCTGTTTCTTAATTTGAATGCCAGTTACATAGGTCAGCTCACTTTCTGAAAATCTGAGTTAGACTTTCATAATTTTTTCACTTTTCTGTTTATATGTTATACTTCAAATAACAAGTTCACGAAAGAAACATTAGTTTTTTTGCTACAAAAATACATATTTTGACTAAGTCTTGCAACAGGATATTAACAAGGTGAAAACAAAGAGGTGATATTCAGAGAATAACCAGTCACTTAATTCATTAACACAAATGGTGTTTGAATAACTACAAAATGCCAAGCACTATGTAAGGTATTCACATTATGAAAATAATCCCTATCCTTAAAATTATATGATCTAGTTGATATACAAAAATAAGCAGAATCAATAAATAATTCCAAATATAGAGGTAATGAAAAGGGTATCGAAGAAGGTAGTGCAGTAGAGAATAATAAGGTGTGTGAGATATTTATAGGTAGTTGTCCGTATGTCATTAAAATTTTGAGGAATCGTAGATTAAGGTGATAACAAATCTGACATTAAAAAACCAAGTAAACAATGTTTCTTAACTTTGCTAGATTTTACTTTGTTTGAAATTATGTTCACTACGCTGGTTTACCCTGTTTTAATATTTGTGTAAGTGAAAGGTATTTGGTTCAGCTGTTGCCTCTTTATTTGCTTATAATTTACAAGCATAAGGCTCATATTTCTTATATATGAGCAAAGGAACAAGACACAAAATACTTCACATATATTTCAGTTAAACAAAGTCCAACACAGCAAAATGATGCTGTGTTACTATTCTGCATGGTGGTTAGAGGGGGTAGTCATTGAAAGGGCTCGATAGGGAGTTCTGGGTGGCTTAGTCAGTTGGGCATCTGGCTTTGGCTCAGGTCAAGATCCCAGAGGTCTGATACCGAGTTCCGCATCAGGCTCCTTGCTCAGCGGGTAACCTGCTTCTTCCTTTGCCTGCCACCCCCCACCCCCCACTTGTGCTTTTCCCCTCTCTCCGGCAAATAAATAAATAAAATCTTTTAATAAATAAATAAATAAATAAATAAAAGTGAGGTCTTGGTAGGTGAGCCTCCATTGTACCAGTAATTTTCTATTTATTAGCCTGTGTGGTGGTTACATAAAATTTCACTTTTTATTTTAATTCATCAAATAATAAACATACACAATTATTGTTCTATGTATATACATTTTAGTAAATTAGTTTAAAATTGTTAATTTGAGAACCACACAAAATGAAAATCACAGAAAAGTTATGGCAGTGCAATTTTCAAAACTACTTGCATTGAGGGATGGGGAGAAACAAAAGTTGATTCCCTCAGCCAGTCATCCCTAAGTGGAAATTGTCTTTATATCATCAGTGTATGATCTTGTTCTGTGCTACAGTTTTGAAGGTAAAAATGACGCCCTATGTATGATTTTTTTTCCAAGAATGTAGTACATTCCAAGTCACATCCTCAGAGATTTCAGGAGATACTATATTTTACAAATGTGACAGAAAATATCTCTGAAATTACCTTTCTCCACCTCACAGAAATGATTAATTCTCTAAGATGACAGCTACTACATAAAATTAAGTAATGTACTCAGGTATATTCTCGTGTATTCAGTACAAAATTTTCCAGTGGGGTAAGTGGAATCCCACTGTTTAGATGTATGAAGCAAAATAAAATAGCTTCAAATCTTGAATTTATGGTACCTTAAGTTATAGATGGTAATAAGAAGTGGTTGGACTATGGTTATATTTTAAACATGAAGTTGAGAGGACTTGCTGATAGTTTTTATGTGAGGCAGAAGAGAAACAAAATACTCTACCATCTTTGCCTTGGACAACTGGATAAATGAAACTGTCATATTCTAAAATAGAAACATTAGGTTTGGGGCGCCTGGGTGGCTCAGTGGGTTAAGCCGCTGCCTCGGCTCAGGTCATGATCTCAGAGTCCTGGGATCGAGTCCCGCATCGGGCTCTCTGCTTGGTGGAGAGCCTGCTTCCCTCTCTCTCTCTCTCTCTGGCTGCCTCTCTGTCTACTTGTGATTTCTCTCTGTCAAATTAATAAATAAAATCTTTAAAAAAAAAAAAAAAGAAAGAAACATTAGGTTTTTGCATACATCCAGCAAAGAATTCTGGCCCAAATATTTTTAAGTTTGTGAAGCCCATTAACATCAAAAATGGAGTCTTGGAGTTGCATAAAGAAGTGGTCACACTAAAAAGGTAAATTTGAGTGTTATCACTCTATATCAAGTGATCTGAAGAGAGTAAGATGATAGGGTATCAGGATGCCGGGTAGAGTCAGAATTTTGCCTCAGCCTAGCCTAGCTGGGAGGGTGTGGGTATTACATTTACATTGTAAGATCACAGTAATGCCTGTATCATAGGATTTTTCAAAGACTTACTGAGACGAAGATGTCTATCAAGATGGATTACAACTGAAGTTTCAGATTTAAATGCTTGACAAACAGTAACTTTAATTAAGTTCTTAATGACTTGACAACATGCTTTAATATTTCCAAAAGAACGTTCCAACATCTATCCTCAAGAGACCACCACCAAAAGTTAGAGTGAAAGAAAGAAAAATTGGAGATAATCAATTAAAAAATAATATTCTAACCATTAATGCTTCCTGCAATGTCACCTTTAAAAATGTATCAAAGCAAGTCAACTAGCTGAAGAGTTGTTCCAGAGTAATATTCTGAGGAAATGGAAAATAGATTCAGCACTTGTGTTAGCAGGAAGATGGAGAAATAAAGACATAGGTAGACGTTAGAACACACCATAGGAAGATTACTTCTCCTGCAAGGGGTTTATCACTTGGAACATTTATAACCATATGTTAAAACATTTCTAAAGTCTTGTATAATTGTATGTATATGGGAAAATACTGCCCAATACTAGACAGATCATTAAAATCATCATGAACTCTTAGGCACCTAAAGAACGGAATCCTTTACATTAGAGGTAGGGAAAGTAGGAGAGTGGCAGATACTTGTTAGGCTTTATATCTTAGTAATATCCTGAGGGTTTATTATTTAGATACAAAATTATTTAAAAACACAACAGACATGCAGTTAATACATTTCTAAATATGTTTGTGTTATTTAAAAATAATGTATATATCATATATTATTATAGAAGTTATTGGTAATTTGAGTATTAAATTTTGAAAACAACTTTAAAACATTCATTTATAATAATTCTTCTTACCCTGCCTCTTTTCTCTGTTCTTACTTTCCCAGCATCCAAGAATATTATGATGCTGTCCACTCATGTAACCAGCTGCTGTGTTGTACAGTGAAATATTTGCAGGATAGCTGCATGCTAGAAGAAAATCACAGGTAACAGTGCCAAACAATGTATATAAAGAAGCATACTTCTACTTTCAAATTCCAGTGGAGTCTATTAATATTTTTATGAACTCAGAGTTAGAAAAAAAAAACAGTGCATGATTTTGAAAACTGGGTTGCTCAGAAAAAAAAGTAAAAATATCAAGAAAGGGAATGTTACATAGCAGAGCAGATTGTAAGGTACAAAATAAAGGAAACACAGGGCAGAAGGCTGAAATAAAATTTCAGTAAAGATGGAAAATATAGACTCTGTTCTCCTAATGCAGGTTACTAACGTACCAGAAAGTCTGTACATAATAAGGAAACTACATTGTGAAATCTTCAGTACTTTGAAGAATTTAACTACCAGTATTTTGGCTTGATCTTTCATTTTCTAGAATCAGAGGATCTTATAAATGTTTGCCTTTTACTTTTGACATTTCTCATGAGCAAAAGAAAACTATAGGATACAAGAACACATATTCTGGAGATAATTCTGACAGCTGCTGATACAAAAGTGAGAAAAGCCATTGGAGACCATAGACATGATAAAGATGAGTGCGTTTTATGATGTTGTTGGCAAAATGTGGATGATCTAAGTTAGGAGTCTAAGACTCAGCAGCAAAGATTTTAAGCAGAAGTTCAAGTGCACAAAGGAGATAGGAAACTAGCAGACACACGATTTTTAGGAAGAATGCTGTAGGAAATGGTTTACAGTTTTGTTACGAGAGCAGATGAGGACTTTTAGAAATGTGGGAACTCAATAATAGATGATCCTTTGTTATCCAGAGTCTGCCTTCTATTTTCTGGAGAGTTTTAATGGTACTTGAATTATCAGGGGAGAAGCTGATATCTGGTTTATTTTTTTCTTTCTTTTTTTTTTAATTAATTAATTAATTTGACAGACAGAGATCACAAGCAGGCAAAGAGGCAGGCAGAGAGATAGGAAGGGAGGGAAGCAGGCTCCCTGCAGAGCAGAGAGCCAGAGCAGGGCTCAATCCCAGGACCCTGGGATCAGGACCTGAATTGAAGGCAGAGGCTTTAACCCACTGAGCCACCCAGGTGCCCCTCTGGTTTATTTTCTGATATTAACATTCTTTATCAGGTTCTCAGAGGATTTTGTCTTGTTCAGATGAAAGTTATAAGTCACATTGCTTACTAATTTAATTGCAATGATGCCATTTTCTAATATCAGTAATTAATACCAGTCTCTACCATTACTTTATATACAGCTACATTTTCAGAATGAATTTAGATAGATAGACAAACATATATTTTCAGAATGCATGTACACACACACAAACTTTTGGGAACTCCTTTCAAATCTTCTAAGTTGTCGAAGAATTGAAAACATCACTCTAGCAGATTTGGATATAATGTGGGTAAAAGGATTACTAAACTACTGATTAAAGCCTTGTGGATTCCACTGTATTAAGTTCCGAGTATCACTGTTTAAGAAGTATACTATAGAACTAAAATATGTTAAGTTGAGGTAAGCGGCGGTCTAGGACCTTGCCACTCAAAATGTGATTTGTGAACCAGAAGCATCAACATCACTGGTATTTACATATTCAAAATATTGACTCCACCCAAAATCTATAGTGATTATCAGTATGATTCAGTCTGTATTTTCCAAAGGATAAAACTCTAATGAATGGATATAAATTATGAAAGATACTGACCATAAGATATGTAAAGCTTCTCAACATGTGAGAAACCCTCTTTGAAGTCAGATGCCATGTAAGAAACCCACCTATCTTGACACCTTCACGTTATGAGATAGTCTGAACCAGAAAGAAATAGAGCCCTATAGAACCATTGTAGTACCAGGCTTTTCAGTAAAGACTGGATTTTCTAACAGCACGGCCACATAAATGACTTCCAGTCATGAGCCACCAGGCTGAATCCTGCCTATATTTCTGACCCAGATAATCATGAGCAAATAAAAATGATTTTTGTTTTGAGCCACTATGTTTGGAGTCATTTTATACAGCATTAGGTAATAAAACATATTTCCCTAAAAAAATTGATTAAGAGGGGAATGACTACCTCCCAAGGATGTGTAAGCAAATCAGTTTGTTTTCTTCAAATCACATTTCTTTGATAAAATAAGTATCTGTTAGTGAATGCCTACTATCTGGTCTGACACGAAGCAGTCACCCTTAACCCAGAAACCATTTTTGAGCAACATCAAGCTTTTGCAACTCAAAGAGTATGTGAATTTCTTTTCCTCCTCCTGGTTCCTACACGTCCCTGATAGGTATCTGTAGTCTAACAAGTTCATTCCCATCCTTTAAGAATCCTTGAATATGTATCCACTACGAGACTTCTTTGATACCCATTCAACTGATCTTAGTCAAAGGGAGGTGACTCTTCCCCTGATCTTTTACATACCACATTCCCATCTCTCTCACAGCATGTTTTTAAATAATTGTACATATAATTACCTCCCTTGTTATACTATGAATTTTTTGAGAGTAGGTTGTTTTATCATGTATAGCCTTATGTAGAACATTTTTAAAACCCTAAGTTGAATTGGTGCTCAAAGAAGACTGATAGAGACAGACCAACAAATAAATAATGGCCTGTGAATGAAATAAATGAATCCTTCCCAAACCATACAGTTTATAATAAAATTGCTTCTTGCTCTGGTTCCTAAACAGAATATTTTGAATAAAAAAAGAAATATTTTTGTTTGCTTGAAAAAATTTTTAATATTTGACCACTGACTAGCAAATATGGAACTTAAATAATTAGAAGCTTGGATATTTAGATGACCTGCAATTTGTATCAGTACTTTTTTTTTTAAAGATTTTATTTATTTATTTGACAGAAATCAAGTAGGCAGAGAGACAGCCAAAGAGAGAGAGGGAAGCAGTATCCCTGCTGAGCAGAGAGCCTGATGCGGGGCTCGATCACAGGATCCTAGGATCATGACCTGAGTCAAAGAAGGCAGAGGCTTAACCCACTGAGCCACCCAGGCGCCCCTGTATCAGTACATATCTGATTCATAGTTTCAACTGGGTAAAGATCACAACATGTATTTAAAGTAACTATTGTAATATGGTGCTACCTTGTCTCATTTGTTATCCAAAGAACTGAGAAATTAAGCTTTTTCCAGTTTTTAATGTGCATTGTCATTATAAGTTATATTATAAGAATAAAATGCAAATGATTGAAATTTAATAAAAATCTGTTTATAGTTTTCATGTGTAATCTTTAAGGTGAGTAAATATTACATACATTTCTATTTACTTTATATAAATCCAGTATCAGACATGCTGAGGATTTATTGTTTATTAAAATCAGTTTGGGGGAGCCTGGGCGGCTCAGTGGGTTAAGCCTCTGCCTTCAGCTCAGGTCATGATCCCAGAGTCCTGGGATCGAGCCCCACATTGGGCTCTCTGCTCTGCGGGGAGCCTGCTTCTTCCTCTCCTTCTCTCTCTGCCTGCCTCTCCCCCTACTTGAGATCTCTATCAAATAAATAAATAAATAAAATCTTTAAAAAATCAGTTTGTAATTTGATTATGGTGTTTCTCTGATATTCAGAGAAGCTTTCTCATCATGTACATTTGTTTAAATATTAGATAGAAAATTCAGGCATCAATTTCAATTTGACCATTTTAAAACAAAGATTAATCTTTAAAACAATCCACATATATAGAGGAAAAACAAAATTCTACATTAAAAAAAAAAACAAAACAGAAAAGCTACTTCTTTGTCTTTAATATACTTTTATAGCAGAAGAGCTCACCTCAAGTTGGCAGAATTCATAAGTTCCAGCATATATGTGTGTGTTTGTGTGTGTGTATGTAATTTATGTGTATTAATATTTACATATGTTAATATAATAGCCTTTCATGATCTTAGCACAGTAACAAGTCCCATGCCCAGCAGGTCTAATAAATTTATGACAGCGATTGAAGTATTGAAAATAGTATGGAGGTTTTTGGTTTTGGTTTTGTTTCTTTGATTTTGTTTTTTATAATTTAACTTTCTTATTACTTGTTTATGTCTTATTTATTTATTTATTTGAGAGAGAGAGGACAGGGGCAGAGGGAGAGGGATAATCCCAAGCAGACTCCCCAATGAGCACAGAGATCAATGTGGGATTCGATCACCGAACCTGAGCTGAAATCAAGTCAGATGCTCAACCAACTGAGCCATCTAGAGGCCCAAATAATTTGTAGTTTTAAAATCATAATCATAATATTATAATGATTGAGCAGTGCCCTAAAAAGTGTAGTACTGTAAAACATCTAAGCATAAAAATATTGACTAGAAATTGCAAGTAACCTCAATATTTCCAATTTTTTTCAAAATTCGTTCAAATGATTAAGGTTTATAATGAATATAATTAAAATCCATGTAAATTTTAAGTCCAAAATGCCAAAAATTGGCCACCTTATTTAAATGTAGAAATAGATGATTTCCTTTTATTCAAATTGTTTTATTAGATGTAAAATTTGTTTATCTAAAACAAGAATACAAACAACTAACATTTAGTGAAGTATGTTATGAACACTTAAGATGTACTTATGAATGCACTAACACAATTTCTAGCAATCCAAACTGACAATTTATATTTAGAGTGATTTGATACTGACATAATTGTGTTGTCTTTAAGTGTATGAAAAATAATTGAATTAGGTTACAAACGAAATCTGTTAATTAGTTCCTATTCTTTGAAAAATCAAAAGACAGCTCCATGGGGAGTCTGCTTCTCCCTCTTACCTCCCCTCTCATTCTCTCTCACACACTCTCTCTCAAATAAATAAAATCTGAAATACTAGAAAACAAGCTTCTAAAATATTATAAAAATCATAACTATATCAGAATTTAATACTCCAATTAAGCTGAGAAACTTCTATATGTACACTATGATAAAGTTTAGATTTACTTAAATATTTATGCCATTGAACTCAAAGAAATTCACAAGGGAATATAAAAATTCCTAGCTATGTATTTGCTCCAAAGCAAACATTAAAAATAGGATTAGTTATGTCTTATGTAATACGAACTAGGAGATATAGGTAGAACATAAATTTATACATGCATTACTGGCTCCATATTTTATTCTCTTTTGTTATTTGTATACTCCAAAACTGACCAAATCTAATTGGCTTTAACCACCACCTCTAAGATAATCCAGAATCTTTCTCTTCAGAAAGTTGTACATTCCTTCCCTCTAGAAGAGACTGTCTTACTCTAAATTTTATTTTTTATTTTTTTAAATTTTATTTATTATTTCAGGAGACAGAGATTGACCATAAATGGGGGGAAGGGCAGAGGAAGAGGGAGATAGAGAAGCTTAAGCAGGTTCCAGGATGAGGTTGGAGCCACAGGTGGGGCTCCATCTCACCACCCTGAGATCATGATCTGAACTGAAATCAGGAGTCAGACACTTAACTGACTGAACAAGTCAAGTGCCCTTAAATTTTATTTTTAATTCAAATTATTTTTATGAAAATTTTACATGAGGAAGTTATTTTCAGTGTTTTAACTTAATTTTATTACCCTACATGTTCCCATAGATGTAAATGAACCATTTGACAGAAGTTAGATATTAAATGACAAATTGAAAAAAAAAATACTCCTTTTTTAAAATCTTCCCTACTCGTCCTGATAAAATCTTCCTCCCAGTTACTGAACTTCCAAACCTAAAGTTATATGGACATTTTAATAGGATGTGCAACATGATGATTTCATTCACATGATGAAATCAAAGTTAACACATCCATCCACCTTTTTGTTGTTTTTCCTGTGGTATCACAAAGACCCTGAAAACCAAAGCAATCTTGAGAAAGGAGAACAAAACTGGAAGCTTCACACTTTCTTTTGGCGAAGCTGTAGTGATCAAAATAGAATAGTACAGGGCGCCTGGGGGGCTCAGTGAGTTAAAGCCTTTGTCTCTGGCTCAGGTCATGATCCCAGGGTCCTGGGATGGAGCCCCACATCAGGCTCTCTGCTCAGCAGGGAGCCTGCTTCCCTTCCTCTCTTTCTGCCTGCCTCTCTGCCTACTTGTGATCTCTGTCTGTCAAATAAATAAATAAAATCTTTAAAAAAAAAAAAAAAACAACAGAATAGTACTGGCATAATAACTGATACATAGACCAATGGAACAGAATAGAGAGTTTAGAAGTAAACTCACACATACACAGTTGACTAACCTTTGAAAAAGGAATCAGAATATACAATGAAGAAGGGAAGTATCTTCAATAAATGGTGCTGAGAAAACTGTGTATCTATAAGCAAGTGACCATTCACCATATACAAAAATTAACAGAAATGGATTTAAAAATTTAAGAACTGAAACCATATTATAACTCCACCTAATCTTAAGCAGTTTTGATGCCCAGATGAATGTCCTTATATGATTATCACTGAAGTCATCCTTCATCTTCATGTTCCTTATTTCATTCATATTTCAGAATCTAGATCTTACTCAGTACACTGTATTGAATGTGTAGATGAATTAATAAGCTTCACATGTAGATAGTTAAAATCTTTTCCTATCTTGTGTCACTTTCTAAATGTATTCATAGTTACTTTTACCATCATCAAAATTGCAAATTAGGCATATATTAATGAGTTGGAGTAAACTCACAAGATACACTTTTAATACTAAAAAGGCATTGGTCTTGATTTAGTCTACTAGTGACCAGTTAGATATATATTATGTATGCTGTGTTCATTTTAATACCTTTTAGAAATAGAGTATGGGACCTGAGCATAAAATGTTTCTGCGTAATTTGTGGTTTATGAGTTATTCAAATTTATTGAAAAATGGATAATTGACATAATTAGGGATACTGCATGTAAAATAATTGATTCTCTTTTTTAAAAAAAAAGGATATATGGGGAATCTCCGTACCTTTGCAATTTTGCTGCTACCTAAACCAGCTCTAAAAAGTAAAGTCTTAAAAAATTATATTTAGATGGTTGTTTAACATTGTGTTCTATATATTAATTATGATTGGTATTATAGAGTAAAATATTAATGCAGACTAACTGCTACAACAAATAATATAAGTATGTAGAATATCTCAAATTAAAGTTTAAGTCTTGTTCACATTAAGCACTACGTGAACATAGTGGGGTTTTGTCTTACATGCAGCCATTCAAAGATCTAGTTTGATGACACTCTGACATTTTAATGAGAACCATCCAAGATTCCATAGAGTTGTGGTTTCTTTGGATTGAGAGATACTCAGCAAATGAGGAGGACATGGATCCTATGAATCTAGCACAATTGGCCAGTCTGTTCTTTGGGCCAGCAGCTATCTATGTGTATGCTCTTCACTCCCTGTAATCATCTTCCAGAGCCCAATGCCCATACTCAGATACTGAGCATCAACCTTTTTTCTTCCTGAATGAAACTGAACCATGGTATCGTAGAAAACTTAACTACATTTCTAATTATTTCCTTCAGTATTGTGCCTTCTGATACACATACACACACGTACATAAACTATATGTATATGTTTACTCAGATACACATTACTTTTATAGAAATTTAAAACAAGGTAAACTGTACTTTTTATGGTATCTGAAAGTAAAAAGTATTACACAACATTTTACCAATTATCTTCATTAAGATTCTATGAAGCAAACTAAATGAAGATTGGAAATTAAATATTTCAGTTAATAATTCTATAATCTATGTGACTCAAATTTCAATTCCCACTGATAACAATTTGTAACTTTTAAGCATCCCTTTTCTTATTCTAAATTATGGAAGTTGTAGGTAAAGAGAAAATAAAAACGCAAAACTTCTGTCTCCCAAATGAGATCTCTCAGTTTCAAAACCAAAACTAAAATAGAGAGCAGAGCAAAGAGCAGGGCTGAAACCACGGCCTATTGTACTCTTGATCTGGAAGCAGGTGGGAGTTGCCAGAAGTTCTGTTCTTGCAAGACAACCATGGTGGGGAAAAAAAGACCTCCATTGAAAATTTGAAAATGACTAGAGTCAGGCTCATAGATGGAAACTAGAGGTCAAGTGTGTAGGTCATTTCTCTCCCCTGCTTCAAAAAGAGGGCTTCATAAAACTGATACTGACCTTTGTCCAGAACTAAAGCTTTTAAGAAACTATAGTCCAGGCAGATGGGAAGAGAAATTCACAAACCCTTGACCAGAGAGTGAGCCAGGCTGCCTGCTGTTCTGAAGAATAGATTCTCTACATCCCCAAAATAAGCACATAACATCAGCCCATACCAAGATTAAAGACCTATTTTTTGGACAGGAGGCCACAAAGGAAGAACTAACTGGAAAAAAAAAATGCTGGATGGGATAAATGTATATAGAGAGACAGAGAGAGTAATGAAAAAATGATCAAAAGAAAATTTCACATAAAGAAATGCAACAGTGGTTAGTATATAAAGATAACTAATTTTAAGTAAGATGTATAAAAACCAGAATATATGTGCTTCCATGTAAATTTCAAATATTAGTCTGAAATAAACCTAATAGTATTTTTGGTTTCTTCAAAAAGAAGGATAATGGGATAGAAGATAATTTCTGCAGAAAAGGTAGAAATACATGCAAAAATATCAATTGACTATCACAAGAACAATTAAGATGTTCCAATGAGAATGACATGATGTTGAAAAACTAAGATGCAAGAGAGAAGAAGATATATGCTAAACAAGTAAAAGTCAAATTAAAACCTGTGAATGCAGATGAACACGGTATCTTTAAATGTTTAATAGAAATTTAAAAAAAAAAAAGACTACAGAAACTTGGTACCTTAGTTCCTCCAACTAAGATACATTTCAAGTGCTAAACAAGAAAAAGAACTAATCTGGATACATGTGAGTGAAAGGTGACTGTTGAAGGATAAAAAGGAATGTTAAAAATAGTGTAGTCAAAACATAGGATATATGCAGAGGATGACAGTTGTTCTGAAAGTATTCTTTAATCAAAACGAAATGGCAAAATACAATAAAAATAAACATAAAAGTAAGGAAGGAAAAATAATTGTCAGTCTAGAATTCTAAATTGAGGTAAGTCATTCATTATTAAAAGAAATAAAGAATCTTCGTGCTGACACAGATATTTACTGAAAGAAAACTAAATGACACAATTTCCCAAGAAAAAATGCATACAAAAGAAGGACTGAGATACAAAAAAAAAAAAAAAAAAAAAAGCTAAACTCAGATATTGACAGAAAATGTTGGTGAATTTAACCAGTAAATGTAAAAGAAAAAAAAAATTAAATGTGGCTAAATGTTGTACCTAGAAAAGGTGAAACTAATGTTTAGCAAATGCTAACAAAGAAGATAGAAAAGGGGACATGGGAGGAAAGGTGTTGAGTAAATAAAGGTGCTAAGGAGTTTCTTATTCCAAGAGACAGAAATCAATATGCTCAAGAAAGACCTTGTTAGAAATAGTTATAATTCAGTACTAATGTTAAATATTTGTAGACATCCAAAAAATATTAAAAATACATGTGGCTTCTAAATGCACAGAAAAAAGTAGGATGACATATAGACAACTTCAAAATACAATAAAAGTTTTCAATGAAAAGCAGAAAATTAGATTAAAGGATGTTAAAAAGTCCTATGTTCAGAACAGTTAAAAATTATTAATAAAAATTATAAACTATAATATATAAATTGTATAGAAATTATACTATTTAAACTATGAACTATTAATTATAAACTGTTATACCCTATATATATCTTTTAAGATAGTTTAAATAAATATTGAAAAAGCATATATATCAAAAGGCAACCAAAAAGGTAGAATTTTCCAAATGAAAATTATAAAAAGTAATTTAAGTAAAATATTAAAAGATAAAAAAATGGCTAATATGATAAAAGAAACATTCCACAAGAAGATTTAAAAAGTCATGAGGTTTTATATACAAAGCAAAGACCAAAAATATGTAACAAAAAAATCAAGTATGAAGTTATAATCATAGTAGATATCTCAGTATGCTTCCATAAAATGTAAATTGTTGAAGCAGTATAAAATATTTGTAATCAATCAAATAGACAATACAGAACATCTATTCAATACATCTTATAAGATGATTATGGAGGAGAAACCAACCTCACTCATTAAAATATGTGCAAAAAATGCACGAAAATATAGGCAACCTGTCTTCAACCCTAGAGGATAAAATATGGCTATAAATTAATTGAAGTTTTTCATACGCAAAGTGGAATCTCATTACTCTCTTCTGAAAATGGCTTGGTTTTAATGATTTGGTTGACCACTAGAGTATCACCAAGGGATGGTAGGTAGTTACTAGCCTGGTCTCTGAAAACACTAACAGTTTCTACTCTACTCTTTTGGGGCCTTGAACTGCCATATAAGAAGTCCAACTACTCTGAAGTTACCATGCTCTGACAAAGCCCAAGACACAGAGGACTAAGTATAGGTTCCACAGTGGATCTCCAACTTTGTAGTTATCTCTGAGGCCAAAATATGAATGTGCTAAACCAACTTAGACTTCCAGTTTAATCTATCCACCAAATGAGTATCACCAAGGTGTTTATTGACATGTCTTGGAGTAGAAGAATTAGTAAGTAGAATATTCTCCAAATTCTTAATCTACAAAATTTTAAAATACAGAAAAATAGTTTTTTGTTTAATCTTGTGGGCTATTTTGTTATGGAGCAATAGATACTGAGAACAAGCAATGTTTTAAAAAGGAGTCCCAGTAAGATCCCAACTCTTGGTTTTGGTTCAGGTCATGATTGCAGGGTCATGAAATGGAGCCTCTTATGGGACTCCACCCAGAGTGGAATCTAATTGAGATTCCACTCCATCTCCCTCTGCCCTTCCCACTCATGCATGCTCTCTCTCTCTCAAATAAATAAATCTTTAAAAGTAAATAAAAAATAAAGAGCATACATCAAACTACACACACACACACACTCACATTTTACAAATTCAAGCATCAGTATTGAAAAACTGACTAATGGAGCCCACCACATTAAGAGATTGAAACAAGACAAGATTTTGCCTCAGTAGATGCAAAAAAATTAGTAAAATGCACCATTAAATGTAAAACATTGGATAAATTGATCTGTTCAATTTACAAGTAGAAAAAAATCCATATTTAATTTAAAATGTTAGCAAAATGCATTTAATGCAGCCGTTTTTAGAAAAAAAATTGACTGTTAATGTCAGTATTCTGCATAATTCAAGATTCTTCACAGTTTAGTTGTCTAGTGATGACCCTTTAAATCTCATGAAATGGATAGATAAGTAGGTAGATAGATAGATGCACTTCACAGGTTAGTTGTCTAGTGATGACTCTTAAATCTCATGACATGGATCAATAAGTAGGTAGGTAATTAGGTAAATAGATAGATGCACTTCAGATTTTTGCTGCTAAAGAGACTAAGTCTGTTAAAAGTTCTAATCATCTGAAGATAAACAGATGGTTTCTATTCAAGCAAAGCAAAACAGTAATTATACACATCTGTACAATATCAATAAAATCTAATATATCTAGAAGCTATTGGCTGCCATTTCATGACAACAGCCTCTGAGAATAACATTTGTATACTCATTTAGTCATTTTTCCTAAAAGCTATAATGACACCCAAATGATTTTTATCATGCAAAACATAAGAGATGTGCCTTTGATTCATTCCTTGTGTTAAAAAAAAAGCTATTGACTATCAATAGAATATCAAGCTTGTTAGTGTCGGTGTTTCTTTGCCATTTTTATTCCTTTGCTTGACACTGATATTTGCTTCTGTTTGTAAAGAAAGCTCATGTTTACACAGTTATTTGAAGAAATTTGTATATTCCTATCATCAGGGGTATGTTAATATTACACCTCCAAAAATCATGCTAAAAATATTGATTACCAGCAAAGCTGAATACAGTTCTTTGAATTCTAAACGTTTCTTCAGAATTTTCATACACAGGCAAAAATGCCATCACCTAAACTAGGGTGTTGAAGTTCCACGTGAAGGAACAGCAGCTTAGCCATCTGGAGAGATACTTCAAAGGTTTTTATTGTCCAATTGGTTTCTCTAGTTCTGTATGGCAGCCTGTAGACACCCACATTTTCTGTCTAGAAGTGCAAATGAATGTTTTTATTTCTGGCAGCTCATGTAAGATGCTGCACTCCAGATAGCCAGACTGAAATGCTTCTGGCAACCAAAATAATTTCATTAGCCCAGTTAGAATGACATGCATAAAATTCAAATTATGCCCTGTACTATCAATTCTCATTACTAATCTTAATAGGCCCAATATGTTTTTGTATATAAAATGGTAAAGAGTTTAGCTTAATTTCAGGATCAAATGAAAATACGCATTTCTGAATGTTTGTGGAAATTGTGCAGTTTATTGTAATAAAAAATTATAATTTACTAATTTTAAGGGAAATTATGAGGAACAACTGTTAGGAGTACTGCCAAAAATTTTACATTCAATTTAGTTATTTCTATCTTTCAAATTTCCTTTCTCACTTCAATTAAATCTGTATTGATTACTGTGAGTTAAATATCATTTACTTAAATAAATTTTCACTGTCTAACTATGTCAGCAAAGTTAAGTGAAGTTGGTGAAAAATGTCTTTATTATTGAGAAAGGTATTAACCACTTAGGCCAATGTAATTCAGTGAGTGTTTATTATTACCTATCTTATAGAACACTTTTAAGTTTAAAGTCACTTGTAGGAATATTGGTAGGAAGTATAGGTAAGAAAACAGATAATCCATTTCTTTCTTTTTTTAAAGATTTTATTTATTTGACAGAGAGAGCGCAAGCAAGGAGAGCAGCAGGCAGAGGGAGAGGGAAATGCAGGCTCACCACTTACCAGGGAGTTCAATGTGAGCTCAATCCCAGGACCCTGGGATCATGACCTGAGCTGAAGGCAGACGCCTAACCTATGGAGCCACCTAGGTGCCCAATACTCCATTTCTTACCCAACTCACAGCTCCTTTAAAAGTTTTAGATATAAGCAGATATCAACTAAAAAATAATACAAAGAAAGCTCAAAAAGTGGATTATAAAGTAGGGATGATAAGAATTCAGAAAATGGGAATTGGTAATGGTTGAATGGATAGACATCAATTTCTTGGAGAAAAGGGGACCTTACCCCAATACTGAAAGATGGGTAAAATCTGAATGGGATTTGGGTTAAGAGTTACATGAGTCAGTGATATAGCTGTGAATATGGCTAGGACATATAGCACATAGTGATAAATTGGATGTTTTATGAGTGGTAAATCATTAAAATGCTCAAATAAAATGAGGAATGATTGTGAAATGGCAGGCATTGAGACTTTCTTAAATTTCACTTAAGGAAAGTGAAATTTGGATGAAACAAAATTGCTAAACGGTGTAAGTGGAAAATAGGACATCTGAAGGATGAAACCAATTAGCGATTTATAAAGGACGCAACTATATCTATATCTATATGTTTATGTAATAGGTATAAATTTTTAATGATAAAGCTGGATTGCTGGACTAGTGATTAGAATGTTAAACTCATGAAGATCATGTGAATTATGTGGCATAACAACATAATAGTTACATCTCACTTGTTCCTCATTCAACGCACTTTCCTTTAAAGACAGTGAATAGTCAGACAAAAAAAGAACGGATATAATTTGTTTTGATGTTATACATTACATTAAAACTTATATGGTAATTGAAAGCACTGATTGAGACAAAATTTGCTCAAGATGATAAAAGTTTTCATGCAAGCTACACATGACAAATATTAGTAAATCAGATACACATGGGCATAGGACTAACTTCTTAGAATTAGAATATATTTATTGTAGAATATAAGAACATCTTTATAGGTTATTTTTTAAATCCAAAATCCCAACCATGACCATTTAATTCCTACATGAATAACTAAAAGCCAAAATTAGACAGAATTATAATTGGTACAAATGACATCTAGTTTAAAATCCTTAGGAATATTCTTCACCTTCAGAATATATAATCTCACCTTTACCATCAACTTGGCTTATTAGGTTACCCTGTGAAGATGGTAGAGTATCAAGAAAAGAATACTAGGCATAGAATTAATCCCTCCCCATGTAATGCTGACAGGTGGGAATACAATAAAAAAAAAAACAACAAAAAACAAACAAAAAAAAAACTATGAACTTACAGTGTAGCACATTTAATTCTGGAAAAGTTCTAATTATGAGAAAATATTCCTTTTACAGTGATGGCATATCTGATTTTGTATGGTTATTGCTATTTGGTCCATGTTGCTGAATGCAAATAGATTGAACCTCTCTAGCACAAGTTTACAAAAAGAGTACATAAAGATAATATGGGTATGTTTGGCTGTTTTTATTTGTTTTTTAAGAGAAAATACTTCGTTCATAAGATGCCTACTGAAACATATGTGGATTAAATATTTTGGCTTTCCTTCAAATACTTGAGCACAGGAGGACTAGGTGAGGGTAGAGAAAACCAAATTAGCAATAAGATAATTGTTGCCACTGCGTAACAGGTACACAAACATTTCCTATACAATCTCTCTATTTTTATATATGTTTAAGTTTTTTTAATAGTAAAAAATAAAGGAGTGCCTGGGTGGCTCAGTTGGTTAAATGGTGGACTCTTGATTTTGGCTTAGTCATGATCTCAGGGTTATGGGATCAAGGCCTGGGTCATTGGATGGAGCCTTGCATTGGGCTCTACATTCAGCAGAGTCTGTCCATCTCCATCTGCTTCTCTCTCTCTCTCTCTATATATATATATATATAATATAAAATAAATAAAAAATACATATAAAATAAATATAACTATATATAATATACACATATATAAATATATATAAATATACATGTGTGTATATGTATGTATGTGCATATATATGTGTGTGTGTGTGTATAGATATATAAAATAAAATCTTTTTTAAAAAATTAAACAAGGGGTCGCCTGGGTGGCTCAGTGGGTTAAGGCCTCTGCCTTCGGCTTAGGTTATGATCCCAGGGTCCTGGGATCAAGTCCCGCATCGGGCTCTCTGCTTGGCAGGAAGCCTGCTTCCCTTCCTCTTTCTCTGCCTGCCTCTCTGCCTGCTTATGATCTCTGTCTGTCAAATAAATAAATAATATATTTTAAAAAAATTTTTAAAAATAAAAAATTAAACAATGAGACAAAAAAGACACATCATCACTGCCTCTCCAGCTCCATATTTTCCCTAAGCTAAAATACCAGAGGAAATGACAAATTTCCTACATATAAATTATCTTTGGGATATAGAAATATTATTGTAAGAATATTATGAGAAGCTTTCCTGCTTCATCAAACATAATCATTCACACTAGGGAAAAAATCCTTTTAAATACTGACTAAGCTTATAAAAGAAAGTAAAACAAATGAAGGAGATCTTCAGCAGACACAAGTAAAATGGAAATCACTGTGATAAGTGTAAGCAAATCCTGAGTTGCCCTGAGGACATTCCCTGATTGTGAAACTTAAAGTCATGGATTTTTATGTCCTGTGGGGGATTTCAGGAAAGAAATTAAGCTTTGTCAAAGGGGAACCAGAAATCAAGAACCAAGATTTTCATATAAAGCCAGAGTCTTGTAGAGCTTCTATTACCTGTGAAACTATAAGCTGTGGGAGAGAAAAAAATAAGCTCTGCACAAAGCCAATCTATTAAATTATTGTTTTACATTCTAAGTAGGATAAAAGAATTCTACCCTGTAATTGGTAAATATAAGTAGGTTCCCAAACTACAAATATGCCCTACATGTCTGGGTAAAATACTTTAATAGAAGATACAAATTTGAAGTAATTCCTGATTGGTAGAACCTAAGAGTGCTGTCTAAAGCAAATACAAATATTGCCTTGAATAATTCACCTTAAATCCGGCACCTCAAAATTCCAAAAGACAAAATTAAATTCTAGTGGGCTGCCGAGAAGGAAACTACTGAAAACTTGATTTTAAAATACTCATATATAAAATATAAAAACTAAATAAATCAAATTTAAAAGATCCAGAAAGAAAAGACTAGCAACAGGATCAAACAGGATTTATAGAACTACCAGTCTTCCTTCAAATTATTATCTGTGAGAGAGAGAGATAAAATAAAAACTCAACAGATGGAGATAATACAACTTAGAGCTAAAGAGAAAATTAGTCCACAGAAAAGACTAATGTGAAATATCTAACCAGGAATTCGATAAACAGAAAGAAGGAGAATAATTAAGAAGCATAAAGAAGTAGGGATGACAAATAAGAATATATCATGGGTCTAATTTGATTGCCAAAGGATAGATGAAAATGGAGAAGTCATAGTGTGAAAATGAGTAAGAATTTTCCACAACTGAATAAATCATTAATCCTCAAGTTCAGAAAGCACACAAAAACCTAAGAAGAATAGAAAGAAATCTACAAGAAAGTGTTGGGTCCGTTATCAAAGGAACGAGACTGAGACAAAGTTACGCAAAGCCTTATTCTATGCCAAGCATTAGAAGTCAGACTGACCAGCCAGGGCCGCCTCGGAAGAGAGCGACGCCCCTTGGTCTTACAGGCTAGTTTTTATAGGGCACAGTCGCAGACATCTGCATATGTGGCTTTGGCTGATTGGATGTCTCCTACCTGTGTGTTTTAGTAACGGTTACCTGGAACCAATACTAGTAACTATTGAGGCATTTATTAAACAACAAAATGGCCTTGTTTTAGGTGTGTGTTTTAGTAACAGTTACCTGGAACTGATATCAATAACTGTTGAGGCATTTATTAAACAACAAAATGTCTACACTAGGCAACATGGAGTCACTATGGCTAAGTAGGCCCAGGCAGGCCCTAGAGGGTTAACATGTTTTAGCGTGGAATTGACCCCAACAAAAGCATATTTTAAAACTACCCAAAATACATCAAAACAAACATATCTTAAAAACAGGGAAGTCATTATATATAAAGGAACAGTAATTACAATAACATGATAATTTGCAACATCATAGAAAATTCTGAAGTAAAATCTAAGTTTTGTTAAGAGAAAATAACTATAAGCTTTAAACTCTACACCTAGGTTAAAAAAACCCCACAACATTCAGGTATGAGAGTGAGGCAGAGGACTTTTCAGAAATAATGAATTAACTAAAATCTTACATCATCAATAAAGAATTAGAAAACTGGAAACTGATTCCAAGAAGAAGGCATAAAATGCAAAAATGGTTGGAAGTTGTAAGATTCCCAAGATCTATCCATGTTCCATGTTGTTCCAAGTAACAGGATTTCCTTTCTCATAGCTGAACAATATTCCATTGTGTGTGTGCGCACCCATGCACATCTTTTCCCCATTGAGTATGATGTCAGCTCTGGGTTTATTATATGGTGCTTATTATTTTGAGGTATGTTCCCTCTCTACCCATTCATTGAGAGATTTTACCATGGCTGAATGTTGACATTTGTCAAATACTTTTTTTGCTATTGAGATGATCGTATTATTTTTATATTTCATTTTTTTGATGTAGTGCATCACATTGATTGATTTATGGATGTTGAATCATCTTTTGATCTCTGGAGTAAATCCCACTTGACGGTAGTATATGATCCTTTTTAGTGTATTTTTGAATGCAGTTTGTTAATATTTTGTAGAGGATTTTCACATCTATGTTCACTAGCAATATTGGCCTGTAATTTTCTTTTTGTGTGGTGCTTTTGTCTGGTTTTGATGTCAGGATCAGGGTAATGCTAGCCTCATAAAGTGAGTTTGGAAGTATTTCCTCCTTTTCTACTTTTTGGAAGAGTTTGAAAAGGATCGGCATTAACTCTTCTTAAGTTTGGTAGAATTCACTAGTGAAGTCATGTGGTCCTAGAATTTTGTTTGTTGGGAGGTAGTTATTTCTGATTCACCGTAATTATTAATAATTTGTATAGATTTGCTATTTCTTCATGATTCAGTCTTGGTAGGTTGTACATTTCTAGAAATTTATCCCTTCTCGTTTGTCAGATTTTTAGGCATATAATAGTTTATAGTCATCTTTCATGATCCACTGTGTTTCTATGGTACAATTTTAATTTGTTCTTTTCTTTCTGACTTTGAGTTTTCTTTTCTTTTTTTTTTTTCAAACAATGAGCTCTTAATTTCATTGATCTTTTCCATTGTCTTTCTAGTATCTATTTTATTATTCCCATTCTACTTACCCTTTGTAATTTCCTTCCTCTACTAACTCCTGACTTTGTTTGTCATTCTTTTTCTATTTCCTTGAAGTGTAGACTGTTTATTTGAGCTCTTGCTAGTGTCTTTTTTTTTTAATTTTTTATTTTTTATAAACATATAATGTATTTTTATCCCCAGGGATACAGGTCTGTGAATAGCCAGGTTTACACACTTCAGAGCATTCACCATAGCACATACCCTCCCCAATGTCCATAACCCCACCCCCCTCTCCCAACACCCTTACTCCCAGCAACCCTCAGTTTGTTTTGGGAGATTAAGAGTCATTTATGGTTTGTCTCCCTCCTAATCCCTTCTTGTTTCATTTATTCTTCTCCTACCCCCCATAACCCCCCCCCCATGTTGCATCTCCACTTTCTCATATCAGGGAGATCATATGATAGTTCTCTTTCTCCAATTGATTTATTTTGCTAAGCATGATACCTCCTAGTTCCATCCACGTTGTCACAAATGGCAAGATTTCATTTCTTTTGATGACTGCATAGTATTCCATTGTGTATCTATACGACATCTTCTTTATCCATTCATCTGTTGATGGACATCCTTGTTCTTTCCATAGTTTAGCTATTGTAGATCTTGCTGCTATAAACTTTTGGGTGCATGTGCCCCTTCGGATCACTACGTTTGTATCTTTAGGGTAAATACCCAGTAGTGCAATTGCTGGGTTATAGGGTAGTTTTATTTTCAACATTTTGAGGAACCTCCATGCTGTTTTCCAGAGTGGTTGCACTAGCTTGTATTCCCACCAACAGTGTAGGAGGGCTCCCCTTTCTCTGCATCTTTGCCAGCATCTATCATTTCCTGACTTGTTAATTTTAGCCATTCTCACTGGTGTGAGGTGATTTCTCACTGTGGTTTTAATTTTTATTTCTCTGATGCCAAGTGATATGGAGGACTTTTTCATGTGTCGGCCATTTGGATGTCTTCTTTGCAGAAATGTCTTTTCATGTCCTCTGCCCATTTCTTGATTGGATTCTTTGTTCTTTGGGTGTTGAAATTGCTACGTTCATTATAGATTTTGGACACTAGCTCTTTATCTGATATGTCGTTTGCAAATATCTTCTCCCATTCTGTCAGTTGTCTTTTGGTTTTGTTAACTATTTCCTTTGCTGTACAAAAGCTTTTGATCTTGATGAAATCCCAATAGTTCATTTTTGCCCTTGCTTCCCTTGCCTTTGAGGATGTTCCTAGGAAGACGTTGCTGTGGCTGAGGTCAAAGAGTTTGCTGCCTGTGTTCTCTTCAATGATTTTGATGGATTCCTTTCTCACATTGAGGTCCGTCATCCATTTTGAGTCTATTTTCGTGTGTGGTGTAAGGAAATGGTCCAATTTCATTTTTCTGCATGTGGCTGTCCAATTTTCCCAATACCATTTATTGAAGAGGCTTTCTTTTTTCCATTGGACATTCTTTCCTGCTTTATCAAAGATTAGTTGACCATAGAATTGAGGGTCTATTTCTGGGCTCTCTATTCTGTTACATTGATCTATTCGTCTGTTTTTGTGCCAGTACCATAGTGTCTTGCTGATGATAGCTTTGTAATTGAGCTTGAAGTCCGGAATTGTGATGCCACCAACTTTGGCTTTCTTTTTCAATATTCCTTTGGCTATTCGAGGTCTTTTCTGGTTCTATATAAATTTTAGGATTATTTGTTCCATTTCTTTGAAAAAAAAAATGGATGTTATTTTGATAGGAATTGCATTAAATGTGTAGATTGCTTTAGGTAGCATAGACATTTTCACAATAATTCTTCTTCCGATCCAGGAGCATGGAACATTTTACCATATCTTTGTGTCTTCCTCAATTTCTTTCATGAGTACTTTATAATTTTCTGAGTATAGATTCTTAGCCTCTTTGGTTAGGTTTATTCCTAGGTATCTTATAGTTTTGGGTGCAATTGTAAATGGGATTGACACCTTAATTTCTCTTTCCTCTGTCTTGTTGGTGGTGCAGAGAAATGCAACTGATTTCTGTGCATTGATTTTATATCCTGACACTTATGAATTCCTGTACAAGTTCTAGCAGTTTTGGAGTGCAGTCTTTTGAGTTTTCCACATATAGTATCATATCATCTGCAAAGAGTTATAGTTTGACTTCTTCTTTGCTGATTTGGATGCCTTTAATTTCCTTTTGTTGTCTGATTGATAGGAATTAGTTCTTCTTTAAATGTTTAGTAGAATTCCCCTGGGAAGCCGTCTGGCCCTGGGCTTTTGTTTGTTTGGAGATTTTTGATGACTGGTAGTTTATATGTCTCTAGGAATGCATCCATTTCTTCCAGATTGTCAAATTTGTTGGCGTAGAGTTGCTCATAGTATGTTCTTATAATTGTCTATATTTCTTTGGTGTTAGTTGTGATCTCTCCTCTTTCATTCATGATTTTATTTATTTGCGTCCTTTCTCTTTTCTTTTTGATAAGTCTGGCCAAGGGTTTATCAATCTTATTAATTCTTTCAAAGAACCAGGTCCTAGTTTCGTTGATTTGTTCTATTGTTTTTTTGGTTTCTATTTCATTGATTTCTGCTCTGGTCTTTATGATTTCTCTTCTCCTGCTGGGTTTAGTGTTTTTTTTCTTGTTCTTTCTCCAGCTCCTTTAGGTGTAGGGTTAGGTTGTGTACTTGAGACCTTTCTTGTTTCTTAGGAAAAACTTGTACTGCGATATATTTTCCTCTCAGGACTGCCTTTTTTGTGTCCCACAGATTTTGAACCATTGTGTTTTCATTATCATTTGTTTCCATGAATATTTTCAATTCTTCTTTAATTTCCTGGTTGACCCATTCATTCTTTAGAAGGATGCTGCTTAGTCTCCATGTATTTAGGTTCTTTCCAAATTTCCTCTTGTGATTGAGCTCTAGCTTCAGAGCATTGTGGTCTGAAAATAAGCAGGGAATGATCCCAATCTTTTGATATCGGTTGAGACCTGATTTAGGACCTAGGATGTGATCTATTCTGGAGAATGCTCCATGTGCACCAGAGAAGAATGTGTATTCTGTTCCTTTGGGATGAAATGTTCTGAATATATCTGTGATGTCCATCTGGTCCAGTGTGTCATTTATGGCCTTTATTTCCTTGTTGATCTTTTGCTTAGATGATCTGTCCATTTAGTGAGGGGAGTGTTAAAGTCCCCTACTACTATTGTATTATTGTTGATGTGTTTCTTTGATTTTGTTATTAATTGGTTTATATAGTTGGCTACTCCCATGTTAGGGGCATAGATATTTAAAATTGTTAGATCTTCTTGTTGGACAGACCCTTTGAGAATGATATGGTATCCTTCCTCATCTCTTATTATAGTCTTTGGCTTAAAATCTAATTGATCTGATATAAGGATTGCCACCTCTGCCTTCTTCTGATGTCCATTAGCATGGTAAATTGTTTTCCACCCCCTCACTTTAAATCTGGAGGTGTTGTTTGGTCTAAAATGAGTTTCTTGTAGGCAACATATAGACGGGTTTTTTTTTTTTTTTTTTTTTTATCCATTCTGATACCCTGTGTCCTCTGATTGGGGCATTTAGCCCATTAACATTCGGGGTAACTATTGAGAGATATGAATTTAGTGCCATTGTATTGCCTGTAAGGTGACTGTTACTGTATATTGTCTCTGTTCCTTTCTGATCTATTTTTAGGCTCTCTCTTCGCTAAGAGGACCCCTTTCAATATTTCCTGTAAAGCTGGTTTGGTGTTTACAGATTCTTTCAGTTTTTGTTTGTCCTGGAAGCTTTTTATCTCTCCTTCTATTTTCAATGATAGTCTAGCTGGATATAGTATTCTTGGCTGCATGTTTTTCTCATTTAGTGCTCAGAATATATCATGCCAGCTCTTTCTGGCTTGCCAGGTCTCTGTGGATAAGTCTGCTGCCAATCTAATATTTTTACCATTGTATGTTAAAGACTTCTTTTCCCAGGCTGCTTTCAGGATTTTCTCTTTGTCACTAAGACTTGTAAATTTTACTATTAGGTAATGGGGTGTGGACCTTTTCTTGTTGATTTTGAGGGGGGTTCTCTGCACCTCCTGGATTTTGATGCTTGTTCCCTTTGCCATATTAGGGAAATTCTCTACAATAATTCTTTCCAATATACTTTCTGCTCCCCTCTCTCTTCTTCTTCTGGAATTCCAAATATTCTAATGTTTCATCTTATGGTGTCACTTATCTCTCGATTTTTCCCTTGTGGTCCAGTAGCTGTTTGTCCCTCTTTTGCTCAGCTTCTTTATTCTCTGTCATTTGGTCTTCTATATCACTAATTCTTTCTTCTGCCTCATTTATCCTAGCAGTGAGAGCCTCCATTTTTGATTGCACCTCATTAATAGCTTTATTTCAACTTGGTTAGATTTTAGTTCTTTTATTTCTCCAGTAAGGGCTTATATATCTCCCTAAAGGGTTTCTCTAATATCTTCCATGCCTTTTTCGAGCCCAGCTAGAACCTTGAGAATCATCATTCTGAACTCTAGATCTGACATATTACCAATGTCTGTATTGATTAGGTCCCTAGCCTTCAGTACTGCCTCTTGTTTTTTTTTTGTGGTGAATTTTTCCACCTTGTCATTTTTGTCCAAACAAGAGTATATGAAGGAGCAAGTAAAATACTAAAAGGGTGGCAAAGACCCCAGGAAAATATGCTTTAACCAAATCCGAAGAGACCCCAAATCTTTGGGCGGAGAAAGGGGATACAAAGAGGTTCAGAAATAAAAAGAAACAATTAAAAAAAAACAAAGAAAAAATATAAAAAAGAATATATATATATATATATATATATATATATTTGATAAACCAGTTAAAAAACTTTAAAAAAGAAAAGGGTAAAAGTTAAAAAAAATTTAGCAGAAGAAGAAAAAAAAATTGAAAAAAAATATTAAGTTAACTGCAAGACTAAAGAATCATGGAGAGAAAGCCATGAGTTTGGTTCTTTGCTTTCTCCTCTTCTGGAATTCCGCTGCTCTCTTTGGTATTGAACCTGCACTCCTCGGTAAGTGAACTTGGTCCTGGCTGGATTTCTTGTTGATCTTCTGGGTGAAGAGCCTCATGTATTGATTCTCAAGTGTCTTTGCCCCAGGCGGAATTGCACCTCCCTTACCACCGGGCTGGGCTAAGTACTCCGCTCAGGTTTGCTTTCAGGAGCTTTTGTTCCCTGAATGTTTTTTGTAGAGTTCCGGAGGATGGGAATGAAAATGGCGGGCTCCCAGTCTCTGCCCGGAGGAGCCGAGAGCTCCGAGCCCCACTCCTTAGTGCACCCTCAGAGAACAGCGCCCATTTACTCCTGTCTCCCTGGCCTCTGGTCGCTCTCTGAGCTCACCAAGCCTGTGACTGTTTCAAGGTAATCCTGAGCTGAGAGCTCACTCCTCAGCTCTGTCTCTGTAGCCGGCTTCCCCGTTCTAATACCTGCAAGCTCTGTGACACTCAGACACCCCAGATCCTTCTGTGACCCTGCAGAACCTGGGGCCACACTGATCCCACATGGGCTTCACCCCGGTTTAGCCTTTGGAGCAATGTCCCTCAGTGGAACAGACTTTTAAAAGTCTTGATTTAGTGCTCTGTTGCTCTGCCGCTTGCCGGGAGCCAGCCCCTTGCCCTCGCGGTCTATCTTCCCATCGCTTTGGATTCATTTCTCTGCCAGTCCTACCTTTCAGAAAGTGGTTGATTTTCTGTTTCTGGAATTGCTGTTCTTTCTTTCTTTGATATCCCATTGGATTTGTAGGTGTTTGCAATCTTTAGATAAGCTATCTAACTGATCTCCTGCTACCAGATGTAGTCTCAGCCTGCTACATCTTCGCCATCTTGACTCCTCCCCTCTTGTTAGTTTCTTAGTATAGGTTTTTATCACTATAAACTTTTCTGTTGCTACTGCTATGCTACATATTGTAAATTCTGGTATGTTGTATTTCCATTTTTATTTGTCTCAAGTTATTATTTTTTTTAATTTCTTCTTTGTCCCATTAGTTGTTCAGCAACATGTAGTAAATCTCCACATATGTGTAAAATTTCCAGTTTTTGTCTTGTAATTGATTTCTAGTTTCTTACCTTTGTGGCTAAAGAGAGGCTTGATATGATTTTCATCTTTAGTTTTTTAAGACTTGGCTTAACCCATGATCTATCCCAGAGAATGTTCCATGTGTACCTGAGGAAAAATATGTAATGTTCTATAAGTATCTTAAATCCATCTGGTCTAACAGGTAGATATAGTCCAAAATTTTCTTACACATTCCATGTCTGAATGATTTATTCATTATTAAAAGTTCCTTTATATATTTAGATATTCCTATGTTAGGTACATCAGAATATTTGTTAAAAAGAAGAATATAGAAGTATTTTTTTAAAGTGTTTTTTAACAAAGATGGTTATACCTTCATGGCAAAATATTCATGGCAATGTAATGGGTACTGTGATATAACAATAGAAGTTAAGAAATAACAAAATTATTAACAAAACATGTCAGATTCTCATTATACTATCATTATTATAAAATGATAATTTCAAAAGTATCTATACCATCTAGCATAGTTTTATTTTTTTATGTTCAATTAACCACTGTATAGTACATTATTAGTTTTTGAGGTAGTGTTCAGTGATTCATTAATTACATATAACAGTCAGTGCACATTGTAACATGTGCCCTCCTTAATACTTATAACCTTGTTACACCCTCCCATCACACCCCTCCAGCTGAGACCTTCAGTTTATTTCTCTGGGTCCATAGTCTCTCATGGTTCATCTCCCTCTCTGATTTCTCCCCTTTCAGATCTCCCTTCCTTCCCCTGTAGTCCTTCGTGCTCTTGCTTATGTTTTACATATGAGTGAAAGCATCTAGCATAGTTTTAAATAATGCATACAGATTAGTTTCCAGAAACAAAAGCACAAACATAAGGATACTTTATTTTTAGTATATGGGACACTGGAGAAAAATGTTATTTGAAATACTAATTCATCAAAGATATCACTAAAAGCATCATACAATGGCATGAAATGGGCCATAGAAGTAATGTTATTTGTAACACATACTCGATAAAAATTCATAATAAGAATATATCAAGGGCTCCTTTAAATCAGTAAAAAAATGAAAAATTTGAAACACAAATGAAAAATTTAAATGTAATACCTAAGAAGTTAATATATATTTGAAAAATGCTCAACATCATTAATTTCCAGGGAAATAAAGAAGAAAAACTAAAGGAAATCAAAATCACCGATCAGAAGGCTTGAAATTAAAAGACTGATGGTGCCAAATATCAGTGAAGATGGAGAATAATGAGGATCCCCATATATTACTAATAGAAATGTAATTTGGTAAAATCACTTTCAGAAGCTGATTGACATTATTTATTAAGCTTTAACATTTTCATAACCAATGACCCAGTAACCACCTAAAGAGAAACCTAGCAGAAATGTATTAATATGTGCACAAAAGAACATTTAAAGAAATATTTATATCAGCATTATATATACATACAAGCCAAAAGCTGTTATCCTCAAAAAGAATAGATAAATACACTTTGATACATCAATCTGTTTTACTGTTGAAATAATATACAGAATTAAAAATGAATAGATTATTGGTATACCACACATGGATGAGTCTCACAAACATATTGTTATATTGAGACAAGTCATCATATAATCTATGCTTTTCATTAAACAGATAAAAATAAGCTCTGATAATGGAAATCAGGATAGTGATTATTTTCTAAAATGATTGAGTAGGTTTCTGTGTTAGTGGTATATTCTGTTCCTTTCTATGTTTATGGTTAATAACATTTTTGTATTTATTTTAGTATGTTCATATGAAATGTATACTTTTTTTCTTTAATAAAAATTATACTTAAAATATATACAAAGCAGTGGCACCTGCGTGGCTCAGTAGGTTAAGTGTCTGCCTTCAGCTCAGGTCATGATCCCAGGGTCATGGGATCCAGCCCCTTTGTTGGGCTCCCTGCTCAGTGGAGAGTCTGTTTCTCCCTTAGTACTTCCATATCAACTATAGAAATTGAAATTAAAAGAACTGACTGCTTACTAGGCACATCTGAATAAATTTTAAAGAATCAGACCATATTTTCTCTAATAAATCAATAAAATAACAATAACAAAAATAAAATACATTTGGAAATATAAAAACTTAATTTTAAATGACTTGTGAGTGAAAGAAGAAATGATTAATTATTTCTTAAATATTTAGAAAAGATTATAATGCAATATGTGCAGTAGTTTAAAAGTTATTCATCAAAATCATTAAGCAAAAGAGGTTTTAAGTATTACCAAGTATAAGAGATATGGACAACAATGAATGTAGGAAAGAGATCAAAATCATTAAGATATCTTTACTAACAATTAAGAAAGGATAAAATTAATTGGCTAAGTATCAAAATTGAGTAGGTTTTCATGTTGTTGATTTTGCATAACAAATGCAAAACAGGGAAGAAGATTACTTTTAAAATTATTAAATTGTTAAAATTATACTACAATTAGTACCATAATACAAAGAAAATGGAAAGTTAAAACATGATAAAAAATTGGTTCTTTGGCGGGAAAGAAAACTAATTGGGTAGAAAAACCATCAGCAATTTAGATCAAGAAGTATTGAGACAAATAAATATTAATAACTAATAATGAGGTAGGGGTCTAAGTATTACAAATACAAATATTAAAATATACTCAATGAAATAATACATTTGAAAATTAAGAAAAGTCAAACATCTTTTAGAAAAATATTAGTTAAAAGTAATATAAAAATAGAAACTGAATTTTCTCATGACTCTTACAGAAAAAATTATTTTAAAGATTTTATTTATGTATTTGACAGACAGAGATCACAACTAGGCAGAGAGAGAGGAGGAAGCAGCTCCCTGCTGAGCAGAGAGCCCAATGCCAGGCTCAATCCCAGGACCCTGAGTTTAACCCTGAGCCACCCAGGCACCCCCAGAAATTTAATCATTAGTTTAAAATCCATCCAAAAATTCACTGAGTGTGGATGTTTTTAAAAGAAGAGTTTAGCAGATATTTAAAAAACTGGTAACACTGATTATTTTTAAATTATTCTGGAAAATAGGACAAAAAGAAATAGCTTACAATGTGTTTTTATAACTAGAATTTATTTTATTACTTAAATCAGAAAATGAATGTAAGAAAGGTACATTTTACCATAAAACATAAATGGTATACTTAGATAAGAAATCCTAAACATAAGTAAGCTGGATGTACAACTATATAAAATAATTCTGCTTTGTGAACATGTTGTGAGTATTCCAGTAATGGAAGAAAATCAATTAATGTAATAATAAAATTTGCACATATGATTTTTCAAAATAATAGAATAAAACAGAAAACCTATATGATCATGTCAATATAATATATATATTTTTTTAAGATTTTGTTTATTTGACAGAGAGATCACAAGTAGACAGAGAGGCAGGCAGAGAGAGAGTGAAGGAAGCAGGCTCCCTGTTGAGCAGAGGGCCTGATGTGGGGTTCAATCCCAGGACCCTGAGATCATGACCTGAGCCAAAGGCAGAGGCTTAAACCACTGAGCCACACAAGCACCCTATAATATTTCTATATAAATCAATCCCCTTATTTTGAAAAAGGCTTATTAGCAAAGCAACGATAGATAACGTATTTACCTGATAAAGAAGATGTGTAGCCTTTGTGGGTTTATATGCTATGCATGAATTCAAAATGCATACACACACTTAATTTAATATTTAATGGTGACACTTCAGGGATACCTTAGAAAACCAGAAATGAAACCTAACATTCTATATTATTTTCTATTCAACATTCTATTAAAAGTTGTAGTCATTGTAATCCAAACTAACGACAGTCACTATTTGAATAATATAAAATGATTTATGTAGAAAAAATAAATAAGTTTAGCAAGGTGTCTAGATGCATGATTAATAAAAAATAAAATCAATCTTTGTTATAAGTCAGAAAAAGCTAGAAAATATATAAGTAGTTATTTATCACACAAAATAAGGTATTTAACAATAAATACAACAAAAGATTAACATAAAATTTATGAAAAATGTAATAATATTAAATGACATCAGAGAATGCTCAAATAAATGGAAAGATACATTCATTAATAGAAAACTCAATATATTAAGGATCTCAGTTATATTCAAACATACAAATTGTGATGAGTTTTTTTCAGAGAACTAAATGAATATAAAATTTATATAGAGGTTCCAATGACCAAGATGAGACAAGATATTTATAGAAAAGCATAAGAAGGCCTAAACTTTGCAGTGGAAGATATCACAAATTAAAGTTACAGTAGCAGCACAGTGAGGTATTGGCAAAGGGATAAACAAATAAACCAAAGGAATAAAATAGGGAGCCCAGGAGCAGACTTCAACATATATTGAAACTTGGCATATAATATAGTTGACAGTCATTTTTCTTTTATATTTTATTTACTTATTTGAAGTAGACAGAGTGAGAGAGAGAGAAAGAACAAACGGGGGAGGAGCAGAGGGACAATCAGACCTCCGCTGAGCAGGGAGCTTGAGTGACTCGATCCCAGGGCCCTGAGATCATGACTTGAGCTGAAGACAGACGCCTAATTAACTAAGCCACCCAGGTGCCCCAACAGTCATTTTAGAAAGAAGTAGAATTTAATCTCTGGAATCAGATTTCTCACTATTGGGGAAAGAATTTAGATAAACAAGAGAGATATTCTAGAATGATCCCTGTGATACTGTGTTGGAGAAACAAATCTGAACTCTTGTTGAACTAAATGGATTTTAGAGTCAGATAGATACAGAAATGAACATTCAAATGCATATTTATGGGATTGTATATATACATATAACACTAATTCTGCTGAGCAGACCTAGAAGCAATGCAGTGGAAATGAGCACAGTCATTACTAAGCTTTTTATTTCTAAATACTATGTCTAGTGGAAAAAAACCAGAACTCCTTGGGAAAATGGCTGAATCTACTAACGGATTAAGAAAAGTACACGGTGGCCCCTTGGAGTATCTTGTTGTAACAAACATTAGAGAAGTGTTCATAAGACATAAGGATGAGTGAGATATGCCGTAGAGTCACAGGAACCAACTAGAAAAAGCTGTCAGTGGCCAAAACTGGAAAAACTTGCATAAAAAAATGTAACATAGTATTGGATCATAACCAAAGTAGAAAATAAATATTCATGTCTATAATGATGAATAAATGAATCAATAAATGGAGGAGAAAGATAAATCTTTCTTACATAATATTTCCAAATATTATGTACATGTACTCCCTTGTATATGAGGTGAAGTTTAATTCTCGTTCACTCATCCTTGAGGATAGGCTAGATTAATTACTTCCAAATAAAAGAATAGGGAAAGGAAAAGAAATATTAGTGACTTTACAATGGAGGAATTCAGCAAATGCCACTGAATTAAGTAACTACAGTTAACACCTAAATCATGTGATATCATATATACCTGATACCTTATAATGAGAAGGGTACTTCATTTCTTTGTAAAAGTCCAGTCTAATCATGAGAAAAATAGACCATCTAATATTGAGGGAACATTCTACAGATACCTAATCAGTTTTCCTCATGACCATTAAAGTCAGAAACTATAAAGAAAGTGAGAAACTTTCGCAGGCCAGAGGATACTGGGGAGATATGATGAAATGCAAAGATGGTGCTCTGGATTGGATCTTGATGCAGAGAGAGGACATTGATGGAAAAACTTGAAAATCCTAATGATAGAAAAACTGTGATATAATGGTATATCAATACCAGTTTTCTAGTTTGATAAATATACCACAGTAATGTAAAATGCTAAAAATGGATTTGATTGGATGAGGGTTATATAGGAACACTCTGTATTTCTCTGTAAATCTGTTTATTGAAATATAAAAAGTTTACTTTTAAAAAAATTGAAACCTGAAAAATAAAAAAAAATAAAAACTTAAAGTCTGAAAACATAAAAAGAAATGGCAAAAGTGTAAGGAGTACTGGATGTTGTATGGAGGTGTTGAATCACTGTATTACACACCTGAAACTAATATTACACTATATGTTAACTAACTGGAATGTAAATAAAAACTTAGAAAAATAAAATTTAATTCAAGTATAGTTAACTTATAGTGTTATATTAGTTTCAGATGTGCATTACACTAGTTCAGTAATTCTGTATATTACTCGGTGCTCATCAGGGAAAGTGTACTCTTTTTTTTTTTTTTTTCAGTGTAACAGAATTCATTGTTTATGAACCACACCCAGTGCTCGGTGCAATACATGCCATCCATCATACTCACCACCTGGCTCCCCCGCCCTCCCACCCCTCGCCCCTTCAAAACCCTCAGATTGATTTTTAAAGTCCATAGTCTCTCATGGTTCATCTCCCCTTCCAATTTCCCTCAACTCCCTTCTCTCCATCTCCCCATGTCCTCCATGTTATTTGTTATGCTTCACAAATAAGTGAAACCATATGATAATTGACTCTCTCTGCTTGACTTATTTCACTGAGCATAATCTCTTCCAGTCCTGTCCATGTTGCTACAAAAGTTGGGTATTCATCCTTTCTGATGGAGGCATAATACTCCATAGTGTATATGGACCACATCTTCCTTATCCATTCGTCCCTTGAAGAGCATCTTGGTTCTTTCCACAGTTTGGTGACCGTGGCCATTGCTGCATAAACATTGGGGTACAGATGGCCCTTCTTTTCACTACCTCTGTATCTTTGAGGTAAATACCCAGTAGTGCAATTGCAGAGTTATAGGGAAGCTCTATTTTTAATTTCTTAAGGAATCTCCACACTGTTTTCCAAAGTAGCTGCACCAACTTGCATTCCCACCAACAGTGTAAGAGAGTTCCCCTTTCTCCACATCATCTCCAACACACGTTGTTTCCTGTCTTGCTAATTTTGGCTGTTCTAACTGGTGTAAGGTGGTATCTCAATGTGGTTTTAATTTGAATTTCCCTGATGGCTAGTGATGAACATTTTTTCATGTGTCTGATAGCCATTTGTATGTCTTCATTGGAGCAGTGTCTGTTCATGTCTTCTGCCCATTTTTTGAGATGATTATCTGTTTGTTCTATGTGTGCTGAGTTTAAGAAATTCTCTGTAGATCCTGGATATAAACCTTCTGTCTGTACTGTCATTTGTGAATATCTGCTCCCATTCTGTGGGTTGCCTCTTTGTTTTGTTGACTGTTTCCTTTGCTGTGCAGAAACTTTTCATCTTGATGAAGTCCCAAAAGTTCATTTTTTATTTTGTTTCCTTTGCCTTTGGAGACATATCTTGAAAGAGGTTACTGTGGTTGACATCGAAGAGGTTACTACCTACGTTCTCCTTTAGGATTCTGATGGATTCCTGTCTCATGTTGAGGTCTTTTATCCATTTCGAGTTTATCTTTGTGTAAATGGTCGAGTTTCATTCTTCTACATATAGCTGTCCAATAGGGAAAGTGTATTCTTAATCCCCTTCATCTATTTCACTCAATATCCTTCATCTATTTCACTCAATAACCCCCGCCTACCTCCCCTCTGGTAACCATTGATTTGTTCTCTATAGTTAAGAGTCTGATTTTTTTATATGTCCCCTTTTTCTTTGTTGATTTGTTTTGTTTCTTAAATTCCATGTTAAGAGTGAAATCCTATGGTGTTTATCTTTCTCTGACTGACTTATTTTTATTTGACTTAGCATTATACTCTCCAGATCCATCCACACTGTTAAAATGGTAAGCTTTCATTCTCTTTTATGGTTCAGTAATATTCTGTGCGCGTGTGTTTATATGCCACCTTTTTCCATTCATCTGTTGATGAGCACTTGGGCTGTTTCCATAATTTGGCTAATTTAAATCATGCTGCAATAAACATAAAGGTGCGTATATCCTTTCAAATTAGTGTTTTTTTCATTCTTTGGGTAAATATCCAGTATACAGTTACTAGATCATATGGCGTGATGCTATTTTTAAGTTTTTGAGGAACCTCCATACTATTTTCCATAGTGGCTGCATCAGTTTGCATTCCTAACAACAGTACACAAGGCTTCCTTTTTCTCCACATCCTCACCAATACTTTTTATTTGTGGTTTTTATTTTAGCCATTCTGTACACACACACACACACACACACACACACACACATACACACACACATATTTTAGAGAGAGAGAGTGAGAAAGCATGAGTGTGTGGTGGGAGGGGCAGAGGGAGAAGGTGGAAGAAACTTAAACAGACTTTGCATGGAGTACGGAACTGATGTGGGGCTTGATTTCACAACCCTGGCATTATGACCTGAGCCAAAACTCAGGAGTCAGATGCTTAACCAATTGCACCAACTAAGTGGTGCCCCTGATTTTAGCCATTGTTAAAAGTATGAGATTATAACTCAGTATAGATTTGATTTGCATTTCCTTGATGATTACTGATGTTGAGCATCTTTTCATATGTCTGCTGGCCATCTATACATCTGCTTTAGAGAAATGTCATTTAATGTCTTCCGCCCATTTTTAATTGGATTATTTGTGGAGATTTTTGGTGTTGAGATATGTGAGATGCATCAGTTCATTATATGTTTGGAGCACTAATCCTTTATTGGATCTGTCATTTGCAAATATTTTCTCTCACTCAGTTGGTTATCTTTTAGTTTTGATGATTGTTTCCTTTGCTGTGCAGTTTTTTGTTGTTGTTGTTGTTGTTTGTTTGTTTGTTTTTGTATTTTCATGTAGTCCCAATAGTTTATTTATGTTTTGTTTCCCTTGCCTCAGGAGACCTATCTAGGGAAATGTTGCTATGGTCAGTGGCAGAAAAATAACTGCCTGTGCTGTCTTTTAGAATTTTTATGTTTTCAGATCTCACATTTAGGTCTTTAATCCATTTGAGTTTATTTTTGTGTATGGTGTAAGAAAGTGGTCCATTTTCATTATTGCATGTATCTGTCCAGTTTTCCTAAAACCATTTGCTAAAAGACTGTCTTTGCCATTGCATATTCATGCCTCCTTTGTTGAGTATCAATTGACCATATAATTGTGGGTTTATTTCTGGGCCCTCTATTTGTTCTATTGAACTTGGTGTCTATTTTTGTGCCAATACCATACTGTTTTGATTACTACAGCTTTATATTATATCTTGCAATGTCAGATTGTGACACCTCCTGTTTTATTATTTTTCAAAATTTCTTTGGTTAATCACGGTCTTTTGTGGGTCCATGGAAATTTTAGGATTATCTGTTATACTGTGAAAATGCTGTTGATATTTTGATAGGGACGGCATTAAATCTGTAGATTATTTTGGGTTCTATGGATATTATGATAATATTTGTTCTCCCAGTCCATGAACATGGAATAGCTTTTCATTTTATTCTGTCATCTTCAGTCTTTCATCAGTGTTTTACAATTCTCAGAGTACACGTCTTTCACCTCTGTGGTAAAATTTATTCCTAGTTATTTTATTATGTTTGGTGCAATTGTTAATGGGATTGTTTCCTTAAATTTTATTTCTCTTACTTCATATTAGCATATAGAAATACAACTGGTTATCGTGTGTTGATTTTCTTTCCTGCAGCCTTACTGAATTCACTTATCTATTCTTGTAATTTTTGGTAAAGACTTTATGATTTTCTGTACGTAGGATAATGTCATCTGCAAATAGTGAAGGCTTTACTTCTTTACCAATTTGGATGCCTTTTATTCTTTTTCTTCTCTGATTGCTATGGCTGGGACTTCTACTACCATGCTGAATAAAAGTGGTGAGAGTATATACATCCTTGTCTTTTTCTTCATTGTAGGGGGAAAGTTCTCAGTTTTTTACTCATGGCCTTTATTATGTTGAGTTATGTTTCCTGTAAAACTACTTTGTTGAGGATCTTTATATTGAATAGATATCATACTTTTTCAAATGCTTTCTCTGCATCTCGGTAAATAATCATATGGCTTTATGTTTTCTCTTATTTATGTGACATATCATGTTGATTGATTTGAAAATATTGAACCACCCTTGTATCCCAGGAATAAATCACATTTGAATGATATTTTAAAGTATTGTTGGACTTGGTTTGTTAATATTTCATTGAGGATTTTTGCATCTACATTCATCAGAGGTATTGGCATATAGTTTATATTTTTGTAATGTCTCTTCTGGTTGGAGGGTTCCCTTTATGATTATATAGTTTCCTTCTTGGTTTTTTGTTACAGTCTTTGTTATAAAGTGTTTTTGTTTTTGTTTTCTGATATAAGGTTTGCTACCCAGCTTTCTTTTCACTTCTATGTGGAAGTAAAAATGGAACATTTTTCCATCCCTTCACTTTCAGGGTGCATGTGGATTTAGATCTGAAATGAGTCCCTTGTAGATAGCATTTAGATGGGTCTTCTTTTTTATCCATTCCATCACCTCATGTCTTTTGATCAGAGTGTTTAGTCCATTTATATTTAAAGCAATTATTGATAGATATATACTTATTGCCATATTGTTACTTGTTTTATGGTTGCTTTTGTAGGTCTTCTCTGTTTCTTCTTTCTCTTGCTTTCTTCTCTCAGTATCCTGGCTTTCTTTAGTGATAAACTTGTACTCCTTGTCTTAATTTTTTGCATATCTATTCCAGTTTTTTATTTCTTTTTTTTTTTTTAAAGATTTTATTTATTTATTTGATAGAGATGACAAGTAGGCAGAGAGACAGGCAGAGAGACAGGAGGAAGCAGGCTCTCCAAGGAGCAGAGAGCCCAATGCGGGGCTCGATCCCAGGACCCTGGGATCATGACCTGAGCTGAAGGCAGAGGCTTTAACCCACTGAGCCACCCAGGCGCCCCTCCAGTTTTTTATTTCTTATCATTAGACTTTTATGTAACATTCATACATATAGAAGTCTGTATTAAGTTGATGGTTGCCTAAGTTTGAAGCTATTCTTTACTCCTCTCCTCACTACCCAGAGTTTTAATTAAAGTTATCATACTTTACATCCTTTTTACTTTATGAACTCCTTGACTGATTTTTATAGATATATTTAATTTTCCTTCTTCTTACTCATAATTAGGGTCTTTCTTTTCCACTTATAGAATCTCCTTTGACATTTCTTGTAGGGCTGGTTTAGTGGTCCTGAATTCCTTAAATTTTTTTGTTATTGTTGGGAAACTTTTTATCTCTTCTATTCTGAGTGATAGCCTTGCTGGATATAGTATTCTTGGTTGAATTTTTGTTTGTTTTGTTTTGTTTCTTTCAAGATTATGAATGTATCATGCCACACTCTTCTGGCCTGTAAAATTTCTGTTGAAAAATCCACTGATAGCCTTATGGGGTTTCCTCTGTATGTAGTTGCTTTCTTTTCTCTTGCTGCTTTTAAAAGTATCTTTTTATCATTACTTCTTGCCATTTTAATTACTTTAGGTTTTGGTGTGGGCCTTCTTGGGTGGATTTTGTTGAGGGCTGTGTGCCTCCTGGATCTGGATTTCAGTTTCTTTCCCCATATTTGAAAAGTTTTCACCTTTTATTTCTTCAAGTAAATTTCAGCCCTCTTTTCTCCCTCTTTTCCTTCTGGGATCCCTATCATGCAAATGTTACACACTTGATGGGTGTGCTGAGTTGCTTTAGTCTGTCTGTCTATCTGTCTATCACCTACCTATCTATCATCTATTTATTTTTCTTCTCTCTAGGTCAGCCTGATTGTTTATCAATACTCTTTCTTCCAGGTTGCTGATCTGTTCTTCTGCTTCCTCTAGTCTATTATTTATTCATTCTTTTGTGTTTTAGTTATTGAGTTCTTCATCTGTGCCTGATTCTTTTCTATATCATCTGTCTCCATTGAAAGTCTCCCTGGAACTCTGCAGTCTTAAGTCTGATGAGTGTCTTTATGATGATTACTTTAAAGTCTTTATCGGGCATAGTACTTACCTCAGTGTCATTTAGCTCTCTTGCTATGACTTTTTCCTGTTCTTTTATGTGACACTTACTCTTCTGTTTCCTCATTTGGTCTACCTTTCTATGTCTGTTTCTATGTGTTAGGAAAGCCAACTATGTCTCCTCCTCTGGAAAGTAGTAGTCTTGAAGATGAGGTGCTTTAGTCCCCTGCAGTGTAATGTTCTCTGTTCACCAGAATCTGACACTTCAGGAGCATTTCCTGTATATGCTGCATGTGTGTTACTGTTGCGGCTGAGCTACATTTTGCCTTCGGTCCAGTCCTTTTCAATGGCTGTCTTTGGCTGTTGTATGTAGGGTTTGATTCCTGTGTGTTAGTTGGCCAGTTTGGGACTTCCTTGTGCTTGAGTTCAGTCACATCAAGCATTTGCCAGAGATGCAGTAACACTGAACTCCATGGTGCTTTTCCTATGTTGTCTCCTGAAAAGCTTTCATTGATAGGCAGGGCCTGCAGTCAGACCCAATATCTATTCCAAGCCCATTGCTGGGGCCACAGTTGGACTGGTATGTGTAGTTTTCTTCCCCTCTCTCTGGAGCATGAGTCACTTTGGACTGCTACTGGCCACTGTCAGAGCTGATTATACACTGTCAGTCTTACGGCATCACCCTGGATTGACTCCAGCCAAGGGCATATTGGAGGGAGCAGTTCTACAGAAGAATATGGGGCCAAGTGAGTGGGGCCAGCAAGGTCTACTCATTCACTGCATGAAGGGACGTGGAGGTGCTTGGAAAAGCTCCTGTTGAGGCCCGCTATGTTGGAGGTAGGGGACCTGAGAAAACTACAGTAGTGGGACACTCTATTAGAAAATGAGGTGAAGGGCACCTGGGTGGTTCAGTGGGTTAAAGCCTCTGCTTTGTCTCAGGTTATGATCCCAGAGTACTGGGATTGAGGACCGCATTGGGCTCTCTGCTCAGCAGGGAGCCTGCTTCCCCCTCTCCCTCTGACTGCCTCTCTGTCTGCTTGTGATCTCTCTCTCTCTCTCTCTGTCAAATAAATAAATAAAATCTTTAGAAAAGAAAGAAAGAAAGTGAGGTGAAAATTATTTGTGGTGTTTTGGTTCCTGCAAGTGTCTGTGTATCTCTGCTGGGGGTTGGGGGAGGGAAATGGTGCCTCCAGCATTTTTCTTCTTAGAGAAGTCCCCAAAAGTCTCTGCCTCTCCTATACAATCTTTATTAGTAAGTAAATATGCTTTGGGTTGACTAATCTCTATTAGTAAATAAATATGCTTTGAGTTGACTCCAGGCATTTTGACACTGCTGCTTCTGTGTGGTATCTCAGCTGAGCTGTTGTGGTGCTGTCTCTTTAAGGTAGGGGACTCTGTCCTTCAGCTCTCCCAAAATGAGCTTGCTGATTTTTAAAGTTCCAGGTGTTAAGCCCCACTGATTATTAGGCCCTTCTGGTTTTAAATCCAAATGTTATGGGGATTTGTCTTCTCTGGATGTATCTCTTGGGGTAAGCCTGGGGTACTTAACATAGGAGTCTGCCAGTCTCTCAATTAGCACCTCCTCAATTAGCACCTCTCAATTAGCATATCTCTCCCTCCTGTGGATAATTCCAAAGGTCCATGGGGTTCTGGACCACAAGAGCATCCTTCCTACCCTCTCTGATGTGACCTTTTCTCTACATTTAGCTGTGGAGAATCTGATGTGCCAGTCTCCAACTCATTTTTACACTAATGTAGTTGTTATCTAGTTGTAGCTGTGGTGAGATTAAAATCTTCCTACTCTGTCTACCTCCCCAAAAGTTATGAAAGACATTTTTAAGATGTTCTTCCCATTAGTAGTCATATAATTTCAAATTCAAACCACTGCTTACAATGACAGAGAATACAATACCAATGTTGGTGAGAATGTCAAACAGTAACCATATTTATTTGTGGTTAAAGTACCTACTATAAATACATATTAGAAGATGCTTAGCAAAATATAGTAGTCAGAGATGTGTATAACAGCCATTCTGTTCTTGTATATACACTAGAGAAACTTAAATCCATAGAATACACGTATACAAGTGTTTGTAGCATTGTTTTTAATAAGAAAAAAGTATGTGGGGGAACCTACATATATATCTATTGGCAGAGAATAATAAATAGAATATATTCATATATTCATTATATGTTCATATAATGAGCTACTGCACAGAAGTAAATATGAATAAAATAACAGCACATATTAACACTTATGAATTTTACAAATGTGATTTTTTTCTTGGAATAATATAAGTTGCTGAGGATATACATCATGGGCTCAACTTCTTTAAAGTTTAGAAACACACAAAGTAACATCATTGTATCCTTATAAATGCATATGTATAGAGCAATGTTATGAAAGTTGGATCAGAATCATAAACAAAATTTGGATAGAAAAAATTTCTGTGATGGAACTAAAGAAAATAGATCAGGGAAGGAACTTCAGCAGTATTAGCAATGTAAATTAAGCAAAGTGATGGGTATATACATGTATATTGTTTTATTCCTTATACATTTGCATGTATTTAATCTTTTATAGCAACGTATTTTATATATGTTAAATTTTTCTTACCATTCGAACTGCCCCATTCTTAACAGGATTTCGTTTACTGCCTTTCTTAAAATATTTTACTAGAACTACATACTATGATAAAAGTATTAAAAACATAAGATCTATTATATTCTTTTATGTGTATACATCAACTCTACTAATGTTCTTGAAAGTGAAATATTTATTCTCTTTTATGTTGTGTGCTATTATTTACCTTGTCATCCAAAAAAAATCTTTAAGCCCTTTCCATGTGTGTTGATGTGGATTACTGTCAGTGTTTTTTCTTTAGTTGATTCTGAATACATGGTGGAATTTAAAAATTAAAGCAAATGCTAATCTTGAATAGTAAATGTCAATGCTCTGCTGAATGTGTGTCTCCTGGAAATGGCCAGAGGTTATTTTTCAAGAGGCCTCTCATTATGTTGCTCATATATTCATGAATTTACCATGGAGCAGGATCTGACCCTTCTATTGGCAGGGTCAGAAAACTGATTATATAATTAAACCATAATAGATCTCTCACTTGTGAAAATACTAATCGAGCTCTTAATATTGATCTATAAAATCAGAACAACAATTTAGTCAAAAATGTATTTAACTCTTAATAAAGGAATCTTGATTTGGTGTTAATGGCTTGTTCTTTCCCTGTAGGCAAAGCCATAATGGAAAACAGTACTAAACTATTTGAACAGAACGTTGTTTTGAGAACATTTTATAAGGGCAAACATAAATGAATGTCATATTTGGTGGCTTCAGGATAACATGTTTATTAACATACTACTAATAATCATCTTAGTAATGGAATGTGAATATTTGAAACCTATTAACTAAGATTCTTTCTCTCCTGACCAGGGCTAGAATAGTAATAGTCAATGTTTGCCTCTGTGACTCTTTTTTTACTCATGATTGATACTTCATACTTGACATATTTTTAAATAAAGTATAATATATACTATTCTTAGGTATATAGCATATTAATTAAATATTTGCATTCATTGAGAAATAATCACCATAATAAATTTAGTTACCACCTGTCACTATACAAAGTCACAATTTTTTATATAATGGAATTCTTTTTAGTGATAAAAAAAATGAAATCTTGCTCTTTGCAACCATGTGGCTGAACCTTGAAGGTTTTATGCTAAGTGAAATAAGTCAGACAAAGAAAGACAAATACCATATAATTTTACTTATGTATGCAGTCTAAAAACATAAGTGAACAAAACAAAACAAAACAAAACTCAAACAAACAGAACAGGGTGGAGGGGCAGGGTTGGAGGTAAGCAAAATGGAGGAAGGAGGTCCAGAATTACAAACTTTATAATAAAATAAGTAAGTCATGGGAATGTAATATATAGCATGGTGATTTTTAAAAAAAAAAATTCATTTATTCATTTATTTGAGAAAGAGAGAGCATGAGCAGGGAAGGAGCAGAGGGAGAGGGACAAGTAGACCTCAAGCTGAGCACAGAGCCCTACAGAGAGCTCAATACTATGACCCTGAGATCATGACCTGAGTTGAAATCAAGAATCAGATGCTTAACTGACTGAGCCACTCCAATGTCCCAGCATGGTGATTATAGTCAATATCGCATTGCATATTTAAAAGTTGCTAAGAGAATAAATATTAAAAGTTCTCATTAAACAACAAAGAGGACCTATTCTTTTTTGAAATAAGATTACTTAGCCAAATTACAACTCTTGGAATTGTTTTGTTTGGGAAGGCTAAGACCTTGCCTGTCTTTCAGGTGACTTTGTATAAATCTGCTTTGATACATTTTGTTGATTTTCAAATGGAACTTTCACAGGACATCTGATATCCTTTGTTTCTTATTTGCATCTAATGTCTGTCACCCAACATAATAGCTATTACTTCCAGTTTTGTGTTGGCTGCAATTTTAATAATCTAAATCATTGATAAAAATGTAAAACAGAGCAGAGGCTAAAACCTCTTTTGCATACTACTAGAATTTGTTTTCTCTCTTGACAGAATTATAGCTCTTTCTGAACATGACCAATCATTGACAACTCCATTCAAATTCCCTGCCTTCCAACAAAATGACTTTTTGTTCCTATGACCTTATGTTAGACCTTCTGAAATGCCTTTCTGAAGTCCAGATGTACGATACCCAAAAAGTTTCTCAAAAAGTTTCTCAAACTAATAGCTCAGTAAAGTTCCATAGAAGAAAATACAGTTGATCTGAAGTGATCTAGTCTTTGTGTCCACATATCCTTGGTTAGTTCTTTCAATTTTAAGAATATAACATCTTTTTTTGAAACTTTATGGTATATCTTATTTCACAATTGTTGACATACTAAAATTCATAAATTTATAAATGGCCCTTCTACTCATGCAAGAAGCAGCCTAAGAATTATTTGAGATTCTGCTGTCCCTTCTCTTTTCTGATTTTCTACCAGCAAATCAGGGGTACATCAAGTCCATTCACTCTGCTGTCTATATTCCTACATATCAGAAAAATCTGTATGATGGATGTCATAGGACTGAATTGCGCCCCTTCTTCCAAAATCATAGGCTAAAGCCCTAGTTCCCAATGTGACTGCATTTAGAGACAGAGCTTTTAAAGAGACAATTAAAGTTAAATAAGGTTACAAAAGTGGGGCCTGAATTTAATGGGATAGGTGTCAATATAAAAGATAATGAGACTAGGAGAGTATACACACGCACACACACACACACACACACACACACACACACACAGCGGGGCGGGGGGGTGGGCAAATGTGGATAAAACCTGAAAGCAGTCATCTGCAAGCCAAAGAGAGAGATCTTCAAAGAAATCCAAACTGACTGCAGATACCTTGATATATGACTTGCAGAGTCCAAAACTTAGAAAAAATAAATTTTAGTTGTTTAAACCATTCACTCTGTGGTAGTTTGTTTTGGAAGCTCTTGCTAATAAATGGTAATATTATATTTAGACTACCTTGTATAAAGTCATCACCTGTAATAATTATATCTTCTTGAAAAATTTCTAATCTCCCCTTAATTTAGGTTTTTTGTTTCTATGTCAGTGGTATACTTTTATATTTATCCTAAGTAGTGTGTCTTGCCTTCCATTTTTTATCAAGAACAATTAAGTATGTTATCAGTGTGCCCTCTGAATGCACGCTCACTTTTAAATAGATGTCTTGTTTCTTCTTTGTTAAAAAAAACTTTGAGCTAGTATATAAAAATCATTTTTTAATTCATAAACTACCTCAAATTATGACTTGTTTTATAATTACTCAAGCAGAAATAACTCCCTTCTTATTGAATAGTGATATTATTTTGTTCTTTTAATCATGGCACCCATAAATGTAATTATTGTAATATATATAAATGTTTCTTAGCTTTCTTACTGTAGTATATATTCCTTGAGCACAGAGATTTGGCTTTTCTCACTTCTGTTTTCTTTTCTGTGTTTACTAAAATTTCCTTTCAGCTAATAGAATAATTAAATACTGTGGTAATTTATATATATTTTTTAATTTTATCAATCCATGGTACTATTTAATGTTTTCTAAGGATTTTTTTTTTCTTAAAGATTTTATTTATTTATTTGACAGAGATCACGAGTAGGCAGAGAGGCAGACAGAGAGAGAGGAGGAAGCAAGCTCCCTGCTGAGCAGAGAGCCCGATGTGGGGCTCCATCCCAAGACCCTGAGAACATGATCTGAGCAGAAGACAGAGGCTTTAACCCACTGAGACACACAGGTGCCCCTGTTTTCTAAGAATTTTAAGCAAGCAATGTTTTCTAAAACTTCTGCACATCTAAGAAAGCATAGAGGCAGTAAAGGTGGTAAGGATTTTCTATGGGAAGAATTTCTTTGGTGAACAAAGTGAGCATAGTGGATTCAAGTGAAAGCAGATTAGACCATGTTAAGTGGAATTGTCATATTAGTCAATGAAGAAAATAAATGGGCTAGAAAAATATTTTGAAATGTTAATTACTGTTTTCTTCTGTAGTTTCTTAAATCTGCATCAATCCCACATTCCTTCCTGTGTTTCTCTCTAATTTGTTATCTTTTCTTTACTGTTCTCTATAGTCTAATTCTCTTGGGGTTACTTTGTTATTTGTCTGCTGTCTTGATGCATTCAGCTTTCATTCAGATTATATTCAAAACTTGTGAAAGTGTGAACCAAAATGTGAGATGTCAATATAATAGGTGTAGACACCTGAAGATGCAAGAACATCAAGGAAGCAGTAGACCAGAAGACATCAAATGAGAATTTTGTAGATCCATTTTCAATGCTAGTGTCACGGCAACACAAAGATCTGTCTGTCTGGCTTACAGAAATTTGGTTTACTCCTTTTGACAGAGTAAATCCAAGAATTATTGTATAATAACTTATAGCAGCAATAGTGGATTTCCTGGTATTAAGAGTAGGCAGGTGATTAGCAGTTAATTGCAAAAGGAGGAAAAAAAGAGGTGGCCACACTTATTTATATCAAAATCAGGTGAATTAGATCATAACAGTTAAAGTACTAACATAAATATTTCAGCTTTATTTTAGCCCAGTTGGAGGGATAGTCTGGTTAGAAAACTATGGAGGTAATAAAAAACTAGCAGTGTCACTTATGAATGAAAACCATCTCTTTTCATTTATACCGTAGACATAAAAATAGGAATCAGAGTGATAAAAGTAAGAACGTAAAATATTAAACCAAAAGAAAACACCAAGCAGATTTCCATCTTTCTAGAAAGCTATCTCTCCTAATTTTTATTTATTCCCTTCAGTGGTTATCTATACATACGTATGATTTTAGAAAATGATTACAGCATAGATAAAATTATATATATTTTGCTTTAAGAAGAGAAAATATTTCAAATATTATAACATGATATTAGGGAGGTTTTTGAACTTCTATAAAAGTGAGAAAAACATTATTTAAAAAATCAGATCTCTAGATATAGTGATAGAAGTAAAGGAATTTCCATTTATTATTAAACAGGTTAAAATGAAGTATTTCCAAGCAAATATTTAATATGGATGTGTTACCGTTGAGGTGATACCAAGACCTCCAATAATCCAAGTTGGACATTTCCAGCTTAAAACTGGGGAATTATTCCAGGCAAATTTTGAAGTATAATTTTCCTCTTGTTATTCTATAATATAAGGTGTATATCAGAAGCAATGTAGTTACTTTCAGTGGCTTTGAAACAAACTCAGTGTGTGGTATATATGGTATATGTGATATATATGGCATATATATGTAGTAGTTCTTAGCTTCCATTTGAGTACAGGTCAGTGTTTCTATTTAATGGGCAAGATGTCACTGTCTGAGATATCACATAAAAATTGGAACCAAATAATCATAAACTCTTAACTAAAGTTGAATTTGATCCAGAATTCTCTTCCCTCTACTAAATTGCAACTTTGGTTGCTACAGATACTTAATATCTGTAGTCAGATATTAACTATTTGATGAATGTTTTTGGGTTACAAGATGACCATGTACTATATAATTAGAAGAGAAAAAAACAGTTCAATGGGGCTCCTGGGTGGCTCAGTGGGTTAAAGTGTCTGCCTTTGGCTCAGTTCATGATCTCAGGGTCCTGGGATGGAGCCTCACATCAGGCTCTCTACTCAGCGGGGAGCCTGCTTCCTCTCTCTCTCTCTCTCTCTCTCTCTCTCTCGTCTGCCTCTCTGCCTACTTGTGATCTCTCTCTGTCAAATAAATAAAATAAAATCTTAAAAAAATAAAAGTTTATCAAGATGTTTGACATCACATAAAACTGATTTTGAAGAGTGGGGAATTCTGAACACAAATTGACTCTAGAAGAGTCAAGGTCTAACACATAGAGAATCTGTTCTGTTTCACTACTTCCAGTTTATAGAACACTGTACAGGGGTGAAAAAATACAAACAAGATCTTTGCCTCTGTCCTGATACAGTATTCAACGTTTTTTGTGATGTTTTATTGTATTCTGAGTGATTTGGCTTGTATTGAAAAGCAGTTCAGAAGCTCTCAGATGAGGATAATGTCTGTTGAGGATAACTGATGCTGGCTTCCATGGAAATGCTAATTTGATAACAGTCACTGCCAATCAGTCGCCTTGAGTTACTGTTCTAGCACTTCTAGATGCGGTATATAATGAAAAAATCCTCCCTACAGTAGTTAGACTGTTTTCAAAGTAGAAAGGGTTGTTATATAGGTTCAGGTAAAGAGTTTCTGAGCAGGAAAAATAATCATAATGAGCCTAAAGTAAAACAAAAAAGGGATTTAGAAAATCCTTCTGGGTCTCATTTTTATAAAAGATAGCATGGATTGAACAAATTCAGCCTATTACACAGTTAAAAATAAATGGATTCTTCCTGGTTTGTCTATATATATACTGTAGTTATAAAATTAAAGGCTAATCATGTATCTGTTAAAGCCATATGCATTCTTAATGTAATAGTAAGCTGTAAAAGTTTTAGTTCTCAGGGCGCCTGGGTGGCTCAGTGGGTTAAAGCCTCCGCCTTCGGCTCAGGTCATGATCCCAGGGTCCTGGGATGGAGCCCCACATCCAGCTCTCTGCTCAGCAGGGAGCCTGCTTCCCCCTCTCTCTGCTTGCCTCTCTGCCTACTTGTGATCTCTGTCTGTCAAAGAAATAAATAAAATATTGTAAAAAAAAGGTTTAGTTCTCTAATGTCCTGCTTCATTTTGAGTATTTTCCACAGCTATGTATTTGAGTTCAATAATCTTTTCATTTGGAAGATATCAGATCTTCTTTCAATCTTACTCAGTGTATTTTTTACCTCAGACCTTATAGCTTTCATCTGTAGAAGTTGTAGATCTGATTTTTTAATATTTTATTTATTTATTTGAGAGAGAGAAAGAAAGCACAGACCAGGGGAGGGGCAGAAGGACAGGGAGAAGCAGTCCCCTGTTGTGCAGAGAACTCAGTGCTAGGATCCTGGGCTCAGTCCCACGGTCCTGGGATCATGACTTGAACCAAAGGCAGACCCTTAACTGACAGCCACCCAGTCAGCCTAATTTTTTTTATCTTTTTATTTTTTTAAATCTTTTTTATTTTAAATATCTTTATAGATATTTTGTACATCTTTATTGATTCTTACCTTTCTTGATTCTTAACTTTTTGAACCTATTGAATGCAGTTTAAAAAACTATTTTATAATATTCTGTTTTTCTAATTCTAACATTTGTATCAGTTTGGGTTAAGTTTCAATTCATTAAATTGTTTGTCATTATTATGGGTCATAAGTTCCTTTTTTGCTTTTTGGATGCTTGGTAACTTCTTATTGGATGGTAGAAATCATGATATTTGCCATTAGCAGCTAGATATTTTTGTATTCTTAGAAATATTACTAAATATTTCTGTGTGACACAGTTAAGTTACTTGGAAACAGCTTGATCCTCTCCAGTCTTGCTTTAAGTTTCTTTTGGCAGGACCAGAGTAGTGCTTGGTCTAGCTCTAATATTCCCATCACTTCAGAAGACCCTTCTCTATATTCCCTATAGAATAGCGTGAATCATGAGGTATTTCAGTAGCCTGGTTAGGAACTGACACTTTCCTGGCACCATGCACTCCTGTGGCTTCTAATTTGCAAGGGCATTTCTCCCCCAGATGCAAGTAATTAACCACATACCTGCACTGATGAATACTCAGGCAAATACTTAAGAGGTACCATCTGCAGGTCTGAGACCTCTTACTGTATGTATCTGTTAACTCCTCAATAATCTGCCCTTGGCTTTTTCCCCAGGGAGTCTTAGCTTTTTCTGTTTACTGAATTGAGTCCATGGGGCCCTGACTGAGGGGAATTCTCTCAAGAAAGAAAGCGGAGAGAAGCACAGTGCTCATCTTTTTGTTTCCTGCTACTCAGTCATCATTTTGTTTGCAGTCTTGAAACTGGAGGCAAAACAGAACAAGTGTTGTAAGTTCCACTAACTGTCCAGTTGACATTTGGATACAAATCCATAAACTAATATCAGGGCTTAAATTCTGAGTTCTATGATTCAGGTCTTCTGGATACTGCAGTTCCCTGCTGAGAGCACAAACATAGTATAAATTTGTTATATAAGGCCAAACAAATTGTTCTAATTCTCATCCTGTAGGAAGTCTGACTTTTAAGGAAATACTTTGTAGTAATTCCCAAACTGCTTCACACTTACTTACTGGCCTCTAAAAACCCGTGATTATAAGAACTGGAAAATAACTCATCTCTGCCCATATTAACTAAGATTATTAGAAAAACAATCATTAGTATGATAACTCTTTATTCTAGATTGTATACAATGACAGAATACAGTCAGTAGCAAGAACCTATACCTATTACTTTGCTTCCAAACTAGTTTCTAGAACTTGAAACAGTTTAGAACTAGGGAAAAGGAACATACAAATCATAAAACACTTGAGCATTCATCCTCATATTCCAAAATGTGTATTTTTATTTAAAGCAATTATATATTTACCTTAACCTAATTGTCTCATAAATTATTAGGTATATATATGATGCAATTTATAAATATATTAGGTATATATACTATTTTTATTTTGTAAGTACTTTTATTTTTGCCTAAAGAGTCAAAAATGATCATGTTAGAAATAATAACATGTAATGTTATTAGTAGATACAACGTATTTTATTATTGGAATTTTACTGTTCCCTGTATCTTGCGTATCTTTCATCTTCAAACCATTCTAGAGTTTAGTAACACACACATACACACACAAAAAACATTGTATTCTCAACTATTCTGAGGGTAAGGAATCATCACAGAGGAGATGGCTTTTCTCTCTCCTCACATTTGGGGCTTCAACTGCAAAGACTGAAGTACCTCCGGTAACTGGATGGATAGAGCTCAGAATCATCTGGAGGTTTCTTCACTTGCATGATTGTCGGCTGGTCTAGGATGATTAAAATACTGAGTTTAACTGGGACTGGCAACAGAATGCCTAAATGTGTCTTGGCTTCTTTATAGTCTTCATTATAGCCATTCTTCTTGGTTCAAATCTCAAGCAAGATTAATCGGGAGAGTAAGTTATCCCTTTTATAACCTAGTCTCTTAAAAGTCTCTTCTACCATACTCTAATACTCTATTGGTCAGAACGGTCACAGGGTTGCCCAATTTAAGAAAAGGAGTCAGAGACCTTTCAAGTTGAAGGCAGTAGTATCAAAGAATTATGTAGCTATATATATGCGTATATCACCACATTATGGTGATCCAAAAATAGCCATGGTACTTTAAATCTTATCACAGGACAGTTAGTCTGAAAGGCCTGGACAAACTTTACTCCACCCGAAAGTTGTTTACTCCACCCGAAAGTTGTTTACTCCACCCGAAAGTTGTTTGCGCCCAAAAGTGTTATCAACCGGCAACTTCTGCTTCTGTAAAAGTGCTTGCTCATCGCTTGGGCTAACTAGCTACTTTCGCTTCTGTTTGAATGCTTGTTTGATGGCGCTCGCGGGCTCCCAACACCAATCAACCAACACCAGGTATGATTTTTAAATTTGTTTGTACCCCACCCAAAACTTGTTTGTACCTGCTTATAAAAACCCTGCACTTACTCTGCCTGACACCTCAGCGTCACCGGCAACGAGTGCGCGGAGGTCCGGGTTCCAACTCGCAATAAACGACCCTTGCTGTTTGGCTTTGACCCGTGTCTCTGGTGGTCTTCAGAGGAGGGCGTACAACGCGCTCGGCATTACAAGTCCAAATTTGACTTTCTTCCAACCACAGCTTCTACACTGTTTCTAGTTTCTTATCTATTTTCTTTTTTGCTTCTACAGAGCTAAAATTTAAAAGTGGTAGAGTAGAAGTATTGCCCAGTGTGATCCTTATTAGAAAAAAATGAGATTCTTTAATTCAGTTGGGCATCTAGAACCTAGACAGAAACTTTTCAGTATTGGGTGCACTAATCTCTTAATCTCTAGCTTCATAAATATTGCTATCAAGTTGTTTTAATTTGATATACCTTGAATGGCTCATCTATACTGGTCCATACAACCATTACCTGAAGGGATCGAAAAGAAATGGCATTTAGTGAAGTTGGGAAAAAGAAAAAGCAGCTACAGTCCTCATACTCGTTGCAGATATTTTTCTTTACTGTACCACTAAACTAAATTATTATAGGTAAAGCCCAGAATGTTTACAGCCATGATTATGGTCTCATCTAACTTGTTGATAACAATGTAATGCTTCTGGCTGACAGAGTTAGGAACATATGTGAACATGAAACAAAGGAATTGTAAAAACAACAACAACAACACAGAATTGATACTGACACATGTCACAGGTTCATGAGATTGTGTTTATGCATTTTTATGTGAGCCAGAGAGTAATCCCAAATATGTTATCGTTTCACTTTTTAAGAAAATATTTATGGTACCTAATTAAGTATGACTTTGGAAGCCAGCAGAATTGATAGCACAATTTATAATTTTACTATAGACTTAAAATGCTTACATCCTGCACCATTTTTTTTTCCTCAAAGAGAGAAATGTTGACTATCCATGTGGTTTACTATGGAAATAGTCAATGAACAGAATACTAAACAAAAAGCAATATAAATACAATTTATGTATACACATTGGAAAGACATGAATTGCTAATCAGTTCAAAGATTTCACTCAGAGAAACAGCTATGATGATATGCTCTTATAAGGGCATATTTGGTTGTCTAGGAAAAGAAGAACTTATATGACAGGTTAATTCAAATATTTAATCTGCTGTATTAATATTACTAGACTTTTAGACTTTTAGAATTTGTAACCTGGAATATCCAGTATAATAATCTGTATATAAAATGATGGAAAATCCAGAAAATTAAAATTAGTTCCCTAAAATCAAAAGCTACATATTTGTAGAGCAGGAGCTAGAGAAGAGGTGCTCAGTAGGGTAGGTTACCATAATTACATAAGAGAATGTTTAAAACTACAGATTCCCAGATCCACCTTCTACCAGTCTATTTCAGAAATTTCTCTTACCACTTTCCTAGCATTTAAAAAGCAGTCCAATGGTTTAGGAGGCGTGCTGTGGAGTTGCTATGATTCTAAAAGCATTTATTCAGCGGCTACCATGTGCTGAGGGTTGGGATTTGGAGTGAGTACAAATAATGAGTGTTTAGCTTCCTGTCCTTGAGGAACTCAGTCCACTGAACGAAACAGAGAAGTAGACAAATGTTTGCAATTTAATACAGTAAGCGCTATGACTGTGTACCCGGAGAGTACTTAAACTAAATTGAGGAAGAGAAGGGCATTGCATGTTCTTGAAGGAGAGACACTGACCTGATTCGTGAAGGATGCTGGAAAGGGAAAGGCATTTAATAAAGCTGGAGGGGGAAATGGCTCTAAGAAAATGAACAGACCTCACTAACCTAAAGACTTTTTGCAGCCTTCTATGGAAACTGGCCTTTATGAAAGAATAGGAGGATCAATTTAAGGTATCTCTGCAGGACATAAGATCATTTTGTGATTTGTAAATGCTAATCTGAGTCCATCATGAGAGTCCATTAGAAGGGTGTAAGTAAGAGTTTAATTATAGGAAGCTTTTTTTTTAATATAAGGTGAATTACATTGCAAATACCATTTTTGTGCTTTCATTATTGTAGGTTGGTTATGGTGTTAATCACATCTGATTTCTGGGTTCTTGATAAATGAGAAACAAATGCAAAGCTTTTGTTGATCATACTATATAACATCACTTTGCTTTTAATTGATAAATTAAAATTTTAAATCTTGGTAGAATTTCTTATCTTTTGCATCCCTAAGCCTGAGCTTTTGTACCCTTCCAGTCCTAACTTACTATTTTCGATTTCAGACTGAGAAATTGGAACCTGGGGAGCAGAGATATGGCTGCCCCTTTTCCTGAGGTGCTTATATGTAGATATACCATCTATCTCAGCACAAGAATCCAAGAACCAAGGTTTGGCATGCTGTTTTTCAGGGCTGACATTTTTAATGCAGAGGTCCTGCCTCCTGATAAGCATATCCTCTGTAATTTAGGCATTTCCTCTCACTAAACAGATGAGGCATTCTTTACAGAGGAAAACAGAAACTCAGGTGTTCCTTCAAATATTTCTGTCTTGAGAATTAGAACAGAACCTCTCAAGGCATCATAGAACCTTGAAAATCAGGCTTTTCCCCAGCATTCTTTCAGTTGTTTTTCCCCTAAGATTTTTACCTTAAGAAGCATGTATTCAAGCAGTAGTGTGATGTTTACTTTGGAGTCAGGCAGCAATAGAATATGAGGCCAGTCTGGCTTCCTGAAGTTTTTCTTTTGAAACCAACTCAGGTATTCTCTCTTATAAAGAGTATAAAGAACCACTAGGTACATTGTGATTATCACATCAGCATCCTGAATTTGGAAGACTGAAAACACAGGGTACTTTCCCATCATTACAACAGTTATACCCATAAAACTGTGGTTCTCAAATGCCATATGTAGTATACATCAAACCTGTTAAGGGTCTGAGTTTTGAACTTACTTGCAAGTTAACATAATACCCTGTCACAGTTTCATGGATTCAGGTGGAGGACACAAGACTCCTAGGTCAGAAAAGTGTATTCCCAGCAATGGCAGTAGCCAGAGTAAGAATGTTTTTGCTCTAGTTTCACAAGCCCAATTCCCACAGGGTGATGTAAAGAAAGCTGATACCTGCGCATATAGTGGACTGAGTTACAGAAAAAGAACCTTGCACTTAGAGAACCTGTAAATGTTTTAACAAACAGTAAACATGCCTGCCCATGCCCCCGAGGGAGACACTATCTTTCTCTTTCAACTTTTTAAGTGAACATTCCCCTTGCTTATTAGGAAGACTTCATTTTTAATGCTATTTGCTATATAGACATCCTTGCAAAGTAAGTTTGGAACAAAGGACAGTCATATGTACAACATGGGCAGAAATGTGAAAGACCCTTGGGAAATTGTCTCCCCAAATATGGATGGATGGATAGACACATACATAATATATAGATTGGTTTAAAATATTTTAGAGGCAGATTAGTGCATTCTGTCTCAAAGCATAACATTGACTTACTTTTGTTGTAAATAAACTTGGAGCGTGTACTCCCAATCTCCATTCTCACTGAGCTTTCCATCTTCTATATGTGGCTAATGATATTTTAACCCACTTAATTTTCATTTTTTCTTTGAATTTTTATGGTTCTGGCTTTCTAATGATGAAGTACATGTGACATTTTAACCAGATAACCCAGTTAAAATATTTTGCTTAGCTTTGGAAAAATTATGATCACTTGTCTACATATGTTTTATCATGAATTAGAACACCCAAGGCTATTTCGGTATCTTGTTGCAGTGGCCACGGTTATTTCCTGATCTGGCATTCTGTATATTTATAGATCCTTGTCTTCTAGAGAAGTATCATGGTTGTTCATGCTTTTATTTTCTTGAAGAACCCATCAAAGCATATTCCAGAACAGAAGGCTGTTGTTGGTAATTTCAAAATCTTTGTCCTAGTGTCCCTCCAAAGATGAATATGTATTCATGAAATAAGTTCTTCAGCATCTTGCTTTTCCTTAGCTTTTGACAGGCTTTAAGAAATGTGTATCATTTCCATAAAAACATACTTCCCCATACAAGTAGAATACACATCTATTACCCAATGATCTTCAATGGGTCCTTTCTTCCAAACATATACCCTACTGATATGTTAAAAATCTATAATCTTTTTTTTAATTTGACCTCTTCTATACCACCTATAGAAACAAAATTTGATAATTTCTTTACCTATATTTTGACTCCCAGACATTTGTCTTCTGAACTTACTTTATAATCTGTTCTATTATAATTCTTTTCATTTAGTTGATTATTTAAATTAAGTATGAACCTCTATGTTATTTTGACAACAAATGCAGAAACATAGTTGAAAAACATTGCAGTATATCACACCCAAATATTTTAGGAGATTTATGCAAAGCACTCATTCTTATCAACAGATACAGTTAACCTTTCCTCAACTTTCTCCTAAACCATCCTTGCTTGGCCCAACACTGGAGAAATGATGGTATAGAAGATCCAGTAGAGAATGACAATCCTCAACCAGTGATGAAAAGAATCCTGTCAGAATACTGTAGCTATTTTAGTACTGAAACATCAAGGAATTGACACTTGCATTTATGTATCTTAATTAAAGAGGACAAAACCATCCTCCAGTCACTGGAAGATAGTCCCTACTGAAAACCTTGATCTGAGAACCCATAAACTGTCTGAAACCAGTTTCCATTTGGAGACTACGTCTACACAATACTTTTGAATTAAGTAGCTGGCTATACGAGATACAAACAATTCTACCCAAGATACATGGGACAAAAAACATCATCATTCTTTTAAATCTTTTTAATACAGCTTTTTGAATCCTTAGTCACTCCTTGAAATTGGTCTAATACCTGGACACAATTTATGCATTAACTTGCTAAAATATATAATACAATGGATTGCTTGGTGGGGGGGTGCCTGGATGGCTCAGTGGGTTAAAGCCTCTGCCTTCGGCTCAGGCCATGATCCCAGGGTCCTGGGATCGAGCCCCTCATCGGGCTCTCTGCTCAGCAGGGAGCCTGCTTCCTCCTCTCTCTCTGCCTGTCTCTCTGCCTACTTGTGATCTCTGTCTGTCAAATAAATAAATAAATAACCTTTAAAAAAATGGATTGTTGGATTTGTGAACATTCTCCTTTGGGAGCCACTGTGCTTACCTTGGTACAATTTCCTTGTGATGAATTAGTTGGTTTCCTGGGTAACTGACTCAACCATTAAGTAACTTTTAAATGGCATACTCTGCAACAGGCTAAATAACCAGAAATTTAAAATCCTTATAACTTTATTATTCAAAAAGGAGGTTCCTGTCACCATAAAAACAATATTCTAGTATCTTGCATTAAATCTAGTTGGTAAATGCACTTTAATAGAAATAAAACTTGAAAGATTAGAGAATAGATGGTGTACATTTGGAGACTGTCTCCCTTTTATTGATCTTATGAGCAAGAACTACTTTTGCTTTAAGTCTGTCTGTTTACCTTAATAGTAAAAATTTGATTTCCTGGGGACACGCCATTACTGATGAGCAGTGCCTTATTGTTAGCACTGGTCCTCATTTTCAGAACTGAAATCCTAACCCCTCAAGGCAGATCTAGATTATTTTCTTCTCTCCTGAAGCTTCTTTACTTTGTACTTTGCAGGATGTCCAGGATGTAGAGAAATACTATGTATAGGTATAGGTCACAGAAGGGAAATAGTGCTAGATAACGCCTTCTTTGCCCAAGAAACCCAAGAGGCAGTGTTTCAGAATAGAGCTTCTCAGATGGCATATGACCTCTGGAGGAGTAACATGTATGGTTTTAGGAGAATAATGGTATGCTTATATCTATGTAGATCTCTCTAGGATCTTTAATATTAATATAGTGATCTGAAAAAATTAATTAGGTAATTTTTCTAATATTTGATTCTGAGGACAATTTGCATTGGAAATGGGATCTATTCTCGGTTTAATTTGAGCACTCTTGACTTCTGGTTTAGAAGCACACTATACATTCTGATAATAATTCTATTTTTTGTCTGTGTTATACTATTTACATGTGTAGTGTCTATTGCCACAAATGCTGCTGTGTAGCTGCTGTGTACTATCAAATGTTCTAACAAATGACCGTCAAGCAACAAGATAGAAGAACATGACATTTAGTGAAACAACCATCTCCCAGAACTTGATACACCATTAAGACACCTCAAATAGTGGTGGAGAGCAGGATTGACAACATCCCCAGATATTAGTAGTCTACCTTTCAGGTCAAGATTTAGAATCACTACTAGGGATGAGATCACTACTGTAAACTGAAATCATCTCTAAGCATTCAACTTCCTGCTTACCCAAAGGTGACTTTACTATTTGGTTGTCTTCAGGAACACAATTTTACCATCTACTCTGTTTTGTAATATAACATTATTAATCCCGGAAGATAAATAATGCAAATAATTTTATTTAAAAAAAAAAGAAAATGAAAATAATTTTATTTATTTTATGAAAACCTTATTAAAGAGTATGACACTTTTCGAGGCACCTGGATAACTCAAGGAATGATCTTCGAGTCCTGGGATCGAGCCCCGCATCAAGCTCCCTGCTGAGTGGAGAGTCTGCTTCTCTCCCTCTCCTTCTGTGCTCTCTCTCTCTCTCTCTCTCAAATAAAGAAAATATTTTTACTTTTCATCTTTTCAGTATATCACATCGAATAACTCTTTTATCCATAAGCTATTTCTAAACCCTCACCACAAAATCTTTGTTTTGCTGCGCCCACCAATTCTAGACTATTATATCATGATGCATATTCCCTTTTATGTTTTTAAGACTTTATTTATTTATTTATTTGAGAGAAAGAGAGAGTGCAAGTGGGGGGAGGAGCAAATATGGGAGGGGACAAAGAATTCCAAGCTCAGTGCAAAGTCTGATGCATGACCTGAGATCATGACCTGAACCCAAACCAAGAGTCACAACCACAGACTCCACTTCTTTTTCAATTAAAATCCCTTCATCATCTCTTCTATACCAAATTTCGTGGAATAACATTCAGAATCTCTTAATAGCTTCACCACCACCTCCCTGGGCTCATATCTTGTGGCCCAAGCACTTGCATGTTCCAAATTACTTTCAGGTAGAACTGGTATTTATTGTCAGTTTTATTTCCAACAGTTCACCACCTCTTTCGCAAGAAGCTTCTTTTTTGCTTTTTGTTATATTACCTCCTTTATGGCACTTTCTCTGAAGCCTTAGGATTACTATCATATGCATACACGAATATATTTAAGAAATTGCATTAAAGTTGTGTTTATATTTCTGTGTTTCCTATTACTTTAGTATTTGTGGATTACTTGTAAATACAAGAAATTTTGGCAGCTGCACTTGACAGAATTAAGACTAAGAAAAAAAAATACTACCCACAAGTCAGGAATAATATAACAAAATCTCTGCAATAACAATGTCTCAGAGTGTCTATAAAGGAATCCACAGTTACTGCACTATTTAATGTTTGCCTTTCAAAACCATGTTGCTTTTAGAGAGAAATCCTTACTGCTCTGAATAAGCTCTCTTATGTTCTCACGAAGCCAAGTTCTAGCATGTTCAAAAAAACACTTTTCATTGATATTAACTTAATTTTATGCCTTATCTCTTACCCCTGACACAAACAAGTTGTTCCTTGCTCTGCAAACAGTATAGCATTATCCTGACAGATGTGGCTATAAAAATAGTTCTAGAGTTTACAATCAAAGTACATGTTATACATCCATCAAAATTTTGACACATATTTGGAAAAGGTTTATAAAACACCATTATGCTGTATCATGCTTTGTCATACTGGTTGAAAACCACTGTTTAAGACAGAGCTTCTTGCATACTAGTGTGACTGTTTATTTTTGTGTTCTCAGGGCTTAATACAGTATTTGGAATATCAGCAACTTAAACCGAGTCAAATTCAAAATGTCTCACCTGTCTTCTTTTTTAGCTTCAACTGCAATAAATATATCAATAAAGCCACTAGTTTCTCCGCAGAGATTTTTGTTTTACAGAAAGCTTGTGAACATATGAGTGCAGTGGGTAACAGGGCTTCTGAAGTACTCCCTTGGACACCTTCAGATGTGTGCTCAGGAGTTTCGATTCACTGAGATTTAATTGGGGGTGCAAAAGAGAGCCCAGGGAGATGCAACTGATTTTTTCAGCAAATGACTAAAAACCATCTCAGTCTTGATATTATCTGAGCTTTGTCTTTGTTGTAAAGAAGTTGAAACTCTAAAGATATACTTTAAAGTTTAGGAAAGTCTTATCTTTATAGAACCTGTAATATGCTAACCTCTTCCTCATTCAACCTCACAGCAAATATTTGCTGTCTACTTTATATAAATCATTCTGTAAGAAATGTAGCTTAAGGAACTGAATTTAAATCTTATTTAAGTAACTTAAATTTAGGGGCACCTGGGTGGTTCAGTGGGTTAAGCCTCTGCCTTTGGCTCAGGTCATGATGTCAGGGTCCTGGGATTGAGCCCTGCATGGGGCTCTCTGCTTAGTGGGGAGCCTGCTTTCCCCTCTCCTATGCCTGCCTCTCTGCCTACTTGTGATCTCTCTCTCTCTGTCAAATAAGTAAATAAATAAAATCTTTTAAAAAATAAGTAACTCAAATTTACATCCTCTCATGAGGCTTGTGTGAGCATATTGAACAGTGCAGCTCCAGGTAATAAACACTCCTACTTTATAAAATTTACTTGTATTCCTTTTAATTTAGAACTGCTATGATTCACAGTCCATAGTGATCTCTATTTTTAAACCATCCCACTAAAATATATGCTCATGATTTTTTATATTTTAAAATAAGTTAAACATGTACATAAATTTAAATTCTTAGATTAATTTAGGAATAAATAAAATTAAAAATAAGCTTATTAGTATGCTCTTAGCCAGTTTTATCTCTAGAGAAATCTTGTCCAATTACATTCACAATACTAACCTTATATGATTTCCTTAAAGGGAAATTTTCCCATGCAAGAAGTAGAAATAAACATTTTAATAGAGCTTGGTGCAAGCTTTATATTTACTAACAGTGTAATATGTTAAAAATATCAAGGGACCATCAATGATCAGCTATATTAAAATAAATTACACTTAAAAGTACAAAATAACTACTATTACATTTTAGTCATGGAAATAATTTCATCAAGGAAACATACCAGTGATACTGTTTATTAGTTTTGATGTTCACCAGCTAAGGCGGTATTTTTCAGGTTTCTGTACCATTATTTTATTATTCTTTGTCTTCTTTTTCTCTTTTCTCCTTTCATGATCTTACTACTCATTCCTGTTGTTCTCGCTTGTTGTTCTTGATTTTGTTTTTGTTCATGTATTTCTTCTTTGCTTGCCATTTTTCATGTTGCTCTTGTCATGCTCCTTGACATTTTTCTTCTTGTTACTCTATTAATTTATTCTTATTATTCCATTTTTGCCCATCCTTCTTGTTTTCTTAATCATTCTTTCCCATCTTTTTCTTCATTTTGGTTAAATGTTAATGTGATTGTGATTTTTCTCTGCTCTCTGTGAAGGCAGTTTCCCTTTCTTTAAAACTTCCTTTTGGCATTTCAGTCAGAAGGATCTTTCTAAAATTAAGTATTTAGTATGTAAGTAAATTGAGAAATTCATTAATTTTATTAATACTTTTCATCTTTAGTATATTGGACAGACCCGTAGGCAATAAATAAATATTGCTTGATTACTGAATGGTCTCTCTGTGATATACAAAGTTCTCTCATTCAAGATAGGTTTGATGATAGAATATAATGTGTGTTAATTCCATTCCTTAAACCGTCTAGGATTTTCCTGGAATTTGTACAACTTTATAGAAAAAGCAGAGATGGATCAGCATGCCACATAATCTCTAATTCCTTGGTTATACTAAAAGTGAAGGACAAAAAAGTGGGTACAAAACAAAGGATATCCCTAAACCATCCCAATTACAACTTTTGGAAAAATTAAAATCAACCTCTAATAGCAATTTAGGTTTGAAAAATCTTCTGATAACATCTATTAAACTAATTTAATTCTGAATATGTCACAGTTTATGCTTTAAAAGTAGGTAGACATAATTCATTTAAAGTAAGTTTCTATCATTTCAAAGATATGTGTGGGACACCTAACAAATTTCATGCATTCACTGAAGACAGAAATCTACCCCAAAGTATATTTCTTAGGCAAGAAAATGGACTGCATAATATCATGTAGATCTAGGTGTTTGGTTTTGTCTTTTTTAAAAAAATCACTCGGCATCAGGGAAATACAAATCAAAACCACAATGAGATATCACCTCACACCAGTCAGAATGGCTAAAATCAACAAGTTAGGAAATGACAGATGCTGGCGAGGATGCGGAGAAAGGGGAACCCTCCTACACTGTTGGTGGGAATGCAAGCTGGTGCATCCACTCTGGAAAACAGCATGGAGGTTCCTCAAAATGTTGAAAATAGAACTGCCCATGACCCAGCAATTGCACTACTGGGTATTTACCCTGAAGATACAAACGTAGTGATCCAAAGGGGCACGTGCACCCGAATGTTTATAGCAGCAATGTCCACAATAGCCAAACTATGGAAAGAAGCTAGATATCCATCAACAGATGAATGGATCAAGAAGATGTGGTATATATACACAATGGAATACTAGCAGCCATCAAAAGAAATGAAATCTTGCCATTTGTGACAATATGGATGGAACTAGAGCGTATCATGCTTAGTGAAATAAGTCAAGCAGAGAAAGACAACTATCATATGATCTCCTTGATATGAGGAAGTGGTGATGCAACATGGGGGCTTAAGTGGGTAGGAGAAGAATCAATGAAACAAGATGGGATTGGGAGGGAGACAAACCATAAGTGACTCTTAATCTCACAAAACAAACTGAGGGTTGCTGGGGGGAGGGGGGTTCGGAGATGGGGGGTGGGGTTATGGACATTGGGGAGGGTATGTGCTTTGGTGAGTGCTGTGAAGTGTGTAAACCTGGTGATTCACAGACCTGTACCCCTGGGGATAAAAATATATGTTTATAAAAAATAAAAAAATTAAAAAAAAATTTAAAAAAATAATAATTCTTGATTTAACCTACTCATTCTGGCTTCACCTCTATTTGACTCTCATTTTTCCACTTTAAAAAAGAATTTTAACAGTTATGTGAAATATGGACTAGATATAGTTTAAATGGCTCACCAGTAGGAACTAAAGTATGCCTATATAATTTAATCTGCGTCTAGTCAATCACTCTCAACCTCCCAGTCATCCGCAAAGACTGAACAGATTTCCTAAAAACTGCTGGATCTAATACTTTGATGCTGTAGATATCCATTTATTTATTTGTTTGTTTATTTTTCATTCATTCATTTATTCATTCATTCTTTTATCTATTTATCTATGTATGTATGTATGTATTTAGAAGGCTGTTTAGAACACTGTTTTCATCACCAGAAACTCAGCTATCCCAGGTTAATTGGCAGTCATCCAGAATCTAGTTTTATATAAAGCATGGCTCTCTGATCCAATTCATCTTTTCACATTTCCACAGTTCTCATTTGAACACATGCTTTATCTTTAACATTTTGTACATTCCTGACTTCTACTATGTGTTTCCCCATCACTTTCATGTTTTAAAACGAACTTCATATCCTCCTGGGGATACTGTTTCGCCATACCCTGAGTCTGCTGGAGATCTCTCACATCTGGCCTTTTGTGGTTGTAAATATTATGAAACTACCACTAACTTCTAATTCATCAAAATTCTATCAGCAGGTTGCAGTCTTAATCCTTTCAATATTTCAATTCTTCCTCATTACATAGTATTTTCATTTGGCCCCTCAGCTACTTTATGTCACTTTCCAAGATCTTAAATGTACCCAGTTTACCTAGCTAAAACCATTATCAGTTATAACTAAATCATCTCCAGAACCTTTATACTAATCATTACTAATATCTATCTGCTATCTTTCCAAGCTGCTCCTGTACCTATCACCACCTTTTTTAAAACTTTCTTCATCTCCCATAAACTGCCAAACTTTGACCACATCACCCATCTTTTTGGCGACCTATACTGTCAACTCATGTACTCACTCACCTCATTTTCTCCTCTTTGCTTTTGAAAATCATATTCCTTATTGCTCTGTCAGTCAAGGTTCAACCAGATAAATAGAATCAGTAAGATATATGCACATGAATGTATTCATATATGTGGATGTCTGTGTGTGTAGATACACACACAGAAATAATAAAAATAGTAAAGGAAAGTAAAACTGGATAAATGCTTTCACACTTGTTAGAATTTTTTAAATCTTTAATATGTGTGCTTTCAAAATAATAAAATATGAAATCCTTTAACAACCAAATTAATGACTTTTTAGGCTTCAACTGCCTAACATGACATATATACCAAATATGTGCCCAACATGCTAATCTGAGTTTCAGTTTAACTTTATATTTAAAACTATAACTGACAAAGCTTTATAAAAGCACCCCTTGAATCATTAGAATTATTCATTGTTTTCTACAATGGATAATTGATTCCATTTTTAGTATATTACCACTGATGGAGTAATTTTCCTATCAGATATTGCTGTAGGGTAATGAGTAGTTTTATATTTTAGTAAAATAAAAAAGTATCACAAATATCTAACTTCTCTCATGTCTAAAATCTCTAAGAAAATCACAATTTAGTGTTCAAAATGAAAAATGTGAATCTATCATAATATTTCACATAGTTTAACTGAAGTCTCATTTTTCTTACTCAGCTACCCCCTTCTGGTGGTAACACTGTATAAGAATTAGTTGTGATGAGCACTGGATGTTACGGAAGTGTTGGATCACTATATTATACACCTGAAACTAATATTACATTTATGCTAACTAACTGGAATTTAAATAAAAACCTAAAAAAGTTTTTTAAATACCCCCTCCAAATTAAGAAGGATGAAAACTCTGGCCTTCCTGAAATGAAGAAGGGCTCCCATCTCCATGTCAGCCGATTTTCTAATTGAGAATAAAGACTCATAATTAAAATTTGTTTACTACAAAAAAAAGTCTATGTTTCAAGACTGCTTCCCTCCAATATGCCAAACAACCTTGGTCGAGGATCTCACTTGTTTTCACAATTACATACCTATCTAGGTGAAGTTTACTTAATAGAAAGGAAATGAAAATTTTATTTATGTTTTCAATATTATAAGTACAACATAAACTAGCATTTCTGGTTTTTTTTTTATTTAAGATTTTATTTTTTATTTGACAGACAGAGATCACAAGTAGGCTGAGAGGCAGGCAGAGAGAGAGAGAGCACAGGTGAAGCAGACTTGATCCCAGGACCCTGGGATCACAACCTGAGCTGAAGGCAGAGGCTTTAACCCACTGAGCCACCTAGGTGCCCCACATTTCTGTCTTTTTAAAAAAGGATTTTATTTATTTGTCAGAGAGAGAGAGGGAAAGAGCACAAGAGCAAGAGAGAGCACAAGCAGGGGGAGCGGCAGGCAGAGGGAGAAGCAGGCTCTCCACTGAGCAAGGAACCTGATGTGGGACTCTGTCCCAGAACCCTGGGATCATTACCTGAACCAGAGGCAGAAGTTTAATCAAATGAAGCACCCAGGCATCCCAAAACTAGCATTTCTTGATAACTACTCGCTCTGATAAGGTTTTACATTTTTAATATTACTGAATCATCACTAATTTTTAATAGAACCGTGCAAGGCAATTATTAATTTTGAGAAAATCAATCAATCAACTTACCAAAGTTACCAAACTTATCAAAGGTTAAATTAAGGGCATCTGGATGGCATAGTCGGTTGAGCATCAAACTCTTGGTTCTGTCTCAGGTCATGATCTCAGGGCCATGGGATTGAGCCCTGACTCAGATTCCCTGCTCACCATGGAGTCTGGTTGGGACTGTCTCTCCTACTCCCTCTGCTTCTCTGCCTATTGCTCCCGCCCCCTGCTCTCTCTCTCCCTCTCAATTAAATGAATCTTTTTAAAAAAAGTGTTAAATCAGGGTGCCTGGGTGGCTCAGTGGGTAAGCCTCTCCCTTTGGCTCAGGTCATGATCTCAGGGTCCTTGGGATCTCTGCTCGGCAGGGAGCCTGCTTCCCCCACCGCCTCTGCCTGCCTCTCTGCCTACTTATGGTCTCTGTCTGTCAAATAAATAAATAAAATCTCTTTTAAAAAAAAAGTGTTAAATCATTCTAAGTCACAGAAGAGTGGTATTCAAAATAAGGATTTCCAAATATTAATACAAATTTTTATTTATTATGTAAATATTTATATCCACAATATAGATTATGGTAATTCAACATTTCAGTAAGAGAGAAATGATTAATATTATAAATATATTAGTTAAAATAATTAAACTTTGCACAAACTAAAATATGTGTAACATATACTGTTCTATTGGATTTGGTCTTCTCAGAAAAGATCTAATAGGTGACACTCAAACATCAGTTAAAATCTTAAGATAGCATAGTTGTATTTTCCTTTTACTGAAGATTAAGCCATATAGTTCACTAACATGTTAAAAAGGGAAAACAAATATTTAAATGTATAAATCTTCTAACATGTAAATTGGATGTCTATATGAATTCTTATGTTTTGACATTTCTTTAAAGACACTTTAGGAAAAGCATGTATTTACTCTCTTAATTTGAGCCCATGTAAACAAGGAAATACTTATAACTAATTTGCAATATGAATGCTTCCCTAAGCACATTGGTGTGAGAAAATATACAGGTGAGTCAGATGACTTAAATTAAACCTACTTAAATATTTTATTACATAAAGAATTAATTAGTCTTTCCCTAGTGCAAAATAACTCCCTATTTGAAAGTTATGAGAACATGGAAGAGTATTTTTTAAAAGATTTTATTTACTTATTTCAAAGAGAGAGCACCCAAATGAGAGAGCACAAGCAGGAGGAGTAGCAAAGGGAGGGGAGAAGCAGACTCCCCACTGAGCAGGGAGCCTGATGTGAGGCTCCATTTTAGGACCCTGAGATCATGACCTGAACTGAAAGCAGCCACTTAACCAACTGAGCCTTCTCAGGAACCCTAATGGAGAGTATTAAAATTTTAAGTTTAAATATGCAAGTAAATAGTAAGGATGCATGTAAGTTTGAATGTATTGAGACTCCTATGGAAAATAGTCTAGAAATTTCCAAAAAGTTAAAAATAGAACTATTCTATAATCCAGCAATTACACTTCTAGATACTTACCCAAAGAATTAAACAAACAAACAATTCAAAGGGATACATGCAGCCCAATGTTTATAGTAGCAGCATTATCAATAACAGTCAAATTATGGAAACAGCCCAAGTGTCATGACCAGTGTCCATTGACTGACGAATGGATGAAAAAGTCTGTGTGTATATATACATATGTATATATACATATACATATATAAAGTGTGTGTATATGTATATACATACATACATATGTGTATACATATGTGTATGTATGTATATACATATACACACACTTTTTCATCCATTCGTCAGTCAATGGACACTTGGTCATATATGTGTGTGTGTATATATATATATATATATATGTATATATATATATATAAAATTAAAATTAAGATGGTGGAATATTACTGATCCATAAAAAGGAACGAAATCTTACCATTTGCAATGAAGTGACAAGAATGAAGCCAGAGAATACCATATGATTTCACTCATAAGTGGAATTTAAGAAAGAAAACATGAGCAAAAGGAAAAGAAAGAGACATAAACCAAGAAACAGACTCTTAACTATAGAGAAAAAACAGTGGATACCAGAGGGGAGCTGGATGGGGTGATGGGTGAAATAGATGATGGAGATTAAGGGATGTATTTTTGTTGAGATGAGCACCTGGTATTGTATGGTGGTGTTGAATTACTATATTTTACACCTGAAAATAACACTACACTGTATGTTAACTAGAATTTAAATAAAAACTTTTAAAAAAAGCAAAATAAAAGTATTGTCACTGCTTCCAAAAAAATCCATGTAGAGCTTGTGTTGTCTAATAAACAATGTAGTAACATCAGTGGCCTTATATCACAGTGCAAACTAAACCAGTTGTTGTGTATTAAATACATTTCAATTGCATTAAAAACATTTCAATTGCAGTTACTAAATCTTCAATAAATTGTGGTATTTGCATTATATTTTAGCATCCACAAATTTAAACAAGAAAGCATTGGTGTATTACAGGAATGAAGTAATGTTGCTTGTTCAATACAGTGTTGGTCATGTAGAATCTTTGTAGTATCCTTCACATTAGCATGTGTGTGTGCATAACATTGTATGGATAGCAGCTTCAACCCATACTCTGGCGTTCAAGCCTGACTTTCCTAATCATCTGCCCTATTAATTTTGGATTTTCCTAGCCAAGCCAACATACACAATTGCATAATCCAAATTCCTTGCAATCAAGTGAGCAATTTCTCTCCCCCCGCTCTTTCACACTCTCTCCCTATATAGATAGATAAAGACATATGTGTGTATATGTCTCTATATATATCTTTATATATAATGAATATTTATAAATGTTACAATCCATGAAATCAACAAATCGATTATTACCAGAATCCTAGAATACTCTTATGTGCTTTAGCACTTTATTTCTTTCCTCAAAGTGGTACTCTCGCTACATATCCTGACCTTTTCGATAATGAAATGTGTATTACCTTACAGATTTTACCTCCTAGATATCCATCTCTAAAATTTACATTTGAGTTGCGCTAATTTTAAAAAAATAGAAAAGGAAGTTTACTGGATGTATTTTTTAGGTTTTTTGCTTGTTTCACTCAATAACCTATATGTATGATTCATCCATGATTTGTCATGAAATCATACTTGTTGTATGGGCTAATTTATATGAACTTATCAAAATTTATGAATCTATTCATGCTTTTTTACGTTTTATATCTATTGCAAACAAGTCTGTCAGAACTTTACATGAGCATATAGGGGATGCATAAAATAATTTTTATTGGAAATATATATTTAATGTATATATATGTGGGTGTATGTATGTATATGAATATAATTTCAGGGTCTTAAGAAATGCTAAAACTCCTTTTTTTAACTGAAATATAATTTATATACCATAAAATTCACCATTTGTAGTATAATGTTCATTGGTTTTTAATGCAGTTAATAATTTTGTGCAGCCATAATCACAGTCAATTTTAGAATATTTTCATCACCCAAAAGCTACCCCATAGGCTTTAGCTGTCTTACCAATATCCTCTTATCCCAATCTTACTTATAGGTAACTTTTAATGTACTCTCTCTATAGATTTGCCTATTCTGGAAATTTCATGTATATTGAATGATGGAGCATATGGATTTGTGTCAGCTTCTTCCACTGAGCATACTGTTTTCAAGGTTCATCCATGCACGTGTGAGTAATTCATTCTTTTTTATGACCAAGCAATATTCATTTGTCCAGATATACCACATTTTGTTTATCCATTTATCAGTTGATGGCCATTTCGATTGTTTTTGCTTTGTGACTATTATAAATACTGTTTCTCTGAGCATTTTTTTTTAATTTTTTATTTTTGATAAACATATATTTTTATCCCCAGGGGTAAAGGTCTGTGAATCACCAGGTTTACACACTTCACAGCACTCACCAAATCACATACCCTCCCCAATGTCCATAATCCCACCCCCTTCTCCCAAACCCCCTGCCCCCGGCAACCCTCAGTTTGTTTTGTGAGATTAAGAGTCACTTATGGTTTGTCTCCCTCCCAATCCCATCTTGTTTCATTTATTCTTCTTCTACCCACTTAAGCCTCCATGTTGTATCACCACTTCCTCATATCAGGGAGATCATATGATAGTTGTCTTTCTCTGCTTGACTTATTTCGCTAAGCATGATACGCTCTAGTTCCATCCACGTTGTTGCAAATGGCAGGATTTCATTTCTTTTGATGGCTGCATAGTATTCCATTGTGTATATATACCACATCTTCTTGATCCATTCATCTGTTGATGGACATCTAGGTTCTTGCCATAGTTTGGCTATTGTGGACATTGCTGCTATAAACATTCGGGTGCATGTGTCCCTTTGGATCACTACATTTGTATCTTTAGGGTAAATACCCAATAGTGCAATTGCTGGGTCATAGGGCAGTTCTATTTTCAACATTTTGAGGAACCTCCATGCTGTTTTCCAGAGTGGCTGCACCAGCTTGCATTCCCACCAACAGTGTAGGAGGGTTCCCCTTTCTCCGCATCCTCGCCAGCATCTGTCATTTCCTGACTTGTTGATTTTAGCCATTCTGACTGGTGTGAGGTGACATCTCATTGTGGTTTTGATTTGTATTTCCCTGATGCCGAGTGATATGGAGCACTTTTTCATGTGTCTGTTCGCCATCTGGATGTCTTCTTTGCAGAAATGTCTGTTCATGTCCTCTGCCCATTTCTTGATTGGATTATTTATTCTTTGGGTGTTGAGTTTGCTAAGTTCTTTATGGATTCTGGACACTAGTCCTTTATCTGATATGTCGTTTGCAAATATCTTCTCCCATTCTGTCAGTTGTCTTTTGATTTTGTTAACTGTTTCCTTTGCTGTGCAAAAGCTTTTGATCTTGATGAAATCCCAGTAGTTCATTTTTTCCCTTGCTTCCCTTGCCTTTTGCGTTGTTCCTAGGAAGATGTTGCTGCAGCAGAGGTCGAAGAGGTTGCTGCCCGTGTTCTCCTCAAGGATTTTGATGGATTCCTTTCGTACATTGAGGTCCTTCATCCATTTTGAGTCTATTTTTGTGTGTGGTGTAAGGGAATGGTCCAATTTCATTTTTCTGCATGTGGCTATCCAATTTTCCCAGCACCATTTATTGAAAAGGCTGTCTTTTTTCCATTGGACATTCTTTCCTGCTTTGTCTCTGAGCATTTTTATATAAATTTTTGTGTGGACATTTGTTTTCAATTCTCTTGGGCTACAGTTCATTTTGATTGGATACTGATGCATACTTTTTAAGAGTAAGTGTATCAATACCCACTTTCATCAACTAGATGAGACTTTCTGTTACTACACATGCTCACCAAAACTTGGTATTGTGAGACTTACATTTCATCCAGTTTGTTGAATATGTTGAGGTTATCTCATGGATTTTATTTTACACTTCAGTGATAACTGAAGTTGATCATGGTTTCGTGAGCATGTTGGCCATTCAGATTTCCTCTTTTGTGAAGTGCTTAGTCAATTATTTTGCCAAAATTTTTCTACTGTGCAATTGTTACTGGCTCAGGAAAACTTTTTACATATTTGGAAACTAGTCCTTTGCTGGTTTGTGTTAAAATAATTTTTCTACCATCATTTGCCTTTTTGCCCTGTCTTTTGAGTATTAATGTCATTCATTTCAATAACTTTAACAAATTATTTTTATGGTTGTTTCCTGTGCCTTACTAAATCAAGTATGCAAATGGTATTTTTCTATATTACCATTAAATATATTTTTTCTTTTTTTATTTAGCTATTTGACACATGAAACTTTTTTGTGTAGGATTAAAGTGGTAATCCAGTATTTTTCAACAGTATTGTTCAGTAATTTCAGCACAATTAATTAAAATGTTCATTCCCCATTGTGCTGCACTGCCACTTACATTATATATCTAGTGCCCATCTAAGCATGGCTGTTTCAGTTTTTATTCTCATACACTTGTCTGTGTGTGTATACTTGCAGCAAGATCACACATTCATAATATATCTTGATTCCTTGTGCAGGCATACCTCAGAGATATAGTGGATTCAGTTCCGGACCACAGTGATAGTGATATCACAATAAAGAGAGTTTCCCAGTGCATATAAAAGTTATATATATATATATATATATATATATACTTTAGTCAATTGCATATGCAATAAAGTGTCTACATAAAAAGTATATACCTTAGGGCGCCTGGGTGGCTCAGTGGGTTAAGCCGCTGCGTTCGGCTCAGGTCATGATCTCAGGGTCCTGGGATCGAGTCCTGCATCGGGCTCTCTACTCAGCAGGGAGCCTGCTTCCCTCTCTCTCTCTGCCTGCCTCTCCATCTACTTGTGATTTCTCTCTGTCAAATAAATAAATAAAATCTTTAAAAAAAAAAAAGTATATACCTTAATTTAAAAATGCTACTAAAAATACTACCCATCATCAGAGCTCTCAAGTCATAATCACTTATCACTGATCACTGTAACAAATATAATAATAATGAAAAAGTTTTTAAATATTGTGAGAATTACCAAAATGTGATACAGAGACTCGACGTGAGCAAATGCTTTTGGAAAAATGGTGCCAACGGAGTTAGTACAGGAGTGCTGTAAACCTCCAATTTGTTTTTTAAAAAAGTAAAAAACAAAACAAAACAAAACAAAAAAACCCACAGTATCTGTGAAGCAGAATAAAACAAAACACAATAAAACAGGTTTGCCTGTACATCAAGTCCCTCATCTCACTTTTCTTTTTCAAGCAAGTATTTTTTGACCTTTTGTACTTCTGTAGTACAGAGTTCTACAGATTGTTTTATCAACTGTTCGAATTCTTAAATAATCCTTTTTGAATTTTGATTGGGATTACATTGAATTTATACATTAATTTGGAGAGAGTGTAATTGTCAATATGGAGTTACCCAGTTTATGAACACCCCAAAATTTTCCATGTTTTGATTCATCTTTAGTCCTAACAAATGGTTTTGTATTTTTCATTGAGGACTTCTAAAACTTTATGGGATAGATCTCAAATTTTATCTCAATTTTTATACTTCTTAAAATAATCTCTCTTCCAAACTTAATATTTTAACTATTTACTTTGCTTCATTTAAAAATATTGCTGGGATATATGGGTATAAGTTTGCGTGGTATTTTAGTACCCCGAAACCTTTTTAAATTCTTTTCTGAATCAGAAAGTAATTCTTTAGACTATTTGATATTCTATCAAATATGTTATCATTTGCAAGTAATTAAATTTTTGTTTTTATTTTTCTTAGTACTGTTATTTTATTATTCTTTGTCTTATGGAACTGACTAGATTATTTATTGCAAAGATGATTAAAAGTGACAATGAACAATAACGTATACCTATAGGAATTTAAAGATGTAGGCTTGAAACTGGTGTATCATTTAGGTCTTTTCCTGTTGGTTAGAACAAATCACCTGAGCATGTTTGAGATTAAGGTGTAGGGAAGTGAATTTCATCCCTTTAGTGGGAAGGACTAGAATCTCAATGCAAATGGCTATGGATTAAATTAAAAAATGATGTTTTAAGGCCATTGATGGACTCTTCAATCATTTATTTCTTTTTACGACTTTTTTGAAGATTACTTTTTTCCATGTTTCACCATGCAGCATATTTACTATAGGATGTGGTTTTATTAGATGGACTGTTATCATACCTTGGTTCCCTAGAAGCAATTCCTGAGAGGGTTTGACATTCAGGATATTCTCAATTATCAACGCATATGAGGGGAGTTAGAGGAAATAAGATGGAGCAGAGGTAGAGGTCAAACTGCATGTATCTCCAATAAACTGTAGGTGACTCAGTGGGATTCTCTAGCGATACATACCCTATCAAAGTTGTCTCACATAAGGCTAAATGTCCTATTTATTGTACACTTACTGTGATGTCACTGGATACAGGTTGTCCCAGAAAGCTGGGACACCCTTGAGTGAGGCAGCTCTCTGAACTTTGCCAAACTCTGAAAGATCTGAAGTTGGAGACAACTGAAAACACTTCTAGCTGCTGGAGCAGAATATGCTTTATTGAAAGGGAAACTGAACAAACCATCTCCCACTCTGTCATACCTGTATTACCTTTAGAAAATGTTTTTCCTTTTCCCAGCTGACTAAGAATGTTAAATATTATCAAGTTCTTTAATACATAAAAATTTTTATAAATTTTTGTTAAATTATTGGAAGGTCATAATTTTTCTTTAATCTGTTAGTGAAGTGAATTGAATATTTTCTAAAATACATTGAACCTTGAATTCTTGGTATTAAATCATTTTTTTTCCTTCCACCTATGTCTTTGAACAAATTCTGGATAATTTCTTCCTACCTATTTTCCATTTAACCGCTGGTTCTCAGCCATGAATTAGTTACAGGTCAGCCTATCAAATGAGATTTTAGCTTTCATTATTTTGTTTTTTACATATAGAAGAATTTTTTTTTCTCTGAAAAATTTTTTCTATTGTTCGTTAAGTATTTTTTCTGCTTGAACTGTTTAATGCTATGACTTCCTGCAGCCTTTGGACGTAGGATGTGGATTTATTACTGGTTCCCACTTATTCTGTGGCTGTTGCCTTTTGCATCCTAACTTTATGGGGCAGAAGGCACCTTATTAGAATTCTTGCTTGGGCAGATCTGAGCCTTGACTTCTGTCTCCTCACTTCTAGTCTCCTGCACACAATTCTGTCAAATATAAAGTTGAGGGCATCAGTTGGACAAATGCTCTCAGAACAAATGCAGTTTCCCTTCAACCTTTGGAGATACTGTTTTTATTTTGAATTTAGATTGCTGTTTATTATATTACTAGTTCTTTGAGGATTTTTTTTTTTAAATTTAAGCATCTAATCTGCATCTTTTTAAATTTAAGTATCTAATCTGCATTTCAGTTCTGTTTAAGGAAAGAATTTTTTTTTTAAGATAGACCTTTCTAGCCATATTACTAGAAATAGAAGTCAAATAATTGTATGAAAATGATTACTTAAGGATTATACAACACAAATTCTAACCAAATAAACCTAATGGTACAAACAATAAATTCCTTTATCAAACTCCCTAAAAGTGGGAAAACCAATAAATTAACATTGCATGCAAGCTGCTTACTATATTCAAATGCATGTGAATAAGGTACTTACTGGTGAAAATTGAGAATTTACTTTTTACTTACTTCAAATAGAGTATATATTATTTATTTCTCCACATAGTAGAAAAATACTGGAAAGGATTATTCTATATATCTTATGCATCATTGCTTTTCAAAGACAGAGTTTTAAGGTTGTGAGATTAATTTAATATATCAGAAATGGTATTTTCAATGAGAACAGTAAATATAGAATGAAATAAAATAGAAAATATCAGAATATATTACACAAAGTATAAGAATTGTATATCATACCTTTGTTTCACCTAGATACAAATGTGTATACTGGACTTGAGGTAAAAGTAGTTACATACTCTGGGCAAAAAAGTTTTAAAGTCACTGCAATGCAGAAAAAGAATGAATAATAAAAAACCCATTCCACATATCTTGAAAGAAGAAGACCGCTCAATCCCTCTTGAAACTATGGAGAGGGGGTGCCTGGGTAGTCCAATCGGTTAAGTGGATGGCTCTTATTTTGGCTTAGATCCTGACTTCAGGGTTTTGGAATCAAGCCCCTTATTGGGCTCCACGTTCAACAGGAAGTCTGCTTGAGAATTCTCTCTGTCCCGCTCTGTCTGCCCTGACCCCCACTCATGCGTGCTTTCCGTCTCTCTCAAAAATAAATAAATTAATAAACAAAACAAAACAAAACCCTGGAACATACACTATAGCCTGCATTTCTAATATAACAAATGTATAATAATTTTCTGTTATTTAGAAGAGTTAAAATAAAATGTAATATAACATGGAGATGTTAAGTAATCAAGTTTCAGGATTTAAATTTTACATGTCTTACCTTTGCTATCTATTTTTATCTGATTTTCTACCTCCATCACTAAATAACCAGTGTAAAGATTATGAAAAACTTTAACATCTAAATTTATTTTATCAAAGAAAACTAAACTAAAAAAAGAAAAAGAATCATTTCTGCTTCTGGGAAAAATATAAGGCAGATAGGTAGGCTCAACAGAATATTTTTGTGCTCCCTGAGAATTTCATTTATACAATTCATCACTTCCTCTGTTCCTACAATTAGATTAAGACAATTATAATTGATAAGCTCATGTACTATACTTGGCACATTCTAGTCTGAAAATTATCTTAATTTTGATATAAATTAGTTTTAAGAGAGTCAGAAACAAAGATGATTGTATTTTCACAGTGATATATATGAATACTATATGTATTACACATCAGTAGTCTAAAAAGTGCTAGGAACAGCAATTTTCAACTTACTCAATATAAGTAATGACTCTTACTGATTGTGCTGCATCCATCCAATGCACTGAACTACATTATATTTGTATAGCATATATAAGTGCAGTTTATAATTTGTCAGCAGAAACTCATCTTGCAATTAGTTTGCTGTACAGAGCTGACCTCATGGTTACTACCTAGAGAATGCCATCTAACATTGACAGCATTCTCTTAGTTAAAGATAGGAAGCTGTCAGGGTTTCCATTAAATTTATACTCTCAGAGGTTAGTAACTCTGCTTCTAAAAATGCCACTGGCATTAACTTAGCATGCAAGGTGTTAGCAAGGTAGTTTATTTTAAAAGGGAGGCTGTTTGTAAACTGTGAAAATGTCCTTCAGCTTTAAACAGGCAGCCAGACAGTCTGAATGTCTGCATAAGAAAGCATCTGTATTAATGCCATCTCTGTGTTCCTAGCAATCCTGATGATGTTAAAACCAGAAAAGGAGAATACTATAGCTACGGTTGACTCAAAATGTCAGTGTTATTAGTCCTTTATCTGATATGTCGTTTGCAAATATCTTCTCCCATTCTGTCAGTTGTCTTTTGATTTTGTTAACTGTTTCCTTTGCTGTGCAAAAGCTTTTGATCTTGATGAAATCCCAATAGTTCATTTTTGCCCTTGCTTCCCTTGCCTTTGGTGATGTTCCTAGGAAGATGTTGCTGCGGCTGAGGTCGAAGAGGTTGCTGCCTGTGTTCTCCTCAAGGATTTTGATGGATTCCTTTCGCACATTGAGGTCCGTCATCCATTTTGAGTCTATTTTCGTGTGTGGTATAAGAAAATGGTCCAATTTCATTTTTCTGCATGTGGCTGTCCAATTTTCCCAGCACCATTTATTGAAGAGGCTGTCTTTTTTCCATTGGACATTCTTTCCTGCTTTGTTGAAGATTAGTTGACCATAGAGTTGAGGGTCTATTTCTGGGCTCTCTATTCTGTTCCATTGATCTATGTGTCTGTTTTTGTGCCAGTACCATGCTGTCTTGATGATGACAGCTTTGTAATAGAGGTTGAAGTCCGGAATTGTGATGCCACCAACTTTGGCTTTCTTTTTCAATATCTCTTTGGCTATTCGAGGTCTTTTCTGGATGGCCAACAGACACATGAAAAAGTGCTCCATATCACTCAGCATCAGGGAAATACAAATCAAAACCACAATGAAATATCACCTCACACCAGTCAGAATGGCTAAAATCAACAAGTCAGGAAATGACAGATGCTGGCGAGGATGCGGAGAAAGGGGAACCCTCCTACACTGTTGGTGGGAATGCAAGCTGGTGCAGCCACTCTGGAAAACAGCATGGAGGTTCCTCAAAATGTTGAAAATAGAACTGCCCTATGACTCAGCAATTGCACTACTGGGTATTTACCCTGAAGATACAAACGTAGTGGTCCAAAGGGGCACGTGCACCCGAATGTTTATAGCAGCAATATCTACAATAGCCACACTATGGAAAGAAGCTAGATGTCCATTAACAGATGGATGGATCAAGAAGATGTAGTATATATACACAATGGAATACTATGCAGCCATCAAAAGAAATGAAATCTTGCCATTTGCGACAACATGGATGGAACTAGAGAGTATCATGCTTAGTGAAATAAGTTAAGCAGAGAAAGACAACTATCATATGATCTCCCTGATATGAGGAAGTGGTGATGCAACATGGGGGCTTAAGTGGGCAGAAGAAGAATCAATGAAACAAAATGGAATTGGGAGGGAGACAAACCATAAGTGACTCTTAATCTCACAAAACAAACTGAGGGTTGCTGGGGGGAGGGAGGTTGGGAGAAGGGGGGTGGGATTATGGACATTGGGGAAGGTATGTGCTTTGGTGAGTGCTGTGAAGTGTGTAAACCTGGTGATTCACAGACCTGTACCCCTGGGGATAAAAATATATGTTTATAAAAAATTTAAAAAAAATGTCAGTGTTTAGTCAGTTATTGTGTCCTCAGCTCTCCATGTATGGGTTCAGTAAAGTTTTTTTTTTTTTTTTAATTGTAAGGATATCCCCAGATGAGGCTGTCAGAGTGATACTGCAAAGTATGAGATGAAATTTACCCTTTAAGAAAGAATGGCATGGCTTCACAGAAGTGGAAAGCAGAATGACAATTGCTAGAGTCTGGGGTGGGGGCTAGGGAGATAGTGGTCAAAAGTACAGACTTTCAGTTAGGCATAAGGTAAATAAGTTCTGAAAATCTAATGTTCAGCAAACTGATTATAGTTAATAATACTGTATTGTATATTTGAAATTGCTAGGTGAGTAGATCATAAATGTTCTCACTTAAAAAGATAACCATGAAAAAAAGAATGATATGGATTTTAATCTTTTAGTTCTAGGTCTAACATTTACTGTCAGCTAGTGAAAATTAAATTAACATAAACCTTAATTACTCAAATCGTAAAGCAGGAATAATAATGTCTTAGCAAGAATATGTATACTGGGTTCTGAAAAATAAGGCATGTAAAATTTACAAACCAGAAAGTATAGTGTTAACATTATGACCCAGGATCCTTCAAGCAAGGTGCCAGTGCAGATGTCTATTGCCTGAATCTGAGGCAGACTCAGGGATTGATATAGTTGTAATTCAGTGGTATGTATCCCTTGTGAGGAGCCTTAAGGCCTTCCTTTATTTTGGTTTTGATAATTTCAAGAAAGAGAGATTTTGTCTATTGGTGAATGCTTCTGTCAGTACCCCTAAAGTCCACACTTTTTAACTTTCCAGTGATAGAAGTCACATGGGTGTATCTGGCCAAACAGGGCTAACAGTCATAAGATTCACTGTCCTGACTGAAAAAATAAAAAAAAACAAAATGCACAGGATAATAGTTTTCAGGATAATTGATATCAGTCACTAAAGGAGAATAGAAATAAAGAGAGCTGTAACACTGTCCCAATTTACCAATGACAAAGTTTCCAAGCTGCAATACAAATAAGGGGAACAAAAGTAGAGCCAGTAATCTCTCTGAGTGGAGGATATGAAACTAAGAATCTGCAGAAAACAAGGCCATTACAGTCCACAAACCAGATTATGGGAAATAAAAGAGCAACATAAAGAACCACAGAAATCTGAAATGGTCCTTACTAGTATTATGAAGAATATTGACCCAAATATTTGTATAAGACAGTTACATTGGAGAATCACCCAGTAGATTATTAGGAACAATACTCAGAGCTCACATGGGACCAATAAAAGTACCAATCTTCAATAGCCAGGCTAGACTATTTTAAATTCTCACAGCATTGTGGGGAATACTAAGTTTCTTGCCTCTGTAGCGGACAATAAGAACTGCTCTTATCTACCTAACAAATTTTTAAAAAGCAAACCTTTTTAAAATTTATAAAAGCAAAAAAAACTTCAAGTTAACTGTGTTACACAATAATGCTCAAGAATCTTTATATGGAACAAATAAATATAGCCCTCAGCCAAAATTACCAAACATAGAGAGGGAAGAAAATATTATCTGTAATAAAAAAAAAAAAGAAAAAGAAAAAGAAAAAATATCAATCAAGACTGACTCAGAACTTTTACAGATGTTAGAATTAGGTGAAGACAATGAAAGTTATTAAAAATTAACCATATTTCACATATGCAAAACCTTAAGTAGATGTATTGAGGGTATGAAAAACTTTACTCTGAAGATGCAAATGCCAACATCTGAGGAACAGTTGCTATGGATAGAATAAATGGCCGATTAATTATTGCAGAAGAAAATGTTAACTAAAAATTAACATTGCTTAAATACATAACATGGAAGAGTTTATAAAAGTTTTTTTTTTAAAGATGTAAAAATCAATAAAATAGAAAAGAGCATAAGTATAATAAAATCCTTGAAGAAGAGAGGAGACATTGATAGAAAAATAATTTGAGGAAATGTGATTTTTTCCAAATATGATGGAAACTGTGAACCCACAGATCCAAGAAGTTCAGTGAATCCCAGACACAAACAAAATTCAAACTAAATTGCAGCAAGGTACATCATAGTCAAATTCCATAAAACCAGTGATAAGGAAAAAAAATCTTAAAAACAGTCAGAGAAAGACCTATTGTATACAGAGGAACAAAGGTAAAAGAGAAAGCAGATTTCTTGCCAGGAACATTGTAACTGAGCTGATAGTGGAGCAACATCTTTAAATTATAAAAGGAGAAAATTATATCAACACAGAATTCTAAGACCTCTGTAATAGCTTTTAAAATAATGAAAGCAAAAATGACATTTTCAGAAATACAAAAGTTGATCGCCTCTCGACCTTTTGGCTAAGATCATGTGCAGAAATACAAAAGTTGAAAAAATCAATCCCTGTCAGGTATACTCTACAAGAAATGTTAACAGTATCCTTCGGTCAGAAGGAAAAGTATACCAGGTGTAAACATGGATCCCCAGGAAGAAAAAATAGCAAGATAAATGGTAATGATGTGTAGTTGATGGATTATTGTTTAAACAAAAATAATACTCTGGAGTTGATATAGATATGTACATAAAATGTAAGTAAGCAGTACCATAAACATGGAAAAAGGGAAATGTAATATTTTTGAAATATTCTTATGCTATACCTCTGATAGCACATTTGTATGTAGGATGTGATAACTTAAAGCTGTATACTATAAAATATAAAGTACCATTGAAATAAAAAATAACTGTAGCTAACAAACCAACAGTAGAAGATGATCACAAAAATACTCAATCCAAAATACAGCAAGAAAAAAAAGAACAAGAAAGAAGAGGAGGAAAAAAGAGAAAAAAGGAATGAAGAAAGAAAAGGAACAAAGAATATTTAAAACAACTAGAAAAAAATAGCAAAATGATAGACTTAAACTTACCACACCAACAACAGCGTTAGATGTCATTGGCCCCAAATCTCCAGGAACAGGAATAGATTATCATACTGAATGAAAAAGCAAGAAAAAACTCTGTTACCTTTAACATACACACTCAAGATATAAAGAAATGGATTAAAAGTAAAAACACAGGAAAGTTATAACATACTTTAATCAAAAGAAAGTTGGAGTACCTATATTCTCAGATAAAATAAATTTCAAAGCAAATAATGTTTTCAGGGCAAAAGAAATCATTGCATAATGAAAAAGTAAGCTAAAGTAATTAAAGTTTGGGATGCCTGGGTGGCTCAGTCAGTTAAGTGTCTGCCTTTGATCAGGTCATCATCTCAGGGTACTGGAATAGAGCCCCAAGTTGGACTTCCTGCTCATTGGAGAGTCTGCTTCTCTCTCTCCCTCTGCTCCACCCCACCCCCACTTATGTTTTCTCTCTCTCTCAAATACATAGATAAAATCTTTGAAAAGTAATTAAAAATCCTAAATGTCTATGCATCCATTAACAGACCTTCCAAACACATGAGCAAAAACTAAAAAGAATTCTATAAAAAATAGACAGTTTCACCTGTATGGCTACAGATTGCTATAGCCTATTTCCAATATTGGTAAAAAGAGTGGACAGGATATCAGTAAAGATATAGATTATCTGAACAATGCTATCAACCAAATTTACCTAATTGATATTTATTCAACAGAATACTCTTTTTCTTTTCTTTTTTTTTTTGCACATAAAGACACAAGGGTTCATATCAATAACATTTATACCTTAGGAAACTAGAAAATAAACTGTAAATGTAATTTAAACAATAAAATAGAAATAATGAAAACAGAAGAGAAATCAATAAAATGAAATTTAGAAAAAGAAAAACCAAAAACTTATAACTTTGAGAAGACCAATAACATTGTTAAACTTTTAAATAAATACCAAGGAAAAAGTAGGAATATACAAATTACCAGTGCCAGAAATGAATGATATTATATCCCTATGTATTCCACAATCTGAAGAGGGTGATAAGTGTTTATGAAAATGATGGTGAATTCTTTCAAACTTTAGGGAAAATATTGTAATACAATTCCACGCAGAGTATTTTCAGAAATTTGCAGAATAATAATATTTTTCAGTTTATTTTAAGAGACCTAAATTACCCTAATACTAATCATAGAAACAGATTAGGAGCTAACAAATTACTGTTATCCCACATAAATATAAGTTTAAGTGATATAAACTATTTTAGCAAATTGAATCCAGCAATATAAAAGAAAGTTGTCATGACCAAGTAGGATTTATCCCGGGAGTAAAAAGTTGATTTAGTAATCAATTTAGTAATCAATAATAAAAATCAATGTAATTTATCATATCAAACTAAACATAAAAACTGTATGATAATTTTAAGAGGCACAGAAAAAAGCACTTGTCAAAATCCGACATCTATTTTTGCTATAAAATATCAACAATATAGAAATAACAAAAGAATATTCTAATCCTAATAAACTGTATCTTTAAAAAACTCTATAATGAATGACTACTTACTAATGGAAGTTACTGACCTCTAAGATCAGGAGGAAAGCAAGATTTTCTCCTCTCTACAGTTTTAGTTTATTTTGTACTAGAGATTGTACCCACTTCAATTAAAAAAAAAGTCACACTGATTAGGAAGAAAGAAATAAATATTGCTCACAGACTACCTGAATGCCAATGAAGAAATACAATGGACTTATAAACAAAAAAAATTAAATATAACCAACAAAACCTACAAGTATTAAGTTAATTCAGCAAATTAGTAATATCAATACAGAAGAATCAAATGTTTTCTATATAGTACCAAGGTACAACCCCAAAATGAATTTTGAAACAATTAGCAACAAATAACATGAAATATTTAGTGATAAATATGATGAAAGAGGTGCTAAACCTGTACACTAAAAAGGACATAACCCCTTTGCCGAGAGAAATTAAAGAGAGTCTAAATGAGTATAAAGGCTGAAGACTCTTATGTTGTTAAGATATCAGGTGTCACCATAAGTGACTCTTAATCTCACAAAACAAACTGAGGGTTGCTGGGGGGAGGGGGGTTGGGAGAAGGGGGTGGGATTATGGACATTGGGGAGAATATGTGCTTTGGTGAGTGCTGTGAAGTGTGTAAAGCTGGTGACTCACAGACCTGTACCCCTGGGGATAAAGATATATGTTTATAAAAAATAAAAAATTAAAAAAAAAAAAAGATATCAGGTGTCCGCAAAGTGATCTATGGCTGCATAGGAAATCCTAATCAAAATTCCAGCAGGCTGGCCAATAAGCATATGAAAAGATGTTCAACATCACTAATCATAAGAAAAATGAAAGTCAAAACCACAATGAGGGTTGGGAGCATGGAACAAATGCCTGACTAGGGCAAGGGCTATTCATGGAGGACAGCAGCTCAAATTCTTAAACAAAATTGAAGAAGCCAAGGAAACCTACGAAAAGGTTTGAAAAGATGAAGAAAATAATCTTCAGCTCAAAGAGGGTTTACAGAATATGGAGGCTAGGTTGGCAGAGTGGAACTTTATGAACCCTTTAAACATGCCCAGTCTGTACCAGAAGTTGGAGAGTCATCCCCGAACAAGGATGCTGCTCACTGATCCTACCTACTGGGAGCTGATCGAGCTGATAACTACAAAACAAGCCATCTGACCTGGACACAAAACTGAGATCCCCAGATCCTGACTACTCTCAGTGTCCTGCTGGGAGTTTATATGGGCAGTATGAATGAGAGGAGGAATCTGGAACACCTCCCCATCTCCTCTTTCCTAGAAGGACACCAAGCCAGGACCAGTGGAAGAAGAATAAGAAGCAGGCACTGAAAGGGAAAGAGTTCGGGAACGAGGCCTACAGGAAGAAAAACTTTGACACAGCCTTGAAGCCCTGTAACAGAGCCCAGGACTTGGAACCCACCAACACGACTTACATGACCAATCAAGCAGCCCTACATTTTAAGAAAGGCAACCATACAGTAAGAAGGCCATTGAAGTGGGGCAAGAAAACTGAGAAGACTATGACAGATTGCCAAAGCTTATGCTTAAATTAGCAACTCCTGCCTCAAAGAAGAAAAGTACAAGGATGTCATCCATTTCTATAGCAAGTCTTTGGCAGAGACTGAACCCCAGATGTACTCAAGAAATGCCAACAGGCAGAGAAAATTCTGAAGAAGCAAGAGTGGCTGGCCTGTATCAATCCCGACCTAGCCTTGAAGGAGAAGAACAAAGGTAATGAATGTTTTCAGAAAGGAGACTATCTCCAGGCTATTAAGCTTTATACAGAAGCCATCACACAGAATCCAAAGAGGCCAAATTGTATAGCAGTGAAGCTGTACAAACTCCTGGAGTTTCAGCTGGCACTCAAGGACTGTGAGGAATGTATCCAGCTGGAGCCAACCTTCATCAAGGGTTACACATGGAAAGCAGCTCCACTGGAATCAAGGAAGGACTACACAAAAGCCACAGATATCTACCAGAAGGCATTAGATCTGGACTCCATCAGTAAGGAAGTGGCAGACAGTTACCAACATTGTATGGTTGCCCAGTACAACTGCCAGACAGCCCCAAAGACATGCAGTGATGGGCCATAGCCAAACCTGAGGTGCAGCAAGTAATGAGTGACCCAGCCATGTGGCTCATCCTGGAACAGATGTAGAAGGACCCCCAGGTGCTCAGCAAACACTTGAATCCTATAATAGCACAGAAGATTCAAAAGTTGATGGAAGCAGGTCTCATCACAGTTCAGTGATGACATGCTCATCATCCCCTTCCCTTCTCTCTAGTGTGGAAAGAGGAGTTGGGACTGCCACAAGCAGTGTGGAATAGAGGGGTGAGCAGGGAAAAGTGAAAAACTTCTCTCTATGTATTTACATAGACCTATGTGGAAGATACAGAGACTCATATTCTCCATACTGGCACTGCCCAGCACAGGCGTGGTACCTTCCACTGCCCTAAGGTTCCCTGTTCCCTTCCCTGCCCTAAGTAGCTGTCTTAGCTGCTCTCTCATAGTTGGTTATTTTTTATATGGAACAGTGGGCATGTATGGGGAAAGGAGGCTGTTCTTTCCCGACCTCAGGTCCCAACTCTCTTCACATTGTTAACTCCACATCCCCATGTGCCCTTCTCCAATAATGCAGCCCATTCAGGTGTGATTATTTACTTTTAAAAAAAATTTCACCTTAAACCCATAAGGATGGTCACTATCAAAAGAACAGAAAACAACAAATTTGATGAGTATGTGAAGAAATTAGAACCCTTATGTGCTGTTGGTAAGAATGTAAAATGGTACAGCCATTATGGAAAAAACTTAGAGATTTCCTTTGAAATTAAAAATAGAATTACCATATGATTCAGGAGTCCCACTTCTGGGTGTATTTCCAAAAGAATTTAAAATAGGAGCTCAAGGCATATTTGCATACTCATATGCATTGCAGCATTATTCACAATAGCCAAGTGGTAGAAGCAATTCAAGTGTCCATCAGCAGATGAATGGATAAAGACAATGTGTTATTTACACACAGCAGACTATTAGACAACCTTAAGAAAGAAGGAAATCTTGTCACGTGCTATATTGTGGAGTAACATTGAGGATATTATGCTAAGTGAAATAAGTTGGTCGCATAAGGACAGCTACTGTATGCCATCGATAGGAAGTATCTTAAGTAGTCAAAATCATAAAAACAGAAGAAAGGTGATTGTCAAAGTTTGCAGGGAAAGGGGATTTAATGGTCGTAGAATTATAGTTTTGCAAAGTGAAAAAGTTTTAGATATCAGCTGTGCAAGAATGTTAGTATATTTAATACTACTGAAATGTAGACTTAAAAAATAGTTGAGATAGTAGATTTAATGCTGTGTTTTTGTGTTGTTAACACACATACACACACACACACATGCACACACACACCTGGGAAGATTTCTTGTATAACTTGATAAGGCCATTACAAAAATTGATAGGGAAATGCAAAGAACTTAAAACAATGAAATCAACTTGAAAAAGAAGAACAAAGTTAGAGAGCTAGAAAGCCACCTGATTTCAAGGTAAACACTACCTCAAAACTTTACATAAATCTACAGTGATCAAGGCAAATTTTTATTACAAAGAAATGACTAGATCTAGATAACAAAGAATCTTATAAAAGATACAGATATATATGGAAGACTGATTTTTGACAAAGGTACAATTCAGTGGAGGTATTGTAGTTTTGTTTTCAACAAATGATGCTGGAATAATGGAAAGTTCATTTGCAAAAAAAAAAAATCTTTAAAACATCCCTCACACGCATTTGTAAAACAAGCAAATAAGAATTTGAAAAGATAGTTATTATGATTAATCATAGGAAAACTAAAATTAAAACCACAAAGAAATATCACTATCTAGTAGAATAGCTAAAATAAAAACAACTGACCATTAGCAAGTGTCTTGAGAGGAGGAGGAACTGGAACTCTCACTCATGACCAGTGAAAATATAAAATGATACAATTACTTTGGGAAACATTTTAGAGGTTTATTATAAAGTTAAATATACACATACCATGTGAATGAAACACTCTTCTTCTAAGTATTTAAGAGAAAGAAAGCTTAGAGCCAGACTTCCAGTGAGTGTTCATAGTAATTTTGTTTGTGATAGCCCTAAATGGAGAACAGTCCCAGGGTCCATCAGCAGATGCTTGGAAGAACAAATTGTGGTGTATACATATAATGGAATACTACTCAGCTACAAATAGGAATGAATTATTGATAATGCAAATACATTGATGGAGCTCAAAGAAAAGGAGTCTGACAAAAACTGAAACACATACTCAGTGATTCTACAAATATAAAATTTTAGAAGATGCAAATAAAGCTCTAATGACAGAGATCTGTGGTTGCCTGGAACGAAGAGTACATGTGTGTTGGGCAGGAGGGAGAAAATAAATATGTCACGAAGAAATATTTTGGGGTGATATCTATGTCTATTACCTGGATTGCAGTGATTGTTTCATAGGAGCAATACCTATGTCAAAAGGTACTGTTGACCTTAAACATAAAGCTATCTATTATTTTACCAGCAAAAATGGGTTTACTTGGAAATAGCAGAGAATTGCAATTTGGAACAGGCAAAGTATGGTAAAATCTTAGGAAAGTCCAGAGAATAAAGGAGAGGATTGCTCTTTCAGGGGAGAAAAAGAAAAAAAAAGATGAGTTGAGAGAGCTGTTAACAAACAAAAAGTCCATTGAAGTAAACCAGGAATTAGAGCATGGTGTGGCTATTCATTGGCTTTGTTTTACTATTGCTCTCATTGGCTGGACTTTTGCCAGGTGAGGAGGAATCCTTTCTTCCTCCTACTGGGAGTAGTAACTTTCAAGAGCTGCCTCTTCCTTTTGGGCCAGTGATTCTTCCCTCTTCTGGCCTCCCCACTCCATTTTCATGATTTTTTAAAAGATTTTTAAAAAATTCATTTGTTTGATAAATAGTGACAGAGACAGGGATAGCAAGACAGAGCATGAGCAGGGAGGAGAGGGAGAAGCAGGCTGAGCAGGGAGCCTGATGAGGGATGAAGGACTCTATCTCAGCACCCTGGGATCATAAACCAAGCCAAAAGCCAACGCTTAAGTGACTGAGCCACCCAGGCACCCCGATGTGTTTTTTTGTTTGTTTGTTTGTTGTTTTAAGATTTTATTTCTTTATTTGACAGACAGAGATCACAAGTAGATGGAGAGGCAGGTAGAGAGAGGGGGGGGGAAGCAGGCTCCCTGCTCAGCAGGGAGTCTGATGTGGGGCTCCATCCCAGGACCCAGAGATCATGACCTGCGCCAAAAGTAGAGGCTTAACCCACTGGGCCATCCAAGCACTCCAGATGTATTCTTTTATTATTTTTCACAGTATCAAATTATATACTCTAATTTTATGCATTTATTTTTTGTCAATTATACCTCAATAAATAAGCACAGAAATAAAATAATGCAACTCATCCTCTCCATAAAATAAAGTTAGTCACTTTATGGGAGTAAAATTACAGAAGTGTTAAGTCTGGATGACACTTTGGATTAGTTCTGTTGTTATTTGATTGTTTTGGGTGGTATTTTGTTTTTTCTTTTTCCTTTTCTCAAAAAGGAACAGTAAGTTGAACATCTTTATGTTTCATCTTTGCTTGCTATAACTAGATTTAAATAACATCCTTTCTTAGTAAATGACACCAGTAAATTATAAAGTTTTCTGCTGTGCATTATATATGTTTATTAGTTTTCAAAAGACTCAGTGAATATTGTGTGTATGTGTTCCTATGTGAACATGCAATATTATTTTTTAAAGCCAGGATAAAAGATATGAATAGAGGGAGGAAGGAAGAGGAAGAGAAAAATGAAGGTAGTATTTGCTAAATATTTGACCATTCCAAATAATTGAAGTTACTTTTAATTAAAAGCTAAATTACTTAAGACTATATTTTTTGTATTTAATAAAAGCCAAATTTTTTAAATTGTGGTCTGTAACAAAATTTATTATTTTAAAGATAAAATTGATGATTTTAATAGTAACATTTAGTAATAATGTGATGTATGCCACATTTTCTCTATTATTTCATCAGTGGATATTTGAGTTGCTTCCGATTCTTTCCTTTTGTAAGTAGTACTGCTATATATATTGGTATATAAATGTCTGTTAGAGTTCTTGCTGTCAGGTCTTTTGGGTCTATTTCCAAAAGGAGAATTGTTCATATAGTAAAACCTTCATATAGTAATTCTATGTTTCATTTTTTGAGGAACCACTATTCTGATTTTCACAGCAGCTGCACCATTTATATTCCTACCAGCAATCTTTATGTGTTCCAATTTCTACACATTCTTTCCAACACGTTTTTTTCTGATTTTTCTAATAGCTATCCCAATGGCTGTGAAGTGGTATCTCATTGTGGTTTTGATTTGCATTTCTCTAATAATTGGTCATACTGGGCTTCTTTTCATGTGCTTGTTGAATATTTGTATGCTTCTTTAAAGAAATGTTCATTCAAGTTTTTTGGCCATTTTTAAAATGATTTCTTATTGTTGAGTTTGGGGGTTCTTTACACATCCTATCCAGTGATTTTATTAATCACTTATCAGTTATGTGATTTGCAAACATTTTATCATTCTGTGCTGATTTAACTCTTAGTGAGTGGATCACTCTTGGGCTTGCTGTAAGCCTACAAAGTGCTATTTATTTTCACTCCATTTTTGTCCCCTTCCCTGCAGCATTTCTGGCCTTTATGTTTTTCTTCTGCATAACTAAAATGTTTTGAATATCTAATATCTATTTAGTTCATACTCAAAGAAGAAGTGAGATCTTGCCACTCTTCGCTCACTCCTGATCAACAGCAATAACGTTGGACAGTATACTTACTACAGAAGGAGGGAAGTATAAGTCAGTCAAATTTCTCTATAAATTTTGCAAGGGCCCATAGTTGTCTATTAGAACAATTCCATTCATTTTCTTCAGTTGTACTATTTTTCATCATTCTAGTATTCTTTCCAAATGCATAAAATTCATGAGCACATTTACTTGTATGCTCTGTTTCATCAAAGCTCTTTTATAACATTCTTAGTATAAAATTTTCTATTTCCTTAAGCTATGCCTCCTCTAAATTTTTTCTCAGCACATATTTGTTGAGCCATTTCTATGAGCCCAAAATCTTAGAAGGTGTGGATAACTGAATAGAGAACAAAGTATAGTTTGTATCCTCAAGAAGCTGTTGGTCTTAAAGTAATTGGGGTACAATGAAACAGACATGGAATAAAACAAATAATAATCTTTAGATGCCACTGTTGAACACAGTATGATGTATGATAAGGAGGGTGAAATTTGATCGAGGAGGAATCTAAAGTGATAAACCTGACATCATCACGTGTAACATATATGCACTTAGCATGGAACTTCTCTCTCACCTATATTGTATTTATCTATAAACTTCATTTCTTATTCAGTGATCTTATTGAGTGATTTTATCTAATTTCTTAAGTATTGACTTAATTATATTTTATTAGAAGCTTCTACACCTAAACTAAAATTCAGTACCACTGTGATGAAACCAAGTTAGTATTTTTCTGTTTTTATTATATTATTTTGTAAGTTTCATACATTTTTAAAAGATTACTTTCAGGGAGTGATAAATGTTCAGGGGGGGGGAAGAAGAGGGGAAGCAATCTCTCCACTGAGCACAAAGCCCAAGAAGGGGCTGATCTGGTGGGGAGATTAGAACCTGAGTCAAACCCAGAGTAAGTCCCTTAACCTACTGAGCCACCCAGGTGCCACGATTTTCATATATTTTTAATCTAGTATTTTGTTTTTTTAGTCTAATATAATATTACTTTTAGGATGTTATGTAGAAATCTTCACGTGTTACGGAAATTGTATTTCTTCCTTTTTTAACAAAAGACAATAAAATGTTTCTATGTTTAAATTAATACCTTTTTCATTCATCAAATTGCTTCAGTAAGTTTAAATATTGTGACCTGGTTAAATATCCTTTTATCACTGAAAAACAGATATGTAATGTCAGATATATTATTGGTTATTTAAAACCCAAATAAATGCATAAAGGTTTTTTTTTTGCCTATTATCTAGATGGTTTTTTTTTTTTAATTTATCATTGCCTATGATGTTAATTATTTAAAATCTTATGGATCATATAAGCTCAGTGAGAAATACTTACTAGTTAGAAATACAAGAATGGTATTGATCCATATTGGGATATCAGGCTTGAAGTCTTTTTAAGTTAAAATCTCTTACAGTTATGCCTAAATTATTGTATTATGGGACTGTGTCTAAATTGACTAAAGATGTTACTCCTGTTGAATTGCATTAGCAATTGTTCTTTTAGAGTAAAGACATGGAATACGTCCAGGAAGTTTGACAAATTCTGTTTATTCTCACCAGTAAGAGAGAAATAAATTGTCAAAAGGAAAATTAGAATATGACTCTTACTCCAGATGTTCCCTGCCCGAAGAAAAATGTTTGGGGGAGAAGTTTACTTTATGGCTTCATGACAGCTGCCTGTTTGTTTGTTTGTTTTATTTTTTTCTGGAATTGAATAAAGATCTCCTTGATGATTTTATTGGTGTTCCCAAAAGTTCTTCACACAGTATTGCCATTTCCTTGAATTATTCATTATTTCTGACTGCACATTTTCAACCTGTCTACTCAGTGTCTACACATTATGTATTCCATGTATTAATGGAATTGCCCTGTCATTGCATGTGTCAGACAATATTTCCTGGCTCGTCAGTTATTACAGCTCAAAATAATCTTTTGAAATTTGTGAACCTCTTGTTACCCCATAGTTATTTATTTTTAACAATTTATTTGGCTAAGAAATAAAATGTCCACAGGGGGGAAAAACCCACTATTATTAAAATAATACTTAGGTGGCAGTGTTATAGATCAGACCAAGGAAGACCAGACTAGGGAGTTTAAGCTCATGATCTGAGTCAAGAAGCAATGCCAAGGACAGGTTGCTTCCCCTTCTTCATGGATAGCAAGTTTGATGGATCTGAAATAATGAGATCATTGCCTGTTGTTCCAGAAATTCTTGGCTACTTCAGCTTTCAGATATCACTCTTCCCTCATTTCATTTGTCAACAGAAAATCTAGTCTTCTTTCAGGTTCATCTCATATTTGTCAGTAAATTCATGAAGAATGCATGTAACATGAATTGACCTAAAATTCACATTCTGCTTCAGCCACCAATTTTGTATTAGCCAGCTACTGCGCACATTTGCAGATCGCTTTATGGCCTACCTCCCCTGACTTTCCATGGTGCTGACTTTTCACAGTATGTGTATAAAAATGGACACATCATGTACTTCCTCACAACACTTATAAAATTTGTCACATTTAATGAGACTTTACAAAAGGCTTGTAAATGAATTACAATAACACACACACACACACACACACTTAGACTCCTTTGATGAAGTTTCTCTCCCTACCAGTTCTGTTTCTCCGCAATATCTGGAAAACGGGTTTTTCTTGCTCTTTTGAATAATGGAGAACATTATCCCATTCTTATCTTTTTCCTCCACAGAGTCCCCCAGATCAAACCTCACAGTCTCTGTGTCAGACCACCTGGGCTTCCATGACAAAATACCTATCAAAACTGGGTGGCCAGGGGCACCTGGGTGGCTCAGTGGGTTAAAGCCTCTGCCTTTGGTTCAGGTCATGATCCCAGGGTCCTGGGATTGAGCCCTGCATCAGGCTCTCTGCTCAGCAGGGAGCCTGCTTCCCCGCCACCTCTGCCTGCATCTCTGACTACTTGTGATCTCTGTCAAATAAATAAATATAAAATCTTAAAAAAAAAAAAAAAACTGGGTGGCCGACACAAAAGAAATTTCTTTTCTTACAGTTCTGGATGTTGGCAGTCCAAACTCCAAAAAATCAGTATGCATAGGTTCTGCTGAGTGCGGTCTTCCCAGCATACAGACTGCAGCCTTCTCTCTTGTCCTCACATGGGATGGGAGGTTGGGGGAGAGAAGAAGCTCTCTGGTATCTTTTTTGTGAGGTCACTAATCTCATAACGAAGTCCCTTATAACCTCATGTGAACCTAATTCTCCACCAAAGACCCCATCCAAATAGCATCACATGGTGGGTCAGGGCTTCGCCATAAATTTTTTTGGGGGGTGGGGACACAGTTTAGTCCATAACATCACCCAAGGATTTTTTCTTCTCAGGGTAGAAGTTGGAATATCTACTCTCAGACAAAAAAAAAAAAGCTCTATCTCTTATCCACTCCTTTAATTTGACCATCTCTGTCTCTGTCTTCTGCCATTACAACCAGGATAATCTATTAAAATATGTTTATCCTTCTCATTTATATTAGCAAATGTTTGCCCTATTTGCAAAGTCTGAGACATTCAGCATGGAACGCCACCACAGGTTGAATTTCACACAAGTGCATTCCCCTCTAAATTCTTATCCAGCCTGAGGTGATTCCCTTTCATTCTTTGTCATTGTCCAATGGCTACTTTAGCTTTACTCTGGATAACTTTTGATAAAGAATACATAAATTGCAAAGGTAAAAATCATTCTACAATGAAGAAAATGCTTTTTTATGCAGGATGACTTCACTCTTTATTGTCTTGAAACTCTGCTTTTCATATTGAAATCTTCCAAGATATCTTTGAATAACAGGGTGGCCCATTAGAGTGTATTTTTGTGTGTGTGGTTTTTGGCTTGTGACTTTTTTTGTTTTGTTTTGTTTTGTTTGTAAAAATGAAGTGGTAATGTGTTAAAATGTAAATATAGGTCTCCGGTAGAAAAACAGAAAGGCAGCTCAAAGCTTCAATTTAGTTCTTCTTTCTTTCTAGATTTTACACTTTCCAATGAAAATGTCCAATAGTAGAGACCTACTAAAGCCAGTGGACAGAATTTTTCTTTAATTGCATGCAAATTAATGTTTTCTTTCTAGTAATAAAATGGTGTAAGACCATGGCCGTGTGTTCTCTAGTATTTGGTGTAAGTAGGTAGCAGGATGATGTCTTCCCTCACACACAATGATGATTTTCCCCACTGCCTATGTTCCCAACTCCAACTATTAACTATGTACCTCCTTCCCTCTCTCAGGTTCATTTAATCATGGGTGGAATAGGAATTTTTTAAAAGGCTTGTAGTCTCCTTCATGGATAGTATGCTAGTAAGATGGTGTTGTAGAAATAATTATTCTCAATTTACCTCGTTCACTGAGAGAGAGTGCATGCACACAAGTGAGCATTCCCTTAGAAATTAGGAAATTATACCTAAACAAAAACAAAATAGACATGATGGTTCACCAGTAAAAGGAATCTGCAATTCGTTTTCCAGGTAAAGCCCTGGGCAGGTGAAGAAATCGCAGGGATCATACAGTTGGATAATGAGATGATACAGAAAGGACAGCTGTCAATGTTCTTCTGAGCTGCAAAAGAACCTAAAATAAGCAGAAATGTCCCATATCTTCAAGAGGTAAACCTGCTATGCCTTAAGTAGCCTCATGGAGATAAATGAAGGCTGCCTCAGGAAGTACCTGTCTGAGTAAGTCAGTTATCAAGGAGCAGAAAGAATAAAGGAGGTTTCAGTCTAGAATAGAAGACAAAGAGCCATAGGTGACACCTCCTGCAGGTGTCCCACATAGTCTTAGGAAGCTACACTCCCCATCATGGAGATGCATGCAGGAGAGAAAGGGTTTAAAAAAAAAAAAAAAAGACATAATAAATTTCAGGCACCTTAGTAGAAATTTTAAACTTTAAGTGGAAATCAATGGAGATGTATTTATTCAATAATCACCTGAAAGTGTACTGTGGGATAAAATGTTTAACAAAATAATCACAATCCCTCTTCAAATTTTTATAGTCTAGTAAGTTAAATAGACTTTAAAAACATGATAAATTATCTTTGCTATATTCAGTAAGTGACAGAGGAAAGTACTATAAAAGATGAGGATTATGGAAACAAATAGTAGATGGAAATGACCTGGTCAAGAGGGATTGGGGATAACGTTTCAGGGAAAGTTGTATCTGAGCTGAGAAAAAAGAGATAATTGGAAATTGGTGAGTTAAGGTGCTGCTAACTGGAATGTTTGCATATTTGAATGAAGGTAGGCATGGATAGAGTTATGGGAACTGCAAGGACTTGGGAGATGAGCTGGAGCTAGAGCCCAGAGAATGGTAGAAGAGGTGGATGGGTGATCAGAGGTCAGATCATCAGAGATGACATGAAAGGTCATTTGCTAGAAGTTAAGAATTATGAAAATAGCAATGGAAGGGGTTTACACATGAGTGGTATGATCAGATTTCTATTTCGGAAAGTTCATTCTAGCTGTCCCTACATCCTATAAGTGGTGGAGAGTGCAAGGCAGTGAAGCAGCTACTATTCAAAGACAGGATTAGAAGGCTACTGCAGTCATTTAGGTAGGGAATAACATAATTTTAGAGGAGAGTAACAGTGAATGCAAGGAAATAATAACAGCTTTTCATCTATCAGGAAGTAAAAGTGATAGGATTTCATAAATAATTGATTGGATATTGGGAGTTCAGGGAGTGGCTCATGGGTTCCTGGGTGGCTCATAGTTTCCTCCATATAGAATTGTATATATGATGGAAGAGGGCATGTATTAGGTACAAAGTTTATAGATTTGGACATAAGACTGAAGAGATCTGGTCCAGTAGCTCCTTATACAAACTTCAACTTTTATTCTGAAGGAAAGAGAAGATACTTCAGGTATTGAGTAGAGGAGAGATGTGATCTGATTTAGGTCTTAATGTGATCATGTTGATTCTTTGTTGAAAGGTACAAAGGAAAAATTTTGCCAACTTAAGGCAGATGTCTTAGTCCATTCAGGCTACAATAACAAACTACAATTTTGGTAGTAGGAGGTTGGTAAGTCCAAGATGAAGACTCCAGCAGATTCTCTGTCTAGTGAGGGCTTACTTCCCGCTTCATAGATAACTATCTTCCTGCTGTGTCCTTACTTGGCAGAAGAGGGGAGAAAGCTCTCTAGGATCTTTTTTAGAAGCACTAATCCCATACACAAGGGCTCAGTGTTGGTGATCTAATTATCTCACAAAGACCACACCTCCAAATACTTGGATTAGGTTTCAGCATATGAATTGGGGTCCTGGTGGGCAGGGACTCTTTCAGTTGATAACAACAGGCAAGGAAGACTATTTAAGACTGTAGTGGAAAGAGGCCAGAACTCATTCTGAACTTCTGGAGAACAGAGGACTAGATAATTTTCAAGACCTGTGCTGTGCTGGGTGGAGAATGAATGGGGGAAATCACAGTCCACTTGTGGTTGCTAATTCTGTTTACCAAAGGAAAAGTAATACTACCTTATCTTCATGACAATACATAGTTTTACAACTTGAACCAAGGTATTCACTAAATTTAGAAGTTAGTTTTCTACCCTTAACACAGAAACTGGGACATGGGGATACTATCTCTCTTGAAGTTCACATTTTAAAAGGATGGCTCCCAGGTCCTTAAAAAAGACTTTCTTGGGTTGTGAAACTAGCAACAAGCTTTTTTTGGCTCTTACTTTACTTACTTTTTATTATTTTAATTCCAGTATAGTTAACACCCAGTATTGTATTAGTTTCAGGGGTACAGGATTCATGATTCAACAATACCATGCATTACCTGGTGCTCATCACGATAAATGCACTCCTTAATCCTCATGACCTATTTCACCCATCCCCTCACTCACCTCTTCTCTGGTAACCAACTATCAGTTTGTTCTCTATAGTTAAGAGTCTGTTTCTTGGTTTATGTCTGTCTTTCTTTTCCTTTTACTCATTTGTTTTGTTTCTTAAATTCCATGTATGAGTGATATCACATGGTATTTTCTTTCTCTGTCTGACTTATTTCACTTAGCAATCTCTACCTCCGTCCCCATGTTGCAGTGGCCCTCTTGCATTATGGTGGGATTGCAAACTGATGCAGCCACTATGGAAAACAGTATGGAAGTTTCTTAAAAAGTTAAAAATAGAACTACTCTATGATCCAGTAATAGCATTACTGGGTGTTTACCCTCAAAATACAAAAACACTAATTTAAAGGGATACATGCACCTCTATATTTATAGCAGCATTATTTATAATAGCCAAATTATGGAAGCAGCCCAAGGGTCCACTGATAAATGAAAGGGTAAAGAAGATGTGGGAATAGACTTTTAATAGATTAATATCTCAAAGTGGCAAAGAAAATTTACAGTTAAAAGTTTTCTAAAGTAAAGGCTATGAAAAAGGTGAAGTCAGACTCCTTGATTCAACATGAAGCTTGTCTTAAGTTTAGTCAAGCTGGGGGACTGTTTAGGCATACTTAGTCAAAGGCAAGGGTGGAAGCAGGGACATTGTTAGTTTTAAAGATGGGATTTCTCTCCACAGTATTTATCTTGCTTATTCTGATTATTAGCTCGTTACAATTAATAGTGTAATTCAGAGGATTTATCTCCTGGCATAAGAGATTAGGTGTGCATATCGTTCTTCAGTTGAAACATTTTCCAATTCCACCTTCTTGAAATATATATGACTAGGTACTGTTTCATATTGGATTTCATGTGTGACATCTACTTCAGATCCTCATATATATGAAAAACTTATATTCATAATTATCGAACATACATACTTTCATATTTATAATCAGAATATATCACATAAATGACAGCACTCATCTCATAATAGGTCAATACAAGGCACATTGGATATTCCAGTAAATAACAGAGGAATGAAGAAAAAGCCAAAATTATATTAATCAATATCAATTTCAACTATATAATTTTAGAGATGACCAGCCCTGTGTAACATATATTTTCCTTACCCAAAAGGGAAAATGAATTATGTCATTGGTATCAGGAAGTACAAATCACATATTTTAAAAAATTTTTATGTATTGCAAGTATTATTAAGACCAAGAGTTCTAACACAAAACTATATTTTCATTTCAAATGCCCAGTAGCCTCATTTGATTATTGACTATTGCATTGGATGGTGCAGATACAGAACACTTCCATCATCAGAACAAATTATATTAAAACTGATTAGAAAGTCATATAAACAGATGCAAGATGAACTTAGAAGAATGAGCAGAAAATAAAATTTAAGTCTAATTGGATTAATATTATGACAGTAATAATTGTCTAAATGTTAAAACAATTAAATCACAAAGAAGAGATGTGCTAATTGGATTATATAAACTACAAAACCTGCTCAAAGTGAAAAGTAACTGAAAAAGTAAAAATAGACTTGGTAAAACTGATATAATTGTGCTAAAAAGTTTGTATATAAATACAAAAATATATAAGAAAATTATAAATGATCTAGTGTTTGCAATATAAATGTTACAGGAGAATACAAAGAATAAATAATTTCCTGTAAAATGAACAAAGCCAATACTTACAGGAAAATAGAAAATTATAACACATAAATAAGGGAGGTGTTCAGCAATATTCTTCATCTCACAAGGGAAAAATAATGAAGCATTATATTTTAAAGGCATAAATTCTACTTCTAGCAACTTACTGCTAACGATGTCATTTCAAAGGTTGGAAATTAATATAGGTTTAGAGATGTTTATCATAGAATTTTTTACTATGAATAATTGGAATTATCCTATCCTTGCAATAACTGGAACTTGAAAGAAAATAGTTTTGTTCATAATTTGTAAAGGATACAAAGCAACATAGTAAATGAAAGGAAACCAATGCAAAGGACTGTACTGTGTTTACAACTGTGCAAAACTATGGAACTATAGAAACAACAACAGTAGAAGGACAGTAGAAAAAAGGGGAATTTCATAGGTTAATTGGACTTTATAAAACAGATAATGATTGTGACTATTTCTCTAACAGTATTTATCAAATATTTAGGTTACTACATGGTGAGCATAGTGCTAATTACTTTATATTCATTAAATTAATTAATCCTTCTAACAACCCAGGGAAAGTGCTGTTATCATTCTTCATTTTATAAATGATAAAACTGTATCTTAGAAAGGTGCTGCACCTTGTCCAAGGTCACTCAATGGTAAATAGCAGAATTTAGGGCCTAACCCAGGTCTCTGTTGCTAAAATATTGACCATGCTATTTAGAGTTAGATACAATGAAAAATTCTCTGTTTGCAAAAACTTTCTCCCTAGCATATATACAGGTTTTTATACACATTAAAGTACATTAGTAAAATGTTCTTCATTCCCTATATAATACACTTATTGTAACACACTATTCTGTTTTGTAATCTCTAAAAATCTTGGTAAATGCAATTAATTACCAGTTGATGAAAAGTTTTATTGTTATATTGTTATATCTAATTCAAACCACATCAGATCTCTCATCTCTTGTTCAAACACATTACAAATTTCCAGGAATATTTTGAAATAAGTAATTTTGCCCAGAAAAAAACAATGTCAAAATTCAGGTCCTAGAACTCTGCTTTGTAGGTTCTCAGAAGGATTTTACATAATCTCACAGGAAATGAACCCCCTGACACAGGAATGAATCTGACAGAGGATGGATTACAGTTTATACACCCCCTCTAAGAAATGATTGACTCTTTCTTGTAACATTAGCTTTTCTTTATTACCCACAAGGATTAATCATTTTCCTAGTTTTTAATGGAGAAATTGTTACCATGTCTTGCAGTGTGTGTCCCAGATGCACCAAAGAATTGGAGACCCAAGACCAGATTGAAGATACAGAGTTTTTTGAGTAGATAAGTGTAGTTAGTACACTTAAAGAGCAAAAGCGGGCCATTGCCTTGTGAAAAGTGGCAATGGCACCCATAAGCTCTAGCTGTATTCTTTAAGCCCACTTTGTGTACAGGTAAATTTGTCATTGGTTGACATTTTTGATTGACAGCTGATGGTTATATAACATTTTGGCATCTGCACATGCACCTATCCATGAGGTATTCTATTGTAATTGTATATATTTATATATTGTATATTTATGAGTGTCTAATGAGCCTACACTGTGGCCTTAAATTTTATTTAAGGGCAAGCTGCACCCCTTGTGCATATGCTTGGTTCTTCAATGTCCCCTGTGGCTTTGAAACCACCTCTGCTGCTAGGCCTTTCTATTCTGTTAGCTCTTAAAGGTGGCTCAGATGGTATGGCTATTAGGGGGGCGTGAGGAGGTGTGAGGCCTGAGGAGCATGCAGTGCTAGATACTTCTGTCAAAGAGACAACACGGTAGAGAAACCCTCCTTCAAGCTAACATCCTCCAGGCACCCTGAGCAGAGAGGCCTTTCCAAAAGGGTATGTGGAAGCGCAAGGAAAGTTGTGAATGAGGGGTGTTCTGCGAGTGGGGCCAGCATCTGCTTTATCTCTCATGCCTCATGCCTAACTAACTGCCTAACAAAACAATTCTAAATGAGGTCATATATGAGATATGAGATGAGGATATGAGAGTAAAATAATAACTACATTCCTTTTTTATTGCTGCGATAACAAATCACCAGCAATTCAGCAGCTCAGAATAATTTAAAATTATTATATCACAGTGTCTTTTGGGCAGAAGTTCAGGTGGGGCCAGCGAACATCACATAGCGGAAATCAAAGAGATAGCAAGGTTGTGTTTCTTGCCGGAGCCAGTGGGGTGAATCATTCAGATTGCTGGCAGAATTCATTTCCTTGCCACTATGGAACTAAGGTCTCCATTTTCATTTCTGACTACAGGCTAAGGGTCACTTTCAGCTTCTAGAGGCCACCTGTGTTTTCTAATAACTGGCTGCCTTCAATGCCATCAATTGTGACCTGAATTCTTCTCAAGCTTCAAATCTATTCCATCTCTCCATCACCATGTCCTTCGTTTCCTTCTTCCGCAGGAATTTCTCTAACTCTACTAAATTTTTTATCTTTAAAGGCTCCTGTGATTACATTGAGCCTAGGATTACCCTGAATAATCTTCCTATTTTAGAATCAGCTAATTAGCAAACTTGATTCCATCTGTACAGTACCTACACAGCACTCTGGCTACTTTGTATGTTAAAAATGAAAGTCATATTTTTGGTCACAATGAAGTTGTAACAATCTTTGAACTATAATATCAGAAGTTTAATAATGAATATCTAAAAATAACCCTAGAAACATTTAAATTAAGTAGTTACTCAATTTTTATAATTGAAAAGTTTGATCAGTTTCCTTTGGAGTTGTAATTGTGTTTGTATCTTCAGTTACAAGACTGTTTTTTTCCATGGATCTTTTAAATCTACAATAGATGCATCTCAAATTAAATATTTTGTTAGAAGGACCTTGACTATTTTAATTCAAAGGAAATCACACAACGACATGAGAATTTCATTTAACAATGCCATTCCCTTTCTCTCGTCATAGATAACTAATTGACTTTACATATATTAAATGTAATCAGAATAGAAACTTAAATCTTTGTCAGTGTCTAAGTACACTTTTAACTGCCAGGGTTGATTTAGATGTGTTGGTATACCTCACCCTTGGAGAATACACGTTGTCATTTTCACAGGAATATATAAGAGTGCTAAGAAACACACCTGGTGGGTATTTTTGATTAAAATATCCACCTGTCTGGTTTACTAACCAAGCATGAATTGAAATGCTGGTCCTTGTTATTCCTAGTCGACTAAAGTATATACTGTATCCTATATGGAGAGATAAATCTATAATGTTAATTTTCCTTTTTTTGGTTCCATTAAAGCTCCCTTCTAGCCCCCACACACATGTTAGAAAAGACCAACCAAGAATCATGGTCTTTAATCACCATATTTTAACTCTAGCTTGGTTCTTTTTTTTTTCTTTTCTTTTCTTTTTTTTTTTTTTTAAAGAATGATTAGAAGGCAAAATGTAATTCCCTTCCTCCAAGGCTATTATTAGTTGTGCTAGTATACTCTAATATGGTATCATTTAAAAAATTACATTCTCGCATGTTCCATCAGTAATGAATCCTAACAAAACTGAGGTAAATTCATCAGCCTTATTAATCCACTAAAATCCTCTAACATAGGCAGGGACACAGTTTTGAACACTTACATTTTGATGGAAATATATTCTCAAGTCATAGATCTAATTTAAAGTTTAAAATGAATGCCTCCTTTTAAATCAAGACAACTGGGAAGTATGTGACTCTTTGACATAATCACTTTGTAAGCAGGAAACCTTGCCCTTGTCTCAAATTACTTTTTCAGCTTCATTTCTTGCTTGTATCATCTATTCAACAAATACACCATGGGTACAAAGCTCTGTGGTAGGCAAAAGAGATAAAAAGAAGAAACACATGGCCACTGTTTGCAGAAACTCCACACTGGTGGAGAAGCTGGAAGAATGACTGTGGGGCTCTAAGAGAGACATACACATCCAGCCTCCTGGCAACAGGAAAAAAGAGACAGAGATGTCCTAGTCCCACCATTCAGCTTGTCTCTCCTGTAACAACTATACACAATCCTGCCTTTGTGCCCTTCATCACACAGAATCCTAATTCTCTAATGAGTTTTTATGTCATTGTGTAATTCCCAGAAATCAATTTTGAAAGCAGTTTGAAAGACGAAATTGTCACTGATTCCACCGCCAACCCCAGTACATGCACAAGCGTATCTCCCCAAGTTGGATTAAAGGTCCGTGTCCTCTGCATCTGTAGTGAATGATTTACAACTCCAAGAAATTTAGTCCACAAGTAAAAATAAGAATATAGTACTTCCATCATTAGGTCTTTGTGATAATTAAATATGGCTGTAGGTGAAAGAAAACATCAGATGAATTACAGATCTTCCTCAACTTACAATGGGGTTATGTCTTAACAAACCCATCATAACTTGAAACTATAGGTAAGTAAAAAAATGCATCAAATACACCTAACACACCAAAACATCACAGCTTAGACTAGCCTACCTTAAATATGTTCAGAACATTTAGGTCAACTTACAGTTGGACAAAATCATTTAGCACAAAGACTCTTTTATAATAAAGTGTTGAATATCTCATGTAATTTATTGAATACAATACTGTGAAAGTGAAAAACAAGAGTGATTGGATGGGTACAGAATGGTTGTCAGTCTGTGTTGTTGACCTTAATGACCATGTGGCTGACTGGGAGCTGAGGCTCACTGCTGCCACCCAGCATCATCAAAGAGCATCAAAACACGTATCCCTAGAGAGCAAAATTCAAAATTCAAAGCATAGTTTCTACGGGGCGCATACCATTTTAACACCATTATAAAGTCAAAAAATCATAAGGCAAACGATTGTCAGGGACTATCTGTATTTACATTTATTATACCTAGCCTTTTTCTTTATATATTTTCGCATACTTTTTTACACCTGATTGAAGTCATGAAAGGACTGCAGTTTTGCCAAGCCGTTGTTCATTCATCACCTTAATATCTGTAGGACTTTGTTTTTACATTTCCCTCCTACCTTTCTTCATTACTTGATCTCTTCAGATTCCCACATATTGAGTACACACACTTCTATTTTCTTATCTTAAAAAGCTAACAACCGCTTTCATCTATTTTAACTAAAATAATTTTCTGTACCTGTCCCACAGTATCTTCTGGAAAATCAATATAAACTAGTTGACTTAATTATCACTTATTCTGCTGATGGTCCCCTGAATATGTTTTCTTGCCCCCAAATCCCCATATCTAATTTTGCATATGTTACCGATGACCTTCATCAGCACAGCTGATTGCATACCTTTATTATCTTGTAAAACAATAACATTTGACCCAGCTGAATACTTCTTGATTTTGACACCCTGGTTTTCATAAAACTGTAGTCTTCATTCTCCTCAATTATAATTAACCCAACAAATAGCTTGAGTTCTTACTATGCCAGTTACACTTTTTTATGCTACTTCTACAAAGTGTTCTCTGTCCTTATATGTGACATGCACCTTGGGTCATTTCTATGCCATTTTTTCATGCCTTTGTTACTTTCTTTTTTGACAAACCAACTTGCTTTCATGTGCAGAAACATATATATCAAAAATTATTTCAAATGTAATTAGTATATGAATTAATAAAATGAGTGGGAGGGCTTTCTTTTATTATTTTAAAAAATTTATTTTAGTTTTTTCAGTCTTCCAAGATTCATTGTTTATGCACCACATCCAGTGCTCCATGCAGTAAGTGCTCTCCTTAATACCCACCACCAGGCCCACCCATCCCCCTACCACTCTCCCCTCCAAAGCCCTCAGTTTGTTTCTCAGAGTCCACAGTCTGGGAGGACTGTGTAATGCTAACTAGTAAACATAAGAGGAATAATATAACTAGAAAAATGGTTGGATGTTAGGACCACTAGATAAAAGCTTGAAGAGGACCAAGTATTTATATCACCTCAAGATATCTCACCACATATAAATTATAAAGGATAAAATGTTAACTTCACAATGGAGAAAACTGGGAGACATCATCTTAAACAAGTAATGAAAATTAACATCACCAGTGGAACACAGTGGCATCAAGTATTTCTTAATGCAATTCTGTAATAATGCGTGGCTCATTATGTGGCATTCCTGATGAAAATGCAAATTCCAAATCAGGTGAAGAAATTGTTAAAACCAAACGAGAGAATTCTACAAAACAACCATCTTGTATTTTTTTTATTTTATTTTATTTTTTTGCAAAACAATGCCTAACAGTTCTAGAGTAAGTGAAATTAAGAACACCTAGGACAATGTAATACAATTCATCTTTCTGGATCAAGAAAATATTAAAATTGCTGTAAAAGTCCATTATTGGAAAAATAGCAGAGCATCAGTTTTAAGTGTTCTGGATTCTTCTTTGTACTGCAGTTACATAAAGTAATTTTCTTTTGAAGACATTTGAAGAGATAGTTAATTATATCTATAATTAGCTCTCAGACATTTTAAATAATGTAAATGCATGTGAATTCATAGAAACAAAGGAGCAAATATTATAAAATGTTAACACGTGGTATATCTAGGTGAAGGTTATAAAGATATTTGTTGTACAATTCTTTGAATTTCTTTGGTTTGATTTAAAAAAAAATTCAAGTTCAGGGAAAAAAAATGGCACATATGAGGAGGGAAAGAGTAGCAAAAACAGTGGAGGATGATTCTGCCATGATGGAGCTTATATACTGAAATAAAAATTAAATATATAAGAGCATAATTACAGATCGTGGTAAGTTCTATGAAGGAAATAAATTATGCATTGTGGGAAAAACCTTCTTTGGAAAGCTTTGATCAGGAATTCTGTCTCAAAGATTGCATGTGAATTGAAATGGAATGAGTATAACCCTGACATGTGAATGCTTGTGGAAGGGCATCCTAAAAAAAAGAAATCATATATGTTTTTACCTATTCATCTCCTTCCCTTCTCCTCATTTTACTGCCACATAACTTTACCATTTCCAGACTGATATAACTGGAATCATACAGTGTGCAGCTTTTTCTGACTGGCTTCATGCACCAAGTTTTTTCATCGCTTGGAACCTTATGTCTCTATAGTGCTCAATAATAGTCCATTATATGGATATATCACAGATTGTTCATCCACTCAACCTATTGAAGGGAATTCTTGGTTGGAAGCAAAAGATTTTGACAATTTTTAACAATTACAAATAGAACTGCCATAAACTTTCACATGTAGATGGAACTACTACTTCATTATTGGTATACGGAAATGGAACAGATTTCTGTACATTGTATCCTGTGACTTTATTTAATTCATATATGTCAGTTCTGGTAATTTTTTGGTGGCATCTTTAGGGTTTTACATACATAGTGTTGTATCATCAGCAAATTCTGCAAATAGTGAGAGTTTTACTTTTTCCTACCAATTTGGATGCCTTTTATTTCTTTTTGTTGTCGGATTGCTATGGTTAAGACTTCTAGTAGTGAGTTAAATAAAAGTGAAAAGAGTGGACATCCTTATTCTGTTCCTTATCTTTTTCACCATTGGGTATGATTTTGCCTGTGGATTTATGGCCTTCATTATGTTGAGGTATATTCCCTCTAAACCTAATTTATTGAGTGTTTTTTATCATGAATGGCTGTTGTGCTTTGTCAAATGCTTTTCCAGAATCTGTTGAAGTTTTTATCTTTGTCTTGTTGATGTGGTCTATCATGTTGATTGATTTGTAGATATTGAAGAACTCTTGTACCCAGGAATAAATCCCTTTTGATTATTGCAAATGATTTTTTTAAACATAGTGTTGGATTTGGCTTGCTAACATTTTGTTGAGGATTTTTGCCTCTGTGTTCATCAGGGATGTTCATCAGGGATGTTGGCCTGCAGGTTTTTTTTGTTTGTTTGCTTGTTTGTTTTTGTGGTCTCTTTGTCTGGTTTTGATATCATGGTAATTCTGGCCTCCATAGAATGAATTTGGGAACTTTTCTTCCTCTTCTGTTTTTTGGAATAGTTTGAGAAGAATGGGTATTAATTCTTCTTTAAATTTTTGGGAGAATTTGCCTATGAAGAAATCTAGGCCTGATTTTTGTTTGCTGGGAATTTTCTGATTGCTGATTCTCTTTCTTGGCTGGTTATCAGTCTGTTCAAAATTTCTACTTTTTCCTTATTCAGTTTTGGGAAGTTACATATTTCTAGGAATTTACCCATTTCTTCAAAAGTGTCCAATTTGTTAGTATGTGATTTTTCATAATATTCTCTTATAATGCCTTATATTTCAGTGGTGTCAGTTGTTATTTCTCCATTTTCATTTCTGATTTTGTTTGAGTTCCTCTGTCTGTTATTTATTTATTTTTTGATGAGTGTGGCTAAAGATTTATCAATTTTTTTTATCTTTTCAAAGAACAAGTGCCTGATTTCATTGATTTTCCCCCTTTTTTTAAAGTTTCTATCTCATTTTTTCTTTTAAAGATTTTATTTATTTGAGAGAGAGAGAGAGAGAAAGCAGTGGGGAGGAGTAGAGGGAAAGGAAGAAGCAGACTCCCTGCTCAGTGGGGAGCCAGACATGGGGCTCCTTCCTGGAACTCTGGGATCATTACCTGAGCCGAAGGGAGACAGTTAACCAACTGAGCCACCCAGGCTCCCTGTCTGTTTCACTTTCTTCTTATTATTATTTCCTTCCTTTTACTTGTTTGGGGTTTTGTTGTTATTTTTCTAGCTTCTTTATGTGTAAGGCTAGGTTATTTATCATGACTTTTTTTTTTCCTTCTTGAGATCGGCTTCAAATGCAGCTTTTGTTGCACCCTGAAGATTTTGGACTATTGTGGTTTTGTTTTCATTTTTCTCTATGCATTTTTTTTAATTTCCTCTATGATACCTTTGTTGGCCCATTTATTATTTAATAATATGTTATTCAGCCCTCATGTATTTGTATATTTTCTAGTTATTTTCTTGTGGTTGATTTCTAGTTTCATAGCATTATGGTCAGAAAAGATGTATGGCATGACTTTATCTTTTTTAATTTGTTGAGACTTGCTTTGTGGCTTATTATGTGAACTGTTCTGGAGAAAGCTCCATTTGCACATGAGAACTGTGTATATTCCAGTGTTTTAAAATTGAATGAGCTGATTGAATGTTCTGAATATATCTGTTAATTCCATCTCATCCAATGTGTGATTGCAAACCACTGTTTCCTTGTTGGCTTTCTGTTGGGATGATCATCTATCCATTGATGTCTGGGCATTGTTAAAGTCCCCTAGTATTATTGTATTACTATCAATTATTGCCTTTATGTTTTCTAATAGGTACTTTATGTATTTGGGAGCTCCCATATTGGGTACATTAATATTTACAATTGTTATGTCTTCCTGTTGGATTATTCCACTTATTATTGTGTATAGTCCATCTCTGTCTCTTGTTACAGTCTTTGTTTTAAAGTCTATTTTTTTCTGATATATAAGTATTGCTACCCCAGCTTTCTTTTCACTTTTATTTGCATGATACATGCGTTCTATCCCTTCTATGTTCATGTGGCTTTAGGTCTAAAATGAATCTCTTCTAGGTAGCATATAGAAGAGTCTTGCTTTTTTATTCATTCCATTACCCTGTGTCACTTGACTAGAACATTTAGTCCGTTTATCTAAAAGGAATTATTGATAGGTAGGTATTTATTGCAATTTGTTACTTGTCTTATGGTTGCCTCCGTAGGTCCTCTCTTTTCCTTTCTTCTCTTTCTCTCCTCTTTCACAGTTTGCTGGCTTTCTTTAGTGATATACTTGGATTCTTTTCTCTTTATTTTTTGGATGTCTATTACTGGTTTTTGATTTGTGGTTACTGTCAGGTGTATAACATCTTCTGAAGAGAGCAGTCTTTATTGAGTTGATGATCACTTGAGTTTGAACTGATTCCAAAATCACTAAATTTTTACCCTCCACCCAGATTTTAGGTGTGTGGTGTCATACTTTACATCCTTTATTTTTGTGAATCCTTGACTGATTTTTATAGATATACTAAATCTTACTGCTTTTGTGCTTCCTGTTTTTCTTACCCCTACTTTTGATCTTTCCTTTCCACTCAAAAAATCCCTTTAACATTTATTGTAAGGCTGGTTTACTTGTGATGAATTCCTTTCACTGTTATTTGGGAAACTCTTTTCTTTTCTTCTATTCTGATTGGTAGCCTTGTTGGATAGAGTATTCTTGGTTGTACTTTTTTTTTTCATTTGGCATTTTGACTATATCACGCCACTCTCTTCTGGCCTACAAGTTTTCTGCTGAAAAATCAGCTGATAACCCAATAAGATTTCTCTTATATGCAATTGCTTTCTTTTCTTTTGCTGCTTTTAAAATTCTCTCTTTATGATTACTTTTTGCCATTTTAATTACTATGTGTCTTGGCGTAGACCTCTTTCAGTTGATTTCGTTAGGGGCTTTCTGTACCTCCTGGATCTGTATTTCTTTTTCCTTCATCAGATTTGGGAAGTTTATAGCTATTATTTCTTCAAACACATCTTCTGCACCCTTTTCTCTCTTTTCCCTCTGAGATCCCTATAATATGAATTTCATGATGTTGCTGAGTTTCCTTAGTCCATTTTAATTTTTTTTTTGTTTCTCTCTCTCTTTTTCAGGTTGATTGTTTTCCAGTACTCTGACCTCCAGGTCTCTGATCCATTTTTTTCCTTCCTCTAGTCTACTGCTTCTTCCTTGTGGTGTATTTTTAATTTAAGTAAATGAGTTCTTCATCTCTGATTAGTTATTTTTTATATTTTCTATTTCTTTGTTGAAGGCCTCTCTGCAATCCTCCACTCTTTTCTCAAGTCCAGTAAATATGTTTATGACCATTACTTTAAATTCTCTGTCAGGCATATTATTTATCTCCATTTTATTTTTTCTTGGTTGTTGCAATTTGTTCTTTCATATGGGACATAGCCCTCTGTTTCCTCATTTTGTCTCATTCTTTGTGTCTGTTTCTAATGTTTTTCAAAAGTCACCTACATCTCCTGCTTATGAAACTGGTGACCTTATGAAGAAGAGGTCCTGTAGTGTCTTGCAATGCAGTATTCCCTTGTCCACCAAAACCTGGTGATTAATTGGCTTCTCCTTTGTCTATTTCATGTGCTCTACTGTTGTGGCTGAGTTTGCATTCAGTCCAATTATCTGAAGTAGATCTCTTTGCCTTTTGTGGGCAGGGTTTGGTCCCAGTTGTTTTTTGGCCAGTCTGGGACCACTTCGGGCTTGAGTTCAGTCAGACCAGATATTGGCCAGAGCTATAGTCACATTGAACTTCAGGGCACTCTGCCTATGCTTTCACCAAAGAAGCTTTCATTGATGAGTAGGGCCTTCATCAGATTAGATGTCTTCCCCTTCTCCACCCTACTTTTGAGACCACAAACTGGGTATGTATGGTTATCTTCCCATCTCCCTAGGGCAGGTCTCTCAAAGTAACATTGGTCTCTCTTGGGGCTGCTATCACACTGCCATGCTTGTGGTGCTGCATTGGGTGGACTCTTGCTATGTGGGTATTATGTAGGGTGGGTCTTTGGGAGATCACACGGTATGTTGTTAGCAAGCTAGGTAGAGAGTGTTCATGCTGGACTGGTTCCCATAGGTGTCCATGTATCTAGGCTAGGGGGAAGGGGAATAAAATGGCACCCACCAACTTTTTTATTACTGGCGAAGTCTTCTAAAGATCCCTGTCATTCCAGGATATGTTCTGAGATGAGTAAATAATTCTTGTCTGGCCCACTTGTTTCTCAAACCACTATATATGCACTATTATGCTCTATCTCAGTGGTATGTTTATTATGCCCTTTCCTTAATGGCAAGGACTCAGTAACTATTGCCTTCTCCCAGAGTTGAGCCTACTGTTTTTTTAAAGTTCTGGGTCTTAATCTCCATTTATTATAAAAACTCATTAATTTAAGCCCCTCTGGTTTTTAAAACCAAATGTTCTGGAGATCTGTCTTCCCAGTATAGGTCACAGGTGCCTGTAGTGCCTGGTGTGGGACCTGCTCCTCTCCCCTCCCCATGCCTTCAGTGTCCCTTCCTCCCATGAAAGTCTCATTGGTTAGTTCGGTTCTGAACCTAAACTCTGCTCTTCTTGACCTTTTGATGTGTCCTCTTCTCTACATTTAGCAGTGGAGAGTCTGTTCTGCCAGTTTTCAGGTCATTTTCTGGGTTATTTACACTGAGATGGGTATTGTCTAGGTATATCTATGGAACAAAGTGAGTTTAGAATCTTCCTCATCTGCCTTTTCCCCAGAGTTCAAAAATATGTTTGGTTCTGTCAGAATCTGCCAAACTTTTTTCCAAACTGGTTGTGCCATTTACATATGAGTGAGTTTCAGTTGCTTTACAAAACCAAAACTTGGTGATGTCTATTTTAAATTTTTCATTTGTACCATTCCAATAGATTTGTAGTGGTAGATTATTGTCCCATTAGCATTTTTTGGGGGGGGTTAGTTTTATTGGAACTCAAGTGCACCATTAATTTATGATTGACTATGGATGCTTTCATATTACACTCACAGAGTTTAATAGTTGTGACAGAGTTGCATTTGATTCACAAAGACTTAAAATATTTACTGTCTGGACCTTTACAGAAATTGTTTGCAGAACTTATTTAGAAATGCATTTAAATTATATAAACTTATAAAAGTATTCTTTTGATTTTCAATTGTACATTATAATGATTTTAGATAACATTAATTAAAATTATACAATAAGTTTCTTTAGATAAAATTCTAAATAGTTTTATTACTAGGAACTTCATAGGGAATATTCTGCAGATAAAATTAACTTTTAATTTTTGTCTTGATTTTTTTTTAATATTGGGAGAAAAGAAAAGTGAATGTCAGTCTTAAGGAATACAACATGAAGTACTTGCAAGAGGAATAGATAAAGGAGAAGGTAACATATTTTAATTGCATTGAAATTCTATATAATAGCTCCATTTATTTTTAAAGCTAAACCCATGATGCAGTTAGTATTATACCAAATATGAAAACAATTGAGAATCATAGTTTTCCAAATGCTTAAGCTAATAAATGAATAATCCAACATTTTAATCTAATTGTAAGGGGGAAAAAAATCTCTTTGTGTTTTCAGTACTGCTCAGTTTCAGATATCACATAGGAAAAGATTCAATACTAACTGAGTCTGTGCCTAACAGGTGCCTATAATAACATCATTTTCTCAAGGGTACTATTTTTCTTATCAAAATTTTGGGTGACTTTGGGGAATGCTACTTATACCTATTTAGACTAAATTTAACAAATTTGCAATATCAAATTTGATATTGTAATCCCGTAAAAAGTTGACCCTTGAAAAATGCAGAGACTGGGGATTCCAACCCTCTACATAATGAAAAGTTCATGTATAACTTTTGATTCCCCCAAACTTAACTTCTAATAGCCTTCTGTTAACCTTACTGGTAACACAATTAACACATATTTTGTATCTTTTATGTATTTTGTACTGTATTCTTACAATAAAGTAAGCTAGAGAAAAAATGTTACTGAGAAAATCATAAGAGAAAGTACATTTGTAGCACTGTACTGTACTTACAGAAACAATCCACATGTAAGTGTGCTCATGAAGTTCAAATCCATGTACTTCAAGAGTCAAATATATATATATATATATATATATATATATATATATATATAAAATACAGCTGATATATTTGGAAAAACAATCCACCCAAATCAATGTGTCACAACAATGAACTGAGGATAGAGTGATTATTTTGGAAAACAAAGATAAACTACAAAAATGTAAATACTGTGTCTTGGCCATGGACCCTTACAGCATACAGAAATAAATCCTGTTTTAGCACCTGAGAATTTGGGGATTTATCTTGAGAAAAAGCTTGAGATAGTTTGGATTTAAAAATCAACATTGAAAATAACTCTTTTTTTCATATAGTAACTATGTCCATAAATGGTCATCAAGATTTAGAATACCATAAATATTTAATTGCTTCTATTGTCACACTTGCCATTTAACATGCACATTAAAAATGGGTAGAATAAATCAAATACGGGTAGCAGCAATCTTTCTTAGGAGAAGATTGGTTTAACTAAGCCTACCACCAACATACCATCTGTTCTGCAACTCTTCTTAGATCAAGACACAATAGACTTAAGCATATGGACTGTAGGTTGTGAACATGAAGGAATTTTGAACATGTTAGCTTTCTTTTTCGGATTTGTTTTGTTTTGCTTTCAATTGTTGTGATTTGTTTTGTTTTTCAACAGTGTATGTTTTTATTTCTCTGGGGGTAATTTAAATATTATCCTAATTGAAGGATAAATGAAACCACATGCCATTTAAGGATATTTTGTTTCTTAATTTAAGATTTGGCAACAAATGATTAGAAGTAGCTAAAAATTCCAAGCACATTTTCCTTACTCCCAGCTCTTCAGAGTTAAATTTAATAAGTTGACAACCCCTGCTATTGAAACAGAAGTTGTCCTTTTTGTTTGTACCCTTTTCCCTATTCCCCTTGCCTCCTGGGAGTTCATAGGTCCAAGGGCACAAATCATCTCTAATACAGTATTGTCTTGTCTACAGTAAAATAGCAGTGATGATGAAGATACTATCTCACATAATCCTCTGCTTATTGTATGTCATGTTCCTCTAACTACCGTATAGATATTATTTCTAAGAACATGTATGTTAGGCATTGGTATTATAAAAACCAATTATATGAATGGGAAGAACAAGAAACAAAAGCTCTTTGAACCTAATTGAAAGATACCCTAAAGAACTGGAACAAAGCATTTGCATCTTATGTTCAAGATAAGATAAAATGGAACTTTAGGCTACTTTAAATAGTGAAATTTTGAACCTCAATATTAAGAAATATGTCATTGTTTTATTACCATGTGTAAAACTATATTCTAAATTCAAATCAGGACTGGCATTATACTTGACATATAAATATATATTGCACCTTCTCTTTGTCCTCATTGAGCTAGACTTTTGTATCCAAATGAAAGCAACTTTCTTTATAGATCGATATAAAGAAAGAAAAAAAGAAAAAAGAAAAATGAGATTCATTGCTGCACTATTTTAGTCTGTCCAGTCAGGAGAAATCAGCATTTTGATTATGGAATTGTTCTATTCTCATCATATTTACCATGATCAGACACAAAAGATTGCTTCTGAAGTATTTTTGTCAATGTTTCCTATCATTTCAGATGTAAAATCTAGTCATGACACTTCCTTGTTACTAGTTTGTATGTCTGCAAACCTGAACAGCTTTCACAAAGTTGGTTCCACCTATCAGTCAAACAAGACAAGAGAAAAACAGATTTCTGGAGACCTCAGACAGAAGAAGAGAAAGAATGAAACAGTGAAAAAGACATGCAACATCAAATTTAAAAGTTGTAGAAAGCTTTCTTGTTCAGAACATCAGTTCCTGCCTGTCAGATTTAAACTAGTGCTTCTCCCTTAAAGACCTAACATGTTGTAGGACACTCTATAACATAGAAAAGGGAGTATAAAGCATGAGAATTTATATTGCTATAACAAGTGTGAAAGCCAGAAAGAAAGAAAGAAAGAAAGCCAGCCAGCCCTTGAACCTCAGATTAACTGGATTTAGAGTTTGGTTTACCTACTTTCTAGTTTTCAACTAGGAACCAGTTGTTTAATATCCGCGCCTTGGTTTCTGCTTCTGAAAAATGATAAGGATAATTATATGTGCCATGTAAAATTTGCCATATAGATTAAATTAGTTAATACAGGAAGAATACTTGAAACATTTTAATTCAATAAGTAGTCAGTAAATACCACTTATTAGCCATATTACTTATTTTTGAGGTTCAGACCAATATTTTTGGAAGAAATGATGAGTCATAGGAAGTGACAAGAACACAGTAATGAAGTAGGGTGTATGAGTAAAAGTAATTTGATGTCTAAATTCTTAATCTTACACAATTTTGAAATTTATTGTGAATTTCATTTAGATATAGAATAACCTTGAGCTAAGGATTTCACTTAGACTAGAATTTACATGGATTACAAATGAGGTTTATAGTTAAATTTTTTAAAAAATATTATTAGTTTAGTGGACTAATTAACTAAAATTAACATAGAAAAGAAGAATTTTTAATCAGTTATTTATGCTTTAATATCTGCAAAAGTTTTACTCTTAAAATAAGTTAAGTAGAACATTTCTGTAATGGTAAGATTTATGCCATCATTTATTATATTCCTACATAGCCTATGTTTTTGTTTGTGCAATGAAAATCTGCATGAACATAATTAGGAGATCATAAGTAAATGATGATACCTATGAATATGCTAGTAAATGTTACATAAGGGAGAGAGTAAAAGAATCATTACAAATCCCACAGGAACAGAACTTGAATATTTTTTAAAAATTTTTTCTGGTTATAAAAAATATGTGAAATGTTAATGTAATTTAAAAATCTAAATTAAAACATAAGAAAAAATAAATTAATTTAAAATATCAGAGTAAGGGTTAATGTCCTTAATATGCAATTTAACATTAAATCTAATATTCCACTTTAAAGATATATATTTATATTATTAATAATATATGATTTTCAATAATTATCTTAGCCAAAGTATAAAAAGAGAATATTGTGTGATTGAGGTCAAACAATTAACCTCATGCCCTGCTGATGAAAAAGTTAAATAGATCCCCTCCAAACTGATTGGCAAAATTCATTAAAAATTTTTAAAAATAATTGTAATTTAGAACCACATATTCTTTAGTTATTGATGATCTTTTAAATAACTATAAATATGAATAATGATTTATACCAAGCAATATCTATTGCAATTTAATATGCAGTAACAAAATTGAATGTTTTGAAGACTGAGAAAAATTTTTCAATATGTATTACTTTTTTTCTTGTCAAATATTAGGGAACTCAGAAAAGAGTGGAGGAGAAAACAGAAACTGCCAAAACCTTGCTCTTCAGAGCTAAACGTTTTGGTCCATTCCATTTATATTTATATGTATAAATATATGTTATGTATATCCTTATTTTTATCATATTATGTATATTATATATTCTTTCAAAATATTTTTAAATGTTAGAGATATAATTGATATTAAAAATACATGTTAATGAATACAATTTGATGAGAATGGACTTGAACTGACATTTGTCCAAAGCCCAACAAAGGCCCAGTAGGCATATGAAAATGTGCTCGGTATCCCTAATCAAAACACAGTGAGGTAATTATACCTGTTAAAATGACTATTATAAAAAAAAATTAAAGATAACAAATGATGATGAGGATGTACAGAAATTGAGATCCTTGTACAGTGTTGGTGGGGATGTAAAATGTTGCAGACACTACATGTAACCATTACAGAAGTTAACAAACATATTAAAAATAGAACTACTGTATAATCCAACATTGCCACTCCTGAGTATATATTCAAAATAATTGAAATCAGGATCTTGAAGAGATCTACACTCTTCATGCTTCTTGCAGCATTATTCACAATAGTCAAGATATGGAAACAACCTAAATGTCCTTCCACAGATGAATAGATAAAGAAAAGGTGTATATATATATGTGAAATGGGGGGTTATTCAGTCTTCAAAGATAAATTTTTTATTGAAGTATAATTAACATAGTGTTACATTAGTTTCACGTGTACACAATAATGATTCAACAATTCTATACATTTCTCGTGCTCATCAAGGTAAGTTTATTCTTAATCCTCTTTATCTGTTTCTATTGTCTATATTTGAGAGTCTACTTTTTGTCTCTTTTTTTCTTTGTTTCTATGTTTTCTTTCTTAAATTCCACATATCAGTGAAATGATATGTGTTTTCTTTTTCTGACTTAGATTAATCAGCATGCTACATCACATTAGAGAAAGTATGAAAACCATCTGATTATCTTAATAGATACAGGAAAAGCATTTGACAAAGTGCAACATCCATTTATGATAAAAAAATCTCAAAGTAGGATTAGAGTGGACATATTTTAACGTAATAAAGGTCATATATGAAAAAAACACAGCTGTCATAGAAATGGTTGCAATCTGAGAGTTTTTCCTATAAGATGAGGAATAAGACAAGAATGTCTACTCTCACCACTTTTATTCAACATAGTACTGAAAGTGCTAGGTATAGTATTCAGACAAGAAAAAGAAATAAGCACATTCAAATTAGTAAGGAAAAAGTAAAATTTTCACTATTTATAGATGATGATACGATATATAGAGAACCCTAAAGGCTCCACCAAAACACTACCAGCACTGATAAAAGAACTCAGTAACATTGCAAGATGCAAAATTAATATACTGATATCCATCCCATTTCCATACACTGATAATGAAGTAGAAGAAAGAGAATTAAGAAATTAATCCCATTTACAATGTACCAAAAATAATAAATTATCTATGAATAAACTTGATCAAGGAGGTGAAAGATCTGTATTCAAAAACTACAAAACACAGATAAAAGAAATTGAAGATGACACAAATGGAAAGATACTCCATGCCCATGGGTTTAAAGAAATGATAATGTTTAAGTGCCCATACTGCCCAAAGCAATCTACATATTTAACACAGTCCCTGTCAAAATACCAACAGCATATTTTACAGAAGTAGAACATAAAATCTTAAAATTTATGTGGAACCACAAGAGTCCCCAAGTAGCTAAGGTAATATTGAAAAAGAACAAAGCTGGAGGTATCACAGTCCCATATTTTAAGACACATTATAAAACTATAGTAATCAAAAAAGTATGATACTAGTACAAAAACAGACATGTAGATCAATGGAACATAATAAGTATTTTTAATGTACAATTACATTTTACCCTTGAATAATACAGATTTGACTGGGTGAGTCCACTTTATGTAAATTTTTTTATGGTACACTGCATATATTTTTTCTTAGGATCCTCTTAATAACATTGTCTTTTCTCCAGTTTACTTGGTTGTACCAATATAATATATAATACCTCTACAGTAGGGCACCTGGGTGGCTCAGGTGGTTAAGTGTCTGCCTTTGGCTCATGTCATGAAGTCAGGATCCTGGGATCACGTCCCTCATCAGGCTCCCAGCTCACCAGCAGTCTGCTTCTTCCTTTCCCTCTGCCTCTCCCCTTGCTCATCCTCTCTTTCTTGCTCTCTCTGTATCTCTCTGTCTCAATTGAATAAACAAAATATATTTTTTTAAAAACCCTCTATAAAATATATAAGAATACAGTATGTAATGCCTCTATAAAATATATAACATCTCTACAAAACTGATTGTTTGTGTTATCAGTAAGGCTTCCAGTCAATTGCTGGCTATTACTAGTTAAGTTTTGGGTGAGTCAAAAGTTATACACATATTTTCAACTTTGTGGGATCTGTAGCCATAATACCTGAGTTATTCAAGGGTGAACTGGTATCAAACTTTTCATTATATTTTTCTGTTAGCAATAATATTTCAGTGGATATCTTTGTATTTTATGGATGAGGTTTTTTCTCAGTAGATAGAGTAAAAATACAATTTTTTTTAATTTTATTTTTTTCAGTGTTCCAACATTCATTGTTTATGTAACACACCCAGTGCTTCATGCAATATGTGTCCTCCATAATACCCACCACCAGGCTCACCCAACCTCCAATCCCCCTCCCTGACAAAACCCTCAGTTTGTTTCTCAGAGTCCACAGTCTCTCATAGTTTGTCTCCCCCTCCAGTTTCTCCCAACTCATTTCTCCTCTCCATCTACCAATGTCCTCTGTGTTATTCCTTATCCTCCGTAAGTAAGGGGAACCATATGATAATTGACTCACTTTGCTTGATTTATTTCACTCAGCATAATCTTCTCTAGTCCCGTCCATGTTGACACAGAAATTGGGTATTCATCCTTTCTGATGGAGTTGTAATATCCCATTGTATGTATAGACCATATCTCCTTTATCCATTTGTCCATTGAAGAGCATTTTGGTTCTTTCCACAGTTTGGCAACTCTGGCCATTGCTGCTATAAATATTGGGGTACAGATGGCTTCTTTTCAGTCCATCTGTGTCTTTGGAGTAAATACCCAGTAATGTAATTGCAGGGTCATAGGGTAGCTCTATTTTTAATTTCTTAAGGAATCTCCACACTGTTTTCCAAAGTGGCTGCACCAACTTGCATTCCAACCAACAGTGTAAGAGGGTTCCCCTTTTTCCACATCCTCTCCAATACATGTTGTTTACTGTCCTGTTAATTTTGGCCATTCTAATTGGTGTAAGGTGATTTCTCAATGTGGTTTTGATATGGGGTTTCCCTGATGGCTAATGATGATGAAAATTTTTTCATGTGTCTGTTAGCCATTAATATGTCTTCTTTGGAGAAGTGTCTATTCATGCCTTCTGCCCATTTTTTAACATGATTATCTGTTTTGTGTGTGTTGAGTTTGAGGAGTTCTTTATGAATCTTGGAAATCAGCCCTTTGTCTGTACTGTCATTTGAGAATATCTTTTCCCAATCCTTGGATTACCTCTTTGTCTTGTTGACTGTTTCCTTTGCTGTGCAGAAGCTTTTGATCTCGATGAAGTCCCAAAAGTTCTTTTTTGCTTTTGTTTCCTTTGCCTTTGGAGACATATCTTGAAAGAAGTTGCTGTGGCCGAAGTTGAAGAGGTTACTGCGTATGTTCTCCTCTAAGATTTTGATAGATTCCTGCCTCATGTTGAGGTCTTTTATCCATTTTGAGTTTATCTTTGTGTATGGTGTGAGAGAATGGTCAAGTTTCATTCTTCTACACATAGCTATCCAATTTTCCCAGGATCATTTATTGAAGAGACTTTTTCCCCACTGTGTATTTTTTCCTGCTTTGTTGAAGATTATTTGACCATAGAGTTGAGGGTCCATATCTGGGATCTCTATTCTGTTCCACTGGTCTATATGTCTGTTTTTGTGCCAGTACCATGCTGTCTTGGTGATCACAGCTTTGTAGTAAAGCTTTAAATCAGGCAATGTGATGCCCCCAATTTTGGTTTTCTTTTTCAACATTCCCTTAGCAATTCAGGGTCTCTTCTGGTTCCATAGAAATTTTAGGATTGTTTGCTCCAGCTCTTTGAAAAAAGCCAGTGGAGTGTGGATTGGTCTGACATTGAAAATATAGATGGTTCTAGGCAGTATAGATATTTTAATAATGTTTATTCTTCCAATCCATGGCATGGAAAGCTCATTCATCTTTTTGTGTCTTCTTCAATTTCTTTTATGAATGTTCTGTAGTTTTCCAAGTACAGATCTTTACCTCTTTGGTTCAGTTTATCCCCAGATATCTTATGGTTCTTGGTACTGTAGTAAATGGAATAGATTCTCTAATTTCCCTTTCTATATTTTCATTGTTAGTGTATAAGAAAGCAACTGATTTCTGTACACTGATTTGTATCCTGCCACATTACTGAGTTGCTTTATGAGTTCTAGTAGTTTTGAGGTAGAATCTTTCGGGTTTTCCACATAAAGTATCATGTCATCTGTGAATAGAGAGAGTTTGACTTCTTTTTTGCCAGTTTGAATACCTTTTATTTCTTTTTGTTGTCTGATTGCTGTTGCTAGGACTTCTAGTACTATGTTGAACAAGAGTGGTAAGAATGGACATCCTTGTCGTGTTCCTGATCTCAGAGGGAAGGCTGCCAACTTTTCCCCATTGAGGATGATATTCACTGTCAGTTTTTCATAGATAGATTTTATGAAGTTGAGGAATTTTTCCTCTCTCCCTATACTTCGAAGAGTTTTAATCAGGAACCAAATGCTTTTTCCACATCAATTGAGAGGACCATGTGGTTCTTCTCTCTTTTCTTATTGATTTGTTCTATCACATTGATTGACTTGCAAATGTTGCACCACTCTTGCATCCCAGGGTCATGGTGGATAATCTTCTTAATGTACTATTGGATCCTGTTAGCTAGGATCTTGTTGAGAATCTTAGCATCCACATTCATCAGGAATATTGGTCTGAAATTCTTTTTGGTGGGGTCTTTGCCTGGTTTGGGGATCAGGGTAATGCTGGCTTCATAAAAAGAGTCTGGAATTTTCCCTTCTAGTTCTGTTTTTTGAAACAGCTTCAGGAGAATAGGTACTATTTCTTCCTTGAATGTTTGGTAGAATTCTCCAAGGAATTCGTCAGGTCCTGGGCTCTTGTTTTTTTGGGGGAGGTTTTTGATCACTGCCTCAATCTCGTTACTAGATATTGGTCTATTCAAGTTGTCAATTTCTTTCTGATTCAGTTGTGGAAGTTCATATGTTTGCAGGAATGCTTCAATTTCATCTAGACTGCTTAATTAATTGGCATATAACTGTTGGTAATAATTTCTGATGTTTGTTTCTATTTCCTTAGTGTTAGTCATGATCTCTCCCTTTTCATTCATAATTTTATTATTTTGGGTCCTCTCTCCTTTCTTTAGGATTAGTTTGGCCAATGGTTTATCAATCTTATTGATTCTTTCAAAAACCAGCTTCTAGTTTTGTTGATGTGTTCTACTGTTTCTCTAGTTTCTATCTCATCAGTTTCTGCTCTTGTCTTGATTATTTACCTTCTTCTATGTGGGTTTGGCTTAATTTGTTGTTGATTCTCCAGTTCTTTAAGGTGTAAAGAGAGCTGGTGTATTCTAGATTCTTCAATTTTTTGAGGGAGGCTTGGATGGCTATTTACTTCCCCTTTAGGACCACCTTTGCCACATCCCATAGATTTTGGACCAAGTGTCTTCATTCTCATTGGTTTCCATTAATTGTTTAAGTTCTTCTTTGAATTCCTAGTTGATCCAAACATTCTTAAGCAGGGTGGTGTTTAGCTTCCAAGTCTTTGAATTCCTCCCAAACTTTTTCTTGTGGTTGAGTTCCAGTTTTAAAGCATTGTGGTCTTGAGAATATGCAGGGAATAATCTCAGTCTTTTGGTATCAGTTGAGCCCTGATTTGTGACCCAGTATGTGGTCTATTCTGGAGAAAGTTCCATGTGTGCTTGAGAAGAATGAGTATTCTGTTCTTTTAGGGTGGAATATTCTGTATATATCTATGAGGTCATTCTGGTCCAATGTGTCATTCAGTGCTCTTATTTCTTTATTGATTTTCTGCTTGGGTGATCTGTTACTGACAGTGATATGTTAAGATTCCTACTATTAATGTATTCATACCAATATGACTCTTTATCTTGATGAACAGTTGTCTTATGTAATTGGTTGCTCTCATATTAGGGGCATAAATATTTATAATTGTTAGATCTTCTTGGTGGGTAGACCCTTTAAGAATGATGTAGTGTCCTCCTTGATCTCTGACTACAGTCTTTAGTTTAAAATCTAATTTATCTGATAGGAGAATCACTAGCCCAGCTTTCTTTGAGGCCCTTTGATATGAAAGATGCTTCTCCATCCCTTCACTTTCAGTCTGGATGTATCTTTAGGTTCCATATGGGTCTCTTGTAGATAACATAAGTACAGGTCGTGTCCTTCTATCCAATCTACAACCCTGGGCAGTTTTATGGAAGCGTTTAGGCCATTCACATTGAGATTGATTATTAAAAGATACATTTTTATTACATCATGTTGCCTGTGAAGTCCTTGTTTCTATAGATTGTCTCTGTACATTTCTGTTCTATGACACTCTTGGGTTCTTTCTTCTTTTATAGAATCCCCCCCCCCAATATTTCTTGTATTGCCAGCTTGGTGGTCACATACTCTTTTAAACCTTGCCAGTCTTGGAAGGTCTTTACCTCTCCATCCATTTTGAATGTCAACCTTACTGGATGAAGTATTCTTGGATGCATGTTTTTCTCATTTAGTGCCCTGAATATGTCTTGCCAGCCCTTTCAGGTTTGCCGGTTTCTGTGGACAGGTCTGATGTTATTCTGATGGACCTTCCTCTGTATATAAGGAATCCCTTCCCTCTAGGTGCTCTCAAAAGCTCTTGTCTAAAATTATGATTCGCCAGTCTTGCAATAAAGTGACTCAAGGTCTTTCTAGATTTGTTGATCGTGGTGGGGGGAGAGAGATGTTCTTTCTACCTCTAGGACACGAACACTGGTTCCATTCCCCAGACTGGAAAAATGTTCATGGAGAATTTGTTCAGCTATATCTTCTAGTCTTTCTTTCTCCTCCCCCTCAAGTATCCCAATAATTCTGATGTTGGAACATTTCATGGCGTCATTTAGTTCCCTAATTCTGTTTTCATGGCTTCTAAGTTGTTCCAGGCCTCCTCCTGATCATTTTTCTCTATCAGTTTGTCTTCTGGATCACTAATTCTGTCTTCTGGCTCAGTTACCCCAGCTGTCAGAGAGCTAGATTAGATTGGATCTCATTGATAGCATTTTTAACTACTTCCCGTGCAGCTTTCACTTCTACCCTAATCGATTCCATGTTGTCAGTAATGGTTTCCTCCAACCTAACCATCGCCTGAATGATTGTCACCCTGAATTCCCTTTCCGACATATGGTTTATGTACATTTCCAATAGCTCTGATGGAGAGGGCACAGTCTTTGAATTTTCCCTCTGTTGGGCATTCCTCCTCCTAGTCATTTTGGTGAGGGTTGGTTGAGGGGATGTGTAGCTGAATATATCAACCATGATCCAGGGAAGGTGCACCCTGGAACGCTTCTGAGCAATAGGAAGTCACCACCAAAAAGAAAGAAAAAAGAAAACAAGAGAGAGAGAAAGAGAGAGATAAAAAAAAAAAGAGAGAGAGAGAGAAGACCCAGCCAGAATGGGCCCCAAAGGTAAAATTTATAACATATACAAACAAAAATGGACAAAAAGACCAACAAAAGTAAATGACAAGAAAATGAAAGAACCCAGCCAAAATGAACCCCAAGGATAAGATTTATATAATACCAGATCAAAAACAAATACACCAAAACAATGACAGAAGAAAAAGATGGGAGGGTAGTTATAAATCCTCAGTGTGGGTGAGGAAGGTTATTATGATTCTTTCTGGGTATATCTTGATATCATTGTTAAAGGACTCAACTTTCCAGAGATAAAAGGAGATTACAACTGGTTTATATATAGGCGTAGTATTGATTAGGGAAAGAAGATTACCTTGAAGCTTATATCTATATGTATATAAAAAAATAGAAAAGTAAAAGAAAAACAAGTTTATGTATGAAAAAAGTTCAAGTTGAAGGTTATTATGGAATATGTTGTATTAAACCTCTAGTTGTAATGGTAAGTAGGTTAAAAAAAATTAAACAGAACAAAATAGTGAGAATGAATTAAAAATAAAGGTTGTATCTATGAAATATACAGGTTTTAGGGCAAAACTGGGAGCTTAATATATTGTTTTCCCCTGATATTGGGGTTTTACAGTTTTATGGGGACCCTGTGGTGGTTGTCCTCTAGTTCTTTTGGCTGGCTTTCTGGGGGAGGGGCCTGCTGTGTTGTTTTTCAGTCAGTCTACCTTGGATTGAGTCTTCCTGCCCCCTATCAAGGGCCTGGGCTCTATGGAAACCGGTATTTCAGGCTTTTGTTCTCTGGAGGGTTTTTTGGAGGCTTTTTGCAGCTTTTTGGAGGTTTAGTGGAAAGCAAACTGCACTTAGACCTCCTTTTCAGAGAGATGCCTCTGGGTGGTCCCAAACACACAGACTCCCCCTCTGCAAACTCCGCTGAGCCGTACAACCTCCCACAGTCAGTGTAAGTCCCTAGCCACTGTCTCAGGGGTCGCCTGAAGCACCAGTTTGTTTCTGCACCGATGTGCCAAAGCTGGGGGCCGTATTGGTCCAAGGAGCCCTTTTCTGGTGGCTGCTTTTGCTAGGACTGCTGTCTGGGTAGTTCCTTCAAGTCCAGGCTGGGAGTGTTCAGACTCTCCGCTGGTCCAAGAGACCACCGGCTAGTGCCTGCACGGAGCACTCTCAGACATGGGTGGGGAGCACGGTTCCGATTCTGATCACACAGTGAGCACAGAGAGCAAAAGGTTGTGGTTCTAGAGAGCACCCACCAGACTTCCTCATGCAGGGGTGGAAGTGCGCCCCAGCCCAGTGGTGGTGCAAGCTGAGCAATCCTGAGGGCTCCAGGACCTAGAACTGGAGGCTCCACTGCTGCACTCTCTCTGGCAATGGTGGTCACCAATGGTGGCTGTCCTGGGTGGGCTTAGGCCCATGCCTGTGACCACCCTATTCCACCAGTTGCAACTTGAGTTCTTTTGCTCTTTTTGAGTGCTTTTAACTAGACTCCAAGTTAGTGCTGGCCCCCAAATTTAGGGCACTTTCATATTCAGGTATTACTTTCCAATGCATTGCTTCTGGTGGCTCCCTCCCCCTTCTGTTTATCCTCCGATATCAGTCCAATCTTTCCCACTCTGTTTTACCTCTCCACTGGTGTCTTCTGCCTCCATAGAGATCTAGAAGTGTATAATCCCTACATCTCAGGCTGATTTCATGGGTATTCAGTGTTCTAGCAGTGTTCACTTTAGGGGATCTATTGAAACAAGGTCTCCTACTTCTCTGCCATCTTGCCCTCCCTACTAGAGAGTGCAATTTTTAAAACTTTTGTTGTACATTTGCAAGTTACTCCAGGTTAATTGATCAATATTCTACTTATATGTTGCAAGCAATAATTAAGTTTAATATAAGAAATGTTACCAGAAATATACAGGGCTTATAACAGCTCTGTTGAATAAGCAGTTGTGAAAAGATTTTCATGTTAAGGTCTCCTGAGCAATTAAAACAGCATTATATTATGGATAATAGGACCAAGAGAAATGAAAAGGGAGTGGGTAAGCACCAAAAATGTCCCATTTAATTTTCCAAGCTTTTATATGTCTGGGACACAAATAAAAACCTAAATCTGTCACTGTGTATTCTAAGCATCCCTCTTCATTCTTTTGCACATAGATCTTTCTGTGAAGAAATCTCAGTATTAAATTTTAAATCATCCTGTTTTTAAATTAAAATTCTTAATTCAAAGGAACGCATCCAAAATGCAAAGAATATATATTTTTCACTACTTAAAAACACAACTCTACCACTCAGGTTTTATGTTTTCCATGAAATATTCAATTAATATCATTCAAATCTGATTCTCTTAAAATAATTCTTACCAGGCAAGCAAAAATTTTAAATTATTTTAAAATCTTAACAGGAGTGAATAATTACCAAGTGCTTGGGCTTACTGTTTTTCCTGCTTATCCCTCCTTTGCTCGCTTCCTCCATCCATCCATTCATCGATCCATCCATCCACACATAAAATTTTGACATTTTTCAGAATGATTATAGAGCACTATCAATTTATTAAGTCGACAAAAATGATGACATCTTTTTTTATGAAATGTAGCATTGCCATTACTATGTAAGAAGTGAAAATTCATACATGCTTAAGGTTTACTTTGTGGGAATGTGTGATTGGATTTTTTTTAATTGACTTACACACAAAATATATTTTTTTTCTCTGAGATTAATATATCTTATACAAGCTCAATAACCTTTTAAAGTAATTATTAATGCAAGATATTTTGTTCAGGCTACTATTGTAGAGTTAATAATTATTAGCTCAACAAAGTAGAAAGGTGTTTTGCCTATGGCACTATTACCTAACAGAAATAATGTAGCAAAAATATAGATGCTTTATTTGTGAATCAGTGATAAGGAGCAGGTTGTGAGATAGTAGATTTTAGTTCTGGCAAGAAAAATGAATTTGATTTACTAAATCTGAAGTTGGTATATTTGAAGCACCCATTCTTTTCCATAATTGCATAACTCTGGAGCAAGTTATAATTGTTTGCATTATTTGGTTGAAGTAAAATTAAACATAAGACAAAGAACAAAGACTACAAATCAATGCAAAGATGGCTTAAAATATTCTGTAAATGGGCATGATCTAACATTCCTATAGTGAAGCCATTTTCCTTCATAGTTTCATATAATGGATTCTTTCTATTTGACTTTTGGTGCTGTTTTTCTTCCTGTTTTAGGAAAAGTTTTCTGGTTCCAAGGAATAGAAATCTTCATAAACATGTTCTGTGAAACAAATGAGACGGAGAAAAGTTTTTACAAAGATAAAACAATCTCAGAGTACCCAAGAAGTTTTGAATGGCCTACCTAGTGGTCTATAAGGAGTGACACTAATGAGTAAAAATGTTCAGGGTGTGGTCTATGTAAGATAATCAAACATTTATGCTGTCAAATCTCCATTCTTCATGGCGTCCTCCATGTAATATTCTGCCCAAAGAATGTATCTTTTCATGCCAAGACTAATTTGCCAAATCTCAGGAAGAAGAGGGAGGGAGATAGGGGAAAAATACTCTGTCATATATGATAAATTCAAATCCATGTCAATAAACATTTCTTAACCACTGAACATAGAAGTGCATATGTCTTTTTGAATCAGGTTTTTTTTTTTTTTTTTTAATTCTTCACCTAGTAGTGAAATACCTAGTTTATATGGTAGTGCTACTTTTTAAAGGAAGTTCCAAAATGTTTTCCACGGTGGCTTCACCATTTTACATTGCCACTAACAGTGTGCAAGTATTTTCTTTTCTCCATACCTTGCCAACACTTAGTTCTTTTATTTATTTTTTAATTCCAGTGTAGTTAATAGTGTTGTATAAATTTCAGTGTGTATAATATAGCACTTCAGCAATCCCATTTATTACTCAGTGCTCATTGAGACAAGTGTACTTTTTTTTTTTTTAAAGATTTTATTTATTTATCAGAGAGAGAGAGGGAAGAGAGCGATCACAGGCAGACAGAACAGCAGGCAGAGGCAGAGGGAGAAGCAGGCTCCCTGCTGAGCAAGGAACCCGATGTGGGACTCGATCCCAGGACGCTGGGATCATGGCCTGAGCCGAAGGCAGCTGCTCAACCAGCTGAGCTACCCAGGTGTCCCGAGACAAGTGTACTCTTAAATCCCCTTCATCTATTTCACCCATCCCCCACTGGAAGTCTCCTCTGGTAACACTCTGTTCTCTGTAGTTAAGAGTCTGTTTTTTGGTTTGTTCCCTATTCTCTCCTGTGTTCATTTGTTTTGTTTCTTAAATTCCACATGTGAGTGACATTATGGTATTTGTCTTTCTCTGACTTATTTCACTTAGCATTTTACTCTCTAGAATTATCCATGTTGTTGCAAATGGCAAGATTTATTCTTTTTTATGGCTCATTGGTTTTGCATTATATATGTATTTCTTCTTTTTCCTCCTCCTTCTTCTTCCTCTTCTTTTTTGTATACCAGTTCTTTACCCATCAATCTATTGATGGGCACTTGGGGAGTTTCCATACTTCCAGTATTGTAAAAAATGCAGTAAACATAAGGGTACATATATCCTTTCAAATTAGTGTTTTGGTATTCTTTGGACAAATAAGCAATAGTACAATTACTGGGTTATATGGTTCTATTTTAAATTTTTTACATAACCTCCATAATGTATTCCAAAGCGGCTGCAGTAGTTTGCATTCCCACCAACAGTGCACTAGGGTTCCTTTTTCTCCACATCTTCACCAGCATTTGTTTTTTGTTGCGTTTTTTATTTCAGTCATTCTGACAGGTGTGAGATATTTCATTGTGGTTTTGAAATGCATTTTTCTGGTGATGAGTGATGTTGAGAATCTTTTCATGTGTCTGCTGAGCATCTTTTCATGTGCCTGTTGGCCATCTATATGTTGTCTTCTTTAAAAAAAAAAAAAGAAAAGATTTTATTTATTTGTTTGACAGAGAGAGATCACAAGTAGGCAGAGAGACAGGCATGGGGTGGGGAGCAGGCTCCCTGCCAAGCAGAGAGCTCCATGGCGGGCTCCATCCCAGGACCCTGAGACCATGACCTGAACCAAAGGCAGAGCCACCCAGGTGCCCTCTGTATGTCTTTTTTGAAGAAATGCCTCTTCATGTATTCTTCCCATTTTTAATTGGTTTATTTGTGGAGGTTGTTGGTGTTGAGTTGTATAAGGTCTTTATGCATTTTGGATACTGACCTTTTATCAGATATGTCATTTGCAAATATTCTCTCCCATTCAGTGAATTGTTTTTTAATTTTGTTGGTTGTTTCCTTTGCTGTGAGGAGTTTTTCTTTTCTTTTTTTTTTTTTTTTGTGTTTGTTTTGTTTTGTTTGTTTGTTTTTAGTGTAGGACCTGATAGGTTATTTTTACTATTGTTTCCCTTGCCTCAGGATACCTACCTAGAAAAATGTTGCTATGGCTGATGCAGAGGAATTACTGCCTGTGTTTCTTCTAGGATTGTTATGGTTCCAGGTCTCACATGTGTGTCTTTAATCCATTTTGAATTTATTTTTGTGTATGGTGTAAGAAAGTGGTCCAGTTTCATTATTTGGTATGTAGCAGTCCAGGTTTCTCAATATTATTTGTTGAATAGACTGTCTTTTTGCCATTACATATTCTTGCCGCCTTTGGTTGAGATTAATTGACCATAGATGTATGTGCTTATTTCTGGACTCTATATTCTGTTCCATTGATCAGTCTGTCTATTTCTGTGCCAGTACTATACTGTTTTGATTACTACAGCTTTTTACTAGACTCTGGAATTGTGATACCTCCAGTTTTGCTTTTCTCTTTCAGGATTACTTTGGCTATCCAGGGTTTTTTGTGGCTCCACACAAATTTTAGGATTTTTGCTTGTTGTATGTAGTTCTTTGAAAAATGCTATTGATGTTTTGATAAGGATCACATTAAATGTGTAGACTGCTTTTGGTAGCATAGGCATCTTAATAAGATTTGTTCTTCTAATCCATGAGCATGGACGGGCTTTCCATTTATTTGTATCATCTTCACTGCAGAAGTTTTAAAGTATTCAGAGTACAAATCATTCACTTCCTTCATTAAGCTTATTCCTAGATATTTTATTATTTTTGCTGTAATTATAAATGGGGTCGATTTCTTAATTTCTCTTTCTGCTACTCCATTATTAGTATAGAGAACTGGAATGGATTTCTGTATGTACCCTGTGACTTTATTGAATTCATGTATTAATTCTGGTAGGGGTTTTTTAGTTTGTTTGTTTTTGTTTTGGTGGAGTCTTTGGGTTTTACATATATAGTATCATGTCATCTGCAAATAGTGAGAGTTTTACTTCTTTCTTACTAATTTGGAAGTCTTTTATATGCTTTTGTTGTCTTAATGATCTGGCTAGAATTTTCAGTATTATGTTGAATAAAAATGGTGAGAATGAGCCTCTGTCTCATTTCTGATACAGAGGAAAAGCTCTAAGTTTTTTTTCCTATTACATGTGATATTAATTATGTTTTTCATATAAATCCTTTATTATGTAAAGGTATGTTCTCTCTAAATCTAACTTGTTGACAGTTGTTTTTTTTTAATTTAAGATTTTATTTGTTTATTTGATAGACAGAGATCACAAATAGGCAGAGAGGCAGGCAGAGAGAGAGGAAGAAGCAGGCTCCCCGCTAAGCAGAGAGTCCAATGTAGGGCTCTATCCCAGGACCCTGGGATCATGACCTGAGCCAAAGGCAGAGGCTTTAACCCACTGAGCCACCCAGGTGCCCCTTTGTTAACAGTTTTTATCATGAATGGATATTGTGCTTTATCAAAAGTTTTCTCTGCATCTGTTGAGATAACCATATTGTTCTTATCCTTTCTCTTATTGAAGTATCACATGGATTGATTAATGAATACTGTACCATCTTTCCATCCCAGGAATAAATCCTACTTAATTTTAGTGAATGATTCTTTTAATGCATTGTTGGATTTCATTTGGTAATACTTTAGTGAGGATTTTAGCATCCATTTTCATCAAACATATTTACCTGTAGTTCTCATTTTTTGTAGTGTCTTTATCTAGTTTTGGAGTCAGGGTGGCTCTGGTCTCAGAATGAATTTCCTTCTTTTTTTTTTTTTTTTTTGAAAAGTTTGAGGAAAATAGTTATTAACTCTTTTCTAAATGTTAGGTAGAATTCATCTGTGAAGCCTTATGTTTTTGGGCTTTTGTTTTGGGGGAATTTTTTTTATTATTGATTCAGTTTCATTGCTGGAAACCAGTCTGTTCAATTTTTTTCTATTTCTTTGTGCTTCAGTTTTGGTAGGTATGTGTTTTAGAAATTTATCTACAGGTTGTGTCCTGTTTGTTGTAATAAAATTTTTCATACTATTCTCTTATAATCCTTTGTATTTCTATGGTGTCAATTGTTATTTCTCTTCTTTCACTTCTGATTTTGTCTATTTGAGTCCTCTTTCTCTCTCTCTTTTTTTAATGAGTCTGGCTAGAAATTTATCAATTTTGTTGATGTTTTAAAGAAAAAGTTCCTGGTTTCATTGATCTATTCTGCTTTTTTAGTTTCTATATCATTTATTTCTGCTCTGCTGTTTATGATTCATTACGTCCTGTTGGTTTTGAGTTTTGTTTTTCCTTTTCCAGCTCTTTTAGGTTATTTATTTGATATATTTCTTGCTTCTTTTTTTTTTTATATATTTATTTATTTATTTGACAGACAGAGATCACAAGTAGGCAGAGAGGCAGGCAGAGAGAGGAGGAAGCAGGCTCCCTGCTGAGCAGAGAGCCCATGGTGGGCTCCATCCCAGGACCCTGGGATCATGACCTGAGCCGAAGGCAGAGGCTTTAACCCACTAAGCCACCCAGGCATCCCATGTTTCTTGCTTCTTGATGTAGGCCTGTATTGCTATATACTACCCACTTAGAACTGCTTTTGTTGCATCCAAAGATTAGACCATTGTGTTTCTGTTTTCATTTGTCTCCATGTAATTTTTGATTTCTTTGATTTCTTGGTTGACACATTATTTATTTCCATGTTATTTAACAAATTTAATCTCCTGTTAAATCCATCTGTTTCGGTGTGTCATTCAAACACACTGTTTCATTGTTGATTTTCTGTTTGGATTACCTATCCATTGCTGTAAGTGATATGTTTAAGTTCCCAACTATTACTGCATTACTATAAATTAGTTCCTTTATGTTTGCTATTAAATATTTATATATTTGGGTGCTCCCATGTTGGGTGCATAAATGTTTACAACTGATATGTCTTCTTGTTCAGTTGTCCCTTAATAATTATATAGTGTCCTTCTTTGTTTCTTATTACAGTCTTTGTTTTAAAGTCTGTTTTGGCCATTACAAGTATTGCTACCCCGGTTTTCTTTTCACATCCATTTGCATGACAAACATCTCTCCATCTCCTCACTTTCAATCTGCACCTGTCTTTAGGTCTGAAATGAGTCTCTTGTAGACAGCATATAGATGAGTCTTGCTTTTTTTTATATTTTCCATCACCCTATGTCTCTTGATTGGACTATTTGTTTTATTTATATTCCAAGTAGTTTTTGATACACATGTATTTGTTGCCATCTTGCTAATTGTTTTCTCATTGCTTGTGTAGATCTTCTCTATTCCTTCCCTTGTTCTCTTTTCTCACTGTAAGTTGGCTTTCTTTAGTGATATACTTGGATTCATTTCCCTTTATTTTTTGCATATCTGTTACTGATTTTTGATCTGTGGTTACCATCAGGTCTGTTATAACATCTTCTGCATATAGCAGTCTATATTAAGTTGATGGTTACTTAAGTTTGAACCCATTCTTTACTCATCTCCTCCCCACATTTTAGGTATATAATATCATACTTAGCATCCTTTTATTTTGTGAGTCTCTTGACTAAGTTTTACAGATAGACTTCTTTTTACTGCTTTTCTGCTTCCTATTATTCTTACATTTACATATAGACTTTCTTTTCCTCTCAGAAAGTTCCTTTAACATTTTTTGTAGGGCTATTTAATGGTCATGAACTTCTTTAGCTTTGGTTTGTCTGGGAAACTGTCTTTCCTTCTATTCTGAATGATAGCTTTGCTGGATAGTGTTCTTGGCTGCAGCGTTTGGCACATATCATGCCACTCACTTGTGGCCTGTAAGATTTCTGCTTGAAAATTAGTTGATAGCCTTATAGGGTTTTTCTTGACTATATCTTTTTTCCTCTTGCTGCTTTTAAAATTCTCTCTATATCACTACTTTTTGCCATTTTAATTACTATGTGTCTTGGCATAGATCTCCTTGGGTTGATTTTGTTGGGGGCTCTCTATGCCTCCTGGATCTAGATATGTGTCCTTCCCCAGGTTTGAGAAATTTTCAGCCATTATTTCTTCAGATACATTTTCTGCCTCCTCTCTCTCTTCTTCCTCTGGGATCCCTAGTATGGTTGATAGAGTGGCTTAAGTCATTACCATTCTGCAATTTTTTTTTCTCTCATCTTCTCAGCTTGATTATTTTTCATTATTATGTCTTCCTGGTCAGTAATTCATTCTTCCTCTAGTTTGCTATTTATTCCATCCAATGCATTTTTAATTTCAGTAACAGAATTCTTTGTATGTTTTCTTTGTTAAAGGTCTCACTGATGTTCTCTATTCCCTTCTCAAGCCCTGTGAGTATCTTTGTGATTCCATTTCCTATATTCATTTCATTTAGGTTTCTTGCTGTAGTTTTGTCCTCTTCTTTCATTTGGGATACGTTCCTCGGTCTTGTCATTTTGTCTTACTTTCTATGTCTGTTTCTCTATGTTAGGAAAGTCACCTGTCTACTGTTCTTTTTTTTTTTTTTAAAGATTTTATTTATTTTATTTGACAGATAGAGATCACAAGTAGGCAGAGAGGCAGGCAGAGAGAGAGGGAAGAGGAAGCAGGCTCCCTGCTAAGCAGAGAGCCAAATGTGGGGCTCGATGCCAGGACCCTGGGATCATGACCTGAGCCGAAGGCAGAGGCTTTAACCCACTGAAACACCCAGGCGCCCCATGTTCTTGAGAGTCATAGGTGGGGTGTGCACTTTTAACAAGCTGTTCATGGGAGGTGACTAGCCACAACTGCCACAGGGATTAAGACCCCACAAAGTGTGCAGTTGGGAGATATAATGTTGGCAAGATTTGCACTGGTCTTCTGGGGAAGGGTACCCATAGCATTAGGACTGAGGCAAGTTCAGCTGGTGGCACGTGGGCACAGTGTAAGCAAGTTTTATAGTAAATGCCGGCACCACACTGCTTCTTGCAGGTGCTCACTGTTTATGTTGCAGAATGAGGGAAATGGCACTTGCCAGCTCCTTTGTCCCTGAAGAAGTATCCTGGTGAAATTTGTCCCTCTAGGGCATGCTCTTAGATGAGTAAATAATTCTCCCTTCTCTATGTCCCAAGAGTTTTTCAAATTCTAAGCTATATCTTTGTAGGCTGTTTGTCTCTTTAAGAACAGGATACATTATGCTGAGCGAAATAAGTCAATCAGAGAAAGACAATTATCATATGATCTCTCTGATAGGAGGAATTTGAGAGGCAGGGCAGGGGGTTGTGGGCGGTAGAGAAGGAAAAAAATGAAACAAGATGAGATTGGGGAGGGAGACAAACCATAAGAGACTCTTAATCTCACAAAACAAACTGAGGGTTGCTGGGGGAGGGGGGAGGATAGGGATAAGGTGAATGGGTGATGGACATTGGGGACCATATGTGCTATGGTGAGTGCTGTGAAATGTGTAAGCCTAATGATTCACAGACCTGTACTCCTGGGCCAAATAATACATTATATGTTAATTAAAAAACAAAACAAAGCAAAACAGGATGCAGCTTCCTTTTACCCTCTGGTCTCTCCCGGAGCTGAGTCTGCTAATTTTTAAAGTTTAAGGCTTTAAGTCCCACTTGTTCTAAAAACACAAAATTTGGCTTTTCTGTTTTCAAAGCCAAATGCTATGGGTCATCCCTTTGTGGGGCCCCTGGTTTGAGGATCTGTTTCCTGCCCTCTCTGTGTCCATGGCTTGCATGTGCATCTCATCCTGTCTTTATCCTCCCTACCTTCTTTGATGTGGCCTCTGTTATGCCCCAATAATGGGTCCGTGATTAAAGGAGCGAGACTGAGCAAAGGTCAAGCAAAGCTTTATTTCGCGCCAAGCATCAAAAATCTAACCGAATGTTCGGGGCCGCACCTCTTACAAGAGAGGGCGACCCTTCTCTGTTTCACAGGCTAGCTTTTAAGGGCAAAGGCCATGAGGTCAGGCCCGGCCACGCACAGGTGGCCAATGAGATTGTAACACACACAGGAAACTCCACAGTGATGCTAGGTGACCAATCGAGTTACAATTTACCCTAGTAGACATTTGAACCAGCCTATTGCATCTTGATTGGGATTGGCGCCAAAAGGGCTTTCAAAGGGCGGGGCCCATACTCCTTGGTAACCAGGGAGACAGTATGCATCCCCCCCCACTGATCGATGTCTCCACCTGGCCTGACCCACCTTTGTATCTGGACTTTGTTACCTGTAAATCCCCTGGGGGAAGGGGAGCAGGGACAATTTCTAAATAAGTCCTTACAGCCTGTTCTGTACATTTAGTTGTGGAGTTTGTTCTGCTAGTCTTTGGACACATCTTTCTGGATAATTTACACTATGTGAGTGCAATATGGTTGTATCCATGGGATGAGGTGAACTTAGGGTCCTACTCTACCATATTCCGCAGAAGTGCCAACACTTGTTATTTTTTATCTTTTTGATAATAGGCATTCTAATGGGGTGCTATGTCACTGTAGTTTAGATTTGTATTTCCCTAATAATTAGTGATGTTGAACATATTTTTATGTGTCCATTAGAAATCTGTATGTCCTCTTTGGGTAAATTTCTATTTAGATCCTCTGCCCATTTTTAATCAAGTAGTTGTTTTATGAGTTCTTTATATATTTTGGATGTTACTCTCTTATCAGATATATGATTTGTAAGTATATCTTCCCACTCAGGAGTTTGCCTTTCCATTTTGATGATGGTTTCTTGCACTGTGCAGAAGCTTTTTAGTTTGATGTTGTAAGAACCTATTTTACTGTCCCTGCTTCCCTCCCAGAAACCAGCCCCAGGTGTGAAGGCCAAGAAAAACAAGGCTGTATCCACCTCGAGTCTAGCCCTGACATAAGTACAACCATCTTAGCAAAGCCAAAGCTGGCACCTTGCACTGTAAGAGTGGGTTAGCATAAGAGTGGCCATCCTGAAGGCCCAGAAGCCATTTTTCTGAGTATCCCTAACAGGACGACACTGCATGTACCACCAGGGCGGTTAGGTGAAGGTGCCACAGAGACCAAATGTTGAAGAAAAACAAGTAGTTAACTTGCAGAGATCACAATCCTGCTACACCAGAGTCTCCCTTGGTTTGCAAATGCCCTAGTGATTTACAACAAAAAGGCCATCTTTTCAATGGCTCAGTACCTCCAGGCCAAAGGTCGCCCTCCCTGCCATAAAACTGTAGGAGGCTGAGGCAGAAGGAAATGTAATTAAGGTGAAAATTCTTCTAAACCTAAATCTCACTTAACTGCCAGGGTGACACGGGGTGGCAAAAAGTTAAACAAAGTTAAACTGTCAAATTGGGATGCAAGAGATGTATGTAGCTATGAAAAAGTGCCTTGAAAATGCTATATAAACCCTTGGCTTTGAGTGCTCGGGGTCCTTGTTGAAACCCGCTGCGCTGGGCAGATACTTGGACCCCAGTTAGCTGGAAATAAACCTTGCTGTGTGACTTGCATTATCGAGAGTGTTCTCTGTCTAACTGAGGGATGGTGGACTCCGTACCCTAATAATATCATCCCATTTTCTTATTTTTGCTTTTGTTTACTTTGCCTTTGAAGTCAGAACGACATAGATACCCACTAAGACCAGTGTTGAGGATCTTATTGCGTATGTTTTCTTTTAGGAATTTTATGGTTTCAGTCTTACATTCAGGCTTAGTTGAGTTAATTTTTATTTCTGGTGTAAGATAGTGGTCTAGTGTCATTCTTTTGCATGTGGCTATCCAGTTTTTCCAATACCATTTATTGAAGAGACTATCCTTTCTCCATATTAGTAGCACTTTTGTCAAAAGTTAATTAACCATATGTGTGTAGGTTTAATTCTGGACTCTCTAGTCTGTTCAGTTGATCTCTATGTGTTTTTACACCAATACCATACTGTTTGGATTACTATAGTTTTGTAGTATAGTTTGAAATCAGGGAGTGTGGTATCTCTAGCTTTTTCTTTCTCAAGGTTGTTTTTGGCTGTTTGAAATCATTTGTGGTTCCATGCAAATTTTAGAGTTATTTTGTATAGTTCTGTGAAATAGGACAATGGAATTTTGATATGGATTAATTTGATTTTCTAGATTGCTTTAGGTATTATGAACATTTTAACAATATTAATTCTTCCAGTCTTTGAGCACGGAATATTTTCCCATTTACTTTGTTTTCTTTAATTTCCTTCATCACTTTCTTATACTTTTCTGTGCATCTAGAAGTCTTTTGTTTCCTTGGTTAAATTTATCTCTAGGTATTTTCTTACTTTTTTGGGAACAATTGTAAATGGGGTTTTCTTAATTCTCTTTCTAGTAAATCTTTATTAGTGTTTAGAAACATTGCAGATTTATGTATTTTGATTTTGTATTCTACTTTACTGAATTAATTCATTCTAACATTTTTTGATGACGTCTTTTGCATTTTCTATGTAATACCATATCATCAACAAATAGGGACAGTTTTATCTTTTTTTCCCCCCAATTTGGGGGAAATTATTTTTTTTATCTGATTACTGTAGCTAGATCTTCCAATACTGTGATGAATAAAAATGGTGAGACTAGGCATCCTTGTCTTATTCCTGATTTAGAGAAAAGTCTTTTAGTTGTTCACTCTTGAATAGGATATTAACTGTGAGATTATCACATATAGCTTTTATTATGTTTAGATATGTTCCCTCTATATACACTTTTTTGTGGATTTTATGGATATTGAATTTTGTAAAATGCTTTTTTCTGCATCTATTTAGATGATCATGATTTTAGTCCTTCACTTTGTTAATGTGGTATATCACATTGATTGATTTGTATCCTGGCATCTTGTATCCTTGCATCTGTGGAAGAAATAAATCTGTTCTCAGCTAGGTGTGTAACTGTCTCTAGAAAGTTATAGGGATAGTTCCAAAGTGGCATATGTTTGCACCAAACTTAGCAAGCTAGGGCAAGTTTGCAAATAAGGTGCCTGCCCATGTTTCTATCTCTGAAAAAAGAAAAAAAAAAATCCTACATGGTTTTCTGCCTTTCGAGCAGGTGCAATACGATTAATAGAATCTTAAGTCCTTCACATACGATCTAGGTACTTTTCAAATTAGTGTTTTGCTCGGTCTGCGTGTGAATAAATCTGTGTACAAGCTCTTTAAAAGCAGATTCTCTATTCCCTATATTTCTGTGGTTTTCCTGGAACCCTGTTGGGTTTCAAAGCCTACTGTTTAGGGAGCCTATCTCTTTCATTCAAGATCTTTGGGTTAGGGTGCCTGACATGGAGCATAAATCCCCCAACTCCTCAGGAAATATCCCACACTTTTGAAATCTCTCTCAATTATGTAGCACTACACCTGGGGTGGAGTGTTTTTTGGTGAGACAGTGTCTCTGCCTCTCCCACCTATCTTGATACTATCCCTTTTGTCCTTTCTATGAAGGCTTTGTTTTTCCAGTTTTCTGGTCCTTTGCAGATGAAATTATTCCACATATAGTTCTATATATTAATTTAGAATATATTCTTATATGACAGAATATATTCTATTATATATGTTAGATATATGTTAATGTTAATTATATAATATATAATTATATGTAAATATATATTAATATAATATATAATGTTAATGTTAATATGTTAATGTTAGATATATCTAACATTATATATGTTAGATATAATAGAATTAATCCTATTATATATTCTATTCTATTATATATAATGTATAAAATATATATAAGAATAAAATAGAATAATGATAATTATTCTATTGTGTTAGAATAATAGAATATATAATAGAATATATATTAATAATTATTATTAAAATAATATTTAATAGAATAATAATTATTCTGGAATAATATAATATATATAATATATATATAGTAGAATATATTCTAAATAATCACTATCTTTCTTCAATCTCAAAATCCTTGGAAATGAGTGAGTTCAGGATCCTCTGGCATGGCTACTTGAACCTCTGCTCCTGTTTTTGTGATTCTTGTATTTGAGAGTTCAGATTTATCATAAGTCTAATATCCTACTCTCAAAATTTAGTATTGAATTCTCTTGGAACTTTAAAGCAATGTGTGCTCTTTAGTTTTTTGAGTCAGAATATTTTAAATATGAACTTAGACTGTAACTTGTTTATGCTTGAATATTAATTTCACTCATGGGTAGATATATACATTTTCAAATCAATTTGTAGTCTTCAAATGTACCTGGCAGCTAAGATTTTGTTAACTTTTATATTGGATTACAAAACGCTGAGATTCAGAATCCATTGACACCTTTAATTTGCTACTGAAAAGGAGTAGAGGGTAAGAGAGGGGAAAAGAGAAATCAGAAATCTTGACTGTTCAATATTATAAGGGCCTGCAGAAATGGAATGTGGTGATAGGACATTGTAACTTTACATAACAAATTTTGACTACTCAGTTATAATAGGAGTGCAAAGTTATTGGAATTGAATTGACATATTATAAAATAAAATGTTATTAAGTGCCACTGGAAGCTTATCTCCCTAATTAAATATTTGAGTGTATTTATTACATTTTATTGAGTTGTGAGGAAAGAAAATTATTCAGAAAGATCTGAAATCCAAACTATGTGAGCTTCACATTTTTAAAAAAGATTTTATTTATTTATTTGAGAGAGAGAGAGAGCCTGAGTTGGGAAAAGTGCAGAGAGAGGGAGTGGTAGACTCACTGCTGAACAGGGACCTTGATAAGGGGCTTGATCCTGGGACTCGAGGATCATGACCTGAACCACCCAGGAGCCCCCGGAGCTTCACATTTCTTATTTGTAAATAGATGTGAGGGTGTTTACCATATATCATATGGTGATAAAGACAAAGTAACAGAAGACATACTGATAAAATAAACCCTTGGCAAAACAAAGTAGTGCTTTTCTGGAATATAGTAAATGCACCACAGTAAATGCTTGTGATTATTAGAATATAAACCTTTAGAGTAAATCTAGGTTATTGGATATTTAAGTGATTTGTTTAATAAGCATAGAGGGAATCAGGCATTCCTTATGCAACAATCTAGGTTCACACATCAAAATCAACCTGTGCCTAGGAGAAGACTCATTAACCTACTTGGGTAACTTTCATTTCTTGATTCTACAGAACATATTCAGATGAATAAAGAGAGTTGCCTTACTCTATCCTATTCCGAAGCTTAATAATAAATTCATATGCCTCTGTAGGCCCCACACTTTCTAAGCACTGCTAGCACATATTTATTTGTAATCCACCCAAACAATGTAGAAATGATCAAAGATCCAAGTCTCTGCTCACTCTCTTTCTTCAGTCTTAAAACCCTGCTCTTATCCTACCTGTATCTCACAAAATCCTGCCAACCCCCAAACAAATGCCACTTTCTTCAGATACATTTCCTGTACATTTAATCTGAATTACTAAATTTTCAAATGGTCCCAAAGCCTATAATTATAGTAATGTATCAAGATGCCAGGTAAAAGAGGAATGCAACAGTTTTCTTTGATAATGAGAGAAGTAGCAACTTAAAAGTTTATAAGCACAAGTATGTCTAATTAGTGCTTCTTGACCAGAGACAATTTTGTACCCTAGAGGACAGATTACAAAGTCTGAAGACACTTTGCTTGTCATCCTTGAAGGGGGAGAGGGTGCTACTGGCGTCTAGTGGGTAGAGGCCGGATATACTGCTAAACATCCTATGATTGACAGCACAGACTTCTAGAACAAAGACTTAGCCTGTCAAAATACCAATAGTGCTGAACTTAAGAAACCCTAGTTTGGAGCAGAGTATCAATACCTCATTTCTCTGACTTACTACTTAAGGACTGAGCGTAAAAGTGTGCTGTTGGAATGGCAGCAGTTCTTTGTCATTACAGCTGATCACAGGGAAGACTTTCACTGAGTGATAGAGCATAGCTGCCACAGCAGAGAAAAGACTCTGGTGATGAACATTTTCTGTTCTCTTTTTCTGAGGCTGCTGTTAAAGTGTAGGATAGCTTCCAAGAATTTGGACATATTATGGGAAAGAGGTGCTCAAGACCATAACAATTTTTGGCTGTGATTCTAAAACTTAAAAATTTTAATGTGATTTTTTTGGTGACCTAATAATAAAGCTATTACCATTAATAAAATAGCTATCATTTGTCAGGAATTTTACATGTGTTATTTAGTATTCATAAGAACTCTGAGGTAGGTGCTACGACTTGTATTTCACAATGTTTATTCTCTTATTTACTTTTTTTCTTAATAAACTAATAGCTGGGGCACCTGGGTGGCTCAGTGGGTTAAGCCTCTGCCTTCGGCTCAGGTCATGATCTCAGGGTCCTGGGATCGAGCCCCGCATTGGGCTCTCTGCTCAGTGAGGAGCCTGCTTCCTCCTCTCTTTCTGCCTGCCTCTCTGCCTACTTGTGATCTCTGTCTGTAAAATAAATAAATAAAATCTTAAAATAAACAAACTAATAGCTGTTTCTAAGAAAAATATTATTTTATATAAATCCTGGTGCTTTGTAAATCATCATCATCATCATCAAGTGGTGGTGGTAATGATCATGCTGGTAACAATGAAGCTTACTCTGCCTCCTCCCATGCTTGAAATGCAGTGAATTCTCTTTACAGTATTATTTCTTATGTTAAGTGACTCACCTCTATTAACTCAATTTAGTTTTTCTGTTACACTATGGGAGAGATAAAGATTAGAATAATAATAATAATAATAATAATAATAAAACATACAGAAATATGTCTCAAATTACCTGGCTTCTCACGTGGTAGGGACAAGTAAGTAGTAAACAATCTGAGTCGAGAGCCTCTGATTGGAATCACTCTGCAATAGAGAAATATTCTGTAATTGTTTATCAGTATTGATTAGATATGAATCATATAATCTACTTGGAGAACATCCAAGAGAGTCAGGGAGTATACAGTGATGCAGTCACACATGAGGATGACTGGCTGGCTGCCCAGAAAGGTCTCCGCTCTATTTCTTAACTTAATCCTTTAGTTTAAGTCCAGAAGTCATATCAGACTAAGGCAGGCTAATCTGTGAGCATGAGGGGCCCTTTTTCTCTGAGATAGTTGCAGATAAATCTAGTTCGATTTAATAAACCAGAATAACAACACAATTTGCTTTCAGAGAGAGATAAAATAGAGGAAGGAAACCAATGCACATCTCTTCCTCCAAGTACTGAGTAGAAAATGACAGACTTCATATTTGAAGATTTGTTGGTGAGCATACAATTAAATTAGGAGTGTAAATAATAGGAATTCCATATTTAATATTACCATATTAAATTGGCCTCAGAAATAGCTCATCACAATAGGTTATGATCAAATTTCATGGTGGGGGATCGATTCTGTTTGTAAGGTAATTTGTAGTGTAATTTCATTTTGATACAGTGGTATTAAAGTTATTAGTGATATATGGTTATATATAATTTTTATAATTGTTAATGCTCCCATCCAAGTACTAACCAGGCCCGACCCTTATAATTGTTCATTCTCTAGTTATTATAGTTATTATTTCTTCCATAAACACTACTATATTTAAATGCCACAATTATTGATAATTTAAGTAATTAAGCCATAGATCTAGGCACAGCATTTCTGTAGAATAGGATAAACAGAGTACCGGGATTTACTTATTCTTATGTTACTGACATATAGAAATGATTAATAGGTGGTATTTTAATTTGTTCAACACTTACCCATTTGTGGATAGAAGTCCCATTTCAACTTTCAGAGTTATATTTGGGTACATTTTTTAGATAATTTCATTTATCATTTGTCCATATCAGAAATTATACCTTGTTTTATAGTTATAATAACCAATAGAATGATGGTGATGATGATTAAATTTCAGATATTGCTTTATAATTTCACAGTCTTCATATTAATTTGTTTTTTATGACTCTGTGACTACTTAAGTTACTGTCTCCATTTCTCAGATGAGGGAAAATAAAAAATGCTAATCTAAGTTTGATAATGTTCTTGATCAGTGGACTAATTAAGAGAGATTGTCAGGTTTTGGATTTAGGTTTTCTGAATCTAAAGCCTACCAGCTTTCATGTTTCCTTTCTAATAAATGCATTAAAAAATACATCTACACATGTATTACAAGTACATGTCCAGTGCTTTTTGTATACTTTATGCAATATCTTCTCTTTATGTAGTTTATACCTCTAAATAGTTTAGAGAATTTAATGACATTAAAATTGATATCACCATGTTGAAGAATCTGTAGTCACATTATAGACAAAAGGAAAAGGAAATGTCTGAATGTCTAAATATTTTATAAAAATATACTACAAACATTGCTGTAGGCTGAATATGTGTGCTATTCCAAAATTCACATGTTGAAGTCTAATCTCCAATGTTATAATTGAAGGTGGGGATTTGGGAAGATAATTAGGTCATGCTGGTGGAGTGTTCATGAGACACCAAATCTGCAAGCACTCTGATCTTAGACTTCTCAATCTTCAAAACTGTGAGATACAAATTTCTGTTGTTTATAAGCCACCCAGTCTATAGTATTCTGATGCGGGAGCCAGAAGAGGCAAGACATACATTCACATATAAATGTATGTTTTTAAATACCAGATTTTATTGCAAAATATTCCATTGTGGAAATAGGTTATAGTGATGACATTTCCCTTATATGAAAATGTTTACCAAGATATTTTATGTGCAATAAATATTAATCTATGAACTTCTATATGCCAAATACTGAGTAGAAAAGTGTTCTAATTATAGATAACTACATGGCCAGCTGAGTAGATCTAGGTTACTGCTTTCATCAATAATACATAAGATTATCTGGATATAACAAAATAAAAAATATTTTTTAATATCCAGGTTCATAACATGAATGGGAAATCTACAGGTCCCAGAAACAACCTTGGTATTAAAAGCCACACCCATAACCACACTTTGAGATGTTGCCAAAGTAATCCATTGGTCTAGACACTGGTTTCAACTCCTTCAGTCTCGAGGGGAAAAAAATAAGTTTGGAAGCTTACTTAGGAATGAAAGATATGATCTCAGATCCAACTGAGTTTGAGAAGAAAGCTGGAAGCTTTGAAAGTCTGTCCATTCAAAACAAAGTCTTGGTGGCCTCGAAAGTGTCAGTCCAATGAACTGAAGAAGCAGTAACCAAGTTCACTTTGTTGTAAAGCTCTCAATGTGAAGAAAAAGGACCTTAGTGATATATAAATTAAAAATGCCTTTTTTTAGTTTTAAGTTTGATTTTTTTTTTTTTTTGCATGTTCCACATGGGGTAGTAAACCCAAGTAAAATTTCACCCTGTCTTAAAATCTGCTTCCCAAGAATCAGACTCTGAGATCAATATGTAGAGAAAGTATACTGGGGAGTGCTTTCAGGAGCACATATAACAGAGTGAACAAAGACATGGAGAGAAATAATGGCCTGTACTCTGAATGGATGGCCCTTTAAAGTTGTCTTCAGTAGTGAGCAACATTGGGTCCCCATATTTAACAGAAAGTAGGCGTAACCTTGGGACAGGTAGATAGTTTTAGCAGAGGGAAAGAAGTAGGCTTGAGCTGTAAACAGAAATTCTCTTGGCTGCTGAAAGAATACTTACCTTAGTCTTGGAAGTAATGTGGAGGAATTTGTATAGCGCTTCACAGTGTTCACCACAGTTCTTCATATGGTGGTCTGATCTATGGGCTTTAATAAGAAAGGTTAATCCCATTTGGAACTTAACAGAATGTTCACTTTTTTTCTGGAGAAACATTACAGGGGAAAGAGGAAAATGCCTATAGCTCTTGTAGCTTTTAATGCAATAGCTGATCTCTGGACCACTACTGATACTTGTTATCCCCTCCTGTACTACCCCTTCCAGATTCTTCTCACTTTTAATTAGCTCTTCTGAATGTCTTCATAGCTACTGTGCTAGGGTGACCCAAACACTCATTCCTAAATTCCTTTATACTGTATAATTCTCAGTCTGTCTACTGCATTTGTCCACTTAACATCAAAAATAGACACAAAAATACCAAGAGATGTTAAATGCATTCTTCCTTGAAACTATTCTCAGCTTTATCTCCTGATTATCATGGTCAATTACTCACACCCAAATGTCGCTTCTTTTCTTGCATGATTGTCACATGGCACAAGGAGCCAAAGTAACCAGGAAGAAGGCAGGGCTTGAAGTTCAGTGAGTCTCTTGCTATATTTCGTGGTAAAAGAGTTTTCCTTCTTGGAACCAAGACCTCTAGATGAGCATTCATTCCCTAGATTTGGGGGAATGGAAACATAAATTCCCAAATGGGTAACTAGAAATGATAATAAGCAGGTTCACTCCAAGTTCAGCCTTAGGTGCTCAGACATGTATTTTACCTCAGAAGATACAGCACCACAAAATGATGATTGATTTAGACTGCATACTACCTCCTGAAGAATAGTGCTCTATTCTCCTAGGTATCCCCTCCAAGAAGACATTTTAGTATTGTCTTCAATAGCCATTCTGTTTATCTGGATTCTGAGTAGAGTGATAAATTCTAAGTGCAGTGGTTCCTATGAAGACATACTTACATGTTGACATATATTTACCCTGAGGGAGAGGCAGTGGTGCAACAGTAGTGATAACATGGGGTCTGGGCCACCTACTTCTGCAGAATATTTTGTCCTCTCATACTGGTTTTGGCTGCAACTGGGAATACTACTTTTTACGATGTATTATTTCTGAACCTATCTAAACCAATGATTTGGATCAGCTTATGATGGTTGGTTCTGAAAGTGTAGTCATATGGTATCTATTGACCATCTACTCTGTTCCTACCAGAACCTCCTAGCATGCTGGCAGGTATTTTTAACAATAGAATATAATTCTTTATTGTAGTTAATATGAATTATTCCCAGCATCCTAGTGGTCTGTGTTGTTGTTCTTCTATCAGAGAGTGTCCTAAATTCCACTAAAGGATGACATCCCTTGTCATCACATATGTATTTAATACTATATAGTTTCCTGGGTCATAAGTTTTAAACAATTGGTTGCTTACATCATGGCATGAAATTGTTGCAGACGCATTTCCTGCTCTGAGCCCATGTCAAAATGCAAACTCTCCATGTCATTCAGTAAAGGGGCCAAAACAATATTTCAAGTGTAAGTATCTGGACTCTGGCACCTAAAGGTGCCTATTAGTAATTTTGCTTCCTTTTAAATAGTGGGAATTATGAGAGACCCAAAATGTATGTTTTCCTTTATTTTTGAGGAGAAATCTTGGTAGGCCCCAGACCACTGGACCCTTAGAAACCTCACCAATGTATTAGGTTCTTAAATCTTCAGAGTGTTTATGTCATACCTTCCAGAGTGCTTTGTGCATTACAAGTCCATTAATGTACCCTCCCCTTCCTCTCAATTCTGATTACATAATGTTATTGAAATTGGAATTTCTTTAGAATGTTTAGGTCGTCCAGGTCCCTTGAAACTATACTATACTATGTAGGAGGCAGCTACAGTTAGACTACTATTGGCTTCTGTGAAGTTTGCAATAATATGATATGATCCTCTAGAATCCATCTAATGTTTTAAGAGTGCCAGAGAGATTCTTTGGTAAAAGGTAAATTAAATAGGGATGTAATGAAGGTTATTATCCCTACATTTTGTAGATATTTAAATGTGTTATTAATTGCTGCCTTAGGATAAGATTTTATTTATTTTTTTTAATAGTGATTCTCTTATCTGATCATATCTAGATGCCTCTGCTTGGACTCTTCTGTATGAGAGCTATTACCCAAGGCCGAATACTTTTTTCAGTAGACTATCATCAGTGACTCTGTATATCCACTTCAACTACATAATATAGTAAAATAACTGTCAAATGGATCTGTGGACTCAGTGGAAGTATAGATATTTATAACAAGGCTAGATTCAGTTTATTACCTGTTCTACTGTAAGGGGGGGGGTGTCATGATAGCACTTTTAGTCCATAGGTCTGTGTTTCCCAACAGTTCTTGAAATATCTGTGTATTTTCATTTCTCTAGTGTATTTTTATCCAAGAGAACAGCCATAGGTGTCTTTGTGGGAAGGTGGATAAATCCTAACTGTATGTACTTGTTGTGATATTACAGTTTCTTTCCCTTGCTAACTTGGCCTTTCCATCAGTCAGTGCTATACCAGTTTTGAAAACTGGCTGTAATCCAGAATCTGAGAAAGAATAATTATTTTTTATTGCACCAGCTGCCCTCCACCTCCAGATCATCCATAATTTATTATTTTGATTATATAGATTGAGAAATAACATTGCTGGCTGTCTCTATGACATTTTGATTTTAGTAACCATCTTCATATCTCTCCACACATCTGTCTCCGCTGGCTGCCACTCTGACCTTGCTGTTCTTATTAATTATATATCACCACCTGGCTTCTAGTATGTTGGGATCTTATCACCTCCTCTTATTATCAGAAAATCAGTATCTGTAGCACTTTTATGTCTTTTAAGCCATGAAACACGGAAGACATTCTCTATTGAGCTTCTCAAAATTGCTGGTGACCCTCTCAATAGGATATTCTTTATCTCTTTCATAAATAGTGTCTTCCAGCCCTTCCTAACGAACATAGTTTGCTAGTGGCTTTTTTGACCTTCATAGTATATCCATTGCAGCTTGTCACCTCTCTAAACCATTTTGTTCTTTCTTCCACCATTTTCCATTGTATCTCCTGCAATGCAAATGCAAAAAAAAAAATGCATTTTTACTTTATGTTGGGAAGGCCATTGCTTTTTCCAAGCTTCAAAGCATCAAATTAGCCTAATTATCCGTCTCCTCAGGACATATAGAATGTTAAATGCTGCATTAAGGGAGAGTAATAGCATTTCAGTACACTCTCTTATCCAAATTTCTATTCCACCCCCTCATATTCTAGTTTTCAAGATCTTGTCCCATTTATAATTGCCCAGCTCCTACCATTACACATCCTACAGCTCCTTCAGTTTATAATGCCTTCCTTATTTTATAGGCCAACACATCCCTGGCTCCATTATAATTTAACCTTAGTTATAGGTCTGGCCAGTATTGAAGATGGCTGTAAATTCAGAAAGGAGTTACACTTATCATGCAAGGCCAAAGCCTCTGCACTATCTTTATTTTTTTTCTTTTTAAGATTTTACTTATTTATTTGACAGACAGAGATCACAAGTAGGCAGAGAGGCAGGCAGAGAGAGAGGAAGGGAAGCAGGCTCCTTGCTGAGCAGAGAGCCCAATGCAGGGCTCCATCCCAGGACCCTGGGATCATGACCTGAGCCAAAGGCAGGAGCTTTAACCCACTGAGCCACCCAGGAGCCCCTCTGCATTATCTTTAAGCAAGAGTGGAGTGCTAATCTTATTAGAAACAAATGTGCTCAATCTGCTGGCCCAGAAAGTTCAGAAAATCTGAATTTTCAGGTTCTTGAGCACATCAGCCCTTGCGTTTCCATCCCAAATCTGAGAACCCATTGTTTCTCAACCAGGTTACTAATTATGGTGAAACCAACACCCAAGGCTTTAGAATTTAACATTGTATGGACCCTAACTAAATCTAGTTCCTGATTTTCCTGGCTTCCAGCTACAGAGATGAAAGTCTTTTTCTGCCAATGAGACTGTTGGATATCCACATTTTGCCTTATTCTTGAGTAATTACTCACTCCTTGATGTCTTTATTGTGTTGATGGCACTGGGTGAGAGTCATATGACTTTATAGAATTTAGATTTAAATTTACTTAAATTTTCAAATGACTCAGAAATTGCATCTATATACATATTGCCTTCCAGCAATACCCCATACTATTACTGCTTACAGGGTAGGGGTGAAGGTGAAGGGTCCAGGTTTTTATATCCCTTCGTTGGATGTGTGCTGTCCCCAGTGAGGAAATGCAAACTTAGATGATGTGGTTCTTTTGTTGGAAAGCTTCCTGGGGGTAAAGCAGAGAAATTTATTTGAAAATGTGTTCAGAACAGAAAAATTACATCACATAAGAAACAAAACAGTGATAAAGTGAAGAGATAGAGGAAACACAAGTGATGGTGCCTCCAAAACTATGAAGTAATCTGAATGTATCTATAAATTGTGTAGGTTTAAAACTGTTTAAGAGATCATCAAACAAAGGCATGTCATAGTAAAAGAATAAGACATGAAGAAAAGCAATCAAATTTTAAAAGGAAACAGACTAAACGTGTAAAAAATATGTATTTATTGGAATTAAAAACTTAATTGGTAAAATAAACATCTGAAAAGCAAATTGGTGACCTCGAAATAGACTTGAAGAAATTAACTTCAATTCAGCCAAAATACATAAATTAAGATATCTTTAATCAGTAAAACAAGGTCATATCCTCTCTTAGATATTGTATTGAGAGGGTATAACACCAAAGACAAATAGTAAAAACAGTGACAAAATATATACAAAAGTATTGAAAATTAGACTAGTCTCTTTTGTCATCCACAGTAGAGGCTGCAGAAGAAAATGTATCCTAGTCATGAAACTGCTGATGTGATATTGGAAATTGAAAATTATATACTCAGCTAAATATTATGAAATGGGATGAAAAATTTTAAATATGTTGAGAAAGAAACAAAAGAGTTTACTGCTTATAGGGTATTACAGAGAGAATTAAACCTCAGAAGAAGAAAATTTGAAATTAGAAATATGAACAGCAATGTTGAACAAAAATTAATTGTAAACATCTATTGTAAGGGCCTATTTAGCCAGAGCGGCCCCACCTCGGTTGAACAGCCATTTTGTTGTTTATGCAGTAAAACTTAAATTGACCCTGCCCCCCTAGGGGAGCTTACTTAAAAGCAAAGTCCGGGAAACCAGTAGCAAGTAACAAAGTCCAAATACAAGGGTGGGTCAGGTCAGGTGGCGATAACATCCCAAATGCAGGGATGAGTTGGGTCAGGTGGAGACATCCAATCAGTAGAGTGCACATACTGTCTCCCTAGCTACCAAGAACTGTGGGCCCTGCCTTTTGGGTGCCAATTCTGACCAAGGTGATAGGCTAGTTCAAATGTCTACTATAGGGTAAATTGTAGTTCAGTTGGTCACTTATGTGTGACCTAGCATGACTGTGCAGCTTTGTCTGTGTGTTACAATCTTATTGGCCACCTGTGTGTGGCCAGGCCTAACCACATGGCCTTTGCTCTATAAAAGTTAGTCTGTGAGGCAGGGAGGGGTCGCCCTCTCTGTAAGGGGCAGCCCGACCGGTCTGTTTGATTCTTGATGCTTGGTGCAAAATAAAGCTTTGCCTGACCTTCACTTTGTATCACTCTCGCTCCTTTGACCATGGACCCATAATTGGGGGACCGAACATTGGGGACCCAACATTGTTACACATAAATATTGACTATATAATAGTGACAAGTTTGAGAACTTTTTTAAGTAGAAATTAATAATGGACAACAATATACAGTTAAAGACCTCTAAGGTATTTGTGCAGAGAGAGGATTAAATATTAATTTTGTTTATTTGTGTTGATTCAAATATACATGTTCAAAATTTAAGAATGATCATGTAGAAATGCAAAGCAAATATATGTATCCAAACCAGGATAGAAGCCAAAAAGACACATAAACACATAATCAATACCATGAAAGAAAGAAAAGTAAGAGTGAGGCAAAGAAAAAACATGGTAAAAAGAAAACTCAAAATGATATAGTTGGGATTACTTCAGGTTATCATGAATACAGAAATAATATTTTAAAAATTTGCTTTGCAAAACAAATTTCAGATTAGTTTTTTGTTGTTAGTGTTGTTTAATCAGTAAAGCAAAATGATCCAGAAGTACAACTAAAATATGCCTCAGAAAGATTGAGGGCCAAAGGGTATATAAAAAAGTAATTCTAGGCTAATTGAAAAGAGAAATTATTGGAAGACTGTTAATTAGTTATTAGTGAAAAAACATTGTTAGGGAAAAAGAATGTCATTACTTAATCATGAACTAAGTAATTTATTAGATAGCCGTGACACTGAACTTCGTATACCTGATTTGTGTCTATATGTAGCTATGAAATATGATTGAGTTGAGTCCATTATGTGTATCCTAATATGCACACTGAGTATGAGAGGGTAAAACCTAATTTAAAACTTAAGTCTTTATTAAATTTATCAATATGAAATCAACAATATAGAGTAGAGATTCTAGGGGGAGGGACTAGGATAAATAGAGGAACATCAAAGTTCAGCTTGTTCCTAAAATCCTTCTTTACTCCTACCCTCTGAAGAAATGAGGAGATGTAGACTTCCTCTGCTCTGGGCCAGCAAACAGGGGAAGTAGTAAAATGATGACTGTCCTCTAGAAAACTGTTGGTTAGACAATAGGAATGAAAATAAAATAGAGATTAAAATATTGCAAAAATTACTATGAAAAAAATTCAATATTTCAATCTCTTTTCCATTAGAATAATTTTTTTCACCAGAGTTAAAATAAACAGGAAAAATAAATTCAATTTTTAAATATTCAGAAAATAAAGTGTTTTTCTATAATGGGTTGCTAAAATATAAAAAGTATACAAACTTTGACCATTTGGATTTTCTTCTAGCATTATGTAATTTCCCCCCTTTTTATATTCAGAAAGAAATAACAGAATGGTATTCTTTTACGGTCATCATCTTTGGTCTTTTTCAGACATCTGTGTGTAAGATTGTATATTTATAACCTCATAGCAGCTTGTTAATTTTGCAAAAGAGAGTGTAAATGCTAGAATTCATAGTAACCTGAAACTTGTAATTTGCCCTTAATAGAGTTTGAGGTACCTAGAATCTACATACCTGATATGGACTTCATATAACTCTATTTAATTATTTCAAAGAAGTAATTTAATTTCTATTTTTAAAAAGAGATTTAAAATTGTGAAGTTGTCAGTTACCTTTTGTATCCCAATGTTTAAAGTTTGCACGCTGAATAATGCACTTATTGCAAGTAAACATATTTTGATTTTCCAAGTGATCCTAATTTCATTTATAGTTTAATCATGCACACACAAGTTTTATTTTGCTACTTTGTCATAAGTACAAATTCTCTAATTTCAGAAGTAAATAAGACAGATTTAGCTGTATATCTAACTATAGTAGCCAGCTTTCAAATTAGCCCAGGATCCCCACTGTTTGAATTCATATTCTTGTGTAATTTCCTTTCACACTGTATTCAGGTTGATCTGCTTGTTCAATATATATACTTTGTACTACTGTAAATATAGAGTATACTTTCATGATAGCGCATTACTTTTGAACTTAGGTTATAAAAAACTGTGGTCTCCATCTTAGGGTTTCCCCTTCATCCATGCTTCCCTGCCCCACCTCTCCCTCCTTCCTTCTGGAGGAGGTAAGCTGCCATGTTGTAAAAAGCCTTAATGAGACCCTCACAGGAGGAAGAGCTAAAGTCTCTGGTGAATAGCCGCGAAGAACATGTTGCCTTGCCAACAGACATGTAAGGGGGAGCTTGCTATCTTAGACCAGCCTTGGGATAACTGCAGCACTGACTAGTGCATTGTTTGACTAAAATCTCGTGAGAAACCCTGAGGCAGACTTCAGCTACTTCTACATTCCTGATGCTCAGAAAATGAGACAAAATCAATGTTTTGTTTTAAGCTGCTAAATTGTGGAGTTATTTGTTATACAACAGTAGATACAAATAGATCCATCAAGCTACATTTTGATTAATGGGAATTCACACGAATTCATAGCTTTAAAAAATTAAACTACTATTCAAATATTAAAACAATATAAAATAAGCATTATTTAATGCATCCAAATGAATGTGGTTTCTAAATGTTTCCTATTCACAGGCAAATATATAGAGAACAGTTTGTTTTCACCTTTTATTTTTTCTTAAGATTTTATTTATTTTATTTGACAGACAGAGATTACAAGTAGGTAGAGAGGCAGACAGAGAGAGAGGAGGAAGCAGGCTCCCTGCTGAGCAGAGAGCCCGATGCGGGGCTCCATCCCAGGACCCTGGGATCATGACCTGAGCCGAAGGCAGAGGCTTTAACCCACTGAGCTACCCAGGCACCCCTGTTTTCATCTTTTAAATACCTACAGAATTACAAAAAAGAACTTGAATTTAATAATCAGCATAAGAGATAGATATATTTCTAAGAAGAAGCATATAGTAGGGGCACCTGGGTGGCTCAGTCCTCTAAGCATCTGCCTTTAGCTCAGGTCATGCTCCCAGAATCCTGGGATCAAGCCCCATGTCAGGCTCCCTGCTCATGGGGAATCTGCTTCTCCCTCTGCCCCTCCTCCCATGCTCTCTTTTTCTCAAATAAATAAAATCTTAAAAAATAAAATAGATGGAGCATATATATTTAAAAACTATATACAGCCTCAAATTAAAAAAAAAAAAAGATTGTTAACTAAAGTATATTTAATGGTAGAGATCCAAAGTGATTTTCAATCCTAAGAGTAATTTACACCTTAAGAACAACCAGTACAGCCCCTTCCTCTCCATCAGATATAAACTTATCCTCTGCCTCACATATCCAAAATATTTGCTAAAGAAAAAAGAATAAAGTTGGAACACTATTGATATTTCATGTAAGAAAAATGGAAATAGGGAGGTAGAATTCAGCTCTAGCTTCACTCAGCCAGAGTCAAGTTTAAAATACAGGATGAATGGCCTCTCTTCTCCACATCCGGTCAAGGGATTCCAGCCCAGAGAGAGCTTCTCTTCCCACAGTAGCTCAAATAGCTTTGCTACTTGTGATCCTCAAAGGATATTTTTATCACCTGATCTCGTAAGAGGTAATTTTATCTGCTTTTCTAACTATATAGAAGAGTAAATTCTGGTGTTTTGGGTTTGTTTTTTTTTTTTAGATTTATTTATTTATTTACATATTTATTTTAATAGACAGAAATATCTCTTTTTTTATGTTTGGTTAGCCAAGATACAGTACATCAAATAACTATAGTTAAATAAGCAAGATGAAAACTAAGAAATCGATCCTTTCTTCTTTGTACATACTTGGAGTAGGAGAAGCAATGGGTTAAACCCCTTGGGAAGGAGCCAATATCTGACCTCAAAGAAGATACATCAATTTCTGTAGTATATGTAGTACATGTGTCCATGGTAATGAGTATTTCTAATTTCATTGGCTTTCTCTCCTTTGTTCAAAGTACAAAATAGTCTCCTCTAGCAAAGCTATGAATTCAGGAAGAGGAATATTTAGCATTGCATCCAAATTCTAAGGGGTAGGTTTTGAGAAATTAAGCAAGGAAATTATCACTCTACTGTTTGCACCCATGAGCCTTCTCCATTTAAGCAACGGAACTAAAATTCATGTTATAATTTTAGGTACTTTTCTGAGGAAAGGAGAACAACTAAATTAGAAAATATAGGGGGACGCCTGGGTGGCTCAGTGGGTTAAGCCGCTGCCTTCGGCTCAGGTCATGGTCTCAGGGTCCTGGGATCGAGCCCCGCATCGGGCTCTCTGCTCAGCAGGGAGCCTGCTTCCCTCTCTCTCTCTCTCTCTGCCTGCCTCTCCATCTCTTTGTGATTTCTCTCTGTAAAAAGTAAATAAATAAAATCTTTAAAAAAAAAAAAAGAAAATATAAAATTAGCCATGGTGTTATTGTCAAAATCAAGTTTTCTAAGGGCAGAGGTGTAGGAACCCATTTAAGGGGTTCGTATTTTGACTCACTAATAAAACTAAAGAAAAAAGGAAGATAAAGAGCTCTGTTAGAAATGATGTGAAAGCAAAGTACAGAAAGGTATTTTGGGGCAAGAGCCATAAAGAGAGTGGTATTATTTTGTAGATATATAGAACTGTATAGCTCTAAACTACGCAAAATTAAGAAATGAAAGCAGAATATTTAAAAATATGTTTTATTGATTTGAGCTAAAGAATTTGTTATGGATTACTCTTGAAGATTTGCTATGTGTTTTAGAATGCAGAGTGATCAAGCCAGGTAATTGGGGAACTCACCAGGAATAGAAATTGGCTGCATATATTAAATATCACATCACTGTATTTTTAGGAACCTCTCCAAAAAAGCTCATCAATCGTGTAGTACATGGGATCTTAAGCTCTGATAGTATTAGTTTGCTTTGCATGGAATTCTTGGCAATAAATAGCTATGGGTTATTGGGCAGCTTGTCAACCACATATCATATATATTTGTTCTTCTGGAAAGGAAAACTTATTTCCCAATAGAGAAGTAAAATCTATTGCAGGGCCTCATTGTGGAATGAAATAGAACACTATGGGACAAGATGTGAGTTTCTTATTTGCCCTCTGAGATATCGGTTTCTTTTACCAGATTGGCTGAGGGTTTTTTTTTTTTCTTATTTTTAATTGTATAGTGCTTCTTATTTCTAATCTTATATACTCTAAATTAAACTGGAAAATTTACTTTCTTCATTTAGAGTGAGATCAAATTACTGTGAACTGCAACAAGGGAGTAGGTGGCTGGAAAAATGCCAGGATTCAGGGAAAAGGAGTGTGAATGTGAACTCTGTGTTTTCCATTTTAGCCTTGCTCTCTTGCTGACATCAGAGGGGTAAGGCAAGCAAAAAGCAGCTGTAGAAGCAAGAAACCAAGCACCTGAGAACTGAAATGGATAAACAGTATCAGTTTTTAACTAAACATATTAGAAAAGCAGAGTCATTCATGGAAAAGTATTAAATGATGTGGAAATCATTTGAACTAAAAAAAAGGTGAAGGTTCAGGAAAGCATAGTTGAATATAATACTGAAGATGCTTGAAAAACATAGCAGGCATGGAATTACACATTTAAAGGATATAAGATAAACCTCTGTGCAGGAAACGTATGAATATTTTCCTTTGTAATTTTACATTGCTCACAGAACACTATGTAAAACAGTATACCTTGCTTTTAAGGCAAGCTACGTAATTAAGAATTTAATAATTCAATGTGTGATGCATAGCTCCATGTACCTTATATTGACTTTCAGGTTATCCTCATACATGTCTCCCTAAAAATATTAGTGACTTCAATATACCTGGATGATTCTTCTAGAACTCCGTTTATTGAACTCTCCTCCGTCTTCACCTTTATCCTACTTCTGCCACTCACTGCTACTGTCATCCTTGTCACTTTCAAAAATCAACCCTCCACTGTCTCTGCTATATGCAGCCCTCTCTCTGAACACTGCCTCTTTTGATTCCTGTGAGCTTCCTCTACCAGGATGCCATTAATGTGCTTCTGTCGGCGTTTTGCTGTCACTCAACTCACTGATGTCCTTTCATCTGTCCTTAACCAGTTTAAATACCATGATCAATCATTATAAAACTATCACCGCAGCTTCCCTGCCTCTCTCATTCTTCGTCATACTCAGTTAACCAAACCACAACCCATTTTAAATTCAACCCTCTGCCTACCTCATCCTTGTATCCATGCAGCTCAGTGTGGCTGTGGGAAAATATACAGCCACAAAATTCTAATCTACTTTAAATTCCTGATTATAAACTTTGAAGGATTTTAATGCTTCCCTGTAGTCATTCTGTATTCCTCTAATCCAGTCATTGACCTACTCTCTTAGATAGCTCTGACACCTGTTCCTGTCTTCAACACTTCTACCCCATTTTCAACCTTACTCTTCTTCACAAAATTAAGTAATCAGAAGAGAGCTTCCACAGGTTTCTCCAAAAACATCTAACTGCAGACACACTCCCATCCTGTTTGTCTTTTGCTATAGATTAGCTGTTCATATTCCTATCAATAGTTCATACTTCTGTTCATATTGATCACACTTACTCAAGAACATTGCTCTAGCAATTCCTTTCCATCTGACTTAAATCATCACATTTTCATTCTCTATTAAATTATTTCTTTCCTTATATAAAATGATGTTATTTCTCCAGTTAAAAAAAAACAACCTGACCCCACTTCCCACAGACATCTAATACACCATTTCCTTGGTTAGCTTTACAGTAAAACAGTTCAAAGGATATGTTTATATTTGCAGATTCTTTCTTCTCACTGCAGTTTTATTTGAACCTATGCCATTCAGTCTTCCACTCTCATCCCTTGACTGAAAAATGCTTTTTCACTGTCACCTGCAGCTCTGAGTCACTGAATCCAGTATTCACAGGGCTCAGTAGTCATATATGACGTTGTCAATAACCCATTTTTCCCTTGGCAGACTAAGCTATCTTTCTTAGCCTTCCAGGGCATCCACTGTTGTTGTCATTGTTGTTTGATTTTCATCTTGTTGCTTACTTTTTGTTATTGCTAGGTCTTCATGGTGGTTTCTCTTCTCTCCCAACTTGATAATGACCACAGCTCAGTTTGGGAACCTCATTTCTTATCTATCTGTACTTACTTTCTCTAATATCCTGCAATCTGAGGATTTTAAAGTCTATGATGTAAATAAATCTATGTATTAATTCTCAAATATACATCTTCAACCTTAGTCCTCTCTTTCCAAACATATATACAGAAGCCTACTTGATATTTCCACTACTGAAACTTAAATATATTAAAAATTGAACCCTTAATGTTCATACCCTCCATCCCCAAAAGAAAAGACAAAAAGATTCTCCAGCCACCTTTTTTTACCATCCTTCTCAGTTGATGGTAACTTAGTATTTCTGCTTGTTGTGGACTAAAACTTGGATTTAATGTTAATTTCTCTCTCTTTGTCTCAAAACCAACCTGCCCAATTTCCCTGTTGGCTCTAATATCAAATAAATTCTGACTCAGACAGTTTCTCCCTAACTACCCTGCTGCTACCATTAAGGTCTTTTGCCTAGATTCTGCCGCAACCTTCTAACTTGCTCTACAGTTCCATCCCTGCCACATATATCCACATACATCCCACTTCAAGTTTTTTCTCAACATGTTTGTAAGATTGATCAAACAGATCATGTCATTCTCACCCTTAAAATGCTTTCATATATCCCTGTTGCTCTTTGGGAAAACTAGTAAAACCACACCAAGCCCTGAAAGCCTCTATATTAATTTTCTTCCTTTGTCCATTTTACTTTTCCCACTACTATCTCTCTCACACCACTGGATCCACACTGATTTTTATTTTATTATTTATTTATTTATTTATTTTGGTAATTCCTCAGATATTCCAGACAAATCCCCCACTTGGAGACTTTGTGCTGATTCCTTTACCTGGAACTTTTTTTCCCCTGGATATCTGTATCTTTATTCTACACATCTTTCAAGTCTCTGCTTAAGAATCCTTGCCGCAATGAACACTCTATTTAAATTATAATCTCCCTCTCCCAAATTTCACATATCTGGCTGCATAATTTTTCATTGCACTTATCACCATCTAATGTAATATGCCATTATTTATTTTTAGTTTTGTTTCTTGTTTAATATCATGATCTCTATAAATATGTTTTAGAAAGGCAGTACTTTTTGTCTTTGCTCACAGATGCATTATAAGTTCTTTGAGCTGTGTCTGTACTTATTTAATATGTACTTTTCAGAAAAACAGAAAAAATGATTTAGTAGATGGTAATAGGATTAATTTAGAATCAGATAAAATGGGTGTTAACCAAATTAACATCTGGTTAATTTCTCCTGTCTACTACTGGTTTGTGTGACCAGAAGAAAATGACTTTAACCTCTCTGAACATGTAAAATGTAATAATAGTAGTATCTACTGTATAAGATAATTGCAAGAATTGACCTATTTTTTAAGCACTATTGTAGGCACACAATAATATAACATGATCATTCATTAAACATAGTAGCCATTTTTGTTACAATTACTTTAATAAAAATCAAACTACCTAGAATTCATTAAATGTAAAAGAATGAATCTTGTATTAACCTGTTATATTGTCAGAAATCTATGTGGTAGGTGAAGTAAAATTTTCAAAGTCTAGGATTGCACATTATTTATCATTGTACTTTGGAGATTAACATAGTAGGCACTAGTGGGTATTTAGACTGTCCAACAGAATTGAATAGAATTGGCTACAAAAGAGGATCAGTAAATAGATCATTTTCTCAATTTTAATAGTATTACATAAAGTAGAAATTATTTTAGTTACTTTCTTATATGCAAGGAAACAAATTCTCTCACCTCTATATCCATTGAATACCTATATATTTAAATTAAATGATTTTTATCACTTCTGTCTAATTTCCAGTTAAGACTAAAAAGAAGGAGCATCAATTAGGGATATTCTTAGATTGTTACTGAAATTTTTGGTAGATGCAAAAGCAGCTTTTTACCCAGTGGAGAGATATCAAAAGATTAAAGAGATTGCATGGAAGAATCACATTTTCAGGAAACAAGATTTGTATCTTGCTGTTAATTTTTTTTGCTGTCTCTTAGACGCCATTTGAGAAAACTTTAAGATCAGAGAGCGAAAACATTGTGCTGGCAGTAATCAGGATAAAGATAGCTGAAGAACCACCTGCTTGTCTGAATGAATTTGTACCACTTTTTATGTGTGAAAGTCCTTGCTTTCCTGCTACCTCTACACACTCTTCAAGTTTCATAGGTTTCTAAGTACTTAGTCCTTGTTATTGTGTCCAAGACTGACCTGGGCATTCTGGCTTGATTCCTTATGTTTAAGTGATTTTTCTTCCTCTTTGACAGTGCCTGTTCTGGTAGATCTCAAATACTTATTTTTTCGTCTTAACGATGTGTTTTTAGATTTAGGTCCAGCTACATATCTGAGCAAGGTGACCAGTCTACTATTTCCCTGACAGGATCTCTTAGATTTAGTTCATGTCAGTTTCTCCTTTACGAGTCCCAATCTCTAAGTAGTAAAACCAGTGAGCCTTTGAGGGTCTTTTACAGACAATTAGTAGTTGACTTTGTCTTCCTCATACAACTGCAATATTGCTATCCAACATTTAAGCACAAGCTCTTGGAAAATTTACTGTAATAATTTTAATAGTTATAGATGATGAGCCCCTAACTATATAATCATATAATAACCCTTATAGTGGAAAATAAACTCATGTAAAGTAATAAATAACTGGTTTTCTTTTCTGTTTTACTTTAGAGGAGGGTTCTTCTTAGAGAAGGCAATATGCCAACTAAAGGTTATAAAAGCTAGAATTTAATTTAAAACAAATCAACCAGGACAGCACAATATAAAAAGGTGGGTTGATGTAAGCTACACTTTAAGGCTCGCTATTTGTCCCACTTCAGAGCTGATCAGCTGGTCAAATTAGTCAATCTAAAATTAGTTCAGTAGGTGTTAGAAATTGGCTCACTCTCTCTCTCTGATGAAATTTATGATAGTTAATAAGTGTAAAATGGCTAAAATATTTCATGGACATATCCCAACCTTATATTTACAAGCATAAGAATCTAAGAATTACCTAAGAAGCTGGAAGAAAGATAAAATTGTATCCATAAAGAATTCTACATATAGACACTAAATTGGAGAATTTCAGTTTGCCATTTCCCAGTAATCAAAATCAGAGAATCCTTCTTGAAGATTATCGGGCATGTGTCTATCAACAGTTTCATAAAAATTGCGTTCAGATAGCCAAAACAGCAAGGAGATGGGATTTCTTCAATTTAGAATATAGGTTTTATGAAATATTCTGTGCCTCTTAATATGTATTTGCTTAGTAACTGTATGTATGATGGGATGTAGTCTGAGAATTATTTTAATTATAAGCTGATAGAAAGGTTGTAGGGACATACTTAATTTCATCCCTTTTAAAGAATTTTAATTATTTACAAATAAATGACACTAGAAGTTATTCATGTCAAAATTGGCTTAGTTTAGTTTATAACATTTAATCAGAGAAGTTGAAGTTGAGTAAAAATGATTTTCAAAAAGGAGGTAAGAAGTCTAAGCTTGAGGAGGAATAAAGAAAATTTATAATTAGATAAATAATCATAGACCACATGAAAAAAATATTGTTTCATCTAGTGATAGTTTAGATGAATGTAATCTTTTATTCAGTACAATTCAGTGGGTTTTCAATTAATCTAATTTAGAATCAGATTAGGAAAATTTATTTTTTTGTCACTAACTAAGATTGAGAAAGCTAGATTCTTTCACTAAAGGACAAGAGTCTTGAATTAAAATTATAGATGTATATAATTAGAAATGTTAAGCTTAGCATGCCACAATGACAGGAAAATGGAGTATTTGAAAGCCTGCTGCACTATGCTCATTTATTTTCCCTAATCACAGGAGTCATTGGAAGGGTAAGTCATCTGTTCTTCAGGCAAGAAGATCAGAAAATTGCCCTCCCTTCCCCCTGTTAAGATTTTTTGCTTCTTTTCTGAAAACAGAGCAATCTAGAAATCTTTTATAGGAAAAAAAATCCTTATTAAAAAGGAGTACCGGGAAACTCTTCAGAAATGTTTAAGAGGAAGGATTTGTGAAGAGAAGTGGCAAATGTAATGAGAATAATTCTCTTTGTGCTTCCTTTAATGTGCTACATATTGTTGCAACCACAAGAGTTCTGATCTCTTTTTTTCCAAGCTTCTTGAACAGACAGAGCAAAATCCTTAGTTTCACGATTTGGTACCAAAGAAGTATATATGTATATATATATTTTTAATCTGATGAGTCAGTCTTAGGATTTCCTTGAAAAGAAGAAAAATGAGCTGAGCCAAGAAAGTAAAAATATAATCAAAAGATGAATAAAATTATGACTGTTTTATAGCCTTTAAACCTACTATGAAAAATATATGAGTTGTATGTAACAGTCATTAGGAATGATTTAGGAGAAAAAACATAATCTACTGACAAGAATATGCATCTTATTTTATATTACATTAGATTCTGTCGAAATGTACTACATATAGTCACTCCTCCCCCAGAGTCTTGTAATAGTTTATGTCAAAATTCTCATATTAAGAGAATTCCATCATACTCTATAGTCATTATATTATCCAATGCAGTTTCTGGGGTTTTTTTTACTTGTTTTTAATATTTTTAACTCCATATTTTGCCCAATTATCCAATTTTTAATTTTTTTTCTACTTTAGAAAGGCTTGCACAAATTAAGTCTCAGAAAAAAAATATATATACTTATAAGTAACCTTGTTTATGCTTTTAAATACAGTTAACCCTTGAACAAAATTGGATTGAACTGCATGGGTCCACTTATGCAGACTTTTTCCAATAAATACTATAGAGTACTATAAAATATTTTCTTTTCCTTATGATTTTCCTAACTTTTTTTTTTTTCTCTAGCTTACCTTATTATAAGAATACAGTTCTAAACATGAGTTAATCTACAATTTATGTTGTTTTTAAGTCCTCTGGTCAACTGTAGGCTATTAGTAGTTAAGTTTTGGGGCAGTTGAAAGTTCTACCCGGATTTTTGACTGCACAGGGTTTGGTGTTCCCAACCCCCGGTTGTTCAAGGTTCTCTATATATATAAATTTTCCAACCTACACGCAATTAGTGGTTTCATTCTTGATTGCTTATTACATCAACTCTACACAAAAGAGTAAGTTTTTTCTTTAACTGCACATTATTTATGTTTTCTACTATCAAATTAGAAACTTAATCTATTCTGTCCCAAAGATATAATCCAGTTTTACCTTATATAGAAATTTTTATATAATTTTCTTTTTTCAGGATATTATATATATATATATAATATATATATATATATATATATTCTCATGTTTGTACTGGCTTAATCACTGATTTTGTATTATAAATTGAGGAAAGCTGTGAGATAATGAAAATAAAACTTATATAACCTCTTAGAACCTCAGTTTCCTTGCCTGAAGTGTAGTCATACTCATGAGTAGACACGGACTGTACACATTGATCATAGTTTTAGATCTATAAAAAGTTTTCTAGCCTTCCCTGAGTTCTTATTAAGCCAAGAACATACTGTTTTAGTTAGATTTCCATCCACATTGTTGTATATAATACGATCTGGCAGTAAGACTCTTCTTTGGAATAGGGAAAAGAAAAACAGATTGAAATCTGAAGATCTAAGTATTGTGGTATCTGTGCCTTTGCCCTTCACATTTGTTTTATGGTCCTTGTATATACAATGAATTGCATTGTATTTCCATGCATAATGCAAAAGTTGTCTGCATCACAAATATTTTGTGAGCATTAAGAATACTTTACCTACAGCTGAGTATGATTAATATACTACTAGTACTTAATGTAGCATTTACTAAATGTTGGATTCGGTACTAAATTTACGTTTCAAATATTGACAAAAGTGTAATTATTTTACCAATTTCACTTATAAGAAAACTGAAGCACCTAGAGGTTATGAGAATTTCTCACAGTCACTCAATCTAGAAGTGACCAGAAGGGGCAGAGTTAACTTCCAGACTCTCTAGTTCTAGACTCCACCTTTTAAATAATAAAAAGATTGTGAGTTCTGAAGAAGTAAAACAAAACAAAACAAACAAACAAAAAGCCAGCCTGAATCTGAAAGAGTAAAAAAAAAAAAAAAAATCTTCTCAGGGCTGAAACAGTAAACATCAGCTCTGCAGTTAAGCAGACTGTAACAACAGACATTGATAAGGCCAGCTTAACGTTAACAGGAAATAATACTTCTCTCATTGCTGCTGTATGGTGTCAAAATGACTTCCCTTCTTTGAGTGACTATCATCCTGCTTTGCCATTTTCACTTTGTGAATCAAGGGCAGTGAGACACTTAATTGTTAGCTTCCATCACCTTAGTCAGCAGGGCTCAAATCTACTTTTCTTACTTTCACCTTAGAAATTGCAGTCAGTCCAGAGTTGATCCTTCCTGTACTCACTGTGCCTTAGAATCAATCATAGCAAATTCAGAAGTTACCAGAAATCTTTCCTACTCCAACCACACTCAAACATGAACACCTCATGGGCCTGTGGTGTGCTGTCTACCTTGTTGCAACAAACCAATGAGCCTATTTTGCTGCTCTACCTGTTGGTATCTGGGGATCTTACTCAGATAGGCTTTATAACCTGATGCCTAATCTGTAGACATTTCACAAATATAATGTGTTTCGTTTGTCTTCTTTTGTAGTTTCCCTCACCTCCCTGAGGTTTCATACATTCTAGATTCACTTTGGTTTTCTGATCCATGCCTTAAAATCTGCTTAGTGTTAGTATTGACTGAAAATTCACTATGGTTCTCCTAACAGTTATATTCCTCTATTGGTAAATACAAGCAAGTTATTTAACCTTGTTAAGATGCAGTTGCTTGTCTGTAAAAGAGGGATAATCATTTCTCAAAGGATTTTGTAAGAATTAAGTGAAATAGGACAGCTAAATAAACTGTCAGAGCCCAATTTATGATGTACAGTGAGTACATATTAATTATTATTATTAATTTTAAATATAACTTTAAAAAAAAAGATTTTATTTATTTATCTGATAGACAGAGATCACAAGTAGGCAGAGAGGCAGGCAGAGAGAGAGGAAGAAGCAGGTTCCCCGCCTAGCAGAGAGCCCGATGTGGGGCTTGATCCCAGGACCCTATATATAACATTTTTTATTTTTATATTGTTCTAAAACTGATTTTAAATGCGGCTGCTAAACAGATACAGAGATTTCTTGTAGACATTTAGGTATTCTTGCTGTCTCATGGGCTGAAAAGGGGACTTGACTGTGTAGGTGGGGCTTTTGTTTCTCCCAGTGCTTCAATTAGAGGAAGTTAATTTTCACTTATATCATCTATTGAGAGTCAGACATAATTCATTAAAAATGGCTCTGCTGCATAAAAATGTTTTTAAAACAAGGAACTAACATATAAAATATATTATTTAAAATGTTGAATCAATGCATAAAAGACTATCATATCTGTAAAATTTTGCAAATAATATATAAATTTAGGAGATAGTTTTTGAAAATAAAGGTTAGAGTCCCATTAATATGGCTTAAACAACAAATCAGCTTTAAACTGATATTTTCAATACCTCAAAGTTAATAATTGTCTTGAAATGAATGATATATACTAAGGAAGAGACATGAAAGGCATTGATATTTTCCAGAACTACTTTTCTTTATTTTTTACATTGAATTTACTCAAAAGAGAGGAAAGGAAGAAATGGAAGGAAAGGAGGGAGACAGAAGTTGCTAATCTCTTGGATTTAGTCACTATGCAAATAAAATGCTGTAAAAAACCTGCAGTGAGTCTTTTTGGCCATGGATTTAGCAATGTAAGCATAGAGCCAGCAGAACTAAAGGGGCTCTTTATAACTGTCCATCCTGAAAACACATGTGAAAAATAAGCTCAATTTAAACAAGGCTGGACACTAATTAAATCTTGGATCTGCCCCAGTCCTTGCCTTAAAGCATCTTATAATTTGCTTATCATGCAGTCAAACTAAGAAAATCGACGCATGATTTGGCACAATTTTGTTAAGCTATTTATTCTGAAAGTGGCCAAGTCAAGTTGTGGATTGGCAGAAAGAAATACAGTAGATAAGATGCCATTTGACATGTAACACCCTACCATCAACACCCTAAAAATGATCTAGTATCTTGAAACTAGTCACGAAGAAATAAATTCTAAAATGTCTTTCAACATTCAGCAGTTTAGAATGTTCATTTAATTCTTTGTGACCAGCTTTTGGGCTTACATAGTTTCATATGTTCTTGTTAAGTGTTCTCAGAAGTTTAAATGAGTCAGAATTTTCTTTGAGGATGGCATTTTCAAACATAATAAAATTGGAGGATTTTGTACTTTGGCGAGCACCTGTAATATTTGTTAATATATCTGATTTTGTGGCTCCAGAGATGAAAGTAGCACCACACATCATCAAAATCATTGCTTACAACATTTGTATATAACGTCATAAAATCTCAGTTAACACTGCTAGAATGTCTTGTTTACTACTCTGAATGTCATCAGCTTCATTAACACCAAGGCTTTGGATTATTTTCTGTATCTATGATATTGCTTTTTATAAAATGGGAGGAAGATGTGTCCTTTTCATCTATATGTAGAAATTTCCTACATTTCCAGAGTGAAAGTCTTAAAGAACTTGACTGAACTTCAAGTAAAAGTTTTTATTCTTTATTTTGAGAAGAAAAAGAAATTCCCTTCGTAGAACAATTTGACCAGAAGGAGTTCTTTTATGGCAAGGTTTAATTAGAAGATCGTTTATTTTGAGCCATGAATTTCAAATTGCAGGGTGTATCAGAATCACCCATAGGGCTTGTTAAACCAGAGTTTTGAGTCCTAACCCCAGAGTTTAGTAAGTCTGGGGTGAAACCCAAGAATTAGTACTTTGATACCCACTGACTTAAGCAATGTTTTGACTACATAAATAGTTTACTCTTTAAGACTGAATTCATCATTGTGGATGGTGCCCATGAACTTTGACCCCTTTTAACTAAAATACAACTTTGAAAGAAGGGATTAAATAAATTACATAACCTTTCCAATGTTATGGATAACTTAAAGGTGGTACAGTCTTATTGATCACTTTAGCCAGCGAAGATTTGCAAACACCTAAAAAAAACTTTTCATTTTTTTTTAAGTTACATTAAAATAAAAATGTGAAGTTACAGAAAAGAGGCTGACCTAGCCATAAGTGACCTCACCATTGACCTAAGGACGAAGAACATCATGGCAAGTAAGCAACATGATTTTGACTTGGAATCTTACTGAATTCTAGAAGTAGTATCCTCTTTTTGCAAGGTGAACAGAATGAAATCTCATTGATCACATTTGCTGCCCAATATGTTTGTAAACAGTGTTCTCAGCAGTACTGATAAAAATAAATTTTGTGATTAAATTAAAAAGATGATATGCATGCTGCCACTCAACTCTTTATTCAGTTCAAATAAATAAAATCTCATTGAAATAATTTTGAGCAAAATTATAATTGTATTTGTCAACTTTGATTTCTGGCCATTATTTCAAGAGCTGATATTTAATTTTCTATTTAAATATAAGCTCAAGAGACCAGTAAATCTTTGTGTAGTTAATTCTTTGTATATACATATTTTAATAATTTATTCATAGTTAATATAGACTTAAAATTTGAAATATGAAGTTATATCCATTTAATTTTTCCAACACTTCTTTCAGTCTCCTTGATTACCTCAACGGCAATCAGTCCCAAAGCTATCCTTATGTCTTACATATTCTTTCCACTTCAGAGTTTTTTTTACAAAATCCTCAGATGTCTATCTGGCATCCAGCTCCTGCCTGCCAGAAGCGAACAGATCCACTCTTCGTACCCTTTCTGTCAGTACACGCACATCTTGAAGATACTACAGGCTCAGTTCCGACCACTGGAGTAAAGTGAATATCGAAATAAAGTGAGTCAAATGTAATTTTTGTTTGCCAGGGCTTACAAAAATTATGTTTACACAATAGCATAGTCTTTAAGTGTGGAGTAGCATTGTCTGCAAAAACAAAATCCATATCTTAACTCAAAGATATTTTATTGCTAAAAAATTCTATTATCTGTACTTTCAGTGAGTCATAATCTTTTTGCAAGTGGAGGGTCTTGACTCAATCTTGATGGCTGTTTACAAGTGGTGGTTGCTGAAGGCTGGGATGGTTATAGCAATTTCTTAAAATAAGGCAACAACGAAGTTTGCTGCATGTTTTGACTTTTTCTTTCACTAATGATTTCTCTGTAGCATACGGAGCTGTTTGACAGCATTTTATGCATAGTAGGACATTGTTCAAAATTGGAGTCAATCTTCTCAAATCCTACCACTGCTTTATTAACCAACTTATATTTTAAATCTTTCTTTGTCATTTCAGCAATCTTCATAGCATCTTCACCAGGAGATTCTGTCTCATAAAACCACTTTCCTTGCTCTTTCATAAGAATCAACTCTTCATTCATTAACGTTGTATCATGAAATTGCAGCAATTCAGTCACTCATGAGGCTCCACTTCCAATACTAGTTCTCTTGCTGTTTCCACCACATCTGCCGTCACTTCCTTCACTGAAGTCCTGAACCCCTCAAAGTCACACGTTAGGGTTGGAATCAATTTCTTCCAAACTTCTATGAATGTTGACATTTTGACCTCTTCCCATGAATCACAATTATTTATTTTTTATTTTTTATAAACGTATAATGTATTTTTATTTCCAGGGATACAGGTCTGTGAATTGCCATATTTACACACTTCACAGCACTCACCATAGCACATACCCTCCCCAATGTCTATAACCTCACCCCTCTCTCCTGATCCCCCTCCCCCAAGCAACCCTCAGTTTGTTTTGTGAGATTAAGAGTAACTTATAGTTTGTCTCCCTCCCGATCCCATCTTGTTTCATTTATTCTTTTCCTACCCCCCAAGTCCCCCATGTTACATCTCCACTTCCTCATATCAGGGAGATCATATGATAATTGTCTTTCTCCTATTGACTTATTTCGCTAAGCATGATACCCTCTAGTTCCATCCACTTTGTTGCAAATGGCAAGATTTCATTTCTTTTGATGGCTGCATAGTATTCTATTGTATATATATACCATATCTTCTTCATCCATTTATCTGTTGATGGACATCTAGGTTCTTTCCATAGTTTGGCTATTGTGGACATTGCTGCTATAAACATTCGGGTGCACGTGCCCCTTCGGATCACTATGTTTGTATCTTTAGAGTAAATACCCAGTAGTGCAATTGCTGGGTCATAGGATAGCACTATTTTTAACTTTTTGAGGAACCTCCATGCTGTTTTCCAGAGTGATTGCACCAGCTTGCATTCCCACCAACAGTGTAGGAGGGTTCCCCTTTCTCCACATCCTTGCCAGCATCTGTCATTTCCTGACTTGTTAATTTTAGCCATTCTGACTGGTGTGAGGTGGTATCTCATTGAATCACAATTATTCTTAATGACATCTAGAATGATGAATCCCTTCCAGAAGCTTTTCAGTTTACTTTGAAATTCAGATCCATCAGCGTAATCACTGCCTATGGACGTGATAGCCTTAGGAAGTGTATTTCTTAAATAGTAAGACTTGAAAATTGAAATTCCTCTTTGATTCATATTCTATAGACCGGATATTGTATTAGCAGGCATGAAAGCAACATTAATTCATTGTACATCTCCAACAGAGTTCTTGGATGACCAGGTACGTTGTCAATGAGCAATAATATTTTAAAAGAAATCTCTTTTTTTCTTTTTTTTTTCTGAGCAGTAGGTCTCAACAGTTGACATAAAAAATTCAGTAAACGATGTTGTAAAATGATGTGCTGTCTTCCAGGCTTTGTTATGCCATCTAGGGACCACAGACAGAGTGAATTTAGTGTAATTCTTAAGGGCACTAGCATTTTCAGAATGGTCAATGAGAATGACTTCAGCTTAAAGGCACCAGCTGTGCATTAACCCCTAAATAGAGAGTCAGCTGTCCTTTGAAGCTGGCATTGACTGAAGCCAAGCATTGACTTTTTGTCTTTAGTAATGGAAGTTCTAGATGGCATCTTCTTCCAATAGAAGGCTTGTTTTGTGTATACTGAAAACCTGTTGTCCAGTATTATCCATTGTGTGTGTGTGTGCATGTGTCTGTATTTACCCCACATCTTCTTTATTCATTCATCCATTGACGGACACTGGCTGTCTGCATTTCTTGCCTATTATAAATAATGCTGTAATAATCGCAAGGGTGCATATGCCTTTTCAAATCAATGTTTCTGATTTTTTTAGGTGAATACCCAGTAGTAGATTATTGTACCATGTGGTATTTCTATTTTTTAAATTTTGAAGAACCTCCATACTGCTTTCCACAATGACTGTACCCAGTTTACATTTTCATCAATAGTGCATGAAACTACCTTTTTCTCCAACTCCTTGCCAATACTTACTATTTCTTGTTTTTCTGATTCTAGCCATTCTGACAAGTGTAATGTGATTTGATTTTGATTTGCATTTCCCTGATGATTAGTGATATTGAGAATCTCTTCAAGTATACATTGGTCATTTGTATGTCTTCTTTGGAAAAATGTCTATTTAGGTCCTCTGCCCATTTTTAGTCATATTATTTGCTTTTTTTGATTTTGAGTTGTATACATTCTTTATGTATTTTGGATATTAACCACTTTTAGATATATTATTTGCAAACATCTGCCATTCATTAGATTGTTGTGTACACACACACACACACATACACACACAGGAATATTGCACAGCCATAAAAAAAGAATGAGATCTTGCCATTTGCAACATTGTGAATGGACCTAAAGGGTATAATGCTAAGTGAAATAAATCAGAAAGAGAGAGATAAATGCCCCATGATTTCACTCCTATGTGGAATCTAAAAACAAAACAAATGAATAAACAAACAAAAAGCATATTCAGACCTATAAATATGGAGAACAAACTTGTGGTTTCAAGAAGAAAGGGGCAGGGAGGAATGGACAAAATGGGTGAAGGCGAGTAGGAGATACAGGCTTTAGTTGTGGAATGAGTAAGTCATGGGAATGAAAGGTACCACATAGAGGGTATAGTGACTAGTATAATAATAGCATTGTAAATTGGCAGATTGTAGCTACACTTGTGTGCATGACATAATGTGTAGAGATGTATCACTAGGCTGTACATCTGAAGCTAATGTAACATTATGTCAACTATACTGAGGGAAATGTTTTTTTTTTTTTTAAAGTCTGTTGTTTAGTGCAGCTTTCAATAATTTCTTAACTAGTTTTTCAGATAACTTGCTGCAGCTTCTACATCAGCACTCACTCACTGCTTTACCTTGTACTTCTATGTTAAGGAAGATGGCTTTTTTCCTTAAACCTCATGTACCCACCCCTGCTAGCTTCAAACTTTTATTCTGCAGCTCCCTCACCTCTCTCTGTCCTCACATCATTGAAGAGTTAGGTCCTTGTTCTGGATTAGGCTTTGGCTTAAGGTAATGTTGTGACTGGTTTATCCAGACCACTAAAATGTTCTCCATATCACCAGTAAGGTTGTTTTGCTATCTTATCATTCGTGTGTTCAGTGGAGTAGCACTTTTAATTTCCTTCAAGAACTTTTTCTTTGCATTCATAACTTGGCTATGTGGCACAAGAGGCTTAGCTTTCAGCCTGTCTTGGCTTTCAACATGCCTTCCTCACTAAGCTTAATCATTTCTAGCTTTTGATTGAACATCAGAGACTCCTGATTCTTCCTTTCACTTAAACAGGTAGAGGCCATTTTAGGATTGCTAATGGGCCTAATTTCAATACTGTTGGATCTCAGGAAATAGGCCTGAGAAGAGAGAGGGAGATGGGGGAACTGTGTATCAGGGAACAGTCAGAACACATACATAGAAGTTTTATATAGGGATGGTTAGTGGTGCCTCAAAGTAATTACAGTGTAACATAAAGATCGCTGATTATAGATCAACATAATATATATAATAATGAATAGAATTTTGAAATATTGTGAGATTTACCAAGATGTGATACAGAGACACAAAGTGAACAAATGCTGTTGGGTAAATGGTGCCAATAGACTTGTTAGAGGCAGGGTTCCCACAAGCCAATTTATAAAAACTGCAATTTCTGTGAAGAGCAATAAAATGAGGTATGTCTATATTCCTCATAAGTCATGAAAAAACCACTAAAGACTGTTCCTGAAAGCCAGCAGGTTTATCACTGCTGAGGTGATACATCGCTGTCTAGATCTCAGCATAGAGTGCAGTGTTTCTTCATAGATAGATGATTCTACTCTGTCAATATTTTGGTTGCCCAATGCGTGGCATCTTACGGTTGCAGCCCTTAGCCCTCACTGATTTTAGTTCACATACTTTTCCAAGGTGTAAAATAGCTGTGGAAGAAAGAGTTGGGCAAAACTGGTTCTAGCAATTTCTGTCTCACACATCAGAATTTCTTTCTGACCTTCCCAGGGATAAAGTAACATCTCTCCAGGAGCCTGAAAACACTTTATCTTATTTTTCCCTCTTGGAAATTCAACAACCTATAGCTTTCCTTCTAATGTGGGCTGAATAACTATCCTCAGAGATTTCCATATAATGTCCTGACCTTATAAGGAATGTTACCTTAACTGACCGAAAGGTGATTTTTATCCTGATATATCTTGCAGACAAATGTAAAGTTACTTTTTAGGTCAAGTGGATGTATTCATGTGCATTTTTAAAGGGGAAGGTGCTCATACTCTTTTTCTCGTGTTTTCAAAGAGATCCATGACCAAAAACAAATTTATAACTAGTTGGTTAGAGGGAATTAAGTTTAGGAATAGAACATTCAAGGGTAAAGTTTAGAAAGAGAAGTCAGCACAGAGGATGGCAAGGATGTATCAGAGATACAGGAAAAGAACAAGAACAAATGACATCGTCAAGTCAGAGAAGTGAGTTGAATGCCGAAGAGTCCAGTTAGACCAAGATTACACTGATAGCTGCTGTTGGGAGCATTTCCAGAGTGTTGCTATAAAGGTTGTCACTTTCAGTGTAAGTTACCTCTGGCAACATTGTCAATGAACACTGCAGCCTCCAGGGACTATCTCCAGTAGCGGCAGCAGTGGAGGAGGGTGACAACTTAAAGGAAGCAGTGGGAGGTGCAGAAACTTTCTCTCCTCAAGGCTAATAAATAATTGAGAACCCAGCCTGACCACTCAGGAACATTTACCCAGCCTTATTCTGCCTTGTCACTTCCACACATTTTCATTTATCATGTGCTGCTACTGCACCACACCAGTGCTTCTCAAAGTTTTTGTGGTTAAAAAGGAGAGGAGGCTTTTTCCCCCAAATATTGTGGGCCAGTCTTTTTGTAAAATGCAGTAAAAATACACTAAAAATGAAATTTATAAAAAAACATAGATTAGTAATATTATTTTTTATTATCAGAATTCCAGAAGTTTCTGTACTACATGATTCCATTTATAGAAAATGCTTGAAAGGACAAGGGTATAGAAATGGAGAAAAAAGTTAGTGGTTTCCAGGGGTTAAAGAGAGAGCAGGAACAAGAGGAGGATGGGTGTGGATCTAAAAGGGCAACCTGTGGGAATAGTGTTCAACGGACATGTCTGTATTTTGAATATCAATTTCAATATCATGGTAATGAGATTGCAGTAGAGTTTTGGTTATTGGGTCAAATTTGGTAATGCATACATAGGATCTTGCTATATTGTTTCCTATAACTGCATGAAACCTATAGTTATCTCAAATAAAATCTTTAGTTAAAAAAAATAGTCATAACTATACTTTGTCAAAATGCTGTGAAGGTTTTTAAATGCTCTTATCTTCCATTTTTATCTCATTGAATGGTGACATCCAAGATCCACACTGATCCACAGACCACTCACAGGGTAGCACTAAGCAGCACTGCCTTTTTTTTTTTTCTATGTTTCAGTTCAAATTCCTTCTGAACAGCCTTCCTCTACCTATTCTTCTGAAAACAGACTGCTCTTTTATGCCATTCTAACTTTTCAGCCTCATTACCCACCTCTTTACCTTAAACCATCTTCAATATATGATGGGTTCTCTTTTTAGTATAACTGTTCCTCCTGCCCAAACTCTCCTCCCCTAAATCAGATCTGCTTTCCCAAATCCACATCTCATTTACATGCCAGGATGACTCTCTTTATTCACAAAGTTTTTCTATATTACACCACTCTGAATTCATATCTCCCATTGCAGTTTTTTGTGATTCCCTTTATCAGCTATAACAATTTATATAAAAATAACTATTCATGTATTTTACTTTCTCCTCACCTTAATGAAAAACTATGAAGAACATTATACCCAGGAGTCACACAGTAATTGTTGAAATAGGTTAAACTGAATAGCAATTATCATCCTCTAGTTGGTGTCTAAGGAGGTCCCAGTCTGATTGAACATGTTCCTTTAAGTCAGCATGGGAAGCAGTAGCTGTTGACTTCAACTAGGGGGATCTTTGGAATGTGTTGTATTTCAGGTTGATTCTTCTTTGATAGTTAGACAAGTGTTATCAGAGGAGAAAATAACAAATGCCCACTAAGGATCATAAATGGGGTGGAAATCCTAGAAACTTGGCAGTTTAAGGGCTTGAGACCACTAACGTGACTTGATAGTAATTGAATATCTTAGCCATCAGAGTTCTGATTGAGAATATCACTCAGGAAAGCATGCCACATTGATCTAGGGGATCTATAGAAAACAGTAAGTTGGTGATGAAAGCAATTACAGTGAAAAATCCAACTGCTGATTAGGCAACTTCCTTTTTAATTTCTATTGTGTACCCATGCATATAATCAATATAGTAACTGTAGCTATGTAATTGAAAATAGTATCACAATCATAACTTTAGCAAATGTCTTTTATTGATTTTAGGATTTAGTCACTTGTGATCCAAAAGCTTTCCTATTTCCATAAAATCTATGGAATGCTTTGACTTATTTATATTTACTAAATATTTACAAAGCACTTATTAAAACTAGTAACTGAAGGGTTAGAGTTTCAGCAGTGAACACATGCTTCAACTTGGCTCTGTTTTCTATATTACATTTAATGGAGTTCAGAGTTCCATTTTTGTGATCAGTGCACAGTGCTAAAGGCTGTGCAAGTTGCCCTTCATCTTCTATAATAAATTTAGCTCCCCACAAAGATAAATAATTAAACTGGGCAGTGCAGTGTGATTATCTGTCAAATATGAATGAGTCACCCTGCTACCTTCAAATACTAGTTCTCTATCTCTACAATGAATTAAAACACTTCAGTCCTAGATGCAAAAGTGATAAAATCTCCATTCAGTCAGCACATATTTATTGAATGCCTGCTGTGTGCCAAGCAATTTTATATTTGAAGAGCAGTTTTGAGATAAATTTTACATAATTTTTTCAACGGATCCTCAGAACAGCTCTCTAATCTATAGAAGCAGAAATACTGGACTCAGGGCACCTAAGTCGCTCAGTTGGTTAGCTTCCAGCTCTCAATTCTGGCCCGGGTCATGATCTCAGGGTGGTGAGACTGAGCTCCGCATCAGGCTCCATGTTCAATGGAGAGTCTGTTTGGGATTCTCTCTATCTCTCTCCTTGACCCTTCCCCTGCCTTGCTCTCTCTCTAAAAGGAAGGAAGGGGGTGGGGGGGGAAGTGGGGAGGGAGGGACGAAGGAAGGAAAGAAATGAAATGCTCGAATCAATTTACAGATGAGGAAACATTGCTTCAGAGAGAGAAAGTGATTTCATAGCATAGGCTTTGCATGTTTTTTTTTTTTTTAAGATTTTATTTATTTATTTGACAGACAGAGATCATAAGTAGGTAGAGAAGCTGGCAGAGAGAGAGGAGGAAGCAGGCTCCCGCCGAGCAGAGAGCCCAATGCGGGGCTCAATCCCAGGGTCCTGGGATCATGACCTGAGCCGAAGGCAGAGGCTTTAACCACTGAGCCACCCAGGAGCCCTGAGTCACATGGTTTTAAATGGTATAGTTATCAATAAAACTTGCAACACCTGACTCATCACCTTTTGGTACTTTTATATAGCACCTTGGTTTCCAAGAATAAGATGCTGCTAGGAAAAATAAATTCTTGCATATCTGGTAAATGTATATCTAATGCTTTGTAATTAACCCTTTGAGTGGCCCTCATATAAGTTTCTTCATTTTACAGTGAAAACTGTGAAATCTAAGAAAAGATTTAGGGATGAACAAGTGATTGCTGCAAAGCCCATGTATTTGCCACCAAAGTAGTGTCCTTTACAAAATGTAGTAAAGGTAGATACACTCCCCTAGAATGTAAGCTACAACAGGCCAGAACCTCTTTCTGATTTATTTATTGCTCTATCTCCAACCTTGGAATAGTAGTTGGCACATAGTATGCGTTAATAAATATTTGTCAAGTGCATGAAACACTTTGAAGTCTATTTTCTTCTTGATCCTTGCCTGATTGCTTATATATCTGTGATATTAGAGGTAATTGTCTCAGAATGGTAATTTAAGTTTAATATGTGGCTAAGTGAAGCTAAAGCAGCATAATGACGATCCTATGACCTCCAGTTAGTTCACATTGTAGCTCAGCCACAGTTAGCACCTGATGTTTCAACAGCCATCTTTAAATAGAACAATGAACACCCACCAGTGGCACAGAGAGAACTGAAAGCATACATTCCTTTAATCACAGGTCAGGACTTTGCAGATATGCAGAATAAAAAACAGCATATATAAAAGTTTCTAGCCTAATACTGGACACAAAGGATGCTCAATAAACGTTAAGAGAATCTCTGTTTGATTTTGTGTTTCTGCAGACGTGAACTTGTGTGTGAAGAGCCTGGGTGTGTCTTATCTAATTCATATGAAGGTAAGACTAAAAGTCTTTATGACTTAACATGTGTATTTAGTAATATTTAAGCAACTTCTTTAATATAGTTGTTGGGCTAAAAGAATTTAGACATAGTGAAATCTTGTTTCAAAGTTTGGCTTTTTCAGGGCGCCTGGGTGGCTCAGGTGTTAAGCGTCTGCCTTCAGCTCAGGTCATGATCCCAGGGTTCTGGGATCCATCCCCACATTGGGCTCCCTGCTCGGCGGGGAGTCTGCTTCTCCTTCATCCACTCCCCCTTTTGTGTTCCCTCTCTCACTGACTCTGTCAGATAAATAAATAAAATCTTCAAAGTTTGACTTCTTTAATATATATACACATTTATATGTATATATATATATATTTTTTTTTTTAATTAGTCAAGTTACTCAATTGTTCCTAGCTTGAATTTCCTTATCTTTAAACTGAGGATAATAATAGTAACAACTTTCTAAGGTGGCAGTGTGTAGTAATTGGGATACCTTGCGTTTGGAGGCCACAGGGAGTGTTGGGTCAACAGAAGAGGGCAAGTCCAAACCTGCAGTGATGGCTTAGGTGTTTCTATTTGTGTAAATCAGATTACCGGTGAGGCCCACTTTGCTCCTGTAGATCTATATGTGTTATTGGCTGGAATCCAAGTTCCATAAGCCATAGATATTCAAAGTCCTTTTCAAGGTTTTTGAGGATTCTAAAGAATCACATTTCATAGTGACCTGTGCATCTAGAGTGCTGTTCTCGTGCTTTTATCTTTTTAGACCAAATGTTTTTATTGACTGAAATCAGAAAATAAGGCTTTTCCTGAAATTCTACCCATTCCCAAAAATACCCACTCACACAAGAGACTTTAAAAGATTTTACCAAAGATGTTGAAGTCAAAGGAAAGGAATCACTCCAAAGCAGTAAAACAAAGTCAAATTGTATATTATATAATCTTGTTTAAATTTTTTTAATTTTTATTCTTATTTTTAGTTACCAAACCACTTGACCTTTAACACGACATGGTTACCTAGTCTCCCAAGATCTCATTCACCCTACATCCTCCAATTCTGTATTCTCCTCTCCCCCACACATCTCTAAAAAGCTTCTCATTACTCAAGCAAAAGAGGTTTATTATTTATTCACTTCAGAAATTTCTGTTATCATGATTTCAGGGTCTCACATTTTTTACTCCATGAAACTTAAGACCTAGCCCCTAATAAAAGGCAATTGCTTTCCAGAGAGGAATATTGTACAAATGTTACAATAATGTATTTCTCACTTGACTATACTCTAGAATAACTGCCAATGCCTCCTGTCCTGAGAGAGACCAAATGTCTCTCACTTGTTTTCTTATGCTGCTACTGTAGGACATATGCTCCAGCTACCACTACTAATGAGCCACATGAAATACTGACTCCACGTTTTATACTGAGTGACTCTTCCAGACCAAATTTGATATCTGCTAGTCATAATTTTCTCCTCCAAATGACAATTAGGATCAAATTTAAAATATGTGTGTGGTGTGTATGTGTGCCTTCTGGGCTCCTGAACTATCCTCGTTTTGAATATTTGTAATGAGCGAGTCTTTCTAAAAGTGCTCTTCACCTCCTATAAATGTACCTTTTGTTTTAAGCATTTCTGGCCTCATCAGCAGCTGCCACATTCTTTTCCTTGGCATCATAGTCCATCTTCCTGGTAAAGCTTTTCATTCTTTAAAGATTGAACACTCCCACTGTTGCTGTCTCCCTCATAACTCCTGATTTCCCAGGAGCAGCTTCCATTTAAACATCCCCTTTAGCTGTGTGACACATTCCTTTGGCAAGTCCAAGGATCTTTTTTCCTTTTTTTTTTTTTTTTCATCAGGCTATACAGAAGAAGACTCTTTAAAATCACTAATCACTAATAATGCATTCCTTATTTTAACCATGTCCTACTCTCCTACATTTAGCCCAATTCCTTAATTATTCATTGGGACTGTCAATCAATTGACTAACAATCTTTTAAATATCTGTTATAAATCTTCTATTTTCAGTTCCCTTCTCCCATCATAGTTTCCATGATTTTATTTGCAACTACTCTCTGAAAATTACCTTAAACTTTCTATTTTCCTATAGAATCCATATGGTTAAACTAACATTAGAATATATTAGGAGAGGCATCTATTGTTTTATCTGTTAAGTTAGAACAATTCCCATTTGAAAACAACACCAGATCTCAGTGGCTTATCACAACTAAATTTATTACTGTCTTATCTCTGTTTAATGTAGTTTGTTGAAATAAGAAGAATTGGACTTTCCTTGTAGTCATTTTAGAGGTTCATCTGACTCCTTTCATTCAAGTTGCTATGAACATGTGTTAAGAAGGCATATTTTTTCTTACCTGCTTTGGAACCAGAATAATGTATCACATCTTTGTGCATTTAATTTGTGAGAACTAGTTAAATGGCTCCTATATGATGCAGAAACTCTGGAAAATGCTGTTTGTTTATGTGTCTAGAAGCAGAAAAAAATGTTTGTTCAGCAATGATAGACTATGGTCTAGCATGCTAGTTAATGCTAGCATTGCTAGTTAATATCCCACCCAAGAAGCTGAGTACTAATAAGTAAAAACAAAAACGCAAAACAGCAATGGCAACGACTGGTATGTATATACATAGTCCTATAAATCCTCTGTCCTCCTCAGCAGTTTTGCCACATTTCTCCAGTTAGCTCACACTTCTTTGTTATGCTATTTTTCTTTCAATTATCTTATGACTTCTGGCCCGCTTTTTGCTTCTCTTGCTTTATCATAGAAAAAAGAGAAACCTCCAGGTAGAAATTTTATCTGTCTCTTGCCACCATATCTAAACACATTCCTGTATCAAAGTCTTTCTTTCTCACTTTTAGTTCTGTTGGTACAAAGTCTCGCATGGTCACACACTTGGGTAAACAGGCATTCCCCAGTAACATTCAGTTATGCCAGCGACCCCATGTGCAGGTGTCTGCACAACTCTCTCCTTCCCCCTTCTCTTTTCTCCCCTCCAGAGTGTCTTGAGAGGGTTCTGTGTGTTGCTCCTGCTTCTTAATACCTCCAGTACTCTTCTGCTCACAACACTTGGAAGTTGGTCTTTCCAAGATTCTGTTGACTTTTGTCAAAAAATCCAACAGCAACTTTTAATTACATTTGTTATTTTACACTTCAACAATTTTCAATACATTTGAATATTCAATCCTATTTTAAACACTTTTCTAAACTCCTTTCATATTATGCTCCCTTTTTCCACTTTACTTTCAGATCCATTCTCAGGTCCCCTTTCTTTCTAGAACTTTCTGTATTGCAGCTCTTCAGATTCACCTTTAGTTTCTATTCAGCTTTCCCCTCCAAGGCAGCTCAAACTGACTATGTTCAACAATGAATTCGTGATTTTCTCTTTTTCCTCCAAACCTGTACTCCCTCCATACTCTCCCATCTCAGTATCTCAGTTACTCAAATCTGAAATCTGGGGATCATGAAGACTTGTCCTTCTCCATCAGCCACAAATCAAACCAGTTATGAAGTCCTGTTCAGTGTAAAGTGATGTTTCTGGTTCCATAGAAGCCACCATCATTTTTTGCAGTGGCACTCCAAAAATATGAAATCCCTCTGATTTCCTTGAATCTATTATTTATTGCCATTTTTTATCCCCAAGAACATTCGGAATGGTCTCCTTTAGTCACTAATCAGATCTTATCGTTATCTTTCAAAACATTTTGCTTTTTAAATTAAGGAGCCTGGGTCGCTCAGGGGGTTAATGCGTCTGCCTTTGGCTCCGGTCATGATCCCGGGATCTTGGGATCAAGCCCCGCATCGGGTTTCTCTGCTTGGCAGGGAGTCTGCTTCCCCCTCTCTCTCTGCGCCTGCCTCTCTGCCTACTTGGGATCTCTGTCTGTCAAGTAAATAAATAAATAAATCTTAAATTAAGGAGCATACCTATTTATCTTGGTCTGAAATACCTTTAATTGATTCTGTCTTCTTCCAATTTACGTTTGGCCATACTCCCTTCTCACCTCATTACTTCAGGCAAAATTGTTCTTCTGTGGTGCCTCAAATGTGTTCAGCTCCTTCTAGCCACCAGAATTTTGGAACATTTAGTTCCACTTGGTCTAGCTATCACCTAGAAAATTGACCTTATTTTCAGTTCTCAGTTAAATTTTCACTTTTCCAAGAAAAAATATAGCACCTTACTTTGTATTTCATTAACTGGTTCAAAAAGTTTCTCAGAACCAGCATCATATACTTGCATTTAGTCGCTCTTTAAAATCCCATATATGTCATGTGATTCAGAGCTGCTAATAGGTGGTTACCTACGTGAGCTTATGCTATTGTGGCCCCTCTGTTAAAAGCAACCTATTCTTGAATAGTAAAATGAGTAATACTTAAAAAAAAAAAATTTCCATATGTATCTCCATTTCTGTTGTTACTCTACTCTATTCTTTTGTCTAATGTCATTATATTTTTCTCACTACTCCAGATTAAGCAAGAAAGTATTTCTTATTGAATATTTTACATTTGTTAATTAGCAGGTAACATCAGTGTTGGAAATGTATTACATTATAACACTTTAAACTACAATTACTTTATAAAATGTATTTTTTTTTCCTCTTAAGTTAGTTTCTGTGAAATGGAGTTTGAAGAATATGAAATAACACTAAAATTTGCTATTCTGATTTATTCTCATATAAAAGGAAATCTCTTGAGAGAACAATGGGAAAGTTCAGTAGCATTTGCTACAGATTATGTGATAGCAGCTATTTCTTTACTTTAAGCCCTTTTAGTGCATTTGGCCATCAATAGCAGATAAAATCTACTGAGTACTCAGTCCTTGCCACATGTGACTTCATTTCACCATTAAAAAAAAACCCTTACGGATAGGTATCTTTATTACCATCTAATGAAGAAACTAGGGACTAAAAAGAATATGTACCTTGCTTAAAGTCTCACAGCTACTAAGTTGGGCTAGATGTGAAGCTAGACTATGTGGCGGTAGGACCCTGACTTCTAATCAATAAGCTATGTGACATTTTGTTTTACTGTATAGAATACTTAGATGGTATAATCTGGATAACCTTTAAAGGGCTGATTTTACCTGACTTTCTTTATGCATTTAGCTTAATTTAATTTCATTTTAAAAAAATATTTTATTTATTTATTAGTCAGAGAGAGAGAGCAAGAGAGAGCACAAGCAGGGGGAGCAGCAGGCAGAGGGAGAAGCAGGCTCCCCACGGAGCAAAGAGCCTGATGAGGGGCTTAATCCCAGAACCCCGGTATCATAACCTGAGCTGAAGGCAGACAACTCAGGGCAGACGGCTGAGCAGCCGACTGAGCCACCCAAGTATCCCTAGCTTCATTTTAGTTATAAAATTAAGGGGATATGCAAACCCTAGAGATCTAAAGTAACAATATCTAGAAAAAGGTTTTTTATTTGGAATTTTATAAAAGTAATTTTAGGATTCATTGATATACCATAAACTTATTCTCAAAAAAGGAAGTTTACAAATTTATTATATGTTGTAGGAGAGCACTCTAAGGTTTATAAAGTTGCTTGTGATATCAGTATCTAGGGTGCCTTCATTAAGAATCCCCTCCAGATCTTGGCTATGATTCATGTTTATCTATCCTGCCTACACAAACATTTTTTGTTATTTTGTTTTCTGGCCTGTATTATTCATCTCATATAGTTATTAATAACTGTCCGTCTCTCTAACCTAAAAACGCTATAGAGGTTCCGGGTGTTATATACTGTCTAGGAGTTTAAGGTTTCTGTGAGAGAGAGGGAGTGTATAATATCCCTCTGTTGGAAAAAAACAATTTCAAGATTTAAAAAAAAATGAAATATATTCCATTATTTATACCATGTCATTTATTTTTACTCATGTGGAAAATTGTTGAAGTTATAGCCTCCAATTTTTTCTTCCCTGAATTATACCTCCTTGGATAGGTCCTCCGTCAATACATGCTAGTTTTGTTTGGTTGGTTGGTTTTGTTTTTAACAAAAAACATTTATTTTTCACAGTTCTGATGGCTGGGAAGTCTAAGATCAGGGCAGTACCAGTAGATTTGATGTCCGATAAAGACTCACTTTCTGGTTCTTAGACAACCACCTTGCTGTGCTCTCTCATGGCAAAGGAGGAAAGGGAACACTCCATGATTTCTTTCAGAAGGGCACTAATCCCATTCATTGGGTTTCCACTTTTATGACTTAGCCATCTCCCAAATACCTCACTTCCAAATATTATCACATTGATAATTAGGTATAAACACATGGATTTTGGAAAGGGACATAAACATTCAGTCTCTAGCATTATTATTATTTTTTTTTTTTATAGTCCTTGGGTAAAGCCTTCACTCATCCTAGTCTTGATAATGTGACTTGCTTTGGCCAAGGGACCGGGTTAGCATATGTGACACATAGACTTCATAATTATGCATCAGGACTTAATTTGTCTTATTGCTCTTATACTTTAAATTGGCCATGAGCAAACCCATGCCAGCCTGCAGGATGGCACATGACCCAGTTTCTCCTGTGTCGGTACTAATCACTAATCAAATGGAGAAGCAGAGCCGTTGTGTGAATGGCTACTGATGACGGGTACAAAGTTGAACCCGTTTCTGTTGGAAAGGCCAACAGAAACACTGCTCCTCTAAGCATAGCCTGCTTGTTGATATACAGAATTTTGAGCTAAATAAGTGGTAGTGGTTTTGTTTAGTTTGGTGGTGTTTGTTTTGGTGTTTGGTTACACAGTAAAAGGTAACTGATCCAAGTATTCTTTCAGCTACAGAGTTTACTGTTTAATCACTATTGGCCCTATAGCATGTACTTATGCCAAGTTAGTGATAATCATTTTATAGCCATCAGAGCTGGGGGAGGAGTAGTGCTTAGACAAACAGGAATGAGGAAAAACACATTAAAATTGAGTGCTCAGTCAGTGCCAAGCATTATATTATGTGCCTATATCCATATTATAAAATGTGTGTGTTTCTTTGAGATTGCTCAAATATCAGCAGGAGTCCAGGAATCAACTCTCTTGGTATGTGAAAAGAATGTGTCTTTTTTTGTGAGTTCTTCAATTAAGGGACTTACTTCTCAGTGCTGGTAATAATCGGCCCATATAATATATACATGTCTAGATGCATAAGCAGAGACAGAAAAGTTAGAAAGAGGTAAATTCCATCAGAGACTCACCATCCTAATTTTTAGGAAAATGGTGAAGTTACTATTCCATACTGCTGAAATACCCCTGGATTTGTAAGTATTGTACAAAAGGGTATGTGACATTTAAGTATTTCTTTAGGTTTTAACACAATGACTATGTTGTAATTGAATGCACCCTAATGATAATTTCCAAGGTAATTATTCTCTTTTGAAGAGTTCTGTGACTTGAATTAATTAAAACCCGATTATTTCAGAGATCACCATGATGCATAGAAATATTTCTCTCCCACATCATACACCTTAGAAAATAAAGTCTTACAATGGGCTAAAATTTCACAAATATACTTGCATTCAAAATGTTTCCTTAAAGTCATGCGTACCATAGGAAGCTTCTCTTTCATTTATCACCCTGTTGTGGGAGGTTTTTCAACTGTATGCCAGACACTTCTCTAAGCAGAAGGAGTAGCAGCTAAAATAGAAAAGTTGTTAGTTGTATTCTTAAATAAACAGAATAATGAATCTTTGTAAGCCATATTAACCTTAGGAAACTGAAAACAAACATGCCATACTTTCTGATATTTTAATAACATTTCTTTTTTATTCTTTAAGCAAGAGAAGTGATAGTTTCCCATTACAAAACAACTGATATATATTTTGTTGTATACCAGTATTGTCTAACTTCAGAGGAGTAAATCCTGCAATATTAAATTATTTAATTTGATGAATTAGATGTGAGGTTATAAATGGAGAGGTTGGGATTAGTTGATAATTAATGTAAAAAATTGGACTGTCCACACTTTTTAATAGAGAATGAGAGTAACTTCCAAATTGATGAAATGAGATTTGTTAATGTACCAGAAAGTATGAGTTTTTAGTCTATTAGCATAAATCATAGATTATCCTTTTAAAATGTATTCAAAATATAACAATGCTAAAAATTACCTTTTAGCAAGTAGATGAGATACTTGAAATTGCTTAGCATCTACACATATGAAAATAAAATATTACTGAATATTTAAAGTTAATTTTGGAGGCTGATATACTTTTATATTGCTTGCACTGTATAACCTGATTAATTTCTTCCTTCTTAAGGTATTTAGATTTTTTTCCAAATTTGATTTTTCCCCAAGAAGCATATTACATAAACAAAATTATCTCAGTTTCTTTATATCAGCTGTTCTGTAGAAAGTTGGACAAAATTTCAGTCGGGTGCACTCTTACCATTATTTTTGTAATGAAACTTATTTTTCATGTGTTGAGGTTAAATTAAAAGATGAGACTACATTCTAAAATATTCTCTTCTTCTGATACAAGATAATTAAAAGATGAAATACAGGGGGGGGAAGTGTCAGCATTATTACTTAGCAGTTATCAAAAATGTATAGCCTATATATGAGTTTTAAAAGTTTCTACATAACAAACCTATATAACTGTTTATTTCATGATATACAAATATCAAGTTTAAATAGCTATTTTATAGGAATCTAGGTAAAATAGTATGTATTAATGTTGTAAAATAAAAGGTGATGATTTTTTTTTTCTATCATATGGCAACTAAAAGAACATAGAATTAGAAATCATGACAGTGGCATGATTTTAGGCTTGGAAGACATGTTTAAATCTGATTTTTTTATTCTTAAGGGTCTAAAAATGATGTGGCAGTTTACCCACTTGTTGATAAGAGCAAGTGAGGTGATTGAGAGGAATGACAAGTATTATTTTTACCAAATAGGTAATACTTGGCCTGCAGTTAAAGTTTAAATGGTAAATATATGTATAATAGAGTCTTAACTTTTCAAAGAATGCGAGTTTTGATAGCATAGATAATGAAGAGAGATGGCTATTGACTTCTGTTAATATTGCTACTCAGCATGGGTTATTAAGGCATTGTCATACAGAATCAACTGTGAACATGGAACAGCCAAAAGATTTTCTCACACATGAGAAGATAGGGGCCTGGAATAAGGTCAGAACTATAGAAATAGGAAGAATGGCTTAAATCTTTCAGACTTAGGGGTAAGTTAAACACATGATCTCATAAGTGAATAGAAGAGGGTGAGCTGAATAGAAAACAGGGCTAAAAGGGTAGCTGAATTAAAAAAACAAAACAAGGGGCACTTGATTGGCTCAGTGAGTTAAACCTCTGTCTTCTGCTTAGGTCATGTTCTCAGACTCCTGGGATCAAGCCCCACATCGGGCTCTCTGCTAAGCAGAGAGCTTGCTTCGGCCTCTCTCTCTCTCTGCCTGTCTCTCTTCCTTGTGATCGCTCTCTCTGTCAAATAAATAATATCTTTAAAACAAACAAAATCAGAGATATAAAGCATCCACTAAGTGGTGCAGGTTGTTAATGGAGATAGAGAAATTCAGAAAGATCATTCTGGAAATGGGAAAGATAATAAATGTATTTCTAAGCAGAGAAATTATTAGGTAACAAGGAAAAAGAATAGAAGGGTGCTCTGCTGGAGATGCAAATTATAGGAGTTATCCAGTAACTAATACCACCAGAGGTGCCTGTTAAAGCAGAATAGAGAGACATCAGACACTGACTAAAGGAAGAAAGGAAACTAAATAAAGAAAAATGCAAACAGTATCACAGAAGTCAAGAAAGGTGATTTGAGAAAGATAATAGGAATAGCAAATTTTAAAGATGAAATTAAATAAGGCAGTATCTAGTGGGAGAAAATCATAGGCAAAATTATAGAACAGTTGAAATGTGGTTATTGGGAAGGAAATCAAATTCTAGAGAGGGAGGGAATAGTGAATGAGAAATTGGAGTTGACAGTTAAAAAAATCTTAAGAAACTTAGATATAAAATATAAGAGAAATAACATAATATTTTGATAAATAAATGAAAGTTATTCTAATCCTTCATCTTATTTTCCAATATAAAAATATAAACTGGCAATCTTTTCTTATAAAATGGGGGGGGAGGGGGAACCTGGGTGGATCAGTTGTTAAGCATCTGCCTTTAGCTCAGGTCATGATCCCAGGGTCCTGGGATAGAGCCCCACATTGGGCTCCCTGCTTGGCGGGAAGCCTGCTTCTCCATTTCCAACTCCCCCTGCTTGTGTTCTCTCTCAAGTTGTGTCTCTTTGCCAAATAAATAAATAAAAGAGGAAAAATTTTGTAAAGTATGGGGAATTTGAAGAGGAAACAATGGAGAATACTGTAGAAAAGGAAGAGAGGGAAGAGGAGAAGAAAAAGAATCAGGGAGATGTCAAGTAAGGGAAGAGATACCAAGTAAACTTTCACCTCTTAATGTGTACAGTCAAATCAAAGTAAAGACAAATATGCGTGGTCTTAACAGGAAAAAAATCAGAGAGATGAAGAATAAGGCTATATAGCAATCACGTGAAAGAAGAGTTGTGACATCTTGGCTTTGGCTAGAGGAGAATTATCACTATTAATTCTAAAGCGCAGTGAGTTAGAGCTAATGGATTCTCAGACGTGTATAAAAAGACATGTATAAAAAGCATTAAAATACTGAATTTGTCTAGAGTTGAGGTTCATATCATGGCAGAGACAGAAGAAGTCTGTTGTCCTCAAATGGGGGTCAAGGCATCAAGGAGTAAATAGGAGAGATTGCATGTAAGAATTTCATGTATAGAAAAAGTGAGAAAAGTGAGAATTATTAGAATAGAGAATTTGGAGAAAATAATATTCATGACAAAAACTGTGCAGGAAGCTTTGGGCTATAAGGGAAAGTCTTATCTGGGGGTGATCCAGGGAAGAAGGGAAGGGGAGGGAAGAAGAAAAAAGTTACATAACAGAAATTCACACAGAAATTCATGTGGGGATAGATAAAAGAAGCAAAAATGAAAGAAATATTGCATAAACAAATATTTCCTAGTAAGTAAGTATAAACAATCATGTTCATATGCCTTTGTAGGTGATAATATACAAGTGTATACAAATAAATAATGATGTTCACTGGGGTTAGAGTTATTAAATAATACAGACTTTTAAAGATACTATACTGTTATTATCTATTATAGCTTTTGTCCTTCTATATTAAGATTTTTTGCAGGGATAATTTGCTTCATTTGGAAGTTTGGAAAACAAGTGCCACTAAATATGCAAAATTTTAACTCAGTAACTGGTGTCTTTAGCACATGTATCTGATACTATAAACAGCATTATTTGGAAATACAGCTAGATCAAAGTTTATTCAAAACTCTTCTTGTTACTCCTTATTAACATATTTTTCTACTATGAGAATAGTTATTTTTAACTCAAAACTGCACAAATTTTCATCAACTAGCTTTATTAAATTAGTTACTACAAGTTACCGAACGATGGTAACATACATAGTTTTAATAATGTGACAGTTATTGTTGCTTGCTTGCCTAATAATGAATCTTATTTTTCTTTTTCAAAAGAATTCCTCAGCTTTTTAGAGTTTTTGTATAGGATATGAAATGTAATGAATATACAAAACATATTTCTTTGGATGATGGCTTCATAAAAACCTGTTGCTTCAGGCATGCCTGGGTGGCTTAGTCGGTTAAGCGTCTGCCTTTGGCTTGGGTCACGATCTCAGGTTTCTGGGATCAAGCCCCACATTGGGCTCCCTGCTTAGGAGAAGCCTGCTTCTTCCTCTCTCGCTGCCCTGCTTGTGCTCTCTCTATGCCAAATAAATAAAATAGAATCTTAACAAAAAAAAATATTGCTTCATATTTATCCTGAAAAAAGCTATAAGGAGGGTATATCATTACATTGATAGAATTTACATTTTATACAATGCTGATTCTATCAATGTAATGTATCATAATATCAATGCATATAATATTAATGTATAACTATAAGGATATCAAAGTGGTAGCTCTCTCACGTTTCAGCTAATATGCATATTTTCCTTCTGCATTTCTTCTTCTTGCCTTGAACACACACTTGATACAGAAGAGAGAGTACCAACCTATGACAATGGGTAAGCAAGCCAAGAAAAACAGAGAAAGAGTAGAGGGGACTTGGAGTGTAAGCACTTGTCCCAGCCATAGTTACTCATCCCCAAACTATAAATTATCTAAGAAAAATAAAACTTCCATTTGTTAAGGAACTCTTATACACAGCCAAATACGGTCATAATTGATACTTAGTATTCCCATTCAGAATCAATCATATTTGTGAAGACTTCTGAATCCAAATATTGAGGCACGATATTAAAAATAACATTAGCCTACCAATCAAACATTTTAACAGCTTTAAAAGAAAGCACTAGAACTAAAAGACAATCTGTCTAGTATTCTCAAAAGAAAAGTTATACTCTCTGACGTTTGAAAAGGTTTCTCTGCCTAAACTACTGGAAAGCACTGTATTTTGTGGCAGGGTCATTGGACAAGATAAATAGGAAGATGAATTTAAAAAAGCAGCAATTTAATGTATTGGCTATTAAAACTGTATTGGATGGAAAAGATACTAAATTTCTCTTTTTGAACACCTCAGCGCAGAATAAGCTCTAAAAACATTTGCATAAGCAGGAGCACTTAGATCTTTCTTGCAGGACATTCTTTGACTCCAGAAAACCACTGATACTTACTACACATTAGAGTTACAGTGTCAGGAAATAAACCCATCTACTGAGCAGTTTCCTGGTGCATCTACTATAACATAAATTGGATGACCATTTTCTTATGAATACTGAATCAGATACATACAAAGAAGTGTAATATACCTGGAGAAAATTTTGTTGGGTTATTTCTGGAACTCTCTTGGTTTGCTTAGAGTTTAAGGTGAAATCCATGACTTTGACAATTATATAAATTCTATCATGCTCAGCTGATGCAGAACATGGTTTAAAGCCATTTTCCAAAGGCTTTAGGTACTTTAAAGTGAACAGAGCCTTTACTTCACAGCATGACTTCCTTATTCAGGAATAAAATAGAACTTGCAGAGCAGCAATAAAAATGATACCAAATAAAAGCCTGTGCTTTGTTGAGTGGGGTAAGAGCCCAGAGCAATATTTTAATTCAAGCAGAAAAGCAAAAGTTTCACATTATTGGTCCGACACACCACTTCATGCTCAAAGAGACACATCTCTCCTGTGATGAATATATGCATAGCAAAGAAGCATCTCTCTTATGTCCCAGCCTCGAAGGAGGACTTTTTTTAAGATAGTGAGACTTTGAACATATATAGGTTCTCTAATGAAAGAGAGAAAGGGAGGCAGGGTTTGGATAAGATAAATTCTACAAATACCAAAATGATACTCCTTTTAGTTACCAGTAAATAAACCCACGGGGGCTCGGATATCAGTGTGTCTTCATAGATTTAACCTCAATGGTTCTATTTCTGTCATATTACTTGGCAGGAGATTGGGGAGCAGGGATTGTTTACTTACAAAATATTTATTTCCTGAGCATTGACAAAAAATTTTCTACTAAACTGGCATAATTTCATACTGGTGCCTAAGAAAAGTTTTACTTACAGCCAAGCCAGACCCCAGCTCTAAATAATTACCTAAAATATTAGGAAAAATATCTGAAGGAGAGGAAAAATTTGGAATTAACCTTTTGATACAGCAGCATTGCAATTCAAATGTTAGAATAATTTCATAGTATAAATAGCTTCCTGAAGTCAGAAAAATTTGGGAAAGTCTAAAACTAGTATATCTTAGTAAAAGCTTTTGTTGTCATAGCTCTGGAATTATTGACAAGACCAATGTCACTTTTCCACTATGCTTTCTTCCAGATATTTTAGTTTCAGGTCTTACAATTAATTCTTTAATCCATCCTGTCATGATGACTATTATTTTTTTTAAAAAGTGTTGGCAAGAATGCGAAGAAATTAGAATTCTTGTTTCATTTTTAAGTTGCTGCTAAATTAAAATAGCCCCAGAGCAGCTGATGTGCAGTTAATATCCCTAACTTTGTATGAGAGCTGTGCCTACAATCAGGAATCTTGGATTTATTTGGGCTGAGACTGGGTTTTGTATATTTTTTTTAATCCCTGAATTTATATTCTATTCCAAATTATGAAAACTGAGGAATTCAGATAGCATGGAGAGACCGTGGATAGTCTCGGCTAAAATTAATCAAGCCAGAGGAGTTTTTTTTCAGTGTCTTTGGTTGATCACATATACTATTTAACCTTCTGCTTTAAAAAGCCGGTAGTCAAAAGGTGATCCCCAAACCTTCTTGTCATGTGCTATATAAATGAGTTCTGAAAGTTAGCCCTTCCACATCCACATGAATAACAGTCAAATACATAATCCTAGCCCTATTTTCTAGCTTTTTAAAGAATCAACTTTAGAGGTCTACTTTGCAATTGATAAAATTCAACAATACTAAGTATAAATTTTGATACACTTTGGCAGTTATATACAGTTATGCAGTTATGTAATCACCACCAAAATTATGAAGTAGGACTTTTCCATCACCAAAAATATTCATTTCTGTAGCTTTGCAATAAATACTCTCTATACATCCCCCTGATTTCCATTTTGTAACCATAGGTTTATAACATAAAAATAGAACTCTCCAAAATGTGGTTTTCTGTACTTGTCTCTTTTCTCTTACATCATGCTTCTTAGATAAATTTGTGTGACAGTGCATCTGTGGTCTGCTCCGTTTTATTACAGAGTTGTATTCCATTGAATGGATAAACCAGAATTTGTTTATTCATGCACAAACTGATGGTCATTTGAGTTGCTTCAAGGTCTTGCTTACTATAAATAAAGCTGTTGTGACTATTGGAGTAAAAGTCTTTGTATGGGCATATGTTTTCATTTTACTTTATACTCAGGAGTGGGATTATTAGGTCATATGGTAGGTATAGGCTTAATTTTATTTAAAAAAACAAACAAACAACTGCCATCTGTTTTCCAAAGTAGTTGTGTATTATTTTGATTTCAAACTAGTAAAGTATGAGTTCCAGTTTCTCTACATTCTCTTTTTATTTTCTGTGTTTTTTAGTTTAGCCACTTTAGTAGGGTACAGTGGCATATCACTGTAGTTTTAATTTGTATATCCCTAATTGCTAATTATGTTGGGCTCATATCTTCTTTGGTGTAGCACATGAACAAATCCTTTATGATTTAATTTATTTTCTTATTGAATTGTAAGCATCATAACATCAGCAGGCAACAAAAAGAAATAAAACTATTTTAAACCAAATTTTTTTTATAGTTTTTTTTTTTAAGATTTTATTTATTTATTTGACATGTGAGTAGGCAGAGAGGCAGGCAGAGAGAGAGGAAGGGAAGCAGGCCCCCTGCTGAGCAGAGAGCCTGATGCGGGACTCGATCCCAGGACCCTGAGATCATGACCTGAGCCGAAGGCAGCGGCTTAACCGACTGAGCCACCCGGGCGCCCAAACCAAATTTAATTAACAAAGAAAAAGACAATGTGGAGCATCACAAATTTTATAAGCCTATGAAATGCAAAGATGTTTTATTATGTTTTCTAACCTTGTCCCTAATCATAATTCCTATGAATTTGGACAAAAGTGATCTGATTAGAATAGGATCTGGGAAAGGATAAGGAAAATATAGTATAAATAGTAAAGTTTTAAGTATCCTGAAATGGAAACTCAAGAAAAGAAACTGGGCAATTAGAGCTTGTCATTCCCCAGGACAATTGTTTCAAGATAAAGATTGCTTTAAGATATGAGAGGTTAGTATATTCTTGGCTGAATGAAGAAAGTCTTGTTATGGAACATCCAAGATGGCTTTAGGGGGAAGAAAAAGGTAATATGGGGCACCTTTGTGGCTCTGTTGGTTAAGCATCTACCTTTGGCCCAGGTCATGATCCTAGGGTCCTGGGATCAAGTCAGCATTGGGCTCCTTGCTCAGCAGGGAGCCTGCTTCTCGAACCTGCTGCTTCCCCTGTGCACTCTCTCTCTGTCTCTCTGACAAATAAATAAACAAATAAAAACTTAAAAAAAAAAAGAAAAAAAAATAATAATAAAATAAAATATCAGAGCCCATGTTCCCATGTTCATTATCATATAGCATGAAGCGTTAGGTCTATTACTTCTTTTCTTACAATTCAGATTCCAGTGATTGAAAGCAACATCTAGACCTCAAATTACAGCTCTAAAGAAAAGAAATACAGGTCATAGGTAAAATGGAAGAGCAGAAATAAATTTCTTAAAAGGGGCAAGGAGAGGGGGTGCCTGAATGGCTTAGTGGGTTAGGCCTCTGCCTTCGGCTAGGGTCATGATCTCAGGGTCCTGGGATCGAGCCCCTCATTGGGCTCTCTGCTCAGCAGGGAGCCTGCTTCCCCCCTCTCTCTCTCTGCTACTTGTGATCTCTCTATCTCTGTCAAATAAACAAGTAAAATCTTAAAAAAAAAAAAAAAGAAAAAGAAAAAGAAAGGGGGCTGGAGAAAGGTAGGACAAGGGTGAAGAGAGATAGAAATAGAGGGGCATAACAGAAAGATCGGATGAAAATAGAGTGAGATTATAATAGGCAAAAGAAATAAAACAATAGGAAACAAAATTTAAACCATAATACACAAAACTTTTTTAAAAGTGGTTCAGTATGTTACAAAAATAATTAACACATAAATTTATTAGAATAAGTGTTCAGACATTAAAGGATAAAATTACATAGAGAATTTAAGAGCCAAGGTAACAAACATAAATCAAAACTCTAATTTAAACAGAAACAGCAAGAAGCAGAAATGACTCAGCCAAAAATTAATATTGGCATGAAGGTTTGGTTTATAATAATTATAAAGAATGAAGAAACAAAATATATAACAAGATTAGAAATAGACAATACAGAGTTTTTTTTAAATCAATATATTAATAATTGTTGGCCATGGTACAGCAGAATATATAAACTACTGAGATATATGAGGACAAATTTACATTGATATGAAAGAACATTTATTGGTTTTAAGGTTACATCATATAAGATGAAAACTGTTACCAAATGATTTATTCAGGACATGTTCTCTTTAAATTATGAAATTTGGGGACATCTAGGTGGCTCAGTCAGTTAAATGTCTGCCTTTGGATCAGGTCATGATCCCAAGGTCCTGGAGTCTGGCCCATGTTGGGCTCCTTGCTCAGCGGGGACTCTCTTTGTCCCTCCCCCTCCTGCCCTTCACCATTTCCCATGCACTTTCTCCCTCTCTCAAATAAATATATTTTTTAGAAATCTTAGGGAAATAAATAAACAAATAAATAATGGAATTTCAAAAATAAGGACTATATCAGCTACCCTGGCAGAAAAGTAAAAACACCTATATATATATGGGGGAGGGGGTGAAAATATCCATTTAAGACTTCTCTACAAATTCTCAGCCAGAAAATACTGGTATAATTTTATAAAATGATTTGAAGAAACTTTGACACTTATAAAATTATACTGACTGAGGTTAATCATTTGATATGTATTTCTACAAACATTTTATAAAAACTATTTTGCCTTCATGTTGAATAATGGAAATGAACTCACTAACTCCCTTGGGTTTGACTGAGGCCCTGTAGCTAGTTGTGGCCAATAAACTGAGAGCAGAAATGCCTGCTTCAGTCTGAGATGAGTGCTCCATTCACACCCTTTTGCAGAACATTATCCAACAGAACCTTCCATGATGAGGGACAAAGGTGTGTCTTCCTATATAGTAGTCATTAGCCACATGTGGCTGTTGTGGGTAGTATGACTCAGGAACAGAATTTTAAATTTTATTGAATTTAATTATCTTAAAAGTGATAGTTGCATAGAGCTAGTGATTGTCCTTTTGGACATTAGAGCCCAGAACATTCTTTTCCCTATGTTGTGTTGATCAGCCTCAATTTATTAGCCTGTGGGCTCAGAAAGGAGTAGAATGGAAAGAACCCATGCTTGTTCTGTAATGGACATTTATCATGAGAGGTAACAAAGGTGTGTCATTTTCAGTAACTGAGATTGTTTTCGTTTGTTTGTTTTGAATAATATAACCTATCCTGATTTAGATGCCCAGGTAAGATGATTTTAATTTAACAAACATTCACACAGTTGAAAGAACTCACTTTATATAAATAATATATTCTTCTTGAAAAAACAATCTGCTTTGAGTGCTAAATCGAACGAAGGACTCAAGAATGTGTAAGATTGATAAAGTCCTGCTGATAGGCACTAAATCAGCTAAGCATGGGAATTGGATTTTTACCACTATAATTAAAACACATAGGTACAAGGAATATGACCATAAGTCTTTATAAAAAATTCCCATATTCCACATTTTTCATCTTATGCTTCTTTTCCAGTTTTTGCTTTATTTAGTATTGCTGATACGTCAGATCTTTTATTCTCTAGATTTAAACATTTGCCACCATCTTTCACTTGTTTCTACTGCTAATCATTCATTTTCAATGTAAGCAGTCCTGTGCTTGTTTTCTCAGAAAATCTCTAATGTTTTTGTCTTTAATTTCCATCTCTCACATCCCAGTTAAGCCTCATTCACTTATTCTCTCCATAATGGTCTGACATAGAAAGTGGGTCTATAATTATTTGTCATGTGGATTAATGTTAAACGATAAACAACAATAGCCTCCTTCTTTCAGTAGTTCTTATCACTCTGTTTTATTTTTCACAGCCTGAAAATAGGTTTCAAATCTCCTTAATATAAGAGCTGTTCTTCAGCGCTTTCATGGATCACATTTCTCTGCAAGAACTTAGAATTCACCTATTCTAATCCCATCCTTCTCTGTCATCCTTGAATGAGCCTCTATTCTACCAGTTTTATGAGATAATCATTTTTATCCTCATTTAACCTATAAGAAGACAGGAGATTAGTGTCTCAATGCTTGTCACAAAGTAGTGCCTGGTAAAACAAGCCTTTAAGTCCAGGTGAGCCAACCGCAGAGACTCCCAATAAGCAAATTGCTAATGAAGACTATAAATGAATAAAAGCTAAATTTGCTTTATAGGGCTCCCTCAAGGCAGGAAATCACAAAACAAAGCCCCCCCCCAAAAAAAACAAATTAGAAACAAGAAATAGGACACTTGTAATTCAGACAACAACAAGAACTACCTTTCACTGCAAAAATGTAGAAGTGCTGAACACAATGTTACAAGGAAACAGTGCACCCAGCTAAGTACAGGAAACAGAGGAAATGTTTTTAGAAACAAAATGAAACCTGAAACCAAAAGGAGCAAGTCCCTAAGCAAATAGCATATTGTCCCTGCATGTTTGAGACAGAGACAATAGCAGAAATCGATCTACATTGCTAGGTGATTGGATTTATTTTGATTTAGTTTTGATAAATTTCAATTTTGATATAATTTTAGAAGTATAGAAATGTTGCCATAAAAGTAAAAATTTTAAAAAATAAAAATGTAAATATTTGCCAATTATCAACATTTTTGGCTATTTGATTTATCATTTTCTAGTTCTTTATGCACACATATGTAAATTTGTGAAAGTATATGCATATATGTTTGTTTTTTCTGAAACATTTGAGAATAAGTTAGAGTCTTCATGATTATTATCCATAAATATGTTAGTGAGTGTTTCTTAAAAACAGGATATTCTCTTTTATGACTAAAGCACAAGTACCAAAATTTGGAAATTTAACATTGTTGACATTGATAACAACATCCACAGCCCCAGTCAGATTTTACCAATTGTCCTAATAATGTCCTTTTCAGCCTTGAATGGTTCTTTAACCATTTTTTTGTTCTTTTGGATTTGACATTTTTAGGAGTACTAACAGATGATTTTGTAATCTGTCCCTCAGTTTAAGTTTATCTGATGTTTTCTTATTATATTTGGGTCAAACATAATTTAAAATTTCTTTTGACAAGAATATTCGAGATGCGAAGTGATCTTGGTGCACCACTAACAGGAAGCATATGATGTCGGTTTGCCTCATTATTGATGATACTCAATTGATCACTTAATCAAGTTTATGAAAGCCATGTTCTTCCCCTGTAAAGTTACTCTTTTCCCTTTCCAATTCATCATTTGTGCAGTTATGCTTTTGGGGTTCCGTAATATCTTGTTCATCAAATTTTCCTATTTTTAGCATCTAGCCACTGATGATTTTCGCTTAATCAACTATAATTGTGTTGGTAAAGAATAGGATTTTCAAATCCTCATTTTTGCTGTATTTATTCAAAATTTCATAATAAGGAAAGGGTCTTTCTTCTACCTCATTTATGTATGTGTGTACATATAGATGCATTTATTTTTATTATTGACCGATTGAGTTTTAATATCCTCTCAGGGATAGGGCATGAGGTCTTGGGATTGTGTGAGGTTTTGACATTGAAACTGAAAATATATTTGAGACTCTCTAAGTACTGGATCTTTAATTTTAAGGAAGCCAGGAGATCTGAATATTAGGGAAAATGGCCAAAAAATCTTCTCTACCCAGGACTCTGTGTAAATAAACTTTCTGTAGCAAATAATAAGAATTAAAAATACGCATACTTATGCTAGTTCCAGATTTGGGAATTTTGTATAATCTGCATTGTACAGAAATACCGAAAGTTCAAAAGTAACATATAATTGTTACTAGTCTAATGAAATCCCTGGATTTCCTGAAATATGCCAGTGGACAACACACTTCCATAATTAGGGCAGTAGAGTGCCTAAAGGAAAACAATAAAAATTGCAAAAACATTAGCACTAAACAAACATAATGGAATCTGAAAATACAACAGGAATGTTAAAAGCCCCGAGAATGCCTTATAGTAAATAAATGTTTGAAGTAACTAAAGAGAGAAAGAATGGAGATGATGAACAAAACATTTTATGCCATGAGAAATATAAGCTATATGAAAAAGAGCTTCAAAAAAGTGAAAAACAGAGCCATTTGAAATAAAATGGCAAAGGACTGATTAGAAAACACATTATACACCTAGCAGACAACTGGAAGATGAATCAGAGGACATTAACCTTAATGAGCACAGATTGAAAAATGTTGTTAAATGTGAAAGAATTTAAGAGATTAAAAAAGAATTACCAAAAGAGATCAGAGCTACAGGGAGAAGGAAAGGCTTTAAACATTCAGGTTAAACTAGAAATAGATGTATAACTTCGTGAAATAAAACAAATGTGGACTTAGGTAACGAGAGGCTTTAATGGAAAGAATGATGGCAATGGAGAAAGGGATGAAGAGGGGAAGGGGATCACTGTAGCAGAGAGGATGTTCTGATCATGCAATCTACAAGTGGTTCTTTTCTCTGACTGGGAGGATTAAACAAGACTAAAAAGAACCAGGTATGAGGGAGTAGGTGGCGTGATCAGACAGTTGATCAGAGGAAGTCTTATGAGTAGCCAGTTCCCAAGATGGACTATTGAGGTGGGGCTGTATGCTGGATCAGACTGAGCATGGGTCTGAATTCCCTGGGAGAAGTTTCATCAAAGTTTAGTCTAGTCAGGAGTTTTGTCCAAATTGGTCAAACTAATTATTTTATGATGCAAAGAATGTATTTTGGAGGATATGTGTTTGGCTTTATCATACACAAACAAGGGAAGAATCTTTGAGTCTTTCTGAATCATACTGAAAACATAAAGGATAGTGGCATTTCTTTAATCATCATTGGTGTCCAAGATCATAGGATTCTGATAACATTCAGCATTGTACATTTTTAAACCAGTTTAAGAAAAAAAAATGAAATGCAGAAATACATTGTAGTTTATGCTTATGGCAGTGTGAGCAAGAAAGGTAAAACATAATGCAAAATTTCCTGTTCAATAAACTTTTATCTAGTGGAGGTTGTCCACTAGGTAACATTGAAAATCCATGAGTAAGGGTACTGAGCGCTGAGGGAGCTTAAGCAGCTCGTGTGACAGTGCCCAATCTAGCTGTGAGGATCGCTGATGAGGTGGATCGTGGCCCCTGGGGGTCCGTGATCGCTTTGGATGGGACAGCTGGAGAGAAGAGGAGGAGGAGGGGAAGGACAGGAGTAGGTAGAGACTCAGGCAGCTAATATCTGTAAACAAGTGAAAACCTGTGGAGCCCTCAGCTACCGAATCCACCAGCCTCTGTGGTGGTGTCTGAGGTGGTTGTGCTGGGTATTGATTTCCTCAGTGGCACCATCTGCTGCTGTTCTCTGCGGAGAAATCCCCGCCTTTCAGGGCGAGGTCCTTAAGGATGAAAGCCGCCTCAGGTGTCTGAGCACGCGTCAGGGCTGTTGAGGTCTTCAGCAGAAACAGCTGAAGCCCTTGGCAGAGCAGAGCCCTGGGATCTGGGGTGGCTCCCGCTCTGTGGCTGGCACCGGAGCGGCCACTTTCTCCCTCATTCCTAGCTCTCCTGGAGCAGCTCAGTCTCTTTGGGATTTTCTACTTATGCCCTGGTTGATCAAGTCATCTACAAATCTCCAATCACCCACAAAATCAGCCTGAGATCAGAATTATACACGTCTGGATCTCTACTGGAGCAGAAGACGCCGTGGGTAGAAGCATTCCAGGGTGCACCTTGACTGCACCATAGTCGATACACCCAGCTACACCCGTTCAGCCTCTCTCACCAAAATGACTAGGAGGAGGAATGCCCAACAGAAGAAAAATACAGAGGATGGACCTTCTGCAACAGAGCTAATGGCTATCAACATAGACAATATGCCGGAAAAAGAATTCAGGCTAACAATTATCCAAGCAATAGCTAGGTTGGAGAAAGCCATGGGTGACCAAACGGAATTGATTAGGGCTGAACTGAAAACGACCAGAGATCATGTTTTCAATATTAGGGAAGAGCTGAAAGCTACCAGGGATGAGCTTCACAATGCTCTCAATGAGTTCCAATCTAATCTAAATTCTCTCAATGCTAGAGTAACTGAGACAGAAGATAGAATTAGTGATCTGGAGGACAAACAGATAGAGAGAAAGGATCAGGAGGAAGCCTGGAACAAACAGCTTAGAAGCCATGAAAACAGAATCAGGGAAATTAATGATGCCATGAAACGTTCCAACGTCAGAATTATTGGAATCCCTGAAGGGGAGGAAAAAGAAAGAAGTCGAGAAGATATAGTGGAACAAGTTCTTCATGAAAATTTTCCAAATCTCGTGAATGGAACCAGCGTTTATGTACTAGAGGCCGAAAGGTTTCCCCCCAAGATTACAGATTCTCGAAAGTCCTCAAGACACCTAATAGTAAGAATGAAGAATTATAATTGTAGGCAGAACCTCTTGAAAGCAGCAAGGACAAAGAAGATCCTTACGTACAGAGGAAAGCCCATCAGAATAACGTCAGACCTGTCCACAGAGACCTGGCAAGCCAAAAAGGGGTGGCAAGATATATTCAGGCCACTGAATGAGAAGAACATGCAGCCAAGAATACTTTATCCAGCAAGACTGACGTTCAAAATGGATAGAGAGATAAAGAGTTTCCAGGACCGGCCAGGCTTAAAAGACTATGCAACCACCAAGCCGATACTGCAGGAAATATTAAGGGGGCTTCTTTAAAGAGGAAAAAGCCCAAGAATATCATTGAACAGAAATATAGAGACAATCTACAGAAAGAAAGACTTCAAAGGTAACACAATGTCAATAAAAACGTATCTATCAATAATCACCCTCAATGTGAATGGCCTAAATGCACCCATAAAACGGCACAGGGTTGCAGACTGGATAAAACGACAGGACCCATCCGTATGTTGTCTACAGGAGACCCATTTTGAACCTAAAGATACATCCAGACTGAAAGTGAAGGGATGGAGAAACATCTTTCATGCCAATGGGCCTCAAAAAAAAAGGCTGGGGTAGCAATTCTCATATCAGACAAATTAGATTTTAAACTAAAGACTGTAGTCAGAGATCCAGAAGGACACTACATCATTCTTAAAGGGACTATCCACCAAGATGATCTAACAATTGTAAATATCTATGCCCCCAATATGGGAGCAGCCAATTACATAAGAAAACTGTTAATCAAGATAAAGAGTCATATTGATATGAATACACTAATCGTTGGAGATCTTAACATGCCTCTCTCAGAAATAAACAGATCATCGAAGCAGAAAATCAATAAAGAAACAAGAGCATTGAATGACACATTGGACCAGATGGACCTCATAGATATATACAGAACATTCCACCCTAAAACAACAGAATACTTATTCTTCTCAAGTGCACATGGAACTTTCTCCAGACTAGATCACATACTGGGTCAGAAATCAGGACTCAACCAATACCAAAAGACTGAGATTATTCCCTGCACATTCTCAGATCACAATGCTTTGAAACTGGAGCTCAATCACAAGGAAAAGTTCCGAAGGAACTCAAACACCTGGAAGCTAAAGACCACCTTGCTTAAGAATGCTTGGATCAACCAAGAGATCAAGGAAGAACTGAAAGAATTCATGGAAACCAATGACAATGAAGACACTTCGATCCAAAACCTACGAGATACAGCAAAGGCGGTCCTAAGAGGGAAATACATAGCCATCCAAGCCTCCCTCAAAAAAATTGAAAAATCCAGAACACAGAAGCTGTCTCTACACCTTAAAGAACTGGAGAATCAACAACAAATCAAACCAAATCCACACATAAGAAGGGAAATCATCAAGATTAGAGCTGAGATCGATGAGATAGAAATCAGAGATATAGTAGAACGTATCAATGAAACTGGAAGCTGGTTTTTTGAAAGACTCAATAAGATCGATAAACCATTGGCGACACTAATCCAAAAGAAAAGAGAGAAAGCTCAAATACATAAAATTATGAATGAAAAGGGAGAGATCATAATGAACACCAGGAAAGTAGAAACAATCATCAGAAGTTGTTATCAACAGTTATATGCCAATAAACTAAGCAACCTAGATGAAATGGATGCATTCCTGGAAAACTATAAACTCCCAAAGTTGAATCAGGAAGAAATTGACAACCTGAATAGACCAATATCTAGTAACGAGATTGAAGCGATGATCAAAAACCTCCCAAAAAACAAGAGCCCAGGACCTTATGGATTCCCCGGGGAATTCTACCAAACTTTCAAAGAAGAAATAACACCTATTCTCTTGAAGCTGTTTCAAAACATTGAAGCAGAAGGAAAACTTCCTGACTCTTTCTATGAAGCCAGCATTACCCTGATCCCCAAACCAGGCAAAGACCCTACCAAAAAGGAGAATTTCAGACCAATATCACTGATGAGTATGGATGCTAAGATTCTCAACAAGATTCTAGCCAACAGGATCCAACAGCACATTACAAAGATTATCCACCATGACCAGGTGGGATTCATCCCTGGGCTACAAGAATGGTTCAACATTCGCAAATCAATCAGTGTGATAGAACAAATTAATAAGAGAAGAGAGAAGAACCACATGGTCCTCTCAATTGATGCAGAAAAAGCATTTGAAAAACCCAGTATCTGTTCCTGATTAAAATGCTTCAAAGTATAGGGATAGAGGGGACATTCCTGAACTTCATCAAATCTATCTATGAAAGACCCACAGCAAATATCATCGTCAATGGGAAAAAGCTTGCATCCTTCCCGTTGAGATCAGGAACACGACAAGGATGCCCACTCTCACCACTCTTGTTCAGCATAGTTTTAGAAGTCCTAGCAACAGCAATCAGACAACAAAGGGAAATAAAAGGTATCCAAATTGGTAATGAGGAAGTCAAACTCTCTCTCTTTGCAGATGACATGATTCTTTATATGGAAAACCCAAAAGACTCCACCCCCAAACTACTAGAACTCATACAGCAATTCAGCAACGTGGCAGGATACAAAGTCAATGTACAGAAATCAGTGGCTTTCTTATACACTAACAATGAAAATACAGAAAGGGAAATTAGAGAATCACTTCCATTTACTATAGCACCAAGAACCATAAGATACCTGGGAATAAACCTAACCAAAGAGGTAAAGGATCTGTACTCAAGGAACTACAGAACACTCATGAAAGAAATTGAAGAAGACACAAAAAGATGGAAGACCATTCCATGCTCTTGGATTGGAAGAATAAACATTTTAAAATGTCTATACTGCCTAGAGCAATCTATACTTTTAATGCTATTCTGATCAAAATTCCACCGGTATTCTTCAAAGAGCTGTACGGAATCAGAAGAGACCCCAAATCACTAAGGAAATGCTGAAAAACAAAAATAAAACTGGGGGCATCACGTTACCTGATTTCAAGCTTTACTACAAAGCTGTGATCACCAAGACAGCATGGTACTGGCATAAAAACAGACACATAGACCAGTGGAACAGAGTAGAGAGCCCAGATATGGACCCTCAATTCTATGGTCAAATAATCTTCGACAAAACAGGAAAAAATATACAGTGGAAAAAAGACAGTCTCTTCAATAAATGGTGCTAGGAAAACTGGGCAGCTATATGTAGCAGAATGAAACTCGACCATTCACTTACACCGTACACAAAGATAAACTCAAAATGGATAAAAGACCTCAATGTGAGACAGGAATCCATCAGAATCCTAGAGGAGAACATAGGCAGTAATCTCTTCGATATCAGCCACAGCAACTTCTTTCAAGATATGTCTCCAAAGGCAAAGGAAACAAAAGTGACGATGAACTTTTGGGACTTCATCAAAATCAAAAGCTTCTGCACAGCAAAGGAAACAGTCAAGAAAACAAAGAGGCCACCCATGGAATGGGAGAAGATATTTGCAAATGACAGTAAAGACAAAAGGTTGATATCCAGGATCTATAATGAACTCCTCAAACTCAACACACACAAAATAGACAATCATATCAAAAAATGGGCAGAAGATATGGACAGACACTTCTCAAGTAAAGACATACAAATGGCTTTCATACACATGAAAAAATGCTCATCATCACTAGCCATCAGGGAGATTCAAATTAAAACTACATTGAGATATCACCTTACACCAGTTAGAATGGCCAAAATTAGCAAGACAGGAAACAACATGTGTTGGAGGGGAGGTGGAGAAAGGGGAACCCTCTTCCACTGTTGGTGGGAATGCCAGTTGGTGCAGCCTCTTTGGAGAACAGTGTGGAGATTCCTCAAGAAATTAAAAATAGAATGTCCCTATGACCATTGCACTCCTGGGTATTTACCCCAAAGATACAGATGTAGTGAAAAGAAGGGCCATCTGTATACCCCAATGTTTATAGCAGCAATGGCCACGGTCACCAAACTGTGGAAAGAACCAAGATGCCCTTCAGTGGATGAATGGATAAGGAAGATGTGGTCCATATACACTATGGAGTATTATGCCTCCATCAGAAAGGACGAATACCCAACTTTTGTAGCAACATGGACGGGACTGGAAGAGATTATGCTGAGTGAAATAAGTCAAGCAGAGAGAGTCAATTATCATATGGTTTCACTTATTTGTGGAGCATAACAAAAAGCATGGAGGACATGGGGAGTTAGAGAGAAGGGGGTTGGGGTAAATTGGAAGGGGAGGTGAATCATGAGAAACTATGGACTCTGAAAAACAATCTGAGGGGTTTGAAGTGGCGGGGGGGGGGTGGGAGGTCAGGATACCAGGTGGTGGGTATTATAGAGGGCACAGATTGCATGGAGCACTGGGTCTGGTGAAAAAATAATGATACCGTTATGCTGAAAATAAATAAATGAAAAAAAAAAGAAAAAAAAAAAAGAAAAGAAAATCCATGAGTAGAACAGATAATGCCTGTAACTTCAAAGGGCATCTCATCTTAAGTGGGATTTTTTGAGTCCTATTGCATAACTCCCATAATGTAGACATAAATTAAAAACTTTTGTAGCCTAGAAGGAAAAATAGTTTCTTAGATGTAGGACACAGAAATACTTCCTGAATGAGGTATATTTGTGTTGCCTCAGTCTAGTAAAGCTTTTTTCTTTTCACATTGCTTTCATGTATGTAATCTCACTAGAAAATCACAAAAAATGAAGACTTAATCATAACAGGAATGGTTTTCCTCATTTTATAATTAGAAAAATATGGCTAATTAATGATAGACTTAATTCACCAGGCTCCAGTTTGGTTGACTGCTAATATAGTAATTTTTTCCCTCCTGTCCTGTATTATATTTTATTAGTGAGTGCATGAAAGAAGTAGATCTTACTTAGGATGGAAAGGAAAGGTAAGATGAGGAAGAAAATAATAAAGAAATAAAAAGAGTTATGGTAGAAACATTCCACTGAGCCTAAGGTTTAGGAAGAAAACTAATGAAAAAATCTTTAAGATGGAAATACTCATGAATATGGCTTTCCCTGGAATACCAGAATTTACTCTTGTGCAATGGCATGTTTGAACATTTCTGGCAATTGTTTCTCTCGAAGCTAACCCCAAATTAGTTTCTCTTTAGAAACTTTGATTTTCATCCTGGTTTGTCCACTTAATTTCTCTTTTGGTACATCATTAATTTGAGTTTTCTTTAATCTGAATTTTAATTTTATTCCATTTTTTAGTCACTTGCATTCATTTTCTTTCCAGATTTTTGAGGTATAATTGACAAAGACTGTGTGTTTAAGATGTGTAACATTATGGTTTTATATACCGATACATTAGGAACTGATTACCACCACCAAGCCAATGAACACATCCATCACTTCACATAGTTTGTTTTTTTTTACACGTATGTGGTGAGAAAACTTAAGAGCCACTGTCTTTAACAAGTTTCAAATATAATGCAGTATTATTAACTATAGTCGCCATGCTATCCATTAGATCCCCAGAATTGTCATTGTATAGCTGAAAGTTTGTACCTTTTTACCAGTATCTTCCTATTCCCTCACACCCCAAAAAGAATTTGAACATGTGTGTGCATATATAATTTATGCATTCATTTGTGTACACACCCTATAAGGTTATATTCAGAAATAGCGCAAATGACCAAGAAGGGCCTACAGTTGATACTGAGACACTTAACATGCTGATTATTGCGCAGTTTTAATGGTTTATCAAAGTTACTACTAATAAAGGGAAATATAAATGGAACATTATTGACATAAAACAAAACATTGCAGATTTTATAGAAAATGAATCTTTTCCTTTGTTTTAAAGAATGCTTAAGTTTCATCTAATAATGAGATGATTTTCAGGGACTTGTGAAATTATTCAAGCTTGTGAGAACATCTTATCATTTACATGATTGCACCTTAAGGAAACAAATTTGATTAATAATATTCAAGGCTGGGCAGTGTCATTAGATGAAAATAAAGGCATCATCTTTTGAAATAATCTTCTAGTTTATTTGTGTTTATTAGAGTATGCTCTATTCAATAAGGTAAGTTAGACATAAATTGTGTTTTGATAAAGATAGACTTGTAATGAAAAAGGAAATGTTGGGGCGCCTGGGTGGCTCAGTGTGTTAAGCCTCTGCCTTAGGCTCAGATCATGATCCCAGAGTCCTGGGATTGAGCTCTGCATCGGGCTCTCTGCTCAGCAGGGGGCCTGCTTCTCTTCCTCTCTCTCTCTGCCTGCCTCTCTGCCTACCTGTGATCTCTGTCTGTCAAATAAATAAATAAAATCTTTAAAAAAAAAAAGGAAATGTTTACTCAAAACATTGCATTTTCTCTGAATAAACATCAAATTCATTATATCCTTCTCACTATAGCTACAGTCATTATAGTAAAAGCCAAAAGAAAAGAGAAAAAGTATTTTTCAATAAACATCTATAGTGTCACATACAAAAATTTGAAACAAGATGCATAATGACTTTATTTTTCACCATGTAAAGGGTTTGAAGGAGTTGCAATCGAATCATCCTGAAAAAGAGCTGATATTCTAATTTGCCAATAGTCTGTGGTAGACACACACTAAATGGAGGAGACAGGACATCAGTCTAAAGGAATACACATAAAGGGGAGATCCTAAGTGATCCAAGAAAACAGGCTGCTGAAGAGTGCCAAATACTTTATATGGTAAATTGAAAATATTGGCAAATATTTTCCTACAAATGCCCTGGGATTCTACTACGTAAGTGGGAAAATGAAACCCAAATGGACAAATAACAATGTTTTCTTACATTACACAGTACTGTAATAATTTAAAAAACCTACTGCCTAACCTTTAACCTAAGCATAGTATCATATAAAAGGTAGGTGCTAATTTAAATACTGACAAAGCAATGCCTTTGTTCTATGCTTACTATTTACTATGCATGTCCCAAAGACATAGAATGTAAAACATATCCACTGTCCAAATCTTACAAATATACTGAAACAGGGAAGGAATAAATGTGTTAAATGGTTAACAGCACTGCAGTTATTAAAATGATATATGTATAAAGACCTCTGTTGTTTTGTCCAGATCCCTTGCAATTATATTATATTATATCATTAGTTGAAAATAAGTAAAAAAAAAAAAAAAAAAAAATATATATATATATATATATATATATATATGCATGCTTCAGAAGAGAGAGACATCATTGGGGACCAGAAGAATAGGCTACTTTTCATAAGGGAGAGAGGCTTTTGTGCTTGAAAAATGAGTGGAGTCTGGACAAGTGGAAGAAGTGAGCTATTTTAGTACAGGAAGCAATGTAAGAAGGTCTTCACAACAGAGTGCTTAAGTTTTTTGTTTTTTGTGTTTTTTTTCAGAGTAGAGCAATTCTGCTAGTAAAAGTTGATAATATGTGGTGATTTGCCTACAAATAGATTATAGAGCTTCTTAAATCAGAAGAAGTATGTGAGTTACGAAGACCAGCACTACATAACCTAAAATGTGTTCTCTAGTCTTGAAGTAATTATGTAACACTTAGGAATAAAGGAGTGTTATAATTATAGCAGTATTTTAAGATTCATCTAGCAGTGGTGTGCTATATAATTTGAAAGAGAGGTGAGACAGAACAATTTGGAACCTAATACCAATGTACAAAGATAAAGATACTGGTGGACCTAAACATGGCAGTTACACACTGGGAGTTGGGGGAGCATTCATTGAATGGAAATGAAAGGTAGTTACAGTAACCAATGCTCTAAGATGTTATTTAGAATCACATACAAAATTCTGTGATTAATTTGATGGGAGGTGGGGGAGGTGTGAACATGTTTTAAAAATAGGAGTAAAAAGGAACCCAATGAGACACTTTGATTCTTAGAAACTAAGTAATTAATAGCACCATCATGAGAAATAGGCATACATAATGTCAGAGTTCTAACTAAGAGCACACAGAAATGGGATTTAAGATTATGCATTTTAGTGCTAATTTTGTATCCAAACCCTCAATGTAATCTAGGATAAATCATGAATTTTTTAGACTTTAAAAATCCACCCTTAGGTAATTCTGAAGGCCATATTAGTTGTCAAATTATGTTCTAATTTTTTATATTATGGCAAATATTAATAACTTTGACTTAGAACTTTTTTGGCAAGGATGTTAGGGGATACATGTAGAATTATCCAGAATGTAGTTGCAAAAATATGGAAGTGCTCCTGAGAAAGTTGTATTAGGGCCAGGGTTCTCCCATAGGATTTTGATAAAACTTGGAGACATTTTTGGTTGCTATAACCAGGGAACTGCTACTGGTATCTAGTGAGTAGTGACCAGAGATGCTGCTAAATATCCTATAAAGTATCTCACAGCCCTTACAACAAAGAGTTTTCTGGTTCAAAATGTCAGTAGTGCTTAGGTTGAGAAACACTAGGCTAGATATCATCATCTTAGATTAGAAGCATTAAAGTTGCCTGTATAGACAGACCAAACCAATGTAAGTTGACTCTGAAGTGTGGTGGTTTCAAATCTGTCTCATATTCTTTTCTTTGTGCATAAGTTCTAATTATCTACTTAAACTTACTTGTATAGTTGTAAATCACTATTCATTAGCACACCAAATTATAATCTCCATGGATTCACTACTGTCTATTCAGTGCTTAGCATAGTGTCTAACCAGTGTTGCACAAGGAAAATATAGTTGTGAAGTGAAGAAAACAACATAGAATTTTTATTATGATTAATATTACAGTTATTTTTTATTTAAATTCAATTAGCCAACATATAGCACATCATTAGTTTCAGATGTAGTGTTCACTGATTCATCAGTTGCATATAACTGACAGCCACATGCAGAAGAATGAATCTGGACCATTCTCTTAACACCATACACAACAATAAACTCAAAACTGATGAAAGACCTAAATGTGAGACAGCAATCTATCAAAATCCTGGAGGAAAAAAAAGGCAGCAACCTTTTCTATTAGAGGCACAGTAACTTCTTCCAAGACATGTTATTAAAGGCAAGAGAAACAAAAGCAAAAGTGAACTGTTGGAACTTTATCAAGATCAAAAGCTTCTGCACAGCAAATGAAACAGTCAATAAAACTAAAAGGCAGCCTACAGAATGGGAGAAGATATTTGGAAATGACCCATCAGATAAAAGGCTGGTAACTAAGATCTATAAAGAACTTATCAAGCTCAACACCCAAAAAGCAAATAATGTAGTCAAGAAATGGGGAGAAGCTCTCTGCCTACTTGTGATCTCTGTCAAATAAATAAATAAAATCTTTAAAAAAAAAAAAAAGAAATGGGGAGAAGACATGAACAGACATTTCTCCAAAGAAGACATACAAATGACCAACAGTCACATGAAAAAATGCTCACATCACTTGTCATCAGGGAAATGCAAGTCAAAACCACAATGAGATACCACCTCACATCAGTCAGAATGGCTAAAGTTAACAAGACAGAAAACCACAAATTTTGGCAAGATGTGAAGGTGAACACTCCCACACCATTGGTGGGAATGCAAGCTAGTATAGATACTCTGGAAACCAGTATGAAGGTTCCTCAAGATGTTAAAAATAGAGCTACTCTATGACCCAGAAATTATACTGCTGGGTATTTACCCCAAAGATACAGATGTAATGAAACAAAGGGGTTCTTGTACCCCAATGTTCATAAGAGCAATGTCCACAATAGCCAAACCGTGGAAGGAGCTGAGATGTCCTTCAACAAATGAATGGGTAAAGAAAATGTTGTTTATATATACAGTGGAATATTACTCAGCCATCAGAAAAGATAAATACCTATCATTTACATTGATGTGGATGGAACTGGAGGGTATTATGCTAAGTGAAATAAGTCAGTTAGGGAAAGACAATTATCATATGGCTTTACTCATATGTGAAATATAAGAAATTGCACAAAGGATCATAGGGAAAGGGAGGGAAAACTGAATGGGAAGCTATCAAAAGAGAGACAAACCATGAGAGACTTCTGACTCCGGAAAACAAACTGAGGGTTGCAGAAGGGGAGGGAGTAACTGGATGATGGGCATTAAGGAGGACACGTTATATAATTATTTTAACTTACTTCCAAGATGGCGTACATGTTTTCAGGAATAGATATTAATTACTTATTCCAAAATTAGATATTAATTGCTAATTAATGAGTGATGCATTGCACATATTGGATGTCCTCCATACATTTTTTTTAATGAATACTTATTGTATGGGACAGATGGAGTAGGGGGCTTAAGGAATTATATTTTCATATGAAGACATTTAAAGACTAAAAAGAAATAATTCATTTAATACTAATGGCCATTGTGTATCTTATTCCCAGTTTTTTTGATATTATAGCATATTATTATATTTAGCTGTATACTATGAACTTTCGTAGACATATGTATTAATGTTAAAGGTGAAAATGAACTCATATAGACAATATGTTTGATACTACTACTAAAATATTTAATAAGTATCTCAATCTTAGCATGCTTAAAATAGAACCCATGTTCTTACCCATTTGGGGACATAGCATCACCCAAGCTCCCTGGAGCTTAAGCTCAAACCTAAATATTATTTTACTCTTTCCCTCTACCTACGATCCAAAGAAACGATACTTATTATGTTTTTTTGTTTTTTTTTTTGTTTGTTTTTTTTGTAAAATAAAGAAGGAATCAATTTGCTTTTCTTGCTAATCTCCACATTAGGATACTGCTGTCCACACTACATTACTACACTATTAACTAGCCTCCCTGATTTCACACTTAGTGCCAACTCCCCATTCTCTTTACAGCAGCCTAAACAATTTAGAAAAATCACAAGTTAATTTATGGCATTTCTGCTTAAAGATCTACAACTCTCAGGGCACCTGGGGGCTCAGTGGGTTAAGCCTCTGCCTTCAGCTCAGGTCATGATCTCAGGGTCCTGGGATCGAGCCCCACATCAGGCTCTCTGCTCAGCAGGGAGCCCGCTTCCTTCCCTCCCCCGCCTACTTGTGATCTCTGTCAAATAAATAAATAAATAAATAAATCTAAAAAAAAAAAAGATCTACAACTCTTTGGATTTATTTAGTGCAAACTCATTAGTACAGCACAATGGATTTTTTGGTTGCCTTACTGGGATCATTTCCTATCTTTTGCATGGAGGATTCCTACAATTCTGGAGAAAGTGGCTCTATCAGGGAAGGATCATGAAACTAAAAAGCAAAAAATCTTGCGAGTGCATGTTACATCCATGAGCATAAAGATTAATGAGGGGACAGTATACTATTTAAGCCTGTTTAATCAAAGTGAAGTTATGACCAAGAGTATTCTAAAGAAGTAGGCATTAAATACTTTTATCTTAGGATGCCTTTGTACTCTTAAAAAAGTGTTGGTCATGGGTTGCCTGGGCGGCTGATTCATGTAAGCATCCAACTCTTGGTTTAGGCTTAGGTCAAGATCTCAGCATCATAAGATCAGCCCCACCTCATGCTCTGGACTCCATGCTCAGCACAGACTGTGCTTGAGATTCTCTCCTTTTCCCTCTTCCTCTCTTCCTCTGCCCCTCTCCTGCCTCACATGCACACTCTTTCTCTCTAAAATAAATAAATAGTATCATTTAAAAAGTAAATAAATAAAGTATTGGGTAAGACACAAAGCTTTTGCTTATGTGACTAAATCTATCAATATGTTAATTATTTTTAAATAGCATTAGTAAACTAATGACTTGTTAACATGAATAATTTATAAAAGTAACCATTTTCTAAGACAATATACTGAGTGAAAGAATGGCATTGTTTCACATTTTTGCAAATCTCTACAACACCTGGCTGACGTTAGACAAATTCTCATACCTGCTTCTGTAGTCAATCTGCTACAATTTTTTTTTTAACTTCCTGAAGAAAATCTGAGCTCACCAGAATTTGCAGTTAGTAAAAGAATGAATATGTCAATAGCCTTTCATATACTTGTGTATAGTCTGTTGATACTACACCAAAACTCAACCAGTGGTCATTTCTTCAAGGATAATTGCAATGTGGAATCTAAAAGCATATCAATAAAGTTTTCGTTATTTTTTCTTATATTTAAAAATCCAGTGGTGGAATGCCTGGGTAGCTCAGTTGGTTAAGTGTCTACTCTCTGCTCGGGTGATGATTCTAGGATCCAGATACCGAGTCCCTCATTGGGTTCATTGTTCAGAAAGGAGCCTGCTTCTTCCTCTGCCTGACACTCCCCCTACCTGTGTGCTTGCTCGCTTGCTCTCTCTCTCTGACAAATAAATAATAAATAAAATCTTTTAAAAATAAATACGGGAGGAGGTGGGAGGATGGGCGAGGCTGGTGGTGGGTATTAAGGAGGGCACGTATTACATGGAGCAGTGGGTGTTATATGTAAACAATGAATCTTGGAACACTGCATGAAAAGCTAATGTGTTGTATGGTGACCGACAGCACAATAAAAATAAAATAAAATAAAATAATAAAAACCCAGTGGTCTATATAGCACTTGGATTAGAGCTGTTAATCATACAAGGTTTTGTAATATTATACATTAGTCATATAAGAAATAGTGGCTTCCTGGTTTTGGCAGATTTTCCAAAAGTTAGTTTATTTTATTACAATGTAAAAAATTGCATATGTTAATATTATCACATATTTTAGAAATGGCTCTCTGTGGAAATTTCACTCTCGTTGTGGCAGATACAAATTTTCTAAAGTTTACTTGAAAGTGTAGGTTTTACCTTTGGCCACAAATACTGCTAATTACTTTAAATATATATAGTTTCACTTAGGTTCATATTCTGAATAAGCATAGTTTTTCTGCCAGTCATTCTTTCAATTAAAAATTGTGTTCCATGGGGCGCTTGGGTGGCTCAGTGGGTTAAAGCCTCTGTCTTCAGCTAAGGTCATGATCCCACAGTCCTGGGATCTCTGCTCCATGGAGAGCCTGCTTCCCCACCCTCCACCCTCTCTGCCTATCTCTCTGCCTACTTGTGATCTCTGTCTGTGAAATAAATAAATAAAATCTTAAAAAAAAAAATTGTGTTCCATGATAAAAGAGGAAGTTCAATTAAAAAATTTAAATATCCCTCAAGTGCTTTTCCTGTCATATTTGGCCTACAACAGAAGAGTTTTAAGAATATTTTCCTTATTTAAACAATCAGAATATTTTTAAAAGTTACAAAGCCAGGGGTTGAGATTTAAGAAAATTAGTAATTTTTTACTACGTCATGGACATTCTTAATGGAAACTGGCACTTTTTGTTACCACAGTTGAATGGCACTGACGAATAAAAGGACTGTTTATACAGTTTGATTTTACTGCCTTGATTTTTATAAAAACACCAGCATATTTGCCCACTATTATTTCTGTGTCATTAGTGCAAATGTCAAAATAGTGAAAAGGGAAAATAGTTGTCTTTGCATCATTTAAAAAATCTTTTTGACTGCACGTTCCCCTAAATGTCTCGGGGATTCCCAGGGCCTGGGAAAAGCTATCCTAACCATTCCGATAGACTACATAGCCCTATATTAGCCACTTACTGTTTTATCTCCTCTATTCAGGACAGACTTTAACTATGTTCGTCTAATACTTAACCATTGCACATGTTTTTCCAACTTTCTACTACTCTGTCTATGGACTTTTTATATTGTTTTCTACTCATAAATTAATTCTCAAGCCAAATGCTTTATCTTTAGGCGATCCCCCTTGATGGCCACACCTTCTAGTCCTCTCCATGTTTAAAAAGCATTTTTCTATGACTTTACTAACTTTTTCTCCCAACATTTGGAATAAGATTTGGCACATAGTGGGTATATAATTAGCACTTACTGAATAAGGTAACAAATTTCTATTAAGAACCATTTATTTGAGTAGCTGCGCTATTTTAATAAATATATAATTTTTATACAATTTAACTAGTTAACACTTATTTTGGCACCAAAAATATCCCTCTCACTCTCTATTCACCCCTTTTAAGGATTATTTCAATTTGTTCTCTTAAACCCCATCTTTATTCCTAAAAATATAGCTTCCAACTGACCAGAGGTAATACTTTTTTATAACTAGAAGAAACATTATTTATTGCTACATCTGTTGGTTTATTTGTTAAATAGATGGGGGGGGGGGCAGGTTTTTAAATGTACTTGACACCTGCCACAAAATTTTGATGTAGAGGGTGATGACTTTTGGGCTGGGAAAAAGTAGAAATTACATCCTCCTATACAAAATATTGTAATAAAATAGACATTTTCCTTAGCTGTTAAAATAATTTGCTTCTTCCAGCATGTAAGAGAAACAAGCTTACTCTAGTAGTGGTGGTATAAGATATGATTTGCTTCAATGTTACTATTAAGTTGATTTTTTTTCTTCCATTTCATTTACCTTGTTAGTTAACTGAAGGGTAACAGGATAGATCAGGTAATACAAAAAAGAATTGAAGACATAAGTTCTAGCCATATTAAAAAATGGTTTGTGACTGTCACAAACTGCTAAGGGAAAAAAACTGTAGTCTGACACAAATTACATCCTACACACTAACTTGCATTCATTGTAATGGTATATAGGTCCTAGGCTCTATTGGATCTGAATAAGAGGAATGTTAGCTCACCACTCACTATTGTTTGATGGCAGTTGTCCTATTCTAATGAGACTAGAAGTAAAGCCATTGCTATTTTTTCTAGATAAGGCAGGACAAAGCAGATCAACATCTGCTGTCTTACCTCAGTCATGTGTGGCTTGTTAGTTAGAGAAGAAATAATGCTGCTAGTACTCTACAATTCCCACCTCTGCTGCAAAAGGCACAGTGATTTTTTTGCTGTACAAAAATAGTTGCTCTTAGTCTTGTCATACAAAACCATTTAACACAGCTGATTTGGTATTATGTCACCAAAATTTCAAATAGAATAACTGTATTCTCGTGCCAGCATCAGACTGCATTGTGAATTTCTTTTCTAGCTTTTATTGTTTTACACTCATAAAAGAAGGGTGGGAAGAAGAGGAAATATGTACGTACACACACCCCTCCCAAATACTTCTAAATAATTCAGAGAGCTAAAAATCTTGTGTTTGCTAGCAAACAAGCAGTGCTAACACTTACATACTCCATTTTCTCTGCTTCACTTTATCAGATAAAACCAAACTGGACACCGAGTTCTATTTTATGTGCACTGCATAGGGAATTAGCCCTGCAGTTTCCAGGGACAACAGCAAAAATTGTGTACTGGATTTCTTTGGTGTGATGCGAAGTGACTCTTAAATATTTCCAAGTAAGCTGGTTTAGGGAAATTGAAATATTTCTTAGGAGGTTAAAAAGGGGTAAGACATTGTTTTGGGTCATTTCATAATAATCTTCTGTTAGGACCTTTGTTTTCCAGAATGACTCTTTTTTCTATTTGTAGTTTCAAACTCAAAATAATTATTGCAAATACATAGCTATATACCCAAAGAGAACAAATAATTTTCCCTTTATGATGTTTAAGCAATTAGAACAAGTTAAGTGCTGATAATGTGCAAGCTTTTTTTCTTTATAATTTGATATTTAGAAGACATTTGTATGTGCTTTTTATAAGCATTGTGATTTTCCTTTTTTAAAAAAAATTAAGTCTAAAATTGCCTATATTGAAGGAAATAAAAGTAGCTAACATAAATTGATTGCCTGTAAGGCAATAAATTTTACATTGGTGAGGTGTTGTATGAAATAGGCATATTTCTTTCATTTCACAGTTGAAGAATTAAGTTCAAAAGAGCAAAATGTTACTGACCATGGTAGGGCTGAGTCTGCTCTGACCTCAAAGTACCTGCTCAATGACTTACCCAGTCTTTTCTCTCTTTGGAATCCGATTAGTGATTCATAACTGCTCTCTCTCTTCATTACCAAAGTATTCCTGAAGTAAAGAATGAAAAGGACAATGAAGATCATTATAAATTACAAAAAAATGGTCCTCTCAATTGATGCAGAAAAAGCATTTGACAAAATCCAGCATCTGTTCCTGATTAAAACACTTCAAAGTATAGGGATAGAGGGGACATTCCTGAACTTCATCAAATCTGTCTATGAAAGACCCACAGCAAATATCATCGTCAATGGGAAAAAGCTTGCATCCTTCCCATTGAGATCAGGAACATGACAAGGATGCCCACTCTCACCACTCTTGTTCAGCATAGTTTTAGAAGTCCTAGCAACAGCAATCAGACAACAAAGGGAAATAAAAGGTATCCAAATTGGTAATGAGGAAGTCAAACTCTCTCTCTTTGCAGATGACATGATTCTTTATATGGGAAACCCAAAAGACTCCACCCCCAAACTACTAGAACTCATACAGCAATTCAGCAACGTGGCAGGATACAAAGTCAATGTACAGAAATCAGTGGCTTTCTTATACACTAACAATGAAAATACAGAAAGGGAAATTAGAGAATCACTTCCATTTACTATAGCACCAAGAACCATAAGATACCTGGGAATAAACCTAACCAAAGAGGTAAAGGATCTGTACTCAAGGAACTACAGAACACTCATGAAAGAAATTGAAGAAGACACAAAAAGATGGAAGACCATTCCATGCTCTTGGATTGGAAGAATAAACATTGTTAAAATGTCTATACTGCCTAGAGCAATCTATACTTTTAATGCTATTCTGATCAAAATTCCACCGGTATTCTTCAAAGAGCTGTACAGAATCAGAAGAGGCCCCGAATCACTAAGGAAATGCTGAAAAACAAAAATAAAACTGGGGGCATCACGTTACCTGATTTCAAGCTTTACTACAAAGCTGTGATCACCAAGACAGCAGGGTACTGGCATAAAAACAGACACATAGACCAGTGGAACAGAGTAGAGAGCCCAGATATGGACCCTCAATTCTATGGTCAAATAATCTTCGACAAAACAGGAAAAAATATACAGTGGAAAAAAGACAGTCTCTTCAATAAATGGTGCTGGGAAAACTGGGCAGCTATATGTAGCAGAATGAAACTCGACCATTCACTTACACCGTACACAAAGATAAACTCAAAATGGATAAAAGACCTCAATGTGAGACAGGAATCCATCAGAATCCTAGAGGAGAACATAGGCAGTAATCTCTTCGATATCAGCCACAGCAACTTCTTTCAAAGAAATAGTCATAATAAGAAATCTAACATAATGGGATAAGGTTTAGCAAGAGGGTTGAGAATTTAAAACAAAACAAAACAAAAATGACTGCTGGTATAGTATTTAAAGCCATGTGTAACTATTACAGGAGAGAGAAAGAAATAGAAAATAGTATATACAAATATTTTACTTAGTATATACAAGTGTATAAGTATATAATACATATATAAGATTATAAGTTAGACTTCCATAGACTACTGGAGAATGTTTGCTCCTTTTGTTTAATTTTGTAGACTTTACAAATTGTGTGATTTGGTAGCCTTCCAGGTTTAGATATTGTTAGGCTTTCTTTATTTAACAACATATATTTCTCTCTAGCAACACTGCTTTACTTGTTACAATTTTGCATCTCTTTTTGCCCTAATTAAAACATATATATATATATATATATATATATATATATATATATATACACTTCATTCTAAAAACTCTTTTTCAAATGAAGCATATTAAAATAACATTCCTTTTAAAAATATATATTTTTTCCAAATGTATTCACATTTAGAGAGCAATCCTTAGTAATCTGAGTATCACATACTTAGTGCCACTTTGCATGCAGTGTTAATGATCCCAAATAACTTCATGATGTCAGGTTGTAGCATTACCAGTCAGACCTAGTTTTGATTATGTCTTTTTTCCATTTTTACCAGAATTTCTGAGTATGATCTTGGTTTTGATCTCAAATCAACAGCAAACAATAAGAATAGATATAGAGCTATGGCAGTTACTAAGTGCTATCTAAGGATGAAGAGTATGACAAACTTTGTATAAGCCATGAATTTACTTAGAATCTACTTTGTTTAAAAACAGCATCATTTATCACTGTCCTAATATCCAGATAATACAGAAACTTCTTCAGTGCTGAAAAAATACATTTTTTAAATATAGACACTAATTTATGTTTAACTGTACATTGAATAATGAGAATCTAAAGCTTAGGATTGGTACAATAAAATAAATAATGAATTTATTTAAATTATAAATAAAAACTCTTGAATTTTACCTAAATAATCAAACCACTGTGAAGGTATTTGAAAAGGCATAAAAATTATGAAATATGTTGCTTTATTATGATCTTTCAGAACTGCTCTAAATAAAATTATGTAAGTCGTATTAAATAGCTGTAAACTGAATTGTTGGATTTTAGAAAAATAGGGCAAGTGTTTCCTTAGAATGTTATAAAGCATATTGTGTTTCAAAATAAAATATTGGCATTTTTCCATGATACTTTGCATCTCCTACTGAGTATAAAACTTCTTTTTGAATTGTATTTAAGTATGATAATTAGTTTAACACTTGTATCTAAAATATCTACAAATTTTCTTGCACTGTTGGTGGAAATGCAAACTGGTGAAGCCACTCTGGAAAACAGTATGGAGTTTCCTCTAAAAGTTTAAAGAAAAAAACTACCCTATGATCCAACTATTGTACTACTAACAGTAATAATACTGTATTTACCCAAAGAATACAGAAATACTAACTCAAAGGGTTACATGCACCCTGATGTTTATAAGCAGCATTATCTATAATAGCCAAATGATTGAAATAGCCCAAGCATCCATTGGCTGATAAATGGATAAAGAAGTGGAGTGGAATATTACTCAGCCCTTAAAAAGAACAAAATCTTGCCATTTGCAATGACATGCTAGAATTAGAGAGTATTATGCTAAACAAAATAAGCCATAGAAGGGAAATACCATATGATTTCACTCATATTTGTAATTTAAGAAACAAAACAAATGAGCATAGGGGAAAAAAGAGAGAGCAAGGGCAAACCAAGAAACAGACTATTGAGAAAAAACTGATGGTTACCAAAGGGGAGGCAGGTGGGGGGATGGGGGAAGCAGGTGATGGGAGTAAGGAGCGCACTTTCTGTGATGAGCACCAAGTGTTGTATAGAAGTGTTGTATACCTGAAACTAAGATTACACTGTATGTTAATTAACTGAAATTTAAATTAAAACTTTTTTAAAAACCTACAGATTCCATGAATATTAACATAAATAAGTGCATGGTTTCTGAATGATCTACATTATAAACAAGCAGAAAATATATATTATTTACTTATTAGGAAAAAAATGGATATAATAATTCTAGAATATTGAACCATTTGTTGATTTAACAAAGTATATCTACAGTCTACACAAAGGTGCTGGATCTTGTCTGGTGTTACTTAAGTTCTTCCCTGTGATACTCTGATATGGGGGCCAAAATGAAAGCAAACACAAAGTAAAATGAAGCATATTATTGAAATAAATGAATTTTGTCTTTTTCTTAGAGTTTCAAATGTATTCATATTTATGTTGCTCCTATACACAAAGTGTAATTTCAAACTATTTTCACTTAATTAGGGTGAACAAAGATATAATCATTTAAAGATATTTTATTTTGATATTTATTAAATTATTATGTTTAATTCTGCACTAAACTCAATTTAAAAAATTAATAAGTTAGTTCACTGAAGTAGAAGGATACCAATTCAGTAGGAAAAAAAATCAGAAAAAAACAACAGCAACAACAAAACCCCCCATATACCAGGAAATATGAGTTAGAAAATGTGAAAAAAATCCCCTCAACAATAATGACAAAAATTAAACCCCTAAAAATCAGTATAACAATAGACACATGAGACTTATGTTAAGGAAAGAAAATATTTTTGTGGAATAAAAAATAAGTCTTGCACATAGGAAAAAGAGAACATGTTCCCCTTGCAGCAGAACTTTTGCAAATAAGAAAGCTTCTCCAGATAAAAATCACTCAAGCAAAGCAGAGAGACATTTATTCAAATTGCATGAGGAATGATGATAAAGTATCAATTCTGCTGAACAGTATGATATACAATAGGAATGACCTACTCTTTGTCCTTAGGAATTGTCAATTGCAAATTAAATATATTTAAAAAAATATCTTTAAAGCTCTCCCTTTTTTCTCATCAGAAAACATATTAGAATTATAAGACTTATATTCTTACTGAGGATGTTTTGATGTGAACCATTCATCATTTATGATGATATCACAACTTGGGCAAGAATTTTTATTTGAAAACTCAGGAGAAATATCTTTTGGAAAGAAAAAAATCTTTCAGGCTTGGAAGGATAAACCTACATTATCAGGCAATTCCTACTGCAAACACAAGCTTCTATAATGTACAGTAAATGGTCTGCATTAGATTTCTCTTTCATTATAATATTAAGCTTTATTTTATTTAAATGTAAATGTAGAAATAGAAATAGAAATAGAAATATATAATTATCCTCGATATTGCCCAAGTACTTTCATTCTAATGATGTTGAATTATGAGTATTATTTCACTTTAAAAGAGATGCGTGCCCATGGGGTTGAGATTGTGAGCAATGAATGATACAGCTCAGTGTGATGAGATATGTTAGCTGTGCCAGTTACTGATTCAAAAAGCCTGGAGAATCCAGTAGGGCTCTAACGTTCTGTGAGTTTCATATTAATAGGACATTCCTGCTACAACTGAGAGGTTGAGCAAGATCTTGGACAAGTCTACGAAAGAGAGTAAAGAAAGGAAATTTAATTGACCAGCTCCCTCCAACCTCCTATTTTTGGTTGGTTAAGGTTGATCCTGCCCTGCCATGCTCTTCATCTGGCCCTGACTGGCCACTTAGGAAGTTAGATTCCATGTTTCCCAGTGTGGTGTTTCATCTAAATCAAATATGGAAGGATGTGCTGTGGTGGGTGCTAACCTTGATAGAGAAAGTAGAAGGCAATCTCAGCACATGTGAGAAAGCATATCATGTTTATGTTTAATATAAAATTTGTCTCAATATTGTAAATAAAATCATTAAATAGATACCGTTTCTGTGATCAATATTTTTCCAAATATAAATGTGAAATTTTGCAGATACATTATCAGTTGCTAAAAACAAAGTAAAACAAGCTCCCTCTAATGAAATATTCTTTCCATTTTGATCAAAATAATGACCAATTTAATCATATTAAATATAAGTCATTAGCATTTTGTTTAGACTCCATTGTATGAATTCTGATTGAAAAATAGTTAATAATATGAAAGTGAAAAAAGCCAGATAGTAATAAACTCTAATAAAAAAGAGTTCATTAGGAAATTATGCTTTCAGATAAAATTTTATGAACGTTTTTATCTCATTCTTCTCTTTGTCTTTGTCCATCTATATGTCTCTGTATGTCTCTCTCTTTTTTAGTTCTCTGTCTCATGTGTGTGTTCGTATATCTCTCTATTTATGGACTTTGAATTTAACATATTTACAAAAAATTTCTCATGGTTCCATCTATAATCTCTTTCAAATACCTAAAATACTGAAGTATTCGTATCACTAAACTGAAAAAAAAGACCTATGACTCTCTGGTGATTTTTATATACTTAACAGAAAGAACATTGCCCTGGGAAATGGGATAATCAATGCTTTCCCCACCCTCCTCTTTAATTCAATGGCTCATTTTGAATAGATATCTTAACTTCTCCTAGAAAAATGGCTCAGGATAAAATAAGCACAGTTATTTTTCTTCAGGATGCAAGACTGTATTCAACTGTATTTTGCTCTTAATCTATTTCCAGTTCAGGTCTGAGATCCTAAATGAAATTCAGAAAAGGTCAAGTATAAACTTCTCAGATGCCAAGTTTATTTACTGATTGATACTAATAAGAATCAGTTTCACTTTAAATAGTGATAAAAAGTGTGAAACCTCAAATATATATAATAATTTATTGGCTAAGTGCTGTGGATACATAATTTCACAAAAACTACAATTCTTTTCCTTTTTCTTCTTGTAAAATATATTTTATTCAAATGAGCATTAGTGGTAATATAGAATCTTGTGAGTATTTGTCTTCATATCTACAGAATATATGGTGGGAGAATAACTAGGTGTGAGTGGATTTATCTCTGCTTCTGAGATGCTTTGGTCCAAAGTTCTCCAAACATTTGGTCATGGATCCCTTACTCAAAGGAAAAAAAAAATCAGCAATTCCACCTTTATTTATGAGTTACACAATTATTTATATACTGCTTATTAACATATCAAATAGATAAGCCATATGAAATACAAATATGAAATACAAAATCTTTAAAAAAAAACAAAAAAGAATATGATTTGGGGGCACCTGGGTGGTAAGTTGGTTAAGCATCTGACTCTTTTTTTTTTTTTTAAGATTTTATTTTATTTATTTATTTGACAGAGAGATCATAAGTAGGCAGAGAAGTAGGCAGAGAGAGAGGAAGGGAAGCAGGCTCCCAGCTGAGCAGCAAGCCTGATGTGGGACTCGATCCCAGGACCCAGAGATCATGACCTGAGCCGAGGGGAGAGGCTTATCCGACTGAGCACCCAGGCGCCCAAGCATCTGACTCTTGATTTTGTTTCAGCTCATGATCTCAAAGTCAGGAAATCAAGTCGAACATTGGGCTCCTCACTCAGCAAGGAGTCTGCTTGAGAATTCTCTCCCTCTGCCCCTTTCCATCCTCTTGCATGAGCGTGATCATGCTCTCTCTCTCTCTAAAATAAATAAATCTTAAGAAGAATATAATTGTCATATTATCGTACTCTCTGTCATTACATTGTGTGAGCAAGGAAGAATACCTCTGACACTCAAGTAATCTATTCTGTCAAATCTTGGTTCTTCCCCACTCAATTTTGAAAACAAATGCAACAGTGACAAACTGAGAAGGCCATGGTGACTAGAGGTCCAGATGTCACAGAGACAGATATCTTGGTCATCCCATCAGACTTATGTATAAGAATAATATTAAAATCAACATTTTAACAGATGAAGAAATGGAAGTTAAGTAACTTACCTCAAAATTACTTTGGAATAAATACAAGTCATGGGAAATATACCCAAATAGTTGTATCCTAGAATATCTGTCTTTAACTACTATCCAGTTTCCAGAGGATGCTTTGACATCCACCTGTGATTGTAATACATGTGACCAACCTGTTAGTTCATTCCTGGAACTCACTGTCCAATGTAAGTTCTACACTTGGATTAAAAACCTTTTATGTCAGTTCTAGTTAAAAAAACACACACACCAAACAAAACAAAACAACAAACAACAACAACAAAAAAAAAACAGCCAAAACAAATGAACAAACAAACAACAAAACAACTGCCTTAAATGTCCTAAAAGCTAGACAATTCCTAAGAGTTAATGTCTTCCTGGATATGCAATCATGGGGTTTTCACTGACTAACCTATTTGACAACCAACTGAACTTCTATCATGGCCCAGGGGCTGTTAGCAATCTAATTTTCACTCTGAAAGGAAAACAGATTCCACCGAAGACAATAGGAAATGAACCATAATGATCCTGCCTATATGAGAATTTCCCTATGATTAGTATGCACATATTTTAGAAAAATATCACTAGAGAGAATAGGTTTTCTGAACAATAGAAATATACTATTTTTCTCTAGGAGTAAATTGTATCCATGAAGATTATATTTCTATAATAAGAATAGGGTACATAAAGACTGGACCATCAGTTTATCTGAGTACTATTTATACCAAGGTTTCCAGAGTGCCGGGAGGCCCGGTTTTGCCATGTATCAAACTTGAGAAGATAATCTAATGCACTTTGGGTAGAAAGCTTTACTAAAAGGGCAGATGGTCAGAATTCTCAGAAGGCATAGACCCGGGCATGCAGGGCACACTCTTGCAAGCAATAAAGACTCATTGCCAATGAAACCAGATGTCCCAGCATCTGTGTGTGCTTCCACTGAATGACAAAGATGAGGAAATGACAGTGTTGAACCCTCAGATTCCATGGTTCTGCAGCAAACAATGCTAGAATTATGATGTTAGGCCTCTTCCCTTTGAATCCTGCTTTTCAATGCCTATTACCAGAGATCTCAGGGAAGACAGGGATGTTCAGGAAATTCTTTAAATTGCCTGTGACCCAATTTATGAGATTTTTTCCTACAGTAGAAGAGGTAGTCTAAAGCCTAGAATAGACTATCAATCTACCTATTCTTTCTTTCTTTCTTTCTTTCTATCTATGTATCTATCTATCTATGTATCTATTTATCACAGAAATGCTCAATCCAATTAATGCATTATAGTTCTAATCTCTGGTTCACTAGGCCTGGAGAGATCCAGGGGCTCTACAGAAGAACCCTTGAATAAGGACTTAGTGCTCAGAAGCATAGCAGAATACCAAGGAAACTCTGAAAACTCTGTCTTTAACCAGCCTCCCGTGTTGTTCTTGCCCAATGCACAGGCTGTCTCAAAATAAGCAAAGTCAATGGAGATCATGGAGTTTCCCACTTGAAATCAGTGATCAATGATGAGTCATTCTTGACAGTCCAGGAATTCATAACATAGCATTCTGGTATTGTTCACAAAATAGGATATGGCCTTTGGAATGGGGTTCAGAGGCTGGGATCTGGAGCTTAGAATTTCAGGTTAGAACAAAATGTTGACTAGAACACAAAAGAATGGCAAACATTCATTTGAAGGAATAAGGTCATTAATTTAGAATTAGACTAGCAAAAAGATTATTTTATGCTAAAATCTAGTGAAATTAATAGAACTTCTAAATAGCTTCCCCACTGAGGCTAGAATCTAGTGTGTCCTAGTAAGCCAAGATATGACTAAACTTGTTTTTTATCATCAATTGGCACCGTCTTAGAAGAAATAGAATGTAGAAATCAAACAAAAATAACCCAAAACAAAAGTAACAGGACCTGGCAATGTCCTAACCCATTTTGCACTTTCTCCTCAGTACTCATTTGAAGAGTCCCATCTTTTCATTGCTTTTATTTCCTTAAGACCAGTCTTACAGATTCTAAATGAAGTCCTTGATATAAGTTAAAAAAAAAAATATCTGACCTAGCAACATTCATAGGATCAGTGGTTTTCAACAGCCATTATTCCGGGTAGTGACTTTGGCCCTGGATCGTGGGGCAGATGAGGATGACAAAGAGTCACAGTGATGATAAAAAGTTAAAACCCCAGATCCTTGAGAAAAAGATGGAAAGCCCCACTTCAGTCAGACAACCCACCATGGCATAATTTGTTTGTGCAGTAATTACTGTGTTAATTTTTATTTGGGTTGGGTTAGAAAGGTCTGTTTTGACATTGACATAACAGTTAACAGCCATTCAATAAACATACATTGAGCCCAAGTTTTTCAGTAGTAGATGAGTGAGACAACAAAGTAGTATGAGGTATAATTAGTGTGCTTGTTTTATACTCTTCTGCATTTTTTTTCATGTTTGTTTTATCTTATCTGCATCAAGCTAAAATGTCATTAAGTTAGTATGACATTCAATTTTGCACCCTTCAAATGGTAGGACAGTATTTTTGTCTATGGTCTATGTATTTGTGTGGATAAATGCATGAATAGTTGTACAGATGATTAGAAAAGTGGATGGATGGCTAGATATATGATAGATAGATAGATACCACAAGTAAAAATAATAACTTGTGTCACAGGAAAAAAACTTAATTAAAACAAGATGATTAATACAGACAATACCTAAAAACCATATATTAAAGAACTTGGCGAGGTAACAGCTGCATTTATTTCTCAAGAATTTTTCACAGGTTAGATTACACTAATATTCTATTAAGACCAGTGTTTCATTTCTCTTAAGCCACCTGGAATGATATTAAAAATTAGATGTATTGATTAGTGGTCCATGGACAGTATGTTGTCATGTAATTATTCTACTCACATAACAACAGTGTGTCAGCTTATATCAGTCTAGATTTTCATTATACATACACACACACATACACACTTAAAAAATCAGTGTACATGTGGCACCTGGGTGGCTCAGTGGGTTAAAGCTTTACCTTCGGCTCAAGTCATGGTCCTGGGGTCCTGGGATTGAACCCCACATCGGGCTCTCTGCTTGGCAGGGAGCCTGCTTCCTCCTCTCTCTCTCCCTGCCTCTCTACCTACTTGTGATCTCTGTCAAATAAATAAATAAAATCTTTAAAAAAAGAAAAAAATCTTAGAAAAAAATCAGTGTACTTACTGGGACTTAAAAAGTATCTCCAGGGGGGTTGGGGGCTAGGAAAAGAAAAAATGAAAGAAGATGGGATTGGGAGGGAGACAAACCATAAAAGACTCAATCTCAAAAAACAGACTGAGGGTTGTTGCGGGGGAGGGAGTACAGGAGAGGGTGGTGGGGATATGGACATTGGGGATGGTATGTGCTATGATGAGTGCTGTGAAATGTGTAAACCTGGCGATTCACAGACCTGTACCCCTGGGGATAAAAATACGTTATATGTTTATTTTAAAAAATAAATTAATTTTTAAAAAAGAAGTATCTCCAATTTTATAAATGCTCATTTAAATTGTCAATTAATGTCATGTTACTACATTTTTCAAAACCATCCATGCAGAGTAGCTTCCTGATTTTTGTTGGTACTCCGGAATGATTTACCTATTAAAGTAAATTATGAACGATTTATTTATTTTCTACACAAAATTGGAACTATCCATTTTGAAAGAGGAGCATAAGAAAATAACTAACTTTTTCAGTGAAATATTTTTAGGGGCAACCTGGGTAGCTCAGTTAGTTAAGCATCCAGCTCTTGGTTTCAGTTCAGGTCATGATCTCAGGGTCATGAGAGGAAGCCCCAAGTGGGGCTTAGGGCAGAGTCCTTCCTTCTCTTCTCCTTCTGTCCCTCCTTCTGCTTATGCACTCTCTCTGTCTCTCAGACTAGGACTTGTCATTTAATAAATTTTGAATTATATAGGAAGAGAACTACCTAAGAATATTTGGTACATTAATACTATGGTTGCTTTTGTAGATCAATAAAATTATTATTTTATTATTCTTTATTAATAATTACTGATTTTATTATATTTATTATTTATTATTGGTATTTTAATATATTTATATTTATTATAATATATAAATATATATTATATTTTTATATATTTATATATACTAAAATATATCAATATATTTTTAAGTTAAATATTATTTTAAAAAGTAAGTCTGCTAGCAACTGATATAATGGGATTTTACTTCTCAAGTCAGGCATATTAAAGGTGAAGCACAATGATAATAATTAAAGCAAGAACTCTGAAGATTATCTATCTGACTTAAAGTCCTAGATGGATCACTTTCTAGACATGTGACATTGAATAGAGCACTTGTCATCTTAGTGCCTCGGTTTTCATATCTGTAAAATCTGAATACTAGTAAAGTTTTTTTGAGGATTAAAGGAATTAATATGTATGTAGCATGGCATTAGGAAGTTTTGAATTATTCTGACTGTTATAGGAAAGAAGGACTCTAAACTCTTAGACAGGCATTAGTTTAAGTAACACAAAATCTCATACTAGTGTCATTAAATGTAGTAAGTGCAAAGTTGGTGCTCAGTACATGTCAGAGTTGGCATATATTCAGATTATTTTCTTTTCTATAAATGTTGGTTTAAAGTGTCAAAAAGGAAAATAAAATAAAATGCTAATAAAGAAGATTTTTTTAAATAAAAAGCCAACTTCAATATTAGTATACGCTGTATTACTTTGATTTTCTTAACCATTCTAAGTCTTGATTTCTTCACCTGCGAACAGGGATAATAATGCACCTTCCCATGTAGGATTTCTGTGGGGAGTAAATAATAGACTTAAAGACCTGAGCAGAGAGCCTGATATATGTAAAGTTTCCAAATAAAACCTGTTTTTATTATAAGCACAGTTGCATAACATGCTACATTCCTAAACACAGCATAAAACTATTATGAGATATCAGTTATGTGACTTTCGAGAGTTCAGTATAATCTTAAAGTACTAATACCCTGATTATTGCTCTTAGCTCTAAATGAGATATGTTTTTCCCTGTGACTATTACAGATGTTCAGCCAAAGGCCTTGATTATCCATCCACAAGGCCAGCATATTGGTATACCTACAGTCTTTAGGGAAAGAGAGCGAGTTTATATTGATAATGTAAAGAATGCCTTGTGGCAAAATCTGTTCAGTACAAGAATGTATACGCATATGTACATTAGCACACATGTATGTTTCTACTTACTAAATATGCATATCTATTTTTATATTGACTAAAACACAAGGAACATTATATACTTTATATAATTATATTGTAGCTTTATATGTTTCTTTATGATTTAAATAGTTAATATAAGAATAAAAATTATTTACCCTACTTCCTCTTCTTAAAATAAGACCATGTTAAAAGAGAAAACTTCAATTAAAGGTATTGAATATTGTGCATGTAAGTATTTGGCAACATCTAGATATCTGATTATTTCTCTTCCATATTATTTCCATTCCATATTTTTATACTCTTATGTAACCTTTTTATTTTTCCCCTGGAGAAATTTGCATCATAACATGAAGAAAAATCAAATATGTCACTTTTAACTGAATATTGAAGGAGAGATGCAACATACAGAAATTTGTTTTTGTCATTAAATGATTTGTACAATAATATTCTGCTTGTTTTTCTGTAATTGGCAATCAGGATCATACACTTTTTCATCACACATGACCAAAACATGGGAATCTATTCAGCCTTCCATTCTTAATACAGATCTTTATAAATAATAAAATAAATTTTAATGTAATAAGCTATACTATAATATTTAACACTTTATATTTTTTTAAAGATTTTATTTATTTGAGAGAGAGCATGAGAGAGAGACAATGAGTGGGGTTGGTGAGAAGCAGACTCCCCATGGAGTGGGGAGCTTGGAGTTGGGGCTCAATCCCATGACCTGAGCTGAAGGCAGATGCCTAACTGACGGAGCCAGCCAGGCACCCCAGTATTTCACACTTCTTAAAGATAACACAAAGTTCTTCTGATTGCTCTAGCCTTTTTACATGTAGCTTGTTTAAGGTATTTGTCAAAGTGACTAATATATATTTAGATCATGCTTCTGCTATAGGCACAAAATATACCATTCTTATTCTTGAGAAGATAATAATATTTCAGTCTGTCTCCATATTCTTATAAGATTTTACTAATCCTCTTAGCTTCTTCATAAGGTGGATAGAATATAGACTAAACCAATAGAGACGTTGTCGATCAGAGAGAGAAAATAACTTAGGTGCCCAAGTTCACACAGGAGTCAGGAAACAGTCTAAAGATATGAACTTATTTGGGTCCACAATCCCAGAACTCTGTTCATTATAGCAAATGCTATCTGTTTATTGGTGATAAACTGATTGGATTGTGGAGGACTGTACTGATAGTCAAAGTTCATGCATAATAACTTATAATGTAATTTATTTCCTAAATATTGTACTCATTTAAAGAAAAAATGTCTTGCTAAGAATATGACAGTTGTGCTAATTGTGAGAAATCCTACCATTTCAACCAAATGTGTTCTGTAAACAGCAACAACAAAAAAGATTTAAAGTTGGCTAAGAGATTTAGATTAAGAGAAATCACATTTTAAACATAAAGGAAATTCTAAAATGTTTTATTAAACTAGGCTGGGGGAATGAAAAAGTTTTGGTTGAGTTCTCTTGTACTAGAGACAAGGACTCCAGAGAAACTTCATTCTGTTTTTAAAAATCTTCCATGTTGCTCTTGGGTATACAAATAGTCTTGTGTAAAACGAATGTGTTTCTTCTTCATAGAAAGAAATGAGTAGGGTAAGAAAATTACTTTTTCATTTGGATATAAATTCAGTAGTGGTATCACTTACCAGGTAAAAGAAAATAAAGCTACAGGTGTTTGCCCAAAAATCTGATCTCTGGGCCTAAGCAATGAAATCATAAGAACACAAGAATATAGTGAAACCAAACTAGAGAAACCTTCCTCATAAAGCAGAGTGGTAACTCAGAAAGGAAGTATAAACCTTTAGAAACTCAAATATGAAGCAAAGTATGATGGGGAAGCTCTGAGACTATGCTCAACATTCACATAAACCATATTTGCAAACAGCTATTTTGGATATTCAAGTACAATCACAAGTATATCAGATAGGATTCTTTATGTGGCCATTTAACTTTTTTTTTTTTTTTTTTTTTAATTTGATGGGGAAGTCTGACATTCCAGGGCAAGGCCAGCCACAGCCAGAGTACCTGAGAAGTCACTGAAGCCAGAACATCAAGTAGATTGGAAAGACTACTTTCCATTACAATGACTTAGTCAGAAAGCCAACAGTGATTTTATTCTGCATACAGCCTCTTTTCTACTCTGTAGGCTGCTGGGTCATTAAATATTGTTTCAAAAGTTTCACAAACAACATGCAAGAAGGAGAGAATTTCCATTTTCCTCTATATTGAAAATAAAGGAATGCAGCAAAACTATTTTCTAAAAACTAAAATATCAGTCTTAATCATCATTTATTTTAAAATGTTAACTATGAATCTATAAAAATTTTACATAATAAAGAATAGTATGGAGAGAGGTTTTATTTTTGAATATAAGGGAAAGCAAAGCAATATTTAGCTAGAATTTTAAAGAACAAAATGAACATAAACCAAAAAATTTTATAAAGCAAACTTGAACAGTTTAGTACCTTCCAAGGAAGGACCATTAGGACACACACAAAGTCAGACAAAATTAGGGCATTTACTAATTGAATAAGGAGAAACAACACAACATGGAGAACCCTGGAGTAAGCAAGTTTTAGGAGGGAACTGTAGTTTGATTTGGCTTGCATAGGTGATTTGGAAGTTTCAAGGAAGCAGGGATTTGGTCTTGTCTGTGTCGAAATAATTCAGTGATTAAATGTGTTAATTTTTTTTTTTTTAATTTAGGAGGCAGGAAAATTTGAACATGTTAGTCTGTAACTGGTAGAGAAGCAGCAGTCACATTTCCTGGCAAAAAGGAGGGAATTTGGTCCTTTTTGTGATGTGCACAATGTTCTTGTTTTAGTAGGTTTATAGCTATGGTTATGGAGTGCCCTTCTCATGTACTTGATTTTAGGCACATAATGACCTTACAGAGAAACAACAGACCCTAGCTGTGAGCGCCATGCCAACTCCTCCCAGGGGAAAGCTGCCTGGGCTGCTTTTTTTCTGTCTTCAGAACTACTCCAGAATGTGAAACTACAGAGAAAAAGTACAAAAAAGATGAAAACAATGAGAATGAGTTATGGCTATTGAAGGCTCAGAACAGAGATTTATCTTCTAGTAAAGAAAACTGGAGTGAAAACAATTATCAAACTTATATTAAGGCAAAATTTATGGCCCTGAAAGAATAATAAAATCAGCATTAAAACGGTAATACTTAAAAACAAAAATTGTTTGAAAGATACAACATGAAGTTTTACTTAAGTAGGTATTAGAATTCAGAAACAAAAACCTCTTTATAGCTACAAAAGAAGAAAAGATATAAATAGCTTTCATTATCTGCTATGCAAAATAGCAATCAGAAAAATGAACCTCATCACAGAAGATTAGGAACATGTTCAATATATATGGCTCAAAAAGTGAAAAATATTGATAGAATATTTGAAATGTCATATTAACTAGGTCAGTACATATTTATACCAACATTGCCAGATTAATGGAATAAAATAGGAAAACTACCTTCAAAATTGAGAATTTTATTTACCATACAAATTTACCATAGAATATAGGTAACCTTTTAATGAATGGTAACAGGAGAAAGATATAATAATGACAGATTAGGTAAATATTTGGGGAAATTGTAATGCATATGGTTCTTATATATTATTTATGACAAAGCAAAATTCAGTTGAATTAAAAAAGTTAAATGTGAAGAAATAAATTTAGAAAAAGTAAGTATTTGTAAATGTATATCTGTATGGTACACAGATCTTTTTAAGCATTTAGAAAGCATTAAATGAATGGTGGGAACTAGGAAAACATAAAAAATTTGATTAAAATATTTGTAAAACTTTTATACATCTTCTTTTTTTATTTAAATTGAAGTAGCCAACATACAGTACATTATTAACTTCATATGTAATGTTCAGTAATTAATCAGTTGCATATAACACTCAGTACTCATTACATCACAAGCCCTCCTAATGTCCATCATCCAGTTACCCCATTCCTCTGCCCATCTCCCCTCTAGCAGGCCTCGGTTTGTTTCCTATAATTAAGAGTCTCTCATGGTAGTTTTGTCTCCCTCTCTGGTTTCTTTCCATTCAGTTTTCCCTCCCATCCTCTGTGATACTCTATGCTGTTTCTTATACTCCACATATGAGTGAACCCATATAATTGTCTTTCTCTGGTTGATTTACTTTGTTCAGCATAATACCCTCCAGTTCCATCCATGTCAATATAAATGGTAAGTATTCATCCCTTCTGATTATACATCTGTGTTTCAAAGAGCATAGTCAAGGAAATATTTTTAAAGTCAACATAATTTGATAAACATATTCACAAAATATAAAACAACAAAAATATATTGTTAACTTTTACATTTAATGTAAATGATTTTTTAAAATTATTTGTACTATAAAATTATAAAAAGACAAAACAAGTAGTACTATCTAGCAGTAATACAGATATCATGTAAAACCATAAAAAAAGTCAACATCATTAGATGTAGAAAACACAAATTAAATCATCATGAAGAGATAATCTAGGATCAGGGTGCTTGACCGGCTCAATTGGTAAAGTATGTGATCCCTAATCTCTCAGGGTCATGAGTTCAGGCTCTGTGCTGTGTGTGGAGCTTACTTTAAAAAATAAATTAAAAAAATATATCCAGGATATATTTGATTGTAGTAAAATAGGCACTCACAAATAGATTAAATGTACTTGGGAATAAACTTCTAGATGAGTATAGCAACAAGTATCAAATCACTAAACATAGTCTTCCTCTTTCATCCCATATTTCCATTTCTCAAGATTTAGTCTCAGGAAATAATCAGATGTGTCTACAGACATAAATGTAGAAGAAACTGGATAGCAGAACTGTGTATAATAGCCAAATGATGTAAGTTACTGAAATTGCCAGAAATAGGTGATTATGGAAATAAACCAGCACACATCGGCATGATACAAAAAAATTTAAATTATGTCATACAAAAATACAATGAAATCAGAGACAAATGTATTATAGTTAATTTTTTTTTGAAATAGCAAGATGCAGGGGTGCCTGGGTGGCTTAGTCAATTAAGCAACCAACTCTTCATTTCTGCTCAGGTGATGATCTCAGAGTCATGAGATCAAGCCCTCTGTTGGGCTCCGTGCTCAGTATGGAGTCTACTTGGGATTCTCTCTCTTACTCTCCATCTGCCCCTCCCCCTGCTCATGTTCTTTCCCAGCTCCTCTGAATAAATAAATAAAATATTTTTTAAAAATTGCAAGGTGCAAAGAATGTAATGTTAATGTACAGAAACAACACATGCATAATATATTTGAATTACAGATCTACTTACCTAGTCATAGAAAAATACTTGATGAGATCAAATGAAATGTTCTTAGTAGTTTTCACCATTGCAGAATTTTAGATCATTTAAATTATTTTTGTTAACTAAATGTGCTTTCTTCATTTTAAACATTTGAATTATAACATATTTTTGTAATTAGAAAAGACTCAGGCTGCTACAACAAAATTAAAGACTGAGTAGCTTATAAAAGACAAAAATTTATTTCTTAAGAGTTCTGGAGGCTGGAAGTCTGAGATCAGCATGACTGAATAATCATGTTCTGTGTCCGGTGACGACCTGTTCCTGGTTCATAAGCAGTGGTCTTCTTGCTGTTACTTCATGGGGCCATGGTAGCTCGGGAGCTTTTTGGGACTATTCCTTTTAAGGGCACTGATTCCATTCATGAGGGATCCACCCTAACGACCTAATCACCTCCTAAAGGCCACAACTCCTAATACCACCACACTGGGCAAAAGAATTCAAACACAGAATTTTGAGAGGACACAAATATTGAGCCCATAGCAAGCTGCTACTCATTTTTCGAGGCTGGTTGAGAAAAAGAGCTGTCGATTGTCTCTTAGGACTAAAGATAATATAAGCAGTGCTTTTCTCTATATTTTTATGTATGATAATAGGGATTTAACACATAATACCATTTCAGCAGGGAATATCACAGACAGTAGTGTTTATCCCTGCGTTACCCATGTTTATTTGAAAAGAAATGTGTATATTCTGTATCAGTTATTTTGTGGACATTAGCAAATAGTTATCATAAAACAGAAAAACTAAAAAGGCTTTCGTGTTAACTCTATGATAATAAATCCCCATTATTTTCTAATTTTTTTTTTTTTTCCCAAATACTGGTCAGAATCAAAGTGTTGGCCTCCAGGTAGTCATTTAAGACTCTCATCACAGACAACACCTCTCTGTTATTCAATAGCATACAAATCCAAGTGGGCAGCTTGTGGGTGTTTCTTGTATTTGGTTGGTTGGTTATTGGTTTGCTTTTTTTGTTTGTTTGTTTTGTCATCTGCATGCTGTTTCTTTACTTATTACTACATCACTTCTTTATTTATCTGCATCTCTCTGGGTTAAAGGAAGGATCTTACTACAGGTTATGGAATGAAGTTCTCTCTCTCTCATCCCACCATCATGCTTCCTCTGGTGCTCTTTCAAAGGAAGGGGCTTTTGTTTAGTGTGGCTGGACGGTTATTCCTTATCTTGTTGCTCTACTACAGGTTTCTAAAGAGACCACTTGCTATCTACAATACAATTAGTCTTTCTCTGATGTAATCTTTCATTCCCTGCCTATTTTGTGTCTTAGCTTCTGCTAAGTGCTTTATTAACTTCCTGCTGTAAATCTTCTGAAGGGAGAATGAAGATAATCTAAAATCCTCTTATATGATTGTACAATGGGGAAGGAGGGAGTACAAAATTGTCTATCTACGGTAGCTCTATAGATTTTTTCACCCACTCTTTTTCTCCACAGTAGTCTCCTAACATCTAATTTTCTGGTTTTCTCTGAGGCACTATTGAGCTTTAAAAATATATATATGATAAAGTAAAATAAACTTAAAATCAATAAAAAGTGCTATATAAAATTTTAAAATACAGCTGAATATAGGTCTGTCCTAGAATTTTGCAAGCCAGATTCCAAGAATTTCTCTTTTGTGTATTTTCACTTTAATCACTCATTATCAAAACAATATAATATGTGCAAATCCATAATAGAATATATAACAATACCATATTAAAATAAAGAGATTTAATTTCTTATTCTGGCTCTGTTATAAATTGTTTTGAAGATTTGGGCATATATCCTAATGCTATTTGTTTCCTCTTCTCATACACAAAATGGGGTTGATGATTCTCATACACAAAATGAGGTTGATGACATACACCTACAGGAAAGAATGTGTATCCTTTGATTTATGAATGATTTTTACTTTTATTTTTGCTTTGTTTCTGCCATGTTCCAGTTTTTCCATTTGTTGTTGGAGATAACAAAACCACATTTAGGAGATGACAATTTTGTAGAGAAGAAATAAGGTGATAAAAAGCAGTAAATATGAGTACAGAGATCTTAATAACCTAAATTTTGAGCTATGTTTTAAAAGATGATTAGGAGTTTTCTATGTGAAGTAGATAGCGTATTCCAGACAGAGGAGAGAAAACATACAAAAATAGAGATAACAAAGGGGATGGCATGTTAAGGGAATCATGAGAAGTTCACCGTGGTAGAAGTTTAGAGACAGGTTAAGAGAATCATAAGGTAGAAGTGGATCATTTTGTGACAGCCTAACCTAAAGAATGTTGATTTTATACTGCCAGCAATCCATATCATGGGAATGAGATTATCAGAACTTTTTTAGAATGTAATTCTGGAAGCAATATTTAAAACACACTGAAATCTTTGGCATGGAATCCAGCAGAAGATTGTTGTAATATCTCAAGCAAAAGATAATGGGGTCTTGAACTGAAGCATTAAAGTAGCTATCAGGCGCTAGACCAGACTATGTAAATAATTTATTAGATGTGATTCGATTTTTTTTTTTTTTACCAACTCATAAAAGGAAAGAATGATAAGAAGACATTAAGGAACCATACCTTGAAATTTGCCTTTTTAAGACACAAGTTGATGTTAATGAAAGTTAAGAACAGAAGTAGAGTATCTGGCATGATCGTTGCTCTGTGATTGGGTGAACTATGTTACATTAGAGGAACCTAATGAGATTTTCACTGGGATATGTCTAAAGCTAGGGGAGAAGTGTGGTGGAAATTGAAGTGTCAGTGTCATAGTGGAACTGAGGTTGAACCCTGAAAGAGAGTTTTGAGAGAGTGATTATTATGAGATAAAAGAGAGCCAAAAACAGTCTCTTAAGGACCATTAGCAATTAAAGAGGGTAGATGGAAAAGAAGGAAAAAGAAAATAATATATGAAAAATTAACATCTGGAGAGGAAAGAAAACAAAAAAATTTTTTTTTTTGAATGTTTGAAATTTTGTTTAAATTCAAATTAGTTAGCATATAGAGTATCATTAGTTTCAGGGGTAGAATTTAGTGTTTCATCCATTGCATGGAACACCCATGCTCATTAGATCAAAACAAACTATCTGGGGTAACTGGGTGGCTCAGTCAGTTAAGTGTCTGCCTTCAGCTCAAGTCATGATCCCAGAGTCCTGGGATCGAGCCCCACATTGGGAGCCTGCTTTTCCCTCTGCCCCCCTCTACCACTCTCCCTCCTCTTGCCTTCTCTCTAAAATAAATAAACAAAATCTTTAAAAATGAAAAAATATACACTGTCTGTGATGGTTGTGAGCAGAATAATTTTGAAGGATCCTTCTGACTAGTCTGTGGTTACCTGATGATGAGAAGGAAATTTAAAGACCATCTAAGAAGGTACTTTAATAAAATAATGAGGAGAGATAATGGGAACTTAGTGCAGATGAAGGTTTCCTAACCTAAGCACTATTGACATTTTGATGGGATACTCTGTTAAAGAGAGCTGTCCTCTGTGTTGTAGGATGTTCAGCAGCATCCCTAACCTTTTCTCAGTAGATGCTAGTATTGCTCTTATTGCTTATGACAAGCAAAAATATCTCTAGACAATGCCCCATAATCTTGAGGAGCAGAATCAACCCAGTTGAAAACCGTTTGTTTCCATAGACACACAGGCCAAGATTGAATGAGTAAATAAGTGTATTTCAGAAATAAAGCTGAATGGATTTACTTTTGACTTAGATGTGGACTGGGAGAGAAATGATGCCAAGGTCTCTGACTTGAACAGCTGTACTTTCAAATTGACATTCCTGAGATCTGGAAGACTAAAGGTACAGTGGGAATCAGTTTATCAGTTTTGGCCTTATTAAATCTGAAAAGAAGTTGGATATAAAACTGAAGTTCGGGGAGAGCTCAGGTTGGGTATATAAATTTGCTTGCCATATGTCTATATGAAGTATTTAAAACGAGAGGAATGGATAACCTTGCCGAAGGGAATGAGTAAAGACAGCAAAGAAGAGATCCAGAGATAATTCTGGGGCCTCCAGAGTCAAGATTTGGGAAGCAATAGGAGGATGGGCAATGGACACTGAGAGGTCTGACGTGTGCGTATGTGTCTGTACTGTGCTTCCCCCTCTTCTCTTCCATGAGTACAAGAGAATGAAGGTAGAAAACACATTCACTCTATAGCTGTTGGCATAAGAACACTGTTATTTTACACAAATTTTTAGTGACACAATACCAAATCAATTATGTCTACAGAACATTTTTCTTCCCATAATAGCAGCTCTTTTCTTTGGGGCATTGCCATTCCCATCTCACCAAACCATGTAATTTGGCGCTGGCATCAAGCTCTAGTTCCCCATTCTGGCTATAACAAGGAGAAGGTGACCCAAAGCTTTCTGTGTTCTGGAGTTGCTGGTAACCATAATAACAGACTTGTGGCAAAATTCAGCATTAAAAACCAAAACCAATATTCATAGAAAAGAAAAGAAATACGGTAAAGCTCTTAATGGCACCTGATGCCGCGCCCCCCCCCCCCCGATCTAGGAACCCTGGTGCCAAATGTACCTTTGACCTTCACAAATTTTGTTCTTTGACTAAATATTTATTCCCTCCTTCCTAAACTGATTGAAGCTAAAATTCTCTCACTTGCAGCCAAAGTAGTGCAAAAATGACTAAAGGTGCTAAATACCAACCAGATATACTTTTTAGTATTATATTATGTGGACAAAGAAAAGACAAAACTTTCATTGAATTGTTATGGCATGATGATTACAGAGGAATTATTTGCCTGTTTTTATTCCTGACTTCAGGTTGAAGTTATCCCAGAAAACTCTTAAATTAACAAAGGCAAATTTCCTTAAAATCACTTGAAGTAGTCCCCAAATGTTGAGGCTACAAATGCCTAGGTAGGAGGTGACTAGAATTACTGTTCTCGTATCATAAATTCATATGCAAACACATTACATAACATATGTGGATATTTAAAATGTCTTTATACTAACAAGGGATCCTACCATTTGAAAATTGGGAAATCTTTGTATTTGCCTTCACTTTAAAATGAGGGCTAGGCTCTGTTGCTACTTTTCAGCATTACAGTATAGAGTTTGGTCATTAACTGAATTTAGGGAGAAGAGTGAATTTTCCAAAAAGGAACAAATGTACTGTGATTTTTACACTACAGAGAAAGGACTCCCTACTTTGAATGCAACCAGTTGCTTTTCTGCCTGACCTCTTTCCATTATTGGTTACAATATATAACTCATCAAAATAAATCTCTGATTACTGCTTTCATATTGAGTTCTTTGGTGATATTTACCAAATGATAGTTCATAATTATTATTTTTCATAAACTTATAGTATTAGTATTCTTTACTAATGCTAGCATTTCCTTTCCTACTCATCATTTTTTATTCTTCGGTTGAAATTGCAGCATAGTGTAGCAAACTGATTACTTCTACCTCTAATACTTATTTAAACTTCCAGTACCATAGTCTGTCATCTATACAATAAGGATAGATAATAACACCAGATTTACACCTAACAATCTGTAAGGATTAAGTGAGTTCTTATTTGTAAAGCAGTAAACTCAGGCCAGCTGGGGAAATGTTAGGCCCCTAAAAGTGGACATAGGAGGTATTCAGTAAATACTTGCTCTTATATAAAACACTGGTTTTACTCCAGAAATATAGCTATGTTTTACATAGTCAATAATTCCTAGATAATACATGCTATTTTTGAAGACTCAATCTTAGTCTTTTTGTCTATTGCTGTTTGACAAAGTATCTTAGATATAACATATGTTGGAAGTCACTGCACGCACTTGGTTCAGTTTTTTCATCCCTAGATGCACCTTTGGAGATGTTATGGTGAGATTGTGACTGTGAAATTTATTGAGAAAATTTAACTGTGACCTAAATAAATGTGACTCTTTAAATTAAACTATTTAACTTTTAAAAAATGATAACTCCATGTGCAGTTGTTAGAAATAATAGAACTCTCACATATTGTTAACATTTCCCACAGAAGTAATATCTTGCAAAATTATAGTACAATATTAAAATCAGGATATTGGCATTGATACAATCTACCAATCTTACAAGTACTTAAAAGTTACAAGTTGTGTGTGTTGTGTGTGTGTGTGTGTGTGTGTGTGTGGTTTAGTTCTTTGCAATTTTATCACCTGTATAGGTTAGATAAATGGAAGTTTTACAGATGTCTGTGGTCATTGGTATGCCTTTCTGTGTGCCACTTTTATTCATTGTTTTCTTCAGCGGTTATGTTTATCATTCAGGAAACACTGAATTGATAAATGATAAGTTTTATAAATTATTTGATACTTAACTAAAGAGAAATTCTGAATGGCTTGAGGTAAGAACTTTATGGTAAAGGTGGAGAGTGTTCAACATGTACAGATAAGGAAATGGGATAAAAGACAAAAAATAAAACAATGCATAGACTTAAATTTGCCAAAGAAGAAATTATTATAAATTAAATAGTAAACTTTATCATTATATGAGAAAAAATGAAATCACAGATATATTTTTAAAAGGTGAATAAAGCAATACTATTATAAAAATGTACTAAATGGATATATATTAAATGAAATGTACATGTCTGTTAGTGTATAATAATGATGTAATTCAATTAATTCCAATATATACCTAGTGTCTATTATATAAATCCATTATAGACAATGCAAATATGTAAAATCCAGTATTTATAGTGCTTATAGTGTAAAAGGAAAACAAGAAATGCATATGTGGGGATAAGAATCAGAATGAATAATCTAGATAATATGTAGACAAGAAATCTAGAGGCATCAGAGAGTAATAAAGGTAAATGATATTCCACAAAAGAGATAGGAATTAACTATACTTTGGTGGTGGCAAATTGCTGGAAAAAAGTAAAACACAAGATGAAAACAATGAATGCCAGGTATGGAGGAGAGAAAGAAGCTGACACAGGACTTTGGAGTGACCATGAGGTTTTATATTATAGAATATGATGAGATAATATCCAACTAATAAGTCAGGGGCCATATTATAGTAAGCCTTGATAACAAGTGTAAGATGCTGATAGGGAATCACAGTTCCAAGATAAACACATTAAACTGGGTGAAATGGCAGGCATACGCTTATTTTATTTCTTCCATTTTATAACACTATGAAGTTGATAAGCACCTCCATAAATGACCCTGTTTTTTAAACTACAAAATATTTTATCAATATTTAACCAGAGATTTTTTTTTTCATTTTTACAGTTTTATTTTAACCAGTATCCCAAACAACCTCTGAAGACAGGGAATATGGGTGTAACGGATAAAACCGCTTGCACAGATACTGCTAAATTGATGTGTAATCAGGGTCTGATTGGTTCTGATTATGAAAGCTCTCTTTAATGAATACAAATGCTTGCTAGACTGTTAAAATTCCTTCTTGTATTCTTATATATTCACTATAAAATATTCCTTTGTGAGGCCCTGAAGAACTTGATCTGTTCTCTTTTGAACCTGCCATACATGAAGTTTTAGTTAAAAAAGGTTAAAAATAAATTATGTTAGTGGACTTTTAAAGTTAATTTTAAAAATAATTAACCAGTAAGCTGGGGTATCAGTATACAAACAATTGATCATAATTATGTAGTATCAAGTGTCTTCTTACCAAATAGCTTATGCAGCTTATTTATGCATAAGTAGGTCAAATAATGCCCTACAAACAAATGGTGGGAGTTAATGATGCTGATGAGATTCCTCTTCATTTGGAGAGGAGTACATTAGCTAGTATCATCTTTCTAGTCCATGAACTATGTTTTATGACACAGAGTGTATAGTAGTAAATCAAGATACGTATGTGTCTATGGTCATTAGGGTTATAATCCTGGGGGTTCAACTTGGTATTGCTGTAAAGAAAAAAAAGCTCAAAAAGCTAGACTCTTTTTAAAGAGCTTAAAGAAAGGTAATTCATAATAGACCTTTACTCTTCCTGACCTCAAATTTACCAATTTAATGTACTGACTTTTCTGTATAGCTTACCCATTCCATTACTCTAGAATTCCCATCTCCTCTGGCATTTTGAGGAGTTTTGTCTCTGATTTTATACTCTCATTTAATAGAAACTCCTCTCTAGGGTACATCATCCTTGCATTCAAATGTGCATACATCTCCCACATCTTGATTCTACAACCAGAATTGATCCTGATTTGTAATCTGTGCCCTAATACTTATCTTCCACAGTGCGGTGAACCACTGCTCTGAATTAGAGCTGTTTTTCTAAAATTGGAGATGAATTTCCTCCTTTCGAAAACCCTATTTACGTCACTTCCACATTACAACACTCTTCTATTCTACTTTTTACTTCCTTGTACCCTGGCTTCCGTCTCCATTTCTAGCTTCTCCCCTTGTATGAAACCATTTAATGTCAGAACTTCTTGAAGCTCTGTACCCTTCCTCTGTTGGGTTCTGTCATTCACTCCTGTGGCTTTAGTCATCATCTGTATTTCAGTGCCTTTTATTTTTTTAAGAGATTACAAATTCTATATCCAACTTCCTGCACCACTGAATGTTTTATAAGTAACACAAATTAAACAGTCTTAAATTTTAACTTATTATCTCCTTTTCCCCCAAATACTTCAACATTCTCTGTCTCCTTTCTTAGGAAATATGATTATGCTTCATCCTGCTTCCTAAATCTGAACCTGGATGATAATTCTTCATATTTTCATCCCTCCTTCTCTTGTTTACCACGTTCTGTCTGTTCTAAATGGTTTCAAACTCATCATCTTCTGTCAGTCTCGGTGTGCCACGCCAGAATAAAGATGTTAACCTGGTGATGTCTTTTTAAAAAAATTCATATCCAAGCCATTGAATTCCTATCCAGTTGCTACTTATTCTCTGTCCTCATCTTGGGACAGCTTTCCCCCCATTTACCTGGGCTGGTTTTGTTGTTACTCAAGAAATCATTATTTCTATTTAGCAGTCCCTTCTTGTGTGCTGTTTTCTCTGATTATAACCAGCCATCCTCCTATTTCAACCCATGCCTGAACCTCACCGTCATCTTACATATTCCCTTGCAACAGGATACCCAGTTAAATTTGAATTTCAGAGAGACAGTGAAGAATTTTTAATAAAATATGTCCCTGATGTTTCATGAAACGTATTTAAACTAAGCAACTTTTTATTGTGTATTTGAAATTAAAATTTAACTGTATCATCTTCTTTCTTCCCTCCAAATCTGGCACCCCTACATCACAATACATCTCTTATTTTCTAGTAGAGTTTGTACTCTCTGAAGACAGGGACTGTGCATGACTTTGTTTGAACTGCTATTCTAGTCTCTACCAAATAGGTGAACAACCAGAAAGCATTTAATGTACATTGGCTGAAGTCATTATTTATATGATACTCAAGTTCTCTAAAAATTTATACTAATTTGCCTGCACATACTTCCCCCTTGCTATTATTACATTTTTGCTACTCACCTTAGGCATTCTTACTCAGATGTATTCATTCAAAGCTATGAACTTTACTCCACCACTGCCTCTTGGAAAATCCCACAATTCCTCATAGTACAAATTTAAGACATAAAGTTCTGCTAAAGTCACAAATGACACCCATCTCTTCCATGAAACCTTTTTTTAAATACTTTTGATCTTCAAGATTGCTATACCAAGATATTATACTCAACAAAACTCTTAAAAGTCACAGAAAAAAATTGTTTCACTTTTTAGGAAAAACCACTGTTTAGAACCTGAAAACATGAATTCCTGTTTTAAGTTACTACCAGGGTAACTATGAGCCTCTGTGGAGTCTGCATTTCTTTACTGTAGGTCCAAATTTGTCCTGGGCTGGTGTGTGTGTGTGTGTGTGTGTGTGTGTGTGTTGTGTTTTGGAAGGAGAGAAAGTGGACTGACATTAGAAAACATTGGTTCTCAATTGGACATGTTACTGGATACCAGACATTATGTGGTCAGAATAAAACTTGATATTTTATGTACTGATTACACAAATGTCTACAAAATTGAAAACTAAAAGTGCTATTGAAACAAAAATGACCTCATGATCAAAATAATCCATTGCTATAAGGGTTTTAATTTTTTTTAAAGATTTTATTTATTTATTTGACAGACAGAGATCACAAGTAGGCAGAGAAACAGGCAGAGAAGAAGAGAAGCAGGCTCCCAGCTGAGCAGAGAGCCCGATGCGGGATTCAATCCTAGGACTCTGGGATCATGACCTGAGCCGAAGGCAGAGGCTTCAACCCACTGAGCCACCCAGGCACCCAAGGGTTTTAATTTTATATCAAGGATAAACCCTAGCTTAAAATAGGGTTTTTAATAAAGAATGCATTCTAATCCTTATAAGACATCTTTCATATACTTATTAATGGAGATTTCAAATTGTTAGACTATTTTGTTTAGTTAAGTCTTAAAATTACTTTTGGTACATGTCAATTTTTTAAAAAATAATACATTTCTCTCCTTTTAAATAAATATGAAACACTAAATAACTGGCAATATTGCTTCTTATTATTTTCCATTTATTTTACAATTCTAAAGCATTAATCATTAAATAACTCATATATTTTAATGAAGGTTTTGTGTGCCATATCAAGGCCACTCCACTCCTCATTTACCCAAACATTTTTACCTCAACTCTTCAGACCCTTCATTGCTGTCATTATTTGGGCTATGCCAGTACTTTAGACAGATTCCTGAGGAACCCATTCTTAAGTCTATCATTTTAAGGTATATAGAGGTTACATAAAGTCAAAAGCAACACTTCATTTGAAGTGGACTTAATAATAGATTATGAGTCCAAAGATAATGCTTGCATGCCCTAAGGTGCCTAAAATTTAAATCTCACCACAGAGGGAACAAAAATATATAAATAGCCCAGATGAACTATAGCAAGCATTTCTTTAAGTTGGATTAATTTGTCCTGGATTTGTCCTCTATTATATATAACAAATTATAACAAATTATATTAAATATAACAAGAAACTGGTGGTTGCCAGAGGGGAGGTAGGTGGAGGGTGAAATACATAAGGGGGATTAGGAGTACACTTATCTTGATGAGTATGGAGCAATGTATATAATTGTAGAATTATTTTACTGTATACCTGAAACTAATACAACACTGTATATTATTTATACTTCAATAAAAAATGTATTATATAGTAGTATGTTAGTCAAATCTTATCAATTTGGCAGTGTTTTAATTTCCATAAAATCAGTAATGATATTTGACTGTTTATTTAAATTATAGTCAGAATATTAAAGAAATTTATTTTTCCTCTGGTAAGACCATCTATTAAATTCTACTAAGATTGGAAAAAAAAAATGGAGTCTGTTTTTCTTAAACAGTTACACCAGTTATCTTCAGGTTTCTTACCTAGCTAATTAGAACAACAGTTAATGATTACACTTTATTTTTTCATCCATTTAATTTATTTTTTAATTTATATTCAAATTTATTAACATATAGTGTATCATTAGTTTCAGGGGTAGAATTTAGTGGTTCATCATTTGCATATAACACCCAGTGCTCATTGTATCAAGTGCCCTCTTTAATACCCATCACCCAGTTACCCAATACCCAGTATCAAGTGCCCTCTTTAATACCCTGTATATATCCACCTCCCCTCCAGCAGCCCTCAGTTTGTTCCCTACAGTTAAGAGTCTCTTTTGGTTTCCCTCCCTCTCTGTTTGTATTGTATTTTATTTTTCCTTCCTGTTCCCAATGTTCAGTTTCGTTTCTTAAATTCCACATTTGAATGAAATCATATGGTATTTATCTCTCTCTGGCTGACTTATTTCACTTGGCATAATACCCTCTAGTTCCACCCATGTCATTACAAATGGCAAAATTTCATTCTTTTTGATGGCTGGGTAATTATCCATTGTATATGTGTATATATATACATATATATAAAAGATGTCATATATATACATATATATATATGTATATATATATATGTATATATATGACATCTTTTTTAATCGTTCATCAGTCGATGGACCTCTGTTCTCTTTCCACAGTTTGACTGTTGTGGACATTGCTCCTATAAACATTGGGGTGCATGTACCCTTTCAAATCACTGTTTTTGTATCCCTTGTGTAAATACCTAGTAGTGCAATTGCTGGGTTGTAGGGTAGTTCTATTTTTTACTTTTTGAGGAATCCCCATACTGTTTGCCGAGTGGTTGTACCAGTTTGCATTCCTGTCAATAGTGTAAAAAGGTTCCCCTTTCTCCCAACACCAATATATACTGTTGAAGAGACTCTTTTTTTTCAGTTGGATATTCTTTCCTGCCATGTCAAAGATTGGTTGACCATAGAGTTGAGAGTCCATTTCTGGGCTCTATTCTGCTCCATTGATTTTTTGCCGATTTGGATGCCTTTAATTTCCTTTTGTTGTCTGATTGCTGAGGCTAGGACCTCTAGGATTTTTGTGCCAGTACCTTACTGCTTTGATTATAGCTTTGTAATACAGCTTCAAGTCTGGAATTGTGAAGCCTCCAGCTTTGGTTTTCTTTTTCAACATCACTTTGGCACTTTGGGGTCTTTCCTGGTTCCAGAATTTTTTGTTTGTTTGTTTCAATTCAGTGAAAAATGCTGGTGTTATTTTAATAGGGATTTCATTGAATGTGTAGATTGCTTTGGATAGTATAGACAATGTAACAATATTTGTTTTGCCAGTCCATGAGCTTGGACTTTCAAAGACCAGTCTATTTATGTGGGTATATTTCTTAAAAACAAATCTTTATGTAAGTTTTTTATTGTGTGAATTTTAGGAAATCAGTAAATAAAAGTTGAACTGGTAAGATTATCCTATGGATTATATGTTGCTGCAAATAATCTTCAAATTTTATGTTTTAAACAGATTTAGATTATCTATTTCAATTACCTTATAAATTATTTCATCAAATATGTATTTCAGAACATTTTTTATATACATGAGAACTGGAGTCCTGAGTAGAAATGTGTCTTGTTATCCAAGGTCAAAGAATAAGTCTGTCACAGAACCAGCAGAGCAAACGAGTAATAGTGAAAAATTGCTATGTACTAGGACCTGTACTGATAGCCATCCTATTCTTTAATCTTTTCAACAAACCAATGAAGTAATTAAGATTATCCCCATTTTACACATGTAATTATACCAGTACTGAGGAGATGAGGAACTTGAATCCAGCTTCTCTGGATTATACAATGGAATTTGGTATTCAGCTATGTCTGAATGCAAAGCCTGTGATCATATACACCATGACACAACACATAGGTGATATACCTTAAAGGAATTTGATTAGGAAACAAAAGGAAATATCAGAAAAGTCACATGTATGTGCTTTACTTTTAACTTATATTCACTTCTAGTACCTAAGGGAGTTCCCACTACAGAAGAGCCAATGAACATCATGTCATAGTCCCTCACCTCCTCCTCCTCCTGTTACTGCTGCTGCTAGTAATACTACTACCGTTGCTGTTGAAACAATACTATTTAAATAGTTTAAATATAATAATAGTAGTTTAAAAATGTTGAGCAGAATATTTTTCAGACAGGTTTCTAAGTTTTCACCTAAAACTTACGAGCATCATATGGTTGTTATCTCTCCTTTTATGGACAAGTCAAAAAGCACCTAGAGGTTAAATAAATGCTTGAGTATATTGTAGATGGCTATAATGGGCACAGGGCAAATACAGGCAGAAATGACTATAGAGTGTGCAGTAAAAATGACTATAATGTCAAAATTATCCTCAGGCACATATATATGGAAATATAGCATTATTTTCTTGGGTTAAATTGGACTTCTGCTGTGCATTAATTCTGTGGATTTAGTCAAATTGTACTTGAACTTTTTCAGGATTCTTTGTCTTGTTTATAATAAACTAGAGATAATACTGATTTCAAAGAATTACACTTAAGATTAAATTAAATTGAATATTAAAATTTTAAGTCATAATTTGTCTATGGCACACATTAAGAAACACTTTGTGTGACAAAAATCAAAATTTATAAGAATGTGAAGATTGGTAACACAAGTAGGATGTGTGTGGGTGTGGAGGGGAGGGGTATAATAACCCTAGCTTATATGTATAAGAAATCAATACTTCTAGGAAAACTTTGGAACACTATTTTGTTATATTCATTTTATATTTTAGAGAGGTATACTAGGATCTGACAAAAGAAATGGAATGAGAATGAATAACATAAATAAATGCAATAAATTATCATTACCGTAATAATACATCAGGGAAAAAAAATATCTATGCCAGGCACTACAGGGCATGCCTCCCAAACTGCTGCCTCTAAAATGAGGTCTGTAAGTTCTGAGTCCAGTTCAAAGACCAGATTACAAACACAAATGAAGAGCTTTCCTATCAGGAAACCAGACCTCTTTGGAACTGTAAAATTATTCATGAGAAATTTTTAAATCCTTTTAGATATACTTCCCAAAACTTCATGTCATTTCAAGAAAGTCATATTAAAAAAAAAAAAGTCAACCAGCTGCTTCATCCTACCATTTTTTTGTTTAGCAAATTTTTTTTTTACTTGAAGTGCCTTGCATAGAATAACCAGATACATAGCAATTTATAAGTCAATTTATTGTAACAGCCAGGAAACCAATATGATTAATGTGTATCTCTTAATATATTCAAAGTGCTGTGTCTACATGCAAAATATTCTTTCTCAATTCTACATATAATACATGCCACAACACCTTGCCAAGCACAAAGATTGAATCCTAATGAAGTACAGAATTTATCAGAGTAATATAAAGCAGCACAGCTTTTCATAACAAGGACCTTCAAAAAGATATGAACTTTAACCATGAAATATTGTTTCTTTTCTTACATTCAAACAGATGTCACAAAAGCTTGTAGAACAGTATGATTTTTTCTTATTAAATACAAATTTTCAGAACTGAAGTATAATTTCTTTAGTTTATGTATACTTGCTGTAGATGCCTTATTTTCTTATATTTTATACATTTCCTTTTTTTTTGTAGATTTTATTTATTTATTTGACAGAGACACACTTAGAGAGGGAGCATAAGGCAGGGGTGGGAGAACAAACAAGCAGCGGGTTGGGGAGAGAGAAGCAGGCTTCCCACTGAGCAGGGAGCCCAATGTGGGGCTCGATTCCAGGACTCTGGGATCATGACCTGAGCTGATGGCAGAAGCTTAACTGACTGAGCCACCCAGGCACCCCATTCTATACAATTTCAATAAAATATTATAAAAGCCCCTAAATTTGAAGAAAAAAAAAGGGAAACAGGAAGGCACATTTAATGACCACCATCCAATGTAGAGTATAAGTTTCAGTTCGTGTTTATGTGTATCAGAATCCCTTCATGGAACTCAAGTGAAAATAATTACAATAAGTTTAATAAATAAATTATTATTATAGTACAAATCAGTAGTACTAGTGTATGTGTAGAATTTATGTGTAAAATTTTTATTAAATGCAAAATATACTCTCTTATAATTGCTATCCAGTACTGTTATTTTTCCCATAGCATACACTAAAGACCAATTTATTATTAAATTTGGGGTAGGGAGAGGAACTACAAAACTAATTGAATACTTGTGAAAAATTTAAACATTCAGATTCAAAGAAACTACAACTTCTTCCCTAGGTTCTTCTAAAAATATGGCCTAATTCTTTACTCTTTTTGCTTCTGAGGGTGTAAATTAACTTTATAGATTATAGTTAAATTAGTCAATAGACATATATCCTTGATGTAAAGCAGAAATAAGTAGATTCTGTTTGAATAAAGTTAATTTTTTTTTTTTAAAGAAATCAGACCAGTTGTTGCCTTGGGCAGTGGGTGGGGAATACTGACTAGGAAGGGGCATAATGTTTTTGGGGTGATGAAACCATTCTGTATTTCAATTGGAGTGGAGGGTATACATGTATATGAATTTCTCAAAACTCCTCAAACTGTACACATAAAATGTATCCATTTTATTGTATGCAAATTACACATTAAAAAAATGGTGATTTAAGAAACTTCACAACTATCTGACTGTGTGCTATGTGCCAAACTGGCTAATAGCTCCTGAGTTCTAAATTCGATATAGTTTAGAAAATGGCTTAAAAGAAGCAATTGTCTCTCTGTACTTTAGAGTATTTCAGAGCATGTGCATCTTTCTTCACAAGAGCATCACTTCAGTGTAAAGCTGACTCTGTCCCAGGCTACCTTCATTTGGTTCTTCAGTGTTCATATGAGCAGAAGACTACTAAGTTTTGAGAGGGCATAAAAGAAATAAGATCCATGGTACCTGCCTTCAAAGAGTTGACAGTTTAGTGGGAGATTAAAAAAGATTTAACAAGCTTTAAAAAACAGCAAATAAATGAGAGCACATTAACATAGCACAACCAACACTCAAGTTGTGAAGTGAAGTAAACACAACAAACAATCAGAGTGAGTCGCCAGTATGCATTCTGGTTCCATCAAGGACCTTCACCTCAGTCTCTACTCCAGCCCCATTAGGATTCCACCCACACAGGACAAAAGGAGGTTTGTAGCCCGGAGGGGGTTCTGCTTCCTCTTGCTACTCCGAAGCAAAGCACTTCCATTTTTTTTTTTTTTTTTATGACGTTTAACAAAACTGGTTAATTATTAGTATTATTATTACTATTATTATTGTAATCTATGGGAAATAAAATAACAGTGAAAATTCCAAAAGAAAAAGTTTTTTCTGGGTAAGATTATCTCAATCTAATTATAGGACAATTTACTGGTATAATGTTTTAAATAATCATCATGCCTTGTTTTCTTCCTCATCCCGTCTGGAAAACTGCCAACCTGATTTCATTTCAGATTTGCCTGGCAATTCAGATGAATTCACTAGGATTCATAATTCTTCCAAATATTAAGAGCCTGGTCCTCCCCCTGGTTACAATCTGCAGGTGTGTCCTACAGCCTAAGGCTGCTCTCTTCCCAGTGTTGCTTTTCTCCTCATCCTTTTAGCTAGATCTTGTTGGGTGCAAGAAATAGAGAGCTATTTACGCTTCCCAGGGAGAGAGGTGTTTATTTTACTGATTTGTAAGGATACAAAAGGTGTGTTTTAACTATTCTGCACACCGAACACATGCATTTGGGTATATGTATGAATTTATTATACATACACATTGGTAACATTTCATCAGTAATCTGAAATCAGGAAAATGGTTCTGCTTCTCAGCTAAATGCTGTGCTAGAGAGAACTCAAAATGGGTGTACTGGATTGTGTTATATGTCAGAGAATCCACAGTGAGCAAGATAGATACGGTCTTTGAATTCACTCGATGCCATGTTCAAAAGGAAAGCTAGACATTATCCAGAGAAGTGCAAATAACATAAAAGTGTGACAGCAAATCTTATGAGGTTAAAGAAGGCTTTCTATGGGAAATCAAGTTTAAACTGTAGACTGAATGAATGATAGCTAGTTTAAAAGTGATTGGGGAGAGCACCTAGGTGGCTCAGTCAGTAGGAAGTCCACCTCTTGATTTCTGCTCAGGTAATGATCTCAGGGTCATGAGATAAAGCCCCATATGGGGCTCTGGATAGGCACAGAGTCTGCTTAAGATTCTCTCTCTCTGGTTACCACCTGCCTCTCCACACGCTTAGGCTTGCACATGTGCTCTCCCCACCCCCCACCCCAGCAAAAAGTGTAAGTGATTAGGGATTGTTTTAATGGCACTGCAACTAGATTAATGTATTTCCATAAAATACTGTTTTTTAATTTTTCTCTCACTGATCCCTAAAATGAGTCTTCATCTCATATATATATATATATATATATATATATATATATATATATAAATAAAATGAATGATGTGTGTGTGTGTGTGTGTGTGTGTAGTATGATATAGCTAAGAAAGAATTATAGGAGGCAGATGTTTTCTTTAAAAAGTTACTTGATCCCTAATCTAGACGATGAAATCAAAATCTTTAGAGAAAGGACCTGGGGAATATCTCTTTTTAACAAGTTGTCAAATGATTCTCATTATACAAGTTTGGGAAGCACTGGGGTAGAGAAAATAAGTGTTTCAGGCACAGTTTTTTAAATTTGTTGTTTGTTTGTTTGTTTTAAGATGTTATTTATTTATTTATTTGTCAGTGGGAGAGAGAAGAGTGAGCAGGAGCAGGGGGAGAGGCAGGCAGAGGGAAAGCAGGCTCCCCGCTGAGCAAGGAGCCTGATTCAGGCCTCCATTCCAGGGCCCTGGGATCATTACCTGAGCTGAAAGCAGATGCTTAATCTACTGAGCCACCCAGCCATCCCTTTACTTTTTTATTGCAGTTTTATTAAGGTATAATTCTCATGCCATATTTCAGGTACGATTTTAAGCTTAAATTTAGCTACTTTGTTGTTGAGTTGCTTTCCTTTATTTTCAGTTTTCCTGATTTGGGGCCCAAAATAATTCTGTACATCTATCTGAAAACAGATGTAATGTTCTTTTTAAACATGCTTTTCTAAAAGATAAGTATTCTAGTCTCTTTAGCCTTTCATCATAGATTAGTCTCCAACCCTAAACCACCATCTCAGTTAAAAAAAAAATTTTCATTTATATACTTCAAATTCATTCTTCTTGGTGTACACATCTATGAGTTTAGACAGATGGAGAGAATCAAGCTATCACCACTGCAGTCAAAATACAGAACAGTACCATCACCCAAAAACCTTTCTTCATTTTGCCCTTTTGCAGTCATACCTTTCCTCCATCCCTAACCTCTGGCAACCACAGATCTCTTCTCTGTCCCAATAGTTTTCCCTTTTCAGAACATCATATAAATGGAATCATGAAACCTTTGGGTCTGGCTGCTTTTGCTTAGCATAATGCGTATGAGAGCCATTCTGTCGTTCTGTGTATCACTGGTTTATATCTTTTTTTTTATTTCTGAGTAACATTCCATTGCTTGGGTGAACCATAGTTTATTCCTTCACCATTTTAAAGACGTATTGGTTGTTTCTAGTTTGAGTGATTATGAATAAAGTCACTGTAAACATTTCATACAAAAAAAGAGAAAATTTTCAAACATCCAAAACAAAAGTTAACACCAAAAATGTAGCTCCATTCTCCATTATTATAAACTTAATAAACTGTTTAAGAATAATTCTTGAATTTAAAGTTAAGTAAGGTGAACTCATGGGTTCATTCATTCATTCAGTAGTTATTAAGCATCCACTCTGTGTCTATCATTATTCCAGGTGAAAGCAAAGTAAGAGTAAACAGCTAAGGTGATCAAACATGCTTGTTTTCCAGGAACCTTGTGGGAGACATTATAGCACTGAAAGTCCTACATCCTAAGAAACCCCTAGTCTCACACAAACCAGAATATTTGGTCACCCTATCAGAGACAACCCACTTTCTTGCCTTCATAGAACTTAAATTCCAGCCAAAGAGACAGTACATAAACATATGCTTTCCATGTGTGGGAGGTGTTAATAAATGCAGCGCAGGAATGTAAAACCAGGCAGTGGAAAAGAAAATTAACAGGGGCTGGAATTTTTGATATATTATTCAGAAAAGGCCTCTCTAAGGAAGTGATATTTAAGCAGAAACTCAAATAAAATTAGGAATTCAGCCATGAAAACATCTGAGGAAATTTCAGAAAAAGAACAGAAAGGGCAAACTTTCTAAAGAAACAGAAGGCTCACTAAGCTTGAGAGTTCAATGAGGTGAAGAGTCAGAGGGTGACCAGCCTAGGCCAGGCCTTGGTTGGATATTGATTATACTCCCGTGTCATAGGAAACCATTCAAAGAGCTGAACATGGACTCAGTTATGACCTAATAATATGCTACCTTTAAAAGTTTTTTTTTTTTTTCAAAAATAATGCATGGGAGTCAAATGTCTTATTTTAGCTCGTCTTTATTATTATAAAATTCTTATTGTGATATTTATAGCTTCTAGTTGGAGTTTTTAATCTTTTTTTTTTTTGGCATGGTAGAGTAAGTTTCTTATTGTCTGCCCTTGTGATAAATATGCCATATATATTAGAAAAAGTACCCATTCTAAAAAGTGTACGTCAAAAAACCATCTGTGTGCTTACATATAGTGAATAAGTTATAAAAAATTAATATTAAGCAATAAGTAGTGATTTCTCAAAGTAAGAAGAGTGAAGATAATAGTGACTATTATAATAAGATAATATTGATTTTGTAAAACTAAGGATATAATTTTATATTCTACATATTAATGTTTTATTCATATTTCTCTTTTTTTGATACAAAACATTTTAAATGTGTTATCATGATTTTTCTCCCCATTTTCCCTTCTCATATCATAACAGATATCCAAGACAAAAAACAAAATGAAAAACCAAAAGGAAGAATTTTTTAACAAGGGGAGTTAGAGAGGAGAAAGGAGTTGGGGCAAATTGGAAGGGGAGGTGAATCATGAGAGACTATGGACTCTGAAAAACAATCTGAAGGATTTGAAGTGGTGGGGGGGTGGGAGGTGGGGGTACCAGGTGGTAGGTATTATAGAGGGCACGGATTGCATGGAGCACTGGTTGTGGTGAAAAAATAATGAATACTGTTTTTCTGAAAATAAATAAATTAATTTAAATAAAATCTATAGCTGCCCAGGACAAAAATCACTTATTAAAATTCATGTTTTAAAAATTGCCCATTACAGATAGTTTCTATATGATTAGAAATGTGACATTCTGTGTTTTTATTTCATGTTATAATATGCATTTTTCAAACCTTATATATGGTTTTAAAATACGCATGTTATTGTTATGAGCAACACTGATTTGGGGGGTGATTTGGGTTTGTTTTGTTTTGTTTTTTAAGATTTTATTTACTTATTTGACAGAGAGAGAGGGATCACAAGTAGGCAGAGCAGCAGGCAGAGAGAGGGGGGGAAGCAGGCTCCCTGCCGAGCAGAGAGCCTGATGCGGGGCTTGATCGCAGGACTCTGGGATCATGATTGACCTGAAGGCAGAGGCTTAACTCACTGAGCCACCCAGGCACCCGGTGATTTTGTTTAGAATATCGTTATTTTTTCAATAATCAGAAAAACTTTGAACGGTGTTTTATTTTTCTCTTGAGACATAATGTGAATAAATAAATGTCAACTTTATATTTAATATAACATTCTTATGTTCATCTTTATGAGTAGTGTGAGAGCCTGTATCAGCATCATATGTCTGAAAATGTGTCCCCCCAGTTATTTGTTGAATAAATCAGTGAATGAAGACAGTTTACTTATGTACTTTTTTCAGTAAAATGCCATTTGAATCATCTCTTGAAACTAAACAATTTCTTATATCTCTGATGTTCTCACCTAGGAAGTCAGCTTTATGGAGCATTGTCTTAAGAATATTGCAATATATAATTATTTTGATACTTTATGCTTCTATGTCAATATTACTCAATGGCAGTAACTATAATTATATTATTATTTCATTGATGATAGCATGAGAATTGTTTGTCTGCAAATCTTAAAAAATATTTATTACATAATATCACTAGCCTATGATATAGAAAATAATTTAATAAAATATGTCTTCTTGGGACCTTTTCCATGCAGAAATAGAATCATTTGCAATGCGAGAAATGCCTTTGATTGGATTATAATTTGTATTCTGTATTCGGTAGTCCCAGTAAAGAGTTGGGTGATAAGCATGGCAGTTCCTAAAGGGCTTGGTGGTTACAGAAATAAGTTCAATAAAGGAAAGCTTATGAAAATACATTTTTCCATCATTGTTTTAACAATGTTAAACAATGTTAGCAACTAAAAGACCAAGGTAAACTTATTATAGCCTTCAATATATATTGGAGGCTATAATATTTTCAGTATATATTGAAGGCTGTCATATATTTCTCATGAAAGTGAATAGCTTTATCCTTAAAAAAAAAAGCAGAGTACAAAAAAGTGTGTATTTAGATTACAGAATGATGAATTCAGGTTTTCCATTAATTCTGAGTTGTGGAACATTTGATTTTTTGAGCCCCCAACCTTGGAAAATTTTAATATGAAAGAGTAAATCCCAAAATAGTTTTTATCTCCAGTGAATTAAGTGTAAACAAAAAGGTGAATAAAATTGATTACAAGGTCCTCTTCCATTTCAATATTCTGTGTTCCCTAAGCAGATTAAAATAACATGGTTATAAATATGTTCCTTTCCTAAAGATTTCAGGAGATTCTTTCATTACTTTTCTAAAATGTCACAAGCACCAAATCAAACCCCTTTGTGTATGCAATAGCATAGCATGTTAGCATGTACTTTTATTTATTTGTGGTGCTACATTCTTTAATTTTAAGGAATATCCAAAAGCTACCTTTGAATAAGTATTTTTCACACACATACATAGTCACACACACTTAAATATTATATGGTCTTCATTATGAATGTATATTGTCTTAGAAATGACCTCCAGAAATCAGTAATAAGAAATAACTGTCCGTTTTTATACAATAAGAAAGCCCCATATAATACAGAATTTTATTTTTCCTTTTAATGTATCCTAAAAAAATTACAAGTGTATCAATCTGTAAATAATTTGCATATTCTAAATATTTCTACAAAATTAATGATTTCATTAACTGAAATTTTCAATGTGACTTCTTTTATTTCAAAAAAGATATTTAAGTTAATATAAATTTTATACAAAGAAAATGTGAAAAAATGCTTCCGTATGCTAAAAGCAATTATGCTTCACAAATAAGGCCAGATAGGCTTTTTTTTTTTTTTTGACAACTGCAATTCACAAATGTTCTTTCTTTTTCTTCTGATACTCTCTGTGTAGTCCTTTCTAAACATCTTTGAAAATTTTTAGTGCACCACTGTAATAGCTAAGACAAATGCGATGCTCAACATTAATTTTCTTAACTCCATTATCCTAAAAGTTCAAGGATTTTTTCTGATTATTAGGCACACAATGACATTTTTCTTTTATTATTATTATTATTATTATACTGCCATCAGATTCCTCTTATGGAATAATTGTGCCAGAATCTTCATGCCAGAATAATTGTGAGATAACAGAGTGTAGAATTCTACATTTGAGCCAAGATGTTCCAAATATTTACACGTTTTTTGTTTGGTATGGAAGAAAAAAGTCCTTATGAATGTAAGGATGAGGGCGCCTGGGTGGCTCAGTGGGTTAAGCCGCTGCCTTCGGCTCAGGTCATGATCTCAGGGTCCTCGGATCGAGGCCCGCATCGGGCTCTCTGCTCAGCGGGGAGCCTGCTTCCTCCTCTCTCTCTGCCTGCCTCTCTGCCTGCTTGTGATCTCTTTCTGTCAAATAAATAAATAAAATCTTAAAAAAAAAAAAAAAAAGACTGGGTTTAAAAAAAAAAATGAATGTAAGGATGATGCAAAGTCTGTCCTGCTAAAGACACATGCACGCACACACTCACAGAGGGTGCGAGATAGTAAGACAGAGAGGCAGAGACAGAAAGAGAGATGATGAGAGATGGAGAACAAAAGGTAAAAGTATCCATTTTCAGATAACATTACAAATAGAAAACCCTAAAGACTCCACTGAAACGCTGTTAAAACTAATAAATGAATTCAATAGAGTTATATTTCTGTATAACTAACAAGAAACTATCAGAAGGAAAAATAAATATTCACAACCTCGGGGCACCTGAGTGGCTCAGTCATTAGTGTCTGCCTTCTGCTCAGGTCATGATCCCAGACTCCTGGAATAGAGCTCCACATCAGGCTCCTTGCTCAGCAGGGAGTCTACTTCTCCCTCTGCCTGCTGCTTCCACTGCTTGTGCTTTCTCTCTCGCTTGCTCTCTCCCTCTCTCTCTCTCTCTGTCAAATAAATAAATAAATAAAAATCTTTTAAAAAAAGAAACTATCAGAAGGAAAATTTTAAGAAAAATTCCATTTAAAAGAATAAGATTATAATTAGGAAAAATTCCCACTGGAAAAAAAATTAAATACTTAGGAATAAATTTAAATAAGGAGGTGAAATGTCTGTACACTGTAAATTATAAGATGTTGAAAGAAATTAAAGATACAAATAAATGAAAATATATTCTGTGTTCATGAATTGGATGAATTACTGTTGTTAAAATATCCATACTACCTAAATTGATCCACAGATTCAGTAAAACCCCTATCAGAATTTCAGTGTATATATTATCCTTTAACTTACAGCAAAGAAACCAAGAATGTACAATGAGGAAAGGATCATCTTTTAAACAAATGGTGTTGGAAAAACTGGACAATGACATTGAAAAAAAATGAAACTGGACCCCTATCTTACACTATACATAAAAATCAACTTAAAATAGGTTACAGACTTCAATATAAGACCTGAAACTACAAAACTTCTGAAGAAAACATAGGAAGTAAGCTCTTTGACATTGGTCTTCCTGATGATTTATTAAAGCAAAGAAAACAAAAGCACAAATAAATAAGTGGGACCATATAAAACTAAATGCTTCGATACAGCAAATGAAATCATATACAAAATGACAAAGCAACCCATTGAATGCAGGAAAATATTTGCAAATTATATATTTGAAGAGGGGCTAATTCCAAAATACCTAAAGAACTTACACAACTCGATAGCAAAAAACAAACCAAATGGACTAAGGAAATGAATAGACATTTTTCCCAAAAAGATCATTAAATGCCCAAACAGGTAGATAAAAATGGGTTTCACATCATTGTTTGTCAAGGAAATGAAAATCGAAACCACAATGGGATATTCATACCTGTTAGTGTGGCTACCATCAAAAAGTGTTGGCAAGGATGTGAAACAAAGGGAACCCTTTAACACTGATGGGAAGAATGTAAATTGGAGCATGCTTTAAGGAAAACAGCATGCAGGTCAAAAATTAAAAATAGAACAAACATATAACCTAGCCATCCCTTTTCTAGGTTTGTATCCAAAGAAAATAAAACAGGATATCAATGAGATGTTTGCACTCTCGTGTTTATGGCAGCATTATTCACAGTGGGCAAAATATGGAAACAACCTAAGTATCAATCAATGGATGAATGGATAAAGATGTGGTATATATACCTACAGTGGGATATTATTCAGCCATGATATAGAAGGACATCCTTCTGTTTACCATACATGAGTGAAATGTGAGGACATTTTGCTAAGTCAGGTTATCAGAGAAGACAAACGCTGCATGATATCACTTATATGTGGAATGTAAAAGAGCCAAACATGTAGAAACATATAGTAAAATGGTAGTTACCAGGGACTAAAAGCTGACAGTAAAGAGGAAATGGTCAAAAAGTAAAAATTTCCAGTTATGAGTAAGTTCTGGGGATTTAATGTACGATGCCGTGATTATAGCTAATAATACTATATTATATACTCAGAAGTTACCAAGAGAATATATCTTAAATGCTCAGACAGAAAAAGAAAGAAAGGGTGATTATGTGACTTAATGGAGGTGTTAGCTAAGTCTATATTGGTAATCATTTTGCAGTATATAAGTGTATCAAATCAGTAAGTTATAAACCTTTAACTTACATAATGTTGGTTACATCTCTGTAAAGGGGATAAAAACCCCACTTTAAGTGATTACTTTGAAGATTAAATGAATTAATACATGAAAATATGCTTCATAAAATATAAAGTGATACAGACATAAAAATATCTTAATATCATAATGGCTCTCAAGTTCCCATGATACTTCCACAGTTCTCTAAAAACAGTATTTTGGACTGCTTTTAGTGGAAACAAAATACCTATTAATAGATATGAGAAATAGTCTGTTGATCTCATTATGAAGAAAGTTAGATTTATGTAGTTTCAAAAAGGAGAAATAATTAACAAACTGGTTGCCAAATATTTGACATGTATTTGAAAATTGTAGTTGTGGGTCTGAGTAAAATAAACAAACCCCATTTTCAATTTCATTGACTATGAGGAAGGATGCTGGGTGTATAGGTTATTAGAAGTCTAAAAGTAAATGGATTCCTTTGCTGAGAGAGCCATAGGCCCTATAAAAAGCAAAGCCAGAATGAACCAGGTTTTAAACCCCCTGTATATCTTCTTTCTCCAGCTCCTTTAGGTGTAGGGTTAGGTTGTATATTTGAGACCTTTCTTGTTTCTTGAAAAAGACTTGTGTTGCTATATACTTTCCTCTCAGGATCACCTTTGCTGTACCCCAAATATTTTGAACAGTTGTGTTTTCATTTTCATTTGTTTCCGTGAATTTTTTAAATTCTTCTTTAATTTCCTGGTTGACCCACTCATTCTTTAGTCGGATGCACTTTAGCTTCCATGTATTTCAGTTCTTTCCAACTTTCCTCTTGTGGTTTAGTTCTAGTTTTGAAGCACTGTGGTCTCAAAATATGCAGGGAATGATCCCAGTCTTTGGTACCAGTTGAGACCTGATTTGTAACCCAAGATGTGATCTGTTCTGGAGAATGTTCAATGTGCACTAGAGAAGAATGTGTGTTCCGTTGCTTTGGGATGGAATGTTCTGAACATATCTGTGGTATCCATCTGGTCCAGTGTGTCACTTAAAGCCTTTATTTCCCTGTTGATCTTTTGCTTAGATGATCTGTCCATTTCAGTTGAGGGGAGGAGTGGGGGGTTAAAGTCCTCTACTATTATTGTTAATGTGTTTCTTTGATTTTGTTATTAATTAGTTTATGTAATTGGCTGCTCCCATGTTAGGGGCATAGATACTTAAAATTGTTGGATCTCCTTGTCGGACAGACACTTTAAGTATAACATAGTGTCCTTCCTCATCTCTTATTATAGTCTTTGGCTTAAAACTTAATTTATCTGATATAAGGATTGCCACCCCAGCTTTCTTTTGATGTGCGTTAGCATGGTAAATTGTTTCCCACCTCCTCACTTCAGGAGAGGAGAAATAATAAAGAATAGAGCAGAAATCAATGGGACAGAACTGAAAAGAACAGTAGAACTGATCAATGAACTAGGAGCTGGTTCTTTGAAAAAATTAATAAGATTGATAAACCCCTGACCAGGCATATCAAAAAGAGAGAGAGAGAGAGAGAGGAAGGATCCAAATTAATAAAATCATGAATGAAAGAGGAGAGATAACAACCAACAGCAAAGAAATGCAATTATAAGATCATATTATGAGCAACTATACACCAGCAAATTTGACAATCTGGAAGAAATGAATGCATTCCTAGAGGCATATAAACTACCAAAACTGAACTAGGAAGAAATAGAAAACCTGAACAGACCCATAACCAGCAAGGAGATTGAAGCAGTAACCAAAAATCTCCCAAAAACAAGACCCCAGGGCAAAAATGGCTTCCCAGGGGAATTCTACCAAACCTTTAAAGAATTGATGCCTATTCTCCTGAAACTGTTCCAGAAAACAGAAATGAAAGGAAAACTTCCTAATTCATCTTATGAGACCAGCATTACCCTGATTCCAATACCAGACAAAGACCCCATCAAAAAGGAGAATTACAGACCAATATCCTTGATGAACACAGATGCAAAAATTCTCACCAAAATACTAGCCAGTAGGATCCAACAGTACATTAAAAGGATCATTCACCACGAGCAAGTGGGATTTATTCCAGGGCTGCAAGTTTGGTTCAATATCCACAAATCAATCAATGTGATATAATACATTAATAAAAGAAAGAACAAGAACCATATGATACTCTCAATAGATGCTGAAAAAGCATTTGACAAAGTACAGCATCCTTTCCTGATCAAAATTCTTCACAGTGTAGGGATAGAGAGTATGTACCTCAATACCATAAAAGCAAACTATGGAAAACCCACAGGGAATATTCTCACTGGGGGAAAACTGAGAGCTTTTCCCCTAAGGTCAGGAACATGGCAGGGCTGTCAACTATCACCACTGTTATTCAGCATAGTACTAGAAGTCCTAGCCTCAGCAGTCAGACAACAAGAAGAAATAAAAAGCATCTCAATTGGCAAAGAAGAAGTCAAACTCTTACTCTTTGTGGATGTTATGATATTGTATGCGGAAAACCCAAAAGACTCCACCCCAAAGCTGCTAGATCTCATATAGGAATTCAGTAAAGTGTCAGGATATAAAATCAGTGCACAGAAATCAGTTGCATTTCTATACACCAACAACAAGACAGAGAAAGAGAAATTAAGGAGTTGATCCCATTTGCAATGGGATATCTAGTAATAAACCTAACCAAAGAGGCAAAGAATCTGTACTCTAAAAACTATAAAGTACTCATGAAAGAAATTGAGGAAGACAGAAAGAAATGGAAAAATTTTGTTCCATCCTCATGGATTGGAAGAAAAAGTATTGTGAAAATTTCTATGCTGCCTACAGCAATCTACATATTTATTGCAATCCCTATTATAATACCATCCACTTTTTTCAAAGAAATGGAACAAATAATCCTAAAATTTATCTGGATCCAAAAAAGACTCTGAGTATCCATAGGAATGTTGAAAAAAAAAAAAAACAAAGTTCGCAGCATCACAATTCCAGGCTTCAAGCTCTATTACAAAGCTGTCATCATCAAGATGGTATGGTACTGGCACAAAAACAGACACATAGATCAGTGGAACAGAATAGAGAGCCCAGAAATGGACCCTCAACTCTATGGTCAACTAATCTTCTACAAAGCAGAAAAGAATGCCTAATGGAAAAGAAGACAACAAATGGTGTTGGCAGAATTGGACAGTCACATGCAGAAGAATGAAACTGGACAATTTCCTTATACCACACACAAAAATAGACTCAAAATGGATTAAAGACCTCAATGTGAGTCAGGAATCCATGCAAATCTGTGAGGAGAATACAGGCAGCAACCTCTTTGACCTCAGCTGCTGCAATTCCTTTCTAGAAACATCATCAAAGGTAAGGGAAGCAAGAGAAAAATGAACTGTTGGGACTTCATCAAGATCAAAAGTTTTTGCACAGAAAAGGAAACAGTCAACAAAAGCAAAAGACAACTGACAGAATGGGAGAAAATATTTGTAAATGACATATCAGATAAAGGGCTAGTATCCAAAATCTACAAAGAACTTATCAAGCCCAGTACCTGAAGGACAAATATTGTAATCAAAGAAATGGACAGAAAACAGGAACAGATATTTCTGCAAAGAAGACATCCAAATGGCCAACAGACACATGAAAATGTGTTCAACATCACTCAGCATCAGGGAAGTACAAATCAAAACCACAATGAGACAACACCTCACACCAGTCAGAAAGGCTAAAATTAACCAGTCAGGAAATGCCAGGTGTTAACAAGGATGCAGAGAAAGGGGAACTATCCTACGTTGTTGGTGGGAGTGCAAGCTGGTGCATCCACTCTGGAAAACAGTATGGAGGTTCCTCAAAAAGTTGGAAATAGGGGTTCCTGGGTGGTTCAGTGGGTTAAAGCTTCTGCCTTTGGCTCAGGTCATGATCCCAGGATCCCGGGATTGAGCCCCACATCAGGCTCTCTGTTCAATGGGGAGCCTGCTTCCCTCTTTCTCTCTGCCTGTCTCTCTACTTACTTGTGATCTCTGTCTGTCAAATAAATAAATAAAATCTTTACCCCCCCAAAAAAAAAAAATTTGGAATAGAGCTACCCTATAACCCAGCAATTGCACTACTGGGTATTTACCCTAAAGATACAAATGTAGTGATCCAAAGGGGCATGTGCACCCAAATATTTATAGAAACAATTTCCACAATGGACAAATAACCAAACTATAGAAAGAACCTAGATATCCATCAACAGATGAATGGATAAAGAAGAAGTGGTATATATATGCAATGGAATACTGTGCAGCCATCAAAAAACAAAATCTTGCCATTTGCAATGACATGGACAGAACTAGAGGGTACTATGCTAAGCAAAATAAGTCAATCAGAGAAAGACAATTATCATATGATTTCTCTGATAGGAGGAATTTGAGAGGCAAGGTGGAGGGTCATGGCGGGGAGGGAGTGAAAAATGAAACCAGACGGGACCAGCGAGGGAGACAAGCCATAAAAGACTCAATCTCAGGAAACAAACTGAGGGGTTGCTGGAGGGGAGGGGTGTTCTAGGGATAGGGCTGGGTGATGGACATTGGGGAAAGTATGTGCTATGGTGAGTGCTGAGAAGTGTGTAACCCTGATGATTCACAGACCTGTACCCCTGAAACAAGTAAAACATTATATGTATAACAAATGTTTGATTTTAGCAAGATATAAAACACATATGCATGCAACCTGAAAGGTGGTTGATAGATATTAATTTTTAGTGATATTTCTGTTCAGTAACAGGAAAAAATTCTGTTTGGAAGAAGATCCTACAAGGATAAATTTAGCTCATTAGACTCAAATATAGGCATTTAAAAATCTGATTCTAATTTGCTCCTTCAAGCCTGTCTCCCACGTCTGAATCCTATATATGAGTGAAAATTCTACCTTTCTATAATTTTGAATTTATTTTTGTGAGTTATTCTATTTAGAAAATAATTCCTTTTTTTAGGTTAATGTCTCTGTATCAGACAAAAAACCTAGGAAGGCTTTTTTTTTGCCCCCTAAAATAGTTGAAAATATAGAACACATTTTAGGAGAAGAAGCATCGAAAGATCCCTAATCAAATGAATTAATAGAAAGTTATTTAACTTTTCTATAAACAGAGGGAAATAAAAGATATGAGCAAAAAGCATTTTTAGTGTGAAAATTATGCTAGACATTTCATATTTATATTTTTATTTTCACAGTTCTTGTGAAGTATATATTTTATTGGAAACAAATTATTTCCTTATTGATAGATGAAATCTGAGAAGAACTCTGACATCTTGCAAACAGTATATATACTTATAAATTGGCTGAAATTGGTTAGTTTGACACAAATTGAGCTCTAATTTGTGTTATTAACTATGGGACCTAGGTTCAAAACCACAGCCTCTTTCTTTTTTTAAAAAATTTTTTATTTTTCATAAACATATATTTTTATCCCCAGGGGTACAGGTCTGTGAATCGCCAGGTTTACACACTTCACAGCACTCACCAAAGCACATACCCTCCCCAATGTCCATAACCCCACCCCCCTTCTCCCAACCCCCCTCCCCCCAGCAACCCTCAGTTTGTTTTGTGAGATTAAGAGTCTCTTATGGTTTGTCTCCCTCCCAATCCCATCTTGTTTCATTGATTCTTCTCCTACCCACTTAAGCCCCCATGTTGCATCACCACTTCCTCATATCAGGGAGATCATATGATAGTTGTCTTTCTCCGCTTGATTTATTTCGCTAAGCATGATACGCTCTAGTTCCATCCATGTTGTCGCAACACAGCCTCTTTCTAAACAAAAATATTCTAACGTCTTATATCTTAGTTCACCTAAGAATTCATAAAAGGCAAGAAAGAGAAGGAAGGAAGGAAGGAAGGAAGGAAGGAAGGAAGGAAGGAAGGAAGGAAGGAAGGAAGGGGAAAAGTCCTCAGCAATGGAAAATAACTTCACATTACGCCTTATGGTTTGCTAGTGAGAGTCACAGTGCAAAAAAATGCATTCCTTTTCAACTGATGGCAACCTTCAGGCCTTCATAGGCAGAAAATCAGGACCAGACACAAGTGGGTATGGATCAATACTTTTGGAATACTTAGGAATAACAGCATTGTGGATCTCTCCATTACACTGTTATAATTCAGTAATGTAATTGAACAGGTAATATTGGATTACTCGGCGGCCTCAGGTCTTCCCGAATAGAACTTGACTTCAGTCCTCATATAGAATTACTCTATGAATATGCAACTTAGAGAAACATCCACTTACATAAATTTGACAAGGTACAATTTTAATGGAACCTCCTTAGCCTAATATGTTCACAAGTGGATTTATGCTAGGCACAATGACTACAAAGCACGTAACAACAACAAATACAAGGTTTCATCTCCTGGGTCCTGAGAACTTACTGCTGACTTGAGCAGTAAGTGGTGGTGGACTTAGAGCTTTCAGTTATTAGTACCTGGTGAATACAGATATGTGTGTTATTCAGTTAGAACTGTTTTTGTATAATGACACCACATTCTGAATGTTTATGAAGTGAGTAATTGAAAGTATGTTTGAATAAATAAATGGATCTTTGAATGAATGAAATGGACAAAGCAGAAATACTTCTAATTAGTACTTCTGTTTTTGAGAATAAGCAAATGTCCTGTCGATACTATAAAAAAAGAGAGAGAGAATGCTATAGGATAAAAAAAAAAAAGGAAAGAAAAAAAGGAAACAAATGATTGTGTTTTATGTGAATGGTGACACTTCTGAAGAGCATACTAGAGGGGTTTAATAATGTAAAATAGTTGAGATAGGAACCATAATGATAAATAATGAACTTGAAATTTCTGATAACTTTTAGGCATATCTCCCTATTTTTCAAAGTCTAAGCTAGCTTCCAACTGTACTAGTTAGTGAATGAACAAATGATCATATAATATTAAATATCTTGTTTTAATAGAACAGTTTGGTTAACGATCTATGAATTAAATTTAAGTCTTGAGTTCTTACTTTAATATACAATTTAAAAAATTAAATTAGTTGAGGTAGTGATTTGGTTATTGTACAGAATTCACTTGCCATATCAGTCTGTTTAATTAAAAATATCTTTAACTTATTCTTTGTTAAATTAAAGAGTCTAAATGAACTTCAAGGTAGTCAATGTATTTGTATTTGAACAAATAAAATATTATTTGGTTTTTTTTATATCAGCAGTTTCTTACCTATAATGTCTGTTAGCTATTTTAGATACACACATACACACATACACGCACATACTTATACACACACACATATCTGGATTTATATCATTTGGGCAGCAGCTTAGGAGAGGAGAAAATCATTTATGTTTTGAAAATTATTTATTTTGATATTTCCTGGAGAAAACAGCAACAGCAGAAATCCTAAACTGACTTTAAAAACACAGATGGGATTTTCTGATAATTCTAGGTTCATATATAAAACAAATCCTTTTCTTTCACTCATTACTATCATCAAACATTTTCAATACAGACAAATACACTAATTGTTTTCAAAGGGGACATATGTTTTAAATGCAATGAATGTTTTTTAGGATGCTGTTAACTGTTAAGAATAGAAGAGTATTTCAGAGATAGTGCCAGAGTCCACATCATTGCAATAAAATGAATATCTCAATAAAGTGAGCCAGATGAATTTCTTGGTTTCCCAGTGCATATGGAAGTTATCTTTATATGATACGGTGGTCTATTAAATGCGCGATAGTATTATATCTAAAAAATGTACAGACCTTAATTAAAAAGTACTTTGTACTTTGTTGCTGAAAAATGCTAACCATCATCTGAGCTTTCAGCTGATTGTAGTCTTTTTGCTGTGGAGGACCTTGCCTCAGTCTTGATGGCTGCTGCCTGATCAGGATGGTGGTTGCTGAAAGTTAGGATGGTTGTGACAATTTCTTAAAATAAGACAATAGTGACATTTGCTGTATCAGTCGAGTCTTCCTTTCACCAGCAATTTCTCTGTAGCACGTGGTGCTGTTTAATAACATTGTACCCACAGTAGGATATCTTTTAGAATTGGAGTAAATCCTCTCAAACCCTGCCACTACTGTATCAATTAAGTTATATAATATTCCAATCCCCCCCCTTTTTTTTTCAACAGTCCTCATAAGCATCTTCATCAGGAGTAGGTTCTATCTCATAAAGCCACTTTCTTTGCTGACCTGTAAAAAGCAACTCTGCATCCAATCAAGTTTTATAATTGAAGCAATTTAGTCTCAGGCTCAGGTTTCACTTCTAGTTCTCTGACTGTTTCCACCACATCTACAGCTACTTTCTCCATTGAAGTCTTGAGCCCCTCAAAGTCATCCATGAGGGTTGAAATCAATTTCTTCCAAATTCTTGTGAATGCTGGTATTTTGACCTCTTCCCATGAATCACAGGTGTTCTTCCTGGCAACTGGAATGGTGAGTCCTTTCCACAAGGTTTTCAGTTTGCTTTGCCCAGATTCATCAGACAAATCCCTATCTATGGTAGCTATCCCATTACAAAATTTATTTCTTCAAAAAGAAGACTTCAGGGGCACCTGGGTGGCTCAGTGGGTTAAGCCTTTGCCTTTGGCTCAGGTCATGATCCCAGGGTCCTGGGATGGAGCCCCACATTGGGCTCTCTGCTCTGCAGGGAGCCTGCTTCCTCCTCTCTCTCTGCCTGCCTCTCTGCCTACTTGTGATCTCTATCAGATAAATAAAGAAAAAATCTTTAAAAAAAAAAAAAGAAGACTTGAAAGTCAAAATTATTCCTTCCTTAATCTATGGGCAACAGACTGGATGTTGTGTTAGCAGGCATGAAAACAACATTAATTCATTGTACCTCTCCATCAGAGCTCTTACATGACCAGGTACATTGCTGATGAGCAGTAGTATTTTACAAGGAATCTTTTTTTCTGAGTAGTAAGTCTCAACAGTGGGATTCAAAGATTCTGTAAACCATGTTGTAAACAGATGGGCTGTTATCTGGGCTTTATTGTTGAGTGTATTTTGCATAATTCTTAAGGGCCCTAGTAGTTTCACAATGGTCAAAGAGCATTGGATTCAACATAAAGTCACCAGCTGTTTTAAGCCTTAACAAGAGAATCAGCCTTTCCTTAGAGGCTGTCATTGACTCAAGGCAAGCATTGGCTTTCGTCTTTACCCATGAAAGTGGTCATCTTCTTCTAACACAAGGCTGTTCTTTTGCTTTACAAATCTGCTGTTTAGTGTAGCCACCTTCGGTAATTACCTTAGATCATCTTGATAACTTGCCACAGAGTCTGTATCAGCACTTGCTGCTTCACCTTGAACTTTTATTACAGAAATGGCATCTTTCCTTAAACCTCATAAACCTACTTCTGCTAGCCTCAACTTTTCTTCTGCAGCTTCTTCACCCCTCTGCTTTCATAGAATTGAAGAGACTTGGGTCCTTGCTCTGGTTTAGGCTTTAGTTTGAGGAAATGTTGTGGTTGGATTGATCTTCTACCCAGATCACTAAAACTTTCTCTATACCAGCAATTGGGCTGTTTTATCTTCTTATCTCTTTTGTGTTCACTACACTAACACTTTCAATTTCCCTCAAGAACTTTGCATTCACAACTTGGCTAACTATTTGGTGCAAGAGGCCTAGCTTTCAGCCTGTCTTCCTCACTAAATTTAATCATTTCTAGCTTTTGATTTAAAATAAGAGTCATGGGGTGCCTGGGTGGCTCAGTGGGTTAAGCCTCTGCCTTCGGCTTTGGTCATGATCTCAGAGTTCTGGGATTGAGCCCCACATCGGGCTCTCTGCTCAGCTCAGCAGGGAGCCTGCTCCCTCCTCTCTCTCTCTGCCTCCCTTTCTGCCTGCTTGTGATCTCTGTCTGTCAAATAAATAAAATCTTTAAAAAATTTTGTTTAAATAAATAAATAAATAATAAAATAGAATAAGAGTTATATGGCTCTTCCTTTCATTTGAACACTTACAGCCCATGGTAGATTTATTAACTGGCCTAGTTTCAATCTTGTTGTATCTCAAGGAATAGGGAAGCCCAAGGAAAGGGAGAGATCGGAGACTGGCTGAAACAGTCAAAACAGATAAAATATTTATTGAATTAGTTGAGAGTCTTATATGGGTGTGGTTTGTGACATGCCAAAATAATGAAGTGGTAACATCAAAGCTCACAGATCACCACGAGTATAAAAATAATGAAAAAGTTTGAAACATTGAGAGAATTACTAAAATGTGACAGAGAAATGCAAAGTGGACAAATGTTGAAAAAAATGGTACACATAGACTTGCTCAATGCAGGTTGCCACAAACCTTCAGTTTGCAATGCATGTGAAATGCAATGAAGCCAAGTGCAATTAAATGAGGTATATCTGTATCTTAAGAGGGAGTAACATTTTCACATCATATAATTGTTGGTTGGTTCAATAACTATTAGAGTTGAAGGCTATACTGGACAATTGATTTCGTTTTAATATTAGGAAATTAAAGCCAAAATTTTTATACAGATTAACGGTACCTACAGTGGGACGAGGGCCCATTTTCTGATTCCTGACCTAAGCAAATACTAACCTGCTATAATCATTCCTCATTATTCAGTTGAATGTTATGACAATGTATTAGTTATTGCCTTCTTGAAACAAAAAGAAGTGAATTATGAAGGTCTTTTGGAGTAGGAAAATGGATAAAAAGGGGAATCAATAGGACAAAGCTGATAAAAGCCACATTTATTAGCTCTTTTTTACTTGGTAAAGAAATAAGAAGTCTCCAAGAAAGGTATAATAATGAGAAATTGCTGCAGATCTTGGTAAGAGTGAAGCCCCATGGACCCAAAGAAAGAGACTTAAGCCTTCTTCAGATTCACAACAGTGATGTCAGAAAACACAAAAGACCTAGTTCTGAACATGAATTTTAGGTGCAATGAAATAATAAAGCCATTTTATTTGGCCAAGAGCAATAGACAGTATTATTCTCTCCCACTTATAAGAAAAGAAAGTTTGAAACTCCATATCTGAATATTTTCTGGATTTCAGAATCCAGAAATAATTGTAGGTCGTCATATTGGTCTTAAGGACTACGATTTTGAGATCCACTCTATAAGAATCTTAAAATTTCAGATTCTTAAATACAAAATTATTTTCTGGATTTTTAAAAAATAACTTGATATTCTGAAACATTAACTACATGAAAATAGAAAACTGGTAAGTGCAATGCTATCACTTTACCACTTGTATACCACCCACCCATACTGAGGCTAAAGGAGCTAAAACTACTTTTGTTCCTTCATGTTACAATTCTACTTAATATAAACATCTTTCAAAAGTTAAAAAAAATTTTGTGTCTTAGTAAAAGTGTATACTTCTCTTGAATAGCTGTACTAATAGTTATTCCATCCTCTATATGTACCTCTAAATGACTGCATGATTTGCATTTGATTGAATATTATGCATATGTATATATCCATAAGAATATATGGATATGTGGGGCATGAAGAAGATGGAGTGATCAATTAATTGGATTTTTTTAGAACCTGAGTAAAATCGCTAAAGTAGCGTATACAGCGGATTTGGAAAAGTTAAGATTCTGACCTTGAAAATAGCAAGTTTGAGGGGGGATCTTGAACCACATTGGATTAAGATTAAGAGTAAAGTTAAGTGTGGAATATGGTAAGATGTGAGATATGCCCCAGAAAAGTGTCTTTGAAAAACATTGTGGTTGCTATTTTCTCATAAAGAAGTGTTGTTTTTTAGAAATCTTCTGTGTAGGTATTTTGACTTTTATTCCTAGTAGGGCTATTTTTCTCAGAATGCTAGTGATATTATGAACCCTTTGTCATTTAGAAATATTTTGATATCCTATATGGAAACATAAAGGTATTTCTCTTTCATTGCAAATTTGTAATCTGCTTTATAAAACTTATTAGTATTTTTTCTTGGAGATTTCATATATACCCACTTAATAATATAGCATTGTATAGCTTCTAATTCTTACAGAGGCAAGTCCAGTGAGGTAGGTTTTAAAATCAACAGTTTGTCTATAGCTTAAAAATAGATTGGTTCATTGAGTTGATCTCTGTGACAACTTCTTGGCTTTAAGCTTTGTCAGCATTGTGCCAGCTATTGGGTTAATGATAACTAGCTAATGTAATGGATTAGTTAATGAGATTCTTAGTCACCCTTATCTGACTTATGGATATATGGCTTTGTTATTTGGAATTACAATTAAGCATCTGATATAATTAACCTTTGACATATAAAATAAACACAATAAAATGTATTATGTGCAAATATATATATATATATTTTTTTTTTCAATGACACTGTTCAGCCTTGGTAGGCATGTTATCATCATTTATTTTATGAAATACGTTTCATTTGGCACCAAGTTACGAAGCATGGAGAGAAAAGAAAAGCATTTTAACATACATATTAATGCATTTAGCAACAAAGAGAATGTATGCAAATCAACTATATATTGCCACATTTTCTACGAGACACCATTCTTCAGTAATTTAAGCCCATTAAGGATACCCTAAATATAATACTTTTATCTGATGTCTCTGGCATATGACAGTTGTAAAACATGACAAAGATATGTATTGTACATTCAAATATTTTTGACAAATCCATTAAAAAAGAAAAATTGTTTCCTACTACAGTCATAGTTATTGTTGAACACTAGATGTGTATGGAAATATGACCTAATTTACAAATACAGGACAATTTTCTGTAATATGATCTATATGATATTGATAAATCTTCATATTATAGTTCTTAGTGGATTAAATACATATGACTAGACGTGTAAGGTTAAGATAAGTGTCAATCTGAGTGATATGATAAAAACTCTTATAAAATATTAAGTTAGCTAACTATTAATGAAAAGGCTATCCTCGGGGAGCCTGCTTCTCCCTCTGCCTCTGCCCCTTCTCTGCTTGTACGTGCACACTCTCTCTCAAATGAATAAATAAAATGTTTTTTAAGGAGGCTAAATTATTATTATTCTTTTTATCTTTGAAGTCTTTCTCAGTGTGCTATTCAGAAGGAAAATGTAATGGCTTCATCAGAGTCAAATGCTTATTGTTCCTATTACTTACACAGATCATATTCCTACACATCTTTCCCAGTCTCCCAAGGGCTCAATCTTGTCTGCTGTAGCACTTGGGGCCTTCAGTTCCGTATTTTGAATCTCATATATTCCTCATGTCCTCTTTGCCTTGAAAGAAAGGGAAAAAAGGAAGGAAGGAGGGAGGAAGGAGGTCTGCTTCTCTATATTTAGCTTAACCACTCTCTTGAGACGTTCCTTAGTTGTAGCCAATAGGCACTCTCATCTTGTACCAGCCTCAGACATCCAGTATGATCAGTCTAGCTCCATATAACCTCCCCACTAAATAGATAATATGAGGGAAAATAGATAAAAAGCTAAAAGGAGGTATTATTATATTTTTAGTAAGAAAGGGGGAAAGAAGCAAAGTCAGATAAGAGAAAAGGAATACGCTAGGGGAGATAACGTACGTAATAGGGGAAAGAAAAACTGTCAAGCCATAGCTGGGACAGTCTTCAAAGGTTGTACTTAAGTCTCCTCATATCATTATAAACAGGAAAAGTATCCAGTATTCTTTAGGAGACAACACTGTGTTTGGACACAATCCCACTGCAGTTTACCAATGCCTAGTGACTATTTGGACACTTTTGTAAGTGTTATCTATGTGGCCCACATCAGTCTAGGAATAAAAATGAGGCTGAATTATTTGTAATAAGCTTTTCTCTAGTAGTTATCCATTTGTTGTAGAAGAACTCCAGATAAATTTAAAATATGTTCCAATTTTTCCTGTGATCCCCCAGGGGATATTTTTCATTGCTCATATATGTCTTCTTAGCTGTATTACCTTCCATTAATTCTACTGATATTACACTTAACTTTTCTTCAGTGATGCTGTTGATTAGTGTATTAGGCTTATTCATCTACATGGGGTTGTGGGTTCTGTTACTACCAAGCCTCCTTTCCTATCCTAAACACTGGCAAGGAGTAAGCACTGTCCCTTTGAAGGCCTTGCTGTGCCAATACTGAACTGTTTCAGGATCCTTCCATACAGAAAAGTCTCTGTAGTCTCAGGAAGTGTTATCTTTTCCATGTTTTGTTGCTTTCCATTAGGAAAGTACCAAACTATACTCCTTTGTGTCCCAGTGTCTTCAGACAGAGTAAAAATTACTAAGCATGCTAAGGAAAGTATAACCTAATGATGACAGACATGAGCTTGCATTTTTCCTCATACTTCTAAGATTAGTATATACATTTACAAGAAGGGAGGTCAGAGAGGCTATAATTAGATTTTGAGCCTGTATCTTCCTCTTTTTTCCATTGTATGACATTGAAAACAACTGAGTAAAAGATACATATTTATAAATTATAGATTTTATTTAGATTACATAGATTATATATAGAGATAGATTATATAGATTATAGGGATTTTTGGATAATTTTCAAAGTGAAAGAGAAATCTTTCTACACTAGGAAGATGTGATAATTAGAAGGAAAACATAAATATGTGAAAAGTGCCTCAGTTTAACAAGTGAATAATACCAGTAGAAGAAATCCAAGAAATTAAATTTTGAATTTGCTAAAGGCAAATGGATCAATGCATTTAATTCCTTTAACTTTGTGTAACTTAGAAACAATTTTTCAGCTGAGATAAGCTGTACAAACTTCACAGAGAAGGAAGAAAAACATAATGATGTTCATCTTTTTAAAAACACCTTTTAAAAAACAATTCATTATACTGTGGCTTCTCTTTGTGCAAAAGATCTTAAAGTTTAGCAAACATCAGAATGACTTGTCAAGCTTGTTAAACTGCAAAGTCCTGAGTCCCTCCCCCAGAATTTCTGATTCATTAGGTTTGGTGTTGTACTTGAAGATTTGACTGAACAAGGTCCTAGGTGCTAGTGATATTACCAGTTCAAAAGCAATGTATCTCCACCCCATGCAACATCACAAGCAGCATTCAAAGGAAAGTCTTTTAAAAGGTGAATGTCATAAAAAATCTCTTTTGCACACAGAGTTCAGGATTTCCTAGAAATCATTCCAAAAATATACAGCAAAAGATTTATATCCAATATAACTTAGTGAATGCTTCCCCTCAAAATACTGTATGGAAGTCTATAAAAAGTAATTACTAGCTTTATAGAAAAAGATTTCAGGAATGAACTTGTCAAACAAAGCTGAAGTCCATTTGAAAGATACAATGATCAATGTTACTATTATTAGTAAGGAAACCGGCACATTTTTCCTTGTTGCTCTGGTAGATTGGAGATAGGGAGATGACAAAGATTAAAAGTCTATTTCACTCTTTTATGAGGAAAAAATATATTACTAATGAGGCATTCACTCAATAAATTTATATAAAATAATATGCAGATAGAGATTTCTTTATATAAACCAAATTATAAAGAAGTTTTACTTATTTTTCAATTTAAAAGCAATAGCAACCCAACTGTGATAAAATACATGAAATCCATTTACATATATAAATTTCATTGCATTTTTCTCTTAATATACCTGATAAATCTGCCTTAAGTTTGCAGCCTCCTTTACTTACTTCCTGAGAATATTTTTTCTAGAATAAAAAACTATAAAAATAATACAAAAAATATTTTACCATACCTCATAATCATAAGGAAATTGTTAACACATTTATGCAACATGTGCAAAATACAATTTGTTGCGATCCTGAATTTGAATGATTTATAATAAAATAAAATAAAACTTCAAATATACTGTATTGTTCAGACTTTTATGATTAGTTGCTTTTCTTCGTTTTCTACATTGTCTGCCAAATAATTAAAGGTAACTAAAAATTTTAGAGGGTCAACAAAGCACAACTCCAAATCAAGATCTTGAAAAACTAATCTCTCTTTATGTGACATTAGTATGAATGATACAAATAATCCTGCATATATATAAAAGTCCCTGAAAGCAGAATTTTTATTATTATTATTTTTATATTTGCTATGGTTATGTGCTATAGCATCTAACCATTTTTAAGAAATTGTCAAAAGTCTTGACCTTATCTAATACTTCAATTATCTTTTCATTTCTCTTGAATCTTTACTGTAAAGCTAAGTGAAAGAATTTTCTATACTTTTCTCCACTTCCTTGTCTTTTTTCATTCGTTCATTTACAATAATCAGCCTTTCATCTCTACTCCTCCATTGAAACTGTCTTACCAAGTTCATAACAGTTCCACTAAGCTGAATTCAGTAGCTAATTCTAAGCCACAGTTCACTGGCTTTCAGTTCTATTTGATTATTCCTTGTCACTTTCATCCTATAATATTTACTTGGCATTTAGGACACCATTATACTCTTGCTTCCATATACCTTCCCCTGTGCAGGCCCTTTTTCTTCCCTACCTGTAAGTGTAGAAGCTCCAGAGCTGCTTCAGTGCTTATTCTGCAGACCTAACCATTTCCCTGAACTCAAAACTCATTTATCAAACTGTCTTACTTCCCTCGTGACTTTAATATGTATTGATATAAAAAAATGGATTTTGTCCAAAATGGAACTTTAGATTTCTCCTTTAAAACTCTAAATGGTAGATTTTCTTAGAACAGGATCTTGTTAAATGTCACATATAAAGGACTGACAATGGAATCCACAAGATGATATTCAAGGAATAAGCTCATAAAACAAATTTAAAAAATTAAAAATAAATAACAGGGACATGACTTTTAAATGCATAATGGGTGGGATTTGAAATAGTATGAGCTTTCAGTGGGTAACATCATTTGATGCAAAACTAGGATTCAAAAAAAGAAAATGATTGATAAAGTCTCAGAGACCTTTTCCAAAGTTAAGTTATACTTAACTGAGTTTCAGGAATTCTGTATGTAGAAACTGACAGTATTTATTGAATGCTTAGTGGGAAAAAAAAAACTAAAGAATTTATGCATATATCTATATATAGTAATATATGTGTGTACAAATATACATATGCATATTTCTTTATGTAAATTCCACCATATGATTTCACTCAACCATTTTTAAAGTTTATAAGGTTTTTGTGGTAGAAAACTTTCAGATATTAAGAATAACTGTGGACAGTATGGATCCCATTACAAGTAAAATTATGGTATCCACTTTGGGCACACCAGGAAGGTAGAATCTCTTGCCAGGATTTGAGAAGATCTATTTCTGTCTTTTTACACAACTACACAACAATGAGCAGATGAGTGATGTTAACACTCACAATAAGCATTCATGTGGGATATTTCTAACTCACATAACAGATCTCTGCATGTAAGAGCCTACCATTGCTATCTCCTTACATCCTCTAGACTAAGTCATAGTAGAAAAAAATGGAAAGCACACAAACATATACCTACACAAACACATAGTATCATGAAACTATAAACAATAAGTAAGATGCGGTTTAATCTAGACTTGATATTGGATCTTCTTCAATTTCAATTCATCAGAGATTTAATCAGACAGGGGTGTGTTATTGTGAATATTCCAAAGAGTGTTTTAATTTGCTGAGCTATTAAATGAGATGGATGAATGCAGCATAATTTTTTTTTAAAAAGATAAAGAATTTCCTTCTATCTTTACTCACCTGTCTTACAAACAAGAAATCATTACTCAATTTGAAACATTGCTCTTTAATAGCATTTTATACTATTCCCTCTTGTTACATTTATGGAAGAAATAATGATATCAAGTCCTGGGCTTGTGGATAAGAAGCAACAGCCATTCCTAACTTCAATTCAGGAAAAAGCAGCTGCCTCCACTCCTTTAGAATATAGAGAGTGCCCTGGAATCCATGGTGGCAGCTGTTGCATTGTTATTCTGGCTATTGCATTTTTTATGCTATTACATGGAGCTTAGGATACTAATTTCAGAATACAGAATATTTAGCTCCTGCAGGTCTGAGGACATTAGCCCTCAAGCTGATAGAAATGTATTCTTGGAGTTTGAATATGTCTTTATGCATCAGCATCTCTGGTAAATAATTTCTTGCTATCTATTTTCCAACGACTGTGTGCATTTGATAGAGTAAGTGAGGCTACGGATTATTGCAGTGACACACTGCACATCTTTGTCATTTTCTTGGCAGTTTTCCATTCAGAAATATCAAGCATATTTCGGGTTTATTCTCCCAGACCATTTCAGTTTTGTAATTTTTGTTATCCTCAGCAAATTAATCCCACACATGCCTTTGTCTGTCATTTGAGCCATGCAGAAATTGTGAATTATGTCACCTCTATAAATGGGAATCTTGGAAGAAGGATTAAATGCTAAGGGTGATCAGTCAGAGAAAGTGGCAACTCGTCTGGTTCAATGATTAAAGTCTGGACCTGAAAATAAGAATTACTAGATTCTATTTGTGGCTTTGCTATCAATTTGCTGTATGACTTTTAGTAAGACTTTTCATGAGGAATTAGTTTCCAGATATGGGCTAAAGAAAAAATTACAGACCTTCAAAACCTAAGGGAAGAAATAATTTTATTTCTTAGAAATATTAGCCTGTTTATTAGGGGGACCTTTTAGAGAGTTTAAGCAATTATCTACAAAATAAATGTTATATGTCAGTTCACCTGATAATGAAAATATTAGCTGAAGAAATTTTGCCCAGTATGTTAAACTCTCTGATACAAACAGTTTAAGCATGCATTCTGTCAGTTTCAGTTTAGATATTATTGTATAAAGTAAGAATCTCTAAAGAACTTATGTAAATCATTCACAAAATCAAATGATAACTGGAAACCAAGAGAGGACTCAGGGTAAAAATGATAATTTCAGTACTACATTGGTTTTTCCACTAATTCTCCACTTTCATGTTTGGGTTTGGATCACAACACCACTTCATCCTTCTTCTTGGTAGCATTTCACTGTCAGGTATGACCCAACTGAAAGTATCCTTGCCTCTAATCTGACGTAACAGATTTGTCCCAGATGCTCTGTTTATGATTGTTGATTTTGGCTTTGCTGGTTTTTCAATCTTCTTCTTTTTTTTAAGTTTAAATATTTGATGTGGGGAGGGTATGTGTTGTGATGAGCGTTGGATGTTGTGTAAGACTGATGAATCACAGACCTGTACCCCTGAACAAATAATTCATATGTTAATTTTTAAAAAGATTAAGAATAAATAAATAAAATATCTGATATACATTTTCTTTCAAACTACAAAAACCATATGTTTTATGAACCACAGTAGGCCACACAGATGTCTACAAAATAGAAAGTCTGAACCTATGTCTCCTTTACTCAATCCCATATGCATTTTCTACATTTTTCTCTAAAGGAGATAGGTATGTGCATAAATATAAACTTTATTATTTACAAAATGGGATTGTAAAATATTATTTTTGGCAATTTATCTTTCTTTTTAATAATGAAAGCAAACTTTATTAGGGTGTATCATTCTGGGTTCTCCAAAGAAACAGCCAATAAGGTGTCTGCATGTAGGTGGGTAGAAAGCAAGACACACAGAGAGAGAGGACAAGGAACTTATTTTAAGAAGTGGGCTCATATCCACCTCTATAATGGGAATGAAGCCTGGCAAGCCCACATTTTATAAGGTTGGCCAGCAGGCTAAAGACCCAGAAAAGGGTCTTTGAGTTCAAAGGCAGTCTGCTGGCAGAATCTCCTCTTTTTCAAGGGACATCAGTCTTCCTTCTAGTCAGGCCTTCAGCTGATTAGATGAGGCTCACTCACATTATGGATGATAATAGAGTAATCTGCTTTACTCAAATTGTACGGATTTAAATGTTGATATCATCTTAAAAAATACCCTCAGAAAAACATCTAGAATAGTATTTGATGAAATGTCTGGAGAATGCGGCCTAGTCAAATTGACACACAAAACTAACAATTACTTGTGGTCTACTATATTACAGTTTGTGCTAACCACTTTACTCAAGCTATTTCTTTCTTTCTTTCTTCTTTTTTTTTTTTTTAAAGATTTATTTATTTATTTAACAGAGAGCTAGAGAGAGAGCACAAGTAGGCAGAGTGGCAGGCAGAGGGAGAGAGGGAAGCAGGTTCTCCACTGGGCAGGGAGCCCAATGGGGGGCTCAATACCAATGACCCGAGCCAAAGGCAGCCATTTAACCAACCAAGCCACCCAAGTGCCCCTCAAGCTATTTCACTTAATAATAAAACTAATACATAAAAATAATAAACTACTATATGAAATATAATATTTATAATTATATATAATATATAATAAAATGTAAAATAACTAATATATAAAAATAATTAAAATTCCTATAACTTAGGAATTATTATCCCCATTTAATTGACTAAGAAGGAAACTGAGAAACAGGAAAGTTAATATTTTGCCCAGTGATTGAGCCAACGTATGTCAGATCCGGATGTAATCTGTGGCTCTGTGGCTCCTGAACACATGATTTTAATTACAAAACTCTACTGCTTCCCAGAATATTAGGCTAAACATCCCTGCATAACAAGACATGCAGAACCCACTTACTCTGCTTAACAGGACTTCATTTTCCAAATGGTGGTTGTAGATTGCAATAATGAATGCAAACAAGGCCACTTCAGGCATGTCACTATCTTTCATGCTTTTGTTTCTTTTTCTAATAGAATGAGAAAATTAATATCTACCAAAGGCACTATATGCCGAGTGCTTAACCAAAACCTAGTATAGAGTAAGCACACTAGCAGTTTTATTATTATTATTTAGAAAATATTCAGAAAGTCTCTTCTAATTTTTTCTTATGTTGTTATCAACTGTTTGGCATGACAAGTATCCTGAATTAACCATTTTTATATATTTTTTAATATTTCTAATTCTACAGAATATGTTCACAGACAAAGGTAATTCACCTCCTTAAAATGTTCAATTCAGAAATTAACATATTCACAAGATTGTACAGTCATCACCACTATCTAACTCTGGAATTTTTTATCACCTTAAAAATAAGCCCTATATGCATAAGCAATCACTCTCAATTAATTCTTCCCTACAGGACCTGGCAACCACTAATCTATTTTCTGTCTGTATTCATTTGAGATTTGTCTTCACAGGACATTTTATAAAAATGAAATCATTCAGTATGTGGCCTTTGTGTCTGGCTCCTTTCACTTGGCATGAGGTCTCACAGTTCATCCCTGGTGTAGCATGTATCAGCATTTCCATCTTATATGGCTGAATAATATTCCACTGTGTAGATGCAGTACTTTCAGTTATCTCTCCATCACCTAGTGGGCATTTGAGTTGCTTGCACTTACTATGCATACTACTCTTATGAACATTTATGTACAAGATTTTGTGTGAATATGTTTTAAATTCTCTTGAGTTTGTGCAAAGAAATGAAATTATCATATTGTTTCCCCGTTATTCAAAAAATAATGCTCCCTTGGAGTCCCTGGATGGCTCAATTGGTTAAACAGCTGCCTTTGCTCAGGTCATGATCTCAGGGTGCTAGGAATGAGGCCCCTGTATCAGGTTCCCTGCTCAGCACGGAGCCTGCTTCTCTCTCTCCCTCTACTGCTCCCCAACTTGTGCTCTCTCTCTGTCAAAAAAATAAATAAAATCTTTTATCAAAAGTCATGTTCCCATCAACAATATGGAAGAATACTTGTGTTTTGTTTTGTTTTATGACATCATCATCACAAAGGAGCAATTTAATATTTTCTGAAACATTTTCCTCTTGGATATCTACAAAATAGCTATGAAGGGGAAGTTCTGAAATAATAGTTTAAATATAGTAATTTAATTTCAACAGCATTTAAACTATTGAACGTAATGGTCTTAGTTATCATATGCTCTGTAGTTTAAGGTGGAATATGTGGTATTTTCTTCTGAAGTGATTGAAAACATTACTGAATTACAGTTCTGTTTCAATTGTAAAAAAAAAAAAAAAAAGAAAAGAAACGATTGACATTTTCCTATGTTTTATTTGGGTGTTTAGTTTTAATTAAAATAGAAAGCCATGAAAAATCTGATTTGCCATTCCTAGTTCTAAAGACAATGTCAACATCCATCTTTTTCCTTATACCCAGTGCTTCCTGTGGGGTAAAGAGTAAATGGCCAGCTCTCTGAATGCAGTACCTATTGGACCACAGTCCCACTTGATTTGGGGGCAAAAGTACTGACTCACAAAGCAGTCAGCAGTCTCCACTCAGACTCTCAGCTCCCTGCAGGCCTTCTGTGGATGAACATATGTAGATGTACACATGGTAAATGAAACTTAGGTGGGGGTGACCTTCTGAGGGTCTGTTCAGTTCTGTGCCCTTTGCGCATGTTTTCCATTTGTAGTTGGGACTGATGGAGAGGTAAGGCTAGTCCCTATTTGTCCACATTCAAGGAGAAAGATTTGAATCTCATGATGGTCTGAAGTCCCTATTTCACTCTCTCAAATTCATTTTAGCAGGGAATTCTACAAAATATGGAATGAGTGTTGCATAAAACCCTACCTCTTATAAACTCCCTAGTAAATCTACTTTGACCACTAATTCATGAAAATTAGGAGAGAAATAAACAAACAAAAATTGGGAATTTTTAATTATTCATGTTTCTTCTTTTACTGTGCTAAAAAATCACATCAGTATTAAGCTAGATAAAACACAATGTAGTTTTCTTGTTCAATATTATTTTACTTAAACAATATCCAAAAAATTAGCAATACAAAACTGTGTCCAAAAAATTAACATTACTAATTAAAAATGTGTATCTAAGGAAACTAGAGTTTGGGCAAGAATCTAATACAAATCTGTGCCAGCAGCTTTAATTGACATTTTGGATGTATCTTTTTCAAAAACTAAATATGAAATAGCTCATCCCAGAGCAAAATTTTAATTCCACTTTAATAAAGAAAGAAAGGAATTGCATTTTATTAGATATGTTTAAGTAAGGAACTGCTGTTTACTGTTTCGTATGTTAAAGCATTATTCCAAGAAGAAAATCTTGAGAGGTCAGTTGGTAGAGCACGCAGCTCTTGATGTCAGGTTCAAAAGTTTTAACTCCATGTTAGTGTAGAATTTACTTAAAAAAAAGAAGGAAGTCTTGAGAACTTGTTAGCTGCTTGGCTTGCCATTCTCCCTCCTCAGAGACTTGATTTGCAATCAACAGTTATGTAAATTTTTTATCAGATTAGACTTTCAGAACTAAATTTTCTATAATATATGCAACCGTTACCTCAGTAAAACTGACAAAATGTCAGAGAAAGGGACAAGGTACAGTAATTAGCAAAATGGTAGGGATCTGAAGGAAATTTAAATTGAGAAATCTTTTTTTTTTTTTTTTGGAAGGTTGTAATATCCTAGAGGGTAGGCAGAAAAGAAGTTCCTATGGACCATTTGAGGACTCTAGTTAGAATGGAGAGAATGCTGTATGCAATTTACATATCACCTAATTTAAAGTGCCTGATAACTTAAAATTTGTGTTTTATAATAATGATAATTTTAGCTCTACTTTTTATTAAAATGAAGTCAAAACCATTTCTATGGTATGGTAATTTCCTATAGGTATGGTAATTATATGAAGTCTCTAATCGTTTTTTAAAATAAATCCTTTATAAGTTTAGAAATGTGAACTTCATTTCATCATGTGTATTCTAGTGAGATGACAACATACTGCCACTGATGTTATAATTTTCTTACTATGCTAAATCCCTAATACATTATATTTACTAACTCAGAAGCAAAGCTACCAGAACCTGGAATGTATACATTCTGTTATAAAATTTTTATCAGTTTTAAAGTTCTGTAAATAAGAGTGCTGTGTGTGTAAGTATTGTAATTATGCCTACATTTTAACTGTAAATTGTGTGCACAAAATAGTGTAAATTGTGTGCACAAAATAGTGACTGACTACATGTACTATTTAAGTAAACCCTTTTCCCATATTAAGGATTTTTTTTCATATTTGAGAGGATATTACCTAGATCAAATTCATATGCACCACAAAGTGCAGATTCTTAAAAATAGCCATTTCTTCATTTTTTTCCCCTTTTGGAAAATTTGAAACTTTTTAGATGTAGTTTTTAATGATTTCTGTCATTTTCAGCCTCCTCCTACCTATCCAATGACAGTATGTTGCCAGCATTTTCCAAAATACCACATTGCAATTTGCACTGCTTTATTTCGTTAAGTTTCTCAAACTTTTAAACTCCAAAACCAAAACATGATCTTCATTATCTCCAATTGGGAAAGCTTTTATGTAAACCTTTCTTACCAAAGTTACAATGAAGTTGATATCCTGTATTTCCAATAGTATTTTTAAAAAGTGATTTTACAAAAAGGAACTAGTTACCCAATGTCATATCATAATTTCTGTTGTCTGCAGATTTGTGGAAAAAAAGGAAAGGCATTTTGGACAGTAAAACCTCTGCTCAAGTTATATCCTATAATTGTGCACAATGATATTTAATAATAGCTTATTTTAATTAGGCACTTAGTAAGGCCTTTATTCTTTGTAAGCATTTACATAAATTATCGCAAATACTCTTCACAACAATCCTATGAAGTAGATGTTATTATTAGTCCCAACTTAGTGATGAGAAACTAGAACACTGAAGAGCCATATTAATAGAATATCAGGTATAAAGAGGCCATAGTTTCTGGCACTTTCTGGACCAAATAGTTATAACTCTTCTCCTTTTCCATTTATCTTTACCACATTGTTGTGTCATGATGTTCTACTTAAGAAAATGTGAATTTGTCCTAATTACTCACATGGCTAAAAAGTTTTCACTCTAAATAATATTCAGTATGGTCTAGATCACATTCCACCGGGTTTAGAGTAGATTCTTTATATTCTTGCTCCATATTAACAAACCAGGGTAGTTAATATCTCCCAACATGTTGGAGTTACTGTAACATAGAACACATTGGTCTAATAGCATAAAAATTAAATATGTTTCAAAAGTACAGATAAGCAGTGCTCTCAATACTTTGACCTTTTGCATCTTTACTTTCCTGAATTATATATCATGAAATAAAAACTCTTTCATGTGCTTTACTGTTACATAATCTTTATAGTCTGGCTTTGCTTGCAAAATAGCAATCCAGTTGATCTGCTGCCATGATCCCAATAATTCTGATCACTTTATTTAAAATTCCTTCTCAAGGTGCTTCTGAGCCATTAGAGAATGAGTATTTTACACACTTAATTTACATTAACTGTTTTTACAGAGAAGACAAAAATACAACATATTTTTATGGAGTGATAGTCATTCCTTTTTTGTTATTGTATTTAAGCAAAAAGATACAATTATCTTCAAGGTCTTTGATAATATAGATAACATCCATCATAAACTTATTTTTGCAGTCAAGTTATTCACATACACTGCTAAAAGTTTAAAGAGTTTACCATTGCATAGATGCAAATATATAGAAAAACAACACATACAACAACAAATAAGTCAGATCTCCTTAATGTCAACCTTAAAAAAATTAGTAGGACAGAACAAATCAGAATGTGAGAAAGATAAGATAAATTGTATCTAATAGAAGATAGTACCAACCCCACATTAAGTCCAACCCATGCACAAAAACATGCACCTTTCTCATCTTGACCATCCATTCACTAATTAATTTTAAGATATTCATTGTGTTTCCATAATGTAGTACTATAAATTATCTCCTATAACTGATCCTCTGTTCACTTCCTATATGGCAATATTAATATCTGTGAAATTAATGAAATAGGCCGAGGTCTTCATTACTAAGCACATTTGTCAATTTAGAGTTTTTGTTTTCCATTTTATAATATGTACAAATTAATTCACCAGCTTTTACACAATTTTCCACCTCCTTAAGTGTATCATAAAACAAACTGCATCATCTCCAAAACTCCTTCCAAATAAGACTTGTTTCAAGGGATGTTGCTGGGTCTTGTGAAAAAGAAAATTCAAAGACCAACTAAATTTCTGATGTTCTGTAGTTCATAAAAATGAACAGTTTTAATATATTAATATTCTTTGTAATGCTCTAAATAGGAATTATACAAATAATTACATAGCATTTCTCAATATTGTGGAAATAATTTTCTGCAAAATACAGTTTCAGAAATGGGCTATAGAGGGTGTTTGTACAAAATGTATGAAAGTCACATCTGCAAACCATTGGTTAGAAAATCAAGCTTGATATGATTTTCCTTTTAATTTTTGCTCTATAACCTTTGCTGGCAAAGAGTGTATTTAATTATCTATATGCAATTAAGCACTTAAGGGATTAATTAATTAGTTGGCATTTGTAACACTCTTAAAGATGAAAATCACTGTTTAAGAATTATCATTATTAATATGAACAGATGCAAAGGATGAAAGCATCATTTATGCATGCATATGGCACACCCATCAACTCTTAGCTTATTCAGAGACATAATTGCTCTTTGAGCCAACATAAGCACCAATTTTCAAATATTAATCCAGTGCATCTTCAAATATATTATGCCAAGTCATATTCAGTAATATTTATTCTCAATTATAAAAAGAAAGACATATTTAAGTGATGTGAGTAAATTATGAACACCGTTTTCAAAAAAAATATCTGTTTAGTTGTCTGCTAATACTGAGCAAAATTAGAACTATAAAATTAACTCTCAAACAATAAGTAATATTAAGCAAAAGAAGTAAGAATGTAACTTCAGTCATTCTTTTATACAACATCTAACAGTACACGATATACCATATACCATAATGCAAAGTCAACACTTAATTTAAACCTTGTAATGTTAAATGTGGGTATTCACTATCAATTTTATGATACCTTTATCCACTTTATTTTTTAAGTTAAAAGGTGTTTAATGCAAGAGAAAATTATATGAAAGTTTATTTTCATCTTTAGCATGTTGATTTAATAACATATGGATTTTTTTTTTACTATACTGATGTAAAGGCAAAACTCACTGATGGCAATAAAATCCACAGAAGCTTTTGACTAAGGCTTTCACTTTAACCTGAGATAACACACTGAAACTTACAATTTGATAAGTGATGTACCCACACAATATTATACCAAGTAATAAAGAAATAATATAGAGTTTACAGAGCCATTTATATCAACTTCTTAAATGACAGAAGCCTGTTATCTTAGCTCTGCAGGCTATCAATTCAAATATATAATACTAAGATGTGTTTTTGTTTAGAGCATTTTTGATGCTTGGTAAAGCTTTATACTGGCATTTGTCATTAAAACAATATGTGGGATGCCATAATTATAAGGAAACGGTATTTCAATTTACAACCCATTTTTATGAACTTATGAGAATGAACACTGTTCAGAATAAAGCTTTTACTTAATTGTGTTTCTAAATTCAATGCATAAATGTTAAGTTAATACAAAAGTGAAAGCTTAAGCATGCAAAGAATAATGTAAAGGAGCTGAAAATTTTTCATAATCTAAAATAGAAAATTTTTCTTAATACACTCAGTCTCAATAAAACAGATTTTCTCAAAACAATTCTATCAAGATTTATATATTTAAATTCTAGTTCTCCTAAGATTTAGAGTTAGAGATGATAGATAAATCCCTTTATAAAAACAACAGAAAAGTCCTACTTCTCTTTCTTGGGGTTTTTAAAAATTATTACAATCATATAATTTGTTGAAGTATATCATGATTTCTTTTCTTAAGATTAATTTTTTATTTCAACCTACAATAGCAGTGATGATCCTTTCTCTGAAGTACAGAATATCTACTTGATGTTTTCTTAGAAAACACAGTCATTAAATGAAAAGCTTTTTATGCATTAAACTAAAGAAAATCTATGCTAAAAATATCTAGAGCTTAAAAAATCTACATTTTTGTCTTTATAAATCACTCTAAGTATCTTTCCAAAATTGTGCTTAAGAAATATCATTTAAGATATTTTTTTAAAGATTTTATTTATTTATTTGAGAGAGAGACAGTGAGAGAGAGCATGAGCGAGGAGAAGGTCAGATGGAGAAGCAGACTCCCTGTGGAGTTGGGAGCCCAATGCGGGACTTGATTCCGGAACTCCGGAATCATGACCTGAGCCGAAGGCAGTCGTCCAACCAACTGAGCCACCCAGGCGTCCCTAAGATTTAAAGATTAGTTATTATATTTTGGGAAGGAACACTTCACATAATTGAAAACAGGTTTAAAATCAGCCTTCAGTTTTCTTTTTATCCCAAGTGTTGTGTGTTGAAATCTGAGCTTTAGAAGTGGAACAGTTATTAACAGTGACAAGGATGAGAGGGATATGGTCATGGCTCAAGTGGCATGGAAGGCAAGACCACTGAAAATATGGAGGACAGAGATATTTAAACTAAGGATGATAACAAGAAGTTTAAAGATTGGGTGCCTGGGTGGCTCAGTTGGTTGAGCGACTGCCTTCGGCTCAGGTCCTGATCCCGGATTTCCAGGATCAAGTCCCGCATTGGGCTCCCAGCTCCTTGGGGAGTCTGCTTCTCCCTCTGACCTCCTCCTTTCTCATGCTCTCTCTCTCACTCATTCTCCCTCAAATAAATAAATAAAATCCTTAAAATTAAAACAAAAAAAGTTTAAAGATTAAAAAATAGTGAGCCAGCTGTTAAAATATTTAATTGACTTGGACTATTGGCCAGGAAGGTACAAGGTCAAGGAGAAGGAACTGGAGTAATAATGTGTGTCAGAGTTTCTGGATTTTTCAGAGAGAAGGATGAAACAATGACATATAAGTGGTAATGAAAAAATTAGTTAAGGGTCCAGTCTCCCTTCTCTTTAGTACACATATGGTAGGAGAGAGAAAATAGTACCTTTGTCTGACGTCCAGGCTTTAGTTGTCTCAGAAAGCTTAGAAAAGTTCTGAAAAGAAGATGAGTGTTTAATAGATTTTGGTGATGACAGATTTTTATTTCAGCCAAACATCAAAGCAAAGTTTGTGTTGACAGGGTTAGGAAGTGTTAGAAACTGGATTCATATTAAGAGACATACTGAACAGAATGTAGATGAGACTAAATGCTGGCAGATTACCTGGGAAGCTGGGAACTGCCTTGCATATCAAGTAAACAAGGAAAGGGACACAGTTGGGATTATTTGGATAGCTTCCAAGGAAGAACTAACCACTCCATCCTGGGACTGCTCTCTTATGCAGTTTATGTTGTTAAGGTCCAAACTGCTAAAGAAATGGTGGCAGGGAGTGTTTTGGGGGCTCTTCAGTCCTGCTATGGGCCATGTCTTAAGCAAGGGAGAACATTTTAAATTGAGTCACTTTGGGGGCGCTTGGGTGACTCAGTGGGTTAAGCCTCTGCCTTCAGTTCAGGTCATGATCTCTCTGCTCAGTGGGGAGCCTGCTTCCTCCTCTATCTCTGCCTGCCTCTCTGCCTACTTGTGATCCGTCTGTCAAATAAATAATAATAAAAAATCTAAAAAAAATAAAAATTGAGTCACTTTTTTAATCCCAGTGGTTTAGAAATTCTAAGTGTGCTTGCTGTGGGTTAATTCTCACTAAACGTCATGAAAATTAGATCCTCTATTTGAATGAAAAAATAAAAACCTTCCCCTTTCATCCTGGGAATCAACTTGTACATTTTCCCAGATAACTAACTACCATTCTCCCTTTCCTAGTTTTCTATATCTACAAATTTGGGGGATTAAATCTAGACTGATTGCATAAATTTCTCATATCGTTCATCTTTTATTTTTGTCTTTTCATTCCACTTACTGGAGAAATCATCATCTTTATCTTCAAATGAATGTTCTATGGTTATTATGTTTTTTTTTTTTTTACTTCCAAATGCATTTCTTATTTATAGAATATCCCTGTTATAAAGCATCTTGTACTTATTTTATGGATTTAATAAACTTTCCAATATTTCTGAGGATATTAACCATATTGATTTGTTTTTATCTGGTCTCTCTTTATTGCCTATTTTCCCTAAGTTCCTTTTTAAAGTTTGTTGGTTTTGGTTTCTCTCATTCATGCAAAAATCTTTCCTCAAAGCTGCCTGAGCACAGTTGTCCATTCATAATTAAGAATGAGGCACTAAAAACAGCTGGGATCTTGAAGGTCTTATTGTTCAGCATTTTAAGTTTCTGTAATGGCTTTTGTTTTCAGAATGAGGCCTCTGTCTGTTGGTCTGAAAGCCTTTTATTTTATTTTTTTTCTCACAGAATAAATTTTCTACTTACTCCTTAGGGAGATGTAACTACTTGATTACCTTGGTTCTTTAGTATAAGGATGGTATATGGATTCTAACCTTTTATTATATTTTTAATGTTCTTGTGTTTTTGGTCCCTCTGGCCAATTATGGACCTGTCCGCGGTGCTGAAAATTAATCACTTCCTTACTGAATAGGCAGATTCAGCTTTCTTTAAAAAAAAAAAAAAATTGAGAGAGGGAGAACACAAGCTGGGGGAGTGACAGAAGGAGAGGGAGAAGCAGGCCCCCTGCAAGCAGGACGCTGGGACCATGACCCGAGCCGAAGGCAGAGGCTCCAACCCACTGAGCCACCCAGGTGCTCCTGTTTGGAGATAATTCTAATAGAAAGCTGAAATCTAGGGTGCCTGGGTGGCCCAGGAGGTTAATTAAGTGTCTGCCTTCTGTTCAGGTCATGATCCCGGTGTCTTGGAATCGAGCCCCGCATCAGGCTTTCTGCTCGGCAGGGAGCCTGCTTCCCTCTCTCTCTCTCTCTCTCTCTGCCTGCCTTTCTGCCTACTTGTGATCTCTGTCTGTCAAATAAATAAATAAGCTCTTTAAAAAAAAATTATCTCCAAACATCTGACTATCCACTTTCCACCCTCCATAAACTTGTTTATATTGCTCATCTCTCCTCTCTTTGATATTCTTTTTCTTTTATGACCAATTTAATATTGTCAGAAATAGCAAAAATAAATATCTTCATGCAATATACTATGTTTAGTTTATAAATCTTATATTTCATTCTTCTGATCATCATCACTAATGTGATTTTTTATTTTTTGAATTTTTTTGAAAATGTTGAAATTTTTTTAAATTTTAAGCTAAAAATCTAGTAATATGTTTTAGTCAAAAATTCTTGTAAGTAAACTGAATTCAAGTAAAATCAGAATTGAAACATAACATCCACATGGCATATTATTTATGCATCATTATTTCAATGCAAAGATCTGTATAATGGGTCAATGGGTAATATGTCTTCCCTGTGTAACATAGTTGAAATTTTCTTAGTTATTGACATTTAGTGTTAACAATGATATGGAAAATACACAGTGAGATCTCTGTTATAGAAAACAATCTTGAATAGCCAAAGGGATATTGAAAAAGAAAGCCAACGTTGGTGGCATCACAATCCCGGACTTCAAGCTCTATTACAAAGCTGTCATCATCAAGACAGCATGGTACTGGCACAAAAACAGACCCATAGATCAATGGATCAGAATAGAGAGCCCAGAAATAGACTCTCAACTCTATGGTCAACTAATCTTCGACAAAGCAGGAAAGAATGTCCAATGGAAAAAAGACAGCCTCTTCAATAAATGGTGCTGGGAAAATTGGACAGCCACATGCAGAAAAATGAAATTGGACCATTTCCTTACACCACACACGAAAATAGACTCAAAATGGATGAAGGACCTCAATGTGCGAAAGGAATCCATCAAAATCCTTGAGGAGAACACAGGCAGCAACCTCTTCGACCTCAGCCGCAGCAACATCTTCCTAGGAACATCGCAAAAGGCAAGGGAAGCAAGGGAAAAAATGAACTATTGGGATTTCATCAAGATCAAAAGCTTTTGCACAGCAAAGGAAACAGTTAACAAAATCAAAAGACAACTGACAGAATGGGAGAAGATATTTGCAAACGACATATCAGATAAAGGACTAGTGTCCAAATCTATAAAGAACTTAGCAAACTCAACATCCAAAGAACAAATAATCCAATCAAGAAATGGGCAGAGGACATAAACAGACATTTCTGCAAAGAAGACATCCAGATGGCCAACAGACACATGAAAAAGTGCTCCATATCCCTCGGCATCAGGGAAATACAAATCAAAACCACAATGTGATATCACCTCACACCAGTCAGAATGGCGAAAATCAACAAGTCAGGAAATGACAGATGCTGGTGAGGATGCGGAGAAAGGGGAACCCTCCTATACTGTTGGTGGGAATGCAAGCTGGTGCAACCTCTCTGGAAAACAGCATGGAGGTTCCTCAAAATGTTGAAAATAGAACTGCCCTATGACCCAGCAATTGCACTATTGGGTATTTACCCTAAAGATACAAACGTAGTTATCCAAAGGGGCATGTGTACTCGAATGTTTATAGCAGCAATGTCCACAATAGCCAAACTATGGAAAGAACCTAGATGTCCATCAACAGATGAATGGATCAAGAAGATGTGGTATATATACACAATGGAATACTATGCAGCCATCAAAAGAAATGAAATCTTGCCATTTGCGACAACATGGATGGAACTAGAGCGTATTATGCTTAGCGAAATAAGTCAGGTGGAGAAAGACAACTATCATATGATCTCCCTGATATGAGGAAGTGGTGATGCAACATGGGGGCTTAAGTGGGTAGGAGAAGAATCAATGAAACAAGATGGGATTGGGAGGGAGACAAACCATAAGTGACTCTTAATCTCACAAAACAAACTGAGGGTTGCTGGGGGGAGGGGGTTTGGGAGAAGGGGGTGGGATTATGGACATTGGGGAGGGTATGTGCTTTGGTGAGTGCTGTGAAGTGTGTAAACCTGGTGATTCACAGACCTGTACCCCTGGGGATAAAAATATATGTTTATAAAAAATAAAAAATTATATTAAAAAAAAAGAAAAGAAAACAATCTTATGCCAAAAATTTATCTTTTCCATAAATATAGATATAATTTTTTATCACACATAGATTTTTTAAAAATCATTTGGAACATAAAATAATTTCATTTTCAATTTCTTATGTGCAGATGGGAGATAGATTTAACAAATTTAACAAATAATGAGCAAAAGTGGCACCTAAATATTTTTCGATTTTTTTTTAGATCCTTTGTTATAACTCATATCAGCTTCTGTATTATAGTAAGAGAATGCTCTCATGTGAAAGTATTGTGGCTTTGTTAAAGCCCCTTTGGTTCATCTTAAACCACCATTAAACCACCATTACAGTAAATTTGCAAGGCCTAGTGAAAATCTTAGGCAATGAAAGCTGAGTAGAGGTTATGATTTTATAGTATATTGATACAATATTCTATGGCCTTGTAAAAGTGAGCTGTAAACATCTAAAAAGCTAGCCATTCTTACCCCAATACATTTGAGAAAGTAGGTAATATTCTGCTATATAATAGCCAGACAATAAGAATTGGTTGCTCAAAAAACATGAACAATGCAAAAGTAATATTGCTCCTAAGAAAACATTGCAAATAGAATTATCCAATAAAATTCATTTGCTTAGGATATAAACAATAAGAGAATGAATTTTTCTACAAATATATTTAAAATAGTTGACAAGTCATGATACACATATAAAGAACAATTTGTCTGGTCCAACTGTTGTCCTAATATAGGTAGGAAAGTATTGTTACTTAGAGTTTTAAAAATAGAGGAACTTCATTACAAAAAGATTTTAAGAAACTATTTTCATTTCTCTTATATTAGTGTATTTTTTCCTATGGAGCATTTATTCGAAAGATGCAAAATATAGAAAGACCATTGAAATTTAAAAGAAAACTACAGGTAAAGGTAGGTTTTCCTTTTAGGGAAAGTCTTCTAGAATAATAACACATTTAAGACAACTTAGAAAACTTATATAAAAAAAAGAAAACTTATAATTCATAAAGAAAGCTTTTCATTGGGACATGTGGGTGGCTCAGTGGGTTAAGCCTTGCCTTTGGCTCAGGTCATGATCTCAGGGTCCTAGGATCAAGCCCCACATCAGGCTTTCTGTTCACAGGGAGCCTGCTTCCCTCTCTGTCTCTGCCTGCTGCTCTGCCTACTTGTGATCGCTGTCTGTCAAATAAATAAATAAAATCTTAAAAAAAAAAAGAAAGAAAGAAAGCCTTTCATTCAGAGGTCTCCAGTTTGAAGATTTGATTGTATATCCTACATATTTATCTTTTTTTTAATTGTGTTATGTTAGTCACCAATAAAATACATCATTAGTTTTTGATGCAGTATTCCAAGATTCATTGTTTATGTACAAAACCAAGTGCTCCATGTAATATATGCCCTCCCTAATACCTACAACAAGGCTCACCCATCCCCAGGCACCCCTCCCCTCTAAAACCTTCAGTCTCTTTCTCAGAGTCCACAGTCTCTCATTCTTCATCTACCCCTCCGATTTCCCCCAGTTCACTTTTCCTTTCCTTCTCATAATGTCCTCCATGTTATTCCTTATGCTCCACGAGTGATATCATATGATAATTGACTTTCTTTCCTTGACTTGTTTTACTCAGCATAATCTTCTCCAGTCCCATCCATGTTGATTGTAAAACAGTATGGAGATTCCTCAAAAAATTAAAGATAGAGCTACCCTATGACCTGGCAATTGTATCCTGATGGCTGCTTTATTTGGGAGATTTTAATTAAGGTCCTAGGAAATCTGTACTTAATTCACTGGAAAAACTTTTACTAAGCATCTACACTGCCAAGCACTGACCTAGATTCTGTGGATTCTACTAAATACTTAGAGATTACATCCTCCGGAGTTTTACAATGAAGATGAGAGTGTCAGTTACATACCTTAGGAGCAAATCAAGGAAATTGGATAAAAAATAATGAGAGGCATCTGATGATACATATGTCTCTGACTTGGGGTTCCATATCAATACACTGGAGCTATGTTAAAATAGTTCATAAAGTACTGCTCCAGATGTATATTTAATGCCAAAACACTTAGGCAGAGAGTAAATCAATAAAGAATTCATTTAAAAAGTTCCATCTGAGCATTATTATCCATATGAAGATATTTATCTTTTACAGGATTTACTTTATAGAAGTATTATTAATTTAGAAAGTAAGTATAAGGTGTTGCCTCAGAAAAACTTTATCATTTGAGAGCCAAGGAATACATAAAGAATTCTTTTATAACTAGACTTACTGTGGTGAGCATTTAGCAATGTATACAAATATGGAAACATTACATTGAATATCTGAAACTAATATAAAGTTATATGTCAGTTTACCTCAATAAAAAAGAAAATGATAATAAAAAGAAAAATAAATTAGTTTTATGCCAAAAAACAAAACAAAACAAAAAAGGAGGTTAGGCTACCCTTTTTCCTACCATTTTTTTTTTCATGTCTTTGGTTTGAATGATAGAGCAGATCTATCTTATTTTTATAATGTTACATTGACAGTTTTTCTAATATTTAAAAATATATTTAGGGGCACCTGGGTGGCTCAGTGGGTTAAAGCCTCTGCCTTCGGCTCAGGTCATGATCCCGGGGTCCTGGGATCAAGTCCCACATCAGGCTTTCTGCTCGGCAGTGAGCCTGCTTCCTCCTCTCTCTCTCTCTCTCTGTCTGCCTCTCTGTCTACTTGTGATCTCTGTCTGTCAAATAAATAAATAAAATCTTAAAAAAAAAACCCTATATATATATATATATATGTATATATATATTTAAAGTGTATGCTCCTTGTTGCAAAAACAATTATATGCATAACCTCCTACTATTTTACAAATCAAGAGCTCCAAAAAATTTATTTTCCTTGCCTATTCTTTTATATTTTGTTAAACGTGTATCAAATTCTAACTCCCTTTGACTAATTTTATTGCCTATTCTGTCTCACATATTTGAGGAATTCATTCTCAAATATGATCCTTTTAAATTTCATAGCTATATTATCAGAACTATCTAATTTTAATTAGAAGTTTTACTGGATAATCTCTTAGCATTGCTCCTTACATCCAATGTCTTCCCCTTGATTCATTTTTTGTTTGTTTGTTTTGTTTTGTTGGAGCATTACTACAAATAACATTTTTTTCAACTACCTGCTGCCTATGTAACATTGGTTTTATTTTGTAGTTATATATTGGTATAGAATTCTGTGATTAAATCCTTTTATTAAATTGTAGACATTACTCCATACTCCTTTATCATCCAGTTTCACAACTAAGAATTCATTTCTAAGGATCCTCTTTTTTCTCTTGGATTTTATTTGCAGTTTGGAATTTGGGAGGAAATTGTATTAATATTATGACTATTATCAAAATGAAAGTGGATAAAAGTAATATTAACAAGTACTTAATGGGTAATACTAAAACTTCTGTCAGTCACTGTTTTATAAGTTTTATATTGCATTAATTCAAGTAATCTTGATAATAACATAATGAAGTAAGTTCTATTTTTATAAACATTTCAAATAAAGAAGCTGAGCAAAAGAACTTCTTATTTTTTTAAGGGTACATGCCAGATAGCAGGGAAGGATATCAACATTCAATTTCCTAAGCATATGTGATATTAATTCAGTAATGTACTTTTTAGAATTTCATTGTAAGTGTGTGTCTGTGGTGACTAGAATGTCCAGGTAAGATTGAATGAGGAGATGGTTTTAATATGAAGGTGTAAGGAGGGATGGATTTAAGAGTATATTATATAATTCAATAAAGATAAATTCACTGATGCAGTGGAATGGTTTTTATACTTGAGTGTACAAAAATCACCTGGAATTGCTGTTTTAAAAAATACAGATTTCTCTTGAAATTTTGTTTTGCTTTGTTTCAAGATCTTATGTATAATAGGGAATTCTCTTTTTTAACAAGTTTTCTAAATTTTTTTGATACCTATAGTCCATGGAGGACACTATGAGAAATAATATGCTAGTATTTGAACTCTGATTGAATTCTTAGTCCAAGGAAGTGAGGTAGAGGGGATCAAAATAAACATAATTTATCTCACTGGCAAATCACATCTACATAGAAAATAATGATAAATACAGTAGAAATCAGTTCTCGTTTCATACATTTTGCATTTACTTGAATGTGAGCTCACGGTAATATTTATGCCATTGCCATACACTTAGTATCTAATATTATCTTACCAGATTTTTTCCCATTTCTTTTTTTTCTTAAGATTTTACTTACTTATTTGACAGAGGGAGAAAGATAGCCAGAGAAGGAACAAAAACAGGGGGAGTGAGAGGAAGGAAGAAGGAGACTTCCCACAGAGCAGGGAGCCTGATGCAGGGCTCAGTCCAGAACCCTGGGATCATGACCTGAGCCAAAAGCAGTTGCTTAACAACTGATCCACCCAGGCGCCCTGATTTTTCCCATTTCTAACCCATGATTTACCTATTTATTCCAACTCTCTAAAAACAGTCTCAGTTCTTATCATAGACCTATATTCCAGCATTATAGTCAAGGGTTTTTTTTTTTTTTTTTTTGTCTGTTTTGTTTTGTTTTTCCCTAAGTACAAGGATACAGTTTTGTGAATAATGATGATTCTCTTTTGTTATGAAAAGAGCATTTATTCTCTCTTACTGTTTTCAGAGTTCTCTTAGTAACACCCTGAATCATTCAGTGAGATCACATGGGCCAATGAAATCCTGAACCGATTATTTCTACTTTATAATTTAAGAGTTTGATTTAAGTATAATTTTCGAGGAAGAATATAGTCAGGTCAAAAAAGGCAACAGTGTGATATTGCTTTCAAAATTTAAGATCATTTTTTGATTAACAATGGTAATATGTGCAGACTGAAAGAAAAGAAGTTCCAGTTTGTTGAAGTCATTGTGTTCTGCCCTGATTCCCTTGGCAGGATTAGTTTAGATCTTCTGCCTGGGAACTTGGTAATTATGTCTATGATGGCAATTATCTTATTGCACTATGATATTTTTGCTTAATGACTGTTCTGTACTAGACTATATGCTTCCTCAGGGCAAGGCATATGTCTTATTCATTCATTCAGTCAGTCAGTCAGTCAGTCAGTCAGTCACTCATTCATTCAATTAAAATGTGTTTGAGAATATTCATCAGAAACAACATACAAAATATATAATAAAATCGTGACACAAAATGAGGGCACATTTTTAAAAAAGTAATGTTGTGTGCTCTAAAAATGTAAACTGTAGTAATTAGAAGAGTTAATCTTTTTTCTATTTGCTGTGATGATTAGCACTTTGGTGCCTACTAAAATCTCAATAAATATTTGTTTAATTAGGTATTCTACTATATCCCCAGAATAAATAATTTTTAAAACACACCTTTCAAGAATATTCTTCAAATTAATACAACTATAAAGTTACATCTGTGGTATGAAATTAAAAATATTACCTAAAATATATTCCATATTTTATTTGTAGTTTTGGAAAAAAACCACAAAAAAAAAGAGATGGTCATTTCCAAACCTGACTTTGCATAAAATAAACTGGAGAATGTTTTAATAATGCCCCAACTATAAACACTGCATCAGATTCTCAAGTCATATAACAGACAATACAGGAAACAACAGCAGCTCCAGATGAATAAGCAATTATCTACATTACAAAGTTTTTTTCAGATATTTTCCTCAAAGCATGGAATATTTTGGTTGCTTAATATTTCAAATTGTGAAATAGATTGCAATAGATTGCTATAGATTAAATGTAGTATAGATTTCAAGACTCTGGTTTTTGAGAACAGGCTAATGATAAAGTTTATTCTTAAAAGTTTACATTCTCAAAGACCCACAAAATATAGTGTAAATAAACAAATTTGCATAAGGAATGGCAGTTAGCAAATAACAGTCAGTAGCATTTTTATATTATCTTCACTTACTCTTCAGCTATCTCTACCTACATTCAGAAATGAGTTTCCAGGACACTTATATTATAAATGTCCTATGGCCTCAGTTATGCACTATTATTTACTTTGTTCTTCTCTGTCTTCTCATGGTAAAGTTCAAATAGAAATTCACCTGAATGTATGAATTGTCAGAATAAATCACCTCACAGTTGTGGTGCATTCTTCATTTTTAAATCATAGAATTTAGAACATAACTTGTGTTAAAAGAAAAAAAACTACAATATCGGTACAGATAGATCAAGTTAATCTGCTTTAACAAACAATCCTAACATTTCAGCAGCTTCAGAATAAAACATTTGTTTCTTCATATTCTAAACCCATGGAATATAGACAACCAGGGGCTCAGCTCTTAGTCATCCTCATGGTTATACCAGGCAAAGGCTACTAGAGCAGCCACAATGTGGAAACTGGCTAGACTCTCTGCTGGTGGGAAAAGAAAACATGAAGAAAAGCACATTTATCCTCAGAACATCTGCCTTAAAGTGACAGTTATCACACTTGAGTTCAATTGGGATCAGGGAACGATGTGTTCCTACCATCCACTGAAAAGAGAGACAAAATAATTGTGAACAATCAAAAATGACCACTGCAGGTAGATTTCAACATTTATCATGATTTAGTTAGAGTTGACTATTCTCAGAAACCCTTTGTTTTAATTTAACTCACATTATTTTTAGCTGGTGAAACCTATCTTAAAACCATTTAAAGAAATCTTTACAGCTGTAAAATAAACTGCTTCAAAAAATCTACACTTTAACTGAATTCTTTGTCCAATTTGTATTCAGAAAGTAAAGGGTCCAAACTGATGGAACCACATGGAGGTCATATTTTATTGTAAGAATAGGTCACATCGATAACTTATATGTAAATAATACTGAACATTTTTTACTTATATTTATTATGTTATTATTCTTTACTTAAAAGTGGTAAACTGAGTGAGGGGTGCCTTCCTTGAAAATTATCCTTCTAAGAACAATACATCAATTTTAAACATTTCTGAAGAAGAGCATTAGAATAAGAAAAAAAAATACTTTGTGCCTTTTAAATGTGTAAGATGTAAGCAAACACGAAGGTAACAAGAAGGTTGTCATTATTGGTCTTGTAATTAAAGAACTATTTATTGTGACCTTCTATAGTCCAGTGGGTCTAACTGACAACATTTTGAATCAGAAATTTAAAAAAAAATTACACTCTTCCTAATCTTAGGAATGAAATATTATATCTGAAAAGAAAAAGCATTTATTAGGAATTATAGTGCCTGTGACTGTCATTTGAATATTATTTCATTTGTCCATGAAATAATTTCCTTTAGGTATCTGATAGGGTGATCACAAATTCAATTTCCACAGGACAATATAACATTTGTTGAATTTTAAGAGTTTATTTCATTAATTTTTAAATATTCTTTGTATGCTTGTTTGTTTCTTAATGGGAAATTAGAAATAACATTTTGTAAGATAACATTATCCATTCTCAGACATACAGGATTATTAAATTTATTAAATAATATCTTTTTGAAAAAATTGACATAATTTGATGTACCTTTGTATCACAGACTGATGTGTTTGGTGATAAATATTCATAAACTAAAATTGGGTTAATGAGACTTAATAAAGAACTATATCCATTAGAGTCCTAATTTAGTTCCTTATAAGTAGAGTCATTTAATAACCTTAAGGAGGGTCTTGAGTATATTTTATATTTAAATATTTGTGAGAAGAATATCTGATAAAAATATGTGCAAATAATCCATGTGGTTGTAGAAAATAAAGACATTATTTATTTATAAAGGACTGTCAGTACTAGCTGCATTAAAAAAAGGAGATCCTACTACAAACAGCAATAGCTTAAAAATGGCAGTTGGTTATAGACATTCTACTGGATTTGTCTAAGGGTTGTATCTAGTTTAAAGATACCATCCTTTCTCTGTATCTTTCATTTAAACAAAAGCACATAGAGGTCTTACACATAAAATTTATTTTAGAGTACTGGAAAACTAGGGGGAAAGGGAGTCATTTTGTTTTATATTAGAAAATATTAACTTTCCTATAATAATTTATGTAAATAAATTCTGTGGAATACTTTTAATACCTGGCAAAGTGCATCAACCCCTAGAAGTAAAATAGAAAATGCCTTTATAATTGAATGGAACAAAGGCTCCTATAAATGACTTTTACCAGGAACAACCTAAAGCTATGCATCAATTTGCACTAAATTAATTCAGTCCAGATGAGAAATCATGTAAAAACTTAAGCATTTACTTCATGGCCCATTACATCCCAGAGGTGAAGATAGATCTGTATTATTGTGTAACAGTATGAAATATCTGAAACTCCAAAACCTGCATTTTATTTCAATTTTAATGAACTGATAATAATATTTATAAGTATAAATTGATAGAGTCTATTTTCTTCTCATTTTCATTTGATAAAACAGTTCTTCCCAGGTTAATTTTAAAATGCACAGTCTCTCTTCAGTGTTCCAGCCTATGTGTCAACCAAGGCAGATACATCAGTATTAATTCTTTTTTTCAGTGTTAAATGTTATCTGTAGGCAGCACACTAAGAAGAGACGGAAGGCACATTTCCTGAGCACTCACAGTGTGCTCTGTCTATGCTGGACACTTGGCATGTTCCATTTTCAGACTGATCTTTGGTGGTAGGTGTGATTATTGCAGTTTTACCGATGAGAAAACAAACTCTAGACTATTAAATAATGTACTCAGGATAACATGACTGATTAAATGCCAGGAATGCTTTGAATATGTGTGTGATTCTGTGTAAGCCCCTCTAGACTGAAAAAAATGAGAATTTTAGTTTAGTTTATTTTTATTGTTTAGAAGAAACGCCATGTCTTCTTGGATGGTGCCTTATTGTTCTTATTTCATATGGTTTGCCTTTTCCCTAACTCCCATTAAACTCTTCTTTCATGGCGATCCCATAGTTTATGTCGATTACACATCTGGGCACTTGAGTGTACTTAAGGGCTTTTTTATGCCCTTGTATCCGTTCCTAATCTTTTCATAGTGATGAAGTCCCAGAACCTAAGTCAGGTTCGGTGGGGTAAGGAGGTTCGGAGCTGATGACTAAAGAAAGAATTCTTAAGACGTCGTTGGTGCAAAAGGTGATTTATTAGAGCACAGGGACAGGGCCCGTGGGCAGGCGGAGATGCGGCTGCCCCAGGTTATTAGGAGTGGTTGGTTATATACACAGGAGTTGGGTAGGTGAGGACAAAGGGGTGTTCAGAAGGGCTGTTGGGGCAAAGAATACTATCAGGATATTGAAGGCTTAGTTGCTATCAAGTAAAGACAATTGGAAGTCTGGTGGAATGTTACATTCCTGCTATCAAGCATCTTTGTTAATGAGATTTAGGTTTAGAAGAAATTTAACTTTATTTACTTTTCCTTCTACCTCCACCTCCTTCAGTTTTTATGGAGGGGAGGGTGACATTAGGCTTGAGGAACTGAGTTCTGTGTCTTTGGAAATTGGGCTATTGATAAGCTTACTTCTTTGTTGTAATCTCAAGGACATTTGCAAACCAAGGGAGACTCCTGTCTTGCAGGATTGTGATCTCATCAAGTTAACTATTTATCGTTTTATGGCAGTCAGGGGTGCCTGAGGAATGCTACACCTATGGAGGGGAGCGGATGAAAGGGGGGGGTGCAAGGCGCCAGCTCTTGCTTTGTCCTCAGCCAGCCTCCTGCTATCTCATCAATAGGAGTAACTCTTGGCCCTCCAGCAAACTGGAAACACTTCAAGGGCAGATGCAGAGAGTATTTGTTTTTTAAGATTTTATTTATTTCTTTGACAGAGAGAGAGAGGGAGAGAGAGGGCACAAGTGGGGGGAGTGACAGGCAGACTGAAAAGCAGACTCTTCCCTGAGCAGGGAAAGTAAAGGATCCAAATTGATGGAGCCACATGGAGCTCATATTTCATTGTAAGAATGAGTCACATAGATAACTTATGTGTAAATAATCTTGAACATTTAAAATTTATGTTTATTATATGTTATTTTTTATTTAAAAGTGATAAACTGCAGTATACATGTGGTTGACTGATCTATTCTGATTAATTCTTAGTTCTCATATTCACAAAAAGGTGTGTGTGGCCTCAAGTTGTGTAATATATTGACAAATATGTTGAATGTGTATTCAGAAATGATTGTCATATCCCAAATTATCTTCTTTCAGTCCCTAACATAATATTATCAGTCCCACTTCAGAAACCATAATGACATTGTTTCCTATCATTGCATTACTAGCAAAAAAAAAAAAAAATCCTCTTTTAGGCAAATATTCTTTGGTAAAGCATGCCGGAAGAAAATTACACTGTGCTTCCATCTCTAATTTCATATATGTGAGCATTGTGACCTATAGAAAATATGTAATAATATTGGAATTAGCCTATCAATCTGGAAAGTTCGAGCAAAAAGTACAGACTTAGCTTAATCATAGAAACGGCTTTAAAGATTCATGGGAATGGCATCCACTAGCTTTGAATATAACTATCAGTTGATAGAGACTTTAGTGGATTTTATTTTTCAAAATCATACTAAAAGAATTTCAACAGAATTACTCATTTCCAAAGCGATCTTTTACATCCAGTTTATCTGCTCTCCGATTCCAAGTCATACTCCTTAGTTCTTACCTTTATAATAGAGAGGAGGGCTGTGCACAGAGTAGTTTGAAGTTAGGAGTTTAGAATTAAGCAGACTTAGATTGAATCCTAGTTTCAATGGAATGCTTAGATTTTTGTAAAAATTGAATTCTTTTTTCTATACATGAGGATATTAATACCTACTTCATAGGGCTGCTGGCACTATCAAAGGAAATGATTGATGTAAAGCACTCAGCAGTACTTGGTGCATGGTAAAATTTTTTAAAAATAGCTTTATTTTTTTCCCCCTGCTTTAAGATGTATGTATTCTAGGTCCAATTTTTTCCATAAGGAGATAGCATCTCCCTTAAAGCTTTTCCTATATGTCTGGTAAAAATGTCATTTTCAAGGAGTTCTCTCAATACTGGATTTTAAGGTTTCTCTCTGAATGACCTCTCTGAATTGTAGTTTTCTCTTTGTATAACCAGGATATCAACAACACCCTCATATGGTTATTGTGGAAATTAGAGAGAATAAAGAATGCAAAATGTATTATAATATTTGCCAAATATAAAGTACATAGAGACATTTTTATTTTATATTATTAAGACAGCAACAACCAATGGTCTCTTCTTTTTTCCATCTGTGCTCCTTTCTCCCCCGCCCTCCCTCTACATATACAGCCTACTAATGAGGGAACAGAAGGCAGGCTGAGGATAAAGCAGAAGTTGATGGGCCACAACCCACCCCCCATGGGATATATATGACATTCCTCATGCACTCCTGGCTTCCCTAAAGCTAAGGAAAGGAAAAACAAAGAGTTAAACTTACAGAGATCACAATCCTGCAAGACCAGAATCTCCCACAGTTTACATATGTTTTAGCAATCCACAAGAACAAAGCATTTCTGTCAATAACCTTAGCTTCCAGAAGGGAATGTAGATACATTTAAATGTCCTTATAACCAATAGCCCACTGACAGATAATTGAAGACAGCAGAGTGTAATATTCCTCCAGGAAGTTCCCAACTATTGTAATGTTAATGCCTTACTAGAGTGGTAAACCTTAACTTGACAATGGCAAGGCCTTGGGTATCTAGTAGGTCCTCTTTAGCATGTGAAAGTTCTTTCAAAACTCCTCCTTTCAAAAACCCTCCACCAACCCCTTAGTACATAATCAACCACCCCAGACAACCCTGTTGCAGCCACTCTTCATGGCCATGGGTACTGTCCCCTTGCTTTAATAAACTACCATTTTGCAACACAGACGTCTCAAAAATTCTTTCTTGGCTGCCGGCTCTGGACTCCACCCCACTGAACCTCACCTATATTCCAAAACCACATCATTACCAGTCCAGTTTTCCTGACAAAGGGTCACAAATACTGCTGTGTATTTTATTTCAGGTTTGAAGGTGAGTAGGAACAAACGTGTATTTTTTTTTCAGTTCCTAAAAATTGGTTCTCTTAAGCAAAAAAATACCTTTTGCTACTAATATATAAATTTTCCACCATATCTGAATTTGGCCAACTCATTTTGTCTGATGGGAGTAAGGATGATGAACTTTTGGATATAGGTGAGGTCTGGAAGAATTCTTGAGATGTCCCTGGTGCAAAAAGGTGATTTTATTAAAGCGTGGGGGCAGGACCCATGGTCAGTAAGAGTGGCTGCCCCGGGGGTTGTGAAGAATGGTCCATTATATATTTGCAAGTTGGGAGGGGTCAGGGATAACAGGTAAGTCTCTAAGGAATTTTGGAAGCAAGGTTTCCAGGAGCTAGCTGTTGTTGGGAAAAGGTCATTTATTACCGTCTAATAAAACCTTAGTTATGAGACCCTTCAGATGTATATCAGTGGGCCATATGCTTGGGGATGACTGCCAGCACGTATCTTGGAAGGTTTAGAAATAAAGGAAGTTTCCAAGGAATTTTTATATGTTAAAGTAGACTTACAGAATTCTGGTTGGGGTGGGAGGCAGTCAGTCTAGGATTGCCTTTTGCCATTGGCAAAGTATTAAGGTGGAGGCAGTTGAGTTCCTAGAGGAATGTCACTGCCTTTCCAAGGGCTTGTCAGTGGGCTCTAGATAATAAGGAAATTTAATGACTTTTCTTCTGCCTGTTTCTCATATCAAAGAGGACATAAAACTTGATCATCCTAATTCCTTTGGTAAATCATTTATACCTCAAACATTCACTTAAATCACAACATACGTTTTTTGCAAGTCAAATGTGATTGACTTTAACTCTCACGTTTAATGACATATATTGAGTTCAGGGCCTACACTAGATTTCTAATAATTTCTGCGGTGGTTGGGATACATTTACTGTCTTGTCTTGATTAATACATCTATAAGTTTGTACTACCCTGAATTAATTTAGGGTGTGAATCATCTCATGATCCTGCGCATGAAGTTGACCCAGTCATGAAACTACATAGCTTCCCCTGATTATCTACATATCTGCCAACTTTCCATTTGCCAAACTTGATCCTATTTCCAGCTACCCTGAAGCATGAAAGACAGGAAGAGGAGGTGGGGAAAAGATAAGAGTAGAGCTGTGATACTGCTAAATCACTTAGCAAATAACTTTACAAAGTGAATGTTCCAGCAACTTACCATTTTAATGTTGTTGTTGTTTTTCTTTGTCTCCCTGAAACTGGATTCTCATCCTGGAGTGCAGGGGAATTTAGTTCTCTGCTACTCCGCTCCCAATTGCAGCTTCAGGCCCATTTCGGTGTGAATTAAATTAAGGGACTTAACAAAATCCACATTTTTTTTTTTTCAGAGATCCTGCTTGCATAGAAGGCTGCTTTGCTTTTAAATAGAGTAGTGTCATTATTCTTGTAATTTTCCCTTATTTTGAATCCCACTGTTAGGTACCCTATATTTTAATAATAATGTATGGAATATGTTATAGTGGTATATATTATCACAAGGACCTTTATTTTGGATGAAAGGATTTCTTTTAAATTAGAATACATTAATAAATTGGCCTCTTAAAGAGTGAACACAGTGTAATTCCCTCACTGATCCCTTCCTTTAATTTGTTTCTAAGGGTTTGAAAGATAGTTCAGAATGATGAGTAGTGATTAAACTGAGTCTGAGCAAACTGATGAAGAAAATATAAAGAATTCAGTCTTGTCAACAGGCATTAAAATAAGATACAGACCTTTTATGTTGAATTAAGTTAAAGCCAAAAATCTTTTTATAAGTCTGCAGGATGGCTAAGTATTGAATGAAGACAGGAAGTCAAAGTACATCATATTATAGTTATAAGCTAAAACAAACAAACAGAATTTTTATTCTTTTCTGAATAGGAAATATATACTCTAGTGTATGTTACCAGTTATCATATTTTGTCATGGGAATTTGAGATGTATATTTGGATATAGAAAAGACTTAATTGCTCTAAGTATGAGGATCTCTCACTCAGTAAGCTTTTATATTTCTCTTTATATATTTTATATATTCTATAAGGTCTTGCTAGTACCTTCAGAGACAAGTCAATATGTATGAGTGTATGAGAAAAGAGAAACGTCAATAAAGACTCCATAAATTTTTGTCCTCCACCACTGAGATTTTGGAATTCCAATTAACTGACATGGAAAAACTATAGAGGGATTAATTTCAGGAGGAATTTTGGTTTCATTTGAAATTTGGTTTTGGCAGCATTCATTTAACATTTATGAGACATTTAGGTGGCAATAACTAATAGCTGACTATAAGTAGCTATATTTTGATTTCACAAGATGTATAAATTCAAATTTGGGGTGTTTATCAATTATTTTAAAAGACAAGAAACTAAGATCATCAAGTGAGCGAGTTTTAATTAGAGAAGAGGAAGAACTGCATCTGATAAGGAAGAACTAGTTAATGAGGGTAAAATTTATTGCTGTGGGCAACTAAAAAATCTGGTCAAATTATTTAAGAAATCTGCTCGAAAGTTCTAAAAAGGAAACAATGTAGTGAAATATTGCCAGACAAACATATCAGGGATAGTAAGAACCTAGAAAGGTTAAGACTGAAGACAATCTTCTTTTAGGGCTATCTACCAATTCAGAAAGACATACTAAAAAGCAAAAAAATGAGCAGCATTTTGGACAACCTTTCAGGATTAGAGAAACAAGGTCCAAGTTCTGCCATGGAGAAACAGCTACTAATTCCCTATATTTTGAGTTAAGACCCCAAAACTGTATCTTATCTTCAGGCAATTAGGGTAAATGAGCAGTAAATCTCCCCTCATAGAGTCTGAAGCCCAATTTTCAGGATTACTCATCTCAAAGGACAATGAGATGCCAGATTGCTGGCACCCCTCTTTTATTTCCGGAAGCCAGAGTAAATCTCTTCGGAAGAAAATAACCTTATCTCAGACCTCACATACCATTGAAGGAATACAACTCCTGTCTCTCAGTACAAAATAACTACATACTTGAACAAGTTAAAAGACAATGAAAAACAAAAGAAAAAATATATAATAAAAATAAGCCAAAGTAATACTGAATAAGCGATCCAACAAAGATTTTGAAATTACTTTGGTTGGTATATACACTGAGATGTAAAAATATGTTTGAATTTTTGAAAGGGGAATTAAAATTATATAAAGGAACCAAATGGTAATTTTAGAACTGAAAAATAAAATAGCCTAAATTAAGAAATCAACAGAAAAGTTTTACAGATGATTGACAAGCCTCATCTAATTATGTACTTCAACAAATGAAGACTAAAGGAAACAAAACAAATTTTTTAAGTAGCAAGAAAAGGAAATGACCCAGAGTTACTTCTTTCTTTTAAAACCATAACATACAGACTTGTGTCTGTTTTCTCAACCACTATGAAACCCAAAAAAGCAGTGGTAATATCTTTAAAATACTGAAAGACAATACCTCAACCTAGAGTTTTCTCACCAGCAAGAATATTTTTTAAGATAGAAAGATAAATCAATATATTTTCAGAAAGCCAAACCTGAGAAAATTTATTACTAACATTTTTTTAATAGGATATAATTAGGTGGTTTTCAGGCCAAAAGAAAATTAACCTAAAGGAACCTAGGAGATGCAGGAAAACAAAAACCAATGGAATGGTAAATATGAAGGTAAGTATAAACACATAGTGGTTGCATAAAACAATTCTGGCAGTATTATATTTAACATATATCTAATATATATTTAACTAGATCCATATGCCTATATATGCAAATATATATTATATTATAAAACTGGCATATAACTAAGGAGGCAGGAGTGTTCCAAGATTCTTGCACTGCACAGGAAGAGGTAAAATATCAGTTGCTTATTGTAAACTTCTAATCATTTAAGAATGCTAAAAGATTGCATTAAAAGACTTTAGGCTTACAAAAGGGAATTTTTTTTTTTTAATAATAAAGATTAATTAAAAGGGAAGTAGAAAAGAAGAGAAAAAGGAAATTGCTAGGCAGGGAAAATAGAAAACAAATGTTTTAAGGGTAAAATCAATCCCTGATATATTAGTACTTACATTCAATATAACTGAACTGAATGGTGCAATTACTGGACCAAACATGTCAAGTTGGATAAAAAGCCCATTATATTCTCCTTATAAATGGGAGGTTTAAGAAGGATCTAGAAGGTAAATAATATTAACGATAGAGCACACCAAAGAGGAATTGCCTGTGGCCAAGGTTTAGTTAAAATCTTGACTTTTGCAACTATATCTTATTGTCACTCAGCATGGAAATCAAAGTGCTTGAAAGGCTTCCGGTTAATCTTGCTCATCACTGGAAAGAGTTACAACGCTGTACAAGGGGACATGAGCTTTCCTTGGATTTGAAGACCATTGACTAAAAGTCCATGTTATTTGCTCTCATCTCCTTCCTCAGCGTGGGTGAGCATTGCACTTCAGCTTTGATGCCATCCGTTTTCACAGGATTTTATGGCCTCGCAATTTAAAATTAATCACATTGCAACAATGCTGCCTGAAGTTTTAAAATTTTCATATTACATTATCTTTAGTCTCGGTTTTTTTGTTTTTTGTTTTTTTTGTAGAAAGAGTTTAATGTGAAGAGAGGGAGGAAAGGACAAAGACGAAGTAAGGGATGGAGCATTCCGTGAGAAAAGCACAAGGAGCAGGAAGCAGAACAAGTAGGAATGAAGTACAAGGAAATTGCGTAAAATTATGCGGTTGTGAAGAATATTTGTTTTTAAATAAAAGTGGGTTGTATATGGGTTTACTGTTTAATGAGGGAATTATTTCTTGACATTATAGGTAAATATATGTCCTTCTGGTTTTTTAAATACCTAATTTCGAGAAAAATTAGGAGACCAAGAATAATTATAATTTTTCTAGTATAATAAAGTCATTTGTAATTCAGAATAATTCAATAACTCAAGTGGGGAGCAAGATCAGGAAATGCTGACATGTAATAGCAAAGGGCTAAGTTGACATTTCTATGACCCAGGACAGGAGAATCTGGATGAGAAAGTGCCCTTCATTTACTACAACTGTAGCGAGGTGTGTTTGGGACTAGAGCTGCACTTTCTTGAAAATAAAATAAATATTACTAAGCTATCATATGTGATATACTTCATACAGATCCTTTAAGTGGTGACCCTTGATGCTTTGCAAAATTTAGTACCCAAATAAAGTCCTTAAATTGACAAATCAGACTGATGTAGCTATGAATACCGTTAATCTGATGTCTTCTGCTAATCATGTCTGCTGCCCTTTTCCACCATAAGAATATTCATAATAGGCTATAGTTCTCTGTAAATATTATCAAACTTAATATTCTATGTTTAATTTTAAAGGTATTCATAATGAATATGAAAATTGACTCAAGCATTTAAGAAAAAACTTATGAGTTAAGGAATTACACTTTTGTGTGCGTGTGAATCCTGAAGATTCCTTTCTGTCAGGATTTTGAAAACATTCAATGCAGTATCAAAAACTCCTGTAGGAAAAGAAAACAAGGGAGTAGGGTGAAATCTACTAAAACAAGCCTATTTATATCGCCTAGGTTTTGAAGTGACAATAACAAAAGAGAGGTAAATATTTATTATCTAACATGGCTATATTGGATTTAAGATGCCTAGTGAGCATGAAAGTATTCTGAGAAAAGTATAAGAATGTAAGAACCCAGAGTATGAAATGAAACATAAACATCAATTGCATATATTTTCAGTCAACCAAACAAGCCAATTGTTCATCTTTATAGCAAAATAAAAAGGCACAAACACACTTTATTGAGCTCTTATTCTTATTTTCAATAAGGACAGTGATAGAAAATTAGAACAATAAATCACTGATGTTAGAGAGTGCAATATGTGTGTTTTGCGCCAAATAGGAGGAACCACTGTGGGGATGATATATTCTCACTTGTCTGCAATAACTATCTGAGTCAGGGTAATGTGACTAACTCCCCCTCCCTTTCCTTCGTGGTGCTCTGGTCATCCACAGGAGTCCATTTTGGACATTACTGATTTTTTTCAAGGTGATAATTTATTCTAGTCTGAAGTGATCTTAAAGAACCAGGTTCTTGGGGGACTTTTTTTTCTTGTACAAAGAAGATTTGTCATTCTTCTAGAACAATGGAGAGAATTTGGAGATCTGCACCAAGTATTCCAGATATGAAAGGTTAATATATTCCCCTTTCCTAGGGAACAGTTGTAGAGAATGGTAAATTTAACCATCTATTATTTTTTACCTGATTCCATGTTTTTAAATCATTCAACAAGCATTAATTGTGCATCCATAATACAGCAGGCATTGTACAAGATACAAAAATAAAAATAAAAATACAATAAAATACAATCCTAGCCTCCAAGAAATTCAGTCAGTGAACTTCCAACAAATGTTTCACTCAAGTCATCATTAAAATTTTCATCACCTGTTGTTGGATACTATCTAATATTTCTTGAGCAGTGCATATGTGTTAAATATTCAGGTAAATATATCACATTGTTATCTCAACTAAAACCTCTGCAGCAATACTGTAGCATATCTGGGAGTTAAAAGTATTGAACTTGGAGTAATTAGGCAATTTTCTCACATGGATGAATCAAAGGCTTAGCCCAGGGCTAAGTAGTTGCATTGTCTGAACTGTTAAATATATATGGTAGACCCACTGTATACCTAAGTGGTCTAATAGCTGTTTGGGAAACAATTAGAGTAATATACTATGCATAAAATAGGAGGACCTAGAAAGGCAATATAAAGATATAAGATGTTTACCCTTGACGAAAATATAGCACATAGGAATTCCCCCAATGAATAAGTTGGGGTCACACATTCAAAACATATGAATCTATTCAACCAAAAAATCAGGCCTCATTATTTCTTATGGTAAATTTCCAATATGAGAACATGTATTAACCTGATTACCTAGGAAAAATTTTATAGGTCATGGGGTATGAAGAATGTGTGCTATATCATGAAATTTATCGGCTAAGTTGAGTCTTACAAATTTCATTTTACCTCAGTGGTGATTAACAAATATTAGATTACTTGTTTGATTTTATAGGATTGCAGTGGTGTTTATCATTCCATCCAAAATAATCTCATGCATTTATTGCTTTTTTAGAAAGAATTATTATTATAGATGAACACATTTTGGTTAATAGCACTGATATTGCAGATAAAGGTATTTTATTACAGGAACCAGACACGTAAGAACAAGCCAAATAAATTCTGAGTAGCCGTCAGTGTAATCAAACTAATGGCAATTCTCATCTTCTTTGATCTATTTTAGTACCAACTCCTTTAACATTGATGGACAATAACACAGAGTAATGATGACAGGACAGTTAATAAGTTGCCGACTCTTATTTTACTGCATTTTTTCTATTAACGTCCTTTGATCTTAGATGGGAAGACTATTTTAAAACTGTCATTTCTACTGCAGATTAACCTATGTATTTAATGCAAATTCAATGAACATCTCAACGTGATTTTTTCTGTATTAGAAGAAATTGATTTTGAATTTTATCTAGAGAAAATATGCAATAGGTAATAAAATATGATTTGTAGAAGAAAAGCAGTGAGGAGGAACTAGGTTGCTTTGCCATATGTATAAATATACCATAAATGCTAATAATTTTAAAAATGCTCTACTGTGGAGCCATAGATAAAAAAAGAAGTAAAATAGAATAAATTTTCCAAAATTAGATAGGAATATATGGAGATTAAGAATACTTCCAATTAGTTGCACTACTATTTATTATCTACTATGTTTCCATAATTTTCAGGATTACGAAGTGAGGAGCAAAACAAGTCAATGACCTATATAGTAATATTAGAAATTCAAATTAGTAGGGAGGTTGATTATTATTAATGAAAAAGTTGTAGGAAAAATAAACTTAGATCATCATGAAACATACATATATACAAACTCAATTCAGTTGTTGTATTATGTAATCTACAAGACATAGTCTTAAAAATCACATCATTCCTACCATATTTTGTTGGTCAGTGAAGACAGAAGGTCTCACTCAGATTTAAGGGTAGAAAATATGAGATCTACCTCTTAATGGGAGGAGTTGAGTCATATGGGAAGAAGAATATCTGGAAAATACATTTCTTCCACAAGAGTAACTTATAAATGATGAAAATATGCAAAAATGTGCATGCAGTAATTCCATACTTAATGTTCTAGAATATTTATTGCATTAATGATTGTCATTTAAAAATAAGAAATAAGGGCACCTGAGTGGCCCTAGTGGTTAGGTGTCCAATTCGTGACTTCGGTTCAGGTCATGATCTCAGGGTCTTGAGATAGAGCCCTGCCTCTGGCTCCATGTTTGGTGGAGAATTTGCTTGAGATTCTATACCTCCTTCTCCCTCTGCCCCTCCCCCTGTTCACTATCTCACTGTCTCTCTCTCTCTAAAATAAATATTTTAAAAAGTGGGAAATAACATTTTTTATTTGTTATTAGGAGATGGACAAATCAATTAGAGTATATCCATATCATAGAATCTCATGCTATTAAAATACAATATAAATTACTATTTAGAACAATAAAGAATACATGATCCGTTGGTGGAAGAAATGTAGATTACAAAACAGAATTACGATAAGTAGTCTCTCTGCACAAATATTTCTGTAAGTGAACACCCCAACAGGTTAATACAAACTGTTGTATTTTTTTAACTTTGTATTTACATTTTGAGGGAAAAAGCATTACTATAAAAAGGCAATGATCAAAATAATGATTCACATTTTATTCAGTAATAATTTAGGGAATGCAGAGGGGAAAGTTAATACTGATAATGATAGTGCAGATTCTAAAGAATGTTTGGTGTTTTCTCTCTTAATGAAAAATAATAAAAATGAATTGCAAAATATTTGTTAAATGTACAGTTCTGAGATTCACAACTAAACCTACCTAGTTTTATTTAGCATTCCATTGTTGTATTGGGCTCTAAAATTGGATTCCAGTTCAGAAATCGAAATTTTCTGCTTGTTTGCAAACACTGAGAAGTTTCATGTAAAGACATGCAATGTCTTCTTTCTGGCCCAGACTGAATGGGAATATGTTAAGAGAAACGTTATTTCTAAAGCTGTGTTTTTGCATATGAATGTATGGCATTTCAGTTCTTGCTAAGTAGCATGTTCAATGACAATCTTGTTTTTTCTCAGAAAATTGAAAGATAAATGTGTTATATCTCACACGATGAGTGAAAAGACCACTGGGCAAAATGACCCATATTCTATCCTGGTTCTCTTAACTGTATATTGTCGAGCATATTATAACATCACTTGGACCAGTCACCTCGTCTAAGAAACAAATATTTCACAAAATGTGTAGTCTTTTTGGTTCTAAAACAATTCAATTTTCCCCTTTCTCCTTTATAATGGATTTATTAATTAGTCCATGCCATGTGATGTTGCTTTAAGCTTTTTATTTATTGTTTTTGATATACTTTCTAGTATTACTATCATACATTCACATTGAACCTTGTCAATGAAAAAATGATTTACTAATGAAAATGAAAAAATGAGTGAAATACTGAAGCTTAAATTTTGGAACACATGCAGTGTTATTATCTAAGAAAATTATAAGAGTTTATAGAAATTTAGTCCTATATGCATTTGATATGTGGTAAAATCTGCAAATGGAGGTAAATGTTCCCTCAGTCAGGTGCACAGTTAGATTTTCCTGCTCTGGAACAATGCCCTAGCATAAAGAGATTTAGAGTTTAGAGGGTGGAAGAAAATACGAAGGCAGTTGGAATTTGGTTAGAGGCTTCCACACCCCTATCCCATCCATTATCCTGTGAAGTTGTTAACAAAAATTGAACAAAAATAGTCATGCGACAGAGGGAGAGACTTAAAGACTCCTCAGGATATTACCTCTCCACTCCAGTCGCTCTGGTTGGAATCCTCAAATTTCTTAAATCCTAGAATGTCAAGTGATACATTCACATGGATACATTTAATAACGAGGGGCTGTATAATTAGGGTTGAATGTATTCCATGGCCATAAACAGTTCAGGCTGTTATAACAAAGTGCAAGAGAACACTCTGGAGTTCTTCTGTAGGGCATGAATCCTGTTCAGGAGGGCTTTAGTGCAACAGCCTAATTACCTTCTAAAAGCTCCACCTCCTAGTACCATCACTTTGGGGGTTAGGATTTCCATATGCACATTTTGGATAGACACAAGCATTCAGTCCATTAAATGCATAAAAGAAGTAATGGAACTGTGACCCTTCATCATTTTTTTTTTCTTTATTATACACGGAAACAGAGGATCTCAGATGTAAAAACATATCAAAGTGCAGTTCATTTATAGAAAACACCCAAGACCAGGAACTAGATGTGTGACAGTCTTAGAAGTTTCCCCATGGATACTCAAAAAATCAGATTCCTCAACTGTGGCACTAATTTTTCAGTAGCCATAATTGTCTAGAGGAAATGAGAGCCTTTAGAACAATACTGACACATCTAAGATACCTAGCAGAGTTCCTCTGCAACATAGAGATTTCTGCATAAGTGGATACAGTTTTTAGTTTATATTGCATCAACTTGTAATTATTTGGAAAAAGACTGAAGATTTCCAATAATGGTAAAAAGAGTGATTTAAGAATAAAAGTCACTCACTTAGAAAAACAAACTTTTGAGACACTTTGGTGATGTACGTTTCTATGTAATTTGCATTACACTGGTATAATTAAACTGAATGTGGAAGTAGTAAAAAGCTAGAATTAAAAGCAAAAAAAAAAATCATTGAGTCAAAATGTAATGGAACAACTGATATTGATTATGTATTTAGAAACTAAGGGGTAGGAGAAAATATGCCTCTTTGTCATAAGGATTATTTTGAGCTGATTATTTTGAGGTAGACACACAAAAAGATCTAGAAACAGAAGTCGCCATTTTGCAAGGAAAATTTACATTTCTAGAATAAATCTCCATTGTAAGGGTGCCCCCCTCTATGTATCTAGAAGGGATTTAAGATATCTAAATCACAAGAGTATCTTACTAAAGAAGGTGGCCCTGGCTTAAATAAAGGGTCACAAATCTGACCCTAGTTTACCATGCTTTTCCTGGTAACCACCTCAAAACTGGCCCTCCCCCTTCTTCTTTTTTCTTCAGCTGAAGATGGTTCTTGTCAGTGTTCTAAGTCACCTCAAAGAGAGACTTATTTTTCCCTTCACTCTTCCATGTGTACATAAGGTACATGTTAATAAAGTTGGCTTTTTTCATCCTAATCTGACTTTTACTACAGAGGCCTCAGCCTAGAACTCAAAAGGGTAGAGGGGAAATTCTTATTTCTCCCCCTATAAAGCCATACATGGATTAATAAAAATGCATCTTTTTTCTAACTTCTCATGTTGTCCTGTTGATTTCATCTTTTCTCCATTCATTATTTTCCTCAGATTCCTCTTATGAAGTTACTAAATGCATCTAGTCATCAAATACTACTATTGGTTCCCCTCCTATTTTTTTGATTATTTGTATTTCTTCCTTTGCTTTCCATGTCACTGATCTGCTACCTTCTGTGGTAATGATAATTCTTACACTTTCATAATTTTCATGATTCTCATTCTTAGAAATACGCTCAGTTTGCATTATGGTCGATATTAATTAAATGAATGAAAGTCTGTGCTGAGGAGGAAGGAATATGTTTAACAGGAAATGTTATGGCATCTTAATTTTATTTCTGTTTTCATCTTATATGCCAATTGGAAAATTACTGTTTTCTTGTTAAAAGAAAGCAAAATCAAATGTTCCATGATCACACCATAGGAAGAACATGAAGTAAAACTCAATTCGTGTGTAACAGAAAAAGTGGAGAGGGTGAACAAAAAATATGGAAAATGCTTTAGGGGACAAGAAAGAGAGAGAAGCTATTCAAAGGTATTAAGTAACTAGTAGTTGACGTTATATAGATATTACTGGAAGTAATGAAAATAACTTAGGGATACTATTAATAAGAAAAAGTCCCTGCTATTTAATACTTAGCATATGTAAACACACAACATCTGAGAATTTTTTTTTTTTTTCCAAAATAGTCTACTTCAGGACAAACATGTCAGAAAGTATCAGCAAAATTTTGTCAAGGAGAACTCAGAATAGAAGAAGTTCTCTTTATTATATCTTCCTAAAAGCGGTCACCATTATATTTATGAGTAAAATACTAATTATTTATTCAAGAATCTCCCTTTATATGTAATTTGTGGTTTGCTATTTGTGCGTATATATGGTATCTAAATTTAGGTTGACTGTACACTTGTATTAGTTTTTTTTATCCTGCAATGTGAGGTAAGTCATTCTCATCAAAAGTCTTGTCTACATAAACCCTAAGAAAAAGAATTTTTTTAAAGTGCATAATATCTGACAATATCTAGTGGTCATCACCAAGTAAGACAGCTGTCTTCCAAAGCAATGGTCTGAAGAGGCTTATTTCATTCAGTTTTGTGTTTTGTTTTGTTTTGTTTTTACATCATAGATTGCCATTCAAAATTTATTTATCCTTAGATACCTCTGTATATTTCTTTTTTGAAAAGTCTATCCAATTCCAGAGCTTTACATTTACTATGCAAATGCTTTCCAAATGTCTAGTTGAAACCTGCCTAACAAACTTTGGATTTCATACTTTGGGTTGCTTGATCAGCATCATCACCTGGATTTCCTGCTGGTACTTCAAATTCCATAAACATAGAACATCATCTTTCCCAGGAGATCTGTCACTTTACTATTCTAAATTTCTCTTGTTAGAAAACTGTTCTCACAGTTACATGAGTGCAGTCATCAAGACCTAGCACAGAAGGCATATTTTCCCTGTAGACTTCTCTGGTACCTACAGTCAAAAACAAACAAATAAAAGCTCTTTCTCATCTTATGGAAATGTTTCTGGCAGTTACCATAACCTTTTAATTTTTTAATTTTTTAAAAAAAATTTATGCATTTGAGGTATTTGTGTATTTGTCTCATGACTGAAGTTAAAGACTTGTTTTTTTATAGTAGTATGAAACTCAAGGGATTTTACATTTGAAATTTATTCTGAATATATTCTGAATATATTTAATGAGTAGTAAGTGAACCAGCAGCATGTTGTACCAAAAAAATATTGCTGATATTCATAAGTCAGTTTTATATTTTGTATTCATACATATTTTAAACCCTTTCTAGTCCATGTATATTTCTAATTTTTTATAACTTAAAAGTACTTAAGTCTTGACCTATTTTAAGTTCTGTGCCTAGAAGTTAGGACTGGGTGCAGATACACTTATTCACCCAATGTATGTCTCCACAATTTTAGAGATTCTGGTTGTGTCATATTGATCATATTGATCTTTCTAGATCAGAGTGCCAGTTTTCAAAGTATCCTGATATAGACAGTCTGTCTCCAAGGACCCAGAGGAGGGTCCTGCAGGACCAGCCTAACGGTCCTTGGCTTCTTGCAGAATAGAAATCAAATGTGAAGTAAATGCAGAGTTTATTGAGTAGCATAATTGACAGAGTATAGCAAATAGAGTGTCTGGGAGACTTGGAAAAGAGAAGAGGATGAGTCCCTTCCTTGCTTGGGGTTAGACATTTATATTGGAAAGGGGTCCAGGGTAGGGTTCAAAGGCGAGTGATAGGTGAATAATGGGTTTTATTTTGTAAGTCACTGAAGATAGGGGGTATTGATGTCAGTGACAGCTGGGGTTTGTTCAAATTAATGTCCTGGAACAGGTTTGGGATCTGGCCCTTGTTAGATGTCATCAGGTGTTTGGGGGCCCAGGAAAAACTCAGAAAACAAGTAGCTTTCTTGTTTCCTGACCCTCCCTCACCCTGGAAGGGAAAGATAGCTTCTTTGTTTTATTCAGTTGCAGAATAAAGAGCATAAATAAATAGAGCCAAGCAAAAAAGCAGCCAAGATGGAGACTTTCTAAAGTTGGGGACTCTTCAGCCTGCCTATCCCCATACTTTACACATACTTATGCCACTTTTTTATTTTTAATTGTTTAGTGTGTCTTCCAGAGATCTTTTCTAATTACCTAATCTATTTAAAAAATTTGATATAATGATTTGTACTAAACTGAGCATTATCATTTTGCTCACAGTGATTTTATATATAGCAAAATTTGTGTGATTTTCCTTCCAAAGATTTTCATAGGATAGCCAAGATAACATTGATTTATTAGAATATAATTACAGTTTAGGATTGTGTCTTCAAAGAAGAGAATACAGCGTCTTTAAACTCCCACCATGGATCAGATATATGTATACATATCTACTGAAATATGTATACATCGTACATAAATGTGTGCATGTGTCAAATAGGAATAATAATAATATATTACTATTTTAAATAAATACAAAGCATTTGGAACAGTGGCTGAAACATAATTACACACTAAATCTCAACTTCGATTATTATATATAAATCTTCTAGTCTTTTATGGTGACAGACAATAAGTGTTGAATTGAACTTTTATATCTATGAAAATCATTCTCCTGAGTTATGAAATAGAATCTCTCAACGTTTAAAACTGTGTGGAAATTTAGATATGAACTAATTCAGCCCTCTGATACATGTTATAATTAGATAGTAGAATAAGAAATATGTAGTGACTTGCCCAAGATGTCACACTTAGTTTGATTTGCAAAATTGGTACTAGAGTATGAATCTTAAGAGGCTCTTCACCTTCTAACTCATCATGTTACTAGCAGTTCTAATGTGTTGTAACTTTTATTTGTGGAATTGTATCAAATGAATTTTTAAAATAAAAATGTGTTTATTTTTAGTTACCTTTGCCACATAATTTATCATAAAATCTTAAGACTGTGATTAGTTCTTATACAACCCACATTGCTTATATTGTCACAACTCCAGGCATTTATGATCACATACGGTCTATTCAAAGCCTTTGTTACACATACCTATGGCAGGAAGAACTGTCAAGAGAGAAGTTTTGGAGACCAGTGGTTCACCAAAACTTGTGCTTTGCTTTCCATAGTGTAGTACCTTTTCTCTTGACTGGGAGGTCGGTGCCCAGCCAGGAACAACATTTCCCAGAGACAACACTCCACGTGGCCCCAAGCTTTGGCCATGTGACTAGTGTCACCGACAGCATATGAGTAGGAACAGGGATGGCACTTTCTGCTGTAGTAGTGTGTGTCTTTCCAGTTTTCTCTCCTTTCTCCAGTTCAAAACTTTCAAATCCTAGGGGATAACAACACCTCAGATCAAAGAGTCTGTAACCCTGATTCAACCTATTGAACAAAATTGCCTTGCAACCAGGAACACCAGTTTGGATGGTTTCAGGAGTGAATAATAGATGTCTATCATCTTATGCCACTTAGATTTTGAATTTCTTTTGTTTCAGTCACAAATTACAGCACAATTCAAAAGAGTGGTCACCTCCTTAGTGTTTCTGAGAAGAACTCAATATTTGAAATTAATTAAATTAGGCTCTTATAAAATTAAAATTTTAAAATATTGTGGACTTTCTACCGATTCAGAGAGGCACCTCACAAAAACAGTCTGATTTAACATCATTAACATATGCATCTCATCTATGTGTAGCAAATGAGCCTATAGAGATTTACAAACTCTCTAATAACATTTGAAGCACCAAGATTCACTTTCACTTCCACATCGATCACTCTAAATATTCTCTTTGTAAAGGGTCTAAATATTATCAGGTGCATTAAAAAGTAGAGAGTGGGGAATACACACTTGCATGAGAAATAAAAATAACATAAAATAGTCTTTCTCAGCATGAGTACAACAGTGGAAAAATGAAAGCAGGTTATTTGTGAGTTTTGTCACTTAAAGGTAATGTAGATAAAGTTTTTGACAATAATACAGATCAATCATTCTTTTATATTTGTTGAAACATTTTCTGAGACTGAGTTTTTGTCTGATCTTGATTTTCCCTTTTGTTTCTATTTCCTGCAGCTGTAGCTTCCCTGTGACATAGTTAAGCCATATCCTGCCCACCTTCTTTAAAAATGTCTCTTCTGTGACTTGCTGGAAATAGGCTCCCAATCGTTTTTTAATTGCCGTGCATGGGAAATGTTTTTCAACAGCACAGCTGGCTCCAGGATATATCTCTGGTGTTGGAGTAACTATTTTCTAATTGCTTCCCTACCTTTCCGATTAAATTGCAAAGAACCCAGCTGGGGGCATACTCTTCAAATGGATAACCAGCCCTACTATGTCAGCCTCTAGTTGCTCTGATGTGATAATCAGGGAAAAGAAAGTGTTCTTTTTGATAACTGAACATCAGTAGTATTGTGAACAAAAGGGCTTCAGTAGGAAGGAAGTAGGAGTTTATCTAGTTCCAGTATTTTAACCTCATGGGAAAAATCAAACACTGAAATTCTGCCTGTTATTCAATAGATGCCTGAATTCCTCTGCCCTCTCTGTACTAATTATTCTTGGTTACATACTTCTCATCCATCTTAGTGAAAAAGAGTCTTGATGTCAAATACACACACACACACACACACACACACACACGTGTGTGTGTGTGTATACCTACCTGGGTGTGTATATACCTACCTAGGGGCAGGAATATATAATATTATTTAATATAGGAATATATAATATTATATATATAATATTATTTAATATATTCCTGCCCCGAGGTTTACTGTATCCTAATAATGAAAATTCATTTTATTTTTTTAAGTAGTGTCAGAGAAAATTGTATATGACCATGGAATCTCAGAAGTTATATTTTCCTCACTAGGTGGGCCGACATTATTTTCCAATTCTAACTAAAAGATACTGTATCCATTCTAATAAGAACTCCTTTAGGCTCCATTCTTTAAGCTTTCTTACTGAAAAATATGTAGAAGGCAATACTTAGGCACTCTTGCTCTTTTCATTTTGGTCTGGTAGAGTAGATTTTGATGGAAGCTCTTAGGCGATCTCCAAAATGATAAATTCTGAACAAGCAGCATCTCAAACGTAGATGATGAAAAATTTTGAATATAAATTTAATATTGGTTTTATTCAAATAATTTTTAAGACGATTTTTGTTATGACATAGTACATGGTACCGTGTAAACCAGCCTAGACAGTGTGTAGGAGACATGGTTCCAACACCACAACCAAGTAAAGGCAAATTTGGGGGAAGCTGATGACTTCCTCACTGTAAAATAAAGAGGTTGAGCCCCATGATCAGCATTTTGTGATTAGTTGAGTATTTAGTAATAAGAGCTTTGGTCTGTCTTTGTAGTTTCCAAATTATTATTTCAGCTAAGAACAAAGATATTTTATTATAGCTATGGTTTTAAACAAATTTTTGCTTCAAAGCTTCCACAAGGCCACAAGCTCTTTAATATCCTTTTATAGGAAAACCAAACCAATTAAACCAACAACCCCACAATTATTTAAAGGGTTGAAATCAAAGTGTAGATCAGAGTCTCAGGAGAGGTTGGCTTAAATTGATATCTTCACACTTACGAGTGCTAGAGAGGTAAAAGATATGCCTTATTATTTTTGATTCAGTTCTTCAGTGCTTTGATGGGAATATTCTGATTCATCCGTATTTCTTTAAACTTTATAAAATTATTAAGTAGCAGTGATATTTCATTTTGGGGATTATGATTATAAGTATATATCCCTTAAGGGGAAAAATAAGTATAACAATGGTAGCTTAGAGTAGTCCACTGTCCAAATTTAGTAAATGCTGACTTCATAACTGGAAGAACAATTATAAAAAAAAAAAGGAAAAGCAATTCCTGTTTTAATATTAAGAGTATAAGAACAAATTCAGTAAATTCTCCTGCAAAAATTATAGTCTGAGTCACAGTTTCTTAAAGAATTCATTTCACAATAATGCACACAAACACAAATATATGTATTATAATGCCTAAATTATATTGTAACATCTTATTCCCTTTTAATTTTTTTTTACCTCATAAATATGCATGGCAATGAACTTGTCTAATTGTGCTTATATGAAAGCATATTGGTGCATTAATTTTATTTTTTTTACTTAAATGTAGCACTAAACACAAACAATGTTGAACTCAGAAGTAAATTTTAAAAATAGAATAGAAACCAATTAAGAACATCAAATAAATTAGTATTTTGAAGAAACATAATTATGCTCACATAATTATTTTTATAAAATATTACTACTTGAAGACTGTACTCTCAGAAAACCATTTTCAATTGTCGCTTTCTTAAGCACAGATTTTAAATATATAGTTTTTTTCCAAAATAAGCTATAGCTCGAAGACATTTTTCATATCTCTTCATAATATATCATAAATTGCTGTGACACATAGTTATAAAATTATATACCAAAAGAAATCAAAAGAGTTTTAAAGTAGGAAATGTTTGATTTAATTTATTCTTAAGTTGAATTTGACAAATTTATCATTATAAGCATCATTAAAATATTAGTGATAGTGTGTAATCTTTTTTAGATTAATTGTTATGAAATAACACAGCATGTTTTACAGATGTAAATAATATCTTAGGAGAACTATATTCATTCTTAGATAAAATTCAGCTGCCCTAGTTTTTTGTCACAGCATACACAATATTTAAGTCCATAGAAATAACTGTCTTTACTTAACTATTTCATTATTAGTAAACCATATATCATATGAAATGAAAAAGGAAATATACCTATTAAACCTTCAAGAGAATTTCACCTGGTTAAGAAAAAAAAAAAGAAAGATAATAAAATTTAAGATTCAGTTAAAGCACAAAATACAAGATTGTGCCCAGTAAGGGTGAAGTATATTTATGAGGCTATTGGGCAGGAAAAATAAGTTCTACTCTACCCTTCTACGTTTTTGGCTGAGACACCCTTGCAATAAGAGAGATTAACAGGAGAAAAACAAATCTGATTACATACTTACATGACACCCGTAAGACATGAGAGGTTTTCGGGCAACTGAGATTTATATCCTGAGCTAAGGAAAAGGAGTATGAGTCCTAGGACATCAAAGGAGAGAAAGAAAATTCACAGGAAGAAGGGAAGAGCAGATGTTTGATAAACAAATGTTTGCCTTGCCTATTTTTGGTAAAGGCTATTTCCTGGTATAGGCCCCATTTTAAATTCTTTTAGACAATTAAAAGAGAGGTTAAAAAAAAAATCCCTGAGTCTATTGGACCTTGATAGTTCTCAATTCAAAATAACTTGCATGCTGAAGTGGCACTTTCTGGGGCAGCCTGCCCTGAACCATTGTAATTAGCTGAGATGGGCTGGTTATCTCTGGTTCCTGCTATGGTGTCATCTCATAGTGTGCAGTACTTTGATGCACTTAACACCTGCTAAAACCTGTTTCTCTTTCCTCCATCCTTCTGAAGCACTGTTATTAACACTTTCCTTTCAAGAATAAAATGTGAGTTCTCTCCTTAAAAATCTGGTTTAGCATAGGAGTTTGTTTCTTTCTCTTCTTTCTTTCTTTCTTTTTTTAATTTAATTTTATTTTATTAATTTATTTGTCGGAGGGAAAGAGAGAGAGACCACAAGCAGGGGAGCAGCCGGCTCTCTGGGGAGCAGAAAGCCCAATGTGGGGCTCAAACTCAGGATCCTGGGATCATGGCCGAAGCCAAAGGCAGATATTTAACTGACCAAGCTACCCAAGTGCTCCAGTATAGGAGTTTCTAAGGACATTATTGCTTGCTGGCTGCCAGCCAGTTGTACCGTGATTTGTGCTAAAGACTTTGAAGAATAAGCTATCAGTTGAGGAGGTCAGTAGGAAACATGGGAAATTTATGTTTAAATATACATAAAGTTTATGTAGAAAACAGAGGCAGAACAGAACTGCCTTGGAGAGTTTACAAAGTAATACGAATTCTTTTATCATAGTATTTTGTCATTTTTTAAATTATTTGAGCCTATTTACGTTTTGTTGGAAAATGTTTTTAAAATTTTATAATGAATCCTTTTACCAATGATAGCCTTAAAAAATAACACAAAAGGAATGCTAAGTAAAAAAAAAAAAAAAAGGAAGAAAGAAAGAAAGAAAGAAAGGAAGGACAATAAAAAATTCATCAGGGCACCTGGGTGGCTCAGTGAGCTGAGCCTCTGCCTTTGGCTCAGGTCATGATCTCAGGGTCCTCGGGCTCTCAGCTCGGCAGGGAGCTTGTTTCCCCCTCTGTCTCTGCCTGCCTCTCTGCCTACTTGTGATCTCTCTCTCTCTCTGTCAAATAAATAAAATCTTAAAAAAAAAATAAAATTCATCAACTAGGTTGCCTTATTTACTTATTTGGACTTGTTCTCTTTACTTGCCGTGCATTGTGAAAGTTGTTTCAGTAACCTAGAATTGAATACATTTATCTTTATCAATATTAGGTGATATTAATTTACCCACAATGCAAAGGAATGTTAAGAATGACCCAAAGTTATAAATTCTTAGAGATAAGAATTACACAATCAGATATCTTCTTTTTGAACCTAATACTTTCAATCTTTACTACTCTAGACAAGGTAATAGGAAAGACTTACAGAGAGAATTAGAAAAACACAGGCTGAGTAAAATGCTAAGTACCACTCAACTAGATCTAACTGTGTCTTGAAGTAAGTTACTCTAAGACTCTTTCCCACTGCTGCACACAGTCACTTCGGTGTGCTATGCTAAGAAAACCGCAAGTCCCTGAGAAGCCAGGATATTGTCTGACCTTATGATTTTGCCTGTGCTCTGTCCAATTACTAGTACACTGGATCCTCACAACCTCACCCTGAAATCTCATACAAGTCTTTTAAGACCCTGTTCAAAGCCTTCTCATCAGTAGCACTTTCCCTGGCCGAATTCACTGTGCCTATCCTTAGCACACCAACTTCAAGTACTCTTTAACATAGGATAATCTGCAGGCAACAGAAAATGTTAGTTGAGAGTGGTTAAACCCACAAGAAGGAACAATGAATCTCTAATCATAGGGTCAGAAATTAGAGGGCTTCTAGAATGAAATTTTACAAAAGAATAAAAAATGCTAATGAAAACATTGCATATGGTTAGTACCACAGTGGATCTCTGGAGATAAACGGGCTGGGTTAGAATCCCAACTCTGCTACTCTGTTGCAGAATCCCTACTCTGTGTCTGTGGGTAGACTATACCACTTCAATGTACTTCAGTATCTTTCTCCAAAGAAAAGAAAAAAGAAAGGACAACCTCAAGGTTATTGTGAGAAATAAATAGGTTAATACATTGCAAGAACTGGAAACAGTCTTGCATATAATAAGTGCTCTTCAGTGACAAAAGATGAGTAAAATAAGTAAATGGCTTTAAGGATTCTGATGAAAATCTTGGAGAAAATAAGTGTCCTTAACAATGCAATCAATACATGCTATCCGCCTAAAATGAATGTTGGTTAGAACAAAAGCAGAAGAGCCAGGATAGACTCCTTCCGATTTAGAATCACTTGGATATGGTCTCATTGGAAGTTAGATTAGCAGAATGAAAAGAAGAAGGAAAAGAAGAAAAGAAAGAAAGAAATACAGATAAGACAAGAAAAGAGTCCAAATAATTCCCCAGCAACTTAGGAAAATATGTATATAAATTATTAGAAACTGAGATTTTATAGATATTTCGTCCTAGCTATTAATTTTTAAATAATGGTATGCCTTTAGCTCTTTCCGTGATTTGCTTCAACACAATCTGATGGATTGTACAGGGAGACATGTTGGAGGCATAAATGTAACACATTTTCTTTTGATATGGTAATTCTAGAAGCTGGGTAGCAACAACACTGTTCCCTTTTATTTGTAAGATAATTTTTGGGTTATGAACCTTTATAGATTTGGTCTGAGACCAGGTGACATTTTTTCATATCTTTCCTGGCAGCAGCATCTCAGCACTGTTACTGTGAACATTTGTGTTAATAAATGAGCTAAAATAGCATTTATATACTGCCCTTAGCCCAGAATCTTGCAGACTTCAGTGTACATCAGAATCACTCACAGGGCTTACTAAAATACAGATTGTTGGCTTCCTTCCCACAAGAGTTTGTGATTCAGGAGTTCCAGAGAGGGGGCCCCTCAACATAAATTTCTTTTCTTTTTTTTTTTTAAGATGTTTATTTATTTATTTGAGAGAGAGAGTGAGCAGGAGAGCAAGTGGCGGGGGTGGGGAGGCGAGGACAAACATACTCTGGAGCGTCTCGATCTCATGATCCTGAGTTCACAACCTGAGCCAAAATCAAGTCAGATGCTTAACTGACTGAGCCACCCAGGGGCCCCCGAATATGGATTTCTAACAAGGTGCTAGTGGATCCTGCTGATCACGAGACTCCACTTTGAGAACCTTTAACCTAGCTTGTATATTCACCACAGTTTCTCCCACATTATTCATCAGTGATCATGAAGTTGGGAGCTATAATATTGTCTTTGGATTAGCAGGGCATTGAATCATACCTGACAAATTATGTAAGATTAATAATTGAACATAAATGTACATAATATCTCTGAATTCCTCTTTGCTCATATTCAAATGAGGGTATCCATTTAAATTATACCTCTCAGAGTCTTTCCATTAGATTGAAATGAGAATGTGAGAACAGTGGGTACCATTTTAAATTTTACTCAGTCTGATTTTAACTGGGATAGTAACATCTAATCATTCAATCAAAAATAATGAATGGGCTAGTGCATTTTTTGGTGGCAGGCACTATCTTGGGGAAAGGGGCACAGACTTGTAGAAATCCTCAAGGCCCCCGATTTTATTGATTAGGAAGATTAATATTGTAAAAGCATGCAAGAAGAATTAGAGTGATACCCAGGCAGAGAAGTAAAGGTCATGTCAGGGTCCTGGGATTGAGCCCCGCATCGGGCTCTCTGCTCAACGCCTGCTTCCCCCTCTCTCCCTGCCTGCCTCTCTGCCTACTTGGGATCTCTCTCTCTCTGTCGAATAAATAAAATCTTAAAAAAAAAAAAAAAAAGATAACAAACTATCTTTTTAAATCAAGGAATAGAAAGCTAGATCATGCTTATTGTTTCTACCATAAAAGTGTATTTCTTGAAATGGGTAAAAGATTATATCAACACAATATAAATTAGATATAAACATGTAATTGTAAGCTAAATATAAATATGATCTTTAAGTTAAGCAAGAACATAATTTTCTATTTTCAAAAATTGAAGAAAAAAACACAATCACCGGGGTTATGACTCAGAATATTGTGATTATCATATAGGTAAAGTTTATACTTCTCAATATTCATGCATCAAAGAATAAACTGAGCCTTAAAGATGTCATTTTTGTTCATGCTATGTTTTTATGATTCCACTTTTTGTTGGGTTTTATTTTATTTTGTTTCCTCAAGGGCTAACCATTGCTTTTCCCAGCAGGGAGAAGAAAGCCCACCCACCAGGTCCTCTCCAACATTCACTGATGAGATCTTGAGGCTGTTTACATTAGCCATGCAAATTTGAAAACCCAAACTGTCTCCTGGTGTTTAATCTCACAACCCAGTTTGTTTCTGAGGCTGGCATGCTTAGCAGCTGTATAGCAATGCTTCCCCTTGTCCCACAGACAAAAGATCAGAAATAAAAAGTAAAAGAATAGGCAAAATACCCTAATACCTGAGACAGATCACTGCTCTGAAGGAGGTAATTAATGACCCTGAACAGTCCCAGACAACCTATTTTCAGTTATAACTGAGAAGAAAATATATGTGTCAGGTATTTTTCTGGAACTGGACCATCTGTGTAACAGTCATTCACAAGCACACTTAGAAAGGTTGGTAATGACAAAATGTATGTGAGTAAGCAATTGCCCCCACCACATCAACAATAGCTCTTCCTTACAGTTTATTTTAAAACATCTGTTTCTGGCAGATTTAAGAAAATATGAGTTTTGATTTTAAAAAAATCCTGCTGCTATTAAAAGAAAAAAAAAGAAGTATGTATTTGTGTATTTGTGTATCTGGGGGCTCAAAATGTCCCTCGGTGGAGCTGTTTCTGAAGAAATGTGCCTTTGACACAGGTCTTTCGAACTGGGGTGTAAATAAAAACCTCAGAAAATGAATATCTCTTAACTTTAAATCTGGAAGTGAGTTGGATCTGACACTGCTATTGTAAGGAAATAAAGGACTTCTGACTTTGGATTTTTATACTCCATTCTGCATTTAACACAGAATTTTTTTGTATATAGAAAGATTTACTAGTTTAACTATGTAAACACCTTAATATTGCCTGTTAGACCCTTTATAATTTGGCATTGATCTACTTCTCCCTTTCCCAACCAGCTTTTTTAATGGCAACATTTCTCAGTGTTTCCTAAAAAACATATACCCCTTTGTGTTCCTATGCCATTATTCAGGATGATAATGTTGCTTTGACTGCCTTCCTTATTGTTTACCTTCTAATATCCTACATATAATTCAAGATCCTTCTCCAATTTCATCAACTCTCCAAGCCTTCTTTTACCCTAACAGGCAATATTCATGTCTAGCTCTTTGCTGCTTTAGCAATAACACTAATATTAAATTTACCTATTATGATTATTTATATAATAATATATCTACTCAGAACTAAAAACTCCAGAAGTCACCCTATACAAGGAAATGAACAGATGAGTAATCCAAAGGTTTCAGATAGTCTACTTAATAAAGGAATACCATCAAGAATTATTTGTTAATCATTTGTCTATTTCAAGTTTATAGCGCTGCAATTGAAATTATTTTAAATACTTTTAAATGAATTTTTTTGGACATATGAATCATGCAAATCCTTTGTGAGGCTTAAGATGGAAGTAAGCTTCTTTTACAATGTGGATGACACTCTTCCATTTCTGGTCCTCTCTTTTCTGCTTTAGGAAACGGTCAATGTTTTCATGATTTCCAGAATGGTGCTTAGTTAGCATAGGGTTGCTTTTGAGAGATAAAGTATGCCTTCAATGGCCTAATTAATTATGTACTCTGTAGCAAGGTTCTCCTAACAATGGTCTCCTACATCATGGCACTTCAGTACTAACTGAAAATTTAATCAGGCAGGAGCAATGTAGTTTAAGCAAGGTAATGTTTTAGATAAGAGTAAATAGAACTTGAAAAGAAGATAAACACATCTTTCTAATTGAAAAATAAGGTGTCTTTATATAGCTAGACGAAAATAAGAAAGTACTCCAGTGAGTTAATGTAGCATACCTGCACTTTAAGATGAGAAAAAAATAAATAAATAAAAGATAAGCTTTAAGAAAGCCTTTTCACATGAGAGTCTCCTCTTACACTTTAAGCATTATCTGTCATGAAATGCTGTGAGGACGAGCTCCTAGAACAACCTCAAATCAACCTCGCATGTATTGTTGCTTCCTGAAGATAGATTTTATATGAAGCCCTAGGAAAAAATTGCAAAAGGAGTCATGACTTGCTTTTCCTTCTTGATGAATTATTTAAGTGTTCTGAATATGTCCTTTCATTCACAACTGATAAATACTCAGGTAAACCTAGTTTCACATTACAGTAAGATTTTTTTTTTATTAGCCACAAAAGGAGGATAATGAGCTCATAAAACTTAGCACAGTTGTAGGTATTAAACTTAGCATTTAACCTGATGAGTCCCTAAAGTGAAAGGATACACATCTAGGTCTGTGCACCTCTGATCCATCCCCTCAGAAGAGAATGACCCCATAAAGTCAATCATATTTAATATATTCCAGCAAAGACCATGAACAAAATGTATTTCACTTATTATTCATATATATTTATTTATGTGTGTTATAATTTTTCTGTTTAATTTCTATCTATCTACATTCTTTCTATACTTCATCAATGTAGCCTTTCTAAGATATAAATTACATTATCTACCTAGCATTTGCATTAAAATCTTAGAAGTAAAAGCCCATTGCTTTTTATGGAATTAGCTCTTTATCATTGAAACACTATTCCTGAAAACTGGAAAATGTATGGTTAATCCATCTCTAAAGATTTCTATAATACTCTAAATATAGTACTTTTAGAGAATAGCTTCAGGGATCATCCCTAAACTACCCTGGAAAACTAACCTCTAACTCTGGAAACAATTTATTTGATGAAACTCATCTGGGTTTCCATTAAGGAGCTGAAGACATTAATGAGCCAATATTTTCTCTCCCTTGTGAAAATTCTGCCCCATATCAAGTGTTACAGTGGTTCAAAATACTCATTTATTTGGATAAGTGGAGACAAAATTTTGAGGCAAAGATAAGAGTTCAATCTAGAATCCTCTACTTATTAGCTTTGGGAATTGGGGCAATTTTCTAAACTCTCTGTGACTCAGTTGATATTAGGATTAATTACTTTTTAAAAAATTATTTCTTGGACACCTGGGTGGCTCAGTGGGTTAAGCCTCTGCCTTCCCTCAGGTCATAATCTCAGGGTCCTGGGATGCAGTACCACATTGGGCTTTCTGCTCAGCAGGGGGCCTGCTTCCCCCTCATCCCCTGCCTGGCTCTTTGCCTACTTGTGTTCTCTGTGTGTGTGTGTCAAATAAATAAATAAAATCTTTTTAAAAAGTTGTTTCTTTTAAAAAGTACTTGCTAATCATCCTAAAATAATATGGTTTTATAACTTTGGGACTTCTGCGCTGTTCTTAACTGCCATTAGAAAAATAGTTTTAACTTTAGTCTGGAGGTCTGGATACTCCAGTTTTATAAACTCTGTTCAGCCATTCAATAGAAACTGGGGAGCTAGGGATTTTCCTGCTTATACTTCTCTATTGGCTTGAAAAGCACGTTTTTGAGACATTATTCTCAAAATATATTCTATTTGTAAAATGGATATCCTGTCTTCCTAGGTCTTCTGTTTACTTTATTGAGGTATTTCTAGATCTCCTAAGTGATCATTACTTGGTGAATTTTGAAAGTGCTCTCTAATGCCAGGACATAGACTTGATCAGAAAAAAGTCTTAGTGTCCAGCAGCAGCTTCCGGTTTCTCACGGCCACTTTTTGCTTTTTTGTACCTGTTTCTCAAAATTATGATACAACAATAGAATTTCTACCATTTTTGTTTATGAAACCCCAGTAGCTCTGCCCTCTGCTCTCCTTTTCTCTCTCACAGATGTACAGCTTTTAACCCACAAAACAATCATGTGGTCTGGTCTTGTATTTCTCTGGCAGTTTCCTCCAGTTGCCAAAAATAATCATGGTAAATCCGAACACATAACCACATATATCTACATAAAGAGAGGACTCCTTGAAGAAGATATAGTAGAACATCCTCTTTCCCTTGCCACCTTGTAACTAATACAATAATAGTGTATCCTCAAGTCAAAATTTCAATCCACAAACATAGAACTTGAGATTTCAATTTCCGAGGGCTTCCCTTGGCATAGTCTTCTCATAATATGTGAGACACTATAATCCTGGGGGCTCCTTCAATTTCAGACACGGCCCCACTGCACTCAGGTTTGCATCAGAGTCCCCTCCCCACTTGTCTGAAGCTCTCTTTGCCTGATAACTGCACCTTCATTTCAGGAAAGGTCACTTCTTTCAACAGGTAGAGATTTCATTCTCTGTCTGTGTAATACTTAATAGTGCTTTGGCTTTGTTGTTACAAATATTGATGCCAACAAGTGAAATAAATCAGGGAAAGACAAGCACTGCATGATTTCATTTATATGCAGAATCTAAAAATGTTGAACTCCTAGAAACAGAGTAGATTGGTGGCTGTCAGGGGGCTAGAAGTTGGGAGAAATGAAGATGTTGGTCCAAGTATATAAACATTAAATGATAAAGTGAACAAGTTCTGGGGATTAAATATATAGCATAGTGACTACAGTTAACAATACTCTATTGCATACTTAAAACTTGCAAAGAGAGTAGATCTTAAATGTTCTCTTTATACACACACACACACACACAATGGTAACTATGTGAGAAAATGGACGTGGTAATCATCTCACAACATATATGCATACTAAATCATCACATGGTACCATTTAAGTTTATATAATGTTGGTCCGTCAATTATATCTCAGTAAAGCCATAAGAATAATAAAAATAAAGATGCATGTCCAAAAAATATTGATGTCCATCACTGCCTTAATATAGATATAAAACAGTTCTCAGCCCATGGTGGAGAATTGAAAATGCATCTCTGTTTTATTTTTACTTTTTTTTTTTAAAGATTTTTATTTATTTATTTAAATGACAAAGAGATAGCAAGAAAGGGAATATGAGCAGGGGGAGTGGAAGAGGGAGAAGCAGGCTTCCCTCTGAACAGGAAGCCTGATGCAGAACTTGATCCTAGAACTCTAGGACCATGACCCGAGCCGATGCTTAACAACTGAGCCACATAGGCACCCCATGTTTTCTGTTTTAAACAGCTTTCCACCAGTGACAACTTTGGCCTTAGCTATACACATTTTTTAAAAGTACAGGTTTCTGTGTAAAAGAAGATTAATTCTAGAACATTGAAGCAACATTAGAAATAGCCCCAAACTGGAAACAGTACAAGTGTCCATCAATGTAAGAATAGATAAACTAAGTGTGATGTCTCACATAAAACGAAATGCTACTCAGCCAAAACATGGAAGAAGGTAGATGACTCTCAAGAACATAATGTTGAGCAAAAGAAGCCAGTCTCAGGAGTATACTTGCATGTTTCTGTTTATAGAAAGTTCTAGAACAGACAAAGCTATTATTCTTGAAAATCAGAATAGTGGTTTCCTGGGGCAGGAGGTTATGATTGGCTAAACTGGGGCAGAGGGAACCATGTGGGGATGTAGCTGTATACATTATCGTCACCTGGGCTTTAGTTACAGGAAGGTATACATGTGTTAAAATTGATAAAGCTGTGCCCTTATATTTGTGCATTTTATTAAATGTAAATTATACTCCAACAAAATACCAATTACTTTACTACCACAGATAATAAGGTAGAATTCAAAATTGGGTACAGATTATTGCTATTGGTAGGGCTCAGGCCTTACTCTTTAGGAACAATGGATCACATTTTTTTGCCCTGAGAGGAACTATCTATTTTACCATTCCTCCTAAAATATGTACTAATATGAAAGAAATATGGGATTAAGACCTTGGGACAATTCTAATAAATGGGACTATGCTTTTCCAGGGTATCTCCTTTTAGTTTCTCCTGCCAAGCGTTTTTTCCACTAACTTCAGAATACATGAACAAAATTATAAGCTAGTGTTTGACAACTACTTTCAGTAACTAGCAGAAATATTTCAAAATATGTGGAGGTGTGTTTGGTAACACTCTTCCCCTCCTTCATACATTTATTTATTCATCCATTCATTTATATGCCTCAGGTTTATGGAACAAGTGTTTAGATACTTGTTCTTGGACAGTCTTTTACCCCTACAGATATTAATGATAATTTTTAAATGGAAACATAGAGTAATATACTAGGGAGGGAAAATATTGCTGGCTCCATTTCTTGAGAATAGTTTATTATGTAACCCTTTTTTTATGGCAGTAGACAAAATCTTCAGAAATATTGAGCTGGAATGCCCACAAATTCCAAGTTTATAATTTCCAAAATATGAAAAGAGCCCAGAGCTCCATTGACAGGTGAATAGATAAGGAAGATGTAGCATATATATAGATATAGATATAGAGATATATACACATACACACATATATAGAGTTATATATAGTTATATATACACACACGTAGTTACCATTGTGTGTGTCTACACACACACACACACACACACACACACACTGGAATATTACTCAGCCATCAAAAAGAATGAAATCTTGCCATTTGCAATGATGTGGATAGAAATACGTGAAATAAGTCAGTCAAAGAAAGACAAATACCATATGATTTCACTGATAGGTAGAATTTAAGAAACAAGAGTTGAACATAGGGGAAAGGAAGGAAAAATAAAATAAGATGAAAATAGAGAGGGAAACAAACCATAGGAGACATTGAACTCTAGGAAACAACCAAGGTTGCTGGAGGGGAGGTGTGTGGGAGGATGTGGGATACAGGGTGATGGGCATTAAGGAAGGCACTGATGTAATGAGCACTGGGTATTATATGCAGCTGATGAATCATGAAATCCTAGTCCAGAAAATAGTAATACAGTATATGTTAACTAAATTGAATTTAAATGAAGAATTTTTTAAAAAGAAAGAAAATGTTGAGCTGGAATATGGCCTCACATTCAGATATTTTCTCAAAATTAATTCAGTATTTTTTTATACAGACATAGTAATATATATTCTGTACCTTCCAAAAAAGTCTGTCTGACTCATATTTTATATGTAAACATATAAATTATAAAATGTTATATTCAAGGGCTGGGAATAAACATTTCAAAATTTTTATGTTATTTATTGTTATACTTCATGGTTCCTCTATTATCTCTCTATCCATCTTAATCAATTTTAGCCTTAACATCAGAAAATTTTCCTGGTATTTTGATTATCTTAATATGGTTGGTACAATTTGCAGTTGATGTGTTCAGAGGAAACTCAAAACCTGGAACAGAGTTGAGTCCCTTTTTTAAAATTTCAAAGTATTTGGGAATGTATGTTTGTATAGATGAGACTTTATATACTAAATCTTAAATATTAATGAGCATGATTTTAAATAACTCAAGGGGAATTAATGTAACTCTTAGTGATGGAAAGGTCTGATGACCAATTTGGATAACAATGGTAAATGCTTTACACATTTGCAAAAGAAACCTTCTATACTTAACATTAGTTGTGTTCTTATCTCTTAGTTTGTCTGTGGATAAGCTATTAGTGGGAATAATATATAATACGTATTCATACCATTAATATGGCTTATTGAGATTCAACACTGTGGGATGCTTAGATGTATTCAGTAGAGATTGTGCTTTTTCTTATTTTGTAATAGACTCATCACATTTAGAAAAAAAATTAGCGTCATCTATAATAATAATAAAGCAGTAATTATATGTGTGTGTATGTCTCTGTGAACCTTCACTAAGGGATATATAAAACACTTCCAAGTAAGTATTCAAATTAGAAACAGTTCAAAGAATGATTGTTTAACCTGAACTTTGAAGGAAATTAGGTGCAATATTCATGAAAGAGAACAGTTCTCTGCAGTTTCAGAAGGTGAAGAGGATGTATGGAACTGTTGGATCACTGTATCATACACCTGAAACTAATAGATCATTGTATGTTAACTAACTGGCATTAAAATAAAAAATTTTTTGAAAAGGTGAAGAGGAATACCTAAAAAGACATTTAATAAAGGCCATTAAAATTACCAAAATAGAGAAAAATAATCACTTCAATCTGTGTATGAATGTAGTTAAAGAGAGGCGAAAGTCTCACATACATGGGTAGGAATCAAAGCAGGGCTAAGGCCGGGATGACTCACACAGGGAAGCTTTACTTATTCTTTTCCTCCTTCTATTTAAAACACTTCAGTAACTCCTTTCTGTTTCGTATTATTGCCTCTCATGATCTTGCCAAATTCCTCTGTACTCTCCTTCAAAAGTACCATTTCCTCCTGCCACTCAAGTTCTCTAAAAATTCTAGATTATTTTTCTTATCAATCATGACTCATTTTGTGCCTCCTGAAACCTATGTCTTTGTGTAAACCTTCTTTAGCTTATTGTTAAATCTATTAACACACTTAAAACAATTCTAAGTATATATTTGTTTCTTCCAGAAGACTATGAACTTTCAATTTCAGGAAACCTATTCCATTATATTTGTAGCCTTAGGATCTATTGTGATATCTGAGTATAGTAAATACTTAATACTACATTAATGTAAAAATAACCATTTAAAACTTTCCTTTTTTATAAACATCTAATTGGAGTGTAAGACCTCACTAAAAATAGGAAACTATTCAGGGATATTCATAAATACCTCGTTCTTATTATTGAGAGTTAAAAAAAAACACACACACACAAAAAACCACACCTGAATTTATGATCACAAACATGCACTCAGTCTGTGCCTTAAAACTGAACATTACCTTTCAATATTTGGATATCATTCAAAAAATCAAATGAAACTAAATCTTTATAAGGAAAAACTTCAGATGCCTCCCTTACCCAACTGTGCTCCAAACAAGCATCTCCAAAATCCTTGATTTCTTATTTTATTTTCACATATCCAAATAATGTACCTATACTTCATTTTCTCAGTTTTAGACATTATTAACTTATAATTATGGAGTATATCTCATCATTATACTTGCTTCCTTCTAATAATATGTCACTGTTTTTGTTAAATCACCATTAGGACTATAAATAGTCATACAGTATAAATACTGTATAAATACAGTATAAATTCATACAGTATAAATACTGTTTACTTCTGAGCCATGCAGTTTTCTCTTTTTCTTTTCATTTGATTTTAATATTTTGTTATTTCTTGACTTAATATTTGCTTTATTTCTAATTCCTTAGTGGTTTGTATTACATGTGCAAGTGAACAATCTTTGCCATTATTTTGCTCAGCCAGAGGGATGGCTCCAGCTTCAATTTCAAACCATTAATATTAAAATGATCACGGTCCTAAATAGGGGTCTCTTCCACATCTTCCAAGTTTTATTAATGGTAGCATTACTCCACATGATCATGTGGCTTAAAATTAATTTTTATATTGCTTGTGTCAGAAGATCTTTTATTGCAAGTAACAGAAACTCATCCCAAACTGGCTTAGCAATAGAACCAGATTTACCAATCCTCATAAAAGGAAATAGCAGAGCTTGGCCATGATAAGGTTGTTTGCTGTGGTGATAGAATAGTTCATATTGTTATCAAAAATGGTTGTCATTCAAAGATGTGTCTGTCACATTAATTAATTACTTCCCAACCTTCTAGACTAGTCAGACATGCGTTCACAAGTGTCTGGGCTGTGAGATACATCCTAGTGATACTATGTTGTGTTCAAAATTGTCTCTTCTTTACCCATCAAAGCCTTATGAGTTTTGATTACATAATTTTAATTTTATTAAAAGAGGAACTCTCCAGATTTCTCACTGAAACACTCTTTTGATTCATAACACAGCTTCATCAGAAATACTTAAACCTATGTGACTCCCAGGGTAATAAAAAATATCTTTAAAAAACTTCGGTTACATTTGGAATTAACTATACAGCCCTCAGCCATGAACATCTTTGAGAAGTACTCTTGTTTCTCAAGAGTATGAAGAACATTAATAATGTAATAAATATTTATTTAAACAAAATAAAACAAAACTTGCAATTGAAACAGCTGGCTAATCATTTTTACATGTTTAACACCTCTAAATTCATCCTTCATATACCTGCTAGATATTCTATGCACATCGATCATACAGTATCATTGCTTAAACAAAACCTTTTATAACTACCAGTGGTTCGACATAACTAGAGTGCCATCTCAAGATCCTAATAGTTCCTCTCAAGATCATTGCTACTTCCTTAAAAGTCAAGGGAACTTCCTATGTGCCATTTATATTATAATGACATAATGTGTCATTATGTGATATCTGGGTCTTGGATTTTTTTTTCTTTCAAACTCACTTGTAAATTTCTTGAGTTTGGGCACCACATTTTATAAATCTCTGTATTCTCTACAGAATCCAGCTCAGTACCTTGCAAGTATCCAATACTTAGTATTTGCTAAGTAAATGAATTTTATGTGTGAGAGAAGACAGGCAATATCTAATAAACGGAGATACTTCTGGGAAATCATTGACTTTTAAAATCTTAAAGGTCATGTTTCCCTGCACTGGCTATTTTTTGTAATTTATCAATGCTTACTGACACCACACAGCTAATGTGATTTTTGAAAATGTGGACTGTGGTGAACTTCACATGGGAGTTAATTCAAATGTTCTAGGCATTAAGATGTATTGAATGTGAAGTCATTTTCTTATCTTATTTTACTGTGAGATAGTTACATGTTTGGCAACACCTCCTGACCTTGGAAACTACCAATGATAGCCTCCCCCCCCCCATTTTTCTTTTTTTTGGTGGTCGTGGGAGGGTTGCAGTCACATCCTGTGCAATGTCCTGTATAGGTTATACACTTTCAGAATCATGTACTAAAATTATAGCAGCCAATATAAACATCTTAAGTTTATGCTTAGGTTGTATTCATTTTTTGTTGATGTTTTTATTTCATGAGGTGTATGAGCCTTTGTTTTAATCAGTATGACTTTGTCAGTGTCTTTCTGATTTAAAACTTGAAATGATTCACTTAACTATGCTTAGAAGTGTACTCTTTCTCTCTCCCCGCTTCTCCCTCTCTGCTTCCCTCTCTGTAACTTCCCTCTTCTTCCCTTTTCTTCCTTATTATTCCCAGCACTTCAAAAATATAACACTTATTTTAAATTTATATAAAATTAATCCAAATTAAATTAAAGCAATTCACCAAAAATATGGACAGCCACCTTAGCGATTTAGAAATCCTGGGCATAACATTGGGTGACTCAAAGCCATGGGAAAGAAATACTTTTCAGCATAAGACACACCTTTAAATTTTATACCCTGCTCATAAGCATACATGCGTAACTATTTTCCTGCATATAATTTTTTCTCAAAAGGAATGTGTATATATGCAAAACAAAAACCTAAAACTTAAAAGACTATTAATATAATATTGAAGATGTGGAATTGTCTACATGATCATTTTAATCCCATATCCTGTTCAGAAATTCAATTTTCTGTTACCTATTTTTTAAGCATGCAAATAGATTCTGAAACAATACAAAACAAAATGCCTGTCTTGACAGTTTGATATGCTATTTTAGAGCTCAGCAAACTATTGCCTTCTTTTATAATTGCCTAAGAAATACACTGTGTAACCAAAGTTATGAAATTCTTTGTCCCTTGAAGTCGGTGCCTTGCCCTGACATCTGGGAATTCAGTAAAAGATGAAAGGACTTCTGGCATCGGCATTTGAACACTTGTGCTAATCCCTTCGCTTTGGCTTGGGAGCACTGTGGAGTTTAAGATAATAAAGACATCCTTTCACATTTGATTAGCAATACTGTCAAAGATCCTTAGTGCTTCCATAGGAGGGATCATACATATACATGCACAGAGAGATTATAGAATTTACAGTGCCGCAAAGTCTGTATCTTCCTAATATGGAGTTTATGATATTCATAATAACCAGTCACTACATTTAAACTACTCTTTCCTTTTGTAATAATAGTAACAATGCCTTATAATGAAGAAAATATTTGGTGTGACTAAAATATATGATTTGAGGGGCACCTGGGTGGCTCAGTCATTAAGTGTCTGTCTTTGGCTCAGGTCATGATCCCATGGTCCTGGGATCCAGCAACATATCAGGCCCTCTGCTCCACGGGAAGCCTGCTTCTCCCTCTCCAACTTCCCCTGCTTGTGTTCCTTTTCTCACTCTCTCTCTCTGTCAAATAAATAAATAAAAATCTTTAAAAAAAATGCTAAAAATAAATGCTTTAAATATATATATATTTAATATATATAAAATAAATGCTTTAAATATATATATTTATACATATAAATATATATATATATGATTTTATAGAGAACAATTCTAAGTTATATGACTGGAAAGCCCGAGTTTGACTCTTTTGTTGAGACATGAAAATTAATGATATTTTCATTACATAGCATATTAAATTTTATATGCATACTCCAGCAGGTAACAACTATTTGGAATAAACTTTAATAAGTGTTTATAAGTTTCTAAAGTCTTCATACATGCTAAATTTTAACGAAAATTTCATGAGATGATTGAAAGCCTCAAGTTGAAAAAAATTAGTGAAATTGAAGGCATTTTTTTCCAAAAATGAGGATTCATTATAATAGAAACTCCTTTGGGATGCCTGGTGGCTTAGTAAGTTAAGAATCCGGCTCTTGATTTCTGCTCAGGTCATGATCTCAGGTTCCTGAGACCCAGCCCTGTGTCCAGCTCTGTGCTGAGCTGGGAGTCTGAAATTCTCTCCCCATCTTCCTCTGCCCCTCCCACCTCCCTCTCTCACTCTCAAATAAATAAATAAGTAAATAAATCGTTTAATGATGATGATGAAGATGCTAGAAACCCCTACTTTGGAAGATGATCCTGAAAGTTTATGCTTTCATAATTTAAAAGGGTACAAAGTTTTTGGTTAAAGGAAATAAAATATATTTCTTTCTCCTTATCACCATCATCATTGATTAGATTTATCTAGTTTTACTGTGTACCTGGTACGGTTAACCCTTGATCAACAGAGGTTTGAACAGCATGGGTCCACTTACATGCAGATTTTTTTGCTGCAATACAGTACTACAAAGGTATCATCACTTCATTATGAATTTCTTAATAACATTTTCTTCTTTCTAGCTTACTTTATTGTAAGAATACAGTACTCAGTACATACACAAAATATGAATTAATTGACTATGTTATTGGTACAGCTTCTGGTCTGCGGTACACTATTATTTGTTAAGTTTGGGGGGCCTCCAAAGTTATAGGGAATTTTCAGTTATCGGGGCAGTTAAAGCCCCTAATGACTGTGATGTTCAAGGATCAATTGTACTGTTTTACTTGCTTATATGTCTTACATGGATTGTTTGTATTTAACTTTATAACATTTCTAATAACGACCTTAATTCACATGAACATATTAAAGCTTACAGAGATTTGTTATCTGGTCCCATTTTACATTGCCAGTAGTAAGAGAGACTGAGATTCAACCTAGAATCTTGGATTTCTTCATAAAGCTTGAGTTTGTGACTACTTCATATGTATATGTTTACCCTAGCAGTCATCAAAATGCCACCCAACTGAGAAAATTCTGTTTAATGTTTTAACTGAACAAATGGTGAAAATGAATTAGTCTGCATCATGTAAGAAATGATAGATAGTGTGGGACTGAAGTATAGGGGTACTTTGTGGATGTTTTTAAGCCAGAAAGTTTCTCAAATATTACACAACTGGAAATTAATTTAACAAGTTTCTTCTAAAAATGTAAATAAGCCCTTCCTCTCAAGGGTTAACAATATGAGGTCAAGTTTCTTTTTTTTCTTTTTTTTTTTTTTAAAGATTTTATTTATTTATTTGACAGAGAGAGATCACAAGTAGGCAGAGAGGCAGGCAGAGAGAGAGAGAGAGGAGGAAGCAGGCTCCCTGCTGAGCAGAGAGCCCGATGCGGGACTCGATCCCAGGACCCTGAGATCATGACCTGAGCCGAAGGCAGCAGCTTAACCCACTGAGCCACCCAGGCGCCCTGAGGTCAAGTTTCTTAGAGATTTATAAGTATGTCTGATAATTAGATTGCTTAACACTTAGGACAAATTGGGATTCTTATGGAATGAGAAAATATGTTTTTGGTGGGGGGAGGGCAGGAAGTATTAATTGCACAGACTGGTTCAAGTGGGATGCCACCGTGGGGGACTTTAATCAAGTTAATGTAATATTCATTTATCCCACCATTCCTTCTACAGATTTAATATACACTTAAATATTCCTACAGCAATACTGCCTATCATAATTTTTTTTTCTCAATGTAAATAATCACTAATTCATTTTGGTTTGACTAGGTATAATCTTTACATGTTTTTATAAGTAAAACTAGTAAAAAATAATCCCTCTTCAAATGTTATAGGAAAGCATAAAATTAAAAAGACTGACAGTTTTTTAATCCTTTATCATGGAATTTCAAACATTCTTAGATTATCTAAAGCCCTTATTTTTCATAAAAGGAATTCACGACATTGGATTATACAATTAACAGGACTAATTAAATTGCATTTTTATTTAGGGAGCACTTTTCAGTTTGAAAAAAAGTTTCATAATTTTAATTTTCACATAACTTTATTGCTTTTTCCCTAATCACAAATCTCCTGCAAAGAGTATTTAATTAGAGTCACTCTTTCAACCACTAGAATATTATTTTTCCACTACTGAAGTTACCAGTTACCTTAGTCACCTCTCTATGACAACATCTTTCTTAACCAGGTACCTCAGTCACCTCTCTATAACAACATCTTTCCTAAACTTTTAACATCATTTGGACATACTGTTCATTGACTTCTGCTTGAAGAACTGCTAGCCTTTTCTACCACAACAGTATCTGCTTTCTTCTTCTCATTCATTCTCATCATCTCTTCCCACTTCCTCTTCGGCCTGCCATTTAAGTAATGCCTGATTTTTTTTCTACAGTCTTTCTCCCTAAATGCCTATTGGCCAAGGTTTAATTACTATCAACACATGAGTAATTTCCAAATTTTTTTCCTCAGCTTTTATTTGTCCTGGTAGATAAAAAAGATATCGACATCCAACCACTTAGTCCATATTTCAACTATATAACTTTATTGATTTATATATAGTTACAGAGTTACATATATAGTTATACACATATATATAGTTATATATAAATCAATAAAGTTTTATAATTATATTAAAAATCTTTATTTTCCTCCAGCTCCTGGAGATCATTGCTATGTTTTCTGTCTATATCAATTTGCTATTCTGTGAAAAGAGTCACACAACATGTGACTTTTTGTATCTGGCTTCAATCACATAACATTGTTTTTCAAGATCACCTGTGCGGTTGCATGTGATTGCAAGGAAGCAAAACATGATTCCTTTTAATGGATGAATAATGTCTGTCTCACAGATTTAGAACATTTTGCTTTTCTATTCATCACTTGATAGATTGAGATGTTTTCCCTTTTTATGTATTGTGAATGCTATTAACACTCTTGTACAAATTTTGGTGTGTTTTTGCTTCTCTTGGGCATATACGTAGAGAGTAGAAGTGCTGGATCGTATGGTAACACTATGTTTAATGTTTTGAGGAACAGCAAAACTTATTTATAAAGTAGCCCCACAATTTTATATTCCCAGTAGCATTGTATGATGATTCCAATTTCTTCAAAATTTCATTAATGCTTCTTATTGTCTGTCTTACCATATTCATGCTATGGTTATGATGTACTCACTCATTAAGGTTTTAATTTGTATTTTATAGTGACTGGTGATTTTCAGCATCTTTTCATGTGCTTAGTCTCCATTTGTATGTCATCTTTGGAGCAATGTATGTTCAAAATCTTTGCCCATTTTTGAATTGTGTTGTTTGTCTTTATATGGTTGAGTTATACAAGTGTTTTTATATATTCTTGATATTAGACCCTTATCAGATATATAATTTACAAATATTTCCTTTTGGGGGTGGGGGGTTGCTATTTATTTTTGACAAATATCTAGATCTGTGGTCCTCTGCAGTCAGAAATTCTTCGAAATGGCACCACGAGCCTTGGCCAGTTGGGGGATGGAGTCATCCTGTGAAGGGCCCCACATTTAAACTTGCTGTTCATCCTGCCTGTCACCTTGTCAACCTCCATCATGTTCATCTGGCTGGATGCATCCATTTTCACTTTTTTTTAACTGTTAAAATAAGTTAATATGGCTTTCTTAAGAAAATCGTTCCCACTCTTTGAGTCTAAAATAAGTCCTCAAAACATATTCTTTTAGAATGCATAGTAATTACTGTGTTCATAATATTTGTAATTAATTGTGAGGTTAGGGCCTAAAATCTATATTCTCCATGGTTATAAGCTAGATGAAGACATTGCCTTTCTTACCCATTGATGTGTTACCAGTACAAGTACAGTGTCATTCACAAAATAGAACTGTTGTAAATATTTTTGAATGAATAGGTAAATGGGTGAATAAATGAAATAGAATTTCACTTAAAAGTGTATTCATATACTCCATTTGAATGACTATGGTACTTCAGGAATTAAAACAACTCAAGATCAATTTAATAAAAATTTATAAGACCAGAATGAAAGTTTTAAAGATAACAGTCAGCATAGGCATAGGCTGTATCTTGCAGTAGTAACTAACAACCTCAAAACTGTAGTCGGAACACAACAATGAAGGCTTTTCTACGCATATCAAATGTTGATTGATGTTTACATATTTACTTGTTTTAATCCATATTATCTTCAATTTAGAACTCAGGCTGAAAAAGGAGCTTTTATCCACAATATTGTTACTTTCTGTGGAGGAGGAAAAGGACATTGCCAGCCACATGTCCCTCTTAAAGCTATACTAAGAAATGCTACATGCCATTTCTGTTTACATTTAATTGGCAAAGGTAAATCATATAGGTGATCCTAATTCAAGAGAACATACATACACAATCCTTCAATAAATTGAGGTACAAAAGTTGCATGGGAAAGCCATGTGGAGAAGAAAAAATAATCTTCTGAGAAGAAGAACAAATATGTGTAAACAATAATATAACCTACCACAGTATTGGCCGAGACTAATATTAATTTTACCAAACCATACTAGGCCTGATGTTGCTATTTTTGCAAGCAGATTAAAAACAAAAATGAAAACAAAACAAAAAGACCTTCACTTGAGTGTTTTTTTTTAATGAGGGCAACATGTTAAAAATTGGCCTACATAATGCAAGTTCCATTTCTAGTAATGTTTGGTAACTGAACTTTAAGGTGCTTATATAGAAAGTGATTCTACTATATATAAAAACAATTTACTGCAAAGATTTGTTCACAGTTCATTAAATAGCTGTTCAGAACGCCTGAAACTTTCCAGAACATGTTTAAGATTTGTAGAAATGACACCTTGGATATAAAAGTAAAATAAAACATTACTTTGACTCCTGACATATCTGGAATGGAAACACATCAATCTTCCAAAGCCTGAAGTACAACATGATGCTCAGTGCTGAGAAAGTCTCCTTAAAAATATTGTCTGACAGACATATTCCTGTTATTCAATTTTTGTTCAAAAATTAGAAGTTTAAAGAGACCTTAATGAACAACACTTAAAAAACATCTATACCATATATTCCTTAGAGTGCATATTTTACTGCAGTCAAATAGAAAACAAAACAAAACTAAAGTAGAACACACTCTGATCAACAACTTGAATGTTTCATCTATAAATAACATTTTTTTGTATAAGCATTTTCTAAACCTATTTTTTAATGTTCTTAGAAAATGGAAACAGATCAATTAAAAACTTCTCTTGGGTCTTACATTGTGCTAGGTGATTTGAAGGATACAATTGAAATGTATAAAATAATTCCTGCCCTGAGGTAGCTTACAGGTAATAATTCCTGCCCTGAGGTAGCTTACAGGTAATTAATTCCTGCCCTGAGGTAGCTTACAGGTAAGATGACAATTTAAGGCAAAATTTAACAATTAAGAATAAAAAGTATAACAACTATAGTACAAAATTCTGGTTGGAGACAAAAGCTTCAATTTAATACACATTATATATACACACACACATATATATATATGCACATACACACACATATAATTAATGCCTACATATTATATAGAGTATATATTATCATGTCTATATATTATAGATAAAACATATTATTATATACATATATACAACTATAATATGCATATTTATTTTATTATTTATTTTTTACCTAGCCTCTTTGTTTCATATACAATAAAATTATGTTTTATATAAAATACTAACATCAAAAACACACAAGAATGGAGAAGATTTTGGTATATACTTTCTGATACTTCGGGAATTTTCATCCTTAGAAGAATCCTAGCAAGGAAGCAATTTGGGACAGGAAGCCAAAAGAAGAGGATGACTTGAAAATAAATAAAATAGTACATAACAAATTGGATGGTAGGTGTACTAAAAGCAGTGCTTAGGGCAAATTTATGTTTCGCAAGAAAAAAATCTGAAAGGTAATGAGCTAAGGATCAAATTCAGGAAGTTACAAAAAATACAAGAGAATAAAGTCATAGAAAGAAGAAAGAGAACAACAAAGATCAGAGCTGAACATAATATCATAGAAAAGGGAGATACTGAAAAAAAAAACAAAATTGATATTTATAAAACATCAAGAAATTTGACTAACTTTAGATAGATTGGTAAGAAAAAACTGATAAGGCACACATGAAAGATATTAGTAACTCAAATCTACTTCCGAAACTGACAATGTACTATATGTTGGTTAATTTTTTTTTTAATTTTTTATTTTTTATAAACATATATTTTTACCCCAGGGGTACAGGTCTGTGAATCACCAGATTTACACACTTCACAGCACTCACCAAAGCACATACCCTCCCCAATGTCCATAATCCCACCCCCTTCTCCCAAACCCCCTCCCCCCAGCAACCCTCAGTTTGTTTTGTGAGATTAAGAGTCACTTATGGTTTGTCTCCCTCCCAATCCCATCTTGTTTCATTGATTCTTCTCGTACCCACTTAAGCCTCCATGTTGCATCACCACTTCCTCATATCAGGGAGATCATATGATAGTTGTCTTTCTCTGCTTGACTTATTTCGCTAAGCATGATACGCTCTAGTTCCATCCATGTTGTTGCAAATGGCAAGATTTCATTTCTTTTGATGGCTGCAAAGTATTCCATTGTGTATATATACCACAATTCTTGATCCATTCATCTGTTGATGGACATCTAGGTTCTTTCCATAGTTTGGCTATTGTGGACATTGCTGCTATAAACATTCGGGTGCACGTGCCCCTTTGGATCACTATGTTTGTATCTTTAGGGTAAATACCCAATAGTGCAATTGCTGGGTCATAGGGCAGTTCTATTTTCAACATTTTGAGGAACCTCCATGCTGTTTTCCAGAGTGGTTGCACCAGCTTGCATTCCCACCAACACTGTAGGAGGGTTCCCCTTTCTCCACATCCTCGCCAGCATCTGTCATTTCCTGACTTGTTGATTTTAGCCATTCTGACTGGTGTGAGGTAGTATCTCATTGTGGTTTTGATTTGTATTTCCCTGATGCCGAGGGATATGGAGCACTTTTTCATGTGTCTGTTGGCCATCTGGATGTCTTCTTTGCAGAAATGTCTGTTCATGTCCTCTGCCCATTTCTTGATTGGATTCTTTGTTCTTTGGGTGTTGAGTTTGCTAAGTTCTTCATAGATTCTGGACACTAGTCCTTTATCTGATATGTCGTTTGCAAATATCTTCTCCCATTCTGTCAGTTGTCTTTTGATTTTATTAACTGTTTCCGTTGCTGTGCAAAAGCTTTTAATCTTGATGAAATCCCAATAGTTCATTTTTTCCCTTGCTTCCCTTGCCTTTTGCGTTGTTCCTAGGAAGATGTTGCTGCGGCTGAGGTCGAAGAGGTTGCTGCCTATGTTCTCCTCAAGGATTTTGATGGATTCCTTTCGCACATTGAGGTCTTTCATCCATTTTGAGTCTATTTTTGTGTGTGGTGTAAGGAAATGGTCCAATTTCATTTTTCTGCATGTGGCTGTCCAGTTTTCCCAGCACCATTTATTAAAGAGGCTGTCTTTTTTCCATTGGATATTCTTTCCTGCTTTGTCAAAGATTAGTTGACTGTAGAGTTGAGGGTCTATTTCTGGGCTCTCTATTCTGTTCCATTGATCTATGTGTCTTTTTTTGTGCCAGTACCATGCTGTCTTGATGATGACAGCTTTGTAATAGAGCTTGAAGTCCGGAATTGTGATGCCACCAATGTTGGCTTTCTTTTTCAATATCCCTTTGGCTATTCAAGGTCTTTTCTGGTTCCATATAAATTTTAGAATTAGTTGTTCCATTTCTTTGAAAAAGATGGATGGTACTTTGATAGGAATTGCATTAAATGTGTAGATTGCTTTAGGTAGCATAGACATTTTCACAATATTTATTCTTCCAATCCAGGAGCATGGAACATTTTTCCATTTCTTTGTGTCTTCCTCAATTTCTTTCATGAGTACTTTATAGTTTTCTGAGTATAGATTCTGTGCCTCTTTGGTTAGGTTTATTCCTAGGTATATTATGGTTTTGGGTGCAATTGTAAATGGGATTGACTCCTTAATTTCTCTTTCTTCTGTCTTGCTGTTGGTGTAGAGAAATGCAACTGATTTCTGTGCATTGATTTTATATCCTGACACTTTACTGAATTCCTGTATAAGTTCTAGCAGTTTTGGAGTGGAGTCTTTTGGGTTTTCCACATATAGTATCATATCATCTGCGAAGAGTGATAATTTGACTTCTTCTTTGCCGATTTGGATGCCTTTAATTTCCTTTTGTTGTCTGATTGCTGAGGCTAGGACCTCTAGTACTATGTTGAATAGCAGTGGTGATAATGGACATCCCTGCCGTGTTCCTGACCTTAGCGGAAAAGCTTTCAGTTTTTCTCCATTGAGAATGATATTTGCGGTGGGTTTTTCATAGATGGCTTTGATGATATTGAAGTATGTGCCCTCTATCTCTACACTTTGAAGAGTTTTGATCAGGAAGGGATGCTGTACTTTGTCAAATGCTTTTTCAGCATCTATTGAGAGTATCATATGGTTCTTGTTCTTTCTTTTATTGATGTGTTGTATCACATTGACTGATTTGCGGATGTTGAACCAACCTTGCAGCCCTGGAATAAATCCCACTTGGTCGTGGTGAATAATCCTTTTAATGTACTGTTGAATCCTATTGGCTAGTATTTTGGTGAGAATTTTTGCATCTGTGTTCATCAAGGATATTGGTCTATAGCTCTCTTTTTTGATGGGATCCTTGTCTGGTTTTGGGATCAAGGTAATGCTGGCCTCATAAAATGAGAGTGGAAGTTTTCCTTCCATTTCTATTTTTTGGAACAGTTTCAGGAGAATAGGAATTAGTTCTTCTTTAAATGTTTGGTAGAATTCCCCCAGGAAGCCGTCTGGCACTGGGCTTTTGTTTGTTTGGAGATTTTTAATGCCTCTTTCAATCTCCTTACTGATTATGGGTCTGTTCAGGCTTTCTATTTCTTCCTGGTTCAGCTGTGGTAGTTTATATGTTTCTAGGAATGCATCCATTTCTTCCAGATTGTAAAATTTATTGGCGTAGAGTTGCTCATAGTATGTTCTTATAATAGTTTGTATTTCTTTGGTGTTAGTTGTGATCTCTCCTCTTTCATTCATGATTTTATTTATTTGGGTCCTTTCTCTTTTCTTTTTGATAAGTCGGGCCAGGGGGTTATCAATTTTATTAGTTCTTTCAAAGAACCAGCTCCTAGTTTCGTTGATTTGTTCTATTGTTTTTTTGGTTTCTATTTCATTGATTTCTGCTCTGATCTTTATGATTTCTCTTCTCCTGCTGGGCTTAGGGTTTCTTTCTTGTTCTTTCTCCAGCTCCTTTAGGTGTAGGGTTAGGTTGTGTACTTGAGACCTTTCTTGTTTCTTAAGAAAGGCTTGTATCGCTATATATTTTCCTCTCAGGGCTGCCTTTATTGTGTCCCACAGATTTTGAACCGTTGTATTTTCATTATCATTTGTTTCCATGATTTTTTTCAATTCTTCTTTAATTTCCCGGTTGATCCATTCATTCTTTAGAAGGATGCTGTTTAGTCTCCATGTATTTGGGTTCTTTCCAAACTACCTTTTGTGGTTGAGTTCTAGTTTAGAGCATTGTGGTCTGAAAATATGCAGGGAATGATCCCAATCTTTTGATACCGGCTGAGTACTGATTTAGGACCGAGGATGTGATCTATTCTGGAGAATGTTCCATGTGCACTAGAGAAGAATGTGTATTCTGTTGCTTTGGGATGAAATGTTCTGAATATATCTATGATGTCCATCTGGTCCAGTGTGTCATTTAAGGCCTTTATTTCCTTGCTGATCTTTTGCTTGGGTGAACTGTCCATTTCAGTGATGGGAGTGTTAAAGTCCCCTACTATTATTGTATTATTGTTGATGTGTTTCTTTGATTTTGTTATTAATTGGTTTATATAGTTGGCTGCTCCCACGTTGGGGACAGAGATATTTAAAATTGTTAAAACTTCTTGTTGGACAGACCCTTTGAGTATGATATAGTGTCCTTCCTCATCTCTTATTATAGTCTTTGGCTTAAAATCTAATTGATCTGATATAAGGATTGCCACTCCTGCTTTCTTCTGATGTCCATTAGCATGGTAAATTCTTTTCCACCCCTTCACTTTAAATCTGGAGGTGCCTTCGGGCTTAAAATGGGTTTCTTGGAGGCAACATATAGATGGGTTTTGTTTTTTTATCCATTCTGATACCCTATGTCTTTTGACAGGGGCATTTAGCCCATTCACATTCAGGGTAACTATTGAGAGATATGAATTTAGTGCCATTGTATTGCCTGTAAGGTGACTGTTACTGTATATGGTCTCTGTTCCTTTCTGATCTACCACTTGTAGGCTCTCTCTTTGCTTAGAGGACCCCTTTCAATATTTCCTGTAGAGCTGGTTTGGTATTTGCAAATTCTTTCAGTTTTTGTTTGTCCTGGAAGCTTTTAATCTCTCCTTCTATTTTCAATGATACCCTAGCTGGATATAGTATTCTTGGCTGCATGTTTTTCTCATTTAGTGCTCTGAAAATATCATGCCAGCTCTTTCTGGCCTGCCAGGTCTCTGTGGATAAGTCAGCTGCCAATCTAATATTTTTACCATTGTATGTTACAGACTTCTTTTCCCGGGCTGCTTTCAGGATTTTCTCTTTGTCACTGAGACTTGTAAATTTTACTATTAGGTGATGGGTTGTGGGCCTATTCTTATTGATTTTGAGGGGCATTCTCTGAACCTCCTGAATTTTGATGCTTGTTCCCTTTGCCATTTTGGGGAAATTCTCCCCAATAATTCTCTCCAGTATACCTTCTGCTCCCCTCTGTCTTTCTCCTTCTTCTGGAATCCCAATTATTCTAATGTTGTTTCGTCTTATGGTGTCACTTATCTCTCGAATTCTCCCCTCGTGGTCCAGTAGCTGTTTGTCCCTCTTTTGCTCAGCTTCTTTATTCTCTGTCATTTGGTCTTCTATATCACTAATTCTTTCTTCTGCCTCATTTATCCTAGCAGTGAGAGCCTCAATTTTTGATTGCACCTCATTAATAGCTTTTTTGATTTCAACTTGGTTAGATTTTAGTTCTTTTATTTCTCCAGAAAGGGCTTTTATATCTCTCGAGAGGGTTTCTCTAATATCTTTCATGCCTTTTTCGAGCCTGGCTAGAACCTTGAGAATTGTCATTCTGAACTCTAGATCTGACATATTACCAATGTCTGTATTGATTAGGCCCCTAGCCTTCGGTACTGGCTCTTGTTCTTTTTTGTGTGTTGAATTTTTCCGTCTTGTCATTTTGTCCAGATAAGAGTATATAAAGGAGCAAGTAAAATACTAAAAGGGTGGCAACAACCCCAGGAAAATATGCTTTAACCAAATTAGAAGAGATCCCAAATCGTGAGGGGGGAGAAAGGGGATAAAAAGAGGTTCAAAAAGGAAGAAAGAAAAAAAAAGAAAAAAGAAAAAAAAAGAAAAGAAAAGAATTTAAAGAAAGAAAACAAATAAGAAAAATATAAAAAAGAAAAAATATATATATTAGATAAACTAGTTAAAAAACGTTAAAAAAGAAAAAGGTAAAAGTCAAAAAAAATTTAACCAGAAGGCAAGAAAAAAAACAAAAAATGAAAAAGAAAAAATTTAAATTAATTGTAAGACTAAAAAAAAAAATCACAGGGAAAAAGCCATGAGTTCCGTGCTTTGCTTTCTCCTCCTCTGGAATTCTGCTGCTCTCCTTGGTATTGAAACTGCACTCCTTGGTAGGTGAACTTGGTCTCGGCTGGATTTCTTGTTGATCTTCTGGGGGAGGGGCCTGTTGTAGTGATTCTCAAGTGTCTTTGCCCCAGGCGGAATTACACCGCCCTTACCCGGGGCCGGGGTGAGTAATCTGCTCGGGTTTGCTTTCAGGAGCTTTTGTTCCCTGAGCGCTTTCCGTAGAGTTCCGGAGGACGGGAATACAAATGGCGGCCTCCTGGTCTCCGGCCCGGAGGAGCCGAGAGCCCAGGGCCCCACTCCTCAGTGCGCCCTCAGAGAACAGCGCCCAGTTACTCCCGTCTGCCTGACCTCCGGCCGCGCTCCGAGCTCACCGAGCCTGCAACCAGTTCAAGGTAACACGAAGCTGCGAGCTTACTGTTGGCTCTGTCTCTGTAGCCGGCTTTCCCGTTCCAATACCCGCAAGCTCTGCGACACTCAGACACCCCCGATCCTTCTGTGACCCTGCGGGACCTGAGGCCACGCTGACCGCGCGTGGGCTTCGCCCCGGTTTAGCCTCTGGAGCGATGTCCCTCAGCGGAACAGACTTTTAAAAGTCCTGATTTTGTGCGCGGTTGCTCCGCCGCTTGCCGGGAGCCGGCCCCTCCCCCCGGGGTCTATCTTCCCGTCGCTTTGGATTCACTTCTCCGCCCGTCCTACCTTTCAGAAAGTGGTTGTTTTTCTGTTTCCAGAATTGCTGTTCTTCTTCTCTTCTATCTGCCGATGGATTTTCAGGTGTTTGCAATCTTTAGATAAGCTATCTAGCTGATCTCCGGCTAGCTGAAGTAGTCTCAGCTTGCTACTTCTCCGCCATCTTGACTCCTCCCTTTCTTTTTTTCTTTTTAAACATGCTGTTTCAAAAGAGTGATGGGTGCCTACTGTATCCAATGCTATTCAATGTGTATGAAAGTATTGTATATAAGTATTAGCTAGAGCAATAGAAGAAAGAAAGAAAGAAAGAAAGAAAGAAAGAAAGGGAGTGAGGGAGAACAAAAGGAAGGGAGGGAGGAAGGAAAGAAGGAAGGAAACAAAAAGAAGGAAAAAAGAATTGAGAAGGAAAAAAAAATTCCATCATTTTTCCAAATGACATGATTTCTGACTTTAAAAAGCAAAAACTCCACTAATTATTTAGAGTTAACAAGACAATTTTTCAAAATAGTTGAAAAGAAATTAAATAGATAAAATTTAGTTGAATGTCTGCATACCTGCAACAGTTAAAAAATACATTATACAAAAATATATAAAAGAGGGGCGCCTCGGTGGCTCAGTGGGTTAAGCCACTGCCTTCGGCTCAGGTCCTGGGATCGAGTCCCGTATCGGGCTCTCTGCTCGGCAGGGAGCCCGCTTCCTTCTCTCTCTCTCTCTGCCTGCCTCTCTGCCTACTTGTGATCTCTATCTGTCAAATAAATAAATAAAATCTTTAAAATATATATATATATAAAATAAAAAAATTAAATACTAATAATTATAAGACAAAATATAGAAGCTGTCTATGAAATAAGCTATGAAACTTTATCAAAAGACATTTAAAAAGTCTGAAATAAATATGTCAATATATGATGGTTAGGGATTGGAATACAGTGTGAAAATATTCAGTCTTTCCAAGTGAATCTTTAGTGTTGGTGAAATTCCAATCATGACACAAAAATTATCTAAAAAGAAAAATAAAAAATTCTCAATATACTAAAAAATAGAATTCTTCTCTAACTGCTAAGGAATGTCTATAAAAGCCTAAGTCTAACATCATACTTTATGGTGAAAAACATGAAACTTTCTTATTAAAATCAGGTGCCAGGCAAAGATGTCCCTTCACACTACTCTTTTTTGACATTATGCGGGAAGTTCTTGCTAATGCGTTAATGTATGAAAATGAATAAAAGCTATATGGATTGGAAAGAAAGAAAGGAAAACATCTTTGATCATGGATAACATGCTTGTCCATGTAGAAAATCTGAAAGGATCAACAACAACAACAAATTCCTAGAACTAATAAATTATTAGTTATTAATAATTAATAAATAAAAGTTAGCTTACAGGATTCAAGGTTAAAACTTAAAACTCAATCACTTGCTTATAATACCAGCAAGGAAAAAACAGAACTTAAATTTAAAGTCACAATACTGGGATGCCTGGGTGGCTCAGTTGGTTAAGCAGCTGCCTTAAGCTCAGGTCATGATCCCAGCATCCTGGGATCAAGTCCCACATCGGGCTCCTTGCTCAGCAGAGAGCCTGCTTCTCCCTCTGCCTCTGCCTGCCATTCTGTCTGCCTGTGCTCGATCTCTGTCCCTCTCTCTCTCTCTGACAAATAAATACAATCTTAAAAAAAAAAATAAAGTCACAATACTATTTCCTCTGGGATCTAAAAAAAGAAATGTTTATAAATATAGTTAATAAAAAAGTACAAGATCTATATGAGGAAACTAGATAACTGATGGGAAAAATCAAAGAAAATCTAATTACATAAAGAGAGACTCCATGTTCATGGACAGGGGTACTCAATATTATCAAGATTTCGGTTCTTTCCAAATTGATCTATAGATTTAATGTTATCTCAATCAAAATCCCAAAAAGTTATTTCATATATTCCACAAACTGATTCTAAAGTTTAAATGAAGAGGCAGAAGATGCAGAATAATTAACAGAATACTGAAGTAGAACAAAACTGGAGAACTGACACTATACAATGTCTAGATCTACTAAAAATCTACAATTATCAAGATAATGTGGCAGTGGCTATAGAAAGACAAATAGAATGATGAAACAGAACAGAGAACCCAGAATTAGACTCAAATAAATACAGTGAACTGATTTTTGACAAAGAAGTAAAAACAATACAATAGAGCAAAGGTAGTCTTTTCAACAAATGATGTAAGAAAATCTGTATATCCACATACATAAAAATAAATCTATACATAGACTTTACATCTTTCATGAAAATTAACTCAAAATGGATCACACCCTAAATGTAAAATGTAAAAGTATAAAATTCCTAGAAGATGAGATGGGAGAAAACCTGAATGTCCTTGGGTGTGGCAATAATATTTCTTTTTTTTTTTTTTAAGGTTTTATTTATTTATTTGACAGAGAGAGATCACAAGTGGACAGAGAGGCAGGCAGAGAGAGAGGGGGAAGCAGGCTCCCTGCTGAGCAGAGAGCCTGATGTGGGACTCGATCCCAGAACCCTGAGATCATGACCTGAGCTGAAGGCAGCAGCTTAACCCACTGAGCCACCCAGGTGCCCAGCAATAATACTTCTAATACAACTTCAAAGGCGTGATTCATGACAGAAATAATTGATAAACTGAACTTCATTAAAATTAAAAACTTCTACTCTTCCAAAGACATTGACGGTAATGAGAAGACAAGCCATAAACTTTCTGCAAAAAATATTTGCAAAAGGAACACCTGATAAATATGCAAAAAACTCTTAAAACTCAACAATAAAACAGATGACCCAATTAAAAAGTAAGCCAAGGACCTTAACACACACCTCACAAAAAAGATATATGGATGGCAAATAACCATATGAAAATATGCTCCGTATCATTTCCTCAGGGAAATAAAAAAGTGAGATATCACCACAGACCTATTAGAATGGTCAAAATCCAAAACATTCACAACACCTAATGTTAGCAAGGATATATAGCTAGAGGAACTTTCACTCGTTGCTGGTAGGAATGCAAATTGATAGACACTTTGGAAGATACTTTGGTGGTTTCTTACAAAATTAAACCTACTCTGACCATATGATCCAGCAATTGTACTCGTTGGTATTTACTCAAGGAGATGGAAACATATGTCCACAAAAAACCTACACCTAGATGATTAGAGCAAATTTATTCATAATTGCCAAAATTTGAAAACAAAGATGTCCTTCAGTAAGTGAATAGGTAAATAAATTGTGGTACATCAGACAATGCAGAATTGTTCAGTCCTGGGGAATAAAATGAGCTATTGGGGCATGAGAAGATATGGACTAACTTAACTGCATTTTTATTAAGTGAAAGAAGACAACATGAGAAGTCTACATACTATGATTCCAACTATATGACATTTTAGAAGAGGCAAACCATAGAGATAGTAGAGAAATTAATGATTTCTGAAGGTGCTGGTCAGGGAGGAATACAGCACAGAGGCTTTTTATGGCAATAATGGATACATTCTGTATATTTGTATACATTCTGTATACATTCTGTATATTCTATAATGGATACATTCTGTATATTTGTCCAAACTCATGGAATGCTCAGCAGCGAGAGGGAACTTTCAAGTAAACTGTATACTTTGCATGATTTTGATATATCAGTGTAGGTTTATTGGTTGTAACAAATGTACCACTCTGGTGGGGGATATTGATAATAGGAAAGGCTACACATACATACATGTGTTGGGGCCAGGGTATATGAGAAATCTCAGTATGTTCCTCTCAATTTTCCTGTGAACCTTAAACTACCTTAAAAAAACAAATTGTTTTAAGACAATGGACTAAGTGAACATTCATATTTAATTTTTAGAAGTTGAATAGGAATATATGTACCTATATCTTTAGTACATCATATACATGTGTGTAAATAGCCGTTAATTTGACTAATATGATTAGCTAATCATAATATATGTATATGTATACATATGCTTAAAGTAAAACACAGGAAGGCTTATTATTTAAGTCATAAAATAGACAAATCAATTTTTCTGACTATAACCAATATCATTTTACTTATTTTAGTAGTTCTACCCAGTATAATTAGAGTTAAAATATCAGATTAAATAATAGGCAAGGAAGAAAAACTTAGAGACAGTTTAATAACTTGCCTGCAAAATGCATAGGAATCATCCAAAACAAAACAAAAACCATTTTTTATAATAATAAAAAAATTCACTACAATGCATGTTTTAAAATTATTATATAAAAATATTCATTTTCTTTTATTGTAAATAAAACTGGTTGATATGACAACAAAAAATCTGTTTATAGTACTAACCAAAGTATATATAAAATTTGTAGTAATTGTTTAGCATCTGTATGTCTGTATCTGTATTTGTATTTATTGAGAGATGAGAGAAAGGAAGAGAAGGAGAGAGAGCAAAAAAAAGTAGCAATATCTACTTAAAGACATAGAAAAGATTAAAATAAATGGAAAAACATAATTTGTTTCTGGATAAGAAAACTCAAATTGTAAAGATAGAAAATTCCCTTAAATTAATCTATAAATTTAATCAAAATCTAATTAAAATAGCAGTAGGACAGAGTTCATTTCACTTAGTAAAATGAAATACAAATTTAACTGAAGAATAAATATGGTAAACTAGTCAGAAAAAGTATTTTTAAAAGTGTAATGAGGTAGAATATAGTCTTAAGAGGTATTAAAAGATGAAAGCTAGAATAATTAACACTTTGTTATTGTGATCAAAACATATAGATCAACTATAAGTACAGACAGGAGTTCAGAAATAGGGGTTCCCTGCTCAGCAGGGAGTCTGTTTCTCCCTCTCCTTCTGCCTCTGCACCCCACTTGTGCTCACTTGCTCTTTCTTTCAAATAAATAAATAAAATCTAAAAAAAAAAAAAGGAGTTCTGAAATAACAGCAAAATATACAATAAAAGTGGCACTTTTTATAATCAGTAAGGAAATAAAAGTGAATTGTACTGGAAACAAATTATGTGTGTGTATCAAGCTATTTTTGCCCTTTATTATAAAAATCATTTCCTCATAGATCAATTTTAATGGTGAGGAGAACATAAAATTAGAATATTGTGTTTATTAGGACACTATTTATTAGGAATCTTTTCCCTTCTTTTTATCCAGTTCCCATTTAAAGTTTGGCTTAATTATAGAGTGAGACAACACTTAAAACTTACAAGTACAAATATTAGGGACAAAGAGATTTTTATTTTTAATCAGAATAATGGTATACACATTACATACTAATATGTTTTTTTTCACTTTCTAGTGAAAGTGAGACTTTTTTGTATAAAGTACCTAAGCAGTTTTCTACCTTTCTGCCCCCATCTTGAGAAGTCTGCCCTTTTGTTAATGATCAGATTATGAGACAAATAAGACCATTTACACCACTTTTCTCTTTAAGTATTGTCTGTAAGGATAGCTTTTTCTAACCTCTAATAGATTACACACACGTAATATTTCTGAAGAGAGAAAAAGATATATTTCTGCAGAATATGACATGCTTTTTGCTGTATTATGCATAAACACCTGTTAGGATTTGACTATCAAGGCTCAGAGTACCCAGCTATAAGGAAAAAAGCTATAGCTTATTAACTTAAGTTTCCTTTGTTTGGGGTTTTTTTTGTTTGTTTGTTTGTTTTTCCTTTAAATAAGGAATAACTGTAACCCAGGAAACAAATCTGAGCCTCAGGATGGGACTCTGTGAGGTTCTCCTGGCTCACTTAGTTCAAAAGACTCCTCTAAGTAGGATATTTACCACACTTCAGAAGTTATAAATGAAATGCAGACATATTTAACTATATAAGATGTTAATTAAATGCCACATAAAATAATTTGTCAGAATATAACAGAGAAAATAAGGCAATGAGAATTCTCATATTTTACCATAATATAGAGCTGCTATAAATCAAGAAATATATCACAGTCAACTCATTTGGGAAAAAAAGACAAAATATATAAATATTTAAAAGACAAAATATTTTTTTTTTTTAAAGATTTTATTTATTTATTTGACAGAGAGATCACAAGTAGGCAGAGAGGCAGGCAGAGAGAGAGAGGAGGAAGCAGGCTCCCCGCTGAGCAGAGAGCCCGATGCGGGACTCGATCCCAGGACTCTGAGATCATGACCTGAGCCGAAGGCAGCGGCTTAACCCACTGAGCCACCCAGGCGCCCTAAAAGACAAAATATTTTTTAAAAAGTTAAAAATAGCAAGACATTTTGGATATTAAATTTTAAAGATGAAAATTGTCTTAGTAAATTTGGACTGCTATAACAAATTACCATAGGCTGGGTGGTTTAAACAACATTTATGTCACATTGTTCTGGAGCCTAAAAGTCCCAGAGTAGGATGTCAGTGTAATCTGTTTCTTGGTTAGGCTTTATTACTGGTATACAGACAGACAAATGTCTTCTTGCTGTGTCCTCTTCATGGCTGAAAGAGAGCTAGCTAGCTCTCTGGCCTCTGCTTATAAGGGCAGCAATTCCATTCATGAAGGTCTGCTCTTACGACCTGATTACCTACAAAAGGCCCCATCCTCAAATACCATCATGTTGTGATTAGAGCTTCAACATATGAGTTTTGGGAGCACTCAAACATTCAATAACAGAAATTTTGAAATAATTTTTTTCACTTACTATATTATTAAAACTGTTAAGCTGGAAAACCTAGAGCAATTGAGTATGTATGTCTCTACAAGCTAAATTGCTCGATTCAAGTTAATTGTGGTGAGTTATAGTTAACAGTGGACAAAACCTGGAGTCAAGCAAAGTGACGATCAACAAAAGACTAATAAAATAAATTATGGTATATTCATTTGATGAAGAGCTATTATAAAGAATAACTATGCTGTGGAGGTTAGCAAGATGTTTAAACAAACAAATTAAAAAGCAAGATACCAAACAGTATAGCAATATATTATTTACCCATTATGTACAAATCAAACAAGTGGATAGATAGGCTGTTGTATAGATATTATATCAATGGCTGGATAAGTAGATATGTAGATGGGTAAGAGACAGATGAAAAGTGTCTTTTGTAGAGGAAAGCCCATCGATTTTTTTAAAATAAGTCATTTTGGAGAGAAATACTGGGGTAGGACAGGACAGGATTAGAAGGCAGAAAGAGGAGGCTTTCACTCTTCATTTTGTCTTTTTATATTTAAAACAATTAATCATGTTGCATAGAGCAATATGAATTACTCATGGAACATTTTATTTAATACAGTATACAAAGAGAAAAATGTGTAATTCATAAGGGAACAGCATAATGAACTCTCTTCTGTGATATACACATTTAACTAGTACGCAGATTAAGAAACAGATTTTACCCCAGAAATATCCTTTATGCATTCACGTATGGTCTTGGTTTTAACATGACTGATATTTGGGTTTAATATTACTGATATTATTTAATGCTGGCCTATAATTCCAAAACCAGTTTTTCTTTGTTAAAGGAGTCTAGATTTATTTTATGAGGAACAACATTTTTATGAAGTAACTCTTTTAAAAGTCATTAATTAACATTTTATTATTTCAATAGAGGCAGATAGTCACCAGTGGTTCCCCAGAAACCAGAAAAGTAAAAATGAGGTTCATGGTTTTTGTTTTTTTGTTTTGTTTTGTTTTGTCTTCATATTCTTTTCCTCTAGAAAAAGAAGGAATGGTGCATTTCTACTTCATGATGTTTGACACTTCAGCTTGGATGACTGCAATTGGCTGGTCCAGCTCGGCTTGGTCTTACAACTAGGGGTTTAGTTCTTTACATATCAGATACCAGGGCTGGAATGTCCATGATGACATTTTCAACTCTGAGAATTTAGAACCATATACCAAAAACCTACTGCATATTTTCTTATGAAATATCCACGGATTTTTTGCAATAAATCTAAAAATATCCATATATCAATTTTAGAAGTGCCACAGAATTATGGTAGAAATACAATGCATGCACAATACAGTGCATGTAATTATTGTAGAAATAACAATATACAAATGCTCACACACGTATACATACCAGTATCCCTTGTTTTGACATCATAATGTTATATTTTTCTCACTGGAAATGTGATTGTTTAAAGTTTTTCTTTTTATTACCCACATGCAAAAACCTGTAACTACTTATGCATAAGCTTCAAACCAAGTAAATTTAGACAGTTTTGCACAAGAATCTACTTCTTTGACTGTCACATGCACTTGGTTGCATTTAAATTACAAAGAGGAATGTGGAGCAAGATAGAGATTTTTCAGGTTCAAAGCCAGCACAACATTACCCTTGAGTTACTGGATATGATTTTCCATAAATATATTTTCCTTCCGGGAACCAATATATGCATTCTAGAGAAAAGGCAGAGAGCTGTACTGTGACATTTAGTGAAAATTCAGTTTTGAAATGGACCTGTGGCTTCAAACTATTATCTCACTTCCATGCATCTTAGATCAAGACCACTGAAAAACTGTTTATTCAAAAGTCCAAATGTCAGCATGAAGTGTTCAGGAATTAATGTTATTCTGAGGGTGTGTTGTGTGTGTATTTGTGTGTGTATTGGTATTTTCAAAGAAAGTTAAATATAAAAAGTCGAAATACTCTTTCAGCTATGAAGTAGGCATTTTTATTACTTCTAAATTCTGGCTTAGTAGAAAATTTGAGTTTAAATATAAATCATCTCAGTGTAATAGATGATTTCTAAAAAAAAAAATTAAAGTGTAAACTTGAGATATGAGGTAAATCCTAAAAGAATCACCTAAATGAAATGCAGGTCATTGGAAAGGGAAGGCATTCCGGAGAACATTGTTTTAAAAACCTTTGCAGAAGTAGCTACTTCTTTATAGTATATGTGTGAATAACTTTGATTTAAAAATTAGCTCTTTCCCATCTTGCAGGATGGCCAGTGAGAAATCTGAGAAGCTGGATACTAAGGAAAGAGAAACTTGAAGCCAAGAAGACTGATGCTGGTGGCAAGAATGGTAATCTTGGGACGCCTGGGTAGTTCAGGAGGTTAAGCATCTGCTTTCTGCTCAGGTTATGATCCCAGGATACAGGGATCAAACCCCACATAAGGCTCCCTGCTCAGTGGGGAACCTGCTTCTCCCTCTCTCCCTCTGCTTGCTTTCCCCCAACACACACTTGTGCTCTCTCTCTCTCTCTCTCTCTCTCAGTAGAGTGAAAATCCTAAATGTCTCACTCATGCTTTCAGGAAGAAGCTGAGTAAAACCACACAACAGAGAGGTGAGATCTTCAACACAGAGAAAGAGATATATTAGATTGTAGAGCAGCACAGGTTGATCAGAAAGTTCGGGACACACAAATTCTGCCAAATATCAAAGCTATGCCTCAGCTTCAGACCTACTTCTGCTCTGTGTCTTTTTTCACAAATTGAGTTTATCCTGACAAATTAGATGTTCTAGATTTCCCCTTTTTTTTCTAAATTTCTTACAAAGAACCTAATTAAGTAAGTGATTCATTAAATAAATAAATTGATAATAATAATTAACGTCACCCTTTAAATAGTGAAACATTTTAAACAGGGAACATTTCTATCAGATAATTTCTTTTTTTTTTTTTTTTTTTTAAAGATTTTATTTATTTATTTGACAGAGAGAGATCACAAGTAGGCAGAGAGGCAGGCAGGGAGAGGAGGAAGCAGACTCCCCGCTGAGCAGAGAGCCCGATGCGGGACTCGATCCCAGGACCCTGAGATCATGACCTGAGCTGAAGGCAGCGGCTTAACCCACTGAGCCACCCAGGCGCCCATCTATCAGATAATTTCTATATCTCCCACCTAATTCAGTACAAAAATTGTTTTTTGCATGCTTCCAGAGAGCAGGCAAGATGCAAAGCAGAGAGATAAATACACCTGGTCGTATCATAAAGGAATTCTATGCTCTGGAGGTAAGACACTGGTAAGACAAACATAGCAAGAGAGAGAATGTGGTAAGTGACAAGAAAGCAAGAAGAACTTCTCTTCTGCCACACAGCTCCATATTGCCTGAAAATCAGCCACCTCTGGTGAATTTTGGTTATATAACCAAAATATGTTATGGTTCATAATCAATCACTAGTACCCATGGAAACAGAGCCAACCACCCAGCTTCAGTATAAACTAGGAATGATACCTTGATGTTGCATTTTCCTTCTCTATGCCTCAGGACATCCATAATGTTACGTACTAGCCCTTAAAGAAACTTGAGTGTGCCCTGAAGTCTCCACTTCTTGTGTGGCCATCTCAATTTCATGGTGCTTACCTTATTTTCTTGTGCACCACAATTCCATAGGAATCAGATAGCTTTTATCCTATTGTAACTATCACATCTTCCAAGCTAAAAAGTATTTGCATTTCTTTAAGATATTTATCAGTCAGATGAACCACTTTACTCATCTTCCTTGTTTCTATGATGTGCCACCCTCTTGCCAACTCCCATTTATCCAGTGAAAATGTACTTCTTAACTCAAAAGTTTTACTTTCCCACAATTGCATAATTCTTGGCAACATCAATATCCACATAGATAGTTACTTTAGACAGCACATCATTTTTCAGTTTCTTATCTCTAGTAAAATTTTCCCCAAATTTTCTTCACCTACTCTCTCATAACAATACTCAGGATATTTCTAATCATCAAAACTTGACTTCATTTTCAAAAATTTCAATGCAGAAACCCTAGTTTTCCAAAAATAAATCTTTCCTTTTAGTTTGCTTTATCATGGACTTTCATCTGTCCATTATCCATTTCCCTCACTTCACTTGCTTTATTGAGCAGCATAGAATCTATGGTGCATTAGGTAATTTACTCCTCCACAGACCTCCATAAGTATTTTTGAATCCATCTTCTGCTCCTTTCTCATCTTGGTCACCATACTTTCCTTCTGAAATTCCAAATCTGAATGAACTTAAAGAAAACCTGAACATGCCATTCCAAAATATGCCACTTTGATATATTGATTCTTTTGAATTAGAAACACTTTAAGGAGCCCCTGGGTGGCTCAGTCAATTAAGCATTTGCCTTCAACTCAGGTCATGATCTCTGGGTCCTCGTCCATAGGGCTCCCTGCTTACCAGGGAGTCTGCTTCTTTCTCTTCCTCTGCCCCTCCTCCCTGCTCATGCTCTCTCTCTCTCAAATAAATAAAGTCATTATAAATAAAGAAACAAACAAATAAATAAAAGTACTTACAAAACCACAGATGCAAGAAAGACATTTTGATCCTCCTTTTTCTTCCACAAAACAGAAGATGAAACTCATGTGAAAGTTACTTCCCTGTACCAGGAGGAAGGAAGACATTCTTATCACTAGAAATGGAGAATTTAGGGCCAACAATTCTATACCAAAAACCTTGTTAACCTAACTTTATCTTCCTGTTATTTCTTCCCCATTTACTGTCCATAATCCAAATCCCTTTGAGTTGTCAATTCTTGATGAATGTATTGTTTCCTTTTCTAACAGGTTTAAGAGCTTCTTGCTCTGGACAAGTCATCATTCTTCTGAGAAGTCTTCCATATAAGTGTAAAAATTTAATAAAATTGATATGCTCTTCTTCTCCTAATCTGCCATGTATTAGTTTAATTTCTAGGCCCAGCTACATACCTAAAAGTAGAGAAGTATTTTTTTCCCCCAACAAACAAAAACATGTATGTCTTCCATGGGCCTGTGACCAAGCAGCTAAATCAACATATCCAAGCAAATACAGCAGTTGTACTTCACATTCAATATCTAAAGATTAAAATGGGCTGCAACACTGTCTGATCATTCTACTCTTCCAGTAGTTTACTCACTTTCTCATTCCCAGGAAGATTTTGTCTTATCTTCTATTTCCAAATGCGTGTTATCTTACCTCTCTTTTGCTAGCTCAGATGATGAGCTTGCCTCACACATTACTGAGAAAAGAGAAATCATTAAATAGATGATTCATCTTTTATCTTTCACCTACAAAAACCAATCCAGGCAAGGCCATCAGTGACCTCAAAGTTGCCAAATTCAATGTTCTTTCTACTTACACAACACTGCACAAGCCCTGTATTCAATACTGTTAACATGCCACTTCTGAAAGCATTTATCCTCTCCTGAATTTTGTACCATCATACTTTCCTTGTTCTTCTCTTTTCCCACCTCTCTTTTTCCAAGCTCCATATATGAAATTCCCTAGGGTTCTGACCTAATATTACTGCATACTTTTTATTTTCTTTTGGGACATAGTTTACAAAAATTTTTGTGTAATTTTGCCAGCTTAATGTCCTCCCCATAATGTCAGACACTAATGTTGCATATACTTTTCTTAGATGATTCTCATTGTCTTTTATATTCTAGTCACTTTGTCTCTATTTATCTTACTCAGGGCAATACACACAGAATATATATTTGTTTGTTAAATGAATGAATAAACAGAGCTACTGTGATTTTAATACAACAGTAATATTTATATCTACATGGATAAAAGCTTAGAGAAGAGGTCAATGATTTGATATTTCCTCTGTGTTTTCACAATTTTTAGAAACAGCAGGTTTTCACTGTTCCTTTCTCTCACTGAAAGTAATCATATCCTGCTATTGCAATCTTTTTCTTTCTTGATAGCTGTAACTGGCAGCTTTATCTTTTCTTGTGAAACTGTGTCTATGCTCAAGCTAAGGAGGTCTTCCTGCTTGCAGCCAGAGTGGGAGACTCTGCTCCAAGGGAGAACCTGCTTTTACTTTGGTGCCTACAGGGCATTTGACATCATTCATTTTGATCAGGCTACTTCCTACCTTATTAGTGATGCTACATGCTTCATGGTGCGGGTTAATTTCCTCTTACAGATCTGCATAAATTGTCAACATTATCCTATATCTCAGCTACATATTCCTTCAGGGAATTGATCAGCATACCTTCTCTCACTTGAATACTATATTTAAACTCCCTACATATCTATATTGGAATATGCCTGGAAAAAAGAAAAAGAGTATCCGGAGAATGTCTGGTTATAAATGTTATCTGAAGTATAGTTCAATAATATCATTTTATATATGAACAGTTGAAATACTGGCTTAGTTTACCTGCTATTTTTGAGCAGCCTCTTGTCAGCTTTCTGTTTGTTTAAATAGGATCTCCCTTGGGGCGCCTGGGTGTCTCAGTGGGTTAAAGCCTCTGCCTTCAGCTCAGGTCATGATCCCAGTGTCCTGGGATCAGGCTCTCTGCTCAGCGGGGAGCCTGCTTCCTCCTCTCTCTCTGCCTGCCTCTCTGCCTACTTGTGATCTGTCTGTCAAATAAATAAATAAAATCCTAAAAATAAATAAATAGGATCTCCCTTTCCTATAACTTTTCTGTAACCATTAAATATACCATGTAGCATTAAATATGGATTATTAAGAATTAACTCAATTCCTGATTTTGTATTCTGAGATTTCAAGTTTTATATACCATAAGCTTTATTAATATCAAAATGGAGGTACTTACTATTTGGTGAGTCATGGAGAAGAGCATAACTGCTCTTTAAGAAATAAAGAAAATTTAAGGATGGATCAACTAAAATGAAATAATACACTGCTATAAAGAAGCTCCCAGGAGCGCCTGGGTGGCTCAGTGGATTAAGCCGCTGCCTTCAGCTCAGGTCATGATCTCAGGGTTCTGGGATCAAGCCCCACATCGGGCTCTCTGCTCGGCGGGGAGCCTGCTTCCCCCTTTCTCTCTGCCTGACTCTCTGCCTGCTTGTGATCTCTCTCTCTGTCAAATAAATAAATAAAATCTTTTAAAAAAGGAAAAAAAGAAGATTCTCTTAAAAAAAAAAAAAAAAAGCAGCTCCCATATCCATGACTTAAGCCAGTTTTGCCTACAGGTAAAACCACTTTAAATGTGTTTGTTTATCTCTATTACTGATCTTTATTTGCACTGGTGTATGCTAATAGTTTAGTCAAGGAATTGTTTCCTCCATCTTTATTAATGGCAGTGAGTAGGGTTGATTTTGTGTAGGAAACAGAAACCACTGTACTATATTTTAAAAAGAGATATTTTAATCTGAAAAGTACTATGCTTTTGAAACTATTGAAAGGGAAGAAATGATAAAATAGGCTTCTCAGAAGGATACACAAGACAATTCCTACTTTCCAAAGAAGGTACAACCTCTCTGGACTCAGAGCACGACTTTTTAGAAAGTTGCCATTGGTTTCACTGCATTGCAAAACATATCCCATCTACTCTTCAGGATGTTAGAACCAGAAAGCTAGTGCCACCACCACAGGTACAAATGTGTCTTGACACATACCAGTTGGAGATGGTCATGGGCACTGATTCTGGCCCACTGACTGACATGACCACCTCTTAACCTCTTAACATCCACAACCTAGACGTGGTCTACTGGAAATCTGTTTCAGACAAAACTAACTCCATATCCTTTCTTTCCAAAAGAAAATAACTAAATAACAAGAGGGTTCCTTGTGTTCCATTTTAACCTTCTAAAGCTCAAGAGAAAATGTCGTTTTTAGCTTTATGGCATTCAGAGTAGGAAGTGTGAGTACATACTACATAACTTTGACCAAATCCACCTTAAATATCTGTGAAGAAAACCAATACTGAAAGTGGGCATCAAAAATCCATTTAAAAGATTGGTGACAGATATCCCATTTCACAGATACTATGATTTTGAAATAGTGCAAACTATAGAATCTATTCTCTGTTCCTCAAACTCCCCCTATCCTGAAATATTGGAACTTTCTAATTCTCTAGGCTTTCTCTTGCCTTTTATCTTGCACATTGTTCTGAAACCGTACATCATTACCTCCCTACATCCTATTTATTGGCCTATCTGTCTACTTCAGGAGGCCTTATTTTATCTCCAGCTTCACTTGCATTTACTTTCTCCTATATGCTCCCAAAGTTCTCAGTGTAAATCTCTATCATAAATTACCTATTAACATGCCAGTATATTCCAATAGGTCATAAAGTTTTCAAAGACAGTCTTTTGCTTCTGTACTTAGTGCACATAGCCGGCATGCAGAACAAGTTATTTAAATCTATGTTCAAATGCCATTTTCAGGCTTTCTGGTACCATTTAAATATCAGTTAAACAAACTTCCATTATATTCAAAGTGCTGTGTTGCTGATTACACGTACCAGAGGATTAGATACTTGACAGTGGAATGACAAACGCCTTTATAGTAGAGAATAGAACAAAAAATATACAGCCGTTTTATGAGCTTCTTATATCTAAACATAGCTATCATTAATAATTGAGGGGCATTGGGAAGAAAAATTATCTGTGAGTTATCACTCATTCCGCTACTAATGCCCAAGTAATTAAAATACCAAAAAATTCTTGTTCAGGTCCTGAAGATGAAAAGCTGGCCAGGGCTAGGGTGGGAAGGGACAAGCAAAAGGAGAAAGAGAGAGAGAGAGAGAGAGAGAGTAGAAGGAAAGGAGGAAGGAAAGAGGGAGAGAGGGAGGGGGGAGGGAAAGAAACAGGGGGGAGGAAGGAAGAAAAAAACCGGATGAGTTAAAATAGAGTGAGAGTAGGCTTTTTTTGTTTTAGTGAAATCCTAATCATTTCTTAATTCCTTTCCAGTTTCTGTAAATACAAATGAGAATTTTTTTGTAAATAAAAGAGTCATTAAATGATCTAGATTATAAAAAGGTTGTAAAAATTCCAGAAGTGTATTTTTCCTGAAAGAGGCCAGTCTCTAGAAATTTGCCCTTTGGATATACTCACCAAATTTCACCTGAATCTTCTTGGAAATATATAAACATAAAATTTAAAAAAAAAAGAAATGTGGAAACTCACATAATAATGATGAATATTATATGTCATCCATGTTGACAACTGTTGTTTGAAGTCACAAATTTCTTTAAGACAAAAAAAGACATGTGATTCTATGCACCAAAACATTACACAAAAAAATAATGCCTTTTAAGTACAGATAAAATGGACTTTAGTATCTCGCTTTTCTTGACTTTTTTTTCCTCTTCCTCATTCTCCCTTCCCTTACTTCTTTTTCCTTCCTATATTGAATTTGTGAAAATAAACTGTGGTTTTGAAAAGGTAAATACTGTTGCTACAAATTGTTGATACCATGCTTAGTCTGTCAACATTCTAATTCTGCATATTTCAGGCTTTTGGTATATGTCTCCAGTTCCCTTGGTTTCACTGACAAGTCACAGCACAATGTAGTGCCTGACTCATACATGGGTTTCAGTAAAACTTATGTACATCATGAAACACTGGTCCATTTTCCTTGTGAAGCTTTCCCATTGGATTAGAATTCTTCTGCTGCCTTAGTAATTTCCCACAAATTAAGTAGTTTAAAACAGCACAAATATATTAAAGGACTGGAGGCCAGAAGTTCAATTCAGGTCTCACTGGACTAACATCAAGTTGTTTTGTAAGGCTGTAGTTATTATTGGAGGTTTGGGAAAGAGTATGCTTCCAGACTCATTCAGAGGGTTGGAAGAATCCAGTTCCTTGTATTGTGGGACCCGAGTGAGTCCCTGCTTCCCAGATGGCTGTCAGTTTTCAGCTGTCCTTAGCTCCTAAAGGTCTCTCTTCTGTCTTTACGCGTGGACCCTTTCAGCTCAAAGCCAGCAACAGTGCATTGAGTCCTTTTGTTCTGCTTTTCTCTTCTGCTTACAAATGGAGAAGTCTATTTGCTTTTAATGAATCATGTGATTATTTGAAGCCACATGGGTGACCCAGGGTAATGTCCCTATTCTAAGATCTGTGAAGTCCTCTTTCGACATCCAATACAACATATGCACAAATTCCTGAAAATTAGGGCATGGACGTCTTTGGGATGCTATATACCCATGTTTTCTTTACTACTCATTTGATTATTTAAGTGACTGATGACAAAAGGGTGTTCAAAATTTGTGTGTTTTAGAATACTTGGAATGAAGTCCAAATGATCCTTAGAGCCTTGGGAGGAATTTCTTTACTCCTCAAACATTGTACTTGCTGATAGTTATCACTAAATATTTATCTACCCTGGAGTAATAAGTGCTTCATAGTCACTGCTTAAAGTCACACGGATTTATCTTTTTGACCATCATTTCCTGAGTGTACTTTGGTAAGAATACTAGGGGAATGAGATTAGCTATGCTTAGGTATCACAGTGGTCCACAATAAGACTTAATATCAATAAGACATGGCATGAACTTTCTTGTGAAGGTTAGATTTCAAGAAATATTGAATTAACTTGTAGGTAGTTAGCAAGATCATTTGTAGTCCATGGCTTGTGTTTGCATACATTAAAGTTGTTAAATATATATTTTATTTTTTTTTGAAGATTTTATTTATTTATTTGACAGAGAGAGACATCAGGAGAGGAAACACAAGCATGGGGAGTGGGAGAGGGAGAAGCAGGCACGGAACCTGATGTGGGGCTCGATCCCAGGGTCCTGGGACCACGACCCGAGCCAAAGGCAGGCACCCAAAGACTGAGCCACCCAGGTGGCTCGTTAAATATATATTTTAAATATAAGAGATTTAGTATGAAGATTATAATTTCAGGATTTGTGGTTACTAAATTCAACTTTAATAACAATGCCTTATATTTATATAGTACTTTATGGTTCAGAAAGTGTTTTTCTTTATATTAATAAATATAATTCTTACAATCCTGTAAAGTTATTATGACAAAGTGTATAATCTCTATCCAGTGACAGATTGAATATGTGGCCATGATCCTAAACTGAATCTCTCAGTTCCTTGTTTCAGTATCTAGTTTTCTGTGTCTTTGTGTGTGTGTATTAGTAAAAATATTATTCAAACGTAAGATATAAAACTAGATAAGACTATCTGTATGATAAAAATGACGTAAAATCATCTAAAAGCAAAAGGATGGAGTAAATGGATTCTGGAAGATCTGTCCCTACCGTTTTATTTTTCAAACTTCTGTTAGAGATCAGGAGAGTCTAAGCGTATTATAGATAAGATGTTGCTCCAAAACTGTAGTTACTTAACAGTTTTACAACATCTGACAATTTCAAAAGTTTTTTTTTTCTTGAGATTGTGTTCATTTATTTGATGCCTATATTTACACAGGTTATATAATTTCACCACAAAAACAGTTACAATAGTTAAAGTCAATAACACACTCAAGGGCAAACATTTGTCAGTCACTATATGTCACACTCCTATGTATGAGTTATTGCTTATTTATGCACCACAGCCTGAGGTAGAATTTCCCTGAATTATAGCTACCCGAACTCTAAAAATTCTAATTATTTTTGTTATTGGATCAACCTAAGCAATAGAAGCACAGTCAGATTATAACAAAAAAGAAAAAAGACCAAGAGCTTCCTAGAACATTCCTCTAACATAGAAATTGGACATCTATTCCAAATCAAAAGTTTTTAAATAATTTTGTTCAACTGTATGTCCTGTTCTATTTTATAAAAATGAATCCCTTGTGCCAATGAAATCTTTACTTATAGTGCATATATGAACTATCTTAACATTCCACCGAATATTAGAAATTTAATGTGAGAATTATATCCTATTGTGTATTTGTTTGGTGATTCACAGTCTTCAAGGTCTTGATTGATATTGAACCTCTGCTGCATTATAATTTACTCGATCTTTTCAATAGCAATGAATCGTGACAACTCATAAAATACTCTATATTGCCTTGTTTATTTCAAGGACATTTCTCTAATATAGAACAAAATGAAATCAGGTGGAGACAAGCCAAATTTTAAGGAGAATACTATTTAGTATTGTGAACTGCATTCCTTGAGTGGCACAAGCAAAATGACTGTCTAGGGTGTGACAAATACAATAAATTAGGAAAGGTGTCTCAGTCTTTAGGATTTCCTACCAAATGGTTTCTTTAATCATTAAATACTGACCTAGTCTAGGAGAGAAGTTAATGAAATCTGGCTGAAAATCTATTGCACTTGACCAAAATGGCCTTCACGTTCCCCTCAGATTGACTAAAAACTTTAGACATGCTTCTTCTTGATTCTTGTCTTCCGACCTCCCTTTTCTTAGAACATTTACTTTAGAAAACTTGTAATTGTCAATCCTTTCTCTGCCCTTTTGAGATGTAAATCTTTTTTAAAAACCTCTTGTCAGTTTTACAATCAAGGACTATATTTCTCAAAGATCTGGGAGCCATCCTTTTGAAATATAAACTTCAAGGAAGATAACACTCCTTTTCCCAGTTTTCTGTAACAGGACAGCTGCCTAAGAGCATCTTAATCCATGTTATAAAACTCTCTCCTGTCCTGTCCATATCCCACTCCAATTCTTCTAATCTCTCCCACTTTTGTTTTATGGATGTTGTGCTCACACTCAGTTCTAGCCTTTCTCTCCTGTTGCATAGTCTTGAATAGCCTTCCTTGTCCATTTGACTTTATCCTGTGCAATTTTTCCTTGCCACATGGTAAGAAACAAACTATGACTATCAGAAAATGAGGAAGGAAAACTCTCTTTAACTTATAATATATAGCATTAAAATTAAGAAGTATTTTTGGCTCATGATAAATTAAGCACATTTTAAGCATATGCTTTTGTCTTTCTACTTGCTGAAAATTGCACTGAAATGAAATTATCAGGTGCAACAAGAAAGAAAATATGAACAATGTAGATAAGAGAATGACTGGGTCAGAGGTGATGTTAGTCAACAATTTATGAGAGAATTCATCAAATTTCATGAAGAGAGTAGATGAGAGAGGAATGTGGAAAATTCCAAAGTTTAGATTCCTAGAATATTCTTGGAGCATCTCCAGAGTCTATGACAGTCAATGTGCCTGTTATGACATTGTTGGGGCTCGGAACTCCTACCAGAACTGCCTACAAAAAAACTGACAGGAGAAGCAGGGCTGCATTTTGAGAACTCATGGAAGTATATAAAACCAAGCAACCGGATCATTCTGCTCTCATCCCTAGACAGAACTAAGGCTATTAAGTACAGACTAGGCAGAACTGAGTTTTCAATAAACTGAAAAACAAAACCAACCAACTTGCCCAGCAAACAAACAACAGTACAAGGGGCTTATTTCCATATTGAGGTTCTTAGGAAAGGATTCTTCCCATTCAGATATTTTGAGAATCCACAGATCTCAAGGGAAAACTGCCTTGTTTCACAGAATTCCTGCTCAAAGAAGAAACCTAAAAGGACTTCTTCCATATAGTTGTAAAGAGAGAAATGCAGTTGTAAAGAGAGAAATGCAAAAATCTACTAACCCTTTATTGGGTTAGTGTAAATAGACAATTGAAGGTATACAGATATCCAAAAAGAACTGACAACATAAAAATTAAAACAATAAATAAATAATTATTTCCCTTGAAAACATATATGAAACTCATGGCCCAAATATAAAGCAAAACACTTGATAGAATGTAAGACAAGAGAATCCATTACCTATAATTTCTTGTTTAGTTCTTTTGTTACCTGTGCTGCCTTTCATGAAAATCTTGTTTACTTGCTGATATTAAATATTTTTGTAATGAGTTGTAGTCTGGATAACTTATTTTTTATGGAGTCCTGTTTGCACAAAGTGGTCTAAAATTCCTGTTTCTGGGATGAAAAATGGAAAAGCTTCACATATGCCCTGACTGGATATTGTTTGCCTGGTGAAACTGGAGGCTGGCTAACAGGCTGCATGGCATTTTGTAGGATTTGCTCGGGGAACATATTTGGCTTTCTCTAGTTGGTCCTGAGTTATAAGAGAGGGGCAAAAATTAATAAGCTGGTAATTCTTGACTAAATTTAAACAATTTGGGGATGATTGCTACAGAGGCTGCAGTCTAGCTTCCTAGGGTGGTTACTGCAGAGGCTATATGTGAGAGTTCTAATTTTTAGTTGGGTCTGGTCATTGTCTTTTTGTATACTCATTCTCTTAAGGGTTTTAAATCTCCCACAAGCCTGACACCATTGTCTTCCCTCCACCCCACCCCACCCCCACACACAGCTATGCTCACAGAGAGGGCATTAAAAGTCCAGTACTGGAGATGGGCTACCTGTTGTGGCATTGCAGTGAGCTGAAGAGTTCACTGGTGCTAATGAACTCTGGCTTTGTGTTTCCTCCTTCTCATCCTTTCACTTTAATATCTAGGGATTTTCATTTATTTTATTTTATTTTATTTTATTTTTTTAAAACTCAGTTATATAGCTAATTTTCTTGTTATATTGCAAACTGTATTTTCATGAATGAGTGGTGTGAGGACTTTGCATATTAGCTTGTCTTGCCCCGTCAACCAGAGTGTTTATTACATTTACAGAAGTAAAAATCAAAAGATGTAGATACTTAGAAAAAGAAAGTTTAAAAAGAGACATAGTCTGACACTCATTTTTTTTTGAAAATGGAAAATTTATCATGAGAACTAGTATGGCTTTGAAGGGCAGTATCAAGCTACAAGCTCTAAGGATAAGTTACAAAATTGCAAGGCCTGTAAGGAAAAATATGGTAAAGAACATTCTCTTAGGGGCACTACATACTCAGTTTTCTGTAGTTATTCACCATTGTTATGGGGAACTTTTTGCTCTAAAGTTCTCGGTATTTAGATGCTGTCTTCTATTAAATTGTGGTTCTTCCTTTACATCTAGCATCTCACATGGTCTCTTTAAAAAATCAACTATTTGCTACACTTGCCCACACAAAAACACACTCTTACTCAATATTGCTCTACTTTTCTTTTTTCAAACTTACTTTGAAAGAAGAAATGCAAATTAAAAATAAGAGGCTTAGTTCTCCCTTTTGAAAGTAAAGAAAGAAACTTTCCCCTTTTCTTAGAGCATTACTTTAGGAAACATAATTTTAAGTGCTTTCTCTCTTTGAAATGTATGTAAATATTTTTCGTTGCTAAATAAGCCTCTTGCCAGGACCCAGAAATGTCTTTTTCAAGAACACAGGAACCATCTCTTTCAAATGTAATTATCAAGGGAGTTAGAGAGTCTACCACTCAAATTCTGTGGGAGGCCAGGAGCCTACCGAACATACATAGGTCTCCCCCTGCAAGTTGTAAAATTGTCTTTTGTCATAAGGATAGAAGTTTATTTTTCCTTCAGTTGAAGTCAGTTAGCAAACTCAGATGGTCACCTTAATTACCAGGTGGATTTCAGATGAATATGTATGACAAATGGTGCTTTCCATCCTCTTACTTAAGAACTAATTATTGGAGAACATCTATGTAGTAGTTTTTATCTGCTTGGTTATCTAAAAGGGTGAGATTTCTGTTTTTTCAGTGTTTTAGTAAATTGCCTGTGATTTGTATCACATTCTGGTGTATTCGATAATAAAATTGTTTTCTTTCTCTACTACTTTATGAATAGGTTTTCTGGGTTGGCAGAAGTTTTTTGTTTTCAGTTCCCCAATAACCTCCCCTGGAATGGTTAAGACTCTACTTCTGGACAAAAAAGTTTCTGAAAGCTCATTTTATAAAATTCAGAAGATGTTGCAAATCAGTACAAATGGAGAAATCTTTATCTGTGGAGGTTTTCATATAGATTGCCAAACCATTGGTCCAGATGGAATTGAGAAAACCTCTCCTGCCATAGGAGCATGAGATTACAGCCTGGGGAATTATGGAATCGCAACCCATTTCTATTATCAGTAGTTTAGAATAGACACATGAGTAGCCGAAACAGAATCTCCCTTTTCATATCTGTTGGCACAATCGGGAATGATGCTAGATTCATTCACTTCAAAATACATGAAACTTCAAAATCCATGAAACTACCAAGGACCATTTGCCAACAGAGAGCCTGTGAAAATGAAATTAAGCAGAGACAAAGAGCAGAGCTGAAGCCGAAGTAGCAAGAGAGAGACTTAGAGTCCTAATGACATCCTTGGAATATTTAAATCTAACTTTTTAGATCCAAGCCGTTCTAATTTGTGCTTATATCATTTGCAAAATAAAAATTTGAACACTTCACTGACTATGCCACATAGAATGATTTCATATGAAAGGAGTAAATTTTGAAATATTGAAAGGTTTTATGTATACATTTACTCCTCTTACAAATATTTATTGAACATCAATTACATGACACATACTCCTCTAGTATCAGGGATTCATCAGTGAACATTTCAGAGAAAAATCCCTGGATTCAGCTCCTTCTATGCCAATGAGAGTCAAGAAACTAGGTAAAATTCAAAATGCCTAGAAAGAGAGAAAAGAAAACAAAATGCTTCCTGTAATAAAGTAATGAAGTAACAGGGAGAAGGAATGGAAACTGTGAGATAAGAGGTCCAGGCAGACCTTATAGAGAAGGTGACTTTTTATTCAAAGACCTGAAGGCAATAGAGGGTTTGCCAAGGTATGTCTGGGCAACACCATCTCAGGCAGCAGGCACAGTGGCAGCGCTCTGCAGTGGGAATGTGCTTGACATGTTCAAGAGCACTGACTAGACCAGTACAACTGGACTGAGGAAATGAATAAGAGAGGAGATAAGGTGGGAGGGTCGTTTGAGTGAGGTTGGATGCTTCTCAGAAGGATTTCAACTTTTTTTAAAAATATATATATTTTTATTTTTTTATATAAACATATAATGTATTATTAGCCCCAGGGGTATAGGTCTGTGAATCACCAGGTTTACACACTTCAGAGCACTCACCATAGCACATAACTTCCCCAATGTCCATAACCCCACCGCCCTCTCCCTACTCCTCTCCCCCCAGCAACACTCAGTTTTTTTTCTGAGATTAAGAGTCTCTTATGGTGGGACGCCTGGGTGGCCCAGGTGGTTGAGCAGCTGCCTTCGGCTCAGGTCATGATCCCAGTCCCATATCGGGCTCCTTGCTCAGCAGGGAGCCTGCTTCTCCCTCTGCCTCTGCCTGCCTCTCTGTCTGCCTGTGCTCATTCGCTCTCTCCCCCTCTATCTCTGACAAATAAATAAATAAATAAAATCTTTAAAAAAAAAAAAAGAGTCTCTTATGGTTTGTCTCCCTCCTGATCCCATCTTGTTTCATTTATTCTTTTTCTACCCCCCAACACTCCACATTGCATCTCCACTTCCTCATATCAGGGAGATCATATGATAGTTGTCTTTCTCCTATTGACTTATTTCACTAAGCATAATACCCTCTAGTTCCATCCATGTCGTTGCAAATGGCAAGATTTCATTTCTTTTGATGGCTGCATAGTATTCCATTGTGTATATATACCACCTCTTCTTTATCCATTCATCTGTTGATGGACATCTATGTTTTTTCCATAGTTTGGCTATTGTAGACATTGCTGCTATAAACATTGGGGTGCACATGCCCCTTCAGATCACTATGTTTGTATCTTTAGGGTAAATACCCAGTGGGTCATAGGGTAGCTCTATTTTCAACTTTTTGAGGAACCTCCATGCTGTTTCCAGAATGGTTGCACCAGCTTGCATTCCCACCAACAGTGTAGGAGGGTTTCCCTTTCTCTGCATCCTCGCCAGCATCTGTCATTTCCTAACTTGTTAATTTTAGCCATTCTGACTGGTGTGAGGTGATACCTCATTGTGGTTTTGATTTGTATTTCCCTGATGCCAAGTGATGTGGAGCACTTTTTCATGTGTCTGTTGGCCATCTGGATGTCTTCTTTGCAGAAATGTCTGTTCATGTCCTCTGCCCATTTCTTGATTGGATTATTTGTTCTTTGGGTGTTGAGTTTGCTAAGCTTTTTATAGATTTTGGATACTAGCCCTTTATCTGATGGATTTCAACTTTTGATCTGAATCAAATGGGAAGCCACTTGACGAATCTATCAGAGGATTGCCATCCAACTTATATTTTAAAATATATTTTTCTGATTTTTCATTATATACTTTTTAAATAATAATATATGTAGTTATAGCAAGTAACATATTTCCCGTACTTACTTCACACTAATTGTTTCCTCATTCTGATAGTTTGGGACTCAGCTCTTTAGACTTAGAGATTAGATGGTACAAGGGCTAGGACTGGTAGACACAACTTCCTTTAGCCTTACAGACTTTTTACAAGGAGAAAATACTATGGGTTAATTTTAATGACTACAATTCATTTTAAATGTTATAGAAAAAATACATTTGTGACTAGAATAAACTTTGGAACCCCCCTTCCTTTTGCTTATCTATCTTATCTTTGTGACACAGTTAAAGCACAGATCTCTGAAACACGTAAGATAGGATTAACCTAGGAAAACCCCTAGCTCCCATTCCTAGTAGAAAGAAAGAGAGAGAGAGAAAAGAAAGAGAAAAAGAAAGAAGAAAGAAAGAGGAAGGAAGTAAGGAAGGAAGGAAGACATGTGAGATTATTTTGAAGAAATGTTCATCATAATGAAAAACCAGAAAGTTGATTTTAGTTTGCTTGTTTTTTTATTTTTTTAATTTTTTAAAAAAGATTTTATTTATTTATTTGACAGACAGAAATCACAAGTAGGCGGAGAGGCAGGCAGAGAGAGAGAGGTGGAAGCAGGCTTCCCGCTGAGCAGAGAGCCCGATGTGGAGCTCGATCCCAGAACCCTGGGATCATGACCTGAGCCGAAGGCAGAGGCTTTAACCCACTGAGCCACCCAGGCACCCAGCTTCAGGAGAATAGGTGTTTTATATTTTTAAATCTTTTAAGAGTCAATTACTTTGATTATAATTTTTATAGTGTTATTTTTAAATTTGTATGTGTAAGTGTTGAAAATCTCAAATATGCTGCTTAGTAGAGTTATCAAGAGACATGTTATCTATTACCTAGAACAGTCAAATTTTCCTTCAATGATATAGCCTTGTCTTTGGGGTTAAACAGTGGATGTTTAACTGCAATTTAGAAAGTCACCTTTAGTTAAAAATATTTGAGCCATGTTTCTTTCTTTCTCTTCCTAAATGTATTGCTCATATTTTAAATCCTCATTTATTCCATCTTATAACCTAAACCAGAGTGCCTATTTTTTTTTTTAATTTGTAAAATCAATTAAGAAACAGTTCTCATAATTTTAGATTTGCTCTGTAGCCTCAGAAACAGTAATCTAGAGATTGTGTTTGATTGCTGAAAGGCTGTTAAAGAAAAATTAGTCAATTATTAATCCCTACAGCATATATTTTTATCCTCCCAAAGCTGTTCATTTTGAAGAAAATATCTGGGGAAAAGGGAAAAAAGCCCCACAAACTAAAAAAATTCTCACAATTTTTGCTGATTGTCAACAATGAAACCTGACAACTTAAAATTAAAAACTGATATCAATCAGAATTGGTATCAGTCATTAATTGATATAGGATCAAATCTCATTGTGAGGATATACTACCCTATCTTCCCCAAAGTATTTTTTTTTCTTTATATTATTGAATGAAAAAAAATAGGGCAAATTTTTTTATAGGCAGGTCAAAAATAGTGACTATTATAATATGGATATATAAAATTCATATAATGGGGGCACCTGGGTGGCTTCGTGGGTTGAGCCTCTGCCTTCGGCTCAGGTCATGATTTCAGGGTCCTGGGATGGAGCCCCGCATCGGGCTCTCCACTCGGCAGGGAGCCTGCTTCTCTCTCTCCCTCTGCCTGCCTCTCTGCCTACTTGTGATCTCTCTCTCTGTGTCAAATAAATAAATAAATAAATAAATAAATAAATAATATTCATACAATATATTACAAATAATAAATTACAAAGTTAGTTCATATATATATTATTCTCTTTTACTGTCTGTCCCAGTTAAAGGTCTGCCTAAGAAGCATAATGGTTAACTTTCCTTAATCTAGTGTATCTACAACCCCAATTGGCTACTGACTGTAGTTTCAAGAACTGTATCGAGTTTTAGGGTGGGTCTGATTGGGTTGAGCCAGAGGCTAGAAGATATTTTATGTAAGGGGCCAATTAGTAAATATTTTAAACTTTCATAGCCAGGTGATAAAATGAAGGATATTACCTAAATATTTATGTAACAAGGGAGAAAAGAAATTTCCACGTATTTTATATAGCCAAAATTGAGAACTTTACATATGAATGCTAAAATTTGAATTTCCTATACTTCTCATGTGTCAAAAATATTTTTCTTTTGAATTTTTTGATATGTTTCAAAACGCAGAAAATAATTTTTGATTTCCTAGGGAGTACAAAAACAGGCTGTAGACCAGCTTTGGCCTAGGGATAGAGTTAAAGGAAATTTAACCTCTCTCTGCCCCCTTGTTTATTGGTTGCTGAGTGGCTCAGAATCCAGGCTTAACTCATTTTTTTAAGATTTTATTTATTTATTTGTCAGAGAGAGAGAGAGAGCAAGACAGTGAGCACAAGCAGGGAGAACAGCAGGCAGAGGCAGAAGCAGGCTCCCTGCTGAGCAAGGAACCTGATGTGGGACTCGATTCCAGGACCCTGGGATCATGACCTGAGCTAAAGGCAGACATTTAACCAACTGAACCACCCAGCCATCCCCGGGCTTAACTATTTTAAATTCCCTTCAAATATGTAGACCTCCTGTTCACTTCGCATTTTAATCATAGTAGTCTTTCCTCTTTTTTTCACTGTTTGGGTACTTAGTCCATTTTATTTTATTTTATTTTTTAAAAATTTTTATTTATTTATTTATTTGACAGAGAAAGAGAGAGAGAGATCACAACTAGGTAGAGAGGCAGATAGAGAGAGGGAAGCAGGCTCCCTGCTGAGCAGAGAGCCTGATGTGGGGCTGGATCCCAGGACCTTGGAATCATGACCTGAGCTGAAGGCAGGGGCTTTAACCGACAGCCACCCAAGCACCCCACTTTGTCCATTTTAAATTACCATGGCCAAAATATTAATTCTCATAACATGTATAAAGATTAAATTTTACACTATGGTTTATCTTAGTAACAGTACATATGAATCTTCTGCTTGTTCTTTTCACTCTGGACAAACATGCAATTGCCCCCTCCTGTTTCTCTCTCAAAGGACTTCCTTTACTTGTTTCACATACTATGTATTTATCTTTACACCTATTTGCAAAAAGAAAATTCCTCCCTTTGAAGTAGAACTTATCATTATATGAGGCAAATTAAAAGGTAAGATTATATGGCCACAAAACACAGAACAGATGATGAAATGACTTCATGTTGAAATTACAGAAATTACAGCCATAGCTTCCTCTCTGAGCTCCTGCCTGCTAATACATCAACTATAACTAGACAGAATGGCGAAAGGGAACTAAGACTTAAATGCAGAGAAGTAAAAGGTGAGTCAGGGGGATCTGATAACGGAAAGAAATAGGGTAACAGATTTTTTATATACTAATTTGCTGAAGATAGCTTCACAAGGTAATTGTGTTGGAAGAAGAGCTATTTTTACCAATAAGTTTTAAATGGAGAAGCAATGCTCTTATAGGTGTCTATATATAAAAAAGGCTGATTGTTCATAATTTTTTCTGAGTTCATTATCAAAATTACTACCTTTGTTTTATACCCAAGGTGGATGTTAAATACAGAAACTCAGATTAATAGCCAGTCATGATTAGAACCATGAAAAGAGTCGTACCGCTGGAACAGAACTAAAAACCCTGACCATAGGAGCAGTCTCATTCAGAGATGAACCTGAAAGCCCTCAAATAAGGTCACTTAGGTTGGAAATCTGGCTCAAAGTTGAATGTGCTATGTGACCTTGGGAAAGTTAGCAACCTTTCATAGGACTTAGTTTATGTATCTCTGAAATAATGGACCTGTTTAGAGAATAATTGAGATAATTTATGTGTATACAGTTCCCACATACCACCTAGTTTTATTCAGTAAGTGGTCATTGTATACTTAGAGATGTCCTAACTACTGAGTGCTCACGGCTTCTGAATTAGAAAGAGCAAAGAGCAAACTGTATCAAAAATAGACACTCATAATAACCAATCCATTTTTTTTTTTTAAGAACTGTGTTTGGTATTTAGCAGGCAGGTTAAGCATTTGTAAAAGTCTGTCCCCTTTAATAACACAGGAGTTTTACAAAACGATTACAAATAAAGTCACTTATTTTTATTTAACTTGAGATAAACTCTGATTTTAAATCTCAATAAATGGGTAAACAAGAAGAAATCCAAATGAGGAAAGTGATTATTAACTAACTGTGTGTTTTTTGTTGTTGTTGCTTTTTTTTTTTTTTAGATCAGACAGCAACAGTTATTTCTACTTGATTAGAATGTGGCATAGGCAGGGACAAAATGTCCACTAATTAAGGAAGTAAAATGACCTTCATACATTTTAATAATCAAAATGTTTTTAGTTCTTCATTTGAAAATTAGCTTCTGGTCAATAATGCAATTATCAAATTGTTACAGACAAAATATTTGTGTTCACTCAATGGATGGGTCTCCATGACACCCTGTTGTATAATAATTCTTCTCATGTGTATGGCAGATTTTCTCAATAATTTCCCATTATTGTCATCTGCACTTTTCAGTTGTCATCACCACCATGATAAATTGACCTGCTTCTTAAGTATTCCTCAATATCCACTTTTAAAATTTAGGGTTCATTAAGTTCATAATACATTTTATACTTTCACCTACAGAAAGTTCTATTTTCAAGTACAAGGTATTTTGATGAAGTATTTTGACAAACAATCTTTTGGACAACAAATTTAGATAGACAACTTTTACCAAGAGAGACAAATCAGTATAATGCTTTGTTATACAATTCATCACTACATTTGGGACAGGTTTAGAAAATATAAAAACCTAAGTGCAACATTTTGTTTCTATTACAAACCTAGTTTAATAGAAAAAATTATGTAAAATATAAGAATGAATAATATTTTATCATTTGTATGTTTTTGTCTGTGTTTATGTGAAAGCAACTTATGACAGTGTGATATAGCCAGTATAGTTTTCTCAACATTATGTAAGAGTGTTCAATAAGGTAAGGCAAATTCTAAGAAACCCTGGCAGTTGTGATTCCTAGTGTGGGCATCTACAAATGTTAACTCTGTTTTTGAAGGTAGATTAATGCTGCTGCAGAGCAAATGCTACTGATGTGTTGAATGACTTTGGCAATTAAGTGTATTTTCTCTGATTTTGATGGTTTTTCCAAAACACACTAATTTTTAGAAAGATTTCATTAAAAATAAATTTTAATATTCTATCTGCAAAAGCTATTAAAAATGTAGAAAGGTCTCTATGTTAAGATGAAAGAAACATTTGATGTTGATCTTTGGAAGGACAATAAGGTAAATTTGCATTTTATTTGAAAGAACTTTCTAAAATGATTCCAAGATTTTCTCATGATATTGAAACATACAAACTCCAAGTTTTCTTGAAATACATACTCTGATTATACAGCACAAAAGACAATATATAACAAAATTATTTTTATTTAATAATAGATTATTTTATCCTGCATATTTATGGTTAAAAACTATTTGAAATTATCCTACTATTCTTAGGTCATATTTGGCACTGGTTTTAAATTGTGATATAAGAGGTTCTGGGTCACTAGAGCAGGAACAGCCACTTTAAGAGAAAAGAAAAAATTGATTGAAGGGGCAGGGGTAATGGAGGCATGTCTTTGGCAGAAAATCCTGACATTAATAGAAACTGGGTTATGTACTTAAAAATATAGCATTCAGTAAGAAAAGCTTAGTAATAGCTCAAAGTAGTTAGAAATATTAGAAATATTGGTAGGACAGCTGTGTAAAAAAGACAGGATACCTTTTAAAGAAGACCTAAATTAACTAAGTAAAATTTTGTATAAATTGGGACAAAATGCTAAGCATAATGAAAAGAAAATCAACAAGAAGGTTATCCTTATTTCAAAGGTATATAAGTCTCTCTAGTTATTAATTCAGTGTCATACCAGTAGTAGAAAATGTAGCTGTTTAAAGTGGATATTAGCTGATGCCTACGACCCATGTGACCTTGAGCTAGTTGGTTAATCTTGCTGCCTTATGCTTCCTCTCAAGTCAAATGAGGGTTATATGAGATTATATAAACCTATAGCCTCAAACAGCATGTACTCAATGAATTAAAACCATTATTCTTATTGGAGAATGGAGTAGTTTATTTATTCAAATATTCTGGCTAACAGGGAAATATAACATATGCCATGTGCAGGATTCATTTTTTTTTTTTTAAGATTTTATTTATTTGACAGAGAGAGATCACAAGTAGGCAGAGAGGTAAGCAGAGAGAGAGGTGGGGAGAAGGAAGCAGGCTCCCTGCCTAGCAGAGTGCCCGATGTGGGACTCGATCCTAGGACCCCGAGATCATGACCTGAGCTGAAGGCAGAGGCTGAACCCACTGAGCCACCAGGCAGTCCAGTGAATGAACCCAGGATTCATTTTTAATACAGTACAGATTTGATAGAAGTCACAAAAATAAATCAGAAGAGAAACACATTTAAAAATTCAATATTTCAATTCAAAGGTTCAATTCAAAATAACCATTATTAATATAAATTACCATTTTACTCTAAAGATTTAGGTGTCTCATTTAATTATCTTTATGCTTTATTTGAGATTTAATAGTCTCTGTCCATGTTTAATAAATTATTAAATTATTCCATGACATAATCTCTTTAAAAACATGCCAATTTGATCAATATATGCCCTGAATTTTTGTATATGTTATTTTGCAATCTAGTTAATAAGTAGGACTTAAGGTTGCATTCTATTATTTCCTATATTTATTAGAATTCCTATTGGGATGTTAGCTCCTTGTAGTTAGGCACTGCGTCTGCATATTTTTTGTACTTGCGATGACATGATACATTTTTGAAATATAAATGTTTAATAATCAATGACAACTATTATTGCTTGAAATATACATACACATGTTCATATATATGTGCATGCATGTAAATACACAGATATTTTCAAATTGTGATCAAATGGGGGTTAATGTAAATCTTGCCCTTTTATGCCATTTTTTAATTGGTACCAGACTAACTTTCCTATATGCTATTTAAAAGTATGAAATTGCTAGGGATGTTACTGGGAGGTAATACATGTAGAAAATCAAGGAATTAGGGATCTGGAGCTTGTCCTAGGTTTATTAAATATTGGATATGGATCTTTGCTACAAACCTCTGGAAGGGCATTTTTAAAAGAACATAACATTTCAGTGTATTAATTTGTATCTTGTGACTGTACAGGTCATTTATCAGTTCTAATAGTTTTTTGAGGGAGTCTTTAGGGATTTCTATATAGTATCATATAATTTGCAAATAGTGACAGTTTTTCTTCTTCATTATCAATTTGGATACATTTTATTTCTTTTTCCTGTCTGATTGCTGCAGCTAAGACTTTTTAGTATTAAGTTGAATAAAAGTGTTGAGAGTGGATATCCTTGTCTGGTTCCTGACTTCAGAGGAAAAGCTCTCAGCTTTTCACTATTCAGTATGATGTTAGCTGTGAGGTTTTCATATATGGCCTGTATTATACTGAGGTATATTCCCTTTAAATCTAGTATGTTGAGAGTTTTTTTTCTATCATGAATGGATGTTGTACTTTGTCAAATGCATTTTCTGCATCTGTTGAGATGATCATATGGCTTTTATACTTTCTCTTATTAATGTAATGTATTACATTGATTGTTGCAAATCTTGAACCAGCGTTGCACCCTCAGAATAAATACCACTGGATGGTGGTGAATGTTTTTTTTTTTTTTTTAATGTATTGTTGAATTTGGTTTACTAATATTTTGTTGAGGATTTTTGCATCTGTGCTCATCAGAGATATTGGTCTATTGTGTGTACCACATTTATAATGCCAAAAATATGGAAGCAACCCAAGTGTCTTATAAATAGATGAATGGTTTGGGGCACCTGGGTGGCTCAGTGGGTTAAAGCCTCTGCCTTCGGCTCGGGTCGTGATCCCGGGGTCCTGGGATCGAGCCCCACATCGGGCTCTGTGCTCTGCAGGGGGCCTGCTTCCTCCTCTCTCTCTCTCTCTGCCTGCCTCTCTGCTTACTTGTGATCTCTGTCAAATAAATAAATAAAATCTTTAAAAATAAATAAATAAAAAATAAATAGATGAATGGTTTAAAAAAAAGTGGTATATACATATATAAGGGAATATTACTCAGCCACGAAAAAGAACGAGATCTTGCTGTTTGCAACAACATGGCTATACCTAGAGGGTGTAATGCTAAGTGAAATAAATCAGAAAAGACAATACCATATGATTTCACTCAAATGTGTAGTTTAAGAAATAAACACACAAAGAATAAAAAGAATAAAAAACCAGATTCTTACATACAGTGAACAAACTGGGGGCTGTCAGAGAGACTTGGGTAAGAAGATGGGTGAAGCAGATAAAGAGGACTGAAAGGTATAAGCTTTCAGTTACAAAATAAATAAATCATTATTGTAAAACAAGATTATAACAGTGTTGTTTGGCAGCAGATGGGGACTACACTTATCATGGTGAGCACTAAGTAATGTATAGCATTGTTGAATCATTATGTTGTAAACTAATATAACACTGTACGTTTATTATACTTTGAAATATAATATAACTAATATAACACTGTATCCTTCAGAATATGAGAATGTATTCTGAGACAAGAAAGAGTACAGCAGAAGGGCAAGAACAAAATGACATCCAGGAAGAATGGGAAGATTGTTGATAATTCTCACTAAAAAAAGAGAATAAAATATCATGGTTGGGGAACCAACCAAAGTGAATGACCTAATAACTGAGGGGAGAGCAGGAGACAGATACATATAGCCCTTTAATCAGAATTTATTTTCTGATTTCAGTAAAGGAAATGATAATAAAGGAAAATATGAGTCTTGCCTAAGAACTCAAGAAGAGAAATCAGTTGAAGAGATAAAAACCCAGTGCTCTGCATACATAGGTGGTCTGTCACAATTAATAACCAAAGGCCTTAGAAACAGATCATTTGGGGCGCCTGGGCGGCTCAGTGGGTTAAAGTCTCTGCCTTCAGCTCAGGTCATGATCTCAGGGTCCTGGGATCGAGCCCCGCATCGGGCTCTTTGCTCGGCGGGGAGCCTGCTTCCCCCCGTCTCTCTGCCTGCTTGTGATCTCTCTCTCTGTCAAATAATGAATAAAATCTTTAAAAAAATCATTTTATCAGGAGTTACAAAATTAATATCTCAATGATTTTTTTATACCAAAATAATTCTGTTTCCTAATGTTCCCATAGTCATAATTTGAAATTTGTCTTTATTCCCTGCAAAACTTCCTAATTATATTCTTTTCTAGTGAAATTATGCTGCATGTATCTTAAAAAAGTCAAAGAAAACACCTTAATTATGAAATTGGCTGATAGGTCTGTCTGTATGCTCTGCTTAGCCAGCTGCTCTAGAATAAAGATTTTTTTTCTTCATTTACTTTCTACTAGTTTAATATAGAAATAATACATGCTGTTTGATATATCTTCAGTTATAATTCAAACTTCTCATAACTCCAGGTGGCCTACTTAGGAACTCTGCTGCATTTTTAATTACTATAACAGCATTACTTATCATTCAAATATGTATTTTTTCACTTTTATGCAGATTGAAAATGAAATTCTTCCTTTTCAATGATAGCATTTGGTTGGAGTTTATCATCTTTTTTTTTTTTAGATTAATCCACCACTTGGAGTGGTAGGTTCTTTGATATCTTCTCTTCTTTAGCTCTTCAATAAAGAATGGTGGGAGTTTCTGCAGTATTAATAGTGTTTAGCTGGGACTAGCTATAATTTGTATTTTTTCTTTTCATGTTTCTAATCAGTGGGTTAAATATTATTGGCTTTAAACAGGAATTCAAAGTTGGTTATTATTATTATTTTTCTCTCTAGTTTAAAGCATTTATTTTAAAATGGGTTTTTTTCAATGATCTTTTTTCCTTAACCATTAAAGTCCTTAGACTGAAATTGTTCATTAAAATTTTCCCCCAATATTGTATTGAATAATGACATTATCCTAGATGGTTAGGAACCCAGTAGATAAATTTTCAGGTAAATTTTTTAATGAAGAACTAACAAACTCATACACTTAGCTTAATTAAGACATTTCTCTAAAATAAGTGCTTATCATTATAGTTAATTCTAGAGATACTTAATTAGCAAACACGTCACTAAATGTTTATGAGGATTACTTTGTTGTCAATTTTCTGGAACACTTGAACTCAGCCAGTGTTTAATTTAAATCATGACAAATCCAAAATATTTGGATATCACATGCAGTAATAGGTGACATTAAACCAGTGATTTCTGGACAGCAAATCACTTATAAATTGTTTGAGTGGACTTCTTAATATATCAGTATATATAGTTTATCTACAGCTTCTAATAAAATTGTAACAGCTCATCTAGATTTATATGGCCAGGAGAATGAGGATTTTTCTAAACTTAATCAGTGAATGTAATTAGTTGGTAGCCCAGCTAACATTTTTCAGTGTTATCCACATTTATCTATTTCTGAAGGGACTGAAAAATGTTCATTTAAATTAGTGATATTAGTATGTCCATCCTTTTATAATTCAATTCTAAAATTAGACCAGAAATTTCACACTTGAGTAGATGTATGCATTCTCTATTTTATTTAATCAATATTTTTGAGGGTCTACTGTGCCTTAGAAACTTTTATAGGTATTAAGGACCATGCAAATAAGATATTTTTAAATGGTTCCATCACTGCCTTAGAAGAATTCACAGCCTAGTACAGCACTCTTCAAACTTGATATTGATGTTATCAGACTATTGATGCCTGAGTTCCACTACAGTGCCCAAGATTCTGATATAATTGAAATAGATATGGTCTAGAAAAGCTTTTTAAAATCTCCAAGTGATTCTAATGTGTAGGTAGGATTGAGAACCACTGATAATGAAAGCTATGTAGCCAATACAGGGCTCTAACAGAAGTAATTACAATTGAAGAACTTGACAATTCCTCCTAGGAGTATTGAAAAGGTCTTCACCAAAGAGGTTGAATTGAATCTTGGAGGAGAAGCAATCATCACTAGGCAGCTTGCAGAAGAATACTGAAAGGATAGTCCATGAGAGGCAGTAGTAAGGGTATTAAAGAGTATGCAGAGCCAAGTGTGCTTGAACAGACTGTGTATACATAAGCAGAGGGAAAACATGAAGCTGGAAAATGAGGTTGAAACCAGATAATGGAGTTATAGCAGAGTATTCTGTAAGCAAAAGGCTTGTCCTATTTTTACATTTTCTTTTTATAGTTAGTCATATTAAAAGTAGCTTATCATATTTATATATTTTCTTTTAAAAATGGAAAGTATGACAGCAGGTGGAATGGGAGGAGACTGGAACAAAAACAATGATCTTACCTAAAGGAGGTGTTAATTGCCTGAATATGGTCAGTAACAGAAATGTTTCCGAAAACATAACGTTCATTGGTTTAGTAACAAAACATTCATTGAAGAATGTTTTTCACTGAGTAATGTGATGCCTGGAGATAAGCCAGTGAATAAAACTAGTATTTACTAATAAGGAACTTAACGTGTACAGAATAGATTCCTTTAGTGATGCATGAAGAATTCTATGTGAGTTCTGAATAGGTGCATGACTTTTTAAACTCTCTAAAATGATTCAGAGCTACTGGTTAAAATAAAGGGCAGTGGGAATACAGTAGCCAGTATTTATTCAGTATTTGTTTACATTCTTAACCTCTTATATGTTATGCTGACCATTTTGTTTGTTCTGAGATATATTCCCTGTCCTTTCTTGCTCTGCTCTGTATTAAGAAGAAAATTATTTTAACCAGGCTCTTTTGCCAACTGGTTTCTAGTTAGATTCAGGCAAGGGAAGCTGAGGAAGATTAAAGAGCTACAAGTAGAGCAAAATTAGTGCCTCTCTCCTCTTTTATTTTGCTGATCTGGCAGGGTCTCTGTCCAGGGCAGGGCCAGCATTAGATTTCCAAGTTTCTGCCTCCAAGCTCCTCCCTTTGTGCTCTCAACTTCTGAAGGTAGTTTGAGATCTTGAGGGAACACAGGGACTCTTTGTCCTTTAGCCTTAGGAGAAATATTTATTTCCCTCTGTTAATCTCTGCATTATCTTACCATCTTGTTTATCCCTTCCACTCTTAACAACACTTTTGTAATCAGTGCCCCATCTTAAATTCCTCTACTGTTCTACTTCCGTTAGCTTTTATTTTCTCTCTAGAACTTTGGCGAATACACATGACATGTGTTAAGGGATTTGATTCTCAAAACAACCTTAAAATGTAGGTGCTATTCTATTCCCACTAATAGATGAGTTAAATGAGGTAGAGAGTGGTTAAGTAACTTGCCCAAGGTCACACCACTAGTAACAGGGCTAATAATAAAACCCAGGTTGTTTGGTTTAAAATTCTGTGATTTTTCACTATGACTCTGATAGCTTCTAAACTTTGCTTACTGAGATCCACAAAAGAAATAGATTTTATGTCATACACCAGAACCACTGAACCCACACCCCCATATGAATACTTTTGAAATACAAGTTTTACTAAAGAATATATTTTCTTTTGTGTAACTCATTGTAAGTAATACTAGATGCCATAAAAACAACTAGATTCTATAACCCAAGAAAGACTTATTTTGTTTTGTTCACTTTCATTGTTCTGCTTTGAGTGGTTAGTTAGGAACCTAATGACGAAGGAGAGTTGGAAGGAAGACAGGCAGGGACAAGGGGCCTCGACCCTAAGAAGAAACCACTCTTAAGAGTATTTTATACCACCCTGGAAGGAGTCCTCCACCTTTTCACATGTGATAAATGACAAAAACCTGATTGGATGACAGCCTCATGGAGGGTTTATCAGATAAAAACAGCCTGCCAACCCGCCCATAAAAACCCCTGGACTTAGAAACTCCGTCTTGGGTCCCCTCCCTCTTTGGGAGCTTTGTACTATTCCTCAATAACTTTACTATCACTCTATAAACTTGGCCTTGCTGCCCACCACTCTCCCTCTAGTCTACCCCTTCATTCTTCAAAGCAGCATGACCAAGAACCATGGGCACCGAAGGAGAAGGAATCCTGCAACACTAGTAGTTGAACATTTCATATGACCTCCAGGTTCTTCATTCAAACCTTCTGGTCAACTCATGATCCAACAAATACTACAGTGTTAAGGGCATACATATTTTCTTCAACTTTAGCTTATAGAAACAAACATTTCGGCTCACATTCCAGTGGCTGGAAGTAGTTGTCATCCCACCTACATGCAAAGGGATATGGATTCATAATCTATCTTGGGTACCCAGGGTGAAAATGAAAGCAGTCTGAGGAACTTATATGTTGTCCCTGATAAAGTGGGCCTTGTGGATGACCTGTGTGGATTAAAGAGTGCCACAAGTTCTTTGCCACTCCTCTAATGAAGAAATGGAGTATATTTCCCCCCGTTTTTGCATCTAGACTGGCCTTACTGTTTGCTTTGTCTAATGGAGAATGGGAGAAATGATTCTTTGCTGTGCAGTCATTAAGAAACTGTCACGATATCTTGCTTATTCTTCTGGAGGGAGAGGCCACATAGAGAACCCATGGAAAATGAAATACCACAAGGAAGCAGAGAGCATATGAAGTCCCAGCCTATAGTCCCAAGACCCCCACATATGAGAAGTCATCTGAATACAATTGAGTTGATGATTCTAGTTGACACCATCTAGGACAGAGGAACAACCTGTTCAACCCATAGAATGATAATAAGTAGTAAGTTGTTATTAAGCCACAAGATTTAGAGATAGTTTTCTGGAAAACTGAGACATCACCAAATATGGTTTTTACTTTTTCTCACACACACAGAGAACACTTACAGCCTCCCCAAGAGTTAAAAAAATCCATCCAAACTGCCTTCTGCTAAAGGCCTGTGATCCCCAGATAATACAAAATACTTTCCATCTTGTCTATGTGTGACTATTTGTGGTTCACCATTGTTCTCCAAGGCCCTCTATCTGCCATGAGTTTAGTGATTGTATGTGCTATATTATTTTCTATTCTATTCTATCATAGTCTATTAAATTTTATTTTATTAAAACTGTGGGTCACATGACCCACTAAATTGATTTCATGACCCCCTAATATTAGATCATAAAGCACAGCTTGAAAAACACTGCATAACACTACACTGCCTCTCATAAAACTGATTAGTTAAGTTTTGTATGTGTCGGGGAAGGACAAGTAAAGAGCAAGGTTACGGAATGATTTTAAGTAGGGGAATGACGTGAAAAGATTTTCCTTTCATAATAATCACTTCAGCAGCAATATGGACCATTGATTGGAAAGAAGCAAGAAAGGAGCAACAATGGTATTTAGGTGATAATTTCATGAGACTGAGAGAAAAGACATAGATGGAGATGATTTCATAATTTTGATGTCTTTTTTGAATGTATGCTATTAACCAGGGAGAGGAAGACAAGTGTATGCCTGCTCTTACCAAAGGGAATGAAGTGATTTCTAAGACATACAGCACACTCTATTTAGATGTCTTTTTATGAAAGAACAAGGGCTATTTCTTGTCATTTTTGGGAGCACCTCAATAGGCAATGGAGGCCTATAAAGATAATTGATAAAGGAATGAAGGTGACAAATATGAAATAAAAATAAGCAAAACTGGTAAACTATCAAGTATATTTTGAGGTTCTGAATGAAGCATCAAACAGATGTGATGTGTATATAAAATCTGTGTATGCCTATGTAGTAGACTTTCAATTAAAAAAAAAACTAAACATCAAAACTTTCAGGGGATTTTTTTTTTTTTCTGGGCTATCCTTTTAGAAGAAAGGAAAAAAAAAAAAAGAAATATCTTGGGTTCTAAGCGATTTGGATAGACTTGGGTCAGGCTCCTTTATTTCCACCGAATACTCTTCTATTCAGTGAGAGTTAGTTTTCCTAATGGTGACTTGGGGGAGGGGGACCACATGGTCACTAAAGAACTATGAGATCTTCCATTCATTTTATAATTTTTAAATAAAGTATGACACATATATATTTTTTTAAAGATTCTTAACAAGGATTCATTTCCTTAAATCTCCTTTAATCAAATAATCATGCCATTGGAATTTCATTTAATCAAGATTCTATAGGAGTATCGTGAGGAGGGAAGGATTTTATGAAGGGAAATGGCCTGGACAATAATAATATTTTTTAAGAAGAATGCAACACTTAAGGTAACATAAAAATGGTATGATTAATCCATTCAAATGCTCTGCATACTACACTGAGCCATATACCAGGACTTTCTGCATAAGATAGTCAACATTATCACACCCCCTTGTTATTGCTATCATGATGATTTATGTACTGGAAAACTGCAAGGCTTAGCTTGCTATTTTTGCTTTTCAAAAAAGAGGTCTGCTATGAATCATTTAAAACACTTGGAAATGTATTTTATAATAAATGGTTGCCTTATTTTTTCTCATATACTGAAAAAGAAAGATGATAGAAATTTAAACTTTGTACTAAGTACTCATGACATTTCAGGTGTGTTGATGGGACTCAGGAGTAGACTACATTTCTTTAAGAAATTCACTTGATAAGTAATGGAGATTTATTTTTGTTATGATTCCTCAAACTGACTTCTCTTTTCAGTTTGGTTCCTTTTTCTTATTAAGCTCTTCGTATTTGTATGAGTCCTATGTAACACTTACTTTTAAAATATTATTATTATTATTATGTGATTTAATTTAATATTCATATAAAACATAAAAAGCAATACATATTTAATTTACTTACTTAATTTTGAATAGTTTGATTTTATTCTTTTGCAGGTTTCTTGACAGATGTGATCTGTAATTCTTGCTGGTCCTGAACTCAGTCTGATACTATGAGTGAAGTTTAGTAACAATTTCTTCTACATAGACAAAAAACCAAAAACTGAAAACACCTCACTAAATTATCGCAAAATAGACACCTGTTGTGATTTATAAGGAAATTCGGCTAAAAGACTTTTTTTTTTTTTTTTAAGATTTATTTGTCTTAGAAAAAGTGGAGTGGGCAGGGGGAGGCAGAGGGAGAATCTTAAGCAGGCTCCACAGCCCAGAGCAGAGCCCAGTATCATGACCCTAAGATCATGATCTTGAGATCATGACCTGAGCTGAAACCAAGGCTCAACTGACTGAGCTACCCAGATGCCCCAAGACCTTTTTCTTAATTTAGATACTATATGGAGAATAGAAATTATAGAAGTCATACTTATCATTATTATGCATCAGAAAATTGTGTGGAGGTGTTTGATTTGAAAATGAAGTGTACAATCCAAAATGCTGTCTTTTACCAAACAAGTTGGATATGAAAGAATAGAACTAAGATTGACAGAATCTAGAGATGTTGTATTAATTTGGGTTGGAACTAAAAATGACTCAAAATGATGAAAGATAGGGGCGCCTGGGTGCCTCAGTGGGTTAAAGCCTCTGCCTTCACCTCAGGTCATGCTCCCAGGGTCCTGGGATGGAGCCCTGTGTCAGGCTCTCTGCTCAGCGGGGAGCTTGCTTCCCCCTCTCTGTCTCTGCTTGCCTCTCTGCCTACTTGTGATTTCCTTCTGTCAAATAGTGATCGCTTCCGCAGCACATATACTAAAAATTCCTTCTGTCAAATAAACAAATAAAAACTTTTTAAGAAATGATGAAAGATAGAAAAGCTTATACCAAGTCTAATTAACACTTTTGATGCTATTAGATTTGTAATAATATTCTGGGAATTATATATATAGTATCTATTAAGAAGGATCATACCAGTTAACATGTATTGAGTACTGACTATATTCCTAATAGTGTTGTAAGTTCTTTTGATGTATTAAACTATCTAATTCTCATAAATAGTACCTGAGATAAAGACTATTAGGATGCCTGTTTTACAAATGAAGAAGTGGAAGATCAGAGAAGTTACACAGCATTCCCAGATACGATAAGGAAAGAAGCAGAACTAGAAAACAAATCCAGGTATTTTGGCCCACTCAGAAGACCTCTCATTAGTCAATTGCAGTTGGTTTACAGGAGCTACCTAATAAGTCTCATGGCTCTACTACTGAAATAGAAGCATAGCTTGATAATTGTCTTTAATGATTAATAATCTAAGAAAGAATTAACAAAGAAAAAAATCATCCTGTGTGTGTGTGTGAAGTGTGTATTTCAAAAGAAAAAGAGAACTAGATCCCTCAATGCAAAAGCTATAAGAAATTACAAGGAAGGAATAAAGCAGTAGTCATCAAGCTTGGCTGTGTAAACACAAAAATGCATGACATTTTTCCTATGTGTGGAGAGAAACGATGTCCAGAACTCATTTCCAAATCTATTCATTCCTAAAGGCATCTGTCTGAAATTAAGCCTGATGTTGAAGATGCACGTTGAATTTCTTTTTTTTTTTTTCCAACCTCTTCTGTACAATGCAGGCTCCCAACTGACATGCTATATAACTTCCCAAACACGAAACAAAAGAGCAATTTGGACTATTGGCACCTGCATTAAGAATGTGAATGATGCTAATAACTGGGTCATATATCCTTTCAAAAATCAGATTATTTCTAATTTTTTGACTCAAAAACATTGAAGGGGGACCTAATGGTAATAACTGATTCAGAAAAATTTTTGAGAATATTGTTCACTTCATGATCTTTGGTGTTAAAATTGGAAGAAACTCCAAGAACTTAATGATTCCAATAAAAATAAAACATTTTCCTTTCCTATATATTTCTTTATAGAATAAAAGGCATTTTCAGGTTTTATTTCAACAAAAATAAAAAAATAAATTACATTTAAATAGTTTAACAAAATTAAATTCTGTATGTTCTAACATGTACTAGTCATATGGATACCTAAAAAAATTGGGGGAAAGTCTCATCTATCTCATTTAATTAGGCAATTTTTTAAAAAGATTTTATTTATTTGAGACAGAGATAGCAGAGATATTGCTAACAGAGATAGTGAGAAAGAGCAGGAATGGGGAGGAGAGAGAGAATCAGGTTCCCTACTGAGCAGGGAGCCCAATGTGGAGCTCCATGCTAGGATCTGGGATCATGACCAAAGGCAGATGCTTAACCAACCAATCCATCCAGGCACCCCTAATTAGGCATTTCTAATAAAATCTTACTATATTTAATTATTCATTAAAATCTGTAATGTTTTTATAAATGGTTTTGATCAGTGCTGCACTTAACACCTGGGGTCTTAGAGTCTAAATAAGTAAAAATTAACCTCAATATATATACACATATTTTCCTGCAGATAGAACTACTTTTACCTCAATGAGGTAGTTGTCTCACTAGAAAACATTCAGATGCCCACTGTCCCCATTGCCCCCAAGCTGATCTCAGAGTCTGGTCTCAGACGAGTCTTAGGGAAATACAGTTCCTGCTCTGTGAGGAAATAATATACACCAAAGAAATCACAGGATTTGGCTAACGATGACCTTAAAAACCAAGGGAACATCTTTGTGAAGCTCGCTGGGGCTCATATTCTCTTGTTTGCAGTTAACAGTGGAGATGCTGCCATGCAGCTGGGCTTCCTACTACCTGTAGGAATCATAGTATGTGAAGGGAACAAAGGGCAGCCATTTAACTCACAGAGGCTGGAAACTGGAGTGATTGTGGAAATGGGAAGCAATGTTAAACTGGCAACTAGGGTTCTTTGGTAAAATAGACTGTAGAGGTCAGACTGGGGGTTTCAGGGTTTTTTGTTGTGTTGGCTTTGTTTTGTTTTTCTGAGGTCAAATTTTGAGAGAACAGGTCAGAAAGATACAGAGAGTGGAACGTGGAGTGTAGGTGGGGAGGAATGACCAGCAGAGGATGCCACTCAGCTTTCTAGTGTCCGATCATGTCCTTTGTCTATGAGGAAATCACACCTCAAACATAGGAGAAACAAATTCCTGCCAGTCATTATTTTGCCGTGGCATGATCCCAGTTACTTTACATAACACCTGGAAACTAACCTGTTATTAGCTGCCATCATGACTCCTCATGGAAGGTAGCACCACAAAGAGGGGAAGAATAAAGTGTTAATCAATCTAAAGACTAACCTAGTCTCCACTGTGGTAAAGAATTACACATCTCTCTTGGATAATATTTGCTTTTTTTCCCCATAACACATTCCATATTCCTTCATCTTATACGAGCACCCAAGTAGGTCTTTCCTATTTTTTGTATCATCTTGAGATTATTTAAATTCCGAATGTCAAAGGATCTGTTTCATCTCTATAGGGTTGTTGCCATTTTTTATTGTTTTCTAGTGCTGAATATGCTGTACTAAGTACCATCCCATGAATCCCTAAACTTTCAGACTCAGTCCTTCTAATCTCCACTGTGCAGCAGCAATCCCCATGGATTTCATAACAACTACAGAAGCTGTGTCATATTGATAAGTTTATGGGAAGAATCAAAGGAAGGCAGCAGGGCTTCTTATAGCACTGAGAACTAGAAATACTTAATTCATCTGTAGGTGTTCTCATAGCTTGGCAATCCAGTGTAAAAATATCTGTCATAGCTTGGAAGGGAAAAAGTAAAGGGAAAAAAATCATACTGGTCATTAGGCAATATGTATTCTTTGCTTTTTTATCAAATCTTCTTTTCAAATCAAAACCCTTTTCTTTGAATAATTTGCTAAGGGTTGAATAAAAAATGAGCAGGATAGAGACAGTAGGAGTAAAAGAAAGGGAAGTGAGAAAGTGCTCAGAGGATGAAGATTTTTTTAGGTAAAAGGCCATATATTCAGTTGTTTATGAAAAGGACAGAAAAATAAGTCTAGGGCCATAAACCTAGAAAACTTTCTAACCCATTTGTTCCTTGCAAAAGTATAGAGACATCCGTATCACATATATATAAGCAGCCAAAAAGGACTGCTGTCAAATTCTATGCAAAGCTTATAAGAGGAAAGAGAATAAGAAATAGAATATCATCCCTACAGGCAATAAAATCACACCAAAAATATACAGAAGATAAAAACAACTGTCACCTAATATTTCAAAACAAGCTAAAATAACTTAAAATAAAAAGATATGAAAGAACAGCATAAATATGTTTTGGAACACTTGAGAAGAAATAAATTAGAAGAAAATTAAATTTTGAATGAAAGAAATGAAGAATTCAATTAAAAAAAAAAGATTTTTATAAATCCTAACTGAAGAAAAACCTGGAAGGAACACAAATGTGTAACACAGTGGGTATCACCTCAAGAAAAAAAGGAATTAGGCAGGTGGAGAATTATTTTTTAATCAAAGGCAATAAAGATTTTTTTTTTTTTCAGAGAAAGAATGGAAGTGGAGAGAGACAAAAATCCAACATATCATTGGACTTCACAAAAAAGAAGAGCCAAAAGTAATTGAGCAACACACATTCTAAAAACTAACCAAGAATACTTTTGGAAAAGAAAAAAAAGAAAATACATATTGTAAAGGCACATTGATTCCTGGGAAAATAAACCAGATAAATATATTAGTTTATGTATAAATATTAAACATAAGCATGTATATTAAATACAAATATTAAACTACTAATAAGTAAACTAGAATGACCAACAAAAGAATATATTTTAGTAATATTACTAGATTTCAAAAAATATAAAATATCTTTTGGTCAAAAGATATTTGACATATATTTTGTCAAATAGAAATGTAAATGCAGCTTACTATTACAAATACTCAGGAATTCAGGAAATGTTATTCATGAACCATTCTTGAGGAATTGACTCAAGAATGAGGTATGGGAATAAAAGTAATTAGACAGCAAATAAGAACTGGAGTGATAATTGGGTACATATTTATCAGGAGAACTAAAAATAAATGATAGTCATAAAACAGAATGAATCATATACAATGGCAGCAAGATTTCCCAGTGTAGATGCAGTATAAAAATAAAAAATGTGCAAGAAATTATGGGGAATATGTGAAATACATTTTAATAGAAAGGATATGGTCCCCAAGGGACAAAAATTTGTTCTTGGTGAACAAAAATATTTTAGATATTACAATATTGTTTGGCCCTGAAAAGGGCCACAGTACATAAACAGTTTTCTATAGTATGTTGGTAGTGTTAAAATTTCATGGAGAGGGGAGGCAACGGGGAAAAGTAATGTGTAAAAATGTTCCTTCAGGAAAAGAAAGTGCAAAAAGTTTGAGATACACCACCTCACAGATATCAGCTGAGAAAAGACCTTATTCGTTCAGGTTAAGTGCCAGGAGAAAGCAAAGAAAGGGAAAAGGAGACCCTGACTATGGACTGGATATTTGATGATATTAGGAATTATAGTTAATTATTTTAGTGTGAAATAATATTTTGGTTATATTTATTTTAAAAATGAGAAGTTTTTATGCATGCAATTAAATGATGTTTGGGATGTTTTTCACTTAAACATAATCCAGTACAAGGGAAGGGTTGTGATGTAGACATCAAATACCGTTGGCCATAATTTGGTAATTGCTGAAGTTATTTCATGGATCGCTATCCTTCATAAATGTTTGAAATGTTCTGTGAAAAATATTTAAAAGAAACTTACTAAAAGTTAAACACACATAAGTACTTCAAAATGCCAGAAATAGGGCCCACCACGTATGCATGTTCTGAACACTGAAACAGCAATGTAAGGCCTGTTTATTGTTTACTTCTACATACATACGTAATACAAAAATAATTTTTAATATTTGTATCTAGCCTTATTTTTAAAAATCTATTGCTCCAAAATAATTAATCAATAATGACAATGTACGGAGGATACTTTGATTCATTGGCAAAACCCTTATATATAACATCTGCTGTGCTTGTGTCTTGAGATAAACAATTTGTCATTAATAGTGAATACGTTGTAAAAACATCGCTTTCCAGAATTTATTAATAGTGAAATTTTTTCTTCACACAAAATCTTATATGGGAGTTCAAATTGTAAATGATAAGTAAGTGGCATTAATATGAATGGAATCATCATGGAGGACCAAGACCTGTTAGCACAACTAAGCCTTTGACACCCATTACTAGAATTTCTAATAATGAGATTCAGTAAAATCAATTTATACTCCTCAATCCCTATTATGCCTTCTAGGCTGTGAGTAAAAAGAGATTTTTATCTGTACATTTTGGGGTAATTTATTGAAATTTATGATAGACGATTTATTTTAAAAACATTTTATGTCGAACATAGAAGTAAATATAGCAAGTTGTTAAGAAAATAGGCTTAGAAGACAATTTGATTCCTAACTATAATTATGATCAGCATGTCTCTTCAATTAATCAAGCCTTTGTTTATGTTATGAACTATAGTCTTTATATAGCCTGAAATTTTTCTTAAGTTTATTCCTAGAAACTAAATTTTTTATGGTAACCATTATTATTGTATTACTGATTTTCAGGATATTGCGAAGTGTTCTGCATACATCTTTCCATTTAATTGCCAAAATATCTCTATGTTTTCCTATTATTTTCTAATTCTAATTCTCAGCCTGCTTCTGTTTTTAAGATGAGTTAGATAGCTACCTTTTAGTTAAAATAAAATCAGCTAAATTTTTTAATCTTGTGGCCATTTAAAGAAAACTACTCTGGGCTGTTGACTTGATAAATTGTGTATGTAGTGGTAGCTTTTAGGCAAACAGGCTTGAGCAATGGGATGCAGAAAGGGCCATAGCAACCACCTGGCTGAATAAAAACATGCCCGTCAGGGGACCCACCCCGAAATATGGACCAGTGGGCTACTTAAACCTGGGCATAGTTTCCTAAAAAGGGGAAGATTCCACATATGCCATACTTTTCCACCTTTAAAAACAACCCCGACCCCCTGCATCTTTGCGGACAGCCTCTCCTTTGCTATCCTGCTCAAGCTTCTGGGGTGTATTTAATAAACTTATCTCCTCAGGTGAATTCTTTCACTGCTGGTGAGGGACTTCCACCTGATTCTCACCCCACATTCTGGGGCCCTCATCCCACCCATCCAGAGACACCCCATTTAGGTGCCACATTTAGTGGCCTGTATGTGGATAATTTGGGGCCCCCCCACATTTGGGAGAATCCCACATGAGGAGCCTTTGCCAGTCTGGACTCTCCTGGGATTCTCTGAGAATTTCTTGGGACTTTATCTTGTTAGACCCACTCTAGTACTCCTTGGGGAGCAGATAATCTCCCCCCTGAGGTTACTCCTGAGTGAGGCTGTGAAGCCCCACGGGGGAACCAGCCAGATCACCCATGCCCTAAAGGCAGAGGTATTTGATTTCCCCTTTTGCTTCCTGGAGAGACCCTTCCTTTCCTCTCCTTTTCCTTTTTTGGCCCTCCTACCGTCTAACCCTAGTGCTGCTCAGACAACTGACGGCCTCTGGCCAGGGCAGCTCCCAGGTGTAGCCTGAAGTTCTGAGGGCAAACAGGTCCACTGTTTGTGGACTAAACGCACCTGTGAGAGTGAAGGACCCCCTTTCCTCTGTTTTCTCATCCTTCCCCCACCCAGAGATCTGCTCTCAAAGTCTGATTCAATTGTTAGCTCACACAGAGCAAATTATACACGAAATGGACTCGGTTGGGACCCTTTCCTAAGGCTGACTGACTCGCAGCCACCTTGCTTCTTTCATCTCTGCCCTTTTCCTCTGTTCCTGGGCATCCAGCCGCCATCTTCATCTGTGGGTAAACGTGTTCCTATGCATCTGAGTGGTAAGTCCTCTCTCACCTTTTTTCCTACCTGGTCTGGCTAAACTGGTGTCTGGCTGTTCCTGTTGCCAGGGGATGCCCCAAAAGGAAGTGCCATGCCATGTGCCCCGACCTTCTTGGTGGGACATCTTATTGTGGTGGGATACCCCAAAGTGTCTGTAGCCCCACATTTGCTGCAACTCCTCTCCATGGTGGGATGCCACCAGAAGAATCCATCACTTCCTATAGGTCCGGTCATTTTTTCAGATCAGTAGGACCCCCTGACTGCAATCACAACCTGGAGTCAGAACTCCATTCTCTTTGGCAGGACACCCACCTGGGGATCAGCAGCTGTCTTTCCCACCCCCTTTCTTCCTTCAGATTCACCCTTGGGCTATGTTCCCAAAAGCTGGAACAAACTGACCCCCAAGGCCTATGGTTCATGGCCTCAGTACAAACTCTCAGATCAAGAGGTAAGACCCTCCTACAGAACTCTCTTCTCATACTATTCTCCAGCTGGACCTCCTTTGCTAGAACTCCTCTAAGTGGCCGTACTTCCCATAGTGCCTTGTTTAGTCTCATGACCCTAAATTGAGAGCCTGACCTAAGAACTTCTTAGAACATGTTGGGTGGTAATCAGCTGCCTCATAATATATTGAATGCTGATTTTCTGTTACTCCTCCTAATAGATGTGGGGCTTCTCCTCATTCATTTCCCTTGTTAATGGACATGGTCATTGGAGCCAACCATGGCTGGTCTACCTCGGGTAGGGGATTTTAAGGAATATTCCGAAGGAGCTGCCAAAACTCCTTTTGTTCCTAGGAAGTTCCCATCTTCTCTGTCCCAGCATGGACTGCCTATTTTCACTTTGGTGAGAAAACATGGTGTCAGTGCCTCTGCCTGAGCTGACAAGGTTTAGAACCAGAAACCTTCTTTTTCAGGCCTTCTGGTGGAATCTCACCTCTTCTCTGTTCCCCCACCCCCTCCTCCTGTTGCTCTACCACCTTGGATGCAGCCTACATAACTAGTTCCTATGCCATCCTGGGTGCTTCTGACACCATTGGTTTCTACCCCTACCCTTGCTGTCAAGGAGTGAGGAGGCCTGGCCTGGCCTTATCCCCACCTGTTTCAGATTTTTGCACCTGTGCCCCAGGTAAAACTTGACAATAGGGAACAAACTGACTTTTAAGTGGACCCAGGTGGAACATACTTCAGTATTTAAGTTTGTTGGTTTAAAATAGACATGTCTTGGGGCGCCTGGGTGGCTCAGTGGGTTAAAGCCTCTGCCTTCGGCTCGGGTCATGATTCCAGGGTTCTGGGATCAAGCCCTGCATCAGGCTCTCTGCTCTGCAGGGAGCCTGCTTCCTCTTTCTCTGCCTGCCTGTCTGCCTACTTGTGATCTCTGTCAAATAAATAAATAAAATTTAAAAAAAAAATTTTTAAATAGACACATCTTTAGAATTATCAGCATTAAATATGAAACTTTTATTCTACCAAGGTTTACTAAAGGTCAGATAATCTCATAAAATACTAAAGTATAGATTACTAAACATAAAGTTTGTGCTTTTGACTTCTTACTACAAAGAAACTAAGGCTATTTAGGTCTGTTGGAAAACACGTTTTGTGCTTAATTGATTCATAAATTTGCTGGCTAAAGAATTTTGGTGTGACAGTTCACCTACCTAGTTTTCACTGAAGACTAAAGTTTCTAAGAGTTAAAATTCTGCTAAGTGTGATTAAGACTGGTGGAAATAAGGGAAGCAACTCTGCAGGTGTAAGGACGGAATGAGAAATGGAAATACATTTTTGTTGAAGGTAAGAGAAAGTAATTTTGTCCTAAATGTGACTGGTTGGAGAGAAATGGCTTGGGACAAAATCTGAATGCAAGGGAAAGTTATAGAAGGTTTGTGAAGGGAAATCTTTGTAAAGGGTTTTTTGTTTTTTTTTTTTTTAAGATTTTTTATTTATTTATTTGACAGAGAGAAATCACAAGTAGATGGAGAGGCATGCAGAGAGAGAGAGGGAAGCAGGCTCCCCGCCGAGCAGAGAGCCCGATGCGGGACTCGATCCCAGGACCCAGAGATCATGACCTGAGCTGAAGGCAGCAGCTTAACCCACTGAGCCACCCAGGCGCCCCTGTAAAGGGGTTTTATGTGTGGTCAGGACAGGCTAAGGTTGAAATGAATGGATTTTAAAAGTACACTAGTGGAGCGCATGGGTGGCTCAGTCAGTTAAGTGTCTAACCCCTGATTTTGTTCAGGTCATGATCCCAAAGCCCTGCTTTGGGCTCTGCAGTCAACAAGGGGTCTGTTTGTCCTTATCCCTCTTCTCCTCCCCTGTTTGCTCATTCTCAATCACTCATTCTAGGTTTCTCTTTCAAATAAATAAAATATTTAATACAAATTAAAAAATAGAAGTACAGAGGTATAAGATTGAAAGTCCACTTTCTCTCTGTTAAAAAGACATAAGTTTTCTTGCTAAAAAAAAAAAAAAAGACATAAGTTTTCTTGAATTGTTGGTTTGCTCTTTAAGAAAATGGGAATAAAGTTGTTGGGTCCGTTATCAAAGGAAGGAGACTGAGACAAAGTGAAAGTTATGTGAAGCTTTATTCTATGCCAAACATTAGAAGTCAGACTGACCGGCCAGGGCCGCCTCTGAAGAGAGTGACCCACCTTGGTCTTACAGGCTAGTTTTTATAGGGCACAACCACAGTCCTCTATCTATGTGGCTTTGGCTGATTGGATGTCTTTTACCTGCCTGGCCTTATTTTAGGTGTGTGTTTTAGCAACGGTTACTGGGAACCGATATCACTAACTGCTGGGGCGTTTATTAAACAACAAAATGGCTACTTGGGCAACATGGTAACAACAAAATGTCTACCTAGGCAATGAAAGGGCTATCTAGGCAACATGGAGTCACTCTAGCTAAGCAGGCCCAGACAGGCCCTAGGGGTTTAGCAGGTTTTAACGTGGAATCGGCCCCAACAAAGTTACTTCTGCTTTGCCCAGAATAAAAACAGTTTCTGTGCGTTGTCTTCATCAGGTCTTTGATGATCTGTCATACTATTTAGGCATGTGCTTTAAAACTTTCTAAGGTTTTAACAAACATCCCCAAGATTTAAATTGTAAATGAAGTATTTTTGACTAATTAATTGTGTTTGTTTGGTATGTCACATTCTGGTATAAGTTCATCACTCGATATTCTGATTACTGAAATGTTTTGTGTCACAGAAATAACTGAATTTCCTTGTCAGTTACACCATAATGAACTCTCTTATTAGATCATTAACAATGTCCATTTCTGAGTTTTTTGTCATTTATAATTGTTCTTACTCTCTTGTGAAATGTGTTTCTTCTTCAAGGGGATTTATAAAAAGGACTTTTAGGACAAGTTCAGGTATTTGATGTCTTTAAGATCAGAAAACTGAAATGGGTAAGAATTTCCAGAACTAAAAAGCTGCATTCAAACTGAGTAAGAATTAGTAAAATGGGATTAGATGAATTAAGAAAGATGATTGTAGTCTTTGTAACTCTTAACTCTTTTTTGAAACATTGCTGGTTCTCTAATGTTTATTCTTCCAGATAAAGGAAACTTTCTCTTAAGATATCTATGAGTTACAAAAATGTGATGAAGTATTCACTTGTAAACAAATTCGAACATTTAACTTTTCTCTCTACCTGAATCATCTGAAATTCAAAAGGTCTCTGAATATTCTTTTTCTCATGGCGATCATAATCATTTGCATAAGTTCAATAAGAATCCATTCTCCTTGTAACAGGACACCACTCAAAACATGGGTTATTTTACCAAGGCTTTGACTGGAATGTCATATTTGAGAGAGACATGCATAGACTCAGAATGACCGAACAGCTTTAAGGGACTTAAAAGCTTTTGGTGACCAAGGGCTGTGTTAGAAGCATGACTCGGTCTTTCCTGCCTTCTAGGAGCTCTAGGTTTGCTCCCAATCCAGGCCATGGCTTTCTCTAGCCACCACTACAGGTTTGCCTCCCTACTTCTCCTTTTATGATAGGAAAAGTTTTCCTAAAAGTTGTAAACAACTCTCTTACCATGAAACCAAAAAGTAGTAGAGCTGGAATTCAAACCCAGAACAACCTGACTCCAAATCCCATGCTCCTGTGAATTAGAGTAGAGGCAGAGGGGAGAGGAAGGACCATATTTAAGAAAGGTTTTTGGAGTGGAATGATATGATGTGCTGACTTGGAAGATATGAGGAGGAATCTAAGCCCATACATGTTCCTAGCAGGTACATGTGACCATATGACCCGATGGGCATATGATTATTTGAACAGCTGGAAAATGGGATTGATTCCCCAAAAGTTGTGTAACTGAACTAGCACCTTGACCATTTCTGTGTGATTAGAATGACAGAATTATTCCCTAAAAGCCAAAGTGTACCCCATTCCATGGAGTTAACTATGGGGTTGTGGAAATAATGGGTGGCCCTACTTTCCCTATAATTGGGTTGTTGACATACTTGGGTATACCCTTATCTATGAGACAAGTCTTCTCCCATTTACTAGTGACTCCTCTTAATTAGGATATCGTTACAGCTACACATCAAATAGGGCTTCTCGATGGTTTTACCCTTTAGTCATATTGGTCCTAGGATCTACCTCTATTGCTGAAAGTTGCTGATAGAGGCTTTAGCCAAGCATAAGCAGTCACCTTTAACTGAGCTCAACATGCAGTCCCCCATGAGTTCAAAAGATGGCTCTCCAAAACCTAATGGCCCTTGACATCCTGACCACAGCTCAAAGAGTAACCTATCATTTATTAAACCAGTATTATGTATATACTGAAGATTACCACAAAAATGTGACAGGGTTCCTAGAAGACATGAGTACTCAGATTGGTGCTTTAACCAATCTCTCTCTTTCCTTTAATGATTGGTTCAACTCCTGGACTAGAGGAAGATTTTTGTCAACTATCAGAGGTTATCTCTGGGCAAACTGTCTCCGCTGTTAATAATGATCAAAAATAGTACAATCCAAAGCCTCTTTCTCAGGTAACATACATTCAAAACTTATACCTGGGGATTGGATATACCTTAAGAGTCTTTCACAGGATAAAAAAGCCACTTGAACCTGACTGAACTGTCTCGTATTGGGTTCTCTTGAAGTTTTAACTACTCCTACAGTGGTAAAACTTAAGGACTTCTCCCCACTATTCCATCCTTCCAAAATCAAGACCCCTCCAGCCCCAGATGAGGAGCCCTTCACCAAGTATAGCTGTGAGCTGGTTGTAGATCTATGCCTGTTATTCAAAGGAGATGCAGGAGCTACAGACCCAGAGGCTAGAGGGCCAGGAATCTGGCCCATTTCAATCCCTACTCTCTCGCATTCAATCATTCTGTGATACTATCATCAGGGAGTAGAAAAACTCCCTGAAAACTTTCCTCCAAAAACTCACAATTTTTCCTTCCAGTGCCAGGTCTTCATTTTTAGCCTTCTCCTTCAGGGTGACCTCTCTGAATTTACTTGGTCAGAAATCATAACTTACTAGAACTGCCCCCCACCCCTTGCTGTCCTGCTCTCACAATACAGTCATCACCCCTTTTGGAGCTAAGCTTTGTCTTTCTCATCATAACCTTCTTTTGGTTTCCTCCTTCCAGGATTGTGCAAGACAAGGCTGGTTTTTTAGAATGAAACCTGTTCATGGTTCTTCCAGTTTCTTCTCTTTTTAGAACCCCTGGCCTCAATAATCCTATTCCTAATTATTGGTCCCCCTCTCTTCAATCTCTTTGTTAAATTTGTCTCTTTTAGAATCCAACAATTCCATATAGGGATGATGGTTCAATAGGGATTCCAGGCCATCCCATTGGAGGCTTCCCTTCCCCAAATCCCATGGACCTGACCACCAAGGAATTTCACTCAAATTGCCTATCAGCACGTTAATATAATACCATACTCTGCTGATGTATAACTGTGCAGAACCCCTGATGAAAGTTTAGGTAGGAACATCTCTATGTCCCTTATTCAGCAGGACAAGCTACTGAAGTTGAGACCTCCACCCAAATGCCAAAGATTTGTCATTGTCCATCTGTCAAGGGAATTTTAGAGGCTGCTTCTAGGCAAACAGGCTTGAGTAATGGAATGCAGAAGGTGCCACAGAGATCACCTGGCTGAATACAGACAGCCCATCAGGCAACCCACCCCAAAATACCCATAGGCGCTAAATGACCGCTGGACTACTTACAGCTAGGTGCAGTTCCCAAAAAAGGAAGATACCATGTGTCACCCTACCTCCTCATCTTCCACCTTTACAAATAGCCCCCCTCCCACTGCCTCACTGCAGACAGACTCTCCTCTACTGTCCTGCCAGCCTCTCTCTTATGGTGTATTCAGTAAATTTCTATCTCCTTTGCTTCACCTCCGTTCTTTCACTGCCCATGCTATAGCTTCCACCCTATAGCACCCCACATTTGGGGGCCCGCATCTGATCGAGAGATCCCATTTATGCACCATGTTGTAGTTACAGTGTAAGTCCCAGCAGTTTGACTATTTTAATACAGTAATGTTATCCTGTATCACAATAGGCATAATACTCAAAATTATTATTAAGTCATCAGTCATTTTATTAATGCTTATAGTTAGACCTATTTTTTTTTCTATCTACTTCTCAAAATGAGGCTTTTAATCATTTAAATTAAAAAAATATTATTTTTTGCATAGGGAAATTTACTATTATGACCATAATTCTTTACCAATGTTTTTGTAAGACTAGTATCATGGAATGTGTGGAACCATGGGAACATGCATAAGTTGTTTTGATAGAACATCTGTTCTTAAAATAAAATACATATTCTTAAATGTTCTTAAAAATACATGTTCTTAAGAATACATACTTATTTTTTATATTAAAAAAAATTTACAAAAAGATGGCTAATGACTTTCTGCACTTACCAGTGTGTTATCTTTAACTTTGGAATTTTCTGTTACTTGTGTAGTCACATACTTGTGTGAAAGATATTTGTGTAGTATTTTTCAATAGCTTGTATGAAGTGCTTTTGTTTGGGGTTGACAAAGTTTCATTCTCTTTCTAATTTCAGAAAAGAATATATGCCATCTTTTCCAGATTAAATGAAAAGATCAAAAAAATCAGTTAATGAAAGGAGTGGTTTTCTCCGACTTAGATTTTTGTAAAACCTATCAGCATAGTTATTTGACTTTAATCCAGCAAATCCTAGTTTTACTTACCCCAAATAACCCCAGAGCTTTTATCTCCTCTACTTATTTATTGAATACGTTTCCACATTAATCCTTAAAAGATAAGAAAACATAGTTGGTTATAAATTAGGAACAATACCTTTATTCAATTCTATTAATTACATAGTGTATGCATTAGCTATTTTTTTCCTGAAACCAGGGGAAGTGGGGACCTGTTTCATGAACAAAATAACAGTATTATAAATTGGAGTTCTAAAAGCTGCACTGTTTTCTTCAGGCTCAATGGTCTTTTAAGACAATGATGGCTCCCTAAGGAATGCCTGTGTTTATGAGCCCCTGATATTACTTTTGAAGAGAAAATACCTCTTGTAGTGTGATGAAAATTCTGTTAGCCTGTACCTAAGGCAGCTCTTGACCACCTTTAAATAGTTTCTTCACTGAGTCTCATTCCATCTGGATGAAGGACAGACACTTGGCAGTTCTGTGCCATGTGTGTTGTGTAGTCAGTGACTCTGGGATGTCCCAAAACTTTATCCATATTTTCCTCTTCATGGATGCATATGGCAAATTATAGAGGTGTATATATTTATTTTGAACAAGTAAAAGATTTCTGTAAATATTAACGATTTGTTTAGATAACAAACCAAAAACACTTAGGCTCTTTTTTCATCTTTGCATAAGGTGAAATTTAACTTTCATTTTAGAACTTCTAATATATATTATATAATTACATTTCAATCTGTTATTTCACTTTTTCAAATATTTGCTTTGAAAATGGTCACTGAAATTTTATTTCTGTGTATGTTTTACAATAGAAACAATATGTATACTATTAGCTTTCTCTGACTTTTTAATCCAGCATGCCCTTATTTAGCCTGATTTATAATGAGAACACACCAAAATACCACAGCACAGTCAATGAATTAAAGTCCATTGCTATGTAATCCTGGATTACTATAGCTGTAGTGATAGAATAATGAAAACTGTAATAACAACAACAATAATAAATTGAAGAAAAATTTGAACTTGAAGTCTTTTAAAATCAACAAGTCAGGAAATGACAGATGCTGGCGAGGATGCGGAGAAAGGGGAACCCTCCTACACTGTTGGTGGGAATGCAAGCTGGTGCAACCTCTCTGGAAAACAGCATGGAGGTTCCTCAAAATGTTGAAAATAGAACTGCCCTATGACCCAGCAATTGCACTATTGGGTATTTACCCTAAAGATACAAACGTAGTGATCCAAAGGGGCACATGCACCCGAATGTTTGTAGCAGCAATGTCCACAATAGCCAAACTATGGAAAGAACCTAGATGTCCATCAACAGATGAATGGATCAAGAAGATGTGGTATATATACACAATGGAATACTATGCAGCCATCAAAAGAAATGAAATCTTGCCATTTGCAACAACATGGATGGAACTAGAGCGTATCATGCTTAGCGAAATAAGTCAAGCAGAGAAAGACAACTATCATATGATCTCCCTGATATGAGGAAGTGGTGATGCAACATGGGGGCTTAAATGGGTAGGAGAAGAATCAATGAAACAAGATGGGATTGGGAGGGAGACAAACCATAAGTGACTCTTAATCTCACAAAACAAACTGAGGGTTGCTGGGGGGAGGGGGTTTGGGAGAAGGGGGTGGGATTATGGACATTGGGGAGGGTATGTGCTTTGGTGAGTGCTGTGAAGTGTGTAAACCTGGTGATTCACAGACCTGTACCCCTGGGGATAAAAATATATGTTTATAAAAAATAAAAAATTATAAAATAAATAAATAAATAAATAAATAAGACTTGCCATAATCCTCATCCTTCCCGACTATATTTCAAGGGTCCCATTTTACTTATTTTATTGCTTACCTTACCTATACTGGCTTATGCTCTTCAACATGACCCTACTAAGCAACAACCCTATAATGAAAATAATATAAGTAAAGCCAGTTTTATAAATAAATGCGGGAATACTTCCAGAAGCTAAGAACATTGTTCAGTTCAAGATCATATACTTCATGTGTGAAGACTTGAGATTAGAATTTAGAAGCAGCATTTCTAAGCACTTTTCATTATTGCCCCAATTTTGATGAATTTTGATGCCTGTTTGAATAATTTTTGTTGGCTTTAAAGTGTAAACAGGAAAATGTGTTTTTGTAGCTGTAGATTATAGTTTGCACTAAAAGTATAAGAAAAATTGTTTTGAATGAAAACAAAATAAGAAAAATACGGTCTTTTAAAATTTAAGAATATTTTATTCATGCAAAGTATGTTTTTGTGCTACAAGACAAGCCAACTGAAAGCATTTTTGAATTTAGATTTCCTTATGCAGCATACCCTTTTGATATGCAGTAATTCCCTTTATGGTGCAATGAATGTTAATAATTACATACATAACAATCTGACCAGATGTTTATAGTACAGGCAAGGTAATATAAAATAACAAAAATGTGATAATAACACATTCATACAAAAATAACTTAAAATAAACCATGTGAGTTATTTTATGAATGAAAAGATTTCTTTATAAAGTTGAGAAATGGAGGATTATCTATCTCTCCCTACCAGTTTTTTAAAGGATGTAAATTTTGCAGTCTAAATGATTAAGTTTTAGTCATAGAGAAGTTCTGAAAAGAGCAAGGATGAAGTACGAAATGATAACTAACATGTATGTATATCTCTTTATGTCCTTATAAATAAGTTTATATACCGCATTCTTTTCCTTCCAAACAATTGCTAGGCATATGATAAAAATAATAATATCTGACAATGAATAACAAGAGGAAAAAGCTATGTTGGAAAATTCAAAAGGGCATAAAACAAAGAATGCACAAGTATAACAATACTGCTCTTATAAAGAAATATTTGGCTAAGGAGAATGCTTATATCAAAACTTCATCATCTTTCAAGAAACAGTACAATTTAATTTTGTACAATCAGCCAGTGTTTATTGACATGAACCATGTGCCAGGTTCTATGCTTACTGTTGAAGAGACAAAGCTGAAAAAAAATACGGCACTGAGAGAGCTACAATCAAATGAGAGGCAGGTGTGAACAAATTATTGTAAATAAAATATGGACAGTAGAGGTATAAACCAAGTACTATGAAAACACTGAGCAAAGATATTCACAGAAAGATTCAGCAAGGAATAAGCATTTGAGCTGACTTTTGAATTTGAGGAGTTTATCATGTGGGTCTGGGGAGAGAGTAATTTCCAGGGAGAGAAAGCAGCATATACACTGAGGGAAATATGAAGGAGAGGGTGAGAAATAATAAGATGGCATTAAGCAGAGCACATTGTGCTTGGAGGAGGATGGGGAGATGGACACAAGGACAAAACTAGACCTGGGATGGACTGGAAAGTACTATGAGCATGAGTTTTCTTTTTAAGCAACAAAAGGCCAATTGGTGCTAAAAATGGAAGCAGTTTTACCAGATTTGCTTAATTAGGAAGATACTTCTGGAAGCCATGGTGAAATTCCTGCTTTTTCTGCTTTCATGCAAAAATTGTTTCTTAGCTCACACTTTGTATCCTTTGACAGAGGTAGCTAGCTCAATTGCACCATTTCCAGAAGCAGCAGTAGAAAAACAGAAGAGAGTTTGTGAAGTGCAGGCATGGGTGCGGACAGTAATATGAATGGAGAACCCATTGACCCCATCCTTTTAACCTCTGCTAACTTCCACATCATACTTTCCCAGTAACTGAGGCAGGCTACAGGCTCTCAATCTACGTCTTCCTCTTGCCGTTAAATAAATCTGGCATCTGGGGTAACTTCAGTATCCTCATGAATGACTAAGTAACATGGCCTGACAACACTTGGCCTCATGGAAACCTGCATTCACACCCTTTTTCAGGACCTATTTTTATTACCATAACAGACACTGACAGCCCAGGGATCAAAATTCCAGCAGCCTTTTCACCAGCCAACCCTTGATATGACATTTACTTCTCCTCGTTAAGGCATAATCTTACCAACCCCACTGATTATTGTCACTTTGATATTTTTCAAGTACCTTGCCTTCAAGAAGATTAGCCTCAATGTGGAATAGTTATATAAATGACAATTAAAATGTCACAAAAAATCTAATGGAAATGATAGAAAACTCAATGGAGGCATTGATGAAAGAAGAACTAAATCTTCCTTTAAACTTAGGGAAGTCTTCATTAAAAAGACTTTGAATTGAAATTTTAGGAATGAACAGATATTTTTTAGGTTCACAACTAGAGGAAGATGATTTCATGAAGAAGAATTGGCATGTGCAAATCAGAGCAGTGTAAGAATGCATGACCTGATCAAGAGAGCACAGGTATTCCACGTGACTATCTATATAGTTCAAAAAATGTCTGCAGCTGGAAATGTTCCTAATATTCCAAATGCCAGAGTATGAACTGCATCAGTGCCATACATGCCATGCAAAGAAGCTAAACTATGACTCCTATAGGCTATTTCGATCCATAGAATAAATTTGAGTATGAAATAACTCTGTTGTTTTTGCAGATGGCAAAATATTCTTCTGGTTCCTAATATACTTCTTAGACATTTCCATTTTATGTGTTATTTAAATGTTAATGCTGTAGGACATTTTTACCAAACACTAATGTCTGAAATCTGGATGTCCTATTTTAAACTTTATCCAGGATTCCAGACTTATCTATCTTGTTACCTTTCAGAGTGTTTCCATTAGGATGCTGCATAGAGACCTCTCCCCTGTGTGTCTCTGAAACGTGCAACACTTTCTTCACTTTTGTGATCCTCCACCTTTATTGGTGACAAACCATCTCCTGGTGACACTCACGTTATGAGGCTAAGGTTCATAATTAGCTCTTTTAGTTACCACCTTTACTTAATTACTTAATGAAATTCTATCATTTTACATTTTAAATATCTCTTATTACCAATATGTCTTCTACAGCTTTACAGCTTCAACACACTTCTTTAGTTTAGGCTTTCCTTCTATCTTTCTTGACCAATATCCACTTTAAATATTTCCCATTGTTACTAATAGTCCCTTCATTGGTATTGTGAGATGAATAACAAGCTAAAGATATGAGTAGAACTTTAATTAGTATTATCTGACATTGTAGATTCAAACCCTTTCTTTCTGGTGTGGACTAATTGTAAATAAATGCCTAAAGTAAATAAGTAAGTTGACTGAATTTAAAATGGATGCCAGTAGTTGAGTAGAAAGAGACACACCATTCATGGTATTCTTGGTTTTAGTAGTACATGATGCTTTTAAATTGTAATTCTCATCGTAATATCCATCAACTCATTATGCATGATCTTAAATGCAAGTGATTATGTATAGTACATATATATAACTATATATAAATGTACTTAATGTATTTCTATGTAATAATATGAATACATGAAAAATGCATAAAACTGAAATGTGATTGTTATTGTGAAAAACTAGAATAAAAACTCCACAATTTCATACTGAACAAACACATAGAATATTCAAAACAAATCTCACCAGCGTGATACATTACTTATGACAAGTAATAATATAAGAATGGATCCTTAGCTTGATTTCCTAAAGTCAATTATGCCAGAGGCAATCCAAAGAAATCTTATATGTGCTTCCAAAATAATCTAGGAATAGAACACCTTTCCTAGCAACTATATTGGATATGTATTTTAGAACTATCTTCTTAAGAAGATTATGTACAATATTCTGATTTTAATCCATGCTAAGGAAATAATATCTATCTAAATTATACAAAGTCTCTCCATATTAAAAGTAGTAGATTAAATAAAACAAAAAATAGTGTTTTAAATTTCAGATTAAAATGCATATTTATTCTTTTATAGCCAAATAATAAAAATACTAATAGTAACATTATACATAAATATTATAGTTACAGTATACATGTTTTATATATATGTATAAGGCTTGTATATATGCATATATCATATCACTTATTCCTCAAAACAACTTTTTGAGGAATTATAACATTTTAGTAGAGAAAAAGGAATTCACACATGCTAACTGGCTTGTATAAAATCAAGGAGATAGTAAATGAGGGATCCCAGGTTTAAACTGATATCTGACTTATTCCATAGATTAAGTTCTTTCCAAGAGACTACACAAAATTGAACAGCACTGATTTCCTAAAGTCTGCTATTATCTATGGTCGTCACTGCAGATAAATTTTTATATTGTCATATTTTGCAAATTAATATAGTGAGTATTACAGGAACAAAATAAAGCAAGGATTGCCAAAATTGTTCTGCAAAAGGCTAGATAGTAAATTCTTTTGGCATTGCAGGCCATATGATCTCTATAGCAACTACAATTCTGTTGTGGCATGAAAGCAACCACAAAATACAAAAACAGAGGAGTGTGGTTATTTCCAATACAGCTTCATTTATTGGATACTGACATTTGATTTTCAGATGAGTTTCATGTGTTATGATATATTTTTCTCCTTTTGTGTTTCTCCAGTCATTTTAAAATGTAAAAGTCATTCTCAGCTTGCAGGCTATACAAAAACAGGTGGCAGAGGAATTAAGGACTTGGTCTGCCAATGCCTGAAAAAAAAAAAAAGACAATTTAGCTGTACAACCTGATATATAAAAATATAGAACTAAAATATTTGTCAAAACCTATTCTGACTTTTCATCTGTTAAAACTAAGAAGACTAAAAATTTCTTTCCAGTTTAGCTCTCATCCCATGTAGGAAAACAGTCAACAGAAATTATTAGAAAACAACCAACTCCTATAATCTAAATGTGCTATGCTCAGCGCATTTCTTTGCTAATGTGATTTCCCTTTCTATGCCCACAACCTGCACCCATCCATCCCACCAGTCATAACTCACATGAAATTTTCACATCTGTGTCTTCTCTTATTGTTATACTCACAAGGAACATTATATTCTTTAAAATCACGTTGAAGTTAATGTCCTATGGAAACATTAAACATTTTAATGTTTTCTACTTTTTCATTTTATATTAATTTATTTCACAGTTCAGTACTCTAATAGTAGAAAAAAACATGCAGTTCTAACTCTCACAGTGTGTTGAGCTTATAGTGGACTTTAAAACAATCTTTTTTTTTTTTTTTAAAGATTGTCAATATAAATGACAAAATTTAGAATCTCAGACCTTAAAACTAGTAGAATAGGCTTCTGAGGAGCTAAACTGACCCAGCCTCCTTTGGCCATATAAAGCTTTGTTACCCCAATTTCTCTAAATAATGAAACTAAAACCCAAAATTATGTGACTTGCACGTGATTACATGGCAGTGGCAGTATAAAGACTATGTCATTCTGACAGTAGCACATTAATTAACTAATCAGAAAATGTATTATAATGGTTTTATCAGTTTAATTAGAGGTAGCTAATGATACAATCCCAAACCCTCACTGACATAATGTAACAAAAGTTAATTTTTAGTTTTTCATTCATGCAACTGTCCACCGCAGCCAGATGTCTCTCTGGAGAGTTCTCCTCTTTATAAACAATGACTCAAGGGACCTTGGCCTTTTCTATGTTATAACTCAACATCCACTAGGATCCTCTTCAGAATCTTCCACTGGACCTGGCAGGTCAAGTAAAGAAAATGTACATTCTCATGCAGAGTGTTTAATGGCCAACCATGGAGATGGCATTCATCACTTTTATTTGCTTACCTTGAATCTGTAAATAACTACAGGTAAATAAATAATGTAAATAACTACAGGCTAATGAGAAAGTGATCAAAGAAATGATCAAAGAAGAAGATGGAGGAGGAGGAGGGAGAGGAAGGAAACAGGATTGAGAGAATCTTGACAGTGTTTGCTGAAAAGGTTAAGAGGCTTCATGAATTAAAGACATCATTGATGTCAGTTGTAAGTCTTCTGTAAAAATTTTGTAATTAAATCTTTTACTATACTGAAATCTCTCAAAAGTCAACCCCCCCAAAAAGCATGAATCCTATATATAAATATATATATACATGTATATGTATATATATATATATATATATTTAGATTTTATTTATTTATTTATTCGACAGACAGAGATCACAAGTAGGCAGAGAGGCAGGCAGAGACGGAAGGGGAAGCAGGCTCCCCGCTGAGCAGAGAGCCCCATGCGGGGCTCAATCCCAGGACCCTGGGATCATGATCTGAGCTGAAGGCAGAGGCTTTAACCCACTGAGCCACCCAGGCGCCCAGCATGAATCCTATATTAAGGATAAAAAACTCATGGGTTTTTTTTAGTTTGAAAGGAAAAAAAAATTATTAGCTATCTATAATAAAGACATTTTTACAGTTGTCTATAACATGTTATTATGTTTAAATCTAGAATGTTTTAAGGCCAAATCAGTAAATGATAGATCTTTGCTTCACTAGCTTTCAGCTTTGACAAAGTGTGAGATTCTAAGTTATATCATCCTTAATGACTATAATTAACATATTAAGACTCCTTGAAAATAAGATCTGAAGCTTTTGGGTTTTTTTTTTTCTTTTGAAAGCTTCAGACAGGAAACCTTTAAAAAAGAACTTATGTCTTTGACTTTTCTCAGCAAATGATTCCTGCCTTTCTGATTATTTCTTTTAATTAACACAAAACAAAGTAAAATAGTTACTAGTATTCCTGAGAAGTGCAAGGTCCTTGATTGATCAAGTAGAAAGGTTTTTAATTTTAAAATATTTATATATATTAAGATATATAATATATAATATAATATAATATATAATTTTTATATAATATATAATTATATGTATAATATATTTAAAGTTTTATGTCTGGTATTTTTAATAATATTCAACTAAATTTAAACATAGTGTGATTTTACATTTTCTTAAATATATAACTACTGGTTTTATGAATTTGTATACTCAAGGTATAGAATTGGTCATGAATGTTGTAGTATAATGGAAAGCTTACCTAGGATTTTTGTGGGTACTGACCATTGATTTCACTTTCGAGGTATTCTTTTCTCATGTGACAAGTTTTTAATCCTGTAGGCTATTCTGCACTACTCTTAGAAAGACAAATATGAATTTCTTTGAGAATGGCTTATAAGAGCTGAGTGGACCCTATTTTCTATGACCACAATTATTCAGTGGCTTTCCCCTGCAGCTGAGGGCTGATCACCTTTCTATTATGGTTTCCTTAGAGGCCAGAACTCATTGAAACCTTTCACAATGATAGAATTTGGACATTTAACTGTGAGTTAAAACTTTGATGATCTTTTTCATACCATAGCAGTCACTCAAATAAGCCACTTGCAATTTTTAAAAAATCTACTGTGGTACTCTAGAAATATGGTATAGAATTCTTACTAAAATGTGTATCCATGTATTTCAAACTAGATTGTAGAAGATCATAATTTGAATATAAAAATGCTAAAATGTATAATAGATATTTAATATTTAAGATAGAATTTTTCTGTAATTTCCCTCTAGTTTAATCTTTACCTGTCAAAAAAAAATTTTTGGTGGGGGAGGGAAGGGTGGAGGGAAGGGAAGAGAGAAAAAAAAATTTTTTTTAAGATTATTATTTATTTATTTATTTGACAGAGAGAGAGAATCACAAGTAGACAGAGAGGCAGGCAGAGAGAGAGAGGGAAGCAGGCTCCCTGCTGAGCAGAAAGCCCAATGCAGGACTCAGTCCCAGGACCTTGAGATCATAACCTGAGCTGAACGAAGTGGCTTAACCCACTGAGCTACCCAGGCACCTGAGAGAGAATCTTAAGTAGGCGCTTGGCCCACTGGGGAGCCCAATGGGGTACTTAATCTCACAACACTGAGATTATGACCTGAGCCTAAATCAAGATTTGGATGCTTAACTGACTGAGCCACCCAGGTGCCACTACCTGTCAAAACTTTATCTCATGTGCCACAGTAAGCAGCACATTCTTAACTAGTCTGACTTCTTTCAAGATTCTGTTTGGTTTTCTTTACAGTGTGAATAGGCTAAGCCTTGACGTAATGAAATACTTCACATTCTCTACGTTTTCAGGATCTGTGTTTTGGTGTGTGTTACTAATTTTCAAAAATTCTCAGACATTATTACTTCAAATGTTTCTGTTGTTCAGTGCTTTTTTTTTCCCCCCTCTTCTTATCTTCAAGTTATGGATGTGTTATGACTTTTAATTCTCTCACAGTTCTTGGATGTTCTTTTTTGTCTTTTTTCTTTCATTGTTTTTCTTTTTGTATTTCAGTTTTTTAAGTTTCTATTGATCTATCTTTAAGCTCACTGATTCTGTCACTGGTTATATCCAGTCTGCTGATAAGCCCATTAAAGGCATTATTAACTTTTGTAATTGTTTTTTATTTCTACTATTTCCTTTTGAGTTTTGTTTGTTTCTATCTCTCTGCTTATGTCTCCCATCTGTTCTTGCATATTGTCTGTTTTTCCATTAATGACTTGATGTAGTTATTTTAAATTCCTTGTTTGGTAGTTTCAAAATCTGTTGTATATGAGTCTAGTTCTGATGCTTATTTTGTCTCTTCAGTTTGTGTTTCTCTTGCTTTTTAATATGCATTATAAATTTTTTTAAAGATTTTATTTATTTGACAGAGGGAGACATAGAGAGAGAGAGAATACAAATAGGGGGAGTGAGAGAGGGAGAAGTAGGCTTCCTGCTGAGCAGGGAGCCCAATGTGGGACTCATTCCAGAACCCTAGGATCATGACCTGAGCCGAAGGCAGATGCTTAATGAACTGAGCCACTGAGACACCCCAATATGCCTTATAATTTTTAATGAAATTCAAACATGATATATCATGTAGTAGGAACTAAGGTAAAAGGATTTTAGTGTGACATTTTATGTTAATCTGGCTAAAAGTTGAGCTCTTCTTAAACTTTCTATGGCTATAGATGCCAGATGCTTCATATTACTCTAGTGTTCTATTGGAGACAATAAATTTTATGCCTATGGGTTACTTAGGTATAATGTACTGTTAGTTAGACTGGAGTCCTCTTAATAATGGTGGTAGGTATGTGTATGACAAGGGGAAAGATGCATTCTTTAATGTTATGATTAATTCTCAGTATTTTAGTGGACCTGTGACCCTTGACTACAAACTTTACAATGTTTCTTAGTGTTCTTTTTCTCATCATTAAGTATGACAGGAAAGCTAGAAGGGCCTGGAGTTGATTACCTGTCTCTCTCCCTAGGTGAGATGAGTTTTTTCTTCAGAAGAAGGATTTGAACGTATTTCAAAATGGCTACTTTCTCTTTCTCTTTCCAGATCCAAGAATGGGTTTTCTCTTGGTTCTTCACCATGAAAACATGGTGGCTTTTTTCCCCCAGAGGTAAAATGTACAAAAGTATTGGGCCCCTACTAATACTAAGGCCTCTAGGACTTTCCAAATCTCACATTTGTCCAAAATCAACCTGTAGCAATTTGCCACAATTATCGTATAAGTTTCTAACAATATGGAATCCAGCAGTTTGTGTTTTAAGTAAGCAGATCTTGATTGTAATTTTCTTTATTCTCATGTCTTTCCAGATTTAGGGTGGTGGTGAGGCCTGAAATCTCAATTCTCTGATGGGTCTAAGAAAAGTCATTGATCTTCAGTTTGTTCAGATGTTTCCTTATGAGGATGGAAATTACCATTTCCAAGCTCTTGTTGGAAATGAAAAAGGAAGTTTTGTATTTTTAATTTGAACAAATTAGAACAAACAACTCTTCTTTTTATATACTAATTTTATAATTGCATAGCTTTACTTCCACACTTTATGTAGATAAAATTCACTAAAAATGAATCACCAAATGTTCTAAGATTATAGGAGTAAATTTTATCAATAAGAAATAAGCAAAGTATTTAAACTAATTATCCTTGCAGTAGCTGCTTTAAATTAAATTCAAAGAGGTACTGAAAACTTATTTGAAATTTGGCTGCCCATAAAAAGAGCATCTAGAGATATGAAAGATGTGAGTAGGATGGGGGTTTGTCTCTGAATACTGAGCTAATTAGAAAAAATTGATATGAAATGTAGATGCATGTGGCTTTATATCCAAAGGTAAGTTCTTTTAATAGAATACCTGTGAAATACCTTAAATTGTCACTCTTAGGTGACAGATAGTTTGATGGTAGATAGTAGGTATCATTCAAAAGTGACTGCAATCTATAAAATAGATTTATAATATGGATGATATTCCTTGGGAAAAATCTAAGGAGGCAAAAAATATCCTATTTCTCATTTTCATTTTTAAATTTTTTAAAGTTTTTATTTAAATTCCAGTTAACATATAGTGTTATATTTGTTTCGGGTATACAATATATTGGTTCAACACTTCCATAGAACACCCAGTACTCATCACAATTGCATTCTTTAGTCCCCATCACCTATTTAACCCATCACCCACCTCCCCTCTGGTAACCATCAGTTTGTTCTCTGAGTCTTGTTTCTTGGTTTGCCTGTCTGTCTGTCTCTCTCTTTTAACCCTATGCTTGTTTGTCTTGTTTCTTAAATTCTGCATACTAATGAAATCATACAATATTTGTCTTTCTCTGACTGACTTATTTCACTTAGCATAATACTCTCTAGTTCATTGATGCTGTTGCAAATCACAAGATTTCATTCCATTCTTTTTTTATGGCTAAGGAATATTCCATTGTGTATATATATACAACATCTTCTTCATTCATTCATCAGAGGGCACTTGGGCTATTTCTATAATTTTGCTATTATAGATAATGCTTCAAGAAACATCAGGGTCCATGTATCCCTTTGAATTAGTATTTTTGTATCCTTTGGGTAAATATCCAGTATTACAATTGCTGGACTATTTGTAAAAATAAATCCAAAATGGATGAAAAACCAAAATTTGAGACATGATACCATAAAAATACTACAAGACATGCAGTAACCTTTTTGACATCAGCCATTAGAAATTTACTTCTAGATTGGTCTCCAAGGCAAGAGAAACAAAAGCAAAAATAAACTATTGGGGCCCAATTAAAGTAAAAAGCTTCCAGAGGTGCCTCAGTGGCTCAGTCAGTTAAGTGTTTGCTGTTGCTTTCAGCTCAGGGCATGTTATTAAGCTCATGAGTTCGAGCCCCGAATCCAGTTCCATGCTAGCTGAGGTTCTGTTTCTCTCCTTTCCCCACTGCTTGTGCACTCTCGTACATGTTCTCCCTCTCTCAAATAAATAAATCCATCCTAAAATTAAAAAAAAAAATAAAAAAACTTCTGTAAAGAAAATAATCGACAAAACTAAAAGGCAACCTGTGGAATGGGAGAAGATATTTGCAAATGACATATCTGATAAAGGGTTAGTATCTAAAATATTTAGAAAACTTATAAAGCTCAATACCTAAAAAATGGACAGAAACCATAATTTTTCTAAAGAAGATATACGGATGGCAAATAAACACATGAATGTTCAACATCACTAATCACCAGGGTAATATATACCTCAAAACTACAATGATATATCACCTCACACCTGTCAGAATGGCTCTTTCTCATTTTTAAATATTAAACTGGAAAATCCATAAAGAAAAAAAATTTTGTACCTTGTAGACCTTTCTTTGGCTCATTTGGAAGTCCGGAATCCTCCTTGGAAATTTAGTTTGGGAACGTTTTGCTAATAGAAATGTTTTGGTTCAGTAATATCTTCTATATTTAATTGATCTAATGAGTACTTTATAGTTTTCTGAGTATAGATTCTGTGTCTCTTTGGTTAGGTTTATTCCTAGGTATCTTATGGTTTTGGATGCAATTGTAAATGGGATTGACTCCTTAATATCTCTTTCTTCTGTCTTGCTGTTGGTGTAGAGAAATGCAACTGATTTCTGTGCATTGATTTTATATCCTGACACTTTACTGAATTCCTGTATAAGTTCCTAGCAGTTTTGGAGTGGAGTCTTTTGGGTTTTCCACATATAGTATCATATCATCTGCGAAGAGTGATAATTTGACTTCTTCTTTGCCGATTTGGATGCCTTTAATTTCCTTTTGTTGTCTGATTGCTGAGGCTAGGACCTCTAGTACTATGTTGAATAGCAGTGGTGATAATGGACATCCCTGCCGTGTTCCTGACCTTAGCGGAAAAGCTTTCAGTTTTTCTCCATTGAGAATGATATTTGCGGTGGGTTTTTCATAGATGGCTTTGATGATATTGAGGTATGTGCCCTCTATCCCTACACTTTGAAGAGTTTTGATCAGGAAGGGATGTTGTACTTTGTCAAAAGCATCTATTGAGAGTATCATATGGTTCTTGTTCTTTCTTTTATTGATGTGTTGTATCACATTGACTGATTTGTGGATGTTGAACCAACCTTGCAGCCCTGGAATAAATCCCACTTGGTCGTGGTGAATAAATGTACTGTTCTCCTATTGGCTAGTATTTTGTTGAGTATTTTCGCATCTGTGTTCATCAAGGATATCGGTCTATAGCTCTCTTTTTTGGTGGGATCCTTGTCTGGTTTTGGGATCAAGGTGATGCTGGCCTCATAAAATGAGTTTGGAAGTTTTCCTTCCATTTCTATTTTTTGGAACAGTTTCAGGAGAATATGAATTAGTTCTTCTTTAAATGTTTGGTAGAATTCCCCCGGGAAGCCGTCTGGCCCTGGGCTTTTGTTTGTTTGGAGATTTTTAATGACTGTTTCTATCTCCTTACTGGTTATGGGTCTGTTCAGGCTTTCTATTTCTTCCTGGTTCAGTTGCGGTAGTTTATATGTTTCTAGGAATGCATCCATTTCTTCCAGATTGTCAAATTTATTGCCGTAGAGTTGCTCATAGTATGTTCTTATAATAGTTTGTATTTCTTTGGTGTTAGTTGTGATCTCTCCTCTTTCATTCATGATTTTATTTATTTGGGTCCTTTCTCTTTTCTTTTTGATAAGTCGGGCCAGGGGTTTATCAATTTTATTAATTCTTTCAATGAAGTCTCTGAAAAGTGTATTGTCATTAACCACAAGTTAAAATGGAAAATGGAGGAAGAAAAATCAAGAACAATGTTCAATATACTGTAGAAACTGGTGGCCAAAAGTTTAAATATATGTGAATTCTTTATTTGCTGGTATTTAAAAGCTCAAGATATGGAGGAGGGGCCAGATGGCAGAGAAGTAGGAGACCCTGTTTTAACCAGTCCCCTAAAGTGAGCTAATTATCTAGCAGAACACTCTGAATACCTATGAAATCAGCCTGAGATGTAGGATTATACACTTATGGACCTCTACAGGGGCAGAAGACACCAGTCGAGAGGTAAAGCGTACTGGGAATGATCGGAATGATATTGGAGGATACACAGAAGAGGGAGGGAACCACCAGAAGCAACCCATTGGAAAGTAATACTCCATACGAGAGTGCCCTGTGATTGGGGACCAGAATTATCCTGGAGTCTGGTTAAAAGCACTCAAAAAGAGTGAAAGATCTTAAGGGGCAACTGGTGGAATTGGGCAGTCACAGGCACGGGCCTAAACCCATGGACCCAGGACAGCCACCGCCGGTGACCACCTGTGCCAGAGAGAGTGCAGCTGTGCCCCTGGGGTTGCATGAATTGCATCACAGCCACTCCTGCCCCCACATGAGGGAGTCTGATGATGGCGCCAGCCTGTGTTCCCTGGAACTTTTGCACACTGGAAGACCAGGGATTGATCCACTCCCCGCCAGCCCTGACAAAGCTCTGTCCTGGAGCTAGCCAGAAGTCCACAGTCTGAGCAAAGGCAACCACCAGAAGCGGGCTCCCTGGACCAGTATTCCTTGCAGTTTTGGCACGAGGGGTGCAGAGACAAGCAGGTGCTTAAGGCGACCCCTGAGATGGTGGCTGGGGACGTACTCTGCCTGTGGGAGGTTGCACAACACAGCAGAACTTGGAGAACAAAAGTCTGTGTGCCCTGGACTGCACAGAGGGGAGTGGACTGAGGCTTCTCTCTGAGATGTAGGTCTGGGTGCAGTTTACTTTACTCTAATCCTCTGAAAGGTAAAAAGCCACCAAAGTGGTGGGGGAAAACACCAGAGAACAAAAGCCTGAAAAACCAGTTTCCACAGAGCCCAGGGCCTTGATAGGGGGCAGAAGAACTCAAGCCAAGCAAGACTGCCTGAAAAACAACGGGGCAGGACCCCTTCCCCAGAAAGCCAGCCAAAATAATGAGAGGACAACAACGCCAGAGTTTCCCATAAAACTGTAAAATCCCAATATCGGGAAAACAATATATTAAGCTCCCAGTATTGCCCTAAAACCTGCATATTTCATAGATACAACTTATATTTTTAGTTCATTCTCACTACTCTTGTTCTGTTTACTCTTTTTTAACCTACTTACCATTACAACTAGAGATTTAATACAACATATTGCATAATAACCTTTTAACTTGAACTTTCTTGATACATATACCTGTGTTTTTCTTTTCTATTTTTCTTAATATACGTATAGATACAAGCTTTCCCTAATCAATACTACCCCTATATATAAACCAGTTTTAACCTCCCTTTATCTCTGGAAAGTTGAGTCCTTTAACAAAGATATCAAAATACACCCAGGAAGAATCAAAATAACTTTCCTTCCCCACATTGAGGATTTATAACCACCCTCCCATCTTTTTCTTCTGTCAGTGTTTCTGTGTATTTGTTTTTGTTCTGATATTAAATAAATCTTCTAGTTGGGGTTCATTTTGGCTGGGTTCTTTCTTTTTCTTGTCATTTACTTTTGTCAGTCTTTTTGTTTGTTTGTTTTGTTTGTATACCTTATAAATCTTACCTTTGGGGCCCATTCTGGCTGGATCTTCTCTCTCTTCTCTCTCTCTCTCTCTCTCTCTCTTTGTTTTTCTTTCTTTTTGGTGGTGACTTCTGATTGCTCAGAAGCATTGCAGGGTGCACCTTGCCTGGATCATGGTTGATATATTCAGCTACACATCCCCTCAATCACCTCTCACCAAAATGACTAAGAGGAGGAATGCCCAACAAGGAAAAATCCAGAAATTTTGCCCTCTTCATCAGAGCTGTTGGATATGGACATAAACAATGTGTCAAAAAAGGAATTCAGGGTAACAATTATCCAGGCAATGGCTAGGTTGGAGAAAATATTAATGATAGCATGGAATTGATTAGGGCAGAAGTGAAAGCTGCATGGGAAGAAGTTAAAAGTGTTATCAGTGAGATCCAATCTAATCTCAATTCTCTAAAGGTGAGGATAACTGAGGCAGAAGATAGAATTCGTGATCTGGAGGACAAAATAATAGAGAAAAAGGATCAGGAGGAGGCTTGGAAAAAACAGCTTAGAAGCCATGAAAACAGAATTAGGGAAATAAATGATGCCATGAAACATTCCAATGTCAGAATTGTTGGGATATTTGAGTTGGGATAATTGTTGGGATACTTGAGAAAGAAAGAAGACTAGAAGATATAGTTGAACAAATTCTCCCTGAAAAATTTCCCAGTCTGGGGAATGGAACCAGAGTTCATGTCCTAGAGGCAGAAAGATCACTCCCCCAGATGAACAAATCTAGAAACACCTCAAGACACCTGATTGTGAAACTGTGTAATCATAATTTAAGACAGAAGCTCTTGAGAGTAGCTAGGAGGAAGAGATTCCTTATGCACAGAAGAGGGTCCATCAGAAAAACATCAGACCTGTCCACAGAAACCTAACAAGCCAGAAGGGCTGGCAAGACATGCTCAGAGCACTAAATGAAAAGAACATGCAGCCAAGAATATTTTATCAAGCAAGGTCGACACTCAAAATGAATGGAGAGACAAAGAGCTTCCAAGACTGGCAAAGTTTAAAAGAGTATGTGACCACTAACTCATATACTAAGAAGTACTGAGGTGGGTTCTATAAAAGAAGAAAGAACCCAAGAGTGTCATAGAACAGAAAAGACAATCTATAGATATAAGGACTTCACAGCCAATATCATGTCAATAAAAACGTATCTTTGAATAATCACGCTCAATGTGAACGGCCTAAATGCTCCCATAAAATGGCACAGGTTTGCAGATTGGATACAACTATAGGACCTGTCCATATGTTGTCTACAAGAGACCTATTTTAAACCTAAGGATCCAGACTGAAAGTGAAAGGATGGAGAAGCATCTTTCATACCAATGAGCCTCAAAAGAAAGGTGGGGTAGCGATTCTCCTATCAGATAAATCAGATTTTAAACTAAAGACTGTAGTCAGAGATAAAGGAACAAGAAAGAAACCCTAAGCCCAGCAGGAGAAGAGAAATCATAAAGATCAGAGCAGAAATCAATGAAATAGAAACCAAAAAAACAATAGAACAAATCAACGAAACTAGGAGCTGGTTCTTTGAAAGAATTAATAAAATTGATAAACCCCTGGCCCGACTTATCAAAAAGAAAAGAGAAAGGACCCAAATAAATAAAATCATGAATGAAAGAGGAGAGATCACAACTAACACCAAAGAAATACAAACTATTATAAGAACATACTATGAGCAACTCTACGGCAATAAATTTGACAATCTGGAAGAAATGGATGCATTCCTAGAAACATATAAACTACCACAACTGAACCAGGAAGAAATAGAAAGCCTGAACAGACCCATAACGAGTAAGGAGATTGAAACAGTCATTAAAAATCTCCAAACAAACAAAAGCCCAGGGCCAGACGGCTTCCCGGGGGAATTCTACCAAACATTTAAAGAAGAACTAATTCCTATTCTCCTGAAACTGTTCCAAAAAATAGAAATGGAAGGAAAACTTCCAAACTCATTTTATGAGGCCAGCATCACCTTGATCCCAAAACCAGACAAGGATCCCACCAAAAAAGAGAGCTATAGACCGATATCCTTGATGAACACAGATGCGAAAATACTCAACAAAATACTAGCCAATAGGATTCAACAGTACATTAAAAAGATTATTCACCACGACCAAGTGGGATTTATTCCAGGGCTGCAAGGTTGGTTCAACATCCGCAAATCAGTCAATGTGATACAACACATCAATAAAAGAAAGAACAAGAACCATATGATACTCTCAATAGATGCTGAAAAAGCATTTGACAAAGTACAACATCCCTTCCTGATCAAAACTCTTCAAAGTGTAGGGATAGAGGGCACATACCTCAATATCATCAAAGCCATCTATGAAAAACCCACCGCAAATATCATTCTCAATGGAGAAAAACTGAAAGGACACTACATCATTCTTAAAGGGTCTACTCACCAAGAAGACCTAACAATTGTAAATATTTATGCCCCCCAATATGGGAGGAGCCAACTACGTAAAACAAATATTAATCAAGATAAAGAGTCATATTGATATGAATATACTAATAGTAGGGGATCTTAACATGCCATTCTCAGTAACAGGTCATCCAAGCAGAAAATCAATAAAGAAACAAAAGCATTGGATGACACATTGGACCAGATGGACCTCATAGATATATACAGAATATTCCACCCTAAAACAACAGAATACTCATTCTTCTCAAGTACACATGGAACTTTTTCCAGAATAGACCACATACTGGGTTACAAAACAGGCCTCAACCACTACCATAAGATTGAGATTATTCCCTGCATATTCTCAGACCACAGTGCTTTGAAACTAGAACTCAATCACAAGGAAAAGTTTGGAAGGAATTCAAACACTTGGAAGCTAAAGACCACCTTGCTTAGGAATGCTTGGATCAACCAGGAAATCAAAGAAGAACTTAAACAATTCATGGAAACCAATGAGAATGAAGACACTTCGGTCCAAAACCTATGGGATACGGCAAAGGCAGTCCTAAGGGAGACATACATAGCAATCCAAGCCTCCCTCAAAAAAACTGAAAAATCCAGAATACACCAGTTCTCTTTACATCTTAAAGAACTGAAAAATCAACAACAAATTAAGCCAACCCCACACAAGAAGGGAAATAATCAAGATTAGAGCAGAGATCAATGAGATAGAAACTGGAGATACAGTACAACACATCAACGAAACCAGAAGCTGGTTCTTTGAAAGAATCAATAAGATCAATAAACCAGTGGCCAAACTAATCCAAAAGAAAAGAGAGAGGACCCAAAGTAATAAAAGTATGAATGAAAAGAGAGAGATCACAACTAACACCAAGGAAATAGACACAATCATCAGAAATAATTATCAACAGTTATATGCCAATAAGTTAAGCAACCAAAATGAAATTAATACATTCCTGGAAATGTATAAACTTCCAAAACTGAATCAGAAAGAAATTGACAACCCAAATAGACCAATATCTAGTAACAAGATTGAGGCAGTGATCAAAACCCTCTCAAAAAATGAGAGCCCAGGACCTGACAGATTCCTTGGAGAATTCTATCAAACATTCAAAGAAGAAATAGTAACTATTCTCCTGAAATTGTTTCAAAAAATAGAAACAGAAGAGAAACTTCCAGACTCTTTTTATGAAGCCAGCATTATCCTGATACCCAAACCAGGCAAAGACCCCACCAAAAAGGAGAATTTCGGACCAATATCCCTGATGAATATGAATGCCAAGATTCTCAACACAATCCTAGCTAATAGGATCCAATGGTACATTAAAATTATCCACCATGACCAAGTGGGATTTATCCATGGGATGCAAGAGTGGTTCAACATTCGCAAATCAATTAGTGTGATAGAACAAATCAATAAGAGAAGAGAGAAGAACCACATGGTCCTCTCAATTGATTCAGAAAAAGCATCTGACAAGATACAGCATCCGTTCCTGATTAAAACACTTCAAAGTATAGGGATAGAGGGAACATTCCTCAACTTCTTAAAATCTATCTATGAAAAACTGGCAGCGAATATCATACTCAATGGGGAAAAGTTGCCAGGCTTCCCTGTGAGATCAGAAACACGACAAGGATGCCCACTCTTGTCACTCTTGTTCAACATAGTACTAGAAGTCCTAGCAACAGCAATCAGACAACAAAAAGAAATAAAAGGTATCCAAATTGGCAATGAAGAAGTCAAATTCTCTCTTCGCAGATGATGTGATACTTCATATGGAAAACCCAAAAGGCTCCACCCCCAAACTACTAGAACTTACACAGCAATTCAGTAATGTGGCAGGATACAAAGTCAATGTACAGAAATCAGTTGCTTTCTTATACACTAACAATGAAAATATAGAAAGGGAAATTAGAGAATCAGTTCCATTTACTATATCACCAAGAAACACAAGATACCTGGGGATAAACCAAACTAGAGGTAAAGATCTGTACTTGAGCAACTACAGAACACTCATGAAAGAAATTGAAGACACGAAATGATGGAAGAGCATTTTGTGCTCATGGATCAGAAGAATAAACATTGTTAAAATATCTATACTGCCTGGAGCAATCTATATTTTCAATGCCATTCTGATCAAAATTCCACCACCATTTTTCAAAGGGCTAGAACAAACAATCCTAAAATTTGTATAGAACCAGAAGAGACTCTGAATTGCTAAGGAAATGTTGAAAAAGAAAAACAAAACTAGGGTCATCACGTTGCCTGATTTCAAGCTTTACCACAAAGCTGTGATCACCAAGACAGCATGGTACTGTCACAAAAACAGACACAAAGACCAGTGCGACAGAGTAGAGAGCCCAGATATGAACCCCCAATTCTATGGTCAAATAATCTTCAACAAAGCAGGAAAAAAATACACAGTGGAAAAAAGACAGTCTCTTTAATAGATGGGCCTGGGAAAATTGGATATCTCTGTGTAGTAGAAGGAAGCTCAACCATTCTCTCACACCATACACAAAGATAAACTCAAAATGGATAAAAGACCTCAACATGAGGCAGGAATCTATCAAAATCCTAGAGGAGAACATGGGCAGTAACCTCTTTGACATTGGCCACAGCAACTTCTTTCAAGATATGTCTCCAAAGGCAAAGGAAACAAAAGCAAAAAGAACTTTTGGGACTTCATCAAGATCAAAAGCTTCTGTACAGCAAAGGAAACAATCAAGAAAACAAAGAGGCAACCCAAAGAATGGGAGAAGATATTGGAAATGACACTACAGACAAAGGGCTGATACCCAAGATCTATAAAGAATTCTTCAAAGTCAACATACACAAAATAGATAATCATTTCAAAAAAATGTGCAGAAGACATAAACAGATACTTCTCCAAAGAAGACATACAAATGACTAACAGGCATATGAAAAAATGTTTATCATCATTGCCATCAGGAAGATTCAATTCAAAACCACCCTGAAATACCACCTTATACCAGTTAGAATGCCCAAAATTAATAAGATAGTAAACAACAAGTGTTAAAAAGGATGTGGAGAAAGGAGAACTCTCCTACACTGTTGGTTGGAATGCAAGTTGGTGCAGCCACTTTGGAAAACAGTGTGGTGGTTCCTTAAAAAATTAAAAATAGAGCTATCCTATGACCCTGCCATTGTACTGCTGGGTATTTACCCCAAAGATACATATGTACTGAAAAGAAGGGCCACCTGTACCCCTATGTTCATAGCAGCAATGGCCAGAGTTGCCTAACTGTGGAAAGAACCAAGATGCCCTTCAACAGACAAATGGATAAAGAAGATATGGTCCATATATACAATGGAATATTACATCTCCATCAGAAAAGATGAATACCCAACTTTTGTATCAATATGGACAGGACTAGAAGAGATTATGCTGGGTGAAATAAGTCAAGCAAAGAGAGTCAAGTATCATATGGTTTCACTTACTTGTGGAGCATAAGGAATAACACAGAGGGCATGGGGAGTTGGAAAGGAGAAGTGAGTTCGGGGAAATTGGACGGGGAGACAAACCATGAGAGACCATGGACTCTGGGAAACAAACTGAGGTTTTGGAGGGGAGGGGGTGAAAGTTTGGTTGAGTCTGGTGGTGGGTATTATGGAGTGCACGTATTGCATGGAGCACTGGGTATGGTGCATAAACAGTTAATTTTGGAACACTGAAAAGAAATAAAATAAAATAAAGGCTCAAGATACAATGTCTCAGTGTTGGTAAATAAAGAGTTGGTTTTCACTCACAAAAATTAACTTAAAATGGATTTAAGACTTAAATAGAAGAAAAAAAAACTAGAAAATTCCTAAAAGAAAGCATAAGGAAAAATTTCCTTGACATTGATCTTAGTAATGATTATACGGATATGACACCAAAGCACAAGCAACAAAAGCAAGCAAGAGACTACATCAAATTAAAAATTTTCTACAAAGCAAAAGAGACAAAAAATGAAAAGTCAACCTACAAAATAGGAGAAAATATTTGCAAACCACATATCTGATGAGGATTAGTATCTAAATATGTAAGGAACTCATGACTCAATAGCAAAAAATAAAATAAAAATAAGTAAAAAGTGGGCAAAGGACCTAAATAGGCATTTTTCCAAAGAAGTTTATCAAATGGCCAACGGATCCATGAGAAGATGTACAACACTACTAATAATCATGGAAATGCAAAGCAAAACCATAATAAGATCACCTTATGATGATTAGGATGGCTGTTATACAAAAGGCAAAAGAAAAAAATGATGGGGAGAATATGAGGAAAAGGGAACATTATACATTCTTGATGGGAATATAAATTGGTATAGCCACCACACAAAACAGTAAGAAATATCCTGAAAATTGTAAAATAGAGCTACAATATGATCCAGCAATCCCCCTTCTGGGAATATATCCAAAGGAAATGAAATCACTACCTAGAAGAAAAATACCCCTGTATTCACTGTAGCATTATTTACAGCAACCAAGACATGGAAATAACCTAAGTGTCCAACAGTGGATGAGCGGATGGAGAAAGTGCAGTGTGTGTATACACACACACACACACACACACACACAAATATTATTCAGCCTTAGAAAAGAAGGAAATCCTGCCATTTGCATCAGTGTAGATGAAACTTGAGGGCAGTATGCTATGTAAAATATGTCAGGAAAAGACAAATAGTATATGATTTCACCTTTTATGTGTAATAAAATCAATCAATAAATAAAAACACAGGAATGGAGAGTGGACTGATGGTGACCAGGAGAAGGGGGTGGGGAGTAGGGAAAATGGATGAAAATAGTAAAGGATATAAACTTCTAGTGATAAAATTAGTAAGTTCTGTGGCTGTAATATACAGCATAATGACTGTTTAATGATACTGTATTGTATATTTGGAAGTTGCTGAGAAATAGATTTTTAAAATTCTTACTATATATAAACAAAATGTAATTATATGAGGTGATGGATGTCTCGACTAACCTTATTTTGGTAATTATTTTAAAAGATAAACATACAAAATCACTACATTATACACTTTAAACTTGCACAATGTTGGGGCACCTGGGTGGCTCAGTGGCTTAAACCTCTGCCTTCGGCTCAGGTCATGATCTCAGGGTCCTGGGATTGAGCCCCGCATCGGGCTCCCTCCTGAGCAGGGAGCCTGCTTCCTCCTCTCTCTCTCTCTGCCTGCCTCTCTGCCTACTTGTGATCTCTCTCTGTCAAATAAATAAATAAAATCTTAAAAAAAAAAATAAATAAACTTGCACAATGTTATACGTAAATTACATCTCAATAAAACTAGAAAAAAATTAAAGATATAGTTTACATAGATATGATTTATACAGCAAAAAGGAAAAGAATAGGAATTGTATATTAGAGAAATATTCTAGATGAAAACTAGAGAGGAGATTGAGCACATGAATTTTGTGCTCCATATAATAGAATGTTATATAAACAAGAAACAGTTCATCACTTAACAATTAAGAAGCTTACAGATGTGATTATCTGCAAAACTCTTCCTAAGAGAAAAAAATGTTTAAATCAGATTTGAAAGATAATAATGAACTTGAGTTGGTAGAGCTAGGTATATAGAAAGAAATCAGCATTTGATTTGGGAGAATTACTTGAAAATAGACAGACAATTAGGACTGAGCAGTAACATGTTGGAAAGGACTGTTGAACATACTAGAAGAGGATACATTAGTTAGGGTGGATTTATATGACAGAAGCAACAAGATGGATGTTTAGATATTAACAAAGTATACTCAATGAAAACTAGAAAAAATTCTATTTGTTATACAAAATAAATGGTTTACCAAAGAAATAGTGACCAAATAATTCTAATTATTTGCCTAGCACTTTATAATACATATATAAAGATTTCCAAAATCGAATTGGCTTTTGATTCCTCAACATGATTAGAATGGAATACAGGGCTCCAAAAACATTCAACAGGATAGAGAACCCAGAAATAAACCCATGATTATATGGTCAATTAATTTATGACAAAGAAGTCAAGAATATACCGGGGAGAAAGACAGTCTCTTCAATAAAGGTGCTGGAAAAACTCTACAGTTTTATGTAAAAGAAGGAAACTGGATCAGTTTCTTATACCACACACAAAAATAAACTCAAAATGGATTAAAGACCTACTGTGAGACCTGAAACCACAAAAATCCTAGAAGAGAACACAGGTAGTAATTTCGCTAACATTGGTCATATCAACATTTGTCTGGATATGTCTTCTAAGGCAAGGGAAACCAAAAAAAAAAAAAAAAAAAAAAAAAAAAAAAAGCTTTTGCACAGCCAAGGAAATCACCAACAAAACAAAAAGGCAACCTACTGAATGGGAAATATGCTTGCAAATGATATGTCAGATAATAACCAAAATATATAAAGAACTTATACAACTAAACAGCCAAAAAACCCAATAATACAATTGAAAAATGAGCAGAGGACCTGAATAGACATTTTTCTGAAGTAGACATGAAGATCAACAGACACATAAAAAGGTGCTGAATACCACTAATCATCAGGGAAATGAAAATCAAAACCACAATGCAATATCCCCTTACACCTGTTGGACAAGGGCTAAAATCAAAAAGACAACAACTATTGGTGACAATGTGGGAAAAAAAGAACCCCTGTGCACTGTTGGTGGAAATGTAAATTGGTACAACCACTGTGGAAAACAGTATGGAGGTTCCTCGAAAATTGAAATAGAAATGCATGATCCAATAATTCTACAATTGGGTATTAAAGGAAACAAAACACTGATGTGGAAAGATATGTGTGCCCTAATGTTTATTGCAATATTATTTACATTAGACAAGATATGTAAAAAGGAAGCAACCTAAGTGTCCATCAATACACGAGTGGATAAGAAAGATGTGATATATATGCAGTGTTATCTTACACAGCCATAAAAAGGTTGAGATTGTGCCATTTGAGACAATATGGATGGACCTAGAGAGTATTATGCTAAGTGAAATAAGCCTAAATAAGTCTAAAAAGACTTAAAAATAGACAAATACCTAAATGTCTAAAAAAGACAAATACCATACAATTTACTTATAAGTGGCATCTAAAACAAAACAGGAAGAGATTAAGTAAGCAAAAACCAGAATCTGACAAACAAACTGATGGTTGCCAGAAGGAAGAAGGGTGAGGGTTGGACAAAATGAGTGAAGGGGAGAAGGAGATATAGGCTTCCAGCTATGGGATGAATAAGTAATGGAAATAAAAGACACAGCATAAGGAAAATGGCCAGTGATATTACAATACAATAATATTGTATGGAGACAAATGGGAACTACACTTGTAGTGAACATAGCATAATGTATAAACCAGTAGAATCACTATGTTGTACATATGAAACTAAGGTAACATGGTGTGTTACCTCTGCTTAAAAAAAAAAAAAAACCCCACAAATTTGCAACAAAATAATTTATGAAAAAGTTGATATTGCAGTACAGTGGAAAAATGTATTTTCAACCAATGAAGCTGTCAACTGGCTATCCATTTTTTAAGTATGAATTTTTATCTTTGCAGACAGAAAACTACTTCAGATGGATTATAGATTTACATATGAAAAGTAACATTATGAAGTTTCCAGATAGTACCAGATAAGAATATCTTTATAATATTGGAGCAGGCAGATATTTTTTAAAGTGATACAAAATCTGTAATCAAATAAAAATTATTATTATTATTAAAGTTATTATTACCATTAGTGGTAAGAACATCTTTTCATAAAAAGTTACCAGTAACAAAGTGAAAGGGCAATCCATATTGTAGGAGAAGACAGTTGGCAGCACATAAATCTGATGAAGAGTTCACAAATATAAAGATCTCTTCTGAATAAAGAATTCATCCAAGAAAAAAAAAATGGGGAAAAAACTTAGGCACTTGAAACAACAGAAGAGGATCTAAATGGCCAATAAATATTAGAAATTGTGCTCAACTTTTTAGTCCTCAGGGGAAATAAAGACCTAAAATTAAAACCCTAAAATTGATACTGCTGTAAACACAATGGAATGCATAAGAAAGACAAAAATGTTAAATACCTGTAGGTATATGGGGCAATTCAAACTCTCATAGGCTGTTTGTAGGAAATAAATTGGTACAGGAGCTCCCCACCCCTCACCCCCATCAGCAGCTTTACTTCTCACAGTTTCAGTTTCCTGTAGCCCATCAAGATCAGGAAGCAGATGATCCGTTTCTTAACACATCACCAGAAAGTCAATACTAGTCATTCACCTCACTTTATCTCATCGGGTAAGCTTTTTATCATCTCACATTATCACAAGAAATGTGAGAACAGTACAGTAAGATATTTTCAGACAGAGAGAAACCACATTCACATAAATTAATATATTGTTTTAATTTATTTTATTATTTATTGTTATTAATTTCTTACTGTGCTAATTTATAAATTAAACTTTATCATAGGTATGTATAAGAAGAAAACAGTATATACAGGATTTGGTACTATCCATGATTTCAGGCATCCACTGAGGTTCTTGGAATGTCCCCTACAAATAAGGGGGGACTATTGTATAAGCACTTCTGCAGACTGTTTTGCAGATTCTACCAAAACTGTATATCTAACACCATTACTCAGCAATTTGGTGCCTAATATTACTGAATAGAAATGTCTTCCAAACTCAACTAAATATAGGTATGAGACTTTTACAGAGCTATTAAAAATAGCCATATATTGAAAAAAAAACTTGAAATAGTCTTCAATATTATAAAGCATAATTATGGTATGGCATACTCATTCAATGAATATTTAATGAATGAATACACAGTAGTAAGGGTGAACTTTAATTACATGTAACAACATAGGTGAATTTCATTAAGTAAAATTTTGACCAAATAAGACAGTCACAAAGGAGCAATGCTGTATAGTTCTATTTTTACCTAAGTAAAAATAGAGAAAGCAAAACATATGTGAACAAACGTTTGTGGCAGAAGTTAGGTTAGAGGTTCTCTAGTGCACTGTAGTCTTGGAGGGGGAAAGAAAGGGCTTCTGGTTGCTGTCAGTGTTCTGTTTCTTTATCTGATTCTTGTTTACATGGTTGCGTTCACAAAGGCAAATTCATCAAATTCCATAGTTATGATTTGTGCACTTTTCTATATGGGCTGTTTTATTTGAGTAAAAATTTTAATTGAAAATATTCTCATTGGGCAGGACCACAGACATAAATCTCCAGGATTGTTGATATAAACTCTTGTTTTAAAAGTTCTGAAATTATGGGGCGCCTGAGTGGCTCAGTCAGTTAAGCGTCTGCCTTCAGCTCGGGTCATGATCCCAGGGTCCTGGCTTCAAGCCCCACATCAGACTCCCTGCTGAGCAGAGAGCCTGCTTCTCCCTCTCCTACTGCCGGCCACTCCCCTTGCTTGTGGTCTTTTTCTCTGACAAATAAATAAATAAATAAAAACTTAAATAAAAGTTCTGAAATTCACCTGCCTCCTTAGGGCTATAGGTAGTGCATGAAGGTTCTGACATCCATGATTTCGTTTTTTTTTTTTTTTTTTTTTTTAAACTTAAGTCAATCAAAAATTTGCTTGGTATTTTGTTATTAAAATAAATAGGCTTGAGGTCATATTTGTCCAAGATGAAAAAGAGGCACAGTAGATGGGTAATTTGTATATATGTATATTTGAAGGGCATATTTGAAGAGTAGTGAGTAGCGTGGTGTGATTTAATTCATGAGTTTCTGAAAGAAATGATGCAAGTGATGAGGTCGTGAAAAGGGGAAAATACTTTGGTTTTAAATGATGAAAATGGAAAGGTAATTTAGCATCAAGTAATTGAGATCTTTGAATGCTGTGTTAGAGAATTTGAACTAATTCTGTAGAAAATGAGGCACCACAGAAAGTTTTTGAAAGGAAAGTGACAGAATTTTACCTGTTTCTATGAAAACTCAGGTGGCAATGTGAAGAACAGGTTAAAAAGATTAGAATCCAGAAACCTGGAGATTAGTTCGATAGATTTTTGGAACAGATAAAGCAGACGATGAAGACCTGAACCAAGATATTAATAGGAGGAAGCATTAGAAGAGAAAGGCAGAGAATTTTGAAAAATGTAGTAGTAAGAGAATGGACAGAATTTAACAAGTGAGTAGGTATGGGAAATGGGAAAAAAATGAATGAAGTAAGAGTAACTTTAATATTTCTAAATATTGTGAGAAAAGTGATGAAAGTGAGCATAGAATTTCAACAGAAATAATAAATAGAACCACCTTTAGGGAGAAACTAATGAATTCATCGTAGCATATTAGCATTTGATATGGGGGTTTGGTATAACATTAGTATGAACTGGCAGTGGAGAGTGAGGTATAGAAGCAGGATTGGATGAAAGTGTATATTTGGTAGTTTTGGCACAAATGTAGTCTTTGAAACCATAGAAATGATGTTCCAGAATCTTCCTGTCAGATTGAATCTTTATCATCATAGTTTTTCATTGTGTTGATACGTAACTTCATTTTAGCCCACTTTATGAATACATTTCTGAATTCTCTAATGTTAAATGCAACATTTCACATTTATTTATACGGTATCCCATAGGACCCAACATGGTGTTAGGACCCAAAGTGATCATTCACTACTAAATTTTTGGCGATATGACCTCTCAGGTATCTGACAGTCTCATGATTTTGTATTCATTATGAATTTTACAACTTTCAAATATTAATACTATATGTCACTCAACTTCTCAAAACATGTGTAACAGAATAATCTATATTATATAATTTATTTTTATAATAGCAAATGTGTTTCAACAATAACATTGAAAAACCTTGATTAGATCTTATAGCCAAAATTTGGTTACCACCAATACTAGGGATACTGAGTTAATTTATGCCTTCATTATTTCCCATATGAATTATTGCATTAACCTCCAACTATGTCTATAGTTCTACATTTCGCTATTCACTCTGTAGTCAATAATCTCCATGTCTATAATTCTATAATTTGTACTCCTGCTTTAACGTAGCTTTTAAGAATTTTCTTCTTGTGATTATTCCATATCAGTGCAGTTTCTGTGAAATTCTATTAGGATTAAATGAACTGTATCAGGATTCTCCAGAAAAAACAGAATCAGTTGGGGAATCTATCTATCTATCTATCTATCTATCAATAATGGGAAGAGATTTATTAAAGGAATTAGCTCACACAATTATGGAGGCTGAAAACTCCCCTAATTGCCATCTGTAAACCACATACCCAAGAAAGCTGGTGGAGTAATTCAGTCTGAGTCCAAAGGCCCGAGAACTGGGAGCAATGAGGGCAGAAGATTGATGTCCCAGCTCAAGCAATCAAGCAGAAAAAGCCAAGTTTTTCCTGCCTCTGCCTTTTTGTTCTATTCAGGTCCTCGATTGCATGATGTCCACCCACATTGGGGAGCATAAACTGCTTTACTGAGTCCACTTATTCAAATGCTAATTTCACCCAGAAACACCCTCACAGACACACTCAGAAATAATGTTTAGCCAAATATCTGGGTACCCTGTGATCCAGGGAGGTTGACACATAAAATTAACCACCACAGTAGCTGTGTACCAGAGTTCCATTAGTAGGGATGTTGTTTTATTATTTAGAAATCTTTTCCCCAGATTGTCAGATTATATGCTAACCTATGTAAGTGATTTTTCCCGGAATAGAAACCTACCCTTTAAAATTAAGTATTTAATGTAACTTTGGTTTAACCATTTTAATAGTAATTTTTCCAAAATTGATTATACATGTTCCTGTCTTTTACATAACATGTACTAAATATAATTTAACTTTATATAATGATTTAGGACCTTTGTTATCTACATCAGCTGACTCTAACTTCAAGATTATCTGTATCTCCCTCTTTATATCACCCTTAACCAATACTAGTTTGGGCCAGAAAAATATCATGTTTCATCTGGATTGTATTAAAGCCTGCTTTCTGATTTCTTAACTTTTTTTCATACCCACTTCAGCCTATTGTCACAGAAACTGGAATGATCTTTTTAGCATTTAAGTCAAATCATGGCATTCTTCAACTCAACACTGATAAGTCCTATTGATTCTTACAATAGCCTGAAAGCCCTTAAATGACTTGGTTCCTCATTACTTCTCTTATCTTACTTTCTGCTACTCTCTCAAGATAGGAGTCCTGTGTTCCCACTTAAGGGTCTTCGCCCTAGTTGTATTTACTTGTATATCTTCTACCCTTACCAATATTTTAATATATCTCCTAACCTTTGACACACTCACAATTACACACACACACACACACACACACACACACACACACACAGGCTTTTAATTTATTGCTTCTAATGTGCTACAAACTCAAACAGCAACTGAATAGTTTCGTCGAAATGATGTCTAAAATTAGCATATATAGGCTCTAAATGGCAACCTGAAGAACTTTTCTTTAAGGAAACTGTATAGTTTTTGCACATGATTCAGTGGCATGAGTTTATTGCTTTCATATTTTTGACTGTTGTAAATATTTGACATTACTGAAAAAGCCATCTCAACATAATAAGGTACTATTTTCTACAGCATATAAGTGACACTGATGAAAATCATCAATAGAAGGTAGGAAGAAAAACAGCTTCATGTGTGATTGTTTTAAAGTCCTAATTACTTTTCTTCCATTTTTATTTTAAAAGGAAAAAGTTTGTTGAACCACTGAAGAATGGATTTGGGTGCAATCCAAGGCATTTAGCAGATTCCCATTTATTTAAAAAATGAAATTGAGAAAACAACAAAAGACACACAATGGAAAATATTTACCTTTGTCTAAAGTGTCAGAACCGATCCTATTTAGAAAGTTTAAAACTGAATTTTAAGGCATATAGAGATATTTAAGATATAAGACCAAGGAAAGGATGGCTGTTTTCATAATGAACATTCTCACCTCATTCCCATATTACAGTGTTAAATATCAAAATTAAATTAGTTATCTTCTCTTCATTGGAACTCTAATGAAGTGTTAACACTGCCAAATGAATACCATGATAATTTGTTGCATGGTTTAGCATAAGCAACATTTTATTATTCTAACTTATAATAATAATGGCGATTCATTATATTTACATAACTCTAATATCCAGAAGAAAATCTATAAGCATAAGTGATATATGTATTCAGAAGCCTATCAATAGCTGCAGAAACCAAGATATATGGCAACTGAACATGATATTGATTGCACAGAGATTGACAATATTTTGTGTTCATTGTTTGAATGGCTGACTTAACTATCTTCATTTCCTGCATAGGGAAACCCAGATAATAGATAAGGACTTGAGCCCCCTCAAAAACCAACAAACAAAAAACCCCAAAGTGAAAAACAAACACTGTGTTATATCAGATTCTATGATAGAAATATAGTCTTAGATAAAAAGACTAGCTGGTGGGAAATTTTCGTATTGGTACTGAATGAACAAGTGTCAAATATACTCCCTAAGTAAATGTCAGGTCTCCGCAATAGGCATATGTTATTAGTCCATTGAGCTATTATATAGGAACCTCATTTATGTATCATTCACTCTTGAGAGTAATTTATGTTAAGATGAAATGAAATTCATCTTCAGCTCATCTGAAGAGATTGAGTAACTGGAAAGCTGAGAGAAGCTCATTTTGTCAGCGTATACCTATATGGGAAGAGAATGCATCCCTGGAGATAGGCTCCCATACTTAGAGATTATGGCATGAGTGAAGTCCACAACACAAAAATTGAATGTTACTCTTTGCTGTTATTTTTGTACTGAAGCATAAATATTAGGAAACAACAAGAGTCATTTTTTCTATAGAGAAAATGATAGGAGTTCTAAAATAGAAACAAGTACACAACCTCTAGTTGTTTCCTTCCTCATTCCCTGTCAATCAGTATAGTGTTGAAATAATGGAAACTCTATGGAATCCTCATCAAAATGGTCCTGGGTTAAGAATATGTGCAAAAGGGGCACCTAGGTGGCTCTCCTTAAACATCTGCCTTCGGCTCAAGTCATGATCCCAGGGTTCTGGGATAGAGCCCCACACTGGGCTTCCTGCTCAATGGGAAGCCTGCTTTTCCCTCTCCCACTCCCCCTGCTTGTGTTCCCCTCTCTTGCTGTGTCTCTCTCTGTCAAATTAAAAAAAAAAAAAAAAAAAGTGCCGAAACCCCTTTCCCTTCTGGGTAGACCTTTAGGAATATGACTTTGCGGGATGAAGGAAAATGCTGTGAGGTTCTGATAAGGCCAGATGACATTAGATACTTCATTGGCTATCTGTACTCAATGCTGGTTTAGTAAAGATTTCTTCTATTGTGACTATTAAAATCAAAGCTCAAACCATTCTTGTATCACCCCACCATCATCATCCTCATCATCATAGGTAACATTTAATTTGTGTATATGTCAGGTTCTGTTTTATATACTTAATAGCTTAATATTATTAATTCCACGACTCTTCAAAATAACCCTACAAAATAAATACTTTTGTTATCCTCACTTATGATAAAGATTTTGAAGCATACAGAGGTTAAGTAATATGTCTAATATTACACAGCTAATAAATGGCAGAGGTGAATTTTCAACATAGGCAACAAAATTCCTGGAACAAGATATAGACAACAGTTTAGTATATTGTGTAAATGAGGAAGAATCATTAGGAAAATTCTAATTTATATATTTTAAGCAATTTACTAACATGGTTAGTGTTCAATAGTTATTTTAAAAAGTATACATCATAAAAAACTTATAAATATAATAAATTAAATTGTTTATTAAATAATACCATTATTTGTATTATATCCTGTGTCTTTTCTTTTTACTAATCATTTCAAATTTAACTTCAGTGGTATATTTTTATTGTGTTGTCACATTTTTCCCCCCTCACTTAACTCAGTCTATGACCTGATAGCATATTACTATCATCTCTCCTTGTCTACCCAAAGTCTTTTACCAGGACCAAAAAAAAAAAAAAAAAAAATTAGCCCTTTTATTTTATTATTTCACTTTATATATATATATATTTTTTTTTTAATTTTGTATTTTTTATAAACATATATTTTTATCCCCAGGGGTACAGGTCTGTGAATCACCAGGTTTACACACTTCACAGCACTCACCAAATCACATACCCTCCCCAATGTCCATAATCCCACCCCCTTCTTATTTGGCTTAGATTTATTAGGTATATGTGGTGTTCAGTCTAGGTTTATAATGTTATTTCTTCCCACAGATGTTTCCTACAACACATTTTTTTCTTATTTTTTTAAGAAAGGCTTAATTTTTACAGCAATTTTAGGTTCAGAACATAATTGAGAGGAAGATACAGAGATGTTTCATGAACCCCCTACCTCCACAAATGCATGGCCTCGCTCGTTATCAACATCCATCACCAGAGGGTATCTTTGTTATAATTCATTAATTAGCATTGACATATCAAAGTCCATAGTATACCTTAGGATTCACTCTGGGTGTTATGCATTCTATAGGTTTGGACAAATGCATAATGATTTGTATCCATTATTATGGTATCAAACAAAATATTTTCACCATCCTAAAAATCCTCTGTGCTCCACCTGTTCGTCCATCCCTCTCCCCATTTCTCCCAACCACTCACCTTTACAGTGTCTCATAGTTTTACCTTCTCCAGACTGTCATATTGTGAAACGGTATAGTATGTACTTGTTCAGATTGCCTTCTCCTACTTATATTATGAAGTTAAGGTTCCTTTGTGCCTTTTCATTTCTGTGTCTGGATATACCAAAGTTTATCCATTTACCTACTGTAGGACATCTTGGTGCTTCCAAGTTTGGGCAATTATGAATTAAGTTGTTTTACACATCTGTATGAAGGTTTTGGTGTGGACATAAATTTTCCACTTCTTCACATGTGATTGGTGGGTCATATGGTAAGAGTACTTTTACCTTCTGAAAGAAATTGTAGAGAATTGGTATAATTTTCCCTTCTGTGTTCAGTGCAGTTCATCAGTGAACACACTTAAGCTTGGTGCTTTCTATTTGGGGAGGTTCTTAATTATTGAATAATATGGTCATATTCAGATTATCAGTTTCTTCTTGTATAAGTCTTGGTAGTTGGTATCTTTCAAGGAACTGGTCCATTTACCTAGGTTATCAAATGTGTCCAGCATAGAGGTTTTTTTATAGAATATTTTTTTATCCTTTTAATGGCCATGGATCTTTAGTGATATACCATCTTTCACTTCTAATATTGGTAAGTTGTATCTTTTCTCTTTTTGTCTTAGACTGGCTACATAGAAGCTTATTGATTTTATTGATCTTGTGAAAAAAATCAGTTTTGGCTTTCTCGATTTTCTCTATTGATTTCCTATATCTGATTTAATTGATTTCTGTTCTAAATTTATTATTTTTGCTGTTGTTCTTTCTTTGGGTTTAGTTTTCTCATCTTTTTCAAACTTTCTAATATGGAAACTTAAAACATGATTTTAAACCTTTTTCTTTATAACTACCCAATGCTGTAAATATCCTTCTGAACATTGCTTTTGCTACATCTCACATATTTTAATAAGCGTGTTTTCATTTTCATTTAGTTCCAAATGTATTTTCATTTCTCTTGAGGTGTCTTCTTTTACCCATGTGTTAGAGCAATATTGTTTAATCTCTGTCTATTGGGACTTTTGAGTTATCTTTCTGATATTGATTTCTGGTTTAATTGCATTATGGTATGAAAACAGATTATTATGACTTCTATTATTTTAATTTTTTAAAGTGTGTTTTATGACCCAGAATATGGTCTATCTTGGTGAATATTCCATATGAGTATGAAAGAATGTGCATTCTGCTGTTGTTAGATGAAGTAAATTCAATACATTTTTAAAATTTTAATGAAAAAAATTCAAGAATTTACAAAAGCCGGAAGTAGAATATAATAATTTCCTATTTACCCACTACTCAGCTTCAGTGAGTATCATCCCATGGCTGGTCTTGTTTTTTTCTATATGCCACTCACTTCTCTCCACCATGATATATTTTGAATCCTTCCTTAGGCATCAGTCCATCCTCTCCATAACTTACAAAATAATCTTAGCAAGGTAACATTTTTCAAGGACTTTGTTCAGAGATTAGGCAAAAATTTATTTCAGATACCATTATCATTAGCTCTTACAGAAGTATAAATAAAAGTACACATGTCTGGGAATTATCAACTAAGTGAATTTTACAATGTTACTTATATTCTCTACTCCCCAGTTTTCTCATCTCTAAGATGAGAAAAGATTTGTAAGCCTCACAATTTCTTGTGAAGATAAAATGGTGAAAGATGTGTGAATGTCATATAAGTAGTTGATTCAATGCAGGCTGAATTTGAAGTATAAGTGTAACTAAGAAACAGAACAATATATTATTCTTATGCCTCTACTGTGTATATTTTGGAAATATAGTCAGAGTTTGTAGATATCGAAGTGCTGGTTCATGGATGTCTTAATGCAGGAAGTTAAAAAGCTACTAAAGAATTACCCAAATCAATTTTTCCAAGAAGATAATATATATTATTATACTGCTAGGTTTATATTGGAAGTTTTTATAACCATCATTTTGCTACCATATGGATTTTAAAGTGATTGTTTGGCTTTTCATTTTTCCCTCTGTATATTATAATAACTTTTAGAGACAAGAGTCTCATGCTCTAGTGACTGACACAGTTAAGCACCCCTTTAGCCAAAAATTTTTAACAGATGTTTTTTATCAGCAAAAAACAAAATGTTTTTTATACAGCTCTTTATACTGTTTACTTATTATTACAGTACATATATGAACTTGAACAAGAAAAGAAATTTAGGAAAAATAAATTTAAGATTTTGACTGTCATTTTAGAAGAAGGTAAATTGTTATATATTTTAAAAATATACCTGTTAAGCATAAATCTAGTCATAGAAATGGTATTATTATAATCATTCATTGAATTAACAGATACTTACTGAGTAAAATTTTATTCCACTCCTGTGCTTGACACTGAACTGGTGTTGGGGGAAGGCCATCAATAAAGACAAGATCCCTTTTCTCATAATGCTTACCTTCCAACTGTGTTCTTCATAACTCATCCTGGCCCTGGGCCAATTCCAAATGACAATGATCTCATATATTTTCTCTTTAGAGCATGAGGAGAGAGAGAGGGGAAAAAAAACAAAATTCCGTCATTGCCCCGAGATGAAGTCATTATGATTACGGGACACAAATCAGATTTTTATTCAATATTTGACATAAAAGACAAAATTTTACATTTCGTATATATAGAGAAAGAGAGAAAGATAGAGACAGACAGACAGACCACCAGAATCAGAAGCTATGGACTATATTGAAAAATCTATTCTTGTGTAATATTTCAATTTGATTTGTCTCCCATATTAGCATATGAACTGTATGGTATTATTACCTACAGGTATGAATTGCAGATTGTTATCTTCTTACCCCAAATTTTGGTCCAGCAATATTTTATTTTATTTGATATAATATGACATTTTATTGTATTATGTATTTGAAGCAGATACTTTTTCTTTCACTTATGTGAAGATGTTAAGACTCCAAGGTAATCACCACCGGTAAAATATATCATAAGTTAAGAATATAGCCTTCAGTTTAAGCATGTGGATTTTACAATTGGATAAACTTAGGTTTAGATCAGGTGTCCACCAATGACAACTGTGTGGATTAGACCAGTGTCTTAGGTAGTATTTACCTTACAGATGTAAAAAGGTGCTAACAAGAATGCCACGTATCCACAAAGCTCCAAAAATTTTTACTTACACATGCACATAAGTAAACACAGAATTCAGCACTTTGGAATTGATTAAAGCTTGGACAGTAGTGAAATGCTTAAACAAAAAAATCTGAATAAAATTACTTGTCTTTGAGGCAAGGCAGGCCTAATTTTTCAACATGATACTCTTTTCTCAATACAGACATGTATTAAAAAGTCAAAAGGCATATGCAATTGCAGAGGGATATAACATTGATGTAATCATAAAGTTACATTTTTATGATTATAATGAAGTAATTTAGTGGAGAGGCAAAGGACATTTGGAGAAACTATTCTGATGTGGATAATACTACAGCTCTTTATACAGTTCTATTTCTCCATTATCTAGATATAAAGCATCTATTTACTGATACAGGTTAATGAGGACTTTGGTAAAGTGCTTATTTGTGGCTTTAAAACCCAACAGAAATTTACCATATCAAGTAATAACCCATAGTTCTTTTAAAAAATATGCAGTTTGGGGTTTATATGACAAACACAAATCTGCCCATGAGTTTTATTATTAAGTGATGAAAATTCTATATCAAATGTAAAATATAGAAATTTTTCTTAATATTTCTAAAAAAATAGTATGTAGGTTTAATTACTGAACTCATGGAATTTATGATGTAATAGTGTTTCAAGACCATAATGCTGAGGCATTTTTGTTCATTATAGTGTATACCAGGGATATAAATGCCATGTAACCCAGCAAAGTTAACACCATGAGAAAGAAAGCAGGATCACATAACTGTATATATGGCAGAAGGGGAAAGAGAGAGATTGAAAACCCAAGAGAAATTATAACCTAGTATTGACTTCTAAGATGCTGGGTAAAATTAAAAATATGAGGACTTTTGGTTGCTTCAAGATTAAAAGAAAATACACACAGACACACACACACATATGCATACACCAGTTACAAGATATTCCCCATTTTCATGATACATAGTAATCTTCTATTCATTCAGTGATTAAACTTTAGGTAACTGAAGTTTATCTTTTTTAATTTTTTAAATTTTATTAACATATATTATTTGCTTCAGGGGTACAGGTCTGTGAATCATCAGTCTTACACAATTCACAGCACTTGGCATAGCACATACCCTACCCAATGTCCATACCCCAGCCACCCCATTCCTCCCACCCTTCTCCCCTCCAGAAACCCTATCTGTTTCCTGAGATTAAGAGTCTCTTATGGTTTGTCTCCCTCCCTTGCCCCTTGTTTCATTTTTTTCTCTCCCTACCCCTCACAACTCCCCACCCTGCCTCTCATATCAGAGAGAACATATGATAATTGTCTTTCTCTGATTAACTCATTTTGCTTAGCCTAATACCCTCTAGTTCCATCCACATCATTGCAAATGGCAAGATTTCTGTTTTGTGATGGCTGCATTATATATATAGATATATATATATATATATCTATATATCTCACTTCTTCCTTATCCATTCATCTATTGATGGACATCTAGGTTCTTTCCATAGTTTAGCTATTGTAGACATTGATGCTATAACCATCAGGGTGCATGTGCCCCTTTGGATCACTATATTTGTATCTTTAGGGTAAATACCCAGTAGTATGATTGCTGGGTCATAGGGTAGCTCTATTTTCAACTTTTTGAGGAACCTCCATACTGTTTTCCAGAGTGGCTACACCAGCTTGCATTCCCACTAAAGTGTAGGAGGGTTCTCCTTTCTCTGCATCCTTGCCAATATCTGTTGTTTCCTGGCTTGTTAATTTTGGCCAATCTGACTGGTGTGAGGTGGTATCTTGGCATCAGGGAAATACAAATGAAGCTTATCTATTAATAAGAGAGTCATCACAGGGTGCTGGGTGGCTCAGTCAGTTAAGCATCTGTCTTCAGTTCAGGTTGTGATCCCAGGGGCCTGGGATCAAGCCCCATGTCTGGTTCTCTGTTCAGTGGGGAGCCTGCTTCTCCCTCTCTCTCTGCCTGCCTCTCTGCTTACTTGTGATCTCTGTCAAATAAATAAATAGAATCTTTTTTAAAAATAATAAAATTAAAAAATTAAAAAGCGTCATCACAATTCTTGACAACATCAAAAATACAAATAGCATTTTCAGTGTTGCTGACTCATTTATAATTATGTAATTGCTGCCTAATCTGTGTTAGACACTGTCATAAGTACTGTCATAAGTACTGTGTTCAATTAAAAGATGTGGTTCATGCCCTCGTAAAACTTTAATACTTTGTAGAAGGGAAAAGTATTTACAATAGTCCCATAGAGTGACTATATAATAGTTACAAGATGTAAAAGTGCTTTGAAAAAAAAATATGGAGCAAAATAGGAAATTATTACAATCAGACATCAAGACATGGAATGGGTAGTAGTCTGAGAAAGTCTCTTGGTGGAAGCAATACTTCAGTTAGAAAAATTTTTCCCAGGCAAAAGAAACAGCATATATAATAACTCTAAGCCTGGAGAGAGTTAATTCTTTGGAGGAATAATATAAATGTGGTTGCCCTGGAGAGATCACAGGAGTGGTATTACAGAGGTAGACAGGGGCCATCCTCAAACATTTTGCATAGGATATCATGATAAGGATTTTATATTTTAGCTAAAATAGGATTGGAAACTATGAAAAGATTTTGAGTAGGACAATTATCTTTTTTTATAAGCATATTAAAAAATCACCTCAACTATGATGAAAAAGAGATTACTGCTTTTAGTATTTTCTGATGATTCCATAAGTCCAAAAGTGAAAAAAGCAAATATTCGTCAGTGACCACCACCACATGGTCAGTACATTCTTCATGTGTATGTTCTTTACATCCAAAACGTCAATAAGGTGGAATGTTACAATCCTAAAATTATAAGCTCACAGTATCCAAGAGGATAAGTAAAGTACGTTCTTCAGAGAAGAGATTTCAATAAAATTCTGAATGCTGAGAGCAAATGAAGTAACAAGTGGTGAACTAGGACAGCAATAGCTAGAGCTTCTAGTACAAATGGAAGGACTGAAATAGCAAAGACTTGTCATAGGAGAACCCTAGGAAAAGTAGAAACTCGAGAGTCCTGTATACAATGAAGTGTGAGATCGATGTATAGTTCTAAGCAAGAGGATTCAATATATGGCTTCTGTATATGAGCACAATATTCTATTATCTCTTCTTTTGTACCATCTCATTAAGGCCTGGAAGCTAGGCACACAGACAAAGATTTAAAGGATTCTTTTCTAAAGCAATTGAATGCCATGTATAAATTGTTGTTTTTGTTGAACCCATCCTGTGACAAAGCTTACCACTGACAAAATCCTACAAGTTCCAAACCAACTTTTTATTGTATCATTTTTAAATATGAAAGAACAGGGGCACCTGGGTGGTTCAGTAGGTTAAGCATCCAGCTCTTGGTTTCAGCTAAGGTCATGATCTCAGGGCATGATATTTAAATAATAATAAAATATTAATATCAATATTAATAAAATAGAAATAAATATAAATGTTTATTTATTTCTAAAGATTTTATTTATTTATTTGACAGAGAGTGAGATAGAGTACAGAAACACAAGCAGGGAGAGGGAGAAGCTGGCTTCCCGCTGAGCAGAGAGCCCGATATGGGACTCCATCCCAGGACCCTGGGATCATGACCTGAGTGGAAGGCAGACGCTTAACGACTGAGCCACCCAGGCCCCCCCATAAATAAATCTTTAAATATGAAAGGACATCCTAGGAACAGTAGAACAATGAAAGACTGAGATTTTAAAAGTGAATCTAAAGCAGTTTCTCAGTCATGGCACTATTGACATCTTGGAAATACTATACAGTAAAAACCAATAGTGTCCATCCTACTTGTGATAGTTAAAAATGTCTTCACACGTTACCAATGTCCCAAGGGGACTAAATCATCTCCAGTTGAGAACCACTGCTCTGTAGGAAACAGATTGAAGAAAAGAAGATAATTTTAAATAATTGTATTTCCCTTAAACACTGCATTCACAGTATAAGAAAAATATAACATAAAAAGCAAATAGGAACAAAGAAGCTCTTAAAAATCAGTACTTCTAAATTAAATAAAAAATAATTGACAACTTAGAAAAGTCGTGTAATACACCAAAGATATGGAACCAAAGGATAAAATGAGGGAAGATATACTCATGAAAGACCCAAAATACAGAGAGAGCAAAGAAAATAAAAGCTAATAGAAATTTCTCAGAAAGGTGTCTAGGCTACATAGACTTGACAAGTGCTCAAAGAGTAAGTGACTAAAGACTTTGAAAGGTAAAGAATGGAATCTACAGAGAAAGAGAATTATCATATGATCTCCCTGATACAAGGAAGTTGAGAGGAAACATGGGAGGTATGGAGATAGGAAGGGAATAAATGAAACAAGACAGGATCAGGAGAGAGACAAACTGTAAGAGACTCTTAATCTCACAAAACAAGCTGAGGGTTGCAGTGGGGCGGGGGGGGGGGAGAGTGGTGGGGTTATGGACACTGGGGAAGGTATGTGCTATGATGAGTGCTGTGAAGTGTGTAAACCTGGTGATTCACAGACCTGTACCCCTGGGGCTAATAATACATTATATGTTAGTAAAAAAATAAAATAAAAAAAAAAAAAAAAAAAAAAAAAGAATGGATTCTAAACCTTCCCTGGAGAAGTAGTATCCATACAAATTAATGAGAATTACATTTGAGTCACATTATCATAAACAGGGAAGCAGCTTGAGATCAAAGAAGTTATAACGTTATAAATCTAACAGAAAATGATCTCAGAAGAAAGGACTGAGGTAAAAGGAAGAATGTAAGTAAATACTGCATTCATATGAGTAAATCAAAGAAACAAACTCAGACAAAAATTATCTTATTAAACCGAACTATAGCAGCATGTGATCTGTGGAGAGTGGGAAAAGTTAATGTCTTCCAAAGCTTTTGCTTTGTTGAGGACGAAGATAAGTAAGTAACTTCAGATTTTTAGCCTCATTGACTTAAGTAGCACGGTAAAGTTTCTAGCACAACCACTAACATAAAGAATGCATAAATTCTAAAATACTAGATGGAAAAGTTGAAATAAGAGAAAAAAGTCCTATCAGAATAAGGCAAGAAAAGATAAAAACAATGTAAAATGGCAGGGGGAGGGGGACAAATGGAAGAGACAAAATATGGAGGTAGAAATAAATCCAAATATATCAGGAAAGCTTTTCCTTACCTTCAGCTAAGGTGTTAGGTCCTTTCTAGGAAACAAAGGCTGCGTTGGGGTAAGGCCCTCTCCTCATCTGGTGATTAGTGCCGTTCCCAGGCAGCCCCCGCTCAGTCTTCTCCTGTACCTTGAGCTCTCCTGCATCTGCTCATGGCCCTCATCCTGCATTGTGATGAGGTGACAATACTGGAGGATAAGATCGATGCCCTCATTAAAGCAGCAGGTGTAAATGTCAAACATTTACGGCCAGGCCCTTTGCAAAGACCCTGGCCACAGTCTGTCTATATGGGGAGCCTCATGTGCAATGTAGGAGCTGGTGGACCCATCCCAGCAGCTGGTGCTATACCAGCAGCAAGTCCTGCTCCTTCCACCACTGCTGCCCCAGCTGAGAAGAAAATGGAAGCAAAGAAAGTAGAATCAGAGGAGTCTGATGATGACATGGGCTTTGATCTTTTTGACTGAACCTCTTCTGTAACCTGTCCAATAAAAAGCTGAACTCTTTAAAAAAATTAAAAACAAATCTATCAGGCATGATGATGAATGAAAATAACTTTGCCAGTTAATATCTAAAGATTGGCTGCTGTGCCCTGTTTCTAAAAGCCATAACTAATATATAGGAAGACAGAGGAGATGAGAGGAAGGATGACACCAAATATATACTAAATACCTAGAAAAAGGATTATTCATATTAATATCAAACAAAATGGATTAATGTCTCATAAAATAACAAATATATGAGCAAAAAGTAATCTAATTTTGAAAAAAAATCCATTGCATTATAGGACAAAAACATGCCTGAATGAAATATTTGATATTCAAGTAAACAAAATTATAGAATATAAAATATCTGAACATGAGTATGCAACTCTTTAAGAAAATGCATTCTTAAAGTATAGTTAATATGTGTTACAACTGATCGGATTTGACATTTGGTAAGTATGGTGGTGAGACTGATATGCTTGGAATGCATTCCAAGCATATCATCATGCATTCCAGTGCACAATGCAATTTAACTTAGAAATCGGTATCACAATACAAAGTATAGAAATCTTAAAATGCACTTTTAAATAGCACCAAATAAACTTATATATAACATAAAAATGGAAGTCAATGGAAATATGTATTAAAATAATGGATAATGATATATTAAAGAAAAATGATAGATTTAGTATTTCTGTTAGAAAAGAATAAAAAGATTAAAATAGTAAGCAAAATAGCTAACTTAATTCTGAGAAGGAACATTAAATAAATCCAAAGAAGGCAGGAACCACTTAAGAAATTAATGGACTAAAGAATAAAGATTCAAGGAGAAAATAAACAAAAACAAAAAGTTGACAATAAAAAAAAAAAGCACCATTTGAAAAGAGTAATAATAGAGATACATTTTCATCAAGAAGAAACAAAGATAGATACATATTAAAGTAAAGAATGAAATAAACACTCATATAACCATTATGCACAGTTTATCAAATATAATCATTAATCTGTTTCAACAATGTCTATTTTTCAAAAACTGTTTTCATTTCTTATATTCTTCAAATTTTGCACATAAAACTATTGTTTTATCTTTTCCCCCAGCTTTATTGAGCTAAAATTGACAAATAAAAATTATATATATTTACAGTATACAATGTGATGTTTTAATATACATATACATGTGCAATGATTACTGTATCAAGCTAATATGTATTCATCACCTCACATAGTTACCAGCGTGTGTGTGTGTGTGTGTGTGGTGAGAACACTTAAGATCTACTCTCAGCAAATTTCAAGAATATAGTATATGTTTATTAACCATAGTTACCAAATATATGTATATGCATGTATATACACTTTTTTTTTTTCAGAACAAAGTCTTAGGCAAAGGACAAATGTTTTCATTATTTATCTCAATACTCTGGTCTATGGGATATTATATGGCATCCAGAGCTCTACCAGGGAAATCACAGAATATCTCTGATTTTACCAGTCTGTATTCATCAAAGTTTAAAAGCGTGGATGATAGCTATTGTCCTTTGTTACCATAAAGATCTGAAGTAAAGTTTTTCTTTCCTTTTTGTACCTTATACTTACCGCATTTTTATATTTATTTATTTATTATTATTATTTTTTAAATTTGATTTATTTGACAGACCGAGATCACAAGTAGGCAGAGAGGCAGGCAGAGAGAGAGGAAGGGAAACAGACTCCCCGCTGAGCAGAGAGCCTGACAAGGGGCTCGATCCCAGGACCCAGGGATCATGACCTGAGCTGAAGGCAGAAGCTTTAACCCACTGAACCACCCAGGTGCCCCTACTTACCACATTTTTAAAAAAGATTTATTTATTTGAGAAAGAGGGGCGGGGCAGAGGGAGCGAAAGTCTTAGGCAGACTCTGCACTGAGCAAAGAGCCCAATGCAGGGCTGCATCTCTCCACCTGAGCCTAAACCAAGAGTCAGACATTTAACCAACTGTGCCACCCAGGTGCCCCACCACATTTTTTATTGAGATAGACTTGTGTAAGTTTAAGGAGTACTGCCTGTTGATTTGATTGATTTGATACACTTAAATATTGAACTGTGATTACCACCATGCCATTATTTAACACTTCCAATAGATCACATAATTATTCTTTTTTGTGGTGAGAACATTTAAGATCTCATGGAAACTTTGAAGTATGGTATTAATAATGACTGTTATCACTAAGCAGTACATTAGATCTCCGAAATTAATACACCTTCTAAACTGAAAGTATGTGTACACTTTTACAAGATCTCCCAATTCCTCCACCCCACAGCCCCTGGTAACCCAGCATTCTATTCTGTTTCTATAAGATCTACTTACTTAGATTCTGCATATAAATGATATTGTACACTATTTGTCTTTTTCTGTCTGACTTATGTTACTTACCATACTACCCTCAAGGTCCAGAAGTGTTTTTCTTCAAAAATTATAGCTAATGGGAACTCATAAATATAGATCTTTCTATGATAATAAAACTAACCTTCTAAATATTAAGGAGCTCAGAAAATAGTATAATTTTCTCATAAAAAAGAAATGTAGTGTAAAAAGGTAAGGGATTATCAGTGATCATTACTTTGAAAGAAAAAAAAAAGAGGCCTTTGAGGAAAAGTGTGTGGATAATAGTATATCCCATTATATTTTGAAGGCCCACCGAAGAGTGAAAGTGCTCTGTGGATTTCTCTAATTGCCTCAGCCATTCTGCCTGGCTGTGATCAGAGGCATGCTTTTGCCATCGAATGAGTATTTTTTTTTTCACCAGACAAGGGGATGTTTTTTCTTGTAGTTAAAAATTATCATTTTATATAAACTGTGAATCTATTGTTATTATGTAGCTGCTGAAATAAATGCGTGCCTTATATTCTATACTTTCATTGTACATGATAACATAATTGTTTCATCTATACAAAATAAGCGTTATTTTAACCTTCAAAATTATACAAGTATTTCCCTTATCAGCATGCTTTATTGCTAGTAACTACTGCTAGTTTTCAGTTGGCTTTCTTTGATATTGCTAGTGCCTTAGTTTTAGAGTTGAATGAATGAGTGAATGAACAAATGAATGAACAAAACAATTAGATGTATGATAAGGCTTCCAGTAAGATTTTGTGTATATGCACAGAAGTATATGAATATTTTTAAGCAAATATTCAAAATTCTTCTCAATGAAATTAAGAGTTGCATATGCTGTGGTATCCTGGTGAGGGCAGCAAAACATTCAGCCTAATTTTAAAAGGAAATAGTTCTGTGCAAACTTCAAGTTATTACAAAATCCAAAATGTAGCTCTTCAGTCCAAGAGGAAGTATTCAAAGACAAAACAACTATACTTCTCATCAAAACAATCACTATGTCATCACTATTTTCTAAATCACAGTAGCTCTTGTATTTATTCATCCGTTCATTCGTTCATACTATCTATCTATCTATCTATATCTCAAAGTCATGGACTTGTATGATCTTAGGAACTACCTCCTACAACCTCAAAAGATAATAACATTCCTGTAATTGAGAAGTAAAAGGACACACAGTCCTATTAATTATGACTAAATTTCAATTGCATATGCAGCATATATTTTTTCTATTTTCTATTTTAATGATTTATTTAAAGCATCCCACACCTTCAAATATGTTTTGTGGTATATTCAAGTGGGTAATTGTAATAGCATGTTCTGATATCTAATATGAAGGAATGTTGGAAGACAGTCTATAAAATCATTGGATTTTTATTTCAGTGTACTAAAGCTAAATATTATATTTTGATGGACTATAAACATGTTAGCAGCTGAATCAGTAACATTTATTGTACAGATACTTCATGGTTTTAACAAATATGTACTTGGTACTGTCTCACAGTAAAAAAGAAATTGTACAAATATAAGAAATCTTAGAAATGCATTATTTTATTGACTTGACAATTGTTTGGGAATTCATTGCACAAGTGAGTGGATTTTTCTTTTTCTTTCTTTTCCCCTTTCTGTCTTTCTCCTTTTTTTCTTTCTTTCTTCCTTTCTTTCTTTCTTTTTAGGTATATGCTTTAACTGAAAACCTACAAATAATAGTAGTGAAGCCAGGGCAGGTAGAATGAGGAGGGAGGCATAGAGAAACTTGTATGAGTTTGAATGTGCTTTCGGAGTTTTTATTCTGAAAAAAATAGAAATGGCTTTAGAAATCTTAAATGGAATCTTATAATTTTCAGCCTTTTCAGTGAGATACACTGTGATTCTAGTTACTTCAGTGGTAATAATGATTTTGTGGAAAACACTTTTTTTTTTTTTTTTAAAGTTGGCTCCATGATTCAATGTGGAGCCCAATTCAGGGCTTGAACTCAAGACCCTGAGATTAAGACCTGAATTGAGATCAAGAGTCAATGCTTAAACACCTGAGCCACCCAGGAACCCTTGGAAAACACTCTTTTGACTGCCAGTATTCCATTGTACACACATGTGTCTTGCATGATATCCTGTTAGTTTTTATTTTAAAAAGTGATTTTCATTTATGTTTAATTGATACTATAATTTGAAATTTAAACACATACTTCCAGATGCTGAGGTTCAGAAATTATGAATTTCTTCTATATTCAGAGCCACTAAGGGAAAAATAAGTTAGCAATGTTATCGTCTCTTATTTGACACATAGAATTACAAATTGGATGTTGTTTTTATTTTTATCATGCGAAACCGAAGAATAAATGTGTACTGTGAACTTACCATGGATGAGTGTAAAGCACAGTTCTGTTTCAAAGTATCTTTAGCTTTGGCAAGAAAATCAGGCATAGATATTTTATAAACTAATGAAAAATGAGATGTAAAGTAATTCTATAAAAGGAAATTTATAATTTGTAGACCCATAAGTAGCAAAGATATAAAGTGAAAAAGTTCAGAGGAGTTAATCCAGAATTGCAATGGTCATCCATTTTTTTGTTTAAAAATTTATCTTGAGTATCTACTCTGTTTATTCCTGTTTCCCATGGGAATGTCTGGGGAGGACATATAGTAGTCAGAGGGTCTTTTGATGAGCATAAAATCAGAATTAAAAAGCATGTAAGTGGATGTGCTTCCCAGGACTCACTTTTCCCCTTAACATTCTTGGATGTGAAGAATTTTGCCAATACATTTTACTCTGTGAGTCTCCTTTTATTTTGCTCCGTTTCTAATGCTTTTCTTTTGTTTTTAAGTTTCTTGCCACGATACTACTCTAATGGTATCTGTACAGGTCTTTACCTAATAAGCTGGTCTTTAAGGTGGCGTGACATGTTTATCATAATTTGTGTACCTATAAAAGTATAAATTTCAGGGAATAATTAGTGAACAAACTTTGTTATTGCCACTCATACCATTGTATCCACCATATCATTATTCTGAGTACTGAACTATGTACATACATATGCATATACATACACATATATACATATGTACATAAATTGTTTATAATTTATAATGGAACATCGGGCATACCTATGTTGATAACTATCATGAGACAGAAATGGAAATTTGTTCTATGGATTCTAGTAGTTTACACTTAGATTTATTGGGGAGTAAGCACTAAAAAAAAAAAAAGGAACTAATGTTTTGCAAGCTTTTCTCTGAGTCTCGTGTTCGACTTTTGATACTATTTTGACAGGTCCCATCCTCCCCAAATTTATTGAAATTCAATCAGTATACAAAAAGTGACATATAATTAATGTATACAATTTGATGAGTTTGGACATATTTATACACTTATGTTACCATCACCACAATCAGATATACAGGGTAATAAATATATCCATTATTTCCAAAAGCTTGCTTGTGTCCCTTTGTTTCTGTTTATGTTGGAGGGGCTAGACTAAGAACATTTAACATGAAATCTACCCTCAACAAATTTTTAAAAAATATTTAACTTATTTATTTGTCAGAGAGAGAGTATAAGCAAAGGGAACAGCAGGCAGAGGGAGAAGCAGGCTCCCCACTGAGCAAGAAGGCTGAGGCTGGGCTGGATCCCAGGACCCTAGAATCGTGACCTGAGCCAAAGGCAGACACTGAACCAACTGAGCTACCTTGGTGGTGTCCTACCCCGAGCAAATTTTTAAATGCATGATAGCTATTGTTAACTATAGTCACTGTATTTTCACCATGATCCTAGCAAACATAAATACTCCATGATATAAGAATACATAGTCATACATTTTTTAAAATATTTTACAAACAGTAAAAAACAAGTAAAATAATGGCCACTTAGATAACAAAGACAGTGATTCACAGTTTACAACATTCTTTTGTGTCCATCACTTCCCTTAATCTTCAGAGTATAGACATGAAATGGACAGGGCAGAGATTGTACAACTGATAAATTGTTCCTCTTCTATTTTCTGAGCTGCAAAATGTAGTGATTAAATTTATCTTTAAGCATTAATTAGTATTCTTTGAGATCTCAATTCTCTTCTACCTCTTTTGATTGGTTTTGGCACTTTTAAAAAATTTTTTTAGCATTTTTAATTTGATAGTGTCTTATACTTTACATTTCAATGGTTGGCTAAGATTGAAAACTACTCCTTTGTCTTCTATTCGTATCATCTTTTCAGTTCTTAACACAGACAGATATTTTGAAATCTATGAAGAAAAGACATACTGGTGGTGAGTACTCAGCTAATATTAGAAAACTTCCCTTTCTGAGGCACCTGGGTGGCTCTGCCAGTTAAGTATCTGACTCTTGATTTCACCTGGGTGGCTCTGCCAGTTAAGTATCTGACTCTTGATTTCACCCTCTCTTAGGGTATTGAGATCCAGCCCAGATTTAGGCTCTGTGCTATGTGTGGACCCTGCCTGGGTTTCTCTCTTCCCCGCCCCTCCCATTCCTCTCTCCCTCTCTTTCTCTCTTTTCCTCTTAAAAAAAAAAAAAAAGCCCCTTTCTCCTTTTCTTTTTGCTCTCACTCATTTATTAATGCAAACTTCAATATATACAATGATAAAAAAAATTCAATGGTCCACATCAAAACATTGTTTCATATAAGTAAGAAGATAAGTATTGCTTCTAAAGTATTATTTCTGAAGGCATTGGCATTTGTGTTTTTCACCCAGCTCTCGAAATATTTCAGATTTATCATCATTCATGGCACAAACAGTTATGAGCATTTTTTAAGCTTCTTAACCTTTTATAAAAAGCAGACTGACAGATACTATAATGTTACTTGGAAGGAGTTTATGAAGCATACAGAGTCCATTTATCTTTGCAGACAATTAAGGATTTAAACATGGATTAAGCCATGCAATCAAGTAGTTTGTACATAGATTATTTGGTCTTGGAACCCTATCAAATTATTTGAGTGCAGTAGTGTTATTTCACCAAAAGCTATTACAGGAACAGCCTTAAAAACTCATTCCTGTATTTTCTCCAAGGAGTTATTAAGTCATTCACAATATCACCATTTTTCAGTGTCTTCTATACAAAAACTTACACTGAAAATATCCACTTAAATTCAGTACTTCTCAAAAAATGAGTTTTTCTTAAGGAAACCACAGTTTTGTCCCCATATTACAAAGTAGCTCTCCATATAGTATTTACTTTCAGAATTTGGCCACCCACTAAATGATATTGAAAAATACCTTGTACCAAGTGCACATATTTATAAATGGAAATAGACTATTGGAAAGGAAGAAATGCTTGGTTAAAAGAACAGAGCATGAGCTGTGGTGATTAATAACATATAAGTATAACTTTTTTTATTATGCTATTGTACTGGTTAAGTGTGGAAAGAGAAAAAAAATTCACAGCAATTCTATCAGTTGGACATCCCATAAGTGATTCTGCAGATGTGAATGCACTTTACCTATAAGCATGCTCTTATCAACTAGCAGAAGTGTTATTTTCTGTTTTCTTTTGGACACCATAATACTCAGGAACAAATGCATAATCAAAATGCTTCCTAGGACCTACAGTCTTCAGGTTCAGTCCTGATGGCCTTTTCCAACTTGTTTTCTCCCTACAGATATGTCTGTATTTTGCTATTTTATTGTATATATTTCCTATAAACTCCCACAAATCCTTTGTGGCACCAGGCATGCCATTAATTAATTGCTTAACTCTGTACAGATGCACTGTGCCAGGCCCTCTGCCAGATGCTGGAAATACGAAGATAAACATGACACAATCCCTTTTTTCAAGGAGTTGAAAATCTAGCCAAAGTGGATCCCATTTTTATGGTACTTTGGAATATAGCAAGCTCTCCCACATCATCATATTTGATATACACACATGGGAAATTTAAAAAGTGCATTAGAAGTATGTTTACTCTTCCTGGGCACTGAACTGCAACAATTATTTTGTTCCATAATCGATCCACTGGGAGGATGTAGCTAATGTGTAAAAACTCAAATGTGAATAGATGTGTTATCCTGGGAGCATAATTTTGGTGAAACTCCCCTCAATTCTGCACTGTTATTGGATTTTGATTTTGCTTCCATCATTATCAAATCTGAAGATCTAGTATTTATCTTATAGATAATACCAATTGTGTACCACTTCTGCATTGCTTCATAAAAGGTAATTGCATTACCTCCAATCCAATAAAACAGAATGAGAAGAATCCAGAGCCAAAGATCAGAGTGAAATGATACCATATTAAGAAAAACCGGGTGCCTGGGTGGCTCAGTGGGTTAAGCCGCTGCCTTCGGCTCAGGTCATGATCTCAGGGTCCTGGGATGGAGTCCCGCATCGGGCTCTCTGCTCAGCAGGGAGCCTGCTTCCCTCTCTCTCTCTCTGCCTGCCTCTCCATCTACTTGTGATTTCTCTCTGTCAAATAAATAAATAAAATCTTTAAAAAAAAAAAAAAAGAAAGAAAAGAAAAACCTCTATATTTATTTATATTTTTATGCCTTTAAATATTTTAAATATGTAAAACAAAATGATGTGATGACCATTTACCAAATTTTATATATATATATATAAAATTTTATATATATATATATAAAATTTTATATATATATATAAAATTTTATATATATATATATAAAATTTTATATATATATATATATAATTTGATTCTTATCATGCAAAATACAAACTACAGCTATTTATAGGTCCTACTGCTTCCCATGGTTTTGTGTTGTAATTGATGGCATTTTAAAAATAGATTTTAAAGCAAGTCCATTTATTCTGCCATTGATTTATTGATTTGCTCCCCTCCTCTTCATGCCATTGGTGAGGGAATCAGGTTCTAGGGTAGTGGCTTTTCCATCCTCTAGCTTGGCCAAACCACAAGACCTGACATGGTTGATAATTGACATTGACAGCAGGGGAGCTAGTGCAGCAAACCATTTGCCAGAGACATGTGTGCTGGTACTAGTTGTAATAAGACTAAAATGAAAAAAGAAAAAAAAATCTCCTTTGCATAGATTGGGAGAGCAATTTCAACATGTCTTTTGATTGACATGCTTGCAGATGTTTAAGATCTGTGAAGCAAACTGTAATTTATGGAAAGCGGATTTTTGCATCCTGTTGATTTCCCTTAGAAACATTTCACTGAAATATGACATTTGATTTTGATTTTTCACGACCACCTCAGAGACAAAATGTTATGTGCTGTCTCCTAATGCTATTAACATATTCTGTGTGCTGGTAGTGACTATCAGCAAGTCTTTCATCAGAAACACCAAGAATTGTAAATATGTTCCTAAACAAGTGGCAAATCTAGAAATAGATCATACATTTTTAGTGAGAGTCATTTCACCCAAAAGGGGAAAAATAGACTCCAAAATATTGGAGTGACAGACTGTTAGATATTACAATGGTTTTTGAACCTCTATAGGGCCACAGGACAAATAGGATATATAGAATAATCTCTGTTATGAAAATTTCATGGGTGCAGGATTAGGAGAAAAAGAAGTCTGAAAAGGCTTTAGGGTTGGAAATAAAATGGTTTAAAAAAAAAAAGTTAAGAAACAATAGTATAGGGGCACCTGGGTGGCTCAGCCAAATGAGAATCTGCTTCCGTTTAGGTCATGAGCCCAGGGAGTCTGCTTTTCCCTCTGCCCTTCACTAGGCTTGTGCTTTCTCTCATTTGTATTCTCTCTCTCTCTCAAATAAAAGAATAAAAAAAATTTTTTTAAAGAAACAATACAATAAACCCAGTCATTTAGGGTTTGAAGCTATATACTTAGTTTAACTAGAACTAATTTATCAAGCAAAGGACAAAATTTTGCTGAACTGGTAAAACTATAAATAAAATAAATACAATACTGTGCTAAATAATCATCTTCTAGAGAGTTTCTTAAAGGTGTTCTTTTAAAATAAGAACTGAAAACAAGTACAGCTATAAAAATTTCAAATAAGTTATTACCACTACTTATTTTTAGATGTAAATAAAGGATTAAAAGCATGAGCAAAATTATATGTTTTTAATGTATTATGCTTTAATTAATATATTTATTTCCAATTTCAAAGGGGTTAGAATATTTGATAATTATCAGTAAGATATTTTCATTTCAAATTAGTAACATTTATTACAGTTCCAAAGACGAGAGGCATTAAAGTCTAAGAAATTTTTATTGTGTATTTATTTTAATTATTATTTCCACTTAGATCCTAAATCAAAGGGACAATATTTACAATTTATTGTAGCCATATTTTTCAAAGACAGTTATTTTTATGCAGATTGTATGCTCACAAATAAACAATTGAAAGTAGTTAAATTCAAAAAGATTACAAATAAGGTAACAAATTAAGCTAAATCCAACCAGATTCAAGCACTTTGAGGTCAATTACAGTGATATGTAAAAATCAATGGCTGTGTACAAAGGCATTTTAGAAAGTTACTGTAAAACAAACTTTTGCTAAATCTACCTTTAGTTAGAACCTATTCTACAAAAAAAAATCTTTTTCAAGAAAACAAGTTACTGTATGAGTTTTAAAATGCAAATCTAGTATCTAATGTAATAATTTCTGACATAGCTATTAAATTTGCTTTCTTTATTTAAAGGTTTTCATTATATTTGAAATAATCTATGCACATATATTTTCCAAGCCAGTCAATGAAATTTTTTTAGCATGATAATTTCAAGCTGTGCCATGCTGAAAAGAGGAGTAAGTAAAAAAAGGAAGGCAGAAAGAGAATATTATAAGGATTATAGACAAAGGATAGAAATTGTCCATTTTTTATACAGAATCTTATGTTCTCAAAAATAAGTTATTCCAACTTAATTGGACTAAAATAATAAACAAATGATGATAAATAAAATTAGTCACTTTTCCAAAATTCATACTAATTGGAAACTACCAGCTAGAGACAGAAAACCACACTTCAGAAAACATATTAACCCACACAAACATATGCATGTATACTTATATCTGTGTGTATGTATGTATTGGTACATATACTTGTTTATATTAACTTATATTAGTAGGTACTAGATATGACATCACATCCTAAGCTAAGTGATAGCCTTAGAGGACAAAGGCTTTGAACAAAGCAACATATCCCAGGAAAGGGATACCTCACTGCAATTTAGATATTAATTTAAGCTTGAAGTAATTGGAAATTTATAAATATGTTTAATGAATGGCTGTAAGTATGTTTAATAAATGGCTTGTTCAAGAAGAAACAGAAATGTAGCTAGTTAGCCTAGCTGCAGGGACACAAGTAGAATGAGAAATAACAAAATTCTCTCAAGGGAATTATGCAAGCCATGCAGCATCATATGTCAACATCAGCTTACCTTCTGTTACCTTCAGTGTAACAATTGAATATATGACCAAACGGCCACAAAGTTAAAACAACCTACCTACTAGGCATAGAGCCTACAGTCACCTACAGTGACACTGTGGGTTTTCAAACGTGATTACGAAGTTTAAATTCCTGTTCTGCATGCCTGTCCCATCATAGCCTGAAACCCTGAACCATCTTTGGGTCAAAATAGCGCCAAATTGCCTACTTTTTTGTACAATTTTTTTTGATAAACGAGCATTAGAAAAAGGATTGGTAGAATTTGGGGGTAATAACCAACACAAACCAGACTTCCCTAGAAGAATAAGAAGGTGTAGTTAATCAGTTCATCCCACTTCAGATCAGTTTGATTTCCTGATTTACTCAGGCAGAAAAACCATGTAGAGAAAGGTAAATGAGTAGCTCCCAGAATTTCTGGAAAAATCAGAGAACCAGGTTGGGTACCTGGGCAGGAAGGAAAGTGGCCCCATAATCAAAATTGGTTGGAATTCTGCTGTAGCACTCCTCCGCTGAGGATGGTACTGCCAGTGCTCTATCCAGCAGCAAAAAGCTTGCAACAATGCCTTCCTCAACCCTGGACCCTGAGATGTTCCCTGCCGCAGCTGTGGAGGATATTCTCATTACTGCCATTGCTACTGCAGCCAGAGGTAATTCTTCTTTTTTTTTTTTTTTTTTTTAAAGATTTTATTTATTTATTTGACAGAGAGAAATCACAAGTAGATGGAGAGGCAGGCAGAGAGAGAGAGGGAAGCAGGCTCTCTGCTCAGCAGAGAGCCCGATGCGGGACTCGATCCCAGGACTCTGAGATCATGACCTGAGCCGAAGGCAGCGGCCTAACCCACTGAGCCACCCAGGCGCCCCCAGAGGTAATTCTTTCACTAATTTTCCAACGTGTCAACAGGTCTAATTTCAACATCCAGACACGTGAGTCTGATTGGCCAGACCGAGTCATATGATCTGCCCTAGCTACCTGCAGATCTGGGAAAATGGGTGCCTAATGTTTTTATCACTTACGATAATATATGTGGTTTATCTCTAAATAAGACTTAAACGGTGGGAATTTGACTAGTATCAGGAATGGAGTAAGAGATTCCCCCATAAGCACAGTATATCGCAAAGTATGATTTCCTGAGTTTGATGCCAAAGCACATGATATTTTCACTGCTCTAGGCAACTGCTCATGTGAGATAATGCTTTTTCACAGTCTAATAGTTACCATAAATGCAAGAACTGCCAATTCCAACTGATTAGAAAATAACATGTTTCCTAATTTAATAAATAATATTTAATCCCTTTTCCTTGGGCAATTTAATGTCCTATAAGATTTCCATTTTTCATAATATTGAAATCAAAATTAGTTACTAATACATAGTGCTTGTGCAGAAATCTAAAAAAGATGGCGTTGACCTTTTTGTATCCACCCCTTTAATTAAACACTAGCCATCTGATTAGACACTAGCCATCTATGTGATGTAATTTTAATGGCCATCATAAAAAGACCTCGCCTCTCTTAAATGCATTTCTTTACCTGGTTTGCAATAGTGCATGTGATTTTACTTTTAGACATTTATTTCTCTGGATCAAGATATTGTATATCAAGAATCAAGAGTGAGAATGTAAGTTGTGGTATTGTCCATCTTATAATTTTGTATTCTGGTGTTTTGTATGCAGTAGGTAGAAAATGATACATTGTGCTTGCAGCATATATGTGTTTGTGTGTAGTGAGTGTGCATGTGTGTGTGTGTGTGTGTGTGTGTAAAAATAAATTAGTTATTTTAACCCTTTTTTTAAACTGATGAAACCGAATATGGGTATAATATATTTTTTAAATAGTGTATCATCTTGACATCACATAAACACTTGAAAGACAGATGGTCAAATTTTGTCTTGAAATAAGTCCCAAGGAAGACATAGTAATGTATATGACAAAATAATAACACAACTAGTGGGACAAGGAGAAAGACAAAGAAAGAAAAGATTTTATAAAAGAAAACAAGAGGAAAAGAAAAGATAATTTAGCTTCTTTAAGATTTTGCTGTAACTGTGAAAAGACTAACAGAATAGCAAATAATACTTCATTTCTATATATTTTTAAAACCTGATCAATAATCTGAGAAGTTGACCTCACTGGGTCTACAGACTTTCATGATTTTTTAATCTTTTATATTCACAACAGCTAATTTCACAAGCCACGTACTCTCACAAAAGCAGCAATGTGTCCCTATCTTTAGCATCGTCACACATTTATTGTCATCCAGGTGCATGGTACTGTACTAACTCTTATGGGATACACAAAATGTAGGCTAAAAACTCATTTTCTTGAGAATAAAAGAATTTCATAAATGTATGCATGATAATACAGGAAAAAATATATGAAGTGCACATAATGCATGGAAAACATGAAACCTAAAAATGTACCTAAATAACTCACAGATTGTATCACTTTCCCAGGTAACTAGTTTGTGAATTAATCCTGTCTCTGAGCTTTCTGACTCTTATGGTCTGTCCTATTCAGTTCATCACTACTCACATACTGCTTTATTTCACTGATGGAGTGTACATACATATGTATGAGGCACCCAGTACTCTTGCTAGGTGACAGATACAAAAATATAAAAGGGTTTGAGCTCTGTCTTCAAGCATAGTCCATCGTAGTGAGGAATCATTGCTACAAACAATTTTTAAAAGAATATACAACTTACTAGATACTATACTTAATCCAGTAAGGTGAAAGGGACTCAGACACATAGGTGGCTTGGTCTGGGAAGGACTCACAGAAGTAATTTTAAGCTAAAATATATCTTAAATTTGAAAAAAAAATGAGAAAGCAAACATACTCAATAAGTAATCATAAATTGAAAACTATTTGCTCAAGTAAATGGGTCAGCATTGGCTTCACTTTAAAAGTACTGACCAATTGGAAAATATTTTAAATAATGATAAATAGTGTTGGCAGGGGTTTAAGAAAACAGCAGATCTCATCTACTGCTGGTAGAATATAAACTGGCAAAATTTTTGAGTAAGCAGCTTGTCAGTTTGCATCAAAAGTCTTAATATTTTTCTTACACTTTGACCTGGCAATTCTACTTCTAGGAATCTGTAATAAAATAAATAATAATGTTCACAGTGATCTATGCGCAAGGTTGTTCTTTGCAGCATTACTTATGAAAGCAAATATTTTGGTAAGAACCCAACAATGTGAAGTAGTTCAAAGAATTACTCTAGGTCATTCATAGGAATTCAGCCTCTAATATATAATAGTGGTCATTTAATAACAAGGAAATTTATTTATTTGTTAGCAAATAAATGTTAAGTGCAAAAAATATATTGCAAAATATGTGTGTTTATACTAATTTCTAACAGAATTCTGTTAGAATTCTGTATATTTTATTTCACTTTTTTGCTGTTGTTTTCAGTGTTTTCTAAAATCTATACAAGTAACATATATTGCTTTATCTCAAAATGTAATACATTCTTTGTAGGAAACAAAAACAGAATTCTTTATCTGTAAGTATCTGCAGGGTCTTGTTAGACAAATTTTAAAAAGTAGAATATGTTCTGTTAAAAACAACACAACAGACCCAAAATGGAGTTGCTTATGCTAAGTCCTGCATCACCAAACTAAGACATAATTAGTTTTGGCTCTCCCAGAAGTGGAATCTTAAATCACCACTAGTGAGGTAATCTGCCCTAGAGACCCCTGCCATGTTCTGAAGAAAAAGTGACCTTGCCACAGCCAATCTGATTTTTGCTAGTACAGTTTCCTTGTTCCTGTTCCCTTCTGCCTATAAAAGTCTTTCATTTTGTACAGCTCCTCAGATCACTTCACTGTCTGCTAGACAGAATGCTGCCCAGTTCATGAATCATTGAGTAAAGCCAGTAAGATCATTAAAATTTACTCAGTTGAATTTTTTTAATAATTATTAACCAATTTTATTAAAGCACCAATTAATATTAACAATTGTGCATATATATGTTTTCATTTCATTGTAGTATAATGCATAGTTTTATACCGTTGACTCTTGAAAAACCCGGATTTGAACTGATGTCCCACCATTATACAGATTTCTTATGTTAGATACACTATATTACTATAAATGTATTTTCTTTTTTTATGATTTTCTTAATAACATTTTCTTTTCTCTAGCTTACTTTACAGTAAGATACAGTATAAAATACATATACATGTATTAATCAACATGTATTAATCAACTGTTTATTGATAAGATGTCTGGTCAACAGTAGGCTATTAGTAGTTAAATTTTGAGGGAGTCAAAAGTTATACGAGGATTTTCAACTGTGCAAAGGGTTGTTCAAGAGTCAACTGTATATACCTAAGTGTGTTACCCTTTTCAGGCAGATCTTTGTTTGCTTGATTTATGTTAAATTTAAAAAAAGAATTTAAATTAGAATTTTAAAAAAGAAATAAATTAGAATTTCCCTATATACAAATTTATATTTTTGATCAGTATTCTCCTCAATATGTTCAAAATAGTGATTCATATCAGGTTTATTAGACAATGAGACTTAATGAGAAAAATCAGTTCCAGTCAAAGATAACCAAACATTGGGCTCCTGGGTGGCTCAGTGGGTTAAGCCTTTGCCTTCAGCTTAGGTCATGATCCTACAGTCCGGGCATCTAGTCCCGCATCAGGCTCTCTGCTCAGCAGGGAACCTGCTTCCTCCTCTGCCTGCTTCTCTGCCTACTTGTGATCTCTGTCTGTCAAATAAATAAAATCTTTAAAAAAAAAAAAAAGATAACCAAACATATGACCCAAAGCAATATAAATTTAAAGTAATATAAACATAAAAAATAATACTTCAGGACACAAGTAAAAATGTGAAAGTTTTGTTTGTTTGTTTGGTTTTTTGGCTTTTTGGTTTGTTTTTTGTTTTTTTTTTTTTTTTTTTTTTTTGAGAGAGAGAGTGCTCCTGTGCGCCTGCGCCAGGGGTTGGGGAGGGACAAAGGGAGAATAAGACAGAGAATCTTAAGCAGGCTTCATGTCCAGTGTGGAGCCCAGGGTAGTGCTCTTACCACCCTGAGATCTTGGTCTGAGCCAAAAATCAAGAGTTAACTGCTTAACCAACTGAGCCAGTCATGTGCCCCTGTAAGAGTATTTTTATATGTTCTACTTAGTTTATAAATATATTTAGTGTTTATTTCCTTATAAATAAAAGCTACATTTTGACAAGTAACTAAGAAAATATTTTCAACATATATCTTATGGCTTTGCCTTCAGAAGTCACATAATGTGATAATTGTCTTGGCACACCACTCCCAGAAAATTATTTACAATCATACAAAAAGGAAATAAAAAGAAATAGGTGGAAATCTTGCATTCTAAGCATGTTAGTTTCCAGGTATAATTGTTTTATATTCTCATCTCTGAATTAACAGTTGTTATCACAGAAGGAAGAATTCCAGCAACCCCTTTATATTGTGAAACATAGGAAAGGAGACTAGTAGATTAAACTCAGCACTAATGAATTCTATTCTACAGTGCTTATTACATTTATTCTTGGTTTCAAACCCTAGTGACTATGCAAATACCTTAATAAAACATTCCAAGTCCAAATGTGAAAAGTCTAAGGAAGCAAGAGACACTGGTACTTTTCTGAAATTTTTAAGTTTTAGATTTAGAAAACACAGCCTGAAGGGGCCAAAAATTTCAATGAATTAATCTACTAGTAAGGAAACTAACGCATGAACAGATTAACTAAAGCAAAACATTTAGAGCAAATAAGGACTTAAGAGTGAGAATAAAAGTTTAGCTCATTTGTGTGTCGCTGTCACTTTTGGCAAAGTCAACTAGTATTATTCAATCTTGGTAAATTACTCAGTACTCCTCCGTTTCAGTCTCCACATCTATAAAATAGAGTAATACTATCAAAATGACTATACACAAGTTTGCTGTAGTTCTTTCTGGAATAAAAAGCATGGAGGAAGGCTAAAGATGGACTTTCTATATATAATTTTGTGTTTCTTAAAAGGTATTTTAAAATTAAAAATTAAAACTGAACACTTTTAAAATTGTGCAGGATAAATAATGAAAATAAATTAATGTTGGTTATGTTTTCTAGTCTTCCATCTTAAATATGTAGTGCACATATGGAAACATTGGGAAATTTGATCCCACTTGGGGGAAATAGATAATAAACTGGTAATCCTATTTTTAATTGTAATGATTCTGTGCGATATGTACAGCTAACTTTTGTCACTTGATCGATGAACCTATTTGAGGAAGAATAAGAAAATATGAACATTTAATGATACAGTTGAAGTCCTTCTGGCCACAGCCTAGAAACAAAACTACAGCCCTGAGCAAATATTATCAATTCTCATCATCATCTGGAGTATCCTTTATCTCAGGCTCCTGAGATCATCTGTTATGAGAGGCAAAGCAATTGAAGTAGTTCACTTGAGCTCAAATAGATATAGTAGAACCCTTTTAAAAAGAGTTCATGCCTAAGATATGTTTCCCCAAGGCATTAGAAATGTTTAGATCGCATACACATTGTCATATTTTTTTTTAATTTCCTATCAAGAAATTTACTGTTATACCTGAGGAGTTAGCCTTTAGAGGGATGGATATGCTATTCCAGACTGCTTTACTTCTCTGAAATACATTTATTACAAAAATTATTTTTTAAAGAAAAATTTTGTGGGCTCATTAATGAGGGTGCTTTTTCAGCTGAGGTACATGTGTGTCTATGTTCTTGTAATTTTGTATTGAATATCTTCATATGAGTAATATTACCTTAATATTCTTCTGAGATTTGGTTGCTCATCTGGCTATACCAGAGACCTTTTCTTAGAGTGCAGAGATGATAAACTATTTGAGGAGGGTAAAATTGAAAAAAAAAATTGTATCACATTGAAATAGAAAATCCTGATTGTAAATTTTCTAATGTGATGGGTGCTTTGGGAGGCAAGAAGCAGTCAGGGGACAGAGATATAAAGTTTAATGGGTGGGGCCAGGGATGAATTCTGAGTATCAGTTGCTTGTTACCTCAATTCTATTCATTTAAAATCAGCTGAAATATGTTCTTTGGGTCTTTTCATATAAAGTATTTATTCAGCAAGCTGAATAAACGAGTAACCAATTAAGTTTAATAGTGGGATTTTAGATGATTACCATCAATATTTTTCTTTCTAAACAGGGAGCATTTGTCTCTCTCTCTCCTTTAGAGCCTTGCCTACCTCTATCAATCACAGACAATGCAATGCATGAGGCTGCCTTCTTTCATAGGGTGGTTTCTGGAGCCAAGAAGTTTCAGACCTGAGTCCTATTAAAAAGATACAGGAATATCCTTCCCTTCAGGTTAGCTCCTCTTGCACATCTGCACTTCTCAACTGCATAGCAGTTTTCCTGTGACATGGTTTCAGATTAAGCTCTTTCTCTTTCTGCATGTAGTAATGGGTTAAATGAAATAAGAACCGAACTGTTTTAGAAGAGTAATAGGTTGTCTGTAAAAGGCCTCTCTCTCACACACACACACACAACCAAACTGAATGTTCATCCATGCCCTCCTACTGAATTTCACCAGAAGACAATACATTTCATTATATGAAAATATTATATACAGATAATGAAAACTGCCTACCCCTAAGAATTAGCTTCTGGACCCAGGGAAAAAAATTTCTTCTACACTTTCCTGAATTTCCTCATCCTTGGTCCTTCCTGGAATTCTTTAACTCTCTAGCTTTTTCAAAATGCACACATCTTTGAATATTGGATCGCTTACTCAGATTATTAGTAGGCATATTAACAGGGGTCCAACTGTGTAAGACCTAATTAAAAGGGAAACTGATGTAAACATATTTCTGCTTCTACTGAAGAAAGGAAATAATAATAATATCCTATAAATTCAAACCCTAAAATCATGCACTCAAGTTTTAGAATATATTGATGGAAAAGGTGTCAACTCTGTCAAAAAAAAGTCAGCAGAACAGCTGACTTTTCCAACAAGCAGCATTCTCACATTTTCTCCCTTCTCAGATGTTTTTAGAACTTGGTGTTTATAAGCTCCATTTAAGTTTGAGGAACCAGATGATTCCTTCTCTAGCTGGGTGTTCCACCAGCACCAGTGACCCAGAGAAGAGAAACTGCCCACTACCTGCAGATAACATTCACACTGGGCTTTAGAAATCAGTGGTTTCTTTCTGTCTCTCTCTCTACCTCTCTCTCTCTCTTTCCCTCTCTCTCTCTCAAAGTGCAACTGGTTATTTACTTGTAAGCATTTTAAATTCGTCCATATGGATTCGGAAACTTTGTGTGTATGAGAGAGAGAGAGAGAGAGTGTGTGTGTGTATGTGTGTGTGTGGTGCGCGTGCCAGTCTGCCAGTGGGTATTTAAGAGCAATCACGAATCATACTGGGATTTTTTTTTCCTGCTCCCTCCCTCCTTTTCCGGTTCTCAGTGAAAGCTTTAGGGTCTGGATTCAAAGACGCAAGCCATTGCATTGTATTTTCACTTTGCAGACTTAAATAACATCCAAGAAATATCATCAGAGAAACCTAACTCTCAACGACCAAATTGACTAAAATTCTATGCCAAGTTTAAAAAAGAAAAAGTATGTGTCTAAATTATATACCATGCAATAAAAAATCCATACCCAGTTATATTGTTTAAAAAATATATATGATATGACTATATATTCCAAATAACCACTTTCAACATGCCAAAAAAAATTCAAAGACATCAAATAGCATAAAACATTGTACTGCAGAGACGGAAGAAATGCATTTAAAGCACCGATGAAAATGGCGTGCCGTATAATTACCTCAAATTGCTGTTCGCTTGACACCCTGACACTAATTTTATTCAAGCCATTGGGAAATAAATGTTTTAAAAGCACTCCTTTCCAAATGCTGGAGGTAGTGGGGGCTGTGAGGTCGTTAAGGAAAGGAAAGGGTAAAGTTTTCAGCACGCAAAAAGAATTAAATAATCCATTTAAAATAAGCGTCTATATGGATCGACAGCCTTTAATGCCCACATTTTTAACGCTTGCCCTGTACGTGGATTGATTTTTTTTTTTTTTTTTCCTTCAGCATTCCCTCACCAGATGGATTTTTGCTACTGCAGATCAGCAGAGGGTGTCAGATCTTTCAGAGTGCACCAGGCTGGAACAAGCAGAGCTTCTTAGCAACTCTCTTCTACCCCCCTCCCCATTCTCGCGTTCTCTCCCTCCCTCAGAAAACTCGCCCCCCCGCCCTCCACCCCCTCCACGTAATTCTGAAAGAGCAGAATAAAGAGGAGAAAAAGAAAAGAAGAGCTAGTAACCGAGAGCCGGAGCCCAGAAAAAAAAGCTGAAGAGGACCGAAGGGAAGGAAAGGAAAAGGATGGACAGCTACAAAACGCAGCGATTGCGGAAATTTTCCAGCGCCATTGGCTCGGCGGCGTGAGTTCCTCGGTCGGGCGTGATTTCAGCACCGGGGGGACTGGACAGCACCTCGGGGGGACTTCTGGGCAACCTGCAGCCACAGCAAGAACTCCATCAGCCGCCTCAGCTACAGAAGCCGCCGAAAACCCTGCTTTATATCAGAGAGGCAAGGTCAGTCCGACGCACAGCCATGCACAGGCAGTGCGCCTGTACTACGCTGCAAACCCTCTGCTTGTTTCTCTAACATGCACTTGCTTCTAATTACTAGCATTGTTCCTTTCCTGATTAGTGAGGACCACTAGACCAGGTTCTGTAAGAGTGTATTTTTAATTTATATGTATATATTTAACTTCTTTTGTTAATTTTAAAGGGTTGAGGGGGAGTGGGGTTATTTTTTTCTACTTTCTTCTTTTCTTTCTCTTCTTCCTTTCTTTTTCTTTTTTTTCTTTCTTTTCTTTTTTCCTCCTTTTTATTTTTCCTTTTTGCTTGCCTTGCACTACGTGCCTGGATAGTCTGTGGATATAATTATTGACTGGCGCCTGGGTTGTTGCAGTGCGGGGGGGTTAGGGAGGAAGGAATCCGCCCCCACCCCCCCAAACCCTTTTCTTCTCCTTCCCTGGGTTCGGACATTGGAGCACTAAATGAACTTGAATTGTGTCTGTGGCGAGCAGGATGGTCGCTGTTACTTTGTGATGAGATCGGGGATGAATTGCTCGCTTTAAAAATGCTGCTTTGGATTCTGTTGCTGGAGACGTCTCTTTGTTTTGCCGCTGGAAACGTTACAGGGGACGTTTGTAAAGAGAAGATCTGTTCCTGCAATGAGATAGAAGGGGACCTACACGTAGACTGTGAAAAAAAGGGCTTTACAAGTCTGCAGCGTTTCACCGCCCCGACTTCCCAGTTTTACCATCTATTTCTGCATGGTAATTCCCTCACTCGACTTTTCCCTAATGAGTTTGCTAACTTTTATAATGCGGTTAGTTTGCACATGGAAAACAATGGCTTGCATGAAATCGTTCCTGGGGCTTTTCTGGGGCTGCAGCTGGTGAAAAGGCTGCACATCAACAACAACAAGATAAAGTCTTTTCGAAAGCAGACTTTTCTGGGGCTGGACGATCTGGAATACCTCCAGGCCGATTTTAATTTATTACGGGATATAGACCCTGGGGCCTTCCAGGACTTGAACAAGCTGGAGGTACTCATTTTAAATGACAATCTCATCAGCACCCTACCTGCCAACGTGTTCCAGTATGTGCCCATCACCCACCTCGACCTCCGGGGAAACAGGCTGAAAACGCTGCCCTATGAGGAAGTCTTGGAGCAAATCCCTGGCATTGCCGAGATTCTGCTAGAGGATAACCCGTGGGACTGCACCTGTGATCTCCTCTCCCTGAAAGAATGGCTGGAAAATATTCCCAAAAATGCTCTGATCGGCCGAGTTGTCTGTGAAGCCCCCACCAGACTACAGGGGAAAGACCTCAATGAAACCACAGAACAGGACTTGTGTCCTTTGAAAAACCGAGTGGATTCAAGTCTCCCAGCGCCCCCTGCCCAAGAAGAGACCTTCGCTCCTGGCCCCCTGCCAACCCCTTTCAAGACAAATGGGCAAGAGGATCATGCCACCCCAGGGTCTGCTCCAAACGGAGGTACAAAGATCCCAGGCAACTGGCAGATCAAAATAAGACCCACTGCTGTGATAGCGACCGGCAGCACCAGAAACAAACCCCCAGCCAATGGCTTGCCCTGCCCTGGGGGCTGCAGCTGCGACCACATCCCGGGGTCGGGTTTAAAGATGAACTGCAACAACCGGAACGTGAGCAGTTTGGCTGATTTGAAGCCCAAACTCTCCAACGTGCAGGAGCTTTTCCTTCGAGATAATAAGATCCATAGCATCCGAAAATCGCACTTTGTGGATTACAAGAATCTCATTCTGTTAGATCTGGGCAACAATAACATTGCTACTGTAGAGAACAACACTTTTAAGAACCTTTTGGACCTCAGGTGGCTGTATATGGATAGCAACTACCTGGACACGCTGTCCCGGGAGAAATTTGCTGGGCTGCAAAACCTTGAGTACCTGAACGTGGAGTACAATGCAATCCAGCTCATCCTTCCTGGCACATTCAATGCCATGCCCAAACTGAGGATCCTCATTCTCAATAACAACTTACTGAGGTCCCTACCAGTGGACGTGTTCGCTGGGGTCTCCCTCTCTAAGCTCAGCCTGCACAACAATTACTTCATGTACCTTCCGGTAGCAGGGGTGCTGGACCAGTTAACCTCCATCATCCAGATAGACTTGCACGGAAACCCTTGGGAGTGCTCCTGCACCATTGTGCCTTTTAAGCAATGGGCAGAACGCCTGGGTTCCGAAGTGCTGATGAGCGACCTCAAGTGTGAGACGCCGGTGAACTTCTTTAGGAAGGATTTCATGCTCCTCTCCAATGACGAGATCTGCCCCCAGCTGTACGCGAGGATCTCGCCCACGTTAACTTCGCACAGTAAAAACAGCACTGGGTTGGCGGAGACCGGGACGCACTCCAACTCCTATCTAGACACCAGCAGGGTGTCCATCTCGGTGTTGGTCCCGGGACTGCTGCTGGTGTTTGTCACCTCCGCCTTCACTGTAGTGGGCATGCTCGTGTTTATCCTGAGGAATAGAAAACGATCTAAGAGAAGGGACGCCAACTCCTCGGCGTCCGAAATTAATTCCCTACAGACAGTCTGTGACTCTTCCTACTGGCACAATGGGCCTTACAACGCAGATGGGGCCCACAGAGTATATGACTGTGGCTCCCACTCGCTCTCAGACTAAGACCCCAACCGGGGTAGAGCGGGGGTGGGGAGGGAGGCGATCCCCCCCCCACCACCACCACCAACCTGTCCCCACCCCGCTGTCATCCCCGGGGTCAGAGGAGCCCAGACCCAAACCCAGCGCGCCCCAAGGCTTTATGGACATAAGTAAATAAATAACTATGAACTCGCTCCAGTGAGAGGGTTTGACCCCTTAGCTCCCTCCTGGAAACAAAGAGCAGACTGTGGTGAGCTGGGAGAGCGCTGCCAAATCGCTCTTTGCTGCGAGCTCCCTTTGATAAAACCCAGCAGGGGCCCTGCTCAAAGAACTAGCCCTCTGCGGTGGAGCTGATGGGGGTGGCTGCAGCGGTCCTATACATATATACATATACCCACATCTATATAGAGAGATAGATATCTATTTTTCCCCTGTGGATTAGCCCCGTGAGGAGGGGGGCGTGATGGCTCCCTGTTGGCTATGCAGGGACGGGCAGTTGCACGAAGGCATGAATGTATTGTAAATAAATAACTTTGACTTCTGACAAAAACAAAAAGTGCTGCATGGCTCGCATGGAAACCACGCGCTCCAGGGACGCTGCCCTCCTTGGCGACTGGAGACGGCGTCACGTTCACAGCACCCACCCTCTTACCTGATAAGTCCCATCGTATCAAACTTTCTATAAACAAAACAGTATAATCAGAAAGTGCCATTTCGCCATTATTTGTGATCGGTAGGCAGTTCAGAGCGTACGTACGTTTACTGTGAAAAAAAAAAATGTAAAGGTTTTATTTAAGACATTTGCATGGCTAATCATCAGTCCATTTTCTGAGTTAAAAATGTATTTTGTTGAGCGAAGTTTTATGGGTTGTTTTGGGGGTTCTTTCCTTTATTCTGATGGTGATGTTTTTTTTTTTTTTTTGAGGGGGAATATTTTTCTATAGATATCCAATAATGCCTTCCATCTGAATGTAAAATAAGTACCCATGATTTCTATTATAGTATCAGTGTAATTATTAAAAAAAAAAAGATTTTGAGGCAGTTAAGCATGACCAATTAATGTCATTCTAGTGCTTAGGCTGCGATCTTATGGTAGCAATTCTGTGCTGGTGTAAATCTTACTTATACAGTAGGAAAAAAGAACCGAGGAAGCACGTGAAACTTACTAATTCTATTCGAGGATTTTATAATGGCATATTTTTTCAGTATTAAAGTGAAAATGTTTTCAACTCTGGGTCCTTACATTTTTCCAGCTTCAAGTTTGCAATTGATAAATTGGATTTGCCGTGGAAGGGACCTGGGTGGGGGGGAGGGTTGGGGGTGGATCCCTTCTAGAGCGGTATCAAGGCTTTCTCTCTAATCGTTTTACTTAGCTCTTTATCCTTTACGTAGCTGCCCTCCTCCTCCATCCCCACCCGGGCTTTTCCAGCTTTCCCCTGTCGGTGAAGTAAGGTCTTCCCCAACATACCCTCCCCCACCCCTTTTTCCCCCTCTCCTTATGCGGCAGTGAATCCCTTTATTAATACAGGAAATCCTTCCCTGCTGCTTCTGCTGTTGCTGCACACACTGCAGATATATTAAGGATGTTAGTAGAGATTTGATTTAATTGACTCTGCCTAGATCGGTCTCATTAAACAGAGTGGAGATTTCATTGGTCAGCACTCTTCGATGAAAGACAGCCCTAATGACTGGCATTTGAGATGCTGCTGGCGTTTTGAATTCAACATCTGCTGAAAACGGTAAAACTAATTAGTGCCCACCCACCCTCCCCGCCCCAACAACTGCATACTGAAATTTGTTAAAGCACTCATCTTTATGGAAATCAATCATTATCCTAAAGAAGTGTTTCTTTCCCATCATTTGGATTTCTGGTTGTGGCCTAGTAATTAACAAGAAAAGCATTGAACTGTTGGAATTTTATGAGCCAGTGTAACCTGGCCTCAATCATACTCCTCTGGGATTTCTAAGCAGCCTATTTTATCAGCAGTTAAGGAACAAAAAGCAAACAAAATTACACATGTTGATGGGGGGGGGGGGGTCTGCATTCCACCACATGTCCACCCTGGAGAAGTTTGTTAAAAGACTACAGATTGAAGGATATATATATATATCCTATATATATATATATATATATCCGCTAATGAAAGCCCCCAGAGCAGTAGTAGTAAGATTTGCCTTCTAGAATTCATAGAACTCATATTTTAAAGAGAAGTAATTTCCCAGAATACTGATATTCTGGAGTATGTATTATTTATTTTAATGATCTTTAAATAAAATCTTTATTATAAACTATGACTATCCTTAAGGCCATTCATCATTTTTCTCTCTTGATTTTTTTGTTTGGGAGTGCATTTCATAGTGATAAAATTGGAACTTACTATCCTCTGACAAATATTATGGGCTGCTTATTTATTTTTCTTATGAAGGCCTTAATTTTTTTTTTTAAGTACAGCTGGGTTCGTAATAAGCAATCTACAGATTCACTTGTAATGGAAAAGTTGGAGGAGGGAAAAAGTTTTATTCAACAATATTATAACCTTAAGAAGGAAAAGAAAAGATGATAGATATTCTACATCGTTGGTGAGAGTTGATACTTAAAAAATATCTAGTTAGGCATAATAGTAATTTTTAAAACTAATACATGATTAAGTCAGGAAACTAGAACTTCTCCTAGAAGATGTTCACTGGGGCAATAAGTTTTCTTCATACAAATTAAAAATAAATTATCATAGAGAGGACAAAATTTAATGAGTAAACCTATTTCTCAAATGTTAGCTTTAACAGCTTTTAGTGGTTATTATGTGTCAGGCATGGGCTAAATGGTTTACATAATTATTTAATTTAACCCTTATAAATACAGAATAATTTAAAACAATATTGCTATTTCCATTATACGGATGAGAAAATTGAGGCTTAAGGAGAGTAAGCAATAACTCAGATCATAGCTGGTAGATACTAGAGCAATATTTAAATTCAATTTGCCTCATACTACAAAACCTCATTATTTGAATGGCACGGTCATATATATGGTCATATATATTAACAGGAAAAACTCTTAAAGAAGAGTATCCTTAAATACATACAGCTGTAAAAATACTTTATAACAAATCAAAGACCCAACTTGTATCTTCTTAATTAAGTATGAATTGGTAGCCCTTTATATTTCTAATATGTCTTCAGCAAAAGAAAATTGCCTTACATTTAGAGGGTATAACTTTAGTGTGTTCTCCAAGAATGTATAAAAAGGGAACATGTAAGAAAAAAGATGAATTGCTATATGCTTTTGTGAATTATAGGTATTCAGATCACTAAATTATCTATTTATTGATTCTAAAAATTAGAATTGTCAAATATTTTAATAAACACCAATATATGTTTTAAGATCCATGTAGAACACATAAGCAATGACTTAATGTAAAAGAAAATTCATTATTTAGAGAATGCTTTTTCATTTTGATAAAGAATCTCTGTGACAATTATATATATATATATATATAGCTATATATATTATTTTGCTTTAAAGTAATATATATTATGTATTAGTTTGGTTGACAAGATATATGGTTTTAGCACATAACTTTCATTTAGAAGTACCTAGCTTATTCTTGTTGTCTCTATGTGAAATGTTCATATACCTGTACCTGCCAGTGCACTAGTTGAGATACCTTGTTTCTAGTTAAATCATATTTAATTCATCAAAGTAAAAGAGATTTTAGTTGTACCAGATGGAAAAGGAGGAAAAAAGGAAATATCTTGTTTAGTTCTGCTGCTTTGAAGAAAGCAGTAGCTTCTGTGGTTGCTGCTGTGACTAAGAATATCCTAGAATTTAAGTTGTTGCCATAGAAATTTATTGTTTAACCATTTTTACATGTTTACCCAGGAGGAAGCTGGAATGGTTGATCTAACATTAATGTAACAGGATTCTTTTTCTTAACAGTATTTATATCAGATGTAATTAAAATTGTCAGGCATTTTAACAAGTGTTAAAAATTACATTGGTGATTCCAAGGACAGTTTGCTAATTTAGTTTTTTCCAGGTTGCTAATAAATGTCATTTGGTGTGTACAAAGAGGTGGATAAATGTGCAAGTGTGGGTACCGGAAGGATGCATTTTTAACGTGTTGGTAGAATATTAAGTAGATTGGTTTCTAATTCAATTCTTATGCTAGCTAATTTATAAATATTATTTTTTAATCTGTAAGCTTACTTGAAGTAAAATGGAAATATAAAATGTGCTAAAGATTTAATCTTAGCACACATTATTCAGTTGAAACATTATTTAATTTTTAAAAGATGAACTAACTCTGTATGGTATCAGTAGATACAATAAATGCATACTCAAGATTTTTAACTTATCTGATTTGCTTCAGTGTGGTGCTGAACCATAAAAAAAAGAAGGCTAAAATTAAATTTTTCATATAATTCCCTGGCATTCCTTTTATCTCTTTCTTTTATTTATTTCTTTTATCACCAAAAATATTATTATTATGAAAAGGAATATGCAGAACATGCAAGACTTTCTTCTTAGAATCAAAATTTAAAGATATGCCAATAATGTTTCCATGAAAACACATGTTACAAACAGAGCAATCCTGAAAGCTGAACCCATATTGACTCTACTGTAACCCATCAAAATTTGATGGGCTTTCAGAAAAAATTGAATAGCTAAGATAATTACAGATTAAGTATTTAAGAACTACAGTTGTATAATGAAATGAACCACTCAAAAAAATCATCTTAGATTATTGAAGTTCAGTATAACCCTTTGGACTCAATTGGCAATTTCAGTATATTGGCTTAGACTTCAGTTATCGGATTACTCTCTTCCTTCCATTTATTTGTTAAATTATGCTATATTACATACTTGAAATATAATTTTATTTCCATCTTAAACTTTGCACAAGTGTACAAGGGGAAAATTATCTAATAGTTTAAAGAATTTTGAATGAGTTTGATCTTAAATATTCAATAGACAACATTAATTGGCCACTTGCTATGGGAAAAATACTGTAGAAGTTCTTTTGGAAAAAGAGAATAAGGCATTTCTAACCTCAAGGAGTTTACAACCCACAAAACTGAGATGTATCCATCCTTGTAATTATAGGATAGTACATCATTTGCAATTATTAAAGAATACCACTAGAAACTTTTTTGTTTCTTTGGAGTAGTTTAGGTTTTTAGCCATTTGGAAAAGTGCAATGGTCACATCAGTTTTATCACTTACTTCCATTTTATGAGTTGTTATATGAATAGTTTAAAATCTTAAAACAATATTTTTAAATAAAAGAAGAACTTTATTACTTTGGTAGATTTATTTTTCTGTAAAATGGGAATAATATCTGCAATTTTATAACTTCAGTCAAGTTTTTTTAACAAATCATTTCAAAAAGAGACAATCAAGCCAATTTTTACCTTAAGTGAATGATAATTTTTCAATTTTAATTATTTGAGAAGTCAAATAAGTTTAGGAAATTGAATAAAATATTTTATGATATCATAAGAATTTCAGGATGGTTATCTTTGGTTACTTAGCTTTGATTTGCGTTTAGATATATAAAATACATCACAGTAACTTTAGTATAATATTAAGCATGCTTTTATAATTTTACTATAAAAATCTTACTATAGCCATTTGGAGTTTAGTGAAACCTGATATTCAGTTACTTAGTAGTATGGCCCAAATGTTTAACATGCAGAAAGCAATAAGCAAAAGCATACATGTATTCACTTCTATGCCTTATTCCCTTTACCTCTACTTCAATTTCTTTTCTTGGCAGAAGAATACAGGAAGGAAACATGTTCAGTGGCAGCATATCAATAGAAAAAGTCAATATATAGTGAAAAATGAGAAGTGCTTCAAATATAGATGATAAATGGCTAATCCATCCTGCTATCAGAGAAGCAGTGCTTCTCAGGAAAGGGAGATGAGTGTAAAGGACCACTGTTACCATAAACGGTAATGGCTTTTACCAGATTCTGTGGTATTTATTGTATTTTCTCTTTTCTTAAATCGAATTTTTTTTTAATTTTATTTATTTATTTGAGGGAGAGAGACAGAGAGAACATGAACGGGGGAGAGGCAGAGGGAGAGGGAGAAGCAGAGTCCCTGCTGAGCTAGGAGCCCAACATGGGCTCACATGGGGCTCCATCCCAGGACCCTGGGATCACGTAACTGGAGTTGAAGGCAGATGCTCAACCTTCTGAGCCACCGAGGCACCTGTAAATCAAGATCTTTTTAACATTTGCAAACTGCACATGACGTGAGAAAGTAATGCTCCTTATTATGATAGCAGTATGATTTGGATAAATTATATATATATATATATATATATATATATACACACACAAAGAACTTCTTACCACCATAAAATATTTTTACCACTGAAAATTTTTTGCCACAAAATAATAGGATAACAAAATAATGAATGAATTTGAAAATGTCATTACCTATACACTATAATAATCCATATGTTTTAGGCTATGCATTTTTGTTTATTAAAATAATTATTTTTATCAATTATAATTAGCCCTACATGATTAAACCCATTTTGCCTAAAATATATGTTGTGTAATATATAAAATGGTATCATATAATAATTATGTGCTAGTTTCTGTTCAGTTACATAATTTCTATAGCTAATCTGATTCAGTTGTGAGTCCTGTTAAGTTTATTTAATTGGATATATTTAGCACCAGTTTGTGTTTTGGTAGCTTATACAGAAAATGGTTAAGTATGGGTTTGTCATCATGGAGTTGTAAATTAGTGTTAGTGAACTTTTCAAGGATCCTAAATAATGAATCTAAATTGGTTTAATTCATTATCAGATGAATCTAAAGGAAATGAAAGTACTACAGCAGAGAGCTTAATGCTGTTATTCCTCTGTTTCCTGAATGACTAAATGTTTTCTGGTGTTTCAATACATGCTTTATTGAAATTATTATGATGATGATGATGATGATCAGAATCAGGGAACATTATATTTTGTTATTTTTCAGCAAAACTTTGATTTTATGACATTTGTATTTTTCACTAGAATGGTCATCTCTCTAACAATCAAATTTCATGTTACAGATGGTATTTGGTATAATTAGACATTAGACATAACAAGCAGAGTATTTCAGGAGGGTATTACATCTTTTGGTGTAATATTATGAAAAATAAGACTTGAAGCCAAGAAACTAACAGCTGGAAGCAGCAATAATCCCCAAGAAATGAATTACATGCAATGTCATGTTACTATTATAACTCAAAATTTATAACCTCAAATTAAGAAGAAAGTCATATCAGAGCACTTTTGAACATTATTTGCATAAGTGTGGCATCACTATTAGCCAGCCCAAAGTTATTTATCCCACAAGCTTCTTATTAACCTAGAACATTTTTTCAGCATTTTTACATGAATAGCTAATATGGTGCCTATTAAATCTCTATCCCTGCAAACCCAATTTATACACTTGGTGAATAATCAAATACATAAATTGGAAACAGAGTTACTTTCTTTTATAAACTCGGTTTTTTCTTTAGTTCATAATATCTTACACTAGTATGACATACATAAAGAAGAGAAATTTCAGCCCATATTTATGTTGACTTTTCAACCATGATTGAGAATTGTTTTGACTATCGTCTTTATATTGCTGTATTCTTCAAAACTAACACAGTTCTTTAAGGAAGCATTATAGCATTGGTGTCAGGGAGATGCATTTTAATCATGGCAAGTTTAGAAAACAAAAGGCCAAAAAAGAAAGAAAAACTATGGATGATGGAAATTTTACTTTGTTTGATTCAATATATATTTATCAATTATCAACTATGTGACAGGCACTTATCCACAGGCTCTAAAACCAAATGGAACAGACTGCATTTCTGCTTATCTGAATTTACATTCTATAGGGGGGTTACAGAAACAAAACAAAAATAATAGTTAAGATAAACTGGAATAATGAAGAACCATGTATGAAATGAAATGGGGGAGGGGCCTCTTTAGAATGATCATGAAAGTCCTATCTGAGCTCATGCATGAACTGATTGCAAATGGTAACAGACAACCATTTGAAGATTTGGAGCAAGACAGATCCTGACAAATAAAACATCAACTATAAAACATCCTGATTTTAAAATGTGCCTAGAGTGTTTGAGGACTAGAAAGAAGGCTCGAGTGGCTGGTATCTGACCATGGGCAGGGTTGAAGTTGAAGAGACAGAGAGAAGCTGGATAATGCCTATTAAGCCATACCAAATAATTTAGATTTTAAGTATAACAGAGAGTTTTAAGCAGTCAAGTGCTATGGTCCAAGCAGTATATTTAAATATCCATTTTGACTTGTGTTGCAAGAATGAATTACAGGAAGGCAAGGAACCGAAGGAGCTGCTGTTGGTTTGGGAGAGACGTGACGGTTATCTTGTATAATAGAGGCAGTAATGGAGATGGACAGAAGTGTGGAGAGCTGGTGGGCATATTTTTGGTGTCAACAGAAGTCCATATTGCAGCAGATATGAGTGAAAGATAGAAAAAATAGTTGTATGTGAGTGTGTGTTCTTTATCAAACAATTTGATGGTGGTGTCTTTTGTTGAGAAGGAAAATCTAAAAGAAGCAAGTGGTAGGTTTGGAAGCTGGGTTTTGGACATGGTAACTCTGAGATGCCTATTTACATATTCTAGATAGGCTGTTGGACATGGACATACGGAGATCAGGCGCAGTTTAGAGAGGAAAGTATACACTTGTAATTTATCATTAGCCTTTTATTGTTGACTCCATTTAGTAGAATTAAAAACTAAGCCTGTGGTTGCATTTAACTGGTATACTCTATCTTCAGGGCAGATTTACTCAACATTTAATGTAAAGTTGATTTTAGAGGAAAACGATGTGGAAAAGTTATAAAACATGTGTAATACCTTTAGTATCTATACATTTCCCTGAAAACACAACACTATATATAAAACCTAGCAAACTATTGATTTATGAAAATCAATTGTAGACGGAAAAAATCATATGGGAGAGGATAAAAAACAACTTGTGATTTAACCATACACTGTAAATTTTAAATTGAAATGCTTAAGCTCTTTGCTTTAATAAGCATAATTCTGAATGAGAAAGAAGCAATAAATCTTACCCACCACAAGTTATAAAAGACTTCCTTTCATCCAAGAGGAAAGGTTTCTGACAAAGGAAGATGAACTTTAGGAATCAATAATAAGAAAAGAATGAAGATCAGGTCATTCTTAATTGATACTCAAAGGTTGGACTCCATTCTGGATGCTTTAATTTTACCCTTGCCTATGGTCAACTCCTTGGTCTGATCATTTTTTAAAAACCCTATGACACATTTGGCTTTTAGTCCAACACTTGCATAGACAGCAAAATGACATGCATTTCATGTTTTCTTCATAGAACCATTTATCCACATGTACCATTCAGCTCACCATCAGTAATGGGCCTTAATCCTTTATAATGTAAGTGTAATTGAACTCATTTTCTAAGTAAATTGTGATAACCTTTCATTTATTGAAGTCCTGCTATAACTTAAATTTTCATTTCAGACATTGTGTAAGGATAGTTTTCCATCATCGTAAGATTCTGAGTGGCTTCAGTTTTTTCTGTATAGGTGTGATGCCAAGTTGTAAATACTCAGTTTATTTTTAAAAAGAAAGTTAACTGACTGAGTTAACCGACTGAGAACTTTGCTTAGATTTTCACAACACAGCTTTATGGTGAGAGAGTTCAAAGTCTTCAGGATCATTTATGGGGTCCACAACAATGAACCTGCAATCAGAAGACCTGGATTTTGGATTAAGTCATTCTCTAACTAGCTCTGTGATCCTAGACGAGGTTCTTAATTCATACCTGAAATGAGACTGTTGGACTGGAATAAGAACTCAAAAAACGTTTTCTGTAATGGTCCTAATGTAAGTATTTACTCTTTGTAGACTAAGAAGCATAATCTAGGACATTATACATATTATATACATAACATATATACATATATATGAGAGAAAACGAATTTCCAAAAGTATGTATTGACAAAATTTAAAACTTTAGTCATACATACCGAAATTTGATTTTATGTAATTTTTATATGTCACAAAATGTTATTTTTATTTTTCTCAATTATTTAAAAATGTAAATACCCTTCTTAGCTCACAAATGGCATAAAAACAGGCAGCGGGACTGATGTGGCCTGTGGAAGGTAGTTTGTGAATTTTTGGACCAGATAAACTCTAAATTCATCTAATAAAGTTCATAGTCTTTATTATGTAGTCATTATAATATCTCCAATTATTTTGCTCTACGCAAATTATGTAAAATTTCCAAAATTATACAGGATGTTTGTCTAAATGTTTTCCATTCAGTGTTTTATATTTTAAATTATGTCAGGGAATTGCATCAGATTATAATTATAAATGTGTATAAAGTAGCCCAGGGATAAAATAATGATTGAAGAGAATTGACAATAAATTAATCATGTTTGATCAAGAATTATTAGAGTGGTTAAGAGTTCCATCTCTAGAATTAGACTGTATCAATTCTCATCCTAGCTCTGGCTAGCAATGTGAACTTGACCAAGTTATTAACCTTATTGCTCCTAGATTTTCTCACTTGTAAAATGTAAATGACAACGTTAGGGCCTACTTCATAGCTGTGCCGTGAATAGTAAATGTGTTAATACAGTTAAAGTGCTTATAAGAGGTTTTGATACATTATGAACTTTCAGAAAGCATTAGCCATTAATTGTGGCTCTCTGTTGCATAAATAATTTTACATAATCCTCAAAACAATTATAATTAGTAGGTCATTTTTTAAAATCGCTATTTTTCAAATAAAGAATCTGAGGATTAGAAAGCAACTTGCCTGGGAGAATGCTGCTCAATGCAGAGCCAAAATACAAAGCCAGATCAGAGGGACTTTAAAACAAATACATTTTAACTACACAACCATGTATTTGATGAGAGATTATCAATGTCTATCCACTCCAACCTTCTGTGACATTTTGCTGACATCCATGTTGTTTTCTCTAGGATTGCAGGTTTATAATGTTACTATACTTTATTCCCCTTCCATACTCACCTGAAAATAAACACATTTTTTTTTAATCTTATGCAATTAAATTTACCCCCCTTTCCCAACTTGTTCAATTACTGGACAGTAACTGACATTCTAAAATTTCGTTTCTCTTCTTTTCTCTTCTTTTTGTACCTCCACTTCCTAAGCTTCTTTTAAATTTCTGCATTGTAGCTGATGTTAGCCAATGCACAGAAGGAAAAGAAAAATAAAAAAACTTGGATATGTCAAAATTACTTAATACAACAATTCTCTGCAAGAGGTGAGATACTTAAAAATATTTAATAACAGTATGTAACAAATAAATGCATTTTTATTTTTTTATTTTTATTTTGGGACCATAACCTGAGCTGAAGGCAGAGACTTTAACCCACTGAGCCACCCAGGCCCCCTAAATGCATTTTTAATGCTAGCATTTCGACGGGACCCTTGGTAGGAAGAGTGTTTCTTAGGGATTCTAATTACATATAAATAAGATATGCCAGCTAACAATTTTTTTTTGCATTTTAATTTATTTTATCATTATTATTATTTAAAGTAATCTCTACACCCAATGTGGGACTTGAACTCAGAACTTTGACATCAAGAGCTGCATGTTCCAATGATGGCACCGTCAGGCACCCATTTTATCATTATTTTTTAATTGAAGTATGGTTGACACAAAATGTTACATTAGTTTCAGTCATACAACACAGTGATTCAACAAGTTTATGTGTTATGCTATGCTCACCAGAACTGTAGCTCACTTCTAAAAAAAAATCTTTAAGTTAAAAAATCAGAGAGGTTGCTTCTGATCATATCAGGAAATGAAAATGGGGAATTTTGCCTTTTTGCTGCTTCCAAAGTGTCCAATAGAACTGGAGAGGGAATTTAGACTAGTGTTTATATAAGGCAAATTCTCCACCCAAGTCAATTACAAAATTAGAGCAATTATTATATTTGGTTTTGGAATTTCTGTATTAGTTATATATCAGGGACCACAGTTCTTTTTGCTTGATTACCTGTCTTCGAATGACTGTATGATATAATATTGCTGCTACTGTGAGAGCACTAATAATCCATGACATCATTTTGGAAGGCAATTCATTTCACCTTCCAATACCAAAAGTGAAGCAGGGTAAGATGTCAGGATACATTTGCTTGGGATAGGAAACTTGCTTTTTCTCCCATGAAGTACTTGTAATACAATCTGTGTTGATTCTGTAATTTATAAAACCATGTTCCATGATTCCAAACGTCCAGGAGATAACAAAAAATCTGTAGCCTCTAAAAATGATTTCTTGACTTCAAAATTTGGAGAAATACTGCATTGTGTAACTTAAGTAATGATCTTTACTCTAGGACTTCTCTGATGTCAAGAAATACTCTGAAGCTCGGTCAGAAATGTAGGTGATATTTCCCATTTATTGACCTCAGAAACTCTACCCTCCTGCCACCGACCACCATTTATTTATTTGTTTCTTTTTTCAGAACCCTTATTTAGAGACTTGAGCGGTGAAAGAGAGAATTGCATGATTAGAGAATTGCCTAATCTGGGAGGGAAAACAAAACAAGCTCAGATCTTAACTAAATTTATAAGGGGTCTAAAATAGTAGGCTTAGAGCTGGTTACTTCTGACAGGAAATTAATAATCCAGAGAAATAATAATGATAATAAAACAAAAAGAGAAGCCATTATATTTACTTCCTATGGCTTTCAGGCATTTCTGAGTCCAAATTGTGTTCCATTTACCATGAAGAGCTTGGACTTCCTTCAATTGTGCCATCTGTTGAAGCACAGGATAGATCACTACTTCATGACCTAGTGGTTCAAAATAGATTGTTTCAATAAATATAGAACACTCCATTGAACAGGTTTTCTCTATTAATTTGATTTTTGAAGATTCACCATTTAGTCCCATTTCTTGGGAATAAGATTAATTGATCACAGTAAGAGCTTCTTAGAGAACAGTGTACAATTCCAAATTATCCCAGTTGTCTATGAGTTATCTTTTTCCTATATGGACTTAATTAGCCTTACAAAAAAACATAACTAATAATAAACTAATAGTCTATGCTGATTAATAGACTAATTAATTAACTAACTAATTAATAAATGCAGGTCCTTAAATCTGTAACTGGGTTACTTTCTTACCCAACTTTATAAGCAAGTTTATTTCCTCTAATTTGGTGTGTTAAAATGCTGATTGATTTTCCATCTAAACTTATCAGTTAGCACCATGCTTAATGAAACAAAAGGTCAATTTGTTCTAATTTGCTACTGTTTTGTTAAATCAGTAAGCACATTCTACTTATTGAGGAATTCACCTTTCCTCTTAATTCACCTTCTTTTAAAATAGTTCATACCTATGCTAACAGTGATAAATAGATATTATTATTCATTAGCAAATCTGTACCCTCTAAATTCCACTGACATTTGTAAGTTCTTGAGCAAAGCTCATGTCATGTATTTTTTATCCTCCCTGCTTATTTGGAGAATGATAGTTGACTAATATTAGATGATTGAATGAGTACTTATGAAAATACATGCCGTTATGCTTTAAATATAGTTATAGAGTGGCAAGGCAAAATTATTTTCAGAACCCATACTCTTCCGACAACAAATATTTTCCAAACCAGAAAGCATGATATTTATAAGTAAATATTTCCATTCCTAGGTTTGTTGTGGAGATAAAGGTGGCTAGCTTTCAAAGAGTGTATCAAGCTTTATCTTCTTGTTTAGTTAATCATAATATATTTGCTAGGTAGAGCTAGGAATAGATTTATATAAAATCAGATTTACACAAAAGGTAAACAAGCCACAGGCTATAATTCAGCAAAAGAAATGTGGCTACTAAGAGATTTTTTAAAAATCCACTGGAGTCTTTCAGGAAATATTTTCTTCTACCATATATTACCATATATTACCATATAGGGGTATAGTATATAGGGGTATAGTATACCCCTATATGGTAATATATGGTGTATATAGGGGTATATAGGAGTATATATAATAATATATAGGGATATAGCATACCCCTATATATTATTATACCCCTATATATATATATATTATAGGGGTATAGCATACCCCTATATGGTAATATATGGGTATATATAGGGTAGATATACCATATATATATGGGTATATATACCCATATATTACCAGTGGATATATACCCATATATTACCATATAGCATACCCCTATAGTGTAAGCATGAGAGCAGTTGTAGACCACAGCCTCTGGGGCATTAACTCATGAAGGATGGAATGGTACAGAGCAACACTGAATATAGGTCTATATTAAAAACAGAGATATACTGTCTTTTTTTTTTATAACGTACAAGTCCAAAAGAATGATGAGAATAAAAATGGTTCATTTACATAGTTTATTGAATAAAGGAAAGTTTTGTTACAGATTTATTAAAACAACTTAGTTAAATAAAACTGGCATAATGTTTTACCTATGTGAAATTTGCCAAATACTTATCACACAGCTCTGAAATAAGTGTCAAATACACTTGCAAATAAGACTTGAGTTCTTGACGTAATTTGAAATTTAAGCTTTCATTAAAAATATGTACTAAGAATTGTCAGTTACTATTAAACTCAATCACATCATAACCCAAATTGCTTTAGGCCAAAGCAAATTAGTTATTCAACATTGATTTTCTTTTCTTAGTAATACTTTATAATTCTTGTAATTTTTTTTATATTTCAAAAATAGTTTTATTCATAGGCAATGATTAATTATCATTCTTAAGAAATTACAGTTTATTGTCAAACAGAAAGCTTTCAATTCTTAGAAAATTTTAAGGACATTTATTGTTTTGTAACTGAATTTGAAGTTCATTTCCTAATTTGCGGCTATAAAATAAACTATGTCTATGAATGTTAGAGCAGAAACAACTGTATTACAAACTATGTATTCCATATTTTAAACTTTAATTAAACTGTATACTGAAATCTTAAATTCCTTTGGGTTCTGCAAGGGATCCCGCTTTATCTGATTTTATTAGTGGCTTTAAAACATTTTGATAGATTCACATCAGCAGCTAAAACTAAGATTGGGGTTTTTTTTTTTTCATGATCACGGAACAGAAAATTTTTCTCTTTTGACAGAAAAAAAATAAGCTCTGTGACTCAGAATCTTCTTAAAAATTTCTTAAAAGCAGATACATTCTAAGAATGTTTACATCTGTTGCTGAAGTATTTAATCCATGTTTAGAGACATCAAAAATTTTGTTGATTTACTGAAAGAAAGCTCCTACCTAATCCATGAGTGTTTGGGAGGAAAATAAAAAACTCAAATTTAAAGGAAAAGTACATGTACTATTTGCTCATTACTGCTCTGGACAAGAGGAGAGAAACTCTCCAAAGTGTGCTGTAGGTATCAAAGGAGTTGATAGGAAACAAATAATGGACTTAGGTTGCCTTTGTGTTATAAACACACTTTGAGTCTTTCCCCTTCTGTAATGCATTATGGTTGGCATCACTTTGAGATAAAATTAAATGTGATTTTGACCCAAGCTGTGTAGCATGAATGCTGCTGCGGAGATAATTTCTCCCTTTCCACAAGTATGTTTCAGAGGGTCAGGAAGGTAGGACAAAAATGCCCGGAGAGCAGAGTCATTTTGGCCTTCTAAACAAAGGAAGCCTTGAGACCTTTATCCTACTGATCAGGAAGAGGGGAAGTGAATCTGTTATTCAGATGTAAAAAGACATTTTGTAAATTGGGCTGTTTGATTCTATGGGACCATAGATAATTATGAATCACATTATTTCAGCAGCCTAATATTATGACATAAGTACTTTACCATTAGAGTTTTTCTGTATAATGAAAGTGCAACTCATTTGCAAAGGTTATTTGTTCTACTGAATTTGTTTACTCAGTAAAATGTATGTTTGAGCTGTGTTTCATTTATATTAAGGAAGACTTTGTTTTGTGTTATATTTCTGAGTTATGGATTGCTTGAAGAACATTTCCTATGCATTTTCATGTTTATCTATTATTTACAATTAACCTAAGGCCTAGATGACTCAGAATATGGCTCTGCATATTCTCTCATATTAAGAGTAATTGTATAATTAATTACAATTCTTCTTTTAAGCCAACCCTAAAATCTTTAAATTTGTGTGAACAGGTAAACAAGTTCTAATATGTCTATCCTCTAGCTGATACTGAATACCAGCTCAGAGAATGAAAAAGTTACTGTTTAAAGAGACAGTGCCAAATTGAAGATACTTACTGGTACTCTAAAAACGTGGCTAGGGTTAAAATATATCACCCCGAGACATTAGTCGGGAAACCTGCACAGTTAATGGGATCCCTCAGTTTGACTAATTGTTGGCATTAAGAAGGAAATTTCAAGGTCTATTAAGAAGGAAAATGAAAACCCAAGTGCATATGTGGTTTAGAGTATTTAGTGGATTCTGGCAAGGACATGGACAAAAAGTGATGAACAAAAATAATAGAAAAAGTTACAAAGAGGCCTTATGAAAGACAAGTGCTGAAAAAGGGACAAGAAGTAGCCAGGGGTGATCCTGAGAGTAGCTTGATCTATGGTTGAAAGAATGATTATTCCTCACATTGGTAGTATATACCCTAACTGTAGGTATGTGTCTTTTAACTCAAGCTGATTTTGATTTTTAAGATTTTATTTATTTGTTTGAGAGAAAGAGAGAAAGCGAGAGAGAGAGCATGCACAGTCATGGGGGAGGGACAGAGGAAGAAGGAGAAACAGACTCCCTGCTGAGCATGGAACCCAGAGTAACTCCATTCATGACTTGAGCCAAAGACAGACGCTTAACCAACTGAGCCACCCAGACACCCTTGTACTTATTTAGATTTAATTTTTAAAATGTTCCTATAATATTTCCAAACCTTTGGTTTATACCTGAAGACAATTTATTTCCTATGTGAGTTTCAGGGAATTAGTCCAATGAAAAAAACATCTAGGGTGACAAGGCATCTGAAATTAGGAGTGTTAAAATAACCACTTCACTTTTTTATTAGTTAAACCTCAGTTAAGTCAGAACATGTTCCGTTACTAAATTGAAAAACACAATAGTTTTACTCTTGGTAATCCAAATCAAAATGAAACATACACATTATTCTGAAAATTAAGTATATGATCATAGTCACTAGAATTACTGAGTGGCCAGTACACATGGAGTGCTGCATTGACATTCACAGATATTTATAGATAGATTTTTAGATCCCATTATAAGGAAGTAAATACCACCTTTGAGTAAACATCTTTGTGCTACTGGTCTAGTTGGAGATTTGTGTCTAGGAGTTAGAAACCTAGATAAAACTCTAAACACTCGTATTTTTGCTTAGTACAGATGACGCTAACCAAATTCTGACTGATAGCTTGTCAGGCTGAGCCAAGGAACAAAGCTGATGCCTGTATGTACCCTTTTATTAAATTGACCTCATGACCTGTAAGGATTCCTGCTTCTCCCACGTGCTAGAAGACACTTGTGTTAACAAGCATTTATTGAGCAAAGGGCAGTGAGCTAGGTGTTGGATATAATATGATAAATAAAACAGCTCAATTTCTCCAGGAATTCACATTCCGAAAACATTTCTTGTCAAAATGAAGTTGTTGCCTTGCCTGTGCAAAAATTATCAGAGGCTCTTGTTTCAAGTGCGGGTTCCTGGGCATGGTCTTAAGTTTACTGCTTCACAATCTCTGGAGTTCTGGTAACCCGAATTTAAAAATCAACACCCTACATATTACTTATGCTTTTTTACTTACAATACTTTTGAGTCATAGATTCTTTTGCAGAAATTTATTTATTTATTTATTTATTTATTAAGATTTTATTTATTTATCAGAGAGAGAGAGGGAGAGAGCGAGCACAGGCAGACAGAATGGCAGACAGAGGCAGAGGGAGAAGCAGGCTCCCGGCTGAGCAAGGAGCCCGATGTGGGACTGGATCCCAGGACGCTGGGATCATGACCTGAGCCGAAGGCAGCTGCTTAACCAACTGAGCCACCCAGGCGTCCCCAGAAATTTATTTTTAAAACAATATAGTAATAGATAGGCTCAGGGCATTGCAACCATGGAAAGAAGACGTAACCCAACCTGGAGGAGTGGGAAGGCATCCTGTAAGAAGGAACATCTTAGGTCAACTACCACAGTGGGCCCCCTACAGTTCATGTGCTGTTTGGAATGGGAAGCATTCCAGGCCCTTTCTGGCAGCAGATAATTTCTAAATCAAGGAAGAGATGATTTGTCAGAGACTGGTAGAGATAAGGAAATGAAAGGAGTTTGTTTAGGGGGAGAATAAAGGACAAAAAGGAGTATTAAGAAAATGTTTAGACACCAAATCATCACAGGTCTTGAATGTTACATTAAGGAAATTTGGATTGTATCTTGTATTTCAGTGGTTTTGATATTCAAATGCAAATAAAATTAATTATTAAAGAAACAAGTCCGGAGAGGGAAACAATGCAGAATTTTTAACACGAAAGCTGTTCTTCCCCAGCCAGTCGTTGCCATGGGGAAATGTGGCATAGAATTGCCAGATTGTCCACTCCTTCAAAAATAGCCAAAAATCTGGTGTATTCATTAGAATTAGGTTCAGCTGCAAATAACAGGATATCCTAAAATAAGTGTTTCAGCAACAATGAAATTATTTATTGCTCACAAATTAGTCTTGAAAAGTGCAATCTGAGGCTAGAATGTCAGTTCTGTTCTACCAAAACTTTATGGAGCCAGATTATGTCTAGCTCATTCCTCCACCATCAGTGGAGTCTAACTCTTACTGTTGTGATTCGTGTGTCTAGGCATCAGAAGAAATGAATGGGATGATACAGGAGAATAGTGTTCTCATCTAGATAACGTTGCTGGAAACTACTATAGAGTTGTATTCTATGTTCACCTGGCCAGGTGCAAGGAAGACTATACAATGGATTTTTTATTCTGAGGAACCACTGCTCATTAAACATTTCATTATAAGGGAAAAATGCAGAACGGTTATCGGGGGACCAGAAGCATTTTTTAACTACATTCAATTACACGTGAAATATTAAGTATCTATCTATCTACTGATCACTGTGTATAATCAACACTAGTAAGTCACACATACTAGTGAGTCATACATGACCTCCATGCTGCCAGTTTATTAATGGGGGGTCTTTGGCTTATAGGAGTCTCTGGAGATTATGAAATAGCAGATTAAGCTATTCAATATGTAGAGGAGGGATGTGTTCCTAAGCTATTGAATGGTCAAATTTTCTAAACTTTTCTAAACTATATTGTGGGATAAAAGGGAGAAAGAAAATTAAGGAATTATTTCCAGAGTCCCAGTTTGATTTATTCAACAGACTAAGATACCTCTAATTGGGACCAAAAAAATACCAACAGAATTATTAGTTTTTAGGGGAAGATGAGTCCATTTTTGCCCATTCTGACTGATAATTCTGCATTGGCATACTGCATGCATTTTGACATCAAGACCAAAGGAAGGGGAGAGGTTTGAATTATAGATTTAGAATTTACAGATATGACAATTAAGCCATCATCATAGCAGAAATCACCAAGATACATAGAGTGGGTATAGAGTTAAAAGAGCAATGATAATGGTGCAGAATACTGACAAAATGGTTATTCAAGAGTTCATCTAAGAGGTGTAAAGACCACACTCTTCATGAAAGTAAATGAGTGAGAACGGATGGAAGTTTGGTTATTAGTGCAGCAGATGTGCTGTAGGTAATGTCCACTGAATTTGTTAATTGGAAGTACGGTAATTAGTGAAAAGAGGTTTCACTCAGTAAAAGGAGATGTCTTGGGAAGGAAGACAAATTTTAGGTGTGGATGAGTGGATGGTAGGTGTGGAAGTGGATACAAATAATTATAAATACATATCTTTTATAAGCATTGGGTAAGAAAGTATTGGACACAGTTGGGGGTAAAATAAGATCAAGGGGAAATCACTGATTTGTTTAGAAGAGAATAAATATGAGTTTATTTATTGGACTAGAAAAAGAGACAATATAGAGGAAGACTTTGAAGGTGTCTAAATTGGATATGATGATGACTTGCCCAGGGTCTGAGGAAGAAATGATATAAGACATACTAGCATGGCTTACTATTTAAGGAGGTTATTGGTGATGTGGCTGTACATAAGCTTTAGTTTGGGGTTTGAGAATTTATGGACAACTATTCCTCATCAATACAGTGTTCATAACTAATTTATCTTCTGTGAATAAAGGTGGCAAGTGCCAATGAAAAGAATTCAGAGACAGATCAGAAGCTTCAGCTGAATTAGGAAACAATGATTTTGTAATGAGGCCAATTAGAGGGATTTCTCTCTCTCTTTCTCTCTCTTTCTCTCTCTCTCTCTTTCTCTCTTTCTCTCTGTGTGTGTGTGTGTGTGTGTGTGTGTGTGTGTGTTTGTTAAGGCTTGGCAATGGGATGAAAGAACACACATGATATTAATGCAGATATGAATTTGCTGAGCCTATTTAGTGAAAACATAATGGTACAAATGTACTAGATGATCTCAATAGAGAATTATTCAATGGATAAATAATTAGGTCCAAACTACAGAGGAAAGAGAAAGAATAGTTCCAGTAGACAGTGACAAGTTGGAAGACTGGACAGTGGTGGTCTTTAAGTATCTGAAGAGCAGATTTAACAGAAAGAAGCTTTAGAAAGAACTGAAGAAAATGGAATTTGTAGTCAAAAAGGAGAATGCTGTGAATTAGATTCTGAGCTGGACTACTCCCTGGGAATAAACTGAAATAAAGGCAAGGTCTTAGGTACTATATTTTCCAGGCATTTCAAAGGCTATTAGTTGTTGGCTGGGTATATATCAGTACATTATAGACATGTATTATGCACTTTACAAAGATCAGGTTAAGATTTTGATACATAGGCCTAGGAGTAAAAATAAATCCTCTATTTCCAACACCTCGTTGATTTTTAACTACTAAAAGGTCCCCTAACTTTTCTCCATTTTAAATACTGTAATGGTAAAATGGAAGTAGCAAAATTAATTACCTTCGATAATGAGGAATGAAAAAAAAATAAGCTTTTCAAAATCAGAAATCAGCTGTGTCATTTCATAGAGAACATCATAAACAAAAAGATAAAGAGAGAAGTTTATTCTCCCTTCCCCGTTTGTAGCTCGCTGAATAAACAGCCTTCTGCAGCCACTCTCCTTCCTGGCTTACTACGCACAACAATTGATCATCACTAAGACACACAGAAGAGGGAGTTGCAGATGTTCACATTGATTTCACTGAGAGGTCATAGTGATTTTTTCTGAAGTTCCTAATGCACTAAAATCTGAAGAGAATTTCAGAGAGATTACAAATAGGCCATGAGCCATCAACATAGTCTTTCAACTGCAATTGGGGAATTTCTTGAACACTGGGGGAAACAGGAGATTCCTTTATTGTTTTTAAGAAAGAAGTTGTTTCAACACTAAAAGATAATAAGGAAATTGACAGCATTTCTCAAAATAGTTCCCAAGAAACTTAGTGTGTATGTATATATGCATATATATACATGTTTTTATATTTAGATAAACACTAAATCCATCTCAAGATGAAGACAGCCTAATATTTTTACATTTCCAAAAGTAATGGGGATCATTAGAATTCGGGAATTTTGGAAAGCATGTGAATGCAATTAATGTCTTACCCTAAAGGAGTAATAAAAATTTCTTATGTCTCAGCCAGTGGTAGGGGTTTATTTCTATCATGAGTTAGTTTTGATAAGGGTATGGAAAACTAAATCTATGATGAGGTCAGGAATTTTAGATCATGAGGTGAGTTAAAAACAAAAGCAAAAACAAACACCACCAATTAGGCCATGATCTAAAAATATTTTGGAGCCAATCATACATGGAAAACATGGTTGTAATTTCAAAGCTAAATATTTCAAAAAAAAATAAATAAACATCTAGGGGTTCTAGGGGTTCCAGGGTGGCGTAGTTGTTTAAGTGACTGACACCTGGTTTTGGCTCAGGTGGTGATGTCAGGGTCATGGGACTGAGCCCTGCTTTGGGCTCCGCACTCAGCATAGAGTCTGTTTGGAATTCTCTCTCCTCTGCCCTTCCCTGCTGCACCCTATCTTTCTCCTTCCCTCTCTCCCTCTCTTTCTCTCTCTCAATCTCTTTAAAATAAATAATCTTTTTTAAAAAAGGTATAAACATCAAATAAACAAAGACTATATGCAATAATATTATTTTAAAGATTATTGGATTTTTCTGATATTTTCAACTCTGGAAACAAGATAAACCTGTTTTAATTTTCCTTCACATCAACAATTATTTTACTAAATCAACTTGGATTTTTCATGGAGCTGTTCAGTATTTTGTAGTATGCATTGTGCTTCCTTGTGGACCACAAATGATACCAAGTGGAAATTTGCCTAATAACCATTCTATTGTTTTGTAGGATTCAATTATAATCATAGATTTGGAAGATACCTTAGAGATCAGTCTAAACCAACTTCCTCATCTTTAAATTTTAAATACAAAAATTGTTTGTAAAACACTCAAAACACTTCTTTCCTAGCTTCTAGTTTGAAATTCTTATTATAACCAAAGCCTGTTTCCCTGAAATGTAGGTGAATAACTAATAAGAGAGATGGGGGAATAAATGAAAGAGAACGTTCACTCTCTGTTTTTCCAAATTGCTATTTACAGTTAAGGAACTTCATTGGTTTAACTGAAAATTCTTTGCATTTCTTGTGTAGCTAATAAGGTTGTAAATGACATTTTGCGTCTTTGCAGAACAGAGAGGAGACTTTAGTCAGATTTAATAGGTGTTGAAAATGGAAGGTGACGAGGCAGGATTACTTCTTAAGGTTGGCAGATGGAGAAAGAGGAATTGGGATTTGCATTCTTGGAGGAAGGGGGTTGCCTTGGCAGACGGCTGTAGTTTATGCTGCTTTTTGCTCCTGTAGTTGACAGCCCTTATTCTTGCTGTATTTTCACATTCTACTAGACCCAGGAGTCAATACCGGTGGTTTACAGTTTGATAATCTGTGTTCTCATTTTGTAGCAGGTAGAAAGGTCAAAGTCATTTTTACCGAAGTGGCAAAAATATGCTTCTGAAATATTATAATTCTGATTTAATTTGCCCATAATAATAATTTCCTAACCGAAATATGTCAAGTGGGTCAATTATTCTAAGGTGTTATGTTTTGGGGGGACAGCAGGTTAAGACATAATGATAATAGAATGCAAAGATACATAGAACTGCAAATATTGATCTATAGTGACTATAGAATTACTAGTACAGACCACTCATAAATTATATTAAGGTGTTTTGTAGATTTTTGTGAATGGACCTAAATCTCTACCAGCCTTAAACTTTATTGATTCTTTGTAAAAATTAACCTTGTGTGCTAAACAATATGAATTTACAAACTGTTTTTTGAAGCAATATTCATATGCGAGTTATGGGTTTTTTTTTTAATTCATTTATTTCGCTGTTCAACAGAAACTGTTCTACAAGTTAGAGATAATACCATGGTCCTGTGCTCAAGCGATCTTATGGTCTAGTAAATAAACCTGCTCTTATATTCTCTATTCTTTATGACATAAAATTTATATCATTAAATATAATTTACAGATTGATTCCTACAATCATAACTGCATATAATTGTATAATTTATAAATATATTTTTAAAAGTCAACCTATTAGTTTTCTTACCTGTAATTGAGTTGTTATTGTTGGAGAAGGTAGTAGGGATGATCGTATTGTGACTTTGCTTTGAAACTGATATTAATTGGGATGTTTTTGGAGTTTCATTCATTCATCAACTATTAATGAAAGCCTGAGATGTAACTAGCATGGAACATGTTTGTAAGTTGTGCATGAAATTATCTCCTTGCAAACATAAAGCCATCAGCATAGTCTTTGTATTACATTTAACAGAATTAGAAAAGATGAATGATATATTTGGTAGGAGATGAGAGAAGGATCCAAGAGTCATTCTATTCCTGGGGCAGCACAGATAAGTGGGAATCAGTTTCCCGCTCTCTTCAAGGCTCATTCTGGGTCCGACATGTGACATTTTCCTGTGATATAAGGTAACACGTTCCAAGCTCCCTTGATGTTTTCCAGGAAATACGACTTTTTAAAATAATTCAAATATTTATATATTTCAGTGATAATTACATTATTTTCAGAAAATGTATGAGGATCTTGAGATGATGTTTATGAGCCAAAAGTATTCCTCCAAAAACAGCCAGACAGATACATTTTCCTATATGTTTTCCCAAATAAAATAAGGCCAAAGTTAAATAAATATTTGCTCCAAAGCAATCGAAGTTGTAAGTATTAAGGTATGGGTCTATTCCTTAAAGGATTTATTCTTCATAGAGAGTATTATTAAGCTTTTCTTCTTCAAACACCAGTGTTTTTCTCTTCATATTTCTCTGTGCTCTGTCATGGAACAATTTAATTGCCTTCATATAATCCACAGTGATTGGCTTTACCCATGGTGTTTACCATTATTCCAGGTTATTATCCAGTGTTCTAGGATAATTTGTATTTGTCCTTTACAAATCATCTCATTACATTTTTTACTGTCACTATAATAACAAAATAAACCTAATGAATTTTTAATCATGCTCGGATTAATTTTAAGGATAGTAATATTTTTTAAGACTTTTCAACAGTGAACATCACATGGTGACAAAATGTTTCTGTTAGTAAACGTGGATAAAATACAACTTATTTTTACTATTACAATACACATTTCTATTTTCCCAAAATCTGTCAAGAGGAAAATCCAGACACTTCAGTTTAATTTATTTGCTAATAAGGTTAAATTAGCACATTTTAAAATACAAGTCAAATAATCATGAATTTAAATTGAACTTAAAAACTAAAATGACCTGTGTAATAATAATTGTCACAGTCACAAAGACTGAGTGCCTAGGTAAGTTTATCACAGAACAGATCTAACAGTTCATATTTTGTAAAGTAATCTGACTTACTCTTTCTTTTTCTACGATTTTTTTAGGTAAAGGAGCCACAGAAAAATCCTGCCATTCAGAGTGTTTCCCACTAGTGTTGGAAAACATTAGATCAGTCCCTGTCTGGGAAAAAATATTTTGTTGATTCTGTATTTTATGAAAATTTGCCCCTTTATCACAGACAAATACGAACAAACATTTTAAAATGCCAAATACAATGTTAGTCCTTTTCTAAATAGATTAACACAGGGACATTCCAAATGATTGCAAGTCAAAGGGAATTGCGAGATTGCTAAAGAAAAACTGGCAACCAAAATGGTTATTCTTCTACCAATATACAATGTACTATAATATACTATCCCAAATATGTATGTATATATCATTATAAGCTGGTTCTGGCCTCACAGGCAACTTTCAGTCTTCATATTCTAACCATTGTTTGCTACACTCAACTAGAAAACACAGATATTCTCCAACAACCTCTTACAAATGATAACCATGATGGCAATTGAAGCCACTTTCAAAAATACAAGCTTGACACAGATTTCTATAACAATAATACATTTTTTGTATAAAATACTATGTACAGAATAATGCTGAATAAAATGTTAGTGCTCTTTTAAAGCATTTCTTATAGATTTTACTTGATTTTTAAGAAAAAGAGTAGATATTCCAGCAATGTTACTCTTGTAGATAGTTGCTTTTTACTGGGTATTTACCGCTGCAAATATACAATCCTATATATTTGTTTTAAACTTTTTAAGTATTTAAGTGACTCCTCAGATGACCTAGTTACCAAAATGTTTTGAAAGAAGGAGGATGTTACTTTTATTAGGACGTGTTAGTGTTTGTGAGGTTCTATTTATAATTTTTAAAATTTAAAATTTTAAAATTTTAAAGTGCAACTTACTTTAACTTGGGTGGTCAAATTATTTTTTGTGTGATTTTGGAAAGGAACTCATTTATGGTTTTGAGAACTTATTGGTGCTTTATAATTTAATTATTCTACATTAAAATAAAACATTATGCAGAGAAATAAAGATAGTTTTACATGTTTCAAATACAAGGACAAATAAGGAATCAATTTTCATGTTTTAGTAAGGTGTTAGCATTTGCCTCAGTACCATCACTAAGGAGAAAAATACATAAATATTAGGTAAAATAAATTAACATCTAAAATTTTATTGTAGGAAATTTAGAGTCTTTAAAATTTACCATGGGCTAGTAGAGACATTCAAAAGAGCACCCAATTAGATTAATCAAATCTTGAATATGTATCAGATAGAACTTGAACTTGAAGAGACTTAAGGTTGCCATCAGGCTACCCTTACCTTATTTATTTTTTAAAGATTTATTTATTAATTTGAGGGACAGAGAGAGAGAGTGCATGCATACATGCAATTAAGGAGAAGGGCAGAGAGAGAGAATCTTAAGCAGACTCCCTGCTCTGCATGGAGCCTGATGTGGGGTCCATCTCGGGCCCCTGAGATCATGAACTGAGCTAAAACCAAGAGTTGGATGCTTAACCAACTGAGCCACCCAGGTGCCCCCCTACCTCTTTATTAACTTAAAAATTTCCATTGTCACTTAAGTGTCACTGTTTTATTTTTTACATATTCCTTTCAAATTATCACTAAGTTTCAGAAAACTTAAAAAAGCAACTTTTCAGGCACCTGGGTGGCTCAGATGGTAAAGTGTCTACCTTTGGCTCAGGTTGTGATGTCTAGGTGCTGGGCTCCTGGCTCAACGGGGAGTCTGCTTCTCTCTCTCCCTATGCCTCTCCCCCTGCTTGTGCTCAATCTCTCTCTCTCAAATGAATAAATAAAATCTTTTTTTAAAAAGCAACTTTTCCTTGGAAAACAGTTTGTTACCTTGCCATAATTAATAAAGAATGGAATGACTATTGTTGAAAGGGTGATTATAAATGGTCTAGGCATTTCTAATATATAAATTGATCTTTAAAGACTCTTTTGAGTCAGATAATATAATTTGGAGAAGGTACCAATTGCAGAGCACAGAAATATCATTACTACAGTAACAGTGGGAGGAAATAAGAAGCTAGCGGGGGTCAGGAATTCACATCCCTAATCAGTACTTTTGTGTACAAGTGAAGTTAAAACAAACTAGACAAAAGGATGTAAAGTTCTAAACTCAAAAGTTGTGAAAATTATTCTTAACTAGTAGAATAAATAAAGAAAAGGCAGGAAGTAAGGAAGCTGTTATGTGGGGCTTATGCCAAATTTGACTTAGTTTTGAATTATAGTACTACTGGGGATATAGCAAAAAAATGAGTATGTCTACGTAAGAAGATTAACATCATAAGCCTCCCTAAAGTTGGCATTTTTGTTATTTTACTAAACAAACAAACAAACAAGCAAAAAAACCCAGAAAAATCCAGAAAGTTTAGGATTTGAAGTTATCAAACAGAAATCCAAGTAAGATGGGTCAATATCATAAAAAATATATATAGTACATTATGTTAGGCCAATAAATGTTCAATGCATATTTTGTTTGAACACCCAGAATTAATCTGATGTGGCAAAATTACTTAAAGCATTTCCTGAGTTTCCTTTATGCATTTAGTCAATAGAATTGCATCATTCTTATCCTAAGCTTCCCATACATTGACCAGTTTAATTTATTTAGTAATTTGACATACATCCTCTTAGAGACTGATTTCTTTTGGTGCTCAACCTCAGCCACAGGATGAAATAGGAAATAGCAATAAACACACAGGTTCATAAGTTACTGAAGCTATAGCTTTCTAGGTCATATACTTGTGATACAAAGGAGTGATTTGTTAGTAACAAGCTTTAACATTTATAGACTATATTTCCTTAGCCACTTCTTGGAACTGAAGAATTCTAACTTAATTGCACTCTTTAAATCAGATTTACTATAGTTTTTTCCTTAGCAGCATTTCAAGAATCACCATATTATTCTCCAAGGGAATATCTAATGGAGTCTTTTAGCTTGGATCTTTCCTTTAGGCCCCACATGAAGAAATCAACTCAGAAAATATTAGGGGCACCTGGGTGGCTCAGTGGGTTAAAGCCTCTGCCTTTGGCTCAGGTCATGATCCCAGAGTCCTGGTCCTAGTCCTGGTCCATATCAGGCTCTCTGCTCCGTGGGGAGCCTGCTTTCTCCTCTCTCTGCCTGCCTCTCTGCCTACTTGTGATCTCTGTCTGTCAAATAAATAAATAAATAAAATCTTTAAAAAAAAAAAGGAAAAAAAATAGTATTAGTTCCTCTCCAGAGGTGTTCACGAAAGCCCTTCTTCCAATGCCAGCGGTGGGGGATGGAACACGGGTGGAAGCAAGGCTTACCAAATTACAACTTTTCATGCTTATCTAGTCATCTTTTCACTATCTCATTAAGTGGTCAATGTATATTCAATTTGTAGATATGATATAAAGATTTTTGTTTCCTTACCTTATTTAATTTTCATCAGTGACAGAATAACTGGGTACTAATAAGTTAGATAGGCAAAATGAGGTTTACTAACACTTAAAGCCTCCTGCAGTGGTAGTCTAGAAACGAGTTTTTTGAAAAGATAAATATTCTCTCCCAAATCTCACTTTTTATTACTGGAATGATAACTGGGTGTTAGAAATAATGGGAGAAACTAATTTTTGTTCTCTCCATTGAAAGTTTTATTTTGAAAATTTATTACTTCTTCTAAATGACATGTTATTATGATTTTAACTGATCAGATACAACCCAAATAACCAAAATACTGTAAATTCTCATGAGATTAGAAATCATCTAGTTTCTTTTCACAGCTTCTCTTTTTGATCCAATGATCAATTTACCAAAATATTAGAGACTATAATCTTTAGCTATATATCCTATAACACATCCTACATTCTCATTGCTTAATTTTGAATTATTACTATATATCCTTAAATATGACTTTCTAGAATATTCACTGACCATATAGATAACTAGACAATAATTTATTTTTGCTCAATGGATATTTCAAGATCAAAAATTTTTTGAAGACTTTTAAGAAAAAATTATCTATTTATTTGAGAGAGAGAGAGCCTAAGGTGTGGGGAGAGGCACAGAGGGAGGGGGCAAGTAGGCTCCCATCTGAGTGGGGAGCCTGACATGGGGCTTGATCCCAGGACCCTGAGATCATGACCTGTGCCAAAGGCAGATGCTTAACTGACTGAGCCTCTTAGGAACCCCTCAAAAACCTTTAGATTTAAACACATAATTGTCCTACTATTTCTCTATATTTTTAGTATAGAAATTTGTATGCTTAAGAGAAAATTATCATTACTCAGAATAATTCTCTATTATGGTTTTCTTATGTATCTTTTGACCTTATTCTTGTCATGTCTTACTACTACAACATATTGGCCTTCCTGTTGTTCTTTAGAAGTATTAGATACTATTGAGGAGGAAGACCTTCTTCTGCCTGGTGATCCTTCTAGCTGGACTTAGAGTCAAATTGCCATGAGACAAACTAACAGGAGAAAATCAAATTTAATGGTATATGTATGGGGAAATCCCTATAGACATAACATTCCAAAGACAATGCAACATGAAGCTTACATGGACTCAGGTGACAGGTAGGGTCTGAGAATATAAAGGGAAGAAGGGCCTTTAGCTGGAAAGTTAAAGGACTTGTTTTGAAAACAAAGGTTGCCTTATTATGCAGATAAGTCTCTTAGGTAAAGAAAGTCTCTGGTAATAGCTCTCTTCTTAATACAGGGTCTACTTTCCAGTCTAAATTCAGGCAGCTGAGGACCAGAAGAGAGTTTTCCCTGCACTACTAGATTTTTGATTACTTTTAACTCAAAATAATATTCATGTGAAGTGATTTAACTTGGGGTAGCCTGCCCTTGGGCTGTACGGTATTTACCTGATACTGCCATAGGGCCTCTACACTTCCTTTGCCCCTGCCTGGAATTATCAATCATATAATATCTATATGGTTGGCTCCCTCACCTCCTCAAGATTTTTGCTCAAATGTAATCTTTTCAGGGAGGTCTGCCATGACTTCATTTAAAGTTGTAGATTCCAATTGCCACAAACCATCTCCCTTTCCCTTGTCTAATTAATTTTTATGCCATACTTATCACCATATTAATACTATATTTATATATAATATCTATCTATCTATATATATATAATTTTTTGAACACTTAAATGTTCTTTCTTTTTTGTTGCAATGTAATTGACATATAACATCGTATTGTATTGGTCTTAGGTATAAGCATAATGATTTGATACATGTATATATTACAAAATGATTAACACAGTAAGGTTAGTTACTGTGATTTTTTTCCTCATGATAAGAACTTTTAGGATTTATCTATTTAGCAATTTAAAATATACAATGCAGTGTTGTTAACTGTAGTCACCATGCTGTACAATACATCCCCATGACTTACTAATCTTATAATTGGAAGTTTGTATTTTTGACCACTTTCACTCATTCCCCCTTCGACCCTCCTTTGTTTATGGCAACTACCAATCTGTTTTCCGCATCTATGAATTTGTTTTTCTGTTTGTTTTGATTCCACATATAAGTAAGATTATACAATATTTCATTTAACATGATGCCCTCAGTATGCATCCAAATGTCACAAATGTTGTCACAAATGTCAGAATTTCCTTTTTTTAAAGATCCAAATAATATTCCAGTATATGTAAGTATGTGTGTGTGACATTTTCTTTACATTTTTAAAATTACTTTTGTATATTTCCCCCAGTTATAAGCTAAATTTTATGAAGGCTTTTTTTTTTTTTTTTAACTATTTTGTTTGTTAGTGTATCTCCAGTGTCTAGAATAGTTCCAAGTCAGCAGCAGGCACTTACTTATTGAATGCATTCGTTTTTTATTGGCATAATTTTATCAAGTCTTCAAAGATTTAAAATTGTCTTTGTCAATTAAAAAATGCACGTTTAATTCACTCAAAAAAGTATTATTTTTAACATGCTTTCTATGTATCAAGACTTTTGTCAGGCATGTTGGTTACAGAGAATTAAGTGCAAGATCTTTGCTGTAAGAGCTTCCTTCTGATTGGAATTCAATGATATTAATAAACCCTCAAGGTCAGTCACTGTAATGGAAGTTGTGGAGCAGGGAGAAGCATACCTAAGATGACATGAAAATAAGAATCGACTTGTAATCATGTGGACCTATTCAAACTGCTTAACATCACTCTATCATTGGTCCTCACCTATAAAATAAGGATAAAACCTTCCTTGTGGTATTTTGTGGGGAACAACTTTGGAAATAAAAATAGATCAGCCAGCTCTGGTTTGCATGTGGTAGACACACATTTAAAATTAATCTATTCCCTTTGTATTCTTGGATTCTACCTAATAACTTTTCAGCATTCATATATCAAATGGTAAAAATAATAGACACATGGAAGTATAAAAATTCAATGTTGGAGTAATATTATAGATAAGCTAAAATCTGATAGGCAGGGAATCATTTTGAATTAATTAAGATTAATTAATTAAAATTAATTATAATTATATTTTATATTATAATCAAATTATAATATATACTTTTATATAATATATAATGTATAACTATAATATGTAAAGCATAATATTTTATATTATAATTATAATTAAAATTGTGTTTTTCTAGTAGTATATATAATAGATTTAGAAATGAGGAAATGGAAGTTAAGTTATGCTAATATTTCACAGGAATATTAATGCTGATTTTAGGAGATTAAAAAAATGAACTTGTAGGAGAGATATTATAGATGTAGAATCTGCTAAACTTGGAATATTATTACATATATCAATCAGGATGGAAAAGGAGGAATCAGAAATGACCCCAGGGCCTTGATTATGAACAGAGGCATCAATGAAAACAGAGACTGGCTATGGGGTGAATGGTGAAGAGACATGATGAATATAATTTGAATATAATTGTAAATATAATGAATTTGAAATACACAGTAGACTGTTCTTTCATGCAGACAGAGAAAGAAGGTTAGAGGCCACTTGTAGGTCTTTGGGGTACACTGGAAGACAAAGAAGAAGAGATTTAAAAGAATGAGTAAGAACTTGTCAAGAATAAACACATTTATAGAATTATCAAGAAGGACAAAAATAGCAACAAGGGTAATTAGTAATTCAACAGGAACAAATTTAAGAATAAAGGGATTTTCCAAATAGGATTTCCTCAGATGTAAGAAGGAAATAAAGAAGGGAAGGAGGAAGGAAAAGGAAAGATAAAGCTGTGAACATTTTGTATAGGAAGGGACCCAAATATAAAGGGAAACATCTTGGAATCTTTGAATGTCTTGATGGTGGAAAATTGGCTGCAGAGTATAGGAGGCCTGGAGAAGTTTGGGAACTTGTAGAACACGGGTAAGATTATGGATTGCTACTAGATCAGTGATTGGCAAGGGTATTGAGAGTTGGGGAAAGACTCTGTGAAGCCCCAGGAAATTCTTTAACGCACATTCATGGTGGTGTCAGGCAGCTGAGCTTGACTGTTTGGAAGCATACAAATGTATGGTTGGTAGGTTTTCAGGAACAGAATGAATTAAATGTCTTTTAGCATGGTAATATTATTGAGTAGGAGAAAGCCTACGTTTTTGAGGCAGTGGGGAAGAATCTGAGGACTAAACGAGACTATCATGGAATGCATTGAAATCACAACTTTTCCTCAACACACAAGTAGCCATGCAATTGTCTCTTCCATTTACTTCTCAGACTCCTATAAAAGGCAAACACTTCACCTCAGATAAAGGGATGCACCCTCCTTATTCAAAGGGAAGCAGAGGAACTAATATCATTAACAATTCTTATGATTGATTCACAGTCATTTGGAGGTACATAGATTATCAAATGATGGCATTCTTATCAAAAACAACATGGTAAATGTAAAAGCTTGCACAAAAGAAATGAAAGTTAAAAAATTTAAAAGAAGCAAAGAGTCAAGGTTACACCATTGAGAATGACTAATTTTAATTTTTTGACAAATTTTAATTTATCATATGCTAATTCTTAATTAATTATGACTTTTAGACACCCCACTAACAAATTTTAAGGCAATTCAAATAGTTTACAGTTTTATCTATTCCTCACTGAGAATAGAATCTTCTTTTTTCTTGTATATTTATATTTTACCTTCCTCAGTTAATGTTCACATCACTATTTTGGTATTAGTTGCATTTCCTACATTTAAAAATTACATTATGTATAAATTTGGAAAAGATTTAAAAATCAAGAGGAATAAAAATGTTTTAAAATACTTACCTAAAGTTACTTTCTATATTTTCTAAATTTTTTGTGTAGATAATTTGCATTTTAAAAATTGGGTTGTAATTATACTACATATAGAAACCTAAATACATTTTTCTCTTTGCCAACTTTTAGCTATTTTTTGTTTAGAACACAATAATTACATTATTTGTTAATGATTATATAATTTTTAAAATTAATATTTATTTTTACTGCATAAGAACAACCTAGTGGATATAGTGACTTCTTTCTCCCCTTTTATTGCTAGCTTTGGACTGCCTTAATTCTCATAGAAGATAAAAATAAACCAAGAGAGAAATGTTAGCAACAGTCTACTCCAGTTGCTTCAGATGCCAACCAACCTACTTAGGACCCCAGAAAAACAAACATCTATTCTGCCATCATCCTAAATTTCCTCCAGGCAACAATGCAAATAGGTAGAATGGAAAAATATAAATATGCAAACGCAAGATTTATTTGATTACTGCCATCATTACTAATTTAGGCATATCACTTTTATTGCATCTGGTTGCTTCTGACTATCTGTACTTAAGTATATCTTCTTGGTGATCATCTTCCTATAATTCAAAATTTTAGTTGTTTTCAATGAGTATTTTGACCTTGCTTTAAGAAGTAGAATGCATTGGCCATAAGGAATATAAATTTTAAAAATGATATGGCCTGTTCCGAATGAAGCAAACCTGAATTCTGGGCTTCTTGCGGGGGGAAACAAGTAAATGTTCCTTGAACACCTCTTTCATTTTTTGGACAAAAATCGAATGAACAAAATGAATACTCAGAAAATGCTGGTATTTTAGTTAAATTTGTCTTTAATGGATTTTGTCAAGGAGAACTTATACTAAGAAAGATCTGAAAAGATTAAGAACATAAACAATTCATCAGAAAGAAAAGAAAAATAATAACTTTCTTGATTGCATGTCACAGTCTAAATGTACACTTCCCCAATAGTATCCATATGGCTCTGAATTCTGTAGCAGCTTTTACTAATGCCAGTCAGTCAATAAGCATTTTCTGAAGACATCTTTGGGATATGGTGCTTTGCTAGGAACCCAAATCTTTTCTCCTGATAAATCTGAAAAATAATTTAGTGAGAAATGCAAACTACCTTCACACTTATCTCCCACTGTATATGGTAGAGAAAGAAGGGAAGAATGACAACATATATCAGCTTTTAAAATTTTATTTATTTTTTAAAAGATTTAATTTTTTTAAAATTTTTTTTAAAGATTTTATTTATTTATTTGACAGAGATCACAAGTAGGCAGAGAGGCAGACAGAGAGGCAGGCAGAGAGAGAGAGAGAGAGGAGGAAGCAGGCTCCCTGCTGAGCAGAGAGCCTGATGCGGGGCTCGATCCCAGGTCCCTGAGATCATGACCTGAGCCAAAGGCAGAGGTTTAAGCCACTGAGCCACCCAGGTGCCCCAAAAGATTTTATTTTTTTATTTGACAGAAGGAGACAAAGCGAGAGAGGGAACACAAGAGCAGGAGTGGGAGAGGGAGAAGCAGTCTTCTTCCCACAGAGCATGGAACCTGAGGCGGGGCTGCGGGGCTTAATCCCAGGACTCTGAAATCATGACCTAAGCCCAAGGCAGACAATTAACAATTGAGCCATCCAGGCACCGAGTTTTTTTAAATCTTTAAATCAGAACAGTTACCACAGACAATTTTGGACCAGAGCTGAACCCTAAACACTTTTTGTCTTCCTGGTCCTACTGCTCCATTAAATAAATATTCGAAATTATATGTTAAGCCTGTGTTGGTATAAAGGCAAATATATTGGGGCACCTGGGTGGCTCAGTGGGTTAAGCCTCTGCCTTCAGCTCAGGTCATGATCTCAGGGTTCCTGGAATTGAGTCCGGCATTGGGCTTTCTGATCAACAGGGAGCCTGCTTCCCCCCTACCCCGCGGGGAGCCTGCTTCCTCTTCTCTCTCTGCCTGCCTCTCTGCCTACTTGTGATCTCTCTCTCTCTCTCTCTCTGTCAAATAAATAAAGTCTTAAAAAAAAAAAAAGACAAATATATTAATGATATATATTAAACATTTTATACTTAGGAGTACAGATTTTCTTCTCAGTTCAAAAGAAATTAAAACAGCTCCTAGGCTGTTAAAAATAATGTGGGCCTTTCCTAAGCACTGTGACTAATGGGTCTACTTCCTCTACTTTATAACAAGTCACAATCCAATTAACATTTTACCTCCCCGCTTTGAAATCATTTAATGCTTCTGGATATTAAAGATGTGGGAATTTTGAAGCTGTTAATGGTGGCTGCATTTGCTGGATCTCCTTGGATGATTCTGTTGTTTGTTTTTTAATCTTATTTTCTCAGAGTGAAATGGACATGAAATAGGATGTGGAAGTCCCCTCGAGTGTGTAATTTAAAGATGCATATGCAAACCTGAACTTGCTAATGATTATTCTCTTGTGTCTTCTTTGCAAATGACAACAGTTGTTAACTGTGTTGTCAAAGGATTTTTACAGGTATGAGAACCATTGCTTCAGCCTGTGAAATGGGCTCGAAGGACCACTGGATATTCACTTACACCTGGGATGTTATTTGCAATATAGAGTCCAACCATCAAATCAAAGTTTCTCAGAGTGGAGCCTAGGAAATTTATTTTAACAATATCTGTAGGTGTTTCTTATGGATTTAAAATGTGAGACCCAAATGCTTAATAATAAAATCTCTTGAAAGTCTGAGATTTTATGATTTTAAGATCACAACCTATAAATAAAAATGAAGTATATACTGGGGTAATATATTAGGAGTAAAGTGGCCCAGACTTGCTTTACCTATTGAATATAAAAGGGAAGTAACTTCCTTTGTCCCCTCTACCCCCCGCCTTTATTTTCACTGTTGAAGGCAGGAAAATTGCATCTGAGTCACATGTGGAGCCTAATCGAGTGCTAACAGAGAATTTTCCTCGTGTGTTTGATTGTACACAGGGATGCTACTTCTTAGATGCCTGTGGTGTTTATGGCCTGCATGTTGCCTTGATCTAGGGCCTCTGGGATTCATTCAGTGCTTTGATGATGCACTAAATGGCACCTAATGCTTTGTAAGAGTTCAAGAATCTTCCTTGTTGTTTAATTCATTCCCAGTGAGTGACTCTGGAGTAGAGGAGACAAGAGTTTATCCCGCTGGTATTCACTTACTCGTGCAAATAGACATTAAAAAAAAAAATACTATCTCCTGCATGAGAACACACTGAGAAGGCCTTACTGATAGATTTTCATTTTTTACAAAAAGATAGATTTTTGTTTGTTTCTAAAGAAAGATTCAGTTTTTATGGATTAGCATAAGATATGCCTGCAGAAAATTTGGAGACATAAACAGGTAAAGATGATATTAGACAACTCTAAGATCTTAACACTTAGCTCTATCCATTGTTAACAGTTTGGTTCTCTCCTTTCTGAAGGTCTGTGATGCATTACAAACCCACACACATAGTCACATAGGTGAGACACACTGTATTTATGATTTTATCCCTTTTAAAATAATATAAAATTATTTGAAACTATTTGTATCAGTTGCATAATATTCTATCTTATGGATTCACATTATAATTATGCGCTACTCTTACAGGAAATTCAGAGTCTTTCTAACTCTGCTCTATTGTGGATACCTATTAAACTGTATTTTTAATTATACCCTTAGAAAGATGAAGTAATTAACATTACACTTGCTGAAAATAGGGTATTTTTTAAATTAGTGTACATGTTATAAGATCAGTTTTCATAAATAATCTTTCATTTTTATTGCAAAACTAACAAACATTAGTCTTGAGAGGAAACACTTATAAAGTCTCTTGACATTTGAGATATTTGACTCAATGACTGAAAAAAAATTATATGGTGGTGGAATCTATGGCAATGACTAATTGGAATACTGAGTAAGAGAAAGTAATATTTCAAAATGTCCACCATCTTGTTAATATGACATTATGGCTTTAGAAACCCTATAGTAAAGAAAATCATTAGGTTACCAAAAATTAAGGAGCTGGGGTAAGCATACAGAAATAGGAAAGGGAAATAGGAAATAGGAAAGAAATAGGAAAGAAAATAGAAATAGGAAAGACTGAAGAGTCTAAGAGAAAATTAAAAAAAAAAAAAAAGATTTGAAAAGAAAGGAGATTTATAAATCTTAGGCCTGTCGAAAGATTTGAATTTATCACCTATTGCTGAGGTAGATACGTAATGTGTTGTGGCAGAATAATAATGCCTCTTGGATAGCTACCATTTACATATAGTGTAATCATGAAAGACTTCAAAGATAAAACTGAAAAAGGAATTTAAGTCTTCACCCTTAGCCTCATCACAAAAGGAAAAAAAAATTTTTTTTCTAAGATTTTATTTATTTATTTGAGAGTCAAAGAGTGAGAGCAGGAATGAAGTGAGGGCAGAGGGAGAGGGAAAGCAAGACTCCCCACTGAGCAGGGAGCCCTGAGGCAACATGGGACTCAGTCCCAGGGCCCTGAGATCTTAACCTGAGCTCAAGGCAGATGCTTAACTGACTGAGCAACCCAGGCATCCCAAGGAAAATAAAAAGTTTTAATTAGGTGCTTATGCAGTCCAACATAGAGAAAAGAAAGAGGGAGGTTATAGGAAGGGAAGAAGTTCATTTAAAAAAAAAAAAAAAAAGGTCAATATTAGGAAGTTAGCTATGACTAAGTCTTTCTAAGACTCTGTTTTCTGAGAGACTGAATAAAGAGAATAGACATAATTTAACATTACCCAGAGGAGGTAATTTTGCAGCTCTGTTTGTATTAAGTACCAGTTTTTATACTATCAGGAGAATGACTCATTAATTGCATCACCATGATCCCCGGGATTTCGGTCCCTGAACCCAATTAGTTTACTAAACTGGACAATTTCAACACAGGACCTAGGATCTCTGTTGGAACTATAGGGGAGGAAAAATGTTATATCTACCTTGCTAGGTTATTTTGGCTGGTCTATTCATTACACGGACACAAGACAGACTAACAGGAGAAAAACAAGGTTAATTACCTATGTTCAGGAGCCCCATAAAAAACTATGGGACCTAAGGACTAGTTGAAGTTTGTATGCCATCTTGAGCTAAGAAATGAGGGAGGGGCCTGGGGACTCAAAGGGGAGGAGGATAATTCACATGACTTTAAGGAGAGCAAATATCTGGTAATTAAATGTTTGCGCTGCCGTATAGGTAGGTCTTTCGGATAAAAAGTTATCTCGGCTAATAGGTCTCTTTTTGGGTGAGCCCCCCCTTCCCCCCATCTAAATTCTTTTAGGCAGTTAAGGGAGAGAGAAAAGTTTTTCTTGAGTCTGCTGGGTCTTGATTGCCTTTAGCTCAAAATAATCCATACGCCAAAGTGGCATATGACAGGGTCATCTATTTTGCTTCCTTTCAGTCCCACTTTTGAAACTTTCTCAAGAAGTTTCACAGCCCAGAATTTGAGTTGATAGATTGCTGTATCTCATTGAAATAATCTCTCAGTCCTTAGCCCAAAGAATAGATCAGTTTAGTTAAATAGTTGTGTCTCATTTTAGGAGGCAGTGATGCAGGTGGGCTCCCGAAGTTAGGCCTATGGTGCAAGCAATCAGGTATTTAATAAGAAGTATTTCTATGGAAACAAGAGGAAAACAATGGGTATGAAGTGGAGTGGGCTGTAATCTCAGTTTCTGAGTTATGAATGTAACCAGTCAAGGTCTAGCTTGGAGGGTTTTTAGAGGAAGGACAGGGAGAGGCAATCTGATAGATTTCCCTGACTTGTAATTTGACTGTCTCTGATAATCTTTTGAGGGGTCCATATAGCAATAGGCATAAAGATTTCCCATATATGGGCTATTGTGTTGATTTCCCTGAAATTTATATCAAGTTGCCCAACCTCAGCTTGCATGGTTTTGGAAAAGGGGCTTCTTTAGTTCTCAATGACTCCCAAAGCTGAAGGGTGGGAAAAAAATGGGAAATGTTAGTTTGAAGCGCTTTAGCCAAATATCAAGGATATTAAAAGATTTTAGGATCCAGTCCAGTGTAGAGATGGAACCTCAAAGACAGTTCATGGCACTAGGATCTGATACCTACCAAGGTATGTTACTGAAGCGTAATTTTTCTCTCTACCATCACCTGCCTATTTATCAAGGATAACCACAGTGAGATCAATTCATTTGCAATTTAAATCTAGTTTTAAAACATTTGGCCTGTTTATTTACATAAGAAGCAAGACTAGTAATTGACCAGGTATCTTTCAGTCTCCTTTGCTGGAACTTTTCAGAAGGAATCTCAGATTGGACTTTTAAAAGCCTCATCAGACTAAGAAATCAAGCCAACGATTCCCCATCAGACTTTGGCTGCAGCATCTATACATTTGGGTGAATTCCTCCTCTCTTCTTGAGTCCCCTGAATATCCTGAATTTTCTGTCCCTGCTAGGAAATGACCTTCCTTTCTCACCTGGTAAATTCATTGGGAACCCTGTAAACAGGGTACCTGCACAGTATTTCCTAGGAGTTTTATTGGCTCCATAAAGTCAACATTGGTTCCTTAAAGCTGTCTGGTTATATCTGAGTATGCATGTGTCTCTCAGACATTTCTGATGTCTTAGCCTTAGTAATATAACCAATATTTCTAATTGTGTCCTTTTAAAAGGTAAACAGAGTCTCACTGAACGTCTGCAAATAACTAACTGTAGTGCCATAAAAAGAATACTCAGGCGTTTTCCAACTCTGAAGGGATCAGGTAGAAAAAGTAAGCGTTTCATCTTTGTTTACGAAGATATATTTTATCAGTTTGTTGTAGGCCATAGTGAAGAGGAAAAAAAAACTTTCATTAAATCTGTTAAAACAAAAACATTAAAGAACAAGCAAGATCATAAAAAGAATCATAATCATCTTTCTCAGTTCATGCAATCCCATGTAATTAATACTTGTTCTTCTTGAATCCAGTTTTCCATTAGCTTTGGAAATTCAGTTTTATGATCTTAAAATTATCAGAAACCTGTATTCTAGAGTGCTTTCCTTGAGTTTCCTTGAAGATGAAGCACTTTTGCAAACACTTTTGAAAAAAGCTCACGGTAAAACAGTAAGCATCTGTTAATGACAAGACTTCAAAATGACCATGAATAAAGGCCTGATGAGAGTTTACTATAATGCAGTTGATGAGAAAATTTGCTTATTTCTACAAGACAAAACATTTTAGGGTAATGACTGGAATTATGACTGATAACATTATACCAGGACATATTAGATTTTTAGGGGGATTCATCTAGTTTATAGAACAATACAACATGAAGAAGGAGAACTTTTGGTCAAATTGGATCATAGGTCACTGTGAAATAATTATCCATTTAACCATAGTGGCAAAGACTTCAAAGGCCAACACAAAAAATTAAATAGTTATAAAAAACAAACTAAAAAAAACACTCTAACTCTTCTAATAAAGACTCAACTTTCTTAAGTAATCAAAGACCTGACACAGACACAGGAAATTATTTTGATTAATTAAACACAAAATCCTTGTTCTTTTAGGCAGACTACTTTATAATATAAAGGAAAAAATTTTAAAATTTCTTATAAATAACAGAGCAATAGTCCAAGAAAACTTTGTCCTTTTAAGAGAGAGAAAAAAAACAAGTTTTAATTTTGTACCAGTGCACTTTTAATATTAAAATTAATTTAACTTAATTAAGTTTTTTCTAATCATAGCCAGCTTGACCACAAATTAATATTCCTTTCTAAAGATTCTTTTTTCATAAGCCTTCTGTAATTTTCTTTTTCACATTCAGATTTTGTCTTGTTTTTCTCTTTCTCACTTTAAAATAAGGAGCATCTCCTTAGGCAAAATTATTTTCTTTTCCCTCAACAAAAGTGCATTTTCACATCTCATACCCCTTCTTACCAAAACATATTTAACTTAGCTTGTATACAGAATTGTTTCCCTTGTCTTTTTTAGTTGTTTTGACTACAATTGTTAATTAGAATTCTCATTACTGAACTTGGTTCTCAGTGAGGGCAAGTGGCTCACCTTTAGAAACTTTAACTAAAAAGTAAGCAATTGTAAACTGTCCGTTACACCAGAATTCTTCACACTGGCACATTTATGAATGTATTTCATATTTTCTAAACATACATGCTTCCTTATAGTATATGTTTTATTTTCAGTGTGGCATGAGTGTTTACTAATAGACCCAAAGATCCTTTAGTTCTTCTGTAAAAAGAAGCCAAAAGGAGATAAATTTATGTTCAGAAATTAATGCCTCAGGATTTTATATTATTCATAAATGATCTGAATAATTGACAAACTTAACATTTAGCTTAACTTAGCAAAACTTAAAGGTTTCAGGCTACCAAAAAAGATTTGGGGAAACTATTTGAAAAAGTAACCTAAAGACTTTGTATTCTATTTATATCTGTGTAAATCATTTGCTCTTAACAATTACATTTAGATTACTCATGAAAACTTCATGAGATATTAGACAAACTCAGCCATCATCCAGCCTATTTTTCTTACAGACAAATTCTTGTAAGATATCTAATATAAATTTACTGGACTAGTAAACCGAGGCAGAAAAATGTCATATGTCTGTGAGTTTATATTATACTATTATATTCAGTGTTGATAACTCTAAAGTCATACCTTTTGTAATTAAACTAGTGAATGTAAACTAGCTTTTTTTTTTTTATAAAGATTTTATTTATTTATTTGACAGCCAGAGATCACAAATAGGCAGAGAGGCAGGCAGAGAGAGGAGGAAGCAGGCTCCCTGCTGAGCAGAGAGCCCAATGCGGGACTCGATCCCAGGACCCTGAGATCATGACCTGAGCTGAAGGCAGAGGTCCAACCACTGAACCACCCAGGCGCCTGAAACTAGCTTTAATATTGAATATCTTTCCAGCTGATATGAATCTGAAATGCATTTGGGCTACTTTCTGTTATATTTCTGAGAACTTTAAGAATGCAAAATTTATAAGCCCTTAATTTTAAGCCAATTAGATAGAACTCTTTACAAATTAATTTTGGCAATATTATCTGGAGGTAGAAAAATATTATATGGTATACAAATATAGACATACATAAACATACAGACCTCCACAGAAATCTCATAGCTTTCATTCCAAAACTTTGGCCATGAATCTGGTACAACACTCACTAGTTTTAAATACTTGCGTCTCTGGCAGATAGAACAATTTAGAGTTACCTGCTTAAAAACTTGTCGCTAATATTTATGAAGAAGACTTTTAAAAATTTGTATTTGTCCCTGACAACTGATCTTTAAGCAGACTATGGTCTAGAGTTTGGGCAAGAGAGCCTTTCTAGCAGTTGTATTTTTTTTTTTTTTAAGATTTTATTTATTTGTTTATTTATTTGACAGACAGAGATCACAAGTAGACAGAGAGGCAGGCAGAGAGAGGGAGGAGGAAGCAGGCTCCCTGCTGAGCAGAGAGCCCAAAGCAAGGCTATCCCAGGACTCTGGGATCAGGACCCTGGGATCATGACCTGAGCTGAAGGCAGAGGCTTTAACCCACTGAGCCACCCCGGTGCCCCTCTAGCAATGGTGTTTTAGTGATTGCGTTTTAAAAGACTCCCTGCCCACCCTTTTGTTTTGCTTTCTTCTTCAATTGTAGGAATTTTCTTCTTCAATTGTCTAATTAAGAGTTAACATTTACTTTTCAAAAGCACTGGGAAAGACTGCAAAACCCAGTCTGGTTTCTTAAAGTCAATATTGTATGTAAGCCTTTATTTGAGATAAATGGGGAGGTTTTAGGATCGGTAACAAGAAATAAGTGGATGTTGAATTGTCTCTGGAGTTGCAGTTTTCATTTTGCAAACATTTATAAGGTAAGGACCATTGCTCCCAATTGTCAAATAATTGGGTTGTAACTCAAATGACATCATAGGTTAGTCCACCCATAAATCCTTTTAAAAGGAGTTTAAAAGGTTTTTCTTTCCTTCTGGGTACATAGTTATATTTTAGCTTACGAAAGGGAGGCCAAATTAAAAACAAAACAAAACCTATCATGTTCTGAATATCAGCTTCCAACCTGGTCAATCTCCAATCACAGAACTATTTAAAAAAAAAAAAGCAAAACCAAAAATTTTTGTTTAAATATATTGCCAATTTTTGGGACACCTGTATAACTCACTCGATTAAGTGTCTGATTCTTGGTTTTGGCTCAGATCATGATCTCAACCTCTGGAGATGGACTCCTACTTGGTACCGTGCTCAGCAGGCCAGGGGCTTGAGATTCCCTCCGCCCCTCCCCCTGACACACATCACACATTCATACTCTCTAAATAAATAAGCAAATTAATAAATAGGGTCTAAAGAAATTCTGGTCATCTATTTTCTACATTAGGTTCTTTTTTTTTTTTTTTTTTTTTTTTTTTTTTTTTTTTTTTTTTTTTTTTTTTGCCATGGGCCGTCTGGTTTGTCTGAGAACTAAAGTATATAAAGTACAATCATGGGAGGGAGTAACACTTGTTAGCAGCCAGTCAAGGTCTCTGCGAGTGAGGTTGTACATGGACACTAATCTTTCTAATTTCTCTCTAAATTTGGTAGGATTTTCTGAAAAGTGGAGGTAAAGGAGCTTAATAATTGAAAAGATCTGCTGCTGTCTAAGGGACATGAATTGTTTGGGGGGGGGGTTCTAAGATGTATCTGCAAAAAGACACGGTGTAAGAAGGCCAGCTGGAAAGTGTGGGAGCATGTTTAGAGAGCCCGGCAAAAGAAGCTTATGTCTGAGCCTTATTAGCCATCCTGGGTGCTTTTGTTCAATTTATTTCCTGGCTTTTTAGTATTTACATGAATAAGCTGTATACCCTGGAGTGCTCTCTGGAAATCTTGCAGGGAAAGGGAGACTAAAAGTGGCAGGGGGTTGTTAAAGGGGTTTTCTGGAGAAGGTGGGGGATTTGGGGGAAGTAAGGTAATTTGCTGAAGAGATAGGGACAGATTTTACAAATGAGAATTTACACTGGGCGTGGAGCTTAATTTTTGTTCTAAATGTAATTTCTGTCCTTTTATCTTGGTAAAGGTTATAAGTATACTTATTATACTTTTAATTTGGCCTTTCTGATGCCTGCTGGCCAGGTCCACAGAGGGACAGGGACACAGAGGTGGTCCTGTAGGACCAACCAAGAGGGTCCTTGGCTTTATGTAGGATGGAAATCAAGTGTAAACCAGCAGGGGGTAAGAGCAGAATTTGTTGAAGACACAGAGAGGGCGGATACATACAGAGCATCTGGGAAACACGGAAAGGAAAAGGAGCAGGAGTCTCATCTTTGGGTCTGGGGGGGGGCGGGGGTTATTGAGGATTGTGGTCTGGTCTTCATGTGCCCTCAGGCATCCAGGAACAGCATAAAACAAAGACGAGGCCCCAGGTATTATTTCTTGGATCCAGGGAGATCTTGGCAAGTTGACATGTCTAGCTCCAGTGGTCTGGAATCCGCCTATGATAGCTTCTTCAGGTCTTTCTCACCTGGCCCTTCATTAGATGGTATCCATTGTAAAGAAATCACTAACTCCTCGTCCTTTACAAGGAGGACATACGCTATTTGCATTACAAGTCATGTGTAAAGTGGGGTGGCCAATGCAGGGGCTAGCATGAATAGAAGCAGGAAAAGGAACAAAACCAGATTTTTATGGAATCCTTCAGTTTCCAATCTCATTTCCATAACTACCAATAGAAAATTGTTTAAACTAAGATCTCTCTAAAACAAACAAACAAAAAGTTAATATTGAAGTTTGTCCAATTCAAAGAACCCATCATCTGGCCATCAACGAATAAGATCTTATTTTTATCTCAACAGCAACTCAAACCAGTTAGCCTTTTCACAGCTTAACTATGGATGCAAGGACCATCCCCAAGGAGAGTGTAAACGATGCAGTCTCACAAGATCCAGAAAGTTTCCTTCCAGATTTAGCCTCAAAAAGCAAAGACTTCATTGTCACAGGTGCTAAGAATGGTTTAATGTAAGAGGCATCTCTGGTTTCTCATGAGGATATGAGACACTGCCAATCACAGACCATTCCACAGACCACTGGAATGGAACTTCTCCAGCACTAATGAAATAATGAAGGCTGAAGCAACAGTGTCCCTTATGGACTTGGATCCCTTATGACAGACTCCCCTGAGAACAGGCACAGTTACACAAAGGGAATAATGCCTAAGACCCAGCTCTCTGTTTGAATCTGCAGCCTAGACAGGTGTTCACCAGGTGAGCACAAGTTCTTGAATCCTCTGGTTGGTGGAGACTAGAGAGAACAGGGTCCCAGGTCAATAGCCAAGCTCCAAAAGCATAAAAAAGAGGAGAGGGAACTTCACCCAGGTTTTTGTTTTTGGTTTTGGTTTTTATTTTTTTGTTTTTTCTTTTTGTTGTTGATTTTTTTTTTTTTTTTAATATGCACATTAACAGCTTCAGCTAAGCTTTCAGTCTATCAGAGCCAAACCGAAAGCTAAGAAGGCTGAGCTGCTGAATTGGGGATTGGGCAGTGTTTTAGAGCACCTTGTTGAATGGAATTTTTTCGAGCTTGGCAGATGACCTAGTGTCAATCTAAGCTATCCAGATGATGTAGTTTTTAAAATTTTGGTGAGGTCCGGGGCCGGCGGCCGAGAAAGAATTCTTGAGGCATCTTTGATGCAAAAGGTGATTTTATTAAAGCATGGGGACCAGGACCTGTGGGCAGAATGAGCTGCAGCACAGAGGTTGTGAGGGGTGACTGATTATATACTGGGGAGTGGGAGGAGGTATGGGAAAAGGGAGGTGTCCAAAAGGACTTGATATGCTAAAGAAGACTCAGGATCCTGGACTCATTACTAATGTCGAGCTAAGGTCCTTTTCCCTTCTAGTAAGGCATTAGCATTAAGACAGCTGGGAGTTTCCTGAAGGGATGTTAATGTTACCCTCTGCCTGCCTCAAGTATTTGTCAAAGGGCTGCAGGTTAGAAGGAGATTTAATTTTACCTCCATTTCCCTGTCTTTGTTTCCCACATCCCTGTAGAAGCGTGGATGATGTTAGAGCTCCAGGAAATGGAGTCTGTCTGTCTCTAGAATTTAGGTTATGGATGAGAAACCTTTTTTCCTTGTGAATCGCTAAGCCATTGGTAAACTGATGGAGGCTCATGTCTTGCAGGGCCATTTGCTTTTCCTTTTCCTTAAGTTTTTGGGCAGCCGGGAATGCCTGAGGAATGTCACACAGAGCCCACCCAGGGGTGTGTGTGTTTGTGTCCGTGAGGGTGGGGGGTTTGCAGGGTGTCATCTTGTGCTTTGCCCGCAGCTTGCCTTCTGCTTCCTCATCACAGTGACCAACTTGTCCTAACATGGGAATCTCTAAGTTAGGTAAGTGCTCTAACAGCTCCTAAGTGCTCAATCCACGCCCACCACTTTTTTTTTTTTTTTTTTTTAGCTCTGGCTTCTAAATGTCCCTTAGCAATAACCTTTACCTCATGTGCACATTTCAGTAAAAGAAATTTTTCTTTATTTACTTATCTGAGAGAGAGAGAGACAGAGACAGAGAGAGTGAGCACAAGCAGTGGGGAGGGGCAGAGGGAGACGGAGAAGCAGACTCTGCTGCCCTGAACAGGGAGCCCGACTTGGTGTGGGGCTCGATCCCAGGACCCTGAGATCATGAGCTGAGCTAAAGGGAGATGCTTAACCGGCGAGCCACTCAGGCACCCCACTTCATGGGCACATAAACTCACAGCAAAGTTTGTCAAAATAGATTCAGGTCTGGTGAGAAATATGAACTCATCAGTCTGTGAGAGCGGCTCAAATAGCAGCAGGCTTATCGGACACTGATGCCCGCATTCTATCCTCTGGTATTCCTCCTATGACAAATGTCACAGAGAAGGAGGCAACAAAAAACAGTGATCACCCCCGGGAAGAAAAAGATCAATACAAACTTGTCTCAAATCTTCACCAAAGTCGCTATACACAAGGAACTCGTTCCACGGATATTTTCCCCCGCTAACCTACATTTAGAAAAGGAAAAAGGACTCACTACTCTAGTTCCCACTGTGCCCTGCAGGTAGAGATCCAAGAGACTGACCTGGTAAAGATTCTTACTTTCTTGTCATAGATCCCAGCATCTCTCAGAGACAGAAGCCCTAGGACCAGCGGTGTCCACCCAGGGAGGCTTATCCATGTGGGTCTCCAACTGGAGCGGAGAAGACATGTTTCCTTTAGCCTTCTAGATTCTTTCGGCTGGTCCTTTAATTAAATTGACATAAAGCAGATTAACGGAAGAAAAACAAATGTGATTACGTCTATATGGGAGCCCCATAAAAAATATGAGACCCAAGGAGCTTCGGTCAGATGCAGCTTATAGTCGTCCATGGTCTTCCAGAGCTAAGAAATGCGAGATGGGCTTGTGGCTTTCAAGGGAGAAGAGGGTAATTCACAGGACTCTAAGGAGAGCAGATGTCTGGTGATAAGCTGTTTGCCCTGTAGCGCTGAGAGGTCTTTCAGATAACAAGTTATCTCTGCTTCATGGCTTTTTTTTTGGGGGGGGGGCAAGCCCTGTATTAAATTCTCTCTCTTTTATTTTTTAAGATTTTATTTTAAGATTTCTATGAAATCTTAAAAGAAGATTAAAATCTTTAATCTTTAATCTTAAAATCTTTAATTTAAAAATCTTTAATCTTAAAAAAAGATTAAAATCTTTAATCTTTAAATCTTTAATTTTAAAATCTTTAATCTTAAAAAAAGATTAAAATATTTTTTTAAGATTTTATAGATGTTTTTAAAGATTTTTTTTTAAAGATGATTTAAGATTTTATTTTTATTTTATTTTATTTTTTTTAAGATTCTTTTGACACCGAGAGAAAGAAGAGAGAGAGATCAGGAGCACAGGCAGGGGAGCAGCAGGCTGAGGGAGAGGGAGAAGACTCCCCGCCAGGCCCAAACTAGGATTTGATCAGGACCTGAGGACCTGAGCCAAAAGCAGCTTAACCATCTGAGCCACCCATGTGCACCTATTTAAATTCTTTTAGGTAGTTAAGAGCGAGGTAAAAGTTTTTCTTCAATCTGCCGGTCTTGAGGGCCTTCGGCTCAAAATAATCCACAAGCCGAAGTGGCATATTTGGGGGTCACATATTTTGCTTCCCTCAGGACCAGCTCAAACACGGGCATCTGATCTGCACATACTAGGCTAGACTCTCGGGTATATTTTCTTATTCAGAGCAACATGCCTCAGAGGGTACAACATGCCCTACATCCAGGTTTTAGCTTTGTCGCCATCAACCTTGCCTTTTCACAGGGAGACGAAACCTGAGACCATCATTTTATTTCCAAGAAGTAGACCATGAACTTCCCAGACCCTAGCTCTCTGAAAAGAAAAAAAAAAAAAAGGTCAGCATTTCTTTATATCAAAAATGTGAACAGCCCAATCGGGATTGTCAACATGAAGTGGAAACTTCACATTTATTGCACGATTCAACTATGTGGATGTTTGATTTCATAATTGTGTTCTCAGTCAGGTACAGAATCGGATTCCTGTTTTTCAGAGAGGTGTTAGCATACAATAAATGGTATGGTTTGCAACAGAGTCTCAAGATAGATATTCCGGGTAGATACTCAGTCAGGTTTCTTAAACAGCCTATCGTCAGTTCCTAGAAGCAATCTGACACTCATTGACAAAGTGAAGTCATGAACAAAGGAGCCAGCAACGCAACTATATCATCAGCATAGAAATGACACTCTCTGCAGTGGCTCTGCCCTGGGCAGGACCCAGCTTGGGGATGGATAGTGACATAAGGGCATCAAAGCTGCTAAAGCATTCAGAGACTGCAAAGTAAACAAGTAAGTGCTTTAAGGAGAAACGGAAGCAGAATGTTAACGGATTCAGCCCAGTTTTACATGCCTGAAAACTCCTAGGGCAGACTCAGGAATCTGACTTGAAATGGAGATAGAGTTTTTCTCTTTTTTAAAATATATAATTGGAAAGGCTATAGCAACAGATCCTGCAAGAGTGGGTGTTGTTGGAACCCAGAGAAGCCTTTTCATTTGTTTGCATGATGTTTTTGATTTTTAAAAATGTTACTGTCTGATACAAAGTGTGTCTCCTTCAATTTAAAGAAATAGTGACAAAGAAGCGTTTGCTGAGCACTCACGAAATCCAGGCATAAGACATGGTCCCTGCTCATAGGGCTAACCAACAACCTAGAAACAAGTACTTCAAATTATAGAGAGAACAAATTGAGTATGTTCCAATACGATTTCTAGACAATAAAATCTACTAACCCATGGAATCATCACCTAAAGGAAGTGACTCAGGTAGACTACTAAAATCACTAAAATTTGTAGAACAAAACAGAACACGCTGAGGAAAGAAGCCAGAATCTGAAAGGTGCCCATCTTCTGTTTCACCCCAATGTCATCTAGTTCGATTCCCCATGCTGCTTACTTTTTATGTTCTTTTTCTGCCTCCAATCAAATAGATAGAAGTACTTTTTTTCCCCGTGTAGGTAATATTATAACTTGCCTAACTTTTGAGATAGGACATATGATGTAATAAGTTAGAGACCAATATACTATATTTTATATTTCCCCTTTTTTATCAGTTATAGTCAGAACTAACACATCACACTGATACATTTGATTTTTGTAATATCATTTCTTTGATATCAGTCATCATCAATATGGCTCATTAGCAAAAAAAGACTGCTAAGGAAAATTTTTCTTACATATTGGAAGTGAAGAATCATTCTGCCAACGTACCTGTATGCATTCTGATAGTTTTAAAGTGGTTTTATATAGTTGCCACAAGTGTGATGTCCATACCAAATCATTCAAAGTTACATATTGGGATAATCTGACCAAAGTAGTCTGAGAAATTACGTGGAAATTGAGGTGTTTTAAGAATTTAGGAATATGGGCGCCTGGGTGGTTCAGTGTGTTAAGCCTTTGCCTTCGGCTCAGGTCATGATCTCAGGGTCCTGGGATTGAGCCCCGCATGGGGGTCTCTGCTCAGCAGGGAGCCTGCTCCCCCCCCCTCTCTGCCTGCCTCTCTGCCTACTTGTGATCTCTCTCTGTCAAATAAATAAATAAAATCTTAAAAAAAAAGGAATTTAGGAATATAATATGACTTGGCAATTGTTCAGATCAACATATAAGAGATTAGAAAAAAATGAATGACAGTTTGTAATCCTTTAAATGAGATGTTGCTAGAATGCAATTATCACACTGATGGAAATTTATCTAGTAATTTAATGAGGACTAAACTATTTTTAATGCCCCACAGATGAAAAAAAATACATTGAGAATTTTAAAACCTTGAGACCTCTGCAATTTGTAATTTCAGATCTTTAAAAAAAATGTCTTACAACCTGTGTCCAAGCTATCATTTTCAATAATATTTCTATTAATATTTTATATATTATTGTATATAAAGTACAGTCACCATGTATTATGCCATGAACTTTTCTTAACCTTATGAGTTATTATTGTCATTTTATAGATAAGGAAGTTTAGCTTTAGTAATAATAAATTACCCAATTATTAAATGATAGAACTAGAATTAGAATCCAAATTTGCCTTGATGTCTTCTCCATCTGGTACATAATTTTATTTAGTTAGATCAGCCTTGTTTAGTTCATCTGTATAGAAAAATCAGTACATTTTGAACTTGTGGAAATACATACAGTTTGGACCCATCCTTATTGTCATATTCTAAACTTCTGATTTCCTCTCATACACATCTTAGTTTTTAGCAACAGTGAAACAGCTTGAGGTGTTCTAAGGTATTTGCTGGAAATACCATGACCACACTACAATGTCAGCAGATTACTTGGAATTTAACCCTATTTTGAAATCTTCATGTTTCAAATAGTCTTTTTATTAGAAGGAGAGTTTATGTAATCAAAGATGGGGATTGGGGCTGATACAAATGAGATGATGTGTCCTGAGATATTCCTCCCGAGATTTTTTTTAGAGTAAGCGAACAAAAGCCTCATCATTTTCTAAAGCCAAAAGTAGGACTGATGGCTTGGAAATCTTGGCATGAAATGAAACACAATACCTGAAACTGGGAAAGCTGTTGGAAATCCAGTACATCATAAACAGAATAAAAACTCATTTCATCAAGGTAGGCTTTGTTGACCTAGACAATGCTGGATTTCCTTTTAATAAATACTCAGCTCCCTCTTTTTCTTTAGAGCATGTACAATCTTAGTTTAAAAAAAGGGCGTATGTTAATTTATGGAAGAGCAAGAATTATATGTAGAATTTATCATGTTCCATATAATATATGTAACAGGCAGATAATATTCATGTATAAGTTTCCAATACATGAATGATCACACAAATAAAATAATGAACTCAAAAGTCAGCTGTCCTAGATCCTAGTTCTGATTGCTTTGCATATTTGAACAAGTGATTCCTAGAACACTCTCTTTTTTACCATCTTAAAATATACCCCAGTGTACAGTGTTCTTGCAAGGATCAAATGAAATGAGGTATGCAGAAGTCTTTGTAAAGCATTACGTATTTTTTAAGTTATATTGAAGATGCAGAAAGAACTTTTTGAGATTACTTCAGTTCCATAATTTTAAGTTAAATGTTAACATTATTAGCAATCTTCAGAATATCTTTTTTGAAAGGAATATGCACATATATGTTTTATAATTTAAAAATTTCTGTATTGTTATATGTATTTATTTGTGGATTTACTTTTGAACATTTTCAATATTTTTCCCTTAGATTTCTTTCCTATTTCTATAATGTTTTTAAGTTTTTTAAAATTCAAATTCATTTATTAATTAAATTATATACTTTTAAAAAAAATCTACCTGCCTCCTTTTTCATGTATCATCATCTAGGTAGTAGCAATGATTATTGATTTGGATTAGGAAACTCGGAGATTACTTGCTGTGTCTATTGTCCTGGGACAACAATATCACAGTAGTGACCTATTTAAATTTTTATACTTGTGTATATATATACAAGTATACAAAGTTTTTCATTTCATTCATTTCATATACAAGTTTTTCATTGTATAACATGCTTATAACAAAAAGAATTTTATTTTAGGGAGAACAGTGAGATTTATAGAAAATAAACCAAAATGAAATGAAATCTTATGGTACAATGTTGAAAATACAGGATACTTTATATTGTGATGTTAGTAGGTTCCAACTAAGCTGAGTTTAAAATATCATCCAAAGGAAAAAAAAAAAAAAAGAAGGATTTTACTTTTCTTTTTCAAACACAGAGAAAAATATGAAATATGCAATATATGCAAAACTGATATTGAACCAAATACTTAACCTGTTTTATAGAAAATGCACTGCAGGCTTTTTTCAAAGACTATTTTCTTCTGTAATACTGCCAAGGTCAATGTGATCTTAGTTTGGCCGAAGTATTCCAGTCATCACATTAGGAAAAATTGCAGAATTGCATGCTGTTTTCCAAATGTCAAGAACTTACCAGAATTTATATGCTGTACTTTTGCTTTTCCATATAAAAAAAACTTAAATCTGTGAAATGGAAAAAAAGTTGCTTTCATTTTTTTCACGTAGAATATTTGCTTTATGGGGACAGTAAAAGGGATAACAAAGCAAATCCCATTAAATCTTACTGTCATGGCAAGTTAGGAAGATTCTATATTTTCTTTTAGCCTACTAAATGTAGCTTTCTTTCCTTTTTTTTTTTTTAAGAATTATTTTAGAGAGAGAGAAAGAGTGCAAGTGGGAGGGCATAGGGAGAGAGAGAGAATTCCAAGCAGACTCCACATACAGTGCAGAGCCTAACACCGGGCTCCATCACAGGACCCTGAGATCATGACCTGAACCGAAACCAAGAGTCAGTTACCCGGCCAACTGAGCCACCCAGTGGTCCCAATCTAACTTTATTTTCATCATAAATAATTTACTTCCAATACTAAATTACTAATATTTATTTCTTAAATATTATTTGATGAATGTTAATGAACATGTGACACTTTATTTGATGAAGATGATTTGGAACTTCTGTAGTACTTTCTCCAAAGAATTGATAGTGAAATTTAGTAAAGTCTTAATGGTGAGTAACTAATTCATCTTGATCCTTTTGGAAGAAAAGAAGTAAAAAAATAAAACTTTCAAAAGGCATTATTATTTCCAGAGGACTTTCATTTAAAGATTACATATTTTTTTCTTTTCCTACTAAACTTTCCCCCATCATTTCCAAAAAAGAGAATTGAAGTTTATAAAATGCAAATTGATCTATTACTCTCATAACCTTTTTTAAATCTTCTTGTCTCCTTCCTGAACCTTTGGGAGATTGGCATTTGAGATTAATTTTTCCCAGCATATGTAAAGAAATCTTCCAAAAGATGTTGAAAATACAGGATACTTTATATTGTGAAGCAGCGATCTGCAACTGTTCCTCTTCCTCTTCGTCTCTCCTCTTCCTCTTCCTCCTTTTAGGACTACTTTTGGGATTGAGCTGACTCCACAGTTAGATCAGGGCCTCTTCTTGAAAAATTGCTGTTCCCTCAATTCATTCAGTTACCCAATTAACAAAAGTTTGTTTTTGCTTTTTGTTTGTGTGTTGGGCCACATTATTCATGAGGCATTATTTTAGGGACTACCATTATATGAGTGAAGACAATGTTCAAATTCCTAACCTTCATGAAATTAATCTTCAAGCTGATTAAAAAGTAATAAATTTGCTTTAATATAACACGATTTCAGAGTGTTATACAAAGGTAATAAAATTGAAGCAGAGGATAGAATATGATATAGGTGAGGGGCGACTGTACTCAAGAGTGGTCTATTTCAGCCCAAATGCTCAGAGGTCTCTTGGTGAAAGTGGTGTTTGTGCACAAACCTGAAAGATGAAGAGAAGGAACCAATGTGGTCAACAGTGTATGAAGAGGATTTTAGACAATATCCTAAATTGGGAAAGTGGAAAAGCAAGAAGCCTATTATAGCTATTAGTAAGTGGGAGTGTGTACGCAGATGAGGTCAGAAAGAGGCAGGAGCCTACAGGCCATGGTGAGCAGTTGTACCAGCTAAGTTAAAAAAGTTAAAAGTAAGAGATCTTCTCCTTATAAAATGAATTAATGTGTACTAAAATTTTCACTACTGCATCAAAGCATGTCATGAAATGGAGATGGACATGGAGATGGACAGCTGATATCTCATGGATTCATTTTGATTATTAATCAAGTGGGAAGTAACAGAAAGATATGACCTATTTTCAGCAGCTGTGCTAGTCTGGTTAATGTGTAACTTAGTATTTCAGGATCAAGGTAAATATCCTTGAGCTATGGAAACTATTTGGCTGTCTTTAAGGGTGAACATCCAATTGGGGGTGCTGGGTGGCTCAGTGGTTTAAGCCTTTGCCTTCAGCTCAGGTCATGATCTCAGGGTCCTGGGATGGAGCCCCCACATTGGGCTCTCTGCTCAGCAGGGAGCCTGCTTCCCCCAATCCCCTCTGCCTGCCTCTCTGCCTGCTTGTGATCTCTGTCTGTCAAATAAATAAAAAAAAAATTAAAAAAAAAAGGAACATCCAAGGAACTAATACCCTCTAACTTCACAGGCATTATTTATAGGGGTATATGCCATATTCATCCATGGTCCTCTCTTTCTTATTCTTTGTAACAACTATTTTATTTACATTGTCTTTGGACTCCTACTCTACCTGCACCTTGCTTTATCACTGCAAATGACCATCTTTCAAATAATCAAGAAAAATACAGATCATCTGTCAGAGTTCTTTCAACTCCCTTTCCTCTGTGACATTAGAATCTATGCAATATTTATGTTCTTCCTTCTGGGATTAAAGCAAGAAATTTGCTTCCTTTACCTTTCTTTCCAGAAAAATCCCTTCATCTGCATTCTGAATACTATCTCATAGTGCCTATCAGAAAGTTCAATTCTTAGCTTAATTTTTTGCATAAATCATCAGTTTCCATCCTTCCCTCCTTCTCTCCTCCACGCCTTACATTCCTCCTCCCACTTTCCTTCCTTCCCCTTTCATCTTTGTTTTTTTTCTTTAAGGAGGCCAAATTTGCTTAATTTTTTTCCAGCATTAAACAAAATAAACAAATGGTTAAAAATGCTTCTAATTTATTGTTCTTCCCTCTAAACCTACTGATCTATTTGGTCTTTCCTTTTATTATAGAAAAATTTCCATATAGTAGTCTACTCTATCTGCCTTTATTTCTACAAATCTGAGTTGCCCTTCATCATAATATGAAGGTTCTGCTTTTATTCCATTTCTTAAACACATTAACTAAATTTATCATTTTTATATATTCTAACAGAAACCTTTACTACATTTTGCTAAATCCAGTGGCCTTCCTTGATTCTCATTCTTTTGACTTCTTAGAGTATGTGATATTGTTGACCATCTCTATTGGAAAATATTTTTTAACAGCTTTATTGAAGGGTAATTGACATACAAAGAGCTGTACATATTTAATGCATTCAGTTTGATGAGTTTGGACTGTGCAAACACCTGTGAAACCATCACCACAACTGAGGTAACAGATGTGACCAACACCTCCCAAAGTTTCCTGTGTCCCTTTTTGGCTTGTTTGTTTGTTTTGTCTTAAATACTTAACCTAAGATCCACCCACTTTATAAATTTTGAGGTGCACAATGCCATGCTTGTAACTAAAACACAATATTGTACAGCAGTTCTGTAGAACTTAAACTTGTCATTTATAAATGGAACTTTATACCCATTAAGTAGAAGAAGAGTAGACCCTAAACATAGTAGAACATAAATGTTTCACCTGTGAGCAAAGAAGGAAAACTATCCTTCACTTCTAGATAATCTCTTGTAGTTTCTTCCTGCCTTTTCTTAGTCTCTTTTGATAGTAATCTCTTCCTTGGCTCACACAGTAAGCATTTATGTTCTCCAGGGTCTTCTCTTCATTTTTTCATTTACCTTATGTGTGCTACATGGTAATCACAAAGCATGGCTCAAACTGATTTAATAAATATATCCTCCACTCATATCCTTCTTCAATTCATATTGTGATGATGATGACAAGAGTCATGTACCCCACAAAGGAGGAACCTCAGCATCTTCAACCTTCTTTCCCTCAACCCACATCTAATCAGAGACTAAATCCTTCAGATCAGTGCTTCTTTCTCTGTGGTAAAACACGTTTGAAGGTTTCTCTCTTTTCTATTGCTGCTCTAATTCCAATCTATTTTAATAATTACTTAATAAGCAATATTGCTTCTTGACTCTTTCTAAATGTAGACTTTACTCAATCTTAAATTCTTATAAAAATACTTCCACTGTCATTCTTACAACAAAACAAACAGTTTTAACTACCTCCAGCTTGCCTTGCCAAATCCTTACACAACAACCCTTCACAAATTCACTTCAGACCACAGCTAGAACTACACAGAGTTCACTGATCCACAAATACCTCACTTGCTTTCTTTGCTTAAGGTATTTCCTTGGTCAGGGATGTCCTTCAGTACCTTAACGATCTGGAGAAATCCTAGTTATCCTCATGGTATCACTCATCATCTCACACATTATCTTTTCTTCCAAGTCTTTTGTGAACATTCCCGGCCTACTTAGCTTTAAAGTATAATTAAACAAACAAACAAATATACAACATAAACTTTGGAGTGACTCAATTTGGATTGAACCATTAATTTTCAAGAATCATATTTCAATTTTTAAAGTTCTCTGAGCCTTAATTTCTTTTCTTCAAGCACCAAACTAATAATGTCAATATTATTGAGTTGTATTGATGACTAAATGAAAGATTCAGAGTGCTCTGGATGTTCTTGGTACATAGAAAATAGATAGTAAACAAATGATGCCTTTATTTGTAATGGTTTTCTTTATTATTACACTTTTAAATTTAATTATAGTTATATTTTTACATATTTACCACCTTCTTAATAGTATATTTTATTATCTTCTAATTCCTGGGTATAGTACTAGGCTGAGAACAAAGTAGATCCTTCCTATATTTCTGATGAACTCACAAATGAAGAAATTCCAAGGGATAATAGGGGAAGGGAGCCCTTTGCCTCTTATCAACAGTGATTATTTCCTATCTATTTAAAATTAGATCTAATTTCCAATGGTTTTTAATATTTATTATACGGATGTTTGTATTGATGCACAAATGAAAAACAGTCTTATTAAAAAAAAAAAGAAAACTAAAGTAACTATTATCTTGGCTACCTCCACCATGAACACAAAACAACAAGACAAACTACTTCAAGTAAAAGACGTTGTAGGTGCAGATCTCTGCAGAAGAAATAATATTATCAACTAGTCACTACCTTTACTCCAAATCCTGAGAAGAAACTTCCAGCATCCCCAGAGCCTGCCAAATGAGACCCAATAATATGACTACATAACCCTTGAGGATAGCACTTAATTCAGGGAAAAAGGTCTAAATGTGATCTACAATAATCTAGTTATGATTTTTTAGGGGCAATTTTGGACAATATTTATCTTGTACAACTTTCTAATTAGATAAATATGTGTGTGTTATGTATTCTGTGAAGAAAAAATAGGACATCCTATTTTTGTTCATTTTATTTTACTTGCAGGAAAGTTTTGCTCTAGGAAGTTTTGATTTGTGAGGGCAGATATTGAAGCACATAGAGGTCAAGAGAAATAAGGAAAAGAGAATCAATGAGATGTGGCAGATTCATGTTTTGCATTTATATTACTCATAAAGAAATGTTGTAGACTATGATAATATATTTAATAGGGAGGATCTTGAATTAATGTTCTGTTTTCTAAGGAAAAATTAAAAGGTTATTTTCTCCAAAACACAGAGAGAATGGATAATGTTAAATTACCAATTTAAAATTGAATTTTCATAAGCAAGAAGAGGTTATAGAAAAAAAGGAAGCTTAAAATATGTTTATATAGTTTCGAGTCTGTTTAAAAGGTCAAGACTAGACAACTAACTGAGGAAAATTTCCTCTGTGTGCTTTAGATAGCTCTTAAACAAAAAATGAACTTTTGCATTTTAGTTCCAAATTGTATCTAAAGCATACGATAGCCCATTTGGTAGACTTATCTTGATACTGTGTATCATAATGATGACTGAGACAAGGAATAAAATTGAATCTAAGGAGATAAGCTAGTATAAAAATGAAGCATTTACCTTTCTATCTAAACGCTGATCACAAAACTATTGTAAAGTTCATTGGAATTTCTTTCAAAGAAATATTCCTGTTATTTAAATAGACAAAATGTTAGATACATACATTTTAGCTTTTCTCTGAATCCCACTTCTAAAGTTCTAACACAAGACATATACAAAATGAAGAAAACGAGTAATTTGATGATGAATATAATAAAATCTATATGCTATATTGGGTTTTTAAGGTCTACATAGTACCTGCTGCCTGACTGAGAGATCATGTTAATTATACAATTGGTGACCATTTGTTTTTTGCTTTTTGTGTCAAAGCTGTGTAGGGGAGTGTGTGTGGGGGCATGTGCGTGAGGGTACACAATCAAGGGACAGAGGCAGAGACAGAGAGACAGAGACACATAACCTTCCTAGTACCCATCTGTCCAAAGAAAACAATGAGTCAGTTACAAGATAAGAATATTATTGATATATTTTAAAAGGTCTATTTATTTATTTTAGAGAGGGAGAAAGTTAGGGAGTGGGCATGAGCAGGGGTGAAGAGGGTGGGCAGAGGGAGGCAATCCTTAAGCAAACTTCCTACTGAGATCTTAGCCTAGTCTGAGACTGGATCTCACTATCCTGAGATCCTGACCTGAGCCAAAATCAAGAGTCAGAAGCTAAACCAATTGAGCCACCCAGGAACTCCTACTTTTCTGGTTTGAAAACAAATCTGAAATTGACAAGAGTATGAGGTATGATTCTTATGATGAAGATTTCTGAGATCAGAAGGGGAGGCAAAGACTATTAAAAGAGTTGGAGCAAACATATTGCTAATATGTTTCCTTTTTGCTTTCATTCCAAGAATGCAACAAACAGGGGCAGCAAAATGTACTTAGATTAATGAGGGAAATATTCTGTCAATTTGAAAATCTTCCAAGTAATGTTCCCAAAATGGATCTTTTCTTGCTAGTGTTTTAGTTATCTGAGCATAACCAATTCCAATTCTGAAGACTATGCATCTTGAGTCTCACAAGTTCTCTTGACTTTCACACCTAGTTGGCATATTGCCAATAGAAAATCTACAGCTGTTACTGACATTTATTTTAAGATGTTCCCTTGTCTGCTTGTACTTTTCTGCAGTCTGATGACTCAAACTTGAGGAAGATGGAAAGATCAAATTACCCTGCTTATTTTTGTCTGCCTGAAGTTTTGATAACCTAACATAACATTTCAAATTAAGATGATCATTTTTACAACTGGGAAAGGTGAGAAGAAAGAGAATAGGTCCCCAGGCACAAGTCTATCATAGCATGATAGCAAGTGTATTATTTTGAAATTGGCTAATTATTTGTCTGTCTCCCTCACTAAACTGTGAGCTCCTTTAGAAACTGTGTTTTGTTCATCTTTTATTGCCAGATTATTTAATATGTCTCACACATAGGAAGATACTTAATAGATGATTGTTGAAGAAACTGAACTAAAAGATCACAAAATCAAAGACAAGATAACTGTAGGTCACAGGGAAAATAAAGATGTTAATCTCAGTGTTGATATTTTTTCCTTTTCATTTCTGAAATGTTGCAGGTTATAGATGCTCCATTGGGAATTAAGATGTAAACTTAACTGAAGTATTAAAAATCATGTTTTAAATTATAATTTTAATATGTATTTTATTTTATTCTATTGTTTTATAGAAGTATATTCATTAATAATTACCCTCAGCAGGGAAACTGATTTCGTACAGTATAAAAGTTTCAATAATGGCACCTAGGTATCTATATCTATATATATACTTATAAAAATGTATAGTATCTAGTGTTTGAGATCTATGTCTATATATGCATTGTAACTTACAGATACATAGAGATTTAAATGTATGTATATATTTCTATATATTTAAGATTATAGATACATATCTATTTGTAGATTTAAGATTATAAATACAGATCTGAAACACATTGGTACACATACACAAATATTCAAGATGCAAATGTTAATTATATATCTTTGTTCTAGAAATAGAGCAATGCTATATTTTAGTACTGAAATGTTAGAGTGAACCAAGTTGACAGATGTCATTTCTTATAGGTTTATTGATTAAAAAAAAAAAGAAGAAAAATAGAAACCTTATTTAGATTTTAGTCAGAGTAGCTATGACATTGACTTCACAAATGCAGAGAACAGAAAGAGTGTGTGTGTGTGTGTGTGTGCACACATGTGTGCACACTCATGTGAGGGTAAGACTTATCCTTCAGAGTCCAGAAACATGTAATAGATCTAAAACATCACAGACCACTTGTGGTACCATGACTTTCTTTTATTCTGACCAGATCTTTTCTGAAGTAGTGGCTCCTTAATCAATCTTCCCCATTAACAAAGACTATGGTGTGTGTGTGTGTGTGTGTGTGTGTGTGTGTGTGTGTGCATGCTCACTAGAATGAGGATTTTGAATATTAGAAAGTAATTCTTTTTTTAAAGAATTATATTTTAGGGGGCACCTGGGTGGCTCAGTGGGTTAAAGTCTCTGCTTTTGGCTTGGGTCATGATCCCAGGGTCCTGGGATTGAGGCCCGCATCGGGATCTCAGGGAGCCTGCTTCCTCCTCTCTCTCCCTCTACCTGCCTCTCTGCCTACTTGTGATCTGTAGTTGTCAAATAAATTAGTAAGATCTTCAGAAAAAAGATAATTATATTTTAGCATTTTATTTAGTAGAAATAAGAAATTTGAGAAATGAAGTTTTGGGATTCTTACTGAAGAAGGTAATTTCTGCATTCTAATTTTTCCCTTGAACGTGGAATATTATCTATCCAGAAAATGATAGCTGATCACTTAACAAAACTAAAACCTATTTCTAATTTATGGACTGTAAGAATATCTAATTCTATCTCCTCTTCTCTGGATCCCTGTTATTTACATGGCTCAGGAAAAAAAAAAAAAGTATTTCTTCCTTTGTTGTGGAATAATTGCTGAAAAGCCTTTGCAGTTTTTTTATAGCACTACATGTTATGTTTTGTGGAATATAATGGGATTTTTTTTAAGGGTAATTTACTATTTGCCTCTATTGCTGCAACAAATAGTCACAAAACATTTTGCAGCATTCTGGCACCTGCACAAGGCTGTGACTTATGAATATGCTAATGAGACTGCACCAGAACTGGCAACAATTCAGGCCTCGCACACAATTACGGTTCTGGCAGCTCTTGGGGCTATGATACCAAGCCTGACAAGGAATATTTAGGTTAATTAATACAAGGTATAGCTTTTTACATTTGGAATATGTAGAACACTTTTAACATTACAACTATTTGAGAATGAAGATATTTTACTTACAGCAATGATTTCTCACTAACATTATTGGAACACTTGACAGATTTTAGCGGTTGCTTTGTACTACTTAATGCTGAAGTCCTCGAAAGGTTATTTTTCTACCAAGCTCGTTTTATAAATAATGCCTGTAATAATTTTATTCCCTGTTATAAAGCAACGTTGGATGCCCAAAGCTGTTTCCCCTAACATTTTCAGAAAGGATTCCTATTGTTTTACCTAATGTGTGGTAACATCACTTTCCAAAGCGGCAAGTGGTCAGCTTACAAAGCAGTAATTTCCTCCAATAACATAGCAAAGCCCTGGGTTTGCCATTTCTGCTGAACAAAAACTCTTCTTGTAAATCTTTTAAGTATTTGTTTGGTGTTGGAAGCTTCTTCCAATTGTAAAAGCGTATAAATATTCAAAAGTTTACCACAATGTGTTACCTCTCTTTAATGGCTGGATTAAGACAGTTCAGCAAAAGCAGAGCTGGGACAAAATAAAAAGGGCCTGCCTAGAACCAAATCATACTAAACCCAGAGCTTTCTACTCTACTGTGTGTGCAGTTCCATATTCCATGCTTAGCAAGTCTTTGGTTTTATGTTATTTGTTTTGTTTTGCTATTCATAAATTTACATATGTTTATTCTTAACCTTAGTATTTCTCTATGCATCTCTGAAAAATCCCTATCTGCTCCCAATGCAAAAGCAAAGATACTGATGTGACAGATACCTCAGATAAATTTCATTCCTTCCCAACACTCAGTCAACATGCTCGAGGTTGGGAATTTTTCACTTGCCTTTTTTTAGACAAACATAACTGAGAATACCACCAACTACAGAAATAGGGTGTCCCTAAACTCAGGCTTTCATGGGAGTCAAGGAGGTAGAGGGGTTCTTCTTTTCAGAATCCAAATCAAAGCGTAGTTAGAAAGGCACTCCAGGATTCTGATTGTCTCTTTTCGCATTATTGCCCTTGTGCCTGTTAACTCAGTATCTTTGGTACAGCATGGAACAAAAATAAAGAACGCCTAGATTATGGAAAAAATGGGTAGATCTTCATTCTGTTTCTGTGGCAACTCCAGGACATAATTAGTGAGAAAGTTAAGGGCATAGTTTTGGGTATGAGTGAAGCTTCAAAGCTGTACTTTATAGGAACATGTATTTCTGACTTATTAGCATGATGGCACTTACGGCAAGATTTTTTTTTTTTTTTTTTTTTTTTTTTTTTACTGATAGCTTTTTATATCCTATTTGTTATAGTCCACAAATAGGTAATAAATATTTGTATCCTTACTGTGAATAGAGCATAGACACTTAAGACATTTTTCCCTTGTCTTGAAAGGCCTCTCAACAGGACATTTATTTATATTTATCCCAATATCCAAGGTCTGTCCTTGAAACTTGCATTCTAAGGTATTTACTATTGGCTACACGTATTAGATGGCTTATCTGTGTTGATCATTTTCTCAGAAATTGTCCTTTTTTCCCCCAGTAACTCAGACATGCCCTCAGTAATAACAATTCTGGAATTCCATTCTGAGGAGTAAGTTACACCTGAGATGACACTGAAAGAAGACAGTTACTTGTTAACTGTATCTGTGAGTTGAATTGTGCCTTCCCCTACCACAAACAAAACAAAACAAAACAAAACAAAACAAAACAAAACAAAACAAAAAAGATACGCTGAAGTCCTGAACCCTGGTGTCTATGAAAGTGGCCTTATTTGGAAACAGGGTCTCAGGCACCTGGTTGACCCAGTCAGTTAACCCTATCTGTCTTCGGCTCAGGTCATGATCCCAGGGTCAGGGATTGAGCCCCACTTTGCATCAGGCTCCCTGCTCCGTGGGAAGTCTGCTTCTCTCTCTCCTCCGCACTTGGGCTCTCTCTCTCTCTCACTGTCTCTAACCTTTCAACCATTTTTCTTATCCTGATCCCATGTTCACAAAATGGGGAATCTTCAAAATAATAAATAACCAGGATAGCTTGGGTACCGGCCATTGGGGAATATTCAAAATAATAAATAGCTGGGCTCTAACCCAGCTCTGTCTCTCTCTCTCAAACAAGTAAATAAAATCTTCAAAAAGAAAAAAAAAAAAGGAAAGGAAAACAGGGTCACTGCAGAAATAATTAATTTAGAATAAAGTCATAATGGAATAGGGTGAGCCACTAATCCAATATGACTGTTGCTCTTATAAGAGGAGGTGAGAGACACCACAAGAATACCTTATGGTGACGGAGGCAGAGATTGCAGTCATGTAGCTTCAAGCGGAGGAACCATGAGGATGGACTGTTACTACTAGAAGGGAAAGGCAAAGAAAGATGATACTGAAACTCAGAGGGATGGAGCCCAGCTAATATCTTGATTTCATATTTCTAGTCTTCAGAATCTGAAAGGATACATTTTTGCTGCTTTAAGTCACTTAGTTTGTGGTAGTTTTCACAGCATCTTTAGGAAACTAACATAGTAACAGAGTTGACATTCAATCAGTATTCACTACGATGACCATAACTATTGTCTATAGCTGACATCATTCATATTGACTGTAGCACTCAATGGCCGGTACCCAGGCTATCCTGGTTATTTATTATTTTGAATATTCCCCATTTTGTGAACATGGGATCAGGATAAGAAAAATGGTTGAAAGGTTAATGATGCATGAATGCGGAAGTCCAGAGCTAAGGAAACTTTTTCTTAGACAGTTATATTGAAGGGTAATGCTGAATTTTGTTGTGAAGGCTTTATTTATTTATTTTTTCCAAATTTTAAAAATGTCTTTCGTTTATTACCTACTGGTTTATTTCTCTATTAAATAAATTTAGAAGCTTTCCCTACTATCATATATGCCTTTGTTCTGGTCCACTTTGTAAAGATCCTAGAGGTTTAGTATCAAGAGGTTATTTTTATTTCCCTCATTCTCATTATGGGCATCTCGTTCTCAGTGAAAGTAAAATGAAGTATTGTGTTAACTGAAGAATAAATAAAAGGTATACATGTAGTCTTTTGCCTCTAAAAAGCTATGCTTGGTCTTGGTTCTGACTTCCATAGGTCCAGAATGGGGTGGACCATTTGATGAGCTAAGGAGCTTGGTTTAGGAATTTAAAGAGACCATAACCATAGCACCAGGTTATGGCTGGCCATGGCTGACCACCAGGTGCCACTCAAAGATATTAATTCTGAACCAAGGACAATTCACAGTTTAGAGTTACTTTTTGACAGCTGACAAAGTCCAGGTTCACCTAAGATTTTTATTAATCTCGAAGGTCTAAACTCAATTAAGTTCAGTAAGTTATTACTGAATATTTTACAGAATGGTAGTCTTTAGGTAGTCTTTAGACATAGAAGTTCTTACCTTTTGAGAGCTTTAAAAAAGGAGGTAAAGTGGTGATAGGACTTTGGAAATGAAGGATGCATAGAGTGACTATATAGCCTAGTCGAAAGGTTTACTGAAAACCTCTTGGTGAATATAATATTTGAGCTGAGACTTACAGGAAAATGAAAATAAGGCAGTCAAAAATGTAGGAAAGGCCTTGTAAGCATGTGTAGATATATCCCTCTGCCCCAATTCAGTGGAAATGAGTAACATTATAATTGAATTTGGAGTCAGGAAGAGAGATAAGATTGGCTAATTACTAGAGAATAAAAGGAAGATTATGACAACGTCACGGAGGATTTGTATGCAATCTATGACCCTCGGCTTTATCCTGTGGGAGTCTGGAAGATAGAACACATTTAATCAGAGCACCATCATGTTTTCACTTCTGTTTTAAATAAAACACTTGACTGGTGATGTGGAAAACAGGTTTAAAGACCAAAAGCTTATAGTCATTGGAAATAGTTAAGAAATTGTCATGGTGACACAGAAAAGACACTGCAAATCTCTGAACTAGGACAGTAGGAAATGAGAACAAAACCCTAATTTTTGAAAAGTGAAAGTTGTACCGTCTAAAAACAAAGGATTAGATATAATGTATATAATATGTGTGTGTATATATATATGTGCATTGCATGCTCATATATTTATATATGAATATATATTTGCTTTCTCAATATGTAAAGATATGTATTTACTCCAGTAATTTTTTTGTTTTATAGAAATAGTAAACAATCTAAATACCCATTCATAGGATGAATTACTATGTGGCTTTTAGAAAGAATGAGTTAGGAAATATATGTTCATATGCATGTCACAAAAATATTTTCATTTTTAATTATGTGAGAAATGAAATTTATTAAGCATTATAAATATTATTTTAGTTTCATAAAACTATAATACTTATATAAAAGTATAAATGTGTAGAAAATAAACTATAAACCTAACAATGTTTAGCCTTGAGAGATAGGATTATAGCTGTATTTCTCTTTTTAGGTTATTTATTTCTATTTTTGTGATTTTTCCCCCCAAATGGCCTTTTTTGGCATCATCTTTTAGAAAACGTAGCTTCAGTACAACAATTATTTGAAGAAGTAAGTTTTATAGGACTTGTAATTAATTCGTATAGGGAATAATGGATTGATTCTCTTTTTCTCTCTCATGTTTTTAAACAAGGTCACTAAGATGACTTTTAGTGCCACCAATTGAGTGAGGAATTGCAAATGAAGAATATTTTGTTTGATTTCTGAATACAGGGGAGATAGTGATTTATTTTTAAATTATTAAATTTAAATCATTAATTTCACATGTATTTTATATATTTCTAGAATATGCAAGAGAGGGTTTTTGACCTTTGAAAAGAATTTGGAACTGGAGATACAGACTAGGGATCAACAGCCTAGAACATAGTAGTCAAAGATTATAGTTTAAAAATAAATGATCACATAAATAGTTTTGCTGACTCAGCAGATGAGCTCAGTCAAGGAGAAGATCTGCTGACAAGAGAAACTAGACCCTGAAGAAATGTTTTCTGATATGAATAATAGAAGAGCAACCCAATGTGAGCATGGAGACCATCTAGTCACATTTCTCTTGTTTTCTAACAAAGACATTTCAGATCTAGAGGGAATGACTCATCAAAATTGCTTGGTTAATTAGAGGCAGAACAAGGACTAGCAACCAGTGCCATTCTACACATTCTTGGTCCATTTGTTTCTCTTTTTTTGTGCTTCCAGAGGAACTTGACTTCCAATTTTATAACATTTTTACCACTTTCTAACCCCATGTATTCATGACCTCTTTTGAACCCTATAGCAGCCATTAAGTATAAGGTACAGATGGTCGGTCCAACTTTACAGCTAATACAAGGTTCAGTAGCTTTTACAAAGTTGATTGTTTGGTAAGAGAGAGTCAGAATTTGAAGCAAGGCTCTCCAGAGCCAATTTTGGGTCTCTCACAGCATCATCAATCATGTCTAAAAGCAATCTTCAACTTACTCATATGTCTCTTGGCTCTTAGCTGTCATCCCAGTATTTGGGTATGTTCATTCTAGGTTATGTTCTTGTTTGAGTTTATTCTATCCAGAGTCTTTCTCCTTCCACGCAAAAACCTATGAACTTAGCTTGATTTTTAGTCACAACAGAGAAGATTTTTAATTGGTGCATAAAAAGGTTATATATAAAAAAATTTAGTTTGCTGCTATCTGTGGTGCTTATTTTTCACAATTAGAAATTCTACAATGGAAGACATGTTTTTAAAAAGTGCTCTTACGAAAGTATATTTTATTCTTTTAGAAATTTTATCCCCTCTTTTTTAAAATTTTGCCCTTGTGAAGTTTGGCAAGTATCTTACCTATATATTTTAAAGTCTGAAATGTTTCTTATTAAGAAGTTTCTTATTAAGAAGTTAAGGTGTTAGTCATTAATGGGTTAATAAAGTTAACCTATTATGTGTGTAACATACTATGCCACAACTTCCTTATAATTTTCAAGGGATGTGTTTCTTAAAAAGTCAATTATTTGGCTCTTTACCTCTCTTCTTCATTAAACTTTCCAAAGGCTGTGTGGTGACACAATACGGTCTTTGTCAGCTGCTTAGAGGAGCTATTTGTTAATTGTTTTGCTTCAAGGACTGCCTCCTTTGTTGATGTTCTCCCACAGATCCAAAAAGTAGTTCAACAAAGAGAAAAATTAAAAAAAAATATGTAATTTTCATTGACAGGGTATTTTTTGAGATGGAAAAGTTTTCGAGTTGTATTATTTAAAAATGTACTTAATCAAGAGGGTTAATCCTTTACGTTTTTTTCTTTGGCAACAGAAGAAAAAAAAAGATATTTAAAATATAGAAACAGTATGAAAAGGGAAATAAGTAATCAGTTTAGGATTGTTCGAATGGCAGCATTAGACACGAGGCGAAACGTAGTATGAGATTTCCTATTACAAAGACAAAAAGGGACAGAGAATTTCCATTGTGATCTCTGATGATATCAGGTGAGAAATGGGTTGCCATTTAATAGAATTTTAAAACTTGAAGGGATTTAGATATCATCTAAACCAGTCTATTCCCTTCACAGGTGAGAAAATTGCAGCTCAGGGAAATGAAGTGATTGCCAGATTCTAAAACAATTGCCAATGGAAAACAGGGAGTTATATAATATGCTCCTGTGCCGTCCATGCAGCTTGGCTCTACCAGGGGGCATTGCTTTTGTTTTCCCCATAGATTTTCATCTGTTGATGAAAGCCCGTCCCTTGTGCAGTGCTGTGTGGAGAGAACTGTGAGGAAAAGCCTGATGGATTTTATAGATTTTTCCATTTATATACATATATATGCATATAAGATTGAAATAAGTAAGCTTTCATTTCTACAGATTTATTCCTTTCGGTCTCTTAGAGTTCACAAATCCTTGATGAATTGCTACTTACTAGACTGCACAGTTTAGACCGCAGCATTTCCACAGACCGCACATTACTCTTCCCTTATCATGCTTTGTTCTTTCCCCTTCTGCGTCTCTGACTGAATAGCTAAATTAATAAAAGAATTATATGAAATAAGTTTTTTTTTTTTTTAAAGATTCGATTTATTTATCTGAAGAGAGAGAGAGACAGCACAAGTTTTTGGGGGGAGGGTCAGAGGGAGAAGCAGACTCCCCGCTGAGCAGTGAGCCCACTGCAGGACTCGATCTTGAGCTCCAGGATCATGACCTGAGGTGAAGGCATAGGTTTCACTGAGCCCCCCAGGCGTCCCTACAGAAAACAGATTTTAAAAGACTCTCTCCAGGGGTGCCCGGGTGCCTCAGTGGGTTAAGCCTCTGCCTTCGGCTCAGGTCATGATCCCAGGGTTCTGGGATCGAGCCCTGCATCGGGCTCTCTGCTCAGCAGGGAGCCTGCTTCCTCCTCTCTCTCTCTGCCTGCCTCTCTGCCTGCTTGTGATCTCTCTCTGTCAAATAAATAAATAAAATCTTTAAAAATAAAATAAAATAAAAGACTCTCTCCAGATAGGGGTTCAGTAAACCGTGTACTGTGGGCAGAACCTGGCCTGCTGTCTTTTTCCTGAACTTTCACTGCAACCCAGCCACACACTTTTCGTTTGCATCGTTATCTGTAGCCCCTTCAGCACGCTGGCAGCAGCAAGGGGTGCGGTATGGCCCGGAGAGCTTAACATGGGAACTGTTTGGCCATTTACAGAAAAAGTCTGCTGCTCTAAAGGACTGAGCAAGGACTGGGTTCTTATGAAAGAACACATTTGTGAAACGGGATGTCCTAGGAGAGGGCCAGGTCCATATGACTGTGAGGCTAGTAAAAAAAGTAGAAGTTTCAAAATAAGAGCGAGAGGTTGGTCTTTAGGAGGACCGGTGTTCTCCATCGCATGAAAAAAATCTATCTCCAAATGCTTCTTTTTGTAGTTTCATCTTTTACAATTTAATATTATTGCTGAATTGTTTCCTTGGAGGATACAGGAAACTTTGAATGACTTACATGATTCAACATGTTGAAAGATGCTAGGAAAAACACTCCGAATAAGGAGGAACACTTCCTAACAAAATAAAACAGTTTATTGAAAACATAATTAACCTTGCATCTTTATATTCTTTGAGTATATGAAAAGCAGTTTGTGCCTTGTGAAAACATTCTCTTTTTTTTCATATTCAGTGTTAAAAATTTTTTTGCTTCCCTCAGGGCACTACTGCAATAATGGATAGTAAGTGCACGATGTCTTCCTTATGTTTTCTTTCTGGTATCAGCGTTCACTGTGAGAAGGGCCCACCATATGTGGGACAGTGATAAATATCATATAGGAATGTCATGCTCGTTGTCATTTATAAATGAAATATCAGTAATAATCAACAGGTGTTTGTCTCAAACAGATTTTTTTTTTTTTTTTTTTTTTTTTACAATGTATTTTCCCAGAGTCAAATCTAGTGAATGACTGTCATATGCACTACATCTTTGTTTGGCATTTGTCTAATCATACGTAGTTCATAATATCATACAGTAGTCATATGAAGGATCTTATTTTTTTAACCATTTTTTTTAGATAATGAAACATAGATCCAGTTTGAAAATGGTATGATGAATCCTGAAACTTTAAGGAAATACAAGGAAAGATTTAGTTAGCGTTCTTATACATGCAAAGTAACAGAATATATAAATATTGGATAGTGGTTCTCAAACTGGATTTCCTGGAACCTCAGGATTTTGGGCTGTTTTTATATAGTCGAACAGAGGCAATAGCTCAGCTTTGCCCTCTGCTACTTCAACAAGAACAGAATATACAGGTATATTTTATATTCATTTCTCCATAAAATTCCATTTGAAAAATCAGAGAGTTTACCACAAAAACATACATGAATGCCACTGCTTTATAAAACTGAAGAGCTTCATTTAATAAGGAAAATGATAGCAATGTCAGACTTTACTGTTGGGTGACCTTCTTACTTTCTAGCCTAAACAGATCTTTGCAGAATTAAACAGTGTGAGAGATTTATGTTTAGCCAATCTTAGCGACACATTCAGCTAATTAGCAAGGTAATGAATAAGGAAGTATATTTATACTCCCAGAATAAATGCAAAAATAATAATAGTAATTACCTTTATTAAAAGGAAAAAATAGAATTAAAGATCTTTGGTAGATTTTGAGTTACAAATCGTGTCATATAATCCAATCTTTTCATTTTATAGATAAGGATATTAAAATTCAAGACTTCTCACAATTACTGGCAGAACAAGGGTTAGAACACAGGCACATGACCATTTTCATAAGATTTATAGATTAGGATTCAAATAATTCCAGTTTGATGTTTAATAACTCTCTAACTTTGAGCAACCTAACTTCTCTGAGCCTGAGTATAGCCACTCTAACATGGGTAGTTCCATTTTTTTTTTTTTTTTAAGAGAGAGGAGAGAGAGAAAGAGTGCACGTGTGGGGGTGGTGAGGGGAGGGGCAGAGAGAGAATCTTAAGCAGGCTCCATGCCCCGTGTGGTCCTAGGGCGCACTCTCACCACCCTGAGATCATGACCTGATCTGAAATCAAGAGTTGGTCACTTAACCAACTGAGCAACCCAGGCTCCCCTCTGGAATTCCTGATTGTATAGCATTGAGTTTTTGTAGGGATGGCATAAAATGTTCTCAGTATGATATCTCAGGTAAATGTGACTTGTTATTATTAGGATAAGTTTAACTAGCATGTAATTGCTGGTATCCATTTTATCTATGAATACAGAAATTTCATGTACTTTGACTTAATATTATTATTAATATTATTGTACCACAAATAAAAACTATTATAAATTTTCCTTTTATGTCAACTGCAGAGAACTTATTTAATTGTATGCCTCTTCTCAGGTTTCACTAATTTTTTTTTAATTTTTAATTTTTTATTAACATATAATGTATTATTACCCCCAAGGGTAGAGGATTGTGAATTGCCAGGTTTACACACTTCACAGCACTCACCATAGCACATACCGTCCCCAATGTCCACAACCCAACCATCCTTTCCCTACAGCCCTTCCCCCAGCAACCCTCAGTTTGTTTTGTGAGATCAAGAGTCTCTTATGGTTTGTCTCCCTCCCGATCCCATCTTGTTTCATGTATTCCTTCCTTACCCCCCAAACCCTCCATGTTGCCTATCAAATTCCTCGCATCAGGGAGATCATATGATAATTGTCTTTCTCTTATTGACTTATTTCGCTCAGCATAATACCCTATAGTTCCATCCACATTGTCACAAATAGCAAGATTTCATTTCTTTGGATGGCTGCACAGTATTCTATTGTGTATATATATATATATACACTATATATATATATATATATATATATATATATATATATACCACCTCTTCTTCATTCATCTGTTGATGGGCATCTAGGTTCTTTCCATAGTTTGGCTATTGTGGACATTGTTGCTATAAACATTCAGGTGCATGTGCCCCTTCGGATCACTACATTTGTATCTTTAGGGTAAATGCCCAGTACTGAGACTGCTGGGTTGTAGGACAGCTCTATTTTCAACTTTTTGAGGAACCTCCATGCTGTTTTCCAGAGTGGCTGCACCAGCTTGCATTCCCACCAACAGTGTAGGAGGGTTCCCTTTTCTCCACATCCTCGCCAGCATCTGTCATTTCCTGACTTGTTAATTTTAGCCATCTCACTGGTGTGAGGTGGTATCTCATTGTGGTTTTGATTTGAATTTCCCTGACGCTGAGTGATGTGGAGCACTTTTTCATGTGTCCTTTGGCCATCTGGATGTCTTCTTTGCAGAAATGTCTGTTCATGTCCTCTGCCCATTTCTTGATTGGATTATTTGTTCTTTGGGCGTTAAGTTTGAGAAGTTCTTTATAGATTTTAGATAGTAGTCATTTATCTGATATGTCATTTGCGAATATCTTCTCCCGTTCAGTCAGTTGTCTTTTGGTTTTGTTGACTGTTTCCTTTGCTGTGCAAAAGCTTTTGATATTGATGAAATCCCTATAGTTCATTTTTGCCCTTACTTCCCTTGCCTTTGGCGATGTTCCTAGGAAGAAGTTGCTGTGGCTGATGTCGAAGAGGTTGCTGCCTGTGTTCTCAAGGATTTTGATGGATTCCTTTCTCACATTGAGGTCTTTCATCCATTTGGAGTCTATTTTGTGTGTGGTGTAAGGAAATGGTCCAGTTTCATTTTTCTGCATGTGGCTGTCCAATTTTCCCAATACCAGTTGAAGAGACTGTCTTTTTTCCATTGGACTTTCTTTCCTGCTTTGTCAAAGATTAGTTGACCATAGAGTTGGAGGTCTATTTCTGGGCTCTCTATTCTGTTCCACTGATCTATGTGTCTCTTTTTGTGCCAGTACCATACTGTCCTAATGAAGACAGCTTTGTAATAGTGCTTGGAGTCTGGAATTGTGATGCCACCAACTTTGGCTTTCTTTTTCAACATACTTCTAGCTATTTGAGGTCTTTTCTGGTTCCATATCAGGGTTCACTTGGTCCTATCCAAGCCATTATCTCCACCTTCATTTATGTGTATATAAATGCATAGATAATTAGATATAGAGATATAATCATTTTATAATATCCCATTCCTTACTCCCTTTTACCTCCTTTATCACAAATAACCATTTTAATACATTTGATATATTTCCTTTTAATTGCAGGTATCTTTAACATTTTAAATGAACATTATTTTTTGCAAAATATTAAATTTATGATTTATGATTTAACTCATTAGTAAACTGTATCTTGGATTACCTTTTTTTTCAGAGGAAAATTACATTTTGCTTCTCTAAAGTCACAGGTATGACAAAAAAATAAAATTTATCTTGAAATGTGGAAAGGACATAACTATCTCTGAAATGTGGGTACAACTGATATTCTTTTTACATGTTGCTTCCAATTTTCTTGGTCTACATGCTGTTGATACTTTTCAAACATTTCCTCTCTTTTTTTGTTTTCCATCTTAAGCACTCAGAGAAACACACATAAATGTGTAAGCGTGCACACATACTCAAAAACACACACACAGAAGAATAAAAAGAAATGAAGAAGGGCTGTCACAGAGAAAATGAAAAAGCTGCTTTTTTTTTTTTTTTTTTTTTAAGGTCTTACTAAAATACTTAGGTGACAGAATGAGCTGGCTGGCTGGTAACCAGAATTTTCCATTCGTATGATTAATCATCGTCTGGCTATGAGTTTCAGTTTAAAAACTCATGGAAAACGTTCAAAGCTTATCAAAATTGAGAAAAAATTAAACACATATATCTCAGATTTATATAGGTAAGAATAGGTCACAATTTGCACTTCAATTTCAGACCCCAACTGAAAACATTTTAAAGTCATTTTTTAAAAATAAAGTGAAATACAAAGTATTCTTAAATACTATTATAGTTTATTTTAACTAGAGTTTAATGTGAACAACTTGCTGTTCTGGTTTCAGATCCCAAATTTATTGTTTAATAACTTTATAGGACATCACCTTATACATGCATAAATATAAAATGATCTTATGAGAATACACAACTGAACCACTTAAATAATAACAGGTTTTATGATTTTGAACTAGGGAAATCCACGGTGATGTTCCTATTCTATTGAGAAGAAGGAGAAAGTCCCTCAACATCTTTTAACATTGTCCTTTATTGGTCCTTTTGAAATAAAAGTGTAGGGTTGAAATGAAGGAGCCAGAATCACTGAATTTCCTCTGATTTTAAAAAGGAAACAATAAGAGGACTCCTGGTTGGCTCAGTCGATTTAAGTGATTAAGCGTCTGCTTTTGGCTCAGATCAGGATCCCAGAAGCTGGGATCTAGCCCCAAGTTGGCTCCCTGCTCAGCAGGGAGTTTGCTTCTTGCACTGCCCCTCCTCCCATTGTGTTCTCTCTATCAAATAACTACAAAAATATTTAAGAAAGGGAAACAATAGGAAGAATATGAGCAAGGAAATGATCTTGAAGATATAATTTGCAAATATTTTACATGCAGGTGTCAAGGAAGAGGAAAAGGTGAGATTTGACTAATATCTAAGGAAGTAGTAAGATACTATTGAAATTTCAGAGATAGATTTCTTTTTTTTTTTTTTAAGATTTTATTTATTTATTTGACAGAGATCACAAGTAGGCAGAGAGGCAGAGACAGAGGGGGAAGCAGGTTTCCTGCTGAGCGTAGAGCCCTATGTGGGGCTCAATCCCAGGACCCTGAGACCATGACCCAAGCCGAAGGCAGTGGCTTAACCCACTGAGACACCCAGGTGCCCCAGAGATAGATTTCTTAGTATAACTGATCGTTACCTGGTGAATTAAGATTGGAAAACTCAAGATAGTTGTTGTAAATGAGGCTTGTATTTTTCCAATCTGTATTTCATTGAAATAGTCTTTCCTTAATCTTTGCTACATTGAGAGAGAAAATTTTGCTGCTGCATTAAATATTCCAACAAACCTCTGACCCCAAAAGGATTAAACCCCACTATTCTAATATTATTTATGATCCCTCATCCCCACTTATTATATACCTTTTCCTTTCTTATTATGGTTAAATTCCCTGTCAGTATTTGTAATCAGTCCTTTTTTAACTGCTCTATGCTCTTAAGCTTGCTTGTTTGGCACAGCCATGACTCTTACTAAATCTAGTTCCCCACTCAGGCTGCACCTACAGACCAGCAGAAGAAAAAGGGAAAAAAATATCACAGGGAACTGACTAGTTTTCACTATTTCTCTATTCCCTTCACTGTCTCATTGTCCTACACCATTAATGATGACCTCGTCTCTCATCCTCAGTATCAGTGGATGACCTTAAGGATTTCACTGAGAATGTCAGTATAACCCCCATATCAACCACGATATCAATATCTTTAACTATATACACTTTGCCTTCTCTGTTGCTGCTATAAAGAGTTGGCTTTCATTACTAAGGCCATTAGCTTTAACACACACACACACACACACACACACACACACACACACACACGATTCTGCATTAGATCCCAGCATCACTTTCCTAGTCAAGGACATATCTACAGCAATATTTATCTCTATATTACATCATCTATTTTTTCTCCAAATCATTCCATTAGCATAAGGTTATGCTGTAATTCTTTCATCTTAAAAAAAAAACCTTATGTCCCCACTTATCTCACTACAACTGTATTGTTTCCTTGCTCCCCTGTTAGAGCAACTTCTTTTTTTTTTTTTTTTTTAAGATTTTATTTATTTATTTGTCAGAGAGAGAGCGAGCACAGGCAGACAGAGTGGAAGGCAGAGTCAGAGGGAGAAGCAGGCTCCCTGCGGAGCAAGGAGTCCGATGTGGGACTCGATCCCAGGATGCTGGGATCATGACCTGAGCCGAAGGCAGCTGCTTAACCAACTGAGCCACCCAGGCGTCCCTAGAGCAACTTCTTGAAAGAATTTTCCATTCTCCATCCCCTTCAATTATTTTCCATCTCTCTTCAATCCACTCCAATCAGATTTTTACTTCTATTTTTATTAAAGAAACTGCTCCTGTCAAGGTCATGAATGACCTCTACCCTGGAAAGTGCTGTGATCAGTTCTCAATCTACTTCTTACTTAGCATTCCGCAAGTATTTGCCTATTAATGAATGCCTCCTTTTTTAAAAAATAGATTTTATTTATTTGACAGACAGAGATCACAAGTAGGCAGAGAGGCAGGCAGAGAGAGAGTGGGAGAAGCAGGTTCGCCACTGAGCAATGAGCCCAGTGTGGGGCTTGATCCCAGGACCCTGCGACCAAGACCTGAGCCAAAGGCAGAGGCTTAACCCACTGAGCCACCCAGGTGCCCCAGTAAATACCTCCTTTTTATATTCTTTTCTCCAGTCAGCTGCGTGGACAAAATTTTATGCCGGTTTCACTCCACCTTTTTGTTTCTGAATTTTCTTTTCACCTTTTTATTCATCTTTGTCCTGACCTTTTAACTTTGGATTGCCTGAGATGTAAGCTACCCTCTCTCCTTTGTTCATAGTCCCTTCCCTGTCTATTTCATCTGGCCCTGTGATGTTAAAAACCACATGCATATTAATATTAATGATTCCCAAATTATGTATCTAGCATTGACATCTATAGGAAATTGTTGATCAACTTCAACAGGTTAACACTTAATTATTTTACAGATATCCTCAAATCATGCATAAAGTTGAACTCTTAACTTTCTTCCTCTTACCAATTCTACTTTCAAGTTTCTTATATCAGTTAATGGATATTCTTTTGTCTACAGTTGCATGGCTTAGAAACTTCAGAGTGATTCTTAATTGTTGAGAGTTGCCCTTTTTCTTACATTCCTTATATAATCTCTCAGGCAATGTTGATAATTCTACTTTCAAAATATGTCTATAATTGAATCAGTGTTCTCTCCCACCAAGGAGACCATATTGGTCCAAGACCATATTGGTCGAAGCAATTGTAATCTTTCTTGGATTACTTCAGTGGCCTAGAATTTCTCTCCTTGCTTCCTTCCTAGGCATTAGAGTGGGTGCTGTTGTGCCCTGCCCAGGTTTCTCCTTCACAATGATATGGCCATCTCCAAATCTGCGAAAATATTGCTTGTTGGCAAGTCACAACTAAATCCCTACCTAGGATTTTCCCTCAGCCAAAGGTAGCTGCCTTTTCTAAGCATATGCCTCCTCCTGGAGTTGACTTGCATCACCAGTCTGAACCGATTCAGCATGGACACCCCAGGTCCACAACATCCTGGGATCAGCAGAGGTCTTTGCTGAGGCCTTCTGGCATTTGAAATGATTCCTCTGCCCAATCCTGCTTTCCTCACAGGTGTTCTTGTCAATGTTCCTCAGTAGATGTCATACCTGCAGACCTCCCTCTCGGGGGCTGTTTCCTGGGGAAGCTGACAGGTACTTTGTCCCATGTAAGTCTGAAAATTAGCCTAGAGAGTGTTTTAATATGTATATTAGATGCTATAATTCCTCACAGCTCTATACTATTTCCCCATTTAATTTCAAAGGAGAACCTGAAATGTCCTTGAAAGGAACTGCCCAGCTGTACAAACCTTCAAACCTTTCCCTTGCCTCTCTCCTCCCTACCACCCATCACGCTCTGATCTCATCTTCAAGGAGTCTTTCTAGCTCACTTCATTATAGCCTTATTACCTTTATTGCTGTTCCTCAAACAGTCATCCATGAGGCCATGAGGAGTTAGGGCGTTTGTGTTTTTCCCTCTTCATGGGACATTCTTCCCCTAAGTTGCTGTGAGGCCAACTCCCTTGCTGCTTGCAATATGCCTTCCAGTGAGGTCAACTCTGACCACCTTATTAAAAGTTGACACCTGGGTAAGCTTTTACCAGTCTCCTTGCCTGTTTTATTGTTCATAGCTGTGTTCACCTTCTAAAACAGTGCATGTGTGACTCATTGATTCACTGATGATAATTTAGTGCCATTACGTTAACCACCAGATCGTAAGCTACATAAAACCGGATTTGTTGTTTTGTTTCTTTCTAGATCACTGATACATAGGAGTAGGTATTCACTTATATTTGTTGAACGAATGAATGAATGAGCCACCTCACTCCTTAGGAGTAAATAATAGAATATATATGACAATGCACACCTGCTGGGCCAGTCTCGTCATAGAGTGCATATAACAAAAAATAGTTACCTCCATTGGTCATTGATTTTTCTTTTCCTAAGTACAAGTTCCATGGAAAATTTAATAGGAGGATAATTGTTTTAAAATGCTATTCTACTAGTAACCAAATTATTACCACAAAATCACCCACAATTTAAATTTAATTATAATTTTTCTCTTCCCCATATGTACATGGTATCTGGCCATTCTTCCCAACCCCACCACTGTCATCTGTTTTTCTTGCTTACTTAAGAAGGTAAATTGTACTTAACTATTCATATTTAAACAAATTAGCCAGTTAATTGTTTTAGCTGCAATTTTACTAAACTCATTTTTCAGGATATACTTTACACTGGGATAGTTAGGACCACATTTTTCATGGCTGCAGACAGACAGTGTTACTTATTTTATGACGTGAATGACCTTGGGCATAAAATGGATACAGAAAAAAGTACTAAGTCATTAAGGTATATTAGTCAAGACAATGGAGGTGAAATTTTTTTGAAAATATTTTGTTTATTTATTTGCCAGAGAGAGAAAGAGCGCACAAGCAGGAGTAGCAACGGGCAGAGGGAGAAACAGGCTCCCCAGTGAGCAAGGAGCCCTATGTGGGATTCCATCCCAGGGACCTGCACCAAAGGCAGACGCTTAACCAGAAATTTTTGTAACCTAAAAGGGCATTGGTATATGTGGAAAATTAAGATAACACCCTAAATCAGGAGACTCATCTAACTATTAAAAGGTACATCCACACATTTAAAGATTATAATATATAGCATATTCTTAAAGTTCTGGGAAAAAGAAACCTACTGTGATGCTTTCTGCAATTATTTTTACTATGGATAGATAATAATCTAAATTTTATATATGCTCTATAATGATTTATATCTTTACCTACCTAGTTGAAACTACTAAAATTTTCCATTTGCAGGATTTAATTATTTTATTTCTGTAAGTTTAATTCCTGTCCTTAAAATATCAAGTTTTCAGCTGTTTCTAAAAGCAATTCATAGTGCAAGTTCTAGCCAGAACCATAATTAAAATATCCAGAAATTGTTCTTAAAATAATTATTTAGAGAAAATAAACTAACTCTAAAGCAGTGTCCCACCCACATCCAAAATAAGCCCAGCCTTTTCTTTTAATTATTCTGTGTAGTGGTTCCAAGAAAAATAAAACCACCTTTGATTTTCTTTAATGTATTTATGACCAGGTGTTATTTAAATTTTATTTAATTGTCAACATTTATCATTTTTAATTTCCAAATGATGGTATAAATATAAAAGTCCCAAAGACCTACATTGAAATATAATAAATACCTTCAGTTTTAAATATGTTGAGCCCTAAATAATGAAGACGTGATGCTATACTTTGAACTAATGAAATGAGCATTCTGTTTGCCCTAGAATCTTTTGGGTGTAAACAGGTATTAATTGAATGAGAAACTTAGGAGAGACTCAGAGAGAAAGAAGTTAGGTAAACTTTTAAAATTATTTTTGGGGTTTTGACTGTTATTGAGGTGAAACATTCCTGTAGCTCAACTTTCTAATGGCTTAGAAAATATAAAGTAAGAACTTCATTGCCTCTTCCTATTAGCTATCCAATTCACCTGCTGGGGTGGGAAGCAAAAATGTAACAAGTTACTGGGTATTCTTTGTGTATAAATATTTAAACAGATATGTATATATATTCTTCCACTTAAACCCCTTTAAAACACGGTTACCACATGCTATATACATTGTTCTAAATCTTGCTTTTTCACTTAATATTATAGAGATTGTTGCCCATAATATAGAAAAAAATGATCCTTATGCTTTTACTGAGATCATATTATACTTTGTATGTATATGTCTGGACATGAATATAGAAGCAGACATAAACACTATAATTTATTTAATGTGTCATCTAGGAAAATTCATAGTATTTCCAACATTTCTGTTCTAAGAAAATACTACCGTGACTGATCTATTTCTCACTTGAGGAAGTATATGTTGTGTGTGTGTGTGTGTGTGTGTGTGTGTGTGTATACACTCTTTATTTTATTTATTTTTAAAATATTTTACTTATGTATTTCAGAGAGAGAGAGAGAGAAAACATGAGTGGGGAGAAGAGCAGAGGGAGAGGAACAAGCAGGCTCTGAATGCAGAGCCCACGCCACGGCTTGATCCCATGACCCTGAGATCATGACCTGAGAAGAAATCAAGAGTCAGACGCTTAACCAATTGAGGCACCCAGGTGCCCTTATATACTCTTTAAGTAGGATGGCTGGATTCAAGAGAATGTCATTTATTGTGGGGATTTTTTTTAACTTTTATTTTTTAGGGATTATTTATTTATTTATTTGACAGAGAGAGAGAGAGATCACAAGTAGGCAGAGAGGCAGGCAGAGAGAGAGAGGGGGAAGCAGGCTCCCCGCTAAGTAGAGAGCCTGATGCAAGGCTTGATCTCAGGACTCTGAGACCGAGACCTGAGCTGAAGGCAAAGGCTTAACCCACTGAGCCATTCAGGTACCCTGGCATTTATTATTTTAATAAAGATTTCCAAAACCATTCATAGAATACTCATTATATTCATACTCCACCAACAGTGTATGAAGGTGGTGGTTTAACCATACCTTATTTGGAAGCTTTAATAATAATAATAATAACAACAACAATAACACTGAGTACAATGAAGTAAAAGTGTCCATATAGGTAGAATTAGTTACCTGACAATGTTAGAAATATCAGGGGAAAGGGTTTTTCTTTTTCATTATTATTATTTTTTTTTTCCTGAGGAAAGATAAACTACTTGAAGGCCATCATTCCACATCCTATGAATGTTGACACTAATATAATGACAGAAGCATGATAGATGCCCAGGGATCATTATTATCGTGAACTGAAGTAAATATGAAGAATATGATTAAACTTCAGGACACAAAGCAATACACTCCTTATCTCATATAAAAACAAAATATTCAAAACCAGATCGTGACATCACACGTATGTTGTAAGGTTAGCAAAATGCCGGATTGACGAGCATTCATTGACGAGTTAATGACAGCCACGAGTGGGATTTGACTGTGATTGCTGACAGCCAGCCCACACTAAGGAGAAAAGAGATGGGCTGGTGAACCGAATTCCTTGCAGTACCTGAAAAATTCACAGAAATTGTCAGACTGGCCACCAGTATTACTAGCACTCTCCTCCGACCCAAACAGATTGTACAGATGTGACTGGAAGCAACAAATTATCAGTGGTTGCTCACTTAACAGATTTTGACAAAGACAGCTCTTTACTTTATCAACTCCCTACATGAGGTGACTTTTGAGATGCTGCGTATCTTGGTAATGTACCAGGTTTCGTGTTTATCTGTTTCTGTTTTTCTCTAACTGCATTTGGAAGCTTGAGTATTAGTTCTGGTTTCTTGTCTAATATCACTTTCATAAGTGTATCCTATGGCTTTAAGTTTCTCATTTTCCAAAAGAAGAAAGAGAGATAATATCAGTTTGCTGCATTTAAATGTGTATGAGGTCACTGTTCTATTGCAGAAATGTTGTTTCACCTAAGGGAAAATTTCACTGCAATGAGAAATGACCAGACCCCTGTGTAGACACTTGAAAATTTTGTGAAACATGAGACAACAAAAAGACAATATAATTGCAAATATTATTATTACACTGGTATTCCAATTTAGCAACTGTATCAGCAATATCCATTTTGAGAGTATTAACTTTTGTTTATTTCACTTTCTTTGGTAGTATTATGATATGGACTTTAATTTACGCCCTTTTCTTTTTTAGAGAGAGAGAGAGAGAGAGAGAGAGTGCGAGTGAGGTGGGGAGGGGCAGGAGGAGAAAGAAAGGGAGACGCTTCAGTAGGCTCCATGCCCAGCAAGGAGCCTGACACAGGGCTGGATCTCAGGACTCTGAGATCATGACCAGAGCCCAAATCGAGAGTTAGTGCTTAACTGACTAAGCCACCTAGGTCAGATTAATTTAATATTAAATTAAAGATTTAATCTTTAATTCAGGGTCCAAAGTTATAGAAAACAAAATACAAAAAGAAGTTAAACATGTATAAATATATATGTTGATATGTGCTTTAAAATTATATTCTTCAGTATAGCACACTTAAACATTTAATCCTTTTTATCATCAGTTATAGATGAAAAATTATTTTCATTTTCTATAATGACATCCTTATTTTTTAAAGGTTTATTTATTTATTTATTTGAGAAAGAGAGAGAGAGTGTGTGAGAGAGAACATGAGAGGGAGAGAAAGAGAGCATACAGCAGAGGAGGGGATGGCAGGAGAAGCAGACTCCCTCGGAGCAGGAATCCCAACGCAGGACTTGATCCCAGGACCCTGGGATCATGACCTGAGCCAAAGGCAGATGCTTAACCGACTGACATGCGCCCAATGACATCCTTGTTAAGTTAATGTTGATTGCATAAAGCATCCTAAGTACATGTCATAGTATATTCCTCCTTCTTGTGTTGTTCTAGTTCCTCAATTTAGGTAAGGATCTCATTGTTTTTAGCAAGATGCTTTGGAAATAAAGGTAATATAGCCATTATGAAATTTCAGTGAAGATAATTGAATGAGTATTATTACTCCTGTTTGCTTAAAGTAAAAGGAAATGTACATAAAACTGGTTTTATTCATGTGTAGGAAAAAATAGATGTTTAAGACTTAGCAGATAACACTTAGAGAATCTTTGCTACCTGCCAGACACTGGCATTCTTGAGTCATTTAATCTCCAAAAGGGCCTTCTGGGCTAGATACTCCTATTATCATCAGTGTTTTACTGATCAGAAAACGGGGTCACAGAAATGTTAAGCAACTTCTTCAAGGTCCTACATAGGCATGTGGTGGAGCTGGGGCTTGAATCCAAATCCTCTGGATTCAGAGTATGCCTAATGCATTCAAAAAGAGTGTCATATCACACAAGTCTTCATTTCTTCTGAAATATCTTTTATTACTGGGACATTAGCCCTCTCCCCAATAATGTCCCTTCTGTTCATCTGAAAGTTCCTGTCAAACATGCAGAGAGGTTATGTGTGGAATCACGGCATTTTACCGGGGTTCTTTCTTACTTACTTATTTTTTTTTAAAGATTTTATTTATTTATTTGAGAGAGAGAAAGAGAGTGAGCGCACACGCAGACAAAGAGGCAGAGGGAGAGGGAGAAGCAGACTCCTGCTGAGCAGAGAGCCCAACCTGAGCCTCAGTGCCAGGACTTTGAGATCATGACTTGAGCCAAAGGCAGACACTTAACCAACTGAGCCACCCAGGCGCCCCCCACCCCATGTGATTTCAGTGACATACTAAAATAAGTCCTTGATTTTTATGGCAGTTGAGAATTGTTCAATTAAAAAAAATAATAACCTAGATACTTTCACTAAAATATGAATGTTTCACTTGAATAAAATCGAGCAAGCAAGATTAGGTTAATATCAGCAAATAAATTTCCACTAATGTTTTTATTATATATTTTAGGTAAAGTGGAATTTATGACCTAAGCTACTCTGATAATATTCTTCATTATCCATTAGAAGACTAATGTCTTGATAAATTTTATTAAGTTTATCATTTCTTTACTTAGTATTAAGTTAGATTTAAGTATTTGTAAGATAATACTCTAAACTTGAGTTTAGATAATGTGTATAAATTAAATTTGTGATTTACACTGATAAATTATAATTTATATTGATAAATTATATTGATAATTTATGTATACATAATGTGTACACATTATGATAGAAGTATTATTATATCTTATTTTAAATGATGTCCTTGGATAATATATCAATAAGATTTCCCATAACCTATAATAATTTAGTACAAAATAGGTTTTAATGTAAATCAAATGTACTTTAAGATTCTGTGTACAAATAATATGCATGTGTGATAAACACATGCATATATATCACACATGCATATATGTTTACATATAGTATTTCGAGGTTTATTATTTGAGAAAACTCAATTATGCAGCAAATGATCTTTTATTATCTGGTAAATGTATAATTAGGGATAATTTTTTTTCTAACTTGCCAATTAAAACAGAAGCCCCAAAGAAAGCCAATTTATTTATTGAAACTAAACATATTTGTCTACATAAAAACTCTAAAATAAAATAGAAAGTATCAAAATGAATCTAGAGGGGTTAGCTAAAATCAAATCAATCAAGCTAGTACATAATTGACATAGGTCCTTTTGTCATTTTGTATCACATGCACATGAAAAGTCAAGTGAAGCAAAGCACACTCTATTACATGCTGCTAAAATGATTTCTCTTACTTTAATTTTGTAAATGGAATTTTTAAAAGTTGGAAAAAGAACTAACACCCAGCTTCGAGAGCTGCTGAACCTTTTAGTGAATAATAATAGCTAACATTACTGAGAGACCTATTCTAGACACTGTTCTAAGGCAGGGGCCTTGACAGAATGCATTTGGAATAGTCAATTTTGAGGCATTGGCTTCAATGGCCAGGGCATAAGCTAAATATTTTGTATCTAGACACTTTGCATGTCTCTAAATATTAGATGACCTGATACTATTGTATGTTTAACATTTTAGAAGAACAATTGATAGAGATAAAAGCTGGGTTTTGACTGATTTGGTTTTGGATGATTTGCTACATATGTCTGTTATTTTCTGTGGATCTTAGGCAAGGAACAATAACCCTAAGGCTCTTTGGGGGGGGGTTAATAATTTCCTCATTATTACTTCTGTAATACAATGGGCATAATAGAATTTTTGTGACCATTAAATGAGGTGGAATCCTAGAAAATGCCTAAAACAATGCCAGCAGAAGAGAGGTTCAGAAAAAATTTGATAAATCTGAATTTAGGAAAAAGAAATCTGGAACGCTAATACTGAATGACTCTAGCCTGCTTCATAAATTTGTCTGAGACAGATTATCTATATGCACATATATTTTGCATGTAGAGAGGTTTATTGTATAATATTTTGATAAGGTCACTGGAAAGTTAATGGTCTAGGCACCAGTACCTTTTCTGAAAATAATATGCTGAGAGACTGAGTTTTGAATTCCTTATTGGAAAGGATTATTTTCAATTAGAGTGATGAACAGCCAACATCTTCGTAATTTTTCTCTTCAATTCCATTTTTCTTTTTTTTTCTCTTGATATATGGATATTACTTTACCAGAGGCATGTTAATACTGTGATGTAATCTAAAAGAACTTTCTTCCATCTGGCTTAGGAAGAAGCTAGAAAGAAGAATAAAGAGACAAAATAATAGCAATGAGCACCAGGAAGAGAGGGCAGTCAATAAGATTAAACAAGATTTAGTTAATCTGTAAAGTGTATTGTTCAACTCTATCATTGTCTGTTACTGCTTAAAACCTGAGGTGCTGAGGAGGTTAGATGTAGCAGAATGATAGGTGAATGTAACTGTATACATCTATATAGTGATTTATCTTAGTAATACAGGAAATTGTAGCATTTATAGTTTTAGGTGGCTGTTGAAAGAAGGTAACTAAACTAGATTTTAGTTGAAATGGTCCACAAGTAATTCACAGGCTTTTAGAAAGGTGGAAAAGTCATGGAATACTTTTAGATGTCAAAAGCTTTGAGAAGATATGCATTAGTACCTAAAGTCAAAATCTAATGTTAGTGTTGATCTTTTCCATTAATTTTTTCACATGGCCAACTGTACCAAGTCTTTACTATACATTAAACAATTAGCTGCTGTTTTCTGTATTTGTGGCTTCTTGCATGATCAAATCAGTAGACTTTTATAAAGCAATTGTATTTGAATCATGGTTGTACCTTTTAAAAAATAAGTGAACTAAAATTTCTATTTATCTCAAACTTTTTTGGTGGTATAACTAAAGTTGTTTTAACAGAAATATACTTTGTATTAAAAACTTAAGGCAGTGACTTGTCAATTGAGATTATTTAACCTAAACCAAAAAGAATGAGAAGTGTTCACATAATCAGAAAAGAAAATAAATATTTTGTGCCCATAGTTTTCACTGGTAATTAAAATTTTAACTGGGCACTGGGAAAATGACAATTGGTTTGAAACATACATAAAGGTTTTATGCTTGAGAAGATAGAAGACTGTATTTATTCATTACCACATGTTTAAATATAGAAATATAAAAATACTCTAATATGCAACAGATAAAGCCGTCAAACAGAATGGTTTTTCTTCTGAAATATAATTTCCTAACTTGTCAATGTGCTTTCCTGGCTTAAATTTTAGTTCTTCTTCCTTAGAAAAATAATTCGAATATATATATGTATGACTTTACCTTAATGTATATTGGTGCTTTTAAAGAGATCCCACATATAATTGTTGTAAGAAAGAAGTAAAATATCAATGCTCACTTAGCTTTTGATGTTCCTAGATATTTTATTATCAGCTTTAAATGGTAATGTGCCAGAAAATATAAATGATTCATCTAATTCCACTTATATTTATATAACATAGAAAAATTTGTGCATGGCTTTCATCCTTTTGAAAATGGCTTATTTTTCCAATAGCAATGCATGTCAAAATGCTGAAATGACAGCTTCTTTATCTTCTTGAACCTCAAATATGATGTAGCTCATTACATTAGCACCAAGAAAGCAGGCCATAAATTACCACAGTGTGTTCAGGCATGTCTGCAGGCTTGACATTGCCTTCCTCACAGAATATCCATCATTCCAGAAATGTCCTGGGTTAAAGGAACGGACTGCAAAGAAATTAAATCCTAAAATAGAGCCATGCGGTTTCTTCCTGTTAATATCAGATACAAGATACTGTTACATCAGTTAAATTTCTATCGCACTGATGAACTCAGTAATCAAAATACCTTAGGAAGAATGTAATGCTTTTTAAAAACTATGGAGACTTTACATATGTTTACTTAGTTATAGAGTTTGGAAATGGGATGAAAGTGGAGCAAAATTAATAGAAAACCATTCGAAACACAAAAAAAGTATTTTCAATATTTGGTCCATACCTTATAGGAAATAATAAGCTTTAATAAAATAAAATTCAAGAGTTGTTTATAAGCAAGTACTTTCAGGACTGATTATTCTTAAAGAATATCCTTTGGCTGACAATGAAGAAATTTTCATTGCGATACTTAACAGTGTGAACATAGAACTACACTACGAGTAATGTTTAAGTTGCAGAGGGAAAAGAACATGTTGAAAGGTACAAATTACAATGTCTTCTTCTGGCCTAAGAATGTTAAGTTCTCCGAGGGAACAAATGGGAAAAAGGAACTATTTAAATGCAGTGCCCATTCAGAATATTAATTAAGTATGGGAAGAATATGCTATTACACACTCATTGATTTCAGTGAGCATCAGTGCAAGGTCTTATTGTTGAGAAATTAAAAAGGACAAGACATCAGGGAATTTAAGATTCTATAATTTTTTTTTCCTGGGCACTGGAAATGGAAAAATGTCTTTTAATATTCAGGTTATCGATTTTCTTAACTGAACATCTAAAACGACACTGTTTTGTTAGACTTCAGATACTTAATTTTTTATCTGATTCAAGTTTTGTTCTTTACAATGAAAGCACTGATCATGTTACTCAGTTTAGAGTTAAGACAGAAGCATCAAATTTCAATTTAGGATAGCTATCTCAGAAATGGTAAACAACGTATTGTGATATTTTGGAAAATGTGACAGACAACTGCCGAGATAAATGAGAAGGTAAACCAGTCCCTGTGGATCTGCAGCTACAGTAGAATAATACCCTCTGCCAAATCTGCAGTGACCTCATCCCAAAAACCTATGAATATTACTTTACATGGCAAATGATCTTTGCTGATGATGTACAACATAACACAAAACAAACGAAAGAGAGTGAAAAAATGTAATCTCTGTTGATGCGAGGGCACATACCATAAAATAGTGAGAGCATCTTGAATTAGCCAAGTGGACCCCATCTAATTACATCAGTCCTTAAAAGCAGAGAAATGTCTCCAGCTGGAAGAAGACAAGGAAGGAGAGAGACACAGCAGAAGGGACATTGGAGAGATCTGAAGTCTCAGAGGAAATCTACCTATCCACTGGTGGGAAGTATGGGTGGTGCAGAAGTATTGGAGACAGCTGGAAAGCATCAGAATAAATAGAGAAAACCTCCTGACAACCAGCAAGGTCAGGGACTTCAGTCCCAGGAACTAAATGCCTCCAGAAACAGAATGGGTTTGGAAGCAGTTTAATTCCAGAGCCTCCTAAAAGGGAAGGAGCTTGGGTGACACCAATTTTGGCCTCTGAGACCCTAAGCCAAAAACCAGTGGAGTTCATCTGGATTTCTGACCTACCGAGGTTAGTTATTAAGTATGCATTGCTTTAAGCTTGATAAACTGTGGAGCTTTGTTAAAGCAGCAGTAGAAAATACAGTATAGAGACTCTATCAGAGATTTGTTTCCACTTAAATAATCAGTGTTAAATGTCAAAAGTTTGAAATGGACCCAAGGCCTTTACTAAATTGTGTCTTCTAATATAAATATGAAGAATGAAGGAAAATATTATTTGTGCACATGTTATTATAAAATTTTTTTAAAGATTTTATTTATTTTTTGACACAGAGAGATCACAAGCAGGTAGAGAGACAGGCAGAGGCGGGGGCGGTGGTGGGGGGGAGAAGCAGGCTCCCCACTGAGCAGAGAGCCCAATGCGGGGCTCGATCCCAGGACCCTGAGATCATGACCTGAGCCGAAGGCAGAGGCTTAACCCACTGAGCCACCTAGGCTCCCCTAAAAAATGTTAATACAAGTGCAGGTCCAGTATATTTTAATATCCTTCCAAATGTGAAATGAGGGGAAACCATCTTCAAAACTGTATGTCAGTAGAAAACAGTAAGTTGCTTGGAAGCCAGTTTGTTGTGGTAACCCATTCCGAGTCTGATAGAGAAAACTTGGTAAGTGGAGTCAGTTATTTGTTGAAGACTCTCGCTCTACGGCAAACTCGTAGCTAAAGCTATTCTCAGCTGGTGCTGTCACTAGTGAAGCTGCTCAGTTGACCTGCCTTTTGTAAACATTTCATTCCTTGCCTCATGGCAGCTGGAGCATATAGCAGGCATAAGAACAACAACAACAAAGAAACCCTTATGGGACGGGGTCGGGGGCAGGTATGCAATGGTTGTTTGACCTCAGCTATGATTTAAAAAAAAAGAACCAAAAAAACCTATCCTCTTATGCAGGTGAACATTTTTACTTGGGACAGCCTAAACCCATTTAGGGCAATGGCAGTGACAACAGAAAATACAAATAATTCTTAATGTTGCTGATCCCACTTCATGCAAACCACCGGTCACTCACTGTCATGGGTTGTGTGTGCCTAGATAGTTTTTCTCCACCCACGTGGTAAGTCCTATTTTTAAAAACTCTGATAGCATTTCCCTGTAAATTCTGATTGTGTTGGTAGAAGTGTAATAAGTATTGATGGCAGCTTTTGGTAATATCATTGTATAAGATAATGATTTGAAGGTGAAAATGGGAAAATTGGCCACATATCAAGGGCAAATTACCAGAATAAAACACGTTTCAATTTAGGAATCTTTCTGTTACTATCATGGGTAAGAATGGAAACTCTTCTAGCAAGCATCTGTCATCTAAATAGCCAATCAACTATTAGGAAAGGCTTTATGGAGTGCTTAAAGCACAGGAGAAGGTAAGGTAGAGTGCCCTGCTGTCTGTACGTAAGAATTAAGAAGAAATACTCCTTTGTTAGATTACATCTGAGTTTATCTTAGTGTGTTAAGGAATTTTGCTGATGGGGAAAAATAGTGCTTCAAAGTCCTCTTTACTCATTTAAATGTCCAAGTGAGAATCAATAAACACTTACGGTTTCTGGATATATAAAAGCAGAAAGCTTTCTGCATCTGCCTTATTGGTTGTCAACAACTGTCTTGCTTTTTTTGTGTTTTAGAATATTGCTGAGAGCACATAACCTTGCTGGTGCAATTTTAAACTGATTTTCTTTTCATGTTCCCTCTCTAGTTGCCTAGATTCCAAGGTCATCTCTTAGTTCTCCCCGTAGGCGCTGATAAAAAGGTAAATTGAAAAAAAAAAAAACTAATTTAAATTCTGAACAACAAATAACCTACATAATATTTTGAACTGGCAATTTAAAATATGAAGGCATTTTGACCTGAAAACACAGGGAGATAAGGCCATAGGTGACCAAACAAAATAATGAAATATTTAAAAGGCAAGCTATTTTTTAAAACATTGAATAACAGGTTGTCCTTTTTAAGTGAAATAATGAAATAATACTTCAAAAGTGAAATAATGAAATAACACTTCAAACTTTAGACAATGCTAAATTCTCTAAATGATTGTACTTATGTAGCTGTATCAATCCTTCCATGCATTATGGTTATAGTATACTCATGGCTTGAAAAAAGGTAACGGATCTCCTATTTTGACTGAAAATTATGCTTTGGTCTTGAATACACTCTTGCTCATTGGATTTATAAGTTGGGATGACATTAACAGTAATAACAACATTTCGTCTAACACAAGATCATGTTTGGGAAACAAAAAAGAGATAATCAAAATAGAGATTTTGGTTATAGTTCCAGTTTGAAGAACAAATAGCATATCAGAGTTATTTTAAAATTACTTTTTATAAAGCAGTCCAGGAAAATCAGCATGTGTCAATGTAATGTGATTTAACTGTTAAAATATGAATTTGGAATCTTTGTAAATAATATAATAAGGTATTTATGTAAAGAGAGCAAGGTTCTGAATATCAATAGGAAAATCTATTGAATATAATATGTAATAAACCAATTTTGGAACTACTTGTAGGAAATAAGTCAACCGCTAGATATTCAGTCATTTAAAATTAGGAATTATATACTTTGTATTTATTAAAATCGTTGCATTTTAAAGAGTAATTAATAAAACAAAACTGTAGATCTTCTGAGTGATAAAATTTAATTCAAATAACTTGGTAATGAGAATGCTCAACTGATATTTAAGAATATTAAATATCAGTGGTGTATTTAAGCTCAGCCCATATATGGCATAGTTATTGAATAAAATTCAGTAAGCAGTAGTGCTGCCATGGAGAAAATTCAAAAACTTTTAAGATACTTTAGTCTAAAAGTCATAAGCAATAGAACATAGAACATTGTCTATTAATAGGATATATGCTGCAATGGCCAACATAGGTAATGTCTGTCATGGTCAGTTTTATCTCTGCAGCTGTTGGAGACCATAGAGCCCAGTTATTAATCAAACACCAACTGGGTTCTACTGTGCTGGTAGACATGCTTAGCAGCCACACAGTTGGCCTCAAGAACAGGATTACTCTTGGGGCACCTGGGTGGCTCAATGGGTTAAGCCTCTGCTTTCAGCTCAGGTCATAATCTCAGGATCCTGGGATCAAGCCCAGAGTTGGGCTCTCTGCTCAGCAGGGAGCCTGCTTCCCCCTTTCCCTCTGCCTATCTCTCTGCCTACTTGTGCTCTCTCTGTCAAATAAATAATTTTTTTTTTAAATCTTGAAAAAAAAAAAAAAAAAACCAGAACAGGATTACTCTCAATAATAGGGGTGTGTCGTGCAGTCATTTCAAAGCCCCTAGTAGCAAAACCTGAGGTGTCCCTGAGAAGAAGTCATTGATAGGCCTCAGGGTTCAGTATCCACTCTTGCTGGAGCTTGCAGGCTTGTGGCCTCCCCGACAAATTTCAGACTTGCTGGCCTTGGGATCATGTGAGTCATTTTGCTAAAATAAATTTACTTACAGAGCGGTAGGTGTAGATAGATCCTATTGGTTCTGCTTCTCTGCAGAAACCTGAGGGACACAGCATGGGACATAAAATGTCAGTATCAGAGATACTCAATAATTACTTTAATAAAGTTATCTGACACATAGAATTAACAAAGCGCTTCCCAAGTTCATCTTTTTACATTTATTCTATTATAACACATCAGATCCTAACTAAAGCCTTTTTTCCTAAGCACCAGTTTCCATGAAAAGGAAAAGCAGAGCTAAAGTTTTAAAATCCTTTTCTGTCTTATACCCGCATTACCTGGCTATGATCTATTTTGTCTTTGAGATTGTGTGTTTTATGCACTGCTAAGTGGATCCTTGCTTGTGGTTGATACCCTGCTTACAAAAGCATCACATATTTATTCTGTGGCCATTTTGATACTTTTTCAATATAAATAGTAATAATCGAAAATGAATAGAAAAAGAACTCCTAGAAAAAGAAATCCATCATACGCAATACCTACTCATTAAATATTGTTACTTTACTATTACTGGAAACAATGACATGCCAAGATAATTTTTACTCAGTTAAGCTGTGGTTTAAATGGCCAGACTCTCATGTCCTTCTTCCATGCTTCTATCCTCTTCTAAATTCAGGTAACAGTAGAAGGTAAGACTAGTGCACCGTTGTCAGAGATTTAAAATAAATAGTGACCAGCGAAGAATTGAGTCCGTTGATACATGAGGTTGTCCTAATAAAACATACTTTTTGATGCTTTGTGATTCATGTTAACTCTATGTTGCAACATAATCAGGAACCCACATGAGTAGCAGCTAAGTTGTTAGTTTCAAGAACACCCCAGAGTGTCATAGATATTGAGGGGAGAAAAAAGGAAGGAATTAGGTAAAGTTAGTGTGGCACATACAAATTAGCATTGAAATTAATGCAGTATATGTCTTTCTTTCTACAAATACATACACTTATTTTCAAGTCACATTATAGAATTGAGCTCCAGGAGTTAATTTCACAAGGGATCATTTAGCTGGCTTGAAAGGCCAAATGAAGAGCCATTATGTCAGGCAAGAGGCCATAGAATAATCTGGTCAGTAGTTGATATAAATTTTGGTATTAAACATGTAATAGAATTTAGAAGCGTGGATTGCCAAAATGTGAATATAGCAATATATCTAAATAATCAAGGCATAAGTAATGAACCCATCAATTAAGATAATTTTTTTTCTAGAAATAAAAATTACAGATAAAATCTATATATTTTTACATTTTCAAATATATATTTAAATTTTTTTCTTAGGAACAGCTTCCATGTACTGGCAGACATTTTGTACACATTCATCCTCTATTCTGCACAATAAGAAAGTACGCCTAAATACCTTATATTAGCAAATATAAATTAAATTGTGTATATGTAGTAAGAAATCGATACAGTTTAGAAAGTTAAAAAATAAAGGCTATAACTTCTTTCTGATAAACTCTGATAAAAAGAAAATTGAATTATCATAGTATGTTATCCCTTAGATTATTTGATATTAATATATTTACTTATTAGAATTTTAATATACATGTAGCAATGATAGAATAAACAATGAATATCAAGTGACCATGCACTATTGAGTGAAAAGTAGAAGGTAAAATTTATTTTTGAAAGACATTTTTGTGTGATTTCACTCTACTATCCACCCAGCAACTCAAATATATGTACTTAAGAGCTTTAAAAATAGTTTAGATTAATAACTTTGATGAAAGTAAAAGTACAAACCATCTTCCATTATGAGAGTATCTGTTTCTGGAAGATATGAAAAAACATGGACTTTATATAAAATATACTTTTTTTTTTTAAAGATTTTATTTATTTATTTGTCAGAGAGAGAGCGAGTGAGAGCGAGCACAGGCAGACAGAGTGGAAGGCAGAGTCAGAGGGAGAAGCAGGCTCCTTGTGGAGCAAGGATCCCGATGTGGGACTCGATCCCAGGACTCTAGGATCATGACCTGAGCCAAAGGCAGCTGCTTAACCAACTGAGCCACCCAGGTGTCCCTAAAATATACTTTTTATAACTAAAAACTTAGGTGCTTCTGGCAAGGCTTAGATTTAGCATTTATGGAAAAAACTGTAATGCATTTTGTGCACAATTTCTTTGAGAGCAAATGTTCAGAATGGTAATTGAAATAATTTCATATTTTTAAGTTCAGAATTATTGAATGTTACAAACACTTATCTCATTTGTATTGGTGCTGGAATATTTAATGAGGACCTGTAATTATGATTACCATTAGATTGTGGTCAAATTAATTAATTTGTTTTCAGTCTGTGTTCAGCTTAAGCCATAACTGTTTCATATACATAGGCACTATTACAGTTACTGTGGGTATTGGGGCATGAGGTAGTACATGCTGTTGCACAGATGAGAATAGAGGCTGACTGGGTTTTGTCCCAGGCCAGTGACTACACCCCTCCCTTTTTTTTGCACTCACAATGCAGAGGTGAGAATGTTGAGAATGTCAAGATAGTTTTGGATCTGAAGTGGTTTATAAACCAAGGTAAAATGCTCCCAGCATCAACCCCATGACTGGGACACAACCAGGATTGTGGCAGCATGGTCGACAAGATGGAAGACACAAAACCAACCTCCTTCCACATGATGTTTTCCTGACTAGTCAGCAGGAAGGTCCACCAAAAACACTACTTGGGTTTGAGAAAAAAAGTAGGTTTGTGGTCTGCATAGTGGAAGGTTGGGTGAGTTCTCATCAGATGGCCTTTTTTGTCTTCCTATGCAAAGACTGAAGGTAAAAGATGCGCCAATTAAAGGTTAGGAGACTGGAGGAGTTAGTGGAGGACAGGGCTGTGATCCCAAATGCAGTGAGTGACATTCACTTACCAGTCTGCATGGCTGGTGAGCTTCCCTTGCTCCAGTCTGCACCAGAATCAACTGCAATTATTATCAATCCACAGTGGTGGTTTTGCTACATGAAAGAGGAAGAGCAAAATGCCAAAGTAATGGAGAATATTGTAACAGTAATTTCAGTGATAGTCCACACATAGACAAAGAACATAGAGCAAAAGTGGAAAACAGAAAATGAAATAGAAGAGGGATCAAGGGGCACCTAGGTGGCTCAGTGGTTAAGACTCTGCCTTCGGCTCAGGTCATGATCTCAGGGTCCTAGGATTGAGCCCCGCATCGGGCTCTCTGCTCAGCAGGGAGCTTGCTTCCCCCCATTCTTTGCCTACCTCTCTGCCCACTTGTGATCTCTCTCTGTCAAGTAAGTAAATAAAATCTTTAAAAAAAAAATTAGAAGAGAGATCAAAAGGACAAAATCAAAACGAGAGGAGAGGACTGGCATGCTAGAGATATATAGAATCAAAATATTGGAAGAGTGTGATCAGATAGTATAAAAATCCAATTGATTATTTTGCAGATAAGAGAGTTTGAAGGGATGTTAGGTTCCATTGATGTCAATCCAAGTATTTGAGATCAGCCTGAGGGAAAATTTCTGTTTGGCTTATGCCTACAGATTACTTTCTCTTGCTCTTTCCTTCAACTCTCTGCTCGTTCCCAGTGCTCCCCAGCTCTCCTCTGTACTTCACACCAAATCTTAACTTTCCATGGAGAGCAGAGCAGAGCTAAGTCCTATTACTGGGACTCTGCTAGGAGGTTGCCTAACTATATGCAAAGCAGGTTTAGTGTGAGGATAACTACAAAGTCTTCCTACGTTAACCTTTCCAAATAGTTTCACATAGTAGTAGAGTTTATGGTCTTACTTTCATCAAACTGTAGACTGTGGAAGTATTGTATAATTGAAATTAAGAGATAAGGACTATGTTGATTTCCCTTAAGTTGTACATGGCAATGCTTTGGGATACTGTCCATCCAACTCTTAAGGGCTCTAAGGAATTCTAGGTTTCAGAATATTATACTCAGAGTTGGCAAGCAAACAGCATGAAGGCTGCCTAATTGATAACTGCATTTTTGTCTAGCTGTGTAGAGAATGAACTGAAGAATTTTTCTTGACATACTGTCTCAATCCATCACTATCAATTCGTCAGAATATGTACATCAGAAGCAAGCTATTTGACATTGTTAGCCTTTCCTTAGGAGATCCAGAAGGATTTCACATAATTGTCTTTGGCTCTAGTATCACAGGCAAATGTTCAAGGCAAGTTACTGCTACAGGGACAGGGAGGATTTGGTTTCATGGCATTCACAAACACAATGGGTTTTCTGAAATTCAGTCCATCCAGGGCTGATCTCCACAGAGACTTCTGGAATCAGATGATAACCCAGAGTCTCTTCTTTTCCACAAAAGTCTCTGTTGGAACTTTGTGATTGGATTTCACATTGTTAAGGGTGCTCTGCTTCTGCTTCATCACGGTTGTGTTTCATTCCCCCAAATGTGGTGTAAAACGGTGATATGTTTATTGTACCTTTGTGGGTTGGTTGTTTTAAGAAATACAAAGGCATTTTACAAATTTATATAAAATTCTAGACCACATTTAAAAAAAAGATTTTATTTATTTGACAGTATAAGCAGGGGGAGCAGCAGGCAGAAATAGAGAGAGAAGCGGCTCCCCACTGAGCAGGGAGCCCGATGCAGGGCTCCACCCCAGGACCCTGAGATCGTGACCTGAATGGAAGGCAGATGCTTATCGGACTGAACCACCCAGGCATCCCCACATGTGTTTCTTATATTCTTAAACTAAATATATCTAGTCAATACTCTTGTGTGTTCATTCCAACATTGTAAAATTAAGGAATTGCTAATGCACAAAGAACAAACTCAGCTCCACAGTTAGAATCTCAAAATTTCCAAATTTCTCAAAGTCCTTTAAAATGAAATATAGTTTATATTATATTTTAATATTAGAAGCATATTTTCAGATAAAAAGGTGTTTTTTTTTCCTTTTTACGATTTTTTTTTATTTGAGAGAGAGAGAGAGAGAACACAAGTGGGGGGAGGGGTAGAAGAAAGGGTGAAGCAAATTCCCCGTCCAGCAGGGAGCCTCATGTGAGGCTTGATTCCAGGACCCTGAGATCTGGATCTGAGCTGAAGGTAGATGGTTAACCCACTGAGCTACCCAAGTACCCCAAAAAGAGTTTTGTTTTGTGAGATCGTTTCATCATCTTCCCATAAATATGGGAACATATTATATATGACACTCTCTGCGTTCTCTATCCCAGTGCATTGAGATTTGTGGCTGTGTTTGCACTAATACAACATTGCTTTAATTATTAAAATTATTTATATTAATAATTCTAATTCTTTATGTTATTTGATTTTCAGACAGGTGCTCCCTCTTTTTTTTTTTTCATTTTAAGCATTTTTTTTTTAATGTTTCACATTTAATATTGGTCCATTTTTAGGGCTTGTCAAGAAGCAGTATTATTTAAATGCTTTTTCCAGTGATCCAACTCTGTTTTCCTCAAAATGTTGACCCTTCTGTGGACTACCACACCCTTCTCTGTTTGCCTTTTTTAGAATTAAAACAAGCAAACAAAAATATTTGCTGCCTGTATAACTATAAACTATATCCCAGAGTGTGAAATTTAGGTTTAACTTGTGCTTCTCTATTTATGTATCGTATTGCCACTTGACTGCTTTATAGTCCATTTGTTTATGTATTGTCTGCATATATCCCTTCAAACTGATGTGTGGCCCAAAGTAGCATATCCATTGTAGGGAACCCTATGTGGTCTTTTCCTGATTCTCACATGCTTAGGTGTCATGCTGATTCAGCTACTGTGGAAGTTTCTGAAACAATTATCTGACAGAGTGAAGTAGTCAAATAATTTGTTAAGCCAATTTTACATATGAAAATAGGTATATAAAAAAGTTAAGCAGTGATTTTTCTTTCCTAGGGAAAGGCCCCAGTTCTCTCTCTCTCTTTTTTTTTTAATATTTTATTTATTTATTTGACAGAGATCACAAGTAGGCAGAGAGGCAGGCAGAGAGAGAGGAGGAAGCAGACTCCCCATGAAGCAGAGAGCCCAATGTGGGGCTCGATCCCAGTACCCTGGGATCATGACCTGAGCCGAAGGCAGAGGCTTTAATCCACTGAGCCACCCAGGCGTCCCAGACCCCAGTTCTCTTAAACAAGCATTTCAATATGATTTAATTGGCCAGAATAAATAAAATTGTTTTGCCAGAAACATTGCTTCCATTAAAATGCATTCTACATGGGGGTACCTGAGTGGCTTAGCTGGTTGAGTGTCTGACTCTTGGTTTTGGCTTGAGTCTTGGTCTTGGGATTGTGGGGTCCATCTCAACATGGCGCTCCATGCTCAGTGGAGAGTCTGCTTGGGATTCTCTCCCCGCTCCCCACCCTGTGTGTGCTCGTATTCTCTCTCTCAAAAAAATAAGTACAACTTTTTTGTTTTTTACAAGATTTTATTTATTTATTTGACATAGAGAGAGCAAGCACAAGTAGGCAGAGAGGCAGGGCAGAGGCAGAAAGAGAAACAGACTCCTTGCTGAGCAAGGAGCCCGATGTGGGACTCAATCCTAAGACCCTGGGATCATGACCTGAGCTGAAGGCAGACATTTAACGGACTAAGCCACCCAGGTGCCCCAAATAAATAAATACATCTTAAAAAATAAAATACAAAAAACAAAATAAAATGTATGCTACGGGTCATTACTTGTTTGACCACTAGCTTGACATCATGATATTTGACATAAATGTCTGCAATCTTGAGAAAATTGTTTAACTTCAGGGACCCTCACTCTCATTTTTAAGAACATGAAAATAATATCTTTAGGGAAAATAATACTTTAGATCTGTGGTTTGAAGGATGTGAAATAAACTGGGGAGACTACATTGTAAGCTCTTATTATATAAACTGTGGAAAGTTATTATGACATACAGATGCCACATTACAGCTCCCAGTTTCCTACAAGACTGTCAGAATTTATAGTTCATTCTCTCATTTGTTTTCATTGCTCTGTCGTATAAGCAACTGCATGGGTGGCAGAAGTCAGTAACAGATTTCAACAGTTTATTTCCAGTGAGATTTCTAATGAGTTTTTTCCCCAAGACCTACTTAAGAGGCAAAGTAACAAGCACTTAAATCTGTTACTTTTAATCAAATGTGTTATAAACGCTGAAAAACGTAATATAACATTTTATGTTTTTAGTTATTTATCAGGTAGTGAATTAGACAGTGAGGAATATACTGTTGTTTATAGGATATGAAAATAATATAAAAGAAGAAATTAGCATTTTAAAACAGCACATTCCTGTAAAATTATTTAAAATATTGTTTCTTTGAGAATTTTGATTGGAATATAAGAAAAATGTTATTCCATTGTCACTCCCCATCAACTCTCAGTTTTCTAACAGATAAAATAAGCCACATGGACTCAAATTCTACTCCTGGATCTGAATATTTGTCACTTGAAGAATTATCTTCCCATTGTTTTTTCATTCCCACCCTTAGCTTTCTACCTGCCAACCCCACAAAGGGCACAATTTGGCAAGTTCACAGAATTTTGCCCCAATACAAAAAGTAGGTGGGATGCGGGTCACAAAAAATTGGGCAAACGTAGTCAGCTCTCCCTCTGCCCTACTCACAATCCAAAAATGGCATCTCTGATCAAGCTAGGAGCCTTCATTATTATGATCTTACAGTAATTGAGTATGGCCTTATCACAGCTTGGAAACTCAGACCATTTCATTCTATTTGTAATGATGTAGCACAAAACAAATTATAATAAAAATATCTATCAAAAATGAATTATTTCCTGTTATTTTTCAGGGTATCAGGGAGCCCTTCCCAATAAAAATGTGCTAATATAATTTTCGTTAAAAACTTTAAAGATATGAAGTCATTTGCTTTATTTTTAGCTTATTTTTATAAATTAAAAGACATTATTAAAAATACACGTTAAAGGGACGCCTGGGTGGCTCAGTTGGTTAAGCGGCTGCCTTCGGCTCAGGTCATGATCCCAGCGTCCTGGGATCGGGTCCCACATCAGGCTCCTTGTTCAGCGGGGAGCCTGCTTCTCCCTCCGCCTCTGCTGCCACTCGGCCTGCCTGTGCTTGCTCTCTCGCTCTCTCTCTGGCAAATAAATAAATAACATCTTAAAATAAAATACATGTTACAATGCTTATAACTAAGTTGTAGTCATTTGCCTTCCCCTTTTCATGTTAGAATCAGCCACTATAACTCTATTATTTGTTTCATATTTTATTCACTTCCATTTTTCTCACTAAGAAAACCTGTTATTTCCTGATTCTTTTATTCTTACAATGGAAAATTAGCATTTAGTTGACCTAATACATAAACTCCCTCTACTTCCCACCTTGACACACTTCTTGTCCCATCCTCTCTACATTATATAACTTTTAGGGGTAAATATTCAGGATTTAATCTTTATATCCATGTAAATTTTGTTAGTGTGATATTATTGTATTTTCTCTTATAATATTTTATTGGGACCTTGCTAATTTTTGGTTTCCCTTTTTCTATTTGAATTCACCCATATAAGCACAAAATAATTAAAGATCCTATCTGTCTAGAAAATGAATCAAGTGGTATCAGGTTCACTTCAGTCCTAGAGGTGGAGATATTTCTCCACAGTCCTTCCTTTTGGTTTGTTTTGAATTCATCCTAGTCTTATTCTCATCCTGAGGACTTTCTTTATTCATAATCTTGAAAATTTCTTTTATCTTTTTTTGGTTGATTGTGTCCTCAGCTTTGATTTTTATCTTCTTCTTTGTTTTCCTACCTCGTTTTGTCTGCTCACATTCACCAGTAGTTCCCAAGAATAATTGGGGGGCGGGGGGGTTGAGAACCTGAACATTAGGTTAGAAACATATTCCCATCAGAATTTTCCAGACAGTGTTACATTGATTTCCATTCTCTAACGTTAGGTAAAAGTTGATTGCCATGCCAGATCCTTTATATATGAGCCACATGTTTGTACTCATCTATATACCCAACAATAAAAGGCATTTGTGAAATTTAAAATACCACATGGTTACAAATGAATTATACAAACAACTCAAATAAAACCTTAAGATTAGTTTTAGTTTAACCAAACAATGTGATGAGTTTGTTAATTCTTCAGTTTTTTTTTTTTTTTTTAATTTAGAACATACCATGCTAATCAGTGTTTGAAATAAGCATTTTTTTTCTGATCAGTTTTGCGTATTTCCTTCCAGATCCATGTTAGAAGGGCTGGTAGAAGAAAATGACACTTGCAAAGCTTGGTTAACATCTACTTATTTTCATCATTGTATCAAAAGACCTATCAGAGATCAATGGACTAGAACTGAAAGGCCATCTTTCTGCTAGATTTTAAGCAGAATCAAAGTAGAAGTTATGGCTGTTTCCTTCCACCTGTATCTCCAAAAGTTAGCATAAGACCTGGCAGATACGAAAGACACCTGGGTGTCTGCCTTCAACCCTGGGATCCAGCAGCTTTGGGGTCCCAGCTCAGCGGGGGTCTGCTTCTCCCTCTCCTTCTGCCCCTTCCCTTCCACTTGTGCTCTGTCTCTCATTTTCTTTTTCTCAAATAAATAAAATCTTAAAAAAAAAAAAAAAAAAAGACCTGGCAGGAAATATTCTGTGTTAAGTGAGATGTGTGCGTATGCGTGTCACGTATTTGAGTAAAATAATTCACTAAAATAACTCACTAAAATAACAGCATAACGTTTACAAAAGTCCCCAGTGTTAAAGATATTTCCGTGTTCCTGATATTTAATGAACGACATATGACTCTGAAATAAATTATTTTAGCATATATGCACAATTATTTATAAATATTGATTATAGTATATATTATGTCAAACTTAGTGAATCAAAGGCTTATAAGCATGCTAGTCAATGGATTTGCAAATTATTCTTATCAATTGCTTTGTGTATTTTTTTTGTGAAAATCTATCCATTTGCAGATGAAATATTTAGGTAGCGTGCAGTCAAATCAACCCCATTAAGACATAAAAAAAAATTCACTTAGCTTTTTTAAAATTGTAGATCACTAGATCTTTTTATTTGAGATCAGTGACTAAGAGGTGCTTGGATTAACCTCATTTGATATTTACGAAAAAGGGTGGCTCCAAGTCTGCCTCACTGTACTCTTCATTCCAACTTCATTCTATGCCCTGTTCATATTTACCACAGGTTGAAGCGAAATAAGTAATGGTTGCTTGACTCTGGCATTACTGGATTTCTTTCAAAATCTGATAAAACTCCAGCTGATTTTAAGACATTGATAATTTGTTCTGCATGTCTAGACAAGTTGCCTGGATAGACACAAAGCTCAGATCAAAGAGGTTGTTAATTGAAGTACACATTTGTTTTTAGTGGATCCAGTATATGTTGCTTGGAAGAAAATCTCAGAAGTTGGACAGAAGTTTAAGGGAAGGATTAAAAGAATGTGTGTAAGCAAGAATTTTTGAGGTAGACATAACTGAGCTTGAAAGCTGAAGGAAGAAATGAAGTATTGAATTTAGTATATATATTATAAGAGTAAGGAAAGAGGAAGTTTCAAGGCATTGCCTCATCTTATCTCCAGGTTCAGCTAAAGCATAATGAATGCTTGATTGCTCAAAGCAAGGAGAGAAGATAATACAGGAAGGAAAGGGAAATCATGGATAGTTGGAGATATGACAGCTTACAAACCAGTAATTTGAATATGAAAAGTATTTTTGAAATTGATCTAGTTCAAGGAATGGTAATGCATTATACCTTAAAGGAAGACGGCAATAACTAATGGATTAAGGTTTTATTTTTCAAATAAATACATTTAACTTGTTAATAAATTAACTAAATTGGTTACAGTTTCCCTGTAAAGATATTACTAAAGCCTTTAATTTTATCAAATGTCTGCTTTGTGGAAATGGAACATTTATATTCTACTTTAAACCATAAACATATTCTCTCACATTAATCTTTCACAGATTAAGGTGGTTTAAATAATTTGATAATTCACAACAGGTATTTATATCAATATTCCTAAAATAATTTAATTAATAAATTATTACCACATTTGACATTTAAAGATGTATTTCACTTATTGCATACTTTGACTTATCTAACACAATTTATTTAGGATACTTTGAATGTTTTTGTTTTTCTTTTTCTTTGAGCCATTTTGCACAACTAAAACTAAGCTGGCGAGAGGGAAGATCTTGGGGGTGTAGTGTGTGTGCGGGGTGGGGGTGATGGATATAGGGTTTGGTGGGTAGGATGTAAATGTCATGTGGGCATAGGACATAATTGAGTTTAAAATATTCTATAGTGGCAGACATGTTAGTCATTTTTGCTTTTTAAAGTGAGAAGTAGGTTTAAATATCACCAGAAGAATGTCAAATTTTAGGGAGCTGGGAAAATTCCTAGTTCCTTGTCTGCACAGACAATTATATGCATATATTCCTGATGAGTTTTCTAACTCTGGTATTAACTTCAGATTAAGCATTACATCTAGTCTAATTTGGAGGATTTTTTAGCAATGTATAATATAGTCCTTTGTTTGCAATAAGGAACAGAATGCAACATAAAACCATACTAAATTCTGCAAAGCTGCTGTCATTTGTTAGCAGAAAGTAGACATATACAGCTAAATAGCATTTTTGTGAACCATTTGTAATGCAATGTTTAAGAGCCCAAAGTAAAAGCCTTTGATTTCTGGCATACAGAGAAGGCAATATTCAACAATGATAATATATGCATAGAATTTTAAAAGAAAATATAAAGCCCAAATTGATTGATTTAAAGAACAGTTGATTTAAAGAACATTGTATCTATATATCTATAGTCTGAGTCTATCTGTAGTCTCAGCAACGATAGAGAATATAGATTATTTAGATAATTACAGAGCATAGATAGAAAATACAGTGAGAAGTCTCTGAGTTCCTCTCTACTTCGCAAAACTAATAGGAATGGATTTAAGCCACAAATTCTGTTATTTAATGAGATTAAGTGTCTCGTTAGAATTATAGTCACAAAACACTTTTATATCTTGTAATATAGTCTGTTGTTAAACTTCTTGTGAGTCATAGCCACTGAGTCTTCCATAAACATAATAGTAAAAAGCCTTCTTTCCTACATCAAAAAGCTTAGGTGAGATACAATCCCTCTACTTCATATACATAATGTCATTGCTACCTGAATTTTATTACAATGAATTGAGTTTTCTTTCTTTCTTTTTTGAGTTTTAATTCCAGTTAGTTAATATACCATGTTTATATGTTTCAGATATACGACATAGTGATCCCACAATCCATAAATTACCCTGTGCTCATCATGATAAGTACACTACTTAATCCCCATCCCCTATTTAATCCTTCCCCTTAACCACCTTCCTCTGCTAACCATCTATTTCTTCTCATTTATTTCTTAAACTCCACATATGAGTGAAATCATATGGCATTTGGCTTTCTCTGACTGACTTATTTCACTTAGCATTATACTCTCCAGCTCCAGGTCATTGTACATGACAACATTTCAATTTTTATGGCTGAATAATATTCCATTGTGTGTGTATGTATGCACATACATTTTCAATCTTCTTTATTCATTCATCAACTGATGGACACTTGGGCTGATTCCATATCTTGGCTATTGTATGTAATATTGCATTTATTGTATATAATCCTCCTATAAACATCAGGGTGCATGTATCCCTTTGAATTACGGTTTTTGTATTCTTCAGGTAAATACTCAGTAGTGTGCTTGTTGGGTTACAGAGTAGCTCTATTTTTAACTTTTTGAGAAATCTCCATATTCTTCTCCACAGCAGCTACACCAGTTTACATTCTCACCAAAAGTGCAAGAGGTTTCCCCTTTCTCCACATCCTCACCAACACCTACTGTTTCTTGTTGATTTTAGCCTTCTGACAGGTGTGAGGTGGTATCTTATTGTAGTTTTGATTTGCATCTACCTGATGGTAAGTGATAACAAAAATATTTTCATGTGTCTGTTGGCCATCTCTATGTCTTCTCTGGAGAAATGTCTGTTCATATCTTCTGCCCATTTAAAAAATTTTGATTATTTGGTGCTTGGGTATTGAGTTTTATAAGTTCTTTATATATTTTAGATACTAACTCTTTATCAGATATGTCCTTTGCAAATATCTTCTATTCCATAGGTTGCCTTTTAGTTTTGTCGATTGTTTCCTTTGCTGTGTAGAAACTTTTTATTTTGATGTAGCCCCAGTAGTTTATTTTTGCTTTTGTTTCCCTTGCTTCAGGAGACATACCTAGAAAAAATTTGCTATGGCTGATGTCGAAGAGGTTACTGTATATATTCTCCTAGGATTTTTATTATTTCAGGTCTCACATGTAGGTCTTTTATCCATTTTGAATTTATTTTTGTGTGTGGTACAACAAAGCGGCCCAGTTTCTTTCTTTTGTATGTTGCTGTCTAGTTTTCCCAACACCAATTGTTTAAATGAATTGAGTTTTAAAACTAGGTGATGGTTGGGGCACCTGAGTGGCTTAGTCAGTTAAGCATCCGCCTTTGGCTCAGGTCCTGATCTCAGGGTCCTGGGATTGAGCCCCATGTTGGCTCTCTGCTCACTGGAAAGCTTGCTTCTTGCTTTCCCTCTGCCCCTCCTACTCTGCTCATGTGTGTTCTCTCTCTCTCTCTCTCTCAAATAAATAAATAAACAAAATCTTAAAAATATAAAACAAGTGATGATAATATGAATATTATACACCATCATTTATTGTATTATTTCTAACCCGAAAAGAAATGGTCTCAATCTGATTAAAGCAAAGTTGTCCTAGGGATTCTACATCATGTCCTAAAATTAGAATTTTTAGTTACAAAATATGTTACCATTTCTCAAAGGTTTGCAATAACATCAGGAGGCAGATGTGATGCAATAACATCAGGAGGTTAAAGAGAACAGAATGTAAGCATTAGCATGAGATAGACTAAATGTTATGAACTAAATAAATAAAGTATAGCCACTCTGTGTATATATACATATATTATGTATGATGTATGATTTATATTATAAATGCATTATATATAATACATATGTGATATCTCATCATAGTGCTATAAAAATTTATAGTAAATGCTGCATTGTGCATACTCTCTCTCTCTCTCTCTCTCTATATATATATATATATATATATATATAAAAGCTAATAGCATAGTAGTGAAAATTAAGAATGACTCTGAAAATTTATCATAGTGCTTTTACCCAAGATTGGGGCAATGTTAAGAGCATATTGTAGGGACAAACAATAACCTGCGACATTCTGTATTTGGAATCCCTGTGCTATAGGATTTTCAGTCATTATATTTAATAGACAATTAAAATTATGGGTTATAAACATAGCACAAATATCATAACATCATGAGTTTGTGAAGAATCGGGAATAAATGGTGCATTGAAAGCCATCAACATGTGTGATATGTACTGTAGAGTCTGGATAAGGAGGTAAGAAAAGTATCAAAAACATAATTGTGAGATCACTAATATTTGAAGAGTCATTAAAGGAAAAGAAACATGTAGAAGAGGTTGCAAATGACTTCTGAACAAAAGAAGAACATGAAAAGTGTGAGTTACCAAATATTAGGAGCCAGAAACACTTAAGACGGAGCCTTTCAGATGCTGCCAGGCTCTCAAGCGAAATCAGTTGTCATGGATGCAGGCTTAGTAAAGAGGTGTGAATGAAAACAGGACTTCCGTGATTCTAAGGTGTAAACAAAAGCCTCAAAATGGACACAGCAAATTGAGTATGTCTTTAAAAAAAAAAATGTCTGTGAAGGAAACACGATATGTGAGGTATTTGGTAAAGGGAGGTTCAGGGTACAAGGAGACCTTCTGAAAATGAGAAAAATATGAGCTAGGGTGATAGATAGTCCCAATGAAGGAATAAATTATAGGATAAAAGGGAAAGTGGATATCGATTAGATCAATGAGTTTCTGGAAAATAGGAACTGGTATTACTCACAGCAGAGAGAGACTAATTAGCTTTGGATGGGACAGACACACCTCTCCTGCAGCATTAAAAATGTGAGGTGATGATGTATACACATACAAAAGTTAAAGATGCTAAAATAAACCCTAATTCCTTATTTTTTACTTATAAATCAGAAGTAGGGTCTTTGGCTTCCTGGGGGGGGGGATTAGAAGTGGGTAAATTGACTTAATTACAGTGGTAATGTTTAGTGTCTTAAATAATAGAGCAGGGGGAGAGAAGGAAGGAGGTCACAGAACATAATCTTAAAGAATAAGAGTCTTGGAGAGATTGGAAGAGATGGTAGGGGCTGAAAAAGAAACCAAGACACTGGCCAGAAATGTTGAAAGGAATCAAGGGAATAGAGTTTTCATGAAGGTAAATGGTCAGTAGGATTAAATGTCATTCAATTATTTATATGAGAATATTTAATTTTTGTTTTGGCAAAAATAACTGCAACATCAGAGCAATTAGACAAATTTTGCAGGAAAGCAAGATTTCAAAAAAAAAAAAAATGGGACAGTGACAATTCAGATAAATTCAGGGAGTTTATGTAAGAAAGAAAATAGATGGGTTTATGTGGTTGCCCAGAGGTTGTGAGATTAAGGGAGGGGATGTTAATGAGAAGGAAAAATAAGTAAACTCAAGTAGTCAATGAAGGGATCCAAGAAAAGGTGTCCGCTGAAGGCAGGACAGAAAAAGATTAATTAGCAGATAAATATATCTGAAGAAGGAGTAAGATTATTATTGCCAAAAAATGTTTAACTCCTTTTTTAATATTGGTGGCAGAAAGTTGAGCATTTGTGAATTTGAAGGAAAAACTTGCTATTGAGAATGAGGACGATGGAAGATAATGTTTGAAACAATTTCTCTGGAGAACGGTAATAGGCAAAAACTTGGGATGCTTGTTCGACAGAGCAGAGAACCCAGGTGATGTTGGAAAAGGAGAATATATCCTGGCACAGGTCTATGAAGTTGAGCCATGTTTCTCTGGCAATAAAGAAGCCAATCACGTGCTGTAATTCAGGTTCAGAATGTCCTCGAGGTGGAGAGAGTAGGATGGTTGAAGGACAATACACAGAGGGACTATAAATACTGACAAGTCAGTGGTTGAAATCATAGGAATGGGGCCTAAACTCAGTATAGAAAAAGGGAGCTGATAATGGGGAAAAAAATAAAGATTAAAGGAGTAGAGTTTTGATGAATCCCAGTAATTGGTAAAGTAGAAGCTTCAAGTAGATGCAGTCAGTATGATTAACGAGAAAAGTAGGAAGTTGCAAGGATCGTTTTTTTTTTTTTTTCAATAAAATAAGGGTAAATTACAACAATATAAGTGAGCCTCACAGACCTGTGGTTTTCATATTAAAGCAAAAAAGTAAGTGTGGAAGGAGCAGGGAGGAAAGAGCACCTAACATGTGGGAGCAAGAGCTGGTTTACTCCACAGGAATACACAGGGGACAGGACCCTCAGGGGGAAATCTATTTTTGAAAACAGGAGATCAAGGTCCCTTGGTGAGAAGTTTCTGGATGTAGGCTCTATACAGAGAGTAGCACCTTCTTAGGGAGTCATGAAAAGATTTGGGTAAGAGTGAGACAGTGAAATTTGTCTTAGTGAAGTGGCATTAATGGAATAGACATTAACATGAGATGACATGAACTAATCAGATTTGCACTGTGGGTATTACTGAAGGATATTAGGCGTGATATGGCAGTTTTAGTGGTGTCACTGATAAAAATGTTTAGTCACGTGAATCTTACATATAATTTAAAACGTTTTTCTTGTAACTAAACTTAGATGTGGCATGAGTGGCTGTATTTTTCTTTCAAAACCACTTTATTGAGGTATAATTTGAATGCCCTAAAATTCATCAAGTGTTAAGTGTACCATAGTTAGTGAACATATAGAATTGTACAGTCATCACCACAGTCCCGGTTTAGATAGTTTTCATCACCCAAAAACTCTCCTTGTGCCTATTTGCAGTCAATGTGCTTCCACCTAGTACTGGGTAAATACTGATTCACCTCTGTCTTTATAGGTTTTCCTTTTCTGGAATTTCCTTATAAATGGATTCTGGTCTCTTTTGTGTCTGGCCTTTTAACTAAGCCTAATATTTTTGCTTATGCACCACTGTATGGTCACCACTTTCTATTTCCATCAATAATAATGACGGAGGCGCCTGGGTGGCTCAGTGGGTTAAAGCCTCTGCTTTAGGCTCGGGTCATGGTCTCAGGGTCCTGGGATCGAGCCCCACGTCGGGCTCTCTGATCAGCGGGGAGCCTGCTTCCTCCTCTCTCTCTCTGCCTGCCTCTCTACTTACTTGTGATCTGTCTGTCAAATAAATAAATAAAATCTTTAAAAAAATAATAATAATGACGGTCCCAGTTTCCCCCACATCCATGCAAATACTCAATACCATAACTTTTACTGATAATCACTGTGCTAGTAGTATATAGGGATATTTCACTGTTATTTAAACTTGCTTTTCCTTAAGGACATGTTTGTTAGCCATTCACATATCTTCTCTGGTAAAATATTCAAATCTTTTTGTTGTTGTTTTAAAGCTGGTTTTTTTTTTCTTAGTATTGCATTTTAAGTGTTCTTTACATATTCTGAGTAAAATTATTTTAGGTAGAGGATTTGCAAATATCTTTTCCCAGTCTGTAGCTTATCTTTTTTTTTAATAGTAGGAGTACAGGTAACTGCTACTTTGTTGAATATGGTTCTTAGATCTAGTAGTCTGTAGGCTCCTTAGAATTTTCTATATACAAGATTATCCTGTATGCAAAGGAAGGCAGTTTTACTTTTTCTTCTAGTCTGGATTCCTTTTATTTATTTTTATTGTTTTAATTATCCGGCTAGACTCTCGAAGACAGTAATAAGAGCAAACATTCTTGCCTTGTTGCTAACCTTAGAGGGAAAATACTCAATCCTTTCATCATTAAGTGCAATAATAGAGATAATTTTTCATAATTTTTGCATTACCTTGTCACACAGTTGGTATTTGTCATGGTTCCACAAAATCTCCTTTCCTAATCATAGTTGTTTAAAATTGATATTAAAAAGTTGTTATGGGGGGGCACCTGGGTGGTTCAGTGGGTTAAAGCCTCTGCCTTCAGTTCATCTCAGGATCCTGGGATCAGGCCCTGCACTGGGCTCTCTGCTCAGCAGGGAGCCTGCTTCCCCCCACCTCCGTGGACTTGTGATTTCTCTCTCTCTCTCTCTGTCATATAAATAAATAAGATTTAAAAAAATAAAATAATAAAACTGTGCTGATTAATTCCAAATATTTGAAGATTTCCAATTTTGTTTATTTCCAATTTAATCCTGTTATGTTTGAAGGATATAGTTTCAATTATTTCAACCCTTTTGAGTTTGAGTTTTATTTTATAATATAGCATATATCATATCCTGGAGAATATTTCATGTGTACTTGAGAAGATTAGGTATCACCCCTTTTTGTATGTGCTGCATTCTACAAACAGCAGGTTGAGCTGGTTCATAGTATTATTCAAGTACTCTATATCCATGCTGATTTTTTATATAGTTGTTTTAGTAATTATTGAGAATGTGGCATTGCAATATCTAGCCAAAATTATGAATTGTCTATATATCCTTTCAGCATTGTGAGTTTCTGCTTCATGTATTTTGAGACTCTTACTTTAGGATGCATATATGTTTATAGTTGTTATGTCTTATGGAGGCATGTGCCCTTTTATCATTATTAAATATTTCTGCCTCTAGTAATATTTAATTCTACTAGATTTCTATTGTATTTCTATTAAATTTCTATTGTATTTGATATCAATATAGCCACTCCCATTTTTTTGTGATTACTATTTGGCATGTATATCTTTGTCCGTCCTTTTACTTTCAACCTATTGGTGTTTTTGGTCTAAATGTATTTCTTGTAGGAAGCATGCATTGAATCTTGCTTTTTCATCTTGCATTTTGATTGGATACTTAGCCAAAATTCATTTAGTATAATTCTCAGTATGTTTGAATTCCTGACCACAATTTTTTTCTTTTAAATTTCTCATGTCTTTTTTCTTCCTCTGTTCCTTTTTACTCCCATTATTTTGTGCTATTTTTTTTAGTGACCATCTTCCTTTTCCTGATGATTTTCTAACAGTATATTTGTAGGTTTTTTTAATGTATTTTCATTTATCACAGTCTACTTCAGGTTAATCTCAAGAGCTATAGACATTTTGAGGTTTTTGCCTTACTTTCAATGACAAATAGCCTGCAGAAGTATCATGGATCCTGACAGAGGACCTGTAACTCATCGGGGAGAAGCAAAGGACTTTATTACTCACAGCAATAATGGAAGGCAAAGGATGGGTTCTCCCATGCCTGGTTATTTGAAGCCTATTTCCACAGGGCAAACTGAAAGAGGTCGAGTGGCACTTGCACACACAGTGAGTTCCATTATAGGAAGGAAACCCTGAGGTTAGCTTATTCAGATCTTCTCTATAGGACTGTACGCTCGCCTGTGTCTTGCTCCAGTGGGAAGACACTATCTCTATCTTCCAAGGCTGTTCATTATATAAATATACTTGAAAAGAAAGTCCAAACCAAAGGCAGAAATGTCTCTGCTGACAAAATATATGGAAATGTGAGAGACCTATGGGGAATTTCCTCCCAGCAATTAATACGGGGAGGTTAAGTACAACGATTTTGCCCTAATACAACAACTTTGCACTAATACAATTCTATCCCCCCTTTTGTGTGATAATTTTTATATATGTTAATCTATGTATTTGATCTGAAAAATGCAGTATTTTAATTATTGCCTTATAGAACCATGTGCCTTTCAGAGAAAGTAAAAGAGGAAAAGAGAAGCATATTAATAAAATAATTTACGTGTACCACATATTTATCATTTGCTGGTACTGTTGGTTTCTTCCTGTGTATTTGTGTCAACATCTGGGATAAAATCCTCTCATCCCATTTCTTTTACTATATGTGGAATGACAGGTATACCGATAACAATTTCTCACAGCTTTTGTTTACCCAAGAATGACTTTATTTCTTTTCTTTCTTTTTTTTTTTTTTGAAGGGTTGTATATGTGTGTGTGTGCATGTTTTCTGAATGTGCCATTCTCTAGCCTTTTAGCTCCCAGTTGTTCTGATGAGAACTCAGATGTTAAACTTACCGGTGTTGCTCTCTCTGTGGTGAATTGCTTCTCTGGAGCTTCTTTCAAGACTTTTTCCTTTGTTTTTGGCTTTTGAAAGCTTGTCTATTCTATATCTGGGTGTGGATCTCTTTGGTTTTGAACTTCTTTGGCATCATTTTTTAAATCAAACTTGGCCAGTTGTGTGTCATCATTCTTCATTTTTTCTTCCTGCCTCTTCCTTGTCTCTCTTTTGACTCCTGATTTCTCTACGTTGGTGGGCCTGATGTTGTCCTCTGGGTCTCTGAGCTTTTGTGTATTTTTCTTTCATCTTCTTTCCTTTCTGTTCTTCAGATTATGCACATTCTGTTGATCCATATTCATGTTCATTGATTTGTTGTTCTGTCATCTCAAACCTGCTGTTAAGCATATTTATTTTTATTTTTTTTACTTTTCACACTAGAATTTCCCTTTGGCATATTTTTAGAATTTCTATTATTTATTGATACTACCTATTCCCTTAAAGGTTTTCATTTTTAAAATCATTCTTTAAGGAATTTTTTGAACCTAGATCTAATAGCTGTTTTGAAATCATTGTCTATAAAATCCAATATCTCTGCCCATCAGAGACAGTTTCTAGAAATCAATAGTTTTCCTGAATGAGGTTTACACCTAATTATTTCTTTATGTGTCTCTTACTTTTCTTTTGGAAACTGTACCTTTTATACAACATGTTGTAGCATTTCTGGATTCTGTTTATTTATTTATTAAACAGAGAAGAGTTATTGCTATTACTAATTTCTGTTGTTTTGCTTTGCTTTGCTTGATGCTGTAACTTTTCTGAACTTAATTTATGGACTCTATCTTCTCTGCAGTGTGGTACCGATGCCTCTGCTAATTTGATTTTATTCTTTTTTTTTTTTTTTTTTTTTTTTTTTTTTTGCCTCAGTTCCTAGTTAGTTTAGTAGGCAACCAATGATTGGTGAAAGAGTCTGCCCAAACCTAAAGCGAGTAAGGCTTCCACTCTCTTACAATAGTTCTTTGTACCAGATTGGAGAACATTCCCAAAGTCAGGCAGTTTTCAAGTCTTTCCACCTACCCTACTCTTGTCTCCCATGTGTATGTGCTGAGTTTCCTATTCTGCTATAGTCTCTTGGAGATTTGGGTCCCATGTGAATCTCCTCTGTATGTACGTACAGCTTCCCATCAAGCCGAAAATATGGAAGAGCTTATCTAACTCTACCACGGCTCTTAATTTCTCAGATCCCTTTGCTAAAAGTTTTGATTGGCCAGTGAACTTCCACTAACTTCAGGCATGATTTACTACCTTAAGCTAAGAGAGCTATCGGTTTTCTGTATTTGTTTCCAAGTGTGCTTGCTACTTTTATTGGGGATATTGTTGGGACTGGACCTTCCATTCTCTGAAACAAATTAAGTTTGCTGCTTCTGCCAAGGAAACTTCCAGTTTTCACAGCACTGCTCTGGTAAGAACTGTCATGCTGACTAAGATGGTGGGAGGTGGGTACAGCAATATCCCCAGTAATAATGACACAGATTCCCACTTACCCCCAATCCATTGGTACCTCTTAAAAAAATGCTTCAGTTTTGTTTGTTCACCTTTGACCAATTTCCAGAATCTTGAAATAGATATTTGTGACACCTTTGTTCAGATACCAATTTGCTTTTTGGAGAGATGATTTTCTGATCTCTGTATGCCCCTATAACCAGAAGATCTCCCTGTTCTTTTTGATATGCCAAAATGAAACAAAACAAAAACTGTAATTTAAACTCTTTCACATAACAGACTTATAATTTTTCTTGGATAATTCTTGCTTAAAGAGTCCTCCCTCAGCGTACTTGGGTGGCACAGTTGGTTGGGGTTCTGACTCTTGGTTTCAGTTCTGGTCATGGTCTCCAGGTCTTGGGATCAAGCCTATATGGGGCTCTGTACCCAGTGGGGAGTCTGCTTGAGGTTCTCTCCCCCTCCCCACTGCCCCTCCTGCTCATGCTCTCTCTCTCTCTAAAATAAATAAAATAAATCTTAAAAAAAAAAAAAAGTCATCCTTCTCCCATCCAGCCCACTCCTTCCTTTGTGGAGTTTTCAGGATCCTCTAGCAAAATGTGTTGTGAATTGCCATCACTGTCCTCAATAGAGCCATTTGGATGGTTCCTCCATAATTTCTGCTGCTCTGTCCCCTCTAATGACAGTGAGAGCCCCTGTAAAATTTTCTGTTTGTGTTCTCTTTCTTGTGGTTAGTTTCTGTTGCCTCTCTGGGCAAGGGCAAGCAGGGTTGCAGGTGTCCATCCTACACTACCAAGGAAGTACAGGAATCTGAGGAATTCTATGTTTGTTCTCTCAGGCCTGGACACACAGTGCCATTGTGATGACCGAGAGGAGGCTTTAGCTTGAATTTACAGCACTGGTCTTTTTTTTTTTTTTTTTTTTTTTTAAGATTTTATCTATTTATTTGACAGATCACAAGTAGGCAGAGAGGTAGGCAGAGAGAGGGGAAGGGAAGCAGGCTCCCTGCTGAGCAGAGAGCCCGATGTGGGGCTCAATCCCAGGATCCTGGGATCATGACCTGAGCCAAAGGCAGAGGCTTAATCCACTGAGCCACCAGCACCACCACCAGGCACCACCAGCACTGGTCTTCTTTAAAGTCATTTCTCTAAAAGTCAAGAGAGTTGTGCCATCTACAATACCTCTCTCCAAAAGACTAGATCTTAAAAGCAAAACAACAAAAACAAAAATACAGGTAGAAATTATAATCTAAATATCATACCTACCTTGTTCTGAGTCTATATCCTCACATGCCATCCTGCTCTCTTAATAGTTCAGAGGATTATATGGTTGGGAGCAGAAATTAAACTTCCTATATCCTTCTACTTTACAACAATACAGAATTTTTTTAAGTGCAGTATTTATGAGTTTTTATAATCTTCTCTCAAGGCAATATCATTGTTCTGTCTCAAGGCCTGATTTGAGAGGATCATCAGATACAAGAGAGAAACATACCTCAGTTAGTGTATATCTTCCTGCCACACTTGCAGCAGGCTTTTCAAAATAGACTAAATCCCTTACATTCCCTGATGAATAAAAAGACATCTAGGCCTTGACTGATCATATTTCAAGGTGAGTCCTTGACCAGAGGCACAAACTGGCAATGTGAATATCACCACATACTGAAAAAGCAAGAGACTCTGATATTTGGGAAACACTTAATTTACAAGAGAGATATGTGGCTGGGAAGATTCTAGCCTAGTGGTCTCAATGTTTGCTTCAGTTTTTAATCAGCCAATGAAGAGTTAGAAAACAGCAGCATTCACGTTCCACTTGGAAATCATGATTTAATTGTTTTGGGATATTATCACTATTTAATTCTATGATATAACCACAGCTTGCTTGAGCCTTTCTGGAAGGAGTTAGCAAAAGACTCATTTGGTTTTATGGGTTGATTGTACATACTCTCAGAGAAGCACTGTAGAGCTAATGAAGGTCCCAGGTGTTGAAAAATGCCTAGAATGTAGTCACTGTGTCTAAGGCATTAGTGGTCAAAAGTCTCATTTTTTATTTCCTTTGGTAGTCTTTGATTCTCTACTTCCTATCATGAGCAAATAATTATCATCATATTCTTTATTAACATCATGTCCCCAGAATAAAACACCTCAGGCTCTGATAACATTAATGTTCTAGAACATCAAAACAGAGAACTTAATCTTGAACACAGTGACTTGCTTCAGTTTACCTGCTGAAGTTCTTCACAATATAACCACTTTTTCTATTTTTTTTTTAAGATTTATTTATTTGAGAGAGAAAGAGAGTGCATATGTTCACAAGTGGGAGAGGGGCAGAAAGAAAGGGAGAGAGAATCTCAAGTAGACTCCCTATGACCACAGAGCCCAAAGTGGGGCTCAATCCCATGAGAATGAGATCATGATCTGAGCTGAAATCAAGAGTCAGACATTCTACCAACTGAGCCACCCAGGTGCTCCATCACTTTTTCTACTATGACCTGTACAGCATTTCCATCTCTAAATTTCCACAAGTATTTGTTTTTGAAGAACAAGCTGTCTGAAGCCAGCATGGTAGATTTTACTAGGCATGCCATAATAAAATACTGCAGACTGGGTGGCTTAGAAAACAGAAATGTATTTTCTCACAGTTACAAAGTCTGAAAGTCTAAGATCAAGGTGTTAGCAGGGTTGGCTTCTCCCGAAGCCTCTCTCCTTGGCTTGCAGAAGGCCACTTTCTTCATGTGTCCTCACGTGGATTTCTTTCTGTGTACATACATCTCTTAATGCGTCTTAATGCCTTTTTATAAGGACATCAAGCAGATTGAATTAGGTCCAACCTTAGAAGGCTCATTTTGTCTTAATCACTTCTGTAAAAAGTTTACCTCAGAGGGGACTGGGACTTCAACATGTGAATTTTGAGGGGACAAATTCAGCCCGTAGCAGGTTCTGAAGCTCCTGAAAGAACACAGAGATTAAGCTGAAAGAAGATCTATTTTAATTTGTGATCTTGTGACAACTACTTAAATTTGGGTTTAGTTGTTTTGTTTTGTTTTTACCTGTAAAATGGGGGAAAACTGACCATCATAGTAAATTAGAATATGTATTAAACTCGTCTTAAAATTATGCTGCCCACTTTAAGATATGATTCTTTATGGATTCCTTGTGTTTCTGTATGGTCTCTTGACTTCTGAGCAAAAGGCATACTTGGAGAGCTAGTGGAATCAGAAGTTAGAGATAGTATATTCTTCTGGAGATATCTGGTCATCTAGGGCATTGAAGATAAAGTCTTCTCCTCATTTTAATCGTTTGCTTTACATTATGGGGCAATAATGTAAAGATGGCATCCTAGTCTCCCATGGAGGAATTTTGCTTACATCCTATGGTTATGAGTAAATTTCACTCTCTCTAAAAGGGAGGGTAGAGAAGTCACCAATAACTCTGACAAAGGTCAGAATCTTTTAAAATTCGGAGTTCCTTTCTCACAGTAACATTTTCTCATGGTATTTCCCTGTGGGAATATGGGGCATAGAGAACCACCATATGGTATAGATCTGGTTGCTCCTTATGCTGTAAATGATGAAATGTCTATGCTTCTGACCCCAGGATCTTGTGTTCTTCTATCCAGGTAAATATAAAATTCTACCAGGCAAAATAGCTGCTTTCAAGTAGGGTAAAATTTCAGGCTTCAAAATATCTGACTAATCCCAGATAAGTACTAAATAAATGTCAGTTCTTATGATGATATTGTCAGGAATGTAGATTACCTTAAACTGGAAAGTACACAATCAATCGAGAAACTTGGAATTCCTCTCTTAGAATTCTTTGTTGAGGGTGCAATTTAATTCCTACATATCTACCATAAGTAGGAATTGAAACTACTGAATTTACTTGTTCTATTTATATTTTGAGGCATAAATAAATTAGGAACAATACTCTGCTTGAAATAAATGAGAACAAATACTCTGCCTGAAATTTCTTGAAACTTCTTGAATATTAATAATTAGAATATTTCTTAGAATATTTTAGAGATTTCTTGATTTTCTTAATAGAATATTTTACCAAATTATAATACAGTGGATGAGTTCAAAATAACCAACAATAATCATCCCTTTACACAATTGGTGGAAAGGTCTTTTGCTATGTTTACTTAACAGAATCCCACAGTTTAGCTCTAATTAATGAATCTGTTTGCCTTAAAAGAGAGGTTGGGACATAGAAAATATTTTCCCTTTAATTTTTTCCCCCATTACTAGAACATGCTTGGGTTCACTGTCTTGAGAGCATTATCTCAGTACAATCTGAAACAAAAATAAGAAGCAGCGTATATAGCAGATTAACCCTATGTAATACCAATAGTTACAATACCTGCCCTAACTATTGCACACAGTAGACCAGGCAGTAAGAAGAAAAGTGCATGGATCAAAATATCTCTCAGCGTATGTATAGGATAACAAGTGCATGGGATGGTGTAATTCTACTTTGAATTTTAACATATGGCTAATCCTAAAGTTTTCAGTACCACTCATCTCCAGTCCTGTCCTATGCTTTTATTCTATTCTCTCTGTATGTTCCACTAATCAACATCAACATCAACCATTTTTCAGACTGTGATTTGAAAAACAATCCAGAATAGCTTTGAATGTAATCTAATTTTTTGGCTTTATCCTAGCCAGGAAGAGATCTTCAGGGGACCACCCTTCCAGATGATTCTTACGCAACTAATTTCGAATCCTACTTTCCTGGCCTTTCAGTGTCTATGAAACTTTCTCATTATTTTAAAATTCAGGCCCAATAGTTTATTATGTTCTTAACTGATGTCTAGTAGATCCTGCTATACTAATAGCGCTCCTGTTGATAGTACGCAGGCACTTGGTATAAGTTCTCTCTCCTGGTATCACATCAGTCTGGTGGAATGGTTTATTCCCATTCCACATATTAGTAAATGAGATGAATAGTTAAATAGTTTAAGGATTCCCTGTCATCTTGTACCTGGAAGACCTTGAGTTTGAGAATACCAGAAGCAGGCCAGTAACTCAAAAAACTAGATGTTAATTCTACCAAGGGCTTGGCATTTCTGTCTGAAATTTTAATACATTAGTCACTACCAGGTTGTCCCCGTAACGTCTATCTGAAATCTTTTGCTTCTTCCTATCCCATAGATAGCTTTGCAGAAAAAGTTTACTCAATGTAGCCATTATGTAAACAGAACATTCCCTCCCTTGAATTTTCTTTTTGATTCTACCTGAACTTTAACCTGCTCTCATCAAATCACTATTTTTTTGACTAATTGTAAAAATCTCCATTTCCCCTACCAAAACTTTCTGGGAAACTGAATTAGAATTTCATGATTTTGTTCTCAGAATGGTTCTGACATTGAACTTTTATCCTCTTCTTGATGTAATGTAACAGAATGCTCAGTTGTGCTTCTGTTGCTGCCCAAAACTGACAGTGGAATTCAAAATTGGGGACTGAGAAGTACCAAGCAACAGGCAGTTGGAGGCCATTTATCTACTTCAGCATTTAATCAGAGAGGCTAAGTTGGCTCTGCTACCCTGGTTCTAATCTAGTCTCTGAACCCTCCGTTTTAAGCCAAGTAAGAATGTTTCCAACAAAATTACTCACAGACTTTAAGGGTTGCCTTCCTTCTCCATTTGAAGATCTGTTCCTTAAGCTATCAGCTACATATGGTTATTTAAGCAGGAGTTGGGGAGGGCACTGAAGTGAAAATCCTGGGCAGGAAGAAGGCACAAAATGGAGCAGCACGCAGAACCATCCCTTGACGTGGCAAGGATGCATGAGTTTTCGATAGTATTTATAGTTCATGAAAATCAAATTTGAGACATGTTGCTGGTATCTCAGTCGGGAAGCCAGCCAAGTCTGCTCGCTGCCAAGCGAACAAAAGACTGTGGGATGGTAGCAAAGGGTTGGGAGAAGGCAAACCAAAGGAATTACCCTCTGTGTTATCTCCTGTCTGGAAGTTTACCCATGTGTACAGTGAGATAGACAGCCTTCAGACTGTCACACAGAACCTCAAAGATCACCTGAATATGGGGAGAAAAGAGTATATAGCTGAAAGAGACATTTGTTCTTTTCTACTCCTCCTGTTCCTATCCTGACCTAGTAAAGAAGTATGGAACCTAAAAGAGAAAAGAAAGGAGTGAGAAAGCAGAACCTACCACCTACCCCACGTGGGTTACTAAGGCCAGAGCTGAGCCTGCCTTAGGCACAGAAGTACAGAAGACAAGCATTGAATGAGATAGGAGATTAGACTACTACATTCGATTAAACGTGTCTGAACTTTTCAAGTCGGACAAGAACCATAATATTATACAATCTGCCTTGATTGGATGAAGGCACAAAGTCACTGAATGTTGATACGTTACTCAGGTCACACTGTTTAACAAATAGGTGAAAACTATAATGCAATCATATTCTTGAGAGTAAGGGAAATTTAATTTAACTTTGCATTTTTAGCTATTATTGCATGCCAGTATCCCCTTATCTCTTTATTAATCCAGGAGTTTTCAAAGTGTGGTGTTCGTGTCAGTTGGACTGGCTTCACTTGGAAGCTTGTCAGAATTGCAAATTCTCAGACCCTAACCGAAACTTACTAAATCAATAACTTGGAGGTGGGGCCCAGGGATGTGTTTTTTAACCAGCTTTCCAGATGATGTTAGCAAAAACTGAAGCTTAAGAATCACTGTGTATTTTGTTTTCTATTTCACGTCTTGAGGGAAAGAGTTACACAGATTTAAGTTAATATTTTAGTGATAATTTTATAGCTTCATGTATTCATCACTTCATTTCTGTAGTATTTGGTTTAACTTAAAATATTTGGGATCTTTTATTACAATATCATATCAATACATATTGTAGTACAGTATTATTCAATAATTCAAGTTGTTTATAATTTTTATATTTTTCCAAATGAAAATGTCTCATTTCATGTATTTGCATTTGTAATTAGCTACTGATTATTTAATATAAACTATTAATGAGCTATCCTACTGAGGAGTTATTCTATTAAGATTCCTTTAGAATATCCTCCATAACCTTTAAAAAATGTAAGCATTTCTGTAATTTCAGTATTATGCTTAATTCAGAATGACAAAGTTAAATGATTAACCACATTCCCAAAATTTATAACTGGATCAGTAATTCCTTAATAGTTTATAATTGATCCATATTGAGCTGATAAAATATTTCTTTTGGTTTTGAAATTTGATCATAGCCAGCTTAAAATTAGGTTCTCAGAAATGTCTTATGTCTGGTTTAATTTCTTTAAAATGCATTTTTAGCCTTGACTAACATCTGATTTTTTTTTCTTTCTTTCTTTTATTTTTCTTTTCTTTTATTAAATATTTCTTATCTGTCTTACTATCTAGGAATATCATCATTTTAAGTTAAGAACTGGTAAAGTCCTATTCACTCTAATAATCATACACTTACATAACAGTAAAACAAGGAAGAAGGTTGTCGATAGTCACCATATTTTTTATAAAAATACAGATAAATGCATGCACATGCACACACACACACATACACATACGCACATTTCTAATTAAACCATGGCCTGATTCTACTTTACTCTATTGTTAGAATAAGGATCCAAAAGGACTTGCTTGGTAACTATTTAAGTAAAACAAACTTTTTTAAAAATTCTAATTAAAAACTCAAATTTTACCATGTTGTGAAATATAAAGCATTGCCACATTATACTTAGAAAAACAGAGGAAAGAGACAAATGATAAACGTCCATATGAACACAAAAATGCATCTCTACTAAAAAAAGGTGATCCGTACAAAAGATATTTTGACTTCATGTTAGCATTTACAGCGTATTTACGTGCCTTCCTATAATGGAACTTGACTTAACTCTGCTAGAGTGGATTAATAACAAAAATAACAATATCGCTGTGTTTTTGGATGTTCGAAGGATGTCAGGAATCTCTGTAAATGCTAAAAATACAGTAGAGTACACCAAACAAAGCGATGCTAAGAACATGTGAGGTCTAAAATTTGTGGATTGGGGCCAGCTGAGCAGAGCAACAAGTAGTTCATTTTAGCAGCGTGCACAGACACTTCTTTCATGGAAGAACACTCTGTCACTATTCCAGCCCCTCCGCTCTCTCCGAAAAATCCCATACATGACATTTGCATTGACTTCATCAGCTTCAAACTGCACCATCATGAATACTAGCACGTATTTTGTATTCTTTGCATCAATAGCCAGGACAGGAGGCTAATCAGTGTACCACCAAGGCTTTAAACACAGAGTTGCCATAAAGGGCAATTCTCTCTCACAAAAACCTCAACTTCAAAACTGTCAATTTAGTCAGAGATGGGATTCCCACCCCGCCCCCACACAAACTGGACCTAAAAAGCTACCTGTGTTAAAAAGTTTTAATCCTTATGGTAAAATGTCAAATAATATTTTTTAAAACTTCCAGCTTCAACTATGAGACTTCAAATTCTAAGTGAAATGAAGTCGTTATTGTATATTATTATACATTAATATGACTGCTGTATAGATTTCAAATTCTGTGAGAGATTAGATGCCGTAATGTAGTGAAAGACATTATAAGTCAGATGTGGTTAGGGAATTAGTTGTGAGAATGAAACTCAGAGCCTTTATTTCTAGCGTCTGATCCCAAAGGTGACTGTGCTTTGAGCAAATATCACTGGGTTTAGACCTGCCACAGTTCTTAGAAACTCATAAACTTCCAATGAAGAGTATCTTGAGCATGACAGTGAAGGACCATGTATAATATTTCAACAACAGGATGTGAATGTTTTTTTGTAAATACTCAATATTGATGATTCTTTAAGAAGATATGACTGAAATAACTTTGAAAAATAGTAGAACATTATGTATATATATATATATATAATGCATAGGTATATATTTATACATACATACACACACATACAAATATACACAAGTTTTTTTTTTTCTTTTTTTTTCAATTACAAATGGAAATTTGAAAAATATTCCTTTCTGGATTTTTTCCAATTAAAAATATTTTCAATTAAAATATTTCCAATTAAAAATAAACTAAAATATCTGTCATGGGAGTTGAATCTATCACTTACCTTGAAAAAACAGATACAAACAAGCTTTTGTAGAAATTTGTCAAAGGAAAAGAAGACAAAACATCCGTATGTTATCTGAAACTATTTAAAATTCTCCCTTTGTAAGCATGTGATAATTATGACTGAGAGAACTCTCTCCAGTTTCCCTTTTGCAGCAATAATAAACAAGTGATCATTACCATCTATATGTGAGTCAGACTGTGTTATAACAAGGTCAACACTTCTGTGTAGTAAAACTTTCAAAGCACATTTATAATTGAAAACCAATGTTAACAATAGTTTCTGAGGAGTTATTTTACACCTATGATAATAAGGTTTGACCTGTAATGCCTTTTTCTGTATTTGTAGATATTCCAAAATAATCACCACAGTTAAGTCTATTTAACATCCATCACCACACACAGCTACAATTTTTTTCCTTGTGATGAGAATTTTTAAAACTGACTTCCCTAGCAACTTCCAAATATATAATACAGTAATTATAACTTAGCCATCATGCTGTACCTTACATCTCCATGACTGACTTACCTTATAACTAGAAGTTTCTACCTTTTGCCCCTTCGCCCATTTCCCCCATCTGTCACCTTTCTGCCAATCACCAAAGTGTTTTATCTGTGAGTTTTCTTTTTTGTTTGTGTGATTGATTCATATATAAATGAGATCTTAAGTTTGTCTTTTTGTTTCATTTATTTCACTAGGCATTATTCCTTCAAGTTCTATCCATGTTGTAAATGGCAAGATTCCCTTCTCTTATAGCTGAATGATAGTCCATTGTGTGTGTGTATGTATCATATTTTCTTTATCCATAGATGAACACTTAGGTTGCTTCGGTGTCTTGGCTATTATAATAATGCTTCAGTGATCATGGGGATACATATATCTGTTTAAGTTAGTGTTTCCACTTTCTTCAAATATATGTCCAGATGTGGGATTGCTGGATTATGCAGGAGTTTTATTTTTAATGGTGTGAGGAAACTCCTACTGTCTTCTTTCCATAGTGGTTGCACTAATTTACATTCCTACCAACAGTGTAAAAGTGTAATGCCTTGTGTACTATATAGGAACGACAAATCAAATACATGATCTCAATGAGTTTAGAATGAACCTTCCCAATTAAAACAACGAAAATAACAACAACAAAAAAAACCTTCACATTTTGTTTTGCTTTTTTCTTTTTCAGAAACTATTAACAATGTGGCTTTTCAAAAAGATTAACCACCATGGTCTTTGTATTAAAGGTTTAAAAAATATAGCATGTCTTTTTCAAAACTAGAGCAACAGGAAGGCTACCATTAATAACTTTCTTATTTTGGCTACCAAAAACTGGATTAAAAATTGTAATACATTATGGAACATCATTCAAGTAATTTTTTTCTGGAATGATAGCATTAAACTAGCAGAAGAGTAAATTAATGAGGATATTAATTTAGAAATCATTAGTGCATATCTCATTTTAGCTGTACTGCTAAACAAATCAGAGTATCTGCAAAGATTTTAATTATTTAGTTAAATGTGGTCTTAAACTAAACTCCTCTCCTGCCTATGTTGAAAATAGACTACAGATGATTACATTTCCATAGACTTCAAAACATAAGCTTCTTTTGGTTTGAAATAAGAATGCTAAGGTTGCCAAGTATAAAGTTTATAACTGCTGTTATTTTGGATTATATGGAGTTATGAAAATCCAAATGTTTTACAAAGTTAAAAAGTATTCTTTTTTTTGCTCACTTATAACTCAAAAATCTCTAAAGTCATTCTGCCAAAACATGCCAAGAAGCCCAGCTTCTTGCCATATGTCTGCATAATCTTATCAAATCACTGCTATTCACGTGCACACTCTCACACACATACAAACAAGGGATGCCAGAGATTAAAAATATACATATTTTACAGAGGCTTGAATCGAGACCATGACCTTGTTTGAACGCAGTATGTGGCCTATTTCTAGGGTTATTTTTAAGCTACCATTAACAGAAATAAGTGTGTGTGTGTGCTTTACTTCATACTTCCTGTATTCCCTCCTATAATTTTAATAGAATCCTGCTAGTCAAGAATGATTAAAATAATCTAATAATGCATAATTTATTTTTTAAACCTCATTTACTATGTACAGTTTTCTTCATTCATCAGTTGATAATATGAAACAATGAAATAATAAATCGTATTCAGGAAGCACTAAATAAGCATTAGCTATAAAATGATAATATATTTAATATTTAGTAGTATTATCTATTATTAAAACACATCTATAAATGGATTCTTAGGGCCATTAATGTCTTAGGTTCTTGAAATAATTAAATTCTAATAATAAGTTGTTAGTTAGATTTTTCCTTTGTGAAATATAGCCGTTTAGCAATCTGTTCTGAGCTCACGATTGTCCAAAGTTCCGTATTTCCTGTTTCTAAATACCCATCACACATCATCCTATAATATTAGTCTTCATTTCCAGGCTCTGTGAGAAAACAGACACAAGGATTGTATTTTTCCTTGAAACATGGACTAAAGGAATTTCAAATTTGGATGTTCTAAAGTGTTTAAAGAATACCTACTTCATGCCAAAAAATAATTAAAAAATGTTCTTGTATGTCTATGTGTTGGGGGAAAAAATGTGAGTGGGAAAAAGCAGGAGGAGGGAGCTCCTCTCCTTCTTCAAATATCACCACATTTTGTTCCAAGATAAGTAAGTCTCAAATACGTTACGGTATAGGAGGTTCTTTCCAAGCTGATCTCCATTCACCCCTCTATCCTAATATTATACTGATTTTCTAATCCAAATCACCATGTCAAGATGTATGTCCTTTCAGATTATAATTTGCATTTTGCACATTTACCTTTTCAATTTTATATCTCTCTGCTACTTATATTCACATTATCTTGTAGTTAATTGTCCTTGTGTCATTACAGTTGGTAGTGAGCTACTTTAGTTTTGCTTTTATTCTTAGTCCTTGCTAAAGGACCCAGTGTTTATTTAATTCATAAACAGGTGAGAACATTTTTTTTTTTTTTAGTACAAAACTGTGTAACCCACCCAGTGGGAACTGCCATTCAATCCCACTACAATGAATTTAGACTACTTCAATGGCACTGAGCCTTGGATGCATATATAATCACTTGGAAGTTTTGAAAGAAATCAAGTTTTCAAAGGACCTGCTCCAAACAGTTACATTAAAATACCTGGAGGAAGAGGGGACTTGGCATTGATCAGTTTTAAACTCTCTGAGGTGATTCTAATGGGTAACCATGGTTGAGAACCACAGGCTTAGATGAACTTGTACCTACCTATAAGGTATAATATCACATATACTTATAAATTTAGGCCAAGGCATCAATGAGCTAGGTGCTGTTGAAGCTGGCTTATAATGTGTCTAATATGGATCTGTTTCCTGGGTACTTTCCCACTGCACAATAATGTGAGAGATTTTTTTTAGGTAGTTGAGACATAAAGGTTTTATAACCCATTTCTTATGAGTGGATTTGGTCACAGCTTTGTGACTTAACTGTGTCATTTTAATCCCTTCTACAAAATCTTTTGCAGATGCTGTTTTAAACTTTATTTGAACAAGTCACTTTGTGTTTTTCTGTGACACAGTCTATACCTATTAATAGATTGTTCTAATTCTAGTCAATTTCCTGTTAAAAAACAAAATTCTTCCAAGTATATTTGAAGATCTAATTGGTTTTATTAAAGGACTCATGAATTGGGCACCATCCCATCTGGCAAGTAGAAGGAAGCTGGGAGTTGTACAAATGGAAGGATTTTATAAGAAGGAAGGTGGAGCATGTTATTAGCAAAAGATAAGGATTGTTCCAGGCAAGGTTGTTTTTTTGTTAAGTGAAAAATAGGGGTCTTATCCAGCAGATGACCTCATCTTCATTTGGGGGATGGAGAGGGCTCACATGACAGACTGTTTCATTGGCACCAATGGAAAAAAATTCCTGACTGACCAGTTAAAACAACATTTCTGGGAGAGATTGAAACCTCAATTGGATTGGTTATTAAACATCAGTTTGGGGACACAGCATAAGTGACGCCATTTTGGACTATAGTTTTCTTTTTAACATTCTTTATTTGGATTGATTAAAAATCAACTTCCTTGGGGCACCTGGGTGGCTCAATCATTAAGAGGCAGTCTTTAGCTCAGGTCATGGTCCCAGGGTCCTGGGATCAAGTCCTGCATTGGGCAACCTGCTCAGTGGGGAGTCTGCTTCTCCCTCTCCCACTCCCCATGCTTGTGTTTCCTCTCTCACTCTCTCTTTCTCTCTGTCAAATAAATAAATAAAATTTTAAAAGTAAAATAATAATAATAATAAGAAGAAGAAGAAGAAGTAGAAATAATAAAGAAAAACATCAGCTTCCCTGGGGCACCTGGGTTGCTCAGTTAGTTGGGCATCCAACTCTTGATTTCAGCTCAGGTCATGACCTCAGGTTTGTAAGACTGAGCCCTGTGCTGAGTGTGGAGCCTGCTTAAGACTCTCTCTTCCTCTTACTCTACCCCTCTCTTGTGCATACTCATGCGCACGTTTTCTCTCACAAAAAAAAAAAAAAAAAAAAAAAAAAAAAGATCCACTTCCCTGTAGTTTTCCTTGGTACTTTGTACATGAAATAAATCTGTGTTCCATTTGTAAGTCCATCGAGTATTTGAAGATGGTTATTATATTTATTATATTTATTTTTCCAAACTATATTTTTATATTCCTCTTATGGATCCTTTGTATTACTGTTTGTAGCAATTCTAAAGTGTAATACTGCACAAATATTTAATATTGTAGATGTGTGGTGAACTAATAAACTTAAAATGTACTTTGAGATAACCATTTTATCTAGGTAAACCAAAGTTACCCCTGCCTCCCTAATTGGTCTATATTTTTATTCTGAGGTTTTATTTTTTTTCAAAGATTTTATTTTAGAGAGAGAGAGCATGGGGAGAGGGGCATAGGAGAGAGAAAATCCTAAGCAGACTCTGTGTTGAGAAAATCCTAAACAGACTCCAAGAAGGGCTTGATCTCAGGACCCTGAGATCACAACCTGAGCCAAAAATAAGAGTCAGACTCCTAACTGACTGTGCCACCCAGGCACCCTTATTGTAGAGTTTTATGTCCAAACACAGATGTTGCTTTTATCATGGCTTAATTTTAGTTTCTTTTATTTCATAATTCCTATCATAGATTTTTGAAGTTCAGTTGTTCTAATATAAGAAAAAAAAAAGGATTTCTTGAGAAAACTGGAGGCAGAGATGTTTTTCAGAGTCACTTGGACACTAACTATGAGTTCTCCCTCTGGAAAATTGTGGCCTTGCTGATACAGTGTTTGTTTGGTTCAAGACCTCTATATATTTCCTTAAAAGGACCACAGTGATTGATAATTTAAGATTTTCGAAAATGTCAGCTGAAGTTCTATGCATGAAAGGTCAGAATCATGAAACAAGTTGATGTTTCCTGAACCTGGCAAGACCCTACCTTATTCAGGCAGTGTTCTATACAGGCGACTGCCTCCCTCCACCAATGACTCTGGCTCCATCTGTTTTGGCATAGTGGATAACTCATTTTTATTATGATTTTATATCCTAGGATAACTAAATTGGGAATGCAGTCTGTGTAGAGTATGTTTGTGCATGTGCGTGTGTACGAACATGTGTAATTAGATGCTTGTGTTTTGTTTTGGTAGGCAGATATTCCTTTTCTCCTTATTCAGCTTGTCTGAAAAGCACACTTATCAGGTGTTAATTATTTCTTCCTGCTCTGGCTGACCTGTGGCATCAACATCCAAAATGACTTTATCAACTGTATTAGTAAAAATGCTGATAAGGAACAAAGATAGGACTTTGTAGCATACCACTTAAGATAGCTCCCAGTACCCCCTACCTGCAGTTTGCAAACAATCTGTTACTCAACATTCCTGGGACATAATTTTTCAAATAGTTATATTGTCCTTCCACCATGTGAAGACACAAGGAGAAGATAGCAGCTATGAACCAGAAGAAGGACTCTCACCAAATAATGCAATTAGGATCTTGGACTTAACCTCTGGAACTGTGAGAAATAAATTTGTAAGCTAAAAAAATGTTTAAAAATTATGTCACTAAGAATTCAACTGGCTTCACGTAACAGAGGTTTATTTCTCACTATTGTTCTATATCCTCTACTGTGGGTTCTTTCTGTTCCTTAATATTCTAGAACCCACGCGAAAGGTACAGAGTTGTCTAGGGTATATTGGTTTTATGGTAGCAGGTAGAATAAGCAATGTCAAAACCATGCAATGGCTCTTAAAACTTCTGGTTGAATGTGATATGATGTCACTTCTTCCTGCATATCATTGGCCAGAGACAATCCTATGGTCCCTTGGCCCTGATGCAAATGCGAGAGGTGGATGTATTCACCCTACTGGGAGAAGCACTGAAGAGATGTCTTACAGATGAGGGCAGTGGATATTTGGAAAAAATAGTACAATCTACTGCAGAGTTCTTTATGGTCAAGAACCTTGCCTTACCCATGGTCATATTTCCAGAACCAACAATAATGCATAGATCTTCATACTTGTTTATTGACTGGAAGGACTGACAAATCGCTGAATGAACAAATGATAATTTTGTGATACTAAATACAGATGTCATTGAATACCAAGCAAAGGCATTTAATATTTTAATTGTTAAAAGAATAAGGCCTCATTAGAAGACATGGATTAAAAAATATTATTTGAATAAAATATAGCTAGAAATTTCTAGTGAAATTATGGAGCAAAATACAGCCAGAAGACCATCCACGTGGAGCCCGCAGAAAGACTGTTAAATATGCAGATACTTGAGCTAGATCTTCTGAATCAGAATCTATAGAAGGGCCTAGATAATTGCAATTTTTTGGATGGATGTATTTTGATTTTAAAGTACCCTAAAAAATAAAATGAAGTACCCTAAAGTGTGAGAACTTCTCACTGATGCATATAAGAACAAAGAACTATTACCTAAACTTTGAGTTTAGGGAATTTGTGAACAGGTAGGTTCTGGAGAAGAGGACAAAAAATATCAGAGAGGTGAAGCCATTGATGGGAGAGCATTGTCTGTTAATCCCGCTTTTAAATGTACTATTTTCTCCCTCCTTTTTGTGAATCGTTCTATCTCTTTTACATCTAAAAATAAGACTTAGGTGAAGTTAGCAATTACTCAGAGAACAACATCGTTCTGACTTGTCTTTGTAAATTCTAACCAGGTTACTGGGTTGTCACCTGGAGGAAGGGGATAGAGGTGAGTGATGGTGCAATAAGGAGGTGGCAGGAAGAGGCAGAATGGTATAAAAAGTGTAAGAATGATATCAGAAATTGGAGAACAAAAAAATTACAGGCATTTGGCAGGACACCTGAGCTGAATTCTCAAGCTTATTTTCAGATGTGCAATAAAGTATTACTTTTACTTTCTCTGAAAAGTAAAAGCATTTGGGACACATTAAGCAATCAGAAAAATGTTATCTATTTCAAATATATATTTTAGTTTAGCTTCCTCAGACAATTCTATTTTCACATAAATGTTCATTCCTTTAGATTTTTGTCACCTACCTATATAGATTAATATATTATAAATTAATATATAGTATTTTGTATCCTCATAAAATTTTAAATAGTCTATTGTTTTTAGTATCTTGTTTATTTAGTAATAAATTAATATAAATATTTAAATTGTGTAATTATTTTTAAACATCTAAAGCCATTCCTAATGTCATCTCTAGAATTTCTTTAAACATTCTCTAATGTCACCGTCCCCTATGATTGCTATTGATGGATGTTATCCATATTATATATTATGGTTGTTCAATATTTTCATTTTTTTAAAACAATCTTATAGTAATACATTGATTAAGAAGACACTGGGCTGACACTACTTGTATTTGAATTCTAGTTCTCTAAATTAACCACAGCAAACTTCAATTTACCCATCTGTAAGATAGATATAAAATACTGTCTATCTCAGATAATTATGAATGCTGAATAAAAGAATGTTTAAAGGTATAACACATGATAGAATAAGCAGTCAGTGAATATTAACTGTTATTAGACATTGGTATAATAATTGTATTATAAGTTATATGGAAAACACATATTTACATATTTAATTGTACACAATTCAATTTCATAAATATCAGTACTTATTATAATATTACTATATTGGTGAATCTGACAATTTTATGATTTTCAACATATCAATTTTATATAATAGTAATTTTCTAGAAAGCATGCGTGGAGGGAAACCTTCAGAGTCATTGTATTCTCCCAAGGTTTATTTTTGTTCACTCATTTTCAAAGTTAGTTTGGTTGAATATAGAATTCTAAATTCCAAATCAATTTCCATGGTGTCATATTGTTTGAATTACTATGGCTGTGTTCAATATCACCTGTCTCTTAACCCAGCTGTTATGAATTACGATTATTTTTCAAATTTTCTTAAAACATTTTGTGAATAATCCAGTTCTGGTAATGAGAAAGTCAACCCTACATAATTTTTATTTTTTGTAGACAATTTGCCTTCTAAAAGCTTTTCATAGTCTCCATTTTTCCTCGTAGTTCAAAATTTTTACCATGATATGTGTCTTGTGGATCATTTCTCATGCTTACTTCTTAGTACTTGACAGGCTTTATAAATATATAGAACTATGTATTTCTTTAGCTCTGGAGAATTTTCTTCTAATATTCCAGATTTATTTTAAAACTCTCTAGTCCTGGGCGCCTGGGTGGCTCAGTGGGTTAAAGCCTCTGCCTTCAGCTCAGGTCATTTTCCCAGGGTCCTAGGATCAAGGCCCGCATCAGGCTCTTTGCTCAGCAGGGAGCCTGCTTCCTTCTCTTTCTCTGCCTGCCTCTCTGCCTACTTGTGATCTCTGTCTGTCAAATAAATAAATAAAAATCTTTAAAAACAAAACAAAACAAAACAAAAAATCTCTCTAGTCCTAATATAATTACTAATGTGGTTATATAAATATATGCATTAAAATTATTTTCAACTTTCCCCTATACTTGATTCTGTATATTCTTTTTGACCAACTTATAAAAAAACCTAATTTTCAAAATGTGTAACATCTTGATCTCATTCAAGTATAAATGTATAGGAAATCTAAAAAATCCATTTATGAAAGCACAAGCAGTGTGATAAAATTGATAAAAAGAATATTTTTCAATAGACTTTTTTGAGAGATTTAAATTTACAGAAAAATTACAGAACTTTACTGTATACCACCTCACCTTTCCTCTAGTTTCCACTATTATTAACATCTTACATTACTGTGGAATATTTGTTAAGACAGATGAGCCAATATTGATACATTATTAACTTAAGTTCACACTTAACCTTAGGGTTTACTCTGTGTTGAACATTTTGTTGGTTTTGACTATTTTATCACGACATTTATTCACCATTACAGTGTTAAACAAAACGGTTTCACTGCTCTGAACTCTACTGTGCTCTACCTACTCATTTCTCCCTTTCCTTCCAACCTTTGGCTACCACTGATTTTTTTTTTTTTTTTTTTACTTCTCTCCATAGTTTTATCTTTTCCAGAATGTCATATAGTTACAATCATACAGTATGTAGACTTTTTGTATTTGGCATCTTTCTCTTAGCAATATGCATTTACAATTTCTTATTGTCTTTTTATGGCTTGATAGCTATTTTTTGGTTTTTAGTGCTGAATCATACTCCATTGTATGGATGTACCACAGTTAATCTAGTCACCCACTGAAAGACATCTTAGTCCCTTCCAGGTTTTGACAATTATGAATAAAGCCTCCATGTGCAGGTTTTTGTGTAGACATAATATTTCACTTCATTTGGGTAAATACCATAAAGTACAATTGTTGAATCACATAGTTTAAGAGTAAATTTAGATTGGTAAAAATATGCCAAAATTGTTCCCCAAAGTGGCTGTACCATTTTACACTCACCAGAAACATATGAGCATTCCTGTCACCTCATATCATTGCCAGCATTTGGTATTTTGGAGTTTTGAATTTTAGGTATGTGGTGGTATCTTACGGTTGTTTTAATATGCTATTCCCTAATGATATGTGATATTTAGTGTCTTTCTATGTGCTTATTGGCCATCCATATATCTTCCTTAAAGAGTTGTCTCTTCAGATCTGCTCAGTTTTTATTGCATCACTTAATTTCTTATTTACTTTTAAGGTTTCTTTGTATTTCAGGACACTAGTCTTTTATCTAATAGGTGTTTTGCAAATATTTTCTCCTAGTATGTGGTTTCCCTTTCATTCTCTTAACAGTATATTTTAAAAATTAGAAGTTTTTAATTTTAATGAAGTTCTAATTTATCATTTTTTTTCTTTCATGGATTGTGCTTTTGGTATTGAATCTACAGAGTTATTGTCAAACCCAAGGTCACCTTGATTTGATAGGAGGGTTTTTATTTTTTATTTATTTATTTTTGAGAGAGAGAGAGAGGGAGAGTGAGTAGCACACATGGTGGGGGAGTGGGAGAGGGCAGAGGAGAGAATTTTTTTTTTAGAGATTTCATTTATTTATTTGAGAGAGATAGACAAAAATAGTGACAGCACATGCCTAGAGGAGAGGGAGAGGCAAGCTCCTCGCTGAACAGGGAGCCTGATGTGGGGCTTGATCCCAGGACCTTGAGATTATGACCTAGGCTAAAAGCAGATGTTTAACTGACTGAGCCCAGGCACCCTGAGAGAGAACTGTAAACAAGCTCCATGCCCATCATGGAGCCTGACATGGGGCTTGATCTCAGGAAGGACCCTGACTACATGACCTGAGCTGAAATCAAAAGTCAGACACTCAACCAACTGAACCACCCATTTTAGGAGTTTTATAGTATTATTTCACAGTTAGGTCTGTGTTGCATTTTGAGTTGATTTTTGTGAAAAATATAAGGTCCGTTCTAGATTCATCTTTTTAGACATGTGGGTGTGTAGTTGTTCTAGCAGCATTTACTAAAAGATGATCCCTTTTCCATTGAGTTGTGTTGTTCTTCTTTCAATATATAGTCACAACTATATTTGTACAGGAAAGGAACGTTTTGAGAATTGATTGTAAGAATTAAGAAATAGGAGTATTGCCACTTACATTGCTTATTTAAAAATTTATGTTCAGAACTTTATGTTTACAGAATTTATGTTCTCGAAGGCAACATGATCATGATTTTGGGTTCTTCTTGTCAGCAATTGTTTGCATCCCCTCTAAATAAAATCCACAGTTTAGCATGTAACTACAGATTCTGGGTCAGAATCAGCAGTAAATAGTATCTCAAACAAAAGCACATCCCATACAGATCTGATGAACTCAAATATCCCATCTTCAGGGAGGTCCTTCCTGACTGTGCTACTTTAAGTAGTCTCTCCCCCAAGTTGATGTGTTTATTTCCTTCTTTCTATTCTTACCCCCTATGACTTTTAGTGACAAATAATAAGGGTAAAAGAAATACGATATCCCATTTTTCTAGCTCCCTTATATTTAAGTTGGCTCTATGATTTGTGACTATAAGTAATGACTCACTTCTAGGCATGAGCATAGGTAAGCCCGTATGAGGCCTTCCATTTACCTTATAGCCTGCTGCAAAATGCAAGATCTTTTAGTGGTGGAGGAGGAATGTTAAGATCTGAGCAGGCTAGATGACTGGTTAGCTACATGGATGGGAAGAAACAGTATCCTCTACACAGATGCTTGAGTCTATAGCAGACACAGGGCAGCAAGAAATAATCCTTTGTGTGTACAGAATTTGTGTTGTTTGTTAGCACAATAAAATCCAAGTTGTCCTAATTAATACAGTATGTGCATATTAATACAGTGAATTAGAAGAGGGGTAAAGGAAAATGAAGAAAGTGTGTCTACCCCAATGAAAACATCCTAAATGCAGCAAAATAATTTCAATACAAAACAAAAGTGAATTTATTGGGTCAGGTCAAGCTTCCAGAGAATTATGGGAATTTCAGTCTAATTGTATACATGTGCTTCATATGTTTGTATGACCCATGTGCTTAGTAGTCCCTTAATTAACTAAAGTAAAAACCAAATTGAATCTAGTAATGAGATTCTCCCTGAGTTATTCTAAAATTTCCAGGCAGAAGAGCCTACAGAGTGGTCATAAGGGTAAGGAGCAAACATCATGGACCCTATCTCAAAGCCAATAAGGTCAAGCCTCACTTTCTATTTATTTATATTGTTAAAGTACTCAAGTTCAAATGTTGGTCTTCATTTTTGTCTTTGCCTATTTAATTTTGCTTTCTATTTATGTTGTTCTCTGCTTTCCTATGTCCTTAGAACACTGGACATTTATAAACTGAATTGTCCCATGTCTCCTTGGCTGGATTTCTAATAGATTCTGCTTATAGGAATCATTGTTGCTAGAGATCAGAAATGAAGAGAGAAAGAGGACTTTCCTGACTCTAGCAGAGCAGTTGCAGTGGTCCCTGGTTATCTGTTTTCACTCTCTATGGTTTCTATTACCTGTGGTCAACTGGGATCTGGAAGCAGATGATCCACTTTCTGAGGTATCCTCAGGAGGTCAGTGGTTGCCTAATGCTATGTCACAGTGCCTACGTCATTCACCTCACTTCATCTCATCTTGTAGGTATTTTATCATTCCATATCACAAGAAGAGTGAGCACAGTACAATAGGATATTTTGAGAGAGAAAAGAGATCATATATGTAGATATATATATCATATATATATCTTTTAATACAATATCATTGCTCTATTTTTATTATTGTTATTCATCTCTTACTGTGCCTAATTTAGGAATTAAACTTTCAAATTTCTAACTTAAATTTAAAAATTAAACTTTCATAGGTATGTATGTATAGGAAAAATCATAGCAAATAGAGGGTACTCTCCAGGGTTTCAGATATCCACTGAAGGGATTTCTTGGAATATATCCTCTGTGGATAAGGTGGGGGGATTACTGTATAGACAGTTGCTAACATTACTTAGAGTAGTAGTAGCCATGAGGTTTTATTGGACTTGAACACTTTTTGATTGTGTCAGTGCTGATCATCTTAAGTGTGTCCAGAACTCCTACTGCATCCTCTTCTAGCATGCAGTAGCTGAGGTAGGCTCGTATCCTCCAATTTAGAGGCATTAGCAAAGCAGATTTCTTGGCATTATCTCTTCTTCCATTTTATTTCTTCAGTCCCTGTTATCTCTCTTTTGATCATTCAGCCCTCTGCCACCTGTGTAACCTTTCCGCCTTTTTGAACAACATGGATTAGTTTCTGTTTCCCTGACTTAACCATAGAGTTCATAGAGACAATATCCTTGACATATTACAGGAAGGCAACGATGAGGGAATTAACAGTTTGTCTAAAATTAATGAGTGAATGTGATATAATATATAGCAAATTGACATATTTTTATGATTTATATGAACTGATTCCTTTAGTAATCTGAAGCCTCTTGAAAAATCATTGAAAATTGAAGTCAGCAATCACGTATATGTAGGTAGCCTGAAATAGTTGTCAAAAATTTCATGCCCTAAAATTCATGTGTTTTACTCTGTTGGATATATGTCTATCCATATATTTTATTTCACACACTATTCTAATAAGCTCTTTCATTTTTTTGTTCAGCCCAAAGCAAAGTACTTTAGAACAACAATTTTATATGGGGGGTGTTAGAATGGCTCTTAAAAGCATAGTGACCCAAACCAAGATTACTAACTGATAGCTTAAACGAAGAGGAAAAAGCATTACCCAAAAAACAAAACATAGGAACAATTAAAGTATTATCATACAGAATAAAATTTATAGAGATACAATCATTTACTGCTTTCAAAATGTCCCCACATGTCCAAAATAATGACTTTTCCTATGACATTTAGCAATTAATAGTTATTTTAGCTTTTAAATTGTAAAACAACAGAAGTATGCAGTTGGGTAGGTAAAATTACATAACAAATGTAACACATTTTAATTAAGTAGAATAAGTGCATAAAGAGCTCTGATACCTAAATGAGAAATATATATATATATATGAACATTATATATATATATATTTATATATATATCAACACAAATTGAAACCTCCCATGAACATTATATATATATATAATGTTCATGGGAGGTTTCAATTTGTGTTGAAGGGATTTCTTGGAATATATCCTCTGTGGATAAGGTGGGGGGATTACTGTATAGACAGTTGCTAACATTACTTAGAGTAGTTATATATATATAATATATATATATATATATAACATTATTATATTATATATATATATTTATATATATTATTATATATATAATATATATATAACATTATATATATATAATGTTCATGGGAGGTTTCAATTTGTGTTGATCTTCCCAGCATAATTTTTGTTTGCCAGAGAGAGAGAGAGAGAGAGAGAACAATTTGGCAGGCCTGGAAATAGAAGGAGAAGCAGGCTGAGCAAGAAGCCTGTTGTGGAACTGGATCCCAGGACTCTGGGATCATGACCTGAGCCCAAGGCAGATGCATAACCAACTGAGCCACCCAGACATCCCTCCTAGCATAATTTCTAATGGTACTTTCTTTCACACTTATCACTATTACAGTTTGTACACTAAGGCATGGCTATTCTCTCTACTGGTAATTTATTTATCATTATTTTAAATCATGTATTTTGCTAATATTCAGCAGCCAGCCAATTTCTGACACACAGTGTTGGCAGAAAAGATTCTTGGTTGTCCTGAATATCCATACCTCCATACCCCCATTTTTCCAAAATTATACATTCCAATTCAGAATACACAGGACTTTTTTTTTTTTTCCCCCAAGGAGTCAAGTGTGGTTGTGTGGAAAAGTGGGTAAATTCAGGTCAGATGGGATATGGACAGAAGCATAATCTGGAAACTTCCAGAAATTTCCTTAAGAGAGCTGGCAGATATATTTTGACTTTTCATCTCCTCCTTCCTGTCATTTCTTGAGATGTGTATGTTCTATTTTGGAACATGAGGTAAGGAGGGCAAACCCTTTCAGAATATGGCAAGAGTTCTGAACTGGATAGTCCTCGGTTCCCTGGGGAGTTTGTAGATCAGACACAGTAACTAGCTCCGGACCACTCACATCCAGAGTGTGTTTACACAAGAGAGATATAAACTTATAAGGCACTTATTTATAGCCAAATGTAGTCTTTACTAAACTAATGGGTCTTTAAAAATTTGTCCAAAGAGTGAATCAATTATTGAATCAAGATCAAGCTAACATTCAATCAAACTTAAATATTATGTTTTATTTAAAATGATTTTAACTGCAAGGTGCAGGAAATCCAATTCAAATTGTTATGAACAGTAGTAATATATATTTAATCATACAATGGAACTCTATAATGAGCATAAGATTCAGGGTGTGATGATTTAATGGCATAGTAGTAACACAATTTATGCATATTTTTTCCATAGTCTCACTCAGTCATTCTTTGACAATCATGGTAGATTTAGAATGATTGTTGGAAGCGATAGCAATTTTATTCAGTAGGAAAGGGATGACTATTCTCCAGATTTTATAAGTGGAAAATTTTTGAGAGAAGTCAGTGGTAAACTCTTGTTGGCTTCTATTGTATTCATTCCTTTTACTCTGAGAATCCTATATGTTGATTGATTTAGGCTAGGGTTTCTAGAGCAATAAATGTCAAGAGGATGAGATACTCAAGAGTCTCAAACTACTCATAGCCCATCAACATCTACATTAAAGTGGGGGGTGGGTGGGATGGTGTAGGTAGAGAGTTGGGAAAGCAATGATAGTCTATGGAGTTTGATGGAGTTTAATGATGTTAAACTCGTCTAGCATGTCTACCACCTGACACTGATACTTCCTTCCTTTTCATATATACTTTCAATGGAATCTCATGTCTAGCATCTCAGTGTAATACAAATCCTTCTTCATCAGATACACATATCTTTCTTCACAGCCTGGTATGTACATATAACATATCTATCCCCAATGTATGTGTATAAATGTAGAAAAAAAATTTTTCATACTAGAGTGAAGAATCTCATTTGTAAAACTTTGAATAGAAAAGACCATCCACTTTCATTTGTCCACATATCACATCATATTGGAGAGGAAAAATTAAGAGCTCTCTGAGCTGGTTATAGAGCCTCTTTAGGAAGGCTTTATTGTTGGTTATTGTTCCCAAGGCTTCATCTGAGATTGAGGCATATTACAGATTTATACTAAATTTTAAAAGTTATACTAAAAACTGTTGTCTGTCAATGAACTACAAGTACAGTTTAGATACAAATGGCAAAGTATTATGTTACTAAATTATAAGCATTATTATTAATACCATAGTACTAATGTAAAACACTGGAAAAAAATTAAAGTTATCTAAAATACTTAGCTATAAGAACATTATTTTATCAATGCCAATTGTTACCTTTGCAAATTTGAAAATGATCTATTTTGTTATGCAATTTACAGAGGAGCTACATTTGATGAGAGTGAATATAGAAAAAATATGTTTGGGGCAGTTTGCTTATATATTTTTCCTTAAGTTTGCTTTATAAGTAATCATTTATGCATTGTCCACTGAAGTTTAGCAGCTCACACCATCTATTTAACTTTTTGTAGAAAAGAGTATTCAAGAACACGGAGGTAGATTTTTCTTTAAAGTTTTTTTTTTTTTTTTTTAAATAAATTTAGCTTCAAGACTACTTTTCTCTAAATATTCCTAGGGCTACAATGATCACTAGTACAGAGATTTCAAATCATTTGATCTACACAGTTATACCTGGCAGGTTGGTCTTATTTTTGCTCTTTTATTTCATTCTTTTGAGTATTTGGCAGGACTAATCATGTTGATTGATATGTGGTAAAAAAGACTGCTGGGAAAACTGCTTCCAAGCAATGTGCTGCTGATGAAAATGGGGCAATTTAAGATTTTTAAATAAAGATGGAATAACTTCAGTATTACAAAATGCATGGATTTCAGTGGGAATTGGAATAAGACTTCTATTTGGACTGATACCAGTTTATAGTTATGCTAAATTGCAAATGCCATTAGCATTTGCTGTCAAAAGAAAAACTGAGACTTAAAAATGCCTCAAAAAGTTTTCTTTATAGTTTATTGTTACATGATAAACCAGTCTGGGAAAATTATACATGGGGTTATCAATGGTTGCAAGGTGAATTGTGCATTTTCTTTACTTTGATACATAGGCTTTCACTCTTATCAACTTTCTTGGTTAAGTTATAATATGGTAAGAACAGATGATAAGACACATTTTTTAACCACATACTTCTTATTTAAAATTATCTATAGTTATTATAAAATGTTTTAATAAAATGTATCTCTAAAATACAAGAGGTTTGAAGCAAAGGGATAAAGACTCTGCTAGAATCACAAAGAGTTCACTGTCTCATCAAAGAATACCATCTGAACTCCACAGGGAATATGCTCCAAATTCCACGAGGAGAGGAACATACCTGTTTTATCCATGTCTGGGTCACCAGTAGTTAGCACTATGCCTGGAATAAAATAGATGCTTGATACATATATTGAATAAGTGAATGGACAGAAGGTTGAAGGTATTGTCTTCTCCAAAGAAGGGTGTCAGTAGACTAATGTCAAATGGGTTTGTGAGATTAATCTGATCTAAGTTCTATTAATGCTAAGACTGTGCTTGGTGGTAACCATGAAAGAGGAAAAGAAACATTGGGACTTCTGTTTGTTATGCAGAGAGATGAATTATTTCTTTTTCCTACTAAGGAAGCTTATATACTTTATAAACTTACCCACTTTATATTCTACAATTATTTTATATTTGTATATGAATGAATAAGTAAGGAGCTATGTGCCTTCTATGCTAAAATGTCTATCAACAAACAATTCCAATAAGGAAAATTCTCTTACCTATAGTATCAGTACACCACTCTCAAAAGTAACCGTAGAGTAAGACCACATAATAATGTTTAATATTTTTATTGCTTAGAAGTTTCAGACTTTTCCAATGATATTGTTTTGTGTTTCATCTGTATTCAGATATAGTTCTTGCATACATCAAATAAGTGGGACCATGTTATGACAAGGGTGGAAATAGACCAAAACAAACAAAAAACAGTATTGCAGGGAATTTGCACAGTTTAGTGTTGCTCCGACTGGAAAAGCAAAGGGAGAAAAATCCCATTTGGGAGGTAATTTACTACCTTAAAAGATTTTTCTAGGATTTCAGAAATTCTCTAAAAAGTACATATTTATTTTTGTTTTTATAATTCTGAATCCTAAGAATACCTTTTAATTCTGTAGGACTTTAGTGGGAAAACAAATATCCACACATTTTTAGAAACAAAATTCAAAAATTAGTGAATACTAAGGGCATTCAAAGGGCTAATTAGCCTAATTTAAAGGAGAGTTTCCTGCTTCCCTGCCCCACCAAGCCTCTGACATTCAAAGGCACGGACAGGATGTTTTCATACTACTGATACTACTGACATACTTGTTATTTAGAAACTGCTTTTTTACAAATGTTATTTGAGGAGTGTTGCAGTTTTTCAGTAACAGAAATATTTAACCTCTATACCTATACATAACAACTACAAACAGAATACAGATGAACAGTAGTAAGTAGCAGTCCAGAGAAATGGTATCAAAAGAAAACTCTGGTTTATAAGGGAAATCAAAATGCTTTAGGACATGATACAAACCTGGGGTGCCTGGGTGGCTCAGTGGGTTAAAGCCACTGCCTTCGGCTCAGGTCATGATCCCAGGGTTCTGGGATCCAGGCCGGAATCGGGGGCTCTCTGCTCAGCGGGGAGCCTGTTTCCTCCTCTCTCTGCCTGCCTCTCTGCCTACTTGTGATCTCTGTCTGTCAAATAAATAAATAAATAAATCTTAAAAAAAAAAAAAAGACATGATACAAACCCGACATCGCTATCTCCATATTTGCCAGTAAAGCCATGAATTTATAATGTAGATGACACCAACAGAAAGATGTCAATAGATCTGGTTACAATGGGTATTATTTGAAATTGTAGAGGAATGATGAGTCACTATAGCTTTGAAAATAAAGAAGTAAAAGGAAATTACCCAGAAAGCAAAAGAATGATAGTATTAGAGACAAATGTTAGTAAAACGTTAGAACCCACTAAGAGATACTTCGCAGTATCTCTCCATATTCCCAGGATCTATACTACTGAAAAGATAATAGAAAATATACCAATAAGTCTGGATAAAAGTGATAAAGTATTAATTTTGGTTTTATGTAGTTGTGTTTTCTATGTGTGATTGTTAAAAGACTATGCATTCTGTGAGAGGCATCAAGAAACACACACACACACATATATATGTGTAAATGTATATATTTTAAAAACATATATCTACATATATAAGAATGTATATATACACATATATAAAGAATGAAGAATGATAAGCATCATTAATAACAATCTATTAACTTCGAGTCCCAGATAAAATTCATAAAACATTCAGAAAATTATATAAAGACACTAATCTTGTGATATTTTCAACATTCATCACTAAATTTAAATAGGATTTTTAAATTATTTTGCTATGGTAAAAATTCATGAATTTCATATTTATGTTCCTAACAATAATATGATAAAATAATTGAACTTTTATATACTATGTGATTTTCAGTTGAAAATCACATTTCTTGGAAGAGATTTATAATGATAAATAATAATAAGAGATAGAATCTTCAAACTAATAGCAAATACTTAATGGAAAGTATGGGTAAAAATGTCAAAGCTTTACAAAATCTAATTATCCTTATGCAAATAAATATTTTACTTGCTATAAACTTACTAATGATTGCATTTTCCTTCTTTACAATAATATATACACAAATATAATCACCAAATGGCCTTGTAGATATTTTACAATATGCAAGACTCTTTCAGTCATAAAAATAAAAGAGCCAGTTATTTTGTTAGCAAAATGAGTTTATTTAGAAATAGCAGAGGAATTGCAGTTCGGGATGAGCAAACTATGGCAAACAACAGTTACGTTTGAAGAGACAAAGGGAAGGTCAGCTTTAGTAGGTTTTAGGGAGGAAATTGGGAAGTGTTGTTTGCACAGGGGTTCGTTGGAGAAGAGCAAGAATGTGGTTGTGGAGGTTTCTCACTGGCTGCAAGTGGTGGTTAGTGTTCTGCTGCTGGGGCAAGGAGAGATCTGCCTTACTTCTCTTAAAAGCAGGAGACAAAATTCCTATGTGAAAGGAGTCCTGCCTTTTCAGGATAAGAATTAGACTTTTCTGCTGGTTAGGCCGAGTGCAAGGACTGGAACCTGTAGGAGAGTGCTCCTTTAGGGCTTCCAGACTCCATTTTTTTTTTTTTTTTAAGATTATTTATTTATTTGACAGTCAGGGATCACAAGTAGGCAGAGAAGCAAGGCAGAGAGAGAGGAGGAAGCAGGCCTCTGAGCAGAGGCCCGATGCGGGGGCTCAATACATGCTCAACCCCAGGACCCTGAGATCATGACCCCAGATGAAGGCAGAGGCTTTAACCCACTGAACCACCCAGGCAGCCCCCCGCACCTGACTCTGTTTTAAGAATTTATTTATTTATTTGACAGACAGAGATTACAAGTAGACAGAGAGGCAGGCAGAGAGAGAGGAGGAAGCAGGCTCCCCGCTGAGCAGAGAGCCCAACATGGGGCTTGATCCCAGGACCCTGGGATCATGACCCAAGCCGAAGGCACAGGCTTTAACCCACTGAGCCACCCAGGCGCCCCCCGACTCTGTTTTTTTTTTTTTTTTTAAGATTTTATTTATTCATTTGAGAGAGAGACAGTGAGAGAGAGAGCATGAGCAAGGAGAAGGTCAGAGGAAGAAGCAGACTCCCCATGGAGCTGGGAGCCCAATGCGGGACTCCGGGATCATGACCTGAGCGGAAGGCAGTCGTCCAACCAACTGAGCCACCCAGGCGTCCCAGCCCAACTCTGTTTTAAATGAGTTTTACTCATGTTCAAAACTCTTACTACCATAAAGTTCCTATTTCCTGACTCCATTTTATTTTTTTATTTTTATTTTTTAATATTTTATTTATTTATTTGACAGAGAGAGTCAGAGTGAGAGAGGGAACGGAAGCAGGGGTAGTGGGAGAAGGAGAAGCAGTCTTCCCTCCAGCAGAGCTGGGAGCCGATGCAGGGCTCCATCTATGGGTCCTCGGATCACGACCTGAGCCCAGCGCTTAACAACTGAGCCTCCCAGGTGCCCTCCTGACTCATTTTAAATGAGGTTTTCTTTACTCCTGTTCAAATCTCTGATACTGTAAAGTTCTTTTTAACTAAATTTCAGGCTGAACTCATGATCTAGAGGCACTCGTCACCTCTCATCTTTAAAACAAGTTACTTCTTAAATTTAAGCTTTGTTTCCAGTGTAATTGTGAGTGAATAAATTAATCATGTGCTATACCATAAAAAGAGAGAGGACAATAGGCCTCAAGGGAGAGGTGAATGCAAATAAACTGAAGAATTTAATGCTCATCTTCAGTGCAATATTATGATTTTCACTTGAGTAGATGAGAAATAGCGGGGGTGTGCAATCTGAAAATCATCAGTACGTTTAGCTCTTTCCTGTTCCCAAACTAAAAATCCATCAACAATCTGAATACCAGAATATAACTCCACAGTCCAAAAGCCGTGAAAGTGGCACACTCCTCTGTACTACTGCTCTATGTACAGCAATCCAAATGTACCTATTTAATTATTTAGTACCTATGTAATTTTGTGTTGTGTGTGTGTGAACTTGTATCTTGCAAACACCTGCTTCTACCATGCATAATGTAAACACAGTCCCAATGAGAGGGGTTGTGTCTAGGATTCTTCATAGATTTTCCAATATGCTTCATCCTGCTATTTTGGTGGTTTGCAACCATGTCTAAAAATTAGAAAGAATATTAAATAAATGTAATCATTTTTATATTTTTTTATTGCCTAAAGCAAATAGGTCACAGAATAATTTAGATGGCAGTTACCTTTTGTTATTTTGACAGTTTCCAGAGAGACAGCAGTGAAATGGAAGCTACTTTCTTTCACCTATGTCTAGATGTCAGGAATATTCTATATTGGCTCAATATATAAAGAGATTTTGTAACTTGTTAGTGATATCTGAGAACCATCTGGAACTTATAACATCTTAAAACTGGGGTTTGAGTACTGAGGTAATTTAGCCAGAGCCAGTAGAATCCAATGTGTCATTGATTATTTCCCCTACTACTGCAGAGCATTAATTTAGTGGATGGAAAATTATTTTTTTATGTTCTTGAGTAATCCATGGAATATACACCGCACAGCCTAGACATCAGGGTCTAATTCCCACAGAAGACAGTTTGCGGGGGAGTGGGGGGGTGGGGTAGAATCACCACAACACATAGCTTCTTCATATATATAACTCTTAAGAAGAAGACATTTTGAACTTAATGAGGCACGTAAATAAATTCATTTTTATGAATCCCAAGGACTTTAGACAAGGGCTTCATCACTTGACTATAGCAAAGCAACTCACCATGCTATTTTTCCTGCAAGTTTCTCTCTCAACTTCCTGGCTGGAGTTTCTTTTTCAATCTTGCCTTCAGTTAAAAGATTTTGTGGAATTTCTTTTGATTTATGATGTTATGAAATGTGGAGAGGATAGTCTGTGGTACAAAACAGGCCTTGTTCGAAAGCTCATTTTCAGTAAGCATTAGGTGAGTGCGCTTGGAAGAGTCATTCAAATCTTAGACGTTTCAGTTCCTTCTCTGTGGTTTGCAGTGAGAACAGCTGTTTCAGATTTAGATAATGAGCATAAATTAGACATCCAGTATAGCGCACATACCAGGTACTACAGAAATATCATGGTAGTCTATGATAACATTCTTTTTAAGACTTCCATTTTAAAAATAAAATATATTCCAAGTCATTAAATTATATACAGTGATTTCTGCAAAAAAAAAAACAAAACAACCCAGATGTTTGCTATTCTGCCCTTGAACCCAGTGATCCTTGCTCATTAATTAATAATAATTACTAACATTATTAATATTTTGGTGATGTGTTCTTCTAAATGTAATACTTCTCAACAAATAGCATTGAACAACTGACAACAAAAAAACCCAATTCAAAATAATTTAATAGAAAAAATTTAACGTTTATTGAGCACTGTTGGTGACATATACTTTGTTATTTTAAAAGATACCACTTTCCATGTTTTTCAGGTAGTCACTGAGGCTTAAGAAGTTTAAATAGCTTGCCCAAGTTTATAAAGCTAGGATTTAGGTTCAGGTTCTTTGGTTCTAACTTCTATCCATCATGCAACACAGCATTTCTGTACTCGTGCTGGTGGGGGATAATGAACTAGAATGCCCTACAGTTCCTTTAGTATCTCATTCTTGTGGATTCTGATCAAAAGAGTTCTCTAAACATAATGAGAACAATTCCAAAATGTATGTTATTAACTATGTCAAGAAAGTCATTTTCAATTCTATCAAAATTATGATTCATGGACTACTTTCACAAATAGAAAAAAAAAAAACTTGCATATTGAGGACAGTGGTAGATTAAGATTGGCCCTAATTTCACAAAGTGTAGAAAGATAGAAGGGTGGAAAAACAACAACAACAAAAAACCCTACAGGTGTTCCACCCAGGGCAGGTATAAAGTTTGAAGTTGTAATTACAGATTATTTTGTAATACATAGAAAGGAGACATATGCACAGTTCTTCCTTGTGTATTAGATATTAAGTTACATGTATCACATTATTGCCACAGTCTTCAGGTTCCTTAGAACCTTAGAAATTTATTTCCTTAGAAATAAATTTATTTCCTTAGAGATAAATCTCCCATATTTATTTCTACATTTCCCTCTTTCCCAAGGGCTGAATAGTCTTCTTCCTCTTCAAGCTCTGATATTTCTCTTTATTCTTACCCCACAAAAACCACTCAACTCATTTCCATTCTCTCATCCCTCTTCAGTTTTTTTTTTTTTTTTAACTAACATGTATTCTATTTCTTCTTTTTCACCTTTGGGTAAAGGCCCATATCTGGCTTCCAAGGCCATGTAAGTGGTCTGTGTTTTGAACAGTACTTTCCCTACACTCCCACCCCTGCTTTGCCCCCATATATTCTGAGACTAAACTGTGTATCCCATGCTTCTGAACATGGTCTTCTCTATCAATGAAATCTATCCTCCATATCTACTCCTTTCAGTTATATCAGACATTTAGGTCTCAGCTGCTGTGTCATTTGCTCTGGAAGGGCTTGCCTTTCTCTCTTATCTAGGTTGGATCCATAGTCCTTTTTTATTTCCACATTTATAAACTTATTACACTTAAATTATTTGTTCATTGTCTGTTTCCCAAGAAGGGCAGTATCTTTTTTATTCACCAGGGAGTTCCTAGGACCAAGCACGATGCCTGGCATATAGTAAATACCCAGTTCAACTGAATCAAAATTTCTGTCATGAAAATTCTACATACATTGATGTGGGCACTGAAGCTAAGCTTAAAAAAAAATGTAACATATGCAATGCAATATGTGAATAGAAAGAATGATATATGGTCCATGCTGTCAATTTAGTTTATAACCTGGCTCATATCTATTTCTACACAGTTGAAACAAATTGTATTTATATTTTGATGGAGGTCAAATGGTGGTAATTAAGGGTAGAGTTTATCACTTACTCTTGTGTACAGACCAAAAAATGTAGATAACTGGGAATCCAATGAGTTTTGAATGATCTTTTCTATGGTTGAAGGGAAATTCAGATGTACATAGTTTGCACAGAGAGAAAAGTTACAAGGTTGGTCACATACAATTTTTAAGATAAATATTTGTTATGACAAATGGTAAGATAATGAGTCTCTGCTAAAAACAAAGCAAAATGATCCTTTTTTATTACAGGCTGTCCATTGCACTGGTACATATAATTAAGACAGGAGAAGTTTTTATTAAATCCTCTCTGAATTTGCTTGATTATATTCTGCTTTTAAGCAATCTGTAATCTATTCAGAATCTTTTTAGAGATCTTGAATTTGATTGTTTTAATTATAGCTCTGAGCTTCACATAAAAGATTGGTTTCCTTTTCTGTAATGATGGGGAATCTAATGGCGCACGCACACATACACTCATGATAAAATCCATGAATGGTATGCCTGTCAAACAAAAATTCCTCTTCCTTCCATTTTTTTTTTTTCTTAAAACACATTCATCAGAATATCAGAGTCAAAGTCAGAAACTCTGGCTCTGCTCCTTCTTAGCCATAGGATTTAAGTAATTTTACATAAATCTCAGTCTCCTTCCTAGTCCATAAAAAGTGATATTTCCAGATCACTTTCTTGGTGATAAACAGTGACTGGAGAAAAGTTTGAGGATTATAAATACTGTCATATAAATTCAAAATAATAATTTAACCTAGTCATCTCTATTTTTTCTATGCTAACCTACTCATAAAGTGTTGTGGCCCTTTATAAGTAGGGGGTCCTAAAAGGACCCATGCCTAGTTATTTATATATACAGACATTTTTCTAGGCAGAATTTTTACAGTAAACTTAATTCCCTAGTCAATGACTCATTTTAATTTACCACTGTAAGTTTAAATCCAATAGCTACATAAAATACATTGTCACTCTTTTATATGCTATAGACTGCTATGACAGTCTATAACTGTCACTTTCAAACTATACCATGAAACAAACTCACCCTCAGAGCTTGCTAACACAAAGACTACTGGGTCCCACATCAGAATTTCTGATGAAGTTGATTATTTTTTTCATGCAAGTTCCTAGAGGACATCTATGCTATTCCAGTGGTAGCATGATGGAAAATAATTATTCTGACATGGACTTATACAGATCATCAGCATATGAGAGTTAGTTGACATTTCATAAATGCTTCTCAATAAAAAAGTACATATTATGCATTTAAAATGTTTATTGAATAAAAAGACATCATTCCAGGGTATATTACAGCAATGAAAATTATGGTGAAAGAAAAACTGTATTTTGTAAACTAACTTTAACCCTTTTATAAGCCCTTTGTAAAATATAATAATCACCGTATTGGCAATCTTTAGATGTGTATCATGTATTCTTTAATCATTCATCAAATTTCTCTATTATAAATAATGCATGGTAAAAAAAATTATGTATTTTTCTTCCATGAAATATTTTGCACAAAATAAAACCCAGTCTTTGAATCATTAGATAAGTAGAAATGAGCATTTTTCTGACATGGTTTTTAGGCTACAAATCTTGTTAATTTTAGAAAATTTAAAGATCTAAAAAAACAAAGTAGAAAAAGAAAAATAAGCCATTTTAATCTATTACAGAGAGTAACTTAATTTATTGTAATATTTTTTTCATTTTATTGTATGTTACTAAATGTTTATTTCACTTTAAAAGTTTAACTTAAAAATTCTTAATATTCTTCATAAATATCATTTTAATGATAATTAGAAGTAGTAGTTAGATAGTTTTATTATGTTTAATATTCCATGTGGTAAAATCCCTATTTTTAATTTTGATCAAGTGTTTTCACAACCTAAGCAGTTATTCTTACATCTTTTACAATGAAGTTCAAAAAGACACTGTATCTTTTTGATACAGTGAGGCTGGGTGGCTCAGTGGGTTAGGCTGCTGCCTTTGGCTCAGGTCATGATCTCCAGGTCCTGGGATCGAGTCCCACATTGGGCTCTCTGCTCAGCAGGGAGCCTGCTTCCCTTCCTCTCTCTCTGCCTGCCTCTCTGCCTATTTGTGATCTCTCTCTGTCAAATAAATAAGTTAAATCTTAAAAAAGAAAAAAAAAGACACTGTATCTGTTTTTTGAAGGATTTTTAAAAAGTTACAGCACTCTGCTTCTAATACTTTTATTACATATTTTAAAACTAAGTTTTACATATAAAAATGCATATATAGGTAATTGGTGATTTTTCACACCTATATAACTATCATGCTGTTCGAGAAACAGAACATTAGAGCTCCATAAATGGACCTTCATGTCAAGTTCCAGGCATTAGCACAACTCTCCATGCCATAGAGTATTTTCACTTGTCTTTGGCTTTACCTAAATGGAATCATATGTTATTTTTTATGTATAGCTTACCTAGCTCCAGATATCTTTTGTGTGAGATTTATGCATTTTTTTATATAAAACAGTAGTTGATTCATTTGCACTGCTGTTTGCTACACACATGAGTATCTATACCCATACTTCGGTTTTGACTTTTTCCTGCTGATAATCAATGGCATAATTTGTACACGTATAAAAATGTGACTAAATTGTCAAATAACTAAAAACTGAATAAGGTTTTGAATAACCATAATGGACGCTGATCGATAATAACACAGCTGATTTAAGTATTCATTATGCTCATGTTAAACTATTAAAAATTCTCAAGTGCCTAAAACCTTTTAAAATATGTAATTCTGCTAATATACAATATAATACTCATGTTATCTAGAGAATTCATATCATACTTGGTGATTCTGTTAACAATGGAACTGGATCTAGATGTTGAATTTTCTTGAGGTCAGCCTACAAAGAGCATGAGCAGGTTAGGGGCATCATGGCCAGTGTTGGAGATCTAGTTCACCATGAATTAAATGAGAAATTTCTAAGATAAAGTAGGCTGAAAAAGAAATAAATATAAAAATAAAATAGAAATAGCACCAGTAACAAACTAATCTTTTCATTTTAGATAAATTTGTGGTTCTACAGTAGACAATTCTTTTCAACTAAATAGAAGGTACAAAACAAAACAAAACAAAAACTTTTAACTAAAAGTATAAAATGATATTTTTATCTAGGCATATTTAAAATGTCAACCTGGCTCCAAATTTTACACTTACAAATTATATATGAATATTATATAACAAAAATATAGACATATATATTACTGAATCTGAAAGTTTAAAGTTTAAATATTAAAATTTATGCCTATACATGTATTTTTACAAAATTGGGTTTTAGTGAGCAGCTGAGAGAATTATGCAAATGTAATTTGACAATAGTGTACCAAAATTTCATAAGGAGCCCCAGGACTTATAAGAAGTGCCCACTGAGGTCCACTGTTAAATGCAATGAGGTCTTGGTCCACCTCAGTATGGATGATTTCTTCACCATCATTGACAGGTCTTTCACATGTAGTCCCTTCATACCATGGTTACGATACAGGATGAGGAACAAATGTCTCCTTGTTAGAATTAGAAAAGTTTGATAAATTGAGAAAGGTTTTTTCATTTCATATTTCAGTTGCTTTCTTTGGACACAGGTAGCACCTTGTGACTATAGGCTTGAAGAATTTAGCCACTGGAGACAAAAATAATAACATTTATATGCCTTCACTACCCTCGATTTGTATTAGGAAGGCTTATTGTTTACTCTTGCTGTGTACAAAGAACATTACTATTCTAATTATGGATGTTTCCTTTCATAAAGAAGCAAATCTTGACTAGCTGCTCCGAGTTATGCTGGGAGAGAAATATAGTCTATAATAATAGGCTCTCTCGGTTTAGCCTGGTTCAGTGGAGTTTACTAACATTTCATTTATCCAAATTTTTTTTTTCCTCCCTGTTTCCCTTTCTTCTCTTGCTGTTTGTACCTCTCTTTCTCGTGGTGGTGTAGAAAGACTGATTCATTTAACTAAAACTTAGTTGACCAATGTGGACATCGACTGAGTGTCACTGACATCCAGTAAATAAATGCTCTGCTCTCCATTTTGTTCATAAAGACATAACCCTAGTAGAGCCCTAGAGTAAGTTGATGTTTCAATTACCACATCAAATTATAGCAATAACGTAACTTTGAAAGAAATGATTTGTTTCCAGAAATGTTTTTTCAACTTTTTTTTTTCCATGTGCAATTTAAAGACCTAATTTTCTTAAATATACGTGTGACCCAGTTTGGCTTTAAATTCTGGCCAAAAACATTTGTGTTATTATGATCTTAAAAAATCTGCTACCTCAACTTTTATAATAGTATCAAAATGCCTTTAGCATTCTGTAATCTGGAATGGCTTTTGCATAACAAATACATTAAAGTCATAATGTACTTTTTCTAATGGTAGTATAAACAAAAAATTTTCTTAGTACGTAGAGAATGTGTTTTAATGGATGCTTAAAGAAGCCATGGTAAAACATAACATTAAGGACAAAACTTGGGTCAATAACTACAAACAATTATGCAGATGTATTATGTTTTAAATTCTAGGGAACATCTTTTAAAAGGTGGAACACTATATTTTACCATATTCAAATATTAAGACAGGATACACAGAAATACCTAGAATCTATGTATGTACCAGTCTGTGCTTCCAACAGAAGTATATTTGTAATGTATTATACATCAGTGTGTAATAACACATTATTAATGTATAACTCTTTTTGAAAAAGATGCCATTTTCCCTTCAATTTTGAGTGCATTCTACATAACAGTATGATCATTTTCATTAATGACTTATCATACAACATTGTCTTTCAGAGGAAATTATGTTAACTACATGGCCTCTAACACTACCTCAACTGAGGTAAATGGCTTTAATATTACCCTGCTGTGCAAATATGTTCCAACCGTGGTATTTTATGCTGCTCTGTACCACCAGGCCAGAGCAACTTATGTATTTCAATTGTGTACATAATAGATGAACTTAAATATATTATTTATCTTTAATAAGTGGTAATTTAAACATGATCAACTAAGTGATTATAAAATAGCTCTGTAAATAATTGTTTAAATACCAAATTTTACAGAGTCTGTTTTACAAATATTTGCCCTATTTAGAGTCAGGGGAGGACTCTTGGTAACTTTTGTTATTTTTCCATGCGTGTGTGTGTATTATAATCAGTTGTATGCTATGACAGACTTTACTCAAACTGACATAAATTCTAATCTCATTAAATGTTTATTAACATACCTTAACTTTAAACATGAACTTTAAATTGTCTGACTTTGGGAAAGTTTAACTGCTTTATAGCAGTTATATAGGTTTAGTTTTTTTTTTTTTTATAATGAATTGTAGGTGTGATGAGAGGATTATTTGATACCATAGATATGCAGAACTTGGTTTCTAACAGATGCTCAGTAGATGGTACCTAAAACCATTTCCATATTTTCAAGGTAAAAGTAGTCTTATCTTTCTGCTACTCTCCTTTGATATTTCTCCCTTTAGTTCTTTGATGATTCATTTTGTTAACTACATGATACTGAATCATATTTCCACTTTGTTGTTAAGGAGAATAATTAGGCAAATAAAATTAAGTAGCTGCGAATCAAAATGTAAGACACTTATTTTCATGTGCAGTTCAACTTGTATACAGTGCAGGTACAGAAAATAAGATGATTTCTTTTCATTTTTCTACTGAGAAATACAGAATACAGGAATTTGTATGAATAACAGACTTTTTGTTCCCCCAGAATTTCTACATTGCTATTTTATTGTGCTTTCAGATGTTTTTGAACTATGTATTTATGTGTGTGTTGGGGTCGGTTAAGTTCTGAGTAAGCTATAAACACAACTGGTTTTCAATAAACATATATAACCAATCCCATTTAAGTTGCTATAATATTAGCATATAATATTATATGGGTATATAATATTATATTAGCATATAAACTTAATTAAACTTAATGTAAGAAGCAATTTTAATGTACCATTCCATCAAAACAAAGCTTCTTAGACATATCCAAAAGAGAAAAAAAAATTAGATTTTTTTTCAGTCATGGAATTTTCTACTTCAGAATTAAAATTAAGTCATTGAAGTGTTATCTCCATACGAGGAAATAAAATTAGAATAATAGAAATACTAATGTTTGACTCTGCTCCACATTGCTTTTCAATTTTTTAATCTCTCTTTGGCTATTTTACGTGTGAGCCTTGTGGAGGTAAATTTTTCAGTACTTCTTAGCCAAGAGTTGAGGGACTGCTGGGTTTCAACCTCATACTCACAATAAAAAGAAATATATTTGAAAACTCTAGGGTTACATGCCTTGCTGCTATCTGAAATATTTACCTTTAAGGGTATTTCTTCAAGTGTCTGAAAATAATTAACTTCATAATATGAACTCTTATTAAACTTAGACTACCTAGCATTTGGTCAAATTGGTATTTTCTTTCATCTAGATTTTTTAGCTTCAAACATCTTCAAAATGTGTCTAAAGCCATTTTTGGAGGACATAGTAATTCATACACCATAATAGTCTTTTAAAGTATCCAATTCATTTGGTTTTACTAAAGTGGGACAAGCACTACCACCATTTAATTCTAAAAAAATTTTAATCACCCTAAAGTGAAACCTGTACTCATTGGCAGCTCCTCTTCAAAGGCTTACGCCAATTTCTGGTGACCGCTAATCCACTTTCTGTCTTTATTGACTTGCCTATTCTAGGCATTTCATATAAACGGAATTATGATACATGCCCTTTTATCTGGGTGCTTTCACTTAGCCTCATGTTTCCAAGGCTTGTCCTAAACCATTTTATAGAGTAAGATTCTTAATTTTGCAACATAGTCCTTACCTACTCAAGTAATGTTCAAACTATTTCAACTTGCGAAAGTTTGATTTATTGCAATTCCGCAATTTTTTTTTTTTAAGAGAGAAAGACAAATGTAAGCCCTGTCCCTTCGAAATGCAGTTGAGTTGGAGTTCTCATCCTTCACTTTATCCCTCTGCTTGATTCGCTAGCTCTTCTGGGAGATCTGTGAAATCAAGGTGATGTCTGACCCTTGTCTGTCACAGTTGCCTGCCGGCAGCCATTACGGGTTGCATAAAAACTACACAAGATCCTTTTATCATGCACTGGAAGGTTGGCAGTGCAGGTAAAACCTTTTTCTGTCAGGTAATTCATTGTTCTCCCCTTAGAACACAATTTAAAAAGGCCCAAGAGAAATGGAAAATGATCTTAATGTAGATCTAACACTTTTAAGCAGAAGAAAAATGATGAACTGCTTTTACCTCCTTCAGAAATTTAATAGATAAATCAATCTCTAAATTTTATATAAATGGTGGAATGCATCAAAGATAAATCAAAGAGCCAGATAAGAGCAAAGTAGGTGCTTGAAAATCTCGGCAAAGATACGAGTAGCCACATTTTAGCATTCACAGCCATTTTTCAGGTTTCTAATTAATACTGAATGTTTTTATTTTTTATTTTTTTTTTAAGATTTTATTTATTTATTTGACAGAGAGAGATCACAAGTAGGCAGAGAGGCAGACAGAGAGAGAGGAGGAAGCAGGCTCCCTGCAGAGTAGAGAGCCCAATGCGGGACTCGATCCCAGGACCCTGAGATCATGACCTGAGCTGAAGGCAGCGCCTTAACCCACTGAGCCACCCAGGCGCGCCCAATACTGAATGTTTTTAAATCATGCAAGTCTATATGAATGACAGGCAAGAATGGATACCCAGAAAAATACACATGCTGAAATGTAATTGTACAATTGTCTTACTAACCTAGTTCACATTAATTTTTTTGTGGGATACTCTAGCTGAGACAATAAAACTATGAAGACCTTGAAGTGAAAAATTCTCAAAGGCTCAATTTAGAGTTAATAATGTAGGAATTGTGCTGTTCACTTCAGTTCTTTATTAGAATTAAACAGAAAGGCAACGGAGAGAGAGAGAGATCTTACTTTGACAATTGATTAATTTGAATGTGGGGGCACTGATGCTAAATTTAATCCTAGTCGTATAAAAGTGATATTACTTTTGCTGGATAATTAGCTGGGATTCAAAAATAGAAGAAAAACCTAGGCATCGTCGCCAGAAAACCCACCTGTCAGAGTAATCTTGGAATTATAGATGAAAACGGACTTAAATGCACATAAATATTCTACCCTGTGTCTGCCATATCCACATTAGAACTCCAGGCCTTCTATGTCCTAGCTGGATAACTTTAAATTAACGATGTTTGCTGGGTCTTTCATTTCTCCTCTATAAAAAGAGTGTTAATAATAGCATCTATTAGACAATTGTGAAAACTAAATAAATGATATTTAAGGGCCAGGTAGTTTGCCTGGCCACATGACTGACTCTGGGCAGTACAATAATAGCTTCTATTTGCTATCTTTTCAAGTTGGATCCTCATATTAATTTTTCCCACCTGATGTTTTAATCCAATTAACCTAGTTTAATTCAATATTTATATTTTCTTTTATATTCCAACTTTTAAAGCTAAGCCTAGTAAAGTGGAGGACAGGTGAACTCAAACCAGAAAACTACACAAGCACTGGATTCTAATTCCATCAGTGGTTTCAAAAGCTCACATCTTCAAGGGCTTTTAGGTTAATGAAAAATAATACCAATTTTCAGGAAGACTAACAAAGCTGACTTCTCAAAGTAAACTTTGGTTTGAATCAGAATTCACATTTTCTGTTACTCCTTTACAATTATTAGCATTAATAATTTTCAAGGTTAACGTAAGCAAGTAAACTCACATTTTTCTCACTGCTGTCAGGTTCAGTAACCTTACATCAAAGTTTTCAAGACACATGACAAAAGTGGTCAGTTACCTTTCCAAAGTCATACAAATAAATAAATAAAGAGAGCCATAGAAATCCAGTCTTTATTTAAGCATTGTGTTTCCTAAAAGGACTTATGTTGGGAATTGGTAGATCGTTCAGTGACTCCATAAAACTTAACATCCATGAGTTTGTGATTCAGTTTTAACTGAGCAACACTTTCATCTTTTTCTTTCCTTATCTTGCAAAGGTTGGTCGTTTGATATCTCCCTGGCCTCTGTGTCAGAGACCACAATGAAGCAGAGAAGTTTTAGCTAATAGTAAAATTTGTTTGGTTAAATATTTAGTATTTAGTATAGGGAGATTAAGAGATTAAGCAAAATTAAAGTTGGGGATTGTCTCTGAATTACTCTAATTCTCACACCATTCTACTTGTTTACATTTATTATATAGTGAGTAACTTCCTAATTTTGAGATATTTGTAAGTACCCATAACTCCATATTTTCTGTTAGGAAGTAAAGGCTTGAAAAAATAACCACTGAATAAATAGTAGAGTGAGAAAATTTCTAAACATACCAAACTGAATTATGTCGTCTAATATTCCTAAAAAATAATAACTTTTGTCATAGGGATTTGTCACAATCATATCTGAGACTGAACAGTGAAGGTGGCATTTTTGGTTACAGGTAAATCTCCTTCTTTAATTTAAAATCACTCTTTATTGTGTTTTGATCTCTAATATGTTGAAATTTATATAGGTTTTGATTTTCTAAAGGAAACTCATAAAATCAAATACTTAAACATTTGTTGGTAGATTTTTAGAGAACCACATTTTTTTTTGTTCTTAACTCTTTATTTTCCATAACTTTTAAAAGACAAATATATATGTACACTTCTTGTTTTTATTAACATATAATGTATTATTTCGGGGGTACAGGTCTGTGATTCGTCAGTCTTACCCAATACACAGCACTCCCATAGCACATACCTTCCCCAATGTCTATCACCCAGCTACCCATTCCATACCACCCCACACCCTTCCAGCAACCCTCAGTTTGTTTCCTGAGATTAAGTGTCTCTTATGGTTTGTCTCCCTCTCTGGTTTCATCTTGTTTCATTTTTCCTTCCCTCCGTCTATGATCCTCTGCCTTGTTTCTCAGATTCCACAGAATTACCATATGTGGAATTTGAGAAGACTACATTTTTGTGGAATTCTTACATTGATTGTGCTCTTTGTAAATGAGTATTTTAGAGTTATGATGTCCTTTCAATCACTAACACTAAATTGGTCTAATTGTTCACTCAAAATCCAATCTCCTAGTTGGTTTATATATTCTTCACATGGTAGCTAGTTATCGTCCCAATACACAATTTAGATTTAGCTACTGTTTTCATAACTGTTTAGTATTACAAAACAAGCTCCTTAAATTTACATACAAGGCCTTCTGAAATATGTCATTACACCCTACCATCTCTCTGTTATCCCCAAACCTGTCTGAGTGTTTATGACATGCCAAATTATCCATAATCTTAACAACACTGTGCTAAGCAGGTCTAGTTGAAAATGAGTCTGACGAGGGTCTGACAAATTGTCCGAGGACAGACAGCTAATTGTAGGGCTTAACTAGGATGGCTACCTAGGCTAGCTTCTTCCAAGTTTCAGCAAGATACCAATTTGCTATTCTCTGAAAATAGAGGCATATGCCATTTTCCAAAATTGCCTTTTCTAAAACTCTTCCTTCCTTTACCTCTTCAAAAGCTGTTATTTTCTGAAGTTGAGCCCAGATTTCTTTGAGATTCTAGTTCCTTACCCAGATGAATAATTCCATCTTCCATAATCAACTGGATTAAACATGTAATACAATGACAATTTAGTCTGCCTTCTATTAAAGATTGAAGGCACCTTGGATACGAAAATTATATCTAATTTTATCTTCTTTCTCCTTCTATGTTCCTTTGATGATCAGAAACCTATCTTTATCCTTACATGTCAGGCAGATTTGGTATGTTTGTTGTAATTCCATTTGCTTTTATTTTTTTTTTGCTGTTTTATACAACAGAAATTCAATGACAGATTTAAAATACATTCCTTATTATATTTTGGATTCTTTGTAACAAAATGGATTTCTAAAATTTGAGGCACTATTAGACTAGCATCTTCTGATTCTCAGAATCCTGCTGAATACTAATACTGATGATATTTTAAATCTTGGCCAGTACATTATAAATTAGGACCATGAGGAATTGAAAGGATATACAGTCTCTTCAGTAACTAGTTTTTTTCTTTAAACTCTTAGCTATGTTTTGGAAGAAAAAAACATTTTCAAAAATAACATTTAAATGCATATGTCATAGTTTCTATATTAAAATATTTATGTTTACATATTTATAAAGTATAATATTATAAATGATATAAATTGATTGCAATGACAATGCAATCAAATTTATACCATCAACAGAGAAAGTTTTCTCAAATATACACACAAGTGTCTATGGTAAGTACATGTAAGGCATCACACAGGTTTCTATAAGCTCCTTCCAAAAAGAACAGAAAGTTCCAGTATTATAGCTATCTACTATTTTCAACTTTATGTTGGCGCACAGGAAGATACAGAACTAGATTAAGTATTTTTCACATAATGTCTGAATTTCATAAATATATTGGACTAATTTTTACAACATAGAAATAATAAAAAAAAATAGTACTTTGTTAACTGAGAATCCAAGCCACTTACATTTTATAGTGCATCAAAATTCTAAAGACTAGGAAAATCAACTCAAATTCCTGAAGATATTTGGATTTAATTTTTAAGTTGCAAATAAAATTGTAAGATTGTACTAAAATTATAAAAATCGCTAGATAGAATGTTCACAGAATTTAAAGTCTGTTGAATGAAATACTATAGTTAAATTTGTTGTGGGTTGTAATGATATGTGACTATCCTAATTATATTAAAATTATCACAAGGAAATAAATGATCTTTAAATGCACCATATATGGTGACTAATATATTGATTGATTTTAATAAGCTTTTAAATTAACATAATATGCTGGGGCAATTTTTATTAGACCAACTTTACTGACCTTATGAAAGGTGTTATTTATTGAATATTTATGACATACCAAATTACCTGTAATTTTAACAACACTGTGCTAATAGGTCTAATTGAAGTTCTGAAAAGTTGTCCCACACCAGAGAGCTAAATACATGGCTGATCCAGGATGCTTACCTAGGCCAGCGGATTCCAAAATGGGATGAATAATAGAAGCATAAAGAATCCTTTATAGTCTAGGGACACCTGGGTGGTTCAGTGGGTTAAGCCTCTGCTTTCAGCTCAGGTCATGGTCTCAGGGTCCTGGGATCAAACCCCGCATCAGGCTCCCTGCTGAGCAGGAAGCCTGCTTCTCCCTCTTTCTCTGCCTGCTCCTCTGCCTACTTGTGATCTCTCCCTCACTGTCAAATAAATAAATAAAATATTTTTTAAAAAAAAGAATCCTTTACAGTCTAGATGAGTGGCTGTCTCAGATTCAGTAAGGCTTAAAGAACTAGGATTTCCTGAACCCTGAATTAAAATGTCAAAGACTCAATATAATGGATTTTTAAAATATCTTCCAAATGACTTTGATGAACCACAAGATAAAAAAAATCTAGGTGAAGATGGTGGCCAAGTATAGTACAAAAAGCCACTAGATCGGAAAGAAAGTCTGTTTTATTTCTACCCTGCTATTTAAAACTTGTAGGCAAGTCATATAATGTTTAATGAATTGCCATGTGGTGTCCACTTTTTCTCTTCATTTGTTTCCTGGTATGAATAATGCCCGCTACTGATGGCAGGAAACAGCAAGTACCAAAAATGCTAGGAAATCACCCCAAACCAACATCAGCTCTAAACCGCTACAAAATCTTATTTCACAGCTGGTTCTTTAACCAGTGCCTCCAAAAACAAATAGCCTTTCCAACTGTTCTACATTCTGGATTATATCCTGTGGTTGTGTCTATGTCATCATTTCCCAGCAATAATCCTCCTTAATCCTCAATGATCCTTGGTTAGACAGGCTACAGGACCGTGGCACTTTTTTCCTGTAAAGGTCAGACATATTTTAGTGACATTTTCTCCCTAGCACTCAAGCATGAGCCGAAAGGCTGAGTCAGAAGGTGATCTAAATAATTCATTTTCTTCAGCATTCAACTTTTCTTCTTGACCCTGAGGACTTTTACTGGCTCATATTAAATAATATAACTACCTTTCCATGAGAGTGAATCTCTTCTCAGAGGTTGACTTAGTATCTTTAACTAGATCTCCCAAATAACTTCTCACCTAATCTGGAAAGAATGTCTGAAAATGATACCATATTATGGTGATTATAATATAGAGCAAATTAGGAGCTGTATTCTCTATTGTACTAAATACATATCATATATCTAGTGCGTATGTATTATATACATACACACATATTTAGTAAATATTTGAATATTTAACTTCTGTCTAGTTTATTTATCCCCCATTTATTTTGCATTAGAAAAATGGTATGAAGTTGTCATAAATTATCAAAATTTTATGGATGAAGACATTAGGACACAAAAGTTAGGTAATTTGCCTAAGATAAAAGAGCTAATATATGATAGGTAAGATTAAGAATCTAGGCATTTTGGCTTAGAGCTAATGCTCTTTATGGTGGCAATATTTATATTGTCTGTCTCTGTTTTCTTTCTCCATATTAAATTGATATAGTCACATAAATGCAACATATGCAACTGTTTCATTTAAATATGAATGAGTAAGTCTAAACCCACAAAGGAAATTGTTTAAATATATTAGCCTGAGGCTTTCTTTTCACTTTGGATGGTTTCTTAGAAAAGGTCATATTAATAAAATGATTTACACTTTATACTCAATTAGTCATGTATGTATAATATATCCACCTTGTGGTTGGTACTATATTTGTTGGATTGTTTGTTAAAATAGAAAAATAGAACAGAAAAATAAATTCTTATTGGTGATCTGAAAGAGCTTTTTGTTCACACAGATTAAAACTAGATGTCAACAAAGTAGCAAATTATATCTTACACACTAGTACTACAGAAAAGGAAAATTAATTTTACACCAGTGGTATCAATGAGAAGATGGGATTTGAACTTCATACTTAAGGATGGTTGACACTTTAAGATCAGCAAAATACATGGAATTTTCTAGAATATATATTTTTAAAGTCCTATAAAATATGAAAACGGTTATATGTTGGATGATATATATGGGAAGAGACAAAATGGAGTACATCTGGTGTTAATTTCTGTGCACTGTTCAGTGATATGGAGTGATTCTCATCACATGCATATGTTTATTCATTCAGAAATATTGTTGAGTGATATCATTTGTGCAGGGTCCTGAGCAAGACAGGTTTTGTGCTGTTACTGAAAGATTTTATTTCCTTTTATAATGGTAATATAAAACTCTTTTAAGATAGAAATTATATATTAGCTGTCCAACCATAATAGTATTGAGCCTGAAAATAGACAAAGTAGTCTGGATAAAAGTGAGAATCTTAAGTATAAACTAATTCAACCAAGGTCTACATAATTGAAAAGAAATAGCTGAGGAGAAAAAAAGGATACTATATAGATACAAATGTATTTTTTATTCTCTGTATATAAGATTCAAAATATTTTTGATGACAAGAGCATAAGGACATTTAGTCCTTATGAAAATTTTTTCTTCACAAATTCTGATTATTACTCTTATCTTACAGTAGGAGTCTAGGGGCCCATGTAATTTAAGCTATAATTAAAAAATTTCTAGTTTTGATTTTCTAATTACACATAGGTCATGCATTTAGAGTAATAGAAATTTTCACTTGTCATCTAAATAAGTGACATTATAAAAACACAGACTTACTATTTGTTGGACCAAAGCTAGTTTGCTCCACATATACTGTAGAGGGAAAAAAGTAATCAAATTAGTGTAATGAAGATGTGCTCTAATAGATTAAATGAGGATTTCACTACTGAGTAGTTGAAAATCTTGAATGATAAATATGACTTTTGTATAACCACAAAGACTAATCTTTAAAAAATTACAGTGTTCTATCTTTTACCAAAAGATCTAACCTTGTATTAAATAAATGTTGTCAAGATTAATATATTTGTTATTTTGACCTCAGATGTCCAAACTGCAATGTAATTACAAAATATTTCGATCAACATCCATAAGGACATTTTAAATTGAGAGAAGATAACACATAATTGTAGTGTTCATTCATGCAAAAAAGCAATTAGAATAGATTGATTTGAACATGAAGGAAATTTAGAGAAAAACAAGCGATGGTTCCTCATCTTAAAAAAAAAAGGTCTTGTTTACTTAAGGTTAATCGTAAAAATAACTTACTTCCAACAGAATAAACACATAATATAATAAATCTAGATCTAGGGGGAAAGCACATTATGAAAGACATGTACAGATGCATTCACTTTGCTCAAATAATTTCCACAAGAAATATTCATTGTACACACTTTGTGTCACCATGGAGCTAGGTTCTGGGGATAGATAAACAAAGATAAAAATCATTTTAAAAAAAGATTTTATTTATTTATTTGACAAAGAGTTAGTGAGAGAGGGGACATAAGCAGGGGGAGTGGGAGAAGTAGGCTTCCCACTGAGCAGGGAGCCCAATGCAAGGTTCAATCCCTGGACCCTGGGATCATGACCAGAGCTGAAGACAGCTGCTTAATAACTGAGCCGCTGAGGTGCCCCAAGATAAAATCATTTTTGAGGAGCTAACAGCATGTGATGGAGAATACTTACATGAACATTATGAAAATATGTGTAAGTACTAAAATGATATACATATAACACACCAATGTGTTCAACAAGGAAGCTCCAGTGAGTTTCAGGGTACAGAGAATAAATTGAGATTTCATTATAGAGGTAGGATTGATTAAATCTGTCCATGTATTTGAATTCAATCACCAGTCACCCTCCCCTTCCTAGAATTTGGGTTAGCTCAAGGTTCCACACATTAATCAGGAGATTATTCTTTTTTTGATGACCAGCCCCCATTCTGAAGCTATGTAACGGCTGGCCATGAATAACATCAAGAAGAAGTTTCAATATTTTTCAAACATTGACTAATATTGTTCCATCTATTTGCCTTTCTTCTTTCCTCACATTATTTTGAGTCAAATCCTAGATACTATCCCATTTGTCTATAAATATTTTGAATGGATTTATTTTAATATGGCTTTACTTTTAGTCACAAACATTATTAAAGGCTAAAGAACAAAGAGATACAAAAATTGAAATAGAGCTATACAATAGGAAACAAGATCTTTTTAACTCTAAGTATACATGAAAATTTAAACAGGTCACTTTAGGGCTATGACTGAAGTAAACGGGGCTATGATCTTTAGAGTCAACAAGCTTCAGCATTATTACCAAATGTTAATTCATTTTACAGTCATCAATGAGACTATTGCATTTTTGCACCTTCCACTTGTAAAAGCAGATAAAGTACTTAATATACAGAGATGCCTGGGTGGCTCAGCCAGGTAAGCATCTGCCTTCAGTTCAGGTTGTGATCCCAAGGTCCTGAGATCGAGTCCCACATCAGGCTCCTTGTTCAACAGGGAGCCCCCTTCTCCCTTTCCTGCTCCCCCTGCTTGTTCTTACGCTCTCTCTGACAAATAAATAAAATCTTTAAAAAATATTTACTATATAATTTATAATATGTTTTACCAGCTCAGCATATAGTGCATATATACATTATATCAAAGTAGTAATCAGGGGCACCTGGGTGGCTCAGTCAGTTAAGCTCCCGACTCTTGATTTTGACTCAGGTTATGATCTCAGGGTTGTAAGCTTGAGCCCCTTGTCAGATCCATCTCAGTGCAGAGTCTGCTTGAGACTCTCTCCTTCTTCTGCCCATCCCCTGTACTCATATGTACTCTCTCAAGTAAATAAGTAGTCATCGGGGTCCTGGGCAAACCCTGATAAGATACTTTAGGTGTCTGCTAATTTAAAAAAAATGAGAGGGGCGCCTGGGTGGCTCAGTGGGTTAAAGCCTCTGCTTTCAGCTCAGGTCATGATTCCAGTGTCCTGGGATCCAGACCCGCATCAAGCTCTCTGCTCTACAGGGAGCCTGTATCCCCTCACCTCTCTCTGTCTGCCTCTCTGACTACTTGTGATCTCTGTCAAATAAATAAAATCTTTCGGGTGCCTGGGTGGCTCAGTGGGTTAAGCCACTGACTTCGGCTCAGGTCATGATCCCAGAGTCCTGGGATAGAGTCCCGCATCAGGCTCTCTGCTCAGCGAGGAGCCCACTTCCTCCTCTCTCTCTCTGCCTGCCTAACTGCCTACTTGTGTTCTCTCTCTGTCAAATAAATAAATAAATTCTTTATAAACAAACAAACAAATAAATAAATAAAATCTTTAAAAAAAAAAATGAGACACACACCAAAAAACCTGTTTGCTGTTTAGAAGTGATACAGATTCGAACTACTGCAAAATACAAAGAGCTACAAAAACACAAGTTAGTAAATAAGTTTAATTTAAAGTAATATAAATGAAGTCTTTAGGGGGTAATAATTTAGAACCAAATAAATTACAAAAACAGAACTGCCAATTGATCATGAAAGCAAATTTTATCTATTTTTGTCAACTTGTTGGTAAATTTCAATCTAATGCTATGACATTTTAAAATTTGTGGGTTATTTTACTCTATCATTAATAAACTAAATTTGATAAATTCTGTCAAACAGGAAAATGTTTATCACCCCCAAATAAAACACTTTGTTAAAATGACTAAACACTGAAAATTCCTAGAAAAATGCCTTTAAAAAACATTTTCCAGAAAAGAGAAGCTTAGTTTATAGGGTATTTTTATGAGTCAGATTAATCGACGATGGGCCGCTAAGAATGGTATATACCAAATGATTCATTCAGTGCAGTACCTCAGGAAATACATAGTTTCAGAGCAAAGGCAAACTGGAACATGTGAAGATGAACTAGGACCTATGAGGATGAACTGGAAACCATATTAGCCTCTCCACACCATGAACTGTCCAGCTTCAGTGATAGACAGGATCTGTAGAAGAGGCTGGTGGTTTTTCTCAAGGGCATAAATAAAAATCTGGCTCAGGCGTCAATGGAGCTGGAGCTGGAGATCTAGCAGATGGCAGAGAAGGTGGAAGCCCAGTTACTGTTTTGCGCCAAGGTGAATCAGCAAATTTGCGACACTGTGCATGAGCTCTAATCGTATCTGATCCTACACTGACACCCCGAGCCTCAATCTAGCTATTGTTCACTGCCACCTTCTAAACCTTACACATGGTTTTCTTAAGGCCGGCCATGCTTAGCCCAGATCATAGAGGGAAAGAAATTCTGGGAAAAATCATTCCAGTTTAGCTAAGTTGACACAGTGGAAAACTATCAAGATTCTCTTGCCATTTCAGACTCTCTATGCATTTTTATTAACCGCAGATGAGTTCTACAATCATACTTCCTACTAACATGATGCAACACACACTAACCTTTTTTCCAAACAAATTCCAAGTCCTTATATTTCTCTTTGGTTGATGCTCATTCCTCTTCAGGATGAGTCACACTTTCCCTTTGATGTTTTATAACCTAAATATTGAGATATAAGGTTAGCTACTATTACCATATCTAATATTTGCGGATAGTAAGGAAAAATGCTTAAACTACATATCAATATATCCTTTACTGAAATAAGTAACTATTAATTATCATAGACCTCGTGTCAACAGTTTAGTCATGAGTTCAAAACTGGTGTTTTTCACTACCTTTTCCCACTTCCCATTCTCTATTGCTTTTACTCTGAGCGATCACCTCAGCCTACCTGGCTGAATAAACAAGATCTCTATTCTTGAAGTGGTTGGGTCATTACACATTCTGACTGTATTGGGTTGATATGATTTCCCATGAACTTTAATCATAGAACTTTGGAGTGCCAATAGGATCCCCAGAAAACCAAGCCTTCTTCTCCGTACACCCTATATCATGTTTCTCCTTTATACTCAAGATCACAGCCACATACCAACCCCTTCTTCACCTGTTTATCCATTGGCATGAAGAGCTCCAAGAGGTTACGTGGCAGACAGTCTGTAACGATATGAAATCATTGCTGTGTCTTTTGCTGGAAGCTGAATTTTATTTAATGATACTGAATCTGTTATATAAAAATACATGTTCTCATGTATAAAAGTAATTTAAGGGTTCCTCCGCCCCTTTTTGTTACACTTGCTGGTCTGACTATAATGATACAGAATGAGTTAAAAAGCTTTTAATTAACCCCTCCCTCCAACCTAGCCTACCTCCGCAATTTTAAAATAATCTGTAAATTATCTATTGTTTGGTGGTTCAGTAGTGTTCTTTCCTAAATGCATTTGACTTTATTTAGTCCCTTCAGTAGGTCATTAAATGCCTTTTCTATTTTTTTAAATCTGTTTACAATTTCTGTTACATTTTGAAAATGAAACTTTAAGTAATTAACCTCCTGGCTAATTAATGCCATCCTTACAGTGCCAGCCTGTTCTCTCAGATTTTAATATTACTCTATGGCCACACTGGGAAAATTTTTCTTTTTGGAGGCTAATTCTTTCAGTTTTTAGGTTCTAAATTTTAGTTGCTACATTTCATAGTTAATCTAATAGGTGCCTTATTTTATAACTAATTTACTCTTGTAGAAATAGTTTTCTACCACTTATAAAACAGTGATGACTGAATTCTGTACAGATAAGTTGCATTCTATCTCCTTGTTTTTAATTTTACTCATCTTTTGAATGCAAAATGTATAAAAATATCCAGAGAATAGTATAATACACATGTATCTCAAACAAGAATAAAATATTTGCTTTTTTCCTACGTTATGAGTAAGGAAACATCACTAATAAAGTTATTAGCTCTCCAGTTTTATTCCTTTGCTTCACATTTACTCTGGATTGTTGATGTATCCCTCAAATTTATGTTGAAATCCTATGCCCATTGTGATGGTCTTAGGAGATGAGCCCTTTGGCAATATCTATATACTACATCTCACTTTTTTGGGATGTTCACAAGTCAAATGATCTTAAATTCCACCCTTCTTCAGACACCGAATTACAGGTTTATTCTCTAGATCTTTTCATGGTCTGTAACAGCCACCTCCTCCTCATACAAATCTCAATTGCAAGTACGTCAGTATCTGATTAACACCTTCTATTTTCCAGCTCACTAACTGTACTACTGCAATTACAACAATCCCTCTAGCCCACCATAATCTACATTCAATTAATACTTCCATCTATTTACTGTCTCATAATACTCCTATCTTCTTTTTCCCCATGACCTGATTAAATTCCATGATCAATCACTGTAATCGTTCTGTTGCAAACATGCTCATTCCTTTCATACTCAGTTGCCAAGCTGCACCCCTGGCCTGGAACTATAATGCTAAACTTGCTGAATAGGACTAAAGGAAAACCAATCTTGCTGAATCTTCCAGTTTAAATTCATGATCAATGATTTCAACTGAACCCTCACTGCTTGTTCACAGTCACATTTTATTTCTCCAATCCATCCCTTTTTCCAGTCTAAAAGATGACTATTTTGCATTTTTTTCTGATTTCTAACATTTAATGTTCCCTCCTCAACTTACACCCAAATAATACCCCTGCTTTATATTTTACCAACAGAAGTTCCATAAACTCTCATAATTTTATCTCCCCCCTATGTCCATGCTCTACGCCTTATGTTCTCTCATATTACCATTAATGAGCTGTCAGACTCCTTTCCAGATTTAACACTTACTTATGCATTTAATTACACATCCTCCGTGCTGCTTCAAGCCATCACTCCAGGTTTTATCCTTTTCTCTTTCATATCATTTTTTTTCCTTGCTACTGAATCAATACTTACAGTATAAAACCCTTTAAAAATATTTTATTTATTTTAGAGGGAGGTAGAGGGGAGGGGTAGACAGAGAGGAAGGGAGACTCCCTGCTGAGTGTGGAACCCAGTGTTGGGCTGGAACCTAGGACCCTGAGATCATGACCCCAGCCAAAATCAAAAGTCAGGTGATTAACTGACTGAGTCACCCAGGTGCCCCTAAAACCATGTTCTTCTCATTCCCATACTGAACAAAAGATACGACTTCCTTCAATTTCATGTCTTTGTTAATTTGTTCATACTTCTCTCTCTCCCATTGCCCCCAAATTTCCTAGCTTTGTATACACATCCTCTGATATTATTTTCCTTCTTCCCTTTCTCAAACCAACTCCTGCCAGGCTTTTGCCACTATCACTATGTCAAAATATCTCTATTCAAGGTTCCAAGACTACAAATGATTTCTCAGTTACTAAACATAATGGTCAATTCTCCATTCTCCTCCTGAGCCATGGTAGCATTAGATATAATTGATCTCTCTTTCTCTCTCTCTCTTTCTCTCTCTCTCTCTCAGCCTTTCTTCCCTTATCCTCCAAATATCTTCCATGGTTTGGTGCCTATCTCCTTCATCAATACTTCTGAATTTCCTTGACTTTTTTCTCCTCATTTCTTTGCATATAGATCTTAGAGTGCTTCAGGTGTCTATCCCTGACATATTTTATTTTTGGCTTACCTGTACTCACTCAAATTTCATTCTCATGCTCTATTTCTATACCCTGAAGAATTATAAATTTATGTCTCCAGCCAGAATCTCCTTTCCAAATATGATTCACTTATTTAAAGGTCTACTGATATCATCATTTGAATGTCTAATAGATATTTCTACAGTAAAATACCAAAAATTGAACCCTTAATATGCTCTCCCACTTCCCACCCCCCCAAGTTCTTCCCTATTGTGTTAGTTTTTACAAGTTCCTTATTTCTAGTAGGCCACACCAAATCCCTTAGAGTTCTCCTTAACTTCCCCAAGTCTATGTAATAATCTTGTTTGTTTACATTCAGAATTAATCTGAATCCAAATATTTCTTAATACTTCTGATGTTAGCATTTTGGTCGAAGCCACCAAAATAGCTCAGAGATGGTCCAGGGAGGGAGACAAACCATAAGAAACTCTAAATCCCAGGAAACAAACTGAGGGTTTGCGGGAGGAGAGGGGTGTAGGAGGGATGGGGTGGCTGGATGATGGACATTGGGGAGGGTATGTGCTATGGTGAGTGCTGTGAATGGTATAAGACTGATGATTCACAGACCTGTACTCCTGAAGCAGATAATAGATTATATGTTAATAAAAAAATAAATAGTAAATATTTTTGGCAAAAACAAAACCAAACAATGGTCTGATCACTTTGTCTTAGCTTAGAATCCTCCGGTGGTTACTCATCTTGCTTATAGTAAAAGGCACAACCTTCCAAGGTTAACAAAGAGCTATACAATCTTTGGGTCTATAGACACATTATGGATATTTTGCAGAAATACACTAGAATCCACCCCCCCACATCTGTGCCCATCCTTGTCTCTACTTTTAGCAGCACAAGACTACAAGTCTTTTCTGAGGACTGCCCTGAATAACTATAGCCATTGTGCGCTAGAGCTGAGTGTCCCTGGGAATTTACAGAACATTTCCTTAATAAATCACCTGTGTGTATATATATATTCTCAAGATTTGCTTGTGGCGATCCAAACCCAAGACGACCCTCTATTCCAGTTACCTTTTGGGCCATATCTGTTACTACTGTACCCCTCATTTTCTCAGGTACAAGTTTTTTCCCTCCCTTTTTGCCCTTCCCCAGCTATCAGGCATGTTCCTTTCTCAGGCGCTTTTCCCTATGCTCTCTTCCTCCAAGTATCTGTACAGCTTGGTGTTTGACCCCTTTCTTGTCTTTGTCCAAATCATACTTTGCCAGGGAGACCATCTCTTTTAAAATGCAGTGATATCCCTTACTCCCAGCACACAGTTTCTTATCTTCCCACCTTTCTTTTCTTCAGAGCGGTTATCAACCTCAAGTGCAACATGTTTTATGGATAACACTTATTTACTGTCTCCTACCATCACAAAGTAAAGACCCCGAAGGTGGAAATTTTCTCTGTCTTCAGACCCTTGAAAAATCCCTAGCCCACTAATGTGTTGACAACCAGTTTGGGGATGAATTATATATATATATATATATATATATATATGCAATCAGTAACAATATGTAAATATTGTGTTAATTTTTAGAGAAAATATATCATACTCTTTCATTGTGAAGGCTGTTTTTGTTATTCACATTGTTTCTGAGATAAATCCATAGTGAGATATACATATGTACATATACATACATACATATATGAGGGTCATTCATTTTTAATTGTTAATTTTAACATTAACAATTTAACATTCATTTTTAATTGTGAATTTTAATCATTTTAAAGAGTTTTGAGAAGTGAGGAAAAATATTTTTGGTCAGCATTTAAATACAGTTTTCTAAATGTTTTACTTATAGAGGAATAAGTCTGTACACTTAAATTTTCTAGCAACGAAAAAAGTTAATATAAAAACCAATTCAATAGGAAAAAATTGTCTTACTAAGCATTTCTATAATGGTTTTCTCTTTTACTTTTAGACTTTTACTTCTAAATTGAGAATTTTTTTGCACAAATGTCATATTGTCATAGTTTATAAATAGATACAATCTTACCTTCAAAAAGAGCAATTAAATTGTAGAACACTTGCTGCATAGATAGGTGAATGACAAAATATCATAGCATAGTAATTCATTCTTTAAAATCTAGGCAGGATAGTCTAATTTCAAGCACCAGCTTTTTAACTTTTCCTGTAGTTTTGAAATAATTGGCAAAATACTTTTTGAGATGAAGAAATACAATCGAAATTAGTAACAAAAACCTCCCCTAAGATCAATGTCTCTAATGTTAGGAATATATTTTTGAAATGTAACTCATAAGGGAATTTTCTTGAGAGCTCAGAAATAAATGTGAGATTATACTTTTTGAAATATTTTATGCCAGTTTCAAAAGGGTTGCTGTGTGATGGTGGGTTTAAAATGCATACATATTTTGAAATACACTGAGGTTTAAATACCGGCTTACCTTCAGAACTAAGTGCTAAAGGTGACTAAGTGCATTTGTGAAACAGGGTCTATATTAATGATCAACTTGATCTTTCAACACAGAAATGTGACTTAGAAAATTATCAATCTATAGGAATGGTCTTCTGTTTTTTTTAAAACCACACTACATTAAAATTTTTCTCATTACCCCTAGCTGTTCTTTGAGATCAGAAGGCCAGTTCTATTCATGTATTTGAGTGGAATTGTACTATGCAAATTAGGAGTTTTGGATTCTGGGCTTCTTCTACCTAATATTTCAAAGATGACTAAAATCTGGAGACTTATTTAGATAGAAATAGTGGTCCTATATTTGAGACACACACAGTTTTTAGAACTGTCTGCAAATAAAATATATTATTTCCATGAGAATGTGAGCTCTAACAATATAAAGCAGTTTCCCAGTGTTCATTATATGGTTTTAGTATGAAAAATCAGATGGTAATGTAACACATCCTCTTATCTACTAGAGAAACATCATATTATTAAGGATACAACTGCGGGAGAGCTAATAATGAAGCTGTTACACATGAAATTTCCAAGCGTTTTTCATTTATAACCTACCTTTGTGCCTAACACAATTTGTGAGACAATGCAGACACGATTCCTATCTTAGGAAGGAATTCACACAGTCGCTGATATTTCCAAAGTGTGGTTGGTTAAGTGTGGCCACACATTGTCTGTCATTGAGAGGTTAGGTGAACAGAGTAGTGTGCTGGAACCTGCTTTTAACAGCTTTCAAGGATTGGTTTTTCTCATCCTTTTCCAGCTCTGTGTTTAGTGACATGATATTGATAGCTCTAATTACACTAGAGAACTTGGTGAATACTATAAATCACAGTTGCTTTGGGTTTTTTTTTTGGGGTGGGAGGGTGTTGTTGTTTTAAGAGACAGTTTACTGGTATACCACTGAGTGTTTCCTCTCTTTGAATCAATTTTGGCTCTGCGATGACTTTGACCGATAGATTTTGGCAGAAGTGATTTGTACCAGTTTCCTGGCCTAATTCTTCAGAGATTGTCATCCCCTTTATGCCTCTTAGAATATTTGCTCTTGGAAAATGCCCAAGCAATCAGTGAACAGGCCCATATGGACAAAACCTGAGGCTCCCAGTTGATGGCTAGCATAAGCTTGTCAGCCACCTTAAGCTGGATCCTTAGGCTATAGTCAATCCACCCAGTTGACAACACATGAAATAGAGATGAACTTCTCCCACCAAGCCCAGCCATAATTGTAGATTTGTGAGCAAAACAAATTATTGTATTAGTTTTTAGCCACACATTTTTGGTAGTTTGTAATGTTGTATTATATAACTGGAACACAGAGACACAGCTTAAATGCAGCCAAATTAGCACTGGACCCCAGGTTTATTAACACCTTACAGAAAGTTCTTTCAACATCATGATGTTTCTATTCCTTTCTGTCCCGCACCCCCCATAAAAGTACTGGAAAATGAAAAAAAAATCTATCCTATCCTGAAGAATATAGAGAAAAACAAAACCAAAACCAGCATTTAAACTACTGTTTTTCGAATAGTATTTGATAGACACTTTCCAAGTTACTATTGTGAAATCATTGCTGGCATTTTGAGTCGATGTTTTGGGAGTTTATAATAATTAGTTTCTCTTCTCCTGATTGGAAATTTCCATGTAATAAGCATAACATTTAGAAGTCAAGTCATTGGTCTTTGCTATGTGTCTAAAATTAGTATCTGTTTTCTTCTCTGACAATCACAAATACAATGAATAATAATACTGGCAGGAAACTGAGTATATGAATCACTAAATCAAATTAAGATAACATTAAAAAGTTAACTGTAGGTTTATATAGGTTACCTTTCCTATTAGTATATCTGAAAACATAATTTTGTAGATGTTTAAAATAAAGCAATCAAGAGAGAATCATATTGTTAACAAGTGTTAGTAATTGTCGACATTTCCAGGATTACATGAAATTATTTAATACCGTGGTGCACCTGGGTGGCTCAGTGGGTTAAGCCTCTGCCTTCGGCTCAGGTCATGATCTCAGGGTCCTGGGATCAAGCCCCACATTGGGTTCCTGGCTCAGCAGGGAGCCTGCTTCCCCTTCTCTCTGCCTGCCTCTCTGCCTACTTGTGATCTCTCTCTCTGTCAAATAAATAAATGAAATCATTTTAAAAAATTATTGAATACCTGCTATTAGTGAGTAAAAAATAAAAGTACAAATCAAAACATTAGATCTCCTTTCAAAAAGCACAGACTCAGGTCTGGATTACTTGCACTATGAATATTTTTGTGGCATTCTAAATGGTTGTTATCTTCCTCCTCTAGACCTATTACTGCAAAAATATATCTCTAAGGTAAATATATTCTTGCTCAGGACCTATCTTTTCTAAGAAATAAACCCCAAATCCCTATATTCTATTCAAAGTCTCTTTTCAAATCTAAAAACTTCATCCCACTTCTTAAACTAGATTACTGTCTTCCCTAATATTTTCCACACATTCTCATCCCTACTTTTGACCACATCTCCAGTTTAAATTCCCTTCCCTCCATCTGTATTTACTGAAGTTCAAGACAAATATTAAGAACCAGTTCAAAAAGGATGCATGCACTATTCCCAACTACCCATGTCCAAAAGTAATAGCTTATGCTCCTATATTCATGCTTTTCTATTATAGTACTTCAGGTGTGTTAAGATTTTATTTATTTCTATAAAAGCACATTTATACTGCTAATAATTCTCCAGTTTCCAAGCTTACCTTTTTTTCCCCCTCCATTAGCATTCTCTCCTAGTTTTAATTTAGTACCTGGGTGCACATACAGAATCACTTCCTCCCTTCTGTAGCCAGAGGTAGTTTTGCAATAAAGTCGTTGCCAATTAGTTCTCCATTTATTTTTTGTCCTTTCCATGAGATGGGACTTGGACTTGGCACTGGCCAACCAAGTTTGCCCATGCAGATAAGAGCAACGGCTGAGGGAGATGAGTCACAAGAGGCAAGAGCCCTAAGCCCTGGTGATCTAGTGGAGCAAAACTGCCAGCATATTTCCCCACCTGTCCCACTGTTATGAGTGACAAACTTATATAGGATTCTCTAGGCATCTAGACTATATATCCTAATGCACTAACCTCTAACATTTCTGGAATGTTAAATGTGTAGAAATTGTAGAATGAGTGTAGAAATTGTGTATTGGACACCTTTGTTTCTCTCGTATACCTAGCATAGAGCCTTACAGACATTAGGTGTCCAAAATAGCTTTGTTAAACTGCATTGCACTAAAAAACCAATTCTGTTTGTAGAAAAAAAAAATCCATGTAAACTTTTGTTCATTAAATTGATCTTACCAGCATTAGCTTATCTTAGAATCGTCTATTAAAATAGATTACTTGTCATACTAAAACATTAAGATATTCACTGTTTATAATACAAGTCAGTGTATTTCAGGATTAGAGTACATGTGGAAAGGAAATCCTGGCTGAGAGGATAAAAAAAGCGGAGAAGAAAGACTTCATGAAGTATCTGTGCTTCGTTTATATTACAGTAATGCTATGTGCATAAAGGAATCTCTTAAAAATGATCCACAAAGCAAATGGTATTTCAATAGTAAATATCACAAAGACCAAAGGAAATTTAAATCTAATTCAGAATTATTCAATAAAGGTCAGTGAGAAGTAGATGGGGAAAAAAGAACATCAGATGATAGGAATTTTCAATAATATCCTCATCAGAAAGGTCAAAGTTTTTTCCCTACTGTTTTTTGAAAAAGATAAAACTTTTCAATTAAGAATTATTGCGTAGTATTGAGTAGTATTAAAGAGAGAAGACTTTGCCCTCAGCAATTATTTTAACTGAAAAAATTTAAATCATTTTATCTTAATTTCTTAATTTATCACTGTATACAAGAGCCAGGACCTTTTTTTTTTTAAGATTTTATTTATTTATTTGACAGACAGAGATCACAAGCAGGCAGAGAGGCAGGCAGAGAGAGAGAGAGAGAGGAGGAAAGAGGCTCCCCGCTGAGCAGAGAGCCTGATGTGGGAATCGATCCCAGGACCCTGAGATCATGACCTGAGCTGAAGGCAGAAGCTTAATCCTCTGAACCACCCAGGTGCCCCTTTTTTTTCTTTTTTAAGGGAAAAGAAAAGGCTAAGATTTTTTACTATAAGCCCCCAGGCACAGGTACTATTTCTCTCCTCTCACGGCTTCTGTCATCTTTTAACCAGAAAGGCAGAAGTCCTACTGAAGGCTGCCTCTATGCAGTTTTATAATTAAACATAATTCTGAGTCACAGAGTTCTCACAGCTCCTATAAAAGCTAAGGGAAAATATGCAATTCAAACAAAATGTTCTGTATAAATTCAGGCAGACCACGGGCATCATAGATCTATGTAAAAAACCCTCAATCGAAAGATTTTACCATGAAATGAAAGGAACTAATCCTTTACTTTTAGTTCTCTTATACTCTGGCCTAAATATACAGAGTTGATGGCTTTAATGTTTCTAGTTGAAAGATTGCACAAAGTATCTGATTTCTGGTATATTTCAGGAACTTGCCTCACAAGTGGCACTATAGGAGCCACAAATGCCAAAAAAAAAAAAAAAAAGGTACCTGCATAGCAGAGAGTGATTGAGTGATTATAGGCTGATGTGGTCTAGATGGTTTGGACATTTCTGAGTGGCCTTAAAGGAAGGTTGCTGGGAGTCACTGTGTGAGTGAACAGATAAAGTGCTTGTCCTCCGACCGTAGAGTCAGAACACAAGGGACTGTTATGAGGAAAATATCTCAGGTAGACAGAATGACAATGGAATATAGTACAATTTAGAAGGAAGTAGAAGTGATTTCCTCGTATGTGTGTAAAATATAACAACACAGAGCTTTAAATGTGGCAGGAAACAAATCTTAGCATATACCAGCATCTTTAAGATGAACAGTTAGAGAAATCACTCCTTTGGCACATAACAAAAACATTGGTGGCATTTGGACATCAGAAATCTCAATAATAAGTTAATAGAGCACCCACATTAGAGAAGATGAAATTTGCTATATAGTGGAAACAATGCTATGTCAGTTCATTTGAATATCCAATGAGACCTTCTAAATATCACATAAATATATGTGAGAAAAAGAGCGCAAGTTCTGATTATAAGTAATCTATGAAATTAAAATGTGATATTATTTTACAATTAAAAATGCTGGGCAATCTTGTTAAACATATGAAGACTGGGCATTCTTATACAGCTGAAACAAATATAAGCTTGTTTTATAGAGAATAATTGACTACTTTTATAAAAATCCTAGAAATATTTCTTCAGTAATTCCAGTGAAGGAAATTTATTCTAAGGGAATATTCACAGAACAAATGTATATTTACAAATATATTTACAAAAATATTAAAACATGTTGCAGTAAAAACCTGTATGAGGAAATTTGTTAATAAGGACATAGTTACATATGGAATATATGCAACCACTGTGAATTACATTTGATTTTGCATGGTATTTATTGAGTGGAAAATATAGAATATTAACCAGAGTAAATTACTTGGAACAAAGATAGCAATAATGATCTTACTTTTTGAGAAAAAAAACAATCAAGTTTCTTAACTCTTACTTGGAGAAGGTCAGGGTCATTGGACTATTTAACACTGATTTTTGAGCCTAGAGAGAAGATGCTGACAGGTTAGTATAACAAGGTTCTGTTAAGTTAAGAAATCATCATAATGGAATACATTAATACCTGGGCCTCGATTACCATGGAAAGTATCTTTCTGGCAAAAACAAGTCTTGAGCCAGAATTATTTTCAAATATGCCACCCCAGTGCTGTGGTCACGCACTTATGCACTTGGGAAAAGTGTTGTGTGTGTGTGTGTGTGTGTGTTTATTCAAATGATATTTCATTGGGAACCAAAAATTATGGTGGTATCAAATATTATGGTTTAGAGTAACACAGGAGAGAGAAATTTTTTTCACCCAAGAAACAAATGCTGAAACTCTAACAGCAATATCCATTGTCACATCAACACAAAAGGGACAGCACCATATAGAAATTGCCTACTTGCAATAATAATACTGTGTGATGGTAAAAGCAGCAATGGAGCAGAGTATGTATTCTAATCACTGGAAGATCATATCTTCAAGTTTTATCCTTTGGACCAAATGAAGACACTGACTCCTTGGACTCAGTAAGTACCAAGTTTTTGTTTTTGTATGTTTTTTAACTTGTCAGTGGAGTGGACACTGTACAAGAAGAATATTTTCCACAACAGGCAAAATGGAACAATAAAAATGTGATATTGTGACTTTATATTTTTAGACAGCCTATTAAAATGTGCTTGAACACTTAACATGAAATGACACAATCATATTTGCATCATAGTACTTGATGTTGACTCTCTGGAGGAGGGCTATAGTAGGATATGACCAAACACAGAGGGCATTTCTATAATAGTTATATATCTAATTATAAAGAGAAAAGGCGTGACGCTGAGCAGCTGAAACAGAAATGAAAATGAAGGAACTTAGACTATTCATTAAATATAACTGATGTATAATTAAAAATATCAGTAGTTTCTTAGGATTTGAAAATAGATGGATAAGAGTACAAACAAAATTGCAACTGTTTATGCATAGAGACAACTGATTCAGTTTTGGAGTTTATTCAATTTGATATACCTGTAGGAAATCTAGATGGAGGGGTGAGGAAAAGCAAACATGATTATATATACCACTCTTAACTTCAAGGTCTGATCTGAAAATAGCAGGTTTGGGAATCAACATCTACAAGGTCATTGATGCCACAAGAAGAAGCAAGTTTGTGAAAAATAAGCAAGTTTGTGAAATGAGAGGAGCAGTGGGTCTAAGAAATTCTATAAAACACAAATATATGGAAAGTGGGGAAGAGACGAATTTGTTCAAAAAGAGTAAAAGTAAGCATGAGGAAACAAATAAATAGTGTTTCAACAATATCAAATGAAGTCATGTTCATTATCTATGGGAATTAGGAACTCCTTGGTGACCTTCATAATAATAGCACTTTTAGCTGAGTGCTGAGAAGAGACGCCAGACTGCAAGTGGGTTGAATAGTGAATGGGAGGTGCAGAAGTAGACAAAGAGAGTCAAGGTTATTCCTTTGAGAATTCTGGAGTAGAAATGGAGGACAGCAACTTTGAAGTAGCTGAAAGAAAGAAAGGTCTGTGCTAGGATATCAAAGTCATTTTTATCTTCTGCCTGAAGATCCCCCTTTAAGTATATTTAATAGTCTGGATGTTGGTAAAAGTTGAAACATGGTAAGGATTAGTCTTTGTGTTTGAAAAAAAAAATCAAGGATCCTTTGATAAGACTCTTAATCCTGTGATTCTTTCTTACGGTTATAAATGTAGTTAAATTCCACATTCAATCTAATCAGAAATATAGCATCTTAAAAAAGATTTTGGAGGATGAATGGGAATCAACTGGGTTTCTCAGGATCCCTACAATAATACCTAGTTTCTTCGTCTCCACAAATGATATTAACAATTTTTGACTCCGGGGAAACATTCACATCAACAATCAGAAATAAGCACTAACCAGGGAGACATGGAAGTGACCAGTTCTGTTTAGAGGATAGTCAAAAATAACCAGTTCCATCAACAGTGTATCAAAAAGGGAATGCAATAAGGGGAGAGGGGTAATATCCTCCATAGAAAATTTCAAAACAGTAATGAAATAGAATAAAAGTGGGTGCATGTTTTATCATCACCATATGCCAACAATTCTGAACAATGCATTGTAAAATAGCCTTTCCTTCCTTGCTGGACTACATCAAACCTCATGTGTAGCCCTTGTCCAGGTATGTATCAATTACTTATCAGTCTTATAACCAATAAGTACAAAATATTTTTAAGCATCCACTAGGTTTCTAGCATCTCTCTAGCTGCATAAAGACACACACACCTGCCTATATTAAGAAGACAATTGTGACATTGGCTTATTTTCGGTTACCTGAAAATTGAGAGAAAGGGTAAGTAATAATTCTTGTATGTGTACTGTGCCCGGTTAACATCCCAGAAACTAGACACATTTCAACTATGCAAGGTTTACATATTATAAAAATGTCTTATACACTGAATAGACTGAAATTCAAAGTTTTAAGTGACCTGTCAGAGGACATACGACCACTAACTGGTAGAATTAAGACCTGACTCCAAATTCTTTTCTTTCTCCACTAGTTCTTAAAATTGTTTGCCAAAGTTTTCCTAATTGCGATTTTTTTCAAGCTGCCGACTTGACACTCGGTTGTAATACAAATTACCTTCCCCCCTCCTTATAGAACAAATGCAGAGAGAAATAGAATACTACATGTAGTAAGATTAGACAACACAGGCTGCATGGAACAAGTTTACAGAAACGTATTTGATGTTCTAGAGAGTATTTAATGAGTGTTAGAAACTGCTCAGAAGTAAGAGACCAAGGCTATAAGACATGGGCTGCTTCTTATCAGCCCACTTTATCCTGATTCAAAACCCAAGAATCATTTCCCAATGTCACCTTGCTGTTCTACTTAAGGAGGAAGATTTTTCAGTACCAAAAAATAGGAGGGAAAAGGTATGTATAGTACTAAATGTCACGGAAAAATACTAAATGCATCGGATTTGTCATGCAATTCATTCTAAATAGCAGTGCCCTTCAAAAATGACATCCAAAATGATATTCCAAAAGCTATACTGCCTGCAAACGTCTTTACAATGTACACCATTAGAGTACAACATTTTAAGCCAATTATTTCATTAACTGCATTGCTATTATACGTAAGGCAGATTTTCTTTGGTGAGTGAATAGAGATGCAGATCAGTATCGGTAATAATAGAGGCAGAGTATGAATAAGAGCTTTATGTACCAGTAGTTCTGAAAGTGGTAGGAAACTGAAAGGTAAATTAGAAACTGAAGGTGATGTCAGATTACAGTATGACTTAAAGAGAAGGAGTCTAGAAGCTTTTATTATCACTGTATTTCTTGTCAAGGCCAAATGGGAAGCTAAGACTCCGTTTATTTTTATGTAAACTGTAAAACATTAAATAATATTCTGACCTTTCCTGTTTTACTTATATGGAGATTACAGAGTTTAGATGTCATATATAATTTACTTGAATCTTGTTTATTTATGCTTGATATTTACATGCAGAAAAATTTTTAAATGAACAGAGCACATAGGGAAAGTTCACGAGCAATGTTCAAATTTTACTTTAAAGCGTAAGTACTTAATACAGAATACCGATTCTTCATACGAATGTTCTAAGCAGAGATGATTTTTTTTGCAATAGATCAATGCTTAGTTTTGGCATGTGAAGGACAATGAGATAATAACTTCAACAGCTATTACATAAGGTATTATTCTGATAAAGCCAATGACCAACTGTGCTCAGAAAGGGAGCCTGTGTCATTATTAAAAAAACAATTATTAGTAAAATTCAGAAAATGCTCCCTTTATGAAAAGCTGATGATTTATTATATAACAGGTAAAAGAGATAAAGGAATGAAAAATAAGCAGTTTACTGAAGAACAAGTAGCAAAATAATTGCAAGCATAGAACTGAATAATAGATGTACTGCTGTCCTTCACTTTCAATCCAAGTCAAATGACGGAAGTTCAAACTTAAGAACGGCTTCCTATACAGAAGAATTCAGAATAGATATCTATAATTTAATGACACCACAAAAAAATACACTTTCAACTTAGAGATGTTACACATTCACATATGAACAGAGACACATTCATACAGGCACACAAAAACCACAGAGAATACTGATTATAAGGAAATTCAGTAAAATGGGGATTTTATGGCTACAGGTGACATTATCTTATTGTATTTCTGTATGCTTTCTACAAAAATTATATAACAAATTGATTGAAAAATTCATAAATTATATTTTCCAATCAGAAACATTTCCAACTGGGTCAAGAAAAAAAAATGTAGTTCCATAAGGTAGAGTTGACTCATATTCAACACTGGAAGGTTGAAATCTCAGGTCCTTCACATCTTTCCAGAAAATATAATATTTGAAAGGATTCTAGTAAGAATTACAAATTTTTTGTAAAATTCATGTGAGTTTTAATATATGGTGAGTTTTTCAGATAACTTATTTTCCTTACTTTTATCCTTTTTTTTTTTTAAGATTTTATTTATTTATTTGAGAGAGAATGAGTGAGAGAGAGCATGAGAGAGGAGAACGTCAGAGGGAGAAGCAGACTCCCCAAGGAGCTGGGAGCCCGATGCGGGACTCGATCCTGGACATCTGGAATCATGACCTGAGCCGAAGGCAGTCACTCAACCAACTGAGCCACCCTGGCGCCTTCCTTACTTTTTATTCTTTTAGAAGTGTTACATTTCATAATTTTAAAGTATGCTTTTGTTTCTTAGTAAACTATTCTCAATAGGAGCAGCTACTATTTAAATAGGCATCCGGCTTTAAATAAAGATGTTGGAAAAAACATTCTTCCATAAGATTATTCTTCTTGTTTGTTAAAATATGGTTTACAGTAAACGTTTTAGGATCTAAATCTTTGAGGAGAAATCTTTTAGTTTTACAAAATATTTATGGAACATTTATTTCTTTCCTTCCCCAAGCATTTTCTTTTCCAAAGAAGGTTAAATGGGAGAAAATTCACAAAAGAAAACAGTAACAAAAACAAGTTCAAATGCTACTCCCTCTCCCCAACTCCTTTCCTATTGCCAATTAGGTAGTGGGGAGTCCTTTGACTAAAGGCACATATCATTTTATCTTTAAACTTGTGTTACATTTCACTGTTCTTACTCTACCATTTTATTTTTTGAAGCTGTGAAGAAAATTTTGGTGGTTTTGTTTTGTTTTTTTAAAAGATTTTATTTATTTGACAGAGATCACAAGTAGGCAGAGAGGCAGGCAGAGAGAGAGCCGGGGAAGCAGACCTGCCACTGAGCAGAGAACCCGACGTGGGGCTTGATCCCAGGATGACCTGAGCTGAAGGCAGAGGCTTTAACCCACTGAGCCACCTAGGCGCCCAATTTTGGTGGTTTTATTGTTTCATGAAACATTGAAACATCTGAATGAATCAACATCTGGGTCATGAAGCAAGTGCTTTCCCCTTTACTTCTCTGGGTTACTAGAGCAACTTGTAAGTAGATGGAAAAAAAATAAAAATAAAAAAATAAAACAGGAATGCCTGGGGGGCAGTTGGTGAAGCGACTGCCTTCAGGTCAAGTCATGACTCTGGGGTCCTGGGATGGAGCCCCCCATTGGGCTCCTTGCTCAGTGGGGAGTCTGCTTCTCCCTCTGCCTGCCGCTCCCTTTGCTTGTGTGCTCTCTCTCGTGCTCTCTCTCTCTGGCAAATAAGTAAATACATAAAATCTTTAAAAAACAAAACAGAACAAAACAAAGAAAACCTTTTGCAGTACTTAGTTCTTCCAAGGCTTGTGCTAAACTTCTCCTGTCAGATGCAACAAGTCCAGACAGCATGCATAATACCTTGGTAGCAGCAGCACACTGTGCCTGTTCCCACTGTGGCCCCATTGTGTATGATTATTTGGAGCCTCTGGAGGACTGTGAATCATATCTGGAAGAGAAGGGAAGAGGAAACAGCATGAGTGCCTGGTTGGGAGGAGGCCCGCTGAAGTTGTGCAGGGCAAGCCTGAACATGTCATTGGTGCAAACCCAGGCATCTTTGATTAATAGGAACATCATCTTTAATAGGAATTTGGTGGAAACCCCATGATAGGGTCTTCATCAGCCTACAGCTGGCCCATAACCTTGCTGATGATGCAGCTATCTGGTGAGGGCTGATGGTCCTGCCCTGTGATGCTGCGCTGGATTTTCTGGAATGAAAGACTAGACAACTCACAAGGGCATTTTTCTCCTGGAACTGTAGTCCTTCCCATGTAAGACATGATGAATCAACATAAATAGTGCCTAGTTGGGTTCTGTCTTTATCAAATAACTGTAGTAATGTTGAATGAAGCTGGATCCAGTCTGCTCCTGTGTTGGCTTGTCTCTCATTCTGGGGTATCACCAGCCTCACTGAGACGGGAAGGGTTGGCATGATGGCGGCAGCAGCGGCCACCTAGCACGGTCTGCTTACCCTACCACTTTGGAACTGAAATCAACTAACATCTGTAGTTTCAAGTGAAAAACAATGGGATTTATAAAACTTTCTGACAACTGATCAATATACTCAAGAGTTTGATATACTCTCAGATATTCTGAAATTTATTTTAACAATTTGCCTTAGTTGAAAATAAGTTGAAATAGATTTTTCCTCAATTTATTTTGCAATATGATAGGTGATAGGTTATATGGACTGACGACAAAAATAAGAACGCAAAGGATGCAGTAGCACAGATCAATCTTGTTAGGAAAATAGGCAAGAAATGAAAATATTGCAGACCATAATATTTTTTAAACCCCTAAATGTATAATCTTATTCTTTGGATATACATGTGTTTATACTCAGAGCAGATGATTAAAGGGCCCAGAGACTACCACAAATACCTCTCCTTCCTCTAATTACTGAAATTACTTGTAATCAACATTCTGAAAAATATGCTCATTTAACTTCTTTAAGCAGCCCCCAAAGCCTCTGGCAGAGAGGATATATCATATCAGCCACAGCATCAATCCTAAACCATTTCTTAGGATTAACCCAAGAACCAGTCTCAGGTGACCCTACTGAACTTCCAGATCTTGACATTAAAAAACAGTGACAGCCTGAGGGTTGCAGCTGCAGTTTCCTTCTTTCTGTTAATGTTAATGCTCTGAAGTCTGCTTGAGGGAAGAAGGGAGGCAGACTTCTATTTTCTGACTGCCTAAAATTATTTTACTGAGAAATGATCCATATAGATCAACAGTCAAAAATTTTCTTTTTCAGAAGACCCCCCCAAAACAGGGGGAATATATAAAGATTATTCTCGCCAAAATATAAAATAAATTGCTACCTTTAAAGCAATACTTTTAGATAAAAAGCTCTAAAAGCAGAAGAGTAAAAGCATATTGGGGCTCAGTGCCAGAGGAAAATATATATTTATTAAATTCACCTGAATGTGAGGACTGTTTCACCACATTATCTCCTGTGCCTTCCAACAAATGAATTTTTTTGTCAATATCCCCCAGCCATCATTGCTGTCCAGACACTTAAAAAAAAAAAAAGACCATAAAGTATGAAAAAATACAAAGAGCTTCTATACTAATTTTAGAGAAAGTGAGTTAGTCAACATTATTTGCATATAGTTATGACATTCAGCAGACAGAGCCAAGCATCTTACTTGTTTTGCTAGAAATACATACAATTTCCCCTCCAAACAGTAATATATACTTCTTGTCAGAATTAGGACAAAGTAGTGTGCATTTTCACAACCAGGTGAAAGTAAATTTACATATATTTGCAAACACTACTTTAGACTCATTATAATAGTTTTACATTGCAGACGAAGCTGATCATATGGTAGCAATCGCTATATTACATTAGTTTATACTTAATTTCAGGAATAAAAATAGGAAAGAATTTTTCATTTACCAGAACATATGTCCACGTGCATTGCAATTTCATCATAAAACCCTATATTAAACTATTCTAAGCCAAAATTTAGCAATAAATAAGTTTTAAATATAGAGGCAAGGATATAATTGTTTAAGAATTTTGGATTTAAATATTTCAATTGTAGAGAACAGATTCATTCATTTCTGTCGAATAAGCATTTCTTGAAAACTTACGTCAAGTGCTCTGCACTAAGAATATAAAGTTGGAAGAAGAGCTTCCTGACCTTATGAAGTGTACGATCTAATAGGAAGTGAAGCAAACAAACAAAAAAAGGACCATAATGTTATGATAGTCCTATAATAAAAGTATGCAAAGCACATGCTGAGAATCCACAGAGCTAGACAGCTAGTCATGAAAAGTTGCAAAAAGAATGCTATTAGTGTTAAGTTTCAAACATAGTTGATCAGCAGATTTTGCCTTATGAGGTCACATAATAAAATGTAATATTGGTAATACTGTGTAATATAAATATGTCAAATTATAGGAAGATATATTAAAGTGGAATGTGTATTTACTGGTTGGCACAACTCAAACTCACTCCTACACTAACACTAAGAGTTAATATTATTTTTCTCTTTTCTACATTGCATGGGGTAGCTGTGGACTGCTCTAGAGTCTCACACAAACAAGCAAACAACCTGTTAAACCTGAAAATTCATGGTCAGCATTTTCAAGTTGGCATTCAGTAATCCCTTACTATCAGTCCATTTGGTCTGCTATAACAAAAGTGCCGTAAACTAGATGGCCTGGAAACAACAAATGTTATTTCTCACAGTTCTGAAGCCAGGGAAGTCTAAGACCATGGCACCTTCCAGTTCAACGTCTGGTGAGAGCCATTTCCTCAGGGATGACCACCTTTTCACCATAAGCTCACAGGGCAGAAGGGCCAAGAAAGCTCTCTGGGATCTCTTCTAGAAAGGCACTAATTCTATTCAGGAGGGCCCTGCTTTTCTGACCTAATCACCTCCTGTGGGCCCTACCTCCTAAAGCAATCACATTGAGCATCAAGTTTCAGCTTATGAATTTAGGGAGGGGGAAACACATTTAGTTCACTATGGTATTCTAATGCATTTTCTAATCAGCGTTCTTGGATAATACCTGCAACAATATTTTCAAGTTTTATCCATTCTGAGCATTTGACATTGCATCATATTTCACTAAAAAAAAAATAGAGAAGATAAACATTTCCAATTCTTGGCACACACAATCCAAACCTATCTCAGCAGACCTGCCATTTGTAATTTCATACATGCTTTAGTCCAGACTGTGTCCCTCCTCCTATGATGGCAATCTCTCAGTTTTGCTCTAAATCCCAGCCTTTCCCCTAATGCTTTTATTCCCAGTTTTTCTATTCTTTCATCTCCTGTTTGTATTCCATTATCTACCCCTTTGATTTTAATGTATATCTTTATATATTAGTTGACTTCCATCTTAAGATTAAAAATTGAGATTTTTTACCCTTCCACAACTGTTCTCTTTCCTCTTCATAGCCACCTGCGGTATGTGCTGACTACAACCCAGTTCCTGTCTCCCCATCTCTCATTAACTCTAAGTGGCCCCTGGTCTAGCTTCTACCCACCACATCACCAGGGAACTCCAGGGCAGTCTCACAGGACCTATCCAACAAAAACATTTTATACTTCGCAATATTTGATACAGTATTCAAGACAGTTGAGAACTAAGCGAGTAAATATTTGTTAGTCTTCTTTATTTCTAAAGAAACCTTTAAATAACTATAAACATAAAAAGTGATGGACACTCCCCCCCCAAGAACAAAAAGCACTGAATGTTTTCGATTATTTTGTATCTGTACTCCAAAGTGGCAGAAAACAACCATCCCCGTAACTCTAAATGACAATAAATAAATGTTAAAAGGAAGAAGCCTAGGTGGTGTTAACTGGGAAAACTATTCTTTCTTTACAATGTTTATAGCATGCATTTTCTCTAAGGAGATCTGCTGATTTTTAGGGTCATGCTTCTGAGTAAGAGTTGTAGTAAAAGAAATAACAGGCCATGACTTCTTGATAAGTAGAACAAGCTAGAAAGGGAGTTTTACTGGATTTCAACATGTACTGAAGCCTCTCCCTTATTTGAAGCCTGAAGGAAAGGGCAGAGGAAGTACTAAAGAGGTTCTGTGTCTGAGGGAGGGAGGGACAAAAGTCCTAAAACTGACAGTTGGGGAGGAGGAGCAGGTGAGAATGGGTGGGAAACCAGGAGAGTCTGTTTTGTGGGAAAGCCACCCAGTTGTCACAAACCATCCTAAACACTGAAGTTAACAGGCGGTTTCTCCCGTGCTGTGTAAGTCAAAATCCGAGTTAACTGGAACTTTAATCTTAGTACTTTCTTGGTTTTAACTCCATTTTAAGATTTCCCAGGACTTTCCAAGCAGAAATTGGCACTCTGGAATACGATTCTTATGAAGTCTAACCGCAACGGAACGACAAAGGAACGGAAATCGGATGCATCCTACTCCCTTTCTGCCTCCACGGAAATAAGGACCATCCATCCCCATGAGGAGACTTTTGCGAGGAGTCCCTACGGCAGTTGGCAGTGAAGATACCCAATGCTCTGCAACAGTTGGTCTCCACAAACACAGGGCAGAAAGTAAAACCAAACTTGACAGCACTCTGTAAATTAGTTTGGGAATATCCTTTCCGAGGGAAGTAGGCAGAAGTACCTAGGATATACATATTAACTCCCTTCTTCATTAATTAATGCATTTAAAAAAGTTATTTCTCTATCTCTGTCACTTACCCCAGTCTCCTTCCTTGATTTATATTAACCAAAGCTTTAAATGTTCAAAATTCTCAGTCTTGGTCCAAATTCCTTTGCTTTCTTATTAGTCACAAACCCAGTGAATTCTATCTCAAAAATATTTCTTCAATACAAAACGTCTCTAGCTTCATGGTAGCACCTGGTCTAAGCCACAATGATTTCTTGCTTTGTCACCTGCAGGAGCTTTCTAGTTATATACATTTACTCTAGCTTTCTCCCAGATGCTTCTCCACAAAGCATCCAAATAATCCTTTCAATATATGAATATTAGCTCTTGTTTTCTTACATAAAATATTTCAGTGACCTTCCTTGCTTTTTGGTTAAATATCCTAAATTCTTACCACTTCATGTAAAGTCATGCCTAAATATCACATCTCAGAACACTACACTCTCCCTTACTCCTATGCCCTGAGCCACAATCACGGTATTGGAGTTTCTCATACTTCCTAAGCTACTTCCTAAGGACCTTGGTTCTTTATGTTTTTCACTTTTTTTTTTTTTTTTTAATATCTCTGCCATACAAGAAGTTTCCTTTAGCCTTTAACAATCACTTCCTTCTTTTCATCTTAGGTAATTTCTATATATCTTTTATAAATGATCTTAGATATCAGGTATTTATGGATGTCTTACTGTGAACCCCAACTCAGACTATATTCCTCTGATGTCAATATCTGTGTGTGTGCACATGCACAGGCATGTGGGGTATGTACTCCCTGTATCCTAGTTGTTCATGGTGCTTATCTACTATAAATATGTTTATAATTATGACTTATCTCTATCTTACCTTACTTAACCAAAACTTTATTTTGGAAAGGAACTGGGTCCATCCGAATTTTACTTTTTTGCCCTCAAGAGCACAAGGCAGTCTTCTTCTGGTCCTTTTTCTTCCCTAACTCTATTTTTTGGATCTAAAAATATGTTTTAGAATGAGAGTCAAGGTAAGTCACGAATCGGGTTTGAGAATACAGCCAAATGTCAAAACAGTAACAACAGACAAGTGAGCCAAAAGATGAAAAGATGTGAATAAAATAAAAGATAAGTATGAGCCTAGAAGAGAGAGCTCTGGAAAACTAATGTCCCAAAAGAGTTCCAATTATCTTTTCTGAAAATAAAAATTTGAAAAAACAAAAAAAACATACAGGTTAAAACTTCCTTTCATTTTCATTTATTAAAAAATGCATTTTTTGAAATATTACCACCATTCCACTTTCAAACACAATAGCTGTATTAAGATGGTCATGGCTCCTTATAGTTATTTCCACGTGCGTATGGCTTTTTTAATAATTACAACCGAGGTAGAGGTTGGTCTACTGACTTTTTCACTCAACTTACCATAAACATTTTTCTGCGGTGTTTACAATAATCATTTTAGTAAGGGCAGATTACACCACTGAATTAGTGGTTCATTAACTGTTCCATGATTTCTACGTCCACTTCTCTTCCAATTTTTTCTATTAAAAATAAGTCTATAACATGAAAAAGTGTTCATCATCACTAGCCATCAGGGAGATTAAAATTAAAACCACATTGAGATACCATCTTACACCAGTTAGAATGGCCAAAATTAACAAGACAGGAAACAACATGTGTTGGAGAGGATGTGGAGAAAGGGGAACCCTCTTACACTGTTGGTGGGAATGCAAGTTGGTGCAGCCACTTTGGAGAACAGTGTGGAGATTCCTCAAGAAATTAAAAATAGAGCTTCCCTATGACCCTGCCATTGCACTGCTGGGTATTTACCCCAAAGATACAGATGTAGTGAAAAGAAGGGACATCTGTACCCCAATGTTTATAGCAGCAATGGCCACGGTCGCCAAACTGTGGAAAGAACCAAGATGCCCTTCAACGGACAAATGGATAAAGAAGATGTGCTCCATATACACTATGGAGTATTATGCCTCCATCAGAAAGGATGAATACCCAACTTTTGTATCAACATGGACGGGACTGGAAGAGATTATGCTGAGTGAAATAAGTCAAGCAGAGAGAGTCAATTACCATATGGTTTCACTTATTTGTAGAGCATAGCAAATAGCATGGAGGACAAGGGGAGATGGAGAGGAGAAGGGAGTTGAGGGAAATTGGAAGGGGAGGTGAACCATGAGAGACTATGGACTCTGAAAAACAATCTGCGGGTTTTGAAGGGGCGAGGGGTGGGAGGTTGGGGGAACCAGGTGGTGGGTATTAAAGAGGGCACGGATTGCATGGAGCACTGGGTGAGGTGCAAAAACAATGAATACTGTTACGCTGAAAAATAAATAAATAAATTAAAAAATAAGTCTATAGTAGTAGCTAGCTTATTGGGCATATATGTTTCAGTGTTTTGAGATTTCTTTAGGTTCATCTTCCAAGAGAGATATTAATCTGAAACTATGAACAGTATTATGGATATAAATGTAAATTACAGAATGCTTTACATGAATCTTTTAAAAGCCATGAATGAGAGACGACACAAAAATATATCAAAGTTGATGAAACATATGTAGGGAGCGAAAATAAGGACGAAAGTCAGAGAACCTGGCCTAAATACCGAGGCTCTGTAAATTAACTACCTTCATTCCTTATCTTCCCTCTCCCTTTCTTGCTTTAGTTATCTGCTGTTATTGTTGACAGACGGCAGAGGCATCCCAGTCTATGTGAAATTAGCTTTCCAAAAGGCAAAATTGCTGTTTGAGAAGATAACATTCAAAATGATTCCTGTGAATCAGATAGTCTATTGTGAGAAAGACTGAATTATGCATTGAGTTGCCACAGATTGAATATTACTATTTCAAGAACTTTTTTTTTTTCCTCCAGTACTTATAGGAGCCAATAAGTGGAAGGAATTTAAAAAGTTTCCTCTTTCTTGCTGTTTTTACCCCTTCCTGTCAGCCTCCTTTCTTACCTCAGTCTCTTTCCCTTCCACCTTCCTAAAGATATATACTTAAAACACAAATAATCAATTCTAATTGTTTTGTTGATGTTTAATTGTAAAGAAGAGCTTCACTAGTCTGGATAACTCATTTTGCATTTCAGAAGAACACATTAACTTTCAGCAGAAAATTCCTGTCAAAGACTTTGTTTTGCTACCGCTTTAATTTTCTTTAAACCTAATTTTCTTTTTTTCTTTTTCTGTTTGTTATGTAATGGAGCTTCTGAAAACACTGGCAATCTCTGCTCATTTTGCCTTGAGCTAGCATGGAGCTTGCTTTTGTCTTTTCCCCCCAACAAGGAAATGCAATTGCTGAGAAAAATTAACAGATAATTTAGCAGGATTTTACTCCAGCAAACATAAAGATAAAAAGAATACATGAAGAGTAAAAAGCTTAGAAAATAATGGATGAGTAGCTATAATGTTTATTGGAATGCCCAGAGTAAAAAAAAAAAAAAAAATACAGACTGTGTAGATTTAAAAGGACATACAGGTCAACTTAAATATATTTTCTTTAAATAACATAATTCTCTAGAGTATGTCCCTAGGTGTTTACAGAGACTTCAACAGCATTTTTTAAGATTTTATCCATTTGTTTAAGAAAGAGAGAGAGAGCATGGGAGGGAGGAGCAGAGAGAGAGAATGAGAAAGAGGGAGAAGCAGACTCCCTGCTGAGCAGGGAGCCCTGATGCAGAGCTGGATTCCAGGACCCTGGGATCACAACCCAAGCCAAAGGCAGAGGCTTTAGGGCCTGAGCCATCCAGTTGCCCCTTTGAATGCACCATAACTGATCAGATGAAAACTAAAACTTCTGAGATTTTGAGAATGAGTGAAAGAGTACAGCCAAGGATAATTTCTTAACTTTGATCACTATCCTTACTTTGCGAAATTAAATAATAATGTGGACAATTTGGGAATCTTGTAGGAATAAATGGATAGATACATGCAAATAGTGAAAAGATCAGGCCTCCTACGTATACTTTTCTACACTATATAAAGCATCATAAATGCTGACTGCAGGCTCAGCACAAAGGTCATAAAAACCTACAGACCATTCACCAGGTTCATGTTTTCAACTTCCCTCCACTCTAACCCAGATCCACCCTCCCACCCACCAACCCCCACCACATTCCCCACAAAACTCAAATTGCTCCCTGCTCCTTTCTATGTTTGGGTTCCCACTATAACATCTATTATGCGAAATGTAATTTTGTCCCCTTTTGGCCAGGGTACCAACAGAGATACAGACTAGTAGGAAATATGTTTTATGAGATTAATTGTAAAAAAATTCTTTATATGCTTGTGAAGACCGGCAAAAAAAAAAAAAAAAAAATGTCCCAAATACATAAGGCATGCTGTAGGAAGGGCAGGATGGGAACTCTCCAGCATAAGCTAAACCTGCTGTCTCCAGCGGAATTTCTCTTCAAGAAAAACTCAGTTCTACTCTTAAGATCTCTGAATAGACTGACCCAGGCTCACCCAGATTAATTAAAATAATCTCACTTAATTTTAAGTCAACTGACTATGGAATTTAATTACACATACAAACTGCCATCACCACAACACCTAGATTAATGTTGAACATGTAACTGAAGGCAATAGCCTAGCATGTTAAAACTTAAAGCAGACAGCCATAGTCTGTGCTTTCTGAACTTGGCAGACATACACATCTTAAACCAAATTTTATTCTCAAATAAAGACAATCACAAAGTCATACTTCCATAAAACATGATACAGCTATCTTGCCTTCTTAAAACAGGCTATCACTTCCCAAGAAGAGAATGAAAAGTCTTGAGGTGATGCTCATATTTCTTCTTTGATATGTATACTTAAGTTAAATACTGTGATATCAAATCAACTATTTTAAACACCTCTTACATTAGATGACAAGGGGATAAATGTTAGAAGAAAACATTTCTAGTATGTGTATAAAAATAAGAAAAATACACATAACTAATTACAATCCTCATTTCTGCAGCTGACCACATAGTTGTAGCAGAAATTTATAAGTACTTTGTTCCCTACAAATTCCAATATCATTCTTCAAGGGTCTAGGCCATTAGCTGTCCTGTCCGAATTGAACTTTTACACAGACTTTAACCATAAGACATGGTAACACCAGGAGATACCCTAGGGAATGTTCTGTATTTCAGACATACTCTTCCTCACTTCTGTTGTGTACAATAACCCAATACCCCCTTGGTAATCTGGATCGATCACCCCAGACAATAGTATTAGAACTTTCATCTTTGACTATTAATTGAGAGGCATGTAGAGACCATGGTGGCCAGGCCACAGTCTCAGCTTCCAGGTTAGTGGTGGTAATGTTGCATCTCCCCATGGACACATTCTTTTCTTTGGAATTAAGGACTCCAGACCAACAAAACCTAAGGTCAAGGGGATAGGATATCATATGTTTGTTAATGTAGTAAAGAATAGGACCACTCCCATTTCCATTCTTTGATTCCCAGATCAATGAATGCTAGCTGTGAAAGAAGCTGCAAAATATAACCATTTTTCTTCTTCAGTCAATTATCCAAAGAGAACTAACTTTCCATGAGAATATCAGTGTGGACTTCAAAAGTAAAGGTAATGGAGTGAGGAGCATTGAGTGAGGACCAAAGGGCATTTGGCCACTTTTTAATGCAATTTACTTATGCCTTCAGGGACTGCTGAAACCTCATTGTATATTGCACTTCCACTGGATGATGGAGTACTGCTTGGCATACCCAAATTTATGGCTTGAAGGCTCAGACAGCACCCAATTCATGGTTGTCCATATGCGAAATCTCCACACCTACCACCATGATCACTTTGTTCATAAGCTCATTGGGCACTGAGAAGAGTGGCTACGGAAAAAGGCTGACTGGTCTCCAGAAATGGGTAATGCTATATTGGTTAGTAAAATCTGTTGAAATCACCATTTCATAGGGCACCATAGGTTGCCTGGTAATTTGGTAAACTGTGGCTAAGGCTTCTTTCTAAGGCCCCTAGTAAACCGAAAGTGCTTTCTCAAGTTGAGCATAGTTCTCCTTACGGGATGACTGGGCTTTGTTCCAAAAATCCGGGGGTCATGCTATGATTAACCTAGTGATGTCAGCAAAGGCATTAAACTTCCAGCATCATTGGGTTTACTGGATTATATACTACAAATGTTAGAGCAGTTTACCAGTCCAGACCAGTCGTAGAGCCTTTTCTTGTTCTGGGTCCCATTCAAAATGAACTGTTTTGTTCACTTAGTAAATGGGTCAAAGTAGCGTAAATAAATTAAGAATATATTTCCAGGGCGCCTGGGTGGCTCAGTGGTTAAGCCGCTGCCTTCGGCTCAGGTCATGATCTCAGGGTCCTGGGATCGAGTCCCGCATCGGGCTCTCTGCTCAGCAGGGAGCCTGCTTCCTCCTCTCTATCTCTCTCTGCCTACTTGTGATTTCTCTCTGTCAAATAAATAAATAAAATCTTTAAAAAAAAAAAAAAAAAAAAAAAGAATATATTTCCACATTCTATAGAGGCCCATTAGGTTTTGCACTTCTTTTGTTGTAGGGAAAGCCAGATGCAGCTTCTTATTATTCACTTTGGGAGGGATATTTTAATATACCTCACACCAATGGACCCATAGAAATATACCTAAGATGATAGGGTCTTGAATTTTTGTTGTATTTCTCAGTGTCTGACACTGAGAATATTGTTGTTATTATTATTAATATGATATATTGAAGGTGCCCCACCAATTGCAAACTTTAATCATACCTACAAAGTATATAGCAACATCTAAATTAGTGTTTGATTGAATATATATAGATATGATATTAATATTATTGATATTTATGTATTAAGTAATATATCAAGTATAGTCTGCTCACCAGGTCCAATTAGCAGAATATTCATAGCATAGACCAGCATAATATCTTGTGGAAGGGAAAGGCAATCAAAGTAACCCATGAGATAAGTTATGATTCAGGGCTGGAGAGCTGATATACCTATGAAGTGGGACAGTGAAGTTTGACAGTATCAATAGTATTGCTTGTCTTGCCAGCTGAAAGCAGGACTGCTGGTGGTATAGCTGTATACCAGTTTTAGGGGATATGCTGATTTGGTCAAGCAATAACATGTTCCACATGTGAAGCAGCAGTTGCAACTGGAGTGTACAGCCTGGTTAAGCTTATGATTACCTACTGTCATTCTCTATGACCTGTTTTCTGCACTGGTCAAATAAGTAATGGGGATGCTAGGAATTACCATATCATATCCTCCAGCTTCTTGATGAGGGCAATCCCTGCAATCCTCAGGAATGGAGCATTGCTTTAGCTTTACTTTTTTTTTTTTTTCCCCCCTCAGGTAAAGGCAGTTCTAGTAGCTTCCACTTGGTCTTTCCCACTATAATAGCTATCACTCCATAGTTTGGAGAACCAGGACAGAAATTCTGCCAGCTGCTGAGCATGTCTATTGCAATGATATATTCTAGAACTAAGGAAATAACCACAGTGTATGTTCAGTAAACAACTAGAATGACTACGAGATGGATTAGAGCTGAAATTCCACTGTTCACCTGACCTCCATAAGCCCCCATTCTGAATAGCAGACACAGTGATGTTGTGTCTCCAGGAATTAATTTCAGTTCAAAGACAGTGTCCATCAATCCCCAAAAGTACCATTTCCCTTTCCCCAGAGCCATCATTCTGGAGAGTGACCGTAAGTCCTTTGGCTGGGAGGAAGACTAACAGTACACATCTTTGGAAGTATCACAGGGTCCTTCCTCAAGTAGAGTTCTATCTCTGTAAACTGGCTCAAGTCTGGGAGTTGACTGATGGGCCATGACTCAGGGTTTCACGGATTTGAAATGGACTTCTGTGCACCTGACCTAGAACTCTTCAGCTTATACAGTTCAAATCGGAATTTAGCAGCCTTTCCTCCTATTTCTTTTAAAGGTTACCATATTCCACTCATCACTGACATACAACTCTGAGTCAGATATTCTCACTACTTTGACTCTACTGTCTGTTAAGTTAAAATATCCACCTTATTTTTGCTGATTAAATGTCACCTTCTGGCTTATGCAATTATGAGATTACATTATCCCCATTGCAATTAGGGAATCCAGTTAGATGGGAGCAGTTCCCACTGTAATTCAGGATTTATAGACAAGAACAACTACAGGGCTTTTCAGGGATTTTGAGACCCTACTCACAAATCTCTTTCTCAGTTTTAGTGACAGGTATGTCCTCTGAACCATCCATGGTACACAAGCAGGTCTTAACCTGATAAATTCAATCTAACATTCCCATCTCCTTAAGCCTTTGGATAGTTCCTCTCAAGTATAATAAGGCAGTTCTGGCATAGGTTACCTTAAGAGTTTCAGCCCTACAAATGGCAACTGTTGGAACCATTTCTTACGCCTCAAGCTAAAGCACTGATCCAGAATCTCTGCTTAGTTGAGTCCGTATCAAAAGATTCCTGATCAATTTTATGTTCCTTCCACCATGATCTCATATCCTTAGGATCCATTTCCACAGATATCTTCTGGATTTCTGTCATTATAAATTGGAAAAAAGTGAACTGTTTTTATCATGTAATACAGAGCTTCATGGTTATACTCTGTATCTCATTGTTTGGAAACTGAGTTTGCTCCTAGGTCTAGAAGCAATTAGGGATCTTGGGAGTAGGTCTTAAGGAGATCATCAATGGCTTGCAAACCTCAGGCCCACCCAAGTTAGGATAATATCCCTTACTTTAAGTCAATCAATTTCAAACTTTTTTTTGAAAGATTTTATTTATTTGACAGTGAGAGAGCAAGCACATGTGGTGCACAAGTCATGGCAGAGGCAGAGGGAAAAAGCAGACTCTCCACTGGGCAGAGAGCCCCATGTGGGGCTGGATCCCAAGACCTTGAGATCATGACCTCAGCCAAAGGCAGATGCTTAACTGACTGAGCCACCCAGGCACCCCATCAATTGCAAACTTGAATCACACCCACAAATTCTATAGCAACACCTAAATTAGCATTTGGCTGAATAACTGGTGATTAGAATCTAGCCAATTTGACATAGTTCCCTTCCTCTCCACGTATTCCCCAGGGTTCAGTTCTCCTGGGAAATGTAACCACGAGACACTTTTGTTTCCCCTTTTTTTTTTTTTTTTTACTTGAGAGAGATAGAGGGGTGGAGGGAGTGGGAGTACAGGGGGCACAGAGGGAGAGAAAAAATCTTAAGTAGGCTCCACATCCAGCATGTGAGCCTGATGTGGGGCTCGATCTCACAATCCTGAGATCATGACCTGACCCGAAATCAGGAGCCAGACACTGAACCAACTGAGTCACCCAGGTGCCCTGACACTGCTTCTTGTTAATTGCTAAAGATACAGCACACAAAGTTTGAGTGCTGAAAATGTACACTGTTTTGGCAAGAGCCAAACATAAAATGAAAAAATGGAGAGAGAGAGGAATATATAAATGCAAAGAGGTACAGATGAATGGATCAGAAAGTGCTGACTCTGCTGGAGTAGTTTCCAGTTGTTGCTAAGATTCCAGCATACTCTTGTCCTTAGACTGATAAACCCCAGTATCCCTGCAATGCATTCCCCCCCGCCCTTTTTTAAATATGTCCTCTTTTGAGCTTGTTTTAATTGGGTTTCTGTTGCTTGCAATAAAAAAAAAAAAATCCTATGAAGCTTTCAAACAATTTGAGAGGGAAAAAGCACTACTGAAAAATGCAACATAATAAATAAATAGCAAAGCAAGACATTTTGCCAAAAAGAAAAATTAAGGGAATGCAATATGATTCAAAGCCTAGCTTCTGAAGTCAGATAGGACTGCTCTAAATTATACCAGAAGCGTGACTTCCCGTTCATTTAAAAAAAAAAAAAAAAAAAAGTGAGTATCTCCCATGCATCGAACATCCATGCATGTAACATCCTTGACATGGAGTATATTAGTACTACACAATCCTTACTCAAGTGGAGTTTAAAGACTAATGGGTATTCCATACGTACTATCCCCAGAATCCTGTGTGCAGACTGAGATTTGGTATCAGGTGTAGAGGGAGAAGCAGACTCTGCTGAGCAAGGAACCTGATGCGAAGCTCCATCCCAGGACTCTGGAATCATAACCTCAGCCGAAGGCAGATGCTTAACCGACTTAGCCACCCAGGTGTCCCCTCTTTTTTCTTAAAGATTCCTATTTATTTCCAAGGTGACACTACGCCCATTAAAATATGACATTTTTCAAGTTTCTCTCACAGGTTGATATGAGCACATATTTAATTCTGGCCATTGAGACATGTAAAAGCATTGAGTATTTCTGTTAAGTGCCTCAATAGATGTGGGGCAGTCATTCCTTTATGTGCCTTTTCATTTTCTTTTCTCCCCTTCCTCTTCTCTCCTTCCTGAGAACTATTTTGAGATGGAGCCGCAGCAGCCATCTTGTAAACCTGCAGGAAATGACTCACTATGGATAACAAAGCAGAAAGATAGAAGCAGCCTTGGTCTTAGCTGATTGCACAGAGCTACAGAGTTAATTGTCAACTGTTTACCTCTGGGGTTCTTCTATGTGAAAGAATAAATCTTGTTGCATTTTATCTTTGTCATGTGGCATCTATCATAGCAGTGAAATATAATTTATAACTGATACACAGTGATTTTTAGGAAGTAAGAATTGAAGGTCAATGCCAATAGACAAATATTTCAAAACTCAAAGGGATAAGGACAAAATTCAGTTATGAACAGATATCAGTATGTGACTTCTCAAAGGGTTCTTCTCTGTAAGTCTAGCTCCAACTTGAAAAAGGAATTTGCATTAAAGAAGGGTGCATGCACTAAGATAATATCATACATATTTTTAGAAACAAATAAAGTACTTACTAAAAACCTGTTAGAAACCAACAAGACTAAAGAACACATGTCAATCAGAGATAAGGAATTACTTGCATCTAAAGGTTAAAGTATTTAAACCCTAAGATCTGGAAATATCCTGCTGGTACTGGTATACTTCCTTGGCATTTATCTTGTCATTTAAAATGTTCACAGCATGCAATATATTGGGCTTATTCTTCTTGCTCTATGGGAGACAGAAGACAGTGAAAGGACTGGAGAGAGTGGAGAAAAAGGGGTAGCAGGGAACTAATCCTCTCTGATGACATACAGTGTGTCTTGGGACACAGGTATAGAAATAAATTTATATGTATATAAGTATATATGTATGTAATTTTTAAAAAAGTCTTATTAGAGAGGGGGGGAAAGAGAGAGAGTGGTGGGGAGGGACAGAGAAAGAGGGAGAGAGAATCTCAAGCAGATTGGATGCTGAGTGTGGAGCCCAAGAGAAGGCTCCCCCAGCACCCTGAGCTGAAATCAAGAGTCGGATACTTGACTGTGCCCCTACATATAATTAAAAGAAAGGTGTCAGTATATATGTCCATATACTATGATGTAATGATAGAGACAGAAATGGCTTCACTTTAAGCAGATACGGCACACTTTCCATGAAGAGCTGTTTTCCAACGTTGAAATGTGAGAATTTAGTTCTCACGCATTCTCCATTTCCTGCTGCTTCATTTCCTCCTTCCTGACCTTCCTCCATGACCCTTCCCACATACATACACCAGTTTAGGCTGGGTTAGCCTAAACTTGAAAATTCTCTGGTTTCCTGGCATTCAATGTCCTTTTGAAAAAGTTGAAATCTTGGAAAAAGATGAATCCATAAAATTACCTCAGCTAATATAACTTATATAGGTAAATTTTAAAACTCAGAAGTTACTACTGATTTTAGAAATCAAAGTTAGGGGTGCCTGGCTGGCTCAGAAGGGAATGCAGCTTTTGATCTCAGGGTTAGGAGTTTCAGCCCCATGTTGGGATTTAAAATAAATTAATACTTAGGGGCACCTGGTTGGCTCAGTGGATTAAGCCTCTGCCTTTGGCTCAGGTCATGATCTCAGGGTCCTGGGATCAAACCCCAAGTCGAGCTCTCTGCTCAGTGGGGAGCCTGGTTCCTCCTCTCTCTCTGCCTGTCTGTCTGCCTACTTGTGATCTCTGTCTGTCAAATAAATAAATAAAATCTTAAAAGAAATAATTAATACTCAAATAAAATTTAAAAAATAAAAATAAAAGAATGAAAGGCTAAATATACATGTGAAAGGACAATATCACATATACCAGAACTTAACTAGAGTTTTAAAGCTATAATTGCCTTTTAATATTCTCTTCCAAGTGACTGATTCCACTTTGGCACTGCTCGTGTGCCTTTGGAATGGTTTGCTCACGCTTTTCTCTAATGCCTCAGCGGATCACCTTCTTCGGGAACTTTCCCCCAAGGACCCAACAGTAAGAAGTGTTTCCCTTTTCTAAGGGTGAATGAATCACAGGGCCTAACACCACTAATGCCTTGGAGATAATTATTACCTTATAGTTAATAAAGCAAGTCAGGCTGTGTTCATTTCTCAGTCTTAATCTTAGTCATATCATATAAATTAAAATTCAGTTTCCTTTTTCTGTACAGTAGAGATAGTAACATTATCATTTAATGCCTGTAACAAGGATTAACAAAAATATATATATATATTGATGACACACAGCACAGTGCCTGGCACAGAGCAGACATCTAGTAAATACCAATTCTTTTTTTTTTTTTTAAGATTTTATTTATTTATTTGACAGAAATCACAAGTAGATGGAGAGGCAGGCAGAGAGAGACAGAGGGAAGCGGGCTCCCCGCTGAGCGGAGAGCCCGATGCGGGACTCGATCCCACCACCCTGAGATCATGACCTGAACCGAAGGCAGCGGCGCAACCCACTGAGCCACCCAGGCGCAATCATGTTAATAGTCATGTAAATCTCCTATACCAAATTAGATTGCAAACTTTCTTGAAGAAAGGACACTTTTCTCTCAATATACTTTATGAGACTGACGTGCTGCCTACTGCACTAAGAAGGCACTCAATATACGTTAAAAACTTAGCACATCGCCTTATATACACAGAACATTCAGTACATGATTATGGGATGATACATCAACTCAATTTACAATATATATTGAACATCTACAGTGTATCAATCATTATTCTGAGAAGATACAATGGCATATAAAACAGAAAGTAAAGAAGTCCTTTAAATAATGCAAAAAAAAAAATTTAAAACAGAAATTCCTTATCTTTGGATTCAGATTTATCACGCCTGTTTCAGTGACACTTCTCTACAAAATTTCTGCTTGAAATCTTCTGCAGTATCACAAAATAGATAACCTGTCTTGTCAGAATTGCAAATTGGCTCCAAACTAAACTATGCCTGTCTTTTGAGAGCAAAGTCCCCAACCAGGTATCAGTGTCTTTAACACTGACATATGTCAGAGTTCTTAAGGACTGCAGTGTAAGGGTATCAATTTTGAAGTTTTGTTCGCACAGCATGCAGTAATCTAATGGCAGTACAGAACGGTTCTTGGGAACAATCAAGGGGCTGTTTATCCAGGGCCAAGAAAACTAACTTGGCCATGAGTACAGGGTTATGTGTGTATTCACACAGCCGGAAGAATCCCTTTAAGACAGATGTCAAATTTGGGGTGCCTGGGTGGCTCAGTTGGTTAAGCATCTCACTTTAGCTCAGGTTGTGATCTGGAGTCCTGGGATGGAGCCCTGTTTCAGAGTCCAGCTTTGCCTTCAGTGGAGAATCTGCTTGTCCCTACTGCCTCCCACTTCCTCCCCACCCCCACCCCCCTCATGCTCTTTCTCAAATAAATAAAATCTTTTTTTTTTTTTAAAGATTTTATTTATTTATTTGACAGAGAGAAATCATAAGTAGATGGAGAGGCAGGCAGAGAGAGAGAGAGAGGGGGAAGCAGGCTCCCTGCTGAGCAGAGAGCCCGATGCGGGACTCGATCCCAGGACCCTGAGATCATGACCTGAGCCGAAAGCAGAGGCTTAACCCACTGAGCCACCCAGGCGCCCCACAAATAAATAAAATCTTAAAAAAAAAAAAAAAGACATATGCCAACTTTGATCACTCCCTGCTCGAAAACAGTTTTCTATCACAGTTTGAATGAAATCCAAATTTTACCATGGATGGTCCATTGCTACTTCCTCAGTCTCATTCCCTACCACTCTTTTTTCCTCTTAAAAATAAACACCATCAGGGAAAGGACATTATTTTGTTGATTGTTCCATTCCCCAATTCCTCAACCAATGCTTGACAAAATATGTGCAGAAGTTCTTTTTTTTTTTTAAAGATTTTATTTATTTATTTGACAGACAGAGATCACAAGTAGGCAGAGAGACAGGCAGAGAGAAAGGAAGGGAAGCAGGCTCCCTGCTGAGCAGAGAGCCTGATGATGGGCTTGATCCCAGGACCCTGGGATCATGGCCTGAGCTGAAGACAAAGGCTTTAACACACTGAGCCACCCAGGCGCCCCTGTGCAGAAGTTCTTAACTCATTTGTTAAACAATGAATGATCAGATAAAACTATTCTTTTCTCTAAAGTGGGGGAGATTCGTTAGGGCAGCCTATATACATGGCATCAGTTGACATTAATTAGCTTCAGAGTTTCAGGAACACTATGCACAATGAATTTACTTATTATTAAAGTATAGCTGATATACAGTGTTATATTAGTTTTAGGTGTATAATATGTGATTTGACATTTAAATACATTATTAAACGGTCACCATGACAAGTCTAGTTGCCATCACTACACAAGATTTTTACAATATTATTGACTATATTCCCTATGTTGTACACTGTATCCCTGTGACTGGTTTAGAACTCTAAATTTACACACTGAGTTTAATAGCACCGGGCTTCAAAGAGAGGTACATTTGCCAGGGGCGTATGTACGATGAAAGCTTTACACTCTCTCTATGGTACAAACCCGCATCTTCAATAGAAGATTACATCCAGGAGAAATAGATCTTTCTGGAGCTCAAACTCATCCTCCAGTGTATCAGGAAGTGCAGTCTGACAGACAAACTCTGTGAATGTATTAGGGCTGGCTTCTGGCAGGTATCTATAGCCTGCTGGTTCCTGAGGCTACAGGATTACAGACTATACATTTTCTTCAATCACGGGGAGGTAGATTCTACTTCTCATAGCATAAAGAAGTAGAACACATAAGAGGATCTGTGTTTTCAGACACCTCTTAACAGTGATTTAATACACCGTGATTTATAGTCCAGATTCGGGATTAGAAATACGATTAATACAGAAATACTCATTTGTTTTACTCTTGTTTTGTAAGCTCCACACCCAGTGTGGGGCTTAAACTCACAACCCTGAAATCAAGAGTCGCATGATTCACTGAGACAGCCAGGTACCCCTTCTTTGTTTTTAAGGAAACTGAAAATTACATAATCGTTGTGCTCAGCAACAGATCTGTCACACGAAAACCACTCAATCAATGTTACCTACTAAGAATTCCTAGATCCTCTTACATATTCCTGGGAAGAGTCTAGACCATTTTCACTCATGACTTTTACTAGTCCATAACTGTACATACACAGAGTTCATTTTCCTATTGTCTATTTCCCTTTACATAGCACTTGCCTTTAGAAAGATATAGGCAGGCATTTTATCTTTATTTTATATTTTGCATTCCAAGAAAATCAGTAAATTAATTTTTAAATCTAGAATTATAGAAAAAAAATTGATATGAAAATTGTTTTATGGCTAAGCTACTGATTATTACCAAATTCATGTCAAAATAAGGCATTGACACACATTTCTACTTGCAACTTGGACACAGATTTATACAGAAATCACCTTTGATATCCCAGGTCTTTTATGTGTCTGGGTTTTCTTCTTCTATGTTGGAAAATGAGATTTATTCAGTATGATAGGTTCTTAACCTTTTTTTTTTTTTTTTTTTCCTGGATACTAATCTGACATCTTACATTCCTCTTCACCCAAACTAGCTGAAGCATTTAGTGATGACAGAATCCGATTTATTTCAGCAACAATCATTAACCTATCCTTTTGGACAGTTGCTACAATAAATTCAGGAGATTGACAGGAAATGAGGACACTAGCATATTTGGAGCTAAGACTTCAGTTAGTTAGCGCAAAGGTTTATTAACTGTCATGTGCAATAAACCAGTTGGGATGTTGCTCAAAGAAAATACAGGCAACAAAATAATTGTTCTCATTTATCAAATAATTATATTGGGGAGATATACCATACCATAGAAGCAGGGGCTTCTAGTACACAAAATATATTCACATATTTCTACACAGATAAAATATATTCGTAAAGAAATCTCAATCCCCCAAGAATTGCAAATATATAAAAATAGTTTAAAGAATTAACATATAGTTTTTCTCCCTTAATAAATTATGACTCTATAATATATAACAGATAATATATTGATTAGACACTATATATTAGACATAATGTTAAATATGCCTTATATGCCATTGTTACATGTGATATGTATACTTTATATTTATATAAAAATTATACACTATTTGGGGCTCCTGGGTGGCTCAGTGGGTTAAGCGTCTGCCTTCAGCTCGGGTCATGATCTCAGGGTCCCGGGATCGAGCCCCGCATCGGGCTCTCTGCTCGGCAGGGAGCCTGCTTCCTCCTCTCTCTCTGCCTGCCTCCCTGACTACTTGTGATCTCTGTCTGTCAAATAATTAAATAAAAAAAAAACTTAAAATAATTATACACTGTTTATGTATCATATTATACATAACATGACGATATACTTCCTATGTTCATATGTAGAAATATTAAGAGGTAAACATCCTGAAGGAAATGATAAAACTAACATTTGAAAAGGCAATAGATACAGATTATTAAGGATACATTTTTCCAAAGGTCATTCTATCTAAAGTATAGTTAAAAAAAATCTTGGCATAAAATCATCTGGAAACACAGGTAACCAGTAGCATCCAATTAAGCTTCTGTGACCATACGGAAGGTTTTTTTTATGCATCACTCCATAGCTCAGGGGCACTCTTCCCCACCAACTTATATAGATACAGGTCCTTTTCATGTCATATGATAAAGGTTTATTGAATATTTTCCTTGTTCTACAGTCTTTAACAACCCTCTACCCTTGATAAAAGTAATTGAACATTTGATCTCACATGATTTTTCACCCACACCACATGCCATCCTGACCGTGGTCTTTCATTATTTTCCTAAGAGGACTTTGCACATGTAGTAGGGGAAATATAAAGAAATAAAACTACTGTATGTGCATGCTTGTGTGCTTTACTCTATTTTCCTCTCTTTTTTTTTCCTTGTTAGATAAAGAAGCCACAGCAGAACTGCCGTGAGAAACTAAAGCATTGCATTCATCTTTTTGAATGATTAAAGCTAAGAAGACTTAAATTTGAATTACATTTGCTAAATAAACTATCATTTCCTACAGAGTTTAGCAAATAAACACGCTTTAGATCAGAGTAAAAGGAAAATTACTGGAAACATTTAGAGTCAAGTTCTGGAGTGAACAGGATGGTGAGGACAGAAATTCAGTTTGAGGATATGAAATTAGGGGGCAACCGGTGCCATATTTCCAGGCAGCAAGTCTTCCAGGCAGCAGTTTTCAAAGAGAAGAGACAGAGGATGGTGTGTAAATATCCAGGCCTGAGCCACCCCACAGGGACCCCAGGAGCGCCCACTTGCTAAAATGCTTTTCCTTATGGTAGAGTGTGGTATGGAAGGCCCCAAGAATCAGTGTAACTGGAAGGACCTTCCGGCTGGAAAAGGAGAAGCCTTCGGGGGATATGCTGGACTGTGCATCAGTAACTAGAAAGAATGTGGACGTCAGCAGAGGCTAGCATAAACAACGACAAAGCCTGAGAGAAATAGAAAGCTTTATCCAAGTTGGACACCAGAGAGGGCAAGGTCTAAATGGATTTAAGAACTAGAGACAAACATCTAGACATTAGTAGTTCACTTTGCAGGTAAAGGGTATATTGGTGGAGAAATAAAGAAATGAAACCAGGGAAGTCACCCCGGAAAGAGAGCACTGACTCAGCAGTTGAACTTAATTCAACTGGAGAAACTAGGGGCCCACCCAGGACACCTGATTTCAAATTATCCCTCCTGAGCAGCAAGAAAGTGGAACTTCCATGGTCATTGGGCTGTCATTAATTCAGAGCCTTTCTTTCCCAGGTGTCCTCAAGCTCCCAGCATCCCCAATGTGCCATAATGGTGGCAAAATGGACATAAAATAGCGGAGTAGTCTCTGGCAGCATGAAAACCCCTCAATAGTAAGACGCAGGTGTTGGCCATTGTGAATATTGAAGAGGCAAGAGTGAGAGTGTAAGAATGGACATTGAGTGGCTGCCTGGGTGGCTCAGTGGGTTAAGCCTCTGTCTTTGGCTCAGGTCATGATCTCAGGGTTCTGGGATCGAGTCCCACATCGGGCTCTCTGCTAGGCAGGGAGCCTGTTTCCTCCTCTCTCTCTCTCTTTCTCTCTCTCCCTCTCTTCCTCCTTGGAAGCCAAGGATTCCACCCAGCAAGTGTTATGTTGCAGATGGGAACTGCAATTCAGCCAGTTAGATCACCAGGAATTGCAGTGATAAGGGGTCACTGTTACATCTCTCTCTCCCTTGAGTCCTGGACATGTGTTATATCTATATGGGACACTAAAGTGACACACTTGAAGTACATTAACCCAAACTGCAGGGTGTTTGCCCCAAGAGGATACATTCTAGGATGCTGACTGCTTTGAGGATATAATCACGATAGCTTGCTCATTGTGATAACTTGCTAATTGTTGCCCCTTCTTGTCAAGGAAGGGCTTTTTTGGTGAAAGGTAATGTTATATAGGATCATGACAATATATCAGGCTCTCTCTGAACCCCTGGATACTGTACACTATGGTATATAAGGATTCCATTCAAGAAAGCTACTCTAAGGATTCTAGTCAAGGAAGGCAAAAACCAAACCCAGAAAATGTGCTAATCCACATCAGAATGAATTCCAGACCCCAGTAAAGAATGGGTTTAACATAATTAACTTGTCACCAAGTATTTGAAAAATTAAGCAGACATAAAAGCTAGAGAAGCCTTGCTGAGAGATAACCCTCCCCACTGGGGTATATACAATTCCCATCCATGATCATAAGAACTATGGCATTATTGATCCTTTTTTTAGGTGCTGGGATAGGGGAGGACAGTGCTGCGCCAAGCTGTCCTGGATAGTTTTTAGGGTCTCCTCTGTGAGAGATCCTCTTGGATACGCAATAAGACATCACTATGCTCACTCCCATAGAGACCATCCACCTGCTTCCTACCAGGCTACATGTTCTTTACCTTTCAGGAGTCTTCTGGGCCTCTGCCCCCGAACAATGAACCACAGTGACCACACTCTAGGAGTTCTCTCAGGCTACTGTCCCTCCAATACCAAGTTGATGTCCAGGTGTACTGCTCAGAGCTCTGTTTCCTGGGACGTTTTCTCCTCAATATGGTCTTGTAGGGCCACCTCTAAGTGACACTCTGAGCAGCAGTGTACAACAGGATTAAATAAAAATCATCCATAAACTGCTTTTCTACCTGCTTTTCAATCATCTGATATATACAGAACACGGTAGGGCTGCGGTATGACTGACAGGGCGAGTGCAACAGAGGCAAGTGACATGGATATACAGGCCACCTTTCCGTAAACTTGTGTCTACTGGACCATCAAGACCAAATACGTATACACTGTTTCATTTGCATCCTGAGTTGACACTTTGACAGCTAAGCCTTATAATTCAACAAGTCTGCCACACCCAGCTCCCAACGAGCAGCTCAGCGCAGAGTTACTTATTGTCCCATGTTTAGGCACTCAGCCTCTATTAGGCTCCAGTAAAAGGTTGGTTCTGCTTTTCATATGGGACAGAATTTTCTGCTGCTGATGGCACAGACTTCCTTCAGAAGTATGGGCAAGTCTATGGGGACGATGGAGCAGTTCAACACACAAAATATTCCTATCTAAAGTCGGCACCTCTAGCGACTGGAGATCTGTTGGGCCACGTGGTCTAACTGGCTACAAATATCATAGATTGAATCTGCTACAAAACATGCTCTTCTGCACTCACTCAGATGAGACAACTTTTCAAGTTACTATTAATTATCTGGAGCCATCTTCCCAAATGTAGTATGTACAGGTCTCAGAATCCAAAGAAGTCCGTCAGTGCTCTGCCTTATTCCTTGAAGTAGATGCAAGGTGCAATAACTTGCTCTTTTTCTTGGAAAATGGGATATGATGGAAACACATTAATATTCTATCCTTATAAATCCATGAGAATAACCCTAATCTCTACTGACTCCCTTGATGCAAGATTGCTTCTAGACTTTTACCTCTACCTGAGTGGCGGGATGTGGTATAAGGGCTTCCACTTCACTCTTCCATCCTGTTCTTAGTCTACAGGTCTTGGGAAATGGGTGAAAAATTCTTACAACTTGAAGCATGTCTATCCCAATCACATACTAAGGTAACAAATGAACATTGGATGGGTTGATGGCCCATTGATCTCTGAGAGATGGACTTGGACCAGGTTGCCGTTTATCTACTAGGCTCCATTATAATGAAGGGAGCTGATAATGCGTAAGAGAGTGGAAGGGATATTCTTAACGTAGAGATTCAGATTCCCCAACTTGGCTTAATGGTTTCATTTGTGGCCATAAGAATACACTACAATATACCAAATATCTGTTAGCATTTTATAGCTGATGGTATGGAAATCAAGATGGAAAAGGCAATTCACAGGAAGAAGATTGATTAAGAACCTCCAATTTAGTCATTACAGCTAAAAACCACTGGGGAAATCCTCTTTGTACACACACACACACACACACACAGGTGCACATGCACACACATACACACCACTATTCTAGATAACTAGTTGAGACTTCTAACAAACAATTACTTCACAGAGGCTGAAATAATATATTTAACAGTGGTAAATAACATAGTATACTTAGGTCAGTATCCAAATGGTAAAAGTAACATTCTTAATGGTTACTAAAAATTACAAATTTTTAAATATACTCAGTCCAACATGTTTATCTGTAAATGAGAAACTTGAATAAAATACTAGAGTCCCTCATGTGGAAGTCCTCCTTGACTTCTCATGGAGGTCAGAATGCGTATGCCTTAGAGTAGAAGTTACAGCTAATGGGACTATCACTTGTACTTACTCCTTTCTCTTACCAGATCAGAATGTAAGGACTGGAACAATTTTAAATGCAATGGGAAAGGAAAATATCTTCTAATAATTAAAAAATTGGTGCATGCCTGGATAACTAGGTCTTACTGAGAGAGATTATAGTCAGAAAATTGATATACACACACAAATGGAATAATGGAAAATAGCTTCCTTGTTCTGAAAATGTGTAATCCACTCTTTCTATAGAAGAAAACAAAACTGAAGGATTTCACCCAGTTAGACTGTAAGAGCAATAATAAAAGCGAAACAACCTAGAAGCTAAAGAACTAATTTAGGGATTTACCCGTGTTACTGAGTTATGAGCTTCTGGCATCTATAAGCTACTTCACTTTGGAAAATTAATTTCATGCTTGCCTACTCCTGTAAAACTCCTGACTGAAGGGGTCTCATCTAGGTTTGGAATGGTCAAGGGAATGTCAAAACTGTGCTCAAAGAAAGCTGTCAGCATTGTGGCAATGATAGTTTTCTTTCTTTTTAAAAATAAACTATATGTGCTAAATTAGGGCAATGTGCTAAATTAAAGATATTCAATTAGGGATATTAGGTATAAACTTGGTTTATTAAGAGATGAAATAACTTACTTTCCCAGGAAGACAGACTCTTATTTTGAGTAATAAGCCCTTTATGCATTATTTGAAGAAATAACTTCTTAAATATAAAACATAACACAGAATTGTTAAAATTTACTTTAGGCTTAGATTTCAAGTCTAGAATATTTTAAAAAATTTTCTGGACTATAATTATCTATCACAATTCTACAAAAATTTTTTTAACAAATGTTTTTCTATGTAGCAAATTCTGTTATTCTTTCAAATACATTTGGGGAAAACAATACCACCATAGATAGCATTACCTTTCCTGATTTCACTTGGAAAAGTAGAGTATATAAAAGAGGAAATAAATGAGAAACAAAAAGTAATGCCATGATGTTAAGAGGAGTAGAGAAAAACACTGGAGTATTTGTCTAAATGCTGGAAAACATGGATCATATATACTGGGTAGATATTTAGAAGCCTGCATAGTTCAAATGAATTGATACTATCTTTGTTGAGCTCACAAAGGAAATAAACAAGTTTTGGGTAGGAGTGGAGAATTAAAATATGAAGAGTGAAGGTTTGTAGAAGCATAGCATTTGGCTAAGCTTTTGTCTATCCAAGCCATTTTTACAGTGCTTACACTAGAGAAGTACTGGACCTCGAGATGTGCCATTCAAACCCCAGCGAGGGAAGGCGAGATGGGGGCTACCCAGAGGAGGGCTGGGGGTCCGAGGATCTGGCCAGAGGAGGGCGGGCAACAGTCTCCAGCTTTCAGCTCTTTCAGGTCTACCTCAGCTGCAGAGCTGTTAGCCCAGATGCCTCATCCTTGAGTGCAGGAGCAATGGCAGAGGAAGACAACTTACATCATTGACTGAACAAGGTGTGGCATTTCAGGCCAACCTGGGACCGCTCTTTTGGGCAGTACTTGCTGCAGGGCTCTCCAGTAGCTGGGTGACACTGTGTCACAGTTATAACACTATTGGCCTTCTTTCTTTGCTCAATCGTTCTTCTACCTCCTTTCCTTCACAGATGCCATTCTTGAATAAATATTTTATACCCAGATCCATTTTGGTATCTGTTTCTAGAAAATCCAAGCCATAACATAGATATTCCTGTACATCTAAGAATTTCCCTAGACCCACCCACACTGGGGTGTGACTAAATAGTTCTCCTTGGCTCCATCTTGCTACTCTGATGGTCCATGGAAAGAAATGGTTTTGGGGCAGGGGGGAAGAGTGTACAGTATTCCCAACACGAAAAATTTAAACAAGTAAACTTGAAAGATTTGGTTTTGTACATAATAGTCATATTCAAGTTATGCCTCATCCAGATTATCTTTCTAAATGTCCACATCTGCTCCCAATCAGCTGTTCTGCCTCAAGAACTTCTGTATTTTGGGTATTTGGGGATTAAAATGTTGTTTGCTGGATATATTTCTACATTTTTCTCTTGGGCACTCAAGGATCAGAGCTCCTCACAGAACATCACCACTGATTTGATTCAACCTGAGGTAAATCCCTGTAATTTTCTGTCACTCCTTTTTGCTGGCATCTTTTCTATGGCCTCCTATTTTCACACCCAGGAAGTGTTATAAAGATCACTTCAAGTAAATTCACCAGAGGTAGACTTCATAACTTTTCTGTCTTTGGTGGAGAACAAACCCCAAGGGCTTCTTATTTCACCAAAATTTCTTCTCATATATGCAGTTTTAGATTTTTCTTAAGCAGATACTTCTTACCAGGTTGCCATAGGGACTCCTTGTTAGGGACTCCTCTGAGGAAAGCTGTTTCACCTCGAATTGAACATCCACATTTTTGGCCTAAAGGAAGCAGAGGACTTTAAGTATATTCATAACAGCTCATTCTATAGGATGCATACAAAGCCTCTAGAGCCAAGACTCCCATCTCTGTGGCTTGCCATTATTAAATCTTATCCCTCCAATCATCCACGGTTCTGGTCATTTGGCCCAATGTTTCAAATTTCTGTGAATTTGATTCTGAGTTACCATTACATGTATTATCAACCGCTAAGCACTTTGCTCAGTAATCTACCTACGGAACCACTTTTAAATTAAATAGGATATATATATATATATATATATATATACACACACACACACACACACACACATATGTATATATATATACACATATATATACAGATTACAAATTATATACAGATGTATATATATATACATATATATATATATATATACAGATTATATATATGTAAATCTCATGAGACAGAATTTGCACATAAGACATAGGCACTCACATATATAGGGGTACATACACACACACATGCAATGAAAATTCCAAACAGTCTTTTAGTTCCCTAGTTTGTTGGCCCAGTGGTATCTGCTCATTGCCCATTTTTGCCAATGTATGCTCATATTTCAATGGAAATTTAATATTTTAACTTATACAATTTTTATTTTCCCATTTCCATTCTTCCACATGAGGAAACCAAATTTGTGAAAAGTTAAATATTTCTCCCAAAGTCACACAGCTAGTAAGTGAAGGAATCATTGAACAAGGTTTTTCTGACTCCAAATAACAGGCACACAACCACTTTGCTGTATTGCCAGCCTAAAGGTATTTGAATGAATGCAATCTCCAGATTCCTTGTTATAATAGTGAAAGTCAATCCTAGCTGATAGGATTTTCCTCCCTCCCAATTTTAAAAATATGTCTCTCCCTTGAGATACTTCCATATATCTGAACATTATAAAAAATTTGTTTTTTTGCATCAAAATACTCAGTCATCAGACAGAAATCATCCCAATATTCAAAACTGTGAGGTTTATAATGTAAATAGTGTTGCACAGTGTACATCTGGCACAACTGTGCATAGCAGCCTTGATAACATACATAAGCTTTTAATATTAACCTGGAGCATTCAGCAATATGTTCGATAATTTCCCAAAGGGTCAGAGTCAACATATTTCAGCAAAGGGTATGATTCATGTTCAACACAGTTACTCTTCCTTTAAAAAAAAAGAAAGAAAAAGAAAAAAAGAAGAGTTTTCAAACCCCTCCTAGGACCAAAATACATGAACATGGAGCTGACAGCAGAGAAAATTCAGAGATATATCGTATGTAAAGAAGGAATCTTTTTGTACTAATACATAACCTGAGGCAGAGATTTTGTGGCACATATTGGAGAGCTTATCCTCCTAAGAGATTAATTCTTGAAGATATAAAATTACAAGTGAATCTTCACAAATTGTAGATGCAGAAATTTAGAATTTTAATAAAATGGTCAGAATACTCATTAGGAAAGGGACATCTCCAATATCATTGTATAGAAACGCAAGATTAATAAAACTAAAACTAAGAAAAGTGCAAAATGTGAATGGGCCAAGAAGAAAAAAAAGTGGGGGGGAACCTGGTGGCTCATATGGTTACGTGGCTGCCTTCTGCTCAGGTCATGATCCCAGGGTCCTGGGATGGAGCCAGGAGCCAGGAGTCTGGCTCTGTGCTTAGCAGGGCATCTGCTTTTCCCTCTCCCTCTGCCTCTGTCACTCCCCTGCTCATGATGCCCCTCCCTTTCTCACATAAATAAAATCTTCAAAATAAAGAAACTCTAGAAAGGCATCCTTTAGCTAAAGGCTTTTCATGAAAGTTGGAAGTATAATTTAATGTTAACATCAACTCCACCAAACCTTTTGTTCTAATGCACAGATAACCTGTCAGATAAATACATACACAGTTTTCATTCCCTGTCAAGGGTCTATGCACTTTAATCTTTTTACTTTGTTCACAAAATACAGAATTAGATAACCGAGTTATTACAGGAGAGAAACAGAAGCTGGGTGAACTCCACCTGACTACTACAGCTGCCTTGATTCTGGAACCAAAAATGGGCAGCTCAGATAAGACAATCTTGTATCCCCTGACTAATTCTCCTTTATAACAGAGAATACTCTACTTCGAATGGGCTATATGTTGTACCTAATTCAAAAACATATCAGTTTTTCCATTCTGAATTAGTAGAGCTCCTCTTAGAGCTGAGGGTGTTTAGCAACAACTGAAGAGAACCTAGCACCTTCCAACTAACATGTCCATGAAGACATATGGAAAGAAAGTGCCTACAACTTCAGAACAGTAGGACTATGAAATCAGCATGGAAACCACCATCAACGCCTCATCTATGCAATCCATCTCTAAATATGGAAAGTCCTTGTTCACACCCTATAACTTTTATTCCAATTAACAATGGTGAATAGAGAGTATTGGACTGCCATTCCCTAGGTCTTTATTTTTTAAAAGATTTTTCTGATAAGAATGAATTACATGTTTCTTAGAAAATACAGAAAACAGAACACCGAGAAGGAAACTAAACTTTCTCCGTATTCTACCACCAGGAAGCATAATGCATATCCTGTTTAGTCCAATGGTTCATAACACATTTTAGCTGAATTTTATTTGATTCTACTAGAATTAAAATCATATGGGAAAGACTTTAATGTCCTATCATGAAACCTCCAATAACCACTTTACTTTTCAATATATTGTTTACTGCCCCCACTCTTGTGCTCTACACAGTGCTTTAAAATTTTAAGTACTGTATAGAATGTGCTGTTGTTATTCCTCCCTTATCCTAGATCCTCATTGACCAGATACTCTCTGGGTGTTTTATACTTTGAATTTTAGTAGAAATAGGACTTTAGAGTATATAAGAGTCCACATGTGTATTCAGGTGTGTTATAAATGCTTGGATATGTTTGTACATATGGTACAGGGAAGAGAGGTTAATGGGTCTGATATCCAAATTCTAGAAGACTTATTCCAGGAAAATGGGTAACATTTCAACTTCTCTGGGAAATGTAAAATTTCTGGAGGACAGTTTGGTTATAAGTAGAAGAGTTAAAAACAACAACAACAACAACACTTTGCAACATGTGATACAGGCACATGTTAAAATTCAATATAAAACAATTAAAGTAAGTCTGTCTCTCAGCCTTTAAACTCCTAGGTCCCAATCCACTCTTCCCAATATTTAACTTAGCTAGTTTTAAATACAGTTGTATAAAAATTCTATGTACATGATATAAGCCCTTATACAAATGAGACCATAACATAGTACTCTTCAGCATCTTGATTATTTTCGTTCAAAAAATAAGCAGTTTCCTGATAAACCGTTCTGTACGCAATTCCCACACATCTCCATGTTGGTTTCCACACACCACCAAGCAAGTCTCTAGCACCAGCGGTGCCTTACATTTCAACTCAGTTCTGACACAATCTACTGAAGATAGCATCAGATCCCATAGATTAAGGGCCCCATCCCACAAGACTGCTGCCCTCCTCCACACTTGAGATGCCAGTCACACTTCTGGGTTCTCAGCTGGGCTGTGACCAACCAGCTCACGTTCTCACAATGCTCTCCTTGCATTTGATTAAATTTGCTGGAGTAGCTCACAAAACTCAAAGAAATGTTTTACTTACTGGATTACCGCTTTGTAATAAAGGGTATTTCTCAGGAGCAGCCAGATAGGAGAGAAACAGAGGCCAAGGTATGGTGAAAGGGACCAGAACCTAATGCTCTTACTTAATCTCCAAGTGTGCACCATCCCGAAGCTCTCTGAAACATTAGGGGTTTTCATGCAGCTTCATTACATAGGCATGATTGATTGAATCATTGTCCACTGGTTCAACATCCAGCCCCACCTTTTCCCTGGAAATTAGGGGGTGGGAGTGCAAGTTCCAACCCTCTAATCACATAGTTGGCCCCATTAGCAAGCAGCTCCTATCCTCAGGTTCTTAGAAAAGTCACCTCACTAACGTAGCTCCGGTTGTGGTAAAATAGGTTTGTATGAATATTAAGACACCTCACAAAACAAACTGAGGGTTGCTGGGGGGAGGGAGGTTGGGAAAAGGGGGTGGGATTATGGACAATGGGGAGGGTGTGTGCTTTGGTGAGTGCTGTGAAGTGTGTAAACCTGGTGATTCACAGACCTGTACCCCTGGGGATAAAAATATATGTTTATAAAAAATAAAAAATTAAAAAAAAAAGGACACCCATTTTACCTCTATGGTTTTGAACCCCTTGAAGGGATTTCTGAGATTGAGGACAAGAGATCAAATAATATAACAAAAGTTGATGCCATTGCTCTCATGGTTCAGGGAATTCCAAAGATACTGGGGACTGTGAGCCAGAAAACACAGGCAAAGACCAAATGTATATGAAAAAATATTTTAATCATCTGAATGACCAAATACATATTTTTTAAATAAATCACAAGATCACACATATATTTTTTAATAAATCACAAGATCACACACACACATATATATCACAACAAATATATCCACTTCATTATGAAAATTTCTGCCTGACATTCCACTGCATGAATGTATCATATTAAACAGCAATGAAACTATTTCTCCTATTCTTACATAAATAGTTCTAAAATGGACCCTCATTCTTATACATGTCTTTGCTTCAGGTGTGGGTTTATCTGTAGGATAAGTTTATATAAACGGAATTATCAAGCAAATAACATGTGAATTTTAATTTCACACATGTCAAATAGCTATTAAATATCACTACAAATGAATATTGTCACAAACTACGAAAGCACTCATGTTAACCCTCCATGAGATTTAACATTTTTTTTAGCTTTGTCCATCCGATTGTTCTAAAAGCAGTTTTAATTTTTTCAATATGTTTACTACTAATTGGCTGTAATTTAAGGAACTATTTATATTAGGTTTGTCCTGCTGCCAAAACAGATTAATGCAAACCTAGTGACATAAGACAACACCCACCTATTATGTCACAGTTCTGTAGGTCAGAAGTCCCAGTGTCCATCTGAATCCTCTGCTGAAGTGCTCACAAGTATGAAATCAAAAGATAGGTGGAAAAGCTTATCTTCCTGGAGGCTCTGGGAAGAATCCATTTCCAAGCTCATTCCATTGTTGGCCAAATTCAGTTCCTTATATAGTGACAGAAATGCAGTCCCCATTCCCTTCTGGTTATCAGCTGGGGCTTAGGCTTTGTTTCTAGAAGCTGCCCATGTTTCTTCTCATGGTTTCCTATGTTGTTCTCTGAAGCAACAGTGGGCTAAGTTTTTCCCACTGTTGGAACCTCTCTGGCTTCATCTGGATATGTTCTGTCACTTTTAAAGGGTCCTGTAATTAGATTGGGCCCAGCTGAATCTTTCAGAACACCTTCTGTATCTGAAGACTCATGACCTTAACAAATTCCTTTTTTCCCCCTGTGTAACATAATATACTTACATGTTATAGGAATGAGGGCATGATACCTTTATGTAAGAGGAATTCTGCATACTATATGTGTGTGTGTGCATGTGTGTGTGTGTATGCATATATTTATTTATTTATTTATTTTAAGTTCTCTAAACCCACAACAGGGAAAAATTTATGTCCACCTATTATTTTAGCACCATATTTCTCCTTTGAAATGCTGGATGACAGAAAAAAAAATGGTATTTTATAGATCTACAATGGGAAATAATTATAACCATGAATTACACACTAAGAATTGATCCTTCATGTGTAAAATCTACCTAAATATGTTCACAGATGTGTACCTGAAAAAATACCCTAAAAATAAAAATATCAAAACTTGTTCCAAGAACTAACCTACAAGAAAAAATGACCAATTGAGAAGTGGAAAATTTGTAGCAGTTAAATAATACATAATATGTATGTGTGATTTCTTACTATTTTTAGGTATGTATAATCTCAGTGTTAGTAAATGTGTTATTATTTCCTTAATACCTTTAAAAATGATTCAGAGATGGGAATCCTGGCAGCATAAAGTATTAGATATCATTCTTTTTTTTTTTTTTTTTAATTTTTTATTTATTTATTTATTTTTTAGATATCATTCTAAAATATAATATGAGACATTGTCATAGGCAACGTAATCCCCCCCACCCCCAAAGATGTCTATGTCCCCATCACCAGAATCAGTAAATATGCTAGGTTATGTGGCGTGGGGGAATTAACGTTGCAGATGAAACTAAGGTTATTAATCAACAGACCCTAAAATAGGAAGATTATTTGAGATTATACCCAGGTGGCCTCAATGTTTACAAAGTGTTTTTTAAAAGGGGAAGAGGAAGCAGAAACATAGTTCAGAGTGATGTGGTATGAGAAGGATTAAATCTGTTATTGCTGGATTTCAGGATGGGCATAGCCATGGAGCAAGGAATGCAGGCAGCCTCTAGAAGGAAAGGCAAGGAAAACCATTTCTGTTGGAGCCTCTGCAGAGAAATGTACTCCAGTCAACAGCTTCATTTTATCCTAGAAACACCAGGGTCAGACTCTGACTCTCAGCTCTGATTCTTAGAACTATAACCCAATAAAGTTGGGTTACTTTAAGCCATAAAATGTGGCATTTCAGCAGCAATAGAATACTAATATAAGCATCAGTTAAAGTATATTTAAGAAGATTTTTAATGAGGTGGAAAATAATTATTTTATAAAGTTAAACTAAACTTGCAAATGCAAGATTATACAATTGTATAGTTTAAGAAAAAAACGACTTCAGTAACAAATGCTTGTGTTTGAAAATACTAATATTTCATAGCACTTAAGAGATAGTATTTACAATTAAACTTTTATTTAAATGCTATATTTTATTTTTTAGCTCTGTGTGGCCATTGGAAAAATAAAAACATGTTAATCCTTGGCTCAACAATTTAGACACTGGGGACAATGATTTCTATTCCATAGGAATTTCATAGGTTTCCAGTATGTAACACATTATACACACTTGGCAAATATTAGCTGGTGGCAAAACCACTATTCTTACCTTTCGTAGCACTCATTTTTTTAATTAACTGTTTTATTAACATATAATGTATTATTTGCCCCAGGGGTACAGGTCTGTGAATCATCAGACTTGCACACTTCACAGCACTCACCATATCATAGCACCCTCCTAAGATCAAACAAACAGTTAAACATCTTCCCTAATACAGTGTTCAGCTAATTTTCAGAATACATGTAAGTGAATTTTGGAAACTCAAGTGAATATCTAATCGGCAGGATGTCAGGTAGATAACCAGAGAAAAGTAAAAAAAGAAAATTCAGGCAATGTAGGGTAGGTATTCGATAGGTAGCACCATCATGCAGGGGTAGAGTGGTCTGGCCCCTCGTGATCTGTTAACTTAAGCTTATTCATCACTATTTTTTTTTCTTTTGTCAACTTCTACCCTCCGCTTCTGTAACAGTATTATTTCACGCGTCTTCCAATGTCTTTAATGGCAAAACAAAAGAGCTGTGTATTTGGGAAGTGGGTATGAAGCAGCCCAGGAAGAATCACCTGGAAGCTGATAATTGCCCTTACACGTTGCAATGTCACACAGGCAAAAACATAGACTAAGGGAGTTGGATAGAAGAGTCTACAGCATCTGGTCTAACTTTCCATTTTATGTATAAAGATAACGAGTCCCAGTAGAATAACCTGCTGAAGAATACAATGCTTCAGACACTAAGAATAAAACCTAGATGTTCCTTCTCCTAGAACACACACTTTATGTTTCAATGTTTATTTATCATTATATAACAAAACCCCTTCCCTCTGTTTGTCCTCTTACTGTTGCGCTTTTCACTGAAAGCAAAACTGCTCAGTATTCTCCATAGAGTAGAGCTGTTTGCTGTTATTTTGCCTATGAGGAAGAATTCCGACCCATGGGGCAGCAAGGGGCACATTGCTGCTGTCAACAGAAAGGGCACTGGGGCAGCAGGTGAGAAGACTCAGCAATATGTAAAAATCCTTTGCAGCAAACTTGACCCAGGTGTTTCTTTCAAATTCTAACCAACTCCCTCCCACATCTCCTTAAGAACAGGTGTGACCCATGGAACATCAGAAGCGGCAGGGGTAAGTGAAAGGTTATACAGAGTTGAAAAGCAGCAGAAAATTTGAAAAATAAGCAAATTTAATAAATAGCATCTGTTTTCAATATGGGTTTTTCATATTTAAATTTAACATTCTATCTTTAGTTCTGAAAGGAAAAAATGACTAATCTTGATCCAGAAATTAGTGACATAAAGCACAGATTATGAAAAATAATAATTCCAAAGGTCAAAGACATTATTATAAATGAGTTATTTTAAAATTTATACATGTTATTTCATAAAATCATAAAGTCATGGGGATAAAATATATCAGTCTGTCACTTAGGCCAGTCTCATTTATTCTAATTAGCTCATTTTTAATTTGGGGGGTTTTCTCATTAGGAATTATCGTTAGAAGTTCATAAGCTATTCTTGACAGTGAATAATGAGCAAATTGTCAGATTTAGCCCATGCTGACATTTCTGTTCTCTATTTGATGGTTGTTGACCTCATTAGGTGCACTTATAAAACAAGGCTTACAATCTAAAAAAGGTTAGAGACTTGAAAGCAAACTACTGTATAACCTGTCATTATCCCAGCCTTGCAAGCATTGATTTTGATGTATTAACATTCCCTAAGATGTTCAGAGAGAAAATTAAAAAATAATTAGTGAACAGAAATGTTTATACAAACAGACTTTAATTTTAATTTTCCTTACCAAAGCACTGCAAGTAACTTTAAATAGGTCACATGCAGTGCAGGTAGAACAAACATAGCGTATATGGTGTTCAAAATACAACCAAGGTATGACAGCCTATTTCTTCTTGCACATCTCTAAAATCTTTAACTCATTAGCTGGTTTCGAAGTACAGTCTAGTGCTTTCAGTACTATTTTCCCCCATTTTTAATAAATTAGGAAGACATTTTGATTGGTATTAAAATCAGATAACTAGAGTTTTATATTTGGAAAACGGATCTGTAATTTTAAACAGATTTTATACTCTGACATGCCCAAATCAATGGCTTTCACATATCAAAGCTAGCCTTCCTTTTGGTTGTTCTGAATGTATTTAAAGTAAATGAATATCAAGGTATTGTTTATGAGTTTATTTTCTAAAAAGGCAGTCTACTGGCTACATTACCTAAGGGTATTCTATATTGGTTAGCTTTGAAGAGTTCCTTACCTCTTGAGTATTTGCTAATTGTGTTTAGTTATCAATAGTACCATTGGAAAGAATAAACAATATCAAAGTTAAACACTGAAGAAGTTAAAACTAAAGCAGAATTGGTAAGGCAGGAGGATTGTAAATAAGAAATACTGATCTTGGGGCGCCTGGGTGGCTCAGTGGGTTAAAGCCTCTGCCTTCGGCTCCGGTCATGATCTCAGGGTCCTGGGATGGAGCCCCACGTCAGGCTTTCTGCTCAGCAGGGAGCCTTCCTCCTCCTCTCTCTCTCTGCCTGCCTCTCTGCCTACTTGTGATCTCTGTCTGTCAAATAAATAAGTAAATAAAATATTAAAAAAAAAAAAAGAAATACTGATCTTGGAAACTTAGCAGATACTCTCGTATAGTGGAAATATACCTCATATGTAAAGCTTCTGACATTTCCTTTCTCTACAGAATAAGAAAAGGAGTGGGAAGTATATGTTACACAGGTACATGCAGGTACATATCAGATGTACACCAGAGAAAGACTGTCCACAAAGTAAGTGATACCAAATACATTTGGGTTTCCATTATTTGCAACAAATAAGCCCAATACTAAGATGACTGATTAATATTCTTTTACTCTTCAGTGAGCATCATTTTATCAAATAAAGATAGTCTGAGTGTCTTATGTTTAAGTATTATGGTGTGAACATGAAAAACAACAGAGTTGTTATGGGTGACATTGTGCTCCCTAAAAATTCATGTGGCAAAGTTTCAACCCCCGATACCTCAGAACGTGGTCACAGTTGAAAATCAGGTAGTTGCACATGTAGTAAGTTGAGGTCATACCAGAGCCTACATTGAGCCCCTCGTCCCATGTAACTGGTGTCCTTATAAAAATAGGAAATGTGAAGAGACAGACATACACAGAAGGAGGACAGCATGTGAACATTAAGTCAGAAATTGGGGGGTGAAGAATCTGTTAGGCAAGTAATTCCAAATATCCTTACTTCACTCAGAAGGAATCGGCTATGACAGCACCTTGATTTTGGACTTAAAAGCTTCTGGAACGATGAGAAAATATATTTGGTTGCATAAGCTGCCTACTCTGTGGGACCTTTCTTAAGGGCATCCCTGGCAAACTATTACCAGTTGTATCTGTATCACTGTTCCCTTAAGTTAGCACAGAGGTCTGAAAAGGTGGCATATTTGTACATATACATAAAGAGAACAGAGACAACTCTCAGATTACCTTGCACTTAGTGATAATAAGCAAATGTACACATTGCATGTTGTTGAACAAAAAGAGGCAAGGGAAAGAAATTCATAGAAGCACATGAAAAGACATTATCTTTCCCTAATTAAACACTCAGAATACTGTAACAATAGAACACATTAATTGGTGGGAAGCACAGAGCTCATGCCCCGTTACATATTCATTATTTATCTACCATTTCATAAAATGTATATAATTAAACACTGAGTTATGATAGCAGTTCAGTGGAAAGCGGCCCCCATTGGCCGAGTTTCTGTGAAAGCAATGAAATGTGTCAAAATAATTCAGGTAGTGTTACAGTCAGTCTATTACCTACATTCTTCATCAAATAAGTGTGATGTTTTTGGATGTAACTTTCATTCTTCCAGATATAAATATATGACCCTCTTCTCTACTACATATAAATCATTTTGAGTTTTAGGTCATTTGGAAGTAGGGAAGTCAATTAACTTAGGTCAGCAGCACGGAAGCAGTGGCAGCGGAGAAAAAAGGGAGGAGAGAAAACAGAGCAGTTCAGACTTACATGAAAAAGCTGAATACAGATAAAGGTTTTCCTGGACGAGATCTATGAGAAACAAGCAGCCAAAACCAAACACTGCAATGCAAGAATAACAATTGTGAATAGCCAACAACATTCACTCATTCGTTCAATAAATCTGTGTTGAGTATTTACTATGTGCCTGGCATTAAACTAGACACTGGGACTCTAAGAATACAAAACAGAAACTGTTGTCGTCTTCATGTTGGAAAAAACAGCATAACAAATTAGCACTGAAATGCACCTGATGATTTCAGGTTTTTATAAGCACTTTAAAGAAAATCAAAGTGTAATAGCTACTTAGATGGGGTTCCTAAGGAAGGTCCCTTCCAAGAGATTTGTAAATTGACCTGTAAGGAAAGTTAAGAAGTGACCCAAAGATAAAGGAGCAGCTTTTGTGATGGAGAAAAGAAAGAATAATAACAGAACATTGTGCCCTACAAGAGAAGTCTGCATTCCTGTGAATCCCTGTACTGAAACAGAATGGCTTTCCTGAATTAAGATATTCAGCTGAATTGGAAAAAATGTAATATTCCTACATAATGTATGAAATATAATTTTAAAGTGTCAGACAGTAGATCACATATTTAACGATTTTCCTGTTTGTCCTGAAACATCTGGTATATTCTATTCTACAGGTTTATATGGATGCAGGTCTTACTTATAATTAATTAATTAAAATATGCCTGAGGTTTAACTTAATATAGCTTCTGTCATTTGCCCTTAAAATTTCATACAGGCCATTAGTCTTTGAAGACTTGCATCTTACAATTAAGCAGTGCTCATGATTTTCCACAAACTATTTACACTTCAGATAATTATTTCAATTTAGCATATGAGGAAACTGAGGCAGACCAAGTTATGCAAATTATAGCAGGCATAAAGCTGGTAAGTAGCAGAGGCAAGATTGAAGCCCAGGAGGTATGGTTTCACAACCCATGGACGTAATACATTATTTGTACTTTTTGTTTAGTTATTTCATATTTAACCAAACACATACGATACCATAAATAATTTGTTTTTGCCTCATATATAGTATGTTATGTTTTAACTATATTTGTCATCAACAAGACCATCATCATAAAAACGTGAGGTTCTATCTGTTTTCTAGCTAGTTCTTTCTCATTTCCCAATCCTAATGCAGTAATTCTTATATTTTACAAGTCCTTTCAGACAAGTAGATTGTAATACATCTTAAAGGCAAGGGAGACATTAACTGGCACTGATCCTTTGAAGAAAATACTGAAGGAAAAGAATCTAAGTTTAGAAGTGGAAGATTTAGAAAGGAGGGTTTATTAGACACAGTGTGAGGTGAGGAAAATGGCTGCATCATTCTTGGGACATTTTCCTCATTTACTTCCTTGGACCATAATTTTCTGATTCACTCTCCACGTTGAAATCCTGCCTAGACTTCCTAATCCTTTCCTTATGTCATTAATTACCTAGAAAAGAAACTTACTGAGGAAGAGTAGCTTCATGAACTCCTTAGGTATTTATAAATCTTTATATTGAGAAAGACATGGAGGTAGCCCCTGAGATGAAGACCATGCCTTAAAAATCTTAGGTGACTCTTGAAAAGCCAACTACAGAAAGGAGTGTAACAGAAGATAGAAATGAAGTTCACATTATCTACACTATAGTAAAAAAAGCTTAACATCACTATTGTAAACATGTAAGATTTCCTTGAGATATTTCTTCATTGAAAATTAAAATATATTTCATAGCAATTGTTTATGGTCCCCTCACTGAAGGTGGAGATTACTATTTATATCCAAAATAACTTCTGAACAGAATGTGTAGGAATACTGAAGCTCTACATCTGGCATGTGAGCAAGTATGCACACACACATACACACACACACACACACATACCCCTCATACACACTTAAATAAACATCTTATCTCCATGGAAACTTATGTTTTTCATGATTTCTCCTTCTGAAACTATGGATATATGAAGTCTAAATACCCCAAGAGCTGGGGCTTAGTCTTATTTTTAGATTTTATTAACTGCTTTGTATGTTCTACATTTAATTTACATTTTTTTATTGTTGTTCTCCCCACATCTATAAATAAAATTTGAAGACCTATCTACCTTTAGTTTATGGGAAAGAAAATAGAACCTTATTGAATTTTATGGTTGGTGTTAGGAAAAGTTAACTAGGTGAATTGATTGTGCCTGTGAGAAGCTAAGAATTTATTGCTGTTATTATAAAATTCTCTAAATTTAAATGTATTTGATCATTGGTTGTGAGTTTATATGTGCGAAAGCAGATGTTAGCAGTGGTTTAGTTCTTTCTACTCAGAACTATATTGCTTAAATTTAGTTTGCCCAGTATCAGTGAACAGCCAACATTCCTTAGTATAAAGAAGAGTATAAATTCAGAACTGTCAAACAAATTATAAACAATAAATATCAAGATCTTGATTAAAATTGGGCCACATTTACTAGTAGTAAATAGAAATACTTAAAATATTAAAATGAATGTTTAAGTCCACACACAATATAGTCAAAAGTGTTTCATCTTGGAAATGCCTAAAGCTCTTTCCTTTAAGCAATTTCTATTTCAATTTATTCTTTGATGCACCAGCCTAAGCTCTAGAGAATTTCTCCCTTGAATGAATAGCTTTGTATTAGAGTATACTCTTTGAATAGAGATTGATGCTAGACTCGTTCTATCAGCATTCTACTTCTTCCAGAGAAAGACAACCATTATTATATCACACTTAATTGCATTAATACTGAGAAGAAGAAAAAAGTCACTGAAAGAAGTCATATTTGAAATTTGCTTTTTATAAATATTGCCTAAATAGCTCTTTTAAAAACAAGCTTCTTGGATGTATGGATTTATAAACATGGATCTAGATGCCTTGGGTTCTAATTTTCTTTCTCCCACTAACTCATACAGCTATCAACCTAAGTTATACAACTTCTCTAGCCTTAATGTTTTGATCTTTGAAATTAAAAAAATATATGTATAATTTACTACACATGGATCCATGACAAGAGTAATATATTTCATAAAGACTTCAATACATATGAGTACATCAATATTTTGGAATATTACCAAGGTAAAGCAAATAAAGGCATTATTTTTCCTGCAGAGATGAGCCAGCTGATTTGGGAAAAATAAAAACTCACTTAAATAAACACTTCAATGTTTTGGGTGGCTCAGATGGCTGAGTGTCCAAATTTTAGTTTTGGCTCAGGTCATGATCTCATGGGTTGTGAGATCAAGACCGGCATCACGCTTCGTGCTCAGCTGGGAATCTGCTTGAAGATTCTATCCCTCTTCCCTTTCCTCCATGGGCACAGGTATGCACACTCTCTCTCTTTCTAATGTAAACTAATAATTTAAAAAAAAAAAATTCAAGAAGTGTTTCTCTAAAGTCTCTGTGTTGGAGAGACACATAGATATACTTGGTTCTCCTTTGGAAAATATAACGCTTGTATTATTGTGATAATTTCCTTGTTGACTGTGGATCCCGACACATTCCTCTACACAGAATCTCTCCAGACCACACAGTACTATTGTGTTACTACAAGGATTACAGTTCATCAATTGCAACATAATTAGCAATGTCCTAAAGAGGAAGAGCACCTAGGAAAACTTATAGGTTGCTCAGGTAGTGATAAAAGAAAGAAAAGAGGAGAAAAAGAAAGCCATATCTTTCATGGTCATGAGACACACAATGAGGCACCCCATAAATGATTAAAGAAAATTAAACAAGGCTGGATTTTGGGTGCACAGGCAGAAGGAAGATTTTCAGGCTTCACATTCACACAGTTATTATCAGTACCATTATCATTAACAGTATTTATTTGCAGACTTTATGACTTAAATGGTTTTCTTTACAGTGGGGGCTTTCATTGCCAAAGCAATATAGCTGGTCAAAATTACTGGGGAGGGGGCTAGTGAAGATAATCTAACATACCATGATTAATTGAATAATAAAAATAACTGACAGGGAAAAAAAAAAAAAGACTGCTTTTCTATATATGGTCACCCCTGAGCTTTTTGTTTATAACTCTTACTATTTACCTTCCAGAAATGTGCAAAGATAGAGACACTGGAAAAGAAACAACAGTCCTATTCCTGACTCTAATCTCTTTATCTGTTTACACAGCAAACCATGTTTGTAGCACTTTACCTTTTACACTGGCCGGGCAGATAAAGGGCAGATGGCTATTACTTCCGACCTAGTCATTTTATCAGCTAAGATACACCATGGTGAAAGTAAAACTGTAATGAGGTGACAGGAGTCAATTTTCTCCATTGTGGTGCTAGTGTGCAGCTGGTGACCACAGAGCCCTAAATAAAACAGAATTCATTTTCTGGACTTCTAATCTCCTTTCCTCTTTGCACCCCAAAGTTTTTTGCCCTCTTCATATTTTCCATCACCTAAAGCCATCAGTAGTCACAAGATTTCACACTGAAGACTCTGAATTTTAATCAATAAAATGAAGATTTTGTAAATAAAAATTCTAAAATGAATATTCAAGAAATCAGTAAATTTGTTGCTGGAGCACTACTTTTATACTGGTAACAGAGGGTCATGGACAACATTTGTGAAGTGTAATCATGAAGCTATAGTAATTACTTTAGTGAATCTCTGCATTTTATTGACTTAACAAAATAGAAGTTATTTCTCACTCATATCAAAGTCCAATATGGCTATTTCTGGTCAGCAAGTATGGTGACATTGCTCCAAAACAATTCAGGCACCCAGCTGAAGGAAGCACTTGGTATCAACATCTAATTTGTGGAACCAGATACTTGTGTGAGAAGTTTTTTGAATGAAACTGCAGGTTGCACACATCCCTTTTGCTAAAATTCCATTGGCTGAAACTCCATAATATGACCTCTTCCAACTGCAAGGGCTAGCTCTGTGCTCAGGAGAGAGAGGAGATGGATTTTAGGAAGAACAACCAGCCATATCATCTACAGTTGGTCCTTCTGGTCCAATAAGAATTGATTTGCCACTTTATTCAAACTCATGTACTATATTCTCCCCCTACCCCAAAGGAGAAAACCCAATGTCCATACTAGATATTGCTTATATCACAAAGTGCATTATCTAGGTTGGAACACATTATCCAGGTCCAGATTTGGTACTTCGTGGTCTGGGAATTTATAAATTGAAAGATGAATTATTTGTCTCTTACCAAACTCACAACATGCAATGGTAAACCAGGGACAAGATAACCTCAGTAAAAATATTCCATAGTAAAAACAGACAATACAGAAGGCACTGCTCTGTGGCAATGATGGCTGAGTCTCCATCCTAGGAAAGGAGGGATTTTCTTGACTAGATTCAGGATCTCTGGTATTCTCTGTTGGCACTTGATTCCAATCTTTGAAATTTCTTCATTTCTCAAATTCCTCCATGATTACATCTGAAGTGAGGAGTATGTACTCCTTGGAAGAGGGGTGCTTCCCTTGTTGCAAAGATTTAAAGCCCTAGGGTTGTTTTAGAACTGCAAAACATTTAGATGAGGCTTTTTCACCCCCTCAGCAATATTATCCTTAAAGGGCTTAGATTTCTGATCTATTTGCTGGTCAAATAGAATTTGTAACCAGTCAGTTACATGCATGTAACCAGTCAGTTACATGCTAGTAAACACACCAAAGTTCTTTTCTAGTTATACTTTTCATGTCTCCCTTTTTTTTCTTTGGGTTCTCAGGCGCCTGAAACTATCTGCAATAATTTAGAAAGCAGTGGAAGTTGGGTTGTGGGGAATGGAATATACAAAATTGTGCCTAGAAGTCAGGGTCTTCTAACTGGACATGAAACCACCTTAGTTATCCTTGCTAAGAGATTAATCAACCCTAAACAGCAAAGAAACTCCCTTTTCTGCATCTTTTTTTTTTTTTTTTTCAGTTACACAAGAGTTCTTTAAGTATACAAGAGGACGTTTCAACTTCAAGTTGAGTAAGACCATACTGGGAAAGATTTCTTCCTTGGGAACCAATATAACTTAAACAGCAGAGTCCAAAGTTGACTGGGTTATTAGGTGCCCTAGGGAGATAGTAAGAGGGGCTTTCTATCCCCTGGTCTTCTGACCAGTGTATTCTGCCTTTACAAAAACAGTATCATATATTGGCCACTGGTTCATTCATCTAATTCAACTCACAGTTATAGGGTGTTTTCTCCCTAACAGCACCATAACTATTTTCTTGGCCATTTCACTATTCTCTCAAGCCATCTGTTTATCAAAAAAGAATGGCTATCAGCAAGATAGCAAGATAGAACAGGCATGGCTTTCCTTTGGTATCTGTGCTGTGGTTCTCCTTTGGGGCTGTCCAAAGACTCCATACAGCATTCTCAGCAGTGACACTTTGAGGAATCTGGATCTGCAATGCTGTAAGTGCAAGATGGTATATTTTCTTGTACCAAAGTCATTGCTGGAACTGAAACTATGATAGAGCCTTCTTTTATACAAGGTCTCAGGAACACTCTTGGTTTGCCCATCAGTTTAGTAAGATTCCTGATAGGTTTCAGAGTAAATAGGTCAATGCAGCATAGCTAAATATGGTATATGTTGCCTACCAAGTATTGTACTTCTTTCCTAGTGGTAAGAAGCACAAGGTAAAGCATCTTGGATTCTATTTAGAAAGAACATTCTCTACCATTAAAATCTCAGAAAATCCACTGTGCTGAGAGGTTCCTGAATACTTATCATGATGTCTCTCCTGCACTTTAGCTCTAGCCCATGCATTTTACTTGGGCTTCTAGGGCACCCAATACCTCCAGTTCACCAGATCCACTGTCAGCATGTCATGTGTATATCAGGCTGGTGTGATTTAATAAGGGATGTCTAAATAATGAAGATCCTTGAAGCTATATAGGACACAACAGCAGAACTGGAGCAGTTCTGGGAAGGAGAATTAAGTTGGAGTTCTGTCCTTGCCACTGTTTATGATATCTTTTCTGACTAGCATGGAAATGACACATTTGCCAGATTCTAACACCTGCCAGTTGCCAGAGACTTGGTAATTTATCAGCAAAAATGTCACCTCTCTGGCCTCAACTGTGATTACAGTTACTACCTGACTGCAAGATCCATTTACCAGGCATATTATATGAAAAGCTATACAGTAAGAACACCATTTTTGTATTCAGGGTATTTATTTTTTAAGATTTTATTTATTTATTTGAGACAGAGAGAGAGAGAAGAAGTGGGGAGGAGAAGGAGAAGCAGGACCCCCTGAGCAGGGAGCCTGAAGCAGGGCTTGATCCTAGGATTCTGGAATCATGACCTGAGCCAAAGGGAGATGCTTAACTAACTCAACCACCCATGCACCCCATTAAGGTTTTGAAGATACTGAAAATCCCAAAAGTTTCCAAGATATTGATAGACAATCCCACAGGTTTCCACTTCATCCTTCCAGCAATAATAGCACTCACTTCATGGGTCAGGAAGCCAAGGTATAGATTTTGCCATTTAAAAAGTATGTCTAATTTAATTTTTCCTTCAAGAACTGAAGAGGTAATTTCAAGAAAGGTTGTGAACTTACTGGGCCTTCTATGAGATAAACTTGGACCCAAACTTGATATATTAACTATACAAGGAGTAGGGACCATTTAGGACAAACATCTAACAATCTCTCTCTCTCTCTCTCTCTTTTTTTTTTTTTTAGTTTACCTGTTTCCTAGTAGATAGTCACCCTGTTAAATGGGCACAGTTTTCTTTAGGTCAGGCTTCATAAATCATGCAAGAGTTGTAAGGCTCTTTCTTTCTTTCTTTTTTTATGTTTTTTCTTAAGAACATTGGTTCTCAAACCATAGTGTGATTCAGTATCACCTGGAGGGCTTTTTGGAAAACATATTTCTAAGCCCTAAACCTGAATTTCTAATCTGGAAGCTCTGTGATATGTCCAAATGCATTTGCTTTTATAACGAGTTTCCAGGTGATACTGATATTTCTGAACAAGGAACCATACTTTGATAACTACTTCTTAAGAAATTCAAACTTGCCTTTGGTTAGTGGGATTCTGAGTATATGAATTTCCTTAAATCTGAAATTGAGGGAAAGCTCCTGGCTTTTTATTTGAAAATTTCAAGAGAAGAATAACTTAAATGTGTTTCCTATTCATTAGGATTTCAGTTTTTCCCACTGTATAGCTAAATTGTACTTTAGTGCACTGTCCATCCATTTTATTCCTCCAGACCCAGTTTTCAGTTAACCACATCAATGATCCCTGTAATTCAAAATATACTGCTTACTACTTCGAGGATGGTGTATTACCTTGACACATCTATGGAAGACAGCTTTTATTAGATTTTGAGTAAATTGCTCCAATGTGTCCATATAGTGACACTAAATAGAAGAATATGCCTCTATATCAAATGTCTTCAGGTATATCTAATGTGCATCCCTTCACAATTTTAATAAAGCAAAGAAAGTTCTCTTGCTTTGTTCTTCACTTGTTTTTACTACAGAGGTATCAACATAGCTTTTAAATTCCCGGAAAAGCTTGTAGACTTAAATGTAGCAGTATACTGATGTTAAAACACATAATGTGTTTAAACAGACTCTAAAATAGATTTAGGCTCTTCATAGTGTGATTATATTATTCAGTTCACGAAAATATGCTGTTTTTTTTTTTTTTTTTAAGATTTTATTTATTTATTTGACAGAGAGAAATCACAAGTAGATGGAGAGGCAGGCAGAGAGAGAAAGAGAGAGAGGGAAGCAGGCTCCCTGCCGAGCAGAGAGCCTGATGCTGGACTCGATCCCAGGACCCTGAGATCAGGACCTGAGCCGAAGGCAGCGGCTTAACCCACTGAGCCACCCAGGCGCCCCAATATGCTGTTTTTTTTTAAGTTGATATTATTTTCATTTAAAAATTATAAGTTTCATCATTGATTTTACAACATAAAAGAAAGTCAAACATTATGATTAAAAATCAGTATTTCTTGGACTTAGAAGGGTTACTATAAAATTATAACTCAAACTTAAAAATTACATATATTATAATAATAAAAATATATTTCAGAAAATGAACAAGATGGATATATATTTCTTGGTCAAAAAACTGATTTGCGTTGAAGATATGATATTTACTTTCCCAATAAAAAAAAATCCTTGTAAAACACATTTGAATTTCTAAAGAGCCATTTTCTGGAGCATAAGCATTTTCAGAATTTTGAAGAAGGAACAACAGCTTTTCATGTTTTTATAAAGGTGTTAGCAAAATAATTCTACAGAAAGGTTTATGTAAATACTCATTGTTAGCAAATCTGATTTCTAATATTATCTTTGTGGTTCAAAGTTATGTAAGTTAAGAGTGAATTGCCAAACAACCTTGAAAAGAAACCTTGAAACTCCAGTAAGAAAGATCGTCTTTCTGTACCTATCTTCGAGATAAACCTTCAAACACTAAAAAGGCATAACGCCCTAGGGGCTGTTTGACAGATAAGCAGAAGAGCTGCCAAGTGGGGGGAATATCACTTCAAAATATGTTCTTGAAAAACAAAACCTTTAAAGGTATATGTCTACTTTTTTTAGGAGACCCCAATCTTAGGAATAGTTGACACAATGAAAAGTAAAGATAAAACTAAAGATAACCAAATATAAATCTAATGAAATTCACTTTGGTAAAGAAATGCAATGGGACACATTAGACTTCCTAAATTACATTTGCTTCTTTGCAATCACTTATGTATCAAATGGTACTAAACCTAGGTAACCTAACGTTTCCAAAAAACTAGCTACTCATTACATGCAGCACTTTAAAACACAAAACCCGTAATAGCCTGAAGCTCGAGGTGTTAGAACTCGACTTTCCAATTACCTCCATTTTCTCCAACACTTAAATCAATTTTTGGAGACAATTAGAGCGTCTAAAACTAACACATATATTTCTTTCCTTATTTTAGCAGTTTATATAATCACTTGTTTCTTCCTATCATTGCGACAATTTGGATGACAGTATTGATCTGTTTCATTCAGTAGATTGAGGATTTACGAAACCCTATGTTATAGATTCTACTTTTACCTGAAAGCACCATTTCCCCTTGTTATTACCAACACCGGCAGTCTTTTAGGGACTAGCCCACTCTATCCTTGTTCTTCTACTGGAGGCCTTGAAAAATAATGCTCACATTATCTGACCACTTAATTACAAAGAACCATATGGGCCAGTTTTGGGCTCTGATCTGGGATTTCTTTTCCCCCATTTGGAAACCTTATTTGAAAATGAAGAATTTGCATCTGAATGCCTGCCATTGTGCCTCCAGGTGTAGAGATAGAGAGAAATGCTGCTTGTTGTCTGAATCCATGATTCCAGTCAGCCTTGAGATCCAAGAGCACATACCCTTTCTGAGGTTCTTCCTAAATCAGAATTGTATTCTACTTGTAACCAAGAAGACAACTTGTTGATGTTTTAATTTAGCACTACATTAGTTTCCTATTTCTGCTGTTACAAAGTAATACAAATTTATTGGTTTAAAACAACACAAATCAATGACCTCATAGGTCAGAAGTTGTAATTTGGCCTCACCTGGCTAAAAACAAGATGTTGGCAGTGCTGCCTTTCTTTCTGGAGGCTCTATAGAGTAGAGATCTGCTTTATGTTGTTGTTGTATTGCTGTTGTTGCTGTTTTGCCTTTTACAACTTCTAGAACTCTTTGGCTTGTGGCCCTGTTTTTAATCTTCAAAACAAGCAATGGCTGATCAAGGCTTCCCCACAATGCATCACTTTTATTCTTCTGCCTTCCTTTTCTACATTTAAGAACACTTTTGGTTACGTGGCACAACCCAGTCAATACAGGACAATCCCCTGTCTCAAGGTCACCTGATTATCAACTGTAACTTCATCTGCTGCCATAATTACACTTTGCATGTAATATAAGATATTTACAGGTTCCAGGAATTCGGACATGGACGCCTTCAGGAGAACATCACTTTACTTATCATAAGCATCAAACTTGAAAACACAGAAAGAAATACAAAAAATTATTTATATAAAAATTTATTCTTTCCCTTACTAGAAATATTTTAAGTGAAATCAAGAACAAATGTAATCATTCTTTTTTTTTAGAATTGATTTGTTTAGGAAGAGAGTGTGGTGGCGGGCAGAGGGAAAGAGTGTCTCTCTCTCTTTTTTCAAAGATTTTATTTATTCATATGAAAAAGAGAGAGATCAAGAGCAGGAGCAGAGGCACAGGGAAAGGAAGAAGCAGACTTCCCACTGAGCAGGCAGCCTGATGTGGGGCCAATCCCAGAAATGTGGGAGCATGACCTGAACTGAAGGCAGCTGCTTAACTGACTGAGCCACCCAGGCACCCGGGGAGAGAGACTCTGTGCTGACTGTAGAGCTCATGACCTTGAGATCATGACCTGATCTGAAAATGAGAGTAGGCCAATTAACCAACTGTGTCACTGAGGTGGCCAAATGTAATGCATTCTTATGAAAAATTATTGCGCTGAATCCCATTAGCCACTACTTTTACAAAATAGAGTTATAGTTACACTTTTTCCTATATTCCTATGCATTTTTACTAGTGATATGTGTTTTCTCTTATATACCATGGAAAGCGTGTAGCATAAAATGTTGATTAAAAACATCAGGCATGGGAGAAATGCTAGAGATTTCTTATTCCTGCCATTCATTGAATGCTTGATTGCCTTCTAAGACATCCATCCATATTATTCTATATTTGAATAATGCCAGTGATGGAGAACTCATTAGTAGTGAGTTTCATGAATATCCAAACCTGGGGGCACTGAAGAATGCCTTCATGACTCTGCTTCTGTGGCTCTTCACGGTTTGCAATCTTTGCTGATGAAGAAAGGAATTTCTGTATTTTATGCTTGCATCTAATTTCCCACAGACACAGCAGACTGCAGCCCCTGGGAGCTAGTGAGAAACACGGGCTCACTAAAAAGGTGTGGGATCACAAGCTCTGCTCCTGTAATTCCTTGTTCTGGTGTAAGAGGAGAATGCAGAGAAGTTGAGCATTCCTTCCCCACAGTACAAGCAGCTTGCATTAGTCACACCGTGCCTCACAAGAAAGTGTAGGCATTCTCTCATCTGACTGTACCATGTGAAACAACAGAATTGACAATACATGCTTAAAAAGGTCAAGGGTATATTTCTTCATAACGATTAATTTTATTTCTGAGTCAGAACTTGTACAGTAAACAAAGAAGATGCCCACTTTCCTTCTCAGTGATCATAATGATACACAGTCAACATGTAAGTTCTGAAGAATTACCACTTAAGTTTTCATTGTATTATATCAGCAGGAAGGACATAAAGAAGAGGTTTTGTTATTTTTAAAATGATATCTTGTTGACATTTACCTTATAAATCCAATAGTGGATAGATTCTAGAATATTCATAAATATGTTTCCATATGATCAGGAATTCCAAAGTCAATAAAAAACATTGTACAGTGAAACAGAAACCACTGTTTTTGACATGCTATGAAATCAAATAAGAAGTACCATTACCACATTTCAGTTCTGTTAACCATAATCCTAATGAAACAAAAATAGCTAACTCTAAAATTGATATGTGAGAGAAAATCTCAGGAAATATACCTTGATTTAGGAACACCAAACTCTGGATTTTAGTCCTGAATTTGCTATTTAAAGCCAGTGAATTCTATCATGCAAGTAATGGACTTTGCAGTGCAGAGGAGTTGATTATCAAGGCTCTTTTTTTCTCCTCTTTCTCACTGCTTGTCCATTAGATATTCGTCTATTTGTTGCATGCCTCTATTCTTGTACACACACACACACACACACCACAGTAACCCTTATTTTTAAAAATACACTGAATTGGGCGCCTGGGTGGCTCAGTGGGTTAAACCGCTACTTTCGGCTCAGGTCATGATCTCAGGTTCCTTGGATCGAGCCCCGCATCAGGCTCTCTGCTCAGCAGGGAGCCTGCTTCCCTCTCACTCTCTCTGCCTACTTGTGATTTCTGTCTGTCAAATAAATAAATAAAATCTTAAAAAAAAATACACTGAATTACTTTAAAGCAGGTTTCTTAAACTTGGCACTATTGGTATTTGGGGCCAAATAATTCTTTGTTGGGGGTGGTAGGAAGTTTGTCCTGTGCATTGTAGGATGTTTAGCAGTAACTCTGACCTCTACCTACTAAATCCAAGTGACAATTCCTGGCCATCTGTGGCAACCAAAAATGTCTCCAGATATTGCCAAATGTCACCTGAGGAACAAAATCAATCAAATCAACTAATTTGAGAGTAGTGTCTGTACCAGCAATTGCACTACTTGGCAGATATAAATGTCGTGATCTGAAGGGGCACATGCATCCAAATGTTTCCACAATAGCCAAACTATGGAAAGAGCCCAGATGTCCATTGACAGATGAATGGATAAAGAAGATGTGGTATATGTATATATACAATGGAATATTACTCAGCCATCAAAAATTATGAAATCTTGCCATTTGCAGTGATGTGGATGGAACTGGAGGATATTATGCTTAGCAAAATAAAGACAAAAAGAAAGACAATTATCAAATGGTTTCACTCATATGTGGAATTTAAGAAATAAAACAGAGGATCATAGGGGAAGGGAGGGAAAAACAAAACAAGATAAATCAGAGAGGGAGACAAACCATAAGAGACTCTTAATCATAGGAAACAAACTGAGGCTTGCTGGAGGGGAGGGGGATGAAGGAAGGGGTATCTGGGTGATGGACATTAAGGAGGGCACATGATACAATGTGCACTGGGTATTATATAAGACTGATGAATCCCTGAACTCTACCTCTGAAACTAATAATACACTATATGTCAACTAATTGAATTTAAATTAAAAAAAGAAAGAAAAAAGAGTAGTGCCTGCAGAAAATTTTGCTTCTACAAGAAAAATTAGCAAGGCTGATGCAGACAAAATAAAGTACCCTAAGTCTAACAATTCCTTATATTTTAATTACATAGAATTTTCTTTAATAGTAGTGAGCTACTGAGCTTACTGTCCTTTTTATTTTGACTCATGCAACTTTTCTTATCTTAACCAAGCAGTATGACCAAATCATAGATTGTTTCATCACTTTAAAAAGTACCTAATTATCCACTGTTCAATCATTTTTAATACCCCAATAGCCATCCCCCTTCTTTCCATATAGCTCTACAGAAATACATGTATAAATGTTTAAAAAAAAGTAATTATATAACATTTATTGCACATATATTATGGGCCAGGAAATATGCTAAGTGGTTTGTTTCAGGGATTTCATTGAAGCTTCTCCATATCCCTATTTGTTAGGTCTCATTTCCTCTAATTTGGAATGCAGCTGAACCCCTGAAATGAATTATTTTTGGCAAGGTCTCAGAACATCTTAATGCCAGGACACAGCTTTGTGTCGAGGGTGGTCCATTTTGGAGTTGGCTACACTTCTGCCTTGAGTTTTACTGACTGTACACATATGTTCCTCCCTGATACTGAGCTCCATGATGGATCTTCTTGACCAGCTCTCTTGCCTGTCTCTTACCACCCCCAGCATTTTGCATACAGACCCCACTGAATTCAACTAATTTCTGCTAGCTGGGAATTACTTTGTCTCATTCGATCTCTAGACCTCAGAAATAATGCTTTTCACTTCAAATTCTTCACATTTCCACACCAGAGTTAAGAGTCAGAACTCAATAGATTTTGACAGCACAGCTTGGTTATGTTGTAATTTTAATTTTGTGGTGCTCCCTACTGGTTGGCCTTTCTCTTCCATGCTACAATTCTTGCTGTTTTTAATAAACTCACCTTGGTCTGCTGCTCATTTTAATCAGCACATATGGAAAACACCAGGATTCTTATTTTTTAAAATCTAGTCATCTTGAAGGAAATTTAAGTAACCCGTGCTAAAACCTGTGTTGAAACCCTTGGGGGAAATGTGTCGTAAGGTGAGCATGATAATGTTGCCGTGCTAAAATAATGACAAAGGAACTCGTGTGGTAACAGTGATCTGAGTGGTACCCTGTAGCTTCAAAATCCTGAACAAGTTTAAATAAAAAATATCTTGCTAGGAAGGAAAAGTATAAATTGATGTATCAGTGGCAATAACATAATACCTGGCTGGAAGTGACCTGGACAATGAAAACATGTGTGATATCTCAGGATAAGGAGTTCAGAGGTAGGCAGGAGCAGGAGTGGCTCACAGGCTGGATGATGTCCCCAAGGACCATAGCTCTTTGTGTAATTCTTCTTTGCCTTCACTGTCTTGGTTACATCCTCTTCTTTAATTTTAAGATGGTGACACCAACTCCGAATATAACCAACTTCAAGGACCATAAAGATCATAAGATAGCATCCAAAAGCAGTAAAGGATACCCCAGAGATCTCCCCCTTTTTTTTAATCATAGAGGAAAATCCTTTTCAGGAACCCAAAAGATTATCCTTTGTATGCTATTGGTTAGCAACTGGTGAGAGACACACTATAAACTTATCTCTGGTAAAAGGGAATTGGCTTACCACAGTTGCTTACATAATTGGTTTATTCATGAATCAATTCCTGCTATTAACTTCCCAGAGAACATTATCACCACATAACTAACAAAACCGAGTCCTTGTTAGCAAAGCAGAAAAGGGAAAGATGGCTGTTGCTAGTCAATCATATTGGCCATATTTAGTAAATTTAATTAATTTAAATCTAAAGCATTTAGGCATTAAATATGTAAGCATTAATATATAACTTTGAAAATCTTAAAAAAGGGGGGGGGTGGTGTTTGGGTGGCTTGTCAGTTAAGCGTCTGCCTTTGGCTCAGGTCATGATCCCAGGGTCCTGGGATTGAGCCCCACATCGGGCTCCCTGCTCAGAAGGGAACCTGCTTCTCTCTCTCCCTCTGCTGCTCCCCCTGCTTATGCTCTCTCTCTGGCTTTCTCTCTCAAATAAATAAATAAAAAGCTTAAAAAAACAAAAACAAAAACCATAACTTCGGCCTACAAATAGTGCTTCAAATTTGCCCTACTTCCATAATATAAGCTAGAGACAGTTCAGTGATGATAGACCATGAAGTAGATATCTTGGGATAATAAAATGATTGCTTTCTCAATCCTCAAAATAGTAAACACACAGATGCAACTTCACAGGCCATCAGAAAATAAATAAATAAATGAATGCTTTGTGGAATTGGCTTCTAATTATAATCAGGAAGTCGAATTCTCTGCCCCATCCCAAATTGGACTGAATCATAACATTGAGGAGTACAGCCCAAGCATTAGTTTTGGGTTTTTTTGTTTATTTGGTTGTTTTTTTGTTTTGTTTTTTGTTTTTTTGTTTTTTGGTTTTTTTTAGCTTTCCAGATAATACTGTGGACAGTGGACAAGTAAGTTTGGAAAACACTGCTCTAGAGTAAAGGTACTTTGAGTCCCTTTGGACTTGAAAATCCCAGTGTAATAGAAAATGATAGGCATTTTTATGTGGTTTGTGGGTTTAACCACTTCTAGTCCTAGACCCTAGAGACTTAAAATTTTCTCCTCCTGCATTCTCTCTTCTTTTCTTCATCTATCATCAGCACCCTTCACAGTGACTCCCTCTGCCCCCGATCCTTCCCCTTTTCTCACCTCTACTCTCACTTTGATTTGCCTGTACTAGTTTCCTAACAATTTCCCTTGCATCTTGATAGGGTGCAAAGTTATATCCAAATCATCAACCCTAATCCCTTAGGTATGGTGTAAAATAAAAAAATCCAGCACAGATTGTTGATAGGTAAGGATCTGCTTCCTCCTTTTAGCTAATTCTACATGATTAATATTGGACTTAACAAGTAGAATGGACTTGAAATGAGCTTTTATATAAGGTTAGATTTTACGAAGTTTCCTACATTGTTTATATATCACTGGAAGTAAGGTTTAAAGTTATTATTTATTTGATTCTAAAATGTGCATGACCCACACTTTTCTTTTTTTTAAAGATTTTTATTTATTTATTTATTTGAAAGAAGGAGGAGGAGAAGCAGAGGGAGAGGGGGAACTCGATCCCAGTATCCTGGGATCATGACCTAAGCCAAAGCAGACGCTTAACTGATTGATCCACCCAGATTCCCCTGTTGTACAGTTCTAAAAATATTTTGAAGACATAAAAACAAACAGCTCTCATCCACTGAACAATAAGTAGAGAAAGGCAGCATCATATGACTACCATGATCAGGACTACCGGGATCTAGGTTTAAATCCTAGCTGTTTGCCATCTACTTAACCACAGTCAAGATGATTAACCTCCCTGACTAAATTTTGACAGGTGTGAAATGGGTACATCACCTCTCTTTCAATATTGTTATGAATATCAAATAAGAGCTTATATTAGAATGCTGTAAACATTATTACCCAATTATTTTTATTTTTAGAGTCAAAGAAGAGTTTATGTAGAACTATAGAATTATGTTATTCTTTCATATAGATGCATGAACTGTTTTAAGAGAAAGAACATGAACATGTCTCTTCAAATAGGTAAGTATCAGTTTTAAATTGACAAGGAATAAAAGTTTAAAGCCATATACCATCTATGTGTGATATTTGTCATCAAATATTTGAGTTTATAAGAAGACAATTTTTAATATCATTTCCTCCCAGAAACCAGGCTACTGATGCATTTGAATCATGTGCCTGTGTGTCCAGCTTTCATTCACTCACCCAAATAATGAAACCAACCCAGAATTTAACTCTAGAATAGATAATGATGTAATTCCTTGCGATTATATTTATTAAACAAAAATACGCTTCACAATTTAGTCCCACTACCATTTTTATTAAAATAAGGGTATATATCCATATCTGTAGCAGTTAAATGTAAATTAATATAGTTACAATTAATTGTGGTTAATTAATTAACTGTGAGGTAATTAATATTTCTTTAATAAATAAATGTCAAGATAAAAGATAAGTATAACTTAAAGAAGAAGAGTAAGGAAGTACAATAAATTTTTTATTAGGTTGTAATACCAATCACTAGTTACCCTAATTCTAATTCACCCAATATTGTGCTAAGGATAACTTTTTCTCATCTCTACAGTAAAAATGGTGAATATAGTTTTTTCATAGTTTAATTTACAGAAGCATAAATATTGCTATTATAATATTTTTTCCTTAATCAGATGTTACCTTTAGATAAAAGTGTAATATTTATGGTTTTATTTCTGTATATTTTTGCAAACTCATAAACATTAAGTCTAATATGAACATAATATATATGCCTTCTTAAGGAGATGGCCCCGTGGCATCTGTGAAGGAGGGAGGTATATAAGATTTGGGTCAGAAGTAATGGTGGATGTGTTCTGGGGAGATAGGAAGATGGGCTTTTCAGCCCCAAACACTCTGCCCTCTTTTTCCTCACAGCAACAGCAGAACAGGAACCTCTCAGCACTGGACTCACTGCAGTATGTGATGTATTTTCCATTTCAACTTTTAGAAGAAGAGAAAAAGATATAAGTTGTCCTTCTCCAACCAGAAAATCTATTCTTAGAGTCTCCCTGCAGCAAGGATCATGTGGGCATCATCTCCCTGTCTGTGATGATTAGTAACATTCTCTTCAGTTTGTCTGACTTGAAGATGGGAGCGAAATGCTCTTGTCTTCCTTTTATAGTTCTGAGAGGACCCCAGGGTACATTGTTGACAAACTGACCAAGTCCTTAAACTCACAGTCTTTTCAGATTGATGGAGAGAAGTCTTTCTGGACATTGAGAAGGAAGCCTGTCTTACTTACTGGCCAGTACTCCCTCATCAGAGCTGCACCTTCCATCTTAACCACCACAACCCAGAAGTCTGGGAAGCCCATATTTTTGCCGTGTCTAGAACTCTCATTGATATTGACACTCATCTGTCCCACATTCTGGGTTTTCCCAGGTCTTATAAATGTAACCCTTTGATTAGGGAGCTCATAAATGGAATCTGGATTCCAAAGGGTGCCATGATCATTTACATACAACATTATATACCACTGCTTGTCTTCTGCAAAGCCCTGGCTATTCTTCCAAGTTAACCTAACAGAAGCTGATAAGGAGACTTAGTCATCAAGGTTATATTCTGCTCAGGATTCTGTCTAATACATAGTTCCAGATTTTTCTGGTAAGATAATATAAACCTGATGGGCCATAATCTCCCATTTAACTATTGAAGTCCACAGAGAGTGTTGGTTTCTTCCTATCAAATGTGACAATCTCTGATAAGCCGATTATGAAACTGCTCCCAAACCAAAGAGCAGCCTTGAAGAGCTAAGAGATTCTTTTTTGCCCTCCCCTAAATCTATAATGTCTCTGGAAGACAAAATGTGAAACCCCAAATTTCATGTTTGCACTGCTCCCAGACCCTCATTTGATAACACTGTATATCCTAACAACAGCATACCCTTCTCTATCCTTTTTGTCTAAGACCACATTTGTCCATCCTGTATGTCACTGCTATTAACCAAAACATGAACTTCAGTGGATACTTAGTATCACTTAATATTAGGGAGCAAGCTTACAGTAAGTTTTGGAAGGCTTGGTCTGGTGGTATAGATCAAAATTAATCAGCCAATTATGCAAGAGATTAGGCGTTCCTTTAAAATGATGGAGATTATCATTGTTATAGGCTCTCCATTGATTTTCTTCCCCTAGACTCATAAATCAAATCTTCTAAATTATGCCCTCTAAGACCTTATTTATGTAACTATAAAGTTCTAATGTGTAAAACCAAAATGCTCAGAAAAAAAAAAATACTCTGTGCATCAAATAACTGAAAGGGCCCCCTTTCTAGATGAGATTGTCTTCTAAAGGAGAGATTTTGTTCTGCTCTCTTAGAGATAAAGAAAGAGGTTAACTTATTTCTAATTCCAATCAGGGATGACGTGGGCGGGCGCTGAGCTGCGGCTTGGGTAAGGGTTAGTTACACACTAGTTTGCCACCCTTCCTTACCACAGCACGCTTCCACAAGGCTTTCAGTTAAAAGGCTAGCATGTGTTGCTACTTAGATCTAAATGACTGAGGGGGAGTCATTTCTGCTCTTCAGAGATTTCAGTATGATTCAGTATGAATCATGTAACATTTCGCCTTATTCAGCTTCAAAACTTGCACATGCTACAAGGGAGAAGCTGGTCTCACATGTCAAGGTTCATCCTTCCACTCCTGAGCAAATGCTAAAATCCCTTGTGCTCCACAGAAGGTCCAAGTCTGAAATCTCAGCCCTTAGGTGTAAGGGACCCTTGGTAGAAAAGTGGCAAGTGACTATGGGATCCTCATTGTCAATTAGACCTTCACTAATTAGACTTTCAATTCATGTCTGTTTTATTTTTTGATTCTTGTCCTTGGCAATTCTTTGTTTCCTGAATTCCTTGAGAATGTGGAAGATTGCATGTTGCTTTAGAGAAGCTTTCAATCCAGCTGCAAACGTCCTATGCAGCCAGACCTCAGCAAATATCATGTAGGGAAAATCCCCCTGTCTTTGAGGATTATCAGATTTCCAGTTTTGTCACTGCATTCCTGTACAACCAGTACAAGACATGCTGGGAACTCGTTCTGTCAGCAGGGAGCTCTGCCTGTGCCAAGCCTCAATCCTCAGCCTCTAGGCTACACCAGTAATGAGAAATCTCCTGAGGAGAAATGTCTACAATCCTCAGCTGACTTCTGAGAAGCATTCCCTAGAATTTCATCTCATCTAATCCTCTCTGCATGCATAATTATCTGATAACTTTAGTTACATGATTTTAATGTTTTACCTCGCTTTCCCAACTGTCTTTAGTGGGAGTACTGATCTGTAACCAACCACCTTTACTCAGGAGCCGAAATCTTAAGTGGGACAACCCAGTGGATTTTCATCAGTCCTACTCTCTATAGTATTTGACACCATCCAGAAACATGCTCTGCTCCAGCGATGCCTTTATTTCTTCAAATTCCTTTTTTCACCCTTGTAACTAATTCTCTACTTACATATGTCGAAGGATAGCAGTAAATGCCACCCCAAAATATGCTCCTTTGGTGTAATAATTATTTTGAGCTGTAGGTACCTGAAAAACGGCAAATGTGGAGAGAGCCTATATCTGAACTCTGCTTATCTACCTAAAGACAGATCCCCCCAAAAGAATTCAGTTGTTATAAATCCCTTCTCTGGGAGTTTCGTCACCCAGGGAAGACTAATTCCTCACAAGAAAGGCCACTGGAAATCAACACCACAGCCAGACAAACTTTGTCACAAACTATCAGACATCCCATTTATTCTTCTACAAGGCCCATTCATCTTACCTAAAAAACATCTATTCTCCCCTAAGAGGCCTACGTCTCTACTCTCCTTTTCATATTAAGATGGTCTTTGAGTCCGAATTCTAAGGCATCTCAGGAAGTTTACTCATTTTTCCCTGGATATCTCTTCCTGTTGTATGCACATTAATAAACTTCTGTTTGCTTTCTCTCTCTCTCTCTCTTTTTCTATTTATCACAGGGGTCTCAGCTAATGACTCAGAAGAGTAGAGGGAAATTTATCCTCCCCTACCCAACCATCCAGTGAAAGTTTTTAGCCCTCACCCCTCTAATTCATTCTTCATACACTTTGTCCTCAGAGACCTCGTTTTGTGCCATGGCATGATTGTCCTTGCGGATGTTTACAACACGAAATCTACATGTTCCATCCATACGTCTCTTTTTTAATATCTCAATTTTACTGAAAATGTATTTTTATAAACTCATCTTTCATCTTAAATTTCATCCATTTCCTTAATCCTTTATGTCAGTGAATACCAAGCCCAGAATAGTACTTTGTCATACCCCTACTTATTTCTAGCCTTCAGTTTTTTAGGATCCCACCCAAAGTTGTTAATGTTTTGAATCACTTGATAAATAGGTATTAATGAAAAATCTAAATGTGTTTAATGTCAATTCAAACAATCAAAATTTAACTTGAAAAGAGTGTACATATTTTGTCTATAAGGATAAGGGGTCTAAATTATGGCAATTCTTTCCTTTTCATTTTGGAGTCTGTATCTCTATATGACTCAGGTCTCAGGATTCACAGGAACTTTTCTGTATTTATACGGGATATATCTCTTGCTTCTCTCATACATCTTATCAAGAATTTCAAGATACTAGTGAAATAAGTCAATCGGAGAAAGACAACTATCATGTGATCTCCCTGATATGAGGAAGGGGAGATGCAACGTAGGGGGTTTGGGGGGTAGGAAAAGAATTAAGGAAACAAGATGGGATCAGGAGGGAGACAAGCCATAAGAGACTCTTAATCTCACAAAACAAACTGAAGGTTGCTGGGGGGAGGGGGGAAGGGAGAGGGCGGTGGGGTTATGGACATTGGGGAGGGTGTGTGCTATGGTGAGTGCTGTGAAGTGTGTAAACCTGGCGATTCACAGACTGGTACCCCTGGGGCTAATAATACATTACATGTTAATAAAAATAAGTTAAAAAATACAATAAATAAAAATAAAAAAGAATTTCAAGATACTTTTCTAAATACACATTACCACAAAATATGTGTCCTAGAGGAAAAGAAAATGGCTAGTAGAGAAGAGGTGTTAAGAATTTTGTAAACTAACATAATGCATCACAGATTAGGGGAGAAGACATAGTAATAAAATACTATGAAAGCATGTTCTGATGTTCTTGTCATGAAAACCTTCTGGAGGTTCCTATTTTTCAAAAGGATAGATGGTTATTAACAACATCAATAGATTCAAACCTATGGTCAGCAGTTGACTTAAATTTGGGGTAGCAAATGAGATATGAGTTATCACCTTTTTTTTTAATTAACCTGCCAAATTCTACAAAATGCCTCAGTCTTTTCCACTTACAAAACTTACAAAAAAAATATATATATATATATATAAAATATGTGACAGGAGTAATCTCACAAGTTTTTTTTTGAAATCTTTGTGGAAGTACCAACCCTTATAATATCTCTGGAGATGCAGCATTTTATTTTGATTTATTATTTCTGTAGCAAATTGGAGCTCTAAAACTTTCCATTTAGAACATCCAATTAGCATGGCCCTTGTACCGTAGGGTGGAAGCTAACCTGGGATTTGGCCACTTGAATTCCAAAGTAATGCTAAGAGCTGGAGAAATAATCACCATATTTTAAAAGTTCTATTGCTCCCAACACAAAGTGAATTTTATTAGAATATCTTTTATTACCTGGCATCCACAAACTCCCACTCAGATTGGCAATTCAAAGTGGTAATTTAGGGTTCATGGGAACTAAGTTTCGCTCAGAGTCAGTATTTAATACTCTGAAAAGTTTGGCTACTTTTTTTTTTCCTCCATTGTTCAGCTATACACATTAAATATTGTCATAATAATTCCTTAGGAAAAAGGAGGTTCCAAAACGTGTCGTGATGAAAAGTCCTGAGTCATACTGGTTGGATCTAAATTCAGAAATCATCACACTCTTATAATATGACCCTGCCAAAGTAAGCTAACCCCTTTCAGCTTCGGTTACCTTGTCAATGTAATGAACTTGTCAATCCCACCTGACCAATGGAGATTTTTCAATTAAATGAAATGATCTATACAAACACTTTACATACTATCTGACACAGCATAAACACTCAGTACATGCCAAAAGTAATAGCAATGGTCATTAATAATAATGTGAAAATGTGATATTGGTATGGAGTCTAAGTTAAAAGTTCTTCCTCATGTACATATTCCATTGACATCACCCACTTTCATCAAAAGGCTAATCTCCTTTCTTTGCTAATCTCTTTGCACATCTTTTATTATAAATAATCAAGCAGTTTCATTTTCTACTTTTGGAAATAGTTTTTATGGAGGACAATTGAGCTGCAATTCTTTTAACCACATGTTTCTCTATTGTGAATGAAAGAATATATTTAGTGTTCAGTCCTTCTGGGTCAAAGATGCAGCTATTTCTTCCACATCTAAATTTAGAATTTTCAGTCCAATGTGTCTCCTTTCAGCCCCCCACAACCAAAGTGTAATTTTCTCTTTTATTACAGGCATTGTTAACGATTTCATTTGATCCCAACACTGTATTTATCTTGAGTTTTGCTCTACCTCTAAAATGTAGTGGGCTAATTTTAGGACTATACTGAAGGGTTGAAATGTGTTATTTCTAAATATATTCTTGCAGCAAATTTTCATGAATAACAGAATTTAGTATTCCTTCTCCATTATCTGGTTATAACCACTATTACAATGCAGTATTCTTAGAAAAGTCTTTACATTTTAAAATCTGTTACATAAAGTTCCCCCAAAGTGATATAAATACACACCATTCCAAGTCACTAACTGATATCTACCTGAGATGACCTAGTTTTATCATATTCTTACCTTTAAAAAAAGGTAGTATCTAAAAATTTTGATCTTTTGTAGAAATTACTGTAATATTTACTCATATATAGACATTATACTATAAATATACTTTCAAATCGTCTTGTGAATGCTACACATACACTTGGGATTTTGTAAGCCATGCATCTTTCTGTGCACAGGGAAATAACTCTTTTTCTCTCCATTTTCTCTTCTCCCACTCCTTTGGTCAAAATCTCATGTATTTAAACCTATAATCAGAATTTTCTGCTGCTAGTACATCTAAGAGGAACAGTTGAAATATTCAGGAGTCAGCCAAATTCAAACACATTTCAAATGTAAGTCAAGAGGACTACTCAGAATATGAATATGAATCATTAGAAGATTCATAAGAGCCTTAATTTAAGCAATTATTCATTATTAGTATCTATAAAAATAGTATTTAAAATAACAATCCCAAGAATTGTTAAAAAATGGTACTGTGCCAAGCATGGACAGTTGTCTTATATTACACTGCCATTGCAATTTGGTGGAGGAAAAGATGGCTAACTTACTCACATCATATACAAATACACACATAAGCACATATTTACACACACACACAAATACGCAGACTGCATGATACCATTTGTTTATCCTTAAAAAGCAAAATATTAAAACTTTTAGCACACAGTAAAGGGTAATATGTTTATCATATTGAGATAGCTTATAATTTCTTTCTTTTTTTTTTAAGATTTATTTATTTTAGAGAGAGAGAAAGAAAGTGGGAGTTGTGGGGGAAGGAAAGAGAGAATCTCAAGAACCCCACTGAGCACAGAGCCCAGCTCAGGAGCTTGATCTTACAACCCTGAGATCATGACCTGAGCCAAAACCAAGAGTTGGTTGCTCAACTGACTGAACCACCCAGCCACCACAATAGCTTAAAATTTCTTATAATAGTCAATATAAAGGAAATTATCCTCTGTGCAACTGCACTGAAATTCAATATTTCTATACATCAAAAGTCATTCTACAATACTAATAGAAGATATTTTCAAGATAAACCTCTAAAGGTAAGAAGCTAAAATATATAAACATCCCCACACATTATAAAGTACAATAAACACACAATACGCAATTCACAATGAATATGAGAAAGAAAGGAAGTACTAAAAATCATAAACATGCTGCAGAACTTTACTAGAAATAAGAAAGGTGCAAAGAATTAAACTTACTAGAAATAAAGGTGCAAAAAAGTATCACAATATACTTAATATTCATCTTCTGCAAATAGTCATGAAACAAATTTTTAATGTCAGCTCCTTTGTTTTAAAGCCTAATTTATGCCCAATTTATGCTCACCTTATAATCTACCGAACTTCTGGATAACATCATTTACTTGGTTTAATCACCTCAGAGAACCTTTACTCCAGAAGGATAAATGTCTAAGTTGATATGATTGTCATCAGAAAAAATACTCAGTAAGATCACAAGTTTATGAATTTTTTCAAGATTCATTATCCTACCCATTATGTAATCTTTCTTAGTAAATTATCTATGTATACTTTAAAATAACGTATATTCTGTTGTGGTATGACATGTTGCACTTTTCCATTTTGTATTTCAAAAATTATTTACATCAAGTTGGTCAATAGTATTCTAGTCTATGCCCTTGTTTATTTATTTGGCATTCAGAGATTTCAATACCTATTATGTTCATATTTTAGAATATAGAATCAACACAGTGTTTTCCAGTTTATTAAGAATACTTTAATTTACAGGTTTGTTCTGTATAAGTAACTTAGTTTACCTACAAATGAGAAAGAATAAAGAGGTGGAAGTAAGCTTTTGGTCTCTGGGCTCATTCATGCAGCTATACACCATTAGTCTACAGGATTAGGGCTGGGCCCAGCTGGGTTTATTTATTCTTGGTCTAGTAGTTTCAGAAATTACTGAGGGGGATGTTACAGTCTCCAGCTGTGATTGTGAATTTGTCTACTTCTCCATTTAGATTTGTCAAATTTGGTCTATTTTTAAAGCTCTGATATTATGTACATACATATTTAGGACTGTCATATTTTTCTGGTGAATTGAATTTTTGCCATTATGAAATGTCCTTCCTTGTCTCTGATAATACTCTTTACAGCCATACCAACTTTCTTCTGCTTCCTCTTAGCATGGTATATATTTTCCCTATACTTTTTACTGTTAGCATTTTTATCTCTTTGATACCGAATAAAATCAAGGCTTGCTCTTTTATTCAGCCTGACAACTTTTTTTTTTTTTTGAGTGCTTAATACATTTACATTTAATGTAATCACAATACAGTTGCTTTTTAAAATTGTTGTTGTTGTTATTTAGAGAGAGAGAAGGAGAGAGTGCATGCGCTTGCCAGCCAGGGTGGAGAGGCAGAGGAAAGGGAAAGAGAATTCTAAACAGGCTCACTGTCAGCACAGAGACCTATGCAGGGCTCAATCTCAGGACCCTCAGATCATGACCTGCGCTAAATCAAGAGATGGAAGATTAACTGACTGAACCACCCAGGTGCCCCTTAAATTGCTTTTTTGTTGTTCTATTTTTAAAAAAAAATCTATTTTCCTTCTAATTATTCCTTTTGAATTACTTAAAGACATTTAGCATTCTATTTAGGTTTCTTCTATTCCAATCCTTGGCCAAAGACAGGCATTTTAACCTTTGATCATAAATTTATGCATAATCCCATTCAGACTCTGTCCATTCCCTCCTTCCCTCCTGCAGTTTCCACTTCTCTTCAACCTGAGCAGCAAATTTCAGCTACTTCAGCAGCCCTCCTCTCCAATCTTTTCAGCTTACACTCACCTTCCTTAGGCAAAAGGCTGAGATATTTGAGTGACTTACATTATTTGTTTTCCTTTTCTTAAGGACCCAAGATTTTTACTTCTCTTTATATAATGTTTGCAAACAACTGAACCATACATTTTATTCAGTTTCACAGATGTTACAGCACCATAGGCAAGTCAAGTACCAGTTACTATGTTATGGTTGGAAGAAAAAATGTTCTGGACCTACTTTTCAGATGGATACTAATTATCAGTAGAAGAGGTCCTGAACCTTCTTAAAAACCCAGCATTACCTGTATCTACTCTGGGGGCCTGCCAGAGTTTTGTGCCCTTTTTTTCCCCCCTCCCCAAATATACTTCTGTTCCATGGAGTGTGAGCTACATTGTAAGGAACAAGTGATGGGAGATCTTGCATCACTACCAGGATTTTCTGCATACCTCTTTTTTTTTTTTTTTTTTTTTTTTTTGCTTCCAGGTCACATCTAAGAGAGACAGTCCTTAAGTAATGCAGTAAAGGGGTCATAAGAGGATACCCATACATAGGAAATGTTGTCAGTAAAACCAAAGCATGTCCATAAAGTGCTGTGTCTCTTCCTACAGGATGGGAGGTGCAAGTGCAGCATCTGGCCTCTCATTTTTTTTTTTTTTTAAGATTTTATTTATTTATTTGACAGAGAGAAATCACAAGTAGATGGAGAGGCAGGCAGAGAGAGAGAGAGGGAGGAGGAAGCAGGCGCACCGCTGAGCAGAGAGCCTGATGCAGGACTCGATCCCAGGACCCTGAGATCATGACCTGAGCCGAAGGCAGCGGCTTAACCCACTGAGCCACCCAGGCGCCCTGGCCTCTCATTTTAATTGAATATTTGCTTCATTTAAATTTAGCAGACATCTTATGATTTTACTTATGATCATAAGTATTCTTATGATTAATTGTCCAACCCACTATTTGTTTTTTATTTGTTTCATTTTTCTTTAGTTCCATTTTTTCCTTCTGTCCTACTTGCTTATCAGAGCAATTATATTTCATGTTCTACTTTATCTCTTCTATTTGTATTTCAGATACACATTTTTGTTTTATTTATTAATATTTTATTGGTTCATAAGGGGATTAAAACATTCATGCTGTATTCGTGCCATCTTACTATGAATATTATATCACTTGGAATATAATGTAGACTATAAACACCTTCTACTCCATTACAATTTGGTCCCTTGTTCTTCTGTGACCCTGGTATTTCTATTGATTTCAAGCAACCTATTTCCATTTCAGCATCCCTATCATCATCTCTGAGCTACAGAGAATTAGGACTAGAAGAACATTGTACGCTCCTCACCAATTCATCAGTTTAAAAATTGGTGTAAAGGTCTTTTTAAGAGTATTTTTAGAAGATGACTAAGCAGGTTCTATATAATATTTCCATTGCAACACTCTCACCTCTCTGGCCATCAACTATTATATGCCAGGGAGAAGCTGACATTTCAAGTTCATTAACTGTATGCCATCACGGAGTTCAAGTTCAACTTATCTCTAGCAGATTATTAAAAAACTATTCCCCTGGGCTTCAGCCAAGATATTGAAATTCTAATCCCTTGTAACCACTTCCATATTAATACAGTAATCCTATTGAGCCTTGCATTTCTCCTCCTTGGTACAACACCTTCAGTATCTAATCTTATGTGTACTGTCCACTGACATTGGTGAAAACTTGCCATTATTTCAGTGTATAGTTTTCACCTTCATGGGCATTCCTTGTGATTCCCATGTGAACTATGTTGAATGCCATAGACTGAATGTCTGTCTCCTTCTCCCATTGCCCACCCTCACCCCCACCAAATTTATATGTTGAAATCCTTACTACAATGTGATGGAATTAGGAAGTAAAGCCTTTGGGAGATAACTAGGTCATGAGGGTAGAATTCTCATGAATGAAATTGGTGCCATTATAAAAGAGACCTCTTGCACTTTCTACCAGGTGAGGACACAGTGAGATAAAAAGCAGAAGGCGTTCCCTTCAGCAGCACTTGACCATGTTGGCTCCATGATCTTAAACTTCCAGCCTCTAGAACTCTGAGAAATAAATTTCTGTTATTTATAAGCCAAGTAGGCTATGACACCTTGTTACAGCAGCCGAAATAGACATTGAGTATCCAACTTAATTCATGGACACGGATGAAACATGTGGTGGTAGGATGAATACTAAGGAGAATCAGCATCACTGTCTTAGGTATAGTGCTTAAAAGACTTAAGATAGACAAAAATCATTTCCCTACGTACGTCTGAAAGAGCTTCTTTTGCTACAGTTACAGAATTTCAGATAGACCTGTGGTTAAGGTTTCTGTGTTTCACCCTTATCTACTCAGATGTCTCTGTCCCATATTTCATCATCCCATTTCTCCTCCACTTGTGTATTTCCTTACTATGAGAAATCAGGGAAGGTTTCTGAATCCATGGCACCTTCAGAATAATTTCACATGTGAATGTTCATCTCCATCACATCCATGTCTAGCTGCAAGAGGAGAAAGTAGAATGTGAAGAATCGTCTGCCTAATGTTTTAATGTTCAGACATAGAGATGGAACCCATTAGTTCCATACATATGCCACTTACGAGAACTCGTTGGCATGCGACACCTCAGCATGAAAAAAAACTAAGGAAATAGAGTCAAACTGAGCAAATACATGGAGAGTCCCCACTTTATTACTCTGGAGGAAGGTAATAACTATCATTTAAAATGTATTATTCCTACATGTTCTGTGAATTTACACATTCCAAAATCAGGAAAGGTGGATACATATGTTTTCTGAGGTGCATTTGTATTACGTATTTTATATCTTAGGTGATGTGTTAGTTTTCTATCACTGCTATAGGTACAACAAGCTTAGTGGCTTAACACAATTTTATTCTCTTATACTTCTGGAGGTCTTTAGTCTAATAAAAGTTTTGGCAGTGTTATGTTCCTTCTAGAGGCTTCAGGAGAAAAATTGGTTTCTTTCACTTTTGCAGCTTCTAGATGCCTTCTAGATGCGCTTCTTGGTTGATGGCCCCTTCTATCTTCCAAGTGTATCATTCCAGCCGCTATTTCCATTGTCCCATCTCCTTCTCCTGCTTTTGTTATTTTTGCCCCTTATATAGACCATTGTGATTAATCAAGCCCACCTGGATGATCCAGGATAACCATCCTACCTCAAGGTATTTTAACTTATTTCCATCTGTAGAAGTCAATTTTACTATGTGATATAACAGTCTTACTTAACCAATCTTTACTATATAAGGCAACACATGGGAATTAGCATACAGATATCTTCGCGGGTCCATTTTTTGGCCTAATACAAGTGGCATACTGTTTACATATAATTACCTTATGTTGTTACATACCTACATTACAGTGTAATCATAAAGGTGTCTTACATAGAAAATCTAGATAGGTTTATAAATCAATGAAAGTTCTGAAAGAATCTTTAAAAAATGAAGAATAAAATAGAAACTGGCATAGTATTATTGATCATGCTGATGTCCACTTAGCTCTGTCAGATATAGTATATATAATATGTAGCTAATTAAAATTAATTTAATTAACTTGCTAAAATTTAATGTAAGCAGAATAAACATGGTGGCATATTGTAAGAATTCCACCCTTGCCCTAGGGAGATTATCCAAAATTATCCAAAGCAAGTAAAGAAATGAAACCGCATACTCTATTTTCAGGGCAAGTAAGAGCAAGCAACTATTCAAGCCTTAAAAATAGGTGTGAGGGCAACTTAATTGAATGTTAAATGTTAAATGTTCGGCTTCCTAGAATAAAGCACACTTAGTCATCATGTATTATTCTCTTTACAAATATTGCTGGATGTTGTTGGCTAATATTTAATTAGAGATGTTATATCCATATTCTTAAATTATATTAAGCTGTAGTTATCTTCTTATAGAGTCTTTGATTTGAAAAGCAAGGAATGCCGACCTAAAAAAAAATGAGGTGTGCAGTTTTCCCTCCTCTTTAATTTTTGGGAAGATTTTGGGTAGAACTGGTACTATTTTTTCTTGAGTGTTTGCAAGAATGCATAAAGGGAAGACAAGGTGAAGAAACATAGGGCAAAGGCCATATAGAAATGAGGGATCTGACTGATGCATTTACATGCCAAAGAACACCAGAGATTGCCAGCCAACTACAGAAAGCTACCAAGAGGCAAAGAAAGATCTCCCTAGAGGTCTCAGAGGGAGCACCATCCCTCAATACACCTTGATTTTGGAATTTCTAGTCTCTAGAACTAATATATTTCTGTCATTTTGAGTCACCTGGTTTACGGTACTATTACAACAGCCCTAGAAAACTAATATGGAAGGCAAATGGTAAAATATGAAAGGAAAAAAATATGTTCAAAAGTGGTACATAATTATCCAAAGAGGAAGTACAAATATCTCTTAATCAGATAAAATACTATGATCAATTTCATTCACAGCAGGAAAAATGCAAACTAAAATTGCATTCCATTTCATTTTTTACTTTCCAGATTGGCAAAAAACTCAATATATTATAGCATGCCTTGTTGGCAAGTGTATAGGGAAATAGGCATTCTCATGGATTCTTGGAGGAAGTTTATAAATTTTAATACAAATCTATCAATATCATCTATGGCAATCTCTGCCACCAAATTAAAAGGGGGGGGGCAAACCCTCTGATCAAGAAATTCCACTTCAAAGAATTTATTCTATAGCTCTTCTGCACAGATATAAAATGAGTTACTTGCAAATTTTTTGTTTCCAGCAAAATACTGGAAATTACTTTATTTTATTTATTTTTTTTTAAAGATTTTATTTATTCATTTGACAGTGAGAGAGATCACAAATAGGCAGAGAGACAGACAGAGAGAGAGATGAGGAGATGCAGGCTCCCTGCTGAGCAGAGAGCCCCATGCGGGACTTGATCCCAGGCCCCTGGGATCATGACCTGAGCCGAAGGTAGAGGCTTAACCCACTGAGCCACCCAGGCGCCCCCTGGAAATTATTTTAATGCCTATCAATACATAACTGGTTTAATGAGCCACTATAAATCCACAAAAGGGTATAACATAAGGCTATAAAACAAAATAAGAAAACTCCATATGTGTTGAATATAAAATGCTCTCCTTAGATGCATATTTAAGAGAAAAACACAAGATTGGAATAATGTGTATGGTTTATGGTTTATTACCATTTACATTAAAAATAAGAAATCAGTAGTTTATATTTTTAAATATTTGTATAGGTATTTTTATTACATATGTATAAAATTTTTCCAGAAGAAAAAATTATTAATAATATTGTTGACCTATATTAATTTGTGTGGTTGAGGGACTAAAATAATTTTGCTTTGGGACGCCTGGGTGGCTCAGTGGTTAAAGCCTCTGCCTTTGGCTCAGGTCATGATCCCAGGGTCCTGGGATTGAGCCCCGCATCGGGCTTCTGCTCAGCAGGGAGCCTGCCTCCTCCTCCTCTCTCTCTCTCTCTCTCTCTCTCTGTCTGCCTCTCTGCCTACTTATGATTTGTCAAATAAACAAATAAAAATCTTTAAAAAAAAAGAATAATTTTGCTTTGCTATTTTGTACATTTCAAATTTTGAATATTAATAGTGATTTCTTTATTAAAAATTTAGAGAAAAATAGTATTTGATATAATTCAGCACAATTTTATTATGCATGACATCATGTAGAGTTCTTTGGTTTAATTTTATTAATGTAACAAATACTTAAATGGTACTCTCTCTGTGCCAGTTACTATTCTAAGATTTTTGGCCTCGTGTGGGTCTGGTGAACGGCAGTCTAGCAGTCACACAGTGTAGAGGTGGGCATTTATCCAAAGTGATTGATGCTGAGAATTTGAAAACAAAGAAACATTTACTGCTAGCAGCTAATAAGTAGGAGGTCTACTGTTTTATTTTAAAGGATTACAAAAGTGATTAAAGTTCAATTTTCACCTTGAAGGTCTCACAAACTAATTTATTACTGAAGTGAACATTTATAACCTTAGCTACCAATGGCTGCTCTATTCAGATTCTTCTCCTTGGCCTAACTTGTGACATTGTGGCCTTTGGTTTATCTACTTAACAGTAAATTATTAAAGTTCAAATTTCGCTGGTTCTATGAGTCCTCAAAGTAACTAATATCCCTGGTATTATATGTATTATCATTGCATAAGATTATAGGGGATGATTCTTGATGAGTTTCCTGTGTGTCTGTATGTTTTGTGAAAAAGCATTAATGGCTATTCTGGACTGTTTTTTTTTTTTTTTTTTTTTTTTTTTCCAAAGGTATGACCAGGATTCATCACCTGTGACACAAACCACTATGTATGCAACATCCAGTGACCCTTCCTCTGCATCTCCCACTATGGGACCTAGAGGACAAGAGAAAATAGATGCAAAAATGAAGTTCACACTGACTGCTATGCTCTTGTCTCTGACTCAGGACTCACCAGTCTCCTGCTAACATCTATGAAACTGTGGCAAGCTAAAATGATTAGTTGCATTAAGGCAAAAATCTCATACCTCCAAAAGTTTTGCTAGTGATTTTCAAAGAAATACTTTTCTTTCTTCCTTCCTTCCTTTCTTTCTTTCTTTTCATAAGAGTACTTCTAGATACAAAACATGGACTCTTATTACAACAAATAATTAATTATACATTTTACTTATTTTTTGAAAAAAGTATCTAGCAAACCTTAAAATTTTGTGAATGGTTCTAAAAATTTTAGAGGTGCACAGACACATACACCTTAATACGTACTACTTCAAAAAATTCTATAATATGCCTATCATTCATATTTCCAAGCAAGTAATTTAATTTGAAAGAAATGGGTTTAAAGCCAAAAGAAGCATTTTTTGTTTTCCATCCATTTATTTAAAAAAACTTATAGTGCTAAGGTTATTTGATTCATTGTATAGATTCTTATTCATAAGTGAAATTATGACTAAGAATAAAATCATTACTAAGCTAGTTCACTTATCTTGATGTTATAAATCAAAGACACACACATGTATGTATGTGGAAAATATGTAATTTGGGGGAATCTGTATTTTTAAAATATTTGTAGGTTTTAAGAAAGGATTCATCTTCTATAATGTAATTCAGATGTACATTATAGGAGTTGCAACATGTTTCATTTCCAAAACCTCCACTTTTAAGGAACTAGCCTAAGAATATAATTAAAAACAGAAAATGATGTAAGCAAAGTATTATATAACACATGTATCTTCAACAGGATAAAATTATAGGAATTCTGGGGCACCTGGGTGGCTCAGTGGGTTGGGCCACTGCCTTTGACTTGGGTCATGATCTCAGGGTCCTGGGATCGAGTCCCACGTTGGGCTCTCTGCTCAGCGGGAAGCCTGCTTCCCCCGCCTCTCCACCTACTTGTGATCTCTCTCTCTCTGTCAGATAAATAAATAAAATCTTTAAAAAAAAACAACTATAGGAATTCTGCATATCTCACAGTCAAAATATTGTAAAAATACACATATTTAACATCTGAGTCTATTAACAATTATTTGTACTAAATTATGGGTGATTTTTCCATTTTTTAAAATTCTTTTCATTATGTTTGTATATTATTTGCATTAATAAAAAAGAAAACAAAAATAAAAAATTATCTCCTTCAAGTCTAAAACACCATATGATTTTTGTAATTTATAAAACAGTTAAAGATAATCATTTTCTAATTTATTTTCTTGTTATAGAAATGGGTAAAGAGGAGAACACGGGCAGCAACCTCTTCGACCTCTGCCGCAGCAACATCTTCCTAGGAACAACGCAAAAGGCAAGGGAAGCAAGGGAAAAAATGAACTACTGGGATTTCATCAAGATCAAAAGCTTTTGCACAGCAAAGGAAACAGTTAACAAAATCAAAAGACAACTGACAGAATGGGAGAAGATATTTGCAAACGACATATCAGATAAAGGACTAGTGTCCAGGATCTATAAAGAACTTAGCAAACTCAACACCCAAAGAACAAATAATCCAATCAAGAAATGGGCAGAAGACATGAACAGACATTTCTGCAAAGAAGACATCCAGATGGCCAACAGACACATGAAAAAGTGCTCCATATCACTCGGCATCAGGGAAATACAAATCAAAACCACAATGAGATATCACCTCACACCAGTCAGAATGGCTAAAATCAACAAGTCAGGAAATGACAGATGCTGGCGAGGATGCGGAGAAAGGGGAACCCTCCTACACTGTTGGTGGGAATGCAAGCTGGTGCAGCCACTCTGGAAAACAGCATGGAGGTTCCTCAAAATGTTGAAAATAGAACTGCCCTATGACCCAGCAATGGCACTATTGGGTATTTACCCTAAAGATACAAATGTAGTGATCCAAAGGGACACATGCACCCGAATGTTTATAGCAGCAATGTCCACAATAGCCAAACTATGGAAAGAACCTAGATGTCCATCAACAGATGAATGGATCAAGAAGATGTGGTATATATACACAATGGAATACTATGCAGCCATCAAAAGAAATGAAATCTTGCCATTTGCAACAACATGGATGGAACTAGAGCGTATCATGCTTAGCGAAATAAGTCAAGCAGAGAAAGACAACTATCATATGATCTCCCTGATATGAGGAAGTGGTGATGCAACATGGAGGCTTAAGTGGGTAGAAGAATAAATGAAACAAGATGGGATTGGGAGGGAGACAAACCATAAGTGACTCTTAATCTCACAAAACAAACTGAGGGTTGCCGGGGGGAGGGGGTTGGGGAGAAGGGGGTGGGATTATGGACATTGGGGAGGGTATGTGATTTGGTGAGTGCTGTGAAGTGTGTAAACCTGGTGATTCACAGACCTGTACCCCTGGGGATAAAAATATATGTTTATAAAAAATACAAAATTAAAAAAAAATAAAATAAAATAAATAAATAAATAAAATCTTTAAAAAAAAATAAAAAAAAAAAAAAAAAAAAGAAATGGGTAAAGAACTGATTATCCTTTGAAACTCCCTAGAAGTATCCAAGTATCCAAGAATAAAGTATTTAAGTAGGATGAAACAACTTAAACTTATGTGAAAAAAGGAATACTTTTTCATAATTTCAGTATATTAAAACGAAAACTTACTTTGTTTTTGTAAAGTGAAAACACATGAACATCTAGAAGTTCCTTTTATCAATTATTTTTCCCTAAATAATCTGTCCTTGTTTTCTGTCTCTCAAATCATTCTAAGTACTTTATAAACACTAACTCAGCTAATTCTCTGAGCACTTCTATGAGGTAGGTATTCTTATCTACATTCACAGATATGAAATCTGAGTCTCAGAGAATTTCATTAACTTCCCTAACGTCATATTTCTGATAAACAAGACATTTTAACTAACATAGAATTATAAATTTTGGTAATAATATTTTAACTATTAATGTTTTAAATTACATATTATATCATCAGTGGTTTGGTCAAAAGGTATATATACTTTTTTTTTTCAAATAGTAAATTCATGAGGATATTACACTAATCAATATTTCACTTATCATTTTTATTTTATCTTAATATATATTTATTCTTTTTTTATTATTATGTTCAGTTAGCCACCATATATATTTATTCTGTGGATATAAAACATATACAATTAAGATAAAAGTAAGTTACAAATACATTAAATAAAAAAATCCTGGAACCCTGTGATCTTCAAAATGCAAAAGATATATCCTTAGAAATATATATATTAGAAAAATTGTTCTTTAATAATGTAATAATTAGATGTATTTTTCCAACATTTCCTTATTTGAGTTTCTAACAACAGCAAATCCAGCACTGCACAAAGCCTCCCAATAATTCAGACTGAATTCAAAACTGATAGCTGACTACAAGAAGAGCATGCCTTCCACAGAGGAGAATAAAATGTCTCAGATAACATGTTAACCATGAAGAACAATTTTTGCTAACACAATGCCTTTTACCCCCATTTTTGAACAAGGGAATTGTGAGTTATGGGATACCCTGGAAAAAATGGTCTTTTCAGAATATTTCAGTATAAGCTTATGTGAGACTTTCAAATTACAGGTTTAAAAAAAAGATATTTTTGGAGCACCTGGGTGGCTCAGTGGGTTAGGCCTCTGTCTTCGGGTCAGGTCATGGTCTTAGGTCCCTGGGATTGAGCACCACCACATCAGGTTCTCTGCTCAGTGGGAAGCCTGCTTCGCCCTCTCCCTCTGCCTGCCTCTTTGCCTACCTGTGATCTCTCTCTCTCTCCGTCGAATAAATAAATAAAATCTTAAAAAAAAAGATATTTTTCATAAGCTTGCTTCATTTTATTTTAATTCTCTATGTCCTCATATAGCATTAATTTTTTTTCTTTTTTAAAAAATTTTACATAGCTGTTTATTTTAATGGTTTGTAAATGACAGAGAGTTGTTCAGTGTATTTAGTCAACAAGCTACATGTAAAATAGTTAGCTTATTTTAAAATAATCAGGTGAAAGAATAAAGAAAAAAAAAGTGATGACATATGTTACTTGAGCCTCTATAGGGATACAGGTCTTTAAAGCAACTCTTGAAGGATAATCAGTTTAATAAAACCTCTGCCAACTACTTGGACTATTAGGACAGCATTTTCTGTAAGGTATTTGCTCATGTTTGATTCATTTGTAGAAGGAATCCTGCTGCTATGCTTCCTTCTAGAATCCTTGACCTTTTACTGAACTCCAGTGAGTTACTACCATTAAATGGCCTATTGCTATTTAGAACAAAGCATACAGAGACCACTAGAATGGATCAAGGGAACTCCAAATATGGTATTTCACAATTATACTGTAAGTAAGCCGAAATAATATAGAACATCAATTTTATTTTAATAGAGAAAATTGTTAGAGAAATTATATTAATTATATAATTACACAGTAATGTCATCTATATGTTTTGTGCTTTAAAAATAAAACCCTAATTACAACAGTCACAAAAGCAAAGATAGTCATTCTAGTATTAGGAAGATTAAAAAAAAATCATTTTAGGCTGACCTTCTGGTTAACAAAATACTCAGATTTGAGACTTCTGCTCAGCAAGTTTCCTTGCACCTTGATTTAGTGCTCCTAAGAGATCTATGACTAGACGATTGCTCACCACAAGACTCCCTAATTTGTTCCAAATTATCACAATTAAGGAAGGAGCTTTAAAGCTTCCATCATTACACAAAAGCTGCATTTGGTTTCATAGTATTCTGCTCTGGCATTATAATTAGATAGTTTTAGGGTATTTCACTCCCTTTGAAAAATGAAAACTGGAGTAATTGGTCAACAACTGCAAAGCTATATTTAAGATATTATTCTACTCGTGGGTTATCAGAGTATTGTAATTTTGCCACAAAATTCACTCAGGATTGAAATTAATATTTTTAGTTTCCATTAAACATTAAAGTAATTTAAAATAACATTTATTGCATTTCTTAATGGAAATAGCTAATCTTAGAAAACATTCTATATTTCAGTTGAACATAAATAGTATAAACCACATTTATAATTTTTAAAACAAATTGAGAGAGCAAAGAATGGGAAATTCATAAGTAACTCTCAAATGTTTGTTAGATGATCTCAGATAATACTTGATTAGTAACCACTTAAAAGAATTTGTAATGAGAAAATAATCAGAGTAGTACACAGAGTATGTTCAACATTATATAGGAAATGTTCATAAAAACCTTATTTATAACATGTAAAATGTAGAAATCTAAATGCCTCAAAACAGGTAAATGAAGTTAAATGAACTGTATTACAGAATGCTGTAGAGACAATATAAAAACAACGACAATTCAGACTTTGAAGAATATTTTACAGAATAAAAATTTGGTTATGTATTTAAAAGGTAGTGCAGAGTGTTCTCCTAATTAACAATATCAAATATTCGGGCACCTGGGTGGCTCAGTGGGTTGAGTCTCTGCTTTCTGCTCGGGTTGTGATCTCAGGGTTCTGGGATGGAGTCCCACATGGGGCTCTCTGCTCAGCAGGGAGCCTGCTTTCTCCCCCACCTGCCTGCCTCTCTGCCTACTTGTGATCTTTGTCAAATAAATAAATAAAACCTTTAAAAAATAAAGTAAGAATATAAAATATTAAATTTCATATATTTATAGAAAATAAAAGAAACAAAAACAATGAACAATTTCTTTGCCTTGTGTGATTAATGGATTTGCTTTTTGCTTTTATACTATTTCTTTTCTTCTCTCTCCAAATCTTCAATTAATATTCTTCATAATTTAAAAATTGGAAAATACTCAAAGTACTTTACATTTTACCTTCTCTATATTGTTTTTAAACATAAAAAGAAAAGTCCTGGGTTTAGAAACTAAAAATTTCAATCTATACTGTTTATATCTCATAGAAGGAGTCATATCTTTTTCTTTTTAGTGCCTTACTTCTGATTTGTTTATGGAACATTTACATTTACATATTGCCCTCAACTTAAATTGTAAAATTACTGATGGATTGTGAAGATGTGCCAATGACCACAATTGCCAGATTTTTAATTTCTCAAGTTAATTAGCTCGCTTTAAGTTGTAAAGTGCAATACATAAATGTTGCTGTCAAAGCAGCTTAGATTTTAGATTCCAGTTCTGTGACTTAATTACGTTAATGTATAATCTAGGACAAATTAAGTGAACATTATAAAAATAGGAATAATTAAGTAACTTATTATAGTTTTTTTTTTTTTGATCTGTGTATATATGTGTGAGAAAGAGGAAAAAAAATACATTGGTTTATATACTAGTCAGGGTTCTCCTGAGAAACATAATTAACAGGAGAAATGTACATATAGAGAGAGTGAGAGAAAACATAATTAATTGGTTTTCCTGAGAGTGTAAAGTTGTTGAATCTCAGGAAAGTATCCAAAGGCAGAGCATCTGGAGACCCAGAAGAGCCAATGTTGCAGTTGAAGTTTGAAAAAAGTCCTGACATAATCTTGCTCAGGAGAAGGAGGGAATTCTTTCATTCCATTCAGGCTTTCAACCAATTGGATGAGGTCTATCAGCATGTGGAGGGCAATGTGCTTTACTAAGTTCACTGATTTAAATATTAATTTTATTCAAAAACACCCTCATAGGAGTATCTAGAATATCTGACCACATATCTTAAGCACTGTGGCTCAACCAAGTTGGAATTAACCATCACAGTTCATGTGTCACATGATTTCTAGTAAACACTCTAGATATTGTTAATATCAGCTTTTCAGACTAACTTGGTAATCAGCTTTATGACTGGTCTTGCTTCAATAACCCTAACTAAAATTTAGCTACTTTACACACTATTTATATACTTTATAAAATAGAGCTACTTGATAAGTACTAGAAATAGGAGAATCTATAAATTTTTAAAAAGAAAAAGAGAAAGGAAGAAAACTAGGAAGGGAAGGAGGAAGGAAGGGAAAGAAGGAAAAGAAGCAGGAAAGAAACAAAAAAAGTGTACTTCTTTACATTTTTGTCTAAATTTCTTTTTTTTTTTAAGATTTTATTTATTTATTTGACAGATCACAAGTGGGCAGAGAGGCAGGCAGAGAGAGAGAGAGAGGGAGAAGCAGGCTCCCTGCTGAGCGGAAAGCCTGATGCGGGACTCGATCCCAGGACCCTGGGATCATGACCTGAGCTGAAGGCAGAGGCTTTAACCCACTGAGCCACCCAGGTGCCCTTAAATTTCTTGAAGTTACAGAAATAAATATCAGGAATGTTAAAAAACGCACTTGAACTTCTTTCATATTCAAAACTGTGCCATAACCTCTCTCAAAATTTTTCAGAAATAAATGCTCTCTTATTTAATATCAAAGGATAAGATACAAAAAAAAAAATTAGTTTGCCAAACCATGGTAGTAGAACATGAATAAAATTTGTCTTTCCTGCTAAGGTTTGTATTATTAGAACTCTGTCCTTTCATGTAAGTCAGACATCTGTGGGTTACTCATCAATTCAGTGTTTTCCAGAATCTAAACAACAAGGATCTTTTCAAAAGATGTCACCTTCTTCAGAGCACACTTGAGATTTTAATGTGTCATAAACACTTCTGCTAGTTATTTGATGCTAAGATCTTCTGGTCTAGTAGATTGCAAAGTGCACCAGCTATTTTTATTTTTGAAATATTTACAAGCAGAAACTTATGTTCTTCAGGTTGCTGTCTAATTCTGCAGCAAAACTGTACTGCTATAATTTTTCTTCACCATAACTGTGAAGAGCAAATATCTCTAGGATCAGAAGTTCTCATTCTCTGTACATTCACTTGTGTACTGGCGCATATCTTCTGCTAGGTTCCTGAGGAGCAGTTTATAAGAGGTCAATCTTCTAATATTTACACGTGAAGTTCTTTATTCTGTTTTTCACTCCTCTTTTATAGCTTCCTATGCCGTTGAGAATTCCCAGGCAATTTCCATTTTTGCTCCATTGTCATTTGCATTTGGCTCCTCCAGCCCCAACCCCTGATACTTATAGCATCTTTTCATCATTCCAGGTGTTCTAATATTCTTCATAGGACTTCTTGAAATGGATTTTTTTCCCCTGCTGTGTTTGGGTTTCTATCAATCTGGAAAACCAAAACTTTCTTCTTTGGAAAATTTTGTTTTATTATCATCTTGAACATTTTAATCTTTCCTTTTTCTCTGTCATTCTTTCTGTAAATTCTAGCATAATAATGCAGATGTTGTGCTTTTTGAACTGATCCTACAAGACTTGTTTCATTCATTATTTTCTTATATTTCATTTTAATATCTTGGATGTTTCCTGAGGTTTAGTCTACCATTCTGTTACTAAAGGTCCTTTAATTTCTTTCATGAACTTTCATGGGGCTTGAGGCAAAAATAAAAATGGAGAGCTGGATACTATATGTCCATATATAAAAAATTGTCAATCATGCTAACATAATCTGAAAAATACATTCTAGCCTCCTACCTTGATAAAAAGGTATTATGAAACCTGGCTGGCCATATTAAAATTTGGAATTCTCAAACTCCTTGGAATTCCATGCCAAGATATAATGGTACACAGGGATAACCCTCTTCCACTCTACCACCTGACTCTCTTCTCTGCATATACCCACCTCTGTTTTACACATTATAGTGCCTCACCATATGCATGCAAACATCTCTACCACATTCAAGTTCAATCTGTATTCTTTACAAACATCTGGCCACCTTGGGCCTAGGGGGGCATACATTGGTAGCATGGTCCATATTCAGAGGAAATCTAACAAGAGCCTTGTATTATCCTGGAAAGTAGTAGTAGTAGGGCATTTGAGAGTCCTAGTTACATGGAAGGCTGGAGTGGGGTCTTAGGCTCTGGGTAGGCACAACTTTGCTCACTGAAAAGTGTTATCCTGGGAAGAGTTATGCCTTACTAAAGACAAAATAGAGTCTTCTAAAATATGGCACCAGTATAAGGTGGCCTGGTCTTACAGAAAGCTTTTAAGCAATAACTAAATTACTCCAGTCAATCACTGTAGAGACAGTTAAGGACTGTCTACCACCCACACCAACCAAAGTCAAGAAGGGTGAATAGACTTCTACCCTTCTCAGGTTCTAAAGATATGCCCAACACACCCATCCTCCTCTTAGGTAGTGTCAGAGAATAGGTAGTAAGCCAGGGACTTCATTTTCTTGGCAGATAATAAGCTTCCTGTCCCCATCTACAGTGTTAATGCAGACCATGTGGAGAGCCTGGATTTCCACCTCCACCCAGCAGAATGAGACTCTCTTCCCATTCCCATGGTAATAGTGTCAGAGAAAGCCTGGTGGAAAGTCACAACTTTTACCACTAGCTAATGATTAATGAGGCCAGTCTGACTATGCTGTGATCCACACAATGAGCTGGAATTTCTATCTCAATCCCAGATGAGCAGAAATGAGACACCATCCCACTACCTGCGACAATGTCAGTGGAGGACAAGTTGTAAACCTGAACTTCTACCTCCGCCCGACATAACAATGCAGCAAACATCTTTTTACTGCCAGAAGAGAATCAGAGAAAACCAGCTAAAACAGGTTTAAATAAAATCCAAAAAATCAGAATATAATATAAAAATGTTCATATTCCAATAGAAAATCACTTGTCATACCAAGAACAAAAATGATTTCAAGTTAACTGATGAAAGATAATAACTATCAACATCAAGGTGGCAGATTTGGGGAAGTATCTGTCAACTATTTTAAAGAAAAATGTAAAAATGTTTCAATAACAATTAGGAACATACTTAAAACAATGAAATGAAAGAAATACCCAGAAAGGAAATACAAAGTTTCAGTGAAGACACAGAAGATATAAAGAAGAACCAAATGGAAAATCATTTTTAAATTACAAAAATAACCAACATAAAAAAGCTCAGATGATGAATTTAACAGCTGAATGAATTATGAAGAGGAAAGCATCAGTAAACTGGAAGATGAAACATTCATAATTCATATGAATTATGTCATCTGAACAGAGAGAGGGAAAAAATAGTCTCAAAGATAGCTAGCACTCTCTTAATCCATTAGGTCTTCTATAACAGAATACCACAGGTTGGGTTGCTTATAAACAACAGAAATTTGTTTCTCATGGTTCTGGAAACTGGGATGTCCATGATCAAGGCACCATCAAACTCAGCGTATGACGAGAGCACACTTCCTGGTTTGTGGATGGAGTTCTTTTCCCTGGGTCCTCACGTGGCAAAAGCAGTGAGAAACTCTCTGGGGTTCCTTTTGTAAGAACACTAATCACTTTCTTAAGGTCCTACCTCCCGATACCATCACACTGGAGATTAGGATTTCAATATATGAATTTTGGGGTGACACAAACATTCAACCTAAGCAGGCACTAAAACAAAAGATCTAGCATTTGTGCCACTGCAGTCCTGGATCAAGAAAGTAAAGTGGATGGAATTGAAATAATCTTTGAAGAAATAATGGCTGAAAACTCAGATTTGACATGAGACAAAAATACAGATTCAAGAAACTCAGAGGATCCCAAACAAGATATACCCAAAGTAATCCATGCCATGACATAGTATAATAACATTTCTAAAAACTAAAGACAAATAATATATAAAGTGGCCAGAGTGGTCACAAGGTCACAAGATACATGGCATGTTTTTAAATTCTATATACATTTAGTGGATATGTGGACAACTACATTAGAAATATAATTTATGATTACTCAAAAATAATGGATATTATGTGTAAATTTAATAAAACATGTATAGGGCTTATATGCTACAAACTGTATAATGCTGATAAAGAAATTTTAAAAAATGTAAATAACTGGGGAGATATACAGTTGACTCTTGAACAACATGGAGATCAGGGGCAACAGACCCTCACAGTTAACTACTAATAGCCTACTACTGACCAGAAGCCTTACTGATAACACAGGCAATTAATACATATTTTGTATGTGATATGTATTATATACTATATTCTTACAATAAAGTAAACTAGAGGAAAGAAAATGTTATTAAGAAAATCATATGGAAAAGAAAATACACTTGAACTACTCTACTGCATTTATTGAAAAAAATCCACAGAAAAGTGGACCCTCACAATTCAAATGTGTCATTCAAGGGTCAACTGTATCAAGTTCATGGATTAGAATATTCAACATAGTAAAGATATAAACTTTTCATGAGTTGATTTTCAGGTTTAAGACAATTCCAGTCAAAATCCCAGAAAATTTTCTTGCCTATGTAGAAAACATTATTCTACAATTCATATGGAAATGCAAATGAATTAGAATACTTAAAATAATGCTGAAAGAAAATAAAGTGGGGGAGAGTAAGTCTGCACAATTTTTTTAAAAAAGATTTTATTTATTGATTTGACAGAGGGAGAAAGAGAGAGAGGGAACACAAGCAGGGGAATGGTAGAGGGAAAAGCATGTTTCCTGCCAAGCAGGGAACCTGATGTGGGATTCAATCCTAGGACTCGATCTTAGGACCCTGGGATCATGATCTGAGCCGAAGGCAGTCACTTAACGACTAAGCCACCCAGGCACCCCTAAGTCTACACAATTTTAAGACTTATAATAATGAAGTTATATAAATCGTGACTGTGTGGTATTCATGGAGGGACAGACATATAGATCAATGAAATAGAATACCAACCATTAATAGTTCCACATAAACATGCCCAACCAATTTTTGCTTAAACATACCAATACAATGGAGGAAAGTCATCCTCCAGTGTGGTAGGAACTGAAAATCTATAGTCAAACCCAACATAAAACAGAACAGAGCCCTTGACCTAAATTTCATACTTTACATAAAAATTAGCTAAAATGGGTCATGTGCTTAAATATAAAAATCATAAAATTTTTAGAAGAAAGCCCAGGAGAAAACAGTCAGGTTATGGGGATAGAAAAGAGTTCTTGGAGTTGACACTAAAAGCCTGATGCATTGGGGGAAAAAAAAAAAAAGAAAAGATAAATTGGACTTCATCAACATTAAAATCTGTTGCTCTACAGAAAACCCCATTAAAATATCCCTATTAAGGGGAAAGACAAGCTGCAGTGAAATGATTTAAGTTCACAAAAACCCTGTGTACATGAATGTTTATAGAAGCTTTACTCATAAAAACCCCAAACTGGACAAAACCCAAATGTTCTTCAACAACAAAATATATAAAAAAACAAAAACAAAACTGTGGTCAATCCATACCATGGAATACTACTCCTACACAAAGGAACAGAACACAGATACACTCAGTAACATGGACAAATGTCCAGAGAAGTACGCTGAGCAAAAATAACAACAATATAGAAAGCCTATAGACTATATGATGCCAATTATAGGGAATTCTTGAAATGACAAATTACAGAAATGGGGAACAGATTAGTGGTTGCCAGGGGTTAAGTCAGGTCTGGAGGTGGGACAGGGGGGATGCAGCTCTAAAAGGGCGGTGTTTAGGCTCCTTGTTATAAAGGAAAGTTTGTGATATAGTCATCTAGTCGTTTTGCAAAATGTTCTGATTGGCCGAAACTGGGTAAAGAACCACTGGATTTCTCTGTACTGTTTCTTATGACAACTGCATATGAATCTACAGTTATCTCAAAATAAAGAGGTACATTTTAGTGGAATCATGTGGTAATGCCCTCCCTTCTTTATTCTTTACTCTGCTTTAGTAGAGTTTTAGAAGAGAGGAAGTGAACATGCTCCATTTACCACCATTAACCAGAAACCTAGTATGTTCATTTTGTCAAAATCCACAGACTTTCTGTCTTGGTTTTAGAAAAATTTATACTGTGTTGCCCAAAATAATACTTAGAAAAAAATGCAAAATCAGTATTTGGACACTTTATTATGATTGAACCTGCAGAGAGTGTTTTTGTAAAATCCCAGGGTGCCTGGATGGCTCAGTCAGTTAAGCATCTCCCTTCAGCTCAGGTCATGGTCCTGGGGTCCAGGGATGGAGCCCTGCATTTGGCTCCCCACTCAGCAGGGAGCCTGGTTCTCCTTCTCCCTCTGATGTTCCTCCTGCTTGTGCTCTCTCTCTCTCAAATAAATAAATTAATTAATTAAATATTATAAGAAAAAACTCCAGAGTCATGCTTTTATGCTTTTAATTCAATTTAATTAATATATTTTGTGTGTGTATGTTCCAAAATTCATTGTTTATGCACCACACCCAGTGCTCCATGCAATACGTGCCCTCCTTAATGCGATGCTTTTAGATACAAATGTCGGTTAGGCCTGCCAAATTTGACCAGCTGAACTGAATAATTAGTAAATCTAACTTCTGTGTGGTTTAGTGCAGCCTTCAGTCCAAATCGAATTCATCTCAATCTACTTTGCAACTGTGGATAATATTTTTCATTGCTTGATTTTACAGAATCATTCCTTGCATTTAAAACAAAATGACATTGATCTTCATTAGAAATTGCAGCCATCAGAAGAAATGAAATCTTGCCATTTGCAATGATGTGGATGGAACTAGAGGGTATTATGCTGAGCAAAATAAGTCAATCAGAGAAAGACAATTATCATATGATCTCCCTGATATGAGGAATTTGAGAGGCTGAGTGGGGGTTTTGGGGGGTAGGAAAGGAAAGAAATGAAACAAGATGGGATCAGGAGGGAAACAAACCATAAGAGACTCTTAATCTCACAAAACAAACTGAGGGTAGCTGGGGGGTAGGGGTGTGTGGAGAGGGTGGTTGGGTTATGGACATTGGGGAGGGTATGCACTATGGTGAGTGCTGTGAAGTGTGTAAGCCTGATGACTCACAGACCTGTATGCCTGGGGCAAATAATACATTATATGTCAATAAAAATAATTAATTAAAAAAAAGATCACACACAAAAAAAATTACGGAGTTAAGCACATCCATCTTCTTCCATTCTTAATGATATGGCTATACAAACACATTGTCAAGACAATTTGGAGAAACTGTTAAAAGTATATTTTCTCTCCATTACTAAATGGCTAGAAAATTCTCTTTGTAATATAAAATGTTAGAGGAACATTCAAAATGAGAATGAATTTATTCCAAAACTAACAGATACAAGCAAAAAGTGTCCTGAACTCACGTACTGAAGTCCCTATTCATTCCTTGCTTTTTAACTCAGGTTCCAAGACTACATGTAAAATTATTTAAGTCATATTTTTTCAGTAATGAACATATGCTCAAACGCTCTTTTATTCAATTCCAAACTGAAACATTTATAAGAAATAAAGCGCTCCAGTAACTTTAAATCATTCCCTATAACACATGGCAATTTGAAACTATTGAGGCATTTTGTTAAGTGTTTCTCTTCCAAAGTGTTCAATGTTTAGGCATTATAAAGTTATTTATTGCAATACTTTAGATTTATTAATATCATTTTAAAAGAAGGAGGGTTATGATATCTTATAAATCTATCAGCTAAAATAGTATAAAATATATTTAATCAATATAAAGGCCATAAAGAAGCCTATGCTGAATAAAAGAGGAACAGAAATGGAAAACAAGAACCATAAACAATTCTGAGGTCAGGCTTTTAAGGACCATAAATTAAAAAACAAGAATAATAAACACATGATAGTTACTTAAAAATCCTATATATTTGGAATTAAAAATAAAAAATTAAACAAATAATCCTTCATTGGAAGAAAAATAACCCTTAGGCCAATTATAAGAGTTGAGTGCCAACTGAGGAACATGTCAAAAAAAAAAAAAGGGTAAAATGCCCTGTTTTTGAGTGTAAACTGGACCCAGTGATTCATTTCTTAAAAATAAAGCAAGCAAAAGTGATATTATTTCTGAGATTAATATAAAAAAAGACAATGGCTTTCATGTTACCTGCCCTCTCTTGCTTGTACACTACTGAAGTAAGCTGCCATGTTGTAAACTGCCCCATGGATATGCCAAGATAGCATAGAACTGAGATTACCATCCCACCAGCCACAAAGAACTGAATTCTGCCAGCAGTTCGGTTTGTGGTTTTGGAGCACAGACTTCCCAGTAATGACTTCAGAAGAGATTGTGCCCCCCCTGCTATCAGCTGGACAGTAATCTCATGAGAAACTTTGAGCCACTAAACTATGCAGGATTTCTGATCCATATAAACTGAGATAATGTTTGCTGTTTTAAAACACTAAGTCGGTTAATTTATTAACATCAATAGATAGCTAAAATACATAAGTACAGCATACTATATGAAAGTAAAAACAAACAAAAAAAATAAATGCACTAAAATGTTCAAATCAAAAGCTGGTAAAAAAAAAGAGTAAACAGGAAAGCAGAAATAAATGCAATAATAAAGGGATTATAAGATATAATGACTAACTAGCAACAGAAATTTGATTAATAAAGCTAAAAACTGACACTTTGAAATATATTAGTATTCTATCTTACTAACAAGAAATGTCAGGAAAAAAAAGGTGTTTAAAATAAAAATGCAGAATAAAAGGGAGGAAAACAGAGTAATAACAGATTAAAACATAACAAAGGAATATTATAAATATTAATACCAGAATCAATTTGAAAAGTTAGACAAGCTGCATTAATTTATTGAAAAACACAAAACGCTTAAATTGGTAAAGAAAAAAATGAAAAAAAAATGAGTAGTCTTATAATCATTAGTGAAATTTGAAATGTTGAAAATATCCAGGCTCAGACAATATTGTGTGTGTGTTTTACCAAGATTTTGAGGAGTGGTACTTTGTGAGTTAACATTTTGCGTACTAACACAAGTGGTTGTAAAACAGAAAAATGGTTAAAGTTGATTAATTTTATGGGAGTAAGACAAACTTCATTCTAAAACTAGATAAATAGGGGTGCTTGGGTGGCTCAGTGGGTTAAAGCCTCTGCTTTCAGCTCAGGTCATGATGTCAGGGTCCTGGGATCGAGCCCCGCATCGGGCTCTCTGCTCAGTGGAAAGCCTGCTTCTCCCTCTCTCTCTGTCTGCCTCTCTGCCTACTTGTGATCTCTGTCTGTCAAATAAATAAATAAAATCTTTAAAAAAATAAAATTAAATTAAAAAATAAAACTAGATAAATAGAAAACAAGACTGCAAATGAAAATGTATATCATTTTAAAATTACTATTTATTAATATTAAAAAATTATTAAATCCACATAATACTTATTATTATTATAACCCACATTAACCATTTCCATATAGTCAAATAATGTTATAATTAATGAATAACATAATTATTAACATATGCAATTTTATTTTATTTCATTTTTTTAAAGATTTTATTTATTTGACAGAGATTGCAAGTAGGCAGAGAAGCAGGCAGAGAGAGACAGGAGGAAGCAGTCTCCCTGCTAAGCAGAGCCTGATGTGGGGCTCAATCTCAGGACCCTGAGATCATGACCTGAGCTGAAGGCCAGAGGCTTTAACCCACTAAGCCACCCAGGCACCCAACATATGCAATTTAAAATGTTATCAGTAAAGTGTATTATGTTTAAATCCACTGTAAGACTTCTCCAGTCATTTATTTCATTTCCTCCACTTTTTACATAAAGCACACTTTTAAATCAAAAGTTTCTATTAAATTTCTGCAAACACCAGATAAAAACAAGATATTACTGAAAAGTAACGTGAAAACTAAATGGCTTTTTTAAAAATGGGTTTTTTAAGGAAGTACCCAGAATATTTTAATATTAGTTAAATCGTCATTTTAAAGGTGCCTATTAGGAAAAGACTTTTTGAATAAAATGTTATTAAAGCTTTCAAAAGCAAAATTAATTTATGCATTAAAATAAAGCAAATATGCTTGCCCTTGGGAATGTCTTGCCTAGAGAAATGAGTATTTTATTTGTTATATTAAAACAGGTATAGATACACTTATCGGTATATATCTTAATCTTATAAGGGTATAATATCATGAATGGGAAATCAATTATAAGTTTTCTCTGAGATTTCCAATTAACTATATAATACATTGACCATTCAAATAAGCCTAGATTGGATCTCAACTTGCATTAGCTCTGGTTATATTCTTTCAGGGACAATAAGAGTGCAAGTTATCTTAATGACATCCTGGTTACCAGGTTTTACCCAGTGTTCATTATTAACTTTTTATAGATGCTAGGGTTATAGCACATGTGTATTTTGTTTATATATGTTATACATAAATTGACTAAGTGCATACAATTCTATGATTAATGTATAATTTTTTACTATGGTTATTTGAATTTCAGAATAAGGAATTACATAGGCATAATCTTAGAAAACTTATCAACATTATATCGTGTATGTAAGTGGAATATTATTTATTCATCCATTCATTATAGAGGTTTTAAATGACTCTATCTTCTGAGAATTAAGAGACACATCTTTAGAATAAAGGTACACAAAAAAACCTTTGATAAATAAATGTGACTAGAAGCTTAAATTTATTTAATATTCATTCAAAAATGATCTATTCAAGGAGTTGCATGTGTGTGAGGCATGACTCTACATACTGAAAAGTAAATAATTAACAAAACAAAGAAAAAATCTCTACTCTCATTCTAATGGAAGGAGATAAACACAAAAATACATAAAAATAAGTAAATATACTATATAAAAATAAACACATTAGATGGGAAAATAAGTCATAAAGGGGGTTAAGTACAATTAGGATAGGATATTCAATTTTATTTTATTTTACTTATTATTATTATTATTATTATTTATTTGACACAGAAAGAGATCACAAGCAGGCAGAGAGAGAGAGAGGGGAAGCAGGCTCCCTGCTAAGCAGAGAGCCAGGATGTTCAATTTTAAATAGAGAAGTCTTTATTGAAAATGTGACCTTTGATTAAAGACTGAATTTTGTGAGTTACTGAGTAATCTGTATATTTTGGAGTGAAAATAAGAGTTTCCTGAGGAAAAATGCCTAATGTGTTTGAGATACTTAAAAAAAAATCATGCATAAATAATCAAAGATACAAGGCAAGATATAACCAGTGAGGAGTTGCCATTAAGACTGGATATCTCTAGATGTGGGTTTTGGGGGAAAAAAAAATGATAAGGAATTCAGCTTGGGGCATATGAGTCTGGGGTGTCTAGTAGATAGCCATGTAGAAACGTAGAGTCAGAAATGAGTATAGAAGTCTGGCGTTCTTGGCTGGTAGTGTAACTCTGGGTATTTGAAAATACCAGCTATGTTGCAGTTTGATGGCATTGATCCAGACTGGATAAAACCTCAAAGACAGTGGGTATAAATAGAGAAGCAAAAGTATTAAAAGAGTATGATAGGAAGAAAACTATGAGATTGCTGTGTCCTGAAGCCAAATAAAAAAGTATATTCAGAAGAAAGGAGCAAGCAACAGAGCAACTGCTTCTGTGAGGACTGAGAATCCATTACTGGCTGTAGCTGATGGAACCCGAGGTTCCATCCCGAGTTGGGGATTGAAGTTTCTATTATCCAACAATATAAAGCCTTGCATTTAAAATTAGATGCAAGAATACATATTTCTTTAGATTGAGAAAAGAATTTGCATCTGGTGACTTTTTTTTTTTAATAGATTTATTTATTTAGAGAGAGCTAGGAAGCAAGCAAGTAGGGGGAGGAGCAGAGGGAGAGAGCAGCTCAAGCAAACACTCTGCTGAGCACAGGGTCAGACTCCAGGCTCAGTCCCAGGACCCTGAGATCATGACCTGAGTCAAATCAAGAGCTGGCTGCTTAACCGACTGAGCTACCCACTTAACTGAGACACCCAGGCACCCTCAAATTAAAGACTTCTTTAGAGAAGTGGCTTATATGACAACAATTATAAAATCCAGAGGAAAATAACACAGTGTTGTTTTTTTTTTCCAGTAACTGCCTGATGTAAATCTGTAATAATTTTTTTTATATACAATTTTGGCTACATAATCTTTGTTCACTTCTTTATATGCTACGGATACTGCAGTATCAGTTCTGAAAGGAAAGTAAAGACATCAGTCTTTTCACCAACAGGTTGGTCTTTATTTTTATTGTCTAGTAAGTTTTCTTTAATAAATTTTGACAACAAATTTCATAGATTTCTGTGGAGATATAATAACAGTTTGGCATTGGAGCTTCTTCCAGTATTCTTCCTCTCATTTTGTATTTTTTCTTTTTTATAGTAATATGTGAATTTGTACAGGACCAGTAGTTCTTACTATTAATTTGAAATTAAGGGAAAAATAATTCAAATAAATTGTCATTATAGGTTATCAAGTAACTAAATTTTTTAATTAAATTATTCATATGTACTGTGATTTGAGTTGTTGATAAATATTTGAAGTATTATCCCTGGAATGCTTATTTTTTCATGAAATTTTATTACAGGTAGAGCCACCACACTCTTCAGAATATGGTGCGTCAGGCTCAGTTTCAGTCCAATAAGTGGAAATTCATTAAAATTTCACCTCACACACAGATGTATTTGCTGTTTACCTTATGGCCCTACAAACATATAGTTTCTGATAACTTCGGCTTTTGTTTTTTTTCACAATTCACATAGGAAAAAGAAAGTCTAAAGTATATGCACTTGTTTGTATGGCATCAAGTATATTTCTGACAGGTGAGAACATTCATTTTGACTAGGCATCCATAAGAACTAAAACACAGCTTACAGTGCTCCACATTTGATGTCTGGATGAATTTTCCACAGTCTAGCATCTGGCCCTGTATATTTCAAGATTTGCATCTCATATGTTGCCTATATACTTCCAGATGCCAGGTACAAAGGTTATATTCACCTGCACCTTTATGTCACAATTCCAGGTGAGTGCATAGTGGATGAGAAAGTATTCTTAGAGGGTATTCTTATACCACTTTGGCCAGAAGTAACCAAATGCATACAGAAGTGATTACAAACAATATGAGTATATCCTATTAAGCCAAAATTCAACTCATTATAGGTTATCATTATAGACTTCTTTAGAGAGGTGGCTTATATGACAACTATTACAAAATCCAGAGGAAAATGACACAGTGCTGTTTTTCTTTTTGAAAACACTGTTTTCTGTGTTGTTTTTCTCCAAATCAACTTTAAATTTAAAATTTTATAAAGATTATAAAATGTTTTCAATCCCTCAGCTTGATGGATTCTCTAAACACCCAGGACCATTGTCCTTTCACTCAAGGAGAAGTATGAAGGTGAAGTATCAAAGGGAAAGAAGCACTGTTCCTAACTATGTGAGGTAAAATATTTTACTTTTCAAAATTTTATTTAAACATATTTAAACTAGGACCCTTCGCAATTAGAGAGATACAAATGACCAGTGAGAGTGAGGGGTTCCATATCTTAAGCATAATGGTTACAGTAAATCTATCTTGGCTTGGAGCTCAATTACAATGCTGATACAATTTGGTGGAATGGTGAGAGGCAAAGCCAAGTGGGAGTGAGGAGTGCGTTCAAGAGAGAATGGGAAGAAGAATTTGGCTATTGTAGAGGAGGAAGTCATTGTAAATAGAATGTAGTATGTGAGAGATGCCTCTGAGATAGTTTTTATTTTTCTCTTTGTAACTGAATTCTGGTTAAAATTAAGTTATATTTTATTAAAAATAATATTTAAAATTATAAATTTAAAGGAAAAAAGAAAATGCAGTTTGACAAGATAAACTGCAAGTAACTCACCTTTATTCAGAAAATATTTATGAGTACCTACCAAACGAGCAGACATCATGGCAGGTACTAGAGTGATTAGATAGGCATGTCCCGGGGCCTCCTGGATCTTATATTCTACTGGTTAACACACATGTACATCAAGTAAACTAGTAAATAACTCATTAGGATATATAATAAGTTACACTGAGGAAGTAATCTCTATACTAGGGTAGAGACAGAGTAAGTAGTGGTTGTAATGGAGATGACATTGAGTGACTGAGGTATTACGAAAGGCCTTTCTTAGATAGTGGCATTTAAGCTTAAATATGAAGGATAAAAAGGAGACATCAAAAGGGAAATCCATGAGGCCCTCTGTGTAGAATGGAGTACAAATACAAAGGCTCCAAGGTAAGAAGAGTACAATTTACATGCTCAGAAAGAAATGAAACACAAGCAGGCTATCCCCAGGAAGCTAACAGTCATACTAGACGCATCCTCTTCCTCATCTTCCATATTGCCAAGCTGAGTCTGCACTGTCTAATGTAAAAGCTAACAGTCATATTATAAAATTAAAATTAATTAAAATAATAATTGAATTCCCCAGTTTTACTAGTATCATTTGAAGTTCTTAACTGGCAGAGGTTATTTTATACTTTGTATATATATACTGACCTACACATAGGTTATACAATACTTTATTAAACAGTGTAAGTAAAGACTATTTCTATTTCTATCTTCCCAGAAAATTTTACTTGAAGAGCATGGTATATTTTTCAAGGAGTGGGTTGTTATTTTTTTCTGGAGTAAATCTTGTCAAATCACAGTTATGGAATTAAAAAAAAAAAAACAACTCTTAACACTTGCCATGCATACATACATGCACTCACCATTCTTTAGTCTTTATAGAAAGAGATAAAAATCTGAACTATTTGATTAATGATGATGTCTTTATTTCTCTTTGACTAATTGCACACATTAGAACAAATGGATTTTAAAATACTTCTTGTTCTTCTCATTCTTTAGAATAGAGAGGAGGTGTCTTCCTATTGATCCTACTCAGATGAAGTTACATAAGTATTATTGCCCATCACAAACCAGGCAAAAAATGGGGTCACAGCATGAGGATTTGGTACATGAGAAGTATCTCATACATTCTCACTCTTCACACACACAAAATATAGCTGGGTATAATGAAAAATTGCTTTAACTCTTGGGAAAGGAACAGAGTCAAACCTAACAAAAATAATACTATCACCTATTAATAGAATAGGACAGAGAATAAAGGAACCAAAGGAAATAGTTTTAATAAAGAGTGGTTTTAGGTATTGTGAAAGTCCTATTTCATTGTTTACAAAAATTATACATATGTACAACATTATGCAATAGCTAGCTCAGAGATAGAAGTCACTGCTGGTTTGGGTAATGCTCATAATTTTTCTTTCATCTCTATGTGCTCCATCATTGACTTAAGAAAGGATCTCCTCAACTTCTTGCTCTTAGAGGCCATTCCACTTGCCACCATTGAGTTTTGAAAACTGTCTATTTTACCCTCTTCTACTGTCTTCTGCTAACATTTCCACTTTGCTTAAAACATTTTTATGGCTGTGCATCAACTGAAGTTGCTATCAATATTTAACTGAAGTTGCTATCAATATTTAACACTTCCAAATTTTCTGGTGTATTCTTATACGTCCTGTGTTATCTCTTATCTCTAACTGGGTATTTTTCAGTTATTTGCCCACATCTGATCAATATCTCTGTGTACTTTTTTTTTAAAGATTTTTATTTATTTATTTGACAGACAGAGATCACAAGTAGGCAGAGAGGCAGGCAGAGAGAGAGAGAGAGAGAGAGGGAAGCAGGCTCCCTGCTGAGCAGAGACACCGATGCGGAGCTCGATTCCAGGACCCTGGGATCATGACCTGAGCCGAAGGCAGAGGCTTTAACCCACTGAGCCACCCAGGCGCCCCTCCATGTGTACTTCTAATAGCTTTATTCTCCAGTTCCAATGCTGTCTTCATTCATTATTTGTCAAAGGAGCTCTAACATGACCTCCTCTGTGATGTCCTTGAAACCAGTACCTGCCACACCAGGAACAAGGAGGATCATAGCCTCATTTGTGTTACCAAGGATTCTTTGGAGGATGGACTTTTTTTGGGCGGGGGATGTTTGTCATTGCACACTGTTATACATACGTATAATTTCTGGAACATACGGCAAAATACAAAAGAACAGTGCCTTTTAAATTAGAGTTTATTTAGGGACACCTCGGTGGCTTAGTCGGTTAAGCAGATGCCTTCAGCTCAGGTCAAGATTCCAGGGTCCTGGGCTCGAGCCCCATATCAGGCTCACTGCTCAGTGGCCTGTCTGCTTCTTCCTCTTTCTCTGCCTCTCCCCATCGTTGTGCGCTCTCCCTCTCTGTCAAATAAATGTTAAAAAATCTAAATTTGAGTTTATTTAAAATTTTTGGCATCCATCTAGAAAACTACTCAGTAAATGTTTCTTAAATATTAAATGGATGTAGAAACATAAGTTTGAGGAATAACATGAAGGTTATATACTTTTGTAAATATCATCTACAAAGCTAAAAATAAAAAAGACCTATTGGGGCACCCGGGTGGTTCAGTTGGTTAAGCATCTGACTCTTGATCTCTGCTGAAGTCTTGATCACATGGTTGTTAGTTCAAGTCCTATGCTGGTATCCACACTGGTTGTGGAGCCTAGTTAAAAAAGAAAAAAAAAAAAAAAAAGGCCTATCAACCATACAACTCAGATGAAAAAAAAAAAAATAATAGAAAAGAATAGGTAATTGAGGCAATTGCTTTTTTATAGTAGTGACTGAGTAATGATTTTTCTTTAATGAAATTTACCATGTCATTGTTATATAATTATTGGGTAAATAAAATATTCCAGTGACTAAATAATTCCAATTATTTTCTGTATGGGGACAGTCATTATATATTCTTTGGTATTAAAAATAGAAACCATATTATATATAGTACAATTTTTCTTTGGTTAATACATTTTATGTTTTGTCACATTTGTTCAATATATACTCTGTGGCTTAGAATTAACGTATGTTAATCTATATTTTATATATATATACACATGGCATACTATTACCTTGTTTGAACACAACATTTAAAAGTCAACATTCTGAAAGCTGAAATAGAAGTCCTTATTTCTAGGACAAAATTGAGTACCTATACTCAAAAGTTTGTAAACATTAATGTTCTACCACTATCAATGAAACCTGCCAATATAATAATGAAATTTAAAAATGAGAGATTAATGGATTTAGACACTAACCTATATAAAAATGACAAACTGTGTATTAACCAGCATATTTTTTAGCATATTCTATTGAAATGTCTGGAAAAGCCTATTAACTATGCACATTATATGATCAGAATTTTGTTAATAGCTACTATTTCAAATAAGCTTTTTACTTTTTACTATAATGCTATCTGAAGGGTAGATACTCTGAAATTGTATTTAACTTACTGGAAGAGATAACTTTTAAATAGAAACCAAAATAAAATGTATTAGGCAACCAGAAAAGATGGTCATTGCAAACAGATAATAAAAATGCCAAATCATCTATTTCCTCTTCTTCCACCCCCTTCATTAGGCCTCCTGAATTTTTAGCTTTTCTCTTCCCAAGAGAATAAGAATTCTTTTTAAAAGGGGTTTTATACTTCTTTTTATCCTCAGTATTTGCTTTAGAATCTAATAGAGTATAATATATACTAAGAGTATGCTAATGTTTATGTCTTCTATTTATTAATCTTGGACCAGTTGATAAGTGTAAATTTGATGAATTCAAAATGTATAAGTTAGGATGCTTTTGCTTTAGGGTAGATATCTCCAGTTATTCACTTTTTTAAAAATTAATTTTTTATTTTTTATAAACATATATTTTATCCCCAGGGGTACAGGTCTGTGAGACAACATGGATGGAACTAGAGCGTATCATGCTTAGTGAAATAAGTCAAGCAGTTATTCACTTTTAAAAATCTTGTCCTATGTGGTGCCTGGGTGGCTCAGATGGGTAAGCATCTGCCTTTGGCTCAGGCCCTGGGATCAAGCCCCGCATCAGGCTCCCTGCCTACTTGCGGGTACCCTGCTTCTCCCTCTCCTCCTACTGTTCCCCCTAGTGTGCTCTCTCACTCTCTGAGTCAAATAAATAAATAAAATCTTGAAAAAAAAAAAACCCACAAAATCTTGTCCTACACTTTGCCTCAGTGATCCACTACTGTAATGGTTGTGTTTCATATCTTCTCCTAACCAATAGTTACAGTGATAGCAAATACCAATATTAAGTGTTCTATTCCATACAATTTTTTTTTAAGCATCCTCATTGCTAAAACTCTTCAGCTCCAACAGGATCTCTAATCCTGTGAGGTTGACACATTTTTAATTTCAGGACTGCACAACCCTGCCAATTTCATTATTCCCTAGTATAACTGAGTCCACAATCCAACAAATAAAGAATCCATTATATATATTGTCAACTCTTTTGCCTTAATTCTTCCCACTTGGCTCAGCAAAATCCTTACCATATTTACATTTAACTTCACCTACTTCATTGATGCACCAGAGAAGTTTCTCAAAGCTGAAGATATTCATACAGCCATATACTACAAATCTTAAATGGGAAGTATCTCTGTTACCTGACCTTTCCCTTGTGAATTCATTATTCAGTTTTTAAAGTATGTCTTTCACATCTCCTCTTCCTCCTTGATTCTTTTCCTACTTTGACTTCATCCTGATTATCTTTTAAGTTCACACCCACACACAATCAATAAGAAGAGGATTTTCATTTCCTTCTAAAACTATATCCAACTACAACCACATACTCCGTCTTCCCTCTTGGACCCAATGCATTTGTACTCGAAGACACTGTTCTGGAAATTATTTCCTTCCTCTATTTATTTAATTGTCATTTCTATGAGACAATTTTCATCAAAATAAAAAGGTGCTGGAAAATCTCTTCCTTATTAACAAAAAATCAATTTCTTTTATTACAGTATAGGAAAACTAAAGTGGCATACTTATACTACCAAGCCCACTTACTGTTATTCCTTGAATCTACTTCAAGAAGTATTATCTTAATGTCTCTACTGAAAATGCTCCCATTGAGTTTATAGTTATAATTTATTTTGTCATGACAAATGGTCTTTATCCTCTTGATTTCCAGCAATGCCTGATGCAACTGATCTCAATTCCTACTTGAAATACTAATCACCTAGATTCTGGAAAATCACAATTTCCTGATACTTATAATTATTATTATTTTTTTACATAGCTTTCTGCTGTTTTCAGGCTTCTTTGATGAATATGCTTCCTTTTCCCTACTTTAAGACATTGAGTACCACAGAGCTCAGCCCATTTTTTTGTTGTTGTTTTTTTTTGTTTTTTGTCAAGCTTCAACCCCAAATTCCTTCAGAAATGCTAGAAAACCAAGCATGAATATCAAACTGCTTCCTTGATCTTTACATGGAGGAAGAATAGATATATCAGGCATAACATATCCAAAATTAAGCTCTTAATTTCCCTCACCTAAAGCGTTTCCATTATCAATGTTTTCATTTCAGCTCTCATCATTCAGTAACTCCTCTCCCCCTAAAAGTGTTCCTTCTCTGTTACTTGTGAGGCCAAAATTCTTATTAACTACTGATTTTTGACTTACCCTTTACATCCAAGCTATAAGGATACAATAAATTCAGATTCTCACCATTTCTCACTACCTCTCAGATTCTCACCATTTCTCCTGGTCCAAGCCACCCCTCAGCTCTTTCCTGGAATAGCCCTAAATAATGTATTTGCTCTTTTGGCCCTTGTTTCTACTCTTTTTCAACAATTCCTGCCTGAAGCAATACCAGTTTATGTCAATGCCCAAAACAAAACACCTCAATGGGCTCTCTTAGATTTTAAAGAAAATCTAAGTATCTACATGGCTTACCATGATCTTCACAGCCTGGTATTGCATCTCTGATCTTAATTCTCATTTTAAGATGTTCAAGTTATATTTGTCTCCTTGTTAATCCTTGCATATTCTAAGTATGCTCACAACTCAGTGTTATAAATTTTTTATTTCTTCTGTAAAGCTCTTTCACATATACCTTAAGTAATTGTATCCTTTACTTTTTTCAGATGATACCACAGAGAAGCCTTCTACATCACTATCTAAAATATCAACCCTTATCTTTCCAGTGCTTAGTCTATGTTTTTTGCCTTCTTCATTGCTCTTACCATTGTCTGGGCTTATATTTCATATTTATTTATTGCCATGTCCTGAAACAGACTGTAAACTCCATGAAGGCAGAGAATTTATCTCTAGCACAGATAAAAGTAGCCACATAGTAAATGCTCAATAACTACTCCTATCCTAATCAATTAATGAAAACTTGCTTTCATCTATGAAGAAAAATTTAAATTTATATATATATATATATATGGATTTTTTGAAGTTCCATAGAAAGTTGGGATATGGCTTATATTAGGTCTTGATGAAAGAAGTAAAATTACTATGAATAATATTGAATAAAAGATTATCAAGATTAGAAGTTTGCGGTTATGAGAGCTGGTTGGTCACTTCTCTTTGTACATCCTTAAGACCTCTGTATGTGTTCTTAGTGTATGGGCTAATGTGTGTTTTCTCACAGTATGGTGACTTCAGTAAAGTAGGACCTTTCATTTGTCAACTCAGGGTTCCAAAGCAAGAGAGCTAGTGAACCAAGCAGAAGTTGCATTACCTTTTATGACATAGCCTCGAAAACATTTACCTTCACTTCTATAACATTCTCTTCATTGTGAGTGAGTCACACACCAATCCAGGTACAAATAGGAAGAGAATTATACACTTCCTTATTGATGGGGCAATGGTAAAGTCACACTGCAGGAGACCATGGGGCGAGGGGTACACTGTTGCACTCATCTTTTGAAAATATGATTTTCCACCATTCACCCTCTAGCTACTGTAAGTCACATCACTCTCATATGTTCATTCCTTCCCCCACGTCTCTCAAAGCCTCATGCTATTATGGAATCATAAGAAGAAGTCTGGAAGTCATATTTGTTTACAAGTCCAGATGAGCACACATTCTTCTGTTACAAGTCTTTCTATATCAATCTTATTTAAAAGATCTGGGATCTAAATAAACAAGTTATTTGTCTTCCCCCTGCCACCTCATTCCCACTCCAAAACACTGAAAAATGTCACAGGGATGGGGTAACCACTATAAACATTCCTATTCAAAAAGTGGAAAAGGGGAAACACAATGTAGTCGATGTCCTTGGCACCTCTGAAATCCAACAGGACATATGTTGCCAGTTCCTTAATTAGGGCTCAGTCCCATTCTTTGGTAATTTTTATCTGTGAATATTGGTATCTAGAATCTTCACTTTTGATTCTACTTCATAGTTTTCACAAGAAAACTGAGTTTGCAACCATGTCGACTTTTTGCTATGCTTCCTACTACCATAAACCATAAATCCAAAGGCCTCTTTTCATTTTGTATATTTTTTGATATTTATAATTATGACTGTAAATAACTTTCACCAGGAAAAAAAAACCTTAAAAACGTGTGGTTTTTTTAATGAATTGTATTAGAATCTATTCAATCAGAAAAATGAAATACCCAGAAATTCTGAGACAAATACTTCCCTAATTTAGACTCTGGGTAACATTGATATAGGACAATGATTTTAATATCTTGCAATCCCCATTGTGTAAGAGAAAGGATCTTGAAGACACATTTTTAATGTCCACTGAAGGATTTGGGTCTATCTGAAAATGTTGGAGTCATTGGTTTAAGTCTTTCTGAAACCTTAATAAAGGATTTTACAGCCCCACTCTGGTTTTTATTTTTTGCACTAGAGTTCCTGCTTACTTTCAGAACTCTTTGCTGGCTGAACAGATTGTTCTGAGCCCTTCATATTTCCTCCAAATTCACTCCAATACTGAGTAACTCATTCATTAGCATACTTCTCTCTTTAATCATTTTTGTTGTAAACTATCTCTAGGAAGTACCCTTGACATTCTGCCTAGAGGTGTCCTTAGCAAGATCATCGAGTCATTAGGTATTTTTCACTAACTTCCATGTTAGCACAAGCAACAACTTAGCTGCATTTTCTGGCACTGTAACACGGGTCTCTTTTCTATAACCTTCCAAAAACAATTCCTTACTGACAATGCCTTACTGACGATGTCAAGTCCTTTTAAACTTCTGCATTTAGACTGATGAAAGCTCTATATCCTTCAATTAACTGCCTCCTCAAAGGCCTTGCAGTTTTGACCTAACACCCAGTTCAAAAGCCAATGCCATAAGTTTTAGGTTATTTTTTAGGGTATGTAAAAACATACCCTTTCCTGTGATTAATTTAGATTTAAGTATGACACCCAGCTCCTGTTGATGAACTGGAGATTTGACAGTGGGATACATAAGAATTTTTTTTTTTCATTTTTTAAAGGAAACACCAAAGTAATCATATTTATTTTTCTGTTTTCTATTTTAATGGAAAAATAAACTAACAAACTAAAATATCCTCAGTACACTTTGAAGGAAATTTGTCAAGTTAAAAGAGAGAAATATTAAGTGTATAGTAAATTGTTGATGATGTCTTTGAACTTCTAAATGAATCAATCTGGGGAGTAACTCCACCTTGAGTGGCTTGGATGAGCTGATAGATAGTAATAAGAAGAAAATCTCCTCTACAACAGTCACAGATCTCTGTACTACATGTATAGAAAAGGATAATGATTCCACACAAATAGGTCCTTCATGAGGAATAAAGAAGATGCTTTTAGGAGCCTTTCTGTCAAATATTATCCGCTTAAAAGCTTATAATTCTCTTTATTTCCTCTAGGAAAAACTGGTTTTAACTACAGGTTGAAGTTAGTTAGATCTTCATATGGAATTTGGTCTACCCTGTGGGGACTATTCTTGGTGCCTCAAACTAAATAGTTTATGATTCATTCATATTCCATTAATAAATACTTAAATACTTTAATAACTACATGACTTAACATAAAAATCCTTTAATTGCTCTATATGAATAGCTTAGGGATCATAACATAACTTCAGAAAGTTGCAAAATATGGAAAGGATTAAACACTAGGGAGTCTGGCCATTCACAGAACTGAGCAAAATGTTCCTTTGAATAAAATAATTTAAAATTTCCAAAAATAAGACTAAAAATTCATTATTTATGTTAATCTCATTTGAAAAGCAAGGAAAGCAGGAAGGGGAGATATATTGGATACTTCTTAGTTTTAATTCAAATCTTTTCAGTTTAGCACCGCAATAACAATCAGTAAGTGGTACCAAATAGTTCTCACTTTCAGCCCCAGGTTTGCTAACATTAATGTATGGAGTTAAATCCCATAATGCTGACCAATGTGATCATGTACCCTTGAATTACATTTCTATTCTCATCTATCTATCTACATACACATACACACATATTTACATAGACACACAACATATATCTATATATATACACATATATATACACACACACACATATATATAAATATATATATATATGCATACTTTATCTTTATAGCAGTTTTAGGTTGATAGCAAAACTGAGGGGCAAGTAGAGAGTTCCTCCATTCCCCATTCCCTTGAACCCACATGTGCAGCCTCCCCCACTATCAACATTTCCCACCACAATGGTATATATGTTACAATTGATGAGGCTGCATTGACACATCATCATCACCTGAAGTCCATATTCTGTTTCAGTCTTGGTGTCGTACAGTCTATGGGTTTTGACAAATGTAAAATGCCATGTATCTACAATTAGAGAATATAGAGTCCAGTGTCACGGTTCTAAAAATCTACTGTGCTCTACCCCTGTGCTCCACTGGTCCTTTTACTGTCTCCATAATTGTGCCTTTTCTAGAATGTCATAGAGTTGAAATCATACAGGATGTCACCTTTACAGATAGGCTTCTTTCACTTAGTAATATGCATTTAAGTTTCTTCCAAGTCTTCATGTCTTGATAACTGATTTGAAAGCAAGACGCTCAGGGTAGAATTCCAGAACTGGATCACTCATGAGGTAAAAAGCAATACCATTTGTTGCTGATGGTAAGTAGTGTAGTGGTCACTCTGATACACAGGAATATCATGATTACAACCATATTTCCTGGTAGCAGATTGAGAAGAATAACAGGGAAAGAGTGAAGCATACACATTAGCATTACAGTTATGAAGTCTTTCACTGGCCCTCCATCAGGAAGAAATTCAGATGGAAAATGAAGCACTGGTTTATATGGCAGCAGTAAGCATATAATTCTGATAATTACAAGGATTATGAGTTGATTGGTTTTCCACTTAAGACTCTAGAGACCATAAAATAAGTCCAGGTTATCTAACAATCAATTCAAATAGTCCTGTGAGAATCTGAATACCCTTACGACTGCATGTAAAAACACCCTTATCCCCTGCACTCATGGAGTAGATTACCGAACATCAGGCTGGGGATTTTAAATATGAGGTCAAATGACTACAAAGTTGCTTCAAGCACAGTGCCAACATTCTGCCTGTGCCCAAATCAGGGCTGTGAGAAGAAAACTAGTGGAACTCTGGGGCAAGGGTAGCAACATTTGAATGGATGCGATTAAGAACCATGCCCTCCAGATTCCCATGACCCCTCTAGACCAAAAGAAATGTCTTTCACATTTTCTTAGCCATCACTTCCCTCAAACACTCCTCTAGCCATCGCTTCTAGCAACAGAAGTAGCAGAGCACCTCACCACAGATGGACCAGTCATTTGTCCCAATGTTTCTCTGACACCTCAGGGTTGGACAGCTACAGGAAACACTGGGGATTTGAGCTTGTACAAACTAAGCATTGCAGAGATTTAATACCCCATTAGGCAACTCTTGACCAATGGGAGAGGGAGTCAGGTGAATTAAAAAATGCCTTCCCTCTTCCAGACTTTAGGTGGACTATTGTGAATTTCATTCTATAGGGCACCTTTAAAGCTCCCAGATGAACTGAGCCCCAGCTACCCACACGGATGGAACAGCTTGATAACATACTCTTGTAGTGACTCATTCTAACATTTTTTAGTCCTCTAATCCTGGTCCCTGGATTTTTCTAAATAAACAATATTACAAAGGACTTTTAGCTTAGGCTTTGAGTTTCTGGGGGAACCCAAAAATAGATGCAGACCAAATGTTCAAGACAGTTTATAGTTTACTGAATCTATTAATAATAGGAATTAATTCACTATTCAAAAAATAATACCTCATACTTACAAACCCAGAAATGTATCTCTCTCTCTCTTTTTTAATTTTTATTTTTTATTAACATATGATATATTGTTTGCTTCAGGCGTACAGGTCTGTGAATCATCAGTCTTACACAATTCACAGCACTCACGATAGCACACACCCTCCCCAATGTCCATGACTCTCTCTCTCCCTCTTTTTAAACCATGGTCCATCTGCTTGGTGCTTGGCTTGTCAAATAAAAATTAGTTTCTTTAGTCTCTGGGCCCATACTTAATTACTACAGCATCTAGATAAACACTATACCTGTTTGCTAAGTAAGCAAAGTTTTGGGAACTCTTCCTAATAAAGATGTCCTTTGCCCTATCGATTTAGGCTGCAAATTGTTACTGCAAATTATACTTACCAAAGTGCTAGTCTTTTATTTAATATTACATGGAAGTCACTTGCAGATTTTCAAAGAAAACTAGATAAATTAAAGATGACCTAGAAAAGAGTAATACTGGTGGTTAAAAAAAAAAATTAAAAATGGGACACGGAGTAGAGGCAATGCTTTTCTATTTCCAAAATAACAAAGATTGAGTAAGGTCTAGTTTATTAAAGCAAGACAATTGATACCAAATCTTCAGTGTCCATAATTTTTAAAGTGTTAAGTACAACATGTTGATATTTTTAATGCTTTCTTATTTGATATCTGAAATAACATGGCATTATAAATTCCTAGTAAAAAGTGAAGAAAAAAATAAAGACTCAAATAATTCAGCATATAAACTCAAGGTATCTTTGTCATATATACAAAGGCTTATAACATGTATGTCAAATTAATGTGAGTTCCAATAAAACAAGAACAAATTGAAGAATACCCTGAACTAGCAAATACAACAAAAGCTCTATAGTTCCCCAGGCCCAAGAGGGCATTATCATTTACATAATGTGCGAATGAGTCAATAACAAGGGCCATTTTGATCTCTGAGAAAATGTGAAGAAAAATAAGGTAAAGGAAGGGTACACAGGAACATAGAAAAGAACAGCATCCATAAAACAGATTGTGCATTGATCATGGGAATTTCAATTACTGGGAAAATGTCTTGTGTAATAGCTCTGGAGTCAATAAAGGAGAATACATAGTCTTAGGAGGAATGCTGGACGATTTTCACACACTATTTGTTATGAAACATCAACAGCAAAGTAAAAACAAGAACTCCTGAATAGAATTCTGCTAAATAAAGTAAGTCATCATGAAATGCCTAGAGTCTGGTGATCACTAAATTTTAAAATATTTTCATTTTCTACTGAAGTAGACAATGTCTACTGTTTTTAATAAACTATGTAAACTATCATAGCTTAACTTCTTTGACTTCTTAGCCAGAAGTCTTTAAGTTCTGTTGTCTTTTAAAGCAAAAGTTGTTCTCATGCATCAAACTCAACAATTATAAATATCATGACCCACACTTTTGGGTAATTGTTTTCCTCTGAATTAATTTCCTACAATTATCCTAAGCCTAATATGGTGACCATAATTCAAATATCTTTTTGAAATATCCACCTACTAGATAATTTTCATATTTTTTTGCTTTAAAGTGTATTCATATGACAAGTTTAACATAACATTTTAAAAGAGAGAGAGAAAGAATCTTAAGCAAGCTCCATACACTTTAAATTTGAAAGAAAAATGACATACATTTTTTTCATGCTAAATCTAAAACTAAGTATTTAATATGCATTAACGTTAGCATAAACAATTAGAACTTTTCAAATAGCCATAGCTACTAAGTTATTCAGGTTAAAACTATTTTTGTGTGTGAACAACTCTCATACATCCATGTATATAAATATATGTTCCACTTTATTTTCAGTGAAGAAAATGTAAAATTCTAATTTCTATTATCTTGCTTTTCAAAATCAAACACTAATGTGAAGTACACAGCAATGTAAGCAAATATAAATGGCAGAGATAATAATAATAATGATGACGGTAAGAGAAAGAAGAAGAAGGTGCAGTTGAACATAACTAAATTTTAAATACTGGACTCTGATATAATAAAATTATATTTTACATCTGAGAACAATTTTATGATTTTTTTTAAAAAGATTCATTTATTTAATTGAGAGAGAGCATAGCAGGGAGGGGCTGAGGGAGAGGGAGAGAGAGAATCTTTTTTTTTTTTTCTTTCAAGTTTATTTTTCCAGTGTTCCAAGATTCATTGTTTATGCACCATACCCAGCGCTCCATGCAATATATGCTCTCCTTAATATCCACCACCAGGCTCACCCATTCCCCCCACCTGCTCCCAAAACCCTCAGTTTGTTTCTCAGAGTCCACAGTCTCTCATGATTCGTCTCCCCCTCTGACTTCTCCCAATTCACTTTTCCTTTCCTGGAGAGAGAGAATCTTAAGGAGGCTCCCTGCCCAATTCAGAGCCTGGGTAGGGGCTTCATCTCACAACCTTGAGATCATGACCTAAGCCGAAACCAAGAGTCACTTAACTGACTACACCACCCAGATACCCCAGAGAATTTTCATGAGTCTTAATAGAATAAACTAAAATCAAACTAACTGCATAATTACTGAATTCAGTGAAAATAAAATTTGTTTTTTAACTGAATTACCTCATAATCTCAGTATTAATGACTGATATGCAAATAAAATAATTATGACTATTATTAGTATTAAAATCTACAGATGGAATTATATATTTGAAGAGTGATTATGTTATATAAAATTACATATGAATTACATTTTTGAACACTAAGGGACATGTGCACTAACATTCCCTTTTTCCCTTTTTTTGAACACTAATTTTGAATAGAAAATAATGCACATTGTAGGATACCCATTTTGACATTTTACTGATAGTTTTTTTTTCTTTAAAATTTATTTATTTGAGAGACACAGAGAAGCAGACTCCCCATTGAGCAGGGAGCCTGATGCAGGACCCCATCCCAGGATCCTGGGATCATGACTTGAGCCAAAGGCAGTCACCTAACCAACTGAACCACCCAGGCACCCCTTTTGTACACAGTATTCTAAAGTCTGATACAAGTATTATAGTGAAGATTCAATAAAAAAATAATCCAAACCAAACAATTTAGAAAAAAACTTCAGGTGAGATTTGATGAAAGTCAAATATTAAGTTATTTAAAAAAAAAAAAAAAAAAAAAACTAAATAGCAGGGCACCTGAGTAGCTCAAGTGGCTTAAGCTTCTGCCTTCAGATCAGGTCATGATCTCAGGGTCCTGGGATAGAGCCCTGCATTGTGCTCTCTGCTCAGCGGGGATCCTGCTTCCTCCTCTCTCTCTGCCTGCCTCTCTGCCTACTTGTGATCTCTCTCTCTCTCTGTTAGATAAATAAATAAAATCTTTATAAAAAAAAAAAAAGAAATGTTAAGCAATTGGACATAGCATCTTTAAAAAAAAAAAAAGCTAAATAGGCAAACAAGTCTATACTGGACATTCTGACTAAAAACTGAATAACAATTTTTATAAATGGATTTTTCTCTGAAGAAATACATTATACATTTTCCTTTAAGAAGGCACTTGGAGAGCATATGTTCCAAATACTGAGCTCTTAAATCTGGAATGGCATCTGTTTCAGGCTCATTCAAGGAGGTAACAATTGAAGAGCTGCTTGGCCTGAAATCTGTTGTATTACTTAAGAAGATCTTATCTAACTGTGCAGTCAAAAGATAAATGCATTAACATTACCTTTTTGCGCTATTTTCTCTTTGTTATTTTGCTTTTCTTGATTTTTCTCCTTCTTTGCCTATTTCCTCATTTTGGTAACTATTTTCTATGATACACTTTTTTTATTTGACTAATATAATATATAAACAAAATCATATTATCAAATTGCTGGCTTCTAATTCCTTTGGAGTTCAGTCTAAGAATCTACCATTCATGCTCTATTATGGAAAAAGAATGGTAGTTATACAGAAACAAGCAGAACAGGGTTTCCTACTTCTCCACCATCTTGCCCCCTCCTCTCACAAAGAAAAATCTGAAAAACATCATGAACCATGAAAGAAGACAGTGAAATCAGGAGAGTAAAAATTGTGAAGGAGTGATGGACCAATGTAAAGTTAAAATCTTTGGGATGCATGGGTGGCTCACTCAATTAAGCATCTGTCTTCAGCTCAGGTCATGATTCCAGGGTCATAGGATCAAGCCTCAGGTCAAGCTCTCTGCTCAGCGGGGAGTCTGCTTCTTCCTTTCCCACTCCCCCTGCTTATGCTCTCTCTCTCTCTGTAAAATAAATTAATAAAATCTTTAAAAAAGATTTAAAATCTTCATGCCACCACCTGATAGGTAACTATGGAGAAGTTATTTAACCTTTTTTTTTTAGTTATTTAACCTTTTTAAGCTTCATATTTTTCACTTAAAAATGTACAGCATATTTTCTGATACATACTATGCAGTCAGAATTACCCTGCTACCGAAACCAGACAAATATATTATTAAAAAAAAAGAAAGCAAAAAAACAAACTACAGACCAATATTTTTGATGAATACAAAAACTCTCAACAAAATATTAGCAAACTGCATTCAAGAATACATTAAAAGAATAATTCATCATGATTAAATGGAATTTATCCCAGGGATACAAAGACAGTTCAAATATTAACAAATCAAGCAATATGATGCAAAATGAAGGCTAAAGATTATATGATTGTCTCAAGAGACGCAGAAATACTTTTTGCAAAATTCAATATCAGTTCATGACAAAAATCTTTCAATAAAGTGGGTTTAGAAGGAACATCCCTCAATATAATATGGACCACAGATGAAAACCCACAGCTGGGGCACCAGTGTGGCACAGTTGGTTAAGCAGCCAACTCTTGGTTTTGGCTCAGGTCTGATCTCAGGGGTTGTGCGATTGAGCCCCAAGTTAGGTGCTATGCTCAGCAGGGAGTCTGCTTGAAGATTCTCCCCCTACCCTTGCCCCTACTTGTGCATGTGTGCTCTCCCTGCCTGTTTCTCAAATAAATAAATATTTAAAGAAAAAAAGAAAAGAAAAAACCACAGCTAACATCATATTCAATGGTGAAAAACAGAGAGCTTTCCTCTAAGATCTGAGCAAGACAAGGGTGTTCATTCTCACCACTTTTTTTCAACATGGTACTGGAAGTCCTATCCACAGAAAGAAGACAGAAAAAGAAATAAAAGACATCCAATTTTGTCAGTAAGAAGCTGTCACTATTTGCAGATGACATGATACTATACACAGAAAACCCTAAAGACTCCACCAAAATGTAATCAGGAGTAATAAATGAATTCAGTAAACTGCAGGATACAAAATTAATACAGAGTAACCTATAATGTTTTCATATATTAATTTTAAAAAGTAGCAGAAAGAGAAATTAAGAAAACAATTCCATTTATAATTGCACTAAAGAGAAGAGAATATTTAGAAATAAATTTAACCAAGGAGGTGAAAACATGTACTCTGAAAGCTGGTGAAAGAGACTGAAGACAACACACACACACAAAAGGAAAGATATTCCATGCTCCTGGATTAGAAAAATCAAAACTGTTAAAATATCCTTACTACTCAAAGCAATCTACAGATTCGATGTAATCCCTATCAGAATATCAACAACATTTTTCACAGAAACAGAACAAACAGTACTAAAATCTGTAAGGAACTACAAAAAACACCAAATAGCTAAAACAATCTTGAGAAAGGGGAACAAAGCTAGAGGTATCACATCCCAGATTTCAACACATACTACAGAGCTATAATAATGAAAACAATATGGTACTGGCACAAAAATAGACATACAGATCAATGGAATAGAGAGCCTGAAATAAACTCATGTTTATGTGGTTGATTAATCTACAACAGAGGTAGGAATATACAATGGAGGAGGCACAGTCTGGAAAAACTGGACAGCTACAGACTAAAAAAAAAAAAAAGAGGAACTGAGCAACTTTCTTACACCACAAACAAAAATAAACTCAAAATGGATTAAAAACCTAAATATGAGACCTGAAACCATAAAACTTATAGAAGAAAAGCACGGGTATTAATCTCTTTGACACTGCCCCTAACAGCATTTTTCTACACACATCTTCTCAGGCAAGAGAGCCAAAGACAAAAATAAACTTTTGGGACTATACCAAAATAAAAAGGTTTTACACAGCAAATAAAACCATGAATAAAACAAAAAATCAACTTACTGAATGGAAGAAGTTACTTGTAAATGATATCCAATAAAGGGTTAATATCCAAAATCTATAAAGAACTTATACAACTTAACACCAAAATAATAATAACAACAACAAAAATCTAATTAAGAAATGGGCAGAGGACTTGAATAGTCATTTTACCAAAGATATACAGATGGCCAATAGACACATGAAAAGATGCTCAACATCACTAATAATCAAGGAAATGAAAATCAAAACTATAGTGAGATACCATCTTACACCACTGAGAATGGCTAGTATCAAAAAGACAAGAAAAAACAAGTGTGGGTTGGTATGTGGGGAAAAGGAGACCTCATGCACCACTGGGTTGGGACTGTAAATAGGTGAAGCCGCCGTGAAAAATACTTCGGAGGTTCTTCAAAAAATTAAAAATAGAGTTACCATAAGATCCAGTAATTCCACTACTGGATATTTGCCCAAAGAAAATGAAAACACTAATTCAAAAAGATACATGCATCTCTATGTTTTTTACTGCAAGGTTATTTACAATAGCCAATATATGGAAGAAACCCAAGTGATAGATGAATGGTTAAAGAAGTTATACACACATACACACACGATATATATCATATACATCATACATTTCATGATATATATAGATAAACCAAGAGAAAGATCAAAAGACAGAATTCTGACAAAAGATTTTGTGTATTGTTGCTCCAGATCTCATAATAATATAATAGTATTAATAATAATGAGGAGGAGAAGGGTAAATATAATAATGCTGAAGACGATAATGATATAGCAAGAATAAAGTGCTCATTATTATCTTGTATTGCAATAGAGGACTTGAAATATTAAGGAAAATATAAGATACTTGATTATATTAACATAAAACATCAGGACTTTAGAAGGCTTTCTGTCTCAAGAAATACTTACATAGATAGACTTACTAAGAATACGAACTGTCCTTTGAACTTCAAATACTAAAAGAGAAAAAAATCTGCTTTAAGAGTTATGGGTGGAAGGTGCAGGAAGTATGTGTGTGCTAGAAGGATAAACAGAATTTTGTATAGTTACTTGTCATCTAGAATAATGATGAAAATCTAGAATTACCAGAACTCACTATACTTTGATCACAAATTATTCATAATTATGACAGATCACCATGGAATGAAGTACAGGTTTATATTCTCCCTTCAAATATGGTACACAGAAGAAAATATTTTTCAGATGTAGTCATGTCATCAGACTGGAATTATTAGTTCCATTTTTTAAGACATTAGTCTATCATAAAAACTGCCTAAATTCATGTTCACATTACATTGTTGGCTCCTTATGGAAATCAACGTCAAACATTCTTCATGGAATTACTTAATCAAACTCCTTCAAGAATCACTATTAATTTTTCATCTGTAATTTCATCTTGCCACCATGCCTTCTCTTATGTACTTAAAGAAATGAAACTTTTATTCCCGAAAAAGTGGTCCCAAAGAAATTTGAACATATGTATAACATTTCACAACTTATTATGATTTATTAGCATATATACTCAGCGAGACTGTGATCGTTTTTGATCTCTTCCCTGTACCCAGCTTGTAATTCATACTTACTGAACAAGTGAATGTGTATTTAAGTACTGACTCCAATGACCTAACAATTTGGTGAAGTAAAATTTCCTGTAGTAGTAAAATACGCTCAATTTTGGAGAAAAAATATTAAATTAAGGTATAAGAAATTTTAGTTATAAGGTGGCCTGGGTCACTCAGTCATTTAAGCCCCTGACTCTTGGATTTGGGCTCAGGTCATGATTTCAGTCTTGTGGGATGGAGCCCTTAGTCAGGCTCTGTGCTGGGTGTGAAACCTGCTTAAGATTCTCTCCCTCCCTCTCCCTCTTTCTCTCCCTTCCCCCCGCACCAACTGACCCCATGTGCCACATATGCACTTTCTCTCTCTCTCTCTAGCTCTCAAAAAAAAAGAAAAGAAAAGAAATTTTAACTGTATGAAACAGCATTAGAATCTTTTATAAGGAATGATTTTTTTTAAACTTATATTTTACAGGAACACTAGGACTCATAAATATTGTCAAAATACTGACATCTGTATGTGATAACTTAACAAAATTGGATAGCTATCTTTTTTTTTTTTAAAGATTTTATTTATTTATTTGACAGACAGAGATCACAAGTAGGCAGAGAGGCAGAGAGAGAGAGAGGGAAGCAGGCTCCCTGCTGAGCAGAGAGCCCGATGCGGGACTCGATCCCAGGACCCTGAGATCATGACCTGAGCTGAAGGCAGCAGCTTAACCCACTGAGCCACCCAGGCGCCCTGGATAGCTATCTTTTTAATATGGATTTGTTTGAGGAATTGTATATTTCTTATTTTTTTAAAGACTTTATTTATTTACTTGACAGAGAGGGAGAGCACAAGCAGGGGCAGCAGCAGAGGGAGAGAGAGAAGCAGGCTCTCTGCTGAGCAAGGAGCCGGATGCGCAGCTTGATCTCAGGACCCTGAGATCCTGACCTGGGCAGACACTTAACCAGCTGAGCCACCCAGGTGTCCTGAGGGGTTGCATTTTTTAGTGGTATTTATTCAAACTTAGACATAATTTTGGTAATGAAAAAAGCTAAATTTTGAGGTACCTTATATTTAACTTTGGCCAAAAATTAATACTGCTAATTATTAGATTGTTGATTATTGTATAAAATATGACCCATTGTACAGAATGTAATGTTCACCTTAAAAAGAAAAGAATATAATGTTTGACTTTTTAGAATTTAGTGGCAGCAGGACAAGTTTGCATTTACCTTTAATTATTAACTTGATTTTTCTTATTTAAACTCAGATCTAAAAAAAAAAAAAAAAAAAAACTCAGATGTCAACTCAGATTTTCTTTCGTGAAAGATGGGTTTTGTTCATAAATTTTCATTACACATGCTTACTTCTAGTTAAAGTTTTCTTGAATTTAATATGTTCTTGAACAATTTTGTAATATCAATGTTCATTAAATCCAAATAATTTGGCAAAATTTAAAAATACTTGCTTTTCTATTATTTTATTATGGGATTAAGAATTTCTTCTATAATTTTGAAAATAAAACTAATGACTCTGCAATTCCTATCCCTAACACTGTTTAAAATAAAACATATCATTTTTCAGCCACAACTGGTCAAATTCCTCATCTTTTCCCAGGCATTAAAAAACGTGCCAAAAATTCATGATTGATTACACATCTTAACCTAGATTTGGGTTTTCACATTATTGGCTAGAGGAGTGAACTATTTGACAGATGTAGTAATGCCATATGAGTCTCCCTGTGGCAGCCATTCTAATGGAAATCCATAATTATTTAAGCAAAAAACACCTGCCCTGACTGTTCAATGTTCACAACTTCCACACTGTTGTTTCTGGACGTTCTAATTACTATAGGGATACGATTTATAGGTAATACTTTTGAAAGAGAAAAGTTTCCAAATTTCAAAAGGTGAAGTTTTGCTTTGGTGGAGGTGACTTATTGATCCATAGGTACTCAACAAGCAAAAAATTGTAGCTGAGGTGAACCATGAGAGACTATGGACTCTGAAAAAAAATCTGAGGGGAATGAAGTGGTGGGGGGGTGGGAGGTTGGGGTACCAGGTGGTGGGTATTATAGAGGGCACAGATTGCATGGAGCACTGGGTGTGGTGCAAAAATAATGAATACTGCTATGCTGAAAATAAATAAATTTAATTAATAAAAAAATTAAAAAAAAATTGTAGCTGAAATGGAAGAAGCCAGTCCAAATCAGTTACTCTTTCTTACCATTATTAAAAAGCAATCTCATCATTGAGTTCAGTGGAACATATGTGTCTTGCATGTTTAAGTAGATATAAAATCACTGAGTGCAATTGCTTATAAATAACAGTAAGTATGGACTAACTAATATTCGACACATTCATCTGTGTTTCTCATATGTTTTCCCTCTGAGGTTATAAAGTGCTTTTAAAAAAGCAATTAAACTCCTGCAATATGGCTTACAATAAAAAAAAAGGAGGGGGATAAATAAAAATTGGGCCAAGGAAATTATTAAAATGGCAGTTATTGGGCTAATACATTAATAGCATTTTTAAGCTCATTTGCTTGAAAAATGCAAAAATAACTGATCTTTAAAAGGACCAGTATTAATTAGTGAAAAAATCTGGTTATTTAACCCAACCCATTACTCAACCATTCAACAGATACTTGATTTGTTTTCCAGAAATACAAATAAATAGGGACATTTTCAAATAAATATAGTCTAAGTTTTCCCACCAACAAAACTTAACTAGAATAAATGCTAAAGGATTGTGACTGAGTTGAGTACAAAGTAGTCTGCAGATGGAAGGTTATGTTCTCTGCCAATAAAGAATAATTAAGAAAAGTAATTGTTTCTGGATAAATATAAAAAGAAATATTGAGCATATGTATGAGTTTCTTTGGGCTGCCATAACAAAATAATGCAAATTGGGTGACTTAAAACAATGGAAAATCGTTCTTATACACAGTTCTAGAGGCCAGAAGTATAAAATCAAGAGGTTAGCAGGGACACGTTCCCTCTGAAGACCAGGGAAGCAAATTTCCTGGCCCTTTCTTAACTTCTGATGGTAGCCAGCGTCCCTGGTATTTCTTGGCTTGCAGCTGTATCACTGATTTTGCCTCCATCATTACATAGCTGTCTTCCCTCCAAGTGGGACTGTGTGTCTCGGTGTCTTCTTATTAAGGATACCAGGTATATTGAAGCTAGGGACCACCCCAACCCATGATGACTTCATCTTACCTAATTATACCTCCAAAGAACCTACTTCCAAATGAGGTTGCATTCATAGGTACCTATTTTTCTTTCTCTTTTAAATTTAAATGGGGATAAAAATATATGTTTATAAAAAAATAAAAATTAAGATTAAATTTAAATTTTTTTCAGGTAATGCTTTCCAAGTAAAAGTTCAATTCTCATAAAACATGGCACTTACCTGGGCAAAGTTACCATCTTCTTAGCCGTGCAATCTCTAAAATCTGATCTGTCAGCAAGGAGGACTGTTCATTTACATTAACTAGTTTTACCAAAGCTGAGCTATATATGATGAAGTATATGGTACATGATAAAATATATGCTATAAAGCCCATAAGCACCCATAAGCATAAATGGGACTTAATAAATCTATATAAATATTTAATATATAAAATATATAAATATACTATATCAATGTGAAATGGAGCTCAAAAACATAGATATGTAAATCTGTTTATTATGTTCTCTAAGTTTTTAGGAGAATTCACTGGAACTACTGGAAATGACTAGTATCTTCTATAGGAAATACAGTTCATGTTTATTATCTTAATTCCTTCTACAGACATATCTGCATATATATATGCCACATACATATGTATATATACATACATATTATATACTCATATTTTCATACACACATGCCATTAATATTTTATTATGGAAACACACCATGTTTTTAGGAAACCCAGGAATGCAAACCCTACTTATCTCCATTTAAGACATATTTTATGTTCATATATTGAACTTCTCCAACATCCAAACTATTTCTTTATAATATATATAGACACTTCATAGCTGGTCTTTGCAGGTCTTATTATTTAAGATAGGATTTCCAAATGTGCTTTATTCACATATTTTGTAATGTTTTGAAATCTCTGGTAATGATGTAGAGTAGATATTTAAGGGTAAATGTACTTGTTAAGAATATATACATATAGTTGTTGGAAGGCCGCATGATCGTGGGTACAACAAAGCTGGGTTATCCTACGAAATAAACCCAGATTGTCTAAAGAATGTCTAAAGAATGTGTGCTAGTACTACAGGGTATCATTCTCTTTGATCCAAAATGCTGATCTGATTATGGAAAAATCTTCAAAGAAAATTTTTGAAAATTTTACCATCTCAACCTGTATATATTTTTAAGTCTACCAGTAATGATAGCAATTACAAATACATACTTGGAATGTATAACAGACTGGCATTAAAAAGCATCCTCTTACACAATGAAGTTCTATATCATGATATCAGATGATTACATATAATTAATATTATCCTTGTGTGTGTCTTAGGAATTGGCTATACAGGAAACTACAGTATCAACAAAGTCTAGTTGAGCCACTGCCTGATTATAGTTGCATGAAAGATCTTGAGGCAAAACCAGCTAGCCAAGTCCTTTCTGAATGTCTGACCCATAAAAACTATGAAAGAAATGAAATCACTGTGGGTTGTTTTAAGCCACTAAGATCTGGAGTGATTTGTTATGCTACTGTAGATAACTGGAATGAATCAGATCCAAACCCAATTTGGTAAATGACAACTTCCACACTGTAAGATATCAGCCCATCTTCTTGTTGGTAGCATACTTTTTGAGTAAAATACTTAGTTGAAGATAAAATTTTTTAGGAGTGCTCTTTCTCTCTGTCCTGCTCTGTCTCTCTTGCTCAGCCAAGGATGCATGGTTGAACTCAGGTTAAGACATGGGCATACTCTCCCTCCACTGTATTTTAGTCCTAAGTACAGCGTGCGTTATATATTAGATATTACTCGTATTAGTCATAGTTATACACTGGTAAGTGAATGGAGTTGTTGATTAATTTAGAAGTGAAAAACAACATACCTCATGCACTATGGAAATGGGAATCAAATTCATGGATCTCTTCCTCAAAATACTGTGTCACTGTTTTTAACAAAGCTTTTAGGACTTCTCAAATACTAATCATTTATACATCCTACTTACATATTTTTGCCATGTTCTAAGTACCACTTGTGCCCTAAATAGCAATTTTCTTAATTGAATTACTTAAAAAATTTAGTCTGTTCTAAAAGACATCAATGATATTACAAGTTTGATATATTTGTAATAAATGTTATTGGAAAGTAATTGCAAACTCACGCTTCTACATATAATTGAGTAATTAGTATCAGAATGGTTCTCCTGCTGTAAACAACTATAAAATTTGACAAATATATGAAGCAACTGTTCTTAGGCACTACATGGCAAACAACCAAGAATGCAATTATTTAAAAAGGGAAATAAATGAGGGAGCTCCACATTTTCCCTGGCCTCTGTCTGAGGGAAGTATTTTCACAGCATTAGGGAGATAGAGTCAATGCAGAATATGCAGCTCTCAGTGGGCTGAAAAACAGGCTTCAAAGCTCATCGCTACTCTGCAGCTGGATTTGTGGGCCAAGGTCCTGGAGCAAAGAGCTGAGCAGAGCAGGTGACAGACAATACTTGTGGAGGTTCACAGGGGTTCCCCAGATAAAGGCTAAGCTGCACCTGCACAAGGTCAACTCTGTGAGACCCAGCATATTCTAATTGCTGCATGGCCGAGATGTAAATGAAGAGAGTCATTCAGAGTTAGAGATACAGGGAGGTGGGATGCCAACCAAACCAGATGACACAGACCGCACCAATATTTTCAGTCATTCATCTGAGAGCCCAGAGAGGCCATAATTTGGGGGTTTATTAATACAACCTGGATACAGAAACATGCCCTAGAACTAAGGTCAAAAATGAAATTTATCATTCCTTTCAAAAAATCTACATGTAAATAGATAAAACAAGTATGAAAGGCCAAGAATATCTGTCAGTTGTGTATTTGGCTATTAAAACAAAATTCGCCACCCTTTAAGTGGAGACAAAAGTAGGGACTTCCTATGACCCTAAAACACATCACCCATCATGTCTAGCATACAACTAAAAGCTGTCAGGATGGAATGTGTGAACTATTATAAAAAATTATGACAGAATCAAAGGTAACCCAAATTTTGGAATTTGCAAGAAAGAACACAAATGAAAATAAATTAGCAATCAAAAATGTCAATAAATCTAGAAAATCATCAAATACTAGACAATACTAAATGAGCAAACGATCAAAGCAGAAATCACAAAGGAAGTTAAACTAGGTTCTGTTAGTAGTTCCAAAGATAGCAAAACATCAGAATTTGAGAGTTGCAGCTAAACGGTTCCTCGGATGAAATTACATAGTGGTCAATGATTGGTAACAACCAGGAAAGAAGACTGAAAAGAAAGAATAAGAGGGCGGGGAGAGAAGGAAAAAGAGGAAGAGTAGGCGGAAAAGAAAGAGGAAGAAGAGGAATGGAAGAAAGGGGGGAAGTTAGAGGATGGGAAGAGAGTAAAAACGAATGATTTCATTTCAGTTAAAGAAGCTAGAAAGAGGGAGGGGCATCTGGGTGGTGGCACAGTCAGTCAAGCATCTGACTTGGGATTCTTGGTTCTGGCTCTGGCTGTGATCTCAGTGTCCCGAGACTTGAGTGCGAGCTCAAGCTCAGTGCGGGGTCTACTTAAAAGACTTTCTGCCTTTCCCTCATCTCCTCCTCTAACAATAAATAAATCGATCTTACACAAACAAGCAAACAAAAACAGGTTAGAAGGAGGAGCTAAAACTCTACCCAAAGCAAGTAGAATGAATGAAATGACAAAAGTGAGAGTAGGAATCTCTCACCCCCAAATCACGTAATAGAATTGTTGGAAAGACTGATAAGTCGTTAAAAATTTCTTTTAAGAAAATTAGGCAAGAACATAGGAAATATAATCTACCGGTATCAGGAAGAGGAGATGATCCTTTAGATTTTAAAAGATTTTAAAGATGGAATAAGGGAGTATTATAAACAATTCATGCTAGGGTATTTGTTAAATTAAATGAAACGCACAATCCCCTTTAAAAAAAACAGCCTAGTGATGCTAATAAAAGAAGAGAAAGAATGAGGTATACATTATACATATATTCTACATACAACAAATTTTAGATGACCAGAAGACCATTTCCACAAAGTAAAACTTCATGTGGTTTCACTGATAAATAATATCACAAATTTAAGAAAGCAGTAATATAAACCTTATAATAAGATTATATGACTTTGCTTATTTTGTTTTCCAGTTAACGTGGTGCATTATATTGTTGTTGTTACTCTTTTTTTTTTTTTTTTTTTTTTTTTTTTGTTACTCTTGTTTTGATTTTAAGTAACAGTGAATTTCTGGGATAAGCCCTGTTTGGGTATGAAGTGTTATCCTTCTTTACTAACCACTGGATCCAATTTTCTCATACTTTGTTGAAATATATGCATATATGTTTTTCAGGTATATTGGTCTGCTATTTTTTCTTGCTCTTTATCGTTTTATGTTACTTTATTTTTTTTAAGTTCTTATTTATTTACTTGCAGAGAGAAAGAGAAAGCAAGCACAAGTAGGCAGAGTGGCAGGCAGAGGAAGAGAGAGAGGCAGGCTCCCTGCCGAGGAAGGAGCCTAAAGGAGCCTGATTGAGCCTGACGCTCAATCCTAGGACCCTGGGGTCATGACCTGAGCCACCTGGGCGCCCCTGTAAGTTCTTTATCATTATAATAATAAGGCTGATACTGGTCTGATATGACTTTCCAAAGGCCAGCTATAAAATAACTACTTTAGGGGTGCCTGGGTGGCTCAGTGGTTAAGTGTCGGCCTTAGGCTCAGGTCATGATCCCAGGGTTCTGAGAAGGAGTCCCGAGTCGAGCTCTCTGCTCAGCAGAGAGCCTGCTTCTTCCTCTCCCTCTGTCTGCCGCTCTGCCTACTTGTGCTCTCTATCTCTCTGTCAAATAAATAAATAAAATTTTTGAGAAAAAATAACTACTTTAATTATAAACAAATAGTTTGGTCAGTAAAGATACTCAGTGTGATGAGGTAAAATATACCTTATATGAAGCAAGTAGTGCTTCAGATTCCTACTTTTGCTTAAGACATGGGTTTCTTTTATGATAATATTTTTATAGAGTGTGTGTGTGTGTGTGTATTTAGTTTTTGTCAGAACACTGGTGCCATTATCAAATAGTAATGTGATAATATCAGGGACTTAATCTAAATTGCAGATTTATACATTTGTCTAGTTCTTATGCTGGCTAATAAAATGTAGCTTGAAAATAGCTGGTTTTCTTTTTTTGAAAGACAGACCAGAGTCTCAAATACATTTATATTTACTGATTTGATATCCATATTAAGCTTATTCAAAGCAGATTTGTTATTTCAAGTAACATTTGACATTAGAGAAATACAAAGAAGGTCATTACTGTATATTGTGGTCTAGCAATGACTATCATGTCTTCTATGCTGCGTGCATTTTTATCAACTTAATTCTGAAAATATCTCCTATGCAAAGTTATACAATTATCTATCTGATTAAATAGAGATTATTTTTCAGTTCCCATTTTTGTTCTCTTTGTGTAATCAAAAAATCTTTCAAAAAATCTTCCAGTGATGTATTATATGAATATAGTTTTTACAGTTTACAATACATAATTAGGGGCATCTGGGTGGCTCAGGGGTTAAGCCTCTGCCTTCTGCTCAGGTCATGATCCCGGGGTCCTGGGATCGAGCTCCGCATCGGGCTCTCTGCTCAGCAGGGAGCCTGCTTCCTCCTCTCTCTCTGCCTACTTGTGATCTCTGTTTGTCAAATAAGTAAATAAAATCTCAAGAAAAAGTTAATCAATCAATTAATTAATTAATTACACAATTAAAAATTCCAGCTAACACTAGACCTTGCAGCAACATCAGTTGTTGCAGTTGCTAAAATCAAAGCAATGGTAGTTATACATCATTATACATATTCCAAATACATATTTTTCTATCTATAGATCCAAATGAACAGGTATTGAGTGAAAATTCAATTTGCTGCATGAATTAAAATTCAATTTATAAATGATTTTGAATAGTGAATTTTTGTGACTTTATTGTTTAATTTTATTAAAGTAACACAAAACTTCAGCAAGTCTTAGGATGTGATAAAAATTTAGTAGCTCAAAGTTCTCAATAGGGCCTTTATTTTATTCTAATAATTGATTGGCTGTAAGATTTTATTTCTGTATGGAAGGCTTATAGTTGTACAGTGGCATATGAAAGAAAAAGACATAAATACACATACATATACGTGTATATCTGTCCATTTATATGGATATACACACAAATTTTATATATATACACATATATGCAGAGATATATGTATGTATACATATATACACATAGAGATATATGTATATATATAATTATGGATGTGTAAATATATATATTTATTGTATATACATATATACAAATATGTATGCAGATAAATACATAAATAATATACAAATATATATGTGTATGTGTGTATGTGTATCTATCTATCTATATATGACATTTTTACATCGCAGAACATTCTGAGTATTGTTTTACACACACTCGGGGGAAGTACAAAAATACAGATATGGGCATTTGCGTGGGTTTATGGGTTAAGTATATACATATATTCCCTAGCTCTATCCACTAACATGTACCTGAAGCCGTGGAACAGTAGTAGCGATGATCTCAACGACTACCCATATCATGGTTTCTCAATACTATTTTCCAGTGAGAAGATCAGAACTCTTTGAATAGCTAGTTAAGTCCAGTGCTGGGGAAAGCAAAGAAGGAACAACTTGAACAGAAGAAAAATAGCATGGCCTGTGATTATAACCCAAAGAAACAAATATTCATGAGTCTGTACTGGTATATAGAAATAACAGAATAAAGATAAGAAACAACTCCTCCTTAGAGACAAATTTCAATTAGTAAATGGAAAATGAGGAAGGGAAGTAGAAATTTACTGTTTGAGATGTCACATCAGAAATAATTGCCCTTGGCAATATCCATCTGCAAAATAACTGATCAGTGCTTTGCTAATATGGCAATGTTATGAAAAATAAGTGAACCAAAGATTGAGTAATTGTCACAGATCAGAGGAGACTAAGGAGACATGGCAATTCAATGGGGAATCTGGGTGAAGGGCTTATGGAACTCTCTAGTATTTTTGTAATTTATTTTTGTATTAAATTATCAAAAAATAAGAAGTCAAAAGAGTGAAATAAATGGAATAATTGCATGACAATCGTCTTTCTACAACTTTAAATCTTTAAATTTTTATCTTTAGACTAATATTTTAAAATATTTAAAAATCATATGTTGAGTGACAAAAATAGACAAAAAGATTGTAATAGTTAACTTTTATTTTTGATAATTACAGCAACTACTTCTTAATATTATGTTAGGAACAGAAGAATGACAAATTATTCTTGAATCGGAACAAATTGTTTACTTAAACCATCCTATTATTTTTTTAAAAGATGTTATTTATTTATTTGACAGCCAGAGATCACAAGGAGGCAGAGAGGCAGGCAGAGAGAGGGGGAAGCAGACTCCCTGCAGAGCAGAGAGCCCAATGCAGGGGCAGATCCCAGAATCCCCAAATCATGACCTGAGCTGAAGGCAGAGGCTTTAACCCACTGAAGCCACCCAGGCGCCCCCATCCTATTATTTTTAAATAAATGCCTTTAGTAGCTGGTTTTTTTTTTTTTTTTTTTTTTTTTTTTTTTTTTTTTTGGTCTGGATCCCTCATGCACCCTTCTATAATGCATGCTGCATGCTTCCTACAGGAATGGGCACGTGGCCAAGACAGGGTCAAAATAATTATTCAATATTCCTAGCCATAATTAGACCAAAAAGAGTCTCTCAGTGAAATAATTGGATCTGTTTCCTCTCAACTTTTTGGGCTCTCAGTCTGTAAATCCAAATGACCTTGTAGAGTTGGTGGGCTTTCTAGTGTTAAGTGTATATTTATAGTCCGGCAAACAGAAGCAGATGAACACGAGACACCAGCACTACTCTTCTCCCTACTCTTTAATGTTGGGAGGGTGGGGTCAAAGGTGGCTAGAGCTGTAAGCCAATAAGTGTCTCCTTTTTTCTGCTTCCTCTCTAAGCTAGTTTCTCTAATACTGAGTTAGATTTCTGTCCTTTGCTTATTCTGTTCTAATATCATGCCCAGATATTCTGCTCAGTTTAGCATGATAAAAAACTTGCTTCTAACAGTCTCAATTTTCGTCTCATTTCCCAGAATAAGAGTTCCCCTTTCACTTTCAAAGGTATCCTAGTTAGATGGATAAATTAATCAATTATGATTTTCATAGACTATATGAAATATTAAATTATCCAGAATTTGGGGATCTTAAAATGGCAAGGGCATTTATGAAAGTTATCCCAACATATTTTGAAACGTGTGATTCTGGTTGCAGTATCAAACTTTGGACAGTGATGGTACTCCAGATATTTGAAGTTTTTCCAAATCACTATACTATGTTAACTTTCCCAGATCATTTTGGATATGCCAAGTTGTTATGCTCTGATTTAATTTCTAAATATACAGGAGGAGGCCATATTTCCAAGCTATGATATTGGTTTCCAATAACCTAGGACTAGCCAGATTTTCAGGCTGTGATGATGCCATTTCCAAATACCTTTAGGCATGCCAAAATTATATACTCTGATTTAATTCCCAAATAGTTAAGAATAAGCCAGACTGTTGGACTCTAAAGTCATTGTCAGAACAGTTCATTTCTTGGGAGAGAAAAATCTCATATGAATCGACTATTTTAAAGTTTGTAGTCTTGTGTCATTTATATACTTGCCTTTCCCCCCCCGGAGAAAGGATTATGTCTTTGTAGTTATTACTGACAACCTTTTTACCAATTCCAAAAGTAACAGGTTCAATAACATGAGGGTTATTTTACCTAAATTAATTATTCAGAAAATTTTTTTTTAATATAATTTTTTATTTTTTATAAACATGTATTTTTATCCCCAGTGGTACAGGTCTGTGAATCACCAGGTTTACACACTTCACAGCACTCACCAAAGCACATACCCTCCCCAATGTCCATAATACCATCCCCTTCTCCCAAACCCCCTCCCCCCAGCAACCCTCAGTTTGTTTTGTGAGATTAAGAGTCACTTATGGTTTGTCTCCCTCCCAATCCCATCTTCCTTCATTTATTCTTCTCGTACCCACTTAAGCCCCCATGTTGCAACATTTAAATTAATTTAATTTAAAATTTAAATTAAAAATATTCCAAAATTAATCTATTGTTTTCCTATCACCTACCAAATGTGCTGTACAGCAAGACAGGTACCCTTTCTTTCCAAAATTTTGTGTCAAGCAACTTGGCTTTTACAGAAGACCTACACTGTACCTGTTCTCACTAACTGAAGAAGATTTTTTTAAATGAAAAAAGCCATTACCATACGTCTGAAAGACAAGATTTTGTTTGACTTATTTTTTTGCTTGTTTGTTTCTATTATATCCCGGTTTACTGCGTTTATAGTATTTTTTGACTTCTTCATAAGGAAAGATAATTACCCATAAATATAATCAATTTATTTTTGTCCTCAATCTTTTTGCTCTTTACTTGTACATCTCAGGGAAATCTGTTGATATTCCTTCACAAAATACTGTTTTTATTTTTTTTTTTAGCCATGCTCTTTTAAATTTAATTATATTAAACTCCCTCTTCTGATAAACTTACACTACTAAAATGTTAGCCTCTTTATCATCTTTCCTTATCTTACTAGTTTTGTTTATTTAAGTTTGGTTTAGACTATTTCCTTATCAATTGGACCTGCTATTTTATCATTTGGGTTTTTAGATTTTTTTTTCTCAATTATGCCACCTCCACAATAGATTCTATTTTAAAAATCCTTTTAAATGTTTGCTTTTGCCTCTGATTACAAATATTTTTCAAATATTAGCCCCAGTTTCACAAGTTCAGTGTTTGACTCATATTGAAGAATGTTTTCAAAGTTCCATCCTTATAAAGAAATTGGTCTCACGGTGCCTGGGTGGCTCAGTTGGTTAAGCGTCCGTCTTTGGCTCAGGTCAGGATCCTGGAGTCACAGGATGGAGACCCACATCAGTCTCCCCACTCAGCAGGAAGTCTCCTTTTCCCTCATCCTCTGGCCTTCCCCTTGCTTTTTCTCCCTCTCTCTGTGTCAAATAAATAAACAAAATAGAAACAACAACAACAACAACAAACAAAAAAAGAAACTGTTCTTACCATTTAAAAAGAAGAAATCTATGTGGGCAGTGATGGCCTTCAATATCTATGGATCCTCTATCAAAATTTAAAGCTGACTGGCTGGTAAGGATAAATGTATTACAATTTTCATCTTCTACCAATTAGATAGCAAGAATAGATACAGTAGATGAAGCTGAACAAAAAATTCCTTATCATTTTCTTTCTTATGGTGTTTTTAAGGTATTATATTGGCATTTGTTATTTTTTATTTAGTTCTCCTCTGAGTCTGGCTTCTGTTCAATGTACAAGTTGTGGCTGTGAGCTGCCCGCCAGTTCTGTCAAGAGAGTCGTGTCCTTCTACTTTTTCTTTTGGTTATAGTTCCTACATAATCCAGGCACAATCTCACTGTTTCTGGTTGTTTGTTGGTTTTTTAAGTTAATTTTTATTAATTTTTGTTTTTCAATGTCTCTGCCTCTGTTACAAATCTGTAGCAAGTAATGAGTACATACATACACGTCAGGTCCCACATGAACTTCATCATTGGGTACTGACTCCATTATTTGGCCTTCCAGATATCATTCAGTTATTAAACATTTTTTACTTTCCAAAGTGGTTTCTTCTTCTGTTTTTTTTTTTCTTCAAGATTTTATTCATCTGTTTGACAAACAGAGATTACAAATAGGCAGAGAGGCAGGCAGAGAGAGAGAGAGGGGGAAGCAGGCTCCCGGCTGAGCAGAGAGCCTGATGCAGGGTTTGATCTCGGGACCCTGGGATCATGACCTGAGCCGAAGGCAGAGGCTTTAACCCACAGAGCCACCCAGGCGCCCCCAAAGTGGTTTCTTCTTAATCTTCAGCAATACTTCTTTTTCCCAGATGAGAGAGATTTAAGTCCATCTTCTAAGCCTGCCTTCAATCTAGTTTAATCCAAACTATACCTTGAAGATTCTTCTTGAGGCTTCAAGCGTCTGGATTATTCCCTTCTCTAGTTTATATTCTTGTAATTTTTTCCCCTTATTGTTTCAATATTTAAAATGCCTTTAAAAAAAAATATCTTCTGGGCACCTGGGTGGCTCAGTTGGTTGGACAACTGCCTTCCGCTCAGGTTGTGATCCTGGAGTCCCAGAATCAAGTTCTGCATTAGGCCTCCTACTCGGTGGGGAGTCTGCTTCTCCCTCTGACCCTCTCCCCTCTTATGCTCTCTCTCTCTCTCTCTCAAGTAAATAAATAAACAAACTATTTTTAAAAATAAATAAAAATTTAAAAATATAAAAAAAATTCAAAGAAAATTTTTTTTCTTGGTTATCTTCATGCCTTTTGTGAGATTGTCAACATTGCATTTTCAGAACAGAAACCCCTTAAAATGATTTAGCCAAGGGATTTGGTGGACCTCTGATTTAAGAGAAGCCAATCAGATGATCTTTTCCTGAAATCTGAAAAACTGGTTATGTATAATGTAATAGCTCACTAAGAGCACTGAAATTTTAAGGTGACATAAAATTGGAGGTTGAGAGATGTGTTTAAGTGAAGCTTGATCAACGTGTTTTGTCTGACATGGGGACAGAAGGAAGGAACTGCCACCCAGAAAGCAGCAATAAGTGGTCTTGGTTTTATTTTTTTAAGATTTTATTTATTTTAGAGACAGAGAGAGAGCACAAGCGTAAGGATGGGAGGAGCAGAGGGAGAGGAAGAAAGGGAGAAGCAGACTCCCTGCTGAGTAGGGAGCCCTAGGCAGGGCTTGATCCCATGACTCTGAGACCGGGACCTGAGCCAAAGACAGATGCTTAACTGACTGAGCCACCCAGGTACCCCAAGGGATGGGGGCTTGATTTTGAAATTCCCTGGTGGGGCCTGAAACTTCTCCTGGCTATTGAGACCTGAGAGAGATTCTTTATCTATAGAGTATGTGGATTCTATCGATAAAATTAACTAACCCTTATTAAAAATAAATGGGAACAGCCTGAACTAGAGAATTTAGATTTCTGAACTGAACTAAGGCATTCGAGTAAGTATATGATGAAAGGACGTAATTTGTGCTTGAAGCAGTATCAATGGAAAGAGAAGAATGGTGAGATATTCCAACATGTTTTGGGAAAGAACTCAGGGATTTCTGACGCATTAATTATTTAGGGCTCCAGCACATACAACAAAGGAGCAAGCAAGGAGGCAAATGCAGGAGTCCAGAGAGGTCATTACTAGAAAAAAAAAAAAAAACTAGTTTTTTTTTTTTTAACATTTTATTTATTTATTACGCCGAGAGAGAGAGAAAAAGAGAGTGGGCACAAGCAGGAGGAGCTGCAGAAGGAGGGAGATGCAGGCTCCTCACTGAACGGGGACCTGATGCAGGGCTCGATCTGAGCCGAACACAGACGCTTAATCAACTGAGCCACCCAAGCACCCATATTAGTAATTTTTAGCTTAAAAAATTGAGTGGTTAATGGTGCCATTTACTGTGATATAGTGGATGAGGCAGGTCCAGATTGTGGTGATGACTGTTTCTGATTATGTTTAGTTTTCTACGCCCGTTAGACCTCCAATATCTCAGGCAAGGAGGCAAATGTACAAGTGAGAGAGGTCATTACTAGAAATATTAATTTAGGGAAAATCAATGTATGGACAGAATGTACAGCTTTAGGAATGGATAAAAGGTCCTAGAGAGAAGGTATATGTAGAATAGAAAAGCAGAAGCCCATGACTGAGTCATGCAGTAGAGCGCATGATGGATACTGAAAGAGTGGTCACTTAGATAAGAGAAAAAGAATTCACAAAAGTGTGGTGTCATAATAGCCAAAATGCTAAAGTGTGTTAAGAAAGAAATCGTGGTTTCCTGTGACAAATGCCTGGAGATACGATGCCTAGAGGATAAGGACAGCAATGTGACTTACTTGGCAACAGGAGACTGTCAACACCTTCTATCTTGGCATTTAAGTGGGACTGACTGAGAGTATTCCATTGCAGGTAGGGATGTTTATAAAGAAAATTTTTGATTTAAAGGATATTAGACAAATGGCTAGATAACTGGAACATGATGGATCATTGAAGGCTTTTTATTTATTTATTTGACAGAAAGAGAGAGCGCACAAGTAGGGGGAGTAGCAGGCAGAGGGGGAGGAAGAAGCAGACTCCCCACTGAGCAGGGACCTCCCACCCCCACCCCGCGATACAGGACTCCATCCCAGGACCCTGGAATCATGACCTGAGCTGAAGGCAGCCACTGAACTGACTTAGCCACCCAGGCACCCCTATTAAAGGCTTTTTAACTTAAATGCTAACCATGTTTGCTGGCTGACGGTAGTGCTCACTGGAAAGAGAAAAATACTACTTGATAATGTCACAGATAATGGATAACTATGTAAGTAAAGTCCATGAGAATGAACAGGATCTAATAATTCAGAGCATAACTATTGGTGGGGGGATCACCAAGTCCACTGCAAAAGAGAAATGTTGGGTCAGTAGCTGATTGAATGAAGATGAGTGTTTAAATATTTTCAGTAACAGGTGGTTAAGAGAAAACATCAAAACCCAAACTTAGTCCTGAGTTCAAATCCCATCTGTTTTACTGAAATGTCACTCAATCTTTCAATCACTTATTGACCATCTACTATCTGGTGATCACTGATCTAGTTGCTAAAGAAACAGAGTTGAACAAGTAAGAGGATGCTTCTGCTCCCATGTATTTTATATTATGTTATCATCAGGTGATGAGTTATGGCAAAAAAAAAAAAAAAAAAAAAAAAGCAATGGGCATGTTACAATGAATGGGGTAACTGGAAAAAAGCTCTCTAACGGAGTCATATCCAAGCCAAGATTTGAATAAATTGAAGAAGCCAAACATTAGAATATGTAGAAGAAAATCATTCTTGGCACAGGGAACAATAAACAAAATGACAGCAATGACAAAATGCCATGGTTGAAAAACTGCAACCAAATGTTTAATAATAATAATTTTAAAATATTGCTGTTATAAAATTGAAGGCTGTTGTAAAGATTAAATTACATAACAGATGCAAAGCCCTTAGCAAATATCTGAGACACAGTAAACATTCAGTAAATAACAAGTACTACATTATTATTTTATCAACTCACATAGATGTTTTACATGACTAGATAGTGTATCAAATAGAATGTGGGTTTTCTTTAAGTTGTGAATATTCAGAGTTTTGCATTTATCAAGAGTACTATTATTGCTGAAATACTCTTAAAATCTGCTTTGGAATTTCATCCACAGTTTATAAAGTATAAATATCTACATGTTATGCATTTTTTTCCTCTCTGTTCAAAATTAAACTTAGAAGTCAACTCCTGGAAAATATTTAGCTTATCTCCTATCCCAAAGCAAGAAGCTGCATCATGGTTTTTTCCTATTCTTCAGAAGTATTTCCATTTTAGAATTTCTACATTGATATATTTATTGATTTTTCCATAGGCCTGTAAGGACTTCTGGGTTATTTATTCCTTCAACAAATAGTTACTAAGTATCTAATATATGCTAGTCATTGTTTTATGCATAGGGGACAGCAATGAATAAGGCAGAGAAAATCCCTGATCTTTTTAGGCTCTTATTCTAGTTTTCAAGGTGATTAATAAATATCATGGCAACTAACTAAAATTAGTATCAAGTAGTGATATGTGTTACTACTAATAATAGCAAACTCTTCTAATATTTTACACTGTGGAAAAATACATGAATTTAATATCCATGAAGGACTTACAGCAGAATAATGTTGTAAGGAATGACTGAGAAGAACGTAAGATAGTAATGTTATCTAATCCCATTTGAACTGTTAGCAAATGATCACATAGAAGCATTAAATAAACTGTGGAGAAGGTAGAAAGAAGAGGAGGAAGGGAGGGAAGAAGAAAGGAAGAGAAAAGAAAAGGAGACAGACGATGGGTTATAATGTTGAAGAAATTTACATATCCTGCATTAAGTAAAGGGAGGTCTAAAAATGCAGGAAACTTTTCGATTGCGTGTTGTGGGTGAAGAGCTGTTAGCTAATCTTCAGGCAGAACACCCAGAGATTTATAAAATTAGTTTCCTTTTATTCCCAGGAAGTTGAGTCATAATATTCATAGTAAGAAGATTCTTATTATCAGTTTCAGAATCATGTATATTTGAAGGACAGTAATACTAGTTTAAAATGTCTGCTAGAACAGTATATGAGAATGATTGTGTGTGCCTCTAAGTGTCTAGTCTTGCCCTATTTGGAACATTACAAAATTATTGGGCCATAAGAATTCAGAAACATCTCAAGAAGAGTCTCAACTAATAATATCTCCTCATAATTCCTCCCCATCTGTCTGTGGGTGATTTGCTGTCTATTCTCAGGGAAGAATTGATAGGATGCTAGCTTTTGGTTTATAAAATCATTTTAAAAGTTTTTTCTCTGAGCCAAATTTGGAGTCAGTGTTTGATTGAATTCAATTGCTTAAGGGTATAATATTTGCTGAAATAAAATCTCTAGATTCTGCTAGCTGTATGCCATGTATCTTCCTTTAATTTTCTCCAGGACTTCAAAAGTGCAATAACTTCCAGGGAATGGCTCATGTTAATCTGTAACAGATCCCCCAACAGTTTTAGAGTCTCCAAATTCAGAAGGACATTACACATTTTCAAGAGTCCCTTGTCATCTCTCTCTTTTCCACAAAGTATATTTTAAATTTTTACCATTCTCATCTAGCTCACTATCTTATCACCTGATTCTCTGAAGACCCAACCTCCTATTTTGTGTGGATAATAGTTTATCAGGAGGATCCATCTGAAGTTTTTCCTCCTCCTACTGTCAATCATCACATGTAAAAATCATTCCCCCCGCCCCCCAGTTGCTATTTGCCTTCTCGGTCATGGTCAACACCTGGGATGAGGGTGCATGTCTATTTTTCATCTGTCTCCATTATCTAGTCCTGTGTAACCAACTATCCCAAAATTTAAGGCTTAAAACAACAACCATCTATTTCAGTCATGATTTTGCAGGTCAGCAATTTGGGCTGGTCTCAGGTGGGCAGTTGTTCTTATCCAGGCCCCATCATTCATACATCTGCTGTCAGCTAGAGGGTAATAGCTGGGGCTGGCTGGTTTATGATGTCTTGTCTGGGAAGGCTGGAATAGATGAGGTCTCTCTCATGTGTTATTCTCCAGCTGGCTCGTCTGGGCTTGTTCGCAGGGCATCAGAGCTCCGCAGGCAGAGCCAGGCGGCAAGCTTAATGCACAAGCAGTTTGCAAGGCGGCTCTCCCTCATGTTTGCTACTGTCACTTTGACCAAAGCAAACTTTAAAGACACCTATATTCAAGGGGTAAGAAAGAGTCCATCTCTTAACAGGAGGAGTTACAAAGCCATATTTTGAGATCAAAGATATAGGGAAAGGAAAAATATCTTCATAATTTATCACAATAGCCCACAACGTTCAGGGACAAGATAAAACCCAACTAGATAACCAGAAGAAATGCAGTACAGAGAATTTCACCCACTCATAAAGGTGGGCTTTGACTATCCCTTTAATTTGTGTAGTTTCAGAACACAGGGTATCAATTCTTTACTCTATATTGGACATTTATCATAAAATTTATCAGTGGATTAATTATTTACTCTTTAGGAATTAAAAACTGTGTCTTACTCTCCCCTGGCTTCTAGTAGAGTATTGGATACAATGTAGACACTAAAGGTATATCATTTACATATTTATTCTTTACTGAGCAGTAAATGAAGTCTTGCTCTTTCATAATTGCATCTATTTAAACAGCATTTTCATTCAAACTTCTACCCTACTTAATATTTCCCTCTGTGTGATCTTTTATTATTTGTAAAATCAAGTTTCCTTCTCACGGGACAAACAGTGGGAAGACTGTAGGTTTAAGGTTAGAACAGACCTCCATTCAAATGACAGATTGTGTAAGCACTGATCATATGTGACCTTGGGAAACTACTTGCTTTCTTAAGGATTATCTTTCACTTGCATGAAGTAGGATAATCATCTGACACTTCAGGATTGTTCTTAAGATTAGAAGAATTTGGGAAATATTAATCGTAGGGATATAGAGTGGTGATTCAGGAAGTTTGCGATAATGAAAACTTAGATTGAGAAGCTAAAATATAAATGTCATGGATCTTATCAGAATGTTAAGTTACTTGAAGGCTTAGGTTTAAATAATTTAAACAGTATTCTAAATTTTATATAAGTATATCATTATGTAATGTTGTATAATTTTCATGGATTTTCTTATATTAGATATGGCAATGTTGTGGACACTTGGGACTAACTTTCTTAGCACATCTGAAGTATCCTAGTTCTTTTCCCAAAAACGGTTTTAGACAAAATGAAAAGCAGTGCTATAAAGCAAATAGCAGTGTCTTTTACAAAACAAAGTCTATATTTGAATGCTATGATTACTTCTTACCACTAAAACTGTTCAAAATAGTAGTCTAGAGAGTCCAGAAAGTATAGTGCCAGAAAACCTTTACCCACCTTAAACATTCAGTCCCTCAATTCCACAGATATGACGTTTTAAGTGTTATAAAAGGATAAAGAGCCTAGTTCTAGAAAGTTAAAACATTTAAACATTTTTATTTGGGTTATTATGAAATTAAATGTTCTTTTCTTGAGAAGAGGCACACTTTGGAACTGTTAACACTTTTCAGGTTTCTAGTCAAGAGTCAGTTTCACTAGGAGTGCCAGCTATTCTTTCCACCTTTTTCCTAGGAAGAAGAAAGGAAACCATATATATGGCTTTCAATAGATTTTCTCTTTCCCCTTGGAACCCTTGAGTGTCATAGGAGACAATGATCTTTAAATTTCTATACAAGTCACAGTTTGATGGTTTGGAATGCCTGGTCTTGAAAGATATTGGGTTGGTTGTTAAAATGTACATTTCAGTGGTTCCCTTATACTACTGAGACCAAATCTGTATGATTTGGACTTTGGATCTGTATATTCAACATGTTTCTTAGAGAGTCTTTCAACAACAAAATGTGGATGTTCAACTTTACATAGATGGACTATCTAGCTTCTAAGATACACAGGTGATGGTCAGCCTAGAGCTCCTATAATGGACAGACTGGGCTCCCAGCTAGTCTTGTGCCCAAGAAAACCACTGTTTATTGCTCAGGACCCACCCTATTCTAGTCATCCATTCTTGTCCATCCCGATTCCATTCACCCTACGTGCAATTTCTGTGACAATACCAATAAGGTAGGAATAGTGTTTGGTAAAAGAGCAGGTACCATGGTACTCACGATCACAAAAGATCCTTCAAGGACCATGTCAGAAGAGACAAGGAAAATATAGGCACTGCATATGGTGATGTGGGTACCACAGATGCTTCCGACCCATCAGCCCTTTCTGCCAGTCTACTGAGGCCTGAACATTTCTGCCAGGAACAAGCAATGGTAAGACATCACTGATATCTAGGTCAGAATAATCATTAATCATTTGGTACATGAAATATTGAATTTAGCATAGGAAATATGCTCTGGGGGCGTTAATAAATAATTTTAGAGTGTGTGGGGTTGCATTAAATTTGAAGTTATTAAAATCAATATTATTCCTCAAATGGGAAAAGAAAGCATTTAAATTTGGGGTTCTTACATATGCTATTGAGATGCAAGTCATCCTATTTTGAAACTACATTCCAGAGGGGCTGAAAGATTAGATTCACCTCGAAGTCCTGTTCCTAAAATTTCAGACTCATTTTGCCTAAGGACTCAGCTATGAATAAGAAGGAGCTGAATTAAACCAGGCAGTGTATTGTGAGATTTTAGGCATGGTATCAGGATATCCAAGACATTCAGTTATACCATTGTCTTGCATTAGTGCCAAGCCCTGAAAAAACCATAGAGTGTAAATGAAAAGTGCCAAATCAAGGTACAGCATACATTATAATGAACAATCAAAATTACCATGAGAATTTCTTTTAATAATAGGATTAAACTGTCATCAAACAATTTGAGGTTGTAATTGTGTTCATTGAAATTATGGTTACTCTTTGCCTTTTGGGCTTTAATAAAATGAAGAAAAATGAAGTTATTAAAGTCAGCTTCTAGTGTTACCACAGAGACACTCAGGTCCATGTAGTTTTAATGACAATAACTTATTTATTATTAGCCCCCTCTCTAGGAAAATCAGTTTGTAAGAACCAAGAAATTTAAAAAGCCCCAATGCATTATCTTTACAGAGAAGTAGTTTATACTTATTATACTTGTATCAAGGTTAATTCCTATAAAATTTATTTTTAGTAATCATGTATAATTCTGTCCTTTTATTTCCATGATCTGAACTAGCTCATAACAGCTTGGCATGATATTATTATATGATTGAAAGGTAATCATCAAGGCAAAGGTATCACATTTTCATGTTCTTCCCTCTTCTGATTTTAACAGTACAAAGAAAGGCAAGAAAAAGGGGCTCTTAAATTATTTTGAAGTATCATTCTTACATAATCTATACTATACAATTCTAATAAATGAGTTACCTTTTAAAATAATCTAGCCTACAGTAAATGTGTGGCTTTTCCAATTAACTTGGCATTTTCACAAAATAATACCGCTCTTTTCAAATTATTAGGCTTTTCATTGTTCAGGATTTTTTTAGAGTTGGACTTTTTAAAAATCTAATAAATGCACTAGAACATTATTGCATGTAGCAGCAAGCATCATATAACCAGCACTTTGTATTTTATTCTGAACAAAGAAGGTATAATTAAGAGAAGTAATGATATTCTATTTCAAGTATGTGATGGATAGAAATGCTTTAGTGAAAAAAAATCACTTGCAAACACCAGAATGCATACGGAGCATAATGGATATTTATTCAGGAAAATATATTTTTAATAAAAACTGGAGTGTTCGGGGTATTATTTTTGTGACTTAGTATCATTTTGTGACCTGTGTCATTTCTGGAAGCAGCAAAATAGATTTAGAGATGTGTTCTTAAGGCTTCTAAGTCAGTTCTTTGAAGGTCAAGGAAGTTTTAGTGTTCTTTATAAGTCTCTTTATATGTGAATTCTGGGGTAGGCAGGATTCAAAGATGCTCAGTGAGATCCCCCTGATGTCCATGTACTGTGTGATCCCTTCCTCTTTAATATATGGGACTCAACTATGATTGGGTAGCTGCTGCCTTGATGAAATTATGTTACATGATCAAAGTGATAGGAGAGTCAGAACACTGATTATATTATACAGAATTACATCCTAGCAGACTGGAGAAAAGCTGTCTTACTGGTCTTGAAGAAGAAAAGTGCTATGTTATAGAAAGTCCTGAATCAATGGCAGAGAATGGCTAGTGGTCTCTAGTAGCTGAGCACAGAGCCCAGCTGACACCCAGCAAGAGAGCAGGGAACTTAGTCTGAGGACCACAAGGAACTGAAACCTTCCAACAAGGGAGCTGGGAAGAGGAAGACGGAGTTATAGATGAAATTGGACCCCTGAGTAGTACTGACTGCACCTGATTAGATCCTGGGCTGAGGACCCATGGAACACGCACCCAGAGCCAAAGCATGGGTAACATGAGGTAAGGAATTTATATATTTTAAACTGTTAAATGTGTGATGATTTGCTATGCAACAATAGAAAATGAAAACAAACACACTCCTTTCCATACATCTCATGGAAATAATATATAAACAGTCTAAAATTATAATAACATAGATCATCTATGTTTTTTTAAAGAATTTATTTGTTTATTTGACAGAGATCACAAGTAGGCAGAGAGGCAGGCAGGGGTGGGGAGTGGGGAAGCAGACTCCCCGCTGAGCTGAGAGCCAGATGCGGGGCTCCATCCCAGGACTCTCAGATCGTGACCCGAGCCAAAGGCAGAGGTTTAACCCACTGAGCCACCCAGGCGCCCCAAGATAATCTATTTCTTTAACAAGGAAGTATTGAGACTTCTATTTTCATTTGAATTCACTTTCATAACCATTCATTAAACCAGTCATTCACTATTTTGTTCAGAAATAAGTACTGAGCACCTCTCTTATACTCAGAATTTGGGAAACACCTTTACAAATGATGCTTTATATTACACATTCCCCAACATACTTTTATAAAACCTGCACTACAGCTAAGTGGGTCTTTAGCTAACTTTGGCTTAAAGAAGAATTCAAACAAATGTCATTAGTAATGGAAAAAAATCTTGTGTTTACTAATATTTACCAATAATAGCTACTATTAAATAGCATTATTTCCACTATAACATGGTTTGCTCTTTTTTGAAGTTGTTTTCTAGGTATAAGTTATGGATGGTCTTAAATCAGTGCTTCTTAAACTTTAAAGTGCATTAAGAATCATCTGGTGATCTTGTTAAAATGTGGGTCCTGTTTCAGTAGGTAGGCCTAGGGTTTTAAGTTTCTTACAAGCTTGTAGGTAATACAGATGCACTGGTCTAAAGATCACAGTCTGAGTAGCAAATGTGTATATGACCTCTGCAAGTTTCTGTTAAGATCAAGGAAGGCACCTAGGTAAAATTTATACTAGGTACACCTTGATACGGCCTCATCTCCACAAAAAGTCTATAGCCAAATAAATATTTTCTTCTTAAATAAATGTATATAGGTATAGACAAATCTGTGAGTCTCTCACTTGTTTTACTGTCTTTCCTTAATCTTAGATTAAATAAATCTATACATTTTTACTTTGAGATATTGAGCATTTATAGAAACCCAGCCTGTTCTTGGGCAGTAAAACAAAATACAGGTAAGATGTTTATGCACTTACATTTTATATTTAATACATCTCCAAAGTTAAAATTGTCATCATTTTTGAACCATAGCTAATGCATTTTGAAAATATTCACAAGTAACAGGCAAAGGTAACACATACTCAGAAAAGGAGTAGAAAATTAGATGCGGCAGTCTATTTGGGCTAAATATTAATTGAGAAGTTTAATCCAGTTATTTCATTTCTCTGGTTTATATATTTGCCCTTAATAAAATAATGAAATAGTACAATAAAGCTTAAAGCTATTCTAGTAATATTTCCAAGTAGTACAGATTTCCTTTACTTTATTACCTAGAACAATTTATAATTAAGTAACAGGTACAATTAAATAACTAAAGATATTAAAAAATCATACAAAAAACTAAAGGAAAATTCAGGAGAATATTAATTCTAGAATTGAAAAGGGGGTTTTAAATATAAAAGAAACAACTGTAAAGGCAAGTAAAATAATTTTTTTAAATCATTTTTGTATTTTTCATTACTAATGTACAGAAATGCAATTTGGTTTTGGTATCTTGATGTTGTATCCTGTGAACTTGCTGACCTTACTGCTTCTAGTTTTGTTTTTTTTTTTTTAAATGGATTACTTATTAGATCATGTGATCAGCCAAACAAATAAATAACAACAAAAGAAAAACACTTTTAAATTCTTTCTTTCCAATCTGGCTGGCATTTATTTATTTCTTTTCTTTTACTTTCCTGATAACATGCATTAGAACTTCAGGTATATACCATGAGGAATGGAAACGGTGAAAGCCAAAATACTTTCCTTCTAATCTTAGCAGCAACCCATTAGTCTTTCACCATTAAGACTGCTATTATCTCTAAACTTTTAATAAATACTCTTTATTAGATTAAGGAGGTTACCTTTCAACCCTAGTTTGTTCAGTATTTTTATTAAGAAGGTAGGCTGACTTTTATAAAGTTTTTATGCAACTATTGTGATCAAGTTATTTTTTGTCCTATCTTTTATTTAATATGATATATGAAGAAAATGGCACTAGATGAAAGTTAGGATCTAGAAAGGAATGACTGTCACTAAGAATAATAACGTGGATAAACAAAATTATGTTTCCTTTGAGCCACCTGTTAAATTCTTCCTTCCTTTCTCCTTTTCTTTTTCCTTTCTTCCTCCTTCCTTCCTCCTTTTTTTTTCTTTTTTCCTTTTTTTCCTTCCTTCCTTCCTTTCTTCCTTCCTTCCTTCCTTCCTTCCTTTTAAGGCTGTGGAGGGGTATGGGAAGGGGAGGGAAAGGCAGGCTCCACACACATCTCAGAGCCCTAGGTGGAGATTGATCTCACAACTCTGAGATCATGACCTGAGCTGAAATCAAGAGTCTGATGTTTAACCAACTGAAACACCAGGTGCCCCTACCACCGGTTAAATTCTTTAAAGGTCAACTAAATATTTAGAGCAATAACATACATATAATTGTATATTCTATGTTATGATGTTAATGATATAGGTAATCAACTAACTATGATATGTTAAGGACAAAGGACAGAGTTGTGTACATGATAATATGTAAGTCTGTTTACTTATGCAAGAGGAGCTATACTGTCAGTTGGAAGTAGATTGTGATAATTAACAATAGATATTGTAATGTGTAGAATAGTCACTAAAATGTAAATATGGTAAAACTTCAAGAAAGCAGATAAAATGGAATTCTAAAATAAATACTTGTCATGCAAAATGAGTCAAAAAATAAACAATAAAGTAACAGAGATTGGAGGAACCCAGCACATGTACGAAGCACTTCAATAAAAGACAGAAGATATCAACCTAATAATAAAGCTACAGTTTATCTATAGCTTATAGACACACTCTGTACGTGTAATAACAAACTAGTTGAAAGTAGATGGACGAAAGGACTCTACCAAACACTATGCACCAAAAAAGAACAAGCAAAACAATATTATCAACCAATATAGATTCTAAGAGAAGTAGCATTATCAGAGGTAGAGGAAGATTGTACATGATAAGAAAATCAATGATAAAGAGAAAACTATCATAAATGGTGACGGGCCAAATTAACAGAGTTTCAAATACTTTAGATGTAACTGACAGAACAAAATGAACATACAGAAAAAACAAACACAAACACCCATTGTATCTATAATTTTATCTATCCTTATATCTACATAAAAATTAGACACATTATGAAAAAAATTATTAGAAAGAATATGCCACACTGCAATCAATTCATTGGTGAATTTCATCAAACATTTAAAGACTATTTAGAGAAGGAGGGAATATTTATTAACTCACTTGTAGAGGTCGTCATTACCTTGATTCTGAAATCAAAGAAAATTACAAATACATTTCTATTTATCTATCGAATGATCAATTGATATCTATCTATGAATACAGATGTAAACATCCATAACAAAATACTAAATGATATAATCCAGATATATATAAAAAACCAAGTACATCATAAAATAGACTATTTCAGAAGTGTACAGTTGTTTTATTTTTTCACTATCAACTCATTCAACTTACTAGACTTAAAGAATAAACATGAAAGTCATACGATCATTACAATAGGTAAAGAAAAAGGATTGCCTTCTTAAAAATAACCTCAAATGAATATAAATTAAAGCAAAAAAGTCAGTGGGTATTTTGCTATCAAAAGCAGGAATTCTATTCAATGAAGAATACCAAAAACAAAGAAAATAGATACAAAAAATTTCTCGATTCCTAAGATAGACTAGTGATTACTACTTAGAATAGACAGTAAATTCCCAAAGCTCAACAGGAATGGAACAAAAAATCAAGTAGAAAATGAGCAAAGGCACACGTAGACAATCCACAGAAGCAGAATGAAGAGATTTTGAAACACACTAGAAATTATAAATTCAAATAACACATGAAATATATTTATGCACATAAGAATGGAAAAAAGAGAGAAAGGAAGCTTATACTTGCAAGGGGTAGTAAACAGGTGATCTAGAAACTATCAGGCACTGCTGAGGGAAGTATAAGCACCTGCCACATTTACAGGAAACATGTTGGGAGTTGTTAGTAAAATTAAGTGTTTCATATACCCATGATCCAGCAACCCCATTCCTGGTACTAGTGTACAACTTTTAGAAATTCTTATGGACAATTATAAAGGAAATGCATGAAGATGGTTATGGGGGACACTTACTTTTTAATTTATGTATCTATATTCATTGATTATTGATGGGCTCATATGGATTTTAACAAAACTAAAATGTCAATTAGGGAGGGAATTCATACGTAAAATGTAGTAGATGCAAATTTTGGAGTAATCATAGTTAGAAGCAATCAAAAATAATTATGTGCAGCAACATAAGCATAACTTTAAAGTGCCATGTTGAATGGGAAAAAGTAACAAAAATGTTACATGAGATTTATAGGATGGGGCAGATACACAAAAGAACATCCCACAGAATACAAAAGAATATATACATTTAAGTATTTAATTAAACAGGTAGTGTTGGGGTTAATGTAAAGCATGAAATCAGCCATAATACCTGGCTTGCTAAAATGTACCAGGCCACTGGTGGGCAAAGAAGGTTTCAAGAAGGGGTTGGGTCTTTGGAATGCCGAGGTCTGTGTGACCCCCCAGGGCTGGAATGCCCCTGGGGAGTTGCCTTCCTCAAAGCTTTCTTAACCCAAACAGCGCCCTGTGATCTAAGAGATGTACGCATTGTCCCTTATGTTTAGCAGAACTCCTAGAACACACAGATTAGCATATCGTATATTTCCCATAAACAGATCCTCCTCGGTTCAGTAAGACCCCTTGTCACACATCATGTGCTTGAGAAACAGCGATAAGGACTTGTGATTACCCTGAAGGACCAAAAAAGGTGGGAGCAAAGAAGAGCAAAGGGTTTTGGTCTCTGAGCCTTGACCCCCTCGCCTTCTCCCTTTCACAGCAAAGTCTGGAGTCATCTTTCATCCCTTGGTACAGGGATTGCTGGCCATTCCCAGAAGAGTTGAAACAGAGGTCAGGATGAAGAGCAACCAAATCAAGACAAGTACAACACTAAACCAGAAAGGAGCCTTTGGTAACCAAAATAACTTTATGAGGAATGGGTTGGTTAATAGAACTATGCAACTGATTTACTTAAAAAAGGGGTAGAAACCCAAAATTATGACAATTTTAAACCCACTTTTCTAGGTGCATGTAAACCACAGCAATTTGCAATAAGCTGAAATAAAAAAGCAAGTGAGATTAACAGTATGAACCCCTATGGTCTCCAAGGAATTCCCACTTCTCCATGGGAATACCTTAAATATTCCATGTGACAGGCATGAAAATTGAGTTAGAGCCAGTCACAGTTCCTATATGTAATAGAGTTAATTATCAAATGCAAATGATCTATATTTACCTACCATAAAAGTATTTCACCTATAATAAGTGTTATTATGGACAAAAATAAATATAAGTAGAAGTACTTAATATTTTTTCCTTTCCCCCAAAAGATTGTCTTGTATATTTCCTGAATGCACTGTCTCTGCTTTGAACACGTACATTAATGGATGCTTATGACATGGTAGGATATAAAAAGATGAGTTACACAAATTAAAAAATATTTTACATTTTCAGTGATAATTGACCGAGGATGCAAACATGCTGGGTTTTTTTTTCCTTATCAAGAGCCAAATGATATCTAATGCTTACATCAAGGAAGAAAAAAAGTTATGAAACTACATAAATATTTTTTCTATTCTTTTACTTTCAGTAAATACACATCCATGTATATGCATATGTACATGTACACATATATGTATAGGTACAAATGTGTGTTTTCAGTGAAAAGCAATACAAAATCACATAATGATTGAAAAGACTTGAGTGTATGTTAAATTCTCCAAATTGTTATTTTGTGACATTTTCCATATTGATGAATTGCAATTTTGTCATGAGTAAAATTGATCGCGAATAAATGATGATCTCTCTCTCCCTCAGATAAAGAGTAGAAGAGAATACCCTTGTGACCCATTATTTGAACATCTGATTTCAGACAAGTGAATTTTTCAATTATATTAGTTAATAAATTCTTTGTCCCTTCATCATTTTTCTTGGTTGTGATTTAAAACTGAGATTCCAGAATAATACATAAAATCTTCCTTCATACTCAAAAATGTAAGCAACATTTAAGCAAAAAGAATTTAAGCAATGTATAAAAGTACTTCCAAACAATTTGCTGATAGAAGTTAACTGAATAAAATAGTCTACTTTCCATGTGAGGATTTCCTAAAATTTAGAAAAACACTTTACTCCTCTACTCATGTACCACTTCATTCTTTTCCAAGTGATAAAAGAAAAAACAACACTCATCAAGAGACAAACATCATTTAAGGTAGGAAAATGCTAACAATTTACTAAAGTAAATATTTTTGTCTTCATTAATTCCAGATATTTACACAGAAATTAAAAAAAATAATAACAAAAAACATTATCTGGAGCGCCTGGGTGGCTCAGTGGGTTAAAGCCTCTGCCTTCGGCTCAGGTCATGATCTCAGGGTCCTAGGATCGAGCCCGACATCGGGCTCTCTGCTCAGTGGGGAGCCTGCTTCCTCCTCTCTCCCTGCCTGCTTCTCTGCCTACTTGTCTACTTGTGATCTCTCTCTCTCTCTCTGTCAAAAAAAAAAAAAAAAAAAAAAGCCATAATCTGAAAGACATGTGCCTTTAATAGGCTATAACTCACAAAGTTTCACACATATTTACATTCTCTCTCTCTCTGCCTTAAATTTTATTTATTTTTTTAAAGATTTATTTATTGGGATGCCTGGATGGCTCAGTCAGTTAAGCATCTGCCTTCAGCTCAGGTCAAAGTCCCACAGGGGGCTCCCTGCTGAGCAGGGAGTCTGCTCCCCTTCTGCCTCCTGCTCCCCCTGCTTGTGCACTCTCTCTCTCTCTCTCTCTCTGAAAAATAAATAAAACCTTTAAAAAGCAGAAAATTTTAGAAATATTTATTTATTTATTTTGGGGAGGTAGGAGAGCCAGAGGGAGCGGGAAAGAGAGAATCTTCAAGGACACCCCCCCCCCAAAGCATGGAGTCAGAAGCAGGGATCAATCCCAGTATCTTGAGATCCTGACCTGAGCCGAAATCAAGAGTCAGCTGCTTAACTGAATGAGGTGCCCCTTGGCTTTAGCTGTTAGATGAACTCCTTCAGATTTTCGAGCTACAGAATTGGAGAGCATTTTAGATACTGACCTACATTTCTGACATTTTCATACATGTAACTGTCTGCACCAATCAAAACGTCATGTTCAACGTTTGCCATATAGTTTTGTTTTTTAAAGCCAAGAATCATTTAGCATAGCTTTAAAAATAGTTTTCTGCTGCCCCAAAAAGCATCACATTACTAATGAAAATCACGTATCAAAGTGATTATGTGTTTAGTAAGACTGTCTGAAGCCCCTCGATGCAGACTGCAGTATTTTCACTACTAACAAAGGAAGTAAGACTATACCACACATTATTGATGTTCTGTAAGCAAAGTATTTTTTGATGTGGTTCAAAAAAAAAAGTACAACAAAACAATTCAAAATAAAACCTTTAAGTTCAAATACAGCTCAAAATTTCTTTCTCAACCTAATGCAGACTAAACTATAACCTGACAGCCTGAGAACCTATGAAGTAAAGGGGCAAAGTATCCTTTTCTTTTGTCTTAAATTTTTGCTCCTTGTAGTTTTCCTTTGGCTGTTGAATGACCTTGGCCCCTGCAGTCTCCAAATGCCAGCTATTTCATTGAGTGGATTTTTAGCTTTCTGGCATACTCTCTGTTCCACTCAAGCTTTCTTCAGAATGTCATTTCCTGATTGTGCTGTGCAAACTCGGGTAGAATTCCTGTGACCATTGCTTAGCTCCTTCCCCTGATGGTACACCAAGATTTTCTTGTTCCAGGTTTCCTGGTGAAGTTCCTGCAAGAAACGTCATCCTGATACCCTCTACAACATCTTGATAGAATTCTGAAGTCTTGAACTGTATATGGAAAAACGCAGTTTGAAAACTGTTTACTTCTCTCTTCCAGCCAGGTCATTGTCAGTTATTCCAGCAAGCGTGGAACCTTTACTGGTCTCTAAGGGACAAGGGGCAGTCTCTCTTCTGTCCTAAAAACTGAAGGATACAGGACATGCTCCTTTATAATTCTCTGTTCTATCTTCAAGTATGGAGGGAAGCCATTGAGGGTTTGTATCTGGGGAGTGTGATGCATTCTAGCAAGAACGCTTCTGATTTACAGATGGGTTCATCGGAGCCTTCTTCATTTGATTCTGGGGGAGTAGAAAAGTATCAACTTCACCCCAAAAGGGATGGAGAAATTCCCCAGAACTCCTAGGAATTATCATCAAAGAATACCTTCTCTGACTAGTATCTAGCTTTCTCTTAGGTAGCCTAGAGAGAAAGATGGTTGAGACTGTCATTTAAATCAATTAAAAGCCAGGGTGCCTGGGTGGCTCAGTGGGTTAAAACTCTGCCTTTGGCCTAGGTCATGATCTCAGGGTCTTGGGATCAAGCCCCACATCAGACTCTCTGCTCAGCAGGGAGCCTGCTTCCCTCTCCTACTCTTTGTCTGCCTCTCTGCCTACTTGTGATCTCTCTGTCAAATAAATAAATAAAATCTTTAAAAAAAAATCAGTTAAAAACCTATTCCTCCACAAGTAGTCAAACTGAAAGAACAGGCACTTTAAAGGTAGGTGGTAATTTGAGTTTATTTTATCTTCTTGCAGTGAATCTGGTAAGTGGAGGAAAGGCCCCAATGAACACTTTATAATTCTTCCAAAGGACTTTGTTACAGCTGAGCTAAAATAATCCATTAAAAAATGGTAAAGTTTCATGACCTGGAGCCTTGAAAAGGAACTATTTTCCAATTAATTTTGTTCAGTATATGTTTGTTTTAGGAACATGTTATGAACTGAAGATTTATATAATGTTATAATCTATGAACAACTTACATATAGTAGAGGGAAATTCATGTGCATGACTTTATTTCAATATGAAATTGTAAAAATATAGCCTGTAAAAAATTAAAGGAATGTATGAAACTACCAAATCATCAAATTATGTATATCTTTGATTCGTTCCTGGTTTTTTTCCTTCACTGTGAGAAACAGTAAACGAAATTTCTCCACATCTTAAAAACTGAAAAATAGGACACCTTTTCAGAGAGAACCAAAATAAAAATGTCAGAGGACATCAAGTTGATCGTCAGCCCAGCTAGACTGTTTCTTATATCTGGGTCACATTTTAGGGCAGGTAGTTGATTTCTTTTTGATAGATAAATTTCTTGGCACCTCTATGTACATACATTTTTAAACCTAATGCTGCATCACCATGTGGAATCCATAACACTTTTCTATAAAATCTGCAGTGCAAAATATAAGATTATATGCTATAATAAAAAGTGGTATGATAAGTATATAAACCATAGGTACTTTATATTTAAATGATTGTTTTGCCTGCACTATTACCACTGTCTTTTCTTACTTTACTTAGTTACCCACCAAAATGTTTTGAAATTCAGTTTATGATCCCCTTCATTAAAAACACTACTTATAGGAAAGAAAAGATGCAGTGGAGAATTAAATGATAATACACGTTCTGTGACAGAGTTGGCATGCAGGGCGTTTATTAGGAGGGCTACGGATCAACAACGCGGAAGGGGACTAAAAGATGTAGAGGCAGGCAGAGAGAGATGCTGAGAGGCAATTCAAGTACGAGAACAGCCTCTTCTAATCTCCTCCAATCCCATGGAGAAACTCTGAAACCAGAATGCCTTTCGGGTTTGTCCTGAGTTGAGTCAACACAGCCAGGGCTCTATACCACCAAGCAAGAAGAGGTAGGCTAAGCACACTGCCAGTGAGACAAATCCTGGAAGGACCAAGAAGTACAGGCTCTCTGCTGACAGCATTCCCCAGAAGTCCATCTCGGAAGGAGCGTATGAGCTATGCATTTCAGGTCAAGTGACTAGGTTTGTTACTTGATTAAGTTGGCAGTACATTCTTCCCCCTTGGTTCCACAGTTTTTTGTTTGTTTTTTTTACACGGAATTCTGTTTATTTAAAGGGGTTTAAGCTGGGGACCAAGGTTCAGGGAAATTAACAACGAACCATGAAGTACCCTGGCACCATCAACATTTGGAAGAATTACTGCCTGGCGGTCAAAGAGACAAGGTGAGAAGGTTGTAGCTGGAATAAGAGGGCATGTGGTCTTGGGTGAAGAATACGACAGTCACCTCCCAGCAGCTGGTGAGGGAGGGAGCTGTGGGAAGAGCTACACTGATCTCTCTCTGCTCTGCCCTCTGATCTCCTTCTAGAAGACCCAACTAAGTGAACCCAGAGAAGAGGAGGACAAGGGATATTGTCTTAGGATCTGCTTCCTGAAGCTCAGAGTTGCACGGCAAGTGGTGGAGCATACATCTGAAGTGGCAAATGGTGAATCCCATGCACATTTCTCCTTCATGAAATCCAAGATTCAAAATTTACATCAGAGTAGTCTCTGTGCCCGTAACAAGCACGGGGCATCGAATAATACATGAGTCGATATTATATGGTCAATACTATATGGTTGATACTATATGGTCAATTAATGTTTGATCACTGGCTAGACAGCATGTCTTATTTATTTTTATTTGTAAACATGTGTGGGATTTGGTAGCTCAGTGTTTTTTCTCAAATATCCTAAAAATGTCCATAGCATCAAAAGAAAAGATACTTTCCAAAGCCCCTCTGGTATCCCAAGAAAAACCTTTTGCATATCTCTCTACTGTCTAACTCATCCACCTGAGCTTAACTAATTATCAGTTTTTCCTACAAAACGAAGATTATAAATTAGAGGATTTATTAGACCTATGGAAGAACCACAACTTTCTCAAGTAATCAAAGAAAACACACAGGGAAAGAATCAATAGGGCAATGCTAGCAAACTTCTACAAATGAAACAGAGCCAAAATAAAGTTAAAGGGAAAACTATAGATTTCATTAAAGCTGACAATAAATTCAAATCCAGATTATTAATTTAAATATATAAGAAAAATCCCTGGGACATAATAGAGGACTAATCATTATTATTACTACTGGCTACCATTTCTTGAGTGCTTTCTATGTGTCACACCCTGAAGTCACATACACACACACACACACACACACACACACACAATTGTATATAATTTTACATGTTAAGTTATTCCTCAGAATCATGTTTTACTTGAAATACTCATTTTAGAAGTGAGAAAACTGAAGCACTGAAAGGTTAAATAAGTTGCCAATATTATCACATTTATTTGAGTTGGAATTTAAAACCATACTTGGCTGGACAAATACAATCTGCATTATATAAGACAATATTATAGTAGCTAACAAGTGGAAACATTTCATTCTCACTAACTGCTGCTGGTAGAACTGCCTTACTCTATGAGTGAATTATATACTTATTAAATTACCAACAATTTTTTTTTTAATAACCTTCATTGCTGGTTGGATAGCAGAGAAAAGTGTAGTCCTATAGTCAATGCTGTTAACACTCTGAGAAGATAAACCAGAAAAATGCATCAGGACCTCTGTTGCAACCTCTACTTCCATTATCATACACCTCACACATGCGGCCAGGAAACTAACAAAGGAACAAAGGAGAGGTTCATAGTATCTGGATAACTTTCTTGACCTCCTTTACCTGACTCCATAAACTGAGGTTTCTTACTGTGCTACAGTTTGCTGCATTATCCTACAGTTTTAAGAGATTCACTTTAAATTTTACTTTTTTCATGTTTAACCCAATATATAAACTATATGCTACTCTCACTAGTTTAAAAATTTATATATATATACACATACATACATACATAATACAGGCATATTTTTTCTTCTAGTCTCTTGAGTTTGGGACTTTAAAAGAAAGAAAACACAGAATGCTGCACTGCCAACAGAGAGTACGTGGAGGACACATGCCTGACTGCATGGCTGGAAGGGCCTGATAAGTTTCTGAAGATCAACAGCAGCACAAACTTCACCAACTTCTGTCTTTCCTGCGTCTTTCTTTTTTTGTAAATTGAGGTATAATTGGCTCCGGTTATATTAGCTTACGTGAGCAACATAAAGCTTCAATATTTCGATATGTTGCAAAACAACCACCGCAATAAGTCTGGTTAGCGTCTGTCATCATACAGAGTTATAGAAGCCTTTTTTCTTGTGATGAGAACCCTTAGCAACATTCAGGTACCAATAGAGTGTTACTAACTACAGGAACCATGCTGTATATTACATTTTCAGGACTGGATTTTGTTTATTTAGATTCCACATATGAGTGGAACCCCGTACGGTATTTGTCTTTCTCTGACTTACTTCACTTAGCCTAAGTCGTCAAGATCCGTCCATGTTGTTAGAAATGGCAAGATTTTGTTGAAAGACACTTCTTGAGTCACCTTTCTCTTGAATGTTTTTTCTAAATTTGAAAATCCAATCATTATATCTAATTCATATACCCAGCATGAGTTTCTTCACCTTTCTCTTGAATGTTTTATCTAAATTTGAAAATCCAATCATTATGTCTAATCCATATACCCAGCATGAGTTTCTTTAGAAAATATTTATGAGAAGAATTAATTTTTTCCCCATATGACTTTTGGTAGGCTTGACTATACACTACAGTGGACATTCATTAATTCATCTTTTATTATGGGATTTCTATGGTCTAGAAGGTGAAAAAAGGAAGCATGATATCCACATTCACAAAGCCTGCATTCTTGGAATCAAGACTTATTAACCAAGCCACATAAATAAAAATTATTTGTGACCATGATTATAAAAGTGGAATGTTAAGAGGTCATATAATAATGGGAATTAATAAACCTAATCCATAAGGTCAACAAAACCTCCCTTTTTAGTGGTAAATTGGTTGAGAAAATTGTTCATTCTCTATGTCAATTTAACTCTGCTCCAATCATATTGGTCAGATTGGTGGGGATTTCAGTTTGCTAGGGCTGAGAGCTCTGGCTCCCTGAATGAATCCTTTAGTCAATGGGAATCTCAGAGCTATTTCTTTATGGGATTCCATTACTTTAGCATGATAACCACATTTCTGTTACTTTAGAGAGACAGGTAATTCTATTCAGATTCTAAGTCCTGTGTCCTTTCCTGTGTTGGCTGAAATATTCCTGTCTTAAGGGAAGCTTCTCCAAATTTTCATGATCCCTTAGTCTTCAAGACCTAAAGCCTCCTCCTCATGAAAAGTGTGTTACTTGTCTCCCACATTCTTAGGTTTTATTCAACAACGGTCACTTAATTATATCCCGGAGGACAATGGATGCTCAAGTTACTGTGCATACCACCACTTTTTTCCCTGTAGGATGGAGGCAGGAAGGACTGAGAGACTGAAAAGAAATTGCACTTCTAATCCTTCACCACCTTACTTTCAGTTATTTGAAACAGAATAAAACATACATGGATATTTCAATAAATTATTCTGCCACAAATTCATTGGACATTAATCCTAAAAATACATATCAGTGCTTACAATGTGTTTAATTAAAAAAAAAATAACAAAAACAAAAAACCAAAACCTTGGTTACAATAAGGCAGAAAACTCTCTATCCATTAGAGCTTTCACTTCAGGGACAGAGATATCTGTACCCTTTCGGAAGTTAACAAAAAAACAGAAACAACTTCCCCATGTTGTTTCTCAGAAATAGTAAGTACCACAATGATGAAATATTTTCCAAGGACATCTTCTAAAAGCCAATAACTTGCCCACCATAGAATTAGAACTTGGCTTTTGTTTATTAAGTTATTTTGAATTTAGTTTATCTGACTTCTAATTGACTTTCTCCTTTGTTAGTCTTCCTTTTGTTATTAAAACAATTAATTTCTTGCCTCCTCTATTTAGTTGTGTCTAAACTGCTCTCTCTTTTAAACGTTTTGTTTTTTAATTGGTTTCTTGATTCTCATCAGCTTTCAGGACAGTTCCTTTTAGTTACATTTCTGTTCATGGAAGGGACGAGTAAGCTTGCCATAGAAACAGTCTTATATTCAACTTTTTAACACTTTGATTTTTCTTCTACTTCATGTATCTTTGCTCTCCTATTAAATTCCCTCTTCATTTTTTTCTTCTCCATTTTTGTTCTCTGATATAGATAACTTCTATTATTCAGCACTTTCCCCAGAAAGATGCAAATTAATGAAATTCTTCCTGTCATGGCCTAGACCATCTTTGTCCATACGTAAACAAAACAATCAATCTGTTTTAAAGCATAGTCAAATAAGATGAGGCAAAGGTCACTGTGGCACTATAAATCCTGTTTGGATGGGCATGGAGTAACAAGTAATCAATGTGACGTTTTGTGAAGTGAATCTGTGGTTTAAATCACAATGCATCACAAAGCTAAAGCTAGTTAGCAATTTATGAAGTTCTTACTACTGGTAAAAACCTGAATGAATACAGACAAATCAAGCAACAATAGAAGAAAAGGTAAAGTTTATGGTGTAAGAGTAAATATTTTTGTGTATTAAGATCAGCACTTTTTTTTTTAAAGATTTTATTTATTTATTTGACAGACAGAGATCACAAGTAGGCAGAGAGGCAGACAGAGAGAGAGGAGGAAGCAGGCTCCCCGCAGAGCAGAGAGCCCGATGTGGGGCTCGATCCCAGGACCCTGGGATCATGACCTGAGCTGAAGGCAGAAGCTTTAACCCACTGAGCCACCCAGGCGCCCAAGATCAGCACTTTTCAAGAAACAAAACACCTCTATATTTCCCTCATGAGAACATTTACTGTACTAGTCTATAATAGCTTATTTGCTTTTCTATGTGTCTTATTAGACAGGAGCTCTGTAAAAACATATTTTGAATTTTGTTTCCTTTTAAACCCCAATATATTGCATATTACCTGGTACACTGCAGGCTTTCATTAAATTTTGATAAGACAAGGGATAATAATAGTAACAGATAATAATCTGTTTCCAGCAGATGTAGCAAATAAATCGCCATTTTAAGGGGAATTGTAGGAAAATAATAAAGCAGACTTATAGTAATTATATGAAAGAGATAACTCAAAGTCTTGTCATAGAATATCATTTTGTGTGGTATCTGGGTTATACAAGACTTACAGCATAGTCCCACTATGACAGCTCTCTCTAACCCTCCACTAAAGTATGGTTGACATGACCGGTCAGCTTTCAATCTGGAGAACAGAATTAGGGGATACTCCCCATAGGAATCTGAATTTTCAATGAAAGCATCTGAGACAGAATTCTTAAAATCAGGAAAAAAATAGAAAATAAAAAATATTCTGGCCATGAAAATATAGCACTATTATTTTTAACATCTGGTCTAACTTAAAATATATGTAAGTTGACATGTTCTGGACTGGAAAAGCAAAATCCATAGTAAAGAAAAACACAGAAGGACACACCGGTATCTAGTTTAGAAACACATATTCACATTTTGAGAGAGGCCGTCTTATTGCAATTGAACACCTCAGAAACCAGTGCAAGGCTTTGCTTTGTTCTTGCCTTTACCTGGAGAGGTTTGAACTGCAGGAGAGGAGAAAGATATGTCCAAAACACCATTTGAATAACAAAGTGAATACAGATACAACCTGTTTCCTTTCTGATCCCAACATGAATTCACAATGGCTTTGTGCCTTGCTTTTGTTACGGTAACATCTATCCCAGTAGTATCAATTTCAAGAACTCTAAACCAGAATACTGTTCTTGTGTCAGAAGCAGGAGAACTCACAAAAAGTAATAGGAATCAAATGGCCTGCTTCTAGGAAGGTAATCCTGCTTTGGGCTAGATAACAGGGGGAATGCTCACATCTGTGATGAAAGTCCAGTGAACAAAAGCTCTCATGAGTGTGATTTATGGTAGCTGAGACTGTTATAGTGCCTGTCGCCATTCAGTCACACAATTGAGATGGGAAAGCCTTACTTCCTCTCCAAGTTTTGGAGAGGAAAACAACAACGACAAAGTTTGAGAAAGCAAATATTGCTATCAACTATTATAGTGAGTTTTCTTAGTTGGGCAATGAATGGGGACCTCATATCAAATATCTAGAGTCACATCTAATGTGAGAGGAAAAACTCTTTCTTGTGGCTCAGCCAATTCCTCACTTGGTTCTTTAGGCTGGAAGTCTACCTGCAAAAAGGAATCCTTTGTTTTATCTTTCCCCAGGTAGGAAGGGGCGCTCACCCCAATAGGACAAGGCTTGTGCTGGTTCAGTTATGGCTGTGGTGGGAATGGGGGAATGGAGGAAGGGAGGGATAGAAAAGAGCCCTACTTGACTAGGGACAGAGTAGTTAACCCGACGTTGCATTGCTATCATGTGGAGATAGCGTATGCATGCATTCCTTGAGGACAGCTGCATTACTTCTCAGGAATACATTTTTCTTATTTGAAGTTTAAGTAGGATTTCAGTTATTGACTCAAGAACTTTTGAATATCTTTTGCCTGGATATATATAATTTGGTATCTTTTGAAACTCTACAAAAAGCTATTCCTAATGTGGTTGATTCCATCTTTTTTTTTTTTAATTTTCTTTTGTCAAGTTTTATAAAGCAATTTTTTATTACTTTTAGTAGAGAATAAGTGGTTATTCTTTTAAATATCACCTGTCTAAACCTCATCTACTTGGCTTCACATCGTATTTTTAATAAGTAATCATTTTATGATAGTTTGGTTATATTCTTTTCAATACCACTTTTTAAAAAATAACCGTCTTCAGGAGAAAAGATGGAGAGCACCAAGATATGTAATTTGGATAGGTTTTCAATAGAATTATTACTTGGAAAATGAACTATATTTTCTGACAAAGTTTAAGAAAAAAAAAATCAAAAAGCCTTAAAAAGAACGTAAATCCTTAGATTGAGTACAGACTTTTATTTATTAAATTAGAAGCAAAATTGTACTACATTTACTATATACATTTTAAGCATATATCTATTTATAGTTTCTATATAAAATAATTTCTAAATTTTAAGTAAGCATGTTTACTCCTGACATCAGCATGAAGGGATGGAGTTAGATTACCCTCTAACTCACCAACAGCCATTTTGATGTTTGAAGTTTCCCACAAAGAATATTTTCAGAAGAAAAAACTGTGAGTATAAAGGCAGACTTAACCTCACCAACATTTTTCAATAATCCCAGAATCAATTTCTTTTTAAAAAACGAACTAGAAACTTGGATTTTATGCAAAAATATACCATCGTAAGAACAGGGACACTAATATCTCACTGTCCTTTATTCAGTTTAATATTATGTTTAATATTAAATAACTCTAAAAATCTATTAGTTGTCTTTAATTCCAAATTCATTGGTTCTGTCGCAGATGGAATAGATCATCCTTGTTTGTGCCGGTGTCCATGGTGCTGACACAGGATCTTAACTAAGAGTTCAGTGCCAGCTTTTTTCTAGTCAGCTTGCTAAGCTGCATATGTCTCAATTGTACTGGTTGGACAGTTCTGAATGTTCAAGCTGTAAACCCTTAAGGCAGGGATTATTTCCATGGAAAACACAGTATGCTTTACCAGCACAAAGCAATCAATATCAGATTGCCTTAAAATGAAAATCAGGTTGGTTTGTGCACATTACATACAAAGAGGCATTACATACAAAATGCACATTACATACAAAATGCACCCCAGTGCATTTTATCTATTCATTTTTTTGAACCTCTTTACTCCTTCAGCTTCTCATAGAGAAAAACTATTTAAAGTGCATTTCATTGTTTGATGTAAATTTTGGTCAGACACGGGGCATGGTTGTAAATTAAGTACAAATTAACCTTTATTTTTAGGTTGCCCCAGAGTACATTGTTGTGTCCAAAAAAACTACATAGAAAACAAAGGACAGCTGAGTAATTATTGGTCAATTAAATACTTTCTTATTCTCATCACACTATGTGTGAGTCCAGAGTTCCTGGGAGATAGCCAGTTATGACACATTTTCAAGTCTAGAAATTATGACAAAACGACATTACATGCAAATCTGAGGGATATATGGTTCAGCATTAATGCAATATGTGCTATGTCAATGCCATTATGTTTTAGTATAGCTTTCTAATGAGTTCACTGAAAAAGCAAGTGACAGTATGTATTTATAAATCTCTTCCTGGGAATGACTTTTTAAAATATACTCTTATTATAGAACCTATTGTTATCTTTCTCAATGAACTTAACTCCAGTATATAGATGGAGAGAAAGAGAATTTCATTATTTACAAAAGGGAAGGAAACCCAAAGCCTTGAAACCACTGTGTTGGTTGTTTCATTTCACCTGTGTGTTTCTAATGCCCTTTCCCTCATTTACCCTGACACTATATTACCAAAAAGGTCAAGGCTAAGCCCTCCACTGCCAGAGATTTGAAGTTATGAGTTTTCCATTAGCCTTTAAATAGGTAACCTCAGTTCATGCCTTTCATTCACTGCCTGTGTTCTACATGTTTAGGGGAATCAGAGAGAAAGTGATATAAGAGAATATTTTACTTCCTCTCTAAATCAGCAAATTTTCAGTTCTCAATTAGTATTTTCAAGTTTCTGGGGTTCTCAAAAATACTAAATTAATATACAGTATTAAATATTAAGTCTCAGCATCTTAGAATTAGAATTAGAATACTAAATCTATTCCCTTTAATATATCTGCATGATGGTTTTTATGAAACCTTCCTCAATTCACATCTTGATGTAGCAGGACATATGAAAAGCAAACCAAACAAGTGTCTTCACAAATTGATGGTAAGTATGGCCCATAATTTATTGCCCATAATGGTGTTGGTCTACTCAATACTGCATGAGTCCTTGTTGGATAAGTAAGCAGTTCCTCTTAGAATTTAGCCTCTAACCCCAGTGAAACCAGCTCTTGTGCCAACATATGCTGACCATGTTTGGTAAACTTAGGAAAATGAATGGTATGATGTGCATTTCACCTTTACTTGGGAGAGAAATCATATTCTACACAGATATCCCTTTTCTATCTTGGAAAGAATACAATTGCTTTTGTGTTCTTTTAAAATTATAAACATAATTAAATATATCTTTTATATCCTTTACATAGTACTGGTAATATCTAAAGGATAATAAATGTTTAAAAATTAAATGAAAGAAGTAGGTATCATGGCTTAAAATTTAGTTTCAGAAATAAGAAGGGGAGATTATATTAACCTGTTCTAATATATTCAGAAAATCTCAGAATTTCTCTTTTATTTGAGCTACATAGCACACATATTACTTTCATTAACGTGGATTGATATTTTATTTCATGTAGCTAGACAGTTTCTCAGTATCTTCTGCCATGCATACAAAATTTCTTCAAATCCATCTCTGGTCCTTTCTCCACTCCTGCCTTAACGGGATTGGGAAAGATTCTCTGAGCCTGCTGCTTCCAGTCCATATTCATTCCAGTACATTGTAATTTCAGAGCCAGAAACTGTGCCAGCTAAGTTTCAATCACTGAATTTAGCCAGCTGATGGGATAAAATTGAGAAAGATAAACAGCAATATCCCAGAAATAAGGCTGAGTCAAAACATGCATAACGGGCACCCGAGTGGCTCAGTTGGTTAAGCATCTGACTCTTGACTTTGGCCTAGATCATGATCTCAAGATTATGAAATGGAGCCCCACAGCAGGCTCCACATTCAGTGGAGTCTGCATGAGATTCTCCTTCTCCCTTTCCCCCATGCACTCTCTCTACCTCTCTCTCTAAAATAAATTAATCGTACAAAAAAAAATACATAATGGATGCCATTGAAATACTTGAAATTAGTAAGCCATTTTGCAATCTCTTTTTCCATTCCAATGTCTAGTATTACTGATATGCTATAGATATCAGCTTATCTTAAGGTAAAAAACAAAAGATACCTATGATTTGGGGCATATCAACCTAGTTATGGTGTTTATTTTTATAAAATGAAAGTTTTTCTTTTAGAACTGTATTATTAACATACTAAGTACTATTGTCAGATAACCAACCACAGGATGAAAGATTTGCAGCATTCATAAAAATGAGCTATGAATCAGCTTATTAAAAAATTAACTCTATACTTAAAATTAATAAAGAAAAGTTTTAAGTAAAACAGATTATAAAAATGATTTTTTGGGAGGGGTGCAGAGGGAGAGGGAGAGAGAACCTTCAGCAGGTTCTGTGCCCAGCATAGAGCCTGAAGAGGGGCTCAATCTCACAACCCTGAGATGACGACCTATGCCAAAATCAAGACTTGTATGCTTAACCCACAAAGCCACCCAGAAAGGAGTAATTGTCCCAACACTAGCAAGTTTCAAATTGACTTAGCGATTTGGATACCAAATGAGGAACAGGAGATGTGGAATTCAGAAGGCATCTGATTTAGATCCAAAGACCATGACCAAATATTTTAGAAGGTAGAGACAAATAGAGCAGTGAAAGTTACTGGTCCAGACACGGTTCCCACTATACCATGCAGTGTACTTGTCAAGAGACAAAATGATTACTCAGAGTCCAATAATTTGGAACAAAGAGAGGCCCGAAGAGTTTGCACCACCCGGTGAAGGGCAAGAATGCAGGCTCCGAGGTGAAGCCCAGAGTCTGGGTGGACTCTTGGTTTTACTCTTGTACAATGTAAAGTATGCAGAAGCAAGGAGGGAAACACAGCTCAAGAAGGCAATCACTTGAGGGGCAGCAGAGAACTGTGTACGTGAATAATAGCACGGATCCTAGTGAGGCTTTAACTAGGGAGCTGCAGGGCATGGGAGAACTGAGCTGAGCAGGCATAGCTATCTTATCCACCATCACTGCTGTTTACAGCATGTACTGTTCTCAGTATGGATGATGGCAGGAATAAATGGTTTCTGCCACACACAAAGGGCTGCTGCCATTTACACATGCTCCTGTGCTCCCACCTGTTTTACCCACTGAGGTCTTGCTCTCCCATACCACTACGTCTCAAATTCAGACAAAATGTCTATCTTCCTTTTGAGCAGTTCCACTAACTTGACTTAAAATTTCTTTCTTTACTTAAAATTAATACATTAAAAAATATATCAGATGCTGTATATTTTTACAGTATCTATACATTTCTTCCTCCTGCATGTAATTCCTTACACAATTATGTTTGGTACTGTATATTCAGTAAAGGAGGGCTCTTCCATTAAATCCAGGATGAGCCATTTCTAAACTAAGTGAGAAATGTTTACTTCATTCTCCTCCATTCTCATCCTTCATTTGAGGGATAGACCCATAACGCAATTCTAATCTTCAATATTAAGGAGTCTTTTTAGTTGAAGATTGATGCACCCAAAATAGAGGTAGGTAAAAAACAAAACCAAACCAAAAACCCTACTATTTTTGTCTGTGTTGATTCAGCAGGGTTGAGATTATTATTATTAATGCTGTGACCTATTTTGACCATGAGGCAACAGGCTTAAAAATAAAAAGAAAATAGGCAAGAATAGAAGAGAAGGATGAAAGAAGTAAAATCACTCCATATTGTTACAAAATGGCGGGACTTCCTTATTTTTTATTGCTGAATAATATTAGGAGATAACTATTCATTAAGTGAGTAAGTAGATTTGACCCTTTCAGAATGGTAGTACCTAAATTATTATATACCTTTCTATGTAGTGTTTTTTGTTTGTTTCAAGGGCAGGCAAAATGAAACAGGAAGAATTACTTTATAATTTTGTTACAACAGTGGTCTTTTTTTTTTTTTAACATGTGCATTAAGATTAGGATTATGATTACTTCATATGAAACCATTTAGCTATTTATATTTATTTGGTTTATTAAATAAACTTCCCTAAATTAAAAAGTATAGGCATTGTATTTGTATATTTTGCAGAAAGAGGTCTAGGGAGAGATGAAAAATTGAACTTTAATTCTATCTTTAAACAATCATATGTGGATGAAAACTTTCATGATAAAGGTTTGCAAAACTTTTACAATTTACAGTATAAAATTAGGAAAAGTAATAGGAGGCTACTTTTATTCAAGGAAAATTTTTCTTATCTATGTGTATAGCAAAAATGAAGTGTTCGACTGGGATTACTATCAAAATCATATTTTTTAACAGTATGAATCTTCTTTTGAATTCATTATGTTCTATTTCTTGTTTTTTTTTTAAGATTTTATTTACTTATTTGACAGAAATCACAAGTAGGCAGAGAGCCAGACAGAAAGAGAAAGGGGGAAGCAGACTCCCTGCCAAGCAGAGAGCCCAATGTAGAGCTCAATCCCAGGACCCTGAGATCAGGATCTGAGCCGAAGGCAGAGGCTTAACCCACTGAGCCACCCAGGCACCTCATAAATTCATTATGTTCTATTTTTTAAAAGCAAAGTAATTCTGAAATGCCTCAATACTAATACAATAGTTTTCTGAACTTAAGTCTCTTTGAGCAACATTTTGCTTACCTGTAAAACAGGTTGGTAGAATATTAATTCTATTAGGTCTATATGAATGAGTATCAAATAAGATTGTATAGGATACTTTTTATTGTTTATTTTAAATCGAGGTTTTTTTTTTTTAAATTCTGCTACTGTTAACATACAGCATCATATTAGTTTCAGGTATATACTTTAATTATTTTTTAAGAGAGAAAGAGAGGGTATAGTATCAGAGGGAAAGAAGAAATCCCAGATCCCAACATGGGGCTCCATCTCACAATCCCGAGATAATGACTTGATTTGAAAAGGAGAGTTGGACACTTAAACAGCTGAGCCACTCAGGTGCCCCAAGTATACACTTTTAAACCAAAGGCTGAAAGATGATAGGACATATCCAAATGAATGTAAGCAGAAGAAATGAAGAAATAGACATTTTAGTTACAGAATATAGCTGTGCAAAAAAGAAAGGCAGAGCAATAACATATTTGGGAAACAAAACAAAATGGTCAGTATACTAAGAATATGAAGTGTCGTGTTTAGAAACACAAATGGAAAGATGAGCAGATCCCAATTTATGAAAGAACTTGATTTTTCACTCAAATGAGCTTTGATTTGCTATACAATTTATTTTAAAAGGTAAGTAAGAGTTTGGCTTTTTCTCTAAAGAGCTATTTACACAAGGGTTCTTTTCAAAATTTCAAGTAAGGTTTCTTAGTTAAATCTCAAAAATACTAACCTAAGTTGAAGAATAGAAAAGTCAGAATACAATTTAATTAGGGAATGATTTTGGACAGCAGGAAAATCAGCCCTGGATCCACTAACAGCAATAAGAACAACACAGGGCCATGCAAGAGAACTGATGAAGATATTGCATAGATAGTCTTTGCCTGAGACTCTCTGAAAATGGATACTGAGTATCAATAAGGGAGGTAAGACAGTATTATACTGTGATGTTATTCTTGGAATTTGGGTTCATGAAACAAGGCTGAGAATTAGGTTTACAAATATACGTGCAGATTAAAATTGGATTTTTTTCCTTAATTAACAGAAAAATAAATCATAATTTATATATTAATAATATAGCAAACCTTTCACTTATGGACACACACACACTGATCTTCCTGGGGTTTTGTCCCAATAAACACATTGTAATGTTGAAAATATCATGAGTTAAAAATGCATTTAATACACTTCACCTATTGAATCGCTTCTCAGCCTTTTGGCTAAGATCAAGTGTAATACACTTCACCTACTGAATATCAAAGCTTAGCCTGCCACAAATGTGCTCAGATCGCTTACATTAGTATACAGTTAGTCATAATCACCTAACATAAAGCCTATTTTATAACAAAATGTTGACTATCTCATGTAGTTTATTGAACACTGTACTGAAAGTGAAAAATGGAACGGTTGTATGGGTACAGAATGGTTCTATGTATACCACTTGTTTACCCTGATGATTGTATGGCTACTGGGAGCTATGGCTCCTTGCCACTGCTCAACATCACATGTTCATACCACATATTGCCAATCTGGGAAAAGATCAAAATTCAAAATTTGAAATATGGTTTTTACTGAATGCATATCACTTTTGCACTATCATAAAGTTAAAAAAATATAGGTTGCATGATTGTAAGTCAGAGACTGTATATATCCATAAAGTAAATTTTATATTAATAAATATAAGATTTTGAGTTATATGCTACTATCTTGATTTTTTTAGATAACTGAGTGTCTACTAAAGGAAATTTCTGAGAGTTAAAATTCATTTTAATCCATTTTCACAGCCCCCCCCGTTTTTTTCTTCTGAAAAGAGACATCAAATCCTTACAGGTCTGATAGCTGCAAATTTTAGCAAAGTCCCTTAAACATTTTATTTCCTCTTTTAAACTTAGAAAACTTCCCTGACAGCTGCTTTAAAGTCTTAGCTCTTTTTCATGTCTTTCCCAAAGTTGCCACTGTGAAAAAACCTGCTCATATAACAAAACAGTTAAGAATGTTTTCTTTATTCTTATTTTCCTTCTATTTTGGCTTTATTTTTTTTCTACTAGAAAATCAGAGTTACTAAATAAATGGTGGTGGTATATTCCACAGATGTAGAACAATTTTAATGACACTGAAATATGCATATTTCCTGACATATAAAGCAAGGTATAAAATTAAATTTCAAGGACAATTCCAGAGATATTAATGTGATCTGTTTATGACATAGGGACAAAAGTATAAAACATTTTAAACCATTTATTACTACAGTAAATTATAGTTGACTGTAGAAGACTAGGCTCAAAATATTTAAAAAACAGCAAGAAGAATCTTCAAATGATATTCCTATTAGATGGCATAGTACTTGATTCTTGTACTTTTTTGTTTTTCATTATTTTTCTGGCAGAAGTTATAGGTTTTATCTTTCACTTCTTTCTTATCTTTCACAAAACTAGTAGAATAGGAAAAACAGTAAGACCTAGAAATGCATATTCTCTTTATTTCTCCACTTATGTGGTAGAACATTTAAAATCCTTTAAAATTATTCTTCTTCAGAATCGCTGATGTTTTTTGTTATTGGGGTGGGCCAGTTTGTTTGTTTGGGTTTGGAGGCAGGGAGTTGTATGCAGTTATCAGTTGTTTACAAACTTGTCCAAACTGTTTTTACAAGGACTGTATTCCTTATCTCTATGGTCACTGAAATCTTGGTTCCATCATCTTTGCAATTAGCCGGTGATCTGACAGATTGCTTTGAATATAAATATAATGGCCAGCCCGTGCACTGGTCCCTCAGAAACAATGGCAAGCCTCTGCACTGGTCCTCAGAAAAGCAGCAGGCAAATCAAAATACACCCACCCACCTTAATCCTTGGAGAAAAAAGTTCCTATACACAACTGGCACCAGCAATCACACCAGGTTCAGGTACAGGTACGGGTCCCAGTAATTTGATCTACCAATCCCATAGCTGCCTGTCATGGGACTGGAGGAAGGGAGATGGTAGCTGCTACGCCAATGCAAAATCTGGCAAAATTTCTAACATTTTGAACGTTTTTCTTCATTTAGCACCCCTCTCTATGCTGTCGGTGGTCAAGTTTACTCCGGAGTTCTGTGATATTTGATTTTCATGGTTCTTGATAACTCAGAGATTTTTTTTGTTGCCAGGATTGATTTCTAAAACTTTTTACTCTGAAATCTTTCATGAGGGCATTCTTGTTGTAAAGACGTATTTTAATGGCATGTCTAATTTCTTTTTTTGGTACAATTTGATTTTCCTTATTAACTCTCTCTATCGGTAATACAAAAAATATTTAGTTTTCAGTGTTTAATTCTGTTATCTTACTAATTACATATTTAACGTTTTCATTGCAAAAAATTATTCATGTTGTTATTTGCCCTTTTCAGTACCTTATCATACATATAATATATATATTTAAAATTTATATGTTTTTTCTTCCAGTTTGAACAAGATATAATTCATATTTAGCATTATGTAAATTTAAAACATACAAGGTGATAATTTGGTATACTTAATACCACAAAATGATTACAAAAATAGGGTTAGTTTACACTTCCATCACTATACATAAATACAACTTGTTTGGAGTGGTGAAACATTTAAAATCTACCCTCTCAGTAACTTTCAAGTATAAAACAGAGCATTATCTTTTTTCAAATTATTTAAGTTCTGATTAGTTAACATATAATGTAATACTGGTTTTAGCAGTAGAATTTAGTGGTTTATCGCTTATATATAACACCAAGCTCAACACAGCATAAAAACAGTATTATTTACCACAGTCACCATGCTATATATCAGATACGCAGAATTTATCTGGTTTGTAATTAATTAGAAGTTTGTATCCTTTGGTCATTTCCTTTTCCAAACCCTACACCCCCCATAAACCACCATTATACTCTGTTTCTATAAATTCAGCTTTTTTAGATTCTACATGTAAGTGAGATCATACAGTATTTGTCTTTCTCTGTTTGACTTATTACACTTAGCATAATGCTTTTCCAAAAGAATCTTGCCAAAGAATCTTGAAAAAGAAAAACAAAACTAACATATCACAATTCCAGACTTCAAGTTATATTACAAAGCAGTAGTAGTTAAAACAGTATGGTACTGGGATAAAAACAGACACATAGGTTGGTAGAACAAAACAGAAAACTCAGAAATAAACCCACAATTACCAGTTAATCTTCAACAAAGGAGGAATGAATATATAATGAGAAAAGACTGTCTCTTCAACAAATGGTGTTGGTTGGGACGCCTGGGTGGCTCAGTTGGTTGGACGACTGCCTTCGGCTCAGCTCATGATCCTGGAGTCCCGGGATTGAGTCCCGCATCGGGCTCCCAGCTCCATGGGAAGTCTGCTTCTCTCTCTGACCTTCTCCTCGTTCATGCTCTCTCTCACTGTCTCTCTCTCTCAAGTAAATAAATAAAATCTTTAAAAAAAAAAATGGTGTTGGGAGAACTGAATAGCCACATGCAAAAAAATGAAACTAGACAACTTTCTTTCACAATACACAAAAATAAATTCAAATGGGTTCAAGATCTAAATGTGAACCCCAAACTGTAGAAATCCTTAAAGACGGCACAGGCAGAAATTCCCCTGACATCAGCTGTGGCAACATTTTTCTGAATATGTCTCCTGAGGCAAGGGAAATAAAAGCAAAAATAAACTATTGGGACTCATCAAAACAAAAAGGCTTTGCATAGTGAATGAAATAATCAATAAAACTAAAAAGCAATCTACTGATGAGAGAACATATTTGCAAATGAGATATCTGATAAAGGGTTAGAATCCAGAATATATAAAGAACTGACACAACTCAATATCCAGAAAATAATAATACAATTTAAAAATGGGCAGGGGCGCCTGGGTGGCTCAGTGGGTTAAGCCGCTGCCTTCGGCTCAGGTCATGATCTCAGGGTCCTGGGATCGAGTCCCACATCGGGCTCTCTGCTCAGCAGGGAGCCTGCTTCCTCCTCTCTCTCTGCCTGCCTCTCTGCCTACTTGTGATCTCTCTCTGTCAAATAAATAAATAAAATCTTTAAAAAAAAAATGGGCAAAAGACATGAATAGACATTGCTCCAATGAAGACATACAGTTGGCCAACATACATGTGAATAGGTGTTCAACATCACTGATCAGGGAAATACAAACCAAAACTATAATGAGATATCACCTTATACCCATCAGAATGGCTACAATTAAAAACACAAGAAACAAGTGTTGGCGAGGATGTGGAGAAGATGAACCCTCTTGTACTGCTGGTGGGAATGTAAACCGTTCCAACCATTGTGGAAAACAGTATGGAGGTTCCTCAGAAAATTAAAAATATAACTACCTTATAACCCAGCAATCACACTACTGGGTATTTACCTTTACCACCGCCCCAAAAACTCCCACTAAATCAAAGGGATACGTGCAGCCCTATGTTTATTGCAACATTATTTACAATAGCCTATCTATGGAAGCAGCCCAAGTGTCCATCCACAGGTGAATAGATACATGTGGTATATAATATATACAATGAAATATTATTCAACCATAAAAAAGGAAATGAAATCTTGCCATTTGCAACAACATGGATAGAGCTAGAGAGAATAATGCTAAGCAAAATAAGTCTGCCAAAGAAAGACAAATACTATATGATCTCATTCATATGTGGAATTTAAGAAATAAAGCACATGAAAGAAAACAAAACATAAGCAAAGGAAAAAAAAAAAGAGAGAGACAAACCAAAAAACATACTCTTAACCACAGAGAACAAACTGATGGTTACTAAAGGGGAGGTGGGTGGTTTTTTTTTTTGTTTTTTTTTTTTTTTAAACGCTGGTAATAGGGGCACCTGGGTGGCTCTGGTTTGGGCTGCTGCCTTCGGCTCGGGTCATGATCTCAGGGTCCTGGGATCGAGCCCCGCATTGGGCTCTCTGCTCCGCAGGAAGCCTGCTTCTCTCTCTCTCTCTCTCTCTCTCTCTCTCTGCCTGCCTCTCTGCCTACTTGTGATCTCTGTCTGTCAAATAAATAAATAAAATCTTTAAAAAAAAATAAAAATAAACGCTGGTAATAATGATCATTTTGTAACTGTATAAAATAAACTAAATTCATGGAAAAGAATCAAACAAATCCATTTCATTTATATATAGACCTTCCCCCGAAAATACACAACTAAGACAACTGAATTTTATCCCTTATAAATGTTTTTAAGAAAAAGTTATAATCTAGTAAAATGTTGAGTCACATAGGATGGCTCAGTGGATTGAGTCTCTGCTTCAGCTCAGGTCATGATCTCAGGATTGAGCCCCACATTGGGCTCTCTGCTTGGCAGGGAGCCTGCTTCCCCCTCTCTCTCTGCCTGCCTCTCTACCTACTTTTGATCTTTCTCTGTCAAATAAATAAAATCTTAAAAAAGAAAAATTATCACTTTTGTCTCAAAAGCTGAAATTAGGTGATATATGACCATATAGCAAAATTGAACAGTTAAGTGCACAGAAAAAATTGCAAAAATCAATTGTGTTATAGATTGCAGCCATCAGTTATATACTCCTTTCTTAACTATTTTAAAGTGAGTAGCACAGTCACTGCAAATTGCATCAAATTTGACCTTGCTTTTGAAGTTGACAGCATTAGCACTTGAAGTTCTGTACAAAAATAGTTGAAGAGAACAAAAATGTTCCCTTTTTGGGAGTTCTTTAGTGCCTTGAAACTATATTCCTACAATTTTTAAAGTAAATGAGTTAATACTTACTCCATTCTATTAGCTTTTATTTTCCAAACATATTTATTTATTTATTTATTTTTAAAGTCGACAAAGTGTGAATTTTTATGTCAACTTGTAAACATAAATAATAATTAATTTTTCAGTGATATATGAGTAGTAATCTGTATAAAACAGACCAGTATAAAACAATCTGGTAGAGATCTTTAGATTTTAGCTATGGGTCTTTGCAAGCAGTTTATTCAACATAGATAAACTGAGATTTCTTCCAAATTAGATAGTAAAATAAAGAGAATAAAACAGTACCATTTGTCCTAATCACCTGAAATGAAAAAGAAAAACACAGATATCTATACTATAATCGAAGTATACATGCTTTTTATGTCTCATTACATGGTTAAAGTAGTGTGGCCATCCAAATGCAGAGATGATGAGGACACCAAAATACAGTGGAGACTTCTAAAAGTTTCTGCTTCTGATCGGGTGAAGAACTAGAATTAATGTAAACTTCATGTCCAGGTTGTTAATGAAATAAATTTGTCACATGGAGCTCTATTTTCTTTAAGATTCCATACCATGACTCTCTGAAACAATGAGTAAATAAAAAAAATTTTTTTCTTGGTTTAGAAAAGCAAAGAACAGCTATTGTCTCTAGCCCAGAGAACTGAAATATAGCTCCTGTTAATATTAGAGGGAAAACTGCTATAAATAATGAGTACAAATTTAAGAAAAATATGCAGGTATTGCCTACAGTATAACTTTTCAACTTCTTATCTTCATGTCTAGAGATAACTTAAAAATTCTGTTTGTGATAAAAGATAAATATTGATATGGTGAGATTTTATATATAACATTATATTTTCTGTTTCTAAAAAAAAGAAAGAAAAATGCTGTGGAATAAATCCAAGATTAAAATAAACTATTTTTTAAAGGTAATCATATTTGAATATTGGAAACTGTTGCAAAGTGAGCAAATAAAAATTATTCTCTAGAGTGACTCATCAGTAAGTATTCACTAGTTTTTTTTTTGTTGTTGTTTACTATACGTTTAACATTGTGAGAGTTTTTGTAAAGCAGAAAAGAAATAGAATTACTAGTCACTGATGAAATAAAGCTCACAATACATACTAAGTAAATAAAATGAATGAACAGTCTTAGGGTAAATCAATATATGCTGATATCAAAGTCTGTAATACACTCATTAATTAAAAAACATAATGTATTTGTTCTCCATAAATAATTTTATTAATTTATAAAGAGATAGCTAGAATTTAAGTTGCTAAAACTTCCAATTCTGATAAAAAGGTAGATGTTAGGAAGCACTGTTGCTTCAACCTCATAATAAAAATTATATTTTTATAATCCCACAAAAGACAAGAAGTACCAAATTCTGGCAAAACACAAGACCATCATAGAAGACAAGACTCATCCTTGATGGAGTGAAAATAAATAGGTAAAAGCATCACTTAAGGCCATAAAGAGAAACAAGATAGAAGTTTAGTGAGCTCTTACGGCAATATAAGACCCATAAGCCTTTAACAAGTGTGTGGGTTGGTGTACAGAAGGCTGAGAGCAGAGAAGATTTAAGAAAGAGTTCCCCTAAAGCATTTGGTGCCTACCTTAAGCAGGTGGAAAGTACTGTTAAGACTGCTCAGTGTTGGGACAGCCCAGATACTCGCTGAATACCCTGCGGCAGCACAACTGAATGTGAGTGGGGAGACAGCAGGGAAGACAGATTGTACACAGTGCATATAACCAGGAGCTGCACTTGAGGGGAAAGAAAATTTCCTCATGCTAGAAAACACTGGCAAACAGGCTGTGAAGTTGGAAGAACACTGAAACATTTCCAAACACTGGGAAACTGGCTAAAACTTAAAGAATTTTATGTATCACTCTATAGCAGGAGTTTTGATTCCAACATCAAAATATTTATAGCCAAGGGCTGGTGACCTGAAAATGCTAAACATGTAACAAATCCCCACCCAATTTAATTAAATATTATATTGACTTAGTTCTTCACACAATTTTCTTGACAGAAAAACAGATTGTGCCCCTTGCTTGGGTAAATATTATTTATTTGAACCTCTACTGTTATTTTAAATAAAATGTCATGTATACAGTAAAAAATTGTAAGACACACATCAAAGCAAGTAATTATAAACTATGTACAAGAATGGAAATAGTAAATAGAAGAAACTGAAAGAGGACTTAAACATTGGAATTTTCAGAATTAAACTGTTATAAAATGTTTTAGGGGTACCTGGGTGGCTCAGTGGGTTAAGCCTCTGCCTTTGGCTCAGGTCATGATCTCAGTGTCCTGGGATGGGGCCCCACATTGGGCTCTCTGCTCAGCAGGGAGCCTGCTTTCCACGACCCCTCTCTCTGCCTACTTGTGATTCCTCTCTGTCAAATGATTAAATGAAATCTTAAAAAAAAAAGTTTTAAAATGACGTAGAAAAGGTGAATAGCACATGTAACTAATGATGATTTCAGCAGAAAGGTGAAAAAGCAAGATGCTAGAAAATACTTCATATCTGATATTTTTGGAATGGGCTTAAGAACAGACTTGTTCACAGGATAAATAATAACTTGAAAGCATGGTGATAGAACTAATCCAAATAAAGACAAAAAGACAAAAATGATGGTGGTGGAGGGGAACGAATATAGATTTAATATCTTTTACTCCAGATCTACCAAAAAACAAACAACAAAAATTAAAAAGTTTTGCTTTTCCATAGTCACATAGAAGAGACAAATCTTGGAAAAGTTTACTTTTATGTAACTACATTTAAAAACTGAGACTGAAAAGCATTTTTTTCCCTAAAAGTGAAAAATAATTGATGTTATATACTCAGATTATACTCTTCTAACACAGAATCCTGTTTTCCTTTTCATCATGGAATTCTTATTAATATTCATTTCCTTTATGTCCTGAAAGAAATGTAACTAATAATTGCTAATTACTTAGTCTAGAAAAATATATTTCTGTTATTATGAGGAAATAAGTCATACAGCCCAACATGATACATCCCATTTCTCTTTAGAATAATTTTAAAGATCATATATTATTCTACCCATTTACTTTTAACCAGAGTTTACTTGCTTAAATGTATGAAGTATGTCATTACTTCTCTGTTTTATATTCAAAGAAAATTATAGTAATAATTGGTAGTAAAGCCCTAATGAAGTAACTGGACTTAATATACGTTATTCAAGAAATATCTAACAATGTCATCTACCTATTCCCTTTATATTGCATCATGTTTCAAAATCAGGAAAAAAAAAGTAATGCATATATTTTTTCCAGTTACTGTGAATAAAGCAAAGGGCTTTCCATGACTTATCCAAAGTTATTTGTGAAGGTGACAGATCAGTGAAATAGTATTCAAACAAATTTCTCCCATACTTATGTTACTGCTGACAATGTTAAAGTTCCACATAGACTTCAATGCCATCTACATTCAAACAGTAGGAAAGGTCAGTTTTGTAGAAAAAGTCTAGTATTTAAAGACATTTCAACACTGTCTTCATAAATAAAATTTGTATACAGTCCCTTAAAAACAGACTTTTTAATAAATTGTATGCAAAGCGTCATTAAAAGTATTCTGATATATTGCTTCTCGGCCTTTTGGCTAAGATCAAGTTGTAAAAGTATGCTGATATAAAAGAATGAAAATTATTTCTATGCCCAGTGGAATTCCTTTTCCTTACCCTGATAAGGGACTTATTAAGGTTTGAAAATACATGTTTCTCTAGGATTAATTGTTTGGTAGTCAGAAACTCTCTTTCAAAAAATAAACATCCTCTAGGAATAAAAACAGCAGAATCCAAAGAAAATTATGTCAAGATTTTTTAAGTACAACATAAATACAGATATTTATGGTTTGTTTATTCTTGTCAACCATCCGGCAATGTTCTAAAATAACTTTTATATTTTTCCTTTAAATTCCCTCTCTCTTCTTTTAGGTCACTTTCTTATATTCATATTTTCTTTGATTTTGCTCCTGTATTTTGTAAACACCTTATGGTACACAAAATTTAAGGTGTTTTAAATATGTAAAAACACCATAAAAATAAAAGCTAACATTAATTTAGTGCCTACTACTATGAAAGACATTATTCAGCTGTTTTATATGTATTAAATATTTTAATCCAATAAATGTATTCTAGATTAATAATAGCTTTTTATAGGTTAAAAAATAAAAAAAAAATTGGAGTTCAAATAATTTAACATCTTCATGGTTATTGTACTACTGTGTGGCAAAGTCAGAATTTGAATTTCATGGTATGTGATTCTAAAGTCTTTTGGGGGAAAAAACAGTTTTAAAATTGACTAACATAGGAGCAGGATTCTGGGAAGATTACAGAGTAGGAAGCATCAGGACCGTCTCCTCATCTAGACAATAACTGCACTGGAAGGATCTGTCTGATGTAGCTATTTTGGAACTCCAAAGCCTACTGAAGACTTGAAGTGTTGGAAGGAAGCTTAAAGGGCAAATTGTAGTTAATTTCTGTCAATTTTAGCTCTTATATCTGTAGCAGCTTTCATCTCCTACCTCCCAGTCCTGTGGCAGGAAGTTGTGTAGATTCCTGGAGCAAAAAAAGGGATCTGTGCTTTTATCACTGTTTACAGCTTTTGACTTCAGGAATGCAAAGAGGTGTGCAGCCATTTTTGTTTTACCTCCCCCAAATTGCTGCAAGCCCTCCCACCATCCCCCACCCATATAAAGTGATTTTCCAGGTGTTAAAAGGCCTTTAAATTTTCAAGTTTTGTTTTTCTTTTTCCCCTTTCAAGAGCTAGATTTTAAAGACTAGGGGGTATTCAAAAGCAGCTGCATACAAGGGTAAAATTGGTGTCTTCACATATGCCCAAGCAAAGTTGCAGGCTTTGAAAATATCAACTAAATTAATAAATCTTAGTCAAACTGATCAAGGCTAAAAGAGATGAAACACAAATTATCAATCTCGTGGTGCACACAGATTAAATCACTACAGATTACACAGACACTAAAATAGTAAGGGAGGTTATGGACCATTGTAAAGGAGTAAATTTAATAATTTAGAGAATATGGATAAACTTCCTGAAAGACAAAAATCGCAAAAGCTCATTCAAGAAGAAACAGAATAAATACATAGCCTGGTATCTATTAATGAAATTAAATTTATAGTATAAATTTTCCCAAGAGGAAAACTGTAGGCCCAGTTGGCCTCACTAATAAATACCACATAACATTAAAAAGAACTATTAACTTACTATATACAAAAACTAAGTCAAAATAGATCACAGACCACATGGAAAACATCAACGTTTACAATGTCTGGACAAAAACAAGTGAAAACCATTGTGAAGTTAGGTTAAGCACAGATTTCTTAAATCTGAAACTAAAAATACAATCATTAAAAAACACAGATAAACTATTTCTTTAAAATTCAAAATCACTTTTCTTTAGAAGACATTGCTCTCATAGTGAAAAGAGAAGGAAAATTGGAAGAAATTATTTGTAAATCAAATATCTGATAGGAGGTGGGAATTCAGAATTTAAAAATAAAAACAAAGCAAAACAAACTCTCATAGCTCAATAATAAGAGAAGGAAAAATAGCTCAATTTATAAGGAAAGGACCAAAGACTCATACAGGCATTTCATCCAAAAAGCTATATAGATAATTAATAAGCAAATGAGCCTATTCTCAACACAAATAATTGTTAGGAATATCGAAACTCAACAATGAAATGCTACTACATACCTCTCAGAATGGCTCCAATTAAGAAGAATAAACATTTAAAAAAAAGTATTGGGTAGTATCAGCAATTGGAATCATCATACAGTGCTGGGAAGAATATAAAATGGAGGAACCATTTTGGAAAGCATTTCTTTAAGTTGATCATGCCCCTATTATTCTGTACCTACTCCACATATAAATAAAAGTATATGTCAAATCAAGTACTTTCACTGTTTTATGTGGAATAGTCAAAATGGAAAACACCAAAAATATGTGGTAACTTGGAAAGAGATGAACATTGTATATCTTTACAAAATGGAACACTATTCAGCAAAGACAGGAATGAAGAGTTAACAAAATAAGTGAATCATCACCAGTTTTGCTGAGTGAAAGAAGCTAGTACCCCTGTATCATATATTCTGTATCATTCCACTCATATAAAATTATAGAAAATATGAACTAATCTACAGCAGTAGAAAGCAGATCAGTAGTTGACTGGGGATGGAAGCAAGGCAAGAGAGGTGGGAGAATGTGGATGTAAAGGAAAAAAAGGAAACTTCTGGGGAGTGGGTCATTATCTTGTTTGTGGTGATGTTTTCATAAATAAATACATATGCCATGTCCTTTCAAGCTGTATACTTTAAACATGTGCAGCTTATTGTATATCAATTATACCTGAATAAAACTGGTAAAAATTTCAAAACAAGTTATATACATATGAATGGAGGTGATAATAACTGGCTACTCCATCAAAGGACCCATTCTACTCTCAATTAAAGATGTTCAGGGGCACCTGGGTGGCTCATTTGATTAAGCATCCCATTCTTGATTTTGGCTTAGGTCATGATCTCAGAGTTGCCAGATCAAGCCCTGCCCTGGGCTTAAGATTTTCTCTCTCTCCCTTTCCATGTGTCCTTCTTCCCATCCCACTCAAATTCACTCTCTCTTTCTCTCAAAGGGGAAAAAAAAAAAAAAAAGATGTTCTTCAACAAAGATCTGTTTCCTATAAAAAAGCAATGATATATGATAAAATAAGATCTGCTATTGGAATACGAAAATATAAATTCTAGTTCTAAACTGACAGTATTTAATGGGAGATCCTGAATCATTAACTTTGTTTTCCTGATTCCTTATGTGAAATTTGAACATAGAGCTATTTGGTATTTTTTTTTCTTAAAGATTTATCTATCTATTCGAGAGATAAAGGGAGACAGAGTGAGCAGGGGAAGGAGCAGAAGGAGAGAATCTTCAAGCAGACTCCCTGCGACGTGCAGAACCCGATAGAAGGCTCAATCCCATGATGCATGAGACTATGACCCAAACTGAAACCAGGAGTTGGACATTCAATCAACTGAGCCACCCAGGTACCCCTATTTAGTATTTGTATACAACTTATGACTAATCATGTAGCGGTCTGCCATGTATTAGTATGAATTTTAGCATTTACTACTACAGTATAAAATTTTTCATTTTTAGTGTCTCTCTACATTGGATCCAGATCATGCATGTATACACATACATATATGCACATTATATATGTAAATTTATATATATAATATAAATGAAAACACTGAATATTACATTTATCCTTATCATTTTCTTTAAATGCAACTAATGATACTACGCATGAATGATTTTGAGTTATCATGAAAATACTTAAAAATAGCAAGTAATTACTTAGTTTTCAATTCTCCTTGTATTTTTCCTTTTAGCTCCATTCTTGGCAGCTGTGCATGGAATATTAACAGGTACTTTAATTTTAGTCATAAAACAAAATCACATTTCCACATCTTCACAAGAGACAAAAAGAGACAAACTAAAAGCACATGGATAGCACGAAAACTTTTTTCACAGAAAAACTGAAAGTTTACCTAAAAGATAATTTTATTATAGCCATTTTTCCATTTTTTTCTTTTTTCAAGATTTTATTTATTTGAGAGAGAGAGCAATCACGTGAGCAGGGAAGAGGCAGAGGGAGAGGAGAAAACTCCTCACCGAGCAGGGAGCTGCATGTGGAGCTCGATCCCAGGACCCCAGAATCATGAACGAACTGGAGGCAGATGCTTAACCAACTGAGCCACCCAAAACCAATTTTTTTTTTAAAATTTCATATCGGTTGGCATTGTTTTATGAAAGGGGCTTTTATCATTTCAGTTGTATCTGGACATGGCCAAAGTTTTTGTCTGTTTATCTCATTATTTATAGAGGATCATATCCAAATGAGATAATAGTGATATAAATTTTGGACTGTTATCAGAAACTGATAATCCATACTAACACAACATCAACTCTCTGATTGGCCATTTAGAAAGAAAACTAAAAAGAGAAAGAAAAATCTTTGTCATAGGTTATCTATAAAGGTTACAGTATTTAGAATTATGTCCCATTAAAGGACATTTTCAACTCAAATTTGTAATGTGTCATATAACGATGTGAAAGATTTTCGAAATTTCTATTTTGAATGTAGGAATGTTATACTCAAATGTCAAATTAACTTACACTGAGAAATGTGTCTTTCCATGAGATTAAATGTACTTAAGTATTTGATCCTGTCTGTTAAACTTATTACCTTACTTTGACATTTTGACCTAATGCAGTGGATATACATTTCAGGAATATAATATTATATATCATATATAAATATTATATATTTATATATATTTATATGCATTTATATTTTTATATTATATATTATATTTATATATTACATATTATATCATATATATGATATAATATATGATATATAATAATGCATGATCTATTATATATATTATATATTTATAAATAATATATATGTCATATGTATACTATATACTATATATATTATTCTCTTATTTTTTGAGAAACATAAGATATAGCTAATCTAAGATATAGCTAAACCAAATGAAAGATCTTTAAAAAAAACTACTTTTGTTTCAGAACATGTAAAAATATGTCAATTAACCAATCTAACTTAGAGTTTAAATTATAATTTAATAAAAATATACATTAGTATTTTTTAAAAATAATAATACAGAAAACAAACTTCTTAGGCTTTGTACAGTTTTTAAAATAAATTCACTGACACACACTGTCTTTTTCCATTATAGGGCATTATGATTTTAGAACATAACAGAATATTATCATGCATTTTTAACAAATTTATTTTCTATGAAATAAAACAACTTGGGGCGCCTGGGTGGCTCAGTGGGTTAAGCCTCTGCCTTGGGCTCAGGTCATGATCTCAGGGTCCCAGGATCCAGCCCTGCATCGGGCTCTCTGCTCGGCAGGGAGCCTGCTTCCCTCTCTCATTCTCTGCCTACTTGTGATCTCTCTCTCTCTGTCAAATAAATAAATAAAATCTTTAAAAAAAACTTAACATTTTAATCATATTTTAAAAATCCATGAATTAAAAAAAATAATAGCCCCATTATATTTGTATAAAGCAACATTCTCTAATAAAGTTTGGAACTAAGAAATTCTTCCATTCTAAGTATGTCCATGAATCACTAAACAAACCAATTTGGAAAAAGAAAAAAAAAAAAGTAATGTAATTTCACAACTCTGCCTTGCCAAAGTCAGTTAAAATAATTAGGTAAACCTTGAATATGTATGATTTTCCACCTGCAGAAGTTATATTTTAACTTTAGGCTAGAAGTTAGAAATAAAAATTATATTTAATTATAATATATCCTTGTAAATCTATAAAAAGATACTTTACCCCAATCACATGCATTAATGCTTATTTACTTTTACCTTGTATATGAAAGACCAAACCATCATCTTTTATTGGTTTCATTCCATATCATTTTTAAATGATAGTGTTAAGTAAAGCTACCTAAGTGATAAAGCTCTATTATAATAGTGTCTAATTTCAAAGTGTTCTATATTCTTATGCAGGAAAAACATTATATTCACCAAAATTTCAGATTTTTATTTTTCATTTCTAAGATTATTCCAGAATTTTCTAATACATACATAATCAAAATTTCTTCTAACAGCATATACTAACTGTTACTGAACTTTGATGTGTACATAGTACTTTCAAATACTGAAATGCAAACAACTCTTGGCCAAACTGTAGTCATGAACATAATTAAGAGGCAGCTCATGATGCGGATTCAGTTTTCCTGAATCCCCACCCAGCAAAACATCAGCTAAACCTCCACTGCAGCACTCCATGAACTTGAGCTCACACTAATGATCCAGTCACCACCTGCAACTCTGGAGGTCACTATTCAGACCACATGTTATTCCCTCTGCCATGTAATCTGCTTGTGTTTGGGATTGTTTATGATGTAGTAATGTCTTCCTACAGCTTTACTCAGTGCTTGTTGCAAGGTTGGTTCTCAGTAAATATCTGATGGGGTAACACTGCATGTGCTAAGGAATCTAATAATTAAAATTAACAGCTTTCCGAAGGATTATAAAAAATCCAAAGTAGCTCCAAAGGCTTGAAAGGGAAAAAATAAAGTTTTTGAAACTGAAGTGACACTTGCCAAATGTAATGATACTATGCATCAAACAATTGATTATAGTGGTTCTTAATTAAGGAAAACCTCCCTAATTAATTCCTTTTCACATTTGGATACTTAAATACATAATTTACAGTGATTAATTTGCATTTATTTATATGTTTCTTTTTATAAAACTTCTAGGTATTATTTCTTGTACCATATAGGTTTATTCTTTCTTTAACTTGACAGCCCGTTACCTAAGATTAGGGTTTATCTTTGTGATTGAGCAGTTGTTACATAAGTGTTCACCTGCTAGACAATGGCATATTGGACAAAGTCAGGCATGAAGAAATTATGTCAAATAAATGTATGTATCTAAAAATGTGAACAGTCCACATAATTCAAGACAAAAAAGATCGTTTCTGTAGTTATTTGTTTATGGACTAAAGAAAGAGTAATAGTAAGAGTAAGAAGAGTGATAGTATCTTACTTTCTAAAATAAAATTAAATTTCCAGCTTTCTTTTCCACTTTGTCATAGTGTAGATTCTGTGTGAATTTGGCATACACTAATTTCGTCAAAAATTTTTGATTGTATAATACATGCCAGATACTCTGACGACTTCTTCAAGTTAAATATGAGGAGACAAGGTCTTTGCCCTTCAGAAACTCAACTGTGCAGTGACTGGCAAGTTTAAAGTCACCTGCCATACTGCTGTTCTTATTGAATTTCACAAGCCCTGCAAAAATTATATAATAAGAAGAGCTTCATGGTGTTGTAGAAATTTTCATGCCTGCAAAATATTTGGAAGGGAAATAAACAGCCAACTCGTCTCCCATTTCTGCTTTATATCCCTACAGATTTCTGGCTTAAAAGATCATTTCTCATTTGGAAATCTGTACCACATTCTATATATCACTAACTTTAGTCATATTACAATTTGATTTACTAGTACTTAACTATTATCACGTAAGTACCGTGTACATAAATATCAGAATTTAAAAACATAAAAAAGCAGAACATCAGCTGAACAGTCTTTTATGTAGTGCTATATTCATAGCATTCTTGATTTAAAAAATAAAAATATTACGGGTCATATAATGAGAGTTTTCAGCTGACGAGAAGCCTTGTTTTCACAATTTTGGATTTTAAATTATTTGGAAACAGTTACAAGTGGTATTGTATCTAGACTCATTCTAGTTCAAAGTTAATTAGGTCATAACAAGTATTCTATGATTCTTATGCATCGTTTACATCCCCTAAAATGTTGGGGAGAAACTGTAAAAGATATTTTCACTTGTGCCTTTAGGTAACACTACTGTTATCAACCACCACTTCACGTGCCCAGCATTAACAGTAAAATAATACGGGCTCACTTTTCTAACAAAAATTCACAAGTAACAAGAACTCAGAAGTGGTACTCAGAGGCTATAATTTTTTTATATCAAAGAATTAAAATAACTCTATGATTTACATATATGATTTCTTTAAAGGTTCTAATATTAGAATTTTAAGTAACATAGTTATTTTCTTTGAAAACAATACACTTTCACTTTACATGAGAAGTTGAGTAATAGAGCAAGTATTACATAAAAGGCAGGAAAAAGCACTAGCTGCTTTTAGAAGGCAAGACCAAATCTAAAAGAGCAGAAAAAAGTTACCTCCACTATTTTTGATAAAGGAAATTAGTTTGAATCTATAGGTTGCAAAGAAAAAAATTGAAGAGGAAAAGAATAAAAAGGGGGGAAAAAGCCAAACCTTTGTGCGCCTCATTAGCGCCAATGAACATCACTGTATGACCATAAACTCATGTTAATATTTGTTGATATGACCTTGAGCCATCAAGAAAAAGCATATCATGCTAATTTATTCTACTGAGGTAGGCAGAACTGTCTCTACTTTAGAAATATGTCACTAAAGTACTTCACCTGGTATTGTTTTTTTCAATTTTTAGCACATCAAAAGAAAAAAAAAATCAGTCATCTATAAAAATTACTTTTACAGAGTATTTCATTTTGTCATAATCTTAGGTAAGCAGTATATTTGATTCTTTCATCAGGCACACAGAAAACACATGTCCTCAACACTGTGATCACATACAACTGCCATCTACATATTTCTTGAATTGTATGCTTGATTAAGTTTTAAGATCTGCACTAAACAGCTAATACACCCATATAATCAACTTACTGCCCTTTTTAGTGGCGGTGGTAATGACAGAGTCTGAGGGCTCTGCATAGTGAGATCAAACATGAATTTCACTTTTCTCCTAGATGAGATCTATTAACAAGGAGCAGAAATATACTCCTTACTATGGCTATTGAATAGAAATAATGCTCTTCCTTACTCTTCAAATTCTTACATACTACTGTATTTCATTGAAAGCAAGGACCCACAGAGTTGTGTGAGTTCTCTTAATGAATGCATATGCATTCTCTATTTTGCTTAAATATTTACCATAACTTGCAATTTTCCCCCACTACAACCCCAATATTTAGCACACACTCATTGTCATGGTGCAATGCTTATACATTCTGTTATCTTTTATGAAATGGTCACATTTTGTAGTTGTATCATATTCTAATTCCCTTGAGATATTTTTCGCATATATTTCATTTTTCAATTTTATTTCATTTTATATAAATAACTTTTGTGTACAGGGTCATTTGTAAGTATCATAGTTTACTCCCCACTGAATACTTATTCGCGACTATGGATTTTTATTCATTTTCAGTACTTCAAGAACAACGTACAAAGGACAGTAAGTTCGAGAAATAATATAACTGGAAACACAGATCTGCGAGAGCTTTTGGTAAACAGGAATACATGATAATGCAGAGTTGAGTATGGAGAAGAAGAAAACCTGAACAGAACGAGGAGCTCTCCCTCTGTGAGAACATGAGACACCTGCGACCTGGCAGGCTTTGGTTCCAAGGTAAGGCGCACGAAAGTCCCCACTGAGCCGTAGGAAGTGAAAAGCTGAACACAATGATACACTAACAGTTCTTCCTGGATTCAAGAGAGGGGAGGGCATCGTGCAAACTGCTGTCCCTAAGACTGGAGAAACAGGTGCACACAGGGAGTCAGGTCTTACCTGAAGCATCAATCAGGCGTAGAAACCGCTGCAGGAACCAGCACCTGCAAGAAAAACGCCACGCATAGTCTCTGGATTGCTGGAGGTTCAGTGAGGGCAGCTCTTGAGAGTTAAAAACTCCAAGGGCACTCAATCAAAGAAGAAATCCCACCATACTGTGAGATTGACCTCCGGGAGGTTGGCCAGATTCCCATAGCCCAGACGGGAAAAATCCCCTTGTACTTCCGGTGGGGGGAGGGGAGAAAGACCCACCTTGAAATGGGCTCGAACACCCTCTCCTCTTAACAAGGTGCGCCTTCAGGGGAAATTAATCCACTGCAGCCTAATCTGCTGTGTATTAGCAGAGTCTAATCGACCTGGGGTAAGGGAAATACCTAGCTCTGGCCTGCTTTTGCCTTCCACCTAGGAGAAGAAAAATATCAAACGCTAGCTTATCCTAAGCCATCCTGTCTCACCTAAAGGGTAGAAAAAAAACCTGAGAAGCTCTTGCGAAGTTCAAGGTCCAGAAACAGGCTCCTTAAATGACTGCTTCTTAATAGTGGGACTAAGAACGCTTACCTCCCCTCCACCCTTCACCCCTACATTACTAATGGGCTATTTGCAGAAGCTCCTTTTACTCAGTACATTATGTCCTGCTATCAAGAAAAAATTATAAGGCATATCATAAGACAGAAAACACAATTTGAAGAGACAGAGCAAGCATCAGAACCAGACATGTCAGCGATGTTAAAATTAGCAGACTGGGAATTTAAAATACCTATGATTGATATGCCAAGGGATCTGATGCATAAAGTAGATAACATACAAGAACAGATGGGCAATGTAAGCAGAGAAATGGAAATTCTAAGGAAATATTAAAAGTACCGGAGACAAAAATCACTGTAACAGAAATGAACAATGCCTTTGATGGCCTGACTAAGAGACTGGACATGGCTGAGGAAAGAATTTCTGAGCTAGAGGGCACACCAATAGAAGCCCTGACAACTGAAAGCAAAGGGGGGTGCCTGAGTGGCTCAGTTGGTTAAGCAACTGCCTTTGGCTCAGGTCATGATCCCAGAGTCCTGGGATCGAGTCCCACATCGGGTTCCCTGCTCTGTGGGAAGCCTGCTTCTCCCTCTCCCTCTGCTGCTCTGCCTGCTTGTGCTCTCTCAGTCTGTCAAATAAATAAAATAAAATATTAAAAAAAAAAAAAAAAACGAAAGCAAAGAAAATAAAGACTGGGTAAACAAAAAACCCAGAACAGAATATCCAAGAACTATAAGACAATTACAAAAGGAGTAAACATGAGTGTAATGGCAAAATAAAATGGCAAAAATGGGCCATTGCTAAGAGAGAAACCAGAATATGGAGTTATGGGGATCAGAAGAAGCAGAATATCCAGTAAAAGAAGTATGTAAGCAAACTGCCGGTGGTGACAAGAGGTCAGTCAGAAGAAGTAAAAAGACAGCTGTTAGAGAAAATGACAAAGATCGTATTAATGTCCTGAAGAATTTTGGTTTGGAAAAGCAGTGAGCAAAAAGATCAGATTACAGTGGTTTGAAGACTGGTTAGAAGAAAGGAAATGCGGGCACTGAGTGTAGCCCTGTGTATTATCCAGGATATAGTTGAATTTCGTTGAGCACTTTCTCCATCTGAAAGTATTTACTCCATCCTATCATAATAACACACTGAGGGGCTTTAAATAAGTGTGTGCAAAAGTGAAACTCTTTAATTCTTCTTATTGAGGCGAAGATTTAATTACCTTTTCTCATTTCACACATTAAAAAGATTTTAGTATTTGGAGTTGAAAAACCATCAATATCTCAAAATTTCTGGACCCCCTCCATGACTCTTTTTCTCTGCTTGAAGAAAAGCCAATTTGTTTTCTGAGATGATATTTTATTTGAATTATCTTATTAAATATAGCTTCCAGAAACCAACATATGATATCACTCTTTCTCATTTAGGTATTTATGATGTCTATGCTGAGTTATTTCGGTCAATATTTTCATCAGTGTTGTACTACTGCCTAATGTAGATCACCATGAATCCAACCTCTAACATAATTTCCTTGAGGTCTGCATGCTGGTGCCACACATTTAACCCAGTGCCACACATTTACTCATTTTTTTATTATACCATTCTGTTCCCACGAATGAATTTCTGTACCAGGTCAAGTGTATTAGGTTGTTCTAGAGTAACAAATGGACTCAAACATCTCAGTGACTTAGAAAAAATGTTTATTAAGTATTCATGCTAATAATTAATACATTATCGTCATAGACATGACTAAAAGAGAAAGCACAAGATCAAGTAAACTTGGAAAGGACTAAGATATGAACAAAATCTTACTCTTAAGTGAACACTTCTATTGGGCTATTTTTATTGAAGATGAGTTTGTTTAAGATGGAAAATACATGAAGATGTTTAGATGCTGATAAGCACGAATTTGGTAACAGAGAGAGAGAAGAAAGTATCAGTGGAAAGATATCACTTAGAGCCACTCTGGAAAATAGCATGGAGTTTCCTCAGAAAGTTGAAAATAGAGCTACCCTATGACCCAGCAATCACACTCCTGGGTATTTACCCTAAAGATACAAACGTAGTGATCCGAAGGGGCACGTGCACCCGAATGTTTATAGCAGCAATGTCCACAATAACCAAACTATGGAAAGAATCTAGTTGTACATCAACAGATGAATGGATAAAGAAGATGTGGTATATCTCTACAACGGAATACTATGTGGCTATCAAAAGAAATGAAATCTTGCCATTTGCGATGATGTGGATGGAACTAGAGGGTATTATGCTTAATGAAATAAGTCAGTCAGAGAAAGACAATTATATGATCTCCCTGATATGAGAAAATTGAGAGGCAACATGGGGGCTTGGGGGGTAAGAAAGGAATAAATGAATCAAGATGTGATTGGGAGGGAGACAAACCATAAAAGACTCTTAATCTCACAAAACAAACTGAGGATTGCCAGGGGTAATGGGGGTAGGGAGAGGGTGGTTGGATTATGGACACTGGGGAAGGTATGTGCTATGGTGAGTGCTTGAAGTGTGTAAACCTAGTAACTCACAGTCCTGTACTCCTGGGGCTAATAATACATTATATGTTAATAAAAAAATAAAAATTATAAAAAATAAAAAGAAAGATACTGCTTAGAGTTTGAGAAGAGTCGAACCATCTACTCTAATAGAACAACTCCTTCAACTGCAGGTTATGGAGGGAGACAAGATACATGCAAATGAACTAAGTTTCTAAAATTTGGGGGAAAAAGAAATTGTATCTGATAGGTTTTTTTTTTTTTTTCTGTTTTGTTTTTCTGTGACTAGTAAGCAAGATAATCAATCTCCTGAGAATGAAGAAAAGGACCAGTCTTTGTATGAGAGTTTTAAGGATAATTTAAATTCTACAATAGCTGCAAAACACAGGTTGCCACTATGTTAGGAAAGGGTCATTAAAACAATGCAATCAAAAAGCATAACTTAAGCACCATAGTTGTAAAGTAGGTGTCCATTCCCCCTTTTCTCTTATTCTGTTATGATGTGTATTGTATTTTTCTCTGTTAAAGCCTCTTTGATACACTCTACTGTTAAATACTAATTAATAGAAGCAAAATGTTTCTTCTTACCACATAAAATTTCCATACTATAATAAATTTTCTTCTTGACTAGTTAATAAATGAACTTCAACTTTTTCATATGAACTAAATATATGAAATTTATATCTGAAAAAATGCATTTCAAGGAATGAAAATAAACCTTTTCTTTCTTCAACGGTATTTTAGTAAGCTCTTTTGAAGAAAAATAAAGGCATTTAATGTTTCCACCAAACTTCTGATGCTATTGTGACACAGAAAATACACTGGTTTTATTTTGGAAATATAGATGATATTCATTAAAAACATTTTAGTGCACAGAATACACTATTATATTACTATACTCTCATATTAATATCAAAAAACATCTATTCATTGGTATTTGCCTTTTGAGAATTCTTAAAAATTTAGAAATGTGGTTGTATGTGTTAAGTTTATGTTATACATTTACCATCACAGGGCTACAGTTTCCTAACTTGGGAAAAATTTGTTAATAAATTTATATTGGCAAATAATTACTAAGCTTCAAACAAAAGTTATGCTGGCCATCTTCTGTTTATCCTCTCATATTCACTCTATATGCTTCTCTCTGCTCACTGTCTAGGGAAACTGACCTAAATAAGCTGTATCAATAGTTTTCTTTGTCCTGTGCCTTCTTGATTTGATTAAAGGTAAATCTGCTGAGATTAGAGAAAGGAATAAGAGTGAATGCAGAGTGCTCTCTTATCTTTCTCCTACAGGATCACCTGGCTTTGACTGTGTCCCTCATTTGAAGGTTATTAATTATCCCTTTGAAGTTTCTCTCCTTTGGGGTTTGGGTAACAAATTCTCCCTCTCATTGGGAGAATTAAATCTCTGTTAATGTTAACCTCCAGGCTACTGTCTTATCCCTTATGTTTCCCCCAAGCCTTGCATATTTCCCTAAAATATTTCCTTTTCAAGGAATTATACCCTTTTCAAGTTATACCAATTTGAATGTGCCAACAATTTACACCTGGGAAACTACTACAAGGATATGCTTTCCAAGATAATTAGGCTAATTTGTTATATACTGCAAAAACATGGTATAGTAATATTAGATAATTTCCTGAACATATGAAAACAATGACAAATTCAAATTTCATTATTTCTTACAATATAATTTTCATTTCCCCCCAGGCACTTATGAGATTGAGTACATACTTATTTAAACTTTAGTACTGAGTCACTCATGCTTAGACACAGATAAGTGAATGTATAATGCACTTGAACTACATCAATAACTGAAACTTTGTAAAAAGGAAAAGTGTTAAGAATGATTTACTTAGAAGAATATATGATAGTCAAATGATATTTTAACAGGTTAAATTTGACTCATAAAAAAATTTCCTGGGGCGCCTGGATGGCTCAGTAGGTTAAAGCCTCTGCTTTCAGCTCAGGTTGTGATCCCAGGGTCCTGGGATCAAGCCCCACATCGGGCTCTCTGTTCAGCGGGGAGCCTGCTTCCTCCTCTCTCTCTGCCTGCTTCTCTGCCTCCTTGTGACCTCTCTCTGTCAAGTAAATAAATAAAATCTTAAAAAAAAATTTTCCCATTTGTATTATTTTCTCTAAAACTTATTCCCTTTCCTATTAAGACCATCAACTGAAAAACCAAAACTGGAAAGAAGGGTGTGAGAATCAGAAACCTTGTTCAGTTCTCTGAATCCATTTTTTCACTAAGATGTAAGTTGTGAACACCTGAACATTTCTCTTATATACCCCTTTATAACTCCCATGACTACCAGTGAATTGGGCCAAGCTCTCACTATCTCTCAAATGAAATATTAAATTAATCTTAATTATGTTCCTGTCATGCAGTAGCTGTTTAATGTTGAAATTGGTAAATTGGTTATCTTCATATAGCTCCCTCAGGAAGATAATAGTTGAGCCATGACTAGAAAGAGGTAAGGTATTTATACCTATGGATTTTGGAGGCAAGAATTAACACTCAGTGAAATGGCCCTACCATGGAAATGTACCTGGCATGCAGAAGGAATAGGGGAGTCCAGTGTGTGACTATTGATTACTAACAGAAAGCATAGTAGATGGCACACCCTAGAACTTAAGGACACACATGGATTTACATTTACCACTTTCACCAACATTCTACTGACCATAACTTATTTACATGCTTAAAGAATAGGCTAGATTTTAGTCTACCATAGTCTTTATCTGAATAGCCACTTACCAAGATACAATGCTTTTACTATGGACACACTGAACATCAGAGGTCACAGTCTTTTATCAGAGTACTTATCTGACAATAAAAAGTTTCCATCACAATTTGTGTGTGTATATGTGAGAGAGAGACAAAGACAGGGATAGAGACAGATTTTACATTGTTTAAGTTTGAATTGATGTGCTGTGGTTGAAGTCACCGAAGGTAGGGGATAAATGCCAAATCATCTGTCAGTATTTGTCTATAGGATTCACTACATCAGTGATTGTGTATGTTCCAAATAATGCAACATGATAACCCATTTATTACATAATATTATATTCAATCTCAAAAAATTAAACCCCAACTTTTGGAAATCATTTTTAGAAAATCACATCTGACAAAAAAATCATTTTAGAAAATGATAGCTGACAAAATAAGATGACTGTGCACAAATAGCTTTGCATGAAATTGTATTTTAAAACTATGGAATAGTTAGGGCACCTGGGTGGCTCAGTCAGTTAATTGTCTACCTTCAGCTCAGGTCATGATCCCAGGGTCCTGGGATTGAGTTCTGATTTGGGGGTGGGGGTGGGGTCCCTGCTTAGCAGGGAGTCGGCTTCCCCCTGCCCCTCCTCCTCCTCATTCACTCAATCTCTCTCTCTCTCAAATAAATAAAATAAATAAATAAATAAAAATCTTCCAAAAAAGTAAATAAAAGTATGGAATAGTTCCTTTATTTACTATTTACTTTTCATGAGTCAGGCTTTACTTCATGATAATGAATTGTATGTGGTTTGTGTTTTAGGGAAAGGTTATGAGACAAAAGTGACTCATCAAGAACACGTAATAAAATCTTCAAATGCAGATTGTGTTATGGAGAAAATTGACTGCCAAAAAGGAGTATAAAGCAACAGATGGCCAATATGAAAAGATGTTATTCAGATAATCAGGTCTGTTATTGATTAGGAGACAGAATTTTAATTTAAATTCACATATAAGGTACACAGATATGGCTGACAAATATAAGATTTTCTACAGTTTGTGAGATACACAAAGGAATTTTTTTAAGGATTTTATGTATGTATTTGAGAGAAAGAGGGACAGTGAGAGAACACAAACAGGGGAGTATCAGAAAGAAGGAGAAGCAGACTCCCTGCTGAGAATGGAGAGGAACACACAGGCTCAGTTTCAGGACCCTGGGATCATGACCTGACCCAAAGGCAGATGCTCAACTGACTTAGCCACCCAGGTGCCCCAGAAAATTTTTGCATGAAAAAAAAAATAGTGACTAATGATAATGTCACATGCATAAAGTCAGGCTGAGATCATGTTTTAAAATTCAAGAACTTATAAATAAGAAGATTTGAGAAAAAACAAAAAAAATCATCTATTAATCAAAACGTGCACTTTAAGTTGATTTTTTAATTTAATAGAAATCGTCAACATGCTTGAACAAATAACAATGAAATGCTCTCATAAAATATCCATGATCTGTACACTTCACACACTTAAAATAACTATATTTTAAAGCTCTGAGATAATAATCTCAGTAACGATGAAGTTTTATTAATTAGTTATTACTGTAAAACAAGCCACACCCCAAATTTGGTGGCTCTAAAATGAACTTTATTATTATAATTAAGCCTACAAGCCCAATAAGCTAAACTGATGGTTATAGTGGCACTTCTGGCTTCAGTCGTGCTCACTAATGCATTAGGGTTAAGATGGCAAGAATATTGCAGGCTGGCTGATCTACAATAGCATCACTCCAGGTGTGGAAGATAGCTGGCTCTACGCCCTCAAAGTTTCCTATAATTATGCATTTGTGTCTAGCATTGAATCAGAAAAAATTATGCAAATATATAAGAATTGACTAAAGGAGTAAATAGAAACAGATGAAGAGTATTCAAAATACTCTGATCTAGCTTCTAGAGTTATCAAACAAGAACTTTGAAATTATTGTCTTTAATATGTTCAGCAAATTAAATGAAAATGTAGGTAATTGTAAAAGACAACCAAAAACTATGAAATAATCAAGCAGAATTTATAGACATGAAAAAAAAAATTAAGATTCCAATTGATGGCACTATCAGTTGGTTAGATAGCCACCTTCACCACAGCATAAGGGATGATGAAAGAAAATAAGACATGACTGGTGACATATAAGAAAATGAAGACATTCTCCACACTCTTAACACACCACTCAAAGCAACCTAGTCTTTAGTTTACTGAAATGACTGCATCATCCTTCCATTAAAGCAGGATGCCAGACATTTGCCAGCAAGATAGAGACGGTACTTGCCACCTCCATTACTAAATAGATTTCAATTCTGTTTAACTTGCGTATTTTGATGTAACTATTTCTTCCTTAACTTAACAAACTATTTGTAAACTCATATGATAAGAATTTAGGATTACATTAACAAAGCAAGAGTGATGTTCATGGCTTTCAAAACATAGGCTATGGAGACTTGAATATGCTTTACTTTGAATTCTGCAATGTAACATTAAAATGATTTAAAAATATACTTATGAAATTCTAAATCAGAAGTTTATGTTTGTAATCTCATTTTAAACATAAAATATTGATAAATCACATACATACTGTATAGGAGATACTAGAAATTCTTTTATAGAGGGAAAATAGTCATACCTCCCTATTTCATATTAAGTAGGGATTAATAATAAATGTATAAATACATGACTAATATCAGGCCATCTCAGTGAATGATTTATTAATATACTCATTATAAGGGAAAATTAAATGTGGGTAGATGTAGCACACAGCAATTCATTCTGAAAGAAGAATGAATAAATCAATATTGATGGAACCAAAGGATCAGAATGATGACTATTTGGAGATAAACCTAAAAAGAACAGAGGAAGCTGTTTACAAGGAGTCCAGGATGTCAGACTAAGGAGTAATTTTGTCTGACTAAATCCTATAGATCCTTTCTCAATTTTGACGTCAATTATTTTCAAAAGTAATTGATTATCCCTAGTCCCAGATATGACTTCTAAAATTTGGGTTTCTAACTAATTCAAACTAAAAATTTGAATTAAACTAAAAATTCTAATTTCATTTGTAAATGAAATTAGTTCATTCTAACTAAAAATTTTATTTGTAATTTTTTCCATATCACCAGCCCTATTCATTATGCTTTAAACCTGTAAGTCATTATTTTTGTATCCACCCTGTTTATTCCCACTAATAACCCAAAGACACTGCTATTACCACTTTCACTATTCTCTAGATTGAATATATCCCAGGACTAGTCTATTAATTCTCTTTCTATTTCTGTTTTGCTCCCCAAAACTCCAGTCCAAACCATGATTGTTCACATGTTATCATAATACACTCCTTTCTCTTCTCCCTGTTTTTACTATCAAATTCAATGCATTCCCAGCATGATCTACTTAAGTATACATCCAAATGTTTTTCTCCCATCTTGACAACTTCGGGTGAATTTCTATGCTCCTAAAATTCTTCTCATGGCCTAAAACACTGGTTATGATCAGGATCCTGATTATGTCTCCAATCTTATTTCTTATATTACTTTTTCTTATTTGTTTTCCACCTGTCCTTATACTCCCTAGATCAGCTCCCATACATTATGCTCCCCAGTTAATTTAGGATTTAGGTTAACAACTTAGTTTATATCTTTATGTACTTTTTTTTCCATATTTCTGTCAATCTCTTATCTCTGCCTCTCTCTCTCTCTCTCTCTGTGTGTGTGTGTGTGTGTGTAAACAAATATTAATTTTTCACCTGAATCTGTGTGAGATAGATAGTTCTATTATATTCTGATAGCTGCATTTTTTCCCCCATTAATTATGCTAGGGACTTACACGGAGGTCACTTGACGTAAAACTGTATGCCTCCTTTCAGTTCTTTAAAAATTACATTTTAAAAATAGTTACCTATTTTTAAAGGTTTCTAGAGGGTAAAAATAGCTCATCTATAAATAGGAATTTCACTTATCGAAGATATTTTTCTAATAACACTGGATTGTAGAAAACACTAGGAATTATGAGGAAATATTAATTTAATAATTTATTATATTAATTAAATTTAATAGCATGGCAGATTATCAACTAAAATTGAGAGAAATAATAAAATAAAACTCTTAGACATGTGAAGATTCATATATTTTTCTTTAGTCACACTTTCTTATGAACTTTATTAGGAGCCAGAATGAAAATGAAAAAAAGCCATGCAAAGGTCATGGGAAACTGCTCGCCCCCAAAAAAGACAACCCAAGATATTAATTAACCATATAGTCTAATGAAAGTTAGAGTTGAGAGTTGAAAGTTACCACCAAACCTAGGAATATATACATTCAAATTTTAGAGAAAGCCACTGGGACCCACAAAGGTTTACTTCTAGAATATGAATTAATGAGTGTCCTGGATAGAATTATTAAGGATAACAGAAGTCCCATAAGACACTCCCTTCTTAAAGCATTGAGAAATACGTAAGTGAAGAAATTGCTCTCATAAATTTTGTGGTTGTTCTCATTCTAAGCCAGGTATAACTGTAGGGATTATTGCCATGAAGTCGGTTCCTCTATTTCAGCGGGGTTATGGGATCCTGGGCTAGCAGAGACAAAGTTCCATTGTTAACTGCCAACACCATGATAAGTACATCAACATAAAGGGAACAGGAACACACCCATCTCAGAAAGTCTTGGCCAGTATATATCTTATGTAATGGCAAATTGATTAAAGTGTCCAAAGCTGATGGAGGACGAGAGGAGTGCTTGATCAGTATAATGAGAAAGCCCTATGTCTGGTAGCCAGAATCTTTATAATTCTTGCCATAAAATAAGGTCATGAACTCTTGTTCAGTTTACAGATCTAAAACAATTTGCAAATCCAGAGCCTCTTGGTCTTAGGAGTGCCCAAGAAGGATTATGCACATTAGGCACGTGCATATTATTAATCAACTTTAAGTCTTTTCCATAGAGACCTCAAGCCATTATCTCCGTTAATATAGTGACTCTCTATGGCCAGATTCCCCTGGTGCTCCAAAGTGGGTGATCTGCTGTCAGTAAGCCTCCCTGGGGAAGACTTCCTTCAGGAATGCCTTGAGCATCCTTGAACTTTGCAGTAAGTTCTAAGTTATGATTCTCCACGCGGAGACTTTCTTTTTCTTAGATTGCTGTGTTGTTACTGTCTACTAATTGGATCCTAACTGGTGCAGTGGACTCATTTTATTTTCCATATAGTAAACATTCTTGAAATGAAAAGCTTAGGGATGAATGAACAATATAACTGAAACATAGCAAGTACATGGTGTATACTGATGTCTGGGTAAATCAAGGTGGCTCAGTTTCACATAGCATTGAATCTCTGGCAAAAAACACTGGTTGATAGAGATGCAAATTAAGCATGCACATATATGAACTTTAAAATACTTTCCTCAACATTGACACTACAAAAGCTATGATACATTATGAGGAACACAGGAGTGGGTAATACAATTATTCAGGTGTTATAGAAATCAAGAGTTTCATTATTTTGGCTCATTTCCCCCATATACATGCAGTCTATGAATAAATAAATATAATCTTTTTTACCCAAATAATCATGATAACTTCTTTCTCCTTTAACCCCCAATTCTATCCTGTATCTACAGATATGCATTGTATTAGCTGGTATCTTCTACCCATAAAAACTACAGTTACATTACATCCATCGACACCACTGAGAAAATTAGGAGGAAACAAATGACAAAATTTAAATTAAATTCTACAAGAATATATTTATTAAAAATATATTAATACATATATTTAAAAGCTTTTTAATGTAAATAGATATAGAAATACTTTAAATAAAATTTAAGGAAAAGCCAGAAACTATTGAAGCAAGCTCAAAAAGAATTAGAAGACTGATTAGACACATAGCAAGTAGAGATTGACCCAGCAATTCTGCTCCAAAGTACGTACCTAAGAATGCTGAAAATATTTGTGTGCACAAAAATTTATAGAAGAATTTTCATAACATTATTCATTATTGCCAAAAAGTTAAAACAATTCAAATATCTACATATTGATAAAGGATAAATAAAATACAGTATATCCATATAAAGAAGTATTTTTCTGACATAAAAATAAGGTTCTGATGCACTGTAGCACATAAATTAAGCTTACAAATGTTAAGTATAAGAAACTAGAAACTAATGACCATTGTATTATTCCATTTTTGGGGAATATACAGAATAGGCAAATTCATAGAGACAGAAAGTAGGTTAGTGGTTGCCAGGAATAATGGAAAGAGTGGACTGGGCAACTGTTAATGGGTAATAAAGACAGGATATTTTGGAATTAGATAGCAGTGATAGTTGCACAACTGTGTAATATTCTAAAACAAAATGAAACAACAAAAAAACAGAAGTGAATGTACACTTTTTTTTTTTTTTTTAATAAGAGAGAGAGTGTGTGTGCTTAAATGGAGGGGAGGGGCAGAAGGAGAGGAAGTGAGAGACTCTCAAGCAGACTCTACAATTTGTGTGGAGCCCAGAGTGGGGCTTGCTCTCACCACCCTGAGATCACTGACCTGAACCGAAATCAAGAATCAGATACTTAACCAACTAAGCTAACCAGGCACCCAGGGACCTTTTAAATAATAAATTTTGTAGTGTCTTAATTATATCTCAATTTAAAATTATTTCAGAAATGATTGAGGAGAAAGAAAATGTAGCTTTAACTATTCTTCAAAGTTGGAATCTTAAGTTCACTTCTTCCTTATGAGAATCTTTTAGATACATTTTTAAGTAATAACCAAATGGTTTGTTTCTCCAAGCTTACACAGCTAGGAAATGTTAAAGCAAGGTTTTCAGTCTGAGCAATTTGAATTCGCTTCCCTATGAGTGTGATCCCTAATCACATGGGTATGAGATAAATTCTTTTTCCTGCTAGCTCCTCACTTAAGCATATCTAATGAATGTTAGGTGGGTCTGGGTCTTTATTAACAATACTTCTATCACCTTTCTGAAAATTACCTTATCCCTCCTTTTCAGCACCAATCATATTTACATGCTCCAGGAAGCCATATTAGATTCCAAAGAAATAAACTATTGTTTTCACCTGCAAACTCAATATATTTCCTGTTTGGAAATTAATCACGATTTTTTAAAATCATGAAGACTTTTAAATAGCCATCCATAAAAACATAATATTTTGTATATATTGGTAAATCTTCGGGTATTTTGTGGTCTACACCATTCTCTTTATGTCACTTTGAATTTTCAAATACATGCATAACTGGCAACAAATATAACACCCTATAACACTATTAAATAAGCTCTTATAAGAAAGAATTTTAACATGGGTTTTGCCATGGAAATGAATGGTAACTGAAAGTCTATTTTCCTTCCTTTATATCATTTAGTTAGGAAACAATAGCTGTTTCATAGAAGTAGCTGTGATGTGAAATGAATTTTTCCTCTGATCGAGGTTTGATTTCACATCCTAATATGCCTGGTATAGCTTGTAAGCCATCAGTATATAGTTTAAAGCTCCAGTCCATTAGAATTTTAGACAGATATGATAGGGATTAAAATGATGCTGGAAGGGCAGATTTGTCCTGCCCTCTGAACCACTGGCTGTGTATCTAAACTCTTTATATTTGCCAAACTCATCCTACAATTTGGTACATTTGATACTAATAAAAATGGAAATCCTTTATAGAACTCAAAAGCTTTCAGCTTTCACTAATATTTACACTTTCATCACTTGACCTATGGTTTGATAGTCAATCAATAATTACTAGCATCCATTTATAGTTGAACAATATAAACAATATTATTCCTTTCTCCATTATTACTACTTCAAATCAAAAGAAGGATATTTTAAAATATCTGCCTTGCACATCATGAAAATAAAGAACAGAAAAGCATTTTCTTCTTTGTTTTCCTTATAAGGAAGGAAAATCATATATACAGAGACTTAGAAGTCATTTTAAAAATGATTTTGTCAACTTGAAACCTACAGTTTCTAAGTTTTCAGAGAAATTATGTGACATACTGTCAAACAAAATATTTGCCCTTCATCTGAAATTCAACAGCAGAAAGAACGAACATAATAATAAAATAATGCGACAGTGTCATTTCTTCTACAAGAAATTTCCAAGTTTGTTTTAATGAGAGTTTAACATGTAGTCTAAGTAACTTAAAATTTATTTTATTATTATAAGTAATCCTTTATATTTACCTACTTGTGCATTATTATCGTTGTGCTTCACTTGTTTAAATATATCCAACTTATGATCTGGTGTAATTTCCTTTCAACTTCAAAACTTTATTTTAGAATATATGGTAGTGCAGGTATGCTGGTGACAATTTCTTCAATATTCATTTATTTACCTATGCCTTCCAATGGCAGAACAACTGAAAATTATAAATTACTTATATTCCATTTCCTTCTATTAATTTTTTACTTAGATACATTTCCCTATTGTAGTGATTATTATGGAGGTTGCAACATATAATCTTGTATTATGTAAGTTTAGTATAAATTAATACATTAACCACTAGCAGATAATGCAAGGAGTTTAGGAAATCTTAGTTAACTACCAAATATATATTTTTTACTTAAACCTGTGCTTTTAAGAATATAATAACACTGGGGAATAAAATAGGAGTCAGACTCTTGTATAAGCAAATTAGAACAAAACCTCTAATCCAGTTGACTGTTTAATACAAATACACATCAGAAAAGAAAGAAAATAATAACTATGAAGATAAGGAAAAATGGGAGGGAGGTTGGCTCAGTTGGTTAAGCAGCTGCCTTCAGCTCCGGTCATCATCCCAGCGTCATGGGATCCAGTCCCACAACGGGCTACTTGCTCCGCAGGGAGCCTGCTTCTCCCTCTGACTCTGCCTGCCACTCTGTCTGCCTGTGCTCGCTCTCGCTTGCTCTCTCTCTGACAAATAAATAAATAAAATCTTAAAAAAAAAAAAAAAAGAGACACTTATGGTTTGTCTCCCTCCCAATCCCATCTTGTTTCGTTGATTCTTCTCCTACCCACTTAAGCCCCATGTTGCATCACCACTTTCTCATATCAGGGAAATCATATGATAGTTTTCTTTCTCTGCTTGACTTATTTCGCTAAGCATGATACGCTCTAGTTCCATCCATGCTGTCACAAATGGCAAGATTTCATTTCTTTTGATGGTTGCATAGTATTCCATAGTGTATATATACCTCATCTTCTTGATCCATTCATCTTTTGATGGACATCTAGGTTCTTTCCATAGTTTGGCTATTGTGGACATTGCTGCTATCAACATTCGGGTGCACGTGCCCCTTCGGATCACTACATTTGTATCTTTAGGGTAAATACCCAGTAGTGCAAGGGCAAAAATGAACTATTGGGATTTCATCAAGATCAAAGCTTTTGCACAGCAAAGGAAACAGTTAACAAAATCAAAAGACAATTGACAGAATGGGAGAAGATATTTGCAAACGACATATCAAATAAAGGACTAGTGTCCAAAATCTATAAAGAACTTAGCAAATTCAAATAAATTCAAATAACCCAAAGAACAAATAATCCAATTAAGAAATGGGCAAATTGCTTTCCTTTTTAAATCAAGACCTCCATGCTTTCCGTTTAACAAAGTCAAACCTAAAGTCCTCATAATCTCCTGAAATCCGTTCTGTCCAGTGACCTGACTTCCACTTCTACTTCTCATCCTCGGTCCCACTGTCACAATGCCCTCTTGTTCTTCCTCTTTTGCAAGCATTGAGGAAATCCTAACTTTCTGCTTCTATAATACCTTTCAGTATCATTTATCACTTTCAAGTTCCCTGTGCCAATGTCTACTTTTCAGGTCCTTATGTGTGCTGCCTGGGTTGTTGTAAATCTCCCATTTCCCTTTTATTTTTTTTTAATTTATTTTTTATTTTCAGCATAACAGTATTCATTATTTTTGCACCACACCCAGTGCTCCATGCAATCCGTGCCCTCTTTAATACCCACCACCTGGTACCCCGACCTCCCACCCCCCACCCCTTCAAAACCCTCAGATTGTTTTTCAGAGCCATAGTCTCTCATGGTTCACCTCCCCTTCCAATTTCCCCCAAGTCCCTTCTCCTCTCTATCTCCCCATGTCCTCCATGCTATTTGTTATGCTCCAGAAATAAGTGAAACCATATGATAATTGACTCTCTCTGCTTGACTCATTTCACTCAGCATAATCTCTTCCAGTCCCGTCCATGTTGCTACAAAAGTTGGGTATTCATCCTTTCTGATGAGGCATAATACTCCATAGTGTATATGGACCACATCTTCCTTATCCATTCGTCCGTTGAAGGGCATCTTGGTTCTTTCCACAATTTGGTGATCGTGGCCATTGCTGCTATAAACATTGGGGTACAGATGGCTCTTCTTTTCACTATATCTGTATCTTTGGGGTAAATACCCAGCAGTGCAATGGCAGGGTCATAGGGAAGTTCTATTTTTAATTTCTTGAGGAATCTCCACACTGTTCTCCAAAGAGGCTGCACCAACTTGCATTCCCACCAACAGTATAAGAGGGGAACCCATTTCCCTTTTAATCTCTAATCTGCTGTTCCAATGAAATGTATATCTTACCACAATGATCTTCCAAAAATTTAAACCCAATCTTGTTAAGCTAATATTTCAAAACCTCAGCTATACTCCATACATTTGAAAAAAGGCTTTCAGCATATTTAAAATCGAGTGTTCAGCTCTTTCACATTTCTAGGATCATTTTACTGATTTCTTCATTTGCAGAATAAATTCTGCAATTTCACATTTCAAGACTTTTGTGTAAATTACTGCTGTTGCTGGAAGCCCTTCTTATTTCTCAGTTTTTATCCTCACTTTGGCCTAGATAAATTTATGATTTAACTGATCCTCTAAGGAGCCTTTCTGAGTTATCCCAGACATTTAAACTCCTGTTGATCTCCCAGGAAAAAACAGGGACCATGTATTTTTGTTTTTGTTTTGACATCATAATTCTCAATATTACTTACAGCTATGCTTAGGAAATAAATGGCCTATAAATAATATGTCTTGTTGTCACTTTCCCCATTAGTTTCATGGTGATAATAATATTAGTCTGTCTGCCTTGCAGCATTGTTAGGTTTAAGTAAGATGCATGTGATACACTTTCTCAACTGGTAACCATGATGAAAATATGTCAGTGTTATGCACGAAAAGTTCCTCTCCTGAAAGTGAGTTTATTGATATTGGAAAGCTAGACCAGGAAAAAAAGTGAATTTAAATTGAATTTTCTCTTGAATTAGGATAAAGATATTTTTATATCCTCTGCAAAAAGGATATATTATTAGTGTATTTTTGAGAGACAAGTCAAAATAGCATCTCTGGTGCTATTACCTGAAAAATTCATAACTTTTCATGAGATGTTATAGCAAAAATGATGTTAACTATGTAGTCTAAAGGCAAGGAAGGCAGCATGTCCAAAATGTGGTCACTTTAATAACCTTCAACACAAGCATCCAAGGCTAAACCACTCTCATCTCTTAACATGTGCAATTACAATAGTTTTTTTAAATGTATATATGAGTGCTAATTTATATTGTATTTTTCAAATATATTATTTTTCTTTGTCTATTGTTTGTTTTGTCTAAAGTTTTAACATTAATATATTCAACTTTATCCACATTTATTTTTAATTTTATATTTTATTGAGATATTCTTGATATGTGATATATTATTTTCATTATATTAAGTTACAACATAATGATTCGATGTTTGCATATATTGTATATACTTTTTAGGTTGCCTTTTTATTTTGTTAAAAGCTTGTTGATGGTTTCCTATGAATTATTTTAGAAAAGACTAAACCAAAACTATCAAATGAAAAATATTAACAATTCCAAATCTATTGAAGCAATTAGCATCTTTAATTATTCCAAAATGAGAACTCTAGATATAGATGTCCTCTCTAGTGAGTCTACTGAAACATTAAATTTTTTAAAAAAGGGATAGAGAAGATGTAGTGTCTTTGCAATTATATGATGGAATATTACTGAGTCATAAAAAAGAATGGACTCTCACCATTTGTGATGACATGGATGGAATTAGAGGGTGTCATGCTAAGTAAAATAAGCCAGATAGAGAAATGACAAATACCATATGATTTCACTTATATGTGGAATCTGAAAAAAACAAAACAAAACAAAACAAACAGATTCTTAAATCCAGAGAACAAACTGGTGGTTGTCAGAGGGGAGTTGGGTGGGGGAATGGGCAAATAGGAGAAGGGCATTAAGGGGTATAAACTTTAAGATTAAAAATAGATAAATACATTTTAAAAATTCAACGTAGGTAAATACCCAGAGAATTAAAAATGTAGAACAACTTCCCACATTGTAACACAACAGTACTACCTTGAAACAAAGACCTAAAAAAATATACATGCCTGGCATATATTCTGTAAGTATATCATCTCCTTATACAGTAGAAATTTCTTTTTGCTTTTCAGTTGCGTTCCCTACTTATCCTTACTCAGTTGTTAGGGAGAATTGCTCTATTACTAAGAGTATAACATATTCACTGGGGCTCTTCAGAATCTAATAAAACATGTCAGCCCATTCAATTATCAAAAGTTTGGATGGTTCTTGTCCTCTGAGCATACACTCTCCTTGTTTGGGTGCTAGTCTTGCTCATTTGGTAGGACACACCTCAAATTTAGATACTGGCTTTAAAAATGGAGCATTCCATCTCCTGCTTAATCTATGACATATTTCATGAATGGGTGTTGATTTTTCTTAAATTTCTTTGCATCTAGGGTTGTTGATGGTTTTACAGGATAATATGACATTGTAAATTAATCCAATGATTGATTATTATAGAGGGAGTAAAAATACTTCATATCCTTCTATATGCTAATCAAAGATGATCTTTCCAAATCCATTTTTAACATTTTGAATTTACATTATTTTAAGTTATTAAGAAGAATATTAGCAAGTCATCAAAAGAAAATTTATCAATACCATACTGTTTTGATTACTATAACTTTGTAGTATAATGTGAAATCAGGATTGTGATACTTCCAGCTGTGTTTTTCTTTTTCAAGATTGCTTTTGTTATTTTGGATCTTTTGTGGTTTCATACAAATTCTAGGATTCTTTCTTTGGTTCTGTGAAAAATGTGTGATGTCTGAAAATACTGAATCACAATGATGTATATCCAAAACTAGTAATATACTGTATGTTGATTATAGTTCAATAAAAAAGGGAAAATACCTTATCAAGTGTTTAATTGAATTTCTTCCCAAAACATTCAGATGATAGGACTACAATAAATTATATGTAAAAAAATTAAAATTAAAATTAAATTGAATTATATTATTTGGTGAATCTATCATTTGGGAAGAATGAAAAAATAATACCTAAAAATATTTCTTGCTCCATAACAAATTGAAGATAACATGAAAAGGCTTTAAGATTTTGTTTTGTTTTTCTCTACAGCTTGTTTGAGATGGCAGTGATGTTTAAGGAAAAAAAAAAGTCTTTTCAGAAGTACCAGAGCAATTATTATTTCCTGGGCTGTGTTGACAGTATAATCCATGTTTTTTTTTTTTTTTTTTGAGAAAATGAGCTAATATAGCTGAAAAATAATATGCTATTTTTTGTTTGTTTCAAACATTGCTCTTTTAGATGCATAGCTCAGTCAAAAGATATTTTGCTGTTATAATCATGGTGAGGGAAGCTTTAATGTGTGAACAATATGCTGTCCTTGGCCCAAGGGAATCTGCCTCCCGTAAAGTGAAAATGGGATATGGGAATAGAGTTCTGTTGCCAGAATTTCCAACCCTCTCTAAGGACCATCTTACAATACATTTAATTTCTACCTGCAGAGAGGGGCCTTTAACCTTCTGCAGCAAGAGATCTAGGTTCATACCTGTATTCTTCCCAGAGTAAAATGCATTAAGGCTGGGCCATCTACCTAATCATGTGTCTTGGTTGCCCTAAAGCATATAAAGTCAAAGGATTTTACTTACTGGATTCACAATGTTATTTCAAGGAGAAAAGAAGCATATTGGATTTGACAGAGATATTTAATCACTTTATAATACAAGACATTAGTGAGGAACTTAAGTATTTCCATTGTCTTTTATCATAACCTGCCTCATATTTTTCCTTCAAATGTTTATCAGATGAATTATATGGGCTTGTGGGCATGACCTCTAATGACGTTGCAAGACATTGAAAAGTAGCAAGGTAAATCATTCCGCTTACAGGAATCACCTACTGGGCAAAGATGTAGGTGTATATTTTCTTCTAAAGTCACCATTCTATCATGTTCCTCCTAACTTAAAAAATCAATAGTTGACCCTCAGTGCCATCATATCAGAGCAAGGAATGTTTAACTTATTATTTAAGGCCATTAAGGAAAGAACCCCTTATTATTTTCCACATTATCTACTAACACATAGTGCTATAAAATGGCCATCTTATTTAAAATTAGAACTGATATGCACTTAATTTCATCTGAAAGACATGTCTTCCCATATTCTAAAACTGTTCTTCTTCTGGGAAGTTTCCATTAACTACCTCACTCTATGTCATTTTAGATTTGTCCTGAACTTTTATGGTATTTAATCAAGTCTCTTTTCTTTCCTTGTTCTGTTATTTAAATATCTTTTGTATATACAATTAACGCACGCACACACACACATACACACACACACACAGCTTTGTAAATTTATAGTAAAGAAGTAGGGTGTATTTTATTCCAGTAGTAGGTGCATTTAAAATTATTAAACTGTTTTATTTTTAAACCAATATTTTAGATACATTTTAAAATCCTAATTCTCACAATCATGGTAATTGCATCTCATCCTTTGAATAAGGAAATCAAAACTTGGAAAGCTGATATGCCTTGCAAATTTGCAAAGATATTTAAATGTCAGAACCAGGATTCCAGATAGGTCCATCAAATTACCAAATCTTTTTGTCTCATTTCACTGTAGTCTAGCCCATTTTGTTTCTCAACTGAATTTTTTGTTATCAGTGTCTTCAATGGCTCCTGCAACATTTCAGTACTTGGTAGAATATACAATGGATGCTCCATAAATATTTGTAGAGTGATGACTCCTCTTACATTGGTTTTTTCCAAGCATCCTGGAGGGTATTAAAGAGAAAATCCAAACTGCAATTTATCAATTTTATCTGGACACTTATGCAATCCTTTTCTTATGATGAGCAAAAATAGGAAGAACCAAACCTTGGAGAAAAAAATGTAGGAAATGAACTAACATGTCCAATGCATAGAACAGTTTTAAGATAATCTTCAACTGACTGGGTGCCATCTCAATTCAAGACCATTGAGAAAAGAATAAAGTAAGACTACTACTAGACAAAATTAAGGATTACAGGAAAATGCATATTCACTGATTCTTTCCAGCAGGCTTCCCAGCATGATATGAGTTGGATGATTAAATGCATCTTTCAGCTGACAAAACGTATGGGAATTGTAGCAGGTGGAAATTGTAGAGATAAGCCAAAAAGAGAAGGCCAATAGGCTACCTTCAAGTAAAATCAGAGTATGGCATTGTCTTGGTGAATTTTTATGTTCTATGAGGGCGGCGATTTTTTTTTTTTTCATGTATCTATCCCATACTCCTTAAAATGCATTAGTAAATTTACTGGGTTCAGAATTAACCACTGAGAAGCAATCATTCTAATTTTAAGAGAAAAAAATCTTGTTAACCAAATTCAATTTTATTTTGTTTTTTAAAAAACAAAAATGTCAGTAACTGACATAGGGGCCAGAATACACATGTCTGCATATACAGTGAATTATCTTCCCCCTCCCTACATGGGATTCTAATTCTTTTGGAAGTATGACTTTGTGTGCCTGACAATCAGAGTCATTGGCAAATAGCCTAGATCAATTAAATGTTCAATGGTTTTGAACTAAAATGGCATAATGTAATCAATTCCACAACAAACATGGTCTAAACTACTGAATGTAATACTAAGCATCCATCAGCTACAGAGTTCTTTCTCTTTGGGCAGAGTTTGAATGTATATTCACTTTCATGATTCTGTTCTTGCATAAATCCACATGAGACCAACATTCTAACTGACTCAATGTTTCTCTAGAAAGGGTAATACATTTGGTCAGCTCAAGACTTGCAGGGTGGTAAGGTATATTTAGCTGAATTTGTTAGGTAGCTGAAATTTTATTCATTATTTAATACAACCACCTTATTTTTTCCAGTATACAAACTTTTATTAAGATCGTTATTTTATTTTGCAATAGAATTGTAAAAAAGTAGAAAACTTCAAGCAGAAAATGCAGTAATATCAGAAATTAACCAATATATATGTACTGAATGCATAGAATATGTATTCAAAATTTAAGAGAAATGGACAACACTATGCATTAGAATAGGCATATGCTTCTTATTATGAGAAAATGAGACTCAAGCAAAATCATTTAAAGAATGGTAGAGCTGCGGTGTCTGGGTGGCTCAGTCAGTTAAGGGTATAACTTGGGCTCAGGTCATGATCTCAGGGTCCTGGGATCTAGCCCCCAACTGGCTCCTCACTGAGCTCAGTGGAGAGTCTACCTCTCCCTCTGCTCCTTCTCCTTCCCCTCCCCCTGCCCTTCGCCCCTTCTCATATAAATAAATAAAATCCTAAAAAAATGGTAAAGAGTATTTAATGAGTTTCTTTAATGGAATACAATTATAATACTACTAAGCCTTGCTATAATGTTGAAGAATCCTTCGATTACAGTGGCTTAAAATGAGTATGTAATTATCACTCACGCAGTATATAACTGTGGGTTGGCTGCAGTTCCTGGGCTTCAGGCTAATTGGTTCAGGCTGCTGTTTTGCTCCATTTGGGGTATGACCGGCATATCTCTTTATTTCAGAACACAGGAAAAGGAGTAGCACCTGTGTAGTACATGAATATTCTGCAGTAAACTGGAAGATAAGATAATACTTAAGAGTGTCTGTGGATGTTGTATAACCATGTGTACTCACACTGGCCAAAACTGGTAATGCGGTCACTCTAAAGTTAGTAGAATCAGAAATCATACCCTATCTCCTGAAGTAATTGCTAATTACCACCCCCAGGAGGAATGTGTCCTTCAGGTCTCTTACAAGGAAAGAGAATGTGAATCATGAATAATAACCTACCATAGATATAATATGACATGTACATTAAACTTTTTCATTTTTCATTTTATTTATTTATTTATTATCAGTCTAGCATGCATAATATTTACAGTTTAAGAAACTAACCATTAAAAAGACAAAAAGAAGGTCAGAGTTTATAATCTTATGCACCACACCCAGTGCTCCATACAATACATGCCATCCTTAATACCCACCACCAGGCTCACCTATCCCCCTCCAACCTCCCCTCCAAAACCCTCAGTCGTTTTTCAGAGTGCATAGTCCACATGGTTCATCTCTCTCTCTGATTTCCCCCAATTCACTTTTCCTTTCCTTCTCCTGATGTCCTCCATGATATTCCTTATGCTCCACAAGTAAGTGAAACCATATGATAATTGACTCTCTCTGCTTGATTTATTTCACTCAGCATAATCTCCTCCAGTCCCATCCATGTTGATGCAAAAGTTGGGTATTCATCCTTTCTGATGGAAGCATAATACTCCATTGTATATATGGACCATATCTTGTTTATCCATTCGTCTGTTGAAGGGCATCTTGATTCTTTCCACTGTTTGGTGATTATGGTCATTTCTGCTATTAACGTTAGGGTACAGATGGCTCTTCTTTTCACTACATCTGTATCTTTGGAGTAAATACCCAGTAGTGCAACTGCAGGGTTATAGGGTAGCTCTATTTTTAATTTCTTAAGGAATCTCCACACTGTTTTCCAAAGTGGCTGTACCAACTTTCATTCCCACCAACAGTGTAAGAGGGTTCCCCTTTCTCCACATCCTCTCCAACACTTGCTGTTTACTGTCTTGTTAATTTATAGTGCCCACTTGGTGGTCACATACTCTTTTAACCCTTGCTGGTCCTAGAAGCTCTTTATCTCTCCATCCATTTTGAATGTCAGTCTTGCTGGATAAAGTATTCTTGGCTGCATGCTCTTCTCATTTAGTGTCCTGAATATGTCTTGCCAGCTGTTTCTGGCTTGCCAGGTTTCTGATGGACCTTCCTCTCTACATAAGGAATCTCTCCCCTTAGGACCTCTTGTCTAAAATTATGATTTGTGAATTTCATAATGAGTTGTCTGGAGGTCTTTGAACTTGGGGGATGACTTTTCTGGCTCTAGGACAGGAACACTTGTTCCATTCCCTGGATTGGGGAAATTCTCATCCAGAATTTGTTCAGCTATATCTTCTAGTCTTCTCTCTTTTTCCACCCCTTCAGGGATCCCAATAATTGTGATGTTGGGACATTTCATGATGTCATTTTTTCTTAATTCTGTTTTCATGGCTTCTAAGATGTTTTTTCCAGGCCTTCTCCAGATCCTTCTTTTCTATCAGTTTGTCCTCTAGATCACTAATTCTATTTTCTGCCTTGGTTACCCTGGTTGTTAGAGTATTTAGATTAGATTGGATCTCATTGATAGCATTTTTAACTTGTGCCTAGGCGGCTCTCACTTCTGCCCTTAGAGATTCTATGTTGTCACTAATGGTTTTCTCTAACCTAGCCACTCCCTGGATAATTGTTACCTTGAATTCCCTTCCTGACATATTGGTTATGTCCATATCTAATAGTTCTGATGGAGAAGGCACAACCTCTAAATTCTTCCTCTGGTGGGTGCTCCTCCTCCTAGTCCTTTTGGTGAGAGGTGGTTGAGGTGATGTATAGCTGAATATATCAACCACAATCCAAGGAAAGCAAACCCTGTCCAGTGATGTCTTCTGCCCCTGTAGAGATCCAGAAGTGTATAATCTTATCTCTCAGACTAATTTCATGGTTGTTCAGAGTGTACTGGTAGATACTTAGCTCACTTTAAGGAAGCAGTTGAAACAGAGTCTCCTACTTGCCCCTTATTTATTTATTTATTGATTGATTGATTTAAATTCAATTAACTAACATAAAATGTTTCAGGGTACAGGTCTGTGATTCATCAGTCTTATATAATATCCAGTGCTCATTACAACAAATACCCTCCCCAACGTCTATCACTCAGTTACCACATCTGTCCACCTCATCCCCTCCAGCAGTCCTTTTTTTGTTTCTTATGTTTGTTTCCTATGATGAAGAGTCTCTTATTGTTTGTCTCCTTCTTTGTTTTCATCTTGGTTTCTTTTTTCCTCCCTCTTCCCCTTGATTCTCTTTCTTGTTTCTTAAATTCCACATATCAGTGAAATCATATTATAATTGTCTTTCTCTAATTGATTTATTTTGTTTAATATAATACCCTGTAGTTCCAGCCATGTCATTGCAAATGGCAAGAGTATGTTCTTTTTGATGGTTGCATACTATCCATCTTCTTTATCCATTCATTTGTTGATGGACATCTAGGCTCTTTACATAGTTTGGCTATTACGGACATTGCTGCTATAAAAATTGGGGTGCAGCTGTCCCTTCGGATCACCATATCTGTATCTTTGGGGTAAACACCCAGTAGTGCTATTGCTGGGTCATAGAGTAGCTCTATCTTCAACATTTGGAGGAACCTCCATACTGTTTTCCAAAATGGTTGCACCAGCTTGCATTCCCACCAACAGTGTAGGAGGATTCCCCTTTTTCCGCATCCTCTTCAATATCTGTTGTTTCCTGATTTGTTAATTTTAGCCATTCTGACTGGTGTGAGATTCTATTTCAGTCTGGTTTTGATTTGTATTTTTCAGATGCTGAGTGATGTTGAGCACTTTTTCCTATGTCTGTTTGTCATTTGGATGTCTTTTTTGAAGAAATGTCTGTTCATGTCTTCTGTCCATTTCTTGAACAATTATTTGTTCTTTGGGAGTTGAGTTTGATAAGTTCTTTATAAATTTTGGATATTAGCCCTTTATATGACAGGTCATTTGCAAATGTCTTCTCCCATTCTGTCAGTTGGATTTTGGTTTTGTTGACTGTTTCCTTTGCTGTGCAAAAGCTTTTTATCTTAATGAAGTCCCAATAGGTCATTTTTGCCCCTGTTTCCCTTGCCTTTGGAGATGTGTCTAGCAAGAAGTTGCAGCGGCTAAAGTTGCCTCAAGGATTTTGATGGATTCCTGTCTCACATTTAGGTATTTCATCCATTTTGAGTATATTTTTGTGTGTGGTGCAGTTTCATTCCTCTGCATGTGGCTGTCCAGTGACATATACATTAAACCACTTTAACTTAAAACATACCAAGTGACTAAATTTATATGTATAACAAAATTATATCTATGGAGATTTATTAATAAAATATATCTTTGCTAGCAGTTTTCTGTTATTTTATATAAACAGAAGCTGTATGTAGTTATTTTAAATAAAATGCTCAGAGAAATGATTAAATTTATTTATAGTTAATATTTTGTCAAAAAAACGGGTATCTTTTTGTATGTAATGGAAAGGCAATTGCTTAGGAGTTTAAAGTTTAGGATTGAATCAGACATCTTCCACAGGCTTACTAGAAAGAATAAAGAAAGGTCCTCACTTTTCTTTAGCTTTCTGTAAAAAGTGATTTCCCAATTCATGGTATTCTCAATGCTATGTTGTATAATTCCTAAATTATATAAATTTATTTGTGGATTTATTTGTGGATACATTATTTATTTATTTATTTATTTATTTTTCATTTGTGGAGACATCTTTTAACCAAAATCCAAAAGCAACCTCCAAAAATCACTTATAGAACCAATCTCTGGATTTAATGCCTTATTCAGTTTGGAGAAGTTTAAGATGTCAGTGTGTAATTATAATCATATATATATATGATTGTAATTATATATTCTTTATATATATAAAAATATAAATATATATACACACACACATACGCAAAGTGGATGCTAAGACAGGTTTCACTCATTCATAAATAATCATTACAGTGGTCACAGCTCCTCAATTCCTGCCTCACCAAGTTCATCTTTGTAAATTTTACTTCTGAGACAAGAAAAGGTCACTCCATTTTGTGGACGTACTATAATTTACCCCATCAGATGCCCTCTGATGGACATTTGAATCCTTTCAGATCCATTGCTATTACAGGTATTGCTGCGTGAATAGCCTTGTGCCCTCACTTTGCATAGACTCTTAGAAGTGGGGTTGTTAGGTCAGATAGTAAATTTGCAATACACTGACAAATATCTCTCCAATGTGGTAGTATTTTGTATCTTTGTTAGTAGTGAATGAAAGAAATTATTTTCTTAGGCCCCAATCAAGGATGTGATATCATGTGTTTAGATTTGTATAAATCTGATTAAAAAAAAAAAAACTCCCATTTTTTTTTTCATTTTTTGATTAGAAGCCAGGTTGAGCATCTTTTCATGTGCATAAGATGCACTTACATGTCTTTTTTCTCTTAACTCTTTATGTATATCTTTAGCTGCCTCTTACAGAGTTATTGAGCTTTTTTTCCTCTATTGTTTAAGAATCATTTTAAATGTTAATATATTTTGGGATATAGGAATTTGGACACTCCTTGTTATAGAACTTGTAGGCTGAGAATTTGTTGTTGGCTGCAGCTATTGTTCTTAACTATATTCTATATTACCTGCATGTTCACACCAGAACTGGAATTCTGCTTGGAGATTTGGAAAACATACTTCAAATTCTCCAAATATAATTTCTTATCTCTGAAGTTAGGAAGCTCAAGCTTCATAAAATACAATTTAAGATTCACTAGCAGATTCTCATTAGATTCCATAGTAGAAGCAGTTCATCTAAGTAATTTTTATTCATTTTATATTCTGCCTTTCCAGAGAATAGTAATTTTTTATCTATTTCTCCAAAGTTCACCATTGGAATAGATATTAAAAATTACACATACCTTAGTTTGAAAAAAGCATAAAGGAAACCATATTACCTTTGACCTTGTGAATAACAAAGCTGAACATACATAAGCTGCTTAACAAAAAAATATTCAATGTAGATTCATTTATGCACTATAAAGAAACTTATATGGACGTATCTAATATAGATATACTTTGACAATGTTCACAAATAATAGTATTTTATCTTTGAAGAAAGATGTAATTATTTTAAAAGTGTTACATTGATCCCAAGCTCTTTTTCAATGATGAACATGCTTGGATTGAAGAATAAGATAAGATCAAATATTTTTTGTTCTGCTTTGACTCACACTTGCTTCTTCTCAAGTTAAACCTAATTTTAGTTGGCAGGCTCCTAGCTATTAGTGTGTCATCTACTGTGACCATTTCCATCATGATAGGCAGAGGTCATTTGTATGATATTTGACTCTAGATTCTAAAGTTATAAAATTCAACACCACATGGACTCTTTACAGTCCATGATAAAAATGGACTTAGGGACTCCTGATGTGTGGCAGAGGGCAACTAAAAAAAAAAAAAAGAAGAAGAAGAGGAAAAAGAAAAATGAAAAAAGGAAAAAAAGAAAGAAAGAAAAAGGAAAGAGAAAGAAATACACCATCCTAGGAAACAAGTGTCTATGGAGAGATATCATTTTTGAATACACACTGATAGGAGGAGAAAGGGATTAAGACTAAAGAGTAACAAAAAGAAAAGAACATGAGAACTAAGTAAAACCAAAAAATAAAAGAAATATGAAGATAATACTGGTGTAAAAAGTAAAAAAAAAAAAAAAAAAAAAAAAGCAAACAAGAAAGGATCACCAGCTAGGGAAAGATGTCATTAACAGCTTCAAAGGAAACTTGGGGGGGGAAATCATATGAATTGTGAATTTGTGGAGAGGTCATTTGTCATGTATTCTAGCCACCTGGCACCTTTTGAGCACATTCTCTGTGCTTGAGAATCTTCTCTTATGAGCCGTGGATACCCAAGAGAGAAATCAGAAAATGTACTTGCCCAGGGTGATTGCCTTTTTGGCGTGTCAACTCAAGTATGCTATTGTCCCTGGATACGCAAACACTAATCCAGGTGTTGCTGTAGAGGTATTTTGTAGATGTAATTAAATTCCAGAGTTCGTTGACTCTAAGTAAGAAAGAAGAGCCTAGACAATTTGTGTGGCTTTTTTCAATCTGTAAGGTCTGAAAGCAGACTTGAGGCTTAGTTGAAGAAGGAAATTTTAACCGTGAACAGCTACTTAAACTTGTACTCTAGAGTTTAAGCTTGTATCCTGAAGTATCCTTTAGATTTTGGACTTGCCCTGCCAACCCTCACAACCTTGCAAACCAATTCTTTGCACTATGTCTCTATTCTTATTTAAGTTTTGCAGTACTTTGTTATGCAGCAATACTGCCCCCATTTAAGAAAAGCACTAAGTTTCCTCATAGATTGTCTGTCTTAGGGCACCTAGGCATAAACAATTGGAAGAGTACTCTCTCATAAACCACTCTGAGTCTAGGAATTTACTTCAGAGTAGAGCTGTAGAAAAAAACAGATACTTTTATTGGGCTCTCCAAGGTGGGGGGAGGAGAATCCCTCTTAGGATAATTGCCCAACTATTACTACCATTAAAAAATTAAAAAATTAAAAATAATTATCCTCCATACAAATAGCACTCCAGTTGAGGCTAAATTCTTTTAACAAGGAGTTCCAGAGAAGCTTTTTATTCCTGAGAATTGATTTCTAAGGTATGTGGCCTTTGGATTTCTAGATCTGTCATTCTTAGCAACGTAAACCTAAGTTAGCCTTTTTGGGTATATAAAAGCTTCATTCATTCTTTGATAAACATTTAGGTTGTTTCCAAACATTGGCTTTTGTCAATAATGCTACAAAGAACATAAACATGCAGATATCTTTTCAAGATCCTGTTTTTTATTTCCTTTGGATATATATCCAGAATGAGGTTCCTGGATGCTGTTTTCCACCATGGCTGCCCCAATTAAGATTCACACCAACAGTACACAATGGATCCACTTGTTTATTATTTGCTTTTGTTGCCTTTGCTTTTTATCTCAAATCTAAAAAAATCAAGTACTTTATGTTTAAAGTCCCTGTGTTTTCTTTTTATTATTATTTCTTATTATGTTGTGTTAGTCACCATACAGTAAGTCATTAATTTTTGATATACTGTTCAAAGATCCATTGTTTACATATAAGACCCAGTGTTCCATGTAATCTGTGCCCTCCTCAATACCCATCACCAGGCCAACCCACTCCCCTCCCCTCCAAAACCCTCAGTTTGTTTCTAGGAGTCCACAGTTTCTCATGGTTCGTCTTCCCCTCCAAATCCTCCCCTTCATTTTTCCCTTCCTGCTCCTAATATCCTCCATGCTATTCCTTATGTTCCACAAGTAAGTGAAACCATATGATAATTGACTTTCACTGCTTGACATATTTCACTCAGCATAATTTCCTCCAGTCCCATCCATGCTGATGCAAAAGTTCAGTATTCATCCTTTCTGATGGTTGAGTAATATTCCACTGTATATATTGACCACATCTTTTTTATCCATTCATCTGTTGAAGGGCATCTCAACTCTTTCCACAGTTTGGCTATCATGGACATTGCTGCTATGAACATTGGGGTGCATATGACCCTTCTTTTCACTACATCTATATCTTGGGGGCAAATACCCAATAATGCAATTCCTGGGTCATAGGGTAGCTCTATTTTTAATTTTTTGAGGAACTTCCACACTATTTTCCAAAGTGGCTGCACCAACTTGAATTCCCTTCAACAGTGTAAGAGGGTTCCCCCTTCTCCACATCCTCTCCAACAATTGTTGTTTCTTGTCTTATTAATTTTTGTCATTCTAACTGGTGTGAGGTGGTATCTTAATGTGGTTTTGATTTGAATTTCGCTGATGGCTAATGATGATGAACGTTTTTTCATGTGTCTGTTAGCCATTTGTATGTCTTCTTTGGACAAGTGTCTGTTTATGTCTTCTGTCCATTTTTTGACTTGATTATTTGTTTTTTGGGTATTGAGTTTGAGAGGTTTTTACAGATCTTGGATAACAGCACTTTGTAGTGTCATTTGCAATTATCTTCTCCCATCCTGGGGGTTGTTACTTTGTTTTGTTTACTGTTTCCTTTTTTGCGCATAAGATTCTATCTTGATGAAGTTCCAAAAGTTCATTTGCACTTTTATATCCTTTGCCTTTGGAGATAGGTCTTGAAAGAAGTTGCTGTGGCCAGTGTCAAAGAGGTTCTGCCTATGCTCTCCTCTAGGATTTTGAGGGATTCCTGTCTCACATTGAGGTCTTTCATCCATTTCAAGTTTATTTTTGTGTATGGTGTAAGACAATGGTTGAGTTTCATTTTCTATTCATAGCTGTCCAATTTTCCCAGCATCATTTATTGAAGAGACTGTCTTTTTTTCACTGGATATTTTTCCTGCTTTGTCGAAGATTATTTGACCACATAGTTGAGGGTCCATATCTGGGCTCTCTATTCTGTTCCACTGGTCTATGTATCTGTTTTTGTGCTAGTATCATGCTGTCTTGGTGATTACAGCTTTGTAATACAGCTTGAAATCAGGCAACATGATGCCACTACTTTTGTTTTTCTTTTTCAACATTTCCTTAGCAATTCAGGGTCTTTTCTGGTTCCATACAAATTTTAGGATTGTTTGTTCCAGCTCTTTGAAAAATACCAATGGAACTTTGATTGGGATGGCATTGAAAGTATAGACTGCTCTAGGCAGTATAGACATTTTAACAATGTTTATTCTACTGATCCATGAGCATGGAAGGCTTTTCCATCTTTTTATGTCTTTTTCAATTTCTTTCCGGAGTGTTCTGTAGTTCCTTGAGTACAGATCCTTTACCTTTTTGGTTAGGTTTGTTTCCAGGTATCTTATGGTTCTTGGTGCTGCAGTAAATGGAACCAATTCTCTAATTTCCCTTTCTACATTTTCATTGTGTATAAGAAAGCAACTGATTTCTGTGCACTGATTTTGGATCCTGCCACATTACTGAATTGCTGTATAAGTACTAGTAGTTTTGGGGGTGGAGTTTTTTGGATTTTCCATATGAAGTATCATGTCATCTGCGAAGAGAGTTTTACTTTTTCTTTGCCAACTGAGTAACTTATTTCTTTTTGTTTTCTGATTCCTGCTGCTAGGACTTCTAGTACTATATTGAACAACAGTGATGTGAGTGGACATTCTTGTTGTTTTCCTGATCATAAAGGGAAAGCTGTCAGCCTTTCCCCATTGAGAATGATATTTGCTGTGGGTTTTTCATACACAGATTTCATGAAGTTGAGGAGTGTTCCCTCTATCCCTATACTCTGAATTAATCAGGAACGGATGCTGTATCTTGTCAAATGCTTTTTCTGCAACAATTGAGAGGACTATGCGATTCTTCTCTCTTCTCTTATTGATTTGTTCTATCCCATTGATTGATTTGCGAATGTTGCACCACCCTTGCATCCTAGGGATAAATCCTGCCTGGTCATGGTGGATAATCTTTTTAATGTACTGTTAGATCCTATTAGCTGGGATCATGTTGAGAATCTTGGCATCCGAATTCATCAAGGATATTGGGTTGAAATTCTCCTTTTTGATAGGGTCTTTGCCTGGCTTGGGGATTAGGGTAATTCTGGCTTAGAAAGAGTCTGGAAGTTTTCCTTCTGTTTCTATTTCTTGGAACAGCCTCAGGAGAATAGGTACTATTTCTTCTTTGAGTGTGTTGAGGGAGTCCATCAGTTCCTGGGCTCTTGTTTTTTGGGAGGTTTTTATCACTGCTTCAATCTCATTACTAGATATTGGTCTATCCAGGCTGTCAGTTTCTTCCTGTTTGAGTCTTAGAAGTTTATAGGTTTCCAGGAATGTATCCGGTTCTTCTAGGTTGCTTAACTTATTGGCATATAACTGTTGATAATAATTTCTGATGGTTATTTCTATTTCCTAGGTGTTAGTCATGATCTCTCCCCTTTCATTCATAATTTTATTAATTTGGGTCATCTCTCTTTTCTTTTGGATTAGTCTGTCCAGTTCTTTATAGATCTTATTAATTCTTTCCAAGAACCAGCTTCTAGTTTTGTTGATGTGTTCTACTGTATCTCTAGTTTTTAACTCATTGATCTCTGCTCTAATCTTTATAATTTCCATTCTTGTGTGTGGGGTTGAGTTAATTTGTTGTTGATTTTCCTGTTCTTTAAGGTGTAAAGAGAGCTGGTGTATTTGGGATTATTCAATTTTTTTGAGTGAGGCTTGGATGGCTATGTATTTTCTCCTTAGGACCGCCTTTGCCATATCTCATAGGTTTTGGACCCATGTGTCTTCATTCTCATTGGTTTCCATGAATTAAGTTCTCTGATTTCCTGGTTGACCCAAATATTCTTGTACAGGATGGTCTTTAGCTTCCAAGTGTTTGAATTCCTTCCAAACTTTTTCTTGTGGCTGACTTCCAGTTTCAAAGCATTGGTAATATGCAGGGAATAATCTCAATCTTTTGTTATCGATTCAGCCCTGCTTTGTGACCCTGTATGTGGTCTATTTGAAGAAACTTCCATGTGAGCTTGAGAAAAATGAGTATTCTGTTGTTTTAGGGTGGAATGTTCTGTATATATCTATGAGGTCCATCTGGTCCAATGTGTCATTCAAATCTCTTTTTTTGATTTTCTTTTTTGATTTTCTGTTTCGATGATCTATTACTGAGAGTGCCATGTTAAGATCCCCTACAATTAATGTATTCATATCAATATGACTCTTTATTTTGATTAACAGTTGGCTTACGTAGTTGGCTGCTTCCATGTTGGGAGCATAGATATTTACAATTTTTAGATCTTCTTGTTGGATAAATCCTTTAAGAATGATGTAGTGTCCTTCTGTATCTCTGACTACAGTCTTTAGCCTAAAACCTAATTTATCTGATAGGAGAATTGCTTCCCCAGCTTTCTTTTGAGGCCCATTGGCATGAAAGATGGTTCTAACCATACCTTCACTTTCAATTTGGATGTATCTTTTCCGTCAGAAGTTTTATGGTTTCCAATTTTAAGTTCAAGTTTTTGATCTACTTTAAGTTGATTTTTGTATATGGTGTAAGACAGGAGTCCAGTTTCATTCTTTTATATGTGGCTCTCTGGTTTTGCTAACAACATTTATAGACATTCTCTTCATTTTCCCCATTTTATATTCCCCTTTTATATTCTTGATTAGCTTGTTGAAAATTAATTGAACATATATGAGTGGATTTATTTCTGGAGTCTGTATTCTGTTCTATTGAACTGTGTGTCTGTTTTAATGTTAATACTCTACTTTTTTGATTACTATAGCTTTGTAATATAGTTTGAAATCAGAACTTTTATTGTCTCCAGCTTTGTTTTTCTTTCTCAGGACTTTCTGGCCGTTCAGGGTCGTGTGCAGCTCCATACAAATTTTAGTATCGGTTTTATTCTTCTGTGAAAACACCATTTGAATTTTGATAGGGATTGCACTGAATCTTTGGATGGCACTGAATAATACAGTAATATTAACAAGATTAATTTTTCCAATCTATAAGCATGGAATATCTTTCCATTTATTTGTGTCTTCTTCAACTTCTCCCATCTAAGTATTATAGTTTTCAGTTTACAGATCTTTCACCTCCCTGATCAAATTTATTCCTAATTATTTTGTTGTTTTTTATGCTATTTTAAATGAGACTATTTTCTTAATTTCTTTTTCTGACTTTTCATTATTAGTATATAGAAAATGAAACTAACTTTTGTGTTTTGATTTTGTATCGTGCAATTGTATTGAATTCATGTATTTAGTTTCAATAGTTTTATATTTATTTATTGGAGTCTTTGGGGTTTTCTATACACAATATGTGATCTGCACATGGAGAGAGTTTTATTTATTCCTTTGTAGTCTGTGCATTTTATTTTTTTCTTGCCTACTTTCTCTGGCTTGAACTTCCAGTAGTATGTTCAATAAAAGTAGTAGAATGGATATACTTGTCTTCTTCTTGATCTTACAGGAAAAGCTAGTTTTTTACCATTGAGTATGTTGTTAGGCGTGAACTTGAAATATATATCTTTTATTATATTATGTTTCCTTCGATCTGTAGCTGATTTTTTGAAAGGCTGTTGAATTTACTCAAGTGGTTTTTCTGAATGTGCTGAGATGAGCAGAGGTTGGTAGAATTTTGAAGAGCATAATAAAAGGGGTCTAAATTGTCTGTAAGAGCTTATTAGGGAAATATCAATCTTAATGTTTCTGCTACTGAGTACTCAGAGGAAGTCAGAAGTATGGTAAATAAAGCCTAAATAACCTTGACAAATACCTATATAAATATGACCAGATTGTTAGTAGAACTATGAAAGTTAAAGGTGGTCTTCAGGGCACAGAAAGGAATGAGGAATGTGTTACTGGAAACTGAAGGCAAAAAGATCATGATTATGGGGACAGAAAGGTTGGTAGAACTGTGCCTTTAGTTATGGGGAAGGCAGAACTCATGTTGAAACTGAGTATTTAGTTCAAGAAATTCCCCCAAAATGTGTTGAGGTTATGACCTGGTTCTTCTTGCTTTTTGTAATACAAGTTGAGATGAATGGATAAATTGAAGAACTTTTAAACAAAAGGGAACCAGGACTGTGATTTGGATGTTCTCAGCCTATCTCGATTACAATGCTGGCTAAAATTAAGAGACTTACTTTCAAGAAGAGGAAAAACAATGAATGTATGGCTCAGTCATTGGAAAGATTAAGTATGTGACTCAAAGCCCATCAGTCATCATAGCAGAATCAAAATCAGAGGTGAAATTATCTAGGAATGACTGCTAGTGGACACTCTTGCCTATTAGCATGTATATATTCATGCATACACACATACATGTACACATACATAGAGAGTTACGTACAGCGTTATGTAACAAAAGAAATATAACGTACTAGAGAGAATCACAAAGTTCTTAGGAATATTGTACAAGATATACAGTCAGATTACATTAAAGAGAACTGAAAGAGGACAAAATAAAAGAAGATTGTTGGACTTCCAAAATTCTGCATGCAAGAAACAGGCTAAATGAAATTATTCAGCTGCAAGCACATTCTACCATCGATCAAAAAGAAAGAATGATTCAGAGGACAGAGTTAAGAAACAAAGAGGAGTATTTCCAGGCTTTGAAACTAAACATATTTTGCCCAACTCGATTTTGAAATTGTTTTGGACTTGTGATTCCATTTGCCTTTCATTTTCTCCCTTTTCAAACAGGAATGCTGATAACTGTTAATCCTATATCATCCCAAAATTGCTTTGGAATATAATAAATGTATATTTTATGTGTGAAGGACATGACTCTATGGTGACCAAAGGGTGAACTGTGGTAAGCAGAAAAATGGCTGGCCAAAGATACTAAAATTCTAATCCTCAGAACATGTGAAAATGTTAGAATACACAACAAAAGTAATTAAAGTAATTGCAGATGGGATTCAGATTGCTAACCAGCTGACCTTAAAATACCGATGTTAGTCTGGATTTTCCATGTGGACCTAGTATAACCCCCAAGGGCTTTTAAACATGGAAAAAATAGGAAAAGGGACCAGAGAGATAGCAATATTAGGATTCAGGCCCAACCAGCTGTTTTTGAATATGGAAATAGAGGACCATAAGTGAAAAAATAAAAGTAGCCTCTATAAGGTGGAAAAGGCAGGGAAATAGATTTTTCTTTAAAGTGTCCTTAAACAGGTCTCTACAAAAACACATTTTGGATTGCTCACCTCCATAACTATGAAACAATAAATTTGGTTGTTAAGCCATTGAACTTGTTTTTTGTTTTCCTTTCACAGTAGCCAATGAAAATTAGTATATACAGTCTGGCCTGCAGCTAGGGGTCAGGGACATGATGTAGGCTCCAGCATACAGATTAGCCTTCTTAACACTTAAATTTGAAGGTAAGCAAGTGAGGAGGTGCGTAGTACTCAGAATCCATTTGTCGTAAGATTAGAAGGCAGGCTTTGGTCTTTAGAAATAGGAGAGATGAAGCAATGGTGTCCAGCCCAGCCCCAGTATTTGGAAGCAGTGTCTATGCCCAGTAGTGGGTCACTGTGGCCTTCACAGAATAGTCTTCTGGTGAACTCTGGGCACTGAATCTGGCTGTGGAGCCCCAAGAGCCCAAAAGCCCAACTTGCTATCTCCCTAGATATTCCTCAACCTAATTAACATCCTTTAAAAATAATTTTTTGAACTAGCTAGTGTGCTGTTTTTTTCCAATTAAGAATTCTGACATACACAATTTATCAAGGCAGAAGCTTCACTCGATTTTTGAGAAAGAAACCATATTTTAGAATTAATGTGGAAATAAATGCTAAAGAATTGGAGAAACGGGGTAGAGAGCACTTTGTTTAATAATCTGTGCCCTTCTGTTATTAACTCCTGAGACAAGAAGAGTGCCAAATCAGTGTTGCAGTGAATGAACTAGGACCTTTATTTCCTCTCTGGGCAAATGAAATGCTAATTATCTTGGTGTTTTAAATTCAAGCAGCTTATTCTTTCATTCACATGTGGGAATTCAGGCAAATATAATGTCATGTAGGGAAGTCCTCTATAGTTTATAAAAGAGAAACTATACTAAGGTCTCCTTTACAAGAAGAGACAATAGAAGTCTTTCTGATTATGAAGTTATAGAGAAGTTATGGTTTTACACATAAATTTATTCACTTAATAAATTATTTTTGCAACTGATATTTATTAGAAATCCACTATTTACTTGACTACGATGGTGTAGCCACTAGTAAGGCATGGCCTCTGCCTTCCAAGAAGTATACACTTAGATGAAAAGGCAGGTATAATGAATATAGCATGAAATACATGATAACGTATAGAATTGAAGAAGTATATTAGAATGTTTGGCTAAATCTGCCTCCAAGATATGGAAAGATGAGCAAAGACGATATTCAGTCTAGCCTTACTGGATAGAGCAAGAGGAGGAAATCAGAATAGGATTTATTTCTGACAGAGAAGTTGCCATGTGCAAAGCCAGAGAGAGAACAAAGAGGAATAATATACTCACAAACATGGGGCACCTGGGTGGCTCAGTTGGTTAAGCGTCTGCTTTCTGCTCAGGTCATAATCTCAAGGTCCTGGGACTGAGTCCCCCATCAGGCTCCCTTTTCAGTGAGGGGTCTGCTTTTCTTTCTCCCTCTGCCCCTCCCCCTCGGGCACATGCACATGCTCTCTCACTCTTTTTCTCTCTCAGATAAAGAAATAAAATCTTTAAAAAATACATATTCACAAATGACATCAGGTCAATATGGATGAAGTAAAGGGTATGCATTTATGGGTATAGGTATGAATGTATGTGTGCATGTGTATGTGTATTGGGGGCTGAGTTTATGGAAAACATTAAACAGTCCATTAGACTTTTTTTTTTTTTTTTTTTTTTTTTTTTTTTTTTAAATATTTTATTTATTTATTTGACAGACAGAGATCACAAGTAGGCAGAGAGGCAGGCAGAGAGAGAAGTGGAAGCAGGCTCCCTGCTGAGCAGAGAGCCCGATGTGGGGCTCGATCCCAGGACCCTGGGATCATGACCTGAGCCGAAAGCAGAGGCTTTAACCCACTGAGCCACCCAGGCGCCCCAGTCCATTAGACTTTTGAAAGAATTAGACTATGAAAGAATTCACATTTCATGCAATGGCATTTAGATTTGAAAACATTTAATCATAGGAATAAAAAGATCAGAATGGTGTCTTCTGGCAATGTGCAGAATATATGAGACACTCTGAAGACAGGTAAACTAACTAAATAACAATGTGTTAGCTCTAGTTAGAGATAAGTTACTAAAACTAGACAGTGGCACAGAAAGAAAAGGTTAAACCTCCACCTTCAACAATTAGGGAGAAGTTGTTAAGAAATGAGATATGGTAAGATAGTGCATTTAACTGGTAGAATTTCATGTGATGTTTTCATTAACATTCAAATAAAATAACTCAATTCCACGTCCTCTTTGCATGCAGTAAGTCCAGAACTTTCGAAAAATTCTGAGCATTCTGAAGGATTATTTTCACATATCATGTATTTTTTTTTTTTTTAAACCTCTTCTGTTGACGCAAATTCCCGGCTTCTCTTTAGTCACCATTGGCCACATCATCTCTATCTCTCCATGCTGATTCAGCTCTCTTTATTCTGTTTGAGCCAAAATTTGGACTCATTTTATCCCTCACTATTATTTAGCAAAATTCAATCAAAGCAGATACTTAATCTGAGGTTTCTAACAAACAACTAAAAACATTTATGTAATATAAAGTAATCATTATTCAGAACATCTTTAATGCTTCCAAAATCTATCATCCGTATGTAGTTACAGTGAATCTGCTATTTGGAACATTTCCTACTCAGAATACATCCTACCTCCCATTTCTAATCTTTCCCATTCCAAGTTGTGTTCCTATGTTTTTTTTCAGAGAAATAAAATACTCCTTTAAAAGTAAACCCTCTTGTAGATGCATTTTCTAAAATTAAAGCAGACATTATAAAAGGTAATTTTCACATTGCAGTGTGATTTGCATTTTGCCAATTTCCAGACCACCACAAGGCAAAGATGATGAGATATAACTTGATTTCCATCTATGAGAAAGTAAGAGCTTTCACTGAACTTAACATTCTTAGAACAAAGAAAGGGTAGAACAAATATAGATTACTGATTCAATTTCTGGAGACAGAAAATATTTCGGGATGTTTTGAAATGGCCATTTTGTTGACATGTACTCAGAATTCAGAGATATTGAAATCTAGTATATAAACTCCCCCTATAACCAGAGAAGGGAGAAGGAAAATAATAAGTATGTAAATAATGGAGATAATGTTTCATCCTTTTTTTTTTTAAAGATTTTATTTATTTATTTGACAGAGAGAGAGATCACAAGTAGGCAGAGAGGGAGGAGGAAGCAGGCTCCCCGCTGAGCAGAGAGCCCGATGCAGGGCTCAATCCCAGGACCCTGGGATCATGACCTGAGCTGAAGGCAGAGGCTTAACCCACTGAGCCACCCAGGCACCCCATGTTTCATCCTTTGTCTGATGGGCCACCAGGTGAAGATAACCAACTCGGTAAAAATATAACTGAGGAGATTAATAAAGGCAAGATATATAATTGGCAATATCTAATAATATACACAGAATCAGAAAGTGTAAAACCTGACAAATTCATCAAGTTGAAGACAGATATGGTGTGGGGGAAAAAATAAGACAAGAAATGAACTTAAGAAAACTTCATGATTTAAGAGGATCAGTTAAAAAAAAACTAGAAAATTAAAGTGATTAAAAGGAGCATTCAGACCATGACAAGAGAAAACAGAAGATTAAATTCATATAGAAGATATTTTTGAGGAGCAATGCATAGTGCAAGTGCTCTAGAAAATAGGATAGACTCAGCAGACGTGTAATGATGTTTGACAATGAAGAGCCACTAATGGTCTCAGCCAGGATGTCATGGGGAATGAACAGTGATGAAGAGAAAAGATCAAATGAAAACATTTAGATGACCAGGAAATATCAACTGGAAAGGAGGGATTTAGAGTGATAATCCCATTAAGAGATTTAAAAAATATTTTAATTTATTTATTTGACAGAGAGAGAAAGAGATCACAAGTAGGCAAAGAGGCAGGCAGAGAGAGAGGTGGAAGCAGGCTTTCCCGCTGAGCAGAGAGCCCGATGGGGGGCTTGATCCCAGGACCCTGTAGTAGAGGCTTAACCCAATGAGCAACCCAGGTGCCCCCATTAAGAGATTTTTATGAAGGGATGCTGATTCGTCTGTGAGCCATACCCTTAGCTGAAATTTCATTTAGAAATGATATCTTGAAATTCTTACATTTAATAAATCTGAATGAGTCTTTATTTGAAAGCTTTAACAAGTGATGAAGAAGTGGGGGAGTGTAAGGGGAGGGTGGATAGTAATTGAGAAAAATAATCCTATAATGTAGAATAAAATTTGAGTAAAAAATTGAGAGTATATCATCCAAAAAATAGGTACTATGCATATTCACAAGCTTTATAAAAAGTCTTACTAATTGTATCTCTACATTAAGGTAAATGCTTTAGCAGGAATGCTCCACTATGGGCAATTTTTTATAGCATACTCTTACACTAATTCAAGAAAATTCTCAGCCTTTCTGTGGGGAACTAGCCCTTCACAATTTTTGAGTTGAAGGTCAGGCACATCATCAGTTATAGATTATAATTATAAAATCTACTCTGTTGGTGCTTAAATTTTTATAAAAACATTTGATAGTTTTTTGTAATAAACTTATCATATTATTATTCTATTAGAAACAATTAGATTATTTCTAAGTATTGGCCTGAGATATTTTGCTTTACTGTGAAGTCAGAAGGACTAAATACAAATTTTAAGTTTTTAAAAATAATTTTTAGGAAATGTGATCAATATTTGGGTTTAGTCCTGAATATGCTTTTTTCAATGTATACAAATAATTGAAGCTCTGCTACTTCTTGTTTAGTACTATTAAACTTCCTTAGATTTTATAGTTTAATTAATCTTTTTGTATTATGGACAATTATGCTTGCATTTATGGATTACTATAGTCATGGTAGGAAAACTGAATTATAGAAAACTATTTTATTTTATGTATTTTTTTGAAAATTTAATATAAGGCTGATTTGACCTTAGTTGTGTCTACAGAATAATGAGCCAAATGTAGAAAAAGAAATTCAATATACATGAAAAGATACTTTTTTCAAGAAAGAGGCAAGTAGATTAATTAAAAGAGGTCAACAGTTAAGAAGTATTATCTACTTTGTACATAGATAAAAGAAGGGATGGAAAAATGGACTTATCAATAATGCATCAATTCTTCATTCATTTTCTGATTTTACATAGATAAAGTGAAAAGTAAAATACCAAAATGAAATCTTCCATTATTGTAATCCTATTATACTTCCTAGGAACTGAGGCACCACAATATGTCTATTTTCCCCCAATTCCAAGTATTTTTATGACTAATACTTCAAAGATTTCTTCCTTCTTTGGTGAGTAATACTAAGAAACTGTACTTTATTTAGCTCTTAGCACTGGGACAATCTACGTTATATTTTTATAAAAAGCCAGTCTCTTCAATTTCCTTCACTTGCAAGAAGTTCTAAAACACCATGAAAGGCTCATCTACTATAGAAAAAAAAAATCAATAGGTTGTTTAAGTTTTGACAGCCTCTTAGTTGCATTTCTATTAATGCTTTAAGTGTATCTTGGTTTGAAAATGAAAGACAAATATAAGTTGAAAAATTATAAATGATATATGACCCTTTCTGTGAAAGGAAGGAAATCAGATTCACCAAGGATCTTTCATCATTGAAGAGGATGTTTCCTTTTCTGGAGGTTCTCCTTTCTTATTCTCCTTTCTCCTTTCTCCAAGCTTTGCTACCAGTAAAATGTGCAAAAACTGATCAGTGAAAAACATTTGAGATCTAAGGAAATCCGTATAAAAACTCAAATTCATCAATGTAGTATTCAAGACATCAATTTATTGTTCAGATTTTTTTTATGACTTTACCACTAGGTAAATTCCATGTTCAAGATCAAAATTTTTTTTTTTTTTTGGCAATTGTATGTACCATTCCTTTCCTACATCCCTGTTGCTATGCTTAGTAACAATAAGAACAACAAAACAACTTCATGCTTACATTTTTCATCAAGTCCTAATTAAAAAAAAAAAACTAAATTGTTTATTTATAGGGATTTTTAGTAATAAATAACAATCTGCCTTTACTAAAAATTAAAAAAAAACTTTTTTGTTTTTATTGTCCACAGTCTCTATTTCTATTTCTCTGTCATACAGACAGCATATAAGTGTTGCATGATAGCTATTAGACAAATATTTAATAGATTCTAAAAGACTTCATTTGGAAAAAAGAGAAAATTCAAAACTATGTTTTAAAATCAATTATAAAGTAACTGTATATATATGTATTGTATATAATATTATCAAATTTATATAAAATTTATAATGCAAATGTGTATAAACTTTTGTGATCATTCATTTTATTTTTATTGCAAGGATATATAGCAAATGGTTTAATGTGAGTGACCTGAATTAATAAATAAAGAAATTAAAAAATAGGAAAAATGAATAATTATTTGTTTCAGACTTGGTTTGGTAAGTCCACAACCAGAGACCATATCTAAATATGGGTTTACGACTGGAATGTAACATAAAGTTGGAAGTATACAGACGTTGTTCAAGCCACCTGTGAGCAATTGAACATTCCAACATATATTATATTTATTCTACTCTATTATTAATCTTACAAAATCACATCAGAAATGATAGTTTAATTTTTTAAGGCTTTCCTATTATCAACAATGAGTCAGTCTTGAGTTATGTATATGTAGGGTGTTAAAAATGTAAGGAGGACTATAGCAATGTTTAATATTTAGTTTGTTGATGAGCTGCATTAAGCACAAAAAATCATGTTGCGCTATGCTATTCTAAAACATACACCATGCCTGTCAAAAGTGTATGGAGGCTATGTAGTTCAAAGTATTAATTCAAGCCCAATTGTGTCTACCTTGATAGGTGTCACTCAGGACTACTTTGAAGCTGATAACTATGGTCACAGCTGTTGAAATATCTTATCACTGGCTGTTTTCTCTGTGTGTGTGTGTGTGTGTGTGTGTATACACCTATATATGTGAGTGTTTATGTCTTCTGTATAAATTCTGTCTCATGAGATGATTATTGATCATTTCTTTATAAGATGTCTGACTTATGAACATCTTCAGAAATTTTTATATATGTATATTTAGGTACATACATATTTAAAGTCTTGGATGTTCTTTCATTAGGCAAAATACATACTTATTACTAGCTTTACTGGTTCACAAAAAGTTTAAAAATACACATACTAGTGATTTGTGATCATCATAAGTCTAAAGAATGTAACTAATGTATTTATAATAGCATATTTAAGAATGTAAAATGAACAGGGGTGATAACTCTAAGAACTATATTAACAAAAAGAAAGTAGCCTGTATTTTTAGAAGTGACCAAATTGATATATACATTAAGTTCCATGTATTTTGAAATAATCAGGTAATTTGTAAACTGAGGAAGCAGAAGTTGACTGTAATTTTCCAAATTTCAGAAAAAATTAAGAAACCACCAGCCAAAATGTTATTTGAAATTAGCATTGTTATCATGATCCTATGAACTCAACCAGAATAATTTTTTAAGAGCTAGAACCTTAGAATATCTAAATGGAAATAGAAGACTTGTCATTTTGACACAGGGAACTTTTTGTCAGAAATAGGTTACTGACTGAAGACTTCTTCCCTGGAGAGCCCAAGGAATAAGGCAGACATTTATCTGAGAGGATCTCATTTTCCCAAGGCAAATATGCAAGAATCAGAAGATTTCTTAATTCTCCTTTCAGGGCCTTATTTTTTCTCATGTAAGGAGAGACAGGATGGATAAAAGAGATAACAACTGAAAGATACTTTTGAACCACATCCTTAGAGGCACATGGAAATATTTAATGTCAGAAATTGTATCTATAAGGGTCAATAAAAGTAGAAATGCTATATATGTATAATAAGTTTAAAAGCTGCATTTCCTTAAATCAACTTTGTCAACATGTTCAAATTAGTACATTTTGAAAGTAATTTACCATGGAACTAGTAAACCTATAGAATTACTTTTTAAAAAATCCTTCTTAAAAAAATCCTTCCATGTATTAGAATTTATGCAGAATATCCTTCAGTGTAGAGATTTTATTCTGAGGCCACATAAACTAATTTGTAATTACATGAGGATAAGGTAGAGAAATCCATCAATATTTTGGTGGCAAATGACATACACAGATGACAGAATAAATATCAGAGAAAATCTGATTCACTAAGAAAAGGATTAGGAGTCCGAGAGGATGAATCAAAATGTATTTAAAATCTTCGTAGCTGAAGAATTAAGATATTAAAATACATCGGAAAGAATGGGTCTTAATCTGGAAGAGTAATTTACTACTATTTATAGCATGCAGAGTATAATATGTAGACTCTATAATATGTAGGAGCACAGCTCTCTCTCAGTACTTATGCAAATAGTCGTGTATTTTTTGACTATTGGTAAATTAGGCCACATGGTGTCTTCATTCTTTTTCCTAACTCTGTTCTTTTTTAAAAAGACAAGACTCAATAGTTTAAAAAAAAGTCATATACAATTGTTTAATTAGATAATTGTGATACTAAATTGTGAAATATGAGAAAATAATTATTAGTGGAATTAAAAAAACGTATACATTCAATTATATTGATTTCAGTTCTTTTATCTCTCTAAATGCAGCCTAACCCCTACCCTCTTTGACCAGAGACATTGTTGGTGGTATTGCATGCTTTACAAGTACAGCATTATTAAGAATTTAATTTCAGTTGGGAAAAAAATTCATAGACCTGTTAGGAAAATACAATTATATCTAACCATTTACAGAGAAGTTTATGAATGGTATTTGTTTCAGAATCCATGTTCTATTAGAAAGGGATAGTTTTCATTTTATCATTTGAAAATGAGGAAAGATTGCAATAACATTACTAAATCCATAATTGGTATTCAGGAAAAGGGATGCAGAGGACATTTGCTACAAGGTCAGTTGAGTCAAAGAGAAGCACATTATGGAAAAGTTGAATGTATTAAAGGATTGACATGTATTAGTAATGAGAAATGATTTCATTAATCTCTCCATTACAGTAAGCAGAAAGTTCAATCACATATTCTACATGAGTTGTTTTGGGATTTTGTAGAAAATATTATCTTTTTTTTTTCCACCTCACTTTATTTATGAGTTTAATTTTCAAAGTCATCTGGGGGAAAAGATGAAAATATCTTTCCACTTATTTGTTAGTAGGAAAATGGTTAATGCAAGATTATTTCTATGTCTCTGGACCCAAATTATCAGTCCTTAGATATGAATTCCACTATTACTTAAACATAAGGCAAAACCCTGCTTCATTGAAATCTTTAAAAGGAGATAGATAATATATAATTATTAGAATCCCAGTGATTAAGCTACTGTGTCATAGTTATATGTTCTCATTAAGGAAAAATATAATTTTCAGTTATTTAAACGTGCCATATACTTATGGGGGAAGAAAGGCTATCAGTAATTATGTCAACAGTTATTTCAAACAGGATTTAGATAAACAAAAAACCCTATGTGGAATAAGGATATTTACTGAAAAAATATAAAAATAAACTACTCATTATCCTTAAAGATCCTTGATGAGAAGGAGACCTTAGAGATAGAACAATATAGAATCTATAGGTTTAGGATGAACAAATGTTAATGGCATGAAGTATTGGCTAGAATTAATTTACATTCAGCATATGTAACAGAGTAGGATAACTTCAAAATAATGGTTGTTATTTACTGGAACTCCCTTTCTACAATGATGAAAGATGATATAAATGAGTACATGACATAACATTTTAAATATGCATAATATTAAGTTGTTTCCTTTTTTTTTTTAAAGATGTTATTTATTTATTTGACAGAGAGAGATCACAAGTAGGCAGAGAGGCAGGCAGAGAGAGAGAGAGGAGGAGGAAGCAGGCTCCCTGCTGAGCAGAGAGCCCGATGCGGGACTTGATCCTAGGACCCTGAGATCATAACCCGAGCCAAAGGCAGCAGCTTAACCCACTGAGCCACCCAGGCGCCCTTTTAAAAAAAATCTCTTCCTGTATATATACACATAGTATTAGTGGTCAATATTTTTTATCAAATGTATCTTTGGAAGGTCGATCTCGGTACTTTGAGCACCTCTACACAATGAAATCTGACAGTATTACAGGATCTCATAGAGAATACAACGTTCTTTACTGTTGTACTAGAGGGACTCCATAACTAACTGTAGTTCAAAAATCCAACTTTGTTTTTTTTTTTCTTCCTTCTCTCTCACTGTAGTCAATGTTCTAAACAAATTTGCTTGTTATAGTTCACCATCATATTATCTGTGCCTTGTTCAACTTTGCTTATATTGTTTCTTCATAATTACATATGTATTTGCTACATTTCCATATATTCTACACAAATTCTGTAAAGATGTCATGAGTTCATCCCAACTCATTTAATGACTCATTTAATAACAAGAAGCCTCAAAAGATATCATGTAGCTTTTTCAGTTTTCCTAGCAACATTTTTTTTTAAGATTTTATTTATTTATTTGGCAGAAAGAGATAGATCACAAGTAGGCAGACAGGTAGGCAAGAGGAAGGGAAGCAGGCTCCCCACTGAGCAGAGAGCCAGAAGTGGGGCTCCCTCCCAGGACTCTGAGATCATGACCTGAGCTGACGGCAGATGCTTAACCCACTGAGCCACTCAGGCGCCCCTCCCAGCAACATTTTTTGACAAGATTTTCTCCTTTTATATATTCTTGCCTCCTTTGTTGTAGATTGACTTACTATATATGCATGGATTTACTACTGGGCTCCCTATTCTGTGCCATTATCTTTGTTTATTTTTGTGCCAGTACCATACTGCTTTGATTACTACAACTTTGTAAAAGAATGTAACAGCTTTCACCATACATGCTTTCACCATACATAAAAATAAAATTCAGAATGGATTAAAGACCCAATGTGTTAAGAACTGAAACTGTAAAACTCCTAAACGAAAAAACAAAACTAAACAAACCCAGCAATATTTTTCTGGATCTGTCTCCTTAAGTAAGGGGAAACAAAGGCAAAAATGAACTATTTGGACTGCATTAAAATAAAAAGCTTTTGCACAGTGAAGGAAATCATCAACAAAATTAAAAAGCAACCTACTGAGTGGGCAAAGATATTTACAAATGATATATCTGATAAAAAGTTAATATCCAAAATACATAAGGAACTCATATACTTAAACAAACAAAAACAAATAATTCAATTAAAATGGCACAGCTTCTTAACAGACATTCTTCCTAGAAAGACATACAGATGGCTAATGGACACATGAAAAGATGCTCAACACTACTCATCAGGAAAATGGAGACCAAAACTACAATGAATAATCACCTCATACCAGTCAGAACTGTTAATATCAAAAAGACAAGAAACAACCAGTGTGGACAAGGATGTGGAGAAAAGAGAACCCTTGTATAGTGTTGGTGGAAATATAGGTTAAAATATAGTATGGAAGTTCCTCAAGAAATTATAAGTGGAACTACCATATTGTCCAGCCATTCCACTGAAGGGTACTTATCCAAAAGAAATGAAAATACTAACTCAAAAAGACATCTGAACCCCTGTTCACTACAGCATTATTTATAATAACTAAGATAAGGAAGCAATCAAAATGTCCATCAATAGATGAATGGATAAGGACACACACACACACACACACACACAAAATTTATGGAGTATTATTTAACCATAAAAAAACAATGAGATCTTGCCATTCATGACAAATGGTATTATGCTAAGTGAAATAAGTCAGAGAGAAAGGCAAACCCTATATGATCTACTTAAATGTAGAATCTAAAACAAAAGCAAAAACAAAAAAGAAAATACCTAAACAAATAAACAAAAAACAAACAAGCAAACAAACAAAAAAAGCCCCAACCAAAAACAGAACAAAACAAATAAAAAATAAAAAAAAACCTAAACAAACTAAAACCAGAAACAGACTCATAAATACAGAGAACAAACTGGTGGTTGTCAGAGGATGAAGGGAGTGGGGTAATTGTGAATATATGAAGGAGATTAAGAGGTACAAACTTCTATTATATAATAAAGAAATTATGGGGGATAAAAAGTATAGCATAGGGAATATAGTCAATAATATTGTAATAATTTTGTATGGTGATGGATGGTAACCTCACTTACCATTTTGAGCATTTCATAATGTAGCTGTCAAATCTCTATGTTGTATACTTGAAAGTAATAGAGTGCTGTATGCTAATTATCATCCAATAATAAATAATAAGTAAGTACATAAATATTAATTAATTAGTGAATTAGTGAACTAATTTTAAAAAGATAGCATTTAATTCATTAAATTTACCAAAGTCCACAATTTGACTTTACAGGTTCAGAAACACAAACTTGCAATATATTAGAGTTAATTAGATTCAGGCACATCATCTCATACTAACAAAGCTTATAAAAATGGATAAAAGGTCAGTGTTATGGTTTGGTTTACTGGGTGAAATACAGTTTTAGAGTAGACTGAATGCTTGTGTGAATTTGAGCATACCCTAGCCCTGTAGGCCATGGCAAGCAAAGGCAAATGATCTGAAGGATATCTAGTAAGCATGTCACTGAAGTAACCAGTATTATTTGAAAAATTTGGTACTAGCAGTTTCTAAAAGGCTACCACATTCATTTATGACAACAGAAATATTTGTCAGGGAAATGAGTATACAACAGCCTGACTGGGTAACTCTCTTAATGGACTTAGATGAGCCTATCGCTCTTCTTCTCTGTGGCTTTCATTCTTTGTTTCCCTTGATATATTCTCTTAAAATGAATATATATTATTTCGTTAGGGGTCTAAAACACTTTCCCTCAAATTTTCTCTACAAACTCCTAGAATGCACTAGAATAATGAAATCTCTGAGCTCTTCCTCAAACTGGCTTAATCAGAATCTTTGATTGTGGGACTTGAAAACTGCTCTTTAGGTAAACAACCCCAAAATACTGTTATTCTTACTGAAGACTGGAAGATACTTCTTGGCTTTGTACATTTTTATGTCTATATCTTGTATCTACACAAATCATAAGCTCCATGAAAGTAGGATGTACTATATTTTATTTTTTCATTTCTAATGACTCAAAAAAGGATATTGGATTTATGATTTATTATATATCTACTGACTTGAAATATACTGAACCTTCAATATATTGAACCTTCAATTTATTTATAGAAAATAACTGTAAGTTATTTTCAAAAATTCTCAAAGCGTTTTTTCTTTGGATCTAAATGTTCATGAAAGGAAATTTAAGTTAATTTAAATTTAAACTGACCTGATTTTAAAAAGCCATAAAACAAAACAAACAAAACCCAAACTACCACAGCAAGAAAAACTCAGAAAAATATCCAATAGTGTGTTTTTATCTTATTATATTTCCAATTTTAGTGTTTCATCTATATTCTTTTTATATCTTTTTTTTTTTTCTGGTTATATGGTCAAAAATTTTTAGTTATCTTTTACTAAATTCTTCTTTCAACTTGTTTTCTATATCTCACTCCACTTTTGTCCAACCATAAACACAATACTTGTCATTTGTAATGCAGTCCAGACAATTAAATTATATATGATTTATTACATAATAAACATAAAGTTTAAAGTCATTGGGGAAATTTATTACTATATATTGGAAGCAGCTTAAAAAAGATTCTAGGGGCACCTGGGTGGCTCAGTGGGTTAAGCCTCTGCCTTCGGCTCAGGTCCTGATCTCAGGGTCCTGGGATCGAGTCCCACATCTGGCTTTCTGCTCAGCAGGGAGCCTGCTTCCCTCTCTTTCTCTCTGCCTGCCTCTCTGCCTACTTGTGATCTGTCTCTGTCAAATAAATAAATAAATAATCTTTAAAAAAAAAAAGATTCTAACTGGAGGAGAAAATGAGTCTTTCTTCAGAATGTTTTTAATCACTTCATAAAAATTATTATTTTTTTTGAAATGTTTAATTTATTTGAGAAAGAGAGAGCCAGAGGAGTAGAGGGATAGAATCTCCAAGCAGACTTAGGCTAAACAGGAGTCCCACCTGGGGCTCAATCTCATGACCCATGAAATCATGACCTGAAACAAAATCAAGATTCAGATGTTCAACCAAGCCATCCCAGCATCCTTTAAAAACCATTCTTTAGGCTTATTAAACTGACTTTAATTGTCTAATGGAAAAGAAAATTCACTTGTCCTACACCTATCTTGTCCTGCCTCCAGAATTAGCTGAAAGATTTATTTATTTAATTTTATTTATTTATTTAAATATTTTATTTATTTGAGAGAGAGAGTAACAGCATGAATGGGGAGGGCAGGGGGAGAGGGAGAAGCAGACTCCTGCTGAACACGGACCCCAATCCCAGGCTAGGCTTAATCCACCTGAGCAGAAGGTAGACACTTAATCGACTGAGCCACCCTGCTGCCCAGGATTTCCTTTATATTTTTTAAACTTTATGCTAATGCTACTAAATAAAGCCTTTTATTAGTTACAATATATAAATATTTTATATCTCTTTCTTCTGCCTCCCCTGCACCCATCTTTCCAGTATTGCTATGTCATAATTTTTGGTTAAATAGTGATTTTATTAGGACAACGTAAATATTTTTCAATGTGATTGTGTTCCCTTTATCATTCAAAGTATGATTTCCTTTGTACTTAATATTTGGCTTTCTAAAAAAAACTTACTGATTTTCACAGAATCTCTAAGTCTTCTCATACTGATCAAGAGTATTGCCAATTAATTCTCATGTATATTACACTTGGTCAATAAATCAAATAACCTGTTATTTTATACTGAATTCCATTTTTCTCCTTTATGTCATTATATTGTTGGAGCATACTTTCAAGAAGTTTCCTGATACCAATCTTTCAGGAGAAAAATTTTTAAAACTTTACACATCTCAAAATAACTTCATTTTATTCTTATATGTGATCACGAGACAGAGTCTAAAACTCAAAGGTGAAAATTCTTTTTTCTCCAATTATTTTTACCTCATTTTGAAGACACTGAGCTATTGTCTTATAAGTTCCAATATTGTTATTTAAAAGCCAAATCTCTTTTGAGTATTGATGAATGTTATATCAACATTCTCCATTGGGAAATTTAAGGATATTCATTTTGCCTATTGTTCTAAAATGCCCTGATACTACATCCTTCTATAAATCTATTTTTCATTTTATTTCATTGTACTTGTCCTTCATTAAGACAGACTTCCTTTCTAGAAAATTATCTTGTCCTGCTACTTTGATAATTTCCTCGTCTCTGTTTCCCATGTTATTTCTTCTTGATGTCATATTATTTGGCTATTAGATATCCTCCAGTAATCCTTGGATAGTCATCTTTTTCTGTTACTGGACCATTATTTCTGTATTTGCTTGACATAATTTCCAAAAGCTCTTTAATGTTTTTCTGGTTGATGTTGTCTGTAATATTTTCCTCTTGTTTTAATGATGCAATAGGATCTCCTGTGGCTGATTGTATTAATTATACTTCATAGGAAGTTTTCTTTTGCTTTCTTTTGAAAAGATCATTTTGATGGTCTTTTCATTCCTTTAAAAAATGGTTTTGTTTTTGCCTTTCATACTAAATGCTTTCCCCAAATATGTGGTCATCTCTGGCTCTTGGTTTATACTTATAGATGAAGAAGAAAAGCTTTAAATATGTGTAAGTATCTGGTCAATAGATGGGCGCTGCTGTGGCTTCATCTGGAACCAACTTCTTTCTTCACTGGAACAATCTCCCCGAGGAAAAGTCCCAAGCCCAGCTTTAGATGAATGATTTTCCAAGAGGAATAAGATAAATATGACTATTTAATGTCACTGAGATTTTAATCTTCAGGAAATTTATATAATATATGATTAAATCAGGATATTTGAACAGGAAAGGAGAGAAGGTAAAGGAAGGATGGCTTTTGGTTGGCAACACACTCTTGCACCAGATCCAGAGTTAACTTCTGCCTTTCTCCTTTTGTGAGGAAAAATAGTACCTTTTTTACAAAATCCAATATAAGATCAAATCTTTATATTAGTTGGCATCCAATATCTTCTTTTTCTCTTTGTATATATTTTGAGGTCTAATTGACATATAATAGTACATTGCTATCAGGTGTACAACATAGTAATTCAATATTTATATACGTTGTGAAATGATCACAGTAAGTCTAACATCTGTCACCAGGCATAGATACTAAAATACTTTTTTCTCTGTTTTTCTTGTGATTAAGATTTAAGACTCACTCTCCTGGCAACTGTCAAATATCCAGTACAGTGTTATTAACTATAGTCACCATGCTGTACATTGCATCCTCCTAACTTATTTATTCTATAGCTGGAAGGGTGTACCTTTGACCTTCTTCACCTGTTCCCCATTCCTTCCGTCAGCAAATGCTAGTCTGTTCTGGTTTTGTTTTGCTTTTTGGATTTCACATATAAATGAGATAATACTGCATTTATCTTTGTAGTTAGGCAATACAACATTATCTCGATAAAGTAACAAAAATATTATTTGCTTTAACAATAAAAATAAACCTACTGATGGGATAATCTTAAAAACCAGAACTGATTCCATCTAAACAGTGACCAAAAGTCTGAAATAAATACCTCCTTAGTGTACAATTATTCAATTAAATATTGTATTAAAGAATATTAAAGTCTGTCAAATAGTGAATTCAAAGGTCACCACTGAAATTGCTGGCACTGGCTTAACTTAGAAAAACACTTTAGCATTATCTATAATAATGCCACAAGAAGCTCTGAGTTCCTTAAGAGAGCTACATTAATAGCTTTAGTATCTTTTAATTTTAACTGTATGCTTTTAAATTTTAATAATGCAATCTCCTTAAACTTAGTATTCAAGTATCCCCTTGCTTAAGGATGATGTTAAAGTTTCTTTTGTCCTTCACTTAATATAACTTGGAAAATACTTTGTGAAAAGGGTTAATCTAATTTTAATTAAGTTTATTTAATTAAGCTTCAACCCATTATAAATAATTGAGTATCTAATGGAAGTCAGAGCTGCAGAGAGCCAAATCATTTTTGCGACATGCAATTCTTAATTGGAAATGATACAGCGTTCAGAAAATGAATTGTTGTTTGAGAGATGACATGAAATGCTGCATGAAACACCTTTACATCAGATTTCAAAGGTACTTTGATCAAAAGATCAAACTAAGTGGTTCCTGAAAAAAAAATAATTGGTTTTATTAGACTATATTTTAATCATTTAAATTTTTGTTTCAGAAAGAAGCGAAGAGAGACAGGTGAGGAGAAGGATGAATTAACTTTAACAAATAAAGGATACTAACATAATATAACTAATTTAATAAATACAGTTGAGATATATTACTGAGAATTTTAAGTCAAAATGTGTTTTAATGTTTTTTGTTGTTTTAATGTTTTAATAAAGGTAACAGTTGCCAATTATGATCAACTTTTCAACAATTACCTCTAAGCTCAGTTTCCAAATCTGTATATATATATCCTGCCATCCTAAAAAACCTGTGGATCTGAAACTAAAACAGAGTCATGCATGTCAGGGACAAATGGAGTTGGCCAACAGAGGTGCATTAATGAAAATGAATAACCTTACCTAACACGAGTTGCTGGAATTTACAGCTCTTCTCAGAAATCTGCAGAGGACCTCAGCCAATCACCAAACACCAAGTCTTCACCTCTAGACTTCCTCATTCCCTCAGCTACCCTGATCCAAATAATGAAGACCACTAGGCAACCGATCAGCTGAACAAGCCAAACGACTTCCACATTTAACCTCATAAAAGCCCCTTAGTCAGTGAGCAACTTGGAACTCATTGCTCCTGCAGCCTTGAGTTTTCCAGTTTACAGGATGAAACCTTGCAATAAACTCATTTTGTTTGCTTTTCTTTTCTCTCTCTCTCTCTCTCTCTCTCTCTGGCTTTATTTTAGTCACTGTTCAGAGTTCGTTTTTTCACAAAACAAATACTGACTTGAGTCATTGTAGCTCTTCCAAATGATAAAGCCAAATAACTGACATCTTACAGATATTTATAATTGTGGATGGGTTTTCATAGCGGAATAGACTGAATTTCATCTGGCCTTGGGTGAGGTCCACTAATACAATTTTAACATCTGGTTAACCTTTTTTTTTTTTTTTTTGAAGATTTTTATTTATTTTTTTGAGAGAGAGACAGAGAGAGGAGGTTCATACTCACGATGGGGGCAGAAAGAGAGGCTTCCCACTAAGCAGGAAACCCAGTGGGGGCTCCACCCCAGGACCCTGGGACCATGACCTGAGCAGAAGGCAGAGGTTAAACTAACTGAGCCACCCATGTGCCCAACATCTGGTTAACTGTAAAGCATGTGTTCAGTAGGCAAAATTTTGAGAATTTCTTTTAATCAGAAGATATTTTGAGTTTTGTGATAAACTTATACTTAAAAAGTGGATGCATTTATAATAATATAATCATCTTCCCCAGGAACAAATAATTACAGTTTCTCTTGACTTAAAAAATATTTTTTTTAATTTAGCTGATCAATAAAGAATTTATAATAAATTTCATTAAAATGTTAGAATTAATTCTGTAGAACAGAGATTACATATTTTTAAAATACATGAACTGCATAGTTAATATGGATATTGTATATGAATTTAAATATTCTATGTGGAGTTTGTACCAAAATGGACAATTTCTGTGTTAGTAATGCCCGAATGATTTTCATCCTCACAACATGAATTGGCTATTTTTAAAGGAAAACTGCAAACTTTCAAAGGAATACTGTAGTCAATATTTGTTAAATAAAACAATTTGTGTCTTATTTAATAAAGAAATTCAGCGCATAATATAGAAAAAGAAAAATCATATTCACTGTTTAACTGATTGCTGTTAATGATTGACAGAATGCTGAAATTGAGATGAAACTTGAAATTAATAAAAGTTGTTTACTTGAATAGGATTGCAACTTATGTAAAATAAGATGTACTGCATTTGGGAAAGGCTTTTTTTTTTTTTTAGGATTTTTATTTATTTATTTGACAGAGAGAGAGAGATCACAAGTAGGCAGAGAAGCAGGCAAAGAGAGAGGGAGGGGGAAGCAGGCTCCTTGCTGAGCAGAGAGCCCGATGCGGGGCTTGATCCCAGGACCCTGAGACCAGGACTTGACCCAAAGGCAGAGGCTTAACCCACTGAGCCACCCAGGTGCTCCAAAGCTTTCTTTTTCTTTCTTTCTTTTTTTTTTTTTTTAAAGAGTAATCAGTCTTGTTTATCATGAAGATATAGTGACCATTTATAAATTAGTTTTCTACTTATAAATTATGTGCCATACTTTTATAGCATTGCTATTTTTGTTTTTATAGTGCATATCTCTTTTTACAATGCATATTTACTATAAGGTAAATGTATTCTAAGTTTGGAATTTATAAAGAATATTACATGGTGGAAATGAGGTACTCCATGGTATTTCAAAGAACACTATTATTTTAATACTAGTGATAATTTTATGTATTTATTTTTGTTTATTTTTTATTTTTTCAACTGAGAGAGAAAGACAGAAAGAGAGCACCAGGGGAAGAGGTGCAGAAGAAGAGGGAGAAGCAGACACCCCACTGAGCAGGGAGCAGAGGATGTGGGGTTTGATCCCAGGGATCATGAACTGAGGGGAAGGCAGAATAACCATCTGAGACACCCAGGCACCCCACTAGTGATCATTTTAGAACATCAAGAGTTAGAGTGGTTAACTGAATTTTTTTTTTTTTAGCTAGATGAGATTTTATTCATTATTGAGTGCAATCTCCTTAATTTATGCATTAAAAGAATACTCTGAGACGATGTGACCTGTTAATGAAAAAAGAACTAGGTAAAATCAAGATTGAAGATTAAATTCAAAGTCCTGGAATCTCAGGCCATTGCTCCTTTCTTATACACTTTGCCATTCTTAAAGGGATATGGTGTCAATCAATTAAAACCTAATAGCTGTCATAGAAGCCAGAATACTATATTTTAAATGTTCTATTCAAGTCTATCTAAATTCCACACAGCATTTCATGTGAAAGAACTAACTTTCATTAAGAAATACACTAGGACTTCAATCTCATATAATTTGGAGTTAAATAAATTGCTATAATTTAAGAGGTCCTTCTGTTATTGACTTAACTAATTTTCCATGAATGTGATTAAAAATTACTAATTACCACATAATACTATTACTTATGAAAGATACTGAAGACTCTCTTTTCTTTTCTTTTTTTTAACCATGTGGTCTGAAAAATAAAGAGAAAATGAGACTGTACTTTCTAGACCAACAGAACTTTCCATGTATGTTTCAGTTGCTCTATGTAATGCTGTAAATATCCTCACAGCAGAGATTAAACTAAGAATCTGAAAAATGCAAGCTAAAAGGACATCAAAATTGTTGGAGAGATGATTTCAAATCCTAGTGACAAAAATAGAACAAGGAAACTGTCAAAACAATAATAACAAAAATGATTTTAATGAAAATTTTACAAAATATGCAATATTCAGTGCTTTATTTACTGTGAATTTGAGACCATGGGCAATAAACAAAGGCAGGATGCATAGGTAAATGAGGTAAGAGACCAATTCGCAGCCTGCAAAGTGCCTATGCATCAAAAAAAGTGCCATTTTATATGGATAATAAATACCATTATGAGGTCCTAAAAATAACATATAAATATCGAGGAACACATACAGATACAAATCAACCTACCTGCCTTTTTAAAATTTAAAATAAGTCATGTGCTTTGGTGAGTGCTGTGAAGTGTGTAAACCTGGCGATTCACAGACCTGTACCCCTGGGGATAAAAATATATGTTTATAAAAAATAAAAAATTAAAAAAAATTTAAAATAAGTTAAGGCCCACAGATAATATAACTTCATAGCCAGTAGTTATGTTTCTAATAAATTACAGAGTCAGAAATAGAAGTATCTTTGGACATCAAGTGACTACACTATCATTTTTAGAAAATGACAGAAATAATATTTTATTCTCTGTCCATGAAACTCAATATGCTTTTACAATCATTATCTTCTTTATCAATAGTTTCCCCTCAATAATGTGGAGGAAGAAAATGAGACAAAAACAAGAGGATGTTGACTTGCATTTAAGTATCTATTATAATATTCAGATTATACTAGTGATTTTCAACTATGATTGGTCATTAGAATAAATAGAAATTTTGTAACAAATAAAATTCTACTCAAATATATTAATATTAAAACACTAATAATATTATATTAATATCATTTCTTAGAATATGTTCAGGCTTATAAAGTTATGTAAAAAAGCCATTGTTGAGAAATACAGTAGAATTAAATTTTTTTAAAGATTTTATTTATTTATTTGACAGACAGAGATCACAAGTAGGCAGAGAGGCGGGCAGAGAGAGAGAGAGAGAGAGAGAGAGAGGGAAGCAAGCTCCCCCCTGAACAGAGAGCCTGATGTGGGACTCGATCCCAGGACCCAGAGATCATGACCAGAGCTGAAGGCAGCGGCTTAATCCACTGAGCCACCCAGGCGTCCACAGTAGAATTAATTTAATCAATCCTAGTATATGTATACATTTAACCCTTTCTACCAATATTTATCTCAAAAATATTCTCTTCTGTTTCAAGAAAGCAATATTCTGCTATATTAAAATGAATATTCTTAGATTCTTGAATATCCTTAAATAATGAATTACTACAAAAAATTAAAGAAATATATGCAGTTTGTCATTATACAGACTGATCGTTATAATTTGGCTTAAAAATAAAATATATTAGTCTTTTTTCATAATCTCTAATTATTGAAATATCTAAGAGAGAACACGTGTTACATTAATCATTCAGATTAAAGAACTATTCCCAAACTTTTCAGTGTGATGCTTTCTGGATATTAAAAATATTTTATTTTTCATTTTGTGATATAATCTTTTCCCTCATATACAATCTTCCAATTCATATGGACCTGGATGAAAAAGTAGGGAAATGGGCCAATCTGGCACAAAAATGGTAGCCAGTCAATCATTCAACCATCTGGGCCCAACATAGTCCTAACTGAGTTTCTGTACTTTGAACCAAAGGGGACGAGCTCATAGATTATAATTAACAGTGGGAAGAGAAATTCTTGTTTCCCAGGTTGCTCCTTATTCTGAGCTATTGGCCATGAACCTAAAGCACTGGCTTCTTATTCTGTTCCTTTTAAATTTGGAACTTCTAGCTTTTTACAGATATTAATATAGTTTAGTTTAAGAAAATTATGTGCCTGTACTTTCACTGTATTGTTCAATTTCGACCTCCATAGAACATGAAACCTACTTTATATATGCAAATATGGTTTTCAAATTATGAGTTTCATGTTCACTTTCTTTTAGGAGGGATGTCCTTTTGGAATTTGGCAGCCACCCGCAAGCACTTAATATAGTAAAGATATTCTGGAGATGCAGTTTCATATATTCCAGAGCAGGTACTGGCTGGAAAGCAACCAGGTTCATCCCTGCCATCTGTGCATATTACAATCCTCCTATGGAGTTACTCCTCAATTTTCATTTTAATGTGACTTCAGCATGTGGCTTGTCCAATTTTTATATTGATCAGGATATTTACTGATGCTTCCTCACACAAATCTGTTCATATTTCTTTAGCTTGTGTGGGAAAAAAATGATTCATTAAAAAATGAAGGATATTTATCTCTGTATCTCTATATATACACTGAAGAGTCCATTGACATTAAAATGGTGGAGGTTGAGTCTTACAGAACATGAAACCTACTTTATAAAGAAAATATGGCTTTTTAAATTATATATTTCATGTTTATTTTAAAAGGTGAGCCCTATATGACCTAATGATATTTGAGTTGAAATGATCCAATGGTACACAAATATCAGGCAAAAAAAAAAAAAATACTGAGTTCTACAGAATCATTTTCTTATAGTTACTATTTCTAAGAAATGTGATGGTAATAATAAAATTAATAATTTTCCCTTGATTTTGCATTTCTTTATAAGATTCAGTATTTATTAGAGCTCAATATTTATAAGCTTCAATACTTATCGAACATAGAAAAGTATATCTAAATAAAAATACATTTCATTTAAATTATGAGAGCATAGATACTGGAGAAAGTCTGCCTCATTTTAAATTTCATGTCAGCTACTTACTAGCTCTGTGTGTTAGACAAGTCTCATCACTAGGCTTTGATTTTCTTTTCTGTTGAAATGGGCATTATAATAATAAACATTCAAATGCTTGTTATAAGGGTTAAAATAACTACATATAAAGCCATCACAATAGGTTTAAGTATTAAAATAACTATATATAAAACCATCACAATAGGTGTTTATTAGTGTAAGGCCAATAAATAAATAGTAGTCATTGTCCTTTTAAGTCTCCATATAGGAATATTACCAGGGCACTGGAGTGTCCAAGAAAAGTATGAGACTCACGACAAATTAGACATTCCCCAAAGGAAAAATGGTGGGCATAATGCAGAAAGAGGCAAGGAGGAAGTTCAACAGGCTGGAAAATCCTTCCAGAGGTGCTTGATTCTACCTAAAAAGTGAGGTAAGACTACTTTGCCTCTGCAGTACCTACTGATACCAAGATGTAATGAAACACACAAAACAAAACAAAACAAAAATGGAAATTGCCTCTTGAGGATCTTTTTAACCAACCGTCTATTCATTCTTTGCACTAGAGTATTTTCAGATAGAACTACTTGGGTACTTTGATCTACGTGGGTTCATATATATATATATATATATGTGAATATATATGTTCGTATATACAATAGATGTGTTCATATATTTCCAAATACATAGGTTTATTTTTTACCAAGTTTTAAATATTTTAGCATGACAAAAGCAACTGTGATGATTATGTTAAGAAATAAATGCTAATATCTTAATTTACATTCAAATAATTAAATATCCCCTTAACTGGTGCTTAATATCATTCAGTACCATTCATTGATTCTTGTTTCTTTTAATATTTTCTGAAGTGGAAGCTCTTTTGATATTTGCTGAATGCACACTTTTCCTGATTTACATTTGCCATGCAAAATAAAACTGAAACCACTATTTTCTTGTGGATATTCAACCAAAGCTATTATGCACTTTTATTTGAGACAAGCACTCTCGTCGTTTCTGCGTTATGTCTCTCCCATGACTGCAGGGAAATGAACTTGAAATTGTGCCAGTATCTTACTGGTATAATTTTTAAAAGGCAACACATTTGAGTAATGGGCACATGGCCATGAAACTAAACCTAATTAAAGTCTTGTCAGTTACAACAAGTCCTGGCTTGATCTATAAAGTCAGGTAACACCAGATTTGCAAACCTGTACAATGTCAGGCAGGTGTTAAATCTTGACACAATATTGACTAAGATTGAGAAAGTAGTTTTTCATTGTCTCTAAGTGCTTTTTTATTTTTTAATTATGTGACAATGTATTTAGAAAATGTGTTTTTTATTATATAGTTTTGAAAAATGTAAATGGTTATTCCTGATCACTATTCTATAAACTGAACCTAGAAATTAAGGCTAGAGTTATAGACGTTTTACCTATAGATAAAGGAGAAATAAAAAAAAAATAAAAACAATAGAAGGAAAAATGAGAAGTTGTCTTTAAAATTTAAAGATACAAAAATCTCTATATATTTTCTTTATGATTTTCTTAGAGAAACAAAACTTTATTTGAATATTTACTTCAAAACTAACATAATTCATTGACCTTTAATTTTTACACTGTTAAATTTCTTCACACTATATATATATACATATATATATATATATATATATATATATATATATATATATATATATATATATATAATGGGTAATTTTACTGCCAGATTCCTGGAAGAAAAATGAAACACTGCTTAGAAATGATGTCAATTTTAAGAGACAAGCAATGTCTCTCCTCTAGCATCTTAAGATGTATTTTTAACTGTTAATGTAAGAATGAGTAAAAATTATTTCCAGCATTTAAGTGCTCTATTGTCATATAGGGGTAGCTTCTAAAGTGTACATGTCACTTTTCCTAGGCATCTTACTTCATTACTAGTATGATTCTTATAGAAACCCAGATTCATGATTGACATAAGTAGTATTTATATATGAGTATGTCCTATAAATGTAAGCACACAGAAATTATTCTGAATATATAAAGTGGAATATTTTTCTTCTTGTTTGTTTGGAATTCAAGTCATTACAAATAAAAAAGAATACTAGAAAGTCTTACACTCTGCTCACAGGATCCTTGACAGATTGGGCACCTATGAATCCATAGTTCCTGCCCCAGTGCCTAGCACCACTGAAGTACTTAATGTGCAGCTCTTGTAAGAATGAATTCTATACAGTCTTTAATACATTCTTGCAGATATGTGTTATGGACTGGATATATGCTATGGACTGAATATGTTTTCTCCAAATTCATATGTTGAGGCCTAATCTCCAATATGATGGTATTTGGAGGTAGGGCCTTTGAGAAGTATTAGGACCTGAGATTGGAACCCTTATGAATGCAATTAGTATCTTTATGTGAAAAGACCGGAGAGCTTGCTTTCCTCTCTCCTGTCTGCATAGAAAGACACAGAGAGAAGATGGCTGTCTGTAAATTAGTGAGAGGGTCTTTCTCAGAACTTAACTATGTGGATACCATATTCTCAGATGTCCAGCCCCCAGAACTATGAGGAATAAATTTCTGTTTAAGTCCCTCAATCTAGGGTATTTTTTACAGGAGCCTAAATTGACTTAGACAACATGAGAATATCAATAACTCTTGGGATATAAAAGTATTATAATAATATTCATTATTGAATATTGGAATTTGATTTCAAAATAAAAGAAGAAATAATTCATGGGAAGGTAGAGATGTTGCTAAGGACATTTGTCATAGTAAGTCTGGGGTATTCTCTATGGATAATAAAAATAATAAATTAAAAGCAGATGAACATCAAAACTGACCAGTCTGAACTAACGTGAGCTATAAATAATTAGTACAGTTGTGCATTTGGATAACTGTTAAATTTTGGTCCTCACAGTCTCTAAATCTTCAGAAGTTTTAAATCACAAATTTTAATTTTTAAGTTTAAAATTTAGGTCACTTACAAAATTGCAAATATAAGTTGTTTAGCTAAAATGTTAGGTTGTTTGTCTAATTTTATTAACAATTAATTTTACAATGAACTTATAAGAATATGTATCCTTAAATTGTATCCTTAAATTTTAATTAAAATTAGATTAAAATTTAATTAAATTAGAATAAGTACCCTTAAATTTTCTCAGTCTATGTAAATATAATCATAGTAATGCACTAATATAGTAAATATAAACATGTAACAATATAGGTAGGTATGTTTTACCATATGGTATTTTTCCAACAGGTCACTATAGCTCTCTCCCTCTCTCTCTCTCTTTTTTTTTTTTTCAATTCTGTTTCTATTTCTTTGTAAGATGATAACTTTCGGATCTAGCTTCATGTACTTTGTGATGCTTTCTATTTTTATCTATAAGGAAACTTTTTCAAAGACTAATGTTTTAATTCAAACATTTCCATTTTGATTTTATAATTTCTCTTTCTCTGCTTAAAATTATGTATTTTTATTCATTATGAGAATAATATACTTTAACTGAGTGTATTTGCAGCATCCATTTTATTTTATCCACCTTTTTCTGAAAATATCAAAATTTTTGTTATTTCATATTTAGATTCTGCTGATAGTCACTTCTTTTGAAAATTAGTCACATTTTCCTGGTTCTTTTGTGTTCTTATAATTTTGTATTTTCTCCTGTATATTGCACATATAATGAAATGGAGTCTGGATTCTCCCACTTTCTTCCAAAGAGATGTGATTTCCTTTAAGCATTACTACACCTAAATCGACCAAAATACAAATTTTGTCTTTTTTGCAGAGGACAGAATGTCAGATACAGTTCAGTTCTTTTTTTCTCTCTCTCTCTTTTTCTCCCTCTCCCCTGAGTTACGCTGTTTGCACTGTCCCCTGCAAAACCTTATTTGGACATCAGCCAGAAACCTGTAGAGTACTGAGGCTCCCCTTCTCAGGCACTCTTCCTTTTGCAAGTTCACTCTCATTTTCCAGACTGTTGCCACTCCTGGCTCTGTTAGTCGCAGGACATAAAAACAGCATATTTTCCATTGATGTTTTGGTTACAGGATCCTTGCCATAACATAGCTTGCATTTAGTCATTTAAGTCAATGTCTCAAAGACAGAGAATTTATTTCATGCTTGTCTGCTCTTTCAAATTTGGCTCCCCCTCAAAATCTATCTTTTTTCACTCCTGATCTTTAAGTAGTTAGGTGGCTGCTTTAGTATTTGCTTGAGTTTATAATTATTATCTGTGGAAAGAACCATCTCCTGGTAAATTATTCTATCCATACACAATGAGAAAAAAACAGTCTCTTCAACAAATGGTGTTGGGAAAACTAGAATGAAACTGGACCACTTTCTTATACCATGCCCAAAATAAACTCAAATTGGAATAAAGGCCTAAATATGAGACCTGATGCCACAAAAATCCTAGAAGAAAACACAGGCAGTAATCTCTTTGACATTGGCCATAGAGACACTTTTCTAGTTGTGCCTCCTGAGGCAAGGGAAATAAAAGTAAAAATAAAAAATTGACACTACATCAAAATAAATGGCTTCTGCATAGCAAAGGAAACAATCAACAAAACTAAAAATCAACAAAACTATTGAATGGGAGAAGATATTTCCAAAGGATATATCTGATAAAGGGTATCCAGAATGTAAAAAGAGCTGATAAAACTCAAAACCCAGAAAATGGGTAGAAGATATAAACAGACATTTCTTCAAAGAAGACATAATGTTGGTCAATAGACAAATGAACATAGACAAATGAACAGATGCTCAAGATCACTCATCATTAGGGAAATGCAAACCAAAACTATAACGACATGTCACCTCACACCTGCCAGAATGGTTAAACTCAACAACACAAGAAACAAGTATTGGTGAGGATGTGGAGAAAAAGGAACCCTCTTGTATTGTTGGTGGGAATGCAAACTGGTGCAATCACTCTGGAAAACAAAACGGAAGTTCCACAAAATAGTAAAAATAAAACTACTCTACAATCCAGTAATCATAGTACTGGGTATTTAGCCCTAAAATACAAAAACACTAATGAGACCCTGCCATTTATGACAACATGGATAGAGCTAGAGAGTCCAATGCTGAGTGAAATAAATCAATCAGAGAAAGACGAATATCATATGACATAACTTATATGTGGAATTTAAGAAACAAAATACAAGAAAGCAAAGGAAAAAAAAAGAGAGAGAGAGAGAGACAACCCAAGAAACAAGTCTCTTAACTATAGAGAATAAACTGATGGTTACCAGAGTAGAGTCTGGGAGCTGAGGGACTGGGGGAAATAGGGGATAAGGCTTTAAAAAAAAAAGGATTTTACCCAACTCTAAGTAAAAATTTTAACTGATTTTTAAAATTTATTGCTTTTCCTTCTTAATGAAATTATTTTAAAACATTCACCTTAAGAGATATCCTATTCTTATTCCATTTATACATTTATTAATACTTACATAAGCATCATAAAATTTAAATCATTAAAAAGCACACAATTAATTTAATGTCTAGTAGGACATGTCCTTTCTTCTTCTTTTCTTCTCACTAGCTATTGTGAGAAATACTTCAGTTGCCTTACCAAATATTCATTATCTATTACTCAGTAACTGAGCCCTGAGCAATAGTGTAGAGAGGGCTATAATACGGATATAGGGGATACAGCTACAGATACAGGGGATATCGGCACAGGTACACATGCATATACCTATACATACATATATTGCCTGAGGTCAGGTATATGCTGTGGGAATGCAAATACGGCACAGAACTTGTGGGAGTCATGTTAAAAAGATCTGAATCATATTTTCCTCCCCCATGCTCTTGGAATGAAGATTTGGTAACTGAAGTGTAGCAGACTGGTGAGAGTTGAGGAAAAATTGAGAAGCGAAGCTATGATAGAAGATGACAGAGAACAACAGAAGGATCTTAGATCTCTATCACCATGGAGCCAACAAATCAAGCTTACAATGCCCATTCTGGAATTTTAAATGTTTAGCTAGAAATATGTTTCTATTTTGTTTAAGTATTTTTTATATACATTTCAAACAAATGTTGACAGATAAAATATATTTTAAATATAGTTTTTATTTCCCCCCATGTATTCATAGATATCCATTAGAAATCTTTCATTTCATTAAAAATTACCCATATAATTTTTTTGGAATCACAATAAATAATTTTAAAAGAATGCATTTATTTATAATATTCTTGGTAACTCAATATGAGTCCTCACTTACCCTCATCTTCTTCTATATTTGCGGAATACTTTTATCCATTCAGCATATTTCTTGTGATACTTATCCCTATGAGTGTTACATTTGCCATACATTACTTTTTGGAGGGAGGTATTTTTTTCAATAATATTTAAAATGAATAGAATTTTATCTCATATATTAGCCCTTTTAAACCCTTTGGATTATATGTTCATAATCTTCTTTTAGGCTTTTTGTTATAAATTTACATATTTCCTCTTTCCTTTTGAATCTATCTACCATACCTGCAACAGTGAGCAGGGGAAAAAACAAAAACAAAAACAAACAAACATTGAATCTTATCCTCTTCAGAGCAGACTAGTGTAATAAATACTTATGAATGTTTTTATAATATAAATTCTTTGTGGAGCAGAGCAGAATATAATTCAAACTTATTCTGCACTATTTTTCTTTTTTCTTTCTTTCTTTTCTTTGCTTCCTTCCTTCCTTCCACCCTTCCTTTTTTAAGATTTTATTTGCTTTTTTAACAGAGAGAGAGAGAGTACAAGCAGGGGAAGCAGCAGGGAGAGAGGGAAGCAGGTTCCCACTGAGCAGAGAGCCTGACCTGGGCCTCCATCCCAGGCCCCTGGGATGATGACCTGAACAGAAGGCAGACATTTAACTGACTGAGCCACCCAGGTGCCCCTGCACTATTTTTATCCAAATCCCTGACAAAAAAAAAAAAAAAAAAAAAAAAAAGAAGTGAAACTTAAAATATGAATTGTGTATAATTCACTCTTGTGTCCATAAACATCTACTACAGTCCTAAGTAATTAGCCTTTCTCCTGCATTCATACCACATATTGGTAACGGTAAGGAAGTCTTGTAGAATGCTCCTCATATCTTTTTATTATTTTCTACACTATTTTCTCCTTCAGCTCTATTGGTCTATTGAAAACAGTCCCTTATTCATTTGCAGATATCTATCATTCAAAAACAAAATTTTATTTGATAAAATTCATATTGATCATAGTTTCCTTATTTTGACAATTTTAGCAGTTTTTATTTTCATGTGGTTTGCAGTTCATTTTGAGTTGGGTCATATTGTTTAAGAAAGCTTTACTCAAAAAAAGAAAGAAAGAAAGAAAGAAAGAAAGAAAGAGAGAAAGAAAGAAAACCGTATTCCTCTACTCCACTTTGCCACTGTTGCTTTTACACCTTGATGTGTAAGTAAGTGGGAAATGTAACAAGAACCGTAACAGGTAGTTGCTTTTAGTGGCAATGTCCAAGTTTTTACAAAAGTGACTGAGATCTTATATATTTTGACCTTTTGTCCCCCCTGAGATCATCCAATATGCTTCTCTTATTTTTGGTTCCGGTATTAAAATTGTACTGGTTTCTCTTGTATTCAGGAGACTGCACACCTATAAGGTCAAAGTGCATTTGTGTATAAGCCATGATGGTACACCGGAAAGGAAAACCAGACCAACACATCTCATTCTTGGCTCACCAAGATAAACGTTAAATTTATACTGTATAAAATTAGAAAACTCCTTAGTGTAGGAGAGGAAAACACAGTATAAATGTCAAGCTTTTCCTGAGAAGCAGAAATAATACAGTCAATAATTGGACAGTTTGCAAATAACCTTTAGAAAAGGAAAACAACTGGGAGTTAATGTCGTGGTATGTTTGGCAATGAAGAGAATAGAGAAAATATACAAAAGACACGCTGAAGAAATAAAATAATTGTAGAGCTCTGATGCTGGATGATAGTATAAGAAAAAATGTCTAAGCAAAGCTGAAGCTTAAAATGTAAGTTGCACATAAAATAAATCTCTTTACTTCGCAGAGTAATCCTTAACTTAAACTTTTAGTTGCAATAAAGTATTCTTTTGCATTTATGTTTTAGACATTTGCACATAACTTACCCATTTGTTTTGGTTTCATATTTCTATAAGACCTATAAATGTAGGGAAATTACGAAAGAACTCTTGTATTCACATAACAACATCATTTAAAAAATTACGTCATTATTGGGAAGATCAAAAGAATTTTTCTTTAAGATGTCCATAAGTAAGAAGGAATGGAAATGACTGCATAGAACCATCATCAATACACACACAAAAAAAAACCCTGAGGACTAAGACTTAGGAAAGCATAATAAAAAATGTAATAATATCAATAGTCATGACTTCAAACTTAAGAGTAAGCAAATTTTAAATAGTATTTTACTAAAAAAAATTCACATGTATTTAATTCTTTATCATCAGGAGAAAAAAATATATATTTCATAAATACATAAGTATATAATGATGTATTTCAAAGCCTCTCTTATGATTACATTTCTTGTGACTAAAAATGGGCTAATTTCATCCATGTTCTCAGCCAAAATCTTATAATGTAATCTTATAATCTTTATTCATTACAAAAACTAGTAAAGCCTTTATCTTGAAATAATGTATATACAAACGGTTTTATGCATTAGATTACTGTGATGACAGAAATGGTAAGAAAAGATTGAAGCAGATGGAGGAAGGAAACTATATTTGAGACCATATATTTATGATTTTCATTTGGACGATGCCCTGTCTTTAAAATGGATGGCTTTCTATGAGTATTACAATTGATCTAAAAAAAAAAAATGTTTACTTACAAGATGTGTCTAATATATTTTGAGTGATTGGCCAAATGAAGGAGTTGAGACATTTTACAAAGTTTTTTACATTAAACTTTACAGCAGAGGTAACATTTTCATTAATGCATCTATATGCACTCTTGACACTTGAAAACATCCCAAGATGAGACTTCAATACTGCTTGAAATTTGCACACTGCTTTGAGTGGTATAATATAATGCCTAAAGGAATGGCCTATTAGGTGATGAAATAGGTCAAGCTATTAGTCATTTTTACTTAAATATGAATAGTTCAAGAAAAAAATCCCAATAATCTTATTCTAGATAAGGTAAAGTCCTGAATTTATTTTTTCTGAATAATTGCATTTTTTAGTTTTTTAAATAGAAAAATAAACTAAATTTTGTGGATGTCTATTCCTATCAAAATAAACACTTTGGACTTAAATTATTATAAAAATATAGACAAAAAATATTTTACAAAGTCATAATTGTTGAGGACTTTATAATTCATCCCTCTTTTAGTGATTTTATAAGATCCTTTTATAAAAATAACAAAAATTTGTACTTATTCTGCATATATTTTTATGTGATCTTGCATAGGATTATACGTAGTGCTATAAAAAAGGGTTTTAGTTCATTTTTATCCTCCCAACTAGCTCTAAAATGTGTAAAGTGCATTGTAAGAATGAAATATGATCAAAATCAAATGAATTGAAGGCATGTGAGACTGATTTCATATGGCTGGCTCTGAGTTTGATGCTGGTTCTGGGTCAGAGAAAAGCTGAAACAAGTATGAGAAAAATGAATTCTCAAAGATGGCTGGAAAAAAAGAAAAGATGGTTGAAAAAGGATGACAGAAACCAGTTCTCAACTTTGATTGAGACTATCAAGAATACCATGTATATATTTATACCTGGAGTCATGTTTATAGGGGTCAGACATAAAAGGGAACATTTTTACTATGAGGCAAACATATTTGTCTCTTAAAACACTCCTGTCTTTTCTCTTTTTACTTCTCATTTAATTGCCCACAATTCAGATGCTATTGTTAAATGTTTCTGTTTTTGAAAGCACTGAACATCCATTATGGTAATTCAAGCTATTGTATTTTGTTACATGCTTCTATGAGCACAATATACCTTTCTCTATATTTCTAAGAATTTCATGCTTTACTAGTAGCACATTTTAGACCATGTGTTTAATAATGCTAATGAGAGACACGGATCACATTGAGAAGCCAGTAGGACCCCAGAAATCTGATTTTTTAAAAAAATCGCTGCTTAGGTTTTCTCTTGATGGCTCTTTCTGCATCAAATTTTAATAAGGATGGAAATAGCATAGTTAAGCTTTTCATGTGGGATTACTTCACTTATTTAAAAAATTTCAGTTAAGAGTTATAAGAATTATAGGAGCTTCTCCAAAATATGAACTTAAAGATTCTAATTTTTTCAGATTTTTTCTTTTTTTTTACATTTCTTTGTTTTGCTGTTAATGACTCAAATTATATCTGCGGCTTTGAAGTTTAAATTATCATTGACACATTTTGGGAATAGAAATATTTATTACATATAATCTCTTGGAGTCTAAAATAAGAATTGAGTTTTCCATGGGTGCGCGTTGAATAGTTCTTGAAATCAATTGAATATTCCCATCAATGTGGCCTCATTTCTAGTGTTACATTTGAATGAAGGCTTTAGAGACAAAATTTTATGATGAGCATTGTCTTTACTTCTTTGTTCATGGTGATTTGGCTCCAGAAAGGACTTTTTTCTCTCATTACATCTAAAGAAAAAAGTGCAGTAGGATCTACCTTCACATGTGAGTTTATAGGAATGTTCTCTCAGAATCTTCCTCAATTCTGAGTCAAATAAGTCAGCAAATACGAGTTTTTAATTATTACCATGGGTGAAATTCCTTGAAAGAATTAAGTCTTATGCTAGTTTGGGTGTACAAATCAATTCTGACAGTATTCTAGTATTATGTTTCTGAACACTTATGGTTTTATTGTAGTGATGTCAAGGAAAATTGCTCAGGTAGTTTATTCTTTTCATAAAGTAACTTGATGATACAAAGGCTTTTTTTTTTTTTTTTAAGATGTACATTCCTGGGGAAATTCCACTGGCAATATTTAACCCATTGTATTATGAATTTATCAAGATTCATCTCCTTTTCTTAAAAAAAATTAATTAGTAGATAACAAATGCCCACTAGCCTTGATCTCTGCAGTTTTTCTCCATGTTTTTGGAGCTCTGCCTAGATTACTAAGCCTGGGAAAACTGGCTGTGTTTCTTGGATGTTGGACACAACAGTGCTGTGCAATCACCCCAAGAAGATTTGTGATCTATCTCACTAGTATCACACTGAGTTAAAAAGGGAATAGTGACTTCATTCAATAGTTTCCTATAACATACCTTAGTTTTAGAATAATAAATAAAAAGTAACAAAGAAAAGTGCTCTTAAATCATGATTTAATGCCCTCTATAAAATACGAAGGACAAGAGATCTTTAAGTCTTCTATATCTAAAAGCCCTTTCACTTTTGATAATGTTTATAAAATTCCTGATGGCAAATGTCTATATATTTGTTGTTTTCATTTTTTTGTGGCATTGCTATCAGAACAAAAATAATCCTCTTAAACACATAACATTTTTCAAATACATAGTTTGCCTTGGCATCTACAAACAAAATATTTAAGCTGAGTGAAATATTACAGTCATTTTCAATGGAGCATACTATACTGCATGTTACTGAAACTTCCCACTAAAGCTTGCTGAGAGAAGACTCAAATAATATGAACAGGTAATTTCTTTTCAGGTACTTGGACAATGTATGTTCCCTGTACAAAATACTAGCTGTGGTTTGTTAACTTTTTTCTCAACACATAAAATATTGTCTAGTAATAAACCTTATTAGTAATGCTGTTATGACATCAAAATTAATGATGTAATAGAAGACTATTTGATAGTATCTTAAAAAGAATAGACATTTTGGAAAATTTAATTGGGAAATGAAATTGGTTATTAACCTAGTTATGTAGCCACACTTGGTTAAGCAATCCCACACAATCATGTGAAAATCAATGCTATAATTATTTATGAATTTGGGATATTGTCATTCTGGATTCCCCACCCCGCAAGGCTATCTCTACCTATGTACGAACATAAATAAGTAAGAAATACAATTAATCCCCATAGTTTCAAGAGTAACTGAGAGTCTGTCATTTGGAGGGCTGTGTTCTTGAACGAAAAAGGAAGGAAGGAAATGTTCATTAATACTTTGACTCATTTCATTGGTTATTACACAGATCCACTCTTTCTTGTCTGGGTTTTGCTAACAGCCTAAATACCACTGAAGGCACATGTATATCTATCTGTCCACAAATATAGTTGTAAATAAAATCATGATGTTTTCTACATTAATGTATGTTATTTCTAATAATTATCATTGAGCATTATATAACATTTAATTAACACAGCTGGCTACAGTTATTTCAGTCTTACTGGTTAAGATATATACGGAAAATTTCTTAGTAAAAAGATTTATTGGAATTTTCCATAGATTAATTGTATGAAAAAGCTTACAGTTTTAATCATAAACATAATCTCAAAATAAAAAGGTACTTTAGATGAAGTGAGAATTAATTTTTTTTTCAGATTTATTGTGTTTATTTAAATTATTTACTCATTATCATTAGACCTTTTGAAAAAACTATGACAGCAAATTCAGTAGAATAATTGAGGAATGGAAAGAAACAAAGTCATGAGAAAATATAAAATTATACAGAATTATCAAAATTAAGAGAAATGATCTTGATGTATAGAGACATGATATGAATCTTAAATAGACAAACATAAATTTTAGTTGTAAGGTTTTTTAACCTTCAGTTATGTTGTTTTAGTACTGGTTATCTAAAGAAACTGATTGTTGGGGCGCCTGGGTGGCTCAGTGGGTTAAGCCACTGCCTTCCGCTCAAGTCATGATCTCAGGGTCCTGGGATCGAGTCCTGCATCGGGCTCTCTGCTCAGCAGGGAGCCTGCTTCCTCCTCCTCTCTCTCTCTGCCTGCCTCTCTGCCTACTTTTGATCTCTCTCTGTCAAATAAATAAATAAAATCTTAAAAAAATTAAATTAAAAAAAACTGATTGTTATTACTAAAATTACATATATTATATATATATGTTTTCCAAGGTGTGTGTGCACACACACACATATATCTTGAAATGTATAATTTAATAAGAAAGTATGTACACTCTAAATGAATAATTTTTATTATAATGTGTGTGACTAAATTAGAAATCCTTCCTGCTTACATATTCTAATGTGAACAAAGATGACTAATCAAGAAGTAATGGTAGCAATGCCATGGTTTTAACCTTCTAGACTGTCAATGACTTTCTATTACTGATGATCAGTAGAGAGTAAGAAAATGCACAGAACTAAAATTAAAATTTTCGATTTTACCTTTAGTTTCTTTTATATTCAGTCACTCAAGTAATAAACAGCAGACATTTCATAATTTTCCATGTCCTTTGAATTACAGATTGTTTCAGACTGTGATATATCACAAGGTTCTAATTTTCACGATGCAACATACATCTATAAACATATATGAAAAGAGACAGAAATAAGAAACAGGGAGTAACATCTTTTTAAATACTTAAACTTTTGAAAAAAAGTATATTGATCTATTGTTGTTTTACTTTTAAAGCATATAATGACTCTCCTCATGAAACGTCGTGATCATTGAGACTTTTCAAAACTAACTACAAATTGTATATTAATTACTTCATGCATTGCTTATGATTTTAGTGAGCTTTAACACAGCTGATCTCTGAAGTAAAAAAGACATTTAGTTTAATAACTGAAGTAGCCCAGCCAGATGACACACATACAAAGAATATCCCTCTTAACAGATTTAAAATTTGAATTGGTACCTTGTTTCAGGAGTGAGGGATGAATCTTCTTATATGAGATACATGTGGGTAACAGTATGTTTGACTAAATGTGAAATCTTGCTATTCATGTTGGGCAACATTTGTATTTGATTAGATGTTGAAATCTTGCTATTTATGTCTTGCTACTTATACTATCACTTTAATGACAGTGAACTGGATAACATGTTAGGAAAGACATTCCTCTTAGTTAATGACTAAATAGGGAAGAAAACCATGGGGTAAAGGTAGCAAAAAAAAAAAAAAAAAAAAAAAAAAAAAAAAAAGATTTTATCCAAAAGGTCTTACTTTTCTCACATGACAAGAAGATGATATTAGACAACTGCTAGCATTATTCTAGAAGTCAGGGAGGTGAGGGCTCCAAAAATTGTGATTCGGGGATCTCTTGGCTTTTTCCTTATGGTCACAAAAAAAGGCGATGTGGATGTAGCAACTTTAAATATTACATATTTATTCCACATTTAACATGGAGAGGGAGTTCTTGACAACAGTGCAAGTGCTTTGTGTGATAACCTATACTCTTTTTAGGAAGCAAAAGATTTCTCAAGAGCCTCCCGATGGTTATCTGCTAATATTTTATTGGTAAAAACTGCCTCAAAGGCACACTCTCATAGTATGGTCTGGCGTTTCTGAGTCTAAAAGAATTCTTCACAATACCACAGTAAAATCTCAGCCCTAATACCACCGAAAAAGGAAAACAAGTCTGTGGCTGGACAGAGGGTGGCCCTCTGTGCTGAACTGTGTGTGCACACACATATGTGCGCACACACCTTTGTTAATCATTTTAGGAATCTGAAGTTTTTATTAAATTCATGGGTTCTCCAGTAATTCTTCAACTTAGCATTTAATGCATACAATTTCTGACATACATTGTTTGGCTCTTGACTTCATAGGTCCCAAATTGGACCTAGTGAGATAAAAGAGCATAGAAGCCCAGGAAAGTGGAAAGAACATGCTAAAATTTAAGAATGAAATAACAAAACAGATAAATCGGTGCATTATAGGGGCAATAACTTTATTTTTAGTCCATTGAACAGCAGAATCTATTTTACTGGAGGGTTACATTAGGGAATTACCTATAGCTTGTTGTTGTTGTGCACTCTGGAAGGAACTTTTGTTACTTCCACCATTTTAAGGCATAATTAGTTGGGACTCTCTAGAAATTTTGTTTGTGAAATGTCACTTAATATCATACTTTATGCCGCTGCACTCCAAATAGGAGCATCTCTAATAAAGTATTCATATTTCCATATAGAAAGAAGAAAAGTCAAAAATTAAACTCTTGGTAAATGAATGTTTTTCTATTGTCTTCAATGTTTTCCCCTCTAATTCTTTTTTTTTTTAAGACTTTATTTATTTATTTGACAGAGACAGACATAGAGAGATAGGGAACACAAGCAGGGGGAGTGGGAGAGGGAGAAGCAAGCTTCCCGCCAAGCAGGGACCAATGCAGGGCTCGATCCCAGGACCCTAGAGATCATGACCTGAGCAGAAGGCAGATGATTAATGACTGAGACACCAGGTGCCCCTCCCATCTTATTCTATAACTAGATGGATGCAGCAATTAGTATATCCTGCATAGATGTTTTAAAGATTCTTTAAATTATGAAAATATGATTTCCCAAATGATATTTTTTCCTTAGTCTAAAGATAACCTCAGGTCTGTGAAGGAGGAAGAAAACTGTTCCAAAGAGATGAAATGCTGCATTTATAAAGTGCTTTATTTTAAAGTCAAGTACAAATGTGAAATGTGAATACAAATACTACTTATGACAGTCTGGTGAACTGAATTTATTGATTTCTTTATATGTTGTTCCCTTTTGTATCCAGAATATAATAACTGCCTTTTATTTATATTCTACTTTTAGTGTGATACTTAAGACTTGATCTATGTACTTAGCATGTGGTAATTGCTAAATATCTCTGTTCCCTTCACTATAATTTTGAAGTTCTTAAGATAAAATGGATTTAGTTGACATAAACTCTCTAGAAGTGAAGGGGCACCGCTCCTAAATGTGCTTTTTGCTCAGATTTCTATCTTTTTTAGAGTTCTGTTCTTGACATTCATCTTTCTCAGTGCTATATATATTATTAGGCAAAACCTCTTCTCTAATTCTATGCATCCATTCCTATTCAAATGAACTGGGATAGAAGATTTGGAAAGCGACATGAATATGAACACTGTTTCTCAATAACATAGATTAAAAGAGGTCCTAACCCTCTCTTTCCTATGAGATAATTTTTAATATCTATATTTATGCTTATTACCATGAATGCAAACAAGTTTTCTATAGTAAGTATCAGAGTTCTGGTACAATAATAATACATTGGTTCCCTCTGACCTAATAATTCCCACATCTAAGGTGGTGCAGTGACATCAGAAAGCAACCTGTATGTCCTGTGTCTAGATTACAGACAAGGAACCTCAACTATACAATCATCGGAGCTTATGTATACATTTGCCCTCCAGACTTGAGAAGGGGAGACGAAATCTTGTTAATGTAATTGTTCTCCTGGGGTAGAAAAGGGAAGAACCCTGGGTTCTTGCCTTTCATTATCAAACAAATGTCTCCACTACAAAGAAAGTTTACTGTCAAGGGTTTTATGTCCTTTGAAATATAAATATATACCTATTACCTAAAGTGAGGTAAACCTCTCTGGAAGGTCTCTCAGTATCTAATCATCCATTAACATTTTAGGTTTGTCTTCAAGTCTTGATGTTCTCAGAAAGCTTTGGCGTTGCAGAAATAGTAAATCATCTTCTCTACTCCCGCAAACTCTCCTCTTCCGCAAATTGGACCAGTTTGTCACTCTTACGCCAAATGTGTCTATTTAGGAAAAGGCATCAACACACTAATAAGTAAGCAAGAATCAATTAAGAAAACATCATGGAGACTAGAATCTCTGAGTCAAAATTTTTAAAAGTATTAAAAGAAAGCAAAGAAATGAAACAGCTTCAAAGAATTCATAATCCTACAAATAACAAAACAACAAAGATATTTTCTAGAGTGTAGAATTCTTTTACATCTTCTAACAGACATAAGAATTCTTAGTCTTGTCTTTTCAAAAATGGAGGAAGAAAACAAAAAGAAATCGGTACCTAATCTTTCACATGGTAGACCTATTTCATAGTTCCAATCTATTCCAATCTATATAGGCAACATCACTCCATTATATGATGAGTTTTGATGCCTTTTTTTCTTCTTAAGTTCTCAAGAGGAAGGATGAATCCTCATGTTCTGAGAATTCAATAAGGAAAGACACAGTGGTGGAAGTATGATTAGGTATGAAAGCAACAAAATGAAAAAGGAAGTCAGAAAGCAAAGAGAGAAGAAAGAATATTAGGTAACTCTATCAAGTAATATTTTGATACTAATTTAATGTAACAGCCCTTAATTAATGATGTATGGAATCCACAATCCAATTATTTATATCTCAGAAAGTGATACTCGAGAAAGATATGGAAGGATTTACATAGCACAGAATGCTACCCAGATTGACCCTGCCTGCTTTTCAGCCCCAAATGTTGAGTTTTGAAATTCTGAAAAATATCTCTACTACCTCCAATTAGGGAGCAAAGTAAATTCAGTTATTTTCTAATCTTTTTCCAGTTTGCAGAAATACTGAAAAGAGCTGTTGGGGAGTAATGGATTAAACTGGCATTTAGAAAAGTAAGATTACTTCATTCTCCTAGCCGTATGGATGGATGGAATGGATACAATTATGTATCCAACGATTAGGCAGAATAAATAGGCATTCAAGGTACTTCATGGCAACTAAGAGGCAAGTGAAAAGCCCAGTTATTCTAAAAAAAAAAGACACCTACTAACTGAGCTGTGGTTTCCCTTCCCCACTCAGAATGTCAAGAAAGACATTATGTCTAAAATATGAAATAGCGAAAAGTAGCTCTTAATAAAGCTAATGATTAGAACAGTTAGGGATTTAAGAAATGTTCCTACCATATCAGCAAATTGGAGTTCTGGAAAAAGCTGTCTAATATGAGTGAGATGAAAAGCAACTCTACGTAAATATATTATAAGAAGAAGGTGATGATCAGGTGAGAGGGAAGAAGGAGTAGAATATATGCAATTTTGGGTTTAAAAAACATAATCAGAAAGAAATTTCTTTCCAATTCTTTAAATTATAGGACAAGTTGGTAACAATGTGGAATCAAAACTAGAGGTTCAAAGACGAGAAACAGAACAACAGAATGAGATGAAAATGAGTATCAAAACAAAACAAAATATATTGAGAAACAAAATGTCATGCTAGGCTTCATAAAATAAGTAGAAATAACAAAGCACTTCAAATATATGGATGGAATTAACGTTACAGACGTAATGAAATAAGCAGAGATAATTTTAGTGAATCAGAAAAGGATAAAGCAATCAGAGGAAAGTTAATAGTTTTGAAGAGCAATGAGGATGCAAAATAAGGATTATCACTGGTACCTTTGAACTAGAGATCTCAACACATAGTTCAGAACACGTCATCAAGTGAATTTTACCTGCAGAACACAGAAAGTTCTAAGAATTTATTTTGGATAATCATAAGGACAACAACATAGTCTCCATTAAATTATTTAACTTTAGAGACTGGAAAATTTTCTTAATCCATCAAGGTATAATAAGTAAACTAAATACAAGGAGGAAATATTAGACTGATCTCAAAATCAGTTATCAAAAAGCATAATGAAAAATGCCTACAAAGATCTGGGGAAGGTCTCTGATCCAAGAAAGTTGTATGTAACCAAAATGACACTGAAATATAAAGGCCATAAATCCTAATGTTAAGTGTGTAAAAACTCATGAATTCTTATTTAAAGACATATTGATAATATGATCCAGTTGATTAAAAGTTGAACTAACGGGGCGCTTGGGTGGCTCAGTGGTATAAAGCTTCTGCCTTCAGCTCAGGTCATGATCTCAGGGTCCTGGGATCCAGCCCTACATCGGGCTCTCTGCTCAGCAGGGAGCTGCTTCCTCCTCTCTCTCTGCCTGCCTGCCTCTGCCTACTTGTGATCTCTGTCTGTCAAATAAATAAAATCTTCAAAAAAAAAAAGTTGAACTAAAATATATAAATTAGAAATAAGTCACAGTACATGAAATGGTAATAAGAAGTGACTCATTTAATTCTAGAACTAAAGCTAAAACATTGTTTGAATTGATGTTACAGAACAGTATGTTAAGTGACATAAGCTGACATATAAAAATATGCCTGTTAGGGGTACCTAGGTGGCTCAGTCGGTGCAGGTGGGTGAAAGCAATGAGAAAACAGAAGAAACTGTGTAATCTATGGGTGGAAGAATTATTAAGTGCAGAATTTACAGAGTTTGACAAACCAATGAGACAAAAAAGTAACAAATAAGTCATTGACTTAAGACCACTTAGTACAGTGTAAAATTTGAATCACTAAGGAGATATAAGCTAAGGGATTACTACCACATAAGTAGTAACATGAAAATATTTTTAGGAAAAAAGGTAATGATATATATAACATAATAATATTATAAGGAAGTAAAAATCAATAGTTTTAAACATTATAGCAAATTCAAGTAAGATAATAGTAATATATCCCTCATTTAATCAATGAAAGAAGTTCACTGAAGATCTTTAGCAGAGACATAATTTTGAGTTCTCAGTGAGTATATTAATATGATTTGAGTAGTGAATGTCGCATTGAAAAGGAGAAACAGCAGGTATAGAACACTTAGAAGAATACCTCTAAAGGAAAATAAATTTTTGTAGATAAAGGATGATACAGTGGGTGTTTATGTGTGTGTACAGGCAATAGGTTTTTTGTTTGTTTTTTTGTTTTGTTTTTCCAGTTGGTTTACTTAAAAATGGGTGAAGCTTAACCTTATTTATAGGCAGGAGAGAAAGTACCAAATAATTATGCTAATATTTACCAAAAGAAGATTACTAAGAAACTTGAAAAAAATGTCTATATACACTGCTGAAATAAGTAAAAATACCAGCACCACATTATTTTATAGTTTAGGGAAAATTAAAAAAACTATGTCTCATAATACATTTTTAGTTTTTAAGTGTACAGTGTATGCTAATTTAATCCTCTCGATGAATTCAATAATGGGCATAGTTTTTGATAAATTGAGAGAGTAAACAGAAGCAATATTCTCCTGTCTCGGTAATAGTGACAACATATCTAAGTGTTTAGTATTTCTCGGATGCAAATTACTGCTGATTTTTGTTTTTGAGCTTCCAGCAAGGTAGAAATTACCTTAGTGAGCACTTAAATACTATATGGTTTCATAATGTTAAAACTTCTCCACTGTTTTAGTTCCTGCACATCTAAGGAATCGCACTAGTATATAAAGCAAGTAAATTAGACTTTTCATATTGATTGACTGTAAAGGAATTGATAATTATCGATTGATAATTCCATGCACAAACAAGAAACAAAATACAGTTGATCCTTGAACAATAAGGCATTTGAACTGCATGAGTCCACATTCATGTAGATTTTTCTCCCATAAATAGAGTACAATATTGCAAATGTATTTTCTTTTCCCTATGATTTTTTTAGTTTTTAAAATTTAATTTAATTTAAATTTTTTCAGTGTTCCAAAATTCATGATTTATGGACCACACCCAGTGCTCCATGCAATACATGCCCTCCATAATACCCACCACCAGACTCACCCAACTCCCACCTGCTCCCCTCCAAACACCTCAGTTTGTCTCTCAGAGTCCACAGTCTCTCATGGTTTGTCTCCCCCTTCGATTTCCCCCAACTCATATCTCCTCTCCACCTCCCAATGTCCTCCATGTTATTGCTTATGCTCCACAAGGAAGTGAAACCATATGATAATTGACTCTCTCTGCTTGACTTATTTCACTCAGCATAATCTCTTCCAGTCCCGTCCATGTTGATAAAAAGTTGGGTATTCATCCTTTCTGATGGAGGCATAATACTCCATAGTATATATGGACCGTATTTTCTTTATCCGTTTGTCCATTGAAGGGCATCTTGGTTCTTCCCACAGTTTGGCAACTGTGGCCATTGCCTAATGAACATTGGGGTACAGATGGCCCTTATTTTCACTACATCTGTATCTTTGGGTCATAGGGTACCTCTATTTTAAATTTCTTAAGGAATCTCCACACTGTTTTCCAAAGTGGCTGCACTAACTTGCATTCCCACCAACAGTCTAAGACAGTTTTAAAAAAAAAAAAAAATTATTTATTTTTTTGAGAGTGAGAGGCACAGTGGGAGAGGGAACACAAGCAGGGGAAGTGGGAGAAGGGAGAACAGGCTTCCCAAGGGAAAGGAAACTCAATGTAGGGCTCCATCCCAGGACCCTGGGTTCATGACCTGAGCTGAAGGCAGACACTTAAGGACTGAACCATCCATGTGCCCTATGATTTTTTATAACATTTTCTCTTCTCTAGCTTACTTTATTAGAAGAATATAGTATATAATACATATAACATACAAAATATGTATTAATGAACTGTTTATGCGATCAGTAAAGCTTCCAGTCAAGAGTAGGCTTAGTAGTTAGGTTTTGGGAAAGTCAGAAATTATACAAAGATTTTTCAACTGTGTATGGGGTCAGTACCCCTAACCACTGCATCATTCAAGGGTAAACTATAAAAATGTTGTCATAATAGCTGTTTTATGCCAGTTATCTTAAGTATAAAATTTAATACTTTATCTTAGCAAAAAGACTGAGAAGCGAACTAAGTATAAAATTTTAAAGAACTGTACTCCTGTAAAATTTCTCCTTTTATTTTAAATGTATGCAAAATTAGTATGTTTAAAATGAAGTAGCCTTTTATTTGTTGTATCTTTTGTAGATATCAAAAAAGTCATTTCTTGTATTCATGAAACTTGTTTAATTCTTATTCTAATCTTAAAAAGGATAACCATACCCATCAAATGAGTGTGATCTCTTTTAAATAATATCTAACATATGATTCTAATCCTACCTTGTCATGTAGATATGTCATAACTTCAAAAAATTGAGTAATTGGAATCAATAATAAAATTCAAGAGAGATTCAAGAATAAAATTCAAGCAAAAATAAAGTGGAATATTTAAATTTTATGGAAAGATAACATAAAATAGCAATACATGTAGATTTCATATATTAAGGTCTGATAAATTCCATACCATCAGAGACTAAGAATAAAATGTACTATATTTTAGAAAGTGTGTCGTACGTATAAAGATAAAAATTGTTGTTAGATCTTATATTTCTAAAGTAACTTATTTACCAAGCCAGAAAAATATGCAAAGGTAGACCATTTATTTTAATGGTAATGAATTCTGGAACAATTCAATTATAGAAAGGGCCTGGTAAATACCGCACAAGAAAAAAACAAAGAGAAGCTAGACATCTGCAGAAATTTTGCCACACAGGAATATGAGTAGGTCCACCAAAAAATGTAAACAATTTTTAGGAATTTCCATATTTTAAGGAAGAGGAGCTTTTTGTATAAGCTTCAATTATATTATGAAGTGGAGGACAAATGTATCTGTTTCTATTATGAAGAAATGCCAGGGTACCAGGTTCCCAAACAGAGATAAGTGCGTGTTGACACTATAAATGCTGGTATCAGTCTGTCCTGACAAAAAGCATTGCCTCTCCTTTCAGGGCAGCAAAAAGAAAAACATAAGCCATTCCTTTCTACACATTCCATATATATATATATATATGACAACATATATAGATATGACAACAAATATATTTACATTTTATACATAAAATATATTTCCATTTTATACATAAAATGGAAATATATTTGTTGTTGTCCTATATACTGTTCTTATAGTACTTATTTTTATGCTCATTTTATAATTCAATCACATATGACTTTTCAGAAATTCTTCTCAGAAGTTGTATGTGTTTATTCCAATTTCTTCCTATTTCTCAAGGAAATTGTCATACTTGTATTTCTCAGTCCAGAAAATACAGGAAAGCATACACATTAGTTTTCCATACACAAACATGTCATCTCATCCTTTTGTTTATTATTTATTTATTTAAGATTTTATTTATTTATTTAAGAAAGAGAGATAGTGAGAGAAAGCACAAGTGTGGGGAGGAGCAGAGGGAGAAGCTGACCAGGGATCCTGATGTGGGGCTCAGTCCCAGAACCCTGCAGTCATGACCAGAGGAGAAGACAGATACTTAGCCAACGGAGTCACCCAGGTGCCCTCATCCTTGTATGTATTTATTTATTTATTTATTTATTTATTTATTTATTATTTTTTAAAAAAACATTTTATTTATTTATTTGACAGAGAGAAATCACAAGTAGATGGAGAGGCAGGCAGAGAGAGAGAGAGGGAAGCAGGCTCCCTGCTGAGCAGAGAGCCCGATTCGAGGACCCTGAGATCATGACCTGAGCCGAAGGCAGAGGCTTAACCCACTGAGCCACCCAGGCGCCCTCATCCTTGTATTTAAAGGACATTTTCTTTTACCCAAATAGAGAGGAGCTTTACATAAAACCCATGTCTTTGAGCTTCTTGTTCCATGAGTAAAGCCCTTTGGGGGTAAATATCATTCAAACATTCATTCAAACATTTATTTTGTTTTACTTTTACTTGTCTTAGTCATCTTGATTACTTTTTAAGGTAGAAGAATATGATGGCTATTAAATAGTGTCCAAATGCTGCTTAAGTCTTATGATACAAACATTATGATTTAAATGAAAAGCAGTGTCCAGGGAACTATTTGGTTTTGTGATATTTCATATTATCTTAAGTGAGGAAAGAAGCATGAAAAGAACAACTGTTTGGCCGTAGAATTTCTAGAAGAAATGTTTATGTTCATGGCAGATTAAGAGAAGTTACTACTATATAGTAGTAGACAGATGTGGGGTTTTTCTCTCTGCAAATATTTTATGTCTCCAGATATTTTGTAAGACTACTGTCTGGGGAAACAAGACGGAACCGACATCAGCAAGTCTAAAACCTAACAAATTAAAATATTAATTTTAATTTTAAAGGGAATAGAAGAGAGAATGAAACTGAAAACACCAGGGCAGTATGACATGGTGAGTAGCAACAAAGGGAAATGAAAGCAGAATACAAGTTACATCCCTTTTGTGATTCTATTTTAATGCATCAATAACCATCCATTTTATATGAGGATACTAAATATTGAAGTAAAATTGGCTAACTTTTTGGATACTTGGTTTCATTTATTATGGTTCACCTGGCAAAAGGTAACCACCTTACATATATTTGTGATACCTTTTTTACGTTAAGCTTTGGAATAATTATTATAAATGATATGCATCTGAAAATTTGAGGCCATATTATTCACATTACGCATTAGCTTTGGCTTTTCTTATAACCCAATGATTAGATTTTCACATTCAATCAATCAATGTGAAAAATCAAGTCCTATGTTTGTAACACCACACATAATTTAAGGCATCTCACATATATGCATCCTAGAGAAAAATATATGACTGCTCTAGATATAGAGTTCCATTAGTAAGAACTGTAAAGAGTAGAAGTATTTATTGTTGTAGTTTCTGTATTATGAAATATGCAATAACCAGTAAGGATTTTTACACCGTAACAAACAGCTATGAGAAGATCTTAAATTAGTTATGTTTAATGAGACTCCTTCTAAACTCCTCTTTCCTTTCTTAAAATATGATTATACAATTAAAAAAATACATAGCTACTTAAGCTCCAATAGCCCATATGCCACACACACACAAATCATATATATGTGCACACACACACACACTCACACACACACACACTCACACACACAAACTCATACACCAGTAAGTTTGAAATTGAGTGAATCTCATTTACAGCAAAACCACGAGGTTCCACATCAAATGAAAAATTTCTCAGCGCTGTATGAAAGCAAACTATAAGCGGAACTCCCTATAGGCTTTATTAACTCAATTCATGTCTGGATTTACTCCTTTGCTGTTTTCTCTCTCCATGGAGCTGCTTAGATGGGGTGTTTCATTTACATAATCAACAATTCCTATGGCTCAGTCCTAAGCTCAGAGCAGCTCTGTGGGGATGTGCTAGAGGTGCAGAGCATATGAAGAGAGAAATAAATAAGAGAAAAACAAGTCTAAAGTCTGCCTTTAACACTAATTGGAAAGAATGTATGCACACACACACACACACACACACACACACACACAGAGCACTCTGCCGTTTATGCCATAAGCAGACAGGGCTGGGACTTCTTAGGTAGCACGTATGACCTAATAGAGTGAACCTGGTTCTGAAGTCTTTGGTTTCAGTACTGGCCCTGCATTTTGCTAACTGGGTGATCATAAAGAAATTAAACTCTCTAACAACACTGCACATAAAATGGTCTTCCAATTACATTTTTTTTTTTCATATGATCCTCAGAGAAATGTGGGTTTGGAGTTACCTTGTAGTTTTACATTTGAGAAAATTAAATGTCAAATCACTTATGCAAATTGACCATAGCTCCACATCAAACAAGTACCATATCTAGTGGGGAGACTTAACTTCTCCATATTCCTTAATTTAACACTGACTCAGCTTCTTATAAAATTGATTTTGTAATGACATTTTGCACATACAGTGAAGGAGGCTTAGAGTTTTACAAAGCTTCATTAACTTTTCAGTGTGAGAACATATTGATAATCACGATCAATAATATTTAGCAACTCTGTATCATGGATTATGTTTATTAGCTTTTAGAGGAAAGTGCCTGCTTCTGAATGTCAGCAGTGCCTCCATATGAAAAGCTGCAAATCTTTTGCTAATAATGATCCTCTGCATGAGTATTTCCTTATTAACTTAAATAAGATTTATCAAAGAACCAAATTACTTCCCTTGACCCTTTCCTCTGCCCACAGACAGAACCAATTTGGGAACGACTGTCTGACCTCTATCAATCATTAAGAACAGAAAAATTTAAAAAAGAAAAGAACAGAATAATCAAAATGGGTGAGAGAGGGTTGTTGTTGTTGTTGTTTTAACATTTTATTTCTTTATTTGAGAGAGGGAAAGAATGTGCAGAAGTAGGGAGGAGGGAGAGAGGCAGGCTCCTTGTGAGCAGGGAGCCAGACGTGGGGCTCGATCCCAGGACCCTGGAACATGACCTGAGCCAAAGGCAGAGGCTTAACCCACTCAGCCACCCAGGGCACTCCCCAAAAATGGCTGAGAGAGTTGAGTAAAATAACGAGGGAATGAATAGTGTCCATTCCTCCTGCTGTGTGTATCATTTTTGTCAGTCCCATCTGGGTTACTTGGTTGGCAGAGACCTTGCTTCAGTAGAGAAAGTACAATGAAATTAATACAAACTTTGGTTCTGCTTTTATCGAAAGGTTAGAGAGTATGATAATATTAAAGAAGACAGATTCGATTTGGTTGGTGTTTCCATACAAAGGTGCGGAATGAGAAGGCCCTGAACCTTCACTATTTTACTTTTTTAGCGTGACAGAACACTTGCACTCAAAGAGCTTGTGTCCTGTTGTTGATTTTGTGCCAGAGGAGTTGAGATTGATCTCTGCACACTCTGTGACTTTCTCTTAACCAGCGGCGATGATCTTTGAAAACCCCAAATCATGCCTGTTTTACTGTGAGTCCTCAGCTTTATTCTATTAACCTTTAATGAAATCAATGAATCATAAACTTCTGAAATTATTGTCACAGGGAAACCATTGTGTAACTAAAGCTGTTATGGATCCCTACATTATTCTTGTTGGCACAAAAAATAAAATTTTGTTTTTGTATATCCCTAGCATCTGAATATTTAATAGATCCACAGAATGATGGTTTATCTTTAAGCCATCTGGGTCTCAAATGTGACTCCACCTCCAATTTTGTTTTCCAGAAGCCCTCTCTCCCATATGTTTTCAAAATAACTTTCTAGTCATGCATTTTCTCAAGATATACCCTAAAAAAGTATTTTTGAGTAAATCTTATGAAACAAATGGAGCAAAAATTAATCCACCCTTAATAATTAAAATGGGCTACTAAATATAAGTCTAAAAGTACTCTTAGAAATTTGAGAATACATACCGATAATTACTGAGTTCCTCCATTTATCTTGTTGGGGATTACTTATTTAATATGGAGATAAATTGACATGGCCTCCCTGCTGTGTTTGTTTTGATAGCTAACTTCCTTAAGATTAGACCCTATATATTTCAGTTTTAATATCTTTTATATATGGTTTCTTTACCTATTCCTGAATTAGGAGGTGGATTCTATGGAAAGATTTAATATATGTGAAAAATTAAAATGCACTGAAAGCACATTAGGTGTTTAATTTAGTTTAGTGTCATTTCCATCGCATTTATTTAAAAGTTTAAAAGAGGCAGAGACAAATACATTACTCATGTTCAAAATGTCTTCCTCCTCATTCCTCTACCACTTACAATTTCCAGTAACCTCAGCTAGCATTCATTTCCTCTTTGTTTCATGACATTCGTGTTGTTACACTGGTTGTTCGTGATAAGATTTTTTTTTTTTTTTTTTAATCTGAGCAGTCTCCATTTTCTGAAAAGTTTACCCTTAGCTTGTATGTGAGGAATTGTAAGAATAGAGAAAAACAATTTCCTATTTCTGATGGTTTATATGCAGACAGTACTCAAATTAGGAATACCACTTTAAAATTGTATTTTCCATATTAATTTAGAGATTTCCCTCTGAAAACTGCCATAATAGTTAACTTTGATTATAACAACTACAGCTAAAAAGAAGAGGGTGGGGGAAAATGACACTTGTCCCTAAAGTTGCAATATGGTTTTTAGTTCAATGGCAAAAAGTAACCATGCTACAGTGTATTCATAAACCTCAGGGAAAGTTTCATTTTTTTTTTATTTTTTTATTTTTTTATAAACATGTATTTTTATCCCCAGGGGTACAGGTCTGTGAATCACCAGGTTTACACACTTCACAGCACTCACCAAAGCACATAATCCCGCCCCCTTCTCCCAAACCCACTCCCCACAGCAACCCTCAGTTTGTTTTGTAAGATTAAGAGTCACTTATGGTTTGTCTCCTTCCCAATCCCATCTTGTTTCATTGATTCTTCTCCTACCCACTTAAGCCCCCATGTTGCATCACCACTTCCTCATATCAGAAAGATCATATGATAGTGGAGGAATCAATCAGAGCTCAAGCAGGGAAGCAGAGGCAATATATGTGACAAAATAATTATTGTGGAAATTAAACTTTATAGAAATATGGAGAAGCTGTGAAAATAAAGATCCATTAGGAAAGTGGACCTGAAGTTTTCCAGAAGCCTTGAAACACAGGAAAGGGTTAATTTACACTTGCAGGAGATTCTGAGAAACCAACCACATCAACCATGAAAATTTTACCTGGCCCCTTCAGGGTTTTATTTTGCTTCCTTATATCGTCTCCTCAGGCAAGTAGTTCTCAGCCATACCATCTTTTTTTGTTGTTGTTGCTGTTAAGATTTATTTATTTATTTATTTGCTTATTTATTTATTGGACAGAGATCACAAATAGGCAGAGAGGCAGGCAGAGAGAGAGAGAGAGAGAGGGAAGCAGGCTTCCCGCCGAGGAGAAAGTGCGATGTGGGGCTCAATCCCAGGACCCTGAGATCATGACCTGAGCTGAAGGCAGAGGCTTTAACCCACTGAGCCACCCAGGTGCCCCAGCCATACCGTCTTAACACAGATCCCCTCATGGCCACCATCTTTCACCATATTCAGACTAATGCTTTAAAAATTATTATTGGGGCGCCTGGGTGGCTCAGTGGGTTAAGCCGCTGCCTTCAGCTCAGGTCATGATCTCAGGGTCCTTCGATCGAGTCCCTGCTTCCCCCTCTCTCTCTGCCTGCCTCTCTGCCTACCTGTGATTGCTCTCTGTCAAATAAATAAATAAAATCTTAAAAAAAATTATTATTAAAGGCAGTCTGTCCATCTTTAAAATTATATTACATATTTATTTCCTTGCTTGTTGCTTACTAAGCTCTTTACAGGAGAGGTTTCCTTACTTTTATTTTCTCTGCTCTATATCTGGTGCTTAGAACTGTACCTGTAACTATTATAGTACCTGTAACACTATAATAGTTAGTACATATAGTATATATACTATTATAGTATATATATATAAAGTATATAAAGATAGATATAGTTCCAGGAACTTAGATTCCAAGCTTGTTCATATACATTTTTTTTATCATAAAATCTACTTCATAGATTATATGTGGTTTTCAAGAAGATTGAATAATGATTATTTTCTGATAATATTATCTTTAATTTTAATAACTATATTTCTGAGTTTTGGCAATATGGAAAACTAGGTATTTTGAAAAAATTCTGCAGATCCCCCACCAAAAAACTCTGGAAAAATTAATAGAATATCTTCTAAATATCTCTATGTATGCATGGCTTAGATCACAGTAACAAGAGAAAACCCGAGATTGCAAAAATGAAGAGATAGCTGGAAACCAGAGTGTGAAACGAAGGCTAAAACTGGAATTTATCAAAAAAGGTAACCAGAGGGGTGAGTCTGCATTACCTTTTCAGGAAGAAAGAAAAACCTCTGGTTTAAGTTTAAGAGTTAGATCTTAGAAAGCCACAGGGAAACAAGAAAGCTGAAGTCCACATTCTATGCTTTAAGTGAATGAATAGATGGTTCAAATCTTCTGCATAAATGTTCTATTTTTCTTTTCTTTAAAACATCTTTATTGGGGTAAAATTGTCTATGGTTAATTGTTCATATTTTATTGTATAAAAATTATAGGACAATAAGCCTGACATAAAAGAAGCAAGTAAAGGGGCACCTGAGTAGCTCAGTCAGTTAAGCATCTGACTCTTGGTTTTGGATCAGGTCATGATCTCAGGGTTGTGAGATCAAGCCCCATCTGGGGCTTTGCTCTCAGCATGGAGTCTGCCTGAGATTCTCTCCTCTTCCCTCTACCCTTCCACCTGCTTGTGTGGTTCTTTCTCTCAAATAAATAAATAAATAAAAAAAATCTTTTTTTTTTTTAAAGCAAGTAAAAAAGTACATATCCCTAAAATCATGAATTTGCCTCTGTTATTTGTAATTAACAAGAGTTTTAAGCCCTCTACACTATCATACACTTTGAGATTGCCTCCTCTTGCTGGTGATGCCCCTGATTAATAGGCAACTAAAGAAAACAATAATAATTTTGTAGGAAAAATTAATGACAAATTTAAATAAGTGTGTTTGAAAAGAGAACTATCAAATTGTACACCTATCCATTAAAAAAAATTAACAATTTAAAAATACACAGGGAACCCATGCAATATTCACCTTATATGGAGCCATAAAGCATGCTTCAAAGTATTTACAAATATGTATCATGCAGACCATGTTATCTAAGCATAATTCAGTTAAGTTCAAAGTTAATAATAAAAAATATCAAATAACATTTCAACTGTTTTTTAAAAGATTTTATTTATTTATTTATTTGTTTATTTATTTATGTAAGGAGAATGGCAGAGGGGATGGATATCGACTCTCCGTAAGCAGGGAGCCCGATGCAGGGCTCAACCCCAGGACTTTGGGATCATGATGTCAGTTGAAGGCAGATGCTTAAACAACTCAGCCATCCAGGTGCACCTCAATTTAAAATAAAATAAAATTTATTGTTTGTGTGCTATTCTAGGAATATCATTTACATGGAAAAATATGTATATATATATATATATATATATATATATATATTTAAATATTTATTTATTTTAGAGATAGAGCACGCATACATGTGTGGGCATGCATGGTTGGGGGGAGAGAGAGGGAAAGGGAGAAGGAAAGAAGTGGACTCTTCTCTGAGCAGGAGACCAAAAAAGGTTCACTCTCACAACCCTGAGATGATAACCTGAGAGAAAATTAAGAGTCAGAGGCTTAACCCACTGAGCCACCCAGGCACCCCAAAATAAGGTATGTTTTTAAAGAAAAAAGAAAAAAAGTTTATAGTTTTCAATGAAGTGGTTATAAAACATTTTAAAATCAGTAAACCTCAACTTCTTTTTATTTAAAGAATATTTGGTATGATGATTAATTTCTGGTATCAGTACAACATGTATGCATTAATTAATAGAGGAAAATCTCTTCATCATCTCTTCTTGTATATCTGTATAATTTAGATGCAAACTACTTAACTAGAGTTCCAATAAAAACTTGGTCATCAACTATTCAAGAAAATATACTGAATTCTTACCATCTAACAAACACTATCCCATATACTAGGGAAACTAACATGAAACGAAGATTTGCTTTTGAAGAAACATACTATCATACTGCAGCATGGGCAATTCAATAAGGAATCATAACAATGTAATAATAATAATAATAATAATAAATGACAATAACTATTAGTAGCTAGTAAGATGGATGAAAACCCACAGTGCTGTGGTCGTATATAGATGGGTACCAAAAATGACACTGCATAACAAAGGACTTATGTCAGCAACACTGAAATGAATATTAGTAGGAAATAAAGCATGAGTAATCACTTAAATATATAAACTATTTTCTCTGTCTCTCTCTATGTCTCTGTCTCTCTCTCTCTTTTTTTTTTTTTTAACAGATAACTTACCAAGCAGAAAGAGGAAAACAAGGCCCTAGCACAGGTAGAGAGGCTTCTTTTGGTTTGTTGGTCCTTTTTCTCACCAGTTTTTGTTTGTTTCCCATCATGATTACTCTTACAGTTCCCTAGAATAGTATGTAGACATGTATTCTACACAAGATATAATAAAATAATGATGTGTCACTTCTCTAAGTTGGACAAGAGCATACAAGCTAATGAATGAGGTTTTCAATTTTTTTTTTAATTCGGTTTTGTTTTTGAGGATGACGTGAATGTGGGGCATCAAAGTTATTTGCTTTTGATGTTCTGAACATATTGGTGAAAGGTTTCACCAATGGAATACTGTTCCCTGTCTCACAGCACATTTCTGATCATTTTTGAAAATATGTATCTTTCTGAATGTTTTTTCACACTGAAATATTTTTAGGTCAGAGAGAATGATGGACATCATTCCTTTAATTATAGATAGCACTGTTTCCTGGACCAGGAGATGACTTGGATATCAAAAGCATTTTCAATACAAAGTTCAGCATTTCTGTCTCCTTCTTCCTGTGCATTTTTAAAGCTGATTTCTGGGTTCCAAGAATAAAATAAAAATATGTCAAGACAACAAAATACTGACAATGAACCTGAAATAAACTTCAGGTTACCTCACTGAGCTAATAGTTATAAAACTTATGCCTATAAAATAAAAAATGTGTTGCATATATGTTTGGGCTTTTCAATTAGATTTCCAACTTCAGATATATTGTACAACCCAAAACTAATATACCTGTGATCCCATTTTGCTTTAAAATTGTCACAAAAATAATTTTAACTATATCTGTGTCTTGAAAGCTGAAAAAAATACTTCACTAAACAGAAACAAAAACAAAAACCATTAGTGGAACATCATTGCAAAGATATTGTAAACCGTGAAAACTGCAGCTTAGTCCAGTTTTAATTGTAATTACTGTACGAATATATCACATAATCGAGATGCTTCCATACACTCTTGTTAACAGGGTGCACAATTAAGAACGGACCTCACAAATATTCCAACTCTTTCCACTTAATTTTTAAGCAAATTCCTCCCAACTACATTACATTAACTTATAGTTATGGTGATAGTTTTATTACCTAAACTCAACGCCACTTTTATCATAAAATGACAAGGGTTCAGAGAGTATTTCATGATATCAACAAGGAATAAAGTATAGCACAATGATCCTCATCAGATGAGAGACTCATGCTTCTTCTTTTGTATTTGTCTAAGAAATGGGTGCGTACAAAATACATTTGGCTGGAGGCACTGGGGGACCTATGTATTGAGACACTGGGGAGTCATTTAGAGGTTGGCCAGTGAAAGGCAAACCAGGAAACTCAAACGATAATAAAGGGTAGAAAATGGACTATGGGCCAGCTGAAGCTGCAAGGATTTCATGATCTAATATTGTGGAGATGGAGACAAAAAGAAAAAAAAAAAGTGGTACAGAGAACTGAACTGTCCATTCCTTGCCTCTTTTATGTGCAATCATTTCTGTATTTATAATCTTCCCAGGAATGGTAGCTAAGAAACCTACAGGAAAATGTAGTGGGGTTTTTGGAAGTCTTGCATCTAGAGAAAGAACTGGAATGCAGAATTGTCTGAAAAAGAAGGGCAGCGGGAAACCTCCTAAATCTTCTACTGAGGCTCCTAGAGGATTACATTGTATCAGTGGAGAGCAATCAGAAAAACAACAATGCTAAAAGAGCTGAAACACACCAAGTGCTCAATCTCTGATCAAAATGGGGATATCTGACTACTATTACACATGCCTGTTAAGAGAATAGGGTCAGCCTTACTTTAGGGAAGGTATCCAAAACTTCTGTAATTCCTCATGGAAAATATACAGTAATGGAAAACTTCCAGGGATCAGTACCTACCATTTAGGCAATATAACCTTAGAGTCATATGAAACCCAAATATAGGAAATACCAGATTATGGACTTTAACATAGCTATGATAAATATTTTCAAGAAAATAGAAGAAAATTTCACCAAAGTAGGGAGTCAGAAATGAAATGAAAATCCTACAAATCCTAGAAATTAGAAATAGCATGACTATAATATACTAAGAATATATTTTATATCACTAAAGAGAGTATTAGCTGGCTGGAAAATAGATCATAGACCAAAGCAAGAAGGAAAAAAAAATAAGGGAAAAAACCTTAGAAGACATAAAATATGGAGCAAAGTGCTCATATCTGTTAACTGGGTCCCAAAGAAGAGGAGATCAAGAGAATAGGGCACAAAGAGCATTTGAGAAAATAGCTGATGTGTTTCCAACACTGATAGGCTATCATAGTCAGATACAAAATGGTGCTATGACCCCACCACAAATAAGAAAAATCTCACTCAGCCATTGCAATATAACTACCAAACACCAAAGCCAAGATAAAATGCTGAAAATTTCCAGAGGAAAAAGACTTCTTACCTACAAAGGAGCAACAATAAGACGGACATTTAGCTTTTCAACTGTGATCATGGAAACAAAATACAGTGGATGATATTACTAGAGATATCTAGTAGAGATTACTAGAGATACTAGATGAGATTACTAGGATTATATTACTAGATATTACCATATATATATATATATATATATATATATATCCACAACTATAATACTATGCACATTGAATATACTCATGATTAAAAATGAACTAAGCACAGAAAGAATTAAGAGCAATGAAAAGGCTTATTTTACATATACTAAAGATCATAATAGGATACTATGAGGTACTATGTATCAGTAAATTTAGAAATTTAAAATAAGTGGAGAATACTGGCAAAACATAATTTCGCAAAAATGTCACAAGAAGCAATGGAAATTTGATTAGATATGGAAATTGAATATGTAATCAATTTTTTTCCCAGTATTTATTTCCCACTGTCTGGCACACAACTGTTTTAATAATACATGCAGAGTATTACTTTTTTCCTGCTCACCAACTCCAGTCAGGTTAGTATCATAAATCTAGTAGACCACAGTGGCATTCTGTGGAAGGAAAGATGTTCAAGGGTCCTGTGGACTAGAGTACAACCTACTAGAGAACTAATGTGGTATAATGTTAGGTATGCCAGCTAAAGTGAATTGCTTCTGATAGCCTTTTTAAAAAGATATCGAGAGTCTATCATGGTTTGTCTTCCTCTCTGGGAAACAAACTGAGGGTTACAGAAGGGAGGGGGCATGGGGATGGGGGGTGGTGATGGGTATTAAGGAGAGCACATGTGGTGATGAACAGTGGGTGCTATACGCAACTAACGAATCATTGAACATCACATCAAAAACTTAGTATGTACTATATGCTGGCTAACTTAACATAATTTTCAAAGTATAGAGAAAAGGCATGCCCCAGATGGATAACCAAGTGTCATGAGGTACACTGATTTGCCCCAACAATGAAACATAACTGGAACAGCAACTTCAATCGGAGTCACCACCTAATCAAGTTGGTAATAACCCACTCTGACCTCTAAGATCCAGCTGTCTTCTGCAAAGGGCAAAATGGGTGAGTTGAATCAGAATGTGATGGGAACCACCATTCCTGCCTCTGACAAATTCTTGGTGGTGGTATTAATCTCTGTATTCCTTCCATGAAAGTGATATTACTTTGCTTTACGTCTTTTCTGAGTAGAAGTGGTTCTTGTGGCTTTCATGTAGCCTTTCTTATTGGGACTAGAGTGAGGCAAGCAAAACAGTGCACAAAATTTAAAAAGATACCCACTCTCAGAATGATGTATATTTCTCCTTAAATATTGTTCCTTAGGCCTCTTACCTGTCTTGCTCTAGTCCTGACCCTGCAGAAAGACTTCATTCCATGGTCAGCTGACCACTGTATAGATTTGGCCAATTGCTATGTATGTTTATTGTAAGTAGGCATGACGCAACTGTGGAAATACCACAGGTGGGTCCTGAGACGCAATTATGCCCTATGAGAGAGACCGGAGTCAAAATTGTATTGCTCCCCTGATCTCTATAAGGCCCTGCTCTGACTTGTGGAGTTTAACCATTTGACCTATGGGAGTAGTGTCAGTCCAGAGTCTGTGTCCCAAAAGCCCCCAAAGACTGATGATTTTCCCGCCCCCAATGTGCCAAAACAAAGTGCTACCTTGGAAAGCGGCTGCAAGTATATTTTTGAAGTCCTGGGAGGAAGAGAGTATAAATCCTGGTAGTAAAGAAGGTTCTTTACTTTTTCTTAAGATTTTATTTATTTATTTGAGTTAGAGAGAGAGTGAGCAGGGAGAGGAGAGGGAGAAGCAGACTCCCTGCTGAGCACGGAGCACAGTGATGCAGGGCCTGATCCCTGGACTCTGGGATCACGACCTGAGCCGAAGGCAGAGGTTTAACTGACTGAGCCACTCAGGGATCCCAATAAGGTTCTCTTCCTAAGGGGATACAGCCTCCCCTTCAATGAAGAGATTTCAGGTGTGTGAACTAACTGAAGTCTGGAAACTGAGGGCTGTGACTCTGCGTTTTGATGACGCAAGTAAGACCTCTTCTTAGCGGACCTAGAGATTTCCTGCTTACGCAGATTAAATAAAACTTCAACAAGACTAGCTTTCGATTTCAGTTCTTCAAACAGCATGATCAGCTAGCCCATATCAAACATCTCTGAGTCAGAGGGCTTTTTTCACTCCTTTGAACCAGTTATCATTATGGTATCCATGTCCACTTTAACCAGAGGGATCACATGACAGCCATCTATCCCTTTTACCTAATGACCCAATCATCCCAAGAATAATTAATATGAGTAATAATAGTTGTTAACTTTACTAAAAAATTAATGTCAGATTAAGCTTTCAAGTTATCAGCCACAGGTCACAGTTCCTTTCTTCTATTCACATCCAATTCTGAATTTGTCCACAACAGAGAGTACACAAAAGCAATACTACATGCTTAATATTTAAACCAAGACTCACCCATCTGTATCATTCGGGAAAAGTCTGGCATGTGTTAGCAGAAAACCTGCATTGAGAATCCTCTGGGAAGCAAGCCTGTTTGATTGTTTTACTGTAAATAAAACAACTAGAGCAAACATACTACTCTGCTGACTTCTAGCAATCCTCGGATGTTTTGTTTTTAATTACAGATAAATATGTTCGTTTTCTCATTATTACATAACTTTTTGAGTTGTTTACTATATTGTTTGTAAAAGGACTGATCTTATAAATTACACGGCACACACACACATGCTTAAAACACGGTGGGTGCATACACTTTACAGGAATGAACCCTTTGCAGTTTTAGGGGCACATAGATACATACGTTTATATAGTCAAATTATGGAAGCAGAGAAATGTTAACTGCTGCAACTTTAATGAAACATATGGGAATGTTTTCCTTAGAATGAAATCTTCTACCAAAGCTGTACTCCTGCCAACTCTTTTTTTCATGATATAATTTTTGTCAGCATTTTATTAAAAGAACGTTTTTACTAAAATGAGTTATGTAAGTAACTTTTAACTGAATTTTAGGGCTTTTAAGACTCTCCTAATAAAGTCTTTTTAAAACAAATTCTGGAAGTGTGTAAAAATATTAAACCACATACTTTTATACTATAAATACATCAAGATATAAAATTTGCACATTAAATGTATTAAATGTATTATATACATAATATTGGATGCAAATTTACTGCTGAGAATATTTTGTGTAAAAATATTTTAATAGTTTTCATATAGTTACTCATAACTGCAAAACAGAATATTGACATTACATAAGCAAAACTTTCTTATGACAATGAAGCTTTTATTAATGAATCCATGCATGGAATTCATATATTCACAAAGCTAAATGGTACATGGGTTTTACTCCCTTCATTTATTTATTTAAAAAATGATTTATTGAGAGAGAGATAGAGAAAGTGTGTGTGCAAGCAGGGGGAAGGGCAGAATAAAAAAGAAAGAATCTCAAGCAGAGTCCAAGCTCAGGGGAGAGCCAGGCAATCTCAAGACCCAGAGAACATGACCTGAGCCAAAATCAAGAGTCTGATGCTTAACTGACTGAGCCATCCCAGTGACCTGGGGTTTACTCCCTTTAAACATCTGTTTAATATAACTGAGGCATAAATCCTCCATAAAACATAGATTTTTGGGGGTCTCTCCTATCCAATATTAAAAAAAGAAATATATATTATGTAATCTATAAAGATTTTACAAGTTATATATATTATATATTATATGTAATATATAAATTATATATAGAAGAAATAAAATGTATTCTATATTAAAGAAATACAGAAAGAGAAAGCAAAAATAAGAAAGTGAAAGAAAAAGGAGGGAGGAAGAAAACAGAAGGAAGGGAGAAAGAAAACTATATTTTCTTTTATAGTACAGAATTTAAATTTTGACAATGCTGGCTTAGTTTCCTCAGATCTCTTCTGAAGCTCTTGAATTACAGGGGTATGCACTATTTTTTTTTACAGTCCATCAAATTAAAAAGAAAAAAACCCTGTGGAGTTAAAAGTGAAATGCAAAAGCAAACACACATTTTAAAATAAAGCACTTTGAAATCATATAAGAAAAACAAATTCTCATTTTTTCTCATTCAGTGACAGTATATTTTAATGTGTTCAACAATGAAATAAAGTAGATAACCATGAATGCACATACTTAACATAAACTTATTCCCTCAGTGAAATAAAATATATCCCAGTAAAAATGTAAGGCAAGTAAATATGTCAGCTATGCTATAAAACTGAGAAAACATATGCATTTGAACGTCTGAAATAACACAAACTGAAAACCAAAAGAAGACACAGATCACACACACACACACACACACACATAGGACCTGCTTCCTATTCATTACCAGAAATGGATGTGGCCATTTCAAAAGAAAAGGAGAGGAGAAATAAGTATAAGTTAAAGGCATGTTTCCAGTTTCTTGGCTTTGTCATCCTTAAGAAGTCATTCTGTGTCTCCAACTTAAATTTTCTCAATTAAAATTAGGAATCACAATAATTCTTCAAAATGCCTACTTTAAAGTGTTACTGTGGAACTTAATTACTAATACTCACTAATACACATTTACTGGTACTAAACTGATTTGCTGGTCCATTTCATGTTAGCACCTAGAACAGTTTCAGGTGCTGCCCTGAGAACATTTTCTGTTAGACCCTGGTCACATTACTGTTTCTCTTAACTCCCCTTCTTGTAATGAAATCCTTTCTAAGTTACCCAAAGTCACCGTGTCTTTTTTTTTTTTTTTAAATACTGTGTTTCCTTAGCATAAACTTGGACAATGTGCTTGACACTTGATTGCAGTTTCCTCAATACGATGTTCAGGGTACTTTCTAAGACTCCCCCCGCCCCCCATCATAGCCATTATCTTTATTACAAACTTACATGATTTTGTGCTTATTTGACTCAATATCTGACTCACCAAAAGGCAGTAATAGTTACGTCTATTTTTTTGCCCATCATAGTAGCCACAATACCTGATTTATAATAGGTACCTCTTGTATATTTATCTATTTATTTATTTATTAAATTTATTTTCAGCATAACAGTATTCATTATTTTTGCACCACACCCAGTGCTCCAAGCAATCCGTGCCCTCTATAATACCCACCACCTGGTACCCCGACCTCCCACCCCCCACCCCTTCAAAACCCTCAGATTGTTTTTCAGAGTCCATAGTCTCTCATGGTTCACCTCCCCTTCCAATTTCCCCCAACTCCCTTCTCCTCTCTATCTCCCCATGTCCTCCATGCTATTTGTTATGCTCCACAAATAAGTGAAACCATATGATAATTGACTCTCTGCTTGACTTATTTCACTCAGCAATATCTCTTCCAATCCCGTCCATGTTGCTACAAAAGTTGGGTATTCATCCTTTCTGATGGAGGCATAATACTCCATAGTGTATATGGGCCACATCTTCCTTATCCATTCGTCCGTTGAAGGGCATCTTGGTTCTTTCCACAGTTTGGCGACTGTGGCCATTGCTGCTATAAACATTGGGGTACAGATGGCTCTTCTTTTCACTACATCTATATCTTTGGAGTAAATACCCAGTAGTGCAATTGCAGGGTCATAGGGAAGTTCTATTTTTAACAGAATTTGTACTGTATCATATATTCACTGTGTTGCTCCTTGAAATGCTGAGAGCATACTAGGCACTCACTAACAATTAAAATAGAGGGCACGGATTGCATGGAGCACTGGGTGTGGTGAAAAAATATTAAATACTGTTTTTCTGAAAATAAATTAATAAAAAAAAGAAATGTAATAAAAAATAAATAAATAAATGAAAATAAATTTAAAAAATAAATTAAAATATGCAAAATTGAAATAAATAGAAAATTTCCAATACTACAGTATACAATATTTTATACAATACAAATTCTGACACTAGTTTACACTGGAAGTTATTCCATGTAATTTGTACTAATTAAAATTATTCTATGTCCTAATTATAACAACATTATACCATGTATATTTTTTTCTAAAGTCTCTTTGGGGACAGTTCTCTAAGTCTCTTGCATTTTTGCATGTCTTATAAGCAAAGCCACTCTGACTGCATTTTTCTGCACTATTTTTCCAATGATATTTGTAGAGTGAAAGCCTTTGAAGATCAAAATAAGGTCTCCCTCCAGAGAGGCATACTTATTGATGATTATTTAATAAGAAAAATATCAGGTTTTCTAAGCGTAGGTTTACTGTCTTCATCTCACCTAGGAGGTGCAAGAGAAATGAGCTATCCCTCATTTCTATCCCAAATCTCTTGCATACTACCACCATCCACAAAATTGTGATGGACTACCTTGTTATCTTGTAATTAGGGTAAAATACTCCAACTTCACAGCCCTTGATAAAGTCTATATTCAATACAGTATTTTCAAAAAGGAGAAAGTTAATCCAAGAATTTTAAAATGAGATGAAACATCAGTTTTCCAACTCCCTTTTATCATGAATGAAAAACCAGAATTTTAGAAATTAACTGGCTTTCCCAAGTTCATTGTGTATCAATCGGAAAGTAGAGACTAAATCCTAGATCTCATAATTCCTATCAATGATATTTTCCCCCAAATTACAGAATTATATCTAATACACATTTGAACTTGATTACTACAGCTCTGAAGTGTAACTTGTTTCTATCTACTTTTTCCAAATGAATTTAAGAACCCTATATTGACTTTCACTAATTCATGCCGTACAATCTTATTTCAGTGCTTTAAAACAGTTTTGTTTTGCTTTGTTTTGTTTTTCCCCTTAAGATTCATGAGTATAGTGGAAGAGCCGTGACTCTGGTAGGCTATCCTGAGCTTGAGCCTGGTAAGGGTTGTCTCAGTCCTATGGGGCTCAACCTGGTTCCCCTGCACTGGGTTTGACCTCATTTTCTTACTCAGTCTAACCTTTTTGTCTCTTCTCATTTTCATTTCATAATCCCTTCTCATGTTCATTCCATGATCTAGGCTAAAAGGGGTTTACCATGTGGCACATGCTGTTACAGAAAAAGACCAAGCAAGGGTGACCCCTACCCTGCTGCCAAAAACCCTCTTAAGTGCACTCATAGTTTCTGTTTGAAAATGGCAAAGGTCACATCTGCTCAAATCCATTGTCCAACACAGTTCACACAGCCAAGACAAAATTTCACAGGCAAAGGCCATAAAATGGGAAAGCACAGAAAGGGTGAGGAGGGAAAAAATGATTGCAACAATTGGGTAAAAATTTTTAAAAGTACTATATACACACCCAAGATTTTAACTATAATTTTACAATTCTTGTAGAAGAATACATCCTTTCTATGTTATTCACCATATAGTATATCATTAGTTTTTGATGTAGTGTTTCAAGATTCATTGTTTACGTATAACACCCAGTGCTCCATGCAATACGTCCCCTTCTTAATACCCATCACCAGGCCAACCCATTCCCCCACCCCCCTCCCCTCTAAAATCCTGTTTGTTTCTCAGAGTCCACAGTCTCTCATGGTTCATCTCGCCCTCTGATTCCCACCCCCCCCACCCACTTTTCCTTACATCCTTTTTATATGGTAGTTTAAAAAAGCTTTGATCATGTAGAGCAGTGAATAAGCTAAAAGCATTGGGAGTAGATTTGACTGAGTTGCAACACATGCCTCTCCGGTTCTATGTGCCTGTGAGTAGAGACAGTCACTTTCTTTTTTCCAGACTGTTTTGTACAAGGATAGTTAAGTTGCAGACAGTGCTGGAAAGTAAGAGACTCCAGACTCAAGGTGTTTTGTATGTTGTCTAGTATAATAAAGATAACCTCCCTCTGGGCAGAGGTCAGGCCAATTACCTATTATGAAAGAGTCATCTCCCCAAAGCACATGGCTCCTTCCCTTTAATTCAACCCTCGTCAGGTGCAGGCATCAGGTGGCTCTCTCTGCATCACTCTGTGGGCCTGGAGCATGTAAGAACAGGTACAACTATGGTATTCTGACCATTGCTGTACTATGATTAATAAAACTGTCTATTGTCTACAACCCAAGTTTCTCAGGTTTCTACTCTCATCTCTGAAAATTCAGCAGCTAACTTGTCAGTGAGAAAGTAGCATAAAATCTCATAGACTTCACTGTGCTTGACAACTGTGAATACCTCTATAAATCCAAGGTTGTTCTCAACTAGTCTTTTAAAATGCCAGCACAGTGCTAGTCATGTTAGTGCTTGTGAGTCCTGAAGTCTCCACACAGGCATGGATTCTTTGTTTTCTCTCATGTTCACTCTGCAGATAAGCTCACCATCTATTTTTAGAAAATATAAACCATTGAGAGAAAGAATCATTTTGCTTCCCATGACTAAATCTATAAAGCCAATCTTTTCTCCTTCTCTTATGTTTTCCTTTTTTCCTCATGTTTAAATGAAAGAAATGTTTTATTTTCTGTGTCTTTCAGTTCCTCTCCCTGATCTTTCTCAAAATCACCTTCACATTTTATTAGGACTCATTTAAAAAACAAAAGAACAGAACCTAAAATGATTAATCAAAATTAACAGCAACAGAAAATTCCTTTACTGCATTTTCTATTCTTTTTTTTTTTCTTAAAGATTTTATTTATCTATTTGACAAAGAGAGAGAGATCACAAGTAGGCAGAGAAGCAAGCAGGGGAGGAGGAAGCAGGCTCACCACTAAGCTGAGCAGAAAGCCTATTGTAGGGCTCCATCCCAGGACCCCGAGACCATGACCCAAGCGGCAGGCAGAGGCTTAACCCACTGAGCCATCCAGGCACCCCCGCATTTTTCCATTATAACCACAATTTTTAAAAAATATTTTATTTATTTATTTGACAGAGAGAGAGATCACAAATAGGCAGAGAATCAGGCAGAGAGAGGGGGAAGCAGGCTCCCTGCTGAGCGGAGAGCCTGATGTTGGGCTCCATCCCAGGACTTTGGGATCATGACCTGATCTGAAGACAGAGGCTTTAACCCACTAAGCCACCCAGGCGCCCCCTAACCACAATTTATTTTTAATTTATATTTTATTTATTTTCAGCATAACAGTATACATTATTTTTTTCACCATACCCAGTGCTGCATGCAATCCGTGCCCTCTCTAATACCCACCACCTAGTATCCCAACCTCCGCCACCACCCCCCCGCCACTTCAAACCCCTCAGATGGTTTTTCCGAGTCCATAGTCTCTCATGGGTCACCTCCCCTTCCAGTTTCCCCCAACTCCCTAACCACACTTTTTAACTGTACAATTTATCTTCACACATGTATGTATCTTACAAAGGTTGGTTAATTAGCCTTCTAAATTTTATCATCTTTTAATGATTTTTGAATCCACCCTCATCATTCCAACAAAAATTTTCTTTGTCAACATTAATAACTTATAGGACAACATAACCGTTTCATAGCCTATAATTTCTACATTGTATTTCTCATAAACATTGACCACTTAAAAGTTGACTGCTCTTTTTTTTTTTTTTTTTAAGATTTTGTCCATTCATTCATTTACTTTAGAGAGAGGGAGAGAGTACATGCAGGGGAAGGGAGGAGGGAGTGAGAGAGAATCTCAAGCAGATTTTGGACTTTTGGTTTCCAGAACTGTAAGATAATCTTTTTTGTTGGTATCAGCCAGCTTGTTTGTGGTGATTTGTTAGGACAGCTCATACCACACTTTTGGATATGATAAACAAATGATGAATTGAACAAGAAGTTGTAATGAAAGTTTAAAAACACTTTAACAGCTGCTTAATACAATTCAACTGTATGTGGGAAATTCACTGAGGAAGACAATATATTAGACAATATACTAAATCATAAACAGATTTTCAATTACTTTTAAAGGAAAATAGATATACACATATACGTTCTAGCTGTAACTATATTGCATTAAAAATCTATTAATAATAAATATCTAGGAAACTCCAAATATCTGGAAATTAAGAAAGACTTTTCTAAAGAATTTATGAGTCAAAAGGCCAGATGGACCATTTTTAAATAAATCATAATGAAAATACAGCATAACAGAAGTCATACTGCATCTAAAAGCATTCCATAGAGGGAAACGTATAATTGTAAAAACTCATCACTTAGGAAACACAGTTTAAAATCGGTTATTTAAATTTCACCTTTAGGGAGAGGGTGGTGCGGTTATGGACATTGGGGAAGGTATGTGCTATGAAGTGTGTAAACCTGGCGATTCACAGACCTGTACCCCTGGGGCTAATAATACATTATTATTAGCCTTAATAAAATAAAAAATTTAAAAATAAAAAAATAATAATTAATAATAAATGTCACTTTTATTATTTATTATATATAATTATATATTTAACATACTATATATTTATACATAGTTAAACTTCACCTTTAAAAAGTAGAGTAAGAAGAGTAAATGAAATTAGAAGCAAGCAAAAGAAAGGAAACAATATACTTTTCCTTCCCATTACCAAACTTCTAAAGCTCTAACTGCTCACAAGCCTTGCAGAATCTTTTTATCACTTGCCTCCTGAAAACATACCCCACTAATGGATAGAGTTCTGTACCACCCATCACACCTTCCTCTGGGGGTTGATGGTGAGCTTCTTCGAAGCCTTCTGCAGAGTGTGTAGAACTCTTTTGCTTGTGGAGGTGGAATAAAATTTCTCTTCTGGGTCAACAGGAAGAAAACTTAAAATTGAAGCAACTCAGAGCTCATGGCCAGAGCTGAGAGATGGTAGTCCCGAAACCACCTCTTAAAAAATATGAAGTTAGAAGGGAGAAAGCTAAAACTCTATCAATTTCTCTACATTAAAAAAAAAAATCTGTGCAACATACCACTAAAATCCAAGAGAATAGCAGACATAACAGCAGACATGATCAGAGAGACATTTTGCCTTCTCTTTTTTCTTCTTCAAATATTTAATTTTTTTGATACTAAAAATATGTATTCTGAGGGTTTTTAATATCAATGAAATATCAATAATAATACAGGTATTTTGGAAATTTTACCAAAGTACTTACTGAAAACATCATTGCTATTTTATCTTGTGTGAAAAGTCTATAAACTGCTCATGGGTAAATATATCACCTCTAGTTTGGTTGTAATATTCAAAGCCAACAGAAATTGCACATCCTGCACAGTGCTAAATAGCAGTGGACATTTAATGACAGCATGGGCTTACAAGAGATTTGTATAGCAGGATGCCTTAAAAAAATGAGTTCACTCTTCTCCATCCTCTGATCTACTGCAGGGCTCCCTGTAGCTAAAATAGATGAGAGAACAGAAAGCACTGAATACCCACTGCCTTAGTCCATTCTTCTTAGAACCTTAGCACAAAAAGCAAGTGGGAAAGATCTACAGGACAACAGGGAGATATTCAGTATAATCTACTATGTAAAATTTCAGGATTGGATCTACAGGACAATAGGAAGATATTCAGTACAGTCTACCAGGTAAATTTTCAGGATCTACTTTTTAAATTTTTTTCTATAATAAAAGTCTCGTCCCTAATTCAGAGGAAGCACCAGGTTTCAAACACAACTATATTAACTGTTGATGTTAACTCAGCCAAACCCCTATCTGAAAATTAAATGTTTGCCACACACAATGGTTTTATACAAGATTAGGAAGTATGGGTGCCGGGGTGACTCAGTGAGTAAGCCTCTGCCTTCAGTTCAGGTCATGATCTCAGGGCCTGGGTTCTGGCCCCACACTGGGCTCTTTGCTCAGTAGGGAGCCTGCTTTCCCCTCTCTCTCTGCCTGCCTCTCTGCCTACTTGTGATCACTTTCTCTCTCTGTCAAATAAATAAATTAAATTAAATTAAAAATCTTTAAAAAAAAGATTAGGAAGTAAAACAGAGATGATGATAAGAAGTGAGTAATATGGATTATAGATCCCACATTGTTCCTACCACTGATGCGGACCTAACAGCTAATCATGTCTGCCTTTTTCCACTACTCATTCAAATGTCCCCTTAGTATCTTCTAACACTTTGTAACATCTACTTTACCTGATCATGTGGATCCATACCTTTATTCATACAGTATCCAATTCCTTGTGGTCTTTTCTTTATTGGATTTCTGAACTTTTTCTTTGACTAATATTAATAAGCAAGAGAATAATAGTAGGCACCCCAATTAGTCTCATTTGTTTACAAACATTTTGCTCCATATTAAAGTGCAAAAATGTTCACAATACTCCACTTTCCCCATGTGCACACATCTTTGCATTGTAATATTGCAACTCCTTCCATCGATAAAATGAATCTTTTCTTTATCCTTTTAATATAGGTTAGACTCTGGACTTGTTTGAGCAATAAATACATGGGAATTAATTTTGTATGAGGTTTGAATCCAGGCTTCAAAATATCTTGTTTGTTTCTGCCCTCGTTCCAGGAATTTTGCTGAACATGTCATTTGAACAAGGCTCTACTAGCCTACTAGAAGATGAGAGACTATCTGGAGAAACTTGGCTAAAACCCAGTCAACACAACAGAAGCAAAGCTTACTTACTGCAAAGTCAACATCAAAGCTGATTTTTAAAGATGCTTGAATGAGCTCAGCCGAGATCAGAATTACCCAGTTGAGATCAAACTGCTGATCATCTGAATCATGAGTTTAAAATTAGATTTTTTATGCTTGTGAGTTAATATCTCTATATTTTTTTCATTTTCTCTTAATTTACAGCATAGACCCAAATATTCCCAGATAGAAAAAAGCTGTCATGACGGTGAAGAGAGTGATCGTAATCTCTGTCTGCAGGTCCTTTGATATAAGGAGCCCAAATGGTGACAAATATCACTGAATCCCCTTAGAAGCATTTCAAACTTAGTTACTATGCTCTTTAAAATCCAATGGTCTTGAAGAAAGGGAGTGCGGCTTCTTCTTTTGAGTTATTTAGTGTAATAATTGGTGGATCCCAATTTGTGGATCCTTGTTATAAGGGAAGCAGCATGACATAAATTAACCATTGATTTAGGGCATATGTTCAATAATGTTACACCAAACTCCAATTTTCTCAATCACACGTCTCCAGCTAGCACCATAACTAGCTCTTCAGCATACCAGTCAATCATTCTACTAAGCCAGCTCTTTATGGGTCAGGGAACACAAAATAAAACAAATGAAACCCATGCAATGAGCCCACTGTTACACTTCTTTGGTCAAACATGATATGTGTGTTGATGGATAAAGAAAGGTAAAGTTTCATATTTGGTGGTGTTCAAAGAGTTTCTGAGGGCAATAATGGCTAATCTGTACTCAGAATACAAGTGAGAAGAGAGACCTTCCATTTGTATGATATTTGGAGTCCAATGTGGTTGATCTGCCACCTGGTAGTTGGCAAGAATCCTACCAAGAGAGTGCCATGTCAAGCAAAATGATGGCCAATGCAGGTCTGGCAACAAGGCATTTCTGCAACCAATAATCTCTATAGAGGAAAGCCCAAGTTTTTCAGATTATGTGCAGCCCTAGGTATAGGCTAATGGAAAAGTAATTAAGTAGCAGCATTAGACACCATGGAAATCTGGTCAACCAACTTACTGCTAATACAGTTTAATCACACCTTCCAAAACTTATCAGGCCTACTCTCCTGATAAGTTTCTATTTCTATTTTATAAAGGGATATTTATGTACCCATCAAATTGTGTAGTTCATTGGATAAACTATTAATAATGTTATTATAGGTGATGATGGCTTCATATTCACTTGGTATACACACTAATCTGTCTTGTAGTCCCTACTGGACAATTAACAAGTCAGAGAATCTGTTGGTAGAAAGAAAGTGTGACCTTCTCCAAAACCCTGGGGGTCCATGTTGTATTTCCCCTATGGGTTTACTAAAGATTCTATACAACATGTTTGTTTTCTCAACACTTAAAATTAGCTGGGTCTAAAAATGGCAGGGAAGTTTACAGGTAACTGCTGAAAAGGCATTATTTGACTCATAATCAATTGCATCTGGCAGCCTTAGAGATTTTTCAGTACATGAATATAAGAAGCATCTGAAATGTGGTGAATGTTCTCTCTCGAATCCAAATAATGTTCCTCTTTCTCCAGGATTGATTGCACAGAGTTGGAGCAACTTGACTCTGACCTTAAAATGGATACTTTATACCATGGAATCCTTGAAACTCCATTAATTTGGCAGGCCCTTGAGCTTTCTTAAGTAGAATTCTAAGACAACTAGATGAACATTCCTCTAAGTATCCGGTATTACACCTATGAATATTATTACTGCATATTATTTTTGATAATCTCTAACATTTACATTAACCAACAGACTTTTTATCAGCCAAATAGGCAAATTAAGAGGAGATGTAGAAATCAGCACCCATTGCATCTCAAAAGACTTCAATTGGTATGCTGACCTCTGCAATTCTCCCTAAAAATGTGGCATTGTTTTCAGTTTACTATTGTGGCTAAAGGAAAGAGGGACTCAAACATGATGGCTTCAGTTTGTGTGTTTTTACCATGTCTCTTACTCCATGGTTTAGAATACCCAAATGTAAATCCTACCATGTGGTAAACATGTAAGTTTCAACTATTCATCTCAGAACTGAGAAATAATTTGAGGAGGAAACAAACCATAGTCCTATTGAAACTACTGGGACTCAGACCAAGAATCCATTTACTAGATGACTGCCACAGATCTTTACACTGAATGAAAAACCAAAGTAGCTTTTGAGGTAACCAAAGGTCAGCTCACATTCAGAGTCTACATCTAACAACTCCAAAAAGGTTATTAGAATAACCATTACTGTGGACAAGTGAGTTTTCTGCTCAGCAGACCTCAACAGACCTAGAACTAGTTCTTGTTACATATGTCAAGCAGTACTTTTAGCCGCTGAATTTCTCTTTAATTTCTAGGTGCCCTGAGATCATTTAACCATTGTCACAAATCCTTGCGCTTAAAACACCTAATTAACTTTGTGCCAGTGTAGTTTAATTGTGGTAATTGCATTCATGCTGTCCCTGATGGTTTACTATTGCCAACTGGCCTCTACATCCCTAGGTTCTATTATTATCACGACATCAGGATGCCTGTATCTAGGCAAGGATTAGGGAGTCATTCCTCAAAAGGCTTAATAGATGGTAATGGAAGGCCCTTCTGGGAGGTATTCTTAGGGGCAGTTGAGCAATGTGCACTTAATTGATTCACTTCAACTTTCCCATAGTCCCATATTCATAGCTCTTCACACTGCATTCACTGCAATATCACAAGGAAATTGCAATGTTTTGATGTTACTAATTAATGTCATCACTGAGCCTGCCTTTGAATAACCCATCTAGTAGACTATTACTTCCTATGAATCAAATCAAGATTTTAAAGCTTAAATACTTTTCAATATATTTGACTGAATCAAGTCTCTGTTATTTTTCCTTGACTCTATTGCACTAGAATCACATCCACAATTGCTCCCAGTCTTATGCCAGGACAAATCACAGAAATATTACATTTTTTTTCAATGTCAAGGTGATTTTCTCTGAGATCAGGACTTGTACTTCTTTAGCAGGATTTTATTAGGTTTGATTTTCATTAGAGACTTGAAGACAATGAAAGAATCAAAAGTAATGTGGGTACATCTAAGAAAAACTGACCTCAGCTTGTGAAGATAATACCCTGATTTTAATCACTGAAATGTTGGCATGAGGAGATCAGATCCCTAGGTAGAAGTGGGGGGAAGTGAAATTTAGGAAAATTTGGAATTTCAAGCTCTTTAAGTTCATTATTATTATAGGAGCTGAGTGAACTCTTCAAAGATTTTGGAAATTTCTCTGGTTTCTATACATATTAATTGTATATGGATAACTCTTAAGTTTTTGTTCTCTGTGTTCTCTAGAACTGTGCAAAGAAATCAGGTGAATCTACTATCGTTATAATCACTCCAGTTGCCATAGCAACTAAATACCACAATGACTTGTTCTCTAAATGTTATGCCTTCTACCTATAATTCATCCTAAGTAACCACTGGTAATGATTTGAGCAATTTTAAGACCTCTTATACTACAGATTAATCCCGTTTGCTCCAGTAATGTGGCTTGAATATGTGTTTGCCTTCAGTATTTGAACAACCCAACAGAAATTCATGTTTCCTAGGTTATTTGTAATACCAATTTTTATATCAAATGCAGTCACAATTGGATAAATATAGCACTATAAAATAATGATCATTACAAAGGATTAATTTGCAAAGGTGTGGGTGGGGTGAGGGCAAATACAAAGTCTAATGTACAGACCTATAGCTAGCATAGTTGGAGTTATCACTGCCTGCAAATCTGAAGGAACAAAGGGAAGGTCGAGTTACTAGAATTTAAAACAAGAGTGTGAAATAGGGTAAGTTAACCTTGAGAGGAGCTGTGACCTTCTGCCCAAGGAACACAACAAATTGAAGCCAAACTCACAAGAGGAACTAGGGAAATAAATACTTGGATTCATCTGTAAGGCAGAGGGCACAGGAGCACGCTGATATAACTAATCATGGAGACCGCCTATTGAGGCAGAGAAAAGAAGGAAATAGAGAATGAATCTAAAGAGCAAATGGAAGGCATCCTGTATGCCTTTATAATACTTCTATTCAAAATAAATATGCTGGAGCTGATCATAACTGAGATCTCAGGGGCTAGAGTTAATGATACTTGAAATAAGAATGCATGACTGGTATTTCTGAAAGTCCTACGGGGATATCATTACAAATACATATACAGATATACAACATTTACATATATGCATGTAGGTACACACAGACACACATGCGTGCACACACATGCACACACATTTTATAAAAGAGGTATATTCGACACCCCAACTAGGATCAGGGCCTAGAGTTGCAACATCATTTGCTGGACCCAAGAAGCAGAACTTACTACAACAGTAAAGATGTGATCACATTGTTTTTCCAAACCTAGTTCCACAGATTATCAATTGATATTGATGGCCAATCATTTTCAGAGGCAAAGGATTGAGCAAAGACATGTTCTTGCAACTAATACCAGAAATCATGGGCATATGGGAAATGTTTAAGTACATAGGCATTCCATTTCTAGAGCTTCTACACCATCTTCCTATGGGTCATGATTCTCCTCTTACCCTCACACATGACTCAACTCTTTTAGGGTGTTTTATTTGTGGTAGTCTGTTATATCCCACTGTTATCTTGGGGCCAGCAACCATTTAAAACACGGGCAGCCATTTAAAAAACTTAGGCTTAGTCACTATTTAGTACTCTAACTTCAGAATTATATCTTTAAACAGGTGGACATTTATTCACTCAAATTATTTAATATAGCCATGCATTACTCAAGTCCATGAGTTACTCACTTTTAATTCTTGACTAGAGTTAAAATGAAAATAATGTTCCACTTTCGAGGCAGAACAAAGCATATATTTGTAAATTCCGGTCATTGCTTAATTAAGCTGAAACATGTGCTGAATATGTACATGGTGTCAGGCGCTCTTCTTGTCAGTAGTGATACAATAGTGACCACAACAGTTAAAAAAATCTCTGCCGGGCGCCTGGGTGGCTCAGTGGGTTAAGCCGCTGCCTTAAGCTCAGGTCATGATCTCAGGGTCCTGGGATCGAGTCCTGCATCCGGCTCTCTGCTCAGCAGGGAGCCTGCTTCCCTCTCTCTCTGCCTGCCTCTCTGTCCACTGTGATCTCTCTTTGTCAAATAAATAAATAAAATCTTTAAAAAAAAAAAAAATCTCTGCCCTCAGCGGGGCATTTGGGGAGTAGGGAAAGAAAAAATAAAACAAGATGGGATCAGGAGGGAGACAAACCATAGGAGACTCTTAATTTCACAAAACAAACAAAGATGCTGGGGGTTTTTAGGGGGGTAGGGAGAAGGTGTTAGGTTATGGACATTGGGAGAGGGTACGTGCCATGGTTAGTGCTGTGAAATGTGTAAGTCTGATGATTCACAGTTGTGTACCGCTGTGGCAAATAATACATTATATGTTAATAAAAATATTTTTAATAAATCCCTGCCCTCATGGAGCATCCATGTTCATGGTTATCTCTATTCTATTGAATTGCAAGAGCCTCTGGTACCAAAATGAATGCACACACTTTGTTAGTTGTGGCATCTGAGATCAAGAAAGTATACAAACAAGTAAGTGGGTGTGGATATTGTGAGCAATGGAAAAAAGGAGCCAATGGCCTAATTGAGCTTTTATGCAAAGAGAACAGAGAAATTACAGAAACAGTATGTGATAATGGTAAATGACTTGAAAATTTCAGTAAATATTTTTTAAATAACTCAGGTGCCACACTCAGATGGAGCGCTGGGTGTGGTGCATAAACAATGAATGCTGGAACCCTGAAAATAAATAAAATAAAATAAAATGATAAAAAAAATAAAAAGTAGACATAAAAAAAGAAATTAACATCTTGATATGTATCTTAATTTTTTTCATCTCTACAGATACATATTTATGTATTTACATACACATACATAAGTATAGATATCTAATCATCTGTTTGTGCAATACAGATACATTCTTTTTTCCCAAGTATGACATATTATGACATACCCTTTCCTAATAGCACATTTTTATCTTATCTAATTAATGCTTTTAAATATTTCTATTATAAACTGTTCTCATTAATATACTTCACATACACTCATTTACTTCCAGGCTCAATTAGCTCCTTTAGTTGAATACTTAAAACTGAGAATGCATTGTAAACATTATATACGGTAAAATTGCCTGCCATAGGCGGATTTTGAGATACTTATCAATATACTTTATACTTTTGACTTTTTTCCAATCAAGAAAAATTTATTTATTTATTTTCCAATCAAGAAAAATTTATTTCAGGGGCGCCTGGGTGGCACAGTGGGTTAAGCCTATGCCTTCAGCTTGGGTTGTGATGTCAGGATCCTGGGATCAAGCCCCACATTGGGCTCTCTGCTCGGTGGTGAGCCTGCTTCCTCTCTCTCTCTCTGCCTGCCTCTCTACCTACTTGTGATTTCTCTCTGTCAAATAAATAAATAAATAAATCTTTAAAAAAAAGAAGAAGAAAAAAGAAAAATTTATTTCAGTTTGCTCACTTTTTCTCATACGTTTCATAGATCTTTGTGAGTTTTGTTATATGTAATTTCTTATAAACCCGTTAATTTTTTCATAGATACTTTTATGACTATACAGTTATTCTGAATATTCTAACAACACTGTATTAAAGAAGGTAGTAAGATGATTGCCTTATTTTGTATTAATGAAAAATATATGGAGTTTACAAAAGTTCATATTATTTCCTGTTTCCCCATTACTGACAACAATAAAAACTTCAAAAGAGTAGATATAGCTATGATCTGAAATAGAGACACAGGGAAAAAATAAAATTATGTTCTGTTTGTGAATGTAATGTTAATTATCATTATTGATATTAAATAATACCTATCAGAGGTGCTGCCTCAACAACTACTAACAGCAAAGTGATCACCAGAATCAGTTATTGTTTATCATGTATGTATTATATGTCAGCCACTGCTAATGAGTTCACATTATTTTTTAAATGCCATTTAATAAAAAATAAGTACTTTTTAAAAAGTATCCATTTATCAATTAACATTGTGAATTCCATTGATATATTTGACCGTAATCATTATTCATCTAGAGAGAAATGTATGTTAAAAGTATATAAAAGTTTTTATCAGCCAGTTGGGTATACTAATTCACATCAACAGATGGCAAATAGATGTCAGGATATGAACAAAGTGTATAGAAACAACAATACCAAAACTACTCTGACCTTTCCTTTCAAAATCACATGGGAAAAATTACCTTTTAATTAATGTTCACTCTTACAGTGGGTCTTTCTCTGTAATGTTTTTCTAGATGCTTTTAGTTGTAGCACTGAAATTTCTGTGGGTCATGGAGTTACCCTCCAAACATTAGAGCTACTTAAATGACATCAAGAAAAGCACTTAAATTTGGTCTCTCAATTGAGATAATAACTTAGTACCAAAAATTTATTGAGTACTTACCTGTGGGAAGCCCTGTACTAAGTGCTTTATCTATTTTATGCATCATTCCTTTTGGTGTTAAAATAATCCACTTTGGTGATACAGAAAATAAGGCTCAGAAATTTAAGTAACTTACTTCAAATCCTACTTTTACTAAGGCAAAGTGAAAGCCTGACTTTTTAGATTCTAGTGCCTGTGCTTAGACCTCTCCACTCCACTGTACATGTTTAATAATATAGCTTACGGAAACAAAAAAAAATCTGTGTTTAGTAATGCAAATAATAAGTAAAATCTTACTTTTTCATAGGTCTGTACACTGCATGAGAGTAGAAATATTGTAATTTGACTATCTTTACAGAACCTTGAACTGTACTTGGTACTTTTTACTGGCTAACTTGAATCACAGCAATATACAGAAACTGACTCTCTCACATAGCAGGGGTTTGCAGAAGTAAAGCAGAGTTTTATTCAGAAAACCAGGATTTGAACGTGTGTGTGTGTGTGTGTATGCGCGCACATGTGTAAATGATACACAACTGCATTCAGAAGTCCTGAGATGAAGCTACTCCTCATCACTTTCTAACTGTTGACCTTAGATGAATAATAATGCTTCCTAACCTTAACAATAAAATAACAACAATAAATCATTTAAAAGGGTCATTGAGAATATCAAAGTTGATAATGTAAGAGAAAGTGGTTTATAAAATGCAAACCAATCTACAATCACTTGTGATAATTATTATTACATCTTTGTTGTTCTAAATAGTTTAAATATTGTAGCCAGGGAATCATCCCAAAGGTGGCAGGAGATACATTTGTTAGGAACAAAAGACCTTTGAAAAGGGAATGAGATGAGACTCTTCTGTATGGAGTTTCCAGCAGTGCTAGAAGATAACATCTGTCTAATATTCATAAGAGTCATACAGCCTGGCAAAGAACAGCAAAATGAATGAGTTTGCTAATGAGCTCTAATTAACCTGTTTGGGTGGAAAATTTGGTTTAATTCAGCGGATCTACCACATGCTGACAGACTGAATTTTAACAGTAAGTGACTTTCACTAATTTAATTGATCAGTTTGAATCTCTAAGCATTTTTTGGATCATATGCATACAGATTCAATAACTAGCTACAACCCTAAAAATTTTTAAAGGGAAGATGTATTATTGTTGTTTTGGTTATTGTTAATAAATATTATAATATTGTTAATACATATTATAACAGCACTTTTACTTTTCAACTTACAGGTAATACTTATAATTCAAGTAATTCTTGAAGAATGACAGTTGTCTGTGTTTCTATCCTTACAAAGATAGATTGTATTAGTGATTTAATACATGTTTTAGATGTTCTGGTACAGAAGACAAACACCTTTGGTACAAATGGATAATTTATTCAGCTTTGTGGTTTTTTTATGATAAAAAATACACTGAATGAATTTGGTCCATTTGAACTGTAGTATTCTTCACACCTTGGGTTTTGCTGATTTGCATATATTGATGCAGTTCAACATGTTTCTTTGTCTTTTGTATTTTCTGTAAATTGACATCTGCACCCAGAGACTGGGTCAGTATTAGATTTTATTTCCTTGACAAGACTCAAATTTTGACTACTGGTGGCATATGGTTGAACTGCAAGAGGTAAATAATATCAGATTGTTTCTACATTGTAACGTTAAGAGCCATTGATGCTTAATATCTGTGTTCATAGATTTAGTTTGTATCTGCTTCATTTATCTACTGTGTTGGTATTCTAGTTCTATAATTACTTTCTTATTTTCTAATTGATATTCTATTACAAAGAGATACATCTTCTCATTTACTCTCTCATTACTCAATCTATTGCAACTACTGTCATAATTAAAGTTCAAAATGTTACATCTAATATGACTAAAGGGACTAATGAAACTCTCATATTGTCGACTCCTATGTCTCTTCAGTATGTCCCTGGAAACAACACTTGTGAAATGATCCAGCACTTTGTTCTAACATCACCTTTTATATTTGCTTCCCTGGAAAATATATCTGGAATCAGCTATCTCTATGACTTGGGTATCTTCAGTGAGGCAAAAAAAAAAAAAATTTTTTAAAACTATAGTGTACGTGTTTAGATGCTCATTGCTACTGAATGGGTAGTTGTCTCCAGGTCTTTTCAAAACAATTCTCATAAGTTATTACGAGTTTTTCCAATTCAAATTAAATACAACAGTCTGTAATGAGTTTTACTAAAACTCACTCTATTACATCTGTGTCTTTCTTTCACACCAGCTTGCTGATTATGAAAGATACAGGGGATGATAAAATTAGATCATTCCATAATTACTATTTTTTTCCTCCCATTTAATGATGATTTAGTCAGAAGTCACAGATCCTTTGTCACTCTAGTATCTTTTGTTTATTTGAATCTCATTGCCTTGTAAATTTCTCAGGAGGAGCTCACAGTCAGTTTGTACTCTTACTTAAAAGTTTTACTGGATATATAATTTCTGCCTTACATCTTCATACTAACACAAAAAATTACTATGAATACATTTGATGATAATTATTTTTAATTTCACAAGCATATGTTCTTTCTAAATGCCCAAAGGATTTTTTTTCTTTAAGCTAATGAAAATTTGCTTTAACAAACCAATATCTTCAGGGGTGTGGTGTACTGTTTCAATTGTATTCTCAAATTTTTCAGGAAGTTCTCTTGAATTATAATAGTTTGTATCCTTGCATTCCCTTTAATTTTTTTTCTTCAAGGAATCCTATCATTTGCATGCTACTTATTAACCAAAGTAGTGGCTTACTATCTTTAATATTTGTTGCTTTCTCTCAAATAATTTTTTATCTCAATAACCTCTCTTTTCTAAAAAAAAAAAAAGGGAAATATTTGTTTTACCTTTCAAATTAAGGATCTATTACTTATTAAGGCATGTTTTATGTACATTTTGCATGTAGTGTGATGTAGAGGTCAAAATGATTTTTTAATCTATCAAACAGCATACTACACAGCAGTGAGAAGGAATAATCTACAAAATAGATAGATTTCAATGGTATCTAATGGTGAAAATATTTTGGACTAAAAGCTTCCTTTTCTGTAAAACAACTACACTATGTACCAAGTATCCAGTGGATTATTTAGTAGAAAACCACCAAAACTTTAGGACTGTAACAAAATTGCTGTTTGGTTGAACATAATTAGTTTGCTCAGGGGATTCAAGAGACTATAATCATTGAAACCCTGAAGGACCTAACCATAAACTAATAAACTAATAAAATAATAAAGGATCTCCCATCACCAATAAGTGTCTTACAAGATTCTCCTGGAAGTCTACTAAACTAAAACAGCACTAAATTTGGAAAATTGACTATATAAAAGTAGGTGTTTCATCAGCTCATGACATTTATTATTTCTGTCATATTTCATTGGTTGTAATTCAGTCATGTGGCTAAAACCACGACAGTCTGGGAAAGTCAGTCCAACAGGATGCCCAAAACTAAAAGGATACAGATTTAGTGAAAAGTCAATGTATAATTTTCTAGAGCTCCCAGGAAAATTATCATAAACTGAGTGACTTACAAAACAGAAATTTATTCTCTCAAGTTCTGAAGGCCAGAATTCTGAAATCAAAATATCAGTAAAACTATGCTCATTCCAGAGTTCCAGAGAAAATATGTCTTTCCCTCTTCCAGTTTTCAGTAAGTGTTGGTAGTTTTTGGCATTCTTTGGTGCGTGCCAGCATAAATCCTATCTCTGTTCCTCCCTTCACATGGCCTTCTGTTCTGTGCACCTCTCTGTCTCCAAATTTCCCTTTCCTTAGAAGGACAATAGCCTTTGGAATTAGGGCCCACACTAATCCAGCATGATAGTCCCTGTTTCCAAATAAATTCATATTCACATGTACCCGGGTTCAGGAATTCAACATACCTTTTTGGAGGACACAATTCAACCCACAGTAGTATGATAATCACTGCCAAACTGAATTGTGACTTTAACCTTGAAATCCTTTCTCATGAATAATCATAAACTCTCCTTTATTCAAAAGAAAATACCAAAGATGTTATCTGAATAAAAACCTTCCCAGTTGTGAATACTCTCTTCAATATACTACAGTTCCAATTTTATCATTCTATCAAGATCATATTGTCACATTTTGCTATCGAATGAGGACTACAGAGAATGTGATAAGTTCTTTTCCTTTCTCATTAATGCCCTGCCAGTAGCATGTGAATATCTTCAGAAGTTTAAAATTAAAATAGAAATCAATAAAACAGTATATTTTTCACAGATAAAATAATGATATCACTAAATTACATTTTGAAGTCTGGCATCACACTTTCGAGTTGATTTTTGGGTTTGGAAAAAGAAATTATTGTTAAAATTTCTGAGAGCAACCAAGGGGTAGGCTGGGGAGTTGAGAAATAGTATTCCTGATAGTGATTCCACTTGGCAGCTACTCATGGGTATGATTTTCCACTGTTTGCATATGAAACCTTAATAATATTGACACTATTTTTATAGTGTGTAGCTTTTACTTACTCTCTAGATTAACAGGGCTAACCTTTTCCCTATACTTCAAAAATGTATACAGTCTTTTTTTTTTTCTAGTGATAGGGCAGTTAGCAGATGAAAAATAAGCAGCAGTCATTAATGCGAGTGTATATGAAGGTTTTCCAAGTGACCCATGGACAGCAAGATTTAAAGTAAATCAATTTCCAAATCCTCAATTTCTGCATATTATATATATTATACATTATATCTTAAAATCAATATGCCAAAGAACAGATTATTGTTCAAGATTTTATGGTGGCTCTTTTCTCACCTCTCCTTCTACACGTAAGCATCTCCTATTTGGCAAAACAAAATTCTCAACTCTTCTGAATCTCACTGATGTGCACTGTACCCAGTGGACAGCAAAATAAGAACATTTGTCATGTTTAACAAGTTACAGTATTAATTCATAGGATAAACATCATCAATTTCCATTTTCTGTGTTTTCCAGCATTTTTTTGCTTTTAAAATAGCTGGAGGAGGATATAATCCAATTGTAAACTGATAGATAATTTTTAAAAATTATCATTCACTATATAATTTTTGTCTAGAGTTTGAAAACCGTTCGAAGAAATAAGTGGCATTGTTATAGGAAAACATATTTTATTCTTATGGTCTTACTTATTTAAGCAAAGGTTTACATCATTTATAGATATGAGACCTAAAAGTGAAGAATTACATTCATACTGAAAACTGTCTCATTCTAAAATGTAAAGACTATTATTTATAACGTCTAAAATTAAAGAAAAATACATAGACACAATAAAGCAAACCTGAAACTTCTACCTAATTAGGGTGTGGGTTGCAAATAAGAAAGAGGGATGTCCCTTATTCATGTTAATTTGACAGGTTGCATCAATATAACCTAATCTAGATTTATCTTCTATAGAGTTAAGATGATACTAATGTTAATAAGGCATCATTGAAAATTGTGGAATAAAAAATTCCAAACATCTACCCTTTTATAAAAGCAATAGAAAAAAAAACTGTCAAAATTTATGGGCAGCAAGCTTTTGGAACTCTGGAACCTAGTCAGTAGTATGCAGCAACCATAAAAACAATTATTCAAGAGAAAATAGTTGAATCTTGGGGGAAGAAAACCAGTGGTACTTTGTGGTACTTTAACTTACTATAGCCCATGGCCTACTCTTAGCTCAGTGGTGACCTTGTAAAGTTCTGCCTGCATTTCCAGAAACAGTACCAGAAGGAACTTAACAGATCTCACTTTCAAAGAACTGTAATTATATGTTTTGTCTGGGGGTTCCCTGGAAGACTTGGCTCAAAGAATTCCCTTTATTTTGACCCAAGCTGAACAAGCCCAGTACCAAAGCTGCTACTCAGGGTATGTTTGAAGAAAACATGTAGCACAAATGTTTTGGTTTCATTTGAGGCAATGGATCAAATTTCAATCTAACAAGAGAATAAACAAGAAGCTTGAAGAATTAAATGCTTCAGGGAATAAGGGCCTCGAAAAGCTCTGATATATTCCTAGGAATGTAAGGCCAGGTACGTGTCTAGGATTATATGCACACTCAAGACAGTCTTCAGGAAGCCCTAATCCCTCACCCTGGTTGATCTTGAGGCTATATGAAAGGAGGAACTGAAAGATAAGGCAGAGTTGTAAATGACCTGTCCATTTACAAACACATACACAGAGCCACTCTGCAGAGACCGGGAAATATTTATTTTGCTCTAAGTATTTATGCATTTGGTCGGTCTGACCACGAGAAGGTCACTAAACAAGTGGAAGCAAGATTTCTTTAGCCACATGCAACAAAGAACAGAGAATTTACAAAATGAGTTTGGAAAAATCATTAAACAGATAAAATAACTACAATAGGGGAGAGATTATCTGATTTTGCCACATTCTAATTTTCAAAATATACACAAAACATTAAGGAAATCAGAAAATATAGCCCAGGCACCAGAAAAAGTCAAAAGAAATAAATTGTCCCTGAGAAATCACAGATGTTGGATTGAGTTTTCAAATACTTTAAGTCAGGGGCACCTGGGTGGCTCAGTGGGTCAAATACTTTAAGTCAGTCATCTTAAATATATTCAAATAGCTGATGAAAACCATATCTAAAGGAGAAATAGAATGCATGACTCAATAGTTTATTATGAATTATGAATAATTAATTATGCCTCACCAAACAAAGATACCAATAAAGACATAAAAATTACAAAAAAGTACCAAATAGAAATTCTGGACTTGAAAAGTATAAGAACCAAGCTTTGAAAAAAAAAAAATCTAGAGGACCTCAATAGCACATTTGAGCAGATTAGACCAGAAGAATCACCAAACTTCAAAATAGGTCAGTCGGATTACCCAGTCTAAGAAAAAAAAAAAAATTTTTTTTTCAAGAAAAAAATAAATAGAACCTAAGGGACTTAGGGAATTCTATCAAGCATGTTAGTATATAATTAGCTATACTCTTCAAATATGATGAAAAATATTAATATACACATCCAAGAAGATGAAAGAACCCTAAGTAGGAAAAGCTCATATATCTGCACAGACACATATCATAATCAGATTGTAGAATGACAGAGAATCTGGAAAGCAGCAAGAAAAATGTTATTCATCACACACAAAGGAACCAAATAAGACTGACAGCTAACGTCTCATCAAAGCCATGTAGGTCAATTGGCAGGCAATGTGCAGAAAGAAAACTGTCACCCAATAACTCTCCATCTGACAAAATCGTTCCTCAAATATGAAGGAATAATCCCCTCCCCTTTGAATATGGGTAGAACCTGTGAATATGATATTACTCCTTTGACTAGGTTATACTATACTGTACAATTGGTTTTAATAAAGAAATATTTTCAAAGCACATCTACCCTACTCACAAGAGCTCCTTAAGAGCACACAATTTCTCCAGGTGGTGGCAGAAGTGACGTCGGAGACATTCAAATCATGAGCAAGATCCAATGCCATGAATGTTCTCCATTGCTGACAAGGAGAAGGCCATGTGACTAGGACCTCCATGCAGCTGCTAGGAATGGAGAGTGTTTCCTGGCCAACACTAACAACAAAATGAGTGCCACAGTCCTACGACCCCAAGAAACTGAATTCTTCCAAAACCCCAGTGAGCTTATAAATGTATCTTTCCAGTTGACAGCCTGTAGATAATTACATAGTTCAGCAACATCTTGATTTCAGCACTATGTGACCCTGAGCACAGGACCCAAATAAAGCATGCCAAAATTCTAAGACAGGGAAAATGTGCAATAATAAATTTGGGTTATTTTCAACTGCTAAATTTGTGTTATTTGTTATGTAACAATAGAAAACGAATACACCCTGCGTTATACCTTTTTGTCATGAACTCATTGAAACTGATGGAACTGTAAGCTCACTGAACTCCATGACAAGGTCTCTTCATCTGATGTTTTGACCCAAACATGGACACAAGACCACCCTTGGTTCTTAGCAAAGATGAGACTGCCTGGGACATAGTTTCTTTCTTCTTTTATTTATTAATCTGTAGGGAACAGATTTTTAATCACCCAACTTCTCTGTAAATAAAAATCTAATAATAAAAATCTGTAATAAAAATAAAAATATGGGCACAAATTCAAATGTTTAACAAGAGATACTGTGAAAACTTCCCAGCCATTTTTACCCTCATCTACACTGTTCTGACTTAGCCCTCTCAATAGGTAACCACTGCAATTAATTTCCTGATATTCTTCTAAAGTTATTCTAAAATGCGTATCTGTAGAAAAGACTGTTAATCAGTAACAATAGTCATTCTCCCCTTCTTAATACTAGAATTTTCGCTTGGGCACATGATTATCAATGAGCTGGAAAAATTTCCTCTCCTAGGAGGGGAAATCTTATGTTCCCTTTGTTATGTCCTTTCTCATGGCCATGAGAACAACAGTAGAATAGTACTGAAGTCCCAGTAAGACAAGCTGGAAATCTGATGCTAGCATAGTTCTTCACGGTCTTTCTGCACTCAAGTTTACTACTCCCTCTAGATTCTGTGTATAAATACGTCTTCCCTCTTTGGCTTGCTATGTTGTTCAGGTACTGAAGTTCTGCAGAAGCATCCTAATATGTCTTCCTGCCTCGAGTCTTAATGCTTTTGTTCCTCAGACTATTTTGTAGTCACAGTGAATAAAAACACAAATTTGATCTGAATGTCTCTCTCCATTCACTTTAAAAGCCTCCAGTGGCTCTAAATTGCTCAGATCAAGTTTTAAAAGGCTTCACAGGCACCTGTGGCTCTAATTTGTTTCTTGTCGCAACCCACTTCAGACTATTCTCTCTCCCATTTACCTCATGCTACTACCACATCGAATCCTATTCTCCATTCTATATCAAAGTCTTTTGTGTTGGTTTTGTATCAGGAACTACAATTTTTTTTATGCCTGAAATAGCTTTTTTTTTTTTTTTATTCCTTTTGTCTTACTAACTGCAAGAAAGGCCATTATTTATTCATTCTTACAGAAGGGGAACACATTCAATATAAATTATAATTAAAAAGATATATAGGCCAATATTATATGTTAACTAGCTAGAATTTAAATACAAACTTGAAACAAAACAAGGACATTTATGAATCAAACACCCATATAATCCCCTCCCACACCAAGAGATTAAAAAGACGGTATTCCGGTATTCCAGTGTTTGATTTTCCTAGATGCCTTGGCTAACCTTTTCTTTTTTTAAATCTTTTTAAAGCTTATCAATGTAGTTTACATTAAATTATTTATAAATTATAAAATAATTATTTGAAGTTGTAACCTTAAGTTATTTATAATTTTATACTGATCCCTTTTATCTGAAATCATAGCTTCTTTTCACCTCATAAATTTGTTTTTAACCAGCACACAAAATGCTATATATTTTACTCCATGATACAATATTAAACACTATACAAATTTTTTAAAAAATTTTATTAATCTACTTGACAGAGAGAGAGAGAGATCCCAAGTAGGCAGAGCAGCAGGCAGAGAGAGAGGGGGAAGCAGGTTCCCTTCTGAGCAGAGAGAGCCCAATGCTAGGTTCGATGTGAGCTCGATCCCAGGACCCTGAGATCATGACCTGAGCAGAAGGCAGAGGCTTAACTCACTGAGCCACCCAGTGAGTGAGGCGCCCCAACACTATAAACAGTTTTATCCAAGATTTCTTCTTTATAATATTGTTTTTTAGTTTACATACCTACAATACTTTACTTTGTAGCTGATGAACTGAGAATTAACATCTTAGTCTTTCTTTCCATGCAGAAAAAACAAGAAGTAACAACTCTTGTACTTTGCAATTTAATATAAATATCACATTCATAGAAGTAAATGAACTAAGCACCAAAATAATGTGATTTAAGGCACTAAGTTTCAGTAGAATCTATTGACTCCCTAGTACAATTAAAATGATTTGAATTAAAATGTAGAGTTCATTTTCTTTAGAAAAATCTGGACCATTCAATGATTCTTTAAATAATTGTTCTTTTCTGAATAGAAAATACTCATTCACTCCTCCAAAAAGAAATGAGTTTTTGAGCACAAGGTTGTACTAAGAAACAGCCATTATTATAACATTGATTTTGATTTGACTAGATTTTGCAAAGATTCAAACTAATGAAGTTCTACATTGTTTCCTTGAAAAACTTACAAAAACTGTTGTCTCATCATCAAAAACAAGAATATATGTGTGTATATACATGCATATAAATGGAAGTGGAAAAGAAGATGTAAATTTATTTAGGCAAGATCTTAAGCAAATATATAGGGAATTTGGCGGAATTATGATCAGTTAAGAGATTTATTTCTTAAGTGTTAGGAAAAGAAAGGGGGTTATACACTAGTTGACTTTCTAAATATTTCCTTTCATGAGAAACTACACATTTATTAGAATGGCTAAAATTAAAAAAATGAATATTGACAATTCCATTTGTTGCCAAGGATGTAGGACAACAGGAACTCTCATCATTCATTGCTTGTGGGAAGACAGTATGACAGTTTCTGACATAGTTAATCATAGTCTTGCCATACCATTGAGCATTCAGTCTCCTATACATTTACCCAAGTGACTGGAAGACTTATTTCTACACAAAAACCTGAACATTATTATTGCAGGTTTATTCATAATCATTGAGGACTATTAGCAACCGAGATGTTCTTCAATAGAATAAACCAACTAGGTACATCTGTAGAATGGATTTTATTCTCCAATTAAAAGGAGCAGTCTATAAAGCCATGCAAAGACATGAATACATGCATGCATATTGTTAAGCGAGAGTAATTACAGGAAGAGGTTACATACTGCATGATTCCAATGATAGAGCATTCTGGAAAAGGCCAGGACATAAATATGGTTAAGCCAGTTGATGGTGTCTGGTGATAATGTGTGTTGGGGGGAAAGGGCTGAGCAGGTAAAAAACAGTGCATTTCCATGGTAGTGAAATTATTTCATATGTACTATAATGGTGGATATATTACACTATGCATTTGTTAAAACACAAAGAATGAACCTTGTACACAAATTTTAAAAATCATTGTAGGCGGTCTATCCCAGGATCCTGTGATAGAATATAGACTGTAACACAAGAATCTAACTGTATTATAAATGAATGTAATAACCTCATTGAAGGAGGAGTGCGGGGGGAAGATACTGACCTAAGTAACTATGAAAATGAACGGAGTCTACAAGGTGAAAGGCAAAAAGGTCCACAAATTATTGTATTTTAGTTGATAATGTTCCCACAGGGCTATGGTTACCAGTCATGATATAGAACAAAATTAACTAAATGGACTATGGATGGTGAGGGTCAGTTTCTCAGTTTTGTAGGTGGAGGTTACAGTTCAGCCAGGAGAGGGGGAATGATCCATGTGGTAATGGATTAGACTTGGAAACGTCAGTATGAATCATGTTCAGTTTCATGTAGATATAGATGACCACATGTAGAAATATTTACAGATATGTATATATACACAGGTAAATATACACAAATACATTTCCTTTATTTGTTGAAAGAGTGTACACACAATGACAACTACTAGCAATGAGCAACTACTAGCAAAATCTTGGTTTTGAATAAAATTCCTTTGGGAAAATGGTTGAATCTAAAAGAGAGGAAGCGAATCTTTGGCATGAGCTTGAAGCATCTTACAGTAGTAGAAGTTAATGAGGTGCTCACAACACACCTATACACACTTAAATATGTCACATTGAGAGTATGTCAAAAGGACATGGGGATCAAGTAGAAAAGTCTCCAATGTCCAAATCTGGAGCAACTTGAGTGAGAAAATAAATACTTTGGCATTGAATTACAACCCAAAGTATAAACTACCCATGAATCCATACAGATATAAAAACATGACTAAATAAGTAAATGTTCTGTGCAGGATTCCAAATAATTTATAGAATTTTCCTCTCTCAAGGAGACAGAACACAAGTCTCCATTTTTAAGTATAGGTTACATCCATAATGACTTACTTCCAAAGACTTCTGTTATAGAAAGCAGAATGAAAGAGTAGCTTTACAGTGGAGATTCCTGACAAACACTATTTCAATCAAGTGATCAAGTTTAAAATGTAGTTATGTCATGTTGATACTATGTCCTGTTGATATTATATGATAAGAATGACACTTCTCGGTAGTCTCCTGACTTCCAAAAGATAATCGCAGCAAGATGATGAGAAAAACATCACTCAAATCGCCATTGATGGACATTATACAGCATTCATCAAAACTGTCAAGTCATCAGAAATGAGAAAGTCTAAAAACCTGTTTCAGCTAAGAGAAGCCTCAGAATATATGACAACTAAATTTATATATGTATGTATATTGTGCATGTGTGTGTGCATGTGTGAAGGTATACATATATAATCACTGTAGTAGTGGTGTTCTTACAGTAGCCCTCTCATTTACAGTTGGTGACTGTGTATATTTATGTATTTCAGCAATATAATAGCATAACAGAAATTTTGAAAAATGAAGTAAATTTTTCACCATATATACATATTTTGGTTTTACCTGAATTTACACATTGCTCTCCATTTCTTTAGTCAGTAAGAAATTACCTGGCAATTTAAAACAGCATCTTCGCCTCCATGATGTGAAAGTCTGAATTATATGAATGTATATTCACCTTCTGTTTAAGTTACACTTTTCATAATGTAAAGATGCTTGAAATATTCAATTGATCTCCAACACACCACTATTAAATCGAAAACCTAATAGCAGGTATAATAAAATTTGCCCACTTCATTTTTTAATTTGTCTTTTTTATCTTAACCTGTCAGAGAAGATGAAAATAGTAAGGAAAGAAGGGAAGAAAAGGAAGGAAGGAGAGAAAGACAGGGAAGGGGAGTGGAGGGAAGGAAGGCGGAAAGGAGGGAGAGAGGCAGGGAGAGAGGAAAGAGAGAATGAGGGAGAAAGGAAGGAAAGGAAGATGGAGAGAGGGAGGAAGGAGGAAAAAATAATGTTTTCCTACTCAGGTCTTCTAAACACTGGAATTCCCTTTATGTCTGCTGTATTATTATAAAAATATTTCAATAAATTCTTTACATTTGTTAAAAAGAAAATGAGACATTGCCATATAGGTGATGTGTATGGAACCACTGGACAGATTTTTTTCCCCATAGGTAGTTTAATGGTGATGTCTTACATATAACAGGGGTTACTTTTGAAGATGACATTAAAATGTTAAATATTCAAACCAGACAAAGTAAAAATGTCACAAGCTATTAATAACTCCATGGTACAATGTTCTCAAGATAATTTATAGAGAAATGGAAAGTGTTTTCTCAATTTCTTGCTTTCTTCATGCCTGGGTTCCTCAAGTTTCTGTCACTAATTGTAAGAAATTACCTGGCCTGTTGACTTTAAATGTACCTGAACACTCTGCTCTTTACACAAACAAAAGTAAAACAAACTGTAGGGACTTTCCCTTCTTGCCTGATCTATCTAAGTCATGCAATAGCTGTCAAAAATTAATCCACATTATGCTGAGTGAAATAAGTCAAGCAGAGAGAGTCAATTATCATATGGTTTCACTTATTTGTGGAGCACAACAAATAGCATGGAGGACAAGGGGAGTTAGAGAGGAGAAGGGAGTTGGGGTAAATTGGAAGGTGAGGTGAATCATGAGAGACTATGGACTCTGAAAAACAATCTGAGGGGTTTGAAGTGGCGGGGGGTGGGAGGTTGGGTTACCAGGTGGTGGGTATTGTGGAGGGCACGGATTGCATGGAGCACTGGGTGAAAAATAATTTAACACTGGGTGTTATTTTTCACTGGGTGAAAAAATAATGAATACTGTTTTTCTGAAAATAAATAAATCAATTTAATTTAAAGAATTAATCCACATTGTTCTAACTAATCTTTGTATGATTAGTTGCTTCTAAGTCATTGAATATGTTTATGTTCTTAAGCCATCATCAAAACAGAAATTTTATAATAGGAGAAAGTTGACCCACTCTTTCACGTCTTAATTAAAATCTTAGTGTATTTTGAATCATATATGAAATGCTATAAGTGAAAAGAGAGAGCTCATATGGATATTTAAAACATAACTGATATTCATTTTGTTCCATGAAAATATATGCTTCATCACAAACATTCTACAAAGCCACATAGCTAATGTTCATTCTGATAGAAGAACATGTTTCTGGACTGCCTAATTCTCTATTCACTGTATTAAACTGCCATTGTATTATTGCATTAGTATACCTAAATTAGATTTCATTGTATCACATTTTCTGAATGTGAATTTCTTAGAAGGAATAAGAACATGTGGACTGTCTGTCTGCCCAGACAAATCCCAACTTAGTTATATGTCTTTCTAGGAAGTGACAAATCAAGGTTTTGGATCCAAGTAGAGAACACACATCTAAAATCAAGTCTTGTGACTTACATTACATTGCTGGCTTTTAATATGCAGTTTTGAAATATCATAAAATAAAACAATTTTATAATTGGCATATGTAAATTCCCATCATAACAACTGTTAAGACTATAGCCATGCCTTTAAAGAATGTATTTGTATCCTTGTCATCCTGCATGTATTGAGAATCCAAGTCTTTACACTAGTGTCCCCTTCCCTTTCATTTTTCTATGATTTTTTTTATTTTTTTTAAAATATTTTGTTTATTTATTTGACATACAGAGATCACAAGTAGGCAGAGGGACATGCAGAGTGAGAGGAAGGGAAGCAGGTTAGGGAACCTGTGCAAAGAGCCTGGTGTGGGGCTTAATCCCAGGACCCTAAGATCATGACCTGAGCTGAAGGCAGAGGCTTAACCCACTGAGGCACCCAGGCTCCCCTTTTCTGTGATTTTTTAGCTCATCAGTCTCTCCTACAGCAGCCATGATCTCTGTCACACATGCTGCCTTTCTGATTATCTGACATGCATCTTATTTTACCTGTCTGCTGTGCACTTAATGCCTTTTTTTCTGATATGTCAATAAAAGAGGTTGACTCCAATAATTACCTCTATCCAATAAACTAATGAGTGTATTTCTATATGTAGGCAATAGGTCAGTTACACAAAACAACATTGGCACAATATAGCCTTTATTTCATGCAAGTGTCTTCACATGAGAATAAATAATATCCATTGAATATATTAAGGGAGAGGTTGGATAAGATTTAAATGTCTGGGGAATACCAATAGGTAAGTGTCAAATGAGAATTTTCAATGATTTATTTATTTATTTATTTATTTATTTATTTATTTTTATATTTTAAACACAAAATCTTTATGAAGAAAGGATAATTACTCCAGTTACTCTTTCCAGTCACAGAAAATGTGGTACTTCAATAAAAAGTAAAAATGAAATTGATACTTTTTTCTTTGTATCCAGTGGTTATTTCTTCTTTTAATTTTCTTTCTAAGAATATTACACAGAACTACTAAACTGGAAATATTGTTTGATTTAGCCCTTGGGGAAAGGAAAAACAAGATACAGTAAGTTCAAGTGAAACTCAGTATGTACTGAAAGCAATTCTAAAGTGATGCATTTTTGTAGTAATTTTTTCAAATATTTTTCACTATTGGGTAATTAGATGTTTTCTAAAGAAACAGGTGAAATTAAAGGCATAAAGTCTCAAAAATAGTACAGTTCCTAAAAGCAAATGTCTAGAGAACTAAGACCTCATCTTACCTCACATCAATTTTTATATTAGAACTGATATCCTATTATTCAAATAACTAATATATATTCATTGAATTTCTTTACAGTGGCTAGCACCATGGGAACCTACAAATATGCTAGAATAAAATTTCTGAAGTCATGTTCTAATAACTTTTTATATCCTATAATCTTACTATTAAATTTTTATGGCTACCTCATCAGCAAATACAACGGATATATGTACTCAAATTAAAGGTCATTAATAAGGTTTATACTGACAATTATCAAAAATTCAATACTATATAAGAAATAAAATTTTTAAAAGCAAAGTTGCATTATCTAGCACAGTGGGAAATGTGGTTTCTGTTTATTACATCGTTAAAGGAATGGTGTTGATTTGGTACACTGGGACTTAGTGATTTAAGATCATATAGTCTTGATGGATACAAAGCCTAAAACCTTGTCATCAGCCTGATCACAGTTGATGCAGATTTGAAAACTGTATTTATAGGTTGAATTTATTTAAAAATAAATTACAACAGCAAAAACATTCCATTCTTTTTCACAGTCTGATATTGTGCAGATGAAAATCCACTTTATAAGATGGTAACATTTTAAAATATTATTTTAATAATAAGATGAATGCTTCTCTCTTTTGTATTCACATAATCATGATGTTTTGTAGTATTACTATTCACGAAATGAAAAAATAAACCCTAACTCCAGGTAAAAATGTTTTCTCTAACATATGTAGTGGCATCTATTTAGCTTTGTCTTCCACCACAGATGTTCATCATTATATGTATTTCCATAATTTTTGAATAAAAATAAAAGCCTCACATTATATTATATAAAAGTCTGTATTTTAGGATATATTTATTTAAAAAAAGAAGGGTTGTGAAATTATGATTGCAGTAATATGTATTAAGTATCAAATAAATAAATGAAGGTCAAAAATATTATTTCCTTTCCATACCTAACTAAGAGACAAAATGTGATTGTTTAGGAATGTCTACTTGTAGTGAAATTGATATATAATATTACCCATTAATTCTTCAGAATCAATATTTGTTTTTAATGTATCCTATATTGAAATAGTTTCAGCACTATATATCAGGTCCAGGAAATTCCATTTATCGACACCCTTCACTTTAGCTTTGGTGTCATTTAATGCCATCTTTTTTTTCTCTTATACTTTCAGACTAAATCAGTTATACCATTTCCATCAATTGAACCAGTTGCCAAAGTCAATTATAGAGGCAATATAATAAATTCAATCTAACAATTAATTTAGTGACTATCTTCTCCCTAGTCACTTAGTTAAAAAGTGATAGCATTAGTTTTTGTGTTGACATAATATTTTTCCAGAAACTAAGCTGGAATACATCCTTGAATCAAGCTAAAATACTTAAATACTTATATATGTCCTCTAAAAATATAAATAAAGAGATTCAAGGCTAATTCCATTTCTCATTGAAGTTCTGAATTCAGTAGGGTTTGAGACCACAACAGTTTCATCTATTAACCACTCCAGAAATATATTCAGGGCCAAGTTTCCAAAGGAGCCGATGCTATTTCAGAACACTAGTAATACCACACAAGAAAAAATAAAAAATTGTATGGTATATAAAATTTTATAAAGGAGGGCACAACATAGTCTTGAATAGATCCATACCAACTTCTCCTTCTGTCTCCTGCCTCATGATATAATCAGGAATGGAATAATACTACAAACTTAGCTATGTTCTTGGTATCATTTCTTGTGTTTATACACCAAGTTTTGTTGTGTTTAAAGGTAAACATAAAGACACATTTCTTAGATATTCCCCTAGGTTTTCCAAAAATAGAATGTAATACACACTTTTTTAAAGGTTTCTCTCTCATCCAGCAATACATTATGGTAATACTCCCAAGTGTCTTAATAATAGTGGCTAGTAATACACTAGTCTACTGAATGACTATAATAGTTCATGAAATACAAATAGCATATTTCATCAACTTTTCCCATATTGATTATATTTTTTGGCTTTTTGAAAAAAAATTCAATAAATTCTCCTATGTATGAATTTTAGTTTAAAAACAACTTGCTATACATTACATTGTCTGGAATGAAAATGGTGAGTTGTTTTATTATTCATTTCCACATTGCTTTCTAAAACAGCTACTAACTTCACAGTTCACCCAGCAATGTTTAAGAGCACGCTTCCTTCACTCTTGCCAAAAATAGGTATTATGCAGCATATTACAATGCTACTTTTATTAAGTAATGTATCAGTGATCCTCTAATGTCTATCCCTAGTATCAATAAAATTGACTATGATTTCAGGTTTGTGTTAGCTATTTGGGATTACTTTACAGTAAAATTCCTCTCCATGGACCTTGTCCAATTCTCTATCGGATAGAGTTATTTTCTTCTTGTCAGTATTTAAGTGTTATCTGTGGAGTATAAGTGCCAAAATTTTGTCATCCCTATTACAACAGAACTTTTATATTTACCTCTTGACTTTTTAATGTATACACCGAGTTTTAAATTACATGTATTTCTTATTTATAGTTAACATCCTAATTAATCAATACAATGGCTCTTTCATCCTTTCTGCCACTCTTTCTATGTTATTTTGAAAATAACAGAAAAACATGTCCTTTTCCAAGGTCATTTCACACCAAGATATGATGTTTGCTTCATATCCTGCAAGCTTGACTATTTGTTCATTCCAGGAATGTATCTAAAGGTCAAACAGATGTTGACTCTAATTGGACTTGTCATTAGATAGATTAGGCCATTTTCTGCATCAAAGATAAGAAAAATAAATTATTAAATGTACCTCTGATTACTATTCTTTCCATCAATCACAAAAATGTCTTAGCCATCTGATATTACTCTATCCTCAATCTAGAGACTAGCTCTAAGAGTCTCAGTGCATGAAATTCTGGTCTCCTCAATCAACCTGCTTCTTCATTTTCAAAAGGTCAGCTGAATGATCTAAAGGATGATATAAATATATTAAAATAATATCAATTAACATAAAATTTTTGAGTCTATGTTTAAATGATTTTTATTACTGAGCATGTTTGCTAAAATATAGATGATTATTATTTCTCACAGAAAGGCCCATGTTAATAGCATTTAGTTATTCATTTTCTGTATTTGCATAAAAAATTCAGATTTTTACAGTTGGTTTTTTTAAATATTGCTGATTATAAGTTGGCCAAATATATCTAAAATGTACATGGTTGTGTTTCCAATAAAAAATAGAGGCATAATATAAAAATACATAATGTATCAATCAACACGTCCCACTGTGAGATGCCATGTTTAGGATAGAATTGTCCATGAAAATTTATCTTGTCATACACAGTGTCTGACTGAGAAGTATTACAAAATACGTTATTAACATTAAATTGGGAGATACTGAAATTCAGGAAAATGATATAGAATCTTAAGCTATAGATATATTTAAATATGATATGATAAATTATTTGCCATATTCAGATAAAAAGCAGTATTATGAATAGGAAGTAAGAATAGCTGAATGTCTTAATGCATATACACAAAATATATACAGACATACTATATGTACACACCTAATGTATATTATCTATACTGCATATGAGTACACACCTAATGTATATTATCTATACTGCATATGACATTTTATACATATTAATTTATTATCTATTAGTTAATATATTATTAATGTAGTTTATAATAACAAATAAAGCATATTGTTCATAAATGAACTGATATTAGCTATTAAGAATTATTTCATTATGAATTTTAAAATATTATATGAGTTATATAATTTTATTATATATTAATGACACATCTAGTGCATCTTATGTATATTGGATACTATATATAACAAAATATGTTAAATTCATTCCTCAAATGTAGTAATTTCAAATATAAAGTAAAAACTGAATATGTCAGAGTATTTTAAAACTTATACTAATTATTGTTTCATTATGTAATATTAATAAGAGAAATTATGTCATAAACACACATGACACATAAGAATATGTGGCACTTTCTACTAAAGTGTAACAATTTTTTTTAATCTAACAGATTAGTCATGAAAATTCCTGTGAAAAAATAAAAATTAGTGAAATATTTAATGGGCTCCTTATTATAAAAACAATTCTTATGGAGAATCTAAAATAATGAAAATGAACTCAGCTAAAGAGCTATCATTTCAAATGAATATTTGTTTGAGGAAATTTGAAATAAATGACATAACTGTTCCATAACACTTCAGGGCATGTTCATTTTCAATGAGAATGTACACCACAAATATTGTGTCCAGTACTCTTCTAACTACTTAGTGCTATGAAAATGAACATTTTATCAGCTTCATAATTAGGTTTTACCAGAAAGTTATTATATCTAGAATAGGTACCATAAAACAGACTCTTAACTATAGAAGACAAACTGAGGGTTGCTGGAGGGGAGATGGATGAGGGGATGGGCTGGATGGGTCATGGGTGTTAAGACGTCTGGGCAGTTGGGATGAGCACTGGGTGTTGTATGTAAATGATGAACCACTAAATTCTACATCTGAAACTAGTAAAACATTGCATGTTAACTAATGAATTTAAATTAAAGCTTGAAACTAAACTAAACTAAAATAAAAATGTTTATTCTACTTTTTTCACAAAAACAGATACTTTTATTTTAAAAAATAGGAGCATCACAGACCTGTACCCCTGGGGATAAAAATATATGCTTATAAAAAATAAAAAATTAAAAAAAAATAGGAGCAGAATATTTCAAAACCAGTAAAATATTTCTTTCAGGTGTCTAGACCAGAAACAAAGGAGATGACATTGGTGTCCCTCTGGAAACAGTTCTTTCAAAGAGATAGTGAAAAGAAAGGTGAAAACAGCTAATGCCAGTGCCAGGCAAGCTTAATCTTATGCAAGCAGAATTTAATCCAATCAATGCATTATGTTTCAGAAGGCATCTCTGAGGTAAATTCTCTAAATTAAATTAAATTGAGATACTGAAATCAACTTCTGGTGATGACCATTACATTCTATATGCATATTTAGCTTTCAATAACAGATATATTTTTCCATAAATACAAATGCTTTTATATGTTATGTATGTTGAAACCATTTTTGAAGGACTATAAGTATCTGAGACTCAAAGTTTGGTTAATATATACCTACCTATTGCTCGGATTTTACATATACCTAAATTTATTGAGAACTTATTACTGACATCATGCTGTACCTTTGTGTCCATTTATCATAGATAGCCCACATTACTATATTTTATTTATCTGTATGGAGAGGGTATGGCTCAGCAAGTTGAAGTAACTTTCCCAGCGTCACATAGCTTGTAAGGCCCAGGGTAAGAATCTAAATCCTCCTGTCTACCTTCAACAAAAAGCTGTTCTGGCCCTTTTCTTTGCCAAGAAAACCCCAAAAGCTCAATTAAAAAGAGGATATAAAAAGTCGCTGAAAGGACACTTGACAATCTAAAATGCAACATTTTTTCCCCTTACTGTTCCAAATAGAAAATCTTGCACACATCCATTTATATACCTTACAAAAAAATCTGTAGACAACTAATTCGCATTGGTGATGATATATCTATAACAAGATAATTTACTATTTAAATGAAGGCTTCCATGTATTTTTCTTTCAACTCCAATCCAAAATACAGATAGATAAGTAAATCCCCTGCATATGGATCAGAATTAATATTTCTAGAATTCCCATACTGACCAAAACAATCTACAGGTTCGAGGCAATACCTATGAAAATGCCAATGGCATAGTTCATAGAACCAGAAAAAAAGAGTCCTAAAATTTTTATAGACCCACAAAAGGACATAATAACCTAAGCAGTCTTGAGAAAGAACAAAGGTGGAGGTATCACATTCCCTGACTTCAAACTATACTACAATACACAGCAACCAAAAGAGAAGTGTACTGGCAAAAAATAAACACATAAGTCAACAGAATGGAACAGAAAGCCCAGAAAAAAATCCTGCATGTATATGCTCAATTAATCTATGATTAGGCAAGGATATATAATGGGGAAAAGATAGTCTGTTTATGGTTCAACAGTGCTGGGAGAACTGCACAGCTATATACAAAAGAATGAAGCAGAACCACCACTTTATATTATATACAAAAATAAATTTAAAATAAAAAATGGATTAAAGGGGCAACTGGGTGACTCAGTCAGTTAACAGTATGCCTTCAGTTCAGGTCACAATCTCCGAGTCCTGGGATCAGTCCTACATCAGACTCTCTGCCTAGCAGGGAGTCTGCTTTTCCCTCTCCTTCTGCCCCTCCCCCTTGCTTGTGCTCTCTCACTTTCTGTCAAATTAAATAAATAAAATATTTTTTAAATGGATTAAAGATTTAAATATAAATCTTGAAATCATAAAACTTCTAGAGGAAAACTTAGATAATAAGCTCCTTGACACTGGCATTAACAATATTTGGGGGGGGGGGCAGTCTCCTCAGGCAAGGGTAATAAAAGCAAAGATAAACAAATGAGATTATATCAAAGTAAAAAGCTTTTGCACAGCAAAGGAAACCTAAACAAAATGAAAAGGATACCTACTGCACCGGAGAAATATTTGTAAATTATACATCTGATAAGGGGTTGATATCCAAAATACATAAAGAACTTACACAACTCACTATCAAAGCAAAACAAAACAAATAACCCAATTAAAAAAGAGCGGAGGACTTATTTTCTAAAGAAGATATACAGATGGCCAACAGGCACAAGAGAAGATGTTAAATATTACTAATCATGAAGGAAATGCAAATCAAAACAACAGTGAGTTACCACATCCCACCTGTCAGATTGGCTATTACCAAAAAGTCAAAAAATAACAAGAACTGCTGAGTATGTGAAGAAAATGAGACCCTCATACACTGCTGTTGGGATGGTAAATTGGTGCAGGCACTATGGAAATCAGTATGGACCAGGTGGGGGTGTCCTCAAAAAGTTAAAAATAGAACTAACATATGATCCAGCAATTCCACTTCTGGGTATCTATCTGAAAAAAACAAAAATACCAATCCAAAGAGCTACATGCACCCCCATTATTATGGCAACATTATTTATAATAGCTAAGACATTCAGACTTCAGTGTCTATCTGTAGAAAAATGGATAAAAAAAGAATATATATATATATATATATATACATATAATAATTGTTTTATATATTAAATACATCATCCATAAGAATGGAATCTTAACATCTCTGATAACAGGGATGGGCCCAGAAGGTATTAGGTAAGTGAAATAAGTCAGACAAAGAAAGATAAACACCTAATGATCTCACAGATATATAGAATCTAAACAAAAGAAACAGAAACAGAAACAGACCCACAGATACAAGAAACAAACTGTTGGTTACCAGAAGCAAGATGGATTGGGAGATGGGTAAAACAGGTGAAGGAGAATAAGAGGTACAAACTTCCAGCTACCTAATAAGTTAATCAGGGGGATGTAATGTACAGCTAAAGGAATTTAGTCAATAATAGTATATTAAATCTGTATGGTGACAGATGGTAACTATTCTTATTGTGGGGTCATTTTGTAATGTATAAAATACTGAATCATTATGATGTACACCTGAAACTAATAGGATATTATATGTTAATTATACTTCAATTATAAACAAACATTATTCAGCTTTCATAGAGTTTCTGCTCTCTCTCCTTTTCCTTCTATTAAAGGTCTTATTAATGCATTTAGGCTCTATGACAGTTTTCTTTCTTTCTTTGATATCTGTCCAGGAAATTTTCTGTTGTATACACATATTTAGAAACCAGAGGTTAGGTATCCAAAGATTAAACCTCCTTGTGCACATATTACTTCTAAAATAAATTTCATCCAGGGACACCTGGGTGGTTCAGTCAGTTGAATGTCCAAATCTGAATTTCAGCTCAGGTCCTGATCTCAGGGTTGTGAGATGAAGCCCCAGGGTGGGGTAGGGTGTCTGCTTGGGATTCTTTGCCTCTATCCCTTCCCTGGCTCTCACTCTCTCTCTCTCTAAAATATGTAAATATATCTTTAAATAAAATAAAATAAATAAATTCCATCAGAAGAAAATATCTTTCATTTATGAAATCTTCAAGCTTTCTATGTGCCGCATTCTAAAATATCCACATCTTGAAATGATTAGAAGAGAAAAACAAAAAGGCTTAAATATAGAACACTAGCAATTTGCCTAAGAGGCAAAATCTGGTGTTTATATAGCATTAGGATGAGGATGGAAGTTAAAATACAATGACTATAGAGAGGCTGATAAATCTGCTCTCATGTCTCATTATCCTTTATCTGGGAGATTATGGAGTTACTAGGTCATTTCTGAGGTCCTCCTGGGAATTTATCTATACCATATATTTTTCGTTCCTCTGCTATAACAAAAAATTTACTCCATTCCTTCCTTACATTCTTTAATTTCCAATCTATTTCTAAAAAGTAAGAATAACGAGTAATTAAAACTAAAAAATGAAATTATTATAACTTATTTACCCTATGGACTATTGTCCAAAATATTTTTTCTTACACAGCTGAAATTCTGAAGTGTAAATTTTATGTTTAAATTACAAATTTTATATTGCAAATGGTAACGTTTTTTTTTTACTGTGACTTTACCCAGAGAAAATGAAAAACTACAGAAATACTAATATCATCATCAAACGAAACACATTGCTTTAAATTTTTCTCAGGAATGTGAATGTGACTTTTTTTCATTGATAAAGTAACATACATCCTCAAGAGGGTAAATTTACAAGGCATGCAAATGATATTTATAAATGATGAATGACCTGAAGTAAATGAACTAAGAGGTTGTGATGTTGAAATTTATTGGAAACAGTTACTTTATGATGATAATGGATAAAAATCAAAAGTAGTCTATAGTTGTGCTAATTCTTTCCATTGTATCTATAGCCCGTCTCAGTGTCTCTAAGAGTCATATGAGGATTAGGTTAAACGACATATGCTTGATGTGGTAGAAACTCAGTGCCTTGCTGGCTCCAATAGAGAAATTGCACAAGAGGCCATGGGACCATAACATAAGTACAACTGACCCGTGAACAGGACATGTTTGAACTGAGTGGGTCCACTTACACATGGATTTTTTTTTAAATAAATACAGTGCACTATCAATGTTTTTTCACTTCATGATTTTCTTAACATTTTTTTCCTCTAGCTTAATTTTTATGGTAAGAATACAGTATGTGATACATATAATGTACAAAATATGTGATAACTGTTCATGTTATCATAAGGCTTCTGGTCAACTGTAGGTGATGAGTAGTTAAGTTTAGGGGGGTCAAAAGTTATATGTGAATTTTCAAATGCTGGTGTGTCAGGACCCCTAACCCCTGCATTGTTCCAAAGTCAACTGAATTTCATTTCTACTCATCATTTGAGGATTTATTCACAGGCTTAGATTACTTCATCTTGAACTTACTATATCATGGGAGAAAGTCAACAAGAACAACACCTTATTTTATTGTTCACATAAATTACCAAGTAAGCCCCAGAGAACAAGTCATCCATAGTAACTATGTGCAGAAAATGCATTTGCAGGAACCATAAATTGAATGCAAAATATTGATATTTTTGAAAATAACTGAATTGTATCAAATCAATAATAAAATTTCACCCATGGTCTCCTGGACACATTTTAAGTAAATAAAATCATTGATAATTAACAGCCACAATGAGGCTATTGTGCAATGCAGGATGTATCTAGTTATTAATAAACAGCATTTGTTATATTGATCAGGCCATTAAAAGATTAATAAATGCCAATTTCCACCCTGTGTATATCTTCCACTTAATTGATAAACCCCTTAAATATATCAATGTAATAATTTAGCATCAGTGATGTAACCAAAATCAAAAATTTGAAGACTAAAATCACTCAAAGGTTTATTTATTTTTAACGTAATATAGTTCTTTCCAGGAAATGAAAAAATAATTCAAAACCTTTCAATCAATGAGAGTAGGGTTTCCCAATTCAGATTTAAATCTAAATTTAATGGGCATCAATTGCATTCTTTGAGAGTAAATGCAATTGTTATATGTAAATCTGAAACTGACAATTTTGAGAATACCCCAAACATTCTTATAGTCCCCTGGGTAAAATCTCAGAAAAGTAGAACTGAAATGATAAGGCAACCTACTTAACCGAAACCCAATTATTGTGTTTTTGCTTCTCTGAAGACTGTGAATTGAACGAGGTGGCAATAAGTGAAGCTGGTAAAATGTACCTGTGAAGCCCCAAGTTAGCACTAGGACTTCAACACCATTAGGGAAGAAACTTCCTGGCCCAAGTAATAATGATGGTCTCTGGACATTTCTTTTGTAGAAAAGAAAATGTCAGGATATTAGAACTTGATAGCATTAGCTCCCTGGCACTTAGTAAGAAGGAGGAATTAGTCTAAGCAGCTTTGACCTCTGTAACAACCCTGTAGGTAGGTGCTCTTCTAATCATCATTATGCAGATAAATAAAATGAATCACTGAGCAGTTAAATGATCTTCTCAATGTGGCATAGGTAGAGAGTGTCAGAGTCAGTATCTGAACGCACTCTCACCTGCTCCAATTCCAATATCCTTAACTGTCATGAATACTGTCTCTATAATCATCTCTCTTGCTTTGGAATTGTATAATTCTTGTCTCATTTTAAAATTATAGTCAACTAGCACCTTTCCAATCCAGTCTGACTTTCTATGAAGATGTACTGACTAATGAAGATTAATTCTGAATTAAACGTTCAGGTTCTTGTGATATTTAACTTTGTTTAATTTATAATTTGGCTATAAGGAAATAAATAATATTATTTATTTAATGTACCAATAAGTTAAAGTGATGCTTTCAAATTTTCTATCTCAAAAGTAAATCAAACAATGAATTTTTATGTGGAATAAATATAAAACGAAAGGCACATAAGAATAGTATAATTGGCCACAACTTTCTCTCTCCCTCCTTCTCTCTCTCCTACTTGAACCAAATCTTAACTATAGTAGTCAGAGACTTTTCACTTTGACAGAGGAGTTATGTATTTTAAACTTTATATCTCCAGTTTTATATAAAGTGATTGCTACTTAGTAGGTACAAAGAGTATATTACTAAGCTAAATATTTTTTTAAATGAAAAAGGTGTTCTTCAGTCAACTAGTTACCTAGAAAGACTTGATATTTTCTTGCTTCTGAGTCATATTTCAACTCTGATAATGTGTTTCCCATCAATATGTAAGATGGCACCGCTCTATGTAAACTTTTCTGTTACTTTTTTTTGCGTCTTCCCAATGGAGAACAACTGCCTGTTGATAATTTTGATACTCATTCCATTCCACGAGGTTCATCATAAATAGAGATTATAGTTGTACAGATTCTCACACAAATATGGTGGTTTTCTCATCCTTCTACTTTCCAGTCTAAACTATCAAAACCAGGATAAAGGAAAGAAATGTTTCATAATGGCTGCAAAGACAGAGGAAACCTCTGAGGCTCTCTTAGCCTGGGAAGTAGGAAAAAATTAAGAGTTCAATTGTGGCACCACAAAACTATGGAATGGAATTGAAAGTCTTAAAGATTAAATCAAAGAATAATAAGCCATGTTTAATGATTTAGAAGATACTACCTCAAAGGAAATAAAAATGGATTTACTATTAAAAGAGGCATGAGAAGATTCAAGAAAGATTCACCTTCTTGAAGACCTCTCTGGAAAGCAGCAACTATGTAGCTGGTGAGCTGTGGATAGTTAAAGGCCTCATAACCACTGAGGAGCTGGGAGGATGCATTGAACTGGGTAAATACGGTGACACAATTGCATCCTTAAACGTCATTCTCTGGTGGAACCTGCAATGTTTGGAACCTTCATTAAGACCTTGAGCTCAAAGAGAATTTTGCACATTTCCCTGAATGTGTGTGCATGTGCATGTGCGTGTGTGTGTGTGTGTGTGTGTGTCTATCTGTCTGTCTGATGGTAAGATCATAATGCCACACTTCCTTCCTATTAGGCATTATACTACATTACTTTGCAGTTCTATTAGTGAAAGGAATCTGGGTTTTTGCCACAGAAATATTAATTAATGGCACAAATATCAGCTAATTCTTGATATCTGGATTTATTTCCAATAATGTTTCATGATTTATCAAGGTAAAAAATTCTTAATGTAGTAAAAACTAATCTAATCCAGAAATTATTCGCTTTTATAAAGAAAGGCTTGAAGTATATTATAGAGTTTGAGTGAGACTGTTTGGGGGGTAGAGTATGTCTCTGAAGGTAAGTCTGTAATTCTCTTCTTATCCAACCTCTACCATGGTCTCACATACAGACCTTGACTTGATTTTTTTTCCCTTAATTAACAATTTCTATCATTATTATAGGTGGTCACATGTCCTACAGTATGGACACGTGAAGAGCTTGGCCCAGACATGCTGGTCATATTTTCTGTTCTTTTTTTCCTACTCTTATTACTGCCCAAATTAAGTGTCTCCCAAATACTCAAATCTTTTTATTGTTGGATTTTATTTCTACTTTGAGCTATTTTTGTATATGTGTGATTCTGCAAAAGAAAGGACACACTTGTATAAAAATTATGGATTGTCAACTTTTTCAAACTAATATATTTTAGGGAAAAAGGAAAAAAACGGAACTCTGGAAAGGCTTAATGTTCTTTTTTTTTTTTTTTTGTCCTCTTTCTTCTCTTCCACCAATATCACCTTTTTCCAATTTAAAGACATACAGGGAAACCTGATAATTAACTCAGCATGGCTCCATGTTTAGTGATACATTTGAGAGAGAGAATACATCTACAATAATTGTAATAAATGAACTTCTACAGAATCCGACCCATTAGAACAGCCTAAGTATCCTAATTCCTTTTTTTTTTTTTTTATCTATTTCAGGCTGCTGGCAATTGAAAATAAAGAGATTTTGCTTAAGACACAGTCCACCCATCACTTCTGTACTCTTTTTCTATAAAATAATATGATCCTTGCTACAGCATGGATGAAGACTGGATACCTATTGAGAACCAGAGGACAAGCAGCAGGGGCACATTTGCTCATTCTTGTCAACTGATTAGTTCCTTTTTCTCTGACACTGGTGAGTTTATCTTTGATAAACATTTATTCTCAATGCAATGGATAGTCCTAAAACATCTGATTTTTAAAGAGAAAGAAATTCCTATTAGGAAGGGATATCCCTACCACAATAAATTCCTAACACCATGGAGTTCCCTTTAAGGTCAAGTGACTAATAAGAACAAGAGCTACTTTTTTGGAACAAAAGAACTACAAAACATTTGCATACACAGTAGTTGCTAGTTTGGCTTTACTGACACAAAAGGCATTCTGCCTTAAGAAAAGAATCACATTTCAATGTCACACTACGTATCACAGAGAATACAAAATGGTATAAATAGAAATTCTTCCCTTCCCTTAGGAGGTAATGATGGAATGAAGAAAGTAAAGACAGGTATCCTTCCCTTGGAGACTGAAAGGAAAACAGACTTCTTTGGGAGCCACAGAAAATTTAACTCAAAAGAAGATTCCTCTGAAACATACCTACAAGTCAGTAAGATTTAACAGCAACTCTTAATACTGAGCAATATTTAATAAATTATTTATTTTTTTCTCTTTGTGACTATGATAGAAAATTAAGCCAGCTATTGAATAAAACTCATGTACTACCACTTGAATAGTGTAGTAACAACCAGAGTTCAAGAAATTAAAATCTGAGAAAATGTTGTCTTCATAAAGATTTTATGGACACAGATCATTGTTCTCATTGTGTTGCAGAAGGCACAGACTTGGGAAAAGTCAATAGCCTCACTTGGGTTTTCCCAGAGTATAGAAAAAGCTGAAAATAATAGCATAATTAACTTTTTCAGAAGAGATTCCTTTCAACTGAGTTTTAGGTTATTGAACACATTCACCTAATATGGGCTAGTAGTTATACACAGATTTTGAAGTCAATACTAGAAAAATATAAACCACAGAATAATTGGGATTGATTACTTAATCCTTCAAAGTAGGTATGTTTGAGACAAACAGTAATAAATTAGCGATTTGCACTGTAATCCCTGGAGAAACAACTAGCAATTAAAATAATAAAAATGGGGTCTCCTGGATGGCACAGTCAGTTAAGCACCTGACTCTTGATTTTGGCTCACACATGATCTCAGGGTCATGAGATTAAGCCCCAAGTCAGGCTCTATGCTAGGTGTGGAGCCTGTCTAAGTTTCCCTCTCTCCTTCTGCTCCTTCCCACTCTCCCCCCCAAAAAAAATAAAAATTAAAAAAAAAAAGAATATAAAAGATTTGAACATTATCAAACACCTTAGCCTAATGATAACCTAATAATAATTAGTAACGTACTTATGAAACACAGCCCTTCAACTGTAACATACATTTTTCCATAATAAAATGAGAAAATATTTGTTGAGGATACTCATTCTTTTTAAGGGCGCATTAAACATCATGCAGAATACAGCACAAATGGAACATAAAATAAGTCTCAGTACATTCAAAAGTATTGAAATCAGGTATCATTTACTCTCTGATCACCACAAAATTGAATTAATGGTAAAAGTATATCTAAAAATAAGTAAGTTTAAAGCTGGCTTGTGTTCAGTATTGTACCCTCTTTATTCCTTTTTTAAAAATATTTTTATTATTTATGTATTTGCAAGACAGTGAGAGAGGGAGGAAGAGCACAAGCAAGAGGGAAGGGCAGAGGGAGAGGGAGAAGCTGACTCCCCACTGAGCAGTCAACCCAAAACAGGGTTCCATCCCAGGACCCTGCAGTCATGACCTGGGCCAAACACAGATGATTAACCGACTGAGCCACCCAGGTACCTTCTTTATTCCTTTTTATATTCCCACACCTTGAAAAGAGATAGGTACTCTCACTTTCACTTTCAGTTCTGAAACACATGCTCAAAGTAAATTACAGTACTCTTCTCTGTAGGATATCAGAGATTCCTAGTGAATGCCTGAAGCAGCAGACAGTACTAAACCCTATATATACACTATGTTGTTTCTGTACATATGTAATATAATCAAATGTTATTTGTAAATTAGGCCCAGGAAGAGATTAACAACAATAACTAACAATAAAATAGAATATTATAACAATGGACTGTGATAAAACATAAATATCATCTCTCTCAAAATATTAAAATATGTACTCACTCTCTTTTTTTTTTTTAACACTTTCTGTCAAAGAACTAACTAGTGTGTAACTTTAACTCTTTTTTTTTTTTTTAAGATTTTATTTATTTGACAAAGAGAGAGAGCCCAAGCAGGCAGAGCGGCAGAGGGAGAAGCAGGCTCCCAGGAGGATGTGAGATGATAACCTGCCTATGTGATGAGATGCGGAGAGGTGAGGGATACAGACAGACTCTTGACCTTCTGGCCATTCCTCAAAAGGAGGATCATCTGCTTCCAGACCATGGTTAAACATGGGTAACTGAAACCACAGAAAGTGAAACCAATAGACAAAGGCGCTTTGGTACCAAATTGTCCACTATTCGCAGAGCCGATGGTTGCCTAAGAGCAAATACAGTTTCATTTCTCATTTAGTGATTAACCTTCGTGTGCACAGATCTCCAAGCTAAAAAACTGGAGAGTGGGTCGGGGTAGAGTAGGATTTAGGCATGAAAATCATTCAGAATTAACTTAAAGATACTGCTACCAAACCAAGGAGATTGAAAACATTATTAAAGTAAAGTAAAACTGAATTTTTTTAGAATACAGGAAAGAGGGGTGACTTGGTGGCTCAGTGGGTTAAAGCCTCTGCCTTCGGCTCAGGTCATGATCTCAGGACCCTGGGATGGAGCCCCGCATTGGGCTCTCTGCTCAGCGGGGAGGCTGCTTCCTCCTTTCTCTCTGCCTGCCTCTCTGCCTACTTGTGATCTTTCTGTCAAATAAATTAATTAATTAAATCATAAAAAATAAAAAAAACAGGAAAGAAAGGCAAAAGTTGATTTTGGTAATTCTTGTAATACAAATTTTGCCCCTGCAATTTATTTTTCTTCTAAGTCTTTAAACAAATTGCTAAATAGTTCTACAGCAATTTTAGAATTTATATAATTGGATAAAATACTTAATTTTTTTCATGTCTGTGATTTGATTATTTAACATTTCTTAAATGTAATAATAATGGAAAATATTTCCCTATTAAATCAGATAAAAATGTCTATTGAATTTTTTTACTTTGACTGGCAGAAAAAAAAACAGAGGGCATTATATTAGAAATAAACATGGTGTGCCTTGGTGGCTCAGTCAGTTAAGCAACTGCCTTCAGCTCAGAGCATGATCCCAGTGTCCTGGGATCGAGCCCTGCATTGGGCTCCCTACTCAGTGGGGAACCTGTTTCTCCCTCTCCTTTTGCTCATGGTCTATCTCTCACTATCTTTCTCTCAAATAAAAATAAAGAAAATCTTTTTTTAAATAGACAACATTGTAAGGACCATCCAGGGAACATAAAATAACTTAAGAAAAAAAAAAAAAACACTATCAGCTGGCCCATTTATTCTATTATTCTCTATTTTCTCTTTATCACTTAATCTGAAATTAGTGCTCAAGTCCATGTTAAGATAAAAATAGTTATAAATTTTTTTTAAAATGTAAGGTATTCACCCTCACTGTTTTTTAATATGTAGAACTCTTTTAACAAGCTGGTTTGAATTATTTGGCCAGCTTACAGGCTAGATGAAGACTCATGCTGTGATTATAAGGTATAGTTATTAACATCTTTTTTTATGAAGCTATTATATTTGGAAAATTTAATAATAGTTTTATGAAATCCATAAGCAGAGGAGAAAACTTGTAGACTATTATATATCTTTTGAATCTTCATTCATTTCTTAAAACATGTGTTAAATATTTAGCCATGATCATACTTTTTTGGATATCATGAAATAGTCCCACGTACATTTAGTTGTAGTATTTTCTAGGAAAGACACCGGCCATTTCACCATCTCAGTAGTTAGAAAGCCCCATTTAATCCTGTGTCTAGAATGGTAGCCACTAACTCAATCTAAGTTTGAATGAAATTAAAATTTCCTCTAAATTCACATGAAATGTTTTGTGCTTAATTATAGTAGGGACATGGAAAACAACTTTCATGGAATAGGATAGCAGTGCCCAAGAATACAACTGCAGTTGGGCATCTCAAACTCGAGATACAATTGCATACAATAAATCACAATTACAGACAGACATAGACCCAAATTCAGTGTAAGCCAGAACTCTGCATCTAGTTGACTGAATTTATTTTAGTCAACTTAAAATCTGTTTTATTCAATTTGAATATGTTCTCAAACCACTGAACTACTGAATATAATTACTCATTTTAAAAACATATTTGATGTTAAAACACACATTTGTTCCTTACATGTTCTATATTTCAAGATATAAATTTCATATGAAAAATAAGTATGATTTAGGAAGAGAATAGGATATAAAATTACTACTGCTGAAAAAGAACTCTCTGTAAGTGAGGAATGCAGACAATAGGGAGATGGAAAAGGATCACGTTTACCTAGTAGGAATAGAAAGATTTAAACCGACATTTTTTGAAGAAACTGTTGCAGATCAACAAGACAGAAAGAGACAAGGCAGAGTGACGAGATGAGACAGAGACAGACATTCTGTGAAGGGAATAAAGAAACAAAGGCATGGGGTAGAATGGATTATTTTAACTATGCAAGAGTGGGTTACAAAGATCGCAGTGTTATTTCTGTCCGATAGAATTAGAGACTGGATCAAGACCTGCCACATTCCTGGTAACAGAAGCCTCGTTTGGTGGTAATGAATTACAAAGAGAAAAATTTCAAGCAAATAGAAGAGAACTGTATTTGAGCAGTGATTACATAGGACCTACTTACTTCCAACTTTGTAAAAGGAATAAAGGAAAGTTTGGGTGGAGTTCTCCACATAAAATAATGTCATCCATAGGGGAAGAATGTGACCTATTGTTAAATGTGTTGAGACAACCTGTGGGCTAGAGGAGATTCCCTGTCTTGTCCTCTTGCTTCTCCTGCATGGGAAGGTTATATCAGTGTAATGTTAAGTAATCCGTCATGCATTTGTGTGGCCAGATTTTCCCATTTAGACTTCTCGTGCATCACTCTTCACAAGTGACACTTCAAATATTAAAAATAAAGCGTTGGGGGCACTTGGGTGGCTCAATGGGTTAAGCCTCTGCCTTCGGCTCAGGTCATGATCTCAGGGTCCTGGGACCGAGCCCCACATCGGGTTCCGGGCTCAGCAGAGAGCCTGCTTCCCCTTCTCCCTCTGCCTGCCTCTCTGCCTACTTGTGATCCCTCTTTCTGTGTGTCAAATAAATGAATAAAATCTTTAAAAAACTGTAGAGTTGGGAAAAAAATGGATGCTACCTCTGTCAATACTCTCTTTGGAATTCAGGGTAATCTAGGTAGCCTTTAATTCAGAATATCCTCCCCAATCTTGTCTTTATTTGAAGGATTGGCACTACTTATTAGAGGAGGACTACATAGGAAGTCAGTAGCTTGGAATACTGCCCAAATACGTGGTGATTCAGGGTCTGTGGATCTAGAAAATGAAACTACACTGATGGAGATTGTATAGATGGATTCTGTCAAACTCCAATATGTTTGTCTGTGGTGTGATTTCATCAGAGATTCTGCCTCTAGAACACTGTATTTCTCAGTTTACTGCAGGGATGTTTTAGAAATGGTAGACACTTTTTTCCCCCTCAAATAAATATAGTTAAGTAGTGCCCATTTAAGAGAAGAGAAAACGTTCTTTATCAAAGGAGAAAAACAAGTCTTCAATCAAAGGAGAAACCCAAAAGTATAAGTATTATAAAAAACCTTTCCTTACCCAACATAAACAACCATCGAGATGCCCAAGAAGATGAAGACTAAAAAATAGGGCCATGGGACAGAAGGGCCATCTGCAAGAGAGGACTATGGGATAGTCAATGATTGAGAGAGAAAATAAAGCCACTTTTAACAGTTGTTGTAGCTCCAGCATCTAGAATACTTGCAAGAAAATAGGAGGCTATTAATGAGTATTTGTATTGAAGTGATGAATGAGGGGAAAAAAAACCACCTCTGTTTCTCCCTGTTCTTCCCTAAATGTGCAATTTATTAAATTATGTATCAGGTCTCTTTATGGGCTGTGTGTTTAATTTGAACATTTTTCCTCCTTATAACATAATTACAGTAAGTCAGCTGAACTGGCCACTTACTGATTTTATTCCTTAATGATATTTTTTACTATTAACTAAAACTATATGCCCTTTTCCTCCTTCTATACTATAGATTTTCTCACTCTCCTTTTTTAAGATTTGTTTCCAGGCTATATCAAAAATAATGAGAAACTAAATTATAAGATACTAGTATGCCTAGTAGAAGTGATATCATATATTCAAAAGTTCTTTTTTTATAATAATGTTTATATAACATTTATTTATGCAATGTTTATAGCATAAATACTATAAAGTATACATATGTTAAATTCTTAGTTCAAAGAATTTTTACAAAATTCTAATACATGTGTACCTACTTCTACTCATCCTATACATACTAACTTGTCCCTTACCTATCATAACCTCCCTGCAGTACTAATCTTCTTATTCTGAATATTTTATAAACATAGTAATCTTGGTTACCTGGATGGCTTAGTTGGTTAAGAGACTGCCTTTGGCTCAGTTCATGATCCTGGAGTCCCCGGATCGAGTCTCGCATTCGGCTTCCTGCTCAGCAGGGAGGCTGCTTCTCCCTCTGACCTTCTCCCTTCTCATGCTCTCTCTCTCACTCTCGAGTAAATAAATAAAATCTTTTAAAAAAACAGTAATCTCAATATGTTCTCTTTTCTGTCTGGCTTTATTCAGGCCATATTATGTTACTGAGGCTCATCTAATGTTCTTTTATATTTCAGAATCACATTTAATTGTACAAATAAAGCTCAGTATTGTTTTAATCTAATCCACTGTTAACATTGTTAAAATTAAATAAAAAAAGATTGGATTTTGGAAATTCGTGAGCAGACAAAACTATTTAAGCCCTTCAAGCAAAACTATCTCTAGCTTATTTCATCAAATAACATTTGATGAAATATATGAAAAAATATATGATGAAATAATATCTGATGTGATGAAAAAATATCTCTAGCTTATTTCATCTTATAAATATCTCTAATAGTCATAAACGTAAGTCATTAAAAAAAAAAACAACATATGAGATAATATCTTTAACCAATCCTTTGCCATATTGAAACCCCACTGTAATGACCAATCATTGTAAAAATTAGCAAATCCTCATTTCTACTTTATAAGCCTTCCAGTAACATCATACCTCTAAGCTTCATATCAGTTTGGGGTTCCAGGTTGTTTATATGTACAATAAACTCTTACTAAGTACTGCTTTATTGATCTAGTGATCTTCATTTTGCTCTTTCTGAATTTTTTGACAATAGGAATTTGAATGTTTCCCCTTTGAAGCATTATGAATATTGTTTTGAACATTCTTGTGTATGTGTTTTAATATACATACTAATGTATTTCCCTTAGTGATTTGTCTGGGAGTAAGTTTTTTGAGCCCATAGGTTTCACATACGTTGATCTTTAATAATTATTGCTAAATGGTCTTTCAAAATGCTTATAACAATTTATATTCTTAGAACAATTACACTAGTAATGCATCTATTGAACATACTTTATAATACTTATCATTCATTGCTTGAATTTTAGCAATGCTAATGGTTTTTCTTGATAATAAACTTTGAAGCTTGAAAAAAAAATGGTATTTGGGAAACAAAAGCAGTCCTTGCATTCTAGAATGGAAATCGAAATTTATTCTCAAGTCATATTTTTGTTTTCCCCCGTGGAAAGTCATTTGCTGGGCCACTAATAACTAAAGGCAGTTCTTACGGAAATCTTTAATATGGAGAAATGAGAAAACATTGGTGCTTCAGGATGAGTTATTTGATAAACACTCTATTTTGAAATGTAATTTGGAAAGCAAAGTAACAGCAACATACTCTATAAAATAGAACCCCTTCAGCTTCAAAATATCTGATTTACTATATATATTTTTGCTTACTTCCTTAGTAGTTGCTTTAGAATTTATGGTATATATCAATTTATCAAAATCTACTTCGGGTTTATATTGACTTAATGTAAGTCAATGAGATTCAGAAACATTACCCTTGCATGGCTCTATTTCTCTTCTCTTCCTTTTTGGGTTATTATTATAAATGTTATGAATAAATATAAATAAATTATATTATAAATGTAAGCTAGATAATTAATATTATAAATACAAATAAAATTATTATAAATGATATATGAATATCATAATTATATATTAGTGAAGTTACAAATAAATATATAAACATGTTTTTATTACTTTTATCATTTTTTTAAAAATTGTTATTATTAAAGTATAGTTGACATATGATGTTATAGGTTTCAGATGTACAACGTAGTGATTAGGGAATTCTATATGTTACACAATGCTCACCATGACACGTGTAGTTTATATTTGCATATTTTCTAAAAACCTAAAAGAAGAAAAGAGTGTAATATATAGAGAGTGTTTGTACTGTTAACCTTCTTTTTTACCATTTCTAGTTTCCATCATTATTCCTGTGAATCTGAGTTATCCTTTGCTGTCATTTACTGAGTCCAATATACCTTTTCTCTAACATTCCCTTACATATGCTGTTTTTGACCCAACAATATAATTACAAATATATATCTATACACACACACACACACACACACACACACACACACTTATATTTAGTTTTATTAAATTGGTTTGAAATCATTTAAGATAAAACTATGCAATTATACTATCTTTTATAATTTCGTAATTACCTTTACCAGTTTTCTTTTTGTGTGTGTTTATAGATTTTAATATCTGTCTGAAGTTACTTGTGTTTAGCCTGAAGAATTTCCTTAACATTTCTTGTAATATTTCTCTGCTACCAACAAATTATATAACTTTCTATGTAGCCAGGAATGTCTTTTATTTTGGTTTCAGTTTAATGGATACAGGACACTCTACTGACAGTCTTTTTCTTGCAGGACTTTGATTATGCTTTTCCATTGCTTCCACTACATTTTATAAGAAGTTAGCTCTTATTTTAACTGGGGATCATTTTTAAGTAATGAGTGATATTTCCCTTGTTACTTTCATATTTTTTTTCTTATTATGGCTTTCACAATTTTTAACATGATGTGTTTGCTTTCTTCTACTTGGATTCGTCAATCTATTTGGAAGTGTAGATTAATGCTTTTCATCAAATTTGAGAAGCTTTCAGACATTATTTCTTCTGCTCCTTTTTCTCTCTTCTCTTCTTTTGGCACTCTTATTGCATGTGTGCTGGCATGCTTAATCATACCCACATTTCTCTGAAGCTAGGTTCATTTTTCTTCATTCCGTGTGTGTGTGTGTGTGTGTGTACCTCTGACTCCATAACCTCTATTGATTTTCCTTCAAACATGCTCTTTTTTTTTTCTGCTAGCCCAAACCTACTGTTAATCTTTGCTAGTGAACTTTTCATTCCTATTATTTTACTTTTTAAATTTATAATTTCCATTTGGTTTGCCTTTTACATGATTTCAGTTTATTTATTGGTATTTATTTGATGAGGCATTGTCATCATCACTTCCTTTACAAAACACAATTTACTTCTTTAAACATATTTTTAATGGTTATTTTGAAGTCTTTGTTGACTGAAGATGACCTAGTTAATTCACAGGCAATTTCTACTGTCTTTTTTCCTACCTGTGGGTGCATCAGACTTTCTTTTTTTGTCTGAGTATTCATGACTCAGACCTTTCTTCATTGGAAAGCAAACACATTAGGTAAGCTATTGTAGTAGCTCTGGGGACTGATCATTCTCACCTGGGGCCTGTTACTATTGTTTGCTTATTTAATTGTTTATTGACAGGATGGAATATATTAGAAAGTCTATTTCCTATAGCACAAAATCTACCTACAGAAAATAGTTGACCCATGGCTCTGGAGCTGGGGGTAGGGACAGCATTAGTCTTGTGCTCTGCATGTTGGGGCTCAGTAAGAGGGCCAGAGCAATATTGGGCATTTTTCTCTAACTGATGCCAGCAGGCTAGGTCCAGAGGACCCTAAGGGAGTCCCACAGGACCAGTCAAGATGATCTGTGGCTTTGCAAAGGACGGAAATCAAATGCAAGCCAACAGGAAGTAAGAGCAGAGTTTATTGAAGATAGAGAGCTGACACAGATGGAATGTCTGGGAGTCTCAAAAAGGAGGGAGTCTTGTCTTTATTCAGGATCTGGGGGGGTTTATTGAAGATAGTGGTCTGGTGTACATGTCCCCTGAGGCATTCAGGAACCAGTTAAAAAAAAAGATGAGTGCCCAATGTTATTCCTTGGCAGTGAGATGTCTAGTACTGATGGTCTAGAATACACTTGTCCAGTGTATTCTCACCTGGCCTTCCTTAAATATTATCTATTCTAGAGAAGTCATTAACTCTTTGTCCCTTAGAAGGAGGATATATGCTATCAGCATTATGAGGCATGTGTAAAGTTAGGTAGGAATGCAGGTCCTAGCAAGAATAGAAGCAGGAAAAGGAGAAAAAACAAACACACACACAGATTTTTATGGAGTCTTTAGTTTCCCTGTCTCAAAATCATCTCTTCTAGTAAGGAGTCTTCACTTAATGAATGGGCCAGAGTTAGTGAGCTAAGGGGCTTAGTATTACTATGTGAGCCATTCCTGAGGTTGCGCATCCATCTCATATGTGGGGGATATACACAAAAAGGGAGCAACTTGTCCCTTGGCTTTACTCACTCAGAACGTCGCACCTGCTATTGGTAGCTCAGGGATAAGAGGATAATGTGGACACTCTCCCTCTCCTACACAATTATTTTATCCCTCAACTGGGAGACAATAGAAGAGGAAGCCCAGTGCTCTTGGCTACACTACTCTGGAATAGATTTCCCATCATACTAGGCTGGAAGTGGGCAGGGAGGGAGTGGGTCATGGTTCAAATGCTCCTAATTCTCACTGTTATTACCATGATCTAGTACATTTTCTTCAATATATGTGTTTAATTTGCTGTTAGCCCTTAGTACCATTTTCAGAGAACTGGGAAAAAAAATTTTGCTTCATTGTGGTATAATTGATATACAAAAATTGCTTATATTTAATGTATACATTTGATGAGTTTGGACATAGACATATATCTGTGATATCGACAAAATCAAGGTACTAAACTTTAGAGGTCCGTAACCTCTAAAAATTTCTTTGTGTTCAGTGTGTGTGTATGTATATGTGTGGTAAAAACAATTAATATGAAATCTATACTCAATATAGTTTAACATGCACAATACCATATTGCTAATGACAGGTACTGTGCTGCTTAGATCTCTAGGACTTGGTCATCTTGCATAGCTGAAACTATATCCATTGAGCAAAAAGTCCCCATTCTTCCGTGCGCCACAGCCATGAGCAACCTCATTATATTCTTTGTTTCTACAGGTTTGACTATTTTAAATACCTTGGATAAGTGGAGTAATGCATCAAAAAAGAATAAAATACTTAAGAATAAACTTAATCAAGGATGAAAGACTGGTACATAGAAAACTATAAAATACTGATGAAAGAAATTAAAGCAGATAAAAATTAGTAAAGACAACATCAAATTGTTTTTTAAAAATAACTTTGACCTGTTTCACTGGGAATTAGGTCTGTGGAACTCCTTGCACAATGTCATTCTGTTAAAAAATTTTGTTTAAAACCCACTATATTTAGATTCCACTATGCTGGAATGTTTTTATTATTACCAAAGATGGTAACTATTCCCATTTAAGAACTTCTCTTTTCACTGGTTACTGGCAGGATAAGACAAGAGCAAGTGAGGCCTTTTTTTTTTTTTTAACTTTCTATTAAAGAAAAATGTCAAAAAAAAATGTAGTCCAGCCTTTGCTTATCAAAACTGTTCTTGGAAGGGTGAATTTACACATAGTGTTTTATTTAGGAATATATTAACTACATTTGGGGGACTCCAACATGTATTCTTAGGGTTATTATATGTGCTATTGAGTCAGAAAATACATTTTGCTTATATACAGAGAGGGATTTTCATTGAAAGGGAAGTTAGGTTTCATTCTCAGACACCTACACTTTTAAAAAATGAAACAAAGCAAACTATTAGCTGTAAGAAGAGATGAACACTACCATTTTCAAGAGATTGGATGTGAACAGAGTTTTGGAGAGTTTGAAAAAATAAGTGAAAAAAATGGGTACACCTGGAAATTCGTATTTTAAAAGTTGAATTGGACAGTCACACAGAAACTTGCCAGAAACTAGGTGAAATCCAGTTTGAACTCATTGTCTCAATGTACAAAACTCTTTTAGTAAATTATCTGTTGCTATTACACATAGTGTTAGTGATACTTTGTTAAAAAATTGTGCTGGGGAGCAGAGTGAGGTATAGTCTGTCTGCTGACTTTTATATACAAAGTGGGAGAAATCAAAATAGAATTGAGATCATTCTTGAGAGGATCCTTGGTGAACCTCTGAACCTACAAGTGATCAGAGACCTTATTATGATGACAAGAGGAGAAAACTATAGCTAAAGAATCTGAAACCTGCCCTGGAGCACCATAGCAGACTAACCATAAACTCACATTTCAGACACTGTCAGATGAAAATAAATGAATTATATTGACTTCTTAATGAACACCTTGATAATTGATGCTCCCACTCTACCTAGATAACAAAACAAAAGCAGTGTAAATTGAGGAAGTCACCATATAGCTTATTATTGATGTCTTAAAAAATATAAGCAGAGATCATACCGTCGTAGTGCTCAGCCTCCCTTAAGTCATTAACATGGTATTTTATAGGGCTATGTTCACAATAAGGTCAAAGAAGTCTTACTTTCTGCTAAGTAGGATGAAGAAAATCTCCTAACAATATAATTTGTATTCCTATATATTATGCCAAGGTATTAGAGCAATGATTCAGTTTATACGTGTAACTAGCACACAAAGTAAAAACTTGATAACTCAATAACTATTTTCCACTTATTTTCTTCTTCCATTTTAAGAAGGTAACATGGAAAAGTCCAAACTAAAAGTTCTTTTTATATATACTTATACTTTACACCATGAAGGATCTCCAAAAGCATCAAGCATATGAATCTGAAAGACCATATATTTTACCTAAAGATGATAAATACTCATTCAAATTTTGAATAAGAATTCTAAGAGCTAGTTTATTCCCAACAATGATAATGTTGACTAAGCGTTCAAAAAGAGGAAGAACAAATTATAGGAAAATCAGTACAAATTAAAGTAAATATTTACATCAGTAATATAGAAAACATAATTGCTACATAAAAGAACAAAATTTGAGAAGAAATTTAACAAGAGGTTTTCTCCAAATTAGATGAATGGATGGAATTGCTCTATGTGTAGCAACAGGCTTATCCTTGCAACTATTTCATGCTAATTACATGAAAGTTAGTTTCAGATTCTTGTGATTCTGTACAAAACTCTGTTACCATCCACATGGTATTTTGTAAAGAACATGCATTATTTATTTACTATATTTTGACTAACAAAAATGTAAATCACCAGGCTTTTGCATAATTGCTGAGCACCCAGCAATTGACTTTGAATTCGGGGGAAAATATGCTGCCATTTTGACACAAATGCTGATTAGTTTTAAAGGAGGTTTTTTGGTTTGTTTGTCTTAATGACTACCACATAAATCTCTATAAACAATTGTTTAAGAAATAAAACAGTAAGAGTAAATAAATTACTGTATTAATTTTTTCACTCATAGACTACAATATAGAAATTGATTACATCGTGACTTACTGAAGGAAAGAAAAAAAATAATAGGAAAAAATGTCCATTGAGCTTAACTTCAATAATATCCTAATTGAATTATACAGTCCCTTAACATTTAATTCCATAATTGATATGGTTAGATATAGGTCTATCTTTGTATTGTTTTCTGTTTATCCACTCTGGATTTTGTTCTTTAATTTCTCCTTATCTATTTTTTAATTCTTTGAATTTCTTAGAATTCAATTTTAATATACCCATTGTTTTCAGTTATGTATTCTTACATATTTTCACAGTGCTCTAGATAGCACGATATGGATCTCTAAATTTTATGGTCTACTGAAAGGTAACAATGTAGTGCTTCACACAAATAGAAACTTTCAATTATATAGATTTATTTCCATCCTTCACGGTCCTTTTATGTTATAGTTAGCACATGTATTAAATCTACAATACTATAGTGGCACCAGGTTGACCTAGTCAGTTGCATCTGACTCTTGATTTTGACTCAAGTCATGACCGCATGGTCTTGAAATTGACCCCACATTGGGTTCTATGCTGAGTGTGGAACCTGCTTAAGATTCTCTTTCTCTTTTCTTATGTCCCTCCCTTTCCCCCTGCCCCTCCCTACTTGCACACTCTTTAACTTAATTAATTAACCTACAATACTACAAATGCAACAGGACAATGTTAGAATTTTTGATATAGTAGCTATGTAGCTTTTAAAGAAAATAGGGGAAAATCAAGTCTTTTCATATGTACCTGGGAGTTTATCTCTGATATGCTTTTAATTCATTTTTAAAACTCTGAGTTTACTTTGGTATTTGGTATTATTTCCATTCAGACTGAAAAATCTCCTTCACTCTAAATGTGGGTATGGGGACAAAACTAATCTTAGATTAGCTTTAGCGGAAAATATATTTATTTCACTTTCATCATTAAAGGATATTTTACTAGATACAGAATTCTGCAGTGAGGTTTTTTATTGTTTTTCATTCAATGTTAAAGTCATTTTTGCACTCTTCTAGACTACATGGTTTTTGATTAGTGGTTGCAGTCATTGAAAGGTTATTCCTCTGAGATAATGTCATATGTATTTTTCTACCTGATTTTAAGATTTTCTATTTACCATTGTTTTTCAAGAGTTTGTCTGTGATGTCTCTATGTTTAATTCTTAGAATTTGTCTCATTTGTGGGACAATGAGTTTCTCAAATCTGTACAATTATATATTGCACCAAGTTTTGGAATTTTAGTGATTATCTTAAACTTTTTCTTAATTTATAGAAGAAATAGGTATAATTCATTTAACTTCTTGCCACTATACCTGAAACTGGGATGAATTCTCATCTCCTCGTTGATCCTGGATTTTCTTTCTTTCTGTGTGTCTCTCTCTTTCCTGTATCTTCAAAATGTCTAAGTATCAAAAAATGTCTGTGATATTGGAGGCATCAAATATTCATTGAATAGTTTAATCTTTCTTATTATATCACCCTTATAATTAGTATTTTAACTTGCTCAAGTTTTCTGATATTTTTCATTAAAAATAACTTTAGCTAGCACCTGATCTTTTAAACTTTTTAAAACTTACTATAGCATAGACACACACACACACGCACACCCCAACATATTTTAAGCCTATAACTTGATTTATAACAAATAATTGAACAAACTGATTTAATTATTACTCCAATAAAGAAATAAAATATTAATTGCTTTCCAAAAATATCTTTAAGCTTCTTCCCAAATGTTCCTGCTTATGCTAGGTTAAAAGGAATGCACTTTCTTTCTTCTTATTCCTCCATTAAATGTCTCCTTTGTTTCATTTTTTTTAACTTTTTAAAAGATTATTTATTTATTTATTTATTTGGCAGAGAGAGAACACAAGTAAAGGGAGCAGCAGACAGAGGGAGAGGGAGAAGCAGGCTCAGGGCTGAGCAAGGAACTAGATGTGGGTCTTGATCCAAGGACCCTGGGATCATGACCTGAGCTGAGAGCCAAGGCTTAACTGAATGAGCCACCAACGCACCCCAATGTCTCCCTTCTTTAGTTTGGGAAGTCTCTATCATTACTTTGGCCAATATAATATGGCAGAAATAAAGCTGGCGCTTCTGAGCAGGACCATAAGAGAATGGCAGTTTATATACTTCTTAATCTTTTGGAAGACTTGTTCTTGGAAGACTGTTACCATGTAAAAAGTTAGACCATTCTGAGCCGAGCATATTATGGTAAGTCAAAGCCATGTAATGTTGGAACAATCTTTATTTCTCACTACCCTGAATTTTACAATCATAGCCTAATTTGCTGTATTTCTGACTTTTATGTAATTGAATTATACAAATGTGTTTGTGGGTAGGGTTTACTTCACTCAGTTTTTTATGATATGTACCTGTGTATGTGGGTGCATATATGTGTGTAAGAGTGCTTTCTCCTTTTTCATTGCATAAAATGAAATACAGAAACATAGTAAACATAGTACTATATATATATGTGCTATGTTTATAATGTGTGTGCATATATATGTTTATAGATACATGCATATATATAAAAGAAATATATAAAATTTAATGTCAATTTCCATATGATGAACATTTTACTTATTTCACATTTTGGATTATTATAAATAACACTTCTATAAATATGTCTGCAAACGTCTTTCATTGCAACTTTACATGGATTTCTGTTGGTTATAAATAAGAGTAAAATCAGTGAGTCATAATAAACTTACATTTGCAATTCTAGTAAGCAACAATAAACATTTTTCCTTTTTTTTTTTTTGTAGCAATTACATTTATACCAATGTATACTCCCACCAGCAGTGTTTGAGAATGCCAGTTACTGCATAGCCTTGCCAAAATTTAAGACTGTTAACTTTATAAAACTGTATCTATTCTGGTGGGTATCTCAGTATGACTAAGTTGTTTTTCACTGACAACAAATGAGAATAGAATGGTTACCTTTTTACATTTTTATTGGCCACTTGGGTATTATCTTTTACAGAGTGATTGCTTAATGTCTGTCTTTTTTTTTTTCTACTTGTTCTCTGCCTTTTATGTATGAATGCTTTTATGTAGAAACTGTTTTAAAAATACATTAGGTATAAGCCTGTTGTTGGTTATGTATTTCAAATATCTTCTCTCACTCCATAATTCATCTTTTCACTCTGATAATGGTATTTTTTTATTTTAATTTTTTTTAAATTTTACTATGTCAAACAACTGTCTCATGTTTGGTATTTTTGTGTCTTATTTAAGTATTTCTTATCATGCATGTAATTAATATATCTTTGTGCATATCATCATCCACACATTTTATTTCTTTTTTGTTTCACATATAAATCTATAGACAAGTTTATGGGTTTTGATTTTGTGGCAAATCAAATGTCAACTTTTTCATATGAATATTCAGTCCTTTATTGAACTTTTACTGAACCAGAGCACTTTATTGAAAAGAATAGTCCTAACTATTCTGCAGAGTTAGCTCATTTTGAATAATGTAGCCACATGTACTTGGATCAGTTTCAGGACTCTATTAGGTCTGTTTCATCAACCTATTTGTTTATTCTTGTGTCAATACCAATTCTCTGAACTCCTCTAACTTTAATATACACATTAAAATCTAGCAGAGTATATTCAACCACTGTGTACTTCTTCAAGATTGCCTTGGCTATATTTATCTCTTGGATTTCCATATTTTTTTAGAAGCAACTTGTACATTTTCACAAAAACACCTGCTTAAATTTTGATTGTGGTTGCATCATAATTTCAGGAGACAGGGGGATATCAACTTCATAATATTAATTCTGCTGATCAACAAATAGGATACATATCTGCATTTATTTGGCACTTTCTCTCTACTTTCGAAGGCTTTTTATCTTACTGTAAAGAAGTATTACCCAAATTTTATTTGACTTATTTTTAGTCATGTTATGATTAGGATGCCACTCTACTGTCATAAACTTCATTTTTGAGTTGTTTATGGTTGCTTTATAAAAATAAAGTTGAATTTCCACTGTGACCTTGCATCCAGTACATTTGCTAAATTCTCTTAAATTCTAACAGTTCTATTGTAATCTGACTAAATTTACTCATAGTAATTAATAAGTAACAATCCCAAACTGCTACTGATTCTAATGCCCCACTTGCCTGATATATTTGTCTTTATTTCTGTGCCATCATCCCAGCCACAACCGCCCACATTTTATTTTATCTGCTGTGACAGCCTCCCATTAATATCCTATATCCTTCCTTATTTCCTCTAGTTCCTCTGAACATAGCAACCAGGCTTAGTTTTTCAAATTTCAAATCTGAATATCTCTCTTATTTAAAAATTTTAATGACATATTTCTATTTTTCAGCCTGGCACCTTTCCTTTCTGGATTTGTCCCTGAACAACCTCACAGTCTGTTACATGAGTTAATGACAGCTTTGCTTTTCATGCCATGTGAGTAGGGCTGCCACACCATAGACAGGATGCCCAGCAAAATTTGAACTTGAGGTAAACAAAAATCATTTTTCATAAATTATTTCACAAGTCATGCTTGCATTTCTTTAAAACATGTTTGTTCTTTACCTAAAATTGAAATAAAGCCAGGCATCATTTTTTTTCCTATAATAAACCTATACAGAAATAATCTCATAGCCCCAGGAACAAAATTACCTTCTTGGAAACTATTGTTGGTGCAGGAATGGACCTGTGCCCTAAGATGAGACAGCGATCACCCTGAACATGTTTTTGTGTCTGTCTTTAAAGATATATTTAGTTTTTATCTGTGATGTGTATCTGTAGGATATTAGACTTGATACCACTTATCTGTGGACATCTTGGTCTTGTGAAAGAAAACAAAATAGAAGAAAGTTGACCAGAAAGGTGGAAAAATTGGGAGAGAACAAAAAGAGAGATTACTGCCAGCTTCGGTGAGTCAGTGAATCCAGTTGTGGAAATAAAAGAAGGTCAGGCAAATAAGAGAAAGCAGAGGCTATTTACTCAGACTTGCTATAGGAAAGAAGTCAGTCACAATCACTTAAATTTTGGCAGAGACACAAAGGCAGGCAATGAAGTGAGAAAGCTTTATATGGGACCAAAGGGAAGACTTCAAGTATGCTCTAAGTAGAGGGTGTTGAAAAGGAGAAGCTGTAGGTGGACTAGCCAGAATGGTCAGGGGTACATATTTGGCTTTCTGTGGTTGGTCCTAAATTGGAAATGGGGACAAAAAATTAGGGACACTTCTAGTGATTCATCAAGTCCTCACCATTTTGGGTTGAATATTGTAGGAGTTACTGGATTGTCAGGAGAGATAGCAATCTGGCCTCCCACAAGTCTGATTTATGGCAGACTGGCTTCCTGGGCTGGTTACTACAGATGATGGGTTGGTTTATTGGGCAAATTCCTGCAAGCTGTGGGTTAGAGTTTTATTTTTATATATGGTCTGTCTAGTGTCCAACTGTATATTCAGTCTTTCACAGTCATGTATGAATCATAGATTTTTTTCAGTAATGTGAATCAATAAATTCCCCTTCATGTCTAATCTAGTTTGAAGTGTAGACAAGTCAGTTCCGTCAAGAAAAATTCTGGTAAATATGAACCTTTAGACGTTTTCTGCTCATTGTTCTTAACATAAAGAGACAAATTATTAAGCTGGCTTACAATTCCCTAAATAATTGGCTTTTGTCTCTCTTCTATTCCAGCATCAATCTATCAGTAATTTACAGACACATTCAACCACCATACTGAGTCTTTTTTCAATCCCTATAATGAATGTAGTATTTTCCTCCCCCAGGGATTTTATCCTCACATTTCTTTTTCTTGGATTGTTTTATCGGCAGCCTCTTCTCTGCCCCAATTCATCACTATCATTTTTAGGTTATAACACATTTTTGAGCTTTCAGTTAAAACCATATTTCAGGGAACTTTTTACTGACCTTCAAGACAACTTCAGATCCCTATTATACACTATTTTATAAACCTGAGCATCTTTATTAAATACCACACATCCTTGTAATAAGTATATAAACTGTTTAATTTATTGTTAAATATCTTTCCATCCTGCTAGAGGGGAGGGCCTACCCTTCCGGTTAACTGCTAATCCTTCCAGATAATTTGTCCCAAATTGGTGATCAATATATGCTCACTGAATAAATGAATGGAAGAGTTTCCATATTTTTTAAGTAAATGGATTAAATTGTATCTCAAAATGTTTAAATATTTATTGGACCAAGATGGGTATAACTAAATATAAATTAAATCTGACTAATACCTGAAAAATATATTTTCCAACAAAGAACTTATTAAAATGACAATGTGAATGGCTTTATTAAAAAACATGAAAGAACATTAAACATAGAATTGAAGCATATTCTGACTCTGACTTTTCTATAATACTTATATAGTATCATTCTATAATAAATCATCCACAACTGTGCCTATTCATATACCAATATAACAAAGTTACACATTCTATTTTTCATATGCCACATACTCAGTTTTAAGTGGAAACTTCTCTACAGATTATCAAATACGTTGAAATAACTAAGCCCAAGATGGACTCGCTCTTGCCTGAGGCATCATGTCAGCAAATCGAAACGGAGTCAACATTTGTGTCCCTGTAGATGCTCCACTTGCCAGAAACACAATCAACCAATCAGTCAGTCCGCAAATGCCAAACCAATTCTGGGTCTTTGTACCCCAAACAAAGTTGACTAGTTGATCCAAGACAATAATTGTGTTTTTTTTTCTTTTTCCTATTTTTCTCTTCTTGTTCTTTTTTCTTTATCCTATAAAAGAACTTTCTGCCTTCTACCCCATTTTGAAGTTCTGTGAAAGGAAACTGTCAGTGCCTTAAAGTATTAAATAAAGTTTCATTGTATCACTGTGACTATCTTCTTTAATCAGTTTTTCTTTTTTAAAGATTTTAATCATTTATTTGACAGAGATCACAAGCAGACAGAGAGGAGTGGGGGGGGCAGGCTCCCTGCCCAGCAGAGAGCCAGATGTGGGGCTTGATCCTAGGACCCTGAGATCATGACCTGAGCCGAAGGCAGAGGCTTTAATCCGCTGAGCCACCCAGGTGCCCCCTTTAATCAGTTTTTTAACAGTTTTTGGAGATGAGGAATGGGATCCAGAGCTGACTACTAAGGAGACTCACATACTTTATATATATACATATTCCCTGGTTCTGGGGTCCTGGGAAGGTTCTGGGGTTTATTAAATTTCTCAGAATGTTTCTGGAACCTGTAAGGTAGTTATATTATGAGCCCACATAAGCTTCAGCCATTAGAGGACTCAGGAATAGGGAATTCCAATGTCCACATTGGGGGTTAGTTCTTAGGAGACTCATAAAAGCTCAAGGTAAATCCATAGCATAAACTTCTGGGGGACTTTGGGAAATAAATTAATACAAAAAAATTCAGACTGACTGACAATCAAAATCAAAATCAAAATCTAAGTAGGCACAAGTCAGACTATTAAGAGCAAATATAGTATCTACCTCTAGAAAGAAATCTTCAAGTGGAAGGAGTGATAGCTCTATTGTTAATGGGAATCTTGGAAGCCAAAACTGAAAAACAGGTGGGCACAGGTCAAACATTTAAAAACTGAGAGTGCTCTCCACGTAACTGTAAGACTCCCATGCTAGAATACGCTGGTCATGGAATGAGTTAGATTGACACCGGGTCACACACCAATCTCAAGAAAATTTCTTCGGTGCAATAAGATACACTGTAAAACACCACAAAATCCCCAACATAAGAGCACATCACTGTTAGATATTATTCTGGCTCCAAGAGACCCAAAGTTTTAGCTAAAGAAAGGAGATTCTCAAGTTTCAGTGAATCGAGTGCTCAATCTCCCAGCATACCTGCTAACTTTATATCTAAGAACTGTGATCCTGGAAGCTGGAGATATCTACAAAAATGGCAAAATCTTACTAAAACAACATAGAATCACGATGTCCATTATGAAGAATGTTCCAATTAGAAAAGATCATTCATTTGAGAAACTCACTTGAAAGCAAAAGTTCCCAAACCAAACAAACAGAATGGGATATCTATTTTAATTGGCATGCAGAAGGATCCAAAAACTTTCAAGATTCCAAGATAGATTTATTGAAAGAATCATTGCAAAAAGCTAATGAAAAATTAAATACACAGGAAGTACCTAAAACAAAAGACTGTAAAACTTCTAGTATTCTGCTTTAACCTTAGTTACCTGAGTACTCAGACTACTAATCCTTACCTGAATTGCGTCTTCACTCTGAAGAGACCATAAGGCCATAAATAAAAGTCCACTAAATTAGTGCCCTTAGAACTGCAGCAACTCCAAGGACAGAAACTTAAAACACGTGGGCCTCCCTCACTGCACCTTCCTATGGGTCCATAATCAAAACACTGACCCCCAAATTGGTGTTTCATTTGCAGTTATTTCCTAAACACTTGAAAAAAGACTGTCCTCCAAGATTTCATCAAATCCTCTGACAGAAAATTGAATGTACCTGTATCTACCCTCAAAGGAGTCCCCATGTGGGCCCTTCGAAGGAATTCTCTGTTGTTACCACTATTCTTATAAACACTCAAGAGGAAACTAAAATTAAAATTAACAGAAAACCATGTCAAATTCTAGTAGATACTGGAGGTAAACTTTCTTCTATAAACCACAGTCACTTCAGAGCCTACACGTAGGATCATGGGAAAATTGGCTGAAGCCAGTGAAGGGAGAGAATTCTTTCTAATGTCAGTTCTCTTGATCTCTCTAGTGCCTAGTAGAGAAAGGAAGGTAAAATTTCACATTGTTCTTTCCTTTCCAAAACCTGACTCTTGTCAGTATGGTTCTGAGGTGCCCATTGCTTGCTAATCCTTTCTCTCCTAGAGATAATGAACTGTCTTCCTGCTTGTCTTACCTTGTGTCCTAACAACTTGACTTGGCTTTCTGTCTATCTGGGCACATGGGTGGTCCATTCTTGTATATGTAGGCAGCTCAACCATCAGTTTGGGAAGCCAAAGATATAACCAGACAAAAAATGGGTTTAACTCAACTTGTAGTTAGGTACTGTCAACAGAAATGCAGGTGGTATTCCATTTGAGTCTCGGGCCATTCTGATTGTTGACAGCTCTCAGGGGAACTGTCTGTCTCTTTTTCTTGTAGCTACTTTTGAGAGTGGATCTGGAACATGAGAGGGTAGTATCTTTTTCATCCTCTTTGGGGGTGCCTCTTGCATTCAAGGGGTCATTCATTAATGCCAGGGATGTTTGTCTTGGCTAAGACTTGACAAGATATTTAAAAGGATTTTTTTTTAAATAAAGCTATGGTCAGAAGTTGGCCAAATTGAAAGCTGATATTCAGAGCCTGATAGAAACTTTTCTAGGCCTTTTCCCTGAAGCTAAAATGAAATTACATATCCAGAGGGAAAGAAAAACATTCCAAAGACAAACAACTCTAAATCTAGAACATGGAAATCTTTTGATTTCTATTTTAGTTGAAGAACTTCTGACAGAAAGAAGCAAACTAAAGATGATGTATTTGTTTGGTGACCCCTGATATCACCCAGGTTATAAAGCCAATTCTTTGAGGAATTACAAAACTCCTACGGACAACCTGTACAACTTGTCTTACAAATTGAGTCTTTACAAGAAACAACAACAAAAAGAATAAAAAAATATAAAACACCTGTCCTTTTTAACATTTCTCAGACTTCTCCTTTCATTTCAGACGGCTTATAGGTACTGTAAAAATTCTGGTTGCAGTGGGGAAAAAAAAAATTCTGTTTGCAGAAAACAGAAGTCCTTCTTGGAAGAGCTTGTATTCTTTCTCTGTGCTTTTGAGACATAAATATTCTTCCTGGTCTTCTCTGGGAAACTAGCTAATTCTTATGGAGGTGGGAGAGGGGGAGAAGATGCTGTTTGGAAACTAGGTAAATGAAAGAAATCTTAGAAGCCTCTCTAGAGTTGGAGAGGAAAAGTGAGTTGGGGGAAATCAGAGGGGGAGATGAACCATGAGAGACTGTGGGCTCCGAGGAACAAACTAAGGGTTTTGGAAAGGAGGTAATGGAGGGTTGGGTGAGCCTGGTGGTGGCTATTATTGCACGTATTGCATGGAACAATGGGTATGGTGCACAAAAAATGAATCTTGGAACACTGAAAAAAAATAATAAAATTACAAAAAAAAGTCTTCTCCAGAAATATTAGTAAATAGTTTAAATCATCTTATCAGTTAATGTGAACTTATTCTATTGCCAGAAATATGATTTGGACCAAATTGTTCTTTTATGAACTAGTGAGTTTCATATTACCACACCTTTCATAACTAAGTTTTTAAAACAAGAACTGAAAGATTTCTGTTTGTATTTGTCTGCATGTTTATCTATGTCTGTGTATGTGTTATAGATGTGTGGTGTTTTTTCTACCTCCGGATGGTATTGCTAAAATTAATTTGTAGAGAGCTCTATTTACTTGGCTGAAAGAAAATTAGGCATTTATATAAATTAAGTATACTCTCAGAAATACAGAAACTAACTCAAAAGTTTTTCAAGTTCATGTGATCTACAGTAATTGTAAATAAAAACTTGCATAAGTTTGTGAGTTTAATTAAAACCAGAATATCTTTAGAGTTATCACCACTAGATATAATGCAGCCATATAAATTATACTCTACCTAGCTTTGCTAGAAGTCAAACACATTATCCCTGTTACAGAATTTATCAGCAAGAAAGATAACTTAAGATGATGGCTAGCTGTTTCAGGTCTTACAAGATTTTTATGAGTAATCTAAACATGATTGTTATGAATAACTAAATAAATGGATATAATTAAATAAAAGTTTATAAATGAACTTTTCGACAATAACAGGATGGGAAATCATCAAGAGGGACGCAAACCATGAGAGACTCCTAACTCTAGGAAACAAACTGCAGGTTGCCAGAGGGGAGACCAGTGGGGGGATGGGGTAATTGATGGGCATCTAGGAGAGCACGTGATGGGATGAGCACTGGATGTTACAGGAAACTGACAATTTACTGAACACTACATCTGAAACTAACGATGTACTATAAGTTGGTTGTTGAATTTAAATAACAAAATAATAATTATGCTTTGCAATATGTCTATGTAAAAAGAGTTTCTAAGATATTTTTTGGTAACTTGTATCCTTAAAGTGACACTGAGGTAAGTTTAATGATGGATATTCATTTAATACCTTATCATTTCCAAATGATAAAATACTGAAACATTAATTATTGAAAAAAATTTTATTCATTTTTGGCTTTCTTTTACAGAAGAACTAAAGCTATTTGGGTCTATTAGGAAATATACTTTGTGTCACATTTCTCCAATTTTTCACTAAAATTCAATAATTCTGAGACTTTAACATTATACTGAGATAGGTATACAGACATTACAATGTAATAGGAATACAGACAGAAGAAGAGAAAGAAAGAGAAAAGAAAGCAAGAGATAAAGAAAGAAAAAGAAAAGAAAGATCTACAGTTTTCTAAAAAAAAACTTCCTTTGAATTATAATTTTCAGAAAGCTAGGGAATATATCCAATTATGAAGTGCTCAGGCAATTTCTGTCTGTTATTTAGTCCTTTGGTATTAGATTTACAGTGCTGGTTTATGAACTATAATGATTTATAATTTATAAACATTAATAGATTTTATTAATTTGGGAATTAAAATTTGGGGATATTAAATATCCCAATATCCCAATATTGGATATTTATTAATTCGGGGATAAAATTTGGGGATATTGGAATGAAAGTGAGAAGAATACAACTTGGGCATTTTATAGTTTTCTTTTTGTATAAAATGGAGAAAATCTATTTACATGAATTGGACTTGCACTGATTTTGACTCTTAAGAAGTGATGTCATGCCAAGAGGCAAAACACAGTTGCTTCTTCAATTTCCTAGTTGTTATCCTTAGCCACACTTAAAGGAGTTCACAAGCTAATTGAAACAGAGACCAATGATAGAAACAACTGTAATTTATATGAAGCTATAGACTTCTTGACAAATTCCTTTTGATGAGTTAAAAAAAAAAGCACTTGACATTTTGCCACACAAAAGTTAATTGCTCTCCAGTTCCAATTAGAATGATACATAATTTGAATTGAGTTGCTTAATGTGTTGTTCTAAAGAAAAAAAATAAAAAGAAGAAGACATATAACCTGAGGTGACCATGATTTAGTAGTTCATTGCCACAATTCACACAGAGAGCAATAAAACTAGAAAAATCCTGCCTAATGATGACTGGAGATGTCATTCAGGGTAAATTATTAATTTTTTTGATGCCAAAGTTCAAGAAGCACCATGTGTTCTAATATTCACTAATACTAGCTTTGGGGGAAGTTTCCTAATTAAAGGCTCATGACAGTGAGTCTTAATATTTAGCAATAATAATACTGAAAACTCTGAAAGAGAAGAGGAAAACTTATGCAAAATAAAAAAACAACAAAAAATAACATGTCATTATATTTCAGATTGACTTATTTTCTAATGATCCCTACCTTCGTTTAGCTAATTACAACATATATTGTAAGACAGGAACACAAAAAAGGGAGATCACTGTAGGCTGAAGCAGCATGAGAATGGTAGGGATTAAAGTAGACATCAAAATATTAAATGCAGGCAAAAATACACCAAGCTTTTGTGAATAAACATGGCAAATGGAGAGAAACAACAGCAGACTGAAACTGAGCAACAATTATGAAAATTAATTACATAAAGAAAGCTTTATAATTTTTTCATAACAGGGCTCTTCACACACACATAAAGATAGAAAGGCAGTACTTTTTCCAAGATTTATTTTATTTTAAAATATATATTTATAGGTTTACTTCCACTTCTTCTCCCCCACATAAATAGTCCATGAGCAACATTATGTAAAACAGCTGGTAGAATAAAAGAGTCAGGCAGAGATTCAGACAAAATGACCACAGATGGGGCCCCAGAGCTTAACTGGTATAAAAAAAGATAGGACAGGTGGTCACAGGAACCTGCCAGGACACTGGCCCGACTGCTCAGGACCTGATGAGGCAGAGGGTGACAGTGGGTGGGAAGAAGCTCCCTCCTTCCAAACCTGCTCCTCAAAAGGCAGTATCAGAGTTCTTTTTACCCAAACCATGGCACCGAATGACCCTGATCAGCAAAGAAGCTAGGGAGAGTGCCCCACGGGCTTCTTTTGGGAATGACAAGGCACCTTTCCATCAGAGAGCATTTGTGCGGGAGGCTGGGAAAAGACCTGTTGCGTAAAACTACTACCCCAGACAGGCATGGAGCCAAGCGATGTTAGCTGGGGGGTGGGTAGCCCCATCATTGATGGAAACCAGAGGCACAACTGGAAAATGGGCAGAGTGAGCGAGAACTAGAATGGTGGGCAAGCAGGCCCATTTCTTAAGTGGGAAGAATCAGACTCCAGGCTGCTCAGTCTTTCCATGACCTCCTTCTTGGGGCTCATCAACACGCATGTAAGGAAAACCAGAAAGAGCAATGCAAAATTAAAAGTACTGTCATCCCTCGTTCTACCTGCCCAGGGATTGGGACAGATCTGGGACAGATGCTGTCTGTGCTACATTTTAAAGTAGAGTTGAATCCATCTTTAGGTTGTTCTTGTGTTTTCAATATATTTAATTCACTGTATCTGACTGATAATGCAATTACAATGAAAAAAAGATGATCTATTAGATATGTACATGGCGAGAATAATCTTTGTGTTTCACATTTCATCGAAGTGGAATAGTCTATCAAAAGAATCCCAACATTGAAAGCTCATATGTTCCAAAACTGTTTAAGCAGTCAAATTATGTCATGTTCCCTTTGGAGTTATTGTCCACGAGAAAATTATTATTAAGATAATATCTTAATCATAAAACTCAATTTTAAGCCTGTTAGTAGGGAATGAATTTTTATTTTACAAGCAATTGGAAATGTTTTTGCTTGTACATTTGCACTATTTTAGGAAACAAATTTATACAAAGGAAGGTGAATTCTCTCAAAGGTAGTTTCAATGACTCTATGGCAATAAATAATCTCTGAGCAATGGCACAAATCAACAAATCAACAGTCCATCTCCTAAACCATTAATAGTAATTTTTGCTTAGATGGAATAAATTGCACTTGGGACCTTCGAATCACATTTCAGAGAACATGGTACAGAACCAGCCACACTTAAATGTTTTCCTATCACGTAGTTTTCCTTTTGTAAGCTTTTATTTAAAAGGAAAACATAGGTTGCAGTTAAATTTAATTATATTCAAATCAATTCAAATGCATTATATTCTCTTAAGGTTATCACTCTTCTAGGAAATACAGAATGGGGATTTCTAATTGATAAATTTAATCTCTACCTTCAAAAAGAAGAAACATAATATTATAATGTTGGCATAAAACAGCTAGTTCTTAAATATTAAACATAGGTCTAGGTATGAAATATGAAATATGACTGACCAGTGCATACATATTCTTCAAGTGTCTGAATTATCATTCTGCTATGATATCACTTCTAAAAGAACACAACACTTTTAAGGACATAATTTATTTTAATTGTGTTCTATCAAATGATAAATGTTCAATCAAAACATCCCTGCATTTGTCTTGTTTATATTCTCTTTTAACTCTAGGAAGTTAAGACAAATGCAACTTAAAATATATATGCTTTTAATCAATTATTTTTCTTGATTTTGGAGTAACACACTGACTTAACCAAGAGTAATAACACAGATTTACTGAAAAGGAAAACAATATACTGCACGTGTTTTTTGAGGTTAGAGACATATTCGAGATTAGCCTTGTTCAATGCCAAACCAACCTGAAAAAAATGTCAGGTAGTAATATGTACAAAAGGAATGAATAAAAGGAAGTCCTTTTTTTTTTTTTTGAGGTCTGGCTGCTTATGGATGAGCATTTTGAAGTTTTTGTTTTGTTTTATTTTGTTTTAAGAGTATATTTATTTGACAGATCACAAGTAGGCAGAGAGGCAGGCAGAGAGAGAAAGGGGTAAGCAGGCTCCCTGCTGAGCAGAGAGCCCAATGCAGGGCTTGATCCCAGGACCCTGAGATCATAACCTGAGCCAAAGGCAGAGGCTTAACCCACCGAGCCACTCAAGGGACCCTGGAAGAGCATTTTGAGTCTAGCATATTCATAGCCATAAAGAACAAGAGTGGCATGGAGCTCTTAGCTTCACTATTTGAGCGGTGTGTGTGAAAGTGTGTATAAATTACCAAATTACTGTGGGCTAAGGAGGTAATTTTCAAACTCTACTATTACTACATCTTGTTAATGTGATGGGAGAAGAAAGAAACATGGATAAAAAAACAGAGGGAGGGAAGATTTCAGAATACATCTTAGAAAAGCTTAGCGTGTGTGTGTGTGTGTGTGTGTGTGTGTGTGTGTGTGTGTGTTTGTGTGTGTGAGAGAGAGAGAGAGAGAATGGAAAGGACACGGGGAAGGAGGGAGAGTGTCTAAAAAGTGTAATTATGGAAATTTCTCAAAGGTTGTTCTACAGGGATTTTGTTTGCGGATGTAATATTCTCTGGAAATGTTTTCCTTAAAATAATACAAATAAATACATGCCTGGATTGGTGAAGAGGCCAACTTCCAGGCAGATAAGTTTGGTGAACTCTCAAAGGCCTTTTAAACCATTTTGTTTCTATGATTCTAATTTACGATTATATTAGAAGAATAACATACATTCAGAAAATTAAATACTTAAAATTACGTCCTGTTGGCAGAGAAATCAAGAAAACTGTGCTTTCATTTTCAGTATGAAATGGAAAGAGAAGACTGGAAAACATGTTAACATTTTAAAAGGAAAAATTTTACTCACATTTGGGAATATGTTTGGATCCCAATGGTCTCATTTCAGCCAAATGTCAACATGGTAAAACTACCCTGGAAAGACATTTGCAGTGAGGAGTAGAAAGCTTTGCTGTATTTTAAATGATTTAATTCCATAGGTGGATAGCTCTTGATTGTGTCTTTTCTTTAGAACACATAACAATTTGGTGAAAATTACTCTAGCTATTGAATGTAGACTTTGATGCTGGGAATGTAGATCCGGAATATGCCTTTCTCTGCACCCCCCAAGACTGATAAATGTATTTTTCTGTTGTTTAGTTCAGGATGATCTATAAATTGAGAATCCTTACCAGTACTTTAGCTCATCTCGTGGGAAGCCATTAATGTGTTACAGCTTTTAAATATTACTGTTTCTATAATGTTTAAATATTTTGTAATATTTAAAAGAACGAGGTAAATCCTGCAAACAATATGATCAATAGGTGGAGTGATGTTCATTATTATGAGTAATTAATTAAACACCAGAAAACAAGAGCAAACAAAGGAACATAGCAGAATATAAAGAATATACAAAACCTAAAAAAAAAAAAAAAATTTTTTTTTTTTTTGCTTAAAAATCAAATCCTAATTAGACTGATCCAGCTGATATGGTTGAGTTAATACCAGCCATGAAAACAATCAGCACTGTTTCAAACCAAACAAATGATGTTGAATTCATTTAGAAAAAACCAAGGGGAACAGCCATTGTGCTGAATCACATTTTTGTGAGAGAGCTTGCTCCATAAAGAATTAGATCTAAATGTTAGAGTAGTGAAAATTTTAAGAGCGCTGCTTTGCAGTCTGACAGACTGTTCAAATCCTGGCCTATATAAAATGAGAATATAAATATATTCATTGTTGTTTGCATTAGAGATAAGTGATATGCCTACAAAGTCCAGCAAAACTGACAGAAAGTAGCAACTTGTCTAAGGCTCAAATATACTCCTGCAATTTATCTCCATTGTTGACACTCCTTTTCTTGTCATTTAATCCCTCATGAAATCCAAGTATTAGATCATAAATTTTCCGCCCAGGTTGCTAGTATTACTCCCTTTCTTTTATGAAACATTCCCAAGACATGATATTATTACCTGAATGAAACTGACACAATTAGAAATTTGTCCATTTCCTGTTCACTTTCATGTGACACATAAAGATATTTAGAAATGACTACAAAGAAACTGAATTGAAAGCATTCATCAAAGAAACTGAAGAATGAAACTGTTTTCATAAAGGTTTATCCCAAGATTATAATTTTTGAAAAACATCCCACCATAGATGCTGTTCTGGGAGTTTAAGAATATATGATTGAGCTTTATATGCAATATGGGAAATATAAAAAAATATGACTGGAAACCTGGACAGATAAATAAAATGATTGTTTTGCTTGAAAGTTACAGAGAAGTTTCTCTCTTCCAGTCTACGTAGGTATTTAAACTCTATTTTCTTAATTCATTTATTTTTGCTTCCCAACATGTGGCTTCACAGTATGCTTGTTAGTGCTGAAGAATGTCTTTGCTAAACCTTTTTAGGGGGTGTGAGGGGAGAGTCTTTAATTAGGAACCAATATAAACAGGCTGTCTGTCAATACTTGAGGTGCACTATTCAGAATAGCTCATAATTAGGTCCTTAGAGAACATGAAGCATTATACCATTATTTTCTAGGAACGTTAACGCTCACCTACTTTTTTCTGTCCACTTTCAATATTTTTATTACATTGCACAATATCCTACTGAACTTTTAACTTCTTCACATCTGTTCAAACCTTTGCCTTTTTTGTCTCTCCCCTTCTCATTCCAAGTGCCCCCCTGGTAACAAGCTTACAATGCTCCCCAATTAGTAAATGAACAACTCTTATCTAGTTTTCTGGATTAAAGAGAAAGCTGATGAGTCTCAGCATAGACTACTCATACATTTTCTTCACAATTCTTGGTCACATTTAATACGGTTTGAAGACACTTTTCTTCGTTTAAGTAACATGTGAACATATGTCCATAATGAACCAATTCTTTTAAGGAAGTTAATGTTTGGAATTCAAAAAGTTGAGCTATAAAGAATGAAACTGTCATTCTATCTGTGTATTTTGAAACCAGCTAATTTTTTCCTTTTTAAATTGTATAGGTGTCACTGCCAATATAATGCTTGAAAATGCTACCGCTTCTGGGAAGAACACTCTAAATGTTGACAACTGAGGCCTGTAACTCCTTAAGCCATTACTTCAAGACAGCTGCTGCTAGTTCAGCAGTGCATTCAAAATGTGTTTCTCTCAGTGCAGTTTCACATTTGTTTACATCATAGGCTTCTGGATACTGGCTGGATAAGCCTTCTGTGACTGACACGTTTCAGTGCTGAGACTATGAAACCAAAAGCCATCAAGGGTCTGTCTGATGCATACATGAAGAATAAAGCACTGATCTTGGGCTCATCTCCCACACTCATTTTACTTAATGTCCAAATGTCCAACATGTTTACCATAATAAGAATCATTTTTTGTGAGAGGGTAAATAAATTTTCTTCAGAAAGCTTCTACTTTCTTTAATGCATAGCAGAAATTTGCTTTCCATTTTCTAATTAAGAAATCCGATGAGCTTTCTTCAGTTTTTAACCTTCTTCAACTCTGTATAACATTACTTCTAGGTTTTAATTTCCACTTCAAACTATAAATTTTCCTATCTCCTTCTCTTTTGCCGTTTCCTTATCTTTCTGTAATTTAGCTAAAAACCTCTCAGACTCTCCCTACCTGTTTTCTTCTTCCAACCTAATTACTTGAGTTCTGTGCATGGTTCCACCCTGTGACAATTACTACATCTCATGTCAATATCCCACATTGCTGCATTTTGATTTTTCACCTCAGCATATCTTAGTTCCCAATATTATTGATTATCCTTAGAATATCTCTTAAATTCTAGTGATGTGTTTTCAAATCTCAAATCTCAAATCTTTTCTGATATTATTTAATAGGATCTTATTCTTTTGTCATATGGGAAAAATCTGAGAAATTTCCCTTAGCTTCTCTGCAAATTATTAGCTATCTTCAGTTAAATTTAACCATTTTTAATAGTGCCTGCACTTTCTCTTCTGTATGCACTCTGCTACCTTTTTCAGTCAAGTGGCCAGCATCTTTTCATAGGTCCATTTTTCTGTAGGCAAATGTCACACTCTAGTTCCCTTCAAAATGTATCGGCAAAAATCAGACCTCTTTTCTCCCATTTCTATACCATGGACACACTTACTCAGCCCTACCTTTGAAGCTAGGTGGAAGAAAGATTCCTTTGAGGCATATGATTACACAGGGAAGAAGTGGATTCCCCCCAAAAAATCAGAATTATGTTAATAAAGGGGAGGGATCAGAAAGAGATGCTTATGGGCACCTGGGTGGCTCAGTGGGTCAAGCCTCTGCCTTCAGCTTGGGTCATGCTCTTGGGGTCCTGGGATCAAGCCCCGCATCGAACTCTCTGTTCAGCGGGAAACATGCTTCCCCCTCACTCTCTCTGCCTGCCTCTCTGCCTAATTGTGATCTCTGTCTGTCAAATAAATACATAAAATCTTTAAAAAAAAGGGGTGCCTGGGTGGCTCAGTGGGTTAAGCCGCTGCCTTCGGCTCAGGTCATGATCTCAGGGTCCTGGGATTGAGCCCCACATCGGGCTCTCTGCTCAGCAGGGAGCCTGCTTCCTCCTCTCTCTCTGCCTGCCTCTCTACCTATTTGTGATCTCTCTCTGTCAAATAAATAAATAAAATCTTTAAAAAAAAATCTTTAAAAAAAAAAAAAAAGAAAGAAAGAAATAGATGCTTATTAGACAATCACCAGTGGATAATATTGCTGTTTTGGTCCCTGTGTCTCAGGGTTAGTGGAAAATGAAACTTAACTAAATGAAATCAACTAAAAACTAAAATAATCAACTAAATTTTTCTAACTTTTTAAGCCTCTGGAGGAATAAATATGACCTCCGAATTAAGTTAGAGATCTTCAATAATGACTGACAGTGAAAAAATAAATGCAGTGTGGTATTTTATGGGTCTGTGAATTTTTTTGTGGGAGAAATTATGCATGTTATATTTAGATGTATCTTTAGAAATTTATATGTGTATTTATGTGAAATTTAACTCTATGAGGAAGATTTTACCATTGCCGACTGAAACCAGAAATGCATTAGAGAACATGTGAATAATGCATTCTTCCACTATTGCTCCCCACCTACACGCATGCTGTTGGATAAAAGTTCAGTTTTTCTTCTCTTAGCTTTTTCTAAAGGAATCGCTCAGTACTATCATCCTGGTAAATTCCAGTTATTACCAGTCATTCATAAATTTAAGAATGCGATTTACAGAGTATTTCATTACGGCCAAGCACTCCTGGCTGTTATAAAACTGAGTAATAGTTTGACACGGGCAACGTTGATGCATATGTCAGCACTTTCTTCCCTGGATATTTCCGCTCCTATTTCTTCCATGGCCATACTGTTCCTTCGTCACCACTGAAACACTTTTTTCTCCATACTACTCTGGAATAAGTAGTGCTTTCAACAAACTTGACTTTTACTGTCATCTACCAACTGGCAGTTTGTTTACTTCTTCACATTATGGCTACTGGAACTTTTAGTGGGAAGTGCCACCATTTCTCAAACCAACGTATAAAACTTGATTGTTCTTATTTATTATTTCTTTTGGATTTCCTTGTGTGGGCTAGACCCCAACATAAATGAGTCTATGTTTCAGTCTTGGGAGATTTAATGGCTATTCATTTCTTTCCCTGTTAATTGACCTTTGAATAATGTGCCAGTTGTGAGTGCTGACTTATGCAGCCAAAAAATCGATGTATAATTTTTGACATCCTAAAGCTAAACAACTAATAGTCTACTGTTAACTAGAAGGCTTACTGATAACAAAACAGCCAATTAACACATATTTTGTTTTATATGTATTAAATGCTATATTCTTATAACATTGGAGAAAAAATATTAAGAAAATTTTAAGAAAGAAAAAATTCATTTACAGTCCTGTAGTATAAAACAAAAATCCATAATTAATAGACCAGCACAGTTCAAACTCCTATCATTCAAAGGTCATCTATATATTTAGTGAGCTCTAATCAAATATAAAGTCCTAATCTAGTTACTCTGTTTCTTGACAATAAGCTCAGTAAGAGTTGAAACCATGTTAAGTCCCACCTATTTTATGGAATTGAGCCCCAAAATGACTCTAGTCATTATTGGGGTTAATCTAGTGATAGAGATAAATGCTAATTAAAAACAAATTTAAACACATTCTGTATCAGAGAAGCTCATAATGCAATAAGCCTATTTTAGGGGAAAATGACCCAGGTAAGGGGAACAGGAAAGACTTCTCTGAAAAGCTGAGCCCACATATCAGACAGGTGAGGATGTACATGTTTTAATTTAGAGGAATAAGAGAGAAGACTCCGTTTGTAATCTAGAGAATGTGTTGGAGAGGGAAAGACTGAATGGATGCAGGTACATAAAACAAAGGGTTACTTGAAATATAACTGGGAAATGGCAATAGCTTGGGAGGGTGACTTTGGGGGTGAGGGATAATGGTGGGTTTGAAAGACTATCTTGAAGCTCAGGTATGAGGGCTCATGTGGGTGGCAAGGACTCTGGTGAAGAAACCCTTCTCACTATCCTCCACTTAATTCTTCAGGAGTTAAAAAAATCACTGCCCTTTCTTTTCTAATTTTTCTCCCTTCCTCATCTCCGTATCAATTAACTAATTTAAAGGTTTATATTTCACGATGACATGTTTGCTTCTTGGTATTTTCATTTTTCTTTTCTTTATGATCAGTAATCTTTCATCTTGGTAATAATTCAGTGTCTATTGGAGGGAATTTAATGATACTCTAGTTTTCATTAAAAAGCTATTGCCTATTACTACTGGTCAAAGAGCAAGGTCGGGAAGAATCCTAGAAATAACCATCCTTGCATGTAGAATTCTGTGGGCTGTGACAGATCTATAGATGAGGAGACCTATTATTATAAATATATGCCTTCATAACAATTATGCCTTCATAACAATCTAAGCCCCTAAATTGTACGAGGACTAGAAAGTAAAGACATTTAGCAAATTATATACAGTCATTAGAGGGCCTGCCCACTTGAACCAATTAGCCCTACATGGGGCCATATCAAACAAGACAGCTTCCCTTTTTTCACATAGTCCATTGAGAAAGATTCTTGAATTATTTTTTTAAAAATGCTTTCACATTTCAGATATTACACATATAGGTAATAGCTTTTAAATACGATTTAACCAATTTTCACAAATGTCACATTACTAAGGAAAGTAATAACCCATAATGGTACAGTAAATAAGTTCATGGATTAAGGCACTCAAGACCAATATTTTGATGAGAAAGATCTTGATAACTTAAAACATGCTAAAATTGTGATAGTATTATTTCCTATGGATATACAGGATGTCATTAATATATAAAAAAATTTATCATTACCTATAGTTTATCATGCCAGAAGAAATATGTCTGTGTTTTAAAATATAAATATACCCCTTACATTGTAATAGTTTTCTTTAAATCAAACATTTGGTGTTAGCTAAATGTAATGCTGTTTTAATCTTAAGAGTAGCTGTCATATTAACTGGTATTTCCTATTCCAGGAGGGTAAAAAATATCATTGAAATTAATGTGGAATTACAGATATTCTAAGAATTTTCATAATTCATATAGGAAACCCATTACTATTCTCTGCTGAGCTAGAGAACAGGAGGAATGATATTTTTACAATGACTATTAAGATGAACAGACATAGAATTTACAATTCAATGCATTTGAATTTGTAATAGTCACATTTGTATCACAATTTAAGCTTTGTAAAATGCTCAGAAGTCAATATTAGAAATGTTTTTTAGTTATGGATCTTAATAGTTTTAAAATATATTTTATTTTACTGATAGTAATATGGATTACTTCCATAATTTCTTTCAATTGTATTAAGTTATAAGTAGTGGATATAGAAACCAAACTAAAAGGCTTCAAGATGGGACGCCTGGGTGGCTCAGTTGGTTAAGCAGCTGCCTTCGGCTCAGGTCGTGATCCCAGTGTCCTGGGATCGAGTCCCACATCGGGCTCCTTGCTCAGCAGGGAGCCTGCTTCTCCCTCTGCCTCTGCTGCCACTCTATCTGCCTGTGCTCACTCTCTCCCCCTCTCTCTCTCTAATAAATAAATAAAATCTTAAAAAAAAAATAAAAATAAAATAAAAGGCTTCAAGTTGTTGCACAAAACTTATCTCCAAAATACATGAGTATTAAATGCAGTATCTAATCTTGGAATATATCTCCACATTTGAATTCTATTCTATTGTATGCAATTCTTGCTTAATAGCTTAAACATAATTACACTATTTTATACTTCTAGAATATACTTTTAAAATAAAGCACTCTTAATCTCACAACAAACTGAGGGTTGCTGGGGGGAGGGGGTTTGGGAGAAGGGGGTGGGATTATGGACATTGGGGAGGGTATGTGATTTGGTGAGTGCTGTGAAGTGTGTAAACCTGGTGATTCACAGACCTGTACCCCTGGGGAAAAAAAATATATGTTTATAAAAAATAAAAAATTAAAAAAAAAAAAATAAAATAAAATAAAATAAAGCACTCTATGCTGCAAAATTATTTGCTTATACCACTATTAATTATCTAGTCCTTTCCTGAAATGTGTCAATCAGTTTTCTCAATTATGCTTGCGGTCTTCGCCATTCAGTTTATTTTCCTCTAATCCTGATTTCTTAGACACTTGATAAAAATGATTAATTTTTCTCTTCACCTACTCAGGAGAAACATTAATTTCTTCATTAATCAGTACTCAACTTAAAATTTTAAATCTATTTCTTTAATTTTCTAAAAGAATAATAGAGGACAATAACAAGTTTTGATAGGACATCTCATAAATGTCTTGACCATTTTTTTCCCATAATGCAGCATCCATAATTTACTTAATTCTTTTTTCCTTTCCCAGTTTTTAGCCATTCATTAAGCTATTCATTAAGAGAGAATCAGTGAGGATGAAGGGATGTTGGGCCTTGCCCAAATATCGGAGGCATATTAACCTGGAGACACATCATTGTCTTGCTAACTACTAGAGGTTTAAACTGGGAAAACCATTTTCATTTTAACACTTCAGTATTCTCCTCTCTGAAATGCAGAAAATATCTGACTTGAAGTGTTACTCTGAGGATTAGAAGTAATTTATTATAACATACTTAGCAAAATGTCTGGCTAAGAGAAAGTGCTCAATAAATGCTTGCTTTTTGTATATTTGTTTATTTTCTTAAGAAGCTCTTCTCCTCTGGAAATCATTCACAGTTTTTTTGCCATTTTGGAGTAAATTTAATAATGCATGTATATGATAAAAGATTCCACTTTAACAGCTGTCTTCATTTTAAGCACAACTAATTGCAAAAGTTCATGAATAATATTGATAGTCAGAAAGCAGTATGTTGATGCTGTTATATGTATGCCATAGTGCCAGAATGATATGTATGTATTCAGTGTTGGGGAGACAGCTGTGGAGATTGCAAAAGAACCCTCTTGAAGTCAGTGTAAGTCAGTGTTTCGTTTAAGGCAAGTTAATTATTCTCAAGGCTTACGTATCTTTAAAATATACTTTTTAAGGAAACATTTATTATTTTGAATGCAAGAGCAAAGGCACCTTACATTTTTTTGCCTACCCTTTTAAAATGTTTTTAAAGGAATCATTGTATATTTTATCATATCTTTAAGTAAAAGGTGGGGCCATTTGATCGAATAAACTACCAGAAACTTTAAAACAATGAGCTTCAAAAATATTTTAAAAATTGACAAACGAGGGTAAATTCAATGTGATTCAATGTCAAAATTCATCTTGCTTGACTGGAAAAAATATTTTCTTTCTTATTCTCTTCAGTGCAAAAAATAACTTCATTTATAAGAACTTTAATTTGATTTTCAAAATACAGTGACAAATTCGTCCTTTGGTCTTTGAATTCTAGAAATTATCCATATTAAAAACAGAGAATTGTATTCTTAGAATTTATAAACAAAATTACTGGAAAATATTCTGTTTGAAATATAGATTAATCACTTTGATTTACCTTTCATTTTTTTTTAAAGATTTTTTATCTATTTGACAGACAGAGATCACAAGCAGGCAGAGAAGCAGTCAGAGAGTGAGGAAGAAGCAGGCTCCCCGCTGAGCAGAGAGCCCGATGTGGGGCTCGATCCCAGGACCCTGGGACCATGACCTGAGCCGAAGGCAGAGGCTTAACCCACTGAGCCACCCAGGCGCCCCTACCTTTCATTTGTTTATTATGTTCAGTTAGCCACTGTATAGTACATCATTAGTTTTTGATTTGTGTTCAGTGATTCATTTCAGAAGAAGAACATGCTTCATCATAATAGTTTGATATACCTTTACAAATATTTTGCAATAAAGATTTATGTTTAAGCCAATATGTTTACTACAACTGACATATACTATTTTAAGGTAACATTTTGAATTACATAAAAATGTGAATAACTATATCTCCTGAGAGTTGTTTAGAATGGTGTTTTTATTTCAGTTTTTTGCATTTTTAAAGACATCGAAATTACAGAATCTGTTGTGGTTATTAATTTTGAAGTACTATATTTGGAAAAAAGGGAAAGGAGAAATCTAATTAGGAATCTAATACATCAGTGATTGAATGACTCCCTTACTTAATACAACCAGTAGTTGGATTTCTTAGTGTTTTTGTAAGTGTTCTTCAGCATTTCCATTCCTATGTGCATATTCAATTCCTTAGACTGAATTATACCGTCTTTTATTTTTATCTCTCACTATGATTTCTAATCATACTGATCAAGTGTTGATACAGTTAGCCATTCAATAACTTCTGCTTTCTCTCCAAAAGCAACATTTTTTGTTATTTCACTTTTTTATTTTACCTTATAAATCATCATCGAGATGTAATTTATATAACATAAAGTGAACTAATTTTAATTATAGAGTCCTATGAGTTTTGACAAATGCATTTGATAAGAATCATTTTGCCATCAGAACAATGCAGACATAATATTTTCATCACCACAAAATTTTCTTTTGCAGTCAATCTCCCACATCCTCAGCCCTAGGCAACCACAAATCTGTTCTCTGTCACTGCAGAATAATTTCGACTATCCTAAAACTTCATATAAATGGAATAAACAGCATGTGCTACTTTCTATAGGGATTCTTTGACTTAGAATAGTGCTGTTGAGAGTCATCCATGTTGCTGAATGTATGCAGTTAACTTGTTTTCTTTTATTGCTTGGTAGTACCCCATTTTATAAGTACATGGAAATTTGTTTCTTCATTCATTAAATGACAATAGCCCCTTTGGGGGCTATTATTAATTATAAACATCAACATTCAGGATGCAGAGTGCCTATTCTGATATCTTCTTTTGCCTGTTCTGAGTTCAGAAGACATACGTCATATAATGATGTATATAATGTCATATAATGATGACATTATACTACTAAGTATTTTCTTAAGAATAGCTTTGGGGCTATTATTAATTATAAACATCAACATTCAGGATGCAGAGTACCTATTTTGATACTTTCTTTTGCCTGTTCTGAGTTTAAAGATTCTTAATACACTCCAGATAAAAGTACTTTTAGGAGCACCTTTGTATGAACAGATTCTAATTTTGAGAAAGTACATAATTTGAATAATTTATCACACAGACTATAAGAAAATATTGAAATTGGATACATCTGAAAAAAATTTTGGTTCCGGAATATATATAGAATCCCTATAATCTAATTTTAAGAAGCTAATAAACCAAATGCATAATGTACCTTCCTATTTTCTTAAGTGTCTGTCACAGAATAGAAGTTTCTTGTGTGCATATGTGTGCGAGAGAGAGAGAGAGAGAGAGAGAGAGAGATTTGTCATGGATCTTTGCTTTATTAAAGTACCCCAAATTTTCTCCTATGTAATATTATAGAAGGTATATAATTTTAGCATTTACATTTAGATTTATGAAAACTTCAAAGTAATATTTCTTTATCATAAAATAAAAACTGCTATTCATTTTTTTCCACACAGGTGTTAATTTGTTCTAGTGATTTTGTTGAAAATATTTACCTTGGCATACCTCTGAATTATCAATTATTCATACATTGCAGGTCTATTTCTGGGTACTACCTACTTCCATTAATCTATATCTATGCTTATGCTTATTCTAATACTTGAGTACTGGAACTTCATTGAAAGTCTTAAAATTGGGACATATGGGTGGCTCAGTTGGTTAAGCGACTGCCTATGACTCAGGTCATGATCCCGGAGTCCCACATCAGGCTCCCTGCTCAGCAGGGAGTCTGCTTCTCCCTCTGATTCTCCCGCTTCTCTTGCTCATTCTATCACATTCTCTCTCTCAAATAAATAAATAAAATCTTCGAAAAAAAATTCCAAATGTTTAAAAAAAAGACTTGAAAATTTTTTAAAAAGTGTCTTAAAATTAGGTAATGTAATTCTTCCAACATTTCATTTTTTTCCCTAAAAAATTTGTGTTTTTTGTTTGATTTTTTTTTTACTACCCTAGTTGTTTCTAGAATTTTATACATATATTTTAGAATCAGTTTGTCAATATCAAAAAGAAAAATCCCTGCTTTGGGGTGGATGGTATTAGTATCTTAAAAATATTTTATCTCGGAGAATGACTTCTAGAATGAGTCATAATAAACTTCATGGAATATCTCTCCAGATAAACAACCATAAATATATGTGAATTTAATAAAAACAAATTAAAATCCCTGAGAACTATCTTATTGTGATACAAAAGAAGAAGAAGAAGAAGAAGAAGAAAAAGAAGAAGAACTACTTATTCAAGAATATTTGTTACATTTGGATAGGATCAGCCAGTGTCCTCTGAGCTAAGACCTGTTCCTTCCCTCCACAGCTCAGCAGGACAAACCTCTATTTTGGTCAGTGTAGACAAGGACAAAGGCAACAATGACAACAATCCAGAGTTGTTACAAAGTAGCATCTAAATGTCAGATTGGCAAATTTTCCTAAATTTTATGACAAACGCAGTGAAAGGGGATAGTGTAAGTCACATAGGAGGGAAAAAACACGCAACAATAATTGCCACTGAGACAGCGTATGTGTCAAGCTCAGGAGATGATTAACTACCTTAAAGAAGCTATTATAATTAAGTTAGAAGAACTAAATGGAGTCATACTTAAAGAAGTAAAGGATGGTGCAAGGACAACCTGTAACAGAATATCTATCAATAGATATGGTGACTATAAAAGAACTACCCTGAGATTCAAGTAGAAAAATACAAAAGCACAATTAAAAAAATAAATACGAGAGTCACTAAATAGTAAAATTGAGCTACCAGAAGAATCAGCAAAATTGAAGTTAGATCAATAGAAATAATGCATCTAAGAATCAAAGAGAAAAATAAAGAGAAATTAACAATGTTTGAGAAGTATCGAATTTCATTAGACACACTAACATAAGTTTAACTGGAGTTCCAAGAAGAAATAATAGAATGAAAGAACCCCCCCCAAAAAATATTCAAAGATAAAATGGCTGAAAATTACATGAAATGGATGAAAAACATTAAGTCTAATATCTAAGGAGCCAAATGATCTCAAGTAAGGCAAAGAGATCCATATCCAGATACATCATAGGGGGTAAAGTATTTCAAGAGAAAGGCAAAATCTTGAAAGCATCAAGCAAAAAATGACTGATCACTTACAAGGAAACCCAATAAAATTAACAACTGACATTTCATTAGAAATAATGGAATCTAGAAAGTTGTGAGTTGACATATACAAAGTATAAAAAACAGTCAACCAAAAATCTTATATCCAGGAAAACTATATTTCAAAAATGAAGGCAAAATAAAGACATCCTCAGAATTTGGTGGTGACTGATATGACTACAAAAAGTACCAAACATTTTGGATAAATAAAGTGATCTAAGACTATAAATCAACTCCGTTTAAAAAAAAAGAGAGAGAGAGAGAGAAAATGAGCGCACTGCTAAAGGTGATTATGTAATTCCAAAAGACAGTAAAAATGTGCACTTCTCCTTTCTTTCCTTAACTGATCAAAACCTGTATAAAACAATATGTATGTAATTATATTGTTGGGTCTATAATATGTAGACACATAATATATTTGACAACAAACTGTTGTCAAACAATAACAAACTGTTATTGCCAAATGATAACAAAGCACAAAGAAAGTGGATTTGAACAGAGTTATTGGAGTATGGAAATATAGCAGATGGTGACTAAATTGCACAGGAAGCAATTAAGAGAAACAGAGAAGAGTAAATAAAAAAGTTAATATAACAAAGCATCTTTTCTAATGTGCCTTGAATGATATAAAATCACATAAAGTAAAAATTAGAACAATATGGTTTTGAGTTTACAATGAATTCAGAATATGCATAATAACAGTACAACAAAAGGGAAAGAAGAATAGAGTTGTATAGTAATAACATTTCTACATTATACTGGATATGTTAGCATAAATCTGACACATAACCTGATAAACTAAGAAGTATATTTTAAACTAAAGATCAACCACTAAGAAAAAGATTCCAACTAATATAGCGCAAATGTAATTCAAGGAAGGAAAACATTATACTAGTAAGTATTCTCTTAAGAAAAAATAGAGAAAAGAAAGAAGAAAGGAATAAAAAGGACACGACACATACAAAAAACAAATCAAAATGGCAGAAGCAAATCCACCTTTATCAATAACATCTTACATTCCCACTAAAAGTATATAAGGGTTTCAGTTTCTCCACATCCTTGCCAAATCTTAACAAATAATAATATAATAGCCATCTTAACAGGTGTAAGATGTGATTTTGATTTGCCCTTCCCCACTCATTAGTTACGTTGAGCATCTTTTCACAAATCATTGTGCTATTTGTATGTCTTCTTGGGAGAAATGTCTATTCAAGTCTTTTGCTCATTTTTAATTGGATTGTTATTTTTTTATTGTAGGAGTTTCTTATATATTTTGAATATTAACCCCTTATCATAGTCATAGTTTATAAATATTCTCTCCAATTCTGTCAGTTGCCTTTTCATTCTTATTTTTCCCTTTGCTGTGCAGAATCCTTTTAATTCTGATGCAGTCTCACCTTTCTAATTTTTGATTTTTTTAATCTGGGATTTTAGTAGTATATACAAAAGCAATTGCTATGACCAATGCCATGGAACTTTACCCCTATGTTTTCTTTGAAGATATGCACAATTTCAGTTTTTATGTTTAAGTCTTTGATTCACTTTAAATTGATTTTTGTGAGTGAGGTAAGATAAGCATCTTATTTCATTATTCTGCATATGGCTATCCAGTTTTCCTGACACAATTTATTGAAGACTATCCTTTCTCCATTATGCTTCTTAAAAGATATTATTTATTTATATGACAGAGAGATAGAGAGAACCAGAGAGCACAAGTGGATTGTGCTTTAACCTCATTGAGGTTAAAGAAGACAAAATTAATTTTGTAATTATTTTTTAAATTTTATTTTTTCTAAAATACTTTAGAAATAAAATATTTTTATCTTATTATTTCTAATAAAGAAATAAAAGGCATCCAAATAAGAAAGGAAAAAGAAAAACTATCTGTTCACAGATGACAGGATCTTACATTTAGGAAAACTGTAAAGACTAGAGAGAATAGCCCTAACATTAAGGCCAATTGGTATCATTATTTAAATTTGAATTTTCTCAGGACTCTACTGAAATTTTCAATTATATACAGAATCTCTCCACTACAGCTGATCAGAACTTGATTGTTCCTATTCTGTGTGCCATCTCGGAATTGATTCTTCAGATTATAGTCCTTTGGCAGCTACCTTTGCTCAGTAGCTTTTTCTGGTACCCTCCTAAAATCTCACCTTACACATGTGCAGTTTCTTTTCCAGCCAAAGACTCAAGTGATTCGCTACAAAAATCTTGTAAGCCCTTTCTCTGAGTAGCTCCCTTCTGTCCAGTATTCTTCCTGTGGATTCCAGGCACCCTAGAATCCTTGCTTTTTTTTTTTTTATTTCTGTATCTACTCAGCAAAACCTTCCTATTCTGCTGAATTCCCCATCTGTGCACTGCAATTTGGAGAAGGCTTCCAACAAGAAAGACAGGTGGTTGTAGAATTCACCTTGTTTGAATATTCCACTCATTGATATCAGGATATAAATGGCCTTTTCCCAATGTATGAAAAGAGTTATTTCATATATCTTTCCAGTTTTTGTTACTGTTGTTGTTGTATAGTGTAGCAAGAAAGCATCTAGTCTTGAACATTATAATAGCTAGAAGCAAAGGTTTTTCTCCTACCCAAATTTTGGTGTCCAAAGATACTTATACCTTTGTCCAAAAAAAACTCATCATGTGTACATAAAATTAGAAAAGGACTCACTCTCTGAGTTTTATTTCCAAATACCCTTGGCTCAAAATAGCAACAAACATCAAATTTACTAGATGGAAAACTGATTCCACAATCCATCCTGACATTATATTATGTTTGTGGCTTGCATAATTCCAGACAAATAATTGTCATATAACTTAATCCTCCAAAACTCTCGGAGTTATTATTATATTTTTGTACATGATATACTGCAATCTGTGGGACAGCAATACTATTTTAGGATTAGGGAAAATGCAGGGACAAGTTAATAAAGCATTCATAACTGTAAAGGAGTCATAAATGTTTCTTCTTTCTACAGTTATAAAACATACATGGCTTATTGTGTTCATGCACACTTATATACACACAATACTCTCACTCATTAATACCTTGTGCCAAAAAAAAGTTAATAAATAAGGAAATTTCTTCTCAGTCCTCAGCCTAACTACCATCATTTTCCTGTTTGCTCGGTAAAGTTAGTCGACTCTGGTTATGACTCTATCAACACATTTTACTGTCAATCTGGAACATTTCTCTAATGACACAGATTTTCAAACAAAGCCATCTGCATTTCTTTCTACCAGGCTGCATATTTTACAAGAACTATTTTGGTCTTAAATTTAAATAATAGCAGGGCTTAGCATGTGTAGTCTATGAAATTTAAACTAATTTTAAAAATTTAACATATGAGCTGTAATATATGAATTAATAAGAAATAAGTTCTAAAGTAATTCCCAGTTCCAAAATTGTTGCATTTTAAAAGTTCAGACTAAAATATAATTTAAACTCTGATATATAATCTAAATCTTATTTTGTGCATTTGTATGTGTCCACAGTAAAACAGAATTTCAGTTATATTTGCAGGACAATTTGATTAACCTCAGTTTATCATCTCTCTGTTATAGTTATTCAAACATTAACCTTTCTGAGATGAATTTTTATTTAAAGTAAAAATAATAATATTAACTAGGTGTGTGTGTGTGTGTGTGTGTGTGTGTAAACAAGCATTACAATATAACCACTAGCATCTTAAAAAGTCACTTGGCCCAAAAATCAGAGTACCTCCCCAGGAATCTGACAGCCACCCTTGCTAGATTTCTATGCACTCCTTAGAACGTAATGGGCAATGGGAAAGTCTAAATTTGTGATTATATCTCTCATGACAGAGTGGGTGAGTTGAATCTCTACCTCAGACCTCTACCAGGTTCACTGCTTTAAGGAGTCAGCTCTGGCTGGTTTCCATGGAGCTTTGCAAAAGGTCAACTTCTATATTATTGGTCTTGAAAAAATGAATCCCTTCTCTCACAATACTGGTTTTAAAATCTTCTATAGTACCAACTATTTGCAGCTTCTCACATTTGCAATTTGTTTAATGATTTTGTGCTTCCATAGTGTCTGTAGGATAAGGCTAATATTATTTCCATCTTAATCTTTAATGTAGCATAAACAATGTTAATGTTTCTATATTGTGTGTACAAGGTATAATCCTAGCAGTAGTTTTAATATCTAAAAATTTATAAAGTTATTTCTATATTAGATGTTTAGCTAAAAATTTATCAAGTTATTTCTATATTAGGTGTTTAGCTTTTCTGATTTTTAATATTACAGAAAATACTATAGTAAAATATACCATTTGATTTATTGAATCAACCCTTTAAATAAAACATGGTGTAGTCACAAAGGGAAGAAAAGAATAAGCAATAAAATTGAACAAATCTAAGCTAAAATTATGAATCAGTTCTTGACCTTGGAAGCTTTTCCCTACTTAAAAATATCACTTAAGTTCAGAATTTGAAGAACTCTCCTTGTGGTAGTTATTATATTTAAAATATCAAATCACACTTGATGCCTAATGAATGTACTCATAAATGATATGCATTAAATTCCTAGAAGAGGGGCACCTGGGTGGCTCAGTGGGTTAAAGCCTCTGCCTTCAACTCAGGTCATGGTCTCAGGGTCCTGGGATCAAGCCCTAAATCGGGCTCTCTGTTCAGCAGGGAACCTGCTTCCCCCTCTCTCTCTGCCTGCCTCTCTGCCTACTTGTGATCTCTGTCAAAAAATTAAATAAAATCTTTAAAAAAAAATTCCTAGAAGAAATTGTATTCAAATTTAAATAAACTCTTTACATTTCTGACAGTATTTTTACAAATCCCTTTATAAAGAAGTTATAAAATTTTAATGGTATTGACTATAATGTTTGAATTCTTTTCTTTCTTTTGTTTGCATTTGATGTTACTATTTTTATTTTTCAGAAAGATAGTTGTTTAATTTTCTGTATATATTTGAATCTCTAAAAAGAGAAACAAAATGTAAGAGGACTGTTATTGAATTAAACTGATAATTTTTTTATGGAATTGAAAAAACTCATAAATCTGCATACTGACATAACTTTTGTGTGTGTGCAGTCAGTTCATAAGATACACACATTTACGAAAAACTGACATGACTGAAATCATTTAAAAATAAAGCTGAAGAGGTCACTATAGAGCAACTGCCTTAAACTGCCTGCCTGAATTGGGCCAAAATCTTTGGACTGGGCAATATGGCTATTGTTTGAAGCAATTCTTTGACAAGTCAGCAGAATGGATGTCCTAATCATGAGACTGATGACTGTGGGCTTTCTAAAGACAGAATCAGAAGTCAATCAATGTATGACCTAGAGTAGCTGAGCTTGTTAACACCCACAGAAAACATTTTTTATTGTTTTCAAATCATATAATTGCACCCCTTCTTTTTCTTCATAACACCCTCTGCTTTCACCTTACAAGCAGGACACTACTTAGGTTTCTACTAGAATCTGTGTTCCCCGAATTGCAATTCTTTAGTCCCAAATAAATGCTCGTTATTATTATAGCTATTCATTTTCAGGTTAAAATCTGTATCCATAAAAAAAAAAAGACATTCCATGCAAAATTGTACAATAAAAATCCAAGAACTATAGGAAACAATGATGTCAGAACACAGAACTAAATAAATAAATAAATAAATAAAATAAAAATAAAAAACATCACAGGACCAAAAAGCAACAACAACAACAACAAACCCACTTCATTAATGACAGACAAAAATAAATACAGAAATTTGGGGCATTTGGGTGGCTGAATTGGGTAAGCGTCTGCCTTCATCTCAGGTCATGATCCTAGCGTCCTGGGATCTAGCCCCACATCAGGCTCCCTGCTCAGTGGGGAGTCTGTTTCTCCTTCGCCCCTCCCCCTTCTATGCTCTCCTGCTCTCTCTGTCAAATAAATAAATAAAATCTTGAGGAAGAAGGGAAAGAAGGAAGAAGGAAAAAAGAAACTAACTAAAGAAGAAAACCAGTTTTACACTTAGTAAAAGGTTAAGAAATATATATTTTATATAGCACTAGATCTTGAAGAGTACCTAGTTTGTATGTAGATGTGGATATCAGAGCTGTCTGCAGAGGGGTAGAGTGTGGGTGATATGAGAATAAAGGAATTTCATTTTAAATGGAAGAAGAAAAATGTCATTATGAGGATTTTTATTTTGAAAAGAGAGAATTGGTGCAGTAGCTAGACAGAATATAATGTCAAGACAAAGTTCTTTAGAAATGGGCTGAAAAATAGCATGTGTTGCCAAACAAAAACAAATCTAAAATCTAGATGGGGAGAAATTTTAATTGGAATGATAGACTACTACAAGAGAGCAAACACTCTAATTTCAGAAATCTACAAGTATCTCAAAATCAAACAAAAAAGAATTTTTTTTTTTTTTATGAGATAAAGGAGGCAGCAAACAGATAAGCAGAAAATTTGGAGGAGAAGCTGGGCAAGCATGGGGACCAGTGTTATCTGCCAGGAAAAGGGTCTCACTGTGCTCAGCGGATTCTGACAGGCGAACCTGATTGAGGTGGGCAACACATTCCACTTTTTTTTATTTTATTTTTTATTTTTATTTTTTGATGCTCACTTAGGTTTGGTGAAGAGACATTCGAAAGCCTATAGAAAAGAGAGAAATCTAATGTTTGATCAAGACAAAGCAGTGGGTAAGAAATAGGCAACTGTGAACACTTGGTCAATGTCTTAATTGAAAAAACTGATGCTTCAGGACACATAGAATATTGTTGGAGTAATTCTTCAAAAAAAGATGACAGAAGATGAGATCTAGTTTAAAACAGGAAGGAGTAACTTTTCATAGATACAAGACCAGTTCATCTACAATATCAGAAAAGGAGGAAGGTTTTGTTTGTTTGTTTGTTTTGATTTTTACTATTAAATTCAGTAGTGACTATCATTATTTCTAAAATCTCTTTTGTTGGGGCACCTGGGTGTCTCGGTCTGCCTTCCACTCAGGTCAAGATCCCAGGGTCCTGGGATCAAGCTCCAATCCCCCCTCCCCATGCCAGGCTTTCTGCTCATCAGGGAGTCTGCTTAGTGCTCTCCCTCTGAATGCCATCCCTCTGCTTGTGCTCTCTCTCTCTCCCCTCTGTCAAATAAATAAATAAAATCTTTAAAAAAAAAAAAAACCTTTTATTTAATTATCTAATTTTTTTTCCATGAGAATGAGTACTAAGGAAGTTTCTTGTAGAGGGAGAAGTCATTATTTTGCCCTTATTTCTCAAAGTCTCAAAATAATTTCCAATATTCTTAAGACTTTTTTTTTGTTAAGATTTTATTTATTTATTTAACAGAGATCACAAGTAGGCAGAGAGAGAGAGAGGGGGAAGCAGGTTCCCTGCTGATCCGAGAGCCCCTATGCAGGCTTCATCCCAGGACCCTGGGATCTGCCTTCAGCTCAGGTCATGATCCCAGGATGTTGGGATCATGACTTGAGCTGAAGGCAGAGACTTTAACCCATTGACCCCACCCACGTGCCCCTATTCTTAAGAATTTTTGACGTATTATTTAGTCATTAGTTTCAAAAAATCCTTTGGGTATTTAATTACTGAATAAAAAAAAAAAAGTACATGTTTATAGTATTTAATCTGACTATTTAAGAAAAGGAAATAATGATGATTTATTAAACAAGTTCATTTACATATTCACATCTTCTTTTAAATCTCCAATGAGGTCCAATAGTTTACTCTTGCTATTGCTAATAGCTGTCATGTTATTCAATTTAATTATCTGTTGTTTAGTACTATTAATAAATCATATATGTCAACATCACCAAATATGTAAAAATTCTATAATATAGCTCTAGTATTATTATGTTAAAAAAAGAGGTCCTGTCATCCCACATTGGTTAGGATTGAAACAGATGTATGGTTGAATAAAGAATAGCTCCTTTTCCTAAAAGCATTACTCTAATTTTTAAATCTATACAAGTTTGTTTCTGTATTACTAAGGATAGTAGAAAGTACTAGCTGATTGATCTCCTCTTATAATACTTATCTCACATGGTAACTTGTTGTTTTCTTTTTCCAGCACATCTCCAATTATGCTAATTTGAGATGGTTTGACAATCATAATATCCTTATTCTTTGTTCCAGATAGATTTATATAATTCACATATAATTGAATATATTAAATTAGTATCCTGGTCAGAATAAATGGTGCAAAGGTATGCCTCTCTGGATTATTGTACTTGCCATTAGGGAACTGTCTTACCCCTGGAGTAACAAAATGGTGCACATGGGAATCAGTGACTACCCAAGAGTATCTAAATTGCCATGTGGAGAAAGTGGTTTGCAATAAGAAAATGCAGGCATGACAAAGAAAATTTCAGAGGCAAGAGGTGGAAACTGTTTTTACATTTGGTTTTCTCAGTTATGTTATCATTTTTTAAAATTTGTTTAATTTATTTTGAATTTTGATTTTTATTATTTTCGATTGGAAGAGTAATATTAAGCCAACATTTTATAACACATTATTCTTTCTATTCATGGAACTCCACTTAAACTATAATAAAAGTCTTGTATGCTCACTGATCTTGTTTGAAATAAATGAATACATGGAAGAAGAGTATTATCTCCACCTGTAGGGCTAGGTCATAGTTAAGAAGTCCATTGAAATTTCAGTGCTTCAAAGATTCTTTAAAGTTTTTAGGACAGCAAAACTGCAGGATAATCTTTTGTGAATCTTAATAATCTAATCAGATATGTTGACTAAATATTAAATTGGATTTTTTGTTGTTGTTACTCAGGTATTTCTACTTGAAACGTATTATTTACCTTTCCTTTATTAAAAACAAAACAAAATGTAGTACTCACTGGAAAATGCCTATCAGTCTTTTAATGACATCTTTATTAAAGTAAGTATTGTACTTGGGTTGATTATTTGGCAAAGATTATCAAGGTTGGAAATTGTGAATTCATTCACACACCCTCTCTATAGCAAAATATTAGTGGTTGTATTTGTTTAAAAAAAAAAAAAAAAGAGTACCAGCCTTTTGAAAGTCACATTAACAAAGTGTGGCAATTAAAAATGCTAGTCCAAGTCATTTCAATTTTCATGATAGCATATCATTTTCAGTGATAACACACTGTCAGGTGTGATCAGACCCTTTCTTTTAATGTTGCTAGATCTTACAGAAATACAGTCTGGTAAATATCCTAGTGTGTGTTTATATCACATCCATGTATTCCAACATATTGATCATATTCCAACAACTACAAAAGTTAGCTCAATTCTAGATAGCCTAGATAATTTGCAGAATTAGCATACTCATTATTCCTGAGATTTTTTTCTTCTAGAGAGCGTTTAAGGAGACATCTTCACAGTAAGTCTATGCAGACATTAAAAGTGAATTACCTCAAGACTGAGTTCTGTTTTCAGAGAAAATATACTTATTATATACAGTAGACCCTTGAACAACACAATTGTAATTACATTCTTTCTCTGACTTGTTGACAGAAAGATTTAATCTCATTTTCTACAAATTTTTTACTAAAGGTTAATCTGTGTACTTATGAAGATGAGAGTTTTAGATATTCCCATCACCATTTGTCCTGTGCTACTTATAGGCATGAAGCAGGCAGAGTGACCTTCCTCTAGGGACTCAACTGCTTCAATGAATCCTTTGCTACGGGCAAAAGGCAACCCTAGCCTGACTCCAGGATCCTGTAAGTCTATCTTAACATATAAAACCTTTAGAAATGTCTTTTATCTCTAAATCCCCTAATATACATATTGGCAATCATCCCCCAAGCATATGGTCCATCACCAATGGACATCTGAAGGATGTGCTACTTATAGAAAGACTTCGATCTCTTTAACTTATAAACCTTTTCTAAAGTTACCCATTTCTAGCTACACTTGTGTCAGATTTTTAATCAGATTAGAGTTACTAATCCAATATTATTTAAAAAAAAAAAAAACCTTTCATTTGTCACATATGTTATAGTTCTGACACTCTGATAGATAGTTCTGGAAGTGAGTTACAATTGGATCATTTTGGGTCATTACCACCACAGAAAATAACATCAATAAAACATTTATAAACAAAACATTATGAGAAATTAGAGCTATATGATGGTAGTTCTTACACAGTCTTACTAAAGATATAGTAGAGATAATCTAGAAACACTCTGAAATTTAAAGCAAGATCTTACCACTTTCTTAATTTCAGTGAGAAAAAAAGGTTGCCTAAAAGATCAATTTTCTTATATAAAGGTTTCAAATGAGTTTAAACCAGCTTAAATCATATGTCCCCTAATTCAGAAATTGGACAATGTGCTATGTCATTTCCAAGAGAATAATTGTAATACATATTTTATTCTACTTATGCTATGCTAACTATATCATGGAGTATAATTAGCCTTCTGCACTACAGTGATTAAAGTGAATCTTTTTCTTTTCTAAAGTCATGTCCTATCTTTTGCTTTTAGCTCACTTTTATATTGCTTCCTTCAGTTATCTTTTCCTTCCTATGTAAAAAAAAAAAAAAAAAAAAAAAAAAAAAAAAAGTTTCACTGCTTTGAAAGATTCTGCAAAACCTACCTAAATGTGATACTATCACACATCAAATAATGCACCCATGCGATATGTGATGTGGGAAACAAAGGCAGAAGAAAAATTATTAAATTTCCTTCCTACCTACATCTCACAGACAAGTCCTTGAAGCAGGCAGAGTGACCTTCCTCTAGGGACTCAACTGCCTCAATGAATCCTTTGCTACGGGCAAAAGGCAACCCTAGCCTGACTCCAGGATCCTGTAAGTCTACCTTCACATATAAAACCTTTAGAAATGTCTTTTATCTCTAAATCCCTTAAGATACATATTGGCAATCATCCCCCAAGCATATGGTCCACCACCAATGGACATCTGAAGGAACTCATGACTAAGGTTTTATTAGACAATAATAAATGACCTTTTCAACAATAGCTAGCTAGCCCCCTCAAGGTCCTGGACACCTTGATTCCAAAATTCCTTAGGGACTTACGTTATCCCTAACCTCCTTCCAACTTGAAACTACATAATGGGCCACTCCTCATGACCCCAGTCCCGTTCCTTCAGCCCAGGAGTCCTGTCCCCATACTTTAATAAAATCACCTTTTTGCACCAAAGACGTCTCAAGAATTCTTTCCTGGCCATCGGCTTCGAACCCTAATGTCTTTCCTACATCAATATGAACGATATCAATTCTGATTACTATAGAACTGCAATATTTACAACACAGTAACTTAATTAACTGTATATTAATTTATTCTGAAATTTTTTATAAACATTGATTTAGCTCTCTTTACATTAACTTTAGGGAAATGATATATCAATTTTCAAGAAACATAAAGGTCATACTGAACAACGCTAGCTCATTTTAACACACTTTTTAAAAAACTTGTGTCACCTTTCCCTCATGACTTTTCAGTGTACCTTCTAAACAATATTGTCAAACTTTACATTCTGTAGCTTGTTAGGCCAAAATAGTGAGTAAAATGAAAATTTTTTTAAATTTTTCAAACTGCAAATGTCTCTCACTCTTGACTCCTACATCTGGGACAAGGTCTGCTGGCAATTCTTTAAATCTCCTAGGCTTGAGTGCCTCTTAACAATACTGGTCTAATTGTGCCTGTTAGCATGCAAATACAGATAAACTGTCTTTGGAAAGATCACTTTTACATAAAGAAGAAGAAAGTTCTTATAGAGAAATGGGTCTTAAGGTGTTTGTTTTTTTCTCTAGAAATAATTATAAGAGAAAGACATTATATAGAACTATCAACATCAACATTTAGATTTTTAACAATTATTGAGAACTTAATTATGTGCAGAGCAAAGACTAAATCACTTCCATATATTAACTCAAGCATGAGGTCCTTTGAGGTAGGCACCATTATTATCCTGATTGTATAATTAAGATAATTGAGCCACAAAGAAGGTAAATTCTGTGCTCAGGTATGAGGTGAAGAGCCAGAATTCTAATTCAAGTGTGTGCCAGAGACTGCACTATTAAGGATAATAATATATGGTAAACTTTTGAGTTTTTTATAAGTTAGTTTTTATTTTTATCATTGCATATATCTGAAATAGTCTCTTAGTTCTAAAAGACTTTTCAAAGAAAAAGGAAATTAGAAAAAAAAAATTACCTCTCAGCTTCACTTTTCCTCATCTTACCTCCCTTCCCAGAGGCAAGGAATTACAATTCCTTATGGTAATTTCTCTGATATTGCCTTCATATTTTTAAATAACATGTATATTGTCATTGACTGCATGTTCAAGAAGTATACCAATTATCTCCCATCATTTTTTCTTCAAATGAACTTCATTATATTTACTACTTTAAAGCAACTTCATCAACATACTCTTTATTTTACATTGTTCTCAAAAGCTAAGGAATGGCCGATGTTATTGGATTTGATAATACTGTTCAGAATCCAACGATGTGATCCAAGTATACTTTTAATCTGTTAAAATACAAACAGATTTCCATTTGTATCTGTCTTTGAAATCAAGTAAGTGTGAAGACAATCAAGGCGTTGGTAGCACTGACTCTATTTTACTATCTAGATTTCTTAGAAACGTAATATCACAGCAGTATTTCCATCTTTGCACATGACCACAGACTATTAAATATATTAATCTCTAGGCTTGGAAAACCTGCTCTTAGTATGCCCTCCAGAAAGAGATCCACTAAAAATGGCCTATATTTTGTACAGAAAAGGATTTTCTCTTGTTTTCAGGAAATTAAAATGCCTGTTTTGTGACTTCATGGTTATGAAAGGTCTATGCATTTTTATCTGCTTACTGAAGCAGTCAAAATATATTTCATAAATCTCTAAGTAAATTATTTTCATGAAGCTATGTTAGATGATACTGTCTTTTTTATTTTGGACACCAAATATAGTTTCTGTGGTGTAGTGATAAAACTATTCACAAATAGGAATAATTGAACAATTTTCAGATGGCTTTAGCACCATTTGTAGAGAGGATATATTACTTATGTTCACTTATGAGCTGAAGAATGGGGGCTTCCAAGGTTACTCCATGAGGTATCAGTCACATATGTGAGGACTATAGGAAAGGAAAAATTATTTCAGGAAGGGCAAGCTGGCTCTGTTACATGAATTAAACCACTGTTTTTTAAAGATGAGATTAACCTATTTATATTTATGAACATGACATATGATCACACCGGAGTATATCATATCATATTATGCTATTTTTCTACTATAGTACGTTTTCTTTAAATCTTTCTGTCTGAATTGTTCTGTTTCTTCTTGCAGTATAACTTCTGCTACTTAATAAAGTTTGGTTTTTATGGTTATCTTTATTATTATCAATTGTATGATACCTTTCATACTATGACACACACTAGACACAATTTGTAATTATCACTAAGGAGGCTTACACTCTCCTCCATCACCTATGTTTTACAAATACTGTTTTTTTCTTTTCCTTTCACTATTCTATATGGTAATATAGAATACTGGTCCACTCTATTTATTTATTTATTTATTGTATGTGAAAGGCATGGGTGGATTTTATTTATTACCCTATATCTACTATTTAATTTGAGGTAAAATATAAGCAACACTGAGAAATGCCTATTTCTGCTATCCTTTAACATAATTTTCCATTGTGAATATGGTGATAAAGCTAATGGAAACTGTCATCACATACTCTAGCTTCTCTGATGGCTGGTATTTTACAATTCTCATTGTCTGTGAAATCCCAACACAGGTAAGATTCTCCCACATTCAGTGCAGAGGGGTGCATAACTAGCATTTTGGCCCCCTCAACTCCCCACACTGGAGCCTCAGTGTTACTAGGAGAGTTCTAAAATAGCAGAGGCAATGAAAACCCCTTGAGTCTGTCCCAAGGTGGAGTAGTGTTTCAAAGAAATCCACACCACAATGGGTTCCGTGAGAGTGAGGCTTTGGCACCATCGAGCTTGCCCAGACACTCACACCCGATCTTAAACTTCTGGTACCCCAGGCCTTTTAATTTGGATGAAAAGCAAATGTGGAAGAGGTTGTTGGTGTTCCTTGTATAAGCTCCACACTGACATACTGGCTGGTAGGTGATCCAGATGGTGGTATTTAAATTACGATAAAAAACCTATGAAACCATTATAGATAGCTTAGGAAAAGGTTTAGTCAAAAATACAGATACTGACTTCTCAGTCATCAGGGAGAGCGTGAACAAAATGATCATTTAAATGATTTTTCAAATAGAAATGAACTATCACAGGTGTTTTCTTCCTGCAGGAGCTGGGATGTTTCAATAGGAGAGACCTTCCATGTGTCCAGATTAAATAAACTTTTTGGCATGCAGTTATAAAGTGGACAACTACAAAACTTATAGCTCCCAAATTGTTTCCTTCTACCCCATTTTTAAAAATTTTTAGAGCTTAAATATTTGCATGTCTGCTCACTTTAATTCCCACATTATGTCATCCTTAAATATATTCAGTTAAATATATACAGTAATCAAAACCCATATTTCATTTTTTTAAGATTTTATTTATTTATTTATTTATTTATTTGTCAGAGAGAGAGAGAGAGAGAGTGAGATAACAAGTAGGCAGAGGGCAGGCAGGGGGCGGGGAGCGAGATCTCGATGTGGGGCTCGATCCCAGGACTCTGGGATCATGACCTGAGCTGAAGGCAGAGGGTTTAACACACTGAGCCACCCAGGCACCCCCCCAAAAAACAATATTTCTTGTTATGCCACCTTTGTCATTATTAGTCGCTTGATCTCTGTCTGGAGGAATTTCTGCTAGAAAAGCTCATGTACAATATTCTTGGAGTTTTCTCTGGATATATAAATGTAAACTGAAAGCTATTTTCTTTAAGCATTTTTAGGATATAATATCATTGTTTAATAGCTTCATTATGAGGTAGCTTGGAAAATTATTCTCAATACATTATTTGCCCTCTACAGAGAAAGACCTTTAGCCTGCGATTTTATCATTCCTCCCAACCAGACAGAGTATAATTTTCCACCTAACTATGCCAGGTGTGCGCTAGACAATCAAATGTTTGTCTATAAGACTAAAAGTAAGGCTTCAAATATGCTTGAATGATCCGGCATGGTTTCTTCTGCTACTATTACCCATGCAGGGAAGAATGTGATTCCTCAGCTGGGCTGTGCTTGACAGGACTCTAGAGCGAAGGGAGAAGTAAATCTTACCTATCAGAAGTCTGCAGTTCAGACTTGTCCGGCTGATGAACCCTGCCTGCTCAGATCAGCTGAACCACAGCTGACCTACAAGAGCCTGTGAAATAGAAAAATACAGAATGGCTGCAATAAACCACTGAAACTGTGAAACATATATATATATATATATATACTGCTGAAAAAACGGACTAATACACATTGTTTCTGTAAAACTGTTAACTTTTTTCTTTTCTTTTGGAACTCTTTTCCTCTTATATTTTCTGTTTCTAAGAGTTTTTCAGTGTCTTTGTATGTTACTCATTTCCTCTTATGTGTCTGGAAGCTATTTTCTTTATACTTATCCTCACTAGGCACAGGGGGAATTAGACTGCTGGATCTGCAGATGGATGATTTTTTTTTTTTTAAAGATGATTTTTAACAGTATTGGAAATTTTCATCATTAATCTGTTTGGCTATTTATTCCTTTCCTATTCTCCCTATTCTGTTCTCTCCCTTTCTAATGGTAGCCCTGTATCTCATAATCTTTATTTCCCTTTTCGTATCACTTTATACTTAAAGGACACTCTGGATTTTTTTTTCTCCTCTATATTCCACATTATGAATTTCCTTATGATCATTTCTAAATTTTAATATCATTTATAGAATTCTTAACTTCTATTTGAAAAGATCCATTTTACTCTTTAAGTAATCTCTTGTTTTTTGCTGACATTCTTTTTTCTTTTTATCCCCCAAATCCTCGAAACATGGTTATTTAATGTACATTTCTGGTCACCCCAGTATCTGCATCTCCCATGTTTTTTTAAATTTTACACTACACTAGTGTTTTGGTCAAATAACTACTCTTTCATATTTACTTGTTTTTCTTTGAATGCTAGACATTTGGAATGAAAATCTGTACAGGAAATCTTAATGCTTGGTCAAGCGTTATCTCCGTTGTTTTGTTGCTCCTCTTCTGTTTCTTTTTCTGCTTCTGCTTTTCCTCCTCCTCTGCTTGCTTTCTCCTTTTTCTTTTTTTTTTTTTTCCTCTGCCTCTTCAGCTTCTTCTTCATCTGCTTCTCTTGTCTGGCATTTCATGCATCTCCAAATAGAACAACAGTATTCTTTACCAACTAGTCCACTGTTGACTGAAATGAAACTTCTCTCTAATCCTATTTAACAATTTCGTTTTATCCATGTACTTTTGAGCACTCTTCTCTTTTATAGTTTCATGTCTCTCAAGATTTTCCCATAGTTGTATTCTTCTTTGTTCTTCTTATGTTAGCATCTTGGGGGATTTTTCTCCTTCTTACTTCTACTTAAATCTGTTTTCTCACTTATAATCCGCTTTTGTCTCATTAATGCTTCTCTATATCCATATAGTTCTGCTTTATAATATTCCTTCACAGAGAAAATTGCATCACTAACTTTTTTTAAAAATATAGTAACTTATTTTAATAAATTTAAATGTTTATGGCATTATTTCAAAATTTTTGTTGTATGTCCATAATCTCTTGATTTTTTTTCTGCATTTCCTTTATAGTACCAGCATATCTATGCATGCTCATTTTTTTTTTTATAATTAGTGAATAAAATAGATTTTTTCCAGAACATCTCTTTGAAGACAGTTTGGGATAATCATGAAGAAAGGGCTAAGGTAGCCTTTCAGTATTAATAACCCAAAAGCATATTTTTTCCAAATTATATACCTAACCAGATTGTTTTCTCTGAGTTATCTTATCTGGGTCATTCTTCTATAAAGATTCAGCCTCTGTTCTGACCAAAGAAGGTCCCAAGGAAGTTCTGAAAGTTTAGGTTCATGTCACTTCCGACTTATTTCAAAAATGGGATTTTTTTTCTTTAGTCATGACAAGCTTTTACCTTCATAAAGAATAAGTTACTGGTTCTTTCTAAAATACTCACCTTGGGACTCTTTTGATGCTCCTTCACATTTTTCTACTTCTTCCTTCTTAAAGTTTACCCAATCTCAGGTATTTTGAGTAACCTTTCCCAAAATCTGGAGTCTTCGATTTTATCTGTCTTCTAGGGTTACTAAAAATGAAATCTGAATTTTTTCTTTGGTTTCTTTTATCATTCTCTTCATTGTGTTTGTAAAGGTAAAAGACTCAAAGGTCATATTCAAATTAGAAATCCTCTTAATAAATCATTTTATGGTTTTGAGTATTCATTTTAAAAGTTAAATGAGAATTCAAAGTATAGAACTGAAAATTTTAATATTAATTTGAACTAGTTTTTGAATCAAAGACAAAGTAACTTGTCACATTGTTCATAATTTATATTTTTTGTGCCCTCCAGATACTAGATTTTTGCAATGTCATTCTTTCAGCTGCATGTAAGAGACATACCCTTAGGTCCTATTATTTTATGGACATTTATTTTGAGGCCATGTAAAGGGAGAATGCAGTGAAGGAAAGACATTGCCAGCAAAAACATTTCAGGTATCCTAGATAACTAGATTTCTCTTTATAATACCTCAATAATCTGCAATAATTGCAAATTAGTTTACTCAAGGTTCCACTTTGTCTCCTCCATGATTCAACTACTAATTCCTTCTTTACTCTCCATGTTACCAAACAATGTCTCATTGCAGAGAATTCTCTCTATAGTCTCTACACCATCCCTCTTTGGGTCTCCTGGCTTCTTCAACATTCTACTTCCTAGATATGTTCTCTCTGTCTCCTATTTAAGATTATCTAAAAGGTACTTTCATCAGTTTTTTTCACTCAAATGCCACCATTACTAATGGAGAGACAGCAAAGGCATTTTGATGTGTATTTACAGAGAAGGAAAAAACCCATAATCACAACTCAAGAATGTAGATTTCATGAACTTTGGCTTTGTGACCTTTAACTTTGTATGTTTTAGACAGCTGTACCACCTGCATTATAATATAAATATCGTACAGTTTGCAAAACTTAAAGAGTATGGTGTATGGTGATTTATTTTCATGTTTATATGACAAATATGTAAGAACACAGAAAACAAGACAGATGTGCCCCAAAATTGTGGCATTCCTCAATTCCTTTTACTTCTTGAAGCATTCCCAATTCATTCATTTGTAAGGAGTATTTAATCTTTACAAACAAAAGTATAATTCAGTCAAACTTAAAGAATTTATCTGCCTTCAAAGATCAGAGAGAATGATGACCTATACTTGGATTAGGTTGTTTTTGCTATAATTTATTACAAAGTAGCCAACAAGCAGTTCAAAGATGTATGACAAAGCTATGCAACATAGCTTTGTAGTTGTGTTTCTAGGTGTTTTTCTATTTTAATGATGAATGAAATCCATGGTGAGTAGACAACCACAAGGCGAGAAAGACTGATTACCAGAAGCTCTCTGCCTTTTCTGCCAATAAACTGGAATAGGACACATAAAACCTGTAGGACCCATCTCCAGTTATGCAAATCCAATGTTGTTCCACAGTTACATTATTCTGGGTTTAACTTCTTATGCATTATCTAATATACAGCATATGTGGACAAAGCTTAATATAAGGCATTGCCATCTCTGTCAAATAAATAGACTCTTTATGGTAAGTCGGTCTATTAGAGAATCAAGTGAAAAGTGTTTTATTTAGAGAACATGCCCCTTGATATAATCTGTGGATAAAGGATGGCTTTAGGCCTTTCTAATAGCAATGTTGAGAGGAGGGAATGCTTCTTGTTCACATTCCAGGTCCCTTCTGATCACAATGTGGTATCTTATCATCCTTGCGTCTTTGAACTTTATGTTAGGTCCTAATTGAGTCTGCTGGTGATAATTAGCAGTTCCATCCAGCTTTTGTATAGGCCCTTGCACCTGCTCCCGTCTAGGCTGGAATTCTTGGTGATGATATTCAAGCATCTGTGACCTCCATTATCTGACCCCAGGCTTGTTCCTCAGTCTTCTTAGCTTCTCCGATACCTCCCAGGGGCATGCAGAAATATGTGGGTTTCCTGTAGAACAACAGCACCACTTCCATGGTGTAGAGAAATCTCTCCCCATTAGTGTCATTCTGTTGCCCTGACACATGATGTTAAGGGGAAAAGAGTACCAGAAGCTAAATCTATCTGCTGTTTCCATTACTTTGCTTCCTCCTGTGATTCTACATCTATCTTTCCTTTGCTCTAATCTTCTCACCAGAAGGGGTGGTACATTGGCTTCTTAAACTGTTTATTTCATATGCTGGGTATTTCTTTGTTTTTGCATACTATGAAACTCCAGGATCCAAATTAACCAAGTATGTAGCTAATTATGTCAAAGAAGCTACTGGAATTCAGAAAATCTATTTTCTCCAATTTCAGTTACTTACTTCAGTTACCACATGGCAGTCCACCCTAAAACTTTGGAGACTGAAACAAGAACCACTTATTATTTACAAATGATTCTGTAGGTTAATTGGGCACAGTTGGACAATCCTTCTGCTTCGTGTGATGTTTAATGAGGCTGCAGTTGTCTGAAGGCTCAGCTGTGCTGGAATGTTAAAGTGACTACTGAACACATCTGGCAGGCCATGCTAACTAGCCACTGGCTTGGAAATGAGCAACAGCTATTGACCAGAGATTCCTGTCCTCTTGTGGCTTCTCCAAGTATTTTGAATTTCTCTTAGCTTAGAGGAGGCTAAATTCCAAGCTTGCAAAAATGGAAACTGCTGATTTCTTAACACCTAGTCTAAGACTTTCAGCGGTACCACTTTTGCCAAATTCTGATAATCAAAGAATGTCAGAGGCCAAGCCCATTAGTAGGGGGAGTGAAAATACAACCCACCTCTTAATGGGAGAGATGGAAAATAATGTGTATCCTCCTTTAATTCACAAATCTTCCTAATAAAATCTAATTCCAAAGATTATTGAATCAATCTGGACCATCCCCAAAACCAATCTTACAGTCATATTCTGCAATAAATTTATTGTTCTAATCCTTTTTTGCAGAGTTCTGAGTTTTTAATTCACTATATTTGTATGAAGATTTAGAAGTAATAAAGCATGTCTGTTTAATCTGCAAACATATTATCTAACCAGAATTAATTTAATTAAAATCAGGATTTCATTTTTGAGGCCTGGGCACTGACACTGTTAAAATTAAATTAGAAGAGATAAAGTTATTCTGGGACTCCCTAAAACTGGTAATTTCCTATCATCATGAAAGGTTATTTGGGATGAGGTTTCAGTAACAATCAGGCACAATAATTTAGGATATTACTGCTAATTTTATACTCAGTGGGTAATTGTGTAAGCTAGAACAGCCAACATGTTTCCCACCTGTTCTTTAAAAATATCCAGGGAAGTTCTCTTTTATATAGTACTGATCATCAGAAGGACAGAGATAGAAAAGGAGAAGGATAATTAAATTTAAAAATAGTAATTGAGAATATTTTCTGATATTGATCTACTGGGGTGATAAAAATTTATATTTCTTTCAATGAAAATCAGTTTTAGGAAATATGGGCGATTATTAATTAATTGAAGACATAAGGCTTAAGTCTTTTGACTACAGGTGTAATCATCATTATTGTGCTATTAATTTTGAGGCCTCTTTTCTGCCACTACTGTCGGAACTACTTACTATATCACTGTTATACCTACCCGACTTTGAATTTACACAAACATTAACAGCTTCGGAAAATTCTTAAAACTAGATTCCCCTTGAGGGTATGTGCTTTGGTGAGTGCTGTGAAGTGTGTAAACCTGGTGATTCACAGACCTGTACCCCTGGAGATAAAAATATATGTTTATAAAAAATAAAAAATTAAAAAAAAAACAAAGGAAAACTAGATTCCCCTTACTAAGACTCTCAGATTGATCTCTTAGGCCTTATTTATTTCAAACATTTTATGTGAATGGAAGTATATAGTATGCAATTTTTAGGAACTGAGTTGTTTCACTCAGCATCATCCTCTGGAAAGTCACCCATGTTGGTCCACATGGGTAGATAGTTCATTCTCGTTGGCTGAGTGGCATTCCATGGTGTGGATATGCCCCTGACTCTACAGCCATTACCTTGTGGAAAGACCACAGGATAGATTCCAGTTCTTGGCTTTAATGAATAAAACTGCTATAGGTATTCATGTGCAGATATTTTTGTCAACATAAGTTTTGGTTTTATTTTCTTTTTCTGGGATAAACACCCAGGAGTGCAATGGTTGTGTCATGTGATAGCTGTACATTTAGCTTCTTTTTTGAAAAACATTATTCAATGTTTTCTGCACTCAGTTTTAAATTATTTTTGAAACATTGGATGTGGTAACTGATATTTTTCATATGACAATAATTGAGTTTGTAGATAAATGCAATGAGAATTCTTGAAGTTCTTTGAACTTAAATAGCTTTGTCATTGTGCTATTTTATTGTATAAAATATTTTGCTTGGAAATCTTAAATAATCATGCCATATAATAAAGTTTTTGTACACTAAGCAAAATGGGCTCTGGAAGCTCAATAGCCTTTATCATTTTCCTTATTTATAATGACTTCAATTAGAAAGAAACAAAAAAACACATCCCTGCAAAAATCAGCTTGACCCTGAGCAGTGATAGAGGTAATATAATTTAGAATGATGCAGAAGAAACATTTGTATGTCAAATAATATATTAAAGTCTTAATTACAACCAGGATTGTTCAGAAAATAAATAAAGGTGCCCACAATTATAACAAGAATCTTACTGTTTCTGTACAGCTAATGACACATCAAAAATCAAAAACCAGGGGCGCCTGGGTGGCTCAGTGGGTTAAAGCCTCTGCCTTCGGCTCAGGTCAAATTTTCCCAGTGTCCTGGGATCGAGCCCCGCATCAGGCTGTCCGCTCCGCGGAGAGCCTGCTTCCTCCTCTCTCCCTTTCTACCTGCCTTTCTGCCTACTTGTGATCTCTGTCTGTCAAATAAATAAATAAAATCTTTAAAAAAAAATCGAAAACCATGTTTAAATATGAAAACATTATACTTATTTTAAATAAGATGCAATTCAAGAATCAGGCTCAATCTAGAATAATTAACTATTTGATTTTCTTTGTAGCTTATTTAACAATTTTTTCAAATTTGTACTGTATAAACATTCTACCAGTCTATAACAAATAATCAATGTAGCAAAATTTATTTGAATTTAAAATAGAAAACTGTGATAAAAAAAATAGGTAAATGTCTTAAGGATATCATACTTCTGAAGAGTTTCAAAAAAGAACATTTGCAAGGAATATGGACGTATTAATCTGGGAAATATAATTTCAAGGAACCCAAAGATAATGCTACATTATGATATTCACATCTTGGCATTGGCCTGAATTCTATTAGCGTTCATCAATACATGAATACATGTATATTAATACATGCAACACACAGAAAACACATACGCACACAATTTGTGGCTGTGAGTAATAAGTGATCTGTTCTCTCATATAGAGATCCAGTATCTCTGTCAAAGAGATTTATTATTATTTATTATTATTTATTTATTATTTATTATTATTTATTACATAGAAAAAAATGCAAACAGATAGAACTTTATGTTAGTTCCCTACAAACTCCAATCCCCCACAGAGCAACAGTGAGGACCAGAGGTTTACCTGCACACGTAGTGGGTTTGTTGTACACAGGAGAGGAACCCCAAAATTATGAGATTCAGAGACAATACAGGAGCAATCAAAGATATCTGTCCCTCTCTGAAAATATACAAAGAAACCTCTATCTTAATTTCTACAATGTAAAGAAGTTCTCTTTGGGTAGAATGGGAGGAGAGCTCCAGTATTTTTCAACTGCGAAGTTCAAGCAAATGTTTCTGGAGGTGGGTGGGGAGGTGCTCTCCATCTTTATTAGAGTTTGTCAATTTCCTTTTCCAGAATGGGAGGAATGTTCAGGAACAACAGCAGCAACAACAACAAACCCAAGAAGTTTTTCTCAGAATGTTCACTTTTTGATATTACATGGTCCTGGTCCCCAGCAAATTTTCCCTGGTATATGCTTCTGTCTACCATTCTGATTAATGTCTTCTGCACTGCCTAGTACCACAACTGGTCAGTTTACCATACACAACAGTTACTTAACGATTTCTGTCTTCTTTGATTTTCTTTCCAAACATGTCTCTGATATTCTACTCTTGTTACCGAAAGTTGTGTCTGAAACTTTTAAGTCTGAAATTTGACCCGACTTACAAGCTGAGAAGTCAACCTGTCAGTTTTATGAAATGTACAGAGATACCACACCTCTGGGTCAGAGAATAAACCACATTACTCACAGAAAAGGAAAACAAAATAGAACTGGTCAAAATAGTACCTTGCATTTGCTCACCATACCCCAAATGCCCACAAGGCACCCGGAAGCCGAAATTTCATGTGCATGTGCACTCAGTTTGGACCACAGGGAAGGAAATCAAAAAATCTGAGAGAGATCATATATTGGCTGTGAATATAACCGTCTATCCTACTCCCCGACAATGGAGAGAGAGAAACCTCATCTTTACTTCTGTGATGTAAACAAATCTAAGCTCTCACAATCTTGCAGATATAAAGATTATGATATTCTGGGCACCTGGGTGGCTCAGTTGGTTAAGCGACTGTCTTAGGCTCAGGTCATGATCCTGGAGTGCTGGGATCGAGTACCACATTGGGCTCCCTGCTAGGAAGGGATTCTGCTTCTCCCACTGACCTCTCTTTTCTCATGTTCTCTCTCTCTCATTATCTCTCTCTCTCTCTCTTTCTCAAATAAATAAATAAAACCTTTTTAAAAAATTGAGATATTCCTTATCTTTGTTATAGCTTGGCTTTTTTTCAACTCCGACTATCCAACCCTTGAAAGAATACTGAGGAATCCAGGGAAAATGTTCTCTTAACACAATTGCCATGATAATGACACTGCTTTGCAGAGTGTTGGAAGGACATATACCTAAGATAAAATTTCATTTCTAGTTATATGAAGGGCTAAAGCCCAAAGAGCTTTTATAGTACCAGAAAGTTCACATATTGGATAAAATACTTACAATACTAATTGATAAAGCATTTACAGAAGATGTATCAAAGGTGAAAAGCAAATAAAAATATGCTAACATTGTTAGTCATCAGGGCCATGCAAATAAAATAAAAATGAGATACCACAGGATACCAACAAAACTGGCTAACTTTATTTTTTTAATGTTTAAAAAAAAAAACTTGCTAACTTTAAAAGACTGGAAGTACTTTGTTGAAGAGACTGAACCAAATTTCATACTTTTCAAGTAGGGGTATAAAATGGTGCAGCAACAACTCAGGAAAACATTTTGGGAGTTTTCTATGAAGTTAAAAATAGTTTACCCAAGAAACATAAAAAAATGTCCATATAAAGACACGTATATGAAAATTTGCAGCAGCTTTCTTTATTCAGTAGACAACACTGGGAAATAGTTATAATACCCACTAATGAAAAAACCAAATGGAGGTATATCCATACAATGAAATGCTGCTGAGACAAACCCTGATAGTCTGGGATGTCAGATTGAAGATCCTGAAATAAAAATACCTTAAAAGTGTGAATTGAAAAATAAATCTGTACCTATGGAACTTTTTTCATGACACATTATATCACGGTATGAAGTAAGCTACAACAATTTAAAAAATGGTAATCATTCATTATGCATTATCTGTTTACACTTTAGACTGAGCTCTGGGAAATTACTCTGGAAGAAGTAAACAAAATTTCCATTTTTTAATAAAATATTTAATGAGGTAAAAGACAGGGACAAGCATGTCAGGCAGAGTGTAGAAGACAATAAATGGAAACAATCAGTTCTTTTTTATTTATTTATTTACTTTTAAGTAAATAAAACCATCCCTCAGATGGAAAGGATGGTGAGAGGAGAGATTCAAAATACAGGCAGGGTCATGATCTTTACTAGAAATGAAAGTTGTGGGAGATTATGCCTGAAGCCTTAATATTCTCCATGAATTTGAAGGTACCTCCCAAATAGAATGAGTCACAGTAAGCTAGGTTTTTTGGGTCCTTTGGATACATTTTGAAGCAATCATTAGAGAAAATCAAAAGGAAGAGTGGTAAGAGATATGTGAAAATATAATGGGTAGTGGTGATAGATTAATAAAATTAAGAGAGCACTGGATTTTGTTATGAAAAATTGTAAATATATATAGAAAAGTTCAAAGAATGACACTATGAACACCAACACACCCAAAACATAAAATCACTTGCTGGTGTTTTGTTGTATTTGTTTAATATATTTATGTACTAGTGAACATACAATAATATATTCATGTGGATATATATAAGTATATATGCATGTGAGTGTCTGTGTGTGTGCGCACGTGCGTGCGTGTGCATTCCTGAACTATCGGAAAGAAGGTAGCAAACATCAACTCCAAGTATGGCAATATGCCACACCTAAAAATAAACATATTTTTGACAGAACTCACTACAATTACCACACCACAATGAAACAAAGAAATCTTAATATCATATATTATAGTATGTTGTCAGATATCAGACCAACTTTTCCTCCAAATATCTTTTATAAATCTTTGCTTAAAAATCAAAGTCTAGGGATGCCTGGGTGGCTCAGTTGGTTAAGCAGCTGCCTTCGGGGCTCAGGTCATGATCCCAGCGTCCTGGGATCGAGTCCCACATCAGGCTCCTTGCTCGGCAGGGAGCCTGCTTCTCCCTCTGCCTCTGCCTGCCATTCTGTCTGCCTGTGCTTGCTCTCTCCCCTCTCTCTCCCGGATAAATAAATAAAATCTTTAAAAAGAAAAAAAAATCAAAGTCTAAAAAAGCTTATTTTTATTAACTCTTTAGTTTCTGGTAAACTGAAAGATACTTACTGTGTTTTTTCATTTTGGCAACTTTGTGGAGTAAACTGGCAAGCTGAGATATAGAATAAATAGGTCATAAATGACATATAGATTATATTAGCAAACATTTAACTTGTTGCTCTTTATTTTAGGCTTGTATTTTCAGATTTAAAAAGGCATGACTTTATTTTTTTAAGATTTTATTTATTTATTTGACAGAGAGAGAGAGAGAGATCACAAGTAGGCAGAGAGGCAGGCAGAGTTAGATGGGGAAGCAGGCTCCCTGCTGAGCAGAGAGCCCGATGTGGGGCTCCATCCCAGGACCCTGGGATCATGACCCGAGCCGAAGACAGAGGCTTTAACCCACTGAGCCACCCAGGCGCCCCATAAAGGCATGACTTTATTAAGTGTATTTTATTAGAGATCACTTAAATATTAATGAAGTCATGTGCAAATGACTTTGTTTAGGACTTTATTTTCTTTAAAAAGTAACATGTCACCTAATGAATATGAAAATAAAGGCACAAAAAAAAAAAGAAAATAGAGGATAAAAAATGTAGGATCTAGTAGAAAAATTATTAGATTGGCTGCTTAACCACAGCTAAGTGTTAATATAGAGGTAACATATTTGTGTTCTATGCAAAAATATGTTACCTCTATATTAACCATTAATCTATGCTGCCAAATGCTGAGAATCATAAATGTTAAATTTGGGATTTTCAAGGGTGTGCTTTACAAACATACCTACACACAAATATTAACAATCCATTCATTCATTTAACCACAAGTGATTGTTTAGTACTATTATGTGCCTGGCTCTGAGAATGAGACAGAGATTATAAGATTTACTTAATTACCAAAAAAAATCTATCTGAAGTAAGACACTGAAGCTTTCAGATAACTTGCAGGAGAATTCAAACATAATAAAGGAAAACAGAAAGAGGTGGATTTTTTTTTTAAGATTTTATTTATTTATTTGAGAGAGAGACAGTGAGAGAGAGCATGAGTGAGGAGAAGGTCAGAGAGAGAAGCAGACTCCCCGTGGAGCTGGGAGCCCGATGCGGGACTCGATTCCGGGACTCCGGGATCATGACCTGAGCCGAAGGCAGTCGTCCAACCAACTGAGCCACCCAGGCGTCCCAAGAGGTGGATATTTTTAAACTCTTGATGGCCATTAGTACATAAACGGTATATGATTTATCATAGAGCAGTAACCACTTGCATAGTAAGACATCTGCATGACTACTGCACACAGGATCATCAGAATTCCTTCCCAACGTGGTGAAAGGGCAAAAACGTATATTCTAGCAAGGAAAGGACAAATTGAGTGGCTTGTACACCAAGTGCAGCACAAAAGACCTACTTGCATCGAGACGGTTATATGAACCAGGGAGAGAGAGGCAAGGAATCTCCTATTGTCAACCTCAACCATTGAAAAATTTATGTAACTCTGAAAGTGAAGATTTATTCAAATTATAAACCAAACAAAACAGAGCATCCCTAGGGAAATTTTATGCAGTTAAGTTAAATCTACAGAGAAGAAGAAGCCAATACGGTTGTGGTTGCTTTAATAGAATGGATTTTTTTTTCTTTATTGCTCCGAATATGGATTGGATAATATATAAAATAAGAGCAGACTTAAAAACAGAGGACATAAAAGTGAAAGAATTGTAGAATGTTAGGAAATATGAAAACTGGCATGTTGAATCAGTTGGAATATTTGACAAACAATAAAGACACTTTATATCTTAGTTACAATAATTTAAGGAAAATTACTGCAAAATCCTTCAGTAAATTATTTCTTGGAGCATATATGAATGTGCAGACTGGTGAGTAAAAGAGGACAGGACAGCAACTTAAAGGTGTTTACCTCATGACAAAATGGATCTATAAACATGACCAGAAACATTTTTCTTCTGCAAAATTGAAAAAAAATATATACAACATAAAAATCATTTGGAACAAAGATGTATTATTGAATAATAAAGCAGTGAAAATTATTTTTTAAAATGTGGAAGTACGGAAAGATACCTTAATAATACTAAGCTATTATTAACTCAGGATGTACAGCATTTCCTTCTTAAGTTTGAAAACATGTCACCCAATTTTTTGATAATACTTAGTGATGCTGAATCCACAGAAAATATCCTCTACTACTTCTAACAATTGGTATTCAAATATTCTCTGCCCATGAAAGCAATACAACAGCTAAGAAGCACATCCATAACTTGGTCTTCTTTTTAACAGTTCCCTTTGCTAATGAACATATATTTTAGAGCTCTTCTGCTTTTTATTATAGATATGTGTGGGTATACATATATATATATACTTAACATGAGACCCCATTCGCTTGCAGTATGTATGATTTTTCTGTCCCATGACATGTTTAACATAATGGAACCCCAGAGTGTTATTTTGTTGACACCTAGGCTAATCCTAAAAGTAACACCAGCCCACGGGCCTTTAAATACAACCTCTTTTTTTTTAATAGTTTTTTTTTTAAGATTTTATCTATTTATTTGACAGAGAGAGAGATCACAAGTAGGCAGAGAGGCAGGCAGAGAGAGAGAGGGAAGCAGGCTCCCTGCTGAGCAGAGAGATCGATGTGGGGCTTGGTCCCAGGACCCTGAGATCAAGACCTGAGCCAAAGGCAGAGAGAGGCTTAACCCACTGAGCCACCCAGGTGCCCCTACAACCTCTTTTAATATCATGTAGTCAACAGACTTGATTTGCTCTATTTTGTTATCATTACAGGAAGACATCAATCCACTTTGCAGCAGTAAAATGGAGATATTATTTTTTAAAAACTATTTTTTAGATGAATTAAACTTAATTAAGTCTTTAAAAGGCAGAAACATGTTAACATTACTTCAGTGTAGACAGATGAGAGTCGTAGCTTTGCTAATTGGATGTGTCTGCTCCCTAGAGTATCACAAGGTATTGAATAAAAACTTTATCAAAGCACTGTCATAAACAAAAATGGGATTATGGCAAAAATATAATTTTTCATGTTATTGTAAATCTTTACATTCCTGGGACATACTCTCTACATTTGTCATCTGGCAAATTTTTATTTGTCTTTAAGGCTCAACATTATTAACATGGTAAAACTTTCCCTACTTATACTAAGTGGCTCCTTCCATTCCTCCTTTGTCATCTAAAGCAAGATGTCCTGTTCACCTTTGTCTCAAAACAAATTTACTAAATGAAAGCAATCATGAATTAATGAAAGAAACAGATGTAAAGGCATTTTTTGTTTGTTTTATTTTATATTTTGTTATTGCATGTGAAATATTTAACAAAGAGAATAAAATTTAAAACCAAATTTTAAACCTAAGAACTTGTAAAAGTCATGGAATATGAGTGCAAAAGTACTTAATAAAAATAACATATGACTAATATATTAATCAAATTGAATGCTCTAAACTGTGAAAATTCTAAGTTAAACAAAGAACACAATAATATATTGATCACTGTCAGATTGAGTACTGTGTCTCAGGCCCTACAAGTATTTCCATATTTTCATCCTAAAAGCCAAAGGGACATTTTTTAAAATGGCACATTTCTAATTTATGGCTATATATATTTTTATTTCCAGCATAAAGCTCTACGTATTTCACACCCACAATTAATGCTGAATGAATGAAAGACTAAATTAATGCATGACTATGCATTATCACTAAGTAATACTGTCCTCATAGAGCCACTTTGCTGTAGGGTTTTATGAGACTTCCCATCTAGAGAAGATGAGAATCTAATAAATTGACCTTTTAAAACCAACTTCTACAAACTTGGTGCTTTAAATCAATTTTTAAACAGTATGTCAAAATTTCCTGGATGTTATAATTTTCATTCTATTTAATAGACTACATGAATTTGGGGTCTAGCACAAAATCCTTTGAGTTATAGAGAACATATATTTGTATATGTGTGTGTGTGTGGAAAGAAAAAGAACAGCATTTTTTATCTACTGAGAAATTTATGATTCTTTATGGAGGGTTTTTTCTGTGAGTCTTAATATAAGTATTATACATATTTTCACTTGATCATATTTCCTTCTCGGCCTTAGCAACCAGGTAGTTAACATAAAACATTGCTTCAAACTCTAAACATTATAAATGAATACAGGCTGTGAATTTTCTCACATCGTTCCCCCCCACAATGAACAAGTAGTCTTCTAACCCATAACTATGTATGTTTATTTATGTATATTTATTTATTTATTTTTTATTTATTTATTTTTAAAGATTTTATTTATTTATTTGACACACAGAGATCACAAGTAGGCAGAGAGGCAGGCAGAGAGAGTGGAGGAAGAAGGCTCCCTTAGCAGAAAAGAGCCCGATGCAGGGCTGAATCCCAGGACCCTGAGATCATGAACTGAGCTGAAGGCAGAGGCTTTAACCCACTGAGCCACCCAGGCACCCCTATTTATATTTTTTTTAAAAATTTATTTATTGGGGTGCGTGGGTGTCTCAGTGGGTTAAAGCCTCTGCCTTGGGCTCAAGTCATGATCCCAGGGTCCTGGGATGGAGCCCATTGGGCTCTCTGCTCAGCAGAGAGCCTGCTTCATCCTCTCTCTCTGCCTGCCTCTCTGCCTACTTGTGATCTCTTGGTCTGTCAAATAAATAAATAAAATCTTAAAAAAAATTTATTTATTAATTTTGGAATGGGGGAGGTACAGAAGGAAACAGAGACAAAGAATCTCGCTCGCGCAGACTGAGTGTGGAGCCTGACGCAGTGTGGGGCCGGATCTCACCACTCTAAGATCATGACCAGAGCCAAAATCAAGAGTTAGGTGCTCAACAGACTGAGCCACCCATGTGCCACTATTTTTTAAATTTAATTTCCTATGTTTTCCTATGCCTGCTTGGAGATCAAGTTGGTTATATGACTGTAGGAATGCCTGCCATAATGTTCTGTCTTAACGTGATGTACGTCAATATATGTATACCATATATTCTTTCATGTGGTTATCCCCTATATTGGAATACAGGGATATACTTCCTGTTTGGCCCTTCTTTTATTTTTATGATCCAAGATTCTTCTTTTGTCACAAATTTGAGGCATTTTCGGGTCCCTCCTCAGTACTTAGTCAGGAAAACATCTGCTTTGCTAATTCATTGCTCAGCTGTATAGAACCCTTGATTAGTCTTCCAATGGTAACTCTCCTTAGCTATCCAATTACAGACAACTGTATTTTTGTACTTGAATTAAGACTTATTTTGGGCTGTTTTGAAATTTTGCCAAAATGATTAATAATTTCTTTCTCTTCCTCCTTTGATTGTTTTCTTCTGGCAAAGGCAGCTCCATATCCCTACAACTTTGAAAGCATGGCCAGGTAAGGGTTTCAAAGTACAAGTGAAGAGATTAAATGAGTGACTGTAATATGGGGCTTATTTGTTTGTGCTTTATTCCTCCTCGAAGCACAAATACTTTCCGTTGCTCCTCTCACCTAAGATACAATTTAGCATTTTGGCCATTAAGTGATCACCATTTTTTGCCCTATGGCCAGAGCAGGAAAGTCTATTAGAAAGGTAAAATGGCCTTGGGGCAGAAGCATCAGACATGACCTAGTGACTTTTTTAACCAAAATATATGAGAAATGACATGAATAGTTTTCACTATACTCTTCTCTGGCTTGGATAATACATTCTGTTTTTCTCACTAGCTGTTCATCCTGGGCAAATAAGTTCAGATAGTAGAACCTGAACCTTGTCACAAGGTGTAGCTTGTGTGCTATGTGTGTTATTTCCTGTTGCTGCCAAGGTGTCAGCAGCACAAATTCCAGACTCTCTACATCACTGTGAAGTCCCAACACCGGTCCTGGTGGTGGCACTGCCAACTCTTCCCCACTTGGTAGCAACTGAGGTACAGTTACAAAACGTGATTTCTAGCCAATGAAGGAGGAGCCTATACTCATTATGAGAAGCAGGGACAACTTCATAGAACTATAACTTGAAATTTAGAAAGCTTCACTGCAATCACCTGATTTGGAGACTTAGGTAGGTGAATTCCTTAGCAAAAGATATATAATTTCTGAAACTTCATCTATGATGTTAGGAAGGTAGAAATGTCTGGACTCAGAGAAACCACACACATCTGAAAAATATGAATATTATGGGGAAGCTAGTAATATTACAGATGAGGAGATGGAATGTTTTCGATAATTACGGTACAGGTTTCTTGTTTAATTATATTATCTCATTCTGCTAAATTCCTCTCTGTTGCAGATGGCTGGAGATGTTACTTCTGTTTACCCAAACCCACAGGGCAATAAGTATTCTTCTAAGATAGGGTGATAACTATTCTTAAATCAGAGCAGTATAGCAGGGAAGTCCCAGGAGACGGACACAAAGTTCACAAACCCTAGAATCAGAATTTAAACTCTGGATTGTCTGGGTCTTAATCTCATGCCTTTTATATGAAACTCCATTGCTTCATTTTCCTGATATGTCATCCTAACATTTTCCCGTACCTGAAACATAGAATTTCAGGAAATGGAAATCCGCTGATATTGCACAACTCCTCGAGATTCTAAGGCCACTCTGAGGCAAGAGATGGATTCTGGAATGTTTACTCGTTAAATAAAGTATCACTGACTCTTGTGGAAAACAAAAGCAGAATTGATATACAAAGGAAAAGACTAAAAAGTACCTGTTGAAATGTGAGAATATAAAATATTTAAAGAATAAAATGTGAGGTATCCACATTTCTAGGTATGATGTCAACAAGGGTCTTATAATATCAATGATTTGTCTTTTGTCTCCACCTCTGACATCTAAGGCAAGAAACTGAAAAAATTCATAGCTGATGGAATGGAGCTAGGAGCACAGTGGACTGTTTTCAGGTAAGACCCTATCTATAAATCTTTCCTAAAATAATCCACTGAATATTATTCAGCATATTTAGATCACGGAGTGATGCAACTACATCCTCTTCCTCTTACCATGGCCACATCCTTATAAAAAGGAATAAAGAAAAAAAAAAAAAAACTTACAAAGGCCTCTAAAACCGAAGGAGGATACAATGAGAGTAGCAAGTAATCCATAATTCCATGATTCCCCTTTCATACATCCTTCCTCCTAATATGTAGTCAGCTTGTTCTTTAATTTTATAGGCTTAATTTTATATTTTTATAGGAGGAAACACATATATATCTGTTCATGAGATCCTAGATTTTGAACCTATGCAGATTTTTTTTTTAATTTTTTATTTTTTTATAAACATGTATTTTTATCCCCAGGGGTACAGGTCTGTGAATCGCCAGGTTTACACACTTCACAGCACACACCAAAGCACATACCCTCCCCAATGTCCATAACCCCAACCCCCCTTCTCGCAACACCCCCCCAAGCAACCCTAGGTTGGTTTGTAAGATTAAGAGTCACTTATGGTTTGTCTCCCTCCCAATCCCATCTTGTTTCATTGATTCTTCTCCTACCCACTTAAGCCCCCATGTTGCATCACCATTTCCTCATATCAGGGAGATCATATGATAGCTGTCTTTCTCTGCTTGACTTATTTCGCTAAGCATGATACACTCTAGTTCCATCCATGTTGTCGCAAATGGCAAGATTCCATTTCTTTTGATGGCTGCATAGTATTCCATTGTGTATATATACCACATCTTCTTGATCCATTCATCTGTTGATGGACATCTAGGTTCTTTCCATAGTTTGGCTATTGTGGACATTGCCGCTAAAAACATTCGGGTGCACGTGCCCCTTTGGATCACTGCGTTTGTATCTTTAGGGTAAATACCCAGTAGTGTAATTGCTGGGTCATAGGGCAGTTCTATTTTCAACATTTTGAGGAACCTCCATGCTGTTTTCCAGAGTGGCTGCACCAGCTTGCATTCCCACCAACAGTGTAGGAGGGTTCCCCTTTCTCCGCATCCTCGCCAGCATCTGTCATTTCCTGACTTGTTGATTTTAGCCATTCTGACTGGTGTGAGGTGATATCTCATTGTGGTTTTGATTTGTATTTCCCTGATGCCGAGTGATATGGAGCACTTTTTCATGTGTCTGTTGGCCATCTGGATGTCTTCTTTGCAGAAATGTCTGTTCATGTCTTCTGCCCATTTCTTGATTGGATTATTTGTTCTTTGGGTGTTGAGTTTGCTAAGTTCTTTATAGATTCTGGACACTAGTCCTTTATCTGATATGTCGTTTGCAAATATCTTCTCCCATTCTGTCAGTTGTCTTTTGATTTTGTTAACTGTTTCCTTTGCTGTGCAAAAGCTTTTGATCTTGATGAAATCCCAGTAGTTCATTTTTTCCCTTGCTTCCCTTGCCTTTTGCGTTGTTCCTAGGAAGATGTTGCTGCGGCAGAGGTCGAAGAGGTTGCTGCCCGTGTTTTCCTCAAGGATTTTGATGGATTCCTTTCGTACATTGAGGTCCTTCATCCATTTTGAGTCTATTTTTGTGTGTGGTGTAAGGAAATGGTCCAATTTCATTTTTCTGCATGTGGCTGTCCAATTTTCCCAGCACCATTTATTGAAGAGGCTGACTTTTTTCCATTGGCATTCTTTCCTGCTTTGTCAAAGATTAGTTGACCATAGAGTTGAGGGTCTATTTCTGGGCTCTCTATTCTGTTCCATTGATCTATGTGTCTGTTTTTGTGCCAGTACCATGCTGTCTTGATGATGACAGCTTTGTAATAGAGCTTGAAGTCCGGAATTGTGATGCCACCAACGTTGGCTTTCTTTTTCAATATCCCTTTGGCTATTCGAGGTCTTTTCTGGTTCCATATAAATTTTAGAATTATTTGTTCCATTTCTTTGAAAAAGATGGATGGTACTTTGATCGGAATGGCATTAAATGTGTAGATTGCTTTAGGTAGCATAGACATTTTCACAATATTTATTCTTCCAATCCAGGAGCATGGAACATTTTTCCATTTCTTTGTGCCTTCCTCAATTTCTTTCATGAGTACTTTATACTTTTCTGAGTATAGATTCTGTGCCTCTTTGGTTAGGTTTATTCCTAGGTATCTTATGGTTTTGGTGCAATTGTAAATGGGATTGACTCCTTAATTTCTCTTTCTTCTGGCTTGCTGTTGGTGTAGAGAAATGCAACTGATTTCTTTGCATTGATTTTATATCCTGACACTTTACTGAATTCCTGTATAAGTTCTAGCAGATTTGGAGTGGAGTCTCTTGGGTTTTCCACATATAGTATCATATCATCTGTGCAGAGTGATAATTTGACTTCTTCTTTGCCAATTTGGATGCCTTTAATTTCCTTTTGTTGTCTGATTGCTGAGGCTAGGACTTCTAGTACTATGTTGAATAGCAGTGGTGATAATGGACATCCCTGCCGTGTTCCTGACCTTAGCGGAAAAGCTTTCAGTTTTTCTCCATTGAGAATAATATTTGCGGTGGGTTTTTCATAGATGGCTTTGATGATATTGAGGTATGTGCTCTCTATCCCTACACTTTGAAGAGTTTTGATCAGGAAGGGATGCTGTACTTTGTCAAATGCTTTTTCAGAATCTATTGAGAGTATCATATGGTTCTTGTTCTTTCTTTTATTGATGTGTTGTATCACATTGACTGATTTGCGGATGTTGAACCAACCTTGCAGCCCTGGAATAAATCCCACTTGGTTGTGGTGAATAATCCTTTTAATGTACTGTTGAATACTACTGGCTAGTATTTTGGTGAGAATTTTCGCATCTGTGTTCATCAAGGATATCGGTCTATAGCTCTCCTTTCTCTTTTCTTTTTGATAAGTCTGGCCAGGGGGTTATCAATTTTATTAATTCTTTCAAAGAACCAGCTCCTAGTTTCATTGATTTGCTCTATTGTCTTTTTCGTTTCTATTTCATTGATTTCTGCTCTGATCTTTATGATTTCTCTTCTCTTGCTAGGCTTAGGGTTTCTTTCTTGTTCTTTCTCCAGCTCCTTTAGGTGTAGGGTTAGGTTGTGTATTTGAGACCTTTCTTGTTTCTTGAGAAAGGCTTGTACCACTATATATTTTCCTCTCAGGACTGCCTTTGTTGTGTCCCACAGATTTTGAACTGTTGTATTTTCATTATCATTTGTTTCCATGATTTTTTTCAATTCTTCTTTAATTTCCCGGTTGACCCATTCATTCTTTAGAAGGATGCTGTTTAGTCTCCATGTATTTGGGTTCTTTCCAAACTTCCTCTTGTGGTTGAGTTCTAGCTTCAGAGCATTGTGGTCTGAAAATATTCAGGGAATGATCCCAATCTTTTGATACCGGTTGAGTCCTGATTTAGGATATGAATTTAGTGCCATTGTATTGCCTGTAAGGTGACTGTTACTGTATATTTTCTCTGTTCCTTACTGATCTACCACTTGTAGGCTCTCTCTTTGCTTATAGGACCTCTTTCAATATTTCCTGTAGAGCTGGCTTGGTGTTTGCAAATTCTTTCAGTTTCTGTTTGTCCTGGAAGCTTTTAATCTCTCCTTCTATTTTCAATGATAGCCTAGCTGGATATAGTATTCTTGGCTGCATGTTTTTCTCGTTTAGTGCTCTCAAAATATCATGCCAGCTCTTTCTGGCCTGCTAGGTCTCTTTGGATAAGTCAGCTGCCAATCTAATATTTTTACCATTGTATGTTACAGACTTCTTCTCCCGGGCTGCTTTCAGGATTTTCTCTTTGTCACTAAGACTTGTAAATTTTACTATTAGGTGACGGGGTTGGCCTATTCTTATTGATTTTGTGGGGCGTTCTCTGAACCTCCTGAATTTTGATGCTCGTTCCCTTTGCCATATTGGGGAAATTCTCCCCAATAATTCTCTCCAGTATACCTTCTGCTCCCCTCTCTCTTTCTTCTTCTCCTGGAATCCCGATTATTCTAATGTTGTTTCGTCTTATGGTGTCACTTATTTCTCAAATTCTCCCCTCGTGGTCCAGTAGCTGTTTGTCCCTCTTTTGCTCAGCTTCTTTATTCTCTGTCATTTGGTCTTCTATATCACTAATTCTTTCTTCTGCCTCATTTATCCTAGCAGTGAGAGCCTCCTTTTTTGATTGCACCTCATTAATAGCTTTTTTGATTTCAACTTGGTTAGATTTTAGTTCTTTTATTTCTCCAGAAAGGGCTTTTATATCTCTCGAGAGGGTTTCTCTAATATCTTCCATGCCTTTTTCGAGCCTGGCTAGGACCTTGAGAGTTGTCATTCTGAACTCTAGATCTGACATATTACCAATGTCTGTATTGATTAGGTCCCTAGCCTTTGGTACTGCCTCTTTTTCTTTTTTCTGTGGTGAATTTTTCTGCCTTGTCATTTTGTCCAGATAAGAGTATATGAAAAAGCAAGTAAAATACTAATAGTGTGGCAACAACCCCAGGAAAATATGGTTTAACCAAATCAGAAGAGATCTCAAATCGTGAGGGGGGAGAAATGGGATAAAAAGAGGTTCAAAAAGAAAGAAGGAAAAAAAAAGAAAAAAGAAAAAAAGAAAAAAAAAGAAAAGAATTTAAAAAAGGAAAATTAATAAAGAAAAATATAAAAAGGAAAAAATATATATATTAGATAAACTAGTTAAAAAACGTTAAAAGAGAAAAGGGTAAAAGTTAAAAAAAATTAGCAGAAGAAAAGAAAAAAATGAAAAAGAAAAAAAAATTAACTGCAAGACTAAAAAAATCACAGGGAAAAACAAAAAAAAAAAAAATGAAAAAAAAATCACAGGGAGAAAGCCATGAGTTCCCTGCTTTGCTTTCTCCTCCTCTGGAATTCTGCTGCTCTCCTTGGTATTGAAACTGCTCTCCTTGGTAGGTGAACTTGGTCTTGGCTGGATTTCTTGTTGGTCTTCTGGGGGAGGGGCCTGCTGTAGTGATTCTCAAGTGTCTTTGCCCCAGGTGGAATTACACCGCCCTTACCAGGGGCAGGGCTGAGTAATCCGCTCGGGTTTGCTTTCAGGAGCTTTTGTTCCCTGAGCGCTTTCCATAGAGTTCCAGAGGACGGGAATACAAATGGCAACCACCTGGTCTCCCGCCTGGAGTAGCTGAGAGCCCGGGGCCCCACTCCTCAGTGCGCCCTCAGAGAACAGCGCCCAGTTACTCCCGTCTGCCTGACCTCCGGCCACCCTCCGATTCACGGAGCCTGCGACCGGTTCAAGGTAACACCGGAGCTGTGAGCTTACTGTCAGCTCTGTCTCTGTAGCCGGCTTTCCCGTTCCAATACCCGCAAGCTCTGCGACACTCAGACACCCCCGATCCTCCTGTGACCCTGCGGGACCTGAGGCCACGCTGACCCCGCATGGGCTTTGCCCCGGGTAGCCTCTGGAGCGATGTCCCTCAGCGGAACAGACTTTTAAAAGTCCTGATTTTGTGCTCTGTTGCTCTGCCACTTGCCGGGAGCCAGCCCCTCCCCCCCGGTCTATCTTCCCGTCGCTTTGGATTCACTTCTCCGCAGGTCCTACCTTTCAGAAAGTGGTTGTTTTTCTGTTTCCAGAATTGCTGTTCTTTTTCTCTTCGATCTGCTGATGGATTTGCAGGTGTTTGCAATCTTTAGATAAGCTATCTAGCTGATCTCCGGCTAGCTGAAGTAGTCTCAGCCTGCTACTTCTCCGCCATCTTGACCGCCAGTCCCTATGCAGAATTTTGATGACACTTTTGGGTTGTGCCCCTGGAGAAAAGATGTTATGAACTTTGTGTGCAGAAGGGAGTAGTAGACTGTATAATTGTGAAAAATTTTACTGCCTTATCCTCTACCCATGCACAAAAATTAGGTACCATCGTGTGGATTGTGGTGATACCAGAAAAGAGTACATTTCCTTTGTACTGAACACGTAAGTTGCTCTGGTCAATTAAAAGTGCCAACTTGTGGTTTTGCTAAGTTACTTTCTCTTTTTCACAAGACCAGCCTTAACCAAACTCTGATTACGTTGTGAAGCTGGTTCTCAGAGTAAACAGACATGGAGCAGAGACACTGTGACCCCACCATGGACTGTAACATGAATAAAAAATTAACCTTTGTTTCATAAGCTACTCATATTCTAGGGTAATTCATTGCAGCATGACTTAAGCTGAATGAAACAGGGATATAAAATGAATAAGATGTACTAAATGTATGAAAACAGTATAAAAACTGATACATGATTTTTTAAAAACAAGGCCATAGAAGAAAAGTATCCCAATAAAGAATTTAATAGTAAATTAATAATAGTTTAGCTTTAGATTTGCACATTACACTTAGAAAAATTAGATCAAGATTATTAGAAAGAAAATATGACTTTGAAGCTAAAATCAGTAGCACTATGTAACTAAATATACAATTATCTTCAATTCCAATGCATGTAGTAAAATACATAGAGATGTAAAATACAAAGTATAAAAAAATGTTAACTTGCATATCGTGGGATTTCAAGTAGCTTAGCATACATATGACCATTTTTAGCTCATAATTAATTTAATGTTAACAGTTAAAGTGCATATTACCAAGATAATGCCATTACGTCTTAAAGCATTCTAATAGTAACCTCATCAGTTTTATCGTCATATAGGAAGACTGCATCTAGACTAGGATCTTTCCAAAATAATAATGATGTAATGACAGTACAAAAGGAATATAAAAGTTGCTAAGGTTTTATTATATTGCAATCAATTTTCTATGTGCCTCAAATAGAGGCACCTAAATATCCTTAAGACAATGATTAAAAAATGAAATTATCAGAATTTCATAAAGATTAACTGAAGCTTCAGGGGGTCACACAACTTTTAAAAGACAGTGTAGAGATTTGGATTAAAATAGTTTTATTCAAGTCAGTATCTCCTGATTTAACTACCGATTTATATATGTTGTATTCACACACACACATATTCAACTGAATTTTAGCTTCTTAAAGATAAAAATATTTTCTTAGCCTGGTCTCCCCAGGAAATTGATCTCGAACCAAAATTTTATGTATTAACACTTTCTTGGGGTGGTGTAAACACAGAGAATAAAAGTAAGAAACAAGTAAGTAAAACGAAAAAGGATATAGAACAAATATAAATAAGATTACTGAGCTGGACATAGTTTTGCAAGAACTCAAAACTCTTAGTCCAGTCATTTGAGGTCTCTAGAGAAGATGCAGGAGAACATCCTTTTTTTCACCCAGAATAACCCATCATGAGAAAAGGGATAGCAAATCATCTGCTGGATCTTTCCTGCCTCCCACTGGTCAAAGTCTACTCCTTGGGTTTCCATGTCATCTTACTGAAACCATCCAGGAAGTACCTGGAGAAGCAGACCTTCCATGAATTTGATTTGGGGAGAGTGCAAACAGAGTGGTCTCTCCTAAGTCCACAGAAGAAGAACCAGTCACAGCTGGTGCACTACATCCATGACATTAGTGTGAACTATTTTTAGGACCATCCAGGCCCATAATTCAGGGAAACAGTAGAATATCACCTTTTTTTGTATCACCTTCTATGATCTTGTGCAGAAAATTACACAACATTGCTTCTTCCACATTCTACCTATCAAAGAAGTTACAAAGGACCAACCAAGTTCAAAAGGCGAGTACACCGATTCCACCTCCTAACAAGAAAGTGGTAGGTCCTGGAAGACAGTGTGTAATTGGAAATGGAGTTCCCTCTCTAGTCACAAAAAATTCGCATTCTGCCTACATGCAAAATACTTTCTCCAAACCCATTAAATTCTTACCATGTGACATCAGTAATCTTAGTTCAGAGGTTTAAGGATCTTGTTACTTAAGTCAGATCCCAGCATGGAAGAGGCTTCTCAGCACAGTACTGGTTTTATTCAGCACAACGTTTTGAGTACCATCCTCACTTAGAAAATCTGTTATGTAAGGACTCAAATCGTTTACACACACACACACACACACACACACACACACACATTCAACATCTACTGGTGGCATAGATAAGAAGCTGACTGTTTTAGATACTCCCAAGTAAAAAGGGGAGAACATAACAATGAATAGCCCATAGCAATTCTGAAATCCAGCCAGGCATGTGATGTCCTTGATTTAATTATAGCAGAACTTCACTGGGAATTACACTGGAGAAATATGGTGGTGGTTTTTTGTTTTTGTTTTTGTTTTTCCATTCGTGGCTCACCCGCTAGACCTTTTATTCATCTTCTGATAACACTTTCCTTTACATAAAATATACTCCTTGCTTATAGTTTGGTAGTTTCTTCAGTCTTGTTGTCTATAGAGCTGAAGATCCAAAAAGCCTCTCTCCACTTGGTGCTGTCACTGCCCCAAGCTAATCCAATTACTTTGAAAGCTATTTGGGTTGCTTATGAATTAATGAATAATCTATACTAAGGTTTAGCAAACTATTTTCTGTAAAGGGTCAAAAAGTAAATGTTTTTCTTTTTGCAGCCATGTGGTTCTCTGTTGCAACGACTCAACTCTTCAGTAGTAGTGCAAAAACATCCATAGACAGTATATAAATGGATGAGTGGGGCAAGGGATGAATAAATGAATGAATGAATGAATCAGTCAATCAATCTTTACCCACAGAAGTATTCAGTGGACTCATTTGCTCTTTAGGACATAGTTTTCTGACCCAGTCCTCTCATCTACAGTTGTATAAAATTAGATGAAAACCGCTTCTACAGATTTTTTTTTTTAAATGAGCCACTTCTTGCTTAAGTCCCTGCAAAACTACAGTAGGGCAATGTCCTCACAATTCAAATGAGCCATTATTTAACAGATAGTAAGATTCTTTTTTTTTTTTTTAAGATTTTATTTACTTATTTGACAGAGATCACAAGTAGGCAGAGAGGCAGGCAGAGAGAGACGAGGAAGCAGGCTCTCTACGGACCAGAGAGCCCAATGCGGGGCTCGATCCCAGGACCCTCGGATCATGACCCAAGCTGAATGCAGAGGCTTTAACCTACTGAGCCACCCAGGCGCCCCACAGAGAGTAAGATTCTTAAAGGGCCTTTTTTCTTTCTTTCTTTCTATTTGAAATAGTCTATGAAGCACTAGTGCAGCCTTAAACCTTTATGTGTTCTTGCCTAACGGTTTTGGACTGATCACATAGGCTTCAAAATGACACCACCCAAATCAAAGGGAGGTAACCATGTCCTGGATTTAATTTTGTCTACAAGTCATACCTTAATTTTAGCATCATTTGCCTTTTGACTGACAATGAACATCAACTCTCTAACAATGCTCTCAGCTGATTCTAGTCCTGGGCTTTGAGGCAATCCAGCTTATTAAATGAAGCAATGATGAGTTTTTCCCAACTTACATATTCATGAGTAAGACATATGTTGTTTTTTTAAACCACTGCATTTTGGGTTGTTTGTTTCTGCAGAAATAGCTAAGTGAGATAATATCTAGCTTAAGATGTCTTTAAAGATCTTTTCTTCAAAACTCTAACACAAATTAACACTGATAAAATTATAAGGTAGATTTGAAATTTCATTAAATATAAATATTTCAGGCAATTCATCATTGCTACATCTTCTAAGCAATGCTTCCCTGTATGGAAACTGGAATCATCTTTTATTAGTTTGTAGGGAATTATCCATGATTCATTCACTCAACAATGTGCTATCCACTGACTAGCAGGTTTTAATAGTTTCTTGATTGTAACTCAATGAGCACAAACATGGAATTTTAGTATTTTAAATGTAACACTGTGCATTATAGATGATATATATGCTCCTAAATTTTCAAAGTGTTTTCTCCAGTGGGTAATTCAGCTAGCTTATTAATTTTTATTGTTTGACTTATAAATCTATAAGTTGTGGCTCTGTAGAGCAGTTATTTCTTAAGTTGAAATAACCCTATGTCCTCTCCAAAAAATTTTAGATCTTCACAGGAAGAGTATGTTGGTTTAAAAAAGATCTCCTAACCTTTGCTAAATAATATAAAGAGAACCATCTCCACTGAATTTTAGAACACTGTATTAATTGTGGTTTAGTGTTAGATACTGGTTCATGTTACTTATAAGATAGGTAAAATATAAAATAAAATGTTATTTCTGAATTTGATCCAGAAATGAAACAGAACAAGACCATGGTCACTAATAATGATTAACAGAGATACTTTAAAAGCTCTCAGTATTTCTAGGCATTGTTGTTAAGTGCCGTATGCATCTTGTTAGATCATTTAATCCTTACCAGCTTCCTCTGAGACTGGTTCACAATGGCACCATTTAACAGATGAGGAGACAGAGCATAGATATCTTAAGCAAGAAAGTCAAGTTCATATGGCTAAGAAGAGGCAGAGCCAAACCTAGACTCAGTTAACCTCAGTTAACTTAGTTAAACTAAACTCAGTTAACCTGAAATCTATGATATTAACTATATTATTCCCATATTACAGTTTATATGTTTTAAAATGTTCTTGTTATTTTTTTAATTTATTTTTTATTTTCAGCATAACAGTATTCATTATTTTTGCACCACACCCAGTGCTCCATGCAATCCGTGCCCTCTATAATACCCACCACCTGGTACCCCGACCTCCCACCCCCCACCCCTTCAAAACCCTCAGATTGTTTTTCAGAGTCCATAGTCTCTCATGGTTCACCTCCCCTTCCAATTTCCCCCAACTCCCTTCTCCTCTCTAACTCCCCATGTCCTCCATGCTATTTGTTATGCTCCACAAATAAGTGAAACCATATGATAATTGACTCTCTCTGCTTGACTTATCTCACTCAGCAATATCTCTTCCAGTCCCGTCCATGTTGCTACAAAAGTTGAGTATTCATCCTTTCTGATGGAGGCATAATACTCCATAGTGTATATGGACCACATCTTCCTTATTCATTCGTCCGCTGAAGGGCATCTTGGTTCTTTCCACAGTTTGGTGACCGTGGCCATTGCTGCTATAAACATTGGGGTACAGATGGCCCTTCTTTTCACTACCTCTGTATCTTTGGGGTAAACACCCAGGAGTAAAATGGCAGGGTCATAGGGAAGTTCTATTTTTAATTTCTTGAGGAATCTCCACACTGTTCTCCAAAGAGGCTGCACCAGCTTGCATTCCCACCAACAGTGTAAAAGGGTTCCCCTTTCTCTACATCCTCTCCAACACATGTTGTTTCCTGTCTTGCTAATTTTGGCCATTCTAACTGGTGTAAGGTGATATCTCAATGTAGTTTTAATTTGAATCTCCCTGATGGCTAGTGATGACGAACATTTTTTCCATGTGTCTGATAGTCATTTGTATGTCTTCATTGGAGAAGTGTCTGTCCATATCTTCTGCCCATTTTTTTATATGATTGCACCAAGAACCATAAGATACCTGAGAATAAACCTAACCAAAGAGGTAAAGGATCTGTACTCGAGGAACTACTATAACACTCATGAAAGAAACTGAAGAAGACACAAAAAGATGGAAGACCATTCCACGCTCTTGGATCAGAAGAATAAACATTGTTAAAATGTCTATACTGCCTAGAGAAATCTATACTTTTAATGCTATTCTGATCAAAATTCCACTGGTATTCTTCAAAGAGCTGGAGCAAATAATCCTAAAATTTGTATGGAATCAGAAGAGACCCCGAATCGCTAAGGAAATGTTGAAAAACAAAAATAAAACGGGGGGGGGGGCATCACGTTACCTGATTTCAAGCTTTACTACAAAGCTGTGATCACTGAGACAGCATGGTACTGGCATAAAAACAGACACATAGACCAGTGGAACAGAGTAGAGAGCCCAGATATGGACTCTCAACTCTGTGGTCAAATAATCTTCGACAACACAGGAAAAAATATATACTGGAAAAAAGACAGTCTCTTCAATAAATGGTGCTGGGAAAACTGGGCGGCTATATGTAGAAGAATGAAACTCGACCATTCTCTTACAACGTACACAAAGATAAACTCAAAATGGATAAAAGACCTCAATGTGAGACAGGAATCTGTCAGAATCCTGGAGGAGAACATAGGCAGTAATCTCTTTGACATCAGCCACAGCAACTTCTTTCAAGATATGTCTCCAAAGGCAAAGGAAACAAAAGCGAAGATGAACTTTTGGGACTTCATCAAAATCAAAAGCTTCTGCACAGCCAAGGAAACAGTCAAGAAAACAAAGAGGCAACCCACGGAATGGGAGAAGATATTTGCAAATGACAGTACAGACAAAGGTTGATATCCAGGTTCACATTATTTTTTAATTGATGTCTCAAGAGAATCTTTCGAGATGGTTATAGAAGGTATGAAAACCCCAGTTATTTTATAAAAGTAGAAATTTAGGCTCATAGTAAGGTTTACACAAAAGGTTTACAGTAATGATTGGTCTTTCCTCTCAACCATCTCCTGCCTCTCAACCATGTTACTTTTCTTTTAACACATTCTCAGATCTGAGATCATACTCATCCTTTTTTTTTTTTTTTTTAAGATTTTCTTCCTTTATTTGACGAAAGAGAAAAAGATCACAAGTAGGCAGGTGGAGGAGGGTTGTGGGGGGAGCAGGCTCCCTGCTGAGCAGAGAACCCAATATGGAGCTTGATCCCAGGGCCCTGAGATCATGACCTGAGCCGAAGGCAAAGGCTTAACCCACTAAGTCACCCAGGTGCCTCAATCTTCATCCTTTTTCACCAAGACTGTTTTTAAGCATTACTCTCCTTTGTCTCACAAATTAAACTCACACATGCCCCCCCACAAACACACTCTGTACATATACCATCAGCCTTTGAGAAAGAAGTTTTCCTTCTTTAAATCTCATTCTTGATGAATCACAAAATGCTGTTTGCACCTCATTACCAGATATGAAACCTTAATTTGTTACCAAAACTCAACTTGTTGACTCCTTATCTTTTTTTAACTGTAACCAACTGGGGGGACCACATACTTTTTACTTAATAAATTATAAGTAATATCATAAAATATCTCCTTATGGTTGTCTTCATACTACATTAATAAGGTGGTGATTTTTGTAGTGATACATTTTGTCATGCTAGTATTTCATTCAATGTTGGTTTAAATTGGAAAAGATTAATGAGAATGTGTAGATGATAATATAAAATTACTTGTTTGGCAGTGAAGCAAACCAATTTTATCTTTCCTTTTCTCATATAAACATATATAATATACAAAAATTACTTTATAGAGTATTTGGTGGGCATATACATGGAATTATCCCTGACATTCTGGAAAAATATCTTCATCTTTTTTGGATCTTCTGATTTGCAAAATTAGATTCTTTGGTTTTCCATAGGTATTTAAAGGAATTTATTTTAATACTATTTCAATCATACAATTTACCTTTTTAATATTCTTTGCAGATTTGACTCATGGCTTTGAAAGTGGTCAAGATAAAACATATTCATAGGAACAGTGTGGTTTATCACTCATTCTGTTTTTAAGTATAATGCAAATTTTAAGAGATGGACTGTGGTGTCAGTTATTTGGGTTGATACGTTGTTTTTTTATATACCTTCTCTGTGATTTTATTTATTTGTTTTGAGAGAGAGAGAGCATGAGCAAAGGGGAGGGGCAGAGGCACAGGAAGAAGCAGACTCCCTGCTGAGCAGGAACCAGATGCTGGTCTCCATCCCAGGACCTTGGGATCATGACCTGAGCTGAAGGCAGACACTTAACTGACTGAGCCACCCATGTACACTGGGAAAATTATTTAATATTTCTAAGTCTCAATATCTAAAGCTGCCAAATGAAGGTAATAATGCATGATTCACAGAACGAAATGGAATAATTCAATGATCCTCAAGTGGGACCACCACAAAGAAGATACCTTGCAGGGATCAACTGGGATAAGTAAAACTCCCAGCACATAATCTAGGGTAGGTACAGGTTCAGTAATTACATAAATTTAATATGCTATGAGATACCTATTCATTACACTATGGATGAATTATGTCCACCTAAACCCCAATGTGACTTTGCTGAGACAACTAGAAGTCTTTTAGGAGGTAAAGTCAAATGAGGTCAAAAGGGGAGAGTCCTAATCCAGTAGTATTGGTAGCCTTACAGGAAAAAAAAAGAAATCCTCTCTTCCTCTCTTTACTCACTCTGAGGAAAGGCCGTGTGAGGACATAGCAAGGAGGTGGCTGTCTGCAAGCCAAGAAGAGAACTCTCACCAGGCACTAATACTCCTGGCATATTCATCTTGAATGTTCAGTCTCCAGAACTATGAGAAAATACATTTTGATGACTTAAGCCACTTTGCCTACTTTTGTCTATGTTTTTGTCTATATTTGGGCTGCCTAGGAAACCCATAAAGATTTTGGTACCAAAAGCCAGGTGTTGCTATAACAAATGACTAAAAATACGGGAGTTGCTCTAAGACAGGGTAGAGTTTTGAGAGGCATGCTAGAAAAATGGACATTAAAGGCAGTACTGGTAAGGGTTCACAAAGAAAAGAGAAGAGTTGGAAGGAAAACTTCCATCTCTTAGGGAATACATGAGCAGAATGTTGGTAGAACTACATGGACATTAAAGGCCATTCTGGTGAGGTCCCAGAAATGAGAAACATTCCTGGAAACTGAAGGAAAGCTGACCCTTAATATAAAGTAGCAAAGAATTCAGCTGAATTGTGTTCACAGTCGATGGTTTTGTGGAGAGTGGAACTTGTGTGCAATGAAACTGGATATTCAGGAAAGATTTCTAAGCAAGATACTGATGGAGTGGCTTGGTGCCTCCTGATGGAGTGGCTTGGTGCTTCCTGACTGCTTAGTAAAGTGAGATAACGGAGGCACGAATTGAAAAAGTAACTGTTAAGTAAAATGGAACCAAAACTTGAAGATGTAGAAAATTTTTAGCTTATCCATGTTGTAGAATATGGGGAAGCACATTCTGAAGAGACCATCAGAGTCATGAAGTCACCCTTTAGTAAAGATCTTATAGGATTAGATGAGTAGAAATACTGTCAGTTTGAACTGAAGGGGGCAGAAATAGGATGAAAAGAAAGAAGGCTGTCAGGCTCCCTGGGTTTGATGGAAAAAGACAAAAGAGCTATTCAGCTATAAAAGTGTGCTGTTTTTCAAGAAGACTCCAAGCCTTGTGGTCAGAGCTCCCTTGCAGAGTCATGGAGGTAGGGCTGCCCAAAGCCATGAAGTCAGGGTCTGGGCCAGGCAGAGCTGCAGAGGCTGGACTCTGGCCAGGTAGAGCTGGGGGCATGACCCCTGCCTAGAACCCCAGTGAGCATGAAGAACAAAGCATCAGATCAAAGGGGATTATTCTTGAGCTTTAAGATGAAACGGAATTTGCCTTTCTAGGTTTTGGATTCACTTGGGTGCCATACTCCTTTCTTCTTTCATACTTCTCCCTTTTAGAATAGAAATGTCTATCTTATCCCTGTTCCTCTCCTTGTACTCTGGAAAGGCATAACTTGTCTTGTTCTGCAGGTTCACAGCTGAAAGGAATTTTCCCTCAAGATGAACTGTACTTCAAGTCATACTCATGTTGGATTTACGTATTTAGATGAGGCTTTGAACTTCACACTTCAGAGTTGATGCCAGGAGGAGTTAAGACCTTTAAAGCTATTGAGATAAAGCGAATGTATTTTGCATTCAAGAAGAACATGATTTTGGGGGATTTGGGGCAAATGAGAAGGACTAAAATATATTTCCCCCAAATTCATATGTTGAACCCTTAACCCTCAAGATGATTATATTTAGAGACAGAGCTCAAAGGAGGTAAAGTTAAATGAGTTCATAAGGGCAGGGTCCTAATTTAATAGGATTGGTGAACTTACAAGTAGAGAAAGAAAAAGATCTCCTCCCCACCCTCTCTCTCTCCACATACACACTGAGGAAAGGCCATGTGACAACACAGTTGAGAAGGGCAGCTGTCTACAGGTCGGGAAGAACACTGCCAGAAGTCACCAACTCTACCGGCACTTTGATTTTAGACTTCTAGTCTCCAGAATTCTATGAGAACATAAATTTTGGTTGTTTACGTCACCCAGTCAATGGTGTTTGTGTGGCAGTCTGAACTGACTACTGCATATTAGTGTCCTATTTTGGAAATGATCAAGCCACTCTACTATGTAGCTAACCTGTTCGATAACTCTGAGTAATTTGCTTATTTCCTACCCTACTTATGGCATATATTCCTCTTCGTGTCTCCTTTGGCTGGTATCTCTGCTCTAACTCTTTTTATTTTTATTTTTTATTTTTTTTTTAATTTTTTATTTATTCATTTGAGAGAGAGAGAAAGAGAGCACAAGCAGGGGGAGAGGCAGAGATAGAGGGAGAAGCAGACTCCCTACCGAGCAGGGAGTCCGACATGGGGCTCGATCCCAGGGCCCTAGGACCATGACCTAAGCTGAAGGCAGATGCTTAACGACTGAGCCACCCAGGTGCCCCACTAACTCTTTTTATTATATGCAATTTTTCCCAAGTTTTTCTGTTCTATATGGTTACTATGAGAAATATATGATCAAAGATAGACCATGGGCATTTCACAGAACATGGAATACACCAATCCTCTAATTGCCACTTACTTTTTTTTTCCCCCACTAACACCTCCCAAGTGCCATCCTGTGAGATTTATCTTTGCAATCTGTGTTCTGACCCCAGTAAGATACCTGGCAGTTCCTCCCGAAAGGCCATATTCTGTTTCATCTGGTATCCTTCACAATAAGAGTTATCTCTTTCCGAGTATTTCCTTTGTGACATCTTTGCAAGGAATCAGATTTCAAACTCCTAATCCTCTTCCACATAAGATTTTATTAAGATTCTTATGTACACTTTCATAATATTAAAAATTCACCACATTAGGATATAAAAGGCGCTATTACAAGTTTGCCTTCTCCACCATACTAAAAATCCCCAAAGACAAGACCTCTGTCCTTTTCCACAAAATATATACAGGTCATTGTCCATGCTTGGTACACAGTAGGTACTCAGGATTTGCTGAATAAATGATTAATTGAATTTTCACTTTGCCTCATTTTTGTCACATTATTATATTTATCAATTCGATAGCTATTTAATTGCTAACTCTGGAAAGGTCACAGTTCTACATAATGGAGACCCAAAGGTGAAAAAAATTTTTTTTTTAAATATGATTCTCATTCTTAAAGACCAATGGCATTTTAAGCTATTTACAGGTTCCATAAAATGGGCAGGAGTGCTTTTGGTATATTTTTTCTGTGGGTAAGGGATGTTTAAAAAACAAACAAACAAACAAACAAAAAAAACTTAGACAACTAAGAATTTCCCAAGTTAAAGTAACCCTTAGAAAACCTAACAAGATACTCTGCTGAAGAACTAAGGACAAAGGCAAAATATAGGGGAATGCAAGATGGACTAATTTTTTTTTTCCCCCTGAGGATTTGGGAGACTCTCAGAAGTAAAGTGGCAGGTGAGTTGCTACACACTCCTTAGCAGATTCTCACTTCCATGCCCACCGTCTTGCTGTCTGTTTCAACCAACACCTTTGCTGGGGTCTAGCTTTGAAGATCAGGGGACAGGAATATATAGGGCTGTAGTACCTAAAAAAGGCAAGGACACAGATTCTCTTCTAGAGCTTCCAGAAGGAATGAAACCCTTCCAGCACCTTAATTTTAGGAATCTGATCTCCAGAATCGTAATATATCTGTATTATTGTAAGCCATTAAGTTTGTGGTAATTACGGCAACAATAATAAACTAATACAAGTATTATTTTTGGCAAATGATTCCAAGATATAGGGTCTCCAGACCCTTCTGAGAATCACCAGAGGGAAAAACAAAAATCACATAGAAACAAAATCAGTTTCCCGAAACTGGTCTTATTTGCAATAATAAGTGTGCAAAACATTAGGTTTCCAATGCAGCACAAATCCATGTAGGCATATTTGGATTTAATAATTGAAGAAATTGCTAAATCTTGACTATGATAAGCAAAATTTGGAATTATTAAATCAAGAATAGCTAGAACTAGTAATGAAATGGGATTGAGATGGAAAGCTGAAAAAGACATAGGATAGGATGCTGTCACCAGGATGCAAAAACCCCTGGGGCTTGCACTAGAGACAAGTGTAACTATGAGCCAATGGCATTTGACAATTAACTGGTTGAATGAGATAAAATAAAGGAAATATAGAAATGACTTTTAGGTTTGTAGCTGCATGTGATGTATAGTTATAAAAGCTTTGACAGGGAGATGCCTGGGTGGCTCAATCAGTTAAGCATCTTGATTCTTGATTTTGGCTCGGATCATGAACTCAAGATTGTGGGATCAAGCCTTGAGTCAAGCTCTGCGCTGGGCATGGAGCCTGCTCGGGACTCTCTCTCTCCCTCTCAAAAAAAAAAAAGAGCTCTGATGGAGGAAGAATATATACAGAAGATAATAAATATACCAGGATTTTTATATATTTTGTGTTTTGTTGGGTAAAAGGATCATTTAATCAGATTCTGAACAGGACAAATTTAAAGTGCCTCATGATATAAACATCTTGGTGTCCAACTGAAAACTGGAACTACTGAACCACAGGAGAAAATTCCGGAGCTAACAATTTGAGATTTTGGCAAAAGACCAACTGCCTTTTAGTAAGTTTAAAATATGTGGGCGCCTGGGTGGCTCAGTGGGTTAAGCGGCTGCCTTCGGCTCAGGTCATGATCTCAGGGTCCTGGGATCGAGTCCCGCATCGGGCTCTCTGCTCAGCAGGGAGCCTGCTTCCTCCTCTCTCTCTGCCTGCCTCTCTGCCTACTTGTGATCTCTCTCTGTCAAATAAATAAATAAAATCTTTAAAAAAAAAATAAAAAATAAAATAAAATATGTTTTTCGGTTTTTAAAAAATCTCTTATGCCTTTATAGTTTCAGATAAACAAATGGTGAAGAGAGATCTGGCAAGAGAAAAAAAAATGTTGGGAAAAGATTAGTTTGGGCATAATTAGTTGGATATGTGTATTCTATGTAAGCCCATTTCCAATATTTTTAAAATATTTAAATAATTTAATAAAATGCACATTGGAAGCCAAAAGGTAATGATGAATTGATACAGAAATATCAACACCCTTATTGCACACTAATTAATTCAACAATTTAATTAGGAAGCCCTAGAAGGTGTTGGCTAACAATTTATTATGGACTCAGCCAAAGATGAATGGTAATACATCTTCGCACAAAATATTTGTCATTTATTATCACTGCACTTTAGTTGATAAAGAGTACAGATCAATTTTTTTAAGACATCAGAGTTCAGAATCTGTCCTGTATATCTATCCATACATTTAATTTAGTGTTTCAGCATTGCAAATAGTGACACTGAGGATCAAAGAAAACTCCATATGCTTCTACATATTTTAAGAGGTCTGAGTGAAGAAACCAAATACAAATAATTGCATATCAAAGCAGGCAGCTGCATTAATTCAAGATAATGTTTATGATTCACTCTGCATTATCAGTCTCTATGCTTGTCAACAGAGCAAATTACAGGCCTGAGGACAATTCACGGTTATGTATTACTCTCCAAACTGTTATTAATGCAAAATTCCAGAGTGCACACACTAAAGAGTCTGTTATTAATGGAACAGAGTGAAATACAGATATTTATTGTTATTTATGTGATTATGACTTATGGGATATATTTATAAATTTATGTTGATGAATCTACTACAAATTCACAGAACTCCAGGCTGCCTGTGCTCTTACCCAGGTACGAACTCCAAGGGCAGTGATCCCATTATTTGATTTTTTTCATATTCCCAGTGTTTGGTCTCTAATCTCATAGGTAGTAAATGCTTAATAAATGTTTGTGTAATGTACAGATGAATTCTAATTGGCGATGGGAAATACAAAATTCTATTTCCTTTTGCATTTCCTGAGAAACTGACCCAAATTTGTTTTACTTTCCCTTTCTAGGTAACCAATCTGTCTTTACTCCCCTTCTCAGAAAACTGTTCCCTACATTACCAGGAATAAGGGTTTATGATATGGATACTGATATTTAAATCCTGGACCTCTATTTCAAAAATACTTCTGCATCAATTAAGTGTCCCTCGTATCTTTGTAGATAAATGGTTTGTCTGATACAATACCCATCTGACTTTTCCAGGATTTTTCTCATCAATTATTTCCAGCCTTGCAGACATCTCCCATGTCTCCTCTGTAATAGTTCCATCAGTGCTATACCAATCTTCTACCACTTCCTCCTTTAATTATGACTATCTAGAGCATTGGCCTTTCTCTATCTCCCAAACACTGAGTCATTCCATGTGCAGATTCCACAGCTAGAAACTTTCCTCCTACATCTCTTTTCACAGCTAGCTCCTTTCCCGGCTTCAAATCTCCAGGTGGTGACACCATCCAAGAAAGGTATGTTTCAACCCTCTACATAAAAGTGGGATTCTATTCATCCAAGTCTTTTTGTATGTGTCGCATTGTTCTTTTCATTTGTTTGTATCACATATTGATATCCAAAATGTTAATCCATAATTTTACTACTTTACTTTCTGGAAACCCCTTCCAACCATGATGCAAATCCCATCAAGGTGCATATATTACTCATATTATGTGCCTCTGTATCCACAGTTTCTTGAATAGAGTCTGACTCAAAGTAGTTCCTCAGCAGTAAGTATTTCTAGAACGAACACATTTCAGGAAAACGTCACCACCTTTGCACTTGCTATGTATTAATACATTTAGCTTGCCTTCTTAATTGAATAGAGTTATACAGCCTCATGGCAAGAAAATATCTTAAAGGCCAGGTGGTTTAAAAGCCCACCTATATTTGGACTAGTCCCCTCTATTCTTTCTCATCAGCAGTCACGCAGGTTCTGTGTGGTTCAAACCACGTGACTTGGAACTCACATCTGCGGTAGAGTTCCTGTTATCTCTGTTTCCTAACCTCTTTAAATAGCAGTGATAAGCTACAGTTCAGTTCTTAACTAACTTACTCATAAAAAAATCTGGTGTCATACCTCCTCATGACAGAGGGAAAAAAAAATGAAATCTTCCTCAAAATATCCATTATTATCCTAGCTATCATTCTGCCATATATCATAACAGCCACCTGTTTTTACTCCAGGTTCCCTAATTCCCCAATCCTGTGCTTTCTTGGTTTTCGATCATAACACTCCTCATTTGGTTCATTCTTTTTAGTCGAATCTAGGCATTTTCAAAGATTCACTCTTCCCTCCACTTCCCATCTCTCCATCAATCTCTCTCTCTCCCCCATCCTCCCCTTTGTCCCTCCTTCTTTTGCATAGATGTGTATTTTCCCAGCAATCCCATCCACTTCACCCACTGTCTGTACAAATGCTTTCAGAGCCAAAATCGCTTTTGAGTTTTCCTTATGCAATTTTCTAGATTTTTTTTCTTATATAATATACTTGATTTATGAACATTTCAACATTGTTTAAAATTCTTAGGGAAAAAATAAAAATTAAAAAAAATATATAATTCTTAGGGAAGTAGGTCCAAGATTATTGAACCAAATAAACTGAAGGGGGATGAGCACGGAGTTAACCACTTTCATATTTAGAAAAACTTAGTTAAGAGCATTGGCTCTAACAACAGCAGAAGGAACTCAAATGGTTATAATAGTTAATAATTATTAACTATTTAGTATGTGTTCTGAACTCTGTAAAATAAATGCTTGAATCATAAAATATGACTCATCTGAAAATCTGGCATCACAATTACAAACCTTGGTAAGTAGGTTAGATTTTACTTACCAAGCTCATTCATTAGTTATTGGAGTGGAATAGTATAGACAATCAAGTGGCTATACCTGTCACAGATTTTCCTTTATATAGTTATCAACTTTAACTAGCCCTTTTATATCTGTCAATGTAGGAATTCATTCACCAAAATTCCAGGGTTAGGGATTGGAGGGAAATTTTTCTTTTCATGAAACAAAGAGTGAGAACTATAAAAGCACTATACTTCCCTAAGTTATATAATTTTGAAACAGTTTTGTCTTCCAAAACAAGATTTAAAAAAAAAAAAAGATGATCTGACAATGATAAAGAAAGAAGAGAGTTCAAAAAAATATGTACTGTGAAACACAGGAGAGAAGAAGAAATGCTTAAAAAGGAATCTTCCATATTTTCATTTTGATAGGGTGATTTCCTCTCTTAGTTAACTCAAAAATTAGTCAAGGTTTTTGGTGCTGTATGAATGCTTAGATGTGTTGGTAGGAAAAGAAAGCTCTCAAGGGGGCTCGGTATTAAATTCCAGTTACAAAACTGAACTTCCCTTGAATCCATCGTATTCCCAAAGACACCACCTTAGTGTGAGCCCTCATGAACACTGCCTTTATCTCTTGCCATCAGTCTTCCCCATGCAGTATCTTTCCTCCAGTTTATCTTGTATATATGACTTAATCTTCTTAAAGTGTTACTAATATACTTCTCTGCTTAAGCTATTGATTCATTACCTCCCTTCTTTTCTTATCTAATCATATACAATTCCTAAGCCAGATATTGAAGGCTGTGTATAATTCAACATCAGTTTCCCTGTATTATTTTCCCCCTCTCCCCTAACCATCTGCAATGCATCAGTCAAGTCAGGCTAGTTGTTATTAAATGTTTCTAAATCCTTCAGCACACAAAATACTCCCAATATTCCCTGTTGTCTTTTTCATATATATTCTTTAGTTCGATCTAAAATATTACTTTTCTGATTGCCTCAAGTATATACGAATTTTCTATCTTTTGGAAACATCATAGAAGTCTTTGTGATTTAATAACTTTCAAAAGCTGATTGTGTTAGGTTTAATTATATACATATTTCCTTTAGTAGGTTTTAAACTACTTGAGAGCAGTTATTAACTGATATACAGCCATTCAAAAATATTTATCCAGCACTCAATGGGTACAAACAGTTCTAAGTCATGTTTCAGTAATCTGTTCACACAAAAGGCTTCCTCCATCACAGTCTATGGACTGATTCAAGGGTACACAATGAGAGTTTATATCAGTCACAACATCAGACATACTGTCTTGAGCACAGAGAATATTTATATGTTTATATATTTATATAAACTTCCATATGTGCATATGGATATATTTTGGTTTGTTATATATAGACTTACTAAAAAATAATTTTGACTGTAGGCTTTTTCATTTACATATTTTTATGTTCTTCCTTACATCAATGTTTATCTAGCTTTTTTTCCACTTTTGTTCACTATTTCTATATATACCATCTATATTACAGAACACGAGAAGTTATCCAATAAAGCAAAATACTATAATAAAATTAGCCCTTCCCATTCAGTACCTATATTTACGAGAATTGTTGCATTCAGACTATTTCAGATGGTTTTTTTTTTTTTTTTTTTTTTTTTTTCTGACTGAGGCCTTAAACCTATTCCTTCTCATGCATAAAGTTTATTCATGGCATTTCAGAAGAGAACATTTTTGTCAAACCACAGTATATGATTTAGGTAACTGTATGAAGTTTAGCAAATGAATTATGCCTAAAAGCATCCAGATAGCAAACACTTCCCCTAAAATAGAGATTTGCTGAATTTTGTACGATTCTTATATTTGCAATTGGCCCACCACTCTGCTGCCAAGGTATCTGTAATGTAACCTCATGGGGAGTTAAAAGGTAGGAAAATGGCACTGAGGTGTGTACTAAAAAGAAGCTGTTTCTCCTTTGGCAGGCGCTCTGTAAAACGGATGCCAAGCACAGATGGTAAAGATGTTCCTGGCTTCCACCACTATCTTGACAGTCCAAACGCAGTCAGAGATCACTGGAAAAGGGTAGATGCCACACCTCCCAGCTGAGACAGCAAAACCTCTAGTCTCTTTCTAAATGCTTTCTTCAGAACATCAGGTTCTTGTTCATTTGATTTTTGTTAACTTGCTGACAGAATAAATTGAGCAGAACTATATGAGTAGGATGAAAAGAAGGTGGGAGAATCATCTCAACACCCATTGCAGCAATTGTGTGAGAAAAATCACCATGGCATCCTGGCACATTTTTATAGCTGAAGGAATTATTTATTTTAAATGTACATTTTATTCATTTCTCTGTCCTGTCTTCAGTAAAAGAGATGGAAAAACAAGCCTTATAAATTTATAACGTGCTTGCATCATACTAAGGAAGCTTAACTCCTTCAACCGACACAGGTACCTAAATGAAAGGATCCTTAATTGAAGTGCTAACACCACATTAAAAAGCTGACAAAAAAATGTGACCCTTCATTTCCTTATCGAGGGAATTTGTAAGAACACTAGAAGTAGTTATTTTTCTTTGGTTTTCAAAATAACAGAATAAATTTAATCTAAAATAACCTCACAAGAGAACAGACAGTGCAGGTCAAGAAGTTCCGAATAACTTTGGATTGCAGGGTTAAATTAATTATAGTTCCTAAACCATAATTATTTTTAATTAAAGAAGATGGTGAAAGTGAAAACCATGGGATGAACAGTCTTAATATATTATTGCCTATTTGGAAAAAAATTTTTCTCAAAAATTATACTTGTGTCTGAATTAAATTTTACTGAATAGGTTCTTGACATAGAGGTCTTAATGCACTAAACATTTTATTCAGATTCACAATTTTTTCACCTGAATAGGCAATAACATACTTTCTTTGATGTTCTAACCAAGAAAATTGAAGTAATTTTGTACCCCACTGTTATTATTCTATGTATTCAAGTTGAATGGTTAACACTTTTGACTCTGTTGTCTCTTCACCCCTTTGCACATACTTAAGAACATAAATACTTCTTGTATAAAGACATTTATATGATTAAAATCCATCTGCAAAGTTTCACTATGTAAGTCCTTTAATAAAACAAACAAAATAATCTTCAGTACCTATTAATTTCATAGCCTAGAGATACCAACATTGAACACATGTGTAGAAGCCCCTCCCTTATTCATTGTATGAATCTTGTGGAGAAAATGTACTTGTCCTATTCTGATTTGAAAGCCCAGACTCCTGATTTTTTTTTTAAAGATTATTTATTTATTTATTTGATAGACAGAGATCACAAGCAGGCAGAGAGGCAGGCAGAGAGGAGGAAGCAGGCTCCCCGCAGAGCAGAGAGCCCGACTCAGGGCTTGATCCCAGGACCCTGAGATCAGGACCTGAGCCAAAGGCAGCAGCTTAACCCACTGAGCCACCCAGGCGCCCCAGACTCCTGATTTTTAACAGAGAAATTTTCTAGGATATTTTATATTATCTTTAGATAAAGTAACATGTCGATTTTTACTTTACGTGCCAAGTTTCAATGTACTTTTCATAAATCACATAGAAATAAGATAGAAAAATAGAGTGTTTTATGTGTTCTTAACTCTATACCACAGATCTCTCCCTTTTTTCAAATTCACATAAATCCAAGAACAATCTCAAATTAATGGTAATGAATGCTGTTTACGACAATTACAGAAGGGCACTTATTGAATCAATAAATCAATTACAACAATATAACTCTTACTGAACCAATACTGAGTCATTCCTTCTAACTAGTTATTAAAGGTCACATTCCAAATAGATAAACACCAAACTCAGCTGCTGCTGGAATTTCTAATGTAAGTGTTTTTCACTGAGGGAATAGTTCCTTAATTTCAATTTATGAAGAGGAAGAGCAAATTAATTCCTAAAGAATTTAGACTGTAGAAATGTGAAGCTGAGGTGAAGAAATGGTTGAAGAATTGGGAGAGGTCCTGGGTAATCATTTTTGTTCCACATGGGCTTTCATACGGCACTGAGAGAGAGTGATCACTGAAGAACAAAATCTAGTTGTCTAAAATCTAAAAAGCACTTCTCTTAACACCTACTTTTAACATGAACTGGGATACTTCTGACAGTTTTTGCAACTTATATCGCTCCATTTTGTGATCTCTTGTCAATGTTCAGTACAAAGGGTGAATGATATATCAATTCCCAGAGTGTGTGGAGAAAAAAGGTTACTAAATCATGCTAAGTAAGATGTGAGAAGTTAATAATATTCATAATATCTTTTCTGAAAATTTAAGTTCTTTTTCTTTATTTTTGCATTAACTTGGCCAATGAACATAATAACCCAAAATCTATATTTGTTTTAAAGATAAATTATAAGACTTAATATAAATCATTAGAAGGAATAACACTGGAATATCCTTACAGTATAAAATACAAGAAATCATATTTAATGATTGATGAAAACCACATGTACTCATATATAAGGAGTATTTGACATATCTTGAAAACAAATCAACTTATCAAATTATTTTCATATTATGACACTGTTCATATAAAATGTCACCCCAAATTATGTTTTCTTTTCTTGTAGGTAATTCAGTGAAAAAAAATAGAAATATTTGAATGTAAATGTGTGCGCAGATGTGTAAACACACACACACACAGACGTATCACTTATTACTGCACAAATTCTTGCTAATGGTGAATGTCCAACTAACTGGTTTCAGAAATGTTATACAATTAGTTGAGTGTGATTTTCTTTTTTAACTTCTAATTCCAGTTATTTTATTTGAATATTTTTGCTTTATAATTGTGTCTAGTGATTCAGGAACTGAAATGAGCCCTACATTTTAATATTTTGTCAATAAAAAACACTTGGTCAAAATCACATTATTGTCTGAGTGAAAAGAAAGAAGATGTAATGGACAAAAACAAGAGGAGGAGAGCTGGATGATACAAAACTGAGGAAAAGTTTTCATTACAAGGTGAAAGTGAAGCAGTAAAGGTAGTGTTTGATATTCTAATGGGTTTAAATGAACATATTCTATGCATATTTCACCATAGTCCATGTAAAAATACCATGGTTTTGCAAAATGTTATTTTTAGATGAAGGATGTCTATTTGACAATGCAGATTCATTGTGAAGGATAAATGAATTAGAAATAACAAGTACTATTACCATTCAAGGAATGTTACTGGGATTTGTATTTGAGCAAATGATGGAATTCTTTTCACTCATCTTTTTCTTTTCCTTTGGAAGAATTTTCAGCCACCTCTTCATTCACCTTCATATATATAATCCAATTTGTACAATCTCACAATCCATTCTATGTCCCTAGGAACATGCAAGTTTCCATACCTTGCTCTTAATGCCTGGAAAACTATATCACCCAATATATTAGTTTTCTATTGCTGCAATAAGAAATTGCCCCAAACACAGCACCAAGAAACAACCCAACATTATTACCTTACAGTTCTGAAGGTCAGAAGTCTCACATGAATCTCAACAGGCTGAAGTCAAGGGGTCAGCAGCAGTGTGCTCTCTTCTGGAGACTCTAGAAGAAAGACAAATTCCAAGCTCCTTCATGTGTCGACAATTGAGTTTGATATGGCAGCAGGACTGAGGTTTCTGTTTCATTGCTGGCTATCTGCTGGAGACCACATTTGAGCCCTACAAAGCCCTGTGTTCCTTTTACAAAACACCTGTATTTCAGAATCAACAGGATGCCAAATCCTTATCTTGCTGCCATTTCTCTGACCATCTCTCTTGATTAAGGCCGGGAAAAGATTCTCTACTTTTAAGGACTCCTAGCTAGGATTATTATTGACCCCTTCCTCCCAGATTATCCAGGATAATCTCTTCATTTTAATTCCATAACCTTGATCACATCTGCACTGTCCTTTGGCCAGGTAACACAACATATTCACGGGTTCCAGGAAATCGGACAGGAACATGTTCTAGGGGGAGAGAGGAGGGTGCATTGTTCTGTTTATCATACCCTCTCATGGATCAACTAATAATTTCACTATGTTCTATTACTCTGTCAAAAAATATTTGCAAGCAATTATTATTCTAGGTATTTACTTTTCCTAGCCAATCCCTAAACCCTTCCAATCTCCTTTACCATCCAGTGCTAGCAAGAGCAATTAGAGGACATAGAATTTGGTTTAAGATTTGGATTCACACAGAAGCCAACCAGATGAAATTAAGTTATCTTCTAGATAGCCATGTATACAACTGAGTTAATAATACTTTGTCTCATAGTAGTTATTAACTTTACATGCTATATTTAAGAACAGAGAATATGAAGATTATTACCTAAAGAATATTCTTTCTTGTGCATATCAGCATCGCCCACAAAGAAAACCAGGTGCAAAGAATATATAACCAATGATGTTTAGGAGCTAAGGCAGTTGTAGAATGATTAAGATCACTGGCATAGTGTCGGTCTGGCTTCAGAGAACATTTCTATTCCGAAACTGTATAACTTTGGGCAAATTATTTAATTCCTCTAAGCCTTAGTTTCTACCACTAATGCAGACAATAATAACATCTAATCCATCGGGTTGTCATGAGGAGTGAGTGAATATGTTTAAAACACAAGGTAAAATTTACGGTTTTTTAAAACAGAATGGCAATATACATTAAGCAAGTTTTTTTACATTTGTCTTTCTGAAATTTCTAAAGAAATGAATACATTTTTCTTAAAATTAATATACATCTTAATTTAAAATTCTAACATTAAAACCAATGCATTTTATTACTTACCTCCTTGAAGTTATGATACTAATTATAAATGGGCATTTTCATATATCTACTGAAAACTTTCCATTAAAATACCATGGGATTTAAATGGTCAACTTTAGAGATATTAATTTTAAAAAGAAACTATTAATTAAGTTTAATTTCTAAAGCAAAGTATAATGCACATGTTTATTTATTCTATATCAGTTCCAGGAATTTCTACTTCTTTTTAACTCTTTTTTGCTACAAAATTTATTTTAATTGTACTTTTGTCATTAGGACCTTCTTTAAGAATAATTTATTTAGCTAAAAAGGCCTGTATAAGGTAATATCATTGGCTTCTTGGAAAAAAAGTTAAAATTGATAGCTTTTAACATAGTGGAATAGTTTCAGGTGCTATTGAAAAGATACCAATATATTTTTAAAATTAACTCATAGGCCTATTGGTTCAAAAATAATATAAATGTTATTTCTATAAATTAAACATGTTGCTTCCATTAACACATTTAAAATGCCAACAACTAAATCATTGGATTCCTGGAAGTTTAAAAAAAGTACACTTTAGTGACATAATTTGAAACAGTATTTAATAACTTGGAGAGCATAATCTTGAATTATAATTACTTTAAACATATTTTTGTTGAAATATAATAATTTTGTGTGATAATCTCAGTCACTTATCAAAAAGTTAACACAAATATATAACCACCATAAATGTTAAGAAAAATAATAATTCCAAGACTACAAAAGCCTAACCACCTTCTTTTATTCTATTAATTACATAAAGTAATTAATGTTTAATTGTACTTCCATGAGTTCATTTTCATCCTTCTAAACCTTATATGTGAATGGAATAATCTAATATCTCCTTTTTTGCTTCTGGTATGTGTGAATCAACACTATATTGCTGCATGTAGCAATATTCCACTTATTTTCAGCATTATTTGAAATTCTGGTTTATAAATATAATGCAATGTATTTAACCAAATTACTTTTGAGGAATATTTGACTTAGTTTCTAGTCAGATGGGGCCATAATTTGACTAAAGTACTCTTATACATGACTTGCAATGCATTTATATACAAAATTACTCGGGTGTATACCCATAAATGGAAACTTTTATGATCAGTTATGCAGACTAAAATTAGTTATACAGATTTTTACTCCTTATCAGCAGAGTTTGAACATTCTAATTATTTTATATTCTTGTAATCTTTTTTAAATATAGTCATTCTAGTTTTTGTATAGTGGATTTGCAATGTAATTATAATTTCAACTTCCTTCATAAATTGAGCACATTTCATGTATATAAATTATATTGAATTTTCCTTTTGTGATGTCTTTGTTCTAGCTGGTCTCTTTTCCACTACATTCTTGGGATTTCTTTCTGCTATGCATTTGTAGGCATTCTTTATATTTCCTGTTTATAAACTCCTTGCCAGTTGTAGTAATTGCAAATTTGTCTCACCCTCTAGAGTTTGCACTTCCATTCCTTAAGGTTTGTAGTGGACAGATTCTAAGGTGACCCCCAGTGATTATTCTACTTTCTGGTGCCCATGGCTTTGTATGTCTCTTCTCCTTGTAGATGGGGGCTGTAACTCGTTTTTAACCAATAAAATACAGCAAAGCTGAAGAGTTACTGCTCAATAAGTTTGCATGGTATTGGAGATGAGATGTCACTCCAATGAATAAGTTATGTTACAAAAGACACTCTAAACAGTGGAGCAAAATCACTTTTGCTGGCTTGATGAGGTGGGAGCCATGTTGAGGAAGCACATGTGGCAAGAAACCAGAGGGCCTTTAGAACTTGAGGAAAGCTTTCAGGAAGACAGCCAGCAAAAAGCCAGACCCCTGCCATGCAGCTGTAAAGAAAGAGATTTTGACAAGAATTTGACCAAGCTTGGAAGTGATTTCTTCAAATGTCTGGATGTGTTAACAGCCCAGCTGTAATCAATGTGTGCATGTATTTATATATATGCAAATTGTGCATAAATTATGTGTATATGAGCACAGAAATTGACAAAATGATATTAAAATTAGTATGTACATAAAAAGCATTGAAATAACCAAAACAATTTTGAAGAACAGAGTTCACTGTATATTAACTTAATTAATATAAAAATATTATAATTATTCAGGCTATTACGGGCACAATGAATGATAGACAACTAAACCATTTTAATGGATTCAGGATTCTAAAGTGATCCAGATTTAAATGCACCTTCATACAGTGGAAAAGGAGCCTAGCAGAGCAGTGTAAAATGTATAGACTTTCAAAAACATAGTAGTGGATTAACTAAATAGATATATGAAAAAGAATAAACTATGAATTCTCCCATATACCAAGCCAATTCTAAATAGATTGTATATTAAGAAGGTAAAATAAGGGGCGCCTGGGTGGCTCAATGGGTTAAGCCGCTGCCTTCGGCTCAGGTCATGATCTCAGCGTCCTGGGATCGAGTCCCGCATCAGGCTCTCTGCTCAGCAGGGAGCCTGCTTGCCTCTCTCTCTCTCTCTCTCTCTCTCTCTCTGCCTGCCTCTCTGTCTACTTGTAATCTCTCTCTGTCAAATAAATAAATAAAATCTTTAAAAAAAAAGAAGGTAAAATAATACATCTTTAAGAAAAAGAATAAGAAAAAACAATCTCCAGGATCTTGGAATAGCTAGTAATTTTTCTTTTTTTTTTTTTTTAAGATTTTATTTATTTATTTGAGACAGAGAGAGTGAGCAAGACAGACAGCTTGTGCAGAGTCAAAGGGCAGAGGGAGAGGGAGAAGCAGACTCCCTGCTGAGCAAGGGGTCCAATGTAGGGCTCCATCCCAGGACCTTGGGATTATGTCCTAAGTCAAAGGTAGACACATAAACAACTGAGCCACCCAGATGCCCCTAGCCAGTAATTTCTTAAACAGAATATAGAACATGGACAATAAAGAAAACATAAGTATACTGGCCCAAATTGAAAATAAGCACAACTGTTTGTTGAAATATATAACTATATTAGTATCTCATTTTTATGTAATGACTAACCACAGACCTAGTGGCTTAACACAATGAATATTCATTATCTCTGGGTCAGAAGTAGAGGCACAATCTAAACGCTAAATGCTCTGCCCAGGTCTTGGGTTAAAAGTCTCATCCTGTCTCAGAAATCTGTTAACATTCTAAGCAATAAAGAAGAAAGGAAGATATTTCTTCTTTAATATTCTCAGTTTCTCTTCACAGGCATTGATTCTCCTTTTATGTCTCTTATGTCTAGATCTCCCTGCTTTAATGTATCTTAGAAGTACTCTAAGGCTTACCAAAGGGGGGAAGAAAAGGAAAAGTTCCATCAAAGGCACTGCCAGTGATTGATGTCCGTGATCCAATATAAAGAGTAGAGTGTTGCAAGGTGGACATATTCAACAATTTTTTGGTTGATCATTCAAAAATTTTTATACCTGCCAGCACAACTGTTTTGTTTGAAATCAGACTGATGTCATAAGTAAGTTGGTTCTCATCCATCTATGATCCCTATGAAACAGGGCAGATACTAACACTCTTAGTTGTAAGATCCGTGCCTCCTCTGAATCTGAGTGGATTCTAAGACTGCTTTGACCAATAGTCTATGGAAGATGTTACGATATTGCCAATTTCTACATCCATGACTTAAGAGAATGGCAACCTAATACTTATGTGTTGAAATCCAGCTTCCAGTTTTCTAAGAAAGTGTATGCATTCCAGTGGAGAGGTCCTTGAGTTTCTAAGCAAGATCTGAGCTGACAACAAATACAAACTTGCCCGCCTTATGAGTAAGCCAGAATCAGGCAATCCTCTAACCTCAGTCAGCCTCCCTGTCTGACCCCAC